>NC_136422.1:150027231-155829731 GCF_052625555.1 Lactuca saligna
TTTAAATTTGAACCCAAAAGTTTTGGAGTTTTGAAATTTAAATAGTTAAAACCCTAATGTTTTGAAAAAGGTTTCAAAATTTGCCCTCAAGTTTTGGAATTTAAAAGTTGATTAAAAGTTTAATTAGAAATGTTAAATTCTAAAACCCTAGTAATGTTTTGAAAAGTTCAAATCACACCTTTATGGTTTTATTAATTAATTAAGGAGTATAATTAAAAGAGGTTTAATAAATCCATAAAAGTTTAGGTTAACCATTTAATTGAATTAAAAGTGTAATTGTTAAAGTTAACCATATAGTATTTTAAAAGTGTAAAATACACCCTATACTATAGATATAACATTAAAGGTTTAACATTATATATATATGTATAAGTAAAAGTCAGTCTTACCGTTAGTAGGCCTTATTCACGAAGTTGGTCTATAAGGGGTGTTTAAGGAAATTGCCTATAAAATGGCGATTGAATGGGTATCCACTCTTACCCACCGCACTCTTGACTAGTGGAGGGTCGTTAGCTGAACGGGTAGGATAGGACGAAACCTTCCATTATAAGTATAATGAAATACAAAGTAACTAAATGTTTTTCAAATTCCCAATCTTAGTTACTTAGGCAAAAGTGAATTGATGCAATTCCATGAAATTACACTTTGTGCCCTTGCGAAGACGTTACTGGAGCGTGTGTGGTTTACCGGCACACTAAATGGTTCTAAGCAAAGGTAGCAAAGGGTGACTCAATGTTTGTCATAGTTCGGTGGAGCGTGTGTGGTTTACCGGCACATCGAATAGGTGATTGTAACATGTGAGGGCACCATGTAGTTTGCATGGTTATTCACACCCGCTTTGTGATCCTCGGCATCCCAGTCACAAACAAGAGGGGCATATCGAGATTTAAACATGCCATTGAAATGTTCAATGAATCTCAAAGGATCTAGGAGTTTTCATAGATTTAAAACTTAAATTTCTTTTTCGTTTTTCATGGTGGAAATTAGTGAATCTTCATTCACTTACCTTCAAATGTTCTGCAATTTAGGTTACGGCATCCCTCTCCCGAGTTGTAGGATATTGTGTTAGGTCCTAGCCTTGGAATTTCATTTGGGTGATTTACCAAGGACTCAATCAATCAACTAACTTGAATTCGTTTTCCTCCCGATGTCAAAGTTCGACAACTATGGTCTTCTCAAAACCGGTGGAACAAGTATTCCACATGAAGATGATATTCCACGATTCGATCGAGGAACAAGAAATCATTCTTCACTTCCTCCTCCTCCTCCAATTATTCTCCCTAACCCACAAGATTGTAAAATTGAAAGGTTTAATATCACTCAAGCCCTTTTGGCAAGTAAACATGAAGAGGGCAAGTCGGTGTGTGCACACGTCGTAGGGATGAAGTCACACATTGATAGATTAAGAATGATGGGATCCGTTGTCGGTGAAGCGATGGCTGTTGATTGGGTTCTTCAGTCACTTCCTAACTCGTATAGTGAGTTCGTAAGAGAGTACTATATGATGAACCATGACGTGACACTTATAGATCTCACCTACATGCTTATTGCTGCTGAATCAACAATGGTTTGGCGCAATAGAAAAGCAAAGTTGATTGGTGAATCTGCCTTCAAGACCTCTATGGATATAGACAATGGCAATAAAAGACATGCAATGATCAAAAAGTTTGATCATAAGAGAAAGGCGATGTCTGAAGTAGTTCCATGTGTTGTTCCAAAAGAGTCAATTTGCTTTTATTGCCAAAAGAAGGGGCATTGGAGACGAAGTCTCCCTATTTACCTAAGAGATCTAAGAGATGGGAGAGTGAAAAGTATGACTACGCTTTAGGTAAGAATCCACTATCTAACTCCATTAAGTTCCTATTCATTGATTCTTAATACATGATGTGATAAGATTGCATTTGAATGTTTTGAAGGATCGGTGAAAAGAAAGGAAGCTTGATAAGAGAGCAAGGTGAATCTAATCACAAGAGATGGATCTTGATCGCATGGACTTGAAGATTGGATTTTGAGCTTAGATAGTTATGATAGAGTTGTTAGAAAATTTCTTTTTACATAGTTTTCAATAGATTTTGCATTGTAAGGACAAATGTTTTTCCGCTGCTTTTATAAATAAAATAAATTTTGACTCACTTATTTGTTTGTTTATTTCCTTGCAATGAAATCGTTATGAAAATTGATGTTTGAATATTTCTACAACAAATGGATGTGATTCTTAGTTATGTTATTTATGGAAATGTCAAGAATTTACCAAATAGAAAGAGTTTCTCATCGCCTAAAGTTTCAATTGGACAGAAACTTGGAATCATGCAACGTGGATGCACGATGAATGAGAAATTACATATTTGGAAATTAGACTAATTCATTGACAAAGTGTCAAGTGAAGGACTAGGAGATCGAGTACTCAAAGTTGTGTGTTGATCAAGTTCACCATAAGAGTAACAAAGATATTCGTCATGATTTACTAAAGGCTTAGTAAATATGATTACACTTACAAGATTAAGTGTAATTTTGAACTGATTAAAGAGTTTAGATCAATAGTAGAACGAATAAGAAGAATCAAGTAGGCAGAAAGATAAAAGTTTCTCCATTCTAAGAAGAAGGGAGAGTAGCTTTTATGCTTTATAATGTGTCTTAATGATGAAGAACCATATCTCAATTGATCCTCTAAGTGAGTCTTGGTACAATTGTATGTCCAAGAAGAGGAATCAAAGATTAATGAAATGGTCAAATCAAGAAGACAATCATACTTCGTTCCAAAACAAGTCTTAAAGTCAAGATTGTGACATTGAGTGAATAGTATTAAGAAGGTTTATAACATTCATCAATTGTGGAAAGTTGTGATGTCTTGAATAAGACAAAGACCAACTAAGACCAATTTATGAAGTGTTTTGATAAAAACTACACTAACTCTTGAATATTTGTCAAGAAATGTTTATTGACAAAAGAATATTATATGTCAAGGAGTCAGTGGGAGTCTTATTGGTCTGGAAAAGTTTCAAGAACAAATCAAATAAACCTTATCAATCATCACTAGCACACGAGTTGAGGTTTACAACCTATCGTGTTGATGTTATCTTGTTTCTGTGCTGTTTCCAATTGAGTTAATTATGCATGTGAGTTCTATGAGTTCTCATTTTGAACGCATAAAAGGCAAGGCACCTTGATCAATGAAAGGTACATTGATAGGAAAAAGGCGAGATGCTTAACTACTTGGAAGACGTGGTGGGCAGCTGTGCTACCATAAGGCAAGAAATCAAGATTAAGAAAGTTCGATCCATATGAGTTTGAATTTGTCGTAAACTTTGTTTTTTAACAAATTCACATGGATAGGAACAAATACACCATTTAAATCTAAGTGTCATAAGATTTCCTCTTTCATGAAAATGATTGTGAGGAAATGCTTTCACTAAGAAAGATTTTAAAAGATAGTGATTGTAAAATTGCATTCTCGAATTCGATCATCGTTACGGCATCCCTTTCCATAATTTGAATTGTGAGGTTTGGCAATTAGTCTTAATTGTTAAGACACACATATGAACTATCTAAGGCAAAAGTGTATAAGTTCAAGAAGTCTTGATAAAAGATTATCAAAGCACTAAGTATTAGAAACATGAACTTAAGAAATTCAATAAGTATTGTTTTTCTGAAAGTTAAGATGTTTATGAATACATGTCGAAGCTAGTGGGAGCATAAGTGTTATGTTTTATAATAATCATCATGATAGTGGGAGCATAAATGTTATGATTGTATGATTATTAAGGCAAGTATTGCATAGTTGGCAATATTAATTATAGAAAACAAGAGTCATACTTTGCAAAGTTGTAAGAGTTGAAAGGTTGTTTTGCTATAATTAAGGGAGAGAATATTATGCTTCATTTCAAATCTAAAGGATTAGGTTGTGAAATGTTGATAAATTTAGTCAAAGGTACATACTGTGTTCTTAAAGTTTCGATTATGATTACGGCATTCCTCTTCACAATTCGAATTTTGAGAATATAGAAAATAAAACATTATGCGTCGTGTCCCATACGCTTCGGGTATAGGATCGATTGCAAATGATTTAATGTTTGACCATTCTAAAGTTTTCCAAATGTCTAGCGCATTTAGAGGGAAAAGGGACTAGAATTGGTTTTGACTAAAATAATTAAACAACTATCAAAGGACAATCCAAAGTTCGACGAGGATTGGTCGCTTGTGAGTAGTTGGAAATATAATATTGGAAATGTTTCCATATTGGATGGATAATATCGACATAATTACGAATAGATAAGATTCTATTAAGAATGAGTTGTCATATGGAAAATATGGAAGCGTGTCCATATTGGGAAGTAAATATTGAAAATCTATGTCTAGATTAGAAACTTTTATGCAAAAGGATGTTCAAAGGAATGTACTTTGAGAGAGAGACATCATATCTAAGGAATTGTCATGTAACAATCTCCGATAGAGGACTTTGTAATATCATTGGCAATAGTCTTTGTGACTTTGGTGCAATGACATTATGAAAGGATCGTTGCATAAAGTGTTAGAATCTATCATATTCTATAAGTAGCGAGAATTTGATATTCTTGCACTTAAGAAAATGGATTTGGAGTTGTAAAATGAGAATGATTGGAAATGTGTTAAATTTGTCTATTTCACAAAAGTAAGAACCATAGGTAAACATTGTGTGCATGCTAGGAGCATGGGACAAGTGTAATAATTCAAGTAAGAAGTTGATTACCCGAAACGACAAATAATGAGTAATCGATATGGTGATAAATAAAACGTGTTTTGTTTATACTCAAAGGTTTGAGGCCATATGGGATTAGTATTATTCTTGTGTTTCACCTTGCATGTTTTGACTTCTAGAATAATTGAGTTTATTAAGAATAATCAAATTATTCAAATGGGCCATAGTCGTTCATATGTTGGAAGTAGATATGAATGAAGACTGTCATGAATTGGTGTGTGGATTGTCTAAAAGAGTATTAGATATAAGCAAATGTTTGCTGCAACGTTCATGAGTGCTTATGAATATGATTTGAGCATTGGATTAAACCCACGCTCACTTGGATCACTATCTCGAGTGATTGGTGAGACGATAACATCTTATATTCTTCAAACTGAGATGTGTGAGTTGTATCTTGCTAATCGGTTGCACATTGATAATGTGTAAACGCACTAGTAACTTGGTGTTATAAAACATATTGTTGTGTGCGATTTGGTTAGTGAGTGCAAGCAAGCATTGTATCAAAGTTTATCCGTTCCTTTTATCCAAAGAAGGATAAAAGCGATATCTTTGGGCCCCTCGATGGTTTAGTGATGACATACGTAAATGCTCGGCCGGGCTAGGGATAATTTGATTTGTTCAATTAGTCTGTCGTCATAAATCGGAAATCAAGATATAGTACAAAGAGAATGATTAAAAATCATATCGCATACGATATCTAGAATGGAGGAATATATGATCCCTTATCTAAGGACACGCGTATTTGATATGATTAGAGTTGACAGCGGATTTGGAAAGCTACGATTGCAGATCGGGATCTGAAGTCATACGCAGAATAGTTGTTAGACTTATCCAAGAGGGAGACTGTTGGATTAGTGTCTAAGTCCATAACTATTTTGGTATGTACTTGACCCGATGGTGCATGGTCCTTTTGGGTTGCCTTCACCAAAGCAACTTGATAGGATGAATTATGGAGAGTAAGGATTAAATATGATTTATTAATATATTATGGGAATAATATATTAAAGGAGAAATCATATTGTTTAATTTATATTAATCAATAATTAATTGGTAATTAGTTTTGTGACTAAAAGAGATTAATTAAACTTAAGGGACTGGAATTGTAATTATAGGATAATTGCAATTTGGGCCATGGATTACCTTGTATTAAGGGATGGACGAATTCTAATGGGAAACCCATAAGGAAATCGTCCATGGGCTTAATTAAAGGAGTCTATGGGTTGCTTAGGGCTTAAGCATCCAAATTAGGGTTTCCTTGTTAGATAACCCTAATAGCCCAACTATATAAAGACCCCTTAAGGCTCAAAAACGTGGCTAATGTTCTTGTAAGGGTTTACACACGTTTTTGGTAGCCTCCATCCTCTCTCCTCTTCATCCTCTTGCTTATGGTGTTTGTGAACCATTAGAGGAGTGACACTTGTGACTCTAAGCCTTCCAAAGTCAATACAAGGAGATTTGGGATTGTTATTGCTACATAACAATCAAGGTATGATCTTAAACCTAATTACATATTAATATGATTACTTGTATGCTAGAATTAGGGTTTATAGTCTTGGATTCAAAGCGTGTACAATAGAGAAACCTAGACCCAAGCATTAGGGTTTGTATGAGCACATAGGATGTCTTATGACCAAAACCCACCATTACTATGGTAGGCTCAGACATCACAACCTATACCAATAGGTTTAGTGATTTGGAAATCCTTTGCCCAGGAATGGTTACTCTAGAGAGCAAGAAGATCGAGAGGTACATCCGGGGACTGTCACCCCAGATTCGAGGAAGTGTACTAGCATCCAAACCAATCACTTTCAATAGTGCCAAAGAGTTAGCACAAGCTCTCGTTGACCATGAAGTCTGCCTAGGCTTCGCAACTGCTGCTCCAGAGATAACCCTGTGAAGCAACAACAACAACAACAACAGTACCAACAACAACAAGAAGAAGAAATTTTGGAACAAGAGGAAGAGTCAGTTTTCACAAGAACCTCCCAAGAAACAACTAATAGTGGCACTCCATGCCGCTACTACCCCCACTGTTGCTCCTGTTACCTCTACACCAGAAAGGCAATATGTTGGGGAACCTACCGAAATGCAGCAAATGCAATCTCCATCACAACGGAAATTGTCGAGAGATGAACTGCAACAACTGCAACAAGAAAGGGCACACTGCCCGTTTCTGTAGGCCACCGGGACGACCAATCACCCAAGTCCCTGGAGTCGGTGTGGGCCAGGCGTGTTATGGGTGCAGTGAGGTTGGACACTACAAGAGGGACTACCCTAAGGCAAGGAATGATGGCGGCATAGGAAGGGTGCTTGCAATAGGTCAGAACGAAGCAATAGCTGATCCCACGATGGTTACGGGTACGTTTCTCCTCAATAACGCTTATGCATGCATACTCTTTGATTGTGGTGCGGAGAGGTGTTTCATGAGTCATAAATTCAACCACGTACTAAAACAGAACCCTCAATCACTCAATAAGATATTCACAGTAGAAATGACAAACGGTAGAACAGAAAGCACAAACGATATGTACATAGGCTGCCCGTTAACTCTAAACGAACATTCATTTCAAATCGATCTAATGTCGATCACCATAAAGAGCTTTGATGTCATCATCGGTATGGATTGGTTAAGCCTACACCATGTCGATATACTTTGTCACGAAAGGGCCGTTCACTTAAATTTTCCAAATGGCGAAACTCTTGTCATTTATGGTGACAAACCCGGTACCAATTTACAAATCATCTCTTGCGTCAAAGCCCAGAAATACCTATGTAAGGAGTACCATGCCTTTTTAGCCCACGTGGTAGATAAGGAAAAAGAAATGAAATACATCAAAGACATTCCAGAAGTATGCAATTTTCTCGATGTCTTCCCTGAAGATCTTCCAGGAGTCCCACCAGAACGACAAGTCGAGTTCAGAATTGATTTAATTCCCGGAGCTACCCCAGTAGCTAAGTCACCGTATCGTCTAGCGCCAGCTGAGATTCAAGAATTATCCAACCAATTAAATGAAATACTCAACAAAGGATTTATCATACCCATCTTCTCACCTTGGGGAGCACCAGTCCTGTTCGTAAAGAAGAAGGATGGATCTTTCCGCATGTGCATCGATTACCAGGAACTCAACAAGCTCACTATCAAGAACCGATATCCCCTACCACGCATTCACGACTTGTTCGACCAACTTCAAGGAGCAAGTTATTTTTCAAATAGCGATTTGAGATCTGCGTATCATCAGCTACGAGTCTTGGAAGGAGATGTTCCCAAAACAGCCTTTCGAACTCGTTATGGTCACTACGAGTTTGTAGTAATGCCCTTTGGATTAACAAATGCACCGGTGGTGTTCATGGATTTAATGAACCTAGTGTGTCGTTCATTCCTAGATAAATTTGTGATCGTGTTCATAGATGATATACTCATCTAATCGAAGAGTAAAGAGGAACATAGTCAACACCTCCCACAGATCTTGGAAACACAAAGAAAAGAGAAGTTATACGCAAAGTTCTCAAAGTGAAAATTTTGGATTCGGAAAGCAGATTTTCGAGGTCACATGGTTAGCAAATACGGGATACATGTGGACCCTTCCAAAGTCAAGGCAATTGAGAACCGGTCAGCTCCAAGACCACCAACTGAAATCCGACAATTCTTGGGCCTTACTGGCTATTACCGAATATTTATACAAAACTTCTCGAAGATTACTAAACCACTTACCACCTTGACCCAGAAGAGTGTAACTTTCAATTGGGAGGAAAAACAAGACGTTGCACTCCAAACACTAAAGCAAACACTATGCAGCGCACCTATATTGTCCTTGGCAGAAGGAACAGAAGACTTCATGGTCTACTGTGATGCATCAAATCAAGGTCTTGGATGTGTGCTAATGCAATGAGGAAAGGTCATCGCTTACGCCTCGAGATAGCTTAAGATGCACGAGGTCAACTACACTACACACGATCTTGAACTACGAGCAGTCGTTTTCGCGCTAAATATCTGGAGACACTATCTCTATGGCACGAAATGCATGATTTTCACCGATCATAAGAGCCTTCAGCACAATTTCAATCAAAAAGAACTCAACATGAGACAAAGACCATGGGTGGAACTGTTAAATGACTATGAATGCGAAATTCGTTATCATCCAGGAAAAGACAATGTGGTAGCTGATGCTCTTAGTCGAAAGGAATACTCGGGCCGCTGGGTGAAATCCTTAACCATGACGATCCATTCACACCTGTCCACACAAATAAAGGAAGCCTTGAAAACAGAGAATGTGGCGGGTGAAGCCTTAAGAGGAATGGACAAAAATCTTGAAGTCAAGAGCGACGAAGTTCGTTACTTCATGGATCGAATATGGACACCGAAGATTGGTGGGTTTAGAGACGTTGTCATGAACGAAGCTCATAAAACTCGATACTCAGTGCATCCAGGTTCGGACAAGATGTATCTTGTGACATCCCCATTTTCACGGCCAGAAAAGACCGATTTTGTTTATGCTTTATAAAAATCAGAGTTCTTCTTTTAATAAAAATGTTGCGGAATTCGTCCCCAGAAAAACATGATAAATACGTTATTAAAACATTTTCGAAGAAACGTATTTTTATTCATTTTAAAACGTTTGGGATGTCATCGTCAATACAGGAACATAAGCATAAACAGAACTTACATTTATTTACACTAGTGATCTACATCTCTTTAAATCTTTCAGTGTAAAGTGACTTCGTATCAACACCTATGATATAAATAAACTGAGTGGGTCAGGTTGGGAAACCTGGTGAGTACATAGGGTTTTCAACCCACAATAATATAATTATTATGTTTAAACAATCAAACAATCAACCCAATTACCCATCCCCATTATCTTCTTTAGTCTTAAGGATCTACCCTAAGAATCAACTATTCCTCATTTATTTATTCCTAAGGATCATCCTAAGGAATCGACACGAAATCCATCATTACCAAGGCTTATAGAATGTATCTGGTGAACACGTAGTCCGAAACATCTGGTAAACACTTAGTTCAAAAGTAACTAGTGAACACACTTAGTTCAAAATACCTAGTGAACACACTTAGTTCAAAGATATGTAGTGAACACACTCAGTTCAAAAATATCTAATGAGCACCTAGTTCAAAAATACCTACATGTTACGAACCTGCTATCGTTCCACTAGACCGTCTAGTATCGTCCATAGTGGTCATCTATACTCCACTAGATGACTGAATCACTGACAACACTGATGTCTCCCATCGCGTTATCACAAAACAACTATTTCATCTACCCATGTTTTACCCAACACGTTTTGTAGATCTAAAATACGTATACAGTTTAAATCATTTAAAACATGTATAAAAATATTTCACTCAGCATAGATAGCAAGTATTTAGACAATATGCACACATAGCACGTAATTTATATTAAAATACTTCATATCTATGTGTAAGATGAAAGGGACTATGCACTCACTTGAAAGGTGGTGACTCAGCACTCGGACAGTACTTCGATATTCTCAAAGCAAATTCCTTCGATAAAACCTAGTACCAATACCACTAGGGTTTAGTCTAACGATAACCGTGACTAATTAATAGTCTAGCTATTATTATTATTATATAAGCGTTAAATAACACTCAATATAACTCATAATAATAGCCCAAATACTTATTATAAGTTCCTAATAAAGTTAATATATTAAAACATAAGCTATACTAAAGATAGGGTAGGCATAGCTCACTTACAGCGGGTTTTCTCGAAAAATGGGCTTCGCTGGAGCAGCGTTTCCGAGAGGGTTTCCTTCGGGACTCCGGGAGCCTCGGGGCTTCCTTCGGGTGCTAGG
Source organism: Lactuca saligna (assembly GCF_052625555.1). NCBI lineage: Eukaryota > Viridiplantae > Streptophyta > Magnoliopsida > Asterales > Asteraceae > Lactuca > Lactuca saligna. The sequence goes on from NC_136422.1 coordinate 150,037,796, forward strand.
GGGTTTACCTAGGCTTTAGGGGGGTTAGGGAGGCTTAGAGAGAGAGTTTTAGAGAGAGAAAGAAGGGTTTGAAGGTGTGAGAATGAATGGAACCTCTATTTATAGGGGATATATCTGATGGACTTGCCGAGTCTGAGTCATGAATCACCGAGTTGGTGCATGTGGCAACCTTCTGGTGGTGCCACGTGTCCAATTCTGGCGGTGCCACGTCACCCCTATCGCGTATCAGCCTTCAAACTTAGAAAAATCATAACTTTCGCATACGAGCTTTGTTTTTGACGTTCTTTATATCCACGCGTAGGTAAAATCAAGATCTACAACTTTCGTTTAGACTCCGTCGGCTAATTCTCGACCGATATCAAGTTTAACAGTAGAAGGCGTTTAGACTGTTAAATGACCGCGAAGAATTCATAACTCCTTCATACGGACTCCGTTTTCGTCTATCTTTTTACCGTTGAGTTCTTATTAATGAGATCTTCAACTCTCATTTAGGTTGCGTAAGCCAAAAATCGCTCGAACTAAAATTCGAGTTTCGGGTCATGCACTGCTAAGTCGAATCTTAGAAAAATCATAACTTCCTCATACGAAGTCATATTTGGGCGTTCTTTTTATCGACGCTCTTAGTTTAACATATTATACGACTTTCGTTTAGATTGCTAAGGATAAAACTCGCTCTATCATAAATTCACTATTTACGCTTCCCGGTGCCGTGCCGGTTTTGCCGTAAAACTTCAACGGGCCATAACTTCTTCGTTATAACTCGGATTTCGGCGTTCTTTATATGTACGAAAACCTTGTGACATATTCCACAACTTGGTTAAGATTATTTATTCTAAATAGTCTTTGGTCAAAAAGTCGTTTTTGATACTTATTGCCTTAAAATTGACTAGCCCGGATCTACGGGCGTTACATATCTGGACCTTAAGAAACTGTATTGGTGGCCAAACATGGAAGCATGGATCGCTACCTATGTAGGCAAGTGTCTGACTTGCACCAAAGTCATGGTAGAGTACCAAAAGCCCTCGGTATTACTACAACAGCCTGGAATACCTGAGTGGAAGTGGGAGCAGATAACAATGGATTTTATAACCAAATTACCCAAGACAACGGTTGGGCTTAACACGAATTGGGTGATCGTGGATAGATTGACAAAACCCTCACACTTTCTACCAATAAAGGAAACCGACAAGATGGAGAAGCTAGCTCAAACATACATCCGAGAGATTATACGACTACATGGAGTAACACTATCCATTATCTCCTACAGAGATAGTAGATTCACCTCGCTATTCGAGCAGTCGTTGCAAAAATCTATAGGAACGAGACTAGACATGAGTATCGCTTACCATCCACAAACCGACGGTCAAAGTGAGAGGACTATACAATCCTTAGAAGATATGATAAGAGCATGTATAATCAATTTTGGTAAAGCATGGGATACCCATTTAACACTAGTCAAATTCTTGTATAATAATAGCTATCACTCCAGCATTAAAGTTGCTCCATTCGAAGCCCTCTATGGTTGTAAGTGCAGATCACCATTGTGTTGGGCTGAAGTGGGTGACACACAACTATCCAAGGGACAAGTAACCTACAGTGCTTTCACAGGCCCGTAAATTATAAGAGAAACAACTGAGAAGATTGTACAAATTCAAGAACGACTAAAGGCTTCAAGAGATAGACAAAAGAGTTATGCGGACAAAAGACGGAAGCCCTTGGAGTTTCAGGTCGGGGACCGAGTGCTATTGAAGGTCTCGCCTTGGAAAGGGTTAATACGTTTCAGAAAACGTGGGAAACTAAACCCAAGGTATATCAGACCATTAGAGATCCTTGTAAGGATCGGCCCGGTAGCATACAAACTTCGACTACCGCAGGAACTCGATAATGTACATCCTACCTTTCATGTATCAAACTTGAAGAAATGTTTGTCAAACGAGACCCTTATCGTCCCTCTAGACCAAATCGATATCAATGAGAGTCTCCACTTTATTGAGGAACCAATTAAGGTCAAGGATAGGGGAATTAAAAAGAACAAAACAAAGTCGCATACCCATTGTGAAGGTCCGCTGGAATGCAAAACGGGGACCTGAATACACTTGGGAACGCGAAGATCAAATGAAGCAAAAGTATCTGCATCTCTTTCCCTAATCCACAACTATTTATCTTACATTAAATTTCAGGACGAAATTCCATTTAACGGGGGGATGATGTGACTACCCGATATTTCGAATCAATGTAATGACCTAAAAAGTCAAGAATTGTAATCTCTTTTGATATAATGGAATTAGTGTAAAAAATAAAATGTTCAAAAGTCTCTATTGGGTTGCCTAAAATGATAGTTATCGCGTCAAGGTTTTCAGAAATATAAAGAACACTAAAATCTGAGTTATAACAAAGAAGTTATGACCAATCGAAAATTCGTATCAAAACCGGTAAAACACTGGCAAACGTAAAAAGTGAAATTTCAATAAAATACTTTTTAGCCTTAGGTGTCTAAATGAAAGTCGTAGATTATACTAAACCGTGAGCGTGCAGAAAAAGAACGTCAAAATCCGACTTCGTATGAGGAAGTTATGATTTTTCTAAGTTTCGGGATAGCGGTAGACAGCTAAAACTCGAAATAGAGATCGAGGGATTTTTGGCTGAAACAAACTAAATAAGATTCGAAGATCTCAACAATAGTAGCGCAACGGTAAAAATTTTGACGAAAACGGACACCGGATGAAGAAGTTATGGATTTTTAACGGACTTTTCCTGTCCCAGCTTGTTAAAAATATAATATTAAAAATAAAGTCAAAGTTAGCCGACGGAGTCTAAACAAGAGTTGTAGAGCATGATCTCACCTATGCGTGGATATAAAGAACATCGAAAATGAAGCTCGTACGCGAAAGTTACGGATTTTACAAGTTCGGGACACGAAACTCGAGGTTGTTAGGCAACTCACGACGTGAGCCACCCATACTCACAACGTGAACATGTGACTGATGGGTTCCAGAGCCTATCAACGAGTTTTCAAGTCATCCCAAAGCCCCGATCTGCACATCCAAGTCCCGAAGGAAGGTTTTACACTCCCAAGATTTCCCAGATTCCCGAGAAATCAGTTTTCTTCTGTCGAAGTTCTGCTCGGTTTTCCTCTCACCTTCTTCAGTCTATCAAGTGACTTCATACCCCTATAACTACGTTTTCAAATGCTTTTATACACTTTTAAGGGGGGGGGGGGGGGAATATAAGTAAACACACGATTATGCTCATGTAAATAACATCAATCTTTTGCTATACTTTTTGTTATAATCAATTATATGTGATTTATAACTATCATACGAAAACGTTCTCATGGAACATATCACGATAACACTTTGTCAATTTTGAAATGAAACATGTTGTTGTATAAATATCAAATACTTTATTAATATTTTGAGTATAAATATTCAATGATGTTATTACAAATGTTATACTTTACGTACAAAGTCGACACTACACAAGGGTTTACTATACAAAAAAACACACTTTTGGAAAAACTATAATAGGTATAGTTTACAGGGATATTATGATATTTTACATACTATAAGTACTATATCAAGGAAATACTTTCAAATACAAGAATAAGTGGACTTTTCATACGTAAATCTATTTTATACTAAGTTTTATGAGACATTCAACTTCACGTACTTTCAAGTATGTCGTTAAAGTCCCGTATTCTATACCATAATCTCTTGTAGGAAGAGCGTGATACTTGTGTATAGATCTATACGGGATTGACAATCGTGCACCTAAATTGTTAGCTACAGTTAGACCGGCAGGTCTGGGGTGACAAACGTCATAACATTCCAACGCTTGAAGAACTTTGTTACAGGCAGCCTAGGTCAATAGCATGGTTATAAAACTCACATGAAGTATTAAAACACAATGATTTACGGGGTTATCAAATGTCTTAGTGATTTTATACATACATAAATCTATTATTCTAGGCATGACAACTACTAATGCATTACAATTTTGGAACTTTTAAACTACCACACACTCATGGAAAAATATTGGATTTTTCAGAAGTAAACTTAGTGATTTATACTAAACTTACAAATTTTATACATAAGCGCTCATGAACTCACCAACTTAATTGTTGACTCTTTTTCAAAACTACTTGTATTTCTCAGGGATTCAGTAATACAGGTAGACTTCAGCTTTTGGAGAAGTGACACTAAGTTGTCAGTTTAAAACTCATTTTGTCATCATATTGTAATTTTTTTGAACAAGTATCATTCAACAATGTAACTTTTAAATTATATATATGATGGTTGTTTTACTTTCTTTGCTATGTATTCAATTGTTACGATACTACATGAAGTCATTCGCCCTCGAATGATTCCGTTGTTCAGGTTTGGGGGTGTGACACTTTCAATGATGGATTTTAAGGACGAACTCTAATTCAAATGAGGGAGAACTATAACACCCGATTTCCATATTTGAGTTTTTGGCAGTATCGCGACGCGACCAATGGTTAGTTGCGCCGTTATGGTTTAATAAAGGTAATGGTGTGAAAAGTATTGGTCACGATGTGACATAGCTGTTATGAGAAACTCTAATTTTCGGGCCTTGGGCTCTATTTAAGGGCACTAACCTCTAGGGTTTACCTGATTTGGTAGTTTCCATACTCAGAAACCCTCTCTCACCATCAAACCTAGCCTCTATTGCAAGTTTTAACCTCATCTTCTATTTGTGTGAAGCTTGAAGGTGGTGAAGTTGTTCCTTGGTGCTTAAAGGTATTGTATAAGTTTAGATCCATCCAAGCTTCTTCACTTTTTTAATTTCCTAGGCCTTGGAATGTGGTGCGTATAGTTGACTCTACGGGGCTTCTAGTAGTGTTATTTCAGCTCTTTGATTTAGGTGAGTTTTCTCACTTTGCATGTTGATTGTTTGAAGACTATATGGTATGATATGTTGATTGTTTGAAGACTATATGGTATGATATGTTGATATGTTATGTTTGGGGAGTTAATAGTGGATTGGCATGAGAGCTGAAAGCCTATATTACTCACATTCTGGTTAGACGTGCACGAGAGCCGTTAGTTGCTGGTTCAGGGTTAGATATGCACGAGAGCCATTAACCTTTGGAATGACTAGATGTGCACTAGAGTCGTTGGTTGTTACTTATTGAGGTGGATCGAAACTAGAGTTGAGAGCCTATGTTTGTATGCATGTATTGTGGTATGTAGTATATTGGGAAAACTCACTAAGTTTTATATTTATAGTTGTGGATTAAATATTTTTCAAATACTTCATTAAATCGTTGGAAGAGCAATGTTTGATTGTACACACACATCGACGTTATGTTTTGAGATTTTCGCATGTTCTATTTTATACTTTGATTTAATTATTATAATTTTGATTATTAAACTATGGTTGTCTAATTAATGAATGAATATTTTGAATGAAATAAAAAATTGGTTTTGAAAAATAGGACTTTACATTGTTAAATTTTGAAAAATTATAAATTTGCTTGAAAGAAGTCTCGCAAATGATTGAAAAGGAAACATTTTATTCAACCAACTAATTAAAATTTTAAAATACCTCCAAAAGAGCTATTCTTTTAACTTATAACATACCAAATATTTATGAAAATGACAAAAGGTAAATTTTCTTTTTAAACTAACCAATTAAAATTTTAAAATATATCCAAAATGAATATTCTTAAATTATAATACAATCAAACGTTGTTGCATTGGAAAGTATCATGGCTTTACCGATTCATCTAGAACTAATTTTGTTAATTTTTCTAGACAAATAGGATTTATTAAATACAGAACATAATTAATATGGCCCCCCTAATTTTCGTGAGGCTTATGGAGGTCCCCCAACTTACCTATCCTATGGGTCGGTCCTAGTTACCAAATGGTTTGAATGAAATTATAACAAAACTCAACATGTCTAATAACAAAGGTTATCTAAAACTTTCTCCAAATATTAGAAACCTAACAAAATTAACACTAAAAATGCTCTGATATTAAAAAATAGAGTAAATTATACGAATGGTCCTATAATTTAGGGTAATTTGCGTGTTTGGTCCCTAACTTATTTTTTTAACTCGGAAGGTCCATACTGTTTGTTTTTGTTACACGCTTGGTCCCTGTCTTACCTAAATATACTATTTTTCCCTTGATATTTTAATTTATTTAAGTAAACACACACTCAACCCCACCCCACTCACCTTATCTTACTTACCCCACTATTTTTTCTTATTTAAATAATAGTCGTTTTAGGTAAGACAGAGACCAAGTGCGTAACAAAAACAAACTGTAGGGACCAAGCACGTAATAAATACAAACCGTAGGGACCTTCCGAGTTAAAAAAATATTTTAGAAACCAAACGTGCAAATTACCCCAAACCATAAGGACCATTCGTGTAATTTACTCTAAAAAATATATATTAACTAATATTAAAATGTTCTTATCTTTTCATAATATTTGAAGTGAGTGTAGGAGAGAGGGAGGGGGATTTGTTTTTAAGAAAGCCAAATTTAGAGTAAACTACAGTTCTGGTCCCTACGGTTCACACATATTTATAATTTTAGATCATTTTTTAGTTTTTTACATGTCTCGTTCCTAAGGTTTCCAAAAAGTTACATTTATGGTCCTTAAGGATGTTACCATCAATCCCCCCTCTGGGTTAAATGTCTTTAAAAGAACCATTATTCCCTTAATTTAGCCCTTTTCGTTATTTTGATATTTCTAATAAGTCAGGAGCATTTCTGATAAAATATTTAAAAGATGCACTAGAACCCTAATAACCTCGTCGATCTACGATTTCAATGTCAATGCACTTTCTCTCCCGCTCATGGTAATTCCAACATCGACAATTACTTCTCTTATCATCTCCAATGATAAAGATAACACATGCACTCCGGTAAGCAGCCATACGCGACACCGTCTTCCTCTTTTTCTTTTCCCACCAACTTCATCCTCTTATTTTTACCATTAGTTGTGTTGTTGTCCTCTTTCCTCTCAACTTCTGTTATTATAGTCTACTTCACCTTATACACTTATATTCTAAAAGAGATTGATGCCCCTCATTTCCTCCATCTAGTAATAGGACCTACCAAAATTTTAATATTTTCTGGAAACTATATAAAAAAAAATTTAGGACTTACCTTTTTAGTATTGGAAAAAATTAAGGACATACCCAATTTTCAACGAGGGAACCACATGGTTTATAGCTCTAGATTTGCCATTATCTCCATCATTAATTCTTTAGAAGTTGGTGTTGTTGTATGCCACATATGCTTGGAATTGGAACGTTGTTATTGTTTGAATCTTTGATTGTTTCTCCGATTGGAATATTGTGGATGTTACAGAAATTGGAAACATGGGAAATTATGAGGATGATAACCGGTATATCTATAATTGAGATTTTGACATTCTGTATTCGTGTGAAGACTTTTTTGTGATCTCTTTTTTCTATGTATGGGTTGATTGAATTTTGGTTTTAACTTCCTAGTGTTTTGAATTGCAGATTAGAGGTTTCATATTGCTTTTGATTTTGATTAAGAGATTAAAGTTTGATTTTTATTTTAAATTAGATATATATAAATGTAGTGTACGACAGTGGTGGCGGTGGTTGGGTTTATCGTCTACATTAAAGTATCAAAACATTATAAAAAAATAAAAAGAACAAGTGGGGGTAATATGATCATTTAAAAGGCTTTAACAAAAGAGAATTAATGATAACAGATATGGCTGTAAACGAACCAAACGAACACGAACAAGGTCTTGTTCATGTTCGTTCGTTTAAGTTAGTCGAACAACAAACGAACACGAACGGATAAACGAACGAGATTTTCTTGTTCATGTTCGTTCGTTTAACAAATTATTTTGTTCATTTATGTTCGTGAACATGCTAAACGAACATAAACGAACAAACATAAATGAACAAAGATTAAAAAAAACACACAATTGAACACATATGAACATAAACGAACATATAATATAGTAATATAATAAAAAATAATTGAATATAGATGAATATAAATAAACTTAAACGCACGGACATAAACGAACGTAAACGAACATCATAAACGAACGTTCACGAACATAAATGAACGAACGAGATCATTGTTCATGTTCGTACATTTAACTAAACGAACAATAATTTTTGTTCATGTTCGTTCATTTATTAAATAAACGAACATAAATGAACTTCTCGCCGAACAGTTTACGAACGGTTCGCTGAACGTTCAGTTCATTTACAGCCCTAATAACAGATACATGAACAACATATGCAACTTTTGAAAACCATAAGCAATATCAAAATTTGAAAAATGAAACTAAAACTGCAGTTGTGTATAAACCTTAGGGACCAAAACTGTAACTTACCCTTAATTTTATCCAAATCTATGTTTTGGGTTAGCAGATCACGCGCAGGGGTAGAGAGTAGGATTTGTATATGGAAAGATAAGAAAGCGGAGTCGTTCAAATGATTATACGAAGAGTGCGTGTCTGCTAACAGAAAGACAAGATGACACGCACGGCTTGTGTGTTTGTCGCTGATGTGGGCCCACACGCGCCCCTTAATTCGTAACTTGAACGTAATTATATACTTGACACTTAACCAATTAAATTCATTGATTTCAAATTTCTTTAATTTCTTGAAATAAACCATCTTTATATACATGTTTTTTATATTATAAATACCTGTTATCGTTGATAAAAAAAAAAAAAAAAAAAAAAAACGATACATATCTATGTAATATGATGATGTGAATGTATGCTGTCGTTAAAAGATAATAAAATTATATAAACAATTAAAATATGAGAAAATGACTACGTAGTTATTATGGCTAATGACTTGTTACGAAATAGATCAAAAAAAAAAAAAAAACAGAAAAATCAGACCTATCCCTCATTTTTACCCTTTCATTTGCACAACACATTGAGAAATTCTGTCCCCTTATTTCGTATCAAGGAACTCGAGAAATGGTTCAAGAAAAAAGAATATACCACATTAAGTAAAGTTTATTTTTGCAACTTTAATTTCATATCTTTTATGTTTATTTGGAAAACTTCCATATCATCTACTCGTGCTTGAATACGGTTTATAACCATACATTTTTTACTTCGAGGAATTTGATTTTCGCATTATCATATTGTATAGGATTTTGTTTATAAAATTTGATTCTAACGTATTGTATTTATATATTTTGTTGTAGATTTGGATCATATTTATTCATTTGTATCAGTAAAGTTTCATATTTTTAACAGGACCGGTTCAAACATATATGGAGCTCGAGGCGTAAAGAAAAAAAAAAAGCACCTTAAAAACATCTATAATAAAGATTCAAAAAAAATATATCATTAATTTTTTATTATAAATGTGTTTAATTAGCAATAACAAACAACTCAAGTTGTTTATCTTCTTAGCTAACTTAAGTTTGAACCAATTTTAGATCCTAAAAATCATTTAGGTAATAATTTTTTGTTTTATACATACACTATGTAGCCTAAAAATTTTGGCCCCCTGAAGACGTGGGCCCTGAGCGTTCGCCCTAGTTGCCCACCGTCTGGATCAGCACTGATTCTTAGTATTGGTTTGTGTTTTATCTGTGTTTTTTCTATTGTATTTGTATGATAATGATGTACATTTGGTAAAATAATATAAACATTGGTTTGGAACAAAAAAATAAGTAACAATGATTATTTGTATGACTAAGATTGTCGGTCCCGAGAAATTAAATATCCTTATAGGTCTAGGACAAGTTAGAAAAAAAAAAGAATCATTATCGTTATTATAAGTTTTTATTTTTAAATAAAAATATTTATGAAAAATTAAGAGAAGCTTGAGATAATTGGCTAAGTTGAAGAGAAGCTTGGTACAAGATCAATACTAAGGAGTTGTTTGTTTATCTCTTCATAGAAAAATTAAGAGGCAAGCTCTTACAAATTCAAATTCAAACTTGTTGGTTATCATCTTATTTTTTACCTCTTAATTTTATAAAAGTCTCATAAACTTTCAGATATGAAACCATGTCTGAACTTAAAAAATAACCGTCTTTCCATTTGCACCCTAAAATATCAGCGCTCATTTTCCTCACTTTATGTTTCACAAAGACGAGTGCCCACTTCTCCCTCTTCCCTCCATCTCTGAGCTACATCCCTCCATCGGCTACTTCATCGGCATCAACCCATCCAACAACGCTGCCTCCTCTATCGTCACCTCCCTTCGTCAAAGTAAATAATTTTTCGGTTCCAGGTGAGAGTTTCTTCCTCTTTTTTCCCCAAAAACTCAATAATAAGAGTTTGAGACTTTTTTCTAGAATGTTTTGCTTCTATTTTTTACTGTTAATTTCCACCTCCCTTTGTAAATTGAGTATCATATGCTATTTTTTTTCTTCTTCCTCTGAAAATCGAGTTCAAGATACTAGGATTGTTTTGGTCTTTTTTTCTGATGTGGTTTGTTCTTCCTCTGAAAATCGAGTTTTTATTTATGTTGAAATTGTATGTAGTTTGTTCTGATTTGCATGAAAATCACAGCTGAAATTATGTTCATTTATTGTTATGCTGAAATATTGGTTGAAATTAGATGGTCTTGATGTTATGCTGAAATCTAATATTGAAATCAGATGTTCTTGATCTTATGCTGATATTTTTGCAAGTCTTGTCATTTTCTACAAACTATCTACAAGTGCTAATGATTTTTGTGAGTTTATGTTTCCTTGAATTCAGTGATCTCCTAGAAAACTTTTTTTTTTCTTATTTTTTCTGAAATCAGATGTGGAGTATAGTTTTATGCAAATGCTTAATATAAATGCTATTTTTCAAATTTTGTATAGCTGAAATTTGATATGTATAGCTAAAATTTGTTGTTAAAGTTTGCTGATTTATTATATTTTATTGAAAATGTGTTTGTAGTTGCTAATACAAGTTGTTGATTTTATTCATTTGCTGAAATCTATTGCTAATATTGATGTTCTTTGCTGAATTTTTGTTGAAATCTATTGTTGAGTGACTGGGGTTGATGAATAGAAGTTGATGGTGTCATGAAGGCTATGGTGATGATGATAAAGGTCGATGACGGGTGGGTGCCCAATGATGGTGTATGATGGTTGCGGGTGATGAAGAGGGTGATGGGTTGTTGCATGTTAATGGTGAAGATGTCCTCTGTGTGTGCTTTTGTAGAGTAGCAGACATTTTTTCATTCACATGTTCAAGAATCAAAAAGATCATATGCATTATTTCATGTAAACCCTGTATGTGGTGTGATGTTGACCAAATTATTGGCCGAAATTGTAATGAAGTATTCGGTTGTTTAGTTTACATTGTACTTTGATGAAAAAAAAAATCATATGCATGATGTTCATTTCTATCATCCTACTTTGATGTAATTTTTTTCAGTGGTACGATGTTGTAATTTAAAGAAATAATAAAGAAGGGTAAAATGATCATTAACACAAAAATTCAGAGCTTCCAACCAAATAGCTTGTTAAAATTCAGATCTTGAAAATTCAGACTCTCTTACAAATTCAAACATCTTAAAAATTCAGATCCTACCAAACAACCTCTAAGAATTGTACTTAATCAAACTAAAAATCAAGGTAAGTATTTGTGTACTCTTTTAATTTGGATACATATCTACTTCTACTCTAATAAATGATTTTTTTTACCACTTGTGATATTTTCATTCATTTTACTACATATCATTTTATGGTTATTTTAAATTAATTTTTTTTTCCACATGTCATTTTATGATTTTTTTTCTATTTTATTAAATTCTACATAATATTTTAATGTAATAATTACAATAAATGTTGTAATAAATGGATATTAATTTCATTAATAAACATATCTTTTAATTTCAAAATTCTCAAAATTAAAGCTTATTGGTTTCTTTTGTTTATTTATTTCAATTATTTGTTTAAATTTAAAATATAAAAACATTTCTATTATAATAATTTATTATTTTTCTTATTTTCTTATAAATTCAAAGTTTTCAAATATTTTAACTTTTATATTTAACTTTTTTTTTAAATTAACTCATGTAATACATGGGTCTCACAACTAATCAAAAATAAATCTGACACAATTATGTGATTTGTCATTGCGGTTTGCCAATAAAAAATTGATTTAATACAACTGTCAAAACGTTTATGCGTTGGGTCCATGTGGTTTCATTTTTTGTTTGGTTGGTCCCCGTGGTTTCCAAAAACTATCCAAACAATCCTTTTGCAATGTAAAAATCCTTTTTTCCATTTTTTATTTTTATTTTTTATATTTTTATATGGTGTTAGATTTCATTTGATTTTTTTTTTTTTTTAAAAAAGACAAAACTGCAAAAATGATCCTTGTGATATGCATTTTTTTCTAAGGTTTAGTCCAAACCTTGATTTTTTTGGTTTTATAGTCCTTTTAGCGATAATTCAATGTGGTTTTAGTCATTCTAAAAACTAAAATTACTATAATACATTTATGTATTTAATTTTTATTTTTCGCTCATTATTTATCTATTTAAATAATTAAAAAAACTCACAACTCTCTCTCTCTCTCTCTCTCTCTCTCTCTCTCTCTCTCTCTCTCTCTCTATGGAACTAGATAATACTAACCAAAATCAAACTCCCCCAATCACCACCACCAATCTCTCCTCCACCCCTCCTCCCTAACATCACCACCACCATCCTTTTCCTATCGAAACCATTCCTACATAATCACCATTGCTTCTCATTTCTCCTCCTCCCACGAACCAAGAAGGTTCTAAATATTGATCATGTAAACGAAGATATGAAGGTTTTTGTAACCTAAAGATTATTGATTACAATCAAGTGAGAACCAGATGTGAGAACTAAAGATAAGAAAATGAGTAAAGAAACTGACTTTCTTTAATTTCTGCAACAAAGTGAAATCCTCCGCTCTTCGTTGATCTTTCTTCTTCTTCACCTTCACAACTCTATCCGTAGATGCTTCTCCTATTTGGCGTCTAGAAGTGAATCGATTTCTATAGTCGTTTTATCTTCTACTTCGCTTAAATTGACTTCACGGATCTGATTCTCGATAAGAAGCTTTTCTTCCATGGGACCATGAGATTCTAGGGAGACGAAAACTAAAATATTGGAATCGGTAAATATCATATTTTAGAAAATGAATACTTCCAGTTCATGTTTCTAATCAATAAATAAACACTTCACCCTGGAAAATTTGTTCAATGTGGAAGAAATAAGAGCACATTAATGTATGTAGAGTCAGATTCATGAAGTAGAAATAAAATGATTGAAAATTTGAAATATGAACTCTAATTTAAATAGATGGAGAGTTCCCGTTTTTTACTGATCTGCGTGTGTATAAGCTCCCTAACTATTTCTCCTTCTTTTTGTTCTAAAATTTTGAGAAGCTTCACTCTAATTTGGGTTTCATTTGTTCATATCGGCTCCGAGAAGCAAAAGAGGAATGTTTATTTGTTTATTTGGATATTTTTATTCATCTGAGTTCATCTTCTTTATTTATTCATCTGAGTTCATTTGGGTTTTTCATCTATGTAGTGTGTATGTTTATTTATTTTCCAATGTATGTATGTGTGTATGTGAGATTTTTGATATGCAGGTAGAGTGAGTGTGTGTGTGGTTTTGTTATTATTTTTTTAATTATTTTAATAGATAAAGAATGAAAGAAAAATAAAAATTAAATTATTAAGGGTATTATAGTAATTTCAGTTTTCAGAAGGACTATAACCATATATAAACATGACTAAAAGGACCATGAAGCTAAAAAAGTCGAGGTTTGGACTAAACCTCATAGAAAATGCATAACGTAGGGACCATTTTTGCAGCCCAAAATAAATAAATAAATAAATAAACATTTCTTGTCCTTCTTCTTTCCTTTCTAGACAAACACCACCAGACAACGACCATGGTGTTTGGACACCAACGTCGCCATCGGCTCAAGATATCCGCTACTGACCAACACCACCACCAGAAAACCCTTTGCTCTTGACCGAGACCGTCGTGACCCAAGATATAGGTTTGGTTGGTTTAGGGGAAATCGATATAGGACTCACATCGAACATAACTATTCTCTACCACCCATCGACATCTAAAACCCTAAACCACACCCTCTCCCATCTGAAACTATCACCCGCACACCACCATTATCTAAAACACTTACTCTTTATCTCTCAAAAACCCTCATGCCACTCTACTCCATTATTATCTAAAAAACTCACCCTCCGCCTATTTTAAGTTGTTAATTTTCAAATTTTAGAAACCTTAAATTTGTCATTAGATTTCTTCAAGTTGTTTCAACTTTTTTATAAGTTTTCTTGGTGAAATTTTTTGGAAACTTGGAAAATTTTGTATCTTATTTAGTTTTACAAGCTTGAGCTTAAAGTTATCGAGATCTTGTATGATTATTTTTTTATCATCAAATATGATAAGTTTGATGCTTGAAATTTATCTTGAACCATTTTTTTTCTGATGAGGGTTGTGTTTGAATGTAAAAAATATCTTGTGAATATGATGATATGTTTGAATGACTTGAATAGTAGGAATGCTCACTTATGGACAAAAAAGGATCCTGATGTTATCTTTCTCGCGTGGTTTTAAAAATTTAGATGTTTGAATAGGATCTAATGCTTGCTAATGTTCGAGTCTAATGAAGTTTCTTTTATATTTGATTTTTTATATAAAATAAGAAATATGGAGGTGGTGGCAAAGGCAATAGGTTAAGTTTTAATGAAAACGATCCAACTTTTCTTTTGACTCCCTTCTTATAATCTCAATCAATAACTTTTTTTTTAATATGAAATTATGTCTATGTGTGTGTTATGGGTTTAAAATAATGAAGACATGTATGTGAAATAAAGATTTTATAGCGCAGACAATTGGTGGTGACGATGGAGAGGGTAACCTGAAGGAAGGAGAATGAGAAGAAGAAAGATGAGGGTGGGTGGTTTGGGTTTAATTGATTTTGCCTTTTTTAAAAGAAAATATATAAAAAAAAGTCTAAAATAAAATAAAAAAGATAAAAAAAAAATATTTTTCATGCTAAAACGACCATACAAGCAAAAAAAATCAAACCGCATAAACCCAACTTGTAGATGTTTTGATAATTTTACTGAATAAACATGTTTTGGCAAACCATGGGGATCAACCGCGTAATTTTGTCTATAATTTATTTTCACTACAAATGCTTTTGTTCTAAAATGTTTTCCACATATTTGATAGTTTCTTATGAAATGATATACTTACAAGTTAATTTTGCATGATAAATTTGACATGATGCATGCCATGACATCATAAATGTGCAGTATGATTGCATTTGGAATAATGTTTGTGAAATACTTGTACATACATATAATGTGGTTGCATAGATTCGAGTAAAGGGTATAAACCAAAAATATGTCCAGTAATGATAAACGAAAATCCTCTAGATAAGGACAAAACAAAATATCAATGATAATGATAATCAAAGAGCCTCTAATAGGGAATAGTATTACCCTATGTCAGGTATTTGAGTTCATACATTGCAATTTACTTATTAGCATAAAATTAAGTTACAAGTTAAAAGTATGTTTGAACTTTGATAAATGTTTGATTTAAAAGTTTGTTGGAAGTTTGATGAATATATGACTTAAAAGTATGTTAAAATTTTGGAAAGTTTTTGGCCTTCTACAAAGTAGATAAAGAATTTTTTGTCTAAAACCTATGTATCTCACGAGATAAAAAGTCTTATTTATCTCTCTTTTAAATGACATGTACTATAGGCACCAAAGGCAAATAAAAGTGACATGTACTCCATTAAACACTTTCTAGACTTTTTGTGATTTTTTGGGAAAATTAAATTTAAAATATTTTATAAAAGGGCGAATTTATAAATCATTTTGCGAATAATGGTCACAAACGGTTATGTCCTTGATCACAAACGGTAATTTCCTTGGCATTAAAAATGTTTAAATTGCTAAAGTATACGAGGATGTAATAAAATAATTAGAGATGAAGGTAAAGTAACAACCTATATACATTTTAAATAGTAATTACATCATCTTCTAAATAAACAAAAGCTAAAACAATCTTCGATCTTCAACTAAGGTAGTGTTTGTTTTTTGTCTGCAGATCTGCGAGACGTCTTCTGTCTGCGTCGCGCAGACCACGCGCAGACATTAGTCTTCGCAGATTGTTTGTTTTTTTGAAGACTGCAGACCTAAAAATGTCTGCGCGCCCTCTTCTTGGCGCAGATGTGGACCAGAGTCTTCTAACATCTTCAGACATCTTCTAGCTTAAAAAAACATATATATCTTTATTTTTTTAAAGTTTTTTTTTTAATTTATATTTTTTACAACTTTATTAATGATAAACAATATGAAAAAAAAAATTACAAAACTTAAAAAAAAAACATTTGACGATACAAACATGATATTTTTAACAAATTTATAAATAAAAATTTATTATAATAATATTCGTTGAAGTTGTTTATATAAATATGAAAAAAAAATCATAATATATTCTTATATTTTTTTGCCAAAATTTTGTAAAACTTTATTTAATAGAGTATCATCAATTTCTCGAGAAAATATTTATCGTACGTTTTTAATAGATTTATTTGAAAAAATCGAAGTTTATTTCCATCTATTTATGTATCAAATTCTTTGATCACTAATTATAATGTTTAGTTATAACTTTGCAATCAAAGTTGTTGGTTTTTATCAAATATGTATATGAATTAATACCATTTTTATTTTTATTTTTTATATAATAATACATAAAAGTTGATCTAGATTCGTTATATATTTATAATAAAGTCGTAAAAATATATAAAAAATTCGCTTTGAAGTTTTAAAAAATCAATTTATTTAGATTTCAGTTTATTTTAATAGCCCGCAGATGTTAAAAAAACAAACAGTCTTCTTTTTTCAGACTGCAGACGTTTGGTCCACCTCTTCTACTGCAGAGGTCTACAGATGTGGTCCGCAGACTGCAGACATTTTGCCTTAAAAAAAACAAACAGCACCTAAATCTTCCAATCTAAATACATAGGTTAGGCTTGGAAAGTCTACATAACATTCTTTAAGCTAACTCTTAAGGGTACTGGATAAGATCAACAATCCAAACCCAAAGACAAATATAAAAGGTTTTCAAAACAATAAATATTTTTTACATTCAATATTAGGAAAAAGTCATTAAAAAAGACATGCATTTGCAAAACAACATCAACTTATCAATAAAACTTTAACAAATTTCGAAAGAACAAAAATTTAACATTCTTTTACTTCCAATTCCTAAGTCATCACAAAGACCAAATCTCACAATCATGCATAAATTATGAGCCCAGTGTGTAAATAACATATAAAACACAATATATATATATATATATATATATATATATATATATATATATATATATATATATATATATATATATATATAAAAAGTTCAATAGAGAACCATAATTATTGGTTCTTTTAAGGTACCAAATATTTTTTTCAATTTCTAAAGTTTATTCTTTATCAAAAAAAAATTGAAAAATATCTAAATTCATATATTAACATTGTGAATGTCATCAATATTTTTCGGATTCACCGTGTGAATCCAGATTCACGTTGTGAATTTTCAAAGATTCACATTGTGAATTTGACGTAAAAAAAATCGAATTTTATATCATTAGAAAAAGGATAAAAAGTTATGAATTTCTGTACTTTTAGTTTTTTTTTGATAAAAAATATGTTCTAAAAGTTAAAAAAAAAAAAGATTGGTTCCTTGGTTAATTATGATTCTCTATTGAACTTCACCACACACACACACACACACATATATATATATATATATATATATATATATATATATATATATATATATATATATATATATATATATATATATATATATATATATATATAATGGGGACTCATATTCTTGGTTGGGTAATGACTAATGACCTTACCTCAACTTATACTAAATGTACCACTTCATTTTTTGTGATGATTGGAAATTCATGGATCGCCTAATAAACAATTAACATTATTAGTTATTAACGCTAATCTAATTCTATTTATCAAATTAATGTTACTAAATTTGATTAACCCTTTTTAACTCTTAAGCATGCTTTACTTATACCTAAGGTAACAATGGAAGCGACTAAATGCTTTCCAGTGTCCCAAGATCAAGTTACAAATGATTCAGTCATTCTCACACATGATTGCACGATATGTGGGAAATAAAAATGGATTTTCCCATGACCATTAGGAACACTATAGGTACACTTTTTCTTCAAATTTACCAATGTTCTAAGTAGCACGTCATAGCGTGAGGTAGCTGTTACGAAAACATGCAAAGCGTCTTTGTGAGGCGTGACGTCTAAAAAATGTGGCTAGGCGCACCCTATCATGTAATGGCACGAGTTTTTTTAAAAGTGCGGATTTTTTTTGTTGTTTCTTCTGATCGGGAATGAAACAATTAATTTGTTAACTTTTTCATATTAGTTGTTGATATAACACTTCTAAAAATTGCTATATTTGATATAATGTTATAATTACGTGATTTATCTTTTTAAATGTGAATAATATTATCACGACTTGAAAAACATCATGGCTCGCCAAGGCTTATAATGACTTGATGTTTGACCTTGCTGCCACAACACATACCACGCCATTTAGAACCTTGAAATTTACCAAAAAAGTCATCCTAGTTTGCTAAATACAATACCGCTTGAATCCATTTCTAATAAATTTTAATGATTGGGATACACTTAATGATCTACTAAGATTACCATATCATCATTAAATAATCAAAGCGTATTAGATGTATGATCTTATAAACAATATTTTAATGCTTAAAAAGTAAAGGATGATCTCTACATTAGGCTGATTTACATCAAGGATGATACTAACTTCTGATCATACTAAGACGATTTTTACATTCTTCATATCATGATTACATAATCAGATTTAGTCAATATATATTTCAAAATCTACTTCAAAGCTTTGTAAATCCTTTTTTCCTTCATTTAAAGAACCAGAATCCCTATTGAGTTTAACAACTTCAAAACATGATTCAAGTTGATGATTAATTGTTAAATCAATAATATAATCTAACTACTAATAGATAATTTCATCTATTTCAATATAAAAGTGTTTAAAACTTTATTTGAAATTTCATGAATCCATTAAAGCTTGAGAAATCAATTTTTAACTTGATTTAATGTTTTAACTATATGATTTGAACTTTGCATCAATGGTCTTACATACAAACCTTATTTGTACGTAACCTAATCCATTTTCTAGAACTAAAATACACTAGATATAGTGTTGAGTTCACAAAGTTAGGGTTTCCAAACCCTCTCGGAAGCTTTATGAATTCAATATGACTAGAATTATATCGCTAAATTTGCAACCTAAGCATGTATTCATTAAAAAAAAAACTACAATTAGAATCAGAAAATATCCATAGAATCAGATTTTAAGATGATATTAGGAGTTAAAAGTATAAAGGAAAAAGATAAGTGAAGACTAGCTAGCTTTCACAAGTTCATTTGATGATTTAAGTTTCTAATCTTCGAAATATCTTCTAATTATTTCTCCAACGTCAAAAAATGAACCCATGTTTCCTTCCTATTTGTAGGCCATTCCAAATGAAGAGCATGAGATGGAATTAGAGATTTGAGTACAAAATTATAGATATTTGACAAGAATTGGCCATATACTTGAGGTACTATAGTTGTTGAAATATGTGGAGCTTCTTCAATTGATTTCCACATGTTTACATCAAGGCCATCAAGGTAAAATTTCATTTGAGTTACCCATTGTGAGTATTCTTCTGTTACACAAACTTCGTGTAATGCCTATTCTTTATGCAAGCATTGTCGCCTTCCATTTTCTTTATCTCAAACATTTACTATTGCTTCTTTTGATATTACACATGTTGATTTATGGACTTCACCAGTCGAATCTAAAATTGGTCATAAGTATTGTTTAGTTTTACTTGATGATTTCTCTCACTTTATCTGGACATATCCATTACAAACCAAATCTCAAGTTTTTACAATATATCAGTAATTTCACACTATCATTTAAACATAGTATCGACGAACTATCAAAAACACTCTAATGCAATGACGGTCGATAATTTAATAATTCTATTTTCACCAACTTTTCACCAACATTGGTACATAATTCCGATTTACATGTCCTTATACCTCACCCCAAAATGGTAAAGTCGAAAGAATCATTCGTACCATTAATAACATGATTCGTACAAACCTTCTTCACGCCTCTCTTCCACCCTCCTATTGACATCATGCAATATTCTTTACTACCTGCTTGATTAATATCTTACCATCTACCTCCATTAAAAATACAAGCCCAACCAAAATCCTCTACCTTTGAAGACCCACCTACTCTCACCCAAGAACCTTTGGATGCATGATCTGACAACCCGAAAATTTCTATCCTGTACAGTCAAACACTTCATTAAAAGTCAAACTCATTGTTTTTATCTTTTAGCACAATTAGGAGTTTATTTGAGCGTTCTGAGCCTTATACACTTAAGGGATAAGTTTCGGGGTTTATCTGTTGAAGTTATAGCTCAAAGATCAGACCTTAAACACCCCTACAAGGAGTTCACGACCACCACATGGGAGTTTATGGTCGTAAACTCCATGTGGGCCGTAAACTCTCCCTTATATGGTGATATGTTAGCCATTTGTTCATTCCTTTCCTCCTCTTGGCCGAAATCCTCTCAAGTATCATCCTGATCTTCATCCCCGATCTTCAAATCTCATAAGTTTATTGTCCTAACTAGTTAATATCTTACATGAAATAGTGATCTTACATGATTTCATCCGTAAAATCATTCCATTTTGTAGATCTTCAAGTTTCACCAAGAACACCAAGAACACACACTAGTGTTCTTGGCCAAAATCGACCATTCAAGCTCCTAGATCGTAAGTACTCTTGTTCCAACTTGTTGTACACTAGGTTTAACATGTTTAGGGCTTAGAAATCACAAAGAATCATGTGATCAAAGGAGTTTACGGCCAAGACATGCTCTTGGGCCATAAACGCCTTTTAGTGGGGCAAAATGCACCCTAACACCTTACCTAGCCTTGGAACTTAGTATAGAACCTTACACCATTGAACTAGGGACTTCAAGACACGAAATGGTACTTCATACCATGATTTTACGGCCGTAAACTCATGGGGAAGTGGTCCCCAAGCCGTAAACTCAATATAAGGTCATTCTTGGACCTTAAACCCACCTAGTGTCACAACTAGGAATTTTGATGCCTTGTAAACATTGAAAAATGATAACAAATGTGAACCAACAATGTGTAAGCATGTAGGATGCTTATTCAATAACAACAGAATTTCAATCAAACACTTCATGCAAGCCCTGCAAATAGTCAACAAAGAATTGGAAACCCTAGAAATCGCGATTTAAGTCCATTTTGGACTAGGATTTCCTTATTGAGCCCAAAGGGCCAATAAGCTTCCAATTGGACTATCTTGGGTTTAGAACTCTTAAATGGGCTCTAATTGGACCCACTTCCATTTATTTTAATATTTTGGGCCATATTGGGCCTAGAATGAAATAAAATGCCTTAATGGACCTTATTAGACCATAACAAGTTTAAATTAGCCCTAATAGGTCATAAAAATCATTCTTTGATTTTATTGGGCCAAAAATCATCTAACTTAACCATAAAATGGGCTTAAGCATACAAGGCCCAATTACTTTTCCTTCCCCTCTCCATTCTCGGCCCAAACCACAAAAGAAAGGAAGGGTTGACTTTTCAATTGCCACCTCACTAATATTTGATGGGTTTCCATGCAAAGTCTCATGCTTCCAAGTAACCATCACATCATCTACTCTCTCTCTTCCCCTCTCTTTTCTATCTTCGGCCAATATTAAGAGGACACACACACACACACTTCATTCAAAACTCTCTCAAGGAAACTCTCTCCATTCCTCTCCAAGTTTTTGAGATTTAGGAAGCTTTCAAGGAAATCAAACCACAAAACTCATCATTTAAGGTAAGTTCATGCTCGGATCTATGATTTAGGTTCTTTATTTTATCAAAAACCTCCTCCTAATCCATACAAAATCATGATCACTCTCTTAGAAATCATCTAAGTTCGAGATTTACCAAGAGGACTTGCTAGGATCGAAACTTCTTCATATCTTCCTTCAAAAACCAAAACCACAACTCAAGGTGAGTTTCATACCCCCTCTCTTTTCGATTTTCATATGTTTTATGGGGGAGAATACAAGAAAATGTGTAGATGTATGTGTATGTGTATGTTATGTGTGATTTTATGCATGTATGTATGATTTTATGTATTTTTATGATGAACATGTAACCAAAAAGGAGTGATACTCGAGATCTATGACATGAGAAAGGAAAAAAACATGATCTAAGTTATTTTACACTAAACAAGTCAAGAATAATAACTTATAAGATTTTTATGAACATATTTCTAACATAAAATCCATCTTTGGGCTTAAATTGTCAAAAACACAAAGTTTGGGTTAAAAATTGCCAAGTCACGGTTTCTTAAGGGCCAAAAGAGTCAAAACAGTTTCCATAATTGTTTTTCTGAATATTAAAATTTTCAAGGGACTTGAAATGTAAATTTTTAGCTTAATGGGCTAATTTTGGGCCTTTTGGCCCAATAAGCCTAAAAATGTGAAAAATGACAACTAAAGGGGCTGAAATGAAACTTTCTTCAAAACAGGGGATAAAAGGGTAATAAAACTATTTCAAGGGTCAAAAATGCTTTTTATTTCCAAAAATGATCAAAAATGTAAAGTTCTTAGATTTCGAGCCAAAACTGTAAAATTTGTGAAAGGTTGGGTTTAAACCGGAAATTACTATTCTAAAAGGACTAAAACAGTTAACAAAATAAATTTTGAGTTAAAACCATCATTTCAACAAATTTATGATACAAAGGTGTCAAGAAAATGATTTAAGGACTAAAAATGTCTTTTCTTTTTTATAAAGGACTAAATTTGTTATTTTTATAAAAAAAAAAAGGTGTGAAAAGGGTCAAACTTCTACTGTTAAACAAATTGTTTCATTGAGTAAAAATACAAAAACCACGACTGCCGAAAAATCAAAAGACAAATACATGTTTAACTCCAAATATCGTTATAAACAAATCGATCGGTCTCGAATCGATACAAAGACCACAACCGTTGAATCAAACCCTACAAAAAGTTAAGCGATACCTAAGATGAGTAATTATTCAAACTTTGGGCTTAAAAGTTTCAAATCATGCTTATTGGACTTTACAAGTCCATTCACGTGATCTTTGGGCCCAAAGGGATAACGCTTATGTGTTATTGGGCCTCATATGGTCCAATTACATATAAAGGGACCTTAATTGGCTCTCAAATGCTTTTGGGTCTTAGTGATCCAATAGTATTTCCAGTAAGGTCAAGGTTGTCAAATGCGAAGTGGGCCAACGAGTCTTTCGCATCCCCGATGGCCTAAAGTAAACTCACGGGAGTAGCAGGATTGTACCCCTCCTTTTCCTCGTTTGCTAGCCTTATGAGTAATCAACGTAAACAGATTTAGGCGATAATCGAGAGTAATCAATGTGGTTGGATTAAGTGAGTTATACCGAGCGACACCTCTAAGGATCGTTCGTAAACTATAGTTATAAACTAGGCATTTCTAATGCATGCTTATAACAACTCACAAACCTTAATTAATCCAACACTACCTGAGTAATCAAGGAAGAGTATTCAAAAATCATTCATTGTGGTGGTATAACAATTTGAGAAATCACTGTATTATATGTATTTGGAAAACATCGGGTTTTCCGGGGAAGTTCAACATTTTCACTTGCACGTTAAATACTAAGTTCTTCAATTAAACATGTTTTGAAATCATCATGCATATTGTACGGATCTTCACATTTTTTTTTACAATGGTCTTTCAGAAAATATCGGATTTTCTGGGTTTACAAACTATGCAAATCATTTTAAATACAACATACTTATAAACTCAACAACATTTCATATGTTGACTGTTTTTTCAAAATAACTTGTATTCTCAGGTAACAGGTAAGCCGTGGAATAAGTACCGAGTATGTTAGGGTGTTTTACGTATGGAATCTATCAAACAATTTATGTATGGATTTGTAATGTTAAAACAATGTACTTGATGTGAACTATTCCAGTTGTAATATATTGATGCATGGTGATCTTTATGTTATGATTCATGTATATTCATTGTGATGATATTCAATTTAAGTTACGCGAGCCCTCGGACGTTTCCGCTGTCTGGTTCGGGGGTGTGACACCGAGCCTCTTGTTTAAGCCTTGGAACACTTAACCACATAAGAAACCTTACCTTTAAGCCTCATTTAGTGACTCATTTGAGAGTTTACGACCAGGAGTAAACTCCCCTGGGCCGTAAACTCCAACAAGTATGGTCTATGGACCATAAACTCACTTACAATGCCTTGCACTCCTTTGTTGCAACCCAATGGCCTCCTAACACTTTGACCAAAGTGTTTTCCACGCCTTATAATGTTTATACTTGTCTAATAAGTGTTATAATCACTGATTATATATATATATATATATATACATATGTCTTTATATGTTATTAGGATCATTGTGTGTGTTTAAGTCGTCACTTGACACCAAACACTTGTCCGACACTTCCATCCGATCCACTCAATGCAGGTGAGTTCCTACCCCTTAATTAACCTTTTAAATGTTTTGAAATGTTTATAAATGCTTTATGGGGGGGGGGGGGGGAATACAAGTTGAATCATGCTAGTTAATATATCAATCACATGTGATTAATAACTAGCATACAAATGGATTTACTATACTTAAGCTGTTTTACCAAACTTATAACTTCAAATGACTTTCTCAACCGTTTTTACATGTTAAAACTCTTTATCAAAATGTCTTACATACTGTATGTTTTCCTTTCAAACTCTATTACAAATGTGTTTCAAACAAAGGTTTTCCTTATATTTAAAACTGTCTTATCAAACAAACTACTTTCAAATCGTTTTATAAACTGATATCAAGTCATCATTTCTTAGTTATTAAACTTTTCAAAGGTTTTACAAAACTTCTTTTATACTTTTATATTGTCAAATGCATGCCTAGATATGTATAGTTATGTAAGTAATGTTTAAAGGACTTAGGACGGCTAGCTCGCTTTATTTCTTTTTCCTCGTTGGGATGTGGCCTTAGGGCATCGGTTACTCGTCCGAATGTCCTCTAAATATTAGTTATATATCATGTATACATATATAGACATAAAAGTTCCATCAGTCAGTTCAGTACCTTTGGGTAGCAAAGGCATACTTTCGGTTATACACATACATTACTAATAACTATAATAGGTATGGTTAGGAGTTATTACTTACTATTCCAAGTACAAAGAATCACACAAGAGTTAGTTCATTCATGAGTCTATACTAATACAATATATACTATATGAAGAGATACAATTACAGAAATACAATTACAATACGCGATAACATAAGAGAACACACAATAAAGAGAAAGAGGGAGAAAGATACAATACACGATAACAGAACAAACATAATAAGTTGCTATAGCATGGAACAATTATAGGATCTAACTATACCAATGAATCAATAAAACATTTTTTTAAACAAAGGGTGATAGCTATATTGGGTATACATGATCATAATAATGTGGATGTTCACGGCTTGCAATCATGCAGGGGTCGCGTTTGGTTCCCATAATCTCTTGACTGGGGAGCGTTTAGTATGGGATCTAGCCACCACATTATTCCTTAACCCTCAATTAAGGAAATTAGTACAATAGTAGTCACTTATTACAAATACTACAGTACTTACACTTTACATACGACAATTAAAAAAGGATAAAATTCCAGTTAATATATTATTATTACCTTTACTATGTGTCATATTCACATAATTGATGAGGTAGATTAGATTTGAATAATAATAGTTGTACAAGGAAAAACCTTCACTTAAGTTGTGACATCCCCAAAATCACAGCCAGAAAAGACCAGTTTGTTTTTGCTTTGTTTAAAAATCAGAGTTACATTTTAAATGAAAGTGTTGCGGGATTTGTCCCAAAACAAAATATGATAAAAATTTATCAAAAGCATTTCCATAGAAATGTATTTCATTAAAAGACTTGGGATGTCATGTTCGTACAGATCCCTCGTCCAAAACATCACACCTATGCTCATATCTACATAAAAAGTACAATATAAGCCTTACTACATTATTTCATATCTACATGCCTATATCCGTAATCCCTCGTCTAAAACATCACACCTATGCTCATGCGCCACTACCTGTAATACAAGAAACTGAGTGGGTCAGGCTTGGGAGCCTGGTGAGCACATAGGGTTTTCAACCCACAATAAATAAGTTTATTAATTTCATCGATCAACAATAACCCGATTACCCGTTCCTGTTATCCTCACTTTACGTCCCTAAACACCTATCATAAGGGACCTAGCCTAAGGATCATCATCGGGACGGACACTACTGCTAAGGGGATTCCTCAGCAATAAATGTCCTAAAGGCAACTATGTGGGGGATGGAGTACACCGGTGAACACATCGTTCACAACACCTACAGGTTGCGAGCCTGCCAGCGTTCCACTGGATTGTCTAGAAGAGTCCGTGGTCATCATCTATACTCCGCTAGATGACTGGATCAACAACAACAACATTGAGATCTCTCATCATTTTATCACACATCGTCTTATTACATCTACCCATGTTTTACCCCAACATTTTTGTAGATATAAAATACATATACAGTTTAAATCATTTAAAACTTGTATAAAAACATTCATCCAGCATAGATAACAAGTATACAGATAATATGCACACATAGCACGTAATATATAAAATACTTCATATCTATGTGTAAGATGAAAGTAACTATGCACTCACTTGAAAAGGTGGTGATTCCGAACTCATACAGCGCTTCGCTTCTTAAATAGAATTTTCTTCGATGAAACCTAGTATTATTACCACTAGAGTTTAGTCTATTATTCGCCGAGACTAATTAATAGTCTAGCTATTATTATTATTATATAAGCGTTAAAAAAAATACTTATATAACCCATAATAATAGCCCAAGTATTTATTATAAGTTCATAATAACAATACTAATTTTAAATATAAGCTATATTAAAATAAGGTAAGCATAACTTACTTACAAGGGGGTTTTAGCTAGGAGTCGGGCTCTGCAGGGGCAGAACTTCGTCGCTGAATCTTTCTAAGAAAGATTCGTGCAGCGCTTCAACGCTCCCCTTACTATACTAAACTACAGAAAGAGAAGTCGAATCACGAGGGACCGAAATGCTCGAGGGATAAGGAGAGAAAGACTCTTGAATCAAGAGAATGGTGCAGGAAATATGAGAGCCCAAGGCTCTTATTTATACTAATTGAATTTTCAAAAACTACCCTCCATAATTACTTAATGACCTTTTAGTTATATAAACAACTAAACACCCCTCTATAATACTATTTTAAATGGATTTAATGATATTTGTACTAAACTAATGTCGAAAGAACTCAACATTAGTCTTATCATGACCGCATCGTCGATACCTTTCTAATGATATATACATATGTATATATATGTGTACGTATACATGATTTATACTTTATTTTAATACGTAAATATGCTATTATAATTTGTAACTCATTCATACGAACTCCGTTTTTGACGTTCTTTATATCCAAGCGTAGGTGGAGACGTACTCTACAACTTTCGTTTAGACTCTGTCGGCTAATTTTGACTTTATTTTTAAAGTTATAGTTTTAACAGGCCGGGACAGGATTGGTCTGTTTAAAATCTCATAACTTCTTCAACATTAGTCTTCTTGCCCTGGTTATGTTTGCAAGTTACACAAATTACTATATGGTTTGAAACAAGCCCCACGGGCTTGGTACCAAAGGTTTTCTCAATACCTTCTTAGCATCAGGTTTATCTATAGCAAGAGTGATAATTCTCTATTTACCTTTCGTCGAAACAACCAATATGCTTATTTGCTTGTCTATGTAAACGATATTATTCTTACAGCTTCTTCTCCTAAACTAAAATATAAAGTCATATATTCACTCAAGTTAGAATTTGATATGAATGATCTTGGCGAACTCACATATTTCTTGGGCATTTCTGCCAATTACTCATCGGGTGGTATGTTCCTGTCTCAATAGAAATATACTACTGAAATCCTTAAAAGGGCTAAAATGGAGAATTGCAAACTCATTGCTACACCCATTGATACTAATTCTAAACTCATCGTAACCGATGGTGATCCCTTTCAAGATGCATCAACTTATCGTCAATTGGCTGGTGACCTTCATTATTTAACTTTCACTTGGCCCGATATAGCCTATATTGTTCAACAAATTTGTTTATTTGTGCATGCACCCCGGGAAACACATTTGAATGCCTTAAAAATGATCGTATGATATTTGAAATGCACTCCAAAATCTTGGTTTACATTTAAACATATCCACACCTTCTCAACTCATTGCTTATACAGATGCCGATTGGGTTGGCTATCCAGACACACGTTGATCTACTTCAGGATATTGTATCTTTTTAGCAGACAATTTGATCTCTTTGTCCGTTAAGCGACAACCAACTCTTTCCTCCTCCAATGCTGAATCGGAGTGTCGGGGTGTGGCAAATGTTGTTGCTAAGGCTTGCTGGTTGCGTAATATTCTTCTTGAGCTACATACTCCTCTTAAGACTACTATCTTGGTGTATTAGGACAATGTTTTAGCGGTCTATCTTTTGGGAAGCCCTATTCAACATAAATGCACCAAACATATCGAGATAGACATTCATTTTCTTAGAGACAAGGTGGATCTCAGTCATCTTTAAGTTGTTCATGTTCCATCCGATTATCATTTCGCCGATATTTTCACTAAATGGTTGCCTCTCCAATTGTTCTTGGATTTAAGATCTAGTTTGAGAATCCGTCCTCCTTCTGCTCCAACTGAGGGAGGATATTAGTTGATATTGTTAGATATTATTTGTATTTATCTTTGGAAATTATTCTTTCCTTCATTACAGGGATTTGATTGTACTTGCATATATACAGATACATAATGAATGAGAAGGCAAAGGAATATTCATAATGTTTATGATTATGAGATAAACGACTAAGATATTGTAGCAATAGATCAAAGTCGTTTGTCGAATTGGTAGGTGAAGTTCTAGTAGAAGGTTTTTGACCCATCTAGTTTCAACAACGACATTAGCAATGCTTCTGTATTCGGCCTCTGTACTTGACTGAAAGATGGTGGCTTGTCGTTTTGAAGACCATGAGATAAGGTTATCACCCAAAAACACATAGTATCCTGATGTGGAACGTCTTGAGTCAGGGCATCCTCCCCATTCAACATCAATATATGCAGTTAGTTTCATAGATTGGTTTGCACGAATGTGAATTCCATGTGTAATAGTTCCTAGAAGATAACGAAGTATACGTTTGAGGAACTAAAAATGGGGTTCTCTTGGTGCATGTGTGAACATGCATACATGTTGAAAGGCGAAAGTAATGTTGGGGCATATGAATGTGAGGTACTGTAATGCTCCAACTAGGCGTCTATATAGAGATCCATCGGTTAGAAGGGAGCCCGATTTAGCATTGAGTTTTGAGCCGGTGTGTAACTTCCCAAAAATTTCGTTTTTAATTTAAGTAAAACAATATTACAATCATAATCCATACATACCAAATAAAACAAGTGCATCAAATATCATAAAATCAGAATGAAATATCAAGTGTGGAATCCATGTGTCGTATGCAATACAGTCACCCTAAGCTAATTCCCTTGGAACCAGAAGTACCTGAAACATAAACTGAAAACCATAAGCACAAAGCTTAGTGATTTCCCCAAACTACCCCATACCAAACATAATAAATCACATATTGGGCCCCAGCCCTACATTGATCCTCCCCCGACATCAGGCCCCGCTCAGTTTACAGATATGTTATTCTCAGGCCTCGCTTGTCATTGGGCCTTCACCATTAAATACATACAATATATATCATATAATCATGCTAACACGTATAATGATCATAAACGCTAGCATATGTTCCAGTCATCGGGCCTCACCCGACATCGAGTCCCCCCCCCCCCCCCCCCCCCGCGTATACATAGTAGCACATAACATATGCAAGGGTTACGTAGACTACTAGCATCCTAGCAAAATCAATAAGGGACGAAATTGGTGCCTTAAACCCACTAAACCCAGTGAAGAAACTCACATCGGATGTTGAATCTCACTGAAAGGAATCCCTAGCTGCTGCCCTGATGACTCCCCGAGCTAAACAGTCCAAACAACACCCAATTAACAATTAGGTCCCAAATCATAATTGGTGCCTTAGATCCACTAAATATAGTAAGGAAACTCACATCAGATGTTGAATCTCACTGAAAGGAATCCCTAGTTGTTGCCCTGATGACTCCCCGAGCTAAACAATCCAAACAACACCCAATTAACAATTGGGTCCCAAATCATCACCATAACCCAAACTTGGGGAAAAATGGCCATTTTATCCCTGGCCTAGTTTGATCCAAGACCAAGGCCCAAATCCATAATCTAAAAGGCCAAAAACCAAATAATCATCCAAGGCCCACTTATGGCCTAATTTTCCAAACTATGGCCAAACCCCTCATGTGGGCCTTACCCTAAAGCCCAATAATTTTCCTTAGTCTAAAAGCTTGATTTCGGATGGCCCAATAAACCTAAAGCAACAAGGTCCAAAGAAGTGGCCCAGCCGAGGCCCAAAAGATGTGAAGCCTAATTAGACCGAGTATGTAGGGCGTACTTAACTATACGCTAAGCGTACTCGTTGTATGGCTTGTACGCTGCGCGTATTGACTTGTACGCCCAACATATTCCTCCAATAAGCCAACTTTTCCATTAATCACTTAATGCTTAATTCAAATGGTCAAAAACATAGATCTGAGCCCCAAAGAGTATTTAGAACCATAATGTCACTGACTTGGTGACTTTGCATGTCCCCAAAGACCCCAACTTCGATTTATAGCATTCCACTTTCATAAAAATGGTCGTTACTCATGCATGGATGGATCAAAGCTTCAAAGGTAGCAACTTTATGAATCTAGGACCAAAGGAACACTAAGAGTGGTATCTCTAAGCTTCTGAAGTGATATTAAACCACAAGATCTCATCTATGGGACCAAAAATGGTCCAAAAGCTTAAACAAGAAGACCTAAGCTTCTAAAGAACAAGATCAAAACTTTATACCTTACACAAGCTAGAAATAGAACAGATAATCCGGATCTACAAGCTCCTCCTTGAACCACTACCTTGCTCCAACCTTCTCCTTCTTGAAAATGGGACAAAACACACCAAAATGGGCACTATAAGCTCAAAATTCAAGAGAGAGGCTTAGGGTTTCGAATATGATTCTTAAGGGTTTGAGGAGGCTGAGAAATGTGGGTTTCAAAAGCAGTAGGGATCCTTATATAGTGCCCACACTTGAAAATTAGGGTTTTCATTAAGCCTTGCGTACACCCCGCATACGCATCGTAAAACCCGACCAAGCTTGCACATGAGTACGATAAGTGTACCATTTGGTATGCCCCGCATACTCGCTTTACAGCTTGTACGCTAAGAGTACCTTGTGGTACACCCCGCATACAACTCAAAAGGTGAAAATGCACAAATAAATTCAATGAGGGAAAAAAAAGGAAACTTATCAGGATTTAAGTGTTACACTGTGTCAACTGGAGTTGTGACTGGTTTGCATTTTGACATATATGCTCGTTGTAGTATTTCCTTGGTATACATGGCCTGCGATAAAAATAAACCCGATGAGGTACTTTTAGCGGTGACACTGAGAAAATTGTGTACGGGACCTAGGTCTGTCATTGCAAACTCAGTAGATAAAGTATGTATGATTCTTTTTAGAAGTTTTTCATTTGAGGACGTAAGAATCATATCATCCACATGTAGTAAGAGATATGTTGTAGCATTTACTTTGTAAAAAATGAACAGATAGTGGTTTGAGATACTACGTTTGAACCCTTTGGATGTAATGAATGTGGCGAATCGACTGTACCATGCTCGAGGTGCTTTTTTAAGGCCATAGAGAGATTTTTGTAAATGACACACATGGTTATGTTTCGTACGGTCCACAAAACCAGGGGTTGATGCATGAAAAATGTCTCGTTTAGATCCCCGTGTAGAAATGCATTTTTAATGTCAAGTTGGCTAATAGGCCATGTACGTGAAGTTGTGATGCTGAGAATGGTCCGAATGTTTTTGGGTTTCACCACTGGACTAAAAGTGTCAGCACAGTCAAGGCCTACCTTTTAGGATTTTACATTAATGACCAAGTATGCCTTATATATTTCAAGAGATCCATCGGAGCGATGTTTGTGGAGGTAAATCCACATGAAACGTATGCCATTAGAGTCCATAGGACGTGGGAAAAAATATCCCACGTGTGATTTTGTTGCAAGGCTTTGAACTCAGTGGTCATAACATCCTGCCAGTTTGGGTTATTAAGGGATACGTGAGGTGATTTTGTTAAAGGGGAGATGGGTATGGAGGATTCGATATGAAGTTTCAAAGGTTGTTGTGGTTTGAATATACCACGTTGGGATTAAGTAGCCATGAAGTGGCATGGTTATTGCAGATAGGATGAAGGAGGTAGAGGAGGGGGTGTATGGGTAGTAGGTACATTGGTGGGAGAATATGGATTCGAGGGCAATTTAATTGTATGTGGATGATCTGTAGGTTGTAAGGCCATGGAGAGGGTGGAGATGTGTTGGGTGTAGCGGTTGTAAAGAAAATATCAAAAGATGAGGGGGATGGATAGAGCTCTCGATTTAGGTGGGGTAGGGATGAGTGGTAGAATATGGAAATTTCATTTCATCAAAGGTGACATGGTGAGACACGAAAACCCTACCGGATGAGAAATCAAGATAGCGGTATCCTCAGTAATTTAGTCGGTAACCAAGAAACATGCAAAGGGTGGAGCGAGGGTCGAGTTTGTGTGTTCGGTTTACTGATCAGTTTAGGTAACATGTACACCCAAATGTGCGGAGGTCATAGGTAAGGTGTCAATGATAAAGTGCAGAAGCGGGGGTTCGAAGGTGAAGGGTTTTAGTGGGAATGATGTTATGAAGGTAGGCAGCGGTGTGAAGGGCTTCAACCCAAAAGGATGATGGGAGTGAAGCATGAGTGAGTAATGCAAAAATGATTTCATTTAGATGACGAATCATTTACTTCAACTTTGACATTGTGCGGGGAGGTTTGGGTCTAAGTACAATAAAGTGTAATCTGTGGGTGTTTGCAAAGTTGTGAAAATGGGTGTTATCAAATTCACCACCCATGTCGCATTGGAATGTTTTGATGGTCAAGTTGAATTGAGTGTGTATGTACGTATGAAATTGTTTGAATTTGGAAAAAGGTTCAGAGTAGAATTTGAGGGGATAGACCCATACATATTATGTGAAGTTGTTAATTAGGGCCATATAATATTTGAAACAAGAGTTTCTGGGTACGGGTGAAGTCCATAAGTCACAATGGACTATGTCAAATGGAAGTAAGGTGGTGCTTTGGTAATAATAAAATGGTAGGCATTTATGTTTAGAGATTTGACAAGAGTTGCAATTATGATTCAAATGACTATTTTTATTACATGAGATAAATGAATTAAAACAAAGATGATCTAAGACATTATCACCAGGATGGCCAAGACGTGCATGCCATAAATCCGAATTAGAAGTAGAAAACAAAATGGTTGTAGAAGATGTCACTTGTGTAATAGGATAAAGATCGTCACAACTATTATGTCGGGAAAGGATCGTCCCACTCATCAACTACTTCACAGAAAAACCATAAGGGTCAAATTCAACATATACATTATTATCATGTCTGAACTGTCTAACAAAAAAGAGGTTCTTAATGATTTGTGGTGCTTGTGTCACACCCCAAAACCAAGAATAGCGGAAACATTCTGGGGCGGAGGACGTCATGTAAAGTATCACAACAAGGCAAAGTAGTAAACAAGCAACAACATCATCCATTGCACTAATCGTATAATTTTAAATATAAGTGCGTTCTTTCATAGAATAAAACAATATAATGAATATTCAAAATAAAACAAAACCTGTTTGTCGTACCTGTCTATTGGTGACTTGAGAATACAAGTTATTTTGAAAGCGAGTTTCAGCATAAAGCTGGCGAATTCATAAGTATTTAATGTCATTATTTGTATAAGTATCAATGAAAATGTTTGTAAGTAATTGTAAACGTTTGAACTTCCTAGAAAATCTAATATTCTCTACTAGTATAAAAGGAGTCATCTACCGAGACCCGAATGAAAGTAAGTAAGTAGTCTTCTAAAGAGACCCGCTGAAAGTAAGTAAGTAGTCCTCTAACGAGACCCGCTGAAAGTAAGTAAGTAGTCTTCTCATGAGACCCGCTGAAAGTAGTCTCCTCGTAGACAATATTCTCTCATCAGCATTATTTTTAAGTTCTCCCAGCTTATCGAATTTTCCACTATTAGAGTTAGTGCCTTAACGTGGCCATTCCACCATGTTAAAGCTCTTTCTGACAAGGTATAAGTAGCAAACTTGACCTTGTTGTTCTCTAGACAGGCGGAGATCTCAAAGATTGCCTCTGTCTTTTCTATCCATCGTCTTAATATCATAACCCCTCCAGTTCCATTAAAATTCAGGGGGTTGGCGTTCGTAAAATCTTTATAGGTGCACTCTCGTGAGTGCCCATGACTCTCGCCATGGTTCGAAGGAAATGCCCCATTTCCCAAACCAATAGCGCCAGAAGTGTTGATATGTGTCGTGGCATCCACTACAGCCGCCGTGACTGTTGCTTGGAACATAGCAGCATTGTGCTGAGGAGGTGGGGGGGTGGTATCGGTGCTTCAGTACCATTGTTACGTCTTGGATTTCTTCTTGGAGGCATCTTTCAACTATAAGTTGAAAATAATTCAGAAAATGATAAGAATCCAATAGTACAGAAAATGAATGTGTCCTATGAACTAAATCGCCAAAGTTCAACAACAAAAGATAGTATGAATGTTATGGGGTTCTAATGATAGAAGAATGAAAGTATTTAGACAAGGATTGTCGGGAACAAATCCAACTGTCAATATCATTGGTATTCAAGATGTAATTATAAAAACTTTAAGCCTACCACAGAAAGTGAGTGGTGTATTCACAAACTCACTAGGTCGTATTGGGCTATTAATTATTAATGTGACGTATATGGTTTTCTGCCACCTTGCATGACTCGTGAGTGGTTTCCTTTGTTCTCTGTCCTACTCCTGACAAAAGAAATCTGATGTCCACTTATGTCCCTTTGGTGTCCTCTGGCATCCCACTAGCTTCGTACTCTTTGTCTGATCCCTTCTCGAAGTTCTCTCTGTTGACTATTTTAGTGAGGTGGTGCCTCTAGTCAAGTTATCGGTGCGAGAATGGGAATGTCTAGAGAATCTATGAGAATACTCAATCTATCTCTAATACTAATTTTAACTTGAGATCCTTATTGAATCTTTCTATAATCACATAGGGTATACAAATTATATATAAATCAGATCTAATACTCATTCGAATATGTGATACTACTCCAAATCCACATCCATACAAGGAAAAGGAAGTGAAGTGAAACCACACATTCTAAGTCTATGAGATCTTTATTATATATAACTTTAGGATGTATACACTTTGTCATTGTAGACCGATCAGTAAGGGTCTTTTAATTCTCATATAATTATTTACAGTTATTGAAGATACTCCTATAGTATCTCTGTTTTGGGTTTGGTTCTTAGGTTTCTTGTTACTGTACACTTTTAGTATTGTTATTGGATAGTATCTCAAAATACTTAGATAGTATTTTACTTTATGTTTTCTTCTAAAGACTCCTTTGGGCCTAGTATTTGGTAAGTTTTAGGTTTGTCGCAACACCACTATCATCCCCGAACACACGTTCACCATATTTGAAATAAATATAGTTGATCAGGCTATATTCATTCCAGATATGATTACATAACTACTCAATTTTGATCGTTGTGCCCAACAATTAAATACTTTTGTTATGTTCTAGTATGATACTATTCTATAGTAAGTATGTAGGTACGTAGATATGTATACTTTTAGTTAAGTATTTTAGTACTTAAAGGTATAAACTCTTGGTCAGAGTATTTTAATCCCATTGTATTTATTGTTTGTATATCTTTTATGGTATGATATACTCAATTCACTATAAACAATACTCTAATACCAATCTATTACACCCCAAAACCAAGAACGGTGGGAACGTTCTGGGGCGGAGGACGTCATGTAAAGTATCACAACAATATCATCCATTGCATTAATAGTAAAATTTATATACAAGCATGTTCTTTCATAGAATAAAACAATATAACGAATATTCAAAATAAAAGACGAGTCTTGACTACTCCGTCTTCACAAAACCTGGTCATCGTACCTGTCTATTGGTGACCTGAGAATACAAGTTATTTTGAAAGCGAGTATCAGCATAAAGCTGGTGAATTCATAAGTATTTAATGTCATTATTTGTATAAGTATCAATGAATATGTTTGTAAGTAATTGTAAACGTTTGAACTTCCTAGAAAATACCATATTTTCTACTAGTATATAAGGAGTCATCTACCGAGACCCGAATGAAAGTAAGTAAGTAGTCTTCTAACGAGACCCACTGAAAGTAAGTAAGTAGTCTTCTCACGAGACCTGCTGAAAGTAAGTAAGTAGTCTTCTAACGAGACCCGCTGAAAGTAAGTAATAATGTGATTGATAGTCCCCATACTAAAAGTTCTCCATATAAGAGATTCTAGGAACTAAAGGTGACTTACGCAATGAATTGCTAGGTCGAATAATCCACATTAATGTTACGAAATCATATATATACCCAAAACTATACCTATAATAGCTTACTAGGAATTTATATATATATATATATATATATATATATATATATATATATATATATATATATATATATATATATATGAATATATGAACGTATACCTTTGCTACCCAAAGGTACTGAACTGACTGATTAGAAACATTATATCTACATATGTATGCATAATATATATGTAAGATTTAGATGACCTTCGGACAACTAACAGATACCTTAAGTACACATCCAAACAAGGAAAAGGAAATAAGGCGAGTTAGCAGTTCTAAGTCCTTTAAACATTATTTATATAACTATACATATCTAGACATGCTTTTAACAATTGTACTAGGAATAGTAAATAGTATCTCCTAACTATACCTATTATAGTTACTAGTAATGTATGTGAATAACCGAAAGTATGCCTTTGCTACCCAAAGGTACTGAATTAACTGATAGAACTTTTATGTCTATATATGTATACATAATATATAACTAATATGTAGACGACATTTGGACAAATAACCGATACCCTAAGGCCACATCCAAACAAGAAAAAAGAATTAAAGTGAGCTAGCAGTCCTAAGTCCTTTAAACATTACTTATATAACTATACATATATAGGCATGCAATTGACAATATAAAAGTATAAAAGAATTTTTGGTAAAACCTTTGAAAAGTTAAATAAATAAGAAATTATGACTTGATGCCAGTTTATAAAATGATTTGAAAGCAGTTTGTTTGATAAGAACATTTTAAAGTATTAGAAATACTTTGTTTGAAACACAATTGTAACAGAGTTTGAAAGGAAAGATACAGTATGTAAGACAGTTTGATAAAGATTTTAACATGTAAAAACATTTTGAGAAACCATTTTGAAGTAGTATACTTGGTAAGACAGCTAAAAGCATAGTAAATTCATAGTTTGATAGTTATTAATCACATGTGATTAATATAATAACTATCATGATTCAACTTGTATTCCCCCCCCCCCCCCCCAATAAAATCATTTATAAACATATAAAAATATTTAAAAGATTAATTAAGAGGTATGAACTCACCTGTTGTGAGTGGATTGTACGGAAGTGTTGGACAAGGTGCTAGGTGTCAAGTGGAGACTTGGACACACACAATGGTCCTAGTTAACATATAATGAAACACATATGCATCCAATTATTCATTTAACAACTAATTAACCAAGGTAAGACAGCCTAGGACATGGAAACACTTTGATTCAAGTGCTATAGGTACCGAATGGTTGCATCTAAAGGATGTATGGCATGGCATTGGAGTTTATGGCCCAAGGACCACTCCTTATGGAGTTTACGGCCTAAGGTCAATTCCCACATGAGTTTACGGTCGTAAACTCATGGTACTAAGTGCCATTGGGTGTTTTGAGGTCTCATAAGTCAATATTGAGCATCCAATGATTAAGTCCAAGCCTTAGGAAGCATTAGGGGCACATTATCACCCCTTTATAAAGTTTACGGCCCAAGGACCATTTCCTTATGAGTTTACGGATGTAAACTCTATGTGGACATGTTTTATTTGATGTTTAAGGTCCTTAACAATTCAAAGATGTGATCTAGGCTAGTGTCCAAGGCCAAAGAAGGGACTACGGTGCATTTTGCCCCACTTATAAGGGTTTACGGCCCAAGAACATGTCTTGGCCGTAAACACCTTTGATCTTGTGTTTCTTTGCGATTTCTAAGTGCAAAAAAGTCCAACTCAAGTGTATAACAAGCTAGGATAAGTGTACTTACAATCTAGAGGCTTGATTGGGTGTTTAAGGTCCAAGAACACTAGTGTGTGTTCTTGGTGAAACTAAGAACACTTGAAGATCTACACAAATAGAATGATTTTACGGATGAAATCATGTAAGATCATTAGATCAAGTAAGATATCAACTAGTTAGGGCAAGAAACACTTACAAATTTGAAGATCAAGAAGGAAAATCGGATGATACTTGAGAGGATTTTGATGTTCTAGCTCTTGAAAGTGAGAAAAAGTGATAAATATGACTAAGTGTCATATTTATACCCTTTGGGGTTTACGACTGTAAACACCATGTTTAGGATGTAAACTCCAAACTCTTGGAGTTTTGAGACCTTATTGTTGCACAATAAACCATAGGGCATCCTCTCTCCTGTTATCTCTTGAAGTACTAGGCTTTAGAACACTCAAACTGACTCCAAAACTGCTAAAATTTAGTAATTGAAAGATTGACTTTGATTGAATGCATGGATTGTTGTAAGATAGAAATTTCGAGTTGTCACAACATGAAATACGGTATTCAATAAAATGGTGTGATTTAGAAGTGTAAGACTGGTTTTCCCAGATCTATGGATGGGGATGTTATGACCATTTCCAACATAGATGGATCGAATATAGTTGATATTATGGGTTTTTGAAATTATACCTTTATCACTTGTGATATGGGATGTTGCTCCAATATCCATGAACCACTGAGGTTAATCTAGTGGTTCCAAGGTCATCGTGTTGAGGGTTTCACTGAGGGCAGTCAGATCTGGATGATTCATTTCAGCAAGTTAAGCAAATGGTTATTGGGCTTGGCGTGGCATTTAGGCTGCTCGATCACTTCTAGGCTGATGTGGTCCATAATTCCAAGGATGAGCCCAACGGGTTAAGATGGGAAGGGACACGGTGGAGGTGCATAGGTTGCCCAGTAAGGATACAGGGTATAACCAGTTGGAGCGGGAGGAGGTCGACTGCTTTGGTATTTTCGCTGATTTCCAGGACATCGGTTGGTGGAGGTTTGGCCACCATGTCCTCTCTTAGGTATGTGATAAGGGTGATGGTTTTGTAAAGCCCATGGCCTATGTAGAGGTGCATCATCAGCTTGATTGGTGTGTACAATAACAAGGTTTCCACCTGATGTGGAGTTTCCCACACGAGTTTACTAG
Source organism: Lactuca saligna (assembly GCF_052625555.1). Classification (NCBI taxonomy): domain Eukaryota; kingdom Viridiplantae; phylum Streptophyta; class Magnoliopsida; order Asterales; family Asteraceae; genus Lactuca; species Lactuca saligna. The sequence continues at coordinate 150,077,613 of NC_136422.1, forward strand.
TGGTATTGCTCTAGTTGTAGCATACTACATGTTGTGTCCCAGGAAGGTAGGCTTTGGTTAATGAAAGATGCTACAGTGTCAAATTCAGAAGGAATTCCACAAACCAGTTGAAGAACTGTAACAACCCAGAAAATTTTCATTTTTAATTAATCAAACACATTTCCATAAATCATGAAATCCCTGCATAATTGTTTTCAAATCCACATTCATTACATCTTTATTTAAAACTATCAGAGTGTCCCACAAAATATCGGTGAGAGAGTGCATGTCGCGCCATCACGCCTTGCCCTTGCCCTTGGGCTCAGAAGTACCTGAAACAATTCTATAAACTATAAGCGAATCCTTAGTGAGTCCCCCCAGAGCATAACCCCCCCCCCCCCCCCCCCACACACACACACACAAGCCATAAGCCACATATCATATTAGCTATGAAAGCTCTCTCTACTACATAACATATCATATTAGCTATGAAAGCTATCTCTACCACATAATATATTAGCCATAAAGCTATCTCTACCATATAACACTAGCTATAAAAGCTATCTCTACCATATATCCATGTATAAGGATGCTATGGGCTCCCCACACGGCCTTATACCTAAGTGTCATAGGCTCTCCCATGGTCTTTCCTTGCCAGATAGCCATAGGCTCCCCCACATGGTCTTACATCCAGGTGCCATGGGCTCCCCCCGTGTCTTTCATGCAAGAATCACATAATCACTGACATACAACTTAGCACAAAGCTAACTATCATACCACATATCTCTACTACAGCTAGTGTACCACAAATCATAAAATGGGCCAGCCTTAGTGCCTTAGACCCATTGGTATGGTGAGAAGACTCACATATCTTGAATGCTGAACTGACAATGCTAGAACTAAATATGTCCCACGTGTTGCTCCAACTCAACAGCCTGTAAGCATCATAAGATAGACTTGTTATAAACCCAAAATTACTTCCAAAGTCAATTGTGGTCAAAATCATGGTCATCAGTCAAAGTCAACGGTCCATGTTGACTCCAACTCGTCGAGTGCATCTAGCAACTCGTCGAGTTCTTTCCGGGTTCAGAAGACCTGATTGAACCCTAGCCAACTCGTCGAGTTCGCTTGATATAATGAAAATGGGGAAACCTAACCTGACTCGTCGAGTTGTTAGGGAAACTCGTTGAGTCCCCCTTCCTACTTGCTTATTGTGATTATACATCGAATACATGGATTCCATGGCTTAGATATGAAGCCCTAAGGTGCCTAGAAGGATAAAGTTTCCAACTTTACCTTCTATAACCGTTCCAAATGCTCTAAGGTCCTTAGTAAATGTTGGAAAGATCCAAAGCTTTTCCATATGGTCTAAAACTCTAGGGATCTGAAATCCCTCCTTTCCAGAAAGGTTTCTAATCCTCAAAATGTTCCAAAGGTGGAGGCTTTTATGGACATGCATGTCCAATGCATGTCCCTAGGTCAAAATGGACAAAAAGAGGGAAATATGCCCTAAAACCCTTGCATGGTGTCCTTACTCGACCAAAGGCCAGATCTAGCCCACCTTGAGACCATTTTGCCCTGGAGATTCATAAAGTTGCAAACTTTATGAACCCCATGCGTGCAATCAACAAAAAGGGTATGAAATGAAGAGTATTCTCAAGATCTAGCCATAATATGTGATAAAAATGGAGTCTTGAAGACTTACAGCAGTCCACAAAAAGGTCAAGTTCAAGGTATGGGTGCTTGGTTTGCTGAATCTTCACACTATCTCTTCTTCTTAAGCTTCAAAACCACACTATCTAACAAAATGGAAGAGAATGGGAATATGGTTAGCACAGACGTTCTTAGGGTTTGGAGGCTGATGGGAGGTCAACCTTAAGGCCCTTAAGGAGATTATATAAGGGCAAACCCTAAAACTAGGGTTTTATCATTACAACGCCTACTCGCCGAGTCGGCCTTCCAACTCGTTGAGTAGAGTGTAGGTCCTGCGTCCTTGAAATGCCCTCTACTCGACGAGATGGACTCTCAACTCGCCGAGTCCACACAACCAACACCCTAGATTTTAAATAAATTAAGTAATACTTGGGACAGGTGTTACAAGAACATGACGATCATCTGTGACAGGGCTCTCGACATCATCAAGTTGTGTGGCTAAGTCCTTAAGTCGTTGACATTAGTCGCCCAACGAAGACATGGAGGGAAGTTTCAAGTTGTTGAACTCATGTTCTAAGGCTGCTACACGGGATCCTTTATTGTTGTGGAAGATTGATTTGAGTTTCCTCCAAGTGTTTCCTGTTGTGGTGTTGGGTTCCAGAATTCAAACGAGAAGAGTGTTTGAAAGTGTACCATAAATCCATTGAAGAACAATGTCATCAATTTTGGACCATGAGTCATAGTCGGCATCACCAGGTTTAGGTGGAGCACTACCGTCAATATGATTTAGGACCTTGTAGCCTTTGGCATGGAGTTTGAACAACTTTACCCATGATGAAGAGGTGACTTTCGTGTCATCAAGAACACGAACTTTATGCTAGATATTAGTAACGGTGTATACTGGCTGAAGGGTTGGTTTCCCAGGTTCTATCATGTCGGCAGGAGCCATATTTTCCGTGGAAAATATGAGAAGGCGATAAATAGTGAGGTTAAACATCATATAAATATGGATACATAAAAGACATAATCTAAACCTTACAAGGCTTGGGTCTAAACCCTAATCATTAACATCCCCCCCCCCCCCCCCAAGTAGTTTGCTCGGGAGGGGACGATTAAATTGGAAAAACAAAAACATAAAACATAACATAAATGATGGTAACGGCAGCGACGATGACAAAGCTCTAACGATGATAGTTAATAACAACTGCTCGTTGGAGAATGAGAAAGAAGAAGTTGCGGTCAAATGCGGTTCCTTTGTATAAGAAGAGAGGAGCGACATCGACGACGATCATCGAGTCGGCGACAGAGGAAAGAAGAGAAAAGTAGCGAGAAAGAAAGAGGGTCCAAACAGCGGCGGACGGATCCTATTCCGACCAACTCGAAAAATAGATTTTGAAGAAGAGGCAAGTTGAGGAGAAAGCAGAAAGCTTAGAGGTAGGAGCCACTGACGAGGAGACATAAGCAAATGAGGCAGTAGAAGAAGCCTATGTAAGAGCTCTAGTTTGGTGTCGCTGGTTGTTTTATTATTTAGGATGAGAAAAAAAAAACCAAAGGGAATATAAAGCATAATGAAGGCACCTCCGACGACTATGAGAGAATGTCGTCGGAGGTGGAGAGCGACAGTAGCAGGTTGTGGTCAGCGGTATGATTTTAACCTAGACCTCTGATACCATCTCCCTAACTAATAAAAGAGTAGCACATTTGCCACGTGTCAATCAATTAGAGCTTCACATTAATTATTTGTCACTTGTTATTCTAAGGTTTTTCCTCATTAATTAAATTTCAACTAATTCACTCCTCCATTTTATACATATCAAACACATCAACAAAAATTTTATTTGTAATATTTATTACCTAATTTATTAAATTACTAATTTTTTTTTTATTATTGCTCAATAATTAATTTACAATCTAATTAAAAATATTTTTTACCTTTTTAATTTGTGGTGCCCACATGTTATATGTTATAAACTAATGTTATATATTAGAATTCTTCATTGATAAATAACCACCTTACACATAAACCTTAAAAAAACTTGGACCTAAGCCCTAAGTAAGATCTCACGTTGTCTTGGCATAGAAGCCTTCTAGATACGTTTATGTATAATTTCCTACAAACGTCAATTATGTGAAAATAACTTAGCTTCTACAGAGCTAATTAGGGATGAGCAAAAGGACCGAACCGGCCGGAACCGGCCCGAACCGGATCGGAACCGGGAACCGGCTTCGGCCAAAATCAAGAACCGAACCGGCCCGGCGGTTCTACCGGTTCCCGGTTCCTACCGGTTCTTGTCGTGTCTTCAAATGTTGGAACCGATCCTTCAAAAATAGCATCATACGGTTCCGGTTCTTGCCGGTTCTACCGGTTTTTGCCGGTTCTACTGGTTCCGGTTATATCGGTTCCGGTTCCTACCGGTTCCCGGTTCCAAAAATCCACAAAAATAACGTCCCGGTCCCGGCCCGACCGGTTCCATCGGGTTCTGGTTCCGGTGCCGGTTCCGGTTCCGGTACCGGTTCCGACCGGTTCCTTGGTCCATATGCTCATCCCTAGAGCTAATTATTTCTAACTAAATTCTGTTTAACAATATCACATCCAATAAAAGAGGTCCTGATATGATTTGATTTTGTGTTTTACATTAAATTTTATTTGATAAATGATAAAATTTTCATTTTCTAATATCATTACAAATATATTTACAAAATGAGGAAATGAGTAAAACTCATTTTCCTATTTTATCACAAAAAAGTCACATTTATCTTCCCAAAAACAATTTCACACAAAATTCTACATTTTACAGTTTAGGCTTTTAATATACATAAAAATACACCAATAAATATTAAACAACTCAAAAAAATTATCCCAAAAACATTAAAGTATTTAAAAGGACTTTTCGCACTTATTTTTGATTGATTGTGAATTTTCATTTCGTTCTAAATTCAATGTTTTTTTCCTTCAAATAACGAAAAAAAGTTTTTTTTTTTTTTTTTTTTTTAAAAAAGGAAATGATCAAAAGGATGAAAAGCTGACAAATTTAAATTCAGATAATACATTCGTTCAAAAAAGTAAGGATAAAAGAATTTTAAAAGAAGGGCAAATGTGTAAACCTGAATATTAGTGTTATGCATTGTCACAAAGTTTATAAAAATAAAATAAATAAATAATAAAACTGGATCGTATAACACTGTTTGGTACCAAATCAAACTCTGATTTAAGACTTGTTTTTGGTCAATTATTTACGTCTAATTTGTGTGACATATGTTGTTAATTTAGTTTAATCAGACTCATAATGGACAATTATTGTAAAAATATATATGCCAATTCTTTTACTATGATGAAAACAAACTAGTTAACTAGATGTACATGTTTATATTGAGCTTAATATGATTTGAATTTTAATTTTATCCATTTTAATGTTTTTTTACCAAGAATTAAGCAATTTTATATAGATCTGACAAAACTTGATACGATTCGATAACTCGATATGAAATTAACGGGTTTGGATAAGAGATTTCGATACATTTACGTAAACAAGTTGACACGACATGACAAAAAAATTATGAGTTGGATTAGGGTCAAAATTTTCAATTTGAAAATGACTCAAATATGATCTATATATATATATATATATATATATATATATATATATATATATATATATATATATATATATATATATATATATATATATATATATATATATATATATATATATATATATATATATGGGAAAAGTAAATATACCCTTAAGGGTATATAAGCTTAGGTACCCAAACTCATAATAATACGTCGTTTTGTTTCATATATTCGTTATAATATTGTTAAACTTTAATTATTAACTTGATTTATATTCAATATTTTTAAATTTTCACTATCATCTTCTTATTACATCACATCTTTTTGTCGAACACTTGGTAGGTTATATATATTATTGTTGGAAATTACAATTATGTAAGAGGAAGATAAATATGAAATTTATAAAAAATTTTGAAGTAATTCAAGTTAGAAGTTGAATTATAAGAACATTGGACAATTACAATGTCTATATATATGATACAAAACGATATAGTATGGTGAGTTTGGGTACCTAAGCTTATATATCCTTAAGGGTATATTCACTTTTCCATATATATATATATATATATATATATATATATATATATATATATATATATATATATATATATATATATATATATATATATATATATATATATATATATATATATATATAATATCAAAATAAAGTATGAAAAGGATAAAAAATGGTATACAAAAAAAAGTTAGTGGCATGATTGAAGTACATGTTTTCCTTTATTAAAATACCAAAATTGAAGTATATGTATCGTAGCCTAAAATTTCTGAAAATATATAGTATTCGTGTGTGTGTATACATTGAGATGTAAATATGGGAATATATAATTTAAAAAAGAAAAGTAAAAAAGGACCCACGTGTATATAAACAAGACATGTTGTTACACGTGAGTTCTAGGAGGAGGAGGTTCCTTCCCACGTGAACTCCACTCTACACGGTCGTCACAGGGTCCCACCTTCTTTTCTCTAGCTTTCTTCTTCTTCTCCACTTTCCGACTCGGCTCGGCTCGGCTTAAATCTCTCTAATTGGGTACTTTACTTTACTTTACTCACCCATATGAAGACATTTCGTAGTTGACAATTTTACCCTTTACCACCCTCGTATTCTGGATTTCACATGTACCTGCCTTCAAAAGCCACGGCTCACATTATCTTTGTCTCTAAAAGCTTTTCCTTTACTTTTAAATATTTTTATACACGCTCGTTATTGTTTGATTATGTTTTATTATTAGATATTTATTCAAAAAAAATATTCTTTTAAAAATTATATAATTAGCGGGATCTAAGTAGCTATCGATGATTGAATTGGGTTCAGGTTCAACTTATTTATAAATTATATTGGAAACCGTAATACAGCATAATCAATTTAATTAGACATATTGAAATTACCAGTTTATCTTAACGTATTAAATAAACGAGTTAGCATCAAGTTAATTGATTATGAACAGTTTAAATCCAACTTAATCTATTTATTTATTTTTCGGAAAAGAAAAATTACACCTATTTGAATAATTGTTCAAACCATGAAAATTATACAATCCAAAATACAAATCAAGTTGTTAAATAACATTACACAACAACAAAAACAACATACCTCAAGAATCCTATTAGAATTAAGGGAGATAGATGTCGACAGTTATGTTTCTATGCCTCTCCAGATCCACCAAGGGGTGGCGAGTGGTTACGTCACATTGAAGACCTCCGACATGTGCAAAACGAAAATATCCATGATTGTCTTAATGCATTGGCATGTAAACACAAAACCTAAAAGCGAGACATGTGAATGAGATAAATTTGTGTTACAAAATAAGTCGGATGAGTGAGTGGATGCAATAAACAAACATATACCGGAAAATAAAAAAAAACTTTATAAATAAAAAACAATATAGGGTGTTGGCTCCTATTCTACCTTGATACTAAGCCTCCATATATTCCTCTAAGATCATGTAATCGGAAACATCTACTTCTTCATGTCTAACCACACATTAACTTCTCATTTCCTCATTGGTTGTACTCTTATCCTCTTACTATCAACAAACACTAACGTCGCTCTCCTAACTATTGTCATTGATATTCTTCTTCGTTCATGTCCATAAAACCTAAATCTATTTTCCTTTAATTTTTCAGAGATTGGTGCCACTCCCAACGAACTTCTAATTACCGCATTCAATATCCTATCTATTAATCTTATACTGCATGTCCACTTTAACATCCTCGTTTCTTCTACTTATGTATTCCTCACATGCTCTTTCTTACTCGACCAACATTCAGATCCATACATCATAGATGTCCTTGATGGGTTTTAGGCATTATAACATTCCTATGGTGCACATGCAAACCTATTTGCTTTAGATCTAAGTTTTTCTCAACTTATACATGCATAATAATTTTCCAAAGCAAAACCCTAATCTAGCATACATATTTTTCAGATTCAGTGAATAAACAAGAGTTAGAAGAATACCTTTCTAGTTGATTGTTTGATCTTGACCTTCAAGAGCTTAGTGTCTCAATTGTTGTACCTCTAATGGAATCACAAACACCAATAGCAATGAGGAAGAAGAAGAAAGTTTATGGAACTTCATAATTATCAGCTAAAGGGTTCTTTAAGAATGCATAGCTGAAAATTGTAACCTAGGGGTTCCTTATATAGCCGATCTGCTAGGGTTTTCAACTGGATACCCTAATTTCCCTTTCTTAGGCCCTAAGCAACATATGAACCTCCATATAGCAAGCCATGAACGAAAACTCTATGGGCTCCCCATATATTTTCGTCCACCCTATACCAATAGGATCCATTAGCCCATACTACAACTATGACTGATTTACATAGATTTCTTAATTAATGTATTATTCTTATAATATATTAATAAATCATTAATTCACCTCTTTCTCCAAAACTCATCCTATCATATTGATATGGTGAAGGCAACCCAAAAGGACCATACTACTATCGGGTTAAGTACATACTAATTATAGTTATGGGCTTAGACACCTAATCCAACAGTCCTAACAGTTATTCTATAAAATTTAGCCTTAAGTTTCACTAGGACCTTCTTGTCACACAAGACTCATGTCGTTGCTCTCTACTTTCATAAGCTTGACTTTAATGGTTCATACACCTATCCACGCCCCTACCTTGTGGATTATTATATCCTAAGGACTTCAATCTCTCTTTTGAAGGCAACACTTGGTCTACTATACATACCTATACCCTTTTGCTATTTGGCTCCCCAGTAAAATTGCACCAAAGTTACTTTATTTTAACATCGTTGATCCTAATTCCATTCACCACTACAAAATAGCCTTATACGGCATGCAATGTGTGTCGTAAAATGCTCAGACAACATGCAATGCGTGTCGTAAAACGCTCAGACAACACACAAATGCGTGTCAAGGAAAGCCCTGTCATAACGAAAGACGACACACTTTTGCGCGTCGTCTATTTACGACACGCATTTACGACGCACAATTGCGACATGCATTTACAACGTGCATTTACGACATGCATTGCGTGTCAAGGAAGTCCCTTTCATAAAGTAAGATGATACGCATTTGCATGTCATAACCTTACGACACACGTTTAGGACATGCATTGTGTATCATTAAAGCCCCTGTCATAAATGAAGATGACACGCATTTACGTGTCATAAACTTCAGCAACCATTTACAATATACATTTACAACACGTCTTTACGATACTCATTTACGTATAATACAAAAATATGGAAACAAATATATGCCAAAATAATCAATTTCATCCAATAACATCATGTCAAAAAATTGTAATACATTGGTATTAAGGGAATCTGATTGTACATTGTTATTAAGAGGTTTTTCCTAACTATATATCCTAATACTACATTGCTATTAAGGAACACCTTCTTGTTTCTACTTCTTATTGTTATGTTTCTGTTTGCACATGATACCTGTTTTCATCATCAACACTCAGTAATTTGAAATTATCTCCAATCGACAAAAATCACAAAAACTATAAAACCCCTCTAAATTAATAGGAAAATGATTATTTTGATAGAACAATATTGAGACGATATAATATTACCAACTTCTTGGGATTTTCTTCAAGCTAAATTAAAATTATGTCATGTTCTTGATGCATTCATTTCCATTAACTTTAAAGGTCTCAGTTTAATCTTTCATTCAAGGGAACCACAAATATCCAAATCCGTTCCTCGGTTTCAGCTGTAACATGATAAAAGTGCACTGAAAATAAGCACAATCGGTTCTCAAAATTTAAAATTAAAATCAATAAAATTGGAAGAAAAAAATATCTTGGTGCAAGAATAACACGACCTTTAGCTTAAGTTTTGGTTATTGCGTCATAATTATTGAGTTTTAGTGCCTGAAAATACACACATAAACATAAAGAATCCTATATTAGAAGGTTGATGTCCATAAATACAAATAACTCTGTTGTAAGTGTCTACTTGCTATAAAGAAAGAGTATATACTTGATTTGTCTCAGATTCACAGTAAAGAAAATGCAGTACCACCTAAACGTGTCGCATAACTATGTGGGTTTAGTTACGTTTTTTTTCAAACATATACCATCGAGAATTATAGATTGAATACATTAGTGATATCTAGATCTTCAAAAAGGATTTCATCCTCTCTTTAAGTTCTCTGTGCCATCTCTATCGTATCTTCTTTCCTTCGCACCACATAGACGGAAAGTCAAGAGCAGTGGAGAAGACATAGCATGGCGGTTAACATGAGTGCTGGTGGTGGGAGTTTTGAAGTGGGATCCAACTTATTAGCTTTCTCAAATGCATAAATCGACCTGTAGAAAAACCATGATTATGGCATCATTTGTCTAAAAGACTATAATGGTTGAAAATTTTTGCCTAGATTCACAAAAAAATGTTACAACTTTTGGCAAAATAAACTGTTTTTCAACTCATTTCCAGTACAGTTAACCCACATTGATCAAACACCCATCAGATTATGCATAAAACTATCAAGAGCTATCAATATTTGGTGATTCATCCTAAGAGGTTAAATCGAACAAGTTTTCATATAACAAAAGGTTGTGTTCTTAGAACTCAAAAATACATTCAATAGTTTCATTGAAATGCACTATATAATAGGCTTTCTGAACAGTTTCAGTAGGTGCCCTAGTTTACGAATGAGACTTACAAATAACAAACAACCAACAATCGAACTAAAAACAGGGAAGATGAACTTTTTTTCCTAGATTCGATTAAAATATAATCAAAATTACTTGTGTATGATTGTAACGATAGATTGATAAAATCAAAACAAACATCATTCAATAGGATATGTAGAACTTAAGTTTAGATCAAGAAAATAAAGAGTAGCAAACCAAATAATTACCTGATGGAAAACCAAGAAGATGAGACGATCATAGAAGTGAAGAATAAGGAAAGGGCAGGGATAGAAGGAGACAACAAGGGAGTGCGGAATATGACAATTACGAGGAGAGAATGAAGAGAGTAAGGAGTCACATAACCTTCAATCGATGGTGTTTTAAGTAAGAGGAGCTATTGGATCTCTCAGAACATTTTATTGAGATGTGGTTCAAAGCCCTAGTTCTTTTTGTCGCATTTGTGAAGACATGACCCGAGATGGAAGGAGATGGAAACGGTGAAGAGAGAGAAGAAGGCATGTGAGGAAGGAAGGAAGGAGCTTCGATAATTAGGGCAAGGCAGTAGTCAATGTAGGGAAGGGGGAGGAAGGAGCATTAATAATTAAGGCAAAAGGGAAACTAAAGTAGAGGATAACAAAGAAGGCAAGGTTTTTAAATTTTTATGATTTCATTTTCCCCCCAGCTATTAAAGGATAGAACGTGCGTTTTATTAAAATTTATAAAGCGACATCCTTAAACGAAACACATTTTATTGTAGGTGACATCCCTGTTTTTATTTTTATTTGTTTAGACACTAATTTTAGGGAACACAAAAATGCATGTCCTAAATCTTTTAAAATTTGGGAGAGATTACATTATTTTTTCGACACACACATTTATGTATCATAAATCACCACGTGTCATGGTTTGCGTGTCATTAAAGGCCTATATTCTAGTAGTGATTCCATTTAAACTTTGCTTTCACTTCATATGATTTTCATCTTAATCATATCATCACTATCATCAAGGCTCCATACAACTTCCTAAAGTTTTTCTCTCATGTTCTTATGAGTATAAATAAAATAACAATACATGGTTATATAAGATAATAAGATATATATATATATATATATATATATATATATATATATATATATATATATATATATATATATATATATATAAAAGTTAATACTTTTGTGAAGTTGAGGTCATGACTTGTAAAGGACTAAGTGACTTAGTTTGCGTTCAACTTTGTGAAATGACAAAATGAGAATGTGATATGAAGCCAAATAGTTCATCATTTTTTAAATGACTAACTCACATAAACGTCACTCTACTCATAAATCTATATTTTTTTTTGTATCAAGCAAGACTTGAACTCTCAACATTTGGCTAAAGAAAAATTTACATCAACTCTTAATATTGTTGTGCTACATACCCTTTGGTATTTAATTAATACGGTTAAACAAGTTGACCCATCTAACTTAAATGGGTTGAAAATCCAGATCCAGTCCGCTAAGTTTGGGTTGAGTTCGGTTAGTTACTTAGGTTGGTACATTGAGTCGATTTTTTACAAATCGGGTCGTTTTTTGCCAAGCTCTGTTTATAAGACTTTGAAGGAATTTGGACGGATGCTTTAATATTAGTTAAGATAAGTATTATGGAGTTAGTATGTATATTTATATATTTTTATATTATTACACAAATGAATTTATTAAACAAGACGAAAATATATTTAAGTAGCTAGGTGTTCATCGGTTTAAATCCAATGGATTTTTATAGATCCAGTCCAATTCAATTATCATTTGGATGTTGGATTTTGTCAAACAATACAATGAAATTTGTTATATGCAACCAAACCGAACTAATCAAATTGAATATTAGATTGGATTAGTTTTATCCATTGGATATATTTGATTGATTATCCATTATCCAATCAATTCTAATCCACTTCCTACCCACTAATAACCAAATATAATTATGATAATTAAAACTAAAACCGCATATATTTACGCTAAATAAGACGAACAAACAACAATTCAAGTCTTCAACTTCAAGAATAAGGTTCAAATATGCAAAATCATTAAGAGAATTGGTTAGTTGTGCATTTAGCTCGATGGTTATTCACCATTTTTATCACTAGACTTGCATTCTCATTTTGCTTGTTCAGTTCAACGAAAACCGGTATTTACGATTTTTTTCTCAACTATTAATTTGATAATAATATTGGATGGATATTTATTGGATATTCAACTTGTTGAACATGGACTAGTTAGGTTCGGTTATCCATTGGATTTTAGTGTGATCGAATAACCGATCCAATCCAATTGGATTTTGAATCATGGGCAACATACTTTGCTTTGTGTCGTGGTGTATGGGAGCCATATCCTGGTGGGGAATGTAGGTTGCTATGAAGAATGGTCGCTATGATGTGGAAAAGGGAGATAACAGAGCTCTTTGACGTACCACAGTGCGATGGAAGCTTGGTCATGACACAATTTCGAACAAAAACAAATCTGAGTTTAGGATAATTTGTTTATAAATGACTCCCATCTTCTTGAGAGCTCATCTCCGAAGATCTTGAGGTTGAAGAGGCATTCAGGGGATATTTTGCTTGTTACAGGCAATGTGTGTACATCTCATACTATTAAGATAGTTGTCTTCTTCATTTTCAAGCTTTTGTAGCTTTAATGGTGGTTTGTGGGTTCTAGATGATTATGCATGATTTCTCCAAGTAAATTTGTTATTAAGGTTTGATTAAGTGTTTGGAAGCTTAATCCATGTTTTATGAAGTTTTATCGGTTGAAATGCATGATTTGATTCCAAGGTTTGAAACCCTACAAATGGAAAATGGTGAAGAGGTGTTTATATAGTATAATCTAGTTATATTAGGTGTTTAGTAGCTTGATTGGAGTAGTTTGACAAGTATTTTGACAAAAGATCATCAAATTGGGCTTTTATCCAAAACATGTGTTTTGGGTTAAAATCTCTAATGGTGTCTTAAATGATTAAGACAAGTATCAAGCGGCTTAATGTATGTCAATGTCATAGGTTGTGGCAAGGAAGGATTTGGATCCCATCAAGAGAAGCTTTATAGAAGTTAGAAATAGGTTTTTATTCTACTACAAAAATGTGAGTTATATTATCCTTTAGAGTATGATTATGAGAATTAGATCATGTTAAAGCATGTGGATATATGGCTTTAATTATTGATTACATCATTGTTAGATTATGTTATGCTGAATAACTAATGTTATGTTTTATGATGTGAGTGGACATGCATGTAATGAGATAAAATAAGGGATCCTTAGAAAAGAATATGCTTAGAGTCTTGCATGGAAACAAAGATGATAATGTATGGTTCGTTATCTTTGGTAAATGTATAGATGCTTGGTCACTTATGTGACAAGGTAGATATGTAAAGTATGAGTAATGGTGTATGATTATGGTGTGTATTATGTTATGTAATTACTTGCCATCCTTATAGTCTAAAATATATTGTTTCCATGTGTTTGGAGGTTCATGTAGCAAACTTTAGAGTGTGTGGGCATCAAGGACATCATACTACACTTTTGTTTCATGTGTATCCTTGTTTGCTTCAGTTATGGTTAGGAAATGAATTGATAACACCCGTTGATGTTTCTGAGAATACTTTTAAAAGATTTTTGAAACTTTGGTTTTGTGATGTCTTGTAAACTCTGATATTTTCCTAGAATTTAAATGTTTTATGTTTATGAAAAAATATTAGTCGTTACAATATGAGTCGTTACAATATGAATAACATGTTTAGAGCTCGGGGTCTAATATACTTTTTTCTTCATTAAAACTTAGCATGTTGTTAATCTTATTTCGTAAAAAGTGTTAAGGGTTGATTATCTTTAAGTTCTCATTGAACAAAGAAGAATGAAGATGACCTTAGAATTATTCTTGTCTACGAAATGAAACCTTAAGCATTCTTTGTTGCCACCATACACCAATCTGTTATGAGATGTTATTGGCATCATTAATCCAATATTTGTATTCGGAGAACACAATAGTATGGGATGGAACATCTGGTGTAAAAGGTACTTGTTATTCGTTAACCAAAGGTCAAGCCCATTCCTCATATTTAGATGTGTAGCTAATTGAACTTTATTCATTCCATGCATCTAAGAATATATATCTACCTCTTGGTATTATAGTAACTTAGGTAAAAGTGTGTTGGAGACTATTTGTTCAATGGAATTATTATCAACCTGAGAGGTAGATATTCTTTCCTGGTTTATTTTTTGACTAAGCGGTAATGTTAAAGAAGTATATCATTTGTATATAACTTATTTTGTTGTTAAATAAATAAATTTATGAGCTAATTAAATTCGATAATATATGTCGATTATTTGTAACTTGTGTATTATTTGGTAATATGTTGTGTAATTTGAACACCATATATGTAGCAATGTCATTAGCTTATCAAATGATTGCAAAAATATAACAAATAATTCATGAATTTCATATTTTATTGGAATAAATGTATAACCACTACAACTCGAAAGGAATGTGTACATATGACAATGGTTATCCCATGACAATGTACTTATTTAATAATTATTTATTTAAATATATAAGAGTTGATATCTAGTTCTTGGAAGACAACATCACGTGAAAGATTGATTGTTGGCACACTTTTACCCAAGTTGCCATCTGAAATATCCTGTTCCATATCATTTCTTAATCAATGTTTGTGGACCAAATTTCGATCATATAAATGCCTTGGGCTTTGAGGAAGTAAAGTTTGGATCTTATTAAAGATTGATAATATTAGTTATGAGATCTAAGCCCTTGATTTATGTGTTGGAGCCAAAGAGTAGAAAATAAAA
This sequence comes from Lactuca saligna, assembly GCF_052625555.1. Lineage (NCBI taxonomy): Eukaryota > Viridiplantae > Streptophyta > Magnoliopsida > Asterales > Asteraceae > Lactuca > Lactuca saligna. Next base: position 150,092,800 of record NC_136422.1, read on the forward strand.
GTTATAGATCGAGATTCCTGCATGGATTATGGTTTTAAATCGGAATGTATTAAGCCAAAGGTAACTAGATAGGATTGTGGGATTCATCAATACCTTTCTGTGCATATAAAGAACGCCAAAATCGGAGTTAAAAAGAAGAAGTTATGGTTGTGCGAAATTGAACGTGAAGAGGGAAGTTTTGCTTTACGTAGGGGGTAGTGTAGCCACGCATGGCGTAGTGGCTTATGGAAGAATATGTCCTTAATGATCTAATCATGGTGTAGATTTAGCCACGCATGGCGTAACCGCTGCTGACTAAAACCCTAATTGAGGGGTTGTGAGCCCTATTTAAAGGCTCTAATCCCTTGGGAGCCTTCCTATGCTTAACCTCCACCCTCATTTGAGTAACCTCAAAACCCTAGCCATCTTGTGAGGATTTAGATGCATTTGAGTGATTCCTTGTGTTTTTTTGTGAATAAGGAGGTCATTGAAGCTGTGCTTGGGGATTCCATAGCTTGTAGATCTAGACTTTACTATTCTTCAACATTCTCCAAGTGGTATTAAGCTTGAACCTTGATGGTTAATTTTATATATCTAGCTAGTTATGGGTTTTATGATATTTTTGTCCCTTAACCTTGGGTTTAGTGAGTATAGGTTATTCCAGACCTCATGAGTTGCATTTTCTATCATTTCTAAGCTTGGAGAGTGATAAAAATGGAAGCTTGGTCACTCCCATCCTTCCATGCATGAGTATTTGGGATTTAGGGTGTGTTTTGGACTTAGGGTTTGGTATTGTTCTCTTTTAGGCCATGCAAAAGCATAAAGTTGAAGACTTTATCACTTAGGATGTTTATGATGGGTTTTATAGGTTATAAATCTTTGCATGAGATGGAAAATAACTTAACTCTTAAGTTCATATGCAACCTAATTGGATGTATGTTTTCTCTATTGATAGCAATAAACCATGAACATTAAGAACCATAAAGGAAGTCTATAATAATTGAAATAGGCACAAAGTTAGGGTTTACGTAACTTTTGATTATTATAGTAAATAACCAAAAAAAATTCCTTCTTGAAAAACCTTAGAAAACAAGCACCAAAAGTTTAGTACCTCTAATGGTTTGTACTCAAAACCCTAGATACCATAAAATGATAAGGAGATAGGGGACAAATGTATAATTTTTGTTCATATGCTTCTTAGGAATGTCATAAAAAAATAATGAGCCAAAAGGTCCTATTTATAGTTAAGGTAACTTAGGGACAAAGCAAGATTTAGATGATTAAATAATAGATTTAATCTCAGTTCAAATCATTTTCTTATATACTACCAGAAGGCTTTTGGAAACCCTATATGAGCTCCCCAAACCGTCCATATGATGGTAGGTTCTAGAAATGTTTCTTTTATTCAATTATTGAACTATTACAATTAACTCTTTGTACCTTTAATTAATTTCAATTAATCCGATTAATTTTGATTAATAATTAATTAATTCTAATTGATTTCCTATTAATTTATTAACCATATAAATTAACGAATCAATTATTCAACAATTGATCTAATGTTAATTTATTAATCACATAACAAATTAACAGATCAACTATTTATTTCCAATTAATATATTAATCACATAATATATTAACAAATCATTTCTCTCTCTCTTTCTCCTAAAATCATTTCTAGCTATTTTGGGTTATGAGGGCAACCCCAAAAGGATTTTGCTTTTGTTTGTAAGCTCATACCAATTTAGTTATAAACTTAGACACCTGAATCCAACATTCTCCCACTTGGATAAGTCTATAACTACAATAACAAGTATAACTAAACAGCAAAGAATGCTTTCTAAAACTATTGTCGAACTCCGATCAAATCAGAAATTGACCCTAAGATAAGTGATCAAATATTTTTTTCATTCTAAAATATATCGTATGGGCATGAGATGTGTGGGTTGGACGCGTTGATATGTATGGTATGTGGTATTTTGAAAAACTCACTAAGCTTTGTGCTTATTGTTTTATGGTTTAATATTTTCATGTACTTTTAGATCTAAAGGGAAGGGTCTGATGTGATCGCAAGACATCCCATTGATTTCATTCCACTTGTTATTTGATGCCACTCTGATGTTGGGATTACTTATACTATGGTTGATTTGGAACAAATTGGTAGTATTTTTGGGTGTTTGGAAAATGAAAATTTTATCAGTATTTTTGGGACGTTACACCATCAAACCAAAAAAGAGATACTCGTTCCACGACCCTGATGGATCTTGTTATCTTCAATATATCTTCACTTTCCAAGCCATTTCTTATTTTAATGAAAAACCATGAACTCGGTGATAACAACTTATGTAGAAAAATAAACTAGAAAAATTTCTTGTGTGTAAAGGAGAAACGAAACAAAGAATAAAATAATGCAAAAGTAAAATTTCCTATTATACCTAAAACTAAAACTACCACCGATTAATCTAATAATCACCCCTTAATCGGTTGTTCACACGAGTTGCTTGTTCAAAACAATGTCGACTCCTCTTCGATTAGACCCGCTTCTTCCTTTTCCCATTTAGGACACTCATTTTTATGGTGACCAAACTCACCACATTTTTAACACCTAATGTGATTTTTATCCCGAACACATTCATTACCATCTCGACTTCTCCTGGACCCCCGACCTCTTCCCCAATCACGTCCAAAGTCATCCTGATTTGAACGTCCATTGCCACAATGCTTACAAACATGTGATTTTTCCTCACTAGCCAACAATAACCCACCTTGAGTGTCCTCCACTTTTTCGGTTCCTCTTATACGTTCCTCATATGCCTTCAATTTACCAACCGCTTCATCAAATAACATTGAATCCAACTCGAAACATTGTTCTATTGAAGCCACAATTTAATGAAATGACTTAGGCATCAAATCTAGTAACCTTTTTACCAAATTAACTTCTTCAAGCTCATATCCAAGACTCCTTACTTTTGACGCTAAACCAGATAATTTCGTCATAAAATCATCAACCGTTTCACCCTCCTTCATGCGCAGACTTTCAACCTATCGCTTTAACGTTGCAAGCCAAGCCGTTCTCACCTAATCCACTCCCAAATACCGTGTTTTCAGCCCATCCCACACTTTCTTTGGTTCGGTGTAACTCGCCATTTGCAACACCATGTCTTCGGGTATCGCTTGAAACAAAAATGCAAGAGCTTTTTTTGACTTCTTTTGATCCGATGCCTCACCTAATGCCTTTGGTTCGACAGTCTCCCATATGCCGTGTACATCCATAATCGACTTGACTTTGACCACCCACACCAGATAATTCGTTGGAGTCAAAACCGGAATTTGATACGTCATCGAACCTCCTTCTTTAACCAACGACATCCTTTTCTCTTTAACCCCGACTTCATTAATCAAGCTTGTTCCGAGAGCACTCTTCCACTGGACAACAAGACAAGGTCACGATCACCTTTACCGTCTTCCGTCACCTGCAAAACGAACCGATTCAAAGCCACCCGTTTTGACGTTTTTCTGTCCGTTTATTCCGCGCCTCCGGTTAGTGTCTCACAAACCCGATTAAGAGAAACCGGGGTTGCTTGTAATCAACCTCGAATCACATCTCTTTCAATGAAACCGCTCTGATACCAAGTGTAAAAAAATAAACTAGAAAAATTTCTTGTGTGTAAAGAAGAAACGAAACAAAGAATAAAATAATACAAAAGTAAAAATTCCTATTATACCTAAAACTAAAATTACAACCTATTAATCCAACAATTTACAAGTTGTTTTTTTCGGCCTTACTGCCATCTTCCAAGGAGTGGCCAAATCTTAGGTGAGCCGGCTTGTAATATACCCATTCAAAAAGATAACGTTTTACTTGCTCTTCAAAGGACCACATTTTACATGGCATTGGCCTGCAACTCATCGTCTTCCTTTACATGATGACAAATTTTGGTTTAATAACAATTCTATCGATAAAAGCCTGATTTTCCAACTGCACAATTTATACCAATATTATATTTGTCGTGTGGAATACACTATATATAACATGCCACACCGATATATTGGCTTCCAAAATATTTGGGGGAATTTAAAGTTGGAGTATGTTGTCCATTTGGAATTATAGAACACCCTTAAATAGGACAAAACCATATTGGATTTCAACCGTCAATTTTATTAAAATATAAACAAAATTGAATATCATAATTGAGTTTGAAAATGACCATTTTCCAATATTTTGATCATTTCGGCATTTTCTTAATATGACTGTCATTTTGTTTCATTTATCTACAGAAAATGGTCTTTTGGATTATCCTTTTCTATCTAAATTATAAAATCCAAAACATATGTATTGTTATTGCAATTTTAGAAATACTCGGACTACAACCATTTGATTGCTTATTGTTATTATAATTTTAGACACACATGGACTACAATGAATATTCTGGGCAAAACTTTTTTTTTTGTTTTTTGTTTTTAATATTCAAGGTATAACGTTACAATGATAATCTCAAACTTATTATGCAAATTCAACAAAAAAAAACTTAAGGCCTTATCTCAAAATTAGCTTTTAGCTTTTATAGAAATTTTCTGAAAAACAGTTAACTTTAAAGCGGTAAAATTACATAAAACCAAAAATAAAAACTCCCAAAAATTATTTGAAATACTTTTTTGATCAGAAACTTTTTGTTTAAAATTAAAACTAAAAGCTCATATAACTATCAACACTTTTTTTACAAGTTTTTTCTTCAAGATTAAAAGCTAAAAGCTTTTCAAAACTATAGTGTTTAACTTTTGAATTGGCCAAGTTAACAGGGTCACAAGTCATAAATGAAAGATCTAATAACTTTTGACAGCCATTGAACAATATTTATATGATTGTTTGATTATAAATACATTTTAGTAAATTTAATTAAAATGTGTATATAAAAGATCTAATAACCACTTAATCAGTATTTTCATCTACTTTTCCAAATGAAAGTAACAATTTGAACGTGCAATGTTTCAGCTTTTCCCTAGCAGAGAAAAAGGGCGAATACACAATGCCCTTGTACACTGCTCCTTATGGTAATATTGCTTTCTCGATAAAAAAGAGTATATAACCTTTTTATATTTCTAGTTTATTAGACTCATTAATCAAAGTAGTTACTTTATTAGGGAAGAAACCATTAGAGTACGTTAAAACGAATAGTTGGAGTGATTTTCAATCTTTATTTTGTAAGGAGTTATTACAAGCTTCGTAGTGATCACTACTCATTATGATATCAATGAAAAAAGAGATGATCAAAATCGATACAATGTGGAAATAGAACCATAAATGGCAATAAATACAACCATATGCATGAGGTTTGAACGACCCAGTAGGTCGATAACTATAGGGTATAGTGTTTCTGTACTCCCATTAATGGTCTTGATTATCATATGTTTTTGCAAAGGCTCCATGGGACATAACTGAAAAGTAATGTCTATATCGATCATTAATTCTTACAAGCCATGCAATATTTACCTTGGTAATTTCCAGTAAAATAAACCAAAAAGACTTACAATAATGCATGTGTACATTCAAGCCTTAAAAATATATTCGATCTTCAGATTACAATATTATCGATCTCTTTGTTTTGTCACATCCTTCGGTGCATTGAAACTAAACAAAAAAGGTCTATATCCGCAATTTTTACTATGTTTGAGATTTACCCAATGAAAATGACAAATCACATTTTTTTTGAACGACAAGCAAGCAATAACATTAACAAAGCACAGCCAAAAGCAACCATCTCCACAATTTCATAGCAACACGACAGGAGAAGAAAATGTGCTCCATATCTTCATCAAACTGTTGACAAAACAGACATAGTCTCGAGTTCAAAGTAATACCTCTCTTCAATAAATTGTCATAAGTCGGAATTTTATTTTTGACAATCTCCAAATGAACCCCAATGAAACACCTCAACATTATTGGTAGAGCAATGAGACTCTTAATCGCCTTCATGGAAAAAGAATTATTGCCATCACCAACCCACAACCACCTGTCAAGACCATTATTCAGCAAACTATGTAAATCAGAAAATTAGATAGCTTCTCTCCCTTTTGGCAGCTGCCTAGACCAATTCCATGACCACTGAGAGCTAGAATTAGACATCACAACTATGACGATTTTTATTAGATTCCACTACATACAAGTTGGGAAAAATATCCTTTAAATTTGTATCTCCACATCATACATCCTTCCAAAAAAATGTTTTTATCCCGCATGCCTACACATTTTTTAAAAAGATCCTTAAGAACAATTCCTTTATTGCTGAACTCAACATCAATTTGCGAGATCTCAAGCTAAACTCCTTTTAGAGATTCATTGCTAAAGGTTTTCCATCAATAAGCTTTAGATTATAAAGAGATTTTATCAATATTCTAAATAGCGTACGGCGTGACTTTGCGTCAATGTCAATCTCAAGCTTTTTCAAGCCGTTTGTAAGGCATGACTTAAGGCGGAAACTGTGTATATAATTAATAGTTTTATATATATATATATATATATATATATATATATATATATATATATATATATATATATATATATATATATATATATATATTTTCTGCTATTATTTATTTTTATACACATATATGACTTAAGACGACATTTTATTAAAACTTGGCAGCAAGTACAAGCCTTGGCGGGTGACGAGCTTTTTAGAACCTTAGATTATATACAAGAAAACCAGAACGTATCAAACCTATTCTTGAGCCGCCACTACCATTTAGCAAGGAGCGCTAAATTAGCCAAATCAAGGCAGCCAACACCAATACCGCCTTTCTCCTTAGGTTGAATAACAACATTCCAAGACAACCAATTTTTTTTTCTTGAGATCATCACCACCCCAAAGGAACCTCCTTCTTATACTCTCAAGAAGATGAATAACTTTCTTAGGGCCCCGAAATAACGGAAAATAATAAAGGGGTAAAATATTTAAGACCGACTTCATAAGAGTAAGACGTCCGCTAAAAGAAAAGGACCTCGTTTTCCATTTAGAAAGTCTAGCTTTAAATTTCTCAATAACCGGCGACCAATTTTTAGCAAGCCTCATATTAGCACCCACCGGCAACCCAATGGAGGTAAAAGGGAAGGAAGTGGGTACACACTTTAAAATGCTAGCAAATTGTTACACCCCCAAGCTATCCACACTAACACCATATACCTTACTCTTATTCGTGTTCACCTTCAAGTCTGGAGCAAGAAAGAAACAACGAAGAATATGATTGAGATTGATAAAGTTTAATGATGTGTGTGAAACGAGCTAGTTTTAATCCTACTTTTAGTTAATAAATTAAGCACACAAAGGCAGTAAACCTGTCTTTTAGTGGTATAGTTGGATAAGTAGGGTGTCGAAATCAGGGAACGGAAATTAATCTAATAACTAATTTTAACTAAACAAGTAATAAAAGTAAAAGGTTTTTTCTCTAGTTTTACAAGACTAGAAACTTAAACATAGCACTTAAAACAATTAACTAACTAAACAATTAAAGCAAATGATAAATTCACCAAATTTATTAAAGGGTTTCTGTTTAGGTTCAACTAATTCACTCCTATGGTTATTTAAATGATAAATTAGTTATTATTGGTTACCAACTATAGTGGTTAGGTTCATGTTCATTACTCCTAACCCTTAGACAATTAATCAATTCAAGCACTGGCCAATTGTTTAAACTAATTAATTCCCTAGTTCAATTGTTTGGATTAAATAAGATTTGTAATTGGTTAATCAAGTTGGTGTTTCAATTAACCTCTTGTTTGTTGGTTTTTCAAACAAGCTCACACATTAATTTACCCATTCTCTAATTAATCTTAATTTCGTATTCATTACTCTTAAGCATATGATCAAGTGTTCACATAACATTGAGGTTAATAATTAAGAGATGTTCATGCAGCTTAATTACCTTCCAATTAACAGAAAATAGTTGTCATTAATGCATAAGGTTCTTTAACAAACTTAATTTAATAAAATCACCAAATAACAATCAATCAAAAAGTATATTCTAAACCATAGGAGTAAATTAGTCTTCCCCAACAGAAACAAAACGAATTTAGTTCATAGTCATAATGAAAACAAACTCAAAAACAGATTTAACTAAGCTAAACATACTTAATTCCTAAAGCTAAGTGGAATGATTAACCTAATTGCCTTGATTCTTCAAAGGATTGAAGATTAGGGTTCCTTAGCTCCTCCAAGGGTTCTTTTTCGCAGGTTCAGCTCTCAAAATCGCAAAAAGTCCTTTCCAATCGGATAATAGTTTGGTATTTATAATTATCACAAAACAGGGTGTACTCGGCGAGTAGCAGACCCAACTCGCCGAGTAGATGCTAGTTATCCGTCTTCTACCAGGAGTCTTGACTTATCTTCTGGAATATTCTAATGTACTCGCCGAGTAGCCTCGAGAACTCGCCGAGTAGCCTCAAGAACTCGCCGAGTAGGAAGGCTTTTGTCCCTCATTCTTCATTCTTTGGTCTCTGATTGCTTCCCCTTGTTCCCTTTCACTCCCAAGCATGTCTTTTGGACTGAAAACAAAATTTAAACATTATTAAGTACCTTTTGTCCATATTATACACATAATTAGTTAAAAATGAATAAAAATGTATGCTAAATAATTAACTAATCATGCACATATCATTTAACTACGACCATCCACCAATGAAAATGACATCATCAACATACATTAGGTGTGAAAGAGAGAAACAACCATTTGGAAGAGAAATACCCCTAAAATGATGAAGATCACACGCCGCCTTCATCGAAAAATGAAGCCCCTCCATAGCTATAATGAAAAGAAAATGGGCCAAAGGATCTCCTTGTCTAACACCTCTCATGACATCAAACTCCTTTGTAGGGGGCGTTAATTAAAATTGATGTTCTGCTAGAGGAAATACAACCCAAAATCCATCTTCTATATTTCCAATCGAATCCCATTTTCTCTATAACCGAATCAAGGAAATCCCAACTTAAGGAATCAAAATCTTTGTCGAAATCTGCTTTGAAAATAAGAGCTTCTTCTTCACCTTTTTAGACCAAGAACAAATCTCATTAAGCAGCAAGCGACCATCCAAAATACTTCTCACTCTCACATATGTTGACTGTTCAATGCTAATAGTTTTGGTAATGACTCTCTTGGGTTGATTAACAAGGACCTTAAAGAGCACTTTGTGGAGACATCCGACAAGATTCACCGGTCTGTAATCTTTTAAATAAAGAGGGTCCTTTAATTTTGGAATAAGAGAAATAAAAGATGAGTTGCAACCTCTGACTAAGATACCAGAGTCATCAAAGTCATGAACAAACATAATCACATCATCTTTAATTAAATCCCAATAAAATTTCAAAATTTTGAAGGTAAACTTGTTCGGGCCCGGAGCCTTGTCATTTGCACAACATCGAACAACCTCTTTAATTTCAGCTTCAGGAAAAGGCTCCACGAGAACTGTTTTGGTCAAAAATTACACAAGTACTAATCAACCAAATTGAATGAGAGGTTGTGATGTCCAGATTGTATAATAGCAAGAAGTAAAAGAAAAGTAACAAAATGGTTTACAAGGAAAGCCCTTGATCCTTGCTAGGATCTTCGACATAAAACCTTAGGAGGTGATAATGATCACCTGCCTTGATGACTGTATTGATATAAAGTAAAGATTACAATGAGTTTTTAGTAAGAATGAATGTAGAATTTTGTAGAGTAATCTTAGACTAAGAATTTGTGTGTTATGTGCAGATTACAAGTGTTAATTTATAGTCTAATCTAGCCAACAAGATGTCTGATATTTCAGGGATCCTATGACCAGCTTTGTAAACGTTATTTGACCAAGTATTCCGAGTCTTTAGCATTGTTGAGGTAATTCTTCGTTGATACTTGGTCTTCCCTTAACTACTTCTGCATATGTGTTAGTTATAGACAAATATGATCGTTATAAGCATTAATAATAATAAAAATAATAACGGTAATTAGCCGGGATCCCGATGTTGCTGAGATCCTGGATATTTGAGGATCCTGGATATAGTAATGATCCTAGCCCTAACAATTGCCCCCAAGTTATTCCTGAAAATATCGGGGTTAGTTCTGTAAATATTAAAGGAATAACTTAAAGTAAATAGGTAAAAGAAGAGAGAATAGTAATTTTCTGTTTTAACCCATAACGGCTAGATGATTTAAATCCCAACAGATACCTTACTAGCCATTAGCAGTCAAATCATTTTCACCGGCCCAGTATAAATATGAGGGATCAGTTTCATATTCTCCTATCCGTTGTTCTTTGCTTCTCTTGTGTCATCTTGCGATTAGAAGGTAACTTTTCTTCTAGGCTTTTACTTTTTCTACCATGGTTCGAAAAATGGCCGTCTCTCGCAAAAGCATCTTGGTTCTTCCCGACGATGATTTCATCGACCAGGGGATCCTCTCTTATGAGGAGACATGCTCTTTTGTCGATGATGACATCGAGTCTCTAAAAATCAATGTGGCCTTTCCTCCCAGTGTTGTTTTCAGGCCTTTAAATCCTTTGATTCAGCCTAATTTTGTCTCTCCCACTTGGGTGTGCTTTCCTGAGTATCCTTTCTTCTTAGGCTTGAGATATCCTTTCCCCGGGATCGTCTCCGAATTTTTTAGGGCGACTGGGATTTTGTATATCCAGGCCATACCAATTGTTTGGGGATCCTATATTGGGTCGACTAGATAAATCAATCAAAGGGTCTTGGCATAGGCCTTTCTGAGTTGGCTTGCGTATATGATCTCACCACCTTTAAGAGCTCTCATTTCCTTCTCAAGGTCAAAACTCTCAGATATTCTCTAATCTTGAAAACCAAGCACAATGATGGGGCTTGGAAAGGGATATACCTCTTTGTGAGGCGTGAATCTGTTCCCAACGGGGATCGCTTGCCCACAGATTGGGTTAGGAAGGGTAGGATTTCAATGCTTTACCTTGTGATCCTGAGATCGTATTCTTATTTTGTTTGTTCCTTTGCAGCCTTCAAGTTCGAGGAACATATCCCCACTGCTGAGGATTTAGAGGAGAAGATTGAGAAGTTCTTCGCCTTATCAGAAGTTGAGAGATCCTTCCGATTCGATCAAGCCCTCCCGCAAGAAAGCTTCTCCAGTACTGAACTCATGTCGACGTGTAAGGATCCTTAGTTTTTTCCTGTTTATAATGAGGATATTTAATGATCATTTTTTGTATACAAGATCCAAGGTCACTCGCTGCAGTGCTTGCTTCACTCTTGCTGGTCTTGGTACGCCTATGTCGAGGGATCAGTTGATAGTGAAGAATGAGAAGAGTTTGTCTTCTCTTCTTCCTAAAAGGTCGATCGTAGATTTTACAGTGAAAACTCTAGGATACAGGAAGAGGAAAATTGCTGAATCCATAGGTTTATATTTGGAGAGCCTTGGGGACAAGGAGGCACTCCAGAAGTTGGTTCTTTCTCTCAGGCTGTAAGTGTTGATTTCATTTCCGCTTCATTTTTTGTTTTGTTTATTGCCGACTTACCATATTTTCATCACAGGTCTCTGATCATGTTTCTGCGGATCTAAAGATCCAGACGGAGAGGGTTGAACAAGCCCTTTAGGGATAGGAGAAGATGTGGAAGATGACCAACGAGGATCTTCTGAGGAAGGTGGAGCTGCTTATCAGGGAAAAGGCTGAGAGGGAGGAGGAGCTCGTACGCGAGATGGAAGAGGTGATCTATGACGCAAATGTCAGTGTTGCGGTGGCTGTTTGGGAGGCCAAGATCCGTTTTGCTGAGGATCTTAAAAATGCAGGATCCTGGGATGTGGTTGGTTAGTGCGAAGCATTAGCCAAATTAACAGGCAAGCCTGCTACCACCACTTAGGATCATGTGTTACCGCTGACCAGGGGAGAAGAAAAGAAGGCCGATGATGACCAGGATAAGGTCTAGTCCTTTTAGGATATTAGGGTAGCATAATCTTTCGACGCATGACTTTTGTAAGGCTGTAGGCCTTTTTGTTTTTGAATATAATGGTTGATTTTCTTTTCGTCTTTCTCCGTTTCCTACATAATACAATACTAAGGTCTTTGCACGGTTAAGATCCTGAAAAAAGTGAATGATTCTTAAAACAAAATGAACTGATAATGATTACTTAAATAATAACAATAACTGACTTTTTTTTAAGTGATCTAAAAGTTTCTTTTCGAAGTTTAGTGCTTAATTCGCAAATCATTAGAGTTTTTTAATACGCTTTTAAAACTTTTGTGAAGATAGCGAATTACTTCAAAGTGACGAAATTTTATATGTCAATGATTGGTTTAGGATCCTAGAAAGCTTAGGATCCTTAGGTTCAAAATTTTAAAGTTAAGGAAAGATGGAACCTGACTGTCCTCGAGTTTCTCTTTAAGATTCATGAGTCTTTGAATTTTAGAAAATGTTGAGGATAAATTCCAACTTAGGTGAGAAATTTGGTTCAATGTTAGGAATGAGATCCCTTGCTAACAAAGGTCGATGAGGATCCTTAAGGGCGAGGATGCTTACCGTCAGAGTTCTTAATAAGGGTCTTAGATCTCATAAGGGAAATTTCCCCTTAGGATAACCTGTTTAGATTATAGATTTTGACAAAATAGATAACATGTTAATGTTATATTCTGGGGAGGATCCCAATCTTTGATAACATGAGAATGTTATAAACCATAAGTAGTCACTGGGGTAAAATCTTGATAACATGAAAATGTTATATTCCTGGAGTAATCACTGGGGTATGATCCCAATTTTTGGATAACATGAACATGTTATAAACCGTAAGGATCTCAACTTATGTTCAAAGATAAGAGGGTTTCCAAGCCACTAAATCGTGAAATGGTCCCCTTACTCGAATCCCACAGTTAAATATCATGTGTCCAAGCTAGGTGTATAAACCTTATTTCATGTGAATGATGTAATTAGCTCTTTAAACCTAAGAGGGGATTAAGTATCCTTGAGCATGGGAAAGATGATCAGTATCTAGCATATGTACATGGTAGTTTAGGAATTACATTGCTAAATATAATGGAGTCTACCAAGTATTGGGATCTTTATGTGTCAAGATCCTTGTGCTTCAGAGTTTTCAAACTTGAGGATCCAAACGTTCCAGGATCTTCGATTGTGAGGATCTTGATGTTTCAGGATCTTCACTTTTGAGGATCCTTAACTATATGTTGTTTTGTACAGCAAACGTTAGCTAAGGGTGAGCGTTAGTCTAGATAACGCCTCTCTGATGCTTAAGTTAGTAATTTTTTCGAGGAGAGAATCAATAATAATAATAATAATAATAAATTAAGGTAAAGAACATGTGTACCTTGGTTTTGTTATGGATCATTCGGTCCTACTTACATGTAGTATGCTTTAAGGTGTATAGCATTCTAGGATCTTGGTAGAATGTCTCCTTCAAGTGTTGCTAGCCAATATGCTCCTTTTCCTACATCAGCATCAACAAGGTATGGTCCTTCCCATTTGGGAGCCAGTTTTCCCGCACTAGCATCCTTGGTGTTTTGGAACGTTTTCCTTAATACAAAGTCTCCTATTTGAAACCTTCTGACCCTTGTATTCCTATTGTAAGCCATGATGATTCTTAGCTGATGGGAAGCAATGCATATTTTGGCTAGATACCTGAGCTCGTCAACAATGTCACGATCCTATGCTAGGATCCTGTCATTATTATCTCGGTATTGCAGCAAGTATCTTGCCATCGGGATCACTACTTCAGTAGGGATTACTGCTTCTGTCCCAAACACCAAGGAATAGGGGGTCTGACTTGTGGCCACTTTGGAAGTGGTTCTATTTGCCTACAAAACGAAAGGAAGTTCTTCTACCCAACTTCCTTCTTTTTGTCCAGCCTTTTCTTGAAATTATTAACTATGAATTTGTTGCTAGACTCCGCTTGGCCATTAGCTTGGGGATGAACAGGAGTAGACATTATCATTTTGATCCCCAACTTGTGCAAAAGTCTCTTGTTCTTTTTCTAATAAATTGAGATCCATTGTCGTATATGATTTGAGTCGGGATCCCAAACTTGGTCGAGATATTACGTTTAATAAATGATACAACCTCTTTGTCTCTTACCTGGATGAAAACTTCAGCTTCGATCTATATGGAGAAGTAATAAGTCATCACCAACGTGAAGACTTTTCTTCCTGGGGTTTCTAGCAATTTTCCTATAATATCCATCCCCCCTTTCATAAATGGCCATGGGGAGATAATTGAATGTAGAGGTTATGCTAGGATGTTGCTATGTCGTTGGCAAGCATCACACTTTTGAGCATATAGGAAGGAGTCTTTCTTCAAGGTTGGCCAGTAGTATCTTGTTCTTAGTATTTTGGAGCATAAGGATCTACCCCCGGTGTGATTCCCACAATCTCCTTCGTGTATATCCTTTAAGACTTATGCAGCTTCAGGATCTTCCAAGCATCTTAGGTATGGTACTTCCATGGATTTTTTTTTAAGTTTACCTTGGATTAACACGAATCTCGAGACTCTCATCCTGAATGCTCTTTCACTTTTTTCTCCTGTCGGGATTGTGCCATTTTGGAGATACTGCATAATGGGTTGGATCCATGATCACAGACTTCTTTGAGGATACTATTTGTTAGGATCCCTTTGAGGAAGGATCCTAGGGTCAGGATCTTCAATAGTTGCTATGTTTTTCGGATGCTTAGGATATTCTGATTCGCCGGAGAGGGTTTCTATGGCTGGGGTTATTATGCAAGTTATAGGAATCTTCGTTTCTGGTGGGATCCTAAGGGAGGATCCTAAATTGGCTAATGCATTTGCTTCTGTGTTTTCTTCTATGGGAACCTGAGTTAGACTAAAGTTTTCGAAATCAGAAGCTAATTTTTTAAGGATCTCTAGGCATAATGCTAACTTCTCACATTTCACTGCATAATATGCGTTGTAGTGATTGGTTAGTAATGAAGAATCAACAAATACCTGAAGATCCTTTATTTGAAGATCCTTAGCTAATTGTAGTCCCATGATGAGTGCTTCGTATTCTGCTTCATTGTTGGTAGTGTTGAATTCACAACTAACTGCATGGGGTATGATGTCCCCTTGTGGTGACTTTAGTATGATCTTTAGGCCTGTTACTTTCTGATTTGAAGCTCCATCTATGAACAACGTCTATTTTCCAAGTTTTCGTATTCTAGGAGCCACTTGGTTTCTATGTCTATTTCATTTTGTAGATTATCACTAAAATCAGCCACAAAATCTGCTAGTGCTTGTGATTTTATGGAGGATCTTGGTTTGTATATGATGTCAAATATGCTTAACTTCACCAACCATTTTTCCATCCTTCCTAACATTTCTGGTTTTTTCATGACATTCTTGATAGGATAGTTAGTTTTTACATGTATGGTTGTGTTTCGAAGTAGTGTCCTAATTTAGTAGAAGCAGTCACTAAGGCAATAATTAACTTTTCGAGGTGAGAGTACCTGGTTTCAGGATCCAGGAGACTTTTACTTACATAGTAGATAGGATGTTGGTCCCCGTTAAGATCCTTGACTAGAACGACACTTACCGCGTTTGAGGATACCAAGAGGTAGAGAATAAGTGGTTCTCCATCTATATATTTTACTAGTAGCAGGGCAGAGCTTAGGTATTTTTTATTTCTTGGAAGGCTTTCTTGTGTTCCTCCTTCCATTCAAATCTCTTGTTCGTTTTCTAGATATCGTAAAAGGGCTTGTACCTTTCTGAGGATCCTGAAATGAACCTGTTGAGTGCTTCTACTCTTCCAGATAGCCTTTGGATTTCCTTTGTTGAAGATGGGGATCTTAGTTCCATGATTGATTTTATTTGTTTTGGGCTTGCTTCTATCCCTCTCGTGGTCACCATGTATCCAAGGAACTTGCCTAACTTCATTCCAAAGTGATATTTGTGTGCGTTCAACTTCATATTGTACTCGTACAGGATGTCAAACGCTTCCTTTAGGTCTCTAAGGTGATCTTCGACTGTCATTGACTTCACTACCATGTCGTCAATATAAACTTCCATGGTGTCCCCCAATTTGTCTTTGAACATCCGATTCACCAATTTTTGATATGTCGCACATGCATTTTTAAGACCAAAAGGCATTGCTGTGACACAATATATACTTTTTGGTGTTATGAATGCAATATCTTCTTGGTTTGATGGTTCCATTTGGATTTGTTGGAATCCTACTGAAGCATCCATGAAGGTCAGGAGTTCATGGCCAGCTGTGATGTCTATCATAGAGTTAATATGTGGTAGGGGGAAAGGATCCTTAGGACAAGCCTTGTTAAGATCTGTGTAATCTACTCACACCCTCCATTTGTTGTTTTTCTTTTTTACGACAACCATATTAGCTAGCCATCTTAGGAACTTCACTTCTCTGATCATCCCTGTCTTGAGGAGCTTCTCTAACTCTTCTTGAATGATTTGGTTTCTTTCGGGTGTGAACTTCCTTCTCTTTTGGTGTATTGGTCTGAAAGAAGGATCAATATTAAGTATATGAGTAATAATACTCTTGTTTATACCTGTCATATCTTCGTGTGTCCATGCGAATGTCTTGCTTATGGTTCTTAAGAATTCCAATAGATCCTACTTGATCTCCTCAGGCATTAAGGATCCTATGTGGAGTTTAGCTTTGGGATCCTTAATACCTAGGGACACTTCCTTTACATCTTGTTCCTTTGTCTCAAGAACATATCGTGCCCCCTGCCTTAATTGCTATGCTTGTTGGGGTTTGTTCGCAGATTTCATAGAGGTTTTGTATATTCTTTTGATTCTTGCTGATCCCCGATGATTTTCACTATCCCCCAAGGAGTGGGCAACTTCACACACTGTTGGTATGTTGATGGAACTGCTTTCATCTCGTGGATCCAGTGTCTAACTAGTATCACATTATAAGAAGACAGGGTGTCAATAACACAAAAATTTTGTATGGAGTTTACCCCTTCTATATATAACAGTAGCTTTACTTCTCCTACTATGTGTTTTGTTTCCCCGCTAAATCCTATGAGGATTGGGGATCTTTTGACTATCTCTGATTCCGAGATGTTCATTCTCTTCAGCGCATCCAAGAGTATGATATTAACTAAAGATCCTCCATCAACGAGGATCCTTCTGAAGAAATGGTTGGCCATGTACAGTGTTATCACAAGTCCGTCATACTGAGGATCCTGAATTCCCTCTTAAGCATACAAGGTTCTTCAATATGTTTGTCCAAAAGGTTTTTTTTTGTTTAAATAAAGGTTTGAATTGGTCTATTTAGTATGGTTTTCCTTTTGTTTTACTCTTTGTGTCATTTCTTGTATAAACTCTAGCGTGTGTGTGTGTGTGTATATATATATATATATATATATATATATATATATATATATATATATATATATATATATATATATATATATATGAAAAATTGGTTGTTGAAAAAACATTAATATCTTTAAACAATAAAAGTAGCAAATAAACACAAAGAAAATTACCATAACAACTAGTCATACCAAGATTTTTCCAAAAACTAACCAAAAATCAAAATAAAAAAAATCCCCAAATAGCAAAAAAAACAAAAAATTACAGGTCAAAATCCACTAAAATCTAGATTTTTAAGATTTTCACTGGCCATCACATTTGGAAATCTAGATGGCCTACAAATTTTTTGTAAAGATTTTTGTATGTCAACAGGTGCAAAAATTTAGGTCACCTGTGATTTTTGTTTTTTTGTTTTGCGATTTTTACAGGTTACCCATTGTGATTGGAAAACCAATATGATCTGATGATTGTTATGAAGTTATTATGCGCAAGTTATGAAGGTTTTTTTTTTTTTTTTTTTTTCATAATTTTCAACGAATAGTCACTTTGGAGCTAAACTTGTATAACTTCCCGATATACAAATTGGGAGTATATTATATCCATGAATATCCTTTGTTACAAATAACACAATGAAAAAAATCAACGAATAGTTACTTTGGAGCTAAATTTGTATACCTTCCCGATATACAAATTGGGAGTATATTATATCCATGAATATCCTTTGTTACAAAGAATACAATGAAAAAAATCACCGAATAATCACTTTGGAGCTAAACTTGTATAACTTCCCGGTATACAAATTGGGAGTATATTATATCCATGGATATCCTTTGTTACAAAAAACACAATCAAAAAATCAGCTTTAATGAAGTTCGTATAAAAGAGTTATGGAGGTTCAAAGTTGATTTTTTTGTTTTGTTTTGTTTTTTTTTTTTTTTTTTCATAATTTCAACTAGTAGCTTGCTTTGAAACAAAAAAAAAGTGTTATTTTATTTGGAGTATAATATGTTTATGGATAACCGGTATTACAAAGAACAATTTTTTTTAATTTAAACAGAGTTTGTATGAAAAATTTATGAATTCTTAAAGTTGGTAAAAACAAGATTTTGGTATTCACCACATACGAAGTATGACTATTTTTTTACTAGCTTTTACAATCTTTTTGAAAAATCTTGGTGTGATCAACTATTTTGGTTATTTTCGCATAAACATATCCATATAAAGTTACGAGTGATTATACAACTAATATTCTAATAAGGAGAATGGTTGATGTACCTACATTGGATCCAATTTAGTCAATTAAGGTGGTTGGGATATGACTGTTACAACCGAATTAAAGCATTTGCATATATTTTAATAGTCGAACCTTACACATGCTTTCTGTTGTCAATATGTATTAAAGGTTTTACTATCAACTCATAAATGTATGTAATTTTGTCTATGAGAAGATATGACATTTACAGTTACACCACTATAGTGTCAAATTTCTAACATAATTTAACTATATTCTTTCTCAAAATATTCTACAACCATAAGAAATTTTCATCAATTTATTCATTAAAGTATTGTATTGTATAATTTTAAAAGACAAAAATTATCATGTATACAAAAAAGTTATATACGAATCATTTGAAGACCATTAAAATGCCACGTTTCCACGTGATTCTACACATCCGGTTATGTTTTCCTTTTGGAGTTTTGGTTGAGGGATGAATAGTTGAACAACAACCATTCTATCTATAGAAATTAAATTACTTTTATAAAAATAAGAAATTAATTAAATATAATCTATTATAAGTCGTATAATATGCATCAATTTTAATTGAAACATATCATAATTCAGTCAAAAACCTTCCATATACTAGCTATTGAACCTTCTACACGTTGCAATTGACTGGTAATTTAGTAATCCCATTTATTGTCCTCTCAAGATATATAGAGACCTTAAATTGCACATATATTTTCTTTGTACTCTGGTCAAATCTCTTTCTTGTACGGCAGGAAGTAATATCAATTAAAAGGAAATGAAAAATGAACATGGTCATGATCATTAAATTAAATACGCCCTCTACATTCTAAAGTTGGATTACCTTATCATTATTGGATTTGATAGGGCTATATTTTATATTTTATCTTCGAAGCCTTTATCAATAAGGCTAAAGAGTCTCATAAATTGCTTACAGGTGGTAATTTTATGTGGCGGGTAAACCAGTTGAAATCCAATTTTCACCGCTAGTATAATAGCGGCGACACCTTTCCACAGGTGGTAAATAAAAAATTCAAACTATTGATTAGACAATGGAAAGTTACGTTTTGTTTTAAATAAATAATTTCAAAGGTAAAATTTTTACCACACCCCATTCATTAGCAAATTATAGCAAAAATGGTAAAACCTTAAGTAGCGTTTATATATCACGTTTTTACCATTGGCAAAATAACTACCACACCTAACACCTTTTAGCCTAAGAAGTATAAGATTTGTACCTCTGTTGTTAATGTTCGTTTGGATTTTGAGATATCTAGAATTGACAGACGCTGGGAGATGAACAATAAGGGGAATGAGCAAAGGAAATAGGAGGGTTAAGGGTTATGATTTAATAGGTTTTGTATTTAATTAAACTAAAATCTAGAATATTATAATAATACAAAATTTAAAGTATGAGCGTAATAGTATTTTTAAAGTAATTTGAACAAGAAATAAAACCATGAGGACCAAAAACAAAAATATTATTCTAGAGTAGTCTCCAACTAACTAATTTTGACAAAGCACAAAGATGAGCAGAAGTCTGTCTAAACAATAAGAGGTGTGTTAAATTTATACAACCCACTTCATACGTATCAAAGCAAAAGTAGAGTTGAAAGGATTTTTATAGCAAAAAATAATATTTTTGAGACAATAAGATTTGAGAAAAAGGAAATTAGGGCCTTGGTAAGCAAAGTAAAAGGTTAAAAAGGGGGTGGGATATGGTGCGGGTAGGGTCCACAGCAGGTGGAATGGATATTGATCTGTCTGGTTGGATCCAATCATAAAAATCATCAATCCACTCATGATGACACAATGGATGGATTTGATGAGGCTATAACATTTTGGTCCCACACCAATGTCCCTTACCTGTGGATGTGAATGCTCATGGCCGGGGTACTCCCTTCCTTTCCATTTATTATTCAATTAAATAATAAATAATTGAACTTATTTATTTTTAAACCAATATTCTTGTAATTTAAAATATTTTTTTCATTTGACATTTTCTTTTAATTTTTCTTGGTAGAGTGGTACCATTCATGCCTTCAAACCAAATAATATTTTTAACTTCTTTTTAAGATATATAACTTTTATCTTTAAATGTTGCTTACGTTCCTTATATAAAAGAACATGATATGTATCTAACAAGTAATGAAGCAATATTAGTAAACGATCTATTAAGTCTAGTGTAATTGTGTTTTAATAATATGAGTTTAGTTGTTAATGTGTAAAATTTATACTAAGTTACGTTATTCAAATACTAACATATCTAAAATATTGTTAGTGGATATGGGTTGTGTCCAAATAATACACTTTATTATTTTCATTATGTGTATTGTGTTTTATAATATATATATTTTACTGAAAATATTAATTAACAACAAAGTTAAAATTTATTTGAATACTTAATGTCTAACTTATTAAATACAAGACATTGAAGAGGCATGAAACATTGAATTATAAGAATGACATGACACAAAGACAATTAAATCTACCCATATTAAAATTTAATACGAATTCATATAATTTAAGAGAAATCAAACAATTTTTTATTTTTTTCTCTTATTATTTTCTTACACATTTAAGATTATGATATTTGTGATATTTAATAAAATTTTATTATATTTATATCATCTGAAAGTTGTACGAAGATAGGTAAGAATAATAAATAGAAGTATATTTTATCTCTTAATTTAATTACTTTCTTATAAAAAATAAAAACTATTTATCATTTTTATATTTAGTGATAGTATTTAACAAACTGTGTTGTAAAAATATAATTAAAAGTTGTATAAATTTTAAGAAAGAAATAAAATAATGATATTTTATAGAAGAGTCAACGGTCAAACAATAAAAAGCATTTGGTTGCATGCACATATGGTCATAAAAAGTCATTGTCTCCTACACAGCAAAAAGACAGATAGCTCTTTCTCTCTCTCTCTCTCTCTTTCTTTCCTCAGCTCGGCTTAAAACGGCTTCATCAAGCCGCCATATCCTTCTCTCTTCTTTCTATATAACCCCATTCATCACCCTCTCCCTGAATTATTGTCAAACCCCTTTCAATCTCTCTTCAATCTCCATATCCCAGATTCAAATAGAGTGATTAAAGCTCTTATCATCAAGTTTCAGCTGAATATACATACATAGAATCAGAAGAAGGAAAATAAATTTCTACTGTGAAATGATGGTTGAGAAGGAAGATTTGGGTTTGAGTCTCAGCTTGAACTTTCCTGCTACCATGGAGGGAAATCCGTCGTCACTTCAGTTGAATCTGATGCCTTCGTTTGTTTCTTCGTCTTCGTCGTTCAATCTTCTTCACAGAACGCCTAATTGGTCCGATTCGTGTCCATCTTCATCAGGTATTTACGTGCATACAGTTATCTCGTTTTGAAATGTAAAGAATTAAGAGAGTGATTTTGTAATTCACTGTTCGGTGAATAGATCTAGAATCATTTTTCACCGATCGGTTGTTTTGGTAAATCATTCGATTACATCGGCTATGATCGATTTATTGTGAGCGAATCGTTAGATCTGAACACAAATTCTGAACAGAACTGTTACATGCAGATCGGAACATCACTGACGCATTTAAAGTGGAGACGAGGTCGTTCCTGAAGGGCATCGATGTGAACAGGATACCGCCGACGGCTGCTGAGGTGGAGGAGGAGGCCGGCGTCTCCTCCCCAAACAGCACCATCTCGAGCATCAGCGGGAAGAGAAGCGAGAGAGATCTCCCTGTCAACGAACAGGACGGCGAGAGAGCTTCCTCTCGAGGCATGAGCGACGATGAAGACGGCGATAACTCCCGGAAGAAGCTCCGGCTATCAAAAGACCAATCGGCGATACTCGAAGAGAGCTTCAAGGAACACAACACTCTCAACCCTGTAAGTACGCTTTAAAAGCTTGTACGTTACAAGTGTGCTTTAATGGTATAATCGTAAATAACTCATAAATTTCTGGTTTGTTTACAACAGAAGCAAAAGCTTGCTCTGGCGAAAAGACTCGGGTTGAGACCTCGTCAGGTGGAAGTTTGGTTTCAGAACCGAAGGGCAAGGTTAGTAATTTTCTCATTCTCAAAAGGGTATTATCGGTATTTTCGTACGGGATTTCATCATTTCATGTGAAATCCCTGTTTTGCTCTTGAAGATGACTTGAATTAACGGAAGTTTTTCGTTTTTTACAGGACTAAATTGAAGCAAACGGAGGTCGATTGTGAGTTTTTGAAAAGATGTTGTGAAAATTTAACAGAAGAAAACAGAAGATTACAAAAGGAATTACAAGAATTACGAGCGTTAAAACTTTCCCCACAATTCTACATGCAAATGGCGCCTCCGACCACACTAACCATGTGTCCGTCGTGTGAGCGGGTGGCGGCACCACCTTCCTCCGCCGTGGAAAAACCGGCTGACCACCAACACAACCGAAACCATCTCACCGGTGTTAACCAAAACCACCACCGGACATTACCGTTCAACCCCTGGTCGACGCCGGCCACCCAGGTCGTTCATCGTCAAATGAGTGCCCTTCATCCTCGATCATGACGAGGGTAATCTGGTCATTTTGGGTTTTGAATGTATTTGGGTTTTTATCTTACTTCTAGAGGGGTAGTTTTGTAATTTTCATATTTAGTTTTCTAGTATTTAAATATCTTCTTCCCAAATTTTCAAGAGGTGAAAAAGACAAAAAACTCATTGTTTGATTGGAAGGAAGAGACATGTTATTAGGGTTGTAAATTCCCCTCACTAATTAATTAATTTATTTTATATTAATTAATTCTTGAATTCTTGATTTATCATATTATAATAGGACTTTCAAGTTTTAGTAGTGATGATTTTGATTAATATTATCTGCTGTAACTTCATGTAAAATCCTTTAAAAAAAATAATATGCCACAAATCATGTAGAGATATATGTTAATTAAAATATTTGTCTTTAATGATTGTTACAGAAAATATTCATTATACTGTTGTTCTGTTTTAAAATGAATATAACGTTTATTATTTAAATAATACTTATTGCACCTATCAGAAATAAAATAAAAATTAAATTAAATTATATCAGATTTAGTATTTCAAACGATGAATATTAATTTTATTTAATAAGAATAGGAAAATTGTTATTGACTTATTTTAAGGCAAACAAAAAGTAAAAGGGAGTTATAGGTTGGTTGTTAACTTTATTACAAATTATAATATAATGTTGGGGTTAGGCATTTTGGCAATATTGTTGGTTAATGGTTGTAGCTTTACAAAACAATTATTGATTGTTGATTTGATAGACTTTATTGACTTTAAGATTCATTTTTACAATCAAAATGGCATATTGTGATGTTATCCGCTTTATCCATTTAAATTTCTTTTGACACCGCCATCTAAAAATAAGTATATTAGTGTGTATGATAAATGTTTTTAAGTAAACTTTTATTTCATGGTAACGTATTTTAAATTTATGTTTACATTTATATATACCTAGAATACACAAATTGTGCTTCGGGTTTGGGTAGTTTGTATGTTTGATTTTTATTTTTATTTTTTAACTTAAAAGACCTTATGGTTTGATTGTTTTTTATGTCTTTGGTCCTTAACAGACCTAAAATGATTATTATACTATTTTGTTATTTTGTTTACCATTTTATATTATTAATTTATCCAATAAAAATGTTAATAAAGTCACCGGGTCTCCCCCTTATCCATCGTTCTCATGACATGACCTACATTTTCTCTTTTATCATATATCAAGAATAAAAATATGAGACCACCCCAACCCCCACCTAATCGCTCTCTCATCTCCGACTACCGTCCTTGGCCACCATCTCTGACCACTAGATTTGAGTAAGAAAACCAAGTACAGTTATTGAATACATATGTAAAACAAAAACATTAAATCCTAAATATAACTTCATGTTCCGGGACGTTTTTTAATTCGAGGCTGTGGACCGTAAATCGATCATGTAATGGTTTTGAGATTTTAGAAAATAAAGTTTAGACCTTATTTAATATTGGTAATATTGGTCATGACACATAAGCCCTTGATTTGTGTGTTGGAACCAAAGGATAAATGAGAAAAGCTATATATGTCGGGATTCTTGCAAGGATTATGGTTTTTGTTTGACATATGTTAGGCCAAAGGTAAGTAGATACGATTGTAAGGCTCATCAATACCTTTACATGCATATAAAGACCGCCAAAAACGAAGTTGAAACGAAAAAGTTATGGTTGTTTGAAGTTGAATTGGAAATTGAGAATTTTGTCCTACGTGGGGTGTAGGAAAGCTACTCTAGGCATATGTGCTGAATTTTGGACATGAGTTTAATGACCTATGTGGGGCGTAGGTTATGTTACACAAGGCGTAGCCACTGCTGTCTAAAACCCTAATTGTGGGGTTGCGAGCCCTATTTAAAGGCTCTAATTTCTTGGAATCCTTCCCATTACCAGACTCCATCACCTCATATCATTCCTTGAGAAAACCTAGCCTCCTCTTGCTTGTTTTGTGCCCTGGCATCATTTGTGAGCTTATCTTCTTCATTTGGTGGGTGAATGTTGAAGATCAAGATGTTTGTAAGGTGCTTGGAAGAAAGGTTCAAGTATAGATCTAGCAAGGTTGCCTCATTTATGGACCATTGTAAGTAGAAAGCTTCTATAGTGCTCATTGGTTTCATATATCTAGTTATTTTTCATATGTAAGATCTCAGAATATATGACGAATGTGGAATAGTAATGATCAATGTGAATCAACATAATGGAAGAACACACAATGTAAATAATTTGTTGTTTAATCTTAATTAGTCTAGAAAGGGTTTACAAAGTGGGTCATGTAAAAATTCTCTCACTAGATTAAATCTCACAGTCACATAAAATAGGAGCTATCTATCTACCTACACATGAATACTAAGACTAGTGTTTATAGGTAAGATCAACCAAATACAAATCTAAAGAGGGTAAGACGAATACACATCCAATTGAGAACTTTGCACTCCAACATTCACCCCCTCAAAGTTAGGAATGGATAACCTGGATTTAATCTCTAAACGAGCAACAAGAGAACAAGATCAACTCCCCCTCGAAGTCACACCATTATTTTAATCAAAAATTATTATCCGCTTCTAAAATGAATATCCAAAAACTTTCGAATACCAATATTTATTTCTCTTCCCCTTTTTACAATCAAAATAAGATTACAAAACTCCAACTGGGAATGAGAAAATGCACAACTTGAAATTTTCCATACGAAACTCCCCCTCGATATGTGACAAAAATGAAATGCTTCAATTCCGAGTAAATCCAAAAAATACATAAATTCTTCAAAACTTTGACATCCCTGTCTTTAAAATGAGTACAAATTGTTCATAAACCAAGAAAATATATTACACCAATGACAATCTTGAAAAGCTGAGAGAAAATCTTCAAAAGTTGTGAATATTTTGACTTTTGGGTAATAATTGTTATAATTCTGAAACTTCACTGACCAATTCTATAAAATTTCCAACTCTTTCCCATTATCAATTCTAGTTGCAAGAACTTGAGAAGTTGGGTAGAATTTGACAATTTCGCATAAATATCAGGGACTTATTATGAAAAAATCAAGTCTTTGTCTTCTCGATTCACTGATATGCGAAAGAACCCAATTTCGATACCAACACTCGTTACTATCTCTCGATACGACATCCTGCATCAAGCTTTCGACTAAATAAATCAACTTTCGATTCAAAAGTTAACTTTTGTTCCCAAGGTCGATCCACAATTTTCGACCCTTCATAGTCAAAACCTATACAATGCACATCAATTTCCTTCGACTGAGATACAAAATTTAGACCATCAAACATTCAAGAATCGAACAAGCAGCAAACAATCCATATAAAATCATATCAATCCGATTGAAACTTGAACTTTCAACTGCATCCTTAACTACCCAAACTTTCGATCATCAATAATCAAAACTTCAAACTTTCGATTATAGACCATAGCCCTTTAACTTTCGTTTCTCTGTCGAATTCAAAACACTTTCTCAATCAACCATTTATTACAAAATCGATCAGTCGACATCCTAAACGAGATCAATCGATAACAACTCTCACAATCAGTCACTCATAATAACTCATCAACATCGAGTCTTCAAGAACAAGCCATCAATCTAGTCTTTGTAACGAAATTGAACATCCATTCAATATCAAAAAATCAATATGTACCGTATATATTTTTCAGGTTCACTTTTAGACCCTTGAGTTTTGATTTGTTGCAATAAAGGCTGCCTATGTCAAAGTCAATAAGTTTTTGGTGTTGCTTGAGTAACATGAGGCGTACGCCTTGGTACACTGAGCGTACTAGGTCCCACCAGTATGTTGTGCATACTCCAGTACGTCGGGTGTACGTGGTTCATACAAAAACCCTAATAATTAGGGTTTATGCACTATTTAAAACCATTATGCCCCCAAGGCCTTTCCCTTTACCAACCTCCATCCCAAGATCGACCCTTCTTGTAAACCCTAGTTCATTTTAATCATTTTGAGCTTTTAGGAGTTATTTTGTGCTTCCTTGGTTGTAAAGAAGGACCTTCAAGGAGTAAGTTTTTCTCTCAAGACTTTGGATCCAACATCTCCTCTTCATTAGGCACCATTTGGAGGTATAAAGCTCCAAACTTGGTTTATGTTTCATTAGATCTTAGCTAAGCCTTGATTTTTCATCTTTTTGTCCCAAAGTCAAGTGGTTGGTGAGTCGAAGGTACTCCAAAGCCTATAAGGTGTCCTTTTGGACGTTTTAAGTCATCTCAAGTCATAAATATGCAAGCTTGAATCTTGATTTATCCCCATCCATGAGTTAGGGTGTAGAAAAGGATGAAGTAAGCTAGGATTTTAGTGTTGGGCTTCTTGTAGCCATTTAAAGGCATAAATTTGAAACTTTATGGCCTTAGGAGTCTAGTGGGTTCAGATCTAAGTTTTGGTTATTGGGTCTTAAGGATTTAAGACATTTTTGCATGGGTTGCATGAGGGGTGCATACGCCATGCGTAACTCTCTATACGCTACACGTACTGCATCCTAGCTGCGATCCCTCCACTTCGGTAGAGTACACTGTGTGTACCAGTCTATATGTCGAGTGTATGGACCAATCCTACTTGAGTTGTGTTTTGGGCGTTAATCATTGGGCTTGCTAGTTGGGATGGACCAAGGACTTTTTTGTTGTGGGCCACATTAAATGATGGACTCATTTTGGCCTTTGGATGATCCTTGGGTTTAGACCTAGGATTTTAATGGGCTTTAAAGACTAGCTTGACCCATTTTACCTTGGACATTAGGCAAGTGGTATAGGTTTTTAGTTTGGGTTATGTCTTAATTATTAATTAGGACTTTATTGTTTACTTAACATGGGCATTTCTCCAGTCCAGCAGCCTGAGCGTTTATCTGGTATTTTCAACAGTCGAGGTGAGTCTCCTCACTAGAATCCATGGGTCTAAGGCACTAATTCCAGGCCCATTGTTTGTTTTGTAGGAGTTTGGATGCCTTGTGATGATTATATGAAAGACCAGGATCTAGCCCTTGGCATTCATATGAAAGACAAGGATTTTGCCATCGACACTGAACGAAAAGTCTATGATTTGGCCCATAGCATTTATTTTCTTTCATGTGTGGTAATTGGTACTTGGGGAACTCACTAAGAGTTATGATTACCATTTGTGTTTATGGTTTCGGGCACTTCTAGTTCCAAAGGGAAGGGCCCAGCATGATGGTACAACATCCTCTCCTCACGGTTTTTGCGTTTGAAATAATTTGTACTTTGATGATTTGATACTATGTGTAACGCCTGAAAAATAAAGGTAAAAATTTCATTTTTTATAGTCAAAACACAGATATCTTTTAATCCAAGTATTCCAAAAACATTGCTAATTAAAAATATTTATCAGAGTTCATCCCAAAAACACATAATGCAGGAAACACAAGTGTGTGTGCTGCGATCAAGTTGAGCCATTCCTTTCCAAAAAAATGATACCTGAAACGATAAACATAATTGTAAGCACGAAGCTTAGTGAGTTCCCCAAATTATACCCCACACAATCCACATAACCACATAATTCATATCAGCTATAACGTATACATAAACCATATCAATCATATAAGCAATATAAGCCATGCATAGGATGTCGTGGAAACCCTCTACGGTCTTACACACATACTCAAACAAACCGTACTAACTACACAAGCCATGCATATAAAATATTGGGATGCCCTGGAAACCCTCCAGGGTCTTACTCTGGGTGCCTTGGAAATACTCCAAGGTATTAGCCCACTGCCATGGGAACCCCAACATAGTCTTCACTAACTACCAATCAAACCATACATACAAACATATAAGCTAAACATGAAAACATATAAGGATGCCCTGGAAACCCTCCAGGGTCTTACGTCGGGTTCCATCGGAACCCCCACATGGTCTTAACTAAAGATGCCATGGAAACGTCCAATATCTTAAACCCTAGTACCTTGGGAACCCCCCGGATGTAACACCATAAATTCTTTTCAAACAAAATTTTCACTTTTAAAACACGTAAAAACTCATAATATATTTCTCAAAAACATTAATGTTTTACGGGTCAACACAAATCCATAATAATAATGTCACTATCCCATAATCATCCACATAGTCTCTATCAGTGTATACAATCAAGTCGGTGCCTTCCCGTGATCCTGAGAAGTACCTGAAACATATAACACATAACACGGTAAGCACAATGCTTAATGAGTTTCCTAAAATACCACACATATCTCATTATCCTCTCGTGCTAGGCTCGTATAAGACCGTCTAGTCAATGTGTCTCAGTAGGACCCTCCGGTCCCATAACTTGGGTGGACCCTCCCGTCCTAACTCAGTAAGCTCAGAATAATACACTGTGACATACCCTAATTTCTCGGCTATAAAACACCGATTTAGTTTATGCTTTTAAAATAAAATCAGAGTAATCTCCCAAAGCATGTTGCGGAATTTTTTCCCAAAACAAAATATAATAAAAATTTATCAAAGTACTTCTTAAAGAAATACATGTTCATTATATAACAAAACATCGGGATGTCATGTTCCGATACAGACCAAAAGCATAAACAATATATTATAAGCCTTACAACAGTTATTTACAACTATTGGCCTATAATCCAAAGATCTCTCTTCACCGTCCAAACTATGCTCTGGGTCCACTACCTGTAATAAAAAGTTGAGTGGGTTAGTCTTAGGAGCCTGGTGAGCATATAGGGTTTTCAACCCACCTATAAATAAATTTATTAATTTCATCAACAAAATAAATTGATTAATTTCATCACCCAAGAATAAATTTATCAATCCAGAATAAATTTATAATTTTATCAATCAATAATAACCCTAATTACCCATTCCCGTTATCCTCACTTTACGTCCCTAAACATCTATCACAAGGGACCTAGTCTAAGGATTATCATCGGGGTGACAACACTGCTTTAGGGGAATCCTCAGCAATTTATGTCAAATAAGGAAATCACGTGGGGGATAGAGTATACCATTGAACACTATGTTCACAAACACCTACAAGTTGCGAGCCAGCTAGCATTCCACTACACTATCTAGAAAAGTCTGTGGTTGTCATCTATACTCTGTTACATGACTAAAACAACAACAATATCGAGGCCTCTCATCATTTTAACACACATCAACTATTTCATCTACCCATGTTTTACCCAATATAATTCTGTGTGTGTGTGTATATATATATATATATACATATATATATACATATATATATACATATATATATATATATATATATATATATACACACACACACACAGTTTAAAACTTGTATAAAACATCTATTCAACACTCATCTCAAATAAACACAGATATAATTACACATAGCACATATTTTATAGAAAATACTTCATATCTATGCGTAAGATGAAGGTGACTATGCACTCACCTGATTTAACGATAATTGGGCAACACTTCGTTTCTTAAAACAATATTCTTCGATGATACCAGAATGTTTTCTCAAAAAAAGGGCTTCACGTGGGCAGAGTTTCGGCTCAAAAATTATTTTTCTCAGGATCTTCGGGCTCTCCGGGGTTTGCTTATGATGCTAAGATGATAAAATAGGCTTGGGGTAATTTTGCAGTATAGAAGAAAGTAGAGGGTGAAAGGATTGGATTTTTGTAACACATATTCGGCAGGCTTCGGTTCCTCTTTATAAGAGACTGAAGCACCTTAGTACGCGAGGCATACAACTCAAGTATGCGGGGCGTACTGCCTCGCATGCCTCTTCGCTGGGCGTAACTTCATACGTTGGGCGTACAAAGTAGATCAACTCGGACGCGTCAAGGCTACGTCACGTGGCTCTCATGCGAAGGAGTAAGGATGGTGATGGGCTTCGAAACACTTACACGAGTACGCTTGGCGTACTCCTTCTGTACGTTGGGCATACTCCCTCGGACCAACCTCGAAGTTTGCGCCCTAAACTGAAATAGTTCATAACTTTCACATACGAACTCCGTTTTTGACGTTCTTTATATCCACACGTAGGTATGACCGTGCCCTACAAATTTCGTTTGGACTCTATTGGATAATTTTGATTTTATTTTTAAAGTTATATTTTAACAGGTCGGGACATGAAAAGTCCATTAAAAATTCAAGACTTCTTCATCTGATGTCCGTTTTAATCTGTCTTTTTACCCTTAAACTATAAATAACAAGATCTTCAATTCTCATTTAGGTTGTTTCGGCTAAAAATCACTCGATCTAAAATCCGGGTTTCGGACTACATACTGTTATGCCAAATCTTTGAAAATTCATAACTTAACCATATGTAGTCAGATTTGGACATTCTTTTTATGCACGCTCTCGGTTGTCTTTCCTTGTCAGCATAGATCTTTTGACAATCTTGAGCTGCTAACATCCTCTCCCTAATCACTTTCAACTTTTCAGCAGTCTGATGGACTATCTCAGGTCCCATAAACTACTTTTCTTTAGCTTCAAGCCAACATGATGGCGTTCGGCACTTTTGTCCATACAAAGTTTGATAAGGTGCCATCTTAATGCTCGAGTGGAAACTATTGTTATAGGAAAGTTCTACCAAAGGTAAATGTTCATTCCAACTACCTTGGAATTCTAGGGTACATGGTCTCAGCATATCCTCCAATGTTTTAATCGTTCGTTCCTCCATTAGAAGATCTCTTATTCCTCCCATCTTAGGTACCCAAATCGTATCTTGGAATACATTCAGTTATTGATTGTTTGTATTGAACACTAACGTTTTGACCAAACGTTCTTCTTTTCGGTCATTCTTCTCTAAAGCTTCTATCTGAGTTTTCTTAATGCTTTCTATAATCGTTTAGACAAATTCAATTCTTAATGCTCTTGTCCTTTTCTTTTCAAGGGTTACCTTCCGGCTGAGAGCATCAACGACAACATTTGCTTTACCAGGGTGGTAAAGTATCTCACAATCATAGTCCTTGAGTAACTCTAGCCATCATCCTTGCCTCATATTCAATTCCTTCTTATTAAAGAGATACTGAAGACTCTTATGATCAGTGAAAAGTTTGCACTTTATGCCATAAAGATAATGCATCCATATCTTTAGGGAAAATACTACCACTGCTAACTCCATATCATGAGTAGGGTAGTTCTTTTCGTGTTCTTTCAATTGTCGAGATGCATATGCTATCACCTTTTCTCTTTGAGTTAGAACACATCCCAACTTGACTCCCGACGCTTCGCTATATACTACGAAGTCTTCAACTCCATCGGGTAGAGAAAGAATCGGCACTTCACATAATTTCTTCTTTATCTTCTCGAATTCTTCCTTGTGCTTCTCATTCCAAGTGTAAGTAGTTCCTTTGTGGGTCAAAGCTGTTAATGGAGCAGCTATTGAAGAAAAGCCTTAGATAAACCTTTGGTAATATCTAGCTAATCCTAGAAAGCTTCGGATTTCCGTAAGACTCTTTGTTTGTTCCCACTTTGTAATAACTTCAATATTAGCTGGGTCAACCATAATCCCTTCTTGGTTAACCACATGACCCAAAAATTGGACTTCTTGAATCCAAAAATCACATTTGGAGAGCTTTGCATACAGTTTCTCCTTCTTTAATACTTCTAATACTTCTCGCAAGTGTCTGCCATGATCCTTTTGGCTTTTCGAGTGAATCAGAATGTCATCTATAAACATTATCACAGATTTATCAAGGAATGCTTTACAAACCCTGTTCATCAAATCCATGAATATTGCTGGAGCATTGGTTAGTCTAAACAATATAACCAAAAACTCGTAGTATCCATATCTTATTCTGAATGCAGTCTTATCAATATCCTTCTCTCTTACCTTTAGCTGATGATATCCTGACCTAAGATCGATCTTCGAGAAATAACTCGAACCTTGCAACTAATCAAACAGGTCATCAATCCTTGGCAACGGGTACTTGTTCTTTATTGTTGCCTTATTCAGCTCTCTATAATCCAAGCGCATTCTCATTCACCCATCTTTCTTCTTTAGGAATAACATCAGATTTCCCCATGGTGATGAACTAGGTCTAATGAAACCGTTGTCCAAAAACTCTTGAAGTTGTGTCATAAGCTCCTTCATCTCTGCCGGTGCTAATCGATATGGTGCTTTTGCTATTAGTGTTGTTCCTGGTAACAAGTCTATTCTAAATTCCCCTTGTCTATCAGGGGGTAATCTAGGAAGATTTTTAGGAAAGACTTCCGGAGAGTCACACACCACTGGTATGCTTTGCATCTCCCTTTTCTCTTTCTTAGCATCGATCACGAATGCCAAGTATGATGTGCATCCTTTAGACAAATATTTTCTGGCTTTCATCAAGGAAATGATTCTAGAATTCACTCTGTGCTTGTCTTCGTACACCATAAATGATTCTTTTCCAGGCGGGTTTACCTTCACTATCTTTTTCTTGCACAATATGTTGGCATCATTGGTGCTAAGCCAATCCATCCCCAGAACGATGTCGAAACCATTTAACGTGATGAGCAATAGCTCGTTGTGGAATTCGTTTTCATTTGATTCTATGACAATGCTCTTAATATAATCGCTAACAGGTATGAATTTGCCACCAGCAACTTCTACAATTAGGGCATCACCAAGATTTTCTATAGGCAATGCTAGTCTATAACCAAATTTATGTGATATAAAGGAGTAATTCACTATGGAATCAAACAATAAACTGGCAGGCAATCCATTTACAAGA
Source organism: Lactuca saligna (assembly GCF_052625555.1). NCBI lineage: Eukaryota > Viridiplantae > Streptophyta > Magnoliopsida > Asterales > Asteraceae > Lactuca > Lactuca saligna. The sequence goes on from NC_136422.1 coordinate 150,126,501, forward strand.
AAGGTACCTGAAGCGACATCTGTTGCATCTTTTGCGGGTTCCAATGCCATCTGGAAAGCTCTGGCTTTTGGCTTTGGTGGGAGATTAGGCTTTGCTACATCCTTCTTCTTTGGACAATCCTTCAAAACGTGCCCTTCTTCGTGGCATCCATAGCACACCCTTTTGTTGGTTGTACAGTTGCTTGTGTAGTGCCCTAGCTTTCTACATTTAAAACAAGTGACCTCCTCGTCACATTTTTCAACATCTTTCTTCTTACACTTATCACACCATTTTGCTTCGACCTTTCTTTCTCTCGAATTAGACTTTGAGAATTTACTTTTCTTGTTGGACCTCGAAGATCCTTCCAAACTTTCTTTTCTCACCAACCTCTTCGGTCTCCTGACTCCTTTCTTTTAATTGGGTTTCGATGTTTTTAGCTTCTCAGACTGCTGTCTTCAGAGTACTTTCCATCTTGACCATTGGGCCAAAGTTGGTTGGCAGTCCGTTTGCGAACCTTTCAATTTTTTAGAGTTCAGTTGGCACTAAGTATGGAAATAATTTCATCTTTTTGGCAAACACAGTAGCATAGTCGTATATGCTCATTTTCCCTTTCTTCAAGCTCTGAAATTCATTGTTTAGATCTATCAGATCTATCTCTGAGTAGTACTGCATCTTTAACTGCTCCAAGAACATTCCCCAAGACATTTTGAGGGCTTCTCCATGTGGCATCGTGTCTGCCAATAACTTCCACCAGCTTACAACTTTGGTCTTCAGTTGTCTGACCACAAAAACAGTTTTCTTCTTGATGCTACAGTTGCGGTTTTCAAATACCATATCCATCTCGAAGATCCAGTCCATAATCTCAATAGGTTTTGGGCTTCCAGAAAGACTTGGTGGTTTGGCACCCAAGAAATTCTTATACATACGCCCATCGTTGTTAATTTCCCTTTCTGGGTTATTCCTCCTAACCACATTCGGTTCAGTTTGATCAACAGATCTACTGTAATTTCCTTCCTCTCATTTTCGGCCATTTAGTTCTGGTTGTTTGACAGACATTGAAGGTTCACTTCTGTTGTTCAGCAATAGTTTTCTTGTGACAACAGTCAAATTCTGGTCATTTCAAAGTCAAACAAAGTCAACGAGTCAAACCGGTAAACTCAGTTAAGTCTTGTATACTAGGGTTTACGCTATGTAATTTCTATACAACTCGCTAATCTAAAGAGAAATCATCTATTGAAAAGTTCTATATCTAGATGTCCTTAACCTAAAACTGTGGTAAGTAATGAACCAAACTGATAACTCACAGTTGCATACTCATCGGGAGTGTGTAAGATCCTTAAACATGGCTTAACGGGGCTTGCAGACCTTGCGTTGTGAAGCCAAGCACTCAAAAAGGTCCCAAAAAAAGCCTCTCTCAATCTCTTTATATTAGAACTCTCTCTCAAATCTCTCCAAGTATGTCAAATCTCTCCTAAATCTCTCTAAGAATGTGGAATCGCTCCCAAATCTCTCTTTAAACCTCTTTTGAGTTTTATAATCATCTGGGGCATCCCGACACTTGACTTGGTGAAAAACCACTCGAAAAAGGGTGATATCTTGGAAAATAACCTTTTAGGGCCGAAGCCTCTCTTTAAGGGCCAAACCCTCCTTCGATCGAGGTCCCAAGAAGAAAAACTGGAGCCTCTTGAGCAACCACAACTATCTGGTTGCAGCCACCGAGCCAAAGCCTCCGAGCCGCAGATACGATGCCGAAGCCTCCAAGCCGCAGATACGGAGTCGAAGCCTCCGAGCCGCAGTTACCAAGCCGAAGCCACCGAACCGCTTCCGAACTCGCCTACGACCCTTCCTGACGGACCCGCCTGCGGTACCTCCTTGGACTGCAGTCCCCTTCCCCTCGGACCGAAGTCCCCTCCCCCTCGAATTCAACCCATCAGCCAAACCCTCACTCTAATACTAAGGCTGCTGAGATCGAGACCTCGCCCAGACTTTGGATTTTCCATCTTTTTACCCGGTTTTCAACCACAACTCCGTTTTAAGCCCATTTTTAATTATTTTAACGGGGGATTTTCACCCAAACTTATATTTTGACATATAAGGTCCCATATATTCATAAATTCAACATATTTTTAAGGAAATCCTTATTTAAGAATAAAATCCATTAAATAAGATTTTGTGGTGGAGTGTTGACTCTTCCATAATGTTTGACACAAGCAACCACCCCCATACCCACTCCATGACCAGCCATTGTCCTCTCCACCATCCCTAGTTACTTCATAGTCCTTTTCCACTCCTTTTCCCTCCATACCCACGTCCTAGGAGCTGGAACATCCACTCTCTCTCCTCACACTTCATCCATTCTCTCATTTCCACCAAGAATCACACTCCAAACTCTCTCATCTTTCTCCCTCAATTTCGAGAACTTCAAGGCATACTCCAGGCTTTTCTCCTTCACTTGGTAAGTATCATCATCTTTCCTATGATTATTACACATCCTCCTACTCAAAATCATAGATTGCTTACACAAATTCCATCACATTTTTGTTAGATTCTCGAATCTTCAAGACAATCTTCTAAGTGTTCTTCAGTTGAACACTCCTTTTCCTCAACATCCATCCACTGAAATCACACAAGGTGAGTTCATACCCCAATCTTTTCACATTTTCTTAAGTTTTTTTTTTTGTTTTTTTTTTGGGGGGAGGGGGATACAAGTTAAACCAACAAGAACACAACTAAACTCTTCAAACAGCTTTCATCAGAAAAGTTAGACTCCATTCACGGCCTATTTTGGACGACTTAAACATTCTAGTTTTCAAAACTATTTTAGGTGCAAGTAGTTACCGTTCTTAGATTTAAAATGGATACTTGCACATCTACATATGATTTTTCTACAATTTATGGTGATTTTTACAAAACTGTCTATCATTTCAAGAACCAATCCGGACCAGTATGTGATTATGGACTTTTTCACACATGTTGGAGATCACTAAAAATCATGAGAAAATTTATGAACAAACTAGACACTTTTTCCAAACTCCCAGAATTTATGGATTCTAATTTGGACATGTTATGAATTTTCTATAAGTTTTCTAAGAACATGAAATGGAGATGCTAATACTAGAAAAATGTTGTCATTTCATTTACACCTTGTAACTTGTTGAGCAAGGTGTATATCATTATGTGATCATATGTCATTACACTATATGTTATTTTTTCATGGTAATTAGACATACATCAATAGACAAATGGATTTTTGTTACATTAGGTATGCTAAATGATAGATCATTTTAACATAATGTTTACATTTATTATACACGAACATTTGGTAAACTATGACAACTATAGTTTTGAACACTACTACTGCTCTTGTTGTGACAAACTATAATAGGTATAGTTTGTGAAACATTTACATAACGAACTCATTACTAAAGGGTACAATTATAAATAAAAGGGGTTTTCACTACATTACACGTAAATGCGTTAATAACTTTTGTGAGACATTCGCTTCACTTTATAGAAATAAGTCCTGTATTGTAACCAGAGTCTCCTGGAGGGAGAGCGTGATAGTTGTATATAGATCTATATTGGGTCCAACAAACCCACACCTTAGCTGTATGCAATAGCTAGACCGGTAGTTTTGGGGTGACAAATGTCATAACATTTTCAACGCTTGAAGAACGTCGTTTCAGGCCAACTAGGTTATAGTATGGTTATAATAACTCACAATAAGTATTAACAAACATAGAATTTATGGGGATTTCATTGAAATAAAATGAGCTTATGTCGATTTAAACTTGCATTGCTTTACTATAAATATGACAAATTATTTGTACATTTCGGTCTTTGGGTTTTAAGACTACATTTACACAATAAGGAAAATATTGGATTTTCTAGAACAAACACTATTTTTACAAAAAAAAAAAGGTATTCATAACTACATACAAAAACTTATGAACTCACCAACCTTTGTGTTGACACTTTTTCAAACAACTTGTATTCTCAGGAAATCACTAAACAGGTAACCAAGTGCTATTGAGGATGGGACGTTATGGTGTCAAACATTTCACATTTTGTCAGCATATTGTAATTGATTTGGAAACATGTAATTCATACAATGATGTAACTCTTTAAATTATATATATGTTGGTTGTGTTTACTTTAATCACTAGTGCAATTGTTATTATGATACTATACATGATGTCCTCCACCCCGGACATTTCCGCCATCCTAGGTTTGGAGGTGTGACATGTGTCATTTCCTCCCTTTGCTCATCTATCATTGTTTGAATCATGGCTTGTACTCCAGCCATTGTGATTGGTTCTGGTGCAGCCTATGCTATAGGCACCTGCTCCATCCCTTGGGGTTGAGGTTGTTGATTTCTATTTGCACTTCCAGCTCCACTTCGGGTTTTCGCCATTTTAATCTATACACCAAATAATGTGACTTTAGATCTTCATTCATGATAGATATTAAATTCTCCTTATCACTCCAAAAAGTTACATGCTAGTTCTAATATCGTAGTCGTACACTTAGAATCCTGAACACATAAGGTTTCCAGATCCGATCAACAACATACCATAGATCCGAACAATTAATGGTATATATGGCAAACATATAACATTTAGCACATAAAAGCATTTTAGGCATCTTTCCTAAAATATACTAGTATTCGTGTCTAAAATATGGTAGTCACTCATCTCACAATCATCATTTAGCATACTAAGTTTAGGTCTAGAAATCCTACAAATTCCTAGTTCACTTAAACTAATGCTCTGATACCAACTGTGACATCCCGCAATTTCTCCGCTAGAGAAGATCGATTTAGTTTATGCTTTTAACATAAAATCAGAGTAATCTCCCAAAAAATGTTGCGGAATTTGTTCCCAAAACAAAATATAATAAAAATTTATCAAAGTATTTCTTAAAGAAATATATTTTCATTATATAACAAAACCTCGGGATGTCATGTTCCGATACAGACCAAAAGCATAAATAGTATATTATAAGCTTTACAACAATTATCTCCAACTACTAGCCTATAATCTAAAAATCTCTCTTCACCATCCAAATTATGCTATGGGTCCACTACCTGTAATAAAAAGTTGAGTGGGTCAGGCTTGGGAGCCTAGTAAGCATATAGGGTTTTCAACCCACAAATAAATAAATTTATTAATTTCATCAACAAAAATAAATTTATTAATTTCATCACCCAACAATAAATTTATCAATCCAGAATAAATTTATTAATTTTATCAACCAACAATAACCCTGATTACCCATTCTTGTTATCCTCACTTTACGTCCCTAAACACCTATCACAAGGGACCTAGTCTAATGATTATTATCGGGGTGGCAACACTGCTTTAGGGGATTCCTCAACAATTTATGTCAAATAAGGCAACCATGTAGGGGATGGAGTATACCATTGAACACTAAGTTCACAAACACCTACAGGTTGCGAGCCTGCTAGCATTCCACTGGACTGTCTAGAAAAGTTTGTGGTCTTCATCTATACTCCGTTAGATGACTGAAACAACAACAATATCAAGGCCTCTCATCATTTTATCACACATCAACTATGTCATATACCCATGTTTTACCCAGCATATATATATATATTGTTTAAAATTTGTGTAAAACATCAATTCAACACCTATCTCAAATAAACACAAATATAATTACACATAGCACGTATTTTATAGAAAATACTTCATATCTATGCGTAAGATGAAGATAACTATACACTCACCTGATTTAACGATAATCAGGCAGCACTTCGTTTCTTAAAACAATATTCTTCGATGAAACCGAGATGTTTTCTCAAAAACCAGGCTTCACGTGGGCAGAAAAGATTTATCTTTCCAATGGAAAGGGATTGGCAGAGGTTAAACTGTTTGATCGTATGGTAAAAGTAAAATATAATTCTAAGATAGTTTCTCTGTGTTATCCCCAAAGAGTCTATATATTTATATTGTCAACTGAAGGGACATTGGTTGCGAAGCTGCCCGTATTATCTAAAAGATCTTAGAGATGGTAAAGTCAGTCGTGTGACTCTACTTCAGGTACATCCATTATCTAACCCCGTTATTTAAATAATTTCTTATTAATAGAATCTTAATACATGATGTGATGATCACATTTTGATGGTATTGCAAGATCTAAGATAAAGAAGGAAGCTTAAGAAGAATGAGCTAATTCTGATCGTGAGAGATGGATTTCGGTCACATGGTTCGATGATTAGAATTTGGAGCTTCTGCTTTGGAGTTATGATAATTTAATTGATTTATTAGGAAATGTATAGAAACATTGTTTTCATTTATGCACTGTAAGGACAAGTTCCAAATTTTCATTTATTACCAATAAAAGTGAAATTTTAGTTTGTATACTTGGATTACTTTATGTTTCTTTGTAATGGCGTCTATGGATGTGTTGGTTACATTTCTATTATTAGCAATATTAATCGTGTATTTGATTCTTATTATTTCACTTGTGGTAAATGTCATAATTGACTAAGTGATAAAGAATTCTCATCACCTAAGTTCCAATTAGAAACTTGGAATCATAAAATTCAAACTGTGTAATGTATGGGAATCTTTATATTTGGAAGATTATGACTAATTCATTGATTGATGTTTTATGTGAGTCAAAGTGAATGACTAATGAATCTAGTCCATTAATATGGACGATTCAAATTTTCCACAAAGGATGAAAATTCTATTCTTCATGATTTACTGATGATTCAGTAAATATGGTTGTGTCTATAAGATTGGGCTTAATTCTCAACATTTTGAAAAACGTTTTTCAAATAGTGGCAAAACGGATAATAAGAATCTGTTAGGTAAAATGATAAAGGTTTCTCCAATCTAAAAGGAAAGGAAGGAAATTTAATATCATGTTTTGTGATCATCTTAATGATTATGAAACTATATCACCATTGATCCTCAAAGAACATCTTAGTGCAGTTGTTTGACTAAGAAGAGGAATCACATTTTGTTGAAATGGTTCAATCGAGAGATGGGTCATACTTCATTTTAGAGCCATGCTCTAGTTACTTCAAATCATATCTTGAGACTTATTTCATACTAAGTAGGTTTATAACACCTAATGAAATGTGGAGTACTAATGTTTTCTTAATCTAGAACATTTGGAATTGGAAGTTATGATGTTTTATTAAAACAAAGGATGAACTAAGCCAATTCTATGAAGTATTTCTTGTCGAGAATCCACACTAACTTTTGAATATTTTTTTTTGCTCGTCAAGGAATGTTCCTTGAGGGAGAAAATTATATGTCAAGAAGTAGCGGGAGTCTTAATTATTTTGAAGAGTTTGAAGAGTCAATCAAGAATAAACCTTTTAGTTATCACTAGCACACCGTGTTAAGTTGACACATTCTTGCTTCTGTGCACCTTCCAGTTGGGTTGACAATGCTTATGAGTTCTATGGTTCTCATTTGATTGCAAAAGGCAGAGCATGTTTGTCAGTGAAAGTACATTGATTAATACAGGTGAACTACTTAATAACATGGAAGCACTGGTAGACCCTTACGCTACCCGATGGCGAGAAATTATGAATACGCAAAGTTCAGTCCATGTGTGACAACCCGAAATTTTCTATCTTGTTCAGTTTAACACTTCATTGAAATTCAAACTCATTCATGTTATCATTTAGCACAATTTGGAGTCTGTTTGAGCATTCTAAGCCTTGTACACTTAAGGGATAAGTGTCGAAGTTAACTGCTGAAGCTATAGCACAAAGAATAAGCCTTAAACACCTTCACCAAGAGTTCACGGCCACCACAATGGAGTTTACGACCGTAAATTCCATGTGGGCCGTAAACTCCACCTTATATGATGAAGTGTTGGCCATTTGTTCATTCCTTTCTTTTTCTTGGCTGATTTCCTTCCAAATCCTTTCAACTATCATCCCGATCTTCAAAACTAGTAAGTTTCTTGCCTTAAGTATTTGATATCTTACTTGATCTAGTGATCTTACATGATTTCATCCGTGAAATCATTCCATGAAAACCCTAATGCTTTGGATCTAGGTTTTCTCTAATTTAACATGAAAACTTGAACACAAAAGGAGAAACCCCATGAAATGTATACTATTTTCGAAATTCATATAAACCCAGGGTTAGGTTACATACCTTGGTTGTTATATTGTATTAACAATGAATCCCTTGTAGATCTTGAAGCTTAAGAACTTAGTGTCACAAGTGTAACACCTTTAATGGCTCTCAAACACACAATGAAAGCGAATGATATTAGAGAGGAAGAGGTGAAATTTTCGGTTTTAGCTTCTCAAAAAATTGGTTGAAATTCAAAGACTCTAGGGTTCTATTTATAGTGCACCAATGATACTATGGATAACCCTAATCTCAAATACGGTAATTATCCACATCCTTTGATTATCCGTATATGATAATATATTCGAGAAACTCTAGATTAATCTCTCATAAATCATCAAGAAACCATTCACCCTTCCCCTAGGAAGGTTATGGACCCTTTTGTTCAACCATTGAATAATTTCACTTTAGTCCATGCACTTTTAATTAATTCCTTTAATCCCAAAATTTATTCCAAATTAATTTCTGATTAAATATTAATTAATAACATGATTACTAATTAATATATTATTTCCATAACATATTTTGGGGTGCTAAGTTCTCATAAGGCCAAAGTCTTACTAGCTACATAAAAAGGTAGTCTTCTAACTAGTATTCTGATTCTTGTATCAACTTTTGTATGCTAGTTTAGGCTTCATGCTTTGGAAACCAATGTTGCATGTATAACTAGAGAAAACTTAGATCCACATTAGTGTCGTATATGCACTATAGGAATGTTAGAGTACATAAAACCCAACAATCATATACTAGAATTGCCTGATTTATGTGATGCCTTGTAGCCTAGGAGGAGTTGGTATGTTTTGCATTACTTGGAATCTTTATTAGTAGAGTTAATTGCTAAATGTAGGTTTAAAATTTGTATATAATTAGGATCATATAGCCCTAGACTGATTTTTTTTGTCTTATTTCATGTTCCTTGCTTGGTTATGGGCTTAGGGTGGAATCATTTAATTGATCATCTATCTGATCATGTATTATGTAAAATTTGCACGCATAAGACAACCATCGGTGTTGGTAGAAGTTCCTAGTATTGTAGAAGTAAGTGAGATAAAGATTCCTAGTAGAGCATAGGGAGTGTTATAGTAGTTTATGTACGTTGTTTAGCATAGGGCTTATGCGAGTTTCCATGGTAAATTGACTTAGAGGATTCAGGATGATTCTTAAGGAAAGCGTAGATAGGTGTGGAATGTAGTATCAGGCCCATACTACTGAAAGCATAGGATCCGTACTCGAATATAAGAAAGTTGGGGGGGGGGGATTTTGAGGAGTTGGTTGAGGGAAGAGAGTGATTCGTTGCAATATTGTGGTATTTATCGGTCTTCGGTTATGGATGTTCAACATGAAGATAAGTCGGGTATTTGTTCGGGCCTAAATGGCCATGGCAATTTAGATCTGAATGTTATAGATCTATACAAGCTAAGTTATCTTAAGGTGTTAGATACCTTGTACATAGTAGTGACAATTTGAGTCACGAGACTCATGTAGGATTCAAATGTGATGATCGACTTGAGGATTGTAGCATGAGGATGGGTGGTCAGGTGATGGATTGGGATGTTATTCTCTACGACGAGGGTATGTTCTTCCATCCCCCCATGTTTGAGGGGAGTAGATATTAGATGTGTGATAGTTGATAGATGGAGGGTTTTCTCCACATTAGTTTTTTCTACGAGGGAGTATTATTCTGTTCATGGCGAATTGTTTCCATATTACAACAAGAGAATGTTCGAGAATCGACTGTTCTTTTGGTTTGGTGGCCTAGATGAAGATGTTGTTGGTAGGTAGATAGGTGGAAATGATTTGAAAAGATCAAGATGTTCCTGACTCGGAAATGAGAGTTCTATTGATATGCTAAGTTTATTGGAGCTATTATTTGAGCATCTGTAAGGGATTTTTGAAGCTTCAGAGGAGGATAAGGTTGAATGAGGTGGTGGTATTGGGGAGATTTTTCGAGGTCCCCATCTAAGGTTCAGGGTTTCTTTATGAAGTGTTCAACCATTGTTCGAAGGATCATCATATGCCATATTGCATACCAGGAGTCAAGGTCGACATGTTTGTAACGTCCCAAAATTTAAGACCAAAATTTTAATTCTCATAATAATAAAATCATCAATCAAACATGTTCATAAAACCATACAGGAAAATAGGGTATGTCAATCAAACATCCCAAATACAACAGAGTCAAGTAAGGCCGAAATCATGGTGTGTGTGCGATGCGATCATCCAGAACTCTTCCCCTTCGATCCAGAAGTACCTGATACAAAAACTGAAAACCGTAAGCACGAAGCTTAGTGGGTTCCTCAAAATACTGCATACCAAATATATCTGCTAGCTCTAGGCAATGATGGGTCAATTTCACCCACGAGTCTATTTCAACTCCTTTGTCGGCCCAAAGCTGTACCGGGTCTATTTCACCCCCAAGTCTATCTCAACCCATATGTCAGCGCAACGTTGTCCCGGGTCTATTTCACCCCTGGGTCTATTTCATCCCACACACATATAGAAAACAGGAACACATGCATATAACACATATAACGGGAATCACAAAGACTACAAGCACATAACATATTCTAGTATCCTAAAATATAGTGAGAAAACTCACCTCAGTCTGCTGTCAGTCAAACAAATGATCAGGCTGCTGAACCAAAAAATCCCCACGCTAACCAATCAAATAAAACCCCAATTAATAATTGGGTCATAAACCATATGTGGGAATCTAGTTCATTTTTCCAACACCTAGGCTAAAAGAACATTTTACCATTTTCTCCCTTATCCTAATAATCGAGGCCTAACCTAATGACACTTAAAAGCCCAATATGACCCAATTTCCTAAATGATGCCTACAAGCCATTATGGGCCTAGATCCAAGAAGGCCTAAAGCATAACAATGATCCAAGGTTAGAACGACTAGTGGCCCAACAAGGCCCCTAGTACTCTAAATATGGCCCAAATCACAAAAGTCAACAAAAGTCAACATCTATTAAGTATACCTAATGTACTTAGACTTACGCCATATGTATGCCATCTTTGGCTAGTATGCACTGCGTACATGCTGGGTACGCCCAACGTACTCCATAGCAATCCAAACTTGTCATTAAGTGCTTAATCGGTTAAACCACTAAGTCCAATTCACAGATCAGGTCCTAATGATGTCTTAACACGTAAAGTTGGCAAATTTACTCCTCTTCATTTCCTAATGGGACCAAATACTCAATAAAATCCATAATAAGAACTCTAACTCATGCATGGTCTAATATAACACATCAAGATTGCATTTTTATGAACAAGGGACCTCAAAAATACTAAGATCTACCATCCCTAGCTTCTTGAGTAGCTCATACTCTCAAGCATGACTTAAAGGACCATAAAAACCATTAAAACAAGCCCTAACCAGATCTATCAAAAGAACCATCAAGTTAATTGCTTTATATCTCCAAAAGCTTTCTAAATTGGTGAGGATTCTAGATCCACAAGCTCTAGCTACACCAATGCAACTTCCAAGAGTTATTCTTCCTTTAATACAACCAAAAACACCTTCAAAATTCACTTCCAAGCCCAAAACACTCAAAAGGAAATTAGGGTTTTGTTCTTAGGGTTTGGAGAGATAGAGGTTAGTCATAAAAAAGTCCATGAGCAACTTAAAGTGTTTCAATAAGGCACAAAGCCTAAAAATTAGGGTTCGCCCTATGAGACCATATGCCCCGCGTACTTTGATGTACACCCTATGTACATGGTTGCCTCTATGACCAAGCCATCGAGCCAGTATACCCAACATACTCAACTAGGGACCAAAATTCAAGAGTTTTTTAAGGTTAAGGGCTAAAAGGGAAAATACCTTGAATGAAAATGTTATAGTGTACCTTGCTGAGTTGGTTTGAGGCTTTGGGATTGTACACATCAGTTAATAGTAGTTTGAACCGAAAGTTAGGAAGAACTAGTTTTTTATGCTTAGAAGATTATCAATCTGCTTGATTATGTGGGTTCGCTGTGATTAGTCGAGGGAATATACGATTCAAGTGTGTAAGGTTTTGGTGTAGGGTTATTGTTGCATAAGAGGACAAAAGTACTTGTGGTTAGGAAGTATTTCCATGATGTTTATCAATGATTCGCCGAAGTCCTCCATGGTCACGAAGAATATAAGGATGTGTCAGATTGTGTTTGTAGAGCAAGTTACCATCAGGCTTATGTCTTCAACAACGCATATGTTGTCCACTCAGCAGGAAGCTGATGGGCAAGAATCTCGTTATGGCTAGTAGTTCCTTGTGGAAATGCTTTGGGATATTGAGTGAGATTCGATTGAACCGCTCAACTTGAATATCAGTTGTTAAGGGATTTGTTAGCCTGTTGTATAAATTTCTATCTATAGTTTAGGTTGGGCAGTTGTTGATATGTTAAACAGCTTTAGAGTTGGTATGTGTAGTTCCTCAAGGGCTTAGTTTAGTAGTATATTGGATCATTCAATTATTTGTCGATTCATTGTCGACCGATTGTTCATTTCATTCATCATCAACATCTGGTAGTCATTCGAGGGTTTCCAAGCAATAATAGTGGAAGGTGCAATTGATGCATCAACCTTTCGTTAAGTTCTATAAGACATATATTTTGGTCTCTATCTATGTATGCTCTTGATTGTTTGTTTAAGGAACCATTGTCTCTAGTATGTCCAAGCTTGACAATTGTTCTTGGTTATTGGAAGTTTAAATGTCAGGGAGGTGTTTTTCAATTTTTCAAATGTGATTTTAGGATCTACGTAGAGTCTAGCTTTGGCAAGTCGTGTTGGCGTGGTTAACATTCGGGTTGACCCGATCAGGGTTCTATCAACATTCTGGTTCATTTTGGAATCTTCCTCCGATCGGTGAATTTTATCAGATGAGTTGTACATTAGTGGTATATGTTCGGTTTATCTAAGATTGAGATATTGATATGAGTTAGGAAGGTTTTATGTTTGGGGTTGCTTATTGATAAGGGATTGTAATCACAAGTTGGAACTCTTAGGATCTTGTTGTTATAGGTTGTAGTTATAAGTTGAAGCTCTTGAGTGTTGATCGAAGAATTCATATTTACTTATGTTGGTGATGTCAGGCGTGGATGCTAGGAACCAGATAGTGAGGTTGTTTGATTTTCTTGGAAATTCTAGTGAATATGAAGTCAACAGAGTCTATCCAATCCAAGTGGGGAGGAATCTCTTGGGTTATATGGATATATTAGGCAAGTACAGGTCATCCCAGAGTTTCATATTCAAGGAAAAGAGGATAGCTAGTTTTGGTTGTGTCTGAAGTGAATCTTATGCAAGGAATAATATTCAGCAGCCAACTATAATCGCGATTTGGGCCGTAACATTCACATGACTAAAACAGGTCGGAAGTGACTATAAGACTATGGTTGGACCATAACATTCACATATCGAAGAGAATGATTTGACCATGTTAGGAAATACTACAGATGGGCTATAGTAACAGAAGTGATTATAAGACTGTGGAAGGACCGCATCATTTACATAGATTGAAACATAACCACCTTTATTTGATGAGATATTTCCTTTGATCAGTTGTGGGAAATGTTAGACCAGAGTATTTGTATAGACTAGTTTAGTATTTGTTATTTAGTGTTGGTTCAGAGTTCGATCTTGCATCGATATACGAGGCTGGCGTTGACGACGGTTAGCCGTCAACTGTATTGTTTAGTTGACCCGGAGGTGGCACGAGGTTGGGAAGATCTTGGAAAATCGGATCTTAGAGCTTTTGGTCAAGCATGGTTAATGTGTGGTATGGAATTCTTCTCCAGGATTATCAGGCATTACCTTGGAGTCTTCAAATCATGGTTAAGAAATTAGCTCCTCTCAATAAGGGTTAGATGGAATGTGTTGGTGTTGCTACTGGGGGCTTTATTGCCGACAACTTTAGGCCGGGTATTCGTCGGATGGTAACTTGTTAGAAAAATTCATGATTATTTATCAGAAATCCCTTGATAAGTTTCTTCTTCAAAGGTTCTTGTTCATTTTATGAGAATGGTTTCACATGAGTTAAGTCATCATTGATGGAATTTTAGGAAGGTCCCTTGGATAATTTTCAGCTGGTAGTACGCCGAATTTATTATACAAATTTTGATGTTATGTGAGATTTTTGGATTGAAAATGGTTATGCTCATGGGAACAGTGGGTTAGTGATGACTTGTTAGGAAGTCAAGTGTGTATTGAGGCCCCTTGGGGGTTATTTCCTATGTTGAGATTGGTCGAAAATTCACTAATGAGATGTTTCGGGTATTCGTTAAGCATGGTTTGGTGGTGATCATAGTCATAGACTAGGGGTAAGTATAATAAGAGAATGATCATATGTATTAGAGCATAGTTTCTATAGTTTAGATCGATGAGTTCCCGGTTTTGGGAGTTTATTGTTGGAATTGGGCTATAGTTCCAATTTTGAGAGTTTCCTCGGTTTGAATGGGTTTGTTGTGATTTAGGTCCTACAGTTAAGGAAGGAGAGGCATATGTGCAACCGAGTCTTTTCAAGTTATTGGGTTGTTATTGGTAGTTATGGTGTTCCGGGTGGTCTCTCGAGTTTCTTCATGTATGCCTTGAATTCAAATTAGTTGGAAGGAACTTATGGAATTAGTTTGTATTGTTTTCAAATATCCTGACCGAGGCAGGTTTTGAGAATGAAATCCAATTTAAATGTGGGAGAGTTGTAACACCTTCTTCCAGGATGTTTCTTAATTCAAGCTTGTGGATCATAAATCAATCATGTAAAGGTTTTGGGCTTTGAGAAAATAAAGTTTAGACCTTATTTAATGTTGATAAAATTGATCATGAGACCTATGCCCTTGATTTGTGTTGGAACCAAAGGGTAAATGAGAAACATTATATGTCGGGTTTCTTGCATGGATTATGGTTTTATTTCAACATGTGTTAAGCCAACGATAACTAGAGAGGATTGTAGGGCCTATCAATACCTTTATATACATATAAAGAACATCATAAATGGAGTTGAAATGAATAAGTTATGGATTTTTGAAGGTAAATAGAAAATTGAGAATTTTTTACTACGTGGGGTGTATGAAAGCAACGTTAGGCATAGGAAAGAAGCGTTGGGCATAGGTGCCGAATTTTGGACATGAGTTTAATGTCCTACGTGGAGCATAGGTTATGCTATGTAAGGCGTAGCCTCTACTGTCTAAAACCCTAACTATAGGGTTGTAAGCCCTATTTAAAGGCTCTAATGTCTTGGAATCCTTCCCATGACCATTCTCCATCACGTTATATCATTTCTTGATAGACCCTAGCCTCCTCTTGCTTATAGTGAACCTTGGCATGATTTTTGAGCTTATCTTCTTCATCTGGTGGGTGAATCTTGAAGATCAAGGTGTTTGTAAGGTTCTTGGAAGAAGGGTTCAAGTATAGATCCAACAAGGTCACCTCATTTATGGACCATTGTGAGTAAAAAGCTTCTATCTTGATCGTTAGTTTCACAGATATAATTATTTATCATATTTGTCACGTTTTGGTCCCTTAAGCTTATGTTTTGGGAGTCGAGGCAACTCTAACACCTTTTAAGCCATATAGAATACTCTTGAGACTTGTTGGACTTGGAAAGTTGCATTTTAGTGCTTGTTCTTTAAGCCATGCAAGTTATGTTAGCATTTTTGGTCATTTTAATGCATAAAGTTTAGATCTTGCTTGATGGGAGTGTCTTAATGTGTAAAGTTGAGAACTTTATCCATTAAGACAACAAAGGTCCATATTTTAAAGTTTAAGGGATTAGGTTGATGTATTAAGAGCTTAACAGAGTTTTGGACTTCTGAGGTTGCATTAGGCATAGCATCCTACATGCTGAGCATATGAAGGTCCTCTACGATGAGCTTAGAGATCTATGCTACGCTGAGCGTATGTAAACTAAGGGTTGCCTGTTGACTTTTTACCAGTTTGACTCTTAGTCAACTGTATTGGGATTTAGTATTGGAAGAGAGAGAAATAGACTTTTATCCTAAGTAGGGTAGCTATAAGTTAAGATGATTTGAATGTGGATTATTACCTTAATTATTGATTTTGGTTTTAATGTGTATACGTTTTGTGCGAGGAGTTCCCATATTAGCAGCTCGAGTGTGTGTGATTGTCGGTCTGCAGATTGAGGTGAATCTTGTCACTATACTATATAGGATGCTAGCTGTCTTTGTGACTCTTACATGTGTATGTTGGGTTGGGCCCATCTTATTATATCTTGAGTTGGCCCCATTCATTATATCTTGGGTTGGATCCATTTTATTATATCTTGGATTGGGCTCATTGATTATATGTTGATATGGGCCCCTTTGTATATGTTGGGCTAGGCACATTGACTTGTTGGGTTCGCTCATTTGTATGGCATGTGGGATTTTGGGAAACTCACTAAGCTTCGTGCTTATGGTTTGTGGATTAACATTTTTCAGGTACTTTCAGTTTCAAAGGGAAGGGTCCGACTTGATTGCACATCCCCTGATGGATTTTCCGCACTGATTATATTTGTTTACTCAAATGTTTGGAAAATACAATTCACTCTGATTGGTTTTGAAATAAACGATTATATGAAGTTAATTGTTTAATTATGAAATTTTTTATTGGTATTTTTGGGACGTTACAGTAAAATATGGAATTAATATGGAATACAATGTCAATAACTCCCAAAGATTGGTGGATTCCTCTTTAAAGCTTCATGAAAATAATATCCTTCCACTTAATACCTTAGAGAAAAGACTTGGGAATGGAGAAACAATTAAATTTTGGGAGGAGGTGTGGATTGGTTCTCAACTTCTTCGTTTTAGATTTAATAGACACTTCCAGTTAGACTCTAATCAAGATTGTCCAGTTTGTGATAAATGGGATGGTGATCATTGAAATTGGTCATGGATGAGAAACATTAGGGGAGGTCGTGAGGAGAGTGATTTACAGGAGTTGTCTAATTTATTGGCATGTGTTAAGATTTTGGATAGAATTGACAGGTTTTGGTGGCCTTTGGATCTGGATGGGATTTTTTCAGTTAAGCTTACTCGGAATTTCATTGATAACGTCAACCTTCACGATAGGGTGGAGACTACTAGATGGTGTAAAATTCTCCCAATCAGAGTCAATATCTTTTTGTGGCGTGCTGCTCAAGATAGATTACCTACTAGATTCACTCTTTCAGAACGTGGGATGGATTTGTCCTTTATCCTTTGTGCGGTGTGTAATGTAGGTAACTTTGGATCATATTCTCTTTCGTTGTGAGGTAGCGTGTAGTCTGTGGACTCTAGTAGCCAGATGGTGCAACATCTCATTTCCAGATGTTGCTTCTATTAAGGAGTGGCTATCTTGGGTGGATGATCAAAGAGGCAGGAGAAGACATAGATTGGAAGTCATTGTTATTACCATGTTATGGATGCTTTGGAGATTCCGAAATTCTATTACGTTTGACGGAGATAAGATCAAGAAAAGTTTGTTGTTTGATAATGTTGTTTTGCTTTCATTTTCTTGGTTGAAAAACCGGGATTCCAACTCCGGTGTAGTTTGGAATTCTTGGCTTATGTATTCCCTTTAACTTTCTTTGTATTTTTTCATCTAATCTAGCACTTCGCTATGTTATTCTGTTAATATATGTTTTGATGTCGCTATTCAAAATAAAAATAACTCCTAAAGATCTTGAAAGTCAAAATTGAAACTGAAGAGGAATATATAGCATTTTTAAGTCTTTTATGTGCTAAAGATGCAACAAAACCAAACAATATGGACATTCTGAGGAAAAAAAAGAAGTTGGAAATTTCAAAACCATAAGGATCATTTGTGGAATTTATTTTAACCAGGGCTTGTATGATTATGACTTCGACATTTCCAAATGTAAACAAAGTGGAAATAAAACGGACAATGTTCTTGCGTAATGGAGAGAACAAAGTGAAAGTTGATTGTATAAAAGTCACATAGATAAAATCAATCAATATCCAATTAATAGATTCTCATGATTTCATTGTTAAAAATGGAGTAACAATAACAATAATAATAATAATAATAATAATAATAATAATAATAATAAATATCCAATTAATAGATTCTCATGATTTCATTGTTAAAAATGGAGTAACAATAATAATAATAATAATAATAATAATAATAATAATAATAATAATAAATAAATAAATAAATAAATATAAATAAAAATAAACAATTACAAATTATAATGACGGTACTTAACAAAAGTCAAATATGAAATAAACTTTCTTCCCCGTCATTGAAATCAAAGTCCATAATTAAGTTTGAAACTTTTACACATAATTCTACTTCAATGATTTTCTATCATACCTTTTTGACTTTGATTGGAAGAAAAGTTTTTATCTTGAATTTTTATTTTTAAGTCTTAACATGGTTTATTGACTTTAAAAAATTATTGGTTGATGAATAGAAAATCGGTTATGATTAATCATTAAACTATAATAAAATTATACTATATACTTGGTTATTAATCAATGCTATTTTTTTTTTACAAAAGAATATAATACGGTATAATCTTTTTCTGTGCCCTCAAATTACAACATAACAAAGACAAGAAAAAAAAAATTAACACGCGAAATTTAGGAAAGCAAACATGAAACATGAAACAGTAAACATGGAATAAGATAGAAAATATCTTGAAACAACAATAAAATAATATTATGCATAGTCTTTATGTTCAATAAGTCAATTTATAATTTTATAAATTACACTTCTGGTCAACACATTGAATGATCTATTAATTTCCAAAATCTTCAAAAAGATTTTGATGTTTATGATGATATGTTAGGTGTTGGCTATATTGAGTCATAATGGTCAACAATTTAGTATATATATATATATATATATATATATATATATATATATATATATATATATATATATATATATATATATATATATATATATATATATATATATATAATATTGATTGTATGTGAAATACAATTTTGATTTTTTTTTTCATATAAAAAATATACCACCTAAAAACGAGACTTTAAAATGAGAAATTTAGAGATAAAGAAAAGTGAGATATATTTAAATGAAAATTTAATTCTCAATACCAATTTAAAAAAAAATACTCAAGTACAAAAATATTCGAATTTAGTTTGTTTTTTACGTGTATAACGGTATAAGTCATCTGATTTTTCAAAAACTTATTGTAATAAAATTTTGGTGAAACCCCTAACATAAATTATAAGATAACTTTAAAAAAATAAATGAAATCGAGATGTCTTATTAATAAGCCTTTAGGGCCTTTTTATAACTTACCAAATATATCTTTATTTAAAATTGTTATCGTTTATATATATATATATATATATATATATATATATATATATATATATATATATATATATATATATATATATATATATATATATATATATATATATATATATATATATATATATATTTTTGAAGTTTAATAGAGAACCATCATTAATCAAGAAACCAATAAACCAATCTTTTTTTCAATTTTTAGATTTTTTTATCAAAAAAAAAAACTAGAAATATAGAAATTTATAACTTTTTATCATTTTTCCAATGATATAAAATTCGATTTTTTTTTTACATCAAATTTACAATGTGAATCTTTGAAAATACACAACGTGAATCCGAAAAATATTTTTCACATTCACAATGTTAATATATGAAATTAGATATTTTTAGATTTTTTTTCGATAAAGAATAAGCTCTAGAACCATAATTAATAAGAACCAATAAACCAATGTGAAAAAAATATTTTTCACATTCACAATGTTAATATATATATATATATATATATATATATATATATATATATATATATATATATATATATATATATATATATATATATATATATATATAACGAGGTTTAATATAGAACCATAATTAATAAGAAACCAATAAACCAATGTGAGCGTCGAAAATCATAATGATCAACGGTCAAGGAAATAGATGTACAATTTTATATTGGATGCACATACACCGGATTATATCAAAAAATTCACATCTTTACCAAAAAAAACTCACCCATTTTTTTCATTTAAATTTTTTTATACGCCACATTTTTATCAAAAAAAAAAAAAAAAAAAAAAAACGAATATACCGTTGTCTTGATTTTTCATCCTCTTTTCATAGAGATTCATGTTAATATATAAAAAATGAATTTTTTTTTTTTGAAAAAAATCAACTTCATTTTGTTAGTTTTTTTTTTCAATATTTAAGTTTACTTTTATAAAAAAAAACTAATTATACAAAAAATATTAATTTTTTTGTACTCTATTAATAAACATCAACAAAAAAAAAAAAAAAAAAAAAAAAAAAAAAAAAAAAAAAAAACCCTCGAATAGTGTAGACTCATATTGTGGATTTAAACTGTAAATATTTCAATTTTCAACATTCACAATGTGAAAAGGCTCGATCAGTTCAAATTCACATTGTGAATCTAACTTACTATTATGCACTCTGTGAATTAAAGAATGTTCCAAAAAAAAAAAAAAAATCCGATCAGTGTAGATTCACACTGTGAATATATACTGTAAATATTTCAATTTTAAAACATTCACAATGTGAAAAAGCTCGATCATTTCAAATTCACACTGTGAATCTTACTTACTATTATGCACACTGTGAATCTGAAAAGGTTCACAATGTGAATCTGAACAGGTTCACATATGAATCTGAACTGAAATAATATTTTTTTACATGAATATGGATCTATGTTAAAAAAAAACATGAATTTTGATATATTTATTAGTTTTTTCCTATAAAAAAAATGGACCTTTAACTTTTCAACAAAAAAAATGAAGTGAGTTTTTTTCAAAACAAATCATTTTTTCTATGTCATCATCGATCTCTTTGGAAAGAGAACGAAAAATCATAAACAACGGTATACTCGGTTTATTTTCGATAAAAAACATGTCCTAAAAAAATTTTAAACGAAAAAAAAGGAAGTGAATTTTGTTATAATCCGGTGCATGTGCGTCTATTGCAAAAGTCTACAACTCTTCCTTTTGTTGTTAATCGCTTTACATTTTGACACTTTGGATTAGTTCCTTGGTTAATAATGGTTTATTATTGAACTTCTCTCTCTCTCTCTCTCTCTCTCTCTCTATATATATATATATATATATATATATATATATATATATATATATATATATATATATATATATATATATATATATATATATATAATTTAGTTTTTCTAGTTTTTATAACATTTTTATAAATATTTCTGTAGTGCTTTTCAACTATTTTACATTTTTTTTTACAAAATTTTCTCAATTTTATGTTAAAACCTTTTTTTTCTTTCTATAAGTCTTCTTATATATGGGTCTTTTAGAACTCTTTTTTTTTTTTTTTTTTCTAAATTCATTTTTCAATATTTATTTTTTTACATATTTGTTTTGTACGTTTAAAGTGGTAAAAATTAATTATTTTTATAAATTTATAAAAAATTAAGTTGTTGAAAGACTTGGTAAAAAATTTGGGAAAAAAGTTATAAAAAACGTAATTCAAAAGAATAAAAAAAATTTAATTTGAAAAAAAATAAAATAAATAAATAAACTAGGAGACTCGTTAAGGAAATTTTTCATAGGTAGTTTTTATGTAGACCTGTCAATGGGACGAGTTTGGAGAGAATCATCATTGATCCAAACCCTTTTAAAAGTTTGAAAACATGATCCGCCCCGATCCATTATGTCTCAGAGTTTTGAATAATCAAATACATACTCGTATCCACCGAATCAACAAATACATGACACTCTTACGATAATAAAATTACATAATTTTGATATGTGTCATTAAATAATAGTTTTCAATAAAAAAGATAAAATGTCTACTAAAACAATAGTTACATTACTAAAACTCAAAATACAATACAACAAACAATACTTAATAATCAAAATCCAATACAACAAACAATACTTAATACTCAAAATAAATACAATGTGAATTGCATTTTACTTAGACATCGAGTTAAATATTTTTTTTGTTTCCTTGATGGTAGCCAATCTTGTGTAGTCACCAAAGCCTCTACAGTTTTAGGTAGCATGGACGAACGACATTCATCAATTATTCTTTCTCCAACACTAAATGCAGCCTCGGATGCAACACTAGTTGTTGGAATAGCTAAACTGTCTCGTGCAATCTTAGCTAAAGTAGGATGTTTGGCACTATTATCTTTCCACCAATTTAGAATATTAAATGATTCTCTTCTAGGAAAAAGAGGTTCTTCTAAATACATCTCTAACTTGGTTTTATGTGTAGCAACTAAATTCGATTTCTTCTCATACCAAGAATCAAATCCACTTAATTCATCATCATTGGAATGTACCTCATTTGAAGAACCATGAACTTCTTGGCTTGATTCTACTATTGAATGAGATAAACAATCTTTATACTCATTAAAGATATCAAAGACAACATTGCGAACATTTTCAATATGTGGAGTAGCAAGAGAAAGAATGTATCTTATTGTAGTAATACTCGACCAAACTGATTTTGTACCTAGGATCAAGTGCAACAGCAACAGATAAAACCAAGCAACATTCATCCCAATATTTTTCAAACTCTAACTTCATTGGGGCAACTATCTTTCGCAAAAAATCATATTCACTAGTCTCCCACTTCATCATATGCAATTTAATATTACATATATAATAAAAAACACATTTGATGTAGGATAAGAAATACCATAAAATTGATATGTTGCTTTAGAAAAGTAATCTAAAAAATTACTTATCACTTTGACAACTTTCTACTCATCATTAGTTGGATGAAACTTATAATTTTGATTTGCTTGTGCCTAAGGCCAAAATACCTCTTTCATTTCTAGAGCACTTTGTACCAACAAAAAAGTTGAATTCCATTTTGTGGGACAATCCATTTTAACATTTTTCTTATCTTTAAGCTTGCATTGAGTTTTTGCATTATTAAACTTTTGTGTAGCATATGAAGAACGCTTCAAGTACTTTTATAGTTTCTCTAACCTTGTGAATAAATTCACTAACAATTTTTAACCCATCTTGAACAATTAGGTTGAGAATATGAGCACTATAACGAACATGAAATAATTTACCTTCTAATGGGACAACAGACCTCTCACGCAACCAACCTCTCAAACTCTTCACCATTGCATCATTGACACTAGCATTATCTAGCACGATGGAGAACAACTTTCTTTCAAGTTTCCAATCTAATATGCAATCAATAATGTGCCTAAAAAGAGTCTCACTGTCATGAGGATATTCTATCCAACGATAAACAAGTATTTTGTTATTTAAGACCAATTCCTCATCAATAAAGTGAGAAGTTAAACATATGTAACCAACATTTTGATGATCAGATGTCCAAATATCAATAGTAAGAGAAACCCTACCTGGTAACATTTCCATGTATTTCTATAGCTTCTCTTTTTTGATTTTATGAACTTGAATTATATCAGACCTGACTGTATTCCTGCACCTTAGATGAAACTGTGGTTGAAGACCATTCACAAAATATATTAGAAATACTCATGATCACACATACTGATCAGATAGTTGTGCTTGATCACCATATTTTCAAAATCCATCCTACTTTTTTGTTCACCGAACTTGAAATTTTCAACAGAAACTGTATCATCAGAAACATTTTTCTTCACAGAAAACTTATGTTGACCAATATCTTTTTGATTTCTTTTAGTGTATCTATGTATATGATTTCTAAAATGACTTGTTCCAGATTTACCGCCTGAAACAAGTTTCTTATTACAGTGCTTGCATTTTGCACTTTCACTCCCATCTTGATTTATTACTTTATCAAAGTCTTTCCATACATAAGATGTCAATCTTCTTTTTGTAGAATCTTCCTCTTTGTCTACTACATTCCCCTGAGCTTGGGCATCAACCTCCACAACATTATCGTTTTTGTCACTATGATCATCCACATCTATAACATTATCAGTACCTATCTTGTCATCCATCTCCTATCATCACCAATTTTGTCTCAATGAGATTTTTAAACAGTAAGAAAGCCAAATGAAAACACGGAATAGCTGATCGAGTTTAACAAAAAAAAAAGGTCTATAAGACAAGAGGGGTAAAGTATGTACTGATTTTTAAGTGTAACAATGTAATTTTTTGATAGAAAAATAACCAAACGCAAAATAGACTTTGAGCTGATTGGTTTTAACAGGAAATATAGCAAAAAGGTATGATCTCTAATGACTAGTATTATAATAGTTAAGCAAATTGAAATTTTAATAGATTATTATTGACAACCTAGATTGTTGCTAGTGTTATTTCTCGTGCAATCAATTTTTCATTAGAGAAGTTACTAGTGTTACTTGTTAATGAGCCGAGATTGTTGACCACCGACTGCTGGAATGAAAGGGTCATGTATGAATCGATAGAAATTGAACTCGTGACTCTTTTTTGATGGATTAAATATTGTCAACTGTTGAGAGGAATAAGCTTGAGAGTTGAAAATTGAGATGAAGATAACATGAAGATATGATCGACGATTCAATTTAAAGAACTAGTTGTAGAAATCAAAGAGTCATATAACATAATGTGAACTGTAAATGAAATATGGTTATAGACTTAGAGTGGGATGTGGGTTTTTGGGGAAATTAGAAGACTTTTAGAAAAGAGTAAATGTAGTTACTGTTACAAACGAGATAAAGTTATTAATTGGTTTTTTTATTTTATATATATATATATATATATATATATATATATATATATATATATATATATATATATATATATATATATATATATATATACACACACGTATGTATTAAACGGAGTGTGTCATAAATGGAGCTAATCAACATTGATCCATACCCAACCCATTTAATAAAAAGGTTAAAGGGTACGAGTCGTACATGCGTAAATGAATCAAAAAATAAAAACCAAACCCTTAACATTCTTATAAGTTTGGAGCGAATCATGGTCAAAACCCGCTCCATTGACACGTTTATCTATACGTAATAAAGTACATAAAGTGTAAAAGTGGTGTTTTATACACATTTGAAATAGTTCGTTAGGCAAATTTGATGTTAAAATAATTTTAATTATATAAATAAGTATCATTTTATAATTATCATCTAACTTAGGTTTTTCTCCAAACACTATGACTTTATTAGTTTTAGTTGTCTAGGTTACTCGGATGAAAACAATTTCTAAAAAGTTCATCATAGTTTCATCATGATGCATCATGATTCTACGGTTTATATTTGACGTTGCACTTTAACAAAATAACGCTTCAAATCGAATATTCATATAAAAATGAATAATAGTAGAGAATATATATATATATATATATATATATATATATATATATATATATATATATATATAATTATTAATTATGTACAAACTTTTAGCTTTAAGTCACGCTTTATAAACGATATGGCTCGTCATGTCTCGTAAAAGTTTGAGGCTTGATAATACCGTAAAATTTACGCGTAAAGTTATTTAAAACCTTGGACAAAAGCTAACTTTATTGTTAAAGGTTTTTCAGCTAAGGGGCCAAAAATATTTAAAAATCACTTAGTGGTGAAAATAAAACATAAGATCCAAAGATTTGTTAGCTAACTTTTATGAATTGATTATTTGAGTAAGGTTATATTTAGTAGACTAGCCGAAAAATTGGTTTTTAGTTGAAAATTTAGCTTATATATGATAAGCTAGTTGATAAACTATAAATAAGATTTTTTTTTTTTTTTTGAAACTTGAGCAAGGTGCTCAAGTCAAATTACAAAAATGTTTAAAATGGAGGACGATCATTGTAACATCCATAAAAATCATGCCAAATTTAAACCTTTCAAAACCATTAATTATTATAAAACTTGTTTTCAAAATAGTATAATATCAGAGTATCCCAGAAACATAAACACAAATATGAGGAGTTGTACGATCACGCATTTGCCTTCCCGCGATC
Source organism: Lactuca saligna (assembly GCF_052625555.1). NCBI lineage: Eukaryota > Viridiplantae > Streptophyta > Magnoliopsida > Asterales > Asteraceae > Lactuca > Lactuca saligna. Next base: position 150,152,508 of record NC_136422.1, read on the forward strand.
ATTTGATGTACCTGAAACAAAAATTGAAACTATAAGCCCAAAGCTTAGTGAGTTCTCCCAAAATACTAATACAATGCACATAACACATATACAAATAACAACATATACTGGGTCCAAAACTTTACAGACTGGATTAACCATTAGCCCACAATGTGAGTGTGGCATGCCACGCTCGGCCCTCACCTCATATCTAGAATACTATAGGGTTTTTTTGGCTACTGCACGGAGTAGTATAACCTCAACCCAACCCACATAATATGTAGACATATAACAAAAATAATGTGCATACAAATAATCACATAATAATATAGGTAGTCCTACAGATCTACGAAACTGGCATACCAACTAACAAGCAACACTAACTCATACTCAACATACTACCAATTGCTAGGATAACATATCCATTGGACCAGAATTGGTGCCTTCGACCACTTAGTATAGTGAGGATAACTCACCTCTCAACTGTCGAATCGAAGTGATAACTCAAACTCTCGAACCCCGACTACGAACTCCACCACCTATAGTTACCAGAAGATCATTTCCATAAATTTCCAATTTACCAATATACCCCAGAAGTCACTAGTCAACCCTTGGTCAAAGTCCACGTCAATGGTCAAGGTTAATAATCCATGTTGAACCGACTCATTGAGTGTAGTTCATTGACTCGTCGATTCCTTCCTAAACTCGAGAACTCATGAAATCCCCAGTTGACTCGTCGAGTTTTCCTGAAACTCGCCGAGTTCATGCATGTCCAAATGTCGAAGAAACCGTAGCTGACTCGCCGAGTCACCCTACTGACTTGTCGAGTCCATTCAGAAGTCCTTGCATGACAATCTTCATTGGACTCGCCGAGTTGGTCATGCAGCTCGTCGAGTCCCTTCAGGCCTTTCTCCATTCAGATGCTTTTTAAGCCATTCCAAAGTTCCATATTGCAGATCCAGCTTCTTAAGACATTTTTATCACGTAAAGTTGCAAACTTTACATGCATGAAAGGTTCTAAAGGCTTAGAATGTCAAATTCAAGCTTGTAATGGGGTTTAACTCACAACAGAAGGTTCATACTTGCTAAAGCTGAAGACCGTATAGACATATAGACCAAGGTAAGTTCAGATTTGAAGTTGCAACTTCAGATCCTAGCCCATATCCAAAATGGCTAACATAAATATACTAGAAAAGCCCTAATCTTCAACATAATGAGATCTAGAAGGAAAGAAGGTCAAGGTAACAACTTTTTACCTTCAAACGGATGCCAAGAAGTAGAAGAGTTACATCCACTAGCTCCTCTTGCACTACTCCTCTTATACTTCAAGTCTTCTCCTTGCAAAACACCTTCCAAGCTTGAAAATCACACAAGAATGGAGCACACACATGAATTACGGTTTATGGACGTACAAGGGGCTGTAAGGGAGGCTAAGGGAGGCTATTGACCCTTTAAATAGGGTGAAAAACTCCAGAAATTAAGGTTTCATCCTCCAGCACCAACTCGTCGAGTCATGTCTTCGACTCAGCGAGTTGGTCATTTAAAACACGTGGCCCCAAAAGTTCCTACTCGACGAGTCAAGGCATCAACTCGTCGAGTTGACCTTTCATTATTAAAAATAAAGCTGTGAAAATTAATACATGAGATTCGGGGTATTACAATTCTCCCCCACTTGAACTAGACTTCATCCTCGAAGTCCGTTGCGGTGAATACCTCCGGATAGTGCTCTCACATCTCAGCCTTCGGCTCCCACGTCCACTCGGAGTCTCTTTGGTGCTCCCACTGTACCTTTACCAAAGGTATCTCCTTGTTCCGCAAAACCTTCACCTTCCTTTCCAGAATGGCCACAGGCCTCTCTACATAATTCAGTCGCCCATCGACTTGAATGTGCTCCAATGATACTACGGACTCCCCGTCCAGTATGTACTTTTGCAATTGCGAAATGTGAAAAGTGTTGTGGATCTGACTGAGCTCCTCATGAAGATCTAATCTGTAAGCTACCTTTCCCACCCTGGTAATGACCCTGAATGGCCTAATGTATCGGGGACCCAATTTCCCCATCTTCCTAAAGTAGATCACACCCTTCCAAGGCGAGACCTTCAAGAGTACCATGTCGCCGACCTGGAATTCTAACTCTGATCGATTTAGGTCTCGTAGCTCTTCTGTGCAGTATGTAACCGCTGTCTAATCTGCTGAATCTTCTCAATAGTTTGTAAAACTATCTCTGTCCACCCCATCACTCTGTGACCAACCTCACCCCAATAGACCAGTGTGCGACATCTCCGCCCGTACAACAACTCAAAAGATGGGGCACCAATACTGGAATGATAGTTGTTGTTGTAGGCGAACTCTGCAAGGGGTAGGTGGGAATCCCAACTCCTACCGAAATCTATGACAGTAGCTCTTAACATGTCCTCGAGGGTCTGTATAGTCCACTCGCTCTGGCCATCGGTCTGTGGATGATAGGCTGTGCTAAAATGTAGTCGCGTACCCAGCTCCTCGTGGAACTTCTGCCAGAAGTGGGTGGTGAATCTAACATATCGATCAGAAACAATGGAGACTGGAACTCCGTGGCGAGAAACGATCTGGCAGAAATACACGCCGACCAGCTTCTCGGCTGACAAACTCTCCCATTTGGCCAGGAAGTGGGCACTCTTGGTCAATCGATCCATGATGACCCATATAGCATCATACCCCTACGTCGTCCCCGGCTCTTGGTAATGAAGTCCATCGTGATCTGCTTCCATTTCCACAAGGGAATCTCTAAAGGCCTCAGTTTTCCATGCGGCCTTTGATGCTCGGCCTTGACCATCCTACAGTTAAAGCACCTCTCAACGTACCAAGCGATTTCTTGCTTCATGCACGGCCACCAGTAACTCAAACTCAAATCCTGGTACATCTTGGTGGCTCCCGGGTGAATAGAGAAGTAAGACTTATGATCCTCCTTCATAACCGTCTTCTTGACTCCACCAGACATCGAAACCCATACCCGACCACATCGGGTCAACAATCCATGACTGTCCTGCACAAATCGGGTATTCTCACCCCTTATCCTAGGGAATTCTCTGACTATACCAGATCCAGTCCTCAGCTGCTGAAAGCCTCATTGTGATGCCAGTTAGCCATCACCTGAATACCATCACATGCGGCGAGGCTCAAATAATCCTTCAAGTAAAAGACTCGTCCCTACAACGGTTAGACTAAGACAATAGCTGCGCAATAGGTCCAAGTCTAGCACTCTGAGATTATTCAACCCTGTTCACATGTGACGGGATGCATTCACCTAATGGCTAACTCCCATCACTTAGAGTCTCACAAAGCACAAAGCAAGCAACATTAGACACGGGAGACTACTCAATCAATTCTATCCTCTTAACAAGAAACTGCACTAGCATACCATGCTAAGCTCATACTATCAGGCATAACCTAAACAGGCTATCGTTCTGCTGACTACTCAATGCTTGCATGCAATTCTTATAAAGCTGAAAGACATAAAGCAGGCATATAAGGTATCCTCCTAGATCCTTAGTCCTATACTAGCATGCTGTTCTATTGAAACTAAAACTGAAACTCAACATTAACTGATACATACTGTTGTATGGGTAATTTGGGAGTACTTACTTGAGCTCAGCTGATCGCATGCACCACACCCTTTTCTCTTTTCAAAGTTTTTTTCTTTCTAAAATTCTATTTACTTTTCTAAAACTCTTTTCTTTCGAAAAACATTTTTCCACTTCCTTAGTTTGAGTTCAGACACACTCGGAAGTGTGCCCGAATCCCTCAAACCAAGGCTCTGATACCAACTTGAAATATCCCAAAAATTATGTTTTTAAATAATAATAAAAGTCATAACACTGAATGTCATATAATAAAAACCATACGTCGGATATCTCAAAAGCCATAGGAAAAGTGTCGTCTCAAAAACTGTATCAAATCATATCTAAGTATTTGAACAAAACTCCCAGGAAATAAGTTGAAGCTGTGGTGTGTGCGATGCCATCATCCCGAGCTTTTCCCTTTACTTGCGGAAGTACCTGAAACCAAAACTAAAATTGTAAGCACAAAGCTTAGTGAGCTCCCCCAAACTACCACATACCATACAATAACATATAACACATACTGGGCCTTGCCCACTACATCAGACCGAAGTCCGGAACTAACCAAGACCTTGCCCTCTGCATCGGACCGAAGTTCGGAACTGACTGGAACCTTCTCCCTACATCGAACCAAAGTCCGGAACTAACTGCATCGGACCGAAGTCTGGAAACTATCTGAGCATAATATAACATAGCATAAACACATCAACTAGCATGAACACATAGATTCCATACTGCATCGGGCCGTATCCCGGAACACATAACACATAAATCCTGTCTGAGCCACGAAGGCATCAAACATACTAAAAACTACATCGGACCGAAGTCTGGAAACTACTACTAGCTAAACGGGCCGGCATTGTGGCCTTAGACCCGTTCCTACTGGAAGGAAACTCACCTCGTAAACTGGCTGGTAAATGAACTGCTCTGGAAACTGTCTGCTGCTGCTGCTCAGGTATCTCCCTGGCTACAATTTCCATCCGAACCAAATACTGATAACTATACTGAGGGTAAAATGAGTATTTTACTCTGGTCAAAATCAATCCTTGCTTCTGCTCGCTACTACTCGTCGAGTTTGGCATAGATTCGACGAGTTCCTCTTCAATGTTATCACTCAGTCAATCTGCATCCGACTCACCGAGTTGTATGAAGAACTCTTCGAGTCCTCCTTCAACGCGTGAAAACTCTGGTTGTGACTCACCGAGTTGTATGATCAACTCGTCGAGTCTGATCTAGAGGTATGAAGATTGTCTTGTTTTCGCGACTCGACTCGCCGAGTCGCATGCATGCAATTACTATTTAGACGATTCTGCTCAAAACAAATGCATCCAACTGATAGATATGGGTTCCTAAGGCCTGGTTTGCACATAAAGGTTCCATTTTTACATGCACATATACTCCTAAAGAGGTTTATATGCTTAAAATGCATGAATAAGGTTAGATCTAGGGTTCATATGCAACAAGGTTCAATAAAGGTATTAGATATGGGTTTTGGGATAGAAATATGATTAGATCTGAAAGCTATACCACTACACAAACTCCTTTACTAGATTAAGCTCATAAATGGGCAAAAAGGTAACCTAAATGAGATTTCTAAAGAGAAACAACCAAGGAACAGAAAGAGTCCCATTAATACCTCAAATGACTCTGAAATGGATGCAAGATCTTGTTTTCCTTCTTCTCCTTTGGATCTAGCCTTCCTCTTCTCTTCCAATCTTCACTCTTTACAAAAAAATGCCCAAAAACACTAAAGATAGGTTAAGGTGTTGCTATGAAATGTTCTGAGGGTGAGGGAGGCCAGATTGGGTGCATAAGGGGGATTATATAGGGTGCAAAACCCGTGGATCTAGGGTTTCTTCCAGACTGGCGGACTTACTGATATGTGCATATTTAGTGTGTATTAAGTATAGTTTTTATTCATATATTAGCTAAATTATCGCATATTATGGACAAAAGGTACTTAAAAGTGTTAAATTATGTTTTTCAGTCCAAAGATGAAGCTTGGAAGCAAAAGGAAGCAGGAGAAGCGGTTAGGAGCTCGAGAATTGAATGAAGAAGAAAAACACTAAAAAAAGCTTCTACTCGTCGAGTCATATAGCCTACTCGACGAGTCCGGTCGAGGAATCAGAAGGATAATGACTCGGAATTCCAGATAGTTATCGCAATACGGGGAATGTGAGAGGGACTCGGCGAGTCACCACTTGACTCGACGAGTCGGATCGCTTATTTAAAGATAACTCCACAGATCGATTAGAGAGAATTCTGGGACGATTCATAAGTGTTTTGCTGCGATTAAGAAGCCAGAAGAACCCTAGAAGTCGACAAAGAAAGCTAGAATTCAATTCCGGAAGTAATTAAGGCACAATTTCATCATTCTACCTATTCTTTTGTTTTGTCAATATGATTAAGCAACTTGAACTTGTTTGTTTGCTGTTATTTACTTTAATTATGAACTAAAATCTTTAGACTTCTGTTTGGGAATACAAAGTTGACAATATGGTTTGATTGGTTGGTAGGATTAATTCCAAGTTGGTGAATTTTTGTTATTTTAGCTTGCTAAAGAACCTTGTGTATGAATAATAATTAATTTTCTGTTAATAGGAAGATAATTGATTAGCATGAAGTTCTATTGATTATTGACCTCATATGATATGTGACCACTATACCATATGTCTAGGATTAATGAATATGAAACTAGAATTAATAAGAAAATTGAGTAAATTCATGTGAAAGCTTGTAAGATGACCATCAAACAAGAGGTTAATTAAGAATAATAAATTAATTAGCTATTGCAAGTCTAACTTAACCCGAATAATTAATCTAGTAAATATAATTAAATTAAGCAATTGGCCACTGTTTGAGTTAGTTTATTTGCTAAGGATTAGGGTAGTGAACATGAACGTAATCACTTGAATCGGTAACCAACGAAAGAATTAATCCATTGCACTAATACCTTGAAATCAACCATAGAGTTAACCGAGTTGAACTAAACAGAAGTTTCTTTCCAATTATTGAATCTAGTTAAATTGTTATTTTCTAGTCTTAAATTAGTTATATTTAGTAAGTTTGTAGTCTTGTAAAACTAGAGAAAAACTCTTATTTCTTAATCAACTTAGATAGAATTAGTTTTTAATTTAATTTGCCGTTCCCTGTGTTCGATACCCTGCTTATTTAGCTATACCACAATTGATAGGTTCACTGCCTTTTGTGTGTTATTTGATAATTAAAGTAGGTTTAAAACTAAGTGAGTTTTACACACATCACTTACCGAGTCCAGGATATGGACTCGTCGAGTTGCCCACTTTCACGTGCTCGAAATCCCGTCTCTACTCGACGATTCGGGCAACAGACTCGTCGAGTCCCTCTTGAAAAACTTGGAAAAATAAACATTAAATAACATACCAGAAATGGGGACGTTACAACTCTCCCCCACTTGTCTCAGACTTCATCCTCAAAGTCTGTTGCCGCTGCATCTGCGAACAACTCTGGGTAGTGCTCCCTCATTTCCTCCTCTGCCTTCCACATCCACTCAAATCCCTTCCGGTGCTGCCACTGCACCTTTACCAATTGAACCACCTTGTTCCTCAAGGTTTTCGTCTTCCGATCCATGATCGCTATGGGTCTCTCAATATAATTAAGGCTGCTATCAACCTGAATGTCCTCCAAGGGTACTACTGCTGTCTCATCCATAAAGCACTTCCTCAGCTGAGAAACATGGAAAGTGTTGTGGATCTGACTGAGCTCTGCCGGAAGATCCAACCGATAAGCAACCCGTCCCACCCGGGCCAAAACCCTTGAAGGACCGATGAACCTGGGGCCCAACTTGCGCCTTTTTTGAAACCTGATAACACCTTTCCAGGGTGATACTTCAGGAGGACCATATCGCCCACCTGGAACTCCAACTCTGAACGCCTTCTATCGACGTAACTCTTCTGCCGACTCTGCGCAGTATGCAGTCTGCTACGAACCTGCTGGATCAACTCTATTGTCTTAAGCACCACTTTGGTGCTCCCGATGACTCGCTGACCAACCTCGCCCCAACAAATCGGGGTCCTACACTTCCTCCCATAAAGCATCTCGAAAGGAGTTCGATCAATACTTGTATGGTAACTATTGTTATATGAAAATTCCGCTAACGGAAGATACGTATCCCAACTGCCACCGAAATCTAGAACACATGCCCGCAGCATGTCCTCGAGAGTCTGAATCGTTCTCTCACTCTGCCCGTCTATCTGAGGATGGAAAGCGGTGCTAAAATGGAGACGAGTACCCATCTCGTCGTGAAACCGCTTCTAGAATCTGGAAGTAAAACGGACACCTCAGTCTGACACCACTGAAACAAGCACTCCATGTCGTGCCACCACCTTTCGCACATATATATTGGTTAGCTTCTCAGCTGATATGCTCTCCTGGATCGGTATAAAATGAGCACTCTTCGTCAACCGATCCACTATAACCCAAATCGAATCCACTCCACGTGTGGTCCTGGGAAGCTTAGTGATAAAATCAATAGTGATATCCTCCCATTTCCACACTGGAATGTCCAATGGCTGCATCTTGCCGTGAGGCCTCTGGTGCTCCGCCTTAACCTTCCTGTAGGTCAGGCATCTTTCCACATACTAGGCGACATCCCACTTCATGCAGGGCCACCAATAGTCGGGTCGAAGATCCCTATACATCTTCGTTGCCCCTGGATGGATGGAAAATCGAGACTTATGGGCCTCGTCCATCAACACCTGTCACACTCCGCCCCAGTACGCTACCCATACTCTCCCATGAAGGGTCAACAATCCTCGGCTATCGTAGTCAAAAGAAGCTACTTAACCCACAATCCTCTCACACTTCTGCCTCTCCTCCTTGAGGCCCTCGGCCTGCACCTGTTTCATTTGCTCCAACAATGGAGTAATCACTATCATCCTCAAACAAATATCTCTGATCGGGACCGCTGCTGACTTGTGGCTCAGGGCATCGGCCACTACGTTAGCCTTCCCTAGGTGATAAAGGATCTCACAGTCGTAATCCTTCAACACATCTAGCCATCGCCTCTACCTCATGTTCAGATCTGGCTGGTCTATGAGGTACCTCAAGCTCTTGTGATCCGTGTAAATGGTACACCGGAGCCCATAGAGGTAATGTCTCCAAATCTTGAAGGCAAACACCACTGCCCCTAATTCCAAATCATACGTAGGATAGTTAGCCTCGTGAGGCTTCAACTGTCTCAAGGTGTAAGCTATCACACAGCCTCACTGCATCAACACTGCTCCCATACCTGTGATCGAGGCATCACTGTAAACTACGAAATCCTCTACTACCTCTGGCAGAGTAAGAATCGGTGCCTCGCACAATCTCTGCCTGAGGGTCTCAGACGGTAACTGTTGCTCAGGGCCCCAACGAAACGCCACCGACTTCTTGATCAGTCGGGTGAGCGATACTGCTATCTTGGAGAAATCCTGGATGAATCTCTTGTAATATCCTGCCAAACCTAGGAAGCTCCGAATCTCGGATGGAGATCTCGGGACTTCCCACTGCATCACGGCCTCTATCTTGGCCAGATCTACCAAAATACCCTTCTGGTTAATGAGATGTCCAAGGAATTGAAACCCAACGGAACTAGAACTCACACTTGGAGAACTTTGCGAAAAGTCTCTCCCTCCTCAAAATCTCTAGCACCTCTCTCAGGTGCTCCTCGTGCTGCTCCTGAGTCTTGGAATACACCAAGATATCATCTATGAATACTATTACCTAAAGATCCAGCATCGGCCTGCACACGTAGTTCATGAGATCCATGAACGCGGCTGGAGCATTGGTGAGCCCAAACGACATCACCATGAACTCATAATGACCATATCAGGTCCTGAAAGCAGTCGTCTGCACATCCTCACCTCTAACTCACATCTGATGATACCCGGAGCGTAAATCGATCTTGGAAAACCAATACAATCCCTGCAGTTGATCAAACAAATCATCTATCCTCGGAAGTGGGTAACGGTTCTTTACCATTACCCTATTCAGCTCCCGGTAATCTATACACACACGGTGCGACCAGTCCTTTTTCTTCACAAACAAAATCGGTGCACCCCAGGGTGAACTGCTCGGCCTGATAAAACCCTTGTCTTTCAGCTCTTGCAGCTGCGTAGATAACTCCTACATCTCTGGGGGAGCCAACCGATACAGTGCCTTGGCTATGGGAGCCGCACCAGGGATTAGGTCAATCCCGAACTCGACCTACCTCTCAGGAGGTATTCCCGGAAAATCCTCAAGAAATACATCCGGGTAGTCTCGCACCACCAGAACATCATCAACTGTCGTCTTACCCTTCTCCCGGGCACCTAGAACATAGGCAACATAACCGACGCAACCCTGCTGAAAATAACGCCTCGCTCTCGCTGCTAAACATAGAACTGGTCCGCACTATGGCCTCTCGCCTTGAATCACTAACTCTCCCCCACTCGGAGTGCGAACCCTCACTAACTGCAGCTCACAATCTATCACTGCCCCATTGGGGCTCATCCAATCCATACCTACTATAACCTTATTCCCTCGTAGGGGAATAGGCACCAAGTCCACCGGAAACTGCTCATCGAATAACTGTAGAAAACATCCTCTGTGTACCCTTGCAACCCTAACGGTCCTATCAGCTGCTATCTCAACCTCAAGTGGACAATCTAGCTCCCCTGGAGCTATTCTAAACGTCTTGCTAAGTGCAAGAGAGACGAATGATCGGGTAGCCCCCGAATCAAACAATACTGTAGTTGAAATGTCGTTCACTAAGAACAACCATATACAAAATATATAACCATAAGAAACAATCAATAATAAATGCAGAGATAAGGAAAAAAATACATACCCGTCACCACGTCAAGAGTCACTCACGCCTCCTCTACTGTCAGCTGAAAGGCCCTACTTTTCGCCACTGGCATCTCAGCTAGGCCCTGACGGCCATCTGTAATCCTCAAAGTAGCAGGAGCAGGTGCTGACACCTTTCATATAGCAGCTAAACTCGGACACTGGGACTTTTTATGTCCCCTATGATTTCAATGGAAGCAAATCAGATATGATGTTGCAACGGTGGTAGTAGTGGCTGTACAATCTCTGCTCATATGCCCAGTCCGACCGCACTTGTAGCAGCCGACACTCCCTGCCTTGCACGCCCCATCGTGCAATCTCCCACACTTGCCACACCGAGCATGGCTCTACTGACTCCTAGCTCTGTGATCTGAACCCTTGGGCTTTTTGTCCGTACTCCCTGTGCCTGGAGCCGCCTCCGGCTTCCTCTTTCTCTCCATATCAAGGTCAATCTCTCTCTCTCTCTCTCTCTCTCTCTCTCTCTCTCGCCCTAGCAATCATGTCATCCAGCGTTTTACAGCTGGACCGGCTCACAATATGGCGAATATCACTCTGCAGAATCTCATGATAACGAGCCTTCTTCATTTCCTCATCATCTGCGTACTGAGGAGCAAGAATAGCCCTCTCCCTGAACTTTGTGGTAATCTCCGCCACTGTCTCTGTAGTCTGGGTAAGATCCTGAAACTCTCTGGCTAACTGTTGCACCTCAATAACCGGTGCAAACTCAGCTCTAAACCTGGTAGTAAAATCATTCCAGGTCATAGCATCCAAAGTTGCATCGTCTCCAATGACATGACCAACCTCCTCCGACAATTCTCGTGCCCTATCCTTCAGAAGACAGGACGCCAATCTGACCTTGTCCCCCTCGGGACACCTGCTCGTGCGGAATGCGTTGGCCACATCCGCCAACCATCTGGTACTCGCTATGGGGTCCCGCGCCCCGTGGTAATCTGGAGCTCCGCATGTCCGGAACTCCCTAAAAGTAAGCCTGCGCGACCCCATCATGGCAGCCATAGCATGGAAGGTGCTCAACCTCTCGTCCATCAACTCTAAGATACCCTCCTTTATCGAACCGAAGATCACAGGAGTCTGCTCAAGTATGGTGCGAGTGATCTCTGAAGAGAGAAACTCCCTAGTCTGCTTATCCAACTGCCCGGCCTCTGGGCCTGATCCTGATCCCCCTACGGCACCTGAACTGTCGACTGCTGGTCTAGGGCGTAATACCACCATTCTGAAACAAAACATAATAAACGTCAGGAACACCGATATATCTCGAGGAATCACTACTACCACAATTTTCCTGGTCTCATCTCAGCTTTCCTTGATTCGAGTACGGATCCTCTGCTTTCAGAAGTACGGGCCCATACTACCTTCCACATCTATCCATACTTTCCTCAAGTACTGCCTTGACTCCACCAAGTCACTATTACTGCTAATAATCTCTGCTACTCCCATCCTAGGCTTGCCCTAAGGAATTCTCTGACTATACCCAATCCAATCCTCAGCTGCTAAAAGCCTCCTTGTGATGCCAATTAGCCATCACCTGAATACCATCACATGTGGCGAGGCTCAGATAATCCTTCAAGTAAAAGACTCGTCCCTACAACGGTTAGACTCAGACAATAGCTGTGCAATAGGGCCAAGTATAGCACTCTGAGATTATTCAACCTTGTTCACATGTGACGTGACACATTCACCTAATATCTAACTCCCATCACTCAGAGTCCCACAAAGCACAAAGCAAGCAGCATTCATACATAGGAGAATACTCAAGCAATTCTATCCTCTTAACAAGAAACTGTAGTAGCATACCATGCTAAGCTCATACTATCAGGCATAACCTAAACAGGCTATCATTCTGCTGACTACTCAATGCTAGCATGCAATTCTTATAAAGCTGAAACACATAAAGCAGGCATATAAGGCATCCTCCTAGATCCTTAGTCCTATACTAGCATGCTGTTCTACTGAAACTGAAACTGAAACTCAACATTAACTGATACATATTGTTGTATGGGTAATTTGGGAGTACATACTTGAGCTCGGCTGGTCGCATGCACCACACCCTTTTCTCTTTTCAAAATTCTTTTCTTTCTAAAATTCTATTTACTTTCTAAAACTCTTTTCTTTCGAAAAACATTTTACCACTTCCTTAGTTTGAGTTCAGACACACCTGGAAGTGTGCCGGAATCCCTCAAACCAAGGTTCTGATACCAACATGAAACATCCCAAAAATACGACCCAAAAATTTTGTTTTTAAATAGTAATAAAAGTCATAACACTGAATGTCATATAATAAAAACCACACGTCGGATATCTCAAAATCCATAATAAAAGTGTCGTATCAAAAACTGTATCAAATCATATCTAAGTGTCTGAACAAAACTACCAAGAAATTAGCTGAAGTTGTGGTGTGTGTGATGCCATCATCCCGAGTTCTTCCCTTTACTTGCGGAAGTACCTGAAATCAAAACTGAAACTGTAAGCACAAAGCTTAGTGAGCTCCCCCAAACTACCACATACCATATAATAACATATAACACATACTGGGCCTTGCCCACTGTATCGGACCGAAGTCCAGAAACTGCATTGGACCAAAGTCCGAAACTAACCAGGGCCTTGTCCTCTGCATCGGACCGAAGTCCTGGACTAACTGCATCGGACCGAAGTCAGGAACTGACTGGAACCTTGTCGCCTGCATCAGACCAAAGTCGAAAACTAACTGCATCGGACCGAAGTCCGGAAACTATCTGAGCATAACATAACATAGCATAAACACATAAATTGCATACTGCATCGAGCCTTAGCCCATAACACAAAACACATAAATCCTGTCTGAGCCATGAAGGCATCAAACATACTAAAAACGGCATCAGACCGAAGTCCGGAAACTACTACTAGCTAAACGGGCCGACATTGTGGCCTTAGACCCATTCCTACTGGAAGGAAACTCACCTTGTAAACTGGCTGGTAAATGAATTGCTCTGGAAATTGTCTGTTGCTGCTCCGGTATCTCCCCGGCTACAATTTCCATAACACACTGAATCAAATACTGATAACTATACTGAGGGTAAAATGACTATTTTACTCTGGTCAAAGTCAAACCTATTGGTCAAAGTCAACATACAGTTGACCTGACTCGTCGAGTTGGGTAACCAACTCGTCGAGTCCTCACCCTCACTTCCTTGCTTCTACTCGCTACTACTCATCAAGTTTGGCATAGACTCGATGAGTTCCTCTTCATTGCTATCACTCATTCAATCTGCATCCGACTCGCCAAGTTGTATGAACAACTCGTTGAGTCCTCCTTCAACGCATGAAAACTCTGGCTGTGACTCGCCGAGTTGTATGACCAAATCATCGAGTCCGAAGAATAACTCGCCGAGTCACATGCATGCATTTACTATTCAGACGATTCTGCTCAAAACCAACATATCCAACTCATAGATCTAGGCTCCTAAGGCCTGGTTTGCACGAAAAGGTTCCATTTTTACGTGCACATATACTCCTAAAGAGGTTTATAGGCTTAAAATGCATGAATAAGGTTAGATCTAGGGTTTATATGCAACAAGGTTCAATAAAGGTATTAGATCTGGGTTTTGGGACAGAAATATGATTAGATCTTAAAGCTATACCACTACACAAGCTCCTTTACTAGATTAAGCTCATAAATGGGCAAAAAGGTAACCAAAATGAGATTTCTAAAGAGAAACAAGCAAGGAACAGAAAGAGTCTGATTAATACCTCAAATGACTCTGAAATGGATGCAAGATCTTGTTTTCCTTCTTCTTCTTTGGATCTAGCCTTCCTCTTCTCTTCCAATCTTCACTCTTTACACAAAAATACCCAAAAACACTGAAGATAGGTTAAGGTGTTGCTATGAAACGTTCTGAGGGTGAGGGAGGCCAGATTGGGCGCATAAGGGGGATTATATAGGGTGCAAAACCCGTGGATCTAGGGTTTCTTCCAGACTGGCGGACTCACCGAGTCCAGGATATGGACTCCTCGAGTCGCTCACTTTCACGTGTTCAAAATCTTGTCCCTAATCGACGAGTCGGGAAACAGACTCGTCGAGTCCCTCTTGAAAAACTTTGGAAAAATAAACATTAAATAACCTACTAGAAATGGGGACGTTACAGTAAAGGATCTCACAGTCGTAGTCCTTGACTACATCTATCCACCTGCACTGTATCATGTTCAGATTTGGTTGATCCATGATGTGTCTCAGGCTCTTGTGATCCATGTATATGGTACAGCAGACCCCATGGAGGTAATGTCTCCAAATCTTGAGAGCGAATACCACTTCTCCCAAATCCAGATCATGAGTAGGGTATCTCGTCTCATGCGGCTTCAGCTGTCGCGATGCGTAGGCTATCACCCGTCCTCTCTGCACAAGGACCACCCCAAGTCCCATGATGGATGCATCACAGAACACTACAAAATCCTCAACTCCCTCCGGGAGAGTCAAGACTGGAGCCACGCATAGTCGCTGTTGGAGGGTCTCAAACGCCCTCTGCTGCTTGGGGCCCCATGGGAAATCCACCCCTTCCTCGTTAGACAAGTGAGGGGTACTGCAATATTGGAGATATCATGTATGAATCTACGGTATTAACCTGCCAATCCCAGAAAACTCATGATATCCGAAGGAGACTTTGGGACCTCCCACTGCATAACCGCCTCCATTTTGGCCTGATCGACCAAAATCCCCTCTTGGTTAACGAGATGTATGAGGAACTGAACCTCCCGTAACCAAAACTCAGACTTCAAGAATTCAGCATAAAGTCTTTCCCGCCTTAGAACCCCCAATAACTCCCTCAGAGGCTCCTCATGCTGCTCTCGGGTCTTGGAATATACCAAGATATAGTCTATGAACACGATGACCGAGAGATCGAGCATTGGTCTACGAAACCGATTCATCAGGTCCATGAATATTGTTGGGATGTTGGTGATCCCAAACAGCATCACCATGAACTCGTAGTGTCCATAATGAGTCTAAAACGCAGTCTTCTCCACGTCCTCCTCCCTAACTCTGACCTGATGGTACCCAGACCTCAGGTCTATCTTGGAGAACCATGATGCTCCCTGCAACTGATCAAAGAGATCATCTATCCTTGGGAGTGGATAATGGTTTTCACCGCCATCTTGTTCAACTCCCGATAATCAATGCACATCCGGTGTGAACCATCCTTCTTCCTGATGAAAAGGATCGGTGCTCCCCATGGAGAACTGCTCAGACAAATGAACTACTTGCCCAGCTGTTCCTGCAGCTATGATGACAGCTCCTACATCTCTGGTGGCACCAATCGGTAAGGTGCCATGGCGATAGGGGTTGCACCTAGCACCAGGTCAATCCGAAACTTGACCTGCCTCTTCGGAGGTATCCTTGGTAACTCCTCTGGGAACATGTCCACAAACTCCCTGACCACTGGGACCTCTGAAAATGAAGTTTGATCCTGTCTCGCATATCCACCACATACGCTAGATAACCAGCACACCCGTGCTGAATATACTGTCTAGCTCTGGCGGATGAAAAAAAACCCTAATCCTACTCTGGTACCCTCTCCGTAGACAATCAACTCTCCCCCACTTGGGGTTCGAACCACTACCCGCTGACCCTCGCAGTCGATCATGGCACCGAATCGACTAAGCCAGTCCATCCTCACAATCACGAACACATCCCCCATGGGGATCGGAATCAAGTCAATCAGAAAATATACCCCGAATATCTCTAACTCGCATCCTCGGTAGACCGAAGAAGCGGAAACCCCATGTTCATTGGCGATAGAGACTCGCAAAATACACTCTAGCTCTCCTACTGGCACACTGAACTCCCTACTAAACATCTGACATATAAATGATTGACTCGCCCCGAGTCAAACAAAACCAATGCAGGCAAAGAATTCACTAAAAACATACCTAATCACAGGTATAAACAGATAAGCATAAAACATATACAATCAATAAGATAAGGGATAGAAACATACCAGCAACCGCATCTGGTGCTGCCCTGGCCTCCTCTGATGTGAGCTGGAAGATGTGTCCCTGAGCCTTCGAGGGCTCTGCCCTACCTAGTCTCCCGTTCATAATCCTTAGTGTAATTGGCACGGGAGCCTGGGCCGACTAGGTGGTAAGTAACGAACAGTTGGCCTTCAAGTGGCCAACCTGATCACACTGATAACACAATCTCATACTCGGAACCGAGGCGGGCTGGCAACAATCCTTCGCATAATGTCTGTCCTTACCACACCTGTGGCACCCACTACCATCTTGAAAAACTCCAAAATGACCCTTGCCGCACTTTCCACAAGTGTGGATCTGCTAACTTCCATTCCTATAATCATTGGTCTTAGACCGCTTCGAGCCGGCTATGACTATGTTGCGGCCTGTCGCTGCTCCCTTAATTGTAGCTCAATCTCTAACTCATGCCGCCTAGCGCCCTCCTGCAACTCCAGTAGAGTATCACATCGCAGGGTAGACATAAACTGACGAATGTCAATCTCGAGCATGCTTAGATAACATATCATTTGAGCTTGCTTGGGAGAAAACTCCGGGCAAAACACCGCCCTCTCTATGAACATGCGGGTGATCTCCGTCACCGACTCCCCGATCTATCTTAAACCCAAAAACTCCTAAGCCAATCGTTCTGGATCAACCCGTGGGATGTAACAAGCACGTAACATATCTCTGTACTGCACCCAAGTAACACCAGATCTCTGATCATTAATGTACAACCCAATCGTCAATCTCCATCAGTCCTTGGCCCTGGACCTCAGCAGGTTTAGGGCACACCTGACCTTCTGTTAAGTAGAACACGAGCAAGTAAACAAATACTCCTCCACATCAGAAACCCGCCTCATGGCTTTGATGAGGTCCTGAGTCCCATCAAAAGTAGGGGGCTTCGTGTTATCGAAGTCCCTGTACTGGAAAGCACAACCGGCTCCCCCCTTTCGCCGTTACAGTCGATGCAGCTGCGGCGACAGCTGTCTCTGCAAGGGTTGCATAACGCTCGTCGAAGTACTCGACCATGGTGGTGTTAATAGACCCAAACATCTCTGGTAGCTATTCCCGGACCAAAGTGTCAACCTCATCATGTAGGATCTCTTGGATCCTGGCATCTAGTTCACCTGCCCCCATCTGTATGACAACCTCGGGTGTTGCCAGCCCCTCCTGGCTGCCCTCTCCTGATCTTAATCCTGATCCTGATTAGGATCCTGCCACAAAGCGTCTCGTAACCACCATTCTAAAAATATACCAGAAAGATATCAGATAATCCGCATAATAACATGGATCCAACTACCAACTAAAACCCTAGGGGCTGTGACTTCCTTGCTATGCGTATGGGTCCTATGCTTTCAGTAGTACGGGCCCATACTACCTTCCACACCTACCTATATTTGTCTCAAGTATCATCACAACACCCTAACAACATACATCGTGGTCACTCATTCCTTACTCCTAGAGGAAAGCTAACTATCTCATAACTGACCTACCAGCCCTACACAACCCACCCATGAAATTTCCACAACCCTTCAGCACTCGTGTATGCTAACCATACATAACTATGGAACCTATAGGCTTTTGAATACTTGATCCTACCGTAAGCCCTTCATCAAACAAGAATAGGAAATAAGGCCAAACCAAACATTCTCAAGCTATAAGATCTCAATTATGTACAGTCGTGATGCGTACACAAGCAACTATAGTAACGATGTCAATTTCATATAAAGAAACCCTGGGCTATTAAGCATCATGTAATCAGGCAATTTTATCATGAAATTCTTGAACATCCCTAGCCTAGCACTAGCATGTTGTTCTAACATATCACAATATCAAATAATATGTATGGTATTTTAGGGTCTACTTACTGGCTCTGGTTGATCATACACCATGCATCCTCCTTTAAAATTTTGAAAACCTTTTGAAAATTATTTTGAAAATATTTTCCTTAGTTTGAGACTGGATTCACACAAGTGTTTCTCCAATTCACTCAAACCAAGGCTTTGATACCAACTTGTAACATCCATAAAAATCATGCCAAATTTAAACTTTTCAAAACATTTCAAAACCATTAATTATTACAAAACTTGTTTTCAAAATAGTATAATATCAGAGTATCCCAGAAACATAAACACAAATATGAGGATCTATACGATCACACCTTTGCCTTCCCGTGATCATCTGATGTACCTGAAACAAAAACTGAAACTATAAGCCCAAAGCATAGTGAGTTCTCCCAAATTACTAATACACTTCACATAACACATATAAAATAACAACATATATTGGGTCCAAAGCTTAACAGACTAGATTACCCTTGGGCCCACAGTGTGAGTCTGGCTTGCCTTCTAGGCCCACAACTCACATCTAGATTGCCATCGATCCCACAGTACCAGTCTGGTATGCCCCACCCGACCCTCAGCTCGTATTTGGAATGCTCCGGAGCCTACATTACGAGTTTGGCATGCCTACCCGGATCTCAGCTCGTATCTGGAATGCTCTCGAGTCCTCAGTATGAGTCTGGCATGCCACGCTTGGCCCTCAGCTCATATCTGGAATACTATACGGTTTTTTTTGCTACTGCACGGAGCAGTATAACCTCAACCTAACCCACATAATATGTCGACATATAACACAACTAATGCACATACATATAATCACATAATAATACAAGTAGTCCTACAAATCTACCAAACTGGCATAACAACTAGCAAGCAATAACAACTCATACTCAACAGACTACCAACTGCTAGGATAATATATCCAATGGTCTGGCATTAGTGCCTTCGACCCCTTAGTATAGTGAGGATAACTCACCTCTTAACCGTCGAATTGAAGTGATAACTCAAACTTTCAAACCCCGGCCACGAACTCCAACACCTATAGTTACCAAAAGATCATTTCCATAAATTTCCAATTTACCAATATACTCCAGTGATATGGGCATATTTAGTTATAAAACTCATGCATTATCTTAATATTGTATGTTGTTTTTGTCTCATTTAATGAACAAAAGGTGCATAATTAGTTTAGAATTTCATTTTTCAGCAACAATGACATGCTCGGGTGGAAAAGGAACCGAAACTAGCGATTGGAAGCTTGGATCTTGGATTTTGAAGAAAAAAGGATGTTGATGGACAGCTTGTCCCCTGTTCAATTTTTTGGCCATATCTCATTAACCATAACTCCGATTTAC
Organism: Lactuca saligna; assembly: GCF_052625555.1. Lineage (NCBI taxonomy): Eukaryota > Viridiplantae > Streptophyta > Magnoliopsida > Asterales > Asteraceae > Lactuca > Lactuca saligna. The sequence goes on from NC_136422.1 coordinate 150,172,122, forward strand.
AAGATTAAAAATGTTCTGAAAACTATACACAATTTCGCACGACTTTCATGTTTTGAGAAAATGCTGATTCCAAACGGACTCGATGAGTAGGCCATAAACTCGACGAGTCACATCGAACTTTCGCGATTCTGGACGCGCTGACTTGCCGTACATGGGTTTTACGTGATGGACTCGCCAAGTAGGTCACTGGACTCGACGAGTCACCTCTGTTTTGTGAAAATCTATATAAAGGGACTTTCAGATCGATAACCTGGCATGGAGAGAAACCCTTGGGGGTAAAGCTACGATTAGAAGACCTGCTAAGGTGCTGGAAGCCAAAGAATCAACCCTAGATCCAATTTTTAGAAGAATCAAGGCAAATTCAAGTCCATTCTTACTTATTCTTTAAGTTGAACTATGTTTGAGTTGTTTGATTTTGTTTTTGATCTTAGTTTTACTATAATCATGAGCTAAAACTATTATCTTCTATTTAGGATAGATGAATTTATGATTATGGTATGATTCTATGGTTAGGATTATTTTTATTTGTAATATTGTTTCGTTAAGATTGTTAAAGAACATTATGCATTAGAAATAACTATTTTCTATTAATAGCTAAGTAATTAAGTTGTATGAACATCTCTTAATTGCTAATCTCATATGATTTATGTGAACACATAGTTATATGCCTAGGAATAACGAACGTGAAACTATGGTTAACTAGAGAATGGGTAGGTTAATGTGTGAGCTTGTGTGACGAACCATCAACAAGGAGCTAACTGAATTAGCATATTTGATTAGCTTATTACAAGTCTTACTTAACTCGAATTAATGAACTAGGAAATCTATTAATTTAATCACTTGATCACTACTTGAATTTATATGTTTTCTAAGGATTAGTAATAGCGAACGTGAACCTAATCACACTAATTGGTAGCCAATGCCAATTAATCCATTGCACTTGTCATAAAATCAACTATAGGAATAAATGATTCGAACCTAAACAGAATTCTCCTTAATTATTGAATTTAGTTGATTTTTATTTACTTAGCTCATAGTATCTTAGTTTAAGTTTTAGTTAATTGTTTAAGTTTCTAGTCTTGCAAAACTAGAGAAAACCCCCCTTTTTATTACTTGTTTTATTTAGATAATATTAGCATTTGTTTTAATTGTTTACCGTTCCCTGTGTTCGGTACCCTACTTACCTGAACTAAACTGCTAATCGATAGTTACACTGCCTTTCATGTGTTTGTCTTTGCGTTTAAGTTAGTAGGATTAAAACTAGTTGGTTTCACACACATCAAGTTTTTGGCGTCATTGCTGGGGAACAGCTCAAATAGTTAATTTTATTTGCTAATTGTTATCATTTTTATTTTATTGATTATTTTTTTTTGTATAGTTTAATTTTTATTTTATTTTTAAATTTGTTATGTATTTTCCAAATCTCGATGCTTTTGATGCTTTTCTTGAGGAAGTAGTATAGGAAATTGAGCAAGAAGATGAGGAGTGTGGATCGGATGAAGATTTGAAGAAATTTGATCGATGGTTAGATAACATCTTGTCTAACGACCAAGAACAATTTGAGTCACAAGAGCTGGATTTACAAGATGAAGAATTTAATCTAGAAAAAGATTTGGAGGAGCTGGAAAGGTTGCTAGCAGAGAGGTCAGACGAAGAACAAAAACAACCTGAATTGCAGGAACCAACCCGTGGTTTGACCATTACCACTACATGGTCCCCTGTTCTTCTAGTTTGTGTTTCGAAGCATGGGGTGACGATTCTAACTTTGGAGAAAGTTCTAAATCACGATCCATTTATTCCAACCGGTTCCAACCCTTGTCAATATTTCTTGGGTTTTATGAATTCAAGCTCGTTTGGCCAATTTTTGAAGCAAAGAGTCGAATTTTACAAATTGGTCCAAAGAAAATATTTAATGCAATGGATGGATGGGCATCAAATTTATTAGAAGTTCATTAAGTTGGGAGTCCAGCTAAAGACTCGCACAAAAATAAGCGCTTGCGGGAGGCAACCCGTCATTAGAGTTTGCTTTTCTTTTTCTTTCTAAACTTCTAGTATTTAGGGATAATATAGGAATTTTTATTTTGATGTTCGTTTTCCTTTTTATTATGTGGTTTTGTCTTTGATCTTTGCAGAAGCTAGGGTGATATTAGAGCGAATTCTTAAAGAGTGAGGGGATTAAAGTGAGGGGTCGTGTCGTTTATGAGAAGATTAGAAGACTTTGAGCGATATGTTGTGTCTGATGTTCATATTTGATTAAAAAGAGTCTCGTCCCTGGAGAAAATGAGGAGTTGTATTACCTTGATACTCTCCTAGAACACAAAATTAAAGCTGAGGCAGAAAGAAGAAAAGACCTGATCAGAGTCAAGAACTCGTCGAGTGCACCCTTATAACTCGACGAGTTCCAGCGAAAATTCACAATTCCTGCCCATATGACGATTCAACTCGACGAGTCTCCCCATAAAACTCGACGAGTTGCTAATTCTTTTATCTTTGAGTCGACGATTTGATTCAATTCAAGGCGGCAATTGGCTATATTTTTGAAGACCTTTTCTAGGCGATTCCAAGATGATTTTTCCCACATATTTAGAGCTGTCAACCACACGAAATTTGGTGCCCGAGGCATGGATGAGTTGTTCCCATGTCTATAGTCAGTTGACGATGGAGCTTTCAATGTTAAAGATTTACCTCGCGACTACTATCCCATGGGAGTTTGTTCCAATTCCCTCCTTAGTCTTGTGTTTTTCTTTTTCATGCATAACATGCAATGGGGACATTGCATGATTTAAGTGTGGGGTAAGGGGTTGTTATATTACATTAATCAATTTAGAATCCTAATTTAGGCTTAATTTTTACAAAATTGCATAAAATTACTAGGATCTAATTTAGGAAACTTTGGTAAAAAGCAATTAGGGATCATGCTAGTATTATATTTAGTGAATTCATGAGGACCCAAATGTTTAGTTGAGCCTATATACGTTATAATGCATTTATGGCCTCCTTTATTCTATTGAAATCTTGGGACAAAAACACAACCTCGCTTAGTTTGAGGGATGCAATATGTTTAGCATCGTGTACCATAAATGTATCGAGGAAAATTTTATCTTTAACCAATAAAGGTTAAAGTTGAGTGCCCCTGCTTAAGCATGTAGGTTTTGAGTGAAAAAAAGTGAGGTACATGTAAAAAAATAGAGAATCACAAGAAAAGTTGTAAGAATTTTGGAGCAGTCAAAAGTGAAGATACCAAAAATTAAAAAGATGGTGAAATATCAAAGAAGTGAAGAATTCCAAAAGAGCTCCATAGTAGTATCGAAAAAAAGTTGTAATTTTCTAGATTATGTATGCTTGGGTTGCTTGACCAAAAATACTTTAAGGTTAAGAAGTTTTCTGCGGATGGATTCGGAGGGATGCATAAAATGAGCGTTGTTCAAAAGAAGTGAGCAAGTGTTTATGAGGATTGTGGGTATTTAGAAGTAGGGGGTCCTTAGGAAAATTTTTAGATACAAATGCATGCGTTGCGGTCTTGGCATAATGGATGGGTTTGATTAGAATATTTTTATGTAATGCTAGTATGCTAAAATTCATTTTTTGCTTGGGGGCAAGCAAAAGTCAAGTGTAGGGTATTTTCATATGGGCATATTTAGTTATAAAATTCATGCATTATCTTAATATTGTACTTTGTTTTTGTCTCATTTAATGAACAAAAGGTGCTTAATTAGTTTAGAATTTCATTTTTCAGCAACAATGACATGCTCGGGTGGAAAAGGAAGCGGAACTAGTGATTGGAAGCTTGGATCTTGGATTTTGAAGAAAAAAGGATGTTGATGGACAGCTTGTCCCCTCGTCAATGTTTTGGCCATATCTCATGAACCGTAACTCCGATTTACAAGATTAAAAATGTTCTGAAAACTATACAAAATTTCACACGACTTTCATGTTTTGAGAAAATGCTGATTCCAAACGGACTCGACGAGTAGGCCATAAACTCGACGAGTCACGTCGAACTTTCACGATTCTGGACGCGCTGACTTGCCGTACACGGGTTTTAAGTGACGGACTTGCCGACTAGGTCACTGGACTTGATGAGTCACCTATTTTTTGTGAAAATCTATATAAAGGGACTTTCATATCGATACCTTAGCATGTAGAGAAACCCTTGGGGGTAAAGCTATGATTAGAAGACCTGCTAAGGTGCTGGAAGCCAAAGAATCAACCCTAGATCCAATTTTTAGAAGAATCAAGGCAAATTCAAGTCCATTCTTACTTATTCTTTAAGTTGAACTATGTTTGAGTTGTTTGATTTTGTTTTTGATCTTAGTTTTACTATAATCATGAGCTAAAACTATTATCTTTTGATTAGGATAGATGAATTTATGATTATGGTATGATTCTATGGTTAGGATTATTTTTATTTGTAATATTGTTTTGTTAAGCTTGTTAAAGAACATTATGCATTAGCAATAACTATTTTCTATTAATATCTAAGTAATTAAGTTGTATGAACATCTCTTAATTGCTAATCTCATATGATTTATGTGAACACATAGTTATATGCCTAGGAATAACGAACATGAAACTAGGGTTAACTAGAGAATGGGTAGGTTAATGTGTGAGCTTGTGTGACGAACCATCAACAAGGAGTTAACTGAATTAGCATATCTGATTAGCTTATCGCAAGTCTTACTTAACCCGAATTAATGAACTATTAAATCTATTAATTTAATCACTTGATCACTGCTTGAATTGATATGTTTTCTAAGGATTAGTAATAGCGAACGTGAACCTAATCACACTAATCGGTAGCCAATGCCAATTAATCCATTGAACTTGTCATAAAATCAACCATAGGAATAAATGATTCGAACCTAAACAGAAGTCTCCTTAATTATTGAATTTATTTGATTTTTATTTGCTTAGCTCTTAGTATCTTAGTTTAAGTTTTAGTTAATTGTTTAAGTTTCTAGTCTTGCAAAACTAAAGAAAACCCCCCTTTTTATTACTTGTTTTATTTAGATAATATTAGCATTTATTTTACTTGTTTACCGTTCCCTGTGTTCGATACCATACTTACCTGAACTAAACGGCTAATCGATAGGTACACTGCCTTTCGTGTGTTTGTCTTTGTGTTTAAGTTAGTAGGATTAAAACTAGTTGGTTTCACACACATCACCCAGAAGTTATTAGTCAACATAACATATCAACATAACATATCAACATACATATAAACCATAGACTTTAATTGATCCACCAGCATAACATATCAACATACATATAAACCATAGGCACCCCGTCATCATAGTACTACCGACTATCAGCCATCACACAACCATCATACATATAAACCATAGGCACCCCTTCATCATAGTACTACCGACTATCAGCATAATGCATACAAACAAATTCTCTAGAATTTAATTGATCCACCAGCATAACTTATCAACATACATATAAACCATAAGCACCCCGTCATCATAGTACTACCGACTATCAGCCATCACACAACCATCAATTCCCAACTATTATACAACCACCGAATCTTAGCCGTACCACAACCGTACTAAGGATATTACTAATATTAACGGTTATGAATTCATAATCATATGTAGCTAAAACTAAGATATACAATTAAATAGACGATCCTACCCAGGAAAAATAAATCAAAAAAGAATCATTTATTAAGGCTTAAACCAGAGTTCTTAGGTTATCCAATTTTAACTATGTAAAATCTCTACGACATTCACTTTGCGATCCACCAATACCACCAATACTCAACCAATCATGAAACATAACAGTATCAATCAATCATTTGATCACATACTTGACGAAGACTAACTAGTCTACAGTATACTCATATCCTAATAGTGCTTATGTCTAATCATACAAAGGACATACAATTTCACATGCAGTATAGTGAAAAAAACTCGCCTGGAGCTAGCTAATCAAACACAATACTTACACACGAGTCCACCAACAATCTGATAGCATGGTATACCTAATATGAATCATAGATTGATCCTTCGTCCTAAACTCATATCATTTTAAGTTTGACCAAAAGTCAATCTCGTCAAATGTTAACGATCAATAGGTCAAGGTCAAAGTTAACGGTAAAAAATCCAACCCGTCGCAACCAAGCCTTGGTCGTGTAGCTATTACCAGGCGATAAAACAATCACAACATCAGACCTATATTTACGATGCGAACCTTCCGTGGTTGCATCACGATTCTCGAGGAAAAATAGTAATTCCATTAAGCACTTAATCCCTTAAGACTAAGGCTCTAACTTTCTAGATCAGATCAAAATAATGACTTCATGGATAAAGTTTCCAACTTTATCCATTTGTATGCCTCGAACACATCCATCTCTAACCTAGGTCTAAAATGGGACCAAAATTCTACAATCTTCATACATGGGTCAAATGGGAGGTTGAACACACATACGAAACAACCCTAAGGGTCTATAATAACAACTAAAACCACCTTTAAATCCTTGAGTTATCCAAACTCCAATGAATCAAGACAACAAGGGACTAACTAAGCTCTAAATCCTAGATCTAGCATGAAAAAGCCTTAAAGGTGGTCACTTGATAACTTACAGAGCTTGATAAGGCCACAAGAAGGCAAAATCTATCTGGAGTTGCTTCATTTGATGTAGAATAGCAACTAACTCTTCAATCTTTCTCTCTGAAAAACCAAACACAATGGAAGAAGGCAAAAGAGGCTAGGGTTTTGGAGGTGAAACGTTTATAGGGTTAGAGGTTGACCAATAAGGGAAACCCTAGGAGTTAGTGACATTATAAAGGGATCAATACCCAACATTAGGGTTTTAGATTTTTGTGGCTTCGTGTCATGGCCTCTGTATAGTCGTGTCACTACTTGCAACATGGCTTACAATGCTACACATCAATACTTGTGTTGCGACTACAAGTTTTTATGCTAAAACCCAATAACTTGAATTCCTCAAATTGACAATTTAACAACATTGTAAATGGGTGTTACAATTCTCTCCCCTTATCAAGATTTTATCCTCAAAATACGCTTTCAGAAGTCCTTTCGGGTACTTTACCCGCATTCCTTTATTGGACTTCCAAGCCCCTACAATCCTCAACAATTCAAAACTACCAAATTGTGATTATAGCAACGCTAACAAATACTTATACGGAACTGTCCATGACCGAAAACTTATCCGTCTAAAAACTCTAATTTCGACAATTATCTCCCTCGAGCATAAAATCAACAAGTTTCCAACAAGGAATACTACATATTCATTCTAAATCGAGTACCTTGATCAACACATCCACAGTACCTCAAAAGGAACTATATACCTGACACCTGTCCATTAAGGCTTTTAGAGCTCATTTATCGTTTCAACCGCCAAAATTTTCCTATACCAACAAGCATATCTCCCAATTGCTTACGATCTAACATCACTTACCATACATAACTTCATGCTTTTCCATCCGAATCTAGAAACCCACAACCTCATGCTGAATCATCGGATTCACTGTCCGACCCTCAGCACTCTACATTACTCTTTTCTAACAGCATTTGCCGAGTCCCACCCATGAAATACATACAATTATGAGCTTACAATCCAATCATGATTCCTCCCACCTATTAGGACTTTAAGACTCATGTCACAATACCGTTCTTGTCCATATCCCACTCCAGTCCATTAGGCTCGCGATACGATAACATTCTTTCCATAATCCCACTATTACCACTAACAGTCCTTCTAACAACAACATGAAGCAGAACTCTAGAATACTAGACCCCATAAGGTGTTTAGATCGTGCTTCGAATCCCTAAGCCCCAATCAAATAAGAACATACAAATGGCTTTCTCAGCATAACACTCGACATAATCCGACCACCTCAAAACATGTGCCAACACTTATAACCTTAATTCTTTTTGTTGATAAATATGGATATCTACTAAATCCTTAACTTTAACTGCTAAAACGTCTGCTGAATATCATCCCTATCACAAGTTGCATCCTTTAACTACATCCGAGCCCACTACACCATCAACCTCTAAATACGAATCACATTAAGTAGATACATTGCTTCTCAATCCTTCATTATGATTAGATAGCTCTCCCCACTTGGAAATGACTAGTAACTGATGCCGACCCTTATCACTCGAATCCCCTAACCGGTCTAAGCAACTATACTTTTTGGGTTCTAAGATTCTATGGATAATATGGAGCCAAATAGTCATCTGAATAATCAACTCCACCTTAGAACCCTTATTAGACGAGAACAAGTAGCAAGGTTAAGTCAAAATTCTAACACTATGGTGATCTCAACCATGCATAACACTTAGATGCTAAAAGAAATTTCAAAATGTCCTACCATTAACCTCTAATTCTAAACTACATCTATGAAATCACTAACAACATGCAACCTAACGAGCAACTCGACTAAGTGTTTCAAAACCAATACATGACAAGAGTCAACCGAAACATATCATCCCTCAAGATCATCAAAGAGTATAATTAGACATTATAACATAAATGAAAACATACCAAATGCATTGCCAAGTGCTACACTCACATCCTCTATAGAAATCGGATAAGCTAAAACCTTGTCCCTTGGGACCTCCATTATCCCCTATCGTTCATCCGACAATTGCCATGCTTTATGTGTTGGATCCAAAACCATCCTTTCCATTCGGCGAGGACAGTCAACCTTTACATGATCTAGATGGATGTATAGAAAACACACCCCCATCTCACCTTAACTATAGTCATGGTTGTAATGATCTTCCTGACCACATCTGAACCACCTCAAAATAGACGTACGACAAGCACCCCCATGAATCTTGCTACATCCGTCTCTTTTCTCCTGGATGCAGTTATGAACTCAGAAAAGGTCCGACTCTGGCCATGCTCATGAAATGCTACGAAAAGACATTTAGATATTTAATTAAAAATAACAGTAGATCATATGGAATATTATCAAAATATGGGTAAATATAAGATAACAATGATGCTAAATTACAATCATTTTGGTGTGGTTTGAGTTTCCCCAACAAGTTTTTTTTTTTTTTTTTAAATAAATACGATATAAAAAAATTCATATAGCATTGTCTAAATATATAGATGATTTAGTTAAGAAATAATCATTTTATAATTTATATAGATATATGTTAACCAATCTATATTAAAATAGGTGGGTTTTCATTTATGTTATAATGAATTCGCCTAATTGTCATGTATTGAAATCGACCAAACATTGACGTTGACCATACAATTGAATCCGCCTAGTCGTCATGTATTAAAATTGACTAATGATATTGTCGTTAAGAACTATTAGAAACACATATTTCTTAATAAAAGTAAATAAAGATCGTTTATAAACTTGATCATTCATGCTATTCCACAATTTATTCTCTCTATATTTGTTGTAGTAGCCGGAAAAGATATATTTTATGTAGTTATCGTATCTCAGACATTAAAAGCTTGATTAAATCACTTTAGTTGGATGTATAATAACATAAATCATGTTTGCAAATAATTTATTATATATTGTAATAGCACCCTATTTATCTCCCTCGTGAGTATGTATAAACATTATTAAACAACCAAACAAACCATCAGGCACTACTAGAAAAAAGACCTTTAACGACGCGCTTTTTATGACACGCGCTAATTAACGATACGCAATAGGACGTGCCCTAAAAATAGTGTTATCTCTTCAAAAAATGTAAGGATTTACGTCACGCATTATTGCGTGCCCTTAATTTAGTGTCTCAAGAAAAAAAATTAGAAACACGGAGGGCGCTTTATCTTAAACGTGCGTCGTCTGTACATGTCGCTTTATAATTTTAATGAAACGCGCTTTTAGTTAATGAAGGGGGAAACGAAATCCCCAAAATTTTGAAAACCCGCCTTGTTTTTTCTATCTTCTATCTATTTTTCATCCTTGCAATCCCCTCTCCCCTCTCTGATACTCTCTCCTCTAGATCTCCCTTCATTCTCTACCTCCCGTCTCTCTGTAAACCTCGAAGGTGAATCGTAATTGATCTGCGAGGTCTCCTTCTTTTCTTTGTTTTCTCAGGTACAACATCATCCTAATCCATTAACCCCTTTCATTTTTCATTAAAAAAACCCTAATTGACTTGGCAAGTTCATGAACCAGATGTAGCACATTCCAAACTGGGGATTTAACCAAACCCGATAGAGCCATTGACGGAATCTTCGGATCCGGTCAACAAGGACTCTCTGTAATCAAACAACTTTCTTCACAAGGGATCGCTCCAGGTCTTCAATCTATCAATCTAGAATGTCCACTATCAAGTTACATCGAATCAAGGTCTAGGGTTTCAAATGCTTCAAGTTCTTCCCAAATAATTTCCCCTCTCAAGACGATTTTCCTCGATCGTATCTTTATGGCGATGATTCTCTCTCGATCGGATCGAAGACCGCTCACTCTCTCCTTAGATCTCCATGTGAGTCTGATCCCCCCTCTCTGTAACAGCCTCGCTTCCTTCCAAAAATCGAAGACCATTCTCTCTCGATCGTCTCTTTATGGCGAAATTTAGACACAATAATCTCAACATAAAATTCGTAACTGAACTCCTCTTCACCTCTACCCTACTCCATCTACAACGACTCCTTAAATTTACAAACCCTAGTCCAGTTGCGCTTCTAGTCAAATCAGGTACCTATCTATCTGCTTTCTGAATTCTCCTGGATTGGAAATTTCTTGATACTTCACTAGCTTTTAAACAAACAAAAATCAGTTTTTCTCTCAATAATTCGTTGGATTTTTCATTGGTGTTCCCCTTACTGGTTTCGATAACCTCTCTAATCTGTGAGGTTTGTGTTTACTTTCTTGCCCTCCCTCTCTCTAAGAAGAAAACGCAGCCTCATCGCCTTCAATCACCCAACGACATAGGTGGAACTCAAACTTTTCAGACCAAAAGAAATATTGTACGAAAGAAAAGCTATCCATTAATGGAAGAAGTGCAGGGGGTTGCTTATTGGTGCTGTTGTGAACATGAGACCTGATTTATTTAAGGCTACTATAGCTGGAGTACCATTTGTAGATGTTGTGACTACAATGCTTGGTCCAACTATTCCTCTTACAACTGCAGAATGGGAGGTGATTTATATATAATATTTTTTTGTTTTGGAAACTTAAAGCAGGATGCTATGATAATATTAGTATGTTTCTTTCTAAATGTGAATGACTTGCTCTATTGCAGGAATGGGGTGATCCTCGGAAAGAAGAGTTCTACTTTTACATGAAATCATATTCACCAGTTGATAATGTGAGTGCCAATGTATCTTGTTTTAGTTTAACTGACATAAATCCATCTGACAGATCATCAAATGAAAATGTTGAAGTTAATTACTGATGGGTGTCTATTTTGAATAGGTAAAAGCTTAGAATTATCCAACCATAGTTGTTACTGCTGGAATAATGGTAGGTTGTCAAGAGTGATATTCAGGATGTGATTGATAAAGATGGTGAGGGGTTCACTATGGTCACAAAAAAAGCTGGAAATGCAGGGAGTGCTACTGTGAAGGGGTACGGTACAGGTGATATTCATCCCAATGTTTCTGGAAGAAAAGGTAGTAATTGGAATGGAGGGAATAACAAAAGAGGAAGCTATAATAGTGTTAATAAGGGTAATAAAGGTTGGAATAACAGAAGTCATAGGGGGAATTGGAATAGGGGGAGTGTTAGCCATTGGAATCATCAAAAGAAACACGAGTTTGTTGCTGCAAATAATAAATCTTTCATTGTAGATAAGCAGGGGCATAATGGGAAAGAGAGTGTGGATTCTAGGAAAAAAGAGGAAAAAGTGGAGAAGGGAAAGGATTTTAAGGGTAGCCAAATTATAAATCTTTCATTGTAGATAAGCAGGGGCAGGCTTCTCCTGATTCTATGGAAAAGGTTGTCACATAATCAACTTTGTGATTGTATATTGATGATTATAGATTGGTGGCTTTGAGAATCTAACAATAACTTTAACTTTTTTTCTTGCAGATATCAGCAGAATCCTGTCCTACTTCTGATATGTTGGTCAATAATTCTGACAGTGGTCAAACTGAGGCTATAGAATCTAAGTGTGATACCAGTGTGAATTCCAATCTTGGGAACCATGATTGTTTAAATCCTATGAATGACATCCTTGATACCATGTAAGTTGGAAAATTTAATCATTGCAACTTACTAAGTATCAAAATAAGAAGGTTGGATGTTTTACTTTGTGATGTTTTACTTTGTGATGTTTTTTTATTTATCGCTCCGGAAAAAAATCCAGCCATGAATGACAAGACATCCGATGGTAATCATCTCCACTCATTAACCAATTGGATCTCATAGATTTTTTATGAACTTTCGTTAATTTTTGTTCATGTTGTGTGGATTTTTGATTTTGAAGACATGGCGCCGTTGTACGAAACCCTAGCCATGAATTCCGTGTTGGAACTCGACCAGAAGGTCTTAGATTGCCGAAGAGCTCAAGAAGCTTGATGAAAAGTAAGTTATGTTTCATTGCATCTCACTACTAATCCATGCTTATTTTCATAAATATATATGTACATAGATTTAACATATTCAAATTTGAAGGTAGATGTTCTATTTCTGCAACAAATTTTTTTCGTATGTTTAATCCATCTGCATTTTACATGGATTTGTTATTGAATCTGTTACTGAATGATATTGGCATTTTTTGTATATAACCACCGATACCTACATGAAAATGTTGCAATAGTTACGCTTGAATAGGTTTGAAATAAACAAGTCTAACTCTAATCCATCGAACCATGAACTTAAGATCATAATACAAGCTGTTGGAGTTTGGGCTTTTGTATTGCAATGTAACATTGTATAGGTGCTGCCATGTTCCATCGTAAGAAAGTTAATGGAATCTATGTTCAGGACCTCAAATTCCATGGAGTTTGCTATTAAAGAAAATGCAAATCAAAAGTGAGTGATAGATTGGTTTGGCCTGTCTCACCATCTTTTTTTTGTTCTTGTTTTATTTAGAACCGTGGATGCTGAAGAAAATTTAGGAGAAAGTGAAGTTAGAGAAGCTCATTTTACAAAATTTTTGTTCTACATTCGGATTGGTGACAAGGTACTCAACAAATAAAGTTTACCTGTTCATGCAAATTTTATACTATGTTGATTTCCAGTGCTACTCCATAGTTTTTTTCATGCCATATAATAATGCCCCTATATTGTACCAAAACTCATAATACACCATAAGTTTATAAAACATAAATGCAACACATTTTTGTATTCAACAAAAAACTTGTATTCGACAGAATCGCTAACAAAAGCAGTTTCAAATTTAATTAAGAATATGTCCCAAAGCTGTTGCTGTTAGCTGGAACAGATAGACTTGACATGTTCTTTCTTTTTCTTCCCATTCATTGTTGTTTGGATAAATGATGTTTAAAATTTAATTAAGAATATGACTGCACCAGGGCCCTCACAATATAATATATAATAATTTTTAAATAAAAAGTCAATATTATTTCTTGGTGGAAGGGTAATATGGTAATTTTCTGTACCAGGGCTCTCACGATAGGACAAATGCAGGGAAAGTTTCAAATGGTGGTTGTCCGACATTTGGCTGCTCTGTTGAAGATGAAGCAACCCACCACACCACACACATGTTGGCATGAGCTGTCATGAGGGTATTTTAGGAATAAATTCTTTTATGTAAATTCCTTGATTATAGGAGTAGATTAGCCTCTATCCTTTTTTAGCTTCTTATGCTCCTTTATAAAGTATTTCCTTTCTGTTATGAATTAATGAGAAATGAAATACAAAAATACACTTTTTATCATGGTATCAGAGAGGCTTTGACATCCCGTAGAAACTTAACCAGGTACTCCATTATCGTCTATTAAACCTCACCAGGTACCTCCTTTTCCATAAGACATACATACTTAGTTATAACTCTAAGCTTTTGTGGTCACGTGGATTTTTGGTGCATAATCATTTTGATGTCTACAAGTCTCAAATTTTGATTATGTTCTTGTGTTTGTTCATCTAAATACAATATTTACACTTAACATTCATGGGTTCAAGATTTTGATTTTTAGGTTTATCATTTAGGTAATCCAGGGATAGCAAATTAACTAGTCTTATTCGTGATTCATCTGGTGGAAGGACTAAAACATGCATCATTGATACATTATCTCATGTTGTTTATTCTCTTGAAGACATGAATGCCCTCCTTATTCCCCTTTCAGGTTGCATGGTTGACGAGATCAGGGGATTATGAATTGGAAGTTCCAATTGCAATTAGACCAACAAGTGAAACTGTGATGTATCTGTATTTCACAAAATGATCAGGGGACACCATGACTTGCCCTAGAAACTTAACCAATGGTGTAATGTTGTTCGGTGGGATTTTAGTAATCCGACTCCATTTATCAGGTAGCTTCTTTGCTTTCTTATTCATAATTCATCACATGACATGATTTTTTGTCTTGATTTTCTATTTCATGAAATGATAATAAACTATTGTTATTCTAGGAGCCGTGAGTTTCTTTGGCAAGAAGGACACACTGCCTTTGCATCAAAGGATGAGGCAGACGCTGAGGTACAATTATAAATTTAAGGAATAAAAAATACCTATGTTACACTTTATTGTATTTTTATACTGATATTGATAAAATTGTATTTCCTATTGTGATTAACCATTAATAAACTATTTTTGAAAATAATCTAGTTGTCTATATCCATAAACTGGTGAAAATTTTACGTTCTGCTTTAGTATATTATAGTATTATACTATTATTATATACTCAAATTGATAAAATAGGTTAATATATTGTCAACTGTCGTATCAATATTAGTATACTTGTTGTTGATTGTTAAAATTGGTTAGTTTAGTGGATAAATCGATAAAATATTTTAGTGATGTATTTATTTTTAGGTCGTCGAAACTCTTGAACTGTATAGGCGGCTATATGAAGAATACTTGCCTGTCCCTATGGTGAAATTGAAAAAAAAAAAATGCAAGATAGAGATGTTTGACGGTGGACTTTATACCACCAGTGTTGAGGTACTTACTAATAATAGTTTTGAAAATATTAAATGACTTTTTTGCCCCCGTCAAGTATTATAACTTATTACATTATTTGCATATTAACCTCCATTGTTTGTGTTAATATTGAACTCTCCCTCTCATATTGAACATATAAAGTAAACTTCTATTATATACTGCAGTTCTGTTTTGAAATAGAAGAGAAAGTAAGAGGACTTCTGCATAATGTGTCATTTTTATTGAAACTAGGGGGTTACTTAATTGGTATTATTCTAGACTCTTCTACTATATGGCAGGCTATCATGTTTTTGGGAGTCATTTTCTCAGAATTTATTTATAGCATCATTTTCTTGCTTTCATTTTGAATAATTGGATTGCATTGCAGGGCAAAGTATCAGAAAAATGCGCATTGATATAAAAGAAATTGACAAGTGCATTGAAATTAATGATTTTTTTTTTGGGGAACCTATTTGAAGAGTACAAAGCAAATTTAGAACACTTGACCTTTGATAGCATATCGGGTAAATCTATTTTATCCTTAAATTAAGTTTTATCAATTGAAATTAATGATTTGTTGTTTAGCTTGTTATTTTAATGAAACCAGTTTTATTAAAATGAGTTTTGTTTATGTCATGGTCATGATAGATTGGTACATAGAGATGCTGGCCTGGTGGCTTTTGTCTTTCACTGTAAGTGGCTATGTAGTCTTTAAATTTTACCCTTTCAAGTCCTTTACATGTATAAGGGTTGTTGGAGCTGGTAGACAAAGGCGTATATACAAGAAACTAATCAACAACAGGTAAATTGTAACTAACTCCAAGTAAAATAATCATCTTAAACTTCAACTCCAGATATGCTAGGTAACTTGGTTGTTTCTGCTGATGAAACAGGTCCAGTTGGTCCTTATGCATCAGGTAAAGTTGATGGAAGAAAGGAATATGAAGCCACTTGATTTAAATCTTGCACCATTATCAGCAAGATGCAATAATGACTTGGAGTTGAATTTGGCTAAGTCATTATTGAGTGAGATGGGCCAATGTACAACTGCTTATCCATATAATTAGCTGTTTGGAGCATTAGTCTCAAAGAATTATGAAAGGCAAGATGTAACTTTACTTAGTTGGAATTTGATGTACACAGTAGATTAGATGCAAATTTATATATTGTAAGAAATAGAATTGTATGACATTAAATTTATGCAATGGATTCTATTTTTGTATATGATATTTTATTTTCTATTATAAAACATTAAATACAAATTTAATTTGAAAATAAATAAATCTATAAATAATATTTTTTTAAACATTTAAAATTATGATACGCAAAAATGTGTGTCATCTTCATTTATGACATGGCCTTTCTTGACAGGGGCTTTCTTGATACGCATTGCGTGTCATTAACATGAGCGTCGTAAGGTTATGACATGCGAATGCGTGTCGTCTTCCTTTATGACATGGCCTTCCTTGATACGCATTGCGTGTCGTAAATGCGCGTCGTAATTGCGCGTCGTATTTGCGCGTCGTAAATGCGCGTCGTCTATAGACGATGCGCAAAAGTGCGTCGTCTCTCTTTATGACAGGGCCTTCCTTGACGCGCATTTGCGCGTCGTCTGAGCCTTTTATGACGCGCAATGAGCGTCGTAAAAGGCTGTTTTTCTAGTAGTGAGGTTGCAAAATTCTTATATATATATATATATATATATATATATATATATATATATATATATATTAAAGATGGATATTTTTTAGGAATAGTGAAGTTGTGTGTTGTTTGTAAAGAATGGCCCTCTGTTTATATATGTATGTTGAAATTCGTCTCTGGGTCAGTTTATGTTAACACCGATATTTTGTGCGGACATGTTGGAATACACAGTTCCGGTTTCCCGGTCATTTTATCTACACCCATAGGTTAATCGATCTTCCAGTTTCTTTTTATCCAAAATCGGCGTCTGCCTGTTGCTTGAGAGTGATTGTATCTAGGGTTTCAAATCTCGATTTCGCGTATTCTGTTTCTTCTATATTGTTTTTTTATTACAATCACACAAATCTTCTTCTTCGTTCTCCACCAAATCTCTCTGTTGCGACACCGCCTCCGCCAAAGCCTCCGTCGGTGAGTTGCAGGATCCGTCGGTGGGTTGCTGATGTTGCATTACTTCCACCGCTTCTCATCCAACCCTTCTCTTTGTTTCTTCTTCGTATGTCTGACCATCGGAAGCCACCACCTGTGTCGATGATGATTGAAAGGTATTTTCTCCACCCTTCTAATTTGTTTTTCGTTCCTTGCATTCCCTAGCTGCCTCCAAACCACCACCCCACTATGTTCCTTTTCTTCTACACCTCGAATATTCAACTCTTCTACGACCGACATCATCTAGAGATTGAACATCACCAACCGCTTCTCTCAAACAACTCGATATTCAATCGAAGTTTTGGGTGCAATGCATTGATCTTCACATCAAATGGCTTCATCGTAACCATCTGCAATTAATTCCACTGTTCTCTTCTTTTTCTTTCTCTATTCCACACCACGGAAACTCCGCACTATAAACACTGTCGTTTCCTTCTCCCAATAGCTACCTTATTCATGTTTGTTCTGTGGAGGTTTGATGAAATTTTGTTCAATGTTCCATATTAGGGATTACTAAAATTGAATTTTTCTTATTGTAGAGTCGTTGATGTTGTCACTTGATGGAGGGGGAGCGGTTTCTTCTGGAAGCATAACAGGTTTTGTTCGTGGTTCTTTTTTATTGGTGATTAAGTTTTTCATCCGATTAAGGTTCGTTGCTGTGAAGCTTGAAATTTGTTCATTTTTATATAGCAACATATATAATTCTAGATTAACGAGTCCAAAAGTTATATGTGCAGACCAGGTGTTTGATAAAAAGCTTGAGAGAAGAAAGAGCATGTTAAACGTTACCGTTCTTCTATTATGTAAATTGTTCACCTTATAAAACTATATTAAAATAGAATCTTTTGGGTACCCTATGAAAAATTTAAGTGGGTGAATTCTTGGATATGCCTATCCTGACTGGATCACTCTATGAAATTAATAACCTTGAATTCATCATAATGATCAAATGTTTGACCATGAAGGTAAAGAATTGAATACAGAACCCTTTGGTTATAGGTGGATGTCAACGAGGCTTCCACATACATTGTTATTCAGGTCAAACATGAGCTTTTCTGTTTTTCTTTTCTTTCAAACTCCATTTCCAGTGAAAAATTACATTACCATAGAGTAAGAAGTGATTTAAAGCATTTGAAAGATAAAGGTACATGGATGTAGTTATGTTATGATACTTAACTATTTCAAAATACAGAGTAATTAATGTTTTGGGCTGCATCAGCAACCTCCACGTGTATTGCAAGAACTTTCATGGATGAAATTGCTTACAGGTTAGATACATGATACAATAATACATCATTGCATTCATAATAATATCTGTCCAATTTACATGAAATAGAAAAATATCTAACAATTAATGTTTTGGGCCGCATAAATGGAGAAAATATACATTGACGTTTATTTGGAACCAATTTTGTATTAAAAATATATTTTATACATAGAAAAAGAGAAATATGAGATATAGAAATAAACTATATACCGGCCTTATATTGATATTATTATTATTATTTGTGCTCCTTTTTTTAATTATGTATTTTGTTTCTTGGTGTTCAAAACAGAGTACAATCATTGCTTTATTGGATATTTGGAACGGGGATTGTTTTGTATGTCAATGATATTGCTATGATTAGGTAAAATTATCAAAGTGAAATGTTGCAAAATCTTAACTTTCAGTTAATGATTATCATTCCCATTTCCCAATTTACCCTTACTTTTTCACCATGAATAAACAAAAAGAAGAACAAGTTATCTTGATTCTTGAATCTTCCATTTAATCTTTCTTACATATGTTTCCAGTTGCTATTAACAAAAAAAATATATCCAGCTACTGAATACTGATCTTTTACTTTTTACCATTATAAATTAGGCTGGCATGCATATATATTCAACAACATCAGCTAAAGGGAAACGTCTTCAAGTATCTTTTTCTATGATGATAATTGATAAAATAAATCTTTGTTTACAAAAAAAACTAATTATACTTTCAATGCAGTCAAATATGGGAGCTAAAAATCATGGAATTGTG
The DNA here is from genome assembly GCF_052625555.1 of Lactuca saligna. Classification (NCBI taxonomy): domain Eukaryota; kingdom Viridiplantae; phylum Streptophyta; class Magnoliopsida; order Asterales; family Asteraceae; genus Lactuca; species Lactuca saligna. The sequence goes on from NC_136422.1 coordinate 150,191,287, forward strand.
ATGCCTGATGTAAACGTTGTTGCTGTTTTAAATGCTTTAGTAGTTGCTAGATTTGGAGCTGCAGGACAAAGGTGTATGGCTTTAAGCATCGTAATCTTTGTTGGAGATGCAACACGATGGTATTATATTTTATATTTTATATTTTAATTATATTGTCAATTTTCAAGTAAAATTTAATCTTATTTTTCAAGGAAAATGAGTTAGCGAAGCGTGCGAAAAACTTATAGTTTAGTGGAAATGGTAAAGATAGTGTTGTTGGTCCTTACAAATTTTTTATGTTTTCAAAATTCAATATCCATTCTAACTACTACCATCTTCTTGGATTGTCCCTACCAGTTCAAGAAGAACAAAAAGAGAACCTGTACTCAGATAACATAGTAAGGTACATGAAATCCATTAACCCATATCACACCCAAGGACACTCCCTCTATTTGTAAATTAAGTAGCATGTTACATAAAACCCAAGATATTTACTAATTTTTAATAAAAACCCAACATATTTGCCCTTTATATCTTACACAACATAAATTGTTCCCGTCTGTTTGAAGAATTATTTTACTATTTTTTAATAAAAACCCAACATATTATGAAAAACTGATTGTTGTGTTGTGTTTTGATTTATTAGGAGTGCTTAAGTTGCATGCCATTTTCATCGTCCATCACTATGGCAGGTGAAGCGATCAAAACATAAGGTTTCCCACTTTTTTTTTAACAAATTATAGAAATTGCAGTAAATTACATTTTTGGTTGTTGAGTATAGCCGATTATTTTAGTTATTGTATATATATTAAAGGAGAACACTTCTTAGGAATAGTGCCTAACCAGTTTAACTCCTTAACCATGGTCACCGCTTCATCTGGATCCTTCCAAAGATCGTTTTCCTTCCATCCTTCCTTATAGCCATTCAATCCACCGCCTCATACTCTCTCCATCTGATCATGATGACGCAACCCGAACGAAATAGAATAAGGATTTGGTAAAGGGTGGTCGAGACACCCCCAACGCATACGACACACCCCTAATGCGGTACCATGGACCTCCGTTCGCCGCCACATACCACCATCGTCGTCGAAGTCGGACGATTAGTCGATCTTCGACCGTCGCCTTCTTTCTTCCTTCACACTTCCTGGAATAGCCCTAAAGTGATGTCTATATGTTATATTCGTTCTTTATCAAGTTTCTATTTTGGGATTAATTGACCCACTGCTTTTATTTTATCCTAATGTTCATACGATTTTCAGTATTGTTTTTTATACAGCAAAGGAAATCAGTCTACTCGCAGAGTCCTCAAGAGGGCAACAGGCGACTGAAAGCTTCAAATCAAAATCCTTTCGTGGAACGAAACCCTACGAAGCGTTGTGATTATGGAGACAGAGGAGGAAGCATCTGGACAGATGACGGACGAGATTTACACGAACGACGTTGATGATGAGTCGCTGTCGCAGCAGCAACAACGTAGACTGATTATCAGTGGCGAGCAACTCGATATCGACGCGTACGCCTACACGAACGGCGTTGATGATGAGTCGATTATCAATGGCGAGCAACTCGATATCGACGCATACGCCGCCGTATACATAGGTCGTACTAAAATTTCGCGCTTGATATTCATCGCCGACAAATGTGGCAATGTTTCGATGCAGTTAGAGGCGCTTCGAATGGCTTATGACGAGATTGAGAAGGGAGAAAACACACAGTTGTTTAGGGAAGTTGTTCACAAAATCGATGGACGATTGGGTCCGAATTACAGTTTGGATTCGGGTTAGATGGACGCGGTGGACCGTAGGGCTGACCAGAGGAAGGAGAAATCTATTTTTTTTATATTTAAAAAAAGATTTGTATAACTTTTGTTTTTGCATTTAGATGACATTTTTTATTGTTAATGAAATCGAAGACGGTGGAGGGATGGGGTAAGTATGAAGATGTTCTTTCTGTATTTATTGTAGATTGCATTGTACTTTCATTTAAAACTACCTGGATATAAGATTGTATTTTCATTGTTTTCGAAAACCTATTCAAATATAGCATTGTACTTCTTTTGGTAGCATGATCTATCATTACATTTCCATTCATCCGATTGATGGAAAATTATACAGAATAGCAACATACTTTAATTTGGATACCAATTTATGCAATGTACTTCATTATTTGTCTCAGAAAACGAACACATTCCGCCCCGCGCAACGCGCGGGTAACGCCTCTAGTTAACATAAAAGAAAGTTCTTTAATAAAAATAGAATAAAACGAAACTTGTAATCTTTTATTAAAAATTCAATTTCATGTTAGAAATTGGGGTATAGTAAGGCTTGAAATTCTAAGAATTGTGTAAAACACTTTCAGATTAAAGCATTTGAGTGATACTCCCAATATTCTTTAATCGGATAAGACTCAGAAAGACAAGAATTTAGAATGTTTTGATATAGTTTCGTATGTACCAAAAAATGAGACCAAAACCGACTTTATGATCTTTGTCTGAAAACTGTCATATGACGGTTTCAAACTGTGATAAAACTATAAAAATTGACATAAAAACGGAAATTTGGATAATGGTCAAACAATAGTCAATTCTATGAAAATCCGATTTTCTGATGCATTTTTAATATAGCAAATTGTCGACCCCAGCTAAGGGCTGCCGCCCCTTGGACCCCGCTCTCAGGGGCGCTGCCCCGGACTCCAGTTCGTTTAGGGGCTTCGCCCCTAAATGACGGTGTACTTTGAAAACTTGATCAAACTTAAATAAGTGTGCATTCCACACCTTCCTTACTTGTTTAATATTTATCAAGATCAGTTTTGATCAACAAAGTAATCCCATTACACTTAAATAATATTGATGATAATAAATCACCAACATTTAATTCAATAACTATTAATATAAAAATGTAAACTAAAAATAAGACTAGGATACAGAAACTACAATACCTTTTTGTATGATGGGAATAAGGTATAATACAAGTACAAGTTGGTATGTGAGCCTAGACCCGACTAGCTGGTTAAGAGGAAATGGATATTGAACTAAAGCCCAATTAACTTATCTATTACGAAGGGTCAATTAAGTACAATCTCGACCCAACTAAAATGTCCGGAGACTATTTTTTATTTTTACTGGTTCTTTAAAATTATTAAAGGTAATGGTTTCATGGCCGATAGAGTCCTTTTTTTTTTTTTTTTTTTTTTTTTTTTTTTTTTTTTTTTGCATATTTTATTCCTATAGTATGTGCATAAATAGGGGAGGGATAAATTAATTTTCATATAAAGTACAAAAAGTTATCTAATCTCGTATTCTCTGTAAATATCATATTTTCCGCTTTCGTATTTCTTAATTGGGTTTTATGCAGAAAAATTCTATTATTTTAGATTTTTGTTTTGATAAACTCCTAAATTTTTTATTTTGAACATAAAAACTCAATTATTTAACATTTTATCCAAATTAATAAAAAAGATTTTGTATTTTTTATTTTAACAGGAAATGACAGATTATATAATTTTTCCAAAAAATAAGATTTTTCTGTTCAATTTGTTTAGGACTTTATAAATTTTTTCCAAAATAATAAGATTTTTTGTATATAAAACCCTTCTTAATTTTGTATACAAAATTTTTTGTTCTCAAATCTCATAACGGTAAATTTTTAATATTTTATGCATTATAGTCCGTATTTTTTTTCAAGTATATATTCTTTTCCGTATAAAATTGGTATCAAAACAATTAGTTGTTGAGGTTCTCAAGCTCTCATTGGGTCACACACAACCATAGTTTGCGAATAATCCAAGCCCCCGATGGAAAGCTCCTATTTGACAAGATTTTGATACAGTTAAAACGAAGAATATTAGTCAAATAACGCAATGCAAAAAACATGAAATGCTACTTATTGGAGAAGAAAATTCGACGTTGGGACGCCATGTTGGAACATAATGTTGTGAAACAAAAGCTGCAACAAATTCAAGGCAAACCATTTTAACGCGAAATCATTAACGTGAGTTTTCGTTAATGATTTGTATTGTGAATCCAGACATTTAGGTGCTGTTTGTTTTGGAAGTGATTAAATATTTTTTTGTCTTTTTTCATGTTTGCGGAAGAAGACGTGCACTTGAAAAACGTCTACCCGCCAGAAGGGAGAAGTGCTCAAAAAGTACTTTTGTAGAAAAACAAACAAGACCTTACTGTCAAATCACTTTGACAATCTACATCCGATAAATCTAATACAAAAAGACACTTAAACCGGAGCCAGTTAAAATAGCGTGAAACAAAATTTAGAATTTTGGGCTCTTTATATAAAATTTAGAATACATATATATATATATATATATATATATATATATATATATATATATATATATATATATATATATATATATATATATATATATATAGCGTTAGGTTCATGTGAGACGGCCTAATTTTGTGAGACCGTGAGACGTATTTTTTTTTATTTATTTTCTATTTTTTTTAATTAATTCAAGTTCCAATTTTTTTTTTTTTTGGATTTTTCCATTTATTTTGCATTTTAAATTATTTTTTACAATATGTACAGTGTAATATTTTATTAGAATATTTCACGTATTTTTCAAAAAAAATGGATGTTTTTTAGTAAATTCAAGTTCCGAAAATAATATTTAAAAAAATAATTTTTAGATTTTTCCATTTATTTTGCATTTTAAAATTATTTTTTAGAATATATGTTAGTGTAATATTCTATTAGAATATTTCACATATTTAAAAAAAAAAACAGGTTTTTTTTATATTTTTTATTATTTTTTAGTTAATTTAAGTTCCGAAAATAATATTTAAAAAAAGAATTTTTGGATTTTTTCATTTATTTTGAATTTTAAAATTATTTTTAGATTTGGTATCACGGTAACACAAAATTAGAATGGTTTCAAATGAGCCTGAACATATATATATATATATATATATATATATATATATATATATATATATATATATATATATATATATATATATATATATATGGGTAAAGTGAATATACATAACAACCTTATATAAGCTTAGGTACCTAACCTCATCAAACTACATCATTTTGCATTAAATTTTCATTGCAATCATCAAAGGTTCTTAAAGTTCATCCATAAACTTGATTTACTTTAAAAAAATTTGGAAATTTATCATTATATTTCTCCTACATCCTTTCATTTGTAGCAGTAGGATATGAAACTCATCAGGTGGTATTCGATAGAAAGACGTGATGTAAAAGAAAAATATTGTTGAAAGTCTAAAGATTTTGGAAGTAATCAAGTTATGAGGTTGAAGTTTAAGAACCTTAGGCAATTATAATGTAAATATGATACAAACCGATATAATATTATGAAGTTAGGTACCTAAACTTATATAAGGTTGTTAGATATATTCATTTTACCACATATATATATATATATATATATATATATATATATATATATATATATATATATATATATATATATATATATATATATATATATATATAGGGGAAAGTGAATATACCCTTAAGGGTATATAAGCTTAGGTACCCAAACTAATCACAATATATCGTTTTGTTTGATATATTTATTATAATGTTTTTCAACTTTAATCCTTAACTTGATTTACATTCAACATTTTCAAAATTTCATTATTATCTTCCACTTACATCACATCTTTTTGACGAACATCAATTAGACTATATATATTATAGTTGAAAATGAAAATTATGTAAGAGGAAAATAAATGTAAAATTTATAAAAATATTTGAATGAAATCAAGTTAGAAGTTTAATTATAAGAACATTAGACAATTATAATGTATATATATATGATACAAAACGACGTAGTATGGTGAGTTTGGGTACCTAAGCTTATATACCCTTAAGGGTATATTTATTTTTCCCATATATATATATATATATATATATATATATATATATATATATATATATATATATATATATATATATATATATATATATATATGTATGTATATATATAGGGTTAGGTTCATTTGAGACCACCTATATTTTGTGAGACCGTGAGACGCATTTTTTTTAAATATTTTTAAAAATTTTTTTTTAATTTTTTTTAGTTAATTCATGTTCCGAAAATAATATTTAAAAAAAGAATTTTTTGATTTTTCCATTTATTTTGCATTTTAAAATTATTTTTAGAATATGTACAGTGTAATATTCTATTTAGAATATTTCATGTATTTTTCAAAAAAAATAGAATTTTTTTTTATTTTTTTAAAATTTTTTTTAGTTAATTCAAGTTCCGAAAATAGTATTTAAAAAAAGAATTTTTAGATTTTTCTATTTATTTTGCATTTTAAAATTATTTTTTAGAATATGTCAGTGTAATATTCTATTTAGAATATTTCACGTATTTTTCAAAAAAAAAAAACGGAATTTTTTTTATTTTTTTTTATATTTTTTTTAGTTAATTCAAGTTCCGAAAATAATATTTAAAAAAAGAATTTTTGGATTTTTCCATTTATTTTGCATTTTAAAATTATTTTTAGATTTGGTCTCACGGTTTCACAAAATTAGAATTGTTTCAAATGAATCCGAACCTATATATATATATATATATATATATATATATATATATATATATATATATATATATATATATATATATATATATATATATATATATATATATATATATATATATATATATATATATATATATATATATATTAGGCCGAGAGCCCCAAACCAAAAATAATATGGGCGCTTTACACAGATTGTTGTCAACATGGTTTTGGTAATAGCTATAGTAGAAATTTGAGAAAAATATTTAAGCTTAAAATATCTAATATCTTTTTCATAAATAGACATGATTTTATGTTTAGACTATTTATTTATTCACTCCACCTTTTAACACTCCATTCTATATTTTGATATAGATTAATTAATTTTTATTATTTTTTGAGGCTTCTAGTAAAAAACAACCACCTAGTTGCGGACAAAGCTCTTTGAGTCAAATACAATAGGTCCAATAGCTTTTAACTGTTTAATAATAAAAACTAATTATCTTGCTTAGGTTTTATTAGACTTAGTATAATTAATTTTTTGCTGTCTAAAAAAAGAAGGTATAATATTGTATTTTTTTTTCAGTTTTAGTACAAAATATTAGTATTTTTTTTAAACGGCAAGATGCATAAAATGTTAATATTGATTTCTTTTAAATATAACAATAATAACTTTTAGAAATCTATTATAATAAATGAAGATTTTTTTTACGATATGTTCTCTTCTCTTTCATTTGGACACTTGATATTTTCTAAAATTTTTAAATTTTCTATTTTTCACTTGTCATTTTATTATATTTCTTAATTTTATTAAATTAAAATTTCACATTTAATGTGTAAGGTAATATATATGTAAAATATTTATTAGAAATGGTTTATATATGTAATATATTCAATATATTAAAGTTTCAATAATTTTAATAATTCAAAAAAAAATTCATTTTTCTTATAAATTCAAATTTTCAAATTGTTAAAATTTCATATTATTTTTTAATTAAACCCATGTAATACATGTATCTCACACCTAGTTATATTAATATGGAGGGATATAACTAGTACGTTTTTTTAAAGCCACACTATCCGTAATTTGTATAGACCTTAAAAAAAATATTACAAATACTTTTTTATTGTTTTACACTTATATCATTTGTTAATGCCATACAATTTGTGATTCACAGTAAAGTTCATTTATTTATTTTTCAAATGTGTCTCATAAATTTATTTTTATAACATTTTTATAAATATATGTTTTAACATTATAACACGCTAAATGGCAATTAACGACAAACGAGTTTTAATATGTTTTTTTTTTTTTTTTTTTTTTTTTTTTTTTACTTATAGTTTTTAAAATAACAACCGTTTTTTAAGACATGTTTACCTTTTAATGTTTTTTTTTTTTAATTTTGGTATTTATAATCATTTATTATAAAAAAACATTAAAAAAAATAGAAAATAATAAGTTTAGTAAAAATTTAATTAAATATGGTGTTACTAATGATTGAAATGTGTAATTATGAAATAATAAAGTTAGTATAATGATTGAGAAATATAAAATAATACACTTGAAGTAAGATAAGGTTTACTAGAATAGAGTGAAGTGTCTATAACAACACCCTTATTTTTAAAGTAGATAATTTCTTTTGTAGAAAAGAGGCAAAAAGTTTAATAGTTAATATTTTGGAAATATTATGAGTACAATGATTATCTATTGCAGTTCTCTCTCTCTGAATACAAAAATAAAAAGGGTTAAAAATTATATTTTATGTCCGTTTTTGTTTTCATATTTAACAAAAAAAAATGTTCAGTTTTTACATTTTTACTTGTGATAATAGGTCTTTTAAGTTACCATTATATCAACTTCGTCAAAAAAAACCTTAGATTTATATATATTTTTAAAGTTTTTACCGTTAAATTTATATATTTTTTACTCTTTTACCCTAAGTATTTATTTTCATATCATACGCATTTATGCAAAAAAATCGTATATATATACCAAAAAAATATATAACTAGATATGGTATTTACGTTATTTTTAAATGTTATATACTTCTAGAAATATAGTATTATATATATATATATATATATATATATATATATATATATATATATATATATATATATATATATATATATATATATATATATATTATAAAGTCCCAAAAGTAATGACATAAAATTTTTGTTTTTAGATTAATAAATCATTAATATATAACATTTCCTTAACACTAATGTAATAAAGATTTATCAAAACATCATCAAATCGGAGTAAGTCAAAGAATGCGGAAACATATAGTGTGTGCTCTGCAATCATCCCGAACTCTTCAATTTGAAAACCGTAGCACCTGAAACATAAACTGAAAACCGTAAACATAAAGCTTAGTGAGTTTCCCCAAGATACCACATACCAAACATACATAAATCAAATATCGGGACCCCGCCCTCCATCGGGCCTCGCCCGGTCTCTAGTCCCTCTCGACCTCGAGTTGCGCCTGGCATCGAGCCACGCTCGGATTATAGATATGTCAATCACCAGGCCTCGTTTGATAATGGGCCCCGCCCGATACACTCATAATCAAATAACCAAATAGTCATAGAAACATATAACCTTACTAGAACATGCAATAATCACAAAGACTATAGCATCCCATACGGTCATCGAGCCTTGCCCAGCATCGGGCCTCTCCCGGTAAGCATAAAAACACATTTTGATAACTAGCATATGATATCCTCATCAGACCTCACCTAGCATCGGGCCTTGCCCGGTAAGCATACCATCATATAACACGTGCAAGAGTCGAACATACATCTAGGATCCTAACATATAGACCATGGGCCAGTATTGGTGCATTCGACCCGCTAAACTCAATGAGGTGACGCACCTCGCACTGCTGAATCACACAGACGATCCATGACTGCTGGCTGACAGATTCCCCAAACTGTCATTATCAAAACGACTCCCAATTGACAATTGGGTTCCAATCCATATGTAATATTCATAAAATTCTTGAAATATTTAAATCTTTTAAACAAACTGAAAATCATTATTGTTTACAAATTATTTTCAAAATAAGTTTCACATTAGAGAAATCCCAAAATCGTAAAACCAAAAATATGAGGTGGTGCATGATCATGTCTTTGCCTTCCGGCGATCCTCTAAGGTACCTGAAACATAATCGAAACTGTAAGCCCAAAGCTTAGTGAAATCCCCCAAAATACCACCACAATACACAATCATAAATATCATAGCAACAACACGCATACAGAACCTTTAGCATGTATGGACTGCTACATTAGGCCTTCAGCCTTTCTGGACCGTTCCTCGGGCCTTCGTCCTGAGTAGTTCGCATCGCAGGACTTCAGTCTACCCGAGCCGCCCTGGGTCTGTTGGCCTTCGGCACAAAGCAGGAACACCTCAACCTAACGACGTACACATGTTGATATATACATAACTCATAACATATAATTAATAAACAGTCAATCACAAATCATACAGATCAAGAAGCATAGCAACATCATATCTACCAGGATTCAGTTCTAACAGATCACTACAGTACTCAATCATACGATAATTAGGATAGCAATCCAAAGGGCCGACCTTGGTGCCATCGACCGAAAGTATAGTGAGGAAGACCCATCTCTCAAATGTCAAGCTGCGCTGAAATCCCTGACTGCTGACTCATGAAAAATCCCAAACTTTCACAATAAACAAACACCTAATTAACCATTGGGATACCATTCTTGACTAAGGGCCCAAACATAGGGTAATTGTCCAATTTACCCTTTCCCTAATTGGGCAAAGGCCCAAGTCCAAATCTTTGATCCAAAAAGGCCCAACTTATTTCAAGACCCATAATTGCCCCAATTTTCCAAATTGGGCCCAAATCCTTATTTGGTCTTATCCTAAGGTCTAACTTTCCAATCAGCCCAAAACCACTTATATCCAAAAGCCCAACGAGAGTCCAAGTATCTAAGCCCAAAAAGGCACCCCACTTGAAAAGTCCAAACTGGAAGCCCACAGACTGAGTACGCAGGGCGTACCCATCTGTACGCTTGTAGTACATGCTATGAGGTTTGTATGTTGTGCGTACCAGCTGGTACACGCAGCGTACTCCCATGCTAAGCCTATTCTCCCATTAAGTTCTAAATACCTTAAGATAACACCCCGAAACAAAGATCTAACCTTATTAAGCTGAGAAAACATGTAAAGTTGATAACTTTACATTCATGTAAGGCTAAAAAAGGCTCTTTAGCTCAAAAAGGGCTTAATACATGACTTAATGCTTGCATGAGGCTCTTAACTTCATAAAGACGACACCTTTGTGTATGAGGGGGCCATGGAAAGGCTATATCTGAAAGGACAAGTCTTTGGGATGACCTAAACCAATCATCCACTCAAACATGGATTAAAACATAAGATATTGCCCCCCAAAAGAGATTTAAGAAACTAGTATTCAAGATAAGAACTTGATACCTCAAAATCCTTGCAAAATAGGTAGAGGTTCTAGATCTCCAATATCCGACCAAGCTATGAACTTCACTTCCTTATAGGGTTCTTCAAAGATGGATAAAAAACACACCAACTTTTAATTAAAAAGCACAAGATGCAAGATAGGAGGCTAAGAGGGACGTTTAGGGTTTTCTGGAAGGTGAGGGACATGAAATAAGGCCATGTCTAAACGTTAAGGATGAATGTATAGGGTGCAACAACCCTCATTAGGGTTTTCTGAATCCACGCGTATGCTTAGCGTACGTTCATGAATTCCTGATCCATTCCTAGTTAGTATGCTAAGCGTACCATATGGGTACGCGTCGCATACTAGATGCAAGGGTCAACATGCACAATTCAAAGGTTGAAGGGAAAAGGAAAACTTATCAAAATCGGAGTGTTACAACTCTGTCCCACTTGACTCAGACTTTTTCCTCGAAGTTCGTTACAGCAAATTGTTTCGGCTAATGCTCCCGCATCTCAACTTTTGGCTCTCAGGTCTACTCGGAGTCCCTCCGATGCTGACAACGTACCTTTACCAAATGTACATCCTTGCTCCGCAAAACCTTCACTTTTCTCTCCAAAATAGCTACGGGCCTCTCAACATAGTTCAGGCGCTCATCAACCTGAATGTCATCCAATGACACAACCGCATCCTTATCCAACATGCACTTCCGTAGCTACGAAACGCGGAAAGTGCTATGAATCTGACCGAGCTCCTCCAGAAGATCCAATATATAGGCTACCTTTCCAACACTTGCAACAATCTGGAATGGACCGATATATTGGGGGCCTAATTTCCCCCTCTTCGTGAAGCGAATCACACCTTTCCAATGTGAGACCTTCAGCAACATCATGTCACCGACCAGAAACTCCAACTCAGATCGGTGCCGGTCAACATAGCTTTTCTGCTGACTCTGAGCAGTCTGCAATCTCTGCCTGATCTGTAGAATCATCTCTGCAGTCTACAAAACCACCTCGGTCCGACCAATAACCCTATGATCCACCTCGCCCTAACAGACTGGGGTACGGCATCTCCACCTATACAAAAGCTTAAAAGGCGGAGCACCAATGCTGAAGTGGAAACTGTTGTTGTAGGAGAACTCTGCAAGAGGTAGGTAGGAGTCCCAACTCCCACCAAATCAATAACGCATGCTCGCAAAATATCCTCGAGAGTCTGAATGGTCCTCTCACTCTGGCCGTCGTCTGCGGATGATAAGTTGTGCTGAAATGTAGCCTTGTGCCCAGCTCCTCATGGAACTTCTACCAAAATTGGGAGATGAACCGAACATCACAATCTGAAACAATAGAGACTGAAAACCCAAGGCGAGTAACGATCTCACGAATATACACATCGGCCAACTTCTCGGCCGACGAGCTCTCCCGAATCACTAGAAAGGGGGCACTCTTGGTCAATCGATCCACGATGACCCAAATAGCATCAAAAACCTTTTCCGTCTTTGGCAACTTAGTGACGAAGTCCAATGAAATCTGCTCCTATTTCCACATGGGAATCTCCAAAGGCTGCAACTTACCATGCAGCCTCTGATGCTTGGCATTGAACATCCTACAAGACAAGCACCTTTCGACGTACCAGACGATCTCTCTCTTCATGTACAACCATCAATAACTCAAATGCAGATCCTGATACATCTTGGTGGCCCCGGGATGAATAGAAAAAAGAGATTTATGAGCCTCCTCCAACACAATCTGTCTGACCCCAACAAACATAGGAACCCATACCCGACTACAACGGGTCAACAAACCATTACTATCCGAAACAAACCTGGTGATCTCTCCCATGATCCTTTTAGTGTTCCAATTCTCCTCTCGCACTCCCTCGACCCGAGCCTCCATAATCAACCCCACAAGCGGAGAATCCACAAAAATCCTCATACATGTCACCTGCACAGAAGGTCCAGCCCCCTTACGGCTCAAGGCATCTGCCAACACATTCACTTTACCTTGATGGTAAAGGATCTTGCAGTCATAATCCATGACTACGTCCAGCCACCTGCGTTGCCTCATGTTCAGGTTTAGCTGATCCATAATGTACCTCAAACTCTTGTGATCCATGTAGATAGTATGGTGGACCCCATAAAGGTAATGCCTCCACATCTTGAGAGTGAAAACCACCACCTCCAAATCAAGATCATGTGTGGGATATCGTGTCTTATGTGACTTCAACTGTCGCGAAACATAAGTTATCACCCATCCTCTTTGCATGAGGACGACCCCCAACCCAGTGATGGACGCATCACAGAAAACCAAAAAATTGTCGACTCCCTTAGGGAGGGTCAAAATTAGGGCCTCGCAAAGTCTCTGCCAAAGGGTTTCAAATGTTACCTGCTGCTCAGTGCCCCACTGGAAATCTACCCCCTTCCTCGCCAGACAAGTGAGGGGTACCACAATCTTGGAGAAATCCTAAATGACTCTTCGGTAGTACCCTACCAAACCTAAGAAACTTCTAATATCCGAGGGAGATTTCGGAACCTCCCACTACGTCACCACCTCAATTTTGGCTGGATCGACCAAAATCCCCTCCTGGTTAATAAGGTGTCCAAGGAACTGAACCTCTCGCAACCAAAACTCACATTTCGAGAACTTAGCATAAAGCCGTTCTCGCATCAACAACCCCGTAAGCTCGCGAAGATGCTCCTCATGCTGCTCTTTGGTCTTGGAATACACTAAGATATCATCAATAAACACGATAACCGAGCGATCGAGCATTGACCTTTATACCCGATTCATCAAATACATGAATACCACAGGTGCATTGGTGAGCCCGAATAGCATCCCCACTAACCTTTAATGCTTATAATGAGTTTGGAACGCGGTCTTCTCCACGTCCTCCTCCCTCACCCTGACTTGATGGTACCCAGACCTCAGGTCAATCTTGGAAAACCAAGATGCTCCCTGTAACTGATCAAAGAGATCATCAATCTACGGAAGGCGATAATGCTTATTCATTGTTTACTTGCTCAAATCTCGATAATTGATATCCAATGTGAACCATCCTTTTTCTTGACAAATAGAATCGGTGCTCCCCACGTAGAACTACTTAGATGGATGAACTGATTGCCTAGTAGCTCCTGCAGCTGAGATGACAACTCCTGCATCTCAGGCGGTGCCAATCGGTACGACGCCTTGGCAATAGGGGCCACACCTGGCACAAGTTCGATCCTGAAATCGACCTATCTCTCATGAGGATACCGGGTAACTCCTCCAGGAAGACATCAATGAACTCCCTAATAACTGGAATATCAGCAATCGAAACTTGATCCCTAACCCGCGTATCCATATATAAGCCAAACAACCCGCACACCCATGCCAAATATACTGGCAAGCCCTAGTTGTAGAACAAAACCTTGAACCCATCATGGTGCCCTCTCCATAAATAACTAGATCTCCCCCACTTGGGGTACGAACTATCACCCATTGCCCCTCGCAGTTGATTATGGCACCAAAATAGCTCAGCTAGTCCATACCCATAAGCACGCTTACATCCCCCATGGGAATAGGAATCAAATCGATCAGAAAGGATACCTCGAAGATCTCCAGAACGATGCCCTGATAAAGTGAAGAAGTAGAAATCTTGTGTTTGTTGGAGATAGAAACTTGCAACGGAAACTCCAACTCCCCTATGGGAAAAGCGAACTCCCTAATAAAATATTGAGAAACAAAGGACTGAATCGCACCCAAGTCAAACAACACTAAAGCAGGCAATGAGTTCACTAAAAATGTACCTACCAAAGGTAAAAATATATGAGCATAAAACAAACATAATCAACAAGATAAGGGATAGAAATGTACTAGTCACAGCATCCGGTGTTGCTCTAGCCTCCTCGGCAGTAAGATGGAAAGCACGACCTCGAGACCTCGTGGGCTCCGCCCTGCCCTGACTCCTGCTAGTCATCCTCAGAGTACCTAGCGCAGGGGCTTGTGCCGGCTTGGCGACGTTTAATGGACGATTGAACTTCACATGGACAACCTGATCACAATGGTAGCAAATCCTTATACTCTGAACGAGGGCTGACTAAAGGCAGTCCCTCGCATAATGTCCCTCCAACATGCTCCGACATGAACCTTTCCGTACTTCGCAGAAGTGCGGCCTTGCTAACCTCCAGACCTAGAATCAGCAGCCTTGAACCGCTTTGATGTCGGCTGTGACTGTGCTAGGGCTTGTCTCTATTTTCTTAACTGAAGCTCTATCTCAAGCTCATGCAGCCTAGTGGCCTCTTGCAACTCTAGCAAAGAATCACACCACTGGGTAGAAACAAAAACTGGCTGATATCTGTCTTGAGCATGCCCATATAACGTGTAATCTGAGCCTACTCTGAATCAAACTCAGGGCAAAACATAGCCCTTTCAGTAACCATTCGGGTGATCTCCGCCACCGACTCCGATCCCTACTTTAGGTCTAAAAACTCCTAAGCCAACCTCTCTCACTCGACCCGTGGAACATAGCGAGTACGAAACATCTCCATGAAATGATCCTAAGATATCGCAACCCTCTGCTCAACAACATACGATCCCATAACAAGTCTCCACCAATCCTTCGCTCCGGACCTCAGAAGGTTCAGAGCAAACCTAACATTCTGGCCAGCAGGATATGAAAGTAAAGAAACATCCCTCCACATTATATAGCCACCTCATGGCCACGATCGAGTCCTAAACACCATCAAAAGTTGGGGGCTTAGTATTATCGAAGTCCCGATACTGAAAGACCCGCCCTGTCCCAGGACCTGCAGCCGCTACCGTTGTGGAGGTAGCAACAACAGGCGTCTCAGCAATGGCTACATAGCGGTCATCAAAGAACTCCATCATCCCGGTCTTGATAGACCTGAACATCTCTCTGATGTGGTACTCTGATAATGCTGGCCCATCCTGACTTCTAGCTCTAATCTTGACCTCGATCTGACCTCAACTCGTCTCATAGTCACCATACTGAAAATACACTAGAAAGATATAAGATATTTCACATATCATAATGGGAACCAACTCCCAATAAAGCCCTAGGGGTTGTGACTTCCTTACTACGCGTATGGGTCCTGTGTTTTCAGTAGTACAGGCCCGCACTACCTTCTACACCTACCCGTATTTGTATCAAGGATCATCACAACATCCTAAAAATACTCATAAGCATAGGTGAACACTTAATCCTCACTTACTAGAGGAAGGATAAGTATCTGATGACTGGCTGATTGACCCCACATGACTCATCCATGAAACTTCCACCAACCCTACAACATATGCTAGCCATAGATAAAACTGGACCTTATAGACATTTGAATATTTGATCTTACCCTAAGCCCTTCATCAAACAAGAACAAGAAATAAGGCCAAAACAAACATTCTTAGGCTATAAGATCTTAGTTATATATAACCATGATGCAGACACTAAGCAACTACAATAATGATGTCAATTGTATAAAAGAAGACCCTATGCTATCTGGCATCATATAATCAGGCAATTCCTGGAGATCCCTAGCCTATCACTAGCATGTTGTTCTAACATATCACAATATCAAATAATAATATGGTATTTTGGGGGTCTACTTACCGGCTTCGGATGATCGTATACATCGTATCCTCCTTGAGTATTTTGAAAACCATTTGAAAATTATTTTGAAAATCCTTTCCTTAGTTTGAGACTGGATTCACACGAGTGTTCCTATAACTCAATCAAACCAAGGCTCTGATACCAACTTGTAACATTCATAAAATTCTTGAAAATTTTAAAAATTTTAAACAAACCCAAAATCATCATTGTTTACAAATTGTTTTCAAAATAAGTTTTACATTAGATAAATCCCAAAATCATAAAACTTAAAATATGAGGAGGCGCAGGTTAAAAACTTTATCTTCCCACGATCCTCTCAGTTACCTGAAACATAATCCAAAACGTAAGCCTAAAGCTTAGCGAGCTCCCCCAAAATATCACCACAATACACAATCATAAATATCATAGCAACAGAACGCATACATAACCTTTAGCATGTCTGGACCGCCACACTAGGCCTTCATCCTATCTGGATCGTTCTCCGGGCCTTCGACCTGATTGGTCCGCCTTGCAGGCCTTCAGTCTATCTGGGCTGCCCTGGGTCTATTGGCCTTTAGCACAAAGCAGGACCGCCTTAACCTTACCACACATACATGTTGACATATACATAACTCATAACATATAATCAATCAATAGTCAAACAAAGATCATACAGATCAAAAAGCAAAGAGACATCCTATCCACCAGGATTCAAATCTAACAGATCACTACAATACTCAATCATACAA
Organism: Lactuca saligna; assembly: GCF_052625555.1. Taxonomy (NCBI): domain Eukaryota; kingdom Viridiplantae; phylum Streptophyta; class Magnoliopsida; order Asterales; family Asteraceae; genus Lactuca; species Lactuca saligna. Next base: position 150,208,563 of record NC_136422.1, read on the forward strand.
TAATCAGGATAACAATCCAAAGGGTCGACCTTCGTGCCTTCGACCTGAAAGTATAGTGAGGAAGACTTACCTATCAAATGTCAAGCTGCACTAAAATTGGTGACTGCTGAATCATGGAAAATCCCAAACTATCTAAATAAACAAATACCCAATAAACCATTGGGATACCATTCTTGACTAAGGGCCTAAACATAGGATAATTATCTAATTTAACCTTTCGCTAATTGGGCCAAGGCCCAAGTCCAAATATTTGATCCAAAAAGGCCCAACTTACTTCAAGACCATAATTGGCCCAATTCTCCAAATTGGGCCCAACTCCTTATTAGGCCTTATCCTAAGGCCCAACTTTCCAATCAGCCCAAAACACTAATATGCAGAAGCCCAACGAGAGTCCAGGTATCTGAACCCAAAAGGTAGCCCACTCGAAATGTAACGCCTGATTCCTGGTATGCATTTATTTATAATTTATAAATTTTGTAGAGCTACTCGACGAGTTGGGAGCCCCACACTCGTTGAGTAGAAACGAGATTGGACACAGGTTTTTAAGCAATGTAATCGATGAGTTAAGAGCGCTCAACTCGGCGAGTAGGTCTACCAGAGTGAAACCCTAATTTCAGGGTTTTGCACCCTATTTAGCATCTTAAACCCCACCTTATAGCCTAATTTCCAGCCTCTAAGTACCAAAACCTAATCTACAAAACCCTAGATCATTGTGTGAGTTTGTGAGCTATTTTGAGTGAGATTTGTGTGATTGGAAGCTTGTAGGAGAAGAAGAAGCTAGAGGACTCCAAGAGAAGATTGTTGGGTTTTCGGTCCAAGAAGCCTGACCCTTGCGATATGGACGTCCCAAGCAAGGATCCCTTTCAGATCTAGAATCATTAAGGGTTGTTAAGGCATAAAGGTGCAAACTTTATGCCATTGAAGCCCCCATGCAAGCTCTAATGTGTTAGTTTGGCCTTTTTAAGCCCAAAATGCCATGCATGGAAGGAAAGTCTGATACTTTACGTGTTTATTTGGTGTCTAGGACCTAGATCTCGGTTTTCATGCATTGGTTTGGAGTATTATGGCTTTTGGACAAAGATATATGTCCTAAAGAACTAGAGTTTGAGCTAAACCCAATAAGAAGGATTGTTAACAGGTAAAGTTGGAAACTTTACCCTTAAGAGGGCACTTTCAGTATGAAGAAGAAGTATGGACTTTGGATCTGGAGAGTAGAGGCTTAATCTGTTAAGATGGACCAAATAGACAGAAGAACTCGTCGAGTCCGTAGAGGAACTCAATGAGTTGAGCCGTGTTGTTATGATTCAGTTTAAGGTAGATCTCGACAAGTCTGTGAAGAGACTGAACAAGTTGATTTGCCAAATCAGAACTATGAGTAGCCATGGAATTACACGATTCAGGGGGTGACTCGACAAGTTAGATCGCGATTTCACGGTTCTAGGACTCGACGAGTTGATCGAGCAACTCGGTGAGTTGGGTCAATGCCGAATGTTAACTGACTAGAATGTTGACTTTGACCAAGGATAAAATTGTCATTTTACCCTTAGAAGGATTCTCAGTTTTTGACTAAGTGATTATTGTGAAATAATAGTCAGGGAATCGTTGAAGCAGCGATCAGAGATTCCTCACATGAGATTTCAGCAGCCAGCTTGAGAGGTGAGTTTTCCTCCAGTAGGAACAGGTCGAAGTCACGAATGTCGGTCCGTTTATGTATATTAGCATATGTCAGAATTAGGTTTGACAACGGGTTTAGGCCGATGTAGATTATATGTTTCTGGACTGCGGTCCGATACCTGGGCAAGCCCGAGGAATGTTTGTATGCTTGATGTCTTCATGATTCTTGTATGTGTTCGTTTATATGTTCCGGACTTTGGTCCGATGTCGGGGTCAACGAAGAGATTCTTAGTTATATGTTATGTGTTATGTGTTCCGGATTTCGGTCCGATGTCGGGGCAAGCCCGAGGAAGGATTTAGCTTATATGTTTATGTTATATGTTTATTGACATGTTATATGTATACCCGATTTTGGTCCGATGTCGGGCGAGGCCTGATGCCAGATTTCGGTCCGATGCCGGCCGGGGCCCGATACCAGATTCTTCTGGTGTCGGGCGGGGCCCAATGTAGTGGAAAAGGCCCAATGTATCCTATTATGTGATTATGTGTATGGTATTGGTAGTTTGGGGAGACTCACTAAGCTTCGTGTTTATATTTTTCAGTTTTGGTTTCAGGTGCTTCTACTAGCAAGGGGAAGAGCTCGGGATGACTGCATGACACACACCACAACTTTTAGCCTGGGATCATTTACTCTGATTTATTTGACATGTGATTAATATTGATACACTATTTTGATATTTAAGATATTATGGTTTATGTTTGAATAATGATTTTTAGTAATTATGGATTAATTATTGATTTTAAAAATGAAATTTTTGTACCGTATTTTTAGGATGTTACAAGTTGGTATCAGAGCCTTGGTTTGAGGGATTCGAGCATACTCTCAGGTGTGTTTGAACTCAAACTAAGAACTTGGTATGAAAAATTTCAAAAGAAAAATCATTTTATAAGGGAACTTTGACAAAGGAAAAGAATTTTGGAAAAAGAAAAGAACTTTGAAAAGAGAAAAGGGTGTGGTGCATGCAATCATCCGAGCTCAAGTAAGTACTCCCAAATTTCCCATACAAGTTTATGTTATTATATGAGTATGAGAACTGCATGCTAGATTAGGACTAAGGATCTAGGAAGGATTCCTTCTGTGCCTGTTATATGTGTATCAGCTTTACGAACTGCATCCTAGTATAGATTAGTCAGTGATATGATGGCCTAATTAGTATATGCTTGATTATGTGTACCCAATGCTCGAATGATGCTTGCTTTGTGCTTTTAGGTGTTCTAGTTATCTTTTACTAACTAGTAAATGAATATGTTAAGTTACATACTGCAAGGACTAAATAATTTTAGAAGGTTAGGTTTAGCCTTATTTTGCAGCTCTTGTTTGAGTCTAACCATTATAGGGTAGGACCTCTAATTCGAATAATTAGTGATACGTAATGGTATTCGTAGGCTAGTTAGGGGGAGATAGCAGGGACTTATTATGTAGCTGATGGTAGAGAGTAGGATAGTGATTACCCTAGGGCAAGCCTAGAATTAGATTAGCACATGAAGCATTAGTAGTAGAAGGGACTTGGTGAAGTAAAGGCAGATCTTGATGAAAGTATGGATAGAAGTGGAAGGTAGTATGGGCCCGTACTACTAAAAGGAGAGGATCCGTACTCGAATCAAGGAAGGATGAGATGAATACAGGGAACTTGTATTCTAATGTTTGTTATGATATTTTTTCAGTATGGTGGTACTACGCACTCGACTAGTTGGTAGTTCAGGCGTTGGTGAGGGATCATGCTCGGGTTCTGGAGTTGGGAAACTAGATGACCAAACGAGGGAGTTCATTTCCTTTGAGATCACACACAGTATTTTGGCTCAGAATTCTGTGATCTTCGGCACAATCAAAGAGGGTATTTTGGAGTTTTTGGATGAGAGATTGAGTGCTTTCCACATCGAGGTGGTGGCCATAATGAGGTGGCGCACACTGACATTCAAGGAGTTCAGAGCTTGTTGAGCTCCCGATTACCATAGGGCTCGGGACCCCATTGCAAGCACCATATGGTTGGTGGATGTCGCCATCACATTCCACACCAGAAAATGTCCCGAGGGGGACAAGGTTTGACTTGTGTCCTGTCTTCTGGAGGATAGGGCAAGGATTGGTGGGAGGAGGTTGGGCATGCTGTGGGTGATGCTGCCCTTGATACTATGATTTGGATTGACTTCTCAACTAGGTTCAGAACCGAGTTTGCACCTGAGATAGAGGTGCAACAGCTTGCTAGGGAGTTCCAGGATCTACAGCGGATGACTGAGACGGTGACGGAGATCACTGTTGTGTTCAGGGAGAGGGCCTTTCTCATTCCGCAGTATGTGGTGAATGAGGAGATGAAAAAGGCCTGATATCATGAGATTCTGCAGAGTGATATCCGATAGTTTGTGAGCCAATCCAGCTATAATGAAGCTTAGAGAGAGAGAGAGAGAGAGAAAGAGAAAGAGAGTTGGATTTGGATATGGAGAAGAAGAGGGAACCCGAGGGGGTTCATACAGGGAGTGTGGGCAAGAAGCCAAAGGTATCAGACCACAGATCTAGGAACCAGCAGGGCTACAGCCGTTGTGGTAAATGTGACAAGATGCACGATGGAGCTTACAAGGAAAGGAGTTCAAGTTGCTTTAAGTGCGGCCGAACTGGGCATGTGAGCATAGATTGTACAGCTACTACCACCACCATGACAACATCAAATCTGATTTTCTTTCACGGCAATAAGAGGGGACACAAGAGGCACCAATGCTCGAGTTTAGCAGCAGCAAGGAAGGTGGCAACACCCGTTCCTACTACGTTGAGGATTACCGACGGCCGTCAGGGCCGGGATGAGGTACCTATGGGAAAGAGAAGGGACTTTCAGTGGACAACAGAGGAGGCACGAGCAGCTCCCAACATGGTGATGTGTAGGTATCTTCTCCTTATCTCTTTTATATATTCTTATTATTTCTTATGTTTATGTGTTTTGTTATAGGATTGTTCTTAGTGAACGGTATATCAGCTTTGGTACATTTTAATTCGGGTGCCACCCGATCTTTTGTGTCGCTCGCGCTTAGCAATCGATTCACAGGGGCTCTTGGGGAGTTGGATTGCCCACTTGATGTAAAGATATCAGATGATAGGACCGTCAGGGTTGCGAGGGTTCACCGAGGATGTACAATGTAGTTGTTCGATGAGTAGTTTTCTATGGATCTACTCCATATTCCCCTGCGAGGGAATAAGGTTATAGTCGGTATGGACTGGTTGAGCCCAATGGGGTAGTGATCGACTGCGCACAACAACTAATGATGGTTCAGTCTCCTTGTGGGGGATGGTTACTGATTCGAGGTAAGAGGCTGCAGGGTGGACTGACCTTATGTTCGGTAGTGAAAGCAATGCGCTATCTTCAGCAAGGTTGCACAGGTTATGTCAGTTATGTCATGGACTCTCGGGAGAAGGGTAAGGCGACAGTGGATGATGTAATCTCTCTCTTTTATAAAGCGAAGCAAAGCGCATGGCGCTGAAAGCTCAATAAACACAGACGAACACGATTCATGGCATAGCATAAATGAAACCGTTGATCATTTCATAAAACATATATGCTTGACCTTTCTCGATGCTTTTTTTGGGTGACTCACCAACCGACCCAGCAGTGATCGATGACAGAATGGTACGAACAAATCAAAGTGCGGGAGTACCCGGATGTATTCTTGGAGGATTTTCGTGGGGTACCTCCGGAGAGATAGGTTGAGTTTAGGATTGTCCTAGTCCATGGTGCGGCTCTGATAGCCATAGCACCATATCGATTGGCTCCTTCCGAGATGCATAAGTTGTCTATGCAGCTGCAAGACTGCTAGACAAGCGATTTATCAGGTTGAGCAATTCGCCATGGGGAGCCTCGATCCTGTTTGTGAAGAAGAAGGAAGGGTCACATCGCATGTGTATAGACTATCAGGAGATGAATAAGGTAATGGTGAAGAACAATTATCCACTCCCGAGGATTGATGATTTTTTTTACTAGCTACAGGGCACATCTTTGTTCTCCAAGATTGATCTGAGATCGGGTTATCACCAGATGCGAGTCATGGATGAGGATGTGCAGAAGACAACTTTTAGGACTATATGGTCACTATGAGTTTGTGGTGATTCCGTTTGGGCTCACCAATGCTTCAGCCGCATTCATGGACCTCATGAACCGCATGTGCAGACCGATGCTAGATCGGTCTGTGATAGACTTCATTGAGGATATCTTGGTCTATTCAAGGACTCAGGAGCAACATGAGGAGCACCTGAGGGAGGTGTTGGAGATACTGAGGAGGGAGAGACTTTTTTCAAAGTTCTCCAAGTGTGAGTTCTGGTTGCGTGAGGTGCATTTTCTTGGGCAACCTTGTCAACCAAAAGGGTATTCTAGTCGATCCGACCAAGATAGAGGTCGTGATACAGTGGGAGGTTCCGAGGTCTCCAATTGAGATTTAGAATTTCCTCGGTCTAGTAGGTTATTACCGGAGATTCATTCGGGACTTCTCCAAGATCGCCGTTCCTTTGGCCCGACTGGCCAAGAAGTCAGTGACATTCCATTGGGGACCTGAGTAGCAAGCAGCCTTCGAGACTCTTAGACATTGGCTATGCGAAGCAATGATTCTGACTTTAACGGAGGGCATCGATGACTTCGTGGTTTACTTTGACTCTTTGATCACTAGCATGGGTGCAGTAGCAAGGTCACGTGATAGCTTACACGTCGAGGCAGTTGAAGCCTCACAAGGCTAACCATCTGATGCATGGTTTAGCGCTGGGGTTGTGGTTTACGCCCTTAAGATTTGGCAGGATTACCTCTATAGGGTCCTTTGTACCATTTACACGGACTACAAGAGTTTGAGGTACCTTATGGATCAGCTGAATCTGAACATGAGGCAGCGTCGGTGGTTAAATGTGGTAAAGGACAACGAGTGTGAGATCCTTTACCATCCGGGCAAGGCCAATGTGGTGGCCAACACCCTGAGCCGCAAGGCGGTAGCGTCCTTGATTCGAGACATCTATTTGAGGATAAAAATGATTACTCCTTTGCTGGAGCAGATCAGAGAGGCGCGGGCTAAGGGCCTGTAGGAGGAATGCCGAAAGTGCAAGTGGATGATATGTTAGGTGTCCTCATTTGATTATGACAAACATAGGTTGTTAACCATGCATGGGAGGGTTTGGGTTCCGTGGTAGGGCAGAGTATGACAAATTCTGATGCATGAGGCCCACAACCCATATTTTCGACCCATCTTGTGGTGACGAAGATGTATAGAGATCTTTTTCCTGATTACTGGTGGCCTTGTATGAAGTGGGATGTAGCCTGCTATGTTGAGAGATTCTTGACGAGCAGGAAGGTCAAGGCAGAGCACTAGAGGCCTCACGGAAAGACTCATCCGTTAGATATCCATGTATGGAAGTGGGAGGCCAATACTATGGATTTCATTACGAAGCTTCCCAGGACTGCACGTGGAGTAGATCTGATATGTTTCATCGTGGATCGGTTGACCAAGAGTGGTCATTTTATCTCGATCTAGGAGAGCATATCGGCTGAGAAGCTAGCTTAGATTTACGTGCGTGAGATAGTGGCATGACATGGAGTGCCTGTCTCGATGGTTTCATACCGAGATGTATGTTTCACTTCCGGATTTTGGAAGCAATTTCACGACGAGATGGGTACTCATCTCCACTTTAGTCCACTTTCTACCCTCAGACGGATGGACAAAGCGAGATGACAATACAAACTCTCGAGGACATGGTATGCACATGTGTCTTGGAATTCGGTGGCAGTTGGGATACGTATCTTCTGTTAGCGGAATTTTCGTATAACAACAGTTACCACGCCATCATAGACCAACCTCCCTTCAAGATTCTCTACAGGAGGAAGTGTAGGACCCCAATTTGTTGGGGCGAGGCCAGTCAGAGAGTCATGGTGACTACTGAGGCAATACTTAAGATTATAGAGAGCATCGAGTAGGTTCGGAGCAGGCTCCAGAATGCTCAGAGTCGACAGAAGAACTACGCTGGCAAGCGGCGTTCAGACTTGGAGTTTTAGGTGGGTGACATTGTCTTCCTAAAGGTGTCACCTTGGAAAGGTGTCACCCGGTTCCGGAAGCAAGGAAAGCTGGGCCTTAGGTATATCGGCCCTTTCAGGGTTATAGCCTGGGTGGCCAAGGTGACATACCGAATGGATCTTCCAGTAGAGCTCAGTTAGATCCACAACACTTTCCATGTTTCTCAGCTATGGAAGTGCTTAGTGGATGACTTAGCGGTTGTGCCTCTAGAGGACATTCAAGTTGACAACAGCCTGGATTACATCGAGAGACCAGTAGCTATTCTCGATAACAAGACGAAGGGGTTGAGGAACAAGAGGGTTGAGCTGGTGAAGGTGTAGTGGTAGCACCGCAGAGGTTCAGAGTGGACCTGTGAGCCCGAGGAGGAGATGCGGAGTTGTTTCCAGACGCGGAAGACTTCAAGGACGAAGTCTAAGTCAAGTGGCGGAGAATTGTAATGCCTAATTCCTTATACGCATTTATATATAATTTATTCATTTTGTAGAGAAAATCGACGAGTTGGGAGCCCCAGACTCATCGAGTAGAAACGAGATTGGACGTTGGTTTTTAAGCAATTTACTTGACTAGTTGCGAGCCCTCAACTCGACGAGTAGGTCTGCTATAGTGAAACCTTAATTTCAGGGTTTTGCACCTTATTTAAGCATCTTAATCCCCACCTTATGGCCTTATTTCCAGCCTCCAATTCCCAAACTCTAATCTACGAAACCCTAGAGAATTGTGTGGGTTTGTGAGCTATTTTGAGTGAGATTTGTGTGATTTAAAGCTTGTAGAAGAAGAAGAAGAAGCTAGAGGACTCCAAGAGAATATTGTTGATCTAGAAGCAACATCTCATCCCCTTCATTTTATGGTAATCGAGGCTCTAACTTATCTATTAGTTTATTAGATCTCCTTATTTCCACTTTACTGGGTTTTGGGTCCAAGAAGCTTGACCCTTGGGATATGGACGTCCCAAGCAAGGATCCCTTTAGATCTAGAATCATTATGGGTTGTTAAGGCATAAAGGTGCAAACTTTATGCCATTGAAGCCCCCATGCAAGCTCTAAGGTGTTAGTTTGGCCTTTTTAAGCCCAAAAGGCCATGCATGAAGGAAAGTCTGAGACTTTACGTGTTAATTTGGTGTCTAGGAACTAGATCTCAGTTTTCATGCATTGGTTTGGAGTATTATGGCTTTTGGACAAAGATATACGTCCTAAAGAACTAGGGTTTGAGCTAAACCCAATAATAAGGACTATTAACCGATAAAGTTGGAAGCTTTACCATTAAGAGGGAACTTTCAGTATGAAGAAGAAGTGTGGACTTTGGATCTGGAGAGTAGAGGCTTAATATGTTAAGATGGCCCAAACAGACAAAGGAAATCGTCGCGTCCATAGAGGAACTAGACGAGTTAAGTCGTGTTGTCCAGATTCAGTTTAAGGTAGAACTCGACAAGTCTGTGAAGGGACTCAACGAGTTGATTCGCCAAATCACAACTATGAGTAGCCAGGGAACTCGACGAGTCAGGGGGTGACTCGATGAGTTAGATTGTGATTTCAGGGTTCTAGGACTCGGCGAGTTGATGGAGCAACTCGACGAGTTGTGTCAACACAAAATGTTGACTTCGACCAAAATGTTGACTTTGACCAGGGGTAAAATGGTCATTTTACCCTTAGAAGAATTCTTAGTATTTGACTAAGTGATTATTGTGAAAATGATAGTCGGGGAGTCATTGGATCATCCATAAGATATTCCTCACACGAGATTTCAGTAGCCAGCTTGAGAGGTGAGTTTTCCTCCAGTAGGAACGGGTCAAAGGCACTAATGTCGGCCCGTTTATCTATGGTAGCATATGTCGGACTCAGGTCCAATGCCGGGGTTAGCCCGATGTAGATTATATGTTTTCAAACATCGGTACGATGTCGAGGCAAGCCTGAGGAATGTTTGTATGCTTGATGTCTTCGTGATTTTTGCATGTGTTTGTTTATATGTTTCAGACTTCGATCCGATGTCGGGTTCAACCTGAGTAATGTTAGTTATATGTTATGTCTTATGTGTTCCAGATTTCGGTCCGATGTCGGGGCAAGCCCGATGATGGATTTAGCTTATATGCTTATGTTATGTGTTTATGTTATATGATTGTTGATATGTTATATGAAGCGTTTTGAGCATTCTAACACTCCTAAGGTGTACATGTAACCCTATAAACCTTGGATATATGTTTTACTAAGATACATGCAAATTTGATTTTCCAAGGTTCTTAACCTAACTAGCATGGCATGGGGAACTTTGAAACATAATAGCTAGTAGAAGAACATACCATTTTGTTGCTTGGATTCCTTGAGAACCTTATGAGTCTAGCACCTCAAGTGTGATGCCTCAAATGTCTCACACAACACCACACCCCTTGGAGTAACTCTGAGAGAAGTTCACTAACACCTCAAAATTGGCTAGCCCTCTTGTTCTTCACTTAGTAGTGCCGATTTTGCTAGTCATGGGGTCCTTTTATAGTTGTGTCACAAGTAGGGTTACAACATGTAAACCCTAATTGACATGGCTTTCCATATCCATGATCCATGGATTTATAACCCCCATGGACTATCCATGGAGCACCTTATGGGTTTTATCCCAATTCAATAAACCATGGATCATTAGCACACTATAAAAGAATGGATGATTTACACAATCAACCCCACATATTTAATTAGTCTCTTTTTTATCACTTAATTAATTCCAAATTAATTCTTTGATCAATACTAATTAAATAATATTATTGATATATTAGAACTTATAATATATATTAATAATCCTTAAGTTTCCTTTCTCTCATTTAGTCTATCCAAGTGTTGTAATGCCATACAACCCAAATGGACCATGCCAACCGGGTTAAGTACATTCCAGAAATAGTTATGAACTTAGACACCTAATCCAACAGTCTCCCACTTGGATAAGTCTAATAACTATAACTGCAAGAATGACTTCAGGAATCGATCAGAAATCATAGCTCTTTCAAGGTCTCGCAGAACTGAGAAGATGATTATATGCCATTTAAGATAAGTGATCATATAATCCACTGTTCTAGATATCAGCTGGAAAAATACATGGAACAATGTCTTACTTATTTTCCAGCAGTTGGTTTCCCGATTTCCGATTTGTTTGACATAAAACTTAATCAAACACATCAATTTAGTTTTGACCGGGCCCGATACATAGGTCAAAACAAAATCATCGAGGGGCCCAGATATCGCTTTTAATCCAAGAAAGAACCGATAAATTTTGACTCATATGCTTGTTCTACTACTCGTTGAATTATACACAAAGACACGTTTTATAACATCAAGTTACCAATGCATTTTCATACAATCAATGTATTACAAACTCATAGTCAACAACTCATATCTCTAGGTTTGAAGACTTATATGATATTATCGTCTCACGATCACTCGAGATAAATTCCATGAAGTGATACAAGTGAGCGTGGGTTGAATCCAATACTCAGAACTTATGAGCACTCATGAATGTTGTAGCAACTCTTGCTATGTCCAACATCTTAGACATCTACAAGCCAACTCATGACAATATTGATTCAAATCTACATCCAATATATGAATGGCTGTGGAGAATTTGAATAATATGATATACCATAACATATTTATTCTGGAAGTCAAAACATGCAAAATGAAATGATAGTAGACGACTGACAGAAGATAGCAACACTTTACTCATAAATAAGCAACATCTTTTATTTATCATCAAATGTCAATTACACTTTACAAATTTCAAAAGCTATCTAATTTCTAAAACTAATATCATCCTTTAGCCCTATGTGCCTCGCATGTTGAAGATGCTTAACCCTACCCAGTCCCTTTGTGAGGGGATCTGATGTGTTCTCATCCGATGATACCCTCTTTGCCACGAGGAGTCCTTATTCTATTCGATGTCTGATAAAATGGTATTTTCTATCGATGTGTCTGGATCTTTCGTGATCCCTTGGTTCCTTGGCTAAGGCAACTGCACTTTCACTATCACAGAAAATTTCCATAGGCTCCTTTATAGTCGGTACAACTCCAAGGTCTCCAATGAAGTTCCTTATCCATATAGCCTCCTTCGCTGCCTTGCTTTCTACTATGTACTTTGATTTACAAGTTCAATCAGCCACTGTCTCCTGCTTGGAACTTTTCCAAGTAATTGCTCCTCTGTTTAAGGTAAAGACCCAGCCTGACTGAGAGCCGATATTATCCCTATCAGTCTGAAAGCTATCATAACTATACCCTACTACTCTAAAGTCATCACTCCCACTGAGGGTAAGGACCCAGTCCTTAGTCATTCGCAGGTAGTTGAGAATGTTCTGTACCGCAGTCCAGTGACCCTTGCCAGGGTTCCCTTGATATATGTTGACCATGCTCAATGTAAAGGCCACATCAGGACGAGTACAAGTTATAACATACATGATCGATCCTACTGTGCAAGCATACGGTACTCGACTCATCTTAGCTATCACATCCTCTGTACTCGGGATCTGAGTCTTACTCAATCTCGCATTACTCTAGATCGGTAACTCTCCTTTCTTGGAATTCTACATGCTAAACCTATTCAACACCTTATCCAAGTTGGTACTCTGACTAATTCGAATTAGTCTCTTACTCTTGTCTCTCAAAATCCTTATCCCTAGGATATAGGCAGATTCTCTAAGGTCCTTTATAGCGAAACAGTTCCCAAGCCAGGACATTACTTCCTGCAAAGCTGGGATATCATTTCTAATGAGTAGTATGTCATCCATATACAATACCAAAAAGCTAACTATACTCCCACTAGCCTTGACGTATACACAAGATTCATCTTCACTCCTCGAAAATCCAAACTCTTTGACTTTCTCATCGAAACAAAGCTTTCATCTGTGAGGTGCTTGTTTCAATCCATAAATGGATTTCTCAAGCTTACACACTCTATTAGGGTACTCTGTACTGACAAAACCCTCTGGCTAACTCATGTAAACATCCTCAGCCAACCTTCCATTAAGGAAAGTGGTTTTGACATCCATTTGCCATATTTCATAATCACGAAATGCAACAATGGCTAACATAACCCTAATAGACTTAATCTTTGCTACTGATGAAAAGGTCTCATCATAATCAACTCTCAGAGTTTGAGAAAAGCCCTTTGCAACTAGTCGCGCCTTATAAGTGTGTACATTACCATCCATGTCAGTCTTCTTCTTGAAGATCGCTTTGCACCCGACTGTCTTACGATCTGGTACATTGTCAACCAAGTTCCAAACTTGATTGTCATACATGGACTGTATCTTGCTGTCCATATCCTCTTTCCATTTAGAAGCCTCAGGGCCTGCCATGGCTTCCGTGTAGTTGTTAGGTTCATCCAGACTTACCAGTGTGCTATTACTGATAAGCGTATCACCCTCCGCAACAATATCAAAACCATAGTAATGCTCAGGTGCATTCCTAACTCTTGTGGAACGCCTCAGAGGTACAAACTCGTTAGTCGGATCAACAGGAGTTTCCTCCTCAGGTTGATTGCTAGGGTTTGAGGTTCCTTCACCACTTGAGTCTTGAATTTCTTCAAGGTTAATTTCCCTCCCACTGTTTCCTTGGCTTATGAACTCTCTCGCGCGAAAGACTCCTCTCCTTGCTACAAAGACCACGTTATCACTGGGTTTGTAGAAGAGGTAACCAAAGGAATTCTGTGGGTAGCCGATGAAAGTACACCTCTCACTTCGAGGTTCGAGCTTATCGTGAGTCTCATGCCTCATGAAAGCCTTGCAACCCCAAATCTTGATGTGGTCCAGATTGGGAACTTTACCGGTCCACATCTCGTGAGGTGTTTTGCCAACCTTTTTGGTAGGGACTAGATTAAGAATATGGGCGGCAATCTCTAAGGCATACCCCCAAAATGAGATTGGTAGCGAAGCTCGACTCATCATGGAACGAACCATGTCCAACAAGTTTTGATTACTCTCAGCCACACCATTAAGCTATGGTGTACTGGGAGTTGTCAATTGTGAGACAATCCCACATTCCTTAAGATAGTCAAGGAACTCTATACTAAGATACTCACCATCTCGATCGAATCGAAGCATCTTAATGTTCCTTCCCAGTTGATTCTCCACTTCCTTTTTAAACGCCTTGAACTTTTCAAAGGTTTTTGACTTATGCTTGATTAAGTAGACATATTCATATTTACTATAATCATCAATAAAAGTCACATAGAAGCAGTTAGCATCCCTTGTGTCGGTTTTAAAGGGTCCACACACATCAGTATGTATGAGATCCAACAAACCCTCATCCCTAGCACAAGTACCAATGAAGGGTGATTTTGTCATTTTCCCAACCAAACAAGATTCAAAACTATCATCGGACTTTAGGTCAAATGACTCCAAGACTCCATCCTTTTGGAGTTGGCATATTCGTTTCTTGCTTACATGTCCAAGACAACAATGCCATAATGATGTTGTATCCAAGTTATTGGATGAATCAATACACAACACATTATTTCCTAGGTTATCAACAATTGATACAGTTTAATATACACCATCACAAGGTAATGCTTTAAAATAAAGAACATTATTAAAGAAATCATTAATACCACCACATTCATTATCAAAAGAAATGGTAAACCCTTGTTTGTACAAACCATGAAAGGAAATAATATTTCTCGCCATTTCAAACGAGTAACAATATTTATTCAAATCTAACACTAATCCACTACTTAGAAACAAAGAATAAACTCCAATCTTGGTGACAGGTGAAGCTTTGCTATTCCCTAAGATTAAGTTTTTTTTCCCATGCTCCAGATTTTCACTTCTTCTTATTTCCTGCAAATCAGAACATATATGAATACTACAACCTGTATCAAGGACCCAAGAATTAGAATGGGGTGAGTTATTAGACAATATAGTGTAAATAGCTGCATGTTTGGGTACTTGGGTTTCATTTTCCGATCCTTAACATCTTGCAGGTACTTTGGGCAGTTTCACTTCCAGTGTGACTTTTCGTGGCAATAGAAGCATTCAGGCTCTTTAGGGTTGGTAGAAGGAGTGACAGAACCTTTCTTGGTTCCACTTGAAGAGGAGCCATTAAGGGACTTTCCTTTGGTAACCTTCGAAGGGATCTTCCTCTTATTTCATTTGCCTTGCCCGATTGCCAAGACTGGGGCCACGGTAGGAGTAGGAGTGGTACCAACCGATTTACCCTTAAGACCACTTTCGGCGGTTTTCAAGAGTCCTTGAAGTTTTCTGAGTGTAACTTCCGCCTTGTTCATGTGGTATGTCATTCGGAATTGATCATAAAAAGAAGGTATGGAGTGCAAAATGATGTCAATTGCCAACTCCTCGGAGAAGTTCACATTTAGCTTCAGCAAACGGTCCACATACATTTGCATTTTCTATAAGTGGCCCGTGATGGGTTCACCATCCTTCATCCGGGTTGTTATCATGGAGGAGATGATGTCATACCTCTCTTGATGAGCACTTTGATGGTAGCGGTCCATCAAGTCTTGTTGCATCTCAAAAGGGTAATGCTCATCATAGGACTTTTGGAGCTCGGCTGTCATTGTGGCCAACATGATACATGTGACATCCCCATTTTCACGGCTAGAAAAGACCGATTTTGTTTATGCTTTATAAAAATAAGAGTATCTCTTTTAATAAAAATGTTGCGGAATTTGTTCCTAGAAAAACATGATAATTTCATTATCAAAGCATTTCCGAGGAAAAGTACTTTTATTCATTTTAAAACATTCGGGATGTCATCGTCAATACAGAAACATAAGCATAAACAGAACTTACATTCATTATCACTAGTGATCTATATCTCCTTAATCTCTTAGTGTAATGTGACTTCGTATCAACACCTGTGATATAAATAAACTGAGTGGGTCAGGTCGGGAAACCTGGTGAGTACATAGGATATTCAACCCACAATAATATAATTATTATGTTGAAACAATCAAACAATCAACCCAATTACCCATCCCCATTATCTTCTTTACTCTTAAGGATCTATCCTAAGATTCATCTATCCTGCATTCGTTTATTCTGAAGTCCCTTGCTTCCAGGGTTATAAGACTGACACTAAATCCATAGCTGTCAATGCTCGTTCGTAAAGCACTAATTCCATAGCTGCTATAGTTTATTCATCGGGTACTAAGTCCATAGCTACCAATTCACAATAGGTACTAAGTCCATAACTACCAGTGTTTGTCCAATAAGCACTAAGTCCATAGCTGTCAGTGTTATTTATTAGGCACTAAGTCTATAGCTGCTTATGTTTACTCATATCATCTTTTCTCTCTCATCATTCATTTACCCATGTCATCCGCAACATATTTGTACATATAAAATAGGTATACCGTTTAAGCCATTTAAAACATGTATAAAAACGTTCATCCAGCATAGACAGCAAGTACTCAGATAATATGCACACATAACACATAATTTGTATAAAATACTTCATATCTATGTGTAAGATGAAAGCAACTATGCACTCACTGATTAGGTGGTGATTCCGAACTCAGACCGGACTTCGTTATCTCAAAACAATTTTCCTCGACAAAACCTAGTATCAATACCCCTAGAGTTTAGTTTTTAACGTTAACCGCGACTAATTAATAGTCTAGCTATTATTAGTATTATATAAGCGTTAAATAACACTCAATATAACTCATAATAATAGCCCAAATAATTTTTTTAAGGTCCTAATAATGTTACTATAATTAAATAAAATCTATATTAAATATAGTATAAGCGTAGATCACTTACAACAGGTTTTTATTAAAAACCGGGCTTCGATGGAGCAGCGTTTCCGAGCCGAAAGCTTTTCTTCTTGGATCCGTCGGGTGCTCTGGGGCTTTCCTTTCGTGCTAAGGAGGTTCCCTAGACTTGGGAGGGGTTAGGGAGGTTAGAGAGGAGTTAGAGAGAGAAAGAGAGACTTATGGTGTGAAGAAATTATGAAGAGTTCATCTCTTATTTATAAGAATTTTATAGTAAAGTAGTCTCCAAGCATCGTTCGTATCTTTCACGTACGAGCTCTGTTTTCTACGTTCTTTAGAGACACGCATTGGTATTTACGAGTACTAGAACTTTCATTTAGACCCCGTCGGCTAATTCTCTTTCTATCTCATATTTACAAAAACTGTATCAAATTCGTCGCGCTCGAAAAGTAGAGACTAAGCTTCGTCCATAACTTTTGCATACGATCTCCATTTTTGTCGATATTTATATCCACGCATTGGTATTTACGAGCACTACAACTTTCATTTAGACATCGTTGGCTAATTCTCATTCTATCTCGGATTTACATTGTTAAATGTCTGCGTAAAATTCATAGCTTTTACATACGAACTCCGTTTTCGTTCGTCTTTTTGTCGTTGATTTCCTATTAATGAGATATTAAACTCTCATTTAGGTCGCGTAAGCCAAAAACCGCTCGAACTAAAATTCGAGTTTCGGGCCATGCACCACTATGCCAAATCTTAGAAAAATTATAACTTCCTCATACGAAGTCAGATTTGGGCGTTCTTTTTATGGACACTCTCGGTTTAATATTTTCTACGACTTTGTTTAGATCGCTAAGGCTAAAAGTCTCTCTATCGTAAATTCACTATTTACGCTTTCCGGTGCCGTGCCGGTTCCGTCGCGAAACTTCGATGGGTCATAACTTCTTCGTTATTACTCGGATTTCGGCGTTCTTTATTTCTACGGAACCATTGAGTCATATTCTACAACTTGGTTAAGATTATTTATTCTAAATAATCTTTTGTCAAAAATTCGTTTTCGACCCTATTATTTCTAAATTGACTAGCCCGGATCTACAAACGTTACAATACATGCCACTTTAGTGACATATCTCTCATGAGTCCGGAATTCAACGATCTCCTCAAGAGTAGCAGATGACTCATCAAGTTCCGTAAGCTCCTTGTTGAGGATATATTCCATGTCGTCGTAACGAGTGACCATCCTGATGTTCCAGATCCAATCTATAAAGTTGGAACCATCGAAGATGACTCTCCCACAAAGGTTCATGAGAGAGAAGGAGCCGGTAGGGTTTGAGCCAGAAGAAGCATTGTTGGAAGGCATCTGAAAAAGAAAGACAAGTTTAGATTAGATATAAAGATAGTACTTAATAAGACACTTAAATGTAATATTAAGGCTACGACCCAACACAATATTTTATAACTTAGAAGAGGGATGTCGTAAGCCAAGCTAAAAAATATTTAAAGGTAGGTGAATGACGATTCACCAATTTCCACCATGAAAAACAAAATAAATTATTAGGTTTTAAATGGTTTTGAAACTCCTAGATTCTTTTGAGATTCATTGAACTTTTCAAAGACATGTTTCAATCTCAAGTGTTCCCTTCAAGTTTTCTGATTGGGATGCCGAGGATCACAAAAAAAGGTGTGAAGTAACCATGAAAATTACTTGGTACTCTTAATGTTTATCACTCAACCGATATGCCGGTTAACCACACGCGCTACACCGATCTATGATAAACCTTAAGCCACCCTTTGCCTACTATGTTAAGTCTAGGTTAGTGTGCCGGTTAACCATACACGCTCCACTAACGACTTAAGCAAAGTGCAAAGTGTAATTTCATGGGTTATCACATTATTCACATTTTCCTAAAGTAACTAAGATTTGGAATTTATAAAACATTTAGTTACTTTACAATCATTAAACTTTTAATGAGGATTAAAGTCATTGTCCTACCCATTCGGCTGACGACCCTCCACCAGTCAAGGAAGCGGTGGGTGAGAGTGGACACCCATTATGCTGTCATTTTATACGCAACAACCTTATACCCCCTTTATAGACCGACTTCGTGAATGAAGCCTACTAACGGTAAAACGACTTGTTCTTACACACACACACACACACACATATATATATATACATATATATATATATATTGTTAACTTATAATATTATAAAGTATAAGGGTTGAATTTTAAAATTTAAAGTTCTAGGGGCTGGAACTAAAGTTTTTTAAAGTGATTTTACATGTTCCAAAACTTGAGGGCAGGTTTTGTAAGTTTAAAAAACTACTCATCTTTCATAACTTATAAGTTAATGGTTTATTAACATGAGAGATTTTTCATTTTATGTAACCTATGTGTTTATTAATGGACTTTAAAAGAATGAGTTTTGGTAATCCATAACTTGAGGACAATTTATGGATTCCAATAAAACACATCAAGATCAAGAATTAAACTAACAAATTATTTGTAAATAATTCCTATGATCTTCTAAACTCATAAGTTCATGAACATTCATATCAACAATTTCAAGAATCATAAATAACAGAGTCAAAGCTTGAAATTTTGATAATAGCCATTGTAAATGGATTAGCATAATCATTACACCATCTAAAACAGTTTAGGGTAATGCTTCTAGTCCATTTCCAGCCGTAAAACTCGAAAATTGCATCCAGGGCCTCCTACTCGTCGAGTGAAAGAACCTACTCGACGAGTAGGATGAATTAACTCATGGACTCGTCGAGTCCCCCCATGGACTTGGCGAGTTCACTCAGAAGATATCATATTTTTGAGTTTTTCCAACAAGTTTGCATCAAGTATCAAGAAAACAAACCTGACTCTGATACCACTGAAGGGTTTTGAGCATTCTAACACTCCTAATGTGTACATGCAACCCTAGAAACCTTGGATCTATGTTTTACTAAGATACATGCAAATTTGATTTTCCAAAGTTCTTAACCTAACTAGCATGGCATGGGGAACTTTGAAACATAATAGCTAGTAGAAGAACATACCTTTTTGTTGCTTGGATTCCTTGAGAACCTTGTAAGGATAGCACCTCAAGTGTGATGCCTCAAATGTATCACACAACATCACAACCCTTGGAATAACTTTGAGAGAAGTTCACTAACACCTCAAAATCAGCTAGCCCTCTTCTTCTTCACTTAGTAGTGCCGATTTTGCTAGTCATGGGTTCCTTTTATAGTTGTGTCTAGGGGTGCAAACGAGCCGAGCCGAGCACGAGCCTGGTTAGGCTCATCTCGGGCTCGTTTAAGTTATATAAGGCTCAAGCTCGAGCCGAGCTTCCTTGTACTGAGCTCGGCTCGAGCTCGTAAAGAATTATACAAGCTCGGCTCGGGCTCGGGCTCGACTCGTTTTTTATCTGATGTGTCTAAATAAGCTTAAGTTCGGCTCGAGCTCGTTAAGAAGCTCGTTTACTAATACCCTAAATCCATTATTCCCCTAATATGTTTTTATTTTAATATATTTAAATAATATTAAATGATATTATATAAAGGCTCATTTAGGCTCGCGCGCCTAATCAAGCTTAATGACATAGGCTTGAGCTCGAGCTCGTTTAATAAACGAGCTTAATATTAAGCTCGAGCTTGGCTCGGGCTCGTTTAAAATCAATTTCGAGTCGAACTTTTAACGATCCGATCTCGAGTAGCTCGCGAGTAGCTTGGCTCGTTTGCACCCCTAGTTGTGTCACAAGTAGGGTTACAACATGTAAACCCTAATTGACATGGCTTTCCATATTCCATGATCCATGGGTTTATAACCCCCATGGACTATCCATGGAGCACCTTATGGGTTTTAGCCCAATTCAATAAACCATGGATCATTAGCCCACTATAAAAGAATGGATGATTTACACAATCAACCCCATATATTTAATTAGTCTCTTTTTGATCACTTAATTAATTCCAAATTAATTCTTTGATCAATACTAATTAAATAATATTATTAATATATTAGAACTTATAATATATTAATAATCCTTAAGTGTCCTTTCTCTCATTTAGTCTATCTAAGTGTTGCAATGCCCTGCAGTCTAAATGAACCATGCCAACCGGGTCAAGTACATTCCAGAAATAGTTATGAACTTAGACACCTAATCCAAAATTATGTGTATACCAAATTTCGGTCCAATGCTGGGTGGGGCCCGATGCCATATTTCTGTCTGATGGCTGGCGGAGCCCGATGCTGATTCGTTCGATGTCGGGCGGGGCCCGATGTAGTGGGCAAGGCCCATTGTATGCTATTATGTGATTATGTGTATGGTATGTGGTAGTTTGTGGAGACTCACTAAGCTTCATGCTTATAGTTTTCAGTTTTGGTTTCAGGTACTTCCACTAGCAAAGGGAACAGCTTAGGATGACTGCATGGCACACACCACAGGTTTTAGCTTGGGATATTTTACTTTGATTTATTTGACATGTGATTGATATGGATACATTGTTTTTATATTTGAGATATTATGGTTTATGTTTGAATAATGATTTTTAGTAATTCTGGATTAATTAATAATTTTAAAATCGAAATTTTTGGACCGTATTTTTGGGATGTTATACGAAAAGCCCAAACTGTAAGCCCACAGACTAGGTACGCAAGGCGCACCCAACTGTATGCTTGGCATACACACTATGAGGCTTGTATGTTGTGTGTATTAGCTGGTACGCCCATCGTACTCCCTTGTTAAGCCCATTCTCCCATTAAGTTCTTAATACCTTAAGATAACACCCTAATACAGAGATATGACCTATTGAGCTGAAATAACATGTAATGTTGCTAACTTTACATTCATGCAAGGCTAAACAAGGCTCTTTATCTAAAAAAGGGCTTAACAGTTAATACATGACTTAATGTTTACATGAGGCTCTTAACTTCATAAAGATGGTACCTTTATGCATGAGGGGGCCATGGAAAGCCTAGATCTGAAAGGACAAGTCTGTGGGATGACCTAAACCAATCATCCACTCAAACATGGCTTAAAACATAACAAATTGACCCCAAAAGAGATCTAAGCAACTAGTATTCAAGATAAGAACTTGATGCCTCAAAATCCTTGCAAAATAGGTAGAGGTTCTAGATCTCTAATATCCCACCAAGCTATGAACTTCACTTCCTTCTAGGGTTCTTCAAAGATGGACAAAAAAACACACCAACTTTTACTTCAAAAGCTCAAGATGCAAGATGAGAGGCTAAGAGGGATGTTTAGGGTTTTCTGGAGGGTGAAGGACATGAAATGAGGTCAGTTCTAAAAGTTAAGGATAGATTTATAGGGTGCAACAACCCACATTAGGGTTTTCTGAATCCACACATACGCCAAACGTACCATAATATACGCCCAACGTACACTCCTGAAGTCACGATCCATTCCTGGCTAGTACGCTAAGCGTACCATATGATTAATTGAGTACGCCCCGCGTACTAGCTGCATGGGTCAAAATGCACAAATTAAAGGTTGAGGGGAAAAAGGAAAACTTACCAAAATTGGAGTGCTACACAATAACCATAAATCCATACTCGGGGTAAAAAGACCATTTATCCCTAAGCTAGCTTGGTCCAAGACTAAGACCCAAACTCACAACCTGAAAGACCTAGAAGCAAAATAATCAACCAAGGCCAAAATATGGCCCAATTTTCCAATTAGGCCTAAACCCCTTATATGGGCCTTACCCTAAATCCCAACCAATTTTCCTAGTTCAAAAAACTTGTACTCAGATGGACCATTAATAGCTCAATCACCCAAATTCCAAAAGGAAGCCCAACCTCGAAGCTCAAATGCAAAAATCCACCTGACTGAGTACGCGGGATGTACTCAGCTATACGCTAAGTATTCTCGCTAATTGGCTCGTACGCTGCGTCTATAGACTTGTATGTCCAACATACTCATCTATTAATCCAAAATCAACATTAATCTCTTAATGCTTAAGTCTAGAAGTCCAAACCATAGATCTAAGTCAATACAAGTGTCTAGAACCACAAAGTCATCGACTTGCTGACTTTGCATGCCCCAAAGGAACCCGACTTCAAAATAAAGCATTATACTTTCACAAAATGCACACCATCTCATGCGTGGGGGAATCCAAACCCTAAAGGAGACAACTTTATGGATCTATAACCTTAGAAACACCAAGAGTGGCAACTCATAGCTCCTGAAGTGGTACCAAACCACTAGATCTCATTCTTTGGGTTAAAAAGGGACCAAAACTCATATAAAATAGATCTAAGCCAACAATGAAAAAGATCAAAGCTTTTTATCTCAAACAAGATGGAAATGAAGCACATAATCAAGATCCACAAGCTCTTCCTTGATCCATAATCTTGCACCAAACCCCATCTTCTTGAATGTGAGCCAAAACACACCAAGATGCACACCATGAGCTAAAAAACACAACCATGGAGGCTAAGGGACGGTTTCTAGGGTTTTAGGGACCTGGAGTGTTGATAATAAAGACGAGATGACGAATGCAAAATCTGAAGAACAATCATGAATCAATCACCATAATATGCAAGTAATCTGTCAAAGGTTTTGTGTAATATTGATATGGATATGAACGTACAAAGAAAATCGTTTCTAGGAAAAAAGTTTACATCAAAAGCTAACCTAATGATTATTTATAGGGAATATAAAATATTTACCAAAAATATAAAACCCTAAAAGGCTTTCCTAAATAACCAAAAATGCCAAATCAGTTTTAATATCTCAAATACTCAGCAATCTCCCCCTAGATGTTGAAACTAATGAAGATTACGATTTCCAATCTTCTTGGCATTTCTCCCCCTAAATTGTGAGGCTCATAAGTACATGGGGTCTTCAAAGCGAGAGAAATAAATATCATCTTCGAAATGCAAACTCCCATTGAATAATCAACAACCCCCCCCCCCCCCTTGAATCTTCAACAAATATCATGGAGAGAATCCAAAAAGTTAAGAAGAATCACCAACAACTATCTCATAGAGCAAGTCCATGTATAACCTACTCTGTCATAAGAAGCGAGTTTGCCAAAATGGATCTTCAAAACACATCATATTTAAACAAATGATGAAACAAATTCTTTTTGGATTTTTGCGATTTTGAGAAATTAAAACTGGAAAATAACAAAAATTATTTTGTATTTGTTGGTTTTTATATTTTAGACAAAAAGAATAGAATAAGAAACTATTATTTAGAAGGGATTTGAAAAAAAATAAGACCAAAGAAAAGGATAAGAAGTGAAAATATTTTGGGAAGAAGGGGTAAAAGTGGTAAAAACCCCAAGAAATTAAAAGCATTAAGAATATAGGGTTAAAACTGTCGAGTTGTATAAAGTTTGGGGACTGAAGTTGTGGGGATCAAGGAGAAGCTTATGGATCTGGCTTTTGTGACTTATTTTCAGTTTGATGAAGGTATAAAGCTTTGAACTTGATCATTGATGTCTTAGATCTACCATTTATGGGTTTTGGTTCATTTTGGTCCCAAGTATGAGATCTAGTGGTGTTGATTTCATTCTAGGAGCTTTGAGTTGACCCTCTTAGTGTTTTTGAGGTTCAAGGTCCATATAGTTGACACCTTTAGAGTTTAAGACCATCTATGTTGGATTTTAAGCCATTTCCATGAAAGTAGAATGTTCTTTGGCCTTTTTGGTGCATCCAAAGTCACCTAGTTAGTGACTTTATGGGTTTAGATGTTATTTGGAACCCAGATCTGTGGTTTGGACTTAGGGTTTAAGCATTAAGTGCTTAATAGAAAAGGTGGGATTAAGAGGGAAGTATGTTGGGCGTAAAAGCAAATAAACGCAGCGTACAAGCCATTAAGCAAGTACGCGCAACGTACAACTGAGTACGCCTAACGTACTCAGTCAGATTGGACTTCATGTTTGTGGGCCTCGGGTTGGGCCATTTCTTGGACTAAGTTGTTGTGGGCCTTTGTGGGCCAATTGGGAACATGTTTATGGACTAAATAAATTATTAGGCTTTAGGATAAGACCCATTGGAAAGGCTTGGGCCCAATTTTATGATTGTTAGATATTGGACCATCGGAATGTCATATGTTGGGCCTTGGTTGATTATTTGGCTTTTGGGCCTTTAGAGTGTGAGTTTGGGCCTTGGTTTTGAACCAAGCTAGGTTAGGGGTAAAATGGTCCTTTTTACCCCAAGTGTGGATTTATGGTTATGAATTGAAACCCAAATGGTTAATTGGGTGTTGTTTTGATATAGACAGTTTGGGAGTCTATCATCGAATAGCTAGAGTTTTATCTGCGGGACTTTGGCAGTGTGAGGTGAGTCTCCTCACCATACCAATGGGTCGAAGGCACCGAGGCTGTCCTATTATGTGTTATGTGATATGCTATTTGATTATGTGATATGCTAGTTGTCTTTTTGATACTTGCATGGAAGACCCCTATGGGATCCCGTGACACTTGGATGTCAGACCATGTGGGAGTACCTATGGCGTTCCAGGTAAAGACTGATGGGTTTTAGCCATATGAACATTCCTATGTGCACATACAAACCCTAATGCTTGGATCTAGGTTTCTCTAATTGAACATGCATGAATCCAAGACTTATAATGGTTATTCTAGCATAATAACATTGAGAATTCAGAGTTATTAGTTTACCTTGAATCACTTGTTTGTTCTTCTTGTTTTTGGAGCTTTAGAGTCACAATTGTCACTCCTCTAGTGGCTTACAAACACCAACTAGAAAGAGGATGATTTGAGAGAGTGGGGAATGACTTTGAAATCGGCCAGGGTTTCCTTACTAATGAGGGTGTTCGATTTCCATGACCCCTAGGGTCTATTTATACTTGTAAGGCTCCTAGGGTTTTACCTTTAAACCCTAATCGGATAACTTAAGCCCTAAGCAATCCTAATCCCTTCATGATAACCCTCTGGACGATTTTAGGTCTATCCTAAGCCATAAAATCATCCACCATATTATCCATAAGGAATTATAGCCGAAAGTATAACTATCACACATTTGACAGTTTAAGCCCTTCTATTTAATTAATCTCTTTAAATCACCAAATTAATTCCTAATTAATTTATGACTTATATTAATCAAATAATATTATTATACCATATAATATTTCAACTCTAATTATAAATCATCCTATCAAGTTGCTATGGTGAAGGCATCCCAAAAGGACCACGCTCAATCGGGTCAAGTACTTACCAAATATAGTTGCAGCCTTAGACACTATTCCAACAAAGACCATGGGGGTGCCCATGACACTTGGTTATCATACCATGTGGGGGTTCCCATGGCATTCCAAGTAAGACCATGGGAGTGCCCATGACACGTAGGTGTAAGACCCTAGGGGAGCCCATGACATCCTAGAGTAAGACCCTGGAGGGTGTCCAGGGCATCCTTGTATGTTTATATGCATGGCTTGTATGGTTGATATGGTTTATATGATTATGTGGATTGTGTGGGGTATGTTATGGGGAACTCACTAAGCTTCGTGCTTACAGTTTTGTTTATTATTTCATGTATCATTGGTTTTGAAAGGAAGGGTCTGGCTTGATCGCAACGTACGCACCCGTGTTTTCCGCATTATGTGATTTTGGGATGCAACTCTGATATATGTTTTAATTAAGCAATGTTTTTTAATGGTTGGATTAAGTAACATCTGTGTTTGACTATAATGAACAATGATATTTTTACCCAGTATTTTTGGATCTTTACATAGAATTATGAGCCAAATCTTAGTGAGTTCCCCCAAGGTACCACCACATAACAAACAACATCATACATATAGAGCCTTCAGCATGACTGGACCGCCTTTCGAGCCTTCAGCCTATTTGGATCGCTCTTCGGGCCTTCAGCCTGATTGGATCGCCTTACAGGCCTTTAGTCTATCCGGACCGCCCTAGGTCTCTTGGCCTTCAGTACCAGCTAGTCCGCCTCAACCCAGTAAACCGTAACACAATGATATAGACATTATCAATCAATAATCAACAAACACAGGTAGTCTTACAGATATACCAATCTAATCACATAACCAGTAAACATATATCTCACCATAACAACATACAACAAAGCATGATATCTAATCATATGGGTCGACCTTGGTGCCTTCGACCCATGAGTATAGTGAGGAAAACTCACATCTTAGTCTGAAGTAAATGATGAATAGGGCGCGACTCGAAAAGTTAGTACTACCGATCACCTAAACGGAACTGGGACTTAAGCTTAGTTAACAATCCCAAAGCCAAAATATTCAAATCACTCTTAAATCAACATTAGTCAAAGGTCAAAGTCGACAACTCAGCTGCGTTAACCCAACTGAGTCAACCCAACCGAGTACGTTGGGCGGACACAGCAAAACGCGGGGCGTACTCGATAGTTTACTAGGAATGGGGGCTTGACCGCGTACGTGCAACGTACCAATTGGTATGCCTAGTATACGTAACTGAACTTCTTCGTAACACAATAAGCGCTTAATAATTAATCATTTAAGTCCAAATTGTAGCTCCAAGTCTAAAGTATCGTTCTTGACCATAAAGTTTCCAGCTTCATGGTCTTGCTTGGCCAATACGTGTTAAATGCTAGAAACGCCAACCTCTTAACCCATTAATACCACCAAGCACATGCATGGGGAAGAATTAAGAGCTAAAACCCTATTTTTATGCTTCTAAACTTTTCAAAACGTCTGAAAAGATAGTTTAAATGGATAGTTTAAACGTCTTAAAGGGTATCATTCATACACGAGCGCTTGGCTATTAGACTTTGATCCCACATACATGTGGATATTGTTGGAGGGAGTTTGCTTTGATTCCTTACAATACATAGATTTTTTTACCTTACTAAAGTTAGACTCAAATGTTCACCTCGGGGTATACTTATGTTAAACAACAAATGGTTTTAGTTGCTTATATTGCCTCGTGGATGGTCTTCTTGCTATAGATTTTGATTTTGTGTGTATTATCCTTCTACCATGTTTGCACACCAGAACCCAACATAGCACGTATGGTGTATCTATTATATTGATGAACCAATACACACATTCAACCTTGATGCAACCCCTTCTAATGACGAAAATCTTAATCTCATATAATATAATAAAATTCACCTATGAATGGTTTGTTTTGACTTTTTTGTGATAATTAGGTTATAATATCTCTGTTATTTTAATTTTATTTTTGAAAAAATATCCACATCGTCCTCGTAAGTGTTGCAAACTAAAACAGTTTCTTGGTGTATTTATGCAAGAAAAAATAAAGATGATTTTAATGGTATAAAAATACTTTTTCAATCAAATTACCATGACATTCTTACAAATTACCCTTTTAATAAATGGTTAATGATTATTTACGTAAGAAAATTACACCTTTGTATTACATATAGTAGATATTTGATTAATTTATGTTTTTTTTTTTGGTTTGATACTAGTATATTTTATCAATTTTGAAACAAAATTGACATTACCAATTCATACATCAGTCGGTAAATTTGGGATAAAAGGTTTAAAACATAATTACCTAACTAATAATAACTATATGAAGACATAATTTAGTTACATATACATAATGGCAGAGCCAGCTAGTAACAAGAGGGGTCCAAGCATCCCACTTGCAAGATGATTACAAACATATTATTACCAAATATACCCTTAAAAAATTTTCTTTTAGTAAGAAACCTCCTTCATGGCACCCACTTTTACAAGGAAAGTGCCTCTTTAACAAATTTTTGGCTGAAAAAACTAAAATTATACTAAAATTTCAAAGTGTTGAATTTTTTTTTTTTTTTTTTTTTTAATATAATGGACACCGGTTAACTTCCGTCCTGGATCGCCATTGAGTATACATACCAAACAAAATGATTTATGAAAAAGGAAACTAATAAAATTCAATAAGATTTGAGGGAGTGGGTGGTAAAAACACTTGGCATTTGCTTAATATCTCATACAAACATCACCCCGACCTCTAAGGTGGCATACAAACTAAAATGGTATTTGAGAGAGAGAGAGAGAGAGAGAGAGAGAGAGAGAGAGAGAGAGAGAGAGAGAGAGAGAGAGAGAGAGAGAGAGAGTTTATTTTTCTTATTTTAATTTTTTTTACCTATCCTTTCAAAACGTGATGTCATGTTATACATGACAATGAATTTGTGGCTTTAAAGGTGATTGTGATATTATCTCATATCATACTCCACTCCCTCTAACCTAAAATAAATAAAATCCACATTCTTTAAGAAAGAATTTTTACGAATTTTTTAATGAGACAAAATAAACAACTTTTTATATATCCAATGAATTATATTTGATTATTTCGCTTATCTTATTAAACAATGCACTAGAGTTTCAAAAGGCAGAAGTCTTGCGGACTAAGAAAAACAAAAAGGAACTTGTGATTGTGATTGAAAAGAGGAAAATTTTAGAAGTGAAGTTCAAGATTCATACTTCATGGTTACCTTTTCACCCATTTGACATTTCTATCCATTTTTGGGGTTTCATTATTTTTTTTAAACTAAATTTTATTATTGGTCTTTACGGTTTTCAAAATGTCATATGGTAAGAACTATTATCAAAATCGTTATATGTTTGGGCTATGTGGTTTCTAAACAATTTTGATAGTAGTTAGCCCAAACATATAACGATAACATATAACGATTTTGATAGTAATTCTTAACATACACATATGCTACTCAAACAAGGGTATATGTGTCTTTTTATTTTCCCAATTTAACTTCTTTCTCGGACCTTCTTCTCCATTTTTCTTCTTCGCATGCTCTTTGACGCACAAAAAAAAAAAAAAAAAAACGCACAAAAAAAAAAAAAAAAGGTTTTTTGTTCTTATGGAATGTAATTTTCATCACTTTGTAGACTAACCTAAACCCATGAATGAGGTTCTAATCTTGTTCAAAATGCATGTTTATAGGCATGGCGAATCAATCAATTTGGGGTTCTACACAAACAAAAAATTAGGGCCCTTCAAATAAACAAAAAGTTTCAAACTTACGACCTTTAGATTTATAAACCAGTGCTTTTACCACAAAACCAAACTTCCATTTGTCTTTGTAATCCAAGAAATACGTGTGTGTGTCTATATATATATATATATATATATATATATATATATATATATATATATATATATATATATATATATATATATATATATAATAGAATAAACTTTAAAATTAGGGGCCCTAAGCCTTTTCTTAGGAAGGTTTGACCCACCAATATTCCCTAAGGTTGTTATGTGATTCATTGAAAATGTTCATGCATGGTTAAGTTAGATTCCCTCTAAACATTGTGCTAGATCTCACTTTTTTGGTAATACTTCTATTCCCTACCCATTCAATGCGATTTCTAAATATTCAAGTAAAAACCACCATTCTCAATAATATATATATATATATATATATATATATATATATATATATATATATATATATATATATATATATATATATATATATATATTCAAATAGCAACGATAACCACCCAATAAACCTCCCTTTCGGACCTACTTAGAACAAGAAACCTCCTTCCTAGGTTTAGGTTAGTCCACAAAGTGATGACAATTACTGGGCTTCCACAAGAACAAAAAGTACCATTTTGATTTTTGTGTAAATGAGCCTACGAAGAAATATAGAGAAGAAGGTGAGGGAAAGAATGTAATTTGGGTTTGGGGGGTTGATGTTGTAAAGGAGGATATGAACATTGGGTAAATAAAAATATACAAATACCCTCGTGTGAGGGGCTAGGAGGGTGGTCTAGTGGTCAAGTTTAAACACAATCAAGCAAAAGGGCCAATCGGGCAGCATTTAGAAACCATGTATACCAAAAATGATAACAGTTTAATAGTTTTCTTCACCATGTAACTTTTTACAACCTACAAGGACTATAAATACCAAAGGACTTTTGCCCTTCTTTTTTAAAGTTGAAGGATAGTTGTATTCAGGAGTATTTTAGAAATATATTGTATTTGCTTGATCGACAAACAAAACGTTTATCAAACATCTCTATAGAATGTATGCATTGATTGTTTAGTTTTTGTTTTTGTTGACTATTTTCATCTTGTAGATAAATGATATTTTAGATTAACATTGATATTTTGATGTTTAAGAATGACATATATGATATTTTGATATTTAAATATATATATATATATATATATATATATATATATATATATATATATATATATATATATATATATATATATTATTTTGATGTTTAAGAACATATATGATATTTTAAAATTTTATGAAATATAAATATTATATTTAGAAATTAAGTTGGACAAATATAATATTTTTATGTTTAATAAGGATATATATACTAAATTCTTCTTATTGAAAATGTTGATTTTTACTTCGGTCTTTAGATGTCTTTTGTTAAAATCGAGATAAAATAGTTTTGTAAATCTTTTCTAATGTTTAATGTTAAGCTTAAAGTAATTATAACTTAAAGATTTTCCACAAAAAAAAATAAGAGATAATTTTCATGATTATCAAAAAAATAATCTACAAAGTGATATTTGTTTTGAGAAGAACTAAAGATTAATGATAAAAAATTCTAAATAACTTACAATAAAAAATAATAAAGAATATTTGTGAATTGTAATTGATTTAAGAAAAAGCTAGTTGTACTTTTTAGAATCAATTAATGACGAAAAACATTTATCAATGGTTTTCTTTTTACTTATTTATCACTTGTGCACAAATCATTGTCCAAGAACACTATCAAGACAAAAAGAAGAAGAAGAAAAAAATTACACAAATAGCTTACATGGATGTGATTAATACGCTTTATTGAGAAAGAATAAAGAGAAAGTAAAAGCAAAAGAAAAGGGGCAACATGGTAATTTTAATCTTAGGAGGGTATGTTTCTCTTTATTTCTTTTCCCTCCAAAATCTTTTGTAGTAATTCTTTAAATTCCATGGTTATTCATCACTTAAGAAAAGATGTTAAGTATTAAACTGATTATTTGAGCTCATGAGATTTAATATAAACCAATAAATGAATATTTATTCTACAAATAATGGATGGTTATCAAATATAACTTTCTCAATATTATTTTATTACCTCAATTTCAAGGCATAACACTAAATTTATATGTAGTTCAAAACTAAAGACAAGAGCACTACACTCCAATCAGGAGACTTTGATAATTCGATCATCATAAGGTTTCAAGATCTTCAAGTAACTTGTCCCATTCATTTGTCTTGCTTTCCGATTTCTTCATACAATAAGCCTTTACACATGCTAATCCCAAAACCATAAGGACCAAAATCGCCATAAAGACCAAAATCCCGATACTTATTTCTGAAAAGAAAAGAAAAAAAACTCAAATTTAATGCCAATTGGGTACAAGAAATGAGTTTAAAATAGAACCAAGTTATCTTAGCAATCCACATAACCATAATCTCGACCGTTTGATCAAAAAATCAACGGCTAAGATTAAAAGTAGTTACACACATTTCGACCATGAGATGAATTTCATCAACAGCCAAGATTAAGGACAAAAAACAAAAAATTGAATATGGAATTCCCATGAAATCTATATTATTTTATCACAACATTTAGTTTATTCATTTAATTAGCTATATAACAAATGCTATATGGTAAAAATGTAGAGATATATAACAAGAATCAAAACAAATAGATTCTAAATATTGAAAATTTGACTTTGACCTTAAAATGTAAATCGACATTACCTTCTCCAATGGATTGAACACCAAACCACCTTCTTTTAGCTTCTGAAAAATCATCAAAACCAGTCGAATCCCATGTCAAATCAAGACCAAAACTATCATCAGAAACGTAAGAACTATACTCAAATGGAATCGAGACAGTTTTAATACGTTCACAAGAATTGGGAATATCTAACGATGACTCCACAACATAAACATGGTGTTTAGAATCACTTAAACATGGGATTTGTTCGAAAGAACCCAAAAGATTGATCGAGCAATTCAAATACGTATAGTTTCTAACAACATGATAGTATCGAAAGGGTGTAGGATCAAGATTGAGATTCAAGAACACTTGAAAGACGCAATCTTTTGGGTCGATTAGAGTGAGTTTTCTGTGATCGTATGAGATGGATTTCACGCCCAAATCGCCGTAATTTGGGAATTTGATCATGGTTTGTTTGTGTTTGCAGAAAGAATTGATTTTGAATGGAAAATGGATTGGGGGTTGATCATGGTTGCAGGTATGTGAGGTGAATTTTCCATCAAGAACCTCCATGAATGTAAAGAGTAAGAAAATGAGAACGAAGGATTTGCGAGCTTCCATTAAAGATGATTCAATGGAATTCAAGAAACTTGTAAAAAGATGAATTACAAAATTAGTTAGCTTCTTGGATACTTGTGTCAAGTAGTTGTTGGAATGTCTGTGGGTATTCTTGGCGACTTCTTTAACAACTTTCTTGAGGAGACTGAGTCAAGAGTAAGGTACAAGTTCATGTGCATGAGGTACAAGTGATTTATTATGAGTGAATGGAGAGAAAGTAGACTATTTATTGTTGGGGTTTACTTAGTGTAGCAAACTTGAGAAATTGGGGGGAAAAGGAAACACTATGGAAGATTTTTTGTGGGGAGAATTCCCACTGACATTTTCCAATTGACAATTTAGCCCATCTTCTAAAAGTCTAAGTCACTTGACCTAAAAAATGGGGAATTGTATTTGTATATATATATGTGTCTAAATGATATTGATTGTAAAGTTGAATAGTTATTTTGAAGCTTTTATAACCATAAATATGACTAAATTACTTAAATTGATCGTTATCTTATAAAAGGTTGTAAGTTTAATATTTAAATGTAATTTTTTTTTTTTGATGTTTAACTGTAATTTCGTCATTTTTTTTACAAATTGTCATTTTTGACAGACCAAAATGTATCTTATAAACTTGTTTTCAAAAAACTACTAGATTTCAATTACCATATGAAAAATTTCTAAGTTTTTTTTTCCAAATATAGTCTTTAATACTCACTCCGTCCCAATATTATAGTCCATTTTTCCTTTTTGGTTTGTCCCAAAATAATAGTCCACTTCTAAAAATAAATAACATTTTTACCCAAATACCCCCTCATTATTACTTAACCAATTAAGCATTTAATGGAACATTAAATGCAAAGTAAGGACAAAATTGTTATTTTATTGTATAAATTTAGTGGTAATTAATGTTTCTTTAATCTGTGTGTTTTTGTCTAGGAACAATAATAGTGGGACGGAGGGAGTATTTAAAAAATTCAAATTCCTCAAATAAAACTATATTTTTGTAACTAACATGTCAATTGAGTTCATTAGTATCATTTTCTACCTTTCTTTTTACCTAATTTTATCTTTCTCAACTAGTTTTATCAAATTTTACTATTTTCAACTATCAGTTATCAGCTAGTTATTCAGTTTATCTGCCAAACATAACCTAATTGAACAATTTTGATCTAACTATACAACCAAAATATATGTAATTAAAATTGTGGCATCAAATATAAAACCTTCATGTTTCCATAGTTTTGAATTCTTTGAACATTCATAATACAACTCTTTTCTTTTGCTTTTCTGTTGTAATTATTTTTAATGAAATACGGCAACCTACTTGTAATATCATTTTTTTAATTGAAACTAAAAGTAGATTGCTTAACATGATAAGTTGATAAGTGATATCCTTTTTAAAAGCAAATTACATATATAAACAAAACAAAAACACATGTCAATCATATAAACTATAAAGTATAAAGTACGTTGTTTCTTTTATTTATTTATTTATTTATAGTGTAGACTATATGACAAATTATCAGCCACGTTTGGTTTTATAGATCCTCATATTTTGTTGATCCACACCTTTTATCTTATTAAATGACAATCCAAATTTACTAAATATATTTAATATTAGATAAAAAAAAAAATAACACAATTAATATTACTATGGCTAACTTTAGAAAAACTTACATTTTCAGCATTTTTTATTCCAGAAAAATCGATAATCTGAATTTTTCTCACTTAAACCATTATATATACACACACACACACAAAAAATATATATATATATATATTTTCAAAAAAACTATATGACATAAAACTTGTATTCCAAACATTTAAATGATAATACACACAGTTACAGTTGCAGACAAATATAGAAACACTCAAGAATTAAGACAACAAACAAAAAAATCTATACACTTTATAAATAATACAACTTAATATCAGGAATAAAAATAACAAAATACGTATTAAAATCAAAATTAAAGAAGATCTTTAGCTAGTCTGACAGGTGTCTCCTGCAAAAATGCCACGTCACTATTCGATTCAGTCAAAAGATGATGACGATGATCATCATCCACTTCATCTTCTTCACTCCCCATTGTTAATGATGAATCACCAGAATCTGATTCTTCATCTGTTTCAATTTTCAACAATTTTTACTACCTAAAATATAAGGGTATTTATGTAATTTGTCCAAAATTATATAACCAAAGCTCACCAGAAATTGTTGCATGATCAGGTAGATGTCTAACAGCTGCAACTTGAATGTTTTCAGGCAATAAACAGTTGCAGAAAGACCCTGTTCAAAGTTTAAAAAAAAATCTATAAATCTTGAATCTTTCATATAAATGAATGGAGGAGGATATAATTTCTTACCGAGTTTAGCCAACCGGTTGACCCAACCAGGGATTGGTTTTCCAGTGAGTCGCATTGATACTTCGTTTGTGAAATGATTGCAGTTTTTTGCAATTAAATGATATGTATCACCATAATATTTGTTAGAAAGATGTTCCATGAATGATCGGAATTCTGAAGGAGACATGTTGGTGCTGCCCAATGGAATTGATCGCCGGAAGATAAATCCCGGGCAGCTTTTTGGCTCCACTTCAAAGACTCCACTGGTTGGGTACTCGTGTGCTCCAAATGCATATTCCATGTCATATACTGATTATCATATCATAATGTAAAGATATTAGTTGTTCATCGTAAGAAGTATATAGTGAAATTGGAAATGCTGAATCTTAGATAGGAGTAGATTATGGAGATCTAGAAACATATGTTTACTTGATGTAGCAAAAACTTGAAATCAAAACTTAGATTCTGATAGAAATTAGGTTAGTTTATCAATTCCAGAATCTGATAGCAATACTGAAAGTCGAACGTAAGGGAGTTGAATAGAATCTGGAAGAAATCGAATTCAAATGCTATATATTCAATCGTTTTGGATTTGGAATTTGGAATTGGTTTACCTTCGATACCGGAATGGAAGATTCCGAAGCCCAACCAGTAGAGGTAGTTATTGACAGGGGTGAGATCATATACGTTGAGATACAATAAAGCATGATCACTTCCTCCATTTCTAAGCTCTCTAGACGAATTCATCGGAAACAGCCGCATTGTTTTGTTTTATATCTATGCACAGTTACAGACACACCACTTCGCCTCTGTTCAGTGCTCCCAATTCTTTCTCCAATGAAGATTATCCGTGTAAACCCTAAACTCCCAACCCTACAAAACCCTAGAAGATGGAAAACTAAAATTAAAATCGGAAGTTCGTGATTGAAGAGATTAAAGGCGCATGGAAGTCTAAATCTAATACAGCAAATCGAAGCTAAAAAATCGACAATCGTAATACAGTCTTACATCGATTTGAGCTGCAAGTTTAAGCCACCAATTCGGATGAGAGAGAGAGAGAGAGAGAGAGGTGTACGTGTGTGTGCGCGTGTGTAAGCATTCATTAAATTTGATCTGGCAAAAACCATATATCGATTAATGCTAATTTTGTAATTAAGGATATAATCACTAAAAATGACAAAGATGGGGTCTTTGATGATATGATAATTTTTTTTTAATATTTATTATAAAATAATTATTTAATTTGTAGAATAAACGTTACGATTTTGATATTACAAAATCATTTTATACAAGAAATTTCTTAAAAACTTTAAAATTTTGTGAAATAACTTTTAGAGTAAATAACATAATGATGTTTATGGTATACATAACTTCTTATTTTTAATACAAGTTTCAAAAGCTTCATACCCATTGCTTCATTTCATTGACTACGGTTTGGATAACGTTACACTCTATATGTTTAAATTGTTTCATTTGTCTTTCAAATCGATCCCTACCTATAGTTTTAATCGTCCCCTAAAAAGTTATATTCATTTTCTTCTCTCATTCAACATACTGAAGTTCAAATACAAAGTTTTGGTTAATTTTCATGTTTTGCTTTTTTTAATACAACAAATAATTTGGTGGATTTGATTGATGAGAAAGGATGGTTAGATCAGAAAATGATATCATTAACTTATTTTTATGGTGGTCATTTGGATGCTTTAGACTTACCAGAATGTTGTTTTGTTCCGACATTCTAAGTTTAAGAAACAGTTCATTTTTGATAGTATTGTAGATATTTAGTTGGTTTTCTTTTAGAAACTTTAAGACTAAAGAAAAATTGGGTTGGTTGGATGCAAAATCCAATCCTACCTTAATTTGTTTTTGTTCTTTGCTAGCTTCTTTGCTAGCCTTTTTTTTGGATTCTAATATATTGTTATTGTTAAAAAAAATATAGTGTTTAGGGAATAATCATCAATCTTTAAGATTTCATTGAATATCATCATCAAACAATAGGTCTAATAATGTAGAGCATTCAAGAAACTAAAATCGTGGTTTTTTAAAGAGCAAATTATAAGAATGGGCCCTATGGTTTAGGGTAATTTGTGTGCTTGATCCTTAACTTATTTTTTTAACTCGGAAGGTCCCTACTATTTGCTTTTATTATGTGCTTGGTCCTTGATGTTTGTTTTTGTTACGCACTTGGTCCCTGTCTTACCTAAAAAAAACTTTCATTTAAATAGGGAAAATGGTAAGGTAAGTAAAGTAAGGTGAGGGGGATAGAGTTGGGGGTGTGTTGATTTAAATAAATTAAAAAACGTGTAATAAAAAAAAATAATAGGGACCTTCCGAGTTGAAAAAGTAAGTTAGGGATCAAACACACAAATTACCCTAAACCATAGGAACCATTCGTGTACTTTACTATTTTTTAAAACATTTTATGGTGGATGAGTCACTGATGAGGATTTATGACAGAAGAATGGTATATACATGGGCGACCATATGAAGAGATTCAAACCAATATATAGGGGAATATGAGCTTGGAAGAGAATGGTACAAATGATTTTGTTTATGGTTTATATCATTTGTACGCATTTGTTATTTGTTGAGACATGTATGGACATGAGAATCGTAGATTGTTATGAAATCAGACGATACTTGTCAAGACTTATAACAAATCGGATGCCATTTGCCAAGCTCTGATACCATTTGTTAGGAAGTAAAGTGGAAAACAAGAAAAACCAAAAGCACATAAGACACAATATTTATGTGGTTTGGTCAAGGTGGCCTACGTCTATGGGCAGGAAGGAGGTATTTTTTATTTCAGAGTTCTCAAACAAAGGTTACAAGTATAAGCAACAGAGATTCGTCCTACTCACTAAGGATACAAAAACACAAGAAACCAAATGACTTAGCATGCATCCTTATTTATACTAAAGAGATTGAACCTAAAATCCTAATGGGCGAAGCCTATTATCCCATAGGATCATGAACGGTGTCAACTAATCATAATCTGCCATCAATAGCTTCTAGAATATTCATCCATAACATACAACATATTAGCATCAACAACACACATGACGGAGCACCATGAGCCATAAATGGAGTATCTTCATGCATAGTGTAACATCGTGATTTTTCACCCAATTTTTTTTTTTAATTTAACTTTTTAACTAGAATAGTAGCAGAAGTCTTATTTTGACTTTTATGAAAGCAGCACCAAACGTTACCTTATTACCGAAAACAACCTTCATCAAAATGAAAGTTCATAAAACCAACCAAAAACAAGTTCTCAAAATCGAAGAAAATGAAAACAAAATGACATGTCGAAAGTGGTATCATCGCTAAAATACACTAATATAACTACTAAAAAAGGCTCCATCCTTTCCAAGGCATCATATCATGTTACCTGTTCCAATGCAAGACAAAATAACAAGCAAAGAAACAAGTGTGAGCATATACTAAGTGAGTCAATTATAAGTACGATGTTATGGAACACACATATCCCAAATGGATCAGACACAACATCATATAAGCATGCATTCAAATACTCACATAACATGGCATCACATACATCACAAAACCAACACAATTATGCTCAATTAATATTATTCATCTTTAGAGTTTTTTTCATTTAATTACGCTTTATTATTCATCTTTGTAAATAATTATTATTACTTCATTCATCACTATAATATTATTAAATAATATTAATCTTTGCTTTCATTAATAATAATAATTACTCTCCTCTAGTCACCTTTGTAATTATTATTATAACACTTCATCTTTACGGATCTATATGTTCATCAGTAACCCCAAGGTAAGCATCACATTCACTACTAACGTGACCGGCACAACCCAATGCACTAAGTGAGGCGCGATTCTTACCTGTAACATTGCTCCCGATTCACTGTGTTTTCTACTTTGACGTTGCATATACAAGTACTCACGTTGTCGTTAAGATTTGGTACAAGCGGTGCCAACTCCATAGTTTTACTGTCACACCCCCGACCAAGGAAGCAGAACACGTCGGGCTGTGTGACTATGTTCGTGGATCATAAGTAAACTGAATATATAGCACAAGTACAACAATAAACAAAATAACATTTATGTTTGATATTGATATTTGAATGCAAGGTTTTTTAAATATAATAATATACATGAATTGGCTTAATAGATAGACATATAATACAACATCAAGTAAACTAGGTCACCTGTAATCTAATCTATCTTGAATGTCTGTTTAGTAGTTTCCTGAGAGTACATGTAGTTTTGAGGGTTAACACAAGGTTGGTGAGCGTTATAGGTTTTCTGCTAACCGCATTAATACTTTTAAAAAGTCTTAAAAAGTGTTATCTTTGTATGAATAACAATAGTTGAAACAATGTTTGTAATGAGTCTTTAAAAGCTAAAATGTATCTTTGTATAAGTAAATCTATACTTAAAAACCATGTTTGTAAAGAATTTTGAGTATCCTTGAAAACCAAATTGTACTATTACATAAGTAATTCCATACTTAAAAATAGTTATGAAAACAACCAAGCCCATGGTTGTAGTGTGAATGAGTGAGGGAGAGAGATTCTATTTAATGTTTATAGTGAGTCCTATAACCAAGCCATGTGACTGAGTGTACCCCCTACTACGCTTCATTGGATGTTGTAGTAAAAATTGTAGACACCTATCACCGCTTCGATTGATCGGTCGAGGGTTGTAGCTAGCAACCATAGGTGGGGATGTCAACCCCATATAGATATATACATATGTTTAAACCCAACTAATGAATAGCTTCTCACTAACAAGACTTTAACTAAAAATTTGGTGAATAACTCTTAGCCCTAACTTAATTGTGATTAAGTCATTAGGCATAATTGTAACACCCATAAAATCATGAAAAATTTAAACTTTTTAAACCAACCGGAAAAAATATTTATTTACAACATAGTTTTCAAAATATGTTTAATATCAGAGTTTTCCAAAAATCATAACACAAAACGCAAATAGGTGCACGATCAAGCCTTCGCCTTCTCGCGATCATCTGAGGTACCTGAAACATGACTCAAAACTATAATCCCAAAAGCATAGTGAGTTTCCCCCAAAATACCACCACATAAACATAATAACAAACAACAACATGCATACAAGGCCTTCAACATGACTGGAACACCCCACTGGCCTACAATCCATCCGGTACGACATAGAGCCATCAGTCTAACTGGAACGCCCCACCAACCTACAATTTATCTGGTACACTCACAGGGCCTTCAGTATGACTGATACGCCTCATCGGGCCTTCAATCTATCTGGACCGTTCTCCGAGCCTTCGGCCTGACTAGTACGCCCTATTGGCCTTCAGTCTATCCGGGACACGCTGGGTCTGTTGGTCTTCAGTCTCCACTGGTCCGAATCAACCCAAACCACTCCTCCCGAACCTTCGTGCATGCGGCTTACAACCGACTTGCACCGGGTATATTGGCATACCGCACAAAGCAGGACCACCTCAACCCATCCAAACACAATATGTCGACATATAAACAATTAGGATCAAGTACGCATATAATACATGCAAACACCAATTGTACAGCTCACTACTGCCTACTAATCCTCTCACAACATATAGTCCCACTACCATCTAACCCCCATAGAATGCGTAACCATAAGTAACCAGGGGTGAGAAAGCCACTCGAACAGATCGTCATACTCTAGATCCACAACCAAACGAGGAACATGCAAGAGATCCTTGACCAAGAGTTCTCAGGCTATCCTACATGACCACTGACAGTTGCTAAGGGCACTCCATAGATAATAACTAGCAAGCACATATAACATACAGTTCTACAGGTTCTTACCACAAAGCAACATACTCAATGCCAGGAGACAGATCTAACTGATCACTACAACATAGCAGCATACTCAATACCAGAACACAGATTTAATAGATTACTAAAGCATAGAAACATACTCAACACCAGAACACATATCTAACAGATCACTACAGCATAACAACATACTAAATATCAACAATCTAATAAGTGCATAACCATATATACTCAGAGACGAGATAGTCACCCGGGCAGGTGATCCTACTCTAGAACCACAACTAAACAAGGAACAGGTAAGAGAGCCTAGATCAAGAGTCCTCAGTCTATCCTACATGACCATATATATTCCTAAGGGCATCCCTCTACTAGCAGATAACCAAAACTAGTGGACCGACATTGGTGCCTTCGATCCACGGGTACAGTGAGCGCGTGTAGATAACCAATGTATCAATGAAGGACTCTGCTAGATTCAACTCACTTCCAAACACCTACATGACGATACTTGAGTCAATACCTGATCATAGGTCATAGTCACTTGCAACAGTGACCACCTCACATGAAATGACGATTAGGGTTTCATAAAAAATGATGATTAGGGTTAAGTAAGAACACTTAACCCATTAAGGACTTAACCACATAAGGGTATGATTGATTAAGGTTTGACTTAGAAATTTTTGGGTAAAATAATAACTCAATCAATAGTCCAAATACGTGCATCATCATTGTCCAAAATAGAGCTTCTCGACTCTAGGGTTTTTCACATAAAATGATAATTAGGGTTAGTGTTCCACACCTAACCCTTTAAGGACTTAATCTATTAAGCCTAATATTGCATTATTTTAATGGTAGGAGCATTAATAAGTATTATTTTAATTTTAATTAATAGTTTCAATGCGGGTCCCGACCAAATCCAAAATTAGGGTTTCATAACATTAGGGTTTTCTAAACCTTAATTAGCGTTTCCAACCCAAATACTAGACTATTAGGTTCCAGGTTAGGCTTTTAGGTTAATTAGAGTTTAATAAGTTGGGCAGCACCCACTAACACCCCGGGAGATGGTGGTTAACGGTGGTTCACGGTGGCAGCCACCAACTCACGGTGGTGGTGGTTATGATCTTAGGCCAAAATAGTGAAAAAGCATTTCAAACTTCTGTCCAAACACACACACATATACACACAACCACCCAAAGTGGTGGCCGGTGATGGTAGAACGTGTTGGATTAGATGTCTAAGCCCATAACTATTTTGGTATATACCTGACCCGATTATGAGCATGGTCCTTTTGGGTTGCCTTCACCATAGCAACTGATAGGATGAACTAAGGAGAAAGAAGATTAACTACGATTTATTAATATATTATAAGAATAATATATTAAAGGAGAAATCATATTTTTTAATTAATATTAGTCAAGAATTAATTAAGAATTAATTTTGTGACTAAAAGAGATTAATTATATAAAGGGACTGATATTGTAATAATAAGATAGTTGCATAAATGGGCTAATGGACTCCATAGAAGTTGGAGTGGGCGAAATCTATCGAGAAACCCATAGGAATTCGTCCAAGGCTTCTAAGGAGGGAGTCTATGGGCTGCTTAGAGGTTAAGCAGTCAAATTAGAGTTTCCTTGTTTGATAACCCTAATAGCCTAACTATATAAGAAACCGCTAAGTCCCCAAAAACGTGGCTAAGTGATCCATAAGGGGTCTTGGACGGTTTTGTGCCTTCTCTTACTTCTCTTTGTTCATCTTGTTGCTCATGGTGTTTGTGATTCCGTTAGAGGTGCAACATTTGAGGCACTAAGCTTTCAAGAGTCAAGATCAAGAGGAATTGAGATTGTTATTGCAACATAACAATCAAGGTAAGATCTAAACCCTAATTCATATGTTAATTTGATTATTATAGGCTAGATATAGGGTTTATGAGCTTTGGATGATTATTGCATGTTCATTAGATAAACTAGATCCAAAGCTTTAGGTTTTGCATGTACACCATAGGATTGATGTAGTGCTCAAAACCCATCAGTGGTATCAGAGCCAAGACTGTTTGTTTGATGTATTTGATGCTTAATTGTTCATTGCTTGCTT
Source organism: Lactuca saligna (assembly GCF_052625555.1). Taxonomy (NCBI): domain Eukaryota; kingdom Viridiplantae; phylum Streptophyta; class Magnoliopsida; order Asterales; family Asteraceae; genus Lactuca; species Lactuca saligna. The sequence goes on from NC_136422.1 coordinate 150,251,460, forward strand.
GAAAATCGAATTTTAGGGTTTCTGATTGGCAGACTCACCGATTCCATGAATGGACTCGACGAGTTCCATTGTGGACTCGACGAGTCCAAGGGTCTGTTTCCGGATTTTTCGATTTTTTTGCCAGATTTTGTTGAGGATTGCTTCCAAAACTCGTTTTTATTGCCTAAAATCGATTTTTTTTTTAAAACTTTGGAATGGTTATCCTCATCAAAATTGATGGATTTTGTTAAATATGGATAATATAGGATTATTATTTGTCAATATTTGACCTAGTAAGTTTGAAAAGTTTCAATTTACACCCTTTAGGTTTTATAGTTAAAATTTGAACTTAAAGAGTTTAGTTTTTTTTTATTTTTTATTTTTTTTTATTTATTTATTTTTTTTAAATTTAAATAGTTAAACCCTAATAGTTTGAAAGGTTTCAAAATTTGTCCTCAAGTTTTAAAATTTAAAATTTAATTAAAAGATATTAATTTTGTAATATTAATTTCTAAGATCCTAGTATTTTGAAAAGTTCAAATTACACCCTTATGGTTTTATTAAATTAATTAAGTGTATCATTAAAAGCGAGTTAATAAATCCATTATGATATAGTTTATATTTAATTAAATTAAAAGGTACAACTTATTAAATTATACTATCTAGTATTTTAAAAGTGTAAAATACAACCTTATACTATATATAAAATTAAAAGTCTAATATTATATATGTATTACTGTTAGTAGGCATCATTCATGAAGCTGGTCTCTAAGGGGTATTTAAGGAAATTGCCTATAAAATGGAGATTGAATGAGTATCCACTCTTACCTATCACACTCTTAACTAGTGGAGGGTCATTAGCCGAACAGGTAGGATATGACACAACCTTCCAATATAAGTATAATGAAATATGAAGTAACTAAACACTTTTATAAATTCCCAAATCTTAGTTACTTTAGGAAAAATGTGGGGTTGGTGTTAATCCATGAAATTGCACATTGCACCTTGTTGGTCGTTAGTGGAGCGTGTATGGTTAATCGACACACTAATATGGGGCCAATGAAGGATGGCAATGGGTAGCTTGATGTTTATCATAGATCAATGGAGCGTGTGTGGTTAACCGACACATTGATTTGGTGATTTGTAACATTAAGAGTACCGAGCTAATTTGCATGGTTATCCACAACTTGTTTGTGATCCTCGGCATCCCAATCACAAACTTCAAGGGAATAATCGATATTTAAACATGCCATTGAAAAGTTCAATGAATCTTAAAAGATCTAGGAGTTTCAATTCATTTAAAACTTAAATTTCCTTTTCGTTTTTCATGGTGGAAATTGGTTAATCGTCATTTACCTACCTTCAAATGTTATGCAATTTAGATTACGGCATCCCTCTTCCAAATTGTAGAATATTGTGTTGGGTCCTAGCCTTAATATCTCATTTGGGTGTTTTATTAAGGACTCAATCAACTAACTTGAATTTTCTCCCGTTTTGTAGATGTCAAAGTCTAACAGCTATGGTCTTCCTAAATCCATTGGAAAAAGTTTTCTGCTTGAAGATGATGTTGCACGATTGGGTTGTGGAAATAGAAATCATTCTTCACTTCCTCCACCTCCTCCAATAATTCTCCCTGACCCACGTGTTCGAAGACTTGTAAAGTTCAAGGTCACTCAAGCCCTATTGGCAAAAAGACACGAAGATGGAAAGTCAGTATGCGCTTATGTCTTGGATATGAAGTTGCATATTGATAGGTTGGGAATGTTGGGTGTCGATGTCTCGGGGAAGTTGGCTGTTGACTTGGTTCTTCAGTCACTTCCCAAATCGTATGGTAAGTTCGTTAGAGAGTACTATATGGTGGACCACGACGTGACCCTAATTGATTTGACTTATTTGCTTATTTCTGCTGAATCAGAAATGATTTGACGCATGGGTCTAGCAAATTTTTCTGATAAATCAATAGCCCAACCTTCTATGGGAAATGGCAACATTGGAAGTCCAGGAAAGTTTTCTTTACGCAAGAGAAAGCCTGATTCTGAGATAGTCCCGTGTACGAAGCTGCCCTAACTACCTGAGAGAACTAAGAGATGGGAGAGTCAAGATGTATGACTCTGCTTCAGGTAAAATCCACTATATAACTCTATTAAGTTCCTGTTTGTAGATTCTTAATACATGATGTTATAAGATTATATTTTGATGTGTTGTAGGATCGAAGAAAAGAAAGGAAGGTTAAAGGAAGAAGTGAGCTGAGTCTGATCGCGAAGGAATGGATTTCGATTGCATGATTCGATGATTGGATTTTTGAACTGCTAGTTAGAGTTATGATAGATTGCTTAGGAATATGTAATAACATAGTTTCCATTTGAATTTGCATTGTAAGGACAAGTTTTTCTGCACCTTTTTTTTATAAACAAAATAAATTTTGAGTTTTTGTCTTATTTATATCTCCTTGCAATGTCATTTGTGAAAATTGATGCTTGCGTGTTTCTATTATAAGCAATATTAAGTGGATGTGATTCTTAGTTATGTTATTTATGGTAGTGTCATAATTTTTTTAAGTAAGGAAAAATTCTCATCACCCAAGTTTTAATTGGACAGAAGCTTGGAATCATATGATTTGAATCATGTGATGTATGGAAATCTTGGTACTTAGAAAATTAAGATTGATTCCTTGTTCACATAAGTATGTGAGTCAAGTGAAAGACTAGGAGATCTGGTGCGCAATGTTGTGTACTGGTCAAGTCCACCACAAATAACAATAAGATTATTCGTCATGATTTACTAAAAGTCTAGTAAATGCGGTTATTCTTACAAGATTAAGTTTAATTCTGAATCATTGAAAGGTTTCAATGAATGGCAGAATGAATAAGAAGAATCAATTAAGCAGAAAGATAAAAGTTTCCCCAATCTGAAAAGATGGGAGAGTACTTTAGTATCATGTTTTTTAACCATGAAACCATATCACAATTGATCCTCTAAGGAAAACTTAGTGCACTAGTATGGATAAGAAGAGGAATCGGAAATTTTTGAAATGGTTAAATAAAAAAGGATGAGTCATACTTTGTTACAAAATCAATTCTTAGAGTCATACTCCAAGATTGTGACTTGAGTGATACATATTACGAAGTTTTTAACACACTCATCAAATGTGGAGTAAACTTTTTTTTCTTACTCTTTCACGTTTGAAATTGGTAAGATGTGATGTCTTGGATAAGACAAAGACCAATTAACACCAATTGTGAGTAGTGTTTGTCTTGATGAGAATCCTCACTAATTCCTGAATATTTGTTTGTCAAGAAATGTTTCTTGATTAGAGAATCTTATATGTCAAGAGGTCAGTGGGAGTCTAAATGAACTTGAAAAGATTGAAGAACTAATCAAGAGTAAACCTATTAGACACTAGCACACGACTTGAGGTTTGTAACCTATCGTGTTGACTTATTCTTGTTTCTATGCCATTCTAGTAAAGTTACTTATGCATATGAGTTCTATGAGTTCTCATTTGAATGCATAAAGGCAAGGCACCTTGTTCAATGAAAGTACATTGACTAGTATAGGTGAGCTACTAAATAACTTGGAAGTAATGGTGGGACATTTGATGGCAAGAAATTAAGAATGAACAAGTTCAGTCCATATGAGTTTGGATTTGTCACAAAAATTGTCTTATGATGATGGTTATGACAAATTCACATGGATAGGAACACATACACCATAAAATCTAAGTGTCATAAGGTTTCTCTCCTTCATGAAAATGATTGTGAGGAAACGCTTTCACTATGAAGATTTTAAGGAGATAGCGCTTGTGTAAATTGCATTCTCAAATTCGATTATGATTACGACATCCCTCTTCATAGTTCGAATTGTGAGATTTGGCAATTAGTTTAAACATTTAAGACTTATTGCTATAAGTGCATAAATTGTTTAGTCACACATATAAGCTATCTAAGGAAAGGTTTATGAATTTGAGAAGCTTAGATAAAGGCTTATCGAAGCATATCGTATTAGAAATATGAACTTTGAAAATCAATAAGTATTGCGTTCTAGAAGTCCAACTGTTTTCTGAATACGTGCCAAAGCTAGTGGGAGCATAATTGTTATGCTGGTATGGATATAATCATCATGTTAATGTGAGCATGATTATTATTTTAACTATTGCAATTTAGCAATATTAATTATAGAATACAAAAGGTTTCACTTTGCAAAGTTGCAAGGGTTGATAAATTGTTTTTCTATAATTAAGGGAGAGAATATTATACTTCGTTTCAAAATCTAAAAGCTTGGATCGGGAAATTTTAATCTAAATTTAGTCAAAGGACATATATGGATGTTATGTTGAAAAGATTCAACATAAAGGAATTCTATATATGGAAATATTATACCAAGAAACTGGGAAAGTATCATGTTTTTCATTATGAATCGTGTCCCATACGCTTCGAGTATAAGATCGACTGCATATGCTGTAATATCCGAACGTTCTAAATTTTCCAAATGCCTTGGGCATTAAGAGGGAAAAAGGACTAGAACCATGTGACATCCCCATTTTCACGGCCAGAAAAGACCGATTTTTGTTTATGCTTTATAAAAATCAGAGTACCTCTTTTTATATAATTGTTGCAGAATTTGTTCCCAAAATAAAATATGATACAGACTTATTAAAGCATTTCCGTAGAAATGTATTTCATTAAAAAATTCAGGATGTCATGTTCGAAACAGATAAAAAACATAAACAACACAATATAAGCCTTACTACATTTATTCATATCTACAGGCCTATATCCGTAATCTGTCATCCCAAACATTGTATCTATGCTCGTGCGCCACTACCTGTAATACAAGAAACTGAGTGGGTCAGGTTTGGGAGACTGGTGATCACATAAATTTTTCAACCCACAATAAATAAATTTATTAATTTCATCAACCCACAATAACTCGATTGCCCGTTCCCATTATCCTCACATTACGTCCCTAAAACACCTATCATAAGAGATCTAGACTAAGGATCAACATCAAGATGGACACTACTTCCAAAGGGTTTCCTCAGCAATAAATGTCCTAAAGGCAACCATGAGGGGGATGGAGTACACCGATGAACACATCATTCATAAACACCTACAGGTTGCCAGCCTGCTAGCATTCCACTGGACTGTCTAGAAGAGTCTGTGGTCATCATCCATGCTCCACTAGATGAAAGAATCAACAACAACGTCGAGGTCTGTCATCAATTTATCACACATCGTCTATTACATCTACCCATTTTTACCCCAACATTTTTGTATATATAAAATACACATACAATTTAAATCATTTAAAACATGTATAAAAATCTTTCATCAGCATAGACAACAAGTACTCAGACAATATGTACACATAGCACATAGTTTATATTAAATACTTCATATCTATGTGTAAGATGAAAGTAACTATGCACTCGCATCATGTAATTTATATTAAATACTTCATATCTATGTGTAAGATGAAAGAGACCCTGCACTCATTTGAAAAGGTGGTGATTCGGCACTCGGACAACACTTCGTTACTCCGAACACAATTTTCCTTTGATAAAACCTAGTATCATTACCACTAGAGTTTAGTATGATATTCACCGAGACTAATTAATAGTCTTGCTATTATTACTATTACATAAGCACGAAACAATATTTCTCAACCACTATATACAGACATGGGCCATACATAAAACACCAGAGGGCAGGACCATTTTGGCATATAGCGCTTCTGAAATCCAACAACCCTGTGCGGTCCTTTAAACCAGATTTCCCATACCGCAAGTGGTTAAAAAGATATTATAAAGACACTTATATAAGTCATTACAATAGCCCAAATACTTATTATAAGGTCCTAATAACATTACTATATTGAAACATAAGATATACTAACGATAGGGTATGCGTAGCTCACTTACAATGGGTTTTATCGAAAACCGAGCTTCACTGTAGCAGCATTCCCAAGCCAAAATGATCCTTTTCTCGGGACTCTAGGAGCCTCAGGGCTTCCTTCGGGTGCTAGGGGGTTTATCTAAACTTAAAGGGGGGGGGGTTAGGGAGGCTTAGAGAGAGAGAGAGAGAGAGAGAGAGAGAGAGATAGAGAGAGAGAGTATATAGAGAGAAAGAAGGCTTGAGAGGTGTGAAGAATTGGAAATGCCTGATACCTCTATTTATAGGTTGCCAAACTGATAGACTCGCCGAGTCAGTGCCATGTCTCATCATCTGATGGCTTTTCTTGGGGAGAAAACAATGGTTGTGATCGCACCACGTCACCCAAACTCGCACAGGACCCTCCCGACTTATAAAAATCATAACTCTCACATATGAGCTCTGTTTTTTGACGTTATTTATATCCACAAGTAGGTAAAAACAAGATCTACAACTTTCATTTAGACTCCGTCGGCTAATTCTCGACCGATCTTAAATTTAACAGTAGGAGGAGATTACACTGTTAAATGTCCGTGTAAAACTCATAACTTCTACATACAGACTCCGTTTTCATCTGTCTTTTTATCGTTGAGTTCCTATTAATGAGATATTCAACTCTCATTTTGGTCACGTAGGCCCAAAAGCACTTGAACTAAAATTCGAGTTTCGGGTCGTGCACTACTGTGCCAAATCTTAGAAAAATCATAACTTCCTCATACGAAGTCGGATTTGTGCGTTCTTTTTTTGTATGTTCTCGTTTTAATGTATACTAAAAATTTTGTTTAGATCACTAAGGTTAAAAAGTCCTCTATCGTAAATTCACTATTTACATCTTACCGGTGTCGTGCCGCTTCTGTCGCGAATCTTCGACGGGTTATAACTTCTTCGTTATAACTCAGATTTTGACGTTCTTTATATATCCAAAATCCTTGTCTCGACCACTACAGCTTTATGTATAGATATCGGGTTTATATCATACTTTAATTTTTATGGTTATTTTTATTCTTTATTTATTTTACCTTTATAATTAAGTATAAAGCACATAAATTCACATAACTCACATAGTACTCAAATAATTATTCTTTATTATTTCAAAAAGAGTTACAATAGTTGAACTAGAGTATTACCTCATCTACTAATGCTTAGCCCCAAAACACGGGCGTTACAATTCTCTTTCTCCCCCCTTAGGATGATTCTGTACCGAAATCATGTATCAGCAAACACATGTGGATAGTGACTCATCATGTCACTTTCTGTCTCCTAGGTGAGATTCGGCCCATTCGTATGTTTCCAACGGACTAGCACTAGGTCAAACATCTTGCGTCGTAACTTCTTAGTCTTACGGTCAACGATTTCCTCGGGCTCTTCGATTAGCCTCTTATTCTCATCCATTCTTAACTTTGAGATTGGAATTATGTTGGGAACTTCTCCCATGAACTTCCTCAAATAACACACATGGAAGGTGTTATGAATACCATCCAGTTCTTCGGGTAATTCGAGCTTGTAAGCTTGGTTCCCAACCCTCTGAAGAACTTTGAACGGTCCAATAAACCTTGGACTCAACTTCCCTCATTTTATGAATCTTATAAGTTCCTTCCATGGTGATACTTTAAGCAAAATGGAATCTCTAACTTCAAAAGTCATCGGTGGTCTATCCTTATCAGCATATCTCTTCTGACGATCCTGAACGGCTAACATTCTTTTCCTGATCACCTTCTACTTTTCAGCAATCTCATGGACTATCTCGGGGCCCATAAACTGCTTCTCTCCAGCCTCAAGCCAACAGCACGATGTACAACACTTATATCTGTATAAAGCTTGATAGAGTTCCATCTTAATGCTCGAGTGGAAACTGTTGTTGTAGGAAAATTCTACCAGAGGTAAGTACTCATCCTAGTTACCTTGGAACTCAAGGGTACATGCTCTCAGCATATCTTACAGTGTTTGAATCATTCTTTCACTCTGACCATCAGTTTGCGGATGGTAAGTTGTACTCAAACACAACTTTGTACCCAATTCCTCTTGTAGACTTCTCCAAAATCGTGATGTGAAATGACTATCACGGTCTGATACAATCGTTAGAGGGAAACTGTGAAGTATTACCACTTCCTTCACATAAGAATTTGCAGGCTTATCCATAGAAAACGTTTCATTGATTTCTATTAAGTGTGCACTCTTAGTGAAATGATCCACGACTACCCAAATCATGTCATGAGCGCTCTTCGTTCTGGGCAATTTAGTCACAAAATCCAGGTTGATGTCTTCCTATTTAACCATGGGTACAGGTAAAGGTTCTAAACTCCCATACGGTTTCTGATGTTGTGCCTTAACTCTTGCACATGTTACACACTCAACCACATACTTTGCAACATCGAGCTTCATCATCGGCCACCGATAGTAGGGTTTTAAGTCCCTACACATTTTACTGCTACCAGGATGAATCGAGTATATGGTATTGTGAGCTTTTTCCATCAGAAGATCTCTTACTCCTCCCATCTTAGGTATCCAAATCCGATCTTGGAATACCTTCAGTCCTTTACTGTTTGTACCGAACACTAACGTTTTGCCCAAATGTTCTTCCTTTCGGTCATTCTTCTCTGAAGCTTCTTCTTGAGCTTTCCTGATACTTTCCACAATCATTGAGACAACTTCTATTCTCAATGCTCTTGACCTTTTTCTCTCAAGGTTGACTTTTCGACTGAGAGAATCAATGACAATATTTGCTTTACCAGGGTGGTAAAGTATCTCATAGTCATAGTCCTTGAGTAACTCTAGCCAGCGTCGTTGCCTCATATTCAATTCCTTCTGATTAAAGAGATACTGGAGACTTATGATCCATGAAGAGTTTGCACTTCGTGCCATAGAGGTAATTCCTCCATATCTTTTGGAAAAATACTACCACTACAAACTCCAAATCATGAGCGGGGTAATTCTTTTTGTGCTATTTCAATTGTCAAGATGCATATGCTATCACCTTTTCTCTTTGGGTCAGAACACAACCCAACCCGACTCCAGATGCGTCACTATAGACCGTGAAGTCTTCAACTCCGTCGGGTAGAGAAAGAATCGGTGCTTCACATAATTTCTTCTTTAGCTTCTCGAATGCTTCTTTGTGCTTCTCACTCCATGTATAAGTAGCTCCTTTTTGGGTCAAGGTTGTCAATGGAGAACCTATCGAAGAAAGCCTTGGATAAAACTTCGGTAATATCAAGTTAATCCCAGAAAGCTTCAAATCTCCGTGAGACTTTTCCATCGTTTCCACTTCATTACAGCTTGGATCTTTGCTGGGTCAACCATTCTCCCTTCTTGGTTAACCACATGATCGAAGAATTGGACTTCTCGGATCCAAAAATCGCATTTGGAGAACTTTGCATAAAGTTTCTCCCTCTTCAACACTTCCAATACTTCTTGTAGATGCTTTCCATGCTCCTCCTGGCTTTTTAAATAAATCCGAATGTCATCTATGAACACGATCACCGATTTATCGAGGAATGGTTTACAAACCCTGCTCGTCAAATCTATGAATGCTGCTGGAGCATTGGTTAGTCCAAATGACATAACCAAGAACTCGTAGTGTCCATATCTAGTTTTTAATGTAGTCTTCTCAATATCCTGCTCGCTTACCTTCAGGTGATGATATCCTGACCTAAGATGGATCTTTGAGAAATAACTCGAACCTTGTAGCTGAACGAATAGGTCATCAATCATTGGCAATGGATACTTGTTCTTCACTGTTTCCTTGTTTTGCTCTCGGTAGTCTATACATATTGTCATGCTTTTGTCCTTCTTTTCATGAATAACACCTAAGCTCCCTAGGGTGATGAACTAGGTCAAATGAAACCGTTGTCCAACAACTCCTGTAGTTGTTTCATAAGCTCCTTCATCTCCTTTGGCGCTAATCGATATGGTGCTTTTGCTATTGGTATCATTCCTGGTAACAAGTCTATTCAGAACACTACATGTCTATTAGGCGGTAATCCGGGAAGATCTTCGGGAAAGACTTCCGGATAATCACACACCACTAGTATACTCTGCACCTCCTTTTTCTCCTTCTTTGCATCAATTATGAATGCCAAATGTGATGTGCATCCTTTGGACAAACATTTTCTGGCTTTCATTAGGAAGATGATTCCAGAATTTACTCTGCATTTATCCCCGTACGCCATGAATGACTCTTTTCCGGGTGGGTTTCACTCTTACTATCTTCTTTCGACATAATATCTTGACATCATTGACACTGAACCAATCCATTCCCAGAATGAAGTCGAAACTATTCAATTCTATGGGTAATAGCTCTTTGTGGAATTCGTTTCTGTTTAAGTTGATGACTATGTTCTTAATACGATCACTAACAGGTACGAACTTGCCACTGGCAACTTCTACAATTAGGGCATTATAATGTTTTTCTACGGGCAATACTAGTTTCCCACCAAACTTATGTGACACAAAGGAGTAGTTTTCTCCGGAATCAAATAGTATATTGGCAGGCAAACCATTTAATGGAAAGGTACCTGAAACGACATCTGATGCCTCCTTTGTAGCCTTGAGTGTCATTGGGAAGGCTCTTGCCTTCGGATTTGGTGGAATGTTGGGTCTTCCTGCCTCCTTCTTCGGGTAGTCCCTCGAAATGTGCCCATCCTCGTTGCACTCATAACAGACCTTCTTAGTGAACGTGCACTCGTTAGCATAGTGCTCGGGCTTTCCACACTTGAAACAGGTGAACCCTCCGTTACATTTTCCTTGGTACTTCTTGCATTTGTCGTACATTTTGCTTCGACTCCTCCTCCTCTCGAACCAAACTTCAAGAATTTACTCTTCTTGCTGGACCTCGCGGATCCATCAAATTTCTTTTTCTCACCAACCTCGGCCCTCTCCAGACCCCTTTCCTTCTGTTGGGTCTCCAAATTCTACAATCAGGGCATTATAATGTTTTTCTACGGGCAATACTAGTTTCCCACTAAACTTGTGTGACACAAAGGAGTAGTTTTCTATGGAATCAAACAGTATATTGGCAGGCAAACCATTTAATGGAAAGTTACCTGAAGCGACATCTGCTGCCTCCTTTGTAGCCTCGAGTGTCATTGGGAAGGCTCTTGCCTTCGACTTTTGTGGAATGTTGGGTCTTCCTGCCTCCTTCTTCGGGCAGTCCCTCGAAATGTGCCCATCCTCGTTGCACTCATAACAAACCTTCTTAGTGAACGTGCACTCGTTAGCATAGTGCTCGGGCTTTCCACACTTGAAACAGGTGAACCCTCCGTCACATTTTCCTTGGTACTTCTTGCATCTGTCGCACATTTTTCTTCGGCTCCTCCTCCTCTCGAACCAAACTTCAAGAATTTACTCTTCTTACTGGACCTCGCGGATCCATCAAATTTCTTTTTCTCACCAACCTCGGCCCTCTCCAGACCCCTTTCATTTTGTTGGGTCTCCAAATTCTACAATCAGGGCATTATAATGTTTTTCTATGGGCAATACTAGTTTCCCACCAAACTTATGTGACACAAAGGAGTAGTTTTCTCCGGAATCAAACCGTATATTGGCAGGCAAACCATTTAATGGAAAGGTACCTGAAGCGACATCTGCTCCCTCCTTTGTAGCCTCGAGTGTCATTGGGAAGTCTCTTGCCTTCGGATTTGGTGGAATGTTGGGTCTTCCTGCCTCCTTCTTCGGGCAGTCCCTCGAAATGTGCCCATCCTCGTTGCACTCATAACAAACCTTCTTAGTGAACATGCACTCGTTAGCGTAGTGCTCGGGCTTTCCACACTTGAAACAGGTGAGCCCTCCGTCACATTTTCCTTGGTACTTCTTGCATTTGTCGCACATTTTGCTTCGGCTCCTCCTCCTCTCGAACCAAACTTCAAGAATTTACTCTTCTTGCTGGACCTCGCGGATCCATCAAATTTCTTTTTCTCACCAACCTCGGCCCTCTCCAGACCCCTTTCCTTCTGTTGGGTCTCCAAATTCTTAGCTGCTCGAATTGCTAATTTCAGAGTGGTTGCCATCTTGACCGTCGGGCCAAAGTCAGATGGCAGTCCATTTGCGAACCTCTCAATTTTGGAGAGTTCGGTTGGCATCAAATATGGAAATAACTTCATCTTCTTAGTGAATGCGGTAGCATAGTCATCAATGCTCATCCTCCCATTTTTCAAGTTTTGGAATTCATTGTTTAAATCAATAAGATCTATCTCTGAATAGTACTAAATCTTCAGTTGTTCCAAGAACTCTTTCCATGACATTTTCGGGGCTTCTACTCGTAGCATCGTATCTGCCAATAACTTCCACTAGCTCAAGACTCCGATCTTCAGTTGCCTAACTACAAAAACAGTATTCTATTTATCGCTACAGCTGTAGCTCTCGAACACCATCTCCATTTCGGAGATCCAGTTCATAATCTCAACATACTTTGGGCTTCCTGAAAGACGTGGTGGTTTGGCACCCAAGAAATTCTTATACTTTCGGCTATCTTCGTCGTTTCCCCTCTCCAGGTCATTCCTTCGTTCTCCTTGAGTCCCAACTTGACTGACATGGCGGCTATAGTTCCTTTCCTCCGATTGCTCGGGTTGCTCAATGGGCATGGTAGGTTCGTTCCTATTTTTGTGTAACATCTGCCTCATTTCCTCCTTTTGTTCTGCTAACATAGCCCGAATCATGGCTTGTACCACAACCATGGTGATTGGCTCGGGTGAAACTTCTATTAAAACATGTATTTGCTGAATCACTAGGGGTTGATCCCTATTTCCATTCACATTCCCAGCTCCACTACGGGTTCTTTCCATTTTGATCTATACACCGAATAAGGTTAATTTAGATCTTTTATTAAGGATAGACGTTTAAATCATACTTATCTCTCCGAAACGTTTACATGCTAGTTCTAATATTGTAGTCGTATGTTTAGAATCCTGAACACATAAGGTTTTCAGATCCGGCCGACAACAGACCATAGATCTGAACAAATACCAGCATATAGCACATAAAAGCATTTTAGGCATCTTTCCTAAATAAGCTAGTGCCAATGTCTATAATATAGTAGACACTCTCCTCACAATCATCGCTTAGCATTCTAAGTTTAAATCTAGAAATCCTAAAAATTTCGAGTTCGCTTAAACTATTGCTCTGATAGCAACTGTGACATCCCCATTTTCACGGCCAGAAAAGACCGATTTTTGTTTATGCTTTATAAAAATCAGAGTACCTCTTTTTATATAATTGTTGCGGAATTTGTTCCCAAAATAAAATATGATAAAGATTTATTAAAGCATTTCCGTAGAAATGTATTTCATTTAAAACCACGGGATGTCATGTTCGAAACAGATCAAAAGCATAAACAGTACAATATAAGCCTTACTACATTTATTCATATCTACAGGCCTATATCCGCAATCTCTTATCCCAAACATCGTATCTATGCTCGTGCGCCACTACCTGTAATACAAGAAACTGAGTGGGTCAGGCTTGGGAGACTGGTGATCACATAAAGTTTTCAATACACAATAAATAAGTTTATTAATTTCATCAACCCACAATAACCTGATTACCCGTTCCCATTATCCTCACATTACGTCCCTAAAACACCTATCATAAGAGATCTAGACTAAGGATCAACATCGAGATGGACACTACTTCCAAGGGGGTTCCTTAGCAATAAATGTCCTAAAGGCAGCCATGAGGGGTATGGAGTACACAGGCGAACACAACGTTCACAAACACCCACAGGTTGCATGCCTGCTAGCATTCCACTGGACTGTCTAGAAGAGTCCGAGGTCGTCATCCATACTCCACCAGATGACAAAATCAACAACAACAACATCGAGGCCTCTCATCATTTTATCACACATCGTCTAGTACATATTCCCATATTTTACCCCAACATTTTTGTAGATATAAAACACATATGCAGTTTAAATCATGTAAAACATGTATAAAAATCTTTCATCAGCATAGAAAATAAGTATTCAGACAATATGCACACATAGCACGTAGTTTATATTAAATACTTCATATCTATGTGTAAGATGAAAGTAACTATGCACTCACAACACGTAATTTATATTAAATATTTCATATCTATGTGTAAGATGAAAGGGACCATGCACTCACTTGAAAAGGTGGTGACTTGGCACTTAGACATCACTTCGTTACACTTAACACAATTTCCTTTGAGAAAACCTAGTATCATTACCACTAGAGTTTAGTCTAATATTCACCGAGACTAATTAATAGTCTTGCTATTATTACTATTATATAAGCATGAAACAATATTTCTCAACCACTATATACAGACAGGGGCCATACATAAAACACCGGAGGGCAGGACCATTTTGGCATATAACACTTCTGAATTCCAACAACCCTATACGACCCTTTAAACTAGATTCCCTGCACCTTGAGTGGTTAAAAAGATATTATAACGACACTTATATAACTCTTAACAATAGCCCAAATACTTATTATAAGGTGCTAATAACATTACTATATTGAAACATAAGATATACTAACGAAAGGGTAGACGTAGCTCACTTACAACTAATTTTCTCGAAAATCGGGCTTCACTGGAACAGAATTCTCGAGCCAAAAGGCTCCTTTTCTCGGGACTCCAGGAGCCTTGGGGCTTTCCTTCGGGTGCTAGGGGGTTTACCTAGACTTTAGGCGGGGGGGGGGGGGGTTAGGGAGGCTTAGAGAGAGATAGATAGATAAAGAGAGATGGAGAGAGAGGAAAGAGAGTATAGAGAGAGAAAGAAGGCTTGAGAGGTGTGAAGAAATGGTAATGCCCGACACCTCTATTTATAGGCTGCCAGACTGATGGACTCGCCGAGTTGGGTCACTGAATTTCTGAGTCAGTGCCATGTGTCATCATCTGATGGCTTTTCTTGGGGAGAAAGCATCGGCTATGTTCGCGCCACGTCACCCAAACTCGCACAACACCCTCCCAACTTAGTAAAATCATAACTCTCGCATATGAGCTCCATTTTTTGATGGTATTTATATACACGTGTAAGTAAAAACAAGATCTTCAACTCTCATTTAGACTCCGTCGGCTAATTGTCTACTGATCTTAAATTTAACAGTAGGAGGAAATTATACTGTTTAATATCCGCGTAAAATTCATAACTTCTACATACGTACTCCGTTTTCGCCTATCTTTTTATCGTTGAGTTCCTATTAATGAGATCTTCAACTCTCATTTAGGTCGCATAGGCTAAAAAAAGCTCAAACTAAAATTCGAGTTTCGGGCCGTGCACTATTATGCCAAATCTTAGAAAATTCATAACTTTCTCATACGAAGTCAGATTTGGGCGTTCTTTTTTTTTTGTATGGTCTAGGTTTAATGTACACTACAACTTTTTTTAGATCACTAAGGATAAAAAGTCCTCTATCGTAAATTCACTCTTTACGTCTTACCAGTGTCGTGCCGGTTCTGTCGCAAAACTTCGACGAGTCATAAATTCTTCGTTATAACTCGAATTTCGGCGTTCTTTATATATCCGGTATCCTTGTGTCAACCACTACAACTTTATGTAAAGATATCGGGTTTATCTCATAGTTTAATTTTGACACTTATTTTTATTCTTTATTTATTTTCCCTTTCTAATTAAGTATAAAGCACATAAATTCACATAACTCACATAATACTCAAATAATTCCTATTTATTACTCAAAAAGAGTTAGATTAGTTGACCTGTACCATTACATCATCTACTAATGCTTAGCCCTAAAACACAGGCGTTACAAATCAGATTTAACTAAAATAATTAAACAACTATCAAGGACGATCTAAGGTTCGCTAAGGATTGGTCGCTTATGGATAGTTGGAAGTATAGTTATGGGTGGACCATATTGACATTATTATGAATAGATAAGACTCCATTTAGAATTAGTTGTCATATGGAAAACATGAAAATGTTTCCATATTGGTAGTTGGACGTTAAGAATCTATGTCTGGAAGGAAACTTTTATGCAAAAAGGATGTTGAAAGGAATGTACTTTGAATGTGAGACTTCATGTCTATGGAATTGCCTTGTAACAATCTCCAATAGAGCACTCTGTAATATCATTGGCAAAGCCTTGGTGGCTTTAGTGCTATGACATTACGAAAGGATCGTTGCATAAAACGTTATAATCTAACATATTCTAATAGTGACAAGAATGTTGTATTCTTACATTAACGATAAGGATTAGGAGTTGTGAAATGAGTATCATTGGAAATGTATTCAATCGATTATTTCACAAAGTAAAGACCATAGGTAAACATAGTGTGCATGCTTGGAGCATGGGACAGCTGTTATTATAATTCAAGCAATAAGTTGATTACCCGAAACATTATACAGTGAATAATGAGTAATCAATATGGTGATTAAATAAAGGTGTCTTATTTATACCCAAAAGTTTGGGTCCATATTGTATTAAGTATTATTCTTGTGTTTCACTTTGCATGTTTTGACTTCCCGAATAATAAGATTATTCAAACCATCCACATTAGATCGTACTTTGGAAGTAGATATGAAAGAATACTGTCATGAATCTGACTATGGATTGTCTAAAGCATTTTAGACATAGCAAAAGTCTGCTGCACTGTTCATGAGTGCTCCTGAAATAAGATTTGAGTATTGGATTAAACCCACGCTCACTTGGATCGCTTCATGGATTTTATCACGAGTAATTGGTGAGACGATACTATCTTTTATTCTTGAAACGGAGACGAGTGAGTTGTAATTTACAAGTTGATTGCACATTGATAATATGTAAATGCACTAGTAACTTGGTGTAATAAAACATATTGTTGTGTGTGATTTGATGAGTAGGTACAAGCGGGCATTTGAGTCGAAATTTATCCATTCCTTTTACCCAAAGTGGGATAAAAGTGATATCTATGGGCCCCTTGATGATTTAGTGATGTCACCCTAAGCGCTTGGCCAAGCCGGTACTAAGTTGATGTGTTCAATTGTAGTCTGTTGTAAGTCGTCATAAATCAGAAATCGGGAAACAACACATAGACTGAGAGAATGATTATAATCCATGTCTATTGTCTATACGATATCCAGAATGGAGGAATATATGATCCCTTATCTAAAGGATGCGTTACTGATAAGATCAGAGTTGATAACGGCTTTTGAAAGCTACGATTGATGATCAGGTTCTGAAGTCATATGCAAAATAGCTATTAGACTTATCCAAGTAGGAGACTATTGGATTAGGTGTCTAAGCCCATAACTATTTTCGTATATACTTGACCCGATTATAAGCATGGTCCTTTTGGGTTGCCTTCACCATAGTAACTGATAGGATGAACTAAGGAGAAAGAGGATTAATTATGATTTATTAATATATTATAAGAATAATATATTAAAGGTGAAATCATATTGTTTAATTAGTATTAGTCAAGAATTAATTAAGAATTAATTTTGTGACTAAAAGAGATTAATTAAATAAAGGGGACTGATATTGTAATTATAAGATAGTTGCATAAATGGGCTAATGGACTCCATAGAAGTTGGAGTGGATGAAATCTATGGGGAAACCCATAAGAATTCGTCCAAGGCTTCTAAGGAGGGAGTGTATGGGCTACTTAGAGCTTAAGCAGTCAAATTAGGGTTTCCTTGTTTGATAACCCTAATAGCCTAACTATATAAGAAACCCCTAAGGTCCCAAAAACGTGGCTAAGTGATCCCTAAGTGTTCATGGATGGTTTTGTGCCTTCTCCTACTTCTCTTTGTTCATCTTGTTGCTCATGGTGTTTGTAATTCCATTAAAGGTGCAACATTTAAGGCACTAAGATTTCAAGTGTCAAGAGCAAGAAGAATTGAGATTGTTATTGCAACATAACAATCAAGGTATGATCTAAACCCTAGTTCATATGTTAATTCGATTATTATATGCTAGATCTAGGGTTTATGAGCTTTGGATGATTATTGCATGTTCATTAGACAAACTAGATCCAAAGCTTTAGGTTTTGCATGTACACCATTGGATTGATGTAGTGCTCAAAACCCATCCGAACGGTGACATGTGGTGGCAACCACCACCTCACGATGACGGTGGTGGTTTTTCTTTAGTTTTCCGGATAAGCAACACCCAGAACAACATTCAATTGAAATAAGCACACACACATAAACACCATTTTACACACACGATCACCACTCATGGTGGTTGGTGGTGGCAGAAAGAGTAGTACGGTTGGCAGCCACAATGGTTGGCTGCAATGGTGGTCTTTGACTCGATTTTCCAACCAGCAACATGCTTGCCATGGGAAACAAGACTGAAATACATAGACGCACATGTGAAACACATACACAAACGCATAAACAACAACCCTCTCCGGGGATGGTACAACAACCAGAGCAGTGGATGGGAGGGTCGTATGAGCGGTGGCAGTGGTAGCTAACTTCTATGGGATAGAAAGAAAGCGAGGTGCAGTCAGAGTAGCACTGGCGACTGCCGTGTTTTGGCTGTGGATGACGGCAAAAAAGAAGAAATTGTAGAGGAATGGTGGCAGCGGTCGTTCACAGTCGTTTCGGTCTCGAAAGCTTCCCTTACAACGCTAGTCGTCCCCGACAGTAGGATAGCTGTGGTGGTTGTTCAACAAAGGGGATGGTGAGGCTGGAGATGGGAGAGATAAGGTGGCGGCGACTGGAGCTTTTAGGGTTAAGGTTTGGTGCTTCTGTTAACAAGAGGGTGGAGGAACGAGTTTTAATTCACGTCTCCAGCTCCAAACTTCATACTAATTTTTATACTTTCGACCCCTCCCTCTCTATTCTTTCTCAATTCAGATCCAATATTTACTCTTCAACCCCTATTCCAAAAAATCTTTTCAATACTAGTCCATATGTAACATTATAGATCCTAATTTCTAGCAATTATAACATTTACCTCCTTGTGGCTAACATATATAAATTATTACGGATTTAGTGCTAAAATAAAATAAAAATATAAATTACATCTCGGGGTTTATTAATTAATTATCTATTAATCTTATTTATTTACTTATTTTGTTTTATTTATTATATTTATTTTATTTATTATATTTTATTTAAACGAAATGTTACAATTCTCCCCCACTTAAATTAGATTTCGTCCTCAAAATCAGCTCTCGCCTTTTTACTCCATGATTCTTTCGCCACAACGACCAAGATATACAAAAATCCGTGGAGTTAATCGATTCCAGAGCCTCTCGGCCAAACGCCGTCACTCAAATCCTGCACCAGAAAGGGCATTGCCACAATGAAAACTAAATGATCTCATACTGTACCAAACCACCCTCTTACTCTTCTCCGACACCCCAACTGAGCTATCCATAATCAACACTCGAGTTGACCCCCGATCGGACGACAACAGACAAGTAAACCCTTAATCTAAGCTCCTAACACCCTAGGGCCTAAGCACAAGCACGCCCTAGGGATGCTATCACAACAAATCTGACGACAACAGACAAGTAAACCATTAATCTGAGCTCCTAACACCCTAGGGCCTAAGCACATAAATCTAGAACCTAGAGAAATTTGAAAGAGGACCGAATCTTGGCTAAGAGCCTCTCTGCTGTGAGGTTCTGCTCTCCCCCACTTGAAACATGCTAGAGACAGAGAACTTCAAATTCCTTCGAGACTCCGACTAACTTGAACTCTATTACTTGATCCCAATCACTAATATCATGATACATGGTAGGATCTGATTTCACACAATATTCACAACTTCCAATACGCATACAATAGAGGTCAAAGATAATTAATCCATACATCACAAGAGATCAATTGAAACAAAGCTAAATAATATAATTTCGTTTAACTGATCATCCAAAATTACAACTGAACTTTGAAACACAAACAGAAATGATAGATAAAACCAATCTTGCCACAATTACTAAATAGAAGAACTGCCAATCTCAAATCGCTGTCCTCGGGACCCCAACGGTCCCCTGACGACAATCGGGTAACTGTTATACTAAGGGCGTAGGATCCAACACCTCATTGAGAAAAGGATAATTAGGTCTAATGTGGCCTTCCTGTAGTCTCTTCCAAAATGACCATCCTCGACACACTGATGACAGGCAACAGATCTGCGCGTCTCTCCAACTGATCCTAAACTCTGGCCGACGGACTTGAACCGCTTCACTGCAAACTGGGACTAATCAAGAGTTTGACACTGCTCCCTCTCCTGGGTCTCTATCTCTATCTCTCACCTCCTCATGGCATCCTGAAGTTCAACGAGAGAACTATAGCATTGGATAGATACGAACTGTCGAATATTCGTCTTGAGCATGCTCAAATACTGAGTCATCTGAGCCTGCTCTGAAGCTGCGAACTCATAACTGGACAAGGACATTTCAGTGAACATCCTGGTGATCTCTGTCACCAACTCGATCATCTGCCTTAGATACATGTATTCCTGGGACAGTCTCTCCCTCTCTACCAGGGGGAAATACCTTGTACGGAACATCTTTGAGAATTGTTCCTAAGTCATCGCGGCCCTCTACTCAGGAGTATAAGAACTAGTCACCAGTCTCCACCAATCCCTTGCCCCATACCTTAAAAGGTTCAGAGCGCATCTGACCTTCTAATTATCTGGACAAGAACACGTGAAGAAAAATCCCTCCACGTCAAACAACCATCTCATCGCCATGATCGGGTTCGAGACCCCATCAAACTCTGGGGGCTTCATACGATCCAAGTCCCGATACTAGTGAAGGGTTTTGAGCACTACAACAATCCTATGGTGCACATGAAACCATAATGCTTCAGATCTAGGTTTTCTCAAGTTATACACGCAATATTAAATTATCCAAAGCATGAACCCTAACTAGCATACAATTTTCGTGATTTACAACATAAAACAAGTTAGATGAATACCTATTTGTTGTAGCTTGTAATCCTTGACCTTCAAGAGCTTAGTACCTCAAATGCGATACCTCTAATAAGTTACAAACACCAAAAGCAAGTTGGAAGAATATGAGTGTAACGACCCGTTCCCGGTATGTTAATTCATTGGTAATTATTGTAAGTTTTGCAAGAGGGACTTGGCGAGTTCATAGCCTGACTCGCCGAGTAGGGTCGCGACTTCGAGCACGCGTGAGCCGGGGACTCGGCGAGTCCATATCCCTGACTCGGCGAGTCCATCCGTCTGGGTGAAACCCTAAATCCCCGGGTTGCCCATTATTTAAGTCACCTTATAGCCCCATTCTCGCCTCCCTCACCCTGAGAACACTGTGAGAAAAACCCTAATCCACCTTGAGAGCTTATAAGTGTTTTTGTGCCATTTTGTGAAGGTGTGAAGAAGGAGAAGAAGAAAGGAGCAAGGAGAAGAGTTGTAGTGCAAAGATCCAAGGGCAAATCTGAGTTATTTGAGGTATTTTCGGATTTCCCCTCTTGTTGTATGCTTTAAAACTCCATTAGAGCTCTCCTAGGATCTAGTTGATGCTTGTTCCAAGCCTTATGTTTGCATGAATGCCTTAATAAGTCGAGATATCTTTAGATCTGAATGATTGGGTGTTGTAGAGCCCAGATCTACTACCTTTTTGGAGTTACTTTGCATATTAACCATAGATCTACCCATTTTATGCATCTTTTAGCCTTATTTCCCTTATTCATGAGGTTGTACACGTAAAGTTGGAAATCAGTTGCATGTGTTGGACTCAGATCTATCAATTGTATGTGTTGGATTCAAACAAAATCGAGTAAAAATCAGTTGCATGGCGGCAACTCGGCGAGTCGGGAAGAACGACTCGGCGAGTTGGGTCGCGAGTTCCCGATTCCTTCATTTTTACCAGTGTCGAGTGGATCCAATGAGTTAGAGAGTGGACTCAGCGAGTTGAGGGTAGACTCAGTGATGGAGGGACTCGGCGAGTTGTTCATACAACTCGGCGAGTCCAAGGCAATATTATTAAGATCATGAACAACTCGTCGAGTTTGTTCATACGGCTCGGCGAGTCGGATGAAGATTGTCTGAGTTCTTGGATCAAGTGGGTACTCGTCGAGTCGATGCCACACTCGACGAGTAGCAGCGTGTAGAACTGAGAAGTGAGAGTAGGACTCGGCGAGTTGGGCGGCCCAACTCGGCGAGTCAGCCCAAAAGAGAGTTGACTTTGACCCAGGGTAAAAGAGTCATTTTACCCAAGTGCAGTGTTTAGTATTTGATTGAGTGTGTTTATGGACTTGTAGCCGGGGAGATACAGTAGCAGCAGCCGTTAGCTTCCAGAGCCACACACTCAGCAGCCAGTTTACGAGGTGAGTTTCCTTCCAGTAGGAACGGGTCTAAGGCCACAATGCCGGCCCGTTCAGTTAGCAGTAGTTTCCGAATTTAGGTCCGATGCAGTAGCTAGTATGTGTGATGCCTTCGTAGCTCGGACAGGATTTGTGTGCTATGTCTTATGTGTTAAGTGTTATGTGTTCCGGGCTACGGCCCGATGTAGTATGCAGTGTATGTGTTCATGCTAGATAATGTGTTATGCTATGCGATGTTCAGTCAGTCAGTTCCGGACTTCGGTCCGATGCAGGGTACAAGGTCCCAATCGGTTCCGGACTTCGGTCCGATGCAGTTAGTTCCGGACTTTGGTCCGATGCAGTTAGTTCCGGACTTTGGTCCGATGCAGTTAGTTCCGGACTTTGGCCCGATGCAGTTAGTTCCGGACTTTGGTCCGATGCAGTTAGTTCCAGACTTCGGTCCGATGCAAGGGACAAGGTCCCAGTCAGTTCCGGACTTCGGTCCGATGCAGTTCCGGGCTTCGGCCCTATGCAGTGGGCAAGGCCCAATATGTGTTTATATGTTATTGTATGGTATGTGGTAGTTTGGGGGAGCTCACTAAGCTTCGTGCTTACAGTTTCAGTTTTGGTTTCAGGTACTTCCACAAGCAAAGGGAAGAGCTCGGGGTGATAGCGTCGCACACACCACAACTTAGCTCTTATCCTGGGGATGGTTTTAGTTGTTTTGGATTTGATATAGTGTGATAAAGTTTTCCGCACAGTATTTTATTATGATTTGGGATACATCGCGCTTGTTTTTATGTTATGATACTCATATTATGGTTTTGATATTATTGAAAAACAAAATTTTTGGGTCGTATTTTTGGGTCGTTTCAAGTTGGTATCAGAGCCCTGGTTTGAGGGATTCGGATACACTTCTGGGTGTATCTGAACTCAAACTAAGGGAAATAAAAGATTTTTGTAAAATAAAAATGTTTTGCAAAAAAAAAAAAAGAATTTTGAAAGATCTTAGAAAGAAAGAATTGTTTTTAACAAGATAGAGGTGTGTGCATGCGGTCAGCCGAGCTCAAGTAAGTACTCCCAAATTACCCATACAAGTTATTTGTTCAGTTTCAGTTCCAGTAGAACAGCATGCTAGTATAGGGCTAAGGATTTAGGAGAATGCCTTATGTGCCTACTTATGTGTTACAGCTTTATGAGTATTGCATGCTAGAATTGAGTAGACAGCAGTAGAATAGCCTGTTTAGGTTATGCCTGATAGTATGAGCTTAACATCCTATGCTAGTGCAGTTTCTTATTATGAGAATAGCTTTTGCCCGAGTCTGTTTCCCTTATCCGAATGCTGCTTGCTTCGTGCTTGGTGGGGTTCTGAGTACTGGGAGTTAGCCATTAGGTGAACACGTCACACCACATGTAATCAGGTTTGAATAATCCCAGAGTGCTGGAACTGGCCCTATTGCGCAACTCTTGTTTGAGTCCAACCGTTGTAGGGACGGATCTTTTACTTGAAGGATTATCTGATCCTCATCACATATGATGGTGTTTAGGTGGTGGCTAGCTGGCATTATGAGGAGACCTACAGCAACTGAGGACCAGTCGTGTTGAGCTTGAGGTTTCCCTAGGGCAAGCCTAGGATGAGAGTAGCAGAGAATGGCAGTAGTAGAAGTGACTTGGTGGAGTCAAGGCAGTTCTTGAGGAAAGTACGGATAGATGTGGAAGGTAGTATGGGCCCGTACTACTGAAAGCAGAGGATCCGTACTCGAATCAAGGAAGGCCAAGACAAGACCAGGAAGCTAGTAGTAGTATCATGATCCCTTGAGATATTTCGGTGTTCTGATATTGTTATGATATGTTTCAGAATGGTAGTTTTGCATCCGAGACCAGCAGTCGGCAGCTCAGATGCCGGAGGGGGATCAGGATCGGGATCAGGCCCGGAGGTCGGGCAGATGGATGAGCAGACCAGAGAGTTCCTTTCTTCTGAGGTTACCCGCATCATACTGGAGCAGACTCCTGTGATCTTCGGTTCGATCAAGGAGGGTATTTTAGAGCTGATGGATGAGAGATTGAGTACTTTCCGTGCTGAGATGGCGGCCGTGATGGGGTCGCGCACACTTACGTTCAGGGAGTTTAGGGCATGCGGAGCTCCAGACTATCATGGGGCGCGGGACCCCATAGCGAGTACCAGATGGTTGGCGGATGTGGCCAACGCTTTCCGCACTAGCAGGTGTCCCGAGGGGGACAAGGTCAGATTGGCGTCCTGTCTTCTGAAGGACAGGGCACGGGATTGGTGGGAGGAGGTCGGAAATGCCATCGGGGATGATGCAGCTTTGGATGCCATGACCTGGGCTGATTTCTCTACCAGGTTCAGGGTGGAGTTTGCACCAGTCATTGAGGTGCAGCAGTTAGCTAGGGAGTTCCAGGACCTTACCCAGACTACAGAGACAGTGGCGGAGATCACTGCCAAGTTCAGGGAGAGGGCTCTTCTTGTTCCACAGTATGCAGCCGATGAGGAGATGAAGAAGGCCCGTTATCATGAGATGTTGCGGAGTGACATCCGCATGTTTGTGAGCCGGTCCAGTTGTAAAATGCTGGACGACATGATTGCCAGAGCTAGAGAGAGGGAGATTGATCTCGAGATGGAGAAGAAGAGGAAACCGGAGGCGGTTTCGGGTTCAGGCAGTGTGGGCAAAAAGCCCAAGGTTTTAGATCACAGGTCCAGGAGTCAGCAGAGCCACGTTCAGTGTGGCAAGTGTGGGAGATTGCACGAGGGGGCGTGCAAGGCAGGGAGTTCCGACTGCTACAAGTGCGGTCGGATTGGGCATTTGAGCAGGGATTGTACGGCCCCTGCTACTACGGTTATAGCACCAGATCTGATTTGCTTTCAGTGCAATCAGAGGGGACATAAAAAGTCCCAGTGTCCCAATTTAGCTGCAGCAGGGAAGGTGGTTGCACCTGCCCCTGCCACCTTGAGGATTACGGATGGCCGGCAGGGCCGATCTGATGCGCCAGTGGCGAAGAGCAGGGCATTTCAGATGACAGCAGAGGAGGCACGAGCGACTCCTGATGTGGTGATGGGTATGTATCTTTCCTTCACCTTTTAATTATCATCATCGTTTGAATATTACTTGATGATATGTTTTATTTAGGGTCGTTCTCGGTGAACGGCATCTCTGCTTTGGTATTGTTCGATTCGGGGGCTACCCGATCATTCGTATCGCTTGCGCTTAGCAAGAGATTTAGCAGAGCTCTAGGGGAGCTGGATTGTCCATTAGAGGTTGAGATAGCAGATGATAGGACTGTGAGGGTCGGCAGAGTACATAGAGGGTGTTCCCTTCAGATATTTGATGAGCAGTTTTCAGTGGACCTGGTTCCTATTCCCCTGCGAGGGAATAAAGTTATTGTGGGCATGGATTGGCTAAGCCCCAATGGGGCGGTGATTGATTGTGAGCTTCAGCTAGTGAGGGTTCGCACTCCCAGTGGGGGAGAGATAGTGATTCAGGGCGAGAGGCCCCAGCGAGGACCGACCTTTTGTTCCACCGCAAGGGCGAGGCGCTATGTTCAGCAGGGTTGTGTCGGTTTTGTAATTTATGTCTTGGATGCCCGGGAGAAGGGCAAGACGACGATTGATGATGTTCCTATTGTTCGTGACTACCCGGATGTGTTTCCCGAGGATTTGCCGGGGATACCTCCAGAGAGGCAGGTTGAGTTCAGGATCGACCTAATTCCTGGTGCGGCTCCGATAGCCAAAGCACCGTATCGACTAGCTCCCCCTGAGATGTAGGAGTTGTCTACACAGCTGCAAGAGTTGTTAGACAAGGGTTTCATTCGGCCGAGCAGTTCGCCTTGGGGAGCGCCGATCCTGTTTGTGAGAAAGAAGGATGGGTCGCATTGTATGTGCATTGATTATCGGGAGTTGAACAAAGTAACGGTGAAGAACCGTTACCCACTTCCGAGGATAGATGAATTGTTTGATCAGCTTCAGGGAGCGTCTTGGTTCTCCAAGATTGATCTACGCCCCGGTTATCATCAGATGAGGGTTAGAGATGAGGATGTACCCGGTATGGTCATTATGAGTTCGTGGTGATGCCATTTGGGCTCACCAATGCCCCAGCCGTGTTCATGGATCTCATGAACCGCGTGTGCAGACCGATGCTGGATCGGTCGGTGATAGTGTTCATAGATGACATCTTGGTATATTCCAAGACATAGGGGCAGCACGAGGAGCACCTGCGGGAGGTGTTGGAGACTTTGAGGAGGGAGAGACTTTTCGCAAAGTTCTCCAAGTGTGAGTTCTGGTTGCGCGAGGTGCAGTTTCTTGGTCATCTCGTCAACCAGAAGGGTATTTTGGTAGATCCGGCCAAGATTGAGGCCGTGATGCAGTGGGAGGTCCCGAGGTCTCTATCTGAGATTCGGAGCTTCCTGGGGTTGGCAGGGTATTATCGGAGATTTATTCTGGACTTCTCCAAGATAGCAGTGCCGCTCACCCAACTAACCAAAAAGTCGGTGGTTTTTCGTTGGGGGCCTGAGCAGCAGGCGGCGTTTGAGACTCTCAGGCAGAGATTGTGCGAGGCTCCGATCCTTACCTTGCCAGAGGGAGTAGAGGATTTCGTAGTCTATTGTGATGCTTCGATCACAGGTATGGGAGCAGTATTGATGCAGCGAGGCCATGTGGTAGCTTATGCCTCGAGACAGTTGAAGCCTCACGAGGCTAATTATCCTACCCACGACTTGGAGCTGGGGGCAGTTGTATTTGCCCTCAAGATTTGGAGACATTATCTTTATGGGGTCCGCTGTACTATATACACGGATCACAAGAGTTTGCGATATCTTATGGATTAGCCGAGTTTGAACATGAGGTAGAGGAGATGGTTGGACGTGCTGAAGGACTATGAATGTGAGATCCTTTATCATCCAGGGAGGGCCAATGTGGTGGCCGACGCCCTGAGCCGCAAGGTGTCGGTAGCCCCTATCAGAGATCTGTGTATGAGGATGATAGTGATCACTCCGTTGTTGGAGCGGATCAAGGAGGCTCAGATGGAGGGCCTCAAGGAGGAGAGGCAGAAGTGTGAGAGGATAATGGGCCGAGTAGCTTCATTTGATTACGACAGTCGGGGTTTGTTGACGCTTCATGGTAGGGTGTGGGTACCGTACTGGGGTGGGGTACGACAAGTATTGATGGACGAGGCTCATAAGTCTCGATTTTCTATCCACCCAGGAGCGACGAAGATGTATCGAGATCTTCGACCTGATTATTGGTGGCCCTGCATGAAGCGGGACGTCGCTTGGTATGTTGAGAGATGTTTGACCTGCCGGAAGGTCAAGGCGGAGCACCAGAGACCTCACGGCAAGATGCAGCCGTTAGACATTCCCGTGTGGAAATGGGAGGATATCACCATGGATTTTGTCACCAAACTCCCCAGGACCGCACGTGGAGTGGACTCGATATGGGTAGTAGTGGATCGGTTGACGAAGAGTGCTCATTTTATTCCGATTCAGGAGAGTATATCGGCGGAAAAGTTAGCCGATATCTATGTGCGGGAGATTATGGCACGTCATGGAGTGCCGGTATCGGTGGTGTCAGACCGAGATGTTCGTTTCACGTCCAGATTCTGGAAGCGGTTCCACGACGAGATGGGTACTCGTCTCCATTTCAGCACCGCTTTCCACCCTCAGACTGACGGGCAGAGCGAGAGGACGATTCAAACTCTTGAGGACATGCTTAGGGCATGTGTTCTAGATTTTGGGGGCAGTTGGGATACGTATCTTCCGTTAGCGGAATTCTCGTATAACAACAGTTATCATGCGAGCATTGATCAACCTCCTTTTGAGATGTTATATGGCAGGAAGTGCAGGACCCCGATTTGTTAGGGCGAGGTCGGTCAGCGAGTCATAGGGAGCACCGAAGTGGTGCTCAAGATGACTGAGTTGATCCAGCATGTCCGTAGTAGGCTACAGATTGCGTAGAGTCGGCAGAAGAGCTACGCCGACAGGAGGCGTTCAGACTTGGAGTTCCAGGTGGGAGATATGGTTCTTCTGAAAGTCTCACCTTGGAAAGGTGTCATCAGGTTCCGGAAGAGGGGCAAATTGGGCCCCAGATTTATTGGTCCTTTCAGGGTTTTGGCCCGGGTGGGTCGGGTTGCTTATCGGTTAGATCTAGGTGAGGAGCTTAGTCAAATACACAACACCTTCCACGTGTCGCAGTTAAGGAAGTGTTTGGTGGATGAGACGACAGTCGTTCCCTTAGAGGACATTCAGGTTGATAGCGGCCTGAATTATATTGAGAGGCCGGTCGCGATACTGGAACGGAAGATCAAGACCTTGAGGAACAAGGTAATTCAGCTAGTGAAGGTGCAGTGGCAGCACCGGAAGGGGTCTGAATGGACGTGGGAGGCTGAGGAGGAGATGAGAGCGCACTACCCGGAGATTTTTGCAGATCCAGCCGTAGTAGACTTCGAGGACGAAGTCTGAGACAAGTGGGGGAGAATTGTAACGACCCGTTCCCGGTATGTTAATTCATTGGTAATTGTTGTAAGTTTTGCAAGAGGGACTCGGCGAGTTCATAGCCTGACTCGCCGAGTAGGGTCGCGACTTCGAGCACGCGTGAGCCGGGGACTCGGCGAGTCCATATCCCTTACTCGGCGAGTCCATCCGTCTGGGTGAAACCCTAAATCCCCGGGTTGCCCACTATTTAAGTCACCTTATAGCCCCATTCTCGCCTCCCTCACCCTGAGAACACTGTGAGAAAAACCCTAATCCACCTTGAGAGCTTATAAGTGTTTTTGTGCCATTTTGTGAAGGTGTGAAGAAGGAGAAGAAGAAAGGAGCAAGGAGAAGAGTTGTAGTGCAAAGATCCAAGGGCAAATCTGAGTTATTTGAGGTATTTTCGGATTTCCCCTCTTGTTGTATGCTTTAAACCTCCATTAGAGCTCTCCTAGGATCTAGTTGATGCTTGTTCCAAGCCTTATGTTTGCATGAATGCCTTAATAAGTCGAGATATCTTTAGATCTGAATGATTGGGTGTTGTAGAGCCCAGATCTACTGCCTTTTTGGAGTTACTTTGCATATTAACCATAGATCTACCCATTTTATGCATCTTTTAGCCTTATTTCCCTTATTCATGAGGTTGTACACGTAAAGTTGGAAACTTTACGTGGTAAATCAGCTTATTGGACTCAGATCTATCAATTGTATGTGTTGGATTCAAACAAAATTGAGTAAAAATCAGTTGCATGGCGGCAACTCGGCGAGTCGGGAAGAACGACTCGGCACGTTGGGTCGCGAGTTCCCGATTCCTTCATTTTTACCAGTGTCGAGTGGATCCAATAAGTTAGAGAGTGGACTCAGCGAGTTGAGGGTAGACTCAGTGATGGAGGGACTCGGCGAGTTGTTCATACAACTCGGCGAGTCCAAGGCAATCTTATTAAGATCATGAACAACTCGTCGAGTTTGTTCATACGGCTCGGCGAGTCGGATGAAGATTGTCTGAGTTCTTGGATCAAGTGGGTACTCGTCGAGTCGATGCCACACTCGACGAGTAGCAGCGTGTAGAACTGAGAAGTGAGAGTAGGACTCGGCAAGTTGGGCGGCCCAACTCGGCGAGTCAGCCCAAAAGAGAGTTGACTTTGACCCAGGGTAAAAGAGTCATTTTACCCAAGTGCAGTGTTTAGTATTTGATTGAGTGTGTTTATGGACTTGTAGCCGGGGAGATACAGGAGCAGCAGCCGTTAGCTTCCAGAGCCACACACTCAGCAGCCAGTTTACGAGGTGAGTTTCCTTCCAGTAGGAACGGGTCTAAGGCCACAATGCCGGCCCGTTCAGTTAGCAGTAGTTTCCGGATTTAGGTCCGATGCAGTAGCTAGTATGTGTGATGCCTTCGTGGCTCGGACAGGATTTGTGTGCTATGTCTTATGTGTTAAGTGTTATGTGTTCCGGGCTACGGCCCGATGTAGTATGCAGTGTATGTGTTCATGCTAGATGATGTGTTATGCTATGCGATGTTCAGTCAGTCAGTTCCGGACTTCGATCCGATGCAGGGGACAAGGTCCCAGTCGGTTCCTGACTTCGGTCCGATGCAGTTAGTTCCGGACTTTGGTCCGATGCAGTTAGTTCCGGACTTTGGTCCGATGCAGTTAGTTCCGATGCAGTTAGTTCCGGACTTTGGCCCGATGCAGTTAGTTCCGGACTTTGGTCCGATGCAGTTAGTTCCGGACTTCGGTCCGATGCAGGGGACAAGGTCCCAGTCAGTTCCGGACTTCGGTCCGATGCAGTTCCGGGCTTCGGCCCTATGCAGTGGGCAAGGCCTAATATGTGTTTATATGTTATTGTATGGTATGTGGTAGTTTGGGGGAGCTCACTAAGCTTCGTGCTTACAGTTTCAGTTTTGGTTTCAGGTACTTCCGCAAGCAAAGGGAAGAGCTCGGGGTGATAGCATCGCACACACCACAGCTTAGCTCTTATCCTGGGGATGGTTTTAGTTGTTTTGGATTTGATATAGTGTGATACAGTTTTCCGCACAGTATTTTATTATGATTTGGGATACATCGCGCATGTTTTTATGTTATGATACTCATATTATGGTTTTGATATTATTGAAAAACGAAATTTTTGGGTCGTATTTTTGGGTCATTTCAATGAGAGAGGTTAGGAGGCACTCAAAATTGGCTAGGGTATTCTCTTAGAAGCATAGGGCTAATTTTAGGAGTGCTAAGGGTTCTATTTATAGTGTAGGCTCCTTAGGGTTTTATTCTTGGAAACCCTAATTTACTTGCTTAGGCCTTAAGCAATCCAATAACCCGTATGGTAGACCCTTGGACGAAATCTTCATGGACCCTCACATAGATTTCGACTATCCCTAATCAATATGGGGTAGTAGCCCAAACTATAAGTATTACTGATTTACCTAATCAGTCCCGGTTAATTTAATCAGTCTCTTTTGATCACTAAATTAATTCCAAATTAATTTTTTATCAATGCTAATTACATAATATGATTTCTCAATTAATATATTATTCTTATAATATATTAATAAATCACAATTAACCTCTTTCTCAAATATCCATCCTATCAAATTGCTATGGTGAAGGCAACCAAAAAGGACCATGCTATTATCGGGTCAAGTACATACCAATTATAGTTATAGGCTTAGACACCTAATCCAACCGTCTCCCACTTGGATAAGTCTAATAACTATAACTACCAATTCAACTTTAAAATCTGATTAGAAATCGTAGCTCTCAAAAGCCGTTGTCAAACTGTGATCTAATCAATGACACATACTTTAGATAAGGGATCATATAATCCTTTGTTCTTCAAGATATCGTGTGGACAAAGACATAGAATAGAGTGATACTCATTGTCCAACTGTTTGTTTCCCGATTTCTGATTTGTTTGATGTAGAACTTAATTGAACACATCAATTCAGTCCTGACCGGGCCCGTAACATAAGTCATCACATAATCACCGAGGGGACCAAGATATCACTTTTAATCCTCGTAGGATATAAGTGTTGGATATAGTGTCTAAGTTCATAACTATATTTGGTATGTACTTGACCCGACCCGGCATGGTCCATTTGGGTTGCACTTCACCCGAACAATTTATGGATAATATTTGAGAATACTACAAGTTATGATTTATTAATATATTATATGTTCTAATATATTAATATAAGATCATATTATTTAATTAGTATTGATCTATAATTAATCTAGGATTAATTTAGAGATCAAAGATATTACTAATTAAATATGGGCTTCTATATTTATATAGTGTGGGCTAATGCTTATTTGGAATGGGCTAGGCTTTCATGGAAAAGTCCATGGATACTCCATGGAGCTTTAACCCATGGATCTCATGGAAATGAAGAGACATGGGTATTAGGGTTTACATGGATGTAACCCTAATCCACCAGACTATATAAAGGAGGCTTTGGTTCTTGAAATCACACAAATTGACACTTGTTGAGGTGAGGGCCGATTTCAAGATAGTAGTGACTATTCTCTCAAAGTTCCAAGTTTGTGGTGATTTGTGATTTCCATTTGAGGAATTCACACTATTGGTGCTAGGCTCTAAAACTCCAAGCAATCAACTACTACTACAAGGTAAGTATTTCTACTAGCTTTATTTGATTCATGTTCCCCATGCCATGCTAGTTAGGATATGAACCTTGGAAAAATAATTATTTGTATGTATCTTAGACAAACATAGATTCAAGGTTTATTAGGGTTGCATGTACACTTAGGAAGTGTTAGAATGTTCAAAACCCATCAATAAGGAACATATATACTTAGACTATATGCTTATACTAACTACTTGTTAAATCATACACAATAATACGTGTTATAACATCAAGTTACGGTTTCGTTTTTGTGACAACTGACAATGGTTAAGTTAATGATGGGTTTTATACAAACAATCATATATGTGCATGCAAACCTACATTTGGATCTATGTTTTTCACTATTAGATACACAACATTATGAACACAAGAAGAACCCTAGCATACTCCTAGGTATTTCGAAATTTAGATTGTAAAAAGAATTACATACCTCTTGTTGTTATATTGTAATAACAACTCAAATCTTCAATCTCCTTGTCTTTGAAAGCAAGTACCACCAGTGTAGTACCTCTAATGGCTCACAAACACCAAAAGAAAATGGAAAGGCAAGAGAGAGAGAGATAGAGAGAGAGATAGAGAGAGAGAGAGAGGAGAGGAAAAAATCGGCTCTAGATCTTCTAGGGATCAAGTGGCCGATTTTCCTAGGCCTAAGGGGTCTTTATATAGGATAGAGATTAGGGCTTCAGTCCTTATCCTTATATGGTTACTTACCCACTAAGCAGCCCATAAGATAAGCATAGAATCCTTATCTTAGATAAATTCTAAGGCCTTATCACCTTGAATTCGTCCACCCTATCCACAGGGCATCCATTGCCCTAGTTTTCAACTATCACATAATTACAATTCAGCCCCTCTAGTTTAATTAATTACATTTGATCACAAAATTAATTCTTAATTAATTATTGACCAATATTAACTAAAAAATATGATTTCTCTTTTAATATATAATTCTAATAATATATTAATAAACCATAATAACCTCTTTCTCTATTATTTCTCCAGTCAAGTTGCTTTGGTGAAGGCAACCCAAAAGGACCATGCACAACCAGGTCAAGTACTTACCGAATATCATTACGGGCTTAAAAACTACTCCAACAGTCTCCCACTTGGATAAGTCTAGTAACCATAAATGCAAGTATAAATCGATTAGCAATCGTAACTCTCAAAGACGCTGTCGAACTCTGATCTTATCAACGACTTGTCCTTAGATAAGGTATCGTACAGTCCTCCGTTTTAGATATTGTGCGGACAATCTCATGGAACATAGTCATACTTGTTGTCCAACAGTTTGTTTCTCGATTTCAGATTTTTTTGACATAGAACTTAGTTGAACACATCAATTCAGTCCTGAACGGGCCCGACAAAAAGGTCTAATCAAATAATCGAGGGGCCCTGATATCGCTTTTACCCTATTAGGATAAAAGGAACATATAAACTTCGACTTATATGCATTTACTATTCACTAATCAAATTATACACAACAATGTGTTTTATGACATCAAGTTACTGATGCGTTTTCGCATTATCAATGCACAATCAATTAGCAAACAATAAACCATATATCTTGGTTTTAAGACCATATGATATTATCGTCTTGCGATCACTCGTGATAAATTCCATGAAGTGATTCCAACAAGTGCGAGTTTATTCCAATGCTCAAAACTTATTCATAAGCATTGATGAACGTTGTAGCAAACCTTTGTTAAGTCTAATAACTTTCAGACAATCTACACACCAATTCATGACAGTCTTCATTCATACCTACTTCCAACATATGAACGACTGTGGACCGTTTGAATAATTCGATTATTCTTAATTAACTCAATTACTCAGGAAGTCAAAACATGCAAAGTAAATTAATAGTTAAACAATTAACATAAGACAATGACTTTACTTATAAATAATACTCCTTTATTTAATCATCAAAAGTCAATTACATTTATCTATTACACGTTTGTAAACTATTTAATCTAAACTAATATTTTCCTTTAGCCCAATGCTCCTAGCGTGCTGCAAGTGCTTAACCCTATTCAGCCCCTTTGTAAGTGGATCTGTTGGGTTATCCTTTGATGATACCCTCTTTACTACGAGGAGTCCTTCTTCTACCTGATGTCTAATAAAGTGATATTTTATGTCGATATGTCGAGATCTACCATGATCCCTCAGTTCCTTGGTTAAGGAAACCACTCATTCATAATCACAGAAAATTTCCATAGGCTCTTTTATGGTAGGTACAACTCCAAGGTCTTCAATGAAGTTCTTCAACCATATCGCCTCCTTTGACGCTTCGCTCGCTGCAATGTACTATGATTCGCATGTTGAATCAGCTACGATTTCTTGCTTGGAACTTTTCCAAGTTACTGCTCCTCCATTAAGGGTAAAGACCCAGCCCGACTGTGAACGGTAGTTGTCCCTGTCGGTCTGGAACTGGCAGTCATCACTCCCTCCGAGGACTAGAAACCATTCCTTTACCCTCCGAAGGTACTTAAGAATATTCGTGACTGTAGTCCAATGTGCTTTGCTAGGGTTCCCTTGATATCTACTGACCATGCTCAAAGTGAAGGCCACATCAGGGCGAGTACAATTCATAGCATACATGATCAAGCCAACTGCGGAAGCGTATGGTACTTTTCTCATCTCTGCTATCTCGGCTTCGGTACTCTGACTTTGAGGCTTACTCAACTTGGCATTACTTTGGATTGGTAATTCTCCCTTCTTCGAGTTTTCTATACTAAAATGTTTTAGCACCTTGTCCAAGTAAGTATTCTGACTAAGTCCTATTAGTCTCTTACTTCGGTCTCTTACTATCCTTATTCCCAAAATATAGGAAGCCTCTCCCAGGTCCTTCATAGTGAAGCACTTCCCGAGCCTGGACTTCACTTCCTACAGTGTCGGGATGTCGTTTCCTATGAGTAGTATGTCATCGACATATAATACGAGAAAGCTAACTATACTCCCACTGGCTTTGACATATACACATGATTCATCTTCGCTTCCTACAAATCCAAACTCTTTGAATTTCTCACCGAAGCAAATTCTCCATCTGCGAGATGCTTTCTTAAGTCCATAAATGGACTTCTCAAGCTTGCACACTCTATTGGGATGCTTCGCATTGACAAAACCCTCTGGCTGAGCCATGTAAACATTCTTAGCCAACTTCCCATTAAGGAAAGCGGTTTTGAAATCCATTTGCCATATTTCATAATCATGAAAAGCAGCAATGGCTAGCATGACCCTAATAGACTTCATTTTGGCAACTGGTGAGAAGGTCTCATCATTGTCAACTCGGTGAGTTTGAGTGAAGCCCTTCGCAACCAATCACGCCTTATACGTGTGCACATTACCATCCATGCCGCTCTTCTTCTTGAAGATTCATTTGAACCTAACCGTCTTACGTCCGGCCACATGGTCAAACAAATTCCAAACTTGGTTGTCGTACATGGACTAAATCTTGCTGTCCATTGCCTCTTTCCATTTTGCAGACTGCGGGCCTACCATGGCTTCCTTATAGCTGTTAGGTTCATCTAAATTTATTAGTGTACTATCACTAATATACGTGTCCCCTTCTATAGTAATATGAAAACCATATAACTGGGGTTGAACTCTAACTCTTTCGGACTATCTAAGAGGTAAGGATTCATCAATTGGTTCAACCAGAGTTTCCTCCTCGGGTTGAGCGCCAATGTTAGAGGTTCCTTCATCGCTCGACTCTTGAATCTCTTCAAGATCGATTTGCCTCCCACTGTCCCCTTGGCATATGAGTTCTCGCTCTCGGAAAACCCCTCTCCTCGCAACGAAGACAACATTGTCACTCGGTCTATAGAAGAGATATCCAAAGGATTTCTGCGGATAGTCGATGAAAATACACCACTCACTATGAGGTTCGAGCTTGTCGTGAGTCTCTCATCTTACGAAAGCCTCGCAACCCCAAACCTTGATATGTGACAATGAGGGAGCTTTCCATGTACACATCTCGTGAGGTGTTTTGGCAACCTTCTTTGTAGGGACTAAGTTAAGGATATGGGCGACAGTTTCTAAGGCATACCCCCAGAATGAGATAAGTAGTGAAGCACGACTCATCATGGAATGAACTATGTCCAACAAGGTTCGATTACGCCTCTCAGCCACACCATTCAATTGCGGTGTCCTAGGCGGCACCAATTGCGAAAATATTCCACATTCCTTGAGATAGTCGTGAAATTCAAGACTTAGGTACTGTTCTCCTCGATCGGATCAAAGCATCTTGATTTTCCTATCCAATTGTTTCTCCACTTCTTGTTTAAACTCCTTGAACTTTTCAAAGGTTTCTGACTTGCGGTTGATTAAATAAATATACCCATATCTACTATAATCATTGGTGAAAGTCACATAGAAGCGGTTCACATCTCTTGTGGTGGATCTAAAGGGCCCACACACATCAGTGTGTATGAGATCCAATAGACCCTCACCCTTTTCAAAAGTGCCAGTGAAGGGTGACTTGGTCATCTTTCCAAGTAAACAAGACTCGCACACATCGTCGTCCCTAAGGTCGAGTGAATCCAACACTCCATCCTTTTGGAGTTGGGCTATGTGTTTCTTGTTAACATGTCCAAGATGACAATGCCACAAGCATGCTTTATCCATACTATTGGAATAATCCACACACAATACATCATTTCCTAGGTTATCTACAACCATAACAGTTTCATAAATTCCATTACAAGGCAACGCTTCAAAATATAAAACACCATTTAAATAAGCATAAATCAAACCTTTCTCATTATCAAACGAATATCTAAATCCTTGTCTAAACAAACCATGAAATGAAATGATGTTTCTTGCCATATCTGGAGAATAGCAACAATTATTTAAATCTAAACCTATTCCATTACTAAGTGCTAAAGAATACACTCCAATCTTGGTGATAGGCGACGATCTTCTGTTCCCCATGATTAGATTTATTCTTCCATGCTCCACATATGTGAAAACCACATCCTGTATTAAGAACCCAAGAAATAGCATGTTATGAATCATTATATTTAATTGTGTAAATACCTGCAAAAGACAGCTTGATCTTCCCATCCTTGATGGCTTGCAGATATTCCGGGCATTTTCTCTTCCAATGCCCTATTTTGTGGCACTGGTGGCACTCTGCCTCCTTTGGGTTTGAGTTGGGCTTAGCAGAACCAACTTTGGTTCCACTGGAAGAGGTACCATCTTGGGGATTTCCCTTGTGGTGGCTCTTTGAAGGAGCCTTCCTCTTCTTGCCCCTCCCTTTCCGAATGGCCAAAACAGGAGCAGCGGGTGGAGTGGGAGTTGATGCAACAGACTTGTCCTTGAGGTTGCTATCAGTAGTCCTTAGGAGCCCTTGGAGTTTGCTTAAGGTGACCTTTTCTTTGTTTATATGGTAGGTCATCCTAAATTGGTTGTAGCATGAGGGCAAGGAGTGGAGAATGATGTTGATAGCAAGATCTTCCCCAAAGTTAACATTTAACTTGCGAAGACGATCAACATACCTCTGCATCTTTTTCAAATGCGAGGGTAGGGACTCTCCACTCCCCATCTTAGCGGTGATCATGTTGGTGATGATCTCATAACGCTCTTGCCTTGCGCTTTGGTGGTACCTCTCCAACAAATCTTGGTGCATTTCATATGGATACATGTCCTCATAGGACTTTTGGAGTTCAAGATTCATAGTGGCCAGCATAATGCAATGAACTTTCATTGTATCACACTCGTGGGCCTCAAAGACGACCATTTCTTTGGCAGTAGTGACTTCTGGATTGATCTTTTCAAGCTTTTCGTAGAGGACATATTCTTTGTCCTCGTAACGAGCAATCATGTGAATGTATCTAAACTATTCGTTGAAATTCGATCCATCAAACGTCACTTTTTGACATAGGCTCATTAACCAGAATGAACTAGGAGCAGCGTTGTTTGCGTTTGCGTTAGACATCTGCAAATAGAAAGGAACAAAGTTTGAGTAGAATTGAATCCCTAATTAAAACACCCAAAATGAGAAATTAGGGCTAGGATCCAACAACATTATTTACATATTAGAAAAGGGATGCCGTAATCCAACATGCAAATAATTTGGAGGTAAGTTAATGACAATTCACTTATTCTTTACCATGAAAAACATAAAAGGCTTAAATTTTAAATGTATTGAGAATTCCTAGATTCCTTTGAGATTCATTGAACTTTTCAATGGCATGTTTAAAATCTCGATATGCCCCTCTAGTTTGTGACCGGGATGTCGAGGATCACAAAGCGGGTGTGAATAACCATGCAAATGTAGATGGTGCCCTCATTGTTACAGTTACATATTCGATGTGCCGGTTAACCACACACGCTCCATCGAACTATGAAAACAATGAGTCACCCTTTGCCACCATTTCTTAGAACCAATTAGTGTGCTGGTTAACCACACATGCTCCACTAGCTTCTTAGCAAGTGTGCAAAGTGTGATTTCATGGGATTGCATCAATTCACTTTGCTTAAAGTAACTAAGATTGGGAATTTTGTAAAACGTTTAGTTACTTTATATAGATTCATTATACTTATTAATGATGAGAGGATTTCCCTATCCTACCCGTTCGGCTAACGACCCTCCACCAATCAGGAAAGCGGTGGGTGAGAGTGGACACCCATTAAATGGCCATTTTATAGGCCACAACCTTATACCCCCCTTATAGATTGGCTTCGTGAATGAGGCATACTAACGGTAAGACTAGCATTATATATATATATATATATATATATATATATATATATATATATATGTATATATAAATCTTGTAATTATATAATAGTACAGGGTGTATTTTAAACATTTCAAAATACTAGGGTTTCAATTTCAATTTCAAAATTTTCGAAATCTAAGACCTTTTAAATTAAAATATTAAATATTAAAACTCTTGATTTAATAATTATCTCAATTAAACAATTAATTTGAATTATTAAATCATAAAGGAGTATCTTAAATTAAACAATTAATTTATCCTAATCCCTTAAATCCTTTTAGATTTCGAAAAACATGGGATGGGATAATTCAAAATATTTAATTACCATATTTAAATATTAAAAGATAATTACAAGATATGGGATTATCCAAATCCCTACAATTTAGGATCTTATCTTGGGGAGGAGGCTAATCTCAAAATTCAAGTGTTGGCAAACCCTAGAATTCGAAATCTTGGGCACAAAAGAAAGGGTATGAAAACCCTTATCAAATTTTCGAAAAACAGGGTTCAAGAACCCTAATTTCGAAATCCTTGCCTCCTAGGATTTATTTGCCATAACCCTAAAGTGTTAAATTCATACAATTGTATAATTCTAATTGAAAACAAATAACCATACGCTGTGATAGCATTGGTGGGTTTTATACAAACAATCCTATGTGTGCATGCAACCTTAGATTTGGATCTATGTTTTCACTATTATACACACAACATTATGAACACAAGAAGAACCCTAACATACTCCTAGGTATTTCGAAATTTAGATGGTAAAAAGAATTACATACCTCTTGTTGTTATATTGTAATAACAACTCAAATCTTCAATCTCCTTGTCTTTGAATGCAAGTACCATAAGTGTAGTACCTCTAATGGATCACAAACACCAAAAGCAAATGGAGAGGCAAGAGAGAGAGAGAGAGAGAGAGAGAGGAGAGGCAAAAATCAACTCTAGGTCTTCTAGGGATCAAGTGGCCGATTTTCCCAGGGGTCTTTATATAGGGTAGGGATTAGGGTTTCAGTCGTTATCCTTTTCTAGTTACTTGCCCACTAAGCAGCGCATAAGATAAGCCTAGAACCTTTATCTTGGATGAATTCTAAAGCCTTATCACCTTGAATTCTTCCACCCTATCCATAGGGCATCCATTTCCCTATTTTACAACTATCACATAATTACAATTCAGTCCCTTTAGTTTAATTAATTACATTTGATCACAAAATTGATTATTGACCAATATTAATTAAACAAATATGATTTTTTTTTAATATATAATTCTTATAATATATTAATAAACCATAATAATCTCTTTCTCTATTATTTCTCCAGTCAAGTTTCTTTGGTGAAGGAAACCCAAAATAACCATGCACAACCGGGTCAAGTACTTACCGAATATGGTTATGAGCTTAGACACTAATCCAACAGTTACGTCAACAAGTCAACTCAGTCAACTCAGCTAGTACTAGTATGCTAGGGATTACTCTATGTTTCCTAATGTATAACTTTCCATTTTAATACAGAGTATAACTCGGAATTTTCATACGTTCAAACATCTAAACCCTAAATAGGGTTAGAAGCATAGCAACTTGCTAAACACAACTATGGATCCTTTGGGGATCGATAACACTCATAACACGATGCAGTGGAGTTCATAATCTTAGCACTACGGGGCAGAAGCCATAATATATGCTACAATCACAATCTCTCTCTCTCTCTCTCTCTCTCTCTCTCTCTCTATCTCTCACTCCCAATCTCTCCTAATCTCTCTCAAATCTCTTCCAAATTTCTCTTGGTAATGAAAATCACATTTTCCAACTTTCCTATGAACATCCATACGATCCCAACCCTTCTCTTGGTCGAAAACAGATCAAAATTGAAGAAGAAAACCAAAATGGCCAAGGAAGGTTTGCAGGTTACTGTTCACCTGCGAACCTTCGTTGGCATTCAAAGCCCTTACCACTTGCAAAGCTTACCTTTCGAACCGAAACCTCACTTTCGCACATGAATCGGAGAGTTTCGCTTCTTATCGGCAAGTCTCGCACCGAAATTCTTCCTCTCGGACCGAATCCGGACACTTTTGTATACAAATCCAGAGACTTTTGCATCCTACCCGACTTTCACATCTGATCTGAGTTTCGCATTTTGTCCGACCTTCGCAACGAACTGCCCTTCATATCCGACATTCGCACCCTCACATTCATTTCCGGATTTTTGATCAGTTTCACATTTTTCGTCAGTTTTTGGAGTTTTTGACTTAAGATTTCCACCAAACTCATATTTTAACATCTTAGACCCCCTAAACTCATATTTTATCCACATCTTGAAGATTTATTAATTATAAATCATATTTTTACATTAACAAATATCTAAAGATGAATAGATATTATATTATACAAGTGGGTCAAGTGGCTCCCCACTTGCCACCTTTATATCATTTCCTCACTTTCCATTGGATAAATCATTATCCATTACACATATCAAGGCCAATCCACTTGTACTATTATATTATATTTAAATTCATATAAAACCCACCTCCAGGAGAATCAAAATCACTTTTCCATATCTCTCCAAAACCTACTTTTTCTCCACAAAAGTGCTCTCACTTTTTCTCTCCTTCCAACCACGTTTTGGAAGCATTCTTGGGCTATTTCTTCTCATTTTTGTGGTAAGTATTTCTTCCAAGTTTCCAATGTTTCCACATAACTCCATAACAATCATGAATCATTTAACATGTTTTTCACACATTAATGTTCTTAGGATCATCAAGATCTCCAAGCATCTTCAAGGGTTCTTGATTTGAAACTCTTCATCCTCGACCTTCCACTCACCAAGTTATCATATAAGGTGAGTTCATACCCCTGAATTTTCATGTTTTTTTTTCAAGTTTTAGGGGGGAGGGGGGGGGGGGGGATACAAGTTACAACACTAAAAAATAATCTAAACTTAAAAGTCAGTTTTTCACAGAAAAGTTGGGTTCTGTTCATCGACTATTTTGACCATCTTAAACTTAATATTTTTCAAAACTGTACAATATGCAAGTAGTTCAGTTTCATACCTTTCTAAGGACTACTCGCACATGTTCATACGCTTTTACTACAATTTATGGAGATTTTTACAAAATTTCCTATCATTTCAGAATATATTTCGGACTAGTCATTGAAAATGGACATTTTTACACTGGTTAGAGACCACTAAAGGCCATATTAAAAATTATGGACAAAGTAGACTCATTTTTCTAAACTCTCAATGTTTATGGATTCAGATTTCAACTTACGATGATTTTTCGTATAATTGTTCTAAAAATATGTACAGAAAAGTCTAACTAGAAAAATGGTTTATCATTCATAAACACTTTATAACATATTGAGCAAAGTGTGTAATATTATAGAAATACATATTGATTATATTTCATTCCATTTTACTTTCATGAAAAGGTGATAATCATGCACATACGGGTTTTCATCACTATTAAACATTTATGATAAACTATAATATGTATAGTTTATGGTTCATTTATACTACAAAGATACTAAGGAAGGTTTTATTTCCAATACAAAAGCATTCACACTATACGTAAACTTGTTGAATCAAATTTGTGAGCTAAAGTCTTCACCTACAAATCAATGTACATACCAAGTCCTATTTTATAACCAGAGTCTCTTGTTGGGAGAGCGTGATACTTGTGCATAGATCTATATTGGGATTGACAATCCCGGACCTAAGCTGCTTGCAACAGCTAGACCGGCAGGTCATCTATGTCGTTAGTACGGTTATAATAACTCACATGGGGAAACAATGATACATATAGTTTACGGGGAAATTCTTCCACTCAAAATGGCTTTATACAATTTAAAATTGAATAGACTACTATAAGTATGGAAAATACTTGTACATTTCGGTCTTTGGGTCTTAAGACTGCAACTCATTTTACAAGGAAAATATTGGATTTCTTTGAAAAAAACACTACTTTTACAAAGAAAAGCTTTCAACACTGCATTACAAAAGCTTATTAACTCACCAACTTAATTTTTGACGCTTTTAAAAACCACTTGTATTCTCAGGTAATCACTAAAACAGGTAACTACAAGCTTTTGAGGATGGGTCGCTAATGCGTCAGAAAAATCATTTTTGTAATCATATTGTAATTGATTTTGTAACATGTAACTCGTGGAACAATGTAACCTTTTCAATTATATATATGATGATTGTGTTTGCTTTCTTTACCATTACTCAACTGTTATGATAATGTACATGAAAGTCATCCACCCCCGGAGATTTCTGCCATCCTGGTTCGGAGGTGTGATAGATTGGTATCATAGCATTGTTTATAGTGAATTAAGTATTATATATTAAACCACATAAGATATACAAACTATAAATAAAATGGGACTAAAACTCTCTGACATAACACTTTTTCGTACAAGTATACTTTAAAATATTATGATATTTTTATAAAAGTATAAGTACAAGCACATTCACTAGTTCAATGTCGTAATAGTAACAAAACAAAAGGTATTAAGATAAGTTGAACACTATGAGTGGGCCTCGGGGTATCTAATCAGATAATGGATTAATATAGCCCGATCAACTATATTTATCCGGGATATAACTATCGTATGCCGATGAATGGTCGTAGTGAGCAATGAGTCTAAAACTTACCAAACCCTCATACCAAAGAAACTCTAAAACAAAATACTATAGGAATATTTTATGGGAACCGTAACGACAACGTTTAGGAATCGACATTTAATAAATTTAACAAGTCATAAGGAACCTTTACACCAGAATAAATCAAACCCTTCATATAAAAACTAAAAAACCTTACTGGTAGATCTATAATTGCAAAGTGTATAGGTTAAGGTTGTATATAATAAAACTTTTATAGACTTAGGATGTTTTATTCTACTTTAAATCATGTTCCTTTTTTGGTTGTGGGTTTAGAGTGGAGCTACTTACCTGATGGTCTACTCGATTTTGATTATATACAACATGTGTGCATTAGGTAATTATAGGAGGACCCTGTATGGGTCATATCACAAAATTTGATTATAAGTATTTATAAATTAAAATTCTATTTTCCTTCAAAAATATTAGAAAAAATTGACACTTAAGTTTTTCATAGATGTCTCATATCCCTATGCTCGCACATACACAATGGCTGGATTCCATATACTGGGAGACCTCTATTTCCTTAACCAGGGAAATGGTGGTTGGATGGAAGAAGATCGCGAGGAGGATCCTAAGGAACTAATAGAAGAAGACCCCGAAGATGATTCGGAGGAAGAAAATGATTTGGAGGAAGAAGATGAGGAATTCGGCTAGGATGACACTGACTCAGAACCAGAGGTTTACAATCCACCACAGGCTATCCAAAGCCCCACTCCCAGATAAAACTTTCAAGGCCTGACGCCTTAATGGGTGGTAGATTTGAATAGATGGAGCCAAGAGCAGGGTCAACTCCCACCTACGGTATGGTACAAGGTTTCTACAACCTCGACAGATGACAGAGCTCTTCCTGTCATTGTTCGTCGCATCACTCACCAGGGTGAACAAGCTAGGGCATCCGCCAACCACATCTTGGAAATTTGTGCCACCACCAAAGTCAACGCATTTCACCTTCGTCGCCTGGATAAAGACCATGGTCAGACCAGGAACCACACCGATGCCCTTCAAGATGAAGTGACCACAACTTGAGCCAAGGTTAGAAGGTTTCGGGAATGTCAAGATGCATTAGAAGGATATGTGATAGAGGCAGAACATTAAATGGCATAATCTAGAGCAGAAACCCGGGCAATG
Source organism: Lactuca saligna (assembly GCF_052625555.1). NCBI lineage: Eukaryota > Viridiplantae > Streptophyta > Magnoliopsida > Asterales > Asteraceae > Lactuca > Lactuca saligna. Next base: position 150,296,182 of record NC_136422.1, read on the forward strand.
CAAAATTTCATAATTTCATTTCATGGCCCTCAGAGCAACACTCACCATGAGTAGTGCATACCCTACTTACATTTTGATATAGACTAGATATACAAATAAGCATTGGTACTACTCTTTTTTTTCTCTCTCTCTCTCTCTCTGTCTCTCTCTCTCTCTCTCTCGCTATATATATATATATATATATATATATATATATATATAGATTCGACCCCACGATTAAGTGACTACACTATTCGAGGGTTTGTAATGTTGTCAAAATTTTCCTTTACTTTGATGTAACATAGACCTACACCAAGGTCAAATTTTCCAAACGCTATGTATTAAAATTATATCAATGAAATTGGCATGCATTTTATTTCATTGGGAGTATTACTACAGGTTTCATAAAATTGTTTGTACAAATTATTTACTCATGGTAAAACTATGATTGCTTAGTGTATATGTCAAAGTTATATGTAATTAAGACACTATCGACTTAGAATTGGTGGGCCTGCCTTAGGTCCTGTTCCTTGTTTCGTATTTGGTTTAAGATAGACCCATTAAATTGAAAGGTCTATTCAATCTTAATTACATACAACTTGTATACACTAAGTGATTTTAGAAGGACCTGGTATGGATCAAATCATAGAATTTCATCGAGGCATTACAATCAAAATTCATAAGTTTATTATTACATAAATTCCTATCATGAATTAGTTACAAAATACTTTTAAGTCGGAACATGATGCGTGTAGGAACTAATATAATTAGTTCAATAACACTCGACTTGTAACCATTATGGAAAACTTATCATTGTTCATCTTTAAACTCTATGGCAGAAAGATGCCACCACAAAAGTCAAACAGGCACAAGAACAACAACACAACAGTAGCACCGCCACCGCCACCACCTCCACAATTCGACCCTTCCATTTTCTAGGCAGCGGTAACAGCCGTAGTGGCAGCTGCCATATCAAAAATCAACACCAATGCTACTAGCGGAGCAGGAAATGGTGCTACAAATTCTAACCAAGGAGACAGTTAGGGACACATAAGAGAATGTTCTTACAAAGACTTGACAAATGGCAACCCCAAATCCTTCAATGGAAGCGGGGTGTATTAACTTTAATGAAATGGTTCGAGAAAAATGAACCAGTCTTTGAAATTTGTGCTTGCCCCGAAGCAAGAAAAGTCAAATTTGTAGCTTTCACTTTCTCTGACAGGGACCTTACCTGGTGGAAAGACCATGTCAAGTCATTATCCCTCCCAGTGGCTAATTCGATGAGCTGGGAAGACTTAAAGACTTTAATGCTGGAGGAGTATTGCCCAAGGGGCAAAGTGAAAAAGTTGGAGCAAGAGGTATGGAATCTCAAAATGACAGGCTCTGACATTGCAGCCTATACTGCCAGATTTAGTGATCTAGCTGTACTATGTCCCGAGATGGTCACCCCAGAGAGTAAGAAGGTGGACAGATACATTTAGAGATTATCCCCCCAGATTCAAGGGAATGCGATGGCTTTAAACCCGATTACATTCAAGAGTGCCAAACGCTTGGCCCAGAGACTCATCGATCACAGAGTTCGCCAAGGCATAATAGGCCCAGTCCCAGAGCAAGCGAAAGGAGGCAACAATAAAAGAAAGTTCTAGAACAAAAAGAAGAACCAGCCGACACAAGACCCCACCAAAAGGCAACATATTGTTGCTATTCACGCAGCCACTACCCTGACCGATCCAACACCATTGCGATAATATGCAGGAAACCAACCTAAGTGCAACTTTCACCACACGGATGCTTGTCGGGAAATACATTGCAACAACTGCAACTGAAAGGGGCATACAACCTGTTTCTGTAAAGCGCCGGCCCAAAAAATCACCCAAGCTGCCAATATCAGGGTGAGCCGAGCCTACTACGGCTATAGGGAAACTGGGCATTTCAAAAGAGAGTGCCCAAAGGCAAGAAGCACCAATGCTGGTGGTTTAGGAAGAGTCATGGCCATAGGGTACGGGGAAGCAGCTGAAGACCCCATGCTGGTTACTGGTACGTTTCTCCTAAATAACTCATATGCATGCATACTTTTCGATAGTGGAGGAATGAGGAGTTTTGTAAGCTATAAGTTTGAACATTTACTCAAACAAAAACCCTAATCACTAAATGACACATTCACTATTGAAATGATAAAAGGAAAGATAGTGAGCACTAACGACATTTACATAGGTTGTACGCTCACTCTAAACGACTATTCTTTCCAAATAGACCTTATGCCAGTCTCAATAAAAAGCTTTGATGTTATCATCGACATGGATTGGTTAAGTCCTCACTTTGCTGATATTCTGTGTTACGAAAGGACCATTCACCTTAATCTGCCAAGTGGCAAAACTCTTGTCATCTATTGTGATAAACCCGGTACAAATTTAAAAACCATCTCTTGTGTCAAAGCTCAAAAGTATCTACACAAGGAATACCATGCCTTCCTAGCCCACGTGGTGGATAAGAAACAAGAAGTGAAAGACATCAACGACATTCCGGAGGTCTGTAATTTCCCCGGCGTATTCCCAGAAGATCTTCCAGGTGTACTACCCGTATGCCAAGTCGAATTCCGAATCGACCTAACTCCTGGAGCCACCCCGGTAGCCAAATCCCTATACCATCTAGCACTGGAGGAAATGCAGGAGTTATCCAGCCAGCTGAACGAACTACTAACTAAAGGATTCATTAGACCAATCTTATCGCTTTAGGGAGCACTGATCCTGTTTGTAAAGAAGAGTGATGGATCATTCCGAATGTACCTCGAATACTGGGAGTTAAATAAACTAACCATCAAAAACCGATATCCCCTACATCGAATTGACGATCTATTCAACTAACTTTAGGGAGCAAGCTATTTCTCAAAAACCGATCTGAGGTCGGCGTACCATCAACTACAAGCCCAGGTGGAGGATGTCCTAAAACTTGCATTCAAAACTCGTTATGGTCACTACGAGTTTGTAGTAATGCCCTTTGGATTAACAAATGCCTCCACAGTGTTCATGGATCTAATGAATCGTGTATGTCGATGGTACTTAGACAAATTTGTGATAGACTTCATCAATGGCATACTAGTTTACTCACGAAGTAAGGATGAACACAGTCAACACCTATGAAAAGTCTTGGAAACACTAAGGGCAGAGAAATCGTACGCAAAGTTCTCAAAGTGTGAATTATGGATTCGAAAAGTTGATTTCTTGGGCCACGTGGTCAGCAAGGAAGGGATACATGTAGACCCCTTCAAAATCAAAGAAATCAAAAACTGGGCAACACCTAGAATACCGACAATTCTTAAACGTTGTTGGCTAGTACCGAAGATTCATACAAAATTTCTCCAAGAATGCTAAACCACTTACCACCCTGACTTAGAAGGGTGTAACATCCAACTGGGGAGAGAAACAAGAACCCTCAATTGAAACGCTAAAGCAAGCCCTGTGCGTGTGTCTCCCAGAAGGGATAGAAGATTTTGTAGTATACTGCGATGCATCCAATCAAGGGATAGGCTGTGTACTTATGCAACGAGGAAAAGTCATTACCTATGCCTTAAGACAACTTAAGACACACGAGGTCAACTACACTACTCATGATCTCGAGCTGGGAGCAGTAGTGTTTTACCTGAAGATCTAGAGACACTACCATTATGGTAAAAAATGCACTATCTTCACCGATCATAAGAGTCTCCAGCACATCCTCAACCAAAAGGAGTTTAATATGAGAGAATTCCATTGGGTCGAACTCCTAAATCAATACAAATGTGAGCTTCGTTTTCATCTTGGAAAGGACAATGTGGTAGCAGATGCTCTCAGCCGAAAGGAATACTCGGGTCACCAAGTAAAATCATTTACGATGAAAATCCATCCACATGTGTCCACACAAATCAAAATGGTTCAGTTAGAAGCTTTGAAACCTGAGAATGTGACTGGAAAAGTCTTAAGAGGAATGGATAAGAATTTGGAAGTCAAGGGTGACAGATTTCATTACTTCATGAATTAGATCTGGATGCCGAAGTTTGGTGGATACAAAGACTTTGTCATGAGCGAGGCTCACAAGACTCAATATTCTATGCATCCTAGTTCAGACAAGATGTACCTGGACCTCAAGAAACTTTATTGGTGGACGAACATAAAAGTTGAAATCATTGTTGTGTTTTCTGTACTCTAACATTCCTATGGTGCACATACAATCCTAATGCTTTGGATCTAAGTTTTCCCTAATTATACATACAACATTGGTTCCAAAGCAGAAGCCTAAACTAGCATACAAAAATTTAGCATATGAATCATAAAACAAGTTGTAGAGTTACCTCTTGATGTTGTTGATGTTGTTGGTAAGACTTGGTCCTTTTGAGAACTTAGCAACCCAAGTGTTGTGCCTCAAACAAGTTAAAAATACCAAGTAATAATAAGATGGATATGAGAGAGGCTAACGAGACTCTAAAACCGATTTCTCTCTTGGAATACAAGTAGTGGTCAATTTTAGGGTTTTGCTCAACATATATATATATATATATATATATATATATATATATATATATATATATGTGTGTGTGTGTGTGTGTGTGTGTGTGTGTGTGTGTGTGTAGAATATCAAAGGTCATGTGTAACCCTAATCCATACACACTAGCCCATGATCCATCCATTTGATTTGGATAAACACTTCATGGATTAACCCATAAGCCCAATCACAAACCAAACCATGGATCATTAGCCCGACACATATGTATCAATTTAATTAGTCTCTTTTGATCACTATATTAATTGTTAGTTAATTCTTGATCAATACTAATTAAATAATATGATTTCTAAATTAATATATTATACTTATCATATATTAATAAATCATAAATAACCTCTTACTCAAATATCTATCTATCAAATTGTTCTGTTGAAGGCAACCTTAAATGGACCATGCTACTATACGATCAAGTACATACGAATTATAATTATGGGCTTAGACACTTAATGCAACAGTCTCTCGCCTGGATAAGTCTAACAACTATAAACATCAATGCAACTTAAAATCCGATTAGCTATTTTAGCTCTCAAAAAGCCGCTTGTCATACTCTGATGCGTCCATTAGATAAGTGATCATATGATCCTCTGTTCTACAAGATATTGTTCAGAAAAATAATGGAACATAGTCATACTTATTGTCCTGCAGTTTGTTTCCCGATTTCTGATTTGTCTGACATAGAACCTAATTGAACACATCAACTGAGTTCTAACTGGGCCCGACACATAAGTCAAAACAAAATCATCGAGGGGACCAAGATATTTCTTTTAATCCTCTTATGATAAAAGGAACAGATAAACTTTGACTTATACGCTTCTACTAACTACTCATTGAAACATACATAGCATCTTGTTTTATAACATCAAGTTACCGATGCATTTTATTACTATCAATGTACAACCAATGAATAATCGCCAACTCATATATCTTGGTTTGAGGATTATACGGTATTGTCATCTCACAATCACCCGTGATAAATTCCATGAAGTGATATGTGAGCATGGGTTTAGTCCAATACTCAAATCTTATTTCAAGAGCACTCATGAATGTTTGTAGCAATCTTTTTCTATGTCTAACACCTTAGAAAATCATAAAAAACCCATTCATGACAGTATTATTTCATAACCTACTTCCAAAGTATGATTAACTATGGATAGTTCGAATAATATTATTATTCTGGAAGTCAAAACATGCAAAATGAAACAATAGTAATCAATCGACACAAGACAATGACATTACTTATAAATAAAAAACACCTTTTATTGAATCATCAAATGCAAATTAAATTTTAACTATTACAAATTTCTAAAATTCTATCTAATCATTAAAACTAATATCGTCCTTCAGCTCGATTCTTCTAGCGTGTTGCATGTGCTTGACCCTACTCAGTCCTTTTGTAAGGGGGTCTGCTAGGTTCTGTTTTGATGATATCCCATTCATTACGAGGAGTCCTTCTTCTACGTGATTTCTTGTGAAGTGATATTTTCTGTCGATGTGCTTGGATCTGCCATGATCCCTTGGTTCCTTGGCTAAGGCTACCGCACCCTCGTTGTCATAGAAAATCTCCATAGGATCTTTTATAGCTGGTACAAATCCAAGATTTTCCAATGAAGTTCTATAGACATATTACCTCCTTCGATGCTTCACTTGCTGCGATATATACTCTGATTCTCATGTTGAATCAGCTACAGTCTCATGTTTGGAACTTTTCCAAGTTACTGCTCCACCATTTAGTGTAAATATCCAACCTGATTAAGAGAGGAAATTATCTCTGTCAGTCTGAAAGCTGGCGTCACTATACCCTTTCACTCTTAAGTCATCACTCCCATCGAGGGTAAGGACCCAATCCTTAGTCCTCTGTAAGTACTTGAGAATTTTTTTTACTACAGTCCATTGTGCTTTACCAGGATTCCCTTGATATCTACTAACCATGCTCAAAGCAAAGGCTACATCAGAGCGAGTACAAGTCATAGCATACATAATCGAACCAACAACAGAGGCATATGGTATTTAACTCATTGTTCTATCTCAGCATGTGTACTTGGACTTTGAGTCTTACTCTGTTTGGTATAGCTCGGATAGGTAATTCTTCTTTCTTGGATTCCTATATGCTGAAACATTTCAACACCTTGTCCAAGTAGGTAATTTGACTAAGTCCTATTAGTCTTTTACTCCTATTTCTCAATATCCTTATCCCACGAATATCAGCAGCTTCTCCGAGGTCCTTCATAGCGAAACACCTACCAAGCCAGGACTTAACCTCCTGCGAGGTTGGGATGTCATTTCCTATGAGCAGTATGTCATCCAGATACAACACGAGAAAGCCAACTGTACTCCCACTAGCTTTGACATTCACGCAAGACTCATCCTCACTTCTCGGAAAACCAAACTCTTTGACTTTATCATCGAAATAACGATCCCATCTGCGAGATGCTTGCTTTAATCCATAAATGGATTTCTCAAGCTTACACACTCTATTAGGGTGCTCTGCATTCACAAAACCCTCTTGCTGATTCATGTAAACATCCTCAACCAACTTCCCATTAAGGAAAGCGGTTATGACATCCATTTTCGATATTTCATAATTATGAAATGCAGTTATGGCTAGCATAACCCTTATAGATTTAATTTTGGCCATTGGTGAAAAGGTCTCATCATCGTTAACTCCAGGAGCTTGAGTAAAATCCTTCACAACCAATCGCCTTATAAGTGTGTACTTTCCCATCCATGTCGGTCTTATTCTTGAATATCCATTTGCACCCGAATGTCTTACGGCCTGGTACATTGTCAACCAAGTTCCAAACTTGATTGTCATACATGCACTGAATCTCGCTATCCATTGACTCTTTCCATTTAACATACTCAGGGCCTGCCATGGATTTCTTGTAGTTGTTAGGCTCATCCAAATTTACCAATGTGCTATCACTGATAAATGTATCACCTTCAGTAGTAATATGGAAACCATAAAACTTAGGTGCCTTCCTAACTCTACCGGAATGCCTTAGAGGTAAGGAATCATCAATTGGTTCAATAGGAGTTTCCTCCTTGGGTTGAGTGCTAGTGTTTGAGGCTCCTTCATCACTTAACTCTTGAAGCTCTTCAAGGTTAATTTGTATCCCACTCTCCCCTTGGCATATGATTTCTCTCTCGCGAAAGACACCTCTCCTTGAAATGAACACAACATTGTCACTCGGTCTATAGAAGAGATATCCAAAGGATTATTGTGAGTAGCCGATGAAAATACATTGCTCACTACGATGTTTGAGCTTGTCATGAGTCTCTCGTCTTACGAAAGCCTCACAACCCCAATCCTTGATATGGTCTAACGAGGGAACCTTCCCTGTCCACATCTCGTGAGGTGTTTTGGAAACCTTTTTAGTTGGGACCAAATTAACGACTTCGCCTCTCAATTACAACATTAAGCTGTGGTGTCCTAGGTGGAGTCAACTGTGAAACAATTTTACATTTCTTAAGATAGTCATGGAAATCGATACTAAGATACTCTCCTCCTTGATCGGATCGAAGCATCTTTATCTTCCTGCCCAACTGATTCTCCACTTCTTTCTTAAACTCTTTGAACTTTTCAAAGGTTTCTGACTTATACCTGATTAACTAGATATAGCCATAACTGCTGTAATCACCAGTAAAAGTCACATAGAACCGGTTAGCTTCCATTGAGATGGTTCTGAACGGTCCACACACATTTGTGTGTATGAGATCGAATAGACCCTCACCCCTTGCACAAGTTCCTGTGAAGGGTGACTTTGTCATCTTTCCAAGTAAACAATATTCACAAGTGTCGTATCTATTTAAGTCAAATGACTCCAACACTCCATCCTTTTAGAGTTGGGCTATGCACTTCTTGTTAAGATGTACAAGATGACAATGCCATAAGCATGCTTTATCTAAATCATTGGAAGAATCAATATGCAACACATTATTTCCTAAGTTGTCTACAAGCATCACAATTTCATATATGCCATTGCAAGGTAATTCTTCAAAATAAAATACACCGTTGTGATAAGAATTAATACTACCAAATTCATTATTAAAAGAAAATGTAAAACCTTGTTCATACAAATGGTGACAACCCGATATTTCGACTCTATGTAATGAGCTAAAAAGTCAAGTATTGTAACCACTTTTGAAATAATGAAATTAACTTCGAAAATAAAAAGTACAAAATTCTCTATTGGGTTACCTACTATGCTAGATATTGTGTAAGGTTTACGGAAATACTAAGAATACTAAAATCCGAGTTATAACGAAAAAGTTATGACCATTCTAAGATTTCCGACAAAACCGGCAACACCAATTAACGAAAAACGCGAAGTTTCAATAAAATAGTTTTTAGCCTTAAGTATCTAAATGAAAGTTGTAGATATCATTAAACCGTAAACGTACGTAAAAATAACATCCAAATCTGACTGCGTATGAGGAAGTTATGGTTTTTCCAAGATCCAGATATAGCAGTAGACTGTTAAAAACTCGAAATAGAGATCGAGAGACTTTTGGCCGGAACAACCTAAATGAGAATCAAAGGTCTCAACCATATTAGCGCAACGGTAAAAAGTCTGGCAAAAACGGACGCCGGATGAAGAAGTTATGGATTTTTAACAGGCTTTTCCAGTCCCGGCCTATTAAAAATAAATAATTAAAAATAAATTCAAAATTAGATGACAAAGTCTAAATGAGAGTTGTAGAGTATATTCTCACCTATGCGTGTATCTAAAGAATGTCAAAAACGGAGCTCGTACGTGAAAGTTACGGATTTTACAATTTCGAGACCCGGAATTCGAGGCTGTCAGGTTAGCCACGATGCGACATAGTAGCCCGCGACCCGGCAAGTGAATGAGGGCGTCCAATCAATGGAAAAGGATAACATTTTGCTTACCATGACGTGGCACAGTTGACCACGACGTGGCACACCAGAAATGCCCCTATAAATAGAAGCTTAAGGGTGTCGGGTTTGGTGCTCATCTCTTTCCATCTAAGTGTTGTTATTCTGCATAATTACCTCGAAAAGCCATCCCGAAGCCCCGGTTTTCACACTCAAGTTCCGAAGGAAGGTTCTACACTCTCGAGACTCCCAAGATTCCCGAGAAAAATCCACACTTCCAAGTCGAAGTTCTGCTCGATTATCATCTCGCTTTCTCCCATCAATCAAGTGAGTTCATACCCCTATAAACTACACTTTCAAATGTTATCAATGCTTTTTATACACTTTCAAGGGGGGGGGGGGGGAGGTGGGGAATACAAGTAAACACATGGTTATTATCGTGTGTAACATAAAGTTTCACTATATACTCTTTTATCAAGTAAATCATATGTGATTCATAACTACCATATGGGAACTTTCGTATGCAATATATATAATCGATAACATCTTGTCTTTTGGAAATAAAACATGTTTATATATATATATATATATATATATATACAAATCAAACACTTTATTTATACTTTAAGTATATGTGATCATTTACGTCACTATAAATATTATACTTTACATAACAAGTGAGCATTACACTAGGGTTTACTATACGAACGAAACACATACTTTGAAAAACTATAATAGGTATAGTTTACGAGAAAATCATGAACATTTAAATACTAGAAACACTATATCAAAGAGATATTTTCATACACAAGAACAAATGGACATTTTCGTACGTAAAATCTGCTTTATACTAAGTTTTGTGAGACATTTCACGTACTTTCGAGTATGCTGATTAAGTCCTGTATTATATAAAAAAATCCCTTGTAGGGGAGTGTGATACTTGTGTATAGATCTATACGGGATTGACAATCCCACAATTAGGCTGTTAGCTATAGCTAGGCCGACGGGCTTGGGGTGACAAACGTCATAACCTTCCAACGCTTGAAGAACGTTGTTATAGGCATCCTGTTCAAATATCAAGGTTATAAGACTCACATGGAGTATTAAAAACACATTGATTTACGGGGTTTTTCAAATGCCTTAGCGATTTATACATAAAACCTACTATTTTAGGCATGAAAAGCACTATTGCATTACAAGTTTTAGAACAATTAAACTACCATCTACTATAGTAGAAAATATGGGATTTTCTAGCACCATTCAAACATCTACAAACAATTTCATTTTATTTCATACAGACATTGTTACTAAATAGTTATGAACTCACCAGCTTAAATGCTAATATACTCTTTCAAAACTACTTGTATTTATCAGGAATTCAGTAAAACTGGTAAACAAATAGCTTTTGAAGAAGGGACATTGTGGCGTGAGTTTAGTTTCATTTTGACATCATATTGTAATTGGTTTTGAAACAAGTACCTTTCAAAAATGTAAACTTTTAAACTATATATATGATGGTTGTATTACTTTCTTTACTATGTGTTCAATTGTTACGATACTACATGAAGTCATCTGCCCTTGAACGATTCCGCCGTTCTGGTTTGCGGGTGTGACAGATTGGTATCAAAGCATTGTTTATAGTGAACTAAGTATATTGAACCACATAAGATATACAAACTATAAATGCATAGGGACTCAAAGTCTCTGATAAAATGTTTTTACACCTGAATCGCTTTTCATTTAACTTCAACTATTTGAGTCGTAAAAGCACAAATACATGCATACAATGATTTAGTTTCATATTTAGAGCAATATAGAAGTATTGTAAATAAATTGTGTAGTGTAGGTGTGCCTTGGGATATGTAACCGGAACTGGGATGAATATAGTCTGATCAACTATATTTGTCCGAGAGTTGACTAACGTATGCTAGGGAGTGTCTGCAGTGGACAACAAATTTAAAACTTACCAAGAGCATATCAATAAGAATACTATGGGAGTATTTGGTTATCTTCAACCGTTAAACTTACAGGTTAAACTTTACGCGCTTTAGCTTATAGTCAATTCTTAAAACTATTCTCGTATAGACTCAATGGCTGGATTTCATCACCCCGACGACCCCAACTACCCCAACCAAGGTAATGAAGGATGGATTATAGACGACCCTGAGGAGGAACCCATGGAAGACGAGGAAGAGGAAGATTTAGATAGGTCAGCTTCAGAGCCTGAGGTAATCAATCCGCCAGCCGTCTGACCTCCATAAGTTCGAACTCCTTTCAGGATGGGATTTCAAGGACCAACTCCCGTCTGGGGAAGCCACATCCACCATTGGAGCCAGCAGCAAGGACTGCATCCTCCTTACGGTATGTGTATGGACTTCTACAATGTTAGCGGAGGAATTTCAGCTGATTGAGCGCTCCCAGTTGTGGTAGGCAAACTTGCCAATCAGACTTATCAATCCGGAGTCCAAGCAAACCGGATTCGCAAGGTTGACATAAGGATGGAAGAGAATGTAGCTGTTATCCATCACCTAGACATGCTAAAAGGGAATGCTCAACTCCACACTAACTCCCTACAGGAACAAATGACTGCAGCTCTCTCCGAAATGAGGGATTTGAGGGAGCAACAAGCTCCCTTTGACATGCGTCTCATGGGAGCTAAGCAATTGGATGCGGAGTGAAGCTCCAAGCGTAATCCGCACAACAAGTAGTGCTCGCCTAACTCCTAAATTTTGATATTAAATAGGACCATCGGCTAAAAGTCTTACCTTCTCTAACTTTCTGTAATCAGAGACCTTTAGAAAGGTCAAAATTTTCTAACTTCGGATGTAACGCAACCATATGTTTAATATATATAGGGCATACCTCTTTCGTGTGTTAATTCTGTGCATTTAATTCGAGTTCACGAGTTTGTTTATTATTATTCAAACTCCATTATGAATCAAACTCAAAGCCCTGTGTTGGTCAAACCAAATTCTTGAACCATTAAAGATAGTTAACTCATTATTAGTCAACTCTCAACCACCAAAACTTATAATCTTTTATTTTTATTTATTGGCAACGCGATGCCTCCTCGTCCAAACCTAAGACCCAGGCTGGGCATGATACCTCCACCACCACCACCTCCATCGACGGAAAATGCCGCATTCATAGCTGTTGTAACAGCTGTAGTAACAACATCAATGGCACAGATGAGTAATAATGGGTTGGGAGGAGGAGTGAATAGCTCTACAAATGGCCAACGTCAAGTTCGTTAAGGGGATTGTACCTTCAAGGACTTCACCAATAGCAAGCCCATGACTTCTAACAGACCCGGAGGGATAATTGCTCTATCACAATGGATAGAGAAAATAGAAGCGGTTTCGAGATCTGTGCATGTCTGGAAGTGAGAAAGGTAAAATTTTCCGCCTGTACATTCTCCAAGAGAGCCTTGACGTGGTGGAATGGACACGTCAAGTCACTAACCCTTGTAGTGGAAAATTCTAGGGGCTGGGAGAATCTAAAACAACTGTTAATGCAAGAGTATTGTCCAAGGGGAGAAGTACAAAAGCTAGAGCAGGAACTTTGGGGCATTACTATGGTAGGCTCAGACATCACAACCTATACCAATAGGTTTAATGATATGGAAATCCTTTGCCCATGGATGGTTGCTCTAGCGAGCAAGAAGATCGAAAGATACATCTGGGGATTGTCACCCCAGATTCGAGGAAGTGTACTAGCTTCCAAACCAATCACTTTCGGTAGAGCCAAACAGTTGGCACAAACTCTCATTGACCATGGAATCTATCAAGGCTTCACAACTACTGTCCTAGAGCAAACCATAGGAAACAACAACAACAACATCAGTACCAACAACAACAACAAGAAGAAGTTTTGGAACAAGAGGAAGGGTCAGTCTTTACAAGATCCTTCCAAGAAACAACAACTAGTGGCAGTCTATGCTGCTACTACCCCCACTGCTGCTCCAGTTACCCCTGCACCAGCGAAGAAATATGCGGGGAACCTACCAAAGTGAAACAAATGTAATTTCCGTCACAACGGAAATTTTCAGGAAATGCACTGCAACAATTGCAAAAGGAAAGGTCAAACTGCCCGTTTCTGTAAGGCACCGGCGCGACCAATCACCCAAGTCCCTGGAGTCGGGGTGGGCCAGGCATGTTATGGATGCGGTGAGGCTGGACACTACAAGAGAGACTACACTAAGGCAAGGAATGCTGGCGGCATAGGAAGAGTGTTGGCAATAGGGCAGAACGAAGCAATAGTGGATCCCACGGTGGTTACGGGTACGTTTCTCCTCAATAACGCTTATGCATGCATACTCTTTGATTGTGGTGCAGAAAGGATTTTCGTGAGTCATAAATTCAAATACTAAATAGAATCCTCAATCACTCAATAAGAGATTTACATTTGAAATGGAAAACGGTAGGATAGAAACGACAAATGATATGTACATAGGCTGCACACTAACTCTAAACGAACACTCATTTCAAATCGATCTAATGCCGATCACTATAAAGAGCTTTGATGTCATGATCGATATGGATTAGTTAAGCCTACACCATGATGATATTCTTTGTCACGAAAGGGTCGTTCCCCTATACCTGCCAAGCAGCGAAACTCTTGTCATTTATGCTGACAAACCCGGTACCAATTTACAAATCATCTCTTGCGTCAAAGCCCAAAAATACCTGCGTAAGGAGTACTATGCCTTCTTAGCCCACGTAGTAGATAAGGAAAAAATAAGGGAAAGACCTCAAATACATTGTAGAAGTCTGCGATTTTCCTGATGTCCTCCCTGAAGATCTTCCTGATGTCCTACCAGAATGATAAGTCGAGTTCAGGATCGATTTAATTCCTAGAGCTACCCCAGTAGCTAAGTTGTTGTATCGTTTGGTGCCAACTGAGATGCAAGAATTATCTAGCCAATTAAATGAACTGCTCAACAAAGGATTCATCAGGCCAAGCTTCTCACCTTGGGGAGCACCAGTCTTTTTCGTAAAAAAGAAGGATGGATCTTTCTGCATGTGCATCGATTACCGGGAACTCAAAAAGCTCACTATCAAGAACCGATATTCCTTACCATGCATTGATGACTTGTTCGACCAACTCGAAGGAGCGAGTTATTTCTTAAAGATCGATTTGAGATCCGGGTATCATCAGTTGCGAGTCTCAAAAGGAGATGTTCCCAAAACAACCTTTCAAACTCATTATGGTCACTACGAGTTTGTAGTGATGCCCTTTGGATTAACAAATGCCCTGGCATGGTGTTCATGGACTTAATGAATCGAGTGTGTCGTTCATTCCTGGACAAATTTGTGATCGTTTTCATAGATGATATACTCATCTATTCAAAGTGTAAAGAGGAACATGGTCAACACCTCCGATAAATCTTGGAAACTCTAAGAAACGGAATATACGCAAAATTCTCAAAGTGAGAATTTTGGATTCGGAAAGTAGATTTCCTAAGTCAAGTGGTTAGTAAAGACGGGATACACGTGGACCCCTCCAAAATCAAGGCAATTGAGAACTGGTCAGCTCACAAAACCCCAACGGAAATCCGACAATTCTTGGGTGTTACTTTCAATTGGAAATCGAAGGTTTATACAGAACTTCTCAAAGATTGCAAAACCACTTACCACCCTGAACCAAAATGGTGTTACTTTCAATTGGGAAGAAAGACAAGACGCTGCATTCAAAACACTGAAGAAAGCTCTATGCAACACACCTATATTGTCCTTACTAGAAGGAACAGAAGACTTCGTGGTCTACTGTGATGCATCTAATCAAGGTCTTGGATGTGTGCTAATGTAATGAGGAAAGGTAATCGCCTACGCCTCAAGACAACTCAAGACGCACGAGGTCAACTACACTACACACGATCTTGAACTAGGAGCAGTCGTTTTTGCGCTAAATATCTAGAGACACTATCTCTATCACACGAAATGGATGATTTTCACCGATCACACGAGCCTTCAGCACATTCTCAATCAGAAGGAACTTAACATGAGGCAAAGACGATGGGTTGAATTGTTGAATGACTATGAATGCGAGATTCGCTATCACCCAGGAAAACCGAATGTAGTAGCTGATGCTCTTAGTTGAAAGGAATACTCGGGCCGCGGTGTGAAATCATTAACCATGACGATCCATTCACACCCATCCACACAAATCAAGGAAGCTCAGAGGGAAGCCTTGAGAACAGGGAACGTGGCAGGTGAAGCCTTAAGGGGAATGGATAAGAATCTTGAAGTTAAGGGTGATAGAGTTCGTTACTTCATGGATCAGATCTGGACACCAAAGTTTGGGGGATTCAGAGATGTGGTCATGAATGAGGCTCACAAGACTCGATACTCCATGCACCCAGGTTCGGACAAGATGTATCTGGACCTCAAGTAACTATATTGGTGGCCGAACATGAAAGCAGATATCGCTACCTATGTGGGCAAGTGTCTGACTTGCGCCAAAGTCAAGGTATAGTACCAAAAGCCATTGGGATTGCTACAACAACCTGAAATACTCGAGTAGAAGTGGGAACGGATAACCATGGACTTCATAACCAAATTACCCAAGACAGCAGGTGGGCTAGACACCATATGGGTAATCATTGATAGATTAACAAAATCCGCACGCTTCCTACCCATAAAGGTAACCAACAAGATGGAGAAGCTAGGTCGAACATACATACGAGAGATTGTATGACTACATGGTGTGCCAATATCCATTATCTGTGACAGAGATAGTAGACTCACCTCGCGGTTCTCGTAGTTGATAGAAAAATCTCTTGGAACGAAACTAGACATGAGTACTGCTTACCATCCACAAACCGTCGGTCAAAGTGAGAGGACCATACAGACCTTGGAAGATATGCTAAGAGCTTGTGTAATCGATTTTGGTAAGGCGTGGGATACCTTTTTACCACTAGTCAAATTTTCATACAACAATAGCTATCACACCAACATTAAAGTTGCTTCACTCGAAGCCCTCTATGGTCGCAAGTGTAGATCACCACTGTGCTGGGCTGAAGTGGGTGACACGCAACTAGCCAACGGACAAGTACCCGACAACACTCTCACTGGCTCGGAGATCATAAGAGAAACAACCGAGAAGATCGTACAAATTCGGGAACAACTAAAGGCTTCAAGAGACAGACAAAAGAGTTATGCAGACAAAAGACGGAAACCCTTGGAATTTCAGGTTGGGGACCAAGTGCTATTGAGGGTCTCGCCCTGGAAAGGACTAATACGTTTTGGAAAACGCGGGAAACTAAACCCAAGTTATATTGGACCATTCGAGATCCTTATAAGGATCGGACCGGTAGCCTGCAAACTTCGTCTAACGCAGGAACTCAATAACGTACATCCTACCTTTCATGTGTCAAACTTGAAGAAATGTTTGTCCGATGAGACCCTCGTCATCCCTTTAGATGAAATCGAAATCAACGAAAGGGTCCACTTTGTAGAAGAACCAATTGAAATCATGGATATGGAAATTAAAAGAACAAAACAAAGTCACATACCCATCGTGAAGGTCCGCTGGAATGCAAAGCGAGGACCTGAATACACCTGGGAACGTGAAGATCAGATGAAACACAAGTACACACTTCTTTTTCCCTAATCCACAATTGTTTTTTTTACATTAAATTTCGGGGCGAAATTCCCTCTAACGGGGGGATGATGTGACATCCCGATATTTTGACTCTATGTAATGACCAAAAAAGTCAAGTATTGTAACCACTTTTGAAATAATGAAATTAACTTCGATAATAAAATGTACAAAAGTCTTTATTGGGTTACCTACTATGCAAGATATTGTGTCAAGGTTTACATAAATACTAAGAACACTAAAATCCGAGTTATAACGAAAAAGTTATGACCATTCTAAGATTTCCGACAAAACCGGCAACACCGATTAACGAAAAACGCAAAGTTTCAATACAATAGTTCTTTTCCTTAAGTATCTAAATGAAAGTTGTAGATATCATTAAACCGTAAACGTGCGTAAAAAGAACATCCAAATCTAACTTTGTATGAGGAAGTTATGATTTTTCGAAGATCCGGATATAGCAGTAGACAATTAAAAACTCGAAATAGAGATCGAGAGACTTTTGGCCGGAACAACCTAAATGAGAATCGAAGGTCTCAACAAAATTAGCACAACGGTAAAAAGTCTGGCAAAAACGGACGCCAGATGAAGAAGTTATGGATTTTTAACGGACTTTTCTAGTCCCGACCTGTTAAAAATAAATAATTAAAAGTAAATTCAAAATTGGATTACAAAGTCTAAATGAGAGTTGTAGAGTATATTCTCACCTACATGTGTATATAAAGAACATCAAAAATGGAGCTCGTACGCGAAACTTACGGATTTTACAAGTTCGAGACCCGAAATCCGAGGCTGTCAGGTTGGCCACGACGTGGCATAGTTGGCCGCGATCCGGCAAGTGACTGAGGGCGTCTAATCAATGGAAGAGGATAAGATTTTTCTCACCACGACGTGGCATAGTTGTCCACGACATGGCACACCATAAATGCCCCTATAAATAGAAGCTTAAGGGTGTCGGGTTTGGTGCTCATCTCTTTCCATCTAAGTGTTGTTACTCTGCGTAATTATCACTAAAAGCCATGCTGAAACCCTGGTTTCCACGCTCAAGTTCCAAAGGAAGGTTCTACACTCCCGAGATTCCCGAGAATCCCGAGAAAAATAACATTTCCAAGTCAAAGTTCTGCTCGATTATCATCTTGCTTTCTCCCATCAATCAAGTGAGTTCATACCCCTATAAACTACACTTTCAAATGTTTTATCAATGCTTTTTATACACTTTTAAGGGGGTGGGGGGGGGGGGAATACAAATAAACACACGGTTATTATCATGTGTAACATAAAGTTTCACTATATACTCTTTTATCAAGTAAATCGTATATGATTCATAACTACTACATGGGAACTTTCATATGCAATATGTATTCTCGATAACATCTTGTCTTTTGAATATAAAACATGTTTATATATATACACGAATCAAACACTTTATTTATACTTTAAGTATATGTGATCATTTACGTCACTATAAATATTATACTTTACATAACAAGTGAGCATTACACTAGGGTTTACTATACGAACGAAACACATACTTTGAAAAACTATAGTAGGTATAGTTTACCAGAAAATCATGAACATTTAAATACTAGAAACACTATATTAAAGAGATATTTTCATACACAAGAACAAATGGACATTTTTGTATGTAAAATCTGCTTTATACTAAGTTTTGTGAGACATTTCACGTACTTTCGAGTATGCTGATTAAGTCCTGTATTATATACAAAAATCCCTTGTAGGGGAGTGTGATACTTGTGTATAGATCTATACGGGATTGACAATCCCACAATTAGGTTGTTAGCTATATCTAGGCTGACGGGCTTGGGGTGACAAACGTCATAACCTTCCAACGCTTGAAGAACGTTGTTATAGGCATCCTGTTCAAATATCAAGGTTATAAGACTCACATGGAGTATTAAAAACACATTGATTTACGGGGTTTTTCAAATGCCTTAGCGATTTATACATAAAACCTACTATTTTAGGCATGAAAAGCACTATTGCATTACAAGTTTTAGAACAATTAAACTACCATCTACTATAGTAGAAAATATGGGATTTTCTAGGAACATTCAAACATGTACAAACCATTTCATTTTATTTCATACAGACATTGTTACTAAATAGTTATGAACTCACCAGCTTAAATGCTGATATACTCTTTCAAAGCTACTTGTATTTATCAGGAATTCAGTAAAACTGGTAAACAAATAGCTTTTGAAGAAGGGACGTTGTTGTTGGATTAGTGTCTAAGTCCATAACTATTTTGGTATGTACTTGACCCGATGGTGCATGGTCCTTTTGGGTTGCCTTCACTAAAGCAACTTGATAGGATGAATTATGGAGAGAAAGGATTAAATATGATTTATTAATATATTATGGGAATAATATATTAAAGGAGAAATCATATTGTTTAATTAATATTAGTCAATAATTAATTGGTAATTAGTTTTGCGACTAAAAGAGATTAATTAAACTTAAGGGACTGGAATTGTAATTATAAGATAATTGCAATTTGGGCCATGGATTGCCTTGTATTAAGGGATGGACAAATTCTAATGGGAAACCCATAAGGAAATCGTCCATGGGCTTAATAAAAGGAGTCTATGGGTTGCTTAGGGCTTAAGCATCCAAATTAGGGTTTCCTTGTTAGATAACCCTAATAGCCCAACTATATAAAGACCCCTTAAGGCTAAAAAACGTGGCTAATGTTCTTGTAAGGGTTTACACACGTTTTTGGTAGCCTGCAACCTCTCTCCTCTTCATCCTCTTGCTTATGGTGTTTGTAATCCATTAGAGGAGTGACACTTGTGACTCTAAGCCTTCCAAAGTCAATACAAGGAGGAATTGCGATTGTTATTGCTACATAACAATCAAGGTATGATCTTAAACCTAATTACATATTAATATGATTACTTGTATGCTAGAATTAGGGTTTATAGTCTTGGATTCAAAGCATGTACAATAGAGAAACCTAGATCCAAGCATTAGGGTTTGTATGAGCACATAGGATGTCTTATGACCAAAACCCATCAGTGGTATCAGAGACTAGCTTGGTTTCAATTGTATTGATGCATTGTATAACTGGAAAATCGTTTTTTTGGACTTTATGGCTGAGGTACTCGGCGAGTAGACCTCAACTCGGCGAGTTCGAGCGTCAGATAATGCTTATCTCGAGATTTCTTGCTGTTTTTGCATATGGATAGTTACCTTATCATGTTAGATCAATATAAATCTGATTTTATGATATATATGACTATATTCTTGATCTAATTAAAGATAATTATCAATTAACAAGATAATTGTTTCCTTATAAGATAATTGATTAATTATTTTGAGTAAATTGATAAATTGTTTTGCAAGAAATCATTAAACAAATCAAATATGGATAATTATGTGATTAAATGTTAATTTAAAATTATTTGTTATTTGATCATTGTTGTTATGAAAAGTTTCACATTTTCCCCTTTAGGTTTTATAGTTTAAATTTGAACCCAAAAGGTTTTGATGTTTTGAAATTTAAATAGTTAAAACTCTAATGTTTTGAAATGTTTCAAAACTTGCCCTCAAGTTTTGGAATTTAAAAGTTGATTAAAGGTTTAATTAGAAATGTTAAATTCTAAAACTCTAGTAATGTTTTGAAAAGTTCAAATCACACCCTTATGGTTTTATTAATTAATTAAGGAGTATAATTAAAAGAGGTTTAATAAATCCATAAAAGTTTAGGTTAACCTTTTAATTGAATTAAAAGTGTAATTGTTAAAGTTAACCATATAGTATTTTAAAAGTATAAAATACACTCTATACTATATATAACATTAAAAGTCTAACATTATATATATGTATGAGTAAAAGTCAGTCTTACCGTTAGTAGGCCTCATTCACGAAACTGGTCTATAAGGGGTGTTTAAGGAAATTGCCTATAAAATGGCGATTGAATGGGTATCCACTCTTACCCACCGCACTCTTGACTAGTGGAGGGTCGTTGGCCGAATGGGTAGAATAGGACGAAACCTTCCATTATAAGTATAATGAAATACAAAGTAACTAAATGTTTTTCAAATTCCCAATCTTAGTTACTTAGGTAAAAGTGAATTGATGCAATTCCATGAAATTACACTTTGTGCCCTTGCGAAGACGTTAGTGGAGCGTGTGTGGTTTACCGGCACACTAAATGGTTCTAAGCAAAGGTAGCAAAGGGTGACTCAATGTTTGTCATAGTTCGGTGGAGCGTGTGTGGTTTACCGGCACATCGAATAGGTGATTGTAACATGTGAGGGCACCATGTAGTTTGCATGGTTATTCACACCCGCTTTGTGATCCTCGGCATCCCAGTCACAAACAAGAGGGGCATATCGAGATTTAAACATGCCATTGAAAGTTCAGTGAATCTCAAAGCATCTAGGAGTTTTCATAGATTTAAAACTTAAATTTATTTTTCGTTTTTCATGGTGGAAATTAGTGAATCGTCATTCACTTACCTTCAAATATTCTGCAACTAGATTACGGCATCCCTTTTCTAGGTTGTAGCGTATTGTGTTGGGTTCTAGCATTAGTATCTCATTTGGGTGATTTACTAAGGACTTAATTGATCAACTAACTTGAATTTGTTTTCTCCCGTTTTGTAGATGTCAAAGTTTGACAACTATGGTCTTCCCAAATCCCGTGGAACAAGCATTCCACATGAAGATGATATTCCACGATTTGATCGAGGAACAAGAAATCATGCTTCACTTCCTCCTCCTCCTCCAATTATTCTCCCTAACCCACAAGATTGTAAAATTGAAAGGTTTAATATCACTCAAGCCCTTTTGGCAAGTAAACATAAAGAGGGCAAGTCGGTGTGTGCACACGTCTTAGGGATGAAGTCACACATTGATAGATTAAGAATGATGGGATCCGTTGTTAGTGAAGCGATGGCTGTTGATTGGGTTCTTCAGTCACTTCCTAACTCATATAGTGAGTTTGTAAGAGAGTACTATATGATGAACCGCGATGTGACCCTTATAGATCTCACCTATATGCTTATTGCTATTGAATCAGCAATGGTTTGGCGCAATAGAAAGGCAAAGTTGATTGGTGAATCTGCCTTCAAGACCTCTATGGATATAGACAATGGCAATGGAAGACATGCAATGATCAAAAAGTTTGATCATGAGAGAAAGGCGAAGTCTGAAGTAGTTCCATGTGTTGTTCCAAAGGAGTCAATTTGCTTTTATTGCCAAGAGAAGGGGCATTGGAGACGAAGTTGCCCTATCTACCTAAGAGATCTAAAAGATGGGAGAGTCAAAAGTATGACTACGCTTTAGGTAAGAATCCACTATCTAACTCCATTAAGTTCCTATTCATTGATTCTTAATACATCATGTGATAAGATTGCATTTGAATGTTTTGAAGGATCGGTGAAAAGAAAGGAAGCTTGATAAGAGAGCAAGATGAATCTAATCACAAGAGATGGATCTTGATCGCATAGACTTGAGGATTGGATTTTGAGCTTAGATAGTTATGATAGAGTTGTTAGAAATTTTCTTTTTACATAGTTTTCAATAGATTTTGCATTGTAAGGACAAATGTTTTTCCGCTGCTTTTATAAATAAAATAAATTTTGTTTGACTTATTTATTTTGTTTACTTCCTTGCAATGAAATCGTTATGTGAAAATTGATGTTTGCATATTTCTACAACGAATGGATATGATTCTTAGTTATGTTATTTATGGAAATGTCAAGAGTTTACCAAATAGGGAGAGTTTCTCATCGCCCAAGTTTCAATTGGACAGAAACTTGGAATCATGCAATGTGGATGCACGATGAATGAGAAATTTCGTATTTGGAAATTGGACTAATTCATTGACAAAGTGTCAAGTGAAGGACTAGGAGATCGAGTACACAAAGTTGTGTGTTGATCCAGTTCACCATAAGAGTAACAAAGATATTCGTCATGATTTACTAAAGGTTTAGTAAATATGATTATGCTTATAAGATTAAATGTAATTCTGAATTGATTGAAAATGTTTAAATCAATAGCAGAACGAATAAGAAGAGTCAAGTAGGCAGAAAGATAAAAGTTTCTCCATTCTAAGAAGAAGGGAGAGTACCTTTTATGCTTTATGATAGGTCTTAATGATTAAGAACCATATCTCAATTGATCCTCTAAGTGAGTCTTAGTACAATTGTATGTTTAAGAAGAGGAATCAAGGATTGAAGAAATGGTTAAATCAAGAAGTCTATCATACTTCGTTCCAATAACAAGTCTTAAAGTTAAGATTGTGACAATGAGTGAAAAGTATTAAAGGTTTATAACATTCATCAAATGTGGAAAGTTGTGATGTCTTGAATAAGACAAAGACCAACTTAGACCAAAATTATGAAGTGTTTTGTTTTGATAAAAGCTACACTAACTCTTGAATGTTTGTTTGTCAAGAAATGTTTATTGACAAAAGAATCTTATATGTCAAGGAGTCAGTGGGAGTCTTAATGGTCTTGAAAGGTTTCAAGAACAAATCAAATAAACCTTATCGATCATCACTAGCACACGAGTTGAGGTTTACAACCTATCGTGAAGACATTATTTTGTTTCTATGCCAATCCAATCAAGTTAATTATGCATATGAGTCCTATGAGTTCTCATTTGAATGCATAAAAGGCAAGGACCTTGATCAATGGAAAGTACATTGATAGGAAAGGGTGAGCTGCTTAACTACTTGGAAGACGTGGTGGGCAGTTGTGCTACCATAAGGCAAGAAATCAAGATTAAGAAAGTTCGATCCATATGAGTTTGAATTTGTCGTAAACTTTGGTTTTAACAAATTCACATGGATAGGAACACATACACCATTTAAATCTAAGTGTCATAAGATTTCCTCCTTCATGAAAATGATTGTGAAAAAATGCTTTCACTAAGAAAGATTTTAAAAGATAGTGGTTGTAAAATTGCATTCTCGAATTCGATCATGGTTACGGCATCCCTTTCCATAATTTGAATTGTGAGGTTTGGCAATTAGTCTTAATTGTTAAGACACACATATGAACTATCTAAGGCAAAGGTGTATAAGTTCAAGAAGCCTTGATAAAAGATTATCAAAGCACTAAGTATTAGAAACATGGACTTAAGAAATTCAATAGGTATTTTTTTTTGAAAGTTAAGATGTTTATGAATACATGTCGAAGCTAGTGGGAGCATAAGTGTTATGTTTTATAATAATCATCATGATAGTGGGAGCATAAATGTTATGATTGTATGATTATTAAGGCAAGTATTGCATAGTTGGCAATATTAATTATAGAAAACAAGAGTCATACTTTGCAAAGTTGTAAGAGTTGAAAGGTTGTTTTGCTATAATTAAGGGAGAGAATATTATGCTTCATTTCAAATCTAAAGGATTAGGTTGTGAAATGTTAATAAATTTAGTCAAAGGTACATAGTGTGTTCTTAAAATTTCGATTATGATTACGACATTCCTCTTCACAATTCGAATTTTGAGAACATAGCAAATAAAACATTGTGCATCATGTCCCATACGCTTCGGGTATAGGATCGATTGCAAATGCTTTAATGTTTGACCATTCTAAAATTTTCCAAATGTCTAGCGCATTGAGATGGAAAAGGGACTAGAATCGGTTTTGACTAAAATAATTAA
Source organism: Lactuca saligna (assembly GCF_052625555.1). NCBI lineage: Eukaryota > Viridiplantae > Streptophyta > Magnoliopsida > Asterales > Asteraceae > Lactuca > Lactuca saligna. Next base: position 150,320,774 of record NC_136422.1, read on the forward strand.
ACAACTATCAAAGGACAATCCAAAGTTCGACGAGGATTGGTTGCTTGTGAGTAGTTGGAAGTATAGTATTGGAAATTATGGAAATGTTTCCATAATGGATGGACAATATCGACATCATTACGAATAGATAAGATTCTATTAAGAAATTAGTTGTCATATGGAAAATATGGGAGCGTGTCCATATTGGAAAGTAAATATTGAAAATCTATGACTAGATTAGAAACCTTTATGCAAAAGGATGTTCAAAGGAATGTACTTTGAGTGAGAGACATCATATCTAAGGAATTGTCTTGTAACAATCTCCGATAGAGGACTTTGTAATATCATTCGCAATAGTCTTTGAGACTTTGGTGCAGTGACATTACAAAAGGATCGTTGCATAAAATGTTAGAATCTAGTAGATTCTATAAGTAACAAGAATTTGATATTCTTACACTTAAGAAAATGGATTTGGAGTTGTAAAATGAGAATGATTGGAAACGTGTTCAATTTGTCTATTTCACAAAATTAAGAACCATAGGTAAACATTGTGTGCATGCTAGGAGCATGGGACAAGTGTAATAATTCAAGTATAAAGTTGATTACCCGAAACGACAAATAATGAGTAATCGATATGGTGATAAATAAAATGTGTTTTGTTTATACTCAAAGGTTTGAGGCCATATGGGATTAGTATTATTCTTGTGTTTCACCTTGCATGTTTTAACTTCCAGAATAATTGAGTTTATTAAGAATAATCGAATTATTCAAACGGGCCACAGTCGTTCATATGTTGGAAGTAGATATGAATGAAGATTGTCGTGAATTGGTGTGTGGATTGTCTAAAAGAGTATTAGACATAAGCAAATGTTTGCTGCAACGTTCATGAGTGCTTATGAATATGATTTGAGCATTGGATTAAACCCACGCTCACTTGGATCACTATCTCGAGTGATTAGTGAGACGATAACATCTTATATTCTTGAAACCGAGATGTGTGAGTTGTATCTTGCTGATCGGTTGCACATTGATAATATGTAAACGCACCAGTAACTTGGTGTTATAAAACATATTGTTGTGTTTAATTCAGTGAGTGAGTGAAAGCGAGAATTGTATCAAAGTTTATCCGTTCCTTTTATCGAAGGTAGGATAGAAGCGATATCTTTGGGCCCCTCGATGGTTTAGTGATGACATACGTAAATGCTCGGCCGGGCTAGGGCTAATTTGATTTGTTCAATTAGTCTGTCATCATAAATCGGAAATCGAGATATAGTACAAAGAGAATGATTTGAAATCATATCTCATACGATATCTAGAATGGAGGAATATATGATCCCTTATCTAAGGACACGCGTATCTGATAGGATCAGAGTTGACAGCGGCTTTGGAAAGCTACGATTGCAGATCGGGATCTGAAGTCATACGCAGAATAGTTGTTAGACTTATCCAAGTGGGAGACTGTTGGATTAGTGTCTAAGTCCATAACTATTTTGGTATGTACTTGACCCGATGGTGCATGGTCCTTTTGGGTTGCCTTCACCAAAGCAACTTGATAGGATGAATTATGGAGAGAAAGGATTAAATATGATTTATTAATATATTATGGGAATAATATATTAAAGGAGAAATCATATTGTTTAATTAATATTAGTCAATAATTAATTGGTAATTAGTTTTGTGACTAAAAGAGATTAATTAAACTTAAGGGACTGGAATTGTAATTATAAGATAATTGCAATTTGGGCCATGGATTGCCTTGTATTAAGGGATGGACGAATTCTAATGGGAAACCCATAAGGAAATCGTCCATGGGCTTAATAAAAGGAGTCTATGGGTTGCTTAGGGCTTAAGCATCCAAATTAGGGTTTCCTTGTTAGATAACCCTAATAGCCCAACTATATAAAGACCCCTTAAGGCTCAAAAACGTGCCTAATGTTCTTGTAAGGGTTTACACACGTTTTTGGCAGCCTCCAACCTCTCTCCTCTTCATCCTCTTGCTTATGGTGTTTGTAAGCCATTAGAGGAGTGACACTTATGACTCTAAGCCTTCCAAAGTCAATACAAGGAGGAATTGCGATTGTTATTGCTACATAACAATCAAGGTATGATCTTAAACCTAATTACATATTAATATGATTACTTGTATGCTAGAATTAGGGTTTATAGTCTTGGATTCAAAGCATGTACAATAGAGAAACCTAGATCCAAGCATTAGGGTTTGTATGAGCACATAGGATGTCTTATGACCAAAACCCATCAGTTGTGGCATCAGTTTTGTTTCATTTTGACATCATATTGTAATTGGTTTTGAAACAAGTACCTTTCAAAAATGTAAACTTTTAAATTATATATATGATGGTTGCATTACTTTCTTTACTATGTATTCAATTGTTACGATACTACATGAAGTCATCTGCCCTTGAACGATTCCGCCGTTCTAGTTTGCGGGTGTGACAGATTGGTATCAAAGCATTCTTTATTGTGAACTAAGTATATCGAACCACATAAGTATATCGAACCACATAAGATATACAAACTATAAATGCATACGGACTCAAAGTATCTGACAAAACGTTTTTACACCTAAATCGCGTTTCATTTAACTTCAACTATTTGAGTCGTAAAAGCACAAATACATGCATACAACGATTTATTTTCATATTTAGAGCAATATAGAAGTATTGTAAATAAATTGTGCAGTGCAGGTGTGCCTTGGGATATGTAACCAGAACTGGGATGAATATAGCCTGATCAACTATATTTGTCCGAGAGCCGACTAACGTATTCCAGGGAGTGTCTGCAGTGGACAACAAATTTAAAACTTACCAAGAGCTTATCAATAAGAATACTATGGGAGTATTTGGATATCTTCAACCGTCAAACTTAAGGGTAAAACTTTACGTGCTTTAGACTCAATGGCTGGATTTCATCACCCTGGCGACCCCTACTACCCCAAACAAGGTAATGAAGGATGGATTGCAGACAACCCAGAGGAGGAACCCATGGAAGACCAGGAAGAGGAAGATTTAGATAGGTCAGCTTCAAAGCCCGAGGTAATCAATCTGCTAGCCATCCGACCTCTATCGGTTCAACCTCCTTTCAGGATGGGATTTCAAGGACCAACTCCCGTCTGGGGAAGCCACATCCACCATTGGAACCAGCCGCAAGGACTACATCCTCCTTACGGTATGTGTCTGGACTTCTACGATGTTAGCGGATGAAGTTCAGCTGATCGAGCGCTCCCAGTTGTGGTAGGCAAACTTGCCAATCAGGCTTATCAATCCGGAGTCCAAGCAAACCGGATTCGCGAGGTTGACATAAGGATGGAAGAGAACGCAACTGATATCCATCGCCTAGACATGCTAAAAGGGAATGCTCAACTCCACACTAACTCCCTACAGGAACAAATGACTGCAGCTCTCTCCGAAATGAGGGATTTGAGGGAGCAACAAGCTCCCTTTGACATGCGTCTCATGGGAGCCAAGCAATCGGATGCGGAGTCAAGCTCCAAGTGTAATCCGCACAGCAAGTATTGGTCGCCTCACTCCCAAATTTTGATATAGAATAGGACCATCGGCTAAAAGTCTTACCTTCTCTAACTTTCTGTAATCAGAGACCTTTAGAAAGGTCGAAATTTTCTAACTTCGGATGTAACGCAACCATATGTTTAATATATATAGGGCATACCTCTTTCGTGTGTTAATTCTGTGCATTTAATTCGAGTTCATGAGTTTGTTTATTATTATTCAAACTCCATTGTGAATCAAAATCAAAGCCCTCTGTTGGTCAAACCAAATTCTTGAACTATTAAAGATAGTTAACTCATTATTATTCAACTCTCAACCACCAAAACTTATAATCTTTTATTTTTATTTCTTGGCAACGCGCTGCCTCCTCGTCCAAACCTAATACCCAGGCTGGGCATGATACCTCTACCACCACCTCCATCGATGGAAAATGCCGCATTGATAGCTGCTGTAACAGCTGTAGTAACAACATCAATGGCACAGATGAGTAATAATGGGTCGGGAGGAGGAGTGAATAGCTCTACAAATTGCCAACGTCAAGTTCGTTCAGGGGATTGTACCTTCAAGGACTTCACCAATAGCAAGCCCATGAGTTTTAACAGATTCGAAGGGATAATTGCTCTATCACAATGGATAGAGAAAACAGATGCAGTTTCGAGATCTGTGCATGGCTGGAAGTGAGCAAGGTAAAATTTGCCGCCTCTACATTCTCCAAGAGAGCGCTGCTGTGGTGGAATGGACACGTCAAGTCACTAACCCTGGTAGTGGCAAATTCTAGGGGCTGGGAGAATCTAAAACAACTGTTAATGCAAAAGTATTGTCCAAGGGGAGAAGTACAAAAGCTAGAGCAGGAACCTTGGGGCATTACTATGGTAGGCTCGGACATCAAAACCTATACCAAAAGGTTTAGTGATTTGGAAATCCTTTACCCATGGATGGTTGATCTAGAGAGCAAGAAGATCGAAAGATACATCTGGGGATTGTCACCCCAGATTCGAGGAAATGTACTAGCTTCCAAACCAGTCACTTTCGATAGAGCCAAACAGTTGGCACAAACTCTCATTGACCATGGAATTTATCAAGGCTTCACAACTACTGTCCCAGACAAAACCATAGGAAACAACAACAACAACATCAGTACCAACAACAACAACAAGAAGAAGTTTTGGAACAAGAGGAAGGGTCAGTCTTTACAAGATCCTTCCAAGAAACAACAACTAGTGGCAGTCCATGCTGCTACTACCCCCACTGCTGCTCCAGATACCCCTGCACCAGCGAAGAAATATGCTAGAAACCTACCAAAGTGAAACAAATGTAATTTCTGTCACAACAGAAATTGTCGGGAAATGCACTGCAACAATTGCAACAGGAAAGTTCAAACTGCCCGTTTCTGTAAGGCACCAGCACGACTAATCACCCAAGTCCCTGGAGTCGGGGTGGGCCAGGCATGTTATGGATGCGGTGAGGCTGGACACTACAAGAGAGACTACACTAAGGCAAGGAATGCTGGCAGCATAGGAAGAATGTTGGCAATAGGGCAGAACGAAGCAATAGATGATCCCACAGTGGTTACGGGTACGTTTCTCCTCAATAACGCTTATGCATGCATACTCTTTGATTGTGGTGTAGAAAGGAGTTTCGTGAGTCATAAATTCAAACACATACTAAACAGAACCCTCAATCACTCAATAAGATATTTACAGTTGAAATGGCAAAAGGTAGGACAGAAAGCACAAATGATATGTACATAGGCTGCACACTAACTCTTAACGAACATTAATTTCAAAACGATCTAATGCCGATCACTATAAAGAGCTTTGATGTCATCATCGGTATGGATTGGTCAAGCCTACACCATGTCGATATTCATTGTCACGAAAGGGCCATTCCCCTATACCTGCCAAGCGGCGAAACTCTTGTCATTTATGCTGACAAACCTGGTACCAATTTACAAATCATCTCTTGTATTAAAGCCCAAAAATACCTGCGTAAGGAGTACTATGCATTCTTAGCCCACGTAGTAGATAAGGAAAAGTAAGGGAAAGACCTCAAATACATTCTACAAGTCTGCGATTTTCCTGATGTCCTCCCTGAAGATCTTCCTGATGTCCCACCAGAATGATAAGTCGAGTTCAAGATCAATTTAATTCCCGGAGCTACCCCAGTAGCTAAGTCGCCGTATCGTTTGGCGCCAACTAAGATGCAAGAATTATCCAGCCAATTAAACGAACTGCTCAACAAAGGATTCATCAGGCCAAGCTTCTCACCTTCGGGAGCACCAGTCTTGTTTGTAAAAAAGAAGGATGGATCTTTCCGCATGAGCATCGATTACCGGGAACTCAAAAAGCTCACTATCAAGAACCTATATCCCTTACCATGCATTGATGACTTGTTTAAACAACTCCAAGGAGCGAGTTATTTCTTAAAGATCGATTTGAGATCCAGGTATCATCAGTTGCGAGTCTCGGAAGGAGATGTTCCCAAAACAACATTTCGAACTCGTTATGGTCACTACGAGTTTGTAGTGATGCCCTTTGGATTAACAAATGCACCGGCATGGTGTTCATGGACTTAATGAATCGAGTGTGTCGTTCATTCCTGGACAAATTTGTGATCGTGTTCATAGACGATATAATCATCTATTTAAAGCGTAAAGAGGAACATGGTCAACACCCCCGACAAATCTTGGAAACTCTAAGAAACGAAATATACGCAGAATTATCAAAGTGCGAATTTTGGATTCGAAAAGTAGATTTCCTAGGTCACGTGGTTAGCAAAGACGGGATACACGTGGACCCCTCCTAAATCAAGGCAATTGAGAACTGGTCAACTCCCAAAACCCCACCGAAAATCCGACAATTCTTTGGCCTTGCTGGCTACTATCGAAGGTTTATACAGAACTTCTCAAAGATTGCAAAATCACTTACCACCCTAAACCAAAAGGGTGTTACTTTCAATTGGGAAGAAAGACAAGACGCTGCATTCAAGACACTGAAGCAAGCTCTATGCAACACACCTATATTGTCCTGACTAGAAGGAACAGAAGACTTCGTGGTCTACTGTGATGCATCTAATCAAGGTCTTGGATGTGTTCTAATGCAACGAGGAAAGGTCATCGCCTACGCCTCAAGACAACTTAAGACGCACGAGGTCAACTACACTACACACGATCTTCAACTAGGAGCAGTCGTTTTCGTGCTAAAGATCTGGAGACACTATCTCTATCACACGAAATGCATGATTTTCACCGATCACAAGATCCTTCAGCACATTCTCAATCAGAAGGAACTTAACATGAGGCAAACACGATGGGTTGAATTGCTGAATGACTACGAATGCGAGATTCGCTATCACCCAGGAAAACTGGATGTAGTAGCTGATGCTCTTAGTTGAATGGAATACTCGGGCAGTGGTGTGAAATCATTAACCATGACGATCCATTCACACCCATCCACACAAATCAAGGAAGCTCAGAGGGAAGCCTTGAGAACAGGGAACATGGGAGGTGAAGAATTAAGGGGAATGGATAAGAATCTTGAAGTCAAGGGTGATAGAGTTCGTTACTTCATGGATCAGATCTGGACACAGAAGTTTGGGGGATTCAGAGACGTGGTCATGAATGAGGCTCATAAGACTCGATACTACGTGCACCCAGGTTCGGACAAGATGTATCTGGACCTCAGGTAACTATATTGGTGGCAGAACATGAAAGCAGATATCGCTACCTTTGTGGGCAAGTGTCTGACTTGCGCCAAAGTCATGGTAGAGTACCAAAAGCCATTGGTATTGCTACAACAACCCGAAATACCCGAGTAGAAGTGGGAACGGATAACCATGGACTTCATAACCAAATTACCCAAGACAGCAGGTGGGCTAGACACCATCTGGGTAATCGTAGATAGATTAACAAAATCCGCACACTTCCTACCCATAAAGGAAAACCCCAAGATGGAGAAGCTAGGTCGAACATACCTCCGAGAGATTGTATGACTACATGGTGTGCCAATATCCATTATTTGTGACAGAGATAGTAGATTCACCTCGCAGTTCTGGTAGTTGCTTGAAAAATCTCTTGGAACGAAACTAGGCATGAGTACTACTTACCATCCACAAACTGACGGTCAAAGTGAGAGGACCATACATACCTTGGAAGATATGCTAAGAGCTTGTGTAATCGATTTTGGTAAGGCGTGGGATACCCATTTACCAATAGTCGAATTTTCGTACAACAATAGCTATCACACCAGCATTAAAGTTGCTTCACTCGAAGTCCTCTACGGTCGCAAGTGCAGATCACCACTGTGCTGGGCTGAAGTGGGTGACACGCAACTAGCCAACGGACAAGTACCCGACAACACTCTTAGTGGCTCGGAGATCATAAGAGAAACAACTGAGAAGATTGTACAAATTCGGGAATGACTAAAGGCTTCAAGAGACAGACAAAAGAGTTATGCAGACAAAAGATGTAAACCCTTGGAATTTCAGGTTGTGGACCAAGTGCTATTGAGGGTCTCGCCCTGGAAAGGACTAATACGTTTTGGAAAACGCGGGAAACTAAACCCAAGGTATATCGGACCATTCGAGATCCTTGCAAGGATCGGCCCGCTAGCCTACAAACTTCTTCTAACGCGGGAACTCAATAACGTACATCCTACCTTTCATGTGTCAACCTTGAAGAAATGTTTGTCCGATGAGACCCTCGTCATCCCTTTAGAAGAAATCAAAATCAACGAAAGTCTCCACTTTATAGAAGAACCAATTGAAATCATGGATAGGGAAATTAAAAGAACAAAACAAAGTCACATACCCATCGTGAAGGTCCGTTGGAATGCAAAGCGAGGACCTAAATACACCTGGGAACGCGAAGATAAGATGAAACACAAGTACGCACTTCTTTTTCCCTAATCCACAAGTGTTTTTCTTACATTATATTTCGGGACGAAATTCCCTCTCACGGGGGGATGATGTGACATCTCGATATTTCGACTCTATGTAATGACCTAAAAAGTCAAGTATTGTAACCACTTTTGAAATAATGAAATTAACTTCGATAATAAAATCTACAAAAGTCTCTATTGGGTTGCTTACTATCCTAGATATTGTGTCAAGGTTTACAGAAATACTAAGAACACTAAAATCTGAGTTATAACGAAGAAGTTATGACCATTCTAAGATTTCCGACAAAACCAGCAACACCGATTAACGAAAAATGCAAAGTTTCAATACAATAGTTTGTAACCTTAAGTATCTAAGTGAAAGTTGTAGATATCATTAAACCATAAACATACGTAAAAAGAACGTCCAAATCTAACTTTGTATGAGGAAGTTATGATTTTTCCAAGATCTGGATATAGCAGTAAACAATTAAAAACTCGAAATAGAGATCGAGAGAATTTTAGCCGGAACAACCTAAATGAGAATCGAAGGTCTCAACCAAATTAGCGCAACGGTAAAAAGTCTGGCAAAAACGGACGCCAGATGAAGAAGTTATGGATTTTTAACGGGCTTTTCCAGTCCCAGACTGTTAAAAATAAATAATTAAAAGTAAATTCAAAATTGGATGACAAAGTCTAAACGAGAGTTGTAGAGTATATTCTCACCTACGCGTGCATATAAAGAACATAAAAAATGGACCTCGTACGTGAAAGTTACGGATTTTACAAGTTCGAGACCCGAAATCCGAGGCTATCAGGTTGGCCATGACGTGGCACAGTTGTCCGCGACCCGGAAAGTGATTGAGGGTGTCCAATCAATGGAAGAGGATAAGATTTTGCTCACCACGACATGGCATAGTTGGCCACGACGTGGCACACTAGAAATGCCCCTATAAATAGAAGCTTAAGGGTGCCGGGTTTGGTGCTCATCTCTTTCCATCTAAGTGTTGTTATTCTACGTAATTACCTCGAAAAGCCATCCTGAAACCCTGGTTTCCACGCTCAAGTTCCGAAGGAAGGTTCTACACTCCTGAGATTCCCGAGAATCCCGAGAAAAATAACCTTTCCAAGTCGAAGTTCTGCTCGATTATCATCTCGCTTTCTCCCATCAATCAAGTGAGTTCATACCTCTATAAACTACACTTTCAAATGTTTTATCAATTCTTTTTATACACTTTTAGGGGGGGGGGGGGAATACAAATAAACACACAGTTATTATCATGTGTAACATAAAGTTTCACTATATACTCTTTTATCAAGTAAATAGTATGTTTTTCATAACTACTACATGAGAACTTTCATATGCAATATATATTCTCGATAACATCTTGTCTTTTGGAAATAAAACATGTTTATATATATACACGAATCGAACACTTTATTTATACTTTAAGTATATGTGATCATTTACGTCACTATAAATATTATACTTTACATAACAAGTGAGCATTACACTACGGTTTACTATACGAATGAAACACATACTTTGAAAAACTATAATAGGTATAGTTTACCAGAAAATCATGAACATTTACATACTAGAAACACTATATCAAAGAGATATTTTCATACATAAGAACAATTGGACATTTTCATACGTAAAATCTGTTTTATACTAAATTTTGTGAGACATTTCACGTACTTTCGAGTATGCGGATTAAGTCCTGTATTATATACCAAAATCCCTTGTAGGGGGAGTGTGATACTTGTGTATAGATCTATATGGGATTGACAATCCCACACTTAAGCTGTTACCTACAGCTAGGCCAGCGGGCTTGGGGTGACAAACATCATAACCTTCCAACGCTTGAAGAACGTTGTTATAGGCATCCTGGTCAAATATCACAGTTATAAGACTCACATGGAGTATTAAAAAAGCATTGATTTACGGGGTTTTTCAAATACCTTAGCGATTTATACATAAAACCTACTATTTTAGGCATGAAAAGCACTATTGCATTACAAGTTTTAGAACAATTAAACTACCATCTACTATAGTAGAAAATATGGGATTTTCTAGGAACATTCAAACATGTACAAACCATTTCATTTTATTTCATACAGACATTGTTACTAAATAGTTATGAACTCACCAGCTTAAATGTTGATCTACTCTTTTAAAACTACTTGTACTTCTCAGGAATTCAGTAAAACAGGTAAACAAATAGCTTTTGAAGAAGGGACGTTGTGGAATCAGTTTAGTTTCATTTTGACATCATATTGCAATTTGTTCTAAAACAAGTACCTTTCAACAATGTAAACTTTAAAATTATATATATGATGGTTGTATTACTTTCTTTACTATGTATTCAATTGTTATGATAATACATGAAGTCTTCCTCCCTCGAACAACTCCGCAGTTCTGGTTTGGGGGTGTGACACAAACTGTGAAAATAAATAATATTTCTCGCCATTTTGGATGAGTAGCAATAATTATTCAAACCTAATTTTAAACCATTACTAAGTAATAAAGATTAAACTACAATCTTGGTGACATGCGACTTTCCCCAATTCCCCATGATTAAGTTCATCTTCCTGTGCTCCACATCCCTACTTCTTTTTAGTCCATGCAAATCAAAACAAATGTGTAAGCCACATCCTGTATCAAGGACTCAAGAATTAGCATATGATGAGTTATTAGATAGAATAGTATAAATACCTGCAAAGGAGGGTTTGATCTTCCCGTCCTTTATGTCCCGCAAGTATTTCTGGCAACTTCATCTCCAGCGCCCTTTTTCATGACGATGGAAGCACTCTGCTTCCTTTGGATTGGAAGAGGGTGTGACGAAACCAAATTTGGTTCTACTAGAAGAGGATCCAACATGGGATTTTCCCTTATGAGTCTTGCAAGGAGTATTCCTCTTCTTTTCGTTTCCATGTCCAATAGCCAAGACAGGGGTAGTTGCAGTAGGAGTAGGTACAACAAATTTTCCTTTCAAACTGCTTTTAGTAGTTCTCAAGAGACTTTGAAGCTTTATTAGAGTCACCTCCTCCTTGTTCGTATGATAAGTCATACGAAACTGATCATAAAAAGGAGGTAAGGAGTGAAGGATAATGTCAATTGCCAGTTCTTCATCGAAATTGACATTCAGTTTTAGCAAGTGGTCCACAAACCTTTGCATCTTTTGCATGTGGGCTGTGATGGACTCTCCATCCTTCATTTTGGTCATGATCATAGAGGCAATGATCTCATACCTCTCGTGTCGACCACTTTGATGGTACCTTTCCATCAAATCCTGGTGCATTTCATAAGGCCAAAAGTCCTCATATGCCTTTTGGAGCTCAGCAGTCTTGGTAGCGATCATTATACACGACACTTTTGTCACGTCCCTCTCATAAGTTTTGTACTTAGCAAGCTGGTTGGGAATAGCAGTGGATTTGTTAATCTCCTTCAGCTCTTTATTAAGGACATATTTTTTGTCCTCGTAACGAATTTCCATTCTTATGTTTTGAAATTCGATCCATCGAATATAAACCTCCCACATAAGTTCATGAGGGAGAAAGAGTCGGAAAGGATTGGGTTGGAAGCATTGTTTGAAGTAGACATCTGAAAAGAAGAACAAAGTTTAGATTAGATAAGGATCCTTAATATAACACCCAAAATGGAATATTAAGGCAGGACCCAACACAATATTGTACAATCTGGAGGAGGGATGTCGTAGTCCAATTGTAAAATATTTGAAGGTAGGTAAATGACGATTTACCAATTTCCACCATGAAAAAGGAAATTGAAGATTAGGTTTTAAATGAATTGAAATTCCTAGATTCTTTTGAGATTCATTGAACTTTTCAATGGCATGTTTAAATCTCTATTATGCCTTTCAAGTTTGTGACTGGGATACCAAGGATCACAAACAAGGTATGAATAACCATGAAAATTAGATTGGTATTATTGATGTTACAAATCACCCATTCAGTGTGCCGATTAACCATACATGCTCCATTTATCCATGATTAACATCAAGCCACCGTTTTCCATGTAGGAAGCTTGGTTTAGATGTCTTAGCCTTGTGAGAACTTGCATGCACGTAAAGTTTGCAACTTTACGTGGTAAATGCACTAAAGGAAGTTGGATTTGAAGTTTGGCACCTTAGATCCCACTGAAATAGGCTGGACATAAAAGGAACTGAAGAAACTTGTCGAGTCCCTTGGTTGCCTTGATGAGTCGAGTAGGGTTTACCTGTTTTCAAGATTCAGGATGAGTATAGTAAAGGATTATGATTTTTGGACTGCATGAACTTTTAGTTTTTTGGACATTTGATGAACTCGACGGGCCACTTAGGTGAATAGTAATGGAATCAGGAGGAACTCGACGAGTTGCTAGGATGCACTCGACGAGTTGAGGTCAACATGTACTGTTGACCTTGACTGTGACCAGGGTTGACCAGGATTGAATTTGAGGGAACCTATGGTATTTCGAGATTTTAACAAGTTAATTACATGTTGATTATAAGCGGTCGAGTTGGAGCAGCAACTAGGATTTATCTGATCTTAGTTTGACAGTTCAACATTCATGTACGGTGAGTCTCTACACTACACCAATGGGTCGAAGGCACCAAGGCTGGCCCATTTTAGGATAGGTGGTATACTCACTGTTGTAGAGATATGTGGCATGATAGTTAGTTATGCTTAGTATTATGCTAGCTATATACGTGATACTTGCATGAAGGACCATGGGGGAGCCCATGTCACTTGGATGTAAGACCATGTGGGGGAACACAGGGCTTTTCAAGTAAAGACCATGGGAGGAGTCCATGACACTTGGATGTAAGACCATGGGGGAGCTCATGGCGCTCCAACTAGAGACCATGGGGGAGCCCATGACATTTAGGTGTAAGACCATGTGGGGGAGCCCATGGCGTCTAGGAGTAAGACCCTGGAAGGAGCCCACAACCTCCTTATATATTTGTACGCATGGCTGATGTGGCATATGTAGCTTTTATAGGTAATATGATATGTGTCTATGTGGATTGTGTGTAGGTATGCTCTGGGGAACTCACTGAGAATTAGCTTATAGTTTGTTGATTTGTTTCAGGTACTTCGGAGCCTAAAGGCAAGGGCAAGGCTTGATGGCACGGTGAGCACTCTCTGACATTTTTTTTGATGGGACACTCTGATGTTTTTAATAAAATGTTAATGTTATGAATTTTGAAAACAATGGTTAATGTTATTTCACATTTTATAGGAATGTTTGGCTAATTAAAAATGAAAATTTTATTTGAAAATTTGGGTAGTTACACCCTGTCACTCTCAAGTCATCACTCCCACCAAGGATATGGATCCAGTCCTTAGTCTTTCGTAAGTACTTAAGAATTTTCATTACTGCAATCCAGTAAGCTCTACCAGGATTCCGTTGATATCGACTAAACATGCTCAAAGAAAAAGCCACATTAGGGCGTGTACACATCATAGCATACATGATCGAGCCAACAACGGAATCATAAGGTACTCGACTCATTTCTGCTATCTCAACATCAGTACTTGGACTCTGAGTCTTAGTCAGTTTGGTATTGCTCTTGATAGACAATTTTCCTTTCTTGGAATTTTCCATGTTGAAACGTTTCAAGACTTTGTCTAAGTGGGTACTTTGACTATGTCCTATTAGTCTTTTACTCCTATTTCTCAAAATCCTTATTCCCAGAATGTAAGCAGCTTTTCCGAGGTCCTTCATAGCGAAACACTTCTTAAGCTAGGACTTAACCTCCTGGAAGGTCGCGACGTCGTTTCCTATGAGTAGTATGCCATCCATATACATTATGTGGAACCTAACTTGTGACATCCCCAAAATCACGGCCAGAAAAGACCGATTTTGTTCATGCTTTGTTTAAAAATCAGAGTAACATTTTAAATAGAAGTGTTGCGGAATTTGTCCCAAAACAAAATATGATAAAGATTTATCAAAAGCATTTCCATAGAAATGTATTTCACTAAAAGACTTGGGATGTCATGTTCGTATAGATCAAAAGCATAAATAGTACAATATAAGCCTTACTACATTATTTCATATCTATAGGCCCATATCTGTAATCCCTCGTCCAAACATCATATCTATGCTCATGCGCAACTACCTGTAACACATAAAACTGAGTGGGTCAGGCTTGGGAGCCTGGTGAGCACATAGGGTTTTCAACCCACAATAAATAAGTTTATTAATTCCATCAATCAACAATAACCTGATTACCTATTCCCGTTATCCTCACATTACGTCCCTAAACACCTATCATAAGGGACCTATCCTAAGGATCATCATCGGGATGGACACTACTGCTAAGGGGGTTCCTCAGCAATAAATCTCCTAAAGGCAACCATGAGGGGGATGGAGTACACCGGTGCACACATCGTTCACAAACACCTACATGTTGCGATGTAACGCCCGTGTTTCTGGGCTAAAACATTAATAAAGTTGTAATAGTCTAGGTCAACCTTTGTAACTCATTTTGAAGCAGTAAAGAGGAATTATGTGAATATTATGTGAATTATATGCTTATTTGCTTAATTATTATGATTTAACTAATTAATAATAAAAATAAGCATTTAAAATAAATATTATAAAAAGCTGATATTTTTTAAGAAAGTTGTAGTGGCTGAAACAAGGATTCCGGAGATATAATGAACGTCGAAATCCGAGTTATAACGAAGAAGTTATGACATGTCGAAGTTTTGCGACAAAACCGGCACGGCACCGGGAAGCGTAAAAAGTGAATATTGCGATAAAGTGTTTTTTGGCCTTAACAATCTAAACTAAAGTCGTAGTATTCGTTAAACCGAGAAGTTCGATAAAAAGAACGCTCAAATCTGACTTCGTATGAGGAAGTTATCATTTTTCTAAGTTTTAGCTTAGCAGTAGACAGCTAAATACTCGAATTTAAGATCGAGCGAAATTTAGCCGACAAAACCTAAACGAGAATCGAAGGTCTCGTCAATAGTAGTACAACGGTAAAAAGACTGACAAACACGGACGTCGGATGAAGAAGTTATGAATTTTTAACGGATTTTCCTGTCCTGGTCTGTTAAAAATAATAATATTAAAATTAAATTCAAAATTAGCCGACGAAGTCTAAACGAAAGTTGTAGAGCATGATTTTAGCTACGCGTTCATATAAAGAACGTCAAAAACGGAGTCCGTATGAGAAAGTTATGAATTTTAGAAGTTTTGGGTGCAAAATCCGAGGAATTTCGCATGCATGGCTCAGATTTGGCCACGTACGAGCCTCACATGCATGACGCATGTCGCATCCATGGAAAAATCCAAAGCAGTCACGTCTTGCCGACCAACCTCCGACGTGCCCTTCGCATCCAAGCCTCGCTGGCCTTCGCTGCATCTAACGCATGTTGCTTCCGGATTCGGCCAGCCTCGCGACCTATCCTCTTCCGACGCGCCTCGCCTCCGTGTCTCGCCCCTTCGCTGCAACGACTTCCTTCGTGACCGAGCCTCGCAAGCAGCTACGTGGAGCTTCCTATCCAATCACCCCTCAGACTCGCACCCTATAAATAAGAGGGATGCGAGATTGGCCAACTAGAATTGCAAAGTTGTCATTTCCCACCCCTAAACTTATATTTTGACTATTTTGACTTCCCCCGAAGCCCCGATATCATTTTTAAAACCCGGAATACATCCCGAAGTGCCCAAAAATCCTGAAATTTTTATCTTTTCGGTTTTGAAGCTCCAACTCTCGCGGAGCCCGGTTTCTCAATAAAACTCCCGGTTTTATCAGAAACGATCATTTTAAGGAACGAATTGCTGTCCGGTTATTGTCACTTTCATCTTACACATAAATATGAAGTATTTTCTATAAAATACGTGTTATGTGTAATTATATTGATTATTTATTTGAGATGATTTTTGAATACAATGTTTTATACAAGTTATAAATTGTATATGTATTTTATCTACAAATATGTTGGGTAGAACATGGGTAGACAAAATAGTTGATGTGTGTTAAAATGATGAGAGGTCTCGATGTTGTTGTTGTTCCAGTCATCTAGCGGAGTAGGGATGACGATCACGGGCTCTTCTAGAAAGTCCAGTGGAACGCTAGCAGGCTCGCAACCTGTAGGTGTTGTGAACGATGCGTTCACCGATGTACTCCATCCCCCTCATGGTTGCCTTTAGGACATTTATTGTTGAGGAACCCCCTTATCAGTAGTGCCCATCCCGATGATAAAATCCTTAGACTAGGTCCCTTGTATAAGTGTTTAGGGACATAAACTGAGGATAATGGGAATGGGTAATCAGGGTTATTGTTGATTGATGAAATTAATAAATTTATTGTTGATCGATGAAATTAATAAATTTATTATTATTTGTGGGTTGAAAACCCTATATGCTCACCAGGTTCCCAAGCCTGACCCACTCAGCTTACTGTTTTGTAGGTAGTGGACTCAGAGCATAATTATGATGATGATGAGGGACGTTTGGATTATAGGCCATTAGTTGTAAATAACTGTTGTAAGGCTTATAATTTAATGTTTATACTTATGTACTGTATCGAACATGACATCCCAAGTCTTTTAATGAAATACATTTCTAAGGAAATGATTTTGATAAATCTTTATCATATTATTGTTTTGGGACAAATTCCGCAATTCTTTTATTAAAAGGTTACTCTGATTTTGAAATAAAGTATAAACAAAACCGGTATTTTCTGGCCGTGAAATTGGGGATGTCACATTTGGTATCAGAGCATCAGTTTAAGCGAACTAGGAATTTGTAGGATTTCTAGACTTCAACTCATAATGCTAAGCGATGATTGTGAGGTGTGAGCACTAGTATATTTTAGGAAAGCTGCCTAAAATGTTTTTATGTGCTAAATGTTATGTGTTTGCTATACATGATATTATTGTTCGGATCTATGGTTTGTTGCCGACCGGATCTGGAAAACCTTATGTGTGTAGGATTCTAATCGTATGATTACGATATTAGAACTAGCATGTAAATGTTTCAGAGTCTATAGTGAATAAAGATCTAAATTCACCTTATTCGGTGTATAGATCAAGATGGAAAGGACTCGTAGCAGAAAAGTAAACGCAAATGGGGATAGGAACCAACCCCCAGTAGTTCAGCAAATACCTATTGTTGAAGAAGTTGTACCTGAGCCAGTCACCATGGCTGGAGTTCAAGCCGTAATTCAGGCTATGCTAGCTGAACAAAGGGAAGAAATGAGACGGATTCTCCACGAGAATAGGGACGAATCTACCATACATGTTGAACCGATGGAGCCAATTCCCGAGCAATCCGAGGAAGGGAACTACAACCGCCAAGTGAGTCAAATAGGGACTCAAGGTGAGCAAAGGGATGGCCCAGAAGGGAGAAACAACAAGGATGGGCGGATGTACAAAAATTTCTTGGGTGCGAAACCACCAAGTCTCTCAGGAAACCCAAAACCTGTTGAGATCATGGACTGGATCTCCGAGATGGAAATGGTGTTTGAAAGTTGCGACTGTAGCGAGAAGCAGAAGACTGTCTTCGTTGTGAGACAATTGAAAACTGGAGTCTTGAGCTGGTGGAAGCTATTGGCAGATACAATGCCGGGAGGAGAAGCTCTGAAAATGTCGTGGGATGAGTTCTTGGAACAACTGAAGGCGTAGTACTGTTCAGAGATAGATCTGATTGATCTGAACAATAAGTTCCAAAATTTGAAAAAGGGGGAAATGAGCATCGATGACTATGTTGTTGCATTCACAGAAAAGAAGAAGTTGTTTCCATACCTAGTGCCAACCTAACTTTCCAAAGTTGAGAAGTTCGCAAACGGATTGTCGGCTGACTTTGGCCCAACAGTCAAGATGGCAACCACTCTGAAATTAGCCGTTCGAGCAGCTAAGAATGTGGAGACGCAAAAAATGGAAAAAGGTCTAGAAAGGGCTGAGGTTGGTGAGAAACGGAAGTTCGATGGATCCTTGAAGTCCAACAAGAAGAGTAGATTCTCGAAGTCTGGTTCGAGAGGAGGAGGATCAGAAGCGAAATGGTGTGACAAGTGTAAGAAGAAGCACTCTGGGAAGTGTGACGGAGGGGTCACTTGTTTTAAATGTGGAAAGCCTGAGCACTATGCCAACAAATGCACATTCACTAAGAAGGTCTGTTATGAGTGCAACGAGGAGGGGCACATTTCAAAAGATTGCCCAAAGAAGAAGGAGACAGGAAGACCCAACATACCACCAAAGCCGAAGGTGAGAGCCTTCCAGATGACGCTTGAGGCTGCAAAGGAGGCAACAGACGTCGCTTCAGGTACCTTTCTTGTAAATGGTTTGCCTGCAAACATACTATTTGATTCCGGAGTCAACTACTCCTTTGTGTCACATAAATTTGATGGGAAATTAGCATTACCTGTAGAAAAACTTGATAATACCCTGATTGTAGAAGTTTCCAGTGGAAAACTCGTACCTGTTAGTAATCATATTAGGAACATCGTCATTGACCTAAATGGAAACGAATTCCATGAAGAGCTATTACCCATAGAGTTAAACGGTTTCGACATCGTTTTGGGTATGGATTGGCTTAGCGCCAACGATGCTGAGATTCTTTGCAAGAAGAAGATTGTAAGGGTGAACCCACCCGGAAGAGAATCATTTATGGTGTACGGGGACAAACGCAGAGTGAATTCTGAAATTATCTCCCTGATGAAAGCCAGGAAATGTTTGTCCAAAGGATGTGCGTCGTACTTGGCATTCGTAATTGATGCTAAGAAGGAGAAGAAAGAGGTGCAGAATATACCGGTTGTATGTGATTATCCAGAAGACTTTCCCGAAGATCTTCCCGAATTACCACCTGATAGGCAAGTGGAGTTTCGTATAGACTTGTTACCAGGAACAACACCGATAACAAAGGCACCTTATCGATTAGCACCAACAGAGATGAAGGAGCTCATGACGCAACTTTAGGAGCTGTTGGACAGCAGTTTCATTCGACCTAGTTCATCACCCTGGGGAGCTCCGGTGTTATTCGTAAAGAAGAAGGACGAAAACATGAGAATGTGTATTGATTACAGAGAGCTGAACAAAGCAACGATAAAGAACAAGTACCCGTTGCCGAGGATCGATGACCTGTTCCACCAGTTACAGGGTTCGAGCTATTTCTCGAAGATCGATCTTAGGTCGAGATACCATGAACTAAAGGTGAGAGAGTAGGATATCGAAAAGACTGCATTCAGAACAAGATATGGACATTATGAATTCTTGGTTATGTCATTTGGGCTAACTAATGCTCCTGCAGCATTCATGGATTTGATGAACATGGTTTGTAAACCATTCCTCGATAAATCTGTGATAGTGTTCATCGACCACATTCTCATCAACTCAAAAAGCCAAGAGGAGCATGAAAAGCATCTACGTGAAGTGCTAGAAGTCCTGAAAAAGGAGAAGTTGTATGCAAAGTTCTCCAAATATGATTTTTTGATTCAAGAAGTCCAATTCTTGGGTCATGTGATTAACCAAGAAGGAATAATGGTTGATCCAACAAAGATTGAAGCTGTAATGAAGTGGGAACAACCAAAAAGTCCAACAGAGATCCGAAGCTTTTTAGGATTAGCTGGATATTACCGAAGATTTATCCAAGGCTTTTCTTCGATAGCCGCTCCATTGACAGCCTTGACCCACAAAGGAGCTATTTATACTTGGAGTGAAAAGCATAAGGAAGCCTTTGAGAAGTTGAAGAGAAATTATGTGAAGCACCAATTCTTTCTTTACCCTAAGGAGTTGAAGACTTTGCAGTCTATAGTGATGCATCTGGAGTTGGGTTAGGTTGTGTTCTAACCCAGCGAGATAAAGTGATAGCATATGCATCAAGACAATTGAAGGAGCATGAAAAGAACTACCCTACTCATGATTTGGAGTTGGCAGCGGTAGTTTTCGCTCTAAAAATATGGAGACATTACCTCTATGGTACGAAGTGCAAACTTTTCACTGATCATAAGAGTCTCCAGTATCTATTTAATCAGAAGGAACTGAATATGAGGCAACGATGTTGGCTGGAATTACTCAAGGAATACGACTGTGAGATACTTTATCACTCTGGTAAAGCAAATATTGTTGCTGATGCTCTCAGTCGGAAAGTCAACCTTGAAAAGAAAAGGCCAAGAGCGTTGAGAATTAAGGTTTTCTCAACAATTGTGGAGAGTATAAAGAAAGCTCAGGAGGAAGCTTTAGAGAGGAATGACCGAAAAGAAGAACGTTTGGGCAAAACATTAGTATTCGGTACAAACAACCAAGGGTTGAAGGTATTCCAAGATAGGATTTGGGTACCTAAGACAGAAGGAGTAAGAGATGTTCTGATGGAAGAAGCTCACAAGACCATGTACTCGATTCATCCCAACAGTACGAAAATGTATAGGGATTTAAAACCCTATTACTGGTGGCCAACGATGAAGCTCGATGTTGCTAAGTATGTGGCCGAATGTGTGACATGTGCAAGAGTTAAGGCACAACATCAGAAACCATATAGGAGTTTAGAACCTTTACCTATACACATGGGTAAATGGAAGACATCACCATGGATTTTGTGACTAAACTACCCAGAACAAAGAGCGGTCACGACATGATTTGGGTGGTCGTGGATCATTTCACCAAGAGTGCACACTTCATAGCAGCCAATGAAAAATGGTCTATGGATAAGCTTGCGAATGCTTACGTGAAGGAAATTGTGAGACTTCACGGTGTTCCTCTAACAATTGTATCAGATCGTGATAGTCGTTTCACGTCACGATTTTGGAAAAGTCTACAAGAGGAAATGGGTACCAAGTTGTGTTTAAGTACAGCTTACCATCCACAAACTGATGGTCAGAGCGAAAGAACAATACAAACACTTGAAGATATGCTAAGAGCATGTACCCTGGAATTACAAGGTAACTGGGATGAACATTTACCTTTAGTAGAATTTTCCTACAACAATAGTTTCCACTGGAGCATAAAGACGACACCTTATCACGCTTTGTATGGATAGAAGTGTCGTACACCGTCTTGTTGGCTTGAAGCTGGAGAAAAGAAGTTTATGGGACCTGAGATTGTCCATCAGACTGCTGAAAAGTTGAAAGTGATTAGGGAAATGATGTTAGCAACTCAGGATCATCAAAAGAGTTTTGCTGACAAGAAAAGAAAACCGATAACATTCGAAGTTGGTGATTCGGTTTTGCTTAAAATCTCGCCGTGGAAGGGACTTATAAGATTTGGTAAAAGGTGAAAGTTGAGTCCAAGGTTTATTGGACCATTTAAAGTTCTTCAGAGGATTGGGAATCAAGCTTACAAGCTAGAACTACCAGAAGAACTAGATGCTATTCATAACACTTTCCATGTGTATTATTTAAGGGAGTTCGCGGGAGATGTTCCCGACATAATTACAATGGAAACATACGAATGGGCCAAATCTCACCTGGGAAATGGAGAGTGACATGATGAGTCACTACCCGTATTTGTTTGCTGATGTGTGATTCTGAGGACGGAATCAACTTAAGGGGGGAGAATTGTAACGCCCGTGTTTCTTGGCTAAAATCATTAATAAAGTTGTAATAGTCTAGGTCAACCTTTGTAACTCATTTTGAAGTAGTAAAGAGGAATTATGTGAATATTATGTGAATTATATGCTTATTTGCTTAATTATTAAGATTTAATTAATTAATAATAAAAATAAGCAATTAAAATAAATATTATAAAAAGCCGAAATCTTTTAAGAAAGTTGTAGTGGCTGAAACAAGGATTCCATAGATATCAAGAACATCGAACTCCGAGTTATAACGAAGAAGTTATGACCTGTCGAAGTTTCGCGACAAAACCGACACGGCACCGGGAAGCGTAAAAAGTGAAT
Organism: Lactuca saligna; assembly: GCF_052625555.1. NCBI lineage: Eukaryota > Viridiplantae > Streptophyta > Magnoliopsida > Asterales > Asteraceae > Lactuca > Lactuca saligna. The sequence continues at coordinate 150,343,006 of NC_136422.1, forward strand.
ATTGCGATAAAGTGCTGTTTAGCCTTAACAATCTAAACTAAATTCGTAGTATTCGTTAAACCGAGAAGTTCGATAAAAAGAACGCCCAAATCTGACTTTGTATGAGGAAGTTATGATTTTTCTAACTTTCAGCTTAGCAATAGACAGCTAAATACTCGAATTTAAGATCGAGCAAAATTTAGCCGACAAAACCTAAATGAGAATCAAAGGTCTCGTCAATAGTAGTACAACGGTAAAAAGACTGACAAAAACAAACGTCGGATGAAGAAGTTATGAATTTTTAACAGATTTTCCTGTCGCGGTCTGTTAATAATAATAATATCAAAATTAGCCGACGAAGTCTAAACGAAAGTTGCAGAGCATGATTTTAGCTACGCGTGAATATAAAGAACGTCAAAAACGGAGTCCGTATGAGAAAGTTATGAATTTTAGAAGTTTTGGGTGCAAAATCCGAGGAATTTCGCATGCATGGCTCGGATTTGGCCACGTACGAGCCTCGCATGCATGACACGTTCCGTGGAAGAATCCGAAGCAGCCACGTCTTGCCGACCAACATCCGATGCGCCCTTAGCATCCGAGCCTCGCTAGCCTTTGCTGCATCCGACGCGTGTTGCTTCCGGATTCGGCCAGCCTCGCGACCTATCCTCTTCTGACGCGCCTCGCCTCCGTGTCTCGCCCCTTCGCTGCCACGCCTTCCTTCGTGAATGAGCCTCGCAAGCAGCTACGTGGAGCTTCCCCAGCCAATCACCCCTCGGACCCGCACCATATAAATAAGAGGGATGCGAGATTTGCCGACTAGAGTTGCAAAGTTGTCATTTTTCACCCCTAAACTTATATTTTGACTATTTTGACTTCCCCCGAAGCCCCGGTATCATTTTTAAATCCCGGAATAAGCCCCAAAGTGCCCAAAAACCTGGAAAATTTTATCTTTTCGGTTTTGAAGCTCCAACTCTCGCAGAGCTCGGTTTGTCAATAAAACTCGCGGTTTTATCAGAAACGATCATTTTAAGGAACAAATTGTTGGCCGATTATCATCAAATCAAGTGAGTGTATAGTCACTTTCATCTTACACATAGATATGAAGTATTTTCTATAAAATACGTGTTATGTGTAATTATATTGATTGTTTATTTGAGATGATTGTTGAATACAATGTTTTATACAAGTTATAAACTGTATATGTATTTTATCTACAAATATGTTGGGTAGAAAATGGGTAGACAAAATAGTTGATGTGTGTTAAAATGATGAGAGGCCTCGATGTTGTTGTTTCAGTCATCTAGCAGAGTATGGATGACGACCACAGACTCTTCTAGACAGTCCAGTGGAACGCTAGCAGGCTCATAACCTGTAGGTGTTGTGAACGATGTGTTCACAGGTGTACTCCATCCCCCTCATGGTTGCCTTTAGGACATTTATTGTTGAGTAACCCCCTTAGCAGTAGTGTCCATCCCGATGGTAAAATCCTTAGACTAAGTCCCTTGTATAAGTGTTTAGGGACGTAAAGTGAGGATAACGGGAATGGGTAATCAGGGTTATTGTTGATTGATGAAATTAATAAATTTATTGTTGATCAATGAAATTAATAAATTTATTATTATTTGTGGGTTGAAAACCCTATATGCTCACCAGGCTCCCAAGCCTGACCCACTCAGTTTACTGTTTTACAGGTAGTGGACTCAGAGCATAATTATGATGATGATGAGGGACGTTTGGATTATAGGCCATTAGTTGTAAATAACTGTTGTAAGGCTTATAATGTACTGTTTATACTTATGTACTGTATCGAACATGACATCCCAAGTCTTTTAATGAAATACATTTCTAAGGAAATGCTTTTGATAAATCTTTATCATATTATTGTTTTGGGACAAATTCCACAATTCTTTTATTAAAAGGTTACTTTGATTTTGAAATAAAGTATAAACAAAATCGGTTTTTTCTGACCGTGAAATTAGGGATGTCACTTGCGAGCCTGCCAGCGTTCCACTAGACTGTCTAGAAGAGTCTGTGGTCGTCATCTATACTCCGCTAGATGACTGGATCAACAACAACAACATCGAGGCCTCTCATTATTTTATCACACATCACCTATTACATCTACCCATGTTTTACCCCAACATTTTCGCAGATATAAAATACATATACAGCTTAAATCATTGAAAACATGTATAACAATGTTCATCCAGCATAGATAGCAAGTATTTAGATAATATGCACACATAGCACGTAACTTATATAAAATACTTCATATCTATGTGTAAGCTGAAAGTAGCTATGCACTCACTTGAAAGGTGGTGACTCAGCACTCGGACAACGCTTCGATACTCTCACAACGATTTTCCTTTGATAAAACCTAGTATTGATACCACTAGGGTTTAGTCTAATGATATCCGCGACAAATTAATTGTCTGACTATTATTATTATTATATAAGTGTTAATAACACTCAATATAACTCATAATAATAGCCCAAATAATTATTTTAAGGACCTAATAACATTCCTATAATTATTTTAAAGCTATATTAAAAGTTGCGTAAGCGTAGCACACTTACAGCGAATTTTATCGAAAACCAGAACTTAATTGGAGCAGCGTTTCGAAACCAAAAAACTCCTTTTTCTCGGGACTCCAGGAGCATCGGGGCTTCCCTAAGGTGCTAGGGGTTTAACTAGGGCTTAGGGGACTCAAAAGGGGTTAGAGAGAGAAAGTAGTTTAGAGAGAGAAGTGAAAATGTGTGAAAAATCCGGAAGAATTCGCATGGTATTTATAGGGGCCGAAGCATGGATTTACGCTGGGCGTACTCCTCGGATAAGGCTTTCAGGTCGGATCCAGCTGGTTTCGTACATCAGACGGATAAGGGCGAGGGTACGCGGGGCGTACCGACTTCGGACGCTGGGCGTAAAGCGAGGGTGGCGTGTCATAATCCGAAGCGAGGACCGTGGGCCGCAAGCGACGGCTGGGATCGTGCCACGTCATCAGTCTTGCACCAGGTTTCGCATTTTCGAGTCCTAACTTTAAAATTTTGTATCTTCCACATACCAGCTCCGTTTTTGATTTTCTTTATATCCACATGAAAGTGGGAACGTACTCTACAACTTTCGTTTAGACTTCGTCGCCTAATTTTGATTTGATTTTAAATTTTATATTATTAACGGGCTGGGACAGGATTGGTCCGTTAAATCCTCATAACTTCTTCATCCGACATCCATTTTTGCCCATCTTTTTCTCGCTACGCTACTCTCAACAAGATCTTCGATTCTCGTTTAGGTCGTGTCGGCTAAAAATCACTCGATCTAATATTCGAATTTTGGGTTGTACACTGCTATTCCGAAACTTCGAAAAATCATATCTTCTTCATACGAAGTCAGATTTGGGCGTTCTTTTTATCGATGTTCTTAGTTTAACGTATTCTACCACTTTTTTTTAGATTTCTAAGGCTAAATGTCGCTCTATCATAAATTCACTATTTACGCTTTCCGGTATCGTATTGGTTCTGTCGCAAAACTTCGACGGGTCATAACTTCTTCGTTATAACTCGGATTTTGGCGTTCCTTATATCCCCGGAATCCTTGTTTTGACCACTAAAACTTTTATAAAGATATCGGGCTTATCTCACACTTTAATTTTAACGCTTATTTTTATTCTTTATTAATTATACATTTATAATTAAATAGTAAGCACATAATACTCAAATATTTCATCTTTATTACTTCAAAAAGAGTTACAAGAGGTTACCTAGACTATTACATTGACAAAAGTGCTTAGCCCTAAAACCCAGGCGTTACAATTCTCTCCCCCTTAGGATGATTCCGTCCCGGAATCATGCATCAACAAACAGATGTGGATAGCGACTCATCATGTCATCCTCTGTTTCCCAAGTGAGATTCGGCCCATTCGAATGTTTCCATCGGATTAGCACTAAGTCGACCATCTTGCGTCGTAACTTCTTAGTCTTACGGTCAACAATTGCCTCGGGCTCTTCGATCAGCCTTTTGTTCTCATCCATCCTTAACTCTGAGATTGGAATTATGTCGGGAACATCTCCCGTGAATTTCTTCAAATAACACACATGGAAGGTGTTATGAATACCATTGAGTTCTTCGGAAATTCCAGCTTGTAAGCTTGGTTCCCAATCTTCTAAAGAAATTTGAACGGTCCAATAAACCTTGGACTCAACTTTCCTCGTTTCCCAAATCGTATAAGTCCCTTCCACGGCGAGACTTTAAGCAAAACGAAATCCCCGACTTCGAAGGTTATCGGTCGTCTTTTCTTGTCAGCATAGCTCTTCTGATGATCCTGGGCTGCTAACATTCTTTCCCTAATCACCTTCAACTTCTCAGCAGTCTCATGGACTATCTCGGGGCCCATAAACTGCTTCTCTACGGCTTCAAGCCAATAAGACGGCGTACGACACTTCTGTCCATACAAGGCTTGATAAGGTGCCATCTTGATGCTTGAGTGGAAACTGTTGTTGTAGGAGAATTCTACAAGAGGTAAGTGCTCATCCCAATTCCCTTGGAATTCGAGGGTACATGCTCTCCGCATATCTTCCAGTGTCTGAATTGTTCTTTCGCTCTGACCATCGGTTTGCGGATGGTAAGCAGTATTCAAACATAATTTCGTACCCAATTCCTCTTGCAGACTCCTCCAAAACCTCGACGTGAAATGACTATTATGATCTAACATAATCGTAAGAGGGACACCATGAAGTCTTACAATTTCCTTCACGTAAGCATTTGCGAGCTTATCCATAGACCACCTCTCGTTGGCTGCTATCAAGTGTGCACTCTTAGTGAAACGATCCACGACTACCCAAATCATGTCGTGTCCGTTCTTCGTACTGGGCAGTTTAGTCACAAAATCCATGGTGATGTCTTCCCATTTACCCATGGGTACAGGCAAAGGTTCTAAACTCCCATACGGTTTCTGATGTTGTGCCTTAACTCTCGCACATGTTACACACTCGGCCACATACTTCGCAAGATCGAGCTTCATCGTTGGCCACCACTAGTAGGGTTTTAGGTCCCTATATATTTTAGTGCTACCGGGATGAATCGAGTGCATGGTCTTGTGTGCTTCTTCCATTAGAAGATATCTTCTTCCTTCCGTCTTAGGTACCCAAATTCGATCTTGGAATACCTTCAGTCCTCGACTGTTTGTACCGAACACTATCGTTCTTCCCAAACGTTCTTACTTTCGGTCATTCTTCTCTAAGGCTTCTTCTTGAGATTTCTTGATACTTTCCACAATCGTCGAGACAACTTCAATTCTTAACGCTCTTGGCCTTTTCCTTTCAAGATTGACTTTCCGACTGAGAGCATCAGCAACAATATTTGCTTTACCTGGGTGGTAAAGTATCTCACAGTCGTAGTCCTTAAGAAGTTCTAGCCGGCATCGTTGCCTCATGTTCAACTCCTTCTGATTAAAGAGATACTGGATACTTTTATGATCAGTGAAGAGTTTGCACTTCGTGTCGTAGAGGTAATGCCTCCATATCTTTAAGGCAAATACTACCGCTGCCAACTCCAGATCATGAGTGGGGTAGTTCTTTTCGTGCTCTTTCAATTGTCGAGATGCGTATGCTATCACCTTTTCTCTTTGGGTCAAAACACAACCCAACCCGACTCTAGATGCATCACTATAAACTGTAAAGTCTTCAACTCCATCGGGTAGAGAAAGTATCGGTGCTTCACATAACTTCTTCTTTAGCTTCTCGAATGCCTCATCGTGTTTCTCACTCCATGTATACGTAGCTCCTTTATGAGTCAAAGCTGTTAATGGAGCTGCTATCGAAGAAAAGCCTTGGATAAATCGTCAATAATATCCGGCTAATCCTAGAAAGCTTCGAATCTCCGTGGGACTCTTTGGACGTTCCCACTTCATTACAGCCTCGATCTTTGCAGGGTCAACCATTATTCCCTCCTGGTTAACAACATGACCCAAGAATTGGACTTCTCGTATCCAAAAGTCTCATTTGGAGAACTTTTCAAAAAGCTTCTCCTTCTTCAACACTTCTAATACTTCCCGTAGATACTTGCCATGCTCCTCTTGGCTTTTCGAGTAGATGAGAATGTCGTAGACGAATACTATCACGGATTTATCGAGGAATGGTGTACAAACCCTGTTCATCAAATCCATGAATGCTGGCATTGGTTAGTCCGAATGACATAACCAAGAACTCGTAGTGCCCATATCTTGCTCTTAAGGCAGTCTTCTCAATATCATGTTCCCTCACCTTCAGCTGATGATATCCCGACCTAAGATCGATATTTGAGAAGTAGCTCGAACCTTGGAGCTGATCGAATAGGTCGTCAATCCTCGGCAATGGATACTTGTTCTTCACCGTTGCCTTGTTCAGCTCTCTGTAGTCTATACACATTCTCATGCTTCCGTCCTTCTTCTTTACGAATAACACCGAAGCTCCCTAGGGTGATTAACTAGGTCAAATGAAACCGTTGTCCAACAACTCCTGAAGTTGCGTCATGAGCTCCTTCATCTCCATCGGTGCTAATCGGTAAGGTGCCTTTGCTATCGGTGTGTTCCTGGTAACAAGTCTATACAAAACTCTACTTGTCTATCAGGTGGTAATCTAGGAAGATCTTCGGGAAAGACTTCCGGATAATCACACACTACCGGTATATTCTGCACCTCTTTCTTCTCCTTCTTAGCATCGATTACGAATGCCAAGTATGATGCACATCCTTTGGACAAACATTTCCTGGCTTTCATCAGGGAGATGATTCCGGAATTCACTCTGCTTTTGTCCCTATACACCATAAATGATTCCTTTCCAGGTGGGTTTACCCTTACTATCTTGTTTCGGCATTGAATCTCGGCATCGTTGGCGCTAAGTCAATCCATACCCAAAACGATGTCGAAACCATTTAATTCTATGGGTAATAGCTCTTTGTGGAATTCGTTTCCATTTAGGTCAATGACGATGTTCCTAATACGATTACTAACAGGTACGAATTTGCCACTGGCAACTTCTACAATCAGGGCATTATCAAGTTTTTCTATAGGTAATGCTAATTTCCCACTAAATTTATGCGACACAAAGGAGTAATTGGATCCAGAATCAAATAGTATATTTGCAGGCAAACCATTTACAAGAAAGGTACCTGAAGCGACGTCTGCTGCATCCTTCGCAGCCTCGAGCGTCATCTGGAAGGCTCTCGCCTTCGTCTTCGGTGGTATGTTGGGTCTTCCTGCCTCCTTCTTCTTTGGGCAATCCTTTGAAATGTGCCCCTCCTCGTTGCACTCATAGCAGACCTTCTTAGTGAACATGCATTCATTGGCGTAGTGCCCATGCTTTCCGCATTTGAAACAAGTGACCCCTCCGTCACACTTCCTAGAGTGCTTTTTCTTGCACTTGTCAGACCACTTCGCTTCTGATCCTCCTCCTCTTGAACCAGACTTCGAGAATCTACCTTTCTTACCGGACCTCGAGGATCCGTCAAATTTCCTTTTCTCTCCCACTTCTGCTCTCTCCATACCCTTCTCTCGTATCTGGGTCTCCACATTCTTAGCATCCCAGATGGCGGCTTTCAGTGTGGTAGTTTTCTTGACCATTGGATCGAAGTCCGCTGGTAATCCGAGAGAAAATTTGTTAACCTTGGAGAGTTCATTTGGGACGAGGTGAGGAACAAGCTTCATTTTCTGAGTAAAGCTTGTAGCGTATTCAGTAACACTCATTCTTCCCTTCTTCAGATTCTGGAACTCGTTGTTGATCTCCAGAAGATCCTGCTCATATCAGTATTGCATCTTCAACTGTACCAAAAAATCCTCCCACGACATCTTGCTTGCTTCACCTTTGGGCATTGAATAAGCTAATAGCTTCCACCAGCTTAGTACTCCAGATTTCAACAGAGGAATTGTGAGAGCGGTCTTCTGCCTATTGCTACACTCGCAACTCTCAAACATTGTCTCCATCTCAGAGATCCAGTTCATGACTTCCACCGGCATCGGGCTTCCAGATAGACTCGGTGGCTTGGATGCCATGAAATCCTTGTATTTGCATCCACGTCCATCATTTCCTCCATCCTGGTGGTTTTGCCTAACTATCGGTGGGTTGGCTTGACCAACAGTCCCACTGTAGTTTCCTTCCTCAGTCTGCCCTTCATTCAACTCAGGCTGTTCGATCTGTATAGTCGCTTCCTCTCGATTTTGCTGGAGCAAACGCCTGGTTGCCTCCATTTCACGATCCAACATTGCTTGGATCATCGCTTGCACTCCGGTCATCGTTATTGGCCCGACAACAGCTTCCACAACTGGTATTTGCTCGATCACTGGGGGTTGGTTTATGTTCCCATTTTCATTCACGTTTCCACTACGCGTCCTTGCCATCTTGATCTATACACCGAATAAGGTGAATTTAGATATTTATTTTGGACTGATGTTCAAATCATCCTTATCTCTCTGAAACGTTTACATGCTAGTTCTAATATCGTACTCGTACGCTTAGAATCCTAAACACAAAAGGTTTCCAGATCCGGCCGGCAACAGACCATAGATCCGAACAATTAACAGCATATCAGGCACAAAGCATTTAGCACATAAAAGCATTTTAGGCACAATTCCTAAAATAAGCTAGTGCTCACACCTCACAATCATCGCTTAGCATTCTAAGTTTAAGTCTACAAATCCTACAAATTCCTAGTTCGCTTAAACTAATGCTCTGATACCAATTGTGACATCCCCAAAATCACAGCCAGAAAAGACCGATTTTTTTATGCTTTGTTTAAAAATCAAAGTAACATTTTAAATAGAAGTGTTTCGGAATTTGTCCCAAAACAAAATATGATAAGATTTATCAAAAGCATTTCCATAGAAATGTATTTCATTAAAAGAGTTGGGATTTCATGTTCGTACAGATCAAAAGCATAAACAATACAATATAAGCCTTACTACATTATTTCATACCTACAGACCTATATCCGTAATCCCTCGTCCAAACATCATATCTATGCTCATGCACCACTACCTGTAATACATAAAACTGAGTGGGTCAGGCTTGGGAGCCTGATGAGCACATAGGGTTTTTAACCCACAATAAATAAGTTTATTAATTCCATCCATCAACAATAACCCGATTACCTATTCATGTTATCCTCACATTACATCCCTAAACACCTATCATAAGGGAGCTATCCTAAGGATCATCATCGGGATGGACACTATTGCTAAGGGGGTTCCTCAACAATACATGTCCTAAAGGAAACCATGAGGGGGATGGAGTACACCGGTGAACACATCGTTCACAAACACCTACAGGTTGCGAGCCTGCCAACGTTCCACTGGATTGTCTAGAAGAGTCTGTGGTCGTCATCTATACTCCGCTAGATGACTGGATCAACAACAACAACATCGAGGCCTCTCATCATTTTATCACACATCACCTATTACATCTACCCATGTTTTACCCTAACATTTTCGTAGATATTATTGAAGATAATAGAGTTGCGTCTTGGGCCCTTTTGTTTTACAACCGGATTGGGCTTGTCAATCCGTGTTCAGCTAGATTAGCGTTATTTTTGTTAGAAAAACTATTAGGGTTTGATTATAAATATATGCATGCATGTATGCGTATAGTAACGGTCGTCATTCTCATTGAATATTGTAAACCCTAAAATCCTCTACAGTTGACGTTCTTCATAGAGCTCTTCTGAGGATTGTTTATTGAATCATTCGACACCTTTTGATTCATTAGCTTGTTCTTAATTGTTTACTTAGTCATTCATCTACCTGTTTCATTGATCTAATCGATCTTTAAGTTTGTTTTTAAACTCATCAATTGGTATCAGAGCAGGAGGCTGTGTAATCCATACACTTCTTTTCTGTGAAAAAGCTTCGATTAGGGTTATTCCGCATTCATTGATATTTATTGAGCCGTCATCCCATAATTGACGTATCTCAATATTTATTATCTTTGCCCTAATTCGATATATTACAAGTCTGATCTTTGAACAGGTTATTCGATCAATTATGGACGAGTCACAATCCAATCCCATCAATATTTCAAACAGCATTGGATCAACGACAAAGATTCCCATCCTCTACACCCATGATTATGAAGTCTGGGCGAATCACTTTGAAGATTATGTCATAGGATCTGAGGATAATGGATACCTCATCTGGGAAGCAATTATCTCTGGACCGTTTTCTCATTCAGCAACTTCAAGGATTATTAAAACTCAAAAGGAGTATAATGATCTCCTGAAAGATGTTAAAGATGTAGCGCAAGATGAAAAAGTTAAATTTCAGTGCAATATCAAAGCGCTAAGATTGATTAGATTTGCCCTTCAATCCGATACCTTTAGGCTGGTAAGTTCATGCACAACTGCTAAAGAGATATGGGACAGGCTACGTGAATTGTACTCTACAGATGAAGATCTTGAACACTCCATTCAAACCTTACTCTTGTCTGAGTTTGGTGAGTTCAAGCAAGGAACAGAAGAAACAGTGGCTCAAACGTTTGATCGCTTCAATCATCTTCTTAGCAAGATGATCAAACATGACATCGAAAGGAAGCTTATCGAACAGAAGGTTAATTTTTTAAATGGACTCAGGTCTGAGTGGAGAGCAATTGTGTCCACAGTTAAAGCACACAAGCAATTCAAATCCTACTCTTTGGTGAAACTGGTGGGCATCCTAAAATCTCAGGAAAAGATTGTGCTGCAGGAGAAGACCGTGGTTTCAAGTCTGGGTTCATTAGCACTCCTGTCGAAAAGCAAAGCTGTGATAGAGGACGAAGATCTCAACTTGGATGATTATGATCTCACATATGAAGACTATGCTATGATGGTGTCAAATCCTAAGAGATTCATCAAGAAGAGATTCCCCACAAATAGGAACCGAAACTGGCAAGGAAGCTATAGCACTGAAAAAGTCAAAGATGAACCGAAAGCTGAAGAAGCAAAGAAGGAACAGAAGGCTGAAGGAGATTCTGGAGTGAGCTGCTATTATTGTGGAGGAAAGAACCACTATGCAAAAGATTGCGTCCTCAAAAAGATGGCAGAAAAGAATGAAGAAAATGATGAAGAAGCTGTGTTGATGAAAAAGCTTGATGAGTTAAGGAAGAAGAAATCTGCTGCTAACCCTTCCATGAATGCTTTAATTGTGCAGGGCTCGGTAGCTGATGATGAGTTCGGTGGCGTGGAGGTTTGGTCAACCGATTCTGAAGATGATGAAGTGAGGAAGCCTTCTCATGGAAAGGCCTATGTAGCGAAAGAAGAAATCAGTGGAGGAAGATGCTTGATGGTGTCCGACGTGTCTCAGATGAGAGGATACAACACTGATGGTCGGAATGAAGACAAAGAACAGCAGAATCTATGCTTTACCGCCAAACGACTCAGCGAGCAGTTCAGCGAACTTGATGAACTGATCAAGAAGGTACAATCAGTTTTTGTCTCATTTAAAGTCCCACAATGCTCATATGAAAAGGAATTAAAAAATGTTAATTCAAGAATCTCTCATCTGGATAGTAGTTTAACTCAAACTCGGGTCACCAATTCTAACCTAACTGATCAATTAAGCAGGGTGTCTTCGAAGAGTGAGGAACGGCGGATGTGGATCGAACTGAAGGAGTCAGAGTTAATCAAAATAAAAGATGAAAACATCTACTTGCAAAGAGATAACTTAAAGCTTTTGAAACAGCGAAATGTTTTTTGTCTGATTGCCAAACGTCTTTATACTAATATTACTCAGCTTCATTTAAATTGTGAAATAGGGAAAAAGATTCATCGCATGATTTTACCCTTTCTTGAATTTAAGGAAGATGAAATTGATGCTGATGCATTTAATTGTGAGAGTATTATTTCGTCTGAGGATGTTGATCCAACATATTTATATGGACTGGACAAAATTGAATCTTTCATAAAATCCAAGGACCACAAGAATATGCTCAAAAATCTTTTGGATGAAAATGATAAACTGAAGCTTAGAACCGAAACTATACAAAAATTTGACTCACTGAATGTCAACTTAAGCTCGGAAAATAAAATTGATGTTGAAAATGCATCTGAGCTTAATGAGGACGATAACATGAGTGAAATTTCTGTAGAAGACACAGTTGATTGCTCATAATTTGTCAAAAATGAACCCGAGAACCACAAAAATCTCATCTCAGAAAATTCTGTGGAATTCGCTCGGTTGTCCCAACAAAAGTCCCCGATTCTTGTAGAGAAGGCAGTTGTATACCAAAAAGTTAGGACCACTCCGAATCAGGTATACAAAGTCACTGGTGTAATCGAACATCAGACTGCTGAACTAACAGCTATTGTGAACGAAGACAATGCTGATGGCTGTGATGAGTTCTTCTGGTCGGCTCCCATTGACAATGCTGATGAAACGGTAGGTCTGTCTGAAAGGACTTCATGGAAAAGCAAAGGCAGATACGTTCCAGAACCTTTAAATAAATCTGATTGCTTCAACGTGGCAAGTACCAGTGGAACGAAAGATGTTCCTCAAGAGAAAGAAATTCCTGCAAAAGAAGTCACATCTCCAAGCAAAACAACATCGGATCAGAGTGGTTCAACCAATGAACATAAAGCTAACATCCATCATCGACCAAAGCAGATGAGAAGTCAAAAACGGGAAAGGAATCAAAGATACAGGAAAAATCTCTCCGAAAGAAAACAGTTTTGGCGATCGCAAAATGCCTATTTCTCACATCATGACAGGAATTTAAAACCATCAAAAAATCCTGAGGGATCGACGGAGAGCAACAACAACCGAAAGCAGAGGTTCAGTTCTGAGCAGAACAACATCCGAAAGCAGAGGTTCGGTTCTGAGCAGAACAACAACCAAAAGCAGAGGTTCGGCTCAGAGCACAACAACAACCGAACGAATAGATTCGGTTCAGAGAATGATTTCAACCAAAAACACAGGTTCGGTTCGGGAAATAAAAGAAGTCAAAACTCTAAAGATGGTCCTACCGTTAGTCAAAAGCTGAAGAGTCACCTAGGTTCTTCAATCAAGAAGTCATACCGTTCTGAGTCATCTCTTCCTAACTCTTCTAACTCCACAAAATCCTCTGTCTCCTCTCGTCCTAAAGTCCACTCTGTTTTTTCTCAAAAATCTCAGTCTTCAGCTGATCAAAAATGGAAACAGAAGGTTTCAGATACTGAATCAAAATCAATTCCAAAACCGTTAATTCCAAATAAAATCAAAGTTTTCACCATCAAAAGAAAAGACAATAAAACACTAATAAAAAGGACATATGTTGTTGACATCTCTCTTACTAATCCCGCAAACAACTCACAAGGACCCAAAAAGCTCTGGGTTCCTAAATCTGCTTAATTTTTGTAGGTTATCAGTGACGAGCAGTATGACGAAGAATGGTACATTAACAGTGGCTGCTCGCGTCACATGACAGGGAGGAAGGAAGAACTAAGAGAATTCAGATCTCTTTCAAATGGTGGAAATGTCAAATTTGGGAACAATTCCTTCGGAACAATCAAAGGCTACGGGATGATTAGAAACGGTGATTTTTAAATCAGGAAAGTTGCATATGTTGAGGGGTTACAACACAATCTCATCAGTGTATCTTAGCTAGTTGGAGGTACAGGTCTCAAAGTCTCATTCGATGATGAAGGTTCGGAAATTATTGAGAAGAAGACGAACAAAGTTATTCTCCAATCAGAGCGCAAAGGTGAAATGTTTCCTCTAAATCTCAAACCAATCAAAGGAAACCCAGCCATCTGTCTGTTATCCAAGGCACCATCTGATGAAAGCTGGCTGTGGCACAGAAGACTCACTCATCTCAACTTCAAAGATATCAACAAACTTGTCACTGGAAGTCATGTGAGGGGTCTCCCATTGCTCAAATATGATAGAGATCATCTGTGTGCTGCATGTGAAATGGGAAAGCAGAGTCGTCAAAGTCACCCATCCATAATAAACACTAAAGTCGTTGAACCACTGGAATTACTTCATATTGACTTATGTGGTCCATCTTCTGTAGAAAGCATTGGTGGTAGCAAGTATATTCTTGTTATTGTTGATGACTTTTCACGTCTTACATGGGTGTTCTTTCTGAAGCTTAAATCTGAAGCAACTCACAAGCTAAAAGTGTTCATCAAGCAGATTGAAGTTCAGCTGAAGAAGGTCGTTCGCAACATCAGAAGTGACAATGGGTTGGAATTCAAAAATAAAGAATTTGAAGAATTCCTGGAAGAAAAAGGGATCAGTCACAACTTCTCTACTCCCTACACACCTCAACAGAACGGAATTGTCGAAAGACGAAACCGATCCTTATGTGAAGCTGCCCGAACAATGCTAAGTTTTGCTTCCTTACCTTTATATTTTTGGGCTGATGCTATTTCTGCTGCTTGTTTTACACAGAACAGGTCGTATCTTAACAAACGCTTCACTCTCACTCCTTATGAGATCATCAACAACAGGAAGCCAAATGTGAAGTTTTTCCATGTGTTCGGTTCCAGATGCTTCATTTTCAATTCCAAAGAACACCGCAACAAGTTTGACGTCAAAGCTGATGAAGGGATATTTCTGGGTTATTCTCTTACTTCCAAAGCATACAGAGTGTTAAACAAGCGTTCAAAGAAGATCGAAGAAACTTACTACGTGACTTTTGATGATAGCTATGTTAAGAAGCTACAGGCCAACGAAGACACAGCTGGAGAAATCTTTCCTCAAACTGGCCAAGTCACAGCCTCAATCGCCAATCTATTCGAGAAATTCATGGAGCTTTTTGATGAACCAGAAAAGGCCACTATTTCTGAAGCCAGTGCAGCAGACAACAGGGTAGATAACTTGATGCAACTTATTGGCGATGCTGCAAGAAGAATGAATGAAGACGAATCGAGTTCACAAGACCCTCCTCAACACAATGCATCAGTAGAGGGGGAGGATCCACCTGCATCCCAGCCAAGTTCACATGTTTAGGGGGAGCTGAGGTCTCAACCTCCAACCGAGAGTGCTTCACCAACCGAGAGTGTCTCACCAACCGAGAGTGTCTCACCAATCGACAGAGCCTCTCCAACCGTAGGTTCATCAACACCCGAAAGATCATCACCTCAGGAAACTCCTATAGCTCAAGATTCACAAGACATTCCTGCAGGATCACATGTCGAGGGGGAGCATGCTGATATATCATACGACTTCGACAGTCTGTCCGAACCAGAAGAGATGATAAATGCTGAATTGGATCCATCCTTTGATCCTAACCTCCCTCCGCTCACCAAATGGACCAGAAATCATCCTATTTCTCAAGTTGTCGGTGATATCTCAGAAACAGTTCTGACCCGATCACAACTCAAGGCAAAACAAGCATCCTTGTACTCAAAAGTCGAATTCTGCATGTTTAACTCATTCGTATCCAAAGTTGAACCAAAGACAGTTAAAACTGCTCTTGATCACTCTGATTGGGTTCAAGCAATGCAAGACGAACTGAATGAATTTGAAAGGAACAAGGTCTGGCGTCTTATTCCAACTCCTCCTCATGCCTCGGTTGTTGGTCTCAAATGGGTCTTTAGGAACAAACTCGACAAGGAAGGGAATGTTATCAGAAACAAAGCTTGTATGGTCGTCAAAGGATACTGTCAGGAGGAAGGCATTGACTATGAAGAGACTTTCGCTCCGGTAGCTAGGCTGGAATCAGTAAGAATATTTCTTGCTTATGCTGCTCACAAAAACTTTGAGGTCTTTCAAATGGACGTCAAGTGTGCCTTTCTCAATGGAGATCTCGAAGAGACTGTGTATGTGGAGCAACCTCCTGGATTCGTGAATGAAAAGCATCCTGATCACTGTTACATTTTGGATAAAGCTGTGTATGGTCTGAAACAAGCACCGAGGGCCTGGTATGAAACGTTGACTAAATTTTTAAAGATGTCCAAATTCAAACAAGGTTCGGTTGACCCAACCTTCTTTCGCAAAAAGGAAGGTAACCACCTTATGATAGTTCAAATTTATGTCGATGATATCATCTTTGGCTCCACGAATCCAAGCCTAACAGCTGAATTCAGAAAGCTGATGGAGACTAAATTTGAAATGAGCTCAATGGGTCCCATTAACTTTTTTCTTGGTTTAAATATTCCCCATTGTTGTTGGCACTCACGCGGGTGGAAGCCGTTCCAATGTCCCTGCTCTCTCAAGTCTACACAACGGCAAACTACGACAAACACAAAGATCGCATCTTCTTCACCATCCACGACAAGAAAACCTCTGTGTCCAAAACAAGGTTTTGCTCTCTTCTAGGGCTTGCAGTCGACTCTTCCGTCATCTCACCGGATTTTATCACCACCACTCAACTCTTCTCAATGATGTACGAAATGGGGTATACGGATGTTCTTACTACTATCGCCAAAGTCAAGAAATCCTGTCTTCCGTCTCAGTGGAACGGATTGCTTACCCTTCTGATTAAGGGTTTAGCGGAGAGGTGTGGTGGTTCTGACACCACGAGTAAAGGGTTTCTCACCATCTTGTATGGTCTTTACAACGGCATCAATCTAGATTATGGCTCCATAATCTGGTCTCAATTAGTTCAGAGTCTCAACACCACTACACGGTACTCTGAGATATCATGCGGCCGTTTCTGGACGCTTATTACCAAGAAGGCCATGGATTCCCTTGAAATCCCGGTGATGAAGGATGCTCTTATGGCTTCAATTGCCTCTTACCACACCAAGAAGATCATCGTCTCTGATCCAAGTAAGTTTCTCCATTATGGATTGATCCCTGAATCCATGTATAGGTGCGTCACGCCTCACAGCAAAATCATGGTTGACTATAGCACCAGAACACCCTTGCCTCCAAGGGTTCTGTCCGATGAACAAAGAGCTACACTCGACGCCCTCGATCAACCTGCCAACCGTGGCAATAGGGCAAGCAAAAAGGAGAAAACAGAGAAGAAAGAAACTGAACCAAAGAAGGAGAGAAAGCGAAGATCCTCCAAACGCAAATCTGATGCAGAGGAACCTTCTCAGTCCAAGTCCAAAAAGGTTAAGAAGATGGCTAAAAGAGCCAAAGGGTCTCCTTCTCCTGGCTCTGCTCCTAATGACCCATCCGACACAGAGGCTGCTGCTCCTCCAACCGAAACTACAATTGCTCAGTCTCCTCAACAACCATCTTCTCCCGCAGGCTCTCATCTTCCCTCTCCACCAGCATCTCCTAAAATT
Source organism: Lactuca saligna (assembly GCF_052625555.1). NCBI lineage: Eukaryota > Viridiplantae > Streptophyta > Magnoliopsida > Asterales > Asteraceae > Lactuca > Lactuca saligna. Next base: position 150,360,143 of record NC_136422.1, read on the forward strand.
CCCAAATCACCCTCTCCACCTACATCTCCCAAAATTACCAAATCACCCACTCCTCCCTCTTCCCCTAAAATTCCTACACCACCCCAATCACCAACATAGGAGGTCCCACTTTCTGTTCCTATAACCATCCCTCCCACTACAACAGAACCAACCATTCCCTCTCTGTTACTCAACCTTCATCCTCTATCTCCACACCAATTATCACCGAATCTGTTACTATTACCTCTTCCCAACCACCAGTAACAGTCAATGTATCTGATACAGGGGCTGCTACTGTGGTTGAAACCCTGGTCATCAACATTCCCCCATCTCCTTCTCCATCCTCCAACTCCGGTGCCACCTTGGGTGGCGATGATGAAGAGTTTGACTCTCTTTATTATAGCCCATACCGGATTCCCACAGACACTGATGCCGATACCCCTGTTACTAGTCAGCAGATTCAAGAAATTCACGACAAACTCGACAGTCTGCTGGCTGATAATAAAGCCTACGGGGTGTTGTGCTAAAATCCTTCATTGAGTCTGCGATCAAGACGTACACTGACGCTCTGGATCGTTCAACTAATGCCATCGACAACTCAGCTGCTTCATGCTCCAAAGCCACCAAGGAAGTTTCTGAGGTTGTTCACACAACTCAGATCTTTGTTGATTCTCTAAAAGCTCATGCTGATTCCAGTGCGGCCAAGTTTCAGACGTCCGTTGACTCTTTCTCGGCTACCCTTCAGGGTGAAACCTCCAAATTTGAGGCTCTGCGTGCTGATCTCAAAAATGAATCCACATCATTTCTCAAATCTTTGGATTCACGTTTTGCTTCTCTAGCAGCAGAGAGCACCCTAAAGGAAGATCTTATCAAGCATCAGGCAACTATTGACCTACAAAAGATACAACTGGCCCAGGCACAACAAGAAATTTCGTTGCTAAAAACTCAGCGGGCAGTACTTCAAGGTTGCGCTGGTGATGTCAAGAATATGTTGACAAGTGTTCTTGACACTCATGATCCCTTCCTTACCCTTACTATCAGATAGCATCTCCAGGCTAAACTCCTTCCTGCAATTAACATCTTGAGCGAAATGAAGGGTGTCTCGGAGAAGCTTGTTCTTCCGCGACAAGGGGGAGAGGAAGGTGTGTCAAAGATAGAACCAAGGGTTAATGTAGCTTTGGGTTCTGGGAAACAAGTCCTTGTTGAGAGCGAGTCAGATTCAGATGAAACTATCACTGAAGCTCTTCAACGAAAGAAAAGGGAAAAAGAGCTAGATGAAACTCTTAAGATAGCTCGAGAGGCCGAGGCTAGGGAAAGAAAGATCAAGGAGGATGAGGATGCCATACAAGCCAAGAAGACTCTGTTCCCAGAATGGGACAGAGACACACTCATCACTCAAGCGATTGAGTTTCCCTCCATATATTGGTTGGAACCGATTGCATCCTTCGAGTGTGAAAATACAAAAGACTCGCAGTTTGACATGCCAATCACGCTAAAAACTTTTACATTTCATTGCTTTGATGTCACTGTTGATGTCCCTCATCCGAACTTGAAGGTTGACAGAGAGTTAATAGATTTCTATCTGAAGTATGGTCAACCGTAGTACTTGACATGGAGTGCTCAGAAGATTATTAAAGTCAAGGTACTGAAACCGACACAGGCTGGGAAATTTGTGAACGTTAATTTCAAACTCAATAGAGGAACGGCCAACACAGAACATCTCATTTCTCTGGCAGATCTTCCCAGTCTGAATCCGCATGATTGGATTCTGCTATACACCATTCTTCTCTCCAATCATAGAGAGTATGAACCGATTCTTAAACATCTCAAAAGAATGTTGGCTTCCTACATCCATGAGCTCGCCACTTTGGATCAAGAAATAGCAAAGATTATGAACAAGAAACCGACCGTCAAGCCTACTTCCAAGACAGGAGATGTTCATAAAATGAAGGTAGGGCAAATTGATTCTTCCAATCTGATGGTCATGTTCACCAGAGGTGACAAGCATAAGTTTCTGTTTGCTTTGGTAGACAAACATCTGTTTTCAACAGATTGTCTGGAGCATATTATAAATATCATTCACCAATGCAAGCAAAACTCAACATCAGACAAGAAGAACTTCACTGATATGCTTCGTTGGTATATCACCTTCAGGCATCACATTCTGGCTATAATACCGAGAATTTTTGAAACGGTAAAGAAGCCTTCTGCTGTTAAAAGAGAATGAAGACTCTGTGCCAAAGACGCAAAGGGGGAGATTGTTGAAGATAATAGAGTTGCGTCTTGGGCCTTTTTGTTTTACAACCGGATTGGGCTTGTCAATCCGTGTTCAGCTAGATTAGCATTATTTTTGTTAGAAAAACTATTAGGGTTTGATTATAAATATATGCATGCATGTATGCGTATAGTAACGGTCGTCATTCTCATTGAATATTGTAAACCCTAAAATCCTCTACAGTTGACGTTCTTCATAGAGCTCTTCTGAGGATTGTTTATTGAATCATTCGACACCTTTTGATTCATTAGCTTGTTCTGAATTATTTACTTAGTCATTCATCTACCTATTTCATTGATCTAATCGATCTTTAAGTTTGTTTTTAAACTCATCAGATATAAAATACATATACAGTTTATAATCATTGAAAACATGTATAACAATGTTCATCCAGGATAGATAGCAAGTATTCAGATAATATGCACACATAGCACGTAACTTATATAAAATACTTCATATCTATGTGTAAGCTGAAAGTCACTATGCACTCACCTGAAAGGTGGTGACTCATCACTCGGACAGCGCTTCGATACTCTCACAACGATTTTCCTTTGATAAAACCTAGTATCGATACCACTAGGGTTTAGTATAATGATAACCGCGGAAAATTAATTGTCTGACTGTTATTATTATTATATAAGTGTTAATGACACTCAATATAACTCATAATAATAGCCCAAATAATTATTTTAAGGACCTAATAACATTCCTATAATTATTTGAAAGCTATATTAAAAGTTGCGTAATCGTAGCGCACTTACAGCGAATTTTATCGAAAATCGGAACTTAATTGGAGCAGCGTTTCGAAACCGAAAAAACTCCTTTTTCTCGGGACTCCAGTAGCCTTGGGGCTTCACTAGGGTTCTAGGGGTTTAACTAGGGCTTAGGGGACTCAAAAGGGGTTATAGAGAGAAAGTAGTTTAGAGAGAGAAGTGAAAATGTGTGAAAAATCCGGAAGAATTCGCATGGTATTTATAGGGGCCGAAGCTCGGATTTACGTTGGGCGTACGGAGGGTACGCTGGGCGTACTCCTCGGATAAGGCTTCCAGGTCGAATCCAGCTGGCTTCGTACATCGGACGGATAAGGGCGAGGGTACGCGGGGCGTACCGACTTCGGACACAGGGCGTAAAGCGAGGGTGGAGCGTCACAATCCGAAGCGAGGACCGTGGGCCGCAAGCGACGGCTGGGATCGTGCCACGTCATCAGTCTCGCACCAGGTTTCACATTTTCGAGTCCTAACTTCAAAAATTCGTATCTTCCACATACGAGCTCCGTTTTTGACGTTCTTTATATTTAGGCGAAGGTGGGAACGTAATCTACAACTTTCGTTTAGACTTCATCGGCTAATTTTGACTTGATTTTAAATTTTATATTATTAACGGGTCGGGACAGGATTGGTCCGTTAAATCCTCATAACTTCTTCATCCGACATCCGTTTTTGCCCGTCTTTTTCTTGTTACGCTACTCTCAACGAGATCTTCGATTCTCGTTTAGGTCGTTTCGGCTAAAAATCACTCGATCTAATATTCGAATTTCGGGTTGTACACTGTTATTCCGAAACTTCGAAAAATCATAACTTCTTCATACGAATTCAGATTTGGGCGTTCTTTTTATTGATGTTCTTAGTTTAACATATTCTACAACTTTTTTTAGATCTCTAAGGCTAAATCTCGCTCTATCGTAAATTTACTATTTACGCTTTCCGGTATTGTGTCGGTTCTGTCGCGAAACTTCAACGGGTCATAACTTCTTCGTTATAACTCGGATTTCGGAGTACCTTATATCCCCAGAATCCTTGTTTCGACCACTACAACTTTTATAAAGATATTGGACTTATCTCACACTTTAGTTTTAACGCTTATTTTTATTCTTTATTAATTACACATTTATAATTAAATAAGAAGCACATAATACTCAAATATTTCATCTTTATTACTTCAAAAATAGTTACAAGAGTTGACCTAGATTATTGCATTGACAAAAATGCTTAGCCCTAAAACCCGGGCGTTACATAACTATACTCCCTCTAACTTTGCCATATACGCAGGACTGGTCCTCGTTTCTCGAAAAACCTAACACTTTGACTTTCTCATCGAAACTAAAGATTCCATCCACGAGATGCTTGTTTAATTCCATAAATGGATTTCTCAATCTTACACACTCTAATAGGAAGCTTCGCATAAAAAAACCTCTGGATAACTCATCTAAACATCCTCAACCAACTTCACATTAAGGAAACCGGTCTTGATGTCCATCAGCCATATTTCATAATCATGAAACGCAGCTATGGCTAGCATCACCCTAATAGACTTTAGCTTTGCAACCATTGAGAAGGTCTCATCATAGTCAAATCCAGGAGTTTGAGTAAATCCCTTCGCACCCAATCATGCCTTATAAGTGTGTACTTTCCATCCATGTCGGTCTTCTTCTTGAAGATACACTAGCACCCGACCGTCTTACGACCTCGCACATTGTCAACAAAATTCCAAACTTGGTTGTCATATATGGACTGAATCACCCTCACTAGTTTTATGAAAACCCTATAACACAGGTGGAACACTAACTCTACAAGAACATCTAAGAGGTAAGGACTAGTCAATTGGTTTAACAGGAGTTTCCTCCTCAAGTTGAGCGCCAGCGTCTGAGCTTCCTTCATTGTTCAATTCTTGAAACTCTTCAAGATCGATTTGCCTCACACTTTCTCCTTGGCTTATGAGTTATCGCTCTAGGAAAACCCCTCTCCTCGCAATAAAGACAACATTGTCACTCGGTCTATAGAAGAGATATCCAAAGTACTTTTGTGGATAACCAATGAAAATACACCAGCACTACGTGGTTCGAGCTTTTCGTGATCTCTCATCTTACTAAAGTATCGCAACCCTAAACCTGTATATGTGCCAACAAGGGAACCTTCGTTGTCCACATCTCGTGAGGTGTTTTGGCAACCTTCTTAGTTAGGACTAGATTAAGGATATGGGTGGCAGTCTCTAAGGCGTACCCCCAGAATGAGATAGGTAATGAAGCTCGACTCGTCATGGAACGAACCAAGTCCAACAAGTTTCAATTGCACCTCTCAGCAACACCATTCAGCTGTGGAGTCGTAGGCAGCGACAATTGTGAAAGAATTCTACATTCCTTAAGATAGTCGTGGAACTCGATACTAAGATACTCACCACCTTGATCGGATCGTAGCATCTTCTTCCTGTCCAATTGAGTCTCCACTTCTTGCTTAAGGTCTTTGAACTTTTCAAAAGTTTTTGACTTATGGTTGATTAAGTAGATATACCCTGCAAATCTTGGTGACAGGCAATGCTTGCCTGTGTCAAGGACCCAAGAACTAGCATGTGATAAGTTATTAGATTGAATAGTGTAAATAACTACAAAGTTGGGCTTTAACTTGCTATCCTTGATGGCTTCTAGTTACTTCGGGCAGCTTCGTTTCCAATGCCCCTTTTCATGACAGTGGAAGCACTCTGCATCCTATGGATTAGAAGGAGCAGCAAAACCAGCTTTGGTCCCACTAGAAGAGGATCCATCATGGGACTTTCCCTTGTGGCTCTTAGAAGGAGCCTTCCTCTTCTTCCATTTCCTTTGTTCAATAGCCAAGATAGGGGTAGCAACGGTATGAGTATGTACAACAGACATGTCTTTTAAACCACTTTCAGCAGTTCTTAGTAGGCCTTGAAGCTTTCTTAGAGTGACTTCCTCCTTGTCATATGATAAGTCATTCTGAACTGATCATAACAAGAGGCAAAGAGTATAGGATAATATTAATAGCCAACTCTTCTTCAAAGTTGACATTTGACTTCAGCAAGCGGTCCACATACCTTTGTATCCTTGGCTAGTTGGCCATGATGGACTCTCCATCTTTCATTTGTGTTATTATCATGGATGCAATGATTTCGTACCTTTCTTTTTGAGAACTTTGATGGTACCTTTCCATCAAGTCTTGGTGCATATCGAAAGGTCAAAAGTCCTCATAGGACCTCTGAAGCTCAGGAGTCAAAGATATAATCATGATACACGACACCTTTGTCACATCCTTCTCATAAGCCCTATACTCAGCTAGTTGCTCAGGAGTAGCAGATTCTTCATCAATTTCCTTTAGCTCTTTGTTAATGACATATTCTTTTTCCTCTTATCGAATGGCCATGTGTATGTTACGAATCCAATCATTGAAGTTTGACCCATCTAAGATTACCCTCCCACATAAGTTCACGAGGGAGAAAGAGCCAGAAGATTTGGAGCCAGAAGCGTTGGAGGTTGACATCTGAAAAAGAGGAACAAGTTTAATTAGATAGAAATCCCTTAATATGACACCCAAATGAAATATTAAGGCTAGGACCCAAACACAATAATTCACAATTCAGAAAAGGGATGCCGTAATCTAATTGCAAATTATTTGAAGGGAGGTAAATGATGATTACCAATTTCACCACCGAAAATCAATTTTTTTTTGAAATTATTAAGTTTTATGAAATTCCTAGTTCTTTGAGATTCATTGAACTTTTCAATGGCATGTTTCAGTCTTGATTATGCCCTTCAAGTTTGTGACTGGGATACCAAGGATCACAAACAAGGTGAGAATAGCCATGAAAATATGCATGGTACTCTCAATGTTGTTTACCACCTAATCAACATGCCGGTTAGCCACACACGCTCCATTGATCTATGATAATTTTCGAGCTACCCTTCGACACCCTTGTTATTCCCAAATTGGTGTGTCGGTTAAGTACACATACTCCACTAACGACTTGGCAAGGTGCAAAGTGTAATTTCATGGAATAGCATCATATTTACATTTTTCCTAAAGTAACTAAGATAGGGAATTTATGAAAACATTTAGTTACTTTATAAGATCATTGTACTTATTAATGATGAATAAGTTTTTCATATCCTACCCATTCATCTAATGACCCTCCACCAATCTAGGAAACAATAGATGAGAGTGGACACCCATTCAACCGCTATTTTATAGGCAGTTTCCTTATACCCTCCATATTGATCGGCTTCGTGAATGAGGCATCCTAATGGTAAGACTGACTCATCTTATATATATATATATATATATATATATATATATATATATATATATATATATATGTATGTATATATATATATATATATATATATATATATATATAAGTGTTAATCTTCTAATATTATAATATTATTAGGGTTGAATTTTAAACTTTTAAAATTCTAGGGTTTAGAATTTATATATTTCAAAATTAAAACTTTTTAATCAAAATTTAAATTTCAAAAGTTGAGGGAAAAATTTGAAACTTTTCAAAACCTCTTGGATCAAATTTGAAAACAATTGAATAATCAAATAATTAATCTTTATCACAAAATTTGACCTAATCCACTTATATGACAAGATAATTCAAATTAAATAATACAAATAATTAGTTTATCATATAATCTAGTAATTATCTTAAAATTTGACAATTATCTTTTAAATAGATGAGATGACTCATCGAGTCAAGCAATGGACTCGTCGAGTAGCCCCAACTCGTTGAGTCCCACAATGGACTCGTCAAGTTCATCAGGCAGAATGCAGATTTCGATTTGCTTCAGCTTTGAACAGTTAACCAATGCATCAATATAACTGAAACCACACTAAGCTCTGATACTACTGAAGGTTTTTTTAGCACTACAACAATCCTACGGTGCATATTTGGATCTAGGTTTTCTTAAGTTATACATGCAATATTAAATTATCCAAAGCATGAACCCTAACTAGCATACAATTTTTTAGATTTACAACATAAAACAAGTTAGATAAATACCTCTTTGTTGTAGCTTGTAATCCTTGACCTTCAAGAACTTAGTACATCAAAAGCGATACCTCTAAGAAGTCACAAACACCAAAACCAAGTTAGAAGAATATGATAGAGGTTAGGAGGCACTCAAAATCGGCTAGGGTATTCTCTTAGAAGCATAGGGCCGATTTTAGGAGTGATAGGGATTCTATTTATAGTGTAGGCTCCTTAGGGTTTTAATCTTGGAAACACTAATTTACTTGCTTAGGCCTTAGGCAATCCAATAACCCTTATGATATGCCTTTCAAAGAAATCTTCACGGACCCTCACATGGATTTCGTCCATCCCTAATCAATATGGATGAAACATCCGAAAATACGACCCAAAAATTTTTGTTTGATAATTACTAAAAACACCATGATAATATCATAAAATAAAACTCGTACGTCAATATCTCAAAAACAATAACAAGGTGTTATGAGTAAACTGTATCAAGACTATATCAAATCACATCTATGAAAACTAAAGACAACTCCCAGGACAACTGAAGCTGTGGTGTGTGCGATGCCATCAACCCGAGCTCTTCCCTTTGCTTATGGAAGTACCTGAAACCAAAACTGAAACTGTAAGCACGAAGCTTAGTGAGCTCCCCCAAACTACCACATACCATACAATACATATAAACACATACTGGTCCTTGCCCGTTGCATCGGACCGAAGTCCGGAAACGGCATCGGACTGAAATCCGGGACTAACCAGGGCCTTGCCCTCTGCATCGGACTGAAGTCCGGAACTACTGAGGCCTTGCCTCCTGCATCGGACCGAAATCCGGAACTAACTGCATCTGACCGAAGTCCGAAACTAACTGCACATAGCATAGCATAAACATATCATCTAGCATGAACAGTCAAACTGCATACTGCATCGGGCTGTAACCCGGAACACATAACACATAAATCCTGTCTGAGCCACGAAGGCATCAAACATACTAAAATCTGCATCGGACCCAAGTCCGGAAACTAATACTAGCTAAACGGGCCAGCATTGTGGTCTTAGACCCGTTCCTACTGGAAGGAGACTCACCTCGTGATCTGGCTGCTGAGTGTATGGCTCTGGAAGCTATCTGCTACTGCTCCGGTATCTCCCCGGCTACAATTCCACAATTACACTCAATTAAATACTAATAACTGCATTGGGGTAAAATGACTCTTTTACCCCTGGCTAAAGTCAACTCTCCTGGTTAAAGTCAACTTACAGTTGACCTGACTCGCCGAGTTAGGCCGCCAACTCGCCGAGTCCCTACTCTCACTTCTCAATCCTGTTCGCTGTTACTCGTCGAGTATGGCATAAACTCGGCGAGTTCCCTTTCGATTCTAGAACTCAGGCTATTTGCATCCGACTCGCCGAGTTTTATGAACAACTTGACGAGTTGTTCTTGAATCTATGAAGATTTCCTTTGACTCGCCGAGTTGTATGAACAACTCGTCGAGTCCCTCCACTACTGAGTTTAACCTCCGACTCACTGAGTCCATTCTACTACTCACTGGTCCCCACTCGGAATCACCCGAAAGGGGAAAGATCGGGGACTCGCGGCTCGAGTCGCCGAGTCCGAAGAACGACTCGCTGAGTCGCATGCATGCAGTTACTAAAAACTCGATTCTGCTCAAAACCACTGCATACAATTTATAGATCTGAGTTTCTAAGGCTTGTTTACCACGTAGAGTTTCCAACTTTAGGTGTACATATGCATGAAAAATGGATTTAAAGGTTGAAAAGGCACTTAAAAGAGTAGATCTAGGGTTATCATGCAAAATGGCTCCATAAAGGTGTTAGATCTATGTTTTTGGAACAAAAACATGGCTAGATCTGAAGGCTAATCAACCCAATGTGATCTCTCTACTATACAGAAGCTAAGAAATGGATAAAATGGACTAAATGTGCTTATAATGGAGAATCAATCATAGAAACAGAAGGAAATCTGATTATTACCTCAATAAGCTCTGTAGTGGTTCAAGATCTTGGATCTTCTTCTACTCCTTTGGATCTAGCCTCCTTCTTCTCTTCAAAACTTCAAGATTCACACAAGAAATTCTCAAATACTCAAGGGAATGGTTAGGGTTTGCTAAATGATGCTCTGAGGGTGAAGGAGACGAGTTTGGGACTCATAAGATGGTTTAAATAGGGTGCAAACCCGGGGATTTTGGGTTTCTACCTGGCAGGCGGACTCGCCGGGTCCCGAATATGGACTCGTCGAGTCGCCGATCTATACGCTGCTCATGATCCCGCCTCTACTCGACGATTCTGGCAATATACTCGTCGATTCCCTCTTGAAACTTCTAAATAAATAACATGAAAACAACATACCAGAGACGGGTCGTTACAGTTCTCCCCCACTTGACTCAGACTTCATCCTCGAAGTCTGCTATGGCTGAATCTGCAAATAACTCTAGGTAGTGCTCTCTCATCTCATCTTCAACCTCCCACGTCTACTCAGACCCCTTCCGGTGCTTCCACTGCACCTTTACTAGCTGAATTACCTTGTTCCTCAAGGTCTTTGCCTTCCGGTCTAGAATCGCGACCGGCCTCTCAATATAATTCAGGCTGCTATCAACCTGAATATCTTCTAAGGGAACAACTGCTGACTCATCCACCAAACACTTCCTCAACTGAGACACATGAAAAGTGTTGTGGATCTGGCTAAGCTCTACCGGAAGATCCAACCGATAAGCAACCCGACCCACCCGGGCCAAAACCCTGAAAGGACCAATGAACCTGGTGCCCAGCTTGCCCCTCTTCCGAAACCTGAGGACACCCTTCCAAGGTGAGACCTTCAGAAGGACCATGTCGCCTACCCGGAACTCCAAGTCTGAACGCCTCCTGTCGACGTAGCTCTTCTGCCGACTCTGCGCAGTCTGTAGTCAACTACGAACCTGTTGAATCAACTCGGTCGTCTTGAGCACCACCTCCGTGCTCCCAATGACTCGCTGACTGACCTCGCCCCAACAAATCGGGGTCCTGCACTTCCTCCCATAACACATCTCAAAGGGAGGTCAGTCAATGCTCGCATGATAACTGTTGTTATACGAAAATTCCGCTAACGGAAGATACATATCCCAACTGCCACCGAAGTCTAGGACACATGCCCGGAGCATGTCCTCGAGAGTCTGATTCGTCCTCTCGCTCTGCCCGTCCGTATGAGGGTGGAAAGTGGTGCTGAAATGGAGACGAGTACCCATCTTTTCATGAAACCGCTTCTGGAATCTGGATGTAAAACGGACGTCTCGGTCTGACACCACCGATACCGACACTCCATGACGTGCAACTACCTCCCGCACATAGATATCGGCTAACTTCTCCGCTGATATGCTCTCCTGGATCGGTATGAAATGAGCACTCTTCGTCAACCGATCCACTACTACCCAAATTGAATCTACCCCACTTGCGGTCCTGGGAAGCTTGGTGATAAAATCCATGGTGATGTTCTCCCATTTCCACACGGGAATGTCTAATGGCTGCATCTTGCCGTGAGGCCTTTGGTGTTCTGCCTTGACCTTCCTGCAGGTCAGGCACCTCTCTACATACCAAGCGACATCCCGCTTCATGTAGGGCCACCAGTAATTGGTTCGAAGATCTCTATACATCTTCGTCGCCCCTAGATGGATAGAAAATCGAGACTTATGAGCCTCGTCCATCAACACCTGTCGTACTCCATCCCCGTGTGGTACCCACACTCTCCCATGAAGGGTCAACAACCCATGACTATCATAATCAAATGAAGCTACCCGACCCACTATCCTTTCGCACTTCTTTCTCTCCTCCTTGAGGCCCTCAACCTGAGCCTCTCTGATCCGTTCCAACAACGGAGTAATCACCATCATCCTCAGACATAAGTCTCTGATAGGGGCTGCTGTCACCTTGCAGATTAGGGCGTCAACCTATACGTTGGCCTTCCCTGGGTGGTAAAGGATTTCATAATCATAATCCTTCAGCACATCCAACCACCTCCTCTGCCTCATGTTTAGACTCAGCTGATCCATAAGGTATCTCAAACTCTTGTGATCCATGTAGATGGTACAACGGACCCCATAAAGGTAATGTCTCCAAATCTTGAGGGAAAACACCACCACCCCCAGCTCTAAATCGTGGGTAGGATAGTTAGCCTCGTGAGGCTTCAACTGTCTCGAGGCGTAAGCTATCACATGCCCTTGCTGCATCAATACTGCTCCCATACCTGTGATTGAGGCATCATAGTAGACTACAAAATCCTCTATTCCCTCTGGCAGGATAAGGATCGCAGCCTCGCACAACCTCTGCCTGAGGGTCTCAAACGCCGCTTGCAGCTCAGGCCCCCAACGAAACACCACCGACTTCTTGGTCAGTCGGGTGAGTGGTACTGCTATCTTGGAGAAATCCTGAATGAATCTTCTGTAATACCCTGCCAAACCTAGGAAGCTCCGAATCTCGGATAGAGACTTCGGGACCTCCCACTGCATCACGGCCTCTATCTTGGCCGCATCTACTAAGATACCCTTCTGGTTGATGAGGTGACCTAGGAACTGCACCTCACGCAACCAGAACTCGCACTTGGAGAAATTTGTGAAAAGTATCTCCCTTCTCAGGACTTCTAGCACGTCCCTCAGGTGCTCCTCATGCTGCTCCTGAGTCTTGGAATACACCAAGATATCATCTATGAATACTATCACAGGCTGATCCAGCATCGGTCTGCATACGCGATTCATGTGATCCATGAACACGGCCGGAGCATTAGTGAGCCCAAAAGGCATCACCACGAACTCGAAATGAACATAACGGGTCCTGAAAGCAGTCTTCTGCACATCTTCGCCTTTGACTCGCATCTGGTGATATCCGGAGCATAAATCAATCTTGGAGAACCAAGATGCCCCCTGAAGCTGATCAAACAAATCATCTATCCTCGGGAGGGGGTAACGGTTCTACACCGTTACCTTATTCAACTCCCGGTAGTCTTTACACATACGGTGCGACCCATCCTTCTTGTTCACAAATAGGATCGGCGCTCCCCAAGGTGAACTACTCGGCCGAATAAAACCCTTTTCTAGCAGCTCCTGCAGCTGCGTAGACAACTCCTGCATCTCAGAGGGAGCTAGCCAGTACGGTGCCTTAGCTATCGGAGCCGCACCAGGAATTAGGTCGATCCCAAACTCGACCTGCCTCTCAGGAGGTATTCCCGGTAAATCCTCTGGGAATACATCCGGGAAGTCTTGCACTACCGGAACAACGTCAACTGTCATCTTGCCCTTCTCCCAGGTATCCAAGACATAAGCTACATAATCGGCACAACCCTGCTGAAAATAGCGCCTCGCCCTCGCGGCTGAACAAAAAGCCGGTCCACGCTGTGGCCTCTCGCCCTGAATCACTAACTCTCCCCCACTGCGAGTGCGAACCCTCACTAGCTGCAATTCGCAATCAATCACTGCCCCGTTGGGACTCAACCAATCCATGCCCACTATAACCTTATTCCCACGCAGGGGAATAGAGACCAAGTCCACCGAAAACTGCTCGTCGAACAACTGAAGAGAACATCCTCTATGCACCTTGGCGACCCTCACGGTCCTGTCATCTGCTATCTCAACCTCTAGTGGACAATCCAGCTCCCCTGGAGCTCTACTAAATCTCTTGTTAAGCGCTAGCGATACAAACGATCGGGTAGCCCCCGAATCAAATAATACTATAGCAGAAATGCCGTTCACAGAGAACGACCCTATACAAAACATGTAACCATAAGCAATAATCAATAATAATATAGAGATGAAGGGAAGATACATACCCGTCACCAGATCAGGAGTCGCTCGTGTCTCCTCTGCTGTCATCTGAAAAGCTCTATTCTTTGCCACTGGTGTCTCGGCTCGGCCCTGCCGGCCATCTGTAATCCTCAAAGTAGCAGGGGCAGGTGCAACCACCTTCCCTGCTGCAACCAAACTCGGACACTGGGACTTTTTATGTCCCCTCTGATTGCAATGAAAGCGGATCAGATCTGATGCTGCAATAGCGGTAGCAGGGGTCGTACAATCCCTGCTCAAATGCCCAATCCGAACGCACCTGTAGCAGCCTAAACTCCCTGCCTTGCACACCCCATCATGCAATCTCCCACACTTACCACATCGACCGTGGCTCTGCTGACTCCTGGATTTGTGATCTGAAACCTTGGGCTTTTTGCCCGAACTACCTGTACCCGAAACCGCCTCCAGTTTCCTTTTCTTCTCCATCTCAAGGTCAATCTCCCTCTCCCGAGCCCTAGCAATCATGTCATCCAGCGTTTTACAGCTGGAATGGCTCACAAATTGGCGGATATCACTCTGCAGCATCTCATGATAACGGGCCTTCTTCATTCCCTCATCCGCTGCATACTGAGGAACGAGACGAGCCCTCTCCCTGAATTTGGCGGTGATCTCCACCACGGTCTCTGTAGTCTGGGTAAGGTCCTGAAACTCTCTGGCTAACTGCTGCACCTCAATAACCGGTGCAAACTCCGCCCTGAACCTAGTGGAGAAATCAGCCCAGGTCATGGCATCTAGCGCTGCATCATCTCCAATGGTATGTCCGACCTCCTCCCACCAATCCCATACCCTATCCTTCAGAAGACAGGACGCCAATCTAACTTTGTCCCCCTCGGGACACCTGCTCGTGCGGAAAGCATTGGTCACATCCGCCAACCATCTAGTACTCGCTATGGGGTCCCGTGCCCCGTGGTAATCTGGAGCTCCACATGCCCTGAACTCCCTGAACGTAAGTGTGCGTGACCCCATCATGGCCGCCACCTCAGGACGGAAGGTGCCCAATCTCTCATCCATCAAGTCTAGAATACCCTCCTTGATCGAACCAAAGATCACAGGAGTCTGCTCCAGTATGATACGAGTAATCTCTGAAGAAAGAAACTCTCTGGTCTGCTCATCCAACTGCCCGACCTCCGGGCCTGATCCTGATCCCCCTCCGGCACCTGAACTGCCGACTGTTGGCCTCGGATGCAAGACTACCAGTCTGAAACAAATCATAGCAACATCAGAAAACTGAAATATCTCAAGGGATCATTGATACCAATACTAGTTTCCTGGTCTTGTCTCAGCCTTCCTTGATTCGAGTATGGGTCCTCTGCTTTTAGTAGTACGGGCCCATACTACCTTGCACATCTATCCGTACTTTCCTCAAGAACTGCCTTGACTCCACCAAGTCACTTCTACTACTACTGATCTCTGCTACTCTCATCCTAGGCTTGCCCTAGGGAAATCTCTGACTCTATTCAAAACAATCCTCAGCTGCTGAAGGCCTCCTTGTGTCAATAATTAGTCATCACCTGAATACCATCACATGTGATGAGGCTCAGATAATCATTCAAGTAAAGGACTCGTCCCTACCACGGTTAGACTCAAACAAGAGCTGCGCAATAGGGCCAAATCCAACACTCTGAGATTATTCAACCCTGATCACATGTGATGTGACGTATTCACCTAATGGCTAACTCCCATCACTCAGAGTCACACAAATCACAAAGCAAGCAGCATTCGGATACAGGAAACTACTCAAGAAATTCTATTCTCATAACGAGATACTGTACTAGCATACAATTTTAAGCTCATACTATCAGGCATAACCTAAACAGGCTATCCTACTATTGTCTACTCAATAGTAGCATGCAAATCTTGTAAAGCTGAAACACATATAGTGTAACATCCCCAAAATCTTGGCCAGAAAAGACCGATTTTCATTTATGCTTTTAAATTAATTTCAGAGTAAATCCTTTTGATTTGAAAGAGTTGCGGAATTTGTTCCCAAAAACAAAACATGATAAAACAATGTTTACCAAAGCATTTCATAAAAGAAATGTATTTTCGTTATATAATCAAAACCTGGGGTGTCATGTTCCGATACAGACCAATAAGCATAAATGATAACATTACAAGTCATTCAACAAATATATACATATACAGACTTGTAAACAAAACAACTTGATGGTTCATCCATCTTATGCCCTTGCGCCACTTCCTGTAATACAAATAAAACTGAGTGGGTCAGGCTTGGGAGCCTGGTGAGCATATAGGGTTTTCAACCCACAATAAATAATTAAATTAATTATTATCAACCAACAATAACCCAATTACCCATTCCCGTTATTCTCACTTTATGTCCCTAAAATAACTAACACAAGGGACCTAGTCTAAGAATATTTTATCGGGGTGACAACACATGCTTCGGGGGTTCCTCAGCAATATAAGTCAAATAAGGCAACCATGAGGTGGATGGAATACAGCGAATGAACACCCAAGTTCATTAACACCTACAGGTTATGAGCCTGCTAGCGTTCCACTAGACTGTCTAGAAAAGTCTGTGGTCGTCATCTAAATTCTGCTAGATGACTGGATCAAAACAACATCGAGGCCTCTCGTCTATTTATTACACACCAACTATGTACCCATGTTCTACCCAACATATTAGTAGATAAAACATACATTTTTATACATATTTTCAAAACCTGTATAACATGCTCAATCAATACTTTTTCCACATAACAGATGAGGCACATACACATAACACGTATTTCATATAGAAATAATCAGATCTGTAAGATAGAAGAAAGTGAAAAGACATTCACACACATAACAACAAAATATACACATAACACGTATCTCGTATAAAATACTTCATAATTATGCATTAGAAGAAAGTAACAACACATTCACACATATAAACAACCATATACTTAATACACTCAAATCATACTTGTATTATTATCGTGTTTATGAAAGGTAGTATACACTCACTTGATCAGAAGATGATCGGACAGCACTACGACTTGCAAAAGTATTAATCCTCAACAAATCTGGAAGATCTCTACAAAAATCGAACTTCTCGCGGGCAGAGCTTTGGCTCGGAAACCGCACTTCTCGGGATCTTCGGGATCTCGGGACTTGCTTCGGGACTCGGGAATATTACCGGGGCTTCGGGGTACTTCTGGCATGCAAATCGATGCAAAACGAGAGAGAAAGGAGAGAAAAATAGCAAAGGAGCCGGCTGCCCTCGCATCCTATTTATAGGAGGCTGGGAGCCTCATTTACACGGGGCGTACAAGGGTACGCAGGGCGTACATGCGTCCGAAATCGTCACTGCATGCGTCATCTGAAGTGTCGACACTCTTCGCTGTACGTGGGGCATACACGAGTATGCGGGGCGTACTCCGAATGAGTCCGGTGATTCGCCTCCGGATAATACCGAGGTTTAATAATTAAATTTAATTATTAATTATTTAATAAACTTCGAAAATTCATATCTTCCTCATACGAACTCCGTTTTCGATGTTCTTTATATCCACGCGAAGGTGACACTACGCTCTACAACTTTTGTTTAGACTTTGTCGGCTAACTTTGATTTATTTTTATTATTTATTTTTAATAGGTAGGGACAGAAAATTTCGTTATTAATTCATAACTTCTTCGTTTGACGTCCGTTCTCGCCTAACTTTTTATCGCTTCGATACTAACAACGAGATATTCAATTATCGTTTAGATCACTAAGGCTAACTATCTCTCTAACGTAAATTTTACTTTTTACGTCATTTAGCGTTGCCGGTTCTGTCGTGAAACTTCAACAGGTCATAACTTCTTCGTTATAACTCGGAGTTCGACATTCTTTATATCTTCAGAAACCTTGTTTCAACTACTACAACATTATCTAAAGATATCAAGTTTATTTTATACTTAAATTTTGACACTTATTTTTATTTTTAATTAATCAAACCACATAATTAAGCAATTAAGCACAAAACACATAATACTCAAATAATACACTTCTATTATTTCAAAACGGGTTAAAAAGGTTAACCTAGACTATTACATTGCTAAAAATGGCAAGCCCAGAAACACAGGCGTTACATATAGCAGGTACATAAGGCATCCTCCTAGATCTTTAGTCCTATTCTAGCATGCTGTTCTACTGAAACTAAAACTGACAATCATAACATAACTTGTATGGATAATTTGGGAGTACTTACTTGAGCTCGGGTGATCGAATACGCCACACCATTTTCCTTTTATAAAAACTCTTATTCTTTCTAAACTCTTTTTCAAAAAAACCACTTTCAAAGACAATTTTCTTTTGAAAATCTTTACCGTTTCCTTAGTTTGAGTTCAAACACACCCAAAAGTGTATCTGAATCCCTCAAACCAAGGCTTTGATACCAACTTGAAACATCCGAAAATACGAACCAAAAATTTTTGTTTGATAATTACTAAAAACACCATGATAATATCATAAAGTAAAACTCGTACGTCAATATCTAAAAAACAATAGCAAGGTGTTATGAGTAAACTGTATCAAGACTATATCAAATCACATCTATGAAAACTAAACACAACTCCTAGGACAACTGAAGCTGTGGTGTGTGCGATGCCATCAACCTGAGCTCTTCCCTTTGCTTGCAGAAGTACCTGAAACCAAAACTAAAACTGTAAGCACGAAGCTTAGTGAGCTCCCCCAAACTACCACATACCATACAATACATATAAACACATACTGGGCCTTGCCCACTGCATCGGACGGAAGTTTGGAAACTGCATCGGACCGAAGTCCGAAACTAACCAGGGCCTTTCCCTGTGCATCGGACCGAAGTCCGGAACTACTGAGGCCTTGCCTCCTGCATCGGACCGAAAGCCGGAACTAACTGCATCGGACCGAAGTCCGGAACTGACTGCACATTGCATAGCATAAACATATCAACTAGCATGAACACATAAACTGCATACTGCATTGGGCTGTAACCCAGAACACATAACACATAAATCCTGTCTGAGCCACGAAGGCATCAAAAATACTAAAATCTGCATCGGACCAAAGTCCGGAAACTACTACTAGCTAAATGGGCCGGCATTGTGGCCTTAGACCTGTTCCTACTGGAAGGAGACTCACCTCGTAATCTGGCTGCTGAGTGTGTAGCTCTGGAAGCTATCTGCTACTGCTCCGGTATCTACCCGGCTACAATTCCACAATTACACTCAATTAAATACTAATAACTGCATTGGGGTGAAATGACTCTTTTACCCCTGGCTAAAGTCAACTCTCCTGGTCAAAGTCAACTTACAGTTGACCTGACTCGTCGAGTTGGGCCGCCAACTCGCCGAGTCCCTACTCTCACTTCTCAATCCTGTTCGCTGCTACTCGTCGAGTATGGCATAAACTCGACGAGTTCCCTTTCGATTCTAGAACTCAGGCTATCTGCATCCGACTCGCCGAGTTGTATGAACAAATCGACGAGTTGTTCTTGAATCTATGAAGATTGCCTTAGACTCGCCGAGTTATATGAACAACTCGTCGAGTCCCTCCACTACTGAGTCTAACCTCCGACTCACTGAGTCCATTCTACTACTCACTAGTCTCCTCTCGGAATCACTCGAAAGATGAAAGATCGGGGACTCGCGGCTCGACTCACCGAGTCGCATGCATGCAGTTACTAAAAACTCGATTCTGCTCAAAACCACTGCATACAATTTATAGATCTGAGTTTCTAAGGCTTGTTTACCACGTAAAGTTTCCAACTTTACGTGTACATACGCATGAAAAGGGATTTAAAGGTTGAAAAGGCACTTAAAAGAGTAGATCTAGGGTTATCATGCGAAATGGCTCCATAAAGGTGTTAGATCTATGTTTTTGGAACTGAAACATGGCTAGATCCGAAGGCTAATCAACCCAATGTGATCTCTCTACTATACACAAGCTAAGAAATGGATAAAATGGACTAAATGTGCTTATAATGGAGAATCAATCATAGAAACAGAAGGAAATCCGATTATTACCTCAATAAGCTCTGTAGTGGTGCAAGATCTTGGATCTTCTTCTACTCCTTTGGATCTAGCCTCCTTCTTCTCTTCAAAACTTCAAGATTCACACAAGAAATGCTCAAATACTCAAGGGAATGGTTAGGGTTTGCTAAATGATGCTCTGAGGGTGAAGGAGACAAGTTTGGGACTCATAAGATGGTTTAAATAGGGTGCAAACCCGGGGATTTAGGGTTTCTACCTGGCAAGCGGACTCGCCGAGTCCCGAATATGGACTCGTCGAGTCACCGATCTATACGCTGCTCAAGATCCCACCTCTACTCGATGAGTCTGGCAATAGAATCGCCGAGTCCCTCTTGAAACTTCTAAATAAATAACATGAAAACAACATACCAGAGACGGGTCGTTACAATGGATCGTTAGCCCAAACTATAAGTATTACTGATTTACTTAATCAGTCCCCGTTAATTTAATTAGTATCTTTTGATCACTAATTTAATCCAAATTAATTCTTGGTCAATACTAATTAAATAATATGATTTCTTAATAATATACTATTCTTATAATATCTTAATAAATCACAATTAACCTCTTTTTCAAATATCCATTCTATCAAATTGCTATGGTGAAAGAAACCTAAAAGGACCATGCTACTATCGGGTCAAGTACATACCAATTATATTCATCGTTTTAGACACCTAATCCAACAACTAGAAATCACTTTCTCCTCATCCTTTAATGGTAGCAACAGCCGCAGTGGCTGCAGCAACAACAACCTTAAAAAGTGTAGCATATCGGTCATCAAACTACTCCTTCATCACGACCTTGACATATTGAACCAACTCTGGTATCTGCCCCCGAAAAAAAGAAACAACCTCCTCACGAATGATCTCCCTAATATGGTTCTCAGTCAATGCTGGCCCATCCTGGCCATCTGCTTCTGTTTCTGATCCGGGTACATCATCAAATCTTCTCGTAATCGCCGTACTAAAAATAAACCAGGAAGATATTAGACAAAACACATATAGGGGAACCAATTCCCAAAAAAATTATAGGGTTTGTAACCTCCCTGATATGCGTACGAGTCCTGTGCTTTCAATTGTACGGGCCCATACTACCTTTCACACCTACATGTAGTTGTCTCAGAGGATCATCACAACATCCCTAACAAAACACTACACTAAAGCATACTCATGCACTTTATCCTCACTTCCTAGAGGAAAGCTACCCATATAAGGACTGATCGGCTGACCCCACATAACTCATCCTACAATAAACGGCCACACGACCCTCCATTGGTGCTAAAAAACTATTGCATGAACATTATCACATACTACACAAATTAAACAATCTTAGGTTAAAGGATTCAATCCTACAACGGTTGGACTCAAATAAGAGCTGTGCAGCAGGACCAAATCCCCAACCGTAAGACCATTTAACCCATGCAGTATGTGACTTAGCGCATTCACTCAATAGTTAGTTCACACACGAAAGAGTCATACCATAATCACTAAGGTATTCTACAAGAGATAAGGCATCAAATATAAGGCAATTGTATCATATGATTCTTGAGGATCACTATCCTATCAGTAGCATGTTGTTCTAACATAACATAATATAATCTCAAATAACAGTGTGGTAATTTGCGGTCTACTTACTAGCTCCGACTGATCGTACACGTCTCATCCTCTCTGATTATTTTGAAACCCATTTGAAAATTGTTTTAAAAATCTTGTTCCTTAGTTTGAAAATGGATTCACACGAGTGTTCCTCCAATTCACTAAAACTAAGGCTATGATACCAACTTTGTAACACTAAAAAATTCATGAAAATTTTAAACTTTTTAAACCAACCAGAAACCATATTTATTTACAACATAGTTTTCAAAATATGTTTAATATTAGAGTTTTCCAAAATCATAACAAAAAACATGAGGAGGTGCACGATCAAGCCTTTGCCTTCCCGCGATCATCTGAGGTACCTAAAACATGACCCAAAACTATAAGACCAACGCTTAGTGAGTTTTCCCCAAAATACCACTACATAAACTTAATAATAAACAACATCATGCATACAAGGCCTTAAGCATGACCGGAATGCCCCACTGGTCTACAGTCCATCTGGTACACTACAGAGCCTTCAGTCTAACTGGAACGCCCCATCGACCTATATTCTATCTGGTACACTCACAAAACCTTCAGTATCACGGGTACACCTCACCGGGCCTTCAGTCTATCTGGACCATTCTCTGGGACTTCGGCTTGACTGCTTCGCTCACTGGCATTCAGTCTATCTGGGATGCCTTGGGTCTATTGGCCTTCAGTCTACACTGGTCCACCTTAACCTAAACTATTCCACTGAGCCTCCGTTCCTACGACTTACAGTCGGCCCGCACCGAGTATCTTGGCCTACCACACAATGCAGGATGGCCTCAACTCATCCAAACACAATATTTCTACATATAAACATTCAAGATCAAGTTGGCACATAATACAGGAAAACAACAATCTTACAACTCACTACTGCCTACTAATCTTCTCACAACATACAATCCCACTACCAGTTAACCCCCATAGAATGCGTAACCATAAGTAACCAGAGGTGAGATAGCCACCCAAGCAGATGGTCCTACTCTAGAGCCACAACCAAAAAAGGAACAAACAAGAAAGCCTAGACCAATAGTTATCAGGCTATCCTACGTGACCACCGACAGTCCCTAAGGGCACTCCATAGATGATAACCTGCAAGCAAATATAACATACATCTCTACAGGTTATTACCACAAAGCAACATACTCCATACTAGGAGATAAATCTAACTAATCACTACAACATAGCATCATACTTAATACCATAACACAGATCTAACAGATTACTACAACATAACGACATACTTAATAACAAAACACACATCTAACAAATCATTATAGCATAACAACATACTAAATATCAACAATCCAAGGAATTCATAACCGTATATACTCAGCGGCGAGATAGTCACCCAGACTGGTGATCCTCCTCTAGAACCACAACCAAACAAGGAATGGGTAAGAGAGCATAGATCAAGGGTCCTCATTCTATCGTACATGACTATATAACATCCCAATAGCATCCCTCTAGTAGCAGATGACCAAAACTTGTGGGCCGACATTGGTGCCTTCGACCCACGGGTACAATGAAGCGAAACTCACCTCGATATGCGCGTAGATAACCACTATAGCAATCAAGGACTCTACCAGATTCAAATCACTTCCAAACACATAGATGACGATACTTAAGTCAATAGCCGATCATAGATCATAGACACTTGCAACAGTGACCACCTCACGTGAAATGACGATAAGGGTTTCACATAAAATGATGATTAGAGTTAAGTAAGAACAATTAACCCCTTAAGGACATAATCACTTAAGGGTATGATTGATTAAGGTTTGACTTAAAATTTTTTGGGTGAAATAATAACTTAATCAATAGTCCAAATACATGTTTGATTATTGTCCAAAATATTGCTTCTCGATTCTAGGGTTTTTCACATAAAATAATAACTAGGGTTAGTGTTCGACACATAAATCTATAAGGACTTAATCTATTAAGCCCAATATTGCATTAAGTTAATTTTTGGGGCATTAAAAAGTATTATTTTACGTTTAATTATTAGTTTCAATGCGGGTCTCGACCAACTCCAAAATTAGGGTTTCATGACACTAGGGTATTCTAAACCCTAATTAGGGTTTCCAACTCAAATACTAGACAATTAGGTTCTAGGTTAGGCTTTTAGGTTAATTAGATTTTAATAAGTTGGGCAGCACCCACTAACACGTCGGGTGATGGTGGTGAACGGTGGTTCAGGGCAGTAGCCACCACCTTACTGTGGTGGTGGTTATGATCTTAGGCCGAAACAGTGAAAAAGCATTTCAAACATTCGTACAAACACACGCACATACATACACATACACACATCCACCCAAAGTGGCAGTTGGTGGTGGTAAAAGGGCAACGTGTGTTGGTGGTGGTTTTTCATCAGTTTTTGGGTTAAGAAACACCCAAAACAACATTCAACTGAAATAAACACACACATAAATACCATATGAAACACATACATAACCACCACTCACGGTGGCTGGTGGTGGCAGAAAGAGTAGTATGGTCGACAACCACCGTAGTTGGCTGCCATGGTGGTGTTTAACTCGATTTTTCGGCCAACATGATGCCTGCCACGAGCATCAACACTAACAAACACACACACACGCACTCGTGAAACACATATGAAAACACATCCACATCAACCCTCTTCGGGGGTGGTATTACGATCAAAGCAGCGGATGGAAGGGTCGTACGAGCGGTGGCAGTAGTAGCTAGCTTTTGTGGGATAGAAAGAAGGCAAGGGGGCAGTCGGAGTAGCACCGATAACTACCAGTTGCATATGCGGATGACGACATAAAAGAAGAAGTGGCGGAGGAATGGAGACAGCGATCATTCACAGTCGTTTTGGTTTCGAAAGCTTCCCTTCCAGCGCTAGTCGTCGTCGCTAGTAGGATAGTTACGGTGATGGTTCAGCGAAGGGGATGGCAACACTGGAGATGGGAGAGATAAGGTGGTGGCAGCTGGAGCTTTTAGGGTTAGGGTTTGATGCTTCTGTTAACAAGAGGGTGGAGGAACGAGTTTTAATTCACGTCTCTAGCTCCAAATTTATACTAATTTTGACACTTCCGACCCCTCCCTCTTTATTCTTTCTCAATTCAGATCTTATGTTTACTCTTTATCCCCTGCTCCCAAAAATTCTTTCAATAAAATTCCATGTGTTAAATTATAGATCCCAATTTCCAGCAATTACAACATTTAACTCCTTATGGCTAACACAAATAAATTATTACGGATTTAGAGCTAAAATAAAATAAAATAAAAATTATATCTTGAGGTTTTTAGGGATTATTTATTTATTTATTTATTTATCTTATATATTTACTTATTTTGTTTCATTTATTATATTTTATTTAAACGGAGTGTTATAATAATGAATATCGTTGTATAAGGTTTACAAAAATCGAGTATGTTTGATATGTATGTAAAAATGTAGTGTGCTCATTTTTATAAAAATGAATGTTTCAAATTAATTAACGTATGTACATCTATAAACATTGTGTACTTAAACATGTAAATGAATATGCATAGTAATAGTTTGAATCCTTGAAATACTACAAAATTTTATAACGTACTTGTTATAATATCCAATGTCACATAAAAGTCATATAATTTTTTATAATGTAGAATTTGTTATGTGAACTGGTTATTTCACGATAAAATAATCATAAAAGTTTACACTAGTTTATTTATAATAATATGGTAAATTGTTAAATAATAGTATTTATATAATCTAGGTTTATTGTATTTTCGCATAAAAAATTGATTTATATAAATAAAATATTTAGGCACATGTGTTCCTCTTGGAAATAATTAAAATATTTAAAATGGGCTGTAACACTTACCCTTGAAACGTGAGTTCGATTTGTACAGAATCAGTTTCATTTTCATGAGGATTCGCATGAGAACCCGCATCTTGTTGTCTTTTTGAGCTAAAACAAACCCCGAGACTTTCTATAATATTTTTAACCGAAAAGGATTGTTTTGTAACGAATAAAATAATCGGATTATTGTGTTCGCTTTTTTTAGAAACTATAGGAACTGTTTGGTAATGGTTTAAATCACAATCAGACCATTTTTGATCAAGTATTTCAATTGAGGGGTTTATTTGGCTAGATAATTCAAATAAGGGCTGTTATTATTAAATATTTGCAAACGGACTGATTTTAAATTAAAACTGAAAATGGAGGGGCTAGATGTGTTTAATGGCTCAAACTTAGGAGGATTAGGGCTTTTTGCCCTCATCACTTGGACTGATCGGGAAAAAAAGAGACGGATATAATATTACGAACGAAACAAGATGAATGGAACACACGGATTCAACAGAAATCGGGAGAAAATTATTTGGGGATTCGATGCACGTCTGATCTGGAAGAATCATGAAGAAAACACGAATGATATCTTGCAAGGGGCGAGGTTTTCGATCGAGAGAGGAAGAAGGACGCACGGAAGCAACAGTAAGGTTGAAGGGGGAAGGCATCTCCGGTAGTGAGGTGTGAAAGGGAGGTACGAGGGTTCTGTGTGGTTACATGTGTTGCGAGGGGTAGGAGGCCAGTAAGGGTTTCGTCGATCAGCTTCGCAAACCGATGTGGTCTCCTGGGTTCAACGGACCGAAGGGAAGAACGGGATGGGGTAAGGCAGCAGAGTCGTCGCGGTAGGAAAGAGGTCGAGGGATCAGAGGGGGTTGTCGCCTCCCGTGTTTGCTTCAGGGAAATGCGCACTTCAGTGGGTTTTGCTCTCGGTGGTGGAAAGGTACGTAGACGGGGGCTGCTCCGGCAGCTCGCCTGATCTTCTTCTTTCTATTTCTTTTATTTTCTTTATTTATTTATTTGTTTATTTTTTTTATAGAAATCATTGGAAATTGGATGTTTGGGTGTTAATGTTTGATAGGATTCGATCGGGGAAATGGGTGTTTGAGTTTACTGTTTGACAGGGGAAAAGGAAACATCGAAAATCAAAAGGAAAGTGTTTGGTTTGCTTCATTTGATAGGGAAGGAGGAGCACAATCGGGGTTGTGAAATCGATGGGAAAGAAGAAGTGAAACAAAGGGTGTTGCTGCCCTTTATGGCTAGCTGAAATACGTATGAACAACACCTCCAAATGGTTTTCTTGGCTTTGAGTGTAGGATTGTCCAATTTCATTATGTGGTATTCCTTTTGTGTGTGGTGATGTAGAAACATGATTTTCTACACAATTAGATTTCGTTGGGATTTAAGTTGTACCATTGAAATATTTTCTTAAATTTTATTTATTTCTTATGTATTTGAGTGTGTAGTTGTATAATATAATAGGCATATTTTTAAAAACAATTATATTTACATATAATGCATTTGTATACATATTATTGGTTGGTTATATACGTATATGATATATGTAAGGGAAATCGAGTACTGCAAGTAAATGGAGCCAAAATTTATTGTACATGATTGATATTTGTTTTTGGAAGCCCTATAAGAATTATATATACATGTGTACAATAGTTTTGTTACAATATTATAATTGTATACATATACACATTGCGGATCTTTGATGTTTCTTTGCCATACATAATGTATATTTTACAAAAACCATAACCAATTACATCTTTATTTGTTATTAAAATATGTTTCCTTACATATGAATATATGCATGAATTTTAGAGATATTTTGTCACCTCTACCTTCAAAATTTTCACAAATCAGATTGGATTTATATACATATTATTTCAGGTATATTACCAATAATTGAAATTATATCGACATGAATAGTTCAAGGTTCCACGATTAATAAATCTCTAAACGTCTGATTTTTCAACTTTTATAAATATAAATATTTGGCTATAGCCTGAGTCCAAAAATACTTTTGGAAATTCCATTTGAGAAGTGCAACTTCCTCAATGGTTAGAAAACTGTTTTAGCAATTTTAAGAAAATTAGTATTGTACTGGTTTTGTATTCATAAAACAATCGTATCTTTTGCATACGCACTCCATTTTGGATGTTCTTTATATTTTCGGAAATAGGAAAACATTTACTATAAGACTAGAATGTTTGAATTGTTCACAACTGCTTAACAAAAAAATTTTAGTTTTTCAGACGCATTCATAAGGTTTCAGTTTGAATAGTTTGATTTGTTTGTCAATTTACACATTTGGAAGAAGGATATCGTATGGTATATTATAATAGTTGAAATAACTCATTTATGTTATATTAGATGCACTAAGACTCAATTAGTTATACTACCAAAAGGCTTATTGTGAACTTGACCGTTCACTGGCTTTGACCTAAATTCTAGGATGTCACATCACCTCCCCATTATGGGAATTTCATCCCGAAATTATTATGTTGTAGAATGTTTTGTTCTAATATTATTTTGTTGTAATAGTATTTGATTCCAGTAATGAGGGAGCACTGCTAAAAATTTATGGATACTTTTGTTTTATTTGATCCTTACATTTTGAAATAAACTCTGGCACTCTATGAGAGTTCAATCCGGCATTTATTATAGGTATGTGGCTTTTTTTGAGGCTTTTGATTTCTTGATCCATGATCTCCATTGGTTCCTCCACGAAGTGAAATTTAGTGCTAACATGGATCTCATTGAGAGGAATAACAAGGTTCTTATTAGAGATACTTTTGAAATTACATACGTGGGAGGTGTCATGAACTTAATTAAGTTCTTGAGGTAAATTGATTTTGTAAGGCAGCAGACCAACCTTTGGTAGCATTTCAAAAGGTCTGATGTAACTGTGGTTTAGTTTACCATGTTTTTCTAAATCTAATGACGTCATCCCATAGAGCGACCATTAGCAGGACACGATCTTTTACTTTAAATTTAAGGGTTTGCGTCTTGTGTCAGTGTAGCCTTTTTGACGACCATGTGCAGTCTTCAGTCGTTCCTTTATCTGAAAGATCTTTTTTTTTTATGAATGATCTCAGGGCTAGTGAGGAGCATCTACAACATGCTTTTTAGCTAGTTGGGTATCTCCAACTTCTGTCCAGCATCTCGGAGAATGGAATATATGTCTATACAAGGCCTCGGATAGAGCAGCCTTTATGCTAGTTTAATAACTATTGTTATATGAAAACTGAACTAGTGGTGAGTGAGTATCCCATGAATTACTGAAGTCTATCACCCATGCATGGGGTATTTCTTCTAAAGTTTGTGTCAATCTTTCACTCTGGCCATATATAGTAGTTATGTAGAGTTTGGTTCCTAAGAACCTTTGCAATGATTGCCAAAATCTAGAAGTGAATCTGCTATCACGGTCCGGGATAATAAATATTGGCTCACCATGCAGTCTGACTATTTCCTTGAAATATGTTCGGGTGAGTTTCTCTATCTTGTTAGTTTCTTTGGTGGCTATGAAATGGGAGGACTTGGTCAAACAGTTAACCACTACTCAATTAGTGCCATAACTGCTTGAAGTTCCTGGCAACTACATTATGAAGTCCATGGTCATCTATTCCTATTTCTATTTCGAGACTGAAGGTTATTGTAGTAGACCAAATGGCTCCATGTACTTTGCTTTGACTTTGGAGTTGGTCAATCACTTACTGTTATACGTGGTGATCTGTAGCTTCATGTTCGGCCACAAATACAACTTTTTAAGACTGAGATACATCTTATCTGATCCAGGATGTATTAAATATCTCGACTTATGAGCTTCATTTAAGTTTATACTCTTGACTTCACCAAACTTTAGGGTCCAAATCTGATTAATGAAATACCATTTTCCATCTTCCTTAAGGTTGAATTGTTTATCCATACCTCACATGTTTTCTCCTACAATATTCTCGGGTTTGAGTGCTTCCAGCTGAGCATCTTGAATTTGGGTGGTGAGATTGGAGTAAGTGATGATGTTTTGAGCATCTAAATGGAAATGCTTTGCTTGCTCTTTCCTACTTAAAGCGTCTTCTATGACATTTGCTTCACTAAGATGATAAGAAATTCACATTCGTAATCATTTAGAATTTATACACACTTTTGTTCCATAGAGGTAGTGAAAGACCCTCACCTTCGTATTTTTGAAAGACCCAAACTTTCATACTTGACAATATATTTACTCCAAAACATGCTACTTGCATACTCATAAAAACAATATTTTACATTGATAAAGTGATTACAAATGACTGGATACAAACCGACTATTACTAAGTGTTATATATTACACAACTACCCAGGATACTATACTTTTATACATACTTGAACATTAAATACAAAGAAATAGTATTGACTATTCTAAATCTTTCAAACATAGTATAAGACTATACTGGATGATTATCGCCTGCATTTCTTAAACATTAAGAGGGATAAGCAATAACGCTTAGTGAATTCAATAAATAGATACAATATAATCTTATGCCATATATATACCATTATGACAAAAGCAATGAGGAACAAGAACAACAATAGCATATGCATATCATATGTCAAGCTTTCAATATCAGCTCAAGATTTGATTCAAAGATTTACGATCAATGAGACATAATGATTTCAATACTTGATATACATCAATAAAGCTTTGGCCCAAATGGCACAGAAGACACACAATTTTTGATTAAACATTTTGGTAGATTTCAGGCTTTTAGCCCTATCTGACCTTCTTCTAATGCCATAGAATAGAAGTCATTCTTATACTATAAGTGCTCTACATGGCTAGCCCTATCTAACCTTCTGCCAATGCCATAGAATAGAAGTCATTCCCTTACGAGACATGCTCTACATGGCCAGAGGCCACATACTAGTACCACCGTGAATCTAAGTCCTTTCACTAATCACATGGTCAAAGGTATAACTTTGCTACAATTATAGCATGAAATAACAACATGAGATAATAACACAGAAAAAGCACATAACATTAAATTTTTCCTATATATTGAACTCACCTTGAAATAGCCAGGGGTTAAAATAGTAATTTGTGCAACACTTCGTTACTATAAATAGCTTTCTTCTATAAAAACCGGGAGCTTTCTTAAAAACCGGGTCTTGTGAAGGTAGAGCTTCAAATCAAAAAGATAAACTTCTCGAGGACTTCAAGCACTTCGGGGCGTGTTTCGGGTGTTAGAAATGATACCGGGGCTTCAGGGGATGTCAAAAGAGTGAAAATATTGAAAAAGGGGTAAAAAGTAGCGATTTTCCAAAACTACCCAGGAAGGCTCGCAACGTTCCTATTGATAGGGCGATATTGTGAGGGCCGGCCGAAGAGGACACGCGGCTGCTAGAGCGAAGGCCACAAAGCGAGAGGAGGGAAGGAGCTGGCGCGCATGTGAGGCTCGGACATCGCTCGGCTAGAACATGCTTCGGAGGTTCGGACGCACAGCGCATCGGGTGACTAAGGTGCTTCGAACACGCTGTAACAACGTAAATTTCCAAAACAATTTTTCGCATTTTATAAAAACATAATTGATTTATTATTCACAAAAACATCATTGTTTGAAAACTTAATTCATAACATATATCAATCCCAAGATCTCATAGCATAAAATCCCGTGTGGGTACTGATCAAGCCGGCGCCTTCCCGTGATCCTCACTAGTACCTGAAACACATAATATAAAACACTGTAAGCACATAATATAAAACACTAAGTTCCCCAAAATACCACATATAACACATAGTAGCCACTCGAGGCTATAAATCTGTGGGTCCGTGCACCAAACTCTGTGAACCCTCAGGTTCTAACTCTGCAACAAGCACAACATAAATCACATAGAATAATGCAGTGCAACACATAACACGTATATAGCATGCAAACACTGTATCACATAACTCTATTCACCTACTCAAGGTAAAGTATAATGAGAAGAATCACCTCTGATATCTCAGTAAATATCTAACTCGGTAACTCTGGTCTAGCCTCTGCCTAATCACATGAAATAAATACTCTAATTAATACAACCCTCAGGGCTAGGCTAATCTCTTCCTCTCAATACATCCACTAGGAAGGGTAAAAGACTATCATACCCTTCTGATGGCTCTAAGGTCCAAACATTGACTAACCCTAAAAGTCAACAAAGTCAACGGTCAACCTTGATCAAACTCGCCGAGTTCACAACTGTGACTCGGCGAGTCCACACATGCTCTTCACTCTCCTAGTCCTCATTCGTCTCATTGAGTCAACCTCAATTCTGCAAATTATCACTGATCACAATCTGTGAAATGTCCCGACCCAACTCACCGAGTTTGGCTCCTGACTCAGGGAGTACCATCGTGCACTCTGTCCTCCAGACTCCCTCTGACTCACCGAGTCGCTTCCCCAACTCAGTGAGTCACCAACTATGTGATTATCGGGAAAACCCTCGTCCTACTCGCCAAGTCGACTATTGGACTCGGCGAGTTCATGCCATGCTTAAGCTAAACTAACCTCTTGAGGTTAGATCTGCTCCTCTAAACCATAGATCCAGCTTCCCAAAGCATTATAATCACGTAAACCTAGCATCTTGGTGCACATGCAAAGGCTCAAAGGCCTTATTTGAAGATATGGCCTCTAAAATGACATCCTAAGTTCATAACCTCCATTAATACCCATAACGCTCAAGGGAAAAAGGGTCTCTGTCCCTCTTTGGGTCCAAATCTACAACACCAACACGAGATGGGACCAATTACTCCA
This sequence comes from Lactuca saligna, assembly GCF_052625555.1. NCBI lineage: Eukaryota > Viridiplantae > Streptophyta > Magnoliopsida > Asterales > Asteraceae > Lactuca > Lactuca saligna. The sequence continues at coordinate 150,392,192 of NC_136422.1, forward strand.
TATAACCATCCTCTAATGGGGCTAAAAAGCCCTAACTCTAAGAATTACACCATAAACGGAAGAAGGGTCGAATGAATATCTCAAAATGGAGTCTCTAAGCCCTGGAATCACTGGATTAGCACCCTCTTCAGCCTCCTCTTGTCTTGGTCCTCTTCTATTTGCAAAAACACCAACAAAGGATCAAGAAATGACTCCTTTCCTCTCACAAATGCTCTAGCTCACTTAGGGTTTCTCTCTGGGGTCTGGTATCCGCAAATGACGGCCATAAGGCCCTTTAAATAGGCCTCAAGCCCACGGAATTAGGGATTCATTAAACTGCGTGGACTCGCCGAGTTCATGGAGCGACTCGCCGAGTCCAGCCATCCACCCGGATAATGATTTGGATCTCTACTCGGCGAGTCTACGCATCAACTCGCCGAGTCTTTCCACAAAACTTGAAATTCAAATGAATAAATATAATACCTGAAATTCCAGATATTACAATTCTCCCCCACTTGAATCAGACTTTGCCCTCGAAGTCTCATCCCTGAAATAACTCTGGATGCTGCTCACGCATCTCTCGCTCTGGCTCCCAAGTCAATTCGGATCCTCTCCGATGTTGCCATTGAACCTACACCAGAGGCACCTGCTTGTTCCTCGGAACCTTGATCTTCCGATCCATAATCGCAACTGGTCTCTCCATGTAGTTCAGGCTCGCATCCACCTGAATGTCCTCTATGGCACTACCTCCGACTCGTCGGCTATACACTTCCTCAGCTGAGACACGTGGAAGGTATTATGAATCCGCTCCAACTCCGCAGGTAGCTCCAAGCGATACGCTAACCTACTCACCCTCACGATCACTCTAAATGGCCCAATATACCGGGGCCCTAGCTTTCCCCTCTTCCTGAATCGAATCACTCCTTTCCAAGGATATACCTTCGGGAGAACATAATCACCGACCTGGAACTCCAGCTCAGATCGTCGCCTATCCGCATAACTCTTCTGGTGACTCTGAGCAGTCAACAACCTCTACCTGACCTGTTGTATCTGCTCTGTCGTCTGAAGCACGATCTTCGTGCTACCCATCACTCGTTGCCCTACCTCTCCCCAACAAATGGGAGTCCGACACCTCCTTCCATACAACAACTCAAAGGGTGGCATACCAATACGTGTATTGTAAGAGAACTCCGCAAAGAGAACTCCGCTAAGGGCAAATACGTGTCCCAACTTCCACCAAAATCCAACACACATGCTCGGAGCATGTCCTTGAGTGTCTAAATCGTCGCTCACTCTAATCGTCAGTCTGTGGGTGGTATGCGGTACTAAAATGCAGCCTCGTAACCAACTCCTCATGGAATTTCGTCCAAAATCTGGAAGTGAAACGCACATCTCGATCTTAAACAATCTAGATCGGCACCCCATGCCGCGATACCACCTCTCTCACATCTATCTCTGCTAACTTCTCCGCATAAGAACTCTCACTAATGGCGAGAAAGTGAGCTCTCTTTGTCAAGCGGTCTACTATCACCCAAATTGCATCGACACCCCTTGCCGTTCTCGGTAATTTGGTGATAAAATCCATGGATAATTGTTCCCATTTCCACTCTGGGACTTCCAGTGGCTGCAACTTACCATGCGGTCTCTGATGTTGGCCTTAACCCTGCGATAGGTTAGGCACCTCTCAACAAACCACGCTACATCTCTCTTCATACAGGGCCACCAATACTCCCTTTTAAGATTCAGAAATATCTTAGTGGCCCCGGGATGGATCGAGAATCTCGATCTATGCGCCTCCTCCATCAAGATGGTACTCGTTCCTCCAACAAACGGTACCCAAATCCGACCCTGGAAGGTCATAAGCCCTCTGCTATCGGTCACGAACTCCGACACCTGTCCGATAACTCGTTCTCTCTTGCGGTTCTCCGGTCTCACTGCCTCAGCCTGAGCCCCTCTAATGGTGTCCAACACCGGAGTCATCACCGTCAATCTCATATAAATATCCCGAATCCGGGAGCTCTCTACTCTATGACTCAGGGCGTCGGCTACCACATTGGCCTTGCCCGGGTGGCACAGGATCTCGCAATCATAATCCTTTACCACATCCAACCATCTCCTCTGACGCATGTTAAGGTTTGGCTAATCCATCAAATACTTCAAACTCTTGTGGTCCGTGTATATCGTACACCGAACCCCATACAGATAGGTGCTGCCCCCAGAATCAAATCAATGCGAAACTCAACCTGCCTCTCGGGAGGCACACCCGGTAACTCCTCGGGAAAAACATTCTGGAATTCACGCACTATCGGGACCTCCTCAACTGTACTCAGTCTCTCTACACCAACTCTCGTATCCATCACATATGCTATAAAACCACTACAACCCTGCTGTAGACTCTGCCTCGCTCTAGCAGCCAAACAAAACGCTGAATCGCAAAGGGTACCCTCGACGTACACCGTAAGAACTCCCCACTTGGGTCTCGTGTAGTCACCAGCTGCTGCTCGCAGTCGATAACTGCTCCAAATATTCTCAACCAATCCATGCCTACGATGACAAAGACGTCCCCCATCGTAATCAGGACCAAATCAATAGGAAACTCTACACCAAAAATCTCGAGTACACATTCTCGAATCACCTCCGTGGCATACACTGCTGTCTCGTCGACGATGGAGACTCTCCAATAGAGGATGTTCAAAGAAATGTACTTTGAGTGAGAGACATCACATCTATGGAATTGTCTTGTAACAATCTCCAATAGAGGACTTTGTAATTTCATTGGCAATAGTTCTTGTGACTTTAGTGCAGTGATATTACGAAAGGATCATTTGATAAAATGTTAGAATCTAGCATATTCTATAAGTGGCAAGAATTTGATATTCTTTCACTTGTAGAAAGGATTGGGAGTTGTGAAATCAGTATGATTGGTAATATGTTCATTTGATGTATTTCACATAGTAAGAACCATAGGTAAACATTATGTGCATGCTAAGAGCATGGGACAAGTGTGGTAATAATTCATGTAAGAAGTTGATTACCCGAAACGACAAATAATGAGTAATCGATATGGTGATAAATAAAAGGTGTTTTATTTATATTCAAAGCTTTGAGGCCATATGGGATTAGTATTATCCTTGTGTTTCACCTTGCATGTTTTGACTTCCCGAATAATTAAATTGGTTCAGAACAATCAAATTATTCGAACGGACCACAGTCGTTCATATGTTGAAAGTAGGTATGAATGAAGACTGTCGTGAATTGGTATGTGGATTATTTAAAGAGCATTAGACATAAGAAAATGTTTGTTGCAACGTTCATGAGTGCTTATGAATATGATTTGAGCATTGGATTAAAGTCACGCTCACTTGGATCACTTCATGGATTTTCTCACGAGTGATTGGTGAGACGATAACATCTTATATTCTTGAAACCGAGATGTCTGAGTTGTATGTTGCGAGTCGGTTGCACATTGATAATATGTAAACACATCAGTAACTTGGTGTTATAAAACATATTGTTTTGTGTGATTTGGTGAGTGAGTGCAAGCGAGCATTGAGTCAAAGTTTATTCGTTCCTTTTATCCAAAGTAGGATGAAAGCGATATCTGTGGGCCCCTCGATGATTTAGTGATGGCACCTAAGCGCTTGGACAAGCCAGGACTAAATTGATGTGTTCAATTGTAGTCTGTTGTCAGTCGTCATAAATCTGAATTCAGGAAACAGCACATAGACAGAGAGAATGATTTAGATCCATGTCTCAGTCTATACGATAATATCTAGAATGGAGGAATATATGATCACTTATCTAAAGGACACGCGTATCTGATAAGATCAGAGTTGACAGCGGCTTTAGAAAGCTACGATTGCAGATCAGGATCTGAAGTCATACGCAGAATAGTTATTAGACTTATCCAAGTGGGAGACTGTTGGATAAGTGTCTAAGTCCATAACTATTTTCGTATGTACTTGACCCGATGGTGCATGGTCCTTTTGGGTTGCCTTCACCAAAGCAACTTGATAGGATGAATTATGGAGAGAAAGGATTGATTATGATTTATTAATATATTATGAGAATAATATATTAAAGGAGAAATCATATTGTTTAATTAATATTAGTTAAGAATTAATAAGAATTTAGTTTGTGGCTAAAAGACATTAATTAAACTTAAGGGACTAGAACTATCAATTGTGTGATAGTTAAATATTAGGCTAATGGACTCCATAAAGATGGAGTGGACGAATTCTATGGGGAAACCCTTTAGAAATTGTCCAAGGCCTCTAAGGAGGAAGTCCATGGGTCGCTTAGGCTCAAAAACGTGGTGAGCTTGTTGATTAGGGTTTCCACACGTTTTGGGAAACCTCCTTCTCTTCTCTTCTTCATCCTCTTGCTCTTGGTGTTTCTGAACCATTAGAGGAGTGACATTTGTGACTCTAAGCTTTCTAAAGTTAATACAAGAAGGATTTGAGATTGTTATTGCTAAATAACAATCAAGCATGTACAATAGAGAAACCTAGATCCAAGCATTAGGGTTTGTATGAGCACATAGGATGTTCTTATTGCTAAAACCCATCAAATACATCATATCAATCTCATAAACATATAACATAAGGGTATTTTGGGAAATTACCGTTCGGGTGCTGACTGATTGTACACACGACTCTGCTCGGCGTTTTCTAAAAATCTTTTACTCTTTTTAGAAAACTTGGTTCTCTTTTGAAAATATTTTTCAAATTCTCAGTTTGATTTCAAATACGCCCGAAGGTGTACTCGAATCCCTCAAACCAAGGCTCTGATACCAAATTGTAACAACGTAAATTTCCAAAACAATTTTTCGCATTTTATAAAAACATAATTCATTTATTATTCATAAAAACATCATTGTTTGAAAACATAATTCATAACATATATCCATCCCAAGATCTCATAGCAAAAAATCCCGTGTGTGTACTGATCAAGTCGGCGCCTTCCCGCGATCCTCACTAGTACCTGAAACACATAATATAAAACACTGTAAGCACAAAGCTTAGTGAGTTCCCCAAAATACCACATATAACACATATTAGCCACTCGAGGCTATAACTTTGTAGGTCCGTGCACCCAACTCTGTGAACCCTTAGGTTCTAACTCTGCAACATGCAAAGCATAAATCACATAGAATAATGCAGTCCAACACATAACACATATATAGCATACAAACATTGTATCACATAACTCTATTTACCTACTCAAGGTAAAGTATAATGAGAAGACTCACCTCGGATATCTCAGTAAATCTCTAACTCGGTAACTCTGGTCTAGCCTCTACCTAATCACATGAAATAAATGTTGGAATAGTGCCTAAGGCTGCAACTATTTTAGGCAAGTACTTGACCCAATTGTGCATGGTCCTTTTGGGTTGCCTTTACCAAAGCAACTTGACTGGAGAAATAAATAGAGAAAGAGGTTATTATGCTTTATTAATATGTTATAAGAATAATATATTAAAGGATAAATCATATTTGTGTAATTAATATTGGTCAATAATTAATTAGGAATTAATTTTGTGATCAAGTGTAATTAATTAAACTAGAGGGGCTGAATTGTAATTATGTGATAGTTGCAAAATAGGGCAATGGTTATCCTTGTTAAAGGATGGACGAATTCAAGGAGAAGGATATCCTTAAAATCGTCCAAGGTCCAAGAGATAAGGGTTTTCAAGGATTATCTTGTGGTTGCTTGGTGGGCAAGTAACTGGATAAGGATAAGGACTGAAACCCTAATCCCAACCCTATATAAAGACCCCTAAGGCCTTAGGATTTCGTCCACTTGATCCCTAGAGCATCTAAGGATGATTTCTACCTCTTCCCTTCTGTCTCTCTCTATAGCCTCTCCAATTACTTGTGGTGTTTGTGAGCCATTAGAGACACTACACCTGTGGTGCTTGCTTTCAAGACTAAGGGTTTGAAGACTTAAGTTGTTATTGCAATATAACAACAAGAGTGAAAACATAGATCCAAATTAGGGTTGCATGCACACATAGGATTGTTTGTATAAAACCCATCAGTGGTATCAGAGCCTTTGGTTAAGTTGTTTTCAATTAGTATTATTCAATTGCATGAACTTGACAAATTAGGGTTTATAGCCAATAAACCCTAGGAGGCCATAGATTTCGAGATTAGGGTTTCCTTACCCTAATTTGCAAAAATCTTGAAAGGGTTTTTGAATCCTTTCCTTTTAATCCAAGATTTCGAAATCATTAAAAGATAATCCCATATCTTGTAATTATCTTTTAATGGTTAAATATGGTAATTAAAGATTTTGAATTATCCCATCCCATTATTTTCGAAATTTAGAGGGATAAAAGGGATTAGGATAAGTTAATTGTTTAAATGGTAATTATCCTCATGATTTAGATAATCCCTTATGATATAATAATTTAAATTAATAGTTTAATTTGTGATAATTATTAAATCAAGAGTTTTAATATTTAAAATTTAAATTTAAATGGTATTAAATTTCGAAAATTTTAAATTGGAGATTAAAAAGCTAGTATTTTTGAAATGTTTAAAATACACCCTATACTATTATATTATTACAAGTTTAATAAATATATATGTATAATTAATATGCTAGTCTTACCGTTTGTAGGCCTCATTCACGAAGCTGATCTTTAAGGTGGGTATAAGGTTGCTGCCTATAAAATGGCGCTTAATGGGTGTACACCCACACCCACCGCTTGCTTGATCGGTGGAGGGTTGTTAGCCGAACGGGTAGGATAAGGCAACCTCATCCTCTCATTAAAAGTATAATATGAAATACAAAGTAACTACATGGTTTTCAAAAATTTCCCAATCCTAGTTACTTTAGGAAAAGTGAATTGATGCAATCCCATGAAATTACACTTTGCACCTTGCTAAGAAGTTAGTGGAGCGTGTGTGGTTTACCGGCACACTAATTGGTTCTAAGCGAAGGTGGCAAAGGGTGATTCATTGTTTATCATAGCTCGATGGAGCATGTGTGGTTTACCGGCACATCGAATAGGTGATTGTTAGAATGAAGGCACCATGTGAATTTGCATGGTAATTCACACCCACTTTGTGATCCTCAGTATCCCAGTCACAAACGAGAGGGGCATATCGAGATTTAAACATGCCATTGAAAGGTTTCAATGAATCTCATCCAAACCTAGGAATTCTCAATGCTTTTAGAACTTAAAGTTATGTTTTCATGATGGAGAATTAGTGAATCGTCATTCACTTACCTTCAAATTGTTTGCATGTTGGATTACGACATCCCTTTTATAATGTGTAAATATTGTTGTTGGATCCTAGCCCTAATTTTTCTTATTGGGTGGTAATTAGGGATTCATATTCTAATCTATCTTTTTCCTTTCTAATTGTAGATGTCGAACGTGAACAACGCTGCTGTGAGTTCATTCACATTGATGAGCCTTTGTCAAAAGGTTAGTTTCGATGGGACGAACTTTAGCGAATGGATAAGATACATTCGCACAATTGCTCGCTATGAGGACAAGGAGTATGTCCTCGATGAGAAGCTCGAGAAGATTAACCCTGAAATCGCTACTCCGGCTGAATTGACTGTCTTTGAGACCCATGAACATGATGCAACGAAGGTTCACTGCATCATGATAGCCACTATGAACTCCGAATTCCAAAATTCCTATGAGGACATGTATCCTTACGAGATGCACCAAGACTTGTTGGAGAGATACCACCAAAACACGAGACAAGAGCATTATGATAGTTTCACTAACATGATTTCCGATAAGATGGGTCATCGAGAATCTCTTACCGTGCACATGCAAAAGATGCAAAGGTATGTCGACCGTCTTCGCAAGTTGATTGTTGACTTTGGGGAAGACTTGGCGATCGACATGGTGCTTCACTCTTTGCCTCCATGTTATAATCAATTTAGGATGACCTACCACATGAACAAGGAAGAGGTCACCCTAAGCATGCTCCAAGGTCTCCTTAGGGTTGCTGAAAGCAACCTAGGCTAATCTCTTGCTCTCAATACATCTACTAGGAAGGGTAAAAGACTATCCTACCCTTCCGATGGCTCTAAGGTCCAAACATTGACTAACCCTAAAAGTCAACGAAGTTAACGGTCAACCTTGATCAAACTCGCCAAATGCGCAACTGTGACTCAGCGAGTCCACGCATGCTCTTCACTCTCCTAGTCCTCATTCGTCCCATTGAGTCAACCTCAATTATGCAAATCATCACTGATCACAATCTGTGAAATGACCCGACCCAACTCGCTGAGTCCGGCTCCTGACTCGGCGAGTGCCATCGTGCACTATGTCCTATAGATTCCCTCTGACTCACCGAGTCTCTTCCCCAACTCAGTGAGTCACCAACTGTGTGATTATCGGGAAAACCATCGTCCTACTCGCCAAGTCAGCTATTGGACTCAGCGAGTTCATGCCATGCTCAAGCTGAACTGACCTCTTGAGGTCAGATCCGCTCCTCTAAACCATAGATCCAGCTTCCCAAAGCATTATAATCACGTAAAACTAGCATCTTATTGCACATGCAAAGGCTCAAAGGCCTTATTTGAAGATATGGCCTCTAAAATGACATCCTAAGTTCATAACCTCCATTAATACCCATAAAGCTCAAGGGAAAAAGGGTCTCTGGACCTCTTTGGATCCAGATCTACAGCACCAACACGAGAAGGGACCAATTACTCCATATAACCATCCTCTAATGGGGCTAAAAAGCCCTAACTCTAAGAATTACGCCAAAAACTGAAGAAGGGTCGAATGAATACCTCAAAATGGAGTCTCTAAGCCCTGGAATCACTGGATTAGCACCCTCTTCAGCCTCCTCTTGTCTTGGTCCTCTTCTATTTGCAAAAACACCAACAAAGGATCAAGAAATGACTCCTTTCCTCTCACAAACGCTCTAGCTCACTTAGGGTTTCTCTATGGGGTCTGGTAACCGCAAATGACGGCCATAAGGCCCTTTAAATAGGCCTCAAACCCGAGGAATTAGGGTTTCATTAAACAGCATGGACTCGCCGAGTCCAACCATCCACCCGGATAATAATTCGCGTCTCTAGTCGGCGAGTCAACGCATCAACTCGCCGAGTCCTTCCACAAAACCTAAAATTCAAATGAATAAATATAATACCTGAAGTTCCGGATGTTACACACGCGGCCTACTCAGATAGAGGGTGACGTGGCCGGTTCCGGATAAGGCTTATCCATGCGATTTTTCTCGGATTTTGCAATTATTCTCGACTTTTGTGCCCCAAACTTCTAAAATCCATAACTTTCGCATACGAGCTCCGTTTTTGATGTTCTTGTATGCACGCATAGGTAAAATCATGCTCTACAACATTCGTTTAGACTTTGTCGGCTAATCTTTAGTTTAATTTTAATATTATTATTTTTAACAGACCGGGACACGAAAATCCGTTAAAAATTCATAACTTCTTCATCCGACGTCTGTTTTCGTCAGACTTTTTACCGTTGTACTACTATTGACGAGACCTTTGATTCTCGCTTAGGTTGTGTCGACTAAATATCGCTCGATCTTTATTTCGAGTTTTTAGCTGTCTACTTCTATTCCGAAACTTAGAAAAATCATAACTTCCTTATACGAAGTCAGATTTAGTAGTTTTTTATATGAAAGTTTATGATTTTTACAAGTACTACAACTTTCATTTAGATCAATAAGACTAAAAAGTAGTTTATCGGAAACTCACTTTTTACGCGACATAGTGTTTGTTGGTTTTATCGCGGATCTTCGATTGGTCATAACTACTTTGTTATAACCACTATTGTAAAAGTCCCGACTAAGTCCCGATTAATCCTTAGGCGCTACTCGACCGATTAGAGGGCACCTAGCGTTTAATCCTTGCATAATTAGTGTTGTATTAATCATATTAACTTATTTTGTTATCATATTAGTGATATTTACGAACTTTGATATGATATTAGTCATATTCTTTTTTCTAAAATTCAACAAATTAGCAATTAATGGTACCCGATTAATCTCCGCCTAGCCGATTAATCCCTTGACCCCAGTCCACCGACTAGTTAACGTCGAGCGATTTTTGCAACCTTGGTTATAACTTGGATTTCAACAAGGTTTTCGCCTAAATGTTTCGAACGAGATTCTTTATAACTTTAAATAATAAAATTTTACTTATTTCAAGTTTTATATTTTCACTAAATTTCTCTATTTGGCATTTGATTGGAATCTCATAAGACTTCCAATACTTCCTGAATGATTCTAAGCATAGTTTTACTTCATTTCTAGTAAAAACAAACTATCCGTTAGAACTCAACGCTCAATATAATATATTATTTCGTACTATTATTCACTTTTAATAATTACATAACACGATTTCAAAACATGTATGTTACAGGTAGTGTCTCCAAAACATTAAGGAAAACACTACGACTCTCAATTCGAAGTCATGGGTAGTGTAGTTAATCTTGTTTGGCTTAATTTGTCTGGATTCCTATGCAATGACATGATTCATTTACATCGGTATGTATCCTGATCCTTGGCGAGAGGCGTTGCGGAATACTATAAAGTCTTTTGTTCCTTATGGAAGAGGAAAAATAGGTGCACTTCATAAAAATTGTTTTAATTTCTGGAAGGTACACTCTTATCTGTCTCCCCAATCAAAATTCTTGTCCTTCTGGTTAGAGTGGTGAGAGGCTCGGCTATTGTAGAGAAGTTCTCGATGAATCTTCGAGAATACTCCGCAAGCCCTAGGAATTGGCATACTTCGTTTGGCATCGTTGGTCAGTCCAAATGGCATAACTAGAAACTCGTAGTGACCGTACCGAGTCTTGAATTTCATCTTTAGAATGTCATCTTCTTGAACTCTAACTTGATAATAGACGAATCTTACATCGATCTTTGAGTAGTAATGGGGTCCGTGTAGCTGGTCGAACAGGTTATTGATCCTCGGGAGTGGATATTGGTTCTTGATGGGAAGTTTGTTCAACTCTCGATAGTCGATGCATATCCTGAATAATCCATCATTCTTTTTGACAAATAATATAAGAGCTCCCCATGGAGATAAGCTTGACCATGTAAAGCTTTTGTCAAGAAGTTCTTGGAGTTGATTGGATAGTTCTTGCAATTCCGATGGAGCCAGAAGAAAAGGAGATCGTGTTACTGGTGCTACACCTAGGTTTAGGACAATTTGGGATTTGAACTGTCTGATTGGAGGTATTCCAGGAAGATCCAATGGAAATTCGCCTTGTTAATCACACACTTACGAAATTTATTTGATTTCCTTACCCTTGTCTTGATTATCGACCATGTGGCCCAAGAAAGCAAATCATCTCTTCTTTAAAAACCTTATTTCCATCAGGCAAGAGATGATTCTTAGATTCTTTCCTGATTTGGTAACACCCCGGATTTTAAGTATTTTCAAATCCATCTCTTAACTTTAAATTATGTCATGTTTTGTTCTTCGATTGGAAGTAAGTGGCCATGGGAAGCCTAAGTGGCAGGATTGTAATTTTGATGTAGGAGGAGTATGCTAAGCATACATGTGGGTACGCTAAGCGTACTAGGGTGTACCCTAGTACACTGGGCGTACACATATGTACGCTGGGTATACTCATGTCCGAGTGAAATCCTAATTTTTAGGGTTTATGAGGTATTTAAGCATCTTTATGGATCATTTACCCCCATCTTTTCAGCCTCCAACCCCTCTAGTCATTTTAGCAAACCTAACCCCATAAGTGTGTATTTTGAGCTAAAAGTATGTTCTTTGTGGGCTTAAGGAAGAAGGAGTTGCATCAAGGAGCTTAGAAATTGAAGCAAGCTTGTGCAGGGACAAGGTTTGGAAACTCAAAGCTTGAGTTAATGCTTAAGATCAATGTCTGCTACTAAACGAATGTTCCAGTCAAGTCTGGTATGACCATCCAAGACTTAAAGTTGAAGATTCAACAAAGTATTCAATTCATGAATAAAGTAAGAAGTTAATGATCAAAGTAAAGAAAATAAATGAACAAGAAAAATGTTTGAAAGAAAGATGTAAGTGAAATAAATGTGAAAATATCCATCTTTGGTGAAGCAATATATATATTTTATTTTTCATTGAATGCTCATTAAATAGGAGAATAAGTTACATCGTACTAACCCAAAAAAAGCATAATAGAACCGGAGAATAAAGTTACTCCTGACACTCAGATTATCTAATTTTACAAAAGATATTATGTTCTATGATACGTTACATCAAACAAAATGATAAAAGTAATTAATGGAGATGGACAAACTAATTCGGAGCATATTCATCATCTCGGACTCCTTTGAGTTCACACCATGAGCTTTTACTCCTGATGCCAATACTTCTTTTCCATTGACAGTGGAACATCTTTCACTTTTGAACTAAGACTGATCTTGGAACTTGTTAAGTGATTGCTAGAGATTCACTTTCAGGTACTAACAACCCCCCCTCCCCTAAGTGAGCATAACAATAAGATCAGCTCAGTTTGTTTCTTCCTAGATAAATACATATACTCGATACAATAAAACTCTAACTTCAATGTACCATTGGAGCTGACTCACAAAGTTTGCCTTGACATTTTTAGGAGCTTCGGACTTGGATGCACGACTAATGAATTTTTGAAGGACTTTCGTTGGAACTAGGTGTTTGTCGAGGACTCCGAAGAAGTCCATTTTGTTTTATTTTCGTTGCTTGTAAACATACCATACTACTGGTTCATCGATGAGTCCTCCAGCCATCAACTCAGCTTCTGGCATAACAAAGTCGATTTTGGCAAAGTATTTTTCGGTTCCAAACAGATATGCCAATTCATAGTCGCATCTGCAAAGTTCCACCACATAATCCTTAAGAAAACTTAAGGCAGCATGATAGCCTCCCATGTTGAGATCATTATCTTGATGGTTACATAAATAAGCATTAATGGTTAAGATGTCGTTTGGATTAATCATAGGAAAATCAGCATCATAGATGGTGTATGGCGTTGGTTTATTCTGGAGGATATAGTAACGAAACAACACACAGTTTAGATCAAACCTGCTTAGAACCTTCCTTGCACACCCTGGGATTTTGGTGATCCTTTTTCTAGACCACACTTCCTTTTGGGATAGAGAATTCTTCAAATAAAAGGTCTTCATTCGTTCACGCTCGATTCGGATGATCAATTGTGGATCGGCATTTGGATGCAAGGGGGAAAACTTGGTGTAGTACTTGCTGTAAGGAGATAGTGCCAGATCAAGTTAGTATGAATCATTTTTGGGAATATCGTAGTACATAAATGGTACTATATCCAAATCATGGATAATCCCTTCATGGTAGAGAGGTGACAGCCCAAGCATCGGATTAGGGTCATCTTTCAAGGCTTGAATCTGAATACATTCTTCAAGTGTCCGATTGATTTCATCTTGGGACCAACCTGATTTTTGGCTTGGAGGAAATCCAGAGTGGTGAATTTGTTGAGATTTAGAGATGGGCTTCTTACCCTTGTCTTACTTCTAGTTGAGGACAGAAAGGAGATGTTGCATGTTTTCAACGATCGAGAGCTTTGGAAGAGATTAAGGTAGTGGCTCTTCCAAAAGATCATCGGGCTTCCGAAGCGGAGATCCCTCATCAACTAGAGGTATCTTGGGAGGAGAGACCAGAGGCAACATCGATGTAGTGGCTCGGAAGGCATCATCCGTTAATTTTCTTTTTACCTTAGCCTCTTCTATACTTCTCTTCAAAACGTCAGCCAGAGTGGATGGCCAATTCACTACTGACCAGATCCTCCTTTCTTCTTCTATCAACACCTTAGCAGGATACTTCCATAGAGCTGGAAGTGCTACTACTCCACTCCTCACATACAAATACTCTTCATGACTATAATCATCATCATAATTATGGGAAAGCACTTGGACATCATCATCAGAATTTTCGTCTTGAAGCTACCATTCTGAGGCAGGCTTCCAAGGTTGATTTCTTCAGCTTGGTCCTTCTCCCCCTCTTGCAGCGGAGAACCTGGTGATCGATGCAAGCGAAGAGGACTCTTGAAGTTCCGAGAAGTGGTCAAAAACTTTCTAAAAGATGGTGTTCATTTGAAGTAGCAGAGTATCATAAGCTTCCGCTATTTTAGCTTGAGCTTTTAGATGGTCGAATAGTTTGTTGAGGATCGAGAGCATTTCATCAAATTTGTTATTGGGAATATCAACATTGTTCCATGATGCTCTGAGGATTTTGATAAGAACTTGTTGTATGATCAAGTTCATTTCATCCTTCTTCTGAATCTCCTTCTCCAAACGCTAGATTTGCTTTTCATGATGGATGTATGTTTACTTGATGAGCTCATTAGATGCATTGAGCATATCATCATGAACTTTGAGCATGGTGGTTATGGTGTCAAGTTAGTGATCTACACGTGCATCATATTTCTTCTCCACTTCCTCTATCGTTCTGCCGTTGTTGGTCTAGATTTTTTGGTTGCGGACAGGTCTAGGATAATGGCATCAAGTTTGGAATCCAGTCCGGAAAGTTTGACATCAATCACTGAGTTTAGTACTGCCACAGATGTTTCCAGGGCATCAACCTTTTTCATGATGTCTGAGACATTGGTTTTAATATCCATTAAAGCAAATGGATCAATATAGTTCCTAGCATAAGATCCGGTGTCAGAATTAGAATCTTGAGGCTTAGCTTCGTTGAGTTCTGGATTCGCTTGTGGTTCGGAAGGAGTGGACTTTGTGGTAGCGTCATCTAGAGGTTTTTGAGTGGAGTCAGTTGCAGCAACAATATTACCTTGATAATGATCTTTGATGTGAATTTCCTCATCTATGGGTCCAGAAGAGGATGATGAGAATCCGAAATCAAATTTTGATGGAGATGGAGATGGTTTGGATTGAAAGAGAACAGACGGTAGCGCAAGAGTATCAGCAATAGAGGCACTGTCGTCATCAACAATCATTTATTCTAAAAGTTCTTCATTGGGATCAGAATGCATAGAATCATGATGAGTCTTGGGAGTTTCTCCAAAAGTGATGTTCAAATCGGTGACTTTGTCAGAAGGAGCAACAAATGGTAAGCTGTTTTGTATAGGCCTGTTTCATATTGAGATGAGAGTCACTTCAACTTGGGACCTTGTGAGTTCCTGATGCCTCGAATGTGCCCTGTCAACATAATATTCCAAAAGTGAATCATTAACACCTGGTCGTCCTATACCCGTACCAGGTATCAGACTAGTTGAGACATCTGAGGTTGGAGGGACTACTCCAGCCTCAGAATGCTTAGGGTCCGAATCAGGGGTTTCGTACCGTGCTTGTGTAGAAGAATGTGGGATAGAAAATGTGCTCTAAAACCATAAAGTCTGAAACTTTAAGACTTTGGTCAACCAAAAAGGGCTTCATACATGGTCTTAACCCATTAAGACCTCCTATAAAAACTAGGGGTCAAACTAGCTCAAGGGACCTCATTTTTAGTCCTTAGGACCCACCCTAGGGTCTGAAAGGAGAGCTTAACTCGAACAAAACGAAGCATGCACAATATTGGGACTCTTAGGACAAGAAGAAATCCAAAAAAGTAACCAAAATAAGATCTACACAATTCAAGGATAAAGGTAGAAGCTTTATACCTTCTAAAGCTTCCTAAAACTCTCTTTTATTGACTAGGGTTTGCAAAAAAATGCTTCGAAGACTTGGAGGCTAGAAAAGATGAGAGGAAATAGTTCATAAGATGCTTAAATACTCCATAAACCCTTAAAGTTAGGGTTTCACTTTGGCACTCGTATGCCCAGTGTACATATGTGTATGGCCAGCATACTAGGGCGCACCCTAGTACACTTAGTGTACTCACATCTATGCCCCAACGTACTACTCAAGTCCCCAAAATCACCATTTTGCCACTTGGGCCACCCTTTGCCTCTTCTTTCCAAACCAATGTCCAAAATGACATAATTCAAGGATCAAGGGATGAATTTGAAGTTACTTGAAAGATGGGATGTTAAAAAGTTCATGGATCATAGGTAAATTGAATATATAGCACATGTACAACAATAAACAAAATAGAATTTATGTTCCATCTTCATACTTAAATACAATGTTTTTTTACAAATAATAATAATACATGAATTGCCTTAACAAATAGGCATATAATACAATAACAAGTAAACTAGGTCATCTATAATCAAATCCATCTTAAATGTTTGTTTAGTAGTTTCCTGAGAATACATGTAGTTTTGAGGGTCAACACAAGGTTGGTGAGCGTTACAGGTTTTCTACTAACTGCAATAATACTTTTAAAAAGTCTAAAAAGTATTCTCTTTTTTATGAATAACAATAGTTGAAACAGTGTTTCCATTGAGTCTTTAAAATCCAAAATGTATCCTTGTATAAGTAAATCCATACTTAAAAACCGTGTTTGTAAACAATATTTGAGTATCCTTGAAAACCAAATTGTACTATTGCGTAAGTAATCCATACTTAAAAACAGTTTTGAAAGCAACCAAGACCATGGTTGTAGTGATATATATATATATATATATATATATATATATATATATATATATATATATATATATATATATATATATATATATATATATATATATATATATATATTCTAGTTATTGTTTATAGTGAGTCTTATAACTGAGCTATGTGATTGAGTGTACTCCCTTATAACGCTTCATTGGACGTCGTAGTAAAAATTATAGACACCTATCACCTACTTCGATTGATCTGTCAAGGGTTGTATGTAGCACTCGCAGGTGGGGATGTCAACCCCGTATAGATCTATACACATGTGTTCTCACATTCCGTTTATTAAATAAATAAATAGATAAAATTAATAAATGAATAGTAGCCCTAAATTCGGAATAATTTAGCTAGGCATTGGTTTTGGAGGTTAATTTATATAATTTGTGTTGGATTAGGTGTCTAAGTTCATAACTATTTATGGAATGTACTTGACCCGGTTGGCATGGTTCATTTAGGTTGAATGGCATTACAACACTTGGATAGACTAAATGAGAGAAAGGACACTTAAGAATTATTAATACATTATAAGTTCTAATATATTAATATTATTTAATTAGTATTTATCAAAGAATTAATTTGGAATTGATTAAGTGATCAAAAAGAGACTAATTAAATATATGGGGTTGATTGTGTAAATCATGTATTCTTGTATATTGGGCTAATGATCCATGGTTTGTGTAGATTGGGCTAAAACCCATAAGGTGCTCCATGGATAGTCCATGGAGGTTACAAACCCATGGATCATAAAATATGGAAAGCCATGACAATTAGGGTTTACATGGTGTAACCCTACTTGTGACACAACGATATAAAGACTCCATGTCTAGCAAAATAGGCACTACAAGCAAGTGTAAGAGGGATAGGCAAATTTTGAGTGCAAGTGTACTTCTCTTAAGGTTATTCTAAGTGTTGTGGGTGCTAGGCTCACAAGGTTCTCAAGGAATCCAAACAACAAAAAGATATGTACTTTAACTAGCTATTATGTTTAAAAGTTCCCCATGCCATGCTAGTTAGGTTAATAACCTTGGAAATCAAAATTTTCATGTATCTTAGTAAAACATAGATCCATGGTTTCTAGGGTTGCATATACACCTTAGGAGTGTTAGAATGCTCAAAACCCTTCAATTTGGACTTAGGGAGTTAAGAGTGTAATTTCTAGATCAGTTTGTAAAGAATTTTCAAGGTTGAGGGTTGTTTGTTAAAGTAAGAATTTAATTTGAAAAGGATTTCAGAAGTCATGGTATGATTGGTAATTTTCATGGACTTATTATGAAAGGATTTATGGAGGCAGGGGCTAAAGGGAAAATTTCGGATTTAAATTGAAAACAAATCTTGTAAGGAGGGTTTGATTTTGGAAATTTTGATCAAATTTTGATTAGAATACGGGACATGAACCCGACGGTCGTTTCTCCAGTCTTAAGGATCATCACCCTCAACCCTAACCCTAATTTTTCTAACAGCCGCCTCCACTTGGAGTGCTCTTCAGTCGCCACCATGTGTAGCCTCCCTGACCACTGCCGATTCGTTGATGTGAACCACCAATACAGCCATCTCCATTCCTTGCTGCACCGACTCGCCGAGCATTGCGGCTGCCATTCCTTTTTGCAAAAATCAAGTGACCTTCATCCCCTATTGTCTTCTTCTTTTGATGCCTTATATCTCCATCTACAGACGTGCCACATCCGTCACTGGTGCTACTCCGATCGCCCTTTGCCACCTCCTTTCCAGCAGACATCGACGTCGCCGCTGTAGCTACTTTCTCCGTCGCCCGTCCTCCTCCTCCATGTTTGATGTGTTGTTGCACGGTGGGTGTTTTGTCCGTGGGTGGGTACGTATTTCAATACCTTTAATGAGTGTTAGTTGGCCGAAGAATGAGAAAAACCACCATGGCTGCCACGTTATACCACCACTCTGCCACCACCAGTCCCCATATGGTTATGGTTGTGTGTGTGATTTATTGTGTTTAAGTCTGGGTTAGATGGGGTTTTGTAGAATGATTCATGTTTGGCCGGATTAAGCAAGGAAAACCCTTCACCACCACCGTGAGGTGGTGGCTTCCACCTCATGCCGACTTGTGTTGCCGCCAACCGCCGTGTTGGGTGGCAGTGTGCATTTGCATGTGATTAGATTGCTTTTAGGATGCTTGGACATGATTGGACTAGAATCATAACCACCACTGTGACGTGGTGGCTGCTGTCGTATGGTGTCATCGACCACCATTGCCCAAGGTGGCAATGGGTGGTGCTCGACCTAATGAAACCTTAATTGACCTAATGAACCCCTAATTAACCTAAAAGCCAAACTGTTTGACTAATTGGCATGTGCTTTGGGTTAGAAACCCTAATTACGGTTTAGAAAACCCTAATTTTTTAAGTTTTTAGTTTTGGATTGTCAGGACCCGCGTTCGGACCAGAGGATTGAAGTATGATTTATGCTTAATTACATTGTATGTTTGGCCTAATAGAGTGATGGACTTAATGATCTAAGTCCTCAATGGGTTAAGCAAGAACACTTAATCCTAATCCTCTTTTTATGTGAAAAACCCTAATTAGGTTTGGGTTCTTGTTGGGCCATTTCTTGTACTAAGTTGTTGTGGGCCTTCGTTGGCCAAGTAGGAATAGGTTTATGGACTAAGGAAATTGTGGGCTTTAGGCTAAGGCCCATTAGAAAGTCCTCCAAATTGGGCCATGTGACAATCGTCAATCTTGAGTCAAGTCAAATCATCAAGTCTAGCCGATCAACTCGATTAAACCTTGTGTATTAGGGTTTGTGTTATGTTCATACTGTATAACTTGCTATATTAATGGGAAAACATCACTTGAGAAAAGCCTTGTGTTAAAATTTCCTAAGCCCTAGTGCTAATCAATGAACTAAATTGATAAAAACCATGTTGCATACTCATGGGGAGTGTGTGGGATCCTTAATCATGACTTAACGGTGCTCAAGAAACTTGCATAGCGGAGCCAAACACTCACAAATAGCACACTTGAAATCTCTCTCAAATATCTCTTTGTATGAGAAATCTCTCCAAGAATGTCAAATCTCTCCTAAATCCCTCCAAGTATGCGAAATCTCTCTCAAATATCTCTTTGTATGAAAAATCTCTCCAAGAATGTCAAATCTCTCCTAAATCTCTCCAAGTATGTGAAATCTCTCTCAAATATCTCTTTGTATGAGAAATCTCTCCAAGAGTGTCAAATCTCTCCCAAATCCCTCCAAGTATGCGAAATCTCTCTCAAATATCTCTTTGTATGAGAAATCTCTCCAAGAATGTCAAATCTCTCCAAGTTGGTGAAATCTCTCCCAAATCTCTCTCAAAAGTTTCCCGTAACTTTTTGGAATCATTCGGGTCATACCGACCCTTAACCGGGTCAAAAACGGCTTAAAACGGGGCGAAAACGAGAAAAATAGGCTTTAGGAACCGAAACCGGGAAGAGAGGCCTCTTAGGACCAGAACCGAGCCTCTGGTGGCTGAGGCATGCGAGACCAAGCCTCGGTCTCTGCCTCTCTCGGTCGCTTCTGGTCGCTCGGTCTCTGCCTCTCTCGGTCGCTTCTGGTCGCTCGGTCTCTGCCTCTCTCGGTCTCTTCTGGTCGCTCGGTCTCTGCTCCGCCTCTCTGTCTCTTCCCTCCTCTCGGTCTTTGCTCCTTCTCTCCTCTCTGTCTCTTCGCGCCCCTCTGTTCTCTCCTCCCCCCTCTCGGTTCCTACCCTCTCTCTTCTCCCCTCTCGTTTTCTATCCTTCCTCCTCTTGGTTTCAGTATCAGAAGGCCGAACCTCGGCCAGATTTCGGAAATTTGTCACTTTTAGCCCATTTTTGATATTTTTAACATTTTGAGCCCGTTTTTCGTGATTTTAAAGCGGGATTTTCTCCAGAAATTATATTTTAACATAATAAACTCTAAATATTCATAATTTAAACATATTTTTATGAAAATCATTATCTAAATAATAAAGATCTAATGGGGGATTTATTTAAGGTGGAGTGTTGACTTTGCCTTAACTTATGACACAAGCAACCACCCCACACCCACTCTATGACCAGCCATACCTCCCCACCTTACTTATGTCACTTCAATGTCCCTTACACTCAAATTACACTCACTCCCACGTTTTTTTGAGCTGGAACAAACACCCACTCTCCTCATTTTCTCTCATTGCTCTCATTCCACTAAGTAACAAACACCACTTTTCTCTCAAACTCTTTCTACACAAATTTTGAGATTCAAGGCTGATTTCAAGTGTTCTTCCACTCTTAGTAAGTAAAAATTCATCCTCCCTATTATTATTTCACTTCATTCTACTCAAATCTTTGATTTCTTACACAAACTCCATAACTATAATGTTAGATTCTCGAAAATCTTCAAGGCATCTCCAAGTGTTCTTGGATTAAACACTTCCATTCTTCAACAATCATCTACTGAAATCATTTAAGGTGAGTTCATACCCCTACATTTTCATGTTTTTTCAAGTTTTCAAGTGGGGGGGGGGGGGGGGGGGAGGGGGGAATACAAGCTAAAACACTAAGAACATAACTAAATTTTTCTAACAACCTTCATCAGAAAAGTTCAACTCCATTCACGGACTGTTTTGGGCATCTTAAACATTTTTGTTTTCAAAACTGTACAATTTGCAAATGGTTCAAGTTCTTAGATTTAAAATGGCTACTTGCACATCTCCATACGATTTTTCTACAATTTATGGTGATTTTTACAAAACTGCCTATCATTTCAAACAACAATCCAGACCAGTCTATGATTTTGGACTTATTCACCCAGGTTGGAGGTCGTTAAAAATCGTGAAAAAAATTATGAGTAAACTAGACAAATTTTGTGAACTCTCAGAATTTACGGATCTAGTTTTCGACTTCGTATGATTTTTCTATGATTTTTCCAAAACAGGGCAGAATGGCTAAAGTTGGCCAACAGCATGTAAATATCATAACACTTTGTATTATGTTGAGCAAAGTGTATAATCATGAGTTCTAATTATTGAATGTGTTTCCTTGTTAGTTTGTCATCATGAACTGAAACTAAGTAATTCATAATAAATATTATTCATTCATTTAGAACGCGTATATTAAACTATAAAAAGTATAGTTTGATAAATTCATAACACTAATACATATCTATAAAAGAGTTCATACATATTACATACATTTTAGATAAACTATAATAGGTATAGTTTATGATACATCACTCAACACACTCGTACAAAAAGGGTACATTCATACAAGAAAGATTTATATTCACCCACATTTCACGTAAACTTGTTAACCTATGTTGTGAGACTCTCTCTCTCCCCGTACGTCCGAGTGCGGGATATAATTCATGGTAGTTATAATCAGAATCTCCTTGAGGGAGAACGTGATACTTGTATATAGATCTATATTGGGTTTGACACCCCACACCTTGCTGCTAGCTACAGTGGGACCTGCAGGTCTACGGGTGACAAATGTCATTTCATTTTCACGACGCCTGAGAAACGTTGTGGCAGGTTCACATAGTCACAGTATGATTATAGCGACTCACCTAGGGAGATAACAATTCATAAAGTTTACGGGATTTCATAAAACCGAAGTAGGTTTTAGGTTGATTTAAAAATTTACTTTCCATATCATTTCAAACTCACGACATTTCTACTAAGTAAGGATGATTTCTTATACATTTTGGTCTTTGGTTATAAGGCTACATTATACGGATTTTAAGGAAAATATCGGATTTTTCTGAAACAAACGCGACATTTATATGTGAAAGCTTCTACTAAGTTTTATAATAAAATCTTATGAACTCACCAACCTTTGTGTTGACACTTTTCAAACAACTTGTATTCTCAGGAAAACACTAACCAGGTAATCAAGTGCTTTTGAGGATGGGACGTTAAGGCGTCAAACTTTTCATATTTTGTCAACATATTGTAATTGATTTCGAATCATGTCATTTATACAAGTGATGTAACTTTTTCAATTATATATATGTTGGTTGTGTTTGCTTAAATTACTATTGAAATTGTGGTTATGATACAATACATGAAGTCCTCCACCCCTGGATGTTTCCGCCATCCTTGGTTTGGGGGTGTGACAGGCCACAAGTGGGCCATATGTGGGCCTTGATGATTATGAGATATTTGACCGCCGGAATACCAAATGTTTGGACTAGAATAAATGGTCGGGCCTTAAAGTAAGTCCATGTGCGGGGTTTGGGACCAATTTGGAAAATTATGCCATATGTTGGGCTTTGGTCAATTGTTTGACTTTTAGACCTTTGGAGTGTGAGCTTGGGCCTTGGGGTTGAATCAAGCTAGGTTAGGGGTAAAGTAGTCTTTTTACACCAAACATGGACTTATGGTTATGAATTGGAACCCAGTTTTTAATTGGGTGTTATTTTGATGTTGACAGTTTGGAAATCTATCATCCAGCAGCTTGAGTTTTGTCTGCATGACTTCATCAGTGTGAGGTGAGTTGCATCCTGTAGAAGTAGGTCAAAGGAACCAATGTCGGCTCACTATTAGCTGATTATATTAGAGATGATTGTCTTTATGATAATTGTTTGGTATGCCACTATTTGTTATGCTTTATGTGATAGTATGTTATGATATTATGTGATACTGTTAGGAGGGGTGGATTAGACCTCGTAACTAGTTGAGATAAACCGGAGGGTATGTCGGGCACCCAGATATGCCTGACAATATGTTATGCTATGTTATTATGTGGTAGTGTTTGGGGGTGAAATAGTCCTCGTAGTCGGTTGAATTAAACTGGAGGGTAGGTCCGACACTCAGATATGTCTGGCAGGGTTGGTCGAGCACCCAGATATGCGTGACAGGGTAGGTCTGGCACCCAAATATGTTTGACAGGGGTAGGTCGGGCACCCATATATTCCTAACATAAGTAGGTTGAGCACCCATATATGCTCAGTAGGGTAGGTCGGGCATCCAAATATGTCTGGCAGTATGTTTATTGTGTGGTATGTAGTATGCTGGAGGAACTCACTAAGCTTCGTGCTTACAGTTTTCAGTTTTGGTTTCATGTACTTTTTCTTAGAAAGGAAAGGAGTTGGCTTGATCACAACACATCACACTATGATTTTCCACATTAAGAGATCCTTATGGATTGCACCGTGATATTGTTTTACTATGACATGTTATAGTTTTGATTTTTGACATTTGGGTTTGAGTATGATTTGAATGACACTGATGATGTTTACAGACTACTGTTTTCAAAACTTACCTAATTAAAAGTGAAATTTTTGGCTTTAAATTTTGGGATGTTACAAGTTGGTGGCAGAGCCTTGGTTTGAGGGATTCAGACACACTCTCGGGTGTGTCTGGACTTAAATCTTGTGTCTGAAGGAATGTTTACAAGAAAAATAACATTTTTCTAAAATTAAAATTAAGGGTTTTAATAAAGAAGAAAGAGTGTGATGTGTGCAATCGGCCGAGGTCGAGTAGGTTGTCCCTAAAATAGTCATACATGGTATGTTATGTTATGATATGAATTGAGAATATGTGAACTGCATGCTAGATTAGGTCTAGGGATTTAGGAAGGATGCCTTATATGCCTACTGTATATGCTTGTAGACCTGCATGCTAGTACTGATCGGTCAGTTATAGGATGGCCTGTTTAAGTTTTGCCTGATTGTTTGAGCTCTTGGAATTACCTGTCAGTATGGTTTAGATAGTTGAATAGAATGGTTTGGTTAGAGTATGTTGGTTAGTTTTTCTGTTGTCCAAATGGCTCTTGCTTTGTTCTTTGTGGTACTCTCTCCAATGTGAGTTACTTACTAAGTGAATATGCTAGGTTACATGTGGAATAGGATGGATAATCTCAGAGTGACAAACTTGACCCTATTACGCAACGTCTCATTTGGGTTCAACTGTTCTAGGATTGAGTCTTTTACTCGAAGGATTATTTGATCTCTGTTGCATGTGGCTATATTTATAAGGTTGCTAGCTGATATTAATGAGAGATATTTCAACAACTGAGGGTTGGGTGGGTTCGGGAACCTAGGAAAGCCTAAATGCCTTAATGGAATTGGTTGTGCTGTTAGCAAGCATACATGGTATCCAATGTCACATAAAAGTCATATAATTTTTTATAATGTAGTATTTGTTATGTGAACAAGTTATTTCACGATAAAATAATCATAACACGTATACGAAAAGTTTACACTAGTTTATTTATAATAATATTCTAAATTGTTAAATAATAGTATTTTTATAAACTTAGTTTATTGTATTTTCACATAAAAAGAAAATTGATTTGTATAAACAAGATATTTAGGCATATGTATTCCCCTTGGAAATAAAAGGGGTCATAAGCACTCACCCTTAAAGCGTGAGTTCGAAATAAAAGGGGTCATAAGCACTCACCCTTAAAGCGTGAGTTCGATTTGTACAGAATTAGTTTCATTTTCATGAAGATTTGTGTGAGAACCCATATCTTGATGTCTTTTTGAGCTAAAACAAACCCCCGAGACTTTCTATAATATTTTTAACCGCAAGGGGTTATTTTGTAACAAATAAAATAATAGGATTATTGTGTTTAATTTTTTTTAGAAACTATAGGAACTGTTTGGTAATGGATTAAATCACAACGAGACTATTTTAGATCAAGTATTTCAATTGAGGGGTTTATTTGGCTAGATAATTCAAATAAGGGCTGTTATTATTAAATATTTGCAAACAGACTGATTTTAAATTAAAACTGAAAATGGAGGGGCTAGATGTGTTTAATGGCTCACACTTAGGAGGATTAGGGCTTTTTGCCCTCGTCACTTGGACTGGTCGGGAAAAAAAGAGACAAATATAATATTACGAACGAAACAAGACAAATGGAACACACGGATTCAACAGAAATCGGGAGAAAATTATTTGGGGTTTCGATGCACCTCTGATCTGGAAGAATCACGAAGAAAACATGAATGATATCTTGCAAGGGGCGAGGTTTTCGATCGAGAGAGGGAGGAGTACGCACGGAAGCAACAGTAAGGTCGAAGGGGGAAGGCATCTCCGGTAGTGAGGTGTGAAAGGGAGGTACAAGGGTTCTGCGTGGTTAAAAGTGTTACGAGGGGTAGGAGGCCAGTAAGGGTTTCGTCGCTCGGCTTCGCAAATCGATGTGGTCTCCTGGGTTCCACGGGCCGAAGGGAAGAAGGGGATGGGGTAAGGCAGCAGAGTCGTCGCGGTAGGAAAGAGGTCGAGGGATCAGAGGGGGTTGTCGCCTCCCGTGTTTGCTTCGGGGAAACGCACACTTCGGTGGGTTTTGCTCTCGGTGGTAGAAAGGTACGTAGACGGGGGCTGCTCCGGCAGCTCACCTGATCTTCTTCTTTCTATTTCTTTTATTTTCTTTCTTTACTTCTTTATTATTTTTTTTATAGAAATCATTGGAAATTGGATGTTTGGGTGTTGATGTTTGATAGGAATCGATCGGGGAAATGGGTGTTTGAGTTTACTGTTTGACAGGGGAAAAGGAAACATCGAAAATCAAAAGGAAAGTGTTTGGTTTGCTTCATTTGACAGGGAAGGAGGAGCACAATCGGGGTTGTGAAATCGATGGGAAAGAAGAAGCGAAACAAAGGGTGTTGCTGCCCTTTATGGCTAGCTGAAATACGTATGAACAACACCTCCAAATGGTTTTCTTGGCTTTGAGTGTAGGATTGTCCAATTTAATTATGTGGTATTCCTTTTGTGTGTGGTGATGTAGAAACATGATTTTCTATACAATTAGATTTCGTTGGGACTTAGTTGTACCATTGAAATATTTTCTTAAATTTTATTTATTTCTTATGTATTTAAGTGTGTAGTTGTATAATATAACAGGCATATTTTTGAAAACAATTATATTTACATATAATGCATTTGTATACATATTATTGGTTGGTTATATATGTATATGATATATGTAAGGGAAATCGAGTACTACAAGTAAATGTTTTAGGGTGACTAAGGTGCTTCGGACACGCTGTAACAACGTAAATTTCCAAAAAAAAATTCGCATTTTTAAAAACATAATTCATTTATTATTCATAAAAACATCATTGTTTGATAACTTAATTCATAACATATATCAATCCCAAGATCTCATAGCATAAAATCCCGTGTGGGTACTGATCAAGCCGGCATCTTCCCGCGATCCTTACTAGTACCTGAAACACATAATATAAAACATTGTAAGCACAAAGCTTAGTGAGTTCCCCAAAATACCACATATAACACATATTAGCCACTCGAGGCTATTACTCTATGGGTCCGTGCACCCAACTCTGTGAACCCTCAGGTTCTAACTCTGCAACATGCATAACATAAATCACATAGAATTATGCAGTGCAACACATAACACATATATAGCATACAAACACTATCTCACATAACTCTATTTACCTACTCAAGGTAAAGTATAATGAGAAGACACACCTCGGATATCTCAGTAAATCTCTAACTCGGTAACTCTGGTCTAGCCTCTGCCTAATCACATGAAATAAATACTCTAATTAATACAACCCTCAGGGCTAGGCTAATCTCTTCCTCTCAATATATCCACTAGGAAGGGTAAAAGACTATCCTACCCTTCCGATGGCTCTAAGGTCCAAACATTGACTAACCCTAAAAGTCAACGAAGTCAACGGTCAACCTTGATCAAACTCGCCGAGTGCGCAATTGTGACTCGGCGAGTCCACACATGCTCTTCACTCTCCTAGTCCTCATTCGTCTCACTGATTCAACCTCAATTCTGCAAATCATCATTGATCACAATCTGTGAAATGTCCCGACCCAACTCGCCGAGTCCAGCTCCTGACTCAGCGAGTACCATCGTGCACTCTGTCCTCTAGATTCCCTCTGACTCACCGAGTCGCTTCCCCAACTCAGTGAGTTACCAACTATGTGATTATCGGGAAAACCCTCGTCCTACTCGCCGAGTCGGCTATTGGACTTGGCGATTTCATACCATGCTCAAGCTGAACTGACCTCTTGAGGTCAGATCCGCTCCTCTAAACCATAGATCCAACTTCCCAAAGCATTATAATCACGTAAAGCTAGCATCTCGGTGCACATGCAAAGGCTCAAAGGCCTTATTTGAGGATATGGCCTCTAAAATGACATCCTATGTTCATAAACTCCATTAATACCCATAAAGCTGAAGGGAAAAAGGGTCTCTATCCCTCTTTGGGTCCAGATCTACATCACCAACATGAGAAGGGACCAATTACTCCATATAACCATCCTCTAATGGGGCTAAAAAGCCCTAACTCTAAGAATTACACCATAAACTGAAGAAGGGTCGAATGAATACCTCAAAATGGAGTCTCTGAGCCCTGGAATCACTGGATTAGCACCCTCTTCAGCCTCCTCTTGTCTTGGTCCTCTTCTATTTGCAAAAACACCAACAAAGGATCAAGAAATGACTCCTTTCCTCTCATAAACGCTCTAGCTCACTTAGGGTTTCTCTCTGGGGTCTGGTAGCCACAAATGACGGCCATAAGGCCCTTTAAATAGGACTCAAACCCGAGGAATTAGGGTTTCATTAAACAGCGTGGACTCGCCGAGACCATGGGGCGACTCGCCGAGTCCAGCCATCCACCCGGATAATGATTCGCATCTCTACTCGGCGAGTCTACGCATCAACTCGCCGAGTCTTTCCACAAAACATGAAATTCAAATGAATAAATATAATACCTGAAATTCCGAATGTTACAATTCTCCCCCACTTGAATCAGACTTTGCCCTCAAAGTCTCATCCCTGAAATAACTACGGATGATGCTCACGCATCTCCCGCTCTGGCTCCCAATTCAACTCGGATCCTCTCCGATGTTGCCATTGAACCTGCACCAGAGGCACCTCCTTGTTCCTCAGAACCTTGATCTTCCGATCCATAATCGCAACTGGTCTTCCACGTAGTTCAGGCTCGCATCCACCTAAATGTCCTCTACGGCACTACCGCCGACTCGTCGGCTATACACTTCCTCAGCTGAGACACGTGGAAGGTATTATGAATCCGCTCCAACTCTGCAGGTAGCTCCAAGCAATATGCTACTCTGCCCACCCTCGCAATCACTCTAAATGGCCCAATATACCGGGGCCCTAGCTTGCCCCTCTTCCTGAATTGAATCACTCCTTTCCAAGGATATATCTTCAGGAGAACATAATCACCGACTTGGAACTCTAGCTCGGATCGTCGCCTATCCGCATAACTCTTCTGGCGAATCTGAGCGGTCAACAACCTCTGCCTGACCTATTGTATCTGCTCTTTCGTCTGAAGCATGATCTCCATGCTACCCATCACTCATTGCCCTACCTCTCCCCAACAAATGGGAGTTCGACACCTCCTTCCATACAACAGCTCAAAGGGTGGCATACCAATGCTTGAATGATGGCTGTTATTGTAGGAGAACCCCGCTAAGGGTAAATACGTGTCCCAACTTCCGTCAAAATCCAACACACATGCTCGGAGCATGTCCTCGAGCGTCTGATTTGTCCGCTCGCTCTGACCGTCAGTTTGTGGGTGGTATGCGGTACTAAAATGCAGCCTTGTACCCAACTCCTCATGGAATTTCTTCCAAAATATGGAAGTGAAACGCACATGTCGATCTGATACAATCGAGATCGGCACCCCATACCGCAATACCACCTCTCTCACATATATCTCTGCTAACTTCTCCGCAGAAGAACTCTCACTAATGGCGAGAAAGTGAGCTCTCTTTGTTAAGCGGTCTACTATCACCCAAATTGCATCGACACCCCTCGCCGTTCTCAGTAATTTGGTGATAAAATCCATGGATAACTGTTCCCATTTCCACTCTGGGACTTCCAGTGAGTGCAACTTACCATGCGGTCTCTGATATTCGGCCTTAACCCTACGACAGGTTACGCACCTCTCAACGAACCACGCTACATCTCTCTTCATACAGGGCCACCAATACTCCCTTTTAAGATCCAGAAACATCTTAGTGGCCACGGGATGGATCGAGAATCTCGATCTATGCGCCTCCTCCATCAAGATGGTACGCGTTCCTCCAACAAACGGTACCCAAATCCGACCCTGGAAGGTCATAAGCCCTCTTCTATTGGTCACGAACTCTGAAACATGTTCGATAACTCGTTCTCTCTTGTGGTTCCGCGGTCTCACTGCCTCAGCCTGAGCCCCTCTAATTGTGTCCAACACTGGAGTCATCACTGTCAATCTTATATAAATATCCCGAATCAGAGCGCTCTCTGCTCTATGACTCAGGGCGTCGGCTACCACATTGGCCTTGCCCGGGTGGTACAGGATCTCGCAATCATAATCCTTTACCACATCCAACCATCTCCTCTGACTCATGTTCAGGTTTGGCTAATCCATCAAATACTTCAAACTCTTGTGGTCCGTGTATATCGTACACCGAACCCCATACAGATAATGGCACCAAATCTTGAGGGTGAACACCACAACCCCCAACTCTAGATCGTGGGTGGGATACCTTGCCTCATGGGGCTTCAGTTGCCTCGATGCGTACGCGATCACATGCCCTCTCTGCATCAACATCGTGCCCAACCCAATTATCGATGCATCTGAATACACCACAAAGTCCTCCATCCCCTCTGGAAGAGTCAACACCGGGGCTTCGCACAGTCTCTGGCGAAGAGTCTCAAATGAGGCCTGCTACTCTGGGCCCCAACTGAACACCACACCCTTCCGAGTCAACCTGGTGAGAGGAACAACAATCTTGGAGAAATCCCTGATGAACCTCCGATAATAGCCGGCTAACCCTAGAAAACTCCTAATCTCAGAAGGAGATTTCGGCACCTCCCAACTCATCACCGCCTCGATCATGGTCGGATCGACCAAAATCCCCTTTTGGTTAAGAGGCGAGCAAGAAACTACACCTCTCATAACCAAAAATCACACTTGGAGAATTTGTCATAAAGCCTCTCCGATCTCAGCATGCTGAGGATCTCTTGCAAATGCTCCTCATGCTGCTCCTTGGACTTCGAATACACCAAAATGTCATCAATGAAAACAATCATTGATCGATCCAGCATCAGTCTGCATACCCTGTTCATGAGATCCATGAACGCTGCAGGCGCATTGGTGAGCCCGAATGACATTACCACGAACTCGTAATGCCCATAACGAGTCCTGAATGCGGTCTTCTGGATATCCTCCTCGCGCACCCTCATATGATGATATCCAGATCTCAGATCAATCTTGGAAAACCAAGATACTCCCTGTAGCTGATCGAACAAATCATCGATCCTCGGCCAAGGATAACGGTTCTTGACCGTTAACTTATTAAGCTCTCGATAATCTATGCACATTCGGTGTGAACCATACTTTTTCTTCACAAAAAGGATCGACACTCCCCCCGGCGAGCTGCTCGGCCATATAAACCCTTCCCCATCAGCTCCTGAAGCTGAGAGGATAACTCCTGCATCTCTGGAGGTGCAATTTGATAGGGCGCCTTGGCGATAGGTGCTGCCCACGGAATCAAATCAATGCGAAACTCAACCTGCCTCTCGGGAGGCGCACCCGGTAACTCTTAGGGAAAAACATTTGGGAATTCACGCACTATCGGGACCTCCTCAACCGTACTCGGTCTCTCTGCACCAACTCTCGTATCCATCACATATGCTATAAAACCACTACAACCTTGCTGTAGACTCTGCCTCGCTCTAGCAGCCGAACAAAATGTTGAATCGGGATGGGTACCCTCGACGTACACCGTAAGAACTCCCCACTTGGGTCTCGTATAGTCACCAGATTCTGCTCGCAGTTGATAACTGCTCCAAATCTGCTCAACCAATCCATGCCTACGATAACACAGACGTCCCCCATCACAATCAGTACCAAATCAATAGGAAACTCTTCACCGAAAATCTCGAGTACACATACTCGAATCACCTCCGTGGCATACACTGCTCTCTCGTCGGCGATGGAGACTCTTAGAGGTCGACTCAATGCCTCTCGACTAATAATGATGTGCTGACTAAAAGCCAACGATATAAAAGATCAACTCGCACCTGAGTCAAATAACACCAAAGCAGGTACAGAACTCACAAGAAAAGTACCTACGCATATCATAATATAAGCATTAAAATAATACATGAAAGAATACATACCAGCCACGACATCAGGCGTTGCGCGGGCCTCCTGCGCAGTCAACTGGAAGGCTCTCCCCCGAGCCTTTGGTGTCTCGGTCTTCACCGGCCAACTATCAGAAGCTCTAACAGCAGCAGGGGCAAACCCCTGAGAAGCTCCCTGTGCTGACCCTCGCAGCAGCGGACACTTGGCCTTCCTGTGTCCTGTCTGGTTGCAGTGAAAACACACTGCAAACCCCTTGGGGCAATCCTTGGCCATATGCCCCTTCTTGCCACACTTGTAGCAAGATCCCGCTCTACAAACTCCATCACGAGCCTTGTCGCACTTTCCACAAGTGCGGCCCTTCTGGCTCCCTGCTCTCAGCGGGATTGGCCCGCTTGGCTGTCGGCTGGGACTGTGCCGGTCGCCGATCCCTCCCATGAGACTCCGCCTCCTCCCTATCCTGAGTCTCTAGCTCAATCTCCCTCTTCCAGGCATTCGCCTGAAGCTCGGAAAATATCCGGTACGAGGAGTTCGCCACGAACTCCCAAATGTCTCTCCTCAAAATACTCAAATAACGGCTCATACGTGCCTGCTCAGTAGACACGTGCTCAGGGCAGAACATCGCCCTCTCATGAAACATCCTGGTAATAACCGTAACAGACTCCGTACCCTGCTTGAGGGTCAAAAACTCTTGTGCCAACCGATCTCGTTGCACCGAGGGAACGTACTCATCACGAAACATGGTGGTGAACCTCTCCCAGGTCACCGCAACAAACTCTGCTGGAGAATAGTGTGCTGTAGCGAACTTCCACTAGTCCTTCTCCCCCAGGGGAAGCTGGTTCAGTGCAAATCAAACCCTCAAGTGCTCCGGGCACGAGCATGTATAGAAATACCCCTCAATCTCAGATACCCATCTCATCGCTGCAATCAGATCCTGCATCCCATCAAACTCTGGTGGCTTCGTGTTGCTGAACTCCCTGAACAACAACGAGTCACCCCCCTGCGCCCTAGTAGCAGTGACGGCTGCAATGGCAGCTGCAACAACAGCCTCAGAAAGATCAGCATAACGCTTGTCAAAAGTCTCAATTAAAGTGGTCTTAATAGACCCGAACATCTCTGGTATCTCTGCCCTGATGGCTGCAACCACCTCCTCGTGGATGATCTGACGGATCTCCTCATCACTAGTCTCGCTGCTCTCTGGCATATGATGTGTCCTCACCATGATCTACCTCTGAAATACAACATACGATATATTAGAAACTCACTCGAGCATACTCGCACTCGATAACTCATCCCTCCTTGATCCGTGCCATCCCGAAGATTCTTACTTGAACTGTACACCGCCCCGGTGTTTTCAGTAGTACGGGCCCAATACTACTGTCCGCACCGTATCAGTATACACCCCAATTCCTCCTCCTAGGATCCCAAGTCCCAAGTACTCTATTATGCATAATCCACTCTCTAACAGATCTCTCATAAGCTCCTCAGTGCTATCTACTCACTCTCAAGCATCTCATAGCAGCTCACCTCCCCCTAGGCAAAGGCATCACAAATCAAGCCACTCTAGTCCTAATAGGAATACCTAGCCCACTCTAGCATGCAAATACTGTTGGATTAGTGTCTAAGTCCATAAATATTTTGGTATGTACTTGACCCGATGGTGCATGGTCCTCTTGGGTTGCCTTCACCAAAGCAACTTGATAGGATGAATTATGGAGAGAAAGGATTAATTATGATTTATTAATATATTACGAGAATAATATATTAAAGGAGAAATCGTATTGTTTAATTAATATTAGTCAGGAATTAATAAGAATTAAGCTTGTGGCTAAAAGACATTAATTAAACTTAAGGGACTAGAACTGTCAATTGTGTGATAGTTGAATATTAGGCTAATGGACTCCATAAAGATGGAGTGGACCAATTCTATGGGGAAACCCATTAGAAATCGTCCAAGGCCTCTAAGGAGGAAGTCCATAGGTTGCTTAGGGCCTAAGCATCCAAATTAGGGTTTCCTTGTTAGATAACCCTAATAGCCTCTCTATTTAAAGGACCCTTAAGGCTCAAAAACGTGGTGAACTTGTTGATTAGGGTTTCCACACGTTTTGGGCAGCCTCCTTCTCTTTTCTTCTTCATCCTCTTGCTCTTGGTGTTTGTGAACCATTAGAGGAGTGACCTTTGTGACTCTAAGCTTTCTAAAGTTAATACAAGAAGGATTTGAGATTGTTATTGCTACATAACAATCAAGCATGTACAATAGAGAAACCTAGATCCAAGCATTAGGGTTTATATGAGCACATAGGATGTTCTTATTGCTAAAACCCATCAGTGGTATCAGAGCCTAGATTGGTTTCTGTTGTATTGATGCATATTTGATCGAAATCAGCACTGAAAATCGAAATTTTTTGCTTCTGTGTGTTTGACTCGCCGAGTCACTTGGTGAACTCGCCGAGTCACCTGTACTCGCCGAGTCCAGGTCCAGACTCGACGAGTCAAAGCGTCTGACAGCTCATACTCGCGATTTTCTTCCTGTTTTGGCTTTGGATAATTACCATAAACATGTTTTGTTATAAAATCCGAATTTTATCAATATTTGGTGATTATCCTTACCCAAATAGAAGATAATTGTCAAAATTTAGATAATCATTTGTTTTATTAGATAAAGTTTGATGATTTGTAATTTAGATTTGAATTATCTTGTGAAAAAGTTTTAATTTTTCCCCTTTAGGTTTTATAGTTTAAATTTGAACTTAATAGTTTTGTTTTTGAAATTTGAATAGTTAAAACCCTAATGTTTTGAAATGTTTCAAAACTTCCCCTCAAGTTTTGGAATTTAAAAATTGATTAAATGTTTAATTTGGAAATGTTAAATTCTAAAACCCTAGTATAGTTTTGAAAAGTTCAAATCACACCCTTATGGCTTTATTAATTAATTAAAGTTTATAATTAAAAGAGATTTAGTAAATCCATAAAGTTTTGGTGTACAATTTAATTAAATTGAAAGTATAATTATTAAATTAGACCACCTAGTATTTTAAAAGTGTAAAATACACCCTATACTATATATAACATTAAAAGTATAACATTATATATATGTATAAGTAAAAGTCAGTCTTACCGTTAGTAGGCCTCATTCACGAAGCTGGTCTATAAGGGGTGTTTAAGGCAATTGCCTATAAAATGGCGATTGAATGGGTATCCACTGTTACCCACTGCACTCTTGACTAGTGGAGGGTCGTTAGCCGAACAGGTAGGATAGGATAGAACCTTCCCTTATAAGTATAATGAAGTACAAAACTAACTAAATGTTTTACAAATTACCAATCTTAGTTACTTTAGGCATAAATGAATTGATGCAATTCCATGAAATTACACTTTGTACCCTTGCAAAGACGTTAGTGGAGCATGTGTGGTTTACCGACACACTAAATGGTTCTAAGCAAAGGTAGCAAAGGGTGACTCAATGTTTGTCATAGTTCGGTGGAGCGTGTGTGGTTTACCGGCACATCGAATAGGTGATTGTAACATGTGGGGGCACCATGTAAGTTTTCATGGTTATTCACACCCGCTTTGTGATCCTCGGCATCCCAGTCACAAACTAGAGGGGCATATCAAGATTTAAACATGCCATTGAAATGTTCAATGAATCTCAAAGGATCTAGGAGTTTTCATAGATTTAAAACTTAAATTTCTTTTTCGTTTTTCATGGTGGAAATTAGTGAATCGTCATTCACTTACCTTCAAATATTCTGCAACTAGATTACGGCATCCCTTTTCTAGGTTATAGCATATTGTGTTGGGTCCTAGCCTTAATATCTCATTTGGGTGATTTATTAAGGACTCAATCGATCAACTAACTTGAATTTGTTTTCTCCCATTTTGTACACATCAAAGTTCGACAACTATGGTCTTCCCAAATCCCGTGGAACAAGCATTCCACATGAAGATGATATTCCACGATTCGATCGAGGAACAAGAAATCATGCTTCACTTCCTCCTCCTCCTCCCGTTGTTCTCCCTAACCCACAAGATCGAATAATTGAAAGGTTCAATGTCACTAAAGCCCTAATCAAAATGAAACATGAAGATGGTAAACCTGTGTGTGTCCACGTTCTAGGAATGAAATCACACATCGATAGGTTGATAATGTTGGGTGCATCATTCCTGGATAAGTTAGCTGTGAACTGGGTTCTGCAGTCACTTCCCGAATCATATAATGAGTTCAAAAGAAAGTAATATATGGTAGATCATGACGAAAACCTCATTGACCTAACTTACATGCTCATTGCTGCTGAATCAGAAATGATTTGGCAAAGCAATGAAGTGTATTTGTTGGGAAAGTCAACCAACCATGCTTCCGAGGACGTTCTAGGAGAACCGACCTGCATTTGCTGCTATGAGAAAGGGTGTTGGATACAAGTTTGCCCTAAGAATCTGAAAAGTCCAGAAGATGGGAGAGTCAAAGAGTTTGGTTGTGGTTCAGGTAAAAATACACTATCTAACTCAATTAAGTTCCTATTCGTTGATTCTTAATACATAATGTGATAAGATTGCATTTGAATGTCTTGCAGGATCAATGAAAAGAGAGGAAGCTTGATGAAAGAGCAAGATGAATCTAATCACGAAGAAATGGATCTCGATTGCATGGATTCGAAGATTAGATTTTAAGCTTAGAAAGTTATGATAGAGTAGTTAGGAATATTTGATTACATAGTTTTTCAGTTGATTTTGCATTGTAAGGACAAATGTTTTCCGCTACTTTTATGAATAAAATAAATTTTTGTTTGACTCATTTATTTATTTATTTATTTCCTTGCGATAAAATCGTTATGAAAAATTGATGTTTGCATATTTCTACAACAAATGGATGTGATTCTTAATTATGTTGTTTGTGGAAATGTTAAGAATTTACCAAATAGGGAGAGTTTCTCATCACCCAAGTTTCAATTGGACAAAAACCTGGAATCATGCAACTTGGTTGCACGATGAATGAGAAATTTCATATTTCGAAATTAGACTAATTCGTTGACAAAGTGTCAAGTAAAGGACTAGGAGATCGAGTACACAAAGTTGTGTGTTGATCAAGTCCACCACAAGAGTAACAAAGATATTCGTCATGATTTACTAAGGTTAAGTAAATATGATTACACTAATGAGATTAAGTGTAATTCTTAGTTGATTGAAAAGGTTCAAATCAATAGCAGAACGAATAAGAAGAATCAAGTATGCAGAAAGATAAAAGGTTCTCTTTTCTAAGAAGAAGGGAGAGTACCTTTTATGATGAGTCTTAATGATTAAGAATCATATCTCAATTGATCCTCTAAGTAAATCTTAGTACAATTGTATGTCTGAGAAGAGGAATCGAGAATTGAAGAAATGGTTAAATCAAGAAGTCAATCATACTTCGTTCCAAAACAAGTCTTAAAGTTAAGATTGTGACATTGAGTGACAAGTCTTAAGAAGGTTTATAATATTCATCAAATGTTGAATATGGAAAAAGTTTTCTTATTCTTGCACATTTGAAATTGGAAAGTTGGGATGTCTTGGATACGACAAAGATCAACTAGGGCCAATTTTGTGAAGTGTTTTGTCTTGATAAAAAAAACTACACTAACTCTTGAATATTTGGTTGTCAAGAAATGTTTTATTGACAAAAGAATATTATATGTCAAAGAGTCAGTGGGAGTCTTAATGGTCTTGAGAGGTTTCAAGAACAAATCAAAATAAACCTTATCGAACATCACTAGCACACGACTTGAGGTTTACAACCTATCGTGTTGACATTATCTTGTTTCTGTTCCGTTCCAATTGAGTTAATTATGCATGTGAGTTCTATGAGTTCTCATTTGAATTCATAAAAGAAAAAAACCTTGATCAATGAATAGTACATTGATAAGATAGGGTGAGTTGCTTAACTACTTGGAAGACATGGTGGGCAGCCGTGTTACCATAAGGCAGAAGATCAAGATTGAAAAAGTTCCGTCCATAAGAGTTTGGATTTGTCGCAAACTTTGGTTTGACAATTCGCATGGATAAGAACACATACACCATTAAAATCTAAGTGTCATAAGATTTTCTCCTTCATGAAAATGACTGTGAGGAAATGCTTTCACTAAGAAAGATTTTAAGAAGATAGTGATTGTGAAATTGTATTCTTGAATTCAATTATGGTTACGGTATCCCTTTCCATGATTTGAATTGTGAGATTTGGAAATTAGTCTTAATTATTTAGACACACATATGAGCTATCTAAAAGAAAAGTGTATAAGTTCAAGAAGCCTTGATAAAGGATTATCATAGCATTAGGTATTAGAAACATGAACTTAATAAATTCAATAAGTATTGTTTTCTGTAAGTTAAGTTGTTTTCTAAATACATGTCAAAGCTAGTGGGAGCATAAGTGTTATGTTTATAATAATCATCATGATATTAGGAGCATACATGTTATGATTGTATGATTATTAAGGCAAGTTTTGCAAGTTAGCAATATTAATTATAGAAAACAAGAGTCATACTTTGCAAAGTAGTAAGGATGTAAAGTTGTTTTTCTATAATTAAGGGAGAGAATATTATGCTTCATTTCAAATCTAAAGGCTTAGGTTGTGGAATGTTAATATTTTTTGGTCAAAGATACATAGTGTGTTCTTAAATTTCGATTATGATTACGGCATTCCTCTTCATAGTTCAAATTATAAGAACGTAGCACATAAAATATTATGGCAGAAGATTGATAAAGTATTATATCTTTATGTAAGACATTGTGCATCGTGTCCTATACGCTTCAGGTATAGGATTGTGTGACACCCAATTTTTTTCCAAAAATTTTAAACTTTTAAAACGCATCTTAAATTAAATTAAAACAACTGAAATAGTCATAACATAATGCATCTTCTTAATAATCATATAAAATAAAGTGCGGAAGTAATAATAATAATAAGGTCCCAACAAAATAACTAGTAGCGATGTCCCGATGCTCCATGTCAAGCCTTAGTCTCTTTAATCTTAACACCTGAAAAGTTATAAGGGAGAAACGTAAGCACGAAGCTTAGTGAATTCAAACACAGACATTGTACTAACATTCATATTTACTAGCCCTAATCCATTTTCCAATTATAATGATAAAGGCAAAGAACGAATCAATGTCTATATTACGAGAAGGACTTGTAGGTTTGAACCGCACCGGGAAGATCCCGTATCATTTGGCCCTAATCACCGCACCTCACGAAGAGTATTACATTGGTGATCTTACCTACCCACCGCACCGGTAAATCCGTATCCTTTGGTGGTGTCCCCATATCCATAATTAGTTACATACAGTGCACATGTACGAATTAAAACAATACTTATATAGCATGCTTTTATAATAAATTCAAATAATCACACACGAGCTAACTAGCAAACACAATCATCAATACAACGGTGTGAGAGAACTCACCTTGAGTGAGTATTAAGGATGGCTAACAATCAAATAATGCTACCAATCTTGAGCAAACTTCAAAACCTCACCTAAGAAGGACTAAAGGTTAGAATGGAGAAGTAATGAAGCTATGAGTTGAGAAAAGAGTGATCACAGCAAGGTCTCGAAAACAGACCTGCTGTTCAAAACGGATTTACTCCAAACTATAAAACAGAAACATAGCTTTAACTAAATTTTATAGGAAACTATGATTTCTTAGGATTCCACAAATATAAAGAACTCATTCTAACTCCAAAAGATGAATTAAATATGAATTTTACAAAATGGTGTATCACTTCTGTCTCCAACAATATAGTCAAGTGATGTTGGCCAATTCTACCCAACTTGTGAGTAGAATTCGTCCAAAACAAAAATAAAAGAATTAAAGGACATACAAGTGAAAGTCTCAGAGTTGGAATTGAATGAAAATCATCTCTCAAACTCCAGATATAAAATTCACATTGTGGACAATCACAGCACTAGCAAAAGCTGGTGACTGCCCACTGACCTGGAGTGTGGATCCATTCTAACCAATTTATAATTGGAAATAACACCCCATATTCTCCAGATCTTAAATTCATAATATAAGTAACATACAGAAACTTGGAATCACTCTGGATCCTTTTCCAAGACTTAGAAATGATGAAAACAAAATGACATATCAGAACAGACCCGGATCAGACCTAACAGCAAAGATGCCATTATTTCACATAGATAAAGCCTTATCAGTGAGGTTGGCCTGCTTAAGAAGGTTAGCCAACTCAATTTGTGAACTTTTGGATCTGGTTTGGGGTCCGTTTGAGTTCTAGAGATCCAGATATGATTTTTACAAAATGACTACAGATCTGATGGAAAACAGAATCGTAGCCACCCGTGATTCCTTTTTGGCTTATCCATCCTTCTCCTTTTGAAACACATTTTAAGATGTGTTCATCATCCCAATTCAGTCCCCATGCTAATGGTGGTACTAAAAAGGGTTAGGGATCATTAGGATTTCATTTAGCCACAAGGATGTAATAATAATCAACATGAAAATAAACATAAGCACATAAAATCATCATTCTCCCTTTTAGGGTTTCCATGATCTTTTGCCACATGTAATCCCCTAGATCCATCATCCACCATATATGGGGTGAAGATAGGATCTTGAGATGATGTATAACATACAATTACAAATAAAATAAGAAGGAGAAGAAGTGAAGATGAAATCATAAAACTAGAACAAGGTTATGAATCAAGTTGTAAGAAAGGATAAGGAGGTTCATACCAATACGAATCAAGGCTGGAAATGAACAAGAATTAAGCTCCAAACAGCCCCTTGGCTGCTCTTGATCCCAAAGAGAGAGAGATGGACGATTTTTGAGAGAGAGGGAGGGTTTAGAGTGTTTTCCTTGTGTGTGTTCCAAATGATTCAACTTACACATTAAGTACTATTAACTAGATGGACTTTGCAAATAGGCCCATAGCCCATGGACTTCAATAAAAGGAGTTTACAAGATGATCAAAAGAGTCCAATAACATAAGAAATCAGACATTGGTTAAATAAATTAACCCAAGGTTACAAGGATAATTAAATTAAAATATACAAACATACCGAGAAAACCCGGGGCGTTACAACTCTCCCACACTAAGAACGGACTTCGTCCTCGAAGTCAACACCTAGAAACAGATCCGGATAATGAGCCCGCTTCTCGCATTCCGATTTCCAAGTCCATTCCGAACCCTTCCTATGTTGCCACTGCACCTTAACCAAGTTTATAGTCTTGTTGCGGAGAGCTTTTGTCTTTCGTTCTAAAATTGCGATTGGTTTCTCAACATAATTGAGACGCTCGTCAATTTGTATGTCCTCCAGTGGTATCACAGCGGTCTCATCAACAACGCATTTTCGTAACTGAGACACGTGGAACGTATTATGAATTAGACTAAGCTCGTCAGGAAGCTCTAAACGGTAAGCCACCT
Source organism: Lactuca saligna (assembly GCF_052625555.1). Taxonomy (NCBI): domain Eukaryota; kingdom Viridiplantae; phylum Streptophyta; class Magnoliopsida; order Asterales; family Asteraceae; genus Lactuca; species Lactuca saligna. The sequence goes on from NC_136422.1 coordinate 150,433,115, forward strand.
TCCCCACACGAGCTATGACCTTGTAGGGTCCAATGAATCGGGGTCCGAGCTTTCCCCGCTTCCGAAATCGAATCACACCTTTCCAGGGGGAGACTTTAAGCAGCACATAATCTCCCACCTGGAACTCAAGATTGGAGCGTCTTTTGTCGGCATAACTTTTCTGACGACTACTCGCTGTGACCAAATGATCCCGAATCACTTGGATTTTCTCCGTAGTCTGTAGCACGATATCGGTACTCCCAAGTACCCTCTGCCCAACCTCGCCCCAACAAACGGGCGTCCTGCACTTCCTCCCGTACAAGGCTTCATACGGAGGCATTTTAATGCTTGAGTGATAGTTGTTGTTATAAGAAAACTCAGCTAGATGTAGATGGTCATCCCAACTACCCCCAAAATCAATCGCACACGCCCTAAGCATGTCCTCCAAGGTCTGAATCGTCCGCTCACTCTGCCCGTCTGTCTGCGGATGGAAGGCGGTACTAAAATGTAATCGTGTGCCCAATTCCTCTTGAAACTTCCTCCAGAACCGAGAGGTAAATCGGGTGTCTCGATCGGAGACGATAGAAACGGGCACCCCATGTAATGAGACAATCTCCCGAACAAAGATCTCGGCTAATTTCTCCACCGATGAGCTCTCCTTTATAGCCAGAAAGTGAGCACTCTTAGTCAAACAATCAACAATCACCCATATCGTATCTGATCCTTGGGCAGTTCTAGGAAGTTTTGTAATGAAGTCCATGGTTAGATGCTCCCATTTCCATTCAGGAATCTCCAATGGTTGCAACTTCCAATGCGGTTTCTGGTGTTCCGCCTTGACCTTCCGACAGGTCATACATTCTTCCACAAATTGAGCCACATCATTCTTCATTCCATGCCACCAGTAAGCCTCATGAAGGTCCCGATACATTTTAGTAGCACCAGGATGGATAGAAAATTTTGACTTATGAGACTCATCCATTAGGGTTTTCCGATTTCCCCCGGTATATGGAACCCAAACCCTACCGTAGCGAGTCAGCAAACCCCGCCCGTCTCGTTCCATCTTAGGCAACTCTTTTTTAATCTTCTCACGCCCGATGTTTTCCTCCAGTATTGCCGTCTTTTGGGCGTCCCGAATTAGATCTAACAAAGACGACACCATCGTGATCCGGAGACACTTAGCTCTAATCGGTTCGGCAGATTGTTTACGACTGAGAGCATCAGCTACCACATTAGCTTTACCGGGCTGGTAGTGAATTTCACAATCATAATCTTTTACCACATCCAACCATCGGATCTGCCTCATATTCAAATCCCGCTGCTCGAACAAATATTTTAGACTCTTATGGTCAGTGTATATGATAAACTTCACTCCATAGAGATAGTGTCTCCAAATCTTAAGAGCGAAAACAACAGCCCCAAGCTCCAAATCATGAGTGGGGTAGTTTCGTTCGTGGGGTTTCAGCTGTCGGGAGGCATAGGCTATCACCCTATCTCGTTGCATTAACACGGCACCAAGACCTTGAAGCGATGCATCACAATAAACCACCATATCCTCAACCCCGTTAGGTAAGGCCAAAATCGGAGCTTCACACAATCGCTTCCTTAACTCATCAAACGCCAGTTGCTGCTCCAGGCCCCAAACGAAATTCATTGATTTCTTGGTCAATTGGGTGAGTGGTAAGGCGATTTTAGAGAAATTTTCAATGAACCTCCGGTAATAACCGGCTAAACCCAAGAAACTGCGAATTTCAGAAGGTGTTTTCGGAATCTTCCATTGTTTAACCGCATCAGCCTTGGCTTGATCGACCTTGATACCGTGTTTGTTTACCACATGCCCCAAGAACTGAACTTCTTCCAACCAAAATTCACATTTTGAGAATTTAGCATAAAGCCTTTCTCTTGCCAGAGTTTCCAGAATCTCCCGAAGGTGTTGCTGATGCTCCTCTTTGCTCTTAGAATAGACTATGATATCATCTATGAACACTATGACCGAACGGTCAAGCATCAGGCTACACACCCGGTTCATGAGATCCATGAACGCTGCGGGTGCATTGGTAAGCCCAAAAGGCATCACCACAAATTCAAAGTGCCCATATCGAGTACGGAATGCTGTTTTCTCAATGTCTTCTTCACGAACACGCATCTGATGGTAACCAGAACGTAAATGAATCTTGGAAAACCAAGATGCTCCCTGAAGCTGATCGAAAAGATCGTCAATACGTGGCAACGGGTACCTATTCTTTATCGTGCGCTTGTTTAGCTCCCTATAATCAATACACATTCGCTGGGATCCATCTTTCTTCTTCACAAAGAGAATAGGAGCACCCCAAGGCGAGCAGCTTGGCCGTATAAACCCTTTATCACTTAGTTCTTGCAGTTGCTCTTGGAGCTCTTTCATTTCAGGTGGTGCCAAGCGGTAAGGAGATTTCGCTACCGGAGTCGCACCTGGCACCAAATCAATGCAAAACTCCACTTGCCGAACGGGTGGCAAGCCAGGGAGTTCCTCCGGAAAGACATCGCTGAAGTCGGAAACGATAGGAACGTCGTCTAGTGCTATAGCAGAAGAGCAAGAAGCCATAGCCAGGCGGGGAATGTCCCCCTGAATAATAAGTTCTCCACCTCTAGGGTTTCGAACACGAACTTGCTTCTTACGACAGTGGATTTCCGCATCAAACGCATCAAGCCAATCCATGCCTACGATAACACAAAGCTCTCGCATCACAATAGGGATAAGATCAATAGGGAATTCAACTCCAGAAAACTCGAGAGTGCAACCATGATAGACATCGGTGACATAAATAGTGCGGTTGTCGGCAACTTCGACGACCATTGGGCGAGCCAATTTTCCGATACTACACCCCAGATGATTAGTAAACGTGCGAGATACAAAAGAATGGGTAGCACCGCTATCAAACATAACAACAGCAGGCTTGGAATCTAGCAAATAAGTGCCTGTTTTACCACATACGATCATGTAAACAATTCTAACTACCATTTATTAAATAATGGCAGGAGAGAAAAGAAAAAAAAAAAAGAAATTTACCTGCCACTATCGCGGTAATCACCGGCTCATCCGCAGTCATTTGGTGAGCACGACCTCGTGTCACCATAGTGGGTCCCTTAGAAGACGATGCAATTGCAGGATTTGTACCCCCGCTTCCTTTACCAGCCTTCAACTTTGGGCATTCAGGCTTCTTGTGTCCCGTCTCGTTGCAGTGATAGCAGACGGGAGCAGCAGAAGTAATCTGAGGAACTGCACTCGCATGGGGAGCCCTACAATTCTTCCAATGATGCCCTGGCTTTTTACAGTTGTAGCATATCAACGGATTTTTCTCTCCCTGACCTGAAGACGGCCTGTACTCATACCTTGACTTACCACCCTACTTTTTCTTTTTCTGGGCATCTCCGGATGTCTTGGAGGAGGTGTCATTGGCCTTCCTCTTGGTCTGGGTCTGCAACTCGATTTCCCTCCTCCTTGCTGCATCCATGATCGCGGATAAAGTCGGGAACTCCTGCATGCTAACGAATTCCCGAATCTCGGTACGTAGAATGGTAGTGTATTGGCTGACCAACCAGGCCTTGTTCCCAGCAAATGAGGGACAAAAAGATAGCATCTCCAAGAACTTGGCGTTCAGGTCGCTAACAGACTCGGTAGTTTGCTGTAAGGCCATGAACTCTTGCTGCATCCGCTGTTGCTCCACCTTGGGCACATATTGTGCCTCGAACCTCTCCACAAATTGGGCCCAAGACATGGCCCTCACTTCCTCCTCGTTTAATAGAGCGGTGATGGTGTTCCACCATGTCTTTCCCCTTTTTCGCAGCTGATTCATGGCGATCACAACTTTGTACTGGTCCGGACACCCAATAGCCATGAAGGCGCCCTCAACATCTGACACCCAATGCTTAGCAGCAACTGGGTCGGATTCACCATTCCAAAGAGGAGGGCTACACTTGCTGAACTTCTCGAAGTAGTATGCCGAATCCCGAACGGGCGGAGCCGGTAACGCTCCCCCGAGAATAGCTGCGAGGCACTCATCCAAAAGAGCTTTGACCTGGTTGATTATGTCATTGGTCACGCCCGGGATTAGTTCATTGAAAGCGTTATTGAATTCCTCAGCGACAATATTCCTAACTTGCTCCATTTGGAGCTGATTAAGGCGAGCAGGCGGAGCCATCTGTATCCGTAGAAGGAGGAAAATATTTAGAAATAATTCAGCCTAGATATTTCTAGGAAAACGAAACACTCAGCTTGCCGAAAATTTCTCAACCTTGCCCCGACCCGAAACCGGCACCAATGTTTCAAATAGTAGGGGCCCTTCTACTATCTTCCACACAAGTTCCAATTTCGCAATCGCGTCTAGTTTCAAAATTTCCAGCTCGCTCTAGCCGTTAATTTTACATCTCTCTCACATGTTAACATTAAATATGTGTGTAATCTAACATTTTAAGACTAGTAGAATCCAATTCATAGTCAACAATTTAACATAAACATTTAACATAAGAAATAAGGCTTACTTGGCTGGCTGACTGGCACACCGCGACATCTTTCACTACTAGTCTTTAGAAAGTTTGAAAAATCTTTTAAAAGAGAATAAACTATTATAGAGCCTCAAATTTGAGTCTAGAACATCCACAAGAATGCCTAGTTCCCTCAAACTGTGGCTCTGATACCAACTTGTGACACCCAATTTTTTTCCAAAACTTTTAAACTTTTAAAACGCATCTTAAATTAAATTAAAACAACTGAAATAGTCATAACATAATGCATCAACTTAATAATCATATAAAATAAAGTGCGGAAGTAATAATAATAATAAGGTCCCAACAAAATAACTAGTAGCGATGTCCCGATGCTCCATGTCAAGCCTTAGCCTCTTTAATCTTAACACCTGAAAAGTTATAAGGGAAAAACGTAAGCACGAAGCTTAGTGAATTCAAACACAGACATTGTACTAACATTCATATTTACTAGCCCTAATCCATTTTCCAATTATAATGATAAAGGCAAAGAACGAATCAATGTCTATATTACGAGAAGGACTTGTAGGTTTGAACCGCACCGGGAAGATCCCGTATCATTTGGCCCTAATCACCGCACCTCACGAAGAGTATTACGTTGGTGATCTTACCTACCCACTGCACCGGTAAATCCGTATCCTTTGGTGGTGTCCCCATATCCATAATTAGTTACATACAGTGCACATGTACGAATTAAAACAATACTTATATAGCATGCTTTTATAATAAATTCAAATAATCACACACGAGCTAACTAGCAAACACAATCATCAATACAATGGTGTGAGAGAACTCACCTTGAGTGAGTGTTAAGGATGGCTAACAATCAAATAATACTACCAATCTTGAGCAAACTTCAAAACCTCACCTAAGAAGGACTAAAGGTTAGAATGGAGAAGTAATGAAGCTATGAGTTGAGAAAAGAGTGATCACAGCAAGGTCTCGAAAACAGACCTACTGTTCAAAACGGATTTACCCCAAACTATAAAACAGAAACATAGCTTTAACTAAATTTTATAGGAAACTATGATTTCTTAGGATTCCACAAATATAAAGAACTCATTCTAACTCCAAAAGATGAATTAAATATGAATTTTACAAAATGGTGTATCACTTCTGTCTCCAACAATATAGTCAAGTGATGTTGGCCAATTCTACCCAACTTGTAAGTAGAATTCGTCCAAAACAAAAATAATAGAATTAAAGGACATACAAGTGAAAGTCTCAGAGTTGGAATTGAATGAAAATCATCTCTCAAACTCCAGATATAAAATTCACATTGTGGACAATCACAGCACTAGCAAAAGCTGGTGACTGCCCACTGACCTGGAGTGTGGATCCATTCTAACCAATTTATAATTGGAAATAACACCCCATATTCTCCAGATCTTAAATTAATAATATAAGTAACATATAGAAACTTGGAATCACTCTGGATCCTTTTCCAAGACTTAGAAATGATGAAAACAAAATGACATATCAGAACAGACCCGGATCAGACCTAACAGCAAAGATGCCATTATTTCACATAGATAAAGCCTTATCAGTGAGGTTGGCCTGCTTACGAAAGTTAGCCAACTCAATTTTTGAACGTTTGGATCTGGTTTGGGGTCCGTTTGAGTTCTAGAGATCCAGATATGATTTTTACAAAATGACTACAGATCTGATGGAAAACAGAATCATAGCCACCCGTGATTCCTTTTTGGCTTATCCATCCTTCTCCTTTTAAAACACATTTTAAGATGTGTTCATCATCCCAATTTAGTCCCCATGATAATGGTGGTACTAAAAAGGGTTAGGGATCATTAGGATTTCATTTAGCCACAAGGATGTAATAATAATCAACATGAAAATAAACATAAGCACATAAAATCATCATTCTCCCTTTTAGGGTTTCCATGATCTTTTGCCACATGTAATCCCCTAGATCTATCATCCACCATATATGGGGTGAAGATAGGATCTTGAGATGATGTATAACATACAATTACAAATAAAATAAGAAGGAGAAGAAGTGAAGATGAAATCATAAAACTAGAACAAGGTTATGAATCAAGTTGTAAGAAAGGATAAGGAGGTTCATACCAATACGAATCAAGGCTGGAAATGAACAAGAATTAAGCTCCAAACAGCCCCTTGGCTGCTCTTGATCCCAAAGAGAGAGAGATGGACGATTTTTGAGAGAGAGGGAGGGTTTAGAGTGTTTTCCTTGTGTGTGTTCCAAATGATTCAACTTACACATTAAATACTATTAACTAGATGGACTTTGCAAACAGGCCCATAGCCCATGGACTTCAATAAAAGGAGTTTACAAGATGATCAAAAGAGTCCAATAACATAAGAAATCAGACATTGGTTAAATAAATTAACCCAAGGTTACAAGGATAATTAAATTAAAATAAACAAACATACCGAGAAAACCCGGGGCGTTACAGATTGATTGCTAGCGCTATAATATTTGACCATTCTAAAATTTTCCAAATGTCTAACGCATTTAGAGGAAAAAAGGACTAGAATTGGTTTTGACTAAGATAATTGAACAACTATCAAAGGACGACCCAAAGCTTGCTGAGAATTGGTCGCTTGTGAGTAGTTGGAAGTATGATATTAGATGGATCATATCGACATTATTATGAATAGATATGATTCTATTAAGAATGAGTTGTGATATGGTAAGTATGGAAAGGTTTCCATATTGGGAGTTAGATATTGAGAATCTATGTCTAGATTAGAAACTTTATGCAAAAGAATGTTCAAAGAAATGTACTTTGAGTGAGAGACATCACATCTATGGAATTGTCTTGTAACAATCTCCGATAAAGGACTTTGTAATTTCATTGGCAATAGTTCTTGTGACTTTATTGTAGTGATATTACGAAAGGCTCATTGCATAAAATGTTAGAATCTAGCATATTCTATAAGTGGAAAGAATTTGATATTCTTTCACTTGTAGAAAGGATTGGGAGTTGTGAAATGAGTATGATTGGTAATATGTTCATTTGATCTATTTCACAAAGTAAGAACCATAGGTAAACATTGTGTGCATGCTAAGAGCATGGGACAAGTGTGGTAATAATTCAAGTAAGAAGTTGATTACCCGAAACGAAAAATAATGAGTAATTGATATGGTGATAAATAAAAGGTGTTTTATTTATACTCAAAGCTTTGAGGCCATATGGGATTAGTATTATCCTTGTGTTTCACCTTGCATAATTTGACTTCCCGAATAATTAAATTGGTTCAGAACAATCAAATTATTCGAACGGACCACAGTCGTTCATATGTTGGAAGTATGTATGAATGAAGACTGTCGTGAATTGGTGTGTGGATTGTTTAAAGAGCATTAAACATAAGCAAATGTTTGCTACAACGTTCATGAGTGCTTATGAATATGATTTGAGCATTGGATTAAACCCACGCTCACTTGGATCACTTCATGGATTTTATCACGATTGATTGGTAAGACGATAACATATTATATTCTTGAAACCGAGATGTGTGAGTTGTATGTTGCGAGTCGGTTGCACATTGATAATATGTAAACGCACCAGTGACTTGGTGTTATAAAACATATTGTTGTTTGTGATTTGGTGAGCGAGTGCAAGCGAGCATTGAGTCAAAGTTTATCCGTTCCTTTTATCCAAAGTACAATGAAAGCGATATTTGTGGGCCCCTCGATGATTTAGTGATGGCACCTAAGTGCTTGGTCAAGCCGACACTAAATTGATGTGTTCAATTGTACTCTGTTGTCAGTCGTCATAAATCTGAATTCGGGAAACAGCACATAGACAGAGAGAATGATTTAGATCCATGTCTCAGTCTATACGATAATATCTAGAATGGAGAAATATATGATCACTTATCTAAAGGACACGTGTATCTGATAAGATCAGAGTTGACAGCGACTTTAGAAAGCTACGATTGCATATCAGGATCTGAAGTCATACGCGGAATAGTTATTAGACTTATCCAAGTGGGAGACTGTTGGATTAGTGTCTAAGTCCATAACTATTTTGGTATGTACTTGACCCGATGGTGCATGGTCCTTTTGGGTTGCCTTCACCAAAGCAACTTGATAGGATGAATTATGGAGAGAAAGGATTAATTATGATTTATTAATATATTATGAGAATAATATACTGAAGGAGAAATCATATTGTTTAATTAATATTAGTTAAGAATTAATAAGAATTAAGTTTGTGGCTAAAAGACATTAATTAAACTTAAGGGACTAGAACTGTCAATTGTGTGATAGTTGAATATTAGGCTAATGGACTCCATAAATATGGAGTGGACGAATTCTATGGGGAAACCCATTAGAAATCATCCAAGGCCTCTAAGGAGGAAGTCCATGGGTTGCTTAGGGCCTAAGCATCCAAATTAGGGTTTCGTTGTTAGATAACCCTAATAGCCTCTCTATTTAAAGGACCCTTAAGGCTCAAAAACGTGGTGAGCTTGTTGATTAGGGTTTCCACACGTTTTGGGCAACCTCCTTCTCTTCTCTTCTTCATCCTCTTGCTCTTGGTGTTTGTGAACCATTAGAGGAGTGACATTTGTGACTCTAAGCTTTCTAAAGTTAATACAAGAAGGATTTGAGATTGTTATTGCTACATAACAATCAAGCATGTACAATAGAGAAACCTAGATCCAAGCATTAGGGTTTGTATAAGCAAATAAGATGTTCTTATTGTTAAAACCCATCAAATACATCATATCAATCTCATAAATATATAACACAAGGGTATTTTGGGAAATTACCGTTCGGGCGCTGACTAATCGTACACACGACTCTGCTCTGTGTTTTCTAAAAATCGTTTACTCTTTTTAGAAAACTTGGTTCTCTTTTGAAAATATTTTTCAAATCCTCAGTTTGAGTTCAAATACACCCGAAGGTGTACTCGAATCCCTCAAACCAAGGTTCTGATACCAACTTGTAACAACGTAAATTTCCAAAACAATTTTTCGCATTTTATAAAAACATAATTCATTTATTATTCATAAAAACATCATTGTTTGAAAACTTAATTCATAACATATATCAATCCCAAGATCTCATAGTAAAAAATCTCGTGTGTGTACTGATCAAGCCGGTGCCTTCCTGCGATCCTCACTAGTATCTGACACACATAATATAAAACTTTGTAAGCACAAAGCTTAGTGAGTTCCCCAAAATACCATATATAACACATATTAGCCACTCGAGGCTATAACTTTGTAGGTTCGTGCACCCAACTTCGTGAACCCTCAGGTTCTAACTGTGCAACATGCATAACATAAATCACATAGAATAATGCAGTGCAACACATAACACATATATAGCATACAAACAGTGTATCACATAACTCTATTTACCTACTCAAGGTAAAGTATAATGAGAAGACTCACCTCGGATATCTCAGTAAATCTCTGAGTCGGTAACTCTGGTCTAGCCTCTACCTAATCACATGAAATAAATGTTGGAATAGTGTCTAAGGTTGCAACTATATTAGGCAAGTACTTGACCCGGTTGTGCATGGACCTTTTGGGTTGCTTTCACCAAAGCAACTTGAATGGAGAAATAAATAGAGAAAGAGGTTATTATGATTTATTAATATGTTATAAGAATAATATATTAAAGGAGAAATGATATTTTTTTTAATTAATATTGGTCAATAATTAATTAGGAAGTAATTTTGTGATCAAGTGTAATTAATTAAACTAGAGGGGCTAAATTGTAATTATGTGATAGTTGCAAAATAGGGCAATGGTTATCCTTGTTAAAGGATGGACGAATTCAAGGATAAGGATATCCTTAAAATCATCCAAGGTCCAAGAGATAAGGGTTTTCAAGGCTTATCTTGTGGTTGCTTGGTGAGCAAGTAACTGGATAAGGATAAGGACTGAAACCCTAATCCCAACCCTATATAAAGACCCCTAAGGCCGTAGGATTTCGTCCACTTGATCCCTAGAGCATCTAAGGACGATTTCTACCTCCTCCCTTCTCTCTCTATAGCTTCTCCAATTGCTTGTGATGTTTGTGAGCCATTAGAGGCACTACACCTGTGGTGCTTGCTTTCAAGACTAAGGGTTTGAAGACATAAGTTGTTATTGCAATATAACAACAAGAGTGAAAAAAAATAGATCCAAATTAGGGTTGCATGCACACATAGGATTGTTTGTATAAAACCCATCAGTGGTATCAGAGCCTTTGGTTAACTTGTTTTCAATTAGTATTATTCAATTGTATGAACTTGATAAATTAGGGTTTACAGCCCATAAACCCTAGGAGGCCATAGATTTCGAGATTAGGGTTTCCTAACCCTAATTTGCGAAAATCTTGAAAGGGTTTTTGATTCCTTTCCTTTTTATCCAAGATTTCGAAATCTAGGGTTTGCAAACCCTTAGATTTCGAGATTTGTCTCCTTCCCCAAGATAAGATCCTAAATTTTAGGGATTTGGATAATCCCATATCTTGTAATTATCTTTTAATGGTTAAATATGGTAATTAAAGATTTTGAATTATCTCATCCCATTATTTTCGAAATTTAGAGGGATAAAAGGGATTAGGATAAGTTAATTGTTTAAATGGTAATTATCCTCATGATTTAGATAATCCCTTACGATTTAATAATTTAAATTAATAGTTTAATTTGTGATAATTATTAAATCAAGAGTTTTAATATTTAAAATTTTATTTTAAATGGTATTAAATTGCGAAAATTTTAAATTGGAGATTAAAAACCTAATATATTTGAAATATTTAAAATACACCCTATACTATTATATTATTACAAGTTTAATATATATATATATATATATATATATATATATATATATATATATATATATATATAATATGCTAGTCTTACCATTTGTAGGCCTCATTCACGAAGCCGGTCTATAAGGTGGGTATAAGGTTGCTGCCTATAAAATGGCGCTTAATGGGTGTACATTCACACCCACCGCTTGCTTGATCGGTGGAAGGTCGTTAGCCGAACAAGTAGGATAGGGCAACCTCATCCTCTCATTAAAAGTATAATATGAAATACAAAGTAACTACATGGTTTTCAAAAATTTCCCAATCCTAGTTACTTTAGGAAAAGTGAATTGATGCAATCCCATGAAATTACACTTTGCACCTTGCTAAGAAGTTAGTGGAGCGTGTGTGGTTTATCGGCACACTAATTGGTTCTAAGCGAAGGTGGAAAAGGGTGATTCATTGTTTATCATAGTTCGATGGAGCGTGTGTGGTTTACCGGCACATCGAATAGGTGATTGTTACAATGAAGGCACCATGTGAATTTCCATGGTAATTCACACCCACTTTGTGATCCTCAGTATCCCAGTCACAAACGAGAGGGGCATATCAAGATTTAAACATGCCATTGAAAGGTTTCAATGAATCTCATCCAAACCTAGGAATTCTCAATGCATTTAGAACTTAAAGTTATGTTTTCACGATGGAGAATTAGTGAATCGTCATTCACTTACCATGTTTGCATGTTGGATTACGGAATCCCTTTTCTAATGTGTAAATATTGTTGTTGGATCCTAGCCCTAATTTTTCTTATTGGGTGATAATTAGGGATTCATATTCTAATCTATCTTTGTCCTTTCTAATTGTAGATGTCGAACGCGAACAATGCTGCTGCTAGTTCATTCACATTGATGAGCCTTTGTCAAAAGGTTACTTTCGATGGGACGAACTTTAGCGAATGGATAAGATACATTCGCACAATTGCTCGCTAAAAGTACAAGGAGTATGTCCTCGATGAGAAGCTCGAGAAGATTAACCCTGAAATTGCTACTCCGGCTGAAATGACTGTCTTCGAGACCCATGAACGTGATGCAACGAAGGTTCATTGCATCATGATAGCCACTATGAACTCCGAATTCCAAAAGTCCTATTAGGACATGTATCCTTACGAGATGCACCAAGACTTGTTGGAGAGATACCACCAAAACGCAAGACAAGAGCATTACGAGATTTTCACTAACATGATTTCCACTAAGATGGGTCATCAAAAATCTTTTACCGTGCACCTGCAAAAGATGCAAAGGTATGTCGACCGTCCTCGCAAGTCGAATGTTGACTTTGGGGAAGACTTGGCGATCGACATGCTGCTTCACTCTTTGCTTCCATGTTATTATCAATTTAGGATGACCTACCACATGAACAAGGAAGAGGTCACCCTAAGCAAGCTCCATGGTCTCCTTAGGGTTGCTGAAAGCAACCAAAAGGACAAGTCCGTTGCACCAACTCCCAGTCCACCCGCTGCTCCTGTTTTGGCTATTGGTCAAGGAAAGCGAAAGAAGAGGAAGGCTTCGTCTAAGAACCATCGCATGGTTAAGCCCCGAGATGGTGCCTCTTCTAGTGGGACCAAGGTTGATCCCACTAAGCCCTACCCTAACCCAAAGGAGGCAGAGTGCCACTACTGCCATAAAATAGGACATTGGAAGAGAAGCTACCCAGATTACCTGCAAGCCATCAAGGAAGGAAAGATCAAGCCGTCTTTTGCAGGTATATACACAATTAAATCTAATGATTCATCTCATGCTATTTCTTGGGTTCTTGATACCGGTTGTGGTTATCACATTTGTTCTGATGAGCAGGGACTAAGAAGAAATAGGGATGTGGAGCATGGAAGGATAAATCTAATCATGGGGAATAGAAGATCGTCGCCTGCAACCAAGATTGGAGTGTATTCTTTAGTGCTTAGGAATGGTTTATGTTTAGATATGAACAATTGTTGCTATTCGCCAGAAATGGCTAGAAACATCATTTCATTTCATGGTTTGTTTAGACAAGGTTTTAGATTTTCTTTTAATAATGAGAATGGTTCTATTTTGGCTTATCTAAATGGTGTCTTTTAATTTGAAGCAATTCCGTGTAATGGAATTTATGAAACTATTATGATTATAGATAACTTAGGAAATGATGTTTTATGCATGGATTATTCCAAAAATATGGATAAGGCATCCTTGTGGCATTGTCGTCTTGGACATGTCAACAAGAAACGCATAGCCCAACTCCAAAAGGATGGAGTGTTGGAGTCATTCGACCTTAGGGAACATGACACATGCGAGTCTTGTTTACTTGGAAAGATGACCAAGTCACCCTTCGTTGGTACTTGCGAAAGGGGCGAGGGTCTATTGGACCTCATACATACCGATGTGTGTGGACCGTTTAGATCAACCACGAAGGATGGAAACCGCTTTTACGTGACTTTTACCGATGACTATAGTAGATATCGGTATATCTATTTAATCAAGAAAAAGTCAAAAACATTTGAAAAGTTCAAAGAGTTCAAGAATGAAGTGGAGAATCAATTGGGCAGGAAAATCAAGATGCTTCGATCCGATCGAGGAGGAGAGTACCTAAGTCTTGAATTCCACGATTATCTCAAGGAGTGTGGAATACTTTCACAATTGATGCCACCTAGGACACCGCAGCTGAATGGTGTGCCAGAAAGGCGTAATCGAACCTTGTTGGACATGGTTCGCTCTATGATGAGTCGTGCTTCACTATCTATCTCTTTTTGGGGGTATGCCTTAGAGACTACCACCCATATCCTTAACCGAGTCCCTACTAAGAAGGTTTCCAAAACACCTCACGAGATGTGGACGGGGAAAGCTCATTCGTTAGCACATATCAAGGTTTGGGGTTGCAAGGCTTTCATAAGACGAGATACTGACGACAAGCTCGAACCTTGTAGTGAGTGATGTATTTTCATCGGCTACCCGCAGAAATCCTTTGGATATCTCTTCTATAGACTGAAGGACAATGTTGCCTTTTTTTGCGAGGAGAGGAGTTTTCCGAGAGCGAGAACTCATATGCCAAGGAGACAGTGGGAGGCAAATAGAGCTTGAAGAGATTCAAGAGTCGATAGATGAAGGAACCTCTACCGCTGGCACTCAACTCGAGGAGGAAATTCCGGTTGAACCGATTGACGTATCATTACCTCTTAGACGTTCCAAAAGAGTTAGAGTTCAACCCCAGTTGTATGGTTTTCATATTACTACTGAAGGGGACACGTATATTAGTGATAGTACACTAATAAACCTTAATGAACCTAATAGCTATAAGGAAGCCATGGCAGGCTCGGTGTCTGCAAAATGGAAAGAGGCAATGGATAGCGAAATCCAATCCATGTATGATAACCAAGTTTGGAATTTGGTTGATAATGTACCCGGACGTAAGACTGTTGGGTGCAAATGGATCTTCAAGAAGAAGACCGACGTGGATGGTAACGTACACACATATAAGGCGCGATTGGTTGCGAAGGGCTCTACTCAAACTCCCAGAGTTGACTATGATGATACCTTCTCACCCGTTGCGAAGATAAAGTCTATTAGAGTGATGCTAGCAATTTCCGTATTTCATGATTATGAGATTTGGCAAATGGATGTCAAGACCGCTTTCCTTAACGGGAAGTTAGCTGAGGATGTTTACGTGGCTCAGCCAGAGGGGTTTATGGATCTGAAGCATCCCAATAGAGTGTGTAAGCTTGAGAAGTCCATTTATGGACTTAAGCAAGCGTCTCGCAGATGGAATCTTTGCTTCGATGAGAAAGTCAAAGAGTTTGGATTTGTACGAAGCGAAGATGAATCGTGTGTATATGTCAAAGCCAGTAGGAGTATAGTAAGCTTTCTCGTTCTATATGTCGATGACATATTACTCATAGGAAACGACGTCCCGACTCTGCAAGAGGTTAAGTCCTGGCTCGGGAAGTGATTCGCTATGAAGGACCTCGAAGAGGCTTCCTATATTTTGGGAATAAGGATAGTAAGAGAAAGAAGTAAGAGACTAATAGGACTTAGTCAGAACACTTACTTAGAGAAGGTACTAAAACGTTTTAGTACAGAAAACTCAAAGAAGGGAGAATTACCGATACAAAGTAATGCCAATTTGAGTAAGAATCAAAGTCCGAGTACCGAAGTTGAGATAGCTGAAATGAGCCGAGTTCCATACGCTTCCGCAGTTGGCTCAATCATGTACGTTATGACTTGTACTCGCCCTGATGTAGCCTTTGCTTTGAGCATGGTTAGTAGATATCAAGGGAACCCTGGCAGAGCCCATTAGATTGCGGTGAAGAATATCCTTAAGTACCTTCGTAGGATGAAGGAATGGTTTTTAGTCCTCGGAGGGAGTGATGACTTGAAGGTGCGAGGGTATAGTGACGCCAGCTTTCAAACCGACAGGGACAACTATCGTTCGCAGTCAGGATGGGTCTTTACCCTGAATGGAGGAGCAATAACTTGGAAGAGTTCCAAACAGGAAACCGTAGATGATTCAACATGCGAATCAGAGTACATTGCAGTGAGCGAAGCGTCGAAGGTGGCAATATGGTTGAAGAACTTCATCGATGACCTTGGAGTTGTACCTGCCATAAAGGAGCCCATAGAGATTTTCTGTGATAATGAAGGAGCGGTTGCCTTGACCAAGGAACCGAGGGATCATGGTAGATCTCGACATATCGACAGAAAATATCACTTCATCAGACATCGCGTAGAAGAAGGAAAACTCGTAGTGAAGAGGATATCATCAAAAGATAACCCAGCATATCCACTTACGAATGGACTGAGTAGGGTTAATCACTTGCAGCATGCTAGGAGTATTGGGCTGAAGGATGATATTAGCATAGATTAGAAACATGAAATAGATAAATGTAATTAACATTTTATGATTAAATAAAGGAGTTTTATTGATGAGTAATGTTACTGTCTTATCTTAGTTGTTTAACTATTGTTTCACTTTGCATGTTTTGACATCCAGAATAATTGAGTTTATTAAGAATAATCGAATTATTCAAATTGTCCACAATCGTTCATATGTCGGAAGTAGATATGAATGAAGATTGTGATGAATTGGTGTGTAGATTGTCTAAATGATATTAGACATAGCAAAAGATTGCTACAACGTTCATGAGTGCTTATGAACTCGTTTTGAGTATTGGAACAAACCCGCGCTTGTTGGAATCACCTTATGGAATGTGATATAAAAGGTGATCGCAAGACAATAATATCATATAGTCTTAAAACCTAGATATATGGTTTGTTATTTGTTAATTGACTGTACATTGATAATGCGAAAACGCATCAGTAACTCAGTGTTATAAAACGAATTGTTGTGTATAGTTGATTAATGAATAAGTAAATGCATATAAGTTGAAGTTTATCTGTAACTTTTATCCTAAGAGGGTAAAAGCGATATCTCGGCCGCTCGATGATTTGATTTGACTTATGTGTCGGGCCCGGTCAGAAACTAAATTGATGTGTTCGATTAAGTTTTATGTCAAATAAATCTGAGATCGAGAAACCAAAATGCTACCATATAAGTGTCAGCATAATATCTATACAGAGGACTGTACGATCCCTTATCTAAAGGACAAGATTGATTAGATCAGAGTTTAACAGCGTCTTTGAGAGCTACGATTGCAAACCGGATTGTACTTGTGCATATAGTTACTAGACTTATCCAAGTGGGAGACTGTTGGAATAGTGTCTAAGGCTGCAATTATATTAGGCAACTACTTGACCCGGTTGTGCATGGTCCTTTTGGGTTGCCTTCACCAAAGCAACTTGACTGGAGAAATAAATACAGAAAGAGGTTATTATTATTTATTAATATGTTATAAGAATAGTATATTAAAGGAGAAATCATATTTGTTTAATTAATATTGGTCAATAATCAATTAGGAATTAATTTTGTGATCAAGTGTAATTAATTAAACTAGAGGGGCTGAATTGTAATTATGTGATAGTTGCAAAATTGAGCAATGGTTATCCTTGTTAAAGGATGGACGAATTCAAGGATAAGGATATCCTTAAAATCATCCAAGGTCTAAGAGATAAGGGTTTTCAAGGCTTATCTTGTGGTTGCTTGGTGGGCAAGTAACTGGATAATGATAAGGACTGAAACCCTAATCCCAACCCTATATAAAGACCCCTAAGGCCTTAGGATTTCGTCAACTTGATCCCTAGAGCATCTAAGGATGATTTCTATCTCCTCCTTTCTCTATCTATAGCCTCTCCAATTGCTTGTGGTGTTTGTTAGCCATTAGAGGCACTACACTTATGGTGCTTGCTTTCAAGACTAAGGGTTTGAAGATTTAAATTGTTATTGCAATATAACAACAAGAGTGAAAACATAGATCCAAATTAGGGTTGCATGCACAGATAGGATTGTTTGTATAAAACACATCAATAAATACTCTAATTAATACAACCCTCAGGGCTAGGCTAATCTCTTGCTCTCAATACATCCACTAGGAAGGGTAAAAGACTTTCCTACCCTTCCGATGGCTCTAAGGTCCAAACATTGACTAACCCTAAAGGTCAATGAAGTTAACGGTCAACCTTGATCAAACTCACCGAGTGCGCAACTGTGACTCGGCAAGTCCACACATGCTCTTCACTCTCCTGGTCCTCATTCGTCTCATTGAGTCAACCTCAATTCTGCAAATCATCACTGATCACAATCTGTGAAATGTCCCGACCCAACTCGCTGAGTCCGGCTCCTGACTCGGCAAGTACCATCGTGCACTCTGTCCTCTAGATTCCCTCTGACTCACCGAGTCGCTTCCCCAACTCAGTGAGTCACCAACTATGTGATTATCGGGAAAACCCTCGTCCTACTCGCCAAGTCGGCTATTGGACTCGGAGAGTTCATGCCATGCTCAAGCTGAACTGACCTCTTGAGGTCAAATCCGCTCCTCTAAACCATAGATCCAGCTTCCCAAAGCATTATAATCACGTAAAGCTAGCATCGTAGTGCACATGCAAAGGCTCAAAGGCCTTATTTGAAGATATGGCCTCTAAAATGACATCCTAAGTTCATAACCTCCATTAATACCCATAAAGCTCAAGGGAAAAAGGGTCTCTAGACCTCTTTGGGTCCAGATCTACAGCACCAACATGAGAAGGGACCAATTACTCCATATAACCATCCTCTAATGGGGCTAAAAAGCCCTAACTCAAAGAATTACACCATAAACTGAAGAAGGGTCGAATGAATACCTCAAAATGGAGTCTCTGAGCCCTGGAATCACTGGATTAGCACCTTATTCAGCCTCCTCTTTTCTTGGTCCTCTTCTAGTTGCAAAAACACCAACAAAGGATCAAGAAATGACTCTTTTCCTCTCACAAACGCTCTAGCTCACTTAGGGTTTCTCTCTGGGGTCTGGTAGCCACAAATGACGGCCATAAGGCCATTTAAATAGGCCTCAAACCCGAGGACTTAGGGTTTCATTAAACAGCATGGACTCGCCGAGTCCAGCCATCCACCCGGATAATAATTCGCGTCTCTACTCGGCGAGTCTGCGCATCAACTCGCCAAGTCCTTCCACAAAACTTGAATTTCAAATGAATAAATATAATACCTAAAATTCCGGATGTTACACACGCGGCCTACTCGGATAGAGGGTGACGTGGCCGGTTCCGGATATGGCTTATCCATGCGATTTTTCTCGGATTTCACAATTATTCTCGATTTTTGTGCCCCAGAGTTCTAAAATCCATAACTTTCGCATACGAGCTCCGTTTTTTATGTTCTTATATACACGCATAGGTAAAATCATGCTCTACAACATTCGTTTAGACTTTGTCGGCTAATTTTTAGTTTAATTTTAATATTGTTATTTTTAACAGACCGGGACACGAAAATCTGTTAAAAATTCATAACTTCTTCATCCAACGTTTGTTTTCAACAGACTTTTTACCGTTGTACTACTATTGACGAGACCTTCGATTCTCGCTTAGGTTGTGTCGACTAAATATCGCTCGATCTTTATTTCGAGTTTTTAGCTGTCTACTGCTATTCCGAAACTTAGAAAAATCATAACTTTCTTATACGAAGTCAGATTTAATAGTTCTTTATATGAAGGTTTATGATTTTTACAAGTATTACAACTTTCATTTAGATCAATAAGGCTAAAAAGTAGTTTATCGGAAACTCACTTTTTACGCGACATAATGTTTGTCTGTTTTATCGCGGATCTTCGATTGGTCATAACTACTTTGTTATAACTCGGATTTCACCGAGGTTTTCGCCTAAATGTTTCGAACGAGATTATTTATAACTTTAAATAATAAAATTTTACTTATTTCAAATTTTATATTTTCACTAAATTTCTCTATTTGGCATTTGATTGGAATCTCATAAGACTTCCAATACTTCCTGAATGATTCTAAGCATAGTTTTACTTCATTTCTAGGAAAAACAAACTATCCGTTAGAACTCAACACTCAATATAATATATTATTTCATACTATTATTCACTTTTAATAATTACATAACACGATTTCAAAACGTGTATGTTACAGGTAGTGTCTCCAAATCATTAAGCAAAACACTACGGCTCTCAATTCGAAGTCATGGGTAGTGTAGTTAATCTTGTTTGGCTTAATTTGTCTGGATTCCTATGCAATGACATGATTCATTTACATTGGTATGTATCGTGATCCTTGGCGAGAGGCGTTGCGGAATACTATAAAGTCTTTTGTTCCTTATGGAAGAGGAAAAATAAGTGCACTGCATAAAAATTGTTTTAATTTCTGGAAGGTACACTGTTATCTGTCTCCCCAATCAAAATTCTTGTCCTTCTGGTTAGAGTGGTGAGAGGCTTGGCTATTGTAGAGAAGTTCTCGATGAATCTTCGAGAATAGTCTGCAAGCCCTAGGAATTGGCATACTTCGTTTGGCATCATTGGTCAGTCCGAATGGCATAACTAGAAACTCGTAGTAACCGTACCGAGTCTTGAATTTCATCTTTAGAATGTCATCTTCTTGAACTCTGAGTTGATGGTAGACGAATCTTACATTGATCTTTGAGTAGTAATGGGGTCCTTGTAGCTGGTCGAACAGGTTATTGATCCTCGGGAGTGGATATTGGTTCTTGATGGGAAGTTTGTTCAACTCTAGATAGTCGATGCATATCCTGAATAATCCATCATTCTTTTTGACAAATAAGATAAGAGCTCCCCATGGAGATAAGCTTGACCATGTAAAGCTTTTGTCAAGAAGTTCTTGGAGTTGATTGGATAGTTCTTGCAATTCCGATGGAGCCAGAAGAAAAGGACATCGTGTTACTGGTGCTACACCTAGGTTTAGGACAATTTGGGATTTGAGCTGTCTGACTGGAGGTATTCCAGGAAGATCCAATGGAAATACGCCTGGTTAATCACACACTTACGAAATTTATTTAATATCCTTACCCTTGTCTTGATTATCCACCATGTGGCCCCAGAAAGCAAATCATCTCTTCTTTAAACACCTTCTTTCCATCATGCAATAGATGATTCTTAGATTCTTTCCTGATTTGGTAACACCCCGGATTTTAAGTATTTTCAAATCCATCTCTTGACTTTAAATTATGTCATTTTTTGTCCTTCGATTGGAAGTAAGTGGCCATGGGAAGCCCAAGTGGCAGGATTGTAATTTTGATGCAGGAGGAGTATGCTAAGCATACATGTGGGTACGCTAAGCATACTAGGGCTACCCTAGTACACTGGGCGTACACATATGTACGCTGGGCATACTCATATCCGAGTGAAATCCTAATTTTTAGGGTTTATGAGGTATTTAAGCATCGTTATGGATCATTTACCCCCATCTTTTCAGCCTCCAACCCCTCGAGCCATTTTAGCAAACCCTAACCCCATAAGAGTGTAATTTGAGCTAAAAGTATGTTCTTTGTGTGCTTAAGGAAGAAGGAGTTGCATCAAGAAGCTTAGAAATTGAAGCAAGCTTGTGCAGGGACAAGGTTTGGAAACTCAAAGCTTGAGTTAATGCTTAAGATCAATTTTTGCTACTAAACGAATGTTAGAGTCAAGCCTAGTATGACCATTCAAGACTTAAAGTTGAAGATTCAACAAAGTATTCAATTCATGAATAAAGTAAGAAGTTAATGATCAAAGTAAAGAAAATAAATGAACAAGAAAAATGTTTTAAAGAAAGATGTAAGTGAAATAAATGTGAAAATATCCATCTTTGGTGAAGCAATCTATATATTTTATTTTTCATTGAATGCTCATTAAATAGGAGAATAAGTTACATCATACTAACCCAAAAACATAATAGAACCGGATAATAGAGTTACTCCTGACACTCAGATTATCTAATTTTACAAAATATATTATGTTCTATGATACCTTACATCAAACAAAATGATAAAAGTAATTAATGGAGATGGACAAACTGATTCGGAGCATATTCATCATCTCGGACTCCTTTGAGTTCACACCATGAGCTTTTACTCCTAATGCCAATACTTCTTTTCCATTGACAACGGGACATCTTTCATTTTTGAACTAAGACTGATTTTGGAACTTGTTAAGTGATTGCTAGAGATTCACTTTCAGGTACTAACAACCCCCCCCCCCTAAGTGAGCATAAGAATCAGATCAGCTCAGTTGGTTTCTTCCTAGATAAGTACATATACTCGATACAACAAAACTTTGACTTCAATGTACCATTGTAGCTAACTCACAAACTTTTCCTTGACATTTTTAGGAGCTTCGGACTTGGATGCACAACTAATGAATTTTTGAAGGACTTTCGTTGGAACTAGGTGTTTGTCGAGGACTCCGAAGAAGTCCATTTTGTTTTATTTTTGAAGGACTTTCGTTTAAACATACCCTACTATTGGTTCATCGATTAGTCCTTCAGCCATCAACTCTGCTTCTGGCAGAACAAAGTCGATTTTGCCTAAGTATTTTTCGGTTCCAAACAGATATGCCAATTCATACTCGCATCGGCAAAATTCCGCCACATAATCCTTAAGAAAACTTAAGGCAGCATGATAGCCTCCCATGCTGAGATCATTATCTTGATGGTTTCAGAAATAAGCAGCAATGGTTAAGATGTCGTTTGGATTAATCATAGGAAAATCAGCATTAGAGATGGTGTATGGCGTTGGTTTATTCTGGAGGATATAGTAACGAAACAACACACAGTTTAGATCAAACCTGGTTAGAACCTTCCTTGCACACCCTGGGATTTTGGTGATCCTTTTTCTAGACCACACTTCCTTTTGGGGTAGAGAATTCTTCAAATAAAAGGTCTTCATTCGTTCACGCTCGATTCGGATGATCAATTGTGGATCGTCATTCAGATGCAAGGGGGGAAACTTGGTGTAGTACTTGCTGTAAGGAGATAGTGTCGGATCAAGTTGGTCCAAATCGTTGCTGGGAATATCGTAGTACATAAATGGTACAATATCCAAATCATGGATAATCCCTTCATGGTAGAGAGGTGAGAGCCCAAGCATCGGATTAGGGTTATCTTTCAAGGCTTGAATCCGAATACATTCTTCAAGTGTCCGATTGATTTCATCTTGGGACCAACCTGATTTTTGGCTTGGAGGAAATCCGGAGTGGTGAATTTGTTGAGATTCAGAGATGGGCTTCTTAGCCTTGTCTTGCTTCTTGTTGAGGACATAAAGGAGATGTTGCATGTTTTCAACGATCGAGAGCTTTGGAGGAGATTAAGGTAGTGGCTCTTCCAAAAGATCATCGGGCTTCCGAAGCGAAGATCCCTCATCAACTAGAGGTATCTTGGGAGGAGAGACCAGTGACAACATCGATGTAGTGGGTCGGAAGGCATCAGCCATTAATTTTCTTTTTACCTTAGCCTCTTCTATACTTCTCTTCAAAACATCTGCCAGAGTGGATGGCCAATTCACTACTGACCAGATCCTCCTTTCTTCTTCTATCAACACCTTAGCAGGATACTTCAATAGAGCTGGAAGTCCTACTACTCCACTCCTCACATACAAATACTCTTCATCACTATAATCATCATCATAATTATGGGAAAGCACTTGGACGTCATCATTAGAATTTTCGTCTTGGAGCTACCATTCTGAGGCAGGCTTCCAAGGTTGATTTCTTCAGCTTGGTCCTTCTCCCCCTCTTGCAGCGGAGAACCTGGTGATCGGTGCAAGCGAAGAGGACTCTTGAAGTTCCGAGAAGTGGTCAAAAACATTCTAAAAGATGGTGTTCATTTGAAGTATAAGAGTATCATAAGCTTCCGCTATTTTAGCTTGAGCTTTGAGATGGTCGAATAGTTTGTTGAGGATCGAGAGCATTTCATCAAATTTGTTATTAGGAATATCAACAACGTTCCATGATGCTCTGAGGATTTTGATAAGCACTTGTTGGATGATCAAGTTCATTTCATCCTTCTTCTGAATCTCCTTCTCTAAATGCTAGATTTGCTTTTCATGATGGATTATGTTTACTTGATGGGCTCATTAGATGCATTGAGCATATCATCATGAACTTTAAGCATGTTGGTGATGGTGTCAAGTTAGTGATCAACACGTGCATCGTATTTCTTCTCCACTTCCTCTATCGTATGCTTGAGCCACAAAGAAATAAATTGATCCAGCTGAGCTTCTCGTTCTGCCGTTGTTGGTCTAGATTTTTTGGTTGCGGACAGGGCTTGGATAATGGCATCAAGTTTTGAATCCAGTCTAGAAAGTTTGACATCAATCTCTGAGTTTAGTATGGCCACAGATGTTTCCAGGGCATCAACCTTTTTCATGCTGTCTGAGACATTGGTTTGAATATCCATTAAAGCAAATGGATCAATATAGTTCCTAGAAGAAGATCCGGTGTCAGAAGTAGAATCTTGAGGCTTGTCTTTGTTGAGTTCTAGATTTTCTTGTGGTTCAGAAGGAGTGGACTTTGTGGTAGCGTCATCTAGAGGTTTTTGAGTGGAGTCAGTTGCAGCAACAATATTACCTTGATAATGATCTTTGATGTGAATTTACTCATCTATGGGTTCAGAAGAGGATGATGAAAATCCGAAATCAAATTTTGATTTTGATGGAGATGGTTTGGATTGAAACCGAACAGACGGTAGCGCAAGAGTATCAGCAACAAAGGCACCGTCGTCATCAACAATCATTTATTCTAAAAGTTCTTCATTGGGATCAGAATGCATAGAATCATGACGAGTCTTTGGAGTTTCTCCAAAAGTGATGTTCAAATCGGTGACTTTATCAGAAGGAGCAAGAAATGGTAACTTGCTTTGTATAGACATGTTTCACATTGAGATGAGAATCACTTCAACTTGGGACCTTGTGAGTTCCTGATGCCTCGAATGTGCCCTGTCAACATAATATTCCCAAAGTGGATCATTAACACCTGGTCGTCCTGTACCCTTACTAGGTATCAGACCAGTTGAGACATCTGAGGTTGGAGAATGTGGGATAGAAAATGTGACACGTGGATCATTAACACGTGGGTTTCGTACCGTGCTTGTGTAGAAGAATGTGGGATAGAAAATGTGCTCTAAAACCATAAAGTCTGAAACTTTAAGACTTTGGTCGACTAAAAAGGGCTTCATACATGGTCTTAACCCATTAAGACCTCCTATAAAAACTAGGGGTCAAACTAGCTCAAGGGACCTCATTTTTACTCCTTAGGACCCATCCTAAGGTCTGAACGGAGAGCTTAACTCGAAAAAAACGAAGCATGCACAATATTGGGACTCTTGGGACAAGAAGAAAGCCAAAAAAAGTAACCAAAACAACATCTACACAATTCAAGGATAAAGGTAGAAGCTTTATACCTTCTAAAGCTTCCTAAGATGGTGATAACCCCAAATCTACAAGCTTGATTCTTGATGCTCTTTCTTCTCATTCAATCACACCAACAACACAGTTTAGGCTCTAAAACTCTCTCTTATTGACTAGGGTTTGCAAAGAATGCTTCGAAGACTTGGAGGCTAGAAAAGATGAAAGGAAATGGTTCATAAGATGCTTAAATACTCCATAAACCCTTAAAGTTAGGGTTTCACTTTGGCACTTGTACGCCCAGTGTACATATGTGTACGCCCAACGCACTAGGGAGCACACTAGTACACTTAGTGTACTCACATGTATGCCCCAACATACTACTCAAGTCCCCAAAATCACCATTTTGCGACTTGGGCCTACCTTTGCCTCTTCTTTCCAAACCAAGGTCCAAAATGACATAATTCAAGGATCAAGGGATGAAGTTGAAGTTACTTGAAAGATGGGATGTTAAATAGTTCATGGATCACAGGTAAGTTGAATATATATCACAAGTACAACAATAAACAAAATAGCATTTATGTTCCATCTTGATATTTAAATACAATGTTTTTTTACAAATAATAATAATACATGAATTGCTTTAACAAATAGGTATATAATCCAATAACAAGTAAACTAGGTCATCTATAATCAAATCCATCTTAAATGTTTGTTTAGTAGTTTCCTGAGAATACATGTAGTTTTGATGGTCAACACAAGGTTGGTGAGCGTTACAGGTTTTCTACTAACTGCTATAATACTTTTAAAAAGTCTAAAAAGTATTCTCTTTTTTATGAATAACAATATTTGAAACAGTGTTTCCATTGAGTCTTTAAAATCCAAAATGTATCCTTGTATAAGTAAATCCATACTTAAAAACCGTGTTTGTAAACAATATTTGAGAATCCTTGAAAACCAAATTGTACTATTGCGTAAGTAATCCATACTTAAAACAGTTTTGAAAGCAACCAAGACCATGGTTGTAGTGATATATATATATATATATATATATATATATATATATATATATATATATATATATATATTCTAGTTATTGTTTATAGTGAGTCTTATAAATAAGCTATGTGATTGAGTGTACTCCCTTATAACGCTTCATTGGACGTCGTAGTAAAAATTGTAGACACCTATCACCTACTTTGATTGATCTGTCAAGGGTTGTATGTAGCTATCGCAGGTGGGGATGTCAACCCCGTATAGATCTATACATATGTATCTCGCTCCGAAGATTAACGTTTATAGTAGTGTGGGTGTGCTAAGTGTTTAAACTAAACTAATGAAGAACGTCTCTCTAAAAAGGCTTTAACTAAAAAATTTGTAAATAACTCTCAACCCTATCTTAATTGTGATTAAATTACTAGGCATAATGAATATTGATGTATAAGTTTTATAAGAGCCAAGTATATTTCACATTTATTCTCACATTCCGTTTATTAAATAAATAAATAGATCAAATTAATAAATGAATAGTAGCCCTAAATTCGGAATAATTTATCTAGGCATTGGTTTTGGAGGTTAATTTATATAATTTGTGTTGGATTAGGTGTCTAAGTTGATAACTATTTCTGGAATGTACTTGACCCAGTTGGCATGGTTCATTTGGGTTGAATGGCATTGCAACACTTGGATAGAATAAACGAGAGAAAGGACACTTAAGGATTATTAATACATTATAAGTTCTAATATATTAATATTATTTAATTAGTATTTATCAAAGAATTAATTTGAGATTGATTAAGTGATCAAAAAGAGGCTAATTAAATATATGGGGTTGATTGTGTAAATCATGTATTCTTGTATATTGGGCTAATGATCCATGGTTTGTGTAGATTGGGCTAAAACCCATAAGGTTCTCCATGGATAGTCCATGGAGGTTACAAACCCATGGATCATAAAATATCGAAAGCCATGACAATTAGGGTTTACATGGTGTAACCCTACTTGTGTCACAACGATATAAAGACTCCATGTCTAGCAAAATAGGCACTACAAGCAAGTGTAAGAGGGATAGGCAAATTTTGAGTGCAAGTGTACTTCTCTCAAGGTTATTCTAACTATTGTGGTGTTGTGTGAGACATTTGAGGCATCACACTTGAGGTTCTAGGCTCACAAGGTTCTCAAGGAATCCAAACAACAAAGGTATGTACTTTAACTAGCTATTATGTTTAAAAGTTCCCCATGCCATGCTAGTTAGGTTAATAACCTTGGAAATCAAATTTTCATGTATCTTAGTAAAACATAGATCCATGGTTTCTAGGGTTGCATGTACACCTTAGGAGTGATAGAATGCTCAAAACCCTTCAATTTGGACTTTGGGAGTTAAGAGTGTAATTTACGGATCAGTTTGTAAAGAATTTTCAAGGTTGAGGGTTCTTTGTTAAAGTAAGAATTTAATTTGAAAAGGATTTCATAAGTCATGGTATGATTGGTAATTTTCATGGACTTATTATGAATGGATTTATGGAGGTAGGGGCTAAAGGGAAAGTTTCAGATTTAAATTGAAAACAAACCTTGTAAGGAGGGTCTAATTTTGGAAATTTTGATCAGATTTTGATTAGAATATGGGACATGAACCCGACGGTCGTTTCTCCCGTCTTAAGGATCATCACCCTCAACCCTAACCCTAATTTTTCTAACAGCCGCCTCCACTTGGAGTGCACTTCAGTCACCACCATGTGTAGCCTCCCCGACCACTGCCAATTCGTTGATGTGAACCACCAATACAACCATCTCCGTTCCTTGCTGCACCAACTTGCTGAGCATTGCGGCTTCCATTCCTTTTTGGAAAAATCGAGTGAAGTTCATCCCCCGTTGTCTTCTTCTTTTCTTGCCTTATGTCCCCATCTACAGACGTGCCACATCCATCACTGGTGCTACTCCGATCGCAATTTGCCACCTCCTTTCCAGTAGACGCCAACGTCGCCGCTGTAGCTACTTTCTCTGTCGCCCGTCCTCCTCCTCCATGTTTGATGTGTTGTTGCACGGTGGGTGTTTTGTCCGTGGGTGGGTACGTATTTCAATACCTTTAACGAGTGTTAGTTGGCTGGAGAATGAGAAAAACCACCATGGCTACCACCCATGGTGGCTGCCACGTTATACCACCACTGTGCCACCACCAGTCCCCATATGGTTATGGTTGTGTGTGTGATTTATTGTATTTAAGTCTGGGTTAGATGGGGTTTTGTCGAATGATTCATGTTTGCCCGGATTAAGCAAGGAAAACCCTTCACCACCACCGTAAGGTGGTGGCTTCCACCTCATGCCGACTTGTGTTGCTGCCAGCCGCCGTGTTGGGTGGCGGTGTGCATTTGCATGTGATTAGATTGCTTTTAGGATGCTTGGACATGATTGGACTAGAATCATAACCACCACCGTGACGTGGTGGCTGATGTCGGGTGGTGTCGCCGACCACCATTGCCCGAGGTGGCAATGGGTGGTGCTCGACCTAATGAAACCTTAATTGACCTAATGAACCCCTAATTAACCTAAAAGACAAACTGTTTGACTAACTGGCATGTTCTTTGGGTTAGAAACCCTAATTACGGTTTGGAAAACCCTAATTTTTGAAGTTTTTAGTTTTGGATTGTCGGGACCCGTGTTTGGACCAGAGGATTAAAGTATGATTTATGCCTAATTACATTATATGTTTGGCCTAATAGAGTGATGGACTTAATGATCTAAGTCCTCAATGGGTTAAGCAAGAACACTTAATCCTAATCCTCTTTTCATGTGAAAAACCCTAATTAGCTTTGGGTTCTTGTTGGGCCATTTCTTGTACTAAGTTATTGTGGGCCTTCGTTGGCCAAGTACGAATAGGTTTATGGACTAAGGAAATTGTGGGCCATATATGGGCCTTGATGATTATGAGATATTTGACCACCAGAATGCCAAATGTTTGGACTAGAATAAATGGTCGGGCCTTAAAGTAAGTCCATGTGCGGGGTTTGGGACCAATTTGGAAAATTATGCCATATGTTGGGCTTTGGTCAATTGTTTGACTTTTAGACCTTTGGAGTGTGAGCTTGGGCCTTGGGCTTGAATCAAGCTAGGTTGGGGTTAAAGTAGTCTTTTTACACCAAACATGGACTTATGGTTATGAATTGGAACCCAATTTTTAATTGGGTGTTATTTTGATGTTGACAGTTCGGGAATCTATCATCCAGCAGCTAGAGTTTTGTCTGCATGACTTCATCAGTGTGAGGTGAGTTACATCCTGTAGAAGTAGGTCAAAGGCACCAATGTCGGCTCACTATTAGCTTATTATATTAGAGATGATTGTCTTTGTGATGATTGTTTGGTATGTCACTATTTGTTATGCTTTATGTGCTAGTATGCTATAACATTATGTGATACTGTTAGGAGGGGTGGATTAGACCTCGTAACTGGTTGAGATAAACTGGAGGGTATGTCGGGCACCCAGATATGCCTGACAGTATCTTATGCTATGTTATTATGTGGTAGTGTTTGGGGGTGAAATAGTCCTCGTAGTCGGTTGAATTAAACTAGAGGGTAGGTCTGACACCCAGGTATGCCTGGCAGGGTAGGTCGAGCACCCAGATATGCGTGACACGGTAGGTTTGGCAGCCAGATATGCCTGACAGGGGTAGGTCGGGAACCCATATATTCCTAACATAAGTAGGTTGAGCACCCATATATGCTCAGCAGGGTAGGTCGGGCACCCAAATATGTCTAGCAGTATGTTTATTGTGTGGTATGTAGTATGCTGGAGGAACTCACTAACCTTCGTGCTTACAGTTTTCAGTTTTGGTTTCATGTACTTTTTCTTAGAAAGGAAAGGAGCTAGCTTGATCGCAACACATCACACTATGATTTTACGCATTAAGAGATCCTTATGGATTGCACCCTGATATTGTTTTACTATGACATGTTATAGTTTTGATTTTTGACATTTCGGTTTGACTATGATTTGAATGACACTGATGATGTTTACAGATTACTGTTTTCATAACTTACCTAATTAAAAGTGAAATTTTTCGCTTTAAATTTTTGGATGTTACAAGTTGGTATCAGAGCCTTGGTTTGAGGGATTCAGACACACTCTCGGGTGTGTCTGGACTTAAATCTTGTGTCTGAAGGAATGTTTACAAGAAAAATAACATTTTTCTAAAATTAAAATTAAGGGTTTTAATAAAGATGAAAGAGTGTGATGTGTGCAATCGGCCGAGGTCGAGTAGGTTGTCCCTAAAATAGTCATACATGTTATGTTATGTTATGATATGAATTGAGAATATGTGAACTGCATGCTAGATTAGGTCTAGGGATTTAGGAAGGATGCCTTATATGCCTACTGTATGTGCTTGTAGACCTGCATGCTAGTACTGATCGGTCAGTTATAGGATGGCCTGTTTAAGTTTTGCCTGATTGTTTGAGCTCTTGGAATTACCTGTCAGTATGGTTTAGATAGTTGAATAGAATGGTTTGGTTAGAGTATGTTGGTTAGTTTTTCTGTTGTCCAAATGGCTCTTGCTTTGTTCTTTGTGGTACTCTCTCCAATGTGAGTTACTTACTAAGTGAATATGCTAGGTTACATGTGGAATAGGATGGATAATCTCAGAGTGACAAACTTGACCTTATTACGCAACTCTCATTTGGGTTCAACTGTTCTAGGATTGAGTCTTTTACTCGAAGGATTATTTGATCTCTGTTGCATGTGGCTATATTTATAAAGTTGCTAGCTGATATTAATGAGAGATATTTCAGCAATTGAGGGTTGGGTGGGTTCGGGAACCTAGGAAAGCCTAAATGCCTTAATGGAATTGGTTACGCTGTTAGCAAGCATACATGGTATCCAATGTCACATAAAAGTCATATAACTTTTTATAATGTAGTATTTGTTATGTGAACAAGTTATTTCACGATAAAATAATAATAACACATATACGAAAAGTTTACACTAGTTTATTTATAATAATATTGTAAATTGTTAAATAATAGTATTTTTATAAACTGAGTTTATTGTATTTTCACATAAAAAGAAAATTGATTTGTATAAACAAGATATTTAGGCACATGTATTCCCCCTGGAAATAAAAGGGGTCATAAGCACTCACCCTTAAAGCGTGAGTTCAATTTGTACAGAATCAGTTTCATTTTTGTGAAGATTTGTGTCAGAACCCATATCTTGATGTCTTTTTGAGCTAAAACAAACCCCCGAGACTTTCTGTAATATTTTTAACCGCACGGGGTTATTTTGTAACAAATAAAATAATAGGATTATTGTGTTTAATTTTTTTAGAAACTATAGGAACTGTTTGGTAATGGATTAAATCACAACGAGACTATTTTAGATCAAGTATTTCAATTGAGGGGTTTATTTGGCTAGATAATTCAAATAAGGGCTGTTTTTATTAAATATTTGCAAATGGATTGATTTTAAATTAAAACTGAAAATGGAGGGGCTACATGTGTTTAATGGCTCACACTTAGGAGGATTAGGGCTTTTTGCCCTCGTCACTTGGACTGATCGGGAAAAAAAGAGACGGATATAATATGACGAACGAAACAAGACGAATGGAACACACGGATTCAACAGAAATCGGGAGAAAATTATTTGGGGTTTCGATGCACGTCTGATCTGGAAGAATCACGAAGAAAACACGAATGATACCTTGCAAGGGGCGAGGTTTTCGATCGAGAGAGGAAGGAGGACGCACGGAAGCAACAGTAAGGTCGAAGGGGGAAGGCATCTCCGGTAGTGAGGTGTGAAAGGGAGGTACGAGGGTTCTGCGTGGTTAAACGTGTTGCGAGGGGTAGGAGGCCAATAAGGGTTTCGTCGCTCGGCTTCGCAAATCGATGTGGTCTCCTGGGTTCCACGGGCCGAAGGGAAGAAGGGGATGGGGTAAGGCAGCAGAGTCATCGCGGTAGGAAAGAGGTCGAGGGATCAGAGGGGGTTGTCGCCTCCCGTGTTTGCTTCGGGGAAACGCACACTTCGGTGGGTTTTTCTCTCGGTGGTGGAAAGGTACGTAGACGGGGGCTGCTCCGGCAGCTCACCTGATCTTCTTCTTTCTATTTCTTTTATTTTCTTTCTTTACTTCTTTATTATTATTTTTTTTTATAGAAATCATTGGAAATTGGATGTTTGGGTGTTGATGTTTGATAGGAATCGATCGGGGAAATGGGTGTTTGAGTTTACTGTTTGACAGGGGAAAAGGAAACATCGAAAATCAAAAGGAAAGTGTTTGGTTTGCTTCATTTGACAGGGAAGGAGGAGCACAATCGGGGTTGTGAAATCGATGGGAAAGAAGAAGTGAAACAAAGGGTGTTGCTGCCCTTTATGGCTAGCTGAAATACGTATGAACAACACCTCCAAATGGTTTTCTTGGCTTTGAGTGTAGGATTGTCCAATTTAATTATGTGGTATTCCTTTTGTGTGTGGTGATGTAGAAACATGATTTTCTACACAATTAGATTTCGTTGGGACTTAGTTGTACCATTGAAATATTTTCTTAAATTTTATTTATTTCTTATTTATTTGAGGGTGTAGTTGTATAATATAATAGGCATATTTTTGAAAACAATTATATTTACATATAATGTATTTGTATACATATTATTGGTTGGTTATATATGTATATGATATATGTAAGGGAAATCGAGTACTGCAAGTAAATGGAGCCAATATTTATTGTACATGATTGATATTTGTTTTTGGAAGCCCTATAAGAATTATATATACATGTGTACAATAGTTTTGTTACAATATTATAATTGTGTACATATACACATTGCGGATCTTTGATGTTTCTTTGTCATACATAATGTATATTTTACAAAAACCATAACCAATTACATCTTTAATTGTTATTAAAATATGTTTCCTTACATATGAATATATACATGAATTTTAGAGATATTTTGTCACCTCTACCTTCAAGATTTTCACCAACCAGATCGGATTTATATACATATTATTTCAGGTATATTACCAATAATTGAAATTAGATCAACGTGAATAGTTCAAGGTTCCACGATTAATAAATCTGTAAACGTCTGATTTTTCAAATTTTATAAATATTTTTACCAAAAATATTTCAAATATGAATTTAAATATTTGGCTATAGCCTGAGTCCAAAAATACTTTTGGAAATTCCATTTGAGAAGTGCAAGCTCCTCAACGGTTAGAAACGGTTTTAGCAATTTTAAGAAAATTAGTATTATACTGGTTTTGTATTCATAAAACAGTCGTATCTTTTGCATATGCACTCCATTTTGGATGTTCTTTATATTTTCGAAAATAGGAAAACATGTACTATAAGACTAGAATGTTTGTATTGCTCACAACTGCTTAACACAAATTTTTTAGTTTTTCAGACGCGTTGATAAGGTTTCAGTTTGACTAGTTTGATTTGTTTGTCAATTTACACATTTGGAAGTAAGATACCGTATGATATTTTATAATAGTTGAAATAAGTCATTTATGTTATATTATATGCACTAAGACTCAATTAGTTATATTACCAAAAGGCTTATTGTGAACTTGACCATTCACTAGCTTTGACCTAAATTCCAGGATGTCACATTACCTCCCCGTTATGGGAATTTCATCCCGAAATTATTATGTTGTAGAATATTTTGTTCTAATATAATTTTCTTCTAATAGTATTTTATTCCAGTAATGAGGGACCACCGCTAAAAAATTATGGATATTTTTGTTTTATTTGATCCTTACATTTCGAAATAAACTCTGCCTCTCTACGAGAGTTCAATCCGACATTTATTATAGGTATGCGGCTTTTTTTGAGGCTTTTGATTTCTTGATCCATGATCTCCATTGGTTCCTCCACAAAGTGAAATTTAGTGCTAACATGGATCTCATTGAGAGGAATAACAAGGTTCTTATTAGAGATACTTTTGAGGGTTTGCGTCTTGTGTCAGTGTAGCCTTTTTGACGACCATGTGCAGTCTTTAGTCGTTCCTTTATCTGAAAGATCTTTTTTTTGTTTTATGAATGATCTCAGAGCTAGTGAGGAGCATCTACAACATTCTTTTTAGCTATTTGGGTATCTCCAACTTCTGCCCAGCATCTCGGAGAATGGAATATATGTCTATACAAGGCCTCGGATGGAGCAACCTTTATGCTAGTTTAATAACTATTGTTATATGAAAACTGAACTAGTAGTGGCGAGTATCCCATGAATTACTGAATTCTATCACCCAAGCATGGGGTATTTCTTCTAAAGTTTGTATCAATCTTTCACTCTGGCCAATTACAGTAGTTATGTAGAGTTTGGTTCCTAAGAACCTTTGCAATGATTGCCAAAATCTGGAAGTGAATCTGCTATCACGGTCCGAGATAATAAATATTGGCACACCAGGCAGTCTGACTATTTCCTTGAAACATGTTCGGGTGAGTTTCTCTATCTTGTTAGTTTCATTGGTGGCTATGAAATGGGAGGACTTGGTCAAACCGTTAACCACTACTCAATTGGTGCTATAACTGCTTGAAGTTCCTAGAAACTTCATTATGAAGTCCATGGTCATCTATTCCTATTTCTATTTCGAGACTAAAGGTTGTTGTAGTAGACCAAATGGCTCCATGTACTTTGCTTTGACTTTGGAGTTGGTCAAGCACTTACTGTTATAGGTGGTGATCTGTAGATTCATGTTGGGCCACAAATACAACTTTTTATGACTGAGATACATCTTATCTGATCCAGGATGTATTAAATATCTCGACTTATGAGCTTCATTTAAGTTTATACTCTTGACTTCACCAAACTTTGGGGTCCAAATCTGATTAATGAAATACCATTTTCCATCTTCCTTAAGGTTGAACTGTTTATCCATACCTCACATGTTTTCTCCTACAATATTCTTGGGTTTGAGTGCTTCCAGCTGAGCATCTTGAATTTCGGTGGTGAGATTGGAGTAAGTGATGATGGTTTGAGCATCTAAACGGAAATGCTTTGCTTGCTCTTTCCTACTTAAACTGTCTGCTACGACATTTTCTTCACTAAGATGATAATGAAATTCACATTCGTAATCATTTAGAATTTATACACACTTTTGTTCCATAGAGGTTGTGAAAGACCCTCACTTTCGTATTTCTGAAAGACCTAAACTTTCATACTTGACAATATAGTTACTCCAAAACATGCTACTTGCATACTCATACAAACAATATTTTACATTGATAAAGCGATTACAAACGACTGGATACAAACCGACTATTACAAAGTGTTATATATTACACAACTACCCACGATACTATACTTTTATACATACTTGAACATTAAATACAAAGAAATAGTATTGACTATTCTAAATCTTCCAAACATAGTATAAGACTATAGTGGATGACTATCACCTGCATTTCTTAAACATTGAGAGGGATAAGCAATAACACTTAGTGAATTCAATAAATAGATACAATATAATCTTATGCCATATATATATATATATATATATATATATATATATATATATATATATATATATATATATATATATATATATATATATATATATATATATATATATACCATTGTGACAAAAGCAATGAGGAGCAAGAACAACAATAACATATGCATATCATATGTCAAGCTTTCAATATCAACTCAAGATTTGATTCAAAGATCTACGATCAATGAGACATAATGATTTCAATACTTGATATACATCAATAAAGCTTTGGCCCAAATGGCACAGAAGACACACAATTTTTGATTAAACATTTTGGTAGATTTCAGGCTTTTAGCCCTATCTGACCTTCTGCCAATGCCATAGAATAGAAGTCATTCTCATACTATAAGAGCTCTACAAGGCTAGCCCTATCTAACCTTCTTCTAATGCCATAGAATAGAAATCATTCCCTTACGAGACATGCTCTACATGGCCAGAGGCTACATACTAGTACCACCGTGAATCTAAGTCCTTTCACTAATCACATGGTTAAAGGTATAACTTTGCTACAAATATAGCATGAAATAACAACATGAGATAATAACACAGAAAAAGCACATAACATACAATTGTTCCTATATATTGAACTCACCTTGAAATAGACAGGGGTTAAAATAGTAATTTGTGCAACACTTTGTTACTATAAATAGCTTTCCTCTATAAAAAACAGGACCTTTCTTAAAAATCGGGTCTTGTGAAGGTAGAGCTTCAAATCAAAAAGATAAACTTCTCGAGGACTTCAAGCACTTCGGGGCATGTTTCGGGTGTTAGAAATGATACCGGGGCTTCAGGGGATGTCAAAATAGTGAAAATATTGAAAAAAGGGGTAAAAAGTAGCAATTTTCCAAAACTACCTGGGAAGGTTCGCAACGTTCCTATTGATAGGGCGATATTGTGAGGGTCGGCCGAAGAGGACACGCGGCTGCTAGAGCGAAGGCCGTAAAGCGAGAGGAGGGAAGGAGCTGGCGTGCATGTGAGGCTCGGACGTGGCTCGGTTAGAACATGCTTCGGACGTTCGGACGCACAGCACATCGGGTGACTAACGTGCTTCGGACACGCTGTAACAGCGTAAATTTCCAAAAAAAATTCGCATTTTTAAAAACATAATTCATTTATTATTCATAAAAACATCATTGTTTGTTAACTTAATTCATAACATATATCAATCCCAAGATCTCATAGCATAAAATCCGGTGTGTGTACTGATCAAGCCGGCACCTTCCCGCGATCCTCACTAGTACCTGAAACACATAATATAAAACACTATAAGCACAAAGCTTAGTGAGTTTCCCAAAATACCACATATAACACATATTAGCCACTCGAGGCTATAACTCTGTGGGTCCGTGCACCCAACTCTGTGAACCCTCAGGTTCTAACTCTACAACATGCACAGCATAAATCACATAGAATAATGCAGTGCAACACATAACACATATATAGCATACAAACACTGTATCACATAACTCTATTTACCTACTCAAGGTAAAGTATAATGAGAAGACTCACCACGGATATCTCAGTAAATCTCTGACTCGGTAACTCTGGTCTAGCCTCTGCCTAATCACATGAAATAAATACTCTAATTAATACAACCCTGAGGGCTAGGCTAATCCCTTCATGTCAATACATCCACTAGGAAGGGTAAAAGACTATCCTACCCTTCCGATGGTTCTAAGGTACAAAAATTAACTAACCCTAAAAGTCAACGAAGTCAACGGTCAACCTTGATCAAACTCGCCAAGTGCGCAATTGTGACTCGGCGAGTCCACACATGCTCTTCACTCTCCTAGTCCTCATTCGTCTCACTGAGTCAACCTCAATTCTGCAAATCATCACTGATCATAATCAGTGAAATGTCCCGACCCAACTCATCGAGTCCGGCTCCTGACTCGGCGAGTACCATCATGCACTCTGTCCTCTAGATTCCCTCTGACTCACCGAGTCGCTTCCCCAACTCAGTGAGTCACCAACTGGGTGATTATCAGGAAAAACCTCATGCTACTCGCCGAGTCGGCTATTGGACGCGGCGAGTTCATGCCATGCTCAAGCTGAACTGACCTCTTGAGGTCAGATCCGCTCCTCTAAACCATAGATCTAGCTTCCCAAAGCATTATAATCATGTAAAGCTAGCATCTTGATGCACATGAAAAGGCTCAAAGGCCTTATTTGAAGATATGGCCTCTAAAATGACATCCTAAGTTCATAACCTCCCTTAATACCCATAAAGCTCAATGGAAAAAGGGTCTCTGGACCTCTTTGGGTCCAGATCTACAACACCAACATGAGAAGGGACCAATTACTCCATATAACCATCCTCTAATGGGGCTAAAAAGCCCTAACTCTAAGAATTACACCATAAACTGAAGAAGGGTCGAATGAATAACTCAAAATGGAGTCTCTGAGCCCTAGAATCACTGGATTAGCACCGTCTTCAGCCTCATCTTGTCTTGGTCCTCTTCTATTTGCAAAAACACCAATAAAGGATCAAGAAATGACTCCTTTCCTCTCACAAACGCTCTAGCTCACTTAGGGTTTCTCTCTGGGGTCTGGTAGCCGCAAATTACGGCCATAATGCCCTTTAAATAGGCCTCAAACCCAAGGAATTAGGGTTTCATTAACACATCGTGGACTCGCCGAGTCCAGCCATCCACCCGGATAATGATTCGCGTCTCTACTCGGCGAGTCTACGCATCAACTCACCGAGTCATTCCTCAAAACTTGAAATTCAAATGAATAAATATAATAGCTGAAATTCTGGATGTTACAATTCTCCCCCACTTGAATCAGACTTTGCCCTCGAAGTCTCATCCCTAAAATAACTCCGGATGCTGCTCACGCATCTCCCGCTCTGGCTCCCAAGTTAACTCGGATCCTCTCCGATGTTGCCATTGAACCTGCACCAGAGGCACTTCCTTGTTCCTCAGAACCTTGATCTTCCGATCCATACTCACAACTAGTCTCTCCACATAGTTCAGGATCATATCCACCTGAATGTCCTCTACGCCACTACCGCCACCTCGTCGGCTACACACTTCCTCAGCTGAGACACGTGGAAGGTATTATGAATCCGCTCCAACTCCACAGGTAGCTCGAAGCGATATGCTACCCTGGCCACCCTCGCGATCACTCGGAATGGCCCCATATACTGGGGCCCTAGCTTTCCCCTCTTCCTGAATCGAATCACTCCTTTCCAAGGATATTCCTTCAGGAGAACATAATTACCGACCTTGAACTCAAGCTCGGATCGTCGCCTATCCGCATAACTCTTCTGGTGAATCTGAGCGGTCAACAACCTCTACCTGACCTGCTATATCTGCTCTGTCGTTTTAAGCACGATCCCCGTTCTATCCATCACTCGTTGCCTTACCTGTCCCCAACAAATGGGATTGCGACACCTCCTTCCATACAACAGCTCAAAGGGTGGCATACCAATGCTCGAATGATGGTTGTTGTTGTAGGTGAACTCCGCTAAGGGAAAATACGTGTCCCAACATCCGCCAAAATCCAACACACATGCTCGGAGCATGTCCTCGAGCATCTGAATCGTCCACTCGCTCTGACCGTTAGTCTGTGGGTGGTATGCGGTACTAAAATGCAGCCTCGTACCCAACTCCTGATGGAATTTCTTCCAAAATCTGGAAGTGAAACGTACATCTCGATCTAACACAATCGAGATCAGCACCCCATGCCCGTGATACCACCTCTCTCACCTATATCTCTCACCTATATCTCTGCTAACTTCTCCTCAGAGGAACTCTCACTAATGGCGAGAAAGTGAGCTCTCTTTGTCAAGTGGTCTACTATCACCCAAATTGCATCGACACCCCTCGCCGTTCTCGGTAATTTGGTGATAAAATCCATGGATAACTGTTCACATTTCTACTCTGGGACTTCCAGTGTCTGCAACTTACCATGCGGTCTCTGATGTTCGGCCTTAACGCTACGACAGGTTAGGAACCTCTCAACAAACCATGCTACATCTCTCTTCAAATAGGGCCACCAATACTCCCTTTTAAAATCCAGAAACATCTTAGTGGCCCCGGGATGGATCGAGAATCTCGATCTATGCGCCTCTTCCATCAAGATGGTACGCGTTCCTCCAACAAACGGTACCTAAATCCAACCCTGGAAGGTCATAAGCCCTCTGCTATCGGTCACGAACTCCAACACTTGTCTGATAACTCATTCTCTCTTGCGGTTCTCCCGTCTCACTACCTCAGCCTAAGCCCCTCTGATGGTGTCCAACATCGGAGTCATCACCGTCAATCTCATATAAATATCCCGAATTGGGGTGCTCTCTGCTCTACGACTCAGGGCGTCGGCTACCACATTGGCCTTGCCCGGGTGGTACAGGATCTCGCAATCATAATCCTTTACCACATCCAACCATCTCCTTTGATGCATGTTAAGGTTTGGCTAATCCATCAAATACTTCAAACTCTTGTGGTCCGTGTATATCGTACACTGAACCCCATACATATAATGGCACCAAATCTTGAGGGCGAACACCACAGCCCCCAACTCTAGATCGTGGGTGGGATACCTTGCCTCATGGGGCTTCAGTTGCCTCGATGTGTACCTGATCACATGCCCTCTCTGCACCATCATCGCGCCCAACCCAGATATCGATGCGTCACAATACACCGCGAAGTCCTCCCTCCCCTCTAGAAGAGTCAACACTGGGGCTTCGCACAGTCTCTGGCGAAGAGTATCAAATGAGGCTTGCTGCTTTGGGCCCCAACTGAACACCACACCCTTCCGGGTCAACCTGGTGAGAGGAACAACAATCTTGGAGAAATCCCTGATGAACCTCTGATAATAGCCGGCCAACCCTAGAAAAATCCTGATCTCAGAAGGAGATTTCGGCACCTCCCAACTCATCACCGCCTCGATCTTGGCCGGATCGACCAAAATCCCCTTTTGGTTAATGAGGTGACCAAGAAACTGCACCTCTCGTAACCAAAAATCGCACTTGGAGAATTTATCATAAAGCCTCTCCAATCTCAGCATGCTGAGCATCTCTCGCAAATGCTCCTCATGCTGCTCCCTAGACTTCGAATACACCAAAATGTCATCAATGAACACAATCACTGATCGATCCAACATTGGTCTGCATACCCTGTTCATGAGATCCATGAACGCTGCAAGCGCATTGGTGAGCCCGAATGGCATCACCACGAACTCGTAATGCCCATAACGAGTCCTGAATGCAGTCTTCTGGATATCCTCCTCGCACACCCTGATCTGATGATATCCAGATCTCAGATCAATCTTGGAAAACCAAGATGCTCCCTGTAGCTGATCGAACAAATCGTCGATCCTCAGCAAAGGATAACGCTTCTTGACCGTTAACTTATTCAACTCTCGATAATCTATGCACATTCAGTGCGAACCATCCTTTTCCTTCACAAAAAGGATCGATGCTCCCCACGGCGAGCTGCTCGGCCGTATAAACCCCTTCCCCATCAGCTCCTGAAGCTGCGAGGATAACTCCTGCACCTCTGGAGGTGCAAGGCGATAGGGAGCCTTGGCGATAGGTGCTGCCCCCGGAATCGAATCAATGCGAAACTCAACCTACCTCTCGGGAGGCACACCCGGTAACTCCTCGGGAAAAACATCTAGGAATTCACGCACTATCGGCACCTCCTCAACCGTACTCGGTCTCTCTACACCAACTCTCGTATCCATCACATATGCTATAAAACCACTACAACCCTGCTGTAGACTCTGCCTCGCTCTAGCAACCGAACAAAACGCTGAAGCGGGACGGGTACCCTCGTTGTACACCATAAGAACTCCCTATTTGGGTCTCGTATAGTCAACAACTGCCGCTTGTAGTCGATAATTGCTCCAAATCTGCTCAACCAATCAATGCCTACGATGACACAGACGTCCCCCATCGCAATCGGTACCAAATCAATAGGAAACTCTACACCGAAAATCTCGAGTACACATCCTCGAATCACCTCCGTGGCATACACTGCTCTCTCGTTGGTGATGGAGACTCTCAGAGGTCGACTCAATGCCTCTCGACTAATACTGATGTGCTGACTAAAAGCCAACGATATAAAAGATCAACTCGCACCTGAGTCAAATAACACCAAAGCAGCTACAAAACTCACAAGAAAAGTACCTACGCATATCATAATATAAGCATAAAATCTCAAGCATTAAAATAATACATGCAAGAATACATACCAGCCACGACATCAGGCGCTGTGCAGGCCTCCTCCGCAGTCAACTTGAAGGCTCTCCCCCAAGCCTTTGGCATCTCGGTCTTCACTGACTAACTATCAGAAGCTCTAATAGCAGCAGGGGCAGATCCCTGAGAAGCTCCGTGTGCTGACCCTCGCAGCAGCGGACACTTGGCCTTCCGGTGTCCTGTCTGGTTGCAGTGAAAACACACTACAAACCCCTTGGGGTAGTCCTTGGCCATATGATCCTCCTTGCCACACTTGTAGCAAGATCCCGCTCTACAAACTCCATCACGACCCTTGCCGCACTTTCCACAAGTGCGTCCCTTCTGGCTCCCTGCTCTGGAATCAGCGGGCTCGGCCCGCTTGGTTGTCCGTTGGGACTGTGCCGGTCGCCGATCCCTCCCCTGAGACTCCGCCTCCTCCCTAGCCTAAGTCTCTAGCTCAATCTCCCTCTCCCGGGCATTTGCCTGAAGCTCGGAAAATGTCCGGTACGAGGAGTTCGCCACGAACTCCCGAATGTCTCTCCTCAAAATACTCAAATAACGGCTCATACGTGCCTGCTCAGTAGACACGTGCTCAGGGCAGAACATCGCCCTCTCATGAAACATCCTGGTAATAACCATAACAGACTCCGTACCCTGCTTGAGGGTCAAAAACTCTTGTGCCAACCGATCTCGTTCCACCGAGGGAATGTACTCATCACGAAACATGGTGGTGAACCTCTCCCAGGTCACCGCAGCAAGCTCTGCTGGAGAATAGTGTCCTGTAGTGAACTTCCACCAGTCCTTCGTCCCTAGGAGAAGCTGGTTCAGTGCAAATCAAACCCTCAAGTGCTCCAGGCAAGAGAATGTATAGAAACACCCTTCAATGTCAGATACCCATCTCATCGCTGCAATTGGATCCTGCATCCCATCAAACTCTGGTGGCTTCGTGTTGCTGAACTCCCTGAACAACAACGACTCACCCCCTTGCGGCCTAGCAGCAGCGACGGATGCGGTAGCCGCTGCAACAGCAGCCTCAGAAAGAGCAGCATATCGCTGGTCAAAAGTCTCAATTAACGTGGTCTTAATAGACCCGAACATCTCTGGAATCTCTGCCCTGATGGCCACAGCCACCTCCTCATGGATTATCCGACGGATCTCCTCATCACTAGTCTCGTTGCTCTCTGGCATATGATGTGTCCTCACCATGATCTACCTCTGAAATACAACATACGATATACTAGAAACTCACTCGAGCATACTCGCACTCGATAACTCCTCCCTCTTTGATCCCTAGCATCCTGAAGATTCTTACTTGAACTGTACACCGCCCCGGTGTTTTCAGTAGTACGTGCCCAATACTACTATCCGCACCGTATCAGTATACACCCCAAGTCCTCCTCCTAGGATCCCAAGTGCCAAGTACTCTATTATGCATAATCCACTCTCTAACAGATCTCTCATAAGCTCCTCACTGCTACCTACTCACTCTCAAGTATCTCATAGCAGCTCACCTCCCCCTAGGCTAAGGCATCACAAATCAGGCCACTCTAGTCCTAATAGGAATAGCTAGCCCACTCTAGCACGAGAATACTGTTGGATTAGTGTCTAAGTCCATAACTATTTTGGTATGTACTTGACCCAATGGTGCATGGTCCTTTTGGGTTGCCTTCACCAAAGCAACTTGATAGGATGAATTATGGAGAGAAAGGATTAATTATGATTTATTAATATATTATGAGAATAATATATTAAAGGAGAAATCATATTGTTTAATTAATATTAGTCAAGAATTAATAAGAATTAAGTTTGTGGCTAAAAGACATTAATTACACTTAAGGGACTAGAATTGTCAGTTGTGTGATAGTTGAATATTAGGCTAATGGACTCCATAAAGATGGAGTGGATGAATTATATGGGGAAACCCATTAGAAATCGTCCAAGGCCTCTAAGGAGGAAGTCCATGGGTTGCTTAGGGCCAAAGCATCCAAATTAGGGTTTCCTTGTTAGATAACCATAATAGCCTCTCTATTTCAAGAACCCTTAAGGCTCAAAAACGTGGTGAAGTTGTTGATTAGGGTTTCCACATGTTTTGGGCAGCCTACTTCTCTTCTCTTCCTCATCCTCTTGCTCTTGGTGTTTATGAACCATTAGAGGAGTGACCTTTGTGACTCTAAGCTTTCTAAAGTTAATACAAGAAGGATTGCAGATTGTTATTGCTACATAACAATTAAGCATGTACAATAGAGAAACCTAGATCCAAGCATTAGGGTTTGTATGAGCACATAAGATGTTCTTATTGCTAAAACCCATCAGTGGTATTAGAGCCTAGATTGTTTTCTATTGTATTCATGCATATTTGATCGAAATCAGCACTGAAAATCGAAATGAGTCACTTGGTGAACTCGCCGAGTCACTTGGTGAACTCGCCGAGTCAGTTGTACTCGACGAGTCCAGGTCCAGACTTGACGAGTCAAAGCGTTTGACAGCTCATATTCGCGATTTTCTTCCTGTTTTGGCTTTGGATAATTACCATAAACATGTTTTGTTATAAAATCCGAATTTTATCAATATTTGGTGATTATCCTTACCTAAATAGAAGATAATTGTAGAAATTTAGATATTCATTTGTTTTATTACATAAAGTTTGATTATTTGTAATTTAGATTTGAATTATCTTGTGAAAAAGTTTTAATTTTTCCCCTTTAGGTTTTATAGTTTAAACTTGAACTTAATAGTTTTGTTTTTGAAATTTGAATAGTTAAAACCCTAATGTTTTGAAATGTTTCAAAACTTGCCCTCAAGTTTTGGAATTTAAAAATTGATTAAAAGTTTAATTTGGAAATGTTAAATTCTAAAACCCTAGTATAGTTTTGAAAAGTTCAAATCACACCCTTATGGTTTTATTAATTAATTAAAGTGTATAATTAAAAGAGATTTAGTAAATCCATAAAGTTTTGGTGTACAATTTAATTAAATTGAAAGTATAATTATTAAATTAGACCACCTAGTATTTTAAAAGTGTAAAATACACCCTATACTATATATAACATTAAAAGTCTAACATTATATATATATATATATATATATATATATATATATATATATATATATATATATATATATATATATATATATGTATAAGTAAAAGTGAGTCTTACTGTGAGTAAACCTCATTCATGAAACTGGTCTATAAGGGTTGTTTAAGAAAATTGTCTATA
This sequence comes from Lactuca saligna, assembly GCF_052625555.1. NCBI lineage: Eukaryota > Viridiplantae > Streptophyta > Magnoliopsida > Asterales > Asteraceae > Lactuca > Lactuca saligna. The sequence continues at coordinate 150,477,996 of NC_136422.1, forward strand.
AAATGGTGATTGAATGGGTATCCACTCTTACCCACCGCACTCTTGGCTAGTGGAGGGTCGTTAGCCGAACGGGTAGGATAGGGCAGAACCTTCCATTTTAAGTATAATGAAGTACAAAAGTAACTAAATGTTTTACAAATTCCCAATCTTAGTTAATTTAGGCAAAAATGAATTGATGCAATTCCATGAAATTACACTTTGTACCCTTGCAAAGACGTTAGTGGAGCGTGTGTGGTTTACCGGCACACTAAATGGTTCTAAGAAAAGGTAGCAAAGGGTGACTCAATGTTTTTCATAGTTCGGTGGAGCGTGTGTGGTTTACCGGCACATCGAATAGGTGATTGTAACATGTGGGGGCACCATGTAAGTTTGCATGGTTATTCACACCCGCTTTGTGATCCTCGGCATCCCAGTCACAAACTAGAGGGGCATATCAAGATTTAAACATGCCATTGAAATTTTCAATGAATCTCAAAGGATCCAGGAGTTTTCATAGATTTAAAACTTAAATTTCTTTTTCGTTTTTCATGGTGGAAATTAGTGAATCGTCATTCACTTACCTTCAAATATTCTACAACTAGATTATGGCATCCCTTTTCTAGGTTGTAGCGTATTGTGTTGGGTCCTAGCCTTAATATCTCATTTGGGTGATTTATTAAGGACTCAATTGTCAACTAACTTGAATTTGTTTTCTCCCATTTTGTAGATGTCAAAGTTCGACAACTATGGTCTTCCTAAATCCCGTGGAACAAGCATTCCACATGAAGATGATATTCCACGATTCGGTCGAGGAACAAGAAATCATGCTTCACTTCCTCCTCCTCCTCTCGTTGTTCTCCCTAACCCACAAGATTGAAGAATTGAAAGGTTCAATGTCACTAAAGCCCTATTGGAAATGAAACATGAAGATGGTAAACTCGTGTGTGTCCACGTTCTAGGAATGAAATCACACATTGATAGGTTGATAATGTTGGGTGCGTCATTCCTGGATAAGTTGGTTGTGAACTGGATTCTGCAGTCACTTCCTGAATCATATAATAAGTTCAAAAGAAAGTATTATATGGTGGATCATGACGAAAACCTCAGTGACCTAACTTACATGCTCATTGCTGCTGAATCAGAAATGATTTGCCAAAGCAATGGAGCGTATTTGTTGGGAAAGTCAACCAACCATGCTTCCGAGGACGTTCTAGGAGAACCGACCTGCATTTGCTGCCAAGAGAAAGGGTGTTGGATACAAGTCTGCCCTAAGAATCTGAAAAGTCCAGAAGATGGGAGAGTCAAAGAGTTTGGTTGTGGTTCAGGTAAAAATACACTATCTAACTCAATTATGTTCCTATTCGTTGATTCTTAATACATAATGTGATAAGATTGCATTTGAATGTCTTGCAGGATCAATGAAAAGAGAGGAAGCTTGATGAAAGAGCAAGATGAATCTAATCACGAAGAAATGGATCTCGATTGAATGGATTCGAAGATTAGATTTTGAGCTTAGAAAGTTATGATAGAGTAGTTAGGAATATTTGATTACATAGTTTTTCAGTTGATTTTGCATTGTAAGGACAAATGTTTTCCGCTACTTTTATGAATAAAATAAATTTTTGTTTGACTCGTTTATTTATTTATTTATTTCCTTGCGGTAAAATCGTTATGAAAAATTGATGTTTGCATATTTCTACAACAAATGGATGTGATTCTTAATTATGTTGTTTGTGGAAATGTTAAGAATTTACCAAATAGGGAAAGTTTCTCATCACCCAAGTTTCAATTGGACAGAAACTTGGAATCATGCAACTTGGTTGCACGATGAATGAGAAATTTCATATTTCGAAATTAGACTAATTCGTTGACAAAGTGTCAAGTGAGTACTAGGAGATCGAGTACACAAAGTTGTGTGTTGATCAAGTCCACCACAAGAGTAATAAAGATATTCGCCATGATTTACTAAGGTTAAGTAAATATGCTTACACTAATGAGATTAAGTGTAATTCTTAGTTTATTGAAAAGGGTCAAATCAATAGTAGAACTAATAAGAAGAATCAAGTAGGCAGAAAGATAAAAGGTTCTCTATTCTAAGAAGAAGGGACAGTACCTTTTATGATGAGTCTTAATGATTAAGAACCACATCTCAATTGATCCTCTAAGTATATCTTAGTACAATTGTATGTCTGAGAAGAGGAATCGAGAATTGAAGAAATGGTTAAATCAAGAAGTCAATCATACTTTGTTCCAAAACAAGCTTAAAGTTAAGATTGTGACATTGAGTGACAAGTCTTAAGAAGGTTTATAATATTCATCAAATGTAGAATATGGAAAAAGTTTTCTTATTCTTGCACATTTGAAATTGGAAAGTTGGGATGTCTTGGATAAGACAAAGATCAACTAGGACCAATTTTGTGAAGTGTTTTGTCTAGATAAAAAAACTACACTAACTCTTGAATATTTGGTTGTCAAGAAATGTTTTATTGACAAAAGAATCTTATATGTCAAGGAGTCAGTGGGAGTCTTAATGGTCTTGAGATGTTTCAAGAACAAATCAAAATAAACCTTATCGAACATCACTATCACACGACTTGAGGTTTACAACCTATCGTGTTGACATTATCTTGTTTCTGTGCCGTTCCAATTGAGTTAATTATGCATGTGAGTTCTATGAGTTCTCATTTGAATGCATAAAAGACAAGGACCTTGATCAATGAATAGTACATTGATAAGATAGGGTGAGTTGCTTAACTACTTGGAAGACATGGTGGGCAGCCGTGTTACCATAAGGCAAGAGATCAAGATTGAAAAAGTTTCGTCCATAAGAGTTTGGATTTGTCGCAAACTTTGGTTTGACAATTCGCATGGATAAGAACACATACACCATTAAAATCTAAGTGTCATAAGATTTTCTCCTTCATGAAAATGACTGTGAGGAAATGCTTTCACTAAGAAAGATTTTAAGAAGATAGTGATTGTGAAATTGTATTCTTGAATTCGATTACAGTTACGGTATCCCTTTCCATGATTCGAATTGTGAGATTTGGAAATTAGTCTTAATTATTTAGACACACATATGAGCTATCTAAAAGAAAAGTGTATAAGTTCAAGAAGCCTTGATAAAGGATTATCATAGCATTAGGTATTAGAAACATGAACTTAATAAATTCAACAAGTATTGTTTTCTGTAAGTTAAGTTGTTTTCTAAATACATGTCAAAGCTAGTAGGAGCATAAGTGTTATGTTTATAATAATCATCATGATAGTGGGAGCATAAATGTTATGATTGTATGATTATTAAGGAAAGTATTGCAAGTTAGCAATATTAATTATAGAAAACAAGAGTCATACTTTGCAAAGTAGTAAGGATGTAAAGTTGTTTTGCTATAATTAAGGGAGAGAATATTATGCTTCATTTCAAATCTAAAGTCTTAGGTTGTGTAATGTTAATATTTTTTGGTCAAAGATACATAGTGTGTTCTTAAATTTCGATTATGATTACGACATTCCTCTTCATAGTTCGAATTATAAGAACGTAGCACATAAAATATTATGGCAGGAGATTGATAAAGTATTATATCTTTATGTAAGATATCATGCATCGTGTCCTATACGCTTCGGGTATAGGATTGATTGCTAGCGCTATAATATTTGACCATTCTAAAATTTTCCAAATGTCTAAGGCATTTAGAGGGAAAAAGGACTAGAATTGGTTTTGACTAAGATAATTAAACAACTATCAAAGGACGATCCAAAGCTTGCTGAGAATTGGTCGCTTGTGAGTAGTTGGAAGTATGATATTGGATGTAGCGTATCGACATTATTATGAATAGATAAGATTCTATTAAGAATGAGTTGTGATATGGTAAGTACGGAAAGGTTTCCATATTGGGAGTTAGATATTGAGAATCTATGTCAAGATTAGAAACTTTATGTAAAAGGACGTTCAAAGAAATGTACTTTGAGTGAGAGACATCACATCTATGGAATTATCTTGTAATAATCTCCGATAGAGGACTTTGAAATTTCATTGGCAATAGTTCTTGTGACTTTAGTGTAGTGATATTACGAAAGGATCATTGCATAAAATGTTAGAATCTAGCATATTCTATAAGTGGCAAGAATTTGATATTCTTTCACTTGTAGAAAGGATTGGGAGTTGTGAAATGAGTATGATTGGTAATATGTTCATTTGATCTATTTCACAAAGTAAGAACCATAGGTAAACATTGTGTGCATGGTAAGAGCATGGGACAAGTGTGGTAATAATTCAAGTAATAAGTTGATTACCCGAAACGACAAATAATGAGTAATCGATATGGTGATAAATAAAAGGTGTTTTATTTATACTCAAAGCTTTGAGGCCATACCTCTCCTGAACTTGGCGGTGATCTCCGCCACAGTCTCAGCGGTCTGCGTCAAATCCTGAAACTCCCGTGCCAACTATTGCACCTCAATAATTGGCGAAAGCTCTGCCTTGAACCTGGCTGAGAAATCACTCCAAGTCCTCGCGTCCAACGCAGCATCATTCCCCAGAGCATGACCAATCTCCTCCCACCAATCCCTCACTCTGTCCTTCAAAAGACAGGAAGCGAGTCTGACCTTGTCCTCCTCAGGACATCGGTTCGTACGGAACGCATTGGTAACATCAGCCAACCATCTGCTGCCAGCGATGGGGTCCCTAGCCCCATGATGATATGGTGCCCCGCAAGCCCTGAACTCTCGAAATGTCAAACTACGCGCTCCCATCAAAGCCATCATCTCGGAACGGAAGGCTCCCAGCCTCTCATCCAAAATCTCTAATATACCCTTCTTGACCGTGTCAAAGACCACAGGAGTCTGGTCAAGAATACTGCGCGTAACCTCAGTTGATATCAACTCCCTCATTCGCTCCTCGAGCTGCTCGGCCCCTGAACCTGAGCCTGGTCCCTCTCTGGCGCCTGATCCGCCCACTGGTCTCTCTCGCAATGTCACCATGCTGAAAATATAATACAAACACTATCAGAATACTCCTCACTGCTGCGAGACCAAACATACGCACTACCAGGTTCCCGGTCTTGTCTCGGCCTTTCCTGAATCTAGTACGGATCCTCTTCTTTAAGTAGTACGGGCCCATACTACCTTCCACATCTATCTGTACTTTCCTCAAGAACTGCTTTGACTATACCAGATCTCTTTTTCTACTACTACTTCTCCCAATACTATCTCATCGTAGGCTTGCCCTAGGGAAACCTCTGACTCAAACCAAAACCAGTCCTCAGCTACTGAGGGTCTCCTTGTGATGCCAATTAGCCATCACCTGGATACCATTACATGTGACGAGGCTTAGATAATCCTTCAAGTAAAAGACTCGTCCCTACAACGGTTGGACTCAAATAAGAGCTGCACAATAGGACCAAATCCAGCACTCTGAGATTATTCAACCCTGATCACATGTGACGTGTCGTATCCACCTAATGGCTAACTCCCATCACTTAGAATCCCACAATGCACAAAGCGAGCAGCATTTAGACAAGGGAAAATCTAACCATAACATACTTAAACAATCATATCAACATAGTAAGAATCTGAACTAGCATGCAACACAAACCCATAAACTCAGGCATAACCTAAACAGGCTATCCAACTACTATCTAGTCAGCACTATTATGCAACTCAAAGTACATATAATAGGCACATAAGGCATCCTCCCTAGACCCTTAGTCCTAATCTAGCATGCTGTTCTATTACCCGATATTCATAACATAAAATTGTATGGGTATTTTGGGGTACTTACTTGAGCTCGGTTGATTGCATGCACCACACCTCTTTTCTCTTTTCAAATTTCTTTTCTTTCTGAATTCTTTTTGCTTTTTTAAAATTGTTTTCTTTCTCAAAACTTTCTTTTCACAAAACTGTCTTCTCATTTTTGAAAACTTTTTATCTGACCCCTTAGTTTGAGTTCAGGTACACCCGAGAGCATGTCCGAATCCCTCAAACCAAAGCTCTGATACCAACTTGTAACATCCCAAAATTCAAGACCAAAAATTTCTTTTAATAAAACATTACTTAAAGCAAAGTCATCATTCCAAAACATAATCAGAGTATTAATTTTCAAAACACATCTTCGTTATCAGAGTAAACATTCACAGGCTGTCTGATCTATGGTGGGTGCCATGCGATCACCCTGAGCTCTTCCCTCCGCTACCGGAAGTGCCTGAAACCAAAACTGAAAACCGTAAGCACGAAGCTTAGTGAGCTCCCCACTGTACCACATACCATGCATAACCACATACTGCACATACTGGGCCACAACCGCTATCTTGGGCCTCGCCCCCTGCCTCGGGCCTCGCCCGCTACAACGGCCCCACCGCTCCAGGCCCCGCCTGGCTTCGAGCCCCGCTCGGATACAGATCTGTTTCACTTAGGCCCCGCCTGTCACATGGCCTCGCCCGCCAACAAATAATAACACATAAACATATCACACACATAAGCTAAACTCATACGACTGATCCTGTCCTAAGGCCTCGCCTATCCTGGGCCTAGCCCTTGTCCTGCTACTGATGAGTCATGGAACCCCATCCACGCTCCTACTGGTAGTGAGATACAGGCCTAGCCCACTCTCACTCCTTCCCTAACTTGGGCCTTGCCCCTGTTCTGCTACTAATGAGATGTGAAACCCCATCCACACCCTGCTATTAGTGAGATACAGGACCTCGCCCACACTCACCTCCCTACCAGGCACATACATGTATCACACAGACAACAAGTATAAACTATCATATAAACAAATCCTTGGGCACCCGCCCTCTATTAATGGACCTCGTCCTGAATATCATACTAGCATACTGTGCCTAGGGCTAACCCCTGGGCCTTCTACTCATAACTACATTGGCCGGCATTGTGGCCTTAGACCCATTCACATAAAAGGAAACTCACCTGCACTGGCTGAACTTGCTGATGATCTTACTAGCTGCTGCCCAGCAACTCTCTGAACTCCTGCTCCCCTTGCTCCCCGAACTACCAATATTAATTCAACACTGAGTCTAACTAGCCCCCGAGAGAAAACCAAGTCAACTCTGGTCAAAGTCAGAGTCTTAGTCAAAGTTAACCTTCCAGGTCAACCCTACTCGCCGAGTCACCCTACTAACTCGCCGAGTTCATATGTTCAAAGTCCTTCCATTCGCATCTCGACTCGCTGAGTCAGTTCATGACTCACCGAGTCTACCGATTTCCGAGTCCTGACTTGTCTAACTCACCGAGTCTCCACTCGACTCACTGATTCGAGTCTCAATTTGAAGGGTTTGGGGTTTCGCGACCTGACTCGCCGAGTCCAAGAGCAGACTCGCCAAGTACAAGGCAATCTTCATCTAACTCGATGAGCTGTTCATCCCACTCGTCGAGTTGCTCCTAATCTTCATGCTACTCGCCGAGTCTACTCAAAGGACTCGTTGAGTCCATTCAGATCTCCTTACATGCAGAGGACTTTTGGGTCATGCATGGACTCCAAACTATAGATCTACCCTTCCCAAGCCTATTCCTCACATAAAGTTGCAAACTTTACATGTAGAGAAGGAGATCTAGGCAAAATACACCATAAACTAGGGTTTAAGGCAAAGCGGCTCCATAATCAACTCAAGGGCAGATACTTTATGCTAATCAAGACCATAATATGCTTAGATCCGAAGTAGCAACTTCAGATCTGGCTTCTAACTCAAATGGATACCACTATGGCTAAAAAGCCCCAACACCCACACATTGATCTAGGTGCAAAAGAGTCCAAGAACTTGTTTATTACCTCTAAATGCTCAGAAATATCCTCACAATCCCATATCTATAGCCCCTTCTTGCACCTCCAAGATCCTTCTTCCTTCTCCAAGCTTTAATGCACTCTTCAAGGCAACAATTGGCTCAAACAATGGATATGGCGGCTAGGGTTTGGTGTTCTGGGTTAGAGAGGCAGTAAAGGAACCCTAGGGAACAGAATGAGGTTCTTAAATAGGCTCTAAGTCCCGAATTTAGGGTTTTCCTTGCACGGACCAGACTCGTCGAGTCCCCTTGGCTAACTCGCCGAGTCGGTCACTTACTCCTCGACCCGGATCCTGTTCGGACTCGCCGAGTTGCCCCTTAAAATTAGGGTTTTCTTTCCTTTCTTGGCCTTCCAGACTTGGGTGTTACATCTCGAGCCCACATCATAAGTCTGACTTGCCTATTGGGCCTACAACTTATGTCTGGATTACTCCCGAGCCTGCAGTATAAGTCTGGCTTGCCTATCGGGCCTACAGCTTATGTCTAGCTTGCTCCATCAGCCTTGGGGTGGAATACAAAAGATTAGCCCATAATACGAGTCTACCATGCCCTGCCCGACACTCAGCTCGTATCTAGAATTCTCAGGAGTCCTGGGTATGAGTCTGGCATGCCCTTCCTAGCCCTTAGCTCATATCTAGCATACTCCTGGGTTTCTTGGCTACCGCACGGAGCAGTACAACCTTAACCCAGCCCACACAACATGTGGACATGTAACAGATAAATACACATACATATAATCAGATAGTTATCACAGGTAGTCCTACATATCTACCAAACTAGCATATCAAACTAGCATGCATATCTAACTCATATTCAACATATCAATAACTAATAGGATGTCAATCCAATGGGCCGGCCTTGACGCCTTCGACCGCTTAGTATACAAAGGAAAACTCACATCATGCTACCGAAACACGCAAATGATCCCTGACAGATCCCGAACCATCATCGTCAAGACAACACCCAACAATAGTTGATTCCATGAATAGTCTCTAACTGTAGATCCTCTAGTAGATATCAAAATTACAATCATCAGCATCTAGTCACTGACTCATATAATGAGTCCAAATCAGGGTAAATGACCTTTTTACCCTTCCTCAAGCTTGGCCTAAATCCATGTCCCAAACTAGATGACAAAAGGTCCAATATCAAAATAAACTCCTTAAGTCCAATTATGGCCTAATTTTCCAAATTGGGCCTAATGGCCTTCACTCAAGAAGATCCAGCAAGCTAAAAGCCCAAATCTTGATCCAAAGGACTAAAACACTTCAAGCCTAATTGGGCCCAACTCCTTATTGGGACTTATCCAAAGGTCCGATCCTCTACTTGACCCAAGACACACCCATCCAGATAAACCATTAGGGCCCAAGTATCAAAGTCCAAAAGTTGGCCCAATACCTGAAGCCCAAACTCTGAAATCTAAACAAGGGACGTACACGGGGCGTACCCCTTCGGTATGTTGGGCATACCTCACCATGCATTGACCCATTATGGGGGTCTGACTCCGAACGCGCGATGTATAGAAACTTATGCGGGGCGTACCCTTGCATGACTTAAAACCTCCATAATTGCTTAATGGATTAAGCACTTGAGCTCAAATTTCACATCCACTACTCAAATGTGCTCCATAACCATAAAGTCTCAAACTTTAAGACTTTGGTCAACCAAAAAGTGCTTAATACATAGTCTTAACTCATTCAGACATCCTACAAAGAACTAGGTCAACCAAAAAGTCTCAAACTTTAAGACTTTGGTCAACCAAAAAGGGCTTAATACATGGTCTTAACTCATTAAGACATCCTACAAAGAACTAGGGGTCAAACTAGCTCAAGGGACCTCATTTTTATGCCTTAGGACCCATGATAGGGTTTGAAAGGATAGCTTAACTCGACCAAAACAAAGCATGCACAATATTGGGACTCTTGGGACAAGAAGAAAGCCAAAAAGTAACCAAAACAAGATCTACATAATTCAATCATAAAGGTAGAAGCTTTATACCTTTTAAACCTTCCGAAGATGGTGATAACCCCACATCTACAAGCTTGATTCCTCCCTTGACTCCTTGACGCTCTTTCTTCTCATTCAATCATACTAACAACACACTTTAGGCTCCAAAACTCTCTCTTATGGACTAGGGTTTGCTAAGAATCATTCAACGACTGGAGGCTAGAAAAGATGAGAGGAAATGGTCCATAAGATGCGTAAATACTCTACAAACCTAAAAGTTATGGTTTCACTTTGGCACTCGTACACCCAGCGTACATATGTGTACACCCATCATACTAGGGCATGCCCTAGTGCGCTTAGCATACACACATGTACGCCCAATATACTACTCAAGTCCTCAAAATCACCATTTTGCCACTAGGGCCTCTCTTTGCCATTTCTTTCCAAACCAAGGGCCAAAAATGACATAATTCAAGGTCCATGGGATGAATTTGAAGTTACTTGAAAGATAGGATGTTACAAAGTTCATGGATTACAGGTAAACTGAATATATAGCACAAGTACAACAATAAACAAAATAGCATTTATGTTCCATCTTCATATTTGAATATAAGGTTTTTTACAAATAATAATAATACATGAATTGCCTTAACAAATATGCATATAATACAACAACAAGTAAACTAGGTCATCTATAATCCAATCTGTCTTAAATGTCTATTTAGTAGTTTCCTGAGAATACATGTATGTTTGAGGGTCAACACAAGGTGGGTGAGCGTTACAGGTTTTCTACTAACCACAATAATACTTTTAAAATGTCTAAAAAGTATTATCTTTCTATGAATAAAAATAGTTGAAATAGTGTTTCCAATGAGTCTTTAAAAGCCAAAATGTGTCTTTGTATAAGTAAATCCATACTTAAAACCATGCTTGTAAAGAATATTTGAGTATCCTTGAATACCAAATTGTACTATTACATAAGTAATTCAATACTTGAAAATAGTTTTGAAAGCAACCAAGACTACGGTTCTAGTGTGAGAGAGAGAGTGTGTGTGTGTGTGTGTGTGTGTGAGAGAGAGAGAGAGAGAGATATTCTAGTTAACGGTTATAGTGAGTCTTATAACCAAGCTATGTGACTGAGTTACTCCCCTACAACGCTTCATTGGACGTTATAGTAAAAATTGTAGACACCTATCACCTACTTCGATTGATCGGTCGAGGGTTGCAGCTAGCAACCGCAGGTAGGGATGTCAACCCTGTATAGATCTATACATATGTATCTCGCTCTGAAGATTAATGGTTATAGTAGTGTGGGAATGCTAAGTGTTTAAACTCAGATAATGAATAGTGTCTCACTAAAAAGCCTTTAACTAAAAAATTGGTGAATAACTCTCAACCCTAACTTGGTTGTGATTAAGTCACTAGGAATAATGAATATTATTGTATAAGGTTTATAAAAACCAAATATATTTGACATGTGTGTAAAAATGTAATGTCCTTGCTTTTATAAAAATGAATGTTTCAAATTAATTAACATATGTACATGTATAAATGTTGTGTACTTAAACATATAAATGAACATTCATAGTAATAGCTTGAATCCTTGAAATATTACAAAATTTTATAACGTATTGTTATAATATCCAATGTCACATAAAAGTAATATAATTTTGTAATGTGTGGTATTTGTTTGTATGTCCTGAAATCGCTTTGATGTATCAATCGGATCCACTTGATGGTGTGGAATCCCAATCAAGTGGATGATGCAAGATGTAATGGAGAAGAAGAAGAACAACAACAACAACAATATGAATCTTCAATGTATGCAATGATATTCAATATGATCCAATACACAAGATTCACACACACTTGCACGTTCTCTCTACTTTCTCTCTAGAACACTATGTATGACATTGGAAGCTCCTCCAGAACGCCTTCCACTCCTTAGACTCCCTTTCCTCTATTGTCTAACCCACACACACATACACACACACACACACACACACATATATATATATAGACCGAAAACCCAAGCCCAAAACCCAATGGTTTGACCGAAATCACACATAATTTCGGTTCAAACTACAACAAAACCCAAGACTGTTTTCGGTCCTATACTGAAAACTATGAATGCCTAGAAAAGCGAAGTATAAACCATAAATTTATACCTAAAAATCCCCCCTTTTTATAGCTTTCATTTCTTATGACCTAACAAACTCCCCCTGGGTTTGTAGCGTGCTTTTCTTTTCAATCTTTTCATTGTGCTTGGTTTCAGCATTTATCTTCGATTTCTTCACAACTTCAAGATGAACATATGAATCTTCTATATGAATGACTTCATCTTGAACAGTTGGGCTTTTATTAAAAAATTTGAATTTTAATGCACGTTGGGTGAGGAGGCTTCTTGTAAAGATTCTTGAAAACCAGTACTTTCAACTTGAGAATCTTCAGAGAGATAGATTCTTCTTGATCACATTAACAGGTACATAGATAGCAGCAAATTGATTGAGGAGGCTTCAATGCAATCTGTGACATAATCTTCAAATACAGCTTCACATTGCTTCTGGGGTTGAAAGATTGTATGTTGAAAAATAATCTTCACTTCTTGTTCCTTCGAATGAACGTTCTTCAATGATCACCATTGCGCCTTAAAAAGTAACAATTAACTAAAAAGTCCCTATGGATCACAGAGTTATGAAAGGCCCTTCTCATGACAGTTGTTCAAGGATGTAACATTGGCTCAGAAAGAAACTATTCGCAATATGTGTGTGAAAGTACAGTCTCATTCAGTCTCTTCTTCCTTTGAGTTCTCTGATTTTTGAATTCGCTTTTCAAGATAAACAAAACTTAAAAGAAAACTTAGCACACAACAGAAGTCACTAAGAAGTAAACTAAAATTAAAATACACTCAAAAGTAAAACTATATATATATATATATATATATATATATATATATATATATATATATATATATATATATGGATTTTTGAATTTTTCTGAAAAAGAAATAAAAACAGAAATAAACATATTTTTGGATTTTTTTTTTTATTTTCTGGTTTTTGTTTTATTTTTAATTTTTTATTCTCCCCCTAAATTTGTGCATAGAGGAAAACTATGAACAAATTTAAGAAAAAGAAAAATAATGACTAAATTTAAGACTTTTTAGGATCAAAGTTGTCAAGCAGTTCAATATCGTTTATCAGCACACACCTGCATGTTTAGATCTGGTTAATCACTGGTATTGTGATCCACATAAACACAAAGGATATTAACAAATTTGACAGATTTGAAGTGACAAGTCATTGTGATCTATATTCATAATTAGACCATTTAACTGACAACAACCAAGGTTATTCGTGTCAACTTAAATTCAGCAGCGAGATCTACAGACAATCTTTTAAGTGGTTCAATTTTAGGTGTACTAGAACTTGGTTTCACTGAAGCATCTCTTGAATTGGACTTCTTGGTAGACATTCCATTCTTGTTCTTAGGAGTTTGATTCTTGGGCTTTTTCGCGTTCCAGTCACCATTGTTTGAACATGGCCTCGAAGGGTTTCTTTTGAAAAATCTCCCTCTTGGAGCATTCTGCCAACCTTGTGCATAGTAGAAAACATATGCACAATTTGGACAATTTCTGGCAATGTGTCCAGGTGTTTCACAATGAAAACATGTATGTTTCTTCACGTAGGAGTTTTTTCTGCCTGCCCCTGGTGGCGTTGTCATGCCTTGTTTCTGATTGTTTCCACAAGCACACCTACAGCAAGCCGTTTGTTTCACTTGTTTTGGTGGCCTATATTTACCAACAGCAGGTTAATTAGATGCAACAGATTCAGAGTTCAAGGAGATATTTGTTTGACAGTCAACAGAATCAATAGAACTAGAATTGTTGTTGTTCTCCTTGTCCTCATCCTCCACTACTTTACCTGCACATGAAGTAGAATCATTAGTATCCTTCACCTCAACACTCTCAGTTTGGCCTTATTGTTCAATCTTAACTGAAGCTGGCACAGAGGATTGGCCATACTGAGCAGGCATCTCTTCCTCGTTGGTCTCAAGAGGTGGGTTATAGTTGTCATTGAAAGGATGTGGAACACTATGATACCCTACACCTTAATTTTGATTATCTTTAAACTTTAATTCTTTTTCAATCATCGATATAACTACCTTACTTGACACATCAAATTTCTTAAAATTGAATTCAACATCTTTATATTTAGCTTTCAATGCATCAAGTTCAGCAATTAATTTGGCAATTTCCTTTTTAGCATAGTTATAATTTTCACATTTATTACTATATTCTTCTTGAAGTTTTCTAAAGTCCTTGGTTTTGGCCTCTAGTTGTTCTTTTAAGGGTTTTTTTGGCCTTCCTAAGTATATATCCTTCATATTTAAGGTCCTCAATTTCCCTTTTTAGCAAATCATATTGATCACGATACAGTTTAATTTTTGCTTCACAAGACTGAGAACATGAAACTTCATTACTCTTAGAGATTGAGGAACTCATTATTTACCAAAAATGTCCTTTGACTTGAAACCTCGAAAGTCAAACTTGAAAGTCAAACCGAAAAGTTAAACTTAAAATGTCGAACTTGAAAGTTAAACCGAAAAATCAAAGGTGTGATTGGAGATGGTGTGAATATGGTTTTCTGAGAAGAAAATTGGATTAGTAATGGCCCGTTGAAGATATCTTTTCATAGATTATATATGTTGGAGTTAGACAAATGAATTACAATTGCTATGAAAATTCAACAACCAAAGTGGTGCACTTTTGTTGCCCTCGATGATACCTTACTTCAGCTGACAGATGGAGTTGGTCTCTAGATGGCTTGGGTTTGTTTTCATTAGGTTCTGCTAGATCTAAAATTGATAAACGTCTTCTTCTTGGTTCAATTTTAGTGACTAGATAGTGTTGTCTTACACCAATTAAAGTTAATATATCGACAATTTTCTTGTGGTGGTCTATTTTGTGTTTTCATAATTCTTTTTTTTTAGAACGCTGTTCCTTTTTATTTGGTAGAGTTAAGCCTAACAAATATTTGTTGTTTGATAAGGTTGTCTCAAAGTTATGCCCGGACTAATTATAGGTATAGAAAACTAATGTGAATTTGTTAATCTTGGCTATTTCCTCCGTGTAATTGTTTTGGTCTAAGCTTCTAATTATATTTGATATCTTGTTTTTCATATTATCTCCAAAAATTTTGTCTACTTATCTTTTTAGTTGAAGTTTATATTTCAAACTTTCAACCATATTAATACGAACCTTAGCCCTTACGCATCGTTTAGAATAGTAACTCGGGAACACCAATTTCTTTTATTTTCTTCTCATTTCCACTTATTTTCTTTCATCTCTCCTGTTAAGTTGAACTCGGGAACGGAGTGTTAGGGATAAATAAAAAAATAAGAATTCTCTTAACATCTACTAAGTCTTTCACTCAAAGAAATACAGTAATATGATCGGACGCATAATTTTACTTGAAGAAATACCAACTATCTCTATAATGATCAAATAACGATCCTAATTATTAACCATGTATCAATTGCTTTCATAACACATCATCAAACATTGAAAATTCTTTTATAGTTGGTGTTAACTATTTTTCAAAAGCAACTTAAAAAGATTCAAATGCTTATTGTTTATCAAGTGAAAGCAACAAAAACAACATGTTCGAGAAACATGTCACAATATAAATGGAAGATGTGGTAAGACTTGGTCATGTTTTTAAGTGATATGGCCGCATGATCCCGTGAACTTCGTGTCAATGCTTCATTCTCGATCCGATAGCCAATTTGTTAAGTCTAAATCAAATGTTGACCAGACTAAGTCAAAAAAAACTAAAAGTCAAAATATTTACGCAACTCGTCACATGCAATCAGAATAAAAGTCCAAGTCAAAGTCAAAATTGTTTGATGCAGTACCTGCCTGCCATATTATTAACGCAACTACTCAAATTCACATAAAATGAAAGAAACAATACCTTTCTTAAAAAAAAAGAAATCTCCCTTTTATCATTCTGTTAAAATAAAATTAGTACCGGTAGTTTAACTAATTTGAAGTATAATTCATTAACAAAGAAAAATAAATAAAGAAAAAAAAAGTAAAAAATATGAAATTATTACCAGTAGTTTTACCAATTTGAAGTATAATTCATTAACAAAGAAAAAAAAGTAAAAAATATATCAAAATCATAGTGGATTTGCATAAGTTAGTTTTTTTCAGTGTGACCACTAAAATATCTTTTATAGGATCATTTATGTTTGACAAATTATTTAATAGCTGAAAAAAATTGTCGATAATTGAAGGCTGATAAAAAAATAATGTTTTTTTAAAAACCAACTACTAAGTTTGTGAATAAAATATGTTTATGAGAGAATTGTTAAAAAGGAAATACTATTTAAGTTTAGTGAATGTTAATATGATTTTTTTAAAACTAATTATAAATTTGGCAAACGTTATAATCTAAAACAAACTTGAAATTTAAGTTAGATATAATGTGTAGCTTTTTAAAATGCCATTTAAAACAATTTATTAATAAGACCATGAAGTTTTTTCCATAAATTGTAAATATATCTTTGGTGTATAATTTTTTTGAATGGCAAGCAAAAAATTAGCATAAGAAAAAAAAAGCTAGAAATTCAAGTTAAATCAAGAAAAGTTTGATATGAGAGACATGCACCAAATAAACAATTAATTTTAAAAAAATTGGATTTACTTTTAATGCAAGAAAAAAATACTAATGTTAATATCATCCACCAAATTTAAAAGAACTCGTCTTTCGTTTTTGTAGACCACCACAATTCTCATCTTACAAAGCGCCCAAAGGGTCGAGTAAACAAGCGACAAGAACATCTTGTTCAATTTATTTCTAGCATCTAACGAATTGAGCCACCTCCAAACAACCATTGCATAATCACAAGAAAATAGTAAATGCTCAATTGTCCTAAGTGCGACATAAAGAATAAAGAGTGGATAAAATATTGATCCTACGTCTCTTCAAATTCAAATTACAGTGAGTCAGAAATTATGTCTTCTAACAACCTCTAAACAAAAGGGTTAACTTTTAATGGCATGAGCATATAGCTCTTCCCCAATTAAGAAGAGTCTAAGCACTAATTAAGTCGAATCGTCAACAATGGACGGAGGTTCGGCGGCGCAAAACAAAACAAGACGGGAGAGACGAGGTTACCACCTTCTATGTATCAGGTTTTCAAGATGGAACGAGCAAAATGGTGTTACACAGGTCATTCGAAAGACTTGGCATCATTACAGACATCTACATTAGCCGAAAGAAGAACCGACGGCAACAAAATTTTGCATTCATCAAATATGCTGGGGTGAAGGACGTGAAAACCATGGAGGCAGCCATGCAGGGGGTTAGACTAAGGGGGATTCTTCTCTCGTCAAATCTGGCCAAATACCAGAAAGAAAGTCCGAGCACTACTAGACCACCAACAAATCTTCAAGGTAAGCCTTACGTATCTCCCATTGCAAGAAACGGTACCAGGGACTCCAGAACGTTCGTGCATGTCGTTTCTTGTAGGAACGGTATTAACATGAGCAATCCCTCCCCCATCATTCTTAAATCTGATACTACTATGAGTAAATGGATTCGTAAAATTATGGTGATTGGAGAGGCACATAGCATCGACCACATTGTCAATCTCCCTGCTCCCACCCTTATGAATGATGGTACGAAGTATCTTGGTGGTCTAAGGGTGGCCATCTTATTTGACTCATCGAAAGACGCCCGGGAATTTGTAGAAGACAAGGGCAGGTGGCAAGAATGGTTTAAATGGTTGATACTAGGGGACCATTCGGACTCCAGTTTTGAAAGGTTGGCATGGCTGAAGATTATTGGTGTGCCCCTCAAATATTAGGATGAAGATAATTTCTCCCGTATTGCCAGCAGATTCGGGAAGGTCATATGTCCATTCAATAACATACATAACAGGAAGGATCTTTCCATGGGCAAAGTCGATATTATCACAGCTTGTAAGAAGTGGATCAATGAAGAAGTTGAAGTTATGGTGAATGGCACTTTACTCTCCGTTGGTGTACTCGAGTATAATGAGGAATGGTCGCCGTTTAACCCCTGCCTTGTTGACAGGGACGATAAAGATAGTGATTCGGAAGCCTCCAATGAGGTTGACGAAGACGAGGGCATTTCTGAAACATGGATGCAGGATGTGGCAAATGATTTAGAAGAAGGTGAGCTTCAGCCCGACGACCAACCGGAGAAGTCGGAAAGTCACGGTAGACCTGTAAATTCTCTGAGTAACTTGGGGAACATTAATGCTGGGTGTAATGAGGGCACGGAAAACATTTCCCAAAACAATGAAGTTAGAATGGCAGAGACCAATGATAGGTCAAATGAGACTGACATGATGTTTGGTATTCCGAGCAGAAGGGGGCTTGAGGATAAAAATGGAGATCTTATGGAAACACCTAATAACGGTATGGAAAATATGGAGTTTGGATCCTATCCAAATGGAATCCGGCCCAATAATAAAATCTTCTCTGGGTTTTCCCATTCTACCCATCCTATTCCCACTCTAGGCCCGAACATTTTCTCAGCCCAGCTCGATGATACTTTATCAGGTACCGAGCACAGCAGCAATGAAGCCAAAATTAAAAAAAGGAAGCGAGCAAGAGTTGGAAGTCGTTCGTCCCCAAGATCCTCCTTATCATCTAGCAGCTGCAAGCCCTTGTTTAAAGGCTGTGATATCCCTCACTCCCCTCGTACTTGTGCCTCGCTTGATCTAAACAAAAATCCTTCAAACCCCTTGCCAGACAATAATCACAGAGATGGATTAGATGGGTCCGAGTCTGATGAAATCAGACAAACTGCTGAAATTGGTGCTGAAATTGGGTTCCAAATGGACGCCTCTAATCAGATATTGGTTGAGGCTGTGGTTGGTAGGGGAGATTGTATTCATAATCCATGAACTGTCTATCACTAAATATAAGATGAGTGGGAGAAGTTGAGAAAGTAAATTGGGTTAGGAGGTTGAAAGGGCAACACAGAGTATCTTTTATTGGGCTCCAAGAAACCCAAATATCAGATCACTCACGAATTAATGTAAATGGGTGTTGGGATTCTAATGAATTCGATTTTGATGGTGTCAGGTCTAACGGGAGATCTGGTGGGCTCCTATCCATATGGGACACCAAGGTTTTTCAAAAAATTGAGGTAATCAAAAACCATCATTACCTTATAATTATTGGTAAGTGTAAGTCTATTGAGGGCAACCTGAATATGGTCAATGTCTATGGTCCGCAATCTTCGTCTGAGAAAAAGAAGTTGTGGGAAGATCTAATAAGGATAAAGTATGAAAAGCCAGGCAAGTGGATTGTGTTTGGCGACTTTAATGTTGTTCGATATCCTAGCGAAAGGTGTCATTCAAAGTTTTTCCCCTCCAGCGCTTCTGCCTTCAACAAGTTCATCCAAGAAGCGGACCTAAAGGAGTTTAATATGGGTGGTGAAAAGTTTACTTTCATGAGTCGTAATGATCCCAAATTAAGTAAGCTCGACTGATTCTTTGTCTGCTCGGGTTACCTCAATTCCTTTCCCCTTAGTGTTGTGACTGCCCACCCCCGTAAACTATCCGATCACAGCCCCATCACCTTGCAATCGGCTGTTGCAAACTTTGGACCGATTCCGTTCAAGTTGTTTAACTCTTGGTTATTAAAAGAGGGTTTCGATCTATTGGTAATTGATACATGGAGTCGATTCAAGGGTTTTGGTACCCCATATGCTTATTTGGCTGCTAAACTAAAGTTCCTAAAGAGCTCGATTAGGAAGTGGAGGAAGGAAGAGAGTCAAAAATAATTAAAGGAGCTGAATGACTCAATACTTCTGGTTAAGGATCTTGAGAAGCAGGCGGAAGTGAGACCTCTTACAGCTTCGGAGATATGCAATTGGAACGACGACATTAAAAAGATATCTGAGTTAGAATGATTGAAAACCATGGATCTAAAATAGAAGGCGCATATTAAATGGACTATTGATGGCGACGAGAACACTAAGTTCTTCCATGGCTTCATCAATGGTAAAAATAGGAGGAACCACCTACATGGCCTAACAATCAATCGTCGATGGACAACAGAGGTCAACCTGATCAAATAGGAAGTTCTGAGATTCTATGAAAAAAAGTTTTCTGAAGACCATGTTGTTCACCCCAAGTTCATAAACCCATCATTCAAAACTTTATCAATGATGGAGGCCATTAAGATTGAATCTCCCTTCATTTTGGAGGAGGTGAAAGCTGTAGTCTGGCAATGTGGTAGTGATAAAGCCCCAGGGCCAGATGGCTTTACATTTAAATTTTTAAAAATTTTTTGGGACACTGTCAAAATTGATATAATGAACTTTGTGAGGCACTTTGAAGATTATGGATCCTTGTCTGGTGGGTGTAATTCTTCCTTCATTACACTAGTTCCTAAGGTCAAAGACCCTCTCTCATTGAACGACTACCATCCTATTAGTCTAATTGGGTGTCTAAATAAGATCATAAGTAAGCTTCTCTCAATTCGTATGAAGACTGTCATTGGTGGGGTAATCGACGATGTATAATCTGCTTATGTAGATGGTCGATGTATACTCGATGGTCCTCTCATAATCAACGAGATATGTTCATGGGCGAAGCGTTCCAAAAAAGAGTCCTGCTCTTCAAAGTTGACTTTGACAAAGCTTTTGACTCGGTGAACTGGGAATACCTTGACTCAATTCTTGGTTAAATAGGATTCGGGAACAAATGGAGAATGTGGATTCGGGGAAGCTTGTCCAGGGCATCAGTTATTATCAATGGTTCTCCAACTAAAGAATTCTCTATCTCTAAAGGAGTAAGGCAAGGGGACCCTCTCTCTCCATACTTGTTCATTATTGCCATGGAGGGCTTAAATGTGGCTCTCAAATCTGCCCGGGATAAGGGGATTTTTAAAGGGATTCTAGTTCTAGGAAATGGACCAATTTTATATCATCTATTTTATGCGGATGATGCGTTGTTTATTGGTGAATGGTCCAGATCTAACCTCAAAATTTTGGCACGTATTCTCAGGTGTTTCCATATTGCATCAGGTCTCAAGGTGAACTTCCACAAATCAAGAGTCTTTGGTATTGGATCCTCTACGCATGAAACATCGACTTGGGCAAGTTTATTGGGATGTGAAGCTGGTGTGCTACCGTTTGATTATCTTGGAGTCCTAGTGGGTACCAATATGAATCTTAAAAAGAATTGGCAGCCAATATTAAAGAAATTTCGCTCAAAATTATCATTATGGAAGGCCAAAACCCTCTCCTTCGGGGGGCAGGCTAACTCTCATAAAGTCTATCCTCGGCAATCTCCCCACATACTATTTATCATTATTTAAAGCCCCGAGTGGAATACTAGAGGAAATAGAGAAAATTAGAAGAACCTTCTTATGGGGTGGCTGTGAGGATAAGAGGAAAATACATTGGGTGGCTTGGGATAAAGTCCTAGCTACTAAAAGTGAAGGTGGTCTTGGGGTGGGATCGATTCGAGCACTAAACATGGCTACTCATAAAGTGGTGGTGGCGTCTAAAAAATGAGGGGCAATGTCTCTGGACTAAGGTAATACATGGGATCCATAATCTAGGTAACAAGCCTTTTGGATACCTTTCTAGTCAGAATAGTAGTGGAGTATGGAGCACTATAGGAAGGGTCAAAAACCGACTGGCGATGCATGGACTAGATGGTCATGATATTTTTAAGTTGGAGGTACAATCTGGGAATAAAACTCTATTCTGGTATGATCCTTGGTTAAATTCAGGGGGTCCTAAAAGACAAATACCCCGCACTATTTGACCTGGATGCTAGAAAGAAATGCTCAATTGCTGACAGAATATCTGGATCAACCTTCACTTGGAACTGGAAGTCTCATCCCCCAGACCTTGGCCTTGGGTCTGCTGTCCAGGCTCTCGTTAACAACCTCTCTGGTATCCGGCTTGCCCATGGACCAGACCACTATAAATGCAAACTAACTGGGGATGGTAGGTATACTGTTAGTTCGGTTCGGAAGATCCTAGATAAACATCCCAGCCTGGTCAGTGGCCACCTGACAATTAACTGGTACAAAGTAGTTCCCATTAAGGTTCTGTGTTTTATCTGGAAGGCAGTGCAGAGTAGAATACATGTTGCTCTTGAGTTGGTGTCGAGGGGTATTATGGTCTACTCTCTATTTGTGTAGCTCGTGTATTGGACAACAGGAGAATGTTGACCATGTTCTTGTTGGTTGTCCGTTTGCATCTAGAATCCGGGAGAACATTATGAGCTGGTGCAGTGTTACACTCGATCATTGCTCATTACGGGCTACGGGAGATCTACTTCAGTCTATTTCTGCGTGGGGCAGTTGTCCCAAGAAAAGGAAACGGCTTTCAATCATATGCTACGGAATACTATGGTGCATATGGAGGTTCAGGAACAAACATTTGTTTAATAACGATGGAGTTTCATTGATCCAGGCGACCGGTTGTATTAAAACTCTGGTTTTTTATTGGTGTAAGCACAGGGGTAGGAAAGCAATTTGTAATTGGGATGAATGGTTAGTGTTCCCATTTTCTGGTGTGTAAAATCTGTACTCTTGTATGTTTGTTTTTGGGATCCTCATCTAGTTACTTGCTAGGTGAGGCTCTCCCTTTTTTAATATATTTGCCGTTTTCAAAAAAATCAATTTCACCCAAACAAACTTACTCTGAGTACACACATCGATCAAACATCTCAAGTTTTAGAAACGAAAAAATCATGTTAGAATCTCCAGTCCACTACCAGCTATCTCGCCCTTGATTGAATTGAAAATTTGTCAATCTAAATTGCATTTGAAATTTTATGAGTTGCTATCCTTTTCTTTTTAAAGCATATGCAAACCAAAAGTCGTACAAAACTAAAATTCCCAACTACAAAAATAAATAAGACATTATACCGCATCATTAAAATTAGCGAATTCAATAATGCAAGAATGTATTAGTCATATATGGAATTTTTCTTCCCTACACGAATTTCAAATTTTTAGTGTTAAGAAAAAAAATAAAGGTAAAAAATGTGGTGAATATAGAATAAAAAAAAAATGTATGATTCTCTAATTAAGTAAAACCGATAAAAATAAAATAAATCAGCAATATTTGTGGTGGGTTGGATACGACGAACTAGTAAAAAATGGTTACATTGTAAAATTGTTCAACAATATCGGTCGAACGTCTTAAAAACAATTAAAAACTGGTTTACTCGACTTCAAAAACCGGATTTTTGCAAAAAGATAATTACTTTACACGATTGTATCTCTTTTATTTTTTAAAAGGTCAGTTGCAACAACAATTTTATGCAACCAACAATATGGGTAGAATTGTGTTGTTTTCAAGTTTCCGTATAACCCTTCGTTATTCTTTTTTATAACATCGACAAATTACATCACTTTCTCTTTATATATGATGTGGGATAGGTTTTGAGTTCTCCCCTTTAATTTCGGCTCTTGAGTCTACAGTTGTTAAGAAGAAATCTAAATTGCTTAGTGCTTTTTCTTACAAGCTGTTGTGGTCTCTTTAGAAATCTAGAAATCTAGAAATGATAGGATTTTCAAGAAACGGAAATGCAAGCCAGTGATAACGACGGATGATATCTATATATATTATCTTTTAAGTGAATTAAA
The DNA here is from genome assembly GCF_052625555.1 of Lactuca saligna. Taxonomy (NCBI): domain Eukaryota; kingdom Viridiplantae; phylum Streptophyta; class Magnoliopsida; order Asterales; family Asteraceae; genus Lactuca; species Lactuca saligna. The sequence goes on from NC_136422.1 coordinate 150,501,373, forward strand.
AACATAATTAATTTAGGTTCTTTATGTTGGTTCGATTGATATATCTCTCCTTTATGTTTTTGTAATTGTAATTTTTTTTAGCACCTTGCTAGTAATTTTAATCCTATTCCGCCATTAAAAGAATGATTTTATTCGTAAATTTAAGTATAAAATTTCCACCATTTATTTGATTTATTTGTTTCTTATGTTGTCTGATACTATAATGTATGCCTTAAATTTTTTTAAAATAGGTCATAAAGTTTTGATATCTATATATATATGAAAGAAAATTAAAAAAAATTCGGTGGGTCCTAAAACCCAACTTGATGTATGCTAGCTTCGCTTCTCTAAATAAGAAACTTTTAGTTTTCTTTTTATATTTTTTATATTTTCTATTAAGTTATCAATTATTTTTATCAAATGATATTACTTACAAATTAAATTATCATAATAATAATAATAATAATAATAATAATAATAATAATAATAATAATAATAATAAAGAAACTAGAAATCCAACTAAAATATTGTTTCTTAGTTAAGAGCTTCTCCAACCACAAACACAAAAATTGTGATTATTTAGTATCAAAATGGTGTTTGTATTCCAATCAACCTCTAAAACAGTGAGTTTTAGAGGTCTTCTCATTTGGCCTTCATATTTGGTGTTAAAATTAACCCAACACAAAAATGGTGCTAAATTTGAAGGTTGGTTGAAGTATTTTTGCCCTCCAAAACACAAAAATGGTGTAATATAGTGGATGGTTGGAGTTAACCTAACAAACACAACGTAAAGCTAAATTTAAACTCGTCAACAATAAAAGAATAAAAGATAATTGTAGGGATGTCAAAAAATTTTGTAGGACCCCAATCTCATATGGATTCAGTAAAAAGTCAGGGGTGGGGATGGGGTTTGTAGCAAAGTTAACCTCTGTTTTAATTCCAAAGACAGTGGTGGAGGTAGGTAGACTTGCCCCGAAACATCCCATGGGGGTCTCGTTATATATATATATATATATATATATATATATATATATATATATATATATATATATATATATATATATATATATATATATATATATAGAGAGAGAGAGAGAGAGAGAGATGATTTTGAGTTTCCAAATTTCAACAAAAAAATCATGCTTTTAAATTGTTAGTATAATATTATTGAGATATTATAACATTTTTGTTTAACATGTAAAATTATGTTATAAATAACTTTTTTTTCTCTAAAAATTAGTTTCTTTAAACCCCAAAAGCAACATCTTTTAGCCCAAAAAAATGATAACCCAAAATCAGTCGAGAACGGGAGAACGAGAAAATTTTAGGGGTGGAAGCGGTGGATGCGAACCCCATCTTATTTGTCTTCTTTGACATCCCTAGCTAATGGATCATTAAAAATTAAATTAAAATTTCTGGATATATAATATTCTCTAGCTCGAAGTTGTTTTCCGCAAAATAAATAAATAATGTTGTGAATGTACATGTACATAATAACAATGAGTATATGCTTTCGAGTTGTTTTTTTTTATTTTTTTAAACGGTTAGTTAGTTGTTAAATGTTAAATTCACCAAGTTAGTAACTTTGTCTATACCTTTGATTGAAGTCATGAACTCCTTTCTAAGAAGCTTTCGAGTTACATCATGTGTCTACTCTTAATTTTTTTCATCTTCAATTTAAAAGGCTATCAACTTAACAATTATCATTATATCTTGTTTTAGATAATATGAGAAACGAAAGGAAAGTCAACAAGACATGAACAACGCCCATACGTCTATTTCATGTACATGAAGTCTTCCAAATGTTATGTGGTGGTATCTTAGACTAAAAAATATATGTTTGATGTCTTATAACATAATATTTGTCCTATATATAATTTAATAATAAAATTATTTAATGATGGATTAATTATTAAAAATATTTATGGACAACGACAAACTCAAATTCATTAAACTAATGTCAAAAGGACGATTACTAAGAGATAGAAAAGCAATACAAGTTCATAAGTCTACCGTGAAGAAAAGATATAAATCTTTCTTTTTAAGTTATGTTTAATTGACTATCTAATAAAAAAATGATTGTTGGTTTAAAAGATAATAAGCTAATAGATGAAATGATATTTGATAAAAATTAGCTAGTTTGAGAAATATAAAAATGGCATGAAAAAAAATATAGAAGAATAATTTAATATTATAAAACTAATGCATAGTATATTTATTTTATGATATGATTAAACATTAATTTAGCATTATTATTTCATTAACTTTTCTCCTCCAATTAAATGACAGTTCTGATAATTAATCTCTTTAAAAGTTTTTTTTTTTTGTTTTTATAAAAAATTAACTAATTCATCATTATTTATCTAAAATGTTCTATAAAAACTTCTCATATAATTAGTTGTTTTTAAACACAAATTATATTTACAAAATTATTAATGTACTAATTAGCAGCTTCAGATTATTTAGGTTTTAATGGAACTTCTTAAAATGTATATTATATTTTCAATATTATTATGGATTTTACTGTTATTATAATTTTTATTTTAATTAAAATGATCTATTAAATATTCATATAAACTCTAACTGTTTTTTTAAATATAATTCATTATTGAAAAAGTTTATATCAACACATTTACATCGACACAAATATCACATAAAAAAATCACCTTTTGTTTTTCAAATGTAAAACTAATTGTATATAATAATGAGTTGGCTGTATGCTTAACTAAACTATATATTTTTTTGGAATATAATATACAAAATGAACAAAATGACATTTATACACATTCTTAAGGGTTGATTAAACATGTATTAATTTATATATCATTAGCAATAACGATAGTACATTAAATAAACTTTTGTCTTTGCAATCCACAGTTTTTAAAATTCATCATATGTGTTATGAATCAATCCTATCTTCTTAAACAATAATATCATATAGAATTTGTTAGAATAGTGGTAAATCCTCTATTGATGAGACCATGTGTAAGACACACCAATCACAACCATGTGAATGGGATCTAAGGTTTATATAAGATAATAACATCACCTTTTTATTTCTTAATTTTTTATAAAATATAATCGATGTTTGTAATTTTATATATCTAACCCCTTGTTGTTATACTAAATAAATAAAAACCAAAGTTTTATTAAATCACATTTCATTTAATTATTTGATGAAATATAATTATCCAATACATCATACCATTTAATTTTAGACTTTTAGTAGTATGAAACTCATAATTTACCAATTGCATATTAATGGGTAGAAAGAAATCAAATTTCTCATAATCAGCTGATGTATACTAAAAATATACATCTCTTTTCAAGTAGGATACAATATCTTTCGAGTTATTTAGATGAATTTCAGCTATTATAACAAGATAAAAACAAGAAAGTTGTTTAATTGTTCAAATATCTTGTAAACCTTGAAACGAAGTTCGATTAATCACTGTTGGAAGCTTTGTAATTTGTATACTTGCATGCTCTCAATGATTTCTGCAACGCCTTTTAACTCGTGTGACAAGCTACGAATGTCTCATCGGTAGGTATTCGGCGGCGGAGGTTCGCCGGACACCTCAGCTATTGAAGAAAGTTATCCAATTCGACGACGGCGTCGCTGGATCATCGACGGCAGTCTCCGCCATTATCGTATTCCTCTCCACCACCACTTCATGTTCTCTGTTCGTTTTATGGCCTCCATCATATTCATCCATCTTCTTCAACGACGCAACCTCAAGTGGAAAATTAAGAATCGCCTTGCTACCTCGCATCGCAAACGCCGCTTTATCGTACGCCTCCGCTGCTTCAATCGCACTATCGAATGTGCCTAACCAAACCCTAGATCCGCGACGTTTTGGATCTCGGATCTCCGCCGCAAACTTCCCCCACGGCCTCTGCCTCACGCCTCTGTATCTCCTCTCTTCTCTCCCTCCGGCAGTTCGTTCGACTGGTTTTGTGGATACCGGATCGGTGGTTTCATGTTCTGTGGATTCAGTTTCGGAAAAACTGATAGTACGAGTTAAATCGTAATCAATGGAATGATTGGAGAAATCAGAGAGAGGAGAAGTGGTTGAAGACGAAGAATCACAGTGAGAGCTGGAAATGGAGCAATGGTCATCGGAGTTAAAGCTAGGTGTGTAAGTGAAATCGGTGAAGATTTGATCGATAGGAGAGGATTCAAATTCGTCAAGAAGGTGTTGCCTGATGAACTCGAGAGCTGCAACTTCATTTGGTGTCGCCATGATCAAAGGAATCAAGGTTCGATTAGAAAAGGAGATTTATGGAGTAAATTGGAATGGAGTAGAAAGTGGAGTGGAAATAAATATTTATAGGGAAGAAGTCCACGAAAAATCGTCATTGCGTGGATGGTTCCAAATTAATCATTTTCTTTTTATAAAGCATAAAGTTTACAAATTTAATGATAAATCATAGGAAACAATAACACTCGTACTATATTTAATCCTAAGACACTTAGAAATTCCACATTTTCATCGTCATAATTATAAACTAAAAAATAAAAGATATAATAGTTAAAGGAAAATATAATACTTAAAAATATATTAATTAAAAATTACGAAATTTAAAACATTTAATACGTAGAAATATATTAACTAAAACCACGAAGCGTAAAAATACATTAATAAAAAAAAATTATACCTACAAACTAAATTTGGTATTGACTTCTTAACATGGTTCATCCAAATTTATCACCCTCCTCTCGGATCCATGAAAATGATTAATGTCTCTTCATGCTTCATTTTTTTCATTTATAAATGTATTTTTTTTTCTTATTTTAATATGTTTTTTAAATCTACAGATCTTTGATAGCGTTCATAGTTTTCTTTTATTCTCTAGTACATGCTTTTCAAGTAAATCATAAAGTCAGCTACTTGATGATGATGTGGATTTAGCTGCTTTTTTGGCTGTGTTTGTACCAACTTGATGAGTTATAGCTTCACCATCTTCCAAGTTGATGAAATAATGTGTATTAGATATAGTGGCAGAGATTTCCATTTCGGTTCATCTTTCACCAAATTCAAAACATGATAGTGCTGGAAGTTTATAAAGTATCTCGCACAATACTGATCAACATCTCTCGTTTTAAGATCTTCATCTAACCATCTGATAATGTGTTGGCTTTTCAACACTAGATAAATTTGATTAAGGGGATATGATTACAAGAATTTAATTAAAAAAGAAAATATTAATTTTATTCAATCACTCAATCATTATACAACTATTCCGTTCAACCATCCTTCATATCATAACTCACCCTCCATTCAACCTATATTCAATCTTAGTCAAACTCCTATTTAACCACCTTATGGATGCCTTTAGACTCCTTTAGTCATTTATCTTTAATTTGGAATCCATTTCTTTATTAGGTTTTTAAACATTTTTTTTGGAACATCAAACTAATCTAACACAAACTATTTCTAATTTCATTTAAATGGACTTGAACTCTATTAGACTAGAGTCTATAGTTACATATTAATTTGATTATATTTTTAGTTAGTCAAATTTTTATATTTTATTATAATCGACAAATTTTTTTTCTTTTTTTAAATAACTTATTTAACAATTGTGTCAACTTTGTGCCGAATTTTAAGGACAAACACTACACGACACGACATCATGTTTTTTACATTTAACTCAAACAACACCAATTCAAGTTTCCATTTCCTCATAATTTCGTTTCATATTGTGTATTTTTATCGTGTCGTGTTATTAATTATCATATTTGATATTTATCAGTTATCTAAAATATGAAAAATAAGAACTAGTAAGATAATCCAACTTGTTTGCAATACTCATTAATATGAGTCAAAATAAATTGCATTTAGATGTTTGTAGAAATCTTTTTTGATATATTTCTTTCGATATGCATTTTTTTAGCATTTTACAATAAAATGATTTAGTCAAAGTCTGAGTAAGAGTTACCCTTGAATTTAAAGAGGTACTTCAGACAAGCTAAGACCGAGCAAACTTCTAAATATTATATCAAACAATGTGAATATAACCGAATCGGACATAACCTCTTATTAGATTCAATAAAACAAGTATCGAGCAACCCTTACATTCTATTTTATTATCATAGAACTACATTTAAATAAAATATCTCTTTGTCTTTTTCAATCAATTTCTTCTAAACAAGACCACATTCATAGTTGGGCGACCCGCTTCAATATTTTCTAACTCCGGTGGCATGTTTCTTACATTTTCAATATTTTGGTGAACACATAATAGTATGCGTTTAATTAATCAATCTTTTATTAAATCTACATTCTTTAGGTATTTCATGTACATACTCCGTGTTTGTTTAATTAGTAATAAAATGGTTATGTTATATTGAATGATCAAATACCAAGTAATCACTTGGTAAAAAATGGGTTACACAAGATAGTGTTCGATCATGTTCGATGTTTGAAGTTGCAATAACCAGACAATCACTTGTTTATTTATTTAACTATAACGAATTATAATAAATTAATAGATAAAGAGACAATTTACATTAAAGTCATTTGCTTTTAACTATTTACTAAAAAGCCAGTATTTTTTTTTTCTTTTTATTGAAATCATTATTATTTTAATTTTATTAAATTATCTATCACCTACTCTAACCAATTAGCAAGTCACCGATGTTTTTAGAAACCCAAGTTTTCATTGAAGACCAGGTTTTGATATTTTTTCTCACGAAAAAGTCATTATGATTCGATAGTTTTTATATTATATTGTATTATATTATTATTATTATTATTATTATTATTATTATTATTATTATTATTATTTTGTTTTTTAACACTTTTAGTTTTTTTGGTATTTTCATTTTGTCTAAAAAAAATTGTCCGTTTTCTAAAATGACACTGTTTTTTGGATTTTTTTTGTTTGGTCTGGTTCTTTATATATTTTTGCATATCCCAAATTTTGTATGTATATAAAAGGGAAAACTACAATAAAGTCCCTACATATTGGTCTCATAATCGATTTAGTCCCTATATATTTTTTTTATTCAATTAAGTCCCAAATACCGGTAATCGTATTCAATTTAATCATTTGACCCGGTCAACAGGTCATCCAACTTTCAAAAATTACATTTTTGGCCCAGATTTCAAAATTTATTACAAATTTGATCCAAAATTTACACTTTTGGTCCGGATTTTAATTTTTTTTTTACAAATTTAGTTCAAACTTTACCTTTTTTGCCCAAATTTTAGAATTTTATTATGAATTCATCCTAATTTTAGTTTTTTTGCAACTTTTTTTTTTCAAAAAATTGTTTCTAATATGTTTTTTCTTTATAAAATCATATTTATACCAAAAAAAATGTATTTTCACATAAAAATCTTATATTTTCTATATAAAACTTTTTTTTAAAAGTTTTTTGTATATGAAATATCTAGTTATAAAAATATGTATTTATTTAGTATATAAATATATATAAATTTGTTTTTATAAAAAAAATGTATACACACCTATCACCTTTATATATATATATATATATATATATATATATATATATATATATATATATATATATATATATATATATGTATGCACACAAATAGGTGTGTATCTATATTTTTTTTATTAAATCGTGTATGTATATGAAATATTTAGTTATAAAAAAACTTTCTTCAAAAAGTTTTTTGTATATGAAATATTTAGTTATAAAAATAAGTATTTATTAAGTATATAAATATATAGAAATCCGGTTTTATGAAGAAAAATGTATAAAAACACCTATTTTATCTATTTTTTTTATAAAATCGTTTTTGTTTATATTTTTTTTTTTATAAAAACATGTTTGAATATTTTTTTTTATATAATACGTGTTTGTATACATTTTATAAAATGTATACAAACACGATTTTATAAAATATATACAAACACGATTTTATATAAAAACTTATTTAAACACGTTTTTATAAAATGTATACGAACACGTATTATATAAAAAATTATTCAAACACGTTTTTATAAAAAAAATATAAACAAACACGATTTTATAAAAAAAATATAGATACACACCTATTTGTGTGCATATATATATATATATATATATATATATATATATATATATATATATATATATATAAAGGTGATAGGTGTGTATACATTTTTTTATAAAAACAAATTTATATATATTTATATACTAAATAAATACATATTTTTATAACTAGATATTTCATATACAAAAAACTTTTTAAAAAAAGTTTTATATAGAAAATATAAGATTTTTATGTGAAAATACATTTTTTTGGTATAAATATGATTTTATAAAGAAAAAACATATTAGAAACAATTTTTTGAAAAAAAAAAAGTTGCAAAAAAACTAAAATTAGGATGAATTCATAATAAAATTCTAAAATTTTGGCAAAAAAGGTAAAGTTTGGACCAAATTTGTAAAAAAAAATTAAAATCCGGGCCAAAAGTGTAAATTTTGGACCAAATTTGTAATAAATTTTGAAATCTGGGCTAAAAATGTAATTTTTAAAAGTTGGATGACCTGTTGACCGGGTCAAAGGATTAAATTGAATACGATTACCGGTATTTGAGACTTAATTGAATAAAAAAAATATATAGGGACTAAATCGATTATGAGGCCAATATGTAGGGACTTTATTGTAGTTTTCCCTATATAAAATAGTAAAAGTGTGTATATTTTTTAGAAATAAAAGAGAGAAATCGATCAGAAAACCCCCAAAAAAAGTCGCAAACATATAAAATCACGCACAACACGTATATACATATAAAAATAAGAAAATAACATTAAAATGTAAATAATTATCATTTTTATTTATATTTTGTCAATTTTTTGTTTTTCTTTCTTTTTTTATATATCGTCCCCATTAAATTTTTGAATTTTGTGTAAATTACATATTTACAACCGGTTTTAGTACCAATTAACATAAACATGTGATTATATATATGAAATTATAAGGCTATTAGATGTGGACAACATGTTATTAGGCCGGATGGAGCGAGCACGGGGAACGAGAACGGGAAGCTTCCCGCCCGGTGGAACACCGCACCATCGGTGCAGGAAAGCGTTCTGCGGGAAACGGAGAGGAGAGCATCTCCCTCTCTCTCTCTCTCTCTCTCTCTCTCTCTTGCTGCAATTGGCTAAGATTTTTTTTTTGTTTGAAAAAGAACCGTTAATCAACGGTAAAAATGTAATTTTTTTTTTGCTGTAACGGCTAATTGTGTGTGTGTTTTTTTTAAATCCTTTTCCCACTCCTATATATATATATATATATATATATATATATATATATATATATATATATATATATATATATATATATATATCAAATATCACACTACCCTCTATTCTCTCTATTTTATATCAAAGTAAAAAAAAAAAATGAATCATGACAATCAAATCTCACCTTCCGATCAAAGGAAAAAAATCATGATTCGAGTATAAACATTTCTCTTCGAAACATTTTTGCTATTGATTAATCCCCGCAAGGAGTTTACCGCCCCCAACTCGATGCTCTCATTCAATCCCTACTACAATTTCAATACCAAAATGTTGGTCAATTATAATTCATAATAAAAAAAATTAATTTTATTTAATAAAAAAAAGAGTGAGGGTAGGGCTTCTCACAAATTCCTTGGGTTTTAGGTGAGGGAAAGAAAAGTGAGGGAAATAAGGGTATAACCCACAAAAAATAAGTGAAACTTTCCTTCCACTCCTTCCGGTCTTATATATTATCACACCTAAAGTGTCCACATCTCATCATCCTAGTTACAATTTGGTGTTATAACATCCAATGTGAAAATGGGCAACATCAAATAACTAACATGAGATAACATTTACTATTTTCTATTTCATTTTTTTTTTTGATGTTTTTAATTTCTATTATTCTAATTTGTTTTTTTATTTACTTTATATATTTCTAATTTGTTTTTTTTATTTATGTCATATATCTATAAAAAAAAATATAAATTGATAAAACATAATTTCATTAAATAGTAAATTAAAAATACCATACAAACTAAAAAAAACATTACAAAGAAAAAAAAACATTGACCAAAAAACACACGATATTCCTAAAAAACACACGATAATTTAATAAAAAACACTGATAAACTATTCGTCGTCCAAGTATTTGCTCTCGATCTTTGTCTTTATCCTCCGTATCACATCAGTTCGTCTCGGTAACATATTTTATTCGTTTGTCATAAGAATTGTCAAATCCTTTGATATGTGATCTTAGTCGGCTTCTTGACAATTGAACTCCAAATGCTGCCGTTGCAATTCATATATTTCATTTGCGGTTTCATATCTTTTATTTGCGATTTCTGTGTGGGCGTCGAAATTTTGTTTCATTTCCACGTGCTCTCGAAGCCAACTTTCATTCTCCTCCGCACGTCGTTGAGCGCGTTTCGCTTTGTCGCGCCCCATCGGTCGTTGCGGCGGAGAGATTTCCTCGATGTCGTGTAACATCCATAAAAATCATGCCAAATTTAAACTTTTTAAAACATTTCAAAACCAATAATTATTACAAACTTGTTTTCAAAATAGTATAGTATCAGAGTATCCCATAATCAAATCATGAAAATATAAGGAGGTGCACGATCACGCCTTCGCCTTCCCGTGATCATCAGAAGTACCTGAAACAAAATCAACAACTGTAAGCCTGAAGCTTATTGAGTTCCCCCAAAATACCAACGACATACAAACATATCAATAACATATAAGAAAACAACAAGCATAATGAGCCTTCAGCCTGACTGGACCGCCTCACAGGCCTTCAGTCTATATGGACCACTCTCCGAGCCTTTGGCACGTCTGGACCACCTTGTAGGGCCTACAGCCTATCCGGACCACTCATCGGGCCTTTGGCCTAACTGGACCGTCTCATAGGGCCTTCAGTCTATCTGGACCGCCCTGGGTATATTGGCCTTCAGCACAAAGCAGGACCGCCTCAAAGCAACCCTCAATCAAACAAGCATGTGCACATAAATATCATATGCTAGCATATATAAAAGTCAAACTGATCTAACGGATCACTAATCATAGCAACATCCTACGCCCAAGATACAGACCTAACTGATCACTAACATAGCACCATCCTATATACTAGGATATCAACTTAACCAGGTCACTAAGCATATCACCATCTTAACTACTAGGATGTAAATCAGTAAGCATATCATGCAATAACCTGGATACAAATCCAAAAAGGGTCAGCATTGGTGCCTTCGATCCTATTAGTATAGTGAGGACAACTCACCTCTCAAGTAGCTCGTAATTATAGTATCAAACTTCACCAAATACAACTTCAACACCATTATCTACATCCACCAATGATCCAATTCAAGAAATTTCCAAATTACCAAAATACCCCAGAAGTCAAACCGGTCAACCATTGGTCAAAGTCAAAGTCAACGGTCAAGGTCAACAATCCATGAGTGCAGCTCACTAAATCGTCGAGTCCTTCCAGAACTCGAGAAATCATGAAGAACTTAGTTGACTCGCCGAGTTCCCAGGCAACTCGTGTGTGTCTAAAAGTCTAGAAAACCCCAACTGACTCATCGAGTCGTCTAGCTGACTCGCCGAGTTCATGCAGAAACCCACAACGGCTAATCTTCATCGGACTCGCCGAGTTGACCATGCAACTCGTCGAGTTCCTTCAGTCTATGTCCCATTCAGACAGTTTTAAGCTACCCCAACACTCCAAATTGTAGATCTAGCTTCCTAAGGCACATATTCCACATAAAGTTGCAAATTCTACTTGCATGCAAGGTCTTAAAGGCTTAGAACATCAAAACGAAGTCTAAAATGAGATTTAGGGCATGGTGAGAGGTCAATACAAGATAAAGTTGATAACTTTATGATTTGGGATCTGGAGGAGTCCAGATCCGAAGTTACAACTTCAAATCATGGCCAATACTTGAAATGGCTCACATATATGCTAAAAATGACCCTAAACTTTAGCATGGAGAGATATAGATAGAGGGAGGTCAAGGTAACGACTTGTTACCTTCAAAATGAGGCCAATATAAGGTAGAGTCAAATTCACAAGCTCTACTTTGCTCCAAGCTCCTTAAAATCGAAACCTTCATCACAAAATGCACCAAAATCACTCTTTAAATCTCACAAATACTCAAGAACAAGGTCTAGATTGGTTAGGGTTTCTACTGGCCGTCAAGAGGTGATAAGCGACTGGAGGTAAGGATTTAAGGTCCTTTAAATAAGGTGAAAACCCTAAAAATTAGGGTTTCATCTTCCAGCTCCTACTCGTTGAGTATGGGTCCTCCGACTCGTCGAGTAGGTCCAATAATCCATGTGGGCTAACCCGCCTCTACCTGACGAGTTTGGGAAACCAACTCGTCAAGTAACAATAAACATGTAGATAATACTTTAAAACTCATACCTGGGATTCGAGGTGTTACACTTCTCCCCTACTTGAAGTAGACTTCGTCCTCGAAGACTGTTGCGACGAACAAGTCTGGGTAGTGCTCTCGCATCCCTGCCTCCGGCACCTATGTCCACTCGGATCCCCTCCTATGCTCCTATTATACCTTTACTAGATGTACTTCCGTGTTGCGTAGAACCTTTACCTTCCTCTCAAGAACGGCCATTGGTCTCTCCACATAATTCAGGCACTCATCGACCTGAATATCGTCTAATGATACCAAAGGCCCCTCATTTACTATGCACTTCCGTAAATTTGACACATGGAAATGTTGTGGACCTGACTAAGCTCCTCCAGGAGATTTAGTCTATATGCCACCTTGCCAACCCTGACCATGATCCAGAATGGCCCAATATATCAGGGACCTAATTTCCCCTCTTCCTGAAGAGAATCACACCTAGGGTGAGACCCTTAAGAGTACCATGTCACCCACCTGAAACTCCAACTTAGATCGGCGTATGTCAGCGTAACTCTTCTGCCGACTATAAGCGGTCTGCAACCGCTGTCTGATCTGATGAATCCTCTCAGTAGGCTACAAAACCACCTCTGTCTGTCCCATAACTCTATGACCAATCTCACCCCAACAGATTGGGTTGCGAAATGTCTGTCCTTAAAAAAGCTCATATGGTGGGGCACCAATATTGGAATGAAAGTTGTTGTGGGAAAACTCTGCAATGGATAAGTAGGAGTCCCAACTCCCACCGAAGTTAATAACGCCAACTCTCAGCATATCCTTGAGAGTCGATATGGTTTGCTCACTCTGGCCATTAGTCTGCGGATGATAGGAGTACTAAAGTGCAACCGCGTGCCCAGTTCGTCGTGGAATTTCTGCCAAAAACGAGAGGGGAACCGAACATCATGGTCTGAGACAATAGAGACCGACGCCCCATGGCGGGCAACGATCTCGCGAATATACATGTCTGCCAGCTTCTCGGCCAATGAACTCTCTCATATCACTAAAAAGTGGGCTCTCTTGGTCAATCAATCGATGATGACCCAAATAGCATCGAAGCCGTTCACTGTCTTCGGCAGCTTGGTGATGAAATCCGTCGTGATCTATTCCCACTTCCACATGGGAATATCCAGGGGTTGTAGCTGACCATGCAGCCTCTGATGCCCAGCCTTGACCATCCGGCAGGTCAAGCACCTCTCAACATACCATGTAATCTCCCTCTTCATGCTTGGCCATCAGTAACTCAAACACAAATCCTCGTACATCTTGGTGGCCCCCGGGTGAATAGAGAAGCAAGACTTATGAGCCTTCTCCAAAACAATCTATCTGACCCCACCAGACATCAAAACCCAGACCCGACCATAGCGGGTCAATAGTCCCCGGCTATCCTACACGAATCGAGTGTTCTCACTCCCAATCTTCTCAAGCTTCCACTTTTCCTGATGCATACACTTAGCCCGAGCCTCCCTGATCAAACCCTTAAGTGGAGAATCCATCGATATCCTCATACATGTCACTGGAGTAGATGATCCAACTGACTTGCGGATCAGAGCGTCCGCAACCACATTCGTTTTACCTGCGTGGTAAAGGATCTCACAGTCGTAGTCCCTGACTACATCCAGCCACCTGCGCTGTCTCATGTTTAGTTTCTCTTGATCCATGATGTGTCTCAAACTCTTGTGCTTCGTATATATAGTACAACGGACCCATAGAGGTAATGTCTTCAAATCTTGAGAATGACTACCACCGCTCCCAACTCTAGATCATGAATAGAGTATCTCGTCTCGTGTAGCTTTAATTTCCGCGACGTGTAGGCTATTAACCGTCCTCTCTACATGAGGACCACTCCCAGTCCTATGATGGATGCATCACAGTATACTACAAAATCCTCGACTCCCTCTAGGAGAGTCAAAACTGGAGTCTCGCATAGTCTCTGTCTGATGGTTTCAAATGCTCTTTACTGCTCAGGGTGTAGCACCCGGTTCCTGGTATGTACTTTTAATATGAACTTTTGCACATTTACTCTGGGACTTGGTGAGTTGGAGGCCCCAAATCGTCAAGTAAAGGTGAAAATTGGACACGGGTGGAACTACCTACTCACCGAGTCAGAAGCCTCGACTTGACAAGTATTCCTGTCTGGATGAAACCCTAATTTTAAGGGCTTGCACCCTACTTAAACGCCTTAACTGGCCTTCATTACAACCTCCATCACCTCCTAACAACATTCACGAAACCCTAGTCCATTTTGAGTTTTCTTGAGCCATATTTGTGCGTTTGTGGTGATTTTGAAGCTAGAGAAGGAAAAGAAAGCTTGAAGGTTCTTGGAGAAGCAAGTAGATCCAAAGATTGTGCCACTTTTCCAGCTCATTTGAGGTAAAAAGCCTATACCTTGCTTACTCTTTCCTTAGATCCCTCCATGGGGGGGGGGGGGGTAAGTTAGGGTTTTATGGAGCATTTTATGAAACCATACATGGGTATAAGCTTGTTGGGGAGTTATAACTTCAGATCTAGAGCCAAAAGGGACCCCATGGCATAAAGGTGCCAATTTTGTGACCATGGGAGTCCCATGCATAATATAAAATCCTTTGTAGGACCATTTGAGATAAATACCCATGAATGAACGTCAAGTTTGTAACTTTATGTGTATTATGGACCCTAAGAGGTCAGATCAATGTTTTGGGGGCATTAAGACAAGCTGGAATCGACTGAATAGTTTTTTGTCATGGAGAGAATCGGCTAGTCGGGTCGCAATTTCCTTCAAACCACTTCTAATAATGAGTAATGTGTTGAGTTGGAAGAACACTCGGCCAGTTAGGTCCATTGTGGACCTGAAGATCATGGAACTAGGCGAGTTCAAGAACAAAACTCGACGAGTTCAAGACTAAGTACCAACTGCATGAAGAAGAACTCGACAAGTTCATAAGGAAATCGCCGAGTCCACGACTAGACGTACCTTCTTGCATGAAGAAGGACTCGACGGGTTCAAGAATGAACTCGACGAGTCAGTTGTAAAAAGTCCTGACTTTGTATGAAGAGAACGCGACGAGTTCTTGAAAGACTCGGTGAGTAAGGTCGAAGCTCGTAGTGTTCTAAGGATTATGGAACTTGGCGAGTTGGTGGATCAAATCAGCAAGTTGAGTCAACCTGGTGTTGACTTTGACCCATAATTGACTTTGACCAAGGTGTTGACCTTGACTTTGACCAGAGTTGACACGCGAAAGGGGGTTAATACTATGAAATGGTACTTAAGGAAGATTATTATGTGTGGGAATTGAAGGGAGTTTATCCTGGCAGCGAGGATAGTTCAGACACTTCACGACACTAAGGTGAGTTGCCTTCTAGTAGAAGTGGGTCGAAGGCACCAAGGTTGACCCACTCGTAAGAGTTATAGTAGAGATAGTTGTCTTTGTGATAATTATCTAGTATATTGTTACCTGTTTTGATTATGTGCTAGTATGTTATGATGTTATGTGATAGATGATAGAGGGGTACGCTAGACCCACCCCAGTACCGATCGATAGGGACGAAGGGGGTATGTCATCACCCAGATAAGTTAGACAGTATATGAATTGTATGTTTATGCACTAGGATGCTATGTGGTAGATTAGGGGGTGAAATAGTCCCCAGTACTGATCGAAAGGACCGAAGGGGTAGGCCAGAACCCTGATATTCCTATCAAAGTTACCGGTCGATAGGACCGAAGGGGTAGGCCAACACCCTGATCTGCTAGGTAAGATACCAGTCGACAAGACCGAAGGGTAGTCCAGCACCCGGATATGATATGCAAGGTACCGGTCGATAGGACCAAAGGGGTAGTTAGTATCCAGTTATGTTATGAAGTATATGTTATGCATGGTATGTGGTATGATGGGGAAGTCACTAGGCTTCGTGCTTACAATTTTTAGCTTTGTTTCAGGTACCTCTTCAGCGAAGGGGAAGGAGTTGGCACGGTAGTTGCGCATTACACACACACACAAGATTTCTGTACTATAACATTCTTGGGATTGTACTCTAATGTTACATTGTTTTCATGATATGATTTGAGACATGTGATTATGGTTTTGATGAATGATATGACTTAACAATGTTTTCTTATAAACTATTTTCTAAATTGTTATATCAAAAATGAAACTTTTTGGTCTTGAAAATTGGAATGTTACAAGTTGTTATCAGAGCCTTGGTTTGAGGGATTCAGACATACTTCGGGAGTATCTGGACTCAAATCGAGGGTTTGAAAGATTTTTCACAAGGAAATGGTTTTTCTAAAAGTTAAAGTAAATTTTTTTGAGAAAGATCGAGGTGTGTGATGTGCGCGACCGATCGAGCTCAAGTAAGTTTTCCCCAAGACACCCATACATTTTATGTGATGAACGATATGATTATGAGAATTGTATGCTAGATTAGGGCTAAGGATCTAGGAAGGATGCCTTTTATGCCTATTGTATGTGTATGGGAACTACATGCTAGGATAGGGCTAATGATCTAGGAAGATGCCTGATATGCCTGTTGTATGTGTTTTTTTAGCTACACGATAGTACTGATTAGTCAGTGATATGATAGCCTGGATAGGATATGCTTGGTTTGGGTTACTCAATGCTTGAATGCGGCTTGGTTTGTGCTATTATGAGTTCTAGTTATCTTTAATTAACTAGTAAACGAATACGCTAAGTTAGATATTACGAGGATTGAATAATTTCAGAGGGTTAGGTTTAGCCCTACTTCACAGCTCTCGTTTGAGTCTAACCATTGTAGGGAGAGACCTCTCATTCGAAGAATTATATGGTCTTAGTAATATGTAATGGTATTCACGAGGTAGTTAGGGAGAGACAGGAATTCCTTATGCAGCTGATAGCGGAGAGTTGGTTGGTGAGTTACCCTAGGGTAAGCCTAGGATGAGATTAGCAAATAGTGCAGCAGTAGTAGAAGGGACTTGGTGAAGTCGAAGCAATCCTTGAGGAATGTACGGATAGATGTGGAAGGTAGTATAGGCCTATACTACTGAAAGCATAGGATCCATACTCGAATCAAGGAGGGCCGAGATAGAACTGGGGAGCTTGTAGAGTGTGTGAGACCTCTCGAGATTATATATGACCCGTACACTTATGTATTTTGTTTGAGAATGGTGGTGATTACGTGTCACGGAGCGGGAGGATCGGAATTAGGGTCAAGATCAGGTTCAGGTTCAGGTTCCGAGCCAGTTGATGAGGGACTATGCGAGTTTATTGCGTCTGAGATCATGAGAGACATCCTTGAGTTGACCTCAGTGATTTTCGGGTCGATCAAGGAGGGGATCATCGAGCTGATGGAGGATCGACTTAGGGTGTTCAAGAGTGATATCACATCTGGCTAGGCAGGGACACACACACTCTCCTTCAAGGACTTCAGGGGATGTGTTGCGCCAGACTTCCACGGGGTGAAGGACCCCATTGTTGTCAGGAGATGGATCGTAGACATGAAGTCTACTCAGTTGAGGAGCTTCTGCCCAGAGGGGTCGAAGTTCCAGTATGGTGCAGGTTGTTTGAGGGACAGAGCTAGAGATTGGTGGGAGTCTGTTGGTGATTCACTAGGAGCCTCAGCCATCGAGGCCATGACTTCGTCAGACTTTGTGGCCACGTTTAGGGTAGGTTTGCACCGGCTATGGAGCTCCAGCAACTGGCCAGAGAGTTCCTTAACATGAGACAGAAGACAGAGACAGTGGCAGAGATTACCGTCATTATCTGGGAAAGGGCCTTATTGGTTCCTCAGTATGGAGGGGATAAGGAGATGCGGAAGACCCGCTATCACAACATGTTGAGGGATGACATCCGGAAACATGCCAGCTACTCGACATGTCTGACCTTGGATGACATGATTGCGAGGGAGAGGGAGAGGGAAATTGATATAGAGCACCACATGAAAAGGAAGGCAGGAGATGGGAATGTTACTGGGGCTTCGGGGAAAAAGCCCAAGGGATCCGACTCTAGGTCGAAGGGCCAACAGGGTTAGGGCTGCTGCTGGAAGTGCGGTAGGACCCATGAGGGGGTCTGTAGATTGGGATCATCAGGTTGCTACAAGTGCTGCAAGCTCGGACACTTTGGCAGGTATTATACTACCCATACCCCCACCATCTAGTCATCAGACCTGATTTGCTTCCACTGCAATCAGAAGGGCCATAAAAAGGCCGATTGCTCAAGATTAACAACAACAGCAGCACTGCCCGTGGTGGCAATAGCTCCAGCAACCCCATGGCTTACGGATGGCCGACAGGGCAAGACAGATACTCCATTGGTGAGGAGCCGAGCCTTCCAGTTGACCACTGAGGAGGCGCGTGCCACACTCGATGTGGTGACAAGTATGTTTTCTTCTCCCTAGCTCTTATTTTATGTCGATTATGTTATATATATATATATATATATATATATATATATATATATATATATATATATATATATATATATATATATATATATATATGTTTTATGTGCTGTTTAGGATCGTTCCTCGTGAACGATATCTTGGTCCATGTGTTATTTAATTTGGGGGCTACTCGATTATTTGTCTCTCTTACCTTTATCAAGACGTTCCTTGAGTCTTCGGGCATGTTGGATTTCCCTCTAGAGGTCAAGATTGTTGACGACTGATCAGTACGAGCAACAAAGGTTTTTAGAGATTGTGTTTTGAGACTGTATGAGGAACGCTACCTAGTAGACCTGGTTCCCATTCCGTTGTGTGGTACAAAGTTAATATAGGTATGGATTGGTTGATCCCAAATGGGGTAGCGATCGACTGCGTGTAACAGTTGGTACAGGTCGGGACCCCAAGTGGGGGAGAGCTGGTGATTCAAGGCGAGAGGCCACAACGTGGATCAACTATGTTCAGCAGCGAGAGCTAGGCACTACCTCTAATAGGGTTGCACAGGGTATCTCGCCTATGTTATGGATACCTAAGAGGCAAGCACGGTGACCGTGAGTGACGTGCCAGTAGTGCGAGAGTACTCGAACGTATTTCTAGAGGAGTTTCCTGGAATACCTCCGGAGAAACAGGTAGTGTTGAGGATCGACCTAGTCCCTGGTGCGGCTCTGATAGCCAAGGCACCATATCAGTTTGATCCTCCTGAGATGCAGCAGTTGTCTACACAGCTGTAGGAGCTGTTAGACAAGGGATTCATTAGACCGAGCGATTCACCCTGGGGAGCCCCGATCCTATTTGTGAAGAAGAAGGATAGGTCGCATCGGATGTATATAGATTACCAGGAGCTGAACAAGGTAATGGTGAAGAACCATTACCCACTCTCGAGGATTGACGATCTCTCTAACCAGCTTCAGGGGGCATATTGGTTTTCCAAGATAGATTTGCGGTCAGGCTAACATCAGATGAGGGTTAGAGACGAGGACGTACAGAAGATTGCTTTCCGGACTCGCTATGGCCACTACAAGTTCTTGGTGATGCCCTTCGGGCTCACATATGCCCCTCCTGTGTTCATGGACCTCATGAACCACGTATGCAGACCAATGCTAAATCGGTATGTGATAGTTTTTATTGATGATATCTTGGTTTACTCTAAGACGCAAGAGTAGCATGGGGAGAACTTGCGAGAGGTTTTGGATACCCTAAGGAGGGAGAGCTTGCACGCCAACTTCTCCAAGTGTGAGTTCTGGTTGTGCGAGGTGAAGTTTGTTGGGCACCTTGTCAACCATAATGATATTTTGGTCAATCCGGCCAAAGTGGATGCCGTGATGAGATGGGAGGTTCCGAAGTCTCCATCTGAGATTCAAAGTTTACTGGGATTGGTAGGCTATTATTGGAGATTCATTTAGGACTTCTCCAAGATAGTTGTACCTTTGACCCGGTTGATGAAGAAAGCTGTGGTCTTTCGTTGGGGCCTGAGCACCAGGCATCATTTAACACATTGAGGCAGAGACTATGTGAGGCGCCAATCCTCACCCTACCAGAGGGCGTGAAGGATTTTATGGTATACTGCGATGCATCCATCTCAGGTTTAGGCGCAATATTGATGCAGAGAGCGCATGTTATCGCCTACACATCGAGGCAGCTGAAGCCTCACGAGGCAAACTAATTTGGAATCGGGGGAGATTGTCTTCACCCTCAAGATTTGGCGACACTAACTCTATGGGGTTCGATGTACCATTTACATGGACCATAAGAGTTTGAGGTACCTCTTGGATCAGTCGAATTTGAACATGAGGCAGCGTCGGTGGCTAGATGTGGTAAAGGATTACGATTGTGAGATCCTCTACCACCCAGGGAAGGCCAACGTTGTGGCCGATACGCTTAGTCACAAGGCAGCCCCGATTAGAGATGTTTTCTTGAGGATGACAGTGATGACTCTACTTTTGGAGCGACATTCTCTAAGGCATACCCCCAGAATGAGATAGGTAACGAAGCTCCACTCATCATGGAACGAACCATGTCCAGCAAGGTTCTATTGTGCCTCTCAGCCATACCATTAAGCAGTGGTGTCCTAGGTGGCGTCAATTGTGAAACAATTCCACACTCCTTAAGATAGTCAAGGAACTCGATACTAAGATACTCTCCTCCTCAATCGGATTGCAGCATCTTTATTTTCCTGCCCAATTAATTCTCCACTTCTTTCTTAAACTCTTTGAACTTTTCAAAGGTTTCTGACTTATGCTTGATTAAGTAGAGATAGCCATATCTACTGTAGTTATCAGTAAAAGTCACATAGAAGCGATTAGCATCCCTTGTGGTGGTTCTGAATGGTCCACACACATCAGTGTGTATAAGATCCAACAGACCTTCACCCCTTTCACACGTACCAGTTAAGGGTAACTTGGTCATCTTTCCAAGTAAACAAGATTCGCAAGTTTCATCCAAATTTAATTTGATTGACTCCAAAACTCCATCCTTTTGGAGTTGGGCTATGTGCTTCTTGTTGACATGTCCAAGATGACAATGCCGCAAGCATGCTGTATCCAAATCATTGGAAGACTCAATGTGTAACACATTATTTCCAAGGTTATCTACAACATTCATAGTTTCATATACACAATTGCAAGGTAATTCTTTAAAATAAAATACACCATTACAATAATCATTAATAGCACCGACTTCATTATTAAACGAAAAGGTAAAACCTTGTTTGTACAAACTATGAAAGGAAATAATATTTCTTGCCATATCAGCCGAGTAACAACAATTCTTCAAATCTAAAAGTAAACCATTACAAAGTAGTAAAGAGTAAACTCCAATCTTGGTCACATGCGACATTTTCCTGTTTCCCATGATTAAGTTTATCGTCCTGTGCTCCACATCCCTACTTCTTTTTAGTCCTGCAAATCTGAACAAATGTGAAATCCACAAAAACCTGTATCAAGGACCCAAGAATTAGCATGTGATGAGTTATTAGATTGAATAGTGTAAATACCTACAAAGGAGGATTTGATCTTCCCATCCTTTATGTCCTGCAAGTACTTAGGACAGCTTTGTTTCCAGTGCCCTTTTTCATGGCAATGGAAGCAGTCAGCATCCTTTGGATTGGAGGAGGGATTAGCAGAACCAACTTTGGTCCCACCAGAAGAGGATCCATCAAGAGACTTTCCCTTGTGGCTCTTGGAGGGAGCCTTCCTCTTCTTTGCCTTACCATGTCCTATTGTGAGAACATGGGCATAAGTAGTAGTAGTAGACACAACCGACTTGCCTTTAAGGTTGCTTTCTGTAGTACTTAAAAGGCCTTGAATATTGATAAGAGTGACCTCCTCCTTATTCATATGAACTCATATGAAACTAATCATAACAAGAGGGTAAAGAGTGTAGAATAATATCTATGGCCAACTCTTCATCATAATTGACATTTAATTTTAGCAAGCGGTCCACATATCTTTGCATTTTCTGCAAGTGAGCCATTATGGGTACACCATCCTTCATTTTGGTTGTGATCATGGAGGCAATGATCTCATACCTCTCCTGCCGAGCACTTTGATGGTATCTCTCCATTAAATCATGATACATTTCATAAGGATATTAGTCCTCATAGGACTTTTTTAGCTCTGCAGTCATGGTTGCAATCAAAAGACACGACACCTTTGTCGCATCCCTCTCATGAGTAGTGTGTTCAATGATTTGTTCAAGAGTAGCAGTGGTCACATCAATCTCCTATAGCTCTTTATCAAGGACATATTCTTTGTCCTTATAATGAATAACCATTATGATGTTACGAATCTAGACGTTGAAATTCGAGCCATAAAAAATGACCCTCCCACATAGGTTCATGAGGGAGAAAGAGCTTGAAGGAATTGGTGTGGAAGTATTATTTGGAATAGACGTCTGAAAAAGAAAAAGAACAAAGTTTAGATTAGATGAGAATCCTTAATATTACACCCAACATGAAATATTAAGGCTAGGACCCAACACAATATTCTACAATTGCGAAGAGGGATGCCGTAATCGAATCGTAAAATATTTGAAGGCAGGTAAATGACGATTTACCAATGTCCACTATGAAAAATGAAATAGTTTACTAAGTTTTAATTGGTTTGAGACTCCTAGATCTTTGAGATTCATTGAACTTTTCAATGGCATGCTTAAATCTCGATTGTGTACTTCAATTTTGTGACTGGGATGCCGAGGATCACAAACAAGGTGTGAATAACCATGCAAATTAATTTGGTACACCTAATGTTACAAATCACCTAATCATTGTGATAGTTAATCACATGCACTCCATTGATCTATGATTAACATCAAGTTACCATTTGCCACACATTGTCCGTCCCAGATTAGTGTGTCGGTTAACCACACACACTCCAATAACGACTTAACAAGGTGAAAAGTTCAATTTCATGGATTAGCACCATTTTCACATTTTCCTAAAGTAACTAAGATTGAGAATTTATTAAAATTTAGTTACGTTATATTTATCATTATACTTTTAATGGGGGAGAATTAATGTCCTATCCTATCTGTTCGGCTAACGATCCTTCACCAGTCAAGGAAGCGGTGGGTGAGATTGGACACCCATTAAACCACCATTTTGTAGGCAATAACCTTAAACCCCCCTTGTAGACTGGCTTCGTGAATGAGTCCTACTAACGGTAAGACTGACTTGCTCTTATATATATATATATATATATATATATATATATATATATATATATATATATATATATATATATATTATTAAACTTGTAATACTACAAAGTATAAGAGTTGAATTTTAACTTTTAAAACTCGATGGATTGGAATTAAAGTTTCATTTAATGAGACTTTGCAAATTTTGAAACTTGAGGGCAAGTTTTGAAACTTGTCAAAACTTTTTACATTCATAACCTATGAGTTTAATTTGATTTTAATGATGAGACCTTTCATTTTCCATAACTTGAGGACAAGTTATGGAGGTCATTAAACATTAGTAGATCGTTTGTTCTAACAACTAAATTATCACATAATTCATGATCTAACTAAACTCATAAACAAGACAATTCTAAATCAACAATTTTAAAAACAATTTGGTTTATCATATAAAACAACAATTATTTTAAAATTTTGACAATTATATTGTGGTTGAATGAGTACAAGCGCTACCATTCATAAAAAAATTTCTAACGATACAAAATTTTTTGGTGTAGTGTTCCTCATCCAAACCAGGCCAAGACTCTCAAAATTCTGCAAACAGGGCCTTCAACCTGTCGAGTACATTAACCGACTCACCGAGTTGCCCTGTTTACTGAGTGGACTCGTCGAGTCTGTTTATGTACTCCACGAGTTCACCAGTCAGAGGCAAAAATTTGACCTTTTTCAACTTTGAAAAACTAGTAAGCATCAAATATAATAAAAAACAATCCTAGGCTCTGATACCACTATTGGGTTTTGAGCACTATAACACTCCTATGGTGCACATGCAACCCTAAATGCTTTGGATCTATGTTTTCTCTAATTATACATGCATTTGTTTTTCCAAAGTATTCTCCTTATCTAGCATACAATTGAAGATATACAACATAAAACTTTGTTTGGATGCTTACCTCTTGAGTAGGGTAGAGTTCTTGACCTTTGAAAGCTTGAGCACCTCAAGTGTTATGCCTCTGATGGTTCACAAACACCAATATGCAAGAGGAGGCTTTAGGAGAATATGTTACTTGACTCCAAATAGGGTGTAGCCGATTTTGGCTGGGGGGGGGGGGGGGGTGTTCTATCTATAATATGGAAAATGTTAGGATTACACTTTATAAATCCTAATAACCCATGACTTTCCACATTCTCATGCTCAATGGGTTTAACCTCCATGGACTATCCATGGATTAGTTTATTGGTATAGCCCAACTATAAAGTCATGGATCATTAGACCACATTACAGGAATCATTGATTTACATAATCAGTCCCCATATATTTAGTTAGTCTCTTTTGATCACAAAATTAATTTCAAATTAATTGTTGATCAATAATAATTAAATAATATTAATATATTACACTTGTAATATATTAATAAATCACAAATAAGCTTATTCTCAAAAAATCCATCCTATCAAATTGCACTAGTGAAGGCAACACAAAAGGACCATGCTACTATCGAGTCAAGTACACCCCAGTTATAGTTATGGGCTTAGACACCAAATCCAATAGTCTCCCACTTGGATAAGACTAATAACTATATTTGCCAATGTGACTACAGGATCCGACTTAGCAATCGTAAGCTTTCAAAAGCCGCTGTCAACTCTGACTTAGTCAGTGACACATCCTTTAGATAATGGATCATATAATCGTCTGCTATCAAGATATCAGCTGGACAAACATATGGAACAATGTCATACTTATTATCCAACAGTTTATTTCCCGTTTTCCGATTTGTCTAACATAGAACATAACTGAACACATCAATTTAGTTCTGATCGGGCCTGGCACATAAGTAAAAAAAAATCATCGAGGGGCCCAAGATATCACTTTTAATCCTCTTAGGATAAATGGGAACAGACAAACTTCGACATTATATTCTTATACTTATTACTCATTAAATCATGCACAACGACACGTTTTATAACATCTAGTTACTGATGTGTTTTCGTGTCATCAGTTCACAACCAACTTGTAGTCAACAACTCATATATCTAGGTTAGAAGACTTATATGATATTATCGTCTCACGATCACTCGTGATAAATTCCATGAAGTGATTCAAGTGAGCGCGGGTTGATCCAATACTCAAATCTTATTTTAGAAGTACTCATGAATGGTGTAGCAAAACTGTTGCTATGCCTAACTCCTTAGACAATCCTACAAACCAACTCGTGATAGTCTTCTTTCATACCTACTTCCAAAGTATGATCGACTGTGGATGGTTTGAATAAATTTTATTATTCTGGAAGTCAAAACATGTATAGTGAAACAATAGCAAATAATTGACACAAGATAGTAACTTTACTTGTAAATAAAACTCCTTTTATTTAAACATCAAATGTCAATTACAATTTAGCTATTACAACTTTCAGTTTATCTAATCACTAAAACTAATATCGTCCTTTAGCCTAATACCCCTCGCATGCTGTAAGTGCTTAACCCTGGTCAGTGCCTTTGTAATGGGGTCTGCTGGGTTGTCCTCTGACGATATCCTCTTCATAATGAGGTTCCTTTCTTCTACTTGATGTCTTATAAAGTGGTACTTTCTATCGATATGCCTGGATCGTACATCATCTCTCTGTTCCTTGGTTAAGGCAACTGCACCTTCATTATCGCAGAAAATTTCCACAGGCTCCTTTATGGATGGAATAACTCTAAGGTATTCGATGAAGTTTTTCAACCATATTGCCCCATTTGCTGCTTTGCTTGCTGATATGTACTCTGATTCACACATTGAATCGGCTACAGTCTCCTTCTTGGAACTTTTCCATGTCACTAATCCTCCATTCAGGGTAAATATCCAACCCGATTGAGAGCGGAAATTATCTCTTTCAGGCTGAAAGCTCGCATCGCTATATCCTGTTACTCTCAAGTCATCACTCACACCGAGGGTAAGGACCCAGTCCTTAGTCCTCCGCAGGACTTAAGAATATTCTTAACAGCAGTCCAATGAGCTTTACCAGGGTTCCCTTGATATCTGCTGACCATGCTCAAAGAAAGAGCCACATCGGGGCGAGTACAAGTCATAGCATACATGATCGAACCAACTGCGGAAGCATACGATATATGACTCATTTATGCTATCTCATCCTCTGTACTCGGATCTCTGAGCCTTACTCAGTTTGGTATTACCTTGGATAGGTAAGTCACCTTTCTTGGAGTTCTCCATGCTGAAACATTTCAACACCTTGTCCAAGTAGGTACTTTGACTAAGTCCTATTAGTCTTTTACTTCTGTTTCTAAATATCCTTATCCCTAAGATATAGGCAGCTTCTCTGAGGTCCTTCATAGCGAAACACTTCCCAATCCAAGACTTGACCTCTTGAAAGGTTGGGATGTCATTTCCTATGAGCAGTATGTCATTGACATACAATACCATAAAGCTCACTATACTTCCACTAGATTTGACATATACGCAGGACTCATCCTCGTTTCTCGAAAATCTGAACTCTTTGAATTTCTCATCAAAACAAATATTCCATCTACGAGATGCCTTTTTCAATCTATATATGGATTTCTCAAGCGTACACACTCTTAATAGCTCCTGTAGATGCTCCTCATGCTGCTCTCAGGTCGTGGAGTACACCAAGATAACATCTATGAACATAATGATTGAGCGATTGAGCATCGGTCTGCAGACCCGATTCATAACATCCATAAATACTGTTAGCGCATTGGTGTGCCCAAACGACATCACCACGAACTCATAAAGTTCATAACATGTCTTAAACACGATCTTCTCCACTTCCTCGTCCCTAACCTTGACCTGATGGTACCCGGACCTCAGGTCTATCTTGTAGAACCAAGATGCCCCCTGCAACTGATTGAAAAGATCATCTATCCTCAGGAGTGGATAATGGTTCTTCACCGTTAACTTTTTCAACACCCGGTAGTCTATGCACATCCAGTGTGAACCATCCTTCTTCCTGACAAAGAGGATTGACGCTCCTCACGGAGAACTACTCGGATGAATGAACCGCTTGCCTAACAGTTCCTGCAGCTGTGATGACAACTGTTGCATCTCTGGTGGTGCTAAATTGTACGGTACCTTGGGGATAAGGGCCACACCTGGCACTAGGTCGATCCAAAACTCGACCTTCCTCTTCGGAGGCACTCCTGAAAACTCCTCCTAAAATATGTCAGGAAACTCCCTGACTACTAGAACCTCTGAAACTGAAATGTAATCCATGACACGCGTATCCACCACATACGCTAGATAACCCGTACACACGTGCTGAATGTAATGGCGGGCCCTAGTAGCGGAACACAACCCTAATCCCAATCTGGTGCCCTCACCATAGACAATCAGTTCTCCCTTACTTGGGGTTTGAACTACCACTCGCTGACCCTCACAGTCGATCATGGCACCGAAGTGAGTAAGCTAGTCCATACCTTCAATCACACACACATCCCCCATGGGAATTGGAATCAAGTATATCAGGAAAGACACCCCAAAGATCTCCAACTCACATCCTCGATAGATTGAAGATGCGGAAACTCCGTGTTCGTTGTCGATAGAGACTCGCAACAGACACTCTCACTCACCCACTGGCAACCTGAACTCCCTACTAAATGTCTGAGAGACAAACGATCAACTCGCCCCCAAGTCAAATAATAGCAAAGTAGGGAAGGAGTTCACTAAAAATGTACCTAATCACAGGTGCAAGCATATAAGCATAAAACAGATATAATCAATAAGATAACAGATAGAAACATACCAAAAACCACTTTTGGTGCTGCCCTAACTTGCTCAGCTGTAAGCTGGAAGGCGTGTCACTGAGCCCTCGGTGTCTCCGCTCTACCCTGCCTCCCATCAGTAATCATCAGTGTAGACGATGCTGGAGCTTGCACTGGCCAGGTAGCGAGTTGCGAAGAGTTGGTCTTCACGTGACCAACTTGATGGCAGTGGTAGCAGATCCTCATATCCTGAATCGAGGTTTTCTGGCGACACTTCTTCGCAAAATTCCTTTCCTTTCCGCATTTACAGCACGCACTACTCAACCTACAAACCCCCGAGTGACCCTCCCGCACTTACCACAAGTGCGACCCTGTTGTCTCCCTGAACTGGAATCAACGGTCTTGGACCGTTTTGGCACCGGCTGTGACTGTGTCGGGGCCTGCCTTTGCTCTCTCAACTGTAACTCAATCTCAAGCTCCCGCCGCTAGTAGCCTCTTGTAACTCCAGCAATGTATCACATCACCAGGTAGCAACAAACTGACGAATGTAAATCTTGAGCATGCTCAAATAACATGTCATCTGAGCCTGCTTAGAAGCAAACTCCAGGAAAAACATCACCCTCTCTGTGAACATATGGTTGATCTCCGTCACTATCTCACTGTCCTATCTCAACTCCAAAACTCCTGAGCTAGCCGTTCCCGCTCGACTCATGGAATGTAGCTAGCACAGAATATATCCCTGAACTGTTCCCAAGTAACCACGACTCTCTGATCATCCGAATATGACCCAATCATCAACCTCCACTAGTCCTTTTCCCCAGACCTCAACATGTTTAGGGCACACTTTACCTTCTGGTTAGTAGGACATGAGCACATGAAGAAACAACCCTCCACGTCAGATAGCCACCTCATGGCTCTGATCGGATCCTGAGTCCCTTCAAATGTCGAGGGCTTCGTGTTATCAAAGTCTTGGTATTGAAAAGCTCGGCAAGCCCCTTCCATTGCCGCCGTTACAACTGTTGTAGCTACTACGACAGCCATGTCAATACGGGTTGCATAGAGCTCGTCGAAATACTCAACATAGCGGTCTTAATAGACCCAAACATCTCTGGTAGCTCTTCCTAGAACAGAACAACGACCTCATCATGTAGGATATCCCGCATCCTAGCATCCAGCTCATCCGACCTCATCTGGCAAATGACCTCGGACACTGCTAGTCCCTCCTGCCCTCCATCTCCCGATCCTGATCCGAATCCCATCACAAAGCGTCTCGTAACCACCATACTAAAAAAAATACACCAGGAAGATATCAGATAATCCGCATAAATAACGGGGAACCAACTCCCAACAAAATCATAGGGGTTGTGACTTCCTTGCTACGCGTATGGGTCCTATGCTGTCATTAGTATGGGCCCATACTACCTTCCACACCTACCCATATTTTTTTAAGTATCATCACAACACCCTAACAATATACATAAACATGGCGAGAACTGAATCTTCACTCCTAGAGGAATGCTAAATATCTCATAACTGGCTTCCCGGCCTCGCATGACCTACCCATGAAACTTCCATCAACCCTGCAACACTTGTTTATGCTAACCATACATTATGCTAGACCCTATAGACTTTCGAATACTCAGTCCTACCCTAAGCCCTTCATCAAACAAGAACATGAAATAAGACCAAACCAAAACTTCTCAGGATATTAGATCTTAATTATATATGGCTGTGATGCATACATTAAGCAACTACAGTAATGATGTCAATTTCATATAAGGAAAAACCCTAGGCTATCGGGCATCATATAATCAGGCAATTCTATCATGCCATTCCTGAAGATCCCTCGCCTGATACTAGCATGCTGCTCTAACATATCACAAAATCAAATAATCTGTAAGGCATTTTGGGGTTTTTCGCGAGCTCCGGCTGATAGTACACTTTTATCCTCCTTTAGTATTTTGAAAACCATTTGAAAATATCATTTTTAAAATTTTGTCCTTAGTTTGAGACTAGAGGCACACGAGTGTTTCCTCTAATTCACTCAAACCAAGGCTCTGATACAAACTTGTAACATCCATAAAAATCATGCCAAATTTAAACTTTTAAAACATTTCAAAACCAATAATTATTACAAAACTTGTTTTTAAAATAATATAGTGTCAGAGTATCCCATAATCAAATCATTAAAATATAAGGAGGTGCACGATCACGACTTCGCCTTCCCGCGATCATCAGAAGTATCTGAAACAAAATCAACAACTGTAAGCCTGAAGCATATCAATAACATATAAGCAAACAACATGTATAATGAGCCTTCAGCCTGACTGGACCGCCTCGCATGCCTTCTGTCTATCTGGATAGCTCTCCGAGCCTTTAGCACGTCTGGACCGTCTCGCAGGACCTACAGCCTATCCGGACCGCTGGATGGGCCTTTGGCATGATTGGACCACCTCGTAGGGCCTTCAGTCTATCCGAACCACCCCGGGGTATGTAGGCCCCCAGTACAAAGAAGAACCACCTCAACCCAACCCTCAATCAAACAAGCATGTGCACAAACATATCATATGCTAGCATATATAACAGTCAAACCTATCTAACAGATCATTAATGATAGCAACATCCTATATGCAAGATACAAACCTAACCGGTCACTAACATAACATTGTCCTATATACCATGACACCGACCTAACCAGGTCCTTAAGCATATCACCATCCTAACTACCAGGATGTAAATCAATAAGCATATCATGAAATAACCCTGATACAAATCCAAAAAGGGCTAACATTGGTGCCTTCGATCCTGTTAGTATAGTTAGGACAACTCACCTCTCAAGTAGCTCGGAATGATAATATCAAACTCCTCCAAATATAGCTCCAACACCAACGCCTACGTCCACCAATAATCCAATTCCATAAATTTCCAAATTACCAAAAAACCCCCAGAAGTCAAACTGGTCAACGCTTGGTCAAAGTCATAGTCAACGATCAAGGTCGACAGTCCATGTTGACCCAACTCGTAGAGTGTAGCTCTCTGACTCGCCGAGTCCTTCCAAAAATTGAGAAATCGTGAAGATCTTAGTTGACTCTCTGTGTTCCTAGCCAACTCGTCGAGTCCATGCATGTCCAAAATTCAGGAAAACCCCAACTGACTCGTCGAGTCGTCTCGCTAACTCACCGAGTTCATGCAGAAATCCACAACAACTAATCTTCATCGAACTCGCCGAGTTGACCATGTAACTCGTCGAGTCCCTTCAATCTATTTCCCATTCAAATGTTTTTAAGCTATCCCAATGCTCCAAATTGTAGATCCAGCTTCCTAAGGCACATATTCCATGTAAAGTTGCAAACTTTACATGCATGCAAGGTCTTAAAGGTTTAGAACACCAAAACCAAGTCTAGAATGAGATTTAGGACATGGTGAGAGGTTAATACGATATAAAGTTGATAATTTATGAATTTGGGACCTAGAGGAGTCCAGATCTGAAGTTACAACTTCAGATCATGGTCAATACTCGAAATGGATAACATACATGCTAAAAATGACCCTAAACTTAAGCATGGAGAGATCTAGCTAAAGGGAGGTCAAGGTAACGACTTGTTACCTTCAAAATGATGCCAAGATAAAGTAGAGTCAGATTCACAAGCTCTTCTTTGCTCTAAGCTCCTTAAACTCCAAACCTTCTTCACAAAATGCACCAAAATTACTCTTTAAATTTCACAAACACTCAAGAACATGGTCTAGACTGACGATGATTTCTACTGGCCGTCAAGAGGTGGTAAGGGACTGGAGGTAAGTACTTAAGGTCTTTTAAATGGGTGGAAACCTTAAAAATTAGGGTTTCATCTTCCAGCTCCTACTTGTTTAGTCTGGGTTCTCCGACTCGTCGAGTAGGTCCAATAATCCATGTGGGCTAACCCGCCTCTACATGACAAGTTGGGGAAATCAACTATTCGAGTTGGTCCATAAACATGTACATAATGCTTTAAAACTTATACCTGAGAGTCGGGATGTTACATGTCGTCAAAGTCGTCTGGGAGCTCATCGGTTTTCGTGTTGAGGTCGATGTTCGTGCATCCGTCGGAAACGACAACCGAACCCGAACCATGAGACCTCTTTGATTGTTGTTCCAATGATGTTGGCATTTTTATCCATTTTGAATATTTCCTAACGATCTCCCAAATTTTTCCGTGCTCAAATACGTGACCCATTTACATGTGATATTACTCTCTCGCAGCTCTAAAAACATCGAACTCATTCGCACCACTTTGTCGTTGCAGAGAAAGTTTGTTGTAGATGGAATTGAATTTGGTGCACTTTCGGCTAATTTGAGTCCATTTGCCACCAAGACTATCGTGATTGCGATATTTATTATTATTGTTCAAAATCATGCGGAATTTGACAATCACGACTTCTCAAAAAGCAACTCTTATCATATCGTTCCCCAAAGTTGGTTGTTTTGAAGTCTCGCACCAAGCCACCGCTAATGCATGCTCATCCTCCATTGTCGACCAAGTTGGAGGTGCTTTCGTTTGCTCTACCCTGACCATAATCTCTTTCACTTTCTTTTCTTATCTCCCTTTTTTTCCCGATGCTTTCCAACTACCCCGACTTGCATCTCGATAACCGTTTCTTGCGTGGGTGGGGGTTGTGTGGTTGTTTGTCGTATAAAAGACGATGTAGAGAATTGTAGTGGGGGTGAGACGAAATTGAAAAAGTTGATGAATATGAAAATTTTGGTGAGTTTTGCAAGTTAAGGAGGTTTATGTAGCCCTCGTATGCCGCAAAACCTATTGGAGTGGACGTTTTTGTGTTTGGAGGAGAAGTATTCAGGTTTTTATCCATAGTTGGTTTATTTTGTGTTTGTGCTTTGAGTGATTAAGAGAAATAGAACGAGGTATATATATATATAATGAAAAAAAGTGTAATTAGTAAATTTTTTTATTGAAGTTATCATTTTTAAACGGTTGAATTTTGAGTAATATACCGTTTTTAAACCGTAAAAAATTTCGAATTATATAGAATGAATAATTAAAAAAAAATTATTGTGATTATATAAATTATATTTTAGTTGGTACACTATAATAATTTAAATCTTGGTGTTGAAAAACTCTTTTAAAATTAAAAAATCAGTTTATTTATATTTTGTTTCATTTTATCAACTTAGAGGTTAAAAAATAAACAATATTTTTCTTGCAAATCACATACGTTTAGTTCATCTTTTTTTTTTTTTTTTTTTTTTTTTTTTTTTTTTTTTTTAAAATCTTTTTTCATATGTGATCCGTAGACTACAGACCATATATCCCTTAAAAAACATAAACACTTAAGTATATTAAACCTCAAACATGATAAGGATCAAGGTTTTTTTATTATCAGAAAATCGTCTTGTGGTTTTCGCTGACAAGCATGACAAGTTTCTATATAAGACAATATGATAAGATATCGTGTTTTATTTTACTAACATAAAAACGAATTGATTATAAAACAACCAATACGAAAAACACGAAAAAGTTAAAATAAAATAGACCGTTAACTTTTTAATTAATAATAATCTTAGAAAACACAGTTAACACATGTTGATGTTGTGTCAATTTTGTGTCTAAGTTTGAACACGAACACGATATGACCTTGCGTTTTTAAACTTGACTGGAACACGACATGAATACGAATTCGAAATTTTGTTTCGTCCTAATTTTATTTCATGTTGTCTATTTTTTCTATGTCGTGTTATTGATTGACACCCATATTTTTAAGAATTAAACTCCACTTCAACGGGTATTAGTGATAATCCAAACAATTTCATGTGGTATAATTTGTTTACACAACGAGTGGTTAATAGTCAATGGTGTACATAAAAGGATCAAATGTCAATAAAAATTACAATTGGCTACCCTCATAAGTAATTTTCCCAATATGTTATATCACGTAGATACTATGTATATGCCAACAAATGCCCGTAAGAGAATAGTTTGAACAAAATTCAAAAACCCACTGGTATTCGTGTACAAAAAATGAATAAATGTGAACAAAAATGATAATTGTTAACCCATACATACATATATTCTTACAATGAGAAAAACCAAAAAAAAGTTTATAATTATGAAAATGTCAAGAAATCCTAAACCTGATGATCTATTTTCTAAAAGATTGGAGTTGCTGAGCTTTTTTAATTGGCTAGTTTGAGTTTGCTGTACAACTTGTAAGTATGTATGTATCTAAACGTGTGTAGGTTTGTATGTATGTGGAAGTTAGTTTGAAATAATCATTTAGAAACACTTTAAAATTTCTAAAAGTATTTGAGTAAATAAGTTGTAAAATAGTCCCATAGCTCCAAAACTTTAAGACCCAAAAGCACATTGTCAAAATAGTATATGCATGTATTGCAATGAATAAAAGAGACAAAGGTAAATTGTTAATACTATTTTAAACATAACATCGTAAATAATCTTCTGAATATCATTAAGCTTCCTAAAGTTGAAGTCACTATAAAGCAGCTACTAATTTGAGCACAAGTCAAAAATAACACATGGGCTTGGGAAAGTTGGTGTGTAATATGAAGGTTAAACATGATATGAACAATGTATAAATTAACACAAAAATTTATATACATACATAAAAATCCTATGCTTCTTCAAAACTTGATACAAGCAAACAAAAATCATATTTTGAGAAAACTTTGCAAAAGGTTTAGTACACTAATGACAACATCAAACTTGTATTAACATGATAAAAGGGATAAAAGAGTGTACATAAATGTAATGTATAAAAAAAGAACAAAATGCTCAAAACCGAAGTCCTTTCACCCCATATTAGCATATTCTTGTATTCTTGTATTCTTGTGTTCTCATATACACTCCTTATCTTCCAAGTAGTGGTTACATGAAACATTATTTTAAGAAATAACACTAAGCATAATCTTATATTATAGGCTTTATAAACTCGTATACTCGTATGTAGTTGGAAGATTTAGGTCACCATCTTAAACTTTTATATGTCTATAGGATATCCAAGTCTCATATATAATGTGTCTATACTGCAAAAGTATCATATCTCAACCCGTATAAGTAAAAGCACATGATTTGTACAAACCTGTATAAAATTTTCAAAATAAAAAATAGTTTACCCTTTTTAAAATCTCATAATATCAAATCCTATTTACTTTTTATAGCTTAAATAAGTACATATAATAACAAGCATTACATAATATGTACAAAACAAAAAAGAAAATTATAATGTCATAAGGGGACATGTGCACATAGAGTAATGCTCACCTCAACTGTATAGGCTATTATCCCACAACCTATTTAATGTGTAAGAAGGATTCATGAACACCTAAACATGCATACTTGTGTAAACTACTATAACTTGTTAATCTAATTGAGCTATTTATGGTTATATAAACTTAATGATAGTTATTAACATCATAAACTATCATACATGGCCATAGGGAAGCATTGAGAATACCCGAATGACCTCCATACTCAATATAGACCAAATTAAACTTCTTAGGACATTCCATAAATTTAAACGATTATGTAAATGGTTACACATTCATGTAAATACATAAGCCGCACCAAAACATGAAAAACTCCTGAAAACAACAACTTACTTTACTACTCATCTAATTATAATACTTAAACTACAATTTTTAATAAGTTTTAATGACTGAAGTGGATGCAAAACACAATTACTGATGTGACCAGATTCCTATAACACATATAAACAAATTAAAGTGATTATCACCAAAGTGGATGTTT
This sequence comes from Lactuca saligna, assembly GCF_052625555.1. Taxonomy (NCBI): domain Eukaryota; kingdom Viridiplantae; phylum Streptophyta; class Magnoliopsida; order Asterales; family Asteraceae; genus Lactuca; species Lactuca saligna. Next base: position 150,537,243 of record NC_136422.1, read on the forward strand.
AAGGTTCAAAACTTCAAAGTTAACATATAAATTTGTTTTTTGCTTATGATTTGCATTCGGGATGATAATACCTAACTAAAAACATAATCAAACCTTAGAAACACGATTCAATAAAAATTTAGTGAGTGCATGTATAAAATTTTAGAATTCACAAGTCCATGAATATTTCATATATCCATATTTGACATAACTAAAGTTTCCAACACTATGTTTTGGGCTTTACACCCTAAAACTTACATGCAATCATATTATTGATATTAATACACGTTCAAAATCTAATTCCATTGTATCCATGGATGATTTATGAAGATAAGGGTTTAAAAGCCACCATTAAAGCCTCATAAACTTAAATTTGACTATACAGATGAACTAACATCAATTGATTAGTGTTATGTGTATAGAATTAACCATTAATGGAAGCTTAAATGACTAGGAGATGAAAGAAATGTCTAACTTACTATTTTTACATTAATGATTTTGTGTTAGAAATATTATGAGACTACATTTTCATCCCTAATCTCAAGTTATATATTCCAATTAAGCTTCATTATTTATTCATAGATGTAAAGTTGTTAAAATGTTGAAAGTGAAGTGAGTTGGGAGTTAAGCATCACATATTTCATCGTTTGGCGATTCTAGTTTGCAAGACGTTTTTTGTAAAATAACCATAACAACAATTTTAACTAACAAATAAGTCACATAGTTCCTAGTTTGGGCATAATCATTATCTTTTCTTACAAATTAATTCTAAGGCTTAGTCAAAATGGTTTTATTGAAACTACATATCCTAATTTCCTTGTCTTAACTACTAGATCCTTAATTTCAAACTTTACTTGATTTTCTTAAGATTTAATAATAATCTTTCAAATAATTAATTAATTATTTAATTTACGTAAAATTTTAATTTTAATTTATTTAACTAATAAAACAACTATATCTCTAAGATATAGGTGTTACAATCACGTACCCCTTAGAATAAGTCCTTCCCTGGAATCACAACGATAGACTAAAAGTGGTTAATTCTTCAAAGCATTAGACATATCCATTACAAAAAATTAGACATCTACATAAAAATATAACACCATTAGGACAATACTCTCAACTAGAGTTATCACTGTTGATTTTGTAAAGTCAAATGATAACGTCGAGGATCTGTTAAAGCTAGTTAGTAAACTGACTAAATAAATAATACTAAAGCGCTTATATAAATGATTTCATATGAAGCAAAACATCCCCAAGCTCTAGGGTTCAATATCAGTGGCGGAGTTAGATGGGGCGTTGGGGGTACTATAGTACCCCTAAATATTATTTTATATATATATATATATATATATATATATATATATATATATATATATATATATATATATATATAATATTATTTATAAACATTTTTCATGTTATTGTACCTCCAACTAAAGAGATTATAACATATTTTTTAATGCCCGATATTGGATAACTATATATAATATATATTGACAATGTTTGTACCCCATAGCAAAATTTCTGGTTCCGCCACTGTTCAATATGATAACCTACTTGAATGAACTAAGTGGCAATTCTACGGGGGAATTCATGAATTTCCTAGTCCAATCATAAAGTAAAATGACATTAATAAAAGATTAAGTACGCAACTATGTCACCTATTTTTCATAGCATGTATTATTACGAAGATGTATCCTATTAACGATACAAGTGAGATGATACACAATGCATTACCATAGAAAATAGAGTAGATAAAGTGCTAAAATAATCTAAGAGAGGGAGGGTAATGTATCAGAGTTTTCAACTAAAATGTCGTATTCTGTTAACTTAAAACAATTTACATCCTTGACTAATATCGAGCTTACAATAAAATCATCTTAGATGCAACAAGGGTATACTAATATAAAACTACTTCTAATCCAAGTCCTTGTGCTCATATCTCCTCTTTTACAATTGATATTACCTAAACTTGAAAACCATGAAAAATATCTACAACATCATATCATAGTTATGGTGAGTTATATTTTACCTGGTTTCATGTTATCATATTATTCCTTTTATCTTTCTTTCTTTACACTTTCTAATATTCTTTTCTGTTCTTTCTCATACTTTGTAAATCTAATCTCTTCTTTCTCATAGCTTACTCAACTATTATATCAATTTACATACCCTTAGCCTCTTCTCAGCATCGTCTCATACTCTGCTTTATTCTAATTCTTTCTCACCTCATATATTTCTTCCGTTCTCTTCTCATGCCTTCTCATCTCATACTTTCCCATATTTTTTATACCCATAACATTATCTATCTTCTTCACTTCTCAAGTTCTATTCTTTTTATATCTTCTCTTGTCCTATAATTTTCTCTCATTTCGTCCCTTATTTTCTATTCTTATACTATGTGCATGCACTTCTCATACTTTTACTCTACTTTTCTCATATCTCTTACGCTTAGTATACCTTCTCGTACTGTAACACCCCGATTCTCATATATTGCTTAATTAAGATTTATCGGGTTAAGCTCTACTCGACGAGTTGGTTGACCTACTCATCGAGTAGCAACTGGATGAGATCGCCTTTTAAGCAACCTACTCGACGAGTCCATGTTGGGACTTGACGAGTAGGAGCTGGCAGTGGAAACCCGAAATCTCAGGGTTTGCACCTCTATTTAAAGGAGCCTTAGCCTCCTTTGGCCTCTTTTTAGTCTTTGAGAGCCCCTTAAAATCCTAATTCGTGTGTGTCTGCCTTGGTGTGGTGTTTGAAGCTTGGAAAAGTGAATCTTGGAGGAAGAAAGCTAAGAGTGCAAAGGAAATTGAAGCAAGGAAGGAGTGGGAAGAAGGATTTACCTCAGCTAGCATCCTTTGGAGGTATCAAAGTGCCATCCTTACTTCCCTTTTTCCTATTTATTGAGTTTCTACGGCTTTTTATGGATTTTCAAGCTGGTATGATGAGCTATGGGCTAGATCTGAAGTTGTAACTTCAGATCTGGACCCTCCTTGGATTCTAGAAGCATAAAGTTACAATCTTGGTTGTGATTAAGGTCCCTCTTGAGCATGAAGTTCCATTAAGAACTTAAAATAGGCATTTAGAGCCTTTATAGTCATGTTGCACGTAAAGTTTGCAACTTTACGTGATAAGCATGCCCTAGAAGCTTGGATCTATGAGTTGGAGCCGTTGCATGGCTCAAAACAAGTCTATAGGGAAAAAAGACTGAATGGACTCGGCGATTCGCAAGGTTGACTTAGCGAGTCACATGAAGATGGCCGTGAACTCGACGAGTCGATGAACAACTTGGAGAGTCGAATGAAGATCATCATAAGATTCGACGAGTTGAAGAAAAACTCGGTGAGTCGGATGAGTTTTCTCTTAGATATGTATAAGTGTGTATCCGTCGAGTTGCAAGGAGGGAACTCAACGGGTGACCTTAAAGTTTGATCGAGAATCAAAGGAGCTCGATGAGTCACTCCGATGACTCGGCGAGTTGGAATGTACTTCAGGGAACTCGGCGAGTAGCCAAGGGTACTTGGCGAGTTAAGGTCAACATGGACTGTTGACCTTGACTGAGGACTTTGACTTTGACTAGGGGTTGATTATTAGGTTATGGAGTACCTTATAAGGTTAAGGACTTATGAGTATGATGTACTATGATGATAGGTGGTGGAGCCTGTGTCAAGTGATCCGAGAGTTGGAGTTTACCTTTCGTGTCGACATCTGCGAGGTGAATTATCCTCACTATATCGATAGGGTCTATGACACCAAGGCCGACCCTTTAGTTTTTATTGTTATGGTATGCTACATGTGGTTATGATCTGTTAGAGTGGAATCGGGGTAGACAGTATGTTATGCTCTTATGATCTACAGGGATTGGTATGTTAGTGACCTGCTAGGTCAGTACTCTAGTTACAGGAGAATTCTATGATTGATGATCAGTGTGACAGATATGTTTGATGTTTGTATATGCCTGTATATGATAGTATGCGCACATGGTTATTTGCTTGTGGTTGGGTTGAGGCAGTCCTGCTTTGTGCTAAAGGCCAATATACCCTATGAGCGGTCCGGGGAGACTGTAGGCCCACGTGGTGGACCAGTCATGCCGACGGCTCGGGATAGATTTAGACGGACTGTAGGCCCGGTAGGGCGGTCCAGTCAGGCCGATGGCCCAGTATGCATGTTGATTGATTGATTATTATTGATATGGTATTGTCAGTGTGGTATTGGTATTTTGGGGGTAGCTCACTAAGCCCTCGGGCTGACAGTTTTCAGCTTATTGTTTCAGGTACTTCAGGAGATCATGGAAAGGCAAAGGCGTGACCGTACCGCTACTCATCCTTATGTTATGATTTTTTGGACACTCTGATGGAAAATGATTTGAAAACATTTTGTAAACAATGCTATTTAGTTTTTATTTATGATTGAATAAGTTTAAATTTGGCGTAAAGTTTATGGATGTTACACGTACCCTTCTTACATTTACCTCCTTATTCTTAACTTCTCATGCCTTAGCATTATATTCTCATCAAGACCTAATGGTCCAATAATATATGATAATTACATTTATCATGTAGGGGACAATGTAACATTAACATTTACACTCATTCGGGCTTAGTTCTTGTAATTTGATCCCTCATAGATTCCATAGTCATTCTTCATCTCTTTAATCATTGTGGGTTCCTTACTCATAATACCTCATGGATTATATCTAAATTATTTCAAAGAACTCTCTTATCTTGTTTCACTCATGGAACCCTTCCTCTATCTCTTCTAAGCATCATAATCTCATCCTCAAATACATGATTTTGACCGTCTAACCATAGTTTATCTCCATCTACATCTAACCATACATAAATACCTGCTTGCATATAAATATATGCACAAAATTGGAATATAAATCATATAACTTTATGTAGAGAGAGTTATAACTCACCTTATTAGTTAGTGAAAACTAACCGTCCTTGGCTACTATTCTCCAATTTATGCATCTTGATCCTTCAGCTTTGCTTAATGCCTATTCATACAACATATCAAGTTTCATAAAACTTGTCTTAGCCTATTAAGAGCTTAATCCATGTCTTATGTCAAAATGACCGCTCAATGAATCAATATTATATCTTTTCATTTTCTACCTCTAAGTCTACTCTAACCAATGAATTAAGCATCCCATAATACATAATTCATTGCACTTTAATTTATTGCATCAATTCACCTCTCACTAACTAAGGTTTCAAAATCTAACTCTCATTGGGTGGATTTCACAATGGAAATCACTTACAAAGCGTGATTAAAGCTTCTATCCACTCTTAATAGCATCATACTAAAGCTATAAGTTGATCAAACCAACATCTCTAGCTTGTCTTAGCTTCATCTTGGCACTAAAATAATCCTATGGCAGCTCTCCATTGATTAAGGGAAGAAATCGTCTGAGAGTGAGCCATTTAGACATTTTAATATATTCTCTGCTTATGTAGCCACATTGCAAGCATTTTTTACCGCACCATGGTAAACGTAAATTGGTTGGGGCCAACCTTTAACCGACCTGTGATGCCTTTTCCTTATAGCATCCTACTTTCTCCACCATCATGGTGTAAAGTACATTGCCTTCTACTTATGATGGATATTTCGTCCAAATCATTATTCTGAAGACGATGTTGATGTAGGACACTCATTAGGTTCTAGTGGCTACATCACATTAGACCCTTAGCTGATTCCATTCTAGCTTCAGGACATTTTTTCTTCCAATCTTCTAACACTCGTATCATCTTCGTTTCAAACACGTTTTCTATGATATTTATATCCACAAGAAGGTGGGGATAAGCTCTGCAACTCCATTAGGTCATTTATCAATGAATTATTATGTTCTTAATTTATCAAGTCACAAACTTGCCCAAAAACATAAAATTTCCCATTTTACCCTTTCAGCCAAAATGCACTATCTCATGCATTTCTTCTCTAAAACTTACTTATCCAATCTCATTTATGTGAGTTAAACATATCTCAAATTATTTCATGAAGTCACAACTTTATAAAAACATAAAATTCTCATAAATGGCCATTTTATCTAATCAATTAACTCTCATTCTAAAATGTTACTCTATCCAAAACTCATTTTCTCATTAATCGTTTAGTGTTCGAGTACCAAACATTCACATATATCTCACTACTATTCATGAGACCCAAAGACTTAATCTAAATATGGAAAATTCTTTCAAATACCATGTTAGCACTTCTTATCCCAAACCACTGATACTCAGGTAACTTTAGGATTCCTTTGAATTACAATAAGTATCATGTGTCTGTAGTGCCCATACTACTTCATTCAATCCACACTTATATAGTTTGAATTTCACCATTGAATTCCCTGGTTCACAAGTTTTCTACCTCTTTTCTCACAACCGAATTATCTACATGAAAATCTTGGGTATTTCTTCCTTTTAGTCCTTAGCTGCTCCTAAGCCATCTCATATGAGTTTCACACTTCTTATTACATATTCTATACTTGATACATCTAATATATGTGTCTTCACATACCTACTCATCTGTTACAACAAGAAGTCTCACACTCCAAGTGTTTCTAGCTTCTTATTTCTACACAACACTTGGTCATCACATCCTCTACTGGGATTTTAAATCTAACCTCAGACTCTTGTCATGAGTCCACCGTTTTATCTAACTTCATACTCTTTCTATAACTATCCCTTATTCAACATTGTAGCATCCCATTTTTACAACAAAAATTTACATTTTAATTAATTTAAAACTTCACATGAATCGAATCCAAGTTAAGAAAAACCATTTGTTCCATAGTAAATTTGTTTAAAAATAAGAGTAAATATAGTTAATGTAGAATCTACATTGCTGCTGATGAGTGTGTACAGTCACACCTTTTCCTTCCAACGATCATCACCGATACCTGAAAAATATTAAATCCACAACTGAAAGCCAAAGCTTAGTGAGTTCGCCCATAATACCACACACCGCAATACATATACAAATTCATGCACACCAGGCCCACAATCTTAAAGACTTGGCAACCCTGACCTACAACATAAAGTTGGACCACTTTTAAGCTTGCAACATGAAACTGGAGTGATCCTGGGTTTGCAAGCCTACCACCTAAACCTAACCGCACACCTGAGCCTCCACTCCATGACTAGTTCTTCTCTTGTGCCTACGACTTAGAGCTGGACCGCACCTTATATCTTGTCCTACAATAGGAAGCAAGACTGCCTCAAATTGACCCATCACAATATGTTGACATATATAGTCAAATAATAAATTAAGAGAACACATAAGCATATGCAACTATCTACACAAATCTAACTTTCTAAAAGCTCACCATCGCATACTAGGCCTCTCCCAACACATTACACCACTACAAACAAATCTCCAAGGAATGCATACATATATGTAACCAGAGGTATGATAGACATTTGAATAAATGATCCCACTCTAGAGCTACAACCATATAAGGAACATGCAAGAAAGCCTAGATCAAGAGTTCTTAGGCTATCCTACGTGACTACCTAAATCCCCCACACCACTCCACTAGACGATAACCAGCCTACTGGTACTCTAACCAACATAACACTACTCCTATATCCTAGCATACAGGGATAGATACTGCAACACGTAGTAAAGTAAGGAAACTCACCTGAATTGGAGACCCAAGAAACACCGCGAAATGTTCACTCTCTACACTGATTGCTCCCACAAGCCAACTGGCACCAAAACACATTAGAACCTAATCAATAACCTAATACCTTCAAGCATAACAAAAATTAAACCGATTAAAAATTCAACCGTAAACGGTTCAAGTCAACAACCAACATTACCAACAGTTGACCCTCACGTCGTGGCCAACCCTTGGTTACATCGTGAGAACGTGCTTAGCCCGATTCCAAAATCGGCCACACACCAACTCAACCAACTCGGTCATGGGCAACTCATTTAGTAGGAACCACAAAATGAACCCTCATTGGTCGGGTCATCAACACAATAGGACACGATAGATGAAAGATCCATCATGGTCACATCGCGACATTCCCAATGTCAGATTGTCACCATAGTCCGAGGAAGCATTTTAATTATTTAAGTCTTTAAGCCATTAAGTCATCAACTACAACTTTCCAAAAGTCTTTAACGGACTCCAAAGGTTCATAAAAATGAAAACTTTATGGACATGCATACCCCATGCTTGTCACCCACCCAATCTAGATCAAAAGGAAATCAAGTGACCTAATTCTCATGGAAGGCTTACAAACTACATCCAATTCTTAGATTCAAAAGATATGCTGCACTAGGGACTCAGGAAAAGCATAAAGTTGATAACTATATTCCATCTATTTACTCAAATCAAAACCATGAATCAAAAAGGACTAAAAAAACTTCGATCTAAGAGTATAAACCATAAATGTAGAAGCTTGAATCATTACAAATGGTCCAGAAGGTAATATTAAAGATGAGAAGTTGTTTCTTGCTTGATCTTTGCACCAAAACTCCTTTTGCATCCTTGAAAGAGCATCAGAACCACCAAAATGAGCTGAGAACCAACAAAGAGGGATTTAAGTTAGGGTTTCTGAGGTTTAAGAGTGATGGAGGCTGATAGTAAACCCTAAATTTGAGTTAATGAGATTACAAAATGAAGGAAACCCTAAAATATCATGGGTTTGGGCTGCAATCATCCTCAAGATGTGGCCATACTCATGACATGTCCTAACATCCTTCATGGGTACGTGCTTCCCATTTAACTCGTCATGTCTTGACCTCCCCATTTTCCTCCTAAAACCATGCTTTTGACTCCTTAATGCCTTAAATCGATCCGTTATGGAAGATAGGTGTTACAATTCTCCCCCACTTCAAAGAGCCTGAAGCAATTCTTGACCGTAAGAAGAAGAATTTACGATGCATGATAGTCGACTTAGTGCTTTTGCGATGGAAACATATGAATGGGATGAACCTCACTTGGGAAACAAAGAGTGACATGATGAGTTACTATCCACATCTAGTTGCTGATGTATGATTATGAGACGGAATCATCCTAAGGAGGAGAGAATTGTAACACCTATGTTTCTAGGATAAGCATCATTCTAATGATCTAATAGTTAGGGTAAACAATATTAACCTATTTTGAAGTAGTGAAGGTGAATTATTTGAGTATTATGTTAATTATGTGAATTCTGTGATTTTATGTGCATTATACTTGCTATTAACGATGTAATAAAATAATAATAGAAATAAGCATCAAAACGAAAATAATAGATAGACCCAATATGTTTGACGAAAGTTGAAGTAGTTGTAAGAAGGATTTCAGGGATAAAAGGAACGCTGAAATCTAACTTATAACTAAGAAGTTTTGACCCGGCAAAGTTTTGCGACAAAACCGGCATGATGCTATGTGATGTAAAAAGTGAATTTGAGATAAAATACTTTTATCCTTAGCGATCTAATGGAAAGTCGTAGTATACGTCAAACCAAGAGTGTGTATAAAAAGAACATCCAAATCTGACTTCGTATGAGGAAGTTATGATTTTTCCAAGATTTAGCATAACAATGCACAATCCAAAATTTGAATTTTAAATTGACCGATTTTTAGCCTACACAACCTAAACGAGAATCAGAGATCTCATTGATAGCAGCTCAATGATATAAAGACAGACAAAAAAGGAAATCAGATGACAAAGTTATGAATTTTCAGCAGACTTTATATGTCTAAGCCTGTTAAAATATAACTTTAAAAATATAGTCAAAATTAGAAGATGGAGTCTAAACGAAAGTTGTAGACTACATCACCACATACACGTGGATATAAAGAACATTGAAAGCAGAGCTTGTAAGCGAAAGTTACGGAATTTAGAAGTTTATGGGTTAAGATGCGAGGGTACACGTGTACGCCCCGCATAGCTGGCATTATGCCCAACGTACTCGCATGCACGGTCCCATCATTCTCCACATTGCTTTATCCGAAGAACAACACTTGGCCTCGTATGCACAGTGTACTGATTACGCGCAGCATACTCTGAGGATACGCCCAACGTACTTTGCAGCTCTAACCTATAAATAGGTGCGATGAGCAGCCCATTTCTTCACACCACGACCCTTCTTTCTCTCTCAATACTCCCAAACTCTGCCTCCCTTCCCTAGTACTTCATAAGTGCTAGAGGTGTGTCCCAGATCGCCAGAAGGCTTCGAGAAGAAGATCTTTCGGTTTAGAAGTTCTTCCCTCGCAGAGCCCGACTCCTAGCTGAACCCCCTTGTAAGTGAGTTATGCTTACCCTAATTTATGTATAAATTATGTTTACGTTCAATATCATTATTATGAACCTATAAACAGTATATGTGCTAAGTATTATAAAATATAAAGTGTGATTATAATATCTTTTAACTGCTCGCAATACGCGGAATCTGGTTTGAAAGGCCGCATAGGGTTGTTGGATTTGAGAATAACTTAAATGCAAAAATGGTCCTGCACTCCAGTGCTTCATGTATGGCCCTATCTATACATAGTAGTGGAAAAGTATTGTTTAAAGCTTATATAAAACAAGAAAAACAATATTTAGTCGCAATAAATATTAGACTAAGATCTAGTGATAATGATACTAGGTTTCATCGAAGGAAAATAAGATTGTTAGAAGCAAAGCATTGTCTGAGTTTGGAGTCATCACTTTTACAAGGTCGTGCATAGTTACTTTCATATTACACATAGATATAAAGTATTTAATATAAATTACATGCTATATGTGCATATTATATGTGTTCTTGATATCTATTATAGATGAACGATGTATACATATTTTTACTTGGTTTAAATTGTATATGTACTTTATGCCTATCAATATGTTGGGAAAGATGGGTAGATGAAATAGATGATGAGCGATGAAATAAAATTGTGAGAGGACTCGATGTTTAAGTTGATTTATTAATCTAGTGGAGTATAAATGATGACCACAGACTATTCTAGACAGTCTAGTGGAACGCAGCCAGGCTCGCGACCTGTAGGTGTGTGTGAATGATGGGTTCACCGGTGTACTCCATTCCCTCATGGTTTCCTGATTGACATATATTGCCAAGGAATCCCATAAGCAGTATTGTGATCCAGATGAAAATCCTTAGGCTAGATCCCTTAATTTAGATGCTTTAGGGACATAAAGTGAGGATAACGGGGACGGGTAATTGGGTCGAGTGATTTGATGAAAATAATAAACTTAATTATCGTGGGTTGAAAACCCTATGTGCTCACCAGGATCCCAAGCCTAACCCACTCAGTTTCTTATATTACAGGTAGTGGAAAAAGAGCATAAATGCGATGATCTGATGAGAGATTATGGATTATAGGCGAGTAGAAATAAATAGAATGTTGTAAGGCCTATATCGTTTCTGTTTATGCTTTTGATCTGTATTGAAAATGACATCCCAAGGTTTTTCATATAATGAAAATACATTTATTCGGAAATGTTATGATAAATTCCATATCATATTTTTGGGAACAAATTCTTCAACATAATTTTTTCAAATGATACTTTGATTTTCAAATAAAGTAAAAACAAACAGGTCTTTTCTGTCCGTGAAAATGGGGATGTCACAGTTGGTATCAGAGCATTAGTTTAAGTGAACTAGGAATTTATAGGATTTCTAGACTTAAACTTAGAATGCTAAGTGATGATTGTGGGATGAGTGTCTGCTATATTTTAGTCACGAGCACTAGCTTATTTTAAGAAAGATGCCTAAACTTCTCTTATGTGCTAAATGATTTATGTTATAGCTATAAAGATGCCTTATATGCTATTATTTGATCGGAACTATGGTCTGTTCCCGACCGGATCTAGAAAACTTATGTGTTCAGATTTCTAAATGTTCGAATACGATATTATACCTGATAGGTAACTTTTCGAAGTAACAAAGAGTAACAGAAGTAGCAGTTGTACCAGAATTAGCAGCTGCACTCGAGCCAATCACGATGTCAGGAGCATAAGCAATGATTCAAATGATGTTGGATCATCAGATGGAAGAGACAAGGCGTCTACTTCAATAGAATAGGGATGAACCGACTGTGCCTATTGAAAAACCTGAATTGAATAATGGAGAATTAGAAGACGAAAACTATAGTAAAATCGTTGGCCAAGCTGAACTACAAGTGGTTGGAAGGAATAACCAAGATGAAGGGATTGAAAGGAATGGATGGAAGTACAAAGACTTCACGACCTTGAAACCATCAAATCTTACTAGGAAAGAAGATCCAGTTGGAGTTATGGACGGGATCTTTGAAATGGAGCTAGCTTTCATAATGTGTGGTTGCAAGGGCAATCTACAAACCACTTATGCAGTGCGTCAGTTTAGAGGTGGTGTTCTTTGCTAGTGGTACACTTTGGGGAAGATCATAAACCCCAATGAACCGTTGCAACTGACATGGACAAAGTTCTTGGTCCACTTTAAACGCAACTTCTGCTCAGCCAAAAACATACTGGAACTAGAAAACTAGTTTTTGATGTTGAAGAAGGGCAACATGTCCATTGATGAGTATACCAATGCCTTCATAGACAAGATTGAGTTTGCTTTGCGCATTTTCCCTGCCGAGCTAACAAAAATCAATAACTATACGAAGGTACTACCCTGGTAGTAAGTTGTGCCAGTACGCCGGACAACTACTCTTGAGGCGGCTATCTGGGTTACTAAGTCTATTGAAGAGATGATCAAGAGTAGAGCCGCCAACAAGGTCAAAGTTGTCGAGAAGAGGATGTTTGAAGGATCTTCAAGGTCCAAAAAGAAGAGAAAATTATTAAAGTCTCGTTTGATGAAATTCGGAGTAGGAGGAGGTGAAGCAAGATGGTGTGAGAAGTGAAAAAAGAAGCACTTTAGAAAATGTAGTTAAGAGGTAACGTGTTTTAAGTGTGGAAAGTCTGGGCATTACGCCATTGAGTGCGCACTCAACAAGAAAGTGTGTTTCAGATGTAATGAAAAGGGCATATTTCTAGGGAATGCTGAAAGAAGAAGAAGGTGGCAAGGCCTAATGTTCCACCAGGGCCAAAGGCAAGAGCATTCAAGATGACCCTAGAAGCAGTAAAGGATGAAGCAGATGTCACTTTAGGTACCTTTCTTATAAATGGATTGCTTGCCAATGTATTGTTTGACTCTGGAGAAAATTACTCCTTTATATCAAATAAATTTGGTGGAAGACTACCATTGCCTATAGATAAACCTGATAATGTACTAGTTGTAGAAGTTTCCAGTGGCAACTTCATACATATTAGTGATTGCATTAAAAATATCATCATCGACATGAATGGGAATAAATTCCATGAGGAGTTGTTGCCCATTGAATTGAACAGTTTCGACATCGTACTAGGAATGTATTGTGTTAGTGCAAACAATGCCGAGATACTATGCAAGAAGAAGATGGTGAGAGTAAACCCACCCGGAAGAGAGTCATTTATGGTGTACAGAGACAAATGTAGAGGGAATTTTGGAATCATTTCCCTGATGAAAGCCAGAAAATGTTTGTCTAAAGGATGCACATTAGACTTGGTATTTGTGATTGATGCTAAGAAGGAGATACAAAGAATATCAGTAGTGTGTGGCTATTCGGAAGTCTTTCCTGAAGATCTTCCTAGATTACCCCATGATAGGCAAGTGGAGTTTCAAATAGACTTGTTGCCACGATCGAAACCAATACCAAAATCACCACCAGAGATGAAGGAGCATATGATGCAACTTCAGGAGTTTTTGGAAAACAGTTTCATTAGACCTAGTTCATTACCTGGGGAGCTCCGGTGTTGTTCATAAAGAAGAAGGATTGAAGCATGAGGATGTGGATAGACTATAGAGGGATGAACATGGCAATGGTGAAGAACATGTATCCACTGCCAAGGAATGATGACCTGTTTAATCAGTTGCAAAGCTCGAGCTATTTCTCAAAGATTGATCTCGATCAGGATATCATCAGCTGAAGGTGAGAGAGCAAGATATTGAGAAGACCATATTTTGAACAAGATATAGACACTATGAGTTTTTGGTTATGTCATTTAGACTAACCAACAATCCAATAACATTTATGGATTTGATGAATAGGGTTTGTAAACCATTCCTCGATAAATCCATGGTAGTGTTCACAGATGACATTCTGATTTACTCAAAGAGCCAGTATGAGCATGGCAAACACCTGCAAGAAGTATTAAAAGTACTAAATAAGAAGAAGTTGTATACAAAGTTCTCCAAATTTCATTTCTAGATTCGAGATGTCCAATTCTTGGGTCATGTGGTTAACTAAGAAGGGATAATGGTTGACCCAACAAAGATTGAAGTTGTGATGAAATAGGAACGACTAAAAAGTCCCACCAAGATTCGAAGCTTTCTAGGATTAGCTGGATATTACCAAAGGTTTATCCAATGCTTTTCTTCGATAGCTGCACCATTGACAGATTTGATCCATAAATGAGCTACCTATACATGGAGTGACAAACATGAAGAAGCATTAGAGAAATTAAAGAAGTTATGTGAAGCACCTATTCGATCTTTACCTGACGGAGTTGAAGACTTTGCAGTCTATAACAATGCTTCTATAGTTTGGTTAGGTTGTATTCTTACCTAAAGAGATAAATTTATATCATAGGCATCCTGAAAATTGAAAGAGCATGAGAAGAACTACCCCACTCATGATCTAGAGTTAGCAGCAGTAGTATTCACATTAACGATATGGAGGCATTATCTTTATGGCACAAAGTTCAAAATCTTCATTGATCATAAAAGTCTCCAGTATCTATTTGATCAAAAGGAATTGAATATGAGACAAAGATGTTGGCTAAATTTGCTCAAAGATTACGGCTGTGAGATACTTTACCACCCTGTTAAGCTAATCGCATAGCTGATGTTCTAAGTCGAAAGGTAAACTTGGAAAGAAAAAGGACGAGAGATTTAAGAATAGATGTTGTCTCAACTATTGTGGAAAGCATCAAGAAAGCTCAAGAAGAAGCTTTGGAGAAAAATAACAAAAAGGAATAACATTTAGGCAAAACGTTAGTATTCATTATAAATAATAAAGGATTGAAGATATTCCAAGAAAGGATTTTGGTGCATATGATGGGAGGAATATGGGATCTTCTAATGGAAGAAGCTCACAAGACCATATACTTCATTCATCCCAAGAGTACTAAGATGTATAGGGATCTAAAACCTTACTACTGGTGGCCGAAGATGAAGCTCGATGTTGCAAAGTATGTGGCAGATTGAGTAACATGTGCGAGAGTTAAAGCACAACATCAGAAACTTTATGTGTAAATGGGAAGACATCACCATAGAATTTGTGACTAAACTGCCCAGGATGAAGAACGGTCACGACATGGTTTGGGTAGTTGTGTATCGGTTCATAAAGAGTGAAAACTTCATAGCAGTCAATGATAGATGGTTTATGGATAAGCTTGCAAATGCTTACGTGAAGGAGATAGTAAGACTTCACGGTGTACCATAATCAGATTGTAACAGTCATTTCACATCAAGATTTTGGAAAAGTCTACAAGAGAAAGTAGGTACAAAGTTGTGTTTAAGTACAACCTACTATCCATAGACTAATGGTCAGAGCAGAAGAACAACTAAAACACTGGAAGATATGTTAAGCGCATATACCCTAGAATTTCAAGATAACTGGGATGAGTATTTTCCCCTGTTAGAGTTTTCCTACAACAATAGTAACCATTCAAGCACCAACATGGCACCTTATCAAGCCTTGTATGATAGAAGTTTCGTACGCCGTCTTGTTGGCTTGAGGCCAGAGAGAGGCAGTTTATGGGCACTAAAATAGTCTATTAGATTGTTTAAAAGTTAAAAGTGATTAGAGAAAGGATGTTAGCAGCTCAAGATCCCCAAAAGAGTTATCATGACAAGAAGTGACGACCGATGACATTCGAAGTTCGAGATTCGGTGTTTCTCAAAGTCTACACGTCGAAGGGACTTATACGATTTGGAAAGAGAGGAAAGTTGAGTCCAAGATTTATCAGAAGAACTAGAACATTCAAGGTTCTTCAGAGTATTGGGAACCAAACTTACAAACTGAAATTATCGGAAGACCTAGATGGTATTCACAACACTTTCCATGTGTGTTATTTGAGGAAGATCATGAGAGAAGTTACCGATATAATTCCAATTTTGGAGCTAAAGATGGATGAAAATAAGAGGTTAATCGAAGAGCCTGAAGCAATTGTTGTCCATAATAAGAAGAAATTACGATGGAAGATGGTCCACTTGGTGCTTGTGTGATGGAAACATACGAATGGGTCAAACCTCAATTAGGACACAGAGAGTGACATGATGAGTTGCTACCCACATCTGTTTGCTGATGCATGATTCTGAGACAGAATCATCCCAAGGAAGAGAGAATTGTAACGCATGTGTTTCTATGCTAAGCATTATTATAATCATGTAATAGTAGGTTCAACAATTGTAACCAATTTTGAAGTAGTGAATAGGAATTTTTGAGTATTATGTGAATTATGTGATTTTATGTGCATTATATTTGCTATTAACGATGTAATAAAATAATAATAGACATAAGCGTCAAAAATAAAATTACAGATTTACCCAATATCTATGAAGAAAGTTAAAGTAGTCATAAAAAGGATTTCAAGGATATAAGGAAAGCTGAAGTCGAGTTTATAACGAAGAAGTTATGACTCGAAGAAATTTTGCAACAACACCGGAATGACGTTGTGTAACGTAAAAAGTGAGTTTACGATAAAATACTTTTTTGCCTTAACTATCTAAACAAAAGTCATAGTATACGTTAAACTGAGAGTGTGCATAAAAAGAACGTCAAAATCTGACTTCGTATGAGGAAGTTATGATTTTTCAAAGATTTAGCATAACAGTTCAGAGTCCGGAATATAAATTTTAGATTGACCGATTTTTAGTCGACACAACCTAAACGAGAATCAAGGATCTCGTTGATAGCAACTCAATGATATAAAGAGATACGAAAATGGATGTCGGATGACAAAGTTATGAATTTGAGAAGATTTTATATGTTTAAGCCCATTAAAATATTATTTTTAAAATAAAGTCAAAATTAGCTAATGGAGTCTAAATGAAAGTTGTAGGCTATGTCGCCACCTACGCATGGATTTAAAGAACATCGAAAGCGGAGCTTGTATGTGAAACTTACGGAATTTAGAAGTTTATGGGGTTAGGAGGCTAGGGGACACGTGTACGCCTCTCGTAGCTGGCATTACACCCAGCGTACTCATACGCGCAGTGTAGAGCGTTGTATGCACAACATATTGAGTATGTGCAGCGTACTACAAGGATACGCCTAACATACTCCGCAGCTCCAACCTATAAATAGGTGCAAGGAGCCCCCCATTTCCTCACACTACATCCCTTATTTTTCTCTCAATACTCCCAAAATCTCCCTCCCTTCCCTAGTACTTCTCAAGTGCTAGATGTGATTCCCAGAGTGCCAAAAGGCTTCGAGAAGAAGAGCTTTCAGATCAGAAGTTCTCCCCCCACATAGCCCGACTCCTAGTTAAACCCCCTTGCAAGTGAGTAATGCTTACCCTAATTTAAGTATAACATATGTTTAAGTTAAATATCATCATTATGAATCTAAAAACAATATATGTGCTACGTATTATAAAATATAAATTGTTATTATAATATCTTTTAACTGCTCGTAGTACAGTGAATCTATTTTCAAAGGCCGCATAGGGTTGTTGGATTTCTGAACAACTTAAATGCCAAAATGGTCCTGACCTCTGGTGTTTCATGTCTGGCCCTTTTCTGTACATAGTAGTTAAAAAGTATTGTTTAACACTTATATAATACAAGAAAAACAATATTTAGTCGCAATAAAAGTCTAAGGTCTGGTGATAATGATACTAGGTTTCGTCGAAGGAAAATAAGATTGTTAAAAGCGAAGCGTTGTCCGAGTTTAGAGTCATCAATTTAACAAGGAGTGCATAGTTACTTTCATCTTACGCATAGATATGAAGTATTTAATATAAATTATGTGCTATATGAGCATATTATCTGTGTTCTTGATATATATGTTGGATGAACGATGTTTACATGTTTTTACTTGATTCAAATTGTATATGTGTTTTATGCCTATCAATATGCTGGGAAAGATGGTTAGATGAAATAAAATGATGGTATGCATCGACGTTTAAGTTGATTTAGTCATCTACTGGAGTTTAGATGATGACCACAGACTATTCTAGATAGTATAGTGGAACGTTAGCAGGCTCGGAACCTGTAGGTGTTTGTAATTGATGTGGGTGTACTCCACCCCCTCATGGTTGCCTTATTGACTTATTTTGTTGAGGAATCCCCTTTGCAGTATTGTCATCCAGATGAAAATCCTTCGGCTAGGTCCCTTATTAGATGCTTTAGGGAAAAAAGTGAGGATAACAGGAATGCATAATTAGGTTGAGTGATTTGATGAAAACTATATACTTAATTATTATGAGTTGAAAACCCTATGTTCTCACTAGGCTCCCAATCCTGACCCACTCAGTTTCTTGTATTACAAGTAGTGTCACAAGAATATAGATGTGATGATCTGATGAGAGATTGTATATTATATGTCAGTAGAAATAAATAGAATGTTGTAAGGCCTATGTCGATTATGTTTATGCTTTTTCTCTTTATTGACGATGGCATCCCGAGGTTTTTAATATAATGAAAATATATTTCTTTGTAAATGATTTGATTAATTCCTTATCATATTTTTGGGAACATATTCTGCAACATATTTCTTTAAAGGGATACTCTGATTTTCAAATAAAGCATAAACAAACCGGTCTTTTCTGGCCATGAAATTGGGGATGTCACATGCAAGGATTGAATTGTAATTGTTCAATAGTTGAACAAGACGCAATCTAGAACCATCCATATGTGGGTACGATTTCTTAGAGCCCAACGATTTCTTACCCGGTTTAAGATAATCTTGGATTTTGGCTTTTCTAAGGTTTCGTGACTGTACTATAAATAGGGTATAACCCTATGATTTTCGGCCAACCTTCTTGAGAAGACACCCAACCAAAAATTTCATCCTCTCACCTCCCTCTTAATCATTCTTCCATTGCTAGTGTTGGGTGTGAACCATTAGATGCATGACATTTGTGACACTTTCTCTCAAGGCTTCAACAACACAAGTATTTTGTTTGCAATTCCTATATAGTGATCAAGGTATGATTATTCTAACCCTATTTGTGAATTTCGAAATACATAATAGCATGCTAGGGTTTTCTATTTTGTTGTTCAAGTTGTATGTTCAATTACAGAAAACGTAGATCAAATTATTTAGGGTTGCATGCACACATAAAATTATTTTTTATGCTAAAAAACCATCACTATGAGAGGAAATACAGGACCCCAATTTGTTGGGGCGAGGTCAGTCAGCGGTTTATAGGGAGTACCTAGGTGGTAGTCAAGACTGCTAAGCTGATTTAGCATGTTCGGAGTAAACTCCAGACAGTTCAGAGTCGGTAGACTTAGAGTTCCAGGTGGGGGGATAGGGTTCTCTTGAAGGTATCACCTTGGAAACGTGTCATCCGATTTAGGAAGAGGGGCAAGTTGGGCCCCTGGTTCATTGGTGCTTTTAGGGTGTTGGCCCGGGTAGGCTTGGTTGCGTATCACTTGGATCTTCCAGATGGGGACATTTAGTTTTATAGCTCGTCTCATGTCTCTCAGATAAGAAAATGTTTAGGGGATGATTCCACAATGGTTCCATTGGAGGATATTCACGTGGAAGACCGCCTGAATTATATTGAGAAACCGGTGGCGATTCTCGATGTGAAGATGAAAACCTTAAGGAATATGGTTGTGGAGTTGGTAAAGTTGCAATGGCAGCACCACAAGGGTTTAGAGTGGACTTGGGAGCCAGAATATGAGATGAAGGAGGACTATCCGGAGTTATTTGGGGTAGTGGACTTCGAGGAAGAAGTCTAATTCAAGTGACGGAAAATTGTAGCATTTGGAACCGTATGGTACTAAATTCATTATCTTATTTGCATTATGAGGGTCTATACGGCATAATATCTTGGGGATCATGTTGTGATGGACCATTGACCTGTTGACCCGTGTGTCTGGAAACTTACGACGTGAGCGCGACTTAGTGACCCAAAACCCTAATTTTTAGGTATTTAAGAGAATGAGAGGCTAGGGTTATCCATCCTCAGCCTCTCTTACCCTCTATGCCTTTGGAGCATTCTTTGGATGTTTTTAGTTTCTTGAAGCGGAGGAAGACCTTGGTTGAGCAACCTCTTGGAGTTTGGGCTTTCACCTTGCAATCTCTTGGAGCTTTTGGACCATTGTAAGTCATAAATCTTGGACCTTTCTACCTATTTCATTCTAGATCTAATTTATAAGCTCCTTTTTTCATGTTTTAGTGAGATTGCTTGCATGGGGTCCATAAAGTTGGTAACTTTATGGATCATTGATTCACTCTCTTCAATATAATCATTGGATCTAAGTTTTAGTGTAGTTTGTGACTCCAAGCTAAAGTGTAGATCTTATTTTCTCCACTTTTAGTCTAGTAAGAGTTTTAGTCATGCATTGGACATGAATGAATGAAAAGCCTTGATTTTTTCATATTTTGGGAAACCAAGTCATGGATGTAAGGAATAAGAACTTAACGTTTTAAGCTAGTCTGAACAGATCTCATGACGTGAGGTTTTGGACCGTCATGTTGTGAGGACATTGGCCATCCCGTCTATTTTGTCTGTATTAGGTCACGACGTGACTCAAGGTTGGGTCATGACATGTAGGATACTAGAATCTTCTCGATGGATTTAGTTGACTTGCTAGGTTGGGACAAAGTATAGTTGTTCCTCACGACGTAACCATGATCTGGTCGCAACGTGAGAACCTGTTGCTGGAGTTTCGACCGTAGATTTTGGGCAATGTTGGGCCTTGGGATTTTCTTTTGGGATGATGATATCTATTGGAATTCTAGGTTGAAGTATCAATTTTAAAAATTGGGCAATATTTGGGCTTTGAGTGATTATTTTGGAATTTAAGCCTTTGGTCGATTGGATTGGGCCTTGACCTTGGGCCAACTTATGGGAAGGGTAAAAAGTTATTTTACCCTATTTTGGACTCTTAGTGTGAGTCAGGATCTGATTCTCAATTGGATTTTATTTTGTGATTGATAGCATGAAGATTTTAGCGGGCCAGCAGCCATATATTTTTCTGTGAGAATCAATAGTGCGATGTGAGTTTCCTCACTGTGTTTAGTGGGTTAAAGGCACCAATGCCATCCCATGGTTTGATATTTTGGTATGCTAGATGTCTACATGACTCTTGCATGTGTTATATGTATATGTGTACTGGGTGGGGCTCGATGATGGGTGGGGCCCGATGATTGTGTTGTACGCTATTATTTCTCACATGTGTTATGATTATATGTTTATATGTATACCGGGCGGGGCCTGATTCCAGACGGGGATGTTGAATGAAAAAAATTATACCAAGAAGGGCTCAATGTTGGGCGGGGTCAGATGCCGAGTGGGGCCCGATGATGGGTGGGTCCCATTATCTATTTATTTATGTATGTATGGTATGTGGTATCTTGGGGAACTCACTTAGCTTTGTGCTTACAATTTTCAGCTTTATGTTTCAGGCACTTCTGTTACAAATGGGAAGAGCTCGTGATGATTGAAAGGCACAAACGTTTTGTTCCTCATTTGATGTTTACTCTGATATTGTGATGTTTTAATAAACTTGTTACATTTAGGGTCTTTTGATGATGTCTTAAACATTGTTTTATGAAATAAAAAATGAAATTTTTAGGTCTTATTTTTTGGATGTTACAAGTTGTACACAATACAAGAGCAGATAGGTTGTCGAAAATATGACTTTACCCTAAGCCCACAATCAGACAAGGAACAGGAAATAAGGCTAAGTCAATCATTTTAAGGCTATGTAATCCAAACCGTATACAACTATACGACATACATCTAGAAATTCACATAATGAAGTAGAATATAGAAAGAAATTTTCGAGACCATAAAGCATCACATAATTCAAGAAAGACTATCATACAGTTCTTGAAAGAATCCTTAGCTTATCCATTAGCATGCATTTCTAACAATTCATATATCAACAAGTTCAAATTCAACATATATAACTAGTATGGGTATTTTGGGAATCATGTTCCTGTTCCGGATCTGGCTGACTATACACATCAAATATTCTTATAATAAACACAGAATATCCATTACTGCTGATGAATGCGTGCAGTCACATCTTCACCTTCCCACGATCATCACAAGTACCTGGAAAAATTAAACCCACAACTGTAAGACAAAGCTTAGTGAGTTCCCCCAAAATAATAGACACCATAATACATATAAAAATACATGCACACCAGGCCTACAGTTACAAGGACTAGACCGCCCCCAAGATTACAACATAAAGCTAGACTACTAGCAAGCCTACAACATGAAGTTGGACCACTCCCAGGTTTGTTGGCCAACCACCTCAACCCAAACGCTCACCTGAGCCATTAGTCTATAACTTGTTCTTCTCTTGTGGCTACTAATTAGAGTTGGCTCGCACCTTGTATCTTGTCCTACAGCACAATGTAGGACCGCCTCAACTTGACCCATCACAATATGTCAACATATATAATCAAACTAGCAATTAGGAGAACACATAAGAACAAGTAACTATCTACACGAATCTACCTATCTTACAACTCACTACCACATACTAGGCTTCTCCAGCACAATATGCCACTACCGACAAATCTCCAAGGAATCCATACCTATATGTAACCAGAGGTGAGATAGACATCCGAACATATGATCCCACTGTAGAGCCACAACCATACAAGGAACATGTAAGAAAGCCTAGATCAAGACTTCTCAAGCTATCCTACGTGACTACATACAACCCTTGGGGCACTCCACTATATGATAACTAGCCTACTGTACACTGAATAGCATACCACTACTCCTATATCTTAATTGTAATGTCCCAAAAATTAAAGCCAAAAATTTCATTTTAAATCATCCTTCAATTCATATCCATAAAGCATAATAGAATCAAGTATGATCAAAACAACCTGTAACGCCCGTGTTTCTGGGCTTGCCATTTTTAACAATGTAATAGTCTAGGTTAACCTTTGTAACTAAATTTGAAATAATAAAAATGTATTATTTGTGAATTATGTGAATTATGTGATTTATGTGTTTATTTTCTTGATTTTTATAATTTAATGAATTAAGAATAAAATAAGCATCAAAATTAAAGTGTGAGCTAAGCCCGATATCTTTGCATAAAGTTTTAGTGGTCGAAACAAGGATTCCGAAGATATAAGGAATGCCAAAATCCGAGTTATAACGAAGAAGTTATGACCTGTCGAAGTTTCGCGACAGAACCGACACGACGTTGAGTAACGTAAAATATGAATTTAAGATAGAGCGATATTTAGCCTTAGCAATCTAAATGAAAGTCGTAGATTTCGTTAAACCGAGAGCGTGCATAAAAGGAACGCCCAAATCGGACTTCGTATGAGGAAGTTATGATTTTTCTAAGTTTTGACTTAGCACTATGCAGCCCGAATACTCGATTTGAGATCGAGCGGTTTTTAGCCGAAACAATCTAAATGAGAATCGAAGATCTCGTTGTTAGTAGCGAAACGATGAAAAGTTAGGCGAGAACAGACGTCAGACGAAGAAGTTATAAATTTATAACGAAGTTTTTATGTCCCAGCCTTCCAAAAATAAATAATAAAAATAAAAGTCAAATATAGCCGTCGGAGTCTAAACGAAAGTTGTAGATTATGGTCTGACCTTCGCGTGGATATAAAGAACGTGAAAAATGGAGCTCGTATGCGAAAGTTACGCAATTTAGAAGTTCGACGAGTCAATTACGCCCCGCGTAATTTAAGTACGCCCAGCGTACTCAGTCGGATGCAACTTGTCTGACCAATACTCGAGTGCCACCAGTCGACGCACGCAGTGACGTCAAAGTACGCCCTGCGTAACTCGAGTATGCCCTGCGTAATTTGAGATTACGCCCCGCGTAATCCCAGACCCTCAGCCTATAAATAGAACTCGAAATCAGCCATTTTCTCTTGTTCAAACTCTTCTCTCTCTCTAAGTTTTGCCTCGATTTGCGTGCCAATCATATCCCGAAGCCTCGATATCATTCCCAAGCCCCGAAGCAAGATCCAAATCCCCGAGGATCCCGAAGAGCGTTATTCCCGAGCCGAAACGCTGCCCGCGAGGAGCCCGGTTTTGTGAAGATCTTCCAGATCTACGGAGAAACACCTCTTCTGCAAGCCGTAGTGCTGCCCGATCATCTTCTGATCAAGTGAGTGTGTAGTTATTTTCTTTCCAACGCAATATTATGAAGTATTTCATATAAAATACGTGTTATGTGTATATATTTGGTTGTTATACGTGTGAGTGTATATTCACTCTCTTCTATCTTATAGATCTGATGTATTCTCTGTAAAATACGTGTTATGTGTGTATGCCTCATCTGTTATGTGGAATATGTATTGATTAAAGTCTGTTATACAGGTTTTTAAACTATGTATAAAAATGTATGTTTTTATCTACTAATATGTTGGGTAGAACATGGGTAGATAATTGGTGTGTAATAAACAGATGAGAGGCCTCGGTGTTATTGGTGTTATTCTAGTCATTCAGCAGAGTATGGATGACGACCACAGACTATTCTAGACTGTCCTGTGGAACACTAGCAGGCTCATTTCCTGTAGGTGTTGTGAACAACGTGTTCACCGGTGTACTCTATCCCCCACATGGTTGCCTTTAGGACACTTAATGTTGAGGAAGCCCCTCTGCAATAATGTCCATCCCGATGAAAAATCCTGAAATAGGTTCCTTATAATAGACGTTATTTTTAGGAACGTAAAGTGAGGATAACGAGAATGGGTAATCGGGTTTATTGTTGATTGTTGAATTAAATATAATTATTTATTGTGGGTTGAAAACCCTATATGCTCACCAGGCTCCCAAGCCTGACCCACTCAGTTTATTTGTATTACAGGAAGTGGCGCAAGAGCTTAAGATGGGCGAATCATCAAGTTGTTTTTGTTTACAAGTCTGTATATGTATATATTTGTTGAACGACTTGTAATGCTATCGTTTATGCTTTATGATCTGTATCGGAACATGACATCCCGACTTTTGAATATGAAATGAAATCATATGTCTTATGAAATGTTTTGATAAATATCTATTTTATCATGTTTTGTTTTTGGGAACAAATTCCGCATCTCTTTTAAAATTAAAAGGATTTACT
This sequence comes from Lactuca saligna, assembly GCF_052625555.1. Lineage (NCBI taxonomy): Eukaryota > Viridiplantae > Streptophyta > Magnoliopsida > Asterales > Asteraceae > Lactuca > Lactuca saligna. The sequence continues at coordinate 150,562,479 of NC_136422.1, forward strand.
CTAAAAACGTTTAAAAAGCATAAATGAAACCGGTCTTTTCTGGCCGAGATTTTGGGGATGTCACACAACCCATTACATAAGAGTAAAGTAAAATGAAAAACAACGTGGTGTGGGCGATATGAACACCCCGAGCTCTTCCCCTTGCATCCGGAACTACCTGAAACATAAACTGAAAACCATAAGCATAAAGCTTGTTGAGTTCCCCAAAATACCACATACTATACATATCAAAAATATAATGGGCCCTGCCGTCATTGGGCCCTATCCGGCATCGGGACCCACTCGGAACAAATCTGGTCCAGAATATGAGATGCCCCCCCCCCCCCCCCCGACATCGGCCCCCCTTCGGTATACATATAAACACCTGAAAATCACTAAGATAAATAACATACAATATATTCATTAGGCCTCGCTCGGTATACATATCAAATATCACACATGCAAGAGTCACGAGTATAACTAGCATCCTAGTCATAATAAACTATGGGTTGGCATTTGCGCCTTCGACCCTCCATGTATAGGGAGGAGACTCACCTCAAGTTGTTGGATCTCTTAGATAAAATCTCGGACCGTTGATCTGAAAAAAATCCCCACGCTAACACCATCAAATAATATCCAATTAATAATTGGGCTACAACCCATAATTGGGATGCTAGTCCAAATGTTCAATACTCAGGGTAAGAGCCCATTTTACGCTTTCCTCCCTTGGCCCAAAATCCGAGGCCCAACCCAATAGCACTAAAGCTCAATATGACCCAACTTTCTAAGTGGGCCCAAAACTCATCATGTGCTTAGTCCAAGAAGGTCCAAATTCCTAAATGACACCGAAGGCTCTAAATGGGCCCAAGCACAAAAAGGCCCAAAGTTAGAAAACTACTGGCTCATTAAGGCCCAAAAGCCCAAAACACCGTCTCACGTCTTGACCAGTCCTTGGTCACATCGTGTGAGGTGTTCGATTTAATTCTAGGACTCACTTCTGACTTAGATGACTCAATGGGGATGGGTGACTCATTCTCACGTCGTTAGACCTTATGTTGCATGTCGTGAGAATAGTTTGAAGCAAACCCACGTTTTAACATTCTTAATCCATTTCGCCCTCGATTCCAACCCTTCTAGAAGTTTAAAGGGACCCTAATGGTCAATAAAAATGCTTATCTTATAGACATGCATGCACCATGCATGTCCCACCATCCTTATGGGTTAAATGTAGATGAATGGTCTCATACTCACATGCAAGCCACTAATACTACACCAACACCAACTTTCAGATCTGAAGGATATAAAACCCAAAAAACCATTTGAATCTATAAAGTTGCTAACTTTATGGATATCCTTCACTCCAACAAGCTACAACTTAGATAAATAGGACCAAAATATAAAGCCCGTGTTTCTACGCTAGGAACTAATGATGATGTAATAGTCTATGCCAACCTTTGTAATTTATTTTTGAATTAATAAAGATGTATTATTTGATTATTATGTGTTTATTGCTTAATTATTATGATTTCATATGTTAAGAATAAAAACAATAAGCATCGAAAATAAATGTTAGATAAAACCGATATCTATGAAGAAAGTTGTAATGGTTGAAATAAGGATTTCGGAGATATAAAGAATTCCGAAATCCGAGTTATAATGAAGAAGTTATGATATCTCGAAGTTTCACGATAGAACCGGCAGAACGTTGTATGACATAAAAAGTGAATTTATGATAAAGTGCTTTTTAGACTTAACGACTTAAATGAAAGTCTTAGTATTCGTTAAACTAAGATGCATAAAAGAAATGCCCAAATCTAACTTCGTATGAGAAAGTTATGAATTTTCTAAGATTTGGCATAATAGTATGCAACCCGAAACTCGAATTTTAAATCGATTGATTTTTAGCCGAAACAACCTAAACAAGAATTGAAGATCTTGTTGATAGTAGTTCAAGAGTAAAAAGACAGACGAAAACGGACGTCAGATGAAGAAGTTATGAATTTTTAACGGACTTTTACTGTCTCGGCCTGTTAAAAATATAACTTTAAAAATCAAATCAAAATTAGCTGACGGAGTCTAAACAAAAGTTATAGAGCTTAAATTCACCTATGCGTGGATATAAAGAACGTCAAAAATAGAGTTGGTATGCAAAAGATATGAATTCCTAAAGTTTGGAACACAAACTTCGAGAACTGGCCAACTTACAACGTGAACAAAGCATGCCTCACGACTTGAGGTAGTTGATCAACACCTCGCAAGCCTAAGAACACACGCAGAAAACCTACGAGTTGTTTCGGACGAGCTCACGATGTGAGGGTCAAATTTTCGACCTATAAATAGAGAGCCATCCCTCTTGTTTCGGTTTACACATAATCGCAACCTCTCTCCCGTATTGCTGAATTTGAGCTATTTTGTCGAGCCGACGGTTACTAACTGCTAACAGTGTCTAGTTAAATTCTATCCAGTCACACTACTAAGGTGAGTGTGTATTCAGTTGAATCTTACACATAGATATGAACTATTTTCTATAAAATACGTGCTATGTGTATATTTATTGTTTATCTATTTGAGATGGGTGTCGAATGAATGTTTTATACAAGTTCTAAAATGATTGAAAGTGTATATGTATTTTTATCTACAAATATGTTGGGTATAACATGGATAGATGAAATAGTTGACGTGTGTTAAAATGATGAGAGGTGTCGATATTGTTATTGTATCAATCATCTAACGGAGTATAGATGATGACCACAGACTTTTCTAGATAGTCTAGTTGAACGCTAGCAGGCTTGTAACCTGTAGGTGTTTGTGAACTTAGTGTTCAATGGTATACTCCATCCCCTACATGGTTTCCTTATTTGACATAAATTGTTGAGGAATCCCTTAAAGCAGTGTTGATACCTCGATGAAAATCGTTAGACTAGGTCCCTTGTGATAGGTGTTTAGGGACATAAAGTGAGGATTACAGGAATGGGTAATCAGGGTTATTGTTGGTTGATAAAATTAATAAATTTATTTTGGATTGATAAATTTATTGTTTGGAGATGAAATTAATAAATTTATTTTTGTTAATGAAATTAATAAATTTATTATTTGGGGGTTGAAAAAGCCTATATACTCCCAGGCTCCCAAACCGGACCCACTCATTTTTCTATATTACAGATAGTGGACCTCAAGCGTAGTTTGGAGGTTGAAGAGGGATTTTTGAATTATAAGTCAATAGTTGTAAATATCTGTTATAAGGCTTATAATTTACTGTTTATGCTTTTGGTCTGTATCGAAACATGACATCCCGATGTTTTGTTATATAATGAAAATATATTTCTTTAAGAAATACTTTGACAAAGTTTTATTATATTTTGTTTTTGGAACAAATTCCGCAACATCTTTTGGAAAATTACTCTGATTTTATTTTAAAAGAATAAACTAAATATGTCTTTTCTGGCCGTGAAAGACTTAAACTTAGAATGCTAAATGATGATCGTGAGATAAGTGTCTACTATATTTTAGACACGAGCACTAAGATATTTTATGAAAAATGCCTAAAATGCTTTTATGTGCTAAATGCTATATGTTTACCATATATGCAATTATTTGTTCGGATCTATGGTTTGTTGCCGACCGGATCTGAAAACCTCATGTGTTTTGGATTCTAAGCGTACGACTACGATATTAGAACTAGCATGTAATGTTTTGGAGTGATGAGGATCTAAATTTGCCTAATTTGGTGTATAGATCATAATGGAGAAAACCCGAAGTGGAGCTAGAAATGCAAATAAAATCAGCAACCTCAACCCCAAGAAAGGGAGCAGGTAGCTGTTGTAGCAGCTGGACCTGAGCCGATCACAACGGTTGGGGTACAAGAAATGGTGCAGATGATGTTGGATCACCAAATGGAGGAAACAAGGTGTTTACTTCAATAGAACCAAGAGGAAATTTCGGTGCCTATTGAACAGCCCGAGTTGAAAGATAGATAGTCAGAAGGAGGCAACTACAGTGGGGCTATTGGTTAAGCCAACCCACTGATAGTTAGACAAAACCATCAGAATGAATTAAATGAAGAACATGGATGCAAGTACAAGGATTTTATGGCATCCAAACACCGTGCCTATCTATAAGTCTGACACCGGTGAAAGTCATGAATTGGATCTCCGAAATGGAGACAATGTTTGCAAGTTGCAAGTGTAGTAACAAGCAGAAGAACGCTCTTGAAATTCCTCTGTTAAAATATAGATTATTGAACTGGTGGAAGCTACTAGCTGATTCGATGCCTAAGGGAGAAGCTAGTAAGATGTATTGGGAGAATTTTTTGGTACAGCTGAAGATGCAATACTACTCTAAGCAGGATCTTCTGGAAATCAACAATGAGTTCCAGAATCTGAAGATGGGAGGAATGAGCGTTAGTGATTACGTTGTAAGTTTCACAGAGAAAATGAAACTTGCTCCATACCTAGTTCCAACCGAACTCTCCAATGTCAACAAGTTTGCCCACGGAATACCAATGGACTTTGGTCCCGATGGTCAAGCAAGTAACCACTCTGAAACCAGCCATCTGGGCTGCTAAGAATGTGGAGACCTAGATATGAGAAAAGGATTTGGAGAAAGCGGAGGTTGGTGAGAAAAGGAAATTTGATGGGTCGTCAAATTCCAGCAAGAAAAGCAAGTTCTCAAAATCTGGTACAAAGAAGTCTGGAGGAGGTGAAACCAAATGGTGCGAAAAATGCAAGAAAAAGCACCATCGAAAATGTGATGTAGAAGTCACTTGTTTTAAGTGTGGAAAGCCAGGGCACTATGCCAGCAACTGGACAACCAATAAAAGGGTGTGCTATGGATGCCACAAATAAGGTAATATTTTGACGGATTGCTAGAAGAAGAAGGATGTAGTAAAGCCTAATCTTCCACCAAATCCAAAAGCCAGAGCTTTCTAAATGAAGCCACAAAGGATGCAATGGATGTCGCATCAGGTACATTTTTAGTAAATGAATTTCCTACCAATTTATGGTTTGATTCCGGAGCGAATTACTCCTTTATATCACATAAACTTGGTGAAAGACTAGCATTGCCTATAGAAAAGCTTGATGATGCCCTAATTTTAGAAGTTTCTAGTGGCAAATTCATACCTGTTAGCGACTGTATTAAGAACATTGTCATCAACTTAAACGGAAACAAATTCCAAGAGAAGCTGTTACCCATCGAGTTAAATGGCTTCGAAATCATTCTGGGGATTGATTGGCTTAGCGCCAATGATGCCGAAATATTATGCTAGAAAAAGACAGTAAGGGTAAACCCACCTGGAAAAGAGTCATTTATGGTGTACGAAGACAAGCATAGAGTAAATTCTGGAATCATTTCCCAAATGAAATCCAGAAAATGTTTCTCTAAAGGATGTACATCATACTTGGCGTTCGTGATCGATGCCAAGAAGGAAAAGAAGGAAATGCACAACATACCGGTGGTGTGTGAATATCCAGATATTTTTCCGGAAAATCTTCTTGGATCGCCCCCTGATAGACAAGTGGAGTTTAGAATAAACTTGCTACCAGGAACGACATCGATAGCAAAAGCCCCATATCGATTAGCACCGACAGAGATAAAGGCGCTTATGACACAACTTCAGGAGTTGTTGGACAACGGTTTTATTAGACCTAGTTCATCACCCTAAGGAGCTCCAGTGTTATTCGTTAAGAAGAAAGATAGGAGCATGAGAATGTGCATAGATTATAGAGAACTGAATAAGGCAACAATAAAGAACAAGTACCCATTGCCAAGGATTGATGGCCTGTTTGATCAGTTGCAAATTTTGAGTTATTTCTCAAAGACCGATCTTAGGTCAGGATATCATCAGCTAATGGTAAGAGAGTAGGATATTGAGAAGACTGCATTCAGAACAAGATATAGACAATATGAGTTTTTGCTTATGTCATTTGGACTAACCAATGCTCCAACAACCTCGTCTAGTCCCCTCAAAAAGATCTCCTACAATAGTCATCTTATCAGAACCCTTCGTAGTATGCAAAGTTATAGTTTGTTCCTCGAAATTGATAATTATCCTGCCACCAATCCGATCCACGATAACCAAAAATTCTTCCTGCAATATCTGTGAAACCTAAATGGTAATCATTTCCCAAATCTGATCGACAATCAACCCTCGCCTATCCTGGCCATCAGCTTCAGATCCTAAACCAGATCCACTCGTAAAATACATACTGAAAAGAAATCAAGAGCATCAGAATTATCATAATAGATATTGCCACACTCACATGATCGAACTACCCCTTAGGGTTTGTGACTTTCTTGCTACGCGTGCTGGTCCTGTACTACCAGTAGTACAGGCCCATACTACCTTCCATACCTACCCATATTTGTCTCATGGATCATCACAAGCAACCAAAACCGATACAATGACTAGGATAAACGTACATCCTATCCTCACTATCTTGAGAGTGACTAATCATTCCAAAATGGCTTGCTACATCCATACTCACTTATAATGATACTCCAAGTTAAGAAAACCATTTGTTCCATCTAGCATCCTAATTATAATAAACCATGGGTCAACATTGGTGCCTTCTACCCTCCAAGTATAAGGAGGAGACTCACATCAAGTTGTTGAATCTCTCACATAAAATCTAGTACTATTGATCCGAAAAAATCCCCTCGCTAACACCTTCAAATAATATCCAATTAATAAGTGGGATACAACCCATAACTGGGATGCTAGTCTAATTTTCCAATACTCTGGGTAAGAGTCCATTTTACCCTTTCCTCCCTTGGCCCAAAATCCAAGGCCCAACCCAGTAGCACTATAGTACAATATGGCCCAACTTCCTAGTTGGGCCCAAAACCCATAGTGGGCTTTATACAAGAAGGCCCAAATTCCTAAATAAAACCGAAGGATCTAAATGGTCCCATGCACAAGAAAGCCCAAAGTCAGAAAACTAGTGGCCCATTAAGGCCCAAAAGCCCAAAACATCGCCTCATATCGTGACCAGTCCTTGGTCACATTGTGAGAGGTATCCGATTCGATTCCAGGACTCAATTCTGACTAATACGACTCAATGGGGATGATTGACTCATGCTCTCATCATTAGACCTTATGTCGCACGTCGTGACAATGGCCTGAAGCCAAAACCCACGTTTTAATGTTCTTAATCCATTTATACATCGATTCCAACCCTTCCATAAGTTTAAGGGGACCCTAATGGTCTATAAAAATGCTTACTTTATGGACATGCATGCACCATTCATGTCCATCCATCCTAGTAGGTCAAAATTAGATCAATGCTCTCAAACTCACATGCAAGCCTCTAATATTACACCAACTTCTAGATATGAACGATATAAAACTCAAAAGACCATTTGAATCCATAAAGTTGCTAACTTTATGGACATCCTTCACTCCAACAAGCTACAACTTAGAGTAATGGGACCAAAAGCCTAGATCTAACTATAAAATGAGATAACGTTTGAGTCTTGGCAATTATAAAAGTTCCAACAAGATTATCTGATGAAGATGATGATTCCTTGCTACACCCTTCACAATGATGCTTCTTCTTCTCTCCTTTTACTTCCTTTACACAAGCAAAACACCAACTTTCTAAAGCGGCAACAAAATCTCGGGTTTCCGGAGCCTTAGAGGGTGAGAGAGGCTGAGGATGGGAAATCCTAGCCTCTCATCTCCTTAAATACCCGAAAATTAGGGTTTCGGGTCATCAATCCGTGCTCACTTCGTGAGACTCCAAAATATGGGTCAACATGTAAACGAACACTCACGATGTAACACCAATATCTCACGTTGTGAGGTCCCTCCGAATAAAATAAATGAAGAATTTGATAACCTTAGGATTCAAGATGTTATAATTCTCCTCTAATTGAATCAGACTTCATCCTTGAAGTCCGCCGCATCAAACAATTTGGGGTAATGCTCCGTCATCTTGTCTTCTGGTTCCCACATTTATTGTGAACCCTTGCGGTGCTGCACTAAACTTTCACCAACTCCACAACTGAAACACTCCAAAAATCACAATAAATTTAAAATTTAAACCACCCATGAATTAATATTGTTTGCAAAAAGTGTCATTTTTTCAAAAGCATTATTTCAAATCAGAGGTTTCCCAAGACCTGAAGACATAAAAAACTAGAAGTTGTGTATGATCACGCCTTCGTCTTCCCATGATCCTTGGAAGTACCTGAAACCACAAACTAAAACTGTAAGGAAAATCTTAGTGAGTTCCCAAAGTAACATCACAACACAACAAACAAGCTTACGATACGAGCAACCAACCTGACTGGACTGCCTCGTAGGGCCTACGACCTATCTGGACTGCTTTATGAGCCTTCGGTATGACTGGATCGCCTCGTAGGGCCTACAGCCTATCCAGACCACTCTACGGGCTGCCGACCTGAGTGGACCTGTTGAAACAAGAATATGACCCTCTTTAGCTAAGATGGACCCGAAGACCCCTTACCTAAGTGAACTCGAAGAGAGCTACCCGAAGTATACTCTTATCATCACGTGAACCCAAAAATGTGAAGATTACCCGCAAATGAACTTTACATGACGACTGTCATAACTTACCTTTACTTACTTTTCTTATATTCGTTGTATTATACGATGTACCATTAAAGGACACCGAAGTCAGTTGGTTTATGTTATTTTACTAGTTTCTTGTAACTTTTGGGACTCTATAAATAGAGCTTCCCACTTCATGTATTCTTACCACTTTAGAGCTTATCAAATATAAGATTGTTCATCTCTATATCAAGTTATCTTAATTGATACTTAAATCGAGTCCCTGTTCACTTGTATTGTTCTTCATATGCTAACTTCTGTATGCATGCAAACCATGTTACGATTCGACTAAGTGTCTACTTGTTTAATGCTTATCAATATAAACTTGCTACTATTTACACTCCTTACATTTCCACAATCTAACTTACCTAACTTGTTATTGTTGAGCTAACATGATCCATTGAGATTAACTTATTATTTTGCAACTTATTATCTCGTTACTAACTCTTATCAAGTTTTTCTCTCAACAATTGGTATCAGAGACCAAAGTGGTTGCCTTTTAATTTCTTTCAGAAAAATGAAACTCTTTTCAAACACTCTGATTTAAAAGGCCTTCTATACCACTAAAGGTCATAAAAAAAGAAAAATGGCACAAGCTTATTCGTTAAACATTTCAAACAGAGTTGGAGGCTCTAATAGAGCTCCAATACTCATTGCAAGTTAATATCACCATTGGTCTCGGAGAAGGGAAGATATATGAAGAGACTTGGTAGAGATGTGTGGAGACCTGTTGAAGAAGGACCTCATATACAATTTCTCACTCCTATTGCAGCTGATGGTCTAGAAAATATGGAGAAGGATGCAATCACCTTCTAAAAAATCTCATGTAGTGTTGCTCCAAATAATTTTGATAACATCATCAATTGAAAATCTACCAAGGAGATCTGGGACTTGCTGAAAAATCTCTACCAGTGGTCTGAACAAGCTCAAAACAAGAAACACACCAATTCCCTCAACGAATTCACCAATTTCAAAGCTCTACTTGGTGAGAGTCTTGACTATTTGTTACAAAGGTTCAACCTTATAATCACGAAGCTATTAAATGCTGGAAATGTTCAAAGCAGCCATAAAACCAACCTGTAGTTCCTGAATGGTCTAGGAAGACATTAGACTACAACAAAGATGATAGTTCCGGGTGACAGGAAGATTCAGACTCTTTCACTTTTCAAACTCTACGGTGAACTTCAGGATCAAGAATCCATGGTGTTGAAAGAATGTGCGGACTTGGGTGGTCCACTAGCTTTAGTGGCTCAAAATCCTCATTTTTCCATCAAAACTCCTCAAAATTCTTATCCCGGAGAGTCATCCTACCAACAATCATATGACAACTCTGTGAAGTCCTATGAAGTTGATGTTGAACTAGATAATGAGGAAGAATTTCAAAATGCCTTTTCCCTCACTAGTATATAGTTTAAAAGACTCCCACCACCCACTTTTCGTAAGAACCAAAAGTTTACTAAGACACCATTCAACCGAAACTTCAACTCATAGAAGAATCACCAACAATATCCCAGAAATCCCCCTACACAATCCTCAGCCTCAAAATGCTTCCCAGATAAATGAAAGCCCACAGACCAACAAATCACAAGACTCTGGTACTGCCATCGAAGACAACAAGGATGGAGTTATGGTCTGTCACAAGTGTCATAAAGAAAACCACTATACTCGTGACCATAAAGATAATGTGGTAAAGGACAAAACATTTTTATCTCATAATGGCTCAAGAAATGGAGGATAAGGAGAAAGAAAAGACAAGGGCATGTGTGGCCTAGGTTCGAAGGGATCATCAGGTGTCATCCTCGGGTGATAAAGACGACGAGCCTTACAACAAGTGGAAATGAGGGAAGATATGTATGATAGTAGCAAGTGAGGATGATGGATCTACCAACCTGCAGAGGAATTACTACTACATGGCAAGGGAAGGGACCCTCAGCATCATCGAACAGGTAAAATTTATGATTCTATATAATGGTTATAACATGCATGATTATGAACCACGTTTAGAAAGACTTAATGAAACTTGTGTTGCCGTCCATTCAGACTACAATAAGGCCTTAGATGAAAACAACATGGCGACCCAAGAGTTGTACCATGTAAGAGGAAGACTAGAAAAATCTTAAGGTCATTATGTTAGAAAAGGATCTGTTGTTAGAGAAAGATGCTAGAAATCTTAGTGAAATCCAGCTAGATGTTGCTTTTAACCAACGAGATCTTGCTCAAAAAGAAATTGTACGCTTGAATCGTTTAATTGAAAAAAATAATAATGAAAGTGAAGCTATTGAGAACTTAGTTAATAATGGGACTGTTCACAACACCTATAATTGGGGATGTCCTAATGGGCACTCTACCGATGAGAACTCTCATCCTCGGTTCGATGTCGAATGTTCCTATGTCCCACCAAACCCAACCTTTCATTATCCACTCAATGACAAGACTTTTCCTAAAGACATTCGATGTTACTTTATTGAAACAAAAAGTGACCTTGTTTCAGCTAAGGAACCGTAGACCTGAAGACTTGGTGGTACCATAGAGTAGAGTGAAACTGGAGATTGTTTCGTCTTATGTCAACCGCAGACGTGAAGACCCAACTACAGAGATGTACGATTCATGAAGACTCTTTTGTTACTTTAATTGACATTGCTTGTTTTCTTTGTATTATCCGGTGAACCTTTCATGGTCACCGTAGTCAGTATTTTAATAATTGTTTAATCCTCAATATAACTTTCGGGACTCTATAATTAGAGCATCCTCTTCATGTACTCAACACAACCTCCTGAACTCTTATTGAAATACAACGATTGTTCATCTCTATCTATTATCTTCTGATAAACCGAGTCGCTCTTCACTTTAATTTGATCGTGTTTACTAACTTGTGTTTGAATACAAACGTCGTTATGAATCAACTAGGTGTCTACTTCATATAACTTGATTCTATTTTTTTCGTTTATATTTCCACAATCTAATTCTTCTAACTTATTATTGTTGAGCTAACAAGATCCTTAAGACAAACTTTTATTTCGCATTATATTATCTTGTGACTAATGTTTGTTCAAGTTTTTCTCTCAATACACTTCGGTAGACTTCATGAACTTAGTAACAATTGTGTCATCGAGGAAATTCATCTTGAATCCTCGGGAACTTAGATAGTTTCTTACCCATCACTGGTACAATAAGTCCCAGTTCTCAGTCCAGCTCAGTTGTGGACGAAGACATTGTTATGGAAGAACTCGAAACCATGACATGTCCCAACAAAGACTCCTCTTTAACTTACTCTGTGGTACTCCATTCCCCGTTACCATAGACCTCAGTCAAGTCCATGATCACTCTTCAACCTATTTCACATGAACTGCCCATTGACAATTTTGAGTTTAGACAATGTTCCCAGATTCATGAACTCTCTAGTTCTGATGATTCAAGTCCTCGATCAATACCAAGATCAAAGAATTTCAAAAAGCCTTAGTTAAATGTTTCTGATGTCGTTCCACCAAAAGTTAAAGCAAAATTGGCTATGAAAAATGAGGTTAGATCCCGATGTGAAAAGCGGGAAGCTAAATCCAAGAACAAAACTTTCAAAAAACAGGCCAAATTTTCGAACAAAGGGAATTTCGAAAATCCCATCACTGCAAAAAAAAAAAATTCAAAATCACACTGTAGTCGATGGATCATGCAAAAAGGCATGTACAATGACAAACTCTTTTGAATCAAACACCACTTTAAATTTTCAAAAAGTGTTAAGTCACCAACACAAAATTCCTTAAAAGAACCAATGTCCCACCTGATTCCTGGTACGTGTTTTAAATATGAATTTTTTTCATTTTACGTTGGGAATCAGTGAGTTGGAGGCCCCAATTCGTCGAGTTGAGGCAAAACTTGGATGCAGGTGGAAGGACCTACTCAACAAGTCGGATGCCCCGACTCGATGAGTAGGCCTGTCTAGATGAAACCCTAATTTTAAGGGTTGGCACCCTATTTAAACACCTTAACTGGCCTCCTTTATAGCCTCCAGAACCCTCAGACCATCCTCACGAAACCCTAATTGATTTTTGAGTGATTTTGATTTCTTTATGCCATTTTGTGTCTTAGAAGCTTGAAAAGAAAGAGGAGACTTGGTAGATAAAGAGAAGGCTAGTAAATCCAGAGGTTTTGGCACATTTCCTACTTGTTTAAGGTAAAAATATTCAACCTTGACCCTCTATCTCTTAGATCTCTAGTTAGGGCTAGTTTCTACCTTTTCTAAGATTGAGTAGTACCATTTCATGAATATGTGGTTCCAAGGGAGATAACGTCAGATCTGGAACCATTAAGGATTCCCATGGCATAAAGGTGCCAAATTTATGGCCATGGGAGTCCCATGCACCTTGTGGACCTCATTTTTAGGTCTCTTAAGCTTGAAGACCCATGCATGGACGTAATGTTTGTGACTTTACGTGTAATATGGACCCTAGGAGGATAGATCTATGTTCTGGATGCATTAAGTCCGACTGAAATTGAATAAATAACTTTGGACATAGAGGGACTCGGCGAATCACTCATACGACTCGGCAAGTCGGGTCTTAGTTTCCCCAAACCTCTTCAGATAATGAGCAATGTGTTGAGTTAGAAGAAGACTCATCCAGTTGGGTTCATTGTGAACCTGAAGATCATGGAACTTGGCGAGTTCAAGAACAAAACTCGACGAGTTCAAGACTATGTCCCAACTGCTTGAAGAAGAACTCAACAAGTTCATGGAGAACTTGGCGAGTCCAGGACTAGACGTGCCATCTTGCATGAAGCAGGACTCAACGAATTCAGGGATGAACTTGGCAAGTCAGTGGTAGAAGGTCCTGATTTTGTACGAAGGAGAACTCGATGAGTAGGATCGAAGTCCCAACACTTTGAGGATTATGGAACTCGACGAGTTAGGGGATCAACTAGATAAGTTGGGTCAACCAGATGTTGACCTTGACCAAAAAGTAGACTTTAACCAGGGTGTTGAACTTGACTTTGACTTTGACCCTTGAAAGGGTTAAGGGTATGAAATGGTAATTCAGTAAGTTTGATATGTGTGGGAGTTGAGAGGAGTTGATCCCCACATCAAGGACAATTCAGACACTTGACGACATTGAGGTGAGCTACCTTCCAATAGAAGTGGGTCTAAGGCACCAAGGTCGGCCCACTAGTAAGAATTACAGTGGAGATGATTGTCTTCATGATAATTATCTGATATGTTCTATTTGTTATGATTATGTACCAACATGATAGGATGTTAGGTAGTTGGGGAATAGTCCCCCTGTTACGGTCGTAAGGGTCGAAAGGTAAGTCCGGCACCCCAGATATGCTCAATAGTATGTTTATGATATGTGAGTATATAATAGTAGTAGAGGTGAAATAGTCCTCGTAGCCAGATGAGTTAAGCCAGAGGGTAGGTCGGCACCCTAGAATTGTCGGACAGGGTATGTTGGCACCCACGAATAGCCAAACAGGGTAGGTCGGGAACCCCAAAATTGCTTGACATTATATTAGTTATGTGGCATGTGGTATGATGGGGGAACACACTAAGCTTCGTGCTTATATTTTTTAGTTTTGTTTCAGGTACCTCTTCAGCGAAGTGGAAAGAGTTGGCGTGGTAGTTGTGCATCACACACACACACACACACTGGATTTCCGCACTATGACATTCTTGGGATTGTACTCTGATATTATTACTATTTGCATGATATGGCATAAAGACATGGGATTGTAGTTTTGATGAAATGATATGACTTGATGATGTTTTCTTATAAATTTTTTCTAAATCATTATATCAAAAATGAAATTTTTTGTCTTAAAAATTAGCATGTTACAAGTTGGTATTAGAGCCTTGGTTTGAGGGATTCGGACACACTTTCAGGAGTGTCTGGACTCAAATCAAGGGTTTGAAATATTTTCACAAGAAAATAGTTTTTCCAAAAGTTAAAGTAAAGAGTTTTGAGAAAGAACAAGGTGTGTGATTTGTGCGATCAGCCGAGCTCAAGTAAGTTTTCCCCAAGATACCTATACATTTTATGCTATGATATGATATGATTATGAGGATTTCATGCTAGATTAGGGCTAAGGATCTAGGAAGGATATCTTTTATGTATGATGTATGTGTATGAAAACTACATGCTAGATTAGGGCTAAGGATCGAGGAAGATGCTTGATATGCCTGTTGTATGTGCTTACTAAGCTGCATGATAGTATTTATTAGACAGTGATATGATAGTTTGGATAGGATTTGCTTGGTTTGGGTTAATCGATGCCCAAATGTTGTTTTCTTTGTGCTAAGAGGAGTTCTAGGTATCTTTAGTTAACTAGTAAATAAATACATTACATTATATATTGAGAGGACTATATAATTTCAAAAGGTTAGGTCTAGCCCTATTCCGCAACTCTTGTCTGAGTCCAACCGTTGTACTGCAGGACCTCTCATTCAAATAATTATATGGTCTTAGTAATATGTAATGCTATACACAAGCTAGTTAGGTAAAGATATTAGGGACTTCTTATGCATCTGATGGTGGAGAGTGGGTTGGAGAAGTTTCCCTAGGGTAAGCCTAGGATGAGATTAGCACAGAGCACAGTAGTAGTAGAAAGGACTTAGTGAAGTAGAAGAAATCCTTGTGGAAAGTACAAATATATATAAGGTAATATGGACTCGTACTATTACAAGCATAGGATCCGTAGTCGAGTCAAGGAGGGTTGAGGTAGAACCAAGGAAATTGTAAAGTGTGTAGGGTCTCTCGAGATTATGTATGAATCTGATAATTGTATGGTTTTGTTTCAGAATGGTGATGATTACACATCACAGAGCAGGAGGATTGGGGATCACGGTCAGGATTAGGATCAGGATCAGTTTCGGGTTCGAGTTCCAAACCAGTTGATGAGAGACTGTGATAGTTCATCGCGTCAGAGATCACTAGAGGCATCCTTGAGGCGACCTCGATTATTTCCCGGTCGATCAAGGAAGGGATTACCGAGCTGATGGAGGATCGCCTCAGGGCGTTCAGGAGCGACATGGCATCTGACTAGATAGGGACACACACTCTCTCCTTCAAGGACTTCAGGGGGTATCATGCACCAGACTTCCACAAGGTGAAAGACTTCATCATTTCCAGGAGATGGATAACAGACATGGAGTCTGCTCAGTTGACGAGCTTTTACCCTGAGGGGTCAAAGGTCCGGTATGCAGCTGGATGTTTGAGAGAAAGAGCCAGAGACTGATGGGAGTCAGTTGGTGATTCTTTGGGAGCCTCAACCATTGAGGCTATGACTTGGTCAGATTTTGTGGCTCGGTTTAAGGCTGAGTTCATGTCGGCTGTGGAGCTTTAGCAGCTAGCCAGGGAATTCCTTGATATGAGGCAGACAACTGAGTCAGTAGCGGAGATTACTGCTAAGTTCAGAGTGAGGGATTTGATGGTGCCACACTATGCGGGGGATGAGGAGATGTGGAGGACCCGCTATCATGATATGTTGAGAGATGACGTTAGGAAACGTGTCAGCTACGTGGCATGCCCGACAATGGATGGCATGATAGCCACGGCGAGGGAGAGGGAGATTGACATAGAGCACCTTCAAAAGAGGAAGGCGGAGGTTGGGCAGGTTAGTGGGGTTTCGGGGAAGAACCCCAATAGATCCGACAGTAGGTCGAAGGGCCAGCTGAGCCAGAGTCACTACAAGAAATGCGGTAGGCCGCATGAGCGAGTTTGTAGAGAGAGAGAGAGAGAGAGAGAGAGAGAGAGAGAGAAGGGAAGAAGAATTTTGGAATTCCTCTAAGGAATCAAGTATTGGACGAAATCAAACTTTATAGGGGTTTATATAGGTGATAAGGAAGGTATTGGATAAGGCAGGTATCTCAAAGATAACCCTAATCCCTTAACTTCCTCATTAGGGCATCCAATATACCCTTACTACCCAAGGAAACCCAAGAGATCATCTAGAATTCGTTTCCCCCACCCCTTTAGGGAGGTTCTATAATGAACAATATTCAACTATTGAACATTTTGTCACCCTTAGTCACTCCAGTTTCAATTAATTCCTTTAATCTCAAAATTAATTCCAAATTAATTTCTAACTAAATATTAATTAAAGAATATGATTTCTAATTAATATATTATTTCTGTAATACATTAATAAATCATTTATTTTTATTTTTAATTAATTTATTAACCAAGTGATAAATTAATAAATCATTCTTTTCTCTCCAACAGTGATCCTATTCAATTGCCAGGTTTGAAGGCAACCTAAAAGGACTATGCTACTATCAATTCAAGTTTATACCAATTATAGTTATGGGCTTAGACAACTAATCCAACAATCTCCCACTTGCATAAGTTTAATAACTATAATTGCAAGTATAACTTTGAAAAATTGACTAGAAAATTGTAGCTACCAAAAGTCACTGCCGAACTCTGACCCACTCAGTGACATGTCCTAAGATAACTGATCAAATATTCCTCCATTCTATGAGATATCGTATGAACATGAGACATGGATTATAATCATTCTCTCTGTCCAAGATTTGTTTTCCGATTTCTGATTTATGACGACTGATATCAGACTACTAATTGAACAGATCAATTCAGTCCAGGCTTAGCCAAGTGCTTTGGTTGTCATCATCAAATCATCGAGGGGACCACAGATATCGCTTTTCCCGGTTCGGGATAAAGAAACGGATAAACTTCGACTCATATGCTTGCACTATTCACTCATCAAATCATGCACAATAATACATTTTATAACATCAAGTTACTGATGTCTTAACGTATTATCAGTGCACAACTGACTCGTAAACAACAACTCATATGTCTACGTTTCAAGAATATAAGATATTATCATATCAAAATTACTTGAGATAAATTCCATGAAGTAATTCTCTAGGCTTGGGTTAATCCAATACTTAAATCCCAATTTCAAAAGTACTCATGAATATTGCAGGAGACCATTTCCATGTCCAACCCCTTAGATAATCTACAGTCTGATTCATGACAGTCTTAATTCGCTACTTACTTATAAAAGTACGATCGACTGTGGATGTTTGAATAATCCAATTATTCAGGAAGTAAAGTGAAGTGAAACACAATAATAACCTAATTAACTATGGTCTCAAAACTATTGAATATAAATAAAACACTTATTATTTAATCACCATATTAATTAGATTTTATTCTCTATGGTACTTCCTTTGCGAACAGATCAATTGGACACTATCCTAATGATGCCCATTTCACAATTCTTGATTCTAGTTATTACTAGAATGCATCATACTTCAACCTTTCATGCAATGTTTTTTTGTAATGTCGAGGCTTCAATGTCACACAGACTTTTCCAACGATATTACAAAGCAGTCCATTGGAGATTTGTTACTAAAAACAATTCCATGGAAACGAAGTCTCAAATTCAAAGTACACTCCTTGAACATCCTTCTTGCATTAAAGTTCCTAACTCACATGTAGATTTCAATAACCAACTCCCATTACGGAAACATTTCCATATTCCCATATGACTATCAATTCTCATCAAGAATTATCCCAATCTAAAACATGTTACTATGGTCCTTCCAAATTTATACTTTCAACTTTTCACAAGTAATCAATCTTCAGGTAAGCCTTAGATTGTTCTTGAAGGTTGTTTAACAACTTTAGTCACATATTGTTTTAGTCCTTTTTCACTCTCAATGCCCTAGGCATTTGGAAAAAAGAACAAGTAAATATTATAGCATATACAATTAATCCTATATCTGAAGCATATGGGATTCGTTACATATTGTATTACGTAAAGACATGATACTTGATCATTGTCTTGCTATAATACTTCCATATATCGAATTTTATATGTTGAATCACTTCAACACAATATTCATATATGTACAAGACTAAGTTCCATTGAAATTCTTCAATCTAATCCTTTAGATTTGAAACGAAGTATAAGTTCCTTCTCCCCAAAAATCCTTTTGTAGCGAAACAATTCCCAAACTTTGCAATTTGCAAAATTTGAAATCTTTGTTTCCTACAACCAATATCGCCACTTGCAAAAATTAGCATAACAACTATGCTCTCACTAGCATAACAATTATGCTTCTATCGGCATAACAATTATGCTCCCACTAGCTTTGACATGTACCCAGAAATCAAATGGACTTCTAGAAATCAATACTATTGACTTTCTTTCTAAATTGTAGATTTTTGATACGTGATGCTTTGATAAGTCTTCATTTAGACTTCTCAAGCTCATACACCTTTATTAGACAGCATATGTGTGTGTTTAAACCCTTTCAGAACTTATAGCGATAAGTTATGAACGTTCAAACTATTACTTGCCATTTCTCACAATTCAAACTATGAAAAGGGATGCCATAATCATATACGAATTTGAGAACGCAATTATCACCACTACTAACCATGACATCAATCAGATTTAAAATCTACTACAGAAAGCGATTCCTCATAATATTTTTCATGAGTTAGAGCGTAATTTTTTTTCACATAGATTTTATGGTGTATGTGTTCCTATCCATGTGAACTTATCATTTCCAACCTACAATCATAAGATAAGGTTGAGG
This sequence comes from Lactuca saligna, assembly GCF_052625555.1. Classification (NCBI taxonomy): domain Eukaryota; kingdom Viridiplantae; phylum Streptophyta; class Magnoliopsida; order Asterales; family Asteraceae; genus Lactuca; species Lactuca saligna. The sequence continues at coordinate 150,581,588 of NC_136422.1, forward strand.
ACAAACCAAAATCAAATGTAGTTTTCTTTTCATGGACTGAATTTTGTTTAATCTTAATTTCTTGCCTCCTGGCAACACAAGGGTCCACTGGTACTTCCATGTTGTTTAAGCAGCTCACTTTCATTGACCAATGTACTGTCACTGATCAATGTGCTCTATATTTTGCAGTCAAATGAGAACCATAAAACTCATAACCATTGCCAATACAACATGAAGGTGTAGATAAACAAGAATGTGTCAAATTAACATGATAGGTTTTCAGCCTCAGGTCGTCTGCTACTGATAACTAAAAGGTTTATTCTTGATTGACTCCTGAAACTCTTCAAGATCAATAAGACTCCCATTAAATTCTTGAGATATAAGTTTCTTTCTTCAAGGAACATTCCTTGACGAACTAAAACAAATATTCAAAATTTAGTGTGGATTCTCAACAAGAAAACACTTCATTGAATTGGTCTTTGTTTATCCTTTGTTTTAACCAAAACATCACAATTACCAATTTCACATATGCTAGAGTAAGAAAAACATTTCTACTTCACATTTCGTGAGGTCTTATAAACCTACTTAGTTTGAAATAAGCTTCAAGATTTGATTCAATGTTACTAGAGTGTAACTCAAAAACTTGATTTGGAAACGAAGTATGACTCATCCCTCGATTAAACCATTTCAGTAATATCTGATTCCTCTTTTTAGTTGAGATAATTTCACTAAGATGTCCTTAGAGGATCAATTGTCACATAGTTGCATAATCATTAAGATGATCACAAAACATAGTTGAGACAATTTCACTAAGATGTCCTTAGAGGATCAATTGTGACATAGTTCCATAATCATTAACATGAACATAAAATATAATACTAAAGTACTTTCCTTTCCTTTCAGATCGGAGAAAACTTTATCTTTCTACCTAATAGATTCTTCATATTCGTTCTACCATTCTTTGAAACCTTTCAAAAAATCAAAATTACACTTAACCTTATAAATATAACCATATTTACTGAACCATCAATAAATCATGAAGAATAGACTTATCATCATTTGTGGTGGATCTGAATAGTTACATCAATGTGTACTAGATCTATTAGTCCTTCACTTTGATTGACATAAACATGTGATCAACTAATTAGTCTTAATCTTCCAAGGATCAAGATTCTCATACATCATGCAGTTTAAATTGTATGATTCCAAGTTTCTATCCAATCGAAACTTGGATGATGAGAATTCATTTTCACTTGGTTAATTATGACATTTCCACAAACAAAATAATTAAGAATCAAATCAACGAAACACCAATTTTTCATAAATGTCATTGCAATGAAATACAAAGTAAATAAAACAAAATTTTACTATATTGATAATCTGCGGAAAAATTTGTCATTACAATGCAAATATATGAAAACTATGTTTCTAGACATTTCCTAAGAAATCTACTAATCTATCATAACTCTTAAGCAGCAACTCAAGAATCTGATCATCAAACTATGCAAGTAAAATCCATCTCTCATGATCAAATTCAGGTTACTCTTCTTAAGCTTCATTCTTTCTCTTAGATTCCGCAAAATATCAAAATGTGATTATCAATCTATTAATCTATCTAACTATGTTAGATAGTGAATGTACTTGAAGTAAATGTGATTATCAATCTATTAATATAGTAAAATTCAGCTTACTGTAGAGTATACACTTTTGGTTATGAAATGGTGTGACTGTCCCAAAGAAAAGCAAATTTTAAATATCGATACTTTGTTTGACCATATGTTAAAGAGAAAGGCTAATTATGAGATAGTCCTATGTGTCATTCCTGAAGAGCCCATATGTTTCTATTGCCAATTGAATGGACATTGAATGCGAAGCTGCCCAGAATACCTGAACGATCTTAAAGATAGTAAATTCAAGTTGTATAACTCTACTTCAAGTACATCCACTATCTAACATAGTTAGATAGATTAATAGATTGATAATCACATTTTGATATTTTGCAGAATCTAAGAGAAAGAATGAAGCTTAAGAAGAGTAAGTTGAATTTGCTCATGAGAGATGGATTTTACTTGTATAGTTTGATGATCAGATTCTTGAGTTGTTGCTTAAGAGTTATGATAGATTAGTAGATTGCTTAGGAAATTTTTAGAAACATAGTTTTCATATATTTGCATTGTAATGATAAATTTTTCCACAGATTATCAATATAGTAAAATTTTGTTTTATTTACTTTGTATTTCATTGCAATGACATTAATCTATCTAACTATGTTAGATAGTGGATGTACTTGAAGTAGAGTTATACAACTTGAATTTACTATCTCTAAGATCGTTCAGGTATTCTGGGCAGCTTCGCATTCAATGTCCCTTCAATTGGCAATAGAAACATATGAGCTCTTCAGGAATGACACATAGGACTATCTCATAATTAGTCTTTCTCTTTAACATATGGTCAAACAAAGTATCGATATTTAAATTTTGCTTTTCTTTGGGACAGTCACACCATTTCATAATCAAAAGCATGTACTCTACATGGATGTACTTGAAGTAGAGTTATACAACTTGAATTTACTATCTCTAAGATCGTTCAGGTATTCTGGGCAGCTTCGCATTCAATGTCCCTTCAATTGGCAATAGAAACATATGGGCTCTTCAGGAATGACACATAGGACTATCTCATAATTAGTCTTTCTCTTTAACATAAGGTCAAACAAAGTATCGATATTTAAATTTTGCTTTTCTTTGGGACAGTCACACCATTTCATAATCAAAAGTGTGTACTCTACAGTGAACCTAGAGTCAAAGAGAACATGTTCCACGGAATCTTGTGCAGTACTACATAAAGGACAATGTTGATTTAGAAAAAGTACCCATTGGTGAGCAAGGGTCTCTGCAGCTGGAATTCTTCCATATTGAGCACGCTAGATAAAGCACAAAACTTTGATGGGACAGCTTTAATCCTTCAATCTTTGGCCACAAATATAAGTTTACTTTTGAGTCAAAATACTTTGCGCACGATATTCACAAAAGACATGCCGTCTGGAGCAATATGAAACCAAAATTTATATTATTCCTTAGTAAATGCGTGAGAGTACACAGTTCATTAAGCCTAACTACCGTTTCACGAGTCCTCGGGGTGAATTTCCAGCACCATCTAAAGCCATTGATGATAAGTATCAAATTTAAAATTTCATATCATGTTAGACTTTAAAAGAATTGATTGCTACGACAACCATTGACCCACGATCATATGGATAGTTGCTTAAATGGACCACACCATTGACTTGAGATCTAATTGATGATCGAGTCAATGGACCTATATTTATTGTTCACGACTTTAGGTTTACATACAAAAATTCAAATGAGTTACCTAGAACTTAATTTTTCATGCCGTTCAAAGAAAGTTATTTACAAGCCTTATATTTTACAAACTTATTCCTTGTTATTTATAAATCTTTAAACAGTTTATAAAATCAGCTCACTAATATTTTATGTTAATATATAATACGTACTAAAAAGTCAAAATTATTACATATACTTATAACAAATAAATTTATTAGTTTAACTGCTAATTTATTTGTGCAGTAGAAATATATTTTGACATTTGAAGAGTTTAATTGCGATAAAAGGTAATTTAGAATTTTGATTTTTGAGATGGAACTAGACTACTAGAGCAAGGATTTTTATCCATCAGGAAAATTGTTTAAATTAGTGATTATAAATATCAATACGAGTGAAGCCGTTACACAACTTGTTTGAGTCCACTGAGTGTAAATGCTATTAATCTACTTCATGTATTTATAGTTTTTATATTCTATTCTATCTAGTTAATATGTAACATCCTACTTTTAGGATTAAAAAATTACGTTTGAATTAAATAAATAAAATAAATTTAATAAAATAATAAATAAAAATAAAAATAATAAGATAAAACATATTATTAGTGAATATATAAATTTGAGGTGATGAAAGTTAGATTTTATACATTTAGTAAACAAATGTTAAAATCGACAAATTAGGAAAGTTGAGTTTTACTAAGAGTTGACTCACTTAAGTGGGATTAAGACTATTAAAGTCAAGTTTGTGGTGGGGAAGGACTAGAAGTGTCAACTTTCCATATAGATGATGCAATTTTGAGACATGGTGGTTTTTTAGTAAATGTCGGAAGTTGTTCGGTAAAAACAAGAAGTTAAGAACTTGAAACAAGAACCAACACTACTTTTCCCTCTAATTTCTTGTGGTACACGATTTTAGAGATTTTGAGAAGTTCTTATGACGATTTTGTGAAGAGATTCATCATATGGCTTGGATTCAAGGAGATTTTGGTAATTTAAAGCTAGATTTGAAGTCTTTTACACATGCATGGTAAAAATCTTCATCAGAACTCTTTATATTTGAAATAGGGTTTGGCGGAGAATTCAAATCAGATTTTTGTTGGATAATTATAATTAGAGTTTTATTTCTAATCCAATATATGGTGTTCCAAATGGTTCTAAGCTTGAAATATTTTTCCTATTAATGAATTTGAGTTTTGAGTAAATGTAACCATAAACCCTAGTTATGGAGTTATGAGTAATGGAGTTGATAAATAAGAAATTATTTGGATTCTTTGATCAATGGTGAATTTGATACATTATACCTAATGTAGATGTTCAAACTTATGAATGTGTAAATCTAGGGTTTTAAACATTGTAATTGGTCATTTCAAGGCTTGTTGTTTCAAAAGAGTAGAAACAACTCTAATAAGTAAGCTTATGTTCAGTCAATTAGAATTTATTCATTAAAAATGATCATTATCATAAACTTAGGGAAACTTCAGTAATCCAAAGTGATTCAATAAAGTATTGTAGTGTTTGGATATTTTGGAAACAGAGTCGGACGCAAGATTTCATAATAGGGGTTGCACGGGAAGATTAGGGGTTGTACGATAGTAGAAAAAATAAAAAATTTAAAAAATTTCGAAAAGTTTTCCACTACGGCCGGAAAATTTAGGGGTTGCCGGTGCCACCCCGGAACCCCCCTAAATCCGCCCCTGGTCGAGAAGGCAATCTAGTATTATGATGTGGGCTCGTGAGCAGGCCAGTTAGGAGCTATGGGTCGAAGGGGCAATCCAGTCTCGTGTTTTTGAGATTAGGGGAAATACAATCTAATGTTGTGGGCCTATTGTGTATGCATTAGATATGTATAGTTGAGTGTGGTACTTTGGGGAAAACTCATTAAGCTTTGGCTTATAGTTGTTGGTTTTATGGTTCTAGCTACATCCGATGAATAGATCAACATAAAGGGGTGATTGTACTCATCATCTTAGTAGTTGTAATATTATTGGACATACTTGATTTTATTACTTTGATTTGATATGAGTGTAAAACTATGTTTTTGGTGACTTAGATTTGATGGAACACGGTTTTTACCTCTTTTAAAAAAAATTCCTATAATTTTTGGGATGTTATAAGTTTTAAAGAGGTTTTTACACCTGAAGAGTTCATGTTTGCAATGGAAATCATTTATTTATATCCAAAAGTGTTAAATGATTTTTTGGAGATTTCCTATTGGCTAAATTAAGATGCAGATTCATTTGACTTTGAAGATGTGAAATCCCAGTTTTACTCACTAGGATTTTCCAATGCCTAACCTATATTTGGAAATATATTCGGGTAAAGGTGGTGAATGAAGGTTAGATGATCTTGGATATCTAGGAAGGCCATAATTATGTAGTGGTTACTTTATCTATGTAATAATAGTATGATTGAGTACTCTCTCTAAAATATTTTAAAACCTATGAATGTTTAGAAAATGTAAGGCAATAGGACTATTTTACGAAAAATGATGTATCTGAATAATTAAAGACTTAAAATGGTTTTAAACTATTAAAACAAAAAAAACAAAAAAAAAAAACAAAAAAAAAAAAAAAAAAAAAAAAAAAAAAAAATGAAGGGTTCATAGCTATCAGATAGCTTTGTTAAATTATATAAGATAATTTTTTCTAGGTTGAGGAGTGGAAGGTTAATATTGATAATTTAATATATATATATATATATATATATATATATATATATATATATATATATATATATATATATATATATATATATATATATATATATATATATATATATTGAAATGAAAAGCTAAAATGCGTTAACTAGAGTTAGAATGACATTATTGCAAACAATATTGGGAATTGAGGAATATATATTATATCAAGTTTTAAGGTTGTAACTCAAGTAATTCGGTTCTTAGAAAGTTTAAGATCTCGGTTCTTTTGGGAGGTAAAGTCACGAAAAAATATCAACTAGGTTAAGTAGGATTTAATGGTCATGTAAAAAAGGTATTGTTGTCAAAAACTAGAAAAAATTTATTGTATTTTTTCTTTAGTTGTGACAATGGTGGTTTGTAAATGAAGGAAAATATTTCGGGGGATAAAGTGATTAATGTTGGATACAAGTGATAACAAGTTGATTCGATCCGTAAAATTTTAGATAATTTATTCAATAGCTAAAAGGATTTAAATAGCCATTACCCAGAAAGAAAATTGGAAAACCTAAAAAATCAAAACAGATTACCACATCCCTATATCTACGTTCAACACAAGGAAGATAAGAATGTATGACTGATTAATATGGATTACCAAGTCACATAGACACATGACATAGGACTTATTTAAACATACTCAAATATATATGGGCTAGACTAACCATAAGTATCAACCTAAGAAATTCCTTCCCTTAAACAAGTAAGATTAAGCTTCTTGTTTAACGTCTTGCACCCCGATTTCCTTCCTGGTCAACTCAAATGCATTCAGTGTCAATGGCTTGATCATGATATCTTCTAGATGCTCCTTTTTTCTATAGAGCTTTAGTTGGATGATATCTTTGTTCACCAATTCTCTGATGTAATGGAAATGAATAACTATATGCTTTGTTCTTCAATGCATTACTAGGTTCTTTGACAACTTTATGGCTGAACAGTTATCACACATAACCTCCATTGTTCTAGCTTTTTCTTTAAGTTCTTCGAGTAGCCCTTTCATCCATATACAATGACATGCACATGTTGTAGCCACAACATGTTCTGCTTCAGTTGTTGACAAGGTGACCACTTCTTGATTACGTGAGCTCCAACATATTTTTGTTCCACTGAACATACATAAATACCCAGAAGTGCTTTTTTGGTCCTCTAGATCACATGTATAATTATTGTCAGTGAACACCCTTAACTTCTGAGTTTGATCCTTCCGATAGTGCAACCCATAATTTATAGTCCCCTTTATATACCTCAATACTCACTTTGCCACAAGCATGTGTTCCTCTTTGGGTTTTCACATAAATCTACTAACAAGCCGACCACATACATCAAATACAGTCGTGTCGTTGTTAAGTACGTGAGACTTCCTATTAGACTCATATACTTGGTGTTATTCACGTCCTTCCCTGCTGTAAGCTTCATAAATTTTGTACCCAGAGCAATTGGATTCTTCACCCCATTTGCCTCCCACATTCTGAAAAGCTTTAGGACTTCTTTTGCATATTGTGATTGACATAACTTGATTGCTTTTGAATTATGGTTGACTTTCACTCCAAGGAAGAATTTCATCTTCCCGAGATCGAACATTTTAAATTCACGTTTCATAGATTTTTTAAATGACTCATACATCACTTGCTCATTTCCAACATAGATTAAATCATCAATGTATAAGCTAAAAATGATGACTTTATCCTTTACCTTCTTTAAAAATAGTGTGTGATTATGGCTTCTTTTCTTAAACCCTTCACATATGAAGTAACTTTCTATCCGATTAAACCAAGTTGGGGAGCATGATTTAATCCGTACAACGCACGCTTTAACCTGTACACCTTAGCTTCATCTACTTTCTTTATGAACCCCTTTGGTTGGGTGACATGCACCACCTCCTTGAGTTCACCATTTAAGAAGGTGCTTTTGACATCTAATTGGTAAAATGTCCACTTTCATTGTGTTGCCACTGCTAGTAGAGTCCTAATTATGTCCCATCAAGCCACAGGGGAGAACACTTAATTATAATTTATACGTTCTCATTGGGCATATCCTTTTACTACTAATTTGGCTTTGTATTTTTCAACCTTTCCAAGTTCATTGAGTTTTGTCTTGTCTACCCATTTACCCTTATAGGCTTGATTCCAGCTAGAGGGTCAATAATTCCCATGTATGGTTTTTTTTTCTATGGCAATTATCTCAGCATTCATTGCTTGTACCCATTTGTCATTTTGTAGGCTTCTTCAGACGTTATTGGATCATCAGTGGCACTATACATAGTGATATCGGCTTTGTCTTCATTGAACATGTCTTGCTCTATGTAGTAGTCATTCATCCATACAAGTGGTCTTCGAGTACGATTGCATGACTTATGTTGTGGAGTCAGTGCGCTTTGATCCTGTGAATTTCTTGAGGTGGTTGACACAAGGTTGTTAGGACCTTCATGTGTACTTTGAATTGGGGACATTCCTTAAACTGGAGAGCTTTCTTCAATTCCAAAGTCTTACGTTGAGTTAGGAGGACTTTGTGATTCTTTTGCATTATTTTCTTCATGTCGATTCTCTTGTACTTTTTCATCATCTTCTACAATTAGCTCATGTACTTTCTGGTTCTCATTAAACCGATTGCATCGAAACTTCATCAAAAACAACATCTCTGTTGATCACTATTTTCTTGCTTACTGGGTCATATAATAGATAGGCTTTTGATTCTTGACAAACACCCATAAATACGCACTTATGACTTCTTGCATCCAATTTTGTTCTTAATTGAGCATTTATAATGCTAACGTAGCCCTCAGGGAAAACGTCAAAAAATGAGAAGTCAAACTAACGCCAAGTTTGGCCTGGTTAGAATTTGGTCGTATCCAGCCTAAGACCAAGGTCGGGCCTTCACCAACGCGGATTCACTGATATAGCGGTTAAGGGGCAGAACTACGCCTTGCCCTCTTCTCTTAGAATAAATACCCCGGAAAACGTGGGACCAATTAGAGAGTTCCACTTTCCCATCTTATGACACCCACAATCATCATAATATTGAAGATTCTCCTCTAGCAAATAAGGCAACGAGGCAAAAAGACGTGTGGAGGATCCTCTGATACGGATCCGCCAAGACTCAACATAATTAGTTAAGAGGCGCGCAGCTCTTAATCAGGTATAAAAGGACCCTTCTTCCTCATGAAGGGGAGGAGGGAACTCTTTTTCCTCATAATTACCTTTTCTTCTCTCAGAATCAATTCTAACTTGATCATCGCAGCTTCATCTCACGAATCCCTCCCGAACATCGACTAACGATCATCTTTCTATTTTTGTATTGTCATATCAAGAGAAGGAACTCACTCGACTCTCACCCTCGATCTCAATTCAACCATCTCTGACATATCACAACATTTGGTGTCATCCGGACGTATCTCCATAACGATACATCCACGAAGCACAACCAAAGAGCAAAAATAGCAGGCAAACTTTCGGCAACATCAAGAGCAGCAGAGACAAGCCCAATGCATCTAGTGTAGCCGTTAGACGGGGGGGGGGGGGGGGGGGGGGAGTTCCCATCCAGGAATAACATGCTTAAAATCGCACGCCAGTCTCACAGATACCATCCAGCTCTGCAGCTGAAACGACGGCAACCTACATAGCCAGTCTATAGCGCCAAACAGTTAACCCACCTCCATAAGCAACAATCGTAACCATAACTCCATAGATTGTCGCAACACAAAAAATGGAGATACCTGTTTCGCAGTAATAATCGTTTTTGCACAGTTCGGGCACTAGAACCTGGATCCCTCATAATATTCAACTGCATTCACAATATTCATCGATGGTCTACCCACACGCCACTATGGCAGGCTTGTCCTATGTGCCGTTGTTTGTACATCAATCACCGGTCTTTAACCCGTTCGCACAACAGGCTCAAGGTCCAATCTCAAAAGTGTCTCAATCGCAAGTCACAGGAGTGTAGACCTCGATCAACTAGGGATCCAGCTCCTATGGACCTAGCGCCCATTTCCTAGTAGCACCAGAACTCACCCTCTTCATGGAGAGTACTCAACCATTCAACCCGTCTATGCAAGAGTATACGAGAGTAAGCCCATACATAGTTCACCCGACAGGTCAATACATATTCCAGCAATTTGGATCACAGCCAAACTTGTAGTCGTATCAACCATCCATCTCGTTAGTGGCCATGCACAACCTGATCTACGCGAGCCCCTACCAGACGCAACAACATATGGCCTATGGCGGTATGTCATACTCGTACATGGAAAAATCCCATGCCAAGTGAAAGCTCTAATTTCATCCATGAATTGCTACAATACGAGATCTCACACACTGTGATAATGTCGAACATGCCAAAATACGATGGAACTACTGACCCAGATGACCACATCGACAACTACGAGTGGACGATGACATCTCTAAAGATGGATCATTACTTCAATTGCACCTATTTCCCCTGCACCCTAACAAGAAACGTGGGCAAGTGGTTCAAGTCTCTGAGGCCAGGAAATATTTCGAATTTTGAGCAGATGAAATACCTTTTCCTCAACAACTTCATACAGTTGAGGAAAAGAAAATAGGATGCCAACTCTGTGATGGCGTGTAAGCAAAGGGAAGGAGAGTCGATTCGTGACTATTACGATCGATTCACTATTGCTACCATGAAGTTCCCAGGACAAGAAGATTTCCTGGTGACGGGCGCCTTTGCCCAAGGTGTGCTTTATAGGCCCCTATCTAAGAAGATGCAAGGGACAGTCCCCGGATCCAGGGACAAGCTCAAGTTCCATGTGGAAAAATACATGAGACAAATCGAAGGGGAAGAGCGAAAGGAGGCCAATCTCAAAGTTATACCCAACACATACATCAAATAGGAGGAGGCGGTGTCCCGGCCGAGCTCAGTCCAGCAAGAGAGGCAAGACGACAACCAGCAGAAATACAATCGCCACTCTAGACACATGTCGAGGAGGTACACGCCATTCAACAAAAATGACAATAGGAATGGTCATGCAATAAAACAAATCCATCAAACGAGAGCAAGGACAAGACCAAGTTCTGTGAATATCACAAGAGAAAAAATCATGATACCACCATATGCATGGTATTGAAAAGGGAGATAGATGAGAAGCATTTAGTTGGAAACATAGTTGACATTACAAAAGAGCTCAAAGAAAAATTTGATGAGAACAAACACCAGCCTAAAACTCAAAAGGATGGGGGGAAAGGACCATGATAAGAGGTCAGAGATACTTACCATCACTGGGCCACGCCCATGAAGCCATCTCCAAAGCCAACATACAAGTGCGATGGTATACAATCAAAACATGCTTAACATAGCCTTTCCAATGAGTGATCTTAGACCAAAACACTAGGATCCAAATGACCCATTGCACATCTTAGGGTTCATTAGCCAAAACTGTGTTAAGCATGTATACATTCATAATGGAAGCAGGGTCAACGTAATCTATGAGCACTTCCTTCGTCGGTTGCCAATCGGTTGGAAAAAGTACCTCCAACCACCACAGCAGGGTCCGCTATTCAAGTTCACTGGTCATGGCATCTAGAGAGCAGGTACAATCATGCTCCCATTTACATTAGTTAGTCGTGATGGGAAAAAACAGGTAACGAAGGTACTCGAGTTCTGCGTTGTTGATTGTCCAGCTGAACACAATATTCTACTGAGTCGACCTGCACTTTTTCAGCTACAAGCGATTCCGTCCACTCTCCACGAAATTTTCTAAAATTCAGAACAAGTGACAGTTAGGAAAAGGTCATAGAAACCATACCAGATAATGAACATGGTACCCAATAAGAAACAAAGCAAGAAACCAAATCGTGTCAAAGTGAAAGTTTCCAGAAGATGGAGAATCCACAGCGGAGATCAGCAACAACACAAATACTGGTCCATGAGTCTAGGAAAAGACAAAGAGACGTGTTCAGACAACTCACAACATCTCTTTCACGGAAAGAAGCATACATTGATCCAAAGATGGTCCATCCATAGCACAGAGCAAAAATCGCAAAGCGAGGAGATGCCTAACCGTGGGCAAGGCATCAGTCTGACCCGCAATCAATGGTCAAGCCATGCCCAGACAAAGAATGATTCAAGATTGGAACCTAATCTTTTCCAATGACAATGATGAACCAAACCCCTTCAGGATGAAGAATATAAGCGCTAGAACCAATAAAGATAGTGAAGGAGTGTCACTCAATCTAACACGCAAGATTTACTGTAGAAGAGAACCAAGCGGGGTCTCTGATGAAAAAAACCCAAATAACCATGTGAAACTCATGATTGATAGGCATGCAGCAAAGAGCGAGTGGGATTCTCACCTGTACAAGGGGAGACGCTTCCCACGGTCTCAGCATGCATTGGGTCAAGAAGGAGGGAAAGTGTAAGCGCCCGCGGAGCATGAACGGCAAAATTCAACTCTTCTACACCAAAACTCGGTGGTGGAAGCAGGAAGGAACCCTAATCTATCAAGAAAACTTTGAGGAGATGAGAAAAGGACGCACAACCATGATGAGGTAGTCACAGCAGATCACTCAACCAAAAATAAAGTGAAGGTTGAGAAAAGGGAGTATGGTCAAACTCCACACAGGATAACCGTAATCCAAGTGCCGACGTGAAGACCGGGCCCATGCCCTGATACTTAAACTTTTAGAGTCTAATGTTTCATGTCTTTTGTTTTTAAGAATTAATATAATTTTAATTTTGAAAAAGCTTTCCAGAATCCTGTTTAACCAATTTCAAAAGCATAAAGTAAAGATATTGTGCATATTTTCTGAGTAGCAACAACCGCTGATCACATACGCTACTTGAGAAAAATCTATACAATGATGCAAGCATAGGTCTTAAAGAATCATAATCTTTACCTAAAAATTTTCCAACAACATCTCATATCTAAGAATGTATAAATCTTAATTGATGGCATAAAAAAGGGGGTCCTAAAAAGATTCATAACATTTCCCCCAAAAATTAGATAGTAGAAGGCCTTGAGGTGACGATCTCGACCAACATACAGGTAGCTAAACCTCAAAGTATAGTCAGGAACATTGGCCAACATTTCGCGAATTAACATATAAAACTTGATTAAACATACAATTTAGTGACATATAAGTCAATAATAGCGGTTATATGACGTCTGAAACACGTACTAACCGATCAACGCAAACCCAAGAACAAAGAAGTGTGTAGAAAAGAATTACAGTAAAAATGTCGAATAACCTTAGCCTAAAGATATCATAGGTCAAATCAAAATACAGAAAAAGCATTTCTATTCCAAGTACAAATCAAAATACACAGTTCTTGGTCATTGACAATTAGTATCTTTCATTACACATATAACACAAGGGAGTGTGGATACATTACAGAATAAACAAAAAGGGACAAACAAAAATCAATCCCTAGAGCCCAAGGAAAAGCTTCCTGGACCCAACCTACGACAAAACTGGCGGAAGCTATCATATTCCAGCTCCCCCAGATGAAAGTGACCTGCAAAATCTGTCTCAGCAATGGAAGAAAGGGTAATATCCACCTCTTCGGCTCCTCTTAAGACATGGTCAAGATTCGGGGATTCAGGTTCACCAAAAGTTGTAGAACAACCTGCCAACTGTTTCCCTTTTTCAAGCTTAAAGGCCTCACACGCCTTTTGAACACCTTGGATCCCGCTGGAAAATTCCACACTCACGATAACCTTATTGATTTCTCGGACCACCCCCTTTTCTAACATCCATTTCAAGTTGCCTCGAGCAACAACACCGTCAACCCGGGCACGGGCCCGTCGTTGTTAGCACCTGGCTAACTCACTCTCTAGAACACCCTTCTCTCGGGTTATAGAAATCACTTGATTTTCGAGTCACTCCACTTGGCCCTCTAGAGTGGCCACATGATCTTCCAAAGTGGCCTTCTCGCAGTCCACAATGCAATTTTTCTCAGATAATACTCGATGCTCTGCCTCTGAATCATGGAATTCCCCCTTACGCCTGCAACGACATCTTGCAAAGTTTTTAATTATGCATCATTTATGCCAGAGCGGCAAACCCGATCAGCATCATATCAAAGGTCAACGGCCATGCGAGTTCCCGATTGGGCCGCAAATAACTTCATTGTGGCCGGTGGATGGGCACGACTATTCCATTCCAGGGCAGCGATGTATTCTGACAGTAAGGAATCCTTAGTAACCACCCAACCTAAAGCATAAGCCTCGGAAGCCAAGGGGGAGGACGCAGTTCTCACTTCATCAACCATGGAAGGTTTGTCCGATGGTGAAGAATCTCCTGACATGCCCGGTGCACCCCCAAGCACGAAATAGGAACCAGGATCAACTGAGAGCAAGTCAGTAAACTACAAAGGTGATGCCTTTAAAGAACTAGGTACCACCACTATCTCTTTCTGCCCAGTCATAGAAAAATTATCGCCAAGAACATCCCCAATACCTCCAAGAAGCTTGGGCACGGACACCGTGTTGCGCATCTTACGAGGACGGAGGCCCACGTCATCGGATTCAGTCTCTTTGTCCAATGAAAGAAATATGCGTAAACTTCATTTTTCTGGATAGGGGTGGTACCTTTTCCTGCTTACAACACCATAGGAATATAGGCAGAAGAAGAGGACGGAAAATGAGCAGGGAAAATGGCCCCAACAACCGGATGGGAAGGCGAGGCAGGTCCGCCAGAATTAGCATTTCTCCCTTCTGTTGAGAGCAATCTAGCGAGCTCTTGTATACGTTTTTCAGACACAGGAGGGGGAAGAGCCTCCACAAGATCAACCTCCCATTGACAAAGCTTACCCCGATAGTGACCACGCAGGCCCATCTCCAAGGAAATCTCAACTTCGGCACCTGCGAACACAAACACAAAGCATGAGAACTCACAAGCCAATAAAACACCCTCTTCTTATTTAAAAAAGGGGGGGGAGATAAGAGAATACCTCATCTCACGACAAATAAATGCGCCATCTTCCTACATGCCCTCCAGGTGGCACTCATACCAGTTGCGGCAAGGATGAAATCTTCCCAGTTCTCCTTGATGACAATAATGTTTCCCAATCGTTTGCCAAGAGTTAAGTTATCCCCGAATAACTTGGGAAGATGATCAGGAAAGTCTCGGGTTTTAAGAAACCCATGCGCCACAAGGTTTTGGTTGACCCAAAACCATTGCCTATGCTAATGTTACTTCGAAGTATCTTGTTCAAAGATCAACTGATGAATGCCCCGCCTTTTCGCCAACATACGGACGTCGGAATTCGTAGATGCACAAAAGAAGTAACTGAAAACCCAAAAATTCTATATGCAACCTAGAGATCGACAAATCAGTTTGAAGTCGATAATCTTATTGATGGCACATAGAGTTAATTCGTTAAGAAAAAAGTCGTAGTGATGCATGATCATATCAAAAAAAAAAAGGCAGATGTTAGCAGGTTAACCCCGCTTCGAATAAAGGAACACGAACCCCCACTTTCCCTAGAGGACAGTCATAGATCGATGATCCCTCCACTGGAATCATCACACCATGCTCCGGTAAGAAACTGAATTGTTCTTGCAGAAGCTGGAATTCCTCTGCGGTAAGGACTCTGCCATAATGATCCATCATCAAGAACGGATGAATGATATAAAAGAATTTTTTGCAAAATTACTGAGACGCTACAACAAAAGCAAGGAAAGGAGGAAAAGATGAAAAGTCTTAGGTAAAGGGGGTTTAAAGGAAAATTTGGCATCACAAACCGTCTCGTGATGGATCTAACACACATTGACGATGCTGTCTAAAGTCTGTCAAATGCTAGAAAAAATCTTATACATACATGTGTTGTAATATAGGCTCGAACGATGACACTTTCAAGACAACACGTACACCTACAAGCCCAAGGGACTTGTTAATGTATCCATCAGGGAAAACGTCAAAAAAGGTGAAGTCAAACTAATGCCAAGCTTGGCCTGGTTAGAATGTAGCTGTATCCAATCTGAGGCCAAGGTCGAGCCTTCGCCAACGCGAATTCACTGGTATGGCGGTCAAGGGCCAGAGTTGCGCCTTGCCCTCTTCTCCTAGAAGAAATACCCCCAAAAATGTGGGATCAATCAGAGAGTTTCACTTGCCAATCTAAAGACAACCATGATTATCATAATATCAAAAATTCTCCTTTAGCCAATGAGGCGATGAGGAAAAAAGATGTGATGGAGGATTGTCCAATATGGATCCACCACGTTACGTCTCATGAGAGAAGGCTCAACAAAATCAGTTAGGAGGAACGCACCTCTCAATCAAGTATAAGAGGACCCTTCTTACTCATGAAGGAGGGGGGGGGGAGACAGAACTCTTTTTCCTCAGAATTACCTTTTCTTCTCTCAGAATCAATTCTTACTTGATCGTCGGAGCTTCGTCCCAGTATCCCTCCTGGATGTCGACTAACGATCATGTTTCTCTTTTTTAATATGATATCAGGAGAAGGAACCAGCTCGACTCTCACCCTCCATCTCAATTTAACCATCTCTGACATATCACAACATATATGGACATACCCTATACATCTAAATACATTAAAATGCTCAACACTTGGTTTTGGCCCTATCCAGAACTCCTATGGTACCTTTTCATCAAGACTCCTACTTATTAGTGTCCTATCCAGAACACCTATGTAACACATGACATGCCCACCTTGCTGCTTCTCGCCAAAAATATGTATGCATAATTTTTTATATTTGTAAGCACCGAGCGATGTTTATTTGGGTCCGGTTTCTTCATTTTGCAACCCCATTTTTCATTGGGTTGTAGGCGGCTCTAAGTTACCTTTTAATGCCTTGAGCTTCACAAAACTCATTGAAAGCCTTTGAGGTGACTCACCACCCCTATTACTTCTCAAACACTTGATATTCATTCCAGTTTCCTTTTCCATAGATCTTTTAAAGCTCTTAAATAGTTCAAAGCTTTCATTTATCTATGACAAAAAATAAATCCAAGACTTTCGAGTGTAATCAACGATGAACACAAGTATGTACCTCTTTCTACTGGTTAAGGAAGGAGTGATAGCCCATACAGGTCTGTGTGTATCAACTATAGTATCTCTGTAGCATATCGGTTACTCTTATTGGGTATCACCACTCTGTGTTGTTTTTTGATGGCATATATATCACATACAACATGCTTCTCAGCGATTGAGGGAAGTCCGTTCACCATTTATATGCACATCATGGTACTAATGGCCTTATGGTTGACGTATCAAAACCTCTTGTACCAAAGTTAGATCTTTGAATCATCGCTATCTTGTAGATATTCTAGTTGTTGAGGCTGGAATGAAACATATATAGGAAAGATCTTGTTCCTTATTGTGTTGGATGATATGATCAAACCCTTTTGAGGGTGGAAGGCCATACAAACACCGCCTTGAATGAAAAAGTCAAGGATTTTTCTTGAAGTTTTCCAAATCTGCCATACCATTCACAATGATATGAATATCACCCCTTCCCTTGACTTCCAACTTCTGGTTATTTCCCAGTCTGACCTTGTGTTGATATGTCCCATCAATATGAATGACCCACTCCTTGACTCCTGCCATGTGACGTAAGCAAGCTGAGTCCAGAAACCCTAATGCCTCTTTATCATGCTTATCTTCTTTTACTATTACCATTAACATTTTGTTTTCCTTTTTTTTATTCTTCAATATAAACAGAATCCATCAATAAAATTTCTTCATTGTCTTCAAAATTTACATATTTACTTTTTGGGTATCTTTTGGACATTCATATTGGAAATGCCCCAATTGGTGGTATTTATAACATTCAATCTGAGACTTGTTGAATTGTGTATTATCCTCATTTTGTGGTCTTCCTCGGTCATGCCCTCTTCCTATATTTGAGTTATGTCTACCTCAATCTCTTACATGTCTAATACTTTGATCAGTTTCAACTTTTAGGACTTGTTCATCGTTCACCTTTATTCTAATTTTTTGTTCATGAATCAACAATGTGCTTTGAAGTTCATCTACTATCATGGTATCAAGACCCCTTTATTCTTCTATGGTACAGAGAAAAAAGTTGAAACTTTATGGCATGATTCTCAGTACCTTTTCTACAATCTTCACATCATTCATATCTTTACCAACATTTTGCATATCATTTGAAATGACCATGACACATCCAAGGTAATTAGTAATTGTTTCCATGGCTTTCATTTCTAACGTCTCGAAGTCTCTACGAAGTCGTTCCAGTTGAGCTTGATTTACTCTAGCATTACCCTGTTATTTGAGCTTCATAATGTCCCATATCTGTTTGGATGTCCGATTCTGTTGGATTGTCATTAAAATCGATTTTTATATCAATTGGAACATATCTTTACATGATTTTAAGTCTTTAAGCTTTCTTTCCTCATAGTTTTTTTTTTTTTGAGTTGTTGTTGCCTACTCCCTTGGCCTGCTTACTTGGTACCCCTGGTCCCACATTGACCAGTATTCTTTATATCATACAAGAGTTTCCAACACAATGCTTCATTACTCATATTCTTCATCGTATTTCGGTACACTAGGACCATGAAACTATCATGTTTCTTCCCCCATAGCACTGATCTTTTGAGTACTCTTAGGAACTCTCGTGAATGGAATTTTGATCTAATACCACTTTTTGAATACAAGTGATAAAAAGTTGATTCAACTAAAAAATTTTAAATAATTTATACAAGAGATAAGATGATTTAAACAGCCATTACACATAAAGAAAACCGAAAAAAACTAAGAAATCAAAACAGGTTGCCACATCCCTAATTTTGCATTTAACGCAAGTACAATAAGAAGGTAATATTGAGTAATATGGATTGCCAAGACACATAGATACATCGCATATGCCTTATTTAAACAGACTCAAATAAACTTGGGCTAACCCAACCATAAAGATCAGCCCAATAATTAAATGTATTCAAGTACGTTGAGGTGTTTTGGTTTCAAATAGGATGAAGATCAAAATGAAGTTTGTATGTAATAAAATAATATGGTCTATTAATTAACTGCCTGAGAAATGTGTTATCCTACATTCTCCACTTCAAAACTGAGATCAGGATAGATCAACGACTATGTGTTTGAAATAACATTTGGATTGGTGATCATCTTATTAAGGATATATTTCCTAGATTGTACTTATTGGAAAAGACAAAGATTTTCAGCTTAGTAATCCTTCGTCTACACATGATTGGATTTGGATATGGGTGTAGACTGGTGAAAGATAGAGCCAAAGAGGTTCAACTCATAACTTTGAGCTAGTTTGTTGATTCAATGTAACTTTCAAAGTACTCAGATAAATAGGTGTGGCATTGGAATATTTCTGATGAACTTTCTTTGAGTTTCACAAGAATATTTATTGAAGAGATGGCATTGGAAGTGTAACAACATAAATTTTCAAAACAATTTTTCATTTTTCAAATAACATAAAACTCATTCAATATTTTCAAATCTCATGTCTAACAATTGTCATAATAATAAAAACATATCCCAACATCAATAAATAAATCTTCTGCCAGTGTGTACGGATCATGCAGGCGCCTTCCTACGATCATCGCTAGTACCTAAAACACATAACACATAACACTGTAAGCATAAAAGCTTAGTGAGTTCCCCAAATACCACATACAACACATACGCCACTCAAGACCATAGCTCTATGGGACCTTCCGATCCATGTGTCTCAGGGGACTGCCGTCCCTACCCGTATGACCTTTCGGTCCTCATCATCTTGACCATCCGGTCCATACACTGTTGACCTTCCGGTCCATATCATGATACTCATAACATAGCATAACACATACATATCACATAGCAACATATATCACATACTCTGCATAGCATATAAGACCTTCCGGTCACACATAGTTACCACTCTAGGAAAAGTATAGGGAGAAGACTTACCTCGTATGAAGTCGGATAAACTCTCGTGCTCGAATATCCCGACCTAGCCTCCTCCTATCAACACGATAACATTTCTAGTCAAAATCCTCTAATGTTCTCATCTATAATAATGGGTAGAAGACCATTCTACCCCCCCCCCCCCCCGACCTCTCTTGAATCAGCTTAACCTAACCCCCAAGGTCAATAGAAGTCAACTCTAGTCAACAGTCAGACTTTGACCAGACTCATCGAGTGCACATGGGTGACTCGGCGAGTCCAAGCATGTCCTCGGGATCCCTCTAAAGCCTCACTCGACTCCTCGAGTGAAACTTCCACTCCAAGGGTTACCATTGGTCATGAATCGCGGGGCAACCCTAACTTGACTCGTCGAGTTCACTAATGGACTCGACGAGTTCCTTCCATGGCAACACCCAAATGACCTCCTGAGGTTAGATCTTTTTCTCTAAGTTATAGATCTGACCTTAGCATACTCAATAATCATGTAAAGATCCGACCTTTACACTCATGCAACATCCATAATGCTTCTTTGATTGAAATAGCCTCTAAAATGGCAACCTAGGGTCATATCTCTAATGGAATAGCATAAAGCAGGGTAGATAGGACTCTTTGGACCTCTTAAGGTCCAGTTCTAAGAAGAACTCCAGCTTAAGACCTTATATACTTTGAATGCAAGCTAAAGAAAGCATAAGAAAACCCTAGATTCAAGTAGATCACCAAATACACGAGGTTGAGCACAGATTTATACCTCTAGCAACCTCTTCTGATCAAATGGTGGTAGATCTGAGCTCCTCAACCATCCTAGGTTGCCATCCTTCCTTCTTTCTTGCAAAAACATGCTTAAAATGGTGAAAATGGCTTATTCTCTCTCTCACGTCACTCTCATGTGTTCTGATGCTCTCAAGGGTGAAGGTGGCAGCAAATGTGGGCCATAAGATCCTTTAAATAGGGAACGGGCCCGAGGATTTAGGGTTTCTGCCCATAGCGCGGACTCATCGAGTCCACCCATCTACTCGTCGAGTTCGTTCATTAATCTAGTCAGCAAATCACATTCCTACTCGACGAGTCTAGGCATCAACTCGTCAAGTCCCTCCTCATAGCCAAAACAAACAATATAAATATAGTACCTAGAAATTCGGATGTTACAGTTCTCCCCCACTAGAATCAGACTTCGTCCTCGAAGTCTCATTCTGCAAACAACTTCGAGTGCTGCTCCGGCATCTTCGCCTCCGGCTCCTAAGTCAGCTCGGACCCTCTCCGATGTTGCCACTGGACCTGAACCAGGGACACCTCCTTGTTCCTCAGAACCTTGATCCTCCGATCCAGGATCATGATCGGATTCTCAACATAATTCAGGATTGCATCCACCTGAATATCCTTTAGTGGCACTACTTTCGACTCGTCGGCTATACACTTCCTTAATTGAGACACGTGTAAGGTATCATGTATCTGGCTCAACTCTGCAGGTAGCTCTAAACAATACACTACCCTGCCCACCCTCGTTTTCACTTTGAAAGGACCGATGTACCAGGGGCCCATTTTGCCCCTCTTCCTGAATTGGATCACTCCTTTCCAAGGAGATATCTTTAGGAGTACGAAGTCTCCAACCTGAAACTCAAGCTCGGATTGTCGCCTATTCGTATAAATTTTCTGGCGGCTCTGAGTTGTCAGCAATCTCTCCCTTACCTGATGTATCTGCTCAGTCCTCTGAAGCACTATCTCAGTGCTGCCCATTACTCGCTGCCCTACCTCTCCCCAGCATATAGGAGTCCGACACCTCCTCCCCTACAACAACTCGAAGGGAGGCATACCAATACTCGAATGGTGGTTGTTGTTATAGGAAAACTCACCCAATGGTAGGTACGTGTCCCAAATTCCTCCGAATTCCAACACACATGCTCGAAGCATGTCCTCGAGCGTCTGAATCATCTGCTCACTCTGTCCGTCCGTCTGTGGGTGGTACGTAATGCTGAAATGCAACCTTGTACCCAACTCCTCATGGACTTTCTTCCAGAACCTAGAAGTGAGACGTATGTCTCGATCCGACACAATCGAGATCGGTACTCCATGCCATGATACCACCTTTCTCATATATATCTCCCCTAGCCTCTCCGCAAAAGAGCCCTCACTGATAGCAAGGAAATGAGCGCTCTTCGTTAGCCGATCAACGATCACCCAAATTGCATCGACACCCCTCGCAGTCCTTGGCAATTTGGTGATGAAATCCATAGAAATTTGTTCACACTTCCACTTCATACAGGGCCACCAATAATTTCTTTCAGGTCCAAATACATCTTAGTGTCCCCGGGATGGATCGAGAACCTCGATCTGTGTGCCTCCTCCATCAGGATGGCACGTGCCCCGCCCATGAAGGGCACCCAAATACGACCCTGAAAGGTTATAAGCCCTCGACTATTAGTAACAAACTCTGATACCTGCCCAATCACTCACTCTCTCTTGCGATTTTCCGGTCTCACAGCCTCTGCCTGAGCCTCTCGGATAGTATACAACACCGGAGTCATCACCGTCATCCTCATACAAATATCTCGTATCGGAGCACTCTCCGCCCTACGGTTCAGAGAATCGACTTCAATGTTAGCCTTGCCTGGATGGAACATGATCTCGTAGTCATAATCCTTCACCACATCCAACCATCTCCTCTGGCGCATGTTCAGGTTGGCTTGGTCCATCAAGTACTTCAAACTCTTGTGGTCCGTGTATATGATACACCGAACTCCATACAAATAATGATGTCATATCTTGACGACGAACACCACGGCCCCCAACTCCAAATTGTGGGTGGGATACCTCACCTCGTGAGGCTTCATCTGCCTCGATGCGTACGCTATCACGTGCCAGCATTGCACCTAACCCCGACGTTGATGCGTCACAATATACCACAAAATCTCCCATCCCTTCCAGGAGGGCTAACACCGGTGCTTCACATAATCTCTGGTGAAGTGTCTCGAATGAGGCCTGCTGCTCTAGACCCTAACTAAAATTCACGCCCTTCCGGGTCAACCTGGTGAGAGGAACGGCAATCTTGGAGAAATCCCTGATAAATCTCCGATAGTAGCCGGCTAACTCCAGAAAACTCATGATCTCGGTGGGGGATGTCGGCACCTCCCATCTCATAACCGCCTCAATCTTGGCCGGATCGACCAATATTCCATTCTAGTTAACGAGGTGTCCCAAGAACTGGACCTCTCGTAACCAGAAATCACACTTGGAGAATTTGGTGAAAAGCCTCTCCGACCTCAATACTCCGAGAATCT
The DNA here is from genome assembly GCF_052625555.1 of Lactuca saligna. Taxonomy (NCBI): domain Eukaryota; kingdom Viridiplantae; phylum Streptophyta; class Magnoliopsida; order Asterales; family Asteraceae; genus Lactuca; species Lactuca saligna. The sequence continues at coordinate 150,604,731 of NC_136422.1, forward strand.
CTCTCAGATGCTCCTCGTGTTGCTCTCTAGATCTCGAATATACCAGAATATCATTGATCAAAACGATCACCGACCGATCCAACATCGGCCTGCACACCCTGTTCATAAGATCCAAGAACGTTGTTGGTGCATTGGTGAGCCCAAAAGGCTGATATGAACTCATAATGCACGAAACAAGTCTTGAATGTCGTCTTCTGGATATCTTCATCCCGCACTCTCATCTAATGATATCCAGACCTCAAATCTATCTTGTAGAACCAAGACACTCCCTACAACTTATCAAACAGATCATCGATCCTCGGTAATGGATAACGATTCTTGACCATCAACTTGCTCAACTCCCGGTAATCAATGCACATCCGGTGTGAACCATTTTTTTTCTTGACAAAAAGGATTGGCGCTCCCCACGGCGAGCTACTCGGTCTAATAAACCCCTTTCCCAGCAGCTCATGAAGCTGCAAGGATAACTCCTGCATCTCTAGCGGTGCCAGGCGATAAGGCGCCTTAGCGAGAGGCGCTGCCCTGGAACCAAATCGATGCGGAACTCCACCTGCCTCTCAGGAGGCACACCCGGTAACTCCTCGGGAAAAATATCCAGGAACTCACGCACTATCGGAACATCATCAATCTAACTCGGTCTCTCCACGACCACTCGCGTATCCATCACATAAGCTACAAACCCGTTGCAGCCCTACTGTAAACTCTGTATCGCTCTAGCAGCCGAACAAAATGTTGACCCACATCGGGTACCCTCGCCATATACTATCAGCACTCTCCCACTAGGATCTCGTATCGTCACTATCTGCCACTCGCAATCTATAACCACCCCAAATCGGCTCAACCAATCCATGCCCACTATAACGCAAACATCCCCCATCGCAATCGGGACCAGATCTATCGAAAAGTCAACGCCGAAGATGTCAAGTATACATCCTCGAATCACATCAGTAGCATACACCGCTCGCTCATCAGCTATGGAAACTCGTAGAGGTTAACTCAATCCCTCTCGTCAAATATTGATGTGCTGACTAAACGCTAATGACACAAATGATCGACTCGCACCCGAGTCAAATAACACCAAAGCAGGTACAGAATTCACAAGAAAAGTACCTACGCATATCATAAAATATGCACAATATCTCAACTCAGCATAAATAAATGAAAGAATACATACCAGTCACAACATCGGGCACTGTGCGGACCTCCTCCACTATCAACTGGAAGGCTCTCCCGCAAGCCTTCGGTGCCTTGGCCTTCACTGGCCGACCCTCAGTAGCTCGTGCAGTAGCAGGGGCTGATCCATGTGTTGATCCTTGTAGCATCTACGGGCACTCGGCATTCCAATGGCCCGTCTGGTTGCAATGAAAGCAAAGCATAAATCCCTTGGGGCAGTCCTTGGCTATATGCCCCTCCTTGCCACATTTGTAGCAAGCACCCGACCGACAGACTCCATCATGTCCCTTGCCGCACTTCCCACAGGTGCGACCCTTCTTGCCTCCGGATCTCGTATCGGTGGGCTAAGCCCACTTGGCTGTCGATTGAGACTATACAGACTGCCTATCCTTCCCCTGAGACTCAGCCTCCTCCCTAGCCTGAGCCTCCAGCTCAATCTCCCTCTTCGGGGCATTTTCTTAAAGCTCAGCAAATGTCCGGTAAGTCGAGTTCGCTACAAACTCCTGGATGTCCCTCCTCAGAATGCTCAAATACCGACTCATGCATGCCTGCTCAGACGACACGTGCTCATGGCAAAACAACGCCCACTCATGGAACATCTGTGTGATCACAGTTACTGACTTCGTCCCCAGCTTGAGGGACAAAAACTCTTGTGCCAACCGTTCCCTCTCCACCAGGGGAACATACTCATCTCTGAACACGGTGGTGAACCTCTCCCAGGTCACCTCCAAAATCTCTGCAAGAGTGAAGTTCACCGTCACAAACTTCCACCAGTCCTTTGCTCCCAAGCGAAGCTGGTTCAGTGCAAACCGAACCCTCAAATGCTCCGGACACGAACATGTGTAGAAGCATCCCTCAGTATTAGAAATCCATCTCATCGCAGCAATCGGGTCCTGTGTCCCATCAAACTCTGGTGGCTTCGTGTTGCTGAACTCCCAGAACAACAACAAGTCACCCCCATGAGGTCTAGCAGCAGCTGCAGCCTCAGTAACTATTGTGTATCTCTCGTCAACTGTCTCAATCAAAGTGGTCATGATAGAACCAAACATCTTCGGGATCTCTACGCGAATAGCCGCAGCCACCTCATCGTGGATCATCTGATGAAGCTCCTCGTCACTCACGTTGCGGGTCTCTAGTCGATGGCATGTCCCAACCATGATGTCTCTGAAATACAACATAAAAATATCAGATACTCGCTCGAGTAAGCACGCACTCGATAACCCATCCCTTCTTGTTCCTTAGTACCCTAAGGATTCTTACTTGGACTACACACTAAGCACCGGCTACCCTTCGGTAGGCCCCTCATAAGCTCCTCACTGCTACCTACTCACTCTCAAGCATCTCATAGCATCAGTAATCTCCTAGGCTAAGGCATCACAGATCAGGACACTCTAGTCCTAATATGAATATCTAGCCTATTCTAGCATACATAACATATCATATCATATCTCATAACACATAACATAAGGGTATTTTGGAAAATCACTGTTAGGTCGCTGACTGATCGTACACACTGCTTTTTTCCGCTTTCTCAAATTCTTTTACATTTTATAAAAATTGTTTCTTGTATAAAAACTTTCTCAAATCCTTAGTTTGAGTTCAGATACGCCCGAAGGTGCATCCGAATCCCTCAAACCAAGGCTTTGATACCAACTTGTAACAACATAAATTTTCAAAACAATTTTTCATTTTTCAAATAACATAAAACTCATTCAATATTCTCAAATATCATGTTTAACAATTGTCATAATGATAAAAATATATCCCAAGATCATAAAATAAATCTTCTGCTAGTGTGTACGGATCATACTGATGCCTTCCCGCGATCATTGCTAGTACCTGAAACACATAACATAAAACATTGTAAGCATAAATGCTTAGTGAGTTCCCCAAATACCAAATACAACACATACGCCACTCAAGGCCATAGCTCTACGGGACCTTCCGATCCATGTGTCTCAGGGGACTTCCGTCCCAACCCTGGTAGACCTTCCGGCCCTACCCGTATGACCTTCCGGTCCTCATCATCTTGACCTTCCGGTCCATACATTGCTGACCTTCCGGTCCATATCATGGTAGTTGTAGCATAGCATAACACATACATATCACATAGCAACATATATCACACACTCCGCATAGCATATAAGACCTTCCGGTCACACATAGTTACCACTCTAGGTAAAGTATAGTGAGAAGACTCACCTCGTATGAAGTCGGATAAACTCTCGTGCTCGAATATCCCAACCTAGCCTCCTCCTATCAATTGGATAACATTTCTAGTCAAAATCCTCTCATTTTCTCATCTATAATAATGGGTAGAAGACCATTCTACCTCCCCCCCCCCCCCCTCCCCTTGACCTCTCTTGAATCAGCTTGACCTAACCCCAAGGTCAACGGAAGTCAACTCTAGTCAATGCTCAGACTTTGACCAGACTCGTCGAGTGCACATGGGTGACTCGGCGAGTCCAAGTGTGTCCTTAGGATCCCTCTATAGCCTCACTCGACTCGTCGAGTGAACTTTCAACTCGACGGGTAACACTGGTCATGAATCGCGAGGCAACCTTGACTCGACTCGGCGAGTTCCATCCATGACAAAAGCCAAATGACCTCCTGAGGTCAGATCTGTTTCTCTAACTTATAGATTTGACCTTACCATACTCAATAATCATGCAAAGTTCCGACCTTTACACTCATGCAACGTCCATAATGCTTCTTTGGGTGAAATAGCCTCTAAAATGGCAACCTAGGTTCATATCTCTAATGGAATAGCATAAAGCAGGGTAGATAGGACTCTCTGGACCTCTTAAGGTCCATATCTAAGAAGAACTCCACCTTGGGACATCATATACTTCGAATCCAAGCTAAAGAAAGCATAAGAAAACCCTAGATTAAAGTAGATCACCAAATACACGAGGTTGAGCATAGATTTATACCTCTAGAAACCTCTTCTGATCAAATGGCGGTAGATCTGAACTCCTCAACCCTCCTAGCTTTCCCTCCTTCCTTCTTTCTTGAAAAAACACACTTAAAATGGTGGAAATGGCTTATTCTCTCTCTCTCTCTCTCACACACAACGCTCTCAGGTGCTCTGGTGGTCTCAAGGGTGAAGGTGGCCGCAAATGTGGGCCATAAGGTCCTTTAAATAGGGCACAGGTCCGAGGATTTAGGGTTTCTGCCCAAAGTGCGGACTCGTCGAGTCCACCCATCTACTCGTCGAGTCCGTTCATTAATCCAGTCAGCAAATCGCGTTCCTACTCGACGAGTCTACGCGTCAACTCGTCAAGTGCCTCCTCATAACCCAAAATAAACAGTTTAAATATGGTACCTGGAAATCCGAATGTTACAGAAAAAGGGAAACTATTCTACTTGATGTAGTATATTTTCCCCCAATAAGATAAATATATTAGTCTAGAGGAGTTTGGTAAACTGGGTACCAACTAGATCCATTATGGCTAATAATAATATAAACTTCGATTTAGTTTTATTAGGCATGACCCTAATACTTCAGAGGTCTTGTGCAAAAACCAAAATTAATTTCCTAAAATAAAATCTTTGGTAAAATATTATCAAATAAGTTCTCTATAGCTAAATTCAACTTAGAGATGATAACAAGCATTCTTACCTAAGTACCACATACGAGTCTACACTCATTAATCATAAATTAAAAGTGTTACTAATAACTTTTCAAAATAAGATAAACATCCAACACATTACTATTTTCTATACATTAACCTTCTAGAATTTGCGGAAATAAATTCAACTATTATACTTTTCATAATCGATATTTTTAATTGAAATCAAATGCAACTCATTTAATCCATTTCCCGGGGAATGATAGATCGTAAATAAGATTCTAAATATATATTTTTAATCTGATTTTGCTAATGTAGTTTTAATGGGAACAATCAACAATAATACGTTAGATAAGAAATTGGATAAGTATTTATATTTTATGAGAAATTTAGTATCGTGTTAGTTGTATTACGTTCAATTAGTATTATTTGTAATGATTTCAATTTTTTGAAAAAATCATCATCATCAATGTTTGAGATATAACCGTTTTCTAACATGTTTTAAAGTTTTTTTGCAACGTGTCTTTACTAATTTTTTTTGTGACTTTAATTTTTCTATTGTGAATGATTGTTGAGTTGAATATCGATGTACCAGTTCATATGATTCTATTTCACTCTCTTTAAAATATGTTTTCTTAAAAATTTGTACTTTTTTATTACTCTTTAAGAAACACATTGCTCGTTGTCTCATCAATAAACAAGGTTTTCGAATTTTAGTTAATGGTGTACCCTGGTCGGTTATTTGAGATAGCTCCATACCGACCCGGGTCCCACAAGACGAACAGTAAAGAACCACATCATATCATGAACGAATAACCGTACATGAACTTTGGAGTCATATCCTATAGATGATGCAAAAGGAAGAATATGGTGCAATAGATTAATAAAAGGACAAAAGGTGCACCTTCCTACAGACCGGGGAATAAATAAAGAATCGGGCCACGCCTTTAACCTCCAGAATCACAAAATGTCACACCCCCAAACCTGAACGGCGGAATCGTTCGAGGGCGGATGACTTCATGTAGTATCGTAACAATTGAATACATATCAAATAAAGTAAAACAACCATCATATATATAATTTAAAAGTTACATTTTTGAATGAAACTTGTTCAAAACAAATTACAATATGATGACAAAATGAGTTTTAAACTGACGACTTAGCGTCACTTCTCCAAAAGCTGAAGTCTACCTGAATTACTGAATCCCTGAGAAATGCAAGCAGTTTTGAAAGAGTGTCAACAATTAAGTTGGTGATTTCATAGGCGTTTATGTATAAAATTTGTAAGTTTGGTATAAATCACTGAGTTTACTTCTGAAAAATCCAATATTTTTCCATGAGTGTGTGGTAGTTTAAAAGTTCCAAAACTGTAATGCATTAGTAGTTGTCATGGCTAGAATAATAGATTTATGTATGTATAAAATCACTAAGACATTTGATAACCCCGTAAATCATTGAGTTTTTAATACTTCATGTGAGTTTTATAACCATGCTATTGACCTAGGCTGCCTGTAACAACGTTCTTTAGGCGTTGGAATGTTATGACGTTTGTCACCCCAGACCTGCCGGTCTAACTGTAGCTAACAGTTTAGGTGCGGGATTGTCAATCCCGTATAGATCTATACACAAGTATCACGCTCTCCCTACAAGAGATTATGGTATATAATACAGGACTTTAACGGCATACTTGGTAGTACGTGAAGTGGAATGTCTCACAAAACTTAGTATCAAATAGATTTATGTATGAAAGGTCCATTTGTTCTTGTATATGAAAGTATTTCCTTGATATAGTACTTATAGTATGTAAAATCTCATGAATATCTAGTAAACTATACTTATTATAGTTTTTCCAAAAGTGTGTTTCGTTTGTATGGTAAACCGTAGAGTAGTGTCGACTTTGTATGTAAAGTATAACATTATTGAACATTTATACTTAAAATATAAATATAGTGCTTGATATTTATATAACAACAAGTTTCATTTCAAAAAGACAACGTGTTATCATAATATGTTGTATGAGAATGTTTTCCTATGATAATTATAAATCACATATGATTTATTATATATCAAAAGTATACTAAAATATTGATGTTTTTCACACGAGGATAACCGTGTGTTTACTTGTATTCCCCCCCCCCCCCTTAAAAGTGTATAAAAGAATTTACAAAGCATTTGAAAACATAGTTATAGGGGTATGAACTCACTTGTTAGTTCGAAGAAGGTGAGAGGAAAACCGAGCAGAACTTCGACAGGAGAAAACGGATTTCTCATGATTCTCGGGAATCTCAGGAGTGTAAAACCTTACTTCGGGACTTGGATGTGAATATCGGGGCTTCGGGATGGCTTCGGGGGTTAAAACGCAGAGCTTTGGCACTAGAGAGAAGAGAATTGAGCACCTAAACCCTAAACCATCGGTTTCTATTTATAGGGGTGAAATCTGAGGTTCACGTCGTGAGTTTGGGTGGCTCATGTCGTGAGCTCGACCTGCCTCCTCTCGTAGACTTGACAACTCGTTGATAGGCTCTGGAACCCATCAGTCACAGGTTCACGTCGTGAGTATGGGTAGCTCACGTTGTGAACTGCCTGACAGCCTCGAGTTTTGTGTCCTGAACTTGGAAAATCCGTAACTTTCATGTACGAGCTCCATTTTTGACGTTCTTTATATTCATGCGTAGGCAAGATTATGCTATACAACTCTCGTTTAGACTCCATCGGCTAATTTTGAATTTATTTTTAATATTATATTTTTAACAGACCGTTACAGGAAAAGTCCGTTAAAAATCCATAACTTCTTCATCCGGTGCCCATTTCGTCAGACTTTTTACTGTTGCACTATTATTGTTGAGATCTTCAATTCTCATTTAGGTTGTTTCAGCCAAAAATCCCTCGATCTCTATTTCGAGTTTTTAGTTGTCTACTGCTATCCCGAAACTTAGAAAAATCATAACTTCCTCATATAAAGTCGGATTTTGACGTTCTTTTTATGCACGACCACGGTTTAGTATAATCAACGACTTTTGTTTAGATACCTAAGGCTAAAAAGTATTTTATTGATTTTTCACTTTTTGCGTTTGCTAGTGTTTTATCGGTTTTGATACGAATTTTCGATTTGTCATATCCTCTTCGTTATAACTCGGATTTTAGTGTTCTTTATATTTCCGAAAACCTTGACACAATTACTATCATTTTAGGCAATCCAATACAGACTTTTGAACATTTTTTTTTTTGACACTAGTTTCATTATATCAAAAGAGGTTACAATTCTTGACTTTTTAGGTCATTACATTGATTCGAAATATCGGGTTGTCACACAAAAGGCCTATAAACACTATATACAATATTAAAGCAATTCTCATATTCGCAATCTAACATGGGCGTCGGAGAGCAATATCGGCCACCAACGCTCGGTATGGCTTCCTAACCCAGTAGTTGTTATTTCGTGTAGATCGGATTCCCATATGCTTATTAGATAGGATCCCTATATGGAAAGCTAAACATTACATGGAACTCACAGTAAGAACATTGGTTCCATCCTTATTATAGATGTATCACAGTAACATGCTATGGAGGCACCCAACGAAAATTTTGCAAATAAGATTATACATGCTATGCAATACAATAACCGATTGACTGAATGAAAAATGACCTTTACCGTATATGGAAGGAAGCGATATTGCATGTCTACATAAAACTGTTACAGCGAGAAAAGAACATACCACCCATCTCCTAGGAAATGATTTGATACTTATATATGGGCACATATACGATATAGGTATCCACAAGATATAGTGTGATAGCGGAAGCTCAACAAGAAATATGCACGATCAGTGTTTCTCATAATTACCAGAGCAGATAAAGAAAAAAGTGAAACAGCCAGCGGGACACTTAACAAGTTTTATGGGACACTCTGTATGGCCAAAAGGAATATTGTTCGTTCCGCTAACCTCAACAAATCAAGTGACACAAGCTAAAAACTCACAGATGTTAGACTTCATAATTGTATAATCAGTGTCACCATACAATGTCATATTTGAGAGAAGCGCAATGAAAAAGTTTGAAGCCATCGCATCGACGATCCATGGTGTAGTTCAGTTTAACATGCCAGCTGGATATGGTACAAGTCATAGTAAGCTATCGGCAACACCCATGGAAACGATAGTAGAAGAAGGGGTGAAAAAGACAACGCCGAAACGAAAACAAGAAAGTAATGAGACAAAGGAAGTTGTAATAAACAATAGATACGCATATCAAGGAATACGAATTGTAACAGGGTTATTGGGTAGCCTGAAAGAGGAGCTAATGAAATTATTGAACGAAAGTGTTCACGTGTACACTTAGGAAGCGGTGGACATGACCGGTACACCAAGACAACTAGTTGAACACAAATTAAACGATAATCTGGGAAACAAATCGATCTGGAAAAAAAATGACGATCCAAGGATATGAACAAAGCAATAAATGATGAAGTAGATAAGTTAGTAATGGTAAACATAGTAAGGGAGTCATTTTTCCTATCTTGGGTAGCAAACCAGTACTGGTAAAAAGGAGGCGGGCAATAGAGAATGTGTATAGATTTTACACACTTAAACAAAGCATGCCCAAAGGACTGCTATCCACTACCATCCATTTATGAAAATATAGAATCTTTACATAGGCATAAGTGGAAGAGTTTCCTAGATGCCTAGAAAGGCTACCACCAAAAACACATTCACAAAGGAGACGAAGAAAAAACATATTTCCATATAGACCAGGGAACATTTTGTTACATAAAAATGTCGTTTGGATTGAGAAACACAAGGGAAACGTACCAAAGGATAGCAAAAAAAATTATCCATAAATAAGTAGAAATATCAAAGTCTACGTGGATGGTGTGGTCATCAAAAGCAAAGATGAGAATCATTTTTTGTAGGACATAGCGGAAACCTTCGCCAGTCTAAGGTATGTGAACATGAAACTGAAACCACAAAAAAGTATATTCGAGTGGAAGAAGGAAGGTTGTTAGGACATGTGATTACAAAGGATGGAATAAAATCAAAACCCAAAAAGATAGATTCCTTATTAGAAATGTAGTGACCAAAAACAGTGAAAGAGATACAAGCATTTAACGGAAAATATGCAACACTAGGATGTTTCTTAGCTAAATCTGAAGAAAAAACATTCCCTTTCTACAAAACACTGTAAAGAGTACTAGATAAAAGGAACTTTCGATGGATGGAGGAAGCAAAGAACGCATTCATAAAACTCAAGATAGTGTTAGCCGAATTTCCCACATTGACATCGCCAATCCTGGGAAAAGTTTTGATGATATACTTAGCGACGCCAAAGACGGCAATCAACATAGTATTAGTAGAAAACAAGGAAGATAAACAAATGCCCATCTACTTTGTCAACCACGTATTACAAGGAGCAGAGGTAGGATACTCAAACTTGGAAAATTTGGAATTATCCCTAGTAAACATAGCAAGACGATTGAGGAGATACTTCTTAGCTCATACCATAGAGATCCTTACGAACATACCATTACGATAGGTTTTACTAAAACCAGAGAATTTGGGAAGATTAACTAAGTGGGCTATGGAATTAGGAGAACAAGAAATCGTATTCAAACCAGGAACCAGCATAAAAGCAGAAGCATTAGCAGACTTTATTGTTGAAATAATGGGTAAACATGGATGTTTCATCAGTAGTAGAACCATATGTTCAAGTCACAAACACAGAAGCCACACATGGAAATCAATGGAGGTTGTACTCAGATGGATCTTCCTGTATAGAAGGGACATGAGTCGGCTTGGTACTAATGATTCCAACAGGAGAAGAAGTAACTTATGTGCTAAGATTTGATTTCCAAGCGTCAAATAATGAATCTGAATACGAGGCACTCATTGCAATACTAAAACTAGCTATCAAAATAGGGTGCGAGCATATACATGCCTTTATAGACTTGATGGTAGTGGCTAACCAAACCAATGGATTATATGAGATTCGAAGGAAAAATCTGGTGCAATATGTGGAAAAGGTTAAAGCATTAACAAAGTAATTTAAAAGCTTCATGTTGGAACATGTGCCAAGATTAAAGAATAAAAGAGTTGACGTATTAGGAAAACTAACATCCTCAATTGTCCCCCATTAGGCCAAAAAGATGTTAGTAGAAATAGTGCAAGCAAAAGCAATAGAAGAAATATCGGTAGTGACCATAACAATGGGAACGTGTGATTGGAAGAAACCAATAATATAACACTTGATGGAAGATAGATTAACCCAGGATGATAAACAAGCCAGGAAATTATGAGTCAAGGTACCATCTTTCATAGTAGATGATGGAGTTTTATACAAGAAAGGATACTTAACACCTTGCTTATGTTTCATAAATGGAAAGGAAACAGAGAACCTCGTAATAGAGATACATGAAGGAATTGCCAGAGCACACGAAGGCACGTGAACAATAGTATGGAAAATCGCAAGGGTCGGGTACTATTGGCCAACCATGTATCAAGACGCGGAGGATATACTCTATAGATGTGGAAAATGGAAAAAGCACACACCAATCCTAAGGAAACAAATGATACCAATGATTAAAATTAGCAGCCCATGGCCTTTCTTTTATTGGGGCATAGATAAAATCGGGCCTTTCATAGAGACACCAGGAAAACTAAAGTTCTTAGTAGTTACAATAGACTACAACACCAAATGGGTCAAGGTAGAGCGCTAGCTTCAATCATAGGCCAAAACAACATAAAATTCTTTTGGAAGCAAATCATTTCCCGCTTTGGGATACCCCATACGCTAATTTTGGATAATGGCACAAAATTTGCAAATTGGGATCAATAAAAAAATTTACTTGTGTTGCGCACCCAGAGGCGAACAAACAGACTGAGGTCACCAACAAAATAATAGTACACAGTCTAGCAACAAGGTTAGACGAAGCTACTGGTCGATGGGTTAACGAGTTACAAAGTGTGTTATGGGCATATTGGACTACAACGTGTAATGCAACGAAGGAACACCTTATAACCTAGTCCACGGAACTGAAGAAGTACTACCATTGGAACTAATCGTCCTAATAAACCGAATTGACAATTTAAATATAGAGAGAAATGATTAAGGTATAAGGGAAAAGTTAGATGTATCGATGGAACAAAAATAAGTGGCAGCAACACAGCAAGAGCATTATAACAAGCTGACAAAAAGTTAATATAATCAAAGAGTCAAGGGCAGTTGTCTCAAGATAAGTGAGAAGGTACTAAGGAATAATAAAGCTAGTAGAAAAGAGTCGCAAGGAAATTTGATACTAATATGGGAAGGACCTTACATAATCCAGGAAGCAAATAGAGATGGGTCATATATTCTTGAAACAATGGATGGAGAAACAGTGCCAAGATCATGGCACGTAAAAAACCTAAGAAAGTTTTGCATCTGAACAAGCAAGGGAAAGCATGTCGAATGATATCAAAATGGAGGGAATGAAGCAATTACTATGAAATTCTATATTTACTGTGAGGGAAAACATGGAAAAGCCAAAACAATACAACCTACCCACTTAGCCAAAGAATACATTTATTCTTCATGAAACATGTAGCTTAGCCAGCTGACTACATTTATACTTAAGTCAAGTATCTAACTCCGACACAGGCTACCCACTTAGCCAAAGAATACATTTATTTTTCATAAAACATGTAGCTCGGTCAGCCGACCACATTTATACTTAAGTCAAGTATCCAAATCCGACACATGATACCCGTTTAGCCAAAGAATACATTTATTCTTCATGAAACATGTAGCTCGGCCAGCTGACTACATTTATACTTAAGTCGAGTATCCAACTCCGATACAAGCTACCCGCTTAGCCAAAGAATACATTTATTCTTCATGAAACATGTATCTCGTCCAGCTGACTACATTTATACTTAAGTCGAGTATCCAACTCCGACACAAGCGATCCTCTTAGCCAAATAATAAATTTATTCTTCAAGAAACATGTAGCTCGGCCAACCGACTACATTTATACTTAAGTTAAGTATCCAACACCGACGCAGGCTACCTGCTTAGCCAAATAATACATTTTTTCTTCATGAAACATTTAGCTTGGCCAGCCGACTACATTTATACTTAAGTCGAGTATCCAACTCCGACACAGGCTACCTACTTAGCTAAAGAATACATTTATTCTTCATGAAACATGTAGTACAGCTTGCCGACTACACATATACTTAATTCGAGTATCCAACTCTAACATAGGCTACCCGCCTAACCAAATAATACATTTATTCTTCATGAAACATGTAGCTCGGCCAGCCGACTACACTTATACTTAATTCGAGTATCCAACTCCGAAACAGGTTAATCTCTTAGCTAAATAATACATTTATTCTTCATGAAACATGTGGCTTGGCCAACCGGTGACATTTATACTTAAGTCGAGTATCCGACTCCGACACTTGCTACCTGCATAGCCAAAGAATACATTTATTCTTCATGAAACATGTAGCACAACAAGCCGACTACATTTATACTTACATTGAGTATCAAAATCTGACACAGACTACCTACTTAGCCAAAGAATACATTTAAGCCCCATTTGTTTTTCGTCTGACTGAGTTGGGTAAAACCTATTGGGCTGACTCAGTCAGCAATATGTGTTTGATATTTAGTTTTTATGCATCTAACTCGGAAATAAGCATCTGACTAAGAAAGGAATTGAATACCAGTTGACTGAAGAAAGCAAGAAAATTTTCCATCCCATTACCCTTGCCCTAACGTATCCCATTCCTTCTCTTGCAACCAACAAGAATCATGCAGCAAGCACCGATCGAAGTTCCTCCTCGTCTCATCAGGTAAGCATCAATTTCCACTTCCTCATTTAATAATAGTTTTGATTTCTACCATGAATGATTGTTGTTGTCTCGATTTCTGCATCGATTTCATCCCTTATTTCCAAAATTTGCACCGATTTCTGCCATTATTTCCGATATTTGTATCGATTTTTTCTGTTTGGATTGTTGTTGTTTCAATTTTTGTTGAATGTTCCATTGTTGTTGAAAGTTTTTTCTTGTTGAAATTTGAATGTTCTATTGTTGGTGAAAGTCCATTTCCTGATGAACTTTTGCTATTGAGATTATGTTCCGGATTTGCAAATGTTTTGCTTGCCGTTCACTTCATGTTTGTTGTTGATATTATCATTTGTTGATGATGTTGATAAATTTATATGTTTATTGATTTTGTTAATTTTTTTCTTGATGAATTCATACCTTTGTTGATTGTTGTTGAAAGGTTAAAATGGTAATTTGTCATCAGTCAGCACATTCGGTCAGATGTACAATCAAACAACATGGTTTCCAACTCAATCAGGATTTCTTACCCAGACAGACCTTTCCCATTCAACACTTTCTCAGTCAGCAACAATCAAACGCGGCCTTATTCTTCATGAAACATGTAGTTCAGCCAACCGACTACATTTATACTTAAGTTGAGTATCCAAATCCGACACAAGCTACCCGTTTAGCCAAAGAATATAGTTATTCATCAAGAAACATGTATCTCGGCCAGCTGACTACTTTTATACTTAAGTCGTGTATCCAATTCCGACACAGGCTGCACGCTTAGCCAAAGAACACAATTACTCTACATCAAGTATGTAGCTTAGATACTTCCTCACGTTCATACAAAAATAAAGTTGTACGCCTACGCAAATCCATCCCAAAATTAAATAGTATCCCATTCTTGTTACTGTACTATTATGTTCATATTTAGTCATATAATTCATGCATATGTTTTATACATTTAGCAATAATATGGGACAAAAGATACTTATTATGTTTAAAATATGTTTTGTAGATGCAAAGACATGCTTGATACAAAAAGGAAGAAAACAAAGAGCTAGAAGCAAGAATGGATGAGCTAAAGTAGGAACGAAGAAAAAGAAGATTTGAACATAGAATACCTTATCGTCGTGAGCTCCAACACGACGTGGTGAAAAGAAGATTAGTGGCCATCAAAGCCGACTTGGAGAATACAGTATAGACTCGAGGAACATGTCATGGTGGCGATTAACCATGACGTGGTGGTCAGATTTTGGCAACTATAAAATCCCAAACATTAAGTCGAATCTGTAGGAAGGTGATTGGTTTTCTAAGGAGAATTACAATTGAAAACCCTTGGAAACCTAAAAGAAGACTGAAAATCAAGTGAAGCTCAAGGATTGAAGAATATTTAGAAGAATTCCACATTGATCTAGTTGGTTTGCTAATCATTCCCTTTGTCTAGCTTATTTTATATGGACTTGGTGTGTTTTCCTGCTATATTGAGAGGCTAAATTCCTTTTACTTATGTTTGGTGAATATGAACCTAATCTATATGTGTTGATTTTGAATAGTGAATGCTTTATAGTTGATTTTACTTGTGTTTGATAATTTAAACCCTAGGATGTTTAGTTCTAGTTTATATTGCTTATAAATCAGATTCTTTGTGTTAGTTGAACATTTTAATTGCATGAATTTGTCTCCTAATTGTTTATGATCATTAAATAGTTACAGATAGGATTAATAATATCTTGGATTAAGGAATTAAAGCTGGTAACTTTAATTGTGTTAGAGAGAATAATTAATATTAATTTGTGCTTGGTTATTTAACTTGATCATAGGAAAGTAACTACTATCATTCATAATCCAATTTGTGTTTATTATAAATTTGGTGTTTAACTTGTGAATGATAATTGCTTGGTAATTCATAAATTGGTAGGCCTAAATATTTGATCGTAATAGCTAGTTAACAAATTGGTAATCAACATAATCCATCCATTACAAAAAACCATAGGAGAAAGTGAAATTGGATCTAAGCAGAAGTATTCTTTTAATTTTTGAAGTTAATTTGTTTTCTTTGTTTTCTTAATTGCTAGTTGATAGTTTAAGTTCTTCTTATCTTGAAAAATCAATAAAAACACCCTATATTAAAGTTTGTTACTTAGTTTAATTATAAGTAGTTAATTTATTTAATTGAATTATGTTCCCAATGTTCAACACCCAACTTACCTAAGCTATTCTATAATCTAGCTAGGTACACTGCCTATAAGTGCATAGTTTGTAAAGTTTTGTTAGGTTATAAATTTAAGACTGATAGGTATATTTATGCACTTCACATTTTTTGTGCCATTGTCAAGGAATGACTTATTTGATTTATCGTTTAATTGCTTTTAGTTATTAGATCCTTTTTGTGGGTTAAAAACTGCAAAAAGTTACTTTGGTTGCATCATTTTATTTTTCTCTCTAAGGTGCAACCACATTGTGGTCATATTCAACACGTTGTGGTCTTGTCTCAGTTAATTTTTACTTTAGTATTTTTATTCCTTTTAAACATTTTTGTTTTGTTTTGTTTTTATTGCCATGATTTATAACCCAAGGATCTAAAACTACAATCGCTCCACCACTTCAAGATCCAAAATAAGCTTTTCACAAAAAGAACAACAAGAAAGTCAACGAGCCAATAAGCACTTTTCAATCGGAAAAGGGATTTGAAAGTTTTGAGAGGACACCTGATAAGAAAGGAATTGGATATTAGCCAAAAACATATACTTAAGAAAATTCATAGGAGGAAGAAATAAAAAGCGAGGTTGAAAATATGGTGGATATTACGAGAATGACGACGGGAGATTACAAGAAGAGGACACGAGAAGAACATGGACCAGGTCTTGTACCACCTGAGATACTAGCTGAAAGAAGTTTAAAGCTCAAAGGGCACATTCTATCAATGCTCAGGGATATACCTTTAGCGGGGAAAGAGTATGAAGATGCTTTCAAGCATATTGATGAAGTAAAGGACATTGCAAATTACTTCAATATTCCTAACATGTCAATAGAATTTGTGTTACTTAGGAGGCTTCAGGTAGTATTTATCGATGAAGCTAAAGTTTGGTTCAAGCCACTTGCGCCAGGATCCATTACCACTTGGGAAAATCTATGTGATGCTTTTATTGAGCAATTTAGTCCACCTTCAAAGATCTAAAAGCTCAAGAAAAATATTAATAATTTTCAATAAGAGGTTGCAGAGTGCTTATATGAAGCATGGGAGATATAAGGACTTGCTTAGAAGTTATCATGAATATGATCTTAATATCCAACAAGAAGTGTCCTTTTTCTATGATGGGGTGATTGTCACAACAATAAAAATTCTTGACTCTCAAGGACCAATGGCAAAGAAGGAGTCAACAAGCATTAAAGAGTTGATTGAAGAGTTTGCAAAGCACTCACTTGAGTATCACAACCCACAAGAGGACGTCACTAGAGGTAAAGGAGATGGAGGGAAAGAGAACATGATTGTGGTTTTGGAAAATTTAGAAAATATGGATAAAAGGATGAAAAATATGGATCAATCTATCCATGCAATAAGAGTTGGGTGTGACAATTGTAGTGGACCACATTTGACTAAGGGTTGTGATCTAGATGAGAATGGTAACCGAAAAGCACAAGTTTTCTACTCAAGTGGTGATCGATTTGATGAAGATTGGGTGAAGCCCAAAAAGGAGTGGTTGCCATATGAAGAGTACAAGAAACAAAAAGATGAAAAGTTTAGACAAATCAGATGAGGTTTCAACCAAAAATAGCAACCACTACCTCAAAAGGAGATTGATTTTGAGTCGATACTTCATAAGTTTATGGAAGCATCGTTAAAAAAAAAAAAAAAAAAAAAAAAAAAAAAAAAAAAAAAGCAAGATCCTACTTATGCTAATGAGAAGAATCATCAAGCTTCCATCAATAACATAGAGAATCAACTTGGGCAACAAACAACACTTGTCAAAGAGAGATTACCATCTAGAAATCAAGACCAAAAATCACAACCTCATGTAATGGTGATCTACACCGAAGAAGACGTTCATTATATACCATTTATGACCCATGAAGTAGTTGATATATAGCTCGATTCATGTTTACAAGAAGTAAATCCCAGAGCTAAAAGAGAAAAAGTGAGTCGTATTATGACAATTCACCCCGTTGTGGTAACTCTACCACATCGTGGTCATAGGAAGATCGACATTCTTCACTTTTAAATTCATATCAGCCTCCTTTTCCATAACCATTTCAAGCAATCAAGCATTCTCTGGAGCCGGAACAGAAGAAGTTTATAGAACAAGTGATCTCACTCTCGATAAATGCTCCATTTTTAAGTCAATGGCTAAGCATCCAAAGTTTGCAAAAGATGTTATGTCTAATAAGAAGTAGTTGGAAAATGCATAAACCATGGTGCTAAATGAGTTATGCTCAGCTACTATCATCAATGGGATGCCAATCAAGATGGGGGATCCATGCCAACTTACTTTTCCTTGTGAGTTTGGCAATTCCATTTCTATAAATGTTTTAGCCAATTCGGGGGTGAGCATCAATATTATGCCATATTCTTTCTATAAAAAGCTCGGTTTACCAAGGCTCCAAGACATGAGTGTAACACTTAAATTTTTCAACCAAACTTTCATTTCAAATATTCCCCAAAACATAGTTTTCAATACAATCTCATGTCAAACATACTTGTCAAATACATAACACCACAAAAAAAATCATAATATCCTAGAATCCACAAATATCCCATCAGCAGACGAGTGTGTACAATCATGCCGACGCCTTCCTGCGATCCTGATATGTACCTGAAACACATTTACACCAACACTGTAAGCACGAGGCTTAGTGAATTCCCCAAAATACCATATACACAAAATAATTAACCTCTCATGGTTGTATCACGATAAGGACCCTCTGATCATGTGTCTTAGTGAAAACCCTCTAGTTTCACGTCTCGGTATGGACTCTATGGTCATAACTCAATATATACACCGAATCACATAACAACATAAGTTACAAAGACAAAATACATAAAACACATATCTCAGTATAAGCAAATAAGACCCTCCGATTAATACACGCACCACCATACATGTAAGTATAGTGAGAAGACTCGCCTCTCGTAGAAAAGTAAGTAACCTTGCACCTGGGCTGCCGGTCAAGACTCCTCCTCAACGTGCTACATACAAATCTCATTAATAATAATAATATCGATAACCCGAATTGCTAGACCAAGCCTCTCAACTAAATCTTAAAAGGGTAAAACACCATGTTTCCCCTCCTTGATCAAAAGTCCTCAAATTGACCTAGAACTCGAAAGTCAACAAAATTCAACACCCAATGCGTATGATGGGCATACAACCCTCTATACTGTGCGTACAATTGGAAAAGCATGCGATAGAGATTCTCCACCCTACGTTGGACGTAGCTGGGAGTACGCACGGTGTACTCCTCGGTCTCCATCTTCTCACTTCTTTTCGTCTTATCTCGTTAAGACAAACATTCCAACCATGGATCTAGCCTAAATAAGACCCATTCCTTCATAAAGTTACTGACTTTAAGCCTTTGCATGGCTAGTCAAGACCCAATCTCGAAAACTCTATTTTTCTCACACAAAAAGTCATACAACTCATACATTAAGAGATTAAAACGTCCAAGCACTCATTTTTATGGACTAGAACACTCTAATACAGCTAAAATGATAGAAGAATAGCTCTGTAGTTCACCAAACTCACAACGTTCCTCAGTTGGGACCTAAAACCCTAAAAAGGACCCTAAACAAAAACTAGAACATAAAATGAACATGTTTTGAACTTGATACCTTTGGAAGATGCACAAACTGAAGGAGAGCTTAGATCCACAAGCTAGAACACAATCTATCCTTCCTTCAACATTCCTTCTCCACTAAAAGCTTCATAATAACACTCAAATTAGCCACTAGCACTCACACGATCTAAGGAACAGGATTAGGGTTTGGAGGAGGTTGGAGGATGATAATGGTGGCTAGAAATGAGGCCATCATGTTATTTAAATAGGGACACAAGGGGATATTTGTTGGATAAGGTGTCTAAGTCCATAACTATATTTGGTATGTACTTGACTCGATTTGGCATGGTCCATTTGGGTTGCATGGCATCGGAACAATTTGATAGACTTTTGTGAGAAGAGGATATTTATGATTTAGTAATATATTATACATTCTAATATATTAATATGAATTATTTAATTAGTATTGATCAAGAATCAGTTTGGAATTAATTTTGTGATCAAAAGAGACTAATTAAATAAATGGGTATTGATTTGGTAAATCATTCATTCTTATAAAGTGGGCGTATGATCCATAGCTCTTCATGGTTGGGCTAAACCCATGTGGTGACCCATGGATACTTAATGGAGGTTAAAACCCATGGATCATGAAGAATATGGAAGGTCATGAGTTACATGGTGTAACCCTAATGTGCACACTATATAAAGAAGCCTCATGCTTGTAAAATTGGCACTTGAGTGATATAAGTGAGGGCTAGTCGATTTTGGTGCATAATAATCTTCTCTCAAGTTATTCCAATTGTTGGTGGTGTTGTGTGAAGCATTTGAGGCATCAAATTTGGGGTACTAGGCTCACAAAGTCTTAAGGAATCAAAGCTACAAGAAAGGTATGTCATTCTACTAGTTTTTTTGTATTACAAATACCCCATGATATGCTAGTTAGGATGAAACCTTGGAAAAATGAAAGTTTCCATGCATAATAGAGAAAACATATATCCAAGGTTTCTAGGTTTGTATGTACACCATAGGAGTGTTGAATGCTCAAAACCCATCAATATTAGGGTTTCATTCTAATCCTAGTACGCCCAGCATACTAGGTGACCTCTACATCCATAATACATGCATGAGTACGCTGAGCGTACACATGCATACGCCCTGCGTACTAAGATGCCACCTTTTTCACAATAAGGACTAGTATTTCCATACACATAAAATATTAGGGTTATTTACCTCCTTTGGGGATGTTACATGAGGATGAAAATTCGAATGGTGGATCACTCAATCGCTTACCCACGAGGAATCATTGAAGACTTGTTAGTGAAGATGGGAAAGTTTCTTTTTATCCGGTTGACTTTGTAATTTTTGATATGAAAGAAGATGAAGAACTTCACATTATTTTAGGAAGACCATTCTTAAGTACCGCTAGATTCTTGTTAGTATTCACGATTCAAAACTTACACTTTGTGTTAAAGATTAAGCAATTACTTTTGAGATGAGACCAAAAGTTAGTCATAAAATGCCAAAAGATGAAGCATCAAAAATGGATGATATGGAAGAAGATCTTGATGAGCTAATTGAAATTGAAAAGATGATGGATGAAGAGTTGAAGGTTTAGGATAAGTCCAATGTTGAAAAAGTCAAATGTTCTAAACCAAGAGCTTCAACTCCTATGACATTTGAGGTAATTGTGTTCACTGCACATAAGGATCAAGTGGAAGAAGAAAGTGATGAAGTGCAAGATTATTTATATGAAAAAGTTGAGATAATTGATGAAGCCATGGGTGGGGAATTAGAAGAGTCAACTTTGGTCAATATGGAGTTAGATGACAAGTAGAGTTCAAAGGCGAAGAAGCAAGGCAAAGGGGTAAATCGTAAGTATGAAGAAAGTATCAAGAGAAAGAAGAAGGAGAATTCAAAGAAGGCATACATTAGAAAGGTTCAAGCGTACAAGCGTACGTGGAAAGAGCAAAAGGAGAAAAGATAGATCCCACTCCCAACTGCAACAATATATAGTAGGTAGGAGTCCAACTCATGACTCCTCAAAAAGAAGTGCTTTTCAAGAGGCAATCTGATGTTTTAGAGTTTGTATTTTTTTTTTCCTTTATATTTCTTTTTAGTCTTTAGTTTTTATTTTTAGTGTTTATGTTAGTTTAACCAAATGATCATGTGTTTCTATAGTCTTTAAATTTTATTTTGTAGAGTTAGAAAAATATGTGAAGCAGTGAAGGAGCTTAATGGATGAAGAAGTCGGGTGATTTTTGAAGATTATTATTGAAGACTATGTTTTGAATAAGTGTTGGGTTCCTACATGATGAAGAAAATAATTTTGAATAATTTTACAGAAAGGAAGGGTTAAGAATGTTCCTAAGTATTAAGAAGAGTTGATGCATTATTGTGACTATTGAAGACCATCTGAGAAGACACCACGACATGGCCATCATCACCATGTTGTGACATTCAATTTTATCATGATTACATCTGATCTGACACCATGATTTCGTATCCCTAAACCATGTTGTGGCGATGTTATAATTCGTGAATATTCACTTGACACCACGATGTGCCGTTTCTTTCCCACGTTGTGGCAAAGGTCAATACACTTTTTGAAGATGGTTGTTTAGCTTATTTCAATCCGACACATTTACGTTCACAAGAGAAGAGCCTAGAAGTATTGTTTCCATCCATTATATGAGAAGTCCAAGCTTTACCACACAAATTTCAGAATTTGATCTCGCCACTACTACCCAAGGGGAGTCTGTTCCAATTATTGCTTTTTATGTTCTTTAATTGTTTAAATATGCAATGGGGACATTGCATCATTTAAGTATGGGGTAGGATTGAATTTAGAAATCCAAGTATACTGATAAAAATTGAAAAAGGACTAGGATCTAAAATAATTATTTGAAAGATTTGAAATAATAATCTAAAATTGAATCTAGTTAAAAAAAAATTGTTATATTGAGGTCTAGGTTGCTAGTGTTGTGCGGGATGATCTGGTGCGAGTTTCAGCGTTTATTTGAGCCAATATATGTTATAGTATATTTGTGGCTTCCCCTGTCCTAGTAAAATCATGGAACAAAAACACGACATTTCTTAGTTTAAGGGCCATAATATGTTTAGCATTGTGTACCAGAAATGTATCCAAGAGAGCTTATATAGTCATTGCACCTTAGATTAATACCTCTAACCAATAAGGGTTGAATTTAAGTTCCCTTTCTTAAGCATATGTTTTTATACGATTTTTAGTTTTGATTGAATAAAAAATTGCAAAAAGTTTGAGAATAAGAGTCTACAAAGTTATGAAGATCAAGAAATATCATGAAGAAAAGTTGAAGAATGCCAAAAATCGAAGAATCAAGAATAAGGAAAAATTTGTCAAGTTATTTGTAATTTTTGTTTCTAGGTTATTTTTCCATATGTATGCTTGAGGTTTAACCAAAAATTACCTTCAGGTTATGAAAGATTTTTGAGGATATATTCATATGGATGCATAAAATGAGTGTTGCTCAATAGAAGTGGGGAAGTGTTTATGAAGACTGTGAGTATTTAGGATTGTGGAAGTTCTTAGAAAAAAATAGACACAAATACATGCATTGTGGTCTTGTAGTAATGGAGAGGCTCAAAATGGATTTTCTTGTGCGATGTGGCTAGCTAAAGTTTTGATGTAATAATAATATCAGTTTTGCTTGAGGACAAGAAAAAGCCAAGTGTGGGGTATTTTGATATGTGCATATTTAGTCATATAATTCATGCATATTTCTAATACTTTTAGTTATAATATGGGAAAAAAGATAGTTATTATGTTTGAAATATGTTTTGTGGCTGTAAAGACATGCTTGGGACAAAGAGGAAGGAAACAAGGAGCTGGAAGCGGGAATGGATAAGCTAAAGCAGTAGTGAAGAAAAAGAATATTTAAATATAGAAGACCATGTCGTAGTGAGAGCCAACATGATGTGTTAAAAAGAAGATTAGTGACCATCAAAGCCGACTTGGAGAATACGAGATACACTCGAGGACCACGTCGCAGTGGCGGTTAACCACAACATGGTGATTAGATTTTGGAAACTATAAAATCCCGAACATTAGGTCGAATCTGGAGGTGGTCAATTTTCTGAGGAGAATTACAATTGAAAACCCTTGGAAACCCAGAAGAAGACCGAAAATCAAGTGAAGCTCAAGGATTGAAGAAGATTTAGAAGGATTCCACATTGATCTAGTCGGTTGCTAATCATTACCTATGTCTAGCATATTTTATATGGATTTGGTTTGTTTTTATGCTACATTGAGAGGCTAAATACTTTTTACTTCTGTTTGGTGAAGATGAACCTAATATATGTGTGTTGATTTCGAATATTGGATGCTTTATATTTGATTTTACTTGTGTTTGATAAGTTAAACCCTATCATGTTTAGTTCTAGTTTATATTGGTTATAAATAAGATTTTATGTGTTAGTTGACCATTCTAATTGCATGAATTTGTCTCCTATTTATTTATGATATTTAAATAGTTAGAGATAGGATTAATAATGTCTTAGATTAAGTAATTAAAGCTAGTAACTTGAACTGTGTTAGAGATCATGATTAATCTTAATTTGTACTTAGTTGCTTAACTTGATCATATAAAAGTAACTAGTATCATTCATAGTCTAATTTGTGCTTATTATAAATTTGGTGTTTAACTTGTGCATTATCATTGCTTGGTAATTCATAAATTGGTAGGCCTAGATATTTGACCATAATAGCTAGTTAACACATTGGTAATCAATATAATCCATCCATTAAAAATCAACCATGGGAGAAGGTGAAATTGGATCTAAGCATAAGTATTCTTTTAATTCTGATGTAAATTTGTTTTCTTTGTGTGCTTAATTGCTAGCTAATAGTTTAAGTTCTTCTAGTCTTGAAAAATCAGTAAAAACACCCCCAATTAAGGTTTGTTCTTTAGTTTAATTAGAAGTAGTTAATTTGTATAATTGAATTTTGTTCCCTGTGTTTGGCACCCAACTTACCTACGCTATTCTATAATCTAACTAGGTATACTTTCTATAAGTGCATAAGTAAACTTTT
Source organism: Lactuca saligna (assembly GCF_052625555.1). Lineage (NCBI taxonomy): Eukaryota > Viridiplantae > Streptophyta > Magnoliopsida > Asterales > Asteraceae > Lactuca > Lactuca saligna. The sequence continues at coordinate 150,629,132 of NC_136422.1, forward strand.
GTTAGGTTATAAATTTAAGACTGATAGGTATATGTATAAACATCAGGTACACACTAGGTCAAACACACATGACTACCTACCAAAAGATCAAGACCATATAACATAACACCAAGGTTAAAGAACCTTTTTCAAGCAAAGGCATCCATCCATAACATTTATACAATAAAATGACACATAGAGCATAGTAAAACCTTACACAGACAAAGTAAATAGAGAACCAAGCCACATAGTAAGGATTAGTTAGGCACACAAGCAATACAAAGAAGTTGTTGCTTGCCAAAAACCAATAAAAGAGCATAACCGACCTACATCTCCAACATTGTTACGATTTGGATGCGAGTTGTGCATAAATTAAATCATTCACCCAAAGACATGCCTCATTGTCAGTTTCAACAAGGGACTTTTGATCCTTTAGCGTGGTAATATTGGTTGCAACTTCCCCATACTGGATAGACAGACAACACACATTTCCTCAGCTTTCATCAACATCTCTTCACTAACAAGCTTCATGCCCTCTACATCCCATAGATTAACCTTGCCAGATAGAAACTAGTCCCCTAAAGTTAGTAACCCACCGAAAACTTAAGATCTCGTCCAAGAATGGTAGATATGATATTTTTATCATGGTCGAGGTAGGAACGGTATGATCTGAAGGCAATGAAGACACACAATGAAGGGATTAGGAAACTTCACGTAAAAAATGTTCAAACTGGTGAGGTGTCAGAGATCATTTACGTTTCCGACTAGGATAAGGAACATTTGTGGAAATAAGTTCCACTGAACTAGAAGAACCAACATGTGATGGGGCAATCAATGGACAAGAAGCTTCTAAAAGTTGCTCAACAGAAAAAGCATCCAATCCAAATCCATGAAGTCTAACAAGAGATTCAACAACCACCACGATTGGGTCCACATCTAGATATGGAATCACATCACCCATTATAATAGCTTCAAGAGAAATCTCACCAGCCATATATAACATCAACTAGAAAGTGTATTTACAACCATCTACAACATTTAATGAGCAAAGATAAAGCATGCAAAAACAACATTTATATCAGGAGATTACATGAAACAAAGGAAAGTAAAAACCTTTCCAAATCAAGTAAAAAGCATGAGTAATCAGACAAACCTACATGATGCATAGATAAAACTAGCAGTTGACATCAAGCTTTCCAAGAAGGGGTCATACGGCACAAGGTAAGTACAACTTCCAGCAAGTACGATCCTTTTAAACAGAAATCAGTGAACAAAGGTATGTAAGAGGATAAACTGTCAGATAAAAACATCGGATCATCGCCAATAGGAACATAGCAAGGAGAAAAAGGAAGACATAAGCCATGCACATCTAACCAACAAAACTTACTCTTCCAGCTACCATTTGTGTGAAATAAATCGGAAGATAGGGGGAAGTAATGACTATTAAAAGAGTACTAATCACCGTATATTTTAGGCAGTAGAAATAGTGAAACAAGGCAACATTGAGTGGTACTTTTGTGGGCAACACAGAAAACTTCAAAAGTTAGCACCTTTGATATCGTATTAGGGCACAGTTGCACAAGGTGAACCTTGTAAAAACATAGCACCTCCAAAAAGAAGGACGATGAAACTAACCCTAAGCCATAAACAAGATGTGTAAGATAAAACCCAACCTTACCGGAGGGGGCTTGTAAAATAGATGATGACAAAGATGGAAGTTGAAGACCAAGTATTGGCGACAAGTGATACTCATACGTATATCGATCTAGCATAAGGTTATCCACTTCAGAGAGCATGATGTGCAAAGTAAAAAAATAATATGATAGAGAAGCTTCTAACAAACTCAAGATTTATCCGTTAAATAACAACTAAGACCGGTTAAAGCATTAATTAGGGGCAATCTAATCAAAACAGACGAAACAACTTCTAACGACATGAACATTTAATGCACCCCATACGACAAACATTTCAATAGCCAAGGCAGATACTCAAGTTTAAACGACAAATATTTTGACAATATTCTTTACCCTTCAGACTGGGGGGGCTTAATGGTGTACCGAGGCTAGTTATTTGAGATAGCCCCATACCGACTCGGGTCCCCTGGGACGAGCAGTAAAGAACCATAACACGTCATAAACGAATATCCGTACACGAATTTCAAAATTATATCTCATAGATCGTGCAAAAGGAAGAATACGGTGCAATAAAGTAATAAAAGGACAAAACGTGCACCTCTTTATAGACTGGGTAATAAACGTAGAATCGGGCCAAGCCATGAACCTGCAGAACCACAAAAAGCCTGGTAAGCAGGTATGAAAGAATAAGGGCAAGAAACACTATACACAATATCAAAGCAATTCTCATATTTGCAATCTAACTAGGGCGTCGGAGAGCAATATTGGGGTCTAAACCTAGGTATGGCTTCCTAACCCAACAACTATTTACTTTGTACAGAGCGGATTTCCAGATGCTTATTAGACAAAATCCATGGATGAAGAGCTAAGCATGCACCTAGAACTCGCCATAACAACATTAGTTATATGTTCAAGTTATTTACTTCGGCCAACATATGATACCATATAAACATACTAATGATAAAATCAAATATTTCATGTTCACAAAATGATATACAAGTAGATTTAATGGTTCTTTGTTTTGAACTTTTGAATTTTTAGATTTGTTTTCTTTATCAGTGGTTTTTGTAGAGTTAAAAAACGTTTCTATATATTATTATTATGAATAAAATTTGTGTTTTTTTGTGGATGTAGATAACTTAAAACTCCTAAAATTGTCAATTTTCCTAAACAAAATCTAGAATTTGTAACAAAATTTTGATTTTTTTGTTAGTTTTTTTTATTAAAATTACTTTAAATGTTATGTTGTGTATGATTACTTGTTATGAGTACTTTTTTTCTTAATAATAATATATACATTTTTTTTACGAAAAAACATATACCATAATTATAGATTCGCCCCAAAATTCGGATGTCCCTTACGATTGGAGGTCATGTGTAACCGTACCACCCGTACACCCCCACAATTGCCATTGAGTTTTATTTCCTATTTGCTCGGATCATCCATATAGTGTGGACCATTTGTTTATGAGAAAATTCATGAAATGACCAAATTATAGAGTGTGTATGAAGAATTTGACCATGAAAAACTAAGATTTGTAAAATAACCATGACTTCCGCAGAGACCCTCTCTGCGGAAGTCTTATAGTTCTGAGGAATGTGAACAACAATGAGGAAATAAGGTGACAAGGAAAAAACAATTTTAAAAAATACAATTCCGCAGAGCCTTTTGTGGACCGTAGAAAGGTCATCTGTGGATCTGTCCTTCATCCACACACCTCTGAGGAACTATTCTTCGGCTAACCATGAAAAAAATTAAGATTTCCTAACTGTTTCTTATCAATTAAACTAGGATACACCCTAAACAACATATAATTGATTAAAGAAAGATAATGATACTCACAATCATTAAAAAACAATTTTTTGAAAAAAAAAAAAACAAAAAAACTCAACAATCTTTCTTCGATTGTTCGTGTTTCGGCCTTCGTTCTGTAGCAAGGTCCCCCCAAATGGCCTAAGTCATTTGCACTTCCGCAGCCAAGCAAGTATGAACCGGATTTTATTTTTTTTTTGTGATTTAACAATATTACCCTGTCACCTCAATTCCCTAGAGATAATACCATTCCTCAGAGGTTTAAGACTTCTGCAAAAACCTCTCTGCGGAAGTCATTATCGTTTACTCATTTTACAAAACATGATTTTTCATAATTAAAATCTTCAAACAACTCCTTTCCTGTGATCATTTCATGAATTTTCTCTTTGTTTATTTCACGTTAAGTCGACTCTTAGTTTTGGATGTAGATTACTATTTGGGGAGAAGTCCCATATTCATGTGTGTTAGAGAATTGTTTGGTTGAGCTGATTCGTTGGGTTTGTGTAGTATGAAACGTAGAACTATGGATATCGTCATTATGATGTCTTTGTGGGTCATATGCGCTTTTCGTAATACTTCAGTGTTTGGGTCGCAAAAATATAATTGAGATTCTATCGAATGATAATGTTTCGTCTTCTTTTCATTTGCCTGCATATACAAATCACAAACATAAAGTCAATGAGTTTTGTTACAAAACTCAGTTATGGCTATCTATTTGTAATTATTTCATTTTTTTTTCCTAACTTCTTGTTAGTCCTTACAAAACTCGGCCGTTCAAAAAGAGATATGTAGTTTAGAGATCATGAAACAAACGATAATATTGATTATTGAAATTTTGTATTTGGTTTTCCATTATAAATTAACAATATTGTATTTATAGACTCACCAATCACCAAACTAACAATAGATTTTGTATGAAGGTCGTCTATTGAATTTAGGAATCTATTTCAACCTCATCATGAACAATAACAATATGCTCAAAAAAACTTCATAAATCTTAGAGTTCTCCAATATTAGTTTCGGGTTTGGGCCATATGGTAATAATGGATTAAATCAAATACAATATCGGGTTTATTTATATGGGCTTGATAAGTTAGTACTTCACTTCAATCCACATGGGCTCAATAGTCAATTCCAATAACAAACCATATCCATTATCCAACACGAAAGGCAAAAGTGATGACGTCATCCGTCCTCACCAACATTCCCACTTGCAACATAAAAGTCATAAAAGTCATAAAAGATAAAAATCATGTGCGTAAAATCCCACTAATTTAAATTTAATTTAATATATAAATCACCTTCCAAGAAACCACCGTTTTCCTCATGTCAAAGTTGGAAACAACTAATTAATCTATTATTTTTTTATTATTTTATTCATCTCAGGTGCATGAACCTTTCCCAAATCTCCTACCTATATAAACCTTTTCTGATTCTTCAACTGAAAACTGTCTCAGGTATTGCTCAATTCGATTTTTGTTTCAAGAATGATGGGAAATAATGGGTTTGATTCCGATTTTGCTCTTCTTGAGTCTATTCGTCGCCATCTGTTAGATGATTCCGCCATGAATTCCGGCAAGAGAGCTCCACCAATGTATTGCCGGACAAAGACATTGTTTCCTTGCTTGTCGGACACTTGGGGTGAATTACCCTTGAAACAGAATGATTCTGACGACATGTTAATAGCTCGGTTTCTTCACGAAGCATTGGATTTCGAGTGCCTCCCGTCGCCGGTGATGACATCGGTACCAAGTACTGCTAATGTTAAATCTGAGCCGGAGATTTTTATGCGATCGCCGGACACTTTAAGTTATCAATCGGAATCTCCGTCTCAGACGGCGGATGTGGATGGCGTGACGCAGCAGAGGGGGAAACACTACAGAGGTGTGCGGCGACGGCCGTGGGGTAAGTTCGCGGCGGAGATTCGGGATCCGACAAAGAACGGTGCTCGGGTGTGGCTGGGAACGTTTGAGACGGCGGAGGACGCGGCGTTTGCTTATGACAGGGCGGCGTATAAGATGCGTGGTTCTCGTGCTTTACTAAATTTCCCACTCCGAATTAATTCCGGTGATCCGGAGCCTGTTCGGATTACATCAAAACGGAGGTCGACGTCGCCGGCTAGCTCATCGGAAGATCGATCACTAAAGAGGACAAAGAAAGTGGAAGTAGAGTCCAGCGTGGAAACAGATACACACGTGGCGAACCGTTAGCGGCTGCTGGTCGCTGATTCTGACTGTTATTCAATTTTTGTTCAATTTTTATTTTATCATTTTTTTTGTTGTTGTAAAAAATTAGAAATGGCAATTTTTTATTTTATTTTTTTACTAAAGAATATAGGTTATTTTCGACAGTTCACTAAACGGTCCTCCTAAAACTTTATCCATTCTCACATTCAATCCATATTTTTTCCAAAGGCAACAATTTTTATAAGAATCATTAAACAATTTTTGTAAGAATCATTAAACATTTTTATTAAACATTTAAACTCGATGTTACTTATTTCATAAAATAGCATAGAACTTCGGTGATTTAAATTTGATCGAACTAAAATTTATATAGTTCGACTGTAGTTCAAAAACTGTATAATGAATTCGGACTGGTTGATGTTAGAAGACCGCAATCAGTTCGAAAACAATCGTCGTTGATTATGGTTTCCAAAAAAATTCATGAACTGTTAGACAAACTTTAAGTGGATATTCACGAGCTCATTCTGACAGTTAAGTTAGATTACATTCAAACAGAGAGAAGAACAAATGTGAAGTATTTTGAGAGAGATAGAGAACTTGACTCTATTGTTTAGTTGTATTCCCAAGCTACGTTGTGTGAATTGATACAATGAGCATGTGTTGTCTTATGCATGTTTCCTCTCGTTAGGGTAAGCTGAGGAGAATAGCGTCAGACATGTCAGACGCCACCTCAGGTCCAACAAGAAAATGGAGAGATTTGTCAAGTTGGGAAGAAGAGATGGGGTTGTGTGTTGAATGAGGGAGAAGAGGAGAAGGAGAGACTCTCTCTCTCCTCTACTAGTTGTTACTGAGTTCAATTGTCGAGCTCGACATGCCAAGCTTAAGGAGCAATGTTCGCCAAGCTGACTCAACAACTACCGAGCTTCTGGCCAGTCCAGTCTCCATAGCCTTATCTGTAGCGTATAGGCCAATGTATTTATTGTAATATTGGGAATGTTTGGTCCGAAGCCACACTCTTTAGGAGCTAGGAAGTGGTGCTTAGGTTAAAGGCGATTCAGGTTTGCGAGCTACTCATGTTTTATCAAATATTCGATAATGTCTCGTAGGAAAACACATTTTAGATAGGTCAATTGCATACAATTAACATAATATAAAAACATAGTGCATGTGCATACGGGTTTAAAATTAATATGATTTTATCTTCGCAAGTATATAATGAAAATATTAATATTTTCTATCACAATGGTACGTGAATATCGAAGGAAAAAAAATTGGCTTCTAGAAGATGACGACGATCTGGACATCTTAATGGATTGGAAAAATTATATTTTAAAATTTATTCTTGATCTATTGTTATCTTTTTAGAACGGCTTTTTTGATTTATTCAAGGGAGAACTTTTAAAAATGGGAAAAGAACAAACGACTTGTACGCCCTCTAACAAATAGTAAATGCACACGAATGGATGTTGCGACAAAAGTACGGTCTCGCAAGACCCAAAACTTCTTTTTTCTTTTCTAAAATTTTAAATTAAAAAAATATATGTATTTGATTTCATATGTATCTTGGAACATCTTTAACCTCATATTAAAACTTAAAATTTATATTAAATTTGATTCTACAGTTTTGAGTAAATCGATTATCAAAATCTAAATATGTCTGATTTAATCACTAAAGTTCTTCTAACTGTGCTAAACAAACCACTGAAGTCATGTTTTTTTTTTCTTTTCATTTAACCACTGATACATTTTATAGTAGATTTTATAGGTTCTATTTAAGACTTATGATATAATTCATCATTCAAGTTGCACATATTTTCTTTTTCTTTTTTGCAAATAATTAATAAAAACTGTCATAGATCCTGATTAACATGCTCGTCCCCATGAAAGGATCACGAATTACCTTTTGTATTTGATTACCGATTATTTTTTTTAAAAATAATTCATAGCCTTCTTTTTTCAATTCTTAGCAGTGGCCCATACATTGTTAACCTGGTTCATTCTTCTATTGATTTTTGGTTCTACGGTATCGTTTTAGTTTTAGTTAAGGTTGTTAAGATCGGATCTTATCCAAAATCGTTTTATGTTTTGTAAGATTATGATCGTAAGATTGGATTTGGATCGAAAAATCCTACTATAATGAACTAATATTTAAATTTGGTCTTAAGGTCTTTGGTGTGCATTATATATATATATATATATATATATATATATATATATATATATATATATATATATATATATATAGAGAGAGAGAGAGAGAGAGAGAGAGAGAGAGTCAAGATCAAATAAGAAGCAAATTATTGGTAGGAAGGTAAGAAAATTTTTTTCTACATATTTTTTTCGCGAACAAACAAAATGAATCATTAGATGATTCATTTGTAAGATAATTCACAAGAAAAAATTCTCAAAAAAACATCTCGATGATTCATTTATATAATGATTTTGTTGTTATTCACTAAAATTGTCATAAAAGTGGATTTTTTCTTAATGTACTTAAAAATGAATCATATAGATGTTTTTTTGAGAATTTTTTCTTGTGAATCATCTTACAAATGAATCATCTAGTGATTCAATTTTTTTGTTCGTCATGTAGAAAAAAAACTTCTTACCTTCTTACCAAAAAAAATTTCTTACCGGATCTATATATATATATATATATATAGGGTGATGTTATTAAAAACCCACTAGCAAGAAGCTAATAAAATTATATTATACATTATAACTTCTTGTTGATTAAAATGCCCATATGGAATCTACTTTAACTTTTTAAGCATAAACCATAGCTTTTTTTTTTTTACTGCAGACCATAAAATTAGTAAGAAAACATCTTAACTATAAAAAGAAACAAGATCATGTACAACTAAAGGGTTAATATCAGAAAAGGAAAATCATTAACGTTACCTGCCTAATCGAGATGAGTTGATGATGTTCTATGACACTTCATTCAACTTGCAATAATCATTATTGAGAGAGAGAGAGAGAGAGAGAGAGAGAGAGAGAGAGAGATATGTCATTTTATATTAGATGAAGACCGAAACCAACCAAAACTGCTTATACTCTTAAGTTGGTGGAAGTAACCCTCGCCACCAGCACGCCAAGGACGCCAAGACCACCCCGCATTAAACATGCTAAAAGCCTGGCAAAGGGAGGTGTGCTATCCTTAATACGCTAAGCGAGAAGAAAGAGAAGACAAATTGTTGTGATTTGCCTTTATTTCTTTATTTTCTTTTTACTATTTATTTTTTTTCCAAAATAAAAATTATTGGAATAATACACCATTGGATGTTACTATTTTTTAACTTTTACAACTTCGATGTTATCACTCTCTCCATCCTATGTGAATTCAAAAAATATGATGTCGAATCATGCTAAGGATATTACCGTTCTCTCCAGCTTAATGGACGAAATTGTGATAAAAAAAATAATTGGAACTGAAATCGTTATACTTTGTATACAATTTTTGCATACTACTCTAAATTTTATATTCATATTTAATATAATCATTTATAAGAAATATTATTTAAAAAATCTAATCTAATAGAAGAATATCAAACAATGATAATCCATTACCTCACTAATATTTTAGCATATCTCCAAATATTACATATCAAGAATTCAAGATGAAACACATAGAAACCGTTTATGGAAATAGTTTTCTTAAAACATAAACTTCCATAGCATAAATCGACCAAATCAACGAAAAAGTACAATTCAATTCGAATCATGACCCTTATTCAACAACAACGTTAAAAGTGATAGACACTAGACGTCCTCTCCAATGTTACAACTTGCAACATAAAATCATGTGCTTAAAATCCCACTATGCATGAATCAGCTTCTAAGAAACCACCTTTTTCCTAATTAATTATTAATTACTTTTCTAAAGAATTATCCGTATAAGGTGCATGAACCATTGAACCTTTCCCAATTCTCCCACCTATATAAACGTCTTCTCAATGATCAACAGAAAAACAGTATCAGATTTTGCTCAGATTACACCCGAACTTAAACTATTTGATTCCATTTTGTTTAAAGATTGATGGGAAGTAATGGGTTTGATTCCGATTTTGCTCTTCTTGAATCTATTCGCCGTCATCTGTTAGATGATTCCGCCATGAATTCCGACAGTGGAGCTCCACCGATGTATTGCCGGACTAACACCTTGCTTCCTTGCTTTTCCGACACCTGGGGTGAATTACCCTTGAAACAGAATGATTCTGACGACATGTTAATAGCTCGGTTTCTTCACGAAGCGTTGGATTTTGAATGCCTCCCATCCTCGGCAATGACAATGGTACCGATTACAGCCTTTGTTAAGTCTGAGCCTGAGAATTTTGTGGGATCGCCGGTGATGTGCAGTTATCAAGCGGAATCGCCGACGGAGACTGCGGGAGTGGATGGTGTGAACCAGCAGAGAGGGAAACATTACAGAGGTGTGCGGCGACGGCCGTGGGGTAAGTTCGCGGCGGAGATTCGGGATCCGGCGAAGAACGGTGCTCGAGTGTGGCTGGGGACATTTGAGACGGCGGAGGATGCGGCGTTTGCTTATGACAGGGCGGCATATAAGATGCGTGGTTCTCGTGCTTTGCTAAATTTCCCACACCGAATTAATTCCGGTGAGCCGGAACCGGTTCGGATAACCTCAAAACGGAAGGCAGCATCGCCGGCAAGCTCATCGGAAGATGGATCGCCAAAGAGGACAAAGAAGGTGGCAACAGATCTACGTGGCGGATAGTTAGCGGTTGCTCTTTGCTGACTAGGACTGTTGTTCAATTTTTTTAGCTTCCTTTTTGTCGTGTAAATGGCTTGTTTTGTGCGTAAATGACAAATTTATTTGTTTTATTTTTTGATTTTTTTAACAGAAAATGATTTATACACAACCGTTTTTATTCACATATTATAACAGTTTTTTTTTTTTTTATAAAATAATATATACAAATTTTTGTATATAAAGAAACACTGTTGAGCACTGTTGTATTTATACAACAGATCTATTTCCATATCCTCAACATATTTAAGAACATTAAAGATGATTGTTATTTTTTCATTGGAATTTACAAAGTTTGTTTTCCAAAACATAAAATAATCTTAAGATATATAACGAGTCGATATTTGCAAATTTTGTGTATGACAAGTGAAAAATATTCTGAAAATTGTGGTGTATGAGTTTGGAAAATTTTGACTCACAACTTAAATTAGAGGAATAAACTTAGAGTATTTTGTGTGGGCAACAAGATACAACGTCAAATTTTATCACCTTAGATGCCACCTAAGCAAATAGTGTTATAACACCAAGTGAGGAAATGGACAACAAAATACAACACCAACTTTTTGAGAATAAATATGTTTTATTTTTATTTTATTTTTTTCAAATTTCATTTCTTTTCTTTTTTTTTCATTATTATGTTTTTTTTAATCACTAAAATGAAAAATAATATCTAAATCAAATATATTTTTATAAAACATAATATTAAAAAAAAAAAAAAATTTTGAAAAACTAAATTTAAAATTATAATAAAACAACATTAAAAGACAATATTAGTTAAACCTAATACATAAACATTTTACTACGACGTAGTAGTTTTAGTCTCATCTCGACCCGATATTGTTCTTTTTTAGCTTTGAACAAATCCACGTCTTTGGTTCCACTTTGTTGTTGTGTTTTAAGGTGGTTGTAAATAACATTGAATTTTGTGCACCGGTTGCTAATTTGAATTCATTTGCTACTAAACATGTTCGTATTGCGATATGATTTTTTTTCAATATAGTGTGAAATTTTTTGCACACCGCCTCCCAATAAGCACCTTTCTTCATCCTATTTCCGCGACATTCGTCTTTTGAAGTACCACACCATGCTTGCACCAAAGCATTTTCTTTATCCGGTGTCCACAAATGTAGAGTTTCCTTATTTTCCATATCAACTACTATAGTTTTTCCTCTCTCGTCCGTTTGCATTTCAACGGATGGTTGTTTTGGAGTATTTGAGTTTTGATCCTTTTTTTTGTTGAGAGAAAGTTTATAAAATATAGAAAGAAATGAGAGAAAGATGTGAAAATTTTTGTGAAATTGAGGTAGTATATATATATATATATATATATATATATATATATATATATATATATATATATATATATATATATATATATATATATATATATATATACATAGGTTGTAACGACAACGAAAAGCCCCACGACTAGAAGCAACGAGATACTGGAACGGTGTGCAATGAGATGTAACGTTATTTTGAACATCCACCTCAACCACAACGACCAAGTCTTGTGCCCACCCGGTATCCTCTTATATGTATGAAAACGTGGTTGATATCGATCATGATTTTTATTTTTTAAGCATTACAGATATTAGAAACGATTAATGTTTTTTTTATTAAATGTTGCTTAAATAGCAAGGAACAAACGTAAGGTTTCTAGAAGATGACGACAGATAAGGTTAACCTTAATAATTATAAGAAAAAAAAAAATGATTCGTATATGCTCACGTGCACGTAGTAAATGCTCACGAACGAATGGATATGGCGCCAAGACTTCTATTCTTTTTGACTTTTGCTTGGACAAATATAAAAATAAAAGACTTGTTTATTTTTTAAAGCGAAATTTCATAAAATTTGTGGACAACCTTTACAACTTTTTACAGTAGAAAAAGGTGGACCAAACGGCTAGAAATATATTTAGAGACTAAGGTGTTGTTTCTTTTTTTGAATAAAAAATCGATAAAGTCTGCGGACCACCTTTACAATCCTTTGCAATAGAAGGGGTAGACCAAACGGATGCAGACTGTAATAAGAAGCGTGTTTATTTTTTTAAGATTTGCATGTTACTGCAAATAATAAAAAATTAAAATAAACTGATTTTATAATCCGAAAATAATTTTTTTAATACTGAAAATTTAATAATGTATAACATTTCAGCAAAAATTTATGATATTTCAACAAAAATAATGATATTTTAACAAAAAAAAGTAAAGATATTTTAGCATAAAATAATGATATTTTATCAACAAGTTATTATTATTCAATATAAAAAAAAAAAAAAATTTCAACAAGAATAAACAAAAAAAAAACGAAAAAATATGTGTAATAAGATTTTAGCAATATATAATCAATATTTTAGCAAGAAGAAGAAGAAGAAGAAGAAGAAGAAGAAGAAGTTGAAAGAGGTAAGAAGAGACAAAACAAGTGTTGCCCCAAGAAGAACACGTGCAGATGTTTTTTAATCCGAAGACTTCTAAACAACAAACAACTGTGAGATGAAAAGTGTTGTGCATGTGTTGCGCCGCGCAACAATAAGAGGTCTGAAGAAGTTTTTTCCAAAAAACAATCATCGCCTGAAGTTCTTCATTCTGTATAGAGATTTTTGAATGGGTATTCAACTTCATTTATAATATAGAAAAAGGCATTTGTATTTATCATATGGTAGCCACTCCTTTTCGGTTTTCTCCAATCCTCGTCATATCTATCGTCACTTGAATAACATACTTGTACTTTCTGGTTTCCATTCTCATCTAGATCACAATCCTTAGTAAGGCGAGGCCTGCTACAATTGTCACATCCTATCCGGATGGCGTGGATGGATTGATCCCTCTTTGTCATTCTTCAGTCTAAGCTATCTAATTTTTTCCATCACTGTCGCCATGCTATCTGAAACAGAATTCATTGTTCCACGTGTTGTGTCCCCCCTTGGGTTATGGTATTCTCTATAGTGCTTAGAAAATTCTTCAATTAGCTCCTTTATAACACCGAGGTTCTTCTGTGTGAGTGGTCCTTAGGAATCAAGGAGCTGCCTAGTTGTCACATTGACTCCATCATAGAAAATAAAGACTTCTTGTTGAATGTTAAGATCATTGTGGGGGCAACTTCTCAACAAACCCTTATACCTTTCCCACGCTTCATAAAGTAACTCTCCCATTTGTTGTTCAAAATTTGCAATGACTTTCTACAAATTTGCTATTTTTGAAGGAGGGCAAAATTAATCAATGAAATCTTCGCGCAATTGAGCCCATGTGGTGATGGATCTTGGAGGGAGTACTTTTAACCAATCTTTCGCGACTCCTTTAAGTGTAACTGGTAGCATACGAAGCAAAACAGTCTCGCAAGGAACGTTCAGAATGTTGAAATAGTTGGCTATGTCAATGACCTCATCGATGTGCTTGTACGCGTCTTCGTGATCTTTCCCGTAGAATGGGATGTCCTTGAGTTGGGCTAGTATGTGGCCTTTTAGTTCAAAATTAGCAGTTGTTGGAATTGCAGGTTGCATGAGGCCCGGCCCAGTATCATCACGCATCCTTCTTTTGTATTCACCCATGGTAATATCCAGAATGTCAGCCATGGTGTTGTTGGATTCGCTTTCTTCTTCGGATTCTGACTCGTATTCGGTTTCTTTTGGAATTGGATCTTGTTCAACTCTTTTGAGTGCTAGACACACCCATTTTCTTGCTTTTCTTCTTTCCAAAGACCGGTGTAAGGTTCTTGAAAGGTGATTTCTTTGGCGGGTTAGTGTCTTCAACGACTTTATCCTTATTCTTCCTAAGAGCGGATTCCGGGTCTTCGAATGGTGGGACCAAAGGTGTATTTGATCCTCGAGTCATATAATACCTTTAAGAAAAAAAAACACGCATAAAAAGAACAAAAATGAAATAAATCGAAATTGAAAAATTTACGAGGGACTCGTCGAGTCAATTTGACTGGACTCGACAAGTTCAAGAGAAAATTTCAAAAATTAAATAAACTACTAAATAACTAAAACTAGATAACTAATTAACTAGAATGGTAACTTTGTGCATGATAAATCCTACACAAAGGATTGATAACTCTAGCAATTAAGATAACTAATTAAAACCATCTCCGGCAACATCGTCAAAAACTTGATGTGTGTAAAATGATCTACTTTAATCCTACCACTTCAAACACAAATAAACACACGAAAGACAATGTAACTATCGTTTAGCAATATAGTCCAAGTAAGTAGGGTAAAGAACACAGGAACGGTTACAGCCAAATTAAATACTAAAATTACCTAATTAAAACAAACAATAAAAGAATGGATTTTCTTTAGTTTTTCAAGACTAGAAACTTAACAATTAACTAATACTTTAAACAAGAAAAAAAAACAACTAACAGCTAAGGAAATTGAAGATAACTAGATTCAATAATAAAAGGGACATCTGTTTAGGTTCGACTGACTTGTTTCTATAGTTGATTTTATGGCAAGTGGAATCGATTATTTTGTCATTGGCTACCGATAAATGTGATTAGGCTCATGTTCACTATTACTAATCCTTAGAAAACAAATTAATTTAAACAATAGCCAATTGGTTAAACTAATGAATTGCCTAGTATTTTGATTTGGGTTAAGTAAGACTTGTAGTTTAGCTAATTAAATGACTAATTTAATGAACATCTTGTATGGTTGTTCATCACACAATCTTACACATTAACTTACCTGTTTTCTATTAATGTTAGGTTTATATTCACTAATATTAGGCACATAATATTGTTTTCGCATAAATCATATGAAGCAAGTAATTAAGAGGATGTTCATGCAACTTAATAGACTTGGTAATTAACAGAAAAATAGTTATTCTCAACACATAAAGATCGATTACAAGCTTAGCAAAACAGTTTTCACCAAATCACATAATCCACACCATAAAATTAAACTATATTAACAAGTCAATCTACCCTAAACAGAAGTTATGAGTTTTAGCTCATAATTACAGAAAACAATAACTCAAAAACGAAATCTAAAAGTAAAAGCATGGTTTTGTTCACTAGATTAAGAAGAAGAAGAGATATGTTGCCTTTAATCACTTTTCGAATTGAACTCTAGGGTAAAATCTTCGAACTCCAGAGCTTCAATAACCCTTCAATCGCAGCTGAGTTGCAAAAGGAATCCAGAAGAAGTTTTGTTTCAGGTTATTATGTTTGATTTATAATTTTCTGAAAACAGGGGCGACTCGTCGAATCCATAGGCTGACTCGGCGAGTCCATCACTTAATTCTCATGGGCGGCAAGTCTTTAAGTCTTCGCGAACATTCGTTTCTACTCGGTGAGTATATGGCCAACTCGCCGAGTTCTTCATTCTTTTAGCCTTAATTTCTTCTTTGTTTGCTTCCCCGAGCTTCTGTTTTCTAATCCATCTTCCTTTTTAACTCGATCATGTCTTTAAGGCTGCAAATACAATTTGAACACAATTAAGTACCTTTTGTTCAATAGTTAGGACAAATTAGCCAAAAAGTATAAAGATTTTAGACACAGTATGTAACTAAATATACACATATCAAAATACCCCACACTTGAATTTTGCTTACCCCCAAGCAAAACTAAATTTTAACACACTAATATCACATAAAACAATCCTAATCAAACCCAGCCATTATGCCAAGACCGCAACGAATGCATTTGTGTCTAAAATTTCTCCTAAGGACCCCCCTCAATTCTAAATACTCACAATCCTCATAAACACTGGCTCACTTCTTTGGAACAACGCTCATTTATGCATCCCTCCAAATCCATCTGCAAAAAACTCTCTTAACCTCAAGGTATTTTTGGTTAAGCTACCTAATCACACATAATCTAGAAAACTCACACTTTTGATACCACAATGGAGCGCTTTGAATTCTTCACTTTCTTGAACATTTGATCTTTGATTTCTTGAATTCATAACCATTTTGTTTGGTTTTTGGTATCTTCAACTTTTGAATTCTTCAGAATTTTGATATCCAATTTTATTATTTTATGGCTCCAAAACTCTTCCAACTTTTTGGAAATCTCTCTCTCTCTCTCTCTCTCTCTCTCTCTCTCTCTCTTTAATATCTCACTTTTTTTTCACTCAATCTCTACATGCTTACGCAGGGGAGCTTAACTTCAACCCTTATTGGTTAAAGGTACTAGTCTTCCTGGATACATTTCAAGTACACGATGCTAAACATGTTACGTCCTTCAAATTAAGCGAGGTTGTGTTTTTGTCCCATGATTTCACTAGAATAAAAGAGGCCACAAATGCATTATAACGTGTATAAGCTCAACTAAAAATTTGGGTCTTCAAAGAATCATCAAACATAATACTAGCATGAACCCTAATTGCTTTTACCAAAATTTTCTAAATTAAACCCTAGCAATTTTTATGATTTTTTTTTTTAAATTAACCTAATATTCTAAATTTGACTAAATGTGACCAACCCTCTACCCCACACTTAATTTATGTAATGTCCCCATTGCATATTATGCATGATAAAAACATAAAAGTAAAGAGGGAACAGGAACAAACTTTCCTGTGATAGTAGTGGTGAGGTTAATCTTCTTCATGTAGAGTTTCGTCTTCAATTGACTTTAGGAATGGGAACAGCTCATCCAAACCTCGGGTGTCAAATCTCGTGTGGTTGACAGCTCCAAATATATAAGAAAAACTCTTGGAAATACTCAAGGAAATAATCTTCAAAGAATATGACTAATGCCCGTATCAAATGTGATCAAAACGTGAACTCGATAATAGAATAATGAGTGACTCGTCGAGTTCTTATGAGGACTCGCTGAGTTGTAGCGTAAATGATAGAAAAATCGTGTTTTCTCACTTGGACTCGTCGAGTCCTAGATGTGCACTCGACGAGTAGGCGCTGTATGGAAAAATCATCTTCTGCTTCAGGTCTGGTTCTGGTGTATTTGGCCAACATCAAGATGACACTCCCCCTTATTTTTTTTCTTCAGTAAATAGGCACTCTTTAACCCCTTTCATGATTGGACTCATAGTTGGACTCAAAACTTTTATTTTCTTATCTAGACTTAACTCTTCACGTTATTCCCTCACGCTCTATATTCTTGCATTCATACCCTTATCATGATTCTTTTGACAAGAAATTGAAGAAATCACGAGAATGGAGATGCTTGCTTGAGAGAAACCTTTGCTCGTTGAGTGGTAGGCGGTGGTGGCTGGATGAATAATGCTTTAACTTTTAGGATTAAAACCCTAACTCACAGAGTGTAAAAATTATTATTTTTTCTGGTTAAAATGTCGACGCGTCGAGTAGGTTTTTGATTTTGAGGAAAAGTCGTGAATTCTCAAATGGACTTGTCGGTTTTTGGACTCGTCGAATCATTGACTCTATTTGAAACTTTTTGTTTTTCTTAAATTTAATCCACCACACCCCCCCAAAAAGAAAAACGAAAAGGAAAAGGTAAAAAGAAAGCAAACTCAAATGATGGGTTGCCTCCTATAAGCGCTTCTTTTTTAGGAGTCTTTAGCTGGACTCATTCCCGCTCTATGTTACAACAGCTTTCTCCAACTGCAATCCTGCTTCTAGTCCTTCATCATTTGGTATTCCCTCTTCGTATCTCTTGACCCTATGCCCGTTGGCCTTGAAACTCGACCCATCGTTACTACATAGCTAAATTACCCCATATGGGTAGACATGTTTGATTGTAAAAGGCCCGGACCAGCAAGTGCGCAATTTTCCCGGAAAGAGCTTAAGTCTTAAATTATATAAAAGAACCTTTTTCCCTTCTTCAAACTCCTTATTACCCCTTAACCTTGCATCATGTCATTTCTTAGTCTTGTCTTTATAGATTAAAGATCTAGTGTATGCTTCATTTCTAAGTTCCTTAAGGGCATTCATTTGCATCAACCGGTTAGCACGAAGTACGGTTAGGTCAAAATTACATAACTTTAACGCCCAAAATGCCTTATGCTCAAATTCAACGAGTAAGTGGAAATTCTTTCCATAAACTAACCTATATGGTGTAGTATCAATAGGTGTTTTAAAATTTGTTCTTAATGCCCAAAGCGTATCATTAAGCTTGTCCGACCACTCCTTTATATTGCTTCCAACCAATCGCTCCAATATTCGCTTTAATGCCGAGTTTGTAACTTCGGTTTACCCACTTGCTTGTGGGTAGTATGATGTTGAAAATCTATGGTGTACACCATATTTTTGTAACACGATAGACAATTGATCATTTGCAAAATGGGCTCCCCGATCACTAATTAGAGCCTTAGGAACACCAAATCTTGAAAACAATTTCTTAAGGAAGTGCACCACCATACGAGCATCATTAGAAGGTAATGCTTGTGCTTCCGCCCATTTAGACACATAATATACCGCCACCAATAAATATTTATTTACTGTATACATTGGGAATGGTCCCATAAAGTCAATCCCCCATACATCAAATATTTCACAAACGTGAATCCTATTTTGGGGCATCTCATTTCGGGATGAAATATTTCCCGGACTTTGACATGAATCACACTCCTTCACGTATTGAGCGACATCTTTAAAAATTATAGGCCAATAAAAACTCGTATCAAAACCTTTTTATCCGTGTATTGTGCTCCATGATGTCCTCCGGTGGGCCCGCTATGACAGTATCTCAAAATCTCTCAACTTTCTTTCCTGAATACGCATCTTCTTATCATACCATCGCCACAACTTCGAAAGAGGTATGGTGTAACACCTGATCTCAGGTACGTATTTAATTTCAAGTCAAATATCATATTTTACTCTTGGACTCGGCGAGTTGGGGGCTCAACTCGTCGAGTAGGATCGACTCCGGGTGGGGGGATTAAGTGACCTACTCGACGAGTCGGAAGACAAACTCGATGGGTAGGAGATGTCTGGGTGAAACCCTAAGTTGGAGGATTTGCACCCTATTTAAACATCTTATGAGGCTTCCACCCCAGCCTCCATCACCTCCAGAGCATTACACCCAAAACCCTAATCCTCTATAAGTGAGCTTGAGCTTTCTTGGTTGTTTTGAGTGTTTCTTGGTGTGTTTTGAAGCTAGAGCAAGAAGTGGAAGATAGAAGACCCAAGGGGGAAGGAATAGAGCCAGGATCAACAACATTTTCTCCTTACTTTCTGGTAATCAAGCTTCATACTTGACTTGTAGTTTCTTAGATCTCTTTGTGGTCATTTTCATGGAGTTTTCGGTCCAAGTAGCTTGATCCTTGGGACTTGGATGTCCTAAGTTAATATATCTTCAAATCTGGAACCTTGGAGGGTCCTCATGGAATAAAGGTGCCATCTTTATGGCCATGAGAACCCCATGTATGAAATAAACCCCATTTTTGGTCCTTTAAGCATAAAAATCCCATGCATGTATGTAAAGTTCATGACTTTGCGTGTTATAACGACTTAAGGAGCCCATATCTACCGGTTGGATTAGAGTTGTGCATCATAAACCAAGTTTTGGTCATGGACATTAGTCGACTCGGCACGTCGTTCATGGGAATCGGTAAGTCGGGGGTTTGGGTTTCCAACCTTCTATGATTCGATGGAATCCAGTTAGTCTAGAAGGGATTTAGATGAGTCCAGAGGAAGGACTCAGCAAAATGGACATAACTATCGACCTGGAAGCCATGGGACTCGGCGAGTGTATGAACACACTCGGCGAGTCCAAGGCCATCTCCCAACCCATGAAGATGGACTCGACGAGTTATTCATACAACTCGGAGAGTCAAAGACTAGACACATTCATATGACGAAGATAAACTCGACGAGTTCAAGGAAGAACTCAACGAGTGAGTTGAAGATTATCCCGATGATATGATTGAAGGAGAACTCGTTGAGTTCTTGCTATACTCGACGAGTTGATTCGGGCCGAGGGACAAATGAAGGGATAGGGATCCGGTGAGTTGGCGAGCCAACTCGGCGAGTTGAGTCAACTAGAAGTTGACTCTGATCAGGATATTGACTTTGGACAGGGGTAAATTAGTCATTTTACGCTAATATCAGTTACCAGTTCTTGACTATGGGTCTTTATGGAAATTATAGTTAGAGAGTCACCGGAGCAGCAGACAGGGATTTCTCACTTAGAGTTTCAACAGCCAGTCACATGAGGTACCCTTCCCTTTAGTAGGAACGGGTCTAAGGCACCAAGGTCGGCCCGTAGCATGTTATGATTAGTATTTGAATGTGAGCGGGGCCTGTATCTTCCAGTTAGCTAAGTGTAGGCTGAGCCCGTATTTCCCGGTAGCGGAGTTTGATTGTGATATGAGTCTGAATGATAGATCTAGTTATACTTGTTGTTTGTGTGATACTTATATGTCTGCCTAGTAGCTAAGTATGGGCGAGGCCCGTATCTTATAGCAGCCGAGTGTGGGCAGGGCCCGTATCTCGAGTACCTGAGAGTGGGCGGGGCCTGTATCTCAGAGTTAGCGGAGTGTGGACGGGGCCCGTATCTCCTAGTTAGTGGAGTGTGGGCGGGGCTTGTATCTCCATGAGTGTGGGCGGGGCTCGTATCTTCTAGTTGCATGTTATATGTGTATGGTATGTGGTAGTTTAGGGGAGCTCACTAAGCTTCGTGCTTACAATTTCATTTTTGGTTTCAGGTACTTCAGCTAGCAAAGGGAAGGGCTCGACACACCACAATTTCTCTTAGCCTGGGAGCTTACTCTGATATTTATTATGAAACAATTATATGTTGACAGATTTTATGAGATTTGAGATACATGTTTGATGAATTGATTTTATGATGATAATATTATGTTTGTTAAATGATTTTTAAAATGAAATTTTTGGCTTGTACTTTTAGGATGTTTGATATGGATCATCTCAAAAGTAATACTTAATTTTAGAAAAGAATTTCTTCTTTTACCATGAAGTGACACTTCTCTCAATTTAGGACTAGATTTGTCTTCTCACATCTTGCCAACATTAGGTCTAAATTAGATAAACAATCATAAAAAAGGACCCAAAAACCGAGAAGTCATCCATGAAAACCTCCATAAATTTCTCGATCATGTCGTGGAAGATAGCCACCATACATCTTTGGAAGGTATTCGGTGCATTGCATAACCCAAGAAAGTGTAAATCATTTGTTTTTATAGTGATCAGTTGTTGGTCAGGTTTGGAGTCGGGTTGGGCATTGGCTTGACTTGGCTCTTCTTGTATTTTCTTCTATCCGATACATGGTGGATTGGGTGGATT
Organism: Lactuca saligna; assembly: GCF_052625555.1. NCBI lineage: Eukaryota > Viridiplantae > Streptophyta > Magnoliopsida > Asterales > Asteraceae > Lactuca > Lactuca saligna. The sequence goes on from NC_136422.1 coordinate 150,650,683, forward strand.
CTAGACTGACGATTCATATGGAGCGTTTGATTGTAGAGTCAATGTTCATGGTGGTCATATGAGTGCTTTGGACGTTTCTTAATGGTTTACTTTTTAGTAATGATAAACCTAAAAAATATAGATTTTTTTATTCAATTGTGGAACTTTCTTTTTGGAGTTTTAAGGCTAGGGATATTTGGATGATGTGGTTACAAAATCCAATTCGATATTAATTTATATTTTTCTCTAGCTCCTTGCTAAAGGTTTCAGTTTTTTTTTAATAATATGATATTGTTGTTCTAATATTTTTTTTTCATTTAATCATTGATATATTTTAGGCTGTAGGGAATGGTAACACTCTTATCACATTATCATATAGTTTTTATTTTTTATTATTTTATTATTTTTTATTTATTATTTCACATAGACTTAGCATGTCCAACAAAAAAAAAAGGTAGGGGATGCTAGTGTGTTAATTTAGTAGATATGATTCGGAGAAAAAAAGAGAATAATAGCCAAAAACTAATCATAAATCACCAATCCACTCTCTCGCTCTTTAAGCTGATAGCAAGGTGCTCAGCCAGGGGTGAAGGGTAGCAAGCTCTCCTAGCGCTCCCATTCCACGTAGCCCTATAGTAGATTTAATAGGTTTTATTTAAGATTTATGACATGATTCATCATTCAAGTTACATCAATGTTATCATTTACTCATCTAAATAGAGTTTAATGGTTTTTTTAAACAATCGTCCCTCTTAACAATTATATTTGCCACGTGTGGAATATATTTATTAAGTTTTGTATGTAATGAGAAGTTTGTTATTCATGTAGAGAATATGTTAGACTAAAGAAACACATTTCAATTGCAAGAGAAGCCAAGTATGTCACTTATTATATATATATATATATATATATATATATATATATATATATATATATATATATATATATATATATATATATTAAATACCAAAATGGGTTTGTGAGGAGAAGTTACTATTCATTTCAAATGAATTCAGCCGTTTAATTTGAGAAAATAATACTTATAAGCAAGGTTGTAGAACTCTATATAGTTTTGATTCTTTTTATAGCAAACTTTTATATTTACATATTTTCCCATCAACTAATTTTGAAATAATAATTTTCATCCCTAATTATTATAACGTTATATAATTGGTATTTTGTAAGTTGCAATTTCGGTCTCTTATATTTTAAAGTTACATTTTTCGTCCAATTTTTTAATATTTATTTTCATTAATACTTATTTTTATTAAATATATTAATTTTTATTAATTGACTTTTAGTATTCTACCAAATATGATATATTTTAAAATTTATTTTTGTGCACCTATTTTATACATAATTGTTAAGATAGAAACTTTATTTTTATATTTTTGTGGTACAATTTGCAAAAGGTTACATTGGGACCTCTAATAATCTTAGCACCCTGCTTATGTTTTTATTTTTTTTGAAGATGATAAAAGATTAAAAAACATTTGACTATAATTATAGTTGTTTTGTTGTTTGATTTGACTAAAGATTGCCACCATAAAACAGTGTAAATTAACATTATTGTGGTAGAAAATAACATTGTAGTTTGTAATTTTGGAATATGGTTGAAAGTAACTATGTTGAAAGTTGTCTCAAATTTTTTCCTAAAACCTTATCCATGTCGGCCTGCAATTGCCAACATACCGGGCTTCCGCAGCATCGCGTAGATGGTCCAAACTCTAGTTTGTTCTAATTATCATCATCCTATTATTTTTGAATAATTTCTTTCTTTGAATAAAAAAAAGGATTTCCTTCCAAAATAAAGTTAATTGCAATGACATATCCGATGTTTAAAATAAAACAATTGTTTTTTTTTTGTTTTTTTTTTCAAAAAGATAACTAAAATTGTTACAGATCTTGAGTAACACCCTCATAGCCATGTAAGGATTACGAATTACGTTTTGTATTTGATTATGGGTTACCTTATTTATTTTTTTTAAATTCATAGCCTTCTTTTTTTTAATTCTTAGCAGTGGCCTCATATATTGGATGTGTTCGACAAGAATAGCTGATAACAGGTAGCTTGTAGTCGGTAGCGGATAGCTTCTAGCTAGTAGCGTTTTATAGTTGTTCTTATACATAATTGTTAAGATAGAAACTTTATTTTTATACTTTTGTGGTACAATTTGCAAAAGGTTAGATTGGGATCTCTAATATTTTTAGTAGGGATGAGTATCGGAACCGGGTACCCGTTTTTGGAACTGGAACCGCCTCGGAACTGTCGGTTCTAGAACTGGACTGCCTTAAGCGGTGCCGGTTTTGGTTTCTAAAGTTATGGAACCGCCTTAAGTGGTTCCGGTTCCGGTTCCAATTCTCATTTTTTCCGAACCGCTACCCGCTGGATACCCGTCGAAATCGGTTATATATATATATATATATATATATATATATATATATATATATATATATATATATATATATATATATATATATATAATAGTATTTAATATAAATATGTGTGTTACTTAAACCGGTTTAGAATATATTGGTCCGATTTTGTCCCTCTTTGTTACGAATTGATTCGATTTGGATCGAACTAAGTTGCGGTTTTATCGACAAAAGTTAATAAAATTAATGTAACCAGGTTACCTGCTCCCGGAACTGGAACCGGAAACGCCGGTTCCGAGACTGGTTCCAAAAATTTAAGAACCGCCTAGAGCAGTTCCGATTCTGGTTGTAACTTTCTAGGAACCACCGGTTCCGGTTCTCGCCAAATGAGGCGGGTACCCGCCTATGCTCATCCCTAATTTTTAGCACCCTGCTTATGTTCTTATTTTTTTTGAAGATGATAAAAGATTAAAAAACATTTGACTGTAATTATAGTTGTTCTGTTGTTTGATTTGGCTAAAGATTGCCACCATAAAACAGTGTAAATTAGCATTATTGTGGTAGAAAATAACATTGTAGTTTGTAATTGTGGAATATGGTTGAAAGTAACTATGTTGAAAGTTGTCTCAAATTTTTTCCTAAAACCTTATCCATGTCGGCCTGCATTTGCCAACATAGCGGGATTCCAAAGCATCACGCAGACAGTCCAAACTTTAGTTTGTTCTAATTATCATCATCCTATGATTTTTGAATAATTTCTTTCTTTGAATAAAAAAAGGATTTCCTTCCAAAATAAAGTTAATTGCAGTGACATATCCGATATCCGATGTTTAAAATAAAACAATTTATTTATTTTATTTTTTTTGCAAAAAGATAACTAAAATTGTCACAGATCTTGAGTAACACCCTCATAGCCATGTAAGGATTATGAATTACGTTTTGTATTTGATTATGGGTTACATTTTTTATTTTTTTAAATTCATAGCCTTCTTTTTTTTAATTCTTAGCGGTGGCCTCATATATTGGGTGTGTTCGACAAGAATAGCTGATAACAGGTAGCTTGTAGTGGGTAGCGGATAGCTTCTAGCTAGTAGCGTTTTGTTAAACGCTATGGGCGTCTTCGACACGAAGCGTTTGAGATCTTCTAGCTTCTAGCGTTTAACAAAACGCTCCGTTTTAAACAGAAAGTCTCGTTTCGGCACTACAACCCTCTAGCGTTTAGTTTAAACAAAACAATTCAAATTCAAATACTATTTCATGTAGCGTTTACCCACTACCCGCTATAAGCTACACACTAATTTTGCCGAACACACCCTACGTGAAGTAACAATTGGATTCGGAGCGTTTTGTTTAAATTAAACACCAGAAGCTCGTTGTACCAAACGAGACTTTCTGTTTGAAATAGTGCGTTTTGTCAAACATAAAAAACTAGAAGCTCTTAAACGCTCCCAAACGTTCCGTACCAAACATGCCCATTATTAACCTCATTTCATTCTTCTATTGATTTCTTGTTCTGCAATATGGTTTTAGTATTTTTATTGTATAAGTTATTCATCAAAGTATGTCTCATGTATGTAGATTTTCGAAGTAGGTTTGGTTAAAATGAAGTGTGCAATTTTGTTTTGAAATGTGTGTGTGTGAGAGAGAGAGAAAGAGAGAGAGAGAGAGAGAGAGAGAGAGAGAGAGAGAGATGTCATTTTATATAAGATTAATACAGAAACCAACTAAAACCGTTGACAGACTTAGGTTAGAATGAGTGTCTCTTCCCACCAGCTCGCCAAGGATGCCAAGACCATCCCCATTAAACATGCTAAAAGCCTCACCAAAACCGTGTAACAAGAGGAAAGAGAAGAGAAAAGGTTGTAATGGTCTGTTTTTTTCCAAAATAAAACTTATTAAAATAATATATCATTAGATTCTCCCACTTTCTAACTTTTACAACTTGGATACTATCATTCTCTCCATCTTGCTTCAAAAAATTTAATGTGACAACATGCTACACATGCTACCACTTTTTTCATCCTTACGGACGAAATTGTGATAAAAAAAATACTTTGAACTGAAATCGTTATACTTTGTAAAATACAATGACAATTTTTGCATCCTACTCTAAAATTTATATTCATATTTAATATAATAATTTATATGAAATATAAAAAAATAAAATCCAATCTAATAGAATAATATCAAACAATGATGATCCATTACCTCACTAATATTTTAGCATATCTCCAATTATTTCATATCAAGACGAAACACAAAGAAACCGTTTATGAAATTAGTTTTCTCAAAACATAAACTTCCATATCATAAATCAACCAAATCAACGAAAAGTACAATTAAATTCCAATCATGACCCTTGTTCAAAAACAACGTTAAAAGTGATGACACTAGCCGTCCTCTCCAATGTTACAACTTGCAACATAAAATCATGTGCTTAAAATCCCACTATGCATTAATCTGCTTCTAAGAAACCACCGTTTTCCTTAATTAATTTATAATTACTTTTCTATAGAATTATCCGTATAAGGTGCATGAACCTTTCCCAATTCTCCCACCTATATAAACGTCTTCTCAATTATCAACAGAAATACAGTATCAGATTTTGCTCAGATTACACCCGAACTTAAACTATTTGATTCCATTTTGTTTAAAGATTGATGGGAAGTAATGGGTTTGATTCCGATTTTGCTCTTCTTGAATCTATTCGCCGTCATCTGTTAGATGATTCCGCCATGAATTCCGACAGTAGAGCTCCACCGATGTATTGCCGGACTAACAACTTGCTTCCTTGCTTTTCCGACACCTGGGGTGAATTACCCTTGAAACAGAATGATTCTGACGACATGTTAATAGCTCGGTTTCTTCACGAAGCGTTGGATTTTGAATGCTTCCCGTCTCCGGCAATGACGATGGAACCGATTACAGCCACTGTTAAGTCTGAGCCTGAGAATTTTGTGGGATCGCCGGTGATGTCCAGTTATCAAGCGGAATCTCCGCCGGAGACTTCGGGAGTGGATGGTGTGAACCAGCAGACAGGGAAACATTACAGAGGTGTGCGGCGACGGCCGTGGGGTAAGTTCGCGGCGGAGATTCGGGATCCGGCGAAGAACGGTGCTCGGGTGTGGCTGGGGACATTTGAGACGGCGGAGGACGCGGCGTTTGCTTATGACAGGGCAGCATATAGGATGCGTGGTTCTCGTGCTTTACTAAATTTCCCACTCCGAATTAATTCCGGCGAGCCGGAGCCAGTAAGGATAACCTCAAAACGGAAGTCAACATCGCCGGCAAGCTCATCGGAAGATGGATTGCCAAAGAGGACAAAGAAGGTGGCAACAGATCTACGTGGCAGATAGTTAGCGGTTGCTCTTTGCTGACTAGGACTGTTGTTCAATTTTTGTTTAGCTTCCTTTTTTTTATCGCGTGTAAATGGCTGTGTTTTGTGCGTAAATGACAAATTTATTCTTTCATTAATTATAGGAACTCCAATTATTAACGAAAATTCACTGAACGGATTTACACATTCAACAGGAAATAATTCATTAATTAAAGAAACACTGTTCAACATATTTAAGAACATTAAACATGATTGTTATTTTTTCATTTGAATTTACAAAGTTTGTTTTTCAAAACATAAAATAATCTTAAGATATATAACGAGTCGATGCTTGCAAGTTTTATGTATGAAAAGTGAAAAATATTCTGAAAATTGTGGTGCATGAGTTTGGAAAATTTTGACTCACAACTTAAATTAGAGTGGAATAAACTTAAATGTATGAAAACGTGGTTGATATCGATCATGACTTGTGTTTTTTAAGCATTATTGATATTAGAAACAATTATTTTATTTATAATTTTTTATAAAATACTGCGTAATATCAAGGGACAAACGTAGGGTTTCTAGAAGATGACGACAGACAAGGTAAATCTTAATAATTATAAAAAAAAGTTATTCGAATATTTAATTTTCATTAATTCATAGAGGATTTTGAAAAAAAGGAAAATAACCGGCGACTTGTAGGCCACGTGCAAGTAGTAAATGTTCACGACTTCTATTCTTCTTGACTTTTGCTTTGACAAATATAAAACTCCAATTAATATTTGGCTTTGGGAAAATAACCTATGAGTTTAAAGAGTTTTCAAACCGTTTTAAAAACTTTCAATCATATTTTGTTTGTTAAAAAAAACCATTTAATTTAACATTTTATTTATAAAATCCAACTAAGTTACACTTTTGTTCAATTCTATGGAAATCAAAGAAGACAAACAGATGACTTGACTTATTATCATATCAGAAAAATGACTTTAAGACCAACGAAGTTTCCAAACTGATCAAAACACCTGAATCATATTTTGTATGTTCAAAAAAACTTAACGAACTTAACCTTTTGAACATACAAAATATAATTAGGGTTTTTTGAACGGTTTAGAAACTTCGTTGTCATCTTTTAGAAAAAATGTTAAGTTCGTTGGGTTTTCTTGAACTGACAAAACATGATTGAAATTTTTTGAATAATTTGGAAACTTCGTTGGGCTTGTAAGTCATTTTCCATTTTGATTCATACGATTAAGAAAGTATTTAGAGACTAAAGTTCTTCACTTTGTATAGAGATTCTTAAATGGGTATTCAACTTCAGCTATAATACAGAAAAAAAAAAAAAAACATTTTTATTAGTTTTATTGGTTCTCCTTCTTATTTTTAACGAAGATAAAGAGTAATTTTATTGAAGGATAAAAAAAGGGTTTCAATCCCCATATGAATGACTTGGAATATCATCTCCAATAGTGGGCGACATGGTCAACTGTCTAAGGTCCAACATTTTAATTAAAGGGTAGGTCGACCATTACTCTTTTTTATGAAAAAACAAGATAGATGACAAGAAGCAGAAAGAAGCTAAATTCAAATGCCCAATTTCATACATTAGTGAAAGCGGACGAAGTAATGCAAGATTATGATTATCGTTGTTCTTTAGAAAGTGGGTACAAAAATGGAAAAATCGAATTGCAAAATAATTAACCTACAATCAATGAAGCTATCAAGCAACAACCGAATGGATAGACATCATACGAATGGATTAATCGATTAGGTTGTCTTAACTCTCAAGTCTTAATGGTCATAAATTACAATCTCATTACATCTAGATAATAGAATCTTATTAACTTTTTTTTTTTTTTTTTTTTTTTTTTTTTTTCATTATAACATCTCTAAAGATAAGATTTTCAAAGTTATAGTTACTAGATAAATATTTAAGTTCATCAATTCATAAGAAATATTGAATGTTTAACTAACTTATATATAAAAAGACGCATCAGAAAATATTAATTTTGACACTATTATTAATAATCGTCTTTTTGAAAAATCTAATAGTATTAATTTTTAATGAATTAATGGATTTTTATAAACTGTTTGACTATATTTATATATTAGATAGTATTATTAATATTTTTGCATCTATAAAGCTAGAAATATATTCTATAATTTGAATATTTTTTTAAATAGTTTGGCTACACTTTTGTTCTTGAGGGGTATTTTATTTTCACTTGCCGAAGGCACAAAATATTTTTGGACCGACTAGGTTATGTTATAACTTGAAAAAGCTTGTCGATAACTACTTACTTTTACATTTAATTAAATGATCTTTCGGTTAACGTTTTCCGATAAAATTTAAATTTTTTTAAAACTAATTTATCATCATCTGTCTAAAACGTTCTATAAAATTTCTTTATTTAACTAGTTGTCTTTTAAACATAAATTATATCTAAAATGTCACAGACAAACAAAAATATAAATACAACTATGTCGGTTCTTCATTTTATATACATAAAATCTAAAAAAATATTAGGTCATAATGATAAAAATAAAAAATGATTGAAAATATTAAATAATCGATATAAAATATATATTTTATATATGAATTATCATTAAATATTTAATAAAAATAATCAATTAGTAAAAAAGTAACAAATATTTTTTAACATCCCGAATTTAAAGGTAGAACTTTTCATTTAAAATGATTAGGTCGTTGATAAATAAATAAATAAAACAATTTAAATAACAAAGATTAATCATATTTTCAGTAATGTAAAGGCTTAGAAGATTAAATGTTGGCATTACAATATTTGGATGTTAATGATTAAATGTGTCAAAGTGGTAAAAGTGTGTTTGATTAAATGGTTGATTCGCTTAAATAACTTTTGGACTGTTAGTTCTTGAAATGGACGGAGAGGAACTACCAGAGTTAACTCCTAAAGTTAAAAGTTATTAGTTGGTGGAACGAGACCATTATTGTAAAATTATGAGGAACTGAGGGTAGAAATCAAAAAATGAATTATAAGATACCACTTCTTCTACTTATATAAGCCAAAACGAGATTAGAGAGACAGATGAAGGATGAAGATGTCAATTCCATGCCGCAATGCTCTAAAGAGTTTATTTCAAGCAAGCATAGACCATTTTGACACAAAGAGTGGAAGGTATATAAAGTCTTAAGGTACATTTGTCTTACATTAACCTTATATTGGATTATGAAGCTTGAGGTGAAACCCCTAGTCCATTTAACGTTGAATTGTTGGCTAGGGATTTGTTTTCTAACTAGTGGGTTTTGTCTTCTATGAATTTGATAAACATGATGAGGTATGTTGAATTTGAGTGGGTCAATTGGATTTCAAAGCAATTATATTGTTTCATATGAAATAATTTCCTTCCTAATTGCACTCTAACAAAGGTGTATATGGGCAATTCCACTATTTGCAACTTTTGTGGTGTTGCAGAAGAAACAAGAACAAATTACTAAAATTGTCTCGTTGGTTTGGGTAAAATTATGTGTTTAGTCCCTACATCTTATTTTGCATTGGAACCATCAAGTTGTGATTTTATTGCATCTTTCATCATTGTCGGATATAAAAAGACTATACTACTCTTTCCCATTTACTTTTCCCATTTATTTATTTTATTAGAATTATTTATATTATTAGTTACATGAATGAGTCACTCCTAATCATCTTCTTACACTTAAAATCCCCATCATGAACAATTTTAATCCCAACCTACAAATCAATTACAAGCTCTTATTCTTACCTATTAACAACTCCCACGACCAACCATCACTTCCACTAACTTTTTCGGAAAGTCTCATATCTCTGGCGAGAACAAAACTCCGACGAGATTAGAATACCAATGAACACCAAATCCCACCCCTGATTTTTCTTCCTGTCCATTATCAACTCCGATTTGACTAGAACACTAGTGAACGCCACACACACCACCACCATCTCCGGCAAGACAAAAACCTAAAGTCAACATTTCTAGATTCAGATATGCTGCCACTATCTCCCCTGAAGACAACACTGCCACAATGCCTTGAATCTCCTACCATTGGCTATAGATCTACTACCATGACCTTCACTCTGAAGCCACCACCATTGCCATCGATCAACGCCAAATAGATCGCATTCAAGAAGGCGATAAAATAACCTATATGGCAAAGAGAGGAGGAAGATGGGATAGATGGTGAGGGAAACAGTTTCTAGCGAGAGAGGGGAGTGGAGAGAAGCGACATAGCGATTTTCGCCGACAATCCATGGGTTTATCAACTTTTGCAGGTGATCTGGTGGTTCCAGTAGTGCGGGCTAAGTTGTAAAGGTTCATGGGTGAAGATGGAGGAGGATCTTGGTGATGGACGAGGAAAATACGTATCAATCGGTGGTTCTGGTGTCGCCAGAGAGATGGAGAGGAAGATAATGTCTTAAAAAATGGGTTAGGGTTAAGGATGAGTGTATGCGGGTGGATAGGTGGGTTAGGAGTGGGACCATAGATTTATCTTTTATTTAAGTTATTTTTAAAAATTAAGATATAAATAAAATATAAAATACAAAGGGCAGTATAGTCTTTTCTATTCTACGAGGGACGAAAAACACAATAAAATCATAACTTAGAAACGGTCCAAATGCAAACAAGGGGGACCAAACTAGTAGTTTTTACCAAACTATATAGACGATTTTCAATAATTTATCATTAAACAAGTGAAGACGAGCTCATTTAATTGGATAAAAAAACAAGGCAATGCTTTTTAAGTATATATCAAATTGTTTGTGTATTTTCTATTTATTCCTCTTTTATCTCTTTTGATCATGTAAATACTCCTTTTAGATCATGTTTCTAACAACCTTTTAGTCTCTATATTAATAACTAGTTTATAACCCGTGAGAACCATAGTTATAAAATTAATTAACTTTCATATTAAAAAATAAAAATGATTAATCAATTATTTTAAATAATTTTTATTTAAGAGGTATTTTTTTAGTTATATAAACTTATAATAGTTGATTTAAATAAATACGTGAAGTTATATTACCTTATAATATGTATTAATTTTATTTTATTTCTAATATAATGTTATTAATTTAATATAATTATAATGAAAAATTTTAAAATTTAAAATTTAGAATGGAGAATCAATTATTAATATAATATAAATAAAGTAAAATTTTAAAATTAATAATTAACAGGTTGACAAGTGACATGATAGGTAACATATAATATTAATTAAGAGTTTTAATAACATGACACTTGTCAATAAAAGAATAAACATATTCATTTATTAGATTAACTAGGTGTAAGACTCATATATTACATGTGTTAATTAAAAAAATTAAATATAAAAGTCTAAATATTTAAGAACTTTGTATTTATAAGAAAATAAGAAAAATAATAAATTATTAAAATTGATTTTTTATCTTTTAAATTTAAATAAATAAACAAAATAAAATAATAAGCTTTAATTTGGGGATTTTGAAATAAGATCATTAATGAAATTAATATTCATTTATTAATACATTTATTGTAATTATTACATTAAAGTATAATGTGAAGTTTATTAAAATGGAAAAACACAAAAATGACATGTGAAAAAGAAATTAATTCAAAATAACCACAAAATGACATGTAACAAATAGAACATAGTTGAATTTCGAGACTGGGATCGTGTTCATCCAATCTACATTGTGTTGATGGAATTGCAGTTTCAATCAAAGTACGAGATCTAGGAAACTAAATCGAGTTGTTGAGATCGGTGGGTTGTTTTGAAGGGTGAAACTAGGGTTTGATGAGGAAGTTGATTGGATCATCAAAATCAAATCAGCCCACAACACAGAGTAGAAATCAAAGGCGACCCATGTTAGGGTTTATAAAGATTTAGAAAACCCACAAACACAAACATGCAAACTTGTGTTTATCAAGAAGTGAGAGATGGAAAATTGAACGAAGATTCGGGGAGTAAGTGAGTAACAAAGCATGAATATGTATGTGTTAGAGAGAGAGAGAGAGAGAGAGAGAGAGAGAGAGAGAGGTGTGACCCTTTAATATTTTTTTTTGAAATAAGGAAAATCTTCATAAATGGTCATTGTAGCAGTGAAATGACAGAAATATCCTTCACTTAACGGCAAAAAACTAACGGAGTTAGCGAAAAGGACAATTTGTTAAAAGTTTTGAAACCACAAGGACCATCTGTAAGGTTTTTTGAACTTAAGGATTAAACTTGATATTTTTGAAAACCACAGTGACCAATTTTGAAGTTTTGTCTTTTGTATATGATCAATATATATTTTATATAATTATCAACAAATTATGTTTTTTTTTCTTCGTTTTAAAATTACCCAAACAGAAATATCATACTTATTTATATAACTATATAACCATCTATCATCTTTTATATTATTATTGTATTTTTCAAAAAAAAAAAAGTAATACACTTATTTAAAATAAAAAATAATACAAGAAATACATGAACGGAAAGAAGGTCAAAAACTCAATATTGTTCAGCAAGGTGTGAACGAAGAATAGGTCAACTGGTCAAACCAAATGCCCTCACCGTTTTATGCATTTAGATGTGCTCTCTTGCTTTTGTTCTTCCTTTGCTTTTCTTTGTTCTTTAGTTGTGTGTTGGGTTTGGTTTGTTTGTAGACTTTCCTTCTTTGCTAGCTCCCCGCTAACGTGTGTTACTTTTAATAAATTGTTGTTAAAAAAAAAAAAGATAAACACCCAAATTCCCATTCAGACGTATATTTTTAAAAATCAATCACCCGAAAACAAAAATCATAGGATACTATATAATCAATAGAATTTTATATAATTTGACCGTTTAACTTGTAAAATATATGTAGAGTCTAAATAGTTGACTGTGGTACATTGGTATGCGACTCATGTGTATGGTAATTAATATGGACTCGAAAAAATAATCATGTGCTGTAAACGTTAATAGAACCTCATTTAAGTGGGTTTTATTATTTTTTTTCGTTTTTATTTTTATGTTCGGTTTTAACATTTTTATTTTTTTTTGTTTTTTTAATATATATATATTTTTCGTTTTTTTAAATATCTTTACTACATCCTTGAAGATACTAATGTTTTTCTTTATTACTTTTTGTTTTTATTTATTTTTGTTTGATTTTTTAAACTAAATATACGTTTGAGTTGTTAATGTTTAACAATTACAAAATTTTAAATAAGAAGAATATTATAGATCATAATATTTTCGTTCAAATTTTTTGAATCATATTATATTTGGAATATACAACTTTGAAACATATTATTTTTTAATTGTACTATTTTGAATCAAATCAATTTTAAATCATATGATTTTGGATCAATAATAGATTCAATTAAATATAGTTTTTGTTAAAAAAAACTATGGATAATTATATATTTTAAATCATTTAATTTTGAATTATAAAAGATATAATTAAGAATTATAAATATTTAAGTTTAAATATTATTAGATCATAACAAATTAAGGATCATAAATAAATTAAATCAAAAGTTTTTTTAATCATAAATATTTTAAATCATCACATTTTGGATCATATTATGTTAAATATTTTTTTAACTAATATTTTCTTAAAATTAAAAATAAATACTTCAAAAAAAAATTTGAATTTTTAAGTATCTCTTAAATATTTATTCTTTTTGGAGAATTTTTTTTCTTGGTTATATATATATATATATATATATATATATATATATATATATATATATATATATATATATATATATATACTTCAAATTTCATGATTATGCTCATTTTGTAAAGAATTAATTTTTAAGAACTTTGGGTTTTCAAAAAAAAAAAAAAAAAAAAAAAATTCAAAGAAAAAAAGACTTATGGCCAAAAAACGAAGTAAGCGGAAAAAGAAAACCCACCAAAGGAGGAGCGCTAGTGATCAACGAGCCGATAGTTGTTGAACAAGTCAACAACGGACCAATTCCTTATCATCTAGAGATGGTCTTTGAAGGAAATGATGACTCAGAAAGTCATCAAGGACTAGAGCAACCAGAGGTCCATAGAAATGAGGAACCAAGAGGCTATTGCAAGTATAAGGACTTCAAAAACTACAAGTCGTCATCATTTAATGGGAAGGCAGATCTCGTAGGAGTAATGGAATGGATCTCGGAGATGGATATTGCGTTTATCACCTGTGGTTGCTCGGGGAAGCTACAAACCACCTATTTTGTGAGGCAGTTCAAGGGAACAACACTTCGTTGGTGGAAAACGTTAAGGAAGATTGTGAGCCCCAACAAACCACTATAGCGGACATGGGATGAATTCTTGACCCATTTCAAGAGGAAGTTATGTTCAGCTGAGAAGATGCTGGAATTGGAGAATTAATTCTTGGCTTTGATGAAGGGAAGCATATCGGTGGATGAGTACACCACTGCTTTCACTGATATAATGGAGTTCGACCTATGACTTGTTCTACACAAACTGACCAAGATTGATCAGTTTGCAAAAGGATTGCCATGGGAGTACACTATTCTGGGGAAGCAGTAACCTACTTTGGGTGGTTGCTTGGGCTGTAAAATCGGTGGAGGGTATGATGAAGAAGAGAGTCGCCGACAGAACTAAGGTCGGTGAAAAGAGGAAGGCTGATGGAAGCAACAAAAAAACAAAAATAGCGGCAAGAAGAAGAAGAATTTTCTGAAGTCAAGCAACAAGTCTGGGAGTAGACAAGAAGGGTGTAACACTTGAATTTGGTATGTTCATATTTAACTCTTCATAATTAAAAGTTTGCATTTCGGTTCTTTTGGTTAGTATGTGGGGCGTACCATAGTGTATGCTTGGCGTACTAGCTGAGATATCGTTGTGGAGCTCATCCAGTTCATTAGGCTTATGTAGAGTACGTTAGGTGTACGTGAGCATATATGAAACCCTAATTTTAGGGCTTGTACCCTATATAAGTCATATGATAGCCTCATTTGGCCTTATTTAACCAACCTCTGATGAGATTAATAAACCTTTTAATCTTTGAAGATCGATAAGATCTTGAACAGGTTATGAAAACAATGACGATATAAACACAGTAAAATTATGGAACAAGAATGAATCAAACGTGTTGAATGATTAAAACAAAATCCTCAGAAGAGCTCGATTAAGAACATCAACTGTAGAGGATTGGAAGGTTACAAGTATTATCAAATAAACCTTTAGTCGTCTGGAAAATATCGTATTCTCAGATCTCTCAAAACCTTGACCTAATATGCATGCAAGCATAAGCTTATATACAAAGCATAAAAGACATACGGTTGGACAGGCCCAAACCGTAATACAAAGAAATAAAAACAAACGAGCCCAAAAGACGCAATCTTCTAAGCCCAACAATCTCCCCCTTTGCGTCAATTTGGGGCGAGATCTTCACTCTGTCTTCAAAGCAGATGGCTTCTTTACCGTTTGAAAAATTTTCGGTATCAAAGCTAGAATATGATGCCTGAAGGTAATATACCAACGAAGCATATCTGTAAAGTTCTTCTTATCTGCTGTTGAGTTCTGTTTGCATCGGTGAATGATATTGATGATGTGCTCCAGACACTCTGTAGAGAACAGATGCTTGTCTACCAACGCAAACAGAAATTTGTGCTTATCCCCCCTTGTGAACATAACTGTCAGATTGGAAGAATCAATCTGCCCCAACTTCATTTTATGGATATCTCCGGTTTTGGAAGTGGGCTTGACAGTCGGTTTCTTATTCATCACCTTTGCTATTTCCTGATCCATAGTGGCTAGCTCATGGACATAGGAAGCCAACATTCTTTTAAGATGAGAAAGTATTGGTTCATATTCTCTCTGGTTGGAGAGAAGAATGTTGTATAGCAAGATCCAATCGTGGGGGTTCAGACTGGGAAGATCTGCCAGAGAAATAAGATGTTCGGTGTTGGCAGTTCCTCTGTTGATTTTGAAATTGACGTTTACAAATTTCCCAGCCTGGGTTGGTTTCAGTACCTTGACTCTTATAATTTTCTGGGCGCTCCAAGTCAAGTACTGAGGTTGACCGAATTTCAGATAGAAATCGATAAGCTCCCTGTCAACCTTCGGGTTCGGATGAGGGACGTTTGCAGTGACATCAAAGCAGTGAAAAGTGAAGGCTTTACGCGTAATGGGCATGTCGAACTGCGAGTCTTTGGAGTTTTCACACTCAAAAGATGCAATCGGTTCCAACCAATAAATAGAAGGAAACTCAATTGCTTGAGTGATGAGTGTGTCTCTGTCCCAATCTGGGAATAGAGTCTTTTTAGCTTGAATAGCCTCCTCATCCTCCCGAATTTTCCTTTCTCTGGCTTCTGCCTCACGAGCTATCTTCAATGTTTCATCAAGCTCTCTGTCCCGTTTCTTGCGTTGAAGAGCTTCAGTAATGGTTTCATCTGATTCTGATTCGCTCTCAACTAGGACATGTTTACCAGAACCCGAAGCTACATTACCTTTCGGTTCTTGTTTGGACATACCTTCCTCTCCCCCTTGTCTCGGAAGAACATGCTTCTCCGAGACACCCTTCATTTCACTTAGGATAGTGATCGCCGGAAGGAGTTTCGCCTGGAGATGCTGACGAATAGTGAAGGTTAGGAAGGGATCATGGGAGTCAAGAACACCGGTTAACATATTTTTAACGTCACCAGCGCAAATCTGAAGAACTGCCCGTTGAGTTTGAAGTAAAGTGATTTCTTGTTGTGCCTGGGCCAGTTGAACTTTCTGTAAGTCAATAGTTGCCTGGTGCTTGATAACTTCTTCCTTCAGGGTGCTCTCGGCTGCTAAAGAGGCAAAACGTGAATCCAAAGATTTGAGAATTGAAGTGGATTCAGTTTTGAGGTCAGCACGCAGAGCCTCAAATTTCCTGGTTTCTCCCTGAAGGGTGGCTGCGAACGAGTCTACTGACGCTTGAAATTTGGAAGCATTTGAATCAGCATGAGCCTTGAGAGAATCAAGAAAGATCTGAGTTGTATGAACAACCTCAGAAACTTCCTTAGTGGCTTTAGAGCATGAGGCTGCTGAATTGTCTACAGCGTCAGTGGAGCGATCCAAGGCTTCGGTGTAAGTCTGGATTGCTGACTCGATGAAAGCCTTCAGCACAGCACCCCCATATGCTTTACTGTCAGCCAGCAGACTGTCGAGTTTTGCGTGAATCTCTTGAAGTTGCTGACTTGACACAGGGGTATCTGTATCGGTGTCGGTAGGGATCCGGTAAGGGCTGTAATAGATGGAATCAAATTCATCATCATCACCCCCTAGGGTAGCACCGGAGTTGGAAGATGGAGAAGGGGAGGATTGAGGGTTGATGACCGGGGTTTCAACCACAGAAGCAGCCCCCGTATCAGATACGTTGACCGTTACTGGTGGTTGGGTTGTGGTTATGGTGATAGATTCTGTGATAATAGGTTGGGAGATAGAAGATAAAGGTTGAGAAATGGTGAAAGGAATAGTGGTTTCGGTTGTGGTTTGGGAAATTGATGTTGGAACAGAACTTGAGATGTTTTGTTTGGGTGATTGGGTTGGGGTTGAAAATTTTGGGGAAGTAGGAAGAGAAGGAGATTTGGTAATTTGGGGAGATTTAGGTGGGGTAGGTGAGTTTTGTGGAGACGAAACGGGTGCAGTTTCGGGTTGAGGATTAACGTCTGGTGGGGTAGGTGAGTTTGGTGGAGACGAAACGGGTGCAGTTTCGGGTTGAGGATCAACATCTTCTGTTTCGGATGGTGCATTCTGTTTTGATTCAGAAGGAGATCCTTTGGCTCTTTTAGCCATCTTCTTGATCTTTTTCGATCTCGGCTGAGAAGGTGCCTCTGCCTCGGATTTGCGTTTGGAGGACCTTCTCTTTTTCTCCTTTTGGGGTGCGGGTTCCTTCACCTCAGCCTTCTCCTTTTTGCTCGCTCTTTTGCCCCGGTTAGCAGGCTGATCCAGAGCCTCAAGAGCTGCACGTTGTTCCTCAGAAAGAACCCTAGGAGGCAGGGGGGTTCTGGAGCTGTAGTCCGCCATAATCTTGCTGTGGGGCGTGACACATCTGTACATGGACTCAGGGATTAGTCCATAGTGGAGGAACTTACTTGGATCTGAGAGAATGATTTTCTTGGTGTGGTATGTGGCAATTGAAGCCATAAGAACATCCTTCATGACAGGGATGTCAAGAGAATCAATGGCTCTCCTGGTGATGAGGGTCCAAAACCTGGCGCATGAAATTTCTGAGTGCCTGGCGGTAGAGTTGAGACTCTGAACCACTTGAGACCAGAGAATCGACCCATAGTCCAGATTGATCCCGTTGTAAAGCCCATACAACATTGTGAGAAATCCTTTGCTAGTGGTGTCGGAACCACCACATCGCTCCGCTAAACCCTTAATTAAAAGGGTAAGCAATCCATTCCACTGAGATGGAAGACATGATTTCTTGACTTTGCCAACAGATGTTAGAACATCTGTATACCCCATCTCGTACATCATCTTAAAAATCTGGGCGGTTGTGATGAAGTCTGGTGAAATAACAGAAGCATCTACGGCAAGCCCTAGAAGAGAGCAAAACCGTGCTTTGGAAACGGAAGTCTTCTTGTCGTGAATAGAGAAATAGATACGGTCTTTGTGTTTGTCATAGCTTGCGATGGAGTAGACTTGAGATAGCAGGGACATAGGAACTGCCTCCACCTGCGTTAATGCCAATACCAATGGGGAATATGTGAGGCATTCCACCACGTAGAGCATATATGAGTCATAGACGTATGGAGACAACTCTATGATCATGTTCTGATTTGGTTTGATTGCAAGAAAAGAAGAAGAAGCAGACTGATCGTGAGTGGAAGAAGAAGTCGCCATTGTTGAGTTTTTGGAAGAAGATGAACAGGGGCAACTTTTTCAGAGAGATAATGCTTTGAGAGGAAACTGCCAAAGAACACGATCACGTCTTATTTATACCGTTCCCAGGAGAGAGAAAATCGTGATGATTAGGAACCCAAAACGTCGCCTGAAAAAGCGCGATTAGAAGTTATGGTGTATTCAATGAAGACGTCAGCACACGTGGGGCTGAAACGAATCCTTTGCACGCGCCCAAATCTTTTTCGTACCGTTTGAAATCCCTTGTGCCCTTGTTTGGTTACAGTTGAGACTTAGAACCATGTGCCAAACAGTAATTAGAATGTGGGAAAACAATTCCGTGCATAAGAGTGTGAAAGACAAGGAAATAAATCTAATGTGTTTGGTAGTGCGTGTTGTCTAAATAAAAGACAGAAGGCAGAAGATTCCGGGCAAGAATCGCTTCCTTCAGAGTCAAGAGAGACCTGAAGTGTTTGTGTGGTTTCCCGAGAAATACGATCAGTTGTTTTTAGAGAAACAATGAAAGGCGTCTTCTGATGATGGCTAAGAGGTGGCTGAACTCAATCCAAACATTAAGTCTTGACATAAAACTTAAGTGTTGGTAAAGTTACCTATGAGACCGATGTGATCTGTTGAACAGGTAGGTGGGAAGTATTCTGTGATGGGAATGATATAGACAGAAATCTCAAAATAAATTAAACTGGATCTCTTTGGGAAGAAATGTCTTAGGACGAGACAGTTTCATAAAAGATCACTCATAAAGAAGATTTCCAAGTAAAAGCTTGAGTTAATAACTCACCGTCAATTCTATTTAGGTGTTGGATTTTGGGTTTCACTCAGAACGTGGTAATCGAATCTAAGATCATGAACTCAGATGTTGTGCAACCATAAGCCTCAGTGGTAAAGACCGAGAGCATCAAGGGTTACTTTGGGGAGCGAATGTAAGTGAAGAAGTTGAAGAGATGGATAAGAGACCGAAAGTACCTTCTGCTACATAAATGGGACAAAGCAGAGCAACTCATGTTTCAGATGAGTAAAAGAAGGTAGCTCTAGACCGAATATGAGAGAATAGCCTGATTGGGAAGAAACGATAGGTATTGATCGAATCATTAAGGCATGCTCAAGGTCATAGAGGCTTGAGACAACATACAGCAGCATGCTTCTAGGGACGTCTAACTAGTCTTATAAGAGAAAAACATACCTGGATGAACGTTCCATAAGAAGATACTTGTATTCACTTGAGCAAGAAGTACATATACTAGAAATATGAAATATTTTTGAAATTTTGAAATTTACTTAGAGATAAATAAATACTGAGCGACAAAATATTTTTGTTAATTTTTAATTTTCTGAAAAAGAAATAAAAACAGAAAGATAAAATATTTTTGTTAAATTTGAATTTTCTAAAAAAAAAATAAAAACAGAAAGATAAAATATTTTTGTTAAATTTGAATTTTCTGAAAAAGAAATAAAAAAAAATAAAATATAGACAAAGAAAAGAAGCAGAGATTTGGAAGAACCGAGCGGTTTGATTGAATGAGCGCCTATATTGTAGAGGCAGAGAGAGACCGAGCGATCTGGTTGATTTGGTTCCGTTATGTTACTAGAGCAGAGAGCAACAGAGCGGTCTGTTAGGTTCGGTTCTTGAATTTTACCAGAGCAGAGAGCAACAGAGCGGTCTGTTAGGTTCGGTTCTTGAAATTTACCAGAGCAGAGAGCAACAGAGCGGTCTGTTAGGTTCGGTTCTTGAATTTTACCAGAGCAGAGAGTAACCGAGCGGTCTGTTAGGTTCGGTTCTTGAATTTGACCAGAACAGAGAGTGACAGAGCGGTCTGTTAGGTTCGGTTCTTGAATTTTACCAGAACAGAGAGCAACCGAGCGGTCTGTTAGGTTCGCTTCTTGAATTTGACCAGAACAGAGAGTGACCGAGCGGTCTGTTAGGTTCGGTCCTTTTTTTTTTTTTTTTTTTTTTTAAATAGAGACATGAGGATTTGGGACCGATTCTGCAACCATCATGCCTAAGCCTTGCAATATCTGATTGAATGATGCTTCAGGAAGAGCTTTTGTAAAGATGTCAGCCAGCTGATCAGTGGTTCTTACGAAGTGAACTTCGACATTTCCATCTTCCACATGATCTTTGATGAAGTGATACCTTAGTGCTATGTGTTTGGTTTTGGAGTGTTGCACTGGGTTATGACAAATCCTAATTGCACTTTCGGAGTCACAATATAGTGGGATCTTCTTCATATTGAGTCCATAGTCTCGAAGTTGACTTTGGATCCAAATCACTTGTGATGTGTATGATGCGGCTGCAATGTATTATGCTTCGGCTGTGGATAGTGACACGCATGTCTGTTTCTTGGATTGCCAGCTAACTAACTTCCCGTCAAGAAATTGACATCCACCGGTCGTGCTTTTTCGGTCGAGTCCACATCCTCCAAGGTCAGCATCAGAATAGGCTTGAACGAAGAAGCCTGAGTTGGATGGATACCAAAGACCTAAGGAGGTGGTTCGCTTGAGATATCGTAGGATGTTCTTCACTGCAAGCATGTGAGGTTCACGAGGGTTTGCCTGAAATCGAGCACAATAACACACAGAAAACATGATATCAGGTCTGCTAGCAGTAAGATACATTAACGATCCAATCATTTGACGATAGAGCGTGATATCAACAGCTGGTTTGTCTAGAGATGGGGTAAGCTTAGTGCCGAACGCCATTGGGACTTTGACTTTTGAGTCTCCCATCATACCGAACTTTGCTAGGAGAGTCTTCGTGTAAGCTTCCTGATTAATAAAGATGCCTTCGGGTCCCTGTCTTATGTTTAAACCAAGGAAAAAGTTAATAGGACCCATTGAGCTCATTTCAAACTTAGTCTCCATCAGCTTTCTGAATTCAGCCGTTAAGCTTGGATTTGTGGAGCCAAAGATGATATCATCGACATAAATTTGAACTATCATAAGGTGGTTACCTTCCTTTTTGCGAAAGAAGGTTGGGTCAACCGAACCTTGTTTGAATTTAGACATCTTTAAAAATTTTGTAAGCGTTTCATACCAGGCTCTCGGAGCTTGTTTAAGGCCGTACACAGCTTTATCCAGAATATAGCAATGATTTGGATGCTTTTCGTTCACGAATCCAGGAGGTTGCTCTACGTACACCGTCTCTTCAAGTTCTCCATTGAGAAATGCACACTTGACGTCCATTTGGAAAACTTCAAAGTTCTTGTGAGCAGCATAAGCTAGGAATATTCTAACAGATTCTAGCCGAGCTACTGGAGCGAAAGTCTCTTCGTAGTCTATCCCTTCCTCTTGACAATATCCCTTGACCACCAGACGAGCCTTGTTCCGTATAACATTACCTTCCTTGTCCATTTTGTTCCTAAAGACCCATTTGAGACCAACAACCGAAGCATCTGGAGGAGTTGGAATTAGGCGCCAGACTTTGTTTCTTTCAAATTCGTTCAACTCGTCTTGCATTGCTTGAACCCAATCAGAGTGGTCGAGAGCAGTGTTAACTGTCTTTGGTTCAACTTTTGATACGAATGAATTGAACATGCAAAACTCTACCTTTGAAAATAAGGAAGTCTGTTTTGCCTTCAGTTGTGATCGGGTCAGAACCTTTTCAGATACATCCCCAACTACCTGAGAGACAGGATGATCTCTGGTCCATTTGATAAGAGGAGGGTAATTTGGATCAACGGTTGGGTCTAAGTCGGCATTGATTATTTCTTCTAGTTCAGATTGGCTATCATAACCGAGTGTCACATCGTCATGTTCTACCTCAGTTGGTGTACTTTGGAAGATATGAGGTTCGTGTGATTCTAGTGGACCTGAGCTTGCTGGTGTTGAGACCTCTTCGGTTGAAGTTGTGGAATTTGGCTCCCCCTGGACTTGAGCATTTGGCTCCCCCTCGATTTGAGTACATGGCTCCCCCTCGACTTGAGCTTCGTTGGAAGGAGAGTCGTTACTGATTGATTCTTCTCCATACATTCTCCTTGCAGCATCTTCAACAATCTGCTCCATATGATCAACTTTGTTATCTGCTGCACCAGCTTCAGAGAGTGAAGCATTCTCTGGTTCGTCAAAGAGCTCCAGAAATGTCTCAAATAGATTAGCGACCGAGACTGTAGTCATGCCATTTGGAGAAAAGATTTCCCCTGTGATATTTTCTTTAGCCTGTAGCTTCTTGACATAGTTGTCGTCAAAGGTCACATAATACGTCTCTTCAATTTTTCTTGAACGCTTATTTAGGACCCTGTATGCCTTGGATGTGAGAGAGTAACCCAGGAAAATTCCTTCGTCGGCTTTGACATCAAACTTGTTGCGGTGTTCTTTGGAGTTGAAGATGAAACACCTTGAGCCGAACACATGGAAAAATTTCACATTTGGCTTCCTGTTGTTCAATATCTCATATGGGGTGAGTGCGAACCTTTTGTTGAGATATGACCTGTTCTGTGTAAAACAAGCAGCACAAATAACATCAGCCCAAAAATAAAGAGGTAAAGAAGCGAAACTTAGCATAGTTCGGGCAGCTTCACACAAGGATCGGTTTCGTCTTTCGACTATTCCGTTCTGTTGTGGTGTGTAGGGAGCTGAGAAATTATGACTAATTCCCTTCTCTGCAAGAAACTCTTCAAACTCCCTGTTCTTGAATTCGAGACCATTGTCGCTTCGGATGTTGCGGACAACCTTTTTGAGCTGTACTTCAATTTGCGTAATAAACGTTTTCAGCTTTTGAGTCGCTTCAGATTTGATCTTTAGAAAGAACACCCATGTAAATCGAGAAAAGTCATCAACGATAACAAGAATATACTTGTTACCACCGATGCTTTCGATAGATGAAGGACCACACAAATCAATATGAATTAATTCGAGTGGTTCAACAACTTTTGTATTGATAATAGATGGATGACTTTGACGACTCTGCTTTCCCATTTCGCATGCAGCACATAGATGATCCCTGTCGAACTTGAGTAATGGAAGTCCCCTTACATGACCCCCTGTAACAAGACGATTGATATCTTTGAAGTTAAGATGAGATAATCTTCGGTGCCACAACCAGCTTTCATTGGATTGCGCTTTTGACAATAAGCATACAACTGGATTTCCTTTGATGGGTTTCATGTTTAAGGGAAACATTTCACCCTTTCGCTCTGACTTGAGAATTATTTTATTTGACTTTTTCTCTATAACCTCTGAACCTTCATCATCGAATGAGACTTTGAGACCTGTACCTCCAACCAGTTGAGATACACTAATGAGGTTGTGTTGGAGTCCTTCCACATATGCCACCTTCCTTATTGAGAAATCCCCATTGGTTATCATTCCGTATCCCTTTATGGTGCCGAAAGAATTGTTTCCGAACTTGACGTTGCCACCATTTGCAAGCGATCTGTACTCCCTAAGCTCTTCTTTCCTCCCTGTCATGTGACGTGAGCAGCCACTATCAATGTACCATTCTTCATCAAACTGCTCGTCACTTATAACCTGCAAAATTTAGAGAGATTTAGGAACCCAAAGTTTCTTGGGTCCACGTGAGCTTTGCATGGAAACAGGAGCAATGAGAGAGATATCAACAAGATAAGTTCTTTTTACGAGAGTTGTTTTATCTTTCCTTTTAATGGTGTACACTTTTATTTTGTTAAGATTAGTAGTGTTAGATTCGGTCTTTGATGTGGATTTATCGACTTTCTGCTTCCACTTTTGCTCAGTTGATGAATGAGATTTAGAACGAGATTGATATGAAACTGAGGATGAAGAAGAATTGGAAGAATGAAAAGAATCAGACTTAGAAGGAGACTTTAGGTGACCCTTTTGTTTTTGATCATTGGAGTGACCGACCTTAGAGTTTTGAACTCTTTTGTCTTCAGAACCGAACCTTTGTGTTTGGTTCGAGCCACTTTTGGAACAGAACCTTTGGTTCTGGTTGATATCCTTTTCAGAACCGAACTTCTGCTTTCGGTTGTTGTCCTTTTGTGAACCGAACCTCGACTTTCGGTGTTTGGGACTTTCATGCTTTTCTTCAGGAATGTCTTCATACTTTAGATTCTTGTTTTGATGAGTGAAGTATGCATTCTGGGAACGCCAAAATTGTTTCCTTTCCGAAAGGTTCTTCCGGTATCTGATGTTCCTTTCTATCTTCCTGTTCCGCATCTGAGATGGTTGATGATGAACATTTGCTTTTGTTTTTGCTGACCCCTTGATTGGTTCCATTTGAACTGCGGTGGAATTACTTTGAGCTGAAGAAGCCGAAGGAATGGTTTCTGTTGGTGAGTGAACATCCTTCTGAGGAGTATCTTTTGTACCACTAGTGCTCGGCTCACTGAAGTTGTTTGGCTTATTCAAAGGTTCGGGTATATATCTTCCTTTGCTCTTCCATGAAGTTCGTTCAGATAAACCAATGGTTTCGTCTGCATTATCAATAGGAGCTTCCCAGAAGTATTCATCACAGCCATCAGCATTGTCTTTGTCTACAATGGCTGCAAGTTCGGCTGTTTGATGTTCAGTTACTCCTGTTACCTTGTATACTTGATTTGGAGTAGTCCTGACCTTTTGATACACAACAGCTTTCTCAACTAATTTTGGGGATTTTTGATGGGACAACCGAGCGAACTCTACCGAATTTTCAGAAATAAGATTCTTGTGATTTTCTGGCTCGGTTTTAATAAATTCTGAGCAGTCAACCGTGTCCTCTACAGAAATTTCACTCATATTGTCATCCTCATCAAGCTCAGATGCATTTTCAACATCAATTTTGTTTTCTGAGCTTACTTTGGTGTTTAAAGAGTCAAATTTTTGCATGGTTTCGGTCCTCAGTTTAAGTCTGTCATTTTCATCCAAAAGATTTTTAAGCATGAGCTTGTGGTCTTTAGATTTAATGAAGGACTCAATTTTGTCCAGTCCATACATGTAGGTGGGATTTATGTTATCAGATGATATCACACTTTCACAGTTATAAGCTTCGGCATCGATTTCATCTTCCTTAAATTCCAGGAAGGGCAAAATCATGCGGTGAATTCTTTGGCCTATTTCACAATCCAAGTGGAGCTGAGTAATATTAGAATACAGACGTTTAGCAATTAAACAAAAAACATTTCGTTGTTTTAACAATTTCAAATTGTCTCTTTGCAAATAAATGTTTTCATCTTTAACTCTGACTAATTCCGATTCCTTTAACTCTATCCACATTCTCCGCTCCTCACTCTTCGACGCTGCCCTGCTCAATTGATCAGTTAGGTTAGAATTTGTGACCCGAGTTTGAGTTAAGCTACTATCTAGATGAGATATTCTTGTATTAACACCTTTTAGTTCTTTCTCATAAGAGGATGATGGTATTTTACATGAAACAAAAATAGATTGTACCTTCTTTATCAGTTCATCAAGCTCATTGAACTGCTGGCTGAGTGGTTTGGCTGTGAAGCACATATCCTCTTTTGCATTCTGTCCATCATTGCCTCCATCGGTGTTGTATCCCCTCAATTGAGATACGTCAGAAACCATAAGGCATTTACCACCACTGCCTTCTTCCTTAGACACGAACGCCTTTCCATGATTAGGCTGCCTCACTTCCTCGTCTTCTAAGTCAGTAGACCAAACTTCCGTGCTACCGAACTCATCACCTGGAACAGAACCCTGCACAATAAGGGCATTACAAGGCGGGTTAGCAGCAGACTTCTTCTTTCTCAACTCATCTAGCCTTTTCTGCAACACAGCTTCCTCATCGTTTCCATCATCTTTCTCAGCCATTTTCTTGAGGACACAGTCCTTAGCATAATGGTTTTTCCCACCACAGTAAAAGCAGCTCACTACAGAGTCGCCGTCAACCTTTGGTTCCTTCTTGTGCTCCTCAACTTTCGGTTCATTAACCACCTTTTCTGAGCTGTAACTTCCCTGCCAGTTTCGGTTTTTGTTGCTGGGAAATTTCTTCTTTATGAACCTTTTGGGATTGGATACCATCAAGGCATAATCTTCTGATGTGAGATCATATTCTTCCAGGCTGAGGTCTTCATCCTCCATAACGGCTTTACTTTTTGACAAGAGAGCCAACGAACCGAGACCAGAAACGACATTTTTCTCTTGCACAACGTTTTTCTCTTGAGACTTGAGAATTCCCACCAGTTTCGCCAAAGAGTATGATTTAAATTGCTCATGGGCTTTAACTGTGGAAACTACTGCCCTCCACTCAGACTTTAGACCATTCAGGAATGTAACCTTCTGTTCGATGATCTTCCTTTCGATATCATGTTTGATCATCTTGCTGAGAAGATGATTGAAGCGATCGAACGTCTAGGTCACAGATTCTTCAGCCCCTTGTCTGAATTCACCGAACTCAGATAGAAGCAGAGTTTGTATAGAATGTTCGAGATCTTCGTCTGTAGAGTATAGTTCACGAAGTCTGTCCCAAACATCCTTCGCCGTCGTGCATGAGCTAACCAATCTGAATGTATCAGACTGAAGGGTGAATCGGATCAATCTTAGTGCTTTGATATTGCATTGGAACTTGTCCTTTTCATCTTGTGCTATGTCTTTCACATCCTTGAGCAGATCATTGTATTCCTTTTGAGTTTTAATGATTCTGGACGTTGCAGAATGAGAGAACGGTCCGTTTGTGATGGCTTCCCAGATCAAATACCCATTTTCCTCCGACCCAATAACGTAGTCTTCGAAATGATGTGCCCATACTTCATAATCGTTGGTGTATAAGATCGTAATCCTTGTCGTCGAACCAATGCTGTTTGAAATATTAATAACGTTTGATTGTGTCGCGTCCATTATGATCGTAAAAACCTGTTCAAAGATCAGACTTGTAATAAAGCAGATCAGGGCAAAATAATAAATATCAAGATACGTCAATAAAGAGATGACGGCTCAATAAATATTGATGATTGCGGAAAAACCCTAATGATAATCTTTTTCACAGAAAAGATGTGTATCAATTACACAGCCTCCTGCTCTGATACCAATTGATGAGATTAATAAACCTTTTAATCTTTGAAGATCGATAAGATCTTGAACAGGTTATGAAAACAATAACGATATAAACACAGTAAAATTATGGAACAAGAATGAATCAAACGTGTTGAATGATTAAAACAAAATCCTCAGAAGAGCTCGATTAAGAACATCAACTGTAGAGGATTGGAAGGTTACAAGTATTATCAAATAAACCTTTAGTCGTCTGGAAAATATCGTATTCTCAGATCTCTCAAAACCTTGACCTAATATGCATGCAAGCATAAGCTTATATACAAAGCATAAAAGACATACGGTTGGACAGGCCCAAACCGTAATACAAAGAAATAAAAACAAACGAGCCCAAAAGACGCAATCTTCTAAGCCCAACAACCTCCATACTTTTGAAAACACTAATTCGTTCCTTTGCCTTGTGTGGTGCTCTTGAGCCTTGGTTTTGATATTTGGTGGCTTTTATGCTCCTTAAAATGGTAGAAGAAGAAGAAGTTGGAAGACTCATTCCTTGGAGGAAAGCTTAGAGATCCAGATTTGGCTCTATCTTTTGGTGACTTTAGAGGTATAAAGTCCATACCTTGTATACTATTTCCTTTGATCTACTCTTTAGCTTGTTTATGGTCATGTTGGTCCCTTTTTGTTGGTCTTGATGAGCTAAGGCCATTGTAGAAGCCAAACCTTGTAGATCTGGACGTTTTGAGGAACCCTTATGGATAAAAATGCAAACTCTATGGTATTTGTGGACTCATACATGTGTTCAGTGATTTTTAATCTCTTTTGAGCTCTAAGAGCCTCATTAAGCCATGCAGGTACGTAAAGTTGGCAACTTTACGTGACAAACCACCTTAAGGAAGTTAGATCTGAGTGTTGGATGAAGTCGTAATCGATTAAGAGCTGAATAATGGAAGTTGGCCAAGTTAGTGTAGTATGTTGGGTGTACAAGCATTTATGCTGCCCGTACAAGCCCTAAAGCAAGTACACTAAGCGTATGAGCTAAGTATGCTCTGCGTACTTAACAGTGGGCTTCAGATTTGTAGGCTTCTCGGTATTGGCCTATGTTGGACTTTAGTTTTCTTGGGCCTTATTGGGCCATCAGAATTCTATTGTTGGGTTGTTGATATTTTATTGGACTATTTTGGTTGAAGGCCCATGAAAGGGATTTAGGCCCAATTTGGAAAATTAGGGCATTTTTCGGGTTTGGGTGATTATTTTGGAATATGGGCTTTTGGACAGTTAGAGTAGACCTTGGCTTTTGGCCATGTTGGATAAAGGGTAAACAGGTCTTTCACCCTTGTTTGGACTCTTAGCGTGATTCGGGATCCAATTATTAATTGGGTGTTATTTTGTGATTAATAGCATGGGGATTTTAGCTGGCCAGCAGCTAGAGATTTATCTATGAGATTCAGCAGTGTGAGGTTAGTTTCCTCACTGTGTTTAGTGGGTCGAAGGCACCAATTTTGGCCCATGGTTTATTGCGTTAGCATGCTAGGTGCCTGCGTGGCTCTTGCATACGTATACATTGTTATGTTACCGGGCGGGGACCGATGACTATATTGAATGATATTATTTTATGATTACTGTATATGTTTATATGTTTATGTATTTATATGCTTATCGGGTGGGGCCCGATAATTAACAAATCTGTATACCGAGCGGGGCTCGATGCCGGGCGGGGCCCATTATGTGTTTACTACATATGGTATTTGGTATTTTGAGGAAATCACTAAGCTTTATGCTTATGGTTTTCAGTTTATGTTTTAGGTACTGCTAGTTCCAAAGGGAAGAGCCCAGGATAATTGCAAAGCACACACTACTCGATTCAGCATATTGTGATTTACTCTGATAATGATGATGTATTGATAGAATTTGATTACATTGGTTTTATGAAAATGATATGGTTTACTGTTTTATTAATTTAAAAATGATTTTTTTTGGGTCTTATTAGTAGGACTTTACAAAGGGAAGTGGTGCGACCAATGCAAGAAGAAGCATTTCGGCGATTGAGTCATCTGCTCGAGTGAAAGAAGCCTGGACATATTTCTACAAATTTTCCAATCAAAGGAAAAGTTGTTTCAATTGTGGAGAGGAGGGTACATGAAGGAAAAGTGACCAGAGATTGAGAAACCCACCCTAAGGATCATGCCACCAAAGCTCAAGGGTCTAAGCTATTAGACGACCTTCAACGAAGCAAAGGAAGAGACTAATGTTGCTTCAGTTACATTCTTACTTAATCAAATTTCTGCAAAGATATTATTCAATTATGGAGCAGATCATTCATTTATATCGCATGAATTTGGTTGGAAACTTAAGTTATCCCCACTTAGGCTAAGTACCCCCTATCTTAGTAGAAGTAGTTGGTGGTAGGAATGTATCTGTTAGTAATAGGTTCGAGGTCGTAACTGTTGGATTAGGTGTTTAAGTCCATAACTATAATTGGTATGTACTTGACTCGATAGTAGCATGGTCGTTTTGGGTTGCCTTCACCATAGCAATTTGATAGGATGAATTATGGAGAAAGAAGTTAATTGTGATGTATTAATATATTATAAGAATAATATATTAATTGAGAAATCATATTATTTAATTAGTATTGATCATAACTTAATTTGGTGATCAAAAGAGACTAATTAAATTACAGGGACTGACGTTGCAACTATCTGATAGTTGCAAGTTGGGCTTATGGATCCCTAGGAAGGGGCGGATGAAATTCTATGTGTAGCCCACATAGATTTTGTCCAAAGGGGGCCTTCTGGAAGGATCGCTGGACTGCTTACGGCTTAAGCAATCAGATTAGGGTTTTACCTGAAACCCTAGCAACTCAGCTATATAAGGAACCTCTTGGCTCCTTGAAATCGGCCAATGCATTAAGAAAAGAACCCTATCCGATTTTATAGCCTCCTTTACCTCTCTCATAATCTTCCAATTGCTACTTGGTATTTGTGACTCATTAGAGGTGCAACAATTAAGGTACTAAGCTCTTGAATGTCAAGATCTACAAGCTATAAGGAAAAGGTATTGATCTAACTTTGTTTTAGTTATAAGTTTTGAAAATTGTATGCTAGATTAGGGTTTATGCTTTGGATAATAATTTTCATGTATAACTTGAGAAAAACCGATATTTAAAGCATTAGGGTTGCATGTACACCATAGGAATGTTATAGTGCTCAAAATCCATCAGTAACTATGGACCTGAATGGAAAAAAATTCATTGGAACTTTTGCCTTTGAGTTGAGTGAGTTCGATGTAATTCTCGGCATGGATTGGTTGGAAGAAAACTTTGAAGACGTCCTATGTGGAAGGAAGATGGTGCATATTAATCCTCTTGGGAGAGAACCATTTCTGGTTTACGGTGATAAAAGTAGAGTAAAGTCTAGAATCATCACAATGATGAAAGCCAAAAAATTCCTAGTCAAGGGATGCACAACTTTTATAGAATATGTGATAGATGCAAAGAATGAGAAGAAGGCAATAACTGATATACCTGTGGTGTGAGATTTTCCTGAGGTATTTCCGAATGAATTACAAGGATTACCACTAGAGAGACAGGTAGAATTCAAGATTGACTTATTATCATGCACAATGCCAATTGCAAAAGCATATTATCATTTAGCACCTAAAGAGATGAAGGAGTTAATGGCACAACTTAAGGAATTTTTGGACAAAGGTTTTATAAGACCTAGTTCATCATCCTGGGAAGCTCTCATACTGTTCGTAAAGAAGAAGAATGGTACTATGAGAATATGCGTTGATTATAGAGAGCTAAATAAGGCTATGATAAAGAATAGGTATCCCTTACCTAGGATAGATGACTTATTCGATCAATTGCAAGGAACAACCGTTTTCTCCAAGATTGATCTCAGGTAAGGCTATCACCAATTAAAGATTAGAGAGCAAGATATTGAGAAGGAACCCTTTAGAACGAGGTATGGACACCATGAATTCCTTGTTATGTCATTTGAGATAACAATTCTCCATCAACATTCATGTATTTGATGCATCGAGTTTGTAAACCTTTTCTTGATAAAAATCTATAATAATGTTCATTGATATATCTTGATTTACTCCAAGAATAATCAAGACCATGGTAAGCATCCCCAAGAAGTAATCAGAGTCCTTAAAAAGGAGAAGATTTATGCAAAGTTTGTTGGTTTTGAGTATCCTAACACTCCTAAGGTGTACATGCAACCCTAGAAACCTTGGATCTATGTTTTACTAAAGATGATTAAAACCTCAATCTAATCTTTTATATTTGAAGTGAAGTATAATTTTCTCTCCCTTAATTATAGCAAATCAAAAATTTTCCAATTGAAACCTTTTGTGAAGTATAATTTTCCAATTGCAATACTTATTATAATTATCATGCCCCCACTTGCATGATGATTATTAGCATGAAGCTTATGCTCCCACTAGCTTTGACATGTACTTAGAAATTTGTTGGACTCCTAGAAATAAATACTTTATTGACCTTCTTACCAAAGTTCATATTTCTGATACGAGATGCTTTGATAAAACATTATCAAAATCATACACCTTTTCCTTAGATAGCACATATGTGTATCTAAACAATTACAGAACTATGAAAAGAGATGCCATAATCATAGTCTCAATTGTTTAGACCTTTTCCATTTCTCACAAGTCCATGTTAGTGTGTTGGTTAACCACACACGCTCCACTAACGACTTTGAGAATGCAAATATCACAATTGCTATCTAGTTAAAATCTACTTAGTGAAAGCGTTTCCTCACCATCATTTTCATGAACCGGGGATAAACCTTATGACACTTTAGATTTTATGGTGTATGTGTTCCTATCCATGTGAATTTGTCAAAACCATAATCACAAGACAAGGTTAGTGACAAATCCAAACTTTTATGGATTGAACTTGCGCAGTCTTAACTTCTTGTCATCTAGCAGCACAAGGGCCTGCCGTTGCTTCCAAGTTGTTATGTAACCAATTGAGAAATCTTAGAACTCATATGCAAAGCCAACTTTAACTAGAATGGGCAAATAAATAGGAATATTTCAACACGATATGTTATAAACCTCAAGTTGTGTGCTAGTGATAAACTATAGGCTTTTCTTCTTGATTAGATTTGGAAGCTTTTCCAAGATCTTAAGACTCCCACTATCCTCTTGACATATAAGACTCACTTTCCAAATATTCAAGAGATAGTGTGGTTTCTTTATCAAGACAAACACTTCACACAATTGGCCTTAGTTGGTCTTTGTTTTATCCAAAACATCACAGCTTACCAATTTCAAATATACAAGAGTAGGACACATTTTACTCTTACATTTGACAAGTGTTATAAACCTTTCTTTAAGATATTTCACTCAAGTTACAATCTTGGAGTAGGACTCTAAGACTTGTTTTGGAACGATGTATGACTCATCTTCTTGATTTAACCACTCCAATAATTCATGATTCCTCTTCTTAGCCATAAGAATGCGCTAAGATGTCCTTAGAGGACCAATTGTGATATGGTTTCTTAATCATTAAGATGATCAAAAAACATGATACTAAAGTACTCTCCTATCTTTTCAGATTTGAGAAACTTTTATCTTTCTGCCTAATTTGATTCTTCTCATTCGTCCTTCTAAACATTGAAGCTTTTCCAAGGTTTCAGAATTATACTTAAAATGGTAAGTATAACCACATTCACTAAACTTTAGTAAATCATGACGAATAATATTATCGATCTTTTGTGGTGGACTTGAACAATGCACAAGAATGTGTACTCGATCCCTTAGTCCTTCACTTGACTCACATATACATGTGAACAAGGAATTAGTCTTAATTTTCCAAAGCTGAAAGTTCTCATTCATCATACTATACAACTTGCATGATTCCAAGTTTCAGTATAATTGAAACCTTAGATGATGAGAATCTTTCCTTATTTGATAAATTTAGACACTACCACAAGTGAAAGAATCAAATTCACATTTCCATTATTGCTAGAAACATATAAACATCAATTTTCCATAAAAGCCATTGCAAGGAGATATAAACTAAAATAAAATAAAATTTTTATTTATTTATAAAATGCGGAAAAAACTTTTTCCTTACAATGCAACTTTAAATGGAAACTATGTTATACATATTTCCTAGCAATCTATCAATACTCCTAAGTAGTAGATCAAGAATTCGATCTTCGAACCATGCGATTGAAATCCATATTCGCGATCAGATTCAGCATACTCTTTCTTTAAGTGTCCTTCCCTTTGCTTGATTCTGCCAAACACTAAAATGTAACCAAGTCACATTTTGCATTAAGAATCATCAATAAGGAACTTAACAGAGTTAGATAGTGGACTTACCTAAAGCATAATCAAACTTTCTGACTAGACCTTATCTCAGATCTTTCAGGTTGTAAGTCCCTAATCTGCCCGTGTATCAGTCAAATCCGTTTGATGGTGCGGAATCCTAATCAAACGGATGATATCAGATAAAATAAAAGAGGATGAGAAGAAGAAAAAGATGAATCTCGATTGTATTAATGATATGAATTAAAATCCGGATACAAGAGATTCATACACACATAAAGCTCCCGTTTCTCTCCTCTCTGGCTGTAAATTCCTTAGGGTTCATCAATCTCTACTCCTCACCCTAACACCTCTATTTATACTTGGAATATGGGCCGGATAACACATGGGCCGTAAATGAGTTTACGGTCGTAAGGTGTTTACGGCCGTAAACTCAGCCGTAAACTAGATCATAAATTCATAAATATTACAGAAAAATACAATTGCCCAAAAAAGTAAAGTATAAACCATATTTTGACCCAACAATCTCCCCCTTGGTTTATAGCTTTCTTTTCTTAATGACCCAACAATCCCCCCCTAAAAAGTAGCTGGCTTTGCTTGTTAATCTTCATTGGGAACTTGGCTTCAGCATTAATCTTCAAATTCTTCACAGCATCAAGATAAACATATGATCTTCCATGAATGACTTCATCTTGAGCAGTTGGGCTTTTCTTCAGAATTTGGCATTGATCGCACATTGGGTTAGGAGGCTTGACGTGCTGATTATTGAAAGATAACGCTTTCAACTTGAGAATCTTCAGAGAGAACATCAGAGAAAACAAATTTTCTAGATCACTTCAGTAGGTACAACAATAGCAGCAGACTGTTTGAGGAGGCTTCAATACAATCCGTCACATAATCTTCAATTGCAGCTTCACCTTGCTTCTGGGTTTGAAGGGTTGAATGTTGAAAGAATGATCTTCATTTCTTGCTCCTTCGAATGCGAATTCTTCGATGCTCACGGACGAGGCTTTGGCTCAGAAATCTTCAACACAAACTCCATGAGTCTTATTTATACCTGAAATCACTTTTCAAGACAAAACAAAACTAAAAGAAAACTTAGCACACAAATTAAAATATAAACAAAAATATTTTTTTAATTTTTCATATTTTCTGAAAAAGAAATAAAACAGAAATAACACTATTTTGGATTTTTAATTTTTGATTTTTTTCTATGATTTTTGAATTTTTCTGATTTTTTTTTTTTAATTTTTAATTCTCCCCTAATATTTAAATTAGAAGAAACTATGACAAATTTAACAAAAATAAAATGATATCTAACACTAAGAGAGATTTGGGATCAAAGTTTTTAGACAACCTTTATCCACTTGTCGGTACCTTCTATCTTCATGTCTTTGTCTGGTCGATCGTCGGTATTGTTGTCTACTTAAACACAAAAAATTGTGACAGATTTAGGACACACTAATTGTTACAAGACAAAGTGAACTTAAGTTCCTACAAATTATATCTGATCCTAATTTCTTAGATATTATATCTTAAGGACCATTCATCTGACGACGACCAGGGATATAGTTGTCCACCTAAATCGAGCAGCGAGATCTACAGAAAATCTGTATGAGTTCAATTTTAAGTGTACCGGAACGTGTTTCCCGCTTCCTGATATGCCCCAGCCATCAAGAACTTCCAGAGTACTCCTTACACCGGGTTAGCAGACAACCATTCAGAGAGAGAAAAGATTCAGAATTCTATTGCTAACTACTTCAGAGGGGTTGAGAAGAAGAGTGTTACATATGCTGTGTACCAGGTCGGATTAGAAGTCGCGCAAAGGAGACACCATATGGCTAACAGATAAGAAGTTTTTCACACATTTATATATAGCCTACAGAGAAATAGAGTTGCATATGTTGTGTACCAGGTCGGATTGGAAGTCACGCAAAGGAGACAACATATGACTAACAGACGGAAAGAAAGAAAATGATATTCTACAGACCTAATTTATCGGAATTTACCAGTCGCCCCATCCAACCGGAATTAAGGACAGAATCCGCACATTGAGGAAAAGTTAAACCACGGTTCCAAGTACGGGTTCATTTAATGTAACGAGTAGATTCCCATATATGTCTCCCTGCTCAACCTATCCAAGCGTCGTATTGTCAGACTGAACGGATCTAACTAGGTCAAGATTTGTCAAGTCTATAAATTTCCTAAGTTCAACTTTGCCTAGTCAAGTCTATTTAAAAATTTTCATGCCTACCGACGCATCAAACCAGAGCATAGACCCTTCAACTTCGGGTACGTTACGCAGACGCAGGTTGCCTGTTATTACTTGATAATATCACTTCCCAAAACATCACCCTCAAGCGCATTTCATAACCAACATTTTTTTTTTGATTTTTTGATTTTCTAATGTTTTTGGATTCTTTAAAATTTTTAATTTTTGTTTTGTTTTTATTTCTCCCCCTAAATTTGTGCATAGGAGAGAAACAAAAGTTAATGCGCGAATTTAAACTATCCTAAAACAAAAATTAGTCTTTAAAGTGAATCAGGTTAAGAAAAACTTAGGAGTATTAGAGAAGAAAACTCAAACCGTAAGTCACCGATTGAATTTGCATCCAGAAGGTCTGAGGACAACACGCGTAAACTCAGAACAGATCCGAAAATTCTTCATATCATTAAGCACAAACCCCGTGAGTGATCCCTTCCTTTCTTCCCTTTCCGCAAAAGGACACATACTCTCAAGCAAAAGTCTGAATATTGTATAGTGGCGAGATGTCCCCAATCATATGCCAGGAGTAGCCACTACCAACAAACCGAAGTCTGATGATATGCCTCCATAGCTGCTCCGACACAGAGCGGGATCAGTTGGTCTTTGGAATCCAGTCCATTTTGAAACTGGGTTGACCTTTGTCATCAACGCACGATACTCTCTCCCATGACATATCCTGCTTATCACAAACAGAAGATGTAGAAACGTTAGAAGCATTAGGAGATTTGGGAGAGTAAGCCTTTGGAACCCATTTGTAGTTGGGTTTAACCCATTTCTTTTTCGATCCTATGGGTGGCTCAGTACTTGATTTGGAATTTGAAGCCGACTGCCGAGATGACTTTGACCTAACCGATCTTGGCTTCACAAGAGCATATCTTGAACTGGGCTTGTTGGCTGACATTTCCTTCTTGCCCTTGGGATTCGGATGCTTGGCCTTGTGCTCATTCCAGTCGTCATGGTCTGAACGTGACCTTGTGGGGTTTCTTTTGAAGTATCTCCCACTTGGCGTGTTTTTCCATCCTTGTGCATAGTAGGGAACGTATGCACGATGTGGACAATTTCTGGCAATGTGTCCAGGTGTTCCATAGTGAAAACATGTCTTTTTCTTCACTGTGAAGTTGTTTCTTCCTGCCCATGGTGGCGTATCTTTGCCTTGTTTCTTATTGTTCCCACAAGCACAATTGCGGGAGGCACTCTGTTTCGCTAGAATTGGTGGCATGTATTTAACAACGACAGGTTGATTAGAAGCAACAGATTTAGAGTTCAAGGGGTCGTTTGTTTGTTCAGAAGAACTCTCCTTGTTCTCATCCTCTACTACTTTACCTGCACATGTAACAAAAACATCGGCATTTTCAACCTGAATACCTCTTGACACAAATCCAGCTGGTTTTCCATATTTAAGGTGTGCCTCCCTGTCAATTTCTTTCTTTGTCATGGGGATGGATGTGTAGTTATGATTATAAGGAGGAGGAACACTATCATACCCTAGACCTTTGCTTTGATTTTCTTTGAATTTTAATTGGGTTTTATATAAGGACTCGACTGTCTGACTTGACGCAGTATAATTTTTGAAACTGACATCAGTTTTTCCACACTTGATTTTTAAAGCGTCAAGTTCTTCAGTTACAGCAACAAGTTGACTCTTAACATAATCATAATTTTCATACTTGTTGCTGTACTCTTCCTGAAGTTTCCTAAAGTCCTTGGTTTTAGCTTCTAATTCAGCTTTCAAGGGTTTCTGTCCTTTCCTGAGTTGATATCCTTCATATCTCAGGTCTTCAACTTCTCTTTTAAATATATCAATTTGTTCCCGAAGAAATTTAATCGTGGCTTCACAAGCTGGAGTACATGTAACTTCAGTGACCGGAATGTTTTCAGAACTCATTGTTTCTCTACACTTCAAAGCATCAAGTTCTTGAATAACATCAGCAAGACTAAGATGATTGAGATCTTTTGTCTTCTTGATGATGGCCACGTTCAAATCCCACGATTTCGGAAGTGAATTTAGCAGCTTTTTGTTTATTTCGGACTTAGTCAAAAAGATCCCGGCTATATTCATCTTAGTAGTGAGTGTAGTGAATCGTTGCAAGTGAGTTTCGAGGGTTTCTCCAGGGATATAATCGAAAATGTTGAAATTTTGTCTTAAGATATCCTGACGACTCTCTTTCATGTTTTCAACTCCCTCGTAGACCTTAAAATCAATTAAAAAACACAACTAGAAGCTAAGATAAAAATTAAATGTCAAATTTAAAATGCCTTTTTTTTTTTTTAAATAAAAAAAATCAACATTAAAAGTCAAATTAAAAAAAAAATTAAACTCAAAAGTCAAACTTAAAAGTCAAACCGAAAAGTTAAATTTGAAATTTTAAAAATTAAACGAAAAAGTCAAAATTTAAAGTCAAAGGTCAAACTTGGAAGTCAAAGTAAAAATTTAAGGTCAAAAGTTAAAAAAATAAAAGTAAAAAAAATTAAAATATGATTTTATTTATTAATTTTAATTTAATTTATTTATTATTATTATT
This sequence comes from Lactuca saligna, assembly GCF_052625555.1. Taxonomy (NCBI): domain Eukaryota; kingdom Viridiplantae; phylum Streptophyta; class Magnoliopsida; order Asterales; family Asteraceae; genus Lactuca; species Lactuca saligna. Next base: position 150,689,169 of record NC_136422.1, read on the forward strand.
ATTATTATTATTATTATTATTATTTTGGATGATAATGGAATTTAGAATTAAAAGGAATTGAGTTTTGGGTTAAAAGTGTCAAAATAGGAAAAGTGGTGCGACAGAGTGTGTTTATAAATAAAAAAACGAAACGTAAGATGCACGTGGCAATGTAGACCAACTGGTAAGGTACTGGTCTTCTATGGAGGAGACCCGTGTTTGAATCCTGGCACCCCCCTAATTTCGTTTCGATTTTTGATGCGAGGCTGCAAGGCGCGGATGCGAGGACCAGGCTAGGCGAGGATCCGATGTGCTGCGAAGACGAGGTCTGAACTCGTGCGAGCCGTAAACCACCGAAGACCGTAAGCCGACGCCGTAAACTCCGAGACGCAAGCTCGGAAACCCTAGCCGCAAACACGAACTCCGCCGCCGGCCGTTAACAGTTTTCGGCAGTAAACTCCGGCCATGAACTGTTACCGGCAGTAAGCTCCGGCCGAAAACCCTTCAACAATTATGTGAAAAACAACGATTTTTCGACTTTGAAGCTCCAAAACTCAATCAAAAACTCTTTTTTATGAAAAACACAAAGAACAAACCCCCTTATTTTTGCGAGATCTATCCAAAAATGCAAAAATATTTCGAAAATAAGATCAAATAATGCCCCAATATAGAGTTTACGACCCAAGAACTCGGTGTTTATGGCCGTAAGCTTGGACCGTAAACACAGAATATTCGATTTTTGGACGAAACAATAAATCCTTTTGACTGATACAACTTGGCTCTGATACCAATTGTAAGTCTCTAATCTGCTCGTGTATTAGTCAAATCCGTTTGATGGTGCGGAATCCCAATCAAACGGATGATATCAGATAAAATAAAAGAGGATGAGAAGAAGAAAAAGATGAATCTCGATTGTATTAATGATATGAATTAAAATCCGGATACAAGAGATTCACACACACATAAAGCTCCCGTTTCTCTCCTCTCTGTCCGTAAACTCCTTAGGGTTCATCAATCTCTACTCCTCACCCTAACACCTCTATTTATACTTGGAATATGGACCGGATAACACATGGGCCGTAAATGAGTTTACGGGTGTAAGGTGTTTACGGCCGTAAACTCAGTCGTAAACTAGACCATAAATTCATAAATATTACAGAAAAATACAATTGCCCAGAAAAGTAAAGTATAAACCATATTTTGACCCAACAGGTAGTTAGGGCAGCTTTGCAACCAATAACTCTTCCTTTTTGGCAATAGAACCATATGGACCCTTTCGGAACGGTACATAGGACTATCTCAGACTTAGCCTTTCTATTTACCATCTAGTCAACCAAGTTGACTATGGCCGATCCTTTTCCATTGGGAAGAGAAAGCTTTCTGGATTTCCAATGTCACCAATTTGTCAATGTCCATGGCAGTTTGGAAAGTTGATCTAATAATCAAATTTACTTTACCAGATCTTCAAATCATTTCTGATTCAGCAGCACCAAGCAAATAGATAAGATCATTAAGGGTTATGTCATAGTCTTTTACATAGTAGTCCCAAAGGACACTCACTATGTGACTCAGAAAGTGATTGAACAACCAACTTTCTCAAGACTTTGACACCCAACTCTCCCGACTTGTCAATATGTGGCTTCATCTTCAAGATGTGATCACACATAGACCTTGCTTGCCAATAGGCTTGAGTGACCTTGAACTTGTGGGTTAGGGAGAATAATTGGAGGAGGTGGAGGAATTGAAGTATGATTTCCATGATCCAATAACGTGACATCATTTTCATTAGGAAAGTTTATTCCATGAGTTTTGGGAAGATCATAATTGTCTAAACCAGACATCTTTTGGGAGATATTCAAGATATTTGATTCAAAGTCCTTAATATAACACCTAATATGAAATATTAAGGCTAGGACCCAACACAATATTTTATAACTTGGAAGAGGGATACCGTAATCCAAACTAGAAAACATTTGAAGGTAGGTGAATGACGATTCGCCAATTTCCACCATGAAAAACAAAATAAATTATTAGGTTTAATTGGATTTGAAACTCCTAGATCTTTTGAGATTCATTGAACCTTCAATGGCATGTTTCAATCTCGAGTGTGCCCTTCAATTTTTGTGACTAGGATGTTGAGGATCACAAAACAAGGTGTCGAGTTACCATGCAAATTACTTGGTACCCTTAATGTATTACCCCTTAATCGATGTGCTAGTTAACCACACGCGCTCCATTGATACTATGATAAACATTAAGTTACCCTTTGCCTACCTTGTTAAGTCCAGCTAGTGTGCCGGTTAACCACACGTGCTCCACTAATACACTTAAGCAAAGTGCAAAGTGTAATTTCATGGGTTAGCACCTTATTCACATTTTCCTAAAGTAACTAAGATTGGGAATTATAAAAACATTTAGTTACCTTATATTCATCATTAATACTTTTAATGAAAGGAGAATTCTAGTCCTTGTCCTACCGATTCGGATAACGACCCTCCACTGATCAAGGCAGCGGTGTGTAAGAGTGGACACCCATTAAGCTGCCATTTTATAGGCAACAACCTTATACCCCCTTATAGACTGGCTTCGTGAATGAGGCATACTAATGATAAAATGACTTGTTCTTATACATATAAATATTATTAAATTATAATATTATAAAGTATAAGGGTTGAATTTTAACTTTTAAAATTCTAGGGGTTGGAACTAAAGCTTTTAAAGAGACTTTACATGCTCTAAAACTTGAGGGCAAGTTTTCTAACTTTCAAAACTTTTCATCTTTCATAACTTATGAGTTAAATGGTTTATTAATATGAGAAGCTTTTCATTTTATGTAACCTATGTGTTTCTTTAATGGACTTTAAAAGAATGACTTTTGTTAATCCATAACTTGAGGACAAATTATGGATTCCAATTAAATACATAATTATCAAGAATTAAACTAACAAGAAGTTACAAATAATTCCTATGATCTTCTAAACTCATAAGTTCATGAACATGCATATCAACAATTTCAAGAATCATAAAATTAACCATATAAAACTTGAAATTTTGATAATAGGTATTGAAAATGGATTAGCATAACCGTTACACCATCAAAACAAGTTTTATAAGACCAAAACAGTTTAAGGTAATGTTTCTAGTCCATTTCCAGCAGCAAAACTCGAAAATCTACATTCTGGGGCTCCTACTCGTCGAGTGCATGAACGTACTCAACGAGTAGGATGAGTTTACTCATGGAATCGTCGAGGACCCACATGGACTCGGCGAGTTCATGCTGTTGAGTATCAAACAAACAAGCCTAGGCTCTGATACCACTGTTGGGTTTTGAGCATTCTAACACTCCTAAGGTGTACATGCAAACCTAGAAACCTTGGATCTATGTTTTACTAGGATACATGCAAAATTGATATTCCAAGGTTCATAACCTATCTAGCATACATGGGGATCTTTTAAACATAAAAGTTAGTAAGAAAGACATACCTTTTAGATGCTTGGATTCCTTGAAAACATTGTGAGCCTAGCACCTCAAGTGTGATGCCTCAAATGTATCACACAGCACCAAATACACTTGGAATAACCTTGAGAGAAATAGAACACTTCTAAAATCGGCTATGCCATCTTGTTCTCACTAGTAGTACCGATTTTGGTTGCTGACATATTGCTTTTATAGTGTGTCTAAGTAGGGTTACACCATGTACACCCTAACTTGACATGGATCTTCCTTTTGATGATCCATGGGTTCAAAAACACCATGGAGAATCCTATGGGTTTTAGCCCAACTTTATAATCCATGGAGCATTAGCCCACTATACAAGTATTGGTGATTTACACAATCAACCCATATATTTAATTTGTCTTGTTTTGATCACTTAATTAATTCCAAATTAATTCTTGATCAATACTAATCAAATAATATTATTAATATATTAGAACTTATAATAGATTAACAAACCTTAAGTGTTATTTCTCTCATTTCCAAATGCATGATGCCATGCAAGCCAAATGGACCATGCTAATCGGGTCAAGTACATTCCAGAAATAGTTATGAACTTAGACACCTAATCCAACAAAGTTCTCAAAATGTGATTTTTGGATACGGGAGATACAGTTCTTGGTTCATATTGTTAGTCGGTAAGGCATTATAGTTGACACAACATAGATAGAAGCGGTGATTAAATGGGAGACGCCAAAGAGTCCGACATAAATTTGTAGTTTTCTGGGATTGGTAGGTTACTATTGAAGATTCATCTAAATTTTCTCTTCTATAGCAACTCCATTGACAGACCTAACTGAAAAGGGAGTTTCCTATACTTGGAGGAAGAAGTAAGAAAAAGCTTTTGATGAATTGAAAAAGTGGTTGTGTGAAGTACCAATCCTCGTCCTACTAGAAGGAACTGACGACTTTGCGGTTTTTAGTGATACTTCTAAGATTGGATTGGGATGTGCCCTTAACCAAAGGGACAAGGTAGTAGCTTAAGCCTCAAGACAATTAAAGCCTCATGAGCAGAATTATCCGACTCATGATTTAGAGCTTGCAAAAATGGTTTTTTCCATAAAGATTTGGAGACACCATCTTTATGGAACCAAATGAAAATTGTATACATATCATATAAGCCTTTAATATCTCTTTTCTTAGATAGAATTGAACATGAAACAAAGGTGATGAGTGGAGCTACTTAAGGACTACGATTATGAGATACTTTACCACCCACATATAGCAAATATTGTAGCCGACACCATATGTAGAAAAGTGATTCTGGAAGGGAAAAGAGTTGGATCATTGAAGATTGAAGTGATCTCAATGATTGTGGAAAAGATCAAGGAAGCTTAGACAAGGCTCTGGAAAAAGGAGATAAAAAGGAAGAACGTCTAGGCAAGGCATTTGTATTTAACGAAGATAAAAAAATAGTTGAAGACATTTAAGAATTGAATTTGGGTGCAAAAGTGTTGGATTAGTGTCTAAGTCCATAACTATTTTGGTATGTACTTGACCCGATGGTGCATGGTCCTTTTGGGTTGCCTTCACCAAAACAACTTGATTGGAGAAATAAATAGAGAGAGAGGTTATTATTATTTATTAATATGTTATAAGAATAATATATTAAAGGAGAAATCATATTTGTTTAATTAATATTGGTCAATAATTAATTAGGAATTAATTTTGTGATCAAGTGTAATTAATTAAACTAGAGGGGCTGAATTTTAATTATGTGATAGTTACAAAATAAGGTAAGGATTATCCTAAGTATAGGATGTATGAATTTAAGGTGATAATGCCTTAGAATTCGACTATGATAAGGATTCAAGGATTATCTTATGGGTTGCTTGGTAAGCAAGCAACTAGATAAGGATAATGACTGAAACCCTATCTGTACACCTATATAAACCCCTTTGGCTCATGAATTCGTGTAAGACCTTCCCAAGGCTTCTTAGGGACGAATTCAATACCCCCCTCTCGCCTCATATCTTCTCCATTTGCTTTTGGTGTTTGTAAGCCATTAGAGGAGTGACACTTGTGACTCTAAGCCTTCCAAAGTCAATACAAGGAGAATTGGGATTGTTATTGCTACATAACAATCAAGGTAATATCTTAAACCTATTATTATGTTAATATGATCACTTGAATGCTAGAATTAGGGTTTATAGTCTTGGATAACTTGCATGTACAATAGAGAAACCTAGATCCAAGCATTAGGGTTTGTATGAGCACATAGCATGTCTTATGACCAAAACCCATCAAAAAGTTGGGTGGTATACGTGATATTCTTATGAAAGAATCTCATAAGATGATGTATTCCATACACCCAGGCAACATCAAAATGTACTTAGACTTAAAACCCTATTATTGTCGGACGACAATGAAGGTCGTTGTGGCAACTTACGTAGTAGAATGTGTAACATGTGCAATAGTAAAGGCACAATATCAGAAGCCATACGGGGATCTGGAACCCTTCTAGGAACCCATAGGGAAGTGGGATGATGTTACCGTGTATATTATATCAAAGTTTCCAAAGACATAGAAAGGTCACGACATGATCAGGTGGTAGTAGATCGACTTATGAAGATTGTGCATTTCATAACCGCACGAGAAAATTGGTCTATAGAGAATTTAGCTAAGACCTAGATAGAGGAAATTTTCAGGATACATGGGGTACCCTTATCTATTGTGTCAGATAAGGACAATCGATTCACTTCCAGATTCTGGAAGAGTTTTCAGGAAGAAATGGGCAGAAAGTTGTGCTTAAGTACTGCCTATCATCCACAAACAGACGGACAGAGTGAGAGAACTATCCAAAACTTGAGTTTCCTGGTAGTTGGGATGACCACCTATCACTGGATAAATTTGCCTAAAACAATAGTTGTAGCTCTAACATCAAGATACCTCCTTACAACGCACTATATGGAAGGAAGTGTCGTACGTCATCCTGTTGGTTGGAAGTGGGAGAGAAAAAGTTCTCCGGTCCTAAGTTAGTGTTGGATTAGGTGTCTAAGCCCATAACTATAGTTGGTATATACTTAAACTAATAGTAGCACAGTCCTTTTGGGTTGCCCTCAAAACTAACAACTGGACAAGATGATTTTAGAGAAAGAGGATGAATTTATTATTTGATTAATAAATAAAAAAATGATTTGCTAATATATTATGAGAATAATATATTAATTTGAAATAGTATTATTTAATTAATATTTAATCAAAAATTAATTAGAACTATTTTCGGAATTAAAAGAATTAATTAAAAGTGTAGGGACTGAATTATAATTGTTTGGTAGTTGAGAAAAAGGCAATTTAGAACCCTCCATAGGCTATGGAAGGTTTTTCCTAAAGGATTAGATGATTTCTTCATGCCTAAGGAATTCTAGAATTATCCTCGGAGGATAAATAGAAAAGTGGATAATTACCCGGTTTAAGATTATCTTGGATTTGGGCTTATCTAGGGTTTCTTGACTGCACTGTAAAAGGGATAGACCCTATGGATTTCGTCCGTCTCTTCTTTTGAAGCACCAACCGAAAATTTAAATCCTTCTCTTTCTCAATCATTCTTCCATTGCTAGTGTTGGGTATAAACCATTAGAGGCGCGACATTTGTGGCGCTTGCTCTCAAGGCTTCAACAACACAAGGTCTTCATTGTTATTACTACATAACAATTGAGGTATGATTTTATTAATCCTAATTGTGTATTTTGATGTTATACTAGTGTTTTAGGGTGTCTACTTTGTTGTTCAATTAGAGAAAACATAGATCTAATTATTTAGGGTCGCATGCACACATATGATTGTTTGTTATGCTCATAACCCATCAGTGGTATCAAAGCGTAGGTTTAGTTTTTATTGAATTAATACAATGGTGAACTTGAAAATCGAGAAGAAAACAAAATCGTAATTCTGTTCATTAAACATGTCGTGGTGTTCTTCGAACACGGTGTGTTGAGCTGTCAGATCTGAAGTGTTGTGTCTTATCTGCCTAATTTGTTTTTATATGATAATTACTTGATATAATTATCCTCCAAATTTGATTTTGGTGTATCTATGATGATAAATTAAAAGCCTAGAAGTTAGGAGACAAATATTTGACTTAATTAATTGTTTTTTTTATTAATATGATTATTTTAAGAGTAGAAATAAATCTAGATAACTGGTATTTTGAAAAGTTTAAAATATATCCTTATGGATATTATTATTAATTTAATTAAGTAATTAATTAATGGATAATTAATAAATCCATAAAATGGTTTAAATTTAATTAAATTAAAAGTTTAATTTGCTATAATATTAAACCCTTAGAATTTTAAAATCATTTTAAAATTTACCTTATATTATATACATATTATTAAAAGTTTAATATATATTATATGTATAAGAAAAATTAGTCGAACCGTTAGTATGCCTCATTCACGAAGCCGGTCTATAAGGACAGTTTAAGGAAGCCGCCTGTTAAATGACCGTCATTGGGTATTCGCTCTTATCCACCGCTCCCTTAATTGGTGGAGAGTTGTTAGTCGAACGGGTTTCATATGACATAATCTCATTAAAATTTTAATGATATAAAGTTAGTAAACTATTTTAAATGTCACTCTTAGTTACTTTGGGAAAATGTGAATTTGTATGTTAATCCATGAAATTGCACATTACACTTTATAAGTCGTTAATGAAGCGCTTGTGGTTAACCGAACACTAATGTGGGACTAAGAAACTTGGTAATGGGTGTCTAAAAAATTATTGTTCATTAATGGAGCGTGTGTGATTAACTAACACATTAAAACGATATGATAAATAACATCGAGAGTACCAAGCTAATTTGTATGGTTATTCACATCCCGTTTTTGTGATCCTCGGCATCCCAGTCACAAAAGTGAGAGCATGATCGAGATTAAATATGCCATTGATTAGATTCAATGAATCTCAAAAGATCTAGGAGTTTCATGAAACTGAAAATTGGTAAAAGCTTTACATACCTAAAATAGATTCGAAATTGATTACAAAATCCCTCTTCAACTAACTTGATATCCTTTTTCTCCTATTATGGATGTCAAGTTCAGACAACAAGGGTTTTCCTCGTTCTTTGGGATGTGGTTTTCCTCTTCCTTCTGAAGATGACCTTCCACATGTAGATCAAGGTGAAAGAATGTTCCCTTCTTCGAGCAATGGTAAAACTCGAGATCATGCTTCTTTAAATCTTCTTCTTCTTCCTCCTCCTCCTCCTCCAGTGACTCTTCCCAAGTCATGTTTTCTTCAAGTCGAAAAATACGAAGTTACTCAAGCCTTGTTGGCAAGCAAACATCAAGATGGAAAGTCTGTGTGTGCGCATGTTCTGAAAATAAAATCGTACATTGACAGATTGGGTATGTTGGGTGTCGTCTTCCTAAAGGAGCTACCCATTGAATTAGTTCTACTTTCTCTTCATGAGTAATATAGTCAGTTCATTAAAGACTACTATATGAGGGACCACGACGTGACCTTAATTGATCAAACACATATCTTGATAGTTGTTGAAGCAGAAATGCTTAAGAACACAAGTCAAGAAAAGTGTTTGAAGGATCTGAGTCCCAAAATTCCATGAACATTGACGATAGCAACAATGGTTTTCTAGAAAAGGTATCTCTTCCCAATGGAAAGGGACCGGCCAACGTCAAACCATTTGACCATATGGTAAAGAGAAAGGCTAGTTCTGAGATAGTTCCATGCACTAATCCAAAAAGGTTCATATGTTTCTATTGCAAATTGGAGGGACATTGGTTGCAAAGTTACCCTGACTAGCTGAAAGATCTCAGAGATGGTAAAGTCAAGTCGTGTGACTCCACTTTAGGTACCTCCATTATCTAACTCCATTATTTTATAAAGCTCCTATTCGTAGATTCTTAATACATGATGTGAGAATCATATTTTGATGTTTTGCAGGATCTAAGAGAAAGAAGAAAGCTTAAGAAGAGTAAGTTGAATCTCATCATGAGAGATGGATTTCTGTCGCATAATTCAATGATCAGATTTTTGAGCTATTGAGGATTTATGATAGATTGCTTAGGAAATGTCTAGAAACGTTGTTTTTCATTTTGCATTGTAAGGACATGTTCCAATTTTTCATTTATTATTTATAAAAGTGAATTTTTGATTTCTCTAGTTCGTTTACTTTATATTTTTCCTTACAATGTCATTTATGAAAGTGTTGGTTACATTTCTATTGTTATAAATATTAATTGTGGTTATGATTCTTGTTGTTTCATTTGTGGGAATGTCATAATTAACCAAGTGATAAGAAATTCTCATCACCCAAGTTTCAATTGGATAGAAACTTGGAGTCATCCAATTCGAATTGTGTGATGCATGAGAATCTTGATCTTTGAAAAAATTATGACTAATTCATTGATCACATGTTTATGTGAGTCAAGTGAAGGACTAATTGATCTAGTACACATTGATGTGGACAATTCAAATCAACTATAAAGGATGATAAATTTATGTGTCATGACATACTGATGCTTTCAGTAAATATGGTTGTATTTATAAGATTAAGCACAATTATGATACTTTGAAAAGTTTCAAAAGGTAGAAGAACGAATAAAAGGAATCAATCAGGTAGAAAGATAAAAGTTTCTCTAATCTGAAAGGAAAGGATAGTACTTTAGTATTATGTTATATGATTATCTTAATGGTCGTGGAACTATATCACAATTTATCCTCAAAGAAAATCTTAGTGCAATTATATGACTAAGAATAGGAATCAGATATTGTTGAAATGGTTAAATCGAGAGACGAGTCATACTTCGTTTCCAATCAAGTTATATAGTCATAATCTAATTACTACACATTGTATCTTGAAGCTTACTAAGTAGGTTTATAACACCTCATGAAATGTGGAGTAATAATGTATTGTTACTCAAGCACATTAGAATTGGAAGTTATGATGTTCTGGTTAAAAGCAAAGGATGAACTAAGACTAATTCATGAAGTGTTTCTTCTCGGGGATCCACATTAACTTTTGAATATTTTTTTTTCTAGTCAAGGAATGTTACTTGAGAGAGAAGCTTATATGTCAAGAAGTTAGTGGGAGTCTTAATGATCTTGAAGAGTTTTAAGAGTCAATTAAGAATAAACCTTTTAGTTATCACTAGCACACGATCTAAGGTTGATGACCTATCGTGTTAAGTTGACGCATCCTTGTTTCTGTGCACCTTCCATTTGATTTGGCAATTCTTATGAGTTCTATCGTTCTCATTCGACTGCCAAGGCAGAGCACGTTGGTCAGGGAAAATACATTGATCAATATGGGTGAAATGCTTAACAACATGGAAGCACTGGTAGGCCCTTGTGCTACCAGAAGGCAAGGAATTAAGAACAAGTAAAGTTCAGTGCATGAAATCTAAATTATAATTTGAATTTATCATAAACCTTGTTTTGTGATTGTAGGTTGGAAATGATAGATTCACAATAAATAATAAGTGGAAAAAGGTTTCACTCTAATTCATGAAAATGACTACGAGGAAACACTTCCGCTAGTAGTTTTTTAAAGATTTGATAGATATCATTATGGTTAGTGTTTGTGATAATTGCATTCTCAAATTTTCAATATGATTATGACATCCTTTTTCATAGTTCGAATTGTGAGAAATGGAAAGGAACTGTTTGAACGTTCGTGACTAATAGCTATAAGTTCTGAAGGGTTTAAACACACACATGTGCTATATAATGAGGGTGTATAAGCTTGAGAAGTCTAGATGAAGACTTATTGAAGCATCACATATCATAAATCTACACTTTAGTAAGGAAGTCAAAAGTACTGATTTCTAGAAGTCCAATTGATTTATGGGTACATGTCAAAGCTAGTGGGAGCATAATTTTTATGCTAAGTGTTGTAAGTTGGCAATAATAATTGTAACATAAAAACATTTCAAATTTCCAAATTGCAAAGTTTGGGAATTGTTTCGCTATGAAAGGATTTAGGGGAGAGGGCACTCATATTACATTTCAAATCTTAAAGTTTAGATTGCAGGGTTTAAAAGAACTTAGTCTTGGACATATATGAATATCATGTTGAATTAGTTCAACACATGAAATTTGATATATGGAAATATTATAAGCAATAGACTGAATAGATATCAGGTCTTTATGTAAGAAATTATGAGTCGAGTCACATAGGCTTCAGATATAGGATTAATTTCATATGCTATAATATTCACTTGTTCTGTTTTTTCTAAATGCCTAGGGCATTGAGAGGGAAAAAGAACTAGAACTCGGTGTGACTAAAGTTGTTAAACAATTGTCAAGAACACTTTGAGGTTTACTAAAGATTGGTTTCTTGTGCACATTGGAAGTATAGTATTATAATGTACATACCATATTCACATAATTCTAGGTGGAGGTGTTTCTTATCCAGAATATACTTTCATATGGGGACATGTAAATGTTTCCGTAGTAGGATTTTTTTTATTAAAATATACACGTGAGTTGGAAACTTTAATGCAAGAAAGGTGTTCCAGGTGTGTACCTTGAATTTAGGACTTCATTACCACGGAATTGTTTTATGTAACAAAAGATCCAATGGAACATTTTGTAATATTGTTGGCAAAGTCTTTGTGACTTTGAAGCCTCGACATCACAAAAGGATATTGCATGAAAGGTTGAATTCCAACACATTTAGTAGTATAAAAAATTTGAAATTGTGAATTAAGAATTGATCTGTTCACAAAGGAAGGACCATAGAGAATCATAGTATGCATGTTTATAACATGACATGATTGATGTTTTATTCAAGTGTCTAGTTGATTACTCGAAACGTTATACAATGAATAAAGTGTAATTAATATGGTGATTAAATAATTAGAGTTTTATTTATATTCAATAGGTTGAGACCATAGTTAATTAGGTTATTATTGTGTTTCACTTTGCATGTTTTACTTTCCGAATAATTGGATTATTCAAAACTCCACATTCAATCGTATTTTTGAAAGAAAGTAGTGAATTAAGACCATCATGAATTGAATTGTAGATTGTCTATGGAGATTAGACATAGAAATGGTTTTGCTACAATGTTCATGAGTACTTAGAAAATGGGGATTTTAAGTATTGGACAAACCCACGCTCAGAGAATTACTTCATGGATTTTATCATGAGTAGTTTTGAGACAATAATATCTTATTTTCTTGAAACAGAGATATATGAGTTGTTGTTTACAAGTTGGTTTTGCATTGATAATATTTAAGCACATCAGTAACTTGAGGTTATAAAACATATTGTTGTGCGTGATTTGATGAGTGAATGGTACAAGCATATAAGTCGAAGTTTATCTGTTCCTTTTTCTATAATAGGAAAAGTGATATATATGTGGTCCCGTAGATGATTTAATGTCGGCATATGAAGTGCTTGACCAAGCCTGGACTGAATTGATGTGTTCAGTTGGTAGTTTGAATCGGTCGTCATAAATCAGAAATCGGGAAACAAAACATGGAGATTGAGATTGATTATAATCAATGTCTCATTTCATTATGATATCTTGTAGAACGGATGGATATTTGATCACTTATCTTAGGACACGTAACTGACTGGGTCAGATTTCAACAACAGCTTTGAGAGTTACAATTTGCAAATCGGTTTGGAAGAATATACTAGAAACTATAGTTATTAGACTTATCCAAGTGGGAGACTGTTGGATTAGGTGTCTAGGCCAATAAATATAATTGGTATATACTTAAACTGATAGCAGCACAAACCTTTTAGGTTGCCCTCTAAACTAGCAACTAGACATGATGATTTTGGAGAAAGAGGTTGAATTTATTATTTGATTAATAAATTTAAAAAATAAATGATTTGTTAATATATTATGAGAATAATATATTAATTCAAAATAGTATTATTTAATTAATATTTAATCATAAATTAATTAGAATTAATTTCGAGATTAAAAGAATTAATTAAAAGTGTAGGGACTGAATTGTAATTTTTTGATAATTGAGCAAAAGACAATCTGGAACCCTCCATAGGCTATGGATGGTTTTTCCTAAAGGATTGGATGAATTATTCATGCCTAAGTAATTCTAAAATTATCCTTGGAGGATAAACATGAAAGTGGATGATTACCCGGTTTAAGATTATCTTGGATGTAGTCTTATCTAGGGTTTCTTGGCTACACTATAAATATGGATATACCCTATGGATTTTAGCCATATCTTCTTTTGAATCATGAACTGAAAATTTGAATCCCTCTCCTCTTTCTCAATCATTCTTCTATTGCTAGTGTTGGGTGTGAACCATTAGAGGCGCGACATTTGTGGCGCTTGCTCTGAAGGCTTCAACAACACAAGGTTTTCATTGTTACTACTACATAACAATTGAGGTATGATTTTCTTAACCCTAATTGTGTATTTTGATTATATACTAGTGTTATAGGGTTTCTATTTTTTTGTTCAATTAGAGAAAACATAGATCAAATTATTTAGAGTTTCATGCACACATATGATTGTTTGTTATGCTCATAACACATCAGTTAGTACACTAAAGCACTGAAAAGTTAAGAGTCATTAGAGAAAGGATGCTAGCTGCTCAAAGTCATCAAAAATTTACGCATATAAGAAATGACGATTGATAACATTTGATGTGGGTGATCAACTGTTACTTAAAGTCTCATCATGGAAGGTACTTATTAGATTCAAAAAACGTGGAAAGTTGAGTACTCATTTTATAGGACCGTTCAAAGTACTTCAAAAGATAGGGAATCAAGCATACAATCTTGAATTGCCCAATGAACTGCAAGGTATCCATAACACCTTTCACGTTTCTTATTTGAGGAAGAACTCGGGAGAAGAAGTAGATATGATCCCACTTTCAGAGTTAGGGATCGATGAAGACAGAAGGCTGGTTGAAGATCCTGAAGCAATTGTTGACTGTAAGAGAAAGAAATTACGATACAAGATGATTAACTTGGTGCTAGTTCAATGGAAACATATGACAGGGCCGAACCTCACCTGGGAAATAGAAAGCAAAATGAAAAGTTTCTATCCTCATCTGTTTGTTATTGCATGATTCTGGGGGAGGAATCGGAAGAGTTTTGAGCATTCTAACACTCCTAAGGTGTACATGCAACCCTAGAAACCTTGGATCTATGTTTTACGAAGATACATGCAAATTTGATTTTTCCAACGTTCTTAACCTAACTAGCATGGCATGGGGAACTTTGAAACATAAAAGCTAGTAGAAGGACATACCTTTCTTGTTTCTTGGATTCCTTGAGAACCATGTAAGCCTAGCACCTCAAATGTGATGCCTCAAATGTTTCACATAACACTACAACTCTTGGAATAACATTGATAGAAGTACACTATCACTTAAAATCGGATATCCCTCTTGTTCTACACATAGTAGTGCTGATTTTTCTAGCCACGGGGTCCTTTTATAGTTGTTTCACAAGTAGGGTTACAACATGTAATCCCTAATTGACATTGTTTTTCATATTCCATGATCCATGGGTTTATAACCTCCATGGACTATCCATGGAGCACCTTATAGGTTTTAGCCCAATTCAATAAACCATGGATCATGAGCCCACTATAAAAGAATGGATGATTTGCACAATCAACACCATATATTTAATTAGTCTCCTTTTTGATCACCAAATTAATTCTAAATTAATTCTTGATCAATACTAATTAAATAATATTATTAATATATTAGAACTTATAATATATGAATAAACCTTAAGTGTCCTTTCTCTCATTTAGTCTATCCAAGTGTTGCAATGCCATGCAACCCAAAATAGACCATGCCAACAGGGTCAAGTACATCCCATAAATAGTTATGAACTTAGACACCTAATCCAACAGTCTCCCACTTGGATAAGTCTAATAAATATAACTGCAAGAATAACTTTAGGAACTGATCAACAATCGTAACTCTTTCAAGGTCTTACGTAACTGAGATGACGATGATACGCCATTTAAGATAAGTGATCATATAATCCTCTGTTCTAGATATCAACCGTACAAATACATGGAACAATGTCTTACTTATTGTCTAGCAGTTTGTTTCCCGATTTACGATTTGTTTGACATAGAACTTAATTGAACACATCAATTTAGTTCTGATCGGGCCTGGTACATAGGTCAACACAAAATCATCGAGGGGCCCATATATCACTATAAATTAAGAAGGAACCGATAAACTTCGACTCATATGCTTGTGCTACTACTTGTTGAATCATACACATGGACACGTTTTATAACATTGAGTTACCAATGTGTTTTCGTGCAATCAATGCATAACCAACTCATAGTCAACAAATCATATCTCTAGGTTTCAAGACTTATATGATATTACCGTCTCACGATCACTCAAGATAAATTCCAAGAAGTGATACAAGTGAGCGTGGGTTGAATCCACTACTCAGAACTTATGAGCACTCATGAGTGTTGTTGCAACTCTTCTTATGTCCAACACCTTAGACATCTACAAGCCAACTTCATGGCAGTCTTGATTCATATCTACTTCCAACATATGATCGACTGTGGAAAATTTGAATAATATGATATAACATAACATAATTATTATGGAAGTCAAAACATGCAAACTGAAATGATAGTAAACGATTGACAGAATATAGTAACACTTTAATTATAAATAAACAACAACTTTTATTTATCATCACATGTCAATTACACTTTACAAATTTCAAGAGCTATCTAATTTCTAAAACCAATATCATCCTTTAGCCCTATGCGCCTCCCATGCTGAAGATGCTTAACCCTACCCAATCCCTTCGTGAGGGGATCCGCTGGGCTCTCATCCGATGATACCCTCTTTGCCACGAGGAGTTTTTCTTCTATTCGATGTCTGATGAAATGGTATTTTCTATCGATGTGTCTGGATCTTCCATGATCCCTTGGTTCCTTGGCTAAGGCAACTGCACTTTCGCTATCACAAAAAATCTCCATAGGCTCCTTTATAGCTGGTACAACTCCAAGGTCTCCAATGAAGTTCTTTAGCCATATAGCCTCGTATGCTGCCTCGTGGAACGCCTCATAGATACGGACTCGCCAGTCAGATCAACTGGAGTTTCCTGCTTCGGTTAATTGTTGGGGTTTGAGGTTCCTTCACCACTTGAATCTTGAATTTATTCAAGGTCAATTTGCCTCCCACTGTTTCCTTGGCTTATGAACTCTCTCTCTCTCTCTCTCTCTCTCTCTCTCTCTCCCCCCCCCCTCTCTCTCTCTCGAAAGACCTCTCTCCTTGATACAAAGACCACCTTATCACTAGGTCTGCAGAAGAGATAACCATAGGATTTTTGTGGGTAGTCGATGAAAATGCACGTCTCACTTCGAGGTTCGAGCTTATCATGAGTCTCACGCCTCACAAAATCCTCGCAAGCCCAAATCATGATGTGGTATAGATTGGGAACTTTTCCAGTCCACATCTCATGAGGTGTTTTGGGAACCTTCTTTGTAGGGACTAGATTAAGGATATGGGCGGTAGTCTCTAAGGTATACCCCTAAAATGAGATCAGTAGCGAAGCTCGACTCATCATGGAATGAACCATATCCAACAAGGTTCGATTACAGCTCTCAGCCATACCATTTAATCTGTGGTGTCCTGGGAGGTGTCAATTGTGAGACAATCCCACATTCTTTAAGATATTCAAGGAACTCTATACTACAATACTCAGCATCTCAGTTGGATCGAAGCATCTTAATGTTCCTGCCCAAATGCTTCTCCACTTCCTGTATAAACTCCTTGAACTTTTCAAAGGTTTCTGACTTATGATTGATAAAGTAGACATATCCATATCTACTATAATCATCAGTAAAAGTCACATAGATGTGGTTAGCATCCCTTGTGGTGGTTCTGAAGGGTCCACACACATCAGTATGTATGAGGTCCAACAAACCCTCACCCCTATCACAAGTACCAGTGAAGGGTGACTTTGTCATTTTCCCAAGTAAACAAGATTCACAACTATCATTCGACTATACGTCAAATGACTCCAAGACTCCATCCTTTTGGAGTTGGCCTATGCGTTTCTTGCTTACATGTCCAAGATGACAATGCGATAATGATGTTATATCCAAGTTAGTGGAAGAATCAATACACAACACATTATTTCCTAAGTTATCAACAACCGACATAGTTTCATACACACCATCACAAGGTAGTGCTTTAAAATAAAGAACATTATTAAAGAAAGCATTAATACCACCACATTCATTATCAAACGAAAAGGTAAACCCTTGTTTGTACAAACCATGAAAGGAAATAATATTTCTCGCCATTTCAGACGAGTAACAACATTTATGCAAATCTAATGTTAACCCACTATTTAGCAACAAAGAATAAACTGCAATCTTGGTGACAGGTGAAGCTTTCCTATTCCCCATGAATAAGTTTATCTTCCCATGCTCCACATTCTCACTTCTTGTTAGTCCTTGAAAATAAGAATATATGTGAATACCACAACCAGTATCAAGGACCCAAGAATTAGAATGGGGTGAGTTATTAGACAATATAGTGTAAATACCTGCATGGTTGGGTTTCACTTTCCCATTCTTAAAATCTTGCAGGTACTTTAGGCAGTTTCGCTTCCTGTGCGAATTTTCATTGTAATAGAAGCATTCAGCCTCTTTAGGGTGAGCAGAAGGAGTGATAGAACCTCTATTGGTTCCACTCGAAGAGGAGCCATCAAGGGACTTTCCCTTGGTACCCTTCGAAGGGTTCTTCCTCTTCTTCCCTTTGCCTTGCCCGATTGCCAAGACAGGGGCCGCGGTAGGAGTAGGAGTGGTAACAACCGATTTACTTTTAAGACCACTTTCAGCATTCTTCAAAAGTCCTTGAATTTTGCTGAGTGTAACTTCCTCCTTGTTCATGTGATATGTCATTCAGAATTGATCATAACACGAAGGTAATGAGTGCAAAATGATGTCAATTGCCAACTCCTCGGGAAAGTTCACATTCAATATCAGCAAACGGTCCACGAATCTTTGCATTTTCTGCATGTGGCCCATGATGGGTTCATCATCCTTCATTCGGGTTGTTATCATGGAGGATATGATTCCATACCTCTCTTGATGAGCACTTTGATGGTAGCAGTCCATCAAGTCCTGGTGCATCTCAAAAGGGTAATAGTCCTCATAGGACTTTTGGAGCACGACTGTCATCGTGGCCAACATGATACATGCCACTTTAATGACATATCTCTCATGAGTCCGGAATTCAACGATCTCCTCAGGAGTAGCAGGCGACTCATCAAGTTCCTTAAGCTCCTTGTTGAGGACATATTCCTTGTCCTTATAGCACGTGACCATCCTGATGTTCCTGATCTAATCATTGAAGTTGGTTCCATCAAAGATGACTCTCTCATAAAGGTTCATGAGAGAGAAGGAGTCGGTAGGGTTTGAGCCAGAAGCAACATTGTTGGAAGACATCTGAAAAGAAGGACAAGTTTAGATTAGATATAAAGATAGTCCTTTATAGAACACCTAAATGTAATATTAAGGCTAGGACCCAACACAATATTTTATAACTTAGAAGAGGGATGCCTTAATCCAAGCTATAAAATATTTGAAGGCAGGTGAATGATGATTCACTAATTTCCATCATGAAAAATGAAATGTATTATTAGGTTTTAATTGGTTATGAAACTCCTAAATTCTTTGAGATTCATTGACCTTTTCAATGGCATGTTTCAATCTCGAATGCGCCCTTCAGGTTTTATGACTGGGATGCCGAGGATCACAGAACAAGGTGTGAATTAATCATGCAAATTACTTGGTACTCTTAATTATTATCACCTAACCGATGTGTCAGTTAACCACACACGCTCCACCGGTCTATGATAAACCTTAAGGCACCCTTTGCCTACCTTGTTAAGTCCAGGTTAATGTGTCGGTTAACCACACGCGCTCCGCTAACGACTTAAGCAAAGTGAAAAGTGTAATTTCATGGGTTAGCACCAAATTCACATTTTCCTAAAGTAACTAAGATTGAGAATTTATTAAAATATTTAGTTACTTTATAACCATCATACCTTTAATGAGGATTAAAGTCATTGTCCTACCCGTTCGGCTAATGACCCTCCACCAGTCAACGAAGCAGTGGGTGAGAGTGGACACCCATTAAGCTGTCATTTTATAGGAAGCAACCTTATACCCCCCCCCCCCCTTATAGACCAGTTTCGTGAGTGAGGTCTACTAACGGTAAAACGACTTGTTCTTATGCATACATACATACATACATATATATATATATATAATTAACTTATATTATTATGAAGTATAAGGTTTGAATTGTAACTTTTAAAATTCCAGGGGTTGGAACTAAAGTTTTTAAGGTGACGTTACATGTTCCAAAACATGAGGGCAAGTTTTGTAACTTTCAAAAGTTTTCATCTTTCATAACTTATGAGTTAATGGTTTATTAAAATGAGAGACTCTTCATTTTATGTAACCTATGTGTTTATTAATGGACTTTCAAAGAAAGACTTTTGGTAATCCATAACTTGAGTACAAATTATGGATTCCATTAACACACATTAAGACCAAGAATTAAACTAGCAAATAATTCCTATGATCTACCAAACTCACAAGTTCATGAACATTCATATCAACAATTTCAAGAATCATAAAAGCACATATAAAACTTGAAAATTTGATAATAGTCATTGTAAATGGATGAGCATAACCATTACACCATCTAAAACAAGTTTTAAAAGACCAAAATAGTTTAGGGTAATGTTTCTAGTCCATTTCCAGTAGCAAAACTCAAAAATCCGCATTCAGGGCCTCCTACTCGTCGAGTGCAAGAACCTACTCGACGAGTAGGATGAAATAACACATGGAATCGTCGAGTCCCCCCATGGACTCGACAGGTTCACTCAGTAGAATGTAGAAATCTTGAGTTTTTTCAACAATTTGCATCAAGTATCTAGAAAACAAGTCTAGGCTCTGATACCACTGAAGGGTGTTGAGCATTCTAACACTCCTAAGGTGTACATGCAACCCTTGAAACCTTGGATCTAGTTTTTAATAAGATACATGAAAATTTGATTTTTTCAAGGTTCTTAACCTAACTAGCATGTCAATGGGAACCTTGAAACATAAAAGCTAGTAGAAGAACATACCTTTCTTGTTGTTTGGATTCCTTGAGAACCATGTAAGTCTAGCACCTGAAATGTGATGCCTCAAATGTTTCACAAAACACCACAACTCTTGGAATAACTTTGAGAGAAGTAAACTATCACTCAAAATCGTCTAGCCCTCGTGTTCTACACATAGTAGTGCCTATTTTGCTAGCCATACGGTCCTTTTATAGTTGTGTCACAAGTAGGGTTAGAACATGTAAAACCTAATTGACATGGCTTTACATATTCCATGATCCATGGGTTTATAACCTCCATGGACTATCCATGGAGCACCTTATGAGTTTTAGCCCAATTCAATAAACCATGGATCATTAGCCCACTATAAAAGAATGGATGATTTGCACAATCAACCCGATATATTTAATTAGTCTCCTTTTTGATCACCAAATTAATTCTAAATTAATTGTTAATCAATACTAATTAAATAATATTACTAATATATTAGAACTTATAATATATTAATAAACCTTAAGTGTCCTTTCTCACATTTAGTCTATCTAAGTGTTGCAATGCCATGATTTCCAAAATGGACCATGTCAACCGGGTCAAGTACATCCCAGAAATAGTTATGAACCTAGACACCTAATCCAACATAATCATTCTAAGGAGGATATAATTGCAATGCTCTTCTTTCCTGCTAGTTTAAGTCGTAGTCTATTATCATTTTGGTCAACTATTGTAATCTTTATACGAATGAATAAGAAAGGATTATTCATATATTTGTATGCCCACATGTATTATAGGATATTATGTGTAAATTATATGAGTGTATATTAATAAAATAAATAAAATTAAAATACGTGTTGAAGATAAAATATTACTTAGGATAAGTAATCGTAACTTAGTTGTAGTATACGCTATAAGGATTCTTGGGATAAATTACCTTTTTGCCTCTTCGAAGATCTCGTTCAATTTTAACTTCATATGAGGAAGTTATGCCTCTTTGAAGTTTTAAACCGACATGGCTCTGTGTATCGTAAAAAGTAAATTTTTGATAAATTACCTTTATGCCTAACTAATCTAAATGAAAGTCATAGTTATCATTAAACCGAGAGCGTGAATATAGAGAACATCCAAATCTGACTTTGCGATAGGAAGTTATGATTTTTCTAAGATTTGACAGAACGATATTTTGCTCAATAATCAAATTTAGATTGGTCTAATTTTAGCCAAAATAATATAACCGAGACTTCAAGATCTCGTTCATAGGAGCCCAAAGATATAAAGTCTGTAGAAAACAGACACTAGATGACAAAGTTATTGTTTTTATACGGGCTTTGAAAGTCTAAGCTTATGTGAAAAATATAAAGTAAAAACTAGCTGACGGAGACTAAACGAAAGTTATAGATATCGTCAAGAGATACACGTGGATATAAAGACGTCGAAAATGGAGTTCGTATGGAGAAGATAAACAATTTTGAAAATATGAAATTTGGTATGCGTGCGCATCAGGAGCGTGGCGCACCCGACAAAACCACACAGCCCCACCCACTTTTTGCCACGTGTCAGGCTAGTATTTTTGCCACGTTACTATGTCGCCACCAAGCGCGCAACGCACCACCATGGTGCATGGCACACATCTTAAGAAATCACTTAAATAACAGCTCATTCCTTCATTTCCCCTCACACTATTCTCAATTTCTCTCTAAAATATTCAGCATTTTGGCCCATTTCTCATGTTTCTAGGCTACGGTGAATCCCTACGATTCCCTTGAGTACTTATCTGAGTAGCAGTATTCGAGTAGGAGATTTCAAGTCAGTATTCTGCCTACTTAGATCCTGGTTCTCATCAATATCCCTCTATAAGTGACATACACTTATTCTGCTTCCGTGTAATTTATAATTATAGTTATAAGTCGTTACTAGGAACCTATAAGCAGGATTTATTGATGATTACAAGTCGTTACGTTGCTCGATCTACTTACGAGAGTGATGTCTACAATAGATTTAGTGATATGTTTAAAGTGGGATTTCCATATAGTATACTATGTATACCAAACAAAGCCTACCTTCGATATGATCCTACGTGGTTATTCCTTGTTTAGATCTTGAAGTTGACTTTAGGATTATTGAGGAATCTAAACCCTTAGGATAAGAGTTCCATGAAGTATGAAATTAGACTAAGACTTAGCGTTATGTACAATTAAGATAAATAAATGCTTGCCTGTATTATTTGTGCTATATCTTATTTGTATAATTAAGATAATACTATTGAATTAGAAACCATATTGGAAATCATTTGCCTTTAAATATAAGAATTGCCTTAGCTTAAGAATTAGACTTTTAAAGGATACTTATTTGAAATTAAGTTAGATATCGATTAGGTCTCATGATTGGGGTAGAGTGTGTGAGATCAGAACGGTGTGTTTCTCCTATTTTTTGGATGACCAGAAATGGTGGTCCATATGAAACAAATGGCAAGTAGATCTGGTTCATCGACCATAGTAGATGAGAACACATGACTAATCTAACCAGTCTAGTGAATTACATTGTTAGCATGGACTTACAACACATGGACATAGATAAAATGGGATACCATATTTATCAGATCTCTAAAATTGGTTGCCTTATATAACTTAAACTGGCCAAGGACAACCTTAGCTATGTGGTAAAACAATTGCTCAAACGATTCTTCAGGTTGGGTGATTCCTCAATACAATCATTTCTTTAGGATTTGTAAGGATCGGTTGGGTTGGGTAGTTGGTCTTAGGTTAAGATTTCTTATATATAATTTTGACATCAATGGTTGCAGGAATGTTATTTATCATTAAACTATTATGGGCTTGAAACCCTATGCATCTCACCATGTTTTGCCAAACCTGACCCATTCATTTTAATGCATCAGAGGTAGTGGAACCAAGGCTGCAGTAGTCTAGTTAGAATGTTGAGTGGAATAAATAGATATGTCTATAATCTATAGTTTAAGGACCTCTTATATTTTACGTTGTAACGTCTTTTTGGATATGAACGAATGACATCCTCAAGGTTCTAATAAAATAACTTTTTTTATCTTAAAAATAATTTATTTAACTGAGAATTTCTGCATCTCAATTTAAAAAGCATAAAGAAAATATTTTAATTGATTCGGAAAAATGGGGGATGTCTCGTATAAATATATGTAAAGTGAAGGACATATGATAAAGTGCCACTAACATAGGACAATATCCGCTTGACTTCCTGAAACTGATCATTAGTCAGGGCATGGAGAAATTGACTAACTTGGTTGACTGCATAAGGTATATCTGTTTGAGAGATCATTAGATACTAAAGTGCATCGATAAGAGGGAAATATGTAGAAGGGTTAGAAAAAGGTGATCCTTGTGTAAGCTAACACGAGTAAGTATATCATGAATATACTTGTCTTCAATAAGAAAAATACCATCTTTCACATGGGATATTTTAAGACCAATAATAGAGTTTAGTTGACCATGATCTTTGATGGGACATTCAGTATTGAGCCACATGATGGATATGCGTATTATATGAGGGTGATTTTCGAAGAGGATTATGTATTCAACATAAATCAATAAGTATAAACTATTGGTGTCATGCTAGAAGACAGATAAGTGTGGACTCACCTGCATACAAACTTGAGGTTAAGAAAAATGCACTAAGTCGTTGGAACCAAGATCAAGGAGCTAGATAAAATTTGTACAATGCCTTTCTAAATGATATAGATGACTTTAGGAGCGTTAAGAAATGAACCCCGATGGTTATTTCATGAAGATTATGTCCTTTGGATGCATATTTTGAAATACATTGTTGACATATAGTTGAGGTAAAGTCAACATGTTTATCACTGTAAGAGATAATATAAAAAGACAGGTGAGTGTTTGACCACAATACTAAATATGTGAGAGTAATATAACTTGGGAATTTGAGTGAATCATTAAGAAACCAATCTAGCTTTAATCCGTTTAATCCTACCATTAAAATGATACTTGGTGCGTTAGACCCATTTTGAGCCAACACAATTATAAGATTATTGTAACGCCCGTAGATTAGAGCTAGTCAATTTAGAGACGATAGGCATAAAAAAAATGAATTTTTGATGAAAGATTATTTAGAATGATTAATCCTAACTAAGTTATAATATATGTTACAAGGTTTCCGTACATATAAAGAACGCCGAAATCCGAGTTATAACGAAGAAGTTATGACTTGTCGAAGTTTCGCGACAGAACCGGCATGACGTTGAATGACGTAAAAAGTGAATTTACGTTAGAGCGATATTTAGCCTTAGTGATCTAAATGAAAGTTGTAGAGTTCGTTAAACCATGAGTGTACATAAAAAGAACGCAAAAATCTGACTTCGTATGAGGAAGTTATGATTTTTCGAAGTTTCGATTTAGCGGTATGCAGCCCGAATACTCGATTTGAGATCGAGCGGTTTTTAGCCGAAACAATCTAAATGAGAATCGAATATCTCGTTTTTAGTAGCGAAACGATGAAAAGTTAGGCAAGAACGGACGTCAGACGAAGAAGTTATGAATTTATAACGAAGTTTTTCTGTCCCGGCCTTCTCAAAATAAATAATAAAAATAAAAGTCAAAATTAGCCGACGGAGTCTAAATGAAAGTTGTAGAGTATGGTCTGACCTTCGCGTGGATATAAAGAACGTCGAAAACGGAGCTCGTATGCGAAAGTTACGCAATTTAGAAGTTCGACGAGTTAATTACGCCCCGCGTAATTTGAGTACGCCCAGCGTACTCAGACGGATGCAACTTGTCTGACCGATACTCGAGTGCCACCAGTCGACGCACGCAGTGACGTCAAAGTATGCCCTGCGTACTGAGTACACCCTGCGTAATTTGAGATTACGCCCCGCGTAATCCCAAACCCAGCAGCCTATAAATAGAACTCGAATTCAGCCATTTTTTCTTGTTCAAACTCTTCCCTCTCTCTAAGTTTTGCCTCGATTTGCATGCCAATCATACCCCAAAGTCCCGGTAATATTCCCGAACCCCGAAGTAAGATCCGAAGCCCCGAGGATCCCGAAGAGCGTTATTCCCGAGCCGAAGCGCTGCCCGCGAGGAGCCCGGTTTTTGTGAAGATCTTCTAGATCTACGGAGAAACACTACTTCTGCAAGCCGTAGTGCTGCCCGATCATCTTCTGATCAGGTGAGTGTATAGTCACTTTCATCTTACACATAAATATGAAGTATTTTATAAAATATGTGTTATGTGTATATATATATATATATATATATATATATATATATATATATATATATATATATATATATATATATTGTTGTTTAATTGCGTGAGTGCATAGTACTTTCTTCTAATACATAAATATAAAGTATTAGCTATGAAATATGTGCTATGTATTATATATTAATTATCTATTTGAGATGGATTTGGAATTGATGTTTTATACGGGTGTTAAATGATTTAAATTGTGTTTGTATTTATATCTACAAAAATGTTGGGTAGAACATGGGTAGATGGAATAGTTGGTGACGATGCGACTTCGTGCCTATTGAGTAAGCCTTGGTGACGATGCGACTCCGTGTCTATTTGATAAACCTTGGTGACGATGTGACTTCGTGCCTATTGTGTAAACTGTGGTGACTATGAGACGTAGTGCCAATTGTATAAACCCAGGTGACTATGAGACGTAGTGCCTATTGTGTAAACCGTGGTGACTATGAGACGTAGTGCCAATTGTATGAACCCTAGTGACTATGCGACGTAGTGCCTGTTGTATAAACCGTGGTAGCAAATGGACTGTGTGCCAGTTCCTTAGGTGAATCCTTAGAAATGAATGAAGAAAGTATAATCGATTCTTAGGATAAAACCTTAATAAATAAAGAAGATAATGGGGATGGGTATTTGGGTTGATTGTTGATAATTGAATATAACAAATGTATTATTGTGGGTTGAAAACCCTATATGCTCACCAGGCTCCCAAGCCTGACCCACTCAGTTTTCTTTGTATCACAGGTATCAATACGAAGACATATTTTACTGAGAGATTAAAGGAGACGTAAATCATTTAGTATAAATAAATGTAAGTTCTGTTTATGCTTATGTGTCTGTATCGGAACATGACATCCCGAGATTTGTTATATAATAAAAATACTCTTCTTTAAGAAATGCTTTGATAAATTCTTATCATATCTTGTTTTGGGGACAAATTCCGCAACAATTTTCTTTAAACGATTACTCTGATTTTAAAAACAAAGCATAAACAAATCGGTCTTTTCTGGCCGTGAAATTGGGGATGTCACAATTCTGGGCGAGGAACCAAATCCCTAGTTTGTTTGGAAAATGAAGTGTTGTTTAATCAATCGAATATGTAAAATAGAGTTAAAATGAGCACAAAGATGTAAATATAATCTGGTTTCAGCTCAATTAATCCAAAATTGATACAACTAAATTTGTGAAAGAGTTTAAGCTAAGAATCACAAAAGTTAAAAATGAAACAAGTGATTATACTATTTATAGTGTACTCAACAGATACAAAAAATATATCAGGACTTTGACATGGAAAGAGAAACAATATAAAATCCTGTTAAAATACATATAAAATCGAAGTCATGCAGACCTTCGATTATGAAAAACTTTGATTACGACCTAAGACTTCTATATATTACAACATATTTAACTCTACAATCTCCCCCTTTGTGATCAATGTTGAATCTTTAAACTGGAGGTAGCATCTTTGTCACATTCAGCAAAACCTATCTTATTTCCATATACAAAATGATAATCTTTTTAATCTCTGCTCTGTCTTCATTTGAATTTTTCTTGGATTTGTTGATCCAAAGAAGGGCATTGGAAAAATTCAGATTTGAATACCTTTCTTTATCCTCAATATGGAAGACGTTTTTCTTTTTCCTTCTTTTCATGTTCTTTCCCTAAAACACACCACCTTTTGGTTGATCAATCATTTCACTATCTTCATAGTCTTCAATGTTCATTTTCCCTTTCAACATTGACTTGGGATCTTTTGATTTTTTCTTGAAGGTTGTAGAAAACTCGAAGTTTGTTAATGGTAGATGAGCATAGTAATACTCTATGAAGCTTTTGATGTGACTATATCCAATGATGTAGGATGCTTATAGTGAATTTGATCACTATTCAGATCTTCCATAATCTTCGTAATAGTCATTCAAGTTCACCAACGGAAAGTCAACAATGATGAACTCAAAAAGTGTGTTATTTGCTATGACAACTTTATATCGATAGTTTTGAATGTCTCCTTCGAATATGACATCTGGAGTTATCGATACAAGTTTAACAATTTTCACTAGAGACCAAACATCTCCTTCTTTCTATCCAAGAACCGCACGAAATCTCATCTTCATACTTTTATACACCTTAGAATCATGAAAATTTTCAGCAAGCTTAAATTGAGCAAATGTGAACATCGGATTATTAAATGAAAAGTCCAATTGATTAAAATCCGAATCATCGATGGCATAACTTCTCTGTGGTTATTTTTCAAATGCATCAACTTCTCCATAAGCTATATTTTCAATTGTTCATAACACCACACTTTATTTGGATCTCTTTTGTCAAGACCAGGTGTGAAAACTCAGAAAATACGTCTTCAACCGCCATTAAAAATCTAATGCTTCCACCGACACTTAATTTAACAACTCTAAAATCACACAACGTATAAATATAGATATCCAATTTTGATATTAGTTACGACTCATAATTTAGTGCACTAAAAACCATGCCATCTTACAAGCAGATTAGCATTTTTAGAACACACATGTTAACGCAAGCCTACAATAAAATCTTCGGAAAAATGCAACTCAGTATGGAAAGGATATGATTTTATCGAAAATAAAAATCTACCGCATACTAAACTTTACAACGTCGAAAAAGTATGAAGAGAATGATATATCTTATTTAGAAATCTCCAAAAGACAAAACATAGTACTACTCAATGTAGGATTTAAGAGACAAAGAACGCCTAAATGGAACCTGGATGAGAGAGTTGTGATTTTTATAAAATCATAAAGGTTATAAAATACAGGGTAAAAGCTCAAGTCAGAATTAGCTAAAATAACCAAAAGGAAAGTTGTAGTGAGCATCGAGACCTATGCATATATATATATATAAATTTCAATAAGAACGGAGATCGTACGCAAAAGTTACGAATTTTCAAAGTTTATAAAATATCCTCACATGCACCCACACACAATGCGCCGCGTGCATTCTGACACCCCGATTCGTCATGATACAAATCATGTGGCACCATAAGAAGAGGACACATGTCAAATCCTGGGTGGTTCACGCATAAGTTGCACGGTGCGTACTGCGCGGCGTGTACCCGAAAATTTCTTATAAATAGCAAGCTCAAGCTTATCCTTTGTTAAACCTCAACAAACACCTCACCCTCTCTCGATTTCCATGCCACTGACTCGCAAGCTCCTCGCGAGTTTCAAACTCCCAAATTCTACCCTACATCAACGGTTTCACATTTACAAGTGATTTTACGGCCCTATTTTCTAAACCTTTTGCTGGGGGGGGGGGGGGGGGGGTTTACAACTTTGGATCAACATTATCACCATTCTAAACCATTTTGAGCTTTGTTTTGAACACTATTTTGCACTCCTTTGTGAGATACTTTTGATGATTATTTGAGAAATGATTTCTAGAGTGATTTGAAGATTTTTTTTTGTGGAACTTGTTGTCACTGTTTTTTCTTTTGAAAATCATTTATTTCTTCCAATAAGCTTTATTTTGAGCTTTTCATTTGGAAACATCCTCTTTTAAACAAGATTTTTCCACATTATTTTTGATATTTTGAGTCTTTCACTTTTTTATCCTTCAACTTATCTGGTTAAGACTTATGACAACATGTTTCTAACTTGTCTTTGACAATAGAGTGAGTACCTTTCACAACCCAAACACCAGATTTGTCATTTTTATTATCATTGGAAAAATATTTTTGACTCTTTTGACATTGAAAAGTTTTTATTTATTTATTTATTTATTATTTTTTTTATCTTTGATTCAAACCATTTTCCACAACATTTTGATTCGAGTAAAAACCCTCATTTGTCACTTTCAAATTATCTTCTTTCAACAATTCATTCAACTTTGGATCAACATTATCACCATTTTAGAGCAACAAAAATCAACTCTACCCCTTAACTCAACTCGAACCTAAAATTAGCGGGTTGGGTTGATATTTTCAACTTATTTAAGTTAGATGAATCAATTCGTCTAACCCATTTAGTTAAATAGGTTGGGTTGGGAAAAATTATCAACCAATTTTCAACCCGTCAACCTGCTTAACTTAAATATATATTTAATTTACCAATTATTTAAATATTATCATGTATTAATCAAAGTATTCATTTAGAAACTATAATATTGTAAATGGGTTGATAATGTTGATAACTAAGTTTTTAACTTAATGAGAATGTACAATGATTTAAACAAAAAAATGTTGTATTATTATTTATGTTTTATAAAAATTCAATACAAATTCCCATATTTTTTAACGTCGATAATACTAATGACTCTCCAAAATCACTTTGAAATTAAGAATTTTTAATGTTATTTGAACAGTTTTTGAACTGAGATTGTTCTTTTTTCATACTTATTTGAGTGGTATAATATTTAGTAAAATAATTTATTTATTTGATTTTAAATAGATGAACTCAAGTTGAACTCGCTTATTTAATAGGTTGGATTGGGACCTAAATAAACAGGTCAACTCGGTGACAATTTATTTATCTATAAGGTTGGGTTGAGTTAGAAATATCAACCCATTTAAGTAAAAAAGTCGGGTTGGCTTGAAATTTTCCACCCAAATACTAAATGGGTTGAACCCAAACCCAACCCAGGTCGACCTATTGTCAGCTCTACACCATTCCCTTTTGTGACAAAAACTCGATTTGGAAAATCTTTGAACTATGGATAAAGCATAGAGTTTTGTTCAAGAAAACGGTTTCCATTTTCTTTCAAATTTTTTGTATATTCATATGTATGTTCAAATACTTGTGCTTCAACAATTCTTGGAATTTCCTTCTCACCATAATCATCATCATTATCACTTTCATTGTTTGTGATATCTTCAACAATAACAGACTCGTGAGTTTTATCTGTTTTGGTTGTTGAAGATGAATCATTATTTAACTTAGATTTTGAATCAACATTTTCTTCGATTTTAGCCAATGAAGTGATTTTAATGACAGACAAATTTGAACAATCTACATATTCCTCTTCTTCAATTATATTGTCAGAATCATCTTTGATATCAAAAAAAGTTTGTTGAGAACTTTGTTTCGAAGATTTAGTTTTGTTCAAAATTTTCATTTATTCATTTTGGTCAAAGTATCATTCACAATATCTACTAAATCACCAGCATCGAAACAATTATCTATATTAACTATACCATAAGAATATGAATCATTTGGTACCTAATCAAACTTAGCAACCTTACTTTCACAAGCATATGTAATTCCATCAACTAATTCTCTCTTAAAGTTAATGAAAGGAAGATGTTTACGATGTTGTTCTTTACAAATATCAGATGAATGATAAAGAAGTGTAAGCTTTCCATACAACCGTTTTGTTGTATTACGGAAAATGTTTTGTTGTTTTACAAGGAAACTATTGTCCATTGTAAGTGAATCTCTATCAATCATGATATTCGTTATTTTCAACTCTAAGCCATCAATCCAAGCCTTTTTCTCTTCCAACTTACTCCTGGCATCAAAAAGCAATGCTTTATTTTTCTATAACTCACTACTCACAGAAATCAACTTGTCATTCAAATAACAAGTCATCAAAACTAGATAAAACTGTATAGCAAAAATTTAAAGGAATATTAAGAGAGTTTAATAGATCACGTACCTTCCCGTCATAAGAGACTTCGAAGTGGTTGAAGCAAAGCATCTTCCTTCAATCATCTCTTCTTCTTCCTCATCCTTCTCTTTTTCACTTTCCTCCTCAAACTCTTCCAACACTCTATTCTCATCTGAATGTTCACCATAGTGCTTGGAAAACGTAACACCATGAATCAGATGACACATATCCTCATTGTTTGAACCAGATGACCAAATATGGTAGGTGTCATCTTCCTCATTTGAATTTCTTGCCACCAGAGAAAGATTCTTCAACTTTGCTTAAAGCTCTTCGGTTTTGATCACATAGTATGCTATATCTTTCACCTTCTTTTTATTACCCTCTTTCTTCTTAATTATACAATCCTTAACAAGATAATTCTTCCCATTGTAGTAGTTACAGTCGAAAACAGAATCTCCTATTAACTTCTTATCCACCTTCTTAGTCCTCTTTTATGGAATACCAGAACTAGAAGATGACTTCTTAAAAGAGTTGTTTGTGAAGTTTCCACCAATAGGCTTCTTGTAAAATTTCTTGACACTATTATTTGAATAATAGGCCACAACTTCGTCATCAAAATTCATCAAAAAAACCTTCTCATTTTTCGTCTACTTCACCATCAGAACACACATCCTTCATGTTTGTTTTTGAGACTAAAGCTAAGGGACCACCAAAATTAATTTTGGTTGTCTCATCATCTATCCCTTTCAGTTCAGACTCACGACCTTTGAGTATGTTGTAAACATTCGACAATGAGCAAGTGTCGAAGTTCTCTTGCGTCTTGATCATCAAGCAGATGTTCTTCCACTCCTTCAAACCAAGAATGAAAGTAACGTTGTACTCCAACTTTGTATGAAAAAACACCATACTTTGTGCACTTATAAATCAACTCGTTAAATCGATCATAATAGACTTCAATACTTTCATTCTCCTTTTGTTTGAAGTTTGCTAACTCTAATAAACACTGAGTCACTGAACTCTTCTTCGTTCGCTCAATTCCTTGAAATTTCTCCTTGAGTTTGTTCTAGATCTCCTGTGAAGACTTGCAGCCACAAAATTAATTATACACAATCGCTGGTAAGGCTCCACATAATTCACGAATGCATCTTTTGTCATTGGCTTTCTGCTTGTTATCCTGAGAAATCATATCTTCATTTTCACCAGCTTTTCCCACTGCCTGAACACATTAAGCATGATATGGACCTTTTTCAATTGATCTTTACAAATCCTCATTGATTTTATTGAGATAATCTTCCATTCTATCAACCTATTGATCATAGTATTCAGGAAGTAGCATAGGAATCTTAGTGGATTAACCAAGTAGATCATCAAAATTCATCATAGTATTCACATTCAAATTTTTCAATGATTCAATTTGAAAAGAAGAAAAGCTTGAAAAGAATGAAATCAAATACAAATGATTATTAACAATTTTAGAATTGCTAAATCACAGAGATTAAACGAAGAATTACGTTTTCACTTGCGGAAATAATTGAATCAGAACAATTCAGTCAATAAAATGAAAACAATAATGAGATCCTTCAATCAATTTGTTGATTCCTTCTCTAATACATATTGAAGTGTTGTTTAATCAATCAAATGTGTAAATCAGAGTTAAAATGAACACAAAGATGTAAATACAATATAGTTTCAGCTCAATTAATCTAGAATTGATACAAATACATTTGTGAGAGAGTTTAAGCTCAAAATGACAAAAGTTACAAATGACACAAGTACCTATATTATTTATAGTGTACTCAACAAATGCAAAAAGTATATCAGGACTTTGACATGGAAAGATAAACAATAGAAATGTCTGATAAAATACATATAGAATCAAAGTTATACAAACATTTGATTATGACAAACTTTGACTTTGACTACTACCTAAGACTTTGATATATCACAATATATTTGACTCTACAGAACATAAAGTGTACATTTATTATTCCATAACTAAAAGCCTTCGATGGTTTTAGTTGTCGATTTAAATCTTATTGGTTATTTATTTGCAAAAATAACATGAAAAGGCCTATTTGACCAAGTCGTGAAAAACCCATAAATTGTTTCGGTTAAAAATTCCTACTATGGGATCGAATTACCATACTGAAGATAGGGTTGGATTTGAAGATGTCGTAGTTTGCACCATAGCCGCGGGCGAGTGGTAGGATGCAAGCTCATTTCGAATAGGTATGGCTCCCATTTGGCAGGGCCGAATAAGGGGTGACAAAGGGGTAACTAAAGGGTAAGGCCGCTAGAAGCTGGTCAGTAGATGTGGGGAATGACTTGGTTGAAATTCAACTGCTTGTCTGGTCAGTTTTTGTGATGAAATGGAAGATGCGACTTCTTTAGAAGTTGTAAACAACAATTTGGCAAGATGAATGGGAGGAAGTACTATAGTTAAAGGAAACATCAATTCATAAAATGAAGTGTGTCTAGTGGTGTAAATGCGATTTGGTGAAGGACTTAGACTACAATAGGCCTTATATTGAGGTATACAACCGATTAATATACAAAAAATGCTCCAATGGGGTATATTGTTAGTCGAGTAGTCACGCAAATAAGAAAATACTTGACACTAGAAATTTCGGAAGATATCATAGTTTGGCCAAGTGTTGAAAAGTATTTCAAAAAGAATTTTGTGTTTTAATACCTTTGTTGGAAGTCAGTTGATGATATAAGTTGTCAGGAGGAAAGAATCAACCCATGGGGAAGCATTCACATGTGAATTAAAGAGCACGGTGAGTCTGATTCTGGTGATATAAAAGTGTTTCTGTTCGTTGCGACCATTTTTCTATCGGGTATAGGGACAAGATATCTGGTGACATGTCCCATTTTCCATAAAAATGTTACGAAGACGATTGTTTAGGAATTTTGTGACACTATATATTGCAAGAAAACTTCTTTTATTGCCACCTCTCACTTTGGAATGATTTAACTTGCAAGAAGACTTCATTTAAAAGAAAGTCTTAGAACAAAATCAACATATTATAAAATTATGATTTTTTCTTTAGCGGGTAAAACCATATCAATCATGAATAGTCGTCAACAAAAATAACATAATAAGAATAGCCATCCATAAATGAATAGGTGATGGTCCCTATAAACCAAAATGAATTAAGTGAAGCACATGAAATGAACATTTTGAATTAGGTTGAAAGGGTAAATGTTTTCTTTTAGAAGGCTAATAAGATGAACAAATAATATGGTTAGGTAAATCACAAATATCAGAAAAATGACCTGAGTTTTAGAGTAAAGAAATAATATCAAACATAATGTGTCCCAATCTTGTTTGTCTAACTCATCAGAGGTTTGAAGCCGTGTTGGCTTCAAAGCTGCCATAAAAGTTGTTCTTCTTACTTGAACACATATATTCTGTTTTTTTGCCTTTGCCCCTTGCTAAGGCCTGGGATTTCCTTTATGATGATTCATCTATGAATGGAAAAAAATGGATTAGAAAATAAAATAGCTATTAGATAATTCTTTGCTAATTTCCTGGTTTCGCTAATCGAGAAAAGATTCTTGGTGATGTAAGGAATCACAAGCTTATATAAAAATTTAATATCTTCGATAGAGAAAATATACCCTTTTAATACATTTGGTCACATTATTCCTATTTGTACACTCTACTACCCCATTAATACATTTGGTCATCTTATTCTTTTTTTGTACATATTTTACCATTAACTCACATTTGTTTTAACAAAATGCCATTTTGATTAGTTATTGTAAGTTTAACCGATTTCCAACTAGTCTCCAGTCATCTAAGGGGTTGTTTGGTTTGTTGGAATTCTCTGGAATGTGGGGGATTTGGAATCCTACTCCACCCGATTCCTATGTCGGTTCAAATTTTGCAAAGGAATTGGAATCCTAAATGAAAAAAAAAAATACATCAATGGGGGAAAGCTCATTCTTTCAAGACGGGGAAGGAATTAACTCCAATTCGTAAGGGAAAGTGAAAGATTACCAAATTACCCTTGTTCAATTTAACGCTTCATCGAAACCCATATTTGCAAAATAAAAACATTCAACCCTCATTTCCCAAGCATGTGCACTCTTTTCCACCACTTCTCCTTTCTCCACTCTGACGTCGTTGGCCCACGGTTCCTTCGATAAGAGCTTCCCTAATCACAGATGTACAAGTCTCTTTCTCTCCCCTACAGATGTTGTATTAAGCCGAAAATGTGAAAAAATTATGTATCTTTCTCTTAAATCATGACTATAAAAATTTAATAAAAATGTTGATGTTTTTTGCTAAATCGCTACTATGAAAATATGTATCATTCAAGTAATTTGTACTGGCACCGAGTTGTTGGGATTAAGAAAGTATGCTGATTCGTTCAATATTTCAAGCAATGACGAATAATTGTTGATTTCAAATTAGTTGTTACTTGTTATATTTATTATTGTTTTTTTGTCACACCTAGAAGAGTATGTATTGCAACTTGCCACTAATTTCAATTAATTAGTTTATACACATTTATTATACTCTTTAGTCTTGTAACATCTCAAAAACCACAACCAATTTAAACTTTTCAAATCAACTCATTTACTAATATAAAATTTTACAAAACCATTGTTTCCAAAATATTATTTAGAACATAGTCTCCCAAGATCAACAGTATAAAAAACAGGGTGTGTACGGTCACGCCTTTGCCTTGCCACAGTCATCTGAAGTACCGGAAGTCATAACCAAAAACTGTAAGCCAACGCTTAGTGAGTTTCCCCCAAAGTGCCACCACACAATAAAAATATCACATACAAACAAGCATGTTGGGTCCAATCAATCATCGGACTGGAATACCCATGGGTCCACAACCATCGGGTTGGATTACCCCTGGCCTAACCAGTCATCAGACTGGAATGTCATTATACAATAGGTCCACTCAGTCACGGGACTACAGTACTAAAATATAGCGGCCCCACTTAGTCATCGGACTGGAATACCCTCGAGTCCACTAAGTCATCAGACTGGAATGCCCCCAGTCTGGAATACCCTTGGTCAAACTTGGTCAATGGTCAAAAGTCAAGTCAATACCTAGCCGAGTCAACCCAATCGAGCCAACCCGACCAAGTCGACTCAGCCGAGTACACTGGGCGTACTCTTCTATACGTAAGGCGTAGTCGGTGGTTGACCAGCTTACGAGATGCTAACCATGTACGCGCAACGTACCACTTGGTACGCCCACTTACGTGTCAATTCAGCCCTTTCCCCATTAAGAGCTTAGTACTCTAAATCTTCACGTCCAAAATCAGATCCAAAGCCAAAATATCCTCAAGAGTCATAAAGTTTCCAACTTTATGACTTTGCATGTCCATTAAGTTCTTAAAACACAAAATCTCAACATCTTAATGCATTAAGACCTTCTATAGCATGCTTGGAGCAAAACTAACCATCAAGACTACAATAATACATTTTATTGGCTTTGTAGTCTGTACTGATTTGTGTATTATTTGTTATAGTATAGAGTTTGTACTCAAGTAAGTAATTAATTTCTACAATGTAGGTGATCTCTTGATTGTTCTGAATCATATTGTCCAAAATCAGAAATTCTATTGAAACAAGTTAGTTGATCTCTTGACTGTTATGAATTTGTACAATTTTAGTAATATAAATATTGGCATGATTACTAAAATGAAAATTTACAATAATTATAATTTATATAATCTATCTTTACATATAACTTGTTATGAAACAAAGTAAACACAAGCAAAAAAAATGCCATTTTACATCATTCAAATTCCATTTCTGCCAACCAAACTGAATATTGAAACTTAGAAACACATTTCTCTTGAAAATCAAATGTTCTTGAGCACATGATATCTGGAAATGTCGTTGAAAACACACACACACACATAGTTTCTTGATATCTTAAACACAGACAGAGATGATTTCTTGGTTTGTATTAGGCTCAAAAAAATCAAAGATGCTGGCTCAAAACAATTCCTTGGTTTGTTCTTGAACAAACATACATATGATTTATGGAAATAATTTTTGGGTTTGTTTGGGCCGAAGGGAAACTCATCAGAGGTACTATGGCAGCCGAAGATCCCAACTTAATTATATGGTAAATAATCATTAACCTATAATACCAGGCCATCTTTATATTTTTTTAACGCAACAAGAGATAAGTTCAATGATAAATCGAATTAAAAAATAAAAAGTCATTGGCTAAATGTATAAATGAGGCATAATACATTACCCTTTCTGGTAATCAACCCTATAAGTAGTACCATCCACTAATTACAACATGGAATACGATATTCTGTTACAATTTCTAGCCTATTAACAACCGATCATTAGCAATTGACTATTCAATCACAAGTAGGGAACGGAAAATCAACACCTATTTACATCTAACACTTACAGTTGCACAAGTCTAAGGCTTACTAGCGACGAAACATCTGTTGCTAAAACTCCATGGATTTTGACTGCCGCTAATACTTGCTTTTCTAGTGGTGTATAACAGCAATCGCCAGAGAATAATATTTCATAATACTCACCATTGAAATTATTTGACTAAAGGTCATTCATGTCAATCCAGATTCACCATATCACACCCCATGGCTCCATGATGTGATTCACCTCCTCCCATACTCCACACATGACACAAAAGTTAGATTGTCGCTTTCAAATATACTGGAGAGTCATTGGCTCAAATCCAGTTGTAGGTAAAACCGACTGCAGCCTTCACGATCTTCTTGCGAACTTCTTCCAACTGATCTGCCCCAATAGGGTGCTCTCCGGTGAGGTAACTACATATCCAAAAGATAAAGGAAGCTGGGAACAATACGGGGATCATTATGATAAACACCGGGATTAAGATCATAAACATAGGTATGAGGATTAGAAAGATGGCCAGCCCAACAATGGAGAGCGAGATGATGTGGCCAGCAAAGATCATGGGCACAACGATCTTGACCAGGTCTTCATAGAACTGCTGATCGAGGGAGACATGCTGGTCTGAGCCATTGGCAGCCATGGAAGTTTGTGGTTTGTGAGGGAGGGAGGGAGGGTGTATGTATAGTGGTTGGTGGTGGGGGCTCGTGATCGGAGATGGTGACATTCACGTGAAACATTGTGATATTTCGCAGGGTTTGCATGAAACTCAAGGAAAGTTAGTAGAATAATAAAGGTATAATGTGGTGTCATAAAATGGACAATAGAGTTACAAGTATTGCCTCTTTTTATTTTTCACTTTATTTTTACCAACAAACTTGATTTCTCAAAATATATATATATATATATATATATATATATATATATATATATATATATATATATATATATATATATATATATATATATATATATATATATTAACGATCAAACCTTGTTTCCTTTTTTGAGAGATCAAATTTCAGTAGATAAAGTTAGGTTAACATAATTTCTAGTGTTTCCGTTTCAAATTGATAGTTTATTTTTAACTTTTAATTTTTTTTTTCAACTTTGATTTAAATATTTTTATTTGTGTTATACATATTATTTGATAAAATTTATAACAATAAAAATAATTTAAATACAATTCATTCATATATTTTGCATCAAATATTATCTATAAAAAAAATATTTAAGGTTAAAATTGAAAAAAAAAAAAAAAAAAAAAAAAAAAAAAAAAAAAAAACACCCTTCAAAAGTTAAAAATAACTATCAATTTGGGATAGAAATAACATATACTTTTTATATTAGGTTTACTAGGTTAAATTATAAACCCAAGTAACCTAATGAAAAATTCAAATAAAATAGACAATAACAAAACCAAAAGTATTGACTTATGAAAATTTCAAAATAAAAATCAAAAAATACCAAGTCATTTTTAAGAATGCAGTTTAGAGGGCCACTTTTAACCATTCTTTAATTAATTTCTTTGCAGATATTATTTATTAGTTGTAAAGACTTATATAATATAAGGGTTATGTAGTATAAGGGTTAGTTTATAAAAATGGTTGTATATGAATATCTAACCATTTAGAAATAACTTAGAAAAATATTGAATTATTGAAATAAAAGTGTTTATTTCTCTTTTAAATATAAAGAGATAGTTTAAATAAATAAATAAATGAAATAATTGAGTTTTAAGTTAAGAATTTTAAAATTAGAAAAAAGTTGTAATAATTAAATTAATATTCATTATTATTATATTTATTATAATTATTATATTTAAATACTATGTGGATAAAATGACATATGAAAAAATTTTAAATTTAAAATAACCATAAAATAACATGTACCAAAATGAGTGAGAGTGTGACATGAATAAAACAGATTTTTGTAACAACCAACACTATAAACTAAATGACATTTAGTAGGGGTGACAACTTTCGATCCAACCCGTAACCCGAAATTAATCCAACCCGAAAATAGACGGGTTTGTGTTGAGATTTTTTATCCGTCAACCCGCCAACCCGTATATATATATATATATATATATATATATATATATATATATATATATATTAATTAAATTTGATTTCTATGCGTATTTGTAATATTATGTATGATTGTATTCCTTCCGTATTCGTATGTGACTAATCTGCAGTTGCAGTTCGTTAATTAGAAAAGAAAAATACATGTCGTTATTTGACAAGTCACCAACGAAGAACACATTCACCTTTTATGAATGTTTTCATTTTTCATTTTTATTTTGATGTTATTGATTTTATGAATTTATTTTGAAAACCGTTTTTTATGTTAATTACTTTAATCATTTTATGAATTTATGTTGAAAAAACCTCATTTTTTAAAATGTATTGTTTATTTATTAAACGGTTTATATGGGTTGGGTTTGATCCATTAACTTGTGAACCTGCAAACCCATATACTTAAACGGGTTATATGAGTTGGGTTGGGTTGAGGTTTCCAACCCACCAACCCGTGACTCGCCAACACGTCAACCCATATATTATATGA
This sequence comes from Lactuca saligna, assembly GCF_052625555.1. NCBI lineage: Eukaryota > Viridiplantae > Streptophyta > Magnoliopsida > Asterales > Asteraceae > Lactuca > Lactuca saligna. The sequence goes on from NC_136422.1 coordinate 150,729,495, forward strand.
GTTGGGTTGAGTTTATGTTTTCTGACCCGCCAACCTGCCAACCTGAACCCAACCCAATTGTAAGGCCTAACATTTAGTGGAATCTTATAGTGACATATTTTTTTGTGCCACTATATGGTGCTTTTAATGGCACATTCTAAATGCCACTATAAAAATTAATAATTTTCATGGCATTTAACTTTTTATGCCACCAAAAATCATATATTAATGACATAATAATTCCAAATGACATTATATGTTATATTTTTATTTAATTGCTTCTTTTTTGTATCATTAAAACTATTAAGCTATTATTATTTTTTTCTTATTGTTTTCCACCAGTTATTTTTCAATTTTGGTGTTCCTACTTATGATTTCCATCAAATGGTAAGTTAAGGCAAAAGTGGCAAAATGCTCCTAGAAATTGTGATACTTTGAACTCATAATGCTCTCAACTCCATCTGTGCTCTAGATCCCATCGATTGTTGCGTTGTAAAGACTCCTCCGTCGCTGTTATCGATTGTTCCCCATCGTCCTCACCCACCTCTACCATTGTGTTTCTCCCGTGTGTGCTTTTATCAGGTAATTCATGATGTCACTTCTTCCTACTTCGTCTCATTATCCTCAAATTGTTCCATTTATTTTTGTTAAACCATTCAATGGCAAGAGTTTTTAGCATTTCTTGTTAACAACAATTTCGTACAAATTCATGAAATTTGAGGAAATCAGAAGCAGTTTTAACATTTCTTTATGTATATAAACTTAAAAACTCATTTAATATATAATATATAGATTGAAGAGGAGATGTACCTCGCCACCTTTCCAAAAATTCCAGCTTTGCTCCACCACAACACTACCTAAAACTCTCTAAGTTTTGTTCTAATTACATCATGTTTAGAATTTAGGTTATATTTTTGTTTATTTCATCGATTCTATTTGCTACATGAACAATCAAGTTTAAGATTGATAAAAACAATTGAAACTTGGTCAAAGAATGTTACAACTGAGCACAAAGGAGGATCCTATGTTTACCTTCTTTAGGTAGAGAAAGGATTTTTCAACATTTGAATAGTAATTGTTAATTATTGGTGTTTTGTGTGTGTGTGTGTGTTAGGATTTCATGGACAAGACTGTGGTTCGTGCTTTAGCAACTTGAACGAAGAGATTTATTGCTTCTTTATGCAAAAATGTTGAAAAGTCTTGGGATTTTCGCAAGTCAATGACTTTTGACTACAGATATGAAGTGTTTAAAGGTAATGGGCACAAAAGATTTGACTCATGAACTTGTGATCTTAAGTGATTGGATTGCCCTTTTATCTCAACCTGGTATGATATTCATTATACTCAATTCACACTAAGTTGCTATTTTTTATAACATTAATTGTATTTATTACCTTTGGTTGTTTATATTTGTAGACATAAAGGCAAATGGTTTGTTGATTTTGTTCACTCTCAACCACTAATAGGAGCTGTATATGGTGCAAACCAGCAAACAAACTCTTTTGTTGAACCTACTAGAAACTATTATTAGTTTTTTTTATAGTAATCAATGTACACAATTGATTTAATCTTATCTTGGAGTTTAATTAAATTAATCTTGGAATCCTATTTTGTGTTATGGATGAGAGCTCTTATCAACAAGAAAGCTATCAACAACTACCTAGTCCTTTTTACAACACACAATATTAATAACCACAACATTTTTCCATGTTTGTTCCATCTCTTGCATCTGAAATTCCACCTATATGTAATTATTTTAAAACTTCCATTTTCTCCCTTTAATTTTAACTTGCTTAAAACTTACAATTTACATTTATGTTGTTTTAGACGGGGTTCAATGATCCAACTCCAATTACAACTCAAGTTGTCCCCAAAGTCTTTGTTACTACAACTCCACCTATCATGAGAAACGTTAACCAATACCATCAACCCCTGGTCTTCGGCTCTCATATATACCCTGTATGTATGTCTATATTATTAATGTTTAGTATATTGTATCTATAAATTTATAATTGTAAGTCTGAGGGTGCATGCATAATAAATACCAGAGTTTGGTGAATGCTAATCATGGTTACCAAGCAATGTAAAACCTTGCAAAAACAATGGTAAGTTATTATTCTTTTGATCTTACACCCTCCCCAAACCCAACCCCTATGCTGACATAGCTTTAATAGGTTTCCTTTTAGAGAGAAAAATCATGACAAAAGCCTCCTGAAAAGATGTGAGTTGTAACCAATGTAAAGCTATATTACCATAATACCCTTTTGATACTACTTATCTTTGCGTACTTATCTTTGTGTAATTATCCATAATGGCAATGTATCTACATTTCTTCACCAATAATAACAATATACTTGCATTTTCTATTATTTTTATTAATAATAGCAATGTACTTGCATTTTCTACCTATATAGGTATTGTACGTTTTTGTTGGATATTGGTATTATTGGTAAGGGAATGCAAGTATGTTGCTGTTATTAGTAATGAGTTGCAAGTATGTTGTTATTATGTGTACTTTACCTTTTACCCATAACAATATACTTACATTTTTTACTCATAATAACAATATACATTATTTTTCTTAGGGAAAACTTACTTGAGCTCGGCCAACTTCACGCATCACACACCTTGTTCTTTCTCAAAGCTCTTTATTTTAATTTTTAGAAAAATTATTTTCTTGTAAAAATCTTCCAAACCCTCGATTTGAGTCCAGACACCCTCAAAGGTGTGTCTGAATCCCTTAAACCAAGGTTCTGATACCAACTTGTAACATCTCAAAATTCAAGACCGAAAATTTCTTTTTTGATATAACGATTCATAAATTGTTTTATAGAAAATATCATCAAGTTATTTCATTTCATAAAAACCATGGATCATATGTCTCAAAAACATGTCATAAGATAGTAACAATGTCATAGTACAATCCCAAGAATCTCATATGCGGAAAATCGTGTGTGTGATACGTTGCTACCGTGCTGACTCCTTTCCCTTCGAAGAAGAAAGACCTGAAACAAAAACTAAAAACCATTAGCACAAAGCTAAGTGTGACATCCCCCCAATTTCACGTCTAGAAAAGACCGATTTGTTTATGCTTTGTTTTATAAATCAGAGTAATCGTTTAAAGAAAACGGTTGCGGAATTTGTTCCCAAAACAAAATGTGATAAGAATTTATCAAAGCATTTCTTTAAAGAAATGTATTTTCATTAAATAACAAAATCTTGGGATGTCATGCTTCGATACAGACCAAAAGCATAAACAGTATAAAATAGACCTTACAACAGTTATTTATAACTACTTATCTATAATCCAAAATCTCTCGTCAAGTCCACCAACTTATACTCTTGTGCCATTACCTGTAATGTAAAGAAAACTGAGTGGGTCAGGCTTGGGAGCCTGATGAGCATATAGGGTTTTCAACCCACAATAATATATTTATTATATTTAATCATCAAATAATCAACCCAATTACCCATCCCCATTATCTCCATTTATCTTAAGGGTCTACCCTAAGAATTATCTATTCTTCATTCTTAAGGATTGACCTGAGGTATAGGCACGAAGTCACATCGTTGCCAGGGTTTACTCAATAGGCGCTAACTCCATAGTTACCAAGGTTTATACAATAGGCGCTAACTCCATAGTCACCAAGGCTTATACAATACGCGTTAACTCCATAATCACCAAGGTTTATACAATAGGCGCTAACTCCATAGTCACCAAGGTTTATACAATAGGCGCTAACTCCATAGTCACCAAGGTTTACTTAACAGTAGGCGCTAACTCCATAGTCACCAACTATCTCATCTACCCATGTTCTACCCAACATTTTCGTAGATATAAATATACACTTTTATACATAGTTTAAAACCTGTATAACATGTTCATCCAATACACATTCCAAATAATAGATGAGACACATACACATAACATGTATCTCATAGAGAATAACTCCTATCTATGAGTTAGAAGAAAGTAACTACACACTCACACAAAACATATACTTAATACATTCAAACAATACTTGTATTAAAAACGTGTTTGTGAAAGGCACTATACACTCACACATATAAACAACAATATATATACACATAGCATGTATTTTATAAAATACTTCATATCTATGTGTAAGATGAAAGTGGCTATACACTCACTTGATCAGAAGATGATCAGACAGCACTACGACTTGTAGAAGTAGTATTCTGCGGTAGATCCGGAAGATCTTCACAAAAACTGGGCTCCTCGCGGGTAGAGCTTCGGCTCGGGAATTGCACTTCTCGGGATCTTCGGGCTTCGGGACTCGCTTCGGGTCTCGGGATGATACCGGGGCTTAGGGGTACTTCTTTACATGTAAATCGAGGTAATATGGGCGAGAGATGAGAGAATGAGCAACCAAATTCGGTTGGCCCTTCAAATCTATTTATAGGGCAAAATTGGCCCTTGCTACGTCGTGGCACCTTTTTCCACATCGTGGGCTTGGTCGTCACTGCATGCGTCATCGCAAGTTGCATCTGGGGGACTTCCGGAGGTGTCAGAAGACTGGCCACGTCGTGGTATCTGACAGTTTTGGGGTTTCGCGCCCCGAACTTCAGAAATTCATAACTGTCGCATACGAACTCCGTTTTCGACGTTCTTTATATCGACGCGAAGGTGAGATTATGCTATACAACTCTCGTTTAGACTCTATTGTCTAATTTTGACTTTATTTTTAATATATTATAATTATATTACTTATATATTATTTTTAGTAGGCCGGGACAGGAAAACTCCGTTATAAACTCATAACTCCTTCGTCTAACGTCCGTTTTCGTCCGTCTTTCCGTCGTTGCACTACTATCGATGAGATCTTCAATTCTCATTTATATTGTTTTGGATAAATATCGCTCTCATGTAAATTCACTATTTACGTCGCGTCGTGTCGTGGCGGTTCTGTCGCGAAACTTCGACAGGTCATAACTTCTTCGTTATAACTCGGATTTCGACGTTCTTTATATATTCGAAAATCTCGTAACATAAACTACATCTTAGTTAAGATTAATCCTTCTAATAATCTTTCCCAAAAAAGTCATTTTTGATGCTTATCGTCTCTAAATTGACTAGCCTTGATCTACGAGAGTTACACTTAGTGAGTTCCCACATCACACCAATACCATACAACATACATACTGTCTAAGATATCCGGGTACTTGACTACCCCTTCGGTCTCTTTCAACTCGTAATTGCCTAGCATATTAGGGTGTTGGCCTACCCCTTCGATCCTGTCGACCGGTACCTAGCCTAGCGTATCAGGGTGCTGGCTTACCCCTTCTTTCCTTTCGATCAGAACCTCGCCTAGCATGTTAGGGTGCTGTACTACCCCTTTGATCCTTTCGACTGGTACCGGGGACTATTTCACCCCCTACTCTACCACATTGCATCCTAGTGCATAAACATACAAATCATATACTACCTAGCATGTTTGGGTGTTGGCATACCCCTTCGGCCCTATCAACGGGTACTGGGGTCTATCCTACCTCTCTTACCACTATCACATAACATCATATCATACTAGCACATAAAGCATAACAGATAGTGACATACCAGATAATTATCACAAAGATAATCATCTCTGGATCCAAGGCTTCTTCCTTCAATCAAGCACTTCTAGCTTCCACTCCTTCAAGGAAATACCAAAGAATCACTCTCTTTTCACTAACACACACTCAAAAGGCTCAAGGTTACGAATTAGTGTTTTGCTGGACTGAGGGAGGTCACAATGAATTGTTTAGGTGCTTACATAGGGTGCAAACCATGAAAATTAGGGTTTCACTCTGGTAGCCCTACTCAACTCGTCGAGTACACTTCAAGTCCCACGTCCAAAACTCCGCTTCTACTCGATGAGTTTGGGGTCTCTAACTCGTCGAGTCCCTTTGCAAAAATGAATAGTTTGGTTTAAAATACATACCAAGATTCAGGGGTTACAAATATTCTATTAAAATAATTCATGTATATTTAAAAAAAAACGGTAATTTTATTATTATGTTATTATTATTATTTTAAAACTTTTTTTTTGAAAAATAAAAGGATGAAAATAATAATTAAAAAAGGCAATTTTGAATTTTTCCTTTAATTTTGCATTTTAGATTTATTTTATTTATTTATTGATCTACAGTATGAGTGGCTACGATCGCGTCCACATGTCTCACAAAATTAAAATGGTCTCAAATGAACCTCGACACACACACACACACACACACACACACACACATATATATATATATATATATATATATATATATATATATATATATGCTTACGTTATTATATTCTAACTAATTATTGTGTGGATATCGTATGCTATGAGAATTACTAAGAGAATAAGTTGTTTAGCAATGCGAATACATTCAATCTTACATAACTATTGTCATTAACACTCATTCTCACAAATTAAATCATCTATAAGGTTATTATACTTTTATTATTATAAGAGTAAATTACACGAATGTTCCCTATGGTTTGGGGTAATTTGCACGCTTGGTCCTTAACTTATTTTTTTAACTCGGAAGGTCCCTACTATTTGGTTTTGTTACGCGTTTGGTCCTTATTGTTTGTTTTTGTTACACGTTTGGTCTCTATCTTACCTTAAAAAATTATTATTTAAATAGAGAAAAATGATGGGGTACGTAAGGTAAGGTGAGAGGGATAGGGTTGAAGGTGTGTTTAATTGAATAAATTAAAAAATCAGGGGAAAAATAGTTTTTTTTAGGTAACACAGGGACTAAGCGCATAACAAAAACAAACAGTAGGTATCTTCCGAGTTTAAAAAATAAGTTAGGGACCAAACGCACAAATTACCCTATACCATAGGGACCATTCGTGTAATTTACTCTTATTATTATTCTCATTTCTGTCAGAATGTTTATTGGGTCGTATTTTGTCAGAATCAAAATGAGTAAAAAACGATGTGTGAGAACAAAAATAAATAATAATTAGTGAAAATGCATGAAAATGACGATATTTTCGTAAGATTGAACGTATTCGCATTGCTAAACAACTTATTCTCTTATTAATTATCATAGCATATGATATGCACACAATAATTAGTTAGAATACTTGAACCTAGTTCTCTCTCTCTCTCTCTCCCTCTCTCTCTCTCTCTCGATATATATATATATATATATATATATATATATATATATATATATATATATATATATATATATATATATATATATATATATATATATAGAGCGAAATTAGGGAAAATAATTTCATCAAACAAAGACTAAAGAAAGAAATGATAAAACGATAATCATACTTAAGATTAAATAGAAATTTGTTAGTGAGAATTTATTATTCATCCCTTAGCCTAATTAATTTCGACTAGCCTAATTAATTTCGGCTAACCTCGAACCTACAATTGTTAATCTTGTATGAGTCATAGAGATATGTATAAATCTATACGGGGCTGACACCCTCACCTGCAATTGCTAGCTACAATTCTGGCAGGGTAGCTTTCTTTAGTATAAAAATAATATTAATCGACAACCGATGAAAAGCAATTTGTTTACAATTTCAGTTTTTTTACTCTTATTTGAACAGCCATAAAATGTTCATATGATCTCGGAATGAGACACTATTTTTTACAGATTGTAGTCATTAGTGTGGTAACATTTTAGGTTAAAGAAATACCTTATTTGGTTTAGTTTTCGCTGAGTTATAAAGCTCTAAACAGTGGCTATTATGAATGTTGTATAATATTTCAGCATTTTTTTGATTTTTTGTTCAACTTTGAACCATCATAAAATCTTCATATGAACTCGGAATTAGGCATTATTTTTTCCAGATTGTAGTCCTTTGTGTGGTATACATTTTGGGTTCAAGAGATAGCTTATTTGGTTTAGTTTTTGCTGAGTTATACAGATCTAAACAGTGGCTATTATGAATGTTGTATAATATTTCAGCATTTTTTTTATTTTTTGTCCAACTTTGAACCGTCATAAAATCTTTATATGAACTCGGAATAAGGTATTATTTTGTCCAGATTGTAGTCCTTTGTGTGGTATACATTTTAGGCTCAAAAAATAGCTTATTTGGTTTAGTTTTGGGGGAATTATGCAGTCCTAAACATGGTTGTTGGGATTTTTGTAAACTGTTTCAGCACTTTTTAGTTTTTTTGTTCAACTTTGAACCATCATAAAATCTTCATACAAGCTCGGAATAAGGCGAATTTTTTTTCCAAATTGGAGTGCTCTGTCTTGTCTACATTTTAGGCTCAAGAAATAGGTTATTTGGTTTAGTTTTGGCTGATTTATGCAGCTGTAAACATGGGCTATTAGGATTTTTGTAAACTGTTCCGGCAATTTTTAGCTTTTTTGTCCAACTTTGAGCCATTATAAAATCTTCATACCAATCTGTTTTTTTTTTTTTTTTTTTTTTTTTTTTTTTTTTTTTCTCCAGATTGTATTCCTCTATGTTGCCTACATGTTAGGCTTAAGAAATAGCTTATTTGGTTTATTTTTGGCTAAGTTATGCAACTCTAAATAGTGGCTGTTATGATTTTTTTTTCAATAGTTCTAACATTTTTTGGCTTTTGTCCTAACTCTTCCTTGTTTGTATATACGTAGATGACACGAACACCTTTGCAAGAACGGATTGTACGAGATGGAAATATTGCTATGACATCCGTCGTCACGGGAGGATCTACATAGGTGTCTGGGGTAGCCTGTGATACTCCTAAAATTTTCAGGCAAAATAGAATTTTTTTTAAAATCTTTTTTGGTGTAGTGAATTTTTTTCGGTATGTTACCCCAAAAATTTACATGTGCTACCCATGACATTCCGTTCTGGCTCCGCCACTGTCTGCCGTGCAATGTATGTCATGATACTGTGGTGGATGTTGTATGATTTTATTATGAATCGTTTTGAAAAAGCTACAATATTACATGAAAAATATTTAATGAGTTACCATAATGGACGTGATAGTATTCATGATATGAATTATAAAAGTGATAAAACAAGTGTGGTTAACATAAGAATGAATAGAAATGCATTTATAAGACTATGTTACATGCTTGAACAAAGAGGAGGGTTGAAAAATAGCAAAAACATGTTAATTGACGAGCAAGTTGCTATGTTCTTACATGAACTTGCACATAACGAAAAAAAATAGGATTATAGTAGAAAGATTCAAAAGGTTAGGTGAAACTGTAAGTCGATATTTCAAAGTAGTATTAGATGCGGTATGTCGATTACATAAAGAGTTCTACAAGAAACCTGAGCCAATACCCGATGATGAAATCGATGAGAGGTGGAGGTGGTTTAAAGTTAGTAATTAGTTATTATAAATTTATTTAATTCCAATATTAATTAAATAATTTGTTTTATGCGTAGGGTTGCCTAGGGGCATTAGATGGAACATATATCAAAGTTAAAGTCCATGCAACAAAGAGAAAACCATATCGAACACAAGGGTGAGATTTGTACTAATGTACTTGGAGTGTGTTCGAGAGATCTTCAATTCATATATGTACTAGCGGGATGGGAGGGTTCCGCAGCAAATAGTCGAGTACTGCGAGATGCTATTAGTAGACCACATGGTCTTAAAATACCCCATGGTATGATATACATAAAACATAAAGCTACATAATATTATCAATACATTCTAACTAAATATGTAGAATCTTTTGTAGGAACATACTATCTTTGTGATGCGGGTTATACAAATGGTGAAGGTTTTTTAACACCTTATCGCGGGCAACGTTACCATCTTAACGATTGGTCTCGACCTCCTACAAATACTAAAGAGTTATATAACATGAGACATTCATCAGCAAGGAACATAATAGAACTCTGTTTTGGATTAATTAAATCTAGATGGACTATTTTACGTGATAATGCATACCATCCAATAGAATCTATGCCACGCGTAATCATTGCACGTTGTTTGATGCATAACTTCATACGTACAACCATGACGGAAGACCCCCTTGATCAAGAAATCTCTACAAATCACACCCAATTTGGAGACGAACATGACAACATTATTTCTACCGTGGAGACCTCACCAGGATGGACTGACCGTTGAGGTCTTCTTGTTAGTACTATGTTTACTGATTGGAGTTCAAGGCATGCCAATAATTAATTTATGCAATTTTTATGTAAACTTGATTATTCATTATGTGGTGTTTATACTATTTTTATTAATTGAACAACTCTATTATTATTTCATTATTCTTGTTTATATATTGTATTCATTATGTGGTGTGATAATATTTCTTCAGTTTGAATCTATTTGTAAATTATTCATTATATTATAAATATGTTTTTCAATATTTTATATATATATATATATATATATATATATATATATATATATATATATTAATTAACAAGAATATAAATTATTAGGAAAAAGGTGATGTTATAATTGTTACAGTGAATATTTTCCCATGAATAGGCCTTTAGTCTCTCACGTATATTAATACCACAAATAATACAAAAAGGGCTACAAATAAGAGTAATGGGCTAAATATAATGTTGGACAACACAACCACATACAAACTAAATATAAAACGTATACATACAAAAATATACATCTAACAGCTCCCCGCAGTCCGAACAAGAGGTCGCGAATGAACGTTCAGACTGGACCGAAAGTCAAGAAACAGAGGAGACAGTAGCCCCTTGGTAAAGATATTAGCGTATTGGGATAACGAGGGAACATGAAGAACATGAATGTGAACCAAGGCCACTTTATCACGCACAAAATGGATGTCGATCTCGATGTGTTTGGTGCGTTGGTGCTGAACAGGATTGGTAGATAAATAAACCACACTAACATTGTCACAGTAAACAAGAGTAGCGGTTAGAGGAGGGTAAAAGAGCTCCCGGGGTAAGTTACGAAGCCAACTAGTCTCAGCAATGGCATTCGCAACACCACAATACTCTGCTTCAGCACTAGACCTGGAAATAGTACCCCTATCGTTTGGAAGACCAAGAGAGAAGATTCTGACCAAGGAAGACACAATAACCAGATGTGGATCGATGAGAGGTAGGGCAACCTACCCAATCAACATCAGAGTAGGCAACAAGACCACGAGCACGAGAAGCATAGAGCTGTAAGCCATGATCAAGAGTGCCACGAACATATCGAAGGATCCGCTTGAGAGCAGTAAAGTGAGGTTCTCGAGGATCATGCATATATAGTCACACTTGTTGAACTGCATAAGATGTATCAGGCCGAGTGAAAGTCAAGTATTGAAGTGCACCCGCAAGACTACGATATAAGTTTAGATCAGCAACAGGAGGGCCCGAGCCATCAAATTTGGCAGACGTTTCAACTGGAGTTCGAGCAGGTTTGCAATTAGACATTTTAGCACGGTCCAAAATCTCTATGGAATATTTCTGTTGAGAGGGAAACATGCCATGGCGGTCTCGAACTACAGATATACCAAGAAAATAATTGAGAGCACCCAAATCAGTCATGGATAATTCGACACGTAAGGTGGTGATAATCTGCTGTAAGAGACCTGTAGATGAAGCAGTCAACACAATGTCATCAACATAAAGTAAAAGATAGGCTATGTGACCCCCTTTGTTGTATATGAATAAAGAGGTATCGGATTTGTTGTTATTAAAGCCGAACTGAGTGATATACTGAGCAAATATGTGGTACCATGCACGAGGAGCCTGCTTGAGACCATAAAGAGACCGTTGTAATAAGCATACATGATCTGGAGTGGAGGGATCACGAAAACCCGGTGGATGATGCATATAAACTATTTCTTGTAAATGGCCATGAAGAAAAGCGTTCTTTACGTCCAACTGACGAATTGGCCAGCAATGAGAGATGACAATACTAAGAATTGTCCGAATAGTAGCAGGTTTAACAACCGGACTAAAAGTTTCATCACAATCAATGCAGGGACGTTGGCTACGTCCATTAGCAACCAATTGTGCTTTATATCGAGCAAGAGAGCCATCTGCATTAAGTTTCTTTTTAAACAACCAAATACAATTAACGACATTAGCATTTCAAGGCCGAGGTACAAGTACCCAAGTTCCATTAGAAATAAGTGCATTATATTCGTCTTGCATGGCATTATGCCAGTTAGGGTCTTGGAAAGCATCGAAATAGTTTCTAGGAAGATGGGAAGGATTAGAAATTGTGTTGGTATGAAGGTTGAGACGGTCAATGGGTTTATGAATACCAATTCTAGCACGAGTGGTCATAGGATGAGTGCTAAAAGGACCCGACACAGCGGACCGGTTATTATTTGAAGTAAACAAAGGGGCAACAAGAGTGGCAGCAACGTCGATAGGAATGTTGTGGTCGACAGAAACAGTTGCGTTGTTGGTGGAGGTGTCGCTGACGGGAGACGGAAAAGGGGAAGAGGAAGGAGAATGGGAAGTGATGGTGGGATCATTAAAGCAATTGCGGGAGTCAGATATATTAAGAAAATCATAAGTAGGGGGATGGTCCGGGGTCATTGAGCCGAAAGGAAAAATTGTTTCATCAAAGGTGACATGTATCGAGATGATTATTTGTTTAGAATGAAGATAGAGACAACGGAAACCTTTGTGATTATAGGGATACCCTGAGAAAGATACATGGGACCGATCAATGCTCAAGTTTATTGATTGTATTAAGGTGAAGATAGCACAGGCACCCGGACACGCGAAGATGAGAGTAGGACGGATGTTTGTTGAAGAGTTTGTGAAATGGAGTGTCATTGTGGAGAGATGTGGATGGAAGGATATTCATAAGATGAGCGGACATATGGAGAGCTTCCACCCAATATGTGGGGGGTAGATGAGCTTGGAAAAGAAGTGTACGTATCATATTCTTTAAAGTACGAATCATAAGCTCAGATTTCCCATTTTGTTAGGAAGTATATGGACAGGAGAACTGAATGTGTATGCCATTGGTGTCACAAAGTTGATGAAAGAGAGAGTTATTGTATTCTTTTCCGTTGTCACATTGAAATGTTTGGATATCGGTGTTAAATTGATTTTTGACATAAGCACGAAAATGAAGAAATTTGGAGAACACATTCGATTTCAATCTAAGAGGGTACACCCATACAAAATGAGAAAATTGGTCAAGAAAAATGGAATAATATTTTATTCCACTATGACTTTGCAATGGTGAAGTCCATACATCCGAATGAATAACTTGAAAAGGAAATAAAGGATGAGTTTTAGATAACGAGAAAGATAAACGAGTATGCTTGCCAAGTTGACACGCATGACAAAGAAATGATGAATCATTTTTATTACATGAAATGGAATTGCTAGAAATTAATTGTTTTAGAACAGGTTGACTAGGATGACCGAGTCTTTGATGCCACAATGATGAGCTAAGACAGAGAAAGACTTGAGGACTCGGTTTGGTGACTGGGTAAAGATCTCCGGTGCTATCACATCGAAGGAGGGTGCGTTTGGTGAGAAAATCCTTCACAGAAAAACCAAACTCATCAAATTCTATAGAACATTTATTATCACGAGTAAATTGACGAACAGAAACAAGATTTTTAATAATTTGGGGAGTGACAAGAACATTTTTTTAAATAAGGGTGCGATAAGGGTTTAAAGCAAGAGTAGAGTGAGCAATTTTGGTGACCGGAATCCGAGACCTGTTTCCGACTAAAACTGATATATTTGAATTAGTGCACTTATTTTTAAAGGACTTGAGACTACCTGAATTGGCATGAAGATGAGCGGTTGCCCCAGTGTCCATGTACTAATCTGTATTATTTGGATCTTGAAGGGTCATGGTGTTAAATGTTTGCGGTAAAGAGGTCGGTTGATCCATATTATTCGGGTATTGAAACCATTGCTAGCTGTTAGGCTGACTGTTGGGTTGCTGAGGCATGGAGAAAAAAGCTTGCTGGTGGGTTAAATTCGAATTGGGCCGCTGTTGAGAATTTGAGTAAGCACTATTGGGCCATGGGAATTGTTGGATCGGTGGAGAAGGCAGCAACCCACGATATTGTTGTTGACCTTGAACCTGCGACGACGTTATCTAGGGATAATATCCCTCCCAATTTTGACCGCGAGCGAATCCTCTACCTCCGGAGCGTCCTTGTCTGCCGCCACCTCTCCCGCTGTTCCGACCTCCCCTGCCGCCGCCACACTGATTCCGACCACCACCTCTACCACCGGAGGTGTTAAATCGAGAATGAGGGGGTCGATTTTGATGCTCGATGGCGAGAATGGTTGGTGAAGATGTAGTGTCTTGATGTGAGGCTTGAACGTGACGGGAGTGATCTTTTGCCATGGACTGTTCTTCAAGGGTTAACATGGAGCGCATCTCAAGGAAAGTGAGAAAGGACATCTGATGTCGAATGGTGGTGACGACATGGGTGAATTGCTAAGATAAACCATTGATGGCATAAATGACGAGGTTTCTTTCAGGTACCGGGGATCCAATATTAGCAAGAAGATCAGAGATGGACTTGATACGAGTACAATATTCCATAACTGTAGAATCACCAATGGTGATAGAACGTAGTTCATCATCTAATTCCATGGCTTTTGTTTCTTTGTTCTCGTGAAACAGGTCTTCAATAGTCTTCCAAACATCTGCTGCAGTGGCATTGGGTTTGAGAATAAATTAGAGAACGGATTGAGTAAGTGTTCCATATAGCCACTGTTTTACAATATTGTCCACTGTTTCCCATTCTGGATCATCTTCAATTTTAGCAGACCCATCAAGATGACCGTATACTTTGTATCCAATGAAGTGAGTTTTAAAAAGCTCTTTCCAGGAATCATAATTTAAGCGGTCGAGATCAAGGAGAAGGAGGACATAAGACTTGATATTGGTTATCCCGTAGATTTTATCGTTGGGACTAGGTTTGGGATTAGAAGATTCTACGATCATTGTGACGAAGGAGAAGAGAGAAGATGCAGAACATAGGTGAAAGGTGAGAAGAATACGACCACAAGAAGGGATCAGCTAGGGTTAGAGGGTAGAATAGCCTGATACCATGTTACAGTGAATATTTTCCCATGAATAGGCCTTTAGCCTCTCACGTATATTAATACCACAAATAATACAAAAAGGGCTACAAATAAGAGTAATGGGCTAAATACAATGTTGGACAGCCCAACCACACACAAACTAAATATAAAGCGTATACATACAGAAATATACATCTAACAATAATAAAAAAATTATAAACATAAAATATACTTATTTTGGCAAACTAAGATGTGCAGCATAATGCATTTTTATAAAAACAATGTTGTTTGAAAATAAATAAACAAGGTAAAAAAGATGCATTTCTATTTCACTGTTTAATACTACCAAACAAGAGAAATGATTCTCAGACACATTTCTCTTGTAGATTCTCATTCTACCAAACTGGGGAGTCAATTCTCTTTCTCCATCTTAATTCTCTTTCTCTGTATTTCCACTCTCTGTAGCAATTCCATTTCTCTGTACCAAACGCACCCTAAATGTTAAGAGAATTTCCACAAGTACATAAAATTTGTAACCTATAAAACTAATCAATAACATCTTGGTCATTCCCTAATGTAGGAGTCCTAAATTCAAACTAGCACCATGAATGAATAAGTGGTAGTATATGTGTTCCCTTTGACCATACCCTACCTCCTAGAAGACTACATCAAACTCATATACATAATCTATGTCAACACATAGTTCAGTTTATCAAACATAAACATTTCTAACAAAAGCTTTTGAGAAAAATCTCTCCATGGTCAAGACGTATTGTAAATATGTGGGATAAACCTTCAGCATAGCAAAAAAAATAGGAATCGACCTAAAATAGAAAAAAAAAAAAAAAAAAAAAAAAAAAAAAAAAAGCTGATTAAATTTATAATACATGTAAGTTTACCATAGACTTTGTCAACATCGGTATGCATATTGGTTCCACAAATACTCCATAATGTTGGACTAATACTTTGAAAACTAAAAAAAATAAGGAGTGTTGTCAATCGAAGAGATGTACGAAGTGAAAACGATGATGATGAAGGTATATGCTTAATTAAGAGATATCGAGGTAAGTCGTTGGGGTGAAATAGGTTAGCCAATGGACAATATACCCATGTGAGGGGCACATGATGGTATTTTCAATCATTATGTTTAACAGAGAGAACAATTTTATAATTTGTTAATGTGTTTGGCACACACATTTGGTGGTTTCTATCTTTTATCTTTTAACAACAACAACAACAATAATAATAATAATAATAATAATAATAATAAAATAAATGAAAACTCAATCTAAAAAAACTTTGTTTAGGAGTATGAACGTTTAACTTTTACTTTAAACACAAAACTATAAATCTAAAAACTACTTCATGTAACGTTTAAGAAAAAACTATTGAGCTTTTGTAATCAATAAGCCAATTTTTTTATTAAAAATAAATTTATATATTTATCTTTTTTAAATAGTTGTCCTTTTAGCTAATTTTTTATATTTTAAAAGTTTTAAACTACTTTTATCAAAAATTCGTATAACAAATAAAAATTATAGTTTCCAACAACCATTTACTCGTTACCAATTACCTACTTTCAGATAGTTTTATCGAACACGCTTTAAAACCACCAATTCACGATGTATCAACATTTTAAAAAGTTGGACTAAATATGCAATTATATTCAAACCATAGAAATCAAAACCGTCACTTATGTTTACATATTTCTTCTTTAAAATTATTGTTTCCATCCGTTTAATTTTAATATTCTTATTCTGTCCTCGATTCCAGATCCAAATAAATTATTTTAAATTAACCAAATCAACTAAAAATACAACCAAAATCTAATCCATAGCCTTATCCAACAACAACGTTAAAATTATTGACATCAGTCGTCCTCACCAAAGTTGCAACTTGCAACATAAAATCATGTGCGTAAAATCCCACTATCATAAACCACCTTCCAAGAAATCACCGTTTTCCTCATGTCAACCAAAGTGGGGAAAATAGATTAATAATCCGAACCAGGTGAATGAACCTTTCCCAATTCATCCACCTATATAAGCCTCTCCCTATCATTAATCATCAATCGAAAACAGTATCAGATTTTGTTCCGAATATAAACTAACTAGACTTGAAAACATTTGATTCGATTTTGCAAAAGAGTGATGGGAAATAATGGGTTTGATTCCGATTTTGCTCTTCTTGAGTCTATTCGCCGACATCTGTTAGATGATTCCACCATGTATTCCGGCGGTGGAGCTCCACCGATGAGTTGCCGGACCAACACCCTGTTTCCTTGCTTGTCGGACACCTGGGGTGAATTACCCTTGAAACAGAACGATTCTGATGACATGTTAATAGCTCGGTTTCTTCACGAAACGTTGGATTTCGAGAGCCTCCTGTCGCCGGGAAAGACAATGATACCAAACATTGCCACTGTTAAATCTGAGCCGGAGGTTTTTGTGGGATCGCCTGAGATTTCAAGTTATGAGAAAGGATCACCGCCGCAGACGGTGGGAGTTGATGATGTGACGCAACAGAAGGGGAAACATTACAGGGGTGTGCGGAGACGGCCTTGGGGGAAATTCGCGGCTGAAATTCGGGATCCGGCGAAGAATGGTGCTCGGGTGTGGCTAGGGACGTTTGAGACGGCGGAAGATGCGGCGTTTGCATATGACAAGGCGGCGTATAAGATGCGTGGTTCTCGTGCTTTACTAAATTTCCCACTTCGAATTAATTCCGGTGAGCCGGAGCCGGTTCGGATAACCTCAAAACGGAGAGCAACATCGCCGGCGAACTCATCGGAAGATCGATCGCCAAAGAGGACAAAGAAGGTGGAACATATCCACGTGGAGAATAGTTAGTGGTTGATGGATTCTGACTCTTACTGTGGATTACCTTTTTTTTTTTTTTTTTTAAATCGTATTTTATCGTGTAAATAGCTGTTTTTTGTGCATAAATGACAAATTTATTATTTTTTTATTCATACAAAATCCAACTTATTTTCGATAGTTGCATCTTTTCCTTAACCTCGACATTCTTTATACGAAATACTATTAAATATAACTATCTAACTCGTTTTTTTAATATAATTATCATATATATTTTTAATATAATTATCATATATATTTTTAATATTCATGTTGTGTTACAGTATTTGTAGAGTTGTTATATGTTATAATGTTTGATAAACCAAAAATTAACATATAAATTATCATTTAAAAAAAATTACTTATATTAGTTTTTGAAAAGCTTTTTTAGAAAATCTTGAAATATACTCTTAATTAACTATAAAGATTTGATCAACTAGCTTATTCGGCTAAAAGCTAGTTTTGTAGGTATCAATTAGTTTTTAATTGTTATATGACTTTTCAGTTAATGGGCGTGTTTGATATGAAACTTTTGCAAGCGTTTGAGAACTTCTAACTTTTAGTTTTTGATAAAACGTTTTAATTAAACAAAAAGATCTGTTTTACAGTACGAACATTTAGCTTTTAATTTTAACAAAACGTTCCGATTCTAAAAACTACTTCATGTAGCATTTAACAAAAAACTTCTGATATTTTAAAATCAATTTTCATAATTACCCTTAAAAATATATTTATATATTTATTTGTTTTTAATCAATTGTCATTTTATGTAATTTTATATATTTCAAAACTTTCAACTACTTTTGTCAAACATTCATATAGCAAATAAAAGTTACATCTTCCTGTTACCAGTTACCTGTTACACGTTATCAGCTATCCGCTACAAGCTAATTGCTACCCGCTTCCAGCTAACAGCTACTTTTACAAAACACGCCTAATGTATCAAAGATAGCCTTGAAACATATTCAATATTACTCGAACTCAATACAAGCCATTACGAAAAATAGTGCACAGTTGTTGAAGTCAATTCTAGTTTGGCATAATAAATGGAGGCAAATACGAGTGACAACATAACTATATATTTATGCATTATTAAACATGTCAATGTTTTTTTAGCTAAAGATCATGATAATATTTGATCAAGATAATCAAATTAGACGGGAAACAACTCAAACATATAAAAATATTGTTGATATAGATGATAGATCTACGATTTTTTTTTCTTTTTTGAACAACAAAATGCATTAAAGAAAATCAAAACCAGGAGGGGTTGGAAATAGTAAAGAAACAATACAGAAATGAGCAAAAACAAAAAACAAAATGAAGCTGAACTACAAGGCCATCTAAAATAGGATTGCAAAATGAAAAATGAAATATATAATAATATATATTATAAATATCTATAAAACTACGATTTAAAAGAATTTGTCTGTTAGCATTAATATATATTCTAAATATCTATAAATATATATTCATAATAATTAATACTTTTTATCCCAATGTTTCTAGAAGGTGACGCAAGATATGATTAGATTTAGCATATTACACGAATGATCCCTATGGTTTAGAGTAATTTGCGTGTTTGATCCCTAACTTATTTTTTTAATTCAGAATATTCTTACTATTTATTTTTATTACGCATTTGGTCTTTGTATTATCCAAAAAAAGGTTTTTTGCCATTAATTTTTTAATTTATTTAAATAAACACACCCCCAACCTCCACCCACCCCCTACATACCCTATCATTTTTCTTTATTTAAATAATAATCTTTTTAGGTAAGATAATGACGAAACAACGAAACGCATAACAAAAACAAACAGTAGGGACCAAACACGTAATAAAAACAAATAGTAGGAACTTTCCGAGATAAAAAAATAAGTTAGAGACTAAGGGTGTAAATTACCCCAAATTATATGGATCATTCGTATAATTTACTCTTTTATGTTACGTCTAAACATTACAATATCGATGGTATACAGTATACAAATTCCTATAATTATTGAAGCTTGGATAAGGTGTATGTGTAATCGAGCCAAGTACTTGAAACCCCACTAGACTAAAAAACCCAACCTCGGCTTGATAATGCAATCAAAACTTTATTAAAAATATAAAATTACATTAAATTGAAATAGAAGTATGACTATGCTCATGAGCTCGACTTAATCCAACTTGATTATGTAAAAGATGAAAATAATAATAATAACTTTAATAATAATAACTTTAATGATAATAAATAAAGGGTAAAAATATTTCAATACTCAAGCTCAACTTGATAATATACTCGAGTTGGTCGAGCTCGAACTCGATTCAGTTTGAACCAAGTCGGATTTCGAGCATTTTCCGAATCAATCTCAAGTATCTCATAAGCTGGTTTGATTCGATTACACTCCTAATGAGGTGTGTGGAAAAATGATAGTTATAGATGACAGTATTCTCCGAAAAACACAAGGCATGACAAAACCTTGAAACTAGTTGATATTCACATATTTTATCATACTTTATGACTTTTTGATGTTGTTGAAGTTTATATAATACAACGGACTAGGGTCCATAGTGGAAGAATATCTCCGAAGCCCCTTCTATTTATTTTTTTACTTTCCAACCCTATATTTCCAGTAGCTTTATCAATCAAAATATTATCAACTTAAATAATCTTCTATAATTGACAAATTATAAAAGTTTTTATCACATTAACTAATTTAACCATGTCTTTGTGAAATAGTTTATAAAATCCACTCATCTAATTTTTTTTTATTTTTACTATTTAAGCATATGTGATATTTATAAAATTAAAAGCGTAGTTGATTATAAAATTAAATAAAAACAATAGTATATTACATGAATGGTCCCTACGGTTTGGGATAATTTGTACGCTTGGTCCCTAATTTATTTTTTTAAATCGGAAGGTCTCCATTATTTGTTTTTATTATGCACCTGGTTCTTTATTGTTTTTGTTAGGTGCTTGATTCTGTCTTACCTAAAAAGACTATTATTTAAATAGAGAAAAACGGTGAGGTAAGTAAGGTAAGGTGAGAGGCGGGGTCGGGTTAGGGGTGTGTTTATTTAAATAAATTGAAAATTCAAGGGCAAAATAGTCTTTTTAGATAAGACAGGGATCAAACGCGTAACAAAAACAAATAGTAGGGACCTCCTGAGTTAAAAAAAATTAAGAACCAAACGCGCAAATGACAATAAACCATAGAGACCATTCGTGTAATTTACTCTTAAATTTAAGAAAATATCATTGGAATATTTATTTTTCATTTATGGGCTAATGTCATAAAAACCCTCGAATTTTTAAGAAATGTTTGGTTATATCCTAAGTCCAATTTTATGTCCACAACAACCGTATATTTAGGCAAAAGTTGTCATAATTGCCTTATTTTTCAATTTTACACTTCTATGACATTAGGGAATGTTTGGTTCTAGGATTAGAATGTGTTTTGTTTGCTCACTCTTTTCCTTCCATCACACTTTTCTCTCGATCTTTCCATATTCCATCACACCAATTCATCTGTTGCTTCAGCAATTCTACAAGATGATGGCTAGCTTGTTCTTTTGAATAATAAAAAAGACATGGTCAAAAATCTCCAATTACGTTCATGGACAAAAAACTTATGGAAAGTAGTTTGGCAAGTTGTCGAGAATCAATGTGATGTTTTCGTAACTTGTGGGTTGATCGGAATTTGTGCGTTTAACGAATCGAGAATTCCAGTATGCAAATACCCATATTCTCTGTCCTCTGTTCCTTCTTCCAGATGCTTGCTTCCATATTAACGAACCTGCAAATCCGGTTCTTCAATCATTAAGCTCGATCATACCTCATCATTATACGCTATTTATCCACCTAAAGAAACAATCATCTCCCAAATCAGCTCTAACCAGTGTCAACACTTATGGAACAAGATCACCTCTAAGCCTAGAACCAAACATCCTCTAATTCCATAGAAGGGTAAAATCGAAAAAATGGCAATTATGATAATTTTTTCCTAAATATACGGTTTTTGTGGACATAAAATTGGACTTAGGATATAACCGACCATTTCTTAAAAATTTGAGGGTTTTTATGACATTAGCCCTTCATTTATTCAACGAGTAAAGAACCTGTGACTTGTACGACCACGTGCAAGTAGTTAATGCACACGAATAGATGTAGCGACAAGAGTATGGTCTGGTAAGCCACGAGGCAAGACTTCCACATTTATACATCAAAATTTCTAAGTTAGATGGGAGATTTCTCAACCAAGATGTATCTGAGCGTGCTATCAAACTTACAATATCAAATCATTAACAACTAAGGATTGTTAAGATAGGATTTTAACTAAGTTTATTTTTGGTTTTGCAAGATCCTAATTGAAAGATTCTATCAAAGTAAAGTAGTCTTCAAATTTATTTTGCAATGTCGTGTGTCCAGTACACATTAAAATTGATATTGATTAAAACATCGATAGTGGAACTTCGACTTTTTAAACAAGAAACATAATTTTTGTTGCAACAAATTACAAAAATTAGAAAGAAAACATCAAAAATAGAAAAAGAAACAATGTAATTGTCATCATATACAAGTAAAGACATAAGATCATATCAAGAATATCATGAGGATCACGATGTTCTGTTTAATTCAAGATAAATGGATGAAGTAATATGACATCCCTTATTTTCCAAAGGGATGATGTCACTGTAGCACAATGAACTTTTATGATTTGTCCGAGTTGACCAATAATGTTTTTTTGTTGCTCATAAGGTCGTCTAACTTTTACTGTATATGTCAATTAGGTCATTATCGTTAGTTTTTAACCATTCCTCCGTTAACTAGTTATCTAAATTACATGAATGACCCCTATGGTTTAAATTACTTTCGTAATCAGTCTATATCAACCATGTTTTAAATCACTCAACTAAAACTACGATAATCCTGAAACTCTAGGCACCAAAGTGTAACCTTGTTGTTATGTTTTGAAAATTGAACAAATGAAATTGTTTTACAAGTGTTATGAAAAGTATGCATTTTAAAAAAATTGTTTTAAACTTTCACATCGTTATAAGCTGGTATCAGAGCCTTGTTTTGAGGGATTCAGATGTACCTACGGGTATATCTGGACTCAAAATGAGGAGATGAGGAAAATTTTCAAAATAAATGATTTTTCTAAAACGAGTAAGAGTTTCTAAGAGAAAGCGGAAGGAGCAGTGTGTACAATCAGCCAGATCCCGAACGGTGATTTCCCAAAATACCATTACTTTTGTGTTATAAAATATGTTATGAGATATTATGCATGCTAGAGATAGGCTAGGTATTTCATATTTTAGGACTAGAGTGGCCTGATTTATGATGCCTTAGCCTAGGAGTTGTTGTTATCTGTGATGCACTTTCGAGTATGTGCTAAGTAAAGAGTATCCAATAGGAATCCTATGTAGAGAAGGATTTGGGTAGATGAGTAATCTAGGAGAGATACCTAGATGATCATTTGTGAAGCCTACCGAGAGAGTAGCTAGACACCCGCGGAGGTAGAGTTGCAGAGTTCGGTGATATCTTTTGAGTATGAGTAGAGCTAGTGGAGTTATCACCTAGAGCAGGTTATATGTGTTTATTCGACGCTCGAATGTTGCTTGCTTCGTGCTTTGTAGAACTCCCAATCATGGGAGTCAGCTACCAAGTGAATGTGACCATATTCAGGAGGTAGATGACTGGCATCATAAGGAGTTTCTCAGCAGCTGATGGCGGCGAAGTGTGAGAACCTAAGAAGAGCCTAGGAAGTGGCCTTAGTTAGATAAGTATGTTGACAGAGTAGAGCATGTTGCTGGGGAAAAAGCACGCTTGTTGAGATTGGTGACGAGAAGGTTGAGCAGCTCCCCAAGGAATCTGGGGTGGTCCTTGTAGAGAGTATGGGTAGATGTGGCAGGTAGTATGGGCCCGTACTACTGAAAGCAGAGGACGCATACTGGATACAGGGAGTATTCCAGAGGTTCTAAGTAGCAGATCGAGAGGTGATGTCATGATTCAAGTACCATGATTGGTAGCAGATCGAGAGGTAATGTCATGGTTCAAATACCATGATTGGTAGTAGATTGAGAGGTGATGTCATGTTTCGGGTACCATGATTAGTAGCAGATCGAGAGGTGATGTCATGGTTCGAGCACCATGATTAGTAGCAATTCGAGAGGTAACGTCATGGTTCAAGTACCATGATTGGAAGTAGATCAAAAGGTGATGTCATGGTTCGAGTACCATGATTGGTGGCAGGATTGGGAGGAGATATCGTGGTTCGAGTACCATGATATGTGACGGTTAGTGCTTCTGGTTTTACCGGTTATTCCGAAGTGGTTATCTAGACCAAGGTCGGATGTGAAAGAGTATGGGTCCAGAAGGCCAAGATGAACGAGTTTTAGCAGAGCATCCCTTGATAGGGAAATTGAGTTAGCTCCGAGGGATTGTTGGTGATATGCCAGTAGAGTCACAAGACTCATAGTTAAGCAGGGACGGTGCGTTATGGAAGAATACGTTCTGAGCTGGGCAGCCGGCCGATAGTAGAGATGTCACCTTTGTGACCCGAGTAGTGCTATTTTCATTTCCTAAGGGAGACGTAAGAGGTGTTGAGGTTTCGGTTTCTGAGTTGGGAGTGAGCCCTATGGGATCGCAATGATGATGATATTTAATTAGAGTATCTGGCAGTAGGTCTGTCGCAAGGGAATGATATAGCCTGAGCAGGTTGTCAGTGGGGACTGAGATGGTCAAGGACCAAGATACACCCTATTTGAGCATAGTAGGGAATGTGTTAGCTGCATCATGGGTCGATCAAGAGGAGTATATCAGGGCAGTGACTCTTATTGTCTTTGATGGGTATAGAGAATGGAGATGTGGTTTCTGCTCTTATTATAAGGGATGTGTCAGAGCGTTGGGCGAGAAGTCGAGGATGAAGAGCATGATAGTTCATTATTTCCATATTAGGAGTCGGGATTAATACTGGACATTTGGGAGGTCCGGTGATGGTATGATGTGAGATTCTGAATGCCTAGAGGCAGTCACGATGGTAAGTTCTGAAGATTTCCTATGAGATTCGGGTACTTGGAGTTGTTGATCTCTGTCAGAGAGATCATCGAGTGTTGCATAGTACCTTGTGGGATTGGGTGTGATGTTACTGGTGGAGGTAGTCTGTGGGATAGAGTGTTGGTGCACCAATTGGTAATGGTTCAAACCCTAAGTGGGGGAGGACCGGGAATTTTGTTGAGAGGATCAGAGATCTGTTCGAGATCGGTTAGAGATCTGGATATAGAGATCTACGGTGTGGATTCATATGATCAGGGTTATTGGTGTTTGAAGCGAGGTACAGAGCGAGATAATGCATGTGGTATATGTTTGGTAAAGGATGAATGTCTTCACGGCAAGTGGCCATCGATCTGAGACCTTGTGATGGATAGGAAATTCTTCAAGGTGGTTGACTCGTAGGGTTAGTTCGTCGGTGGAAGAATTTCGATCCAAGGTTTGGGCTGTTATGCAGTTGGAAAAATGCAGAATTGGTTTTGGCAACTCATTCCAGGCCGTTTCGAGTATGCTTGCTTGAGTTTTGAGCATTATAGGAGGGAGTTTTGGATTATTGTCAACATGTTCCAAGTCATTGTCGACTCCTCCCTGTTTCAATTTATGGTAGGAATATTCCGAAGTTGCGCGTTGTCGAAAGTAAGGATATTTATGAGATTATGAGGGAGTGCTTTGAGGTATCTGTGTATGATGCCATAAGTAGGAGATCGGTGGTTGAGGCAGGACATCGTGATGTTCTGTGATGGTGTTCAGAGGTATCCGAGTATAATGCCCTGAATTCAGAATTATTTGGGTCTTGAGTTGAGACGGCAAATGGAGTATCAAGTACCTGTGGTTCCAATGGGGGCCCCTTGGGTATTGTCATCTAGAGGATTCCTAGGAATGTGGATTCCAACAGGGCAGGATGTGTTGTCATGGCGGTTGTTGTCAAAGTATGTGATGCATAAGTAGGGACAAATGTGTATGTACCTATCTATGTTAGTCCGCGGAGCACGAGTCAGTGGATGTAGTGTGGTGTTGTCGTGAGAAAAGGGTGTAGTGATGCTACGGGGAGCTGTAGTACTCACTAGTCAGAGAGTGGGTGTTATGATGCTACGGGGAGCTGTAGTAGTCACTAGTCAGAGAGAGGGTGTTGTGATGCTACGGGGAGTCGTAGTACTCAGTAGTCAGAGAGAGGGTGTTGTGATGCTACGGAGAGCCGTCGTACTCACTAGTCAGCGAGAGGGTGTTATGATACTACGGGAAGTCGTAGTACTCACTAGTCAGAGAGAGGGTGTTGTGATGCTACGGGGAGCCGTAGTACTCACTAGTCAGAGAAAGGGTGTTGTGATGCTACGAGGAGCCGTAGTAGTCACTAGTCAGAAAGAGGGCATTGTGATGCTACGGGGACTCGTAGTACTCACTAGTCAGTAGGAGGTTGTTGTGATGCTATGGGGAGCCATAGTACGCACCAGTTAGCGAGAGGCTGTTATGATGAAGCACTCTTGATCAGAGCATGACACAAAAGGGTTTTAGGCTCGAATAGCCCTAACTCATAAGTTTTTGGGAGCCTGGTGGTTGGACCAGTGGTGAGATCGGGGTTTCCTCAATGATTGGGAATCATTATATTCTGAGTAAAGTGTGGACATCGCAATCTGAAGGAATTGGATAAGTGAAGTACGCATGGGTTGTGGGTCACAAGTCATGAGTTGAATGGGTCATTGGGACGAGTGGTTTCAACTACGGGTCGGACCAAACTCTCGAGCTGAGTTGAGTCCTGGTGGTGTGTTGGATAGACGAGATGAGATTCTGGAATCGGAGGTGGGTTCCATGTGAGGGTTATTGTTCGTCATCTGATGTTTTAAACCTGAGTAGGTCAAGGACTTGGTCCGGGAGGTGCAGCGGGGTTTCAAGAGACTATTGGGCAGTAATCAACAGAGTTCAGGGGTGATTTGATCTTCAGTAGAGTTGTAGTGTTTGCTTGAGGGAAAGTAAACGGCGTGACTTATGCATCACTAAGAGTGGTGATAGTTATTATAAGATGGAAAATCGGTAAGACCTTCTGGTTATGGAATGGGTGAACTTGAGGTTCATCTATTGGGCTGACAGAGGTCAGAGAATATTTCCAGGCAAGCATGATTAGTTTCTGGTGTCCGAGATTAGACTCTGGGGTTTATTCTCTCTGATGAATCCTGATGATCGTTCTTGCAGTAAGCCCTGGAGAAAGGAGGAGATTATGACCTTTCTATTCCTTTTGAGGTTGCGATCGGGATCGATCAGGGAATCAGGGTTGTTTGAGTGTTCTTAGAGTCTGTTAGTCGGTGGGTGATTAACAAGGTGATGTTTCGAGGGTGGTCTGGCAAGAGGTAGACCGCAAGAGTTTTCAAGTTCTGAAGATTCAGATTGAGTACCGTAGCGGCAGTTGGATTTGCCCCTTTCGGGTCAGGAGTTCTTGGTGGGATCGAGTATCTTTGGAAGTGATTGTCGTTTGGTTTGAGGACCTTTGGTGGTGCTTCTCGACTAATAGGGTTTGATCTATGTGGGGTTACGGAGTGATTTCGAGGGCGAAATCTAATTCAAGTGGGGGAGAATTGTAACATCCGGTTTTGTATTATCCATGATTAAGGTTCATGGGCCACGAGTTAGGGGCTAGGAGGTCTCGGGTTGAGGCGAGTTGCTAGAAACGTAGGGCATCTCATTACTTTTCCATAGGTATGAGGACTTTTGGAATTCGAGTCATGTCGAAGATGCTATGGAAGTTTAGAGAGTTGACAAGATAAGTCCCTAAAGTTGAGAATTTTGGCAGCGAAGTATGCTGGGCGTACATATGCGTACACTTAGTGTACAGATGCACGTGTTCCTTAAGCAAAATCCACCTAGTACGTTGAGCGTACCAGGGGGTACACTGGGCGTACTAGGCACAGAAGGAAACCCTAATTAAGTGAAGTGTCCCTATATAAAGAAAGAGATGGTCTCATTTCTGGCCACCTTCCTCAGTTAATAAACCCTATCAAACCCTAATATCCGTTCTTGAGCTTGTGGGTGGCCATGATGAGCTTGTTTGTGTTCTTATGGGCTTTTGGGAGTTAAGAAGGAGCATGGAATGGAGTGAAGTTGAAGAACAGGTTGTGGATCTGAGCTTTCTTGGGGCTAGAGCACCATTTGAAGGTATAAAGCTCCAAGCTTTCCCACTCTTTTTGTTTTGTGCATATTAGGGTCTATTTTAGGGTTTTTGGTCCCAAGCTTGAGGCTTTATGAGTTGATGCACTCCAGAGCTTAATAACTTGTCCTTTGAAGTGTTTCTGGTGGTGAAGAACCATAAAAATAAGGCGTTGATCGTGTGAATCTACCCATGCATGAGTTATGAGCATTTTGGGTTAAGAAAGTAAAAGTTTTTATGTGTTGTGACCTTATCAACCATGTAAAGGCTTAAAGTTGTTAACTTTATGGAGTAAGAGATGTTAGGAAGTCCAGATCCAAGAGTTGAGTTAAGGTCTTAACAGGTTAAGACCCAGAAAAATGGATTAAGCAAGACTGAAGGTACGCACCACGTAATTCCAGTACACCCTGCGTACTGGGTTGAGGTACCCGATCAGTTTCTTGAGTGTACGCTGAGCGTACCAGGGGGTACACCCCGCGTAACTCCTTCTGGGGGTTTTGGGCTAAGCATTGTGTTAGGCCTTGAGTGTTGGGTCAAAAGTTTGGACTTCATGTAATAGAGTGTTGGACTATAGAAGTGTATGTATGTGCTTTGGGCCCTTGGTTTGGGGTTGCCTTTTTGTTTGGGAATTGGGCCGTGTGAGGGTCCATTTATTATTAGGCCTTTGTGGGCCCAATGGGCTTAGAGCATTAATGGGCTGGTAGGTGGTCTGTCTTTAGACCCAATGAGTGAGAGGTTGGACTTAGCTCCTAATTGAGATTATTGTGGGTTTGGCACAAAGTTAGAGGCCGATGCGTAGCAGCAGTGTTTATAGGAGTTGTTCTTCATCCGAGGTGAGTCTTCTCACTATACTTTACCTAGAGTGGTAATTAGAGTTATATGACAGAGAATCTTGTATGCTATTTATGTGATTGTGATACATTGCATTATTTCTATGTGATTCATGTCGTGTATGTTCTAGAGTTTACAGAGTTAGAACCGGAGGGTCCACAGAGTTATAGCCTCGAGTGGCTAATATGTGTTATATGTGGTATTTTGGGGAACTCACTAAGCTTCGTGCTTATAGTATTATGTGTTATGTGTTTCAGGTTAGCGGGACGACACCGACTCAATTGTACACACCAGAGGAAGAGTTATGTTTTGAGGATCCTGGATTATTAATTATTCAAATATGGAGTTATGTTTTGAAAAATGAACAAATGAGATTGTTTTACAAGTGTTATGAAAAGTATGCAATTAAAAAAAAAAATTGTTTTAAACTTCACGTCGTTACACATTTTGTGAACCTCCCTCCATGATAGAGCTCAATAGTGAACATCGTGGGATACCCTTCTGTAAAAATCATAAACCAAACCAAAAAAAAAAACATTACTTTATACGGATTATAAAAGATTTTTTTGTTTCAAAGAAATATGTAAGAAACAGAGTACGTTACCGTAAATCCGAATTGCATCAAAACATTGATTTCTTAGCTTGATTTCCCACATTTGGAGCATACTCGTGGATTCGAACTTACGATTGAAGTTAATGATCAAATGCAGGATTTCAAGGAATGATTAGGA
The DNA here is from genome assembly GCF_052625555.1 of Lactuca saligna. NCBI lineage: Eukaryota > Viridiplantae > Streptophyta > Magnoliopsida > Asterales > Asteraceae > Lactuca > Lactuca saligna. The sequence goes on from NC_136422.1 coordinate 150,759,011, forward strand.
TTTTTGATCAACAAAGTGGGTTTAGTGGGTAGAGAGTGAAGGGTCATTAACTGTGTATATCCTTCACTAGGGCAGTAATCGATGACATAGAGGTGGAAACACGAAAATACACTCGTCTATATTGTAGGTAACAGAACATATGGACGGAAGTTAGTGTGAGGGACCAAATTCAATAGAAATATCTAATTTTGGACCAGTAGTGCACCAATGTATCATTTTGGACCAAAATCGTATGATTTTACCAACCATAAGGAGCATTTTTACAATTTTGTCTTTTAATTTTAATATTACTATTCCGTTCTAGATTCCAAGTCCAAATGATTTCTTATAATTAACTAAATTCCAATCCCAAGCCCTATCCAACAAGAACGTTAAAATTGTTGACATAAGCCGTCCTCACCTAAGTTGCAACTTGCAACATAAAACATAAAATCATGTGCGTAAAATCCCACTATCATAAACCACCTTCCCAGAAACCACCGTTTTCCTCGTGTCAACCAAAGTGGGAAAAATAGATTAATAATCCGAACCAGGTGAATGAACCTTTCCCAATTCTTCCACCTATATAAACATCTCCCTATCATTAATCATCAACCGAAAACATTACCGGATTTTATTTTGTTCCAAATATAAACTAACCAGACTTGAAAACATTTGATTCAATTTTGAAAAAGAGTTATGGGAAATGATGGATTTGATTCCGATTTTGCTCTTCTTGAGTCTATTCGCCGTCATCTATTAGATGATTCCACCATGAATTCCATCAGTGGAGCTCCACCGATGAATTGCCGGACAAACACCCTGTTTCCTTGCTTGTCGGACACCTGGGGTGAATTACCCTTGAAACAGAACGATTCTGATGACATGTTAATAGCTCGGTTTCTTCACGAAACGTTGGATTTCGAGAGCCTCCTGTCGCCGGGAAAGACAATGACACCAAACATCGCCACTGTTAAATCTGAGCCGGAGGTTTTTGTGGGATCGCCGGAGATTTCAAGTTATGAAAAAGGATCACCGCCGCAGATGGTGGGAGTTGATGATGTGACGCAACAGAAGGGGAAACATTACAGGGGTGTGCGGCGACGGCCTTGGGGGAAATTCGCGGCTGAAATTCGGGATCCGGCGAAGAATGGTGCTCGGGTGTGGCTAGGGACGTTTGAGACGGCGGAAGATGCGGCGTTTGCATATGACAGGGCGGCGTATAAGATGCGTGGTTCTCGTGCTTTACTAAATTTCCCACTCCGAATTAATTCCGGTGAGCCGGAGCCGGTACGAATAACCTCAAAACGGAAAGCAACTTCGCCGGCGAGCTCATTGGAATATCGATCGCCAAAGAGGACAAATAGTTAGCGGTTGATGGATGCTGACTGAGACTGTGGAATGTGGATCACTTTTTGTTTAATTTATTATTTTATCGCGTGTAAATTGCTGTTTTTTGTGCATAAATGACAAATTTATTATTTTTTATTCATACAAAATCCAACTAATTTTCCTTAATTCACTCACATTCTTTATAAGAATCATTTAGCATTATTATTAAACTTGTAATTGTTAATATTTCAAAACAATTTTGAGTGATTCGAGTTTGATCGAATTATTTATTGAGTTACAATTCGAATATTAAAATAAGAATGATTTAGCATTATCCATCTGACCATTTATTAAACATGAGGTTTTTTTTTTGGCAAAAGGTCATATGATAATATTGATCAAAACAATGAAATCAGACAGGAAAGCAACTTAAACATATAAAAGCATTGTTGATATCCATCAAATATTTAAAAGATGTTTATGTTAGCATTAAAATATATTCATAAATATATGTTGCGTAAATTTGAAGAGATAGATACAGGGTTTCTAGAAGGTGACGCAAGATATGATTAACTTAGATAAAATTACATATCTGGTACCTATGGTTTGCAACAAAAGACCATTGTATGTCCATTTTAGTTTTCACCTTTCAAATGAACACAAAATGTCATTTTCAGGAATTTTGGACACAAGGGTCCATTTTAGGTTTCACCTTTCAAATGAACACAAAATGTCATTTGGGCTAGTCGATGTTAACTTTTCCAATAAAGTCTCGTATAAAATTAGGGGTGTTAATTTATGACACGACACGATAAAAATATACGAAACGAAGGGACGAAATCATAATTCGAATTTGTGTTCGTTTCAAGATTAAAAAACACGATGGCGTGTCGTGTTCATAAATCGACACGAAGTTGACACGATTAAGCATGTGGTTGTCGGGTTTTTCGTGCTTTTCGTTTTTATCGTGTTATGTGTCTTTAAATTTGAATGAAACACACTAATAGTTATGTAATATTATCTTTGTCGTATCGTGTCATGTTGTCGTGTTTTAATTGGTTCGTTTTAGTGTTAATGAAAAAAAAACACGACATCGTGTCGTGTCGTGTTCGTGTTATACAAAACCTCATCGTGTCGTGTCGTGTCAGACAAAAACACAACACAACTGCCCGATTTGACAGTCCTATATAAAATAACGAGCAAATTATATGGATGGTCCCTATAATTTGGGGTAATTTGCACATTTCGTCCTAATTTTTTTTTAATTCGGACCATCCCTATTGTTTGTTTTCGTTGCGCGCTTAGTCCATGTCTTATTTAAAAAGACTATTTTGCCCTTTATTATTTTGTTTTCCAATAAACTAATTATTATTTATAATTTAAATTATTATTAATAATAAAATCCATAAGGCTACCTCCACCAAAAACATATGTCCCTCTCTCGTTCTAAAAGAAAAGCCAAATTAGATAAAGTGAAAATTTCTGCAAAATTAATCTGTTCATCTTCAAGAGAGGCCCAAATCAATGGCGAAACTACGATGGAGTTTGACGGTGACCAGTCGATCTTCGTTTTTTCCCATGTCCCCAAACCATCTGTTAACTCAACTAAAAGGTAGCAACCGAGGAGGTGAAGGCAGATTCTAGGGCACTAAAACCATTGCTTGAAAACAACCAGAGGCCACCGAACATGAAGCAATGGGTGTCGATAAAACAACTACCCACATTTGTCGCCCTTTAACCTTATCGGCGCCTTTCAACCTTTTGAAGCCCTTATCTCATGTAGTTTATGTTCTAAACCCTAAATCGATGAAACAACCACCCACAACTGTCATCGCATCCACACCTCGAGGTTCCAGAGTGGTAATGCAAGTTGTGGAACCTACGATCAACCACCATCCCCTATCTTTTGTTCAGTTCCTCACAAGTCATGAACTTCATCCATTAATTGCATATGGTATTTCTTGGTTCGATGGTGCAGTTAGGCGAAGCATCGTCGGTAGAAGCAAATTTGGTACCAAGACATCCAATTGAAAGGTCCAACTATTTCCAACTCTAATTCATCCATTCTTTCTAGTTTCATCCATAATTTAGTGCCAATTTCTATTACACTCTGTTAAAAGCCATGAATTTGATTTCAGTTGAAAAAGAAATCAGTTAACAATGATTTCAGGTTATGATTTCATAATTTGATTTTATATTGAGGTTTAATTTAGATTTTGGGTTTTGTTTTCATCTTGATTTTGGGGTTAATTTGAGATTTTGATTTCTGCATGAGCTTATTTTTTTAGGGTGTTTTCAGTTCAGATATACTTCAATATTTTGTTTAGATATACATCAGAGGAGTCGTCGGAGTTTTAGTGTTCGTTTGAAATACGCAAGTGGTGGTGTCGATGACCAATGGAGAAAGTGAAGTATAGGGTGATGAATGTGGGTGGCGGGTACCATATGTGTAATCAAACTATTTTTTATTAGATTAATTATAAATAAATAACATAAAATCAAAAATGAAATAGAAATGACAATATAGTCTTTTTAGGTCCGGCAAGACAAAATGCACATCAAAAATAGATTTTAAGAACCTTCTGAGTTAGAAAAAAAATTAGGAACCAAACACACAAATTACACCAAAATAGTAAAGGGCAAAATAGTCTTTTGTCCTTCCTACCATAGAACCAATTATATAATTTGTTATTGCGACAGAAATCATTTATCTATTATTTATTATCGTTTTTTTTATATTTTTTATGATTTAGTTTTTATAATGTTTTGTTCGAATATATTGTTTAAAATATTTTTTTATATTTTATTTGCTTATATATTTTTTTAATGTTTTGTTTAAATATATTTATTAATATTTTTTATCCTTTTATTTGTTTATATTTGTTAAATATTTCAAGAAAAATATAATAATAATTTATCATACTTAACTCGTGTTTTTTTATAGATAAGTTTACATATATATATATATATATATATATATATATATATATATATATATATATATATATATATATATATATATATATATATATATATATATATATATATATATATATATATATTTTAAAGTTTTCAAGAAAAGGAATAGCAAACTTATCATTTTTTGGTAGAATTAATCCTTGCACTTTGCTCCTTATTTTTTTTTACCTATTTTGATACTATTGGTCATTGCAATCAATATTTTCACACTTTTTAGTAACCTTTTAGTATTTAAAGTTTGGCCACAAAACTTTATCGGTTTGACAACTTTGATCTATTTTCTAAAAATTTGTTAATTCTTACCACTTTAATTTTTTAGCCATTTTGACACTTCTAATCCTTGCAGTTAAAACTTTTATATTTTTTTTCATAAAAACATGAAAAAATGGTACGAGGCAAAGCCTGTACTTTTTATCATTGCACTTTCTACGTCTGTCATATTTATCGATTTAGAAACAACATTGAAAGCTTCTGGCCCCACATAGCGAGGGTAACCTTTCTAGTTATTATATATATATATATATATATATATATATATATATATATATATATATATATATATATATATATAATGTTATATAATTACTATTTTTTACTTTGAATATCTAACTATATAGGATAAATAAGGATACAATTGTTATTTTTGTAAAGCTTTTTATAAATATTCTCTATAAAAATATGTAAAAAGGTTTGGTATAAATCAGGTATAAAGTTATTTATTTTAATATGATTAATATATAAACTAATTGGAATCCAAAATGAATGTCAAAATTATATATAGGTTCAAAATCCATATAACTCGAAAACAAGTGTCAATGTTTTCGAGTTTATTATTTTATTGTTAGAAAATTTGTTCGTTTTCGAGTTATACATGGTTCTATTCAGCCTATGTAAAGATCAATACATGTATCGAATTCCGGTTACCTTATATATTAATCCTATTAAAATAAGTTATTATATACCTAATCTATATTAATCATATTTGTATTTAACAAAATTTGTACACTTTTTTATTTTGCAAAAAGAATGGTTATCTATATTAACAAAACAAAAACAAAAAAATTATATTTTCTAGATGCACGATTGTTGTAGAGGTTTGGAAGCGAGTATGTTACGAGTTATGATTTTATTGGTCATGAACTCTTTCAAAAATATAAATAAACAACACATTAAAAATATATTCGAATCGAACATCAAAAAATAGAAAAAATTATTCGAACAAAACATCAAAAAAACATCTAAATCTTAAAAGATATAAAAAAATAAAAACGAAAAAATATATAAAAAATTAAACAATATAATATTAATGATAATAACAACAATAATAATAACAATAAATAAAAAAAAATAGATTAAAACAATGAAAATACTAAAAATTAAGATAAAATTTTAATTAAATGATTATGTTGGTAAAATATATCATTACTATTCTTTTCGTAAATGATATTATGGTCGACATCAATTTTTAACGGTGTTAGTCAAAATGACATTTATATTTATTTGAAACGTGAAAATGATTATATTCAAACTTCATTAAAATACCTATCTCTTGCAAACCGGAAATTATCAAAAAAGTTTCAATATTTTATAAAAAATTTCACTTTAATCTCAATTTTTTTTAACATAAAAATTATTAGTTCCGATTATTTGATTTTACACAATAATATATCATTTTCTGTTAAAAAAAATTATTTAATTTGAACCAAAATAAAATAATCGGAACTTTTATATTCAAATTTTTTTAGAATTAAAATGAAATTTTTCCGAAAATATTGAAAATTTTCTGATAGTTTTATATTTGTAAACTATAAGATTAAAATATGTAATTTTGTCTTCAATTTAATAATTAGAAAATAGTAATGGAATATGTATAATGTATTTTTCGTTTATTCAACGAGAAAAGAACGGCGACTTGTACGCCCACGTGCAAGTAGTCAATGCACACGAATGGATGTGAAGACAAGAGTACGGTCTTGTAAGACACAATGCAAGACTTTAGACTTCTACTGTTCTACATTTTGACTTTGGCTTTTCGAAATTCAATTTGGTTTCATACGTATCTTAAAATAAAAGTATTTATTTACTAGTTATACATCAAAATCAGAAGTTGATGGTAAACTATCAACCAAAAATTATCTTATCGTTACTATATTACAATACCAAAATTATTAATTAAAAGGGCTGTTAAGATCGAGATGTTAACTAATTTTAATTTAAGATCAGGATGTTAACTAATTTCAATTTACATTTTATAATATTGGGATGGAGAGATCTACCAAAATGAAAATGGTCATCAAATATGTTTGCAGTGTCTTATGTGTTTAGTACTGATATCGATTAAAACATCGATGATAAAATTAACTTTAACTTTTTAAACATGAAACATAATTTTTGTTGTTACAAACCTTAAAAATTAGAAAGAAAACATCAAAAATAGAAAAGGAAACAAGATAATGATGATCATATACAATTAAATATATAAGATCATTAAGAAAATATCAAAAGTACCATGTTGTTGTGCCTAATTCAAGATAAATGAATGAAGTGGTGATTCTCAATGAGACTTTTTGTCTCTTACAATATACGATGCTCGATTAAAAATGTATCGCAACAATCAACATTTCTCAAAGGTACACAAATCTTAGATGACCCTTTGACGGCAAACGAGATTATTGGCTCGTAAAGAGAATATCATGAGTGCCACAGTGTTGTGCCTAATTCAAGATAATTGAATGAAGTGGTGATTCTCAATGAGACTTTTTGCCTCTTACCATACGATGTTCGATTAAGAATATACCGCAACAATCATCATTTGTCAAAGGCAGACAAATCTTAGATGACATTCTGATGGTAAATGAGATTATTAGTTGGTATAAAAAGAAAAGAAAAATGATGATTTTGAAGACTGATTTTTATAAGTCGTACGACTCGGTATGTTGGAGTTATTTGTAGATTTTTTTTTTTTTTTTTTTTTTTTTTTTTTTTTTTTTTTATGGTTTTGATCAGAAGTGGAGTGGTTGGATTAATGCATGTCCAGTGTCTTCTCGTGACGCCATCCTTGTTAATGCAAGCCCCACTCATGAATTTTCTTTATAGAAAGGCCTCCGACAAGGTGATCTGTTATCTAATTTCTTATTTATTATTGTTATGGAAGGTTTACACTTGGCAACTGTGGATGTTGTAAGTAAGGGTTTGTTTAATGGTGATAGGGTAGGAGAAGAAGGTTTTTCTCTATCTCAATTATTCTATACGGATAATGCTCTGTTTATGGAGGAACGAGATCATCAAAACATTGCAAAGTTGGTTTCGATTTTAAACTGTTTCTACATGGTTTCCAGGATTAGAATTAATTTAAAAACATCCAATTCATATGGTATTGGTGTTAATGATGCTTAAGTGGAGGTTATGGTTTTGGTTACATGGTGTATAGCTACCTTGGTTCATTTTCTTTATCATGTCTTACCAATTGCAGTAAAAATGAACCGGACTGATAAACGAGATATGGTGGTTTCGAAATTCAAGAAAAGATTATCGTCTTGGAAAACTAACCTTCTTTCTGTGGGAGGTAGTTTAATTCTGATCAAATCTACCCGAATCAAATATGCACTTAACAACTTGGGTATTTTCTATAGAGTTGTAATGTCCGCGTTTTTTGGTAGGCATTTATTATAAAAATATATATTTATGTTGTTCAACAATTGTAACTTCTTGTAAATAAATGAAAGAGAATTACTACATCATCTATATGCTTGTATAAAAGTGATTTGAATATGATATTATGTGTATATAATATTTGTGTGTAAAAACTTATTTTAAATCTAAGAAAATGATAAAAATTAAAATATTATGTAGGATAAATAATATAAACAAAATTCGTGGATATCATGATCACGAGCATGTGCATATAAAGAATGCTTAAACCTGACTTTGTATGAGGAAGTTATGATTTTTCGAAGTTTCGGCATGATACAGTGTGCGGCATATAAATCGAAATGAAAATCAGTGGATTGTTATCCAAAACAATCTAAACGAAAGTTAGAGTTCTGATAAATATGATACTGTTGATATAGAGAATGTCGAGAACAAAATTCGTATAAAGAAGTTATGAATTTTGCAAGGTCTTTCACAGTGTAATATGAGATTAGCCGACATAGTCTAAATGAAAGTTGTAGTACTCATAGATACAAAAGTGGGATATAAAAAAATGTCAAAAACGGAGTTCGTATTGGAAATATATGTTTTTTTAGAAGATTGAAGTTTTTACCTAATAAATGTGATGTTAACCAACCAGAGTGTGCCACGTGACAGCTGACAGGAGATGAATTCGTGTTGCCTACGCCGGACAGTGAAACGATGAGCTCTAAATTGCAACACAATGAGCTGTTTCTCATCATATAAATAAGACTTGAAGCTCACTCTTTTTCCTTACACTTCAAACCACAATCCTCTCTAAACCTCCCACCACTTGAGTTTGAATCTCCCTTGTTATTTAGAGTATTTTAGCGAAGCTCCAAGTCACGAGAAATCCGACAAAAGAAGCCTTCAGAGTCAAAGTTCTACCTACGAACTTTTCGACCTTTTATCAGAAAACTCTGTAAATTAAGCTGCACTTACTATGATTTAAGTGTGATTTATATTTATATTCATAGTCGTAATTATGAACCTATAAATATGATTTATTAGTAATTTCAGTCATAGTAATGATCGTTCTACTTATGGGGGTGATATCTATGCTAGATCTAGTGAGGTGTTTAAAGTGTATCTCTATATACCAAACAGATCTTACATCCAATATGATATTACCTGGTTATTCCTTATCAACTAGAACTTAAATAATTCATTGGGATTGTTGAGGAATCTAAACTGTTGTTATTATAGTTTCAAAACAAAGACTAACACTTAGTGATATTTACATATAGGTCTTCTAAAAGGAAAAGCTAAGGTGTTAGGCGAAGCGCTGACCTAACCACACATCATCCACTTTTAACAAGTGAGTGTAGAGTTACTTTATGATAAACATAAATATAAAGTATTTTAAACGCTTAAATGCTATGTGTGCTATTTATTCGTATTTTCAAAATATGTCAGATAAAATAGCATGACAAGCTTTTGTTGTTTAATTGGTTGATGGAATAAATGATTTATTTTACCATAATTATTGGGTAGAGAAGGGATGTGAAGGAATAATAATGATGTGAGGTCATGACCATTGTAGTACTATTGTACTGATGAACTAATCATCTAGCAGAGTATAAATGATGATCACCGACTATTGTAGACAGTCTTATGGATCACTGACAGACTCATTACATGTAGGTGTTAATGAATCGTATGTTCATTCGATGTAGTCTATCCTCCACATGGTCTCTTTATTGACATATATTGCTAAGGAATCTATTAAGCGGTATTGTCTACTCGTTTCTTACAATGATCCTTTAAGATATGTCCCTTGAGTTCATCATCTTAGGATCAAAGAGTGAGAATAACGAGAATGAGTAATTGGTAAATTATTTAATGTTAAATATATTTAAATGATTTAATTATATTATCCTGGGTTAAAACCCATGTGTACTCACCAGACTCTCAAGCTTGACTCACTCAGTTTATTTGTATCACGAGTAGCGGTAAGAAGGTTGTGGAATGAATGATTGTATCTGCCAAGTGGTAAAGGAGATTAAGGTCATTAGACTGGAGGGTGTGGGTGAGAAACTTCCCTCACTTTTTGTGGGTCACAACACTATTTCCCTCATTTTCCTTTCCCTCACCTAAACCAAAGAAATGGGTGGGAAGCTTCCCTCACTATTTAATTTTTTTATTTTTTTAAAATAAAATTAATTATTTTGTATGATTTACAATTTTTGAATTAATAATAAACATAAAATTTAATTAAAAATAAAAAGCATTTCATTAATTAAAATAAAAAATACAATAAAACTAAGATTTAAAAAAGTTGAAAATTAAAAAAAATACATAAACAAAAATTCAAACAAACCAACAACGTATGGACAATATTTTTTTCATAATTTTTTCCATCTTCTTCATCACGAGCTCGAGAGCATGTCCCGAGAGATGGTCGATATTTTCCATCAAGAACTTTATATCCTCAATTTCTTGTCTCTCTGCATGCTCCTTCTTCATTGCTTCTTCTTTTTCTTTGTCGAACGCCAAACGTTCAGAGAAATTAAGATTATATCGATCAAACAACATTGTTATTTTCTGCATTTCGTCAACATCCATGCTGAAATCCGATGCACCCGAAGAAGTCCCTTTTCCCTTCCTCTTTACTTTGTCCCTACCCATCGGTCGGACAATTTCTTCTAGCCCGAGTTCGTCCTCCTGATTTAAATCTAGACCGACCCAATTATCGGAGAAAGTTTTGTAACCACTAGAGCTCGTTTTCGTTCGCTTTGATTGTTGTGCTCCAAAAATAAAATCTTGCTCGTATTTTTTCCACCTAGGGCATCTAACCAATAATTTCCAACAATCGTGCCACTTGAATGCTTTTCCAACTTCCTCAAGGTACAATTGCAAAGCTTTTTGAAGTATTTCTTCGCTGCCTTGATAGCTTTTTAGTTGAGTTTTTAGGTTGTTGTACAACCCGTTTATTTTTGAAACCCCCTTTGCTACTTCTCGAAACTTCAAATTCAGTTGGTGTTTCGTATGGTAGTCGTCGTCTTTTTCTAGCTCCTGCCGAAATCGTTCTAAAATGTGAAACAAAAAATGCTCTCCCGGTTATGCATTTCCCATCTTCGAATCCTCAGAAATGTCAACCTAAGCTTTTACCAAAACTAGCTTTCTTGTGGAAGCCATGTTGTCGGCTTTTGTCTTCCCGGTTATGCGACACCCTTGCACGCTTGTTGTTTTCCTTTGCGTCATTGTAGGTGTGGTGTGGGTTGAGTTTCGGGAACCATCTCTTCTTCTTTCGAGTCATCCAACTTACCGACAAGTTGGAATTGTTGTTGGGTTTGGGTTTGGGGTTGGGGTTGGGTTTGCGGTTAATTTGGCGAATGTTGATTGGGAAAAACAACAAAGTTTGAAAACATTCGCGAAGTCACATTTGGAACTTGGACCAGGTAACATGGTCTAACATTTTGGTATTGAAATTGTAGTGGCGATTGAATGGGAGCATCGAGTTGGTGACGATAAACTCATTGTGATGATGAATCTATAGCAAAAATGTTTCGAGTATAGGTACTTAAACTCGAAACATGAGTTTTTTTCCCTTCTATCAGAGGTTGGGGTTTGATTCTTTGATTTTTTTTTGAAGAAAATAGAGGTTGTAGAGGGTTTGATTGAAGGTAAATAAGTATGAGTATTTATAGTAGTTGTAGAGGGTAAAAAAATACATTTAAAGGCATATAGCCGTTGGTAAAAAAATACATTTTTTTACCGTTTTTTAATGGCTACTTCAAAAAAAAAACATTTTGACCAATAAACGAAGGAGGGAGAACGCGATAAAGGGATACCTCAGACGTTCCCGCACCGACGATGCGGTGTTCCGCTGTGCGAGACTCTTCCCGCGCCCTTCCCCGCCCATGATACCGTCCGACCTTAAGGGTTGTTTGTTTACCTCTTACTTGCAAAATTAAGAGGTGTTGTCTTAAAAATTCAGATTAAGATTGTTTGTTTGCCTCTTATTTTTTACCTCTTAAAATTGTAAATCTTAATTTTTTATATATTAAACAACATCTAAATTTATTTTAAAAAAAAGACACGTTCCTATTATGCCCTAGACATCGACCCTTCACCAAAACAATGCCTCCTCTTCTCCTTCATCTGTGCGTTCTTCTTCCCTTAACCCCCGATTCGCCCACAAAGCTGCTCCCCGACGACCGCCGCTTGAAACGCCGTCGCCCTGTGGAACGAGACTTCGTCCTCCGTCTCCGACAACATGTTTGTTTCTTCCTTTTTCCCCCAAAATCGATATTTGTTGTGTTTTTATGAATGATTTGGTTTGAAATAAATGAAACCAACTTTCTCTTCTTCATCTGAAAATTGATTTCTCTTCAAACTTGAGTTCAAATCGATAATTTATCTCTTTCATGTTCAAATCAGATTTTTTTTTTTTTTAATTTTAATTTTTTTTAATGATTTTGTGATTTTTTATGTTCAAATCCATTGTGTTTTATGCTCGATTATTATGTGTTCAAATCAGATTTTTTTTTTCTGATTTTGTGATACGATTTGCTGAAATTAGGTTATGTTGAAACGTTGAAATCAGATTTGTCATTGAATCTCTTAAGCACTTCAACTGTTTGTGAAAAGTCCTGTAAGGTTCTATCAATATATGTTTTACTGAATATTTTTTTAATCAAATCACAAAGTTGTGTTTGATGGGTATTAATGTTTAGATTGTATATTCTGTAATCATACCCTTGGTTGCTGTTTGGTGGGTATTAATGTTTATGAATTGAAGATAAAAATATTTTGAATGACCTACTGCAAAAATAAGAATAAAGGGAATAATTGTCTTTTCCTTGTTATTATCAAGTGGGACTACGTTATTCTAGATTACATGAAGCATCGAGACTTTGAATGGCTAGAAGAAAGGAGTTCGTTGATGGTTTAAAGGTTGGGTGCAAGAAAATTTTTTAAGGGTATTTTGGTCGTCTTTTGGAATTTTACATAAAATGTTTATTTATTTTTTATTTTTTTAATGTGATCCATATAAACATGCATTTCAGTTTGTTTTCATAGCCTATTGTAAGCTTGTTTTTTAAGGGTGAATAAATGAAATAGCAATGTACTTTTATATTTTTCTTTATTATAGGATCGTACTTTCACCTCTTACTATTAGAGCATAATATTTTGTATGGTGTTTATATTTTTTTTATAATTATTTAACGATTTTGGTTTGGTTATTTTATAAATAGAAACATTGAATTCAACGAAAAATAAGACAGAAGGGTAAAATTCTCATTTTTATAATTCAACAAAAGAATTTAGAGGTTCTAACCAAACAACATGTTAAAAATTAGATCTTAAAAAATCAGACCCTCTTAGAAATTCAGACCTCTTAAAAATTCAGATCTTAAAAATTTAGATCCTGCCAAACAGTCCCTTAGTATAATAAAAAGTTGTGAGGCCTGTAATGATTACTTCTGCTTATGTTTTCTCTATCAGTTATGACATCCGAAGTTTTTAATATTAAAACGTTTTTTTTTTAAAAATGTTTTAACTTTGACTTATTGTAACAACCCGAAATCCAGTTACCCATATAATTAACCCTTCATCTTTGATTTGTTGCCATTTAGGGTTTGCATGTTAGGCGAGTACGCTGGGCGTACAAGGAGTACGCTGCGCGTACTCACGCGCTTCATTTGGACGCGTTCACCCTCGGGTACGCTGGGCGTACCCAAGGTTACGCTAGGCGTAACCGGTCCAGACCTAAAAACCCTAATTAATTCGGAGGGCTATAAAAGGAATGTGTGGCTCGACTTCTCAGCCACCATCCCTCAGAAAGAAACCCTAAAGAGAGTGTGCATTCGTTCTTAGGCCATTTGTGAGTATTCTAAGCTTGGTGGTGCCATTTCAAGGTAGCAAAGGAGAAGAAGAGCTTATTGGGAAGGCTAGAAGTGGTGTTCAAGTGTGGATCTGAGCTTTGCAAAGGTTGAAGCTTCATTATAAGGTAACAAGTTCGGATCTTGACATATAGTTCTTGTATTATGCTTCATGTACCATTTTTAGGGTTTTAGTCCCAAAGGTGGAGACTTTTTGAGCAAATAGTCTCCATAAGCTTAGATCCATCATATTTCTGGTCTATTTGAGTTGTAGACTCATAAAAATGTAATCTTGGACGTGAATGTTGCACCATGCATGAGATCTAGATCCTTGAGTTGGAATAGAATGATGTTAAGAAGTGTTGGAGCCTTTACAGCCATGCCAAGGCTTAAAGGTCTCGACTTTATGGGTATAGATGCAGAAATAAAGCCGGATCTAGAAGTTGGAGTAATGGCTTAACCGATTAAGACCAGAAATGATGTATGCTAAAGTCTGATGGTTACGCTGGGTGTAACTCTCAGTACGCGCAACGTACTGGGTGGAAACCCCGATCCATGGGTTGGCGATGTACGCCCTGCGTACAGCAAGCAGTACGCCCCGCGTACTCAAAAGGTTGACTTTTGTTAACTTTTAGGGTTTTGGTCAACATGAAGACTTTGAGTCAAAGAAGGGTAAAATGGTCTTTTACCCTCGGGGGAATGATGATAAGGGGTAAAGTCTAGTTGTGGAAGTCTTTAATAATGAAAATGATATTTATTATGTTTAGGCGAGGTAGAGTCGTCATTGGGATTTGGAGATAGCAAGTATACGAGATTCTAGACTTTCCACGAGGTGAGTTTTCTCACTATACTGTACCCGGAAGGGTTTTTATTGTGTGACCGGAAGGTCTGATATGTTATGAGTTATATGCATTGTATATGATAAGTTAATCGTTTATATGTGCTATGTATGATATGCTTGATATGGGCCGGAAGGCATTATGTTATGGGCCGGAAGATGTATATGTTATGGGACGGAAGGCGTTGTGATGTGGACCGTAAGGTTGACGCAGGTAGGACCACAAGGTTTACCGAGTTGGGACGGAAGTCCCTTGAGACACATGGACCGGAAGGTCAGGGCCTGGAAAGGCGTATGTGCGTAAGTAGTATTTTGGGGAACTCACTAAGCATTTATGCTTACAGTTGTTGTGATTATGTGTTTCAGGTACTAGCGAGGACCGTGGGAAGGCGCCGACGTGATTGTACACACTGACGGAGGAACTGTTTTTATGATCAGGGGATGTATTTTGTTATGATAACATTGTTCACGTTTGAATTTGGAATATTAAACGATGGTTTTTGACGTTTACAAAAATGAAAATTTTGTTTTAAAATTTACGTTGTTACACTTATTTTGAAAGAAGAATGTTTTCGGACAAATTCCATGATAGTGTATTCTTCAAAATAATACTCTGTTTTAAATAAGCATAAAGAAAATTTTTTATTTGGCTGAAAAAATTAATGATGTCATAAGAGTCTTTGAGGTGTCGTTTCTTTTGGGGTGGAATTACTCAAATAGATAAATTACTTGGGTAAAATGGATATTGGTGTTAAACTCTGAAGATAAAGGATGGTTGGGTAGTGTTAGTTTAAAGACTTTTAACATTGCTCTTTTTATATAATGGAGGTGGCATTTTTATAATGAACTTGATGCTATTTGGGTGAGGGTGATTCAAAATATTCATGTAGTGTATGTGAGATGGGCTCAATCTCTATTGAACAAAAAGGTGGTGGAATGTGGGTTCTATGGTTCGATTATTTAATAGAATGAATGATATGCAAGTTATTCCCATTTTTTTATTTCAAAGATGCATTGATAATGGGGGCACTACAATGTTTTGGGATAAGTTTTGGTTGGGAGAAGATATGCATGCGGTTAATGTAACACCTAGTTTCTAGAGCGGATTGGTTTAGGGCTTCAAGGGGTCAAAGGCTTTGTTTTTAGGTAAAACCAGGCATCACCACATGACCATAAAGAGGTCACGACATAACAATATATTAAATGATAGATGATTTAGACTGAGCACATGACATGAGAAATAGGAGCTCACGATGTGAGATGCATTGCAGCCCAAGCCCATGATCTGTTAGGGTTTTCTTCATATTTAATCCCCATAAAATTTATTTTAGGGTTCCTCAATAGCCTCATTCTCCCCAAAGCACAGAAAAACCCTAACCTTATTCTCCTCTAAGCACAAAAAAACCCTAACCCTAGCCACTCCTTTTGATTCTTGAGATTTTGGTGGAGTTTTGATGGTTTGAAGAAAAAGAGAACACCGTTAGAGCATAGACTCAACTTGGAAGTTCTATTTGTAACATGTAGCAATATCTCTGGACCATTGTGAGTTACTAAGATTCAAGCTTTTTGTTTCCTTGTTTCTAGATCTAAAGTTTTATGCATGTTTATCCATGGATATAAGAGTTAGAGTGTTGGGACTCCATACAGCTAGCAACTTTATGGGACTTAGAGTCTCTTCATGATCATATGTAATGGATCTATAGTTTGGATGATGTTTGAATTCATACTTGAAAATTGATTCCCTTTTCTTCATGAATTCCATAGCTTGAGCTCAGGCCTCGTATTGGACATGCAAGACCTTAAATCCTCAATTTTTATGATCCTTGGGGTGTTAGGAAGCCTTCTGGAAAAGATGGATTAGTGGCTTAATGGATTAAGAAGTTTATGGATCAAAATGTCATTTGGACTGATCTCACGACGTGAGGCTTTTCATGTTACGTCGTGAGGATCATGAGCCTCGAATATTTTGTCCCTTAGTGGCTCAGGACGTGAGCCATAGTTGGTCATGTCCTGAGGGGTAGTTTGACTGTTGACTTTTCGTTGACCAATGTCTGTTGACTTTTTGATCTGTTTGACTTTGGGTCAAACTTGGAGGTTTGAGGCTATTGATTAAGATTCTTCCATGATTTGGTGATAGAGGGATCATGGGAGTAATCAATAGAGTTCCTAGTTCTTCGTTTCAGGTTAGTTATCCTCATTGTACTCATAGGTAGAAGGAAACAAGGCCGCCTCACTAGATTTTGTATCCTGGTATATAGGATGTTGCTATGTTGTAGTGATCTGTTAGATCTGTATCCTGCTATATAGGATGTTGTTATGCTGTAGTGATATGTTAGATCTATATCTTGGTATATAGGATGTTTCTATGTTGTAGTGATTTGTTAGATCTATACCCTGGTATATAGGATGTTTCTATGTGGTAGTGATTTGTAGATCTGTATAAATACATGTATTTGCTAGCTATTGATTGTTATGGTATATGTTGATGTGATATGGTTAGTTGGGTTGAGGAAATCTTGCTTTGTGTGCTGAAGGCCAAGATACCAGGGCGGTCCGGATAGACTAAAGGCCTGCTAGGTGGTCCAGCAAGCAGAAGGCCCGGAGAGCGGTCCAAATAGGTTGTAGACCCAGTGCAATGATCTAGTCATGTTGAAGGTCCTGAGAGCGGTACGGATAGTCTGTAGGTCTGGTGCGACGGTCCAGTCAGGCTAAAGGCTCATGTATGGATGTTGTTATTTGTGGTATGGTTGTGTGTGGTACCTTGGGAGTTACGATTTCATTTTATTGTTTTAGGTACTTTAGATGATCAGAGGAAATTAAAGGCGTGAGAAGGCACATCCTTCATATTTTTATGTGATTGGACTTTAAGATACTCTAAATTATGATTATTACTTTTGGAACAATGTTTTGTAAACAATTATGGTCTTTGGAATGGTTTTGTTAATTGACAAATGGAAAAAATTTACCTTGATTTTTGGGATGTTATAGTTAGGTTTCCTAGGATATATGCCTTGGATTTGAATAAGGAGTGTTGTGTTGCAAATAAGTGGGTTGATAGGAGGTGGTCTTCTTCTTTGCATCTTCCTTTTCATGAAGGAGGAGGTACTACTTCTCCATTGGCGATTCTTATGGATGTATTGAATCAAGTGAATCTTAGTAATCGTCAAGATAAATGTGAGTGGGTAATTGGCGCAGATGGGAATTTTAAAGTTAGCAATGGACAAACAAGATGGTGTAGATTGGTACCTATAAAGCTTAATGTGATTCTTTGGCGAGCTCTTCGCGATAGGATTCTGACTAAAGAAAAAACGACATCAGTTTTCATTCTATGTTATGTCCTATGGGCTCCTCAAAGAGTGAAGATTGTAGAGATATGTTTATGAAGTGTAAAGTAGCTAATAAGATATGGGGTAAGGTTCTTAAGTGGTTAGACCTCCCATTTTCTATGTTATGTCTTATGGGCTCCCCACATAGTGAAGATTGTAGTCATGTGTTTATGAAGTGTGAAGTAGCTAATCAGATATCGGGTAAGGTTCTTAAGTGGTTTGATCTCCCTTTTTCGTTGTTCAATAATGTGTTGGAGTTTTTATATTTGATTGAGGTATTGATTATAAAGAAGAAAAATAAGAAAATGATAGAGGTTATTTGTATCACGGGTATATGGGTGTTGTGGCAATATTGTAACAATGTTGTGTTTTAAACGTTCAAGATGAATCAGAGTTATATTTTTGGAAGTATTTTTATACATGCTTTCATTTGGTTTCTTAATAGGAGTAGCGGAGGTAAAATTTTCTAGTTTCAGTGGATGAAAAATTCACTCATGTATAACTCTATGTAAGTGCTTTTTCTTGCTAGCTTCTTGCATGTGTTATTTTTTAAAATAAAATTTAGTTGTTAAAAAAAATAATACTAAGATATCTCGTTTGATTATTTTGTATGTAATTTATACAACCTAGAGTCATTAGAAAAAGAAAATAATAATAATAATAATAATAACAACAACAAAAACAACAACAACAACAATACAACAAAAAGAAAGAAAAAGAACAACAAAAAGAGGAAAAGGAAAAAAATTATCAAGTGAAAGATGTATTTATGTCCAATAAAAAAATATATATATAATATGAGAAGATTATGGGAGGAGATAATCTCTTTAAAAACAAATTTCTTGGCATCAATATGCAATTATTGATGGACGAATTTAATGAAGTTAGAGATGTGGATGATAGATTTTTATTTTTTTGAGTAAATTACATGAATGGTCCCTATGGTTTAGGGTAATTTATATGTTGATATGGGCTTATTTAGTCATAGAAATCATTCATTATCTTATTAATTATTGTTGATTTTATATCATTTTATGGACAAAAGGTACTTAATTAGCTTAATATTTCAATTTCAGCAATAAAAGACATTCTCGGGTGAAAAAGGAAGAGAATTGAGTGATTGGAAGCTTGGAGATTGAAGACTGAAGAAAGAAGGATGTTGCTGAACAGCTTGACCCCTCGTCAGTGTTTTGACCATATCTCATGAACCGTAACTTCGATTGACAAGATTCAAAATGTTCTGAAAACTAGACACATTTTATGAACCGTAACTTCGCCAATACCAGAAGTTATACGAGTCATGATCTACATGTCCAAAGGCATAAATACGATATAACACAAGAAAGTACATTGAATATATAACACATAACATACAATTGTCCCTATATTGAAATCACCGTGATATAACCGAAGGAATAAATGATAATTTGGGCAGCACTTTGACTCTAAATATGACTTTCTGTGATGAAACCGGGGATTTTAGTTGAAAACCGGCCTTAGTCGAGCAGAGTTTCGACTAGAAAATATGATTTTCTCGGGAACTTTGGAGCATCGGGACTTGCTTCGGGTGTCGGGGATGATACCAGGACTTCCGGGGGGGGGGGGGGGGGGTGATAAGGTAAATTTAGACAGATTAAAGGGTATACAATGAGAGATTTTGTAAAAAAAAATATGGCAGCTTTCGCGTCCTTTATATAGGGTCCGAAGAAGCTCACTATATGGGGCGTAGTTCCTCGGTACGCTGGGCGTTCTGCTTGGCGGTCCTTTATGCGGGGCGTACCCCTCGTATGCAGGGCGTACCTGCGTGGTGTCGACTGATCGGAACCCAAGCCTCGGAGGTTTTAAGATTGCATGATACGTGTTCATCGGATCAAGTACGCTGGGCGTACCCTTCAGACCAACCTCGAAATTTGTGCCATAAACTTCAAAATTTCATATCGTTTGCATACGAACTACATTTTTGACATTCCTTATATCCACGCGTAGGTGAAATTATGCTCTACAACTTTTGTTTAGATTCCATCGACTAATTTTGACTTTATTTTTATTATTATATATTAACGGGCCGAGACAGGAAAAGTCCGTTGAAAATTCATAATTTTTCATCCGACGTCCGTTTTCGTCTGTCTTTTTACCGTTGCACTACTTTTGACGATACCTTCGATTCTCGTTTAGGTTGCGTTGGCTAAAAATCACTCGATCTTTATTTCGAGTTTTTAGTTGTCTACTGCTATACCGAAACTTTAGAAAAATCATAACTTCCTCATACGAAGTCAGATTTTGACGTTCTTTTTATGAAAATTCTCGTTTTATCGAATACTACGACATTCATTTGGATCACTAAAGATAAAAAGTATTTTATAAAAAACTCACTTTTTACGCTAAATAGTGTTGTGTCGGTTCTGTCGCGAAACTATAAGGAGTCATAATTTCTTCGTTATAAGTCAGATTTCGATGAGGTTTTTGCCTAAATGTTTCTAACAAAATTATCTACAACTTTCAATAACATTATTTTCATTTATTTCCAACTTTATATTTTCTTTAATTTCAATAGTTGTCTTTGGACTGGAATCTCATAAGACTTCCAATACATTTCGAGTGATTCTAAACATAGTTTTACTTCAACTCTAGTAAAAACTATCTGTTAGAACTCAATGCTCAAAATACATAATATTTCATAATATTATTCACTTTTAAATTACAACACACGATAACTGAACGTGTATGTTACAAATTCGATGTTCGTAATATTTTGGATGATAATTCTAATATTAGAGACTTGTTCATGGTCCAAGAAAAAGATGATGTAATTTTTAGTAGATGTCAATAAAGCATTTGATTCCCTTTCATGTGAATTTCTAGATTCAGCTGTATCGAGGTTCGTAATATTTTGGATGAGACTTATTAAATTTGAACGTGTATCGGTTCTTTTTAATGCCTCTCTAACTAAGTAATTTACTATTTCAAGGGGTGTTGGGCAAGGGAGCCCGTTGTCACCATTCCTATTCATTCTAGCAATGGAGGGTATACATGTTGTTGTGAAGGTAGCCATGGAAAAACATAATTTTTTTGGCATTAGAGTGCCAAATGGGGGTCCCACACTATTACATTTTATGTACGTAGATGATATAATGTTTATTGGTGAATGGATAGTGACACATGTCATCCACCTCAAATAGATGCTCAGATGCTTTTACCTTGCTTCCCGTCTAAGGTAAATTTCAATAAAATCTAACTTTTTGATTTGGGTAATTAATGAAGAATTGGCTAGAATGGTGAATCTCTTAAATTGTGAATTTGCACACTTCTATTTACATAATGTAACATTCCGTTTATTAAATAAATAAATAGATAAAATTAATGAATGAATAGTAGCCCTAAATGCGGAATAATTTAGCAAAACTTTGGTTTTGGGGGTTAAATAGTCATAATTGAGAGTTTGGGGGTTAAAATGTAATTTCTGGATTAGTTTGTAAAGAAATTTGAAGGTTGAGGGCTATTTGGTAAATTATAAATTAAATTTGAAAAGAATTTTAGAAGTCAGGGTATGATTGATAATTGTTGGACTTATTATGGAAGCAGAGGCTAAAGGGTAAATTTTAGATTTAAATTGTAAACAAATCTTGTGAGGAGGGACTGATTTTCTACAAATGGACCAAAGTTTGAAAGATCACAGGATATACCCGATGTCCCTTCCAATCGTTTAAACCCTAACCCTAATATTCATCAGCCACCATACGTGAACGTCCAGCTGCCACCACCCGACTTCCTCACGTTTTCTGACTTGTCGAAGCTCTGATTAGCCGACGACCATGCTGCCGTATGAGCTGCCATCCAACACTGTCGCTGTTCTTTTTTTTCCCGATGAAAACGAAGACCACCAACGAGTTTCTATCCCTCTATCGTTGCTGTTGTTGTTCGTGATCACCACATCTCTTCTCCGTTTTCGCCAACGATATGCCTCAGCTATGTCCGTTGCCACCGCAGCTCTAAGCGACTACCCTTCTTCAGCGCTCTGGTTGCCGTCTGCCACCAGTGTTGGCTGTGTTCAGCATGTCTTGTGTAGGTGTGTGGTTTCTGCTAGCCGAATACATATGTGTGTGCTCTCTCTATTGGCTGGAAAAGCGTGGGAATCACCATGACAACCCACCATGGTGGTCGTTATCTTGCTGCCACCTTGAACCACTATTCTGCCACCACCAACCGCCGTATGGTGGTGGCTGTGTGTGTGTGGGAGTGTACTTTATGGGTGTGAAGTTGTATATGCATTTTTTTTTGGCTGGAACACCTACCACCACCACCACCACTGTGAGGTGGAGACTGCCACCTTTTGCCGCCACCAACCGTTGTGTTGGGTGGTGGTGTGCATTTAAGTGTGAGTAGATTTCTATTTGAGATATTCTTGGATATGTTTTGGATCTAGAATCTCAGCCACCACCACGAGGTGGTGGCTGCCGCCGTGAGCCACCGTTGACCACCACTACTCAAGGTGGTAGTGGGTGGTGTCCGACCTAATGAAACCCAAGTTGACCTAATTAAACCATAATTAACCTAAAAATCTAATCATTAGACTAATTGACTTGTGTTTGGGTTGGAGACCCTAATTAGGGCTTAGAAAACCCTAATTTTGGGAGATGTTAGTTTTGGTTTGTTGGGAACCGTGGTTGGACCGGTGGATTGAAGTATGACTTATGCCTAATTAAATCATACATTTGGCTTGATGGAGTGATGGACTTAATGGACTAAGTCCCTAATGCGTTAAGCAAGAACACTTAACCCTAATCATCATTTTATGTGAGAAACCTTAATTATGTTTCGGCTTTAAGATAGGCCTTCTGTTGGGCTTTGGTGATTAGGTTATTGATGGGCCATCTAAGAACAAGTATATGGACTAGAATATTTCGATTGGGCTTTAGGATAAGGCCTATTGGAAAGGAATGGGCCCAATTTGGAAAATTAGGCCATAGATGGGGCATAATTAGGCCTTGATACCAAAGGGCTTCTAGCCCAGTGGTATCCGGTGTTGTCCTCCCTCCTTGAGGTTGAGGGTTCAAGTCCCGTCGTGGATATAGGTGGATTTAAGGTGTAGTTTAGGAGTAGGTTAGATTTGCCATTCAAAAAAAAAAAAATTAGGCCTTGATGATTATTAGATATTGGACCATCAGAATGCAAAGTGTTTGGACTAGAATAAATGGTTGGGCCTTATGGTAAGACTATGTAGAGTTTTGGGCCCAATTTGGAAAATTGGGCCATATGTTGGGCCTTGGATCATTGTTTGGCCTTTGGGCCTTCAGAGTATGAGTTTGGGCCTTAATCTTGGACCAAGCTAGGTTAGGGGTAAAATGGTCCTTTTACCCCAAGTGGGGATTTTAGGGTTATGCATTGGAAATCCAAAGGGTTAATTGGGTTTTGTTTTTGATGTTGACAGTTTGGGGATCTGTCAGCCAGCAGCTATAGATTTATTTACAGGATTTCAGTAGTTTGAGGTGAGTTTCCTCCTACATGAAAGGGTTGAAGGCACCAATTTCAACCCATATATGTATGCTAGTATGTTCCAAAACAAGGTCGGATGCCTGACAGTGCCCGATGTAGGTTTATATGTTTTTAGATTCCGATCCGATGTCGGGCAGTGCCCGAGGAATGTTTGTATGCTTGATGTCTTTAAGATTCATGCATGTGTCTGTTTTGTATGTTACCAAACTTCAGTCCAATGTCGAGAAATTCCCGAGGAATGTTTATAGGTTTCTGAATTTCGGTCCGATGCCGAGCGGGACCCGAGGAACGTTTATATGTTTATGTTATGTGAATGTTGATATGTTTCCGGATTTTGGTCCGATGGCGGGCAGGTCCCGAGAAACGTTTATATGCTTATGTTATGTGATTATTCATATATGTATATATTGATATGTTTATATATATGCCGAGCTTTTCTCGATGCCGAATCTCGGTCCGACGTTGGGCGGGGCCCGATGCCGGACTTCAGTCTCATGCCGGGTAGTGCCCGATATAGTGGGAAAGGCCCGTGCTATGTATTTATATGATTATGTGATTATGTGTATTGTATGTGGTAGTTTGGGGAGACTCACTATGCTTCGTGCTTACAGTTTTTAGTTTTGGTTTAGGTACTCCCAGTAGCAAAAGGAAGAGCTTGGGATGATTGCAGTGCACATACCATAATTTTAGCCTGGGATGTTTTTACTTTGATATGTTTGATAGATGTTTATGATGTTTTGAGAAACAATGACTTATGATTTGCATGTGATGTTTGATAACTATGGTTTTATTAATAATTAAAAACAAAATTTTTGGACCATATTTTTGGGATGTTTCAAGTTGGTATCAGAGCCTTGACCTGAGGGATTCGGGCACACTCTTGGGTGTGTCTGAACTCAAAATAAGGACTTGGTATAAAATGTTTAAAAGAAAAACCATTTTTTACAAAAAGGATTTTGTAAAGAGAAAAAGGGTGTGGTGCATGCAATCAGCCGAGCTCAAGTAAGTATTCCCAAATTACCCATACAATTTTACGTATAATATGATTATGGGAATTTTATGCTAGATTAGGGCTAAGGATCTAGGAATGATGCCTTGTATGCCTGCTATATGTGTATGAGAACGACATGCTAGACTATGGCCAAAGATCTAGGAAGAATGCCTTGTATGCCTACTATATGAGCTTATGAACTGCATGTTAGTACTGATTAGTCAGTGATATGATGAACTGATTAGGATATGCTTGGTTTTGTTTAGTCAATCCTCAAATGTTGCTTGCTTTGTGCTTTTAGGGGTTATAGTTTTCTTTAACTAACTAGTTAACGAATATGTTAAATTACATATTACGAGGACTGAACAATTTTATAAGGTTAGGTTTAGCCCTATTTCGCAGGTTTCGTCTGTGTCTAACTGTTATAGGGTAGGACCTCTCATTCGAAGAATTATCTGATCTTAGTGATATGTAATGTTATTAACGAGATAGTTAGGGGGAGATAACAGTGACTTCTTATGCAGCTGATGGCAGAGAGTGGGTCGGAGATTACCCTAAGGCAAGCCTAGGGTGAGATTAGCAGAAAGCAGTAGTAGTGAAAGGGACTTGGTGGAGTCAAGGCAATTCTTGAGGAAAGTACGGATAAATATGGAAGGTAGTATGTGTCCGTACTACTGAAAGCAGAGGATCCATACTCAAATAAAGGAAGGCTGAGATGAACCCATGGAACTTGTAGTGTGTGAGACTCCTCGAGTTAGGATGAGTATTCTGATGATTGTGATAGTATATTTCCGAGTATGGTGATGCTACGTGGTAGACGAGATTTTAGTTTTGGTGCTAGCGAGGGATTAGGCTCGGAATCTGGAGCCGGAAGGTCGATGATCAGATGAGGGAGTTCATTCCATCTATGATTACGCACAATATCACTTACCAGACTCATGTGATCTTTGATATGGTCAAGGAGGGCATTTTGAATATTCTTTATGAGAGGCTGAGTGCATTCCGCACTAATATATCGACCATGATAGGGATGCGTACGTTGATGTTTCAGGATTTCAGAGCTTGTGAATTCCAGATTACCATGGGGCTAGGGACCCCATTTCTAGTAGTAGATGGTTGACAAATGTGGCCAACGCTTTTCGTACCAGCCGTTTTCGAGAGGGACTAGGTCCGTCTTACTTCCTGCCTCCTGAAGGACAGGTCACATGATTGCTGGGAATAGGTAGGTAGTGAGTCGGGTGATGATGCGGTTGATGCTATTTCATGGGATGAATTTTCGACCATATTTCAGGAAGAGTTTGCCCAGGCTATTAAGGCGCAACAGTTGGCGCGAGTGTTGGGTCAAAAATACGATTTATACTTTGCTTTTCTAGGAAATTGTATTTTTATGTAATGTTTATGAGTTTACGGTCAGATGGTCTGTTTACGGTCATAAACAGGTTTACGACTGTAAACCCATTTACGACCGTAAACCCATTAGGGCCATATTCTCTAAGTATAAATATAGGTGTAAGGGGTGAGGAGTAGATTGATGAACAGAAGAAAGTTTACGGCCAATAGAGAGAGAGAGAGAAAGGAGCGAATGTGTGTAACTGTGTGAATATTGTAAGGGAACTTAATTCTAATCAATTCAAACAAGATTCATATTATTCTTCTTATCATTCTCTTCTATTTGATCTGACATCATCCGTTTGATTGGGATTCCGCACCATCAAACGGAATTGATTGATACACAAACAGATTGGGGACTTACAATTGGTATCAGAGCAACGATTGTATCAGTCAATTTTGTCAGATCTGGAGCTTATTTTATCTTATTTTTGAAATATTTTTGCGTTTTTGGATAGATCTCTGAAAATTAAGGGTTTTTCTTCTTTGCATTTTCCATAAAAACAAGTTTTTAATCGAGTTTTGGAGCAAAAAAGGGTGAAAAACGTATTTTTTTTTTTTTTTTTTTTTTGCGAATCTGTTGAAGGTTTACGAACTTTGAAAGGTTTACGGTCGGAAACAGTTTACGGTCGGCGGCGACGGCGTTTACGGCTAGGGTTTCCCGGAGTTTACGGCCAGTCGGAGTTTGCGCTCCAGCAGCCTCGGTCTTCGCTTCGGAGTTGATTCTCGCACGTCCTCGCATCGAGTCATCGGCCTCGTCCTCGCAGCAGCATCTTCGTCTCGCATACACTAAATAAAAAGGGGAAAGGGAATTGGGGGTGCCCGGGATCGAACCCGGGTCTCCCCTAAACTTAACAAAGGCACCTTACAAGTTGGACTAGGAAGCCTCTTGATTCATCCTTGCAAAATTTAATTCAAAAGGCATCTTTCTCAGTTCCAACTTTCAAAATTTGACACTTGTAACCTAAAAACTCAATTTCTTTTAGTTTTAAATTCTTTTTCATCGAAAATAAATAAATAATTAATAATAATAATAATAATAATAATAATAATTAATAAATAAATAAATAAAATAATAAAAAAATTATAATAGAAAAAATTTATTTTTTAAATTTTGACTTTGACTTTTAAAATTTGACCTTTGACTTTAAACTTTGACTTTCTCGTTGAACTTTTAAATTTTCAAATATAGCTTTTCGGTTTGACTTTTAAGTTTGACTTTTCAAGTTTGATTTTTGAGTTTAACTTTTTAAATTTGACTTTTAAGGTTGACTTTTGAGGTTTATAGTCAAAGGGCATTTTTAAATTTTAGTTGGACGTTTAAGTTTTATTTTAGCTTCGAGTTGTGCTTTTAATGCCTTTTGAGATCAACAAAGGAATTGAAGACATGAAAGAGAATTGTCAGGATATGTTAAAACAAAATTTCAACATGTTCAACTACATTCCCGGAGAAACCATGAAGGCTCAACTGTAGCGATTTACCACACTCACTACTGAGATGAATATAACTGGGATCTTCTTGACCAAATCTGAGATAAACAAAAAGCTACTGATTTCACTTCCGAAATCGTGGGATATGAACGTAGCTATCATCAAGAAGACAAAAGATCTCAATCGTCTTAGCATTGCTGATGTAATTGAAGAGCTTGATGCTTTGAAGTGCGGAAAAACAATGAGTTCCACAAACATCGCGGTCAATGAAGTTTCATGTACTCCATCTTGTGAAGATACGATTAAAATTCTTCGTGAACATAATGATTTGCTAAAAAGGGAAGTCGAGGACCTAAAATATGAAGGATATCAACTTAGGGAAGGACACAAACCCCTGAAGGCTGAATTAGAAGCAAAAACCAAAGGCTTTAGGAAGCTTCAGGAAGAGTATAGCAACATGTCTGAAAATTATGACTATATTAAGAGACAACTTGCTGCTGTAACTTAAGAACTTGACACTTTAAAAATTAAGTGTGGAAAAACAGAAATTAGTTTCAAAAATTATACTGCATCAAGTCAGACAATCGAGTCCTCATTTGAAACCCAATTAAAATTCAAAGATAATCAAAACAAGGGTCTAGGGTATGATTGTGTTCCTCCACTTTTCAATCATAACTACACATCCATCCCTATGACACAGGAAGAAATTGACAAGGAGACACATCTTCATTATGGAAAACCATTTGGATTTGTGTCAGGAGGTATTCAGATTGAAGATTCGGATGTTTCTACTTCATGTGCAGGTAAAGTAAAAGAAGATGAGAACAAGGAGAACACTACTGAACAAACAATTGGCTCCTTGAACTCAGAATCTGTTGCTTTGAATTCTGTTACTCCCAACAAACCTGTCATTGAGAAATACAAGCCTCCAATTCCAGGGAAACAGAGTGCTTGCTGCAAGTGTGCATGTGGGATCAATAAGAGACAAGGCATGGATAAGCCACCAAGGGCAGGAAGAGACAACTTCCCAGTGAAGAAAAAGACATGTTTTCAATGTGGAACACCTGGGAACATTGCCAGAAATTGTCCTAATCGCGCATACGTTCCCCACTATGCACAAGGCTGGCAGAACGCGCCAAGAGGGATATTTTTCAAAAAAAACCCCTCAAGGTCACGTTCAGACAATGGTGACTGGAATGAGCAGAAGGCCAAGAATCAAATCCACAAGGCCAAGAATCCGAATCCCAAGGGAAAGAAGGGAATGTCGGCCAAGAAGCCCATTCCAAGATATGCTCCAGTGAAACAAAGACCGGTTAGGTCAAAGTCATCTCAACGGACGACATCAAGGTCAAAAGCAAGTACTGAGGCACCCATCAGATCGAAAAAAGAAATGGGTCAAACCTAACTACAAATGGGTTCCAAAGATTCAAATTTCCAAATTTCCTAATGACTCTAACTTTTCTACATATTCTGTTTGTGATATGCAGTATATGTCATGGGAGAGAGTATCGTGAAAGGATGAAAAAGGTCGACCCAGTTTCAAAATGGACTAGGTTCCAAAGACCAACTGATCTCGCTCTGTGTCGGAGCAGCTATGGAGGCATATCATTAGAATTCAGTTTGTTGGTAGTGGTTGTTCCAGGCACATGATAGGAGGCATCTCTCAACTGTACAACATTCAGAACTTTGTTCGAGAGTATGTGTCCTTTGCGGAAAAGGAAAGAAGGGAAGAAAGGAAGGGATCACATGGGGTTTGTGCTTAATGATGTAAAGAATTTTCGGATCTATTCTGAGATTATGCGTGCTGTTTTTAGACCTTCTCGATGCAAATTCAATCGGTGAATTACGGTTTGCGTTTTCTTCTCTATACTCCTGAGTTTATCTTACTATGATTCGTTTTAAAGACAAGTTTTCATTTTCTTAATAGTTTTTCGTTAGTAGTTATTATTGGCAAATGATATTATCAAGTGATAACGGGCAATCTAAATTTGCATAATGTATGAAAATTAAATTGACTAGCTCTGTGCTCGATGCACTGGTAGGCACGAAAGATTTTAAATGAACTTGACTTGGAAGAGTTGAACTTAAGGAATTCAAGGACTTAACAAACATCGAACTAGTTAGATCCGTTTAGCTTGGAAATAAGACGCTCAGATAGGTTGAGCAGGGAGATATACATGAGAATCTACCGGTCACATTAAAAGAACCCGTATCTAGAAATGTGGACTAACTTTTCCTCGATGTGCAGATTCGTCCTTTATTCCAGTTTTGATGGGGTAACTGGGGAATTCCGATAAACTAGGTTTGTAGAAGGTTATTTTCTTGCTTTTTGTCAGTTAGTCATATGTTGCCTCCTCTGCGTGATCGAAAGATCCGACATGGAGTATAACATATGCAATTCTATCTCTATGCATCTTCTTTCTATGCAATTCTTTCTATATGTTAGCCATATATTGTCTCCTCTGTGTGACCCATAATCCGACCTGGTACACAGTATATGCATCATTCTCTTCTCAATCCCTCTAAAACGTCAGTTAGTCCTATGTTTCATCCTCTGCATGATTGGAAGAGATCTGACCTGGATGTATAACATATGCATTCTAAATCTATCTTCTCTCTTAATAATTGTCTGCTCACCCGGTGTAAGGAGTATTCTGGAAGTACTTGATGGCTGGAGCATATCAGGAAGCGGGAAACACGTTCTAGTACAATTGTAAATTGAAGACATACAGATTATCTGTAGATCTCGCTGCTCAATTTAGGTGGACAACAATATCCCTGGTTGTGGTCTGCTAAATGGTGCCAAGGAAATTTATTTAAGAATAACGTCTAAAAATGTCATGTCATTCGTAAATTGTCCAAATTCTGTCACAAATGTTTCGTGCTTAAGTGGACCACAATACTGGTGATCGATCAGACGAAGACATGAAAACAAGGGTATTAACAAGTGGAATAGGGTTGTCTCACAACTTTGTTCCCAAATATTTTTCCTTTTGTTAAATTTGTTCATAGTTTTCCTCTATGTACAAATTTAGGAGGAGAATTAAAAAAAATCAAAAATAAAAAAAAATAAAAAAAATTAAAATCCAAAAATAGTGTTATTTCAGTTTTATTTCTTGTTCAGAAAAATCAAAAACCCAAAAATATTTCTGTTTCTGTTTTAATTTGTGTGCTAAGTTTTCTTTCATTTTTGTTTTGTCTTGAAAAGTGAAATTAGGTGTAGATGAGATTCATGGAGACTGTGTCAAAAATTCTGAGCCAAAGCTTCATCCTTGAGCACCGAAGAACTCTCATTCGAAGGAGCAAGAAATGAAGATTATTCTTTCAACATTCAATCCTTCAACCCCAGAAGCAAGGTGAAGCTGAAATTGAAGATTATTTGACGGATTGCATTAAAGTCTCCTCAATCAATCTGCTGCTATCTGTGTACCTACTGAAGTGATCCAGAAGATTATTTCTCTCTGATGTTCTCTCTGAAGATTCTCAAGCTGAAAGCGCTATCTTTTAAGAATCAGTACAAGAAGCCTCCTCACCCAATGCGCGTTCAATGTCAAATTCTGAAGAAAAGCCTAACTGCTCAAGATGAAGTCATTCATTGAAGATTCATCAAGTTCATCTTGAAGTCGTGAAGAATTTGAAGATTAATGCTGAAGCCAAGCTCTCGATGAAGATTGACAAGAAAAGCCAACTACTTTTTAGGGGGAGCTTGTTGGGTCAATTTAGAAAAGAAAGTTATAAACCAAGGGGGAGATTGTTGGGTCAAAAATGTGATTTATACTTTGCTTTTCTATGAAAATTTATTTTTATGTAATGTTTATGAGTTTATGGTCAGATGGTATGTTTACGTCGTAAACAGGTTTACGGCCGTAAACCCATTTACGACCGTAAACCCATTAGGCCCATATTCTCCAAGTATAAATATAGGTGTAAGGGGGTGAGGAGTAGATTGATGAACAGAAGAAAGTTTACGACCAATAGAGAGAGAAAAAGGAGCGTACGTGTGTAACTGTGTGAATCTTGTAAGGGAACTTCATTCTAATAAATTCAAACAAGATTTATATTATCCTTCTTCTCCTTCTCTTCTATTTGATCTGACATCATCCGTTTGATTGGGATTCTGTACCAGCAAACACATCTGATTGATACACAAGTAGATTGGGGACTTACAGCAAGAGTTGTTAGGTCTCCATCAAACTACTGAGACTATGGTAGAGATCACAGCCAAGTCTCGGGAGAGAGGTTATCTGGTACCGCAATATGCAATAGATAAGAGAATGAAGAAGGTGAGGTATCATGATATATTACAGAATGATATCACTAAGATCGTGAGTATCTCGGGGTGCGAAACCATGAATGATACGACTTCTAGAGCCTGAGAACGGGTTATTGACTTGGAGCACAATAGGAACAGGGAACCAAAATAGTTGCATATATTGAAGGGCCTCGGGAAGATACCCAAGATTTTTGATAAGCTTTTGAGAGGCCAGCAGGGCCGGATTCAGTGCAGCACTTGCGGGAAATTGCATGATGTAGTTTTTTTTCATTCCAAGGGCTTGGGTAAGTGTACACTTGGGTTGTTTCCCTGTTTTTGTTCGGGTTATATCTTCGAGTGATGTTGTATGCCATTTTCATGCCGAGAGCTATTAGCGGGTAGCGAAAGTTCATTTCCTTAATTGTAGGTTGGGAGTGTACAATGTCATCTTGGTTTATGGTTGAGATTGGATCAAGGGTGTTATATGGAAGGTCTGCGGTTAGGGTTTCGCATGATGGTTATCCAACATCTTCAGGAGTCGGTGGTCCTAATAACCGTTATTGATTGGCTGATGGAAGAGCCAAGGAAAGTGGCTCGTTGCTGAGGTACTGGTTGGAGCATCTGTCTTTTGGTCTTCGAGATTCGAGTGTGGTATCATTTAGAGCATCAGGACATATTGGTTTCGCTGAGATTCGGGAAGTTTTCATCTGGTTCTTAGAAGTTGTGTGATATTTTGGGATTAGTTAGTAATGGAGCACAAGCTAGTAAGAGTTGGTTGTCATCAGATTGATCATTGGAAAGTGATAAGGATTGGGAATTTTACAATTTTCATGTATTGCGAAGACTTAGTCGAATCTAAGCAGGGGAGAATCATCCAGGGATTCAAATGTAACGACGTAAAATTTTGACCAAATTTTCAAATTTCAAAACACATTGATTTTAATAAATAAACCATAAAATGCCACAATGTCAATTCACCAAAACTCATGTTCAAAAGAAAATAGTATATAAAACTACAGGATCCTCTAAATCATAAAACAATCTCTGGTGTGTGTACAATCAAGCCAGCGCCTTCCCGTGATCCTGAGAAGTACCTGAAACACATAAAATTTTGACCAAAATTTCAAATTTCAAAACACAATGATTTTAATAAATAAACCATAAAATGCCACAATGTCAATTCACCAAAACTCATGTTCAAAAGAAAACAATATATAAAACTCCAGGATCCTCTAAATCATAATACAATCTCCGATGTGTGTAAAATCTAGCTAGCGCCTTCCTGTGATCCACCGGGGGAACGTACTCATCTCATAACATCATAAAAAATCTCTCCCAAATCACCACAACATGCTTTGCAGGAGTGAAACTAGCCGTGACAAATTCCACCAGTCCTTCGCTCCCAAGCGAAGTTGGTTCAACGTGAACCGCACCCTCAAATGCTCTGGGCATGAACAAGTGTAGAAACATCCCTCAATATCAGAGATTTATACAGGGCCACCAATAATCTCTCTTCAGGTCCAAGTACATCTTAGTGGATCCTGTATGGATTGAGAATCTCAATCTATGCGCCTCCTCCATCAAAATACGGCGAGCTCCGCCAGTGTAGGACACCCAAATCCACCCCCGGAAAGTCATAAGCCCTCGACTATCTAGCAAAAACTCAGACACTTGCCTAATCACCCGCTCCGTCTTGTGATTCTCCGGTCTCATGGCCTCCACTTGGGCCTCTCGAATGGTATCTAAGACTAGAGTCATTACTAACATCCTCATGCAGACATCTCGGATCAGAGCACTCTCTACTCTACGGCTCAGGGCGTCAACTACCACATTAGCCTTGCCCGGATGGTACAAGATCTCACAGTCATAATCTTTTACTACATCTAACCACCTCCACTGTCTCATATTTAGGTTGGGCTGATTCATGAGATAGTTCAGGCTCTTATGGGCTATGTAGATGGCACACCTAACACTATAACGATAGTGGCGCCAAATCTTAAGGGAAAACACCACCTCCCCTAACTCCAAATCATGTGTGGGATACCTCGTATCGTGAAGATTCAGCTGCCTCGACGCATATGCAATCACGTGACCCTCTACATCAACACTGCACCCATCCCTGAGATAGAAGATGTAACAGCCCAAAATCTTAAGTATTGTTTAATAGCATTTTAGGGTGTTTTAAAGGGGGGACTCGGCGAGTTGGAGCCAGACTCGCCGAGTAGGGTCGCAGTTGTGGTCGCGGGTTCGTGGCTGGACTCGACGAGTCCAGGTATGGACTCGGCGAGTCGACGCTGTTCAGTGGAAAACCCTAGCCGTTCAGTTTGGGACGTATATAAGGGATCTTATGCCGTCATTTCTCGTCTTTTGGCCGATTGAAGAGAACCCTAAACGACTGAGGCGTCTAGAGCAAGCTTGAAGGCCATGGGTGACCTTGAAGGAATTGTTGTGCAAGGAGGAGAAGGGTTTTAGTTAAAGGAACTGCAGGGAGTTCGAGTTCTGAAGTTTGGGGAACATGGAAGGTACATCATTCAGGTAATAACTCGGATTACATTCTCCTGTGATTGATGTGTATATAGATTTAGGGTTTATGGAACCCATTTGGAGTCTAGATGGTTTGTTGTGTTGTTATTCAACGTTTATAACCTTGCATTAGGACCCTTAGAGGTCCAGAAGGATCCATGTTTGTATATTCGGGAAAATATGTACCTCAGGAAGCAGTTCGATCGACTGCATGGCGTGGACTCGCCGAGTCGGATGGTCAGACTCGGCGAGTAGCTTGAAGATTCACTGGGACTCGCCGAGTTTGTTCTTCAGACTCGGCGAGTGGAGTCGGGGTGGCCCCGCGATTCTTCCAGGAGTAACTCGTCGAGTCAAAGGGGATATTCGACGAGTAGAAGGGGAATTTTAGAGGATTGAAGAACGACCAGACTCGCCGAGTCGCCAGGGAACTCGCCGAGTCCAGTCGAGCTGACAATGGACTGTTGACCAGAGATGACCGGTGTGATTTCTTAGGGTCAGTTAACGTGGAAAGTAGAAGTGTTAATAAGAGATATATGATGTTACAGGGAGCTTGTAGCTCGGAGGATCAAGTGCAAAGGACTTCAGGAGTTGCTATCTCCCAGCGTCCGCGAGGTGAGTCTTCTCACTATACTTCACCCGGAAGGGTTTGATTGTGTGACCGGAAGGTCAAGTATGTTATGTGTTATGTTTATATGCTATAAATGGAAAGTTAGCTGCTACGCGTGATATACATGTTTATATATGGGCCGGAAGGCAAAGTATTATGTGACAGAAAGGTCAGGTATGATATATGATGTATGTGCTTTATGTGTTAGAGTATTTGTATTATGTGTTATATATGTGTATGGGCCGGAAGGCAATTATTTTATGGGCCAGAAGGCAATTATCTTATGGGCCGGAAGGCAATTATCTTATGGGCCGGAAGGCAATTATCTTATGGGCCGGAAGGCAAATATCTTATGGGCCGGAAGGCGAGTATCTCATGGGCCGGAAGGCATTGTGCAGTGGACCGGAAGGTCAGGGCCTGGAAAGGCGTACGTGCGTAAGGTGTATATTGGGGAACTCACTAAGCTTCGTGCTTTCGTTGTTTATGTTATGTTGTTTCAGGTTCTTACAGTAACGCGGGATGGAAACGGTTCGATTGTACACACCGAAGAAAGAGTTGTGTTTTGGAGGATCCTGGTCTTCTATTATAATGAAAATGAAACTATGTTTTGTAATTCGAATGTGAATAAGATTTTAAACAAGTGTTTTTAATATTAAATTGATTATTTAAATGAAAAATCTTGTCTTGAAAATCACGGTGTTACAATTGGTATCAGAGCCTTGGTTTGAGGGATTCGGACGCGCCTACGGGTAAATCTGGACTCAAACTGAGGAAGTAAGAAAAAGTTTTCCAAATAAATGGTTTTCTAAAAGTGAATAAGAGTTCAAAGAGAAAGCAAGAAAGAGTAGTGTGTACAATCAGCCAGAGCCAAACGGTGATTTCCCAAAATACCCTTACTTTTGTGTTATGAAATATTTATTATGCACTTTATGAGATATTATTGCATCCTAGAGACAGGCTAGGTATTTCATATCTTAGGACTAGAGTGGCCTGATTTGTGATGCCTTAGTCTAGGGTTGGTTGTTATATGTGCGTTATGCTTTTGTGTGTATGTGATGAGTGAGGGTATCTAGTTAGAACGCACGAGGGGTAGAGCTACAGAGTACAGTGGTACTTCCGAGGATGAGCCGAGAAGGTGGAGCTATCACAGATAGGGAGTCCTATGTATGCTTCGATGCTCGAATGCTGCTTGCTTCGTGCTTTGTGGAGTTCTCGATGATGGGAGTCAGCTACTAAGTGAGTATGACGATACTCAGGAGGTAGATGGCTGGCATCATTAGGAACTCTTCAGCAGCTGATAGCAAAGAAGTGGGGGGGGGGGGGGACGGCGGAAGGGACTAAGGAGTAAACCTAGCCAGATGAGTGCACTGGTAGAGTAGAGGATTTCGCTGGAGAGCGAGCACGCGCGATGGGATTGGTGAAAGAGTAGATTGATCAGCTACTTAGGAACTTTGGGATGGTCCGTGTAGAAAGTATGGGTAGATATGGCAGGTAGTATGGGCCCGTACTACTGAAAGCAGAGGACCCATACTTGATACAGGGAGCATTCTGAAGGTCCTAAGGAACGGAACGAGGAGTGATGTTATGGTTCGAGTACCATACATCGGAGCAGATTGCGGAGTGATGTTATGGTCCGGGCACCATACATCGGAACAGATTGAGTTAGATGTTGTGGTCCGAGTGCTATACATTGGAGCAGATTGAGGAGTGATGCTATGGTTCAGGTACCATACACCGAAGCAAATTGAGAAGGGATGTCATGGGATGAGTACCATGGTTCGTAGTGGATGATGCTGGTGACTATCTTGTTATCCGGTTATGATCGATGAGGTAAAGATCGGACGCTATGGGTTTTAGGCCAGTAGATCATGATTGAGGATGGAGAGGCGTTCCTTGAGGGGAAAGGCGAGTACCTATAAGAGTATTGTGGTAGGGAGTTAAAAGGAGAGGAAATTTCGGTCTGAGTCGAGAAATCAGTCGATAGAGGAGAGGTCACCTTCTAGGTGGGTAGTGCCATTTATGTTCGTGTGCAAGACACGAGAGGTCTGGTGTTTCAGTTTTGGATTGGAGTACACCCTGCAGGTAGTTATCGATAATGATTTCCCTCAGAGCATCAGGTGGCGGGTGTGCCGCGAGGCAGTGATTTACCGTGAGCAGACAGTCAGTTGGGACTGAGGTAGTCGAGAACCACACCACACCTAATTGAGAATAATAGGTTGTGTTATAGTGGTAGCCGTGAAGAGTTCAGTCGAGTTTTGCAGTGCAGAGAGTTTCGTCTATGTTGAGAGTGAGTTCCTGTCCTTGGGACAAATCCGGCGTTGGATATGGGTTGATGAGTTGAGATGAGAGAAACGATGATTTTGTGGTGCAGTCTACGAGTCAAAGACGTTATCGAGCAGTGCAGATGCTTAGTATTAGGTTGGTATGGGATTTGGAACGATTAGAGGCAGCCGTGATGAGAAGTTCTTGGAGAGTTAACCAGAGGTTCAGAGTATAGAGGGTTGATCGACTTTATAAGGGGAGGGACTATTGGGCGTTGCATAGCACTTTCCTGGAGAAGGTACGATTTCGCTGGTGAAAGATAGTTGTGGGTTGATGGTATGCTAACTAGTGACGGTTCGAACCCCAGTGGGGGAGAACCGGGTGCAGTACGTAGAAAACAAAGAATTGCCAAGAGTAGTTATAAGTGGAGTATAGAGATGCAGTAGGAAATCATGAGACCAGAGGTGTCGATGATCGAGTAAAGGGGTCAGAGTGAGTTAATGCGGGAAGTACTTGAAGAGGAGAACGAACGTATTCATGACAGTTGATTGGTGTTGTTGCAAGAAGATAGAGAATGATTGGGCAGTCAACTTTCGGAGTCGGTATGCGTATCCTTGTTTGGATTTTGAGTGTCGGGAAAAAGGGATTGGAGAATTATCAGCGCATTTCGTACGTCAACATTATCTCGCATTCCAATCGAGAAATTATATGCACCAAGGTTGTAAGGCGGGGAAAATATAGATTAATTATGGGGTGCAGGGGATCAGTGGTGGTGGTAGTAATATGGGATATTCGGGTATGATATCCTTATTTTGGAGTTATTCGGGAATCCCGAATTGAATCGACGTGTGGCATATTAGGTATCTGCGGATTTAGTAGGAGTCTTCGAGTATGGGCATTTAGGGAGATTATTGAGAGGATGGATTTTCGCAAGATGGGCGTTCGTTATGTTGATTGCCTCCATAGTCTGTGGTGGATGTTCGAGTCGCAGTACTCACTAGTCAGAGGGTGTTGTGATACTGCGTGGAGTTGCAGTACTCACTGGGTGATAAGAGAATTTTTATGTTGGAATATTTTCGAGCAGCGTATGAGGTGGAAGAGTTTCGAGTTTGGGTAGCCCTGGTATTGAGTCTTTGGAGCTTGGATGTTGAGTCGGGGGCGAGACGGGGGTCTTCGTCTCTGTCGGGAGATGCGGGGCGATACACAAGGAAGAGGCACAGCAGAAACCAGAGATTAGAGTTGAGACGATCCTCGGTGAGATTGTATTTTCTCTCACGAGGAAAAGAAGATTTTGTGACTTACGTGTCACTGGGTCGGGATAGTGGTCACGGGGAGAAAAGTTAGTGGAATATTTGGATCGCGATATGGGTGACCGTTGGGGGCTCAGAGGTGGAGCCAAAAGTTGATCTGGTACTTAGTCTTGAAGAGGAATATGGGAAAGGAGCTTATCATGATGACATCTGAGGACACTTTAGAGAGGGCGAACGATGCGGACGTTCGAAGACATGTTTCGGGCATGTGTATTAGCTGTCGGAGGAAGCCGCGGTACGTAATTATCATTGGTTGAGTTGTTCCATATTAACAGCCATCATTAGTGCATTAGTATGCCGCCCTTTGAGCTGTTGCATGGAAGGTGATGTCGGAATCTCGTTCGTTGAGGAAAGGTAATGCATGGACCCGAGAGTCCTTGCGAGCAGATCCGGAATGGGTGCGGTACATGGAATAGTGACAAGGTCGTCAAGCGGATTTCCTAGGTAAGGGAAGAGAAAGTTACGTGGGGGGTGAGTGCAGCATGTGTATACGATTGCAAGAGGAGAACTCGTGAGAGTTGCCCTGAGAATTGAGAATGGGTCCCTCAGTTATCCGATATGGATAAAGTGGGCTTAGGAACGGGGAACCGGTGATTCAGAGTTTCATAACCCTTATGGGTCATGTGATCATTGAAATTTAGATCAGAGTCGCGTCTTGGGTAATTCTCGGTTGCAGGAAGCGGTGGACAGTACAGCGATCGTGTTTTGGTCGACAGAGCAGATGCAGCAGGATTAACCAGAGGTTAAAGATCGTTAGAGTTGACAGGAAGGTTATGCTGACAGACGCCGTTTCGAGCATGGGTTTCAGGTCGGCGACTTCGTATTCCTGACAGTCTCTCCCTGTGAAGGGGTGTTTCGATCCAGGAAGTGGGGTAAGTGGGGGCCTCGGTATGTTGGGTCTGTGTGTGAAGGTGCGAAGGTAGGAAAGGTGGCCTACCGGTTGGAGCTGCCAACGGAATTGGGATGGATCCATGACACTTTTAGGTGTCGCCATTGAAGAGGTGTATAGCAGATGAGTCACCAGTGGTTCTACTAGAGAACGATTAGGTGGATGCGAGCCTGTGTTACGCCGAGAGGCCAGTGGCCATCAGGGATCGGAAGATCAAGTTTCTGAGGAACAAGGAGGTACCTCTGGTGTTGATTCAGTGGCAACCGCGGAAGAGATCGGAAGTGTCTAGGGAAGCCGAAACGTGTGGTGCGGGAGCAGCAGCCAGAACTATTTTCAGAGTGAGACTTCGAGGGCGAAGTCTAATTCTAGTGGGGGAGAATTGTAACAGCCCAAAATCTTAAGTATTGTTTAATAGCATTTTGGGGTGTTTTAAAGGGGGGACTCGGCGAGTTGGAGCCAGACTCGCCGAGTAGGGTCGCAGTTGTGGTCGCGGGTTCGTGGCTGGACTCGACGAGTCCAGGTATGGACTCGGCGAGTCGACGCTGTTCAGTGGAAAACCCTAGCCGTTCAGTTTGGGACGTATATAAGGGATCTTATGCCGTCATTGCTCGTCTTTTGGCCGATTGAAGAGAACCCTAAACGACTGAGGCGTCTAGAGCAAGCTTGAAGGCCATGGGTGACCTTGAAGGAATTGTTGTGCAAGGAGGAGAAGGGTTTTAGTTAAAGGAACTGCAGGGAGTTCGAGTTCTGAAGTTTGGGGAACATGGAAGGTACATCATTCAGGTAATAACTCGGATTACATTCTCCTGTGATTGATGTGTATATAGATTTAGGGTTTATGGAACCCATTTGGAGTCTAGATGGTTTGTTGTGTTGTTATTCAACGTTTATAACCTTGCATTAGGACCCTTAGAGGTCCAGAAGGATCCATGTTTGTATATTCGGGAAAATATGTACCTCAGGAAGCAGTTCGATCGACTGCATGGCGTGGACTCGCCGAGTCGGATGGTCAGACTCGGCGAGTAGCTTGAAGATTCACTGGGACTCGCCGAGTTTGTTCTTCAGACTCGGCGAGTGGAGTCGGGGTGGCCCCGCGATTCTTCCAGGAGTAACTCGTCGAGTCAAAGGGGATATTCGACGAGTAGAAGGGGAATTTTAGAGGATTGAAGAACGACCAGACTCGCCGAGTCGCCAGGGAACTCGCCGAGTCCAGTCGAGCTGACAATGGACTGTTGACCAGAGATGACCGGTGTGATTTCTTAGGGTCAGTTAACGTGGAAAGTAGAAGTGTTAATAAGAGATATATGATGTTACAGGGAGCTTGTAGCTCGGAGGATCAAGTGCAAAGGACTTCAGGAGTTGCTATCTCCCAGCGTCCGCGAGGTGAGTCTTCTCACTATACTTCACCCGGAAGGGTTTGATTGTGTGACCGGAAGGTCAAGTATGTTATGTGTTATGTTTATATGCTATAAATGGAAAGTTAGCTGCTACGCGTGATATACATGTTTATATATGGGCCGGAAGGCAAAGTATTATGTGACAGAAAGGTCAGGTATGATATATGATGTATGTGCTTTATGTGTTAGAGTATTTGTATTATGTGTTATATATGTGTATGGGCCGGAAGGCAATTATTTTATGGGCCGGAAGGCAATTATCTTATGGGCCGGAAGGAAATTATCTTATGGGCCGGAAGGCAATTATCTTATGGGCCGGAAGGCAAATATCTTATGGGTCGGAAGGCGAGTATCTCATGGGCCGGAAGGCATTGTGCAGTGGACCGGAAGGTCAGGGCCTGGAAAGGCGTACGTGCGTAAGGTGTATATTGGGGAACTCACTAAGCTTCGTGCTTACGTTGTTTATGTTATGTTGTTTCAGGTTCTTACAGTAACGCGGGATGGCAACGGTTCGATTGTACACACCGAAGAAAGAGTTGTGTTTTGGAGGATCCTGGTCTTCTATTATAATGAAAATGAAACTATGTTTTGTAATTCGAATGTGAATAAGATTTTAAACAAGTGTTTTTAATATTAAATTGATTATTTAAATGAAAAATCTTGTCTTGAAAATCACGGTGTTACAGAAGAACCACAATAGACTACAAATTCCTTTACTTCGTCTGAAGGGATAACATCGGAGCTTCGTACAATCTCTGGCAAAGGGTCTTGAAAGATGCCTACTGCTCAGGCCCCCAAACAAAAGTAACGCCCTTCCGGGTCAACTTGGTGAGAGGAACCGTAATCTTGGAGAAATCCCTCATAAATCTATGATAGTAGCCGACCAATCACAGAAAACTCCAGATCCCGGATGGGGATCTCGACACCTCCCATCTCGTAACTACCTCAATCTTGGCCGGATCGACCAATATCCCGCTCTGATTAATGAGATGTCCCAGAAAGTGGATCTCTCAAAGCCATAAATCACACTTGGAGAATTTGGCATACAGCCTCTCCGACCTCAAAACCCTAAGAACCTCTCGTAGATGCTTCTCATGCTGTAACGCCCGTAGATCCGGGCTAGTCACTTTAGAGATAATAGGGGTTGAAAAACACTTTTTGTAACATCCGGATTTTACCAGGTATCTTGTAAATCTAATTTTGTTGTTTTGTGAGGGGGGACTCGGCGAGTTGGAGCTCAGACTCGCCGAGTAGGGACGCGGATTTGGACAATGGAGCGCGCCTGGACTCGGCGAGTCCAGGATATGGACTCGGCGAGTCTGCGCTGGGTAATGAAACCCTAAATCTCCGGGTTTGAGGCCTATTTAAAGGGCCTTATGGCCGTCATTTGTGCTCACCCCAACCCTCAGTGAGTGACCCTTGTGTTCTTGAGCGATTTGTGAAGAGAAAGGGGCATTTCTTGACCTTGTGTGTATTATTTAGCAAGAAGAAGGAGACTCTAGGCAGGAGGAAGCAAAGGAGGTTGCTATTTCGTGGATTTGGAGCTTAGATCATCACTCTAGAGGTATTATCTCGGACCATTTTCTGTTTAATGAAGTATTATGCAATTTAGGGCTTATGATGGTCATTTATGGGAGGATTTGATGCCCATTGGTTCCCTCCTTGAGTTGAGGTTATGGATCTGGACCCATAGAGGTCCAGAGAGCCTCACTCATCAAGCTTTATGGGTGACAATGGAGTCTTTGACCTTGTGTTGTAGTATTTGAGTCAAAAACATCATATATGGTCATATAGAGGTTGTATGTGCATCAAGATTGTAACTTTACGTGCTAAATGAGCTTGGAGGGACTGGATCTATGGATTAATGGACTGGATCTGACCTTTAGAGCAAGATTGAGTCAGTGCATGGCATGGACTCGCCGAGTCCGAAGAACAGACTCGGCGAGTAGCATGAATGTTGCCCGACCACACTGTGAGTGGCCTCGCCGAGTTGGGAAAGGTGGACTCAGTGAGTCAAGGGGGAGCCAGAATGGACAGGTGGACTGAGTCTAACTGGACTCGCCGAGTTGTTCTTTAGACTCGGCGAGTTGAGTCGTGGTGGCCCCACAACTCGTAACCAGGTGGAACTCGTCGAGATGAGTGAATGCTCGACGTGTCAGGGGAGGGTTCCAGGAAATTGGTGCATACGCTCAGACTCGCCGAGTCGCTATAGCGCACTCGTTGAGTCCGGTCAAAGTTGACCGTTGACCGTTGACCTAGATTGACTTGTTATAGTGTGGTCAACCCTAGTTGGGAAAGTGTTAATTAGAGGTGTATTGTGCTATAGGGGGACGACAGCTCGACAAGTCGAGTGATTAGCGATTTCAGGTTTACGATTTACCGAGACACGCGAGGTGAGTCTTCTCACTATACTTTACCTTGAGTAGGTAACCAGAGTTATGTGATAGAGTATTTGTATGCTATGTATGTTATGTGTTGTACTGCATTACTTCTATGTGATTGATGCTGTGCATGTTTACAGAGTTAGAACCGGAAGGTTCATAGAGTTAGAACCTGAGGGTTCACAGAGTTTGGGTGCACGGACCCACAGAGTTATAGCCTCGAGTGGCTAATATGTGTTATATGTAGTATTTTGGGGAACTCACTAAGCCTTGTGCTTACAGTGTTGATGTTATTGTTTCAGGTACTAGTGACGACCGCGGGAAGGCACCGGCTTGATCCGTGCACACACACATTCGGAGCTTGACATCATGATCTTGGGATTTTGTATTGTCTTGTTTGGATAATTAAAATGGTTGTTTTATG
The DNA here is from genome assembly GCF_052625555.1 of Lactuca saligna. NCBI lineage: Eukaryota > Viridiplantae > Streptophyta > Magnoliopsida > Asterales > Asteraceae > Lactuca > Lactuca saligna. The sequence goes on from NC_136422.1 coordinate 150,802,314, forward strand.
AATATCAATGGAATTATGTTTTATAAAAATTGAAAAAAATTTGTTTTGAAAATTTTCGGTGTTACAAATTGGTATCAGAGCCTTGGTTTGAGGGATTCGGATACACCTTCGGGGGTATTTGAACTCAAACTGAGGAATTGAAGAGATGTTTTCAAAATAAAACCAAAATTTTCTAAGAGTAAAAGATTTTCCAGGGAGGAACGTGTGTATGATCAGCCAGCGCCCGAACGGTGAATTCCCAAAATACTTTATATTACGTGATAATTATTATTAATGTGATGTGTTTGCATGCTAGAGTATGCTAGGTATTGCTGATAGGACTAGAGTGGCCTGTTTTGTGATGCCTTAGCCTAGGAAAGGGTGAGCTGCTATGAGGTGTTGAGAGTATCTAGGTAGCAGCTAGGACCTTGTGTGAGATCTGTTACAAAGTGATTTAAGATTAATAGAGTACTTGGGGATTGGGATCCGAAGAGGAAGATTTGGGGTGTGTACTGAGACGGTGCGGACAGTAGTATTGGGCCCGTACTACTGAAAGCACCGGTGCGGTACACAGTCCAAATAAGAATCTTGGGATACCAAGAATCAAGGAGGGGTGGATTGTCGAATGTAAGAGTGTTCGAGTAAATTCTAATTATCGCATGTTGTATTTCAGAGGTTGATCATGGTGAGGACACGTCACATGCCGGAGGATGCCGGAACTAGCGATGAGGAGATTCGACAGATCATTCATGAGGAGGTGGCTGCGGTCATCAGAGCTGAGTTACCAGAGATGTTCGGGTCTATTAAGACCGCGTTGATTGAGACATTTGACGAGCGCTATGCCGCTCTTTCTGAGGCTGCGGTTGCAGCAGCTACCGCAGCGATTGCTGCGGCAAGGCCCCAGGGAGGTGATGCGTCATTGTTTAGGGAGTTCAGCAACACCAAACCACCAGAGTTTGATGGTACGCAGGACCCGGTGGCAGCTATGAGGTGGATATCTGATATGGAGGGATGCTTCTTCACTTGCTCGTCCCCTGAGCATTTGAAGGTTCGGTTCGTGCTGAACCAGCTTCGCTTGGGAGCGAAGGACTGGTGGAAGTTTGTGACGGTGCATTTCACACCGACTGAGCTTTCGGCAGTGACCTGGGAGAGGTTCACTACCATGTTCCGAGATGAGTACGTTCCTCAGGTGGAGAGGGAGCGTCTGACACAGGAGTTTCTGACCCTCAAGCAGGGTACCGAGTCAGTTACAGCGATTACGAGGATGTTTCATGAGAGGGCGATGTTCTGCCCTGAGCACGTGTCCACTGAGCAGGCACGTATGAGCCGTTACCTTAGCATTCTGAGATGGGATATTCGAGAGTTCGCTGCGAACTCCTCGTATCGGACATTTGCCGAGCTTCAGGCAAATGCTTGGAAGAGGGAGATTGAGCTTGAGACTCAGGCCAGAGAGGAGGCGGAGTCTCTGGGGAGGGATCGGCGGCCGGCACAGTCCCAGCCGGCAGCCAAGCGGGCCAAGCCCGCTGATCCCCAACACGGGAGCCAGAAGGGGCGCACTTGTGGAAAGTGCGGCAAGGGTCACGATGGAGTCTGTCGAGCGGGGTCTTGCTACAAATGTGGCAAGGAGGGGCATATGGCCAAGGACTGCCCCAAGGGGTTTACAGTGTGCTTCCACTGTAACCAGACCGGACACCGGAAGGCAGAGTGTCCGCTGCTGCGCGGAGCATCTCAGGGTTCTGCTCCCGCCGCCATCAGAGCTACTACTACAGAGAGTCGGCCCGTGAAGGCCGAGGCACCGAGGGCTCGGGGGAGAGCCTTTCAGCTGACTGCAGAAGAGGTCCGCGCTGCACCCGACGTTGTGGCTGGTACATTTCCTTTTTATTATTTATTTATGGTGTCGAGATATTATACTTATATTATGCTATGCATAGGTACCTTCCTTGTGAATTCTGTACCTGCTTTAGTGTTATTTGACTCGGGTGCGAGTCGATCTTTTGTATCTTTGACATTTAGTCAGCATATCAGTGTTAGTCGTGGGGCACTGAGTCGTCCCCTGCGGGTTTCCATAGCCGCCGACAGAGTGATTCGTGCCACAGAGGTCCTCCGGGGATGTGTATTGGAGATTTTTGGGGTTGAGTTCCCGATCGACCTGATTCCTATTGCGATGGGTGATGTCTGTGTTATAGTGGGCATGGACTGGTTGAGCCGATTCGGTGCGGTTATCGATTGCGAGCGTCAGCTGGTGACGATACGAGATCCTAGTGGGGGAGTTCTATCGGTTTACGGCGAGGGTACACGTTCTGGATCTGCCTTTTGTTCGGCTGCAAGGGCGAGACAGTGTTTACAGCAGGGCTGTAAGGGTTTTGTGGCGTATGTGATGGATACGCGGGTGATCGCCGAGAGACCGAGTTCAGTGGATGAAGTTCCGGTGGTGCGTGAATTTCCAGATGTCTTTCCCGAAGAGTTACCAGGTGTGCCTCCCGTGAGGCAAGTGGAGTTCGGTATTGATTTGATTCCGGGAGCCGCGCCTATCGCTAAGGTGCCATATCGCCTTGCGCCTCCCGAGATGCAAGAGTTATCCGCGCAACTTCAGGAGTTGCTGGGGAAGGGGTTTATTCGGCCGAGTAGCTCGCCGTGGGGAGCACCCATCCTGTTTGTGAAGAAGAAAGATGGCTCACATCGCATGTGTATTGATTATCGGGAACTGAATAAGTTGACGGTCAAGAACCGTTACCCGTTGCCGAGGATCGACGATTTATTCGATCAGTTACAGGGAGCATCTTGGTTCTCCAAGATTGATTTGAGGTCGGGCTATCATCAGGTGAGAGTACAGGACGAGGACGTCCAGAAGACAGCATTCAGGACGCGTTATGGGCATTATGAGTTTATGGTGATGCCTTTTGGGCTTACCAATGCCCCGGCTGTGTTCATGGACCTCATGAACAGGGTATGTCGGCCGATGTTGGATCGGTCGGTGATTGTGTTCATTGATGATATTCTGGTATATTCGAGATCTAGAGAGCAGCACGAGGAGCATTTGAGGGAGGTTCTTGGAGTTTTGAGATCGGAGAAACTGTATGCAAAGTTTTCCAAGTGTGATTTGGTAGCGGGAGGTCCAGTTTCTGGGACATCTCGTTAACCAGAAGGGGATATTGGTCGATCCGGCCAAGGTTGACGCAGTGATGAGGTGGGAGGTGCCAAGGTCACCTTCTGAGATCCGGAGTTTCCTTGGGTTGGCAGGGTATTATCGGAGGTTTATTAAGGATTTCTCCAAGATTGCGGTTCCACTCACCAGATTGACCCGGAAGGGTGTTACATTTCTATGGGGTCCCGAGCAGCAGACCTCCTTTGAGACGCTTCGCCAGAGGTTGTGTGAAGCTCCGGTATTAGCTCTTCCGGAAGGGATGGAGGGTTTTGTGGTATTCTGTGATGCATCAATTTTAGGACTGGGAGCGGTACTGATGCAGAAGGGACATGTGATAGCATATGCATCGAGGCAGTTGAAGCCTCACGAGACGAGGTACCCCACACATGATCTGGAGTTGGGGGCAGTGGTGTTCGCCCTCAAGATTTGGCGGCACTACTTGTATGGGGTTCGTTGTACGATTTACACGGACCATAAGAGCTTGAAGTACCTGATGGATCAGCCTAACCTAAACATGCGGCAAAGAAGGTGGTTAGATGTGGTCAAGGATTATGATTCCGAGATTTTGTACCACCCGGGCAAGGCTAATGTGGTAGCCGACACATTGAGTCGCAGGGCGGAGAGTGCTCCACTGCGAAATGTATGTTTGCGACTGACTGTGATAGCTCCAGTTCTGGACGCCATTCGTGGGGCACAGGCCGAGGCTGTGCGTCCGGAGATGCAGAAGAGAGAGCGGGTCGTTGGGTTGGTTTCGGAGTTCGTATCGGATAGTCGAGGCCTTATGACTTATCAGGGCCGGATCTGGGTACCGTTTGTTGGCGGTACACGTACTACATTGATGGAGGAGGCTCATAGATCGAAATTTTCGATCCATCCCGGGGCTACAAAGATGTATTTGGACCTAAGGAAGGAGTATTGGTGGCCTTGTATGAAGAGGGATGTCGCATGGTTTGTCGAGAGGTGTTTGACCTGTCGAAGGGTAAAGGCCGAACACCAGAGACCGCATGGCAAGTTGCAGCCGTTGGAGGTTCCCGAATGGAAGTGGGAACAGATCACTATGGATTTCATCACCAAATTGCCGAGGACTGCCAGAGGAGTCGATGCAATTTGGGTGATTGTGGATAGGTTGACGAAGAGCGCTCACTTTCTTGCCATCAGTGAGAGTTCTTCGGCGAAGAAGTTGGCAGAGATTTATGTGAGGGAGGTTGTATCTCGGCATGGGGTGCCGATCTCGATCGTTTCAGACCGCGATGTGCGTTTCACTTCCCGCTTCTGGAAGAAATTTCATGAGGAGTTGGGTACTAAGCTGCATTTTAGTACCGCATACCACCCCCAGACCGATGGCCAGAGTGAGCGGACGATTCAGACACTTGAGGACATGCTTCGGGCATGTGTATTGGACTTTGGGGGTAGTTGGGATACGTATTTGCCTTTGGCAGAGTTTTCCTACAATAACAGCCATCATTCGAGCATCGGTATGCCGCCCTTTGAGCTGTTGTATGGTAGGAGGTGTCGGACTCCCATATGTTGGGGAGAGGTTGGGCAAAGGGTAATGGGCAGTACAGAGATCGTGAATCAGACGACAGAGCAGATACAGCTGGTCAGACAGAGGTTATTGACCGCTCAGAGCCGACAAAAGAGTTACGCGGATAGACGCCGGTCCGAGCTGGAATTTCAGGTCGGCGACTTTGTTCTCCTGAAGGTTTCTCCTTGGAAAGGAGTGATCTGGTTCAGGAAGAGGGGCAAATTGGGGCCCCGGTTTATAGGTCCGTTTCGTGTGATCGAAAGGGTAGGCCGGGTAGCCTATCGGCTGGAGTTACCAGCAGAGTTGGGGCAGATTCACAACACTTTTCATGTATCACAGTTGAGGAAATGTATAGCCGATGAGTCGGCAGTGGTTCCATTAGAGGATATTCAGGTAGATGCAAGCCTGAATTATGCTGAGAGACCAGTGGCCATTAGGGATCGGAAGATCAAGGTTTTGAGGAACAAGGAGGTACCTCTGGTTCAGTGGCAACATCGGAGGGGATCCGAAATGACCTGGGAGCCGGAGCATATGATGCGGGAGCAGCATCCGGAGTTGTTTTAGAGCGGGACTTCGAGGGCGAAGTCTAGTTCTAGTGGGGGAGAGTTGTAACATCCGGATTTTACCAGGTATCTTGTAAATCTAATTTTGTTGTTTTGTGAGGGGGGACTCGGCGAGTTGGAGCTCAGACTCGCCGAGTAGGGATGCGGATTTGGACAATGGAGCGCGCCTGGACTCAGCGAGTCCAGGATATGGACTCGGCGAGTCTGCGCTGGGTAATGAAACCCTAAATCTCCGGGTTTGAGGCCTATTTAAAGGGCCTTATGGCCGTCATTTGTGCTCACCCCAACCCTCAGTGAGTGACCCTTGTGTTCTTGAGCGATTTGTGAAGAGAAAGGGGCATTTCTTGACCTTGTGTGTATTATTTAGCAAGAAGAAGGAGACTCTAGGTAGGAGGAAGCAAAGGAGGTTGCTATTTCGTGGATTTGGAGCTTAGATCATCACTCTAGAGGTATTATCTCGGACCATTTTCTGTTTAGTGAAGTATTATGCAATTTAGGGCTTATGATGGTCATTTATGGGAGGATTTGATGCCCATTGGTTCCCTCCTTGAGTTGAGGTTATGGATCTGGACCCATAGAGGTCCAGAGAGCCTCACTCATCAAGCTTTATGGGTGACAATGGAGTCTTTGACCTTGTGTTGTAGTATTTGAGTCAAAAACATCATATATGGTCATATAGAGGTTGTATGTGCATCAAGATTGTAACTTTATGTGCTAAATGAGCTTGGAGGGACTGGATCTATGGATTAATGGACTGGATCTGACCTTTAGAGCAAGATTGAGTCAGTGCATGGCATGGACTCGCCGAGTCCGAAGAACAGACTCGGCGAGTAGCATGAATGTTGCCCGACCACACTGTGAGTGGCCTCGCCGAGTTGGGAAAGGTGGACTCAGTGAGTCAAGGGGGAGCCAGAATGGACAGGTGGACTGAGTCTAACTGGACTCGCCGAGTTGTTCTTTAGACTCGGCGAGTTGAGTCGTGGTGGCCCCACAACTCGTAACCAGGTGGAACTCGTCGAGATGAGTGAATGCTCGACGTGTCAGGGGAGGGTTCCAGGAAATTGGTGCATACGCTCAGACTCGCCGAGTCGCTATAGCGCACTCGTTGAGTCCGGTCAAAGTTGACCGTTGACCGTTGACCTAGATTGACTTGTTATAGTGTGGTCAACCCTAGTTGGGAAAGTGTTAATTAGAGGTGTATTGTGCTATAGGGGGACGACAGCTCGACAGGTCGAGTGATTAGCGATTTCAGGTTTACGATTTACTGAGACACGCGAGGTGAGTCTTCTCACTATACTTTACCTTGAGTAGGTAACCAGAGTTATGTGATAGAGTATTTGTATGCTATGTATGTTATGTGTTGTACTGCATTACTTCTATGTGATTGATGCTGTGCATGTTTACAGAGTTAGAACCGGAAGGTTCACAGAGTTTGGGTGTACGGACCCACAGAGTTATAGCCTCGAGTGGCTAATATGTGTTATATGTAGTATTTTGGGGAACTCACTAAGCCTTGTGCTTACAGTGTTGATGTTATTGTTTCAGGTACTAGTGACGACCGCGGGAAGGCGCCGGCTTGATCCGTACACACACATATTCGGAGCTTGACATCATGATCTTGGGATTTTGTATTGTCTTGTTTGGATAATTAAAATGGTTGTTTTATGAATATCAATGGAATTATGTTTTATAAAAATTGAAAAAAAATTGTTTTGAAAATTTTCGGTGTTACACTTTTCTACAAAAGATTATTTATAATAAATAATATTAACCAAGTTGTAGAATATGTCTCAAGGGTTCGATACATATAAAGAACGCCAATATCCGAGTTATAACGAAAAAGTTATGGCCCGTCGAAGTTTTTCGGCAAAACTAGCCGGGAGATGTAAATAGTGAATTTAAGATAGAGGACTTTTTAGCCTTATGGATCTAAATGAAAGTTGTAGAATATGTCTCCACCTACGCGTGGATATAAAGAACGTCAAAAACGGAGTTCGTATGCAAAATTTATGGCATTCCGAAGATTTAGCTTTTAAGAAACCTAAACTAGCTAATTCACGACATGAGAATTATGACGCTCACGACATGCTCTCATAATTCGGAATCTAGAAGCTGCGAGAGGATAAGAGCCAATTCACGACGTGAGAATTATGACGCTCTCGACATTCTGTCATAATTCGGAATCTAGAAGCTGCGAGAGGATAAGATCCAATTCACGACGTGATTTTTATGACACTCACAACGTGAGGTGTCATGGCCACCATCCGAAGCTAGGGACACAAATGGGAAGTGTACGGAGTGAATCATGAGATACACGACGTGAGTGTCATAAAAATTCACTATAAATAGCATGCGAGCCATTCCGAAAATCTCACACCTTTCTTCATTTCTTCTCTCTAAACTTTCTCTTTCTAAGGGTTTTAACCCTCCCCTAATCCTAGGTGATCCCCTAGCACCCTAAGGAAGCCTACACTATTTTTAATATAGCTTCTAATTAATTATATTAACATTATTAGGACCTTAAAATAATTATTTAGGCTATTATTATGAGTTATATAGTGTTGTTTAACGCTTATATAATAGTAATAATAATAATAATAATAATAATAATAATAATAATAATAATAATAATAATAATAATAATAGCTAGATTATTAATTAGTCGCGGTTAACGTTAGACTAAACCCTAGTGGTATTGATACTAGGTTTTGTCGAGGAAAATTGTTTTAAGAGTTACAAAGTACTGTCCGAGAACCGAGTCACCACCTACTCAGGTGAGTGCATAGTTACTTTCATCTTACACATAGATATGAAGTATTTTACATAAATTACGTGCTATGTGTGCATATTATCTGAATACTTGTTGTCTATGTTGGATGAATGATTTTATACATGTTTTAAATGATTTAAACTGTATATTTATTTTATATCTACAAATATGTTGGGATAAAACATGGGTAAATGAAATAGTTGGTGTGTGATGAAATAAAATAATGAGAGATAGGTGATGATAGGAAGGTGATGATAATTAGGTGAGGATAGATAGGTGATGATGAATCAGTTATGTAGGATACTACAACCTTGTCTGACAATTTGGAGATGTAGTCATCTACCAGAGTATAGATGACGACCACAGACTATTCTAGACAACCCCATGGAAACACTAGCAGGCTCATAACCTGTAGGTGACGAATTACGAGTTCAGGCAATGTTGTAACTACGTATTAATGCGATGATACTCTAACCCCTTACTATGAATTACGAGGTCAGGTGATGTTGTAACTACGTATTCATGCGATGATACTATAACCCCTTACTATGAATTACGAGTTCAGGCGATGTTGTAACTACGTATTCATGCGATGATACCCTAACCCTTGTTGGGCACGTATTGAGGGAGAAATCCCTGAATCAATACTGTCTATGTGATGTAGGTGCTGATCCTTAGGGAGAGTCCTTAGGAACAAACATATAAGGAAATGTGATGTAAGGAGATGAGAGGAAAATATGATGTAGGAGACGACCCTTAGGATAAATCCTTAGGGAAGGTACTTAGGAATAAAGAAGATAATGGGGATGGATAATTGGGTTAATTGTTTGTTGATTAAACATAATAATTATATTATTGTGGGTTGAAAACCCTATGTACTCACCAGGTTCCGAAGCCTAACCCACTCACTTTAATTGTATCACAGGTATCGATACGAAGTTGCTTTACACTGAGAGATTAAGGAGATATAGATCACTAGTGAAATGAATGTAAGTTCTGTTTATGCTTATGTTTCTGTATTGACGATGACATCCCAAATGTTTTAAAATGAATAAAATACGTTTCTTCGGAAATGATTTGATAACGTATTTATCGTGTTTTTCTGGGAATAAATTCCGCAAATTTTTTATTAAAAGAGGTACTCTGATTTTCATAAAGCATAAAACAAATCGGTCTTTTCTGGCCGTGAAATTGGGGATGTCACACATGTTGCTCCCTGGATCTTGAATACACTATGATATCATCAATGAACACGACCACCGACCGATCCAACATAGGCTTACACACCCGGTTCATGAGATCCATGAACGCTGTCGGTGCGTTGATGAGTCCAAAAGGCATCACCACGAACTGGTAATGCCCACAATGAGTTTTAAAGGCCGTCTTCTGAATATCCTCCTCGCACACTCTCATCTAGTGATATCCGGATCTCAAATCCATCTTTGAGAACGAAGATGCCCCCTGCAGCCGATCGAATAGATCATCCATCCTCAAAAGTTGGTAACGGTTCTTGACCGTCAACTTGTTCAACTCCCGGTAATCAATGCACATCTGAGGTGAACCATCCATTTTCTTGACAAAAAGGATCAGCGCTCCCCATGGCGAGATACTTGGTCGAATAAATCCCTTACCCAACAGCTTTGGAAGTTGTGAGGATAAATCCTACATCTGTGGCGGCGATAAGGTGCCTTGGCGACCCCCCCCCCCCCCCCCCCGGGAACCAAATCAATCCGAAACTCCACTTGCCTCTCGGGAGGCACATCCAGTATCTCCTCGGGGAAAACATTAGGGAACTCGCATACTATCGGAACCTCGGATATAGAACTCGGCCTCTCTGACATAGTCCAAGAATCCATCACATACGCCAGGAATCCCATACAACCCTGCTGTAAAATTTGCCTTACCCTGACGGTAGAGCAAAAACTTGACCCAGATCTGGTACCCTCGCCATACACTATAAGCACTCCCCTACTAGGTTCTCGTATAGTCACCAACTGGCGCTCACAGTCGATCACTGCTCCAAAACGGCTTAACCAATCTGCTATAGAAACCCTAAGAGGTCGACTCAACGCCTCACACCAGTTGCTAATGTGAAGACTAAAGACTATAGACACGAAGGATCAACTCGCACCCGAGTCAAATAACACTAAAGCAGGTACAAAACTCACAAGAAATGTACCTAAATATAGAACATGATAATCATAAAGAGAAGTTATGAATAAATAAATGAATAATTAGGGAAATACATACCAGCCACGACATCAGGTGCTACGCGGACCTCCTCAGCTATGTGATAGAAAGCTCTCCCACGAGCCTTCGGAACCTCGATCTTCACCGGCCTAACATCAGTAACACGCAATGCAACAGGAGTGGAACCCTAGGATGATCCCTGAACAAGCTGAGGGCATTCGGCCTTCCGATGGCCAGTCTGATTGCAGTGGAAACAGAATGCAAAACCCTTGGGTCAATCCTTCGCCATATGCCCCTCCTTGCCACATTTGTAGCAAATCCCCGCCCGACAAGATCCCTCATGACTCTTGCCGCACTTGCCACAAGTGCGCCCTTTTTGGCCTCCTGATCTCAGATCTGCGGGCTTATCCCACTTGGCTGCCGGCTGCGACTACGTCGGCCGCCGCTCTCTCCCCTGAGACTCCGCGTCCTCCCTCGCTCGAGTCTCCAGATGGATCTCCCTCCTCCTGAGATTTTTCTGGAGCTCAATAAATGTATGGTAAGACGAGTTCACCACGAACTCCCGAATATCCCTCCTTAGAATGCTCAAGTACCAACTCATGCGAGCCTGCTCAAATTCCACATGCTCAGGGCAAAACAACACCCTCTCGTGAAACATCCGCATAATCACAGTCACTGACTCTGTCTTCTGTTTAAGAGAAAGAAACTCATGGGCCAACCGTTCCCTCTCTACCGGGGGAACATACTCATCTCGGAACATCGCAAAAAATCTCTCCCAAGTCACTACAACATGCTTTGCAAGAGTGAAACTGCTCGTCACAAACTTCCACCAGTCCTTCGCCCCCAGTGAAGCTGGTTCAACAAGAACCCTCCCTCAAATGCTCTGGGCATGAAAAAGTGTAGAAACATCCCTCAATATCAGAGATCCATCTCATCGTAGGAATCGAATCCTGAGTCCCATCAAACTCTGGTGGCTTTGTGATGCTGAACTCTCGGTACAACAATGAGTCACCCCCTACGGTCTAGCAGCAACCGCCTCGGAAACCACATCATATCGCTCATCAAACGTCTTGATCAAATTGGTCTTTATAGAACCAAACATCTACGGAATAGCCTTTCAGATGGCTGTGGCTACCTTGTCGTGAATCATCCTGCGAATCTCATCATCGCTAACTCCACTGCTCCCTGGGGTGTGGCGCATACCTACCATGATGTCTCTGAAACACAACACAAAATAATCAGAGACTCACTCGAGCATACTCACAATCTACTACTCATCCTTACTTTCTCCTTAGCATCCTAAGGATACTTACTTGAGTTGCCTGTAGATCAGATGATTCCAGTAGTACGGGCCCAATACTACCTTCCACACCCCACCTGTAGTCACCCCAAGTCCTCCTCCCAGGATTCTAATTCACAAATACTCTATATCTCACGAATCATAGGCTACCTTCTCAGAAGACCCCCTTTAATTTCATCTAAGTGTCTCTTCCAAGATTATTTCCCGACTCAGAACTCAGCACATACTCAAGCAAATAACAGATAACACTGGTCAAAGCATCTCCTAGGCTAAGGCATCATAGATCAGGCAACTGTTGCCATAGAATACGAAATACCTATCTTACCATCTAGGATGCAATTTGAGTAAAATATCTCGTAAATATCACGTAACACAAAAGTAAAGGTATTTTAGGAAATCACAGTCCGGGCTCTGGCTGATTGTACACACCGCTTCAACTTTTTACTCTTAAAACTCGTTCTTGTTTTGGAAAAATTCTTTTCTTTTGAAAATTCTTCTCAAATACTCAGTTTAAGTCCAAACACACTAGGAGGTGTATTTGAATCCCTCAAACCAAGGCTCTGATGCCAACTTGTAACGACGTAAAATTTTGACCAAAATTTCAAATTTCAAAACACATTGCTTTTAATAAATAAACCATAAAATGCCACAATGTCAATTCACCAAAACTCATGTTCAAAATAAAACAATATATAAAACTCCAGGATCCTCTAAATCATAAAACAATCTCCGGTGTGTGTACAATCAAGCCGACGCCTTCTTGTGATCCTGCGAAGTACCTGAAACACATAACACATAACACGGTAAGCACAAAGCTTAGTGAATTCCCCAAAATATCATACGCATCTCATTGGCCACTCTACGCCATAACTCAATAAGACCCTCAGGTCAATGTGTCTCAGTGGAGCCCTCCGCTCCCAACTCAGTAAACTCATGGCAACAATATTCAACATAAATCACAAAGACATAATGTAGAATATTACAATACACAGATAAACACATAAAACAACTCAATCACATAAAGATACCACTCTTAGTAAGTATAGTGAGAAGACTCACCTCGTAAGTAAGCAAAGTGAACGAATACTTCTCGCACACGAATCACCAGATCTAGCCTCCTCCTAATCACATAAGATAATTATATCTAATTAAGTCGTTAAATCACACATTTACTGAGTTATCTCTCTCTCTCTCTCTCTCTTTCTCTCTCTTGAAGTGGGGAAACACCATTTTACCCCTCCAAGGTTTCCCAAAGACAAGGTTGACCAATCCCTAAGTCAACAGAAGTCGAACTCGAGTCAACAGTCCATGTTGACCCTAATCATCGAGTGCACTTATGGGACTCGACGAGTCTTCTCTCCATCCACAAAATTACTCAAAAGTCTGGCTCAACTCACCGAGTTGACCCGTCAACTTGCCAAGTTGTTGCACAATCAAAACCATCGGGACAATCCAATCCGACTCGTCGAGTCGACTCCTTGACTCGACGAGTCCATTCAGACTCATATCTCATTCAGTCGTTTTCAAGGAAGAGAACCTTCCCAAACTCTAGATCTACAATCCTAAGGCTCATTTATCACGTAAAGTCACAAGCTTTACGTTCATGCATGGCATTTTGAGCTTAAAATGCCAAAACATACCTCAAAAGGGGTTTTCACTCAAGATCACTATTATGGTTGGATAAAGCAGGGACTTTGGGACTATAGGGAACTCACATGGTCCAGATATGAAGTTCAACCCTCTCAATGAACATAAGACACTCAAGGTCCTCATATTTTCGGTGGAAAAACCCTAGATTCACAAAATCATGAGATCTATACAAAATAATGAGAAAGGTGCAAGCTTTATACCTTTCCCAGATGCTCTGAAGTGAAACATCCTCAGATCTAGCAACACCTTCTTGTCCCTTGGCTTGGAAATCTCATCTTCTCTTTACAAGATGCACCAAACACTCACAATTAGAAAATCACTCTCTCTATAAGCTCAAAGGCCATTTAGGGTTTGCTCTCTAGGAAGTGTAGCCGCAAATGAGGCTATAAATGCATTTAAATCCTCCAGGGATTTAGGGTTTCTCATCACAGCGCCTACTCGACGAGTCTGCTCCTCGGACTCATCGAGTATGTCATTAAACCCACGTGACACATTGCGACTCTACTCGACGATTTGGAGCACCGACTTGTCGAGTAGCTCAAGAGATAATTAAATAAGTAAATAAAAAATAATATACCTGGAAGTCCAGATGTTACATCAGAAGCAGGATCAATTTTGAAACTGGGATAAGTTTCACATCCTTGTCAGGAAGGAAGATAGCCCAAGCAGCTCTATGGATTAAGGAGTTGGAAGTTCGAAAAACTTGCCAATAATGAGATTGCATTCTCAAAATGCTTGATAACAGGCTTTAGGGAATTATGTTGGGGATTCTAGTCAGGACATGAGTTCAGTTTGGGATGTTAGATCGTGTGTGTGCTCGACGTTGGATGTGATCGGATTGTTAATCATCGATTGAGACAACATGGAAAGTGTTGTAAGACTGCGGGATAGCCGTAGCATTCAACAGCAGCGAGACAGTGTGGAAAGTGCTGTAAGACTATGAGATAGCCACAACATTCACCAACAGTGAGACAATGTGGAAAATGCTGTACGACAACGGGATAGTCATAGCATTCACTAGCAGTCAGATAGTGTGGGAAGTGTTGTAAGACTTCAGGATAGCTGTAGTATTCACTAGTAGCCAAATAGTGTGAGAAAGTGTTGTTAGACTACGAAATAAGCTGTAAGCATTCACAGGTTCATTCAGATAAGTTAGGCCCGAGTGAGTTAGTTTATAGGATTATGGAAAAGGCCATAGCATGTTGTTCCGGACAGTTCCAGTGTTTCGGGTAGTATCCAGTTGAAATACACCGAAGGGGAGGCTAACACCCATATATGCTCGACATATCCAGTTGAAATAGACCGACGGGGAGACCAAGACCCATATATGCTTGGAAGTATTAGTGTTTTAGGATTCATGTATGAATGGGTAACTGATTTCTTGGGTAATTCTAAGTCACTCACAAATCCCTTTAGATGATTTAGGTCAGTACGAGTCAGCCGCACGAATATGAGTAGGCTACAATGTGATCAGATTCGGGAAACGGTAGGTCGTTGGAGACCATGCGTGATGTAAGACTATAGTGGTTCTGGTAGCATTCATTTTTTTGTATTAGATTCAACGGAAAAAGATAGTTAGACTATCATGATTGGGAAGATCAGAAGTAATAATGGAGCCATGAGTAGCAATATGGTTAGGGCAGATTTCGATAGCCGAAGTCCTCTTCAGTAGTCGCGTGGGGCGACTGTGAGGTTACTTTTAGCTCAACAACCAGACAAGAATTTAGTATTCCAAATAAGTTGGGGATCCAGGGAGATTTCGGTTGCCCTTGGAAAGCAGATAGGAGGCAGCGTGATGCTTCAGGCAATGGTAGTAACTTGGGGATTCATGTGCGTATGAGTAGCTTGTTGATCGAAAGTGCCAAGTCACTTGTAGATGGATTAAATAATCTCAGAGTAATAGATTTGACCATGTTGCGCAACTCTCGTCTAAGTCTAACTGTTACAGGGATAAGTCTGCCACTTGAAGGATTATCTGAGCCTTCTATCAAGTATAAGTGTTTTGCAGGGACGTTTGGTCGGTGAGACTGTGTCTAGTAGGAAACTTAAGTTATCAGAAGAGGAGTAGTCAGTGGGGAATTAAGTGGATTGGATTCGACAATGATTTAGTATAGGCGGTCGGTCAGGGAGTCAGACCATAACGATACTTTGGATTTCAGATTAAGTAAATGTGATCATGATGCAAGAATTCATTCATCTTCGGGTAGTAGAGCCCTGCAAGGGTTGGTACCAGTTACCTTGGGATGATTGGGGTATACTCGGAATTGTGGCCATGACGCTTAAGTTGTTTGGCGTGACATAATTGGTAAGGAATTATTTCGATGACGAAATCTAATTTAAGTGGGGGAGAATTGTAATATTCTGTTTATTAAGTAAATAAATAGATCAAATTATTAAATGAATAGTAGCCCTAAATGCGGGATAATATAGCAAGGCTTTGGTTTTGGGGGTTAAAAAGTCATAATTGAGAGTTTGGGGGTTAAAATGTAATTTCCGGATTAGTTTGTAAAGAATTTTGAAGGTTGCGGGTTGTTTGGTAAATTATGGATTGAATTTGAAAAGGACTTTAGAAGTCAAAGTATGATTGGTAATTATTGGACTTATTATGAAAGGAATTATGGAAGCAGGGGCTAAAGGTAATTATGGATTTAAATTGAACACAAATCTTGTGAGGAGGGATTGACCTTGTATAAGTGGACCAAATTTTGAAAGAACAGGGGATATACCCGGTGTCCCTTCCCATTGTCTAAACCCTAACCCTAATATTCATTAGTCGCCATACATGAATCGTCCAGCCGCCACCACCCGACTTCCTCTCGTTTTCTGGCCTGTCGAAGCTCCAATCAACTGTTGTCATCAACCGACGACCATGCTGCTGTGTGAGCCGCCATCCAATGCTATCGCTATTCCCTTTGCCAGTGATGACAAATACCACCAGCGGGTTTCCATCCCTCTGTCGCTGCTGCTGTTGTTGGCGGTCACCACATCTCTTCTCCGTTTCGACGGTGATACACCCCAGCCATGTCCGTCGCCACTACAGCTCCAAGCGACAACCCTTCTTCAATGCTCCAGTTATCGTCTGCCACCAATCGTGGCTACGTCCAGCAGGTCTTGTGAAGGCGTGTGGTTTCTGCTATCCGAATACGTATGTGGGCGCTTTCTCTGTTGGTCAAAAAAGCATGGGAACCACCATGGCAGCCCACGATGGTAGCCGTTATCTTGTTGCCACCTTAGACCACTGTTTTGCCACCACCAACCGCTGTGTGGTGGTGGGTGTGTGTGTTTTTGTGTGTGTGAATGTACTTTATATTTGTGTGAGTGTACTTTATGGTGTGAAGATGTATATGCAGTTTTTGGTCGGAACACCCACCACCACCACCGTGAGGTAGTGGTTGCTGCCTTCTGCCGCCACCAACCGCTATGTTGGGTGGCGGTGTGCATTTGAGTGTTAATGGATTGCTATTTGAGATATGCTTGGACATGTTTTGGATCTAGAATCACAACCACCACGACGAGGTGGTGGCTGCCGCCGTGAGCCGCCATTAACCACCACTACCTGAGGTTGTAGTAGGTGGTGCCCGACCTAATGAAACCCTAGTTGACCTAATGAAACCATAATTGACCCAAAAATCTAATCATTGGACTAATTGACTTGTGTTTGGGTTGGAGACCCTAATTAGGGTTTAGAAAACCCTAATTTTGGGAGATGTTAATTTTGGTTTACTGGGACGTGCGTTTGGACCAGTGGATTGAAGTATCACTTATGCCCAATTACATTGTTTGTTTGGCCTAGTGGAGTAACGAACTTAATGGATTAAGTTCCTAACGGCTTAAGCAAGAACACTTAACCCTAATCGTCATTTTATGTGAGAAACCCTAATTATGTTTGGGCTTCAAGCTGGGCCTTCTATTGGGATTTGGTAATTAGGCCCAATTTGGAAAATTAGGCCATAGATGGGCCATAATTGGGCCTTGATGATTATGAGATATTGGAGCATCGGAATGCCAAGTTTTTGGACTACAATAAATGGTTGGGCCTTAAGGTAAGTCCATGTAGAGTTTTGGGCCCAATTTGGAAAATTAGGCCATATGTTGGGCCTTGGATCATTGTTTGGCTATTGGGCCTTTAGAGCCTGAGTTTGGGCCTTAATCTAGGATCAAGCTAGGTTAAGGGTAAAATGGTCCTTTTACTCCAAGTGGGGATTTTAGGGTTATGCATTGGAAACCCAAAGTGTTAATTGGGTTTTGTTTTGATGTTAACAGTTTGGGGATCTGTCAGCCAACAACCATAGATTTATTTGCGAGATTTCAATAGTTCGAGGTGAGTTTCCTCCTGTATGAACGGTTCGAAGGCACCAATTTCAACTCGTATATGTATGCTATTATGTTCCGGACCAAGGTCCGATGCCTAGCAGTGCCCGACGTAGGGTTATATGTTTTCGGATTCTGATCCGATGTCGGGCAGTGCCCGAGGAATGTTTGTATGCTTGATGTCTTTATGATTCATGCATGTGTTAGTTTTGTATGCTACCGGACTTCGGTCCGGTGACGGCTAATACCCGAGGAATGTTTATATGTTTCCGGATTTCAGTGCGGGGCCCGAGGAAAGTTTATATGTTTATGTTATGTGGATGTTTATATGTTTTCGGATTTCGGACCGATGTCGGGCGAGTTCCGAGGAACGTTTATATGTTTATGTTTACATGTATATGTTGATATGTTTATATGGATACCGAGCTTTGGTCAATGCCGAGCGGGGCTCGATGGCGGATCTCAGTCTGATGCCGGGCGGGGCCCGATGTAGAAGGCAAGGCCCATGTTATGTATTTATATGATTATGTGATTATGTTTATGGTATGTGGTAGTTTGGGGAGACTCACTAAGCTTCGTGCTAACAATTTTCAGTTTTGGTTTCAGGTACTTCTGGTACAAAGGGAAGAGCTTGGAATGATTGTAGTGCACACACCATGATTTTAGCCTATGATATTTTTACTCTGATATGTTTGACAGATGTTTATGATTTTTTGAGAAACAATGACTTATGATTTGCATGTGATGTTTGATAACTATGGTTTTATTAATAATTAAAAACAAAATTTTTGAACCTAATTTTTGGAATGTTTCACATATCTTGAATTTCCTATATGGAAAAATATAATCTTTTTGGAATTTGGAACCCTATAGTAGATCGTTTCAAATCAACACTTATCACATTGAAGGAAAAAACTTATCTTTTGGGGAAAAATTAACATTAGTTAAATCGGTCCTTGGTGGCTTACATCTCTATTACTTATCCATCTATACGGCACCCAATATGATCATTGGCTTTTGGAAAACATTAGGCACAATTTTTCGTGTGGGATGGGGGTAATACAAAGAAGATTGATTTGGTGGCATGCTAAAAAGTTGTCTCCAAAAGATATGTGAGGGCTCGACATTAGATGCTTAAGGAAAATGAATCTTGAATTGATTGCAAAATGGTGGTGGAGGATAAAAGTGGATAAAGTGTGTTTTTGAGCTAAGGTTATTCAGGTCATTCATAATTTCAACGATCACCATTATAGTCATTTGACAAAAAAAAAAGCCCTAGATCATGGCTTAACATTTGCAACATTGTTGAAGATATGGTGGAATTTGGAGTCAATTTTCCAATATTTTAAAGAAAAGTAAATAATGGATCTTTCACAATGTTTTAAAAAGATGTGTGGATGGGAAGCATGACGTTACAACATAAGTTTCCTTGACTAATTCACACGGAAAAAAATTACCTCATTAGTCATTCCAGACAAAAAAGAAGTTATGGAAAATTCTCTCTTCAAATGGAAATGGAATGGAAAACGGATAAGGAGAGTGCTTGAATAGAGGGAGTTTTCTGACCTTACAACAATCTTGAATGGATTAATGCATATCCCCAATGTTGATACATTTGAATGGTTAGGAGATGATATTAACGAATTTTAAGTTAATTCTTTTAGATTGTTCATAGATGTAGCTTTAATTGAACCAAAACCTTCCTTAATTCCATGGATAAGATGGACCCCAATAAAGATTTTTTTTCGTATGGCGGGTAATGTTATCCACATTATTGGCACAAAGGAGAGTTCAAGTCACTTCCACTACATGCCCCTTGTGCAATCTGGCCAATGAAGAGACTACACATTTGTTATCGAAATGCAATTTGTGCATGAAATTTTGGAATAGGTTGATAACTTGGATGGGACGAATTTAAGGTCTAGTATATATTTAGTGGAATTGGTTTCAACTGTGAATAGAAACACGAAACACAATAAGAGGAAGAATGCATTTTATTTTCACTTATCGAAACAACTTTTCGGGATATATGGAAGATGAGAAATGATTATATTTTTAGAAAACTAAGGATTTTAAAGGAGAAATTAATGAATCATATCTAATTATCTTTATTCTCATGTGTGGAGCATAGGGGAAAGATTAAGAATTTGGGATTGGTTACGGTGGATATTCTCTTTATTGGCGACTTGTGATTGAATCATGTTTTGTCTTAGTCTTTATTTCCTTGGGGAGGAAAATAAGAAGGGTTCTTCTGCTACAAATTTCTATGGTGTTTCTTTTGGTGTGATACCACATACATAGAAGATACATGGTGTGTTTAGTGTGAATTTTATTTTATTCTCAAGGGTAGAAATAAAATATGTTATTGTCTGTGTTTGGCGGTACTTTCTTTGATTTTGGATTTTTTTCGTGGTGTGGTGTAAGTATTGGGGATATCTTGGTGTGAGTTTTTCTTTTCTTTTGTTCGTTTTTTCCTAGTTAAAAAATATTTCATAGATTGTGCAAGTTAGGGGAATAAAGACATTCATGCCCCAAATATCAGTTATATTACTAGAATAAATCTGGAATGAATGATCTAGAGAATGGAAATTTATACCCCTGGAGGATCGCTTGTTGTGATAGATAGATGTGGTTACACGATCATTGATGGATTGATAAAGGTGGATAAACGACCGGTTTGCCCTGGTCGATCATGCATACCAAAACGTTGTTAGGGTCATTAACACTGCAAATGTTAATGGGATGAAATTTGTGAATGAATTACTTCTTTGTCCCGTGATCATTGGGAGCTATTAACGATACATGTGGTATGTATATCTATATGTGCGACTTTAAAATGGTGGCCGGTTTGGTAGTTGTAACATCTTAAATTTCAAACCAAAATTTCATTTAAAACAAGATAAAACATTTAAAACTCATTTCTGAAAACCTATCATAATATTCACTCATTTAAAAAGCCTAAGGTTTAAATAGAGTCAAGTTATAAAAAAACAGCGAAAGTTGAATAACAATATAACTTTGATACGAATGTATAGTCACACCATTACCTTCCTTTGAACAGCCTAAAAAAACATATAACTTAACAACGTAAGCATAAAGCATAGGGAGTTTCCCAATATACCACATATTCTACCATACATATTGATGTAACCGTGAAATCATCATGAGGCTAATTGAGTCGACATCATGGATGTTTACTTCGTTGCCACTAGCGAGCCCCGATTTGATTAATCCTATTACACTCATAAACGAGATCATTAGAGTCGCCCAAGGACGTGCATCTCGGGAGAAACCTCCAATGATCAAGTTAGTATCGATACAAAAGGAGGTCGAGTCCTTCTAGTGGAAGGGACCCAATTATATGGAGAGAGAGAGAGAGAGAGAGAGAGAGTTGTAACCCTTTTTTGAAGGGTCTTGAGAGGTGTATATATAGTATAATCAGATGTAACTTATTTCTTGGGGAGAAAGCTTAACAGCTGGACATGAGAAGGTTGAGGTGACTGATGTACTTTTCGCCTTGGGGAGAAAGCTTAACAGCTGGAGCAAGCCGAAAATGGCCGAACTTCCTAGAACTAGCCGAACAATACGTAATTGACCGAACCATCCAGAACTGACCGAACCATTTCTAAAAGGTCGATGATATATATATATATATATATA
Source organism: Lactuca saligna (assembly GCF_052625555.1). Taxonomy (NCBI): domain Eukaryota; kingdom Viridiplantae; phylum Streptophyta; class Magnoliopsida; order Asterales; family Asteraceae; genus Lactuca; species Lactuca saligna. The sequence goes on from NC_136422.1 coordinate 150,823,407, forward strand.
TATATATATATATATATATATCAACAAGTCCCCTAAGTCTGAAGTAGGAGCGAGTCGATGTCTGGTCCTGCTTTGGACTTATAGTAACACACGTACATAACCGAACTTCTTCATTTAACTAGGTTAGGAGAAATGACATCTTCATGCCGTTTTTCTTCAAGCGTATGTGAACGAGATTGGAGTTTCAATATACTTCGTTCAAGTTGGAATGTATTCGAAATGATTTTGCTAGTAAAGCTTTTATTGCATCGAAGGTGTCGTATATAATCAATATATCAAGAAAACTAACATTGATCGAATTTTCTTAAAAAGGGATCTGTCTAATAAGTCCCCAAGTCTGAAGTAGGAATGGGTGGATGTTTGGTCCTGCTTTAGACTTATAGTATACTGAATTACAACATAAATTGTGTATGAACCAAAGTGACCCATATTTAGCCGACCCTTGGTATGAAAAACATGGTGATTTACACTCAGCTAAATCATGGTGATTAGCCATGGTGACTTTATTATATCGAACCATGACACTGAACCAATAATGATTCGTTATGCCAAACCATGGTGATTAACCATGGTGGCTTTATTATATCAAACCATGGCATTGAACCGATGGTGTTTTGTTATGCCAAACCATGGTGATTAGCCATGGTGGCTTTATTATATCGAATCATGGAATTAAGCCGATGGTGATTCGTTATGCCGAACCATGGTGATCAGCCATGGTGGCGTTACTATATCAAACCATGGCACTGAGCCAATGGTGATTCGCTATGTCGAACCATGATGATCAGCCATGGTGGCGTTACTATATCAAACCATGGCACTGAGCCGATGGTGATTTGCTATGCAGAACCATGGTTATTAGCCATAGTGGCAATACTATATCAAACCATGGCACTGAATCGATGGTGATTCGCTATGCCGAACCATGGTGATTAGCCATGGTGGCTTTATTATATCGAACCATGGCATTGAGCCGATGATGATTCGTTATGCCAAACCATAGTGATTAGCCATGGTGGCTTTATAGGTTAGACTACGGTTTCGACCGATGGTGGCACCTAATGATACTGAACCATGGTGGCTTTGGTATAGATCGATGTATTTGGCTACCGAGAGTTGCACGACTTTGGCGATCAAACCAGAATAGATTATGATTTATTGATAAACAATAAAATATTGAATTCAAATGATAAAACATATTGTCAGACCATACAAAAGCGTTATATTTGTGACAAGTATGTGATAAGATTTGCACATTATGTTTGTATTGTATATCGGCCCATTCAATGTGTACACTTATCCGTTTTAGGACGGGCCTCGATTTGATAAGTGTCGTTTACTGTCGATCCGATAAGTGTTATTTCGACAAATTTTGCTTCGAAAGCTGTTATTTCGAAAAACATCATTTTCACATTTTTTATGAATGTTGCAAAGCAATAAATTGATGTTGGTTTACACATAACATCAACATTCAGTTTCCATGGATTTTATGAAGCACGATGTTCATTTATACATGTATAATTCATCGATATTCGTCATGTGTCATTTCAATAATTTCCATTTCGATAGGTGTCGTTTCGACAATTGTATGACATCGGGTATAGCCTGATATTATTCAATAGTTTTTTCAACTAGTTGCGATACTAGTCATTTTGACTTTGGCTTATGGTTCGTAGTGCTAAGTTTTGACTTAGGCTTTATGAGAGGTGATATCGAATTTGATCAACCTCGGAGTCCGGTGGAATGGTCTAAAATATGTTAACCGATCCGAAAATTAGTATTTAATGAACCGTATCATCCATTTTAAACTTAAAGATGGCCGGTCAAGCCAATCCAAAGTTGTGATTCATGTGATGATTTGCATTATTTACTTAGGAAAGATTTTGTCAAGTCAAACCAGATTTGCAAAGTAATGTCAAGTTTTACTTCTAGCACTATGTTGAGCTTGACTCGTTCCGAGAAGTATACTTGTGCGTCTTGTTGATGGTTATTGTTGGAAACCAATAATAGGACCGAGTGTATGGCAAAAGGTAAGACCATGAGTTGTTTTTGAGCTGGTCAGGGAAGATATCAAACAAATTGCTTTTAAGGCAGGTGTTGGATCAGCCTGTGGTGCTTTCGGTATTGTAAGCTCTTCACAGAAGATATCAAATATTTAGGCCACTTTGATGACTAGAGGTGAGGTGATGTGTCAGGTGCTTGGAGACGTTGGAGTACGAAGAAAAGGGTTTCGTTAGTCAGAATACAAGACCCGATAATTGAAAAGAATCGTACATCATTATGTTGATAATAATAATTGGACCTTGAAATGCAACTTGGATGGAGGTGTCTTTGTGCAGAGATATATGAAGGAAGATCCTCTTGTGTACTCGATAATGTCAAAATGTTTGGTATAGGCTAGATTTTCTTTGTAGCATTTTGTCGAACACCTTATGTGCATGAATCATCTACCCCCCCTTTGTTATATCACTTTTACTAGAGTATGATAGCCAAAAATTGTCGTGTACATTCCTCCTGAGCATTAAAATCAACAAATAAAAGGGGAAGTGTATCGAGATGGGTTTTATGTTCAAGAACAATGTAAGCATAAAACTCCCCTGTTATTTGTTCAGGTTCTGGTGATACTTGTTGTCGATGGGATTAACTACCAAACAGAAAAAGAGAAAAGGACAACAAAATGGAGCCTTCTTGTGACTGCGATGCAACTGGAAACTCCAGTAGTTGGTTGTGATTTTTTTTATGAAGAAGATCTGAGCTTGGAAATGCTTAGGTACAACTTAGTGATGCTCGGGTATACGGTTATCTAGTTTGATCGATCGTCAAAGAACATAGGTGAGATTACAACTGAAGTCGATTATCAAATAGAGGCAAGGGATCGAGAGTTGACTGTGGTTTTGTAATTGTAACGAAGTAAGAAAACCCATGTGTACCGAACCATAGATGCAAATCATCGAATACCGAGCTACAAGTATCGATCAAAGTATACCGAACTACAAATGACCGAAGCATGCCGATCCGAAATAGACCGAAGTGTAGATACTCGAACCATGACCGAAGTACAGATACCCGATCTGAAAATAACCGAAACGAGGATGAATCGTTTATGCTCGAACCATAGATACCCGAACAATAGAAGGAAGAAGGAAGAAGTAACTTAACGTTTGCAGGTGTTGTAGCTTAAGGAACCAGATGGTTTTTGGGAGTTTGAAGTCGCTTCAGGGGCAGGTGGAGTATCCACATCAATCGTGTTAACAGGGCATCTGATTGCGTCTAGCGTGGCTTGGCAAGGGGTTAGGATGGTTATTTGGTGATCATAGTGAACCGGAGATGAAACCATTGATTCGCCAACCATATGTGACCGAACTGTACATACCCGAAGCGTTCATGACCGAAGTGAAGATAAACTCACCATGGATGACCGAAGCGAAGATGCTCTAACCATAGATGACCAAGGTGGAGATGCTCGAACCATGGGATATGTATTTGATCCGTCTTTGCTCCATTTCTTCGTAAGCTTACCAAAGAGAATAAACGCTTTGCTAGTGATATTACTTAAATGAAAGTCGACCATATATATGGGTCGACTGATAGTTGTTTACTTCGCTTCTACCATCTCAAGGAAAGACAGTGAAGCTTTAGGTTGTGAATTCGTGATTAGTATGAATAAAGTGGGTTATTTTCTGGAAGAAAATGCAAATTCCTCAAAAGAAAGATGCTTTTGGTTCATATAAAACTTTGACCCACACAGCCCTGTATGGAGTTAAGTATAACGTGAGTGATGATGTCGGTGAGAATAATAGGTAAGCAACATGCGTCTAAAAAAGAAATCGAGGACCCCATAGGGATTTAGCTATGGCGTTTATTTGAAAGATTCAAAAGTTTGAAGTAGGTGAAGATCATAAGTGGAAAGCTGATAAAAACATTGTAGAGAAAGAAGAAAGTGACCGATGTGTTGCAGAAGACTCCATCGATATCAATAGAACAAATAGAAGACTCCATTATGTCTGCTATTTCTTCATAATCACATAAGAAGTTTAATTCATATGCTAATTACAACCAAGCTTCAAGTATAACGAGCACAATTTTCAATAAATGATACATGGGGCCTTTGTACCATCAAAAGTTTGAAGTAGGTGAAGATCATAAGTGGAAAGTTGATAAAAACATTGTAGAGAAAGAAGAAAGTGACCGATCTGTTGCAGAAGACTCCATTAATATCAATAGAACAAGTAGTATCCCTGTAATGTCAACTTCTTGTTATGACGAGAATCCACAGGTGTTGAACCACAAGTACCAAACCAATGTTGGCTATATACCGAGCCACGGGTACCGAACTGTATGTACCTGCATACCGAACCATGAATATTGATTTGTTGAAGTAGAGAAAACGATCCATGTGTATCGAACTATAAAGGTCGAAGCATGTCGGTCCGTGTATGACCAAAGTATAGATGCATATCAACGAATATGAGACCATAGATACCGATCAATAGAAAATGCCGAACCACAAGTATCAGTCAATAAACACTGGATCCAAATAACTGAAGCCTGTTGACCATACATGTCGGTCCATAGATACTAATCCATAAGTACCGAATTGATGCACCCTGAGGTCTTCCTTCCATCTCTCACTCGAGGAACCAAACTCCTCAAGGAATAAGATTAACCTGAAGACAACAAACAAACCGTAAGCAACTGGCCGGGATGGGATCCCAGATAATTCTCCGAACTGCATGTACCGACCCATGCATACCGAACCATGAATATTGATTTGTTGAAGTAGAGAAAACAATCCATGTGTATCGAACTATAATGGTCGAAGCATGTCGGTCCGTGTATGACCAAAGTATAGATGCATATCAACGAATATAAGACCACAGATACCGATCAATAGAAAATACCGAACCACAAGTATCCGTCAATAAACACTGAATCCAAGTAACTGGAGCTTGTTGACCATACATGTTGGTCCATAGATACCAATCCATAAGTACCGAATTGATGCACCCTGAGGTCTTCCTTCCATCTCTCACTCGAGGAACCAAACTCCTCAAGGAATAAGATTAACCTAAAGACAACAAACAAATCGTAAGCAACTGGACCGGATGGGATCCCAGATAATTCTTCGATGGTTAAGTTAGAAAGAGGCTAAGCTTGATTAGTTTACACACAAGAATTTGGGGTAGATTTTGTGTACATACCTTATCGATGTGTTAGGATGCCTATTTATAGTAGTATAGGAAGAGGCAAGCTCTTCCCATATCAATCCTGTCGATCCATCTTATCGCATTTTTGGTAAGATACCCGAAGGTACAACCATTGGTACTATGTATACCGTTACATAGCTGTTGTGTGGCTGTGTCAGGATCTTTTGACCACATATCCTCAGAAAAGTTGTATCTATATGGTTTCGAGATACTGCATTTACTGTTCCTGATGTCACCTCGTACCTTCGCTGTAATATCCCCATTTTCATGGCCAAAAAAGACTGATTTGTTTATGCTTTATTTTTAAAATCATAGTATACTTTAAAAGAAAAGTGTTGCGGAATTTGTTACCAGAAAAACATGATAATGATATTATCAAAGCATTTATGAAGAAATGCATTTTGTTTATATTAAAACTTTGGGATGTCATCATCAATACATAAATATAATCATAAACAGACCGTACATTCATTAAACTAATGATTTTCATCTCCTTTAATCTATCAGTGTAATATAGCTTCGTATCGACACATGTGATATAAATCAATTGAGTGGGTCATGTTGGGAAACCTGATGAGTACGTAGAGTTTTCAACCCACAATAATAAAGTTATTATGTTTCATCATCACACAATTAACCTAATTAGTCATCCCTATTATCTTATTTATTTCTTAAGGATCTACCCTAAGAATCATCTATCATTTAGTTTTTCATTCCTCAGGATTCTCCTAAGGAATGGGCACGAAGTCCATCGTTCCCTATGACATAGCTGCCAATGTTATCTATTAGGCACAACTATCAATATTATCATTTAGGCGCAGCTGCCAGGATTATGACGCTCTCTATTAGGCGTAGCTACCGATATTATCGTTTAGGCGCAACTGTCAGGATTATGATGTTCTCTATAGGAGCAGCTACCGATATTATCATTTAGGCGCATCTGCAAAAATTATGATGTTCTCTATTAGGCGCGGCTGCTAATATTATTCTTTTGGTGTAATTGCTATGATGTTTAGAGTACATCATAGTTCAAAACAATCTACAGGTTGTGGCGTAGCTGCCAATATTCATCTATATCATCTTTCATATCTCATCATTTATCTACCTATGTTCTACCCAACATATTTGTAGATATAAAATACATATACCACTTAGATCTAAAAAAACAAAGTTTAAATCTTTCATCTAGCGTAGATCTCAAGATATAAGATACATATATGGTTTAGATCTGAAAAAGTTTAAATCGTTCATCAAAAACAGATCTCAAAATATAAAATACTTATACAATTTAGATCTGAAAAAAGAAGTTTAAATCTTTCATCCAGCAAAGATCTCAAGATATAAAATACACATATAGTTTAGATGTGGACAAAAAGTTTAAATCTTTCATCTAACACAAATCTATAAAATACTTATACAGTTTAGATCTGAAAAGTTTAGATCTTTCATCCAGCATAGATCTCAAGTAAATAGATAATATGCACACATAACACGTAATTTATATGAAATACATCATATCTATATGTAAGATGAAAGTATCTAGGCTCACTTGATAAGGTTGTGATTCCAACTTGGACAACGCTTCGCTTCGACGAAACTGGGTGGTTTGCTTGAACACCAGACTTTGCGGGGGGGTAGAATTTTCGAACCGAAAAACTCTTTTTCTCGAAGCCTTGTGGCGCTCCGGGGCTTTCTTCTAATGCTGGGGAAGTGTCCTAGGCTTGGGGCGGTGTTTGGGAGGGTTTAGAGAGTGAGTAGAGAGAAGAAGAATAGGTTTAAGGTGTGAAAAATGTAGGAACTCTTGGGTGGTATTTATAGGCTGAAATGGTGATGAACTCGTTGAGTTTATGACCCAACTCATTGAGTTTATGGCCCCAAACTTGTCGAGTTTCTGGTCCAACTCGTCGAGTTAGTGCCACTTGTCATTATCTGGTGGGAAGAAAGCAGTGGCTCGGATTATGCCACATCACTTACTTCACTGCAGCACACTTCCAACTTCTAAACCCCATAACTTTTGCATAGGAGCTCCATTTTTGATGTTCTTTATATCCACACATAGGTATTGAGAAGATCTACACCTCTCTTTTTAACAGTATGAGAAGATTAAACTATTTAACGACCATGTAAAACTCATAACTTCTACATACGGACTGCATTTTCGACTATCTTTTTCGATCGTTGAACTCCTATTAATGAAATCTTCAATTCTAATTTAGGTTGTGTCGGCTAAAAATCGATCGGCCTAAAATTCAAACTCCGGGCTGTACACTATAATGACAAATCTTAGAAAAATTATAACTTTCTCATACGAAGTCAGAATTAGATGTTCTTTTTATGCACGCTCATGGTTTAGTGTATACTACGAATTTAGTTTAGATCGCTAAGGCTAAAAAGCTCTTTACCGCAAACTCACTTTTTACGTCACACGACACCATGCCGGTTTTCTCGCGAAACTTCGATAGGTCATAACTTCTACGTTATAACTCGGATTTCGACGTTCTTTATATGTACGAAACCCTTGCTACATATGTTATAACTTGGTTATGGTTATTTACTCTAAGTAATCTTCTATTAAAAACTTATTATTAATGCCTATTGTCTCTAAATTAACTAGCCCGAATCAGCGGGTGTTGCAATTATCTTTTCCTTAGGATGATTATGTCCTGGAATCATCAACAAAACAGGGCTTGTATAATGACTATGTATGTTGTCTCTTCAACATAGGTAATAATTGTAACTTCTATGTTCCTTCGAATAAGTATCTAAGTCTTAGACTTCTTGATTGTAGGTGGTACTCGATCTTGCACCCGCTCTCTAACTCATGTTAGACTTCCAATCGTGACCTTTTTAGTCACAGTCTCAATCCCTATTGGAGACTCCTTTTTCTTTTTAACAAACTTAAGATAAGTTCTTTCCTTCGATTACCATAATAGACCGATGGATCATGTTCTAATGACCTCTCATCGTATGATGCAATGCTTAGACTCAGGTCTCTTAGGTTCAAATTGCAGAACAAATTATACCTTCCTTCATGTTCTAATGTGATATAATCACATTCTAGCATGTAGCACTTCTAGCTACAAGCTTTTTACTTTAACAACGACCGCGATACTTTTATTGATCGCTTCGATTATCTTTCACTTCAGTCGTCCAGGTTAAGTCAGATGGTACATCGATATTGGTTCCCTGAACCACGTAACATACTCATCTTAGTCGGACTCGATATGATATGACCACTAGGGTTGGAATAACAATTGTTTTCTTAGTCATTACTGAAACGATGGTAATGAGTTACTTAAACAAAACAGAATCAATTACTAGCTTCTTGGTAACGTTGTGACTTTCCCTTATCCAAGTGCGAGTCCTGTGCTTCCGGTAATATTGGCATCTACTACCATTCACACTTATTCATACTCATCCCAAGTATTTCCTCTCAGTTTTGCAAGTTACCATACAAGAAAATCATATAGCAACTTAACACACCAGATAACAAAACCAAGGTTCATATTATTTCTTGAAACGATTACATAGGTGTTCAAGTTCACCCTAGACTATGCCTCCTATATTTGGCTACATCACATGATCCTATTTATATGGATACCATATATATATATATATATATATATATATATATATATATATATATATATATATATATATCCTTTCTCCTAATCCCTTGCATCATCACCTATTTCATCAAGGATCATCTGGATTGCTTTTGCATTTGGCTTTATAGCTCCTTCCCTCTTTAGGAAGTCTTGCTTGAAGTGCCCTTCCTCATTACATCCATAACACACCATTTTGTTGAATGTACACTCATTGCCATAATGTCTAGTCTTTACACACTTGAAACATGTCACCTCCTCACCACATTTTCCAAAGTGTTTCTTCTTGCACGTATCACACCATCTTACTTCACCTCTTTCTCCTCCTTTGAACTTATTCGAAGACTTTGAGAATTTTCCCTTCTCGTTGGACCTTGAACATTCTTCAATTTTCCTTTTCTTGCCAACTTCATCTCTCTCCAAACACTTTTCCCTTATCTGGGTCTCAACATTCTTAGCTACTCAGACGACATCATTCAACGTGGTTGCTTGCTTGACCATCGGACCAAAGTCCGTTGACAATCTATTAGCAAACTTGTTTCGAGAGTTCGGTTTGAACTAGGTAAGGAACAAACTTCATCTTCTCCGTAAAACTTGCAGCATACTTGGTGACACTCATTCTTCCCTTCTTCAGGTTCTGGAACTCATTGTTGATCTCCAGAAGATCCTGCTTAGAGCAGTACTGCATTTTTAGTTTCACCAAAAAGTCTTCCCAATATATCTTGCTAGCTTCTCCCTTGGGCATAGTATTAGCTAGTAGCTTCCACCAGTTTAGTACTGTTGGGTTTTGTGCATAACATCATTCCTATGGTGTACATGTAACCCTAATTTCCTTGGATCTAGGTTTTTCTAATTTGAACATACAACTATGAATACCAAAGAAATAACCCTATGACTAGCATACATATATCGAAAATCACATATGATTAGGGTTAGAATCTTTACCTCTCTTTTTATGTAGCAATAACAAGTTTAATCCTTCTTGATCATGACTTCTGAAAGCCTAGTGCCCCAAGTGTTGCACCTCTAATGGAGTCATAAACACCAAATGCAAGAAGATAACTTAGGAGAGAGGTGAAATCGGCTAGGGCAACTCAAAGATGACATAGGGCCAAATTCCACATGCTAAGGGGTTTATTTACAGTTGAGGCTATTAGGGTTTTAAGGTGGAAACCCTAATTTCCTTGCTTAGGCCTTAAGTAATCCATGGAGTCCTTCTAGAAGGCCCCCTTGGACGAAATCTTTATGGGATTCCATAGGTTTCGTCCAATCCATTCTATTAGAAATCCATAGCCCAACATGCAACTATTAGATAATTGAAATATCGGTCCCCTTTATTTAATCAGTCTCTTTTGATCACCAAATTAATCCCAAATTAATTTCTGATCAGTACTAATTAAATAGTATAATTTCCATATAATATATTAATCTTGTAATATATTAATAAAACCATTTTAGTACTAATTTATTCTTCTCATAATAAATTCTACTATCTCTCCTCTTGTCATTCTATCAAGTTGAATGAGTGAAGGCAACCGAAATGGACCATGCTCATAGTCAAATCAAGTACATAACAAAAATAGTTATGGGCTTAAATACATAATCCAACAAGTACCCTAGTCTTTAACAGTGTAACCGCGAGAGCGGTCTTCTGTTTATTGCTACAGTCGAAACTTTCAAACATCATCTCCATCTCGGAGATCCAATCTATAACTTCAACGGTGCTGGGATTTCAAAAAGTCTTGGTGGCTTGAATGCCATGAAATCCTTGTACTTGCATCCATGTTCGTCATTTCCTCCATCTTGGTTATTCCTTCTAAACACTGGCGGTTCAGCTTGACCAGCAGTCCTACGATAGTCTCTTTCTTTTGACTGTCTATCATTCAGTTCTGGTTGTTCAACAGAGAAGGTTCATCCCTATTATTCAACAACATTTGCATCATTTATTCCCTCTATTCGGTCATCATATCCCGAATCATGGCTTGTACTCCAGCCATTGTGACTGGCTCCAGTGCAGCTTCTACTAACGACACTTACTCAATCTCTTGAGGATGAGGCTGTTGATTTATGTTACCATTTGCGTTTTCGAGTCCACTTTGGGTTCCCACCATGTTGATCTATACACCAAAGTAGGTGATTTTAGATCTTTATTTATGATAGACGTTTGAGTCCTCCTTATCACTCCGAAACGGTACATGCTAGTTCTAATATTGTAATCAAACACTTAGAATCCTGAACACGTAAGGTTTCCAGATCCGATCAGCAACAGACCATAGATCTGAATAAATAATAGCAAATAAGGCATCTTTATACCTATAACATAAAGCATTTAGGATATAAAAGCATTTTAGGCATCTTTCCTAAAATAAATTAGTGCTCGTGTCTAAAATATGGTAGACACTCATCTCATGATCATCGCTTAGCATTCTAAGTTTAAGTCTAGAAATCCTACAAATTCCTAGTTCACTTAAATTAATGCTCTGATACCAACTATGACATCCCCATTTTCACAGCCAGAAAAGACTGATTTGTTTATGCTTTATTCTTAAAATCTGAGTATACTTATAAAGAAAAGTGTTGCGGAATTTGTTCCGAGAAAAACAAGATAATGATATTCTCAAAGCATTTCCGAAGAAATGAATTTTGTTTGTATTACAACTTTGGGATGTCATCATCAATACAGAAACATAAGCATAAACAGGCCTTACATTCATTTACACTAATGATTTCATCCCCTTTAATCTCTCAGAGTAATGTAGCTTCGTATCGACACTTGTGATACAGATAAACTGAGTGGGTTTGGTTGGGAAACCTGGTGAGTACATAGGGTTTTCAACCCACAATAATAAAGTTATTATGTTTCATCATCACACAATTAACCTAATTACCCATGCCCATTATCTTCTTTATTTCTTAAGGATCTACCCTAAGAATAATCTATCATTCACTTTTTCATTCCTAAGGATTCTCCTAAGGAATATGCATGAAGTCCATCGTTCCCTAAGGCAAAACTGCCAATGTTATGTATTAGGCACAACTACCAATATTATTCTTTAAACATAGCTGTCAAGACTATGACGTTCTCTATTAGGTGCAGCTGCCGATATTATCGTTTAGGTGCAACTGCCAAAAGTATGATGCTCTCTATTAGGTGCAGATGTCGATATTATCATTTAGGCGCAGCGACCAAAATTATTATTTTCTCTATTAAGCGCAGCTGCCGATATTATCCTTTTGATGTAGCTACTAGGATGTTTAGAGTACGCCGTAGTTCAAAAACATCTACAGGTTGTGGCGTAGCTGCCAATATTCATCTATATCATTTTTCATCCCTCATCATTTATCTACCCATGTTCTATCCAACATATTTGTAGATATAAAATACATATACCACTTAGATCTAAAAAAACAAAGTTTAAATCTTTCATCTAGCGTAGATCTCAAGATATAAGATACATATACGGTTTAGATCTGAAAAAGTTTAAATCTTTCATCAAACACGGATATCAAAATACAAAATACTTACACAATTTAGATTTGAAAAAAGAAGTTTAAATCTTTCATCCAGTACATATTTCAAGATCTAAAATACACATACAGTTTAGATCTGGAAAAAAGTTTTAAATCTTTCATCTAACACAAATCTATAAAATACTTATACAGTTTAGATCTGAAAATTTTAGATCTTTCATCCAGCATAGATCTCAGGTAAATAGATAATATGTACACAAAACACATAATTTATATAAAATACATCATATCTATGTGTATGATGAAAGTAACTATGCACTCACTTGTTGAGGTGGTGATTCCAACTTGGACAACGCTTTGCTTCAACGAAACCAGGTGGTTTGCTTGAAAACCGGACTTTGCGGGGGCAAACTTTCTTTACTAAAAAACTCTTTTTATTGGAGCTTTGTAGCGCTCCATGGCTTTCTTCTAGTGCTACAAAAGTTTCCATGGATTTGGGGGTGTTTGGGAGGGTTTAGAGAGTGAGTAGAGAGAAGAAGAATGAGTTTAAGGTGTGAAAAATGAAGGAACTCTTAGATGGTATTTATAGGCTGAAAAAGTGATGAATTTGTCGAGTTGATCACCCAACTCAGCAAGTTTCTGGCCCCAAACTTTGCGAGTTTTTGGTCCAACTCGTCGAGTTGGTGCCACTTGTCGTTATCTGGTGGGGATAAAGTAATGCCTCAGATTATGCCACGTCACCCACTTCGCTGCAGCACCTTTCCAACTTCTAAACCCCGTAACTTTTGTATACGAGCTCCATTTTTGACGTTCTTTATATCCATCTATAGGTATTGACAAGATCCACAACTCTTCTTTTGACACCATTCGCTAATTCTCGACCGATTTTAAATTTAAAAGTATGAGAATATTACACTATTTAACGACCGTGTAAAACTCATAACTTCTACATACGGACTCCGTTTTCGAATGTCTTTTTATCGTTGAGCTCCTATTAATGAGATCTTCAATTCTCAATTAGGTTGTGTCGGCTAAAAATTAATCGATCTAAAATTCGAACTCCGGGCTGCACAGTTATGTCAAATCTTAGAAAATACATAACATCCTCCTACCAAGTAAGATTTGGATATTCTTTTTTTTGCACGTTCTCGGTTTAACATATACTACGATTTTCATTTAGATGGCTAAGGCTAAAAAGCTCTTTATCGCAAACTCACTTTTTACATCACATAGCACCGTGCCAGTTTTATTGCGAAACTTCGACATATAATAACTTGTTTGTGATAACTCATATTTCAGCGTTCTTTATATGTACGGAACACGTGAGACATATTCTATAACTTGGTTAAGGTTATTTACTCTAAATAATATTCTATCAAAAAGTTATTATTAATTCTCATTGTCTCTAAATTGACTAGCTCAAATCTGCGAACGTTGCATTTGCTCAATTCCTCCTTCTCCTCCAAGGCCATTGTGCCAGATCGATAGTTATCGATTCAGGCCTCTTTGATCATTCTGGCCTGGCATGTTCATGAAATGGTAAAGGTATTTCCGTACCATACCCTATTAAGTCCCCCCAGTTTACATCTCTACGTATTCTATAGAGTAGGCGTGCAAACTTTAGTAGGAGTGGAGCTATATCCGCTATAGTTTGATAAAAGCGCCTTACTTCTAAATTAATTATGGCATGACATGCTAAGCCTATACTAGTCTTAATGATGAGGATTGTAAGAGACAGTTTCAAGCGACGAAAAACCCTTCTGAAGGAAATTTCTGACACTTTTCTACACTTTTCGAAGATCTAAAGGTTGTGAATCATCCCATGTATTTAGTTAGCAAGATTAATCAGCTAATGTTTCTTTTTATTAGTTTTAATTCGTTTTTAGCCCTGGCTGGTTAAAACACTACTTCTTAGTTTTTCATTAGACTAGTACTTTTCATGTGATTAGTTATCATATTTGGTTCTCTTTGTGTGATTCTATCTAGTTGTTTTAGTTTTTAGCATAATAAACGTTTGAATTTTATTTCTTGTTAGTCTGAGCACCTAGATAGGGTTTTATTATTCCATTTAATCAGTTAATAAATTTTGTAATTATTCTAGTCAGCTGGTAATATGTAACAAGTATCTGATTGGTTCTGTGTTTGGGATTTAACTCTGATATAAACTGAAATTTCATACCTTTACACTTTCAGGCTTGTGAGAAGTATTGGGTATTCCTGGGAATTTTACACAGATCTTAATATAACTTTTTATAATCTTAATTAAGAGCTTATTTAATTTAGACAATAAAAAGTTAAGGTTAACTAAAGAGCTTGTTTTGGTTAATTTAACTAGGTAAAAGAGATTATACTAGAGCTTGTTAGTTTTTCTCAATACCAGCTTAGATAGAACACACTTTGAATAACCGGATTTGGCTGATTGCATGATTAGGAAAGTCGCAGCAGAACTAAATTCATTTTTATTACTGATTTTTAGTTTTTAGTTTTAAAAAAAAAAGCCCCATTTATATATATATATATATATATATATATATATATATATATATATATATATATATATTGTTTTAATGACTAATATGTGCCTTACGCAAAAAGGCATTGACTATTCGGCTGTGTCCCTGAGGATTCAAATCTTCTTCCATGTGCTATCTATTAGTGCAACAAGCTATTAAAATATAATTTGCTTAATATACCCGCGACAACATGTTAACAAATTCCTAGGAAAGCCTAGGTGATGCCATAGTAGAGTTTGTATGTAGTATAGCATAGGGTTGGTATATGGATTTATTGTGGTGACTTAGAGGATTCAGGGTGGTTCTTGAGGAAAGTAAAAATAGGTATGGAAGGTAGTATTGGGCCCATACTATTGAAAGAACATGATATGTACTCAAGACAAGGATAGTCTTGGAGATTCTAAGGAGATCGGTGTGGTGGGAGTTTCCTTGAGTTTTATTCTGATCGTTTCTATATTGTTTTTCAGTTTGAGTATGGTGGTAATCACTCGAGGAGGAAGTTCTGGTTCAGGCTCTAGTTCTAGTTCTGGCTCGGGTACATAACCGATAGGTAAGAGACTACGCAAGTTTATTGCAGCCAAGATTACTCTTGGTATCTTGGATGCTACTCTAGTAACGTTTGGTACCATCAAGGATGGGATTATGGAGCTTCTAGATGACCGACTTTAGTATTTTCGAGCTAAGATCGTTGTAGGTTACTTAGGGGCACGAACTCCCTCGTTTCAAGAGTTCAAGGCTTGTGGAGCTCCAGAGTTCTTTGGAGTTAAGGACCTTATTGCTAGCCGACGCTGGATCGTTGACATGGAGACTACTAATTGGATGAGGTTTTTACCTAGAGGAGTAAAATGTAGGGTTTACATCCAGCCTGCTGAGAGACCAAACACGTGACTAGTAGGATGAGGTCAGCCGAGCGTTTCGATCTGTGGCTTTGGCAAGCATGACTTGGGGAAAGTTTGTTAGGAGATTCTAAGAGGAGTTTGCACCAGCGATAGAGGTGCAATAGCTGGTGAGGAAGTTTCAGGACCTTCGCCAGACTACAGACACTGTGGCGGAGATCACCAACAAGTTCCGTGAGAGAGTTTATTTGTTCCGCAGTATGCTGAAGATGAGTAGATGAGAAGGTGAGATATCATGGCATGTTGAGGGATGAAATCAGGGATTTAGTGGGCTTTTCAAGGTGCAATACCCTCAATGACATGATTAAGAGGGGCCATGAGCGGGAGATTGAGCTAGTACTTCGGAAAAAGTGCAAGACAAAGCAGGTACAGATAGCCGTGGGCCAGGCTAAGAGACCCACGGCTTCTAATTCGTATTCTATGGTCCAATAGGGCCGGAGTCGCTACGGAAAGTGGATGTGATAAAAAACAAATTTCAACCTTGTAAACATGACTTCAGCAAAAACAATGATATAAACGATATTCAACCTTGCAAACATGATGTAAACAAAGGAATTAACTAAAGTTGATGTGATTTTGCCTTAGATTTATTCAATCAAAAGCTTCTAGTCGAATTATGTAATCCACAGCTCCTAGGGATGTTTTTAGCCTCCAAAAGTCGCTAAAATCCTCAAGCAAAAGTTAGGGTTTTAAACAAAAACGATCCTTAAATAGATTCTGAAAAACGGTGCAACTCGGCGTGTTTAGGGAGCCAACACGCCGTGTTCTTCATTAAAAATGCGTGTACAACAAGGCACTATTCCATCGACATTTTTCATCTCAACATGTTGTGTTTAGGGATAACACGTCGTGTTCTTCTCTAATTTCTTCCTTTTCTTCAAACGCCAAGATCCAAGCTTCTAATTGCGAATTATGCTTCCTTTTCCTTCTGAGCATGTCTTTGTTGCTACAAAATAAATTTTAAACTCATTAAGTACCTTTTCTTCAATATTTGAAACAAATATAACATAAAATATTAAGATAATGCATGTATTATATGATTAGATATGTCAATATCAAGGGAGTTGGGATACTTACCTTCCACTAGTCGAGTTCTCCTACAACAATAGTTATCATTTCAGTATTGATCGACCACCCTTCAAGATGTTGTATGGGAGGAGGTGTAGGACCCTGGTTTGTTGGGGTGAGGTCGGACATCGGGACATGGGGGGTACTGAAGTGGTGTTCAAGACCACTAAGTTGATACAACAAGTGTGTCACAGGTTGTGGGTCGCGCAAAGCCGACCGAAGAGTTATACAGACCGTCGTTGTTCAGAACTCGAGTTTCAGGTGGGGGACTTTGTGCTTTTTAAGGTGTCACCTTGGAAGGGTGTCATCTGGTTTTAGAAGCAGGCCAAGTTGTGCCCTATGTTTATTGGTCCCTGATACAAACACGAGCTTTATTACTACAAATGATGGACCACCTAGACCCTTACTAGTTTCTTCTAGAAAGGGGAAAAAGTTAAATCAGGAATTATAGAAAAGTGGTTAAGATAGAGAATACAGAGTTAGTGGTGAATAAAATAGGGAAGGAATAATTATGTTAGGTCATCATGTTAATTGTTACAATTGTAATTGGATCCTGAGTATTCTTGCTCTGTGAGAGAGAGACCACTTCCCTAGGCAATTTGTGGGTTGAGTTTTATTATCAATATCAATTTGAACCAACTTTATCAATTCCATTCTTCATTCTCTTTCATTGTTGTTTCATTGTTGTTTAATTGCATTTCTTAATCCATAACATTGGTCTGACCTGCCGCCACCTCCTTTTTTGTGATAATGGCTACTACACGCTCTACTGCTACTCAACTTGATGAACACGATGGCCATATTGCATAGATTCAAAGTGATTTGTCCCAACTTTGTTCCGCTATAACGGAAGATCATGCTTTAGCATATAAGGAGCATGAATAAGCTGTTGTGTTTCATAGAGAGATGAAGGATTGGATGAAGGCTCAAAACAGTCATCGATCAGAGCACTCTGGATCTGGTTCTGGCGGGGTTTTCTTTGAATGAGACTTGTGACAGACATTTGTCGATAAGGTTTGAGTTTAAAATAAACCCATTCACCCACCATAAACTGGATATCACGCCTCTTCTTATCAGCCTGATCTTTCATGTTACTTTGGGCTTGTGCGAAATGAAGTTTCAGTTGTTTAATTGCTTCATCACGAACTTGTAATTCTTTAGCCACTACCTGCACTCGGACTTCCCCTAGGACATATTGAAACACCGTAGGAGATTTCCGACCACACACAACCTCAAAAGGAGAAATTCCTGTGGAGCCATGAAAAGTAGAATTGTACCAAAACTCAGCCCATGGAATCCAATTTGACCATAAATGGGGCTAATCCACTGCAAAACACCTAAGGTATGCTTCCAAACAGCGATTGATGGCCTCCGTTTGTCCATCAGACTTAGGGTGATAAGTTGAACTCATGTGCGAATGGGGTCCCTATGATTTAAAGATTTCCTGCCAAAATTTACTGATGAAGAGAGGATCTCGATCACTTACAATTGACTTGGGTAGCCCATAGTGACGAACCACTTCACGAACAAAAACTTCTACAACGGTTTTAGCTATATACGGGTGTTTCAAGAGTATAAAAAGACTATATTTTGAAAGTCTATCGACCATTACCATTATTGCGTCAAAGCCTTTAGATCTAGGTAACCCCAGGATGAAATCCATTGAAAGGTCCTCCCAAATTGCAGATGGGATATCTAAGGGATGTAAACCCCCCCCCCCCCCGGGGGGGGGGGGGGGGGGCTAAAGAACTTGCTTTGCAATGTTAGCACACATCACATGCACGAAAAAAATCTTTCACACAATTAATCATTCTTGGACAATATAAATTTGTAGCTGAATGCCTATACGTTCGATAATAACCAGAATAACCTCTTGAAGTTGATACATGAAATTCATGCAAGAGTTCTGGAATAAAAATCGATTTTCATGAAATAACTAAATGATCTTTATAATATAATATGCCTCATTTAACAGTGAACCCCGTGTATCGATCAGATGAGTCTTGACAAGTCTGAATTATTTGTTGAATTTCTTGATTGTTCTTGGCCTCGGTGACCAATTCAGTACCACGGCCCCATATTAGTGTAGATAAGAGTTGGCTTCCATTCAACTATCAAAATCCATTCATGATTTTATCGATGACTATGAATACTTATTATCGATTGTGTCTAAATTGATAGAACGACAATCTATTGGGTATTTTGTCGTCGGATTAAAGCCAGAAGTCCGACGATGGGTTCGCCTTCAACATCCAAAAACACGGTTGGAAGCGATGAGGACAGCCAGAGATGCCTTTGACAAGTGGAGTTCGAAATCGATTTGGTTCCGGGAGCTGCACCTATCGCTAAGGTGCCTTATCGCCTTGCACCTCCAGAGATGCAAGAGTTATCCTCGCAGCTTCAGGAGCTGCTGGGGAAGGGGTTTATTCGGCCGAGTAGCTCGCCGTGGGGAGCACCCATCCTGTTTGTGAAGAAGAAAGACGGCTCGCATCGCATGTGTATTGATTACCGAGAATTGAATAAGCTGACGGTCAAGAACCGTTACCCGTTGTGGAGGATCGACGATTTATTCGATCAGTTACAGGGAGCATCTTGGTTCTCCAAGATCGATTTGAGGTCGGGCTATCATCAGGTGAGAGTGCGGGACGAGGACGTCCAGAAGACAGCATTCAGGACGGCGACTTCGTTCTCCTGAAGGTTTCTCCTTGGAAAGGAGTGATCTGGTTCAGGAAGAGGGGCAAATTGGGACCCCGGTTTATAGGTCCATTTCGTGTGATGGCAAGGGTAGGCTGGGTAGCCTATCGGTTGGAGTTACCAGCAGAGTTGGGGTAGATTCACAACACTTTTCATGTATCGCAGTTGAGGAAGTGTATAGCCGATGAATCGGTAGTGGTTCCGTTAGAGGATATTCAGGTAGATGCAAGCCTGAATTATGCCGAGAGACCAGTGGCCATTAGGGATCGGAAGATCAAGGTTTTGAGAAACAAGGAGGTACCTCTGGTGTTGGTTCAGTGGCAACATCAGAGGGGATCAGAGATGACCTGGGAGCCAGAGTGTATGATGCAGGAGCAGCACCCGGAGCTGTTTTTAGAGCGAGACTTCGAGGGCGAAGTCTAGTTCTAGTGGGGGAGAGTTGTAACATCCGGACTTTTATCAGGTATCGTGTAAATGGTATTTTTGTTGATTTGTGAGGGGGACTCGGCGAGTTGGAGCTCAGACTCGCCGAGTAGAGACGCGGACTTGGGAATTGGGATCCGAAGAGGAAGGTTTGGGGTGTGTACTGAGACGGTGTGGACAGTAGTATTGGGGCCCGTACTACTGAAAGCACCGGGGCAGTACTACTGAAAGCACCGGGGCAGTACACAGTCCAAATAAGAATCTTGGGATACCAAGAATCAAGGAGGGGTGGATTGTCGGATGTAAGAGTGTTCGAGTGAATTCTAATTTATCGCATGTTGTATTTCAGAGGTTGATCATGGTGAGGACACGTCATATGCCGGAGGATGCCGGAGCTAGTGATGAGGAGATTCGACAGATCATTCATGAGGAGGTGGCTGCGGTCATCAGAGCTGAGATACCAGAGATGTTCGGGTCTATTAAGACCGCGCTGATTGAGACATTTGACAAGCGTTATGCCGCTCTTTCTGAGGCTGCTATCGCAGCGGCTACCGCAGCTATCACTGCGGCGAGACCCCAGGGAGGTGATGCGTCACTGTTTAGGGAATTCAGTAACACCAAACCACCAGAGTTTGATGGTACGCAGGATCTGGTGGCAGCTATGAGGTGGATATCTGACATGGAAGGGTGCTTCTTCACTTGCTCATCCCCTGAGCATTTGAAGGTTCGGTTCGCGCTGAACCAGCTTCGCTTGGGAGCGAAGGACTGGTGGAAGTTTGTGACGGCGCACTTCACGCCTACTGAGCTTTCGGCAGTGACTTGGGAGAGGTTCACTACCATGTTCCGAGATGAGTACGTTCCCCAGGTGGAGAGGGAGCGTCTGGCACAGGAGTTTCTGACCCTCAAGCAGGGTACCGAGTCAGTCACAGCGATCACGAGGATGTTTCATGAGAGGGCGATGTTCTGCCCTGAGCACGTGTCCACCGAGCAGGCACGTATGAGCCGTTACCTGAGCATTCTGAGACGGGATATTCGGGAGTTCGCTGCGAACTCCTCGTATCAGACATTTGCTGAGCTTCAGGCAAATGCCCGGAAGAGGGAGATTGAGCTTGAGACTCAGGCCAGGGAGGAGGCGGAGTCTCTAGGGAGGGATCGGCGGCCGGCACAGTCTCAGCCGGCAGCCAAGCGGGCCAAGCCCGCTGATCCCAAACCCGGGAGCTAGAAGGGCCGCACTTGCGGGAAGTGCGGCAAGGGTCACGATGGAGTCTGTCGAGCAGGGTCTTGCTACAAATGTGGCAAGGAGGGGCATATGGCCAAGGACTGCCCCAAGGGGTTTGCAGTGTGTTTCCACTGCAACCAGACCGGACACCGGAAGGCGGAGTGTCCGCTGTTGCGTGGAGCGTCTCAGGGATCTGCTCCCGCCGCCATCAGAGCTACAGAGAGTCGGCCCGTGAAGGCCGAGGCACCGAGAGCTCAAGGGAGAGCCTTTCAGCTGACTGCGGAAGAGGTCCGCGCGGCACCCGACGTTGTGGCTGATACGTTTCCTTTTATATATTTATTTTTGGTGTTGAGATATTATGCTTATATTATGCTATGCATAGGTACCTTCCTTGTGAACTCTGTGCCTGCTTTAGTGTTATTTGACTCGGGTGCGAGTCGGTCTTTTGTATCTTTGGCATTTAGTCAGCATATCAGTGTTAGTCATGGGGCATTGAGTCGGCCTCTGCGGGTTTCCATAGCCGCCGACAAAGTGATTTGTGCCACGGAGGTCCTCTAGGGATGCGTATTGGAGATTTTTGGGGTCGAGTTCCCGATCAACCTGATTCCTATTTCGATGGGTGGTGTCTGTGTTATAGTGGGCATGGACTGGTTGAGCCGATTCGGCGCGGTTATCGATTGTGAGCGTCAGCTGGTGACCATATGACATCCTAGTGGGGGAGTTCTTTCGGTTTACGGCGAGGGTACACGTTATGGATCAGCCTTTTGTTCCGCCGCTAGGGCGAGGCAGTGTTTACAGCAGGGCTGTAAGGGTTTCGTGGCGTATGTGATGGATACGCGAGTGATCTCCAAGAGACCGAGTTCAGTGGATGAAGTTCCGGTGGTGCGTGAGTTTCCAGATGTTTTTCCCGAAGAGTTACCAGGTGTGCCTCCCGTGAGGCAAGTGGAGTTCGGAATCGATTTGGTTCCGGGATCCGCGCCTATCGCTAAGGTGCCTTATCACCTTGCACCTCCAGAGATGCAAGAGTTATCCTCGCAGCTTCAGGAGCTGCTGGGGAAGGGGTTTATTCGGCCGAGTAGCTCGCCGTGGGGAGCACCCATCCTGTTTGTGAAGAAGAAAGACGGCTCGCATCGCATGTGTATTGATTACCGAGAATTGAATAAGCTGACGGTCAAGAACCGTTACCCGTTGCAGAGGATCGACGATTTATTCGATCAGTTACAGGGAGCATCTTGGTTCTCCAAGATCGATTTGAGGTCGGGCTATCATCAGGTGAGAGTGCCGGACGAGGACGTCCAGAAGATAGCATTCAGGACGCGTTATGGGCATTATGAGTTTGTGGTGATGCCTTTTGGGCTCACCAATGCCCCGGCTGTGTTCATGGACCTCATGAACAGGGTATGTAGGCCGATGTTGGATCGGTCGGTGATTGTGTTCATCGATGATATTTTGGTATATTCGAGATCTAGAGAGCAACACGAGGAGCATTTGAGGGAGGTTCTTGGAGTTTTGAGATCGGAGAAACTTTATGCAAAGTTTTCCAAGTGCGATTTCTGGTTGCGGGAGGTCCAGTTTTTGGGGCACCTCGTTAATCAGAAAGGGATATTGGTCGATCCGGCTAAGGTTGACGCAGTGATGAGGTGGGAGGTGCCAAAGTCACCTTCTGAGATCAGGAGCTTCCTTGGGTTGGCAGGGTATTATCGGAGGTTTATCAAGGATTTCTCCAAGATTGCAGTGCCACTCACCAGATTGACCCGGAAGGGTGTTACATTTTTATGGGGTCCCGAGCAGCAGATCTCCTTTGAGACGCTTCGCCAGAGGTTGTGTGAAGCCACGGTATTAGCTCTTCCGGAAGGGATGGAAGATTTTGTGGTATTCTGTGATGCATCGATTTTAGGGCTGGGAGCGGTGCTGATGCAGAAGGGACATGTGATAGCATATGCATCGAGGCAGTTGAAGCCTCATGAGATGAGGTACCCCACACATGATTTGGAGTTGGGGGCAGTGGTGTTCGCCCTCAAGATTTGGCGGCACTACTTGTATGGGATTCGTTGTACGATATACACGGACCATAAGAGCTTGAAGTACTTGATGGATCAGCCTAACCTAAATATGCGGCAAAGGAGGTGGTTAGATGTGGTCAAGGATTATGATTGCGAGATCTTGTACCACCCGGGCAAGGCTAATGTGGTAGCCGACGCATTAAGTCGCAGGGCGGAGAGCACTCCACTGCGAAATGTATGTTTGAGATTAACCGTGATAGCTCCAGTTCTAGACGCCATTCGTGGGGCACAGGCCGAGGCTGTGCATCCAGAGATGCAGAAGAGAGAACGGGTCGTTGGGTTGGTTTCGGAGTTTGTATCGGATAGTCGAGGGCTTATGACTTATCAGGGCCGGATTTGGGTACCGTTTGTGGGCGGTACGCGTACTACATTGATGGAGGAAGCTCACAGATCGAAATTTTCGATCCATCCGGGGGCTACAAAGATGTATTTGGATTTGAGGAAGGAGTATTGGTGGCCTTGTATGAAGAGGGACGTTGCATGGTTTGTCGAGAGGTGTTTGACCTGTCGAAGGGTGAAGGTCGAGCACCAGAGACCGCATGGCAAGTTGCAGCCATTGGAGGTTCCCGAGTGGAAGTGGGAACAGATCACCATGGATTTCATCACCAAATTGCCGAGGACTGCCAGAGGAGTCGATGCAATTTGGGTGATTGTGGATAGGTTGACAAAGAGCGCTCATTTTCTTGCCATCAGTGAGAGTTCTTCGGCGGAGAAATTGGCGGAGATTTATGTGAGGGAAGTTGTATCTCGGCATGGGGTGCCAATCTCGATTGTTTCAGACCGCGATGTGCGCTTCACTTCCCGATTCTGGAAGAAATTTCACGAGGAGTTGGGTACTAAGCTGCATTTTAGTACCGCATATCACCCCTAGACAGACGGCCAGAGTGAGCGGACGATTCAGATGCTCGAGGACATGCTTCGAGCATGTGTATTGGATTTTGGGGGTAGTTGGGATACGTATTTGGCCTTGGCAGAGTTTTCCTACAACAACAGCCATCATTCGAGCATCGGTATGCCGCCCTTTGAGCTGTTGTATGGTAGGAGGTGTCGGACTCCCATTTGTTGGGGAGAGGTTGGGCAGAGGGTAATGGGCAGTACAGAGATCGTGATCCAGACGACAGAGCAGATACAACAGGTCAGACAGAGGTTATTGACCGCCCAGAGCCGACAAAAGAGCTATGAGGATAGACGCCGTTCCGAGCTGGAATTTCAGGTCGGCGACTTCGTTCTCCTGAAGGTTTCTCCTTGGAAAGGAGTGATCTGGTTCAGGAAGAGGGGCAAATTGGGGCCCCGGTTTATAGGTCCATTTCGTGTGATGGCAAGGGTAGGCCGGGTAGCCTATCGGTTGGAGTTACTAGCAGAGTTGGGGCAGATTCACAACACTTTTCATGTATCGCATTTGAGGAAGTGTATAGCCGATGAATCGGTAGTGGTTCCGTTAGAGGATATTCAGGTAGATGCAAGCCTGAATTATGCCGAGAGACCAGTAGCTATTAGGGATCGGAAGATCAAGGTTTTGAGAAACAAGGAGGTACCTCTGGTGTTGGTTCAGTGGCAACATCAGAGGGGATCAGAGATGACCTGGGAGCCAGAGCGTATGATGCAGGAGCAGCACCCGGAGCTGTTTTTAGAGCGAGACTTCGAGGGCGAAGTCTAGTTCTAGTGGGGGAGAGTTGTAACATCCAGACTTTTATCAGGTATCGTGTAAATGGTATTTTTGTTGATTTGTGAGGGGGACTCGGCGAGTTGGAGCTCAGACTCGCCGAGTAGAGACGCGGATTTGGACGAAGAATCGCGCCTGGACTCGGCGAGTCCAGGATATGGACTCGGCGAGTCTGCGCTGAGTAATGAAACCCTAAATTCTCGGGTTTGAGACCTATTTAAAGGGCCTTATGGCCGTCATTTGTGCTCACCCAACCCTTAGAGAGAAACCCTTGAGTGCTTGAACGTTTTGAGAGAGAAAGGAAGCATTTCTTGACCTTGTGTGTGTCATTTAGCAAAGAAGGAGGAAATTCTAGGCAAGAGGAAGCAAAGGAGGTTGCTATACTGTGGATTTGAAGCTTATATCATCAATCTAGAGGTATAATATCGGCTTGATCCGTACACACACACACGCTCGGAGTTTTGACATTATGATCTTGGGATTTTGTATTGACTTATTTGGATAATTAAAATGGTTGTTTGATGAATATTGATGGAATTAATTTTTATAAAAATTTCAAAAATTTGTTTTGAAATTTACGGTGTTATAGTGTGTGTTCACCCATATCATTATCCCTATGTGCAGAAAACATAAATTGAAAGACAAGTTCAGGAGTTGTTATCTTTGGGCATGATCCGGCCAAGCAAAAGTGCTTTTTCAAGCCCTATAATTTTGGTTAAAAGAAGATCATTCGTGGTGCATGTGTGTTGATTATAGAGATTTGAACACGGATACTATACCAGATAAGTTCCTAATTCCGGTGGTGGAGGAGTTATTAGATGAATTAAGTGGGGCGAGTTACTTCTCCAAGTTGTATCTCAAATTGGGTTACAATCATATTTGAATTTGTGAAGATAGCATTGATAAGACTGCTTTTAGAACCCATGATGGACATTATGAATACCTCGTTATGCCTTTCGAATTAATGAACACTCCTGCCACGTTTCAAGCGATTATAAATGATGTGTTTTGTCCTCTCTTAAGACGTAAAGTGGTGAATGCTACTACTTCAAAGTTCATCCTGTTTTCCATGTTTCACTTCTAAAAAAGGCGGTCCAAACTCCAAGTGAAACTGCTTTACCTCCCGGGTTAGAAGTGGGTCATGAAGATATTGTCACTCATGGAGCTATTTTACTCACTCGCATGGTTGGAGATTCCTCAGATCAAACAAAACAATGGTTAGTTTAATGGCAAGGCTAATCTATTGAGGAGGCTACATGGGAGGATGCTCTTTCTATCAAAGAACAATTTCATAGAACAAGTCTTGAGGTCAAGACTTTAATTGAAGGCGGGAGTAATGATAAAAACATGAGCCTTATTACCACAAATAATGGACAACCTAGACCCTTACTGGTTTATTCTAGAAAAGGGAAGAGAGCAAATCATGAATTACAGAAAAGTAGCTAATATAGAGAGTACGGAGTTAGTGGTGAATAAAAGGGGGAAGGAATAATTCTGTTAGGTCATCATGTTATTTGTTGCAATTGTAATTGGCTCCTGAGTATTCTTGCTCTGTGAGAGAGGGACCACTTCCCTGGGCAATATGTGGATTGAGTTTTCTTATCAATATCAATTTGAACTAACTTTATCAATTCCGCTCTTCATTCTCTTTCATTATTGTTTCATTGTTGTTCAATTGCATTTCTCAATCCACAACAGTCCCTTTAGGATTACTTCCCGGATGGGTAAGGTTGCATATCAGCTGGATTTTCCCGATGATCTCAGTCAAATCCACAACACTTTCCATGTCTCTTAGTTGTGGAAGTGTGTAGCCGATGATTCTACCATGATTCATTTGGATGATATTCAGGTCGATGAGCACTTGAACTATGTGGAGAGGTCGATTACGATTTTCGACAAGCAGACCAAGGCTCTATGCAATAAAGTGATGAACCTGGTGAATGTGCAATGGTAGCCCTGGAAAGGCTCTGAATGTACGTAGGAGCCTGAAGATAAGATAAGGGAGCACTACCCAAAATTGTTTGCAACAAAGGACTTCAAGGATGAAGTCTGATTTAGGTGGGGGGGGGGGGGATTTGTAATGCCAGTGTTCTAGGTATTTTCATAGTGAGCATGATTCATTAAAAGTTTACAAATTTGATCCCTACGTTGGGCATACAAGATAGGTATGTCGGGTGTAGGTGTAACGACCCAATTTTCACATCAAAAAAAAAAAATTTTGTTTAAAAACGTTACTTTAGAAAATATTAATAACTAAAACATCATTCGATCATCCATAATATAAACTGAACCATGTCTGAAAACCAAAACATACAACTAATCAGAATATCAGAGTACCAATCCCAGAAAAGCTCGTAAATGCGGAAACCGAAGAGTGTGTGTGTGACATGCTGCTACCGCGCCGGCTCCTTTCCCCTAGCTGAGGAGGTACCTGAAACCAAAACTGAAACCGTAAGCACAAAGCTTAGTGAGCTCCCCCATAATACCCCATACCATGCAAGCATTTAACAAACAACATGCAATTAGGAGATACGGGCCACGCCCACACTTCGCTTTTTGAGAGATACGGGCCCCGCCCACACTCGTGAAGATACGGGCCCCGCCCACACTTCGCTATCTGGGAGATACGGCCCTAGCCCACACTCCATTCTCAGAGAGATACGGGCCTCGCCCACACTCAACCGCCAACTCATATCATATAAGTATCGTACAGACAACAAGTGTAAACAATTCTATCATACTGGCATATATCATAATCAACTCAACTAAGAGATACGGGCTCGGCCCACACTCTAATACTAACGTCTCGTCTATACGGGCCGGCCTTGGTGCCTTAGACCCGTTACTACTGGAAGGAAACTCACCTCGAAATAGCTGCTGATCTGT
Source organism: Lactuca saligna (assembly GCF_052625555.1). Lineage (NCBI taxonomy): Eukaryota > Viridiplantae > Streptophyta > Magnoliopsida > Asterales > Asteraceae > Lactuca > Lactuca saligna. The sequence continues at coordinate 150,851,115 of NC_136422.1, forward strand.
GTGGTAATTGATCACCTACTACCGCTGCTGCTGCTCCGGAAACTCCCCGGTTGTAATTCCCACAATATACTTAATCATACACTGCTAACTATCCTTTGGGTAAAAAGACCATTTTTCCCCTGGTCTAGCCCTAAGTCAATTCAAAGTCAACTTTTAGTTGACCCGACTCGCCGAGTGGATCTCCACTCGCCGAGTCCCTGTCCAGATAATTGTCCTGGGTCCCTGATTCTACTCGTCCAGTTGGGCTATGACTCGACGAGTTCATCTTCTAAACTGACATTCAACTCCTTCATCCTACTCGCCGAGTTGTATGAACAACTCGTCGAGTTCATCTTCATCCGAAGAACACATATGCTAAGACTCGCCGAGTTGCATGAACAACTCGCCGAGTCTGTTCTTGATCTATGAAGATTGCCTTGGACTCGCCGAGTCAGGGCATTGACTCGCCGAGTCCTAACATGGGTGAGTTCAGCTCCCAACTCACCGAGTCACCCCCTGTGACTCACGGCTCAACTCGACACATCATGAAGGGACCAAATCGGTGACTCGCGACCAGACTCGCCGAGTCACCTATACGACTCGCCGAGTTGCCACCATGCATCCACCAAATACACCGATTTGCTCGATTTCAGTCCATGCCATTCATAAATCTGGACTTCTAGTACACAAATCACACGTAAAGTTTCCAACTTTACGTGTGGATATTCACCAATATGGATTTTAGGGCTCAAAATGCCTTAAAAGGGTAGATCTAGGGCTAACAAGCAACATGGGGCCATAAAGCTAACAGATCTGAGCTCCTGGAGCTCAATCTTGCCTAGATCCAGAGGCCAAACGTCTTAATACGACATATAAGGCACATACGAGCTTGGGGACTTGACCAAGAAAGACCCAAATGAAGTTTTAAGCATAGAATCATGGGGAAAACGGGTTATACCTCAAAGGAACTGCTGGAAGAACACAATAGTTGCTTGGTTGGCTTTCCTTCTTCTGGATCTACTTTTTTCCTCCTTCAAAGCCTTCAAAAACACCCACAAAAGTCTCAAACTCTCAAGGAATGGCTTAGGACGAGGTATACAGGGCTCTAAGGGTGAATGGGGGTTGGCTTGGGGCAGTTAAGTCGTTTAAATAGGGTGCAAACCCCTGAAACTTAGGGTTTCATCCAACAGCGGCGACTCGCCGAGTCTAGGATATGGACTCGCCGAGTCGCCAACTTAAAACGTGACCTGGATCGCGTCTCTACTCGGCGAGTCGGACCCATGACTCGCCGAGTCCAAGGCTAAAATGGGAAATGTTCGAATAAGATTTACATACCAGAAACCAGGTGCTACAAATCTCCCCCACTTATTTTAGACTTCGTCCTCGAAGTCTACTGCTCGTTCCTGAAACAGCTCGGGGTAATGCTCCATCATCTCGTCCATAGGCTCCCAAGTCCATTCCGAACCCTTGCGGTGCTGCCACTGCACCTTCACTAATTCCACTCTCTTGTTCCTCAAATCCCTCGACTTCCTGTCGAGGATTGCGACTGGGCGCTCAATGTAATTCAGGCTGTCATCAACCTGAATATCCTCCAAAGGCACTACAGCTGAATCATCCACTAAGCACTTCCGCAACTGAGAAACATGGAAAGTGCTATGGATCTGGCTGAGCTCGGCTGGTAGATCCAATATGTACGCCACCCTGCCCACCCGGGCTACGACCCTGAACGGTCCGATGAATCGCGGGCCCAACTTGCCCCGCTTCCTGAATCGAATGACGCCTTTCCAAGGCGACACCTTCAGGAGAACCATATCCCCGACTTGGAACTCCAAATCTGATCGACGATTGTCAGCATAACTTTTCTGCCGACTCTGAGCAGTCTGAAGCCTGTTTCGGACCTGTTGGATCCTCTCGGTCGTCTCGAGCACCACTTCGGTGCTCCCCATGACCCTCTGGCCAACTTCACCCCAGCATATCGGGGTCCTACACCTCCGTCCGTACAACATCTCGAAGGGAGGGCAGTCGATACTCGCGTGGTAGCTGTTGTTGTAGGAGAACTCGGCTAGGGGAAGATAGGTATCCCAGCTACCACCGAAGTCTAGCACGCACGCCCGCAGCATATCCTCCAGAGTCTGGATGGTCCGCTCGCTCTGGCCATCCGTCTGCGGGTGAAAGGCGGTGCTAAAATGCAGACGAGTGCCCAACTCGTCATGGAATTTCTTCCAAAATCTGGAAGTAAAACGCACATCCCTGTCCGAGATCACCGATACTGGCACCCCATGCTGTGCCACAATCTCCCTGATATAGATGTCGGCCAATTTTTCGGCCGATATGCTCTCCTGAATTGGAATAAAGTGAGCACTCTTGGTCAATCTATCCACGATGACCCAAATCGAATCCACTCCACGTGCGGTCCTGGGAAGCTTCATGATAAAATCCATCGTGATATCTTCCCATTTCCACAGTGGAATGTCCAATGGCTGCATCTTGCCATGCGGTCTCTGATGTTCGGCCTTGACCTTCCTGCAGGTCAAACACCGCTCGACGTACCATGCCACATCCCGCTTCATGCAGGGCCACCAGTAATCCGGACGAAGATCCTTATACATCTTCGTCGCCCCGGGATGAATAGAGAATCGGGACTTGTGCGCCTCCTCCATCAAGATCTGACGCACGCCTCTGTGATACGGCACCCACACCCTACGGTGTAGTGTCAAAAGTCCTCGGCCATCATAATCAAAGAAGGAAACCTGACCCACCACACGCTCGCTCTTCTGATGCTCCTCCTTGATAGCCTCCTGTTGAGCCTCCCGAATCTGCTCCAATAGGGGAGTCACCACGGTCATCCTCAAGCAAACGTCCCTGATCGGCACCGTCTTGCGGCTAAGCGCATCGGCCACCACATTGGCCTTCCCCGGGTGGTAAAGGATCTCGCAATCATAATCCTTCACCACGTCCAACCACCGACGCTGCCTTATGTTCAGATTCGGCTGGTCCATGAGGTACCTCAAACTCTTGTGGTCCGTGTAGATGGTACACCGAACCCCGTAGAGGTAATGTCGCCAAATCTTGAGGGCAAAGACCACCGCCCCCAACTCCAAATCGTGGGTCGGGTAGTTCGCCTCGTGAGGCTTGAGCTGCCTTGAAGCGTAGGCAATGACATGCCCCCTCTGCATCAGTACTGCACCCAACCCTGAAACGGACGCATCACAATAGACCACAAAATCCTCTACACCCTCTGGCAGGGCTAAGATCGGCGCCTCACACAGTCTCCGTCTCAGCGTCTCAAATGCAGCCTGCTGCTCGGGTCCCCACCGAAAGACCACGGTTTTCTTCGTCAGCCGTGTCAGGGGTACGGCTATCTTGGAAAAATCCTAGATAAATCTCCGATAGTAGCCCGCCAATCCCAGGAAGCTCCGAATCTCAGATGGAGACTTCGGGACCTCCCATCTCATCACGGCCTCGACCTTGGTCGGATCAACCAGAATCCCGTTCTGGTTGACGAGGTGTCCAAGAAATTGCACCTCGCGCAACCAAAACTCACACTTGGAGAACTTGGCATACAAGCTCTCCCTCCTCAAGGTCTCCAATACCTCCCTCAGATGCTCCTCGTATTCCTCCCGAGTCTTGGAATAGACCAAGATATCATCGATAAAGACTATCACAGACCGATCCAGCATCGGTCTGCATACGTGGTTCATGAGGTCCATGAACGCAGCAGGAGCATTGGTGAGCCCAAACGGCATCACCACGAACTCGTAATGACCATAGCGCGTCCGAAACGCGGTCTTCTGCATATCCTCCTCCCTGACCCTCATCTGATGATAACCCGAACGCAAATCAGTCTTGGAGAACCAAGATGCCCCCTGAAGCTGGTCAAATAGGTCATCAATCCTCGGAAGCGGGTAACGGTTCTTCACCGTTACCTTGTTCAGCTCCCGATAATCTATACACATCCGATGTGACCCGTCCTTCTTCCTTACAAACAGAATCGGGGCTCCCCAGGGTGAACTGCTCGGACGAATAAATCCCTTGTCTATCAGCTCCTGTAGCTGCGTAGACAACTCCTGCATCTCGGGAGGGGCCAACCGATACGGCGCCTTGGCTATCGGAGCCACGCCAGGGACAAGGTCAATCCTGAAGTCCACCTGTCGCTCCGGAGGTATCCCAGGAAGCTCCTCCGGGAAAACATCTGCAAAGTCTCGAACCACCGGAACCTCGCTCACTGTCGCCTTACCCGCCTCCCGGGTATCCATCACATATGCGACATATCCTGCGCATCCCTGCTGGAGGTAGCGCCTAGCCCTCGTAGCTAAACATACAGTGGGTCCACGCTGAGGCCTCTCTCCATGAATCACTAGCTCTCCCCCGCTTGGGGTCCTGACCCGTACTAGCTGCTGCGTGCAATCTATCACTGCCCCATTGGGGCTCAGCCAATCCATGCCTATAATCACCTTGTTCCCACGCAACGGAATGGGAACCAAATCTACCAAATAGCGCTCCTCGAACAAATGCAGCACACAATCTCAGAATATCATCGATGCTCGCACCGATCGATCGTCAGCGATCTCCACTTCCAAAGGGCAATCTAACTCGCCCGATGGCTCAAGAAACTTCTTGCTAAGTGCAAGGGAAACGAATGATCGGGATGCTCCTGAATCAAATAACACTTGAACTAGGAATCCGTTCACATGGAACGATCCTAAGGCATACATATACATATAGAGCACATATCAATAACATAACATCATCATAAAAAAAATAAAGGGGAAGAATCATACCCGTCACCACATCGGGTGCAGTGCGTGCCTCCTCGGCAGTCAACTGAAATGCCCGACTCCTCACCACTAGAGCCTCTGCCTTGCCCTGCCGACCATCCGTGATCCGCAAGGTCGCTGGAGCTGGCGCCTTCACTGGCGCTGCAACTGTCAACTGGGGGCAATTGGCCTTCTTGTGGCCCCTCTGGTTGCAGTGAAAACACAGCAACTCGGATGTCTGAATAGCTGAAACTGGAGCAGTACAATCCCTGCTAAAGTGCCCTGTCTTGCCGCACTTGTAGCAGCCTCCTGATCCCATCCTACATACCCCCACGTGCGTCCTGCCGCATTTCCCGCAGCGGCTCGATCCTGACTGACCTTTCGGCCTACCGTCTGATCCCTTGGGCTTCTTCCCCGAAGCCCCTCCCGCCTGACCGTCCTCTAGTTTCCGTTTCCGGATGTGCTCCAAATCTATCTCCCTCTCCCTAGCCCTGGCAATCATAGAGTCCAGGGTAGGGCAAGCCGAAAAGCTAACATGCTCCCGGATGTCAGCTCGTAGCATATCATGGTAATGAGTCCTCCTCATGTCCTCGTCACCGGCATACTGGGGCACCAATAAATCCCTCTCCCGGAACTTGGCGGTGATCTCCGCCACAGTCTCCGTCGTCTGCCTCATGTCTAGAAACTCCCTGGCCAGCTGCTGAAGCTCGACCGCCGGTGCAAACTCTGCCCTGAACCTGGTCACAAAGTCCGACCAGGTCATTGCCTCGATAGCCGAGGCTCCCAACGAGTCACCCACTGACTCCCACCAATCCCGGGCTCGGTCTCGTAAACACCCTGCTGCGTACCTCACCTTCGACCCCTCGGGGCAGAAGCTAGTCAACTGGGCAGACTCGATATCTACAATCCATCGCCTGGCGACAATGGGGTCCTTCACCCTATGGAAATCCGGCGCACCACTGCCCCTGAAGTCCTTGAAGGACAGTGTGCAAGATCCTGACTGGCTAGAGGCTAAATCGCTCCTGAATGCCCGTAGGCGATCCTCTATCAACTCCATGATCCCTTCCTTGATCGACCCAAAGAAAATGGGGGTCGACTCAAGGATGCCCATGGTGATCTCCAACGTGATGAACTCACGTAGCCTCTCGTCAATCGGCACGGAGCCTGATCCCGAACCTGACCCCTCTCCTGAACCGCCATCTGTCGGTCTCGGTCGAAGTACCACCATTCTGCAAAACATCATAATAATCATTAGTGATACTGCTACTTTCTGAGGGATCTCAACTACTTACAGGTTCCCTGGTCTCATCTTGTCCTTCCTTGGTTCGGGTACGGATCCTCTGCTTTCAGTAGTACGGGCCCATACTACCTTCCACATCTATCCGTACCTTCTCCAAGGAATTCCTCGACTCCACCAGATCCCCTTCACTACTACTGATCAAAGCTATACTCATCCTAGGCTTGCCCTAGGGAGATCTCTAATTCTACTCTAACCAGTCCTCAGCTGCTGCAGGCCTCATTATAATGTCAATTAGCCATTACTCGAATGCCATCACACGTGACGAGGCTCAGATAATCCTTCGAGTACCGGACTCATCCCTACAACGGTTGGACTCAAACAAGAGCTACGCAGTAGGATCAAATTCGGCACTCTAAGATTATCCAATCCTGATTACATGTGATGTGACGCATTCGACTAATGGCTAACTCCCATTATTCAGAGTCTCACGAAGCACGAAGCAAGCAACATTCAGACAAGGGTAACAGTCTCAATTAACTCTATCCACTTTCAGGAACTGAGCTAGCATATAGTGCTAAGCTCATACTACCAGGCATAACCTATTCGAGCATGTGTATTGGATTTTGGGGGTAGTTGGGATACGTATTTGGCCTTGGCAGAGTTTTCCTACAACAACAGCCATCATTCGAGCATCGGTATGCCGCCCTTTGAGCTGTTGTATGGTAGGAGGTGTCGGACTCCCATTTGTTGGGGAGAGGTTGGGCAGAGGGTAATGGGCAGTACAGAGATCGTGATCCAGACGACAGAGCAGATACAACAGGTCAGACAGAGGTTATTGACCGCCCAGAGCCGACAAAAGAGCTATGAGGATAGACGCCGTTCCGAGCTGGAATTTCAGGTCGGCGACTTCGTTCTCCTGAAGGTTTCTCCTTGGAAAGGAGTGATCTGGTTCAGGAAGAGGGGCAAATTGGGGCCCCGGTTTATAGGTCCATTTCGTGTGATGGCAAGGGTAGGCCGGGTAGCCTATCGGTTGGAGTTACCAGCAGAGTTGGGGCAGATTCACAACACTTTTCATGTATCGCAATTGAGGAAGTGTATAGCCGATGAATCGGTAGTGGTTCCGTTAGAGGATATTCAGGTAGATGCAAGCCTGAATTATGCCGAGAGACCAGTAGCTATTAGGGATCGGAAGATCAAGGTTTTGAGAAACAAGGAGGTACCTCTGGTGTTGGTTCAGTGGCAACATCAGAGGGGATCAGAGATGACCTGGGAGCCAGAGCGTATGATGCAGGAGCAGCACCCGGAGCTGTTTTTAGAGCGAGACTTCGAGGGCGAAGTCTAGTTCTAGTGGGGGAGAGTTGTAACATCCAGACTTTTATCAGGTATCGTGTAAATGGTATTTTTGTTGATTTGTGAGGGGGACTCGGCGAGTTGGAGCTCAGACTCGCCGAGTAGAGACGCGGATTTGGACGAAGAATCGCGCCTGGACTCGGCGAGTCCAGGATATGGACTCGGCGAGTCTGCGCTGAGTAATGAAACCCTAAATTCTCGGGTTTGAGACCTATTTAAAGGGCCTTATGGCCGTCATTTGTGCTCACCCAACCCTTAGAGAGAAACCCTTGAGTGCTTGAACGTTTTGAGAGAGAAAGGAAGCATTTCTTGACCTTGTGTGTGTCATTTAGCAAAGAAGGAGGAGATTCTAGGCAAGAGGAAGCAAAGGAGGTTGCTATACTGTGGATTTGAAGCTTATATCATCAATCTAGAGGTATAATATCGGCTTGATCCGTACACACACACACGCTCGGAGTTTTGACATTATGATCTTGGGATTTTGTATTGACTTATTTGGATAATTAAAATGGTTGTTTGATGAATATTGATGGAATTAATTTTTATAAAAATTTCAAAAATTTGTTTTGAAATTTACGGTGTTATAGTGTGTGTTCACCCATATCATTATCCCTATGTGCAGAAAACATAAATTGAAAGACAAGTTCAGGAGTTGTTATCTTTGGGCATGATCCGGCCAAGCAAAAGTGCTTTTTCAAGCCCTATAATTTTGGTTAAAAGAAGATCATTCGTGGTGCATGTGTGTTGATTATAGAGATTTGAACACGGATACTATACCAGATAAGTTCCTAATTCCGGTGGTGGAGGAGTTATTAGATGAATTAAGTGGGGCGAGTTACTTCTCCAAGTTGTATCTCAAATTGGGTTACAATCATATTTGAATTTGTGAAGATAGCATTGATAAGACTGCTTTTAGAACCCATGATGGACATTATGAATACCTCGTTATGCCTTTCGAATTAATGAACGCTCCTGCCACGTTTCAAGCGATTATAAATGATGTGTTTTGTCCTCTCTTAAGACGTAAAGTGGTGAATGCTACTACTTCAAAGTTCATCCTGTTTTCCATGTTTCACTTCTAAAAAAGGCGGTCCAAACTCCAAGTGAAACTGCTTTACCTCCCGGGTTAGAAGTGGGTCATGAAGATATTGTCACTCATGGAGCTATTTTACTCACTCGCATGGTTGGAGATTCCTCAGATCAAACAAAACAATGGTTAGTTTAATGGCAAGGCTAATCTATTGAGGAGGCTACATGGGAGGATGCTCTTTCTATCAAAGAACAATTTCATAGAACAAGTCTTGAGGTCAAGACTTTAATTGAAGGCGGGAGTAATGATAAAAACATGAGCCTTATTACCACAAATAATGGACAACCTAGACCCTTACTGGTTTATTCTAGAAAAGGGAAGAGAGCAAATCATGAATTACAGAAAAGTAGCTAATATAGAGAGTACGGAGTTAGTGGTGAATAAAAGGGGGAAGGAATAATTCTGTTAGGTCATCATGTTATTTGTTGCAATTGTAATTGGCTCCTGAGTATTCTTGCTCTGTGAGAGAGGGACCACTTCCCTGGGCAATATGTGGATTGAGTTTTCTTATCAATATCAATTTGAACTAACTTTATCAATTCCGCTCTTCATTCTCTTTCATTATTGTTTCATTGTTGTTCAATTGCATTTCTCAATCCACAACAGTCCCTTTAGGATTACTTCCTGGATGGGTAAGGTTGCATATCAGCTGGATTTTCCCGATGATCTCAGTCAAATCCACAACACTTTCCATGTCTCTTAGTTGTGGAAGTGTGTAGCCGATGATTCTACAATGATTCATTTGGATGATATTCAGGTCAATGAGCACTTGAACTATGTGGAGAGGTCGATTACGATTTTCGACAAGCAGACCAAGGCTCTATGCAATAAAGTGATGAACCTGGTGAATGTGCAATGGTAGCCCTGGAAAGGCTCTGAATGTACGTAGGAGCCTGAAGATAAGATAAGGGAGCACTACCCAAAATTGTTTGCAACAAAGGACTTCAAGGATGAAGTCTGATTTAGGTGGGGGGGGGATTTGTAATGCCAGTGTTCTAGGTATTTTCATAGTGAGCATGATTCATTAAAAGTTTACAAATTTGATCCCTACGTTGGGCATACAAGATAGGTATGTCGGGTGTAGGTGTAACGACCCAATTTTCACATCAAAAAAATTTTTTTTTGTTTAAAAACGTTACTTTAGAAAATATTAATAACTAAAACATCATTCGATCATCCATAATATAAACTGAACCATGTCTGAAAACCAAAACATACAACTAATCAGAATATCAGAGTACCAATCCCAGAAAAGCTCGTAAATGCGGAAACCGAAGAGTGTGTGTGTGACATGCTGCTACCGCGCCGGCTCCTTTCCCCTAGCTGAGGAGGTACCTGAAACCAAAACTGAAACCGTAAGCACAAAGCTTAGTGAGCTCCCCCATAATACTCCATACCATGCAAGCATTTAACAAACAACATGCAATTAGGAGATACGGGCCACGCCCACACTTCGCTTTCTGAGAGATACGGGCCCCGCCCACACTCGTGAAGATACGGGCCCCGCCCACACTTCGCTATCTGGGAGATACGGCCCTAGCCCACACTCCATTCTCAGAGAGATACGGGCCTCGCCCACACTCAACCGCCAACTCATATCATATAAGTATCGCACAGACAACAAGTGTAAACAATTCTATCATACTGGCATATATCATAATCAACTCAACTAAGAGATACGGGCTCGGCCCACACTCTAATACTAACGTCTCGTCTATACGGGCCGGCCTTGGTGCCTTAGACCCGTTACTACTGGAAGGAAACTCACCTCGAAATAGCTGCTGATCTGTGTGGTAATTGATCACCTACTACCGCTGCTGCTGCTCCGGAAACTCCCCGGTTGTAATTCCCACAATATACTTAATCATACACTGCTAACTATCCTTTGGGTAAAAAGACCATTTTTCCCCTGGTCTAGCCCTAAGTCAATTCAAATTCAACTTTTAGTTGACCCGACTCGCCGAGTGGATCTCCACTCGCCGAGTCCCTGTCCAGATAATTGTCCTGGGTCCCTGATTCTACTCGTCCAGTTGGGATATGACTCGACGAGTTCATCTTCTAAACTGACATTCAACTCCTTCATCCTACTCGCCGAGTTGTATGAACAACTCGTCGAGTTCATCTTCATCCGAAGAACACATATGCTAAGACTCGCCGAGTTGCATGAACAACTCGCCGAGTCTGTTCTTGATCTATGAAGATTGCCTTGGACTCGCCGAGTCAGGGCATTGACTCGCCGAGTCCTAACATGGGTGAGTTCAGCTCCCAACTCACCGAGTCACCCCCTGTGACTCACGGATCAACTCGACACATCATGAAGGGACCAAATCGGTGACTCGCGACCAGACTCGCCGAGTCACCTATACGACTCGCCGAGTTGCCACCATGCATCCACCAAATACACCGATTTGCTCGATTTCAGTCCATGCCATTCATAAATCTGGACTTCTAGTACACAAATCACACGTAAAGTTTCCAACTTTACGTGTGGATATTCACCAATATGGATTTTAGGGCTCAAAATGCCTTAAAAGGGTAGATCTAGGGCTAACAAGCAACATGGGGCCATAAAGCTAACAGATCTGAGCTCCTGGAGCTCAATCTTGCCTAGATCCAGAGGCCAAACGTCTTAATACGACATATAAGGCACATACGAGCTTGGGGACTTGACCAAGAAAGACCCAAATGAAGTTTTAAGCATAGAATCATGGGGAAAACGGGTTATACCTCAAAGGAACTGCTGGAAGAACACAATAGTTGCTTGGTTGGCTTTCCTTCTTCTGGATCTACTTTTTTCCTCCTTCAAAGCCTTCAAAAACACCCACAAAAGTCTCAAACTCTCAAGGAATGGCTTAGGACGAGGTATACAGGGCTCTAAGGGTGAATGGGGGTTGGCTTGGGGCAGTTAAGTCGTTTAAATAGGGTGCAAACCCCTGAAACTTAGGGTTTCATCCAACAGCGGCGACTCGCCGAGTCTAGGATATGGACTCGCCGAGTCGCCAACTTAAAACGTGACCTGGATCGCGTCTCTACTCGGCGAGTCGGACCCATGACTCGCCGAGTCCAAGGCTAAAATGGGAAATGTTCGAATAAGATTTACATACCAGAAACCAGGTGCTACAAATCTCCCCCACTTATTTTAGACTTCGTCCTCGAAGTCTACTGCTCGTTCCTGAAACAGCTCGGGGTAATGCTCCATCATCTCGTCCATAGGCTCCCAAGTCCATTCCGAACCCTTGCGGTGCTGCCACTGCACCTTCACTAATTCCACTCTCTTGTTCCTCAAATCCCTCGACTTCCTGTCGAGGATTGCGACTGGGCGCTTAATGTAATTCAGGCTGTCATCAACCTGAATATCCTCCAAAGGCACTACAGCTGAATCATCCACTAAGCACTTCCGCAACTGAGAAACATGGAAAGTGCTATGGATCTGGCTGAGCTCGGCTGGTAGATCCAATATGTACGCCACCCTACCCACCCGGGCTACGACCCTGAACGGTCCGATGAATCGCGGGCCCAACTTGCCCCGCTTCCTGAATCGAATGACGCCTTTCCAAGGCGACACCTTCAGGAGAACCATATCCCCGACTTGGAACTCCAAATCTGATCGACGATTGTCAGCATAACTTTTCTGCCGACTCTGAGCAGTCTGAAGCCTGTTTCGGACCTGTTGGATCCTCTCGGTCGTCTCGAGCACCACTTCGGTGCTCCCCATGACCCTCTGGCCAACTTCACCCCAGCATATCGGGGTCCTACACCTCCGTCCGTACAACATCTCGAAGGGAGGGCAGTCGATACTCGCGTGGTAGCTGTTGTTGTAGGAGAACTCGGCTAGGGGAAGATAGGTATCCCAGCTACCACCGAAGTCTAGCACGCACGCCCGCAGCATATCCTCCAGAGTCTGGATGGTCCGCTCGCTCTGGCCATCCGTCTGCGGGTGAAAGGCGGTGCTAAAATGCAGACGAGTGCCCAACTCGTCATGGAATTTCTTCCAAAATCTGGAAGTAAAACGCACATCCCTGTCCGAGATCACCGATACTGGCACCCCATGCTGTGCCACAATCTCCCTGATATAGATGTCGGCCAATTTTTCGGCCGATATGCTCTCCTGAATTGGAATAAAGTGAGCACTCTTGGTCAATCTATCCACGATGACCCAAATCGAATCCACTCCACGTGCGGTCCTGGGAAGCTTCATGATAAAATCCATCGTGATATCTTCCCATTTCCACAGTGGAATGTCCAATGGCTGCATCTTGCCATGCGGTCTCTGATGTTCGGCCTTGACCTTCCTGCAGGTCAAACACCGCTCGACGTACCATGCCACATCCCGCTTCATGCAGGGCCACCAGTAATCCGGACGAAGATCCTTATACATCTTCGTCGCCCCGGGATGAATAGAGAATCGGGACTTGTGCGCCTCCTCCATCAAGATCTGACGCACGCCTCTGTGATACGGCACCCACACCCTACGGTGTAGTGTCAAAAGTCCTCGGCCATCATAATCAAAGGAGGAAACCTGACCCACCACACGCTCGCTCTTCTGATGCTCCTCCTTGATAGCCTCCTGTTGAGCCTCCCAAATCTGCTCCAATAGGGGAGTCACCACGGTCATCCTCAAGCAAACGTCCCTGATCGGCACCGTCTTGCGGCTAAGCGCATCGGCCACCACATTGGCCTTCCCCGGGTGGTAAAGGATCTCGCAATCATAATCCTTCACCACGTCCAACCACCGACGCTGCCTTATGTTCAGATTCGGCTGGTCCATGAGGTACCTCAAACTCTTGTGGTCCGTGTAGATGGTACACCGAACCCCGTAGAGGTAATGTCGCCAAATCTTGAGGGCAAAGACCACCGCCCCCAACTCCAAATCGTGGGTCGGGTAGTTCGCCTCGTGAGGCTTGAGCTGCCTTGAAGCGTAGGCAATGACATGCCCCCTCTGCATCAGTACTGCGCCCAACCCTGAAACGGACGCATCACAATAGACCACAAAATCCTCTACACCCTCTGGCAGGGCTAAGATCGGCGCCTCACACAGTCTCCGTCTCAGCGTCTCAAATGCAGCCTGCTGCTCGGGTCCCCACCGAAAGACCACGGTTTTCTTCGTCAGCCGTGTCAGGGGTACGGCTATCTTGGAAAAATCCTAGATAAATCTCCGATAGTAGCCCGCCAATCCCAGGAAGCTCCGAATCTCAGATGGAGACTTCGGGACCTCCCATCTCATCACGGCCTCGACCTTGGTCGGATCAACCAGAATCCCGTTCTGGTTGACGAGGTGTCCAAGAAATTGCACCTCGCGCAACCAAAACTCACACTTGGAGAACTTGGCATACAAGCTCTCCCTCCTCAAGGTCTCCAATACCTCCCTCAGATGCTCCTCGTATTCCTCCCGAGTCTTGGAATAGACCAAGATATCATCGATAAAGACTATCACAGACCGATCCAGCATCGGTCTGCATACGTGGTTCATGAGGTCCATGAACGCAGCAGGAGCATTGGTGAGCCCAAACGGCATCACCACGAACTCGTAATGACCATAGCGCGTCCGAAACGCGGTCTTCTGCATATCCTCCTCCCTGACCCTCATCTGATGATAACCCGAACGCAAATCAATCTTGGAGAACCAAGATGCCCCCTGAAGCTGGTCAAATAGGTCATCAATCCTCGGAAGCGGGTAACGGTTCTTCACCGTTACCTTGTTCAGCTCCCGATAATCTATACACATCCGATATGACCCGTCCTTCTTCCTTACAAACAGAATCGGGGCTCCCCAGGGTGAACTGCTCGGACGAATAAATCCCTTGTCTATCAGCTCCTGTAGCTGCGTAGACAACTCCTGCATCTCGGGAGGGGCCAACCGATACGGCGCCTTGGCTATCGGAGCCACGCCAGGGACAAGGTCAATCCTGAAGTCCACCTGTCGCTCCGGAGGTATCCCAGGAAGCTCCTCCGGGAAAACATCTGCAAAGTCTCGAACCACCGGAACCTCGCTCACTGTCGCCTTACCCGCCTCCCGGGTATCCATCACATATGCGACATATCCTGCGCATCCCTGCTGGAGGTAGCGCCTAGCCCTCGTAGCTAAACATACAGTGGGTCCACGCTGAGGCCTCTCTCCATGAATCACTAGCTCTCCCCCGCTTGGGGTCCTGACCCGTACTAGCTGCTGCGTGCAATCTTTCACTGCCCCATTGGGGCTCAGCCAATCCATGCCTATAATCACCTTGTTCCCACGCAACGGAATGGGAACCAAATCTACCAAATAGCGCTCCTCGAACAAACGCAGCACACAATCTCAGAATATCATCGATGCTCGCACCGATCGATCGTCAGCGATCTCCACTTCCAAAGGGCAATCTAACTCGCCCGATGGCTCAAGAAACTTCTTGCTAAGTGCAAGGGAAACGAATGATCGGGATGCTCCTGAATCAAATAACACTTGAACTAGGAATCCGTTCACATGGAACGATCCTAAGGCATACATATACATATAGAGCACATATCAATAACATAACATCATCATAAAAAAAATAAAGGGGAAGAATCATACCCGTCACCACATCGAGTGCAGTGCGTGCCTCCTCGGCAGTCAACTGAAATGCCCGACTCCTCACCACTAGAGCCTCTGCCTTGCCCTGCCGACCATCCGTGATCCGCAAGGTCGCTGGAGCTGGCGCCTTCACTGGCGCTGCAAATGTCAACTGGGGGCAATTGGCCTTCTTGTGGCCCCTCTGGTTGCAGTGAAAACACAGCAACTCGGATGTCTGAATAGCTGAAACTGGAGCAGTACAATCCCTGCTAAAGTGCCCTGTCTTGCCGCACTTGTAGCAGCCTCCTGATCCCATCCTACATACCCCCACGTGCGTCCTGCCGCATTTCCCGCAGCGGCTCGATCCTGACTGACCTTTCGGCCTACCGTCTGATCCCTTGGGCTTCTTCCCCGAAGCCCCTCCCGCCTGACCGTCCTCTAGTTTCCGTTTCCGGATGTGCTCCAAATCTATCTCCCTCTCCCTAGCCCTGGCAATCATAGAGTCCAGGGTAGGGCAAGCCGAAAAGCTAACATGCTCCCGGATGTCAGCTCGTAGCATATCATGGTAATGAGTCCTCCTCATGTCCTCGTCACCGGCATACTGGGGCACCAATAAATCCCTCTCCCGGAACTTGGCGGTGATCTCCGCCACAGTCTCCGTCGTCTGCCTCATGTCTAGAAACTCCCTGGCCAGCTGCTGAAGCTCGACCGCCGGTGCAAACTCTGCCCTGAACCTGGTCACAAAGTCCGACCAGGTCATTGCCTCGATAGCCGAGGCTCCCAACGAGTCACCCACTGACTCCCACCAATCCCGGGCTCGGTCTCGTAAACACCCTGCTGCGTACCTCACCTTCGACCCCTCGGGGCAGAAGCTAGTCAACTGGGCAGACTCGATATCTACAATCCATCGCCTGGCGACAATGGGGTCCTTCACCCTATGGAAATCCGGCGCACCACTGCCCCTGAAGTCCTTGAAGGACAGTGTGCGAGATCCTGACTGGCTAGAGGCTAAATCGCTCCTGAATGCCCGTAGGCGATCCTCTATCAACTCCATGATCCCTTCCTTGATCGACCCAAAGAAAATGGGGGTCGACTCAAGGATGCCCCTGGTGATCTCCAACGTGATGAACTCACGTAGCCTCTCGTCAATCGGCACGGAGCCTGATCCCGAACCTGACCCCTCTCCTGAACCGCCATCTGTCGGTCTCGGTCGAAGTACCACCATTCTGCAAAACATCATAATAATCATTAGTGATACTGCTACTTTCTGAGGGATCTCAACTACTTACAGGTTCCCTGGTCTCATCTTGTCCTTCCTTGGTTCGGGTACGGATCCTCTGCTTTCAGTAGTACGGGCCCATACTACCTTCCACATCTATCCGTACCTTCTCCAAGGAATTCCTCGACTCCACCAGATCCCCTTCACTACTACTGATCAAAGCTATACTCATCCTAGGCTTGCCCTAGGGAGATCTCTAATTCTACTCTAACCAGTCCTCAGCTGCTGCAGGCCTCATTATAATGTCAATTGGCCATTACTCGAATGCCATCACATGTGACGAGGCTCAGATAATCCTTCGAGTACCGGAATCATCCCTACAACGGTTGGACTCAAACAAGAGCTACGCAGTAGGATCAAATTCGGCACTCTAAGATTATCCAATCCTGATTACATGTGATGTGACGCATTCGACTAATGGCTAACTCCCATTATTCAGAGTCTCACGAAGCACGAAGCAAGCAACATTCAGACAAGGGTAACAGTCTCAATTAACTCTATCCACTTTCAGGAACTGAGCTAGCATATAGTGCTAAGCTCATACTACCAGGCATAACCTATTCAGGCTATCCTACTTACTGTCTACTCCGTAACTAGCATGCAATTTCTCATACAACTGAAACACAAATAGTAGGCACATAAGGCATCACTCCTAGATCCTTAGTCCTATTCTAGCATGCGGTTCTACAAAAGCTGATAAACATAACATAAACTTGTATGGGTACTATGGGGAATACTTACTTGAGCTCGGCCGGTCGCGCACGTCACACACTTCGCTCTTTCTCATGACCCATTTTCTAAGTTTCAGAGAACATTTTCTTTTAGAAAATCTTTTCATCCCTCGATTTGAGTTCAGACACTCCCGAAGGCGTGTCCGAATCCCTCAAACCAGGGCTCTGATACCAACTTGTAACGACCCAATTTTCACATCAATTTTTTTTTGTTTAAAAACGTTACTTTAGAAAATATTAATAACTAAAACATCATTCGATCATCCATAATATAAACCGAACCATGTCTGGAAACCAAAACATACAACTAATCAGAATATCAGAGTATCAATCCCAGAAAAGCTCGTAAATGTGGAAACCGAAATGTGTGTGTGTGTGACATGCTGCTACCGCGCCGGCTCCTTTCCCCTAGCTGAGGAGGTACCTGAAACCAAAACTGAAACCGTAAGCACAAAGCTTAGTGAGCTCCCCCATAATACCCCATACCATGCAAGCATTTAACAAACAACATGCAATTAGGAGATACGGGCCACGCCCACACTCGTGAAGATACGGGCCCCGCCCACACTTCGCTTTCTGAGAGATACGGGCCCCGCCCACACTCGTGAAGATACGGGCCCCGCCCACACTTCGCTATCTGGGAGATACGGGCCTAGCCCACACTCCATTCTCGGAGAGATACGGGCCTCGCCCACACTCAACCGCCAACTCATATCATACAAGTATCGCACAGACAACAAGTGTAAACAATTCTATCATACTGGCATATATCATAATCAACTCAACTAAGAGATACGGGCTCGGCCCACATTCTAATACTAACGTCTCGTCTATACGGGCCGGCCTTGGTGCCTTAGACCCGTTACTACTGGAAGGAAACTCACCTCGAAATAGCTACTGATCTGTATGGGAATTGATCACCTACTACCGCTGCTGCTGCTCCGGAAACTCCCCGGCTGTAATTCCCACAATATACTTAATCATACACTGCTAACTGTCCTTTGGGTAAAAAGACCATTTTTCCCCTGGTCTAGCCCTAAGTCAATTCGAAGTCAACTTTTAGTTGACCCGACTCGCCGAGTGGATCTCCACTCGCCGAGTCCCTGTCCAGACAATTGTCCTGGGTCCCTGATTCTACTCGTCGAGTTGGGCTATGACTCGACGAGTTCATCTTCTAAACTGACATTCAACTCCTTCATCCTACTCGCCGAGTTGTATGAACAACTCGTCGAGTTCATCTTCATCCGAAGAACACATATGCTAAGACTCGCCGAGTTGTATGAACAACTCGCCGAGTCTGTTCTTGATCTATGAAGATTGCCTTGGACTCGCCGAGTCAGGGCATTGACTCGCCGAGTCCTAACATGGGTGAGTTCAGCTCCCAACTCACCGAGTCACCCCCTGTGACTCACGGCTCAACTCGACACATCATGAAGGGACCAAATCGGTGACTCGCGACCAGACTCGCCGAGTCACCTATACGACTCGCCGAGTTGCCGCCATACATCCACCAAATACACCGATTTGCTCGATTTCAGTCCATGCCATTCATAAATCTGGACTTCTAGGACACAAATCACACGTAAAGTTTCCAACTTTACGTGTGGATATTCACCAATATGGATTTTAGGGCTCAAAATGCCTTAAAAGGGTAGATTTAGGGCTAACAAGCAACATGGGGCCATAAAGCTAACAGATCTGAGCTCCTGGAGCTCAATCTTGCCTAGATCCAGAGGCCAAACGTCTTAATACGACATATAAGGCACATACGAGCTTGGGGACTTGACCAAGAAAGACCCAAATGAAGTTTTAAGCATAGAATCATGGGGAAAACGGGTTATACCTTAAAGGAACTGCTGGAAGAACACAATAGTTGCTTGGTTGGCTTTCCTTCTTCTGGATCTACTTCTTTCCTCCTTCAAAGCCTTCAAAAACACCCACAAAAGTCTCAAACTCTCAAGGAATGGCTTAGGACGAGGTATACAGGGCTCTAAGGGTGAATGGGGGTTGGCTTGGGGCAGTTAAGTCGTTTAAATAGGGTGCAAACCCCTGAAACTTAGGGTTTCATCCAACAGCGGCGACTCGCCGAGTCTAGGATATGGACTCGCCGAGTCGCCAACTTAAAACGTGACCTGGATCGCGTCTCTACTCGGCGAGTCGGACCCATGACTCGCCGAGTCCAAGGCTAAAATGGGAAATGTTCGAATAAGATTTACATACCAGAAACCAGGTGCTAGAGTAGGTCACTAAAAGGATCGTCGGTTTTCCTCTCGTACTCTGGGTGTACTCATGTAGAGGGAAACCCCTAAATTTTAGGGTTTGGATCCTATTTAAAGGACTTTATGGCCTCAAACCCTTCCTTACCTCTAGCTTCCATCCTTTTTAGCCCTCATCTCGAAAGCCTAATTCTTTTGTGCAAGTTTTGCAGTTTTTTAGTGATATTTTGGTGTTCTTGGTGGTGAAGGAAAACCTTTGAAGTTCTGGGGTTTCTCTCAAGCTTTTGGATCCAGATTCATCACATCTTTAGGAGGTCTAAAGTTCACATCTTGATGCTTGCCTTACGAGATCTTGTTAGGTTGCAAATTATGGCCTTTTGTCCCAAAAAACCTTGGCCTTATAAGAATGGTATACCCCAGATCATTTGAGCTATCCTTTCAAGCCTTTCTGAGTTTTTGGTGACATAAAAATGCAATCTTTGTCCTTTGTATTCTTCCATGCAAGAGTTATGGAGTGTTAGATGGTTATATAAGTTAGTGTTTTAGATTTAGCTCCTTGTATCAATGAAAAAGGCATAAAGGTTTCAACTTTTTGGCTTTAGAAGTTTACTAGGTTTAGATCTGAAGTTTGGACGAAAGGTCTTTAAGAAATAAGAACTTAATAATTCTGAAAGGAACGTTGGGCACAACCTTGAGTACGATGGGCATACTGAGTTGCTGCCCCGTAATCCTTCCAAGAAAAAGTGGTACGCTGAACATAATTAGGAGTATGCAGGGTGTACTCTTAGAAAACACACTTTGGTCATCTTTGGGCCTTGTGTCATTAGGGGTTTTGGGCCTTGTCTAGTTGGGTCATGTTTGGGAAGGGCAAAATGGTCTTTGTCCCTTACTAAGTTAAAGGATGAATTGGACCTTCAATTATGGTGTTAAAATACCAATTATTAATTAGAGTTGATTTTGGGTTATGATCAATGTGAGGAGCCATCGTAGAAGCAGCGCGAGTGTGTGTTTCGGATATCTCCAGTTGAGGTGAGTCTTCTCACCATACTAGTGGGTCGATGTGAAATCCCCATTTTCATGGCAGAAAGACCGATTTGTTTATGGGGTTGATATGGACCGAGCACAGCTGTGTGCTGTTATATTCATTTGTATGTTATGTGTGATATTTTGGGAAACTCACTAAGCTTTGTGTTAACGATTTAAATTTATGTTTCAAGTACTTCCGGTTTGAAAAGGAAAAGGCCTGACCTGATCGCAACACATCCACCCGTGTTCATCATTTTTATAATGTTTGAGACTATTCTCTGATAACTATTTTCAAATTGACATACTTTTGTTGGATTGATATGGATATTTGATGATTTTTGATAAACTTAAAATAAAAATTTTACTTATGAATTTAGGGACGTTACAAATATGAGAAATGTCATCACCTGCTCGAAGTACGGTAACTTGATGTTTAAACAACTATTCAGAGTTCCTAAAGCTCTTTGTAAGGCTTGTTGGAAAACACGTTGTTTACTCGCTTTTTGTTGTTTAAATTTTATAGTTTATTTTTGTAGTTTTCTAGTTGTTCCAAAGTCTTCGGGCAAATTTAGTTTTTCTCACTTTATATTAGAGAATCCATTCACGCAAAAATGATTGGCTTTTATTTTTACTTTTCGTAAGTGAGCCGAAGCTTTTTCCAACTGTTTGATGGCCCCCTCACGTAATTATTCTGAATTTATATTAGTATTCAAGATTCTCTATTTTCAATTATCTAATAGATCCCTTAATAAAAGTATATTATATTTCCATTCATTTCGAAAATTCCATGATCCCTTCCCAAACCAACCATGAATCTTAATATGCATTTGGCTCTCACTCTCCAAGTAAAATTTATTGGTAATGTAAAGAGCATATCCTTTGTTCTTTTCAATTTAACCATTGAAGTTTGAATTTTTTTCTAAAAAAACATTCATTCATCCAAAGAACAATCTTTCTTTTGTTATATGCACCTCACTAATGGTAAAAAAAGTTGACTGTTTAAATATATATATATATATATATATATATATATATATATATATATATATATATATATATATATATATATATATATATATATATATATATATATATATATATATATATATATATATATATATATATACAAACTCTAAGTTGATAAAGTAGAAAAAAAAATCTTTCGTTGGTTAAACAAAAAGAAATCCAAACTACACTGAATTTTGTAAAATTTGGTCTAAAAAGAGATTTAAGTTTGAACTAATATTTCAAAAACCGATAAGTTGGCATGTTTATGAGAAATAAACTACCTTATAAACTATTTTTCTAAGTAAGTTTATTGTAATCTAACATTTAATAAGATCACAAAAATAGATTACCATATATCTTGTAACTTAATTTATTGATAATATAACTTGAAATAATTTATTTATTGATAACTTAGATTTTAAGCAAGTTAATTTATTGAAAATATAACTTGAAATAATTTATTTATTGATAAGTTAGATATTAAGCTAAAAAAATTATGTTTTTTTTTTTTTGGCTAATGCGCAGAACAAAGCCAAAGTCTCATTTCTTCATAATTGTTTTAAAGAGATCGGTCTTTATATATACATCTCCACTACTTGGAAGTTAGAACAAAGGTTGAAGTTAGAACAAAGGTTGCGACGATTATTTATATAGCGAAATGTTGAATAAAAACGTCATTCTTCTCTAGATGTATGTTATATTAACCAATAACCATTTTATATATAACCTAAAAAATCATGAAATGCACATATTGTTCATAAGAAAATAAAAGTTCAAACATAGGACAAATCAATCACACAAGTCTATGCGGTGATTTTATAATTTTATGGTGGGGTAAGGTATCTGTTAGCCAATCTGAAACATCCGTCAGCGGCTCCTTAGAATAATATTATCCAGTACTATATATAACATAGTGACGTTATTTAGTTCTATCACCTTCTCAGTCGCTGCCAACGCTACCACCACCGCCGACGCCGAGATTCGCTACCAACTCCTCCATCTTGTCTTTCACCTTCTTCTTCAACTTCTCCACCGCCTCAACAATCTTCTTGCGAACCTCGTCTACCTGGTCCCCCCAAATCGGGTGTTTTCCGGTGACATAACGGTATATCAACACCGGGATGAGGAGGATAAACACCAGGATGATAAGCAACGGGCTTAAGATGATTAACACCGGAATGATAATGATCAACACCGGGATGAGGAGGTTAAACACGAGGAAGACAACGAAAGAGATGAACAGCCAAACCGGGTCAACACCGGAGAGGACAATGATGGGAAAGAATTTAAGGATCTTGGCAAGTGTTTCGTCGAGCAGGGATTGCTGCTGGTCTGTACCATTTTCAGCCATTGGAGTGTTTTGATGACGGAGTAGGATGTGTGTTTTTAAGGTGGATATGAAGGGTGTTTATAGTGGTGGTGCCGGACTACGGCGGTGTGGTTGTATGATGTGATCGGAAGTTGTAAAATCACGTGAAACAGGGTTATTTTATGTAGAAAGTTTGCATGGAACTCGATGAAAGTTAGTAGAATGATTAAAGACCGGTGGATATTGTCATACTCATAAAGGGTGCTCCTATCTGTACTATTATACTCACAAAAGAGTATACAAAACAATTAGAGATGTATATATATAATTTCACTAATTATCGTGAATATGTATCATTTGCATCGGAGAGCTTTTACATCACTTCATGTCATATGGTGTATATGTATTATTTGCATTGGAGAGCTTTTACGTCACTTCATGTCCTAGAGGGGGAATTCTATTCACACCTAAAGAACAAGGGATTTTAAAATAAACACACCCCTGTCAAAATCATTTTCCTAAGTCAAACCCATCCTTAATCACATTAATCAAAACGACGTTTTAGACCGGTTGGTATGAGCAACGCCCATAAATATTATTCCGACCTGACACCTAAATAACAGGCGCAATAACGCCTTGAACACCGCTCTGGTGCTCGTTATTAGGTGTTGGCATGGATGCACGATAATGGAAGGTAACGCGGTTATTTCATTTAACGGTTAAAAATTAAACCGTTCAAGAACGGTTGAAAAATTAAAAGAAAATAAAATTTTAATTCAAATTTACTCACCTATAAATCCATATTCACTTTATTTTTTACACAAAATGCCTTCATTTCTCACTTCATTTTTTTCAAAATACCTTCATTTCTCACTTTGAAGAAAAAAATGATCTGTTTCATCCATTCAACGATGATATCAAATGGTGACGATATCTTTGTGAGTACGATGTACCAATATTTTATGGACATGCTACTACAGTCAGAGCCAACTACACTACTCACGAGATGTGTTACGTTAAACATAGGTCGTGAAGAATGGCATAAACATCTATTAAACTATTATTTTACGGATAATTGTGTCTACTAACCTAACGATTTCAAAGAAATGTTTCGTTTGCGAAAAAATATATTTCAACGAATAGACAATGCATTGGAAAACAACACTACTAGAATATATGTTTGTAAGTTCCCAAATATGCTTGTGTATCAATCAGATCCAATTAATGGTGCAGAATCTCAATCAATTGGATGATATCAGATCAAATAGAAGAGAATGAGAAGAAGAATTAAGATGAATCTAATGATGTATTCAATAAATTGAGTGATGCTCCATATACATAGATTCTCTTACACACACTATTCTTCTCTCTAGAACATGCTCCTCTCTCATCCTCTTCTAGCCATACACTCCTCACCGTATATATATGAGACATGGGCCACCAGCTGCACACGAGTGTACAGCCACACACACATGTGCAGCCGTACACAGCTACAAAATTACAGAAAAATATATTTTCTTAGAAACGCAAATTATAAACCATATTTTTGACCCAACAATCTCCCCCTTGGTTTATAGCTTTCTTTTCTAATTTGCCCAACAAACTCCCCCTAAAAAGTAGATGGCTTTTCTTGTTAATTTTCATTGGGAGCTTGGCTTCAGCAATAATCTTCAAATTTCTTCACAGCATCAAGATGAACATATGAATCTTCAATAAATGACTTCATCCTGAGCAGTTGGGATTTATGCAGATTTTGATATTGAACGCACATTGGGTCAGGAGGCTTCTTGTAGAGATTCATGAAAGATGGCGCTTTCAGCTTGAAAATCTTCAGAGAGAACAAAGAGAACGAATCTTCTGGATCACTTCAGTAGGTTTATATATAGCAGCATATTAATTGAGGAGGCTTCAATGCAATATGTCACATAATCTTCAAGCGCAGCTTGACCTTGCTTCTGGGGGTTGAAGGATTGAATATTTAAAGAATAATCTTCATTTCTTACTCCTTCGAATAAGAATTCTTCGATGCTCATGGATGAAGCCTTGGCTCAGAAAATCGTCAATACAATCTCCACGAGTCTCATCTACGCCTAAAATCACTTTTCAAGACAAAACAAAACTAAAGGAAAAATTAGCACACAAAAAAATATTTTTGGATTTTTGATATTTTCTGGAAAAAAAAACAGAAATAACACTATTTTTTTATTTTTAATTTTCTATTTTTTGTTTGATTTTTGAATTTTTCTGATTTTTGTTTGATTTTTGAATATAAGTTTTTTTTAATTCTCCCCCTAAATTTGTGCATAGAGGAAAACTATGAATAAATTTAACAAAAACAAAAATATTTGGGATCAAAGTTGTTAGACAGTCTTAATCCGTTTGTCAATACCTTCCCCTTCATGAATAGATATGGTCGATTGCTGGTATTGTAGTCCACTTAAGCACGAAAAATTATGTCAAGTTTTAGGAATGCTATCAGTGACAGGACTGATTGATCCTAAGTTCCTAGATAAAACTTCCCAAGGACCATTCATCTGACGACGACCAAGGATATTATTGTCCACCTAAGTTGAACAACGAGATCTACAGACAATCTAGAATTGTTCAATTTTAGATGTACTAGAACATGTTTCTCGCTTCCTGATATACCCCAATAATCAAGAGCTTCCGAGATACTCCTTACTTTAGGTGAGCAGACTCTTATTCATAGAGATGATAGATTTAGATTATGATTAATTATAGTTTTAGAGGGATTGAGAAGTAGAAGGTTGCATATGCTGTGTACCATGTCGGATTGTTAATCACACAAAGGTGACAGCATGTGGCTAACAGATAGGAAGAATTTCATAGATATAATATGCAGAGAAATAGATTTGCATATGTTGCAGTCCAGGTTGGATCTCTTCAAATTAAGTAAATGAGGCAACATATGACTAACAGTAAGAAAGAAAGAAAATAATTTTCTACAGACCTACCTTATCGGAATTCCCCAGTTACCCCGTCAATACCGAAATTAAGGACAGAATACGTACATCGAGGAAAAGTAAAACCACAGTTCTAGATATGGGTTCTTTAGTGTGACTGGTGGATTCTCATGTATATCTCCCTGCTCAACCTATCCGAGCGTCGTATTATCAGGCTAAATGGATCTATCTAGGTCAAGATTTGTCAAGTCATTTGATTTCTTAGGTTCATCTTTGCCTAGTCAAGCCCATTAAATTCTTCATGCCTACCAGCACATCGAACACAGATCCTAGACAATTCAGCTTTGGTACTTTACACAGACTCAGATTTCCCATTATCACTTGTTGATATCACGTCCCAATAATAACTACTAACGAAAAACTATTAAGATAATGAAGAATTGTCTTTAAAACGAATTAGAGTAAGATAAAATCAGGAGTATAGAGAAGAAAACTCAAACCGTAAATCACTTATTGAATTTGCATCCAGAAGGTATGAGAACAGCATGCATAAACTCAAAACAGATCCGAAAATTCTGCACATCGTTAAGCACAAACCCCAATGTGTGATCCCTTCCTTTCTTCCTATCCCGCAAAGGACATATACTCTCAAACAAAGGTCTGAATGTTGTACAGTCGAGAGATGCCTCCTATCATGTGCAAGGAAAAACCACTACCAACAAACCAAAGTCTAATGATATGCCTCCGTAGTTGTTCCGACACAGAGCGGGATCAATTGGTCTTTGGAACCCAGTCTATTTTGACACTAGGTTATCCTTTGTCATCTTTTCACGATACTCTCTCCCATGACATGTCCTGCTTATCACAAACAGAAGATGTATAAATATTAGAATCGTTAGAAGATTTGGGAGAGTGAGCCTTTGGAACCCATTTGTAGTTGGGTTTAACCCATTTCTTTTTCAATCTAATGGGTGGCTCAGTACTTGCTTTTGATCGTGATGTCGGCCGTTGAGATGACTTTGATTTTGGCTTCACGGGAGCATCTCTTGGATTTTGCTTCTTGGCCGGCATTCCCTTCATGCCTTTGGGATTCAGATTCTTGTCCTTGTGGGTTTGATTCTTGGCCTTCTGCGCGTTCCAGTCACCATTGTCTGAACGTGACCTTGAGGGGTTTCTTTTAGAAAATCTCCCTCTTGGCGTGTTCTGCCAGCGTTGTGCATAGTAGGGAACGTATGCTCGATTAGGAAAATTTCTGGCAATGTGTCCATGTGTTCCACAGTGAAAACAAGTCTTTTTCGTCATTGTGAAGTTGTTTCTTCCTACCCCTGGTGGCGTATCCTTGCCTTGTTTCTGGTTGTTCCTACAAGCACAATTGCAATAGGTCGTCGGCTTCGCTTGTTTTGGAGGCCTGTATTCTAGTAGGTTAATCATAAGCAATTGAGTTCGAAGCAACAGATTCAGAGTTCAAGGAGTCATTGGATTGTTCAATAGTTTTCTCCTTGTTCTCATCTTCTGCTACTTTACCTGCACATGTAGCAGAATCATTAGAAACGTTCACTTCATCCTTTTCTGGCACAACCGCAACAGGTTTCCCATATTGGAGATGTGCCTCTTTGTCAATTTCTTCCTGTGTCATAGGGATGGATGTGTAGTTATGATTGAAAGATGGAGGAACACAATCATACCCTAAACCCTTGTTTTGAATATCTTTGAATTTTAATTAGTTTTCAAATAAGGACTCGATTGTCTTACTTGACGCAGTGTAATTTTTGAAATTAATATCTGTTTTTCCACACTTAATTTTCAAAGCATCAAGTTCTACAATTACAGCAGCAAGGTTTTTCTTAATGTAATCATAATTTTCACACTTGTTGCTGTAATCTTTTTGGGGTTTTCGGAAATCCTTGATTTTGGTTTCTAATTGAGCTTTCAGAGGTTTCTATCCTTTCCTGAGTTGATATCCTTCGTATTTTAAGTCCTCATTCTCTCTCTTGATTAGATCTATTGATTCTCGTAAAAATTTAATAGTTTTAACACAAGATGGAGCACATGAAACTTCATTTATCGGAGTTGATGTGGAACTCATTTTATTATTATTATTATTATTATTATTATTATTATTATTATTATTATTATTATTATTATTATTATTATATATATATTGATTTCCCTTTGACTTAAAAACCGAGAAAGTGTGTTCACGGCCACACTTGAGTTTATAATGGCCTTATAGGCATGTAATTAGTGTTTAAAACAACTAACATGCAAGGAAACAACCTTAGGGACTAGGAAACACTTCAAATGAAGTGTTACAATCACATGTGATTGACTCAATGGAGTTTACAGCCAAAGGAAAGTGTGTTCACGACCACACTTGAGTTTACTGCCTTGGGAGGGTTTACGGCCCAAGATCCTTTGAAGGGTTTACGACCGTAAACCCTTCAAGATATTGAAGATCTTGAAGATGGTATCTAAGAGTGGTGAATCAAGGCTAGAACAAAGGGTTGTTAAGCATGAACAAGTAAAGGATGAGACACTTACGTTTTGGGAGTGAAATGAGAACTTTCACTTGATGATACTTGAGAGAGAAATGGTAGTTCACGGCTGGAGTTTAGAGGAATAAAGAAAAAATGAAGCCATCTCATATATATATGGAGGGTGGTTTATGGCTAGAAGAGTGTTCACGGCCATGAACAGGGTTTGTGGCCATGAACCTCATGTGTTGGGTTTTCTGGTTCGGTTGCAGCCTTCTGATCTCGAGCTAACACTTCATAACACACAATTGTTAAGTGTACTAGGCTTAGAACTCATTAGAATGACCCTTAACAAGGCTAAAAGGCAATAAAATTAAGTCTGACTTTTGGTTGATTGGACTGACTTTACAAGGTAGAAATTTTTGGGTTGTCACACCTAACTTCTTTTCCTTGATGGATTGTAACTTCAATATGCTCTAATATTACAGGTATCTTGTTATCGAATCTTTCTCGAGTACTAGAGAGGTTGAACCATTAAGAAAGAAGATGGACCAATTGCTTGATGGCTTTTTAATTCCTCTACCTCAATTTTCTCCACTAAGAACCACGTCCATTTTATTACTTGAAGTTTTTCAAAAGTCTATCGATCATAACCTTTTGAAGAAAAAGATGGTGTGAAGCTACCAAGTTCCAGAAGGGAAAATTCATTTTAGTTTATTTTATAATTGGTGCTTTTAGAGAAAAATTAACGTACCCTTTTTTTATTTTGTAGGGGCATTCTACTGGATTATTCAATGTGGAAAATACCAGTTACATAAATTCCACCATGCAATTTCTATTGGATTAGTGTCTAAGGTTGTAACTATATTTAGTAATTACTTGACCCGGTTGTGCATGGTCTTTTTGGGTTGCCTTCACCATAGCAACTTGACAAGGTGATTTATATAGAGAGAAGAAATATTATTATTAATATGTTATAAGAATAATATATTAAAGGAATAATAATATTGTTTGATTAATATAAGTCATAAATTAATTAGGAATTAATTTGGTGACTTAAAGAGATTAATTGAATAAAGGGGCATAAACTGTCAAATGTGTGATAGTTGTGTTTTAGGCTATGAATCCTTATGGATATGGGAAGGGACGACTTTAAGGATATGGATATCCTAGAAATCAGCCAAGGCCTTATCCAGAAGGATCTTTGGATTGCTTTGAGGATAAGCTATCCAATTAGGGTTTAGGGTGAAACCCTAAGAGTTCATAGTATAAATAGATCCCTAGGGTGAGGGAAATCGGCACTCATGCAAGACAAGGAACCCTAGGGCCGATTTCTCACCCTCCTCTCTCTCTCTCTCTCTCTCTCTATTTCTCTCAAATCATCTTCTTGCTAGTAGGTGTTTGTATGCCATTAGAGGAGTGACAATTGTGACTCTAAGCTCCAAGAAGAAGAAGTATCAAGCAAGTAACTCAAGGTATTCTTCTAGATCTGATTTTCATATGTTATGAATTGTTTGTTTACACTAGATCCATGAATGAAAGTCTTGGATACATGCATGTTCAATTAGAGAAACCTAGATCCAAGCAATTAAGGTTTGTATGTGCACATAGGAAAGTTCTTATGGCTCAAACCCATCAATTTCTACATTTGGTTACAGAGCTTAAGTATGCATTAATTAAGTTAGTTCTTTTTCTCAATTTCAAGTTAATTGTCAACATAATTTAATTATTATTTGTGATGAATTAATAAATGTTTTTGCAAACTTCTTATTAATCAGGTATCCCCAGTACGCCATGAACATCAACCGTTTACATCTTTGCTGATGATGAAGCAAAAAATATCTCTACAATTGAATGAATATTCAATTAATTACAAAAAATAAATGCCAATTTAAAATGTGTAGAGTTATAGTTTTTTCCCTCCTATTTTTAATATAAAGATTTGGTCACTTGCCTAATTATTAGCCATTCTATTCTGTAATAGTTTGCTTCTTGCAGATATGGGATTTTGATATGGTTCGATTGGCTAGTCCATATGAAGCTAAAAATAATGGGGGATTAATGAGCGAAGACCATAAGACAATAATAGGATTAGGGATGAATTACTCCATGTCACCTACTAAGAATGTAAGCCATTTTCTAATTTTGTGTCTATTAGTTTGGATCTTTCTTCAAGGCATATAATCAAAATATTGAATTGCTTAACTCAAAATCCAGAACAGCTTCAGGTCATGTTCTGGAACACAAAAGGGACATGGTATTGGTATTGGTATAGGCATTGGTGGTTGTTTATTTATTTATTTACTTTTATGAAATATGTGTGACTGTGTATTACTAATACTTAATTATTTATTTTTACGAAATATGTGATCGGAAACTACTACTCCTCCATCAGGTAAGAACAAGAATCATATAACCGATTTCTTATTTTGTTGATTTTTGAAAATTCCCTAAAATATGATTTGGATGGACTATGATTTTATCAGAGTGTATTAAAGTGTTTTTTATATGTTTTCTCTTATCAAGCCTCAGTTTTAGACTTCAATTTTCTATTTCTGATTTGATTTCAAATCGGATTTCCACTATGAATGGTTATATGTGCAATTAGTGTAGGTAGTTGACTAATTGACAAACAAGTAAAAGCTTTTTTCTGAAAGCAAGTCCACAACAATCATTGTTATTTTTCCATTGCTTATTTTCTTACTTAATAGTTTTTATTTCTAATTCCTCTTTCGTTCTTGAAAACTAACTTCCATTCTGTCAATTTGTTTTGTGAAATGTAAGCATATCATTTTTAGAGGAAGTTTAGGTAGAGGAATGCTTGAAAAGGGAGAAGGTCATATATGCCCATTATCTTCATTCCAACAGTGAGCCATCACTCAATTGGAGACCAAAGTTGTGATCTTATGGTAGCAGGTCTGCTTTCGAGGCTCTGCTACATTACCCTTTCATTAGCTTTGTTGCTCTGGTTATGATATCCATTTTTTATGTTCTTCCTACAACTATTCTTATGTTTTTTTAGGTTTATTCCATTGAATTAATTTGTGTGATATAAATAAATTAATGATTCTTGAAGTTAAATGATTTCTTTCTTTTTGTTAATCTCCATACCTCAGCAAATGAGTGTCATGTTTATTCTAGAAACTTCTAATTAAAAATATTCTCCCCTTAAATCCATGAGTTCCCTTTTTTTTCTTTGTAGAATAAACAACCCCTGCTGCGTTTTTTGAGGTATAAGTGAAATAAATACCATTTTACCCTTGATATCTTACTAAATTGATTTTCCACTTTATGGTATGTTATTATATGTAAATCGATAAGAAGTTACTAGATTTAGGGTCTGTTTATTAAGATTTTTGGACTGAAGAAAAAAAGGTAGAATGAACATTTTACCTTTTGGTCAAGGTTAAATAGCAAATTATATAAAGACAAATCTGCCCCTGCTTTAGGCTCATCACGTGGACTAAAAACTACACGTGTATACATAATTTATTTTCTATTTTATGCGCTTGCAAGTATGACTTCAGAATCTGATTAGCATTCGTAGCTTTCAAAAGTTGTTGTCGAACTCTGATCTTATCAGCAAGGTGTCCTTTAAATAAGTGATCAAATATTCCTCCATTCTCAAAATATTGTATAAACATAATACATGGATTTTAATCATTCTCTCTATCTATGTGTTGTTTCCCGATTTCTGATTTATGATGACTGACAACAGACTCCAATTGAACACATCAACTTAGTCCAGGCTTGGCCAAGCGCTTAGGGTGTCATCACTAAATCATCGAGGGGCCCACAAATATATTTTTTATCCCACTTTGGGTAAAAGGAACGGATAATCTTCGAATCATATGTATTTACTCATCAAATAATAATATGTTTTATAACACCTAGTTATTGGTGCGTTTACATATTATCAATGTGCAACCGACTTGTAAACTGCAACTCATATCTCTCCGTTTCAAGAATATAAGATATTATCATCTCACAATCACTTGTGATAAAATACATGAAGTGCTTCACATGAGCGTGGGTTTAATCCAATACTCAAATCTTATTTCAGTAGCACTCATGAACACTGCAACAAATTTGGTCTATGTCTAAATGCTTAGACAATCTACAGTCGGATTCATGACAATCTTACTTCATTACCTACTTCCAAAGTATTATTGATTGTGGATGTTTGAATAATCTTATTATTCGGGAATTCAAAACATGCGAAGTGAAACACAAGAATGATCGAATCCAATATGGTCTAGAACTTTTGAGTATAAATAAAACACATTTTATTTAATCACCATATCGATTACACATTATTCATTGTATAATGTTTTGAGTAATCAACTTAATACTTGAATTGAAACAATAGTAATCCCATGCTCCAAGCATGCACACTATGTTTACCTATGGTCCTTACTTTGTGAAATAGATCAATTGAACACTTTCCAATGATGCCCATTTCATAATTCCCAATCCTTATCACAAGTGTAAGAATACCAAATTCTTGCTATGTGTTATATTCTAATATTTTATGCAATGATCCTTTTGTAATGACATAGCACCAAAGTCACAAAGACTTTGCCAATGATATTACAAAGAGCTCTATTGGAGATTGTTACAAGACAACTCCATAGATATGAAGTCTCACATTCAAAGTAAATTCCTTTGAACATCCTTCTTGCATAAAAAGTTTCTAATCTACATAGATTATTAATATCCAACTCCTATTATGGAAACGTTTCCATATTTTCCACATGACAACACATTCTAAAAAGAATCATATATATTCATAATAATGTCAATATGGTCCATTCATTACTATACTTCCAACTACCCACAAGTGACCAATCCTTGGCAAACCTTAGATTGTACTGACAGTTGTTTAACTTACTTTAGTCATATCAGATTCTTGTCCTTTTCTCTCTTAACGCCCTAGGCATTTGGAATAGACAAAATGGTCGAATACTATAGCATATGTAATCGATCATATACCCAAAGCGTATAGGATATGATACATAATGTCTTACATAAAAACAGGATACTTTACAAGTCTCCTACTATAATATTGTCATATATAGACTTTCCTTATGTTGAACCTTTTCAACATAACATTCATATATGTCCTTTGACTAAATTAAAATTTCTTGATCTAAGCTTTTAGATTTGAAATGAAGTATAAATTTCTCTCCCTTAATTATAGCAAAACAACTTTTCGATCTCTATAATAATCATGCTCCCACTAACATGATAGTTATATCTTTACCAACATAACATTTATGCTCCTACTAGCTTTGACCTGTACTCAAAAATCAATTGGACTTCTAGAAATCAATAGTTATTGACTTTCATTACCAAGGTTCATATTTCTGATATGCAATGCTTTGATAAGAGTTTATCTAAGCTCATACACCTTTTATTAGAAAGCTGATATGTGTGTCTAAACTATTTCAGAACTTATATCAATAAGTCCCAAATGTTCAGACTTATTGCCAAGTCTCACAATTCGAACTATGAAGAGGGATGCTGTAATCATAATCGAATATGAGAATGCAAATGTCACAATTGATATCTCCTTAAAATCTTCTTAGCGAAAGTGTTTCCTCACAATCATTTTCATGAAGCAGAGAGAAACCTTACCACTTAGATTTTATGGTGTATATGTTCCTATCCATGTGAATTTTTCATAACCGTTATCACAAGACAATGTTTGTGACAAATCCAAACTCATATGGACTGAACTTATTCAATCTTTATTTCTTGCCATCTGGCAGCACAAGGGCCTACCATATCTTCCAAGTAGTTGAGCATCTCACCCATACAGATCTATGCACTTTCAATGATTAAGGTGCTTTGCCTTTATGCATTCAAATGAGAACTCATAGAACTCACATACATAGTCAACTCAACTGGAATGGCACAAAAACAAGCATATGTCAACACGATAGGTTATAAACCTCAAGTTGTGTGCTGGTGATAGACAATAGGTTCATTCTTGATTAGCTCTTGAAACTATTCAAGACCATTAAGAATCCCACTGACCTCTTGACATATAAGATTCTTTTGTCAGGAAACATTCTTTGACAAACAAATATTTAAGACTTAGTGTGGGTTCTTATTAAGACAAACACTTCACACAATTGGTCCTAGTTGGTCTCTATCTTATCCAAGACATCACAACTTCCCAATTTCAAATGTGCAGGAATAAGAAGACTTTTTCTAATCCACATTTGATGAGTATGTTATAAACCTTCTTAAGATGTGTCACTCAAATCACAATCTTGGATTTAAATCTAATACTCGATTTTGGAATGAAGTATGATTCACCTTTTTGATTTAACCATTCCAACAATTTCTAATTCCTCTTCTTAGTCATACTAGTACAATAAGGTGTCCTTAGAGGATTAATTGTGACATGGTTTCATAATCATTAAGTTAATCATAAAACACAATACTTAAGTACTCTCCCTTCTTTTCAGATTAGATAAACTTTTATCTTTCTGCCTAATTGATTCTTCCTATTCGTTCTGCTTTACATTGAAACCTTTTCAACAATTTAGAATTACACTTAATCTTGTAGGCATAACCATATTTACTAAACTTTTAGCAAATCATGACGAATATTCTTATCGTTCTTTGTGGTGGACTTGACCTAGTGCACAATAATGCGTACTAGATCCTTTACTCCTTCATTTGACTCACATACTAATGTGAACAAGGAATTAATCTTAATTTCCCAAATACGAAGATTCTCATTCATCATACAATACCAGTTGCATAACTCTAGGTTTTTGTCAAATTGAAAGTTGGGTGATGAGAATCATTCCTTATTTGGTAAATTTCTGACACTACGAAAAATAACATAACTAAGAATTACATCCATTTTCAATATTTCTAACAATAGAAACATACAAACATCAACTTTCACAAATGTCATTGTAAGGAAATAAAATAAGACAAAAATCAAATTTTATTTTATTTATAAAAACGCGAAAAAACTTATCTTTACAATGCAATCACAAATGAAAACTATGTTACTAAATATTCCTAACCAATCTATGCAGCAACTCAAAAATCCGATGTGACATCCCCAAAATCACGGCCAGAAAAGACCGGTTTTGTTTATACTTTATTTCAAAATCAGAGTTATCTTTTAATAAAAGGGTTGCGGAATTTGTCCCAAACAATAATATGATAAAGATTTATCAAAAGCATTTCCATAGAAATGTATTTCATTAAAAGACTCGGGATGTCATGTTCGTACAGATCAAAAGTATAAACACTACAATATAAGCCTTACTACATTATTTCATATCTACAGGCCTATATCCGTAATCCCTCGTCCAAAACATCACACCTATGCTCATGCGCCACTACCTGTAATACATAAAACTGAGTGGGTCAGGCTTGGGAGCCTGGTGAGTACATAGGGTTTTCAACCCACAATAAATAAGTTTATTAATTTCATCAATCAACAATAACCCGATTACCCGTTCCCATTATCCTCACTTTACGTCCCTAAACACCTATCATAAGGGACCTAGCCTAAGGATCAGCATCGGGACGGACACTACTGCTAAGGGGATTCCTCAGCAATAAATGTCCTAAAGGCAACCATGTGGGGGATGGAGTACACCGGTGAACACATCGTTCACAACACCTAGAGGTTGCGAGCCTGCCAGCGTTCCACTGGACTGTCTAGAAGAGTCCGTGGTCGTCATCTATACTCCGCTAGATGACTAGATCAACAACAACAACATTGAGGCCTCTCATCATTTTATCACACGTCACCTATTACATCTACCCATGTTTTACCCCAACATTTTCGTAGATATAAAATACATATACAGTTTAAATCATTGGAAACATGTATCACAACGTTCATCTAGCATCGATAGCAAGTATTCAGATAATATGCACACATAGCACGTAATTTATATAAAATACTTCATATCTATGTGTAAGTTGAAAGTAACTATGCACTCACTTGATTAGGTGGTGACTCGGCACTCGGACAGCACTTCGATACTCTCAAAACGATATTTCTTCGATAAAACCTAGTATCGATACCACTAGGGTTTAGTCTAATGATAATCGCGACTAATTAATAGTCTAGCTATTATTATTATTATATAAGCGTTAAAAAAAATACTTATATAACCCATAATAATAGCCCAAATATTTATTATAAGTTCATAATAACAATACTAATTTTAAATATAAGCTATATTAAAATAAGGTAAGCATAACTTACTTACAAGGGGGTTTTAGCTAGGAGTCGGACTCTGCAGGGGCAGAACTTCATCGCTGAATCTTTCTAAGAAAGATTCGTGTAGCGCTTCAGCGCTCACCTTACTATACTAAACTACAGAAAGAGAAGTCGAATCACGAGGGACCGAAATGCTCGGGGGATAAGGAGAGAAAGACTCTTGAATCAAGAGAATGGTGCAAGAAATATGAGAGCCCAAAGCTCTTATTTATACTAATTGAATTTTCAAAAACTACCCTCCATAATTACTTAATGACCTTTTAGTTATATAAACAACTAAACACCCCTCTATAATACTATTTTAAATGGATTTAATGATATTTGTACTAAACTAATGTCGAAAGAACTCAACATTAGTCTTATAATGACCGCATCGTCGATACCTTTCTAATGATATATACATATGTATATATATGTGTACGTATACATGATTTATACTTTATTTTAATACGTAAATATGCTATTATAATTTGTAACTCGTTCATACGAACTCCGTTTTTGACGTTCTTTATATCCACGCGTAGGTGGAGACGTACTCTGCAACTTTCGTTTAGACTCCCTCG
The DNA here is from genome assembly GCF_052625555.1 of Lactuca saligna. Classification (NCBI taxonomy): domain Eukaryota; kingdom Viridiplantae; phylum Streptophyta; class Magnoliopsida; order Asterales; family Asteraceae; genus Lactuca; species Lactuca saligna. The sequence continues at coordinate 150,887,856 of NC_136422.1, forward strand.
GCTAATTTTGAATTTATTTTTAAAGTTATATTTTTAACAGGCCGAGACAGGATTGGTCTGTTTAAAATCTCATAACTTGTTCATACGAAGTCAGATTTGGGCGTTCTTTTTATCGATGTTCTTAGTTTAACATATTCTACGACTTTTGTTTAGATCGCTAAGGCTAAATCTCGCTCTATCATAAATTCACTATTCACACTTCCCGGTATCGTGTCGGTTCTGTCGTAAAACTTCGACGGGTCATAACTTCTTCGTTATAACTCGGATTTCGGCGTTCCTTATATGCACGGAAACCTTGAGACATATTCTACAACTTTATGTAGAGATATAGGGATTATCTCACACTTTAACTTTGACGCTCAGTTTTATTCTTTATTAATTATACATTTATAATTAAATAATAAACACATAAACACACATAATTCACATAATACTCAAATATTTCACCTTTATTACTTCAAAAAGAGTTACAAGAGTTGACCTAGACTATTACATTGACAAAAATGCTTAGCCCTGAAACCCGGGCGTTACATCCGATCATCGAACCATGCAATCGAAATCCATCTCTTCGCGATCAGACTCAGTATTCTTTTCCTTTAAGCTTCCTTTCTTTTCTTCGATTCTACAAAACATCAAAAGCAATCTTATCACATCATGTATTAAGAATCTACAAATAGGAACCTAATAGAGTTAGATAGTGGATTTTACCTGAAGCAGAGTCATACCTCTTGACTCTCCCATCCTTGCGATTCCTTAGGTAGATACGGAAACTTCGCAACCAATGCCCATTCTCTTGGAAGTAGAAGCAAACGGAATCTTTTGGAATAGCACATGAGACAATCTCAGATTCAGCCTTTCTCTTTACCATTTGGTGAAACGGTTTGACCTTGGTCGATCCTTTTTTATTGGGAAGAGAAGACTTTTCTGGACTTCCAATGTTGCCATTTTCAATATCCATGGAAGTTTGGGAGGCAGATCTTTCAATCAAATTTGCTTTACCAGTGCGCCAAATCATTGCTGATTTAGTAGCAATAAGCAAATATGTGAGATCAATGAGGATCACGTCGTGGTACATCATATAGGAATCTTTAATGAACTCACTATATGATTCAGGAGGTGATTGAAGAACTAAGTCAACAGACAGCTTCCTTGAGACATCGACAACCAACATTCCCAACCTGTCAATATGTAACTTCATCTCCAAGACATGAGCATATATAGACTTTCCATCTTCGTGTTTGCTTGCCAATAGGGCTTGAGTGACCTTGAACTTTTCAAGTCAACGAACACGTACGTCAGGTAGAATTATTAGAGGAGGTGGAGGAAGTGAATTATTATTTCCATTTCCATGATCCAGTCGTGGAACTTCATCTTCATGTGGAAAGCTTTTTCCAAAGGATTCGAGAAGACCATAGTTGTTAGAATTTGACATCTACAAAAGGGAGGTTGTGTCCGGTACGAGAAGACCATGAAATTTCAATGTGCCGGTTAATTCACATTTTTCAATGGCATGATTAATCTCGATTATGCCCTTCAAGTTTGTGACTAGGATACCAAGGATCACAAATAATGTGTGAATAACCATGCAAATTAGTTTAGTACTCTCGAAGACATTTATCACCTAATCAATATATCGGTTACCCACACACGCTTCATTGATCTATGATAATCTACGACCTACCCATTTCCATCCTTCATTAGTCCCATATTAGCATGCCGGTTAACTGCACATGCTCCACTAACGACCAACAAGGTGCAATGTGCCGGTTAATTCACATTTTTCCTAAAGTAATTAAGATTTGGTAATTTTATAAAAGGTGCTTGGTTACGTCATACTTCATTATAATTATAATGGAAGGTTGTGTCCTATCATACTCGTTCGGCTAATGACCCTCCACTAGTCAAGGGTGCGGTGGGTAAGAGTGGATACTCAATGACGGTCATTTTACAGCCCGCTTCTTTAAACACCCCTTATAGAACAGCTTCGTGAATGAGGCCTACTAAAGGTAAGACTGACCTTTTTACTTATACATATATAATGTATCAAACCTTTAATTTTATATAGTATAAGGGTGTATTTTATACATTTAAAATACAAAGTGGTTTAATCTATTAATAAATTATAATTTTAATTTGATTAAACTTAAACCATATAATTATGGATTTATTAATTATCTCTTTTAATTAAACACTTAGTTAATTTAATAAAATCATAAGGGTGTAATTTGAACTTTTCAAGGTACTAGGGTTTTAAATTTTAATATTTCAAAATTAAAACTTTTAATTAAATTTTAAATTCCAAAACTTTAGGGAAAATTTTGAAACCTTTCAAAACATTAAGGTTTAACTATTTAAATTTCAAAAAACTAAAACTTTTAATTTTAAATTTAAACTATAAAACCTAAAGGGTGTAATTTAAAACTTTTTCAAAATTACTAGGTTAAATCTTTGAATCAAAATAATCTTGTATTATCCATATTTAACCAAATCTATCAATTTTGATAAGAATGTTCATACCAATCATAAAAAAATCGAATTTAGGCAATAAAAACAAGTTTTGATAATTATCCTAATAAAAAACTGGCCAAAAAATCAAAAATATCGACAGCAGATCACTGGACTCGTCGAGTTTATGCAACTCGTCGATTCCATACATGGACTTGTCGAGTAGACCCTATCAGACAACAAAATCTTCTATTTCTTGATCTTTGGCAGTTCACTTTGCATCTATTCAGTAGAAAAACGACCTAAGCTCTGATACCACTGTTGGGTTTTGAGCATAACATCATTCATATGGTGTACATGCAACCGTAATTGCTTTGGATCTAGGTTTTTCTAATTTGAACATACAACTATGAACACCAAAGCAATAACCCTATGACAAGCATACATATATCGAAAATTACATATGATTAAGGTTAGAATCTTTACCTATCTTGTTATATAGCAATAACAAGTTTAATCCTTCTTGATCTTGACTTTTGAAAGCCTAGTGTTGTTACAACTAGCTAAATTAGCTAGGAAATTCTATGCCTTGTAAACATTAACAGTGACAACAATTGTAACCCCAACTTGAGAATCCATATGATGTTATTTCAATAACAACAAACTTCCACCAAAAATCCAACTGTAAAGCCCAAAACTTGATGCAAAACATCATAAATAGTTAAATAAAGATTGGAAACCCTACAAATCCCAGTTTAAGTCCATTATGGACTAGGATTTCCTTATTAGGACTAATGGACCAATAAGCTTCCAATTTGACTATTTTGGGCTTAGAACCCTTAAATGGGCTCTAATTGGACCCACTTTCATGAAACTTAACATTTTGGGTCATAATTGATTTAACTATCTTTAATGGACCATAAACTCATTCTTTATATCATATTTGGGTCGTAAATACCCACAAGGGCCCAATGGGCCGAAAATCATTGTTGGGCTCTAGAAATTTGAACTAAACCTAGAATGGACCCAAACTACCCATTCTTATCCCTTTTGGCCCAAAAATCTCGGCCCAATATGTATAAATATATATGTGTAAAAAAAGATTAATGGGAGGATGCATGGATTAAGCACTTAACAACTCACAATCATACAACAAATATCTAGAAGATCACAAACATCCATAAGGCTTATTACCCTCTATGCAAAAAATCGTTCTTCCTTCCTCTCATTATTATCCTCGGCCAACACCAACATCCCACCACCTTCATTTCTTTTCAAAATTATCTCAATAATCCTCTCAATAACACCTCTTTTTCATCCATATTTTCGAGACTTTGTGTGGATCATCAAGGGGTATTCCATCTAGATCATCATCTTAGTAAGTTTTCATTGGGATTCATGGCTTAACTTCTTGATTTTCTTTAAAGATCTCTTCTTAAACCATAATATTCCACGGATTATACCTCCTTATTTCATAGATTTTGAAAACCACTAAAGGAAAGTTTGTTCAAGGCCGAAAACTTCTTCATCTTTTCTTCAAAACCGAACCAACAAACCCAAGGTGATTTCATACCCCCTTGTTTTTGGTTTTCACTTATTTTTAGGGAAGAATACAAGTGTTATGTGTTGATCTATGTGTTTATGCATGTTATATGTGATTTCTTTTGTTATTCTTGTGAAAAGTTGTGATAATGATTGTTATATTTCAAGATCTAGAACATAGAGGTGTGAGACATCATAAACAAAACATATTAAAACAACATACTTCAAAGATATAAGTGCTTTTAAGTATAAGAAGTGAAAAATAAGGCAAAAGGTTGTATAAGTATCATCCTTGTAAAAATAACAAAGTTTTGGTTAAAAGATGACATTTTTGGTTTTATAAGGATAAAAATGGTATTTATTTATATAAAATTTGATTTTTATGATAATAATACTTCTTAAGGGGCCAAAAATATAAATTTTTGCTTAATGGGCTTACATTTGGGCTTCACGGAGTATTGGCCCAAAATTGTGAAAATGAAGAGTTTTGGGGCTGAAATTGGAAATTTATGGAAGTACGAGTCTAAAACATAAATAAACTAATTCAAGGGCTAAAAATGACTTTATTGCTAAAACAGGACTAAAAATGCAAAGTTTTTGGATTTTGGGCCTAAATTGTAAAAATCACGGAATTTGGGCTAAAAGTGTAAAATTTTTACAAACAAGGGCTGGAAATGTCAAATAAAATATTTTGGGGCAGAAATTGAAATATGAATTATGATTGGGCCGAAAATGCCAAGAAAAATGATTTATGGACCAAAAATATCATTTTTTATTAAGAAAAGGCTGCAAATGTAACTTTATGAGAAAAATGGGTTGAAATGGTCAAATAAATATTTTGGGTCAAATATGTAAATTCTTTTAAACAATGGGGCCTAAGATATTAAATTATAACATAGATCTTAAAAATATATATCTATATTACAAATAAATTGCCGTTTTAAACCTAACGTCAAGTGTTTTAACATCATAGGTAAACACTAAGTACAAAACAAATCCTATACTACAATTTCTATCGATGAACAGATAAATGATACAATGATTGGGCCCAATATTTCATATTCGTGCTTATTGGACCTTTGTGGCCCAATTACACGATTATTGGACCCAATATAATCGAAATATGTTAATTGGGTCTTGGTGACCCAATTACATGCCTAATGAGCCTTCATTAGCCTTTACATGCTTTTGGGCCTTAGTGGCCCATTTGCATTGTTGATATGGCCCGAGCTATTCATCATATGCTTGATGGGCTATAACGTGTCCGTCGCATACTCGACAGCCTAGAAATAACACACGTGATTAGTGGGCCACAATTGTCCTTTTTCATGTTTGTTAGGCTTTATTCATATTCATATAAACATCAAACGGGTTGTAATCAATGTTATTCATATTCATGGGGTAATAATTGGGATTTAGTGAGAATTATCGGTTAACACCAACGAGTGTCTGGCCGTAGCTTGTAGTTATAATCAGATTCTCCTAGAGGGAGAGCGAGAGTTTGTGTATAGATCTATACGGTGATGACTCCTCCACACCTGAGCTGTTCGCTATAGTTAGACTCGGCCAGTCTAGGGTGACAAAATCTTGATCAAAACCGGCGTTTGGAAAATGTCAAGGCACAAAAAATAGTCATTATCATGCATGGTTATAACGACTCACATTGAAATCTATTACCATATCAATATTCATGGGAAATCAAATTCATTCATGGTGGCCATACAAAGTGATTCATGTGATAATACAAAACTATCATACTATTTTAGATCGGAAAATATCGGATTTTCCGGGGAAACAACACCATTCATCCTCTTTTATATACATCAAATACAATACAAGGAGACCTTATGAGAGTTATTCATTTATACATGTTTTTAAATCACGCATACACACACACACATACACACACACACACACACACACACACATATATATATATATATATATATATATATATATATATATATATTGGATCATCACATTTTGTTGTAAACAAATTTTATTACAGAAAATATTGGATTTTCTGGGTTATACTAATGATACAAATCCTTTTAAATCAAACTTGCTTATGAGCTCACCAACATTATACATGTTGACCGTTTTCAAAACGACTTATATTCTCATGTGACCGATAAGCTGAAGAATCTTTCAAGTGTATTTGGAAACAGTATTTTGTGATTTTTAAACAATTTATGTTTTGGATATGTAATATTTACAATGTACTTGATGTGAAAAATGATGGTTGTATTTGTAATGTTGGTGATGACTGTGTTATGTTTCATGTATAGTTATTGTGAGGATATTTCAATTGATAGTCACATGAGCCCTCGGAGTCACAAAAACTCAATGCAAGGATGATAACTTAGGAGAGAAGGATTTTCAACTAGGGTTTCTTTCTTGAATGCTTAGGCCGAAAATCCCCTTGTATGGGGTCCTATATATACATGTGGTTGCTAGGGTTTTCAGGTGGAAACCCTAATACCTAACTTAGGCAACAAACAGCCCATGAACTCCTCCCTTAGAACCCATGGACGAAATCTTATGGGCTTCCCCATAAATTTCGTCCACTTCACTCTATAGAGTCCATCATCCCAATTATGCAACTATCAATGATTTGCATAATAGTCCCCCCCCCCCCCCCCCCCCCCCAATTATTTAATCTGTCTCTTTTGATCACCAAATTAATTACAAATTAATTTATGATCAATACTAATTAAATAATATGATTCCAAATAATATATTAATCTTGTAATATATTAATAAAATCATTTTGAGTACTAATTTATTATTCACATAATAAATTCTACTCTCTCTCTCTCTCTCTCCTCTTGTCATCATATCAAGTTGCATGAGTGAAGGCAACCCAAATGGACCATGCACATAATCAAATCAAATACATACCAAAAATAGTTATAGGCTTACACACCTAATCCAACAAAATAAATATTGTTTTAATATATGAGCATATACACCTTTTTTTCGATGTTTTATACAATTCTCTAAATAGATGGGTGCATAGTGCATGTGTGTTTCGATTATGGAAAAAAAATCCTTTTAAACAGGCTCTCAATTATTTGATTTCTCTATTGATTTAGCCTCATGTTTATATTGTTGTCCAAGTTAAATAGTTTAAATTTGCTAACAACCAACAAGTTTAAGTACATTACTAATATACTTAAAAAAAAACTAAAGTACTTTGCAAATATCAATAAACCAAAATACATTTATTTCATTCTCCTTTATACAAAGCACATTAATCGACTTAGGCTATAAATATGGTCGGCCTTTTATTATAGCCAATGTAATCGTCTATTTTCTTTCAATAAAGACTTAAGTTTTAAGCTCGTAATACTTTGTATCATTTATTTCTTTTGCCTCTTTGCATTTTTGTGGCTCAAACATTTGAACAGTAATTTAGCTTTAATACTACATACAGTTAGATCTTTATTTCCCAACAAAATTTGCGACATTTATTTGATCCATTCCCCTCTCTTTCTTTCTTTCCCTCATTGCCAAAACACACACACACAAACACACTATGAAAACTTCCTTCGTCTTCTCACCTAAAGACACCGATGGAAATTTCCTACTATATTCCCAATTCGTCATATCTAATGTCCCAAACATGATGTTTCCTGAATCCCCGGATTACCCAATATGAAGGTTGACGCCATTAACAAATTAAGGTTCAACCAATTAAATTTTGTGGATGCAATTGTAGAATCATGTAAAATATTCAATTTCCACTTCGGTTCTAGTGTTTATAGTCTGTATGTTTGTTCGATTAGCATAAAGAAAATAAGACAGGTTGCGTTTCCAAAAGAGACTAACTGGAACTAATATCTAGGGGTTTTTGTGGCTTTGATTTTGAGGGTTTCGTGATTTCATCATCTTTTGTCATGGCGGTGATTTCATCTTCATCATGATGGTGGAAGATGGGGTTGATGATCGAAAATAGAGAGAGAGAGAGAGAGAGAGAGAGAGAGAAAGAAAGAGAGAGAGAGAGAGATGGGTATGGTGGGAGGTTAGTGTAAGAAGAGTTGAGTGAGGTTTTTTTTATCTTAAAGTATTAGAAAAAATATAAAATTATGAGTAAATTACTGAAATCGTCCCTGTGGTTTGGTTAAAATTGCACGTTTGGTCCCTAACTGTTTTTTTGCACTCGGATCGTCCCTGTGGTTTGATTTTGTTGCGTTTTTCGTCCCTATGGTTTGGTAAAAATTGCATGTTTGGTCCCTAACTTTATGTATGTAAGGTACGAAAAATGCAACAAAATCAAACCACTGGGACGAAAAACGCAACAAAATCAAACCATAGGAACGATCCGAGTGCAAAAAAAAAGTTAGGGACCAAACGTGCAGTTTTAACCAAACCACAGGGATGATTTCAGTAATTTACTCTAAAATTATTTTAAAAAAAATTAAAAAATGTAAATTAGTTTTTTAATATTTTGTAGGGACTAATACCATAAAAAAAATTTAATTTTGAATTAATGTTGTAAATTGAAAGGTTTTAGGATTTTATCCTATGTTTTTGTCTAACATACTGATCAATTTTACAATTTATTGTATTTTTAACAAAACATTAATAAATAAATAAAATAAACAAATAAATCATAAATTAACTTCATAAGGAACAAAATATACAAATTTGTCCCCCCAAAAATTATTAAGGATATAAATAACCAAATATAAAATTTAGAAAACAAAAACTTTATAAAATTATTGAATTTAAAGCTAATCCATCAAAAACTTCTGTGCTACCGTCTGAAGAAAAAAATCAAATGGGTGTAAGATATAGGGTGATTCTAAATGGATGAACTGGATTCCAAATACACGAAACAATTAATTGAGTTGATATATATCAGTTACAAATTGATATTATTTATATTAAAAAATATATTAAAGTGTACTTGGACAACCAGTGTTATTGTAAATAAAGATGTTACTTTTCAAATTTATAGTAAATGCCTTTGTACTTATATTGATTTTTCGATTAAATTTTATACTTTACAACTTTAGTTATATATATATATATATATATATATATATATATATATATATATATATATATATATATATATATATATATATATATACTAGAAACATCATAATCGCACAAATATAAGTTTTCTAAATTAAAAAAAAAAAAAAACAATTTTTTTTTATTTATAGAGATCTTAATAATTATAAACAACAAAACATAAACTTGATTTTATTAATTATCAGATATTATAATTGTAGAATTGTTAGAATTACTGTGTATTGCAAATGGAGAAATGTAGGAATTCAGATTAACAGCATAAACAGTTTCCCATCCAGCAGACCGTGATGGTCTGTTGTGACGCCAAAGTGGCAAAATAGTAGGCATTGGATGTGCTCTATGTAAATCAACAATCACATAATGATCACCTCTAACAAGAGCAATAACAACAACTCTATGAGTTGAGATGTCTTGGGGACCAAGCCATAGTGGAAAACATGTTGATGGACTATCTTTGCTTAGAAAGATAACTATTACACTATACTTGTTAGCAATGAGAAAACTAGTAACCGACATACTCAACCAACGATCTTTTTGGTGCCAAACGTGATCCATTGAAAGTCAATGAGTGATATATGGTGTTTAAATCGTAAACAACTCATTCTATAAATCTAAGCGGATTTGACGCCAATTATCTTCACTATAATCGAGACACGCAGCTATTGCACGAAATCCACAATATCCATCTCCCCTCATGTTTTGTATGTTTGTGACATATAGATGAAATTCATACGGAATTTCATTCATAAGTGGATCTAAATTATACATTACTTGTTCTTGGTTGAAGTACAGGTTATGCATCGATTGTTCCTGATTAAAAGTTGAGCTGAACATTGGAGGTTCTCAGAATGAGTACGTACTTTTCCTATCCGGATCCTGGTTTAGATCAAACAAATTAGACCGCATATAATCATGCGTATAAGTAGAAATGTTATGTCGAGATGGATATTTAGTTGGTGCCGCTTGAGTCGGTTGATCTTGAGGTGGTGGATCTTGAGTTGGTGGGTCCTGGTTTAAATCAATATGGGTGTTCTTGAAAAGTTTCTTCTTTAAGGAGGGGAGCCCACAAGTATTTTTGTCAGTAGCAGGTTCAGAAGCTGAAGTTGTTGACGACGTGATTAAGTTTAGTAACTTCCTTGGTAAACTTAACTTAACAGATCTTGATTGTTTTTCGTAATGAGCATTAAACATATTTACCTCAACTACACAACCCAAATTATCATCTTCTAACGATTTGCATTCTATTAAATCAAGTTTCTTCCAAAACTTATCGACTGAATGAAGCGGTACATAATGACCTATTTTTAACAAATATAGCTTGTTCATGCGCACATGGCAGCTCATAACTTGTATGTACTTGACATCCACAATTTTCATAAGCAAATCCAAATTCTTTGGACCGCTTATATTCTTTGAAAATGATATCAAGTGCATAAATTGAAACGAAACGACACAATGGTTTTAGATGTGGTATTTTGTAGTACCAATGTACAATCAAAATTTTGTTATGCGCAAGACTCGCTTTTATACCTATGTATTGTGAATCAACAACATCAGCAATACGCTTCAATGATTTGGCGATATCTGATTGCGATGTTTCGACATATCTTTTTAACTTGGCATGTTGACTTTCAACTCTATTAGTTGTGTGGTTGCCAAAGTTAAGAAACTTATCGGTCTATGCAGACACAAGCTTTTCTTTGTGTGGTGTCAACCATGTTTTGTTTAAATAACAAAATGCATCTGAAATACATAAATAAATTTGAGTTGATGTAATGAATCATAACATATTATAATGTATATTTAAAAATACTTGGATAATTGTTCGTAATTTATTCAACTTGTGCCAAATTCTTGTTGTGTGCTTCCTTTATTTCAGAGTTAACCAACCTCGTCCATGACGTATAAAGAACATCCCGACATGATTTGCATTTCTTCATGATATTGTTATTTATATGCCATCCGCAAAGTAATCCTTTAGCATCTGGAAATATAATAGCGTATGCGTTCATGAGAGCCATTTCTTTATCAGTCACAATAACACGCGGCAACATACATCATTCCATTATCAATTTTAGACAATCTAAAGCCTAAACATAGTTGGACTGTTTTTCATCATGCATTTACACAAATGCAATGGAAAATGTCATATTTGTTGGAGTTACACCAACAATCTCCAATAGAGACATCAGATACTTGTTTGTCTTATATGTTGCATCCATTAACAAGACATGTGGAAATGCACGCCATATTTCTAATGATCTTGGATGAGCAAATAATAAATCTTCTAACTTATTTTTCAAAACATTTGCACGACTATAATAAACATATCCATTTTGATCTAAAAATTCCATAACACCTTGGATTTGAGTTTTACCTTCTCTCTCCTTATGTCGAAGTTTTTCATCTGCATTGTAGATAGTTTTGAGAGCAAATAGATTTTTCGGATTTAGGTTTTTTAGTGCAGATAATATATCTTTTGGTTTGACATTTTTTTTCAACAAATTTTCCACTATTCAACATTCATATTCAATTAGCCGTCGTGGATAAGGATGACCTTCCAAATATAATGACGGCTCATGGTTATGAAATTTACATATCATTTTTATCTTCCAAGAATTATCTACAGACGAATATTTACCATGTAGGCTAAATGGACAATTAATTTTTTCTGTCCCTGTTTTTTTGGAGATTTGTGTACTTTTGTATGTACATCCACGGTCACATTAAAGTTACGTTTCGAATTTTTTATAACGATCACATAACCTAAAGTATTTGCAATATTTTGCACCCAATCCATCAATTTTTGACGAGAATTGAACACCTGACAATTATATTATTATCAGTAGCTAACAAATCCACTCGATGCTAATATTACTGTAACAACATACTAATGAATTTATACCTTATATGTTTTGAATGGTGATGTGTCATCGAAGAAATAACGACTTTCATTCAAACTTTCATTTTCATCTGCTTCATTTGTGTCCATTGGATGAATATCCGTTTCGAATGGCGATGTGTCGTCAAAAAAATAGTTACTTTCATTGAAGCTATTATTTTCATCTACTTCATTTGTCTCAATCGGATGAATATCATCTCTCTAAACATAACAAAGAGAAAAACATACATTTAATAATAATAATAATAATAAAGGCTAAGTACAAATACCTCATAATATGTGTCACCCATCCATTCTTCCCAACTTGTCATTAAATAAAATCTATATTTATAACAAATATCGTATGTTTGTTTATAAGGAAAGTTACTTTCAAAATGACATTACAAGTGGCTTTCAGTTTAACATATAAGAATTACAAATCCTCTCTCTCTCTCTCTCTCTCTCTCTCTCTCTATATATATATATATATATATATATATATATATATATATATATATATATATATATATATATATATATATAAAGAAATTGTAACCAAATTTTCATTTTTATCCCTTCTATTTTTGTTAATGTTTCATAGTTTATATTTCTTATTTAACAAATTAATTTTTTTCTATTAATATTTAATAATATTCATTATTACTCTTCTTGTTATACAACTTTTATGAATAAATAATATATTTCTATTTGTTAGTTTTCAAAATTAATAAAGTTTTATGGGTTTAAGATTTAAATTGATAAAATCTAGAGTCTTTTCTAAAACTACAATGTAAACTGAAGATATAACATTGTAATATTAGATTTTATCGATAGAATGATTGACACACATATTAATACCATAATTGAAATGATATGTCAGTTGCCATTAGTAATATGGGGGTATATGTCACGAAGATGTGACATTTTAATAAAGTTATAAATTGGTGGATCGTTAATAATATGAATTTTGAAAATAATAAAATATATTACTTTCATTAAATATCTTTACATTTATCTTTGATTTTCAAATCAAACCTTATATTCCACTGCCTCAGCCGGGGTGTAACAATTATAGGGCGTAAAAATAATTGACAAGTTACTAATACATTATAATAGAACCCTTATCAACATTTGACGATAATAATAGTTCATAAATCAGTTCGTACTCGGCGGGTTACTAAAAATAATTGTTATAAGTTGTGGTGTTTTATTGTTATAAGTTGTAGGGCGTAAAAACAATTGACAAGTTACTAAAAATGCTCTTTGGATGATACAAACTCCATATTAATGAACATGAATGAAATTTTTTCATCAATTTTAACCAAATCTAACAGATAAAACAAGATTTGTGGTTGTGTTTTAACGACAGATTAATACGCTTTGCTAATTATTAAGAATTCAAATTTATTACAAAAAAATGACACTCTGTATTTGGAATTTTAACGAGATCTTTATGAGGAGTTAATTATTAAGACATAAATATATATATTTTTATATACATATTTCAAATCAATAATTAAGTATTAGAGTGTAATATAAAAATTAGAAAAAATGGTATATTTTAAAACTTACATCTAAATTGAAGGGAGTAAAAAAAATATAAATAAATAAATAAATAAAGGAAATTGAAATTCTTCGTTCAAAGTGACAGAAGATGACGGGATGGGGACTTTGTTGTTCCCAAAGCTCGATTATACGATTTTATTCGGGGTTGGCTAAAAAGACACCTAATTTTACTATATAGACATTCCAATTTAATTTTGAAATATTTTTATTAGTTGAAATTATGTTGTTTTCCAAAAAAATTGATTATAAATAGTTAACCATAGGTTAACTTTTTAAAAAGTAGTCAATGGGGTATTAAGTGGTGTCTTATTAGCAACACCCAACTTAGGGCATTTCGAAAAAGACATAACCTAGGCTTTTCGAAAAGGGCACAACGAAAAAGGCAAAAGATGAATCGTGTTCAATTCAACTACCCAATTTATTTATTTAAATGGTTGAACTTTTCTATGGATTCAACATTTCATACTCTACTTATTTATTTAAATGGTTGAAATTTTCTTGAGATAAATGGGTTGTATTAGGTAACTTTAAGCCCAATCTATAAATAAATGAGTCAAACATGAGTTAACCCATTTACAATAGAAAAAGTAAATAAAATTAACTAAAAATTACACAACTTAAATTAAATACAAGCTTAAATAAATTTTCAAAGTACCACAAAAACATAATCTTATTTCACAAATACAAATAAATTGTTCAAATAACAATAAAAATATTTAATTTCAAACTGATTTTGGACTGTCGAAAAAAAAAAAAAAAAAAAAAAAAGATGGAAATTAAGATTTTTTTTAAACATAAATAATAATACAACATTATAATTTATAAATTTATACTTAGATAAATACATAATAATTATTAAATTAAATATATATTAAAATTAAATGGATCCATGAGTTAAAAAAAAAAACTTGATAATTTTTATTCAATCCAGCCCATTTAACTTAAATGGATTTAAAATCTAACCCAACCCATTAATTTTACATGATTAGGTTGGATTGGTAGGTTGTGTCCATCATTGTTTTTCTACTACAATACACACTGACATGCGTTGTGCACATGAAGTTTTTAATAATAATAATAATAATAATAATAATAATAAGACCTTGTGCATATCTTCGCACTTATGCACAAATTTTGAGCTTTTAAAATACTGAAAAAAATCTCTTAATCGCAACTTATTCCAGATAGTTTATACACACTACTTTAGTAATATATCGCTATATATAGTAACTATTCAAAAATAAAATAAACATTGTTTTTATTATAAGCATATACACCTTTTCCTGATTTTTTACACAACTCTCTAAAAGGATAGGTGTAAGGTAAAAAAAAACACGTTAACCACTCTCTCCATTATTTGATTTCTCTATTGATCTTGCCTCATGTATATATCATTTTTCCAAGTTAAATATTTAAAATTCGCTAACAACCGTTCAACAAGTGTAACTACATCACTAATATAGTTAAAAAAAAATAATAATAATAAACCACAATGCCAATATCAATAAACCAAAAAACCATTATTTCATTCCCCTTTATACAAAGGTTTTCGCTTCTCATAAAACGCATTCAACCCTTCTAACCTATCACCCGTCACCAATATCTCTTCATAACATTCTTCCTCCAATTCCAAACCACACCCCATCTCCATTTCTAAACCATGGTTAACCGCTCTTTTAGCCATCCGTATAGCCACAGGACCCTAATAACATCAACTCACATCTTACATCTTACATCATAATATTATATTACAATAAAAACATTTCATATAATATTAATAAATGTACCTTTTGATTTATCTCACGTGCAATTTCAAGCGCCTTTGAATACGCATCACCCGCAGGAACACAATAGTTAATCAGACCTACATGAAGTTATTTTAGGGTTTGTACTTATATTTAGTTGGTTATTAATATGGAAAATTTAATTTATTTGGTATATAAATAATAAGTGTATTGTTATTATGTAAAAAAATAAAATACCAAATGACAATGCTTCTTTGGGAGTGATTTTTCGGCCTGTGAAAATAAGTTCTTTGGCTATTGAGCTTCCAATTAACCTAGGAAGCCTTTGTGTCCCTCCAGCTCTGTAAAAAATATATAAAAATATGACAACCATTTTTTTTTTATAAAAAAAAATATATATATTCTTATAATATATACATATTACATACGCTGGTATTACAGCAAGACCGGTTTCTGGTAAGCCAAGTTTGGCATCTTCTCCTGAAGACATGTCAAATTATTAAAAAAAAATGAAAATTGTGTAAAAAAATATATCATAAATGATAAATAATTGTTAATGTACTTTTTAATTTTGTATTACCACATATTCGGATATCACAAGATAAAGCCATTTCAAGTCCCCCACCTAATGCTGCACCTTCTATAACTGCAATAGTTGGGATTTGAAGTGCCTAAAATGGAATATTTATTTAAAAGATAAAAATTTAATTAAAGAAAGGATAACAAAGATAATGAGAGTAATAGAGTATGAGACTCACCTCTAAGAATGAAAATGTTGACCTTAGTGAGTTGACAAAAGCTCGAACTTCAGGTATATCCATGGTTCTTCTTTCCTAAATGGGAATCGAAAGTATTTATGATCAAGAAGTTGAAATTGTAACTTTGAAGAATTGAAGGTGTTAAAAGCTACCTTCAAATCAGCACCTGCACAGAAGACTTTGGAGACTGAGCTGCATATCATCAACACTTTTGCAGATGAGTCTACACTTACAGCTTCAAAGCTGTTCTGTAGTCCTTTTAGAAAATCCTTCCCGAGGGCATTTTTAGCTTCGGGTCTATTCATGTTAATTTGGATAATTCCTGTCGAAGAAACAGTAACAAGTAATTTGATTTGTCTCCGAAGTTTCATCAAAGAGTTGGGATTTCAATGGTGGTAAAATCATATAGTTGTTTGTAATTTAGAGAGGAGGAGAAAACTGAAAACCATCTGTTTGAGATTAGGAAACAGATCGGAATTTTAAAACTAACTAAAGCGAGATACCTGTGCCTAATTGCAAACGAGATCATTGAAGATACTCAGAAGGCCGTTTCATTTTCAACATTAATCAGGATCTCGAAGTATTTACCTAAAACTCTAACCCTAATAAAAATATACCTTCCTCTACGCCTAATTTGGGGAAAAAGCTTCTTACGGATGTTTTCCGATGTTAAGGCAAGAAGTTACCTGAATCGGCATCGGAAAGTTTTTGAACTTTGACGGATTCCGAAGCGGACTGAAGGAGGAGTGTTCGGATACTTTGGAATTGCAATCGAGAGGGTAATAAGTAGGATTTTGTATCAGTGAAGGATCGATTGCAAAATCGTTTGCCAATGTTGGAGAAAACCACCATTTTTGGTTTTGATTAAATGCATATGAACGACAATCCAACAATCCAAGTCATTGATCAGAGGGATAAGTAGCAGCGAAAAGCTCAGAGTAAAAGAACGTCAAAGGATGGTGATGGTGTTAGAAATGGTAAAAGAAGGTTACTGAATTTAGGTCGTTTTGATACAAGATGGTTTTACCTTTCTAAGTTTTTAAAGGAGTATAGGGAAACTTTCAAAGTTAATATTTTTAATTATGCAAAAAGTACTTCATTTTGTCACCTTAATAATTTTAAGAATGAGAAAATGAAAAAATAACCATTTACACTAATGATATTATAAAAATAATAAAAAAATATTGAAATTACAAAAATAGCCAACGATTTCGCAGATGGAGATGCCCCATCTGCGAAATGACCTTCTCATCTGCGAAAGTACAAGCACCTAAAGCACAGTTATACTTTAGGTGCTGTGTTTTAGGTGCTTGTACATTCGCAGGTGGTATTTTTTTTTTAAATTTTTTTGTGTATATATAGTGGTAATTTCGCAGATGGAGAAGGTCCATCTGCGATTTACTCTCACTCTATCTGCGAAATTGTGATATTTTTTGTTTTTTTTTTTTAATTTTTTTTTAGTTTGACTATAAACGAATTGGTTTGACTACGAAATCATGTTGCTATATAAAAAGTTTTGTAGAAAAATATCATTTTTTTTAGTTTCTACAAAAAATTTTATATAGCAATATGATTTCGTAGTTAAACCAATTCATTTCATAGTCAAACTAAAAAAATATATATATAAAAAAAATCACCATTTCGCAGATAGAGTGAGAGTAAATCGCAGATGGACCTTCTCCATCTGCGAAACTACCACTATATATATACACAATTACATTTCAGTTGGATCATTTTAATAATTCGGTTTTCAATAACCGAAACATTTTAAAACGATATATAATTATAATATTATCTAATTTTATATAATAAGAAAAAAAAATTTAGTTGTGATTTGAAAGTTATAAACAAGTACTAATAATGTATATTATAGTTTAATATTTTATAGATAAAAAATTTTAGAGAGAAAATGCATATTAATGTTTTTGATTAGCTAAAACTTTTTGAACGTATTTGAAAAATAAATTACCAACTTAATAAATAATTATAGATATATTAATGGACTATTCGGTTCTTATTTTATAAACCAAATCAATCCGAATCCAAAATAATAATTTGGATTTCTTAAGAACCAATCCAAACAGCCAAATATTTGAACCAAATAGTCTAATCCAAATTGGCCAATTGGACAATTCAGTTTTATCCGAATAGTGAACCTTACTTTGAAGAGTCGGGTTGATTAGTAAAGGATATAATGCTTCGTCTATCTTTTTAATTCTTAAAAAAATCTGATCCACTAATTTTAAAAGATTGTAGGCTGATTAATCTCATCAGGTTACACACAAAGTATGATTTAAGCATAAAAAGACAAAAGAGAAAGATTATGGACTAATTTGTTAACTTATCATCTTATGATTAGATATTTAGAAGCTAGTAAAGTTCAAGGGTTAAAATGTAATTTTCTTGAAATTTGAATTATGGATAATTATCCCGAAATTAGTGATAGGAGTTTTCCAAAACCAAAGATAAAAGGCCTAGTCGAACCGTAAGCTAGAACCGATCCTATTTCCCTTCCAATCTCTCTCTCTCTCTCTCTCTCTCTCTCTCTACATTTACCCTCCCTTCCAAGGCCAAGGTTTTTAGCCACTATAAGGAACAAGGGTTTAGTCAATATTTCCTAGATTATTGCTTTGGGGTGCAACTATAAGAGAGGGGTGCTACTTTGAAACCTCGCATCATCCAAGACTTACGAAGAATCAAATAAGAAAATATTTTTTTCATCATTCTCTTTAGAGTTTAGTCTAATGGTAAAAGGGAGGTTAATGTTGATATACCTAATCCTGTCCCAAACACCAATGACAAAAGGAAGGATTATTCCAAGATATGTTCTGATATACTATTTGTTTCCATAACAAGAAAAGAACCAAGAAAGCATACATGCGCAATATATCTGAAGGGAAGTAAAAGAATGAAACATGAAGAAGATAATTTGATCATGGTTTACGAGCCTCGACTAATATCCTCAGAATCACAAGCCAAATCATTCTTCCTAAATGTTTATTTTATGGTCTTATAATTCAAACTATTTGTATAATGTTTCGTGATATTGTTTTGACTTATTTAAATGTAGAACGTTTTAATGTGTTTAAAAGAAAGTCATGCAATCTAATAAACTAGTATTGTACTAATGGTTCAAAGCTAATTCTAATATTTGAATGAGATGTATTACTGTGGAATCATCTTCTTGGACATATAAATGAGAATTGCATTACCAAATATCCAGTTGGATAGGATTTTAGAATTCATTTGACCTAAAGTCTTATGATAAATGCAAGTATTATTTGTAAAGATAGATGAAAAAAGGCATTATGCTATAATGCGAATATCTGTTGGAATTAGTTTAACTAATGGACCATAATACGTACTGATTTGACTACAACTAAAAGGTTTGGGTGAAATTATTTATGGCATCATAGTCTTAGACATATAAATGAGAAATCCATGATCAATTATCCAATTGGATACGGATTTGGAAATCATTTGACTACAAGTCTTATGAAAAATGCAAATCTTGTTTATCAAGATAGATGATGAATACATCACTTGGTGATTTGAATATTTGTTGGAATTAGTTCACACCAAAGGACCGTTTAGGTTAACCACAATGCATGGTAGGACCTATCTTCATTATCTTCAAAAGGTATGAACATGCTTATCTGAATAAACATAAGTCTAAAACCTTTTAGGTGTTAAAAGCTCTCATAAAACAAAGTTAAGAGTCAATTGGGCAAAAAGATGAGATACTCAAATCCAATAGGAATAATGAGCATCCTAGTTAAAACTTTATCGACCATTTAAGGAATTATGAAACAGTTTCACTATCTCTGTACACCTAGAACATTTCCACAATGAGTGTAGTTAGAAAGAGAAACAAATCATTTTTTATTTGGTACTGGATGATTCCTAGTATGCTTGCAAATAGTTCATGGATAGTACCATGAATAGCTTTACAAGATTCCTTGGTCTTGCACCACCTAAGAAGGTTTATGAGACACCCTATAAGATGCGGAGAATGGTTTATTCCTCACTATCACATATGGAAGTCTACGATTATGAGGTTTACGCTCGTCGTGAAGTGCTCAATAATCTAGAACTTAAAATAGAGACGTGTTATCTTATTGGATATCCCAGCAATCATTTTTGGGTATTTGTTCAATAAACCCTGTGAGAGAAAGTTTTTGTTGCTCGAAGGGAAGTTATCCAAGAGAGGGAGATGGTATGAAAAAGTGGATAGTAGGAGCCATATTAATCATGATAAGATTCAAGTGTCAAGCAAGGAAGAACCTAAAGTTGACCAGAGCATTCAATTCGGGTTGAAAGAGCTATTAAGGGAACTAACATACCTCCGCCTTTTCCTTATAGATTTGATAAAGGAAGTCATACCACCTAGTTATATAGATACTATTACAGAGGCAAATGAGTCACTGATAGATAACAATCAAAGTATACTAGCTATCAGAAGCTATAACATGCCCTAAAGGCTGCAAGATTGAAGGAAGATATGGAGATTGAGATTCAGTCCATGTATATTTGAAACTTCGTTGATCAAACACATAGCCTTAACCAGTAAACATAAGTGGTTCTTCAAGATAAGACAAACATGGATAGGAATAAACACATATTCAAACCAAGATAGGTTGTGAAAGATATGTAATCTTATGAAGTTCATTTATAGACTAAAACGAGCGTCTTGTAATTGTAATATTTTCTTCAATGAGAGAATTCAAGGAGTTTGAATTTCGAGAAATGAATATGAGCCATATATATTTGTCAAAGCAAGTAGGAGCAATTGGAATATTTGTTTAAATGAGAGAATTCAAGAGTTTGAATTTCGTGAGATGAGGATGAGCCATAAATATGTCATTGCTAGTAGGAGAACTATTTTCACCCTTGTAATGTATATGGATAATATATAATTCATAGGAAATGATATTCTAACTTAGCAAGTGTAACACTTTGTCTTATTTTGTGAATGGATTCACTTTGAAACACATAGGAAAAGCAACACATGTACATAATATAAGGATCTACGGAGATAGATATGAGTGATTAATTAAATTAAGCCAAAGTACATAAAGTCTTATGGAAACTCGAAATGCAAAACTCCATAAAAGTTTGTGCTCAATAAAGCATGTCATGACATTAAGCTATGATAATGTCCTAGTTCTACCGATGAGCTAGAGGAAATGAGTCGAGTCCTATAAGCTTCTGTTATGGGATTCATCATATGTGTCATAACATTGACTATATCTGACGGCTCATATGCCTTGAGTGTGACAAGTCGTATCAGATCAACTTGGCAAAGATCAAAAAATCAATATCAATACCATTTCTAAGTTTCATAAGAAGACAAAGAAGATGATTTTGTTAGCATGGAAGAGATCAATGTAAAGGTTACACTGATGCTAAGTTCCACACGTATAAAGACGATTTTGTATGTAGTTAGAATGTGCGCTTTTACTGAATGGTGAAGTATTAGCTTTGTAGAGTACCAAGTAATAAACCATAGTGGATTTAACAATAAACTTAGAGTATCTTTCAACTAGCTAGACTACAAAGGAAAACTATATAACTAAAATATATTCATTAATGACATTAGTGTTTATTCATTGATAGCCCATTTGAAGTTTCTTCTGACTATAATGATGAATTTACCTTGAGTAAAGATCCCAAGTCATACAATGTTACATGACGTATACTCGGTAAGTACCATCACATTTGACAGATAGTTGAATGCGAAGACGTCATAATCAATGGAGTCATATCAAAAGAAGATATTTCTGATCCATTCTCTAAGCCAATGTTATTGTACACATGTCTGCATAGGTCACATATTTTATAAATAACTAAATATTCATTTGCCACACATTTTATAAATACTTAATATATAGATGCCAAGTATTTTATAAATAACCAATATATATATATATATATATATATATATATATATATATATATATATATATATATATGTAATTGTATTTTTATATAACGACCCAAATGCATGTATGTTGTGTGATTTTACATAAGAACTCATTACATGTATATTTATGTGTATATAGAGGTATAACTTCAAGAGATGAAATACTAGTACAAGTATAACAATATTTGGCATTATTTTACACCAAATCTCAATTTCTCTATATATTATGCTCATGTATGTATTAAACTCATGATGCATGGATGTACATGTATTGTGTGAATATGTAATTGCTTCTAAATGTCACAAATCCTCACACATACGCATGAAATATCATAAGATTGGTTTTAAACCAAAAGTCCAAGTAATAGATCATGCAAGTACAAATAATGATCAGATCTTAGTCTGTCTTTCCTTACTCACATACAACCTCTTCTCACACACAATCTTTCACAAACTCTCTTATAAACATGTGCATGCAATGTTTATTTATATTTGATAGTACCACCACTTGATAGATTATAAATACAAAAAAAAAAAAAAAAATACATCTCATATATTCTTAGATATCACTCCATTTACTGAATACATCATTTCTCATTTCCTTCTCTCATACTCTTTCTCTAGCTCCCTCCCTCTTTCTCCCTTCTTGCTTCACCAAAAAAATAAGGCAGTAAAAGATGAGTTGTTGCCCCTCCATTTCAGCCACCTTTTAGCCCACCTCTTCCCTCACTTCATGTCATCAAGTAACCCAGAAACACCCTCCTGGTCTACGACTTCATTTCTATTATTGTCGATGTCGCAAACAACCCTATCGACGATCCTTTTAAAGAGAGAAACAGGTTAGAAAACCCACTGGTTGTCCTCCCTTGGTTCAATCATTTCAACCCTCCAAGCAGTCCCTCATCACTTTCCTTCTTCAACATCAAACCTATGTGAGTCTCCATCCTATTCCCGTCGAAAACAGTCTAAGAAACCACCACAAACATCAACCAAGTGCCAACGTGGTTGGCGGTGCGTGGAGATCCGATGGGTGAACTCCAGTGACTAGTTTATTTCATAAACTTAGTTTCCCAAGTTTCTAAGATATAATCATAATCTAATGTTCTTAAATTGTCTCTGAAGTATCCCGTTCAAAATTCGAGATTGTAACCCAGTTTCCGATTTCTCGAACAAAACAAGCACACACTACTAGGGTGAGTTTCTATGGCTCCTCCTTTATGATTTCGAGTTTTAGGGGAGACTACATGTGTATTTGTTGTTATTTTGATAAACTTGAAGTTTTAAGGAACTAAATTGCATCTTATATGACTTTAGGTATAAATCTTGAAAGACTATTAACAAAAAGAATATATCTTGTTAAATGTTCATAGACATATAATGATTGTTAAAATATGATATACCTAGATATTATTGTGAAAAACATGAATATGCATGTGTTTAAGAAATATTAAACGAAGATAAATTATGTTGATATATATATATATATATATATATATATATATATATATATATATATATATATATATGCATGAAATTGATAAAATAAAGTTATGAAAAACTTGATTATAACTGTATATATGTATGGTTGGTATGTAAAGATTATGTAATATGTAATATTGGGTGATCTTATCAAAATTATTGTGACCCAGTTTCCGGTTTCTCGAACAAAACAAGCACACACTACTAGGGTAAGTTTCTACGGCTCCTCCTTTATGATTTCAAGTTTTAGGGGAGAATACATGTGTATTTGTTGTTATTTTGATAAAATTGAAGTTTTAAGGAACTAAAATGCATCTTATATGACTTTAGGTATAAATCTTGAAAGACTGTTAACAAAAAGAATATATCTTGTTAAATGTTCATAGATATATAATGATTCTTAAAATATGATATACCTAAATATTATTGTGAAAAACATGAATATACATGTGTTTAAGAAATATTAAAAGAAGATATATTATGTTATATATATATATATATATATATATATATATATATATATGCATGAAATTGATAAAATAAAGTTATGAAAAACTTGATTATAAATGTATATATGTATGATTGGTATGTAAAGATTATGTAATATGTAATATTGGGTGATCTTATCAAAATTTTGTATTTGTACACAAGTACTGTAACATCCCGAGATATTACAAGTATTCCTGAACCCTCTTCTTGTTGGGTTATGAGCATTCTAACACTCCTAAGTGTACATGCAACCCTAAATACCTTGGATCTATGTTTTCTCTATTATACATGCAAATATGAACATCCAAGGTATTATCCTAATCTAGCATACAAAATAATGGATATAACAAGATAGAATACATACCTTTTTCATGTAGAAAGTCTTCATGAAGCTTGAGTGCCTAGTGCCCCAAGTGTGACACCTCAAATGGTTCACACAACACCAAATACACTTGGAATAACTTGAGAGAATTCTACACTTCATAAAATCGGCTAGCCCTCTCTAGAATAATACTAGTGCCCATTTTGTCAAGAATAATATCTTTATATAGTGTTACAATTAGGGCAAACCCTAATTGTCATAACTTTCCATTTCCTTGGATCCATGGGTTCAAATACACCATGGAGCATCATATGGGTTTTGGCCCAACTAGATAATCCATGGAGCATTAGCCCACTATACAAGTATGGATGATTTACACAATCAACCCATATATTTAATTAGTCTTCTTTTGATCACTTAATTAATCCTAGATTAATTCTTGATCAATACTAATTAAATAATCTTATTATTCTTATTATTAATATACTAGAACTTATAATATATTAATAACCGTAAGTGTCTTATTTCTCTCATTATAGTCTATCCAAGTGCATGATGCCATGCAACCCAAATGGACCATGCCGGGTCGGGTCAAGTCTTACCAATTATAGTTATGGACTTAGACATTAATCCAACAGTCTCCCACTTGGATAAGTCTAAAACTATTATTGCGTATGACTTCAAGAACCAACTGGCAATCGTAGCTCTCAAAAGCTTTTGTCGAACTTTAACCTTGTAGATGAACTCTGACCTTTGTTAATGACTTGTCCATTAGATAAGGGATCATATATTCCTCCATTCTAGATATCATATGGACTGAGACATGGATTATAATCATTCTCTCTGTCCATTTGTTGTTTCCCGATTTCCGATTTATGATGACTGACTAATTGAACAAATCAAATCAGTCCTGGCCCGGCCGAGCACTTCCATTTTTCATCATCAAATCATCGAGGGGCCCACAGATATCGCTTTTATCCCGAAGGTAAAAGGAATGGATAAACTTCGACTCATATGGCTTGTTATACTATTTGTTGAATCATACACAAAGACACGTTTTATATCACCGAGTTACCAAATGCGGTTTCGTGCAATCAATGTACAACCAACTCATAGTAACAACTCATATCTCTAGGTTTGAAGAATATAAGATATTATCGTCTCATGATCACTCGTGATAAAATCCATGAAGTGATTCCAATGAGCGCGGGTTAAATCCAATACTCAGAACTTATGAGCACTCATGAGTGTTGTAGCCATTTGTCCAACACCTTAGACCTCTACAAGCCAACCCATGACAATCTTAATTCATATCTACTTCCAACATATGACCGACTGTGGATGGTTTGAATAACTTAGTCATTCCGGAAGAATAACCTAGTTTATTTGGGAAGTCAAAACATGCAAAGTGAAACACAATAATAATTGAATCCAATATGGTATCAAAACCTATGAAGATAAATAAAACACCTTTTATTTATCACCATATCACATTATTCATTGTATACTGTTTCAGCTATCAACTTTATTCTTGAATTTAAAACAATAGTTGTCCCATGCTCCAAGCATGTACACTATGTTTTCTAAACACTAGTCATGCCACACACCAAGTATGCATACTATGTTTGTCTATGATCTTTACTTTGTGAACTAGATCAATTGAACATAACTTCAATGATTCTCTTTTCACACTCCCAAATCCTTACTGCAAATGCAAGAATTCCAAATTCATGTCATTTACTGAAACCTGTTAGATTCTAAACTTATATGCATTGATCCTCTTGTAATGATTATGCACAAAGTCAGAAAGACTTGACAACAATCATTACAGAGCATTCCAAAGGAGATCAACTCCTTGGAACCATCCTTCTTGCATTAAGTTTCCTTAATCTTACACAGATTGAAAATTCTAACTTTGAAACATTTCCAGATTCCATTTCGACTATCACTTCTGAACAAGAGTTGCCTCCTTACAGATTATGTCAATATGGTCCTTCCAGAATTATCACTATACTTCCAATTGTCCTTGAGAAACCAATCTTTGGTAACCCTTAGATTGTCCTCGACAATTGTTTAATCCTTTTAGTCATATCCAGTTCTAAACCTTTTCCCTTCTTAATGCCCCAGGCATTTGGAAACTTTTAGAACGGATGAATATAGCACATGTAATCGATCCTATATCTGAAGCATATGGGACACGATTCATGATGTCTCACATAAAGACTAAACCAGTCTTTTGCTATAACATTTCCATTTCTATTTTCCAAGTTCTCATAATTCAGATTATGAAAAGGGATGCCGTAATCATAATCGAATTTAAGAACGCAAATAATGGACCCATATACAGAATTTCCTTATGTTGAGCCATTCCAACATGAAATTCATATATATCCTTGACTAAATGATTAAAACCTCAAGATCTAAGCTTATAGATTTGAGATGAAGTATAATTTCCTCTCCCTTAATTATAGAAAAACAACTTTTTCCCAATTGAAACCTTTTGTTTTCTATAATTAACATTGCTAGCTTGCAATACTTATCATAATTATCATGCTCCCACTAACATGATGATTATTAGCATAACACTTATGCTCCCACTAGCTTTGACATGTACTCAGAAAGCTCGACTTCTAGAAATCAATATTTTATTGACTTTCTTACCAAAGTTCAGATTTCTGATACTAGATTGTTTTGATAAGACTTTATCAAAAACATACACCTTCCCTTAGATAGCACACTTGTGTGTCTAATCAATTATGAAGAGGGATGCCGTAATCATAATGCTTAGACCTTTTTGCCACTTCTCACAAGTCCAGGTTAGTGTGCTGGTAAACCACACACGCTCCACTAACGACTTTGAGAATGCAAACATCACAATTGCTATCTAGCTAAAATCTACTTAGTGAAAGTGTTTCCTCACCATCATTTTCATGAATCGGAGAGAAACCTTATGACACTTAGATTTATATGGTGTATGAGTTCCTACCCATATGAATTTGTCAAAACCATAATCACAAGACAAAGAAAATGACAAATCCAAAACCATATGGATTGAACTCAATCTTAATTTCTTGCCACCTGGTAGCTCAAGGGCCTGCCATTGCTTCCAAGTTGTTGTGCAACCAATTGAGAACTCTAAGAACTCATATGCAAAGCCAACTTTGATTGGAATGGGCACAGAATATGTCAACACGATATGCTATAAACCTTAAGTCGTGTGCTAGTGAAGAACTTCAGGTTTTATTCTTGATTAGTTCTTGAGACTTTCAAGACCTTTAAGACTCCCATTGTCCTCTTGACATATAAGACCCTCTTGTCAAATATTCAAGGGATAGTGCGGATTCTTTATCAAGACAAACACTTCACATAATTGGCCTAAGTTGGTCTTTGTTTTACCCAAAACATCACAACTTACCAACTTTAAATGAACAAGAGTAGGACACTTTTACTCTTACATTTGATATGTGTTTTAAACCTTCTTAAAGACATGTCACTCAAATTACAATCTTGGAGTATGACTCTAACACTTGTATTGGAACGAAGTATGACTCATCTTCTTGATTTAACCATTTCAACAGTTCAAGATCCCTTCTTCTTAGTCATAAGAATGCACTAAGACTTCCTTAGAGAACTAATTTTGATATGGTTTCTTAATCATTAAGATGATCACAAAACTGATACTAAAGTACTCTCCCATCTTTTCAGATTTGAGGAACTTCTATCCTTCTACCTAATTTGATTCTTCTTATTCGCTCTGCCATGCATTGGAACCTTTTCCAATGTCTCAGAGTTACACTTAAGCTTGTAAGTATAATCATATTTACTGAGCTTTAGTAAACTATGACGAATAGCCTTATATCTTTTATGGTGGACTTAATCAGTGCACATGACTATGTACTCGATCCCTTAGTCCATTACTTGACTCACACATCTATGTGAACAAGTAATTAGTCTTAATTTTTCAATACTTGAAAGTTCTCATTCATCATGCTATACCACTTGCATGATTCCAAGTTCCGATCCAAATGAAACTTGGGTGATGAGAATCTTTCCTTATTTGGCAAATTTAGACATTACCACAAATGAAAGAATCAATTTCATATTTCCACTCTTGCTCTTAATGGAATCATATAAGCAACAATTTTTCCTCAAATGCCATTGTAAGGATATTTTAAAATAAATAAAATCAAAAATTTTCTTTTATTTTAAAACTTTGCGGAAAAACTTATCCATACAATCCATATGAAAACTTGTTGTTATCTATTCCTTAGCAGTATCTCATAACTCCTAAGAATTAGCTCAAGAATCCGATTTTTTTTCAAACTACGCGATACAAATCCATCTACGCGATCAGATTCAGCATATTCTTTCTTTAAGTTTCTTCACTTTTTCTTTGATTCTTAAAACATTACCATGTGACCCAGTCACATCATGTATCAGGAATCTCAGAATAAAAACTTAACAGAGTTAGATAGTGGACTTTACCTGAAGTAGAGTCAAACTTATTGACTTTAACATCCTTAGGTAAATTAGGCAGCTTCGCAACTAATGACCCTTCCTTTGGCAATATAAACATATGGACCCTTTGATAATGGTAAACAGGACTATTACAGACTTAGTGTAACACCAAATTTTTCAAACAATTTTTTTCGATTTTTATAAAAACATAATTCCATCAATATTCATAGAAAAAACCATTTTAACTGTTCAACAAAATAGTACAAAATCCCAAGATCAAAATGTCAAGCTCCAAACGTGTGTGTACGGATCAAGCCGGCGCCTTCCCGCGATCGTCACTAGTACCTGAAACAAATAACATCAACACTGTAAGCACAAGGCTTAGTGAGTTTCCCAAAATACCACATATAGCACATATTAGCCACTCTAGGCTATAACTCTGTGGGTCCGTGCACCCAAACTCTGTGAACCCTCAGGTTCCAACTCTGATAATCATGCACCACATAAATCACATAGAAATCATGCAGTACAACACATAACATATATATATATATATATATATATATATATATATATATATATATATATATAGCACACAAATACTCTATCACATAGCTCTGGTTACCTACTCAAGGTAAAGTATAGTGAGAAGACTCACCTCGCGTGTCTCGGTAAACCGTAATCCTGAATTCGCTAAACACTCGATCCGCCGAGCTGAAGTCCCCCTATAGCACAATACATCTCTAATTAACACTTTCCCAACTAGGGTTGACCACACTATAACAAGACAATCTAGGTCAACGTTGGTCAACGGTCAACGGTCAACTTGACCGGACTCGGCGAGTGCACTATAGCGACTCGGCGAGTCTGAGCGCATACTCCAATTTCCCTGGAATCCTTTCTTGACACGTCGAGTATTTTCCCCAACTCGACGAGCTCCACTTGGCATGAGTTGTGGGGCCACCACGACTCAACTTGCCGAGTCTCAAGAACAACTCGGCGAGTCCGGTTTGACTCGGTCCACCTGTCCATCCTGACTCTCCCTTGACCCACTGAGTTCACTCATCCCAACTCGGCGAGGCCACTCGCTGAGTGGTCGTGCAACATTCATGCTACTCGCCGAGTCTGTTCTTCGGACTCGGCGAGTCCGTGCCATGCACTAACTCAATCTTGCTCTAAAGGCCAGATCCAGTCCATTATTCCATAGATCCAGTCCCTCCAAGCTTATTTAGCACGTAAAGTCACAATCTTGATGCACATATAACCTCTACATGACCATAAATGATGTTTTTGACTCAAATACTTCAACACAAGGTCAAGGACTCCATTTCCACCCATAAAGCTTGATGAGTGAGGCCCTCTGGACCTCTATGGATCCAGATCCATGGTCTCAACTCAAAGAGGGAACCAAAGGGGCACCAAATCACCCCATAAATGACCACATTAAGCCCTAAATTGCATCAAACTTCACCAAACAGAGAATGGTCCGAAATAATACCTCTAGGTTGATGATCCAAGCTCCAAATCCACGAAATAGCAACCTCCTTTGCTTCCTCTTGCTTAGGGCCTCCTTCTTCTTGCTAAACAACACACACAAGATCAAGATTGGCTCTCTTTCTTTCACAAAACGCTCAAGAACTCTAGGGACACTCTCTGGGGGTTGGGTGAGCACAAATGACGGCCATGAGGCCCCTTAAATAGGCCTCAAACCCGGAGGTTTAGGGTTTCATAACACAGCGCAGACTCGCCGAGTCCATACCCTGGACTCGCCGAGTCCAAGTGTGCACCCTCGATCAATCCCGCGTCCCTACTCGGCGAGTCCGAGCTCCAACTCGCCGAGTCCCTCTCACAATATATAAAAATTCAAACTTACAAGATACCTGGTAAAAATCCGGATGTTACAACTCTCCCCCACTAGAACTGGACTTCGCCCTCGAAGTCCCGCTCTAAAACAGCTCCGGATGCTGCTCCCGCATCATACCCTCCGGCTCCCAGGTCATCTCTGATCCCTTCCGATGTTGCCACTGAACCAATACCAGAGGTACCTCCTTGTTCCTCAAAATCTTGATCTTCCGATCCCTAATAGCTACGGGTCTCTCCGCATAATTCAGGCTCGCATCAACCTGAATATCCTCTAGTGGAACCACTGCCGACTCATCGGCTATACATTTCCTCAACTGCGATACATGAAAAGTGTTGTGAATCTGTCCCAACTCTTCTGGTAGCTCCAGCCGATAGGCTACCCGGCCTACCCTGGCAATCACACGAAACGGGCCAATGAACCGGGGTCCCAATTTGCCCCTTTTCCTGAACCGGATCACTCCTTTCCAAGGAGAAACCTTCAGGAGAACAAAGTCGCCGACCTGAAATTCCAGCTCGGACCGGCGTCTATCTGCGTAACTCTTCTGTCGGCTCTGAGCGGTCAGTAACCTCTGCCTGACCAGTTGTATCTGCTCTGTCGTCTGATTCACGATCTCTGTACTGCCCATTACCCTTTGCCCAACCTCTCCCCAACATATGGGAGTCCGACACCTCCTACCATACAACAACTCAAAGGGCGGCATACCAATGCTCGAATGATAGCTGTTATTGTAGGAAAACTCCGCCAAAGGCAAATACGAGTCCCAACTACCCCCAAAGTCCAATACACAAGCTCGAAGCATGTCCTCGAGTGTCTGTATCGTCCGCTCACTCTGACCGTCGGTCTGGGGGTGGTATGCGGTACTAAAATGCAACTTAGTACCCAACTCCTCATGAAATTTTTTCCAAAAACGGGAAGTGAAACGCACATCGCGGTCTGAAATAATCGAGATCGGCACCCCATGCCGAGATACAACCTCCCTCACGTAAATCTCTTCCAACTTCTCTGCTGAAGAACTCTCACTGATGGCAAGAAAGTGAGCGCTCTTTGTCAATCTATCCACAATCACCCAAATTTCATCAACTCCTCTGGCAGTCCTC
Organism: Lactuca saligna; assembly: GCF_052625555.1. Classification (NCBI taxonomy): domain Eukaryota; kingdom Viridiplantae; phylum Streptophyta; class Magnoliopsida; order Asterales; family Asteraceae; genus Lactuca; species Lactuca saligna. The sequence continues at coordinate 150,919,468 of NC_136422.1, forward strand.
GGCAATTTGGTGATAAAGTCCATAGTGATCTGCTCCCACTTCCACTCGGGAACCTCCATTGGCTGCAACTTGCCATGCGGCCTCTGGTGTTCGGCCTTTACCCTTCGACAGGTCAAACACCTCTCGACAAACCATGCTACATCCCTCTTCATACAGGGCCACCAATACTCCTTCCTTAGGTCCAAATACATCTTCGTGGCCCCGGGGTGGATCGAAAATTTCGATCTATGAGCCTCCTCCATCAATGTGGCACGGGTACCGCCCACAAACGGTACCCAGATCCTACCCTGATAAGTCATAAGGCCTCGACTATCCGATATAAACTCAGAAACCAACCCAACCCGCTCTCTCTTCTGCATCTCCGGACGCACGGCCTCTGCCTGAGCCCCACGAATGGTGTCCAGAACCGGAGCTATCACGGTCAATCTCAAACATACATCTCGCAGGGGAGTACTCTCCGCCCTGCGACTCAACGCGTCGGCTACCACATTAGCCTTGCCCGGGTGGTACAAGATCTCGCAATCATAATCCTTGACCACGTCTAACCATCTTCTCTGCCGCATATTTAGGTTAGGCTGATCCATCAAGTATTTCAAGCTCTTATGATCCGTGTAAATCGTACAACGAACCCCATACAAGTAGTGCCGCCAAATCTTGAGGGCGAACACCACTGCCCCCAATTCCAAATCATGCGTGGGGTACCTCGTCTCGTGAGGCTTCAACTGCCTCGATGCATAAGCTATCACATGACCCTTCTGCATCAATACTGCTCCCAATCCTAGGATCGATGCATCACAGAATACCACGAAATCTTCCATACCTTCCGGAAGGGCTAATACTGGAGCTTCACACAACCTCTGGCGAAGCGTCTCAAAGGAGGTCTGCTGCTCGGGACCCCATGCGAATGCCACACCCTTCCGGGTCAATCTGGTGAGTGGAACCGCAATCTTGGAGAAATCCTTAATAAATCTCCGATAATACCCTGCCAACCCGAGGAAACTTCGGATCTCAGAAGGTGACCTCGGCACCTCCCATCTCATCACTGCGTCAACCTTGGCCGGGTCGACCAATATCCCCTTCTGGTTAACGAGATGTCCCAGAAACTGGACCTCCCGTAACCAGAAATCGCACTTGGAAAACTTTGCGTAAAGTTTCTCCGCTCTCAAAACCCCAAGCACCTCCCTCAAATGCTCCTCGTGCTGCTCACTAGATCTCGAATATACCAGAATATCATCAATGAAAACAATCACCGACCGATCCAACATCGGCCGACATACCCTGTTCATGAGGTCCATGAACACAGCCGGGGCATTAGTGAGCCCAAAAGGCATCACCACAAACTCATAATGCCCATAACGTGTCCTGAATGCTGTCTTCTGGACGTCCTCGTCCCGTACTCTCACCTGATGATAGCCCGACCTCAAATCAATCTTGGAGAACCAAGATGCTCCCTGTAGCTGATCGAATAAATCGTCGATCCTCGGCAGCGGGTAACGATTCTTGACCGTCAGCTTATTCAATTCCCGGTAATCAATACACATGCGATGCGAGCCATCCTTCTTCTTCACAAACAAGATGGGTGCTCCCCACGGCGAGCTACTCGGCCGAATAAACCCCTTCCCCAGCAACTCCTGAAGTTGCGAGGATAACTCCTGCATCTCTAGAGGCGCAAGGCGATACGGCACCTTAGCAATAGGCGCGGCTCCCGGAACCAAATCGATGCCAAACTCCACTTGCCTCACGGGAGGCACACCTGGTAACTCTTCGGGAAATACATCTGGAAACTCCCGCACCACCGGGACTTCCTCCACAGAGCTCGGTCTCTCAGAGATCACTCGCGTATCCATCACATACGCTACATAACCCTTACAGCCCTGCTGTAAACACTGCCTCGCCCTAGCAGCCGAACAAAAGGCTGATCCATAACGTGTACCCTCGCCGTATACTGAAAGAACTCCCCCACTAGGATCTCGTATAGTCACCAGCTGTTGCTCGCAATCGATAACCGCACTGAATCGGCTCAACCAATCCATGCCCACTATAACACAGACATCACCCATCGCAATCAGAATCAGGTCGATCGGAAACTCAACCCCGAATATCTCCAATACACATCCCCTGAAGACCTCAGTAGCACAAATCACCCTGTCGGCGGCTATGGAAACCCGCAGGGGCCGGCTCAATGTCCCCCGACTAACACTGATACGCTGACTAAACGCCAAAGACACAAAAGATCGACTCGCACCCGAGTCAAATAACACTAAAGCAGGTACAGAATTCACAAGGAAGGTACCTATGCATAGCATAATATAAGCATAATATCTCAACACCATAAATAATAATGAAAAGGAAACATACCAGCCACAACGTCGGGTGCAGCGCGGACCTCTTCCGCAGTCAGCTGGAAGGCTCTCCCCCGAGCCCTCGGTGCCTCGGCCTTCACGGGCCGACTCTCTGTAGCAGCAACTCTGATGGCGGCGGGAGCAGACCCCTGAGATGCCCCGCGCAGCAGCGGGCACTCCGCCTTCTGGTGTCCAGTCTGGTTGCAGTGGAAGCACACTGCAAATCCCTTGGGGCAGTCCTTAGCCATATGCCCCTCCTTGCCACATTTGTAGCAAGACCCTGCCCGACAGGCGCCATCGTGACCCTTGCCGCACTTCCCACAAGTGCAGCCCTTCTGGCTCCCGGGTCTGGGATCAGCGGGCTTGGCCCGCTTGGCTGCCGGCTGGGACTGTGCTGGCCGCCGATCCCTCCCCATAGACTCCGCCTCCTCCCTGGCCTGAGTCTCAAGCTCAATCTCCCTCTTCCGAGCATTTGCCTGAAGCTCGGCAAATGTCCGGTACGAGGAGTTCGCAGCGAACTCCCAAATATCCCGTCTCAAAATGCTCAGGTAACGGCTCATACGTGCCTACTCGGTGGACACGTGCTCAGGGCAAAACATCGCCCTCTCCTGAAACATCCTCGTAATCGCTGTAACTGACTCGGTACCCTGCTTGAGGGTCAGAAACTCCTGTGCCAGACGTTCCCTCTCCACCTGAGGAACATACTTATCTCGGAACATGGAAGTGAACCTCTCCCAGGTCACTGCCGAAAGCTCAGTCGGTGTGAAATGCGCAGTCACAAACTTCCACCAGTCCTTCGCTCCCAAGCGAAGCTGGTTCAGCGCGAACCGAACCTTCAAATGCTCAGGGGACGAGCAAGTGAAGAAGCATCCCTCCATATCAGATATCCACCTCATAGCTGCCACCGGGTCCTGCGTACCATCAAACTCTGGTGGCTTGGTGTTGCTGAACTCCCTAAACAACATCGCATCACCTCCCTGGGGTCTTGCCGCAGCAATCGCTGCGGTAGCTGCTGCAACCGCAGCCTCAGAAAGAGCGGCATAGCGCTCGTCAAACGTCTCAATCAAAGCGGTCTTAATGGACCCGAACATCTCTGGTATCTCGGCTCTGATGACCGCAGCCACCTCCTCATGAATGATCTGTCAAATGTCCTCATCACTAGATCCGGCATCCTCCGGCATGTGTCGTGTCCTCACCATGATCAACCTCTGAAATACAACATGCGATAATTAGAATTCACTCGAACACTCTTACATTCAACAATCCACCCCTCCTTGATTCTTGGCATCCCCAGATTCTTATTTGAACTGTGTACCGCACCGGTGCTTTTAGTAGTACGGGCCCAATACTACTGTCCGCACCGTCTCGGTACACACCCCAAATCGTCCTCTTCGGATCCCAGTCCCCAAGTACTCTATTATACTTAAATCTCTCTGAACAGATCTCACACAAAGCCCTAGCTGCTACCTAATTACTCCCAGCGTCTCATAGCAGCCCACCATTCCCTAAGCTAAGGCATCACAAAACAGGCCACTCTAGTCCTATCAGAAATACCTAGCCTACTCTAGCATGCACACACATCACAGTAATAGTTATTACATAACAAAAGATATTTTGGGAATTCACCGTTCGGGCGCTGACTGATCGTACACACGTTTCTTTCTGGAAAACCCTTTACTCTTAGAAAATTTTGGTTTTTATTTTGAAAATATCTCTTTATTTCCTCAGTTTGAGTTCAAATACCCCCGAAGGTGTACCCGAATCCCTCAAACCAAGGCTCTGATACCAATTTGTAACACCAAAATTTTCAAACAATTTTTTTCGATTTTTATAAAAACATAATTCCATCAATATTCATAGAAACAACCATTTTAACTGTTCAACAAAACAGTACAAAATCCCAAGATCAAAATGTCAAGCTCCAAACGTGTGTGTACGGATCAAGCCGGCGCCTTCCCGCGATCGTCACCAGTACCTGAAACAAATAACATCAACACTGTAAGCACAAGGCTTAGTGAGTTTCCCAAAATACCACATATAGCACATATTAGCCACTCTAGGCTATAACTCTGTGGGTCCGTGCACCCAAACTCTGTGAACCCTCAGGTTCCAACTCCGATAATCATGCACCACATAAATCACATAGAAATCATGCAGTACAACACATAACATATATATATATATATATATATATATATATATATATATATATAGCACACAAATACTCTATCACATAGCTCTGGTTACCTACTCAAGGTAAAGTATAGTGAGAAGACTCACCTCGCGTGTCTCGGTAAACCGTAATCCTGAATTCGCTAAACACTCGATCCACCGAGCTGAAGTCCCCCTATAGCACAATACATCTCTAATTAATACTTTCCCAACTAGGGTTGACCACACTATAACAAGACAATCTAGGTCAACGTTGGTCAACGGTCAACGGTCAACTTGACCGGACTCGGCGAGTGCACTATAGCGACTCGGCGAGTCTGAGCGCATACTCCAATTTCCCTGGAATCCTTTCTTGACACGTCGAGTATTTTCCCCAACTCGACGAGCTCCACCTGGCATGAGTTGTGGGGCCACCACGACTCAACTCGCCGAGTCTCAAGAACAACTCGGCGAGTCCGGTTTGACTCGGTCCACCTGTCCATCCTGACTCTCCCTTGACCCACTGAGTTCACTCATCCCAACTCGGCGAGGCCACTCGCTGAGTGGTCGTGCAACATTCATGCTACTCGCCGAGTCTGTTCTTCGGACTCGGCGAGTCCGTGCCATGCACTGACTCAATCTTGCTCTAAAGGCCAGATCCAGTCCATTATTCCATAGATCCAGTCCCTCCAAGCTTATTTAGCACGTAAAGTCACAATCTTGATGCACATATAACCTCTACATGACCATAAATGATGTTTTTGACTCAAATACTTCAACACAAGGTCAAGGACTCCATTTCCACCCATAAAGCTTGATGAGTGAGGCCCTCTGGACCTCTATGGATCCAGATCCATGGTCTCAACTCAAAGAGGGAACCAAAGGGGCACCAAATCACCCCATAAATGACCACATTAAGCCCTAAATTGCATCAAACTTCACCAAACAGAGAATGGTCCGAAATAATACCTCTAGGTTGATGATCCAAGCTCAAAATCCACGAAATAGCAACCTCCTTTGCTTCCTCTTGCTTAGGGCCTCCTTCTTCTTGCTAAACAACCCACACAAGATCAAGATTGGCTCTCTTTCCTTCACAAAACGCTCAAGAACTCTAGGGACACTCTCTGGGGGTTGGGTGAGCACAAATGACGGCCATGAGGCCCCTTAAATAGGCCTCAAACCCGGAGGTTTAGGGTTTCATAACACAGCGTAGACTCGCCGAGTCCATACCCTGGACTCGCCGAGTCCAAGTGCGCACCCTCGATCAATCCCGCGTCCCTACTCGGCGAGTCCGAGCTCCAACTCGCCGAGTCCCTCTCACGATATATAAAAATTCAAACTTACAAGATACCTCGTAAAAATCCGGATGTTACATGTCACACCCCAGAACCAAGAATGGCGGAAACATTCTGGGGCGGAGGACGTCATGTGTAGTATCACAACACAGTAATTGTAAATAAGCAAACAACATCATCCATTGCATTAAATATAAACATTTTAATACAAGTGTGTTCCGTACAGTTTTAGACACCAAAAATATAATGTATATCAAAATAGTATGATGAGACTTGAATGCGCTCCATCTTCTCAAAAGCTAGCATCGGTACCTGTCTACTGATGACCTAAGAATACAAGTTATTTTGAAAGAGTTTGATCAGCATTAAGCTGGTGAGTTCATAAGTATTTTAGTGTTGTGGTTCGTTTATCAAAAACGTTTTGAACCTGTTGCAAGTATGAGTTGTAAATGTATGTAAGTGTTTGTAAATGTTTGAATCTCTCAGAAAAACCTATATTTTCTGTTTAAAGTATAAAAGTAGCCCCTTTTACCAAGGCTTAATAGTTTGTATGCTCGTTTGATGTAAAAGTGTGAAATTTCCCAAGTGTAACTATCATTTAACCAAATATAGTTTGTACATTTAAGTTTAGGTGAGGCTATCACCAAAAATGCAATGGGTAAATTCTTGTAGTACGGTAGTTTCGTTTTATATGAACTACTGTGGTACTAACTACCTTAAACCGGGTTTTTATTAAGGTATCGTGTGATAAGTTGCACCATACTATTGACTGGTAACATCGACAACGTATAGTCGAAAAATAGGTTATGATGTTTGGCACCCGTAGACCTGCCGGTCCCACTGTAGCTAACAGAAAGGTGTAGGATAGTCAATCCAGTATAGATCTATACACAAACTCAACGCTCTCCCTCCAAGAGACTCTGGCTACAACCCGGGTCATGACAATTAAGACATGAACCCATACAGTGGATCACAATTGTTAAAATATTCGTGTTTTTGTAATAAAATATTACTTGTTCTAGTATCGTTGTATATGTTCTCTTAGTAATGAATATTGACTCATGAATGAACTGTCTCGTTAATCTAGAAATCGTAGTAGTATGATCTCGTGTTACCCCGATGGTAACTTACAAATGATGTTTTGATAAGCATGAAAATTGGAAATACCTTTATGTCTATACACGTATTATGACATATAACTAATATTGAAACGAACCTCGGATAGTCACCCGAAATTCCACCAGACCACATCCAAATCGAGGAAAAGGAAATAGGATAGGTGGCTTTCCTAAGCCCTTTAAACATTATTTATACAGCTATACGTATATAAGCATGCAAATTTATAAGTAGTATAACAAAGTTTACAATACAGCATTTGGTAAGTAAAAGAGTTTGTAAAACATTTTGAAGTAAAACAGTTTGAACAGTGATAAAATCATTGTTTTCTTAGTTATTAATCACATGTGATTAACGCCGTCACATGTGACCGAAACAATAACTATAAGTGTTTAACTTGTATCCCCCCCCCCATAAAGCATTTAAAAGTATTTAGAATAATTAAAACAGTTGATTAAGGGGGTATGAAACTCACTTGGAAATTCGGAGATAGCGAGCTCGAAAACCGGGCAGAGTTTCGTCTCGCGAAACGGATTTTTCTCGGGATTCTCGGGAATCTCGGGAGTAAAATCGACCCTCGGGACTTGAGCAAAAAGACCAGAGCTTCGGGTTTGAACGGGCACGGAAATCGAGGCAAGATCGGGAGAGAAAGAGAGGAAATGAACAACATTTTCGGAAAGGCTCGCATCCCTTTTATAGGGTTGCTGAACCGCCTCCGAACGCGGGGCGTACGGGCGTACGCAACGCGTACCCGTGCGTCATCGCTTACGCACTTCGGACGGGACGGGTTCCTGGGTTCGCGGGTCGGATGGGACGGGTCGGTAGCTTCGCATAGGTCGACGTGGTCGATCCGAGACCCTCCATTCGGGTACGCGGGGCGTTCGAGCGTACGCGGCGCGTACCTTGGCCCTAGGCTGACTCCTCCCTCGGATAATACCGAACTTTTAATAAAATTTATATTTAAATTATTTATCAAACTTCAAAAATTCATATCTCTTTCATACGAACTCCGTTTTCGACGTTCTTTATATCCCCGCGAAGGTGAGACTACGATCTACAACTTTCGTTTAGATTCCGTTGGCAAATTCCGAAATTATTTTTATTATTGTTTTTATTATTTAATATCAATCCATCATGTTTAAGGAATTTCTTTGAAAACTCATAACTTCGCTATCTGAAGTCGGATTTGGGCGATCTTTTTACGCACGATCATGGTTCAAAGACATTAAATCATAGAAAGAAATTAAGTAGAACTTATTTATACATTTTATTACTCATAAGTGGTTACAATACTTGACCTATTAGGTCATTACAAAGAGTTGAAATATCGGGTTGTCACATCATCCCCCCGTTAGAGGGAATTTCGTCCCGAAATTTAAAGTAAGGGAACACTCGTGGACTAGGGAAACAGATGTGGGTACTTGCGTTGCATCTGATCTTCGCGTTCCCATGTGAATTCAGGTCCCCGCTTAGCGTTCCAGCGAACCTTCACGATGGGTATGCGACTTTGTTTTGTTCTCTTGACCTCACGGTCCATGATTTCCACTGGTTCCTCCACAAAATTGAGGCTCTCGTTGATCTTGATTTCGTCGAGTGGAATTACGAGAGTCTCGTCGGATATACACTTTTTCAAGTTAGATACGTGGAATGTAGAATGTACGTTACGGAGTACGCCTGGTAGATCGAGTTTGTAAGCTACAGGGCCGACTCTTGCAAGAATCTCGAAAGGCCCTATGTACCTCGGATTTAGCTTCCCACGCTTGCCGAAGCGTATCAAGCCCTTCTAGGCGAGACCTTGAGAAGGACTCGGTCTCCCACCTGAAATTCCAAAGGTTTCCTTCGTTTATCTGCGTAGCTCTTCTGTCGGTCTCTAGAGGCTTTCAATCGTTCACGGATTTGAACGATTTTCTCTGTCGTTTCCCGGATGATTTCCGGACCGGTAAGAGTAACGTCGGAAGCTTGCCCCTTTGCTAGTTGGGTATCACCAACCTTAGCCCAGCACAGAGGGGATCTGTACTTTCGGCCGTAGAGGGCTTCAAACGGAGCAGCCTTGATGCTCGTGTGATAACTGTTATTATAGGAAAACTCGACAAGGGGTAAATGAGTATCCCATGCCTTCCCAAAGTCAATCACGCAGGCTCGCAACATATCTTCCAGAGTTTGAATGGTTCTCTCACTCTGTCCGTCGGTCTGAGGATGGTAGGCTGTACTCATGTCTAGCCTTGTCCCCAGGGAATGTTGTAGTGATTGCCAAAATCTTGAGGTAAACCTACTATCTCTATCGGAGATAATAGATATAGGCACACCATGTAGCCGTACGATTTCCCTAATGTATGTCCTGGTCAGTTTCTCCATCTTGTCGGTTTCTTTGATAGGTAGGAAGTGTGCAGACTTGGTCAATCTATCGACGATGACCCATATGGTGTCAAGTCCACCCGTTGTCTTGGGCAACTTGGTTATGAAATCCATAGTGATTCGCTCCCACTTCCATTCCGGGATCTCGGGTTGTTGCAATAAACCAGAGGGTTTCTGATACTCGACCTTAACCTTTGCGCAAGTAAGGCATTTACTCACGAAGGTAGCAATCTCTGCTTTCATATTAGGCCACCAGTATAGCTTTTTAAGATCCAGATACATCTTATCTGAACCTGGGTGGACGGAATACCGAGTGTTGTGCGCCTCGGTCATGACTAAGTCTCGGAAACCACCGTGTTTTGGTGTCCAGATCCGATCCATGAAATATAAGGTCCCGTCACCCTTGGCTTCTAGATTCTTGTCCATTCCTCTGAGGGATTCACTCGTCACATTTTCAGGTTTCATGGCTTCGAGTTGGGCCGTCTGAATTTGTTTAGACAAGTGTGAATGGATGGTTATTGACAATGACTTGATTTTTCGACCAGAATATTCCTTCCGACTCAGGGCGTCTGCTACTACGTTGGCTTTACCCGGATGATAACGAATATCGCATTCGTAATCACTGAGTAGCTCGACCCACCTTCGTTGTCTCATATTGAGCTCCTTTTGATCGAAAATGTGTTGTAAACTCTTGTGGTCGGTAAAAATAGTGCTCTTCGTTCCATACAAGTAATGTCTCCAGATCTTCAGAGCAAACACCACTGCTCCTAGTTCAAGGTCATGGGTCGTGTAGTTAACCTCGTGTGTCTTCAACTGTCTCGAGGCATAGGCGATGACCTTACCTCGCTGCATCAGGACACATCCGAGCCCTTGATTCGATGCATCGCAATAGACTATGAAGTCTTCTATTCCTTCGGGCAGGGATAGTATTGGTGCGGTGCACAAGGCTCGTTTGAGTGTTTGGAACGCTTCTTCTTGTTTCTCTTCCCAGTCAAAGGTCATGCCTTTCTGGGTCAGGGTTGTAAGAGGTTTCGCTATTCGGGAGAAATTTTGAATGAATCTGCGGTAGTAGCCAGCAAGACCTAGAAATTGACGAATTTCTGTCGGTGTCTTAGGTGCTGACCAGTTCTCAATAGCTCTAATTTTGGATGGGTTTACGTGGATTCCTTTTTTGCTCACCACGTGTCCTAAGAATTCGACCCTCCGAATCCAAAATTCACATTTCGAGAACTTCGCATAAAGCTTCTCTTTTTGTAACGTCTCTAGAACTTGTCGCAGGTGATCACCATGCTCTTTCTTACTTCTGGAGTAGATCAGGATGTCGTCAATGAAAACGATGACGAACTGATCCAAATAAGGTCGGCATACTCTATTCATCAGATCCATGAAGACTGCTGGCGCATTGGTCAATCCGAATGGCATCACCACGAACTCGTAGTGTCCGTAACGGGTTTGGAAGGCTGTCTTTGGAACATCCTCCTCTAGTACTCGTAACTGGTGATATCCGGACCTCAAATCAATCTTGGAAAAATAGTTCGCCCCTTGCAGTTGGTCGAATAGGTCGTCTATGCGAGGCAGCGGGTAACGATTCTTGACCGTCAGTTTGTTGAGTTCTCTGTAGTCAATACACATACGGAATGATCCGTCTTTCTTCTTAACGAACAAGACCGGTGCTCCCCAAGGTGAGAAACTTGGTCTTATAAAGCCTTTGCTGAGCAGTTCGTTAAGTTGACCAGAGAGTTCCTGCATCTCAACTGGTGCTAAACGGTAGGGCGACTTGGCTACTGGAGTAGCTCCTGGGACCAAGTCGATTCTGAACTCGACCTGTCGTTGCGGAGGTAACCCGGGTAGTTCTTCTGGAAAAATGTCGGGAAAGTCGCTCACTACCGGGATGTTCTTTAGTTCTTTCGTTTCAAGGCTTGTGTCGACGACGTGAGCAAGGAATGCATGGTATTCTTTGCGCAGATATTTCTGTGCTTGAATACTTGATATAATGCGAAGACTCGTACCAGGTTTGTCGCCGTAGACTATAAGAGTTTCATTTGACGAGAGGTTTAGACGGACTGCTTTCTCATAGCACATGATGTCGGCGCGATGAAGGCTTAACCAATCCATGCCAATGATAACGTCGAAACTTTTTATTGAGACTGGCATGAGGTCGATTGGGAATGAATGGTTATCTAAAGTTAGGGTACAACCTAGGTATATGCTACTCGTACTTTCAGTTTTTCCATTAGCCATTTCCACCGTGAATAGTTCTTTGAGTGCGTGGGGTGGTTGAGCAAGCATGCGAGTGAATTTATGGTTTACGAAGCTTCGCTCCGCTCCACTATCGAATAGAATGCATGCATAGGAGTCATCGAGGAGGAACGTACCAGTCACTACTGACGGGTCAGCTACTGCCTCTCCGTGGCCTATCGCTAGTACCCTCCCTGTTCCGCCAGCATTTTTCGTCTTGGGGCAGTCCCTTTTATAGTGGCCTGTTTCGCCACATCCATAGCATGTCGGGCTCGCGCCAGAGCCGGGGACTTGGGCGATCGGTCTCGCCTGAGATTTACAGAAACGGACTGTGTGTCCTCTCCTGTGGCAGTTAGAGCACTGCATTTCCTGGCAGGGGCCATTGTGGTGGTAGTTGCATTTGTTGCACTTAGGCGATCTTCCAGCATACCCACCCACCGGAGTAGTTGTAGCAGCAGGGGTTATTGCGGCATGTATCGCCACAATTTGCTGCTTCCTGGCCGCCTGTTGCTTCTTCTTTTCACCCCAGTATTTCCGTTTCGTATCAGCGGGTTTGGAGAGTTCCAGGATGGCTAGGGTGGTTGTGATTTAAGGGGTTTTGACTCCGTGGTCAATGAGTCGTTGTGCCAACCGTTTGGCACTGTCGAAGGTAGCGGGGTTTGATGCTAGGACATTCCCCTGATACGGAGGTACAAGCCCCCATATGTACCTTTCGATCTTTTTCCCCTCAGTGGGAACCATGTTGGGGCAGAGGGCCACCATTTCGCTGAACCTGGCGGTGTAAGCAACAATATTGGTGCCCTTCATGGTCAGGCTCCACAGTTCCTGCTCTAGTTTCTGGATCTCGCCCCTCGGGCAATATTCCTCAATCATGAGGTCTTTCATTGTTTCCCAGCCTATGTCGTTGGCTACGACAAGAGTTAGAGATTTAACGTGGCCGTTCCACCACGTTAGGGCCTTTCCTTCAAAAGTGCATGCGGCGTATTTCACTTTGCTCGCAGCAGGGCATGAACATATTTCGAAGACCGCTTCAGTCTTCTCGAACCATTGCGAGAGAGCAATGACTCCGCCGGTCCCATGAAAGGACTTCGGCTTGAGAGGCAACCAGATGTTGCTGTAGGGTTCCATTGGTTCTCCGGGTCCGTTCCACGTCTTCTTCAAGACGGCGGATGCGGACTGTGTTGACACCTGAGTTGGCATCAATTTCTATGACCCGGTCGATGGCTGCTCTACCTTGCTTGACATTACGAGCTATCCTGCGGATAATGACAGGCAGGGCTCGGTCAGCAGAGCCACCATTACTGACGTTGTGAAAGCTTCGGTCCCCAAAGTACGGTAAGGGTTGACCCTGTTCTTCACTCCAACGGTTCAAGTGGTTTGCCCATAGGGGAATAGGATCTGGAAAAGCTGGTCGAGGGTTGTTGTTCGGGGGTTGACCTACGAGTGGTAGGTTGTTGACTTCAGGCTCAGAGTCTGGTCTATCTGAGAAGCCTTCAGCTTGATGATCATCCAACGGAATTTGGTGTTCATCGTCAGACCCTGCTTCGAGCCTTCCTATGTTGCCTTCATTTGGAAAGTACGGGTTGTCGTGACGGAAACCAGCCATTTAAATCTACGTGAGAAGAGAGGTATAAAGATATAGTATGTATGTAGTTAATAGCACAAAATACGCCTATAGTATTTTAAGTTTAAGTTCCACCGATCTTTTTGTGGCATTGTTGGTAAGTTTTTAGACGTGTTAACACATCACAACTATTCTAGGGAATATGCTAATCACTCCTCGGACCAGCATAGTTGATCAGGCTATGCCATTCCCAGGACTGACCATACATCCCCTAGCTTACCTGTGATATTTAACAATCGTAATACTTTTGTTTTTGTCGTTGTGACACCGGTTTTAGCATGAATGCAAACTAGTATACTTAATTAACTATTTAAAGTATGAACTCCTGGTCAGAGTGTTTTAATCCCAAATGGGTTTATAGTTTAGTATATCTTTTATGGGTTGATATACTTGCTTCACTATAACCAATGCTCTGATACCAATCTGTCACACCCCAGAACCAAGAATGGCGGAAACATTCTGGGGCGGAGGACGTCATGTGTAGTATCACAACACAGTAATTGTAAATAAGCAAACAACATCATCCATTGCATTAAATATAAACATTTTAATACAAGTGTGTTCCGTACAGTTTTAGACACCAAAAATATAATGTATATCAAAATAGTATGATGAGACTTGAATGCGCTCCATCTTCTCAAAAGCTAGCATCGGTACCTGTCTACTGATGACCTGAGAATACAAGTTATTTTGAAAGAGTTTGATCAGCATTAAGCTGGTGAGTTCATAAGTATTTTAGTGTTGTGGTTCGTTTATCAAAAACGTTTTGAACCTGTTGCAAGTATGAGTTGTAAATGTATGTAAGTGTTTGTAAATGTTTGAATCTCTCAGAAAAACCTATATTTTCTGTTTAAAGTATAAAAGTAGCCCCTTTTACCAAGGCTTAATAGTGTGTATGCTCGTTTGATGTAAAAGTGTGAAATTTCCCAAGTGTAACTATCATTTAACCAAATATAGTTTGTACATTTAAGTTTAGGTGAGGCTATCACCAAAAATGCAATGGGTAAATTCTTGTAGTACGGTAGTTTCGTTTTATATGAACTACTGTGGTACTAACTACCTTAAACCGGGTTTTTATTAAGGTATCGTGTGATAAGTTGCACCATACTATTGACTGGTAACATCGACAACGTATAGTCGAAAAATAGGTTATGATGTTTGGCACCCGTAGACCTGCCGGTCCCACTGTAGCTAACAGAAAGGTGTAGGATAGTCAATCCAGTATAGATCTATACACAAACTCAACGCTCTCCCTCCAAGAGACTCTGGCTACAACCCGGGTCATGACAATTAAGACATGAACCCATACAGTGGATCACAATTGTTAAAATATTCGTGTTTTTGTAATAAAATATTACTTGTTCTAGTATCGTTGTATATGTTCTCTTAGTAATGAATATTGACTCATGAATGAACTGACTCGTTGATCTAGAAATCGTAGTAGTATGATCTCGTGTTACCCCGATGGTAACTTACAAATGATGTTTTGATAAGCATGAAAATTGGAAATACCTTTATGTCTATACACGTATATATGACATATAACTAATATTGAAACGACCCTCAGATAGTCACCCGAAATTCCACCAGACCACATCCAAATCGAGGAAAAGGAAATAGGATAAGTGGCTTTCCTAAGCCCTTTAAACATTATTTATACAGCTATACGTATATAAGCATGCAAATTTATAAGTAGTATAACAAAGTTTACAATAAAGCATTTGGTAAGTAAAAGAGTTTGTAAAACATTTTGAAGTAAAACAGTTTGAACAGTGATAAAATCATTGTTTTCTTAGTTATTAATCACATGTGATTAACGCCGTCACATGTGACCGAAACAATAACTATAAGTGTTTAACTTGTATCCCCCCCATAAAGCATTTAAAATTATTTAGAATAATTAAAACAGTTGATTAAGGGGGTATGAAACTCACTTGGAAATTCGGAGATAGCGAGCTCAAAAACCGGGCAGAGTTTCGTCTCGCGAAACGGATTTTTCTCGGGATTCTCGGGAATCTCGGGAGTAAAATCGACCCTCGGGACTTGAGCAAAAAGACCAGAGCTTCGGGTTTGAACGGGCACGGAAATCGAGGCAAGATCGGGAGAGAAAGAGAGGAAATGAACAACATTTTCGGAAAGGCTCGCATCCCTTTTATAGGGTTGCTGAACCGCCTCCGAACGCGGGGCGTACGGGCGTACGCAGCGCGTACCCGTGCGTCATCGCTTACGCACTTCGGACGGGACGGGTTCCTGGGTTCGCGGGTCGGATGGGACGGGTCGGTAGCTTCGCATAGGGCGACGTGGTCGATCCGAGACCCTCCATTCAGGTACGCGGGGCGTTCGAGCGTACGCGGCGCGTACCTTGGCCCTAGGCTGACTCCTCCCTCGGATAATACCGAACTTTTAATAAAATTTATATTTAAATTATTTATCAAACTTCAAAAATTCATATCTCTTTCATACGAACTCCGTTTTCGACGTTCTTTATATCCCCGCGAAGGTGAGACTACGATCTACAACTTTCGTTTAGATTCCGTTGGCAAATTCCGAAATTATTTTTATTATTGTTTTTATTATTTAATATCAATCCATCGTGTTTAAGGAATTTCTTTGAAAACTCATAACTTCGCTATCTGAAGTCGGATTTGGGCGATCTTTTTACGCACGATCATGGTTCAAAGACATTAAATCATAGAAAGAAATTAAGTAGAACTTATTTATACCATTTATTACTCATAAGTGGTTACAATACTTGACCTATTAGGTCATTACAAAGAGTTGAAATATCGGGTTGTCACATTACACTTAGCCTTTTTCTCTTTACCATTTGATCAACCTAGTTGACTATGGTCAATCCCTTTCCTTTGGAAGAGAATTTTTTTTTCTGTATTTCCAGTGTCACCATTGTCAATGTCCATAAAGTTTCAGGAAGTTGATCTTAGCAAATAGATAAGATCATTAAGGGTCTTGTCATAGTCTATTTCATAGATGTCCCAAAGGAACTCACTTGTCATAGTCTATTTCATAGATGTCCCAAAGGAACTCACTATGTGACTTAGAAAGTGATTGAACCACCAACTTTCTCAAGACTTTGACACCCTTCTCTCCCGGCTTGTCAATATGTGACTACATCTCCAAGATGTGATCACACCTAGACCTTGCCTTGCCAATAGGGCTTGAGTGACCTTAAACTTTTCAAGAACTTGTGGGTTAGGGAGAATAATTGGAGGAGGAGAAAGAAGTATGATTTCCAAGGGACATCATCTTCATTTAGGAAAGCTTGTTTCAAGAGATTTGGGAAGATCATAAATGTCTAAACCTGACATCTTTTAGGAGATATTCAAGATAGTTGATTTTAAAGTCCTTAATATGACACCCAATATGAAATATTAAGGCTAGGACCCAACAAACTATTTTATAACTTAGAAGAGGTATGCTGTAATCCAAGCTATAAAACAATTTGATGGTAGGTGAATGACGATTCACAAATTTCCACCAAGATAAACGAAATGTATTATTAGGTTTTAATTGGTTTTTGAAACTCCTAGATCTTTTGAGATTCATTGAACAGTTCAATGGCATGTTTCAATCTCGAGTGTGCCCTTCAGGTTTTGTGACTGGGATGCCGAGGATCACAAAACAAGGTGTGAAGTAACCATGCAAATTACTTGGTACCCATAAGTGTTTACCCCTCAATCGATGTGCCGGTTAACCACACACGCTCCATCGATACTATGATAAACATTAAGTTAACCTTTGCCTACCTTGTTAAATACGAGTTAGTGTGCCGGTTAACCACACACGCTCCACTAACCGACTTAAACAAAGTGCAAAGTGTAATTTCATGGATTAGCACCTTATTCACATTTTCCTAAGTAACTAAGATTGGGTATTATTAAGAGTTTAGTTACTTAGTATTTATCATTAATACTTTTAATGAAGGGAGAATTATAGTCCTGTCAAACCCGTTCGGCTAACGACCCTCCACCAGTCAAGCAAGCGGTGGGTAAGAGTGGACACCCATTAAGTTGCCATTTTATAGGCAACAACCTTATACCCACCTTATAGACCGGCTTCGTGAATGAGGCGTACTAGCGGTAAGACTGACTTTACTCTTATACATATATATATTATTAACTTATAATATTATAAAGTATAAGGGTTGAATTTTAACTTTTAAAATTCTAAGGGCTAACTTGGAATTAAAGTATTCATAGGAGAAAACTTTACAAATTCCAAAACTTGAGGGAAAGTTTTGAAACTATTCAAAACTAATTAATTCCATAACTTATGTGTTTAAAGTAGTTTTAATCCAAAAACTCTTCAAGTTCCATATCTTGAGGACAAGTTATGGAAGACTTTAAACTAATAAAAGAATTAACTTTTCTTTATTTTATAACTTATGGAATTAATTAAGGTTACACTTTCTTTTTTTTTTTTTTTTTTTTTTATTTAATTAATGAAGAGACTCTTGGTCCTCCATAACTTGAGGACAAATTATGGAGTCATAACTCCAATTAATTAGAACTAGACTCTTCATTTTTGTAACCTTTGCCAATTTTATGAGTTTTATGAGTCTTTAATGTGACTCTTCATGTAACTTGAGGACAAGTTACACAAACACATTTTATACTCAACTCTTAGATTAAAATGGATTGAAAGCAACTATTTCAATTAACTTTTCTATTAATCTAAGCAACTCATAAGAACAAGATAATTCAAATCAAACTTTTTCATGTAATTAGTCTAAACCTTAAACTAATACAAAACATGAATCTATTGACAATTATCTTTGAAAATGGATTAGCATGAACATTACCACATTA
The DNA here is from genome assembly GCF_052625555.1 of Lactuca saligna. NCBI lineage: Eukaryota > Viridiplantae > Streptophyta > Magnoliopsida > Asterales > Asteraceae > Lactuca > Lactuca saligna. The sequence continues at coordinate 150,937,415 of NC_136422.1, forward strand.
AAAAACAAGTTTATAAGTTCAAAAACAACTTAGGGTAATGTTCCTAGTCCATTTCTAGCCAAAAAACTCGAAAATATGCTGTCTGGGGTCCAACTCGTCGAGTGCATGAACACAACTCGGCGAGTTGGATGCATTTTGCCTTGGACTCGTCGAGTCCCTTCATGGACTCGGCGAGTCTGCTGGGCTGACATCACCAATTTCGATTTTTCAGCTTCTATTGCAGGTATAACATGAAAACAAGCCTAGGCTCTGATACCACTGTTGGGTTATGAGCATTCTAACACTCCTAAGTGTACATGCAACCCTAAATACCTTGGATCTATGTTTTCTCTATTATACATGCAAATATGAACTTCCAAGGTATTATCCTAATCTAGCATACAAAATAATGGATATAACAAGATAGAATACATACCTTTTTCATGTAGAAAGTCTTCATGAAGCTTGAGTGCCTAGTGCGCCAAGTGTGACACCTCAAATGGTTCACACAACACCAAATACACTTGGAATAACTTGAGAGAATTCTACACTTCATAAAATCGGCTAGCCCTCTCTAGAATAATACTAGTGCCCATTTTGTCAAGAATAATATCTTTATATAGTGTTACAAGTAGGGCAAACCCTAATTGTCACGACTTTCCATTTCCTTAGATCCATGGGTTCAAATACACCATGGAGCATCCATGGAGCATCATATGGGTTTTGGCCCAACTAGATAATCCGTGGAGCATTAGCCCACTATACAAGTATGGATGATTTACACAATTAACCCATATATTTAATTAGTCTTCTTTTGATCACTTAATTAATCCTAGATTAATTCTTGATCAATACTAATTAAATAATCTTATTATTCTTATTATTAATATACTAGAACTTATAATATATTAATAACCGTAAGTGTCTTATTTCTCTCATTATAGTCTATCCAAGTGCATGATGCCATGCAACCCAAATGGACCATGCCGTGTCGGGTCAAGTCTTACCAATTATAGTTATGGACTTAGACATTAATCCAACACTTCTATCACTACTTTGTCAATTATAGCCCTTGGGATTTAGAATGTAGATCCAAGAAAGGTTTAAGGGCCAAGTTTGCAATTTGGGACAAAAAGGAGGGTATGTTGCGCGTACATATGAGTACGTTAAGCGTATAAGGGTCGGCCTTTGTACGCTTGGCGTACACTTATGTACGCTGGGTGTACTAGCGTCAGGAATGAAAACCCTAATATTTAGGGTTTGGGGCCTATTAAAGCAACATAATGTGCACCCACACCCCCTTTTACCTCAGCCTCCACAGATCAAACTCATCTCTCTAAAACCATAGCCTCCCCTTTGTGTGGTTTAGCTCATTTGGTGTGTTCTTGAGTATTTAAGAGGAAACCATTGCATCAAAGAGTTGAAGGAAATGACTAAGCTTGTAGATCTGAAGTTATTTCGTGCACAAGAAGCTCCAGAAGGTATAACGTTTCAAACTTTGTGTTTATATGTTTAGATCTACCCATTTTGCTTAAGAGACCCATTTCTTGTCCCAAAAACCACAAGGTAGTGCATGTTGTGTTTTGGATGTAAAAGACTGTCCTTTTGGACTCTTGAAGGGACCTTGAGTGATAAAAATGAGGTCCCATTAGCTTATTGTGTCCCATGCATGGAAGGATAAGGCATTAATGGATCAATACCAAGCATTTAGAACTTTATGGACATCCAAAGTGATACAATTCACGACTTTATGGATCATAGGCACGTTAGGCCTCTGGATCTGAAGTTTGGGCATAAGTGCTTAAGCCATTAAGCACTTAATGAGGATTTGGCAAAATATCCAGTACACCTAGTGTAAATCCAGTACACTCAACATACTGGGTCAACCACCCCAATGGTGGTCAGATATTTGGATGAGTACGCCCCACGTACGTTCTCTGATGGGCCATTGACGAATGGGTTTCAGGTTTTGGGCTGTTTATGGAATAAATGGAATTAGGCCTTTGGTGGACTTTTTAAATAATATTTTTTGGGATAATTAGTGGTAGTGGATCATGGGGGTTAGGCCCAATAAGGAGGTTGGGCCTAATTTAGTAAATTGGGCCAATACTGAACTTGTGTATATGGACATTCAAGTTAAGGACTTGTGTGGGGCTTTGGCCCAACAAAAAGGGTATGGAATTAATGAGTTATGAGGACACTTAATCAAGGGGATAATAATTGGTATTACCCTAAGGGGTCTAAGGTACTAAGGTCGACCCATTGGATATGTTATCCTAGCAATGTTAGTATGTTGAGTATGAAGTTAGTGTTGCATGCTAGTGCTTATCCCAGTTAGGTAGATATGTAGGACTACCTATGTTGTTATATGATTATCTGCATGCTCAGTGGTTATGTTTTATGTTGATATGTTATGTAGGATGCGTTGAGGTGATACTGCTCCGTGTGGTAACCAACAAACCTGAGAGCATTCCAGATATGGGCTAAGGGAGACTCGTACTGTGGGCTCGGTGGCAAGCCAGATGTGAGCTATGGGCCCGGAAGGCAATCCAGACTCACACTTTGGCCTAAGGGTAATCCAGTCTGTAAAGCTGTGAACCCATTGCATGTTGTTTAGTTTGTTATGTCATGATGTTGTTGATATGGTTATGTGGATTGTATGTGTATCGTTATTTTAGGGGAACTCACTAAGCCTCGGGCTTAAAGTTACAGTTTATTGTTTCAGGTATATCAGGGGATCCGGGCAAGACGAAGGCATGATCGTACCGCTCCTCATGTTTTGTTTATGTTCCTAGGAAAACTCTGATATTTTACATTTTGAAAAACGAAGTTGTAATGATTCAAATGGTTTGAAATGTCTTTTTTAAAAATTCAAATTTGGCTTGAAATTTCGTGTGTTACAAGTATAATGTATAAAAAGAATGAAATAAAATTAAGATAATATATGTATATTAGTAAAAATAACATCAAATTAAGATATATATATATATATATATATATATATATATATATATATATATATATATATATATATATATATATAGTCACACCCCAAAACCGAGAACGGCGGAAACGTTCTGGGGCGGACGACGTCATGTATAATATCAACAACAATGTAAAGTAGTAAACAAGCAACAACATCATCCATTTCATTAATAAAATAATTATTATACAATTGTATTCTGTCAAATTTTGATAAAAACTAAAGCATAAATCAAAATGAAAGATAAGTCTTGAACAAGCTCCATCTTCCTTTCTCCTTGCATCGGTACCTGTCTATGATGACCTGAGGAGACAAGTAATTTTGAAAGCGAGTATCAGCTTTGAAGCTGGTGAGATCATAAGTATTTACTGTCTTAATTTGTATGTAAGAATTTGTAAGTGAATTGTAAGTATGAAAATGTTTGTAAAACAACTGTAAACGTTTGAAAAACCTTAGAAATCCCTATGTTTCCTACTATTATATAAAGTGCGTCTTCTACCAAGACCTAACTGTTCTAAATGTTGGTTTCTTGTAAAAGTGTGTAATTTTCCCAAGTGTAACTATCATTATCAAAATATAGTTTGTACATTAAAGTTTAAGTGAGGGTATCACTAAAAATGTAATGGGTAAATCATTGCAGTACTGTAGTTTTGTATTATAGGAACTACTGCTGTACTAACTACCTTAAACCATATTTATATTAAGGTATCATGTGATAAATTGCACCATACTATGGACTGATAACAACGACATAAAGAACGGTCGTAATAACGGAATGACGTTTGGCACCCGCAGACCTGTAGGTCCGGCTGTAGCTAGCAGCAAGGTGTAGGATTGTCAATCCAGTATAGATCTATACGCAAACTCAATGCTCTCCCTCCAAGAGAATTCTGGCTACAACTCGGGCCATGACATTTAAGGCATGCTCCGATACAGTGGATCACAATTGTAAACGCATTAATGTAAGGGTAATCTTTCTCGTTCTAGTATAGTTGTATATGTTCTCGTCCTAGTATAGTTGTATATGTAATGTTCTAGAAAGTATTGACTCATGAATGAACTGACTCATTATATGATATCGCGTTCTAGTAACGGTTCTAGTACCTTCCTAAACTACCCATATGGTAGTTTACTAGCAATCTAACTGGTACGTATGGTCATGGATGTATACCCTTACTAACTAAGGGCATGGGATGAACTGGAAAGACCTTTTATGACTATATATGTACACATGGTATATAACTAATATTTAAACGACTTTCGGACGAATACCCAATATCCCACCAGACCACATCTCAAGGCGCGAAAAGGAAATAGGGTGGATAGCCTTCATAAGTCTTTTAAACATTTCTTATATAATTATACATATAGAGGCATGCAATTTATAATATAAAAGCGTAAATAAATTTTGTAAGATATTTGAAACATAAATATTATTTTAAGAAAAGATCGACTTGATGTCGATCTATAAAACAATTTGAAGGCATAAGTATGATAAAACAGTTTTGAGTATAAGGAAACATTTGATTGAAACACAGTTGTAAATAAGTTTGAAAGGTAATGTACGGAGTAAGCTGTACAGTGTAAAAAGGAGTTTAAAACATATAAAATGTTTATAAAAAGTCATTTGAAGGAATACGTTTGGTAAAATGGCTAATGAGTAGCCAAATCTTTTGAATGCTGTATATTAATTACATGTGATTGATGTAATAACTAGCGTAATTCTACTTATTAATCGCATGTGATTGATATAATCCTAGCATGATTCTACTTGTATCCCCCCCATAAAACATTTAAATGTAGTTTAAAACATTAGTTAAGGGGTATGAACTCACTTGATTGAAGTGGTCGATTTGAAATAGTCTAGAGAAGAATCGAGCAGAACTTTGACAGGAAGAGTTGAAAACGCAGGAAAATCTCGGGATTCTCGGGAATCTCGGGAATCTCAGGAATCTCGGGAACACAAAACCTCCCTTCGGGACTTGAAGGTGAAAAACCGGGGCTTTGGGAGGGTCTCGGGGGCTTAAACGCAGAGTTTCAGCGCGAGAAAGAGAAGATTGGAGCACCTAAACCCGGCACCCCAAGAGTTCTATTTATGGGGCTGTTTCTGGTGTGCCACGTCGTGGCTAAGGTTGGCCACATCGTGGGGAGAAAGCCTTATCCTCTTCCGTTGATGGGACGCTCTCAGTCACTTGCCGGGTCGCGGCCAAGCTGTGCCACGTCGTGGCAAGCCTGACAGCCTCGGATTTCGGACCCCAAACTTGTAAAATCCGTAACTTTCGCATACGAGCTCCGTTTTCAACGTTCTTTATATGCACGCGTAGCTAAAAACATGATCTACAACTCTCGTTTTGACTTCATCGGCAAATTCTGACTTTATTTTTAATTATTTATTTTTAACGGGCCGGGACGCGATAATTCTGTTAAAAATCCATAACTTCTTCATCCGATGTCCGTTTTCGTCAGACTTTTCGCCGTTGACTACTAATGTTGAGACCTTAGATTCTCATTTAGGTTGTTTTGGTCAAAAGTATCTCGAGCTCTATTTCGAGTTTTTAGCTGTCTACTGCTATACCCGAATCTTGGAAAAATCATAAATTCTTCATACGAAGTCAGATTTGGACGTTCTTTTTATGTATGCTCACGGTTCGAGGTTATCTATAACTTTCATTTAGATACTTGAGGCTAAAAACTATTGTATTGAAACTTCGCGTTTTTCGTTTAATCGGTGTTGCCGGTTTTGCCGAGAATCTTCGATTGGTCATAACTTCTTCGTTATAACTCGGATTTTAGGGTTCTTTATATGTACGAAAACCTTGATACGATTCATAATACTTTATTTAATCCAAATAAGATTTTAGGAAAGTTATATTTTGACCGAAATTTGATTGGTTTTACATTACTTTGTCTCGAAATATCGGGTTGTCACATTATCCCCCCGTTAGAAAGAATTTCGTCCCGAAATTAGAATTTAAGCAAGGAAGTATGCACGAATGATCGAGTCGTGAGGAGGAAACTTCCTAATCGATTGGTTCTAGTGCACCTAAGTGATAACGGGTTCTCGGTTGGCATTCCAACGAACCTTCACTAACTGGCGATGACGTTTCTTAGTCTGCTTGACCTCTCGGTCGAGGGTCACTATGGTTCTAATACGAAGGCGAGGATCTCGACGAGTGGACTTGCAAGAGTCCTAACGGAAAGGTATGGTTTCACGATCGAGATGCGAAGAGTAGAAAGTACGTTACTGAGTTCGCGGAGTAGGTCTAGTTTGTGTGAGGCACATGACCGATTCTGATAAGAATCTCGGAGGTCCTGTCTACCTTGGATTTAGCTTTCCACGATTTACGAAGCGTATTAAGCCATTCCCAGAGTGAGTTATCCTAAAGAACTTGGTCACTCACTTGGAATCTCAAAGGTTCCTTTTCTTGCGTAACTTCCCAGTCAAAGGCCACCCCTTGTTGGGTCAAAGTCGTACGAGTTTCTGTAGCTTGCGAGGGGTTCTGAATGAACTAAGGCGGTAGGTCGGTAAGACCTAGAATCTGGCGAAAAACTATCGGCGTCTCTGGTGTCGATAAATGCTCAACGGTTTTGACAAATTGCAAGAGTGCTCATAATTTCTCACATTACTAACAGTGTGTCTTTGGAAATTTGACTCTTCAATTCCAAAACTCGTGCTTTGAGAACATCGCTAAAAGTTCCTCTGAAGGAAATGTTTTCTCGTGGGTTCCTTCTTACTACTATGGTAGATTAGTAAGTCATTACATGTGGAAATGACGAACTGATCCAGGTAAGAAAGACGTACCCTACTCATTTAGCTCATAAAAGCTATGGGCGTATCGGTCCTATCCGAAGGGTATCACTACGGACTCGAAGTGTCCGCATCGAGTTCAGGAGATAGTCTTCCGGACATCTTTCCCTAACACTCGAACTGGTGATATTCGGATCTCGGATCCATTCCTGGAAGTAGTTTCTTTCTTTGCGTTTGCTCAACCATTTTGTCTACGCGCGGCAGATATAACGATTTCTAATGAAAAATCTTGACGGAGTCTTCGATAACCGAGGTACATGCAATGCGATCCGTCGATCTCTGGAAGAATATGACCGAGGTTCTCTAGGGTGAGAAACCTAGTCTTCTAATTCTATTTATGTGTAGTTCGCTAAGTTGTCCAAACTGTTCTTGTATCTCCGTGGGTGTTTAAACTATAAGGTGATCTGTTTACGGGAGTCGTACTGGGTTCTATGCTTGTTCTCATGACGATGTGATTACTCGTACTTAGGCAGTTCTCCGTCCTGAAGTTCATATTAGAATTCATACCTAGTTTCACAATCACCCTTTCGTGTATACGAGTCATATATAATTAAGGTTGAAAAGGTAGTCGAATAACTGGTTCTTCTTTAAGTTCACATCCCATCGGGGAAAAAGAATTTAAAGTGGAATCATCAATTCTAAACCTGTAGAACCTTGATTATATATCACTCTTATGCATACATTCTTCAGTGATAGATCAACCGCATGAATCCCTGGATTAAACTTGATGTACTGCACGAGTGGTACTTCGGGGATTTCTTCGGAAAGAAAATAACTAATAGGTACTCCTGGAATGAGTACTTCGGCGTTCTGATGTGACGGTTTCGCTGGAAAAGTGATCTAGAAGAAAGAGATGTACGTATGAAGCTGTTTTCGTGAGGATTAAACTGAATCAATTCGTATGATAATGTCGAAATCATACTGAAACTTAAAGACGTTGGATTTGAACATAAGACGTTTACAGACAAAGCACAACCGTGCAACCATGAACAAAGTTATAGTACTTTAGATTTACCATAAGACTATTGCTGCGAATAAGATATACTACAAAAGACAAGTATACGCAGCACGAGAATTCCTATACAGACAGGATCTCGCAAAAGGTAAGACTCTAGTTGCACTAGTTTTAGATAGTTTATAAGTCTGTTACAACGAAACGCCTAAATTACTTTTAACGTGGTTCCGGAGCAGGCTCTCCTGCGGCTGTGATCCTGAGAATCTTCCCGTCTGCGCCAGAGTTTTGTGTTATCGGGCAATCCTTCTGGAGGTGTCCAATTTCACCGTATTGGTAACATATATGGACAGCACCCACATTGGTGGTGGAAGTGAAATGTCGAGTAGGAGTTATGGGGACGCGGGTTCTTTCCTTTTTCGGGCAATCTCTCTTATAGTGCCCAAACTCTCCACAATGATAGCAAGTCTGGTTCCCTTCGGCATTGGGAGAATTGTTGATCGGTTTTGATAGGCTCTTGCAGTAATGTTTGGTGTCCCCCTTTTTGTTGCAATTTTTGCATTGCAAGGCTCAACAGATTCCCTCGTGGTGGTAATTGCACCGGTCGCACTTCGGGAGTGTTCCTTTGTATGGTCTGCTCGGTACTACGATGGTAGAGGTTTCCGCTTGCTGTTGTTGCATGGAAAGTTTTCGGGGTTTCTCGCGTTCTTTCTGAGTTTGACGCTTCCGTTTCTTGTTCTTTGGTTTTTGGCTTTGCGGTCCTGAGGCCGTTACCGTTTGGTGACTTCCTGGATGGATACCACGATTGGAAACTTCATTCCCATCAGTAGCATTGACTGTGCTGTTAGCGCTACGGTGCGCAAGAACTGCGGTTACAGCAGCCACTACGGCAGCTGTAACTGCCATTTGAAAGGTAGCGGCGTCCATAGGAAAAGTAGAGGTCTCGTTGCTTGGCTGGTTGTTTCCGGATGATGACATGATTTTGTTAACACGAAAGAATAAAGATTTTGTGAGAGATTCTGGTTGACCCTTGATGTACTTAGATTGTTCTTGAAAAGAGTAAGAGTATGATCTCGAAAGTTTGACCTACATCCCTATGATGCAGTCCTAGTAAAGAATGAAAATATGTTTGCGAAGGTTTGACCTACATCCCTATGTTGCAGTCCTAGTACGGAATGGGAGTATGTTCGTAGAATGGTCGCAAGACGTTTGTCGTTCGAGCTAAGGTATCATGGGTTGGTGAATAACAAGATCCAACCACGGAAAGAGGCTTGGAAGTGTCTCCGGAGATAAATCGCTATAGTCCAATGACTTGACTAAAGCATGTTTCATATAGACTCCAATGAAAGTATGATAAGAGTACTTGAATGAAGAATGACACAGAAGTTAGCCGGCTGTCAATATCTTTGATATTCACGATGTAAGGATTCTGGAAAATGACCTTGTAAAGGTCTTACATCATATCCGCAAAAGATAGTTCCTGACAGCCTAAAGACCTAGCTAAAGTACTTACGGAACAAGAAAATTTCCTAGAAAAAGCCACATAAGGTATGGACAAAAAATTACGATTCTTCTTTATAAGGAAATAAAGTAAAGCGTCTACTACTGGCGACGGTGATCACTATGGTGAACTCTTAGTTCAGCCAATTGACGTTCCATGTCAAGTAGGTGTCTTTCGTACACCATCTGGCGTACTCGGAGCCCTATGACTTCAGCTCGTGATTCAGCCAATGCTTTCAGTAGGGTTTCATGGTTTCTCTCTGACCTCTCGTGAGCATCTTCTAGACGAACGGTGCGGAGGGTATGCATTCTAGCATAGGCGACTACTTCTGTAATCTGACTTAGGGCTGTCCTGCCTTGAATCTCCTTTCGAGCCATTCTGCGGACCAAGATTGGCAAGACTCTATCTGCTGAGCCCCCATTGCTCAAGTCGGTAAAGCTTCGGTCGCCATCAAATAGCATAGATTGATCTTGTCCTTGGCTCCATATTTCCAAGCATTCCACTCACCCAGGGTCGGGCCATGAAAAAGCCGGACGAGGGTTAGGAATTGGAAAGGGAGCTGCTCGGGGTAGGTTTTCAACCTCTGCTTCGGAGTTAGCATCATACGAAAAGTCTTCATCATGGTGATCATTCAAGAGGAAAAGGATGATCATTCTCTGGTTATTCTCCAAACCAACCAGCTATGACTTCATTTGGAAGGTACTGGTTGTCGAGGGGATGGAGTCCAGTTATGTTTTCTATGCGAGAATTTAAGGGTAAGAGAATAATTATTAGACGAGCTATCTAGATAATTATTTAGAAAACCTTCATTAGTTACATCGCTATTTGTGAAGTGCATACCAGCTATGTGTAATCTAAACAGGATAGACCTTCGAATAAGTGACCTTAATTTCCAAATTCACACAGAATAGGGGTAAGGCAAACTTATCACAGATTCTAAGTCTATAACATCCTAATTACATATAGCGTTAGTGTATCCACTTAGCAACTATCAACTTAGAAATGAAGATCCCGTTTTAGTTCTCAAGTATAAAGTACTTCTAGTAACACCAAATACTCCTATAGTATTTTAAAATTTAATGTTATGTTCTATTGTTCTCATTGTGGTAGGGTTGGTAAGATTTTAGCATTGTTGCAACCACACACTTAAGCTTAGGCACATGCTAGTCAACCCTCGGATAATATAGGTGATCAGGCTATATCTTCCCAGTTTTGACCATATGTCTCTAAGCCCACTTGTGTTGTCCAACAATCGTAATTCTTTTGTACTGTCCTAGTGACACTGATTTTAGTATGAACGCAACACGTATACTTACTTAAATATTTTACTATTTAAAGTATAAACTCTTGGTCAGAGTATTTTTAATCCCTTATGTATTTATAGATAGTATATCTTTTATGGGTTGATATACTTAATTCACTATAAACAATGCTCTGATACCAATCTGTCACACCCCAAAACCGAGAACGGCAGAAACGTTCTGGGGCAGAGGACGTCATGTATAATATCAACAACAATGTAAAGTAGTAAACAAGCAACAACATCATCCATTTCATTAATAAAATAATTATTATACAATTGTATTCTGTCAAATTTTGATAAACACTAAAGCATAAATCAAAATGAAAGATAAGTCTTGAACAAGCTCCATCTTCCTTTCTCCTTGCATCGGTACCTGTCTATGCTGAGGATACAAGTAATTTTGAAAGCGAGTATCAGCTTTGAAGCTGGTGAGATCATAAGTATTTAGTGTCTTAATTTGTATGTAAGAATTTGTAAGTGAACTGTAAGTACGAAAATGTTTGTAAAACAACTGTAAACGTTTGAAAAACCTTAGAAATCCCTATGATTCCTACTATTATATAAAGTGTGTCTTCTACCAAGACCTAACTGTTCTAAATGTTCGTTTCTTGTAAAAGTGTGTAATTTTCCCAAGTGTAACTATCATTATCAAAATATAGTTTGTACATTAAAGTTTAAGTGAGGGTATCACTAAAAATGTAATGGGTAAATCATTGCAGTACTGTAGTTTTGTATTATAGGAACTATTGCTGTACTAACTACCTTAAACCGGATTTATATTAAGGTATCATGTGATAAATTGCACCATACTATCGACTGATAACAACGACATAAAGAACGGTCGTAATAACGGAATGACGTTTGGCACCCGCAGACCTGCAGGTCCGGCTGTAGCTAGCAGCAAGGTGTAGGATTATCAATCCAGTATAGATCTATACGCAAACTCAACGCTCTCCCTCCAAGAGAATTCTGGCTACAACTCGAGCCATGACATTTAAGGCATGCTCCGATACAGTGGATCACAATTGTAAACGCATTAATGTAAGGGTAATGTTTCTCGTTCTAGTATAGTTGTATATGTTCTCGTCCTAGTATAATTGTATATGTAATGTTCTAGAAAGTATTGACTCATGAATGAAGTGACTCATTGTATGATATCGCGTTCTAGTAACGGTTCTAGTACCTTCCTAAACTACCCATATGGTAGTTTACTAGCAATCTAACTGGTACGTATGGTCATGGATGTATACCCTTACTAACTAAGGGCATGGGATGAACTGGAAAGACCTTTTATGACTATATATGTACACATGGTATATAACTAATATTTAAACGACTTTTGGACGAATACCCAATATCCCACCAGACCACATCTCAAGGCGCGAAAAGGAAATAGGGTGGATAGCCTTCATAAGTCTTTTAAACATTTCTTATATAACTATACATATAGAGGCATGCAATTTATAATATAAAAGCGTAAATAAATTTTGTAAGACATTTGAAACATAAATATTATTTTAAGAAAAGATCGACTTGATGTCGATCTATAAAACAATTTGAAGGCATAAGTATGATAAAACAGTTTTGAGTATAAGGAAACATTTGATTGAAACACAGTTGTAAATAAGTTTGAAAGGTAATGTACGGAGTAAGCTGTACAGTGTAAAAAGGAGTTTAAAACATATAAAATGTTTATAAAAAGTCATTTGAAGGAATACGTTTGGTAAAATGGCTAATGAGTAGCCAAATCTTTTGAATGTTGTATATTAATTACATGTGATTGATGTAATAACTAGCATAATTCTACTTATTAATCGCATGTGATTGATATAATCCTAGCATGATTCTACTTGTATCCCCCCCCCCCTAAAACATTTAAATGTAGTTTAAAACATTAGTTAAGGGGTATGAACTCACTTGATTGAAGTGGTCGATTTGAAATAGTCTAGAGAAGAATCGAGCAGAACTTTGATAGGAAGAGTTGAAAACGCAGGAAAATCTCGGGATTCTCGGGAATCTCGGGAATCTCAGGAATCTCGGGAACACAAAACCTCCCTTCGGGACTTGAAGGTGAAAAAACGGGGCTTTGGGAGGGTCTCGGGGGCTTAAACGCAGAGTTTCAGCGCGAGAAAGAGAAGATTGGAGCACCTAAACCCGGCACCCCAAGAGTTCTATTTATGGGGCTGTTTCTGGTGTGCCACGTCGTGGCTAAGGTTGGCCACATCGTGGGGAGAAAGCCTTATCCTCTTCCGTTGATGGGACGCTCTCAGTCACTTGCCGGGTCGTGGCCAAGCTGTGCCACGTCGTGGTAAGCCTGACAGCCTCGGATTTCGGACCCCGAACTTGTAAAATCCGTAACTTTCGCATACGAGCTCCGTTTTCAACGTTCTTTATATGCACACGTAGCTAAAAACATGATCTACAACTCTCGTTTAGACTTCATCGGCAAATTCTGACTTTATTTTTAATTATTTATTTTTAACGGGCCGGGACGCGATAATTCCGTTAAAAATCCATAACTTCTTCATCCGATGTCCGTTTTCGTCAGACTTTTCGCCGTTGACTACTAATGTTGAGACCTTAGATTCTCATTTAGGTTGTTTTGGTCAAAAGTATCTCGAGCTCTATTTCGAGTTTTTAGCTGTCTACTGCTATACCCGAATCTTGGAAAAATCATAAATTCCTCATACGAAGTCAGATTTGGACGTTCTTTTTATGTATGCTCACGGTTTGAGGTTATCTATAACTTTCATTTAGATACTTAAGGCTAAAACTATTGTATTGAAACTTCGCGTTTTTCGTTTAATCGGTGTTGCCGGTTTTGCCGAGAATCTTCGGTTGGTCATAACTTCTTCGTTATAACTCGGATTTTAGGGTTCTTTATATGTACGAAAACCTTGATACGATTCATAATACTTTATTTAACCCAAATAAGATTTTAGGAAAGTTATATTTTGACCGAAATTTGATTGGTTTTACATTACATTGTCTCGAAATATCGGGTTGTCACACACACACACACACACACACACACACACACACACACACATATATATATATATATATATATATATATATATATATATATATATATATATATATATATATATATATATATATATATATATAATCTTAATTTGATTTCATTCTTTTTATATGAACCTTATATGTGTGTGTATATGAACCCTATAAGTGTGTGTGAATATGAATATATATGTAAAAATAACATTAAACCAATTATAACCAACGAGGTATATTTTTATGTTAATTATAAAAATATAAACCATTTTACATATGATTACAAATCTTGTTATATATTAAAGTATTTTGATTTATAAGTAAAAGTCATGTTATTATAAATGATACATTCTATCAATTATGTAAATTGTTGATTATATGGAAATGGTTCATTTCATGTTGGTTGAAACATGAAATTAGTCCAAGTGCAATCGTCACGCTACCTAAATTTTACGATAGTAAAATTACACAATTTTAAAAGACGTTAAGCCTTGAGAATTCATAAAATTAAATATCTTATTCATCATTTTCCTAAATAATAATGTACTATAATTATCTAAAAATTTATAATTGAAACTTTAGGGCTAGGATGCCTGTGTACATTATTAGGGTCCTACACACGTGAGTTCCCTATATAAGTTATGTGCGTTTCCTAAGCAACGATTGCAAATCTTAGTAAAAATCATTTTCTATTAACCGTTAATCTATAAGGAACGATGAACGACATGTATAAGATCGGTTGCTTATATTGATATGGGTAGATAGCCCCGCCATCGATTGCTAGCTACAACCATCATCAAAATAGTCGAATTGGGTGTTGACATTCCGTCTCTACTTATACCACGATGTTGATAAGGCATTGGTGTGGAATTTTAGCATGCTTCTTTTTAGTGTTGGTGTAGAGGTTTCGTTTTGTAGTTCGGTTATGAGATCAATATAGACATTGAAGTTTACCTTGTTGCCGTATAGAATTCAAATAGGGTTCATATGCAAACTGTTCACACTTACAAGTTGGATATAAGACTATAAGTAGTGGGGAAGTTTAGTTCTTCTAATTGATTGTCTGTTTCCAAATTAAGTAAGAAAATACTTAATAATTATTATGATACAACGATACAACATTATAAATTTATCTATAATAAGTTATTCTCATAAACAGTACCGTCGTTTGTATGGAAATTCAAAGATGAAAAGCAATTATTTTCTTTTATGTTTTCAAAGGGATAAAAGTAACTTCATTTATATAATGTGCCTCTCAAATTTAATATAATATTCACTTTTGGTCATAAAGGTTTACAGAGTCAAAATCTATAGAAACTCACAAACAAGTTTTTGTTGATGTATCTTAATACATGTATTCTCATGTCATTAAGGTGCGTAAGTTCTCACTTAGAATTCATGGATTCTTATTCATGTACTTTTGATATAAGTTATGTTTTGATGCCATGTTTCACATTATCGAAGATTTATAATAATAATTGTAATGATGTAAGACACACTTTATGACTTATGATGTTAGAACCTTATGTTATTTTATGTACTGTTCAATATATGCTATAACTGTGATATTTTATTAACGTCGCTCACCCCGGTGTTTCTGCTGTCGGCCGGGGGTGTGACATATACTCTTAGAAGTAAGTAATGATTTAAGACTGTCATGGAGTATTATATTGGACATAACATGAAGATTACTACTATCACTCATGATTACTTAATGGAGATTTTAAGTATTGTAATAAACTGCATTTAGAGATTACTTCATTGATAAAGCCGCAAGTAATTATAAGATGATAATATATCTTATTTTTCAAATAAAGATACATGAGCCTTTTTAGTTTACGAATCGGTTATGCATTGGTTCTCTCCAATGCTATTTGTAAATGGTAGTAATAAAGTTTATGTCCATGTCTGTCATGGTGAGCAGACAAAAAATATGTATTCGAAGTTTATTTGTTCCTTCTGACTTATAGGAGAAGCGATATCTATGGGCCATTGATGATTTGGTGATGAAATCTAAAGTACATGGTTGGGCCTTGATTGAAACTGATGTGTTAAATTTAATAGTCGGATATAGTCGTCACAAATATTTATTGGGAAACACAATATTGAACATTAAGATGGACCCTTATCCATGTCTCAGTTCATACATATATCTTGAAGAAAAAAGGAATATATGATCATTTATCTAAGGGTTGGATATTGATTATACTGGAGTTTGACAGTTTCTTTGGATACATTCTATTTGTAGACTATTGGAGAAGTATTAGACCTTGTATTGTTGATGACTTGTCCAAGTGTGAGATTGTTGGAACGAGTATCCAAGATCATTAACTATTGGAAATATTTCTATAAATAACAGAGTTATTTTGGGTTTCCCTTATAACTTAATTGAGAAATTAAAAGACAAAATAATATAAGAGAAATATAACACCTAATACAAGTATGAGTTTATGCATTGTATGTTAAATTAACAGAGTTGGTTGTTGGTATATTAGCCCAATCCACGACGTGCTGATTAGCTTACGAAGACATGGTAATGCTTCTTTGCCACGACGTGACATTCATTATGACCACAACATGATGCCGTTATGGGATCAAAACCCTAGACCTCAGATCATGAACCCTATTTAAAGAATGATGGACCTAGGGCTTCCCCTAACCCAACCTCCATTTCTCCAGAAAGAATCCACCAAAACCCTAGCCTTCCTTTCATGTTTTAAGACTCTTTGTGTGTGTTTGTTTAGCATTTTTAATGGAAGATCGTCACCTTTTAGATCTTGTGAGTGTTTCTTGAAGAGATCCAACATCTTATGCATCTTTTGGAATTCTTTAAGTGTTCAAGTTCCTTGCTTGGTGGCTTAAAATTCATAGATCTAGCTTTGTATGGAATTTTTGGTCCCTTTTATGGTTTTGTTTGGAGTTCATGGAAGAATTCCAGATAAAGCTTGCAAATTTATCAATGTGGAGTGTCCTTGGACTGTTTTTTTTTGTTTGAGATCTAGTGTGATTTGGGGCCATGCAAAGAATAAAGGTCACACATTTACCATTTTGACCTAAAATGGTGTATAATAAGAATGAGGTGTTCATGTCGATAAAGTTATAATTTTTATGAGTTATTTTCATGTATTAAAGCTTTTTAGAGAGTTTGAGGTTTGGTCTTAACAAATTAAGAACTTAATAAAGAAATGAGTTTTCCAACCACACTGCAATATGGCCAAAAGCTAACCATGGGGGTGGCGATCGAACTACTTACGAGTGATTTGTTCCCCCGTTATCATGACGTGGCCATGGGTTGGCTAAGGTATGGTGGCTGGAGGGTTAAATTTGACCGTTGACTTTTGTTAAGGTTAACTTTAGGTCAAAATTTAGGGTTTAGGTCATAAGCTGAGAATTGACCTCAGATTACATGTGTAAGTGGTTGTTGTGCTTGCTATCGCATTTTACGAGCTGTAGATTTGTCTGTGAGGTGAGTATTCTTACAATGTTACTTATATCATATGTTGTATGTGAGTTACTGGTAATTCAAGGTTGCTAATAACTTAAATTGCTATTTTTGAGCTGCTAATAGCCCAAGGTTGTTGATAACCAAAATTGCTGTTTTTGAGTTGTTGATAACTCGAGGTTGTTGATAGCCCTAGTCTACAGTATTTGAGTTGTTAATGACTCAGGGTTACAAATAACCCACAGTTGCTTTATAATTGTAGCTATGTTGTGTTGTATATGATACTTTGGGAAACTCACTAAGCTTTGGTTTGTAGTTGTGAATTTTTAATGTAATCGAACAATTTCATCATTATAAATCTAAGATCCTACAATATATCACAAGATTCATTGGTTACTTGGAAAAGTAGCAGAAATTTATGATAATATATGTAATTTTATGAAAGAATAATAACCTTGTGTATATACCCAAAAATTCTACATTAGATTGGTTATCATTATCCATTTTCTCTCTCGACCTTATGCAAATTCCAAAAATAAAACCAGGATGTGTGGATATCACCTCCTTCACTGTTGTTTCTGAACATAATAATTAACAATTACAGAATTTTTAGATTAAACATAATTCAAAATGAAATATAATAGAATACCTAACATGATCTCTTGTTATGTTTAAGATGATGAACCATTAGGTTCTTTTGTAGTTTCTGATACATTAATCTTCCTCTTTGTTGTCATATGGAACACCAAAATCTTAGAATCAAACAAAGAATGGAATTTTGAAATATAGGTAAACTTTAGCTTCATGAGCTTGATAGTATGCCTCCAAATATCTTCTTACTCAGAATATGCATTACACATTACATACATTACATATAATTATGGTCATAATTTTGATGTGATATTAAATAAATATATCAATGCCAACATGTACCTTTCAATACGATACTTATAACTCTCATTGTCATCATCATCATCATCATCATCATCATCATCATCATCATCATCTTCTTCTTCTTCTTCTTCTTCTTCTTCTTCTTCTTCTTTTTCTTCTTCTTCTTCTTCTTCTTCTTCTTCTTCTTCTTCTTCTTCTTCTTCTTCTTCTTCTTCTTCTTTTTCTTCTTCTTCTTCTTCTTCTTCTTCTTCTTCTTCTTCTTCTTCTTCTTCTTCTTCCACTTATAGTTATACTTATACTTCTTCTTATTCTCTTTGTTATTATTATTATTATTATTATTATTATTATTATTATTATTATTATTATTATTATTATTATTATTATTATTATTATCATCATCATCATCATCATCATCATCATCATCATCATCATCATCATTATAATCATCATCATCATCATCATCATCTTACGCCTTCATCTACTTCCTCTTCTGGTTCTGGTTTAGGATGGTAAATATTATAATTTGAATTTAACTCTACTTCGAAAAATACATCTCTATCATCCTACTTCATGGGTTCAATGGGGAGCCATTCATTGGCCTATCCAATTCGGAGTAAGAAACATATTTAAGAATACTATAACAACCCGTTCCCTGCTTGTGGAAGAAGAAGAAGTTGGAGGACTAAAGAGAGAAAAAGTAGATCCTGAAGTTTCATCCCTTTAGCTGCATTTCCTGGTAATAATGCCTCGAACTTGATCATTATCTTCTTAGATCTATTTATGACCTCTTTTTGTGGGTTTTGGTCCAAGTTTTGCTAACTTATGGGTAAGGATTGACCTAAGAGCTTCTTTTCCAGATCTAGTTCCTTGAGAGGCTGTAAGGATATAAAGGTGCAAACGTTATGCCCTTAGAGTCCACATGCAAGTTCTAAAGAAGTATTTATGGAATTTTGAGCTCAAAAAGGCCATGCATTGACACAAGCTTGAGACTTTTCGTGGTTATCTGATAGCTAGACCCTAGATCTAGGATTGCATGTGTGGATTTGAGATTCTAAGGCTTTTTGGACAAGATCCATGTCCTAAAGGAATTAGGGTTTTGTCTAAACCCTTTAAGAAGAGTTATGAATGGATAAAGTTGGAAACTTTAACCTTAGAAAGGCCATTCCAGTGAGCAAACAAACTAAGGACCTTGGATCTAGAAGACAGGGGCTTAATCTATTAAGATGGCCAAGCAGACAGAGGGAATCATCGGGTCCATAAGGGAACTCGACGATTCGAGTCGTGTTGTCCCGATTCCAGTTTATTATAGAACTCAACGAGTCTGTAGAAAGACTCGACGAGTTGATTCACCAAGTCACGACTGAGCGGCTCAATAGGACTCGACGAGTCGAAAAAATGACTCGGCGAGTTGAGTCGTGATTCCAGGATTTCTATGTTATAGAACTCGACGAGTTGAAGGGTTGGCTCGATGAGATGGTCAACCCAGAAGGTTGAATTTGACCAGAGCATTGACTTTGACCAGGGGGTGAAATGGTCATTTTACCTTTACATGGATTTTAGTTTCTAACTAAGTGTTAATGTATAGAGTTAGCCAGGGAGTCGTCGAGCAGCCATCAGAGATTCCTCGTGCACGAGATCAACATCCAGTTTGAGAGGTGAGTCTTCCTTCAGTAGGAACGGGTCGAATGCACTAATGACGGTCTGTTTATGTATGTTAGTATGTGCTGGAATTCGGTCCGATGTTGGGGCTAGCCCAATGTAGAGTATGTGTTCTGGACTTCGGTCCGATGTTGGGGCAGTCCCGAGAAGTAGTTATATATGTTTGATCTCTTTTTGATTCATTCATGTTATGTGTTATGTGTTCCGGGTCTAGGCCCAATGCCAGGGTAAGCCCGATGTATGTTAGTTATATGTTATGTGTTATGTGTTTCAGGCTTTGGCTCGATGCCGGGGCATGCCCGATGTATGTTATATGTTATGCTATGTGTTTATGATATATGTTATGCAATGTGAATGTCGGGGTAAGCCCAATGTCGGGCGGGGCCCGATGCCAGACGTGGTCTGATGCCGGAGTGAGGCCGATGCCGGATAAGAGTCTGATGTCGGGTTGTCCCGATGCAGCTGGGAGTAGTCCCAAAGTTATGTTATTTTTTTATATGTTATGTGTATGGTATGTGGTAGTTTGGGGGAGCTCACTAAGCTTCGTGCTTACAGTTTTCAGTTTGGTTTCAGGTACTTCAGCTAGCAAAGGGAAGGGCTCGGGATGATCGCATGGGACACACCACAATTTTCTAGCCTAGGAGATTTACTCTGATATTTTATATGAGATTTTGATATGTTGATAGATTTTATGATATTTTGAGATACATGGTTTATGATTTTATATTATGGTGATGATATTTATGATATTTTGAGATACTAAAAATTTGGACATGATTTTTGGGATGTTTTAAATACTCAATTTCCATAACTGGTAATAAGATTAGGAGAATACAAAAACTACCAAAAAAGTCCTATATTGTCTTAACAATGTGTTTTACGGTGCTAATTTTCCTAAGAAAAGGCTCCTGGTCTGATATCAGCATTCTCTGTTATTGCACTTTTAATATTTAAATTCTTGATCAATTTATATTCTCTTGAAGCCCATCCATGCACCAAAACAAACTCTTCTCCCCTGCTACCAAAGCCCCTGCCAACCAAACCCCACTCTCTTATCTTTCCCAATAACCATTCTAATTCCTTAATAGGACAATAATATTTGATGTTTTTTTTTAAAGTCGTGGTCCCCTGGTTATTATGTAAATGACACAAAATGGAAAACAACCTTAAGTCATCATTTCCGTAAATAAGAAATCAAATGCATTTTATACACTCTTCTTTAGAAATAATTGTTTTCTCATACACACCTTAAGTGGTGGGAGTGTGTAGGGGATCTTTATATAGTATTTTGATTATTATTATTTTTTTCAATATTATTGTAGTTATTTCTTAAATCTTGTGATTAGCTGTTATATAGTAAATGTGTTTTCCCTTTGTTTTGTAACCTAAACCTTTATCAATCCAGGAAAAAAATATTTACTATGCAAATCTCAATTGGTTTGTCCAATTTTGTTTTAAAACCGAACCAAACCATATCTTAATACAACATCATTTTATAAAGTATATATATTTCCATACTTGATTAGCTATTTAATGTATTTCCTATTTTTCTTGTATTGAAATTAATGGTATTGTTACATATAAATTAATTATAATGTATTTTGTTATTATATATTGTGCAATTCATCATATATCCTTTTTCTTGATTTTATATATATTTTACATCCATAAGTTCGTGTATGTTATTGCTATTTTGTATTGATTTACAGAACCAAAATCGATCACTTTGATAAAAATGGAAACAAATTAGTTCTTTTAGATCTAGAACAAAACATATTTTGTGATGTTCTTGTTTAAACAAAAAAGAGTCTAATTAACATATACATACCCTTTTCTTTCTAAACAACCATCATATCCTATTTGCATAATCCCATTCCATATGTCAATCCCTTTTATATTGCCCATGTTCTCATATATCTATATTTGGTGTTTCATAGTAGGACAAAACACATCCAAATGATATACAACTTCATCAAATAGCTTATTAGTTATGATATGTTGTCCTTGAAGAAAATGATTGGGACTAAAAAATATATAAAATATATGTTTATCAAGGTGGTGACAACAAAGAAGTTAAGTTGTGCTTAACTTTAGTTGGCCTTCTAGATAATTGATAAAAAATGATGGACTTAAGATAGGAGGTTACACATATTTGGTTTATGAGACATGGACGAAGTTTGCATAGGGCTAGGAGGGGTTGTGCCCCTATTGTATGTAAATAGGAGAAGGAAAAAGGATAATATTTCATTGACATTTGAAACTGACAAATTACAGAGCTAAAATAGGAAACACAAGCATGAACTAAAAGAAAGATAAAAAAAACAGACCAGGAGTCTTGAATTTTGTAACTAAAAGACAACCTTTAAGACTTTACTAATGCAGTAACTAAAGACACGTGGCAGTGATTATTTGAATCAATTAACCAACACTCCTCCTTGATTCAAAGTTGCATACTCCAAGTTGCATTCTAAAGAACTCATGTTTGGCTTGAGGAAGAGATTTAGTGAATACATTTGTTGTCTGCTCATTTGTCCCATAAAAGCTCAGGTTAATCTTTCCATAAATGATCAACTTGCAAATAAAACGGTATTCCGCATCTATATGCTTCGTTCGGGTAAGGAAAGCAGGATTATTGGCCATCGTGATTGCTGATCTGTTGTCACAAAATACCTCTATTGCATCTTCTTACTCAACACGCATATCAAAAAGAACTTTTTGAAGCCATAAGGCATGTCAATTTGCTACGTTTGCTGCTATGTACTCGGCTTCCGATGAGGATAAATCCATTGTATCTTGCTTCTTAGAACTCCATGTTACAACTTCGGAACCAAAGATGAAAACATTGAATGATGTTCTTTTGCGATCACTAAGCACTCAGCCCAATCGCTATTGTTGAAGCCTACCAACCTAAATTCAGAAACTCTTGAATACCATATGCCATAATTCTTGGTACCTGCTACATAATGAAGAATCCTCTTGGTTTCACCAAGATGCATCTTTGTAGGGATGTGAATAAACCTTGATACTACGCTAACAAGAAAAGAAATATCTAGTCTACTGTGTGTCAGGTAGTTCAAACCACTAACTATACTTTAAACATACTTAAGTTTGCTTTTTCGGATCCATCTTCATGATGTAGCTTGTCATTGATGTTCATTGGTGCTTTTGATACTTTACCACCAATCATGTTGAACTTTTTGAGCAGGTCTTTAGCATACTTCTTTTGACATAAAATAACTCCATCTTTTCTTTGCAAAACTTCAAGAACAAGAAAAATATTTTAGTAACCCCAAATCTATCATCTCAAATATGCTCATTATGAAAGATTTAAAATCACCAATTAAGGACTTAGACGACCCCTTATAGATGATATCATCCACATAAAGGAAAACTAACAAGAACTCTCATCCACATAAAGGAAAACTAACAAGAACTCTCTATTACCTTGTTGCGTAAGGTAAAGAGTGGGATTATTATCACTTCTTTTGAATCCGTTTTCTTGAAAAAATAATCAATCTTACTGTACCATGCATGCGGAGCCTGCTTCAAACCATACAAATCCTTTCACAGCTTGTAGGCTTTATTTTCATCATCTTTAACAAAAAATCCTTGAGGTTGAGCTACATGAACTTCTTTATTTAACTCATTGTTCAAGAAGGCGAACTTCACATCAAATTAAAAAATAAGTAGTTGAAATTTTGCAACCAATGCTATAATAATTCTCATTGTCTCGAATCTAGCATGAGGGGAAAACGTCTCCTCATAGTCTATATTGTATTCTTGTGAATACCCTTTTGCAACAAGATGGGCTTTGTGCTTTTGAAGACTTCCATCAATATTATACTTTGTTTGATATAAGCACTTAAGCTCTACAATATTATTGTATTTTGGAACATCAACCAACTCCCATGTTGAGTTTCATTCAATGGCTTGTATTTCTTCTTTCATAGCTTTCTGCCACTGATGTTGCTAAACAACTTCTTCATAATCGGTTGGACATGTTGCATACAAGGCAAATGTACATGATTTGCAACCATCCCCCACAAATTTGAACTTCTTTGGTGTATCATCATAAGTGTCCCTTGGTGGTGGATTATTTGATTAATTATCATTTTCAAAATCTAAACTTATAGAATCTGAACTTGTAGAGCCTTGATCGTCCTAGGATATTTCTACGTTATCACATGAACTTGTGGATGGTATATCTTCAAAGTTTATAACATGACCTCTTTATTTTGGCTATTAGTTATCCTCCTTGCTCCTTCATTAAACTCAACATTCCTGCTTATTATCATTTTGCCACTAAGAGGGTTATATAAACGATATGCTTTGGATTGAGGACTATACCCAATGAAAATTCATTTTAGAGATTTTTCATCAAGTTTTGAACGAGAATTTACCAAAGCATATGGTATACAACCAAATACTTTTTGGTGGCTTACTATGGGTTTTCTACCCGTCCAAAACTTATCAGACAGTCCCTTCGCTTTCATCATGCTTCCTTCCATTCCTTTTACTATTCTATTTTTCCTCTCTGCTACCCTGTTTTGTTGGGGGTGTTTCTGGTGCTTTTAATTGCATGTAAATGCCATTTTTATCATAAAAATCAATAAACTCGTTAGATAAAAATTCGCCACCACAATTAGTTCTGAGAGCCTTGATGTTCTTATCACTTTGTTTCTCCACAAGTGCTTTGAAATTCTTGAAACACTCAAAGGCTTCCGACTTGAGTTTTAGGAAATAGACCCAACTCATACGAATGAAATCATCGGTAAGCAAGAAAAAATACCGACTTCCGTTAAACGTTTTAGCTTTCATAGGACCATATAAGTTAGCATGTATAAAGTCTAGGCAATCTGAAGCTCTCCAAGAACTTGCAGTAGGAAACAACTTTCTGCTTTGTTTCCCATAAAGACATACCTCATAGAAACCAACTTCACCAATATTTGGTAGCCCGAAAACCATCTCGTTTATGCTTAGAAATCTCATCCCATTCACATTTAAATCTCTATATCATATATGCCAAAGCCTAGCCTAATTATCACAACTAACTGTTAGGGTTTTCTAATCATTTGTAACATCAAGACGGAACACTTGATTTTGAGTCATTTGGACAATAGCCATAGGTTTCGCAGAGTTCTTGTTAATTATGGAACATGTGTCAGCATCAAACACCATACAATATCCACTTCTCATTAGCTATCCAACACCCAGTAAGTTGTATGCTAAACCTGGTACAAATTAAACCACTTCATGAAGAACTTTAGTATTACCTTGCATGGTTTCGATAGTAATTATACCTTTGCCTTTAACTTCAATATTTTAGTCATTCCTAAGTCGGACTTCACTTTTCTTTATTTTATTAAGATCCTAGAATGAAGATCGTGAACCAGAGATGTGATTCGAGCATCCACTGTCTATAAGCTATACACGATCTGAAACATTAGTAGTTATACACATAGTCATAAACAACCTATCTTCTTCTTCCACCTTTTTAGTAAAGTTAAACTTTATTTTCATCTTTTTGCTTGTTCTAACAATCAGCTTCAAAATGTCCAGACCTATTACAATACCGACATTGCAAGTTGCTCTTTTGGTAACGTTGATCTGTAGCATTTCCTCTTCCCCTTCCACGACCACGACCCCGAAAAGTGCCTCTTACTTGGCCACGACCACCAGAAAAACCACTAGATTTTTCTGGCCTTCCTTTAGAAGAATTTCCTCTTACTTGGAATGCTTTATCATCACCTTTTTCACTGCCCTTGTTTAACATTTCTTCGTGTGCAATCAAAGAACTCATCAAGTCATCAAATGTGTAAGTTGATAGGTCCTTTGATTCTTCAATCGCGACAACAACATGATTAAATTCCTTGGTCAGGCTTCATAGGACTTTGCTTACTATTGTTTCTTCACCAACATTTTCACTATAAGTTTTCATGTGATTGACAAGTCCAAATACTCTATAAAGAAATACTTGCACATATTCCTTTTCTTTCATAACCAAAGTTTCAAATTCACGACAATGTGATTGAAGTTTCACAGAGATTACCTTTTTATCATCCATATGTTCTTGCTTCAGAATTTCCTATGCCTTAGTGGATGTTGATGTTGCAGAAATACGAGGAAATATTTCATCATCCAACGCCAATTGGATGTATAGAAGAGCCTTTGCATCCTTATTAAAATTGTCCCGTAATGGATGATTTGGTTGAGCTAGTGCTAGACTTGGCTATGTATATCCCTTCTCCACCAATTCCCAAAGCTCCTGGGATCTGAACAAAGTCTTCATTTTTAAACTCCATAAATGATATTTTTCTCCTTTGAAGATTGGAATTAGAGGCTAAGTTGCAGAACTATTGTTGTTGCTTGCCATAACTATGTCTCTTAGGTGTTTCACTCAATTACTCATATCTTTTGTTGGACAAAGAAAGAAGCAGATAAGAACATGGAAGTGCTCTAATACCATTCTTGTATGTAAATAGGAGAAGGGAAAAAGGATAATTTTTCACTGCCATTTGAAACTGAGAAATTGTAGAGCTTACATAGAAACAAAAAGATGAACTGAGAGAAAGATAAAAAGACAGACTAGGACTCTTGACTTTTGTAACTGAAATATAATTTTTAAAACTCTACTAATGTTGTATTTAAGACACGTGGTAGTGATTATTTGAATTAATTAACCAACACCCCCTCCCCACTGATTTTTTTTGTTAGAAATATCCCTTAGTCTTTAGTTTTTATACATATTAGACCTAAAAATATAAAATTTATGTTGTGCATCCCTCCGAAATAAATGTTCAAGCTTCGTACCTGATATGAGAGGTATATACACTTGAAATTGGATGGTTTGGTGATCAGCTTATAAGTGGGAGATTGTTGAGTTGTGCAGTGATTCCTTGTGCATCTGATCAACGGTATTGCAGCCAAGCATGTGTTTCGGTTCTACTGTTGAGTGGTGCACACGTCTCTATATAAAATCTCAATGTAATTTTAACTCTCTTTCATAAATTAATAATAAATCTCTCTATTTCGTTAGAATACATAACACGATTACCCTAATTGTGAACCACATCGATCATTGTAATTTTTTGCATCTCTAATTGTGTATTCTTCGAGATCCTAACCATTCCAAATTAGTATATTGAAAATACATGTAATTTCTCCATAATCTTGTGTAACTTCTAGTATTATTTTAATATGATAAAAAGATACTTGAATAGAAAAGTTCCTTTTGTCAAATAGAAAACTACAGTATTTTGTATTAAATGTGAATTGAAAGAAAAGATGTATTTTTCACAAAAATGGAACTAACGAAATTGTCTCATTGAATGCATCTTGAAGGCATACACCCGGTAATTGGAAACCTAGTAACAAAAATCAACATTTTCTTCTTTTTCTGAATTGATCAATCATCTTCATACCTTATTAATCCTATGTTACTTTATTCATTTATATAAACGCTTATTTATTTCGGTACTATCCATTTTGAGCAAAGAATAAATTATAGACAAAAAGGTGTCGATCGAATTTGTGTTTTCTTTATTGGAAAGAACGAAAGGTCGAGATGAACTAGCAGTAGTGAGAAATTGATTTTCATACGCAAAAGACGTATAAAATGAGGGCTTTGAAGCCTATGAACCTAAATCCGAGCAAGAAAGAGCATTTCAAAACAGGATCATCTAATAAAAAACGGAGACTTGATGATGATCATTTTGCTCGGAAAAATGGAGGAACAAGTTCATCAAAATCGCAAAAAATCAGTACTCGTAGAAGCAAGAGGTTAGAGAACAGCAACCCCAAAGAAACACAAAAAAGTGCCACAATTCTAGCATGGCTCATCGATTCCAAAATAGTCCCAGATAACGCAACCATCTACTATACAGGCACAACAACTCAAGATGGTTTTAAGAAAGGGACAATAGAGGCCAATGGGATTGTATGTACTTGTTGTCGAAGCTTTTTCACTGTCCCGGGTTTCCAAGTGCACACCGGAGGGAGAATTATTGACAATCCCTATGATGCAATCGGAGTTGATGGAATTCAAGGAGATGGTAGTATTACTCCTCTTTCACAATGTATGGAATCAGCTTTGCAAAAACGAGATGAACCAGAACACCATGGGATCAAACATGTCACCACGAAAGGATCAGATGGCGATATTTATGATGATGCGTGTATGTTATGCGCTGATGGAGGGAATCTGATTTGTTGCGAACAATGTAACTCGACATTTCACGTGAAATGCTTAGGCATGCAGGTAATTATAAGTTGAATTTGGTTTTGTTCTTCGTTTGCAATACTTGTCTTTCGTAAAATGAGACTTCTAGTGTGCAGGTGGTGCCTGATGAGCCATATTATTGTTCGTATTGCGCTTGCAAGTTATGTGGAAAGCCTATTACCAAAAGGGATTCTTCTTGGCTCACTTGCTCTTTATGTGAAAAACAATGTATAAGAACTAATTATAATATCTCGTATCCTTATCGAACACTAGCGAATTAATGAATTGTTTATGTAAATACAGATCATGTGAAGTGTTCAAAAGAGTCGTTAACGATTGACATTAATCGCTTTCCAAGAGCATTTTGTGAGAAAAGTTGTCGAAGCATTCATGAAAAGTTGGAAAGCAAGTTAGGAGTGAAAAGAATGCTTGAAGACGACTTGTCGTGGACTTTGCTGCACAGATTTGATAGAGAATATGGTTCTTACGAGGTTGGTGCAACCAAAAGACTCGAGTGCTACAGCAAGCTTGCGGTTGCATTTAGATTATTGACAGCTTGTTTTGAGCCCATAAGAGATCGACATACGAGAATCAACATGATTCGAAATGTAGTATACAATTGTGGGTGAGTAATAATGAAGAAAAATCAAAATTGTAAGGAAATTTCAAGACTTTAATAGTTGATCATAATCATGGTTTAAAGATTTATTTAGGTCCGATTACCAAAGGATAAATTTCCGTCGCTTTTTCACTGGTATAATTGAAAAGGGTGATGAAGTTATAGCAGTGGCATCAATCAGGTATATTTCATAAGTTATGACTTTAGGATTCATGGGAACTCGTTTTCTTGATGTGTTTTTGCTTATTTTTTTAGAGTTCATGGAAGTAACCTAGCAGAGATACCATTTATAGCAACGGCTGAACCACACAGAAACAAAGGAATGTGTGGGAAACTGTTGAATGGGATCGAATCTGTAAGTCATGGTTCAAGATTAGGGTATCTTTTTCTTGTTTCTTGATCATATCGATTTAGAAAAAGATGGTGGTTTGGTTATAGTATACGAATTGAATTGGCAGGATCTTCAAGATTTTGGAGTTAGAACGTTGGTTATCCCTTCTTCATCCGAGACGATAAGGGTTTGGAACGAGAAATATGGTTTTAATCCTCTGAAGGAGGAGACAAAGAAAGAAATCATGAAACTGAACGTACTTATGTTTCATGATTGTTTAAGAATGCAGAAGACGATACGAGGTTATGCCTTCCTTCTCTTTCTCTAGATCTGTGCACACACGTTTGCACGTATATATATACTTTAAGATGTTTGATTATACCTTCCTTCTCTTTGTCTAGATCTGCAGGGCACCATTTAGTTTTATTGTAAGTGACATACAATAAATTAAATTAATTAATATTGACAAATGCATAACAACATTGCTTTCTTCATGCAGAAAGAATCGATTTAAACGCCGAACCACCTCAAGAGTGTGACAGAAGAACAGTAGCATGTTGATATTGACAACCTTTTTTTCAAAAAGCAAGATATACTCTATCTATATTAGGCACGTTCAGTGACTCCTCGTGAAACACAAATTCTCGTTTGTTTAGTTAAACAAATGAACGAACATAAACAATGGTTTCGTTCGTTCAGTTATGTTTACGAACGTTCGTTTACGTTCATTTATATTCGTTTATATAAGTTCATTTCATGTACATATATGTTTAGTTGTGTTTGATTACATTACTATATTATATATTATTTTTTGTTCATATATGTTCAATTATGTTTGTTTATTTTTGTTCATTTATGTTCGTTTAGCATGTTCACGAATATAAACGAACGAACATAAACAATGTAATTTGTTAAACGAACGAACATGAATAAGAAAACCCGTTTGTTTATTTGTTCGTTTTTATTTATTTGTTCGGCTAACTTAAAAGAACGAACATGAACAAGCCCCCGTTTGTGCTTCGTTTTGTTCATTTACAGCCCTAATCTATATATTTTATATGTAGCCTGCAATTTTCAGTCATATACAGTAACACTACTAGAAAAAACATTCATTTACAAAGGAAGTTTCCGTCATAAAATCGTCATCAACCGACGAATTTACACTAATTTCATAATTATTAGATTTTGTAATGGATTACTAATGGATTTCTGATGCATTATCGAAATTATTTACTAAATTTACATTTGACGGCAAATTTTAAAAAATAGACGGGTCTACATAGTAACTTCGCCCCTCACATATACTTAGCTTTGGTAATGATCAAAAATATTTTTTTATTAAGAGAACATTTGAAAAATATTTTTTGTTAAGAGAACATTTGAAAAAAAAAATTTGAACCATACAATTTTTTAAAATTAAAATAATCAAATAATATTAATATACTAAGTAAAAATATAAACAAAAAATAAACAAAAAATAAGTATATAAACAAAAAATAAGTAAAAATTTAAAAAATCTCAATAACCAACACCACTCACCACTCCGACAACACCACCCACCACCATCACCCATCACCGCCACCCGTCACCGCTACCCACCTCCACCACCCCTACCTACCACCAACGAAAACTACCATTATCACCACCCGCCACTGCCAACCAGGACCACCATCCACCACCACCGACCCACCCACCACCACCACCAATCACCACTACCCCTACCCACCACCCACAAAAACCACCACACACCACCGACCAATGCCAACCTCAACCACCATCAACCACCACCACCCATAACCACCGACCACCACCACTCATCACCACCCGTCGATACCAACACTACCCACCACGGCCACCACCACCACCTATCACTACCACCTACCCACTAGCCATTATTATAACCACCACCCGCCACACCGACCATTATGACCACCACCTGCCATTACCACCAAGTACTACTCATCACCACAACCCCCACCACCACCCGCCTCCACCACCTATCACCACCACCACCACCACCACCACAACACATCTCCACTACCCATCACTACCACATACCCACCACCCGCCACACAAACCATTATGACCACCACCTACCATTACTACCAAGCACCACCCATCACCATAACCCACTACCACCACCCATCACCATCACCCATCACAACCACCTATCACCACCACCCCTACCCACCCATCACCACTACTATCACCACTACCTGCCTCCACCACCCACCACAACCACCCGCCACTACCCATCACCACCACTCACCTCCACCATCTATCACCACCATTGTCATCACCACCCCACCTATCACCCGCCAAAATCACCATGCATCACCATCACCACCCGTCACCACCACCACCCACCACCTCCTCTACCACCACCACCAGTTATCACCACCTTCCACCTCTACCACACACCCAACACCTACCATTATGACCATCACTTGCTACACCTACCATTATGACTACCACCAGCCACCACCACCAACCACCCATCACCACAACCCGCTATTACCACTCATAACCACTACCTACCTCCACCAGACCACCACCCATCACCTCCACCCACCACCCATCACCCACCATCACCACCTACTAACATAATCACCCACTACCGACCACCACCATTGCCCATCACCACTACCCACCTCCAAAACCCATCATCACCACCTGCCATCACCACCCCACCTATCACTCGCCAAAACCACCATCACCACCCGTCACCACCACCCTCACCACCAACCACCACCACCTATCACCACCACCCGTCTTCACTACCCATCACCATTACCCGTCACCACCACCAAACAGCACCACACGTCACCACCACCCATCATCATTTGAGTCAGATCTCCAGTGACGACTCATTTGTTCCAGTTTATAAAACCTTCGACGTTCAAAGATCCGGTTGTCGTTCAATAGGACTGTCTCCATCACTGAAATCGACTAGTAGCCACCCTCAAGGCCAGGCTCCACACGAGATGGAAGGTAGTGAACTACCATTGTGAAGGAGTATGATTCGCTCCTTCATTTCTTCGACTATCCTCTCAAGCAGAAAGAGGTGATGGAAGATGGGGATAAGTGAAAAGCAGTTTCTGATGGTTGGAGACCGTGAGAGATGGCAACAACAAATCTGGAGAGAGTGAAGAGGCACCGGTCCAGTGATTCTTGTGGCTTATAGTTGTTCCGACGATGTTCTGTCGACGGCGTAATGGTTGCTCCGACTGCAGCTTAATGGTGGTTCTGGCGGTCTAGATCTAACTTAACATAACAAAGAGTGTGTAGATTGTGGGACAAAAATAATTATTTTTATTAAAATCTTTTTGTTATACTTCTAAATTTTATTTTTTAAAATTTGTTCTTAATTGTTCTCGATTTAAGAAATGTTCTCATTTGAACACACACAAATATATATATATATATATATATATATATATATATATATATATATATATATATATATATATATATATATATATATATATGTATATATAGGGAGATGATCAAATGAGAACACCTAAAAGGTTGAGAACGCGAGAACAATTTTGAACCAATCAATATACAAGGGTATATAGGTAAATGTGTCCTTTAATTAAATTATAAAAAATAAAATAAAAATGGTATGTTACTAAATTTTAGGGATTCAAATTACTGTTACTAAAAACAAGAATTATTCATTGTTTTTAGATTATTAATTAAAGATAAAAAAAAAACATTTTATCAATTTTTCGTTCGAATTTAAAAATCAAAAGATTTTATCTTGCTTTGCCTAATTCATGGTCATAAATGAATAAATATCAAACTATTTTATCTTGAATACATAGAATAAAATTTTGCTAATTTTTTGCTTTGGTTTTATCAAGTAATGTCATATTTATAAGTGAAGATGCAATGATTAGACTCGTTTTTTTTTTTCATGAATTGAAAACAAAGAATGTTTGAGAATTTATCATTTCATTCGAAAAGAAGAAACCACTAATTATAATCATAAATGAGTACAACTCTAAACGAAATCATTTCATTACAAAAGAATGAACATCTAATAAAAATCATACATGAATACAAATTCAGTCATACATTTCTAACCATATATGAATATATTTAAAAAAAAAAATACAAAAGACATCTAAATTTCTACATTTCCAGTCATTATATTCATTGATAAATATACCACTAGTCATAAATGAATTCAAAGAGGGGCGCTTGATCATGTTGTCGATTTCCTTGCTTACAGTTATCCTTATTCAAAATGAGCTCTTACATTAAACCTGTTCAAAACAACAATCATTAAGGTATAAAGACATGCTATTATAATATAGTTCTATTCATTGATGATTAAACTCAAACAACCTATTTATAAAATCTGGTTTATCGGTTTGGACATTCCCTTGAGAGTCTTCCAGATAATCTTGAATGTTTCCTAAAACTCATCCATTATACAAAATACCTTTGATGAACTAGACACATCATTTTCCTAAATTTGGAAAAACAAATTTATATTACAAAATCATAAAAAATCCTTATTCAAAAATGAATCATGTTACAAGCAGTAATGGAAGATATACAATCAATAGTGAATAAAATACATTACATGCCTACTCTTATAATGTTTCCTAAACTTTTCAATAAAATAACTTTAAATTTCCATAACAAAATACAAACAACAATCACAAATTCATAATTCATGATCAAGTTCTCCACTTGCAACCAAGATTTTCACAAGGTTGATAACACAACCAAGTAAAAATGCGAGAATGAATAAAAGGGTTGAAAAAAAGAAACTTAGCTACTTGGTGATGCACGAATCGTGTTCTTTTCCTACATCAGTGAAACTTAGCTACCTGGTGATGCACGAATCGTGTTCTTTTCCTACAAAGAACTGATGATTTAGAAAAATCAATTAGAAAAAAAGAGTAGATCGATAATTGAGAACCTGGAATAGGCACCCATTAGAGGTTAGCCATCTGCGGTGGTGGAATCAGGTAATCAACAACCACCACGCTCTCTATGGAATCACCGACTTTCTCCTCCTGCGAGTTCACACCTTCTGAATTTGAATCCATTGCCTCCAAATCAGCCTGCCCAGGCAAAACAGCAATTGAAGCGATCGTAAACCCTTTCGCCCTTTCATGAGAGAAATTCTCACCCAAACTTAGTTGTTCAATCGCTTGAAACTGATCTTTAATTCCTCCAAACACTTCCAAAACCCTAGATTTCTCGTTTTCCCCTAAATTCCCCTTCAACTTCAGAAATGTAACTCTTATCGCCGACCCTGGCTTCGATGAGACACTAGCACCATTAGACATCCAATCAACGGTCATGACGTCATTGATGATCGGTTTATTCTCGTTGATGACGCGAACGTGCTCAGGATGCACCGTGTACTCTCGGAGACCCTCCTTTGATATGTGATGTTAGTCTGCAGAAGATGGAGGCGTGAGGCGTGCCCTAGATTCACAAAAGATAGATGAAGAGAGTCACAGAAATTAAAGGAAATATGTGGATGGTTGAGAAATTATAGGAATTAATTAATGTTTCTAAAGATACAATTACTGTAATACCCTTTTCACCATTTAAAAGTTACACTTTAATACAAGTAATTTTAGAATTTACATAAATGGCCCGTTTGATAACAGCCTTAGATTTTATTATTTAGAAGCTCCAGATCTGTTCTCGTGTTCTCAACCTTTTTGGTGTTCTCAATTGATCCTATATATATATATATATATATATATATATATATATATATATATATATATATATATATATATATATATATATATATATATATATATATATATTGAAACGACAAATCTAACATACTTCTAATATCTCATTTGTCCGTGAGAGGATTTGAAATATATTAAGCTACATATGGATATACAAGTTTATATCTTCTTTTTAATGGATGGTATTTGAAATATATTAAGCTATATATGGATATACAAGTTTATATCTTCTTTTTAATGGATGGTTAATTACTTCTACTTACCAAAATACGTTTCAACTTTAA
Organism: Lactuca saligna; assembly: GCF_052625555.1. NCBI lineage: Eukaryota > Viridiplantae > Streptophyta > Magnoliopsida > Asterales > Asteraceae > Lactuca > Lactuca saligna. Next base: position 150,972,138 of record NC_136422.1, read on the forward strand.
GGCTAAAGATTTTGTTTTTTGTTATTATGTAATGCAAATTGCAACTTTTATTAGTAAAAAATTTATCACCTGAACTTCTTCAACATCTCTTTCTATAAGTATGCCAAGTAAAACATTTGATGGAATTAATTAATCTAATTTATCAAACGAATGTAGCTTTTGGATTAAAAAATTATATAAAAATCAAAACGCTTTCAAACGCATTTGATGAAATTAATTAATCCAATTTTATCAAACGCATGAGTAAAATTATATAAAAATCAAAAGGCATTCAAAAGCTTTTCAAAAGCTTGCTTTTGGATTAAAATCTTTTTGTTTAAAATAAAAGCTAAAAGTTAGTCATGTTTGTGAGTAGTAAGTTTAATCTATAGAATTTTCATATTTAAAGTAGTTAAATTTTTTTTTGAACCGCAAATACTCACCTATTAATCCTACTTTCGATTTTATGTCTTTTGTCCACCACATGATTTTAACTCTGGAGCACTTAGGGGAGAGACATATTTTCAATACACATGATACCTACTCGTTTTAATTGAGAGAAATCCAGAAAATTTTCCCTACAAAATTCCTTAATTTGTTCCTTGTTCCTCTCTATATCTACGAGTGGTTTTGTTTGATATGCAAATTCCATTCATCTCGTTACCCTTCATTTTGTACCAGAACTAGGTGAATGTCTATGTATATATCTCGTAACACCATGGATGCCTCCAAGAACAAATAAGAACAATTCAAGCTCCATTATCTGATACTCGCCAAAAACAACTACATCGTATGGGTAATTAAGATGAAAGTATTCATGTAAGCACAAGGAGTCCACTACATCACTGAATCATTAAACACGAGAGAAGTCGTGAATGTACGTAGAGATACAAATAGCTAAATCAACCATTTATGAGGGAATACTATGGAATTTTTGTTACCATTGATGGAGAATGAAATGACGAATGAGGCGTGTGACCTTGAAAACCATGTAAATGGGTGTGGATAGAGTGGAGACTACAAAAGTACATTCTTTGAAGGTCAAGTTTGAGGCATTAATAACGACCTAGACCGAATCAATTGAAGAATTTGCTATGAAGTTGAACAACCTGATGAACAACATTTGGGCCTTAGGAGATAAGAGCGAGGAGTGATATGTAGTGAAAAACCTACATGCAGTTTCAATGAAGTTTCACCAAACCACTTAAGCAATCGAGTTATTTGGAGACTTAGATTGTAGGTCTATCAAAAAGCGATCAGTAGCCTAAGGACTTAAGAAGAGAAGATTTGAGGACCCAAGCACAATGATGATAATATATTGTTGTTCACTCATGACGAGTAGATGAGTAGGTAAAAAAATTGGTGATGACTGGTGTGTCGTCGTCTAATACAAAGGAATTAACCACTTACTATTGAAAGTGGATCATGGGAAAGAGCATGGTCGTAGTAACTATGGTACAAAAGAAAGTTTCATGGTGGTGATTCGATCAAAAAACAACATGAGGGTTGTGGTCCCATTTGGAGTCATGATAAGCGTACAATCAAGTGTGACAAATATGAAAATTGTGGAAACTAGTAAACCCCTTGGGAAAGAAATCAGGAGGTAAATCTTTCCTAAACTCCAAAAATGAATCGGTGTTATGCTTGGTCGTGCACAAAGAAGCTATTATAAATGAATAAAATGTAACACCAAAGTTGTTAACGAAGAAAAAAAATGGTTTGAATTCGAACATTTGGTGTTTAAATAATGGAGCAAGTAGCCATATGATAAGACGATGATTAAATTTATATGAAATAGATACATGTGTTAGAGGGAATGTGAAGATTGGTACTAGCTCGAGGGTACTCATGTAAGGCAAAACATCTATAAACTTGCATTGTAAAAATGGAGAAAAGTGTTGAAATTATAAGCTAGACTTAATATATAATTAACGTGGTAATTTAGAGTAAAAGAAATAAAGTAGTTATTAATTAGGGGTATGGTAATCGGCTTCTTCTAAGGGTTACAATGGTTTCTTTTCAAGTTTCCATCAATGCATGTGTTTATATATTTAGTGTTTGAAATATTGTATGTTGGTTGTTATGTGATATAATAAAAGGTCTTTATTTCCAAGTGCATGTAGGGTTTTGAGCATTCTACCACTCCTAAAGTGTTCATGCAACACTAGAAACCTTGGATCTATGTTTGACTAAGATACATACAAAATTGATTTTCCAAGGTTCATAATCCTATCTAGCATATATGGGGAACTTTTAAACATAAAAGTAAGCTAGAAAACATACATTGTAGTAGTTTGGATTCCTTGAAAAACTTTGAGAGCCTAGAACCCCAAGTGTGATGCCTCAAATGTCTCACACATCACCAAATGCACTTGGAATAAACTTGAGAGAAATGTCACACTACTTGAAATCGGCTAGCCCTCTTCTTTCTTGCTTAAGTGTCAATTTTGGTGAACATAAGGGTCCTTATATAGTGTGTGACAATAAGGGTTACACCATGTAAACCCTAATTGTCACGATCTTTCATTTTCATGACCCATGGGTTCTATAACCACCATGGAGCATCCATGGATCATCCTATGGGTTTTAGCCCAACTTGATAATCCAATGAGCATTAGCTCACTATACAAGTATGAGCGATTTACACAATCAGCCCATATATTTAATTAGTCACCTTTTTTTATCACTTAATAAATTATAATTTAATTCTTGATCAATATTAGTTAAATAACATTATTAATATATTAGAACTTATAATATATTAATAAACCATAAGTGTTATTTCTCTCATTTTATTCTATCCAAATGCGTGATGCCATGCAACCCAAATGGACCATGCCAAACCGGGTCAAGTATCTTATCCAACAGTCTCCCACTTGGATAAGTCTAATAACTATAACTGCAAGTATGACTTCAGGAACCGATCAACAATCGTAGCTCTTTCAAGGTCTCTCGGAACTGAGATGATGATGATACACCATTTAAGATAAGTGATCATATGATCCTCTATTCTAGATATCAACCAGACAAATACATGGAACAACGTCTTACTTATTGTCCAGCAGTTTGCTTCTCGATTTCCGATTTGTTTGACAAAGAACTTAATTGAACACATCAACTTAGTTCTGACTGGGCCCAGTACATAAGTCAAAACAAAATGATCGAGGGGCCCAGATATCGCTTCTAATCGAAGAAGGAACAAATAAACTTCGAATCATATGCTTGTTCTACTACTTGTTGAATCACACACAAAAGCACACTTTATAACATCGACTTACCATTACGTTTTCGTACAATCAATGTATAACCGACTTATAGGTAACAAGTCATATCTCTAGGTTTGAAGGCTTATGTGATATTACCATCTCACGATCACTCAAGATAAATTCCATGAAGTGATACCAGTGAGTGTGGGTTGAGTCAAATACTTAGAACTTATGAGCACTCATGAGTTTTGTAGCCATGTCCAACATCTTATACCTCTACAACCAACTCATGACAGTCTAGATTCATACCTACTTCCAACATATGACCAACTGTGGAGAATTTGAATAATATGTAATACATAACATAAATATTCTGGAAGTCAAAACATGCAAAAGAAATATAGTAAACGATTGACAAAAGATAGCAACACTTTACTCATAAATAAACACAACTTTTATTCATCATCAAATTTCAATTACACTTTACAAATTTCAGAGCTATCTAACTACTAAAACTAATATCATCATTCAGCCCTATGCGCCTCGCATGCTGGAGATGCTTAACCCTACTCAGTCCCTTCATGAGGGGATCTGCTGGGTTCTCATCCGATGATACCCTTTTTGCCACGAGAAGTCCTTCTTCTATTCGATGTCTGATGAAATGGTATTTTTTGTCGATGTGTCTGGATCTCCCATGATTCCTTGGTTCTTTCGCTAAGGCAACTATCACAGAAAATTTCCATAGGCTCCTTTATAGCCGGTACAACTCCAAGGTCTCCAATAAAGTTCTTCAGCCATATTGCCTCTTTTGCTGCCTCGCTTGCCGCTACTCTGATTCGCACGTTGAATTAGCCACTGTCTCCTGCTTGGAACTTTTCCAAGTAATTGCTCCTCCGTTTAAGGTAAAGACCCAGCCTGAATAAGAGCGGAAATTATCCCTATTAGTCTGGAAGCTAGCATCACTATACCCCATAATTCTCAAGTCATTACTCCCACCAAGGGTAACGACCCAGTCCTTAGTCCTCCGAAGGTACTTAAGAATGTTCTTTACCATAGTCTAGTGAGCCTTGCCAGGGTTCCCTGATTTTTGCTGACCATCCTCAAAGCAAAGGCTACATCAGGACGAGTACAAGTCATAGCATACATGATCGAGCCTACAGCGGAAGCATAAGGTACTCGACTCATTTTTGCTATCTCAGCCTCGGTACTCGGGCTTTGAGCCTTACTCAATCTGGCGTTACTCCGAATGGGTAACTCTCCTTTCTTGGAATCTTGCATGTTGAACCTCTTCAGCACCTTATCCAAGTAGGTACTTTGACTAAGTCCAATTAGTCTTTTACTCTGGTCTCTCAGAATCCTTATGCCTAGAATATAGGCAACTTCTCCTAGGTCTTTCATAGCGAAACACTTCCCAAGCTAGGACTTCACTTCCTGCAAGGTTGGGATGTCATTTCCTATGAGTAGTATGTCATCCATATACAGTACCAAAAAGCTAACTATACTCTCACTAGCCTTGACATATACACAAGATTCATCTACACTCCTCGAAAAGCCAAACTCTTTGACTTTCTCATCGAAACAAAGATTCCATCTACGAGGTTCTTGTTTCAATCCATAGATGAATTTCTCAAGCTTACACACTCTATTAGGGTACTCTGTACAGACAAAACCCTCTGGCTGACTCATGTAAACATCCTTATCCAACTTTCCATTAAGGAAAGCGGTTTTGACATCTATTTGCCATATTTCTTAATCATGAAATGCAGCAATGGCTAATAGGACCCTAATGGACTTAATCTTTGCTACTGGTGAAAGGTCTCATCATAATCAACTCCCGGAGTTTGAGAAAAGCCATTTGCAACCAGTCGCCCTTTATACATATGTACATTACCATCCATGTTGGTCTTCTACTTGAAGATCCATTTGAACCCAACTGTCTTTCAACCTGGTACATTATCAACCAAGTTCCAAACTTGATTGTCATACATGGACTGTATCTCGCTGTCCATTGCCTCATTCCATTTAGCAGACTCGGGGCCTATCATGGCTTCCGCATAATTGTTAGGTTAATCCAGACTTACCAGTGTCGTATCACTGATAAGTGTCCCACTTTCCGCAGTAATATGGAAACCATAGTAGTGCTCAGGTGCATTCCTAATCCTTGTGGAACGCCTCAAAGGTACAGACTCGTCAATTGGTTCAACAGGAGTTTCCTCCTCAGGTTGACTGTTAGGGTTTGAAGTTCCTTCACCACTTGACTCTTGAATATTTTTGAGGTAAATTTCCCTCCCACTGTTTCCTTGTCTTATGAACTCTCTCTCTCTCTCTCTCTCTCTCTCTCTCTCTCTCTCTCAAGACACCCCTCCTTTCTACAAATACCATATTCTCACTAGGTCTGTAGAAGAGGCAACCAAAGGATTTCTGTGGGTAGCCGAAGAAAATACACATCTCGCTTCGAGGTTCAAGCTAATTGTGAGTCTCACGCCTCACGAAAGCCTCACAACCCCTAATCTTGATGTGGTCTAGATTAGGAACTTTTCCAGTCCACATCTCATGAGGAGTTGTGGCAACTTTATTTGTAGGGACTAGATTAAGGATATGGGCGGCAGTCTATAAGGCATAACCCCAGAATGAGATTGGTAGCAAAGCTCGACTCATCATGGAACGAACCATATCTAACAAGGTTCGATTAAGCCTCTTAGCCACACCATTCAACTATGGTATCCTGGGAGGTGTCAATTGTGAGACAATGCCACATTCCTTAAGATAGTCGAGGAACTCTGTACTAAGATACTCACCACCTCGATCGGATCAAAGCATCTTAATGTTCCTGCCCAATTGATTCTCGACTTCTTTTTTAAACTCTTTAAACCTTTCAAAAGTCTCTGACTTATGCTTAATTAAGTATACATATCCATATCTATTATAATCATCTGTAAAAGTCACATAATAACGATTAGCATCTATTGTGGTAGTTTTGAAGGGTCCACACACATCTGTGTGCACTAGATCCAACAAACCTTCACCCATTGCACAAGAACCAGTAAAGGGTGACTTTGTCATTTTTCCAAGTCAACATGATTCACAACTATCATCTGACTTTAGGTTAAATGACTCCAAGAATCCATCCTTTTGAAGTTGGCCTATGCGTTTCTTACTTACATGTCCAAGATGATAATGCCATAATGATGCTTTATCCAAGTTATTATTATTATTAGAAGAATCAATACATAACACATTATTTCCTAGGTTATCTACAATTGACACAGCTTCATACACACCATCACAAGGTAATTCTTTAAAATAAAGAACATTATTAAAGAAAGCATTTATTCCACCAAATTCATTATCAAAAGAAAAGGTAAACCCTTGTTTGTACAAAGCATGAAGGGAAATAATATTTCTAATGTAAACCCACTACTTAGCAACAAAGAATAAACTCCAATCTTGGTGATAGGTGAAGCTTTCCTATTCCCCATGATCAAGTTTATCTTTCCATGCTCCACATTCTCACTTCTTCTTAGTCCCTGCAAATCAGAACATTTATGAATTCCACATCCTGTATCAAGGACCCAAGAGTTAGAATAGGGCGAGTTATTAGACAATATTGTGTAAACCTGCATGGTTGGGTTTTACTTTCCCATCCTTTATGTCTTGCTGGTACTTTGGGCAGTTCCGCTTCCAATGTGAATTTTCAGGGCAATATAAGCATTCAGCCTCTTTTGGGTCAGAAGAAGGAGTGATGAAACCTTTCTTGGTTCCACTTGAAGAGGAGCCATCAAGGGTCTTACCCTTGGTACTCTTCGAAGGGTTCTTCCTCTTTTTCCCACTACCTTTCCCGATTGCCAGGACAAGGGCGGAGTTTGGAGTAGGAGTAGGAGTAGTAACAACTGACTTACCTTTAAGACCCGTTTCAACAGTCTTTAGGAGTCCTTGAAGCTTACTGAGGGTAACTTCCTCCTTGTTCATGTGGCATGTCATGCGGAATTGATCATAACACGATGGTAAGGAGTGCAAAATGATATCTATTTCTAACTCCTTGGGGAAGTTCACACTCAGTTTCAGCAAACGGTCCACATACCTATGCATTTTCTACATGTGGCCCGCGATGGGTTCACCATCCATCATCCGGGTTGTTATCATAGAGGAGATAATTTCATATCGCTCTTGACAAGCACTTTAATGGTAGCGGTCCATAAAATAATGGTGCATCTCAAAAGGATAGTAGTCCTCATAGGACTTTTGGAGCTCGACTGTCATAGTGGTCAACATGATGCATGCCACTTTGGTAGCATCTCTTTCACGTGCCTCATATTCAACGACCTCCTCAGGAGAGGCAGATAGCTCGGGTACCTTAAGCTCATTGTCTAGGACATATTCCTTGTCCTCAAACCGAGTGACCATCCCGATGTTCCTGATCCAATCCATAAAGTTGGATCCATCAAAGATGACTCTCCCACAAAGGTTCATGAGAGAGAAGGAGTCGGTAGGGTTAGATCCAGAAGCAACATTCTTGGAAGACATCTAAAAGAAGAACACAAGTTTAAATTAGATATAAAGATAGGCCTTAATAAAACACCCAAATGTAATATTAAGGCTAGGATCCAATCACAATATATTATAACTTAGAAGAGGGATGCCATAATCTAAGTTATAACATATTTGAAAGGTAGGTGAATAACGATTCACCAATATCCACCATGAAAAACGAAATATAAATGATTAGGTTTTTTTAATTGGTTTTTAGAAACTCCTAGATTCTTTTGATATTCACTGAACTTTTCAATGGCATGTTTCAATCTCGAGTGTACTATTCATATTTTGTGACTGGGATGCCGAGGATCACAAAACAAGGTGTGAAGTAACCATGCAAATTACTTGGTACACTTAATGTTTTTCACTCAATCGATGTGCCAGTTAACCAAACGCGCTTCACAGACCTATGAAAATCCTTAATTCACCCTTTTCCTACCTTGTTAAGTCCAAGTGAGTGTGCCAGTTAACCACACACGCTCCACTAACGACTTAATCAAAGTGCAAAGTGTAATTTCATGGGTTAGCACCTTATTCACATTTTCCTTAAGTAACCAAGATTGGGAATTTATAAAAACATTTAGTTACTTTAGTATCATTATACTTCTAATGAGAATTTTTAAGTCATTTTCCTACCCGATCGGCTAACGACCCTCCACCGATCAAGGAAGCGGTGGGTAAAACGACTTGATCTTATATATATATATATATATATATATATATATATATATATATATATATATATATATATATATATATATATATATATATATATTAACTTATATATTATAGAGTATAAGGGTTGAATTTTAACTTTTAAAATTCTAGGGGTTGGAACTAAAGATTATTAGATGACTTTACATGTTCCAAAACTTGATGGCAAGTTTTTTAACTTTACAAAACTTTTCAATTCATAACTTATGATTTATTTATTTATTAAAAATGAAGAGTCTTCATTTTTTGTAAGTTATGTGTTCTTTTAATGGATGTGTTACGAAGTGACTTTTGGTTATCCATAACTTGAGGTCAAGTTATAGACTCCATTAAAACACATAATGATCATGAATTAACTATCAATGAATAGCACATAATTCCTATGATCTTGCAAGAACTCATAAGAACATGAATACTCATATCAAATTTTCAAGAACATATGAACACATATAAACATGGAATTTTGATATTAGTCATTGTAAATGGATTAGAACAACTATTACACCATCTAAAACAAGTTTTAAAACACCAAAAAAAATTAGGGTAATGTTTCAAGTCCATTTCCAGCAGCAAAAATAAAAAATCTACACTCTGCCTGGCCAACTCATCAAGTGCAAGAACTGACTCGCCGAGTTGATTGAAGATACGCTTAGACTCGTCGAGTCCCCCCATGGACTCGTCGAGTCCCCTATGCAAAGAGCAAGAATTTCGACTTGTCCAGCTATTTTACATCAAGTATCAAACAAACAAGCCTAGGCTCTGATACCACTGTAGTGTTTTGAGTATTCTAACACTCCTAAGGTGTTCATGAAACCCTAGAAACCGTGGATCTATGTTTGACTAGGATACATGCAAAATTGATTTTCCAAGGTTCATAATCCTATCTAGCATACATGGGGAACTTTTAAACATAAAAGTAAGCTAGAAAACATACCTTGTAGTAGTTTGGATTCCTTGAAAAACCTTGAGAGCCTAGCACCCCAAGTGTGATGTCTCAAATGTCTCACACAACACCAAATGCACTTGGAATAAACTTGAGAGAAATGTCACACTACTTGAAATCCGCTATCCCACTTCTTTCTTGCTTAAGTGTCGATTTTGGTGAACATAAGGGTCCTTATATAGTGTGTTACAATTAAAGTTACACCATGTAAACCCTAATTGTCATGACCTTTGATTTCCATGACCCACGGGTTCTATAACCACCATGGAGCATCTATGGAGCATTCTATGGGTTTTAGCCCAACTTGATAATCCATGGAGAATTAGCTGTTGGAATAGTGTCTAAGGCTATAACTATATTCGGTGGTGCATGGTCATTTTGGGTTGCCTTCACCATAGCAACTTGAAGGATGATTTATTAAGAGAGAGTAAATATTATAAGGAATAATATTTAGCTATTTGATTAATATAAGTCATAAATTAATTGGTATTAATTTGGTGACTTAAAGAGATTAATTAAATAAGAGGGTATAAACTGTCAATTGTTTGATAGTTAGACTTTAGACTGTAAATCCATTAGGATGGACCTTGGACGGATTCTAAGAGCTTTAGGATAGCTCAAAATCGTCCATAGGGTTATCTATGGAATGGATTTGGATAGCCTTAAGAGAAGATTATCCAATTAGGGTTTAGGGTGAAACCCTTAAGGAGTCTACAAGTATAAATAGACCCTATGGGTGAGGGAATTGGACACACAACCTTAAGCAAGGATACTCTGGCCGAATTCATCCCCTCTCCTCTCTCCTAAATCATCTTGCTTGCTATTGGTGTTTGTAAGCCATTAGAGGAGTGACAATTGTGACTCTAGAAGCTCCAAGACAAACAAGATCAACAAGGGATTCAAAGGTATGATTCTAGATCTGTTTTAATATTGTTGTTTAACCTAATTAGCCATTAGAAGTCTTGGATTCAAAAGCATGTTTATTAGAAAGCCTAGATCCAAGCAATAGGGTTTTGCATGCGCACATAGGAAAGTTCTTATGGCTAAAACCCAACAATGGTATCAGAGCCTAGATTGGTTTTCTTTAAATTGTTGCTTGAATAACTGAAACAAACCTGCAAAATTCGATTTTTTGGGTTTTGAGTCACTGACTCGTCGAGTTCCAAGGTGGACTCGTCGAGTAGGCCTGACTCGGCGAGTCCCCTTGTGCACTCGGCGAGTCCAGGCGTCAGAAATGGCCAGATTCGGGATTTTTTCATAATTATCTTATGGAAACTTACCTTAATCATATTAGATCAATGTAAATCCGATTTTTTGATAAATATGACTATTATCTTGATCTAATTAAAGATATTTATCATCTAATAAAATATTTAATTTCCTTATATGATAATAATTAATTATTTTGGTAATTATCTTCAAAGAAATCAAGATAAATCAAATAAAGATAATTAGAATATTAATTGTTAATTGGAATTATTTGTTATTTGATCCTTCATGTTTTAAATGTTTAAAACCTACCCTTAAGTTTTGAAATTTATATTTGTGATTAAAGTTTTATTTTAGACAACTTAAATTTCAAACCCTAGATTTTGAAAAGTTTAAAATGCAACCCTATACTTATATAATATTACTAGAATAATATATATATATATATATATATATATATATATATATATATATATATGTATAACTAAATGCTAGTCTTACCGCTAGTAGGCCTCATTCACGAAGCCAATCTATAAGGTGGGTATAAGGTTGCGGCCTATAAAATGGCGCTTAATGGGTGTACACTCACACCCACCGCTTGCTTGATTGGTGGAGGGTCGTTAGTCGAACGGGTAGGATAGGGCAACCTCATCCTCTCATTAAAAGTATAATAAGAAATATGAAGTAACTAAATTTTTTTTAAATTTCCCAATCTTAGTTACTTTAGGAAAAGTGAATTGATGCAATCCCATGAAATTACACTTTGCACCTTGCTAAGATGTTAGTGGAGCGTGTGTGGTTTACCGGCACACTAATTGGTTCTAAGCGAAGGTGGCAAAGGGTGATTCATTGTTTATCATAGTTCGATGGAGCGTGTGTGGTTTACCGGCACATCGAATAGGTGATCGTAACAATGAAGGCACCATGTGAATTTGCATGGTAATTCACACCCGCTTTGTGATCCTCGGCATCCCAGTCACAAACAAGAGGGGCATATCGAGATTTAAACATGCCATTGAATAGTTCAATGAATCTCATCCGAACCTAGGAATTCTCAAAAAACTCTTAGGACTAAAAGTTTAAGTTTTGTGATGGAGAATTAGTGAATCGTCATTCACTTACCTTCAATTTATTTGCATGTTAGATTACGGCATCCCTTTTCTAGTATGTAAATGTTATTGTTGGATCCTAGCCCTAATTTTTCTTATTGGGTGATAATTAGGGATTCTTGTTCTAATCTATCTTTGTCCTTTCTATAGATGTCAAACGCAAACAACGCTGCTGCTAGTTCTTTCACGTTGATGAGCCTTTGCCAAAAGGTCACCTTCGATGGAACGAACTTTGGCGAATGGATAAGATACATTCGCACCATTTCTCGCTATGAGGATAAAGAGTATGTCCTCGACGAGAAGCTCGAGAAAATCAACCCCGAAGTTGCTACTCCCGCCGAAATCACCGCCTTTGAAACCCATGAGCGAGATGCAACAAAAGTACATTGCATCATGATCGCCACCATGAACTCCGAATTCCAAAAGTCCTACGAGGACATGTATCCATACGAGATGCATCAAGACTTGTTGGAGAGGTACCACCAAAACGCGAGACAAGAGCGTTACGAGATCTTCACTAACATGATTTCCGCCAAGATGGGTCATGGAGAATCTCTTACCGTGCACTTGCAAAAGATGCAAAGGTATGTCGACCGCCTTCGCAAGTTAAATGTTGACTTCGGCGAAGACTTGGCGATCGACATGGTGCTTCACTCTTTGCCTCCGATGTACAATCAATTTAGGATGACCTACCACATGAACAAAGAGGAGGTCACTCTAAGTAAACTCCAAGGTCTCTTGAGAGTTGCTGAGAGCAATTTCAAGGACAAGTTTGTTGCACCAACTCCCAATCCATCCGCTGCTCCTGTCTTGGCTATTGGTCAAGGGAAGGGACAGAAGAGGAAAGCTTCTTCAAATAACTATCGAAAGGTGAAAGCCCGAGATGGTTCCTCTTCTAGTGGGACCAAAGTTGATCCCTCTAAGCCCTGCTCTAACCCGAAGGAGGCAGAGTGCCACCACTGCCACAAGATAGGACATTGGAAGAGAAGCTGCCCGGATTACCTGCAAGCCATCAAGGAAGGAAAGATCAAGCCATCTTTCGCAGGTATATATGCAATCAAATCTAACGATTCTAATCATGCTAATTCTTGGGTTCTTGACACCGGTTGTGGTTATCACATTTGTTCTAATGTGCAGGGACTAAGAAGAAGTAGGGATGTGGAGCAAGGAAGGATCAATCTAATCATGGGGAACAGAAGATCGTCGCCTGTGACCAAGATTGGAGTGTATTCTTTAGTGCTTAAGAATAGTTTAGTTTTGGATTTGAACAATTGTTGCTATTCGCCAGAAATGGCTAGAAACATCATTTCATTTCATGGTTTATATAGACAAGGATTTAGATTTTCTTTTAATAATGAGAATGGTTCTATTTTGGCTTATCTAAATGGTGTCTTTTACTTTGAAGCTATACCATGTAATGGAATATATGAAACTGTTATGATTGTTGATAACTTAGGAAATGATGTTTTGAATATTGATTCTTCCACTAGTATGGATAAAGCATCCTTGTGGCATTGTCGTCTTGGACATGTCAACAAGAAACGCATAGCCCAACTCCAAAAGGATGGAGTGTTGGAGTCATTCGACCTCAGGGAAGATGACACATGCGAGTCTTGTTTACTTGGAAAGATGACTAAGTCACCCTTCACGAGTACTTGTGAAAGGGGTGAGGGACTATTAGACCTAATACATACTGATGTATGTGGACCTTTTAGATCAACCACGAAGGATGGGAACCGCTTCTATGTGACTTTTACCGACGATTATAGTAGATATGGGTATATCTATTTAATCAAGCAAAAGTCAGAAACCTTTGAAAAGTTCAAAGAGTTCAAGAATGAAGTGGAGAATCAATTGGGCAGGAAAATCAAGATGCTTCGATCCGATCGAGGAGGAGAGTACCTAAGTCTTGAATTCCATGATTATCTCAAGGAGTGTGGAATAGTTTCGCAATTGACGCCTCCTAGGACACCGCAGTTGAATGGTGTGGCAGAAAGGCGTAATCGAACATTATTGGATATGGTTCGCTCTATGATGAGTCGTGCTTCACTACCTATCTTCTTTTGGGGGTATGCCTTAGAGACTGCCGCCCATATCCTTAACCGAGTCCCTACCAAGAAGGTTGCCAAAACACCTCACGAGATGTGGACGGGGAAAGCTCCCTCGTTGGCACATATCAAGGTTTGGGGTTGCGAGGCTTTCGTAAGACGAGATACTCACGACAAGCTTGAACCTCGAAGTGAGCGATGTATTTTCATCGGCTACCCGCAAACTTCCTTTGGATATCTCTTCTATAGACCGAAAGATAATGTTATCTTTGTTGCGAGGAGAGGAGTTTTCCGAGAGCGAGAACTCATAAGCCAAGGAGACAGTGGGAGGCAAATCGAACTTGAAGAGATTCAAGAGTCGATAGATGAAGGAACCTCTACCGCTGGCATTCAACCCGAGGAGGAAACTCCGGCTGAACCGATTGACGAATCCTTACCTCTTAGACGTTCCGATAGAGTTAAAGTTCATCCCCAGTTTTATGGTTTTCATATTACTACCGAAGGGGACACGTATATTAGTGATGGTACACTAGTAAATCTTGATGAACCTAATAGCTACAAGGAAGCCATGGCAGGCCCGGAGTCTGCGAAATGGAAAGAGGCGATGGATAGCGAGATCCAATCCATGTACGATAACCAAGTTTGGAATTTGGTTGATTACGTGCCCGAACGTAAGACCGTAGGGTGCAAGTGGATCTTCAAGAAGAAGACCGACGTGGATGGGAACGTACACACATACAAAGCGCGATTGGTTGCGAAGGGCTTTACTCAAACTCCCGGAGTTGACTATGATGAGACCTTCTCACCAGTTGCGAAGATTAAATCTATTAGAGTGATGCTAGCAATTGCCGAATTTCATGATTATGAGATTTGGCAAATGGATGTCAAGACCGCTTTCCTTAACGGAAAGTTGGCTGAGGATGTTTACATGGCTCAGCCAGAGGGGTTTGTGGATCCGAAGCATCCGAATAGAGTGTGTAAGCTTGAGAAGTCCATTTATGGACTTAAGCAAGCGTCTCGCAGATGGAATCTTTGCTTCGATGAGAAAGTCAAAGAGTTTGGATTTGTACGAAGCGAAGACGAATCTTGTGTATATGTCAAAGCCAGTGGGAGTATAGTAAGCTTCCTCGTTCTATATGTCGATGACATATTACTCATAGGAAACGACATCCCGACTCTGCAGGAGGTTAAGTCTTGGCTCGGGAAGTGCTTCGCTATGAAGGACCTCGGAGAGGCTTCTTACATTTTGGGAATAAGGATAGTAAGAGAAAGAAGTAAGAGACTAATTGGACTTAGTCAGAATACTTACTTGGAGAAGGTACTAAAACATTTTAGTATGGAAAACTCAAAGAAGGGAGAACTACCGATACAAGGAAATGCCACGTTAAGTAAGACTCAAAGTCCGAGTACCGAAGCCGAGATAGCAGAAATGAGCCGAGTACCATACGCTTCCGCAGTTGGCTCAATCATGTACGCTATGACTTGTACTCGCCCTGATGTAGCCTTCGCTTTGAGCATGGTTAGCAGATATCAAGGGAACCCTGGCAAAGCACATTGGATTGCGGTGAAGAACATCCTTAAGTACCTTCGGAGGACGAAAGAATGGTTCTTAGTCCTTGGAGGGAGTGATGACTTGAAGGTGCGAGGGTATAGTGACGCCAGCTTTCAGACCGACAGGGACAACTACCGTTCGCAGTCGGGCTGGGTCTTTACCCTAAATGGAGGAGCAGTGACATGGAAAAGTTCCAAGCAGGAAACCGTAGCTGATTCAACGTGCGAATCAGAGTACATCGCAGCGAGCGAAGCGTCGAAGGACGCAATATGGCTGAAGAACTTCATCGGTGATCTTAGAGTTGTGGCGGCCATAAAGGAGCCCATGGAGATTTTCTGTGATAACGAAGGTGCGGTTGCCTTGACCAAGGAACTGAGGGATCATGGTAGATCTCGACATATCGACATAAAATATCACTTCATTAGACATCGTGTAGAAGAAGGACAACTCGTAGTGAAGAGGATATCATCAGAAGATAACCCAGCAGATCCGCTTACGAAGGGATTGAGTAGGGCTAAGCACTTGCAGCATGCTAGGAGTATTAGGCTGAAGGATGATATTAGCATAGATTAGATAGTATTAGAAACGTATAATAGATAAATGTAATTGACATTTGATGATTAAATAAAGAAGTTTTATTTATGAGTAAAGTTACTATCACATGTTAGTTGTTTAACTATTGTTTCACTTTGCATGTTTTGACTTCCAGAATAATTGAGTTTATTAGGAATAATCGAATTATTCAAATGGTCCACAATCGTTCATATGTTGGGAGTAGATATGAATGAAGATTGTCATGAATTGGTGTGTAGAATGTCTAAATGGTGTTAGACATAGCAAGGGTTGCTGCAACGTTCATGACTGCTTATGAACTGTTTTTGAGCATTGGAATAAACCCGCGCTTGCTGGAATCACTTTATGGAATACGATATAAAAGGTGATCGCAAGACGATAATATCATATGGTCTTAAAACCTAGATATATGGTTTATTATTTGTTAATTGATTGTGCATTGATAATGCGAAAACGCATCAGTAACTTGATGTTATAAAACGCATTGTTGTGTGTAGTTGGTTAATGAATAAGTAAATGCATATAAGTCGAAGTTTATCTGTAAATTTTATCCTAAGAGGGTAGAAGAGATATCTTGGCCACTCGATGATTTGATTTGACTTATGTGCCGGGCCCGATCAGAACTGAATTGATGTGTTCGATTAAGTTCTATGTCAAATAAATCGAAGATCGAGAAATCTAAATGCTAGACTAACCATTCCATAGGATTGTCAGCATGATATCTAACAGAGGACTGTACGATCCCTTATCTAAAGGACAAGATTGATTAGATCAGAGTTGACAGCGTCTTTGAGAGCTACGATTGCAAACCGTATTGTACTTGTATAGTTATTAGACTTATCCAAGTGGGAGACTGTTGGAATAGTGTCTAAGGCTATAACTATATTCGGTGGTGCATGGTCCTTTTGGGTTGCCTTCACCATAGCAACTTGAAGGATGATTTATTAAGAGAGAGTAAATATTATAAGGAATAATATTTAGCTATTTGATTAATATAAGTCATAAATTAATTGGTATTAATTTGGTGACTTAAATAGATTAATTAAATAAGAGGGTATAAACTGTCAATTGTTTGATAGTTAGACTTTAGACTGTAAATCCATTAGGATGGACCTTGGACGGATTCTAAGAGCTTTAGGATAGCTCAAAATCGTCCATAGGGTTATCTATGGAATGGATTTGGATAGCCTTAAGAGAAGATTATCCAATTAGGGTTTAGGGTGAAACCCTTAAGGAGTCTACAAGTATAAATAGACCCTATGGGTGAGGGAATTGGACACACAACCTTAAGCAAGGATACTCTGGCCGAATTCATCCCCTCTCCTCTCTCCTAAATCATCTTGCTTGCTATTGGTGTTTGTAAGCCATTAGAGGAGTGACAATTGTGACTCTAGAAGCTCCAAGACAAACAAGATCAACAAGGGATTCAAAGGTATGATTCTAGATCTGTTTTAATATTGTTGTTTAACCTAATTAGCCATTAGAAGTCTTGGATTCAAAAGCATGTTTATTAGAAAGCCTAGATCCAAGCAATAGGGTTTTGCATGCGCACATAGGAAAGTTCTTATGGCTAAAACCCAACATTAGCCCACTATATAAGTATGAGTGATTTACATAATCAACCCATATATTTAATTAGTCACCTTTTTGATCACTTAATTAATTCCAAATTAATTCCTGATCAATACTAATTAAATAATATTATTATTATATTATAACTTATAATATATTAGTAAACCATAAGTGTTATTTCTCTCATTTTAGTCTATCTAAATACATGATGCCATGCAACCTAAATGGACCATGCCAAACCAGGTCAAGTACATTCCAGCAATAGTTCTGGACTCAGACACTCTATCCAACAGTGCATAACTCACCCTCTTCATGAATTCTTTCCATAATTTTTCTTGCATATTTGTGTATTTTATGACTGAGTCCCAACAAAAATAAGGTATTATGTGATGTCTTTTATATCCTAATTCTATTTTATCCCAAGTCTCTATCGCAATATCATTAGCTTGAAGCAACTTGATGAAGATGTAAGCAAGGTGTTCATGCATGAGGATATTCTACGGGTTTATATGGAGAAAAAGGTGAAATGCATATAAAGGTAAAATGCTCCCTAAAAGGGTCGTATAAAAGACTGTTGGAAGATGTAAACCAACTTCTTTATATGTAGGAAAATCTTAACCTAACATGGATTTGGCATAAGCGCCCTTGCTATGTTGATGTTTAATAAATAAAGCTTATGAACCACAAAAAATGGTGACTGAACTACCTAAATTCAATCCACCAGCATGAGTTTGTAACTGTTGCATAATAAGTAAACAAGAACATACATGGTTCCCATCACATGAAAAATTTAGATTCGAGAAGGTTCTATAACATTTTCATGGTGGAATTTACGGTCTAATCACACCACGTACACCTACCAGTAATCTCTATTTTATTATGTTAGTCGATGACTATTCAAGAATGGTGTGGACATTTATGTTAAAAACGAAAGATGAATCATTTTATTACTTCAAGATCTTTTGTTTTTTTTAGAAAAAATCAGGCAAAAAATTACACATATCCAGAAACAATTAGGGAGGAGAGTTCCTCCCAAAAATATAGGAAAATTATTGTCAAGAGAATGATATATCATGAAATCTAACGATACATTACTCATCACAACAAAATGGCATCATGGAGAAGCAAAACCGAACAATGATTGATATGGAAAGAAGTTAACTTAAACAAATAAATTTACCAGCATGTTTACAGGGAAGGCATTCGACACTCCACCTACATACTTAAGTACGTGATGAAAAAAACACTTCAGAACCTAACTCCGTATGAGGCATTTCCGGAAAAAAAAAAAACCTCAAAGACTTAAGGGTGTTTGGGTGAATCGCTTACATGAAAATCACCATTTTCCATTTAAAGAAACTCGATGAATGGAATAGACTTTAGGACTAAATCATATGTTTGTATGATCCGAATTTTGGAAAAAAAATCCAGTTTAGCTGGCACGTATATTTTGATAATTAAATACATTAAACGTAGGGTTCAACAAGTACACACAACTTAGCACATGTACAGCCTTTAGGTTTCACTATTAAAGGTGAAGACTCACATGGTATAATGATAGACATAAATACGAGACACCATGTGATGGACCAACTGAAGCACGCCTCACAAGATCAAGAAGAAGTAAACCACTTTGATTTGAATAACTTTATTGTTACGTCGCAATTTTCACAACAAAATTTTCACTTTTTAATCCAGATAAAAGAAGGCATTTGTTAAAGTAACATTATAAAAACCATTTGTTCCAAAGTTTACATCCAAAATCAGGTTATGTTCATAAGTGTAAAACCATAAAATACGAAGTTGTTTATGTGTGTACAGTTACATATTCCCCTACCCACGATCATCTGAATGACCTGAAACATTTAATCCACAAATGTAAGCTAAAGATTAGTCAGTTCCCCAAAATAACACACACTACAATATACATACAAGCACATAAACATTGGCCTTCAATCCACGACTGGTCCATCCCTCTCCCCCATAACATAATTTAGTCCACACATGGCCTTCATCGTAATGATGGCCTGTAACATCCCCTCTGGAACGTATCACAATATTGTACTCTTTGGACTCCTAGAATGAAAACTTCCCAAGGTTCAACCATCCCTGAATTTCTCTTGCACAGGCATACTCAACTACAAAGTTCTTATGGGATCTGCTCTCCTCATGGATTTAAAATGCATTATGATAGGGAAGGTATCCACACCCCTCATAAGAATTTTTTGGTTCTCCTTTCGAGATGATGTGGTATCAAGTGCAGGTTGGCACCCACCTTCACCCCTCTTTACAAGGTTTGACATCCCCATCGAACACATCGACCCATGCCCCAACTCTGATACCATTTGTAACATCCCCATTCTGGCATGTATCACAATATTGTCGGCTTTAGGCTCCCAACACAAAAACTTTGCAAGGGGTCACCCATCCTGAAATTACTCTCACCTGGGCATGTTTAACTGTTGATTTCTTATGGGATTTGCTCCCCTTACGGCTTTAAAACGCATTGTGATATGGAAGGTATCCACACCCCTCATAAGGAATGATTAGTTCTATTTCATAACCGATGTGGTATCACGTGCAAAATTAACCTTGAAGGGGGGTGTGTTTTTATAAAAAAGTATCATTGTTCATGTTATTTTATAATAATTGTTAAATAAGACTTCCGCTAACAAATTCTGTTAAATAAGTGTTAAAAAAATAAAAAAATCAAGGTGAAAAATCTCGGTGTTACAAGTTAGTATCAGATCCATGCTGTGAGTAAACTGAATACAACAGTCGATATTCAGACTCAAAGTGTGGATTTGCTCAATTAGGTGATTTAGACTCTTAATGGGGAAGGTGTATCCTGAGAGTTTTAGGATAATTGCATGAACTTTATAAGACTCTCATTGCACTATGTAGTAATGTAAGTAAATTCTCCCATATTCAAGAAAATATCGGAAACACCTGCAAACAACAAATTAGGAGGAGCTTGCGATAACCTGAATGAGTAATGGGCACGTGTCCCTTTCATCTTCCAAACCCCACCGATTGATCACCAACCATGAGCGTTGATGACTCGCGATGAGCGCAACCATCCAAAACGGAGCAAGCACAATGGAGAGAGTGCTACCATCATTACCGACCAAGAAGAGCAACTTAGGAGACGTGGCAAGGAGATGATGATAGGGGATACACATATTGCTCAATTACAACGAGCAATGCGAGCGACATGAGTACTATCTGTCGGGGGTGATGTTGCATGGGGGAATTGTTGAGGAGATTGTTGAGAGTCGTTCGGTGTCTAGGAAGACTACTATGAGGGAGCCAATTAGGAGGGAACTATATGGGATTGGGGGGACAGAGTTGCTAGCCGCCAAGGCAGCACTTTTAAAGAGTTCATGGATTATAGCCCATCGAAGTATCGTGGGGGTGAGAATGCATTGAAGTGCTTATGTTGGATTATGAAGATCGAACAAACCTTCCAGTTGGGTGACTTTATTGCGAGCCAGAAGGTTAGCTATGCTATGAGGATGTTAAAAAATGAGGCATTATGGTGGTGGGATGCAATTAACAAGAGACTTAATGATGTTGCTCGAGATGCTATGATTTGGGAAATATTCAACAATAAGGTAGAAGAACATTTCAGTAGTGAAAGCATCAAGAAGGAAATTGAGTTGGAGTTATGTGTATTGAAGAAGGAAAACATGAAGATAGCTAAATACAATATAGCCTTCATTTGAGAAGGCACAGTTCGCCACAAATTATTTCTCTTTTAAGGAGAAGATTGTACGACGCTTTGTTGAGGGGTTACCGTACGAGTATCGAGCCATGGTTAGGTCGAAGGCTACTCCGTTGAAGCTATGGATGAGGAAAGTAAGATCGAGAAGGTATCGTTGTACGTGATGGTACCACAAGAAAAGGGAGATAAGAAAAGAAAGTGGGAGGCTTCATCTAGATCATCCAAGAATAAGAAGGCTCACCATGACAAGAAGGGTGATAAATCGAGCTTCTGGATGAGGATTCATTACTCATACAAGCGGTCATGCCACAACAATATCTTGATTTGCAGGAGTTGTGGTAATTTGGGCCACAAATAGTTAGAGTGTAAGAGTGTTGAGCCACTCTGCTTCAACTGTCATCAAACAGGCACATGAGTAGGCAAGGTCCAAACCCTAAAGTTTATTCAAGTGGTAGTGGGAAGAAGATTAGTGAATGAAAAGTTCAGGATCAAGTATTTCAGATGGCGGCTGAGGAGGCCAGACGTGATGATGAGGTTATACTTGGAACTTTTATTGTTAATGATATGCCTGCTAGGGTTTGGTTTTAAGTTGGTGCTAGTAGATCTTTTGTATCTCCTATATTATGTGCTCTGTTCATATTTCCCTGATGATAACAGTAAAGAATTTTGTCCCAGTTCGGGAGAAGTATGATGGGTGTTTTATAGTTCTTTCAGGACACATTATTCCTGAGATTCTCTGCTACGACAAATATATCCGGATTCCAATTTACAGGGGAGCCTATTTATGTTCATGGAGAGAAGTTATTAGGTTCTCTTCCCATTATTTTAGTGATGAAGGCACGCAAGTGTCTCGCGAAGGGTTGTATGGTTTTCTTGGTTCATGCGGTGGAGAGTCGAAAGAAGATTACGAGTCTCTCTAATGTGGAAGTGGTCAAGAAGTATGGTGATATTTTCCCTAATAAGCTGTCAGGTTTTCCACTACCACGTCAGGTAGAGTTTCAGATAGTTCTTGTTCTGGGTGCGACCCCAATAGCCAAAGAACCCTATTGGTTGGTTCCTTCGGAAATGAAAGAGATGATGTCGCAAATTCAGACTCTACTAGAGCGTGGGTTCATTTGACGGATGTCCTCGCCTTAGGGAGCGTGAGTCCTATTTTTAAAGAAGACGGATGGTAATATGATAATGTGTATCGATTATAGGGATTTGAAAAAGGTTAATGTCAAGAATAAATATCATCTCCTATGGATTGATGATCTCTTCGATCGGCATCAGGGTGCAAGTTATTTCTCAAAAATCAATCTGTAATTAGGTTATCATAAGGTGCAAGTCAATGAGCGGGATATATCTAAGACAACATTCAGGAAATGCTATGGACATTATGAGTTCTTAGTGATGCCATTTGGATTGATAATTGTTCCAACAGTTTTTATGGACCTGATGAATCGGGTGTGTCGTCCATTCGCGGACAAGTTTGTCATTAATTTCATCGTCGACATTCTTTTGTATTCTCGGGGTACCTAAGATCATACAAGGAATTTACAAGAATTTCTCGATACACTTTAGAGGGAGAAACTGTATGTTAGGTTCTCGAAGTGTTAAGTATGGGTGAGGGAGGTTCAGTTCCTTGGATACATAGTTGGGTCAAAGGGAATCAAGGTGAACCCAACAAACATTGAAACTGTTAAGAAGTGGTCGGTACCGAAGACTCCTTCTAAAATCCGGATATTCTTGGTTTGACATGTTATTACCAGAGGTTCATTAAGGACTTCTCCAAGGTAGCGGATCCACTAACCAAGTTGACGAGGAAAAGTTTACCATTTGTATGGATCAATGGGCAAGAGGAGGCATTTCTAACATTGAAGAGTCTTTTATTTAAGACTCATATTCTTTCCCTACCTGAGGCCTTTGTGGTTTATAATGCTGTGATTTATGTTGGGTTCGGATGTGTCTTGATGCAGAGGTGAAAAGTGTCAAGATGAGCTTGAAGTAGTGCTTTCACTTAAGTTATGGCATCACTACTTGTATGGGATGAAGTGTGCGCTATATACAGATCATAAGAGCTTACAACACATTCAAAATCAAAATGAGTTTAACATGAGGCAACGAAAATGGGTTGAGTTACTAGCTGATTATGATTGTGAGATTAATTACCACCATAGTGAAGGAAAAGTGGTGGTTGGTGCTCTATCTCGTAAGGAAGCTAGATGAGCTTATCAACTGATATTTTTCGGGGTGGTAATAGTTCCAGACATCTTTGAGTAGATTTAGGTTGCTCAAGAGGACGGATTGAAAGAAGATCATGTGAAAGATGAGGCGATGGTTAAGCATCAATGTAAGATCCGGATTCCCAGGTATATTATTCTGATATTTTTATTTTTGGAATTTGTGAAGGAACTCGGCGAGTTGATGCTTAGACTCGCTGAGTAGGGTCGCGGATTATCATCCATGTTCGCGACTGGACTCGGCGAGTCCACGCTGTTTAATGAAACCCTAATCCCTCAGGGTTGGAGCCTATTTAAGGGCACTTATAGTCCCCCATTGCGGCTACCAGTCCCTTGAGAGAACCCTAAGTGAGCTAAATCGTTTGGGAGGAAGGAGTAGCTATATTTGATCTTTCTATATTTGGTTTAGCAAGAAGAAGGTGATCAAGAGAAAGAGGATACTGAAGGAGGTGTGATTCTAGTGGTTTCAGAGTCCAGAGGCTTCAACTTGAGGTATTTATTCGGACCTTCTTCAGTTTTGGTATTGATTCTTAGAGTTAGGGTTTTCTAACCTCTTTTGAGGATGATTATGTGGAGCAATTGGTCCCTTCTCGAGTTTATTCTTTGGATCTGGACTCAAAGAGGTCCAGAGATCTTAACCCTTGGAGCTTTATGAGTTATCTTGGGAGTTATGAGCTTAGAATGTCATTTTTGGGGCTAAATCACCAAATGAGACCATCTAGATGATATATGAGTGTCAAGGTCTGGAATTTACGTGATTATTACGCTTAGGAAGGTCAGGTCTATGGATTAGAGGAACAAATCTGACCTCAGGAGGTCAATGGAGTTTGTGCATGGCATGTACTCACCGAGTTGTTCTCGAGACTCGGCGAGTTGAGTCGGGGTGGCCCCGCGATTCATACATGGGGACTCGTCGAGTAAAGGGAAGGACTCGACGCGTTAAATGGGGCTAAAGAGTTAGTGGACACATGTGGACTCGCTGAGTTGCCCAAGTTCACTCGACGAGTCGGGTCAAAGTTGACCATTGACTTTGGTTGACATTTAGGGTTTGGTCAACAACGAGGGCCTTTGAGCCAAAGGAGGGGTAAAATGGTCTTTTACCCTTCTGAGGGAGCCTAGAGAGGATTGAGTCTAGTTCTGAGAGTTATATTTATGAGAGTATTACTTTATGTGTTTAGGCGGAGGCTGGATCGTATTTCTACCGAGGTAGTGATTTACCGGGACATCTGAGGTGAGTCTTCTCACTATACTTTACCTTGATTGGTAATTAGAGTTATGTGAAAAATTTATCGTATTTTATTATGTGATGTGTTGTACTGCATTATTTCTATGTGGTTTATATCATGTGTATATCAGAGTATATCAGAGTTAGAACTGAAAGGTTCCCAGAGTTAGGACTAGAGGGTCCACAGAGTTAGGGCTCACGGGCCCACAGAGTTATAGCCTCGAGTGGCTAGTATGTGTTATGTATGGTATTTTTGGGAACTCATTAAGCTTTATGCTTACAGTGTGATGTGTTATGTGTTTCAGGTACCAGTGATGATCGCGGAAAGGTGCCGGCATGATTCGTACACACACATGGATTTTTATGTATTTAGATCTTGGGAAATACTTTGTGAAACAAAGTTATGATACAATGGGATTTTGTTGATAAATGTATTTGGAAAAATGTGTTTAAAGATGTGAAAATTTGTTCTAAATTTTACGATGTTACAATCAAGCTTTATTAGTAGAAGATGACTTGGTTAAAACCTTTCGAGGGCGACTCTGGGTTCCCAAGGTAGGTGGTGTGCATGATATATTGCTATGTGACACACATAGATTGAAGTATTTGATACATCTGGAAACAACAAAGATGTATCGGAACCTGAAAGGCAAGTATTGGTGACCAGGAATGAAAAGAGAAGTGGAAAATATGTACTTGAGTCTGTGACTTGTCCTTTAGTCAAATCTAATCATCAAAAACCATATGGTGAGTTACAGCAGCCTGAGATTCTAGAGTAGAAGTGGGACAAAATTACGATGGATGTTGAACCGCTGTCATGCACGATATAAGCAAATAATATTTTCCCTGCTTGGTTACACTAAAGGATAGCATAGGGAAGCAAGGTCGAATCCTCAAAGACACAACCTAATGGTCAATGCCTCTTTGCATAAGGCACATACTAGTCATTAAAACAGAAAAATATAAAAATGGCGTTTTGATTATTAACTAAAGACTAAAATTGTAGTGAAATTAATTAAATGAAATCAATATTAAAAATGAATTCAGCTCTGCTGTAACTTTCCTAATCATACAATCAGCTCAGATCTAGTTATTCAAAATGAGATTTATTTAATCTAGTTCTGAGAAAAAATAACAAGATTTAGTATAATCTCTTTTACCTAGTTAAATTAACCAAAACAAGTTCTTCAGTTAACCCTAACTTTTTACTGTCCAATTAAACAAGCTCTTAATTAAGATCAGAAAAGTTGCATTAAGATTTGTGTAAAATTCCCAAAAACACCCAATACTTCTCATAAGCTCGGAAGCATAAAGATATGAAATTTCAGTTTATATCAGAGTTAAATTCCAACATGGAACCGACATGATACTTGTTACTTATTACTAGTTGACAAGAACAATTATAGATTCTATTAACTGATTAACTAAAATGAGTAAACCTTAGCTATGCGATTAGACTAACAAGAATTAAAATCAAACATTCATTAAGCTCAAAACTGAAACAACTAGATAGAAGCACACAATGAAAACTAAATCTAATAACTGGTCACATGAAAAGTATTAGTTTATTACAAAACTAAAAACTAGAGTTTTAGCCGGACATGGCTAAAATTCGATCAAAACTAATAAAAGCAGATACTAACTAATTAATCTTGCTAAAATAAGTGTAGGAGATGAACCGCAACCTTCGGATCTTCAGAAAGTGTTAAAAAGTATCAAAAAACGCCTTCAGAAGGGTTTTCCATCGTTTGGAATCGTCTGGTGTTCAAACTGATTAGATGGGTTGTATTTATATGCAAATAAGAAGCATCCAGAGCAATAAATAGAAAACCATGATCACATTTATCAGAAAATGCTATCACATTTTCTTTTCAAAAGTTTCAATATTTTTCAGATAATGAAGTACGCTACTATTTGTGACATTTTTTGAACTTCAAAGTGGAAATGTGATCATATAAAGGGTAAAGTATGACCGCATTTTTGATCATTTTGCCTCAGACTGATATTTTTGACCTTGCTAATCTCGACACATTTATGCGATCGAAGAAATGGTAAAATGTGATCGCATTTTTGGTGATTCAGTCGTAATTCTTCATTTTAAGCAATCCAAGTCATTCCTCAACATCCTTCTTTAGTTCCAACTCCATTTAAGCTCCAAATATGCATCCAAGCTGCTCCCAAAGTACTGCTCAACTTGAGTTATCTGAAAACGACATAAACACGCTAACAATATTAGAATTCTAACGATAAACATGAGTTGAACATTATTTAAACTAAAGACATGCAATGTTTAACATATGATGCTAAATACTAATAAAAACTACCCTAAAAGATGCATGAAATGGCATCTATCAATGGATTTTGTCATAAAGTTGCCTAAAAGCTCTCGAGCCAATGATATGATATTGGTGACTGTAGATAGGTTGATGAAAAGTACGCACTTTTTGGAAACCAAAGAGAATGAAAAGTTGCATAAATTGGTGAAGATGTACGTCAAGGAGATCGTCACAAGGCATGGCGTACTATAATTCCTCATTTCGGATCATAACAGTCGTTTTGTTTCAAGGTTTTGGCAGAAACTCTAGGAGGAGTTGGTTACGAGGGTGTATTTGAGTACAACTTATCACCCTTGGACTAATGGGTGGAGTGAGAGGACCATCCAGAATCTTGAGGATATGTTACATACATGAGTCGTTGAGTATGTGGTTTGTTTGGATACTCACTTAACCTTGGTGGAGTTTGCCTACTATAGATCCTATCATACTAGCATTGACATTGCTCCATATAAGATGCTTTACGGGAGGTGGTGTTGTAAACCTACATGTTGGTTGAACCCAGGGGAAAAACAGTTCTTGAGTTCTAAGATTGTACAGATTACCGAGGATAAGGTGAAGATAGCACATGATCATTTGTAAGTGGCTCGTGAACGACAAAAGAAGTATTCAGACAAGAATCATCAATCAAAGACTGTCGACATGGGTGAGAAAGTGAACTTGAATGTCTCACCTTGTAAGGGGATCATCAGTTTGCCAAATAAGGCAAGTTGGGACCATGTTACATAGGTACACTTGTAGTCTTGGAGCGAATAAGAGATCATGCGTACATATTGGATTTACCACCCGAGCTAGATAGAATTCATGATGTATTTCAATTTTGCTAAATGAGGCAATGTTTTTAGCAGAGGAAACCAACACTCTACCACTAGATGAGTTGTGAGTAAATGAATCGAAGCATATTTTTTAGGAACCAACAACCATTCTGGAGCGTGAAACCATGAAATTATGCAAGAAGTGGGTGAAACTTGTAAAAGTTCTTTGGAAGAATAAGCTAATGGGTTTTAAGCATTACATCAATCCTATGGTGCACATGCAAACCCTAAAGCTTTGGATCTAGCTTTCTAATTGTACATGCAAATCATCCGAAGCTTGTAAACCCTAATTCTAGCATACAAAAATTGAAAATCATAACTATACCAAGGTTAGGAAATTACCTTTCAATTGTAGCTTGAAGATCTTGAGCTTTGAGAAACTAGCACCTTAAATGTGAAGACTCTAATGAATCACAAACACCAAAACAAGTTTGATGATCTTGGAGAGAGGGGAATGAGGCTTAAAATCAACTCTATGATCTCTAGGGTTCAAGTGGTAGCCGAACTGTTAAGCCTAGGGTCCTATATATAGGTGAGCTGCAAGGGTATCAGTCAAAACCCTAATTGGACTGCTTAGGCCTTAAGCAGTCTACATGATCCTTCTAGAAGCAAGGCTTGTACGAATTCAATGTGGTCCTCCCTCCTTGATTTCGTCCATCCCTTTCTAAGGGATCCACAACCCAAAATCCAATTATCTTATAATTGCAATTCCAGTCCCCTAGATTCAATTAATAACTTTTGACCCCAAAATTAATTCTTGACAAATATTAATTAACCAATGTAATTTCTCTTTTAATATATTATTCATATAATATATGAATAAACCATAATAACCTCTTTCTCCATTATTTATCCAATCAAGTTGTTCTGGTTAAGGAGCCCAAAATGTCCATGCTACAACCAGGCCACGTACATACCAAATATAGTTATGGCTTAGACACCTAATCCAACAGTCTCCCCCTTGGATAAGTCTAATAATTATAGATGCAAGACCGACTTCAAAATCCGATTAGTAATCGTAGCTCTCAAAAGTCGCTGTCAAACTCTAACACATCCTTTAGATAAGGGATTGTATAATCCTCCGTTCTCAAGATATCATGTTGACAATCACATGGAACATAGCCATACTTATTGTCTAACAGTTTGTTTCTCGATATCTGATTCGTCTGACATAGAACTTAATTGAACACATCAATTCAGTCCTGATCGGGCCCGACACATAAGTCAAACAAATCATCGAGGGGCCCAAGATATAGCTTTTACCCCCATAGGATAAATGGAACAAATAAACTTCGACTCATATTCTTTTACTATTTACTCAGCAAATCATACACAACAATGTGTTTTATAGCATCAAGTTACTGATGCATTTACACATTATCAATGCATAAGCAACTTGCAAACAATAAACCATATCAGTTGTAAAGGGGCACAGGTTGATGTGTTCGACTGGGACGTCGAACCCTGTAAAGGGGGTGAAGGTGGGTGGCTACCTGCACCTGATATCATATCTGCTGGAAAGGTGAACTAAACATTTTTTCTGAGGGGTATGGATACATTCCCTATCAAAATGCGTTTTAAAGCAGAGAGGGGAGAACATCCTATAAGAACTCTATTGTTAAGCTTACATGTGTGAGAGCAATCCAGGGATGGGTGACCCCCTGGGAATTTTTTTGTATCAGGAGCCCAAAGCGGACAGTATTATGATACATGCCAACTAGGGATGTTACATGGCTTGTCCGGGTGTCTTGGCCAACCATACTATAATACCCCAAAAATACCGAGTAAAAAATTTCATTCTTCAATAAGTTAAATCCATTCATTCATTGTTCCAAAAGACGATCAGAGTCAAAGTACTCTAAGAACATAAGAGTAATATGTAAAAATTGAGTGCGGAATAAAACTCCAGGGGATGCAGTGCGATCAAGTCATGCCCTTTCTTTTGAAAAAGAAGTATCTGAAACAACAAACATAAACCGTAAGCAAAAAGCTAAGGGAGTTCTCTAAATTACCACATACACCATATATACATATAAAAGCACATGGTTGTGTAAGGTTCGTATCAACCCTATATGACAACAAATAGTTGTGTTAGGTCCATATCAACCCTATATGATAGCAAATAGTTGTGTCAGTTCCATATCAACCTTCAGGTCTGCATCAACCCACATAGATAAGCATACAGACATATAAGTGTGAGTCAAAAAGATAACAAGCACATACACACATATCAGTAAGTGTCACAAAGACCACTACTATCTTATAACATAATCCAGTGAGCCGACATTGGTGTCTTTGACCCACAAGCATAGTGAGGAGACTCACCTGAACTATTCAATAGAATCCCAGCAGCTACCTCAGCAACAAAACATCTCAACCCAAGCTTCCTAAAGCGAAACCGAAACAATTCCTTAGCTAAATGTCGATTCTACTCAAGTGTGATGAAAAGTCAAAATGGTCAAAAAGTAAATGGTCAAAGGAAGTCAATAAAAGTCGAAGTCCATGGCAGCTGAGTATGCCTAACGTACTCCACGTACGCCCAACACACACAATCTCAGTTTAGTACGCTAAGCGTACTCCCAGGTACGCCCCGCGTACATGAGCGTCTTACAATATTCCCATTAAGCACTGTATCCTTTAAGTCCTTTTGTCCAGATCTCAGATCTAGACTCAAAACATCGACTTATTTTTTAATGTTTCCACCTTTATGACTTTCCATGGCTAGAAAAGGTCCAAAAGCTAAAACCCTAACTTATCTATCCATTAAGACATCTTAACTCTTGCATGGAAGGGATAGAAGGACCAAGATCACATTTTTATGGTTCCTAATAGCTCCATAATGGATAAAGTTTCCAACTTTATCCATTAGAATGGTCCAAACAATCAAGATCTAGTATTTTAAGTTTTAAGGTTCCAAAAGTTCATATTTCTTACATAGTCCTTTAAGTCCAAGTTCCCAACCTTTGGACTTGAATCAAAATGATGCTTAGATGGATAAAGTCTCCAAATTTATCCATACGAAGGTCACAAACTTTCAAGATCTAAATTTTATGCACTAAAGTGACCAAAAGCTCATAACATCCCAATCTAGCTAGATCTAACAAATGCATCAACAAGATTCAAACTTTATGAACTAAGGTGAACAAGGTCTGGATCTACAAGATTTAACGCAACCAACACTTCTTCATTGAGATCCTCCTTCAGCAAGATGCACAAAAAACACTAAAAAGCACTAAAAAAACTCAAGGATCT
Source organism: Lactuca saligna (assembly GCF_052625555.1). NCBI lineage: Eukaryota > Viridiplantae > Streptophyta > Magnoliopsida > Asterales > Asteraceae > Lactuca > Lactuca saligna. Next base: position 151,003,147 of record NC_136422.1, read on the forward strand.
CATAAATGGGGATAGGGTTTCGATATTAGTGTTTGGGTCTTGGTTGCCAATTTAAAGGGTTTGGGAAGTTAAGGATCTTAAATAGGGATCAAAATCCCAAAATTAGGGTTTGGGTCTTGGTTGCGTACATCCAGTGTACTCTTGGTATGCCTAACATACCAGGTTAAGCCTTCAGGATCTGCATTGCCTAGTACGCCCAACGTACTAGGCTACACCAAAAACCCTCCAAACTTCCAACAATCATAACTTCTTCGTTTCAACTCCAAATTTGACAATATTTATATCCACGAAAAGGTAATGAAGAGCCCCACAATATTATCTAAATATCTTGGAGTAAAAACTTCACGAACAAAAGTCCATATGTCATACAAGAACCCAGCCTTTGACTTTTCCCTCACTACCCTTCGGCCCAAAACACAAACCAAGGGCTAACCAATCTTATTAACATCCAACAGGGTCTAAACCCTATTACCTTGAAGCCTAAGGCCTTTACTTGATCCGTTTATTGTCTACAATACCTAAATAATAAACTTCTCGAAACAGGATGTTACAACTCTCCCCCACTTAAATTAGATTTTGTCCTTGAAATGATTTATTACTACTTCCTCTGTTACGCTAGTTGATCCTTCCCGAACTTTTTGAATTCCGTTATGAGTTATGACTGAAGATTCATCCTATGCTGACAACCATCTCCCAACCTTGCCATCCAAACCCTATCTTAGCATAAATCACTTATCCCTCCGAAAGAATGAACATTAACACTCTGCCCTCAACTAATGAAAGAAACCCAGCTGTTGTGCCTCAGAACTGACACAACTACCTTACTCTTCCCAATTGGAAGACCTAAAATCACAGCGACAACCACTCAAAGAAGGAAACTTCTTGAAAACTAGAACCCATCATTTTAAACCCCATAATTATTCCCTTGTCAGCTTAGGTGTACCTCCCCCCAAAAACTCACTTGAGACATTCACAAAGAACTTCATTAGTCGAGATTCCAATACTGATACCTAACATTCATAACCAAATTCATGATAAATAACCCACAAGCAAACGGGGTTCATAATGCAAACACATCGCAAGAGACTTTCGATGCACAAATATTACTCCCGACAACCTTTAACTGTCTGCCTGATCCAAACCAACTAGTCACTGAGTCTCCTAATTGCCACAGTGCAATAACACCCAAATATGCCAAGAAAACTAACGATCCAAGAACTAAGAGTCTCAATCAAAATACTACCAGGTTCCACCCATATGAATCATACAACTACAAGTCCACGATACATTGTGGCACCTTCTCGCCACTAGAACAATAAGCTCTCGGTACCATGTTGATCTTGTCGCTATTCCATCACTGTCTTGAAGACTCGCGACAAACTCCACAGGGCCCTAAACATAACTCAACTGCCAATTCAATGACTTGTAGGGACCCAAACAACATCCCCTATCCCCCTCAATAACAACCGAACACAACAAGGGCCATACCATATTATTACCTACAATTTATTTCATAGTATAGGCTGTTACAAATGCAAAAATAGACGAAAACATGGTTGCACACAATAAGAGAATGCGATAGGTGGTCGTACTCTAGTTCCAATTCAAAAGATATGAACCAAATAAGAACCATGCCAATAATATGAGTCAAGTGCTCTCATGTCATAACACTCAATTAACATACACTACCTCATGACTACATTCGGGACACTAGCACAATGTACACCCCCAAGGGAAGACACATAACCAACCTTGGATCTGCTGCATTCCTTCTTCCTTAATTCCTTACCGAAAGGGTGAGGTACTAACAAATCTAACAGAATGATGAACCTCATTCAAGAGAAGAAACATCCGCATGAACGGCCGAAGACAAGATAACATACCTTGATTGAAACCAAATGAATCTCACCAATACACAAATAGCTCGATAAAACTTCCAAAACCATTAGAAATGTTGTCAAACTATGGTCGGATTAATCAAAAATACCAACCCATCCATTGCGACATGCCAAAATTGGATTCTCTGCAGATCCAAAGCCACACCTGAAAAACTAAAAAATCCTGCCTCAACATCTGAACTTCCAAAAACCAAGAACATGTGCCAAACTTGAGACTACTATGAATAATAATTTCACAACTAACCATTGAGGCTACCCATACCCAGAAACCAAAATGCACAATGCACATATTTTGACAATAGGTTGATGCATCCATTGAGCTCCAACTGATAAAACGATAAACTTCTGAAGAACCTCTACTATTGACGAAGAACGAACAAACCAACGATCGAGAGTGCATTAACAACTAATCCATTGATCCAATACAGTACGGGAAAAAGTCCATGAGGTACTAAACATACCAACTTTGAAACTAATTGACTAATCAGAAACAACCCAACCTTGACTATTGGTATCAATCTATACAACAAGCTGAAAAATCGCAATAATCGATATTTAACCTAAGTGACCCAAAAGGAACCCATGGCTACAACGAGCTCCCTATCGAATAGCTTCTTTTCACGAAGACGACTCTTACATTCCTGAACACATACATCTGATGGAAACTAGATATGCACCCTTGTCTTGACCCAATCCTGAAACAAAGCTTCGCACACCCGAATCGCAAATGCCCGTGACCCATTCTTATAAAACCACAAACTCTAACATATCGATGATCCTCCAAGTAGAATATCCAATTCTCCCCCACTTAGGGTTAGAACTACCATCAACTGGCATTGCAACCAGACAAAATCCCAAACTAGGTCAACCCAAATATATAGCATCACATACCTTTGCAATGTATAACACAACGCAATATGATCTCCCAGATGAAGACCACAAAAAAATCAAAGAGATTCTGAATCTTAGATTGGGACCTCGGAAACTTCCTAATCATAACCACCTGTAATCATCAACAATCCCATGTAGATGCACAAACAATAATTCTGAAAGTCCTTTAATAGCACCAATTCTCTATCTAAAAACAAATGGGAAACCACACACCTCGTTTATAAAAGTTGTCATTCCCAATTCACTTCCTTGATCACCTGAAACAATTAACTAGCACCTGACCCGACTATATTCAAGGAAGCCGACCCTTAATCTCATCTCAAGGAAAAAATACGACAAGAATCCTCTTGTGCATCACCACACTGCCATACTTTCCGCCAAAGAAAACCGAAATCATCTAGACACATGTTTGTTCTAAACCCCAAATCTTAAAATCACATATCTACTCTTTCTTTCCTTTGAACACAGAGAGCTAGAAGAACATAATTCTATCGTAGATAGTGACATTCCAATCCATCTGTTAATCACTTAGCCTTCGACTACCATCCTCAAGCCAATCATCACAATGACTTCCTTCTTGAGACCTACGACTCAACTGGAACTACCTCGAGCAAGGCCCTCGGGACCTAAAATCAGCTAACTCACCTAGGTCTGCACCATTCAATCTTAAACTGAAAATGCCACTAAGGCCCTAACAATCATCAAACCCATCCTCAGCCTCAACAACCATAACCGAAAAACCAAAAAAGATGGAAACACATTGTAATGAACCATAGTGTGATACCATAAAATCTACCCTTAATTAGCTCCTTAGAATACCTAAAAATTTTCTTTAATTTGAACACGGATCATGTGCTTTTAGTAGTAAGGGCCCAATACTACCTTCCACACCTATTCGTACTTTCCTCAATGATCTTTTCGGATTCTCTAAGTAACTACTCAAGTCTACTACTATCCAATCCAATCATATATGCCCGTTCTCAATAAATACACACTACTAAACCGCACACCAACTCCTATAAGGCACTTCCTAGGCCCTCTTAGGATTCCTACCTCACCCTATCATCAGCTGCTGAAGAACCCACACTAATATCAACTAACTACTTCATGAATACAATTACATGCAATAAAACTTAAATAATCTTTAGAATAAAAGACCAAATCCTACAACGATGTGACTTAAACGAGAGCTACATAATAGAGCCAAATCAATCATTCTAGAAATATTTATTTTTTGCAACATGAAACTTAACATATCCATTACACAATTAGCTCATATCATTATGAGTCCTACAAAGCACAAAGCAAGCAGCATTCAGGCAACAACACCCTAAAACATAAAGACATCGTTTAACTCACTTGCTATTACGAAGCTAGGAACCTCTACTAACACTGTCGGTTGCCTTATGCATGCAAATTATACACAAAATTAGATCACATAGTCTATCAAATAAATGATTCTACTCTAACCCCACAACCAGACAAGGAGCATGAAATAAGACCAAATCAGTTCTTCTAAGGCTATATGATCCTAATCGTATTAAAATTTTAAAGAATACACTTAGCTATCAATTCTAATTCTGACATAGGATCCAATTCCTCCTAGGCTATCCAGCATCAAAAATCAATCCATTATATCCAACATTAGAAATCCATACTAGCATGCAGCTTCAAAAGCACAATCAACAGACATATACATACATCTCTCCTAGCATTCTATCATGCAAATCCTAAGCAGATCCTTAGCCCTAATCTAGCATGCAATTTTCGTATATACATATCAAAAAATAAGCATAACACATGTATGGGTATTTTAGGAAATACTTACTTGAGCTCGGTTAATTGCATGCATCATACCCCTTTTTTCTTAATTTTTTTTGGAAAACTCTTTTTCTTTTAAAAGATTTTATTAACTCCTCATTTTGAGTTCAAACATACCCAGGACTGTTCCCAAATTCATGAAACCAATTAAATAAGTTAAAGCATTCATTCATTGTTCTAAAAGGCGATCGGAGTCAAATTATTCTGAAAACATCAGAGTAATTCGTAAACATTCAGTGCAGAATAAAACAAAAGGGGATGCAGTATGATCACATCGGGCCATTTCTTTTGAAAACAAAGTACCTGAAACCATAAACATAAACTATAAGCACAAAGCTTAGTGAGTCCCCAAAGTACCACATACAACATATATACATATAACAACATGTAGCTGTGTCAGGTCCGTATCAACCCCATATGATAGCAAGTAGTTGTGTCAAGTCCGTATCAACCTCATATAACAGAAACTAGTTGTGTCAAGTTTGTATCAACCCTCGGGTCGAAATCAACCCACATACATAAGCATACAGACATATAAGTCTGAGTCACAAAGATAGCAAGCACATACAAGCATATTAGTAAGTGTCACAAAGAGCACCATTATCCTACCACATAGTCAAGTAGGTCGGCATTGGTGCCTTCGACCCACAAGCATAGTGAGGAGACTCACCTGAACCATTCAGCAGAAGCCGAACAGCTACCTCAGCAACAAAACATCCCAACCTAAGCTTTCTAAAGCCAAGTTGAAATAATTCCTTAGCCAAATGTTCGATTCTAGTCAAGTTTGACTAAAAGTCAAATTGGTCAAAAAGTTAACGGTCAAAGGAAGTCAACAAGATTCAAAGTCCATGGCAGTTGAGTACTCCCAACGTACTCAACTTACGCCTAGTGTACATGATCTCAGCCTATTACGCTAAGCGTACTACCAGGTATACCCCGCGTATATGAGCTGGTTCCAATATTCCCATTAAGCACTTTATCCTTTAAGGCCTTTTATCCAGAGATCAGATCTTGACTCAAAATATCAACTTAAGTCATAAAGTTTCCACCTTTATAACTTTCCATGGCTAGAGAAGGTCCAAAAGCTCAAACCATAACTTATTTATCCATTAAGACATCTTAACTCTTGCATGGAAGGGATAGAAGGACCAAGATCACATTTTTATGGTTCCTAATAGATCCATAATGGATAAAGCTTCTAGCTTAATCCATTAAAATGGTCCAAACAACAAAGATCTAGTCTTTTAAAGTTTCAAGGGACCAAAAGTGCATCTTTCTTACTTAATCCATTAACTCTAAGTTCCTAACCTTTAGATCTGAATCAAATTGGTGTTTATATGGATAAAGTTTCAAACTTGATCCATAACAAGGTCACAAACTTTCAAGATATAAACTTTATGCAAAAGTTGACCAAAACTTCATAAAATCCAAATCTAGCTAGATCTTACAAATAGATCAACATGATTCAAACTTTATACCTCTAGAAGAAAGATCAATGTGAAAGGGTCTAGATCTACAAGCTTCAATGCAAGAAACACTTCTTCTTTGAGCTTCTCCTTCTCCAAGATGCACCAAGAACACTCTAAAGCACTCACAAACTCAAGGATCTCCTAAATGGGGCTAGGGTTTCAGTATTAGGGTTAGAGAGGATGGAGGCTGGAAGAAATAAGGGTTTAGGGAAGTTGAGGAGCTTAAATTGGGCTTAAGCCCATAAAATTAGGGTTTGGGTCTTGGTCGCGTATAGCCTAAGTACTCATGGTACGCCCAGCATACCAAGCCAAGCCTTCGTGATTTGCATTTCCTAGTACGCCCAGCGTACTCCTTGTATGCCCAGCGTACTAGGCTATACCTAAAACCCTCCAAACTTCCAACGGTCATAACTTCTTTGTCTCAACTCTAATTTCAATGATTTTTATATCCACGGAAAGGTATGGAAGATCCCCAAAATATTATCTAAATATCTCGAAATAAACAATTCTCAAACAAAAATCGATATTTTATACAAGAACCCAACCTTTGACTTTTCCCTTACTACCCTTTGGCCCAAAACATAAACCAAGGTCTTGAATCGCATAACCATTGTTATTAACATCCAATAGGGTCTAAAAAATATTCCCTTGAAGCCGAAGGCCTTTACTTGATCCATATATTGTCCACAATACCTAAATAAGAAACTTCTTAAAACAGGATGTTACACGTACAAAGCAGGATCAACCTCAACCCACTACAAGATATGTCGACATATATAACAAATAGAAATAAAAAATTCAAAAATACAAGAAAGTATCTAAACAAGTATACCAGTCTAACAACTCAATACAACATGTTCACATCTTATAGATGGCTCATACTGTACTCTACGCTACTATTGGCAGATCGCCAAATGAATGCACAGTTGTATATAATTAGAGATAAGATAGATAGTCAAACAAATGATCCTACTTTAGAGCCACGACCAAACAAGAAATATACATGAAATCCTAGATCAAGAGTTCTCATGCTATCTTACATTAATTTATACAACCCCTGCGACATTAACTATGAAGATCACCAATCCTATTGATAATTTAACCAACATACCACTACTCCTCCATATCCTATCATGCAAGGTGATATGGCCTTATATAGCTATGTATTTTAGGCTAATATCCTAATATATTTAAGTAAAAATGTTACATTTTAATATATATATATATATATATATATGTGTGTGTGTGTGTGTGTGTGTATATATATATGTATATATATATATATATATATATATGATACTTAATATGATTTGAAATGTTCAGTTACAGTTAAAATGGAAGCTAGGATGCAAAAGGAGGAGAAAGGAGCAAAAAAAGACAAAAAGGGTGTTGTTGGCAGATTGACCTCTCGTCAGTATTTTGGCCATATCTCAAGGGTCATAACTCCGATTGACAAGAATCATAATGTTCCGGAAGATAGACAAAATTTTGGATACCTTTTGTGTTTTGATAAAATTTTGATTCCCAGTTCCCACGGTGTAGAAAAGCATTTCCACGACATGGAAAATTAGGAAATTTCGTAGACGTGAAGAAACTATTTCCCACGGTGTGGCAAGCCTTTCTCCATGTCGTGGTGACCCTGAAACCTATAAATAAAGCCAAAAATTAGCCTTAATGACATATATTGAGACCTAATTCGTTTCCTATGATTATAAACCCTAGAAGTGCCATTTTGACGTTCTAGAAGGTGGTCGGAGCACCGTTAAGCTGATATGGAGCGAAGATCTGAAGGATTCGAGATAGGACTTGTGACAATCCGAAATTTCCTTTTGTACAAACTCTAAAGTCAATCACTTGAATTGAAAGTCAATTACATTTCTAATAATTGATAGCCAATTTAAAGTCCGTTTGAGTGTTTTTATAATTTACTCTTCAAACGAACGAAGGAAAGGAAGTACCGTCTCGGGTCTCGAAGTTGCAAAACCACACATACCACCCTAATAAGGAGTTCCCAGATAAAATTTTAGAGTTTGGGCCGTAAAATCCCATGTGGCCGTGAACTCATGCCTTAGGTATGAGTTTACTCCCCAAACTCTTCATTTCTAACTTCCACCCTCAAGTTTACTCCCCATTCTCTCTCAACTAGCATCCCGTTCTTTACCCGATCTTCCGAAAAACATAAGTGTTTCTCGACTTGATTTGTTGTTATAACCTAACATCTAGTAGTTATACATCATTTCATCCATTCATTCTTGCTTTTCAAATAGATCTTCCAGTGTTCTTCAAAACACCAAGAGAACCAAGAACACACACTAGTGTTCTTGGACCTTAAACACCAAATCAAGCTTCTATCTTGTAAGTAAACTTGCCCTAGATTCTTGTGTGCTTAATATGAACTTGATAACACTTGAAAATCATCAATAATCATAAGAAAAAAAGAGTTTACGGCCAAGGATGTTCTTGGGTCGTAAACCCTTCTTAAGGGGGTTAAATGGACCCTAGTCCCTTCCTAAGCCTTGGATACTAACCTTGATCCTTCCTAGAAGTGTTTAATACCTTAAACAACAATCAAAACATATCCCCATAAGATTTTATGGCCGTAAACACATAAGGATATGGTCTTTAGGCAGTAAACTCTACAAAGTGGTGATCTTGTGCCCTTAATTCTTTCATAAGGCGTGAACTTGATCATTGGATGCTCAATCTTGACTTATAAGACAGCAAAACAAAAAATGGCACTTAGTAACATGAGTTTAAAGCCATAAACTCATGGGGAAATGACCATGCTCCGTAAAATCCATAAGGAGTGGTCCTTGGGCCATATACTCCAATGCCATGCCATACAACCCTTTGGTACCGATAACACTTGAATCAAAGTGTTTCCATGTCTTAGGGTGTTTTAACTTGATTAATTAGTTGTTAAATGACTAATTAGATACATACATGTTTTACTATATGTTAACTAGGATCATTATGTGTGTTTAACTCCTCACTTGACACTTAGCATCCTTTACCGATCCTACTATCGCATCACTCATTTCAGGTGAGTTCATACCCCTTAAACAACCTTTTAAATGCTCTTGCATGCTTTTAAATACTTTTAGGGGGATAAAAGTTGAATATCATAGTTATTATATCAATCACATGTGATTAATAACTAACCATATGGATTTACTATACTTTTAAACCGTTTTATCAAACAAACTAATTTTAAATCGTTTTACAAACTGACATCAAGTCATGATTATTTTATTATTTCAAACCCTTTAAATGTATTACAAAACCTATTTTTCACTTATGTATTCATAGAAACCATATCTATACACTTATGTAGTAAGTATACATATATGTATTTGATAGGACGGCTGTGACTTCAACTCTAACACCTTGTATATCAAAGGTGTATAAACTTAAAAGGACACTTCAAACTACATTACTAGCAAATTATAATAGGTATAGTTTGGGAAATAGTACCTACTATTCCTAGTACAAATGGAACATACAAGAGTCAGTTCGTTCATGAGTCTATACAATTGTATTACATACTATATGAAGAGATACTATTATATACTATATGAAGAGACACTATTACATACTATAGGAAGAGATATGATTACATACTATATGATGAGTTACTATTACATATCATATGAGTAGATATTGTTATATGCATACGAGACTAACCATTCTACACCCAACTGTTAGCTACAAATGGAAAATACACATCGACAGATGTCTACGGTTAATACTATTCGGCAAGTTACTCTGTCGTGTTTTTCCTAGTACCTAAGGATAATACTTAAATGTTTATATAATGTTCCCTTTTACTTTTATTTTGTGACATAGTCACATAAACGATGAAGTAGACTATATTTTGATAATAATAGTTACACCTGGGAAAACTACACACTTTTTATAAGAACCAAACATACAAAACAGTCGTGTCTTGGTAGAAGACTACATTTTATACTAGTAGGAAATATAGGATTTCCTAGATTTTTCACACTTATATGAACTGTTTCATCAAACATTTACAAGTCTTTTCCATACGGTTTTACAAATCAAAGACATTAAAATACTTATGAATTCACCAGCTTTATTGTTGATACTCGCTTTCAAAATAACTTGTATTCTAAGGTCATCAGTAGATAGGTACCGGTGATAGTTTGTCTTTAGAAGACGGAGCACATACAAGACTCGTCTTTTATCATTCATTTTTGGTGTCTATTACATTACAAAGAACACACATGTATTAAAATTATATATTTAATGCAATGGACGATGTTTTTTTTACTTCTTTACTATTACTGTGTTGTGATACTATACATGACGTCCTCCGCCCCAGAACATTTCCGTCGTTCTCGGTTTTGGAGTGTGACAGATTGGTATCAGAGCTTTGTTTATAGTGAATTGAGTATATTATCTCATAAAAGATATACTAACTATAAACACAATGGGATTAAAACACTTTGACCAAGAGTTTATAGTTTTAAATAATAAAATATTTAACTAAGGATACATACCTGCATTCATACTAAAATTAGTGTCATAATGACAAATACAAAAGTATTACGATTATTGAAATCACAAGTAAGCTTGGGGATGTATGGTCAGTCCTGGGAGTGGCATAGCCTGATCAACTATGCTTGTCCGAGGAGTGATTAGCATATGCCCAAGAATGGTTGTGATGTGGCAACAAGTCTAAAAACTTACTAACACAACTACAATGAGAACCTTAGTACAAAACATAAATTAAAATACTATAGGAGTATTTCGTGTTACTATAAATATCTTAGCTAGTAGGTTTCTTAAACTAATTCTCTTACCCCTACTTCTCGTGTAGATAACATGGATGGATTCCATCATCACGATGACCCATACTTTCCACCCCACGACAATGTGGACTTGACACCATTTGTGTAACATCCCCCTGTGGCACATATCACAATATTGTCCGCTTTGGGCCACTCGGCACGAGGACTTCCCAGGGGGTCACCCATCCTGGTACTACTCCCGCCCGAGCACGTTTAACTGCAGAGTTCTTATGAGATCGGCTGCCCTCACGGCTTTAAAACGCGTTGTGATAGGGAAGGTATCCACACCCCTTATAAGGAATGCTTAGTTCTCCTTCCCAGTCGATGTGGGATCAGATATAACCCACTTTCACTCCCCATTATAGGGTTCAACGTCCCCATCGAACACATCGACTCATGCCCTAGCTCTGATACCATTTGTAACATCCCCCTCTGGCACGTATCACAATATTGTCCGCTTTAGGTCACTCGGCACGAGGACTTCCCAGGGGGTCACCCATCCTGGTACTACTCTCGCCCGAGCACGCTTAACTGCAGAGTTCTTATGAGATCTGCTGCCCTCACGGCTTTAAAACGCGTTGTGATAGGGAAGGTATCCACACCCCTTATAAGGAATGCTTAGTTCTCCTTCCCAGTCGATGTGGGATCAGATCTAACCCACTTTCACCCCCCCATTATATCCCACATCGACTTGGAAGGAGAACGAAACATCTACTTATAAGGGGTGTGGATACCTTCCTTGTCACAACGCGTTTTAAAGCCGTGAGGGCAGCAGATCTCATAAGAACTCTGCAGTTAAGCGTGCTCGGGCGGGAGTAGTACCAGGATGGGTGACCCCCTGGGAAGTCCTCGTGCCGAGTGGCCCAAAGCAGACAATATTGTGATACGTGCCAGAGGGGGGTGTTACAATTTGGGTCATCGTCGACAGATTGTCACACCCCCAAACCAAGGATAGCGGAAACGTCCGCAGGTGGAGGACTTCATGTATAGTATCATAACCACAATTGCAATAGTAATTTAAACAAACACAACCAACATATATATAATTGAAATAGTTACATCATTGTATGAGTTACATGTTTCCAAATCAATTACAATATGTTGACAAAACGTGAAATGTTGATGCCTTAACGTCCCATCCTCAAAATGCACTTTGATACCTGTTTAGTGATTTTATGAGAATACAAGTTGTTTGAAAAAGTGTCAACACAAAGGTTGGTGAGTTCATAAGCTTTGTTTTCAAACTTGATAAAAGTATTTCTCTTGTAAATGTCATGTTTGTTTCAGAAAAATCTGATATTTTCCTTAAAATGTGTAATGTAGTCTTATATCAGAAAACCAAAATGTCTAAGTAACCTCTCGTACTAATAGAAAATGATATGTGTTTAAATTGGCATAAACACATTTGAATTCAATGAAATTCCCATAAATTCTTATGTTTGTTAATACTTTCTGTGAGTTCATTATAACCATGCTATGACCTAGTTGACCTGAAACGACGTTCTTCAGGCGTCGGAAATGTTTATGACATTTCTCACCCCAGACCTGGCGGTCTAACTGTTGCATGCAGTTAAGGTGTGGGTTTGTCAAACCCAATATAGATCTATCTACAACTATCACGCTGTCCCTCCAGGAGACTCTGGTTACAATACATGACTTAGTGGTAAATGTGAAGCGAATGTCTCACAAAGTCTTTAACAAATTTACGTGTAATGTAATGAAAATCCCTTATTGTATACATGTACCCTTTTTGTATGAGTGTTTTATGTAATTGATATGTTCATATTTAGTTTGTATTAAGTATAGATTTTTATTCATTAATTAGCTAAGTTATTGCATTTCATGGACAAAAGGTACTTAAAAGTGTTTGAATTGTATTTTCAGTCCAAAAATGAAGCTCAGAAGCAAAAGGAAGCAGGAGAAGCGATTAGGAGCTCGGGAATTGAATAAAGAAGAAAAACACCAAAAATAACACCTACTCGGCGAGTAGGGTCGACTGCTCGGTGAGTCCAAGTGAAGATTCGAGAAGATAACGACTCAGGAACCCAGATACTTATCGCATACGGGGATTGTGAGATGGACTCGACGAGTCGATGCGTGAATATAAAGATAACTTCTCAGATCGATGAAAAAAACTTCTGGGACAATTCTGGAAAAATTAGTTGTGATTCAGAGGCTAGAGAAACCCTAGAAGACGAAGATAGAAGCTACAATTCAATCCCGAAGGAGATTTGAGGCAAATTTCATCATTCTACTTAATCTTTTGTTTTCCATTATGGTTAGACAGTTAGAATTCGTTTTTATGTTGTTATTTACTTCAATCATGAGCTAAAACTCTTAACTTCTGTTTGGGGATAAAAAATTGAGACTATGGTTTGATTATTGGTAGGATTAATTCAATGTTGGTGATTTTTGTTATTTTAGCTTGCTAAAGAACCTTGTGTGTGAATGATAACTAATTTTCTATTAATAGGAAGGTAATTAAATAACATGAACATCGTTTGATTATCAACCCCATATACCATGTGACTACTTTGTTATATGTCTTGGATTAATGAACATGAAACTATAATTAATAAGAAAATTAAGTAAATCCATGTGCAAGCTTGTGTGATGACCATCAACAAGAAGTTAATTAAAAGCCAAATTGGTTAACTATTGTAAGTCTAAAGTAATCCGAACAATTAATCTAGTGAACTAAATTGAATTAGACAACTGATCACTGTTTAAGTTAGTTTATTTACTAAGGATTAGTGTAGTGAATGCGAACCTAGTCACTCAAATCGATAACCAACAAAAGAGTTAATCCATTGCACTATTACCTTGAAATCAACCATAGGATCAATTGAGTTGAACTAAATAGAAGTTCCTTCGTGTTATTGAATCTAGTTAATTCCTTGCTTTTCTAGTTTTTAGATTGAGTAATAGTTAGTAAGTTTCTAGTCTTGTAAAACTAGAGAAAACCCTCTACTTATTAATTAATTTAGATAGAATTAGTTTTTAGTTTTAATTTGTCGTTCCCTGTGTTCGATACCCTACTTATTTGACTATACCACAATTGATAGGTCCACTGCCTTTGTGTGTTTATTTTACAACTAAAAGTAGGTTTAAAACTAAGTGAGTTTTCACACATCAAGTTTTTGGTGCCGTTGCCGGGGAACGGTTCTAAAATTAACACTAAATTCTAATTCAATCAATCCTTTGTGTGGGATTTATCTTACACAAAGTTAATTACACGGTAATTTAGTAGGTAGTATAGTTTTTTTTAAATAACAATTTTTTTTTTCTGATTTTACCTTGGACTCGCCGAGTGCACTCGTGCAGACTCGGCGAGTACTTCGCTGTTTGTAGTATTAATTTTTTTTTTGTTCTTTTTACGTGTTTTTTTTTTGTTTTGGTTACAGTTGTTTCATGACCCGAGGATCTGATACACCTCTGGTCCCTCCTCTTGAAGATCCGGAATCCGCACTAAGAAGGAGCAAAGGCAAAACCGTTGGAGAATCTGCTTCTTCAAAGAACTCACCACTCAAAAACCTCAAGTCTGTTTTCAGCAAGAAGAGGAGCAACAAATCAGGAGCATCCATTGCCTCTTTGACAATCGAAGATCCAATTCAAGAAGACACCGAGTACGAGACTGAGGAAGAGGAAGAACCCACATACGAGCACGAATCCGAGTTTGAAGACGATTTAGCTACCGCTATGGCTAATATCGATGAAGTCCCCATGGGGGAATGGAAGAAGAGGATGCGTGATGACACCGGCCCGGGATTTGTGCAGCCCGCAATTCCCGCAACCGCTACTTTCGAGCTAAAGGGTCATATTCTCGCTCAACTCAAGGAGATTCCTTTTTATGGGAAAGACCACGAAGACGCCTACAAGCACTTGGATGAAGTAAATGATGTGGCTGACTACTTCAATGTACCAAATGTGCCTCGTGAGACCCAGCTACTTCGCATGCTCCCAGTCACATTCAAAGGTGCTGTGAAGGATTGGCTCAAGTCACGTCCTCCCGGATCGGTCACCACATGGGCCAAGATGAAAGGGGAATTCATAGACCACTTTTGCCCGCCTTCCAAGATAGCTAAGTTGAAGAAAGCCATCACCAACTTTGAGCAACAACCCGGTGAATCTCTTTATGAAGCTTGGGAAAGGTACAAAGGTTTGCTTAGAAATTGCCCACACCATGACCTTAATAGCCAACAAGAGGTCTCCATTTTCTATGATGGAGTCAATGTCACCACAAGGCAATTGCTCAATTCACAAGGCCTGCTCACCAGAAAGCCGCATCCGGTAATCAAGGAGTTAATTGAGGAATTCTCTAATCATTCTAGAGAATACCACAATCCGAGAAATGAAGTAAGTCGGGGAGCAGTGAACTCGGTGAATGATGGCGGCGGTAATAGCTAAGCTCGATAGTCTAGATAGAAGGATGACAAAAATGGATCAAACAATTCATGCTATTCGAGTTTGATGCGAGAATTGTAGAGGGCCCCACCTCACCAAGGATTGTGATTTTGACGAAAATGGAAATAAGAAGGCTCAAGTGTTTTACTCAAGTGGCAATAGATACGACGAGAATTGGCGAAACCGAATAAGGAATGGCTCCCATATGAAGAATATAAAAAGGCTAAAGAGGAGAAATACAAGCAGAAGGAGAGGGGATTCTATCAAAAGGAAGAACCGGTAATGGAAAAGAAAGCCAATTTAGAAGAAATGCTCACTAGATTCATAGCCGCGTCCAAAAAGAGACACAATGATCACGATGTAGCAATGCACGACACCAGAAATATGTTAAGAAATCACCAGGCATCCATTCTCAATATTGAGAAATAGCTGGGACAGCTTGCACATCAAGTGAATGAAAGAAGACCGGGTCAACTTCCAAGTAACACCGAGAATAATCCAAGAATGGAAAATGTGAGTATGGTGACTTTCAGCTGTGAAACAATTTTCACACAGGCACAGAGGGTCTCCAATAGCAAGACAGAGAAGACAGAAGAGTCGGATCCAGCTAAACCCGACCTGACTCGCCAAGTCCCTCAAATGGACTCGACGAGTTCATGCGTACATGACAAAACTGTCATCCCCTTAAAGCCATATAATCCCCTTCTGCCATTCCCAATCAAAGCCATGCCTGTGGAAAAAGTTGAAGCTTATAAAACCTTTATGAAGCATGTTAAAGCCCTCCAAGTTAATGTGCCATTTGTAGAAACGATGCTCACAACACCCAAGTACTTCAACTTACTAAAAGGTCTCTTTGCTGCTACGAAAGACTTAGCTGAAGTCGCGGAGATAATGTTGAGTGAGTTAGCCAAAAAGAAGGGCGATTCGGGAAGTATCATAATTCCGTGCCAATTTGGAAATGCATTTGTCACTCAAGTGTTGACCGATTCGGGTGCAAGCATCAACCTGATGCCTCTCTCTTTCTTCAAGAAGATGAACTTACCGGAGCCAAGACCGGTAAACATGAAGATCCATTTGGCTGACAAGACCACAATTCATCCAAGAGGAGTTTGCGAGGATCTTCTCATTAAAGCTTTCAAGTTCATCTTTCCAGTAGACTTTGTGGTGCTAGATATTGAAGAAGACCCCGAAGTTCCAATTATTTTGGGGAGGCCATTTTTAAACACCGCATGTGCTTTAATTGATGTATGTGAGTCTACACTAACATTAAGGGCAGGAGACGAGTCAGCGGTATTTAGAGCTATACCAGAAGCCAAGCAAGAAGAGAAAGGGAAAGAAGAGATCTCATTTATCGGTTTAGATGATGAGATACTACAAAAAGAACTTGAAATTTTGCAAGAAAGAGATCCAAACAAGTTTTTGCTACCTTCTGGAGAGGATGGAGATGTTAACAAGGACTTGGAAGAGATAGAAAAGCTACTGGAAGGAGCCGACTCGGAAAACACAAAAGACATGGTGAAATATGATCCGACTCGCCGAGTCACCTTACTGGACTCGAAGAGTCGACTCGAAATTACCAACAGCTTGGACGACTTAGATCTGCTTGTTGCTAATTCTCTGCATATTCTGGGCATGGATATTTTTCATGATTCTTTAGAAGAACAAACAACATAAGGAGAAACGGATACGAAAGTCCAACACGTCCATATAGCATGTCTTGATTCAATTCCGCTTGTAGATGGGTTAAACACAGAAAAAGAAGAGAAGGCAATGGATAGGAGAGTGGAGCCTAATCAACCATTCATTACCAAACCTAGAGCACGAACTTTCACAGAATATGAAGTACTTAAGTTTGATAAAAAGGAGGTGAAAGAGAAGGATAAAAAGAATGGGGTGAAGAAGAAAAAGAGGAGAAAAGAAGCCCAAGCAGCTGAGGATGATGTTGTAAAAAAGAAGAGAGAGGAATTAAAACGGGCTTATAAAAAGAAGGTTCACGCTTACAAGACAAAGTACAAACCACAAAAGATTAGGTGTGTATTTCCGATGTTGGAAGATGACGAGACGTAGACGGGAAGGAGTCCAGCTAACGACTCCTTAAAAAAGAAGCGTTTAGCGGGAGGCAACCCGTTATTTAGAGTTTGCTTTCTTTTACCTTTTTAGTTTTGTTTGCATTTTTTTTCGTTTTTAGAATTTTAATCTTCCAATTCATCAGACATGTCTACTTGAGAGTGCGTATGGACTAAGTGTGGGGTGACAAACATTTTCTTTCCTAAATAAATGGCAAAATTTTATACTTATCGGCAAGAGACTCGCCGAGTCTGACCATGACTCGACGAGTACCTGTAGATTTCAGAAGAAGGATAAATTCGCGACGAGACTTACTCGACAAGTCGGTCTTATTTACAGAAAAAAAAAACAATTTTTACAACCGGTAATTAGGGTTTTAACCTTAAGGAAATCAGTTTTCACAACTCACTCGTCGTGCACCTCCTTTCCAACTCTTTCTCTCAAGCATTCATCATCTTCTTCAATTGTTCTTCAAGTTTTCAATTTCTATCACAAAAGGTAACTAATTTCTTCCTATTTTCTATTAAAAGCATGGTTTTTAGATGATCTAGGGTAGTAATTTCATATCAAGCCCGATTTTGAAGAATAGTACATTTCTAGGGTTTTGATTTTTCAAAAAAATATGTTGTTTTGGATGATTATTCTTGCCCTAATACCTTATAGAAACATCCCTGGACAAAACCCGTGAGTTATTTTAGAGATTTAGAGGTTGAACTTTAACAGACTCGTTGAATGACTCGCACAGTCATTGCGACTCGCCGAGTCGTTCATAGACTCGACGAGTCGAGTCGGGGACATAGATGTTACGTATTTTAATGATTTTCTGTGTTTTACTGGGTTTTGTATCCTCATTTTGCAGGAAAATGTTTCGCACGGGACAAAGTTCCAATGGATGCCAAGAAGATTTTCCTTGGTTAAATTTCCCGCAAATCGAATCCGCTTCTACCATGACGAGATGGAAGAAGAAATTAGCTGACGTCAGGAAGAAAGAAATTTATGTGCCCAACAGAATTGATTGGGGTTGGTTGCAAAGTGTGCGATATGAAGAGGAGTTGGCTCCTTATATTTTAATGGAGTTTACTTACGAGGGGGAGATGATGGTTTGTGATGGGAGGAGCCGGATCTTCCGTATTCAAGAGCCAGTGTACCGGGAGCTTTGCCTGGAATTTTTTTCCACGGTATCTTTTAGTGGGGGGGGGGGGGGGGGGAATGACTGCTATCACCCGACGAGTGTCAATTTTTGTCTTCGGGGCGAGTTTCATTGTTGCTCCGTGGTAGATCTCCCTTGTCGGATGGGTATTTATGACCGGTCATTGGTATTGGCCGCTATTTTCCGTGCATTTATGGAACGATCTCACAAGGTGTTCCCCGATGGAGTGACGAGCACGGGTTGGTGGAATACGATTGCCAACAAAGTGTACATTCTGAAGTCAGCACATGAGGGAAGCATTCGTTCGCCTACACACCGCCTTATTCATCGCCTTATTTCCACCACCATTAACCAAAGAAAAGATGATGACAAGGTTTCTAACCTTGATGTCTTTTACTTATGGAGCATTATCACACCAGACACTTTCTGTAATATTCCTTGGTGTTTGGCTTCTTATTTGGCTGAGGGTGCGGTCAAAGACCGCAAGACATCAAAGATTAATGGTGGTATGTTTGTCACACGGCTCGCCAATTCTTTTCGGTTGATGACCCGTGGCGCGTGGAATTTCATGACTATGATTCCTACCCCTGCATTCAATCCCATTCTTTTTAGGAGGGCTAGGATCATTGAGGAATATGGTGGTGGTCATTATGCTATCCCGCATAATGATCCTGTTGTTGGTCCCGAGGCACAGGGAAGGAGGGTCCGATCGAGGCGAGAGCGAGATGTAGAGGAGGAACCGCCGGTGATTCCGGTAGACCATGATGAAGTACCAATGGATTGTTACAATGTTGAGATGAGGAGGTTGCAAGATCAAATGGCATGGGGTATCAACTTTAGCAATCAATCCCACATCCAATTATTTGACCACTTCAACATTCCGCATATCGATGGTGGTAACTTTCTGTATATTCTATCGTGGGATGACGTGATTAATGTGAAAAGGAGTGGTGCGAGTGGAAGTGGAGCGGCACCGGAGCATGACGATGATGAGGAGGATTAGTTTATTTGTGTTTTTCTTAAACAATTTTTATTTTTATTTTTGTTTTTATTTGGTGTGTTTGAAATTTGTTAAGACTTTTACTGTTTTGCTTGATGTTTGTTTGCATTAGTGATTTTCAGGATTGGATTAGGAGTGCCTGCATAAAAGGGTTTAAAGTTATAGAGAAAAGAGAGTTATAACGAGTGAAAGAGAGTCAAGGAAGGGAAGCGTTAAAGTCAAAGTGTCGAGTCCGGTCCCTAGGGACATGAGCAATTGAGTCTAGAAGTAAGGAGGAATTTAGAAGATTTATTAGAGGCTGGAACAATTGCAGAATACAATTTTTTCACCCAGTGGCCTACTCGTCGAGTGCACTAAGCTGACTCGACGAGTCACCTTGTATTCTCACAAATTCTGAGATGTCCGCGCTTATACTCAACGAGTCGCATATATGACTCGATGAGTCAATCATTTTTATACCAAAAGGACTGCTGATTTGATGCTGCTGAGTGTACCACTTGACCACTTATTCTTCCAGATCGATTCTTGAAGTTCTTACACTGTTTTACCTGCATATTTGGAGCTGCCACATGAGATTTTGATGCCCAAGTCATGGATGAGCTGTTTCCATGGCTAAAGTCAAATGAAGTTGGAGCTGGAAAGAAGAGTATCAACCTATCGACTGCTACCTCAGGGGAGTTTGTTCCAATTCTCTCTATATTTGCATTTTTATTTTTGCATAGTATGCAATGAGGGCATTGCATAAAATAAGTGTGGGGTAGGGGGTTGGTCACATATTAGAAAATTTAGAATCTTAATTTAGGCTAATTTTAAAAAAAAAGTTAGCATACCAAAAATATTACTTAGGGATTTAATTTAGAAAATTTTGGTAAAAGCAAATTAGGATTCCATGTTAGAATTGTGTTGATAATTGCATGAAAACCCAAATGTTTAGTTGAGCCTATACACGTTCTAGTGCATTTGTGGCTTCCTTATTCCAGTGAAATCATGGGACAAAAACACAACCCCGCTCAGCCTGAGGGATGCAATATGTTTAGCAGCCTAAACCTGAAATGTATCCAGCGAAATTGTTATCGTTAGCCAATAAAGGTTGAGGTTGAGCGCCGCTGCTTAAGCATGTAGGATTTTGAGTGAAAAAAAGTGAGGAATACATTTTAAAAAAAAGAGAGATAATTACAAGAAAAGTTGTAAGAATTTTGGAGAAAATAAAGTGAAGATCAAAAGATCAAAATTCCATGAAATTCAAAAAGTTGAAGATACCAAAAATCAATTAATACAAGGTGGTGAATTCAAAGAGATCAAAGATCAAATTATCAAGGAAGTGAAGAATTCAAAAGAGCTCCATAGTGGTATCATAAATTGTAATTGTCTAGATTATGTATGCTTGGGTTTCTTAGCTAAAAATACCTTGAGGGTAAGAGGTTTTCTGCGGATGGATTCGGAGGGTTGCATAAAATGAGCATAGTTCGGGGTGAGTGGGCGAATGTTTATGAGGATTGTGAGTATTTGGAGTATGGGGGTTATTAGGGAAAATTTAGACACAAATGCATGCGTTGCGGTCTTGGCATAATGGTTGGGTTAGATTGGAGTTGTCATATATGATTCTAATGTTTTAAAATTCAATTTTGCTTGGGGGCAAGCAAAAGTCAAGTGTGGGGTATTTTGATATGTGCATATTTAGTATGTATTAAGTATAGATTTTTATTCATTTATTAGCTAAATTATTGCATTTCATGGAAAAAGGGTACTTAAAAGTGTTTGAATTGTATTTTCAATCCAAAAATGAAGCTCAGAAGTAAAAGGAAGCAGGAGAAGCGGTTAGGAGCTCGGGAATTCAATAAAGAAGAAAAACACCAAAAATAACACCTACTCGGCGAGTAGGGTTGACTACTCGGCGAGTCCAAGTGAAGATTCGAGAAGATAACGACTCGGGAACCCAGATACTTATCGCATACGGGGATTGTGAGATGGACTCGACGAGTCGTCACCTGACTCGACGAGTCGATGCGTGAATATAAAGATAAATTCTCAGATCGATGAAAAAAACTTCTGGGACGATTCTGGAAAAATTAGTTGTGATTCAGAGGCCAGAGAAACCCTAGAAGACGAAGATAGAAGCTACAATTCAATCCCGAAGGAGATTTGAGGCAAATTTCATCATTCTACTTAATCTTTTGTTTTCCATTATGGCTAGACAGTTAGAATTCGTTTTTAGGCTGTTATTTACTTCAATCATGAGCTAAAACTCTTAACTTCTGTTTGGGGATACAAAATTGAGACTATGGTTTGATTATTGGTAAGATTAATTCAATGTTGGTGATATTTGTTATTTTAGCTTGCTAAAGAACCTTGTGTGTGAATGATAACTAATTTTCTGTTAATAGGAAGGTAATTAAATAGCATGAACATCGTTTGATTATCAACCCCATATACCATGTGACTACTTTGTTATATGTCTAGGATTAATGAACATGAAACTAGAATTAATAAGAAAATTAAGTAAATCCATGTGCAAGCTTGTGTGATGACCATCAACAAGAAGTTAATTAAAAGCCAAATTGGTTAACTATTGTAAGTCTAAAGTAATCCGAATAATTAATCTAGTGAACTAAATTGAATTAGACAACCGATCACTGTTTAAGTTAGTTTATTTACTAAGGATTAGTGTAGTGAATGCAAACCTAGTCACTCGAATCGGTAACCAACAAAAGAGTTAATCCATTGCACTATTACCTTGAAATCAACCATAGGATCAATTGAGTTGAACTAAACAGAAGTTCCTTCGTGTTATTGAATCTAGTTAATTCTTTGCTTTTCTAGTTTTTAGATTGAGTAATAGTTGTAACGTCTGTGTTTCTGGGCTTGCCATTTTTAGCAATGTAATAGTCTAGGTTAACCTTTGTAACCCGTTTTGGAATAATAGAAGTGTATTATTTGAGTATTATGTGTTTTGTGCTTAATTGCTTAATTATGTGGTTTGATTAATTAAGAATAAAAATAAGAGTCAAAATTTAAGTGTAAAATAAACTTGATATCTTTAGATAATGTTATAGTAGTTGAAACATGGTTTCCGAATATATAAAGAATGCAGAAATCCGAGTTATAACGAAGAGGTTATGAACTGTCGAAGTTTCGCGACAGAACCGGCAATGCTGAATGACGTAAAAAGTGCAATTTATGTTAGAGCGATAGTTAGCCTTAGTGATCTAAACAAGAATCGAAGATCTCGTTGTCAGTATCAAAGCGATAAAAATTTAGGCGAGAACGGACGTCAAACGAAGAAGTTATGAATTTATAACGAAATTTTCTGTCTCGGCCAATTAAAAATAAATAATAAAAATAAAGTCAAAATTAGCCGACGGAGCCTAAACAAAAGTTGTAGAGCGTAGTCTCACCTTCGCGTGGATATAAAGAACATCGAAAACGGAGTTCGTATGAAGAAGATATGAATTTCCGAAGTTTATTAAATAATTAATAATTAAATTTAATTATTAAATCCGGCCTTATCCGAAGGCGAGTCACCGGGCTCATCCGGAGTACGCCCCGCATACAGTGAAGAGTGTCGACACTCGCACTCAAGGACTTCGGATGACGCATGCAGTGATGTTTCGGAGGCAGTACGCCCCGCGTACTGCTATACGCCCCACGTACTGCGAGGCATCAGCCTCCTATAAATAGGATGCGAGGGCAGCCGGCTTCTTTGCTATTTTTCTCCATTCTCTCTCCCTATTTGCCTTGATTTGCATGCCAGAAGTACCCCGAATCCCCGGTAATATTCCCGAGTCCCGAAGCAAGTCCCGAGATCCCGAAGATCCCGAGAAGTGCGGTTTTCGAGCCGAAGCTCTGCCCGCGAGAAGTTCGATTTTTGTTGAGATCTTCCAGATCTGCTGAGGATTACTACTTTTTCAAGTCGTAGTGTTGTCCGATCATCTTCTGATCAGGTGAGTGTATACTACCTTTCATAAATGCAATAATAATACAAGTATGGTTTGAGTGTATTAAGTATATTGTTGTTTATATGTGTGACTGTGTTGTTACTTTCTCCTAACGTATAATTATGAAGTATTTTATACGAGATACGCGTTATGTGTATATTTGGTTGTTATGTGTGTGAATGTATATTCACTTTCTTCTATCTTACAGATCTGATTATTTCTATATGAAATACGTGTTATGTGTGTGCCTCATCTGTTATATGGAAAATGTATTGATCAAGCATGCTATACAGGTTTTGAAAATATGTATAAAAATGTATGTTTTTATCTACTAATATGTTGGGTAGAACATGGGTAGATAGTTGGTGTGTAATAAACAGATGAGAGGCCTCGTTGTTGTTTTGATCCAGTCATCTAGCGGAATTTAGATGACGACCACGGGCTTTTCTAGACAGTCCAGTGGAACGCTAGCAGGCTCATAACCTGTAGGTGTTAATGAACTTGGGTGTTCATTCGCTGTATTCCATCCCCCTCATGGTTGCCTTATTTGACTTATATTGCTGAGGAACCCCCGCAGCATGTGTTGTCACCCCGATGAAAATATTCTTAGAATAGGTCCCTTGTGTTAGTTATTTTACGGACATAAAGTGAGAATAAACGGGAATGGGTAACTAGGTTATTGTTGGTTGATAATAATTAATTTAATTATTTATTGTGGGTTGAAAACCCTATATGCTCACCAGGCTCCCAAGCCTGACCCACTCAGTTTTATTTGTATTACAGGAAGTGGCGCGAGGTCGTAAGATGGATGAACCATCAAGTTGTTTTGTTTACAAGTCTGTATATGTATTTATATTTGTTGAATGACTTGTAATGTTATCGTTTATGCTTATTGGTCTGTATCGGAACATGACACCCCGAGTTTTGATTATATAATGAAAATACATTTCTTTTATGAAATGCTTTGGTAAACATTGTTTTATCATGTTTTGATTTTGGGAACAAATTCCGCAAATCTTATAAATCAAAAGGATTTACTCTGAAATTATTTTAAAAGCATAAATGAAAATCGGTCTTTTCTAGCCGTGATTTTGGGGATGTCACAATAGTTAGTAAGTTTCTAGTCTTGTAAAACTAGAGAAACCCCTCTGCTTATTAATTAATTTAGATAGAATTAGTTTTTAGTTTTAATTTGCCGTATCCTGTGTTCGATACCCTACTTATTTGACTATACCACAATTGATAGGTCCACTGCCTTTGTGTGTTTATTTTACAACTAAAAGTAGGTTTAAAACTAAGTAAGTTTTCACACATCAGTAATGTATAATAAACCATACCTATTATAGTTTATCAAAACAAGGGTAGTAATGGTAATGTATGTAAACAATATTCAACGTAGTTCATTCAATTGTTTGAGTAAAATGGATGTACTTTGATTACAAAAATCGTGTTATCCTTCATATTTCATATGTATATCTATATGAAAATCCATTTATTAACTGATGCATGTTCATATACCAAGATAAAATGTCATTCATTTTCAATAACATACATTCACATAAAGATATACACCTTGCTCAACATGTTACAGTGTGATAATAATATGTTAGCATTTTTCTGTTAGTAACAGCTTCGATCACTGTTATTAGAAAATTTAAAAAAACTTCATAATAGATCCAAATCAGAATCCGTAAATTCTGGGAGTTTGTTTAATGTGTCTATTTTGTTCATAAATTTTTCCATGACTTTTAATGACCTCCAACTTAGGTGAAAACGTCCATAAACACAGACTGGTCCGGATTGGTTCTTGAAATGATAGGCAGTTTTGCAAAAATCACCATAAATTGTAGAAAACTTGTATGGAGATGTGCAAGTATCCATTTTAAAGCTAAGAACTTGAACTACTTTCACCTTGTACAGTTTTGAAAACAAAAATATTTTAGTTGACTAAAACAGTCCGTGAATGGAGTCCAACTTTTATGATGTAAGTTGTTAGAAACATTTAGTTGTGTTATTGATGATTTAACTTGTATTCTCCCCCTTAAAACATAAGAAAATATGAAAATGTAGGGGTATGAACTCACCTTCACTACTAGAAAACAGCCCTTTAATGACGCGCAAACAATGACACGCAGTGATTTACGATACACAAAAGTGTGTGCCCTAAAAATAATGTTATCTCTTCTAAAATTTGAAGGATAGTGGACACGCTTTTATGCGTGCCCTAAAATTAATGTCGAACAAAAAAAAACACGGAGGGCACTTATTTAAAAATGGGTGACGTCTAGAAATGTCGCTTTATATTTTTTTAATGAAATGCGCGTTCTTTTCTTTTGCAGCTGGGGGGAAACGAAAATCCCAAACGTTTGAAAGGCCGCCATTGTTACCCTCTGCCTTATTTCCATCGTTCTTCTTCTTCTTCTTCTTCTTCTTCTTCTTCTTCTTCTTCTCTCTCTCTCTCTCTCTCTCTCTCTCTCTTTCTCTCTCTTTCTCTATCTCTCTCACTCTTGTTACCCTCTCCCTTATTTCCATCGTTCTTCTCTCTCTCTCTCTCTCTCTATCTATCTATCTCTCTCTTTTTCTCTCTCTATCTCTCTCACTCTAATACCCAAAAAACCCTAATAACATCACCAATCCTCTTTTTTTCCACAACAAAATCGCAATATAATCCCGTCTTTTGAACAGATCAAACCCATAGGGTTCTCGATGGAAGAGATACAACTTCATACGAGCCCTAATTTCTCATCTGAATTCGTAGGGCTTTTTCAAGAATCATTCTACCTAGGGCTTTTTCAAGAAAATTCAAAATGCTCTCCGATTCTCGATCAGTTCTCCCAGGCCTCTGCAACAATCGACGATCTCACTTCAGGCTTACTTCTTCTCCGGTGAGTATAGGATCACCTCCCCGCGACCATCCTCCTCGTTATAAAATCATCCAGCTAGGGATTTTTCTTCTCGATCTCTTCAGGTCCGTCCTCCAAAAATAAGGAAGAAACTAGTTTGATTTCTCCCCTAAAACCTGGACGACCATGCTACTCGCTTCCATCACTGTCCCAACATGTCTTCATTGTTCCTCCCTCGGTCTCTTCCATCAGGTAGGTTGTTGGGCCATCTCATCTACTCATTTTTTACTATCTTTATTCTCGCTCTCTTTTTTCTTGATTTTTCTTCTCCTTTCTCTGTTCTCCCTTTTATGTTGAATGTTGTTGGTAGTTAGAATCCAAGGGAACAATAGAGGAGAGTCAAATGGTAGTGGTAGACCACCACATTTAGGTGTATGTGTAGGTTAGGGAGGGTTACCAACACCAAAAACCCTCATCCTATCCCAAAGCCCTCATGAAATCGACTCAATGTACATCACCATGCTCAGAACCATTGAATTCTTGGGTAAAACCACATCATCGAGGTATGTGTTTTACATCTAATTTCACCTGTGATATTTCAATTTTTATTAGTTATAAATGATCAAATTTAAAGATTTCTCTGTTCGGATCTTCTAATTTCTCATTTCTACTGGTAATCTCTTATCCCTTCTTTCTTTTTCTGTTGTTCAGATCTTCTAATTTCTCACATTCTAGCCCTATTTAATATCGTTAGTGTTATCCAATTTCAGCTTCAGTTGGTATGATCTATTTGTTGTAGATTGAGATGAGAATTTTTAAGAAAAAAAAATCAAAACAAAGCCTTAAATCATTAATTTAAGGCTTAAATAAATTTGAGAAAAAGTGGATTTATGTTTGATAAATGTCACATAGACTTCAAATATGTTCATTAACACAGATCTATTTCATCCGATTGACTATTTGTTTATTGCTACGCAAACCTGATTATCAAATTCATTTACATATATGATTATAAAAAAATTCATATGATTTTTCCTTCAGCTTCATGGAGTAGAAGCTATGTGTGCTGAGCTTATGCAATTACATGCTGGTATTAAGGAGTTGACTTCTACTCGCCAAAAACTTACTAGTCAAGTTCAGGGTATGACTCAAGATCTTGCTAGAGCTAC
Source organism: Lactuca saligna (assembly GCF_052625555.1). Classification (NCBI taxonomy): domain Eukaryota; kingdom Viridiplantae; phylum Streptophyta; class Magnoliopsida; order Asterales; family Asteraceae; genus Lactuca; species Lactuca saligna. Next base: position 151,030,608 of record NC_136422.1, read on the forward strand.
TGTTGACCGGGTCTACTGTTGACCGGGTCTGGAACGAAATCGCAGCGTCGTGACGCCGAATCCGAACCAGCCCTCGCGTGTTTGGCTTCCAAGTGGATTAAAATGATTTGGAAGGGTTATTTTGGTAGATTGAAAACGAGCCTGTATATTTTATAAAGGGTAAAATGGTAACTGTCATTCCTTGAAGAGATGGAATGAAAAAAATAAGGGTCTCATATGGTATGGAATGACATTCCTTCGTTAATGCTTTTTTCCTTTCTAGTTTATCAACCAAGCAACATTTTTTACTTCTAACTTTATCAAAATGTTATTTTAAATCATAGCCTTTATTAAAGTGTTGGTTGACTTTTTATTGCTATCTTTACTTCTAACTTTATCTTTAGCCTTTAATATAGTAGTGGGTTGATTTAATATGTGTTTTATACAGAAGCGGGATAATTTGGGAGAAAGGGTTATGTCTTTAGCACATTTTAACTTTTCGCGAATTTGAATTGTTTGTTGCTTTGACTTGGAATTTAACTTTCCTATACATATGTATCTGTTGTCTTCATAAAAAAGTGATGAGCACACTAAACAGACAAAAAAAATTAGGAACTCTCTTAGGTGGAAAGACATCGGTATTGTAGCGTCTCATGTTTAATTTTTTGTTTTTGTCATGTTGGTTGTTGATAGATTTATACTTTTTTGTGTAGGACCCACATCTTTTGCCCCTTTCATCGTACGTTTATTGAAGTAAAACTCGGCCCCTTTGACCTAGCTAAGGTTCTGTCTCTTTTTTTTTTTTACTTAATAGGGACATGAATGCTATATATGAGTGTTTCTTTTGACTTAATGCAGATACAATGACTTAATAGAAAAGTATTTCTTATTAAGTTGTATCAATTTTACAAATTTCCCTCGTTTGGTTTTTACTTGAATTTTCCCCAATTTTACCGTCCTTTTTTAGATATCGTTTATAGACAACTCTTAATGTAAATTAATCTTGGATTTAACTCGTGATTCTAATGCAAATTAATCTTTTCTGCAGGTTTTTATTGCCTACATGATTTCTTCCAGAAAGAGAATATTCACCTTCTTTGCATCACTTTGAAATCTTGAAAAATATTACCATCCTAGGTATTTCTTTGAATTGCATTTTCATTTTTGAAACCACAAATATGTTTTGTTTATATCTTTAAATGGGACCAGGTTCTCAAGAAAAGCCCTGATAAGGGGTTACCAAAGAAGCTTTAATGGATTTGCTGCCTATCTCTCCCAAGAAGAAAAACGAAAGTTGGCTGCTAAGTATCGATGACTAGATTTTGCTTCATTTAGATTCCCTTCAAGTTTTTAGAAATTATCATGAAACAAAAATACAAGTAACAGAAAAAATAATCACATAAAATTGACAAAAGAATTATACAAAATTAAGAAACAAGAAAGCAACAAAACAAATGAGAAACATTTTCCAAAACAGTTACAATGGTTCAATGTTAGTATTGATCGTACACAGCCTCTTAATTAATTCAGTGAGAGTGCGTTTGTACGACTACTTTTTTCCATCAATCAAAATTTCTTAACCACACAGAATTTGAGATGCATCAAAAATGACATTATAAACTGTGAAAACAAGAACTCGATATGATCCACATGAACTTTTATATATAATTGACTAATTGTGGATGTAGATACACACACACACATATATATATATATATATATATATATATATATATATATATATATATATGTAGTATATGCTTTGCTAAGATTAGCTAAAACCCTAATTAAATGCAGGTTATGAAGGGATCGTCTCCGTATTCCCATGTCAAAAGTTGCACCTCCAGACAACGAGGTCGTGGGACTTCATTGGATTTCCAATAACAATTGAACGAAGTCCCGTTGGTGAGAGCAACTCGAATATTGGTGTCATAGACAGTGGAATATGGCCAGATTCGGAGAGCTTCAGTGATGAAGGCCTCCGACCAATTCCCGAAAAGTGGAAAGGGGAGTGTCGTGGTGGCACAAATTTCACTTGCAACAGGTACCTTTAAGTTGAGGTGGTCTTGATTTCATAAGAGTAGAGAACTGGATCGAGAACTTATTTGAGGCTACTATCCGGACATTTTAAGTTACCTTCAGCACTAAGGACACTTAAATATCTAATCCGTAGATACAAGTATGTATTACCATTCAAGCTTCACTTTTTCATGTCATTTCACATTTTCGTATGTCAGCATATCAGTTATTATGCTATTCTGCATTTTATTCAACAGGATTCATGTATACAACATTGATGAATTGAATTTATGTGCTCTACCTTACCATGATACACATGTTTTTGTCCGCATTGTGCAACTTATTGACACAGGCCAGGTAAGAAAAGGGTATATCCCGTTCTTCTTTTTCTATTTTCTTTTTGGAAATCTACTACAATTTGAGTGTCCACACAACTCATTCAAAGATGGCTCTGCAGGTACTTCTTTTTAATCTTTCTAAAAATTCATGTTTTATATTTTTATTCAAATTTTGACACTTTCTGAAAGAATATCATGTCTTACATGAATTTTTATTTTCAGATATTTTGCATTGAATGCAAAATTAACTATATCTATAAAGATGTGTTTTTTTAATGTAAAGTTGTGAATCTCTTCTGTTGAATTTATAAAATTCCTAAAACAGAGAGAGTAGAGTCTCTTGCACGAGTAGTTTCCATTTGAAGTTCTAATTAGATGACAGATTGCTTGTTTACTAGATCCAAGCCTTCAATGTGCAAGATTCATATAATTGGAGACTAAGCTGACTGATTTGTTCATGTTTTAGATGGGCCATCGATGTATGGTGAATGAGTTACAGAGATTTCCTGTTCTCAGAAAGAGAATGGATGATGTCATAGGGAATTTTTTAAGTGATGGTCTTCAGCCTTCTGAAACCATGATTGGGCACATAGTTGAAATGGAGGTACGTATCATTATCTCTATTTTTTATTTTTATCGTGACATGGCTAAAAATATTGCTTTTTTGGGTAGATGGATTACATAAACACATCACACCCGAATTTTGTGTGTGGGAGTAAAGTTGTGGAGGTTACCTTGCAGCAAGTGAAATCTTCTAAGCTTGCAACAACAGTGTCGAGGCAAAAGGTGTGGTTAATATATCGTTAATAGCTATAATATTATGTCACGTGCAATTCTTTCTAGGTCTATTAATGGAATTGTCATAGAACAGGTTCTCTTTTTTGCATTTAACTTTTAAATACATTTTATCATTGTTGTTGGATAATATCTTAGAGAAGCAGATTCTTTTTCTAAATTTTTTTAAAAAAAAGAGTTAACATAGCTTTCCAATGGCAAAATAATATCTCGTTCTGTTCTTCTTTCTACCTTTGAAACTGCAAGAGATGCTGGAGCTAGCCCTTACATGAACCTAAGAACAAAATGGAGAAGTGAGTTGAAGATGGAGAAGTGAGTTGAAGAGCTGACATGGAGATTGGACTTTGAAAAGCATTTGAGGGTATTTTTTTTATATTTCTTGTATCTAATTAGTTTGTAAATTTTTGTTACAACTATTGATTTGTTTTTATCTTTCCATGAAATGTTACATTTGTCTACTATTGGAAGGATTATTTGTATGACATTAAATTTTGTGCAATGTATTGTATTTTTTGTATATGGTATTTTATTTTTTATTATGAAAATGCAAATTTAATTTGAAAACTAGTATATCTATAAATAATTAACAAAAAAAAAAATAACGATACACAAAAATGTTTGTCGTCTTTATTTATGACATGGCCTTTCTTGATAGGGACTTCCTTGATACGCATTGCGTGTCAGAAACACGCGCGTCGTAAGATTACGACATGCAAATACGTGTCGTCTTCCTTTATGACAGGGCGTTCCTTGATACGCATTGCGTGTCATAACCGCACGTCGTAAATGCGCGTCATAAATGCGCATCGTAAATGCGTGTCGTCTCTCTTTATGACAGGGCCTTCCTTGACGCGCATTTGCGCGTCGTCTGAGCGTTTTACGACGCGCAATGAGCGTCGTAAAAGGCTGTTTTTCTAGTAGTGCTTGAGTGGTTTGAGTAGATGGATGATGGAGAAATGTAGTATTCCACTCAAGAACACTAAGAATATGTCTTGAAGGTTCGAAGATCTAACACTAATGTGATGGAGTTTGTGTAAGCAATCTATGATTTGGAGTAAGAGGAAGTGAAATAATTATGTGGAGGATGAATATACTTACCAAAAGTGGGAGAAAACTTGGAAGAAGAGCCTTGAATCTCGAATTTTTGGTGAGAGGATTGAGATAGACAAGTGTTTAATCTTTGGTGAAATGAAAGCAAGTGCGTGAGAACGAGGAGAGATGATGAGTGTCCAACTCTAAAAACGTGGGAATAACCTATGAGAGAGGTAATACAAGGAAGTGAGAAGGTATGGTGGGGAGGAGTGTGGGTTAGTCATGGAGTGGGTATGGTGGTTGCTTGTGCCATTATACAAAGAAAAGTCAACACTCCACCTCTTGTTCTTCACCCACTCTTCTTGGATAAGATTTATCCCCAAAAATGTGATTAATTAATAATTAGGGCGCCTTATATGTTAAAATAAAGTTTTGGGTGAAAATCCCGTGTTAAAACGATGAAAAACGAAGTTAAAATGAAGTCGTAGTCGAAAACCGGAAAGAAATGGGCTTCCAGCGAGACCTTTCGATCCTGGCCGGAGGTTCGGTCCTCCTAATGTTGGGCCCGAAAGCAAAATGGACCGAAAGCAGCAGGAAGCGAAATGGACCGAAAGCAGCAAGAAGCGACATGGAGGTTCGGTCCGAAGGTGGCTTCAGTTTGTATGCGAGGTTCGGTTCGAAAGTGAGATGGAGCGAAATGGGCCGAAGGCGAAGCCTTCGGGTTCGGTCCATGGGATTTCGGTTCAGCAGGGTTCAGTTTAGCAGGGTTCGGTTCCTAGAAGGGGTTTCGGGTCCGAGAGGGTTCGGCCCTATAGGAGGGGTTTCGGGTCCTTAAGGCTCTTTTTCTCGTTTTTACCCTGTTTTAAGCCGTTTTTGACCCGGTTAAGTGTCGGGATGCCCCGAAAGACTATGAAAAGTTACGGGAAATTTTGAGAGAGATTTGGGAGAGATTTCAAATAGGAGGAGGTGTGGTGAAAACGATCGAGAGAGGTTTCGTTTATGACCTTTTTGAGTGTCCGGCATCGCAATGCAAGGTCCGTAAACCCCATTAACCATGTTTTAGTGTCTTACACACTCCTTATGAGTGTGCATAAGTGTTTTATCGCTTTGGTTCATTGTTTATTGCATTTACGGCTTAGGAAATTCAATCACACGTAATGTTTCCAGATGATGTTTTCTCATTAAAATAGTGGATTGTTTAGTAGTTACCCAACGTAAACCGTAATACACAAGGGCTAATTGAGTCGTCCGATTTGACTTGTTGACTTTGACTTAACCCGAAATTGACTATTGTCACAAAATCCACGCATATCCTACCAATCAAAGAGACTGACAAAATGGAGAAACTAACAAGAAATTACATTAGGGAGATTGTACAACTGCATGGTGTTCCTATATCCATTAACTCTGATAAAGATAGTAGATTCACCTCGAGATTCTAGTAGTCACTGCAAGGTTCCCTAGGAACGAGGTTGGACATGAGTACAGCCTACCATCCACAGACCGACGGGAAAAGTGAGAGGAGTATCCAAACCTTGGAAGATGTGTTGAGAGCCTGTGTGATCGACTTTGGGAAGTCATGGGATACTCATTTACCTCTTGTCGAATTTTCCTACAACAACAATTATCACACAAGCATAAAGGCTGATCCATTTGAAGCCCTCTATGGCTGAAAGTGCAGATCCCCTCCGTGATGGGCTGAAGTGGGTGACACCCAGTTAGCTGGAGGACAAGTTCCTGACAGCACTCTCACAGGTCCGAAAATCATATGGGAAACGACAGAGAAGATTGTTCAGATTCGTGAACGATTGAAAGCCTCTAGAGACTGTCAGAAAAGCTACGCAGACAAACGAAGGAAACCTTTGGAATTCCAAGTGGGAGACCGAGTCCTTTTGAAAGTGTCACCCTGGAAGGGCTTGATATGCTTTGGTAAGCATTGGAAGCTCAGTCAAAGATACATAGGGCCTTTCGAGATTGTCGTTAGAATCGGCCCTGTAGCTTACAAACTCAATCTACCGCCTGAACTTAGTAACATATATTCTACTTTCCACGTCTCAAACTTGAAAAAGTTTCGGTCCGACGAGACTCTGGTAATCCCACTTGATGAGATCGAGATCAACGAGAGCCTCAACTTCGTGGAAGAACCTGTAGAGATCATGGACCGAGAGGCCTCAACTTCTTATCTATTCGCATATTTAATTGTAACTACTTTATTTGCTTAAACTCTAATTTCGGGACGAAATTCCCTTTAACGGGGGGATGATGTTACAACCCAAAATTTTCATTCGTACAAAATCTAAAGTCAATCTATTCAATTAAAATTCAATTACAATTCTAATAATTTTTAGCCAATTTAAAGTCCGTTTGAGTGTTTTTAGTATCTATTCTTAAGATGAACGAAGGAAAGGAAGTATCGTCTCGGGTCTTGAAGTTGCAAAACCACACATACCACCCTCATAAGGAGTTCACGGACAAACTTTTAGAGTTTGGGTCGTAAACTCCCATGTGGCCGTGAAATAATGCCTTCGGCATGAGTTTACTCCCCAAACTCTTCATTTCTCACTTCCACCCTCAAGTTTACTCCCCATTCTCTCTCAACTAGCATCCCGTTCTTCACCCGATCTTCCGAAAACGTAAGTGTTTCTCGACTTGATTTGTTGTTATAACCTAACATCTAGTAGTTATACATCATTTCATCCATTCATTCTTGGTTTTCAACTAGATCTTCAAGTGTTCTTCAAAACACCAAGAACACAAACTAGTGTTCTTGGACCTTACACACCAAATCAAGCTTCTATCATGTAAGTACACTTGCCCTAGCTTCTTGTGTGCTTAATATGAACTTGATAACACTTGAAAATCATCAATAATCATAATAAAAAAGGATTTTATGGCCAAGGATTTTCTTGGGCCGTAAACCCTTCTTAAAGGGGTTAAATGGACCATAGTCCCTTCCTAAGCCTTAGATACTAACCTTGATCCTTCCTAAAAGTGTTTAAGACCTTAAACCACAATCAAAACATATCCACATAAGAGTTTACGGCCATAAACACATAAGGATATGCTCCTTAGGCCATAAACTCTACAAAGTGGTGATCATGTGCCCTTAATGCTTTCCTAAGGCTTGGACTTGATCATTGGATGCTCAATCTTGACTTATAAGACCTCAAAACACAAAATGGCACTTAGTACCATGAGTTTACGGCCATTAACTCATGGGGATATGACCATGGGCCGTAAAATCCATAAGGATTGGTCCTTGGGCCATAAACTCCAATGCCATGCCATACAACCCTTTAGATGCAACCCTTTGGTACCGATAACACTTGAATCAAAGTGTTTCCATGTCTTAGGGTGTTTTAACTTGATTAATTAGTTTTTAAATGACTCATTAGATACATACATATTTTGACGTTCTTTATATCCACGCGTAGGTGGAGACGTACTCTAAAACTTTTGTTTAGACTCCGTCGGCTAATTGTGACTTTATTTTTAAAGTTATATTTTTAACAAGCCAGAACATGATTGGTATGTTAAAATCTCATAACTTCTTCATCCGATGTCCATTTTCATCTGTCTTTTTATCATTAAGCTACTAATAATGAGATCGTTGATTATCGTTTAGGTTGTGTCGCCTAAAAACCGCTCGATCTAATACTCGAACTTCGGGTTTGTACACCGCTAAGCCGAAACTTCGAAAAATCATAACTACCTCATAAGAAGTCAGATTTGGCGTTTTTTTTATGGATGCTCTCAAGTTAACATATTCTACGACTTCAATTTAGATTACTAAGGCTAAAAGAAGCTCTATCATCAATTCATTTTTTTACGTCTCCAGGTGTCGTGCCGATTTTGCAGTAAAACTTCAACGTGCCATAATATCTTCGTTATAACTCGGATTTTGGCGTTCATTATATGTACGGAACCCTTGAGACATATTCTACAACTTCTTTAAGATTATTTATTCTAAATAATCTTTTGTCGAAAAATCATTTTTAACCCCTATTATCTCTAAATTAACCAGCCCGGATCTACGGATTTTATCATTCATAGCCCAATTAATGTTAAAATCAATTTAGTGTCTAACTTGTTACTTGACCATTGTAATATTAGTTCACGAATTATATAAATACTAGAAGATCGGAACAAGATCACTAGTAACTTTATAATTTGGCAACCACATAAATAATCCATATTATTAGAAATCAACCATACTAAAAAGGTGATTCGAAGCTAAACGAATGTGATTTTTAATCTTGATTTTAAATCATTCTCTTCTTCTTTACTTTAGTTAAAAGTAATTTAGTTAATTGTTTGGTTGATATAAGTTTTTCTGAACTTGCAAAAATCAAATAAAAACCCCCAAATCACAATTATTTTCTTTAGTTTAATTAGTAGCGATTGTTTTATAGTTAGAAATTCCATTCCCCGTGTTCGAAACCTTACTTACTTACTATACTACTACGCGACTAGGTACACTACCTAATTGTGTTTTAGCTGGTAAAATTGGATAGGATAATAAATATTAAAACTGTTAGTGCATATTTAAAATACATCAGTAGAATATCCCCTCAACCCTAGGAACCTTAGTTTTCCCTTGACGTCCATCCGGTATCTGCCAAGATAAAAGTGCAGGGTTCTGCATTGCGCCTGCAACGAGAAAGGGATACTTGGTTTTGATGTGTCCCACTTGATTGCAATGAAAGCAAACTCATGTAGCCTACCTGCAGTCCCTACCACAATGTCCATCTTTGCCACATTTGTGGCATGCAAACAGTCAAAACGCCCCATCATGACACTTTCGACACTTACCACACCTAGGAACCCTCGACTCTACTGCTCCTGACCTCGAATCGACGGACTTAGGCTGCTTGCTCACCGATTGTGATTGAACTCGGACTGACATCTTCTCTTTCCTTTGGGTCTCTATCTCAATCTTTGTTCTCCTAGCATTTGATTGCAATTCTAACCAAGGTCCAGTACTGAGTGTTTGCCATGAACTCCGTAATCCCATTCTTGAGTGTATTCAAGTAATGCGTCATCTTCACCTGCTCCGAGGTTGCATACTTAGGGCAAAATAAGGCCCTCTTATTGAACATCTTGGGGATCGTAGTTACTGACTCTGTCGTCTTCTTGAACAACAAATACTCCTAATCTACCCACTCCATTTTCACAAGCGAGACATACTCTATCCGGAACATCTCTGAGGACTTCTCCCAAGTCACGACGACTCGTTCCATAATAGAAAAGGCCTGAGTCACAAACTTCCACCAATCCTTCACTCCCAAGCGCAAAAGGTTCAATGCAAATCTAACCTTCAGGTTCTCCAATAAATAGCATATATAAAAACACCCCTCCACATCAAAGATCCACCTCATGGAAACTATCAGGTCGTTGACCCCATTGACCTTTGCGGGCTTCGTGTTTTATTGAATTCCAGGTATTGCATCGACCAACCCCCAATGGTCTTGCAGTGGAAACAACTGTGGTAGTTGTGATGGTAGCAACATCAGTGACATCAAAATAGCACTCATCAAACATGACTATCAGTTCGTTCTTGATAGACCCTAGCATTTCTAGAATCGCTTCTCGGAGCATCCAACCACCTTGGTGGCAATCACCGTATGAATCTCCTAATCACTCGGACTTGGCCCTTCATGGTTGGTGGTGCTCGAACTAAAACCTCTGGTCATCACCATACTGAAAATATACAAGAGATTAGGTCAAGAGAACATGTCATAGCTAACATACGGTATGCACTCATCTACCAACTCCTTGGCTACCCTAGGACTTTTCCTTAATCTCATACGGATCATGTGCTTCTGGTAGTACAGGTCCATAGTACCTTCCACACCTATTTGTCTTCATCTCAAGGATCATCCCAAATTCCTAAGTCACCACACTCTAACATAGGTAGCTTACTAAAACACACCTATATGGTCAGCAGAGCCACAAGCTAAATCTCCTAGACTCTCATCATAGGAGTCTCCTCGACCACACTCCTGTACCACTAGAAATCTCTACCAACACTGTTGGGCACTTCGTGTATGCAACTCGTACATGATACAGGATTCAATAGACATTCGAATAAATAATTCTACACTAAGCTCACAACCAAATAAGAATAGGAAATAATGCTAAATCAAACATTCTAAGGCTATTCAATCCTAATCATGTACAACTATAAACATACGCTTAAAATTAACAATATCACTCTAACTTCAATTGGCACATAAGAAGCGACTTCCTCGGCTACAAGGCATCACATATATCAAGCAATTCTAACACGTAATTCCTAAAGAGATCCTTAGCCTATCAACTAGCATGCATTTCTAACAGTCCAAATATCAACAATTATATACAATAATTATGGATATTTTGGGAACCAATATTCTGTTTGAGTTCCGGCTAAATGTACACAATGAATCTGCCTTATTAAAATTAATGTCGAGTTAGAGGACCATGTTTGCGGCTCGAAGCCAACAATCAAATAAGAACACGAGAAGAGACACAGTTCATGATTCTAACTTGACTAATTCCTTAAAATTATTTTCAAAAATATATGTAGAAACTTTCAGATTGTATTTTGAGTTTGGATTCACACAAATGTTCATCCAAATCCCTCAAACCATGGCTCTGGTACCAACTTGTAACATCCTAATTTTCACAACAAACATTTCAATTTTTAATCCAGATAAAAGAAGCCATTTGTTAAAGTAACATTACAAAAACCATTTGTTCCAAAAGTTAACATTCCAAATCAGAGTATTTTCTTAAGTGTGGAATCACAAAAATATAAAGTTTCTGATGTGTGTACACTCATACCTTCGCCTTCCCATGATCCTTTGAAATACCCGAATCATAATATAGAGGGATCCTTTTTTATATTAATCCCATAATCTCTAAGCTGACTTTGAATCCATACTACTTGAGAAGTGCACGATGCAGTTGTGATATAATCAGCTTCAGCAGTGGATAAGAAAAGATGCATGTTTGCTTCTTATATTTCCAACTAACTAGTTTGCCATCCAGAAACTGACATCCCCCAGTTGTACTTTTACTATCAAGACCACGCCTACCTAGATCAGCATCAGAATATGCTTGGACAAAGAATCTGGAGTTAGATGGGTACCATATTCCGAGTGATGTTGTTCTTTTGAGATATTTGAATATGTTCTTTACAGCTACCATATGTGGTTCACGAGGATTTGCATGAAACCTGGCACAATAACAAACTGCAAACATAATATTAGGTCGACTTGGTGTTAGATACATTAAAGATGCAATCACCTTACAAAATAATGTTAGATCTACTGCTAGCTTGTCTAAGGATGGAGTAAGCTTCGTTTCGAACATCATTGGAACCTTGACCTTTCAATCAACCACCATGCCAAATTTCGCTAGTAAGGTCTTCATATAGGCTTTTTGGTTGATAAAAATGCCCTCTGAACTTTGTCTAATGCTTAAACCAAGGAAAAGATTAATACGACCCATTGAGCTCATCTCAAATTTAGATGGTCACCATCTTTCTTATGAAAGAAGGTGAGGTCGACCAATCGTTGTTTAAATTTGGATTGTTTCAGAAATCGAGTTAGGGTTTCATAGCATGCATGAGGTGCTTGTTTGAGACCACACACAACCTTATCCAAAATATAGCAATGATGTGGATATTTTTCATTTATGAAACCTGATGGTTGTTCCACATAGACCTTTTCCTTTAGTTCATTGTTCAGAAACGAACACTTCACGTACATTTGATAGACTTAGAAATTTTGTGTGCTGCCTAAGAAAGGAAAATCCGAACAAATTCCAGCCTAGCAACCGGTGTGAATGTTTCGTCATAGTCTATTCCTTCCTCCTGGCAGTATCCTTTCACAACTAATCGTGATTTTTTCCAAATCACATTCCCTTCCTTGTCTAACTTATTCTAAAACACCCATTTCAATCTGACCACTGACGCATCCTTCGGAGTTGGGATCAATCTCCATACTTTGTTACACTCAAATTCGTTAAATTCTTCCTGCATAGCTTGCACCCAATTTGCATAAGCAAGAGCAATCTTCATAGTTTTAGGCTCTATTTTGGAAATAAAAGAATTAAACATGCAAAATTCTACTTCTGAGAATAATGCAGTTTCTTTTTCCTTTTGTTGAGCTCTTGTAAGAACACCTGAAGATGAGTCTCCAATGACTTGAGATTTTGGATGATATTTGGTACACGTTGTCATAGGTGGATAGTTCAGATCATATGTTGGATTGATTTCAGGAACAACATCCTCAAATTCCGATTATACATCGTCATCATCATTCGGAATCGGATCCTCCCCCTGGAAATATGCATGTGACTCTATATTCAAAGTTGGAATCTCCCCTTAGAGTGGAATATCAGTGTGGACTTTTGGATCGGAATGCTCCCCCTGATTTCTTCAATCTTTCTTGATTTCTTGTTCATAACCCCATATTCTTTTGAAGTTAAGGAATAACCCAGCAAAATTCCTTCGTCAGCCTTCACATCGAATTTGGTACGTCGCTCTTTACAATTGAAAATGAAGCACCTGGAGCCAAATACATGAAAGAATTTAACATTAGGATTTCGATTATTCAAGATTTCGTAATAAGTAATGAGAAATCTTTTGTTTATGAAGGATCATTTCTATGTGAAACAAGAAGTTGCTATTGCGTCGGCCCAGAAGTAGAGTGGAAGATTCGCAAATGATAACATCGTTCTTGTAGCTTCACAAAGAGAGCGATTTCGCCTTTCAACGACACCATTCTGCTGTGGAGTGTAGGGTGATGAGAAATTGTGAGCAATTCCTTTTCCCATAAAATTTTCTTCAAACACTTGATTCTTGAATTCCAAACCGTTGTCACTGCGTATTTTCCGAACAGGCTTTTGTAGTTGTAGTTCAACCTGCTTGATGAATTCAATCAAGTTTTGCATTGCTTTGGATTTCTATTTAAGAAAAAACACCCACGTAAATCTAGAAAAATCATCAAAAATAACTAGAATGTACTTGTTATCGCCAATGCTTTCAATGGCAGATGGTCCACATAAATTTATATGCATCAATTCGAGTGGTTCAATAATCTTGGTGTTAATTATTGAAGAGTGACTTTTTCTGCTTTGCTTTCCGAGCTCACATGCAGCACACATATGTTCCTTCTCAAATTTCAAAACAAGTAGACTACGAACCAAATCACCAATTACTAGCTTGTTAATGTCCTTGAAATTCAAACGTGAAAGCCTTGTATGTCATAACCAACTATCGTCCGAAGTTGCTTTCGTAAGCAGGCAAACGGATGGTTTTCCTTTGATTGGATTCAATTCTAGTGGATACATCTATCCCTTTCTTTTAGACTTCAAAAGAACTACCTTTGTTTTCTTTTCAATAATCTTAGAACCTTCATCGTCTAATGATACCTTTAGAATTGTACCAACAACCAAATTTGAAACACTTATCATATTGTGTTGCGGTCCTTCAACGTATGCTACCTTCCGAATGGAGAATTTTTCGTCTGTTATCACTATGTAGCCTTTGATTTCAACAGTAGTGTTATTTCCATACTTTACTCTTCCGCCATCGGATAGTGATCTATATTGTCGCAATTCTTCCCTTTTTCCTATCATGTGACGTGAACAGCCATTGTCAATATACCATTCTGATTTGTATTGTTCATCACACATAGCCTGCAAGAATTAGAGAGATTTAGGAACCCAAACCTTTTGGGTCCTTGTGAGGATTTCTTATGAACGGGAAAGGTTTTAGTTCTATCAACCCAAAAGGATCTTTTTGTCAAAACATAATTCATCCCTTTTATGATTTTGAAAACTTCTACTTTATCATCATAAAGATTAATTTCAACAGGAATTATTATTCGTTCAATAAACTCTTTGTGTGTCTTAGCCATCTTTTTTGCAAATGCGTTTTCCTCCTTTTTCATATTTGCTTCGTAATACTCGAGAGTTATCTCTGGTTCCGAAACAATTTTACCTTTGCTCTTAACATATTTTGACTTGATGTCAGGTTTTGAAGATTGAGATTTAGGAGAAAACTTGTTTTTGGCTTCTCAATTGGTTTTGAAACCTGTGGTGTTGAAATTTGAGGTTTTGAAAAAGTTTTTGATTTTGATTTCGGAATTGGAGAAGAATTCATATTTTGATTTGAAACTCTTTCTGAATTAGCAGAACTTTGATTTGAATTCTTATTTTTCCAAAAACGCTTTCTTTCATTCAGATTTTTCCTATATCTAGCATTCAACATTCTTTTCTTAGCAATCACCTATTCAACTAATTTGTGAATGTTAGCTTTCGTTTTCTCCTTTCTAAATGGCATATCATGTTGTTCCGAAGAGGTTTCAGTGGAAACATCTTTTCTGCCACTCGGCCCTGCCTGATTGTAACGAAAGTCAACATGATTCAGGGGTTCCCAAACATATTTCCCTTTGGTTTTCCAAGAGGTCAATTCCAAAAGACCATTTGTTACATATGCATTGTCGATTGGCTTGAACTAGAAGAATTCATCACAGCCATTACCATTGTTGTTATTAACCAGGAACGTTAATACTAAAGTAACAGTTTTGTCAAGTCCTTTTGTTACAAACACTTGATTTGGTACAATTTGAACCTTTGGAAAAAAAACAGTTGCTTTTTCATTTAAAAATTTTGAACTTTTATTTTTAGAAATTCTAACAAATTCAAATGAGTTTTCAGATATTAAATTTTTCTTAGGTTCGTCAAAATTATGTACAAAAGTTGAACAGTCAACTTCATCCTCTACAGAAATCTCACTCATTTCACTTTCATCGTGTAACACCGTAAATTTCAAAACAAATTTTTCAATTTTTATAAAACATAATTCCATCAATATTCATAAAAACAACCATTTTAATTATCCAAACAAGACAATACGAAATCCCAAGATCATAATATCAAGCTCCGAACGTGTGTGTGTACGGATCAAGCCGACGCCTTCCCGCGGTCGTCACTAGTACCTGAAACAATAACATCAAACACTGTAAGCACAAAGCTTAGTGAGTTCCCCAAAATACCACATATAACACATATCAGTCACTCTAGGCTATAACTCTGTGGGTCCGTGCACCCAAACTCTGTGAACCCTCAGGTTCTAGCTCTGATAGACATGCACCACATAAATCACATAGAAATAATGCAGTACAACACATAACATACATAGCATACAAATACTCTATCACATAACTCTGGTTACCTACTCAAGGTAAAGTATAGTGAGAAGACTCACCTCGTGTGTCTCGGTAAATCGTAAACCTGAAATCGCTAATCACTCGATCTGCCGAGCTGTAGTCCCCCTATAGCACAATACATCCCTAATTAACACTTTCCCAACTAGGGTTGACCACACTATAACAAGTCAATTTAGGTCAACGCTGGTCAACGGTCAACGGTCAACTTTGATCGGACTCGGCGAGTGCGCTATAGCGACTCGGCGAGTCTGAGCGTATACACCAATTTCCCTGGAATCCTCCCTTGACACGTCGAGCATTCACTCAACTCGACGAGTTCCACCTGGCATGAGTTGTGGGGCCACCACGACTCAACTCGCCGAGTCTCAAAAACAACTCGGCGAGTCCAGTTTGACTCAGTCCACCGGTCCATTCTGACTCCCCCTTGACTCATTGAGTCCACCCTCCCCAACTCGGCAAGACCACTCACTGTGTGGTCGGGCAACATTCATGCTACTCGCCGAGTCTGTTCTTCAGACTCGGCGAGTCCGTGCCATGCAATGACTCAATCTTGCTCATAAGGTCAGATCCAGTCCATTAATCCATAGATCCAGTCCCTCCAAGCTCATTTAGCACGTAAAGTTACAATCTTGATGCACATACAACCTCTATATGACCATATATGATGTTTTTGACTCAAATACCACAACACAAGGTCCTAGACTCCATTGTTATACATAAAGCTTGATGAGTGAGGCTCTCTGGACCTCTATGGATCCAGATCCATAACCTCAACACAAGGAGGGAACCATTGGGCATCAAATCATCCCATAAATGACCATAATAAGCCCTAAATCGCATAATGCTTCACCAAACAGAATATGGATCGAAATCATACCTCTAGATTGATGATCTAAGCTCCAAATCCACGAAATAGCAGCCTCCTTTGCTTCCTCTTGCCTAGAATCTCCTTCTTCTTTGCTAAATGGCACACACAAGGTCAAGAAATGCTCCTCTCTCTCCACAATCACTCAAGAACACAAGTGTCTCTCTCTAAGGGTTGGGTGAGCACAGATGACGGCCATAAGGCCCTTTAAATAGGCCTCAAGCCCGGGATTTTAGGGTTTCTCTACACAGCGCAGACTCTCCGAGTTCATATCCTAGACTCGCCGAGTCCAGGCGCGATCCATTGTCCAATTCTGCGTCCCTACTCGGCAAGTCTGAGCTCCAACTCGCTGAGTCCCCCTCACCATTCAATAAAATTAAATTTACAAGATACCTGGTAAAATCCGGATGTTACAACTCTCCCCCACTAGAACTAGACTTCGCCCTCGAAGTCTTGCTCTAAAACAGCTCCGGATGCTGCTTCCGCATCATACGTTCCAGCTCCCAGGTCATTTCTGACCCCTTCCGATGTTGCCACTGAACCAATACCAAAGGTACCTCCTTGTTCCTCAAAATCTTGATCTTCCGATCCCTAATGGCCACTGGTCTCTCAGCATAATTCAGGCTTGCATCTACCTGAATATCCTCTAATGGAACCACTGCCGACTCATCGGCTATACATTTCCTCAACTGCGATACATGAAAAGTGTTGTGAATCTTCCCCAACTCTGCTGGTAACTCCAGCTGGTAGGCTACCCGGCCTACCCTTGCAATCACACGAAAAGGACCTATAAACCGGGGCCCCAATTTGCCCCTCTTCATGAACCGGATCACTCCTTTCCAAGGAGAAACCTTCAGGAGAACGAAGTCGCCGACCTGGAATTCCAGCTCGGACCGGCGTCTATCCGCATAACTCTTTTGTCGACTCTGTGCGGTCAATAACCTCTGTCTGACCAGCTGAATCTGCTCTGTCGTCTGATTCACGATCTCTGTACTGCCCATTACCCTTTGCCCAACCTCTCCCCAACAAATGGGAGTCCGACACCTCCTACCATACAACAGCTCAAAGGGCGGCATACCGATGCTCGAATGATGGCTGTTATTGTAGGAAAACTCTGCCAAGGGCAAATACGTATCCCAACTACCCCCGAAGGTGTACCCGAATCCCTCAAACCAAGGCTCTGATACCAATTTGTAACACCGTAAATTTCAAAAAAAAAATTCAATTTTTATAAAACATAATTCCATCAATATTCATAAAAACAACCATTTTAATTATCCAAACAAGACAATACGAAATCCCAAGATCATAATATCAAGCTCCGAAGGGGTGTGTGTGTGTACGGATCAAGCCGGTGCCTTCCCGCGGTCGTCACTAGTACCTGAAACAATAACATCAAACACTGTAAGCACAAAGCTTAGTGAGTTCCCCAAAATACCACATATAACACATATCAGCCACTCTAGGCTATAACTATGTGCGTCCGTGCACCCAAACTCTGTGAACCCTCAGGTTCTAGCTCTGATAGACATGCACCACATAAATCACATAGAAATAATGCAGTACAACACATAACATACATAGCATACAAATACTCTATCACATAACTCTGGTTACCTACTCAAGGTAAAGTATAGTGAGAAGACTCACCTCGTGTGTCTCGGTAAATCGTAAACCTGAAATCGCTAATCACTCGATCTGTCGAGCTGTAGTCCCCTTATAGCACAATACATCCCTAATTAACACTTTCCCAACTAGGGTTGACCACACTATAACAAGTCAATTTAGGTCAACGCTGGTCAACGGTCAACGGTCAACTTTGATCGGACTCGGCGAGTGCGCTATAGCGACTCGGCGAGTCTGAGCGTATACACCAATTTCCCTGGAATCCTCCCTTGACACGTCGAGCATTCACTCAACTCGACGAGTTCCACCTGGCATGAGTTGTGGGGCCACCACGACTCAACTCGCCGAGTCTCAAAAACAACTCGGCGAGTCCAGTTTGACTCAGTCCACCGGTCCATTCTGACTCCCCCTTGACTCACTGAGTCCACCCTCCCCAACTCGGCAAGACCACTCACTGTGTGGTCGGGCAACATTCATGCTACTCGCCGAGTCTGTTCTTCAGACTCGGCGAGTCCGTGCCATGCAATGACTCAATCTTGCTCATAAGGTCAGATCCAGTCCCTCCAAGCTCATTTAGCACGTAAAGTTACAATCTTGATGCACATACAACCTCTATATGACCATATATGATGTTTTTGACTCAAATACCACAACACAAGGTCCTAGACTCCATTGTTATACATAAAGCTTGATGAGTGAGGTTCTCTGGACCTCTATGGATCCAGATCCATAACCTCAACACAAGGAGGGAACCATTGGGCATCAAATCATCCCATAAATGACCATAATAAGCCCTAAATCGCATAATGCTTCACCAAACAGAATATGGATCGAAATCATACCTCTAGATTGATGATCTAAGCTCCAAATCCACGAAATAGCAGCCTCCTTTGCTTCCTCTTGCCTAGAATCTCCTTCTTCTTTGCTAAATGACACACACAAGGTCAAGAAACGCTCCTCTCTCTCCACAATCACTCAAGAACACAAGGGTCTCTCTCTAAGGGTTGGGTGAGCACAGATGACGGCCATAAGGCCCTTTAAATAGGCCTCAAGCCCGGGATTTTAGGGTTTCTCTACACAGCGCAGACTCGCCGAGTCCAGGCGCGATCCATTGTCCAATTCCGCGTCCCTACTCGGCGAGTCTGAGCTCCAACTCGCCGAGTCCCCCTCACCATTCAACAAAATTAAATTTACAAGATATCTGGTAAAATCCGGATGTTACACATCGAAATGAGAAATATCCTCATGTTTAGGAGTATTTTCCGAATTCAACTTCTTGCATAATAAGTCATACTTATGCATCAATTTGATTTCTTCCTTATCTTTTTCAGTTAAAATATCTTTCAACATCATCTTGTGTTCTTTGGACTTAATGTATTCTTCTATCTTCTCAAGTCCAATATGATAAGAATCAGAAACATCGTCAGAAGAAACAATAGATTCACACTTGTAACAATCAACATCAATTTAATCCTCTTTTAACTCAAGAAAGGTTGAAATCATTTTGTGCAATCCTTTTCTTATTTCACAATCCAAGTGTAATTGAGTAATATTGAAACATAAATGCTTAGAAATTAAACAAAAAATGTTCCTTTGTTTCAAAAGTTCACGACTATCTTTCTTAAGGTAAATAACATCATCTCTTTTCCTAGTAAGTTCTAATTCCAATGCTTCAATTTTTAATCTCCTATCTTCACTTTTAAATGTTGCCCTGTTAAGTTGATCAATCATATTACTATTACTTAGACGAGTTTGTTTTAGACTATCACTAAAATTAGAGACACTATATTTTAGGACGTCTAGTTCATAATCATAACATGAAACAGGAATGTTAAGAGATAAAATTATTGAATGTACCTTGTCAACCACCTTCTCGCATTCCTTTACTTGCTCCGAAACGGTCTTCGCAGCAAAGCAGCTTTTGGAAGCTCGACTGCCATCAGTAGCGTATCCCCTCTATTCTGAAGCTATGTTCTGAACCATCAAACATCTACCTTCATAACTATTCACTTCTGAATTTGCAACCAAACACCCACCATGTGTGGGTTTCCTGACTTCATCATCTTTAGAGTTTGTAGACCAAACTTCAAATCTTCCTTCATCATCACTTCCTTCCTGTACGATCAACATTGGCTTTGCATTTGAGGTTTTCTTTTTCCAAATCTCCTCTATCTTTCGAAGATAGTAGGCTTCATCCTTCTCATTTTCACTCTTCTCATTTCTTTTCCTTAACATACACTCTTTTGCAAAGTGATTCTTTCCTTGACAATAATTGCAATCATAGCATAAATCACCCAACAACTTCTTTTCCTTTTTATCCTCATCATTATCAAGATTCTTGAAACTATCGTCTCTAGGATTTTCCGAATTGAAGTTGCCTTGCTTGTTTTTATTTCTGAATCTAGAGTAGTTCTTCTTAAAGAACTTTTTAGGATTGCACACCATAAGACCATATTCTTCTTTTTAGTTCTTGCTCTCCGAAATGTCTAATTCAGACTCTTCTTCTACAAACCTTCTTTCCATTTTCAACCAAGGCTAACGATCCCATACTCGATACTATCTTTGCATATTTTGTCACTTCATCTTCATGAGACTTCTGAATTCCTACCAGTTTGGCCAAGGTATATCTTTTAAACTATTCAAGAGCCTTGACCGTGGAAACAACTTCCTTCCATTCAGGTCTTAGACCATTCTTAAAGGTGACCTTTTGTTCAATGATTTCATGCTTGAGATTGTTTTTGATCATTCTACTCAACAAATGGTTGAAATGATTGAACGTCTAATCTAGTGTCTCATCAAATTTCTGCACAAATCCTTCAAACTGCGACAAGAGCAATGTTTGCACAGAGTGTTCCAGATCAGCATCACTTGAATAGAGCTCCTTCAGCCTATCCCATATTTCTTTTGCAGTAGTACAAGCGCTCACACGATGAAACGTATATGGAAGAAGAGTGAAACGAATAATTCTCATAGCTTTTATGTTAGCCATAAATTTATTCTTCTCATCGGTTTCAACATCTTCATGTTCAAAAAGGATTTTATTATATTCAGCTAAGGTTTTAATCTTGTATTTTGTACCAGAAAACGTTAATGTTTCCTCCGTTATTGCATGCCATAATATGGCTCCATGTTATTCGATTCCAAGAACATAGTCTTCAAAGTGCAATGCCCAAACTTCATAGTCTTGAGGAAAAAGTATTGGAATCCTAGTTGTGGATCCAATACTTTTGTAGAGACTGAATGAAACAACATGTGGATCTTTGTTGGCCATCTTAACAAGAATTCACAAGAACAAAAATAGAATTAGATGTTTAAAAACATGAAACGAGTTCAAGGGTAAAACTTGAGATCTAGGTCAGTAATCTGCAATCGATTGAGATGACCGAGACAACAATAACATATCTAAGTTGAACGTAAAACCCTAGCAAATCTCGATAGAAGAGTAGCGAATTAATTACACTATCTCCCAATCTCATACCAATTGAGAAAACAATAAATAAGATCGTTTGATTCTATAAAAGAATGTGAATCAAGACAAGACAATGAAGATCAAACGTGTGTCGAATGCTTATACTAATAAACATTAGAAGAGTTCAATGTGAACTTCTCTACGAACGCTTACAACGGCAATAAGGTTTTTACAAGCGTTAACCTTAACATTGCATGCATGCACTCTATATATAGGCTAGACTATTAAATTAAAAATGAGAATGGAGAGGCCCCATTCTTGAACAAATATACCTATATAAGTACATAATTGACACAACACAAATAATCCCAACACTTGACCTCAATAGGGAGCATGTAACCACATCTTTCCTTTAACATTTAAATCCAGAAGTTACTTGGGTCACTTAAATGGTCCAGGAGTTGCTCAACTCTAAGGCTATCTAAGCAAAGGGACTCAAAACCACCCAAAAGGTGCATAAACTTAGATCTAGAAAAGCAAAGGTCAAGGTTTAAACTTTATACCTCCAATGACTCATAAATCTGAAATAGATAATGGATGTAAGCTAGCCCATTGCTTCCTTGCACCAAATGATGCTCCTTCTTTTCCTTTAAGCTTCATAAAATCAAAGCTCAAAAACCAAGTATGGAGACTAGGGTTTGGGAGGGTAACGTATTTAGTGGATGGAGGCTTCCAAATGAGGCAATGCTATGAGTTAGAGCCTTTAAATAGGACTCAAAACACGGGGTTTAGGGTTTTGAACCCCATCCAATGTAACGCCTGTAGATCCGGGCTAGTCAATTTAGAGTAATAGGGGTCGAAAATGACTTTTTGACAAAATATTATTTAGAATAAATAATCTTAACCGAGTTCTAGAATACGTCTCAAGGGTTATGTACATATAAAGAACGTCGGAATTCGAGTTATTACGAAGAAGTTATGGTCCGTCGAAGTTTTGCGGCAAAACCGACACGACACCGGGAGACATAAGTAGTCAATTTACGATAGAGAACTTTTTAGCCTTATAAATCTAAACAAAAGTTGTAGTATACATTAAATAGTGAACGTACAAAAACAGAACGCCCAAATCTGACTTTGTATGAGAAAGTTATACATTTTCTAAGATTTGGCTTAGCAGTGCACGACCCGAAACTCGAATTTTAGATCGAGAGGTTTTTGGCCTACACGACCTAAATGAGAATTGAAGATCTCATTAATAGGAACTCAACGGTAAAAAGACAGACGAAAACAGAATCCGTATGTAGGAGTTATGAATTTTACACGGACATTTAACAGTATAATCTCCTCGTACTATTAAATTTAAGACCAGTCGAGAATTAGCCGACGGAGTCAAAATGAAAGTTGTAGATCTTATTTTTAACTATGCGTGGATATAAAGAACGTCAAAAACGGAGGTCTTATGTGAAACTTACGGATTTTAGAAGTCGGAAATGTGTTGTGCGAAAATGGGCGATATGGCACAATCTTGGCCATTGCTTTCTCCCCAAGTCTTACCACTAGATGGTGACATGTGGCACCAAGTTCAACCATTTTTCACCCTATAAATAGAACCTCTCTCACCCTCATTTTCTTCACACTTTTCCCATTCTTTCTTCTCTTTACTCTCTCTCTCTCTCTCTCTCTAGCCCCGAAACCCCCCCCCCCCCCCCCCCGAAAAGCCTAGGTAACCTCCCTAGCACGAGGCGGAAGCCGCGGGGTGCTCGATGGCTCCGAGAAGAAGAGATGTTTGGCTCGGGAATGCGGCTCCAAGAAAATCCCGGTTTTCTATAAAACCCGTTGTTTCGTCAAAGGAAATTATTTTTAATTAAGAAGCAAAGCGCTGTCTGAGTTCGGAATCACGACCTTTTCAAGTGAGCTCATAGTTACTTTCAACTTACACATAGATATGAAGTATTCTATATAAATTACGTGTTGTGTGTGCATATTATCGGTATACTTTATATATATGTTGGATGAACAATTTTATACATGTTTTAAATTATTTAAACTGTATATATATTTTATATCTACAAAATGCGTTGGGTAAAACATGGGTAGATGTAATAGTTGTTGTTTGAAAAAATAAAATAATGAGAGGCCTCGTTATAGATGTTATTGATGATCCAGTCATCTAGCGGAGTATAGATGACGACCACGGACTATTCTAGACAGTCTAGTGGAATGCTAGCAGGCTCGCAACGTGTAGGTGTTTATTTGAACTGTGTGCTCACCAGCAGTACTCCATCCCCCACATGGTTGCCTTATTTGACATGAATTGATGAGGAATCCCCAAAGCATGTGTTGTCACACCGATGAAAGTCCCTTAGACTAGGTCTCTTGTGTTAGATGTCTTAGGGACGTAAAGTGAGTATAACGGGAACGGGTAATCGGGTTTGTTTGGTTTGATAAAGTTAATAAATTTATTTATTGTGGGTTGAAAAGGCCTATGTACTCACCAGGTTTTCCAACCTGACCTACTCAGTTTATTTATATCACAGGTGTTGATATTAAGTCACAATACACTGAGAGATTAAGGAGATGTAAATCATTAGTGATAATGAATGTAAGTTCTGTTTATGCTTATGTTTCTGTATTGATGATGACATACCAAATGTTTTAAAATGAATAAAAATACTTTTCTTCGAAAATGCTTTGATAACGTATTTATCATGTTTTACTGGGAACAAATTCCGCAACATTTTTATTAAAAGAGGTACTCTAATTTTTATAAAGTGTAAACAAAATCAGTCTTTTCTGGTCGTGAAAATTGGGATGTCATAGCTGGTATCAGAGCATTAATTTAAGCGAACTAGGAATATGGATTTATTTCTAGACTTAAACTTAGAATGCTAAGCGATGATCGTGATTAGTGTGTCTAATATATTTTAGGAAGTACACCTGAATAGACACAAGCACTAGCTTAATTAGGGAAGATGCCTAAAATGTTTCTTTGTGCTAAATGATTTGTGATGCTTTATGTTATCGTTTGATCGGATCTATGGTATGTTGCCGACCAGATCTGGAAATTTTATGTGCTCAGGTTTCTAAACTTTTAATTACGATATTAGAATGGGCATGTACCTGGTTGGAGTAATACGGATGAATACGCATCTAAATCTTCCTCTATCTATATTCTCGTCTCGATACACCGAACGACTGCTTTGGTGTGCAGAACATCATGGTGAAGATTCGTAATGAATTGAGTAAATGGAGGAAATGAGAAGGCTTATGCTAGTGAATGATACCTATCAGAAGATATCTTAAGAGTGATATATTGCCTTTAGAATGCGTCTAATAAATAATACGTCTAGTACGGGAGAAGTACACGTTCAATTAGCAGAAAGAAAGATTTTTGGTATAATCCGTGAAGTTATCCCATCGTTTGACATTTCCATCACCAACCAAGTTGAAGCGGAATTGATGATCGAAGATATGCATGGAAGAAGACCTAGTAGAGTCTAGAGAAAATTATATGATTGTTTGGACACATTTGTATGTGTTAAAATTGTTTTTATGATAATAACTTAGAGAACTGCGAGAGAATACTTGAGACGAGTATGAGTAGGTGTGAAAGGTAGTAAAGGCCTATACTACCGGAAGCACAGGACTCACGCTTGGATTAGGGAAAGTCACAAGGTTACCAAGGAACTAGTAATTATCGTTTTATTCAAGTATGTCGTTACCATCATTTCGGTAATGACTAAGAAGATGATTGTTATTCCGAGCCTAGTGGTCATATCAAATTGAGTCCGACTATGCTAAGTATGTTATGTGGTTCAGAGAACCAAGTTTGATGTAGCATCTGACTTAAGCCTGAAGATTGAAATAAAAGATAATCAAAGCGATCGGTAGAGGTATCGCGATAGTTGCTTGTAGCTAGAAATGCTACCTTTTAAGATGTGATTAGACCATGAAGAAATGTATAGTCTGTTCTGGAAGACTCTAAGAGACCTGAGTCTAAGCGTGGGAACATACGATGATAAGTCATTAGAATATGACACATCGGTCCATTGTAGTAATAAAATAACTTATCTTAAGTTTGTTAAGAAGAATAAGCAGTCTCTAGTAAGGATCGAGATTGTGACTTGAAGGTCATAATTTGGAGTCTAACGTGAGATAGGGAGCAAGTGCAAGATCGAGCACCGCCTGTAATCAGGAAGTCTTAGCGTTAGATATTCGTTCGAAGAAACATCAAAGTTATGGTTATTACTTAGGATGAATATATGATGTATGGAGTCATCATGTGAGCCATGTTTCGTTGATGATTTCGGGACGTAATCATCCTAAGTGGGAGATAATTGTAATGCTTGTAGATCCGAACTAATCAATTTAGAGTAATAGGGGTCGAAATTGACTATTCGAAAAAATATTACTTAGAATAAATAATCTTAACCAAGTTGTAGAATCCGTCTCAAGGGTTCCATGCATATAAAGAATGTCGGAATCCGAGTTATAACGAAGAAGTTATGGTCCGTCGAAGTTTTACGGCAAAACCGACACGACACCGGGAGACGTAAATAGTCAATTTACGATGGAGGACTTTTTAGCATTATAAATATAAACAAAATTTGTAGTATACGTTAAACAGTGAATGTACAAAAAAGAACGCCCAAATCTGACTTCGTATGAGGAAGTTATGAATTTTATAAGATTTGACTTAGCAGTGCACGGCCCGAAACTCGAATTTTAGATCGAGCGGTTTTTGGCCTATGAGACCTAAATGAGAATTGAAGATCTCATTAATAAGAACTCAACGGCAAAAAGACAGACGAAAACAGAATCCGTATGTAGAAGTTATGAATTTTACGCGGACATTTAACAGTATAATCTCCTCGTACTATTAAATTTAAGATCGGTCAAGAATTAGCCGGTGGAGTCAAAATGAAAGTTGTAGATATTATTTTTAACTACGTGTGGATATAAATAACGGAAAAAACGGAGGTCGTATGTGAAAGTTACGGATTTTAGAAGTTGGAAGTGTGCTGTGCGAAAATGGGTGATGTGGTACAATCTTGGTTATTGCTTTCTCCCCAAGTCTTGCCACTAGATGGTGACCTGTGCCACCAAGTTCAACCATTTTTCACCCTATAAATAGAACCTCTCTCACCCTCATTTTCTTCACACTTTTCCCATTCTTTCTTCTCTTTACTCTCTCTCTCTCTCTCTCTCTCTCTCTAGAACCTCTCTCTAGCCCCGAAACCCACCGAAAAGCCTAGGGAACCTCCCTAGCACGAGGCGGAAGCCGCAGAGTGCTCGATGGCTCCGAGAAGAATAGATGTTTGGCTCGGGAATGCTACTCCAAGAAAAGCCCGGTTTTCTATAAAACCCGTTGTTTCGTCAAAGGAAATTATTTTTAATTAAGAAGCAAAGCGTTGTCTGAGTTCGGAATCACCACCTTTTCAAGTGAGTTCATAGTTACTTTCAGCTTACACAAAGATATGAAGTATTTTATATAAATTACGTGATGTGTGTGCATATTATCGGTATACTTGCTATCTATGATGGATGAACAATTGTATACATGTTTTAAACGATTTAAACTGTATATGTATTTTATATCTACAAAATGTGTTGGGTAAAACATGGGTAGATGTAATAGTTGCTGTGTGACAAAATAAAATAATGAGAGGCCTCGTTATAGATGTTATTAATGATCCAGTCATCTAGCAGAGTATAGATGATGACCACAGACTATTCTATACAGTCTAGTGGAATGCTAGTTGTAGGTGTTTATTTGAACTGTGTGTTTATTTGAACTTTGTGCTCACCAGCAGTACTCCATCCCCCACATGGTTGCCTTATTTGACATGAATTGATGAGGAACCCCCGAAGCATGTGTTGTCACACCGATGAAATTCCCTTAGACTAGGTCTCTTGTGTTAGATGTTTTAGGGACGTAAAGTGAGGATAACAGGGACGGGTAATCGGTTTTGTTTGGTTTGATAAAGTTAATAAATTTATATTTATTGTGGGTTGAAAAACCCTATGTACTCACCAGGTTTCCCAACCTGACCCATTCAGTTTATTTATATCATAGGTGTTGATATTAAGTCACATTACACTGAGAGATTAAGGAGATATAAATTACTAGTGGTAATGAATGTAAGTTCTGTTTATGCTTATGTTTCTGTATTGAAGATGACATCCCAAATGTTTTAAAATGAATAAAAATATTTTTCTTCGGAAATGCTTTGATAACGTATTTATCATGTTTTACTACGAACAAATTCCGCAACATTTTTATTAAAAGAGGTGCTCTGATTTTTATAAAGCATAAACAAAATTGGTTTTTTCTGGCCGTGAAAATGGGGATGTCACATCCACCACCACGTCGTGGTCCCTTAAATGATGCGGCCATTTAAATGGCATTGCAACTCAATGGTGATCCTCCATCACCATGTCATGGTCAATCCAAAACCCCAAAAACTTCAAGATTTCAATAAAATTAACCCAAAAGAATAATGCTCAAAAAGTGGATGTTACATTCATACAACCATGTCATCTCGTCACCTACCACTTAATTGACTTATGTCGGCTCATCTGAACTAAATATTATAGAATTGGCCTTATATTCATCACTGTTAATCGATGGGGCATCAAAAAGATATTATCTATTATTTGATATTTAAATGGAGACTGAAGGAATTGAAATCGATTAAGAGACATTTGTTTTGGTCAAGGAAGAACCAACATTGTTTGTTTTCAATAAAATTAACCCAAAAGAATAATGCTCAAAAAATGGATGTTACATTCATACAACCATGTCATCTCGTCACCTACCACTTAATCGACTTATGTCGGCTCATCTGAACTAAATATTAGAGAATTGACCTTATATTCATCACTGTTAATCGATGGGGGCATCAAAAAGATATTATCTATTATTTGATATTTAAATGGAGACTAAAAGAATTGAAATCGATTAAGAGACATTTGTTTTGGTCATGGAAGAACCAACATTGTTTGTTGAAGTCACAAACGATGGAAATTGGTAAAAAAGCGATGATCATTGAGCTCGAAGCAATTGAGAAAAATGGTATGTGGAAATTGACATCCCTCCCATATAAGAACCAAATTTATTGGTCTGAAATGGGTGTATAATCTAAATAAGGATGCAAATGGAAGGTTCATTAAACACATCTCTTGACTTGAAATCGGCCTTTCTTAACGATGAGCTCGAAGAAGAGGTATACTTTTCACAACCGGAGGGTTTTGTTAAGGAACCACAACGAGTGAAAGGCATCATTTATAAAGCACTTTATGGATTACACCAAATGCCTAGAGAATGGAACGCAAGGATAACTATGTACGTTAAGGGGATTGGTATTTTTTATGATATCAATAACATGTCAACACAAGACAAGATATGGGGGTAGGTCCTAGTGGTTGGACTTTATACCTATGACATGATTGTGGTAGGTACAAACATTTCAAAACTATTGAATTTCAAATAATATATGAGTGTTGAGTTTGATATGAGCAATCTTTGGTTATTTTTTACTATATAGGAAATAAAGTAAGTTACAAACAATGACGGATTCATTTAAAAACACCAATCAATGTTAAACGGGTGATTGAAAGATCGATTGTAAATCAACCAAATATCTAATAGAGGTGAAGTAGAATGTGAGAATGGATGTGTAGTTAGGGAGACCTATTGAGTCAATGAACTATAGAAGAGTTATTAGGAGTTAAATATATCTCGCACATATAAGATCTAATTTTATGTATGTAGTTGGCATAACAAGCATACATATGGAGAAGCCTACACAAAACATCAACAAATTGCAAAGCACACACTTGTATGTGTGAAGGGTACTATTGATTTAGGGTTGGTTTGTGAGAAGGATGAAAATACCATGAATTATTGGGGTAGACTAATATTAACTTAAGAGATGATATGGATGATTGCAAAAACGTGAAGATATGAGTTAGTGTGTTAATTGGAAAATGGTCGATTAGGGTTCCCCAAAGCAAAAAAAAAACAAAAAAAACAAAAAAAAACAAAAAACAAAAAACAAAAAAAACAAAACAGACAAACAAACAAAACAAAAACAAAATGTAGCAGTTTCAAACTGTGAAGATGAGTTTAGGTGTGTCACAACGGCTGCATGCCAAGGTATTTTCTTTTCGGCCGGTCTTTTTTGAGATTACCAAATGCAAATCATGTCTTTTTTGACTTTATGTAGAAAACAAGTTCAATATAGCTTTGATGAAAAACTCGGTGTTCTATGGAAGGAGTATGCACATCGACATTTGTTTCTGTTTCATATACGAATGTACTGAAAAATGATAAGTATCAATTAATTATGTGTGTTCCGAAGAACAATGAGCATCTACCTTTACTAAGGTACATCCTAAACTGAATTTTATCAATATATGTGGATTGTTGGGTGATAAAGATCTTGATTGAACAATTTAGATTAAAGGGAAATGTTGGAGTTCATCTAACTTGATCAAATCACATGCTTTTTTAATAATTCGTTTAAGTTGTTTTCTTTTAATTAATTAGTTTGTCAATTTTTTGTTTGAATTTGTAAACAAGTCATGTTACTTATTTAATAAGTAGAGTTTTTATAATTTCACAATGTTTAGTTATCATTTAGGTATTCCATAATACATTAAACTTCATAAAGTAAAATGAATTACTATCTCATCTTTCTACATTCTATACAACTCTACCAAGTTTTTTCCTATGGTGCATTGACCGCTAAAAAGTTTAATAGACCATTACAAAAGCTAATTTATATTATTTATTTAAGATGCATAAGAATGAATAAATTCATCTAAAAAACCTAAATCATAAGTCCAAAAAAACTAAACAATACTTACCAAAAAAAAAAAAAATCATAAGAACCTTGTATGCAAAGTCTAAATACTTAAAACTGAACATTAATGATCTAAAAACTTATTCCATTAATACTTTCGAGAATCCAAGTAATGGACGAAATCATGACCTTTAACATACTCAGAATGGAATAAGTACAAGGGAAATGGATTGGAAGGTTGGGGGCATGAACTGTTTCTCCTTTTTTATCTTATAACTCTATGGAAAGTCAATTTCGTTTTCTAATGTTCTTGTTTTTTTATGGTTGCTTTTCTTTCTTTCCACTCATAGTTGCTTGCTACTCTTTCAGTTTTTTTATCAATAACTAGATAAGAAGCCTCCGTTTTGCGGGGTTTGGATTCGACACTTATGTCAAAGAAAACCGATGGAAGACATTACATTAAAGATGGTGTCATCGTTTATAAGTCGTTTGTCATGGAAGTATGATGCTATAATTGGTTGACTATGAAAGTATGATGCTTAAAAAATGAAGTAAAGTAGAAGCAAACTGAGATATATTCTCTTTTTAAAACACGTATGTTGGGTACAAAATTAATTTAACCAAATTTAGTCTAAGGCAGCACCAACCCAACTGCTTCCTCTCGTGGGTACTGCTCCAATTCATCTTCCTTGACCTTTATCGGGTCTCCCGTGTAGCTTCAAACCCAGTGGAATCTATAAATGAAAGGGAATGAGAAAACATATAAGAAAATGACCAATATACCCTTCAAAAAATTGGACTGCATAAAAATGCATTTCGTGGACCTCATTCTTTGTTATTACCTTCTATGCAGTCTGGCAGACCGGTTGATTGCTAGATGTGCTATGATGAGTAAACTGGCTGCAACGGTTGAGAGCCAGAAGCATAATTGTTCATGGCCTAGGAGTGTGAGGACTGCAAAGTACTTGGCAGTATTATCTAAATCTTGATAAGCTCTTGCAGTTTTGAGATCCCTTAAGTGCTGATTTTGTAACAGAAATTTTTTTAAAAAAAGTTTGGTTTAATCTATAACCAAGAAAAGTTCAATTAAACACTGAAAATATTTAAAAATAAAAATAAAAAATCCTACATTAAATATGTAAATAAGATCTTCAAATAAGGGAGATCAGAGCACATTTCAATTTATGAAAAAAAAAAAGTATCCTGTGAATTAGAGAAGCCTATAATAAATCTGTAATAAGTTGTTTTATAAGAAAATAAATCTACGACATGCAAGTATTTCTTGAATTCCCGTGCAATTCAGTTCCATACCCTTCTGTAATCAAAATCAGGAATCGACCGGAATTGAATTCCAATTGGTAATGCCTCTTACTTACCAATAAACACGAAAAATAAAAAAGACAAAGTTCTCAAAAGTAAAATCTCTTGGTGACTACATATTAAAAATAATTAATTTCGTTAAATCTTATTCAACATCAAAGGTAGGAAATAAATTTGGCATTCTCCAAGTCCTCCTCTTTCAGTGAAGTGTACTAAAATCAATAACTTTTACAAAAAAAAAAAAAAAACTATATGGAGTGGCAGTTTGGTTAAAAACTATAAAATCATTAATTTTTACCCAAAAAACCTTATATAGGGGCATTTTGGACAAATAACATCAAAATCATTATTTTTTTAATAAAAAGTAAAAGTATGTAAGGGCATTCCCATCAAAAGCTCTGTAAATAACTATTTTTTTAACAAAAGAACACTATATAGGGACAGTCAGTCGAAAGTGTTAAAATCATTTTTTTTTATCAAAAAACAGTATACATAAGCATTTTGGACAAAGAAAATCTTACAAGCACGATTTTTTTAATAAAAGAACAGTATGTAGCGCCATTTTGGTGAAAACTATTACAGTTATTATTTTTATCAAAAAAACAATATGCATGGGCATTTTGGAAAAAAAAAAAACTGTTAAAATCACTATTTAGTGATTTGTTGTTTTTGCTTTGATCAAAAACTGTTAAAATTAAACATACACATTCAGAAGATCTTGTAGGCAACCATAAACTACATATAAGAGAGTCATAAACTACATATAAGGGACACTTAAAACATTTCCGTTCAAAATAAAGCACACCAGAAAATGAAAAAAACATAGGAGGAACTTTTTAGCAACCGGACCTCTACATTGATCCAATTGATAAAACTTTTTACAAACACCCAAATTTCAACTATGCATTTTATAAAAACACATGGTGTGCTTCCTCAGTTTCTTCAAAATTTTCTAATGACAGTCTTACCAATTCAAATTGTGACATATGAAGGATGGTTTTGATAGTAAATAATAAGTAAATATTTTAATTACCATTTGTATTGTTTGGCATTGTGAAGCCACCAGTTTCAAGTCGTCCAAACATGTTCATAAGCATATTTGATTTCAAGCCCAGGTTGTCAGGCCAACCTGCTAGACAAAAAAATATCATTATTATTAATATAATAATATTTAATATGATGTAGTTGTAAATTTGTATATATATAAAAAAATGTTAACCAAACAGAAAATTTATATCAAACAATGAAGTGCATTGTCAACTAAAAGTCAACAGTCCAGTTGACCAATAAAAAGAGGTAGTTTTTTTTTTTACCTAGTGGGTGGTTGTGTACCAGAGAAAAGAGACTATAACAGTGTTGTCATTTGCTGTAAACTGTAACAGTAAACGTGATAAAATAGCAAATGATGATAATAAAATAAGATATAAGTATAAAACTAAGAAACCAATAGATTACTGTTACATTCTTACTAATAGTAAATATAACCTATTTTCCATGTCATTTAATAACATGAACATTAAAGTTGGACTTTTACAACAACACATCAATAGGTTGATAAGCATATTTGTGACATCATGAAAATATTTTTAAGAATAAAATGGGATAAAGAGGATGAAAATATAATCTATTATGCTGTAAAGAAAGCTGAAACAATCACACTCCCAGAAAAAGGAGTAAAAATCATATAGATTCTACAGTTTAGGAAAACTTTATGCGTATTTGTGGCGTTGAATTGATCGTAACCCAACAATTTTCCAATCGAATACATTTTACGTTCTTGAGTCACTGCAGTTGAAATATCGTTTGTGTCCGCTTTGATTGGTAATACAGAGACAAACAAACAAAAAGAAGACAAATATAGGGGAATAAGTTGCAATTAAGGAGATAAGACAGGTGGGAAATTAAAAAAAAAAAAAAAAAAAATTAAATAAAAGTCGGGTTCAAATCTCGGTTTGGACCTTCACAGATCTATCTGAAACAACTGCCCTATTTGTAGCTGTGATTCTGCAAGGTCTCTTTAACGTTTTATCTAATTCAGTTCTATCTCCATCTGCAAAAAGATTCAAGATTATAAAATTATGTTATATTTAATAAGCAACCATGGTAATCTAAAGTGAATACGTGTTGGATATATTATAAACTAATTATGCATTTATTTGCTAACATGATGTCATATTATAGTTTTGTAAAGATCTTTTAAATAATTACTTGGATAATTATTCTGTGACGATGGCAAGTTTATCTTGTGACCATATAGATCCCATAAAAAGTAACACATTTGGATGACGTGGTCTCTTCATTATATCAATTTGAAGTTAAAAACTCAATTCATTATAGTTCATATCGAAGTGATATATTTTATTGTTTGATTGAAAAAATAAATAAATAAAGTAAAAGTGGTTATACCTCTTTATTGTAGTCCTGCAAAGCCTTCTCACTATATTGATTATCAAAATAAACTTTAACCGCAACATCGTGATCGAAGGAGTAACAAACAGTTTAAAAAATTTAGTAAAAGAATATATTTTACAATATATCGAAACTTGTAGTCTTGATAAACAGGTAGCAATAAGTCTGCAACCATAGCAATAGTTTAGTGTTTTACATCCCGTTAATATATCGAAAACAGTAGACAGTAAGCTTAGTTATAAGAAATAATAAAAAATTATTTATTCAATTCTGAAACATAGCAACAAGGTAATTTTCTAGCTATTAAATGAACAGTATATCTGTATGATTACACCAAACCCAAACTGAAATTCAGCAAAACCTTAATAACAACATAATGCAACCTAATACGAAAAGGAAAGACTCTATTTGCACGGTGAATAATAAAGAACAATGGCAAACAAAGCTGACTCGGTGTAGAATTTCTGAAATTTGAATCGGAATTTAGGGAAAACTTGCTGGAATCTACATATATTTTGAGTTACTCAAGAGCCAAAGATACCCAAAGTATTTCCAGAGAAAATCCCAACTACAACATGTGGGGTTTCATATACATCCCATATATTGATTATCCTCCTCTACAACAAAATAAGTAAGCATTATTTTCAAACGTTTGTAAAAAAAAACATAATTTGTTATTTACAGAAAAATTTTCTGTAAAAAAAATAACAGATTTATATTTAATATATTAAAAAGGAGAAAAAAGAAAGGACAGCAGAGTAGGGTTTCGATTTATGAGGAAAGGAAAACCAGGTTAATTTACCTCTGATGATATTGCAGATGGGAAAAACTCTTGCTGGGATTCTCTACTGCCCCTTAGGCCGTTGCTCCCTCCTTGCAACCAAATCGAACCTATGATGCAACAAAAAATCAAAGAAAAGGAATCAGATGGGATCAAACTGAAGCACACTTTAACTTTTGTTTTTTCATTAAGACATTTAACCAAATACCCTCAATCTTCTTTTCCTATGATCAATAAGCTTCTTGCCCGTCATCGTTTCTGATTTTTGAAAGATAAACAGACCTAGTAAATGAGTTTAAATCAAAAAATAGTTCAAATCGGTTACATACCTGGAACAATAATCCCTAAATCGATTGTTGCAGATCGATGGGAAGTCAAATCCAAGAAGTAGATGAAACGGAGGAGACATGAAGATGGCCGTAGTGGAGTAAGTGTAGAGTGAAAGCAAGAAACAGTAACTTTCTCTGATTCAAATCCTCGTAGGCACATGGCGATATTCCCGGTGAAGGTATTGGTAGATACATGCAGATGATGTGATTGTTAACTGTGTTGAGGTGAGCGGTGGGAATTTGGAGCAGCAGAGTAAAAGGATCCGGAAGTAATCCGTGTAGTACTCTGATGAACGGTAGCCTGATGAGGTACTATTCAGCTGGAAGAAGTGGGATGAGAGAGAAGTGGTGAATATCAGACGATGGACTGAAGAGCAGAAGAAGTGGGGAATCTCACCGGCTCAGATGGTTTTGATGAGGATGTGAAGCGAAGATGTGGAGAAGAATCGAGAAATAGCAACTAAGATAAACATCACAGAGAAGTGTCGATTGCTGTGAACGGATCTAGAACAAAAAAGAAGCAGTGGAATTATAACCATGGTACACTAACTAACCCTATGAACCAAGCTACAGTACCTGTGGTCAGGTACTGTAGCTAAGATGAGAGAAATTTAATATATATATATATATATATATATATATATATATATATATATATATATATATATATATATATATAGGGTTAGGTTCATGTGAGACGGCCTAATTTTGTGAGACCGTGAGATGCATTTTTTTATTTTTTTTATTTTTTTAAAAAAAAATTTTAGTTAATTCAAGTTCCGAAAATAATATTTAAAAAAAGATTTTTTTATTTTTCCATTTATTTTGCATTTTAAAATTATTTTTAGAATATGTATAGTGTAATATTCTATTTAGAATATTTCACGTATTTTTCAAAAAAAATAGAATTTTTTTTATTTATTTTTAGTTAATTCAAGTTCCGAAAATAATATTTAAAAAAAGAATTTTTAGATTTTTCCATTTATTTTGCATTTTAAAATTATTTTTTAGAATATATCAGTGTAATATTCTATTTAGAATATTTCACGTATTTTTCAAAAAAAAAAAAAGAGATTTTTTTTTTATTTTTTTTATTATTTATTACTTTTTTTTAGTTAATTCAACTTCCGAAAATAATATTTAAAAAAAAAAAAAAAGAATTTTTGGATTTTTCCAATTATTTTGCATTTTAAAATTATTTTTAGATTTTATCTCACGGTCTCACAAAAGTAGAATGGTCTCAAATGAACCTGAATATATATATATATATATATATATATATATATATATATATATATATATATATATATATATATATATATATATATATATAATATTTGTTATTTACAAAAAAGTAAAAATAAAATAATAAAAACCTTGGATTCTTAAAGTTTTTCATCCCTTTAACTATTTTTTGTTTCAATTACACATCATCGATCATATGAACACCGTCACATATAAAACATTAATCTCACGTAAATATAAAATTTTACCTTTACTTTTATATTTATAATTAAATTCTTTATTCACAATACTTTATTAGTTGGGTCTCACACTACAACAAAATGAATAAAAATTATCAAAGACCATATGAGGCCTTGGAATGTTGCAATATGGAGTTCAAACACTTTACTGAGTACCACCTTAAATATTGTTTCCTTAAGCCAAAAGAAACATTTTTTCCGAATATTCAACGCAATATTCAATGGTTTTTGGAAGTGTTGTATGTCCTTAAAATGCAACACTTTTTAAGTAGACTTTTGACAATAGGTGCAACACTTTTCAATTACGTACTCGATCCCACTTTTACTTATCAAGTGCAATACTTTTATTTTTTCTATTATACAAGTTCAACACTTTTATCGATTATTACAACACTTTATCAATACTGCAACATATAACTTTTACAGACAAAAACATTCGTTACAACAAAGCTATATTAGTAAATTAACCGACAAAAACATGTTACAACGAAACTATATTAATAAATTAACTCTATACAACAATGTTATTCTAAAATCCTTTCTATACACTAGAGAGTCCAATTCAAATAGAAAAAGAGTTTCAATATATACGAAAGTTTTACATATTATACCAAATTAGGAAAATGCAAAAATAAATAAGTAAACACATTAGTAAAACCCTAAATAAAAATCCTATCAATCACAAATAACATTAACACAAGACCATGGTGTCACTCATCTTAATAATAAAAGTTGTACATTTCCTAGAATTTGTGGATTAAATTTGATGTTTTATTGTTCCTACATAAGTTAATGCTAAATAAGATGTTCAAAGACCTCAATTCGTCATGTCTTCATGTGCATAGCAAAACAAAGAAAATATTTATTCCATGAAGAACAAAACTTAGATGATGATACTTTTACAAAATAAAAATAACCTAAGACAACAAACTTATTTAACCATGATCTTATGCAAGATACATAGTCAAAGAAGCCAAAGTATACAAATCAAGGTGCTCTATTATGGGAATCAAACAACAATTTAAAGTACTAGAACACAAGTTCAAAGAGATGTAAGGAAGGCCACAAAAGAAAAAGATTAGTGTTTATGATGTAATAAAACTATTCTAATGAGATATTTTCTCGCCTACTATTATATTAATAGTTAGTGGAACATCCCAAATTTCAACCTAAAATTTTCCTTTAAAAAGTATAACTAAAACAACCATTTTCATAAAATATGGAAATACCAATAGTCTACGACTATCACAAAAACGAAGTCATGAAATAGTATATCATGATCATAAAATCAACAGAAGATTAAAATCATAAATCATCATCGATGCAAATGCAGTACAATTATGTTGGGCCCTTTCCATGATCAGAAGAACAACCTGCAAAACATTTAATACTAAAACGTTAGCATAAAGATTAGTGAGTTCCCCAAAATATCACATATATCATTCTAATAACTATGTATATCATCACAATGGGTCTGTGAGCTTTCGTCATCATCCCTCGAACCTATAGGCTCATGGCATGACATCAATATCGCCATCATCCAAATAGACCTATAGACTCACATCACATCACCAATATTATTATCATCCATACGAGCATATATACTCATGGCACGACACATGTATCGTCATCATCCCAAACATAGAATGAAAACATATAATCAACAAGAAATACCCTACTCGTCTATAATACAATCATATCATAGCTTCACATGAGCATCCTACATAAAATGGATCTAATATTGATATAATAATATAGTGAGAACACTCACCTGAATTTGAAGACTAGAATCACGCACACTCATACAAGTCCTCGGAGGATCATCCAACACAAACTACCAAAATCAAGCAGAACTTAAATCTCTGTTGACAACTCATTCCTTAAAATTTGACCAAAAGTCAAACAATTCAAAAATTCAACGGTCAACTGGTTAAAGTCAACAGTCAACGAGCTACGACTTGGTTATGTCGTGATCATAAGGCGAAAAATTAATTTTGAACCTAGTCTAACACTCGTGTCGCGACCTATCCTTAGTCTTGTCGTGCTTTTTGAGGCAGATTCCTTTTTCCCATTAAGCTCTTAATTTATTTAGATCAAGGCTTAAACTTTTAGATCTAAATCTCTATGAGGAGTTAATAGATAACATTTCCAACTTTATTCAGATATATAACACAATCAAACCCAATCTTTGACCCTAAATCATAAATGTCCAAAATTGAATTAAATCCTTTGCATGGAAAACAAGAAGCTTAAACATTCACTCCAAAGGCTCTAAACATGTTCAGAAATCACCTAAAGTCAAACAAATGGTCCAGAGATCTACAAACTCCAAAAACCAATGTTTTAAAACCCGGGTCGACTCGGCCGGTTCAACCGATTAGACCGTGACCCGGGGTAGAAGGCGGGTCAATTGAGAACGGTTTTTTGTAAAATTACGGACCGGATCGAACCGGTCGGGTTTCCCCTAAACCACGCTTTGACCGCTTATGTTGAACCGGTTAAAGCCAGATTGACCCGTTTTAATAGGGTTTGGATAGTTGGATACAAGTAGTGAATGCCAAAACAACGAGTCATTTGTGGTTTCTTCAATGTTTTTCAATGTTTAAACTTCGTGGACATCAAATTATTAGTTTTATATGTTTATGCATTATGCACAAAAGTAAAAATATATAAAAATAGAAAAAGATCATAAACCAGGTTCAACCGGTTGAACTGGTTGACCCATGAACCGGTCATCACATTAGGTCAACTAAAAACCTGAGTTTTGAAACATTGCCAAAAACTCCATAAAAAGGAACGAAGGAGATCAAAATCTCTTCACAAGTTTAGATCCAAGCATGACACTGAATAAATTATGGAACTTTAAGATTTACAATGCAAATAGAAGGTTTAGAAGGTGGAAACTTCGACTAGAAATCACTTATCCAAGCACCACAAGCTTTCTTCTTCTTCAAGAATATCGCAAACACACCAAAAATCTTTCAAATGAATAAAGGGAGGCTAGGGTTACGTTCTGGAGATGGAGGCTAGTTCTAAGAGAGAACTCTAAAATGTTAGTGTATCTATATAGGGCTTAAGGTATGAGACTTAGGGTTTTGGGTTGTAGTGGCTCCGCGTTACGAGTAATACATGGTCACTCCACTACTTATCGATGTGATACGTGTCACGACATTCATAAGTCATGTCACACTTAGCCAAAAACCCTATTTCTCAATCATGTTTTAAATCAACATGAAATCAGCTCATGCCTATAAATGGATATTACAGTTATCAACTTTCATAAAGCTCCCTGCAGGTCCAAACATGTCACTTTGGCCTTTTACAACAATTCCAAAATATCTTAAATATCAATCAGTTATATTGTTAATACTAAAAGTTCATAACTCTCAACCTAAACTTGGAAGACATTGTACAAACCTAACTTTTCACTTAGAAAATTGTGCTGATATGCATGAGGAGACTTGCTAAGTATATCAATATTATAAAAATAATCAACTTTATAAACCTTTATTACCCTTTAGTACGCTCAAGTGTATACACGTACCGACATATCATTCATTGTGGTGACGTTTGACATATATCTAACCAATTCATGTATAAATTATTGGATAGCATCAAAAGCATTTTGAGATATCTATATAGGATAAATTGACTATATGCTCACATATAGGAAATCAAATATTTTTGGGATCATCAATATTCGGATTATAATTTACCAATCTACATTGGGCTATATTTATCTTCTAGCAGGATAAGACATTTTATAAAATAGACTGTAGTAGCTTATTCCATTATGATAGCATAACTTGTAGCATATAATGAAGCATAGAATCATTAATATGGTTGTATAATTTTATCACGAAGGTACACATTATTTGTATTGAAAGACATAAACATTCCAACACAACATAATTTCGACTAAGTCAAAGCATTTGGACATGAAGTTTTTGTCTATTAGATAAACAGGCAACATAGAAAAATATTTATAAAGCCTATCATGACAAACTCTATGATACAATCCGCTCACAAGGCGATTATCTTCCAAGGTCTTTCATGAGCATAGTATACATGTGTGATATTTTTTAAGTGGGTGTTTAATTGATGTTTTTAGTTTTGATTTAGAAAAATTATGTTTTTTATGAAAAAATTAAGGATTCGGTTGGTTTTATTATTAATTGTACTTATTTGAAGTTTGTTCTCACTTCGAGCTAAATTAAGGAAACACACATGAATTTTTTTATTTAAAAACTACATGTTCCTGTTTAATCAATGTCGTTTAGTTACATTTTTATGTATGACTATTGATGTGTTTAGTTACGTAAATTGTAACAAAAACTGTTTTGATCCTATACTAATAATTATGATTAATAGACAAGATTGTTTAAGAATATAATTGTTCTGATAACATATATTAAAGTGAATATATTGTTATGGTTATGTTCGGGTTTACTATGGATATTATTTAAAATTGTTGATAAATTGATTTTATTTGTAAATAAAGATAAACACTCACCATATTCTATCTAGTGGATTGAGTTCTTGGATTGATTCAAGATCTTCTATAAATCTAATATCTCACATTATATATCCAACTATATAAACATGTGACGGGAATATATATATATATATATATATATATATATATATATATATATATATATATATATATATATATATATATATATATATATATATATATATATATATATATATCGTTTTATGATTTCCAGGAAAAATTATCAAGTTCTGTCTTCTACTTCTCTTTCCATACTCAAATATTGTGCTTTTTTTTATTCAAAATCTCAAGATATGAGTTGGTTATGATTTTAAGGAAGGTTTCATTTTTGGGTTATGTAACTTGAATCCATGATAACAACCTCCGTGAATGGTTGTATAATCACAGAGGTGAAAGTGGAAGAGATGTCATGAAATCAAGGGTTCATCGGAAGCTAGAATCGCTTCACATTTTGTAAGTTTGTCTTTTATATGTACACCATTTTCCCGTTTCTTGGTTTCCAACAAAATTTTGTTTGTTTCCCTTTCTCTTTCTATCGACCTCTATCCCTTCTTTTTCTTATGTTTCAAATCTTTTATAATTGCTTCTCAATCATTTGTTTTTATAGTGGGGATTTACATTGTGAAGTCTATTTCTTAAAGAATCCATCTCTCATTAAGCAAATTGTGACAATGAAGGACTTAAAAACCGTTTCTTCTTTTAGTGATTGGCTTTGAGAGCATTTGCATTATGGCTATAGGAAAATACGATTGTCTATTGATTTTCTGATGTATTGTGATGCATATACAATGATATATTACATTTCATGGATTGAGATATGTCATTGTGGTTTCTAATATGTATAAAGGAGTATCGGATGATGGTTTAATGGTGAGTGTTTTGGCCTTTAGGGGCAATTGACAACTTCAGATTTGACTTTTGTCCATTAGGTCTCATTGCATATTGACATTTTGTCATTCGAATTACTTGTTGCATTGTCCTTTTGTTGTTGTTATGAATTTGACTATTTACTTCTCTAAAAAGGCATATACAAGATACATGATATTGTAACTGTTTTATGGTTGATGCTGAAAATTGACCATTTTGTCCATTCTAAAGGCACATACAAGATACATGAACCAATTCAGAATTTATAAACATTTTCCAACAAAACCACAATTCACTATTTTATTATATTTTGTAAAACCCCATAATTTTGTAAAACACAATTTTTCTACAACTAC
Source organism: Lactuca saligna (assembly GCF_052625555.1). Lineage (NCBI taxonomy): Eukaryota > Viridiplantae > Streptophyta > Magnoliopsida > Asterales > Asteraceae > Lactuca > Lactuca saligna. The sequence continues at coordinate 151,072,762 of NC_136422.1, forward strand.
CTGTAACTTAAGGTGTTCAAAGCATTCAATGCTCTCTTACAAGGATGATTGTGAATATGGATATATCAAGAACAATAAAAGACGTAGGATTATCATATTTTAGAATGGTTGTGCTTTTTTTTTTATCTGAACAATCTAAAGAATGGTTTGAAGTCAGGTAGCTTTTGTGATACTAAGCAAGAACACCAAGGAAGTACGGAGGAACTTTAGCATAGATATTGACGACTAAGTTGTTAAATAATGGTGAGTTTTTAAATATATGGTGCATAGATGAAATAATCATGTAACTGTGTATTTTTCTTGAACAAATCCCAATCAGATGTTGGTTTTAATGGTATTTTTTTGTAGGATGTAGTAGTCATGTTTTAACCATTCCAATTGTTTCTATTTCGGTGAAGAGTTCATCCATGAAGTTGCCTAATTTGGATTATTTATTTGTATGGATGTGTGTATCGTTGTGTATGTTTATGTGACAGTGTATTAGACGTTATGTGTTATTTGTATGGATACTCACCCAATCTTTAAGATAGAAAGCCGACCCACTTATATAGATATTGATATTTCTCATTCATTCTTTGAATCAGGAAGAATTACAGTCAAAATTTTATAAAGACAGTTAGAGTCGTTGAAGTCGATAATTTTTATCATGTCTAATTTATGGAGCTAAATAAATGCAGACCTAAATACCATCAGAAGATTGAAAACGAAGACAAGCCCTTTTGCCATGTTTCCTTTTTGCTTTACGTGTTTCCCAAAACCCCATTCAACGTTAAGTTATTTCTTGTCACCTTCCAAATTTATTTTCAAACTTGTTATCTAAATGGAAAAATAAAACTTTATATTCAAATTTGTTGTGTTTTTGAAAGAGTAAGTGAGATCTAAATCATCCTATTTGTCGTTTTATTGCACCATGATACATTTGTAAAACTAAGTGTGCCATTAAATGAGGATGCCGTCATTAAATATCGAATTTATTAACCTTTTTAATTTTTTAATTTTTTTTGCCGATATATATATATATATATATATATATATATATATATATATATATATATATATATATATATATATATATATATATATATATATATATATATATATATATAACACCATAATTCATATTTTTGTTTGATATATTCATTATAATATTGTTAAACTTCAACCCTAACTTGATTTGCTTTCAAGATATTCGAAATTTCAATATTATCATTCTCTTATATCACATTTTTTTGTCGAACACCTACTAGGCTATATATATTGTAGTTGAAAATGAAAATTATATAAGAGCAAGATAAATGTGTAAATTATAGAAATATGGGAAGTAAATCAAGTTAGAAATTAAATTATAAGAACATTAGACAATTAAATGTATTATATGATACAAAACAAGGTATTATACTGAGTTTGGGTACCTAAGTTTATATACCCTTAAGGGTATATTCACTTTTCTCTCTCTCTCTCTCTCTCTCTCTCTCTCTCTCTATATATATATATATATATATATATATATATATATATATATATATATATGAAACCCGTATATTATACGGGTTAATTTAAAAACAAAATTAAACATTAAAGTGTAAGCAATAAATATTTTTTAATATAAAACTTAAAAAATAAGAAAGAAGGAAACCTATTCATTTCAATTTAATTTCATATATATATATATATATATATATATATATATATATATATATATATATATATATATTTTATATTCAATACTTTACGGTACATAAATTTAATTTTAAAAATTGAAACAAATCAGAAATTGACAAGTAGATAATATTTATTTCAAAAGTACAATAAAATGATAAATATCAAAACTCATGAGAGATTGACAAGTGGTAAAATTATTTTCATTTATTAGGCAGGATTTATTTATTTATTAGGGAGGATATATATATATATATATATATATATATATATATATATATATATATATATATATATATATATATATATATATATATATATATTAATTTTAAGTTCCCTTAGGAACAGTACGTAACCCATGGGGTTAGTTTAATCCATCCAAGGTTAAGGCACCACCTTCTTCTTCCAATCAGATTTCTGCCTTTCCATCGCTTCATTCTTCACCGATGTATATTATTGCTACTACTTTCCTTCTTCGTTGTTACACAAAAAATTAGACAACGCTTTCTCCACCGCTTCCTTTATCGGTGTAATGTTAGAATCGGCGATGTGATCGGCGACGAAGTGAATGCCAAGAATCAATTTTTGTCATTGTTAATCACCACATGCTCCATCGCCTATGCACCATCATGCTGTTTACTGGAATCGGAATAAGGTTGCTGTCGGAATACGTAATCTGAATCTGAAAGGGTTTTATGAGCTATGGGTTACGTTTCTTCACTCCGTTTTTTTTCGTCCCAACTAATCCACTCCTTCCCTATCCAATAATAGGTTCGATGTAGACCTTAGAAAAGAATCGGTTCCATATTTTTTTGTTGTTTTTGTCCTTCCAGTTGATGCTACAGTTTTTCCTTTAGGAAACTAATCTGCTATTTGGGTTAAGTTTACTTATTCAAGCTTACTAAAGAAGGAATTTTTAACCTGCTATTTGTAATTTGTTGTTGTTTTGAAGTTTTTGGAATTTCTTTTTATTTTCTAATGATTCAAGTAAAGAGGTTGAGATCTGTTTCAAGTAAAGAGATTGACATATTTCATCAATTTTAGACATTCTTATAGGTCTGGTGTGTGTCACCCTGTTCAAAGTTAGCTTCTGGTGAAAATGATAACACTGTGAAGATATGAAATTTCATTAATTAACACTTCTATTAGAGAGATGTATTACTCCACTATATTTTTACATTCTTTGTTTTTATGAAATGTGAAGTAACTAATAAGTTATGAACTGTGATTTGCAGTTGGAGCTGATGCAGATAAACATATAACTGAAATTCTCTTGTCTGAAGTGAAGACTAAAGGCATCACATAACTGATGATAGGTTTGGGGAGATTTATAGGAAAATTTTACGTTTGATTTCTATTCTGTCAAAAGAAATGCTCACTTACATGGTGTTTGGGATTAATTTATCTGGTCATAACTACTACATAGTTATAACATAGGTAAACTCCACATTTTAGCATTAAATTAAAACTATAACTCACATATTTATGATTTTTTTTTCTTTCTTCTACTACAACATCATTCCTGGCTTCATGCAATGGCAGAAAATGGAATCGGTGCTGATTGAAGATATAAAAATCAAAGTTTATGTATGTATGGAGTTTTGTTTCTCTCTCTTTTGATATTATGTTTGGTTACATTTTTATGATGGTTTGAGGTGTTTTGGATTTTTATTGATATGGTTTTGGTGTTGTTTTGGTTTTAATTTGTAGAGGAGTTGGAAATATGGATCCGATGAGAATACTATTATTGGCAAAGTAACAATCAAGACATCTTGACCCATGCAGAGCATGGGTCTCTTCCCTAGTTAATAATTAAAAAAGAAAACAAAATGTAGATTACACATGATTCACAAGCATTTAAACAACCAAAAAACACATGTCTTTCTGCGTCTTTGGAAACTTTGATTTTTTTTGATATAGCGAAATATATTTTAAGAAAAGAGTCGTGCTTAGTTTGAAACTAAGCCAAGGGCAAGGGTGGATTTGGAGTTGGGGATGTGGTTTTGGCCGCCAAAGGCAATGGCGGATTTGGCGTTGGGTGTAGTTCTTAAGTAGAGGGGTCATGTGATTGTTTATATTTGAAAAAAGTTGAAGCCTCATGAGGTGAATTACCCGACACATGATTTGGGGTTAGGGGATGTAGTTTTGGCCGTCAAGATTTGGAGGCATTATATGTATGGGGTTAGGTGCAATATTTATACTGATCACAAGAGTCTGAGATATCTGATGGATCAGCCAAACTTGAACATGCGACAACGGAGGTGCTTGGATGTGGTGAAGGATTATGACTACGAGATCTTGTATCACCCTAGGAAGGCCAATGTTGTTGCTGACGCTTTGAGTCACAAGGCCGCGAGTGCACCTATCGGAGATTTGTGTTTGAGGATAGTTATTATTTCACCATGTTGGATATGATCAAGGAAGCTCACATGGATGGGTTGAAAAGGGAAAATTGGAAGGAAGAAATGATCTGATCTCAGATTCCATTATTTGTTAGGGATATTCATGGGTTGTTGACTCAGTGTGGCAGGGTTTGGGTCTCGGTTACTGGTGGAGTTAAGCAAACATTACTAAATGACGCTCATAAATCGAAGTTTTCGATCCATCTAGGGGATACAAAGATGTATAGAGATTTGAAATTGAGCTACTGGTGGCCCTATATGAAGAGGGAGACAGCATGGTTTATAGAGTGGTGCTTGACTTGCTGGAAAGTCAAGGCCGAACATCAGAGACCCCACAGAAAGATGCAATCTTTACCCATTCCCATGTGGAAATGGGAACAGAACACTATGAATTTTTTCCCGAAGTTACCTAGGACGACACGAGGGCTGGATTCTATCCAGGTGATTGTTGACAGATTAACCAAAAGTGCTCATTTTATACCCATTGATGAGAGTATTTCTTCCGAGAAATTAGCCGATGTTTACATTAGGGGGTGGTTGTTCGTCACGGAGTTCTAGTTTTAGTGGTCTCTGGCCGTGAAATCCATTTCACCTCCAAATTTTTGAGGAAGTTTCATGAGGATTTGGGTACTCAAGTGCATTTGAGCACATCATACCACCCCAACTGACAGTTAGAGCAAGCAAACCATTCAGACTCTTGAGGATATGTGTTCGGGCATATGTGTTAGATTTTGGCAGGAGTTGGGATACCTACCTTCCATTGGCTGAGTTCTCTTATAACAATAGTTATCACGCTAGTATCGGGTTATGGGAAGTACTAAGGTAGTAATCAAGACCACCGAGTTAATATAGTAGGTGTACGGACGGCTGCAGACAGCGCAGAGTCGCCAGAAGAGTTATGTCAACAGGAGGCGTTCCGAACTCGAGTTCTAGGTTGTGGATTTTACGCTTCCGAAGGTGTCACCATGGAAATGTTGTTGGATTAGATGTCTAGGCCCTTAACTATTATTGGTATGTACTCGACCCAAGGGTAGCATAGTCCATTTGGGTTACATTGCATCGGAACAATTGGATAGCCAAAATGAGAAAAAAGGATACTTATGATTTATATTAATATATTATAAGTTCTAATATATTAATATGAAATCATATTATTTAATTAGTATTGATCAATAATTAATTTAGAATTAATTTAGTGATAAAAAAGGAACCAATTAAATATAGACTCTTATATATATATATATAGGATGGACCAAGTTCATTTAGGTTGGGCTAAGCTTGCATGGATAGCCCATGGAGTTTTTAACCCATGGATCCTATGGAAATGAAAGGTCATGGGTATTAGGGTTTACATGAATGTAACCTTAATCCTCCACACTATATAAAGAGGTCTATGGTTCAAGAAATGGGGGCTAGTGCATATACAAAATAGGGCAAAGCCGATTTTCATAAGGTGAACCTAAGTAACCTTCTTCTCAAGTTATTCTAAGGGTTTTTGGTGTTGTGTGAACCATTTGAGGTGCAACACTTGGGGCACTAAGCTCTTAAAGGTTCAAAACTTCAAGCTCCATCAAAAGGTATGTCATTCTACTAGGTTCTTGTATTGTATATACTTTATATTATGCTAGTTAGGATGAAACATTGGAATATTGAATATTTGCGTGTATAATAGGGAAAACATAGATCCAAAGTTTATAGAGTTGCATGTACACCATAGGAGTGTTAGAATGCTCAAAACCAGGGATGGAACACAGCCATTAATGTTAGGGGCGAAATCGAAACTAAAATTTGATTGGTAGCTATAACAGATCAATGATGCTAATACTTTTGGTTTATGAGTCAATTCTTTTACATTTATTTACTAAAATCTAAACTAACTACCAATTAACGAGTATGTTTGATCTATAGGTATTTTCTTTTCGAAAAAAACACTCATGATTTTTTGTCCTACTTTTCCAAACATAATTTTAACAACATACCTATTTATCTTCTCAAAACCTTTATACAACTAAGGTAAGTAGAATTACAAAAATTAAAAGCATATGACATCTCTTTAAGTTCTAGCACAAAGACGCATTAAAATAACTAGCAAAAAAAAATTGTCTCCTAATAACAAATTAATAACAAATTTATAAGCATACATTTTTATATAGTACTATTATTTAGGCAAAAAAAAAGTCAAAAGCTAGTTTGTAGTCTGCAACATAGTGTACTGTCTTTGATAAAAAAAAAAAGCAATAAACACACTGACCACCATGATTCATGATATCACAATGTCACGTACTGTAACGTCTGTGTTTCTGGATCTGTCATTAATGTTGATATATTAGTCTAGGTTAACCTTTGTAACCCGCTTTGAAATAATAGAAGTGTATTATTTGAGTATTATGTGTTTTGTGCTTAATTGCTTAATTATGTGATTTGATAAATTAAGAATAAAATAAGCATCAAAATTTAAGTGTAAAATAAACTCAATATCTTTACATAAAGTTATAGTGCTCTAAACACGGATTCCGTAGATATAAGGAATGCCAAAATCCGAGTTATAACGGAGAAGTTATGACCTGTCGAAGTTTCGCGACAGAACCGACAACGCTGAATGACGTAAAAAGTGAAATTTACGTTAGAGCAATATTTAGCCTTAGTGATCTAAACAAAAGTCGTAGAGTTTGTTAAACCGAGAGCATGCATAAAAAGAACGCCAAAATCTGACTTCGTATGAGGAAGTTATGATTTTTCGAAATTTCGACTTAGCGGTATGCAACCCGAATGCTCGATTTGAGACTGAGCGGTTTTTAGCCGAAACAATCTAAATGAGAATCGAAGGTCTCGTTAATAGGAGTAAAACGATAAAAAAATAGGCGAAAACGGACGTCGGATAAAGAAGTTATGATTTTATAACGGAGTTTTCCTGTCCCGGCCTACTAAAAATAAATAATAAAAATAAAGTCAAAATTAGCCGACGGAGTCTAAACGAATGTTGTAGATCGTAGTCTCACCTACGCGTGGATATAAAGAACGTCAAAAACGGAGTTCGTATGAGGAAGATATGAGATTTTGAAGTTTATTAAATATTTTCGATATTTTATTTATATATATAAATTCCAATATTATCCGAAGGGGGGGGGGGGGGAGTCAGCGATCTTATCGTCGTTACGCCCAGTGTAACTAGGATTTACGCCCAGCATAAATCGACCTTTCAGCCCCTATAAAAGGGTGTCGAGGGCAGCCGAGTAGTTTGCTCATTTCTTCCATTTTTCTCGCGTTTTTGCATCGTTTTTCGTGCAAGAATTATCCCGAATCCCCGATATCATTCCCGAGCCCCAAAGCAAGTCCCGAGGTCCCAAAGATCCCGAGAAGTAAGATTCCCGAGCCGAAGCTCTGCCCGCGAGGAGTCCGGTTTTTGTGAAGATCTTCCAGATCTGCCGAAGAATACTACTTCTATAAGCCGTAGTGCTGTCTGATCATCTTTTGATCAAGTGAGTGTGTAGTTAGTTTCTTCTAACGCATAATTATGAAGTATTTTATACGAAATATGTGTTATGTGTATATTTTTCTGTTATGTGTGTGAATATATATTCACTTTCTTCTATCTTATAGATCTGATTATTTGTCTATGAAATACGTGTTATGTGTGTCTGCCTCATCTGTTATGTGGAAAATGTATTGATTGAGCATGTTATACAGGTTTTGAAACTATGTATAAAAATGTATGTTTTATCTACTAATATGTTGGGTAGAACATGGGTAGATAGTTGGTGTGTAATAAACAGATGAGAGGCCTCGATGTTGTTTTGATCCAGTCATCTAGCGGAATTTAGATGACGACTTTTCTAGACAGTCCAGTGGAACGCTAGCAGGCTCATAACCTGTAGGTGTTAATGAACTTGGGCATTCATTCGCTGTATTCCATCCCCCTCATGGTTGCCTTATTTGACATATATTGCTGAGGAACCCCCGAAGCATGTGTTGTCGCCCCGATGAAATATTCTTAGACTAGGTCCCTTATGTTAGTTGTCTTAGGGACATAAGGTGAGAATAACGGGAATGGGTAATCGGGTTATTGTTGGTTGGTGGAAATTAAATATAATTATTTATTGTGGGTTGAATACCCTATATGCTCACCAGGCTCCCAAGCCTGATCCACTCAGTTTTATTTGTATTACAGGAAGTGGCGCAAGGGCATAAGATGGATGAACCATCAAGTTGTTTTGTTTACAAGTCTGTATATGTATATATTTGTTGAATGACTTGTAATGTTATCGTTTATGCTTTATGGTCTGTATCGGAACATGACATCCCGAGTTTTGATTATATAATGAAAATACATTTCTTTTAAGAAATGCTTTGGTAAACATTGTTTTATCACGTTTTGTTTTTGGGAAGAAAATCTGCAACTCTTTCAAATCAAAAGGATTTACTCTAAAATTATTTTAAAAGCATAAATGAAAATCGGTCTTTTCTGGCCGAGATTTTGGGGATGTCACACGTACTCTTCTTTATGATACTATAATATACAAAAAATAGGTAGTTTGGACTTATAAATAACAAGAAGATGTTCATACTTGAGAAGGATGGAGAATATGTTCATACCGGAGAAGAAACCTAGTGATGGAGAGAACGAGAAAAAGGGTGTTAAGCACGATGGTTAAGGGGAATGTTTTCAAATTCATGTTGAAGGCTTTTTAGTTCTTTTTCTTCTTCATCATGTTATTAAAATAGTTAAAAATTTAAACATTTATTCTCTGTGGATAAGTTTTCCTCCGAATTAGGAACAGTAGGTACTAAGAATTTTTATTGGAATATCAGTTTTTCTTCAAAATAGGAATTTTAGGTTTTGTAAAAAGTTATTTTGTATTTTCGTTGTGCCCTAGCTCCTTTAAAGTGATTCTCTACTTATTAGGAAATCTAAATATATGAACATTCTTACACACATGTATTAGAAACTTGAAAAGCAGGGGGCCATGGCCTCCCCTGGCCCCTAAAAGGATCCGCCCCTACTAAAAACCCATCAGTGGTATCAGAGCCTAGGGTTGTTTTCAATTATACTTGATGCTACTTGCATCTTAAGGCTGAAAATCGAAGTTTTTTTTGCTGTCTGGACAGCTAACTCGACGAATCTAGGGAGTGAATCGAAGTGTCCATGCCCAAAAAGTGCCTAAAATCATCCAACTTGTCGAGTTGGTTCATGCACTCGACGAGTTGGACCCCCAGACAACATATTTCCGAGTTTTAAGGCTAGAATTGGACTAGAATCATTACCATAAACTGTTTTTGAACTTATAAACCTGTTTTTTTATGTGGTATTGATCATTCTAATCCAATTCAAAATATAATTGTCAATAGATTCATGTTTTGTATTAGTTTATTGTTAGGCTAATTACATGAAAGTTGTTTGACTTGAATTGTCTTGTTCATATGAGTTTAATCTAGATCATAGTTTTTCTTGACATGTTTTTTGTTTATTAGATTATCTAAATGACCTTTAATGGATTCCATAACTTGTCCTCAAGTTATGGAAAACCAAAAGTTTTTCTTTAAAAGAATTATTAAAGAGTCTTAGGTTATGAACTTGAAGAGTCTTTTCCCATCAATTGTTTTATGACCTCAATAACTTGTCCTCAAGTTATGGATTTTCAAGAGTCTTCTCATTTAAACCTACATTAAACTCATATGTTATGGATTCCAAAGGTTTTTTTGAATTGCTCAAAACTTGCCCTCAAGTTTTGGAATTTGTAAAGTTACACTTTTGAATACATTAATTCTAAACCCTAGAGTTTTAAAAGTTAAAATTCAACCCTTATACTATTATAATATTAATAGTTAATAGTTATATATATATATATATATATATATATATATATATATATATATATGTATATATATATATATATATGTATGTATGTATGTATCAGAACAAAGGTAATCTTACCATTAGTAGGCCTCATTTACGAAGCCAGTCTATAAGGGGGTATAAGGTTACTGCCTTTAAAATGGTAGTTTAATGGGTGTCCACTCTCACCCACCGCTTCCTTAACTGGTGGAGGGTCATTAGCCGAACGGGTTTGACATGACTATAATTCTCCCTTCATTAAAAGTATAATTATAAATACTAAGTAACTAAACACTTATAAATCCTCAATCTTAGTTACTTAGAAAAATGTGAATTTGGTGATAACCCATGAAATTACACTTTGTACCTTACCAAGTCGTTGGTGGAGTGTGTGTGGGTAACCGACACACTAAACTAGTAAGAGTGGAAAAGGGTGACTTAATGTTTATTATAGATCGGTGGAGCGCGTGTGGGTACCCGACACATCAATTAGTTGATAAAAATTAAGGGTACCAAGTTAAATTGTATGGTTATTCACACCTTGTTTGTGATCCTCGGCATCCCAGTCACGAACTTGAGAGGGAACAATCGAGATTTAAACATGCCATTGAAAAGTTCAATGAATCTCAAAAGATCTAGGAGATTCAATCCAATTTAAACTTAATGAACTATTTCATTTTTTATGGTGGAAATTGGTGAATCATCATTCGCCTACCTTCAAATATTTTGTAGCTTGGATTACAGCATCCCTCTTCCAAGTTATAAAATATTGTGTTGGGTCCTAGCCTTAATATTTCATATTGGGTGTTATATTAAGGACTTAAATCAACTAACTTGAATATCTCCCATTGTAGATGTTTGGTTCAGACAACTATGATCTTCCCAAATCTCTTGGAACAAGCTTTCCTAATGAAGATGATGTTAGTGATTGGATCATGGAAATCATACTTCAATTCCTCCACCTCCTCCAATTATTCTCCCTAACCCACAAGTTCTTGAAAAGTTCAACGTCACTCAAGCCCTATTGGCAAACAAAGTCGATGTGTGCTCACATCTTTGAGATGAAGTCACATATTGACAAGCCGGGAGAGTTGGGTGTCAAAGTCTTGAGGAAGTTGGTTGTTGACTAGGTTCTTCAATCACTTTCTAAGTTACATAGTTAGTTCCTTTAGGACTACTATATGACAGACCATGACATGACCCTTAATGATCTTACCTATTTTCTTGACGCTGCTGAAGCAGCAATGATTTAGAGCACTGGTAAAGCAAATTTGATTGGAAGATCGACTTCCCAAGCTTCCATGGACATTGACAATGGAAACATTAGAATTCTAAAAAAGTATTCTCTTCCCAATGGAAAGGGATCGGCCATACTCAACTCGGTTGACCAAATGGTAAAAAAAAAAGGCTAATTCTGAGATAGTCGTGTACCATTCCCAAAGAGTCCATATGTTTCTATTTTCAAGAGAAGTGGCATTGGTTGCGAATCAAAGAAAAGAGGAAGCTTAAAGGAAGAATATGTTGATTCTGATCGTGAAGATGAATTTCGATCACATGGTTTGGTTATCAGAATTTTGAGTTGTTACTTAAGAGTTGTGATAGATTGCCTAGGAATAAATAAAAACATTGTTTTCATATGCATTTACATTGTAAGGATAAGTTTTTCTGCAAGTTTTAAATAAAAGAAAAGTTTTGATTCTATTTATTTTAAATATCCTTACAATGGCACTTGTGAAAAATTTGTTGTTTATATGATTCCATTGATAGCAATATTGGAAAATGGATTTGATTCTTTCTTTTGTGGTAGTGTCTAAATTTACCCAATAAGGAAAGATTCTCATCACCCAAGTTTCACTTGGAACCGAAACTTGGAATCATGCAAGTTGAATTGTATGATGAATGAGAATTTTCATCTTTGGAAAATTAAGACTAATTCCTTGTTCACATGTACATGTGAGTCAAGTGAAGGACTATGGGACCAATTACACATTCATGTGCACTAGTCAGTTCTACCACAAAGATAGATAAGGCTATTCGTCATGATTTACTAAAAGTTAGTAAATACGATTATACTTAAAAGTTTAAGTATAATTCTGAAACATCGGAAAAGTTACAATGTATGGAAAAACGAAAAGAAGAATCAAATTAGGTAGAAAGATAAAAGTTTCTCAAATCTGAAAAGATGGGAGAGTACTTTAGTATCATGTTTTATGATCATCTTAATGATTATGAAACCATATCACAGTTCATCCTCTAAGGACATCTTAGTGCATTCTTATGGCTAAGAAGAGGAGTTATGAATTGTTGAAGTGGTTAAATCAATAAGATGATTCATACTTCGTTCCAAAACAATTCTTAAAGTCATACTCCAAGATTGTAACATGAGTGACATATCCTAAAGAAGGTTTATAACACTTGTCAAATATAATCGTAAAATGTTTTCTACTCTTGTACATTTGAAATTGGTAAGTTGTGATGTTTTGGATAAAACAAAGACCAACTAAGGCCAATTGTGTGAAGTGTTTGTCTTGATAATCCGCACTATCTCTTGAATATTTGTTTGTCAAGGAATTGTTTATGGCAAAAGAGTCTTATATGACAAGAGGACAGTGAGAGTCTAAAAGATCTTGAAAGAGTTTCAAGAACTAATCAAGAATAAAACCTATAGTTTATCACTAGCGTACGACATGAGATTTGTAACCTATCGTGTTGACATATTCTTATTTATGTGACCATTCCAGTTAAAGTTGACTACGCATTTGAGTTCTACAAGTTCTTAATTGTTTGCATAACAACTTGGAAGCAATGGTAGGCCTTATGTTGCCAAGTGACAAGAAGTTAAGATTGCACAAGTTCGGTCCATGTGAGTTTGGATTTGTCACTAACCTTGTCTTGTGATTATGGTTTTGAAAGATTCACATGGATAGGAATACATACACCATAAAATCTAAAGTTTTATAAGGTTTCTCTCCGATTCATGAAAATGATGGTGAGGAAACGCTTTCACTAAGTAGATTTTAAGTAGATATCAGTTGTGATATTTGCATTCTCAAAGTCGTTAGTGGAGCATGTATGGGTAACCGACACACTAACATGGACTTGTAAGAAATAGAAAATGTCTAAAAAATAAAGACTATGATTACGACATCCCTTTTGATATTTTTGAAAATTGTTTAGACACACATGTGAATTTTATGTTGGAATGGTTCAACATAAGGAAATTCTCTCTCTCTCTCTATATATATATATATATATATATATATATATATATATATATATATATATATGAATTTTATGTTGGAATGGTTCAACATAAGGAAATTCTATATATATTGCGTTCTCAAATTCGATTATGATTACGATATCCCTCTTCATAGTTGAAATAAGAAAACATGGAAAATAAAAATATTGTAGCAAAAGACCGGTCTAGGATCATGTCTTTATGAGAGATATTATGAATCGTGTTCCATATGCTTCAGATATAGGATCGATTACATGTTCTATAATATTTATCATTTCTAAATTTTCCAAATTCCTAGGGCATTAAGAGGGGAAAAGGCCTACAATTGGATATGACTAAAATGATTAAACAATTGTTGAGGACAATCTGAGGTTTACCCAAGATTGGTTGCTCATGGACAGTTGGAATTATGGTGTAAATTTTTTAGAAAGGACCATATTGACATATTCTGAAAAGAGGCAACTCTTATTCAGAAGTCATAGTCAAAATGGGAATATCGAAATTTTTCATAGGTGGAACTTATTCATTAAATGTGTAAGATTAGAAAGACTTAATGCAAGAAAGATGTTCAAAGGAATGTACTTTGAATATGAGACTTCGTTTCCATGGAATTGATCTCTATTGTAATACTTTGTAATGACTGTTCACAAGTCTTTGTGACTTTGTGCATAGTCATTATAAGAGGATCAATACATATAAGTTTAGAATCCAACAAATTTCGGTGAATGGAAAGAATTTGGAATTCTTACATTTATGATAAGGATTTGGGATTGTGAAATGAGAATCATTGGAATTATGTTCAATTGATCTATTCCACAAAGTAAGGATCATAGACAAACATAGTGTTCATACTTGGTTTATGGCATAACTATTGTTTGGATTAACATAGTGTGCATGCTTAGAGCATGGGATGACTATTGTTCAATTCAAGTAATAAGTTGATTATTTGAAACATTATACAATGAATAAGGTGTAATCAATATGGTGATAAATAAAAGGTGTTTTATTTATATTCATAAGTTCTGAGACCATATTGGATTCGATTATTCTTGTGTTTCACTTTGCATGTTTTGACTTCCCGAATAACTAGGTTATTCAAACCATTCACATTGGAATCATACTTTGGAAGTAGGTATTGAGCAAGAATGTCATGAAGGATCTGTAGTTTATCTGAGACAAAAGTGGCTGCAACGTTCATAAGTGCTCCTAGAATGAGATTCGAGTATTGGATTCAACCCATGCTCATTTGAATCACTTCATGGATTTTATCACGAGTGAATCATGAGACGATAATATCTTATATTCTTCAAACGGAGATGTGTGAGTCGTAGTTGCACGTCAGTTGCACATTGACATATGTAAACGCAACCAGTAGTTTGATGAGTAAATACAAGCGAACACTTGGGTCAATGTTTATCCATTCCTTCTACCCTAGGGGGGGGGTAAATGTGATATTTATGGGCCCCTCGATAATTTAGTGATGACACCCCTAAGTGCTTGGCCAAGCCTAGACTGATTTGATTTGTTCAGTTAGTCAGTCGTCATAAATTGGAAAACGGGAAACAACAATTGGACTAAGAGAATGATTATAATCCATGTCTTAGTCCATATAATATCTAGAATGGAGGTGTAACATCCCGGAATCGCAAGAGTAGAGTTGAAGGGCTAAAAGTGTAAGTTTTAGAAGGTGACCCGGCGAGTCTATGGATAGACTCGGCGAGTCAGGTCGCGGCTATGATCGTGTGTCAAGTGTCGTACTCGGCGAGTCCAAAGATGGACTCAGCGAGTAGGTGCTGTATGGAGAAAACCCTAATTTTCGGGGTTGAGCCCTATATAAAGAGCATAATACCCCTCCATAGCCTCCCTTATTCCCCCCCTTGAGTTCCAAAAACCCTAAATTCGTGGAGAGTCCCATTATTGAGCAAACTAGAGCTTGGAGAGGTGTTGTTTGAAGAGATCTTGAAGGAGAAGTTGCTTGGATCAAAGGGCTTTGTGTGGATTCGAGTTTGGCTGCTATTGAGGCATCTCTTGGAGGTAAAACCTTCGTTCTTGGGCTGTATCTTCCTAGTTTCTCATTTTGGGGTTTGTGGGGAGTATATCTTGGAATGTCTTGGAGTTTGAAGGTTAGATCTGAGGTTGCTACCTCAGATCTGGAATATTGAAGGCCTAGAGTGCATTAAAGTTCCTGTGTTTGAGTGCTTAGTGAAGCCACCATGTCCCAAACCTTGGTTCTAAGGTGAATAAGGCCTAGATCTCTTTAGATTCACGTAAAGTTTGCCACTTTACATGATGGATGGATTTTAGGAGGTTGGATCTATGTTTTGGATCAATTGCATGGCCTGAGATGCTTCTGTATGGATTCAGACCGGTGGTACTCGTCGAGTCACATGGGGCGACTCGACGAGTTGCTTGAAGATGGCCTGGAACTCGACGAGTTGGAAGAACAACTCGGCGAGTAGGTTGAAGATAGCCTTGGACTCGACGAGTCTATTTGGACTCGGCGAGTCTTGTCCAGGAAGTCCCAATATTGCTGGTTGAGTCGAGGAATCGGTGAGTCAAGGGATGACTCGGTGAGTTGGGTGCGAGTGGACTCAGAGTCGTTGGACTCGACGAGTCTTGGGGTGACTCGGCGAGTTGGGTCGCTGATTGAAGGAAGTTCTGAGCGTATGGACTCGGCGAGTCATCGGGTTGACTCGGCGAATAGGGTCAGTCAGGGGTTGACTTTGACTTGTCCAAGGTTGACCAGTTGTCTTCCAAGGGTATTTTGGTAATTAAGGGTATTTATTGAGTTGTATGTTTTGATGTTTAGTGGAGGAGTTCGTGTCAGAGTTCGGAGCAGCGGGATCTTATCTTTTCAGCTGACAGTTTCGAGGTGAGTTATCCTTACTATATCAACAGGGTCTAAGGCACCAAGGCCGGCCCTTTATTGGATTGAGATTCGGATATGGCTATTATGTTATTGCTTGATGTGTCTGCATTCTGGTAGCTAGGATGGTACATGTTAGGAGGCCTTGCTAAGGTCAGTTTCCCGATATACAGAGTGATGCTATGCTAGTGACCGGTTAGGTCGGTAACCCGGTTAGGGTAATGATATGCTATGTGACCTGCTTGCTCGGTTTGCTGTCTATGACTGTTATATGAATGTATGTTTTGTGCACATGGTTGTTTGGGACTGGAGATGGGTTGAGGCGGGTCCTGCTTTGTGCTGTAGGCCAAGATACCTAGGGCGGACCGGTTGTTCCGAAGGCCCAGCGAGCGGTCCGGATAGGCTGTAGGCCCCACGAGGGCGGACTTGACGTGCCGAGGCTCGGAGAGTGGACCAGGCCGACTGAAGGCCCGATGCGGGCGGACCAGTCACACTGTAGACTCAGAGAGTGGACCAGGTGGGTTGAAGGCCCGATGCGGGCAGACCAACCCCACTGTAGACTCGAAGGACATGACTAGACCTGGAGGATGGATCCGGTGGACTGAAGGCCCGATACGGCGGACCAGTCCCACATTTGCCCCGATATGTATGGTTGTTCTATGTTTTGTTATGTTATGTATGTTTTGTATATTTTGGACCGGAAGGTCGCAGCCTGGAAGGGCGTATGCCTGGTTGGTATTTTGGGGGTATCTCACTAAGCTTTCGGGTTTACAGTTGTGGTTTAATGTTTTTCAGGTTCTTCAGGAGACCGTGGCAAGGCGAAGGCGCGATCGTACCCTTCCTCATGATTTTGTAGCAATGTGATTCTGGGAATACCCTAATAATTTGTATTGAAAACCTTTTTGTAAACATTTTAATGGAAATCGGGTTGTTTTGAAAATTTTAAATTGGTTGTATTTTTCGGATGTTACAAGTTGGTATCAGAGCCTTGGTTTGAGTGAATTGGAGGAACACTTGTGTGACTCCAGACTCAAATCGAGGAGGGTTTTCAAAAGAGAATTTAAAATGGTTTTCAAAATAAGTGAAGGAGGACGCGGAGGTACGATCAGCCGGAGCCAGTAAGTAGCCCCAAAATACCATACATGACAATTGTTTTATTGAGCTTTGATAGAACAACATGCTAGAGTTAGGCTAGGGATCTTCAGGATTTCTTGATGAGTCGCCTGATTTATGATGCCTGCTAGCCTAGGGTTCCTTGTGAGAGATTTCTAGTGTTCCTCTAGTTGTGAGGATAGAGCGTTGTTATGTATGCCGTTAGGGTGTTGTGGGAGTACTTCATACAAATATGGGTTGGTGTGGAAGGTAGTATGGGCCCGTACTACTGAAAGCACGGACTCATATGCGTATCAGGGAAACCATGACCTCTAGGGTTGGGATGAGAGCTGGTTCCCGGGATAGTGGAATATGTCTGAGATTTGGTATTTTATTTTCAGTATGGAGATTTCAGGGCACGCTGGGAGTGGATCTGGGTCAGGATCAGGAGCAGGAGAGGGAGTTCCGGGTGGGTCTGTACAACCCGAGGTTGTCAGCGAGATGAGTATGCACGAGTTGGATGCCAGGATTCGTGAGATCTTGCATGATGAGGTTGCTGCATTGATTCGGGCTGAGCTGCCGGAGTTGTTTGGGTCAATCAAGACCGCCATGGTGGAGTATTTTGATGAGCGCAATGCGGCTCTCACAGAGACGGCTGCCACGGCGGCTACCGCAGCAGTAGCAGCGGCAGGGGGAGGAGCCAATAGAGGTTTTCAGTAGCGGGACTTCGATAATACGAAGCCTCCCACTTTCGATGGAGTTCAGGATCCGATCGTTGCTATGAGGTGGTTATCAGATGTGGAGGGATGTTTCTTCACATGTTCATGCCCTGCTGATCAGAGGGTGAGGTGTGCTTTGAACCTGTTGAGGCTCGGAGCAAAGGATTGGTGGAGATTGACCACGGGGTCGTACTCGGATGCGCAGAGGGCTGCGATTTCATGGGATCGGTTCAGAGAGATGTTCAGCACTCGTTATGTTCCGCAGGTCGAGAGGGAGAGGTTGGCTCAGGAGTTCTTGGAGCTGAAACAGGATTCAGAGTCGGTGACGGAAATCACCAGGATGTTTACTGAGAGGGCGATGTTTTGCCCTGAGTTCGCTTCGGAGCAGGCTCAGATGTCCCGATATCTGAGTATGCTAAAGAGGGACATCAGACAGTTTGTGTCTGCGCAGAGGTGCGAAACTTTGCTGGAGTTGCAGGAGGCCGCCAGGCGGCGTGAGTTAGAGATTGAGTTACAGATGCGTGAGCTGATGCAAGCTCCGGTTCAGTCGCAGTCGGCGACGAAACGGTCTAAGACCGTTGATTCCAGGATGGGTGATCAGGGTAGCCACGTCTGTGGAAAGTGTGGAAGGGGTCATGCCGGGGTTTGTCGGTCCGGTGGAGCATGCCGCAAGTGCGGAAAGGTGGGACACTATGCGAGGGATTGTTGGCAGTCAGTGCCGGTTCGGGATTTGAGGATATGCTATCATTGTCATCAGGTTGGACATGTAAAGGTCAACTGTCCACGGCTTGCTGCAGGACCGGTGCAGGCTCCAGCACCGGCTACGTTGAGGATCACAGGTGGAGATTAGGGTGGAGCGGAGCCCCCAAGGGCTTAGGGTCGTGTTTTACAGCTTGCTGCTACGGGTATGTTCTTTCTGCTGTTTTGATTATTTATGATTGTTGTGGAGTATTGTTATCTATTGGTTTCGTTGGTTGGTTATGGAATTGCGTTTCGGGTTTTCGTGTGGTATTCGTTGTTCCTTGAGGGTTTGGCGAGTTGTGATCGAGATTTCGTTTTAGTATCTTTTGTTCCCTGAAGGATCGTTATGGTTATGGATTTGTACTTCGAGCTATCATTGATTATCCTTGTGAGGATTGGTGGCGGATGCGGCATTGGTTTGAAGGCCGGGTAGATTCTGCAGTCTGAGGAATGGATATTTGAAGATTGGGTTCCTTTCGAGTGGGTTGTTCAGTGTGGGAACATGATTTTTATGAAAGTTGTTGGCGCTGGTGAGAAACATTTTGCGTGTAAGTGTTGATTTTCTGCAAGGTTACTTTGGGAGATCGGTGATGCCGACCGGTGATTTATTATCAGTATCTTAAGTGGGGGAGAATTGGAGATTCTTCGGATGATCGTTGGGTCTGAGAGGTTGTTTAGCTGCTTGGGGAAATTCAGCGATATTTCTATCAGTCGGGAGCAGGCTCGTATGGGTGAGTAACAGGCGTGCGGGGCGGAATACAGACCTAGAGCAGTTGATTATGGAAGGCATGGGAGCGGGCCGGGATCGAGGATGTATGATGGAGATAGAGTTCGGAACCCCTAGAGGGCTAGAACGGTATGCACGGGAGGATTTCCCGAAGGGATAGTTCGGAATGATGAATGTTAGTTGAATGGTCCGGATAGACTGAAGGCCGGTAGGCGTACCAGTCAGGCCAAAGGCTCGGAGGACGGTCCAGTCAGATTGGCTGAAGGTCTTGAGAGTGGTCCAGATTAGCTGAAGGCCTAGGGAGGCAGTCCAGTCATGCTGAAGACTCTGCGAGTATTGTTGGATCGGTTCGAGGTTATGGGTTGCGTATGTTGCAGTGGGATTACATTGGGAGGTCTGGCCCCGGGTAGCAATTTTGAGCAGTGAAGGTGGTGCATGGGCTTGAAAGTCCCTGCGATGAGAATCAGAGTAGTGGTGATGCATGGATGTCGGGAACGCTTTAAAAAGGTAGTGTAGCGTGGGATGAGCACCATAGTGCCTGTCATGGTGACTGGGCGGATGAGTGGTTTCCTTGGTAAGGAAAGAGGGAGGAATGAAATTCCGAAAAGGGAGTGCGAATTCACGGAAGTGAAAGCGGCAGTGTAGAGTTACGATCGGAGTGGTCCGTCGATGGTCTTTGAGTAGTGTGTTGCGGCGGTAGAATAAAAGCTCATTCGACTTGATATGTTGCTTAGGGCGCGGAGGGAATACCGCAGGCGTAGAGCCAGGGAGAGGGTTCGGAAGAGATATAGAGAAAGAGTCTTGGACTCTCAGTGTGATTCTGATCAGGGTTTTAGGTATGTATCAGCGGTTCATCCTGGAAGGATGTTTGGAGGATATCAACAGTGTATCAGGTTATCCAAACCTGAGGGTGCTAGAACGAGATCAGCATGTATGTGTGACTGCGAGAGGAGAACTCGGGGGAGTTGCTCCGGAATGGAAGAATGGGTCTTTCGGTCATCATGGGATGGGTAGAGTGGAATTTAGATCGGGGATCCGATGGTCCGTGGCTTTATAGCCATATGAGTCAAGTGAAAGATGAGAATTGGAGCAGTAAGGCATCGTGGGTAATTCTCGGTTGTTGAGTGTGGGTATCGGAGGGTACAGCTGGTGCCCGGTTTGAGTAGGTGGTAGGGACACCATATGGAAGGAGAAAGTGAGCTTCTGGTTTCTATTATTGTACCTTGAGGGACTTGGTTCGGTCAAGGTCAGGTGGCGCGTCGTGGGAAGTAATTTGAAGATGAGATGCCGTAGGCTTCGAGGACGAAGCCTAATTTAAGTGGGGGAGACTTGTAACATCCCGGAATCGCAAGAGTACAGTTGAAGGGCTAAAAGTGTAAGTTTTAGAGGGTGACTCGGCGAGTCTATGGATAGACTCGGCGAGTCAGGTCGCGGCTATGATCGCGTGTCAAGTGGCCTACTCGGCGAGTCCAAAGATGGACTCGACGAGTAGGTGCTGTATGGAGAAAACCCTAATTTTCGGGGTTGAGCCCTATATAAAGAGCATAATACCCCTCCATAGCCTCCCTTATTCCCCCTTGAGTTCCAGAAACCCTAAATTCGTGGAGAGTCCCATTATTGAGCAAACTAGAGCTTGGAGAGGTGTTGTTTGAAGAGATCTTGAAGGAGAAGTGGCTTGGATCAAAGGGCTTTGTGTGGATTCGAGTTTGGTTGCTATTGAGGCATCTCTTGGAGGTAAAACCTTCGTTCTTGGGCTGTATCTTCCTAGTTTCTCATTTTGGGGTTTGTGGGGAGTATATCTTGGAATGTCTTGGAGTTTGGAGGTTAGATCTGAGGTTGCTACCTCAGATCTGGAATATTGAAGGCCTAGAGTGCATTAAAGTTCCTGTGTTTGAGTGCTTAGTGAAGCCACCATGTCCCAAACCTTGGTTCTAAGGTGAATAAGGACTAGATCTCTTTAGATTCACGTAAAGTTTGCCACTTTACGTGATGGATGGATTGTAGGAGGTTGGATCTATGTTTTGGATCAATTGCATGGCCTGAGATGCTTGTGTATGGATTCAGACCGGTGGTACTCATCGAGTCACATGGGGCGACTCGACGAGTTGCTTGAAGATGGCCTGGAACTCGACGAGTTGGAAGAACAACTCGGCGAGTAGGTTGAAGATAGCCTCGGACTCGACGAGTCTATTTGGACTCGGCGAGTCTTGTCGAGGAAGTCCTAATATTTCTGGTTGAGTCAAGGAATCGTTGAGTCAAGGGATGACTCGGTGAGTTGGGTGCGAGTGGACTCAGAGTCGTTGGACTCGATGAGTCTTGGGGTGACTCGGCGAGTTGGGTCGTTGATTGAAGGAAGTTCTAAGCGTATGGACTCGGCGAGTCATCGAGTTGACTCGGCGAGTAGGGTCAGTCAGGGGTTGACTTTGACTTGTCCAAGGTTGACCAGTAGTCTCTCAGGGGTATTTTGGTAATTAAGGGTATTTATTGAGTTGTATGTTTTGATGTTTAGTGGAGGAGTTCGTGTCAGAGTTCGGAGCAGCGGGATCTTATCTTTTCAGCCGACAGTTTCGAGGTGAGTTATCCTCACTATATCAACAGGGTCTAAGGCACCAAGGCCGACCCTTTATTGGATTGAGATTCATATATGGTTATTATGTTATTGCTTGATGTGTCTGCATTCTGGTAGCTAGGATGGTACATGCTAGGAGGCCTTGCTAAGGTCAGTTTCCCGATATATAGAGTGATGCTATGCTAGTGACCGGTTAGGTCGGTAACCCGGTTAGGGTAATGATATGCTATGTGACCTGCTTGCTCGGTTTGCTGTCTATGACTGTTATATGAATGTATGTTTTGTGCACATGGTTGTTTGGGACTGGAGATGGGTTGAGGCGGGTCCTGCTTTGTGCTGTAGGCCAAGATACCCAGGGCGGACCGGTTGTTCTGAAGGCCCAGCGAGCGGTCCGGATAGGCTGTAGGCCCCACGAGGGCGGACCAGTTGTGCCGAGGCTCGGAGAGTGGACCAGCCCAACTAAAGGCCTGATGCAGGCGAACCAGTCACACTATAGACTCAGAGAGTGGACCAGGTGGGTTGAAGGCCCGATGCGGGCGGACCAACCTCACTGTAGACTCGAAGGACATGACTAGACCTGGAGGATGGATCCGGTGGACTGAAGGCCCGATACGGCGGACCAGTCCCACAGTTGCCCCGATATGTATGGTTGTTCTATGTTCTGTTATGTTATGTATGTTTTGTATATTTTGGACCGGAAGGTCGCAGCCTAGAAGGGCGTATGCGTGGTTGGTATTTTTGGGGCATCTCACTAAGCTTTCGGGCTTACATTTGTGGTTTAATGTTTTTCAGGTTCTTCAAGAGACCGTGGCAAGGCGAAGGCGCGATCGTACCGTTCCTCATGATTTTGTAGCAATGTGATTCTGGGAATACCCTAATAATTTGTATTGAAAACCTTTTTGTAAACATTTTAATGGAAATCGGGTTGTTTTGAAAAATTTAAATTGGTTGTATTTTTCGGATGTTACAGGAGGAGTATATGATCCCTTATCGATGGACATTTCATTGACTGGGTTAGAGTTCGACAGCAGCTTTAAGAGCTATGATTGCTAGTCGGGATCTTGGAATCATACGCAATAATAGTTTTAGACTTATCCAAGTGGGAGATTACTGGATTCGATGTCTAAGCCCATAACTATTATTGGTATGTACTTGACCCGAGAGTAGCATGGTCCATTTAGGTTGCATGACATCGGAACAGATGGATAGACAAAATGAGAAAAAGGATACTTATGTTTTTTATTAATATACTATAAGTTCTAATATATTAATATCAAATCATATTATTTAATTAGTATTGATCAAAAGTTAATTCAGAAGTAATTTAGTGATCAAAAAGGAACTAATAAATATGGACTCTTATATATATAGGATGGGCCAAGTTCATTTAGGTTAGGCTAATCTTGCATGGATAGTTCATGGAGTTTTTAACCCATGGATCCAATGGAAGTGAAAGTTCATGGGTATTAGGGTTTACGTGAATGTAACCCTAATCCTCCACATTATATAAAGAGGTCTATGGTTCATGAATTGGGGGCTAGTGCATACACAAAAGAGGGAAAAACCAATTTTCATAAGGTGAACCTAAGTAACCTTCTTATCAAGTTATTCCAAGGGTTTTTCATGTTGTGTGAACCATTTGAGGTGCAACACTTGGGGCACTAAGCTCTTAAAGGTTCAAGACTTCAAGCTCCATCAAAAGGTATGTCATTCTACTAGATTCTTGTATTGTATATACTTCATATTATGCTAGTTAGGATGAAACCTTGGAATATTGAATATTTGCATGTATAATAGAGAAAACATAGATCCAAGGTTTATAGGGTTGCATGTACTCTATAGGAGTGTTAAAAGGCTCAAAACCCAGCAAAGGTGTCATCCGGTTTTAAAAGCATGGCAAGTAGTGGCCCAGGTACATTATTCAGGATTATCACCAGGGTGACCAAGGTTGGATACTGGTTGGACCTGCCTGAATAGTTTAGCCAGATCCACAACACTTTCCATGTCTCTCAGTTGCGGAAGTGCTTAGTCGATGATTCTGTGGTAGTTCCATTAGATGATATTTAGGTGGATGAGCGCCTAAACTACATAGAGAGACTAGTTATGATACCTAATAGGAAATCAAAGACCTTACACAACAAAGTGGTGGGACCGGTGAAGGTGCAATGGCAACACTGGAAGGGTTTCGAATAGACATGGGAACCCGAAGAGGAGATGAGGGAGCATTACCCCGAGTCATTTCCAGCGGCGGACTTCAAGGACGAATTTTGATTCAAGTGAGGGAGACTTGTAATATCCGAATTCCTAGAGGTATTATTATTTTATTTATAAAATTTGAAATGTTGAGTATGAGCGTCACGACGTGGTGGAAGCACCAACACGACATGGAAAATCTAGAATGTAGGCGGGTCTTAAATTATTTCTCACGACATGGCAACATGTTGGCCATGACATGGGGACTGTCTGATCAGAAAACCATAATTTTCGAGTATTTAAAGGAAAGTATGGACTAGGGTTTGTTTACCCTCAACCTCCATCACTCTCAAACCTCAAAACCCTAACCTTAAACCTAATCCCTTTTTGGTGATCTTTGAGTCCATATTGGTGATTCTTAAGCTATCTTTGGTGTTTTGGTGCATTTTGAAGGAAGTAGAGGAAGGTTTGGTGCAAGAAGCAATCAAGCAACACTTCCTAATCATTGAAAGTACCTTGTTGGACCATTTGTAGGGTCTCTTGATCTAATCTTTTAGTTCTTTCTTAGTGGATCTAAGATTATCTTGCATGTTAGACCCCTTTGGTGGATTTTGAGTGAAGCAAAGAGATAAATTTTGCAAATTTAGGATTTCTATGAGTCCCAAGAACATTATATCTCATAAATCTAGGAGTTGGTTGTAGTTTGGAGATCATGCCTGAGTTTGAGCCCTTTTCATCCACATTTTTTTACCCAAGATGAAAGAAACATGCATTGGACATGCATATCCGTGAAGCACTAATCTTTATGATCCATTGGGTGAAGGAAAATATTATGGAAAGTTTGGGGGAGTGTCTTTGGTGATTAAGGGCTTAATGGTTAGGTCTTGCTTCTTAAAACCTTTAAGGAACTATGGCTATAGATCTTGTCTTATTAAGATGTATTAATGTATAAAATTGGAATATTTATCCATCAAGACCTTGGGAAGGATTAGATTTGGACTTTGGAGCCCTTGGAATTGGCAGAAAGTAGCTTAACCCGATTAAGCTGTTCAGACCAGTTCCCACGGCAAGGCCTTAGGTTGCCACAACGAGGCGAATGGAGGATTAGTCGACTATTTTATCATCTTGTGCCAACAACGTGGCCAATGGGAGGCCACAACGTGGAGGCTTTCTATTTTCAATTTTGACCTTAACTTTGATCGTTGACTTTGAGGGTTGACCATTGACCTAGTTGACTTTTGGTCAAATTTCTAGGTTTGATAAATAGACTAAGGATTTATTTTGTGTGGTTATCTAGGTGGTGTTTAGCACCTATTTCATTATTATTTGAGTTGTTGACTTTTGATTGCATTTGCGAGGTGAGTCTGCTCACTATAGTGTATAGGATGCTAGTTGTCTTTGTAAATCTTGTATTATGTATGTTGGGCGGGGCCCATTATGTATGTTAGGTGATGCCCATTTGTATGTTAGGGTGGGGCGCATTATGTATGTTGGGCAGGGCCCGAGATGTATGGTTGATGTGGCCCATTTGTATGTTCGGCGAGACCCATTATGATGGGTGGGGCCCGAGGTTATGTATGGTGTATAGTATTTTGGGGAATTCACTAAGCTTTGTACTTATGGTTTTGTGATTTAACATTTTTAGGTACTTGTAGTTCAAAAGGGAAGGGTCCGGCTTGACAGCACAACATCCCCTTATTATTTTTGCATCAATGTGTACATACGTTAATGATTTTGATATATTTGTACTGTGATTGGTAGTGAAAAAAAATGATGTATGGTTTCAATGTTTTTAAAGATGATAATTTGTATCAGTATTTTTCAAACGTTGCAGGGAAAGTGGATGGATGATTGTGGTTGATAATTTGAATGAAGTGTGCAAGAAATCTAGGATGTAGTTGGAATTTTTAACTCTAATTGTGTAGGAATTATTGAGTGTAAGAGATAGATTGAAACGGAGAGGTTACGTGAAGGAGAGAAAAGAATGAGCACACGGAGTCATAGATGGTCATTTAAGTCAATGGTGCAATTGTTAAAGTGAGTGCATAGTTACTTTCATGAACATGATTTTAATACAAGTATTTATTAAAATTATTAAATATTCGTTGAAAGGTTATATATGAAATTAAATGTTTACTATCTGGATTATGTGTTAAATGTATATTTGATAATATGTACTATCTTAATCAGATATGGTTATATATATATATATATATATATATATATATATGTGTGTGTGTGTGTATGTGTGTGTGTGTTAAAATGGTATTATTACCTAATAATCTTAATATAAGTATTACTACTAAAGAGATTAATGTATATTAAATATTTGATACTCTGTGTTAAATATATACACTAAATTAGGATTGTGTTGTCTAAACAATGTTAGAATTGTAAGCTGATTACAAGGATTGTTGTCTAAGTTTTAAAAATGAGAAATATAAAGGAAGTTTAGATCCAATTAACTTGGATAATATTATACACATACTTTATATCGTGACAGTATCGTGCAGACTTTATTAATAAAGCATAGTGAACTTGTCTAGTTACAAACTAAGGTTTTTCAAGGTTACTTAGTTCAAATTAAGTTAAAGGAATACTTAGTCATACCCTATGTTATAATGATATTTCATTAACAAGTAATCCTCATTGAAAGTTGACCATTTATATTATAGTATGTTCTAGTTATACACTAAAGACATATAAGGATGCTTAATTCAAATAAGTTGGATATTAGGTAGTCTCATTCTTAGGTGTGATGTGAGATTAAAGTGGAGCGTAGTAGTCCTCCTCTTTCTAGATAGCCATAAATGATAGGTTTTTATTAGGTAATCAGAGGGTATATATGGTCATCTATTAGAGTAAGATGACAACACTTGACCATTCTATACATTCTTGTGATTTACGTTGCCAGTGTGGAGTTATAACCCATAAACATAGATAAAATGGGATACCATATTTATCAAATACTCTATAGGCTCAGGTGCCTTTTCAACTTACACTGGCTAAGACCTCCCTTAATTGTGTCGTCAACCATTGTTCTAAACGACTCATCAAGGAAGGTGTTTCTTCCAGATGATTATGGTCTAGGATTTGTGAGAATTAATTAGGAAGGGCATGTATGGTTGTAGTGGCTTATAGACATCTTCATTGGATTATATATATCTATATTGTGTGGTAATAGATGGTTTTGTAGGTTTGATAATCATGGATTATTATCATATTAATATTGTGGGATTGAAAACCCTATGTGTCTCACTAGGTTTCCCAACACAGCCCACTCAAATAATATGCATCATAGGTAACACGACTAAAGTTGTTGGAACTTGATTAGAATGTCGAGTCATTAAGAGACAACATGCAATAGTATTCAGGACCATTAGGTCCGAACAATGTAACAAATTTTGTGTATTGATTATGCCATAGTTAGGGTTTCATATTTCGAAACAACATCTTTACTCAAGTATTTTAAACACAACGAGATAGTTTCTACAAATGTTTTATCGTATTGGGATTTTCAGCAAAAAAAAAAAAAGATATTGTGATTTTTAAAGAGTAAATAAACATTTTTTTTTCTGAAAAATAGCGGATATCACACAATGTCAAATTCTTGAAAGACCATAATCCATCGGATGAGTCTGAGCTTCGATTCCTTCTTGGCAAGTAGGTACATAAGATGTGACCACCCAGAAAATACGTCATCAACCGTAGTTTGTATCTAATGATAATGCACATAAATATAAAGTATAGTCTTGTAACCACCTAATATGTGTCAATATATTCAACTATCACCCCTAATGACGCCAAACCTTAGGCTAAAATATGAGTGCGCAAAAGGCCATGTCACTTTGAGAGCAGGTTAACACATTTAAGTTCTATAAACTACCATGATACCAAAAATATAAATTTCACAACAAACAGACTCAATATGAGTGGGATATGTCTTTTATAGTAAATAATTATTTACCGTACTCTAGAGCTTACAACGAAGGAAACTACAAAAAGAATGGTTGACTTTTGAAAAAAGCCGTTAACTAGGCAATCGTAGTACAACTTAAAGTTGGAATTATGGAACAAAGAACGCCTAAAATGGAATCCGTATGAGAGAGTTATGATTTTTATAAAATCATAACGGTAATAAAAACTCGTCGAAAAACAGAAGTCAAAACTAGCGAAAACGACCAAAAGGAAAGTTGTAGAGAATGACAAGATCAACAAGGATCTATTAGAGTCGTAGTAAATGGAGTTCGTACATGAGAGTTACAAAATTTCAAAGATTAGAAAACTTTTTTGCATGCACCTGTACACAACGTGTGGCGTGCATTCTGACAATGCAACCCTCTAGGATTTGGATGACATGGAACCATGAGAAGAGGAAACATGTGAGCATCAAGGTGGTTCACGCTCACTATGCGGCTTATATCTCAAAAGTCCCATATAAATAGTAGACTCAGACTGATCCTCTCTCACGCCTCAAACACATCTCATTCTCTCTCGACATTTCTGCAAATGGCTCCCGAACATCTCTCATGTGTTGGATCTCTCAGTTTTCTACCCTACATCAATGGTTTCATGAATTACAAGTGAGTTCACGGCCTCATTTTCCAAACTTTTTCGGGGGGAAGGGGATGGGGAATATGTGTTTAAATTGCAACTTTAAAGAGTTATTTGTAATTGTAGTTAGATAATTATGCTCAAAACATTAGGATGATATTATGCCCGGTAGATACTCTACGCAAACGTTTTAGCTAATATTATTCCTAGTTGTTATGTTAAATCACAATCATATATAAGATCATCCATAGTCATGGAAATCTCATGCATTTCTCAAAACTCAACTAGAATCCACATCCAAACCAACAACCATGTCAACAGTTCTAGAGATTCATAAAGTTGCAAACTTTAAGAGATCCCATCACTCGAACCCCTAAGGACATGAAGATTTAGGAGAAAAGCATAAGATCTAGCAACATATCATGATAAAAACCAAGTCTTAGACACGTACAAAGGTCCAGAAGAGTGACAAAACCAAGGATGAGGACAAGCTTGTTGAATATTAGCTCAGTTCTTCGCTCTTTCTTAAAAGGCTTCAAGGAACACCAAAAATGATCAAAATATGAGATAAACGAAATTATGGTTTCTCTTATCTTTAAGAGGTTGGTGAAGGCTGAGGGTGAGCAAACCATAGCCTCCTCATTACTTTATATAGGGAGCAAAATTCAGAAATAGGTTTGCCATCTGCCAGCTTCCACGTCGTGGCCATATGTTGCCCCACTGTGGCGGCTTAAATAAACATCATGGTCCATCTTGACTTGCCACACCGTGGAGCCTCCACCACGCCGTGTGTGACAACTTGAAATTTCTATCCTATAACAACCCTGATTTAGTCAAAGTCAAACTCTCAATTTCTAAATTTTAGCAGTTTTGGAGTCAGTTTGAGTGTTCTAAAGCCTAGTACTTCAAGAGATAACAGGAGAGAGGATTCCCTAGGGTTTATTGTGCAAGAATAAAGTCTCAAAACTCCAAGAGTTTTGAGTTTATGGCCTAAACATGGTGTTTACGACCGTAAACCCCAAGGGGTATAAATATGACACTTAGTCATATTTATCACTTTTTTCATACTTTCAAGAACTAGAACTCAAAATCCTCTCAAGTATCATCCGATTTTCCTTCTTGATCTTCAAATTTGTAAGTGTTTCTTGCCCTAAATAGTTGATATCTTACTTGATCTAGTGATCTTACATGATTTCATCCGTGAAATCATTCCATTTGTGTATATCTTCAAGTGTTCTTAGTTTCACCAAGAACACACGCTAGTGTTCTTAGTTTCACCAAGAACACACACTAGTGTTCTTGGACCTTAAACACCCAATCAAGCTTCTAGATTGTAAGTACACTTATCCTAGCTTGTTATACACTTGAAATGGACTTGTTTTCACTTAGAAATCACAAAGAAACACAAGATCAAAGGTGTTTATGGCCAAGACATGTTCTTGGGCCGTAAACCCTTATAAGTGGGGGAAAATGCAACCTAGTCCCTTCTTTGGCCTTGGACACTAGCCTAGTACACATCCTTGAAGTTTTTAGGACCTTAAACATCAAAGTAACCATATCCACATAGAAGTTACGGCCTTAAACTCATAAGCAAATGGTCCTTAGGTCGTAAACTCTATAAAGGGGTGATATTGTGCCCATAATGCTTCCTAAGGCCTGGACTTGATCATAGAATGCTTACTCATGACTTATAAGACCTTAAATAACCCAATGGAACTTAGTACCATGAGTTTACGGCTGTAAAATCATGGGGGAATTGACCGTAGGCCGTAAACTCCATAAGCAGTGGTCCTTTGGCCATAAACTCCAATGACATGCCATACAACCTTTAGATGCAACCCTTCGGTACCTATAGCACATGAATCAAAGTGTTTCCATGTCCAAGGGTGTCTTAACTTGGTTAATTAGTTGTTAAATGACTAATTGGATACATATGTATTTTTATTATATGTTAACTAGGACCATTGTGTGTGTTTAAGTCTCCACTTGACACCTAGCACCTTGTCCAACACTTCCGTACAATCCACTCACAACAGGTGAGTTCATACCTTTTAATTAACCTTTTAAATGTTTATCAATGCTTTTATGGGGGGATACAAGTTGAATCATGATAGTTATTATATCAATCACATGTGATTAATAACTATCAAACCATGGATTTACTACACTTTTAGCTGTTTTACTCAATATACTACTTCAAAATGATTTCTCAAAACATCTTTACATACTAAACTCTTTATCAAATTGTATTTCATACCATGTCTTTCCTTTCAAAATCTATTACATCTATGATTCAAACAAAGGATTTCTTATACTTTAAAATGTTCTTATCAAACAAACTGCTTTCAAATCATTTTATAAACTAACATCAAGTCATCAATTCTTTTATTAAACATTTTAAAGGATTTACCAAAAATTCTTTTATACTTTTATATTGTCAATTTCATGCCTATATTTGTATATTTATATAAGTAATGTTTAAAGGACTTAGGACTGCTAGTTCGTTTTAATTCCTTTTCCTTGTTGGGATGTGGCCTTAGGGTATCGGTTATTTGTCTGAATGTCGTCTAAATATTAGTTATATATTATGTATACATATATAGAAATAAAAGTTATATCAGCCAATTCAATACCTTTGGGTAGCAAAGGGATACTTTCGGTTATTCACATACATTACTAGTAATTATAAAAGGTATAGTTAGGAGATATTGTTTACTATTCCTAATACAATTGTTAAAAGCATGTCTAGATATGTATAGTTATATAAATAATGTTTAAAGGACTT
Source organism: Lactuca saligna (assembly GCF_052625555.1). Taxonomy (NCBI): domain Eukaryota; kingdom Viridiplantae; phylum Streptophyta; class Magnoliopsida; order Asterales; family Asteraceae; genus Lactuca; species Lactuca saligna. The sequence continues at coordinate 151,104,143 of NC_136422.1, forward strand.
AGGACTGCTAACTCGTTTTATTTCCTTTTCCTTGTTTGGATGTGTACTTAAGGTATCGGTTAGTTGTCTGAAGGTCGTCTAAATCTTAGTTATATATTATGTATAAATATCTAGATATAATGGTTCTAATCAGTCAGTTTTGTACCTTTGGGTAGCAAAGGTATATGTTCATATATATATATATATATATATATATATATATATATATATATATATATATATATATATATATATATATATATATATATATATATAAATTCCTAGTAAGCTATTATAGGTATAGTTTTAGGTATATATATGATTTCGTAACATTAATGTGGATTATTCAACCTAGAAATTCGTTGCGGAAGTCACCTTTAGTTCCCAGAATCTCTTATATCGAGAACTTTTAGTATGGGGACTATCAATCACATTATTACTTACTTTCAGCGGGTCTCATGAGAAGACTACTTACTTTCAGCGGGTCTCGTGAGAAGACTACTTACTTACTTTCAGCGGGTCTCATGAGAAGACTACTTACATACTTTCAGCGGGTCTCGTTAGACGACTACTTACTTACTTTCATTCTGGTCTCGGTAGATGACTCCTTTTTTACTAATAGAAAATATGGGATTTTCTAGGAAGTTCAAACGTTTACAATTACTTACAAATATTTTCATTGATACTTAAACAAATAATGACATTAAATACTTATGAATTCACCAGCTTTATGCTGTTACTCGCTTTCAAACTAACTTGTATTCTCAGGTCACCAATAGATAGGTACAATGACCAGGTTTTTTGATGACAGAGCAGTCAAGACTCGTCCTTTATTTTGATTATTCATTATGTTGTTTTATTCTATGAAAGAACATACTTGTATTTAAAAATTATACTATTAATGCAATAGATGATGTTGTTGCTTGTTTACTACTTTGCATTGTTGTGATACTTTACATGACGTCCTCCGCCCCACAACGTTTTCGTCGTTCTTGGTTTTGGGGTGTGACAGATTGGTATCAGAACATTGTTTATAGTGAATTAAGTATATCAACCCATAAAATATATACGGACTATAAATACAATGGGATTAAAATACTCTGACCAAGAGTTTGTACCTTTAAGTACTAAAATACTTAACTAAAAGTATACATATCTACGTACCTACATACTTACTATAGAACAATATCATACTAGAACATAACAAAAGTATTTAACTGTTGGGCATAACAGTCAAAACTGGGCAGTTATGTAATCATATCTTAAATGAATATAGCTTGATCAACTATATTTATTTGAGATATGGTGAATGTGTGTTCGGGGATGATAGTGGTGTTGCGACAAACCTAAAACTTACCAAATACTAGGTCCAAAGGAGTCTTTAGAACAAAACATAAAGTAAAATACTATCTGAGTATTTTGAGATACTATCCAATAACAATACTAAAAGTGTACAGTAACAAGAAACCTAAGAACAAAACCCGAAATAGAGATACTATAGGAGTATCTTAAATAACTTTAAATAATTATATGAGAGTTAAAAAACCCTTACTGATTGTTCTATAATGGCAAAGTGTATACATCCTAGAGTTATATATAATAAACATCTCATAGACTTAGAATGTGTGGTTTCGCTTCACTTCCTTTTTCCTTGTCTGGATGTGAATTTGGAGTAGTATCACATATTCGAATGACTATTAGATCCGAGTTATATATAATTGGTATACTCTATGTGATTATAGAAAGATTCAATAAGGATCTCAAGTTAAAATTGATACTAGAAATAGATTGAGTATTCTCATAGATTCTCTAAACATTCCCATTCTTGCACCGAAAACTTGACTAGAGACACCAACTCACTAAAATAGTCAACAGAGAGAACTTCGAGAAGGGATCAAACAAAGAGTACGAAAGCTAGTGGGATGCCAGAGGACACCAAAGGGACATAAGTGGACATCAGATTACTTTCGTCTGGAGTAGGACAAAGAACAAAGGATACCACTCGTGAGTCATGCGAGATGATAGAAAACCATACACGTCACATTAAAAATTAAGAGCCCAATACAACCTAGTGAGTTGGTGAATACACTACTCACCTTCTGTTGTAGGCTTAAAAGTCTTTATAATTACATCTTGAATATCAATGATATTGATAGTTGGATTGGTTCCCGACAATCCTTGTCCAAATACTTTCATTCTTCTATCATTAGAACCCTATACCATTCATACTATCTCTTGTTGTTGAACTATGGCGATTTAGTTCATAGGACACATTCATTTTCCATACTATTGGATTCTTATCATTTTCTGAATTATTTTCAACTTATAGTTGAAAGATGCCTCCTAGAAGAAATCCAAGACGAAAAAATGGTACTGAATCACCGATACCACCCCCACCACCACCTCCTCAGTTCGATGCTGCTATGTTCCAAGCAGTAGTCACGGAGGCTGTAGCAGCTGCCATGACACATATCAATACTTTTGGCGCTACTTGTTCGGGAAATGGGACACTTCCTTCGAACTATGGCGAGAGTCATGGTCACTCACGAGAGTGCACCTATAAAGATTTTACGAACGCCAAACCCCTGAATTTTAATGGAACTAGAGGGGTTATGATATTAAGACGATGGATAAAAAAGACAGAGGCAGTCTTTGAGATCTACGCCTTCCTAGAGAGCAACAAGGTCAAGTTTTCTACTTATACCTTTTCAGAAAGAGCTTTAACATGGTGGAATGGCCACGTTAAGGCACTGAGTCTAATAGTGGCAATTCGATAAGCTGGGAGAACTTAAAAATAATGCTTATGAGAGAATACTGTCCATGAGGGGAAATTCAAAAACTCGAGTAGGAACTCTGGAATCTTGAAATGGTTAGTTCTGATATATCAACCTATACAACCAGATCCTGCAACCTGGCAATTCTTTTCCCATATATGGTTCCTCCTGAGAGCAAGAAAATAGAAAGATATATTTAGGGACTGTCGCCTCAAATTCAGTCAAACGTGTTAGCTTCAAGTCCTGATTCTTTTGATAGTGCCAAAGGACTAGCAAAATCTATTATTGACCACGGAAACTATCAGAATTCAATGATTGTTGTACAAGATCAACAAAGGGGAAACAACAACAACATCATAAAGAAAGGTTGGAACAAGAGGAAAGACGAGTCCTCAAAAGAATCCTCAAGGAAACAACAACTAGTTACAGTCAATGCTGCTACAGTACCTAGAATAGTATCTGCTAACCCATTACCAACAAAGCCTTATGCTGGTAATCTCCCAAGGTGCAAAAATGTAACTTTCGCCATCATGGATCTTGTCGGGAAATGCAGTGCTTAAACTACAACAAAAAGGGACACACCATCCGTTACTGCAAGACTCTAGCAAGGCCAATCAACCAAGTACCCAACGCTGGTGTGGGCTAGGCTTGCTACGGTTATGTCGAGGTGGATCACTACAAAAGAAACTGCTCACGGACAGCGAATGCTAGCACACACAGAAGGATGCTAATGATCACCGCCACAGGAGAGACTACTCCGGACCCACATTAAAAATCTATTACGTTCAGTAGCGTTTATGTTAGACTCCTAAACCTATAAAAACTAGTGCAACAAGAGTCTTATCTTTTGCGAGATCACATCAGTGTTACGGACTCTCATGCTGCCTACACTAGCTTTTTGCATTATACTTTGTTCACAACTGTAATAGCATAGCTGAAACTAAAGTACTGAAAACTCTTTCATAGACTACATCGTATTGTTTTGTAACACCTTTTGATCCAGTCCAACGCCTGCAATTTCGAGTAGTTCGACGTCGTCAATTGACTTGAGTCGATCTGATCCTCACAGTGTCAGTTTCATGCAAAAATCCTTTTCTCATAATCAACTCTCTAGATAATCCGTCATTCCAGAACTCCGAGGTGCTCATGCACAGAGTACCTTATGATTCGTAGCCTTCGCGAAGTAACTTCAGCAAACCTCTCCGGAAAACTACTCGTATAGTACGTCAAGTTCAATCCAAAGGCCCATACGGTTAACCTATCACGGAGGAAAGTATACGCTAGGGTGGTACATAATCAAGATTCTACAGGTTTAGAATTGATGATTCCGCTTTAACTTCTTTTCCTTGTTTGGATGTGAGCTTAGAGAAGAATCATTTATTCAACTACCTTTTCAATCATAATTATATACGACTCGTATACCCAAGACGGTGATTAATGAACCATGTATGAGTTCTAATATGAATTTCAGGACGGAGATTGTCTCCAGACAACGAGTGATTGTGCTACCATACAAATAAACTTAGAAGCCAAACTTAGAACTTCCCATCGATCATGACAGGAGATGCAAATGGAACAAAAGCACCTATTCTTTTCATGATTCAGGAGTATTCACTTTTGAATCTGAATTTCATGACAAAATTCCCTCTAACAGGGGGATGATGTGACAACTTGAAATTTCTATCTTATAACAATCCCTGCATTCAATCAAAGCCAAACTCTCAATTTCTAAATTTTAGCAGTTTTGGAGTCAGTTTGAGTGTTCTAAAGCCTAGTACTTCAAGAGATAACAGGAGAGAGGATACCCTAGGGTTTATGGTGCAACAATAAAGTCTCAAAACTCCAAGAGTTTGGAGTTTATGGCCTAAACATGGTGTTTATGGCCATAAACCCCAAGGGGTATAAATATGACACTTAGTCATATTTATCACTTTTTCATACTTTGAAGAACTAGAACTCAAAATCCTCTCAAGTATCATCCGATTTTCCTTCTTGATCTTCAAATTTGTAAGTGTTTCTTGCCCAAACTAGTTGATATCTTAATTGATCTTATGATCTTACATGATTTCATCCGTGAAATCATTCCATTTGTGTATATCTTCAAGTGTTCTTAGTTTCACTAAGAACACACACTAGTGTTCTTGGACATTAAACACCCAATCAAGCTTCTAGATTTTAAGTACACTTATCCTAGCCTGGTATACACTTTAAATGGACTTTCTTGCACCTAGAAATCACAAATAAACACAAGATCAAAGGTGTTTACGGCCAAGACATGTTCTTGGGTCGTAAACCCTTATAAGTGGGGCAAAATGCACCCTAATCCCTTCTTTGGCCTTGGACACTATCCTAGATCACATACTTGAAGTGTTTAGGACCTTAAACATAAAAGAAACCATGTCCACATAGATTTTACAATCGTAAACTCATAAGGAAATGGTCCTTAGGTTGTAAACTCTATAAAGGGGTGATATTGTGCCCCTAATGCTTCCTAAGGCTTGGACTTGATCATAGAATGCTTACTCATGACTTATAAGACCTTAAATCACCCAATGGCACTTAGTACCATGAGTTTACGGCCGCAAACTCATGGGGGAATTGACCATAGGCCGTAAACTCCATAAGCAGTGGTCCTTTGGCCATAAACTCCAATGACATGCCATACAACCTTTAGATGCAACCCTTCGGTACCTATAGCACATGAATCAAAGTGTTTCCATGTCCTAGGGTGTATTAACTTGGTTAATTAGTTGTTAAATGACTAATTGGATACATATGTATTTCATTATATGTTAACTAGGACCATTGTGTGTGTTTAAGTTTCCACTTGACACCTAGCACCTTGTCCAACACTTCCGTACAATCCACTCACAACAGGTGAGTTCATACCTTTTAATTAACCTTTTAAATGTTTATCAATGCTTTTATGGGGGGTGGATATAAGTTGAATCATGACAGTTATTATATCAATCACAAGTGATTAATAACTATCAAACTATGGATTTACTACACTTTTAGTTGTTTTACTCAGTATACTACTTCAAAATGATTTCTCAAAACATCTTTACATACTAAACTCTTTATCAAACTATATTTCATACAATTTCTTTCCTTTCAAACTCCTTTACATCTATTTTCAAACAAAGGATTTCTTATACTTTAAAATGTTCTTATCAAACAAAATGCTTTCAAATCATTTTATAAACTAACATCAAGTCATCAATTCTTTTATTAAACTTTTCAAAGGTTTTACCAAAACTTCTTTTATACTTTTATATTGTCAATTGCATGCCTATATTTGTATAGTTATATAAGTAATGTTTAAATGACTTAGGATTGCTAGCTCGCTTTAATCCTTTTCCTTGTGTGGATGTGGCATTAGGGTATCAGTTATTTGTCCGAATGCCATCTAAATATTAGTTATATATTATGTATACATATATAGACATAAAAGTTCTATCAGCCAATTTAGTACCTTTGGGTAGCAAAGGCATACTTTCAGTTATTCACATACATTACTAGTAACTATAATATGTATAGTTAGGAGATATTTTTTACTATTCCTAGTACGATTGTTAAAAGTTTGTCTAGATATGTATAGTTATATAAATAATGTTTAAAGGACTTAGGACTGCTAACTCGCTTTATTTCCTTTTCCTTGTTTGGATGTGTACTTAAGGTATCGATTAGTTGTCCAAAGATCGTCTAAATCTTAGATATATGTTATGTATACATATCTAGATATAATGGTTCTAATCAGTCAGTTCAGTACCTTTGGGTAGCAAAGGTATACGTTCATATATTCATATATATATATATATATATATATATATATATATATATATATATATATATATATATATATATATATATATATATATATATATATATATATATATATATATAAATTCCTAGTAAGCTATTATAGGTATAGTTTTGGGTATATATATGATTTTGTAACATTAATGTGGATTATTCGACCTCGCAATTCGTTGCGGAAGTCACCTTTAGTTCCCAGAATCTCTTATATGGAGAACTTTTAGTATGGGAACTATCAATCACATTATTACTTACTTTCAGCAGGTCTCATGAGAAGACTATTTACTTACTTTCAGTGGGTCTCATGAGAAGACTACTTACTTACTTTCAGCGGTTCTCGTGAGAAGACTACTTACTTACTTTCAGCGGGTCTCATGAGAAGACTACTTACTTACTTTCAGCGGGTCTCATGAGAAGACTACTTACTTACTTTCAGTAGGTCTTGTTAGAAGACGGCTTACTTACTTTCATTCCGGTCTCAATAGATGACTCCTTTTATACTAGTAGAATATATGGGATTTTCTAGGAAGTTCAGACGTTTACAATTACTTACAAACATTTTCATTGATACTTATACAAATAATGACATTAAATACTTATGAATTCACTATCTTTATGTTGATACTCACTTTCAAAATAACTTGTATTCTCAGTTCACCAATAAACAGGTACGATGACCAGGTTTTGTGAAGACGGAGCAGTCAAGACTCGTCCATTATTTTGATTATTCATTATGTTGTTTTATTCTATGAAAGAACAGACTTGTATTTAAAAATTATACTATTAATGCAATGGATGATGTTGTTGCTTGTTTTCTACTTTGCATTGTTGTGATACTTTACAAGACGTCCTCTGCCCCAGAACGTTTCTGCCGTTCATGGTTTTGGGGTGTGACATCGTGGCAATCCTTAAGTGCCAAAAAATATTTAAAACTTACTGTACCTCGGGATTCAGGTGTTACAACTCTCCCCCACTTGAATCAGACTTCATCCTTGAATTTTGTCACCGCTAATAACTCATGGTAATGCTCTCTCATCTCATCCTCTGGATCCTATGTGTACTCAGAACTCTTCGATGTTGCTAATAAACCTTCACCAGGTTCACCACTTCATTGTATAAATTCATTGTCTTTTTGTCGAGAATCACAATCGGTCTCTCTACATAGTTCGACGCTCATCGACCTGAACATCATCCAAAGGAATCACTGTAGAATCATAGGCTAGACACCTACATAACTGAGAGGCATGGAATGTGTTGTGGATCTGGATGAGCTTATCATGCAAATCAAGCGGGTATGCAACCTTGCCCACCCGAGCGATAACCTTGAAGGGACCAATAAATCAGGGACCTAGTTTGCCCCGCTTCTGAAACTGGATGACACCCTTACATTGTGACACCTTCAGAAGCACAAAATCCCTTACCTGGAACTTAAGGTCTGATCGTCTCCATTCTGCATAATGATTCTTTCGAATTTGCAAGATCTGCAACCTATTGCACAACTGTTGTATCAACCCAGTGATCTTAAGTACTACCTCATTACTCCCCATGACCTGATGTCCGACCTCGCCCTAACAAATTGGGGTCATGCACCTCCCTCTCAACAGCATCTCAAAAGGTGGTCAATCAATACTGGCATGATAGTTTCTGTTGTAGGAGAAATTGACCAGTGGAAGATAAGTATCCTAACTCCTACCAAAATCTAACACACACGCCCTGAGAAAATCTTCGAGCATGTAAATCATCTAATCACTCTGTCCATCGGTCTGGGGGTGGTATCATATACTGAAATGTTACTGTGACCCAACTCCTCATGAAAATTCCTCCAAAACTTGGAGGTGAAGCGAACATCTCGGCTCGAAACTACCGAAACCGTCATTCCATGCCGAAACACCACCTCCTGGATATAAATGTCAGCTAGTTTCTTAGCAGATATACTCTTATTGATCGATATAAAATGAGCACTCTTTGTTAAACTATCCATGACGACCCAAATAGAATCAACCCCATATGTCATCCTCGGCAACTTCATGATTAAATCCATGGTGATATCTTTCCATTTCCACATAGAAATGGGTAATCGTTGCATCTTGTCGTGGGGTCTCTGTGTTCGGCCTTAACTTTCCTAAAAGTCAAGCACCGCTCCACAAACAATGCTATCTCCAACTTCATACAGGGCCACCAATAAACTCAGCTTCAGATCCATGTACATCTTTGTGGCCCCTGGGTGGATCGGAAATTTCGACTTATGAACCTCTTCTAGAACTGTCAGTCTCACCCCACCAGTAGTTAGAACCCAATCCTTACCACATTGGGTTAACAAGCACCAACCATCTCTAACAAACAAAGGAATCTGATTCCTGATGCACTCCGTCTTCCAATTTTCCTTCTTCAGTCCTTCCACATGATCCTTCTTAATCATATCGAAAAGTCGAGAAACAATAACCATCCACAGACATAAGTACCCAATAGGTGCACTCACTGCTTTGCAGCTCAGGGCATCAGCCACAACGTTGGCCTTTCTGGGGTGGTACATGATCTCACAATCATAATCCTTCACCACATCCAACCATCTCCATTTCATCATGTTCAAACTTGGCTGATTCATCAGGTATCTCAAGCTCTTGTGGTCAGTGTAGATAGTACACATAACCCCATACAAATAGTTCTTCCAAATTATGAGAGCAACAACCACAACCCCAATGCTAAGTCGTATGTAGGGTAATTCTCCTCATGAGGCTTCAGCTTCCTCTAAGCGTAAGCAATCACATCTCCAATCTTCATGAGGACAACTCCCAAAACCGAGATATACACATCACAATAAACTAAAAAGTCATCCATGCCCTTGGGAAGAGTGAGAATAGGGGCTTCGCATGATCTCTTCCTTAATGTCTTAAAATTTGTCTACTAATCAGATTCCCAATAAATAACAACATTATTCTTGGTCAAGCAGGTCAATGGCACAACAATCTTGGAGAAATCCTAGATAAACCTCCGATAAAACCCTGCGAGACCTAGGATGCTCCGAATCTTTGATGGTGTCTTCGGGAGATCCTGTCGTATCACGGCCTCATCTTGGTTGGATCGACCAATATACCCTTCTGGTTGACGATGTTCCCCAAGAACTGCACCTCGCATACCAAAACTCACATTTGGGGAATTTGTCATAAGCCCTCTCTCTCCGTAGGGTCTCTAATACCTCACGTAAATGCTCCGCGTGCTGCTACTTGGTCTTAGAGTAGACCAGAATATCATCAATAAGCATGATCACCGACTAATCCAACATCAGTCTGCATACCCAGTTCATGAGATCTATAAATGTTGTTGGTGCGTTGGTGAGCCCAAATGGCATCACCATGAACTCGTAATGACCATCTGATGGTGACCTGATCGCAAATCAATCTTGGAAAACCAAGATGCACCCTGAAATTTCTCAAATAAATATTTGATCCTCAGAAGTGGGCATCGGCTCTTCACTGTTAACTTATTCAACTCCCAGTAGTCAATGCACATCCTGTGTGAACCGTCCTTTTTCATGAACATGATCGGTGCCCCCTATAGTGAACCGATCGGGATAATAAACCCATTGTCTAGAAGCTCCTGAAGCTACATAGATAACCCATGCATCTCTGGTGGTGCCAATCGATTTGGTGCATTGGCTATCGGGGTCGCACTAGGGACTAAATCAATATAAAAATCAACCTATCTCTAAAGAGGCACTCTAGAAAATTCCTTAGCAAATACATTGGGGAAATCCCGAACAATGGGCACCCCACTCAACGTTGTTGTTCCCCCAACCCTAGTATCCTCCACATAAGCCGAAAAACCCAAAACATCCCCACTGAAGATATCTCCTAGCCCTCACTACTGAATAAATGGCCGATCCACATGGAGTTCGAACTCTAACTAGTTGGTGCTCAAAGTCAACCATGGACCCATTGGGGCCTAACCAATGCTTCCCTATAATAACCTTTAACCCTTGCATAGGAATCAAAACCAAGTCAATAGAACATATTTAGTTGAATAGATTCGAAACACACCCACGATGAACCCTCGAAGCACTCAGAGAAAGATCATCAGCGATCTCTACCTCCAACGGATAATCTAGAGTCCTAGGAGCATCACTAAACTTCTTTATAAGCACATGAGATACAAACAATTAGGTAGCGACAGAATCATACAAAACATGAGCAGTCATCCCATTAACTAAGAAAGTCCCTATACATGATTATATACAACAAGAGCATAACTAAGAAAAGAAATAAAATATATGATAAAATCACATGCTGTTAACCACATTCGGTGCTGCTCGAGCCTCATCAGTAGTCAACTGAAATGCCCTGCTCTTCACCATAGGTGTCTCCACCTTACCTTGGTGGCTATTGGTAATCTTCAAGGTGGCTAGATCAAGCGCCACCACTGCTCCCCCTGACAGTCTCGGATAATCAACCTTTTTATGGTCAGTTTGATTACAATGAAAGCAAATCAGTGCATCCCGGGGACAATCCCTAGTCATATGACAAGTCTGACCGCATCTCAAAACAACCTGAACCCGCTGCTCTACATGCCCCACTATACGACTTGTGAAGTAGAAGTCATCAGCTTCTTAGCCTGACCCACTGATGTTTGTACCTGCTTTGGCTTGCGCTTCATCCGAAGCACCAACTCAATCTCCCTTTCCTAGGACAATGCAATCATATCATTCAGGGTCTTTCAACCTAAAAACCTCACAAACACCCTGATATCATCCCTCAGCATGCCATGATATCCGGTGTTCTTCATTTCCTCATCTATAGCATGCTGCGAAACCAACAAAGCCTTCTCATGGGACTTGATAGTGATCTTTGCCATGGTCTCAGTAGTTTGGTAAAGGTTAGGAATGGCAACGGGGCGGGGCATGGTTTCCCAACCCCCCCCCCCCCCCTGATATTTTTCGGGTTTCTTATCGGGGCGCCCCATCGGGTTTCGGGTATCTTATCGGATTTATAACAATTCATAAAAAAATCTTCATTTTGTTTTAAGGTACCCCGATATCTTATAGAAAATACATGTTCTCGCCTCCCTTTTAAATTAAAAATATGATACATCACTTTAACAAAATAATTTGGACGTTATATTAGAAGTTATTCGATTTAGATTTAGTGTAATGCGTCAAAAAATAAAGAATGATCATTATTACTAGATTGTTAACAACTAAAAAGATTATTTGATTTAAGTTTAGTGTAATACGTCAAAACATAAAAAATGATCATTCACACCGGATCTTTAATAACTAAAAAAATTGTCCACATTAAGTATTTATTCTTTGAACGAATCCTATTAACTTCAAAAGAATTCGAATATATATATATATATATATATATATATATATATATATATATATATATATATATATATATAACTTGGGTGGGGCGGGGCGGGGCGAGGATAACCTACTCCCTGCCACGAACCTAAGAAAAAACCAGATAACGACTCGTTACCCGACCCGAAATGATCGGGTTTCGTGTTTCCCCGTCGGGTTCGGGATTTTTTGCCATCCCTAGTAAAGGTCCTGGAACTCCCACACCAACTATTGCACCTCAATAGCTGGTGAAAACTCCTCATCAAATCTCGTAACAAACTCCGCCCAAATCATGGCCACTGCCTCCTCAGATCCCAGTGCACAACCGACCTCCTCCCACCAGTCATGAGCTCGGTCTCCCAATAGGTAGGAGGAAAAACTAACCTTCATCCCCTCAGTACAGAAGCTTGTACACTGAGCATTCTCCATGTCAGCGATCCATCGGCAGCTGGCAATGGGGTCCTTATCCCCAAAGAACTTCGGAGCTCCACATGCCTTGAACTCCCGAAATGAGGGAGTCGTGCTCCTATCTATCCCTCAACGATCCCTTTCCGAAAGGCATTGAGTTGCTTATCCAGAATCTCCATAATCCCCTCCTTGATGGTACCAAACATCACAAGAGTAGCATGCAAGATACCTCAAGTAATCTCAGTCGCAATAAACTTATGTATCCTCTCATCAATAAGTTTTGTGCCAGATCCAGAACTAGAACCTAAACCAAAACCTCCTCCTCGAGTGATCACCTCCATACTAAAATATAAACATTTAAACAATCATAATAAGCTCAATTGAATTCTCTCACTTCAAGCTCATTATAATCTCTGAGACCATCATTGACTAGAGTACATATCAAGTGCTTTCAATAGTACGGGCCTAATACTACTTTCCACATGTATACGTACTTTCCTCAAGAACCATCCTGAATCCTCTGTCCCCACACTAAGTCCATACACACCATCCCTATGCTAAACAATATACAAATCCTACTCTGGAATTTCATAGGCTCTTGTCACACCCCCAAAACCGAGAACGGCGGGAACGTTCTGTGGCGGATGACGTCATGTAATGTATCACAACAATTTAAAGTAGTAAAGAAGCAACAACATCATCCATTGCATTAATAGTATAGTTTTAATTACAAGTTTGTTCTTTCATAATATAATACAACATAATAACTAATCAAAATAAAAGAGGAGTCTTGATTTCTCCGTCTTCACAAAACCTGGTCGTCGTACCTGTCTATTTGTGACCTGAGAATACAAGTTATTTTGAAAGCGAGTATCGGCAATAAAGCTGGTGAATTCATAAGTATTAATGTGTCTTTGATTTGTAAATACTGTAAAGTAAAGACTTGTAAACATTTGGAGAAAAGTATGAAAATGTTTGTAAGTAATTGTAAACGTTTGAAAACCCTAGAAAATCCTATATTTCCTACTAGTATAAAAGCAGTCTTCTACCAAGACTCGACTATTTTGAAAGTAGTCTTCTACCAAGACCCGGCTGTTTTGTAAGAAAGCATCACTGTAAATGTGACGGTTTTTCCCTGTTTAACTATTATTATAAAAGTTATAGTCTACCTCGTCGATTATGTGTATGAGTCACAATATAAAGGTAATAAGGAAAAATAGTTTATCTATATCAAATATATCCTACCTCGTCGTTCATGTGAATGTGTCACAAAATAAAGGAAGGAGAATAATATAATAACTAAAGATGTATCCTTTTGCATTAGGATATTCACGACCTGGAAACGCGTCGAACAGTACAACCGTGGACATCCGTCGATGCTCCTTTTCCCTACTGTAGCTAACAACTTTGGGTGTGGGATGGTAAGTCCCGAAATGTTTGTAACAGATCCTATGTAATAGTATCTATTAAACGTATTAATGTAGGCGTGTTCATGTAAGCGTATCTCTGTAAACGTATCAATGTAAACGTATCTCTGTAAGTGTATCTATGTAAATGTACTCATGTAAGCGTATCTATGTAAACGTATTCATGTAAGCGTATATATGTAAATGTATTCATGTAACATGTAATGTATTAATATAGACTCATGAATGAACCGACTCTTGTGTGATTCCTTGTACTTGGGATTGTAAGTAGTATCTCCTAACTATACCTATTATAGTTACTAGTAATGTACGAGTATAACCGGAAGTATACCTTTGCTACCCAAAGGTTCTGAACTGACTAATGGAACCTTTATACCTATATATGTATACATGATATATAAATAATATTTAGACGACATTCGGACGAGCAACCGATGCCCTAAGGCTACATCCCAACGAGGAAAAGGAAACAAAACGAGCTAATCGTCCTAAGTCCTTTAAACATTATTTATGTAACTATACATATGTAGCCATGCATTTGACAATATAAAAGCGTAAAAGAAGTTTTGTAAAATCTTTGAAAAGTTTAATACTAAGAAACAATGACCTGATGTCAGTTTATAATACGATTGAAAGTATTTTGTTTGATAAGACAGTTTAAGTATAAGGAAAACCTTTGTTTGAAAACACCTTTGTAACAGAGTATGAAAGGAAACTTACAATGTGTAAGACAGTTTGATAAAGAGTTTTAAACATGTAAAAACATTTAAGAAGGTCATTTGAAGAAATTTGTTTGGTAAAACAGTTAATGTATAGTAAATCCATTTGCATGATAGTTATTAATCACATGTGAATGATATAATAACTAAACATGATTCAACTTGTATCCCCCCCCCCCTAAAGCATTTATAAACATTTAAAAACATTTAAAATGTTAATTAATGGGTATGAACTCACTTGATTTATTGGGAGAAAGCGAGATGATAATCGAGCAGAACTTCGACTTGGAAGAGTTGATTTTCTCGGGATTCTCGGGAATCTTGGGAATCTGGGAAATCTCGGGAGTGTAGAAACTTCCTTCGGAACTTAAGTGTGAAAACCGGGGCTTCGGGATGGCTTATCGAGGTAATTATGTAGAGTAACAACACTTAGATGGAAAGAGATGAGCACCAAACCCGACACCCTTAAGTTTCTATTTATAGGGTCATTTATGGTGTGTCACGTCGTGACCATCTGTGTCACATCGTGGTGAGCAAAATCTTATCCTCTTCCATTTATGAGATGCCCTCAGTCACTTGCCAGGTCGCAGCCAACTGTGTCACGTCGTGACAGACCTGACAGCCTCGGATTTTGAGCCTTAAACTTGTAAAATTCGTAACTTTCGTGTACGAGCTCCATTTTCAACGTTCTTTATATGCACGCGTAGGTGAGAATATACTCTACAACTCTCGTTTCGACTTCGTTGGCTAATTTTGAATTTATTTTTAATTATTTATTTTTAACATGTCAGGACTGGGAAAGCCCGTTAAAAATCCATAACTTCTTCATCCGGCGTCCGTTTTTGCCAGACTTTTTACCGTTGCGCTACTTTGGTTGAGACCTTCGATTCTTATTTAGGTTATTTCGGCCAAAAGTCTCTCGATCTCTATTTCGAGTTTTTAGCTGTCTACTACTATATCCAGATCTTGGAAAAATCATAACTTCCTCATACAAAGTCTGATTTGGACGTTCTTTTTATGTACGCTCACAGTTTAATAAGATCTACAACTTTCATTTAGATACTTAATGCTAAAAACTATTATATCGAAACTTCGCATTTTTACGTCTATCCGTATTGCTGGTTTTGTCGGTAATCTTAGAATGGTTATAACTTCTTTGTTATAACTCGGATTTTTGTATTCTTTATATCTATGAAAACCTTGTTACGATTCCTACCACTTTATTTAACCCAAATAAGATTTTAGGAAAGTTATATTTTGACCTAAATTTGACTAGTGTTACATTACATTGTCTCGAAATATCGGGTTGTCACAGCTCTCCTGGGAATTCTCAACTCAACCGCCCTATGACATTGAGAACCTCAACCAACACTGTTGGTTGCCTTATGCATGCAAGTTGTACATAAAATGGGATCACATAAACTGTTGAATAACGAGTATATCCTAAGTCCACAACCAAGTAAAGGACATGAAATGAGCCTAAATCAATCATTCTAGATCTATATAAAACTATTTGTATATAAATTTTAAAGCATACACTTAGCAATTAACTGAGTCGATATCATTTGCAAGTAATGCATAGTATCTAATTCCTTAGGATATAAGGAATCACACAAATCAGGAAATTCTATCATATGATTCCTAAAGGTATCCTTAGCCCTACTCTAGCATGTAATTCACATAACATGTATATTAATTATAACACATGGGTATGGGTATTTTAGTAACCACTTACTTGAGCTCGGTCGATCGCACACATCACACCCCTTTCTTCATAAAAAGCAATTAGAAAATTTCATTTTCTTTTTGAAAGATTATCAATTCCTGAATTTGAGTTCAGACACACCAGAAAGTGTGTCCAAATCCCTCAAACCAAGGTTTTAATACCAACTTCTAATGACCAAAAAAACAGTGATAAACGTTTTCATTTTAAAAACCACTAGTTCCATACATCAGGTATCTCAACTCAACCATAATACAAAATGTGAAAACCATTAGAATACAAATAACACATAAGTGCAAAATCATGAGTGAGATGTTGTATCCTCACACAGGGCCCTTACATATCGTACCGGAAGTACCTGAAACCATAAACATAAACTGTAAGCAAAAATCTTAGCGAATTCCCCAAAGTACCACATACCAAACATACATTTGGACCCAACTTAGGGTATATTGCAACCTAATATACAATCATGGGCCAAACCCTGGGGTATGTTTCAACCTAGTGCATATCAATAGGCACATCCCTAGGGCCCAATTTTAGGGTATCTTAACCCAATACATAACAATAGGCCCATCCCTGGGGTATCTTTCAACCCGATCATAATGGGCCTGGCCTTGGGCTTTATTTCAACCCTATCATACAAACATGAAAGAGTAAAAAAATAACTAGCATCCTACATACACAATTTAGTGGGTCGGCAATGGTGTCATCGACCCAGAAGTATAGTGAGAAGACTGACCTCGCAGAAAATGCTCAGCTACTACTGCTCTTACTTTAGGGCCATTTGAGCCAAATACCCCATGTATGGATGTCAAGTTTCGGACTTTACGTGTATTATGGACCCTAAGAGGTCAGATCTATGTTGTGGATGCATTAAGACCAACTAAAATCGAGTGAATATTTTTGGACATAGAGGCACTCGGCGAGTCACTCATGTGACTCGGCGAGTCACTCATGTGACTCAGCAAGTTAGGTCACATTCCAATGAAATCTATTCTGATAATGGACCATGTGCTATGTTAGAAGAGCACTCAGTCGGTTGGGCTCATTCAGGACCTAGAAATCATGGGAGTCGGTGAGTGTATGAACTAACTCGGCGAGTTCAAGGCTATGTCCCAAGAATATGAAGATGGACTCGGCGAGTCAAAGAAGAACTTGGTGAGTCCAGCAATGAGAGCATCACCTTGCATGAAGATGAATTCGACGAGTTCATGAGAAACTCGACGAGTCAATAACAAAACATCCCAGCTAGCTTGAAGATGGGCTCGGCGAGTGAAAGGATGAACTCACTGAGCCACTTGCAAAGGGTCCCGAATCTGTATCATGGAACTCGACGAGTTCGTGGACCAACTTGGCGAGTTGACCAAAAGTTGACTTTGACCACGGTGTTGACTTTGAATTTAAATTTGACCTAAGTTGGCCATGAAATGGTAACTAAGGAAGATGATTATGTGTAGGATTTTAGAGGAGTTGATCCCGGAAGCGAGGATAGTTCAGACACTTCACGACACTGACGTGAGTTACCTTCCAATAGAAGTGGGTCTAAGGCACCAAGGTCAACCCACTAGTAAGATTCATAGTACAGATAATGGTCTTCATGATAATTATCTGGTTTGTTGATATCTTTTATGATTATGTGCTACGATGTTATGTGGTAGTAAGTAGTAGGGGAATAGTCACAGAATTACGGTCGTGAGGACCACAGAGTAGGTCGGGCACCCCCAGATATGTGTGATAGTATGTCTATGCTATACTATTATGTGGTAGTAGTAGGTGATGAAATAGTCCCCGTAGCCGGTTGGGATAAATCGGAGGGCAAGTTGGCACCCTAAAATTGCCAGACACGGTAGGTCGGCACCCCAGAATGGTCGGACAGGGTAGGTCAGGCATCCCAAAATTGTCGGGTAGTATGTATGTTATGTGGTATGTGGTATGGTGGGGGAACTCACTAAGCTTCGTGCTTACATTTATCAGTTTTATTTCAGGTACCTCTTCAGCGAAGGGGAAGGAGCCGATGCAGTAGCTGCACATCACACACACACATATGATTTCCGCATTTTTGAGATCCCTAGGATTGTACTCTGACATTATTACTATTCCAAGATGTGTTTTATGATATTTGACTTATGGGATTATGGATTGATATGATATGAAGATGTTTTTAGTAAATGATTTTATAAGTTACTTAATTAAAAATGAAATTTTTAGCCTTGAAAATTAGGATATTACAAGTTGGTATTAGAGCCTTGGTTTGAGGGATTCGAACACACCTTTGAGGGTGTTTGGACTCAAACCGAGGATTTGAAAGATTTTTCACAAGAAAATTGTTTTTCTATAGTTAAAGTAAATTTTTTTTGGAGAAAGAACAAGGTGTGTGGTGTGCGTGACCGGCCGAGCTCAAGTAAGTTTTCCCCAAGACACCCATACATTCTATGTTATGATATGATATGATTATGAGAACTGCATGCTAGAGTAGGGTTGGGGATCTAGGAAGGATGCCTAATATGCCTATGGTATGTGTATGAAAATTGCATCATAGATTGGGGCTAAGGATTTATGAAGATGCCTAATATGCATGTTTTATGTGCTTTAGAGCTGCATGATAGTACCAACTAGATAGTGATACGACAGTCCGTATAAGATATGCTTGGTTTGGGTTGCTCAATGACCGAATGTTGCTTGCTTTGTGCTAATAGGAGTTCTATTTATCTTTAGCTAACTAGTAAACAAATACATTACATTACATATTGTGAGGACTAAATAATATGAAAAGGTTAGGTCCAGCCCTATTTCGCACCTCTTGTTTGAGTCCAACCGTTGTAGAGTAGGACCTTTCATTCGAATAATTATATGGTCTTAGTGATATGTAATGGTATTCACAAGTTAGTTAGATGAAGGTGGTAGTGACTTCTTATGCAGCTGATGGTGGAGAGTACGTTGGAGAATTACCCTAGGGTAAGCCTAGCATGAGATTAGCAAAGGGTGCAGCAGTAGTAGAAGGGAATTGGTGAAGTAAAAGCAATCCTTGAGGAAAGTATGGATAGATGTGGAAGGTAGTATGGGTCCATACTACTGAAAGCAGAGGATCCGTACACGAGTTAAGGAGGGCCAAGATAGAACCAAGGAACTGGTAGAGAGTGTAAGATCTCTTGAGATTATGTATGACCCTGACACTTATGTATTTTGTTTCAGAATGGTGATGATTACGCGACACGGAAGCAGGAGGATCGGGATCAGGGTCAGGATTAGGATCAGGTTTGGGTTCGGGTTTTGAGCCAGTGGATGAGAGATTATGCAATTTCATCGTGTCAGAGAGCACAAGAGGTATCCTTGAGGCAACCCTGATTATCTTTGGGTCGATCAAGGAAGGGATCATAGAGCTGATTGAGGATTGCCTCAGGGCGTTCAGGAGCAACATGACGTCCATCCAGTCAGGATCGCGCACACTGTCCTTCAAGGACTTCACGGGGTGTGGTGCGCCCGACTTGCATGGGGTTGAAAGACCCCATTGTTTCCATGCGATGGATTACAGACATGGAGTCTACCTAGTTGACGAGCTTCTGCCCGGAGGGGTCGAAGATTTGGTATGTTGTAGGCTGTTTGAGAGACAGAGCCAGAGATTGGTGGGAGTCGGTTGGTGATTCCTTGGGAGCCTCAACCATTGAGGTTAGAGTAAATTACACGAATGCTCCCTATGGTTTAGGGTTATTTGCACGTTTGGTCCCTAACTTAATTTTTTAACTCGGAAGGTCCTTATTATTTGTTTTTGTTACGCGCTTGGTCCCTTTCTTACCTAAAAATACTATTTTGCCATTGATTTTCTAATTTCTTTAAATAAACACATTCTCAATCTCACCCCCTCACCTTACCTTACCTACCTCACAATTTTTCCCTATTTAAATAATAGTCTTTTTAGGTAAGATATGGACCAAGCGCGTAACAAAAACAAACTGTAGGGACCAAGCGTGTAACAAAAACAAACATTAGGGACCTTCCGAGTTAAAAAAAATAAGTTAGGGACCAAACGTGCAAATTACCCAAAACCATAGGGACCATTCGTGTAATTTACTCTTGAGGTTATGACTTGGTCAGACTTTGTGGCCCGATTTAGGGCTAAGTTCGCACCCACTGTGGAGCTTTAGCAGCTGGCCAGGGAGTTTCTAGACATGAGGTAGACGACCGAGATGGTGGCAGAGATTACCCCCAAGTTTTGGGAGAGGGCCTTATTGGTGCCTCAATATACAGGGGATGAGGAGATGCAAAAAAGCCGCTATCATGACATGTTCAGGGCTGACATCCGGAAACATGTCAGCTACTCGGTATGTCCGACCTTGGATGACATGATTGCGAGGGAGAGGGAGAGGGAGATTGATATAGAGCACCTCAAGAAGAGGAAGGTAAGGGATGGGCAGGTTAGTGGGGTTTCGGGGAAGAACCCCAAGGGATCTGACACTAGGTCGAAGGGCCAACCGGGCCAAAGACGTTGTAGGAAATGTGGCAGGCCTCACGAACGGGTTTGTAGATTGGGATCATCGAGTTGCTACAATTGCGGCAAGACAGGGCACATTAGCAAAGATTGTACTGCCCCCGCCCCCACATTCCAGACATCAGACCTGATTTCCTTCCATTGCAATCAGAAGGTCCATAAAAAGGCCAATTGCCCGAGATTGATAGTAGCAGCAGTGCCAGTGGCGGTGTAAGCCCTAGCGACCCTACGGATTATAGATGGCCGGCGGGGCAAGATAGATACTCCAGTGGTGAGTAGTCGAGCCTTCCAGTTGACCGCTGAGGAGGCAAATGTCACACCCGATGTGGTGACAAGTATGTTTTCTTCTCCATGGCTCTTATTTTATGTTGCTTACGATATATATATATATATATATATATATATATATATATATATATATATATGTGTGTGTGTGTGTGTGTGTTTAATGTGCTGTTTAGGATTGTTCCATGTGAACGGTATTCCAGTTCAGGTGTTGTTTGACTCGGGGGCTAGCTGATCATTTGTCTCTCTTGCCCTTAGCAAGAGGTTCCCTAAGTCTTCGGGCATCTTGGATTGCCCTCTAGAGGTTGAGATTGCTAACGATCGATCAATGCGAGCATCATAAGTTTTTAAAGATTGAGTTATGAGGTTGTATGAGGAGCGCTACCTGGTGGACTTGGTTCCCATTCTGTTGCGTGGGAACAAGGTCATTATAGGTATGGATTGGTTGAGCCCCAATGGGGCAGTGATGGACTGCGTGCAGTAGTTAGTCCGGGTCAGGACCCCAAGTGAGGGAGAGCTGGTGATTTAGGGCGAGAGGCCACAGCATTGACCAAGTTTATGTTCAGCAGCGAGGGCTAGGTGCTACCTCCAATAGGGTTACACAGGGTATGTCGCCTACGTTATGGATACTCGGGAGGCAGGTAAGGCGACGGTGAGTGATATACCAGTGGTGCAAGAGTATGTGGATGTATTCCCAGAGGAGTTGCCTAGGATACCTCCGGAGAGACAGGTAGAGTTTAGGATCGACCTCGTCCCCGGTAGGGCTCCGATAGCCAAGGCACCATATTGGTTGGCTCCTCCCGAGATGTAGGATGTTTCTACACAGTTGCAGGAGTTGTTAGACAAGGGATTCATTAGACTGAGCAGTTCACCCCGGGGAGCCCCGATTCTTTTTGTCAAGAAGAAGGACGGGTCGCATCAGATGTGTATAGACTACCGAGAGCTGGACAAGGTAACGGTGAAGAAAAATTACCCACTCCCGAGGATTGATGATCTCTTCGACCAGCTTTAGGGGGTATCTTGGTTTTCCAAGATAGACTTGCGGTCAGGCTACCATCAGATGAGGGTCAAAGACGAGGACGTATAGAAGACTGCTTTCCAGACTCGCTATGGCCACTACAAGTTCATGGTGATACCCTTCGAGCTCACCAATGCTCCTGTAGTGTTCATGGATTTCATGAACCACGTCTGCAGACCGATGTTGGATCGATCTATGATAGTTTTCATTGATGGCATATTGGTTTATTCCAAGATGCATGAGAAGCACTTGTGAGGTGTTGGATACCCTGAGGAGGGAGATCTTGTACGCCAAGTTCTCCAAGTGTGAGTTTTGGTTGTGCGAGGTGAAATTACTTGGGCACCTTGTCAACCAGAACAATATTCTGGTCGACACGGCCAAAGTGGAGGTTGTGATGAGATGGGAGGTTCCGAAGTCTCCATCTGAGATTCGGAGTTTCTTGGGATTGGCAGGCTATTCAGGACCTCTCTAAGATAGTCGTACCCTTGACTCGATTGATGAAGAAGGTCGTGGTCTTTTGTTGAGGGCCTGAGTAGCAGGCAACGTTCGAGACATTGAGGCAGCAGCTATGTGAGGCGTCGATCCTTGCCTTGCCAGAGGGCGTGGAGGATTTTGTAGTATACTGCGACGCGTCCATTTCAAAGTTGGGCACGTTGTTGATACAGAGGGGGCATGTTATCGCCTACGCTTCAAGGCAGCTGAAGCCTCACGAGGCGAATTCCCCGATGCATGATCTTGAGTTGGGGTCGGTTGTCTTTGCCCTCAAGATTTGGCGGCACTACCTCTATGGGGTCCGACGTACCATTTACACGGACCACAAGAATTTGAGGTACCTCATGGATCAGCTTAATCTCAACATGAGGCAACGCCGGTGGCTAGATGTGGTGAAGGATTACGATTATGAGATAATCTACCACCCAAGGAAGGCCAACGTTGTGGCCGACATGCTTAGTTGTAAGGAAACCCCAATCATAGATATTTGTTTGAGGATGATAGTAGTGACTCTACTGTTGGAGCAAATCTGAGAGGTGCAGGTCGACAGTTTGAAGGAGGAGTGTCGAAAGTGCGAACGGATCATAGGCCAGGTGGCCTCGTTTGACTACAACAGACGAGGGCTGATGACCCTGCACGGGAAGGTCTGGGTCCCATACTTTGGAGGAGTACGACAGATTTTGATGGATGAGGCCCACAAATCCAAGTTTTCTATCCATTCCGGGGCAACAAAGATGTACAGAGATCTTTGTCCTGACTACTGGTGGCATGCATGAAGCAGGATGTAGCCTGGTACGTAGAGAGATGCCTGATCTACAGGAAGGTCAAAGCGGAGTATCAGTGGCCTCACGACAAGACGTAGCCGTTAGACATCCCCATGTGGAAATGGGAAGATATTACCATGGATTTCATCACCAAGCTTCCCAGGACTGCATGGGGAATAGATTACATATGGGTCATCATGTATCGGTTGACCAAGAGTGCCCATTTCATACCAATCTAGGAGAGCATTTCAGCCAAGAAGCTGCCCGATATCTATATTCAAGAGGTTTTAGCCCGACACAGAGTGCCAGTCTCCGTGATTTTTGATAGAGACGTGCGGTTTACTTCCAGATTCTGGAAGAATTTTCATGACGATTTGGGTACTCGTCTTCACTTTAGTACAAATTTTCACCCGCAGACAGATAGTCAGCGCGAGCGGACCATCCATAGACTAGAGGATATGTTGTGGGCGGGTGTATTAGACTTCAGTGGTAGCTGGAATCCCTACCTTCCCTGGGCAAAGTTTTCTTACAATAATAGCTACCACGCTAGTATTGACCATCCTCCTGTCAAGATGTTATACGGGAGGAAGTGAGGACGCCAATATGTTGTGGTGAGGTTGGTCACAGGGTCATGGGGAGTATAGTGCTCAAGACGATATAGAGGATTCAGCAGGTCCGGAGCAGGCTTCAGACTACTCAGAGTTGGCAAAAATGTTATGTCGACAAACGTCGTTCGGACCTGGAGTTCCAGGTCGGGAATATGGTCCTCCTAAAGGTTTCACCTTGGAAATGTCTCATCTAATTCAGGAAGCGGGGAAAACTGGGCCCCAGGTACATTGGACCTTTCGAGTTGCAGCCTGGGTGGGAAAGGTGGCATATAGGCTGGACCTGCCATCCAAACTTAGCTAGATTCACATCACCTTTCACGTCTCCTAGTTGCGGAAGTGGCTGGAAGACGATTCAGCAGTGGTGCCTCTAGAGGATATCTAGGTGGATGACCGCCAGAACTGCATCGAGCAGCCAATAGCTATCCTCAACAGGAAGTCGAAGAACCTGAGGAACAAGAGGGTTGAGTTGGTGAACGTGCAATGGAAGAACCGCAAGAGCTCAAAATGGACTTGGGATATAGAGGAGAAGATGATGGAGCACTACCCCGAGCTTTTTCCATACGCAGTGGCAAACTTCGAGGACGAATTCTAAAATAAATGGAGGAGATTTGTAACGCCCAGTTCCTGGTAAGTAATTTAAATATAAATTTTTGCACATTTGTTTTGGGACTCGATGAGTTGGAGGCCCTAACTCGTCGAGTAGAGGTTAAAATTAGATGTGGGTGGAAGAACCTACTCGCCGAGTCGGATGCCCTGACTCAACGACTAGGCCACTATGGATGAAACCCTAATTTTAAGGGTTTTCACCCTATTTAAAAGACTTAACACCCCATTGTGGCCTCCCTCATCACCTTCGTGTGTCCTGAAATCCCTAAATCGAAACCCTAACCTTGTTTAAGTGTTCTTGAGCCATTTTTGTGTGTTTGTGGTGGATGTGAAGCTTGAGAAGGAAGAAACAAGTAGATCCAGAGGTTGTGTCCCATTTCTAGCTCAATTGAGGTAAAAAGCTTCAACCTTGACCATTTATCTTTTAGATCTCTATTTAAGGTTCATTTCAACATTTTCTAAACATTTATAGAGTCACATTCGAGATTTTGTGGTTCTAATAGGGCATGACTTCAGATCTAGAACCATTGAGGGTTCTTATGGCACAAAGGTGCCAACTTTATTGCCATGAGCACCCCATGCATCTTGTAGAGTTCATTTTAGGACCATTTGAGCCAAATACCCCATGCATGGACATCAAGTTTGGGACTTTACGTGTATTATGGACCCTAAGAGGTCAGATCTATGTTGTGGATGTATTAAGGCCAACAGAAATCGAGTGTATAGTTTTACACATAGAGGGACTCGGCCTTGGCGAGTCAGGTCACATTACCACCAAATCCTTTTTGATAATGGACCATGTGTTAAGTTAGAAGAGCACTCAGTCGTTTGGGCTCATTAAGGATCAGGAAATCATGGGACTCGGTGAGTGTATGAACTAACTCTGCGAGTTCAAGGCTATGTCCCAAAAATATGAAGATGGACTCGGCAAATCAAGGAAGAGCTCGTCGAGTCTAACACTAAGACCATCACCTTGCATGAAGATGAACTCGACGAGTTCATGAGAAACTCGACGAGTCAAGGAAGAAATGTCCCAACTAGCTTGAAGATGGGCTCGACGAGTCAAACGATGAACTCACTCAGCCACTTGCAAAGGGTCCCGACTCTGTATCAAGGAACTCGACGAGTTGGTGGACTAACTCGACGATTTGACCGAAAGTTAACTTTGACCAAGGTGTTGACTTTGACTTTGACTTTAACTTTGACCTAAATTGACCATGAAATGGTAACTAAGGAAGATTATTATGTGTAGGATTTGAGAAGAGTTAATCCCGATAGTGAAGATAGTTCAGACACTTCACGACATTGACATGAGTTACCTTCCGGTAGAAGTGGGTCTAAAGCACCATGATCGGCCCACTAGTAAGAGTCATAGTAGAGATAATGGTATTTGAGATAATTATCTAGTTTTTTGATATATGTTATGATTATGTGCTACGGTGTTATGTGATAGTTAGCAGTAGAGGAATAGTCCCCGAGTTATGGTCGTGATGACCACAGGGTAGGCTGGACACCCTCAGATATGTCTGACAGTATGTTTATGCTATATTAGTATGTGGTAGTAATAGGGGTGAAATAGTCCCCGTAACCGGTTGAGATAAACCGGAGGGCAGGTCGGCACCCCAGAATTGCCAGACAGGGTAGGTCAGCACCCCAGAATTGCTAGACAAGGTAGGTCGGCACCACATAATGGCCAGACAGGGTAGGTCGGGCACCCTAGAATTTCCCAGAAATATGTATGTTATGTGGTATATGGTATGTTGGGGGAACTCACTAAGCTTCGTGCTTACAGTTTTTAGTTTTGTTTCAGGTACCTCTTCAGCGAAGAGGAAGGAGTCGGCGCGGTAGCTGAACATCGCACACACATATGATTTCCGCATTTTTGAGATCCCTGGGATTGTACTCTGACATTATTACTATTCCATGACATGTTTTATGATATCTAACTTATGGGATTATGGATTAATATGATATTGATGATGGTTTCAGTAAATGATTTTATAAGTTACTTAATTAAAAATGAAATTTTTCGCCTTGAAACATGGGATGTTACAACTGGTTATACCTTATATTATTGTTTTTCCCAAAAAAACATTAATTTCCCAATTTAAATACAAGTGATGACTTAATTTATTAATAATCAAATTAGTTAATAAATAATCAATGAGTAATAACTTGTTACATGGTGTGACCATATAGGACCATATGTTATTACTAATATTATTCTATAATGGGCATACAAGATCTTTCACTACCCCTAACAACACATGATGAAGAATGACATTCGTCAACATCTAATTTCCAAAATCTCAAAGCTTCAATTGATTTATAAGGTAAGTTTATCAGTTATCCCTTTGTTATAGACATCATGTTGAACATGAGACTTGGATCGCAATCAATCTCATTTGGTGTTTATCTTTGGTTACCGTGTTAGATGCGTAACTCTCAACACATAAGAGGAACAAATCCCATCGTGGCTATATAAGCCTCTTGCACACTTCACACCATACCTGAACTGGCTTTTATAACTGCCCGAATAAGGATCAACATTTAACCATATCAAAGCACGACACTCCTTATACTTAAGTCCCATTATGCATCTCAGGTGCTAAGGATACAAAGATAGTACCTTTGAATCAAGTATCACTCATAACTACAATCTATGAGATAATATTGATGTGGGACTGTTCCATACCAGGTCTCTAACAAGTACCTATGAATCGTGGTAACAAAACCTTGCCTACTTTCATCTGGTGAAAGTCAACCAATCTAATTCATATTAGTCTTACTTCATGATCACTCCCATAATCATGACCGACTATGAACTTTTAATATAATGAGATTATTCACAAATTAAACATGTTAATATAGAATATAACAAGTATTATTGTGAAGATCATATCCTTATATGTCAAAACATGTTGTCTTAATGTTCCAATATCCAAATAATAAATCCAACTCAAATCCCATTTCTAGAAAAATAAAGTCTTATAGTTAAAGTGTGACCACTCATACTTATCTTAAGGAAAGACTTTATTAATGGGCCTGACTGTAATTAATTTGTGTGAATTTTATGAATACTATCATTTCCATATTTAACTTTATTCTAAGTATAGTTAAATATCTTGCAGAATATTATTGGTGTTCTTATGTGATTTAGAGTCTCTTAACTTTATTAAGAAAACTATTGAAGTAAAAAAAAAAAAAAAAAAAAGATATCTATATGATCCTTGAATGGTAGGACTCAACATACTTTTTATTGGTCTCATTCATCCAATCATATTTGAATTTAGCTTCCAAAGTAGTGTATTTTGATTTTGTATTAGACTATGCTATTATGCTTTATTTAGACCTCATTCCAACAAAACTTACTATTCATTCTATAATGAAGTCATAATCCAATTATAACTCATAATTATATATACATGTTTTAAAGTTAGTATCTTATGCATCTCTTTACATAAAGCTATTCTTATTAACCGATTACTAATATACACTCTCTTAGTTCTTCTTAAGTACTCTTAGAATGTTCCTATAGTCATCTAGTGACTTACCCATGTATTCAATTGGTATCTTATAATACGTCTTAGCATGATCATATACTTGGTCTTGTGTTAAATACGACATAAATGATGGATTTATTTTCCAAGCAAATAGAATACAAATCATTTTATCTAGCTCAAACCTATATGTTAGGTCCTTTTGAGGCTACCCCAAAATGGTGCCATGTGGAAATGCCAAGAGCCTTCCAAAGAAATCTTGTATCTTGATCTACTTCAAGATATTGTCAATATATGCATAAGAATTCAAAAACTTTAACATTCATCTTTATCTATCTCTATAGATTTTACATTCCAATGATGTATCTTGTCATCCTAAGTCTTTCATCTTAGAAACGCATTCTGAGTCAAGGAGAAAGAACCTTGTATAGTCAAAATGTAGTTTCTCATGATTAAGTATGTCTCATTCATACAAGATTAGGAATATCACTATGGCTCCCACTAGTTCTTACTAAACATATATGTTATCTTCATTTTGATAAAAATCATACCTTGTGCTTCCATATTAAAATGATGATTCCAAACTTTGAGATGTTTTCTTTATATCCACAAGTGGAACTAAATTCTTACACATTTTGTTAGGCATTCATGGATTAAGAAAACCTCCAAAGCTAAGTTATATAGACATCTTCAAGTAGGTATCTATTAAGAAAAGTGGTTTTTCTTAAAATATATTTGTCATATCTCATGATCAGAATATGTAGTTATGATAATTAATATCCTTGTTGATCATAATAAAAAATCTATTTGGTAATAGTTAGTTTTCAGGTTTATGCATTATGAAATTATTATCATGGAATTACTATCATAATAACATTATGGTATTGAAAACCCTATGTATCTCACCAGTTTCCCAACCTGACTTACTCACTTTATATGCATCGTAGGTAGTGGTGTCAAGGCTGCTGGATCTTGAATAGGATGATGAGTAATTAAAGAGAATACATGTAATAGTGTTGAGGACCGTTAGGTCTTTATGTTGTACTTATATTGTGTATTGATTATGTCATCCTTAGAGTTTTATTATTTTGAAAACAATCATTTGTACTCAAAATGCTTTAATATACTAGGATTTTCCGCAAACAAAGATAACATGGTTTTTAAAGCATAAAGAAGAAGTTTTTTTCAATTCTAGAAAATACGAGATAGGCTGAGAAGACTAATGATACCTCCGAAGAGGTATGTTGAAGTTGAATTTGTGGCTTATGCTCTTATTGTTGTTAAAGATATTGATTTGGGAATAGAGTCGGTGAATTATTATGAGGCTATTATGTCTGAAGACTCAAGTGATTGGATGATTTCTATACACAATGAGATGGAATCTTTAAAAAGAAGTGGTATTTGGGATTTAATTCCTACTCTAAAAGGGAAAATTCCTATTAATGCAAGTGGGTTTACAAGCTCGAAGAACATGTTAACTCGAATGAAAAACCAAGGTATAAAGCTCGGTTAGTAGCGAAAGGCTACAATAAAATTCTAGGTATGGATTAGACTGACATATATTCCCTAGCTGTTAAGAATACTTTTATTTATGTATTGTTGGAATTGGTTGCTTCTAATGATTACAATTTACAGCAACGTGATGCTACTACAACTTTCCTAAATTGTAAGCTTAAAGAAGAGATCTTTATGCAACAACCTGAAGGGTTTGTAGCTCCTGGCAAGGAGGGTTGTGTGTGTAAACTAAATAGAATCTCTTTATAGCCTTAAGCAATCTCCTAGACAATGGTATAAGAAGTTTGATTCAATTATGACCAGTCACAAATTTGAAAGTTGCACCTATAACAACTTCGTTTATTATAGAAAAACTGTGATGATGGTACGATGATCTACATACTATTATATGTGGATGACATGTTAATCGTAGAAAAAGATACAAAGGAGTTTCAGAATAAAAAACCATTTGAAAGCAAGTTTTGAAATGAAGGACTTAGGAGCTACCAAAAAGATTTTAGGTATGGAAATTTTATATGACAGGAAGTCTAGGGTCTTGGAAATTTCCCAGCAAAGTTATATTGAGAAATTCCTACGATGATTCAATATGCATCAGGCAAATCCTATCAACACACCTTTTAAAGATCAAGATATCATCATCTTTAAGTCCTACTACTCTAACTGATATGGTGTACACGGCAAGCGTTTTGTACTCTAATGTTGTTGTATCTTTATTGTATTATATGATTTGCATGTGCCCTAATTTGGATTATGCGGTTAGCATGATTAGTAGATATATGGTGAATACGGGGAAAGAACATTGGAAAGCAGTGAAGTGGATTTTCCGTTACTTGAATGGTACTTCGTCTATGTTTCTACACTTAGGTAAATATAATAATGGGGTGCTTGGAATGTTGATTCGGGTCATGGTATACACTTGGATAAATGAAGATCTATTACAGGTTATGTGTTTACTTTGAATGTTGTGTTATTAGTTGGAAATACCAATTACAGTTTACAATTGATTTGTCCTCTACCGTGGTAGAGTATATGGAGATTACAGAAGTTGTTAAGGAAGATATATGGTTGAAAGGATTATTAAGAGAATTTAATGATAGAATAAAGGTTACCACTGTATTCTTTGACAATTAGAGTGCTATTTTCTTAAGTAAAAATCAAAGGTTTAATGACTAAACAAAGCACATTGACATTTGCTTTCATTTTGTGTGGGGTATCATCGAAAAAGGTGATTGTGTTGTGAACAAGATCAATACAAACTATAATCCTGTTGATATGTTCACTAAAAGTCTTCCAATAGCCAAGTTCAATTTATATCTGGACTTGGTGGGTATTTTCGAACGCAATTGAGCATGTTAGGCTCATAGTGGAGGAGGTAATTTACTTTTCAAAATCCATATTTTCTCTATATGGTGGTTGTAGGTATTTATGGAGTTTTGAAGTTTGATGAGTTGCTTGTTTTTTACTATTCGTGGAGCATGTTGAAGAATTATTTTGTTACTTGCTACATTTTAAAGTCAAGGTGGAAATTGTGGATTTATGAATATGGAAAGCCTTCAATAGTCCAAGGGATGTTTGTGTAACTTTGTTACATATATATATATATATATATATATATATATATATATATATATATATATATATATATATATATATATATATACATATGGGAAAAGTGAATATACCCTTAAGGGTATATAAGCTTAGGTACCCAAACTCATAATAATACGTCGTTTTGTTTGATATATTCATTATAATATTGTTAAACTTCAATCCTTAACTTGATTTATATTCAATATTTTTAAATTTTCGCTATTATCTTTCTCTTACATCACATCTTTTTGTCGAACACTTACTAGGCTATATATATTATTGTTGAAAATGATAATTATGTAAGAGGAAGATAAATATGAAATTTATAAAAATCTTTGAAGTAATTCAAGTTATAAGTTGAATGATAAGAACATTGGACAATTACAATGTCTATATTTGATACCAAACGATGTAGTATGGTGAGTTTGGGTATCTAAGCTTATATACCCTTAAGGGTATATTCACTTTTCCCTATATATATATATATATATATATATATATATATATATATATATATATATATATATATATATATATATATATATATTAAATCATACATAATTTGTATGGTGTGACATATGAATGTTTTTCTTTTTGTTTGGTTCCAAGCAACGCGACTACAAGAAGGGTTTTAACCCTAATCTTCAAATCACCATTAAAGCTTATCGTAATATCTCTTTTCTCAAGCTTTGTAAAACACTACACGTTCTATTGGATTGATTTGTGGCTTCCTCCACTTATAGTTTTTCCTATTTTCGGTTTTTCACATAAATCTTTGTGTCTCTTTTATTTACTAAATCTTTATTCTCGTTGGTGGTTTTTTAAGTTTGATATATTAATTCTATTCCGCTTGAACTAATATTATTCTAGTTATTCATATTCTTGGCGTGTTTTTCATTCACATTTATTACAAAAGCACTTCACATTTTCTAGACAATGGGAATGTGTTTTCTGTTTATTACGCATATCTTGTATGTTTTCTAATGTTGCGGATTAATTGCATGAACCAAAGGCAACAAGGGGTGGAGACACATGTTGATTTACCTGCACACCCTTGGTTGCGATTCTCGGACACGTTACCGAATGCTTTCCTAAATGACTACAATGGTCGTTTAGCATGTTTACCTACAAAATACATTGAAGTGTCGCCTTCTCTGGATTAGAATGTGGCTGATGACATCGGATTGGGAGCTCATTTGGGACAATACTTGACACGACAATTAATGGGGAGAAATGAAGAAATTTTATCTACATGCCGAGTCTCGAGTAGTCTCTTTTATAACAATGAAGCTTGTTTACCAATAGTTTTCTTGGTGTTTTTTTCCATGGTCAAGTTAATCCCACCTCCACCAACTAAAATGATCAGATAGTTTTTATCTTCATACTAGGTGAAGTTAGTGGACAGTGCAACATTCATGGGTTGGAATAGGGACTTGGATTGTATACTCATGAGCAAAGTACAGATTTTCACTTCTTACCTTTTATCGACGATTCTCTAATATATGGTCTAGATACGTTTCGTGTAGCTGAGTTTTGTGCGTCAATCGCCAATGGAGATTATCAGCCATCTATTGTAGTGTTTTAGTTGAGAGTAGCATCAAGTCATCAATCCACCGTCTTCTCCGTTGCCTTATTCCTATCATATTGATTCATTGTAAGGGCAGTATGAAAGTGTCGACCACTTACTTGTTTTATTTATGGTGATTGGTGCCTTTTCACACGAGACACTTACTACAATATTCTTTTCGTCCTACCATGAGGATATTGACAAATGTTTTCATTTGATATATGAATTTCAGGGTGTGATAAAAAAAAAACCAAAACCGAATAATCGAACCAAACCAAATGATGTTTGGTTTATTTGGTTGGGGTTATTCGGTTATTTGGTTATTTCGATTTGCTTAACCGACTAATGATATTTTATTTGGTTTCATTTTGATTAAATTTTTATTATTTTGGTTAAACCGAAAAAACCAAATAAGTTATTTTATTAATATATATTTTTATATTTTATATCTATTAATTAACATTTTATATTTAAATTAATAGATTAACTACTAAAAAAGATTTTGATAATAACTCATTATTCAATTATTAACAATTATGAATTTATAATTGTTTATATATTCTATTAAAAACAACACCTAATTAGTCAAATGTTAATTAACCTTCGGTCATTTATTTCATCTTCATATACGAGTAAAATTATATTAACTCACATCTACATCTTGTATGACTACATCGGAAGAAAGAATATAATATGTTACATATTAATGTATTCTTTCTTTTTATTTGGTTAAAGTTTAGTAAGTTTTTTTCTTTTAGTTTGATTACATGCGAAATTTTATTCGGTTTAATGGTAAACCAAACCGAGTTAACCAAAATGGATTAAACCGAACCTTACTTGGTTTGATTATGATCAGTTTTAAGATGTAAAAAACCTCAAAAACCGAACTGATTAAACTGAAAACCTACCGAATAACATATGGTTGTTCGTGAACCTTATGGGTTTATTGAGAACAGTCGCAACAAAGCTTGTAGTAATTTGTTAATGTCAAAAGGAGATTAAATGTAATTGTTGTATGATTATCACCAAATCGTTCTCAAAAAGATTTTATTATTTTATACTATTGAATATGATATAGAAGATGGTGATTTAGATCGATGTATTACTATCATAACGATTGAATGTATCTAAGTTGTGGTCCTTTCTTTTGGTCCAATCGTATAGTGGGAGGTGCAGCTCGACCACGATTTGAAAGTAAATTGTCTATAATGGGGTCTTGATTAAGTTTGGCATATAGATATATACCGTAGAATCATTTGCTAACAAGTTTTTAGCCGTAGAACTTATTATTATTATTATTATTATTATTATTATTATTATTATTATATATATATATATATATATATATATATATATATATATATATATATAGGCCTAGGTTATTCTATTCAAAGTAATTATTGTGTTATTGTATGCATAAATATACGTCAATCATTTTACTTATTTTAAGAAAGTGATTAATACATATTATTGAATTAAAAATACTCGAAAAATACCATCTAATTTAACTAGAAGGGTATTTTAGTCAATTAATATAGATTTAATGAAGGAAATTTGCATATTTTAAGGGATCATATATTCTATTAATTTTAAAAATCTGATTTTACGAATTATAAGGTTTTTAATTCGGACATTCTGACAGAATATGTTTGAGTATGTTTAAAAAAAATATTCTAGAACCATAAAATAATAAAAATATTCTTGAACATATTTCTTGTAGAATAATAAATTCTCGAATCAGCAATTGAAGAATTAAAACAAAATTTATATTAATTCTTATAGAATACATGTAACAATTACTAAGAATTACATTGTTGTTAAAGAATAACACTAAAAAACTGTAAAATCGGGGGGGGAAAATATCAAAATCTAACAAATACACTAATTTCTTCTAAAAGAATAATAATGTTGCTACGAGGCGTCGTTCAAATTTCGTGCTCCGTTCTTCAAACATCACCTTCTGTGGAAAATAATTCAATGAATAAATTAGTGAGAAAATATCAATATTCCATTCCAGCATGAATGAAATTTGTGATTCCATTCTGATAGAATTGGAATTCATTTACCAATAATTATATTAATTCGGGGCATTCTAATAGAATATGTTTATGTTTATCATAAAAAAAAAAAACATTCTTTTCTGATAGAATATTATAAACGAAGAAATACCATTCAGTTGAAACATTTTACCGAGCGTTTGGTGTGCATCAAAACAACTTTCAATTTCCTATAAAAATTAGACAATCAGAACAAATTCCCAAAAAAAAACTAAACACATCAAGTCTATCAATGTCATCATTCAAGATAGTTTTGAATCATCCAACAGAAGATTCCTAATTTCGTACATTTTTGTTGGGGATTTCGTTTGGGATGGTTCAAATAATGAAAACTAGGGCTTTTCTGCCAATTCGAACTCAAAGAACACCTGATCGATCGGCCTACATGTCTATGAAATACTAAATGCTAACAGATTATACAAACTGAGCATTCGTCACTGCAAATAAAATTGCTTATTGATATGACTAATATCTATTAAAAGCCTCGATTAACTCAGAGAGCAGAGCACAAAAGGGAATTACTTCAAAGACATTGTAATTGTCCAATATTCTTATAATTCAACTTTTAACTTGAATTACTTCAAAGATTTTTATAAATTTCATATTTATCTTCCTCTTACATAATTGTCATTTTCAACAATAATATATATAGCCTACTAAGTGTTCGACAAAAAGATGTGATGTAAGAGGAAGATGATAGTGAAAATTTAAAAATATTGAATATAAATCAAGTTAAGGATTGAAGTTTAACAATATTATAATGAATATATCAAACAAAACGATGTATTATTATGAGTTTGGGTATCTAAGTTTATATACCCTTAAGGGTATATTCACTTTTCCCATATATATATATATATATATATATATATATATATATATATATATATATATATATATATATATATATACTCTACATTACAAATATATTGGAGATTCTTGTTGATTGTTGTTAATTTAGGTAAAATAACCAAACACATATTAGCTACAAGCCTACAACATTCATATGTAAAATGGTAATTTTCATTAGGGGTGAGCAAACCCAAACCAAAAAACCGAGAAACCGACTAAAACCGACAAAACCAAAACCGAAAAAACCAAAACCGAAGCAAAACCGACGGTTTGGGTTTGATATTTTTAGAAACCGAAAAATCGGGTTCGGGTTCGGTTTCTAACCAGAAACCGACCCATCCAACCCAAGAAACCGACCCATACTTAAAACCGACAAACCGCCCCAAGAAACCGACCCATCCAACCCAAGAAACCACCCATACTTGATTGTGTTTTAGTTGTAATAGACTATTTCGGGCTTTAGTTGTAACTTGTAATTGACTATTTGTGTAAGAGTCATGTTTTTTGAAGTACTTAACTTAAATTTGTTATTTTTTGAAGTATCTAACTTGTTGCTTCATTTATGGAAAATGGGTTAAAACCTTAAACCCATGGGTTTAAACCCAAAACCCGTGAGTGTATGGGTTGAACCCAAGAAACCGAAAAACCGCCCAAACCGACCTCAGAACCCAAGAAACCGATCTTATTGGGTTCTAAAAACCAGAAACCGACCATTTATGGGTTGGGTTGGGTTTGAGTCCAAAACCGACCCAAACCGACCCATGCACACCCCTAATTTTCATTTAGCAAACTTACTAAACCTCATATTATTTAAAGACGGATTCAAGAATTTGTCAAATAAATCCTAATACAACATATAGACTAATACATAATGCATAGAGGCTTCAAAATTGCTTTAATCTCTAAAGAATCAAATATAATCCTTTTTAATAAATCAAAGTTTTTTTTATCATTTATCATATTATCATCATGTACTTTGTCACTTATCATTTTCTTATAATTTGGGTTTTCTTTTCACGTGGCCTAGAAAAATTACACATCATTTCCTAAAAAAATTGATTTTTTAAAAAAGTATTAAATTGAGAATAAAGGTATTTACGGCATTTAATAAGGAAAAATATTGATTCCCTTATTTGTGGGGATGAGTTTATGGGAATTGATTTATATTAGTCATTGCCCTTTGTACTTCCGTTATTATTATTTCTTTAAAAAAAACGTAAGTTCTTAACATGAACATATGAAAAAAAAAAAAAAAAAAACTTCCATGCATCATTAAACATACTCCTAATGGTAAATTCAATGTTTACAAATATATTTTATATTTGCAGATAATATTATGCATCCATAATTTCATGGGTTTGATTTAATTTAAAATTATTCATTGTTTGTCTTCTAATTTGGCCCCTCTCTTCTAATAAAGATATAATTAGAATCTCAAAAACAAAGTTTTGATTTGAGAGTTCAAACTATCTATTTTCTTATGTCTATTTTCTTATGTGTTTACAGAAAAATATATAATTAATATTATATTTATTTGGATAGATCAAGTAATACTCATTTTCATGTTTTGCTATCTCTTTTTTTTTCTCTCTTTAACGTCCACATAAAAAATAAAAAGTGTAATATATCATTTTATGCATACTAGGTGTGAGATCCATGTATTACATGGGTTTAATTAAAAAAAACAAATATAAAATTTTAACAATTTGAAAATTTTGAATTTATAAGAAAAATGAAAAAAAAAATTGAATTATTAAAATTAATAAGACTTTAATGTATTGAATACATTATATATATGAACTCTTTTCTAATAAATACTTTACATATATATTACCTTACACATTAAATGTGGAATTTTAATTTAATAAAATAAAAAATACAATAAAATGACAAGTGGAAAATAAAAATTTTAAAAATTCTAGAAAATGTCATGTGTCCAAATAAATTAGAAGAAGACATGTGACAAAAAAAACCTTCATATATTATAAAAGATTAGACAATGTATTTTAATCAAACTTATAAATTTACAATTTATATATTATATAAATTATAAAAAAAGATCGTCTCCTAGATTTAGAAAGTATTATATATTAAAATTTTGTATTGTTTAGTTTTTCATATTTAACTTTTTTTATCACCAACCCGTGTATTTACACGGGTCTCGCAACTAGTCATACAATAAACCAATAAAATAGTTACAATCATAATTAACACATACATTATTTTAAAGATATAGAAAATATGTCTGATCCCTAATAAAAGTTTACTTATTTCGAAAGATCATTCAACTCGTTTGATCTTTATTCATTTTGACACATTTATTTAAAATCATGTAGATAATTAACACATACATTATTTTAAAGATATAGAAAAGATGTCTGATCCCTAATAAAAGTTTACTTATTTCGATAGATCATTCAACTCGTTTGATCTTTACTCATTTTGATACATTTATTTAAAATCATGTGGATAGTTAACACATGCATTATTTTAAAGATATAGAAAAGATGTCTGATCCCTAATAAAAGTTTACTTATTTCGATAGATAATTCAATCTTATTTTGACACATTTATTTAAAAATCATGTGGTGATGCATATTATTTTTGTTGTGATTCATATGTCGAATTATTCACTCAAAGTGGACAACTAGACATCACTTATTTTAAAGCAATGAAGCATGGCATCTTATAACTCACGTGGATGTATTATAGTATTAAATTTCACCACGTGTATTGTGAACAAGAGTAGTTTTGTTATTTTTAATTGATAAAATTGCAAAAATGGTCCTTGCGGTATGTATTTTTTTGGGTTTTAATCCAAACTTCAATTTTTTTGGGTTGATGGTCCTTTTGAGCTACTTTGCTTGCAGTTATGATCCCTGTTTAAAATAAAAGACTATTATACCCTTAATGAATTTATTTTTCATTTTTCTTTCACTTTTTAATATTATTATTATTATTAAATATAAAAGTGGGTCCTCTCTCTCTCTCTCTCTCTCTCTCTCTCTCTCTCTCCCTGTGTGATGGGATGTCAAACCCACCAAGCAAATTACATCCTTTGATTGCTAAATAAACGTAATATAACGGTAAAAAGGGGAATCAATACTCGGAGAAATGGTTGTATTCAATCACCAATGCAATTCAATAGAACTAATGAAATTAAATTAACTAACTACAATTAAACTAAAAGGGGTTGTTTGATTACTTGAAAATTAAAATACTTAAATAACTAAAAACCTTGCAATTAAGCAAGTTGATGAGATGCTCAAAGGTTAGGAATAATTGGTTAACTAAGGCAATTCAACACAATGAACATTTGTGTGTTTATCATTAGGATCTAGTACAAAGCTTATCCTTCATCCCAAATTGGTTATAGCAATCATGAAGCATGATATGCCAAGATTCCACATAGGTAGTATGGAGGTTGGGCAAGCCCACAACACACCTTCTTAATCAAGATCAAGGGTCAATTGAAGCAATTAATCCCAAGAAATCAATTAGCCTTAAGAATGAAGGAATCCCCAATTCCTAGAGGATATCAAATGCTTACACATCCATAAAGGAGCTATGATTCATAAGCTAGAGATGATTTCTACCATCATAAAGCCTTTGTTCTAGATAAACTCAATGATCCAATGCAAAATCAATGAAACAAATCAACCATTGCTCAATCAAATACTAAGCTCATGATCAAAGCATCAAATAAGCATAAGAATTGTAAA
Source organism: Lactuca saligna (assembly GCF_052625555.1). Lineage (NCBI taxonomy): Eukaryota > Viridiplantae > Streptophyta > Magnoliopsida > Asterales > Asteraceae > Lactuca > Lactuca saligna. The sequence goes on from NC_136422.1 coordinate 151,143,395, forward strand.
CTAGAATCATAAACATGGAATAAATTGATAATCAACATAAATCCTTCAAAACCCACAAACATTCATTGGTTTTCAGCCAAAGTCAACCAAATAAGAGTATTAGCCACTCATGGCAACAAAGTAACAAGAACAATAATCTAATTGCATAAAGAAACTACCTAAGATTTGGAAAGATGAAAGGAAATGGTTTCTAGCTCCCAAAATCACCTCTTGCAGGTCTCCAATGGTGGAAAATCGTGAATGAGCCTCTAGATCTGATCCCCCAAGGTTATAGTGTGCCAAATGACCAAAATGCCCAAACTGGGCAGTTGCGCGGGTACCCGCGCGACGAAAATTCCACCCGCACAAATATTGTTGTAATGCTATTGGTCCTTCATTCCACCACTCCATCCTTCCACTACCAAAGATTCCTTTGGTCCCCCCCTTTGGCCAGGTAATTTGAATCCACCAATCATCATTTAGCCACCAAATGGATACTCCAAGCCCAAAATTAGAAATTTATGATCCATCTTCACAAGCCCAAATAATCCAAGCCATCAACTTTCAAAGCCCAATTCTTCCTCTTTGATTCCGCCAAGCCCAATAATGCCTCGGAAGCCCACTAAGCCCGTCTCCAATCAACCTGCAACCGCAACAAGCACCGAAAAACCTACAAAATATCTCATGCAACATAACAAGCACCCGGTACAATCCATACTAAAGAAAAATAAATAAAATATAATGCAATAATGATAAAAAGATCTAAAAATCTAAAATAAACTAATAAAAGTAAGGAAATAAAATAAGCTATCACTCTCTCTCTCTCTCTCTCTCTCTCTCTCTCTCGTTGATTTTCCAGATCAATAACAAAACACACTCACACTTTTCCACATTTGTGAAGAACTTAAACATGAACCTTTGAATTTTCTTCAAGACTACTCAAGAACAAGATAAACAAGACCAGGTGTAACAGACCAAAGATCAACACAACCCTTTGTGAGTCGTCGGAGCCGCTATCCATCTTCATCAGTAATCCTCAACTTTTCGGCAAGAAGGGTTTCAAGATCTTCAGCTCCATCTTCAACATCGCCACCACCACTGATCAATACAACCATCACACCCAAAAGATATGCCCACAACCACCGGTCAAATCGCCACTAATGTTAAGCCTGTTTGAAAACCCTCAAATCTGAAAGCCGATGTTATGTTGAGCTCGTCATCGTTACTAGAGACGAACCAAGATCTGAAGGTTTAGGTTTTTTCCTCCAACACCACTTCCATGTTCTTCCCTTCAAAAAACTTCTTTCTTCCCTATAAAACATTGGATCAAACTTAAATTCGAAGGCAAAACAAGATCAATGTATCTAAACAATGTTGTTAATAATTGGGAAAAAGCGACTTATATAAGTAATATTTTGTAAAATCGGTGTATCTATACAGTGGGTGTCCACCTCTGGTTCTGCGTCCACCCTCTCTCACTTCTTTCCAACAAGCTCTCAAGCTTCCTTTTGTAATTATGCATCTGTATCATCCCGGCACTGGTGGTTGCCGAGATGGGTTGTTTGTTGACGTATATGGGTTTTTTCGGTGTTCTAGGTAAGTTAATGATTTTGGGTCTAGGTGATGCTGGTGTTATGTGCCATTTCACCATCGTACTTCTTGTTAGCATTCTTGTCTCGCTGCTTCTTCAATCGCATAAAGGGTTTTGAAACGAAGTGAAGAAGGAACAAAATTTGGGTTATGTTAGAAGTATAAAATAGTCATGTCCATGTTAATTTCACTGGATTTGATTGATTTTGTGGAAATTTGGTTACGAAAAAGATGAATACATTTTGGAAAATTTGTATCAATCTGAGTTTTTGTTCCAGCGAAGAAGGAGAGAGAGAGAGAGAGAGAGAGAGAGAGAGAGAGAGAGAGAGAAAGAGAAAGAGAGAGAGAGAGAGAAAGAAAGAAAGAGAAAGAGAAAGAGAGAGAAAAAAAAGAGAAAGAGAAAGAGAGAGAGAGAGAGAGAGAGAGAGAGAGAGAGAGTGTGTGTGTGTGTGTGTGTATGTGGGCCCTATTTTATATTTTTAGTTATTAAATTATTAAAACAGATATTAAAAATGTAAAAATAAAAATAAAAGGGTATAATAGTCATTTTAATTTTTGGAGGGACCAAAACCGCATACAAACTAAGTCAAAAGGACCATGAAGCCAAAAAAATCGAGGTTTGGACTAAACCTCAGAAAATGCATACCACAGGGACCATTTTTGCAGTTTTGTCTTTTTAATTGGGGAAATTACTTACGATTTGATCATCTTTTTTTTCTAAATCTTCGACAATTAAACTTTTACTTTGTGTATCCGTACGAGTGACAGTAATGGGTTAACCTCCAATTCATATATATGTGGCATTTATGGAAAACACAACACAACTGCGTGTCTGATTACACACAAGAAAAAATGATTGTTATCATGTTTGGGGGTATCTTATTAAATAGCGGTTTGGGTGTAACAATTATATTCTGCCATTTATAGAGATGAAACCGGTAGTTCGGATATTGACGACCATAAAAGTATAATTTGAATACAAAATGAATGTTTAATGATCAATGGTGTATAAAAAATATCAAATATGAACAAAAATGGTAAATGGTTACACCTTAAGTCATTTTTTTCAATCTCATATGTCACGTATATGTCAATTAGACATTAACATATTACAATCGATCGTGAATGTATAACTTAAACACGATTAATTACATTTGATCTACTTAGGTTGGATGAGTGTATTTATTTACTTTCTTATATTTTTTGTTTGTCACATGAGTGGCATCTCTCTCTCTCTCTCTGTGTGTGTGTGTGACACACACACACACATATATATATATATATATATATATATAGAAAATGTAATTATATAAAATTAATAAAATTAAGCTATTTCATTAATTAAAAATATATAATAAAAAAATACATTAAAAAAAACATAGTAGAATAGTACATCACGCCTCATCGTCGGTCATAACAACATCATAATCATCACCCATAATCATCTACAAACATGTCTGAATTATCGTTTGTATCGTCGTACCAATTATGGACCACATGATTTACATGAGCAATTAAAGACATGTTCCACCAAATCATTATGAGGGTTGTAGTGTCGAGCTTGGTAGTATACATCCCCTCTCTTCGCCATGTATTCTGGCATACCAAATACATACTCCTTCGAATATTGATAAATTCTCGTTTTCATTGTAGAGGAAATCGTCTTTCCTTCATCTTCTATAATCATATTATGGAATATGATGCATGCATACATCATGCAACTTATTCTTCTTCGCTAAAATGATTGTGTCGGTACTGTGAGTATCTGCCAACGACTCTATAGAACACCAAAGGCTCGCTCGACCTCCTTCATAAATTATTATTGGGTCGACTTAAACTTTAATAACTTTTCGTCGTTTGGATATGAGGAGGATTTCACAAATGTAGCTAACTCGAGATATATCTCATCAGTAAGGTAATACTCATGCTTGTAGGATGTCTAATTACTTGAGTGCATGTCACACCAAGAAGTTTTATTTAACCTGAAATGTTTTCTCTTATAAAAAAAATACGTTTTGATACTCTGATTTGATATAACAATGTTTGTTTATGAATGACATGGTTTTATTAATGATTTTTAAACGAAATTTTCGGACCGTATTTTAGGGATATTTCAGTATACGGCTAGCTCAATCCTATCAACCATAGGTGATCTTGCATATTGTATAAATATCACTACCATAATTGTGGTGGGTTGTTATGTCTTTGACACCTTATCATCGTATTTAAACGGTATCGTTATAAAATATGCATCACTCCATATCAATATATCTTATTATTTTTTATTATTATTATTATTATTATTATTATTATTTAAATAAAAAATATATTTTGAATTAATTTAAAAAAGAAAAAGAAAAAAAGATGATAATATTTTTCAATTCTGATGATCACATTACACAATATTATATGACACCCCATTGTACTAAGCTAGTGTTCACTATAACGATAGGTTGCGATAGTGACAACGATTAACATTCGTTGTGCCCATGCCGAATAATCTTATTTCGATAGATCATTCAAACTCGTTTGATCTTACTTATTTCGACACATTTATTCAAAATCATGTGCCCATGTGTATTGGTTTTGCTGTGATGCATATCTCAAAAAGTATTCTACTCAAAGTGGGCGTCACTTTTCATAAAGCAATTGAAGCATGGCATTTTAATAAATCACATGGATGTATTAAAGTATTAAATTTCATCACGTCTATCTGTAAAGTAGCTTTTGTTATTTTCAATTGTGTTGTATGTTCAGTATCAAAGGTTATTCGTTACACGTATTTGAAATTCATAAAACCTTTTTATGAAATTTAATATAGCTCATGACAGCAAATGATATTATCGATTTATCAAAAAACTAGATTACGCATATTTGATTACACGTTTAAAGATTATACTTGTTTTGACTTTCGATTTTATATAATTTAAAAATACAAGAAAATGAAGTATGGAGAGTAGTTGATGGATGGAGTGGTTAATTTTGTCTCTTTCTTTTTGTTTGAACTAAAAAAGTATTAGTGTAACAAAACCAATCAGATGCTTTTTGTTTTTCAATAAATTTGAAAAACACGTTATAATTATTTGATAAAAAATTGTTTTTCTCAGTGTCGCTTTTAGGTATTTTAAAACAGGGAAGATGACGATAAACTCGACACGGTTAGGTTGAAATTGAGGTGCTAAAGATTATAACATTTTTATTTTGAATTATTTATTAATAACGGCTAAAACTGTTAATATATGCAAAAACTGTTAAATAATAAGTGCATGCTAACGATTTAGGTGCTTTGGAATTTGGATGTATATACATATTATAACATTTTGAGTTAAAGAGTATCGTAAATATACGATTCTTCATAAAATTGCCGCGTTTTTATATAGTTGATTGAGAATAGATTTTGTATATTTATAGTAGGTTGGGTTAATCGAATGAATGGTTAAAATGTCATATGTTGACTATAACTTTATAATTTTTTTTCCTAAAGTCTTCCAAGTTAGTTTATATAATCCAACCTATACCAAATTTGATATAACCATTTTTTTCACATAATTTTTTCATTGTGAATAATATAGTTTAATACATGTAGATGGAAGGCAAACGGGCAACAAATTGCGCCGCTAGTTCTTTTTAGGTGGCAAAACTAATTCTTTTGAAAATTTGTGGGTTGAAATCATGTTTGTTAAATAGCTCTTGCATTTGTGTCTTTGTGAACAGATTATGGTATCATGTTAATCAATGTGATTAGCCTTTAATGTAAAGGGTTGATCATAACAATATGAAATAGGAAAGTGTGTTGTTATAATTTGATTTTTTTTAACGGGTGTAATGAATAACCACATATTTGTGAAACAAGTTACAAATGTTCCCTCCGTATCATTAATATTTTTTTATTGTTTTGTAATAGAACTATTTAGGAAACTTTCAAAAATATTTCTCGAGCTCACATATAGCGAGGCAAGTTTTGATGAAATAACATTAAATCAAGTAGTTCTTAGATGCTAGTATTACGTAAATGATTTGCCTAGAAACCATTTCACGAACAAAGATAAATAAACGGAACTAGTTTCTTGCAATGATTGATGTTATGTTTTTTGAATTATTTTTAAATTATGCAACATATTGAGCAATATGGTAGCATATCTCCTTAGCTATATTCCAAGTTTACTCTAACTTTTGCTAGAAAGTGTGTACACTACGAACATTGTGTGAAACCCTAAAAGTCACTCAATGACTTTTTTTTTTTGTAACATTCCAAAAAATACAGATAAAATTTTGTTTTTAAATTCATTTAATTCATAAGGAACTGAAACCAAAATATTCAAAAGAGTTATATTGTAACATGTTATCAGAGTACAATCACTAAGTGCGGAAAAACATAAAGTGATGCGGTGCGATTAGGCCGGGCCCTTCCTCTTTGAACTAGAAGTACCTGAAACAGAAACTGAAAACTGTAAGCACAAAGCTTAGTGAGTTCCCCCAATATACCACATACTAAACAAACATACTGTCAAGCATATCTAGATGTCGGCTTACCCCTTCGGTCTATTTCAACCGGATATTGTCAAACATATTTGAGTGCTTGTCTACCCCTTCGATCTATCTTAACCAGATACTATCAAGCATATATGGGTGCTTACAATCCCCTTCGGTCTATTTCAAACGGATACCGGGTCTATTTCACCCCTTACTACTACCACATAATATCGTAAAAGAAATCACAGAGTTATCACACAAATATAAGCATCACTAATAATATCACAAAGACAATAATCACACATAAACTAGTGGGTCCACCTTGGTACCTTTGACCCGCGGTTACTGCAAAGGAAGACTCACCTCAGATTGTGGGTATCAAATCGCACTCAGCGGATAACTTGTGAACTCATCTCCATATCGCACAAGCACAAAACCCTAATTAGAAATTAGGCACAATCTAACCCGAAGGTCCAAAACCCTAATCCTTAACTTAAGGAAAATGCTCCTTTACCTTTTCCTTATTGGGCCTCCTTCTCTCCAAGGCCAAAATCCACAAAAACACAAAAAGACATCCAAGCCCACCATAGGACCTCTAAGGCCCAAGATGGACCAAGAACCCCAAACATGGTCTTAAGCCCAAAAAATGACTTGCTACACTCAGGTAGGCTCGATGCCCAACTTACTCAAGTTTAAAGCCCAACACCAAACGAGCCCACAATCTTCTATGCCCATTGATTGCATACGTGTGGCGTACTTGGCTTGTACGCCCAGAGTACACTGGTGTTCACTAGGGGTCGAGGCGTCGACCCAGTACGCACAACGTACACTTGAGTACGCATGGCGTGCTCGTCTGCTAACTCATTCTTACTTTCATGTCTTAATCCCTTAAGACCTAACATGCAAAACTTATATCCAAACCCCTAGAATCATCCTAAGCCATAAAGTTGCAAACTTTATGCTTTTGAGTGCAAGTATGGGGCTCAAAACATTAATCAAGTCCATAAGCACACTTGGATGGCTCCTAAAACTTGCATGGTTGAGGCTTAACCATCAAGATCCAATTTTTATGACTCAAAACACCTCCAAGAGCTCAAAAGGATAGCTCATATGGTCTGAAGTTACTCAACTTCAAGAATCCAAACTATGGGACCAAAAGATACCATTTCTAACCTAAACCTAAATCTAAGCATGCAATGGTCAAGGTTTAAGCTTTATACCTTCAATGGGTCAGAAATAGTGCCAAACTTCTGGATCTACAAGCTCTTCCCGCGTCCTTGCTTCTTCCGAAGCTTCCTTCTTCATCAAATACTCTAAAGAACACCAAAAACGCTCAATGAAGCTCACAAATGCACTAAAGGTGGCTTAGGGTTCGAGATTTACACTTCAAGGGCAATGGAGGATAAAAAGGTAAGGGCCTTGGGAGACTTAAGGTCCTTAAATAGGGTGCAAACCCTAAAAACTAGGGTTGATCCCAGACTCACGTACGCCATGCGTACGTGGTTAAGTCCCGCGACCATATCTATGGCTAGTACGCTAAGCTTACCCATTGAGTACGCCCCACGTACTAACGAAAGGACCAATTTGAAAGAAGTTTACGTTAGGGACTTCAAGAGAAACTTACCAAAACTTGAATGTTACATTTTTCACGATGTTTTTAAGTTATTTGTGTACTATTTAACATCTTTTTTCTATGTGGTAGCATATATACTTAACCAAACTGCTAGGTTACTCAATATTTTGATTTTGTTTCACAAACTAAGAGCATCTTGTTGAATCCTAAAGTATCTTCATGCAATGTCCTTTCACGTTTTTAAAGTGTTTCTTATATTTCTTAACATATCAAATTAATGTTTTAGTATTTATACTTAACCCAACTATTCATAATCCATGTTTTTAGTGTATAACAATTTTGTTTTAACTAGGATGAACCATGTGATATATTTTTGTTGCGCAACTAGTCTCTAACATAAAAATCAGAATAAAAATCAAAATAAAATAAAAAACTATATTACCCTTATTAAATATTTTTTTTATTTTTAGTTTTTATTATTTATTTAAAAAAAATTATTTGATTTTTTTTTGGGACCTACTATTCAGATCCTACATTTACCTTTTTTGATCTTTTACCCTTCATTGAAATCCATACTCTAATTCATCAGCACAACCACAAACACCAAGTTCACCTTTGAAAACCATCATTTGCATTCAATTTACCTTCGGCAATCATCATGCGTGTATAAACTTTAAACCTTATATATGAAATTCAAACCTAAAAAAATACTATAATACAAATGCAAACCGAAACTTGAAACCCAAATGAAAACCAAAATTGATCAATTTCTGGAAAATGAAAAACAAAAGAGATTGATATCTAAAATACAATACTAAAATTGATTAAGAAACATATCTAAATTTCTCCAAACCTCTTTACCTAGAAAATCAAGAAACAACCTAAGCTTTTCATCTTTTTCTTATCTTTATATCTTTTCTTAATTTGATGTTTTCTTTCCCTTTGTTCTTTATGTGTGTATGTTTTAGAGGTTTGATGATACCAATAGCCCAATAGTGATTAACGAGAGTTTAGGTAAGAAAATAAAGAATAAGGGAAGACCCATCAATAACAACATCATTAAATTTACTTTCATTCATCAAGTATGTAGAGTAAAAAACTCAACAACAACTTTGATTAATTGATTATTAATATTTTAGGAGGATTAAACAATAACCAAAACAAACATAGGAGGAATAATATCCCTAATTACTCACCCCCCAAGTTTTTGTGAGGAAACCTTAAAGGCTTATCCTTGATTTGAGAGTGAGCATGAGAGAAAGAAAAAGCATGTCTGAGGCGGTGACAATGTGGTGGTAGGTGAAGGAAAATACATGTAGGAAAGGGAGACAAAAGACAGTTCTAGTCACATGTCAGCAAAAAGAACTGTATAGTGGCTAGGGTTTGGGTTTTACAGGTATATGGCAGGTAAAGGAGGGGTGGTTGTCTTTTCCGGAGAGGTGTAACATCTAGTTTCGAGATGTTTCATATTTCAGGATTATGGACCATATTTCGATCATGTAAGGGCCTTGAGCTTCAATGAAATAAATTTTAGGCCTTATTAGATGTTTATTATATTATTTATGTGCTCTAAGCCCTTGATTTTCGATTTAGAGCAAAATGATAAAATGGGAAAACTTATATGGCGGACTTCTTGCATGGATTATGGTTTTAGTTAGACATATGTTGAGTCAAACTACAGAGAACTGTGGCCTTGTCAATACCTTTCCATGCATATAAATAACATCGAAAACGGAGCTGGAAAAAAAAAAAGAAGTTATGGTTATTTGAAGTTGAATTGGAAATTGGGAATGTTGCCCTACGTTGGGTGTAGTAAAGCCCCTACATTGGATGTAGGTGCTAAATTTTGGACACGAGTTTAATGACCTACGTTAGGCGTAGGCTATGTAATGTTGGGCGTAGCCGCTGTAGACCAAAACCATAACCCTAAGGTTTTAAGCCCTATTTAAAGGTTCTAACTCCTTGAGACCATCCCCATGCTCAACCTCCACCCTCCCAAAATGTCCCCTTGAGAAACCATATCCCCCTCTTACTTGTTTTGAGCCTTGGTATCTTTTATGAGGTTATCTTCTTCGTTTGGTAATTGAATCTTGACAAACATGGTGTTTGTAGAGAGCATGGAAGAAGGATTCAAGTATAGATCCAACAAGGTTGTTTCATTTCTGGACCATTGTGAGTAAAAACCCTTCTAACTTGCTTATTGGTTTCTTAGATCTTGTTTTTGGACTTTTTGTCACTTTTTGGTCCCTTGAGCTTGTGTTTTTAGAGTTGAGAGAACTCCAACACCTTTTGAGCTATATCGAACAGTCTTCAAACTTGTTTGACTTGGAAAGTTGTGTTGGATTAGGTGTCTAAGCCTGTAACTATAATTGGTATATACTTGAATTAATATAGCACATTCATTTTGGGTTGCCCTCATATTAGCAAGTAGACAAGATGACTTTTGGAAATAGAGGTTGAATTTATTATTTGATTAATAAATTGAGATAATTGATTTATTAGTGTTTTATGAAAATAATATATTAATTAGAAATCATATTATTTAATTAATAATTAATCAGAAATTAATTTGAATTAATTTTGGGATTAATTTGATTAATTAAAAGTGCAGGGTATGTTTGGTTATTTATTAAAAGTTGAGGAAAAGAGTCCATGGACCTCACTAGATGAGGTGGACGAAAATCACTTGGGAAAACCCAACTAAATTCGTACAAGCCCTTGCATAAGGAAGGGAATGGGCTGCTTGGTCACCAAGTGATTTCCCAAAATATCCATACTTACTTTATATGTTGTATTTGAGTTGTTGATATATGTTATGAAGTGTGTGTTATTAGTTCGGCCAAGGATCTACCCTGGGTTGCATGGTGGAGTGTCTGCTTAGGAGAGATGCCTTTTGTTTGTGATATATGAGCTATTAGATATGCATGATAATGTGTAGGATAAGGATCCTCATGAATTTTGTGTTAGAATTTCCTGATCCTTATGGTTCCTTTTTGCTTGTTGGTTTTTTCTGCTCAAATATTGCTTGCTTTGTGCTATGTGGAACTTATATTGATGTTAGTTGACTATTCAGAGAATATATTAAGTTGCATGCCACAAGGATTAAATAGTTCTAGAATGTTTGATTTGGCCCTATTTTGCGACTCTTGTTTGATTCCAACCGTTGTAGTGCAGGATCTTTCAGTTGACAGACGGTTTAATCTTTGATGCACATAACTGTATTCGTAAGATAGCTAGTTGATATTGGTAGAAGTTTCCTTTGTAGCTGAAAGGAGGGTAGGGTGAGTATTCCTAGTGACCTCGGAAGAGTACTAGAGAGTGCTAATGTGAGCACTCGCGTATGAGGAAGTTTAAGTTGGGAATCTAGGTAGTGTGTGGTGTCTTTTCTAAACATATGGGTGTGATGATACACCTAACAACAGTAGAGTTCCTAGAAAAGTATTTTAATGTGTTCTCATGTGAGAGAAGAATCCTAAAGAGAGAGAGAGAGAGAGAGAGAGTCTAGGAAGAGCGGCAGTGTATACCTGTGGTGGCATGAGTATCTGAGATTATTAGTTGTCTTATGTGGTGACTTAAAGACATCCAGTCAATTCTCGGGACACGTATGGATAGGTATGGAAGGTAGTATGGGCCCGTACTACGGAAATCACAAGATTCATACAAGGATCAAGAAGGTTTGAAAAGGTTTCTAAGGAGCTAGTGGAGGGTAAATAGTGTGGTATAGCACTAACATTAATTACAGTCGTCCCTGTCGTTGTTGGCCTGTTGGCTATGATTGTTCAGAATGAGACCGATAATCGTTAGAGGCTTAGTGTCTGTAACAGTTTGGGTCTGGTTGTTTCAAACCAATGAGAGCTAGTTAATTTAGAGACCTCGAGGACCTTGCTCAAAGTAGTGCTAGTCTGAGTCGCGGGACTCAAGAAGGAAATCGTTGTAATGATCGAATTGAGGATTGCAACCTAAGGATGAGTGGTCAAATAATGGAAAGGGATGTTACATTCTGCATCGGGGTTGTAATTTTCCTGCCTCTTGTGCCCGAGGGAGAGAAGATGGGTTTTGATATAAGAAGGTGAAGTTTCACAGTAAATTGTCTATGTGTTACAGCGAAAGGATGTTTGAGTCTCAATTTTTCTTGTGGTTTTATGCCAAGGTTAAGTCCATGTCGCAAGTGGTATACGTATTGCGGATCCGAGAAGATCGGTTGTAACCGAGTAGACTCGGATTAGTTACTATTTTGGCTAAGATAGTTATGTAGTTATGTTGGGTTTGTCAGAACTATGTTTTGTGCATCTGGAATGGATTCTTGAAGTTTCAAGAGGAGAATGAGGTTGTGGATCAACTCTCCAAGTGTAAGGTTTCTTGTGCATAAGTTCAGTTTGGAAGGTGCTTAGTCTATCCAATGGCGTCTTGATCGATTTTGCTAAGTTTAGTTGGCGATGTTGGAGGAAGGTCTCCGAAGTTTCCATCAGAGATTCAAAGTTTTCTTGTTTGAAGTATCATCTTGTGTTGTGTTATGCATTCTAAGAGTCAATTTGAGTATGATCATGGTTAAACCGGTTTGAGGCTTTGGTGTTGCAGACGTTAGTCGATGTTGGTACTAACCCTAAGTGTGTGTGTGTGGGGGGGGACTAGGTTTTAATCTTGGAGGATCATCGGTCGGTCCAATTTTATGGTTTCATCGCAATGTATCAGAGTAACCTGTAATTCATAAATGTTAGATTTTAGCTCAGGGTTTATGGTTGCATGGGGGAGAGAAAGTGGGTTACCATCAAAGTGCTCGTGGTTAGAAAGTTTCTCATTGCATTCTCAAGTGTGATAACTAGAAAAATTCCAGAATAAACAAGTCTAAACTGTAACCGTGTACAAGTAAATTCACCTCATAACATTGATACAATAAGAACTTTGAATGCCTAAGGGCATGTTTATATAAGTTATTTGTTGGGTGTGTCAAACCCAACAAATGATAGGGGTACAACTAACTCCAAATACACTGCTTTAATGCACTAAAAAGTACTACAAGGCAAGCAGGATCGAACCACAGAGACATGGGGTAAAAGTCTATACCTCTTTGTGCAAGGTACTTCGGTCACAAAGGGGGTTTTGTTTGCAAAAGTCAAATAATGAAAATAACAATCAACTTTGAAACATGGAAAAAAATGAAATAGATTTGTAAACAAGTTGTAGAAGTGCTTCCATTTCTAGTTCTCAATGTTGTCATATAACCTGATTGTGACTTACTAATTCAACCTAAACACGCTCTCAGATTGTATTGAAAAACTACATTAAGTTTTGTACAAGCTTCCCAACAATTTCCATTTCTTCTCATACGCTCGGAAGTGTGAAAACATATGATATATGCTTTACAATAAGAAAACTTATTGTTTGTTACCAATCATTAACTTCATAGAACGATTAGGTGCCCTAAAAGTTAATTAACTGCATAAAAATTCAATTCATGAAAGTGGTCAATCAAACACAAATCAAATTCAAGGATTCTAGTTTAAACAAAAAAATAATACTATAACAGAATCACAAATCAAACATCAAATCATATGCTTCAAGTCAAGCAATCAACATGTTTTGAACCAGAACTAGAAACTAGGGTTTCTTAGCCACACATGGCTAAGAACAAATCAAACAAAAATAAAGATGAATTTGAAATGTTTAATGTTTACTAAAATGAAATCAAAAGTGTTTTCAATGATTAGGTGTTCTCAAAAGCTCCAATAATTTCCTCAAAGTCACCCAAGATCGCCCAAAATTGTTCTAGAAACCGTTCTCCCCTCATAAAATGACGGTTGCCTTTGTTTTATTTAGTGTTCACATGCTTTCCATAAGACCATATGTTTTTAGCATGCTCATGCCTTTTGCCCATGTGTTTTTGGCATGGCCATTTGTCTTGACCATGTGTTTTTGGCATGGCCCATGCTTTGTGCTAAAAGTCCAATAAGTCTTCAGTGTTGGCTCCATCTTCAGTCTAGCTTCACCACGAGTCATGTTGCTCAAATATGAGATAATAAAGGACAGACACGACCCGTGTTAGTGTGACAAGAACCGCATTTCAAACGTAGTCCTTTTCTATGATGACAATGCAAAAATGACTCGGGTTATGTCTTCATGTTTTCTTCCATGGAATGATCGGTTTATCTTCTCTTCATGCTCCAAAGCTCCAAGCATCCAAGCTCCATGAATTCAAGCTCCACGTTCCATAATGCCTGCAAAATAAATCAAAAATAGTGAAGTACCAGACATTCTTGATGAAATATGCAATTGCCCAAATAATCAACTAAATGCAATAATTATGAAGTATAATGCTATGACAGGATGAAAATAAACATGCAAAATAGGTGCATAAAATGCACCTAACAAACCTCCCCAAACTTAGACTTTTCTTGTCCTCAAGAAAGAACAAAATTAAGAATCCCCCTAGAGAAGACGATAGGTGACTAAAAAGAAACAAAGATGATAAAGAATGGAAGGAACGAAAAGGGCTAAATGGAATTGAGAGTGAATGCATGCAATAAAAGAAAAACTAATGAAAATAACATATGTATAAAAAGATTAACGAAGGTTCAAAGATTTTTTTTCAAATATTAATGCAGTAAACAAAACAAAACGAACAGATTCAATCCAATTAACCTTATTGTGTCATACAGTCGAAGGTGTACCTGTCGTGCATTGAGATAACTTGGCTTTAACCCCACAAAGATATATAACATTTAAAACAAGATATTTATCCACTCCCTAACACAACTCAACAAAATCAAATGTTACAACACTTTTTCACTTTTATATGTATTGAGTTAGCACATGGAACAAATTATGGTCTTACTCTCGTGAAAACATGTGATGAAAAACATGCTCAATCATTTTCATTTTGCAAAGCATGGCAATGACCGACTCCAGCTATTTGTTGACTAACAACAATCTTTTTCTAAAAAATATTTTCTAAAAATTCCCTAGTATTTACCAAGATTGGTTACATGTTTCAAAGCACTTACACGAGTCGAAGTAGTTTACAGTCAGTCCCGATGTCATAAGTTCGAGTTCAATTTCAAGGGGATCTTTTGACAGCCTAGCTTATTTCCAAGTTGTAATTATCCATGTAACATTTTTTTTAACTCTTTTATATTTTGTCCCTGCACAACTCCTTTGAAGTTCTATTCGCAAGGGCGCACTTTCAAAGTATCCGAAGATGCACTCATGTTTAAATGCTGACTTGACGCGACATACCAAGATGGTGTTCACAAGGAGGGTGCTACTATGGCATAAACAAAGGAGCACAGTTGTGAGGGAATAGTACACATCTACATGTTTAAGTTATTTGCTTGGCCTAAATTTTGACTTTTTTCTATTGTTGGGACATCTCACGGTCTATTTCCGTGAGATACTTCTAAGACATTTTTCGGGGGACTGATGTAAACGCGCAAAGATCCATAAGTATAGTTGGAAACAATGACCCCAAGCAGGGTATTTAGAAGGGAATATGTAGAAAAGACTTTTTAGAGCGTTGGAAGATTCGAGTCACTAAAATTTTATGTTCATTTTATGGCTCTTTTGAATTTGAAGTTGGGATACGAATGAGCACTAACTACTCTTAAGATCGGTCGTGCATTCCACGGGTTAAATTATATATGTTGTTATGCTTCAGTGTTGATAACCTTATCATTTTTTGTTTTCACACGAGTAGCTTCGTGAGACGTTTCGTGTGATTTTATTGCTTCAAGATTTTTAATAAAAAAACGAACAAGTTCTAATCTCAAGCCATGACTAATTTACCACTTCAACTGATTCAAGAAGATTAGATTCCTTTAGATTGATTTTTTTTGGTGCTTTGAAATGAAAGCATTAATATAATGGAAATAAGAAAAGTAAAAATATTTTGGATTTTTTTTTTTTTGATATGCATGTGCAAACTAGAACCTAATATACAAAGACCCCTCCCCAAGCTTAAGATTAAGCATCGTCCTCGATGCTTGGAGAGGGTGGGGCAACCTACTGACCGCGACTGTATAACTATATAGAGCATATGAACGAATTCTCAACAGTTCTAGTCAAACAATCTTAGGAATCATGCATCAAACTTGAGATATGGAAGGAATGTACCATTCAAATGCTACAATTTTTTATGTATGCTTAACTTTTTTTTTTCATCTTCAACCTCAAGAAAATTTTAAACACATCAATGGTGGAATACCCAATCGGAGATGAAGCTCCAATCTTCCTTCCAAAACACCTCCCCAAGCTTGCTCTTGAAACCCTATACAAAAATTTTGAAACTTAATACAAAAATCAATTCAAACTTTACAAATAAAAAACTAGGGTTTATGAAGAAAATCTGATTTTACACTTCCATGGGGAGAATTCAACCTAGATGATGAAGGAGATGAAGTTAAGAACTTAAAAAAAAACATACCTTTGTGCCTTAATCTCGGATTAATTGAAAGAAATCGAACCCTAAACTAGGGTTTGGAGGGTTCTCGGTCAAAGGATAATAGAGGGGAGGAGACCACGACTATGAGAAAGATAGAAGATTTTTTTAGTATCCAAAAATGCACGTCGAAAGCAAGAGATGCTCGTGCGATTTAAGCATGGTCTGTGCGTTTGTTTTTTTGAGATGGGGGAGTTGCGTCGACAACACATGGTCCAAAGGTAGGTCGTGCGGTTTCAAGTTTTTTCCATGCGTTTTTAGCATGGCCCCAAAGTTTGGCTTCAGCCCATCTGTTTTTAACAATTAGTCATGAATTTTTTTTTTCAAAATCCTGAAAGCCAAGCATGGTCTAAAATTAGGTCGTGTGTTTTCAGTCCAACCCATGCTTTTTTAGCATGGCCCTTGAGTTTTCTTTCTGTTAACCTCAAAAAATTGTTTTTTTTAAACCAAATTTCCTCTCGACCCTTAGATAAGAATACGAAACTCTCGAAAAGACTCAAAAACATTGCAACACATATGAAATAAAGTAAAATACATAAAATGGAAAGAAATACTCCCGAGTTGCCTCTTGGTTAGCCGCCCTTGTTTCAAGTCTTTGGCTAGACTTGACCCCTGACATATGTTATTCTTTGAATGTTGATGATCTCCAACTCAGTAAAATTCTTAATACTTCCAGAAATGGGACACTTATCGTGTACCAGACTTTCTTTTTGCTTGGGAACCATATTGGACTTAGACCATTGATGACAACAATCATCCAACCGAACCCTTTCTTGTACTTTTCTAGTAAGGTGATCAACTCTTCTTACTTTGATAAGTATGTCGAGTTAATGATTGGTTAGTTGTCTTCCTTCTTGGGATACATATCCTTTGAAGGTCCCAACAGATTAATCATTTCTGACTCTCGTGGTTGGTCTACCAGTGAAATGATTTTCTCATTGGCAGTGAGTGGCTCAACCTCTCTTTCATCAACCTCCAACACCTCCTCTACAACTTCCATGTCAACCTTCTTAATTTTTACTTCTTCCTTAACTACCTTCTCCACTTCTACTTCTTCTCCTCTTCCATGTCTTTAAATTTCAATCTTTGGTCATCAAAAATTTTCTCATCGTTCAAGGTGATGGCAGAAACAATATGCCTTGGGTCCTCTTCAATTTGTGATGGTAATTCGCCTTGAGTTTCCAATATACTCACAGATTAAGCAAGTTGAGAAATTTGTTCCTCTAAGCTTTTGAGGCTAGCTTTTGTGCTTTCCTGAAAGATTTGGGTAGTAGTGGCAATGCTTTTCACAATGTCTTCCAAGGACATGCTCGGAGTTTCAGTTTGTTGGGGAGGTGGAGGATATGGTTGTTGGAAATGTGGATTTAGATGGTATTGGTCATTTACCCAAGCTTAGTATGGGTTTTGGCATTGGTTGTTTCCTCAAGCTTGGTTATTTTCCCACCATTTATGATATTGAGGTTGATCATAACTCCATTGGTTTGGCCAATAATAGCTTCCTCTTTCCTGCACTTCCTCCCATTCCCCTTGTAAATATGGACACATATCGGTATGATGTCCATTTTCAGTGCCAAAATCACAAGGAATAGGTGTGGGATGCGCACTTTGGTCATTTCCAATCATCATAACTAACTACGCTAGCTCATAAAGTTGGTCTTCAATGTAAGAGGTATTCATTTCTAAGTGACACTTTCCGTTTTGTTTTTTTTCTGCTTTTTTAGAGATGTACCTGCTCACAAAAATCTTGGCATAACCAATTAGTAACATCGTGTTCCTGGCAACGGCACCAATTTATTGGGTGTGTCAAACCCAACAAATGATATGTGTACAACTGACTCCAAATACACTACTTTAATGCACTAAAAAGTACTACAATGCAAGCAGGGTTGAACCACAAAGACACGGGGTAAAAGTCTATACCTCTTTGCGCAAGGTACTTTGGTCACAAAGGGGGTTTTGTTTGAAAAAGTCAAATAATGAAAATAAAAATCAACTTTGAAACATGCAAAAAAATGAAATAGATTTGTAAACAAGTTGTGGAAGTGCTTCCAGTTCTAGTTCTTAATGTTGTCACTTAACCTTATTGTGACTTGATGTAATTTGTGATTATTATTCTAAGTTGCTACTAAAAGATATTAACACGCTCTAATACCTCTCTCTTGTCAAATTATCTAACCAAAACACACTCCTTGACTAGACCTAGCTTTATTAATTCAACCTAAACACGCTCTTAGATTGTATTAAAGAATTGCATTAAATTTTGTACAAGCTTCCCAACATTGTTCATTTCTTTTCATACGCTCGGAAGTGTGAAACATGTGATATATGTTTTAAAATAAGAAAAGTTATTGTTTGTTACCAATCATTAACTTTATAAAACGATTAGGTGCCCTAAAAGTTAATTAACTGCACAAAAATTCAATTTATGAAAGTGGTCAATCAAACACAAATCAAATTCAAGGATTCTAGTTTAAAAAAAACATAATGTAACGCCCGCAGATCCGGGCTAGTCAATTTAGAGGCAATAGGGGTCGAAAATGACTTTTCGACAAAATATTATTTAGAATAAATAATCTTAAACAAGTTGTAGAATATGTCACAAGGTTTCCGTACATATAAAGAACGCCGAAATCCGAGTTATAACGAAGAAGTTATGGCCCGCCGAAGTTTTACGGCAAAACCGGCACGGCACCGGGAGACGTAAATAGTGAATTTACGATATAAGACTTTTTAGCCTTAGCAATCTAAACAAAAGTCGTAGAATATGTTAAACTAAGAACATCGATAAAAAGAACGCCCAAATCTGACTTCGTATGAAGAAGTTATGATTTTTCTAAGATTCGGCTTAGCAGTGCACGGCCTGAAACTCGAAGTTTAGTTCGAGCGGTTTTTGGCTTACGTGACCTAAATGAGAGTTGAAGATCTCATTAATAGGAACTCAACGGTAAAAAGACAGATGAAAACGGAGTCCGTACGAAGGAGTTATGAACTCTTCGCGGTCATTTAACAGTCTAAACACCTCTTACTGTTAAATTTGAGATCGGTCAAGAATTAGCCGATGGAGTCTAAACGAAAGTTGTAGATCTTGATTTTACCTACGCGTGGATATAAATAACGTCGAAAACGGAGCTCGTATGCGAAAGTTATGATTTTTTTAAGTTTGAGGGCTGATACGCGATAGGGGGTGACGTGGCACCACCAGAATTGGACACGTGGCACCACCAGAAGGCCACCACATGGACCAACTCAGCGAGTAGGTCCCCCCTACTCGGCGAGTCCATCAGATTCCACCCCTATAAATAGAGGTGCCGGGTTCCCTCATTTCCTCACCCCTCAACCCTCTTCTTTCTCTCTCTAAACTCTCTCTCTAAGCTCCCTAACCCCCCTAAAAGCCTAGGTAAACCCCCTAGCACCCGAAGGAAGCCCCGAGGCTCCCGGAGTCCCGAGAAAAGAGCCTTTCGGCTCGGGAACGCTGCTCCAGCGAAGCCCGGTTTTGCGAAAAAAAACCCGCTGTAAGTGAGCTACGCCTACGCTAGTTTTAATATAGCTTCTAATTAATTATAGTAACATTATTAGGACCTGAAAACAATTATTTGGGCTATTATTATGAGTTATATTGAGTGTTATTTAACGCTTATATAATAATAATAATAGTCAGACTATTAATTTGTCGCGGTTATCGTTAAACTAAACCCTAGTGGTATCGGTACTAGGTTTTATCGAAGGAATATCGTTTTGAGAGTATCGAAGCGCTGTCTGAGTGCTGAGTCACCACCTACTCAGGTGAGTGCATAGTTAATTTCAGCTTACACATAGATATGAAGTATTTTATATAAATTACGTGTTGTATGTGTATATTATCTGTATACTTGCTATCTATGCTGGATGAACGTTTTATACATGTTTTCAATGATTTAAACTGTATATGTATTTTATATCTACAAAATGTGTTGGGTAAAACATGGGTAGATGTATTAGTTGCTGTGTGATAAAATGAAATAATGAGATGCCTCGTTATAGATGTTCTTGATGATCTAGTCATCTAGCGGAGTATAGATGACGACCACGGACTATTCTAGACAGTCCAGTGGAACACTAGCAGGCTCACAACCTGTAGGTGTTTATTCGAACTGTGTGTTTAATCAAACTGTGTATTTGTTCGAACTGTGTGTTTATTCGAACTGTGTGAACTGTGTGCTCACCAGATATACTCCATCCCAATGATAGTCCTTTGACTAGGTCCCTTGTGTTAGATGTTTTAGGGACGTAATGTGAGGATAACGGGAATGGGTAATTGGGTTGATTGTTTGATGTTTAAAAATAATAATTATATTATTGTGGGTTGAAAAACCTATGTACTCACCAGGTTTCCCAACCTGACCCACTCAGTTTATTTATATCACAGGTGTTGATACGAAGTCACTTTACACTGAGAGATTTAAAGAGATGTAGATCACTAGTGTAGATAAATGTAAGTTTTGTTTATGCTTATGTTTCTGTATTAACGATGACATCCCAAACATTTTGAAATGAATAAAATACGTTCCTTCGAAAATGTTTTAATAATGTATTTATCATGTATTTCTGGGAACAAATTCCGCAACCTTTTTATAAAATGAAGTACTCTGATTTTTACAAAGCATAAACAAAATCGGTCTTTTCTGGCCGTGATTTTGGGGATGTCACAGTTGGTATCAGAGCATTAGTTTAAGCGAACTAGGAATATGGATTTATTTCTAGACTTAAACTTAGAATGCTAAGCGATGATTGTGAGGTGTGAGCACTAGATTATTTTAGGAATTGTGCCTAAAATGCTTTTATGTGCTAAATACTTGTGCCTGATATGTTGTTATTTGTTCGGATCTATGGTCTGTTGCCGACCGGATCTGGAAACCTTATGTGTTTAGGATTCTAAGCGTTTAACTACGATATTAGAACTAGCATATAAACGTTTCGGAGTGATAAGGCTGATTTAACCGTCAATCCTAAGTAAAGGTCTAGATTCACCTTATTCGGTGTATAGATCAAGATGGCAAGAACCCGTAGCGGAAACGTGAATGCAAATGGGAACCGAAACCAGCCCCCAGTGATTGAGCAAATACCGATTGTGGTAGCCGCTGCTGAGCCAATAACGATGGCCGGAGTGCAAGCGATGTTGGATCGTCAAATGGAGGAAACTAGACGTTTGCTCCAGCAAAATCGTGAGGAAGCCACTATACAGATCGAACAGCCCGAGTTAAACGAAGGGCAGACTGAGGAAGGAAACTACAGTGGGACTGTTGGTCAAGTCAACCCACCAATAGTTCGACAAAACAACCAAGATGACGAAGTCGAGAGGAATGGATGCAAGTACAAGGATTTTCTGACTTGCAAGCCATCGACCTTCACTGGAAAGGAGGATCCGATCGGGGTCATGGATTGGATCTCGGAGATGGAGTTAGCCTTCATGACATGTGGTTGTAGAGGGAAGCTACAGACCACATTTGCAGTGCGTCAGTTTCGAGGAGGCGTTGTACGTTGGTGGAATACCTTGGGGAAGACTCTGAGCCCTAATGAGCCCCTGCAACTGACATGGGCAGAATTTCTGGTGCAATTCAAACGAAAGTACTGCTCAGCTCAAAACCTGCTTGAGCTAGAGAACCAGTTTCTAACCCTGAAGAAGGGAAGCATGTCAATCGATGAATACACGAACAACTTCACGGAAAAGATGGTGTTTGCCTTGCGTCTTGTTCCGGATGAGCTGACGAAAATCGACAAGTACGCAAAGGGACTTCCATGGGAGTATACGGTGCCAGTGCGTCAGGCGCCTACTCTGGAGGCAGCTATCTGGGCTGCCAAGTTTGTGGAAGATATGATTAAGGGAAGAGCTGCCAACAAGATTGAGGTTGGCGAAAAGAGGAAGTTTGAGGAATCTACGAGGCCCAATAAGAAGATCAAGTCTGGTTCAAAGGAGTCTAGCGGAGGAGGAAACAAAGTGAAATGGTGCGAGAAGTGCAAAAAGAATCACTTTGGGAAATGTAGCGAAGAAGTGACTTGCTACAAGTGTGGGAAGACCGGACATTACGCCAACGAGTGCAAAAGGGTGTGTTATGAATGCCGTGAAGAAGGGCATGTTGCTAAGGATTGCCCGAAAAAGAAAGAGGCGGAAAAACCAAACATTCCGCCAAAACTGAAGGCAAGAGCATTCCATATGATCCTAGACGAAGCAGATGACAATGCGAGGATTCAGGAATGACGGCTTGACATCCAAGGATCGAGTTATAATGTAGCCATAGAATCATATGATGTAGCCTGTTAGAGGCATAGTCTAGGGTGAACTTGAACACCTAAGTAATCGTTTCAAGAAATAATATGAAACCTTTGTTTTGTTATCTGATGTGTTAAGTTGTTTTTTTTCTTGTATGGTGACTTGGAGAGACTGCGGGACAATACTTGGGACGAGTATGAGTAGGTGTGAATGGTAGTAGAGGCCTATACTACCGGAAGCACAGGACTCACACTTGGATCAGGGAAAGTCACAAGGTTACCAAGAAGCCAGTAATTGATTTCGTTTTATTCAAGTATGTTGTTACCATTGTTTTGGTAATGACTAAGAAGATTGTTGTTATCCCGACCCAAGTGGTCATATCATATTGAGTCCGACTACGATGAGTAGGTTACAAGTTTGATGTAGCATCCGACTTAAACCAAACGATTGAATTCAAAGCGATCAATAGAAGTATCACGCTCGTTGTTAAAGAAGTTG
Organism: Lactuca saligna; assembly: GCF_052625555.1. NCBI lineage: Eukaryota > Viridiplantae > Streptophyta > Magnoliopsida > Asterales > Asteraceae > Lactuca > Lactuca saligna. Next base: position 151,166,186 of record NC_136422.1, read on the forward strand.
GTAGCTAGAAATGCTACATGTTAAGGTGTGATTATATCACATTAGAACATAAAGGAAGGCATAGCCTGTTTTAGAATTTAACTCTAAGATACCTGAGTCTAAAAGTGCGACACATGATGATAGATCATAATTTGGAGTCTAACCTGAGGTAGAGAGCGGGTGCACGATTAAGTACTGCTTACAATCAATAAGTCTAAGAGATAGACTTGAAGGAATAAAGAAGTTACAATTATTACCTAGGATGAAGAGATGACGTATGGAGTCATTATACGATCCTTGTTTCGTTGATGATTCCGGGACGTAATCATCCTAAGGGGGAGATAATTGTAACGCCCGCATATCCGGGCTAGTCAATTTAGAGGCAATAGGGGTCGAAAATGACTTTTCGACAAAATATTATTTAGAATAAATAATCTTAAACAAGTTGTAGAATATGTCACAAGGTTTCCGTACATATAAAGAACGCCGAAATCCGAGTTATAACGAAGAAATTATGGTCCGCCGAAGTTTTACGGCAAAACCGGCACGGCACCGGGAGACGTAAATAGTGAATTTATGATAGAAGACTTTTTAGCCTTATCAATCTAAACAAAAGTCTTAGAATATCTTAAACTAAGAACATCGATAAAAAGAACGCCCAAATCTGACTTCGTATGAAGAAGTTATGATTTTTCTAAGATTCGGCTTAGCATTGCACGGCCTGAAACTCGAATTTTAGTTCGAGCGGTTTTTGGCTTACATGACCTAAATGAGAGTTGAAGATCTCATTAATAGGAACTCAACGGTAAAAAGACAGACGAAAACGGAGTGCGTACGAAGGAGTTATGAACTCTTCGTGGTCATTTAACAGTCTAAACACCTCCTACTGTTAAATTTGAGATCGGTCGAGAATTAGCCGACGGAGTCTAAACGAAAGTTGTAGATCTTGATTTTACCTACGCATGGATATAAATAACGTCAAAAACGGAGCTCGTATGCGAAAGTTATGATTTTTCTAAGTTTGAGGGCTTATACGCGATAGGGGGTGACGTGGCACCACCAGAATTGGACACGTGGCACCACCAGAAGGCCACCACATGGACCAACTCGGCGAGTAGGTCCCCCCCTACTCGGCGAGTCCATCAGATTCCACCCCTATAAATAGAGGTGCCGGGTTCCCTCATTTCCTCACCCCTCAACCCTCTTCTTTCTCTCTCTAAACTCTCTCTCTAAGCTCCCTAACCCCCCTAAAAGCCTAGGTAAACCCCCTAGCACCCGAAGTAAGCCCCAAGGCTCCCGGAATCCCGAGAAAAGAGCCTTTCGGCTCGGGAACGCTGCTCCAGTGAAGCCCGGTTTTGCGAAAAAAAACCCGCTGTAAGTGAGCTACGCCTACGCTAGTTTTAATATAGCTTCTAATTAATTATAGTAACATTATTAGGACCTGAAAATAATTATTTGGGCTATTATTATGAGTTATATTGAGTGTTATTTAACGCTTATATAATAATAATAATAGTCAGACTATTAATTTGTCGCGGTTATCGTTAAACTAAACCCTAGTGGTATCGGTACTAGGTTTTATCGAAGGAATATCGTTTTGAGAGTATCGAAGCGCTGTCTGAGTGCTGAGTCACCACCTACTCAGGTGAGTGCATAGTTAATTTCAGCTTACACATAGATATGAAGTATTTTATATAAATTACGTGTTGTATGTGTATATTATCTGTATACTTGCTATCTATGCTGGATGAACGTTTTATACATGTTTTCAATGATTTAAACTGTATATGTATTTTATATCTACAAAATGTGTTGGGTAAAACATGGGTAGATGTATTAGTTGCTGTGTGATAAAATGAAATAATGAGATGCCTCGTTATAGATGTTCTTGATGATCTAGTCATCTAGCGGAGTATAGATGACGACCACGGACTATTCTAGACAGTCCAGTGGAACACTAGCAGGCTCACAACCTGTAGGTGTTTATTCGAACTGTGTGTTTAATCAAACTGTGTATTTGTTCGAACTGTGTGTTTATTCGAACTGTGTGAACTGTGTGCTCACCAGATATACTCCATCCCAATGATAGTCCTTTGACTAGGTCCCTTGTGTTAGATGTTTTAGGGACGTAATGTGAGGATAACGGGAATGGGTAATTGGGTTGATTGTTTGATGTTTAAAAATAATAATTATATTATTGTGGGTTGAAAAACCTATGTACTCACCAGGTTTCCCAACCTGACCCACTCAGTTTATTTATATCACAAGTGTTGATACGAAGTCATTTTACACTGAGAGATTTAAAGAGATGTAGATCACTAGTGTAGATAAATGTAAGTTTTGTTTATGCTTATGTTTCTGTATTAACGATGACATCCCAAACATTTTGAAATGAATAAAATACGTTCCTTCAAAAATGTTTTAATAACGTATTTATCATGTATTTCTGGGAACAAATTCCGCAACCTTTTTATAAAATGAAGTACTCTGATTTTTACAAAGCATAAACAAAATCGGTCTTTTCTGGCCGTGATTTTGGGGATGTCACACATAATCACTACAATAGAATCACAAATCAAACATCAAACCATATGCTTCAAGTCAAGCAATCAACATGTTTTGAACAAGAACTAGAAACTAAGGTTTCTTACCCACACATGGTTAAGAACAAATCAAACAAGAATAAAGATGAAATTGAAATGTTTAATGCTTACTAAAATGAAACTAAAAGTGTTTGCAATGATTAGGTCTTCTCAAAAGCTCCAAAATTTTCCCAAAATCGCTCAAGATCACCCAAAATTGCTCTAGAAACCGTTCTCCCCTCATAAAATGACATTTAGTGTTCACGTGCTTGCCATACGACAATGTGTTTTTAGCATGGTCATGCCTTTTACCCATGTGTTTTTAGAATTGTCATTTGTCTTGACCATGTGTTTTTGGCATGGCTCATGCTTTTTTCTAAAAGCCCAATAGGTATTTAGTGTTGGCTCCATCTTCAGTCTAGCATCACCACGAGTCTTGTTGCTCAAATATGAGATGATAAAGAATAGACACGACCCGTGTCAATGTGACAAGGACCACGTTTCAAACGTAGTCCTTTGCTATAATGACAATGCAAAAATGACCCGGGGTTATGTCTTCATGTTTTCTTCCATGGAATGACCGGTTCATCTTCTCTTCATGCTCCAAAGCTCTAAGCGTCCAAGCTCCATGCATCCACGCTCCATATTGCCTGAAAAATAAATCAAAAATTGTGAAGTACCAAACATTATTGATGAAATATGCAATTGCCCAAATAATCAACCAAATGCAAGAATTATGAAGTAGAATGCTATGAAAGGATGGAAATAAACATGCAAAATAGGTGCATAAAACTCACTTATCATTATTGTATGAGCATACTTTGAAAACCATACTTATATATGTTATATATATTATATATACTTATATTTTGAAAACCATGCATATATAAGTTAAATACAAGTCAACACAAGTCAATGAAGTAAGTTAAAAATCATGAAATTCACCTTATCATGTTGATTTCGGATTTTGGAATCTAAAAACACTTGAGTTTTCAGTTTTAGGTATCTAGAAACATAAGGTTTTCGGTTTTGGGTATCTTGGACCACTTTAGGTTTTCGGTTTTGGTTTCTCCAGTAGGACCGAAATCAATTAAATGTGGGACAACCAAGGTGATTTTAGTCATGCTAGGACCGAAATCAACCTTCTTTTGGCTAAAATCCCCCTTAAATATCTAGATATTTTACATTGATTAAGTTCCCAAAGTGATATGTTGCACTTACCAACGTAAGTGTCACATCTCTTACTCTCTTATCCTTTATATCACATATATATAATACATACATATGAACCATTCTCATTCACAGTTAATAAATTATAAAACATTCACAATTCTCTATCAAATATCAACCTTCCATTTCCTCTCAAAATTCAAAGATTAAACACCTCCTGGAACTTTATTCTTCAAGCTTATTCCTTGGTATTTTGGTAAGTATTCTTAATAACATGGTATTCTACATTCTTTTTATGATTATTTCATTTTATTTACACATTAGTATGTCTTAAAATTCATAGAATACAATCACCTTCAAGTGTTCTAACTTAAATATTGTCACAGTCACCTCGTTATCAAACCAGAACTGCACATAAGATGAGTTACCCCTACATTTTTACAAGATTTTTCTATGTTTTCAGGGGAGGAGGGAATACAAGTAACACACAAGAATATTTACTTTAAATATGCAAACGTTTAAATGCATTTAATTACTATTGTTACGAAAAGTGATAAAATACATGAAATGACTTTATTATCAAACTCGTATATTATTATGGGCAAAGTTTTGGTAGAAACGTAACGATGTGAAAAACAAATACAAAATACTTATTTTCTTATAAAATTATATATATATATATATATATATATATATATATATATATATATATATATATATATATATATATATGAGTACGACTTGGTTTCTACGATAAATTATATATACATATGGGTTACGAAACTTTACCCTTTGTAACCCGTTGAGCAAAGGGTATAATTATATAATTTCATATATAATTAGATTACGTCGTTTTTATTATTATTCTGACCAAGGGGATGTTTGCATATACAAACGTTTTCAGTACAAAAAAACGTAAACTCGTTGAACAACTTTGTGAGACATAGTCTTCACAATACACTACAAAGTACAAACGAAAGTCATGTTTTAAAACCTTAGTCTCCTAGAGGGAAAGTGTAATACTTGTGTATAGATCTATACGGGACTGGAAATCTTACACCTAAACGGTTAGCTACAGTTAGATCGGCAGGTCTGAGGTGAAAAATGACATCCTTGAAGAACGCTGCGGCAGGCCAACATCAGTCATCAGTACGGTTATAAAAACTCACATAAAGTAACGATGACTCTTTTAGTTCACATAAAATCATTTCTTCAAACGGTTTTAAGTACTTGATTAAAACTATGTAATACTATTTTAAGTATGGAAAATACTTATACATTACGGTCTTGGTACATTTAAGACTACAATACATTTTATGGAAAATATAGGATTTTCTGGTCAGACAAACACTATTACTTTACAAAGAGATTTTTACATATTACACATAAAAATGCCTAGAAACTCACCAACTTAATTGTTGACACTCTTTCCAAACAACTTGTATTCTCAGGGAATCAGTAAAGCAAGTAACCACTGAAATTTTATAAAAAATAAAACCAACTTTAATTCAAATTTTAAAATTTTTTTTTAAAAAAAACTTCGATTTAATAATTATCTATTAATTAAACCTTTAATTTATTTATTAAATCAAATAAGGATTATCCATTAAATTAAAGAAAGAAATTTAACCTAATCCCTTACCCCTTTGATTTTGAAAATATGGGAGGGATATCACAAAATCTTTAGTTATCTAATTAAACAATTAACAAGATAATTACCAAAAATAACAACCCATCCAAAACCCTAATTTCAAAATCCTTGACTTGGGGTGGAAGGCAAGGCTTTCAACCTTGCCTAATTTTCGAAAACCATAGGGTTAGGAAACCCTAAAACTCGAAAATATGGAGGCCAAAGGAAAGGGTTTAAAAACCCGTAGCGATTTTCAAAAAACAGGGTTATAAAACCCTAATTTGCGAAAAATCCAAGGCCTACGGTTTAATTGCCATAAACCCTAATTTTGTCAAATTCAATAAATTGCATCAAATCTAATTGAAAACAAAAACCAATAGCTCTGATACCATTGATGGGTTTTATACATAGCAAACAATCATATGTGTGCATGTAACCATAATTGTTGGATCTATGTTTTCTCTATTAGACATACAAGCATTGAACACAAAACTAGAAACCCTAGGAGGCATCTATTATTTTCGAAATTAACATAAAACTAGCGTTTAGATACATACATTTATTGTTATGTAGTAATAACAATAGATTCTTTGAAGATCTTAAGTTTGAGAACAAGTGTCACAAATGTAATACCTCTAATGGCTCACAAACACACCAAAGCAAGAGGATGATTATGAGAGAGGAGATAGAAGGGAGTTGCTTAAAATTTTGGCTCTTCTAGGGTTTCTTAGGATGGCTGAAATCTTAAGGGGTGATGCTCCTTTTATAGTTAAGGTTGCTTAGTTCCAAAGCTAGGGTTAAGATAAGGAAACCCTAATTCATTTGCTTAAGGCCTAAGCAGTCCATGGATTCCCTTACTTCAAGGACTTGGACGAAATCCTTAGAAGCTTCCAAAGGATTTTCGGCAAGCCCTCTTAAGGGGAATCTAAGAGCCCAAACCACAATTATTAATTAATTGAAAAACAACCCCTGAACTTTTAATTATTTCCTTTAATCCCAAAATTAATTCCAAATTAATTTTTTATTAACTATTAATTAAACAACATGATTTCTAATTAATAAATTACTTTGATAACATGTTAATAAATCATTTTATATACTAATTTATTATTCCAAATATTCAATTCAACCTCTTTCTCAATTAATCATCTTGTCTAGTTGGTAGTGTGAAAGCAACCCAAAAGCATTATGCAACTATCAATTCAAGTACACACCTAATACAGTTATGGACTTAGACACCTAATCCAATAGGATTATGGTTTTAGTTCGACATGTGTTAAACCAAATGTAACTAGATAGAATTGTGGGGCTCGTTAATACCTTTTCATGCATATAAAAAACGCCGAAACGGAGTTGAAACGAAGAAGTTATGGTTGTTTGAAATTGAATTTGAAATCGGGAATTTTGACATACGTTGGGCGTAGGAACGTCCCTACGCTAGACATAAGTGTTGAATTCTCGATGCGAGTTTTATGACCTACGTTAGGTGTAGGTTATGCAACGATGGGAGTAGCCGTTGCATACTAAAACCCTAACCCTAAGGTTTTAAGCCTTATTTAAAGGACATAACTCCTTGAGATCACCCCATGCTCAACCTCCACCCTCCTAAAATGTCCCCTTGAGATACCATTGCCCCCCTCTTGCTTTTTTTAGCCTTGGTATCTTTTGTGAGCTTATATTCTTCATTTGGTGATTGGATCTTGAAGAACAAGGTGTTTATAGAGTGCATGGAAGAATGATTCAAGTATAGATCCATCAAGGTTGCTTCATTTCTGGAGTATTGTGAGTAAAAAGCTTCTAACTTGCTCATTGGTTTCTTAAATCTTGTTATTGGTCATTTTTGTCACTTTTTGGTCCCTTGAGCTTGTGTTTTGGGAGTTGAGAGAACTCGAACACGTTTTGAGCTATATGGAACACTTTTGAGACTTATTGGACATGGAAAGTTGGGTTTTGGTGTTTTTTCATTAATCCATGCAAGTTGTGTTAGCATTTTTGGTCATTTTAGTGCATAAAGTTTAGATCTTGCTTGATTAGAGTGTCTTAATAGGTAACGTTGAAAACTTTATCCATTAAGACATTGTAAAGGTCCATATCTAAACGTTTGAGGGGTTGGCTTTCTGTATTAAGAGCTTAATAGAGTTTTGGAATTATGGGGTTACGCTGAGCATAGTTGTATGTACGCCGAGTGTAGGGCTACGTTGAGCGTAGGTATGTGTTACGCCAAGCGTAGAGTTGGACCATTGACTTTTGACCAGTTCAACTTTTGGTCAAACCCTGGTATAAGTGAGTATTTAGCTAAGAGATAGTCTTGGTTTGGCTTTAGGTAGCTCGGGTTAGCTGTTATGTTGTTGGGAATGCTATTGAGCTTCTACTGTTTTGTTTAGGTGAGTCTTCTCACTATTTCTACATGTGTAGTAGTGTATACATGTTGACCAGTTAGATCTTATTTGTTTATTGTTGTTATATATGAAGTGAGTTGCTAATAAATCCTAGACTAATGTGAGTTCATGGGATTACTGATAGTCCCTAGGGTTGCTAATAACCCATGAGGTGAACTGTTAATCCACAAGGCATGTTGTTAGCCAATGGGACTGCCGATAATCTCAAGGGTTGCTAATAACCCATAGTTGATTATTATATTGTGTTGTATGTGATATTTTGGGTAACTCACTAAGTTTCGTGCTTACAGTTGTGGATTAAATATTTTGCATGTACTTATCAGATTGCTAAGGCGGAACTGTACACACACATCAACAATTTTATTATTCGAGATTCCACAATGTTTTCATTATAACTTTGATTTTTGAATAATGGTTTATGAACAAATATGATGCCCTAAGTGTAATTTTGTAAAAATTGATGTTTTATTATTTTAAAAAGGAAAAAAAAAATCCTTGGAATTTGGGATCTTACAAGAGGGAAAACTAAATGTCAGCTAGAGTTTCGGGTTTTGCATGGAGATGGTGGATGAAGGAGAGCTTAAGGCTTCCCGTCGAGAGAAGTTGATGATCGGGAAGAGATGGTAAGGAGGTGAGAGGAAATAGATGAAATCAAGATAAAAGTGTGGGGTTGTGGGTCTTTTAGGTTATATAATTTTTTATTTTATTAAATAATAATATTTTTAAAATGACAATAAAAAAAAAAAAGTTTAAACAACTATATAAGTATAAAAGGATCATTTAATATAGGCCAGACACTCAACACGTAACAAAAAACCGTCCAAGATAAAAAATAATGATGATCAAGCTTACATATTACTCAAAACCACAAGAACTATTTGTATAATTCACTCTTTATTTTATTGTATCCCAAAAATTGTTTCACGGGACTATCGATATAATTCATTCTTTATCGTAACATGATAGTCTTTATTCAAACTTTTTAATATTTTTAACATATCTATTGATTATATGTGTTAAACAATGTTATTTCTACAAGACATCTTTGAACATCAAGCACAAGATTAGCATCGGATGTGATATATCCAAGAAGTCTATGTGGCTGCATATCCTAGAACCTTTTGGTCTTTGGCAGCATAAGGACTATCTTTTACTTTTGGACTGAAACGATAACTTCTGGCCAAGTATAAGGACTATTTTATTAATTGACTCTATAACCAATAAACTTTATCTGACTTGCCGACATTTTACCCTCCTTTTGCTTTTTATTTGCATAAGCCCCTTTATGCATGAAAAGTCAAATAGTCAAACGTTATTACGTCTGCTGTATAATTTTCCGGCTTAGACTAACATTTGGTCAATTCCAGACATGCTACTCTTTCCCCTTCAAACTTTATATTATATGATTCTTTCAATTCTGGCATTTGGCTCTTTAATTCGGTCTTTAATTCTTTATCAACCTAACTTTCGTTTTTTTCTCATTTTCCCCTTCTATATATCAGTTTTGTCAAATCTAGCCCTCTTCATTAGTTTCTGCTATTTTGTGAATAATTTACGGACACCTGGAGTTCTTTTCATAGACACTTGACCCCATTAAGTTCAATAGTTTGCAGCAACTTTTTTAAAACATTTTCATGGAAATGATGGATTCCATAAGAGATATCTTTTAGTCTTAAGATCTTTGTTTTCTACAATCTTTTGTATATACAAAGACCAATGTTGACAATTGGGTACTTTTTCATAAATCAGAATTGGTAGAGAAATTTCAAATTTTGTTTTGATTTGTTTACACTATTTAAAGTTTTTAACTACTTCTTGACCAATTTACCTTCTTTTCATACCATGTTGATATGACATAACATTTAGACGTCACCCTATTGTTTTAGAAGCATATAAACTGTTCAAACAATATTCACACCTAGTTATATATTCCAAAACAAAACTCGTTTACAAGAATTGTATAAAATTTATTTGTAATTTTATCTAAAATTTATATTGTATTACCTTTAACTAAAACTAATGATTTCATATACATTTGTTTTTACTAAGCCTTTGTGTTAGCTTTTGATGATAACAAACTTATTGGGTTGTCTTTTACTATTAGGATGAACGGAGTATGTTGAATCCTCTGAAACCGTTGAAGCCATCTTTCCCAAAGTGCATGGAGCAGTGTTCCCACTCAAACCGGTTCCCTCCCAACCTGTCTCCCCCCTTTCCAACCTCAAATGGTTTACTGAACTCACCCAAGACACTCTTTTTCAGTGTTGGGAAAGTGCGGGTGGTGTACCCCTCGGTACTGGAATGCCACTACAGCCAACCCACCTCGCTCCCCCCACTCGACTCCCTTCAACCTTAGGGTTAATGTGTTAAAATGACAAACAATAGTATTCAGTTTGATCTTTAGTATCTTTTAATTGTATCATACGAGAATTTCATCATACAATTAGAGTGGATTTCAGTCGGATAATTTTGTCGTATTTGATGTCATAGTGGGTCCAAGTTAGCTTCATATAGACATAAAGTAAACAAACTTTGTTATGTTGGATGTGACCTTCGATAATTGTTTTTAGGTCTGACAATTCAAATACAACGAATATGAACAAGCTTAAAAAAATTAAGTCTATTGATTATTATTTTATGACATCAACCTTATTAAATAAAATTTTTTATTGGAATGTTGAATATAAAGGATAAATCGTATGTTTTTTAATCGATATCAAGAGTTAATATTTAAGGTTTACAATCATATAAATAAGTTGGTCAATAAATAATAAATCATATTACGAAAATTTCAACTATATTGTAGTTAACTAGGTTATGACTCGCGTTTAACGCGGGAACATAAATTAAATATATATCACATTAATAAGTGGTTTTGTCTTAGGTTGAATTTTAATAAAAAAAAATGTTAGTTAGATTCATTTTTAGAGTTTTTGAACCAAACTTATTAGATAAAAGTATTTAATATATATTAGAGCAATTTGGTTTTTTAATACAATAATTTTTAACATAAATGATCTATGTGATCTTTGTTTTATCACAACATAATACGACTTCTTGATTAAAGCATGTTGTGTAGTAGCTCTATGAAATGACTTTGTTCGGTGTACCAACTCCCATGGAGGCTCATATGGTCCTTTTCATATTGGTCATGTAAAGCCAAAAACAACAATAAGTTGTTACATGTACCGACAATATTAAATTCTGCAAAGAAATTTGATAAACATTAGAAATAAAATGAATTGACATAACCATAAACATCAAATTCAGACATTGTAATTTGGTCGATTTGATGTCATAGTGGGTCCAAGTTAGCATCATATAGACATAAAGTAAACAAACTTTGTTATGTTGTATGTGACCTTCGATAATTGTTTTTAGATCTGACAATTCAAATACAACGAATATGAACAAGCTTAAAAAAATTAAGTCTATTGATTGTTATTTTATGACATTAACCTTATTAAATAAAAAATTTGATTGGAATGTTGAATATAAAGGATAAATTCGTATGTTTTTGAATCGATATCAAGAGTCAATATTTAAGGATTACAATCATATGAATAAGTTGGTCAATAAATAAAAAATCATATTACGAAATTTTCAACTATATTGTAGTTAATTAGGTCTTTATTCAATTATAAACTTATGATAACAAATATAATTAATATCTATTACAAGTTATTCACTATCAGATAATAATTAATTACACATATATATTTACGTGTTATCAGACTTATTTTATTTGTAGTGTTCCCCGTGTCCGAGTAGTTGGAGGTTATAGTCAAACTTTTAAAAAGATTTTAAATTTACAATTTTTGCCCCTTCGGTCTCTATATATACCTCATCAATTTCCTCCGTCTCCCAATTTCTACCTCGTTCCTAGATCTCACTATTGACTTTTCTCTCTCTAAACTCTAAAGCCTCCACTAAACATGATGCAGATCGGAGCAACACTTCCGGCGACCAATTTTAACGTGTTTCAGGCGAGAAGCTCCACTACCGGTGGTTTCAGTTATGGATCACTGTTGAACTCTTCAGCGAGAGGTTGTTCTACAAAGAGCATGATGAAAACCACCACCGTGTCTACCACCAGATCAACCCGGGAACACCTCTCTAATCTTGACAAACTGCTGGGTACAGAACCTAAGGTGGTTCTAAACGAGCCGGAAGTGGTTCAGGAGGAGGTTTCTGATAATGGGGCGTTGGATAATAGAGGAAAAGGTCTCTTGGGAGGGCTGAATCTGAGTCAGATTTGGCCGGAAAACAAAGTGGCGGAGGAGATGTCTCCGCGGCATCTCAACCGCTTGCGGCGGCTGTTGTCTAAAAACGGTATTGAGTATTCTCCCCGGAATAGTTTAGCTTCCCGGTGGAGGGAGTATCACGGGAGCAATAACTGGTCCGGTTTACTTGACCCGCTTGATGAAAATCTCCGGCGAGAGATGATCCGATACGGCGAGTTTATTCAAGCTGCTTACCATTGTTTTCATTCTGATCCCGCCATGTCAGCAGACGAATCTCCATCCCCACGCCACGTGGCTTTGCCTGACAAGGCTTACCGAGTCACCAAGAATCTTTACGCAACCTCGTCTGTTGGGTTGCCGAAGTGGGTGGACAAGCTGGCACCAGGGCTTGATTGGATGAGCCAGCGGAGTAGTTGTATTGGTTACGTGGCAGTTTGTGATGATCAAAGAGAGATATCACGTATGGGAAGGAGGGATATAGTGATATCTCTTCGTGGGACTGCCACGTGTCTTGAATGGGTCGAAAACATGCGGGACCTACTCGTTCAGCTACCTGGAGAAAAAAACCCTAGTTACGGGCAACCGAAAGTCGAATGCGGGTTTTTAAGCCTACATAAAACTACAGGCGCTCATGTTCCTAGTCTTGCTGACTCAGTAGTCGAAGAAATTAAAAGATTGATAGAGTTATATAAAGGTGAATCCCTTAGTATTACAGTGACAGGTCATAGTCTTGGTGCAGCTTTAGCACTATTAGTGGCTGACGACTTAAGCACTCATGTGAAAGACGTGCCACCGATAGCTGTCTACAGCTTTGGAGGCCCTCGTGTTGGAAACCGTGGCTTTGCAAAATGTTTGAGTTCCAAAAACGTGAAAGTACTGCGAATTGTGAACTCTCAAGATCTGATCACTCGTGTTCCTGGAATGTTTGTAAGTGAAGAGCTAGATAAAAAGCTAAGAGAGTCATGTGTTGCTAACAAGGTGTTGAACATGCTTGATAACAACATGCCATGGGCATATGCACATGTTGGGACAGAATTGAGAGTTGACACCAAAAAGTCTCCTTACTTGAAACCAGATGCTGATGTGGCATGTTGTCATGATTTGGAAGCATATTTGCACTTGGTGGATGGTTTTTTGGCATCGAACTGTCCGTTTAGGGCAAATGCGAAGAGAAGCTTGACGAAATTGGTTCTTGAACAAAAGACAAATATGAAGAAGTTGTATACAAGCAAGGCACAAGGTCTAAAGTTAAATCTTGAAAGAGATATACAAATGTCGAATTGCTTGCCGAGTCCATCTCAATAACACTATTAAATAGCTTTTTACATGTAATGTAATTTGTTTTTTCAAAGGAGTATGAAATATTCTTCTTGTGTGTATATTCTTTTAGTATAGAACCATAACTGATATTAGTTGGTATGATAAAATCAATGATCATACTAGGTCTAAATTTTGTGACTTTTTATGTATTACTATATAAGAAGCAAATTAATTTTCTATGTTACATAAGGTGTAATCGCATTACTTTAATTAAATATTACTATCACAAAGCCACTAGGTATACATAAAAATCTAGGGTTTAAAATCGATCCAAAATTTTCCTTGAATTGGTTTTTGAGATGAGCAACATAAATTTTATTTTTGGGTCCAATATGTTGAAAAATTATCAAAGTCGTTAATCTTATTTTGGATGTTTATTTCATCAATCAAGAGATTTATACCTTAGAGGTTTTTAAACCTCCATTTAAGGTTGTCCAACTAATGCCAAAAGACCATCATATTAGTGATCGATATGCAATGTTGCTCCCTACCTTTCTAATTATAATTGATAATGGGTCAATTTGAATTGTATTTTCAACCAATTTAAAGGGTTCATAATTTCAATTTAACCCAATATATTTTTACATAAGTAAGTTAAAATTTTCAACTCAACCAATATATTATATAATTGAGTTGACATTGGGTTGACATGTTTTATGTATTTCGAACAGTATGAGGCGTGATTGATGAATGATGTCCGGATTATGTAACGTTATGGCATCAAAGTTAGAGATAGAAATTAAAGTTGCGCTTTTTAACATAAATAATAATATAACATCATGATCAAAGTATATTGACAATTTTTATATATAATAAATTTAAATAGAATGATAGTTGAAAATATATTGACAATTTTTATCTAATTCTATCTATTTAATTAAATGGGTTAGACAAGTTACTCCCTTTTACTTAAATATGTTTGAAATTTTCAACTCAATCCCACAAAATTTAGATTTGGTTCAAACAGAAATTGAATAGCTTTTTGTTGGCTTTATTTCTAACTTACATAACAGCGTATTTGTTTCTTGATTATTATATATATATATATATATATATATATATATATATATATATATATATATATATATATATATATATATATATAGAGAGAGAGAGAGAGAGAGAGAGACTTTAGTCATTCATATATGATGCAAATGAACCCCAAAATTTGATAAATTGCCGTCAAATATAGACACACACCACCAAAAAATGGCAGGTTGCAAGGAGAAGAGACGAGGGAAAAGGTAAAAAGGTTGTGATGACAGATGACTAGTCGTGCAATTCAACAATTAGTATAAATTTGTATTTTAAATTTACAAGCAAAAATAAATAATGAATAATAATATTTTAAAGTTATAAATGTAAATTTTACTAAAAATATATGTAAAGCAAAATATAGAAGTCATTCCATACATTTGATTTGGTCAATTAATGTACCAGTGTGATCTCAACAAAACAATACGTGGAAGTAAAACTTTAGTACCGGAAGATGAAGTCGGGAGGGGATAACCGGATAAGGGCTTGAAGTTATATATATATATATATATATATATATATATATATATATATATATATATATATATATATATATATATATATATAGGGTTAGGTTCATGTGATACGGTTTAATTTTGTGAGACCGTGAAATGCATTTTTTTATTTTTTTTTATTTTTTTAAAAAAAAATTTAGTTAATCCAAGTTCCGAAAATAATATTTAAAAAAAGAATTTTTTGATTTTTCCATTTATTTTGCATTTTAAAATTATTTTTAGAATATGTACAACGTAATATTCTATTTAAAATATTTCACGTATTTTTAAAAAAAAATAGGATTTTTTTTATTTTTTTTTAGTTAATTCAAGTTCCGAAAATAATATTTAAAAAAAGAATTTTTAGATTTTCAATTTATTTTGCATTTTAAAATTATTTTTTAGAATATGTTAGTGTAATATTCTATTTAGAATATTTCACCTATTTTTAAAAAAAAAAACGGGATTTTTTTTAGTTAATTCAAGTTCCAAAAAATAACATTTAAAAAAAATTGGATTTTTCTATTTATTTTGCATTTTAAAATTATTTTTAGATTTAGTCTCACGGTCTCACAAAATTAGAATGGTCTCAAATGAACCTGAACCTATATATATATATATATATATATATATATATATATATATATATATATATATATATATATATATATATATATATATATATACAGAGAGAGAGAGAGAGAGAGAGAGATAGAGACAGTGGTTCAAATGAGAACCATAAAAGATTAAGAACCTAAGAACCCCATTAGTTAATAAATATTTATATGATATTCTTGTTAAAGATGTGAAAATCCTTTTTTTTTCTCTCTTTTCGATACAAAAAGGGTAAAATTGTAATTTTTGCAGTATAATATTTTCATTCTTATATGCTCTCATATTTGAACACAAAACTTATATAAATTACAAGTTTATACAGTCCATTCCTAATTTAATTCACAAAATTCACAATTTAATATAAACCATTTACTAATTCACAAACTTAAAGAAATCAAAATTTCAAACCCTACTACTACCACCACCACACGCTGCCACCAACCACCTGTACCAGGATCGCAACCATTATTTTCTTCTAAATTAGATCTGTAAATAAAGTCATTCATTAATAACATAAATACTGCATTCACAGTCTAATAAAACCATTTATTTCACTCATTTTGAATTTAATGCAAAAATTATTATTAAAACTAATGTATTCTTATATACTTATACAACACAACAAATAAATATATTCAGAAAAAAAAATTAACAAAAAAATTTATACATAACTCATTCATATTTTAAATTGTGAATTTAATATATTAAGTCATGAATAAAATTTACATTATTTTAAAAGCAAACAAAAAAATTATAAAATAATCACAGCTTAATGTCAATTCATTCACAGCTTTATACAATCAACTCATAATTTAATACACAAAATTTATAGCTTAATATAGTCAATTCATAGTCTAAGAAGAAAATATACAGTTTAATGCAGTCAATTCACAGTTTAAAACACAAAAATCATAGTTTAATACACAAAAATTCAAAGTTTAATACACAAAAAGTATCCATCAATAACCATATTTTCAGCTTAACAGTCTTTATATAGTCAATACAAAGTTTATACACAAAATTCATAGTTTAATACAACATAGTTTCATACACATAATTCACAATTTAATCTACTCAATTTACAGTTCAAATAGAAAATTCACTGCTTAATACAGTCAATTCGTAGTTTAAAAAGAAAATTCAAGACTAATGTAATCAATTCACAATTTAAAACACAAAAATGACATCTTAGTAGACTAAATTCACATTTTAATACACAAAAAGTAGTATTCACATCCATATTATCAACTTAAAACACTTATTACAATTAATACACAATTTAATATATAAAATTCACAAACTAGTCTAATAAATTTAAAGTTTAATTCAAAAAAAATTATACATTCACAAGTTAATAACAGTTAAAACTAAGATTAACAAAATTATATGACAAATTAGAGATTAAAATATCAAATTCACACATTAACAGAAAAAAACAAAAAAAAAACAAAATATAATAGAGATCTACAACAAATGCAAGTAGAAAAACATAATATCAACTTAAAACTTTTAACTCATAGTTAAATACATAAAATTCACTGTTTAATAACCAAAAAAAATATGCATTCAAAAACATATTTTCAACTAAAAAATTTAATACAATCAATTCACAGTTTAATACAATTAATTCATAGTTAAATATACAAAACTCACAACTTAATATAGTCAATTTACAGTTTAAACAATAAATTCACAACTTAATACATTCAATTCACAATTTTAAACACAAATATCACAGCTAAATACATAAACTTCATAGTTTAATATACAAAATATATGCATTCACAACTTAATTCACAGCTCAATAACTTACCATTGAGGCATTTCATCAAACACCTTATGTGCATCTTTTTTTCAGAACTTCCTTTCGTAAACACCATCAATGTAAACACCATACACACATCAGATCTAACCTGAAAATGGACAAAAACATCAGATCAGATGTCGATTTGGTGGTGTTTTGACCAAAAATAAGAGCGACAAAGACGAAAATTAGTTATACATGGGAAAGAGGTGACACATAACAGATCTGGTACAAATTTGACAAACATTTTCGCAGGTGATGGAGCATTTCAGAGAAAAAAAAAATTCAAGAGTTCTGGAACAAAACATTTGTATAATAACACCAAATTCTCAGATCTACATCAAATCTGAATTTATCTAGAGGTGGTCGGACATCTGGAGGCGCCGCTCGGTGGTGATGGCAGATCTAAAGTCGGGGGTTGTAGATATGAAGGCGAATGCACCGGGTCTGAAGGTAAATGCTTCAGATCTGAAGGCGGCGGCTCCGAATCTGAAGATTGTTGTATTCTAGCGACGACGACGGTGCCGACAGTGGTGTCGGCATTGGTGGTGGTGGTCGGCAGCAGTAGAAGGTAAGAGAGAGAAAGAGAGAGATGAGAGAGAGGTGAGAGAAAAGTTTTCTTGTGAGATTATATTGATCAAATATATCATATGATTTAAGTTATAAGGTAAAAATAATAGTTCTTATGACTTTTTATGGTTCTCATTTGAACCTTTACCTATATATATATATATATATATATATATATATATATATATATATATATATATATATATATATATATATATATATATAGAGAGAGAGAGGTAGGTTTAAATGATTTTAGCAAGTATTATGTGTCTAAATGCACCAATGAGAATTCAAGAAATAATAAATAATTAAATAAATCATTAAAGGGTATTTTGGACCTTTTGTGCTTTTAATCAAGTAAATCATTTAATTGAAATCGTTCAATTAAGGAAATAAACTAATCATTCAATTAATGAAATAAACTAAATATATTTGACCTAGTTATGTTTGTGGCCGAACACTTCATCATCGGCATCAACACATCACCATCACCGATTTTGCTTCTTCTTCTACACTCGATGGATCCAAAAGGGAGCACATACTCTCGTCTCACAATCGATGATGGACTCTGGGATCGATGAGGCTGAAGAAGGGGATGCAAAGGAGCAGTGGCATTGTTGTGGGGTCCGTGAACACGAATGAGAAGCGAGGAGCGAACGATGAGGAAATCCTGGCGATTGCAGGTACTTGGACGGAGGTATGCTACGGCAGCCTCCTGTGCTTGTTTCTCTGGTCCGGTAATCCAAATATTATTTTCGGAAAAAAAATTCATTTGGTAGATAAAACAAAAAACATATTTAACATACAAAATAATTGAAAATTTTCGGAAAAAAAATTCAAATATTATTTTCGGAACTTATATTTTCCAAAAAAAAATAAAAAAATACATTTTTTTACATATTCTAGTAGACTAAATATAATATTCTACATGTTTGAAAAATCTAGTATAATATTTTAACATTCTAAAAATCATATTAGAATATTTACAGTATAATATTCTATTAGAATATTTCACGTATTTAAAAAACACAGTAATTTTTTTTATTTATTTATTTTTATTTTTTTAGGTAATTAAAGTTCCAAAAATAAAAATTAATTTTTTTTTTTTTGATTTTTCCTTTTAATTTGCATTTATATTTATTTTTAGATTTGGTCTCATGACTTCATAAAATTACCATGGTTTCAAATGAACTTGAATATCTCTCTCTCTCTCTCTCTCTCTCTCTCTCTCTCTCTCTATATATATATATATATATATATATATATATATATATATATATATATATATATATATATATATATATATATATTATTTTATAGCGTTTTAATTAGAGAGTTGTTTAGAACGTTTATGAGTTTAGGAAAAACTTTAAAAAAATCTGCATAAGAAGGTTTTACTTATTTTATATATATATATATATATATATATATATATATATATATATATATATATATATATATATATATATATATATATATATATATATATATAGCGTTTTAATCAGAGAGTTGTTTAGAATGTTTATGAGTTTAGGAAAAACTTTTAAAAAAATCCACATATGAAGGTTTTACTTATTATTTCAAACAAAAAATAATTTAAAAACTGTACCAATAGCTTTTAAAAGATTTTAGATTTTCTGAGATTTTAGCTTTTGAATTTCTATGTAATTATAGAGCATTAAAAGCTAACAATCATTTTGATCAAATACTTTCTCTACAAATATAAGCTACAACTTTCAATTAGCTTCGCTAGATATGTTTTATTTTCTTTTTTACAAAAAAATAAAAAATAAAAAAGATAAATCGCCTTTAAATAATAATAATTAGGAAAAAAACAATATAAATTCCACATCAACTAAACGAAGTAAATCACATTATGCATCTCAACAAAATTATGGATATGTGGAATCATGCCAATAAAAATAGACATGTTCGTTTTTTAAACATTTTTCCTATGGGCCAGTAGAAAAGATAATTCCCTATAAATTGTTTAAAATGTTTACAAAGTTCCAATGTAAAATTTGTCTCAAGCATTCATTAAAAATTTGAAAATCAAATTTAGTACTTTAAAAATGGTGGTGTTTGCGATCCAGTATCATCACAAAAGTTTAAATAAACTATGTGTCATGCTAGCATTAAATTTCCAATCATCTTCATTTATGAATACATTTTAGTATGTTAGGTTTGGAAAGTCTAGTGATTAATATCATAATCTGACAATAGAATGAGATTGGTAATACTAATAAGTTAGTAATACGTTGATTTTTACCACAAAAATATTATAAAAAACCGAGTCATAAATCTTAGGCGAATCAAATATAGTCATCCCAAACAAAGTATCAAAAGGAGGAAAATTATAAAATTTGCAAGCTAGAGTGTACAGTCAAGCCTTTGTCTTCCCGTAATCATCTGAAGTACCTGAAACACATTTAATCCACAACTGTGAGCATGAAGCTTAGTGAGTTCCCAAAATATTACATACAACTCAGCAAAGTAAACAATTATGTGTTATCAACAACGCTATAGATTAACAACACATTTCAGGGGTTATTAAAACCCTGGGGACTATCAGTAGACTCGTGGACTCATAGTTGTGTAAGAGATATCAATAACACAGTTACACAAAACACATCAACAAGTAAGACTCAGTTTGTCAACATGCATACACTACTACACACGTAATATAGTGAGAAGACTCACATCACAGATAATAACTCAAACAAGACAGCTTTCACACAGTGAAGACCGGTACTATGTAACACCTAGCAGCACTAAAAGTACTCAGTCAGTCTACACCTGAAATCCTCTAAATTGACCAAAAGTCAACCATAGTCAAAAGTCAATGATCAAAGTCAACTTTGACCATTCTCCACGTCGTGGCCACCCATAGACCACTCATGAGCACTCCAAGACTAAAACAGTCGTCCACTAGTCAAATCCCACTTCATGGCCACTATTGTACATGTCGTGGCGTCATCTAAGTGGAAAGGTCGCAGAAACACCAGTTGCCATGTCATGGCAACTAATCGACGCACCGTGGGCTATGGGAATCCGCAACTTAATGGATTAAGTTGTTACACCTCAACCCTAACAGCTCTAACACTCGAATCTAAATCCCCACAA
This sequence comes from Lactuca saligna, assembly GCF_052625555.1. Taxonomy (NCBI): domain Eukaryota; kingdom Viridiplantae; phylum Streptophyta; class Magnoliopsida; order Asterales; family Asteraceae; genus Lactuca; species Lactuca saligna. Next base: position 151,187,151 of record NC_136422.1, read on the forward strand.
GGTCTTGATGGATAAAGTTTCCAACTTTATCCATTAGGATATGCTAATAAGTCAAGATCTTCATTCCTAAGTTCTTAATGACAACACCAAGGCATAGGTTCACTCAAAAACCCATGTAAGCCAACTTTACAACCAACCCCAAGGTCCAGAAGCTATCAATTCACTCAAAAAATTCTAGTGTTCACTCAAAATCTAAGAACAAGAAGATTTGGGGATAAAACTCATTAAATGGTCTAAAATTAGATCTAGAAAACTAATGATCGAGGTAACGACTTTATACCTCCAAAGATGCATAAATGAGATGTAGATGCCACATCTAAGCTGGAATCACACACACAAACAAGACTAAAAGCTCTTTTTTTCTTCGACCATAACAAAAATGGAGTTCAAGCTCTCAAACCACGGAAAAGGGGGCTAGGGTTTGGCTGGGGATTCATTTTCAGAGGGTGGAGGCTACCAAATGAGGCAACCCTATAAGTTGGTATCCTTAAATAGGGAACCAACCCCAAGACTAGGGTTTTACAACCAAACGACTGCCAAGCTGTGACCACACAATGCCATGTCATGGCCAAGCACGGATGTGCATTCTTCATTAACTGAATGCCACGTCGTAGCACTCTATTTCCACGCCGTGGCCAAACCAAAATAAAAACACTTGAAAATTAATACCTGGAATACGAATGTTACAATTCTTCCCCACTATAATCAAACTTCACCCTTGAAGTCCTCACTTGTAAATAGATCAGGGTAATGCTCGTGTATCTCTTCCTCGGGTTCCCAAGTTCACTCGGAGCCCTTCCAATGCTGCTACCAAACCTTGACTAGATTCACTACCTTGTTCCACAAGGCATTTGTTTTTTTAGCGGTAATCGCTATCGATCACTCAACATAATTCAAGTGGTCATCTACCTGAATATCATCCAAGGGTACTACAACGGACTTGTCTGTTACACACTTCCGAAAATAGGATATGTGGAAGATGTTGTGAATCTGATTGAAATAAGTCCAAACGGTAGGCTACCTTTCCCATACTAGTTGCCACGTAGAAAGGACCAATAAACCTATGTAACGCCCGTAGATTCGGGCTAGTCAATTTAGAGACGATAGGCATCAAAAATGAATTTTTGATGAAAGATTATTTAGAATGAATAATCTTAACTAAGTTATAGTATATGTTACAAGGTTTCCGTACATATAAAGAACGCCGAAATCCGAGTTATAACGAAGAAGTTATGACCTGTCGAAGTTTTGCGACAGAACCGGCACGACACAACGCGATGTAAAAAAATAAATTTACGTTAGAGCGATATTTAGCCTTATCAATCTAAATGAAAGTCATAGAATACGTTAAACCATGAGCGTGCATAAAAAGAACGCCCAAATCTGACTTCGTATGAAGAAGTTATGATTTTTCGAAGTTTCGACTTAGCAGTATGCAGCCCGAATGCTCGATTTGAGACCGAGCGGTTTTTAGCCGAAACAATCTAAATGAGAATTGAATATCTCATTAATTGTAGTAAAACGATAAAAAGATAGACGAAAACGGACGTCGGATGAAGAAGTTATGATTTTATAACGGAGTTTTCCTGTCCCGGCCTACTAAAAATAAATAATAAAAATAAATTCAAAATTAGCCGACGGAGTCTAAACGAAATTTGTAGATCGTAGTCTCACCTACGCGTGGATATAAAAAACGTCGAAAACGGAGTTCGTATGAGGAAGATATGAATTTTTGAAGTTTATTTAATAATTTCGATATTTAATTTAAATAAAAATTGGCCGATATTATCCATGGGGGAGTCAGCGACCTTATCATCGTTACGCCCTGCGTAATGAAATTTACGCCCCGCGTAAATCGGGCTTCAGCCCCCTATAAAAGGAAGTCTAGTGCAGCCGATTCAATTGCTCATTTCTTCCCGTTTTCTCGCGTTTTTGCATCGTTTTTCGTGCAAGAAATATCCCGAAGCCCCGGTATCATTCCCGAGCCCCGAAGCAAGTCCCGAGGCCCTGGAGATCCCGAGAAGTGCAATTCCCGAGCCAAAGCTCTGCCCGCGAGGAGTCCGGTTTTTGTGAAGATCTTCCAGATCTACCGAAGAATACTACTTCTACAAGCCGTAGTGTTGTCCGATCATCTTCTGATCAAATGAGTGTGTAGTTACTTTCTTCTAACGCAAAATTATGAAGTATTTTATACGAAATACGTGTTATGTGTATATATATTGTGGTTTATATGTGTGAGTGTGCGGTTACTCTCTTCTAAACACATAAATATAAGCATTAGCTATGAAATATGTGTTATGTGTTATATATTAATTGTCTATATGAGATGGGCTTGGAATTGATGTTTTTATATGGGTGTTAAATGATTTAAACTATATATGTAATTTATATCTACAAATATGTTGGGTAGAACATGGGTAGATGAAATAGTTGATGTGTGTTGAACGAATGTGATAAGAGAAAGGTGAGGATATAATGGTGATGATAATTAGGTGATGAGAAATAGGTGATGATGATTAGGTGATGAGAAATAGATGATGATAATTAGGTAATGATAAATACGTGATGTGAGATGAGAGGAGATACCATAACCTTGACCGGCGATGTGGAAATTTGGCGATGTAGTCATCTACCAGAGTATAGATGGCGACCACGGACTATTCTAGATGACCCCGTGGAAACACCAGCAGGCTCATAACCTGTAGGTGATGAATTACGAGTCCAGACGATGTTGTGGCTACGTATTCATGCGATGATACTCTAACCCTTACTATAAATTACGAGTCCAGGCGATTTTGTGGCTATGTATTCATGCGATGATAGTCTAACCCTTATTATGACTTACTAGTCCAAGCGATGTTGTGACTACGTATTCATGCGATGATCCTTAGGAAAAAGTCCTTAGCAACAAACATACAAGGAAATGTGATGTAAGGAGATGAGAGGTAAATATGATGTAGGAGATGACCCTTAGGATAATTCCTTAGGGAAGGTACTTAAGAAATAAATGGAGATAACGGGGATGGGTAATTGGGTTGATTGTTTGATGATTGAATATAATAATTATATTATTGTGGGTTGAAAACCCTATATGCTCACCAGGCTCCCAAGCCTGACCCACTCAGTTTAATTGTATCACAGGTATCGATACGAAGCTGCTTTGCACTGAGAGATTAAAGGAGATGTAAATCATTAGTGTAATTGAATGTAAGTTCTGTTTATGCTTATATGTCTGTATCAGAACATGACATCCCGAGGTTTTATTATTAAATGAAAATACATTCTCTTTGAGAAATGTTTTGATAAGTTGTTATCATATCTTGTTTTGGGAACAAATTCCGCAACCGTTTTCTTTAAAAGATTACTCTGATTTTATAAAACAAAGCATAAACAAATCGGTCTTTTCTGGCCGTGAAAATGGGGATGTCACAACCTGGGACCAAGATTGCCCCGATTTTCGAATTAGATGATGCCTTTCCTAGGCGACACCTTCAGAAGTACCATATCCCCAACATGAAACTCCAACTCATATCGACATCGGTCGGTATAGATCTCCTAGCGACTCTGGGTTGTTTGAAGTCTCTTCCTAACCTGCTGAATAAGCTTCGGCATCCTGAGAACTATCAAAGTGATCCCCATGACTCTCTGGTCAACCTCTCCCCAAAAAATCAAGGTCTTGTACTTCCTCCCACAAAGGAGTTCAAAAGGTGGCATACCAATGTTGGTGTGGTAGCTGTTGTTATATGAAAACACAACCAAAGGGATGTAGGAGTCCCAACTCCCACCGAAGTTTAGGACGCATGCTCTCAGCATATCCTTGAGCATCCAGATAGTCTGTTCGCTATGTCCATCCGTTTGTGGATGGTAGGCGGTGCTAAGGTGTAACTGGGTACCCAATTCCTCGTAGAACCTCTTCCAAAATCTGGAAGAGAAACAGACATCCCGATATGAAAAAAATCAAGGTACACATCCCATGGCGAGCAATCAATTCACAAACATAAATTTTGGCTAACTTTTCAGCCGACGAGTTCTCCTGGATGTCCATAAAGTGAGCACTCTTGGTCAATCGATCAATAATCACCTAGATAGTGTCCAAATCCTTTGCAGTCGTAGGTAGCTTCATGATGAAATACATGGTGATCTGCTGCCATTTCCACAATGGGACCTCCAATGGCTGCAATTTTCCATGAGGGCACTGATGCTCGGCCTTGACATTCCAGCAAGTCAGATGCTACTCTAAGAACCAAGCTATATCCCTCTTTATACAAGTCCAACTATACTTGTATCTCAGATAATGATAAATCTTTTTTTACACTTGGGTGGATAGAGAATCTAGATTTGTGTGCCTCATGCATCAAAATATGTCGGGTCTCGTCTGAATAAGACACCCAGATCCTGCCATGAAATGTCAGTATCCTCGACTATCATAATCAAAAGCTGACATCTGACCAATCATCCACTCATTCTTCTGATTTTCCACACTAATGGCATCCACTGGAGAAACCCTTTTCATCTCCAATACCAGATTCACTATTGTCATCTTCATATATATTTCCTGAATCAAAGTATTAACCACCCTACGACTCTGTGCATTTGCCACCATGTTGGCCTTACCCCGGATGGTACAAAATATCACAGTCGTAGTCCTTCACTACGTCAATCCATCTTTGTTGCCTCATATGCTAACTGGGTTGATCCATCAGACACCTCATACTATTGTGATCCATATAAATAGTACACTAGACTCCATACAGATAGTAATGCCAAATCTTGAGGGCGAAGTCTACCGCCCCGAACTCCAGATCAGGAGTGGAATACTTTGTCTCATGAGGCTTCAGCTGCTTTGGAGAGTAAGTGATCACATTCCCATTACGCATTAGTATTGTGACCAAGCCCATAATAGATGCACCACAGTATACAACGAAACTATAAACTATATCAGGAAGGGTAAGCACTAGTGCCTCACAATGCTTCTGTCGAAGAGTCTCAAATGTTGTATGTTGCTCATGCCCCCAACAAAAAGTGGCATCCTTCCTAATCAGTATGGTGAGAGGAACTACAATCTTGGAGAAGTCCCTAATGAATATCTGATAATACCCTGCCAGCCTTAGGAAACTCTGAATCTCAAATGGAGGCTTCGGTACATCCCACCACATAATTGCCACAATCTTGGTTGGGTCGACCAATATTTCATCCTAGTTGATGAGGTGCCCCAAAAACTGGACTTCGTGCAACCAGAACTCACACTTGGAGAACTTAGTGTGCAACCTCTCCATCCTAAGAACCCCAAGAAGCTCTCGTGGATGCTCCTTATGTTGCTCCTTGGTCTTGAATAAACAAAATATAATCGATGAAAACAATCATTGAATAATCCAACATGGCCCTACACACTCGGTTCATGAGATCCATGAACATTGCAGGTGCATTGGTGAGCCTGAAAGGCATCACCATTAGCTTATAATGCCCATAGCGAGTTCGAAAATCCATCTTCGCTATATCCTCCTCCCAAACCCTCATCTGATGGTACCCAGATCTCAAGTTGATCTTAGAAAATTAAGATGCCCCCTGCAACTGATAAAAAAAGGTCATCAATCCGCGGTAATGGGTAAGGTTTTTCATTGTCAATTTGGTCAACTCCCGGTAATCAATTCATATCCGGTGTGAACCATCATTCTTCCAGACAAAAAGGATCGGTGCTCCCCACGGCGAGCTACTCGGCCGAATAAACTCATTCCCTAACAACTCTTGCAGTTGTGAGGATAATTCCCGCATATCTAGTCGCGCAAGGTGATATGGCTTCTTCACAATCGGGGAAGCACCAGGGATCGGATCGATCATGAACTCGAACTACATATTGGGTGGCATGCCACATAATTTCTATGCGAAAACGTCAGGGAATTCCCTCATAATAAAGACATCATAAATTGATTTCCGCCTCTCAACCCGCATGTTGACCACATACACAAGATATACTATACATCCATGTTGAAGGAACTGCCTTACCCTGGCGGCAAAACAAAAGGAGGATCCAACCCTAGTACCCTCACCATAGATGGTCAACATCTCCCCACTAGGGTCATGAATCGTCACTAACTGATTCTCGTAGTCAATGAGTCCTCCAAACCGACCTAGTCAATCCCTTCCTGTAATCACACACACGTCTCCCATTGCAGTAGGAATAAGATCAATTAGAAACACGATGCCAAAAATCTCCAAAACATAATCCTGGTAAAACCTCCAAAGTTGTAAATATAGAATTAACAGCTCTAAAGACCTTAAAAGGTCGATCCAGAGCCTCACAAGCAATACTAAAATCTCTACAGAAGAATGTAGACACAAAATACTGACTTGCACCTTATTCAAATAATACCAAGAGGTACAGAATTAACAAGGAAAGTACCTAACAAAATTACAAAATAAGCATATAATAAATAATTCAGCGAAAATATAAAACTGATACATACCAGCGACGACATCGAGTGCTACTCTAGGCACCTTTGTTTTCAAATGAAAAGCTTGGCCACTGGTCTTTGGGCCCTTAACCTTCCCCTGACACTTATCGGTGATGCGTAGGTTCGCATGAGTAGGAGTCTGAACCGGCTTCACTGCAATAAGTGGACATTCGGGCTTCACATGGCCTGCCTATTTGCAGTCGAAACAAACTCGCAAACCCTTCAGGTACTCCTTCACAAAGTGTCTATCATTTCCACATAAGTAGCACACCGATCCTGATCAACAGGGAACCTCATGACCCTTGTCGCATTTACTGCAAGTGTGGATCCTCTGACTTCCTGCTCTCGAATTAGTGGGCTTTGCCCGCTTAGTCGTTGGCTGCGATTGGACTGGTCTCCTATTCATCCTCTAAGTATCCATCCCCGTCTCTTTCTTCTCTAACTCCAAATCAATCTCCCTCATCCTAGCGTTGGACAACAACTCAATCAATTTCCGGTATTGGAAGTTCGTCACGAACTCTCTGATATCCTTCTTGAGCGTACTCAAGTAACGAGTCATCCATGCCTTCTCAGTATATGCATACTCTATACAAAATAAGGCTCTCACATGGAACATCCTGGTGATCTCAGTTTTCGTCTTTGTCGTCTGTCAGAGCAACATGTACTCCTGATCCAATCACTCCCTCTCCACCAAAAGCACATACTCCTCTCAAAACATCTCAACAAATCGGCCCCAGGTCACTTCATCCTTCTCTGTAGGTGATAAATCAGCAGTCATGAACTTTCACCAGTCCTTCACTCCTAAGTGAAATAGGTTCAGCACAAAGCGAACCCTCAAATCATCCAGACAGGAACAAATATAGAAACATCCATCAACATTAGTGATCCACCTCATCGCAACAATCGGATCCCGCACTCCATCAAAATATGAGGGCTTCATGTTGTTGAACTCCCGATACTGCATCCTTCTCTGTAGGTGATAAATCAGCAGTCATGAACTTTCACCAGTCCTTCACTTCTAAGTGAAATAGGTGGCTGCAACAGCAACAGTAGCCTCTAAGACAGCAGTGTAGCGCTCATCATACATCTCTATCATCACGATCTTGATAGACCCAAATACCTCTAGAATATCCTCACTAACCTCTACACCTACCTTCGCAACAATGATCCTACGGATCTCGTCATCATTTTTTACCCTGCCTCTATGGGCCACCGAAGCCTGAACCTCAGGTGAACACCATACTAAAATACACAACGGAAAGGGTCAAAACCATACTATAAGTACATACGAACACATAACTCCATCAACTACTCAGTCCCTTGGGATTCATTCTAAATCGTATATGGATCGTGTGCTTTCAGTAGTTAGGGCCTATATTACCTTCCACACCTATCCGTAGCTGATTTAGATCTGCTCTCAAAACCACTAAAAACTTTGTCCTCACCGAAGCAGCATACATACACCTAGGTGCTCGAAGAGTCATATCTAATCCTCTAGACACTCGTTCTATGTCCCTGCTTATCTAGAACTTCGTCCTACAAGAAGTCTTTGCTAAACTCGACAACGGCTCGGCACAAACCAATTGTACATAACTCAAACTCCATAGGCATTCAAATAAGAGATTCCACCTCAAATCTACAACCAAACAAGGAATGGGAGATAAGGCTAAACCAGGAATTCTAAGGCTATAATATCCTAATTATATACAATCCTACAGTATACACGAAGCAATTAGCAATCTTAGTTTCAACTCTAGCAAACATTAACAAGAATATTCTAGGCTATAAGGTATAACATAATTCGGAAAACTTATCCTACAAGTCCTGAAGGATCCTTAGCATATTAGCAAGCATGCATTTCTATCAGTTCTAATAACAACTATTGTAACATCCCAATTTTCAAGACCAAAAATTTCATTTTTAATATAACGATTTAGAAAACATTTATAAGGAAACATCATCGAGTCACATCATTTCATAAAATCATAATCGCATGGTTCAAACCCATATCATAAAAATAGTAATAATGTCAAAGTATAATCCCAAGAATCTCATAATGCGGAAATTCTGTGTGTGTGTGTGTGATACTGTGCCGGCTCCTTCCCCTTCGATGAAGAGGTACCTGAAAAAACAAAACTAAAAATTATAAACACAAAGCTCAGTGAGTTCCCCCATCATACCACATAACATACATAACACATACAACATAACATAACTGGGTACTAACTACCCTTCATGTAACGCCCGTGTTTCTAGGCTAGGCATTAATGATTATGTAATAGTCTAGGTCAACCTTTGTAATTTGTTTTGAAATAATAAAGATATATTATTTGATTATTATGTGTTTATTGCTTAATTATTATGATGTAATAAGTTAAGATGAAAATAAGCATAAAAAATAAACGTTAGATAAACCCGATATATATGAATAAAGTTGTAGTGGTTGAAACAAAGATCCAGGAGATATAAAGAATACCGAAATCTGAGTTATAACGAAGAAGTTATGACTTGTCGAAGTTTCGCAACAGAACCAGCATGACGATGTATGACGTAAAAAGTGAATTTACGATAAAGTGTTTTTTATCCTTAGCAATCTAAATGAAAGTTATAGTATTCGTTAAACCGAGAGTGTGCATAAAAATAATGTCCAAATCTGACTTCATATGAGGAAGTTATGAATTTTCTAAGATTGTGCATAATAGTATGCAACCCGAAACTCGAATTTTATATCGAGTGAATTTTAGCCGAAACAACCTAAATGGGAATCGAAGATCTTGTTGATAGTAGTTCAACGGTAAAAAGACAAACAAAAACGGACGTCGGTTGAAAAAGTTATGAATTTTTAACTGATTTTTCCTGTCCCGGCCTGTTAAAAATATAATTTTAAAAAAATAAAGTCAAAATTAACCAACGGAGTCTAAAGAAAGTTTGTAGAGCACGACCATACCTACACGTGGATATAAAGAACGTCAAAGACGGAGTTAGTATGTGAAAGTTACAAATTTTTTAAATTTACGACACAAACTTCGAGGCTGGTCCGAGGGAGTATACCCGGCGTACTCGTGTGAGTGTTCTGAAGTTCGTCACCCTCCCTACTCCTTCGCATGTGAGCCACGTGTCGTAGCCTTGACGCGTCCGAGCTGATCCACTTCATACGCCCAACGAAGAAGTGTGTGAGGCAATACGACCCGCGTACGTGAGTTATACGCCCCACGTACTATGGTGCTTCGGTCTCCTATAAATAGGAATCGAAGCTAGCCGAATTTTGGTTACATTTTTCAATCCTTTCACACTCTACTTTCCCTTTTGTTGCAAAAATTACCCCTAAGCCTATTATATCATCCTAGCATCGTAAGCAAACCCCGTAGAGCCCGAAGATCCTGAGAAAAAGAGTTTTCGAGCCGAAACTCTGCCCACGTGAAGCCTGGTTTTTGAGAAAACATCCTGGTTTCATCGAAGAATATTGTTTTAAGAAACGAAGTGCTGGCCAACTTTCATTAAACAAGTGAGTGTGTAGTTACATTTATCTTACACAAATATGAAGTATTTTCTACAAAATACATGATATGTGTATATTTATTGTTTATTTATTTAAGATGGGTGTTGAATGACTATTTTATACAGATTTTAAAATGATTTAAACTATATATATATATATATATATATATACAAATATGTTGGATATAACATGGGTAGATGAAATAGTTGGTGTGTGATAAAATGATGAGAGGTCTCGATGATGTTGTTGTTGTTCTACTCATATAGTGGAGTATAGATGACAGTCACAAACCTTTCCAGACAGTCCAGTAGAACGCTAGCAGACTCGCAACATGTAGGTGTTGGTGAACTATATATTCGTTGGTGTACTTCATACCCCTCATGGTTGCCATAAGGACATGTTTAGCTGAGGAATCCCTTAGCAGTAATGTCCATCCCGATGATGATCGTAAGGCTAGGTCCCTTATGATAGGTGTTTAGGGACATAAAGTGAGGATAACGGGAACGGGTAATCAGGGTTATTGTTGGTTGAGGAAATTAATAAATTTATTGTTGGTCGATGAAATTAATAAATTTATTATTATTTGTGGATTGAAAACCTTATATGCTCACCATGCTCCCAAACCTGACCCACTCAGGTTTTTATGTTATAGGTAGTGGATCCAAAGCATAGTTTGGATGATGAAGAGGGATTTTTTGTGTTTGAAGGATGACTTTTTTGGTGTTTCGCTCACTTTCGCATTCTTATCCGTTTTCTTGTGAATGGCTAACTCTGAATCTTCAAATGGTGGAACCAAAGGTGTGTTGGAGCCTCTGGTCATGAACTCCTGCAAAATAAACAAAAATAAAAACGTAAAACTAAACAAAAACTAAATAAAAATTGCCTACTGACTGGCCACCACGACGTGGTAAAGGTCACCACCTTGTGTTTGTCGCAGAAAACTAACAAAAAAGAAAAAACTAAGAAAAACGAAAAACTACTGAATTCACGTCGTGAGCTTAAGGCTCACGTCGTGAATCACGTACCGAAACAAAAACCTAAGCTGAAAAAGTAACTTTTTTGCAGGTTTTACTCTACAAAAAGGATCGATCAATCTAAAGCAAATAAATAAACAATCAAATAAGTCGTTCCCCGGCAACGGCGCCAAAAAGTTGATGCGTGCACATAGCTACACCAAATGTTATATTTATAACCTAACTAACTTAACTAACTAAATTGCACATTGGTTGTATACATAGTCAAATTATAGAATAGTCGGGTGTTGATCACATGGAACGGTTTTGACTAATTAATCTATCTACTACTAAATTAACCTAATTATTTACAAGAAATGGAATTTATCTAATTTTGCAAGTCTAGATGAACTTAACTCTTTAACACAAATTCAATCAATTACTAAAAATACTCTCATTTAGTTCGAATCCGCTTCTTCTTTCTGGGTATCTAACAATTATGGATTATCAAAGTTGGTTATCTAATTTTATATTATATTAGTAGTTTAAGTTAAAATTTACCAATATTTAACTTACTCATGTAAAACTATGCATGGTCACACAAAATCAAACACAAAACTAGTTATGATTATAAATAAGCTATGTAAGATTTATTAGGCAAACATAATTATGGTCATAACATATGCTCTCTAACACAGCTAAATTTAATTTCTTCAATTACTTACCTAAGATTTGGTCAATCCTAGCTCTAGCAATTTAATGTTCACTAAATCACTAGGTATCAAGTTCATGTAATTTAATTATCACTAAGCTACACAAAACATGAATTCAAGTAACTAAAGAATCAAATATTAGCATGCTAATAATTAACAATCTAACACAAGCTCAATACCAACTAATCAAATCCATAATAAATTAACTAAACCATAACTAAATTCAGCTACTCATTCTCCAAATCAAACTAAAACAAATCAAAGTAATATACATGATTAAAGTACCAAAAGATTGAACAGATTATGAACTCTCTTTTTCTTTGGTGTTGAAACCCTATTCCAGACCTTCTTTTCCTCTGAAAATCGTCTCCTGGAACCTCTTCAATCGGCCAAAAGTCTTCCAAGTCGTAATGGACAAGGATATATATATATATATATATATATATATATATATATATATATATATATATATATATATATTCTGATTTTTCAAAGTTCACGTCGTGAACCAATACCTCTCATGACATGAATACGGGATATACGTGTTTGACAAGGACTCTTCCACCGGGTGCCTATCTTCTAGAATACTTCAACTCACGTCATGAATCTAGACTTCCCACGATGTGAATATAGCAGATTTTGTGGGTTTCTTAATCTTTCATTCTCCTAGCCTCAAAAGTTTTATGTTTTGACAAATTTAGTCCTTTTCTTCGAAAATGCTTCTATTAGGTTGCAAAATATAAATTAAGCTTATAAGTACCATTATTCTATGCAAAGAACCAAAATATTAATAAAAATGTAATAAAAATTGCCTAAAAACATGTATAAATACGGAAATACCGGTAGTGCTCTAGACTACTGTGTTGATTTAGCAGGAGCGCGACCGACTGCGAGTCACACAGAGCCGTTAGAAAATATATGTTGACCGGCATTGATCGAATCTTGAATTCCAGGTGGGGGACTTTGTTTTACTGAAAGCATCGCCATGGAAGGGAGTCATTAGGTTCCAGAAGAAGGGCAAGTTAGGGCCTCGATATATTGGCCCGTTCGGGGTTTCGACTCGGGTGGGCAACATGGCTTACCGTTTGGATCTGTCGGACAAGATTACCAAGATTAACAATACCTTCCATGTGTCTCAGCTTTGGAAGTGTGTCACATACGAGGATGGAGTTATATCCTTGGATGACATTAAGGTGGATGAGAGTCTGAACTACATTGAGCGGCTCGTGGTAATTTTAGATAGGAAAGTCAAGGTCGTTCGTAATAAAGAGGTGAGTCTAGTGAAGGTGCAATGGCAGCATTGGAGGGGCTCCAAATGGACGTGGGAGCCGGAGGATAAGATGCGAGAGCACTACCCAGATTTGTTCGCATCAGCAGACTTCGAGGACGAAGTCTAGTTCAAGTGGGGGAGATTTGTAACACTCCTTTCAGGTATCAATTACTTTTCAGAATTTTCAGGTTTTAGACTAGAACTCAACGAGTAGTAGAGCTCCAAATCATCGAGTAGAGATCATTTGTGGGATGCAGGATTTAGAATCTACTCGATGAGTTGGAAGACCCAACTTAGCGAGTAGGCGCTGTAAAGGAAAACCCTATTTTCAGGGGTTTGCACCCTATATAATCTCCTTAAAACCTTGAGGCTGGCCTTCCATCAGCCTCCAAACCCTAATAACGTCAGTGCAAAACCCTAATCTCATTTTCTCTCATATTGTGAGCTAGAGTGAATTTTGGAGCTTGAGAAGAATAAGATAGTGAGAAGAAAGAGAAGATCCAACAAACAAAGCCCTCATTCTTGAGCTTGACCATATTGTGGACTATTGTAAGCACTCAAGATTAGATATTTATTTTAGAGTGTGCTAGATCTTGCGTTTACTCTTCATTTCCTATCATTATTGTTGATTGCATCCTAGATCTACGTTTTGGTCAAGCATGGATGCCATGCATGGATTTTAGGGTATATTTTCCCTCTTTGGCCATTTTGACTTCAACAAATGCACTGGACATGCACGTCCATAAAGTCTCCATCTTTGGAACATTTTGAGGATTATAACCTCTTCTAGAAAGGAGGGATTACAAATCGTTAGAGTCTTAAACCATATTGGTAAGCTTTTGATATTTCCAACCTTTTTTAAAAGCTTTAGAGCATTCAGAGTGGTTCTAGAGGATAAAGCTGGAAACTTTATCCTTCTAGACACCTTTAGATTTCATATCTAAGCCCTAGAGTCCCTGCAATCAACATATCATTTGAATGTGCAAACAGGGGGGAAACTTGACGAGTTTCTCTGGCAACTCGACGAGTTGGATCGGGTTTCCCCGTCTATTGGATATTGAGTGAACTTGACGAGTTTATGAGACAACTCGGAGAGTTGGCTAGGGTTTGTCCCAGTTTTTTGGACTCTAAAGGAACTCGACGATTTGGGGTCAACATGGATCATTGATCTTGACTGTTGACTTGGACTTTGACTAGGGTTGGCCAAGTTTGACCTTAAGGGTGTTTTTGGTATTTTGGGATTTTGACAAGTAATCACATGATGATTTTAGACATTTGAGTTGGAGCTGCCATTTGGGACTTATCTTATCAGTTCAACATTTCTTGAGAGGTGAATCTTCTCACCATAGTAATAGGTCTAAGGCACCAAGGTCGGCCCATTTCATGATATATGGATTGATAGTTGATTATGTGATATGTCGTTATGACACTTGTATGTAAGTCCCCAGGGGGTTCCCGTGGCAGTATATTAACACCATGAGGAGGTTCCTATGGCATTTGGTATAAGTCCTTAGAGGATTTACACGACTTCCTAGTATGTTTACATGTTTAGATCGTATGATATTACTATGGTTAGGGTAGACCGTGTGGAGGTTCCCACGATAGTTAGCCAAGACCACATGGGGGTTCCAATGGCGGCTAGCAAAGACCATGTGGGGTTCGCATGGCAGATAATTAAGACCACGTTGAGGTTTCCAGTGGCACTTGGTGTAAGACCTTGGATGGTTTCCATGGCATCCTTATATGTTTGTATGTATAGGTTATGTGTTGTATGTAGCTTATAGAGCTATTATGGATTATGTGATTATGTGGGTTGTGTGGGGTATGCTCTGGGGAACTCACTAAGTATTAGCTTACAATTTGTTGATTTGTTTCAGGTACATTTGAGCCTAAGGGAAAAGCCAAGGCTTGATGGCGCGGTATGTACTCTTTGACATTTGATTTGATGGGACACTCTGATGTTTGAAATAAAATGTTAATGTTATGGATTTTGAAAACAATTGTCATTGTTACTTCATATTTTATGGGAATGTTTTAGTTAATTAAAAATGAAAATTTTATTTGAAAATTTGGGTCGTTACACCATATTTATCTGTACTTTCCTCAAGAACTGTCTTGACTCCACCAAGTCCCTTTTACTACTACTGCTTCACGCACTAATCTCATCCTAGGCTTGCCCTAGGGAAATCTCCACCCCACTCTCTGCCATCAACTGCATAAGAAGTCCCTATTATCTCCCCTAACTAGCTCGTGAATACCATTTCATATCACTAAGACCAGATAATTCTTCGAGTGAGATATTCTACCCTACAACGGTTAGACTCAAACGAGAGCTGCGAAATTGAGCTAAACCCAACCTTCTGGAATTATTTAATCCTCATAATATGTAAGTTAACATATTCGTTTACTAGTTAGTTAAAGATAACTATAACTCCTAAAAGTACAAAGCAAGCAACATTCGAGCATTGAGTAAACGTAATCAAGCATGTCATACTCAGGCTATCATATTACTGACTAATCAATACTAGCATACGGTTCAATAAGCTCATAACATCCATATAAGGCATCCTTCCTAGATCCTTAGCCCTAACTAGCATACAGTTCTCATACACATATAATCAGGCATACAAGGCATCATTCCTAAATCCTTAGCCCTAATCTAGCATGCAGTTCTCATAATCATAACATAACAATCTTGTATGGGTAATTTGGGAGAACTTACTTGAGCCCGATTGATTACATGCACCACACCCTTTTCTCTTTTCAAAATACTTTTTGTAAAAATGGTTTTTCTTTTTAAAAAATTTATACCAAGTCCTCAGTTTGACTTCAGACACATCGAGAGTGTGCCTGAATTCCTCGAACCAAGGCTCTGATACCAACTTGTAACATCCCAAATTTCAAGAACAAAAATTTCATATTTAAATCATTAATAAAACCATAATTAACAATTCATCACATAAAAACCATAAGTCATGTACCTCAAAATATCATAAACATCTATCAAACATATCAGAGTAAAAACATCCAAGGCTAAACAAATGGTGTGTGCACTATAGTCATCCTGAGCCCTACCCATTGCTACCGGAAGTACCTGAAACCAAAACTAAAATCTGTAAGCACGAAGCTTAGTAAGTCTCCCTAAACTACCACATACCATACACATAATCACATAATAACATAACATGGGCCTTGCCTGTTACATCGGGCCCCGCTCGACATCAGACAATGTCCGACATCGGGCCCCGCCCGACATCAAGCAAAGCTCGGTATACATATAAACATATCAACAAATACACATAAATCATCACATATCATAAAATTATAAACATTCCTCGGGCCCCGCCTGACATCGGACTGAAAGCCGGAAGCATACAAACATAATTTGGGCTTTCCCCGGTATTTGACAGAAGTCTGGAAACATATAAAACAAACACATGCAAGAATCACAAAGACATCAAGCACACAGACATTCGCTGGGCTTTCCCTGACATCAGACCGAAGTCTGGAAACATATACATCTACATCGGGAATTGCTCGGTATCGGACCTTAGTCCGGAATATGCTAACATACATAAACGGGCCGACATTAGTGCCTTCGACCTGTTCCTACAAGAAGAAACTTAGCTCGCAAAGCTGAAAGCTGAATCTCACATCAAGGAATCTCTAGTGGCTACCCCGACGACTCCACGAGATATCATGACCAAATAACACTTAGTCAAAATCCAAATAATCCTTCCTAGGATAAAATGACCATTTTACCCCTGATCTAAATGGGCCCATGACCTAGGCCCTAATCCATAACATGAAGGCCCAAATATATGTAGTCTCTCTAAGCCCACTTATCGCCTAATTTTTTAAATTGGGCCCAATTCTCAAATAGGCCTTTCCTCAAGCCCAACATATAATATAGTCCAATATCAGCCCAAAAGAACGATCCAATAAGGCCTATAGTTGTATAGTCCAAGGAAATGGCCCAAGAGGCCCACTGACGCAACGAACGCACGGAGTTCCCTAGTGGAACATTGGGCGTTCCTCTTTGGTTCAGATCGTGAGCCCCAACGGGAACACAGTGTGTTCCCAAGCCTTACGCAGGGCGTTCGTGTCCAAACTCTAAAAAAACCAGTCATTAAGCACTTTATGCATAAGCCATGCTATCCAAACATAGATCCAATCTATCTAGGACCTCTAGAATCATAAAGTCACAAACTTGGTGACTTTGCATGTCCCCAAACATCCCAATCCCAATAAATAGCATCGGCTTTCGTAAAGATGGCCATAACTCTTGCATGAACCCATTAGGACCTTAAAGGTGGTAACTTTTTTGTACTAAGGACTCAAATAGCATAAAGGGTGGCAACCCTAAGTCCATAAACGGATTTGAATCATATAAATCTATTATTGGGATCAAAGAGGTCCAAAACATCATTACCCTAGATCTAAGCATACATGAGGCAAGTTATGAGCTTTTTACCTCAGAATAGTAACAAATGATGATGCTATCCCGAATCCTTTAGCTCAATATAATCAAGTTCTTCTTCACTAACTTCTTTTTATCCTTCAAAGCTTAAAACCACCAAGATGAGCTTTACAAGATCAAAATCACACAAGGATGAAAGTATTAGGCTTTCTAGGGTTTTTCTGAGGTTGCGAGGCTGGTAAGGAGGATGAGGTATGTGACATAATGTTATTTATATAGGCCCCAAACCCTAAAAATTAGGGTTTGCGTTCAGTGCGGAAACGCAATGTGTTCCACAGGGGAACACCCCGCGTTCGGGCTCCGCCTCTAAAATCCTAAATTGGTAGAAATGGTCCCTACTTCCTCCAAACTTACTAATTACATGGTCCAAAAGCACTAATTCCATATATAAGGGACCAAAATGTAAATAATACATGGATTGGGTGTTACAACCACTATCATAACATACAAAAGATATACAATGTCATAAGTGGCATAGTGAGAAGACTCACTTGAATCGCAGAAGACTACACCTTAGTTCGCAAGATTAGAAAGTTGGTGATATCCAGGCTCCTCATGCTAATCATACACATAATAAGACCCCTAATTAACAATTAAAGTGATAACTATCTCATAAAGAGTCTAGGCTCACAATTAATCCTCCTTGGGGCAAACGACGATTTTCCCTTCCAAGACTAAGTCCTAACATAGTGGACCAAAAGTCAAACTGGTCAAAAAGTCAATGCTCAACCCTTAGTTGGCCTATGTTAGGCGTAACACACTACTTTATGCTCGGTTTAGATCTCTAAGCGGGAAAACGAGGAAATCCCACGCTACATTCGGCGTAGAAAAATCTACGCTCAATGTATCCCTCTGATGCCTAAAATTTCTACTAAGCTCTTAATACTAAAAGTTAACCCCTAAACTTTTAGATATGATCAAAATAAATGTCTTATTGGGTAAAGTCTCTAACTTTATCCATTTACATTGATATAAAGAGCACAAAACCAAACCCTAAGTCTATAAAGTCAACTTATGCTCAAAAACTCATGCATGGATGCATAAGAGTGTCTAAGCTCCCATTTTTATGATTCCACAATCCCCAAAAACATCAGAACATGACACTCAAATGGTACAAAGTAACCCATACTCACAAGGAGCAAAATCATGGGGACCAAATGCATTGAATCTCATGACCAAACTAGATCTAACATAAACAAGCATCCAGATAGAAACTTTATACATTTTAGAGATAAATGTTGGCTTACAAATTCCAAATCTACACAATTTAGGGCTTATAAGTGGATCCACAAAGCACATTCTTCCTTCAAACGAGCATACAATTCATTCTAAGGGATCAAAAATCCAAAAGGGTGGCTAGGATTTCAAGGTGGAATTTGGGAGGGTGGAGGTTGATCTTCTAGAGGATCCCAAGAAGTTAGAGCCTTTAAATAAGGCTTATAACCCTAGGTTTAGGGTTTTGGTCCAGCGTGGCTATGCTCGACGTAGCGTAACCTACACTTGGTTTATGTCATTGAACCCCAACCAACATGCCCCCGCCCACGATAAATGTAGGGCATAACTTCCCAAATCCAACTTAATCACAAAAAAGAATTTTAAAGAATAATTATTGAACATCCAAATGTTACATATGTGTTTGTGTTTGTTTGTGTCAGTAAAATTCTTATTAATTACTAGGAAGAATAAGAAAATGCAATAAGTTTAATTGCACTGAATACGTATAGATGAGGTTCTTACATATGTGTTTATGTGTGTTGTTGGTGCTTAGTCAATGAAACATATGGATATCGTTGATGTGTTGGTCGACATAAAGACCGGTTTCACCACAATGGTGGGCACCAAAGAGATGTATGTATAAGAGAGAAAAAGGGAGTTGAGGTTGAAAGTAAGTCATCTCATGTGAGACATCCAACAAACTCCCAACAATAGTAATGGTTTGTTGGAGACAAAGCGGTGGGAATCGGTGGGTAGGGGTAAGGGTTGAAACCACGTTTAATATATACTCTAATAAATCAAAATCATTTTATGTCATCTTCTCAAAAGTTTTTCCACATATTATTTTTTGGTATTTTTGAATTAAAGGTAATCTACATATCATTTTTTTTTAATTACAAAATTTAAAACCTACATAATACTTCCATTTATATATGTAATATATAGATGTAATTAATGTGATAGTTAATTGCAATTGATACATTTCTTCATCCCTTATATTATATCTTAAGAATTTTTTATGCTCGTATTACAATATAAACGGTCACCTCATAAAAATCAATTTTTTCTTAAGATAATTACAATAAACTTAACAATATGACATATGATGTTGTATTTAAAAAAATATTTGAAATTTTGTTTTTTAGAACAATTTATTTAAAATATGTTAATAGATTTTTTATTAGTATAGATTGAATTACTTGTTTATTCTTTATTTCGTTTGTATTTATTTTACAATTCTACTTAAAAAGTTGTTCAATGTTTACATATTGATATTTTTTTAACCGATTAGCGTTATGCACGAATCTCATGCCTAATTATTTTAACAAAAAAGTAAAATAATATATATATATATATATATATATATATATATATATATATATATATATATATATATATATATATATATATATATATTAAACATTTTAGACAAAATTGCAAAAATGGTCCCTGTGGTATGCAAAATTTTGGGGTTTTAGTCCAAACCTCGAGTTTTTTGGATTCATGGTCCTTTTGGAGTGGTTTGTATGTGGATTTGGTCCCCGGATTTAACTTCCGTTAAGTTGTTGCTGTTAACCCCCCTCATGTGCCTCCCACATGAGGGTATATTTGTCTTTTCAATTGTAAGGGATCATTTTTGTAATTGAAAAAAATATATCCCTATTTTTTTAAAAAAAAATTAATACCTATTTATTTTATTTTAATAATTAGAAAATAAAAGATCCTCGCTCTCTCCTCTCTCTCTCTCTCTCTCTCTCACACACACTCACTCAAGAACAATATCCCTCAAACCTCTGTTCAAAAAACGATGTCTTTGATTTTGAATTCTGAATTCCATTGCCAAGATAATCCTTCACGACATCCCTCAAATCTTCGAATTTATTGAAGTTTGTAAAAAACCTACTCATCAATTTCTTCAATTCATCATCTCCAAGATCATCAGTGAAATGTCAAATGGGGATCGCGTTTTCCGGTTGAAGACTGTAGGAATTAAGGTTATCGTCAACAATCACAGCGTTCTTCAAATCCCACACTAGATCTGATAAATCTTTAACAAACCTACCCTCGAATTCCTTACATGAATTTCGATACAATCTGTGTGAAATCAAACCCCTGCAATCCAACTTATTCAAAACCAACGAAGTATATTCCTCGATCCCAACTGTGAAAACCACAATTTTGTAGTTATTTGTGCTCAGGAACTGAAGAAATTCGTCAACAAATGGGCGTTTCAGCACATAGAAATCAACTCTTTCTCCATCCAGCAATGACCTCACTAAGAAATCATAAGTTCCTGAAGGTGATACTCCAGTGGCAGGTGTGGAATGGATTAGGGTTTCGTCGAGGTCAAGGAACACCGTTTTTTGATCAGGGGAGTTTGGTGGTGGAAGGGCGACGGTAGATACTTGGAAGAGCGAGCGACAGACGGTGGCGATCTGATTGTTAGTGGAGTTAGGGAACTTTTTTTGAACTTTGTAGCCTTTTTTGACGGAGGATTTACTCTTGGGAGTGGCAATACGAACGAGTTTGGAGAAGAGTTTGATGAGACGGTGGTGGCATGTGTAGAAGGATTTATTGATGGAGGAAACTACTATGGAGGTTGTCTTGGTGGCGGTGGTAACGGGAGTCTTCTTGCAGCGGCGGAGGTTACGGTTAGCCGGAGATCCTTTTGACTTCTTAGCTTTGAGGGATACTATGAGAGAGAGAGAAAGAGAGAGATCTTTTATTTTTTAATTATTAAAATAAATAAATAGGTATAATTTTTTTTTAAAAAATGGGTATATATTTTTTTCAATTGCAAAAATGGTCTCTTATAAGTGAAAAGACAAATATACCCTCATGTGAGAGGCACATGAGGGTGTTAACAACAACAACTTAACGGAAGTTAAATCCAGGGACCAAATCTACATACAAACCACTCCAAAAGGACCATGAATCCAAAAAACTTGAGGTTTTGACTAAAACCCAAAATTTTGCATACCACAGTGACCATTTTTGCAATTTTGTCAACATTTTAAATACACAATGATCTGCTCCAAAACAAGAAATAAATGACATAACAAATGGCATACATAAGGAACATATAGTTAAAAAAATAAAATTGGACCGCCAATGTAATTTGCTGACAATTACATTGACCATTTTTATAACTTACTCTAATACTTATTTACACAAAAAAATCAATACAAATGAAACCAGCAACATAAACCACACACTAACAGCATATTTTAAAGATAAATTTGAACATTTCAAATATATTCTCTATATTTCGAGTTAGGGTTTTCGTTTTAGATATTCTACTCAAACATGATTATTAGATAAAATGGGTACCATACTTCGAATTTTATTTATTTAGACCAACAAATCTATGGTCGAATACCGTATTCAAAATATGTAATAAAATTTGTAAACTACAATGTTTTTAAATATTGTATCGTACAAGTCTATAAAACATAAATTGTTGTGTATGAATAAAATCTGTTGTTTATAGGTTTGACAATTGTATTGTGTTCGAGTTAGCAAGTCGTGGATCGGCAGATTGGCGGGTCAAAATACACCAACCCGAACACAATCATTTAACCATACATGTCACGGGTTGGCGAGTTTGGAACATAAACTCATATACAACCTGTCAACCCACTTATTTATACAAGTTCATAGGTTGACAGGTTTGTGGGTTAGATTTGGGTTCGTGGGTTTGTGAGTCAGATTTGGGTTTGTGGGTTCGTGTGTCAAAATCCATAAATAAAATAGATAATTAAGCATGAATAAATTCTAGATGTAAATGAAGAAACTATTCACCGTTCACACTTCACATACCGATACACATACACTAATACATACATATTATTTAACAGATTACACACAAATATTAAGCAACAATTCACGTAAACATTACAAAATTTGTAATACAGATTAAGCAACTATGTATCAATGTGTGAAAGTTAGGAATTTAAGCACATATAAACATTAGTACATTACAACTTAAGCAACATATCAGAAATCTAGTCATCGAAAACAAAAGATTGAGAGAAAATAAGTGAAGAAGTGCAGAGCAGTAACAACAAATCGATCGCAGGTTGGAATCGGAAGTCAATTGTTCAGGCGCAACAACAACATATCGTGTTCGTCGTTTAGGCGCGACTCATTGTTCAGGCGTCGTTCAATGACTTCAATCGTTCATCAGTATTTAGTGCCACCGTAATCGTTTTTTATTCATGAGAGGGCTTATTCAATTTTGTATTTGTGAGTTTATTCAGGGCAAACGTGGTGCAAATCAGCAAATGGTTAATGCCATGCGTCAAATGGTCAATAACCTTATGGAAGATAAATGTATCTTACATTCCTACGAATAATACCTAATACCTTTAAAAAATATATAATTTTTTAAATCAAAACTCTAAACGAATTGACAGGTTAGCCCGTATGTTTTTTTTGATAAACTCATATATAACATTATTTAACAAACGAGATTGCAGGTTGTGAAACTCAAATGTATTGTATCAAAAATTAACAGCCCAGTGATAAACATGGTGTTTATTATTTTTTCTCTTATTTATTTTTCTAACTAAGGTACACACAACACTACCGTGAACCCCAGCACACCATAACAAAACACCAATGGGCTTTCAAGATTAGGTTTAAGCCATATTGACATTACATGCCGCCTTGGTAGGGTTTTTCTACCGCATCCCCACTTCTTTTTCCCTCCCGTTTTGCACACATCTCTCTCACTTCTTCTGTAACGTCTGATTGAATCGATTCATGGTCACAATACACTGTTTATAGGGATTTTCATACTCATTCGTACTCAATTCTTAATCGGAAAGTTCGAGTTTTTTCGTTTTTGTTTCGAAAAAAATGTCGTCAACCAACCCTTTCGATCTTTTGGGCGATGATGATAACGATGACCCCATTCAGCTTTTAGCTAAGCTTCCGGTGGCTGTTCCAACCACCAAGAAATCTCCGGTTGGTGGTGCTGTTGCTAAGCCAGCAGCCAAGCTTCCTTCCAAGCCGCTTCCTCCTGCTCAGGCTGGTACGTATTATTGCTTCCGTTCTGTATAATTTCTTCGAGCCGTGATGCAAATTAGAAATTAAACCTATTGATCTGGATGATTACTTATGGTTTTCCACATTATGCGATGAATGTGCATAGATATCCCCATTTATACAACGTATTGATTTGATTTTGTGCATTTTAACCGAGTATACATTTCGATTTTCACGTACAGTGCGAGAGGCGAGAAACGATGGTCAACGTATCGGAAACCGTTTTGGTGGCCGTGGAACGGGCAGAGGAGGACGTGGTGGTTTCAATCGCGAATCAGCCGACGATGAGAATTCCTTTGGCAACAACAATGGATTCTCCGGTGGTTACAGAGCTTCTGAGAATGGAGACGCCGATAAGGCCACCGAAAGACGTGCACCCCGTTATGGAAACCGCGGCGGACGACGCGGCGGCTACGCTAACGGAGACGCCACAGAAGGTGAACGCCCGAGAAGGGTTTTCGAACGCCGCAGTGGAACCGGCCGAAGGTTAGTACTTCTCTACATCTTAAACTCAACTCCATAGTTCGATTCATGATCTGATTCATCGGTTTCTTTCTGTAGAAATGAGTTCAAGCGTGAAGGTGCAGGTCGTGGCAACTGGGGAACCGCCACCGATGAGGTTGCACCGTAAGTACACAAATCCTACCTTCTTTTTTCTGTAAAGCAAACCTACAAAACCTTTATAAATCTTTCTTTGATTCTTTGTAGTGAGACTGAAGAACCTGTTACTGAAACTGAAAAGATTGTGGATTCTGAGAAACAAGAAAATGGAGCAGATGCCAACCAGGAGAACACTATCGATGTGGTAGAGGAAAAGAAGCCAGAAGAGAAGGTGAAATTACTTTTCCACCCTTGTTTACCCAAACTTAAGATACTCCCATATTTTGTTGTCATCTTCTAGATCTTTAATCACAGGAGATGACCCTTGAGGAATATGAGAAAGTTCTAGAAGAGAAGAGGAAGGCATTGACCTCTTTGAAGACTGAGGAAAGAAAAGTTGGGTTGGACAAAGATTTGGCAAAAATGCAATTGCTTTCCAACAAAAAGAATGAAGAAGACATCTTTGTTAAACTGGTAAATCTTTCATTAAAATCCATTTTTCATATATATATATATCTATAGTTTTAATTCCATTTTCTGATTAGGGTTCTGAGAAGGATAAGCGAAAAGAAGCTGCTGATAAGGAAGAAAAAGCCAAGAAGGTCAGTAGTTAAGGCATACATATTGTGTTAAGACATATAGTTGTTGAAGTTTGTCTGATTGTTTGATTATGTAGTCTGTAAGCATTGAGGAGTTTCTGAAACCTGCTGAGGGGGAAAGGGTCAATGGACGTGGTGGCAGGGGGCGTGGTGGAGGACGTGGCGGTGGGGGGTTTAGAGGAGGTTATGTAGGTGGGGCCCGGATGAACAATGTGGTTGCACCATCGATTGAGGATGTGGCTCAATTTCCATCTTTGAGTGTCAAGTGAGATGAGATGAGTTGAGTTGAGAGGTGTTATTTTTCTTCATCTTTTTATTAGGGTTTTTGATTAGTAGTGTTTGATGAGAGATGTTTGGTGTTTGGTATTTAAGACTTGTTTTAAGGATATGATATTATGGTGTTTTTGTAAGAGTGTAAATCTTGAAGATAACCTTTGTATGGCTGTTACATGCCCTTGGGTTTCTTTCAGTTATGACTCATCAACCATTTTAATTTATAGTCAATGGTCTCTTTTTTGGTATGCTTTTGTTTTGTGTTTGGAAATCTAGTTATTTTATTTTCTTTAACATTGTTTAAAAGTATCGTATAACATCTTAAAGTTTTATAAACAAAAGTAGTGGAATTAATCTAGGATGTGGAATTGATCAAATTATGCGTTGTGACAGGTTAAACCTATGTTGAGCAGTTATGGTCTTTGGGTCTATTGTTATTTGAGAAATTTTTAGTAAAACCTAACTTCTTATGTGTACATGCTCAATAAAAAAAAAACAAAAATTTGTTTTTGTATGTCTATTTAAACACATATTATTATTATGTACCAATCATTTCTGATTTTCTTAATAAAATTCCGGATTAGATTAATATGGAAAAATACAAGTCATTATCTTTGTGAAATAAAGAATAGTTCGTCAACTTTTACTTGACCTTTTCTAAATCTTGTGAAATGGATCTCAATCTTTTGCATCAACTTCTTGTTTCAACTTGTAATCGTCATACAATTATTATATATCTTCTAAATACAAAAGTCGGTGGCCACTTCATTT
This sequence comes from Lactuca saligna, assembly GCF_052625555.1. NCBI lineage: Eukaryota > Viridiplantae > Streptophyta > Magnoliopsida > Asterales > Asteraceae > Lactuca > Lactuca saligna. The sequence continues at coordinate 151,213,025 of NC_136422.1, forward strand.
GATTTTCCACCCTTCCACTTTTTTTATTTTTCATTTTCAGTCCTTTGTTTATAAAATAATATTCTTTATATCTTATTTGACTTTCTTCTATTGCCTATTGGACATATTATATCCCTTTAATTTGGAAAATGACATTTTCTTTCCTATACTTTTTTAAAATAATGCTTTTACCCACTTTAAGTTTTGGTCTTTTTAAAATGGTACTTTCATCCTTCCATTTTACACTCTATTTTTTAAAATGTCTCTTCTTTATCCCATGAACTTTGAATTTTTCCAGAATATCACTTTAACCCCTTTCATTTCTTAAACTTTCCTTTTTTATCCTATACAATATAGTTACCACTTCTCGACTTTATAAAATGTTAATATATATATATATATATATATATATATATATATATATATATATATATATATATTTTCATGACTATTTTTAAGCATTTTACATGACATGACTTTATTCCAGACTTCTATTCTTTGGCAGCTGAAGTCCACCTAAGTTCCATACATGACTTAGGTTCCTGACTTTATTGGTTTGGCAACATAAACCCTCTTAAATTCTTATTTTTTAACCGAAAGAATTCATCTTCTTAAATCCATTACTGCCGTTGCAACTCACGGCAGGTAAAATCCTAGTTGATTTTCTAAAGAAGCCGTTTGTGTGGACAAGGTGAAAAAAGATATCGACTTCTTGGAACAATAAGGTTGCGTTTAGTTACGGAAAAACAATTTTCATTTTCCGTTTTTTGTTTTCCCTTTTCAATTTTCATTTTCCGTTTTCATTTTTCATTGAAAAATTTAGAGAACGCGTTTAGTTAAACTTATTCATTTTTCATTTTAAGTTTTAGAAAATTAGAAAACGTGTTTAGATGTCTATTTTTCTATCGGTTTTCATTTTTAAAAAATGGTAGTGGTAGTAGGGTGTGGGTGGGGGCGGTGACGGTAGCGGGTCGGCGATGGTGGTGGCGGCGTCAATTTTGTCAGTGGTGGTGATGATGGTGGTGCTAGTGACGGGTTAGTGGTGGTGGTGGTGATGGTAGGTCAGTGATTGTTGTGGTGGTGTTGGGTGGGTGGGGGTGCGAGTGTGTGTTTGTGTGTGTATGTGTTTGTTGGGGTAGGTGTAGGTTTATGTGTGTGTGGGTGGGTGTGTCTGTGAGGGTGGGGGTAGGTGTGGGTGTGTGGGTATGTATGTGTGTGTGTGTGAGTGTGTATGTATGTGTGTATGTGTGTGTTTGTGGGTGGGTGGGTGTGTGGGTGGGTGGGTATGTATGTGTATGTGTGTGTGTTTGTGTGTGTGTGTGTGGGTGGGTAGGTATGTGTATGTGTGTGTGTTTGTGGGTGGGTGTGTGGGTATGTATGTGTAAGTGTGTGTGTTTGTGGGTGGGTGGGTGTGTGGGTATGTATGTGTAAGTGTGTGTGTTTGTGGGTGGGTGTGTGTGGATGGATATGTATGTGTGTGTGTGTGTGCGGGTGGGTGTGTGTGGGTGGGTGGGTATGTATGTGTGTGTGTGGGTTGGTGTGTGTGTGTGTGTTTGTGGGTTGGTGGGTGTGTGTGGATGGGTGGGTATGTATGTGTGTGTGTGTGTGGGGGGGGGGGGGGGGTATGTATATGTGTGTGTGTGAGTGGGTATGTATGTGTGTGTGTTTGTGGGTTGGTGTGTGTGTGTGTGCGGGTGTGTGTGTGGGTGGGTATGTATGTGTGTGTGGGTGGGAGGTGTTAAGGTGGAGGTAGGTAGAAGTGGATGGGGTGAAGTGGGTGTGTCTTTATAGAAAAATTTTGAAATTAGAAAAATATGGAAAACAATAATTATCAGTTTTCCAAAATTTTCCAACTTCTTTGTAATTTTAGAAAACGGAAAATTTTCATTTTCCGTGAAAAATTTAGAAAGTTAGACGAACTAAACGTGTTTTCAAAATTCTCATTTTTCTTGGAAAATTTTTCCAGAAAACGGCCCATTTTTCCGCAACTAAACGCACCCTAAGAATCCAGACAGATATTCAGTTATAATAGGTTCTATTTTGTTTGTTTAATGCCCTTGAATTACAATGATCTTTTAATTAATTATAAACGGACACAAAAATAATAGGTAAATTACATGAATGGTCCCTATGTTTAGAGTAATTTATGTGTTTGGTCCCTAACTTATTTTTTTTTAACTCGGAAGGTCCCTATTTTTTGTTTTTGTTACGCGCTTGATCCCTATCTTACCTAAAAAAACTATTTTGCCTTTGATTTTATAATTTATTTAAATAAAAACACCCTTAACCTCACCCCCTCACCTTAGCTTACCTACCCCATCATTTTTTCATATTTAAATAATAGTTTTTTTAGGTAAGACAGGAACCAAACTCATAACAAAAACAAATAGTAGGGACTTTCCGAATTAAACAAATAAATTAGGGACCAAACACGTAAATTACCCCAAACCATAGGGACCATTCGTGTAATACACCCAAAATAATATACATATTTTTCTTGCCATTGATGTACAATATCTCCGATTTTTCCCATTAAAAACACATCTTTAACATTAGACAACTTACACAACTGCAAAGTAAATCCCACCAGCTATATAAAGACACAAAAATGATATACTAATTCATCACTTATTCAGTTTACCCAAAATATTGAAAAATCAACTGTCGAATAAGGTCATCCTTATTCAGTTATAACAAAAAAACCATAAAGAAACACACTGGATATTGTTAAAATACAAAGGAAACAAAAAAGTAGCTAAAACTTTTGCCAAATTGCAAACAGTATAACATAACAATAAAAATAATAACAGGCATTCAACAAAGTGTTATCCTACTTTGTACATCAAGTTCCCTGAATTCATTTTTTTTTTTAAATTCGAAAAGAATAAAACCATGATCAAGATTCAAGACTTCAAGAAGAGCAACAACCTGACTTCTGGTTGACCGGTTGACCTCGGATCTGAACAGTAGGAGGTCTAGCATTGTTCATTGACGGTTGACTTGCCATCCTGGATACAATTCACCAAATTTTATCAGTCCAAATTGCAAGAAATAGCAACCTACTTTACTCTTATTATGATTATAAAAGAAAATGTAAAATAATATAAATGAAACCTGTTTTTAATTTCAGCAGTCATAGCCATAAAAGCTTCTTCCACATTGGTGGAGCTTTTGGCACTTGTTTCAAGGAATGGAATCCCAATCTCATCAGCAAATGCCTATACACAATTAACTCTCTTTAGTATTTTTCATTCACTTAAACTATTTAATAAAAACAATTAACATTATTTTATTACCTTTCCAGTTTCGTAAGACACGACTTTCTGAGAAGTGAGATCACATTTGTTTCCAACAAGAAGCTTGTTGACATTCTCACTAGCATAACGATCAATTTCACTCAACCATTGTTTTACATTGTTGAAACTCTCTTGATCTGTCACATCATAAACAACCTGCAAGGAAAATAAGTGTTTTGAATTTTAAAATTCCAATTTTGTTTAAAAATATCATATCAAGAATGATTTTTATAATGAGTTATTTACAATAATGCCATGGGCTCCACGATAGTAGCTGCTGGTGATTGTTCTGAAACGTTCTTGTCCAGCTGTGTCCCACTGTATACAGAATAATGGAAGAATATGTTAATTTCTGGAAGAAAAAGGGAACATGTTTTGATAAGAGATGAATAAAAAGTAAAAACTTACAATTTGGAGTTTAATTGTTTTGCCATCTTGTTCCACTGTGCGGATTTTCTGTAGAAAAGACAGCATAACTTGTGAAAAAAATTACTTTTATCAAAATGTAATCATGTCAAAATGAAAACTTGGTGAATAATTACTTACAAAGTCTACACCAATGGTGCTGATGTAACTTTCCAAGTATGAATCATCCTGGAGTACAGAAAGTGTATAAATAAGTTGAAAAGTAAATGTGGCGGATTTATGATTATTAGAAAAAGAACAATGAAGAACTTACAGCAAATCGCAATAGGAGACATGATTTTCCAACTCCTGAATCTCCAATGAGTAGAAGCTTGAAGAGGTAGTCACTACAGGAGGAAGGGAACTATTAATATTGACTTTTGCCCTTAGTTATAGCAAAGAAGACATGCAAGCATATTATCATATCAATCTTACATATTTTGATGTAAGGATCTACAAGTTTAAAACAATCACATAAGCTTACAAGTTACAACTCTACGAATTCATGAACTGCTAAATCCTATTCAACCATTGAAAAACATATAATATTGGTCGAAAGGGAATCTCAGCTATAACTAACTAGTCAAAATAACAAATTTGATACTTGAAGATTATAACTCCAGATTATATTCAGAATACACGAAACGAAGCTTCCTGCTTCCCTAAATATCTAATAAGATATACCAATTTCAATTATTCAATGGACCTTGCTCGAAATTACTGAATAGATCGTACGAAAAACGATTTAATCTGATCTAAAAACCCCCAATTGAGGATAATAATACAACCCTAACTCGTCATAACGCATAAGTACACGACTAATCAAAGAATAAACTGAGAATCTTAAAAAAAACCAATTCAATAAACATAGATCTAGAAGAATCATATCAGATACAAGTCGGAAAAGCGGAAATTGAGTTAACAATCAGAATATCTGCGGTTTGACTAGGAGAAAGAACATACTATTCGGGATTCATCTTCGTGTACAGAGTGGAGATCGACTAAATCGAGGTTACGCCGAGATATTTCAATAACTACTGTGGAGATCGACGGGAAAACGGAATCTTCGCCGGAGATAAAGCTTAAAAGTAAACGATTTTGTTGAAGAATTGATGAAGATGCCAGCAATGTCGGAGTCTTTAAAAGAATGTAGGTAAGGTGGGGGTTGACGTATTGAATAGAAACAAATTTGACACGCGTTTTTGGCAAAGGGTTAATCACGAAAAGGTTATGAAATATCACATTTTAATTTGTTAAATACTTTTCTAGATATTTTTGCAAAAATGGTTAACGAAAATGATTTTATGTGGGAAAAATTACTAATCTAATCATATTCATTAATTACTTCTCACTTTTTAGTTAAAATTTAGGATTTATTTTAAAATAATCATCGAAATCGTAGGTGGTTAAAATGACTTATTGTTTCGCGCATTTACCTAGGTTTTTATTTAGTATATAAGGATTTTTATTTTTATTTTTTTTATTTTTCACTGCGAAACCGTAAATGAAAAAATGGTGCAATTGTCTCTGAGAAGTTTACTGTTTCCTAAATAATAGATTAAAAATTGTTTACCGTTTTGTTCAAAACCTACAGTTTTGGGTTTTTTTTATTTTTTTAAGATGAAAAAAAAAACATTAACTTTTACTTTAAAATTTTTTTTCTTTTAATATATACTAGGTACAATATAGTAGTCAAGATACATGAATTAGTAGTTAAATATTAAAAAATAAAATAAAATAAAAATAAAACCGTAGGTTTTTAGACGAAACAGTAGATATTTTTAATTTACTCTTTGGGAAACAATAGAGTAGACAATTTTTTCGTCTACGTTTTCGCAGTGAAAAAAAAATCCTTATATACTAAAATCAAAACCGTAGGTAAATTGGCAAAACGGCAAACCATTTTAACCACCTACGGTTTCAATGACTATTTTGAAATAAGTTCTAAATTTTGGTTAGAAAATGAGAAGTCATTAAGGAGTTTGATTAGATTATTAATTTTCCCTTTTATTTTGTAATATTATTCTTTTTTATGAAAATAATCTCGCAATTTGTTTGCAAAATTTATAATTTCATAATACATATTTTGCTATTTAGGTTTCACAAATATTTTAAAAAATTCTATTTTATTTTAAATTTCAGATATAAGATTTAGTAGCCTAGTTTAAATATAATTACAATTTCTTTCAATCTTGTTCTACCATCTTCAAGTCATAAATTCACAATTTCTTACAACTTGTTCTCTCATCTTTAAACTCAATTTCTTTCTACCAATAAGACACGCTATTACAAGTTCCTTCCAATTCCCGATAACCTATTACAAGTTCCTTCCAATTCCCATTGGGTTAACCGAAATGCCAACGATATCCATGAATATCACGAACCAAGTATGTGAATCATTAATTAATTGTTTTGTACTTGTATTCATTGAGGGTATTACGATCTATTTTAACAGTGTGGAGAATAACAAGAGCAAATATGATTGATGTTGAAACAACAAATGTTACATGGAAAATTCTTTTAACACAAGTGATGGACATGTGACTCTATAATAGAAATCTTTAGATTAGACTTGACAATCGTGTTGTGTTCATGTTGGCAGGTTGCGGGTTAACGGGTCAAAATATACAAACTAAAACACAACCCATTTAATTATACAGGTCACGGGTTTGGAACATAAACTCATATATGATCCGTCAACCCATTTATTTATACGAGTTCATAAGTTGGCGGGTTCGTGGGTCAGATTTGCGTTCGTATGTTCGTGAATCAGATTCCATAAATAAAATTGATAATTAAACATGAATAAATTCTTGATGCAAACATATTCGAATTTTAGAAACTCAAGTCTTAAACATCCAAATGAAAATTATAAACATTGATGAAAACGTGCTCAAACTAAAACATTAATACAAATATAAATAAATTTAATCGCAGACGTCAACGTCGTTCGATAATGATTCAATCGTTCGTGTCGTCGTTTTGTAGGATGTTTAGATTATTTAGGGCAAACACCAAACGCGTTGCAATGCAAATCAGAAGATGGTTGCCCACGGGTCAAATGGTCAATGATATTGGTTATCCCATCATAGTATAAAGTATAAAATGTATAATTTATAATACTTAATACATTTAAAAAATATATAATTTTTTAATTAAAATTCTAAACGGGTTGGCGGGTCAACCCATAAATTTTTTAAAAACTCATATATAACCTGTTTAATAAATGAGTTGACAGGTTGGCGGGTTGACGGGATGAAAACTCAACCCAAACCATTTTATTTCGTATCGTGTCACGGTTCGTACCACGGGCCGTATCAAAAATTTTCAGGGTTACGTTGGATCGTGTAGCGACTAAATACAGGATCAGTGTTGATCTAACAAAGATCAAAGTTCTAAAGAAATCTGAAATACCGAAAAGTCTTACCAATAATTGGAGTTTCCCAAGGTGAGCTATAACTTATTATGTATTTTTCAGCAATCTTATTCCTCTAGTTGTGGTAATCGGATGTATAACACTTGTAAATTGGGATTAGACGTTTACGTGTTCTTTTTCATATTTAAAATATTATTAAATAGGGGATTATCTTCAATTGAAGGAGAAAACTATTATGAGAAGGCTTGATAGAAGTATAATTGAAATTAATTTAATATTAGGATTAAATGTCATAAAGGAAAAATTAAATTGAAGAAAATTAATTAAAACTAATCATATGATGAATTTTGGAAACTTAAGGGGTCAAATTTATAATTTGGAATCTTAAGGTGTCAAATTTGTAATTTCAGAAAGTATAATTTAATAGAAATAAGAACTCGTGTAGATTGTAGAACAAGTTGGGGTTTGTTTGAGAACAACGGAACAAAATTTAATTTCTATTTTTTGAAATTTTTTAGTTTTTCAATTTAATTAATCTTAAACCATATAAGCTTTACGCATAATAACTGATAATTTAACGGTTTAAGTTTTTCTCGAGTCACTTATCAAAACCAAAACATGTATATTAAATAATATTTATATTTATATGATATATAATTAATAAATTTAATAACTTAGGAAATGACAGAGTGAATAAGATAAACGGATTTGGAGATATTTTTGCCTATCAAAATTTATAATTTGGTGTCATATAGACATCATATAAGCATTTGACATTCTTTGTCAATATGTTGAATATGAAAGAGTTGGTGTTGCCATCATTACCTCCGGAATTGTTTCCAAACCATAACCATTTACTATCACTTGTGTATTTTACCAATGCACAAAAATACAAACCTATAATGCAACTTCATGTGCTCTATGTGTCTTCTGTGTTAGCGTATTATTATTGTTATACTTTATGTATTTTATATAACCTATTAGAGATGTATCAGGCCCTTTTGGTATTTGGCCCTCTTATACTTGTATTTATTGTATCTCGTAATCTAATCAAAGTTTATGGGAAATTAATCACAATTTCATGGTATTAGAGCTTTGCTCTTCCTTGTGATAACCCTAGCGACAGTTGTATCCCCTTCCTCTCAATTTCTTCTGTTCTTTCTTAACCTTCTCTTTTCATCATGACTAACGGTGCTACTCCTCCTCTCTCCGACAAGCCTCATGACGGGATTAACATCAAACATGTTGTCCCCCCAGTTCTAGATCTTGACCGCATGAACTATGATATATGGCGTGAGCTTTTCAAAACCCACTGTATTGGATATAGAGTGGCTGATTACCTTGAACCACCTAATGACAAAACTCTTACATCGTGTGACTCTAAAGAATGCAATCAAATTGATTCAATTGTGAAGTCTTGGTTGTATGGTACCCTCTCTCAATCTCTTCTTCACATGGCATTAAAAAGAAAGGCCACTGCGTTTCAACTGTGGCAGACTCTTGAAAAACTGTTTCGCGATAATAAGGACACCAAAGTCATCCAACTCGAGGGGGGAACTACGCAACATCACCATTGGGGACTCGTCTATTGCTGATTACTGCACACGGGTCAAGTCCCTCGCTGTCTCCTTGAAAACATAGAAGCCCTTGTTCCAGAAAGGACCCTAGTCGCCTAAACCCACAATAGCCTTTCACCAAAATTTCAATATATAGCCACCACCATCAGGCACAAAACTCCTTTACCTAGCTTCATGGAGACTAGATCTATGCTACTGTGTGAAGAACAACAAATGACATAAGACCAACAAAAAAACCTCAATACTAGTCAATCTGTTCACTCTGACAACTCGTCATCTCCGGCTGTTCTTGCTGTTGTGACCACCTCCCAAAACAATGGGTGACATAATTCATTGTGTGGTGGAAAGAATGGTGGTCGGAACAACCGTGGCGGTAGAGGCGGCGGCGGCAGGACCGAGAGTCGATTTAATCTTGTCAGTAACTATTCCCAGTGACAACAGCAACAGGCTCCGATGGGGTGGGGGTTTGGTTGGTATCCCTTAGCCTCGACATCAACTTCATAATATCAACAGGGTTTACTTCCAACCCCGTTCTCACATGCCCCACTTCAGCAAGGTGGGATGCGCAATACACTTGGACCAGCCCAACAACAACAATCTTTTTTTATTTGGCCGACTCCTACTTCTGGTCCATTTCAGCAAGCATTAATCATCCCACAATCTCCGCAAGCTTTTTGGTATTCGTATACTCCTATAGATCAGCCTACCATGATCCCTAACACATTTCAAACTATATCGCTAAATGATCCAAGCAACGGGGGATGGTTTATGGACACAGGTGCTTCATCTCACCTTCACGCGAATGAAGGTATTCTCAATAATGTCACTAATAATCAGAATTCTTATGCATCTGTTTTAGTTGGGAACGGATCTGAAATCCATGTCACCAAATCTGGTCATTCTTTTATCTCGCTTTTTAATCCTTATCGTATTTTACATTTAAAAAATGTCCTTATTATTCCTCAATTTATAAAGAACCTTATTTATGTGGGTCGCTTTACGCGTGAAAAGTACTTGTTTTATTGAATTTGACCCATTTGGTTTTTCTGTGAAAGATTTTCATACCCATCAAATTCTCATGCGATGTGATAGCTCAGGTGATCTCTACCCTGTCGCTATTCCGACTCCTCAAGCTCTCATGTCCCTTGCTCCGTCTCTTTGGTATCAGCGTCTCGGTCACCTTGGTCAACATGTATTCAAGCAATTAGTTGATCGTAGTTTTATTTCATGTCCAAAAAAATAAAATGTCCAACCTATGTCATGCATGTTAGTTGGGAAAACATGTCAATTTACCTTTTGGTTTATCCACTTCTAGTACTTTATCTCCTTTTGAAATTGTTCATTTTGATGTGTGGATATCTCCTATTACCAGTATCAGTGGAATTAAATATTATGTGATTTTTCTTGATAGCTTCACTCATTATCTATGGGTTTATCCCCTTCGTGCTAAATCTGAGGTGTTTTCAAAGTTTATGCACTTTCGTTCTCTTATTCTCAATCAATTCAAAATTGACATTAAAGCTTTTCAATGTGATAATGGAGGTGAATTTGATAACCATCAGTTTCATCATTTTTGTGATGAAAATGGTATACATATGCGTTTTTTGTGTCCTCACACATCTCAATAGAACGGTAAATCTGAACGTATGTTACGTACAATCAACAATGTGGTTCATACCCTTCTTTTTCATGCTCGTCTTCCTCCCGACTATTGGGTTGAAGCTCTTCACATGGTTGTTCACTTATTAAACATCCTTACCTCTACTACTATAAAAAAATGAAATTTTGTTTCAAAAACATTATAATAAAAAACCACCATACACTCGTCTTCGGGTCTTTGGGTGCTTATGTTATCCTCACATCGTCACTCCACATAAACTCTCTCCAAAATCAAAACCATGTGTCTTTCTCGGCTATCCCTCCAACCATAGGGGATATCGATGTCTCGACCTCCATTCTAAGAAAATTATTATTTCGAGACACGTTGTTTTTGATGAAATGGTCTTTCCCTTTGGTTCCATGATACCAAATATCTCTCCCTCTTACTTGTTTCTTGATATCACTCCCATTCATTTTCCTTCTTCTGCAGCTCTGTTATTCATGACAATCACACCTCCGAAAACACTAATTCAACCACCTTATATGTTCATGATGAAGGGTTTTGAGCACTATAACACTCCTACGATGCACATGCAACCCTAAAAGCTTTGGATCTATGTTTTCTCTAACTATAAATGCATTTTCAATTTTCCAAAGCATACATCCTAACTAGCATACCATGGAGGATATACGATACAAAACTCATAGTTAGATGAATACATCTTGATGTAGTTGTAGTTCTTGTCCTTTGAAAGCTTAAGCACCTCAAGTGTGATGCCTCCAATGTGTTAAAAACACCAAATGCAAGAGGAGGTTTGAGAGAATAGTCTAGTTAGCACAAAATATATATCGAACTCTTAGAATGATAGGGGTAGCCGATTTTGGCTCTAGAGGATCCCATTTATAGTGTAGAAAATGCTAGGGTTACATCTGTGTAATCCCTAATGACCTTTCATATTACTTAGGCTTCATGTGTTAAACCTCTATGGACTATCACATTGGTTTAGCCCAACCTAAATAACCATGGATCACTGGCTCAGACTATAAGAATCATTGATTTACTTAATCAGTCATCGTATATTTAATTAGTCACTTTTGATCACTAAATTAATTTCAAATTAATTCTTGATCAATACTAATTAAATAATAATATGATTTCACAATTAATATACTTATACTTAAAATATATTAATAAATCATAATATCCTCATCCTCAAAAGTCCATCATATCAAATTGCACTTGTGAAGGCAACCCAAAAGGACATGCTACAATCGGGTCAAGTATATCCCAGTTATAGTTATGGGCTTAGACACTAAATCCAACACATGACGCCCCCCTCTCTCCCTCGGCTGTCGAACAACCTTCCACCGAACTGTTGATCTGCTTCCAGATCTATCTCAACCAAATACCCCTCCTGCCCAAACTCTGATTCCCACATCCTCTCAACACCCTATGCTCACTCGTGCAAAATGGGGAATCACGAAACCCATTCAAAAAATTAATCTCCATGTTGAATCTTGTTCTCCTCTTCCCCGTAATTATCTACAGGCGTTTCAAAATCCAAACTGGATTAAAGCAATACAAGAAGAATAATCTGCTCTTATTACTAATCAGACTTGGATCCTTGTGCCACGACCTCCCACTGCTAACGTGGTAAATTGTATTTGGCTTTTTAAAAAGATGTTCAATGCCGATGGTTCTTTGTCTCGCTATAAAGCTCGTCTTGTTGCTAACGGGCGCAGTCAGAAACCGGGCATCGACTGTGACGAAATTTTTTGTCCAGTTGTCAAACCTGTCACTATTCGCACGATTCTTAGCATTGCAGTCACTCACAAGTGGCCCATTCGACAGCTTGACGTGAAGAATGCATTCCTTCATGGTCACCTTCAGGATATGGTCTACATGCAACAACCTCTTGGGTTTCGTGATTCGTCTAAACTGGATCACGTGTGTCTTCTCCAACGGTCTTTAAACGACCTTAAACACGCACTACGTACCTGGCTTCAACAATTTACTTTTTTTATTTCACGGATTGGTTTTGTGCATAGCAAGTGTGATTATTCATTATTTATGTACAGGAAGGGCTCAGACATCGCATACTTACTTCTATATGTGGATGATATCATTCTCACAGGCTCTTCACCACTACTTGTAACATCCCGTTTAAAATTGAGTAATTAAATAATAAACCCGGAATTGAGACATAATAATAATAATTATTATATTATATTATTATAGCTCAAATTGAATAATAAGTAGCGAGGTGATGATTTCGGGAAGCCAAATGACAAGAATCGAATCTCCAGGGGTTAAAGTATAATTTTGGGACTTAATTTGTAAAGATTCTCATAAGTCAAGGGGTGTTTGGTATTATTTGGACTTTATTTGAGAATAATTTGTAAAGGAGGGACTGAATGGTAATTGTGGGACTAAATATGAAAGGAATTATATGAGCAAGTTTAGGAAGTGTAAATTATGGACTTTCGTGAAAAGAATCATATGGGGAGGGACCATTTATGACATTATGGGAACTAGTTTAGGGGTTTTGATATTTAACCCTTCATTCCCGTCACCCTCAAAACCCTAAAACTAAATGATGCAGCCGCCACTCCTCCTTATACCTCCCTTAATCTTCAGCCGCCACTTTCATTGCTGCCATGTCCGGTAGCCTCCTTGCCAACCGATGGAGCCGATCGAAGCCAATATTCGGGGCAGCCATGATAGCGAAGAGGAATTCTGGTGACGTTGGTAGAGGGTCTCCGGACCACTTAGTGTCGCTGTCGGTCGAGTTCAAGCACTCTGTCGCATGTCGCCACGTTGGAGAGCGATGTCGCTGCATTTCTCAGTTGCTACTGTTGCCCGGTCCGGTCGAAGAGAAGATGTCGTCGTTCCCGTTGCTGTTGTTCCAGGTAGAGAATTACCGCCACCATTTCCATGTCGTATTCTTCTCATCTCTCCCTTCTCCGTTCCTTTGCTGTTGTTGCTGTTGATTCGAGGCAACCATCGACGTAGGGGAAATTCTACCACCAAGGGTCGCCGCTGCTGCTATTTTCTTGTGCTACTGCCGCCTTCACCACCTACCTCAGTGGGTGTTGGGTTTACTTTCTAGGCAATAGGGGCATGTGTGTGTGTTTCAGCGTGTCTCGCAAGCTTGGGTGTCTCGGGTTGCTGCTTCCGGAGAAGAGTCAAGGAAAAACCACCTTGGCTGCCGCCTCAAGAACTGCCATAGAGGGTGTGTATGTTTTTGTAGGGTGTTAATTTTTGGTGTGTGTGTTTATTAGTGGTTGTGTGTGTGTTAAGCAGATGGTGTTGTGAAATGCAACTAGTGGAATAATAAAAGAAAAGCCTAAACCACCATCGTAGGGTGGTGGTTGCCGCCTCCTGCCGCCATTGGCCGCCGTGTCGGGTGGCGGTGTGCTTTGATTGCGTTTGGACCTCGTTTAGGGAATGCTTGGCCAAAGTGGGCCCAATGAAGCCCTAATGGGCCCCAGAAAATCCAAATTGACCTAATAAAACCCTAATGGATCCAATAAGGCCCAAAGTGACCTAGAAGCCCAACCAATTAACTAATAGGCTAGTATGGGGTAGAAAACCCTAATGGCATAAAACCCTAATTTTGAGAATTTATCACGACACACACGAGATTATTTAATAACTTGAAATATTAAATAATAATCTTTGGTAAATTAACCTAAGGCATAATGGACTTAATGGATTTGTAACACCCCAAAAATACGAACCAAAAATTTCATTTTCTTGAAAACATATATTTGGTAAAACATTCGAATTAAAACGTTTACTGATCATAATAATTTATAAATAGAACGCGTGTCTGGAAAACATTTCATAAAACATAATAATGTCACAGTGCAAATCCCCAGGAAGATCTCATGATGCGGAATACGGAGCATGTGTGTGATGGGCCGCTACCGCGCCAGCTCTTTCCCCTTCGAAGAAGAGGTACCTGAAACCAAAACTGAAATTTGTAAGCACGAAGCTTAGTGAGTTCCCCCACGTACCACATACCATACAATCACATAACATGCATATATCGTCAGGCATATCTGGGTGCCCGACCTACCCCTTCGGTCCTCTCGACCGGATACTATCTAGCATACTGGGAGCTTGCCTCCCCTTCGGTCCTCTCGACCGGATACTGACTAGCATATCTGGGTGCTGGTCTCCCCTTCGGTCCTCTCGACCGGATACTGGGGACTATTTCACCGTCTACCACTACCACATAACACACATATCACATAATCTATCTAGCATGGTTGGGCATGACCGCCCCTTCGGCCCTATCGACCGGTAATCTGGGGACTATCTCCCCCTACTGTCACTAGCACATAGCAGCATATCATACTAGCACACAAACATATTACAGGTAGTAGCAACCTCATATGAATATCACAGAGACAATCATCCATCATACAAATCCTACTGGTGGGTCGGCATTGTGGTCGTAGACCCACCACTACTGGAAGGTAACTCACCTCGTAGTAGCTGCTGATCTGTGTGGGAATAGTCTGTCTGTTGCTGCTACTCCGGATATCCTCCGACTGTAATTCCCACCAAACACTTAGTCAAATACTGCTAACCGCCCTCAGGGTAAATTGTCCATTTACCTTTATCAAGTCATGAGCCAAGTTACGGTCAACTGCCAGTTGACCAGACTCGCCGAGTTGGCTTGCCAACTCGTCGAGTCCCTTTCTCTATACCCAAGTCCAATAGTCCTTCATCCTACTCGCCGAGTTGTATGAACAACTCGCCGAGTTCTCCTTCATCCGAAGAACACTCTAAGCTGTGAATCGCCGAGTTTTATGAACAACTCGTCGAGTTGTTCTTGAGACAAGAAGATTGCCATGAACTCGCCGAGTCATGGCACTGACTCGCCGAGTGACTTCATGAGTGAGTCTGGCTTCCAACCCACTGAGTCATACCCTATGACTCACTACTCCAACTCGCAAACACAAAAGGGAACAACTCTGGGACTCGCGACCCGACTCACCGAGTCAGATGAACGACTCGCCGAGTCGGCCACATGCAAAAACTATACACGTGATTTTTCTTGGATCCAGCTCATTCCATTCATAGATCTGGGTTCCTAGGGCCTGGTTTACACGTTAAGTTTCCAACTTTATGTGTAAATAAACATCCATGGGAGTTTTAGGGCTCAAAATGCACCAAAAGGGTAGATCTAGGGCTTACATGCACTATGATTCCATAAAGGCAGTAGATCCAAGCTCCTGGAGCTCAATCATGCCTAGATCTAGAGGCTAAATAACTTATCATCCACTCTAATACACAAACAAGCTTGGGGAAAGGATCAAGAAAGACTTTCATGTAGCTACAAGGGACAACAAGCATAAAAACAGAGGGAAAATGAGTTATACCTCAAGGAAATCACTGATATAACACCAATAAGCCTGACCTCCTTCTTCTCTTCTTGATCTACTCTTCTTTCTCCTCAAAAACTTCAAGAACACACCCAAAACACTTCAATCTCACAAGGAAAAGGGCAAAAACGATGTTGGGGGCTCTGAGGGTGAATGGGGGCGAGCTTCGGGCGGAAATGAGGGTTTAAATAGGGTGCAAACCCTTGAAATTTAGGGTTTCATCAAACAACGGTGACTCGTCGAGTCCAGGATATGGACTCGCCAAGTCCCCAACTTAAGCGTGCCCCCGAACCGCGTCCCTACTCGGCGAGTCGGACCTACAACTCGCCGATTCCAAGGCTAAAATGACAAATACTTAGATAAATTTTTACGTACCAGGAACCAGGTGCTACAAATCTCCCCCACTTATTTTAGACTTCGTCCTTGAAGTTTGCCGCTCGATCCTGAAACAGCTCGGGGTAATGCTCCATCATTTCTTCCACCGGCTCCAAAGTCCATTCCGAACCCTTGTGGTGCTGCCATTGCACTTTCACTAGCTCAACCCTCTTGTTCCTTAGATCCTTCGACTTCCGGTCCAGGATTGCGACTGGGCGCTCAATGTAATTCAGGCTGTCATCAACCTGTATATCCTCTAATGGCACCACCGCTGAATCATCCACGAGACACTTCCGCAGCTGGGAGACATGGAAGGTGTTGTGGATCTGGCTGAGCTCGACTGGCAGATCTAGCCTATATTCCACCTTGCCCACCCGGGCTACAACCCTAAACGGTCCAATGAATCTCGGGTCCAACTTGCCTCGCTTCCTAAATCGAATGACGCCTTTCCAAGGCGACACCTTCAGGAGAACCATATCCCCGACCTGGAACTCCAGGTCTAATCGACGCTTGTTGGCGTAATTTTTCTGCCGACTCTGCGCAGTCTGAAGCCTGCTCCGAACCTGTTGGATTCTCTCGGTCGTCTTGAGCACCACCTCGGTGCTCCCCATAACCCTCTGGCCAACTTCACCCCAACATATCGGGGTCCTGCACCTCCGACCGTACAACATCTCGAATGGGGGACGGTCAATACTCGCGTGGTAGTTGTTGTTGTACGAGAACTCAGCCAAGGGAAGATAGGTATCCCAGCTACCACCGAAATCTAACACGCACGCCCGCAACATATCCTCCAAAGTCTGGATGGTCCACTCACTCTGACCATCCGTCTGCGGGTGAAAGGCGGTGCTAAAATGCAGACGAGTGCCCAACTCATCATGAAACCTCTTCTAAAACCTGGAAGTGAACCGCACATCTCAATCTGATATCACTGACACTGGCACCCCGTGTCGCGCCACTATCTCCCTGATATAGATATCGGCCAACTTTTCGGCCGAAATACTCTCCGGAATCGGAATAAAATTGGCGCTCTTGGTCAACCGATCCACGATGACCCAAATCGAATATACTTCGCGCGCCGTTCGTGGAAGCTTTATGATAAAATCCATCGTAATATCCTCCCATTTCCACAATGGGATATCCAACGGCTGCATCTTTCCGTGCGGTCTCTGATGCTCGGCCATGACCTTCCTGCAGGTCAAGCACCGCTCGACGTACCACGCCACATCCCGCTTCATGCAGGGCCACCAATAGTCCAAGCGAATATCCCGATACATCTTCGTCGCCCCTGGATGAATAGAGAATCGGGATTTGTGCGCCTCCTCCATCAAGTTTTGGCGCACGCCTCCATGATATGGCACCCACAACCTACGGTGTAGTGTCAATAACCCCCGGCTATCATAATCGAAGGAGGTGACTTGTCCCACTATTCGCTCACTCTTACGATGCTCATCCTTCATAGCCTCCTGTTAACCCTCCCGAATCTGCTCCAACAGGGGAGTCACCACAGTCATCCTCATGCAAACATCCCTGATCGGCGCCGCCTTGCGGCTAAGTGCATCGGCCACCACATTGGCCTTCCCCGGGTGGTAAAGGATCTCGCAATCATAATCCTTCACCACGTCCAACCACTGGCGCTGTCTCATGTTCAGATTCGGCTGATCCATGAGGTACCTCAAACTCTTGTGATCCGTGTAAATGGTACATCGAACCCCGTAGAGGTAATGCCGCCATATCTTGAGGGCGAAGACCACCACCCCTAACTCCAAATCATGCGTCAGGTAGTTTGCCTCGTGAGGCTTCAGCTGCCTCGAGGCATAAGCAATGACATGCCCCCTCTGCATCAACACTGCGCCTAAGCCTGAGATCGACGCATCGCAATATACCACAAAATCCTCCACGCCCTCGGGCAGGGCTAGGATCGGCACCTCACACAATCTCTGCCTCAGAGTCTCGAAGGCCTCCTGCTGCTCAGGCCCCCATCGAAAGACCACAACTTTCATAGTCAATCGTGTCAGGGGTACGACTATCTTGGAGAAATCTTGAATGAACCTCCAATAGTAGCCTGCTAATCCTAGGAAACTCCGAATCTCAGATGGAGACTTCGGAACCTCCCACCTCATCATGGCCTCCACCTTGGCCGGGTCTACTGAAATCCCGTTATGGTTGACGAGGTGCCCAAGAAACTGCACCCCGCGCAACCAAAACTCACATTTGGAGAACTTTGCATACAAGCTCTCCCTCCTCAGGGTCTCCAAAACCTCCCTCAGATGCTTCTCATGCTCCTCCTGAGTCTTGGAGTAAACCAAGATGTCATCAATGAAAACTATCACAGACCGATCCAACATCGGTCTACACACGCGGTTCATGAGGTCCATGAACGCGGCAGGAGCATTGGTGAGCCCAAATGGCATTACCACAAACTCATAATGGCCATAACGCATCCGAAACGCGGTCGTCTGTATATCCTCCTCTCTAACCCTCATCTGATGATAGCCTGAACGCAAATCGATCTTGGAAAACCAAGATGCTTCCTGCAACTGATCGAAGAGGTCATCGATCCTCGGGAGTGGGTAACGGTTCTTCACCGTTACCTTATTCAACTCCCGATAATCTATACACATCCGATACGAACCGTCCTTCTTCCTCACAAACAGGATCGGGGCTCCCCACGGTGAACTGCTCGGTCGAATAAACCCTTTGTCTAGCAGCTCCTGCAGCTGCGTAGATAACTCCTCCATCTCGGGAGGAGCCAACCGATAGGGTGCCTTGGCTATTGGAGCCGCACCAGGAACTAGATCGATCCTAAACTCCATCGTTCCCTTGTCTCTCCTCTCTCTTTTGGCTAGCCGGCTAGCAAGGCTTGCTTGGCAAGGTCCTTGTCAAAAGCCAAGGGTAGTGTTTGGTGTTCTTGGCAAGGCTTGGCGCTTACCACTCCTTTTTATCCAATTTAATTGTAATAACTGCATATGTTTCTTTCTAAACTTTGTTCTTTTTCATTCAAACTTTCGGTTCTTATTCATTAAGCCGATTTAAAATTACCATGTTGTAACTGTCTCATTCGTCTCTTTGTTCATATGACACTTTCCAAAACATTACGTATTTTTTAAATTGTATGTCATCTTTTTGAAATAAAACAAATTTCCAAAAAAAGACTATGTTCAAATAAAATTATTTGTCGCTGCCAGAACGAAACAATTTGTCACCCCTTATTTGGGGTAACCGGGAACCAGATCAAATACCACTAATCGGTTCCAGTTTGATTTTTAGCTTAAAAGGTTCATCTCTAACTTATATATTCGTGCCATCATTGCATTGCCCGAGTACTACCATATTGTGTAAAAAAATATTCACCAAACACCTACCCAAACTTTAAATGTTGAAACGAATATTCGTCCAAATAAAAATGAGAGTCTTTTGGAAATTATTTTCTTAAAACAAAATAAAATCTTTCTATCATTGGAAATTAACAAATCTGAATCAGATTATATTATTTCATGGGCAATATTATCCACAAAAAATGAGAATATCGATGAGATTAATGATTATTTGATCGACCGATTCCATGAAGAATACAAAATTTACTATAGTTTTGATGAAGTCATAGATGATATAAATAACTTCTATCATGTCTAATTTTTGAACACATTCGCTATTAGTGGTTTACCCTTGTTTACCTATGTTTAAAAGTTCGATGTCGATAACACTATTATGGCATCTTGACCCATGAAATGGATTGTGCAATAGCAATCGGTTGATATGTAAAACTTTTCAGTTTAATATCATTAATGTTGAAATAGTTGTTGGTCAACATGATGGAAAGAGGGTATTTTTGCCATGGAATTATATAAATCCGTTTGAAGACGACATGTTATGATTCAAGCTAAAGAGAATAATGTCCAATTCGATTATGTTTCACGATAAAAATCAATAAAGCTCAGGACAAACAATACTAAATGTAGGTGTATATGTTCTAGAATCGATTTCTCGCATGACCAACTTTATGATGTGTCCATACAAAAGTATTAGTGAAGTGCGATGAACAATTCAAAAACAGTGAAGTCTATACATTAAATGTTGTGTATAAAGAAGTACTTGACGATTAATAATGTACAATCAATCATGTGTTGTACACATTTATAAACAATCACAACTCTTCATTTTTTATTCTAACTAATTTTGTATTTGCTAGAATGACTCTGACTGATTATTATTTAGATGTAGTAAACTATTTTCACAAAATAATTAATCGTCTCAAGAAATTAATTTTTGAAAGTTATTAATCGTATCCGTCGCTTGGCGCGGGTAAACGACTAGTACCTTAATAAACATTTACCCTTAAATGCTGAATTTTAAGAGGTACAACACATAATGCAATATGTACTAACCTTTTATGCAATGAATCCGGTCGACAAAAATCAAAACGTCAATGAGGAAAAGATAAAGATTATTAATAGATAAGTTGAAACTAGATTACTCACTTTCTGCCAACTGAATAGGTCAGTGAAGTTCGAATTTGATATCCCAATTTTGAGGCGCTTATATCGGCTTCATTCCCATATATATCCCTTCATATTCTTGATGCTTTGTACACAATCCAGAGTAATTTTCCTGGTCTAATTCATCATTCCGAAACCCAGAGTAAGTTTTTATTGAACTCTTATGTTCTCTCTTCTCTATCTTTATCTGATGCAGGAAAAAATTATGTCGCTCACCACGCATCTCCATTTTATCTTTCTCTATCTTACTATAAACCCCCATTTTTCTTCTAATTTTGCTACGGAAACCCACATCTAAAATCGTCGCATCATGCACCAAGTCACCAACATTGCTCCCGTGTCCGGTAGTACCAGGTGAGGTACCTAAAGTGATTTAGGTTTTCTAGCCCTATGTTGATATATTTTTTCGATTTTGGGTTCTTGCACATTTCAATTTTCTATATTGGTTGTGGATTTCTTCTTCTTCTTCGTGACTGCAGGCCCTTTCTCTGCTAATCGAATTAAAAAGGTTCCATTTTTTTACCTTTCTATTTGTTTGGTCAACATTGAAATTTGAGATCTCGCCTGAAATCTTCCGATTCTGGTCCGCCTTCCCTTATATATAGCATCAATACCACTGAGGCACAAACCGTTCATCCCCAAAAACTATCGTCGATTTTCTGTCATTATCAGTTCCCGGTTTTTGAGTTCTCTATGACCATCCGTCTTCCCAATTGTCGATGAACACCGCTGTAATTCTCTGCTTTTGATTTATATAGTTTTTTTTTTGTGTTTAGTTTGTTACTTCATTATATTGATATTGATTTCGAGTTTAATTTGCTCTTACCCTACCATATGTTGTGTCGATTTTATTTTTATGGTTTAATTTGGTGTCTCTATACATATGTGTTCCAGAAATCCAAGGGTTATTTTCTTTGTTGTATTTGTACATAAGAGGTCAATGAAATTATAGAAGAAAGGAAATGCAAAGGGTTATTTTCTAAAACTCTACCATATAATATCTCCGTTTTAATTTTATAGGTTACTAATTGTCGATTGTCTTTGTTTTTGCTTATATTAAGTTGAAAGTAGTTTGACTTATAAAAATACAATGATTTGGTGATGCTATCATATCGCCACCTATTTTGACAAATTAAATCACCAAGGTTATTTTGCAACTATCATTTTGATAGCTATATGATGAGGTAACTGGCCACTTTCTTTTAGTTTTGATTTGATTTGTTTAATCAAGAAATAAAATCTTGCACCTTGTTGTCCCTCTGTAGTTCAGATCATTTTGATTATTTTGTTATGTACTCCTTACTATCTTTTTGTCGGTTTTTATTTAATAAAAGTTCTATGTTCAAAAGAAGATCATTGTGCCTGTGACTCTGATCCGAGTTTATGTTTTAGTTATTTAAATATGCTGTAAGTGATAAGGATTTTCTATATTTTATTCATAATGGTAGTACTTTTGATGCATTGCATGTCGTTTTAGCTATTAAAATTTTCTTGCTATGACTGTTTTAATATTAAAAAAAAAAAAAAAAAAAACATTGATGTGGGGAAAGAGAATTATTTTCCTGGTGTAGGAGTAAAACGGGCATATCCCATGTTTATTTGATGAAGCAAAGATGGAAACGAGCAAGAAGGATCTGTGCATTTGAAAAAATAAACGAGGATATAGCTCGAAAATGAATGTCTAAATACATAAAGGCACCAAATTAAGTTTCTTTCTGAAAAAATTAATTTGTTTTATTTTAACTGTAATTAAAGTAAAGTATTGAATGTTGTCAATATTCTCACAGACGACATTGATCTTTGCGCATAGGATGCTATTGTTGCCATCTTCAAACTTCATTGCCAATATGTTGAGGCTTGCTTCGTATGATCCGTAAAATAATCAATCATGTATCATACAATTATTTTATTTTAAATTAATATGATCTGTAAAATAATCAATCATGTATAAATCTTTATATGATTTATTTTCAGAGTATAAATGTTTCATAAATGTTATTTGAAATTAGAATTGAAATGTACAAATGAGTTATTTTTCCTTTTAAGTTAGTTAAATTAACTTAACTGTTAATAAAAAATTATTAGTATTTGTTACATTGCGACAAAAATTGCTATATGGGTTCAAAGTTATACTGATAATGAATGTGGTTAACTCCTATTAAGTATATATACGTGTTTTAAAAGTTGTCTACATATGTAAAATAAGAACATATATTTTATATAAATTGTCATTAAATTATATAAGCGAAACCTTATTATATAATTTTTCAATATAATAAGATGCATTGTAGACAGAGAGAACCTTATATGATTAAACGACAAAAGAAAAAAAAACTTGAATGAACAATGCTTGTTATTAATAAAAGGGATCATTTGTTTCACTAGAAGCTAATATGTTCTTCATTTTAAACATGCATTTTATTAAAGAAAAAAAACTTATTCGAATTTGTTTTGTGATAGCAATGAATAAGGTTCAGTTACTAACAATTTGAAATGTATTTATTTATCTTTCGTATTCTTGTATGACCGACTCTTTATTTTTTAATTAATATTGATTTTGTTTTTGCTACCATTACATTTATTCATAGTTGTGTTGATATAATACTAAAATGAAAAAAAAAAAAAAAAAAAAAAAAAAAAAAAAAAAAAAACTTTTTAAATTACTTCAAAGCAATAGATTTTGGCCGCATAATTTTTTTGTTCCATCGTTGAAAAATTATTAGGTTCGCTCCCGGTTATATGATAATTCTTTTCAATGAAAAAAAAAATTATTAAATGGTTTAGTGATGCAACCCTTCAATCCTTGTAAACAAATATATTTGAATCAGAATATATTATTTTGCGGATTATATTATCCATAAAAATAAGAGTGTCAATGATATTAATGATTATTTTATCTACCGATTCCATGAAGAAGAGATATTTGGTATAGTTTTGATGATGTCATAGACAATATAAATAATTTCTATCATGTGGAATTCTTGAACACGTTCATTGTTAGTGGTTTACCCCCTTATTCTTTTCGACTGAAAGTTGGATGCTCAATAATACTGTTACGAAATCTTGACCCATCAAATGGATTGTGTAACGACACTCGATTGATATGTAAAAAATTTCGTCACAATGTTATTGATGTAGAAATAGGTGTTTATCAGCATGCTAGAACGAGATTATTTTTTTTTTTGCCAGGGATTCAATTATGTCCATTTGAAATTGACATTTTTCCATTCAAGCTAAAAAGAATAATTTTCAATTTGATTATATTTTGCAATGATAATCAATAAAGTTTATGGACAAACAATTTCAATTACAAGTTTTATCTTTCAAATCAGTTTTCTCGCATGACCAATTTTATGTGACATTATCCAAAAGTATTAGTGAAGTATGGTGAATAATTTAAAAGCAGTGAAGTCTATACATCAATATGATGTATAAAGAAGTGTTGCACGATTAATAATATACAATAAAAAAATGTGTGTGTGTATATATATATAAAGAAGAAAAAACATCATAAATGGTCCCTGTGGTTACCCAAAATCTGAAGTTTAGTCCTCGTGGTTTAAAAACCTCATAGATGGTCCCTGTGTTTTCAAAACTTTTGACAATGGGTCCTTATTGCTAACTCCGTTAACTTTTTTCCGTTAATTGAAGGGCATTTTCGTCATTTCATACCACAGGGACCATTTATGATGTTTTCAACTATTTTTTTTTAAAAAGGAAAAACTAAATATAATTATTCTCTCTCTCTCTCTCTCTCTCTCTCTCTCTCTCTCGTGTTCTTGATGAAAGGAAACTGGTGTTCGTGATGTAAATCAACCACACATATGATTTGTCCTACTCACTATCTTGTTTCAGAGGAAAGATCACCACGAAAGCATCAAATCAGCTTAAATGTTTTACATGTCCTTGTGACCCAAGAAAAACCCATATAACAAAATCATTAAAAAAAAGGCTCAACTATTCTACTATCTATACTCAAACTCATATACCCTCACCCAGATAACGAAATCAACATAGACAAAGAATCCGAGCTGTAATCTAAACTCCATGTCTCAACATATTTCGATTTCATCTTCTCCAACAAGAAAACCTCCATTCCTTGACTTTCAGATTCATCTCCTTCATTATCTATCTCCCCTCTTAACGCCTTCACAATTTGTCTCATCGCAGGTCGTAGTTTTGCATCTAGATGTGCGCTATCTTCTTCTTGTACTTCACCTCCAAAGAACCACCACCGCCCGCTTCGTCTATAATTTTCTGACAAGATGGTGGATTCGGACGGTGGAAGGTGGGTCGTTCACTTTGCTTTTATATCTTTCCTGTTCTTTCCAAAAACCAGAATTTGATTGAAGCCCTCGTCTTCTTCCATCGCACACCAAGAAAGATAAGATCTTGCAGTAATGCCAAAAATTCCACTTGGGATTTACCGAAACTGCCAAGAATAAGCTTCCTCTTCACCTTCAACTCCAAAAAAACTCGTATCCTCTCCTCGCCTGCTACCTTTTCTTTCTATCAGATGCTTAAAGTTAGCACGATTCCAATTGAAGCAATTCAAGACTATAATGTTTTCACATCTATACAGAGATCCGGGATGAACACACACATACAAATCGATTTCTAGAAAAAAAAACATACACATACACACAGTGAAAACAATGAAAACCTAAGTGAAATCGGATGTAGAAATCGACCAAATCGGACATAGAAATCGACCAACCGGATCCATCTTGATAGAAACTCTTAACTTTTTCAGTTTCCTCAAAAAGATCACCATGATTCGAGCTCTTTATGTCTTCATGTTCGTCACCGGTGACGATGAACCAAAAGAAAGGGGTCTTGATATAGAAAGAGGGTACGTAAGAGGGAAAGGGAGGGAGAGATAGAGAGAGAGAGCTTTTCGTTTTTTAATTATATTTACTTTTTCCTTTTTTTTTAAAAATAGCTGAAAACATCATAAATGGTCCATGTGGTGTGAAATGACGAAAATGTCATTCAATTAACGGAAAAAAGTTAACGGAGTTAGCAATAAGGACCAATCGTCAAAAGTTTTGAAAACATGGTGACCATCTATGAGGTTTTTAAACCATAAGGACTAAACTTCAGATTTTTGGTAACCACAGGGACCATTTATGATGTTTTTTCTATAAAGAATCTCAACTTCTCATTTTTAATTCGGGTAAATTACACCGTTGGTCCCTCATGCATATGCCAAAAAGCGTGTTTAGTCCCTATTTTCAAAAATTAACTTGGTTCGTCCCTCGTATCGTTAAAAGGTGCACGTTACGTCCCTCACAGACGTAAAATGACTATCTTGCCCTTTTCTTTTTCTTTTTCATTTATTTTTTAATTGTTTATAACTTATCTATTATTTTTTTATAATTATTATTTTTAGAAAAGGAAACATCCCTTAAAAAGGAGTTCAAACCCTTTTGGCCATCAACCACCTCGAATTGCAGTCACTTCCGACTACCATCCACCTCCGGCCACCCTTGACCTCCGACCACCATCCACCGCCACCGGTAACCACCGCTTCTCTCTCTCTTTCACACTCACACACACACACACACTCTCTCTCTCTCATCCCATCCTTAAACTCCGACACCTCCCCTTCCCGTTCATTATTGTCATTCACAACCACCAATATCCATCATAATCGACCATCGGGACCATCACCTACCCTACCATATCTACTAATCTTCAATTGATCAGACCTGTAACCCAAAAGAAAAAAAGAAGAAGAAACTTGAAGAGGAATCTATGATTGAGAGATATAGGGTCGAAGGTTGGGGGACATAAAACCATACTCCTATGATCAATTAAGAGGAGGTGCAGGTGAAACCTACACTGTTCATCGCCTTCTCCACCTTACACCTGATATCATCCAACCACCACGCTTACATCGACATCGACTTCAAAATGTGGAGCTCGCTATCTCTATATCTCAGTCACGATGGAGGCAGAGATCGGTCTCTATAAATATGTCGAAATGCATAAAGCTTGATGACATTTATCGAAACCCTAGCCGACGCCGATGGCTGGGTACATGTGACGAAGCCCTAGCTAACGGATATCAGAGATCGAAGATTGAATCACAGATGGAGGCATCGATTTTAGACGGTTCAAAAACACTTATGTCGGAAAAGATGGTGGCTGGAGTGTGATGTGTGTAAAACAGCGGTGCATTCCATGAATGTGGTCGGAGGTAAAACGACGGTGGTATCCACTGAAGGTGTCTTAAAGGGCATTACTGTTTTTGAAGAGTTTGGAGAAGAGAGACAGTAAAGGGAATGATTGGGTATGAAGTGGGACCACATATATATTTTTATTTCTTTCTTAATTAGTAATGATGATAATAACATAAAATTAATTGTAAAATATAAACATAAAGGGCATTATGGTCATTTCAGATATGGAAAGGACTAATATTGCAACAAAAATGTGTATAAGGGACGAAGCGTGCATGTTTTAGACAAATGGGAGACGATCCGAGTTAATTTTTGAAAATGGGGACTAAACGCGCTTTTCAGTACCTGCACGAGGGACGATTGGTGTAATTTACCCTTTTTAATTCATATTGTTTTTTGTTTTTGCTTGCATGATTGCTACGGATAAGTGTTTTAATATAATAAACTATTTGAACAAAAGAATTAATTGTTTCTAGAAATTAATTTTTAAACCCGGCGTTTGGTGCGGTTAAACGGTTAATATATATATATATATATATATATATATATATATATATATATATATATATATATATATATATATATATATATATATATATATATATATAACTTAGCTTCTCATTTCATAGCATAAATAACTATTTTCCCTACTTTGTTTTTTTGTATGAACCTTTAGTTATATAAAATGTGCTTAATCGAAGAATTTGTCCCCATCTGAATAAAATTTTGCAGCCCCTAACGAAAATATGTTAACTTTATAAAATGTGTTTATATTCAATGTTGTCTTACTATAATATTCAAATTATGTGAATGATAATTCTCTTCTTTATCTTTAAAGAAACCATTCATCGTGCCTTTAAAGCGACGCATGGACGCGTGGTGTCAATGCCATATCATCCCGGCCCAACCTCCACTCTCTATCTTTATGATTCTGAAAGTAGTTTTTTAGAAGTTTTGGTCCCTAAGCTATGAACCTACTGTCAAGTTTAGTCCTAAGACTTTGTATTTAACCCTACAGTGTAATGGATTCTATCATTCTACTCAACCCTACACGGCTACACGTGTTAATTAGTTAGAAGTTGGGGTACCGTTGGTAAGGAACTGAAGGAGTGGTTTGAAAAAAAAAAAAAATTGATTTTAACTACACCTTCTTTGAGGATAAGATAAACATCACCCACAATTATTTACCAAACATATGGTGCAAACATGTAGTGAAAATTTATTGCTTCAATCAGGGCGGAGCTTCAATATTTTATTTGGGGACTGGAAATATAATATGTATAAAAATCAATAAGCAGGGGGTATAGCCAAAATTTTATATTTTTGGATCTAATATGTAGAAAATTAAAGTATAACGACTAATAGTGATAAAAAAAATCAGGGGAGGGGGGGGGGGGGGGCACAGCCCCCTAGCCCTAATAAAGATACGCCTTTAGCTCCAATAGTTTTTTTTTTTTATAGAATAGATGATATGTTAGATCAAGAAAAATAAATAACTATACGTAATAAATGAGTTAAGTGGTGTTTGTTTTTTCTAAATTCTCTTATAACCATTCAATAAATGTCGCGTAGCACACGTGCAATACTTGGCCCTTTGAAACTGTTTGTTTTTCAGAAGATTTATGATTTAAAAATTGTTGTGCGTGTGCTACGTGACGCAACACTTGACCCTCTGCTTCAAACATCTTCACACATTACTTTAACTTGTTGTAGCAGTCTACTGATGTTAAAAAACATACAAACTTTTTATTACATGTTACAGCCGTTTGATCACCCTCTTCTGCTATAGAGAATTACAGAGATGGTTTGTAGATTTCAGACATTTTCGCTTCAAAAAAACAAACGATACCTTAGTTTCTAACTTCACGGTAGCTCTTGATTTTTAATATTATTTTGTTGTTCTAGGAAAACAAATAAGTTAGGTATGCTCGTACAAAAGTAACAAAGTCAATAGATATAAATGAAACAAACCCTTGAGCATGTGCATTGTGTTGACAATTTCATATTTGTTGATATAATTATTTTCCAAGTATTTGTTGCAATTGTTAAAAGTACAAGACAGAAAAGTCAAGACCAAACTCCCTAATAGAATGTTTTGCCCGATCTATTATAGTTTGATCGAATTAGCACGGAAATTGTAACATAATGTGAATACCACGTAAAACAAGACTAAGTTGGGTGACCTAATAATTGTAGAAGTAAACGGATTAAAACATGAGATAACTGTTATGCTAGCACCATCAACAAAAAATTGCAAGGTTTCACGTATCACATGAGAAATTTGTATGAATGTGCGGTTTGTAATATAAAAAACACGACCTATCATGATAAATAACAAAGTTTTGATCATCCAAGGAACAAGAAGTTTGTTTAATCAAGACAATGTACATGTACAATTACAAATGTGTCACACACATGGAACATATTCCAATAGAAAATGTAAAAGGACAACCGGTAATGTATTCATCAACCCTTTTTAAGGTTTCTATGACCATAGAATTGAACGAATATAAATATTGCAACTATTAGATTAAAATGTCAAATATCAAGTCATTGATGAGTAGAAAAAAGTTGATGCTGATCACATGCTTCATGTACGATAACTTGATAAAAATTGTGATTGTCCCTTTCTAACATTAACTAATCAACACATGCTCCTATATAATAGCTAACACAAGTTTGAAATATTTCAAATCCCCAATGGATAAGAGTAACCATTACCCTTTTTTTTTTTTTTTTTTTTTGCATAATTTAGCAAGTGTAAATATTAGCACCTTTTCTTTTTAAAAAAATATTGTTTCAAGTGAGAAACAAAGATTTGAGCCTCTTTGGTAGAAATTATTCATGTAACATGGGTATCTAATAAAGAAAAATAGATTAAAACGGCTATGATTACATAAAATCCAAAGTTAAGGGGTATAAAAATACTAAGTACATAATATAGGGACTGTTCTTGTAATTTATGACCATATGTTCGGTGATTCGTACCTTCCGATCCCCTGAAGTACATACTCTTGTCAGATAGATGCGCGCTCTCACGTACACACACCGTGACCGGAGGAGAGATTCCGTTTCCGAAGGTTGCGCACCGCTTTATCCACCAACACCATCAACCACCACGACACCTGTTCGTACCAAATTCAATCAATAATCTGATCCTCAATTCTCATTTCCTCTTCCTATTGAACCTGATAATCGGAAGAGAGTAAAAACATTTCACTTCATTTCTTTTACGGATCCAGAACACCGTTTGTTTTCCGATCGTCAATTCATGACAGGTCGTGTTGTTGCATTTTGGCCGCCGCCGTGTTAATTTAACGGAAGAGAGATTACATCATTTTTCACCTTTACGCGTTGATCTTAGCACCAATGACTAGCGCTAGCGGTAACAAATTAATCACTGTCGATCCTGAAGAGCTCAGGTTTCAATGTAAGCATAATTTGCATAGATGTTAGTGCATTTGATTCTGTTGATACGTTCTTCCTCGTTGCGTTGTTTATTAATTTAATTTTTTTCTCTGATATATTGTATGTTCAATTGTTGGTGAAGCGGTTTAGAAATCCAAATTTTGATTCAGATTGAGTTCGATAATTTGTTTTCGTTTAGGTCCGAATAGATCAGCCACGATTTGTTGCTTATTAGTTGAGTTGTGTCCAGAATTTTTTATTAGCGCCAGTGATATTGAACGCGAAGAACGTGCTAGTCTTAATGTGTTCAGCCTGTCGCTTTTCAGAGTTGTAGATTCGGAAAAATTCAACTAATGATGATTTTTTTTTTTTTTTGAGGAAATTTGTGCAACGTAAGAGAGAATGAGTAGAAAAAACATCGATCTCTGTTGAATTATGTTGAGATCTAAACTGGCGATCTGGTGTTGGACTTGTAATTTAGAACACATACATGGAGCCGGAAGTTGCAGGCTATTGCATTTCCATCATTCCATGACGTGCATAAGATTACATTTTAGGGGAAAAGCTAACGATCGCATATATTTTCATGCTTCTTATGCACGATTACATTATAGATGCTGATTCTGATTGCTTAAGCATTAATTTAACAGTTGAACTGGAGAAAGCAAGCCATTGCGATTTGAAAGTCTCCAATGCCACAGACAAACATGTTGCCTTTAAGGTATGCTTTTGCCCTAAATTACTTAACATTTTCCTGGTTGCTTTGTTCATCTGTTTCATGTTCAAACGACATTCAAATGTAATTTGAAACTTAGCTCATGATGCATTCACCAATATAATCTTTCCTCCTTTTCTTTGTTTTTTGCTAGGTCAAAACTACTTCACCCAAGAAATACTTTGTACGACCAAATACTGGTGTTATACAGCCCAGGGATACAAGTGTCATAAGAGGTACTAAATACTAAATACCAATAATACTGCTGCTACTATTTACACCATTTTAACTTTTAAGACTATAATTAATAATTAAGATCTTGATTTAGTAATTACAAGCCTTCTAACTTCAAGTTATTGATATAAATTTAGTTACCCTTCAACCACAACTTGAGTACCCTCCAGATATGCTATGCAAAGATAAATTTCTTCTACAAAGCACCCCTGTGCCCTCAATCACTGACACTGAAGAGCTTCCTGCAAATACTGTAAGAATATATATAATTCCAGAATATGTTCATTTTTTTTATAATGAAGCTCCATATTTGAAATGATAAATGACACAGTTAAATGTTGTAATTGTTCCAAATCCAGTTTAGTAAGGAACCTGGTAAACACTTAGAGGAATGCAAGCTTAAGGTCGTGTATATCGCTCTTCAGGGGAATAACAATTCCGGTGATGCTCCCAAACAGAATTCCGATCCTAACTCTGTGAGTTCCATAGCAATTCCTTTTCCGCTTTGCTGATTCCGATGGAATCCAATACAATTGGAATGCGTGATTCCATTCCGTGACGCGTTTGGTTGTCATATGGATAAAATCTAATTTAAAATCCTTCACATTTGATGGATTTCACAATTCAGATGGGAAGGTGGAATCTTTTTATTTTTTATAAAAGACCAAAATACCCTTGTATTAAAACTAATAAAATTAAAAAATCAACAAAATTATCTAACTATTAGAAACATAAAGTTAACTAATTTTAATTGTGCCAAGCAAATGCATCAAAGTTCATATTCCGAATCCGATTCCAATTCCAATTCCATTTATTTCCAAAACATTTTAAACGCTAAAACCAAAGATTTTGGGAGAAAGTATGATTGCATTTATGCAGATTCCATTCCTTTCTTTTCTTTCAATGCAGAATCAAGCAATTCAGACTGCAAGAGCTGCTAGGGATTCAGCTGTGAGAGAAGCAACCCAGCTGCAACAAGAACTGGTAAATTTACATCTTTACCCTCAACCTATAAATTCGTTACTTTACTGAACCCTAAAAAAACTTGCTTTTAAGTTTAATTATTATATTAAAATAACAAACTAATCATATTAATTTGGTTTTCCTATTAGGAAATGCTAAAGAAAAAGAACCAAAAACCAGCTCCAGCAGCAGCTGGATTCTCGTTAAAACTGGCGATAGTTGCTGGAATTATTGGGATACTGGTTGGGTTTATTTTAAAGCTGGCTATGGCTTCACCTACATCACCGCTGCCAACACCGCCACCATCCCCCGCCATAACAGAATAATTCCGGTCGCTCTTTCTTTTGAAATCTACAAAAATGATGGATGATGATGATGATGATTTTTTTAATTTTGTTTGTTCTTAAAAAAACTTTGTCCAAAAAGCTGATTCGTTTATCTTTTTTTTTTTTCTTCCTGTTATCTTTGTACATGGACCATTGCAAATTGCAACATTGTTTGTTGGTACTTTTGTCAACACGTAAATGAACGCCGGCTTTATTGAGCTTATCTTTTTGTATGCCTTTTATGCCAATCATGCTAAAGTTTGAATTTTCAATAATTATTATGAAAATGTTTACTTATGTTAAAAGAAAAGCTATAATACACACCGCGTCAAAAATAAAAAGTAATAGAACATTCTGTTGAAACAAAAAGAACGTATACATTCTGGTAATTTGTTTTTAATATACATTTTTAACTACGATAATAGAATGTTATGTTTGGCGTATAAAAGTGAAAATCTGGTTTTTAGCTCATAAGTTAGCATATCAATAAGTTATCTCAAATAACTTATGGAAAACAAAATTATAAGTTACTTTGTAAGTTCCGGTAAATTATTTTTATGGTTTCATCAAACACTAAATTTTAATAAGCTCGAAAAGTTACTTGATAAACGTCAAATAAAGCCTAATACTATATTTGACGGACTAGTTAAAAAGTTATATGATATCTGAAAAATTACATGCTAGCTGAAAAGTTAAATGTTAACTGATAAAAAAAATAATGTTTAGCCAATCTAATTGATATATATATATATATATATATATATATATATATATATATATATAGAGAGAGAGAGAGAGAGAGAGAGAGATAGGTACAAATGTTTTTGACAACTATTGTGTGACTGTGTGCACCAATAAGAATTCAGGAAATAATTAATTATTAAATAAATCATTTAAGGGTATTATAGTAATCTTGACATATTTAAATATGGTAGATAATTAATATGTTCTTTATTATTCATTTAAATATGGGATGTAGTCAAAATCTGTTGAAAAAAACCCTAGCCGATCACGTATACATCGATTTATCCTCCCTCTCGTTTTCTTAGCATTGGTCCCTGCTATTCAGTGGGGTTTCGGAGGTTTTGGGCTACTGTAGAAGGGAAGATGTGCTAGAGGTTTGATCAGAGGGCATTAGAGGGCAGGAGGGGTTCCGATGGGGCAAAGAAATCAACGATGAAGTCGAATCTTCATAGGCCTTGATCGATGGGAACAGAAGAGAAAGAAAGCGAGGGGAGGAGGTATCGATCTCCGATGAGTGATTAGACCGAAGAACAAAAGGAGAAGCAACGGGGTGGGGTTGTTGCTCCGATCGAAGCAGGTCAGGAGGTGGAGAGGATGTGGTGGTGGTCGCCGATTCTTCTTCTCCGGTGAAATCTAGGTATTTTTTTTATTCATGTCTTCCGATTGATCACAGAATGAACGTGTTGAATTTTATCAAAATTTATACTTTGAAGATTACATTCTATTAGAATAAGTTACAATTTTTTTAATGTTTGCTATATTCTATCAGAATTACAACCCATAATGCCAATTTAAAATATTATATGCATTCTGCCAAAATTTAAAATGGCATATATATATATATATATATATATATATATATATATATATATATATATATATATTCTGTCAGAATAATGGTAGTGCAGTAATGGTAATTGCACTTTAGAGTTAATGATTCTTTTAGAATTTGTGTTTGCCTTTTTTGTAATAGATTTGCTATGATATTTTTCCACAAAATGAACATGTTCAGTAAAGTCATTCTTAAAGAATACGATATTTTTTTTAACCATTCTTAGTTTTTGTTGCATTTTTTATAGGAATTGATTGAAGAATGGTTTGAAGACATGATAGGAAATGTTTGAAGAATGAATCAAAGATTGATCACACTCACATTTTAAGAATCTTGTTATGTTTTAAAGAATTACACTTGTCATTCTTTCAGAATTTTGTTGTTATTCAAGAATGTTTTTTGTATCACAATCATACAATGTAATTATTTGATATATTATTAGTGCAAGAAGACATGTATTATTTATAAAATGTTAGTGTTGATAATATGTAATATAATTCTTTAAGCATGTTAATATATATAAATATTGAATATAATCATATTCTACAAGAATAAAATCAAAAATATATTTACTAGTTTATGGTTGATTTTCATGTCATTCTAACAGAATGAAATCGGATATTATTAAAAATTATATTCGAATTAAATTTAAAAAATTCATATTTTTAAAAATAAGGGTATTAATTATCCCTTAAAATCTGGAAATTTCCTTTTTTAATATAGGTTAGTTGACCAAAATACCCTTATGGTGAAATTTATGTTATTATATGGTACATGTTACCCTATTTTAATATCATAGACCCTCAGATCAAGATCATTGATTCTATTTCATCCGTTGGTCCAGATTTGTGCATATGCGCACACAATAGCAAGAACATTTGAACCTAGCCCTATATATATATATATATATATATATATATATATATATATATATATATATATATATATATATATATATATATATATATATATATATATATATATATATATATATATATATATATATAATGACATAAGGCTATGAGATGTATCTATCACCTACCCACTCTAAAAGTTGTATTGCATCAACGCATATGGTCACACTTCCACATGACTTACCATAGGAAATGCACACGTCTCATCACAGCAAAATAATTTTCGTTTTACTATTTATTTATTTCTTTATTTAAAACAAGTAATCTTAAAATATTATGTGATGTTTAATTAAAATAAAAACATTCCATTCATTAAAATAAAAATGAAAAACATTAAACACGTAAAAATAAAAGATGTTATATAAATTAAAGAAATCAAAAAATTAGTTATTATATTCATATTAATCTTGAATCGCTATTTTCACCAAAAACAATGTCCTGGGTTCTCCGTCTTTGGTTACATTTTTAGGACTTGCATATCATTTAATACATGTTGCTCCTGATGTAAAAAAAAAAAAAAACCACATTTTTTTCTTTTGTATTGCAAGATGTTAGTCAAAATTTTCCCGTAAGTATAGCAAGTTGTTTTATAGTGTTTCCTTATTCCTCGAACCCACCACAACTCGCTTGCTTTTATCGTGGCTAATCGGTGTTGAAGTGGTTCGTCGTTATCGTCTTCAAGGTGATCGAGATTTAGGCATCAGAAGTTGTTGTGTGGATGTTTGGTTCTGTTTTTTTTTTTTGTTTTTTTTTTTTATCATTTTGATATCACCGTTTTCGAAACTTTCTTGGAAACAA
Source organism: Lactuca saligna (assembly GCF_052625555.1). Lineage (NCBI taxonomy): Eukaryota > Viridiplantae > Streptophyta > Magnoliopsida > Asterales > Asteraceae > Lactuca > Lactuca saligna. Next base: position 151,248,644 of record NC_136422.1, read on the forward strand.
GTAACCACTTCAATTTAGGGAAAAATCAGCATTTAAATACATTCTAAAAGATAGTAAATAGATGTAGAAAAATCTTGGAGGAGGTGGATATACCTATAAATAGATGTAGAACTCATTTGCTCCAAACCCTCCAACATCCATCAGTCCAACAAACATTTTAAGAAAGCAAAATGTAGTAGTCTCTCAAAAGTATAAGGGGGTATTTGATTATTGGGTCCAAAGTTGGATCAAGTCCTTAATCTTAAATTATCATGCTTGTTTTTCATTCTAAAACATTGGACTTGATCTATTAATACCTCGGTCCGTAAAGAAAATGTTAAGGATTGTGAACATAATTAGTTATCTCCATTTTGCCCTGAAATTGCAAGACCAGAAGACACAAGGAAAAGTAAATGGAAGAAGATTGGCACCAAAACAACCGAATTAGGATGAAATGATGTGAAATTCACTTTAAATGCTCGGGTATCACCTGCAAATGATGTTATCTTCCAAGGAAAAATTTTGGTCATCACCAGAAAAGAATTGAAAGATTGACATTTCAAATCAATCAAGAATAACAACATCTTTTATAACATCTTATTTCCATTTGTTCTAATTATAGCATTGCATCATGACAATTGACAAATCTACCCAATTATAGTTATATTATTTATATAAAGTTGTTTATTTTTGTCGTAGACAATGCATTAAGATCAATGTGCGGGGTAAAATGAAAACAAAATCTTGATTTAAAATTAGAAAATTCAAAAAAAAAAAAAAAAAAAAAAAAAATCTAACATGAGAGAAATACTACCCAAAAAAGCTTTGTGTGTATATGAGTGGAAAATAATTGAATAATATATTAATTGAGAAATCATACTATTTAATTAGTATTGATAAGAAGTTGATTTGAAATTGATTTAGTGATCAAAATAAAGTAATTAAAAGTAAGGGGACTAATTAAAAGTAAGGGGACTGATACTGCAAATCACTAATAGTTGCAAGTTTGGATGTTGGATTACCTTGGAGGGGCTGGACGAAATCTATGAAAAATCCATAAAAGATTTTGTCCAAGAGATCTTCTAGAAGGTGTCCATGGATTGCTTAAGGCTTAAGCCGAGAATTAGGGTTTCCACCTAAAACCTTAGCAGCCTCAGCTATATAAAGGACCTTTGACCTACAGCTTTAGGCCCTAAGCATTCTTAGAGAACCTTAGCTGGATTCTATAGAGCCTCCATCACCTCTCTCCTTCATCCTTTGTTAAGTGTTGTTTGTGGCTCCATTAGAGGTATAACGTTTGAGGCACTTGAAACATCCCAAATTACGGTCCAAAAATTTCGTTTTAAATCATTTAAGAAAACCATAATTCATCAAACATCATAATAATAAAGATCAGAAGTCATGTATCTCAAAACATCATATCAAAATATTGTATCAAAATCACATGTCAAAATATCAAAGTCTAAACATCCCAGGCTGAACTAATGGTGTGTGCATTGCAATCATCATAAGCTCTTCCCCTTGCTATCGGACGTACCTGAAACCAAAACTGAAAACTGTAAGCATGAAGCTTAGTGAGTCTCCCCAAACTACCACATACCAAACACATAATCACATAATATCATACATTGGACCTTTCCCACTACATCGGGTCACGCCCGACATCGGACAAATCTGACATCGAACCGAAGTCTGGTATACATATAACATATCAACAAGAATATAACATAAACACATGACATAAAAATATAAGTTAAACATTCCTCGGGTTTGCCCCAACATCGGACTGAAGTCCGGAACATATAACACATAACATATAAGCTAAACATTCATCGGGCTTGCCCCGACATAGGACCGAAGCCCGGAACATATAACATACACATGCAAGAATCACGAAGACATTAAGCATACAAACATTCATCGGGCTTGCCCCGACACCAAACCAAAGTCCATAAACATATAATCAACATTGGGCTAACCCCGGCATCAGACCGAAGTCTGGAAACATATAATCTACATCGGGCTAACCCCGGCATCGGAGCAAAGTCCGGAAACATGTAATCTACATCGAGCTAACCACGACATCGGATTGAAGTTTAACATATGCTAACATACATAAACGGGTCGGCATTAGTGCCTTCAACCCGTTCCTACTGGAGGAAATCTCGTCTCTCAAGCCGGCTGCTGAAATCTCGTGTGAGGAATCTCTAATTTATGCTCAAACGAATCCCTGACTATCATTATTACAATAATCACTTAGTTAAAAATTGATAATCCTTCTAAGGGTAAAATAACCATTTTACCCCTAGTCAAAGTCAACATTATGAGTTGAATCAACTCGCAAAGTTGACCTATCAACTCTTCGAGTTCTATAACTCAAAAATCATGAAATCGTGTTCCAAGTCGTCAAGTCACCCCCTCCTCCCCTAACTCGTTGAGTTCTATCTGGTACAGATTTTAGACAAAACGACTCAACTCGTCGAGTTCCTCTATGAACTCGACGGGTTCTTCAGTTTGTTTGGGCATTCCTAAAGGATTAAGCCCATACTCTTCAGATCTAAGCTTATTATTCCTCATGCACCCTGTAAATGTCCTTTTAAGGGTAAAATTTCCAACTTTACCCATTAATAGCACTTCTTCAAGGGTTTAGCTCAAACCCTAACTCTTTATGACATACATCTTGGTCCAAAAGTCAAAATACTCCAAACTAAAGCATACTAACACAAATCTAGGCGTTAGACATCATTTGAACACGTACCGCTCCTAACTTTACTCCCATACATGACCCTTTGGGGCTTAAAAGGCCCTTTGTATCTACTCTCTTGTCCTTGAGTCCTCTAGCTCCTTCTTCCACAAACTTCAAGAACACACAAGGATCACTCAAAAATGGCTCACAAGCTCACAAATGAATTAGGGTTTCTAAAACTAGGGTTTGGGACTTGGAGGCTAGAAATGAGGCCAGTAAGTGGGGATTAGAATGCTTAAATAGGGTGCAAAACCCCAAAATTAGGATTTCACTATGGCAGACCTACTCGCGGAGTTAAGGGCTCTAAACTCGTCGAGTAGATTGCTTAAAACCCGCATCCTTTATTGTTTTTGATCAACGAGTTTGGGCTACCAACTCGTCGAGTTGCTCTATAAAAATGAATAAATTGTAATTAAATGCGTACCAGGAAACAGACATTATAATTCTACCCTACTTTTCTTAGACTTCGTCCTCGAAGTTTTCCGCGTCTGGAAGCAACTCCGGGTAGTGCTCCCTCATATCCTCCTCGAGCTCCCAAGTCCACTCTGAACCATTGCAGTGTTGTCACTACACCTTTACCAGCTTAACCCTCTTGTTCCTCAACTCATTCGTCTTCTTGTTGAGAATAGCTACTGGTCTCTCGATGTAATTCAGGTTGTCATCAATCTAAATGTCCTATGGAGGCACAACCGCTGAGCCATCCACTAAGCACTTCCGCATATAAGAAACATGGAAAGTGTTGTGGATCAGGATGAGCTTTGCTGGAAGATCCAATCGGTACGCCACTTTGCATACCCGAGGTATAACCCTAAAAGGGCCAATGTACCTGGGGCCCAGCTTGCCCCGCTTCCTGAATCGGATGACACCTTTCCAATGTGACACCTTCAGGAGGACCATGCCGCCCAACTGAAACTCAAAGTTTGAACGTTGCTTGTTGGCATAGCTTTTCTGTCGATTCTGACCAATCTGGAACTTCCTTATGACCACATTTTTAGGATATTGGGGTTATTCTTTAGTGATATTGTCTTTATTGATAATTGTCTAATTAAGTTTTAGAATTCCGAAAATGGTTTTGAACATGATTTTTTCAGTCCTAAACCGAGTTTCAGTTGAAAAAAGTCCGAGTTTGATCAATTTGGACCAATAAAGGAAGTATTTTCATTTCAACACATACATGTGAAACTCCTATGATTTTTCAAATTGTTTCTAATAATATTATAAATAAGTTACCAAAACATAAAATTATAATTATTTGAAGAAGTGAATTTGATTCAAAAACACAAATTATATACAAACCGGGTTTCAATAGAAAAAACGTTATGTAGTTTGCTATATTGAGTTTAATCGGCATGAGTTTGATCCATTAGGACCGATAAATTAAGCAATTTTCTCTCACCACATACATTTGGAATGCTCATGATTATTCAAATTGTTTATAATAATATTATAAATAAGCTACATAATGTTATATAAATATAAAAAATTCTCCTAAACATAAAATTATAATTGTTTGAAAAATCGCTTTGATTTAAAAGATGATAATGTAACTGTAGCACATGGAACTTTTTACATTGGGCTAATTTGGTCCTTAAAGTTTTTGTTTTTTGGTACATTAGACCAGTAAACTCGTAATTGACCTTTTATTTACACCATTTTATCAACTTTTAGAAGGTTTCCCGGTTATACGATACCATTTTGTCAATTAATATATATTTTTTGTCTAATTCGATGCCACGTGAGATATGTCACATCAATTAATGATATACGAAGCTTAAAGCCTTTCGTTTTCAGCTATCAAACTTCGCTTGTCTTCGTCTTCATTATTCAGCTCTAAAAGAAACTAATTTAGGGTTTGTGAAGCATTCCTGTGATCGAGCTGAAAGAAACAAAGAAGCCATAGCAATGGCACAATCGGAACCTAATGGACTGTTTGCGATGGTGGAACTCAACTACCAAGTGGTATTTAATCGAAATCCTTTCTCTTACACTGGTGGTGTTAAAACCATCTTCAATGATGTTGACTTTTCTTCTATGACTTATTCTGAGTTTGTGACCTTCTGCGAACGTTTCATGCATGAAGAGTGTAAAGAATTTTACTACTGTGAACCAGACATGTCCCTGATGGAAGGGCTTAATCCCATTTCAGATGATGTGGAATATTCTGCTTTTATTTTTGATGCTTATGGAATAGATGGTGTAATTTCGGTTTATGTGGATCATATTGGGTTGGTGTTGATGGGTGGCATGATGATGAAGATAATGATGATGATGAACATGAGTCTTGTATTGATGGTGAAAATGAAGACAACATAGATGAACTTAGAAATGTTGCCTTTGAATTTAATGAGGATGTAGTGCATATGAATAGGACATTAAATGATCCTTTCTTGAGTAAGTTATGCGTTGATGATGATGATGCAAACAACATTGTAGATGGTGACAATGGGAGAGAAGTTGAAGTTAACATACAAACTCATTCCATATTTAATGAGCTATTACACTGGAAAAAACAAAAACCAATTCTAAGAATGAGATTTAAGGGTCCAGGGCAAGTAAAATCAATGTTGTGTAACTATGCTGTAGCTAATGGATATGAATTGTGTTTTGAAAAAAAATGATAGGACAATACTTTTGGTGAGTTGTAGCAAGGGTGCTTGCACATTTAGATTATGGGCTTCCTGGATGAGTGATGAAGAGAGTTTCCAAATCAAGTCACTAAAAGTTTATCATAATTGTGCTAGGAACTTCAAGTTTGGATCATTGGTGACATATGCATGGATTGGAAGTCACTATACCAAAGAGATTGTAGAAAGTTAGAAAATAAGTGTAAGGAAGCTTAGGTTAAAGGTAATGGCCAAGTTTGGTATCCAAGTTAGTATGGGGCAGTGTAGAAGAGCAAAGAAATATGCATTGAAACTTGTTGAAGGTAACCTTGTTGAACATTATGGTAAGCTATGGTCATATGGTCATGAGATTTTAAGGACAAATCCTGGGTCAACTGTGAAACTAGATATGGAGGATGGTCCAGATGAAAAGAAATATTTTAGCAAGTTCTATTGTTGTTTTCAAGGAGTTCAACAAGGTTGGATTGAGGGGTGTAGAAGGGTAATTGGTCTTGATGGATGTTTTCTTAAAGATGTTTGTAAGGGAGAATTGCTTTGTGCTATTGGGAGGGATGCAAATGACAAGATATATCCTATTGTTTGGGCAGTGGTTAATGTTGAGAACAAGCAGAATTGGAAGTTGTTTCTAGAGCTTCTCATTGATGATCTACACTTGAATTTAGGCAATGGTTTCAGTTTAATGTCAGACCAACATAAGGTTAGTATCTTACATAGTAATGCATTTATGTTAATTTTACACTATCTTAATTAAACCTTTTTACTACTACAGGGTTTGATAGAGGCTGTTAAAGAGTTGTTGCCATGTGCAGAGCACAGGCAGTGTGCTAGACATATTTTCCAGAATTTGCAGAAGAGATTTACTGGTGCCATATATCATACCTTGTTTTGGAGAGCATCTAAAGCCACAACTGAGCATGCTTTTAAAGTTGTGATGAAAGAAATTGAGACATTGAACCCAAATGCCCATTAATATCTCATGGAGAAAGATCCTAAAACATGGTCAAGAGCTTTCTTTCAAACTGGAAGGTGTTGTGATGCAGTTGAATAGCAGTGACATGTGGCCACAGACAAACTATACTCCACCATTGCCTCCTATTAATAGAAGGATGCCTGGTAGGCTAACTACTAAGAGGAAGAAATCCACTACAGAGACTACAGGAACACACAAGGTTTCTAAGGCTGGAAAGAAAATCAGATGTAGTATTTGCAAGGAGATAGGTCACAACAAGGCCACTTGTCCACAGAGAAGGCACCAAAAGTTAAATGTGAAGAAACAAAAGAAACAAAAAGTATGTGTGAAGGAAAATGCAAGACAGGTAAAACAATTTAAAATATAAGATTAATTACATATAATTTGTTACTAACATAATTATATCATGCCATGTAGGGTAGTACAAGTGAACCACAACAGCATGAAGAGGTTGAAATGACTCCAATTGAGATGGATACTACTCAAAATGATATGAAAGTTGCTCCTACTGACGTTGAATCTAGTAGTGCGGGGGATTTTAGTCATTATATGCAATTTACTCCACCTAGATGTTATGAAGGTGATGAGGGTGTTATGGGTGAGGAAGCTGATGTGGTTGAGCAAGTTGTTCAATATGAGGAGGTTGAGGAGGTTGATCCTGTTATCCAAGTTGATAATGTAAATGTTCAGGAGGTTGACGAGGTTAATCCTAAAGCCCAAGTTGATAATGGTAATGTTTAGGAGGTTGCTCCTGTAAGTCAAGTTCAGCAGGTTAGTGTTAGGCTAATTTCAGAGATTTTGAAGAGGATAAGGAGAAGAAAGTCAGAGAGAATATTGAAGCTAAAATTAGGCAAAACAATTGGTGGTGTTGATGATCCAGGAAATTTGAAGGGAAAAGCTCTTGTAATTGATTAGTGTTTATTGTAATTTGTGTTTAAAGTTTATGTAATGGGATGATGGTAAATTGGATTTAAAGTTTATGTAATAGGATGATGGTAATTTATATTTAAAGTTTATGTAATAGGATGTTGGTAATTTATATTCAAGTATGTATGACATTAAAGGGTATAAGTATGTATGAAAGAAAAGGGTGTTTTGGTCATTTAAGTATGTATGAAAGAAAAAGGGTATTTTGGTCATTTAAGTACGTATGAAAGAAAAGGGTATTTTGGTCATTTAAGAATGTATGAAAGAAAAAGGGTATTTTGGTCATTTAAGTATTTATGAAAGAAAAAGGGTATGTGGTTATTTATTTATTTATGACATATAAGGGTATGTAGGTCATTCATTTATGTATGCAAAAAAAAGGGTAATTTGGTCATTTAAGTATGTATGACAAAAAAGGGTATTTTGGTCATTTAAGTATGTATGATAGAAAAGGGTATGTTGGTCATTTATTTATGTATGACCGAAAAGGGTATGTTGGTCATTTATTTATGTATGACATGAAGTATGAAAGTATGTTACCATTTTAAGTAAAATCATGACATTTGGGTTTGAATATTTATGCATGGAAAAAATTGGAATAATGTGCATGCATGGGGATGTTTTATATGGTCCCGGATATGGTTTTTTAATGGCTTCAGAAGTCCCATTTTTTCATTATTAAAACACTACAAATGGTCCCCATACACATAGTGTACTTCCACATGGACCACTCCCTAATTTGTTCCCAATTTAAAACATGCACAACAACCAATCTAATTAAATATATTTGTTGGGAATATAGAGCATGCATATGTTTGATAAACATCATCTGATTATACCAAATGCCCTACAATTGGGACTTTGAATATTTTTTTACATTACTTATCATATGCCCTTTCATTAGGGACTTACCACCTTACAACATCAACACATTAAGGTTGATAACCCAACCTTATAACTAAAACCAGCTTCAATAGCATCCCCCATAGTTGTCGCATGGCTTTCTCTCAAGCTTTTAAAGCATCCCTTTCCAAGGTGGTTGCTCATCCCGGGTCCGTTGAAGCGTGGATTGCTCTGTTAATTCTACCTAGGTGTTCAAGCCCAAGAATAGGCAAGAAAGGAGGTTTGGCAACATGAAGTCTTTCCAACATCGTAATATTTTGAGCGCTTTAGCCACTTGGGGGGACTGAAGACGGTATCGCCAAGCTAGTTAAAAACTTAGTTGGCAATGCAAGGTTGGAGCAACAAGGCAAAAAAGAAGAGTACATTCAGGATGAAAGAACACCGGGCAACGCCAATGTCAGACAATGTCTTTGTAAGGTTGCCGATGGACATTTTACAGCAGCAGTGAAAGTTTTATGTTCTTCGGGGGTTGCTCCATTTGGTGGTGATACCACAAAGGCATTGGAGGATAAGCATCCATACAAGCCACCACCTTCCATGCCCAACACCATATTTTCAGAACCTACCCTTGTAGTGGATGTTGACAACGTCCTTGGGGGAATTAAATCCTTCCCTAAAGGTACCTCGTGTGGGAGAGACGGGTTGATAGCTCAACATATTTTAGATGCCCTTTGTGGGGAAGGTTCGACTATAGCCAACAACCTCCTGCGTGCTATTACATCTGTGGTTAATCTATGGATTGGGGGGAGATGCCCTTTGAGTTTAGCAGAATTTGTTGCCTCTGCTCCTCTGACGCCGCTCTTAAAACCTGACAAGGGAATACGACCTATTGATGTAGGTACTATATGGAGACGTTTGGTTTCCAAGGTGGCTATGAAAGGTGTTGGTAAGGAAATGACCAATTATCTCAATGATTTTCAGTTCGGGGTCGGGGTGTCGGGTGGTGTTGAGGCCATATTACATAGCGCCAATAGGGTGTTGGGCGAGCGCCATGATGACGGATCTCTCTCCATGCTTACCGTGGATTTCTCTAATGCCTTTAACCTTGTAGACAGATCTGCGTTGCTTCATGAGATCAGATTGAGATGTCCTTCTATATCCTTGTGGGTAGAATTCCTCTATGGTCAAGCAACAAGGTTGTATCTTGACAACACGCATATTTGGTCCACTACTGGGGTTCAACAAGGAGATACCTTGGGACCACTTCTCTTTGCTCTTGTGTTACACCCGCTCTTGCATAATATTAGCAACAATTGCAAGCTTCTCCTCCATGCATGGTACCTTGATGATGGCACACTTATTGGAGATTCGAAGGAGGTGGCCAAAGCGTTGGACATCATTACGGTGATTGGCCCAAAATTGGGCCTTCAACTGAATATCAAGAAAACCGAGCTCTTTTGGACCTCGTGCGACGGTAGGAAGCTACGTGAGGGGCTATTCCTGATTGACATCGGGAGGCCACATTTGGGGGTGAAACTTCTTGGGGGAGCTATTAGTAGAGATGCTAGGTTTATTAGCAGCTTAGCCATAAAGAGAGCCAAAAACGCTGTGAATTTGATGCACCTTCTTCCTCAATTTTCTGACCCTCAGAGTGAGCTCCTTCTGCTTTGGTCTTGTATGGGTATTGCTAAGCTTTTCTTTGGGTTGAGGACGTGCCAACCCGTTCACATGGAGGAGGCGGCAATATTCTTTGACAATGGGTTGCGCAGGGCCATTGAGGACATTGTGGTTTGTGGTGGCCCTTTCTTTGGTGACCTACAATGACGCATTGCTTCCTTACCCATCAGGTTTGGTGGTTTGGGTTTATACTCGGCAGTAGAGGCTACTTCATATGCTTTTGTTGCCTCAAGGGCCCAAACTTGGATAATGCAAGATCACATCTTACGGGATAGCGACATATATGGTATGGATTCTGATTATGATGGTGCCTTGGCTTCTCTTCGTAACAAGCTTCCAGATTCTGACCTTAGTAGTTTTACTACTAAAGACACCCCCCCCTAAATCCCAGAGTACGTTGGCGAGTGCCCTTTTTCGTAAAATTGTCCAAGATATGGAAGTTCATCTCGACATGACGTCCCGTCAAAAAGCGGTTTTCCAGTGTTTACGTGCACCACATGCTCAAGATTTTCTTCTTGCTATCCCTATAGATGGGATTGGCCAACATATATCTCCTATGGAGTATCGTACTATCCTCAAATATCGACTCATGATTCCAATATTCCCAACTGACGAGATATGTCCGGTGTGTTGCAAGACATGTTTGGACTCCTTTGGAGAGCATGCAGTTCACTATAAAGAACTCCCAGGGTTCAAATACAGGCACGATATGGTCAAAGATGTTTTGTTCGATATATTTAAGCGTGTAGGAGTTTCTACTAAGAAAGAGGCACCTGTGAATTTCTTGACTGACCCGACAGAAGGAAGGTCAACCCTTAGACCGGCTGACATTTTGATTTTTGGATGGGTCGGAGGGAAACATGCATGTGTGGACCTTATAGGTGTATCCCCTCTTGTGGGCTTGAGGGTGGGGGGTTTCACGGCAGGACTGGCTGCTTTAAAAGCTGTTACAGGCAAAGTCAACAAACATGAGAAATCGTGCATGGAAAATCAACATGTGTTCATACCGTTTGCGTTTGATACGTTTGGTTTCCTCGCACCGGATGCAGTAGAGCTTCTTAATAAAGTACAACGGATCATGCATTGCAATGGTATATCCCCTAGTTCTATGGATGTAGTCTTTCAAAGATTGAGTTTTGATATACAAAAAGGCGTAGCGGCGCAGCTTGTTGCCCGTTTGCCATCTCACTTGTTGTACGATGATAATTAAATTTATTTAATACATACAAAATGCCCATAATTACTGACTTTCTAGTCTGCCTTTACAAAAAATACAAGGGATCCCAAAAAAACAAAAGCTTACGCTAACCAACCAAACTAACTACATTGACCCCCTAACTTCAAAACACATAGGGCCAAGCAAGCAAACAACATGGCAACTATCATCCTGTACCTGCCTATTGCATTCCTTGCATCATGAACTTTTTTCTCACTCTTCGCCACCTTATACTGCTCTCGTGACAGCATAAACTCCACTTCAGCAATCCTTCTCCTTAATTTGTTCATCTCAGACAGTTCATCTTGGGCATCTAGTTTCTGCTTCAGATAGTATAACAGGTTTTTGTAGTACCCGTCTGTCTGTTCTTCATATTTCCATTCAAAGAAGCTACATTTCCTCAACCTAGTCTATAAAAAGCCAATAAAACTAGGGTTTAACTGACAATCACAAATCAACTACCTTTAATGTACCAGCGAAATGGGTTTTATTCACAGTGATCGTCAAGAAGCATATACAATTAGGGTTTTTAACAGATGAAACAAAATACAAATACACCAGTATCGTCTTTACAGAAAGAAACAACACATCAAACCATAAAATACTAACTTATCAAAATCAAGAGAATCGGGACCTACCATACTGTTTTGACAATTCCAGAATCGCCTCCCAGGGTTTGTTATCTTCCAACAGGTTCGTTCTTTAGCTGGAACGCCACAATCACAAACCTTTACCCCTTCTTGCGACTGAACATGAGTGACTTGTAGTTGATTCCTTAACGTCGATGAGCTTGAAGACATTCTTCTTTAGGATGGAAATAGTCGGGGAGGGAGAAGTCTTTGACTTTTCAGAGAAGGGTAAGTAAAGATTTAAAGGAGGTCCGAATGAGGGTTTGAATTAATAAGCCTATATCGACAACTGGGCTATTTCGACACATAAGCTTCCCACGTAAGCTTATTGGACATATCAGCGACCACATAAGCATTATAATCGGGAAACCTTCTAAAATGGTGTAATTAAAAGGTCAATTACGAGTTTACAGGTCGAATGTACTAAAAAAAACTTTAAGGATCAAATTAGCCAAATGTAAAAAATTCCACGTGCTACAATGACATTATCCCATTTAAAAGAATGAAATATATACTTGATTATATTTTATAAATAAATTCATTTTATAATGACCTTTTTGAATCATGGAAATCCATATAAACAAACTTTCTATATTAAGTATCTAACAAAATTTATGATTTTAGGATTTAACAAAAAGTTATTCAATAAAACTTTTTTTTATAGCAAATTACGAGATTACTGAAAAATGAAATTATTAAACAATAAATTTTCTGGATAACGTTTATTTTTATTATTTAGTATTTTATTTACCAAAATGAAATATCGGTAAATAAATAAATTTCAGAATTTCCAAAATGATTTTGGACTAGATTTTTTAGATTTGGATCGAGTTTGTTTAATATTCAAGTTTCCTTTTGCTGAATTACGCAGACTCGCTTCCATTGGAGGCCAAGTTTAAGTAACATGCCTAGTTAGATTCCATAAACAAAATAATTTTTCATCAAATGTTGAAGGCAATTGACGATTATGACACGAAGATGGAAGAATTGTTTCGTACAACTCCTAAATATGCATCATATATATCATCCTTGATTCAAAAAGAGGTTCTAAACCTTATATTAATTAGGGTGAAGAGGATGCTTTGTGCGGAGATTGATGGTGGACCATTTTCTTTTGTTGTTGACGTAGCACATGATCAATCTAATAAAGAGAAAATGTCAATTGTTTTGAGATTTGTAAATAAAGATGGCTTTGTTATGGAGCGTTTATTTGGTCTTGTTCATTTACCTGACACTACAACGCAAACACTTGAAAATGCAATTTATTATGTATTATCACATAACAATCTTGATGTTAAGTTAATTCGTCGCCAATGGTACGATGGTGCAAGAAACATGCGATGCCATTTCAAGGGTTTGCAAGCATTGATTTCAAATTATTGTCCATATGTGTATTATGTTCATTGTTTGGCTTATTGATTGCAATTAGCCTTAATGGATGTTTCAGAAGGACTTTTGGCATTACAAAAGTTTTTTACTTGGTTATCTTTAGCTATCAATGTTATTGGTGTTTCCTCCGATCATGCCGACCTACTTAGAGTTGCATAAGTTGAGGAAATTGTAGATAAGATTTTTGTTGATGACTTATAGACAAATAGGGGTATTAATCAAATTGGTACGTTGCAACGAGCTGGTGATACTAAATGGAGTTCTCACCTTAAATCGGTTTCGAGCTTAATCAAAATGTTTAGTCTAACTTGTGAAGTTTTACTTACAATTATTGAAGATGGCACCGGTTCAATCAAAGGCGACGCAAAGTCAACATATGAGGATATTACTACATTTGAGTTCATTTTTGTTGTTCATCTCGATAAATAAATAATGGAGATCATTTATTTACTTTCCTAAGCTTTACAAAGACAATCTTAATGTATTTGTAATGCACCGAGGCTAGTTACATCTACCAAATTGTTATTACAAAAAAAGAATGATGAAATATTGGATGGGTTGCTCTATCTTATTATGTCATTTTGTCAGGAGCACGACATTGATATCTCTGATATATCTTCTCCATACTTTAGTAGAGGGACTCGAGCTCGTAACGAGCATAGTGATCATACACTTGAACATCATTGTCGAGTGGATATATTTTACGAAGCAATTAATTATCAAATAATAGAACTAAATCACAGATTCAACTATAGCTCAACGAAGTTGCTTTGACTTTCAACAGGTTTAGATCCTAAAAGTGTTGATGAAGCTTTTCAAAGTGGTGATATAATTGAGTTAGTAGAGAAGTTTTATCCTAAAGATTTCAACGAACAAGAGAAGGTAGTTTGAAGATTCAACTTCAACATTATGAGATGATGTCATTCAGCATGCATATTATAAAGTATTGACATTTATGTCATAATCGTGTCAATAGTTGATAAGGACTAGAATAGTAGCGGATTTTCATCTTATTTATCGAATAACCAGTCTCATATTTACTCTTTCAGTTTCTACTGCTACATACAGAAAGATCATTTTCAGCAGTGAACTTCATTAAAACAAGGTTATAGAATAAAATGGAAGACGAGTTTTTGAATAACTCATTGGTTTTGCACTTCGAAAGGGAACTTGTTGAAAAGATTAGTTTAGAGACAGTCATGGAAGACTTTAAAAAAGCAAAAGATTGTCGCGTTCCACTTTGATAAACGATGTAAAGTCTTTATTAGTTTTCTTGTCTACACTTACTTATATGTCATAATTTTGAACCAAATAAAACTTATTTTATATAGTTTAATTATGAAGTTTTGATTTCGGCCATCGTAGTTGTAGTGCTTGTGTTCCGCTTTGTGTGAACGGTTCACAAACAACTAAACACATAAAAATCCAAGAACAAATATGGAAAATAAGGAAGAAACTGAAGTATGGGTACCTCTTATACTACACTTATACTACCTCTTCTCTAGACCTGGCAATGGAGCAGATTTGGAGCGAATCGGTCTTGATCCAAACCCTTTTAACAAATTTCAAAATCCGATCCAAACCCGCTCCGCAATCCACATGTTTTTAAATAATCAGACTCATACCCTAATCCACCGAATCAACGAATATCCAAACTCGTCTCGTAACCCAAATGTTTTTTAGATAATCAAACACATTTTAATTAATTCATAAAATAAAATCTCTTAAATAACAAAATGTATATTATATCTTAATACTTAAACTAACATTTTTTTAAATAAAAAAAATTGATTTAGAAAAGGACATTACATACTCGAGGAATTTCAATCGGAATTAAAAATCACTATTGCAACAACTTTGAATTGATTTATAATTGTCGGTAGTAGTGATAGCGAATAACAATTGCCAACTTTTTCATGTTAAAAAATGATTTATTGAATTAGAAATAGATATGATGATTTCTTGATGAATACAAATTGAATGACATTATGATTCTTGATAGAAGTCCATAAGTTTAGAAACCGACTTATCGCTTCCTATGTAAAAGCGTTTTTTTCTTTGGCCTTTGGCCTTTGGACTTTTGATTGGAATTAAAATTAAACGTTAAGAAGTATAAAATATAAATGTATAATTCTAAAATTTATATGGGGCGGGTTATAAATGGAGCGGATCGGTGATGATCCATACCGACCCATTTAATAAAAGGGTTAGCGGGTATGGATCGTTAACGGGTAAACGGATAAAAAACTACGCTCCAAACCCATATAATTCTTACGGGTTTGGATCGGATCATGGTCAAAACCCGCTCCATTGCCAGGTCTATTATCTAACGACACAACTCCAATAACACATGTTTACGATGATCACCTCTTTTTTTTTTGGGTGCGACACATGTTTTTGGAGATTTTAGATTTAAAGAGAACCCATACAAGTGTTTATATATAGAGATAATACCATAAAAACCCTTATACCTGACAACAATATATGGAATTATTTTTTTGCTGATTTTAGGTTCACTAAAACCACATGTTTGTAAATTCTCTTTCTACACAAATGAAATATAGTAATATTACAATAAGATAACATTATGGATTTTACAAAGAATACTATTAGGTTATAAAAGTTCAGCACTTTGACAACAATTTTAACATCTAAATGGTTTTCAATTTAAGTGTGATATGTTGATCAACATAAGACTATTCGATTATAATTTAATTTTAAATCGAAAATTACATAAAATGTTTTTGTAAGGATTCATCGGACATGGGTCTAATGAGTATAAACTTTATAATGCAAGGGAGCATTATTGACGTAAGAGAGACAAGGGGGCGATGTGTAAAATCTAAAATCAGAGCAAACGGGCGGGAAAACATTGAACAACCAAAAATCTCAAAACCCTAACTCTAATATCATTTTCGCGCCTCACTGCTCGGCTCATCTCTGCAAATTCTTAGAAATCGATGACGGAAAAAACTTTCCAGCACTCCTCGATCTGAAATCAAGCTCGCTAATCGTTCAAAATCATCAAACCCTAATTTTGCAGACAAGCGGAATTGTAGATCTGAACAGTTTCAATGGAAAGTCGGCTGGTGCTATCACACGCGCCTGGTGAAGTTATTACCGAGCTTAGCACTGCCGACGCTGAGTTAGTGAGCAGATCATGGAATTTGTTCGCTATTCTGCTATCCATAGGGCGTCCAGTTCCTTCGATTGAATTGGCATCTCGATGCAGTTATCTTGACGTGTCACCGGAATTCATCGAATTCGTTTGCTCTATACCTAACTCCCCGCTCTCGTTGACGGGTGATGGTCTGGTTACGGTTTCTTCTGCTGTTTGTATAGGTTTACAGCGGTTTTTGCTGAATTCAGGTCGAGTTTTTAAGATTTCGATTCCTTGGGAAATGAAGACTCGGGACTTTGAGCGCAAGAGAGCTTGGGAAGATTTTGAATTGGCGTGTTCTCGAAAGCGAAGAAGATCGCGGCCTAGTATTTCAGGTAATAAAAATACGATCTATTTATGAGGAAAACCGATGTATTTTTTTTCTTGATTTATGTTGTTAATGCTTTTAAAAATGGTGTATTATGCAACAGAGAAAGCTGATCAGACGGATTTGTCGATGTCTGTTAGGATTTCAAATGCTTTTGAAAAGGTACTTCGTTTGTCTTTATACTTGTTAGATTTAAATTGTTCTGGAAGTGATCTTCAGTGCGTGCTGTAAATAATCGTATCTATTTATCATTACTAGCAATAAAATAGTTTATTTTGGTGTATTTCGTTAAATATTGATTGTAGATCCTAGTATATGACTGTAATTTTAACACTTTAACACCTTTTTGATTTGAAATCGAACTTCCTATTTGCTTATTTTAATGCAAATTCTGAAAGTTCCAGTTCATGATTTTTACACCATTCGAACTCTCTTTTTATCCAAAATAGTTGACTTTAGTCAGTATCCAATTGCTTATAATTTTTCGTTTTGATAACAGCAATACGCCCATGTTGATGACCATACCTCAAAGAGTCTAATCATAACTAACGACAATACACCAGTTGAAGGTACATTTAATATGTCATCACTCATCAACTTTGATGCTGAACCCTTAACTTATGAATTAAACGACTGTAAACATGAAGATGAAAAGGAGTCGACTACAGTTTTGAGCATGAAAGAGCTTGCAATCCAGAATAATTTCCTCAATGGTTACATTTGTTTCCCTAGCCCTATTAAAAGGCCATCAAGAAAGCGTAAAGATTCTCTTCAGTTGCAATCATCATCTCATCTAACTGAAAGACCAGTGACACGTTCATTGACCAAAAGGCATAGCAAAACATCTTGCCAAGAAGATAAAAACAAGAAGGTAATCTCACTGGTGAAAACTTGGATTGAAAGACAAACACTTGTTTTGGAAAGAGAACACAAGTGTACCTTAGATTCTGCAAACCATGAAGTAAACATTGAAAATGTGCCAAATGATACTGTTCATGAAAGCATGATCCCTGAGATAAATTCTGGAAACATAAACACTATGAACTGCAATGACATGGCACCTTGTTCTGACAATAAGGAAAAGGCAGTTTGCGAAGAAATTGAAGAACAGAAGATAGTTTCACTAACAGATGCAGGAAAACCATGCATCAATGAAGCTCAAATGGATGATGTACAAGAGGAAGAGAAACCAATTTGTGATAGAGAACAGTTAGTTTGCTCACAAGATACTGAAAACAATCTCCATGACACCAAACAGTTGACAGTTGTTTCAAAGGATGCAAATTTGACAGTGCCAGCAGTCTCCATAACAACAAACAATGGAAATGACGTAAGTGCCCCTACTGAGCAGAAGAATAGTAAAAAAGACAAGAAGTCAGCTCTCATGAAGCAGAAGTTAAAGCCATCTGGAGAACAGAAGATACAAATTACTCGGAAAGAGGAAAACATAAAAGAAAATAAGGAAAAGTGTATTGCCACTTCTGTCAAAGTGAGTCTTAGTAATCATGGTTTTAGCCTGATGATAAATTTAATTTATAAGCTAAAGCTTTTTGGGTGCTTTATTTTCAGGGAAATTTGGAGCCAAGAGAAGTGCCTGTGTTTGATTCTTTTATTGTAGAGGAAGAAGAAGGTTCAGGTAATGAAAGCAAGTATGAATACTGAGTTGAAAATTACAAGTTTAAAAAACTTAATTTCATGTGAGATTTTACTTTATGAAATACACAGGTGGTTATGGCACAGTCTATAAGGCTAGAAGCAAAAAAGATGGAACAACATTTGCTGTTAAAAGTAAGGAGCTGAATTCTTATCTATCTGCTTAATCTGTTAACTTAATATTTCTGGAATCAATGCTGACCTGGAATTATTGCATAACATTTTTGCAGATCCTCATGAAAATGCTAACAGAAACCATGTTTATAATGAATTAAAAATGCTGGAGAGATTCGGGTAAGGATGTTTAATAAATATTACTCAAAAGTCAAAACGATCTTCTCTGTTTCTGTTACTGATACATAATCCAATTATATTTCAGGGGTAAGAATTTTGTAATTAAATACGAAGGCTCATTCAAAAGTGGCAATTCCCATTGTCTTGTTCTTGAGCATGTTGCCCATGATAGGCCTGAGGTGATCCCTTATTCCTACCTTCATTTTTTTAACATAGCATTGTACTTTCATTTTTTTTTCCTCATTAAGGCAATATTTCTATTTCTTGCATTTAACTCTTGTTAATATCATTAAGCTTTTTTTTTTTGTTAGGTCTTGAAGAGAGAAATAGATGTTCAACAACTTCGGTGGTATGGCTACTGTTTATTCAGAGCACTTTCTAGTCTTCATAAACAGGTAACTATTTTAATTTAAGCAAAGAAGATTTTACCATATCAAAAATAATTATATTTCCGATTTTGTCCTCAGGGAGTAGTTCACAGAGACGTTAAACCTGGAAATTTTCTTTTCTCTCTCAAGGCCTCCAAGGGCTATCTCATAGATTTCAACCTTGCAACTGTAAGTTATTATTCTTTGATAAAGCTTTCTTTAATAATATGGTATTTAATTATTAACCAATACATAAAATGTTTTTTTAACAGGATTTGCATCAGAAATTCGGATCCACAGGTGAGCTTCAATTTTCGTTCTCTCTAATAATTTACTTTTTTTTTAAACTTCATTTGAGAAAATCTACCGATTTAATTTATCTTTTTTTTTTCACAGAAAAATCCAAGTCGAATAATGATGCAAGTTTTGGTCTTCCTCCTACAAAGGCTAGAAAATACACAAGCTCCAAAGCTTTAGAACAAGTGACACACATAAAAAAGAAGAGTGATCAAATAAAGATGAAAAGCCAAGGTGCAGATGTTTCTGGAATAACCTCTACAAAAGACGCAACAAGCAACAGAATTCCATCAGCAGAAAGGCTTAGGGAGCCTATTCCCTCCACACAGAGAAAAGAACTTCTCAATTTAGTACACGAAGCATTACAAGGTCCAGATCATCAACCAATAACTTCAAAAAGAAAACGCGTAGCTGCCCCTCCAACAAAATCAGATAACAAAAAGCTTATATATCTCACTCCAATGCCACTACAATCCACCGGAATCGCGGTTTCCGGTGCCGGATTACTTAAAAACAAACAACGGAAAGAAGGACCGTGTGTTGGTACAAAAGGTTTCAGAGCCCCAGAGGTAGCTCCTTATACCCTAAATGCACCAGTCAGGTAACCCAACTTTACCTGACTGGTGCACTAGATGACCGGTGCATAAAAATACACCGGTCATCTGTCATCTGTAAATGTTTACAGATGAGATTCTGATAAAAGATTTTGATACATTGTTTAGGTATTGTTGAAATCGATGTACCAAGGGCCTAAAATTGACGTGTGGTCTGCTGGAGTTACTTTGCTTTATTTGATCATTGGAAGAACTCCGTTTGGTGGTGACCCTGATCAGTGAGTATCTTGAGATCTTCATTCTCTGCAAAACTCCGTGTTTTTTTTTTTTTTTTTTAAGTTTGTAAAATTTTGGATTTTTTTTTTAAAAACAGGAATATAAAAGAGATTGCAAAGTTAAGGGGAAGTGAAGATTTGTGGGAAGTGGCAAAGTTGCATGACCGTGAATCATCATTTCCACCGGTATGATATAGGGGCTTTTTTTATATTTTGAATTAAATGCAAGGACCAAATCTGTAAAGTGTGATATGTTTTGTGTTGCAGGAACTGTATCAGTTAAAGTCATTGCCATCTGTAGAGCTGCGGGAATGGTGTAAACAGAATACGAGACGCCCGGATTTCTTAATTCCAAAATCACTTATTGATCTTGTTGATAAGTGTTTGATGGTGAACCCACGAGCAAGAATAAGTGCAGAAGAAGCTCTAAGGCATGAGTTTTTCATGCCATGCTTCAAGGACATTGAAAAGCACAGGCTGCTCAGGCAAAAGCCTTCTCAGCCTCTGACTTTTGAAGGTCTTTCTCTTTCGTGAGAGACTTGTATTCTCGTTGTTATATCATCATAACATTAGGTTTTCTTAGGTCTTGCAAAAAAAAGCATAGTTTTTGCAGTAAATGTAGAAGGGACTCTACTCTTAGCTTAACATGTTGAATCTCTTGAACCAAATGATTGTTAATATGAAACTTGACAGTTGACATAGGTATTTTGGGGTGTGTGTTTATTTCTTTAAATTATATTACATTAATTTTTTTTTTTAATAAAATTGTTTTAGATGAATTTGAAATCAAAACTTCAACATTTTATCAGGGTTTAAATTATATTACATGCATGCAGCACTCACATGCTGAGTTGCTTGCCGTGCCACTCTGTAAAACGACTTGATACACCAAAAATATGATGGCCGACACCTAAGCTGCTCACTTGCCATTTGAACAACTAACCTAAAAAAACTATGCCACATAAAGCAAAATAAGTCTTAATTGGTTCATTAATTTGATACTATTAGGTTATAAGCAAAAACCAGTACATAGATATTAAATCAAAATTACTTATACAAGTGAAAACGTCCATGGTCCATCCTTTTAAATTTTTATATACAGGGGCTTGCAATGTTTTAAAAATTGGTTTGTTAAGTGTTGGTATACATTTGAGAGTTGTGTGTGTTGGTTTCCAGTCGTTTATACTCTAGATAAGTCTAATAAACCCAATTCAAATGGTTTTTTATTGGTCTATCGTATTGTTTCAATCTGGTTTTTGAAGAAACCGTCTGGTTCGATCTGATCTAAAAGTTGCCATAAAACTGGTTGTTATTGAACCGCTCTCATTATCGGTTCACGGTCCGATTGGATCAAGTGGCTGGTATGAATTTTTTTTTTTAAAATTTATATATAGAGAATTTCAATCCCCACAAATTTTAATTGTTACTTTTATATATTTATAAATTTTAAAATTACATGTATATCTGTCTCAAACTATAAAACTTATATTTATATCCAAACTTATAATTTAATTAATTTAACATTATTTTTTTCATCTTAGTTTTAAAATTACATATGATTGTACTAAAATACATTTCCCTAATTAAAAATCACTACCTAATTCAAAATCAAGATTTCCCTTCTCTCATCTTTGAGCTATAGCCGATAACATCTTCGGGCTATAGCCCATAACAAATAGATTAGGACTTACCAATCGATTTCTAAGACTGGAGGATGTGGGATGCGGTTTCAGCTGACATGACACTGAAACACTGCCCCCTCCCTGCGGTTTCAAAGTGCAGTTTGGAGACCGCGGTAATAACTGGGAGCGCTCCCTTTCTCTCTCTATTCCTTTATCTCTCTCTCTCTCTCTCTCTTCTTTCTCTCTTTTCTTTCTCTCTCACTTCCACTGCTATCCACCCCTTGGGTGTTGTAAAAACCTGCGGTAGAAGGAGGGAGTGTGGCACGACTCCCTCCAGCCTAATGCTCACCATGAGGTGACCTCCATGAAATTCTCAAAAGCAAGCCAATAATGAACTTAACCAAAATTAATTAGGGATAGGGGAATGCCAAGAGAATAATGAAGAATTAGTCTTTCCCTTTTGTTTTATAAGGCATTGAAGCTCCCGATATTTAATTAAAAAGATTTCTGCTCCTTTTTTACTTGTATTTGAATATTCTTAATTTATTTGTGTAGATTTAGTAGGCAAAAGATTTAATTGGAAACCATATCCCTATAACTTAATTACGTATACAATGCAAAATAAATATATAAAAAAAATTACTTAGCTACCTTTGCAAAACATCTCTATAAACATGGTACATTTTTTTCCTTTAAAAATCATCTAATCCAAATTCAAATACCAAAATTTTGTCGGATTTTATTTCTCCGACTACCATGGAATCCTTCTGGTCGTTCTTTGATCCACAACCACAATCGTCTTCTCCCAAGATACCACCCTGTCAAATCTCTCCCGTACTAAAAGACTTATCTGAAAAAGGTCTATCCAATTCGCCTTAATTAATTTTTCTGAATATTAGTGTTTCGTTCAAGGAATATTATGTTAATTCTAGTATACATCTATATTTCGGTTTTAACTATTGGTTTGAAAAGTCTTGAAGTACTTATGCACTCCATACATATGTCTATGACATGTGTTTTCGTTCAATTCAGTACTCTTTATTAATGATTATTAAAATATATAAAAACGATTAGGATTTCCATCATTTGCATCGGGGAGTCCATTGTGTTAGTAACTTAACTATCTTCCTATAATGTAATTAATGCAGGTTTATCTCTCACTATGTTGCTCTCTCATAGCATCTGCATTTGGTGCTTTTCTTCACCTCCTATTGAACATCAGAGGCATTCTAACCTTCTTCGCAACATCAGTTTGCTTCTATCGACTACTCACCACTCCCGTATATTCAATCATCTTAATCTTAACATTCTATCAATCTTGATTTCTTAAATATTGATCTTCATGTCATTCTAAAACATCTTGTAATCCACTCACATTCCTAGAAAACAAGATTCTCACAATTAATGACGTTTTCCCTTCTCCATGGAGTCACCCTTGGTCCTCTTATTGGCTTAGTCATAGATGTTCACCAAGGGTTCGTTGACTTCTTCTTTCCTACTATTACAATTTACAACCCTCTACTTATTACACATTCATGTTTCTTGATTCATATTTTTGGTTAAAATTTGCAGCATTTTGGTGAACGCGTTCATGGCAACTGCAATCGTATTCGCTTGTTTCTCAGGAGTTGCCATGTTGGCAAGACGAAGAGTGTTTATATTGGATTATGTGACCGATGCTCTATTGCTTTCTGTCAGCTTTATTTCTATATTTGTTCGCATTCTTATCATCATAGTGAGTTTTAGTTCCACTTAAATTGTTTTTTTATAAGGTTATTGTGGATAAGATTTTATGCTATGTTATTGTGTGTGTTGCAGTTGAAGGCAATAGAAGAGGATGAGAAGAAGAAAAACGAAAGAGAGAAAGGATTAGAGTGTTTTTGATGATTTCATGTGATACACAGTTTGTTATTTATTTATTTATTATCATTAGTAAATTAGAGATTGGGATTATTACTTTTAACTCATAAAAATAAATACCTTTCTGTTTATTGTACCGGTTGGTACCAACTCTAATGCGCAAAGTCATTAAATTAATTACCTTGATAGATACAAATAAAACGAAGTGATTGGATGTAAACAAATGGTTAGACTATTTTGGATGTAATAATTATTATTTGCAACATGATGCTATATACTAAAATGAATCGTTATGTTTAAAACACGATAACATATCAATAAAAGCACGGCTACAATTATTTGCTTATAGTTGTGAAATAATATGTTTTTTGTTGATGATTTGTTTCATTAATTGTATTTAAGTGTAATGGATTGACTTGTTGATCAAAATCAATCTTGATGAATATTAAACAAGTAAGAAAGGTGCGGAGTGCACACTTATTTAAGTTTATTCAAGATTAAAAGTAGACTGTCATTTAGGGGCGAAACCCCTGAATGAACGGGGGTCAAGGGGCAGCGTCCCTGGGAGTGGGGTTCAAGGGGCAGATCCCCTGGCTGGTGTCGAGCTGCCAGGTCAGTGCGAATTTTTTTTATATGAATTATGTTGCTATATAAAAAATGTATTAGAAATCTGAATTTTTGGAAATAAACCTGGTTTTTAACTTTGTTTTGACCCTTATAGAAAAAACCTATATTAGTAACAGGGGCGGAGCCAAGATTTAAGATTAATGGGGGATCACAACGTAATAATATATTAAAATATAATGTTATACCCGAATAAAGTAATAGGTCTAAAATTTAAAAAAAAAAAATCACAAAGAATTAAAATTTTGTCTCCATTAACTTCAATCTTCATATATTTTCAACTAACTAAAATTTGTCTCCATTAACCTCAATCTTCAAAGCATCGACTCATACTCATCCATTAACCAACAAATATTGAAATAAGTCATTATAACATAGATACATATGGTTCATTTTAGAAAATTAAAAAATTTATAAACATAAGAAATAGTACCTTAGGCACTTTAAGTTGTGCTCGTCTTTGTTTAATGGAATAAAAATCATCTGTAATATCATCCGTAGGAAATGTGTCAACAATCTCTTTCTCGACGTTAACAAGCAAACAAATTTTAAGAAAATCATCATTCATGGTATTTCAGAGTTGTGTTTTCACAATTTTCATTCCTGAAAATGCTCTTTCAGATGTCGCGGTAGAAACAGGCAGAGTTAATATAAGACGAATCAATCTATCAAGCAAAGGCTAAGTACTTGACTTTCCTATTTCATGTAGGCCTCTACACAACTCAAAAATTGTAGAAGAAATTTTCAGTTGTGGGTGATTTTGGACATCTAGTTCATAATGTTGTAACTCAAGTTTCAACAACTTCCTTTCGTGCTCTGTAAAGTCCATAGGATAATATGATGTTGCTAGTTTACATATATCCTCAACATTTAAGGATTTTCTTGGATCTAGCATAACACTAAGATGGAGAAGCTCTGTTGCAGACTCATTAAATCTAGAATTCAACTCTTGCAACTCACTATTAATAGCAACAATGAATAGTTCAACCCGATAGTGATGTTCTGTGGTCGTATTGTCTTTGTCACGACGTTGACGAATTACATATCTATAAGTTCAATTCATGTTAGGGACATGAATGCTATTTTTCTCACAAAAACAAACCACTTGGTCCAAAAGCGATTGTCAACCTTCATCTCTCAACTTTTGAATCAATTTTTTTGTTGTAGAAACCAAGGATAGAGCATTAAAAATATCAATAGATTTTTGTTGTAAAGTTTGGCAAAACTTGTCAGTTATCCCCATTATTTCTTTCATCATGTGCATAACAATGACAAAATCGAATGATAATGCATGTGTAAGTGCATATGCCGCATCAACTCTTTGAGAAGATGTAGAACCTTTTATAGCAATATCATTCAATACTACACTAGATGGACCAAACAATCTCATCAAACTGCATATTGATTTGAAATGAGAACTCCACCTAGTATCTCTAGGCCTCTGTAGTGTTTGTATTTAATTTATGCCTTTTCCACTCTCAATTGCTCCAACTTCAGTTAAAAGAGAAATTTCAGCAATTTGAACATCTTGCAATTGATCATTATGTTTGGAAAAAGATATGACATTAACTATAAAGTTTAAGGTCTAAAAGAAGTTATATACCCCAATCACATCTTTAGACGCTGCAACTAGAGCCAATTGTAGTTGATGGGCAAAACAATGTATATAATAAGCATATGGACATTCCTTTAATAATAAACCTTGCAACCCATTCTATTCTCCACATATGTTACTAGCCCCATCATATCCTTGACCCCGAATATCTTGAACACTAAGTTTATGATAAGATAAAGAACATAATATCTCATTTTTCAAGGTCAATGAAGTTGTATCTTTAACATGAATTAAGTCCAAAAATCTTTCTTTGACATGCCCATCTTGGTCGACAAATCTCACAACAACAGTCATTTGTTCTTTCTTAGATTCATCTTAAGACTCGTCAACTATTAAACAAAATTTTGACATCCCGATTTCATCACGAATTGCTTTTTGTACATTTGTAGCTAAAACATGTAATATTTCTTTTTGGATATCTGGTGATGTGTACTTTGCATTTTGAGGAGCATTTTCTAACACAACATCAGCAACAGTCTTGTTATAAGAAGCAAGGAACTTTATTAATTCAAGGAAATTCTCATGATTTCTTGAGTTAGGTCGTTCATCATGACCTATTAAAGCACATCCCTGAAACGTGAGCCATTTAATGGCTTCAATAGAAACTTTAAGGCGTAGTCTATTGTCCATAATTTGTTGAGTCGTTTGATTTTCTATCACATTCTCTATGTGACATAACTGGTTTTTTAGATCTTCATAGCATCTAACAGAAAAATTGTGTGCTGAGGCTCGAGTCTTACCTTCATATACGATGAAAGCACAATCTTTACCACAATTTACCTTTTTCCATTTATTAAACCCTGATACGGTAAATGTATATGACCCGACTTTTCCAATAAGTTTCTTACATACTTATAAAGCTTGCATTTTCCCTTGATTGTCATGCATTTGAAACCCCCACAATAATTTGCTAAAATCTCATGCATTTGAAACCCCCAAACCTTTTCACATTCTTAATAATTAATCACACATAATCAATGATAATTCATATGAGATAATAATTTGTTAAAACCTCATGCATTTGTATGGTATTAGAACATGTTTGAGTTTTTGGGTTTTAGACTTTAGTAAATGGGTAATCCGTTTGATACGTTGGATTTGAAGCTATCTTATTCGAATTACCCAAAACAAGAGATAAATTAATAATATATGCTCATGCATGTTTTGTACAACCCCAATCAAAATACAATATATCATGATCATACAATTAAGTGTATTTTATTCCATTTTTGGCTTTATAGCAAAAGTTTGTTTACGTGGCGAAGAAAGAAAACTTGAAGATGAATATTTAGGAATATAGATATAAATATACAAATGTGTGTCAAATACAGCCCATCACAAATTTAATGTTATAAACTACAATATAACTCAAAGTGGTTTTCCAAATATAATGTTTATACTATAATATAATATATTAGAAGAATACCATATAATAGACGAATCCCACATATTAGAAGAATACCATATTAGCTGCACAAATAATATATTATAATTATATTTCATTTAAAATGTGTTAGGGTCATTTGGTTATTACATTGTCGCATTAGGCACTATAATCTCATATATTTTGAACGACTCTTACACAAATGATGTCTGTAATTTGAATATAATGTAATATCTTATGATGTTTATTGAATGATATTATCTTCGATTGAGTACTTTTTAATTGGAATCAAATTTATTATAGTTAAAAATTTTGGTTGTGTTTTCTTTTCATTAGTTCTAGAATATGATTTTTTATATTAATTTAAAATATGTCACTATCTTAAAATAGATTGAGAATGAGTTTTTTTATATTTACTTAAAATACGACAACATTTTCTAGTCAATAGTAAAACTAACAAAAGTCGTTAAATATGTATTTTTATAAGGTTCAACATAAATAGATGACCACAAATGAGAATCCATATCTAATCAATCATCAACTAATTACATTAGATACTAATGTGTACATAAAAATTACATTTAAAAATTTAAACTAATAGTAAAAAAATTTCATTATTTATTATGATAAAAAATATGTAAATCAAAAAATATATATGCTATTTAATCACATACAAGTTTTATGTATGGCTTATTCACAATACATTAAACCATATATAACCATATTAAACTACATAATTATCCCACTGAGCAACGCGCGGATATTCGTCTAGTTTTATTAAAAAGGAAGTAAGGGAAACAAAATGCAACATCTTTTTTCTCACAATATTTCAACCACCAAAACTTCTTGAACCAAACTTGTTGAAAACTGAGCATAGATCCTCTAGGACCACTAGAACTTAATGGATACTTTGATTTTTGAAGTTGGTATGGTCCAAGTTTAATATATAATCGTCTAATCTCATCGCGCTGGTTAGTTGGATAACTTAAGATTGAAGGTTGTCCTGAATCACGAATCAAAGAATTTGACATATCATTTTTTTCATGTTCAATATTATTGGGTTCTTCAATGTTACTATTCCTATCAGATTGTAGGTTTGTATTACGAACATTTTCTTCAATATTATCACTAACCGGATGCAATTGTGAGTTACACACATCCTCCGTTCGTTTGAAAAAAGAATCAATGGTTCTTTTCTTACTCATAATTTACCCTATAAATTTATAATTATAATAAACCAAATTATAAAACCATAATTAAATTACAAATTACAAATTACAATAAATAAAATATGCAATAAAAAATAAAATTTACCTTCTTCGCTTGATGTAATGTGTTGCCTAAAAACAAATTGCTACTTGGAATTTAACCTCTTGAATGAATAATAGCAGCTGCGCACAATATTGAACCCTTTTTAAAGCATCGACTATCAAACCTTTTTTATAAATAAATGGGATATTTGAAAAGAGATTATTTTATAACCAATTAAAAAGATATATATGATGGCGGCGGTAATATGGGCCTCATAATTCTATTAAGTACTCATTGTAATATATATATATATATATATATATATATATATATATATATATATATATATATATATATATATATATATATATATATATATATATATATATATATATATAGGGCCTCATAATTCTATTAAGTACTCATTGTAATATATATATATATATATATATATAATATATATATATATATATATATATATATATATATATATATATATATATATAATATAAAATTATTTTTTAAAAGAATATTCATAGGGGCTCAAACAACATCAATTAACAAATGTGGGCTAATGTTTTTATTATTGGGCTTTTTTTTTTATCAATAATATAACTACAATTGAAAAGGGATTGGAGAGAGAGAGAGAGAGAGAGAGAGAGAGAGAGAGAGAGAGAGAGAGAGAGAGAGAGAGAGAGAGAGAGAGAGAGAGAGAGAGAGAGAGAGAGAGAGAGAGAGAGAGAGAGAGAGAGAGAGAGAGAGAGAGAGAGAGAGAGCACCCGACAGCCCCCTGGTACCTCCGCCACTGATTAGTAACAGTTTTCAGACATCACACTGTTTTTTGTGACAGTTTTTAAACATACAACTGTCCGGTGACAATTTCTCTGATGGAAAATGTACGTAACCAATTTTGGTTTTCATGTGATGGTACACACGAAATTCATTGCTCTAAATTTTTGAGTCTTATCCGATTAAAGATTGAGAGTATCACCAAAATAATTTAATCTTAAAGTGATACCATAATTATCAGAATTTCCAAGCCTTTTTATAACAGTTTTCAAACATCACACTGTTTTTTGTGACAGTTTTCAAACATACAACTATCCGGTGACAATTTCTCTGATGGAAAATGTACGTAACCAATTTTGGTCTTCATGTGATGGTACACACGAAATTCATTGCTCTAAATTTTTGAGTCTTATCCGATTAAAGATTAAGAGTATCACCAAAATAATTTAATCTTAAAGTGATACCATAATTCTCAGAATTTTCAAGCCTTTTTATAACCCAAATTTCTAACAATTTTATGTTTTATTATAGCAAATAAGATATAACACAAATTTGTAAAAACTAATAAATAAAACAGGTGTTATTGAAAATTTACATAAGTAATAAAATAAGAATAAGTTTGTGTTGATTTTCTAGATTGAGATATACTTATATACATTGTATGTTATGTGACTATGGGCTACAGGTTTATATCTACATATAACAAATCAAATATATGAAAGTCATTACAGAAAAACATCCCAAGAAAATGTTATGCATATGAAGTGTACAAGTCCGTGTAGTTGAAAGTACACACACTATGAAGCATCAACTATTGACTCTATCTTATAGCTTCCTAAAAACACACAACATATATAGCATTTTATAACCCAAATTTCTAACAATTTTATGTTTTATTATAGCAAATAAGATATAACACAAATTTGTAAAAACTAATAAATAAAACAGGTGTTATTGAAAATTTACATAAGTAATAAAATAAGAATAAGTTTGTGTTGATTTTCTAGATTGAGATATACTTATATACATTGTATGTTATGTGACTATGGGCTACAGGTTTATATCTACATATAACAAATCAAATATATGAAAGTCATTACAGAAAAACATCCCAAGAAAATGTTATGCATATGAAGTGTACAAGTCCGTGTAGTTGAAAGTACACACACTATGAAGCATCAACTATTGACTCTATCTTATAGCTTCCTAAAAACACACAACATATATAGCATCAACAACCGATAATATTCATGCAATACATGCATACTCAATCATGAATCATGATAGAGGGTCGGAAGAAGAAGCTGCACGATTTTTGCCAAAATCAAATGAATATTTAGAAAAAATATCTAAAAAGACTTTTTAAAATAATTCGGTCCAAACCGTTTTTTACCCGGAATCGGCCGAATTTTTTTTGACTAGCTCCTAGAACTGAGAACCAGCCTGGGGGACACAAAAAGGCTTCAGGTCCAGGTCCAGGTCCAAGTTCAATCTATAGGTCCAAATGCTCACCCATAATTCATGCAATGCTAGGGCTAGACTCAAAACAACAAATCTGAAAGACTTTTATATAAGTCTTTCAGAATTACACCGACGTTCCTCGCTTATATGATTCTTTCCTTTAAGAATTTTGTTAGGGTTTGTTTAACTATTTTTATGTCCATTAATTCAAAATTTACTGATGCCACTGTAGTCATATCCTGATGTAAAACAAATTGATTAGGGGTTGAATTGAGTAAAAACGGTTAACCAATGCCTAAATCAACCAGAATTGTTCGGATTAAAATTATCATGTGCTTGACTCAATCAACTGAAATCTTATAATTCAGTTTATCTTCCTAAATTGTAGGTTTACATCTCCCTGACTTGCGCTCTTGTAGCATTCGAATATGATGCTTGGATCCAGTTCCTGTTGAAGTTGAACAATGCAAAAATAGACTTTCAAGATATAAAACATGCCCAAATCTTGGTTTTTTTTTTTTTTTTTTTTTTTTTTTTTTTTTTTTTTTTTTTTAACATTTTATTATCATTTTGAAATTCTTATTTTTATCGGTTGATATAAATTTAAGTTTAAAATTTCATTTATATCCTTTATAAACTTTCAAAATATTATATTTACCAAAATTATTAGTTTACTCAAGTTAAACAATTATTTCCATGGAACAACAAATCATATTTACTTTATGGAACATATAACCATTGCAATTGATGGTTTAACTTCTTTTAATCACATACTCATCTTTCGTATGTCTGTTTAACATTGACCTTATTGATGGGGATCAACATATCCTGTTCCCTAAAAGAATGATTTTTATTGAACCATTACCTCCTATTACATCATATACATAACCATCTACTGCAACCCCAATCATACCTGGACCGGAGTTCTCATTGTGAACATTGTATGCATAAACATGAGGTTAAGGGTTCAAGTCCCACTTGTGACATAGGTGACATTAGGAGTAGATTAGACTTTTGTTGTTCCTAAAAAAGGTATAATAGAGACCTCACATTGATGAAACGGGATACATTATGATTCCTTTCATTCCAAAAACATTCTACAAACCAAAAACAAAAGCCATTGAATTCCATTCCATTTCATGTAACATCCCAAAAATCATGGCCAAAAATTTTGTTTTTAAATATGTTGCTCATAAAACAGTTTACTTAAAACATTATCAATATCATATCAATCCATAAAACAACAACCATAAGTTTCAAAATCATATCATCAATAGTAATAATGTCAGAGTACAATCCCATGGATCTCTAAAAATGCAGAATTGGGTATGTGCGATGCGCTGCTATTGTGTTTGTAACGCCCGGGTTTTCAAGGCTAAGTATTTTTGTCAATGTAATAGTCTAGGTCAACTATTGTAACTCCTTTTGAAGTAATAAATATGAAATATTTGAGTATTATGTGAATTATGTGTGTTTATGTGTTTATTATTTAATTATAAATGTATAATTAATAAAGAATAAAAATGAGCGTCAAAATTAAAGTGTGAGATAATCCCGATATCTCTACATAAAGTTGTAGAATATGTCTCAAGGTTTCCGTACATATAAAGAATGCCGAAATCCGAGCTATAACGAAGAAGTTATGGCCCGCCGAAGTTTTACGGCAAAACCGGCACGACACCGGGAGACGTAAATAGTGAATTTACGATAGAAGACTTTTTAGCCTTAGCAATCTAAACAAAAGTCGTAGAATATGTTAAACTAAGAACATCGATAAAAAGAACGCCCAAATCTGACTTCGTATGAAGAAGTTATGATTTTTCTAAGATTCGGCTTAGCAGTGCACGGCCTGAAACTCGAATTTTAGTTCGAGCGGTTTTTGGCTTACGCAACGTAAATGAGAGTTGAAGATCTCATTAATAGGAAATCAACGGTAAAAAGATAGACAAAAACAGAGTCCGTATGTAGAAGTTATTAATTTTACGCAGACGTTTAACAGTATAATCTCCTTGTACTGTTAAATTTAAGATCGGTCGAGAATTAGCTGACGGTGTCAAAGTGAAAGTTGTAGATATTATTATTAACTACGCGTGGATATAAAGAACGTCAAAAACGGAGGTCGTATGTGAAAGTTACGGATTTTAGAAGTCGGAAGTGTGCTGTGCGAAAATGGGTGATGTGGCACAATCTTGGCCATTGCTTTTCTCCCCAAGGCTTGCCACCAGATGGTGACATGTGGCACCAAGTTCAGCCACATTTCACCCTATAAATACCACCTCTCCCACCCTCATTTTCTTCACACCTTTCCCATTCTTTCATCTCTTTACTCTCTCTCTCTCTAGAACCTCTCTCTAGCCCCGAAATCCCCCGAAAAGCCTAGGGAACCTCCCTAGCACGAGGCGGAAGCCCCGGAGTGCTCGAAGGCTCTGAGAAGAAGAGCTTTTCGGCTCGGGAACGCTGCTCCAAGCAAAGCCCGATTTTCTATAAAACCCGCTGTAAGTGAGCTACGCCTACGCTATTTTTAATATAACTTTTATTTAATTATAGTAACGTTATTAGGAACTTATAATAAATACTTGGGCTATTATTATGGGTTATATAAGTATTTTTTTGACGCTTATATAATAATAATAATAATAGCTAGACTATTAATTAGTCTCGACGAATAATAAACTAAACTCTAGTGGTAATAATACTAGGTTTCGTCGAAGAAAAAATTCTTTTTAAGAAGCGAAGCGCTGTCTGAGTTCGGAATCACCACCTTTTCCGGTGAGTGCATAGTTACTTTCAGCTTACACATAGATATGAAGTATTTTATATAAATTACGTGCTATGTGTGCATATTATCTGAATACTTGCTATCTACGTTAGATGAACGTTGTTATACATGTTTTCAATGATTTAAACTGTATATGTATTTTATATCTATGAAAATGTTGGGGTAAAACATGGGTAGATGTAATAGGTGATGTGTGATAAAATGATGAGAGGCCTCGATGTTGTTGTTGTTGATCCAGTCATCTAGCGGAGTATAGATGACGACCACGGACTCTTCTAGACAGTCCAGTGGAACACTAGCAGGCTCGCAACCTGTAGGTGTTGTGAACGATGTGTTCACCGGTGTACTCCATCCCCCACATGGTTGCCTATTAGGACATTTATTGCTGAGGAATCCCCTTAGCAGTAGTGTTCGTCCCGATGATGATCCTTAGGCTAGGTCCCTTATGATAGGTGTTTAGGGACGTAAAGTGAGGATAACGGGAACGGGCAATCGGGTTATTGTTGATTGATGAAATTAATAAACTTATTTATTGTGGGTTGAAAACCCTATGTGCTCACCAGGCTCCCAAGCCTGACCCACTCAGTTTTATGCATTACAGGTAGTGGCACATGAGCATAGGTGTGATGTTTTGGACGAGGGATTACGGATATAGGCCTGTAGATATGAAATAATGTAGTAAGGCTTATATTGTACTGTTTATACTTTTGATCTGTACGAACATGACATCCCGAGTCTTTTAATGAAATACATTTCTATGGAAATGCTTTTGATAAATCTTTATCATATTATTGTTTTGGGACAAATTCCGCAACCCTTTTATTAAAAGATAACTCTGATTTTGAAATAAAGTATAAACAAAACCGGTCTTTTCTGGCCGTGATTTTGGGGATGTCACAGTTGGTATCATAGCATTAGTTTAAGCGAACTAGGAATTTGTAGGATTTCTAGACTTAAACTTAGAATGCTAAGTGATGATTGTGAGGTGTGAGTACTAGCTTATTTTAGGAATTGTGCCTAAAATGCTTTTATGTGCTAAATGCTTTATGCATGATATGCCGTTATTTTGTTCGGATCTATGGTCTGTTGCCGACTGGATCTGGAAACCTTATGTGTTTAGGATTCTAAATGTACGACTACGATATTAGAACTAGCATGTAAACGTTTCGGAGTGATAAGGAGGATTTAAAACGTCTTTCCTAAATAAAGATCTGAATTCACCTTATTCGGTGTATAGATCATGATGGCAAGGACCCGTAGCGGAAATGTGAACGCAAATGTAGGTAGGAACCAACCCCCAGTAGTTCAGCAAATACCTATTGTTGAAGAAGTTGCACCTGAGCCAGTTACCATGGCTGGAGTTCAAGCCATGATTCAGGCTATTCTAGCTGAACAAAGGGAAGAAATGAGACGGATGCTCCGCGAAAATAGAGACGAACCTACCATACATGTTGAACCGACGGAGCCAGTTCCCGAGCCATCTGAGGAAGGGAACTATAGCCGTCAAGTGAGTCAAATAGGGACTCAAGGTGAACAAAGGGATGGCCCAGAAGGAAGAAACAACAAGGATGGGCGGATGTACAAAAATTTCTTGGGTGCAAAACCACCAAGTCTCTCAGGAAGCCCAAAGCCTGTTGAGATTATGGACTGGATCTCCGAGATGGAGATGGTGTTTGAGAGCTGCGACTGCAACGAAAAGCAGAAGACTGTCTTCGCTGTGAGACAATTGAAAACTGGAGTCTTGAGTTGGTGGAAGCTATTGGCAGATACGATGCCACGAGGAAAAGCCCTGAAAATGTCATGGGATGAGTTCTTGGAACAACTAAAGGCGCAGTACTGTTCAGAGATAGACCTGATTGATCTGAAAAATGAGTTCCAAAATTTGAAGAAGGGGAGAATGAGCATCGATGACTATGCTGCTGCATTTACGGAAAAGATGAAGTTGTTTCCATACCTAGTGCCAACCGAACTTTCTAAAATTGAGAAATTCGCAAACGGACTGCCGGCTGACTTTGGCCCAACAGTCAAGATGGCAACCACTCTGAAATCAGCTGTTCGAGCAGCTAAGAATGTGGAGACCCAACAAAAGGAAAGAGGTCTGGAAAGGGCTGAGGTCGGTGAGAAACGGAAGTTCGATGGATCCTCGAAGTCCAACAAGAAGAGTAGATTCTCGAAACCTGGTTCGAGAGGAGGAGGATCAGAAGCAAAGTGGTGTGACAAGTGCAAGAAGAAGCACTTTGGGAAGTGTGATGGAGGGGTCACTTGTTACAAATGCGGAAAGCCTGGGCACTATGCCAATGAATGCACCCTTAACCAGAAGGCCTGTTATGGGTGTAATGAAGAAGGGCACATTTTGAAGGACTGCCCGAAGAAGAAGGAGGCAGGAAGACCCAACATACCATCAAAGCCGAAGGCGAGAGCCTTCCGGATGACGCTTGAGGCTGCAAAGGAGGCAACAGACGTCGCTTCAGGTACCTTTCTTGTAAATGGTTTGCCTGCAAATATACTGTTTGATTTCGGAGCCAACTACTCCTTTGTGTCGCATAAATTTAGTGCGAAATTAGCATTACCTGTAGAAAAACTTGATAACGCCCTAATTGTAGAAGTTGCCAGTGGCAAATTCGTACCTGTTAGTAATCGTATTAGGAACATCGTCATTGACCTAAACGGAAACGAATTCCAGGAGGAACTATTACCCATAGAGTTAAACGGTTTCGATATCGTTTTGGGTATGGATTGGCTTAGCGCCAACGATGCCGAGATATTATGCCGAAAGAAGATAGTTAGGATAAACCCACCCGGAAAGGAATCATTTATGGTGTACGGGGACAAACGCAGAGTGAGTTCTGGAATCATCTCCTTGATGAAAGCCAAGAAATGTTTGTCCAAGGGATGTGCATCGTACTTGGCATTCATAATCGATGTTAAGAAAGAAAAGAAAGAGGTGCAGAATATACCGGTTGTGTGCGATTATCCGGAAGTCTTTCCCGAAGATCTTCCCGGATTACCACCTGATAGGCAAGTAGAATTTCGTATAGACTTATTACCAGGAACAACACCGATAGCAAAGGCACCTTACCGATTAGCACCAACGGAGATGAAGGAGCTCATGACCCAACTTCAGGAGCTGTTGGACAACGGTTTCATTCGACCTAGTTCATCACCCTGGGGAGCTCCGGTGTTATTCGTGAAGAAGAAGGACGGAAGCATGAGGATGTGCATAGACTACCAAGAGTTGAATAAGGCAATGGTGAAGAACAAGTATCCATTGCCGAGGATTGATGATCTATTCGATCAGCTGCAAGGTTCGAGGTACTTCTCAAAGATCGATCTTAGGTCAGGATATCATCAGCTGAAGGTGAGAGAGCAGGATATTGAGAAGACTGCATTCAGAACAAGATATGGACACTACGAGTTCTTGGTTATGTCATTCGGACTAACCAATGCTCCCGCAGCATTCATGGATTTGATGAATAGGGTTTGTAAACCATTCCTCGATAAATCTGTGATAGTGTTCATCGACGACATTCTCATTTACTCGAAAAGCCAGGAGGAGCATGGCAAGCATCTACGAGAAGTGTTGGAGGTGTTAAAGAAGGAGAAGCTTTTTGCAAAGTTCTCCAAATGCGACTTTTGGATACGGGAAGTCCAATTCTTGGGTCATGTTGTTAACCAGGAGGGAATAATGGTTGACCCCGCCAAGATCGAGGCTGTAATGAAGTGGGAACGTCCGAAGAGTCCCACGGAGATTCGAAGCTTTCTAGGATTAGCCGGATATTACCGACGATTTATCCAAGGCTTTTCTTCGATAGCTGCTCCATTAACAGATTTGACCCATAAAGGAGCTACGTATACATGGAGTGAGAAACACGATGAGGCGTTCGAGAAGCTAAAAAAAGAAGTTATGTGAAGCACCGATACTTTCTCTACCCGATGGAGTCGAAGATTTCGCAGTTTATAGTGATGCATCTGGAGTCGGGTTGGGTTGTGTTCTGACCCAAAGAGAAAAGGTGATAGCATACGCATCTCGACAATTGAAAGAGCACGAAAAGAACTACCCCACTCATGATATGGAGTTGGCAGCGGTAGTATTTGCCTTAAAGATATGGAGGCATTACCTCTACGGCACGAAGTGCAAGCTCTTCACTGATCATAAGAGCCTCCAATATCTCTTTAATCAGAAGGAGTTGAACATGAGGCAACG
Organism: Lactuca saligna; assembly: GCF_052625555.1. Lineage (NCBI taxonomy): Eukaryota > Viridiplantae > Streptophyta > Magnoliopsida > Asterales > Asteraceae > Lactuca > Lactuca saligna. The sequence continues at coordinate 151,286,162 of NC_136422.1, forward strand.
ACGCTGGATAGAACTTCTCAAGGACTACGACTGTGAGATACTTTACCACCCAGGTAAAGCAAATATTGTTGCTGATGCTCTCAGTCGGAAAGTCAATCTTGAAAGAAAAAGGCCAAGAGCGTTAAGAATTGAAGTCGTCTCGATGATTGTGGAAAGTATTAGGAAAGCTCAAGAAGAAGCCTTAGAAAAGAATGACCGAAAGGAAGAACGTTTGGGAAAAACGTTAGTGTTCGGTACGAATAGTCGAGGACTGAAGGTATTCCAAGATCGAATTTGGGTACCTAAGACGGGAGGAATAAGAGATCTTCTAATGGAAGAAGCACACAATACCATGTACTCGATTCATCCCGGTAGCACTAAAATGTATAGGGACCTAAAACCCTACTACTGGTGGCCGACGATGAAGCTCGATGTTGGGAAGTATGTGGCTGAGTGCGTAACATGTGCGAGGGTTAAGGCACAACATCAAAAACCGTATGGGAGTTTAGAACCCTTACCTGTACCCATGGGAAAATGGGAAGACATCACCATGGATTTTGTGACTAAACTGCCCAGAACGAAGAATGGTCACGACATGATTTGGGTAGTCGTGGATCGTTTCACCAAGAGTGCACACTTCATAGCAGCCAACGAGAAGTGGTCTATGGATAAGCTCGCAAATGTTTACGTGAAGGAAATTGTAAGACTTCACGGTGTCCCTCTTACTATTATGTCAGATCGTGATAGTCGTTTCACATCGAGGTTTTGGAGGAGTCTACAAGAGGAGTTGGGTACAAAGTTGTGTTTGAGTACTGCTTACCATCCGCAAACTGATGGTTAGAGTGAAAGAACGATTCAGACGTTGGAAGATATGCTGAGAGCATGTACCCTCGAATTCCAAGGGAATTGGGACGAGCACTTACCTCTGGTAGAATTTTCCTACAACAATAGTTTTCACTCGAGCATCAAGATGGCTCCTTATCAAGCCTTGTATGGGCAGAAGTGTCGTACGCCGTCTTGTTGGCTTGAAGCCGGAGAGAAGCAATTTATGGGCCCCGAGATAGTCCATGAGACTGCTGAGAAATTGAAGGTGATTAGGGAAAGAATGTTAGCAACTCAGGATCGTCAGAAGAGCTATGCCGACAAGCAAAGACGACCGATAACCTTCGAAGTTGGGGATTCCATTTTACTTAAAGTCTCACCGTGGAAGGGACTTATACGATTTGGGAAACGAGGAAAGTTGAGTCCAAGGTTTATTGGACCATTCAAAGTTCTTCAGAGGATTGGGAACCAAGCTTACAAGCTGGAATTGCCCGAAGAACTCAATGGTATTCATAACACCTTCCATGTGTGTTATTTGAGGAAATTCATGGGAGATGTTCCCGACATAATTCCAATCTCGGAATTAAGGATGGATGAGAATAAAAGGCTGATCGAAGAGCCTGAGGCAATTATTGACCGTAAGACTAAGAAGTTACGACGCAAGATGGTCGACTTGGTGCTAGTCCGATGGAAACATTCGAATGGGCCGAATCTCACTTGGGAAACAGAGGATGACATGATGAGTCGCTATCCACATCTGTTTGCTGATGCATGATTCCGGGACGGAATCATCCTAAGGGGGTGAGAATTGTAACGCCCGAATTTTCAGGGCTAAGCATTTTTGTCAATGTAATAGTCTAGGTCAACTATTGTAACTCTTTTTGAAGTAATAAATATGAAATATTTGAGTTTTATGTGAATTATGTGTGTTTAGGTGTTTATTATTTAATTATAAATGTATAATTAATAAAGAATAAAAATGAGCGTCAAAATTAAAGTGTGAGATAATCCCGATATCTCTACATAAATTTGTAGAATATGTCTCAAGGTTTCCGTACATATAAAGAATGTCGAGATCCGAGCTATAACGAAGAAGTTATGGCCCGCCGAAGTTTTACGGCAAAACCGGCACGACACCGGGAGACGTAAATAGTGAATTTACGATAGAAGACTTTTTAGCCTTAGCAATCTAAACAAAAGTCGTAGAATATGTTAAACTAATAACATCGATAAAAAGAACGCCCAAATCTGACTTCGTATGAAGAAGTTATGATTTTTCTAAGATTCGGCTTAGCAGTGCACGGCCTGAAACTCGAATTTTAGTTCGAGCGGTTTTTGGCTTACGCAACATAAATGAGAGTTTAAGATCTCATTAATTGGAAATCAACGGTAAAAAGATAGACAAAAACAGAGTCCGTATGTAGAAGTTATTAATTTTACGCAGACGTTTAACAGTATAATCTCCTTGTACTATTAAATTTAAGATCGGTCGAGAATTAGCTGACGGTGTCAAAATGAAAGTTGTAGATCTTATTATTAACTACGCGTGGATATAAAGAACGTCAAAAACGGAGGTCGTATGTGAAAGTTACGGATTTTAGAAGTCGGAAGTGTGCTGTGCAAAAATGGGTGATGTGGCACAATCTTGGCCATTGCTTTTCTCCCCAAGGCTTGCCACCAGATGGTGACATGTGGCACCAAGTTCAGCCACATTTCACCCTATAAATACCACCTCTCACACCCTCATTTTCTTCACACCTTTCCCATTCTTTCATCTCTTTACTCTCTCTCTCTCTAGCCCCGAAATCCCCCGAAAAGCCTAGGGAACCTCCCTAGCACGAGGCGGAAGCCCCGGAGTGCTCGAAGGCTCTGAGAAGAAGAGCTTTTCGGCTCGGGAACGCTGCTCCAAGCAAAGCCCGGTTTTCTATAAAACCCGCTGTAAGTGAGCTACGCCTACGCTATTTTTAATATAACTTTTATTTAATTATAGTAACGTTATTAGGAACTTATAATAAATACTTGGGCTATTATTATGGGTTATATAAGTATTTTTTTGACGCTTATATAATAATAATAATAATAATAGCTAGACTATTAATTAGTCTCGACGAATAATAAACTAAAATCTAGTGGTAATAATACTAGGTTTCGTCGAAGAAAAAATTCTTTTTAAGAAGCGAAGCGCTGTCTGAGTTCGGAATCACCACCTTTTCCGGTGAGTGCATAGTTACTTTCAGCTTACACATAGATATGAAGTATTTTATATAAATTACGTGCTATGTGTGCATATTATCTGAATACTTGCTATCTACGTTAGATGAACGTTGTTATACATGTTTTCAATGATTTAAACTGTATATGTATTTTATATCTACGAAAATGTTGGGGTAAAACATGGGTAGATGTAATAGGTGATGTGTGATAAAATGATGAGAGGCCTCGATGTTGTTGTTGTTGATCCAGTCATCTAGCGGAGTATAGATGACGACCACGGACTCTTCTAGACAGTCCAGTGGAACACTAGCAGGCTCGCAACCTGTAGGTGTTGTGAACGATGTGTTCACCGGTGTACTCCATCCCCCACATGGTTGCCTATTAGGACATTTATTGCTGAGGAATCCCCTTAGCAGTAGTGTTCGTCCCGATGATGATCCTTAGGCTAGGTCCCTTATGATAGGTGTTTAGGGACGTAAAGTGAGGATAACGGGAACGGGTAATCGGGTTATTGTTGATTGATGAAATTAATAAACTTATTTATTGTGGGTTGAAAACCTTATGTGCTCACTAGGCTCCCAAGCCTGACCCACTCAGTTTTATGCATTACAGGTAGTGGCGCATGAGCATAGGTGTGATGTTTTGGATGAGGGATTACGGATATAGGCCTGTAGATATGAAATAATGTAGTAAGGCTTATATTGTACTGTTTATACTTTTGATCTGTACGAACATGACATCCCGAGTCTTTTAATGAAATACATTTCTATGGAAATGCTTTTGATAAATCTTTATCATATTATTGTTTTGGGACAAATTCCGCAACCCTTTTATTAAAAGATAACTCTGATTTTGAAATAAAGTATAAACAAAACCGGTCTTTTCTGGCCGTGATTTTGGGGATGTCACAGTGTTGGCACCTTCCCCTTCGCCGAAGAGGTATCTGAAACCAAAACTGAAAACCGTAAGCACAAAGCTTAGTGAGTTCCCCCATCATACAACTTACCATACAACAAACATATTGCCGAGCAATTCTAGGGTGCCGACCTACCCATGTCAAGCAGTTCTGGGGTGCTGACCTACCCTACCAGGCAATTCTGGGGTGCTCGACCTACCCAAGTCAAACAGTTCTGGGGTGCTGACCTACCCTTCGGTTTATTCCAACCTGCTCCGAGGACTATTTCACCCCTACTACTACTACACAAAACATAGCATAAACATACTGTCAGACATATCTGGCGTGCCCGACCTACCCTTCGGTCCTAACAACCGAACTTGGGGACTATTCCCCTCTTACTACCACTATTGCATATAACGTGTCATGCTAGCACATAGACATATCGGGTAGTATCAAACCAAACGATTATCACAAAGACAATCATATCAACTATAATCAACTACTAGTAAGCCGACATTGGTGCCTTCGACCTACTTCTACTAGAAGGTAACTCACCTCGTAAGCGAAGTGTCTGAACTGTCCTTACTTCCGGGATCAACTCCTCTCAAACCCTACACATAATCATCTTCCTTAGTTACCATTTCATGGTCAACTTAGGTCAAGGTCAAAGTTAAAGTCAACATCATGGTCAAAGTCACTTTTGGTCAACTCGTCGAGTTGGTCCACCAACTTGTCGAGTTCCATGATACAAAGTTCGGACCCTTTGCATTAAACTCGACGAGTTCATCCTATGACTCACCGAGCCCATCTTCATGCTAGTTAGAACGTTTAGTCTCTGACTCTTCGAGTTCCTCATGAACTCATCGAGTTCATCTTCATGCAAGGTATTGCTATTAGAGCTGGACTCGCGGAGTTCATCCTTGACTTGCCGAGTCCATCTTCATATTCTTGGGACATAGCCTTGAACTCACCGATTCCCATGATTTCCAGGTCCTCAATGAGTCCAACTCATTGATTGTTATTCTAACTAAACACATGATCTATTATCAAAAGGGTTTTAGTGGGAAACTCTACTCGACTCATCGAGTCAAATGAGTGACTCGCCGAGTCCCTCTATGTCCAAAATTATACACTCGATTTTCAGCGGGTCTTGATGCATTCAAAACATAGATCTGGCATCCTAGGGTCCAGAATACACGTAAAGTTCCAAACTTGACATCCATGCATGTGTTATTTGGCTTAAATGACCCTAAAATGGAGTCTACAAGATGCATGGGGTGCGTATGGCCATAAAGTTGGCACCTTGATGCCATAAGAACCCTCTATGGTTCCAGATCTGAAGACATGCTCCTTTATAACCACAAAATCCCGAGTATGACTCTATAAGAGCTTAGAAAAGGTGGAAATGAACCCTAACTAGAGATCTAAGAGATAGATGGTCAAGGATGGAGCTTTTTACCTCTAATGAGATGGAAATGGGACACAACCTTTGGATCTACTGGCTTCCACTTGAAATCCCAAGCTCCTTCGTCCTTCTCAAGCTTCACAACCACCAAAAACACACAAAAATGGCTCAAGAACACTCAAACAAGGTTAGGGTTTCGATTTAGGGCCTTTATGGACTAAGAGGGATGATGGAGGCTGGGTTGGGCAAGATAAGGTGTTTAAATAGGGTGCAAACCTTAAATATCAGGGTTTCCTCCAGACAGGCCTACTCGTCGAGTCAGGGCATCCGACTCGGCGAGAAGGTTCTTGATGTGTGTGAAACGAACTAGTTTTAATCCTACTAACTTAGACACAAAATAAACACACGAAAGGCAGTGTACCTATCGATTAGTAATATAGTTCAAGCAAGTAGGGTATCAAACATAGGGAATGGTAAACAATTAAATAAATGCTAATATTATCTAAATAAAGGTTTCTCTAGTTTTGCAAGACTAGAAACTTACCAACTAATACTTAGACTACTTAACTAAAAACTAGATAAGCAAAGATCCAACTAAATTCAATAATGAAGGGAACTTCTATTTAGTTCAACTCAATTGATCCTATGGTTGATATTATGGTAATAGTGCAATGGATTAATTCTTCTATTGACTACTGATTCAAGTGATTAGATTTACGTTCGCTGCACTAATCCTTAGAGAACAAACTAACTCAAACATTGGCCAATTGTCTAATTTAATTCAATTCACTAGGTTATATATTTGGCTTAATTTAGACTTGTAATGGTTAACTAATTTGGTCCTTTAGTTAACCTTTTGTTGATGGTCATCACACATGCTCACACATGATTTTACATATTTTTCTATTAATTCTAGTTTCACAGTCGTTAATCCTAGTCATATAACAAAGTGATCACATAAATTATATGAGGTAGCAATTAAGAGATGTTCATACAGCTTAATTAACTTCCTAATAACAGAAAAATAGTTTTCAATCACACATAAGGTTCTTTAACAAGCTAGAATCAACAAAATCACCAATATTAAATTAATCCTATCATAAAATCAAACCATAATCACAAGATCATCTATCCTAAACAGAAGTTATGAGTTTTTAGCTCATATCTACAGTAAATAACAAACTAAAAACATAATCTAATGATTGAAACATGGTTTATGCAAAATATTAAGATGAAAGTAGTGTGTTATTTCCTTTGATCTTCTTCTAAATTGATATCTAAGTTGAAATCTCGAAAACCACAGCTTCTAAGAACCCTTCTGGCCTCCAAAAATCGTCCTAAACTTCCCCCATTCGTTAGGGTTCGAATGAGAAGCGTTTCTATATATATTTTATGAAAACAGGGGCTACTCGGCGAGTACAGTGACCTACTTGGCGAGTCCATCACTTAAAATCCCGTGTACAGCAAGGCAAAGTCAAGAATCGCGAAACTTCTGACCAACTCGCCTAGTTGATGGCCTACTCGCCGAGTCCATTTAGAATCAGCATTTTCTCAAAACACGAAAGTCCTTCGAAATTGTGTCTAGTTTTCATAACATTTTGAATCTCGTCAATCGGAGTTACTGTTCATGAGATATGGCCAAAACACTGACGAGGGGTCAAGCTGTCTAGCAACATCCTTCTTTCTTCAAAATCCAAGATCCAAGCTTCCAATCGTTAGTTCCGCTTCCTTTTCCACCCACGCATGTCATCATTGCTGAAAAATAAAATTCTAAACTAATTAAACACCTTTTGTTCATCAAATGAGATAAAAAAAACATAAAGTATTAAGATAATACATGGATTTTATAGCTAAATATGCCCATATCAGTTCTCCTTCCCGCATCCCATTTTAACCTCTACTTGACGATTTGGGGCCTCCAACTTGCCGAGTCCCAAAACAAAAGTGCAAAATTTAATAATTAAATTACGTACCAGGAACTGGATCTTACAACTCTCCCCCACTCATTTCAGAATTCATCCTTGAAGTCTGCTACTGCATCCAGGAAAATTACGGGGTAGTGCTCTCTCATCTCGTCTCCGGCTCCCAAGTCCATTTGAGCCCTTGTGGTGCTGCCATTGCATATTCACCAGCTCGACCCTCTTGTTCCTTAGATTCTTCGGTTTCCTATCGAGGATAGCCATTGGTCGCTCAATGTAGTTCAGCCTGTCATCCACCTGAATGTCCTCTAGTGGTACAACCGATGAGTCATCTACCAGACACTTCCGTAGCTGAGAGATGTGAAAGGTGCTGTGAATTTGGCTAAGTTCGGCTGACAGATCCAACCTATATGCCACCTTGCCCACTCGGGTTGCGACCCTGAAAGGCCCAATGTACCTGGGGCCCAGATTTCCCCGCTTACTGAACCGGATAACCCCTTTCCAAGGTGACACCTTCAGGAGGACCATATCCCGAACCTGGAACTCTAGGTCCAAGCGACGCTTGTCGGCATAACTTTTCTGCCGACTCTGAGCATTCTGAAGCTTGCTTCGGACCTTTTGTATCCTCTCCGTTGTCTTGAGTACCACTTTGGTACTCCCCATGACCCTCTTCCCAACCTCACCCCATATATGGGTCTTGCACTTCCTCCCATACAACATCTCGAAGGGGGACGGTCAATACTCGGGTGGTAGCTATTATTGTAGGAAAAACCTGCCAATGGAAGGTAGGTATCCCATCTACCACTGAAGTCTAGAACACAAGCCTGCAAGATATCCTCCAGTGTCTGAATGATCCGCTCGCTCTGACTATTTGTCTGCGGGTGAAAAGCAGTGCTAAATACAGGAGAGTACCCAACTCATCGTGAAACATCTTCCAGAATCTGGAAGTGAACCGTACATCTCTATCAGAAATCACGGAGACTGGCACTCCGTGTTGAGCTACTACCTCCTGAATGTAGATGTCAGCCAGCTTCTTGGCCAAAATGATCTCCTGGATTGGTATGAAATGGACGCTCTTGGTCAACCGATCCACGATGAACCATATCGAATCCACTCCTCGTGCGGTCATGGGAAGCTTTGTGATGAAATCCATGATAATATCTTCCCATTTCCACATAGGGATATCCAACGACTGCGTCTTGCTGTGAGGCTGTTGGTACTCTGCCTTGACCTTCCTGCATGTTAAGCACCTCTCTACGTACCAAGCTACATCCCGCTTCATGCAGGACCACCAACAATCAGGACGAAGATCTCAGTACATCTTGGTCGCCCCGGGATAAATAGAAAACCTAGATTTGTGGGCCTTATCCATCAAAATCTGCCGCACTCCGCCTCAGTACGGCACCCAGAACCTCCCGTGCAAGGTCAGCAGTGTGTAGCTATCATAATCAAATGAGGTCACTTGGCCTATGATCCAATTGCATTTTCGGCGCTCCTCCTTCAAACCATCGACCTGTGCCTCACGGATCTGCTCCAACTATGGAGTCACTACCGTCATCCTTAAACAAATATCTTTAATCAGGGTTGCCTTGTGACTGAGCGCGTCAGCCACAATGTTGGCCTTCCCCAGGTGATAAAGGATCTCACAATCGTAATCCTTTACAACATCTAGCCACCGACACTGCCTCATGTTCATATTCGACTGATCCATGAGGTACCTTAAACTCTTATGGTCCGTATGAATGGTACATCGGACACCATAGAGGCAGTGTCGCCAAGTATTTAGGGTGAAGACAACCATCTGCAATTACAAATCATGTATCGGGTAATTCTCCTCGTGAGGCTTCTGCTGCCTTGAAGCGTAGGCGATAACATGCCCTCTCTGCATCATCACCATACCCAACCCTGAAATGGATGTGACACAATATACCTCAAAATCCTCCACGCCCTCTGGCAAGGCGAGAATCGGTGCCTCGCATAATCTTTAGCTCTCTGCCTCAAAGTCTCAAAAACTGCCTGCTGCTCAGGCCCCCAGTGAAATACAACGACTTTCTTCGTTAGTTGGGTCAAGGTCATGACTATCTTGGAGAAGTCTTGAATGAACCTCTGGTAATAGCCTGCTAATCCCAGGAAACTTCGAATTTTAGATGGAGACTTCGGAACCTCCCATCTCATCACGAACTCTACCTTGGCCGGGTCAACCAAAATCCCGTTCTGGTTGACGAGTTTCCCAAGAAACTCCACCACGCACAACCAGAACTCACACTTGGAGGAGTTGGCATACAAGCTCTCCCTCCGCAGGGTATCCAACACCTCTCGTAAATGCTCCTCATGCTGCTCCTGCATCTTGGAGTAAACCAAGATATCATCAATAAAAACTATCACAGACCGATCCAACATCGGTCTGCATACGTGGTTCATGAGGCCCATGAACACGACAGGAGCATTGGTGAGCCCAAATGGCATCACCACAAACTCATAGTGGCCATAGCGAGTTCGGAATGTAGTCTTTTGTACATCCTCTTCTTTGACCCTCATCTGATGGTAGCCTGAACGTAATTCTATCTTGGAAAACCAATATGCCCCCTGAAGCTGGTCGAAGAGATCGTCAATCCTTGAGAGTGGGTAAGGGTTCTTCACAGTTACCTTGTTTATCTCCCGATAATCTATACACATCCGATACGACCCGTCCTTTTTCTTCACAAATAGGATCGGGGATTCCCTGGGTGAACTGCTCGGTCTAATGAATCTCTTGTCCAACAGCTCCTACAGCTGTGTAGACTCCTGCATCTCAGGAGGAGCCAACCAATACGGTGCCTTGGATATCGGAGCTGCATTAGGGACCAAGTCGATCCTGAACTCTACCTGTCTATCCGGTAGTATCCCAGTTAGATCCTCTAGGAATACATCCACATACTCACGCACCACTGGCACATCACCCACGGTTGCCTTACCTGCCTCCCGGGTGTCCACGACGTAGGCGAAATACCCTGCACACCCCGGCTGTAGGTAGCGCCTAGCCCTAGCTACCGAGCAAAGGGCTGGTCCTCGTTGTGGTCTCTCACCCTGAATCACCAGCTCTCCCCCGCTTGGGGTTTTGACTTGGACCAACTGTAGTGCATAGTCGATCACTGCTCCATTGGGGATCAACCAATCCATACCTATAATAACCTTGTTCCCACGCACTGGAATGGGAACCAGGTCTACCAGGTAGCGCTCCTCATACAGCCTCAGAACACAATCTCTAGAAACCTGTGATGCGCGTACTGATCATTCGTCTACAATCTCGACCTCCAGAGGGCAATCTAACATGCCCGAAGACTTAGGGAACATCTTGCTAAGGGTAAGAGAGGCAATTTAATTGGGTAGCCCCTAATAAAACAACACCTGTACTGGGATGCCGTTCACATGGAACGATCCTAAACCACACATGAAACATATACATAAATACCATAAACACATACAATAAGAGCTAGGGAGAAGAGAACGTACCCGTAACCACATCGAGTGCGATGCGTGCCTCCTCTGTAGTAAACTGGAAGGTTCGAATCCTCACTACTGGAGCCTCTGTCTTGCCTTGTCGGCAATCAGTAATCCGCAGGGTCGCTAGGGCTGGCGCCGCCACTAGCGATGCTGCTGCTGTCAATATCGGACAATCGACCTTTTTATGGCCCTTCTGATTGCAATGGAAGCAAATCAGGTCTGATGTCTGGAATGTGGGGGTGGGGATAGTATAATCCTTGCTAAACTTTCCGGTCTTGCCGCACTTGTAGCAGCCTGATGACCCCAATCTACAAGTCCCCTCATGTGGCCTGCCACATTTCATGTAGTGGCTCTGCCTGGTTGGCCGTTCGACATAGTGTCGGATCCCTTGGGCTTCTTCCTTGAAGGCCCAGTCACTTTCCCCTCTTCCGCCTTCCTCTTTATGATATGCCCCAAATCAATCTCCCTCTCCCTCGCCCTAACAATCATAGAATCCAGAGTCGGACATGCCGAGTAGCTGACATGCTCCCAAATATCAGCTCTCAACCTGTCGTGATAGCGGGTCCTCCGCATTTCCTCATCTCCTGCATACTGAGGCACCAATAAGGCCCTCTCCCGGAACTTGGCGGTAATCTCCATCACTGTCTCTGTCGTCTGCCTCATATCAAGAAACTCCCTGGCCAGCTGCTGAAGCTCCACAGCTGGCGCAAACTCAGCCCTAAACTGGGCCACAAAGTTTGACCAAGTCATAGCCTTAATGGATGAGGCTCCCACAGAATCACCAACCAACTCCCACTAATCTATGGCCCTGTCCCTCAAACATCCTGCAACATATGAGCCTTCGACCCCTCCGGGTAGAAGCTAGTAAACTGAGCAGAATCCATGTCTGTAATCCACTACTGGCAGCAATGGGGTCCTTCACCCCATAGATGTCTGGCGCACCACAACCCCTGAAGTCCTTTAAGGACAATGTGAGCGATCCTGACTAGTTGGATTCCATGTTACTCCTAAACACCCTGAGGCAATCCTCCATTAGCTCTATGATCCCTTCCTTGATCGGCCCAAAGATAACCGCGGTCGCCTCAAAGATACCTATCGTGATCTCTGACGCGATGAACTCGCGTAGTCTCTCATCCACGGGCTCGAAACCCGAACCAGAACCTGATCCTGATCCTGACCCTGATCCCAATCCTCCTGCTCCATGACGCGTAATCATCACCATTCTAAAACAAAATACATGAATGTCAGGGTTATACATAATCTCGAGAGATCTCATACATTCTACAAGTTCCTTGGTTCTGTCTCGGCCCTCCTTGACTCGAGTACGAATCCTCTGCTTCTAGTAGTATGGGCCCACACTACCTTCCACATCTATTCGTACTTTCTTCAAGGATTGCTTCAACTTCACCAAGTCCCTTCTACTACTACTGTACGCTTTGCTAATCTCTTCCTAGGCTTACCCTAGGGTAACTCTCCAACCCACTCACCGCCATCAGCTGCATGAGAAGTTCCTGCCACCTTTATCTAACTACCTTGTGAATACCATTACATATCACTAAGACCAGATAATTCTTCGAATGAGAGGTTCCGCCCTACAACGGTTGGATTCAAACAAGAGCTGCAAAATAGGGCTAAACCTAACCTTCTGAAGTTATTTAGTCCTCGCAATATGTAACATGATGTATTCGTTTATTAGTTAGCTAAAGGTAGCTAGATCTCCTATTGGCATGAAGGAAGCAACATTCGAGCATAGAGTAACCCAAACCAAACATATCCTATTCAGGCTATCATGCAATTCAACAAGCATATACAACAGGCATAACATGCATCTTCCTAGATCCTTAGCCCTATTCTAGCCTTCAATTCTCATAGACATACAGTAGGCATAAAATGCATCCTTCCTAGATCCTTAACCCTAATCTAGCATGCGATGCTCATAATCATATCATAACATAACATAACTTGTATTGGTATCTTTGGGAAAACTTACTTGAGCTCGGTCGGTTGCACGCATCACACACCTTGTTCTTTTCAACGCTCCTTTCTCTTTTCAAGTTCTTTTCAAAATCCATTATTTTACAAAATGATTTTCTTTGCAAATTCTCATACCAAGTCCTTAGTTTGAGTCCGGACACACCCGAGAGTGTGCTCGAATCCCTCAAACCAAGGCTCTGATACCAACTTGTAACATCCTAAAAATCATGGCCACAAATTTTGTTTTTAAATATGTTACTCATAAAATAGTTTACTTAAAATATCATCGATATCATATCAATCCATAAAAAAACAATCACAAGTTTCAAAATCATATCATCAATAGTAATAATGTCAGATTACAATCCCATGGATCTCTAAAAATGCGGAATCGGGTGTGTGCGATGCGCTGCTACCGTGCCGGCTCCTCCCCCTTCGACAAAGAGGTACCTAAAACCAAAAATAAAAACCGTAAGCACAAATCTTAGTGAGTTCCCCTATCATACCACTTACCATACAACAAACATATTGTCGGACAATTCTGGGGTGCCCGACCTAACTCGTTTAGTAGACACCTGAAAGGGCGCGAGTTTAAAGAGTGTACTCGGCGAGTCTAAGCATGGACTCAGTTAGGAGGTCTTCCTGGAGGAAACCCTATTTATGGGGTTTTGCACCCTTTTTAAGCCACTTAAACCCCCCTTTGGGCCTCCCTTACCAGCCTCCATGCCATCCAGAAACCCTAATTCGATTGAGAGCTTCACCCTTGAGTTTTTTAGTGTGTTTTTGTGTTATTGAAGATAGTTGGGAGAGCTTGGAGCTATCAAGCTTGTGGAAGAGGAACTAGATCCAGGAGTACATTCATCTTTGGCAGCTTTATGAGGTAAAAAGCTCTTAGCTTGATACCTTATAGCTTAGATCTCCTCTAGTGATGTTTTATGGGTCTTTTAACCTTTTTGAGTAAGATAAGTTGCTTCTTTTGGGTTGTATGCAAAGCAAACCCTTCTTCCTGTAATATTTAGTCTCTAGAGTCATAAAAGGGTCTTGAACCCGTTTTCATCCAAGCCTTGGTCATGTTCATGGAAGTAGGTTGCTATAAATTGAGTTTGGGTCCATTTGAGGTGTGCAAAGCCATCAAGTCTCCAACTTTATAAAAACGGACCATGGAAACGACCTAGATCTGTATTTTGGAGCTAAACAGAGGCGTAGTATCTATGGGGCCAGGAGGGGCAGTGCCCCCCCTGATTTTTGGGCTAGAAATAGGAATTGTAGTCTAAAAAAAATTAGTTACATGCCTGCTATCTTCAAACTTGGGCTTTGGCCCCTCCCGATTCTTAATCAGACATGTCCAATAGTCCATATTCTCCAAGCGATATCAAGAAATCAGAATCGGTTCATCCCCATTTGCCCAATTCGTCATTCGATACCTATCTCGCATGCTGTCTCCGACTCCATGTCTTGCTAGTCGCTTGTGCGACTGTGCCTTGTGTTGCTGTCTCGCCAAGTCGGCAAGTCGCTGGTCTCACTCTCGACATCAACATTCACCAAGTGCCATAATCGCCATTCATAAATCACAGAAAATCAGGTATGGAATCCCGATTACCTTCATCTCGAGACCCGAATTCTACTCTTTCTTTTCTGATTAATGATTGTTGGTGTTGCACTGTTGCTGCTGTTTTATGTTGCCTGCGTTATTGAGTTTCTTTTTTAACTTGGCTGTCATTTGCAATTTGCCAATTTAATTAATGAGTTGAGTTGTGAACTTATGATTTGTCAGTTTTGCTCTTCTAGCCTTCTTTCAGTTTTGATTTATTGTAAGCTCTACTGCTCCAGGACACCAATTCCCCAAACAGGAATAGAAAAAAATTGATTTGGTTATGTTATGCACTTATGCTGATTTTTGATTTGGTTATAAGGTTATTGATTTTCAGCTTTGATTTCTAATTCTTGATTTGGTTATGGTTCAAAGCTTCAAACAAAACTGAAAACAAAGATTGATTTGGTTATTGTTAAATGAGTTATTGGTTATTGTTCTAATTTTGATTTTGAATTTTTTATTGAATCAATTGTTTCTTCATTTTGATGTTTCTAGATATAATCATGGGAAAGATGAAAACCTTAGATTATTTTTTTCAAAAGAAAGGTAGATGATAAAGAAACTAATCATGAAAGTGAAGAGAGTAAACGTCATAAAGCTTCAACAAGTGAACCACAACCGCAAAAAACGGAAAATCAACAAGAGATTGAGCCACAACCGCAAGGAAAAGAAAATCTACAAGAGAACGAGCCACAACCACAAGAAAAGGAAAATCCTAATGAACTTGATTTGAAGAATCTAGAAAGAGATCCCGCTAAACGCTAGCAAATGTGGGATTATCCGGTCAATTTAAGGGAGCAAGTGAGAGGGGCTTATATGAATTTAGGACCTTTCCAAATACGTCTTCAGGAGTATCAAGCTAAAGGTTCAACGAAACATCCTCGTAGATTCCAATATTCTTGGTTCAACATTTTCCCTAATTGGCTAGAGTATTCTCCAACAACACACGCTTCTTATTGTTTTATTTGTTATATATTTAATGATAAACCAAATGTGTGTCATGGTTACGATGCATTTACTGTTAAAGGATTTGATAATTGGAAAAAAGTTAATACGGTTAAATTGTGCATTCTTGAAACATATTGGTTGCTCACAACATAGAAATGCTGTTGCATTTGCTGAAAACTTGATGAACTAAGCAGCACACATTGAAAATATCATAGTGAAGCAAAATGAAGCGCAAATATTGAAAAACCGTTTACGATTAAAAGTTTCAATTGACACGGTTCGTTGGTTGACCTTCCAAGCTTGTGCTTTACGAGGACATGATGAAAGTCCTAATTCCAAAAATCGTGGTAATTTTCTCCAACTACTAAAACTTCTAGCATCTTATAATGATGAAGTTGCAAACGTTATATTACAGAAAGCTCCTTATAATTCAAAGTATACTTCTGGGGAAATTCAAAAAGAAATTCTTAGTATTATTGCCATTAAAGTTAGAAAGCATATTCGTAGTGAAGTCGGGGATTCATACTTTTGTGTCATGGTTGATGAGTCATGGGATGAGTCTAAAAAAGAGCAAATGGCAATAGTTTTGAGATTTGTTGATGCAGAAGGAATCATACGGGAAAGGTTCTTGGATTTGGTTCATGTTAGGGATACCTTATCATTAACCTTGAAAACAAATATGTGGAGACAACTTTTACACTACCAATTTGATGTTAGTAAAATCCGTGGCCAAGGTTATGATAGTGCTAGTAATATGAGAGGGGAATGGAATGGATTACAAGCACTTCTTCTTAAGGATTGCCCTTATGCATATTATGTTCATTGCTTTGCTCACAGATTGCAACTAGCCTTGGTGGCTGCTTCAAGAGAAATTATTCCGGTACACCAATTTTTCACAAACTTAATTTTTACAATTAACGTAGTTTGTGCTTCCAGTAAGCGTCATGATGACTTACAAAAGGCAAAGGCAACTGAGATTGAACAATTATTGGAACTAGGTGAAATCGAATCAGGGAAAGGATTGAATCAAGTTGGGACATTAAGAAGAGCTGGTGATACACGTTGGGGTTCTCATTTTCGTTCCGTTTTCAGTTTGATTGACATGTTTGCTTGTACTCGTGTTGTTCTCCAAGGAATAATTGATGACATATCTGCTACTTATTCTCAACGCGGAGATGCTGATGCAGCTTATAGTTATCTGAAATCATTTGAGTTTGTGTTTATTCTTCACCTGATAAAGGAAGTAATGGGAAAGACTGATATACTTTATCAAGATCTACAAAAGAAATCCCAAGATATTCTTAATGCTATGGAGTTAGTTTCAGCAACAAAGGAGAGTCTAAATGATTTCAGAAACAAAGGATGGGAGTCTTTACTTGCACAAGTAAAGTTTTTTTGTGAAAAACATGAAATAAATATGCCAGATATGAATGCTCCTTATACTTATACTCGATATCGGCCTCGAAAAATAGATAATCATGTTACTTTTGAACATTTTTATCGAGTGGATTTGTTTACAGCCACATTGGACAAACAACTACATGAGTTGAATAGTAGATTCAATGATCAGGCGGTGGAGTTGTTAAGTCTTAGTTCTACTTTAGTTTCTAAAGTGATTAACGTTGATCAAATTTGTCTTCTTGTTGAGAAGTATTATCCTGAAGATTTTATGGAGCAAGAGAGGATTCAATTACGATATCAATTGGAGATTTTTAATATTGATATGACAAAGAATCCAAGGCTAAGTGGTGTATCAACTATTACTGACCTTTGCAAGCGTCTTGTGGAAACTAGGAAATGCGAGACATATTATTTGCTTGATAGAGTGGTTAGGTTAATCTTGACACTTCCAGTTTCAACCGCAACAACAGAGAGGGGATTTTCAACAATGAAAATATTCAAGAACCGTCTTCGCAATAAGATGTCGGATGATTTTCTCACAAACAACTTGGTGATTTACATAGAAAGAGAAATTGCTGAAAACATTGATTCGAACTCTGTAATTGATGAATTTAAAGACATTAAAGGTCGTCGGGCTGAGTTGTAATTCTTTTTATAGGTGTTTATTTTTTGAAAACAATCTGTGTTTTTTTTTAAGAATGCTAATTTCAGTTTATAATATTTTCGCCCCCCCCCCCCCCCCCAAGTTATTTGTGCAAGCTCCGCCACTGGAGCTAAAGAAATGTGAAACCAGTTATCTAGGTCAGATCTGCAAGGGACTTAACGAGTTCATAAGGGGGACTCGACGAGTCCGTTGAAGAAACCTCGATGATGTTCAATAAAACTCAGCGAATAGTAGGATCTTGTCCATTTTCTGATTATGCTGGGACTCGGCGAGTCTGAGGATGACTTGACGAGTCAGTTCGACAAATCGTGATGACATCTAGTTTGGGAACTCGACGAGTCATGGGGTGACTTGGCGAGTCTAGTCGCGATTCTAGGTTTCTGAGTTCTAGGACTCGGCGAGTCACAAGGCTGATAAAAAAACGTACTTGTATGAGATGGTGTAGAACTTATAGATGATGTTGGTCGGTGTTATTAACAACTTAAACGTCAACATCACTCCCGGCCTCTCAATCTCTTACATCTTTTTTCTTGCCCTGATCTCAACTGAAACAGTGATGAAGTTTGATGGGATTAACCCTGTAGATAATTTTGAAACTTACCCAATCACAGGAAAATAGCAAGTGGTGAGGCATGGTAGCAAACGTGGTCCGTGAGATCTAATTCGTTGCTTGTGGCAGTCCAAAATGTCGAACGATCGATGATAGTGGTGACGGAGGTACGGTGGAAAACAGGGAAGGCTTTAGAAGTTGGTGAGTTTCTAATGGTCATCGACAAAACGTAATCAACCTCACTAACAATCGGAATCAGGGGAAAACGGGGAAGGATTTAAAAGTTTGTGAGTTTTCTAATGGTTATCGACAAAAACGTAATCAACCTCATCAACAAGCAGAATCAGGAAGGAGGCGGAGATGTGGGTTTAATATGAAAGGGGATTTTGGATTTTGGATGATGTACTCTTGCAGATTCTCCTACTCATCTTTGATCAACTTCCTTCCACAACTTAATCGTCGGAACATGGAGCATTGGTGGAGAGGTGGTGGGGAGTCAGGCCGGTAGTCGGTGCAGAGAACAGCAAATTAGGTTGTCGATGAATGAGAACCGCAACATAAAAGACACAACATCCATGACTGAAGGAACAGAAGGGATCATGAAGAAATAAAGCATTGGGAGGTGGTATTAGAGTGAATGGTGGCACATAACACCAGAAAATGGTGAAGAAGGATCGAGAATCGCTTCTAGAGAGAAACATTCACAGAGGGTTGAAGAAGGATCGAGATGTAACAAAATGTGAAGAAGAACACAAAGTGGAATCTAATTGGCTGAGAACACAGTGAAGCAAAAGTACAAAAACACGTGTACATCAAGAATATAAATAATGACATAAAAACACCTAAGACAGAAAAGATACGAATTTGAACATATATAAATAAATATGGGACAAATTCTGCCAAATCCTTAGGAACTTTACTGTTCCTAAGGATGGTCCTTCTTTAATATATATCTACCCTAATAGTGAAAATGTTTTTGCCAATTGTTATTTTTTTCAAGATTTTTGTCACATGTTACTATGTGAAAATTTTGAATTATTTGAATTCTACATGTCATTATGTAGTATTTTCATTTTTTTGTTAATAAAAAAATTAATCAGTTCCATTAATTAACACTTTTATTATTATATATGTAAAATATTTATTATATTAAATGTGTAGATCAACACTATAATTAATGAAACATTTATTATTTAAGGTAAATATATATTTCTCCGTAAAATGAATATAATAATAAATAGTTTATTTTTTATACTACAAACACATTTATTATAATTTTTTATTATATAATCAAAATAATGAAATATTATAACATAATATTATCAAAATCAAGATATAATAAAATATATTTTGTTAAATTTTGAAATAAAATAAACATTAAAAATATTTAATGTTTACAGTTTAATATAAAACTTTTATTTTTAATAAACTCGTATATATATATATATATATATATATATATATATATATATATATATATATATATATATATATATATATATATATATATATATATATATATATATATATATATATAGTAGGTTCACGCGAAAACATAAATATCTTGCGAAAACACGAAAATAGATTTTATCTTATAAAAATCAAACACAAGTACTAGAAAAATTAAATTAATTAGCAATAAATTAATAATAAGAAATATACATTAGATTGTGTTATGATAATATAGATTTAAAGACGGTTTTAACAACTATTTTTTCACGTCCTTAACCACTTTTAAATTCATGTTTTCATAATAAAAATATCAAAAATCATGCTTTCCTAATATGAAACAATTTCTCATGTATTATCGATTATCATCTTCTAGTTCAAAGTTTGGATGAATTATTGTTTAAAATATAAGGTTGAGGAGACCAAATCTCATAGTTTTTTCTTGTTTTCGGTTTTTCCTAAATTATTTGCATTTTCGCATGAACCCTTATATATATATATATATATATATATATATATATATATATATATATATATATATATATATATATATATATATATATATATAAACTAAAAGTGGAACGTTGGATCAAAAATAATTCATTAAGGACATGATCGTCATCTTACCTATCTCATTTAATATTTAATTTTTTTGTGCTATTTAAGATATTAATATAAATGTCTAAAAATTTACATCATAAATCAAAATTTCATATTTAAAAAAAAAATAGTATTTTTCGTTTCAAAAAAATGCAGATTTTTTTAACTTTTTATAAAAACAATGAATTTTAAATATAAAATAAAGTGAATTTTTTTTCTAAAATAACTGCAAATTTAAAAAAAAAAAAAAAAACTGTAGTTTTTTTGAAAAAAAAACTGTAATTTTTTTAAAGAAAACTGTATTTTTTCAAAAATAACTGCAAATTTATTAAAAAGAACTGTATTTTTAAATAGAAAAAGTGCAATATTTTCAAAAAAACTGTAAGTTTTTTTAAAGAAAGTTACATTTTTTTTTTTCAGAAAAAGCTGTATTTACCAAAAAAAATTGCAATTTAAAAAAAAAAAGTAAATTTTTAGGTGCAAATGTGCATATTTTTGCAAATGCACATATGTATATTTCTTATACTATAATATTCGTACGTAAATCACAACAAATCTCATATTTATTAATTAATCTATAAACATAATAGTACAATTATTTTATTCGATACAAAATAAAATATAAAAAAGAAGAAAATGCTACAAATTTCAAAGCGTTTTCATGTCTTTCTGTTAATATTTCCATATTTTCTTCAATTTATCATTTTCAACCTCTTCAATATTCACCACAATTTCTTCCAAATCTATAAGAAAATTAAAAAGAAATTGATTGATACAAAAACATTCACAAAAATACATATGTGATTTACATGTAAATCACATGTAATTCATATTTGATTTACATGTGTATCAAATGTAATTCATATGTGAATTACATGTGAATCACATCTAATGAATATGTGATTTACATGTGAATCACATGTAATTCATATGTGATTTACATGAGAATCACATGTAATTCATATGTAAATTACAATTCATATGTGAATTACATGTGAATCACGTGTAATTCATATGTGATTTACATGCGAATCACATGTAATTCATATTAGAATTACATGTGATTTACGTGTGAATCACATGTAATTCACATATCACATATAATTTATATGTGAATTACATGTGATTTACGTGTGAATCACATGTAATTCATATGTGATTTACATGTGAATCATATGTAATTCACATAAGTATTACATGTGATTTACATGTGAATCAAATGTGATTCATATGTGAATTACATGTAAATTACATGTGAATCACATATAATTCATATGTAATTTACATGTGAATCACATGTAATTACAACGTTAAACTTTTTTTTTATAAATTTAGCTACGTAAAAAAGAAGCAACCATAGTTATTCGGATTACAAATTACAATACCAAGTTTGTTTATTGCAAACTCGACTTCCTCAATAGTGAAGTTCATCATTAGTAAGGAAGCCTTTTTGTCATCAATGTCATTGCTTCCTTCATCAAGATCCTGCATAGAAAGTATTTTTAGCAGATTGATAACAAACTCTGATGAAGATAAAAGTCTAAAAAATATGTTAAACATGAAAAAAAATACAAATGAAGGATTATAAGAGACAATGATAACCAAATTTCTTGACCGACAAAGATGAAGCATAAAATGTCTAGCAAAATTGCAGAAAATAATAGAGCTGTATAAGTTCTCCCGAGACACTGTCTTCCAACTAATCAACATCTATTTCATCAGTTAACATTGTTTCAATGTCATAAGCGTTGACCTTCATTTGCAGATGAAAAATTCAAAATGAAATATCATAAAATCATTATTCATATCATGTTTTGCAACCCTTAAACATAGCAAAAGCAAACACACAAGCATCCTTGATTTATAGTTTTTACAAGGTTTGTAAACAGTTTGATAATCAGATTACTAATGGACCAAATACTTGAAGATGAAGAGAAAATTACGATCTTATTGAAAAATTGGAAACATTACCTTAGAATTTAGAATAGCACTAAGAACAGAACAAAGAGTTGCAACATATACTTTGTATCGGAGTCAAGCTTCATTGAGAGCTCCATTGATTTTATCGAAGATAATATCTGAAATCTCGATTCTATCGTATCTTCCAAATGTTTTTTCCCTTCCATCACCAACTCGTGTGTCGATTTCTAACTCGTGATGGTCGTGCTGCTAGTCTCGTCTATTGATTTCGAATCTTAACACGAAATTGAAATTGTGGATCAGAAAACAATTGCAAACCCTAATTTTTGCAATTGACTGAAACAGGAAGAGGTGAGGCAATGATAGGAGGAGAGAGATT
Organism: Lactuca saligna; assembly: GCF_052625555.1. Taxonomy (NCBI): domain Eukaryota; kingdom Viridiplantae; phylum Streptophyta; class Magnoliopsida; order Asterales; family Asteraceae; genus Lactuca; species Lactuca saligna. The sequence goes on from NC_136422.1 coordinate 151,308,361, forward strand.
TCTCATCATGGTGTTCTCTTTCAATCTCTTATCAATGTTATCCTGATCGAAGGAATCATCGTCGCAAAGGCATAAAGACGTGTGTATGTGTGTGTGTGTTTATGCGTGTGAGGGAGAAAGAGAAGTGGGGGAGAGACGATGAAGAAGACAATTAATTGATATGGTGAGGATTAACGGAGGCGACCATGGCTTTCAGATGGTGGCATTGGATTTCATCAAACGGTTAGCGATGAAGTGGACATGATGAAGGTGTAAGGAGAGGGAGGGGATGAAGAGAGAGAGAGAGAGAGAGAGAGAGAGAGTCGACGTGATTAATCTGATAATGAGGTATCAATTACATTTTCCCTAAATGCCTTTGATTTATTTTAATAAGATGCCCCCGTCCCTTTTTTATTTTCAGGTATTTACAAAAATGTCACAAAACATCCTAATGCCCTTGATTTATTTTAATAAGATGCCACCGTCCTTTTTTATTTTCAGGTATTTACAAAAATGTCACAAAACATCGTAACCCTTTATTATTTTAATCTAACCGTCATTGTTTAGTTCTCGGGTTCTCGGGAAACTTTGAGTTCTCAAATGATCCTTGCTCTCTCTCCTCTCTCTCTCTCTCTCTCTATATATATATATATATATATATATATATATATATATATATATATATATATATATATATATATATATATATATATATATATATATATATATATATATATATATATATATATAGACTAAACTGCAAAATTGATCCCTGTGGTTAGCGAAAAAGTGTGGATGGAGTCCAAAAAGTTTTCAACTTGTACCAATGGTCCAAAATAAAATAATTCTTGTGGTTTTGGTCCCTGAAAAAGTTGAAAAGACTATTTTGCCCTTTTATTATACAAATTGATTGATTGATTGATTGATTATACAAATTTTTATTATACAAATTGATTGATTGATTGATTGATTGATTGATTATACAAATTGATTGATTGCAATATGGTCTTTACATATATAGCAATATTTTTATTATACAAATTGATTGATTGATTGATTTGTCTTAATTGTTAATTGCGATATATCAAGCAGATGAAGTAAGATCGATTGTTTTGAAATGCGATGTCAAATCTGTTGAAGGGTGTAATGATTATTGTTTTCGAATGGTATGTGTTCGATTGGTTATTGGGTTTGTATACAGGGATCGATTTTAAACGGAGGTTAAAGATTGTGGGAACGAATAACTGTTAAATTCGATGTTTTCTGGAACGAAGCCTTGGTTATTAAATGAATCATACGAAGGATCTGTTATTTGATTTTGGAATTGGGGCGAATAATCGAACGATTTGGAGTTGCGAATTTGATTTTGAAAAGCCAATCAGTTGGGTTCGCATATGAAAACAGATAAGTTTTGATTTTAGATTCGCAATTGGGTTAATTGGGTTATTGATTGAGGGACGATTCGTGAAGAAAAATGCAAAGTCAAGAAGGACTGTGAAATGTGATTTGTTCAATATTGGAGTCAAATGCAGTTCACGTGTAAAAGCAAAAATGTTCGCATTTGGTAATACAAATCAAAATTGGGTTTCGCATATGAGGTTGTATGGATTGGGGTTAAAGATGCGAAGGTGATTATGGTTAATATTAATTTCGCATTTGGTGAGACAAACAACTCAAATGCGAATGAACTAAAAAAAAAAATGACTGGAACATGCGAAGAAAGAGGGTGAATGAAGAATGCGAATTTTACCGTAGAATGCGAATTGGGGAAGAAAGCTAAGAATTTCGCATTTTTATTATACAAATTGATTGATTGATTGATTTGTCTTAATTGTTAATTGCGATATATGAAATACTTATCAAGTTAGGGGCAATATATTTTATTTTGTGTTTTTTTAAGTTAAAATACATTATAAAAAAATAAAAAACAATTGGAAACTAACTTATTTTTAAACTCATTTATTTCATATATGTCAGAATTTATGAACAATTTCGTTACTTCAAAATGACTTTATTATGTTCATGAAACATGTCTAATATTGAATGATGAATAAAAAATATATCAAATACAACAAACCTCCTCATCCATGATGATCATTTCAATGGAACAAACTTTATTATTTCTGACAAAGTTCCAAATTTTAAGCACCCGAACCTTGATATGTGGTTTTTCATCTATCTGGTCAATGTTATTTAGGTAAACCTTATTTTCTATTTCCATTTTCTGCAATAAATTTAATCATTATAGAATTGTAAGGAAAATTAGCAACCTTTTAAAATGTACAGAACATCCTAACCAATAAGTAAAACAGAAAAATTATAAATCAACACATGACAATAACAACTGACTTAATGTACTCATAAATTTTTAAATTGAATAATTCATTTTATAATAAAATGGAATACAAACAAAAACAAATAATTCATATGAAATAATGTTTTAGATTGAATAAAAGTTTATATAATAAGATGGAACACAAATATATAATAAACATGAAAACGACAATTATACCGAAAATGCCCATGCAACATACTAACACTAACAGATAACATAACAATGAGTAAAACAGAAAAATTAAAAATCAACACATGACAATAACAACTGACTTAATGTACTCATAAATTTTAAAATTCTAAATTTTTTTGAGATTGTATTTAGATAAAAACAAACAAATTTTAAAATTTCATACCATAAAAAAAAGTTACTGTGCACATCTGAAAAAGACTATTTTTAATTTTTTTTAAAGAAAATGAACTTGTAATGTTCATTAGTTTTTCGTCTTTTAAACTGAAAAAGGTAGAAGAAGTAGACGATTAAGAAGAATTACAAAAAAGAAGAAGAATAGAAATCATACAATGAGAACGTGATAGATACAGATAAATAAGAACATGGAGGAAATAGAAATATTGGTAATTCTGATTTTTGAATACACTAACCTGATATTTAATTCTTGAAGCGTTGCAGAATAACAAAGAATGAAGAAGAATACGTTTGCTGTGGTTTCTATGGAGCAAAATTGTTATGGAGCAGAATGGTAAAAAAAAAATAACCGTATAAATGATATTTACGTTTGCTGAAAAATACTGCAGATTTTTAGGGATTTAATGATTGCAATATATTGAATTTGCAATCAAAATAAACAAACTTTCAAATTTAATCGTGATTTTCGGATCTGATTATTCATTAACATATTTTTTCAAATTATTTTCATAATCTTTATTCATTTAAAATTAATGCATGAATATTTTGAATGCAGTTGACAGCTAAAATTTCCTGATATATTGCATCAGTTTGAACTTTTATTCAATTTTCGGATTCAATGGCATTTACGTAAATATAGAAGAAAAAATGAGCGGGAAAACTCTATTTTAGGGGGCTGGGAGAATGCCACGTAGCCGAGTTCTACTTATTTATTAGAATTAGGATATATATATATATATATATATATATATATATATATATATATATATATGTCACATCAAGTATTAATACTAATCCTCCTTAATAAATGATGGTTTTTTTGTCACATGTCATCTTCTCCTTCATTTGGACACATGACATTTTCTAGAATTTTTGAATTTTCTATTTTTCACTTGTCATTTTATTGTAATTTTCATTTTATTAAATTAAAATTTCACATTTAATATATAAGGTAATATATATTTAATATATTTATTAGAAATGATTTATATATGTAATGTATTCAATGAATTAAAGTCTAATTAATTTTAATAATTTAAATTCATTCTTATTTTTCTTATAAATTCAAACTACCTAAATTATTAAAATTTTATAATACATGAATATGAACTAGTATTAATATGTATAAAAAATATACAAGTTGTTATGGTTGACGATTAGATTTTCGATAGGCATCTGGCGACTTCGCGAAACTACCGGATTACTTAACTATGTCTGCAAACGTGTACTATAAATATCGCATATTTTCTTACCCCAAAAGTCATCGGTTCAATACCAAAATTTCATAGTTCTTTATTTTCTTCAACTACCATGGAATCATTCTCATCGTTCTTCGATTCACAATCGCGATCGGCTTCTCCAAACAGCTGGACCTACGATTCTCTCAAGAATTTCCGTCAAATCTCTCCCGTAGTTCAGACTCATCTCAAACAGGTATGTTTAATTTGCCCTAATTCTTATTGAATATCATTTCGTTAGTATAGATGGAGTTTTTGAAAAAGAAAACGATTAAATCATTTCGTGTTCAGGTTTACTTTTGTGAGACGCAACGAATTTGAAATTCGTTGGTATTTTATCTGTGAAATTTTTATATGATTCCTTCGGTTTAACAACTTCGTTTGTCCAATCGGGAAAGAATTCATCGATAAAACTGTGATCTAGATTGTCTTTTCGGTGGCGGATTGTTCTGAGAGAGTATAGAAACTTATTGCCGAACAAAAAGCTATCAAATCAGGTCTTTCGACATTAGGGATCACTATTAAAAAACGCGAGATGGAATCGTTCAATTCAGAAGTGTTTATCAATAGTTTATATCATAGTAAAAACAATTAACTGAAATGAAACGAAATTGTTCAATTCAAAACTCCGGTCTTTGACATTAAGGATCACTGCCACAAAACACAAGATGAAATCGTTCAATTCAGAAGTAGTAAAAACAATCAAATGAAATCCTGCATAGAAATTGAAATTTGGGGATTTTCATAGGTAACTCCATATAATTCAATCTGTCGTTAACAAGTATCTTCCTATAATGTAATTGCAGGTTTACCTCTCACTATGTTGCGCTCTCATGGCATCTGCAGTTGGGGCTTACCTTCACATCCTATGGAACATCGGTGGCCTTCTAACCACCTTCGGAACATTGGGCTGCATGTTTTGGCTACTCGCCACTCCACAATATCAAGAGGTAGATTCAATCCTATAACATTCCTTCAAATCTTGATTTCTTGTTCTTCATGTCATTCTAAAACAACTTGTAATCCACCAGCAAAAAAGAGTCTCTCTATTAATGGCATCTTCTCTTCTCCAAGGAGCCTCCATCGGTCCTCTAATCGACTTAGCCATAGAATTTGACCCAAGGTTCATTCTTCTTCTCCTTCCTCTTCTTATCTTACATTCTTAAACTTACTATTTCACACATTCAAGTTTCTTGATTCATGTTCTTTATTACATTCTGCAGCATCTTGGTGAGCGCGTTCATGGGAACTGCAATCGCATTTGCTTGTTTCTCAGGAGCTGCCATGTTAGCAAGACGCAGAGAGTATCTTTATCTTGGAGGTCTTCTCTCTTCTGGTGTTTCAATCCTTTTCTGGTTACATTTTGCTTCATCAATCTTTGGTGGCTCTGTTGCCCTTTTCAAATTTGAGGTAATACTTAAAACCCCTAAATCCTAATCCATTCTTTTTTGAATTCTTTTCAACTAATTAGCGTTTAATTTGCTTTTTAGTTGTACTTTGGGTTGTTAGTGTTTGTTGGGTACATGGTGGTTGACACCCAGGATATCATTGAAAAGGCTCATCTTGGAGATTTGGATTATGTGAAACATGCTCTTACGCTTTTCACTGACTTCATTGCTGTTTTTGTTCGCATTCTTATCATCATGGTGAGTTTTAGCTTTTAATAGTAGTTGGTTTTATTTTTGTTTTTAATAAGGTATGGAGAGGATTTAAGGTTGTTTTATGCAATGCAGTTGAAGAATTCGGCTGAAAGGGAGGAGAAGAAGAAGAAGAGGAGGGATTAGGGTATTTGTGAATGGAGGAAAATGTGAAGCAAGCTTTCTGACTACAAATAAAACCCAATGTAGTTGTTACTTTTGTGTAGTACATTGTTTTTTTTTTTTTTTTTAAACATGAGTGACGTATATGTCCTATGTCAATTTGAGATTATGTGATTAAACCCAACAATTTATCTCAACGTGGGGTTGTTATAATTATCCCATGTACTCGATCCAAGTGTTTAAAAGCTCATTACATTACATTATCTTCGAATATTAATAACTTATCATATTCACATGCGTATGGGGTTTCCTACTTTACTAGTACATCACCCCAAATTTTTAAAATCAAGTTGAATCGCATTTTTAAGTAACTCCTAATCTGAGCAACACATGATATCTAGTTGGGATGTATAATGTTAAAGGTTTGGTTATTGTTTTTATACCAATCGAGTTTTTAAGTTTTTCAAAACATAAAATTTTCTATAATATTTGTGGAATCTAGAAAAAGTTGATATTTTGTCAAGTGGTGTCAACCGCCAATGAATTCAACTCGGATGGAGTTGGTTTGTTTCTTTACGGTTTAAAGAAACATAAAATCAATCAGCCCATTATAATATAGTTACAATGTATTTCATATTTGCTTATTCAATCATTTATGTTATTTTATGTGTCTTTTAAGGGAACAAAGTTTGTAGTGATATGTTTCTTTTGGGATCTCTACCTTTAGTATCTAGTTTCTAGTCATTTCAAAGTTGAAATCGGATAGTAAAAATCAAAATCAAAGTGTAAACCGGAAAAATATCGAGTTGGACTGTATGGAATCGGAGTGTATTGATTTCTGCAATCGAGATTGTATCGACTTCTACAACACAAGAATTTCTCCGATTGTTCCCTCTATCGACTTCATCTGTTGTATTGACTTTGACTGCTTTCCATTTCTATAAATTGATCTTTGTTCTGTAACTTCAATAGAGATGGATATGAACCTCGATGAAAAAGATGATGTGAAGCAGAATATTAATGATGGTGGAGGGAGGAGGAAGACGAAAGGTTCTAGTTTTGCAAAAAACCAACATACAATTATTCGATTGATGCATAGCAAGTTCAGTTCTAGCATATATCAAATTACAGCTTGTAAACAATAACGCCAAAAAACAAAACCCAACTGAGTAGTAAGCAAATCTTTAGCTTCCGATTTTGGCTTACCATCTCCTTCAAGCTCCGATTTTGAATTATCACTTCCTTGAAACTTGATTTTGGACTTCAGCAGTGTGCTTATGATTTTCGCCTCATCAACCCACAAAAGAAACCCACTCCTACGTCCCTGCATATTTCAATAATCATCATTTACAAAAAATCCCAAATGTTATCGAGGTTAGAATAAGAATGGAGTACCATATTCGGCAAACATAGTATTCACTATTAAGATTCTTCTTAGTCGTGAAAGTCCTTATGATTGTCATGCTTCCACAATCGCACATCAACATCTTTTCTTGTTTGGATGAGAAGAAGTAAAAAGGATATGAAGATCTCGTGAAAAAAGAAGAAGAAGAAATAGAGAAAAAGAAGGAAGAAGAAGTAGTCAAATGGACAAGAACTAGTCAAATGGAAGAATAGAAAGCATTGACTGGTTAAATGGGTTTTAGATGACCGTCTGACCCTTTTAGTTTTTACAAAAAGACCTATTCCACCCGACAAAACCAACTTTGTTCCCTTAAAAGACACGAAAATAATATAAGGGACTGAATCAGCCAATATAAAATACATTGTAGGGCTACAGTGTCATTTTTTCTATAATATATGATTGGCGGGTTAGCAGGTTGGAAACTTCAATCCAACCTATATAATCCATTTAATTATATGGGTTCGCGGGTTCACAGGTTATTGCGTCGAACCCAACCCGCATAACCCGTTTCATAAATAAGCAACAAATTTTCAATAAAATTATAAATTTGTTAACATCCAAGTAAAATTGAAAAATAAAAACATTCATATAAAGTACAATTGTTAAAAAATATACAAAAATCAATTCATTTATGCTAGAATTCTCATTTCTTCCTCCAAAACCGATTTCTTCATGATGACTTTCAATTAGAAACGATATGCAAAATTAAATTTATGATCTTTTGAAAGCTACATAAATAAATATGTCTTCTACTGTTTGTACTAAAAAAATCTCACCAAATGACAACTTAAAGTGTGTTAGAATTTGTAGACAAACAAAAATCTCACCAAATGACAACTTAAAGTGTGTTAGAATTTGTAGCCTTCATATTGTTTCGTTGATGTTCAAATTTATTACATTTTGAGTTAGGTTGTCAACAACATTCAAATCAATTGCATAAGGAATAGAAAAAAATAATATAAAATTTTAGTAAATAAGAAAAAACCGAAAATTGTAAAATATTAATTCAAAAAGTTCGTTCGTGACTCGTTATTATCTAAAAAATGACGATATGTGTGTTTTCTTTTTTGACTAGGGTATTGCAAAAAACTAGCCATATATGAATACGGAAGGAATATAATGATACGAAACATTACGAATATGGAAGAAAATCAGATTTTATTAATAATTAAATATTTCTATTTTTTAAATACAATGTGTGTGTGTGTGTGTGTGTATATATATATATATATATATATATATATATATATATATATATATATATATATATATATATATATATATATATATATATATATATATAATCTCAATCCAAACCCGTTTATTTTTAGGTTTGGTTAGTTTTGGGTTACATGTTGGATCGAAAGTTGTCACCATTACTTGTGTGTCGGCCTTTGGGGTCGTTTAAGTTTAACCCTTGTGAAGTAGGTATTTGGGAGTAGTTTCCAAGTCTCTTTAGGCTTCAGAAATGTAAATCTACAAGAAGCTACTTAAATCTACTTTAAGTCTTGTTTGGATGTGGTCTAATAAAATTGTCAGGTTAAAAAAAAAATAACAAGAAGACTCAAAATAGAAATGTGATATGTAAGATTCTTGTAGATCCCAAGATAATCATATATATGGATTAACGGTGTGTCTTGTAACCTATTGAAAGATCTAATCTTTATTAAGTACTCTTGTACAAAGGAGACAAAAGAAACTCTCATTCTATGTCTCTGATTTATCCATCTTTATTTATTGTGTTTTGTCTCTTCATAAGCAAAATCTTGTGGGGGAGAAGGAAAAATCGAATACAAAGTGTTGATGACAAGAAAAAAGACAAAATTGTGTAGGATATTAGTAGTTCATCTAGGTCTTAACGATAAATAGCGCTAATGTGACTTGTGAAACAATTTAATTTCTCAAATTTTTTTTTTTACTAACAAACAAAATGAATGAAATAAGATCATTTTATGCTCCAAGATTAGTGTATCCTGTTCCTTGAACTTGAAAGCACACAATAAAAAAAAAGATGCTTAAGTTGAGGGTTTGACCGGGAAAGATGAAAGTGAAGAAAAGAATGGTAGGTCATAGGAATTAGCAAATGGTGGAAAATCTTGTAGTTGGCTTTCAAGAAAAAAGAGAGATCCATGAGTTAAAAAGGCTTTCAAAAGAAAAAAAAAGTGTGAATAGGTTCAAAGAAATTAGATTCGGTATTGAGACAAGATAAGATAAAACACCGGTTTAGAATTATGTTAAATTTATCATAAACATCCTTGTAATTGAAACCATACGATATAGACATGCTTAACATAGTGGATTTGATAAGAATATTAATTGATAATAATGTCATGATATATGATTACTACTAAAAAATATAAAGTCACCAAGATATAAGTTTAGCTGTTTGGTTGGTTAGTGTTGTACAAGAATTTTCTTTTTAGTTAAAACATGGTTTCATTGATATTGGACCTCCAATTTTTATTTAAGATTTCAAATCTTAATCCATCGGTCCAGAGATTTTTTATTATTTTTTATACATGCTTCACTTCATAATTTTAACAAATTGCAACTAATAATCTTAACCATATTATCCACCCTCTGAAAAATGAAAACCAATACTACAAACTTATTTGTATGAAGATTTATTTTTAATCCATAAAAAAGTATAAACATTGAAAGGATCTGAAGTCTTGAACAATGTTTATAATGTTCGACTTTGATCATTCAGTAAAAAAGATAATATCATCTAATTATAACAGATAAAACCTAAGACCCGTGTCAACAATGTAAATATATTTGAACACATCACTTGCAGAAGCATTCTAAAAGGCGATATGTACACATCCCTTCACCAAAATGAAAAGAAAAGATGAAAGCGAGTCATCATGACAAAGACCCCTTTAAAATTGAAACTCAATTGTGGGAGAACCATTAACCAAACCGATCCCATAAAGGAATGTCGACACACTTGAATCCATCAAATCCATTTCAAACGAAGCTCAATTATCCAGTACATCATCAATAAAATCTCATCGTATAAATTCAGAAGTTTTTTTTTTTTTTTTTTTAAAATCAACTTTGAAAATCATAGTGTTCTTCCGATGAGACTTACAACAAGCAAACATTTCGTACACGAGCATAGGCTCATCCAAAATTTGACACTATATTGTTCGGTGCTAATTGACTGATCATGAGATAACTGATTGGGAAAATCAACAACAATAGAAAGCTGAGAAAGGATGGATTTGCTGAAACGGTTAGCTATTTGAGAAAAGAACTCTCTCTTAAGGGTGTTTGTCCAAGAAGTCCAATTATTTTTTTATTCAATTTATTTGTATTTTATCAAGAGGTTTTTTTTTTTTTTTTTTCTTTGTGGATAGGAAACATGAGAATCTTTATTCGATGATAAGTTTGCCCATAAATATGTGACTTTGAAAGATGGATTGCAGAAGTAATTTCGCTTAAAAAGAAATTAGATTCGATGATGAGATGATATAACAATGTAGGCCCACGATAATTTTTTGTTAGAGGTCTCACATTCCATTACTACTATAAAGTAAAAGGTAGAAAAAAAAAATTCAATAGTTAGTGACTTAATGTCACACCCATTTTTTTTATATTTTTTCACTTAAAACATAATTGCATTGATATTGACCCAATATTATTATTGACATTGTCAGATCTTAATCTATGGGTCAAGAGATTTCTTCTTTCGTTCTATACATATCCTACCATATTTGTAATTATACATCTTCTTCAAGATGATAAAACAAGTGAAGCCACATATTTATATATTTTATTTATTAATATATATATTTTATTATTTTTCTGGAAAATGATGATGATATTTTTTACTTTACTTTGTGGATAAGAATTTTGGGACTTAATAAAATCGATTAAAGAACTAATTTTGCTTAAATTAGAAAAAGGAAAATGTTGACAGAGGCTAAATTTGGAAGATGCAACTTTGGTATTTACTTAGTACAAGGGACTTTACTTTAATTACGTAAAGAATTGGTGGCCAAGTGAATTAAAGCAAACGCCAAACAAACAATGAACCTTATCGTTGAATAGCAAAATAGTCCCTATGTTATGATGCAAACATATAGACCATAAAGGTGCAATCAGGATAAATATTATAAAATGTGGGTTCTCGAAAAAAAAAACCGTTAAATCGAAACTTTGAAATGTATAAAACGTAGTCATTTAAAAAAGAAAGTAAATTTTTTTTAGGTTTCAAAAGCTTCAGAAAAAAACACTTTTTATTTTCTATATATTTGGCAAGTAAAATTCACAATTCCTATATTTCACTTGAGAATTATTATAAATATTAAGATGTGTGTCGGCTTATGAATAATGACAAATATTGAGTCGGCTCTGGTACCAAGTGGTTTGGAGTTGGAGTGGTTTTCATCGGCTTCATGGCTTCGTTGATACGTGTTATTATCTCATTATCGTTGCATCCACCTCCATTTTCTTCTAATCAAGCCTTTGGTCTACTTCTGATGTGTTCCGCCCTCAAATTTTTTGAGGTGTTTTCACCTCTCTGTGTTCAATCATTTTAGGTCTTTGGGATAATATGGTGACCGGTTCAGGCTTCCGACCCACAATCCTTCAAATTTTCAATCCACTTCTAGATACTGCTACTTCCTCCAATCTGGTCATTCATTCTCATTGCTATTCCCTATTTCATGCTCTGATTAAACTCTGAAATAAGCTTTTGTGCTTGCAAACATACACCACCTTCATGCTTTCTTATTTATCTCGGCAATAATCGGTCTTTCAAGGAGGCATCACCGTCAATCGAGATCGGAATCAGCTTTTCTCTCGGAATTCGATCTCCCCTATTGAATAACGTGTTCAATATGTTTTCCTTATGCGTGCCTGTGTATTTGTGTGTCTTTTCTTTCTATTACCATTATACCTTTGTTGGTAAACTAAATCTTTTTGTAAGGTTACCCTTTAACCATTAATTTTCATAAAGGGTTTTATATTGTTTTTTTCATTTTCTTTCTATTACAATCCTACTAATCTTTAAATTATTATTTCTTTTGGAGTAATTTAGCACTTTCAAATGTTTCCTGGTATGTTTAGGTTGCTTGCATATTTGAAATTGTTTATGTATAAAAATATTGATGATATCATTCATAGTATATTTGTTTGTTTGTTTTTAAAGGTTCTAGAAACAAACAGAGTGGAGGAGTCTAGAGGGCATGTGCATAGGATGTGATGGGGTTTTTATGCATCTATACACAAAATTTAGGCAACGGAAACATTCAATATAAACCCTAAGTGTACATGCATCATAGATCTAGGTTTTACTATTATGACAATGTACTTTTAAAACCATGAATTTAGACTAACAAGATGGATTGATTTACTAATCTTTCAAGTATAATCGTATATACTTGTGAATCCTTAAAGATGTTGAATTCCTTTGATGCTCTTGGAAGATTTAGCATCCAAAGTAGGAATGCCTTTAATAGCTCACACCTAAAGGACTAAAAATCTAGAAACTTTAGGAGAGATGAGAGAGGTTATGAAATTCAAAATTCTCAACCTTGGGGAGAATAGAGTCTGATTTATGAAGGCCTATATGGGTCTTTATATATCTATGGTAACTTTCAGATAATCCCGATTTAAATCAATTAAATAATTACATTTAATCTCGATTCAAATATTTATCCTTTTCTGTTACCTAGATTGGTTCTAAAAGCTCTCCCAAACCGTCCACCTTTATGGAGATATAAAATGTTCCATTTGCTCAACTATTTAACAATTAACATTTAATCTGTGTACCTTTAAATAAATCCAGATTGATTCCAAATTATATCTAATTAATTTTGCCTAGTTTCTAATTAATTTATTAACCTATAATAAAGTGATAAATTATTTATCTCACTATCTTAAATCTTTTTCTAGCTTATTTATCTCTTGGGGGAAACCTAAAAAGGACTTTGCTAGTATTTCCAAAATTATACCAATTAATTATGATCATGTACACCGATTTCCAACATGATGTACTTTATAGGAGGAAATACTTTCATGGAACCATGACATCTTCCTCACACACCTCCTAAACAGGCGATAAATATTACGTATGAGGGTACATGTAATAAATTTGTTGAATATATTAATGCTTTAGCCACATATCCATGGTGGGAGGGATCAAATGTTCCTTTTTTCCTTGCTTACCTTTTTGCATGGTCATGGCAACAATGGAGGAAAAATTTAAAGCTCCAAAGACTACGTGAGTTTGTTAGGTCTGAATATGACCATGCATGCTTTCATGTCGATTGTGTGCTCTCTATGAAGTTCTGAAAGTCAGTCAGTTGGTAGTCCATTCAGTCAAACATGTGAACTCTAGAATCACTAATTTGTTTTAGTATTGTATGGGTAGGTGGTTGTAACATCTAGTTTTATGCTAGCTTATATGTACTTTTTTTTCTTGGTGAAGATGAAACAAGAAGCAATCTTCCTCCAAACCTTCATAAAAGATTCTAATTGTCTCTTTATTTGGATCCGGTGGAATTTACATGGCTCCGTTTTCACTTCACATCATAATGTCATTACAAGTCACATGAATAAGGGTTTTCACTTCTTCATTTCATTCATTCATACCAATTTTTAAATACCCATTCTTGCATTGTGGTTAATTATTTTATTCTATTATTATTATTATTATTATTATTATTATTATTATTATTATTATAGTATGTTTTTCCTACTACTTGGTATCGATTTTTGGCTAGTTTGGACGCACAATTACAGTTAGTACGTAGTGGTTGACTTAAAGTAACGTTTCAATCAGTTGTGACATGGATTGAAACTTGTGTGAATCTAAATTTTAGGGTTTATGGTGTACGCACTAACAATGCTTCATTTAAAGCTACAAGTGGTGACAATTATCAATATGGGCTTGTGGTATTTGATGTACATGACCAACTTGATAGCTAACATATTGTAATTTTTTTTAATGTGATGGTAGTTGATGGGTTTTTATTATGGTCATTTAAGAAACAAACATATATCATTACTCATTTAGTCTCTACTTAATGGGAAAGAAGAAACATCCCCTTATTTATTTATATAGTTGTACAATTTATCAAATATTTTTTGTTTTGACTTTTGATAGTAATAACAAAAACACCGTTGAAGAAAATGAAGATTCATAAATGAAGGTAGATGATAATAAGAAACAAAAGAAGAGTTACGGTATGATTGTATGATTATGAATGGTTGTTGCAGGATGTAGTGGGATTGGTGATATCTATGATACTATTGGGAGACTTTAGTTTGGTTTTGCTTACACTGTTGTAGTTATTTTCATTTTTGTTAAGTAACGTGCTATTGGTTGAATTGATTTTAATGCTTTGGATTTTTCTTCTTTTTCTTGCTGGTATTAATGCTCTGTTTAGTCAAGGACCCATGTGATGTGTTGGGTTGGTTTGTATATACGCTTTGTGGAACTTAACATCCTTGGTCAACGTCGTAAGTCAAACACCACCTTTCTCTAAATCATACAACTAATAATCTTGAATTTGATTCCCTAAAAGTAACAAGTTTTTTTTTTATATATTTATAGGTGGTTGCTTTTATATGTGGTTATGCTCATTATATTTCTCAATTTGCTAAATCCCTTTCTGATGTTCACCTACAGTCCATGTAACCACATTTCCATCTTCTTTTTGTATTAATTCACACACATACACATAGACACTAACATTCTAATTGGTTGAATGGTGTATAGATAGGAAAGCGACCGATGGATATTTCCGGTTGCATTAGTATTGTGTAAATGCATTCAATTGCTGCCTATAAATTGGCGCATTACAAATTTGTAGATTCAAGATCAGTCTTTATATAGTGCTTATTGAAGTTATTGTTGATGATGGAAAGACCAGTAGTATTTATCCGAATATTTGATTTTTTTTTTTGGAAAAACCAAATATTAATTACTGATGTGTTCTTGACATTGATGTTCAAGGTTAAAGATTTGAGGGCGAGTTCTATTGAAGTTGTTTTCATTTTTGTTCGCACACCTTTATTTCAGGAGCTTTAGAATCGTCTTGGTGTAGGGTTTTGAGATTTAATCCTTGGCATCAAATATTCTTGTGTTTCTTATTGGGAAAATTGCAAAAATTATCAATGTACTTTATTTAAATGTATGTTGCTATTAGGTTAAAAAAAATTCATTATATTGGGTAAAGTAGGTTGATATTTCTTGCAATTTGACATTTCTTATTTTATATTCAAGTTAACTAAAAAGTTTTTTTTTTCTTCGATCAACAAAGTAATAGAAACCAAAGAACAAATCCAAAAAGGACTTACAAATGCCTGAAGAAAATCTCCAAGACTTTTTGATCATATTCTGGTGCATGATGATCTTGAAGCTTTCTATGAATGGGTTAAGGTGAGAACACATTTGAGCCCTTTATGTTTATGATTTTCTTGAAGAATTTGGCAAAGAGGATTTGTAATTTATATGTATAATCTTTTCGGTATTAGTGAAAGCATGGGTGTTACCCAAAAAACACATAAGTTATTGCGATTTTAAGTCACTTTATGCATAAAATTTAAATGATTTGTATGGAGTGGTAGATTGTTGAATACAACAAGTAAGGTGTTTGACGTGCTTGTACAATCTTAATAACAATGTATTTTGTACCCTTTGTATTATTTTTTAATATCTTATTTCCAGATGAGGCCGAAATTATAAGTTTTTCAAAAGAAAAAGTTTCTAAATTGGTGGTTGTAATAGTACTGCACTTCTTTAAGAATGCTTTTGTTATGAGTATTGTTTTCAGGTTTCGCAGGTAAATTGATACGAATTATATCATACAACTTTCACTTTTTATTATTTTAACATTGTGCATCCGCCCTTTATTTGATAGTCAGATGACATTTGGTGCGAAAGTAGGTGTCGATTTACACTTTTGCTCTTAATGATCCTAACTATTATAAAGGTCAAACATATGAGCAGAAACACAAAAACCTTATACACCATGCAACAACCGGGTAACCTTCTAGTTACTATTAAATTTTGCAAATCATACATTTTTTTGGTCAAAAATATATATATTTGAAGTTTTAGTTTTATAAGAATTTTTAAAAATCATTTTCACAACAAAAAGAGTATTTTATATTTTTAAGACGAAATCTTTGATCAAGAGAGATTTTATCAAAAATTTATGTTTGTTAAAATAGAATATATATATATATATATATATATATATATATATATATATATATATATATATATATCCCTATTCTAATAAAAGAATATGTTTATTTTCCTTTTGACATGTGTCATCCTATTAGGTTTCTTAATTAATGCTTATTTTATTCTTCTTTTGCCATGTGTCAATTTATTATGTCTTTTAATTAATACATATCATTTGTCAACTCTATTTCGAATTTTAAATTTTAAATTTTCTACTTTAATTACATAAACTAATAACACTAAAATAAAAATTAAAATAAAATTAATATAAATTATAAAATGATATAATTTCATATATTTATTTAAATCAACGATTAAAATTTATATAATTAAAAAAATCTCTTAATTAATAATTTGTTTAAAATAAATAATTAATAATTTAAAGTTTTTAATATAAAAGTTTAATTAGTTTTGTAATCGTGGTTTTCACGGGTTATAAACTAGTATATATATATATATATATATATATATATATATATATATATATATATATATATATATATATATAGTAAAAGAGGTCGTTCAAATCAATATGATTACAGATAAATCATATACCTTGAACAATATTCATTTGAAACTCCCAACCTTTCAACTTATGTTAACTAATTGCTTGCTTAATCTAAATGTTTGTCTATATAATAATAGTAGGTGTAAGATCCATGTATTACATGGTTTAATTAAAAAAATTAAATATAATAGTCTAAATATTTAAGAACATTAGATTTATAAGAACATAAGAAAAATAATAAATTTTTAAAACTGATTTTTTTATCTTTTAAATTTATATAAATAAACAAAATAAACTAATGAGCTTTAATTTAGAAAATTTGAAATAAGAAGGTAAGTCCATTACTAAAATTGATATTCATTTATTATTATATTTATTGTAGTTATTACATTAAAGTATTATATGGAACTTATTAAAATAGAAAAAACTTATAAAATGACATCTGGAAAAAATTAATTTAAATAACCAAAAAAATGATATTTGATAAATTGAACGAGAATGTGACATGTGGCAAAAAAGAACTTTTCATTTATTAGATTAAATTATTATATGCTTTGTTAGTTACAATGAAAGAAAAAGAGATGAATGATAAAATATGTTAGGGAAAAAGTAAAAGTAAATACCATAATCAAGGTTTTGATAGTCTAAAAGTTATTTAAGTGATTTTTTTTTCAATTTTAATTTATAGTAAAATATTTTTCATTGTACTTTTTTTATATTTCAAGAAAATTTTCATGGTTGTATATTTGAAGCCAAAAAAATATGAATTTATTTGTTACAGCTATTGAAGATGCTTTTAATATTTTAATATCCTAAATTTATTGTTTCATAATTTAGAGTTTGAATATATGAAGATGAATCTATATAGAGTTTGATTATTTTTTTATTACATATATATTATTATTTTATTTCATATATGTATACTCTCTTAAGCAAAATATATATATATATATATATATATATATATATATATATATATATAGAGAGAGAGAGAGAGAGAGAGAGAGAGGAATGAGTTCTATGGAAAACAAATAACTAGGGCAACATCTACCGGAACCAATAATCAAATGACACGTGTCCATTTCTTTCTTCACAAGTAATGTATTGTGGAAGTTATTGTGGAAGTGATGTGTTGTCATGTTTTCATTGGTTCAAATATGTATTACCCTAATCATTCATTTTCCATATAACTCTTCCATATATATATATATATATATATATATATATATATATATATATATATATATATATATAAAAGTTGTATTTGTTTTTTTAAAAGTATGTTTCATAGATAAATCAATTATATTATACCATTTTAATTTAGGTTTTTAATAAATTAAACTTCTTTATTAATCTATTTTTAAAATATAATTATTTATCTTTTATGATAAAATACTTAATTTATTAGTTTAAAAATGTTGTTTTATGTAAACTATTATCTTTCTAATGGAATACCTTTTTAAACTATTAATATAGTTTACTTAATCTTTTGTAACATCCCATTTATTAAATAAATGAATAGATAAAATTAATGAATGAATAGTAGCCTAAAAATCCATAATATTTAGAGGGGTGTTGGCTTCGCGGAGTTAAACATCATAATTTTGGAATTGGGGATTTAAAAGTGTAAGTCCAGACCGGTTTTGTTGAAACACTCGTAAAATTCAAGCCAAATATAAACTTTTTAAAACATTTAGAAACCAACAGTTTTTACCAATTTGTTTTCAAAACAGTTTTATATCAGAGTATCCCAGAAACATAGTCATAAAAAGTGAGGAGCTGTACGATCACACCTTTGCCTTGCCACGATCCCCTGATGTACCTGAAATAATAAACTGAAACTATAAGCCCGAAAGCTTAGTGAGTTCTCCCAAAATACCGATACACATACAGTTCGCATAACTATAACAACAATATAATATCATAACATAACAAAACAGAACATCATGTACCGGGTCCACAACTTTACAGACAAGATTACCCCTGGGCCCATAGTATGAGTCTGGATTGCCTTTCATGCCTACAACTCACATATGGATTGTCACCAAGTCCACAATACGAGTCTGACATGCCCTGCCCAGCCCTAAGCTCGTATATGGAATGCTCCCGAGTCCTCAGTATGAGTCTGGCATGCCTTGCTCGGCCCTCAGATCATATCTGGAATACTCTAGGGTTTGTTGGCTACCGCATGAAGCAGTACAACCTCAACCCATCCCACATAACATGTCGACATGTATCATAACTAATGCACATATAGATAATCATACAGTATCATAGGTAGTCCTACAGGTCTACCCGATTAGCATATCAAATGGCATACATCACTTACTCAAATTTAACATATCAATAATTACTAGGATATCAAATCCAATGGGCCGACCTTGGTGCCTTAGACCCTATAGTATAGTGAAGATAACTCACCTGGTATTGCCGAAGTCCCGCATTTAGAACTCCAGCTGATGGTTGACAGATCCCCGAACTGTCAACATCAAACAATACCTAATTAATAATTTGGTTCCAAGCCCAAGGTCTAACTCACACTACAAAAACCCAAAAGTCAAATAATGGGCCAAAGCCCAACATATGGCCCAAATTTCCAAATTAGGCTCAGACCTCTACATGGTCTTTCCTTAAGGCCCATCCAAATATTCCAATCCAATTCCCATGGCCCAATATCACATAATCATAAAGGTCCAATTATGGCCCATCTATGGCTCAATTTTCCAAATTAGGCCCAAGTCCTCACATGAGCCTTATCCTAAAGCCCATCTATTTCTTTTGGTCCATTAACTTGTTCTTGGATAGCCCATCAATAATCCAACTGCCAAAGCCCAATATGAAGGCCCAACTCAAGGCCCATGTGAAGTTAGGGTTTTCACACGAAATGACGATTAGGGTTAATATGTTATAAGTATAATATATTAATAAGATTTCACAATTAATATGTTATAATTATAATATATTAATAAATCATAAATAACCTCTTTCTCAAATATCCATCCTATTAGATTGTTCTGGTGAAGGAAACCTAAATGGACCATGCTACTCTTGGATCAAGTACATACCAATTATAGTTATGGGCTTAGACACCTAATCCAACACTAACAGGGTCGAAGGCACCAAGGTCGGACCTTTGGATTGTTATCCTGCTTTATTATTGTTATGATCTATTAGATTGGTATCCTGGTAGATAGGATGTTGCTATGTGGTTATGAGCTGTTAAGATCGGTATCCTGGTAGATAAGATGTTGCTATGCTTATTGATCTGTAGATCAGTTTGACTGTCTATAAACTGTTATGTGATTATCTGATATATGTGCATATGTTTGATTGGTGGTTGAGGCTTTTCTGCTTTGTGCATGAGCCAACAGAGTAGGGCATTCCAAGCCGATGGTTGTGGGCCGAGAGTATTCCATCCCAAGGATGATTGGACTCATAGTATATGGGCATTCCAACCCGATGATTGTGGGCCGAGAGTATTCCATCCCGATGATGATTGGACTCATAGTATGTGGGCATTCCAACACGATGGTTGTGAGCCGAGAGTATTCCATCCTGAGGATAATTGGACTCATAGTATGTTGGCATTCCAATCCAATGGTTGTGGGTCGATAGTATTCCATCCTAAAGATAACTGGACTAATAGTATGTGGGCATTCCAACCCGATGGTTGTGGGCTGAGAGTATTCTATCCCGAGGATGATTGGACTCATAGTATGCGGGCATTCCAACCCGATGGTTGTGGGCTGAGAGTATTCCATCCCGAGGATGATTAGACTCATAGTATTTTGGCATTCCAACCTGATAGTTGAGGGCCTAGGGTATTCCAATCCAATGCTTGATTGGAACCATAGTATGCTGGCATTCCAACCTGATGGTTGAGGGGCTTGGGGTATTCCAACCCGATGGTTGATTGTACCAATAGTCTGTTGTTTTGTATATGTACTATTGTTGTGTGTTAGTACTTTGGGGGAACTCACTAAGCTTTTGCTTACAATTTTCGTTTAGGGTTTTAGGTATTTCAGTGGATCGTGGCAAGGTGAAAGCGTGTCCGTACATATCCTTACGTTTTTGGAACTTATGGTTTGTGGGAAACTCTGATAACATTATTGTTTTGAAAACTATGTATAAATGATTATGGCTTTAAATAAAGGTTTTATAAACACTTCCTTAATAAATGGGTTGTTTTGAAATGTTTAAATTTTATTGAAATTTTATGGATGTTACAAGTTGGTATTAGAGCTAGGGCACGGGTTGATGTGTTCGATAGGAACATTAATCCTTATAATAGGGGGTGAAGGTGGGTTGCACCTGATCCCACATCGGCTTGGAAGGAGAACGAAACATTTCCTTATAAGTGGTGTGGATACCTTCCTTATCACAATGCATTTTAAATCCGCGAGGCTAACAAATCCCATAAGAACTCTGTAGTTAAGCATGCTCGGGCGAGAGTAGTACTGGGATGGGTGACCCCCTGGGAAGTCCTCGTGTCGAGTGTCCCAAAGTAGACAATATTATGATATGTGCCAGAGGGGGATGTTACAAATGGTATCAAAGCCTTGGTTTGAGTGAATTGGAGGAACACTCATGTGAATCCAGTCTCAAACTAAGGAAAACGGGTTTTCAAAACAAATTTGCAAATGGTTTTCAAAATAATCAAAGAGGATGCGATGTGTATGATAAACTGGAGCCAGTAAGTAGACCCCAAATTACCACACAATTATTTGAGCTTATGATATGTTAGAACATCATGCTAGTAATAGGCTAGGGATCTTCAAGAGTTGCATGGTATAATTGCATGATTATGTGATGCCTTAGTTCCTTTAAAGTTTTCTTGTTTGGATGATCTGTGACTCTTTTGCGTGTGAACTAACAATTGGGTAGATACGCTAAGTCACATGCCGCATGGTTTAAAGGATCTTAGGCTAAGAGGTTTGGTCCTGTTGTAAAGCTCTTGTCTGATTCCAACCGTTGTTGGATTGAATCTTTTAGCCTAAGATTTTTAAATGGAGGGGTATGTGATTGTATTCATGCAATAGTTATCTGGAACCAATGGAGGGTCTTGTGACAAGCATGGTATGGATGAGTCGTATGGGGTCAGCCGACTAGTCGTTTTATTGGATGAGGTAGCGGTATTTTCCCTGGTTTGGGCGCAGTTCATAGTCAGTCGGCATGAGGAAGGATTATCCATTCTTTATAGAGTGACGGAAGGGCGAAGATGCACGTGAGATGCTGGGAGTCTGAGATCAAGGATTCCATGGGAGGATCTGTCAGATCCTATTGTATTTTAGTGTTAGTCGACTCTTACGCACGAATGCTACTTGCTTTGTACTTTGTGGAACTCATGAGTGATGTGAGTTAACCATTAAGTGAAAATGTCAAGTCACATGTGAAAAAGGTTGGATAATTACAAAGTGACAGGATTGACCCTGCTTCGCAGCTCTTGTCATAGTTCAACCGTTGTAGGGATGATTCTGTTATTCGAAGGACTATCTGAGTTTTGTTGCATGTGATTGTATTCATGGAATGGATAATTGATATTTTCAGGAGTTCTTCAGCAGCTGATGGTAGAGAGGGTGTGGGTGAGTCCTAGGATAGCCTAGGGAGTATTAGTACGGTTGTTTCGCCAAGGAGTAGGTTTCAGAAGTATTTTATGACTAGGACTTAGAGGAACTGAGATAATTTTGGAGGAACATATGGATAAGTGTGGAAGGTAGTATTGGGCCCGTAATAATGAAAGCACATGATCCATACTAAAATCAAGGATGATCCCGAGGATTCTAAGGGTGGTCAGGGAAGGTAGCATGGTTGGATACCATGGTTCGCGGTAGTGGTTCTGTTCCTGTCAATATTTTAGTTGTGGCTGCTCAGGCATGAGGATGGACCTAGTATGTGTTTGAGCCTAGTGGCATATTGGATTTTGGGTTGTACGGTGCATATTTATTGAGTTTTTGTTTAAGGCCTCAGAGGTTTTGCTACAGGCCAGGAATACGAGTCGCAGGACCCAAGAAGGGAGTGATGATTATGATTGGCTGGAGTTTTGCAGCTGAAAGCGGAATGGTTGATTGATGGATTGAAATGTTGTTCCCCAGGGCAAGGGTTATGCCTTTCCAGTTTTTTCGAGGGGCGAGTAGGCTTGTGATCTCCAGGGTCAGGTTGTATTTTCAGCTTGGGGTCAGTTGATTGCAGTAGTTGGCGGTAGTATTTCAGCGTTGGTGAGCTCATGTGGATTGAGGTGTCAAACTGGACCATATTTCAAGGGTGCTCTTCAAGATTTTAGAGGATGGATGATCTTAGGGTTTTATTGGTAATTGATCGCTAGCATGGGTAAGCACATGTTGTCAACAGTGGACTATTAGGAAGTAAGAAGGATTGGGAATCCTTCAATTCTCATATGTCGTGAAGACTTAGGCATTGTTTGTTTGCATCTTAATACCACTTAATAAGGAGTTGGTCTGAATCTGTCAGATTCAGACCATTTGTTTACATCTTATTTTGTTCTCTTAATCTGAATTTTATCACTTATCGATTCAGGCTTGGAAGCCCATCTGAAAAAAAAAAGTTGCCTTATCCCTTTCTCCGTTTGGCTGCTTCTCTCGCTTCCATCGCCTGCTTCTCTCGCTTCCATCCTCTCGTTGATAATCTCGCCACCGAAGACTTTCCTTTAATCATCAAATGCCACCGTCGCCACTTTCCCATCGACATCTCTTTCCATCACAACCCTCACCATAGTCGACTTCAGTAGCAGCATCGACATCAGGTTCGTTTTCTTCTCTTTTCTCCTCTCTTTTTTCTCATTTTTTTCTGATATTGCTTCAAATCACATTCTTCAAGTGTAGAAGATGCTCCTATATTTCTCCTCATTTTTCTCGTTTTGCTTACATTCTGGGAATAATGATTTTGAGAAATAGGAGTAAAAGACTAATTGGACTTAATTAAAGTACTTACTTGGATAAAGTGCTTAAGCGTTCTAGCATAGAGAACTCCAAGAACGGAAAATTACCTATCCATAGCAACACCAAGCCGAGTAAGACTCAGAGTCCGAGTACCGATGCCGAGAAAGCAGAAATGAGTCGAGTTCCATATGGTTCCACCGTTGGCTCGATCATGTATGATATGATGTGTACTCACCCTGATATGGCTTTTGCTTTGAGCATGGTCAGTCGATATCAAGGGAACTCGGGTAAGGCTCACTGAATAGCTGTTTAGAACATTATTAAGTATTTGTGAAGGACTAAGGACCGGGTCCTTGTTCTTGGTGGCAGTGATGACTTAAGAGTCACATGATATAGAGACGCCATCTTTTAGAATGACAAAGATAACTTCCGCTCTCAGTCAGGCTAGGTGTTTACCCTAAATGGAGGAGCTGTCACTTGGAAAAGTTCCAAGTAGGAGATCGTTGCTGATTCAACATGCGAATCAAAGTACATAGCTATGAGCAAAGTGTCAAAGGAGGATATATGGTTGAAGAACTTCATTGGAGACCTTGGAGTTGTACCAACCATAAAGGAGCCTATGGAAATTTTCTGCGATAATGAGGGAGCAGTTGCCTAATCCAAGGAACCAAGGGATCATGGCAGATCCAGACATATCAACAGAAAATATCATTTCATCCGACATCAGGTAGAATAAGGATTCCTCGTGGTTAAGAGGGTATCGTCATAATAGAATCCTACAGATCCCCTCACAAAGGGTATGAGTAGGATTAATCACGTTCAGCATGCGAGGAGCATTGGTCTAAAGGACAATATTATTTTTAGTGATTAGATAGATATTTCAGAAACTTGTAACAATATAAATGCAATTGACGTTTGATGATTAATTAATGGAGATTTATTTATAAGTAATTGTTTACTATCTTTTGTCAATTGTGTATTTTGTGTTTCAATTTTTGCATGTTTTACTTCATGAATAATTGGATTATTCAAAACAACCACAGTTGATCATACTTTGAAAGTAAGTAATGAAGTAAGACTATCATGAATTGGCTTGTAGATTGTCTAAGTGTTTGGACATAACAAATGTTTATTACTCTTGAAATGGGATTTGAGTATAGGATTAAACCCACACTCATTTAAATTACTTCATGGAATTTATCACAAGTAATTGTGAGATGATAATATCGTATAATCTTTAAACCGAGATATGAGTTGTTGTTTACTAGTTGCTTGTGCATTGATAATGTGTAAACACATCAGTAACTTGATGTTATAAAAGGTATTGTTGTGTACAATTTGATGAGTAAATAGTACAAGCATATAAGTCAAAGTTTATATGTTCCTTTTATCTCAAGGGGTAAAAGCTATATCTTGGGCCCCTTGATGATTTTGTGTTGGCTTATGTGTCGGGCCCGGTCAGGACAGAGTTGATGTGTTCAATTAAGTTCCTTCTCATAAAAATCAGAAATCGGGAAACAAACTGTTGGAAAATGAGAATGATTCTATTCCATGTCTTTTTCCACATGATATCTTATAGAATGGAGGATTATATGATCCCTTATCTAAGGACACGCGACAGAGTAGGTTAGAGTTCAACAACAAATTTTGAGAGCTACGATTGCTACTCAGATTTTGAAGTCATACTTGCAATCATAGTTATTAGACTTATCCAAGTGGGAGACTGTTGGATTAGGTGTTTAATCCCATAACGATATTTGGTATGTACTTGATTTGATAGTACCATGGTCCTTTTGGGTTGCCTTCACACAGGTAACTAGACAGGATAACTATTGGAGAAAGAGGTTGAGTTTATTATTTGGGATAGTAAATCGGTGCATAAAATGATTTATTAATATATTATAAGAATAATATATTAATTAAAAATCATATTATTAATTAGTATTTAATCAGAAATTAATTGGCAATTAATTTCGGGATTAAAGAAACTGATTAAAAGTGCATGGACTTTTTTGCAATTATTTAATAGTTGTGGTTTTGGGCCATCGGATCACCTTTATTAGGGAGGACCTAAAATACCTAGAAGGTGCTAGAGATTTTCGTCCAAGCCCTAAGGTAAGGGAGTTCATGGACTTGCTTAGGCCCTAAGCTAAGGGATTGGGGTTTCTACCTCAAAACCCTAGCTAGCCTCAAGTATAAATAGAACCCATTTCCCTCTTGAATTCGTGCACCTCGAAGAAACCTTAAAAGAGATGATTTTTTGAGCAGGTGACTCCTCTCCCCTCTCTCTCATATTCATCATGTTACCCTAGTGTTTTTGTGAGCCATTAGAGGTACTACGCTTATGGTACTTGTTATCAAAAGAAAGGATCTTCAAGAATTAGTTGTTATTACTATATATCAACAAAGGTATGTGTTCTAATCATTCTTATGTAGATTTCAAAATATTAGATGCATATTAGGGTTTTCTATTTTGTTTTCAATGATTGTATGTCTAATAGAGAAAACATAGATCCAATCTAGGGTTGCGTGTACACATACGATTGTTTGTGTAAAACCCATCAGTTGACGCATAGAGATAAGCGTATATTCAGCTTGTTCTCTTGTGAGCCCCGGATGCCATGTATGATCTCTGTCAACAAAATCAGACCATTCGATGTCAAAATTACCCAATTGTCCTTTACCTGGACCGGACATCAGACCGGTTGTGGCTTTCGAAGTAGGAGGGTGTACTCCACCTTTGGAAAACTGGGAATCAGAGACATGTGCCCATGATTGTGCTTGTGTAGAACCGATAGAGATTTCCAAAATGACTAATGTATGTTTCCCAGGGGGTTCAAGGTACTATGTTTATTACTTGCACCATCTTTTTGAGAAGATGGGGGTGGTGATGTGCAGTCTCCCCGTGAGTATGTGCATGTGATATTGAAACTCTGAAGGGTACTTCGGAAGAGTGTATGGGACAGGTAGGCTGAGATCTAAAGTCAGATCGAATGCCAATCTATGAATCCTATTGAAAGGATTCACTGGCTTTGGTTCTCTTTTTGGCTCGGACTTTTGATGGTGATTGCTTTCGTTTTCCCATCTTCTTCTTCCGACCTCTTGCAGAAGTTGATTTGTTCACATCTGAGGTTAGATCATCCGAGATTGGGGTAGATTGTGTTGGGTCGAACACAACCAAAATCTCAAGATGGTGTTTGAGATATGATGAATTGGATGGAACTGAAACTAACATGTGTTCTAGCAAATGTCGGATAGGTCTGAAAGCATATTGATTTGGTAACCTATAAGTTTTTATAGCTTTAAAGTAGCAATATACTTCTTTAAGATCCGAGTTGAGAGAAATGGATTCTAATCTCTCAAAGTACAGTTATTGAAGCGTTAGATCCTAGAATCTCATGCTGGAGTTTTCATTCGGCTTCCTCTTTACAACGTATTTACAAAAGTCCTGCCATAGCACCTCGGTTAGGTCAAGTTCATTGTCTCTTCCGAAGAATATGTTCCACAAAACATGGAGCCATTCCTTGCTTATGGTTTCTATACCACCATGTTTGCTGGACAATCCTCAAAGATGAAATGCATCAGTACGGTCCATAGGCCGGGAAAAACAGACTTCTTGAGCTCATTTGCTTTGAATTCTCCATTGTACCCAATTTGATTAAAAAAAGACTGAAACTCTTCGATCGTAGGTTCTTCAACATGAAAAACTTTTGGGTTTTCTGCAATGTCAATAGCTTTGACGAATGTGTTATTGTAGGGAGGAACTATCTTATCATTTGCGATCTTCACTTCCAGTACATCATCCTCAATTTTGATGTGTTCAAATGCTTTATGAAGAATACATAGAGGAAGTTTAGGGTTAGGATTTTTAATGAGCGGAAATATGATGGGGGTGATGGGAGATGAACTCGATCATGATGCGGATGATTCGTCATAATCCATGGGATCAAGTGAAAACAATTGAGTTATTTCTCTAAGGATGAATTCAGTGGATGAAGATGAGGCAGAACCCTTTAAAGATTTCTTCTTTGATGAAGATTTGGAAACTTGAGTAGCAGTTTGAGAAGACGCCATTGTTAAAGGTTTGAGAGCTTGAAGAACAGAGTACGTAGAGAATGATCTAGTAAGAAGATAACAAAAGTGAAAATTAGGAATAGTTGGGATTCAAAATCCTTTTATAGATTGGATATTTCGGGTCAGTTCAAAGAATGAAATGATGACACCGGAACACAAAATGGGTGACATTAACTGCATTTCCTAAAAGGATTCCTGAATGACTGTTTTGAACGAAAGATGGGATGTTTATTTGTTTGATAGAGAAAACATCAATTTAGTTCTGATTTCACTCATTTACTTTATTGGACTGTGTGACAAAGCACGTTTATTGAGAACCTAAAGGATAATCATGAAGAAAAATTACCGTTAATGTATTAATTAAAAAAATTCTGGAATAAAACTTTAATGATAACCTTAAAATTCTTTTATTGCTGAGGATCTCGAAATAATTAGATTCCGAGATGAGATGTCCTAAGATACTTCAGAAAGAATGCAAACACATCATTAGTACATAATATAGATATGGAGATGGCACAGTCTCAAACTGAAAATTAGAGGTAGAAATGCATGAAGATCTTAGAGGACCAGTTTCAAAAGAATTAAGATTCTGAGAATTGAAGGAACAGAGCTCAGAAGAAGATAAGAGATGAACTCACATTACCATTTTGAATTTGAATTCTAAGATGAACTTCATAACACATGCTTGTTATTGACACATACTCCAAAAAGGGATTTTCTCAAGTAATCTGATGTAACAATATCGATCAAAACTTCAAGTAATGAGGAAAGCTGAAAGAGCTTAAAACTAGAAGAAGGTTAGACAAAAAGATACATATAATGATGTATATTTTCCGTGAGGAAACAATTCCGAGAAGAAAAGAATTTGACTTCCAAATTGCTTTACTTTATAATGTTTCCATTAAAGAGTACAAGCCTCTTGGAAGAATTGTGGATCAGGAATCATCATTCCTATTTTGTTCAAAAACCTATTGAATTTGGTTTCTTCTAATGCCTTAGTAAAGACATCAACAATTTCATCATCATATGGAACAAAAATAAGCTGAATCTTTCCTTTTAAAACATGATCTTTAATAAAATGGTACCGAATGTCAATGTGCTTGGTCATGGAGTATTGAACTGGATTGTGAGAATCGCAATTGCACTTTGAGAGTCAAAATAGATAGGGATATGTTGAAATCGATAAAAGAAACATACAAGATGGAGAAGCTTACAAGAACTTACATTAGGGAGATTGTACGACTGTACGGTGTTCCCATATCCATTATCTCAGACAAAGATAGTAGATTCACTTCAAAGTTCTGGCAGTCGTTACAAAGTTCCTTAGGAACTAGGTTGGACATGAGTACAACCTACCATCCACAAACTGACGGGAAAAGTGAGAGGACTATCCAAACCTTTGAAGATATGTTGCGAGCCTGTGTGATCGACTTTGGGAAAGCATGGGATACTCATTTACCCCTTGTCGAATTTTCCTACAAAAATTGTTATCACACGAGCATAAAGGCTGCTCCATTCGAGGCCCTCTATGGCCGAAAGTGTAAATCCCCTATGTGTTGGGCTGAGGTGGGTGATACCCAGTTAGCTAAAGGACAAGTTCCTGACAGCACTCTCACAGGTCCGGAGATCATATGGGAAACGACAGAGAAGATCGTTCAAATCCGTGAACGATTGAAAGCCTCCAGAGACCGATAGAAAAGCTACGCGGATAACCGTAGGAAATCGTTGGAATTCCAGGTGGGTGACCGTGTTCTATTGAAGGTCTCACCCTGGACGGGCTTGATACGCTTCGGAAAGCATGGAAAACTAAATCCAAGGTACATTGGGCCTTTCGAGATTCTCGCAAGAATCGGCCCTGTAGCTTACAAACTTAACTTACCGCGTGAACTAAGTAACGTACATTCTACCTTCCACGTATCAAACTTGTAAAAGTCTCTGTCCGATGAGACTCTTGTAATCCCACTCGACGAGATCGAGATCAACGAAAGCCTCAACTTCGTGGAAGAACCTATAGAGATCATGGACCGTGAGATCAAGCAGACGAAGCAAAGCTGCATCTCGATTGTGAAGGTTTGCTGGAATGCCAAGCGAGGATCGGAATTCACATGGGAGCACGAGAATCAAATGAAACTGAAATATCCTCATCTATTCGCTTAGTTATCTGCAACTACTTTATTTGCTTAGACTTTAATTTCGGGACGAAATTCCCTTTAACGGGGGGATGATGTGACAACCCGAAATTTTCTTGCGATCAAACCCTAAAATCAATCACTTCAATTCATAAGTCAATTTCATTTTTGTTTATTTTTAGCAAATTTAAAGTTTGTTTGATTATTATAATATGTATTCTTTAAACGAACGGGTGAAAGGAAGTGCCATCTCGAGTCTTGAAATTTCAAAATCGCAAATACAACGTAGTTAAGAAATTCATGGCCAAACTTTTATGTTTGGGCCGTAAACTCCTCCAAAAACCTTAAACTCATGCCTTAAGCATGAGTTTACTCCCCAAACTCCTCACTTCTTACTTTCATATCAAGAACAACTCCAAAACTCTCTCAACTATCATCCCGTCTTTCACCCGATTTCCCGAAAATGTAAGTATTTCTTGACTTGATTTATTGTTATATCATAACAACTAGTGATTATACATCTTTTCATCCACCCATTTTCGTGTTTTGCTTAGATTTACAAAACACCAAGAACACACACTAGTGTTCTTGGGCCCTTAGCACCTTTTCAAGCTTCTACATAATAAGTACTTCTATCCAAGAGTCTTATAAAGCTTGCTACATTACATACATCAAGAATACGTCCCAAGAACACAAAGAACAAGGTGTTTATGGTCCAAGAGGTTCTTAGACCATAAACCCCAAACAAAGGTGCCAAAGTGTGCCCTAGTCCTTCACAAGCCTTAGAAACATGTCTAAATCCATTCCTTGATGAGCTAAGGACTTGAAAACCCCAAAAGACCATAAAACATATGAGTTTATGGTAGTAAACTCAAAGGAAAATGGTTTAAGAACCGTAAACTCCATTTAGGAGTGAAATGGTGCCCTAATACCTTCCATAGACTCATACTTCAAGTAGAAATGCTTCTAGGGACTTTTAAGGCTTCAAATCATCAAATGGTCAAAGAAGTGTGAGTTTACAACCATAAACTCATGAGTTGACGACCATAAACTCATTTGTTGATGACCGTAAAACCGTAAACTCCATGATGGAGTTTTCCTTGAACCCCAAGCACACTAACCATGCCCTACAACACTTGGATGCAACCCTTGTGACCTTTAACACTTGAAACAAAGTGTTTCCATGTCATAAAGTGTCTTAACTTGATTTATTAGTTATAAATTGACTAATTAGTTCTATATATGTTTATTATATGATAACTAGGCTCATTGTGCATGTACAAGTCTCTTCTTGTCACCTAGCACCGTGTCCGACACTTCAATCCAATCCACTCACTGCAAGTGAGTTCATACCCCTTAATTAACCTTTTAAATGTTTTGAAATGCTTTTATGGGGGGGGGGATACAAGTTGAATACTTATAGTTATTATATCAATCACATGTGATTAATAACTACCAAACAAGTGGTTTTCTTACTTTTCAAACTGTGTTATCAAACTGTTTTGCTTCAAACTATTTTACAAACCCACCTGTTGTCAAATACTTTTACTTAAACTCTTTTCATACTTTAATATTGTTAAATTCATGCCTATGTATGTATAGTTATATAAGTAATGTTTAAAGGACTTTGGAAGGCTAGCTCGCTTTATCTCCTTTTCCTCATTGGGATGTGGCTTTAGGGCATCGGTTATCCGTCCGAAGGTTATCTAAATATTAGTTATATATTATGTATACATATATAGACATAAAAGTTCTATCATTCAATTCAATACCCTTGGGTAGCAAGGGCATACGTTCATGTTCATAAGTACAAGTCATATTACTAGTAAACTACAATAGGCGTAGTTTAGGAAGTTACTAATACTATTACTAGAACAATAAATCATACAATGAGTCAGTTCGTACATGAGTTAGTACATTACTATACATGATAGATATAGAGAGAACACACAATACAGCTAGTAAACATAGTACGTTACTATACATGCTAGATAGAGAGAGAACACACAATACAGCTAGCACATACATTACATATACATTAATACAATTATGTGAGCCACTAAGTGGGGCATTGCACTACCTACCATGACCGTTTTCGTATCCAGAATCTCCTTAATTCGGGATCGTATGAGTTTGCGTATAGATCTATAATGGATTGACTATCCTACACCTTGCTGCTCGCTACAGTGGGACTTGCAAGTCTACGGGTGCCAAATGTTATTTCTTACGGCGTCTTACATCGTCGTTTTACTATTGAGTCGGTAGCAGGGTACAGGCTGATCACATGATACTTTAAATAACAATTGGTTTAAGGTAGTTAGTACAACCGTAGTTACTATATACAATACTACAGTACTATAATATTTCTCCCATTACATTCACTTCGTGAACATTCACACGATGCACGGTAATGTAAAAACTATATTTTTGGTTAATGAAAGTCGGATTTGGGAAAATACACACTCTTTCGAGAGACACACACACAGTTACTAGATGCCTTGGTAAAAGGTTACTTTTAGTAGGAAAAATAGGGTTTTCTAGGAGTGTTCAAACAAATACAAACTTTACAAAACTTATACATTATATCTTACAAATTCTTTCATACAAACTCAGACACTAATATACTTATGATCTCACCAGATTTAAAGCTGATAAACTCTTCCAAAATATCTTGTATTCTCAGGTCACCAGTAGACAGGTATCGGTGTCAGGTTTTTGAGAAGATGTAGCTTGTTTAAGACTCCTCTTTTATTTTGATGTACTTTTTGGTGTCTATATAACTTGACAGAACACACTTGTATGAAATTTTATTATTAATGCAGTGGATGATGTTGTTGCTTTTTTACTACTTTGCATTGTTGTGATATTTTACATGACTTCCTCCACCCCCGAACGATTCCGCCATTCAGGTTTTGGGGTGTGACAGATTGGTATTAGAGCATTGTTTATAGTGAATTGAGTGTATAAACCCATAAAAGATATACGAACTATAAACACAAGCGGGATTAAAATACTCTGATTAAGAGTATATACTTTTAAATAATAAAATATTTAACTAAGTATACATACCTGCATTCATACTAAATCTGTGTTACTAGGACAGAACAAAAGTATTACGATTGTTGGACAGCACAAGTAGACTTAGAGACATATGGTGAACCCTAGGAAGATGTAGCCTGATCAACTACATGATCCGAGGAGTGACTTGCATGTGCCTAAGGATGGTTGTGAGGTTGCAACAAGACTAAAAACTTACCAACACTACCATAATAAGAAAAGTAGAACATAACATTAAACTTAAAATACTATAGGAGTATTTTGTGTTAGTATAATTACTTATCTGAGAACTAAAGGTCTTTATTAGTATGTTAATGGTTGTCCAGTGGATACACTAAGGTTATATGTTCCTAGGATGTCATAGACTAACAATATGTGAATCTTTGCTTTATTTCCTGTCCTTGTTTGGTTGTGGGCTTAGAGTTAGGATCACTTATTCGAAGGTCTATCATGTTCCGGAATACATATAACTGGTATGCCCTAGACAAGTATTGGAGTGACTGATAAAGATCACCTTATAATTATCTAGCTAGTTCGTCTATTAATTATTTCCTTACCCTTTTTCTCGCATAGATATCATGGCTGGATTCCATCATCACGACGACCCATACTTTCCACCCAACGACAATGTTGGATGGCTTGAAGCAGAGTCTGATGATGCGAATCAAATTCCTTTGGATGATCATCAAGTAGAAGGCTTCTCGGATGGATCTGACTCTGAGCCCAAAGTCAACAACCTACCTCAAGTAGGTCAAGCCCCGAATAACAACCCCGACCCATGTTTCAAGGTCCCACACCCTTATGGGCAACAAACTTGAATCGTTGGAGCGATGAACAAGGTCAAACCTTACCCTACAATGGGGACCGAAGCTTTTTCAACATAAGTGAGGGTGGCTCTGCTGACCGAGCCTACCTATCATGGTCTGTAGGATTGCTCGGAATGTGGAGCAAGGTCGAGCAGCCATCGGCCGAGTAGTGGAGATTGATGCCAACACTGGTGTCAACACGGTCCGCATTCTCCATCTCGAAGAAGCAATGGAAAGAACCAGGAGGACCAATGAGACTCTGCAACATCAACTAGCTGCCTCGTGAGCCGAAGTGATAGAACTTCGAGTTCGCCAAAGGACTCATGAACGAAACCTCCAAGAAATGGTCCGTCAACTGGAAGACCTTAGGTTTTGCCCGAGGAATTCCCATCGCCGTTAGAAGATGTCTAACACGCCTTCTCTTTTGATTAAGGAATAGCCTTTCTTATCCGTGCTCTATGAAGCATTTGTCTGTAAAATATTCCCGTCTTTCAAGTACTTCATTAGACTACTAAACTGCCAATATTTTCCCCTATGATATGATGTAAGACCTTTAGTTAGGTCATTTTTCCCGAACTTATATACATCATAAATACCAGTAATTTTGGCTTCTTATATAGTTTATTCAAAAAACTCATACTATAACCTGATATTAAGCTATGGCGATTTAGTTCATGAGACACATTCATTCTCTATACTGTTGAATTCTTAACATTGTTTTTATCTTTTCAACTTATAGTTGAAACATGTCACCTCGTAGAAATCGCAGGCGTAACAATGGTGAGGAAGCACCAATACCACCAACACCACCTACTCCTCAGTTCGACATGACAACTCTAAATGCTGCTGTGGCTGCAGCTGTGGCTACAACCATGGCTTAATACCATTCATCCGGTTCCACTGGAGGAGGAACCCCTGTCCTATCTACTCATGGTGAAATCCCTATACGCTTGAAAGAGTGCTCCTACAAGGACTTCACCAACTGCAAGCCATTTTCCTTCAAGGGGACTGTCGGAGTCATTTCCCTCTCGCAATGGTTTGAGAAAATCGAATCGGTTTTCAAAATCTGCTCCTGTCCAGAGGAGAGCAAGGTCAAGTTCACTGCTTGCACCTTTGAAACAAAATCCCTAACATGGTGGAATAGCCATGTTAAGTTGTTATCTCTCATAGCGGATAATGCTATGGGCTGGGAAACTTTGAAGGACCTCTTGATTGAGGAGTACTGCCCGAGGGACGAGATCCAGAAGCTGGAGGAAGAACTGTGGAGCCTAACCATGAAGGGATCCAACGTAATCGCCTACACCGCCAGAATCTATGAACTGGTGGCCCTCTGTCCCAACATGGTTTATACAGAGGGAAACAAAATTGAGAGATATATATAGGGGTTGGTGCCACCATACCAGGGAAATGCCTTGGCATCACACCCCGCTACATTTGATAGTGCCAAACGATTGGCACAACGGCTCATAGACCATGTGTTTCGTACCCCGACCGCAATAACAACCCTAGCCATCTCAGAACCCGCAAGAATCGCTGATTCCAAGTGGAAGTTTTGGGATGAAAAAAATAAGTCAAAGGCTGCCAAAAAGCAGCAGGTCATGGCAGTACATGCTGCGATAGCACCTGCCGTTGCTGCTCCGGTAAAGTAGTACCCTGGAAGTTTGCCCAAATGCAACTTCCATCACGTCAGTGCCTGCCAGAAAATGCAGTGTTTGAATTGCAACAGGAAGGGGCACACTGTCCGTTTCTGTAAAGCTCCGGCGAAGCCAATCAACCAAGTCCCCGGCGCAGGAGTGGGCCAAGTTTGCTACGGATGTGGTGAGGTAGGCCACTACAAAAGGAACTGCCCAAAGACAGGGTTTGCTGGTGGAGTGGCAAGAGTTCTGGCCATAGGCCATGAGGAAGCGGTAGCCGACCCCACAGTTGTCACTGGTACGTTTCTCCTCGATAACCCTTATGCATGCATTCTATTTGATAGTGGAGCGGAGAGAAGTTTCGTGAAACAAAAATTTGCTCATTTACTTAAGCAAAAATCACGAGCACTTAAAGAACCGTTCACTGTAGAAATGGCTAATGGCAAGACAGAGAGCACTAGCAGTATATTCATAGGATGTACCCTAACTTTAGATAGCCATTCATTTTCGATCGATCTTATGCCGGTCTCAATTAAAAGTTTCGATGTCATTATCGGCATGGATTGGATGAGTTCTCTTCGTGCCAACATCATGTGTTACGAAAAGGTTGTTCGCCTAAATCTGCCGTCTGGCGAAACCCTAATAGTTTATGGCGACAAACTCGGCACGAACCTTCGTATCATCTCGAGCATTCAGGGTCAGAAATTCTTACGGAAGGAATGTCGAGCATTCCTTGCTCATGTGGTCGATGTGAGCCAAGAAACGAAAGACATTCAGAACATTCCAGTAGTACGGGACTTTCCCGACATCTTTCCAAAAGAACTCCCAGGATTACCTCCTCAACGTCAAGTCGAGTTCCGAATCGACTTAGTTCCGGGGGCTACCTCCATTGCCAAATCGCCCTATCGTCTAGCACCTGTAGAGATGCAGGAATTGTCCTGTCAACTTAATGAACTGCTTAGCAAGGGATTTATAAGACCAAGCTTCTCACCCTGGGGAGCTCCAGTCTTGTTCATCAAGAAGAAAGATGGATCGTTTTGTATGTGCATCGACTATAGGGAGCTCAACAAACTTACCGTAAAAAATCGTTATCCGTTGCCTCGAATCGACGACTTATTTGATATACTTCAAGGGGCGAACTTCTTTTAAAAAATTGACTTAAGATCCGGATATTACCAACTACGAGTGCTAGGGGAGGATGTTCCGAAGACAGCCTTCTGAACTCGTTATGGGCACTACGAATTCGTAGTGATGCCGTTGGGATTAACAAACACGCCCGCAGTATTCATGGACTTAATGAATAGGGTGTGTCGTCCTTACTTGGATCAGTTCATCATCATCTTCATCGATGACATACTTATCTACTCTCGTAGTAAGGAGGAGCATAGTCAACATCTACGGCAAGTCCTGGAAACATTGCGTTTGGAGAAACTCTACGCGAAGTTCTCGAAATGCGAATTTTGGATCCAACGAGTCGAATTCTTAGGGCACGTGGTTAGCAAAGAGGGAATACACGTAGACCCTTCGAAAATCAAAGACATTGAGAGCTGGTCAACACCGAAAACGCCTACATAAATTCGTCAATTTCTAGGCCTCGCTGGCTACAATCGTAAGTTCATTCAGAACTTCTCCCGCATAGCAAAACCTCTTACAACACTGACCCAGAAGCGCGTGGCCTTTGACTGGGAAGAGAAGCAGGAGAGAGCGTTCCGAACGCTCAAATGAGCCTTGTGCACCGCACCAATACTATCCCTCCCCGAAGGGATAGAAGACTTCGTAGTCTATTGCTATGAATCGAATCAAGGGCTCCGATGTGTTCTGATGCGGCGAGGTAAGGTCATTATCTATGCCCCGAGATAGCTGAAGACACATGAGTTCAACTACACGACCCACGTTTTGAACTGGGAGTAGTTGTGTTTGCTCTAAAGATCTGGAGACACTACCTGTACGGTACGAAAAGCACTATCTATACAGACCACAAAATCTTGCAACACATATTCGATCAGAAGGAGCTCAACATGAGACAACGACGGTGGGTCGAACTACTCAGTGATTACGAATGTGAAATTCGTTATCATCCGGGTAAAGCCAACGTAGTAGCTGACACCCTAAGTCAGAAAGAATATTCTGGTCGTAGAGTCAAATCATTGACTATGACTATGCATTCACACTTGTCCACACAAATTAAAGCAGCTTAACTCGACAATTTGCAACCTGAAAATGTGGCAGGTGAATCCCTGAGAGGAATGGATAAGAACTTGGAGGTTAAGGGTGGCGGAGCTTATTATTTCATGGATCGGATCTGGACCCCGAAACTAGGTGGTTTCAGAGACTTGGTCATGAATGAGGCGCACAACACTCGTTATTCCGTACACCCGGGTTCAGATAAGATGTATCTGGATCTTAAAAAGTTATATTGGTGGCCTAACATGAAAGCAGAGATTGTTACCTTCGTGAGTAAATGCCTTCCTTGCGCCAAGGTCAAGGTCAAATACCAGAAACCCTCCAGTCTACTACAACAGCCTGAGATACCAGAATGGAAGTGGGAGCGAATTACTATGGATTTCATAACCAAGTTGCCCAAGACAACGGGTGGACTTGATACCATATGGGTCATCGTCGATAGATTGACCAATTCTGCACACTTCCTGCCGATCAAAGAAACAGACAAGATGGAGAAGCTTACAAGAACTTACATTAGGGAGATTGTACGACTGCACGGTGCTCCCATATCCATTATCTCGGATAGAGATAGTAGATTCACTTCGAGGTTCTGGCAGTCGTTACAAAGTTCTTTAGGAACTAGGCTGGACATGAGTACATCCTACCATCCACAGACTGACGGGCAAAGTGAGAGGACTATCCAAACCTTTGAAGATATGTTACGAGCCTGTGTGATCGAATTTGGGAAAGCATGGGATACTCATTTACCCCTTGTCGAATTTTCCTACAACAACAGTTATCACACGAGCATAAAGGTTGCTCCATTCGAGGCCCTCTATGGCCGAAAGTGTAGATCCCCTCTGCGCTGGGCTGAGGTGGGTGATACCCAGTTAGCTAAAGGACGAGTTCCTGACAGCACTCTCACAGGTCCGGAGATCATGCGGGAAACAACGGAGAAGATCGTTCAAATCCGTGAACGATTGAAAGCCTCCATAGACCGACAGAAAAGCTATGCGGATAAACATAGGAAATCGTTGGAACTCCCGGTGGGTGACCGTGTTCTATTGAAAGTCTCACCCTGGAAGGACTTGATATGCTTCGGAAAGCATGGAAAACTAAATCCAAGGTACATTGGGCCTTTCGAGATTCTCGCAAGAATCGGCCCTATAGCTTAAAAACTTAACTTACCGCGCGAACTCAGTAACGTACATTCTACATTCCACATATCGAACTTGAAAAAGTATCTGTCAGACGAGACTCTTGTAATCCCACTCGACGAGATCGAGATCAACGAGAGCCTCAACTTCGTGGAAGAACCTGTAGAGATCATCGACCGTGAGATCAAGTAGATGAAGCAAAGCCGCATCCGGATTGTGAAGGTTCGCTGGAACGCCAAGCGAGGACCGGAATTCACATGGGAGCGAGAGAATCAAATGTAACTGAAATATCCTCATCTATTCGCTTAGTTATCTGTAACTACTTTATTTGCTTAGACTTTAATTTCGGGACGAAATTCCCTTTAACGGGGGGATGTTGTGACAACCCGAAATTTTCTTGCGATCAAACCCCACTTCAATTCATAAGTCAATTTCATTTTTGTTTATTTTTAGCAACTTTAAAGTTTGTTTGATTATTATAATATGTATTCTTTAAACGAACGGGTGAAAGGAAGTGCCATCTCGAGTCTTGAAATTTCAAAATCGCAAATACAACGTAGTTAAGAAATTCATGGCCAAACTTTTATGTTTGGGCCGTAAATTCCTCCAAAAACCGTAAACTCATGCCTTAAGCATGGGTTTACTCCCCAAACTCCTCACTTCTTACTTTCATATCAAGAACAACTCCAAAACTCTCTCAACTATCATCCCGTCTTTCATCCGATTTCCAGAAAATGTAAGTATTTCTTGACTTGATTTGTTTTTATATCATAACAACTATTGATTATTCATCTTTTCATCCATCCATTTTCGTGTTTTGCTTAGATTTTCAAAACACCAAGAAAACACACTAGTGTTCTTGGGCCCTTAGCACCTTTTCAAGCTTCTACATAGTAAGTACTTCTATCCTAGAGTCTTATAAAGCTTGCTACATTTCCATACATCAAGAAAACGTCCCAAGAACACCAAGAACAAGTTGTTTACGGTCCAAGAAGTTCTTGTACCGTAAACACCAAATAAAGGTGCCAAAGTGTGCCCTAGTCCTTTACAAGCCTTAGAAACATGTCTAAATCCATTCCTTGATGAGCTAAGGACTTGAAAACCCCAAAAGACCATAAAACATATGAGTTTATGGTAGTAAACTCAAAGGAAAATGGTTTAAGAACCGTAAACTCCATTTAGGTGTGAAATGGTGCCCTAATCGCTTCCATAGACTCATACTTCAAGTAGAAATGCTTCTAGGGACTTTTAAGGCTTCAAATTATCAAATGGTCAAAGAAGTGTGAGTTTACGACCGTAAACTCATTAGTTTATGACCCCAAACTCATTTTTTATGACCATAAAACCGTAAACTCCATGATGGAGTTTTCCTTGAACCCCAAGCACACTAGCCATGCCCTACAACACTTGGATGCAACCCTTGTGACCTTTAACACTTGAAACAAAGTGTTTCGATGTCATAAAGTGTATTAACTTGATTTATTAGTTATAAATTGACTAATTAGTTATATATATGTTTATTATTTGATAACTAGGCTCATTGTGCATGTACAAGTCTCTTCTTGTCACCTAGCGCCGTGTCCGACACTTCAATCCAATCCACTCACTGCAAGTGAGTTCATACCCCTAAATTAACCTTTTAAATGTTTTGAAATGCTTTATGGGGGGGGATACAAGTTGAATACTTATAGTTATTATATCAATCAAAAGTGATTAATAACTACAAAACAAGTGGTTTTCTTACTTTTCAAATTGTGTTATCAAACTGTTTTGCTTCAAACTATTTGACAAACCCACCTGTTGTCAAATACTTTTACTTAAACTCTTTTCATACTTTAATATTGTCAAATGCATGCCTATGTATGTATAGTTATATAAGTAGTGTTTAAAGGACTTAGGAAGGCTAGCTCGCTTTATCTCCTTTTCCTCGTTTGGATGTGGCTTTAGGGCATCGGTTATCCGTCTGAAGGTCGTCTAAATATTAGTTATATATTATGTGTACATATATAGACATAAAAGTTCTATCAGTCAATTCAATACCCTTGGGTAGCAAGGGCATACGTTCATGTTCATAAGTACAAGTCATATTACTAGTAAACTACAATAGGCATAGTTTAGGAAGTTACTAATACTATTACTAGAACAATAAATCATACAATGAGTTAGTTCATACATGAGTCAGTACATTACTATACATGATAGATATAGAGAGAACACACAATACAACTAGCACCCACAGTACGTTACTATGCATGCTAGTTATATAAGTAGTGTTTAAAGGACTTAGGAAGGCTAGCTTGCTTTATCTCCTTTTCCTCGTTGGGATGTGGCTTTAGGGCATCGGTTATCCGTCCGAAGGTCGTCTAAATGTTAGTTATATATTATGTATACATATATAGACATAAAAGTTCTATCAGTCAATTCAATACCCTTGGGTAGCAAGGGCATACGTTCATGTTCATAAGTACAAGTCATATTACTAGTAAACTACAATAGGCGTAGTTTAGGAAGTTACTAATACTATTACTAGAACAATAAATCATACAATGAGTCAGTTCATACATGAGTCAGTACATTACTATACATGATAGATATAGAGAGAACACACAATACAACTAGCACCCACAGTACGTTACTATGCATGCTAGATAGAGAGAGAACACACAATACAGCTAGCACATACATTACATATACATTAATACAGTTATGTGAGCCACTAAGCGGGGCATTGCACTAGCTACCATGACCATTTTTGTATCCAGAATCTCCTTATTTGGGGAGCGTATGAGTTTGCATATAGATCTATACTGGATTGACTTTCCTACACCTTGTTGCTCGCTACAGTGGGACTTGCAAGTCTACAGGTGCCAAATGTTATTTCTTACGGCGTCTAACATCGCCGTTTTACTATTGAGTCGGTAGCAGGGTACAGGCCGATCACATGGTACTTTAAATAACAATTGGTTTAAGGTAGTTAGTATAGCAGTAGTTACTAAATACAATACTACAGTACTATAATATTTCTCCCATTATATTCACTTCGTGAACATTCACACGATGCACGGTAATGTAAAAACTATATTTTTGGTTAATGATAGTCGGATTTGGGAAAATACACACTCTTTCAAGAGACACACACACAGTTACTAGATGCCTCGGTAGAAGGCTACTTTTAGTAGGAAACATAGGGTTTTCTATGAGTGTTCAAA
This sequence comes from Lactuca saligna, assembly GCF_052625555.1. Lineage (NCBI taxonomy): Eukaryota > Viridiplantae > Streptophyta > Magnoliopsida > Asterales > Asteraceae > Lactuca > Lactuca saligna. The sequence continues at coordinate 151,350,282 of NC_136422.1, forward strand.
CAAATACAAACTTTACAAAACTTATACATTACATCTTACAAATGCTTTCATACAAACTCAGACACAAATATACTTATGATCTCACCAGCTTTAAAGATGATAAACTCTTCCAAAATAACTTGTATTCTCAGGCCACCAGTAGACAGGTACCAGTGCCAGGTTTTTGAGAAGATAGAGCTTGTTCAAGACTCCACTTTTATTTTGATGTACTTTTTCGTGTCTATATAACTTGACAGAACACACTTGTATGAAATTATATTATTAATATAATGGATGATGTTGTTGCTTGTTTACTACTTTGCATTGTTGTGATACTTTACATGACGTCCTCCAACCCCGAACGATTCCGACGTTCAGGTTTTGGGGTGTGACACGATCCAATCACTCCCCTGTACTTCTTCTGATCAACAACAACACTTGATGGGTATGAGAAGATCTTGTGTCTGAAACCCATTGGAACCTTTGCAGAGGCACAGGTTTCCACTGGATACTCTTTGAATAAAGATTCCTATGTTGGTGTAATTAAATTGTAGACAGAGGAAGAAACTTAATTCATGATTCATGCTCATTTGAAATCGACTAAGCAATAATTTTGCAAAATCAGCACATTGAATTTGTAGATCCAAAGATGATGTCTTCAACATATATTTGAACTAACATGAGATGGTTTCCATTCAATATTCAGAATAAAGTAGGATCAATAATTCTTCTTTGAAAATCGGAATGCTTTATAAAACCAGTGAGAGTCTCATATCAGGCGCCTGGAGCTTGCTTGAGGCTATAAACAGTTTTTTGAAGTTTGTAATAATAGTTTGGATATGAAAGATTTTCAAATCTAAGGGATGTTGAAGATACACTTCGGTTTCAAGTTCATTGTTGAGAAATGCGCTTTCGACATAGATTTGGTAAACTTTAAAGTCTTTATGAGCAGCATAAGCGAGAAATATTCGGATGGCTTTAAGATGAGCAAAAGGAGCAAAGGTGTCGTCATAGTCGAGTCCTTCGATCTAAGTAAATCCTTTGTTCACCAATCTCACTTTGTTTCTGATTATAACTCTAGGATTGTCGAGTTTGTTCGGAAGACCCATCTTGTACTGGTAATAGGGTGATCCTAAGAAAGAGGGATAAGGGTCCAAACTTGATTTCTGTCAAATTTTGCTAGCTCTTCTTGCATGGATGTAATCTAATCATAATGTCCCAAGGCTTCCATGATGGATTTTTTTTCAACCATTGATATGAATGCCGAGAAATGACACTCATTTTGAATGTTGGTAGCAAAGCGATTTTAAACTCCAGCATTGAGATTTCTAATTACTTCATTCAGAGGATGATCCTTTGTCCATATATGCAATCTCGGAAGGTCTTGTGTAGTGGATGATCCAACATCAACAATGGGGTTATGTTGCCCCCTGAACAGTTTGAATTTGAGGATGATCCCCCCCCCCCCCCCCCCCCGAACTTATGAATCGGATATGCCGACGTCGTCATCGTTCGAAAATTCAAAGAAGTTAGCACCATCTTATTTGTTGTTCGAAATGGGATCAAATTCATCGAATTGATCTGATGCATCTTGAAATCCATCTACATTTGATTCTAGGGTTGGATGGCTATTCTCCCCATCAACCTGAGAAGGTTGAAATAGATCGAAATCAAATGGAGGAAAGGTTGGGGTCGGTCCAGAGACATTTTGAGAAATTAGAGCTTGAGTCGATGAGGACGGGCTTTATCAAGATTCCGAATCAAGAATAGTTTATCTTGGTCCGAACAAGTGTTCATAATCAACTTCATGGATAATTTGAGGATTCGGAGAGCCAGGAGGTGGAGCATCGTACTCCATGATATGTGTTGTAACATGAGTAGGATCTGAATTCTGAATAAAATTATCATCAAAAGTGATATCAAAGCTTTCTTCAAGTACACGAGTTCTACAATTTAGAACTCTGTAAGCTTTAGACTTGGCTGAATATCCCAAAAAGATGGCTTCATTGGTTTTTGGTTGAAACTTGGTGTGTTGATCACGATTATTTTTAAATAAGCATGAACAACAAAAAATGTGTAAGAACGAGATACTCGACTTGTAACCATTCATTGCCTCATATGATGTCATGTTGAGACGACGATTGATGATGCTTCGATTTTGGATGAAGCAAGCAGTGGAAACGGACTCGACCTAGAGATAGAGAGGAAGGTTTGTAAAGTTTAACATCGATCGAGCGGCTTCGATGAGGGTTCAGTTTCTTCTCTCAACCACACTGTTTTGCTGAGAAGTGTAGGGAGCTGAGAAATTGTGGTCGATGCCTTCGTCCGTGAGGAATTTCTCAATGGTTGCATTTGTAAATTTGGATCCATTGTCACTTTAGAATCTTCTAACATGAAGTTTAACAAGAAATTCAATTCCTTTGATGAAATTCATTAGTTCAGAGGCTGTTTCGGATTTTAGCCTTAGGAAGAAGACCCAAGTGAACCTTGTGTAGTCATGAACAATCACAAGAATATACTTTTTGTGATGTAGAATTTCTACGGTGGATTGTCCATAGAGATCAATATGAAGAAGTTCTAGTGGATCCTAAATGATCTTTTTAATGATGATAGGATGACCTTTCTTTGACTTCTTCCTACATTCATACGCAACACATAGATGATCATTTTCAAATTTGAGGAGTGGTAGACCTCACACAATTTCACCAGATACTAGATCATTCATGTGTCGAAAGTTAAGATAAGCGATCCTCCGATGCAATAACCAACTTACATCAGGAATGATCTTTAAAGGAAGACGAAGTTGAGGCATTCCGATGATCATATTGAAGTCTAGAGGATACATGTTTTTTGATGGGATCTGATTTGATAAGACATTCTTTCTAGTCTTCTATCATAACATAACTATGCTTCTTGCAAAATTCAATTCTTTGGTTTACATTAGTGAGTTGATCCACACTGATCAGATTATGCTTGATATTAGCTACATACACCACATTAGAGACAAGGAAATTTCCATCGGTCAAGACGCCATAACCTCAAATTTGAGAATTTGAGTTATTTCCATAAGTAAGATAACCAGTGTTAGGATCGAGCTTAAGATCATGCATAAAGTCTTTCTTCCTAGTCATGTGCATGGAACAAGAACTATCAATATACCATATGGTATCTTGTTATGAAGCACAAAATGCCTGCAAAATCAATGAGTTTTGGAGTTTTTAGTTTCCGAGTTAGATTTAGGGAATTTGGCATGGGCTTTGGAATTGGTTTGTGACTTCTCAACATTTGGCATTTCATAAGGCTTTTTTCGAGATTCTTGTGGGAAGAACCAAAACGTCATAGTCTTTTTATCTATCCAAAAATCATATTTAACCAATGGTTGTTTGGATACTACTTTTCTAGGAGGAACAGTTGTCTAGGATGTTGTAGGAATGACTATGTTCACATATGTTATAATTGTGTTTTCACACCTTTTCACATTCCATTCAAGCTTTTTTTTTGAGTCTTTGGAAGATTTTTGAATATTTGCTACTTTTGAAGGCACATTAGGTTTTGGAAATTGTTTTGGTTTGAAAATCATGCCATCTGATTTACAATAAACACATAAGAAGAAATTGTCATAAGAGAGTCAGTTTTTATAGAAGAAGTTTCAATAGTGACTTTTTTTATACAACCATTAATAGATTTGTTCTTAACATCCAAACTAGCAGGATTAGATGGCTTCTTAAGGATCTTAACATGCATGAAGTCATTGTGATTCCTAGTAGCTGGGTTGACTTTTTAAGACACTTTCTTCTCGAATTTCTCAAGGAATCTAGAGGCTTGCCTAGACCTAGTTTCTTTCTTAAGGGCATTCCTAGATTCGGTCTTTGGGTGAAAAATATCTTTCTTTTTCAGCCAGGGTTTCTTCTAAGAGTTAGATGATGATTTGGAAGTTTGTCCAGTTGTCGGATTGTTGAAACGTGGCTTAATTGGCACTAGAATCGATTTCGATATCACATTAGAGTTAGAGGTACAAGAGTTGGATGAGTTGTCACACAAGATTTCTTCATCTACGTCACTATCAATTGACACAAACAAAGTCGGATTTTTTAGAGTCGTGTCCATTTGTCTCGGGAATAATTTCCTCAATAACACAATTGTACGGTAGACTAGAGTTTGAAAACTAAGCTCTAGTACAGCCGGTGTTAGGGAAAGATTCCAAAGACCGATTCAGGTCCAGGGATATCAGAGGCAGATGAGGCATTGAATCGCGACGTGTAACAGTGATAGGTTTGAATTCAGGAACCAGAGATTGAAACTTGTCTGAAGTCTCAAGAAGGGACGAAAAAAGTGAGATAGGGGTATCCGAATAAGTATGGTTCATAATGTCTCCCATAAACGTTAGGTTCTAAAGTTCCTTCAAAGGAAGAACAACAGGCTTCAGAAACTCGCTTCCTAGTCCTGGTACTTTGGACCATGGGTGAAGAAAATGATGTGACATCCGTTCATTTGCTTCAACAATATCAATAGAGTTATGCAAAGCATCAATTTTGGCATTAAGATGTTTATTACCAGTACCTAAGATATTCCTTTCACTAAAAGTGATTTCACATTTGTCTTTCAAAATGGTACATTCATCCTTACTCATTACAAGTTCTCTCTCTAGTGATTCTATCTTAAGCTTGTGGTATTCAAAGCGTAATCTAAGACGAGTCAATTTACTATCCGGATTCTCACTAACTTTTGTGGAAGACTCATAGGCTCTATAAATAACTATCATATCTTATTGAAATTGAGTTAGATAGGGTTCAAAAATAGATAAATCAAAATTATTGTCAGTGATCATGGATTTTACATGCTGGATGATGTTTCTGCCAGGTGGATCGTTTGTTGCCATGTAGAAAAAGTTTGGCTCAGCATCATCATTGTCTTCTTCTGAACCTAAAGACCGTAGCCTTCATCACACTTAATTGATTTTCTTTCCATATGACACGTGTTCCTTGTAGATTTTTCTTCACCCTCATCACCAGAAGAATAGTATCCATCAAAATTTCTTGACACCATGGTAACAAAAGCCTTTTCATTTTCAAAAATTTCTTGTGTTCTACAAGTATAGTAGGCAGAGTCTTTTACCTTCGATTTTTGAGAAGTTTCAGCCAAACAGTCCTTTGCAAAGTGGTTTCCGAGACCACATTTGTGACAAACAATCTTGGGATTGACTGATTCCGGAACTTCCTGGGGTTCCAATAAGTAATTTGGGATGTTGGGTCGGTATTTCGACGGATTTTCTAAAGGTTTAGGGAAGGGTTGAGGATTGCTTTGATGAGGAGCTTGAAATCGGTTTTGAAAAGGTTTCTAACTGGGATTCCAGTGATGTTTGTACTTCATAGACAGAAGTGTGAATTCTTATTGGAAACGTAGTTCGGAATCACCTGAATCGAGATCAAGTTTTTTTTCAAATGAATGGTTCGGAACAAGTGGAATAGGTGGAGTAAGAAGTGTTGGTTGATCAGATGAAACATGTGGGATAGTTCTAAAAGGATTTGAAACATATTGTTTTGGAATTAATGGGTTAAGAGTACTCACTAGGACGAGAAGACCTCCTGACAGTTCTCTTAATGTTTGAGTAACGTTAGATTCATGGCCTTTCAGTTCGTCAAATAATTGATAGAGCTTTAGTTTATTCAGGGGTCCATTACTCTGATTACATGACTTAAATTTCCCCATCCTTTTCTGTGGCAGTTGATGAACTTCAGATTGTACTTGAGTGGAGTTCGGACTATTCCATGTGCATTCATGTTGTTCACAACGATCTTGTACCGATTTGATACAGAGGCTATGGATGTCAAACGCTTATCCTTCATGTTCTCAGAACCTTCGAACAAGTCTTGAAGTATATCCCAAATCTCTTTTGCAGATTTTCACAACTTAATGTGCTCAAAGAGAAAGGGAGGAACACGAACGATCATTTCCTAGAACGCAATCTGATCTGCATGAAGCTTTTCGATGTCTGATGCAGTTAGAGGTGTTGGACATTGTTCTTCTTGGCCCATCAGAGTAGCAACAACATCTCTAACCATTTGTCTTATGGGAACATGAGGACCTTCTTTCACAAATCTCCATATATCTTTACCTTTTTCCTTACCAAGTAAAAATCTTTCCATTCTAACTTTCTGACGGTCATACTCTTTAACAACTAGCAATGGAGCACGCGTTGGGCAATCCACGCTATTTGCTATTTGTATTGGATACATTTGTTGAGTTGGATTAGGAGCAGCCATTAAAGTTAAAGTATTAGAGCTGAAGTGGTATATAGAATAACTTTTATCCTTAACACAAAAATGATTGAGATACCATGGTAATCTCAAATCAACTATAATTTGTTCTTATGTTCAAAGGACAACCACTTAGGCTCTGATCCCAACCGAGAGTGCAAATAACTATGCGCAGACAAGATTTGAAAACTCAAACCTTGAATTAACTTGAGATCAATGTCTGCTACTAATATTAAGATTCCAGTCAAGTCTGGTAAACCACTCTTGTCTTGAAATGAGAAGTTCAACTAAGTACTAAAGTAAGTAAGAATGAATATGAACAATGTAAAGAAAATTTAAGAACAATAAGAATGATAGAGAGAATGATTTGACTTGCAAGATACTTGGTATAGATGTGAAAGAGAATGTTACTAAAGCTCTTACATTGCATGAAAATCATGTTCCTTAAATAGCCAAGGAGTGATAAAAAGATTAACCGACAAGACTGAAAGAACTATGTAAAGTTGAAAAGTTTAAAAGCTAACACACATGATTTTCTCGATCCTGTCCCATGAACTTTACAATAGAACAAAGACTAAAAGACAAGAAACATTAAATGCTAATACAGACTCAAAATAACCCTGAATATAAAGTGCTTCTTGAACTTGTCTTCATTTTGGAAGTAGCTTCATTTCAGAAGTCATCACGCTTCAGAATGCATATCACTTCGAAATAGCTTGACATCGGATTGCTAGAAGTTCACTTTCATGTATCAACAATAAAGAGCGCTATGACATGTTATTTAGGAATCACGCTTAACAAACCCGCCGTTGACGTTTTCATAATGGCTACACCACGCCTCGAGCCACGACATGCTTTGAGGCGCGCCATGGCGCGCTTTTTAGAAGTATGCTTAATACGAAGTATGTTAGCAACTTCTCTCAAGTCATTCGTAGCGAAACTCTTCCCAAGCCAAGGTTTTACACTATTCAGTGTTGGATTGTCGTTGTCCATAAAAAGAATGCCATCGACATATAAGACAAGGAAGACAACTACTCTCCCACTAGATCTAACATACACACATTGTTCATCTTCATTTCTTAAGAAATCAAATTCTTTGATTTTCTCATCTAATCTAAACAAATATTCTACCTACGAGGTGTTTGTTTGAGCCTATAAATAGACTTTTCAAACTTGAATACCATATTAAGAGACTTGGATTGTACAAAACCTTTTGGATGAGCCATATAAACATCATCTCAGTTTCCCATTAAAGAAAAAAGAATGACATTTTTTACATCCATTTATCATATTTCATTTTTAAAAATAAAAAATAATTGAAATAAAAACAAAAAAAAACTGAGTTAAATTGGTTTCACAACTCCCTTGATTGGCGTCACAATCTTGTTATTTCTATAACCTTTTTTGGAATGTGTTTTTTCATGCGAGATAAGTTACTAGTTTCATAAAAAAATCGCTCTTCAGAAAAAAAAAAAAAAAAAAAAAAAAAAAAAAAAGTGTTACGGGTCGGTATGTGGCTTTGGGTATTATGTTAAACAAAATACCTTACCAAAGTAGACAAAATCATCTATTTAAAGGGACTTGGCCTTGAATTTACTTTGTATAAATACATACGCAAAAAATCTGAAAAGGATATGTTGTTTACTATGCTAGAGCATGATCCATATTACATACCACATGATGTGTTTTGCAATATTTGTTGTCGTGACACAAACGTTGAAATTTTTGTTGAAGTAACATATAACAAGGTAAACTAAACATATTAGTAATTTTATAATTCGTATCATTTTATATTTTTCAAAGCTAAAGCTACAACTATTTCTCCAAACATCTTTTATTTAACTAGTAGATACAACCGAGTTTACCAAATATACCCTCCAGATCTAGATGTTTGAATCCAGACCTTGTTTACAACAAAAAAAAAATGTTAAAATGTCATACAAAGAACTAATATTATAATGCATTACATACGTGTCACAAACAACTGTATTAACATTCTTTCATTGACGAAGACAAAAAAATGGATAAAACTTCCAAGATTTTTTATTTAAGGCCATAGAAAGTGAAATTATATATAAAATATTAAAACCCGAATTAAACAAGGACTATTTTTGTTATTCGCTCTAAATATTTTTCTCTTATATATATTTTAATAATAATTATGCAACAACGAAGAGTTTGATGGATTTTTTTTTCTCTGCGGATAGACTATAAAATTCTGAAAATTACTACAATAAATATTTATAAATACGTATTTTAGCGATGATTCACTTTAATCAGTGGACCCACTAATGACACGTGTGTGCAATCAACGGCCAACATTTAATTCGGTATTAAATATTGTAAAAACATAGTGATGTACAATGCCAAAGACTTTTTTTGTTATTGACCCAACAATGTCCTCAAGAAGTGCTAAAGTTTTAAAAAAACAAATAAATTAATTATTTTTAATTTTATAATACATATGAGGTTAAAGTTATGTTACAAATCACAATAGACTTTTTCATGTTCTTGTTGTAAATTTATAATTATATTATATCTTTATAAAACTTCATTATAAACTTCCAATTACTACATGTATAACACAACACCTATAAACTCATATCTCTCTCTCTCTCTCTCTCTCTCTCTCTCTATATATATATATATATATATATATATATATATATATATATATATATATATATATATATATATATAATCATAATTAATATATTTAAAAATTAAAACATTTTCTTTAAATTGGTTTTTTTATTATTAAAAAACTAATTAACTTGTAACATTAAAATATTACCATTCTCCCAAATTGTTATTCTTGACCTATTTACTTCATAAATCTTTAAAACATATCAAGACCCACGTTGGAATGATCTTTTTTATTATATTACATATAATTGAATAGAGGAAAAACAAAATTGTTTAGAAGAAATAATTGTGAGTATTCTAAATTGTTTAACAATCGATTAGGAATATATATTCACTAGATTTTGCTAATTGATTACGCAGAATATGAGACTACATATAATCAAATCATGAATAAAAGGATCGTTTGCGGTAAGGATTGCATATGATTATTCTTGTAACTTATTTATAATATAGTTTAAAGATAATGTTTTTAATTTTTAAATATATTAATTATCATTAAATTAAGTATTTTGGTATATATGTTTTTGTATGAGTTATAAGGATACACATGTAATTTGAAGTTTTGCAAGAATACTAACATAATTACGAAAATTTATAAAGATATAAACCAAATTCTTTCAACAATAAAAATGATTTATTTAATATGTCTTTGTAATTCATGAACGAAATAATTCAAATCACTATGAATTATCATTATCAATTGTCACATCAAAAATCTTTTTTTTATTTTCTAACATTTCTCCCAAACCAATATCTAAAGAACTTATATTTTTGAAGTTCACAAATTTGATAATTAAAGTCCTAAATACAATATTTAAAATTATAAATAAAATTCTTAAACGATAAATCTAGAAAGATTTCTAAAACCCTTATCCATAAATTTGTGTTACATGCTGCTTGCTAGCGAAACCGAATTTAGCTTCCCTCCGGTAAAATGGGCATGCAGCTTAAGTAAAAACGGAAATCTTTATCAAATCATTTTTCCTTCATCATGCGTAACTCCTCCATCAATATTGCAACTTTCTTTTGTGACTCCTCCTCTAAATTGCATAATTTATCCATTCAACAGTTCTCCTTGTTTTTCTCCGCTTTGATTATTTTGGTGAGCTAACTGGCTTCATCCATGATGGTTTTGATATCATCCAACTATGAGGATGTGTCTACTTGTTGTTTGCACTTTCATCATCGCAGTTACGATGTCGCATTAGTAGTTCATCTTGAAAATTTACACCAGCAACATCATCAGCCCCCTCTCGTTCAAGTGACTTGAAAACTAGACATATGATCCACTTGTGTACGTGTTAGAATCATATGTGTTGCTCCTTTTTAATGAATGGTTTGGGGTTTTCAGCCATCAAGCCAATAGTAATCCATTTATCATGGTATTTTTGAACATCCTATGCCACCTCAAGTGGAAAATGTTTCACAAAGAGTTTTTTGTACTCATTTTGTGTTGCCTTTAACACATCAACATCTTATCTCTTGTTTATATGTATTTTGTAATGCCTTGTTCTAAACCGTTTCCCATTTCGGGGTGGTGGTCAAGGATTGGGTGTAGTAGGCTTAGGACCCTTGAAGAATTAAGATTTGGACACAGTTGGGGTGGATGATGTAATTTGGATGATCTGGGTTTTTGGTTTGTGTTTTGGAGCCAAAGGGTATTTTGGTAATATGTCAGCTCAGGCTTTTATGGAAATTGGATGTATGTGCGGGATATTGTAAGTTAGGTATGAGTTGATTTAAGTGTAGAGCTTCTTGTTACCTTTTCATGGATATAAGAATCGTTGGAATTGGACTGATAATAAGGAAGTTATGGACATCAAAATATGTTAGGGTTAAGGGGTTAAGCAATACACGGGGGATACATATGTGTACGCATGGCGTACCGGTCCTAAAACTGCTACGCAGGACGTACTGATGTGAGGCAGGATTGCGCCTTCGGGTACGTATGTGGGGCATACATGCATCTTAATGAAAAGCCTAATTTTGATGATGTACCCTATATAAGCTCATCGAGTCCTTAGGGTTGGCCTCTTTACCAGCCTCCAAGTCCTCAAAACCCTAGAAATCATCCTTTAGCCTTCATGATGGTATTTTGAGCTCATGGTATCCATTTTTGGTGTGTTTTGTTCCATATCCAAGATGTAAAAGATTGGTGCAAGGTTGAGGATCAATGAAGAGCTTATGGATCTTGATTATGTGCTTTATTTCCAACTTGTTTGAGGTATAAATCTATGAGCTTGATCATTGATGTCTTAGATCTATCATTTATGAGTTTTGGTTCCTTTTTACCCCATGGATATGATCTAGTGGCTTGATGCCACTCCAGGAGCTTTGAGTTTCCCCTCTTGGTGTTTATGAGGTTCAAGGTCCATAAAGTTGGCACCTTTTGGGTTTAAACCCATCCATGCATGAGTTTGGGTCCTTTTCATGATGGTAGAATGTTATATTTTGAGGTTGGGTCTTCTTGGGGCATGCAATCATGGTTCTAAACACTTATAGAACTCAGATCTGTGGTTTGGACTTTTGGATTTATGCATTAGGACCTTAATAGAAGGATTGGGCTTATTGGGTGAGTACCCTGGGCGTACAAGTCTGTACGCACAACGTACTAGCCAAACAGCGAGTACGCTTAGCGTAGAGATGGGTACGCCCCACGTACTCACCAAGGAAGGATTTTGCATGTTGGGCATCAGTTTGTGCCATCCTTTTAACTTAGTTGCTTGGGCCATGTTGGGCCATCAGGTTTTGGGCTGATAATTATTTTGAGAAGGCCTACAATGGGTTTGGGCCCAATTTGGAAAATTGGGCAATGGTTTGGGCCTTATGTGGATTTTGGTATTTGGGCCTTTTTAGATTGTTAAGTTTGGGCCTAAGTATTGGTCCATGCTAGGTTAGGGGTAAAATTGTCTTTTTACCCTGATTATGGACTTATGGTTAAGGATTGGAACCCAAGTGTTGATTGGGTGTTTTGATTTTGACAGTTCGGGGATCTGTTAGCCATCAGCCACAGATCGTCTGTGTGATTCGGCAGTGCGAGGTGAGTCTCCTCACTGGGTTTAGTGAGTCGAAGGCTCCAATGCCAGCCCATGATTTATATGTTAGATGCTAGATGTCTATGTGACTCTTGCATGTATTATATCATGATATGCTTACCGGGAAAGGCCTGATGCCAGGCGGAGCCTAATGAGTATATTGTATGCTAGTTATTAGTATCTGTTTTGATGCTTACTAGGGATGAGCATAGGCGGGTACCCGCCTCATTTGTCGAGAACCGGAACCGGCGGTTCCTAGAAAGTTAGAACCGGAACCGGAACCGCTTTAGGCCGTTCTTAAATGTTTGGAACCAGTCCCGGAACCTGCGGTTCCGGTTCTGGAAGCGGGTAACCCGATTACATTAATTTTGTTAACTTTTTTCAATAAAACGACAATTTAGTTCGATTCAAATCAAATCAATTCAGACCAAATAAGGACAAAATCATACCTATATATTCTAAACCGGTTTAAGTAACACACACACACACACATACACACACACACACACACACACATATATATATATATATATATATATATATATATATATAAACCCATTCCGGCGGGTACCCAGAGGGTAGCAGTTCCGAAAAAATGAGAACTGGAACCGGAACCGCTTAAAGCGGTTCCATAACTTTTGGAATCGGAACCGGAACTGCCTATGATGGTTTCGGTTCGAAAACCGGCAGTTCCGAGGCGGTTCCGGTTCCAAAAGCGGGGTACCCGGTTCCGATGCTCATCCCTAATGCTTACCGGGAGAGGCCCGATACCGGACGGGGTTTGATGACTGTATGATATGCTATAGTCTTTGTGATTATTTCATGTGCTAGAGAGATTAAATGATTATATGGTTATATGATTATATGTGTATCAGCCAAGGCCCAATGTCAGGCGGGACCTGGTGATTGACAGATCTGTAATCCGAGTGGGGCTCAATGTTGGGCGGGGCCTGAAGCCGAGTAGGGCTCGATGTCGGGCAAGGCCCGAGGCCTAGTAGGACTCGATATCGGGCGAGGCCCAATGGAGGGCAGGGGCACAGTATGTGATTTATGTGTGGTGTATGGTATGTGGTATCTTGGGTAACTCATTAAGCTTTGTGCTTATGGTTTTTAGCTTATGTTTCAAGTGTTTCGGTTTCCAAATTGAAGAGCTCGGGATGATTGCAAGGCACACACCACATGTTTTCGTATTCTGTGATTTACTCTATTTTAATGATGTTTCGATAAATCTTTTTTTCCTTGGTTTTATGGAAGTGATATGTATTAATGAATTATTAATCTAAAAATGAAAATTTTATGTCATTATTATTTTGGGATGTTACAAGTTGGTATCAGAGCCTTGGTTTGAGGGATTCATACATACCCTCGGGTGTGCCTGAACTCAAACTGAGGATTTGGTAAGTTTTCAAAAATGAAATAAATTATTTAAAAAGCGGAAAACAAAAAACTAGTTTTATAATACAAGAAAGGGCGTGGCGCATGAAATCGACCAAGATCAAGTAAGTTTCTCCTAAAATACTCATACATGTTATCTGATATGATTTGATTTATGAATCTATGGATCGCATGCTAGTTAGGGCTAAGGATCTTCTCAGTTTTTGCATGGTAGAATGCCAGGGGAGATGTCCTGTATGCCGATCGTATGAGCTGGTAGACTTGCATGCTAGTTCTGATTAGCCAGTGATAGGTTGTCCTGATATGTGATTTCTTATAGCCTAGGAAGCATGAGATGCTAGATTGGGTATAATTTGTATGTGTAAGGAAATCATTAGCGGGAGTGGGAGCTCCTAGTATGAGTTATAGTATGTGGGATTGGATGCTCGTGATTATTCTATGGATTGGAATGTTACTGTACAAATATTGCTTGCTTTGTGATTTGTGAAACTCTTAGGTTATGGGAGTAAGCTACTAAGTGAATTTGTCAAGTCATATGTGACAAAGGTTGAATAATCTCAGGGTAATGGACTTGACCCAATTACGAAGCTCTTTTTTGAATCCAACTATTGTAGGGACGAGCCTATTACTCGAAGGATTATCTAAGATTTGTTGCATATGATTGTATTCATGAGATGGGTGATTGGCATTATGGGGAGTTCTTCAGCAGCTGATGGTAGGGTGAGGTCGGGGACCTAGGAAAGTCTAGGGATTGCTTCAGTGTGTTTTCTTGCGTTGGTTAGCGAGTGTTGATGTATGGATTTGAGAAGGCGACTTAGAGGATTTGGGAGGATTCTTGATGAAGTATGGATTGGTGTAGAAGGTAGTATCGGGCCCATACTCGAATCGAGAGGAGTCTTGGAGAATCTAGGAATCCTATGGGATGAAGATTCTTGGATATTTTCAGATCCTTTGCATGTTGTTTCGGTATGGTGTTGAGCGCTCAAGAAAGGGGTTCAGATTTTGGTTCGTTTCTAACCCCATGGATATGATCTAGTGGCTTGATGCTACTCCAGGAACTTTAAGTTGCCCCTTTTGATTTTTCTGAGGTTCAAGGTCCATAAAGTTGGCACCTTTAGGATTTAAACCCATCCATGCATGAGTTTGGGTCCTTTTCAAGATGCTAGAATGTTATATTTTGAGGTTGGGTCTTCTTAGGGCATGGAAAGTCACCAAGGCAGCGACTTTTATGGTTCTAGACACTTACTGGACTCGAATCTGTGGTTTGGGCTTCTAGATTCAGCAGGGAAGGATTTTTCATGTTGTGCTTTGGTTTGGGCCATCTTTTGGGCTTAGTTGTCTTAGGCCCTGTAGGGCCATCAAGATTTGGGCTGATAATTGTTCTGAGAAGGCCTACAATGGGTTTGGGCCCAATTTGGAAAATCCGGCCATTGTTTGGCCCTTGGGTTGTTTTTGGTATTTAGGCCTTTTTAGATTGTTAAGTTTGAGCCTAAATCTTTGTCCAAGCTAGGTTAGGGGTAAAATGGTAATTTTGTTGGATTTGGTGTCTAAGCCCATAACTATAATTGGGATATACTTGACCTGATTGTAGCATGGTCCTTTTGGGTTGCCTTCACCAATGCAATTTGATAGGATGAATTTTTGAGAATAAGGTTATTTATGATTTATTAATATATTACAAGTATAATATATTAATATGAAATCAGATTTTTTAATTAGTATTGATCAATAATTAATTTGGAATTAATTTTGTGGTCAAAAGAGACTAATGAAATATATGGGGACTGATTATGTAAATCAATGATTCTAATAGTGTGGGCCAATGATCCATGATTATTTAAGATGGGCTAAACCAATAAGGTAATCCATGGATAGTCCATGGAGGTTAAACCCATGGAGCATAAGAATTTGAAAAGTCATGGAGCATTAAGGTTTACAAAGTGTAACCCTAACATTTGTCACATTAGAAATAGACCCCTCTAGAACCAAAAATGGTTGCATCAACTTTTGAAATAAGTAACTTATTCTCTTAAGCGTCCTCTTGCATATTAGTGTTTGTGAACCATTAGAGGCATCACACTTGGGGTGCTTAAGCTTTAAAGGTCAAGAACTACAAGTCCTTCTAAGAGGTAAGTCATCTAACTAATTGTATTATTCATTTGGAAATTGTATGCTAGTTAGGGAGAATGCTTTGGAAAAATTGAAAATGCATGTATAATTAGAGAAAACATAGATCCAAAGCATTTAGGGTTGCATGTGCACCATAGGAGTGTTATAGTGCTCAAAACCCAACAATAGTATCAGAGCCTAGGATTGTATTCTATTATATTTGATGCTTGGTAATTTTTCAAAGCTGAAAAAGTCAGATTTTCTGTCCTTTGTCTGGTGAACTCGCCAAGTCCATGAACTGATTTGACGAGTCTACTCAGTAACAGAGCAACTCGACGAGTCAGTTCATGCACTCGACGGGTTGAAGGCTTTATTTGCAGAATTTCAGGTTTCTTGGCCATGATTGGATTGGGAACACTACCACAAACTGTTTTGGATCATTAAAAATGTTTTTTCTGATTTGGTAGTGCTTGTACTCATCCAACCACAAGATAATTGTCAAAGTTTTGAGAAAACTGTTATTTTATGTGATAAACAAAGTTGCTTGTAAATTGATGAATTGGAATTATATTGTTTATGAGTTTAATTTGATCAATCATAAATTATGTGATATTTTAGTTGTTAGAAAATTGATCTACATGAACTTTAATGACCTCCATAACTTGTCCTTAAGTTATGGTAAATGAAATGTCTCATCCATTAAACTCATAAGTTATGGATATGAAGAGTATTGACAAGTTTCAAAACTTTCCCTCAAGTTTTGGAATTTGTAAAGTCTCATTAATGAAACTTTAATTCCAAACATTAGAGTTTCAAAAGTTAAAATCCAACCCTTATACTTTATAATATTATAATTTTAATAATATATATATATATATTATATATATATATATATATATATATATAAGACTAGTCAGTCATACCGTTAGTTGACCTCATTCACGAAGCCAGTCTATAATGGGGGTATAAGCTTATTGCCTATAAAATGGCAGTTTAATGGGTGTCCACTCTCACCCACTGCTTCCTTGACTGGTGGAACGTCCTTAGCCGAAAGGGTAGGATAGGACACTAATTCTCCCTCATTAGAAGTATAATGATAAATATAAAGTAACTAAACTCTTATTAAATTTCGAATCTTAGTTACTTTAGGAAAATATGAAAATGGTTCCAATCCATGAAATTACACTTTGCACCTTGTTAATTCGTTAGTAGAGCATGTGTGGTTAACCGACACATTAATATGGGACTGACAATGTGTGGCAAAGGGTAGTTGGGTGTTAATCATAGATCGATGTAGCGTGTGTGGTTAACCGACACATTGATTAGGTGATTTGTAACATCGGGTGTACCAAGTTAATTTGCATGGTTATTCACACCTTGTTTGTGATCCTTGGCATCCCAGTCACAAACTTGAAGGGCACAATCGAGATTTAAACTTGCCATTTAAAAGTTCAATGAATCTCAAAGTGTAACTCCCGTAGATCCGGGCTAGTCAATTTAAAGATAGTAGGGGTCTAAAACGACTTTTTGACAAAAGATTATTTAGAATAAATAATCTTAACCAATTTGTATAATATGTCTCAAGGGTTTCATACATATAAAGAGCGTCAGAATCCGAGTTATAACGAAGAAGTTATGACCCGTTGAAGTTTAGCGACGGAACCGACACGGCACCGCGAAGTCGTAAATAGTGAATTTATGATAGAGAGAATTTTAGCCTTAGTAATATAAATGAAAGTCATAGAATATGTTAACCTGAGAACTTCCATAAAAAGAACGCCAAAATCTGACTTCGTATGAGGAAGTTATGATTTTTCGAAGTTTCAGCTTAGCGGTGTACAACCCAAAGTTCGAGTATTAGATCGAGCGATTTTTAGCCAACACAACCTAAACGAGAATCGAAGATCTCGTTATTATTAGCATAACGATAAAAAGACAGACGAAAATGGACATCGGATGAAGAAGTTATGAGATTTTAACGGATCAATCCTGTCCCGGCCTGTTAAAAATATAACTTTAAAAATAAAGTCAAAATTAGCCGACGGAGTCTAAACGAAAGTTGTAGAGTACGTCTCCACCTACGCGTGGATATAAAGAACGTCAAAAACGGAGTTCATATGAACGAGTTACAAATTATAATAGCATATTTACGTATTAAAATAAAGTATAAATCATATATACGTACATATATATATATATATATATATATATATATATATATATATATATATATATATCATTAGAAAGGTGTCGATGATGTGGTCATTATAAGACTAATATTGAGTTTTTCGACATTAGTTTAGTACACATATCATTAAATCTATTTAAAATAGTATTATGAATGGGTGTTTAGTCGTTTATATAACTATAAGGTCATTATGTAATTATGGAGGGTAGTTTTTGTAAATTCAATTACTATAAATAAGAGGCTTGGGCTCTCGTTTTTCTTGCACCATTCTCTTGAGTCAAGAGTTTTTCTCTTCTTATCCCCCGAGCATTTCGGTCCCTCATGATTCGACTTCTCTTTCTATAGTTTTAGTATAGTAAGGTGAGCGCTGAAGCGTTGCACAAATCATTCTTATAAAGATTCAGCGACAAGGTTCTGCCCCTGCAGAGCCCATCTCCTAGCTAAAATCCCCTTGTAAGTAAGTTATGCTTACTGTATTTTAAATATAGTTTATATTTAAAATTGGTATTGTTATTATAAATTTATAATAAATATTTGAGCTATTATTATGACTTATATAAGTGTCGTTATAATATCTTTTTAACTACTCGCGGTACGGGGAATCTGGTTTAAAGGGTCGCATAGGGTTGTTGGATTTCAGAAGTGCTATACGTCAAAATGGTCCTGCCCTCCGGTGTTTTATATCTGGCCCTGTCTGTACATAGTGGTTGGAAAGTATTGTTTAAACGCTTATATAATAATAATAGTAAGACAAATAATTAGTCACGGTAAATATTAGACTAAAATCTAGTGGTAATAATACTAGGTTTCGTCGAAGGAAATTATTTTAAAGTAAAAAAAACGTTGTCCGAGTACCGAGTCACCACCTTCTCAGGTGAGTGCATAGTTACTTTCATCTTACACATAGATATGAAGTATTTTATATAAGCTACGTGCTATGTGCGCATATTATCTGAATACTTGTTGTCTATGCTGGATGAACGTTTTTTTATACATGTTTTAAATGATTTGAATTGTATACGTCTTTTAAATATACAAGTATGTTGGGTATGAGATGGGTAGATGAATGATGAGAGATAAAAGATGATGTGAGTGAACATTGGCAGCTATAGACTTAGTGCCTAACAAATAACATCGGCAACTATGGACTTAGTGCCTATTAGACAAACACTGGTAGCTATGGACTTAGTACCTGTTAGGAATTGGTAGCTATGGAGTTAGTATCTATTAGATAAACATTGGTAGCTATGGATTTAGTACCCAGCAGCTATGGAATTAGTGCTTTACGAATGAGCATTGGCAGCTATAGATTTAGTGCCAGTTCTATAACTATGGAAGCAAAGAACTTCAGAATGAACGAATGCGGGATAGATGACTCTTAGGATAGATCCTTAAGAGTAAAGAAGATAATGGGGATGGGTAATTGGGTCGATTGTTTGATTATTTAAACATAATAATTATATTATTGTGGGTTGAAAACCCTATGTACTCACCAGGTTTCTCAACCTGACCCACTCAGTTTATTTATATTACAGGTGTTGAGATGAAGTCACATTACACTGAGAGATTAAAGAAATGTAGGTTACTAGTGTAAATAAATGTAAGTTCTGTTTATACTTATGTTTCAGTATTGACGATGACATCCCAAATGTTTTAAAACGAATTAAAAATACTTTTCTTCGGAAATGCTTTGATAACGTATTTATCATGTTTTACTGGGAACAAATTCCGCAACATTTTTATTAAAAGAGGTACTCTGATTTTTATAAAGCATAAACAAAATCGGTCTTTTCTGGCCGTGAAAATCGGGATGTCACACAAAGGATCTTGGAATTTCAAATCCAATTAAAACTTAATAATCTATTTCGTTTTTCATGGTGGAATTTGGTAAATCGTCATTTACCTACCTTCAAATATTTTACAATTAGATTAGGTCATCCTTCTTCGTAATTGTAGAATATTGTGTTGGGTCCTAGCCTTAATATTTCATATTGGGTGTAATATTAAGGATTATCATCTAACCTAAACTTTTTTCTTCTTCTTTTTCAGATGTCTATCCCAAACAATGCTTCCACCCCAATCCCTTCAGGATCTTTCTCCCTCATGAACCTATGTGGGAGGGTCATTTTCGATGGTTCGAACTTCAATGACTGGATTCGAAACATCTTAATGGCTATTCATTATAAGGATAATGAATATGTCCTAGACAAAGAGCTAAAGCAGATTGATGTCACCACTTCTACTCCCGCACAAATCGTTAAACATACTGCTCATGAGAGGGATGCAACAAAGGTGTCGTGTCTAATGATTGCTACCATGACCGCAAAGTTGTAGAAGTCCTATGAGGACTACTATCCTTTTGAAATGTATCAAGATCTGATGGAAAGATACCATCAAAGTGCTCGGTAGGAGAGATATGAGATGATTGCCTCCATGATCACAACTAAGATGAAGGATGGAGAGTCCATCATGACCCACTTGCAAAAGATGCAGAGATATGTGGACCGCTTGCTAAAATTGAATGTCAATTTTGATGAAGAGTTTGCCATAAATTCTACACTCTTTACCTTCTTGTTATGATCAGTTTCGTATGACCTATCATATGAACAAGGAGGAGGTCACTCTTAGCAAGCTTCAAGGCCTTCTAGGGACTGTAGAAATCAACTTGAAAGGCAAGCTGGTTGTGTCTACTCCTA
Organism: Lactuca saligna; assembly: GCF_052625555.1. Lineage (NCBI taxonomy): Eukaryota > Viridiplantae > Streptophyta > Magnoliopsida > Asterales > Asteraceae > Lactuca > Lactuca saligna. The sequence goes on from NC_136422.1 coordinate 151,370,587, forward strand.
TTACTATTACTTCTGCCCCTGTTCTGGTAATCAGACATGGGAAGGGGAAGAAGAGGAAGGCTCCCTCCAAGAGCAGCAAGGGAAATTCTCTTGATGGATCCTCTTCTAGTGGGACCAAAATTGGTTCTGCTAATCCCTCTTCCAATCTGAAGAATGCTGACTGCTTCCATTACCATGAAAAAGGGCACTGGAAACAAAGCTGATGCAAGTATTTCCAAAACATAAAGGATGGGAAGATCAAGCCCTCCTTTGCAGGTATTTACACTATTCAATCTAATAACTCATCACATGCTAATTCTTGGGTCCTTAATATAGGTTGTGGATTTCATATTTGTTCTGATTTGCAGTGACTAAAAAGAAGTAAGGATGTGGAGCACAAGAAGATAAACTTAAGAATGGGAAATAGGAAAGTGTCGCATGTGACCAAGATTGGAGTTTATTATTTATTACTTAGTAATGGTTTAAATTTAGATTTGAATAATTGTTGTTACTCGGCCGATATGGCGAGAAATATTATTTCCTTTCACACTTTGTATAAACAAAGTTTTAACTTTTCTTTTAATAATGAAATTGATGGTATTAATGCTATTTACAATGGTGTATTTTATTTTGAAGCATTACCTTGCAATGGTATATATGAAACTGTGATGGTTGTAGATAACAGAGGAAATAATGTGTTGAACATTGATTCGTCCAATGTTTTGGACAATGCATGTTTGTGGCATTATCGTCTTGGACATGTCAACAAGAAGCACATAGCCCAACTCCAAAAGGATGGACTTTTGGAATCATTCGACTTAAAGTCGGATGAAACTTGCGTGTTTTTTTACTTGGAAAGATAACCAAGTCACCTTTCATTGGTACTTGTGAAAGGGGTGAATGACTATTGGATCTCATACACAAGGGATGCTAACCGCTTCTGTGTGACTTTTACTGATGATTACAATAGTATGGCTATATTTACTTAATCAAGCATAAGTCAGAAACTTTTGAAAAGTTCAAAGAATTTAAGCAATAACCAGAGAATCAATTGGGCTGGAAGATAAAGATGTTACGATCCGATCATGGAGGACAGTATCTTAGTATCGAGTTCCTTGACTATCTCTAGGAATGTGGAATTGTTTCACAATTGATGCCACTAGGACACCACAGCTTAATGGTGTGGCTGAGAGATGCAATAGAACCTTGCTAGACATGGTTCGTTCCATGATAAGTCAAGCTTCGTTACCTATCTCATTCTGGGGGTATGCCTTATAGACTACCGCCCATATACATAATCTAGTCCATACCAAAAAGGTTTCCAAAACACCTCACGAGATGTGGACAGGGAAGCTTCCCTCGTTAGACCACATCAAAGTTTGGAGTTGTGAGGCTTTCGTGAGATGCGATACTAACGACAAGCTTGAACCTCGGAGTGATAGATGTATTTTCATCAACTATCCACAAAATTCCTTTGGTTATCTCTTCTATAGACCGAGTGGCATCGTTGTCTTCATTGTGAGGAGGGGAGTCTTTCGCGAGAGAGAACTCATATGCCAAGAAGACAGTGGGAGGCAAATTGACCTTGAAGAGCTTCAAGAGTTAAGTGATGAAGGAACCTCAAACACTAGCAATCAACCCAGGGAGGAAACTCCGGTTGAGCCAATTGACAAGTCCGTACCTCTGAGACGCTCGAGTAGAGTTGTAGTTCCACATGAGTTTTATGGTTTCCATATTACTGAAAAAGGTGATACATTTATCAGTGATAGCACACTGGTAAATTTGGATGAACCTAACAACTACAAGGAAGCCATGGCAGGCCCCGAGTCTGCAAAATGTAAAGAGGCTATGGGCAGCGAGATTCAGTCCATGTATGACAATCAAGTTTGGAACTTGGTTGAAAATGTACCGGATTGTAAGACGGTCGGGTGCAAATGGATCTTCAAGAAGAAAACCGACATGGATGGGAAAGTACACACATATAAAGCACGATTGGTTGTGAAGGGCTTTACTCAAACTCCGGGAGTTGACTATGATGAGACCTTCTCACCAGTAGCGAAGATTAAATCTATAAGGTTTATGTTGGCCATAGCTGGATTTCATGATTATGAAATATTTCAAATGGATGTAAAAACCGTTTTCCTTAATGGAATGTTGGTTGAAGATGTTTACATGAGTCAGCCAGATCGTTTTGTCAAGGTAAAGTACCCTAATAGATTATGTAAGCTTGAGAAATCCATTTATGGATTAAGACAAGCATCTCGCAGATGGAATCTTTGTTTTTATGAGAATGTCAAAGAGTTTGGATTTCGAGAAGTGAGGATGAGTCCTATGTATATGTCGAAGCTAGTGGGAATTTACTTAGCTTTCTGGTATTGTATGTACATGACATACTGCTCATAGGAAACGATATCCTAACCTTGAAGGAGGTTAAGTCCTGGCTTAGGAACTGTTTCGCTACAAAGGACCTCGGAGAAGCTGCTTATATTATAGAGATAAGGATATTGAGAAACAAGAGTAAAAGACTAATAGGAATTAGTCAAACAACCTACTTGGACAAGGTGTTGAAACATTTCAACATGGAGGAGTCCAAGAAAGGTGACTTACCTATCCAAATCAGTACCAAACTGAGTAAGACTCATAGTCCAAGTATAAAGGCTGAGACAACAGAGATGAGTCGAATATCATATGCTTCTGCAGTTGGCTCGATCATGTATCATATGACTTGTACTTGCCCTGATATGGCCTTTGCTTTAAGCAAGGTCAACAAATATCAAGGGAATCCTGGTAAAGCTCATTGGACTGCAGTTAAGAACATTCTTAAGTACCTATGGAGGACTAATGACTGGTTCCTTACCCTCGGTGGGAGTGATGACTTGAGAGTGACAGGGTATAGCGACGCTAATTTCCAAACCGGTAGATATAATTTACACTTCGAGTCAAGCTGGGTGTTTACCCTGAATTGAGAAATAGTAACATGGAAAAATTCCAAGCAGGAGACTGTTGTTGATTCAACGTGCGAATCAGAGTACAATGCAGCAAGTGAAGCATCGAATGAGGCGATATGGTTGAAAAACTTCATCGGAGACCTTGGAGTCATTACATCCATAAAGGAGCATATGGAGATTCTATGCGATAATGAAGGGGTAGTTGCCTTAACCAAGGAATCGAGAGATCATGGTAGATCCAAGCATATCGACAGAAAGTACCACTTCATAAGATATCAAGTAGAAGAAGGACACCTCGTGGTAATGGGGATATTTTCAGAGGACAACCCAGCAGATCCCCTTACAAAGGGACTGGCTAGGGTTAAGCACTTGCAGCATTAAACAGGCATTGGGCTAATGGATGATAATAGTTTTAGTAGTTAGATAAATAGAAACTTGTAATAGCTAAATTCTAATTAACATTTGATGATTAAATAAAAGGAGTTTTATTTATTAGTAAAGTTAATGTCTTGTTTCAATTATTTACTATTGTTTCACTTTGCATGTTCTGACTTCTAGAATAATAATAATTATTCAAACTATCCACAGTCGATCATACGTTGGAAGTAAGTATGAAAGAATACTATTATGAGTTGGCTTGTAGATTGTCTAAGGAGTTAGACATATCAAGAGTATGCTACACCATTCATGAGTGCTCTTGAAATAAGATTTGAGTATTGGATCAACCCGCGCTCACCTAAATTACTTCATGGAATTTATCACGAGTAATTGTGAGACAAAAATATCATAGAATCTTAAAACCAAGATATATGAGTTGTTGACTGCGAGTTGGTTGTGCATTGATGGCACAAAAACGCATCAGTAACTTGATGTTATAAAACGTGCCGATGTGCATGATTTGATGATTAGTTAATACAAGCATATAATGTCGAATTTTATTTGTTCCTATTATCCTAAGAGGATTAAAAGCGATATCTTGGGCCCCTCGATGATTCTATTTTGACTATGTGTCAGGCCCGGTTAGAACTAAACTGATGTGTTCAGTTATGTTCTAGGTTAGACGAATCAGAAATCAGGAAACAAATTGTAGGACAATAAGTATGACTATGTTCCATGTGTTTGTCCGCATAGATATCTTGAGAACAGAGGAACAAATGATCCCTTATCTGAGGACATGTCACTGACTAGGTCATAGTTCGACAGTGACTTTTGAAAGCTTATGATTGCTAAGTCGGATCCTGAAGTCACATTGGCAGCTATAGTTATTAGACTTATCCAAGTGGGATACTGTTGAATTTGGTGTCTAAGCCCATAACTATAAATGGGATGTACTTGACCCAATTGGAGCATGGTATTTTGGGTTGCCTTCACCAATGCAATTTGATAGGATGAATTTTTGAGAATAAGGTTATTTATGATTTATTGATATATTACAAGTATAATATATCAATATGAAATCATATTATTTAATTAGTATTGATCAATAATTAATTTGTAATTAATTTTCTGGTCAAAAGAGATTAATTATATATATGGGGATTGATTATGTAAATCATTGATTCTAATAGTGTGGGCCAATGATCCATGATTATTTAGATGGGCTAAACCAATGAGATAATCCATGGAGGTTAAACCCATGTAGGATAAAAGTCATTGAGCATTAGGGTTTACAAAGTGTAACCCTAGCATTTTCCACACTATAAATAGACCCCCTAGAACAAAAATCAGTTGCATCATCTTTTGAAATAAGTAACTTATTCTCTTAAGCCTTCTCTTGTATATTGGTGTTTGTGAACCATTTGAGGCATCACACTTGGGGTGCTCAAGCTTCAAAGGTGAAGAACTACAACTCCTTCTAAGAGGTATGTCATCTAACTAGTTATATTGTTCATTTGACAATTGTATGCTAGTTAGGGACAATGCTTTGGAAAATTTGAAAATGCATGTATAATTAGAGAAAACATAGATCCAAATCATTTAGGGTTGCATGTGCACCATAGGAGTGTTATAGTGCTCAAAACCCAACAATGTCGCCACCATTTTGAAACAAAACACATAATCATCAGGGTCACATATAACCTCGAGAGGTTTCACACACTACAGGTTCCCTGGCTTAATCTCAGCTCTCCTTGATTCCAGTACGGATCCTCTGGTTTCAGTAGTATGGACCCATATTACCTTCCACATCTATCCGTACTTTCCTCTAGAATTACCTTGACTTTACCAAGTCCCTCTCACTACTACTTTTCACCGTGCTAGTCTCATAATCATAACATATATCATAGTAAACTTGTATGGGTATTGTAACGCCCGGGTTTTCAGGGCTAAGCATTTTTGTCAATGTAATAGTCTAGGTCAACTATTGTAACAATTTTTGAAGTAATAAATATAAAATATTTGAGTATTATGTGAATTATGTGTGTTTATGTGTTTATTATTTAATTATAAATGTATAATTAATAAAGAATAAAAATGAGCGTCAAAATTAAAGTGTGAGATAATCCCGATATCTCTACATAAAGTTGTAGAATATGTCCCAAGGTTTCCGTGCATATAAAGAATGCCGAAATCCGAGCTATAACGAAGAAGTTATGGCCCGCCGAAGTTTTACGACAAAACCGGCACGATACCGGGAGACGTAAATAGTGAATTTACGATAGAAGACTTTTTAGCCTTAGCAATCTAAACAAAAGTCGTAGAATATGTTAAACTAAGAACATCGATAAAAAGAACGCCCAAATCTGACTTCGTATGAAGAAGTTATGATTTTTCTAAGATTCGGCTTAGCAGTGCACGGCCTGAAACTCGAATTTTAGTTCGAGCGGTTTTTGGCTTACGCAACGTAAATGAGAGTTGAAGATCTCATTAATAGGAAATCAATGGTAAAAAGACAGACAAAAACAGAGTCCGTATGCAGAAGTTATTAATTTTACGCAGACGTTTAACAGTATAATCTCCTTGTACTGTTAAATTTAAGATCGGTCGAGAATTAGCTGACGGTGTCAAAATGAAAGTTGTAGATCTTATTATTACCTACGCGTGGATATAAAGAACGTCAAAAACGGAGGTCGTATGTGAAAGTTACGGATTTTAGAAGTCGGAAGTGTGCTGTGCGAAAATGGGTGATGTGGCACAATCTTGGCCATTGCTTTCTCTCCAAGGCTTGCCACCAGATGGTGACATGTGGCACCAAGTTCAGCCACATTTCACCCTATAAATACCACCTCTCCCACCCTCATTTTCTTCACACCTTTCCCATTCTTTCTTCTCTTTACTCTCTCTCTCTCTCTAGAACCTCTCTCTAGCCCCGAAATCCCCCGAAAAGCCTAGGGAACCTCCCTAGCACGAGGCGGAAGCCCCGGAGTGCTTGAAGGCTCCGAGAAGAATAGCTTTTCGGCTCGGGAACGCTGCTCCAAGCAAAGCCCGGTTTTCTATAAAACCCGCTGTAAGTGAGCTACGCCTACGCTATTTTTAATATAACTTTTATTTAATTATAGTAACGTTATTAGGAACTTATAATAAATACTTGGGCTATTATTATGGGTTATATAAGTATTTTTTTGACGCTTATATAATAATAATAATAGCTAGACTATTAATTAGTCTCGACGAATAATAAACTAAACTCTAGTGGTAATAATACTAGGTTTCGTCGAAGAAAAATTCTTTTTAAGAAGCGAAGCGCTGTCTGAGTTCGGAATCACCACCTTTTCCGGTGAGTGCATAGTTACTTTCAGCTTACACATAGATATGAAGTATTTAATATAAATTACGTGCTGTGTGTGAATATTAAATGAATACTTGCTATCTATGCTGGATGAACGTTTTATAAATGTTTTCAAAGATTTAAACTGTATATGTATTTTATATCTACAAAATGTGCTGGGTAAAACATGGGTAGATGTAATAGTTGCTGTGTGACAAAATAAAATAATGAGAGGCCTCGTTATAGATGTTATTGATGATCCAGTCATCTAGCGGAGTATAGATGACGACCACGGACTATTCTAGACAGTCCAGTGGAACACTAGCAGACTCGCAACCTGTAGGTGTTTATTTGAACTGTGTGCTCACCAGATGTACTCCATCCCCCACATGGTTGCCTATTAGGACATTTATTGCTGAGGAATCCCCTTAGCAGTAGTGTCCGTCCCGATGATAATCCTTAGGCTAGGTCCCTTATGATAGGTGTTTAGGGACGTAAAGTGAGGATAACGGGAACGGGTAATCGGGTTATTGTTGATTGATGAAATTAATAAACTTATTTATTGTGGGTTGAAAACCCTATGTGCTCACCAGGCTCCCAAGCCTGACCCACTCAGTTTTATGTATTACAGGTAGTGGCGCATGAGCATAGGTGTGATGTTTTGGACGAGGGATTACGGATATAGGCCTGTAGATATGAAATAATGTAGTAAGGCTTATATTGTACTGTTTATACTTTTGATCTGTACGAACATGACATCCCGAGTCTTTTAATGAATACATTTCTATGGAAATGATTTTGATAAATCTTTATCATATTATTGTTTTGGGACAAATTCCGCAAACCATTTATTAAAAGATAACTCTGATTTTGAAATAAAGTATAAACAAACCGGTCTTTTCTGGCCGTGATTTTGGGGATGTCACAGTTGGTATCAGAGCATTAGTTTAAGCGAACTAGGAATTTGTAGGATTTCTAGACTTAAACTTAGAATGCTAAGCGATGATTGTGAGGTTTTAGCACTAGCTTATTTTAGGAATTGTGCCTAAAATGCTTTTATGTGCTAAATGTTTTATGCATGATATGCTGTTATTTTGTTCGGGATCTATGGTCTGTTGCCGACCGGATCTGGAACCTTATGTGTTTAGGATTCTAAACGTACGACTACGATATTAGAACTAGCATGTAAACGTGTCGGAGTGATAAGGACGATTTAAAACGTCTCTCCTAAATAAAGATCTAAATCCACCTTATTCGGTATATAGATCAAGATGGTAAGGACCCGTAGCGGAAACGTAAACGCAAATGGGAACGGACACCAACCCCCCGTGATCGAGCAAATACCAGTTGTGGAAGCCGCCGCCGGACCAATAACGATGTCCGGAGTGCAAGCGATGATCCAGGCAATGTTGGATCGTCAAATGGAGGAAACCAGGCGTTTGCTCCAGCAAAATCGAGAGGAAGCGACTATTTAGCTCGAACAGCCCGAGTTGAACGAAGGGCAGACTGAAGAAGGAAACTACAGTGGGACTATTGGTCAAGCCAACCCACCGATAGTTAGGCAAAACCACCAGGATGGAGGAAATGATGGACGTGGATGCAAATACAAGGATTTCATGGTATCCAAGCCACCGAGTCTATCCGGAAGCCCGACGCCGGTGGAAGTCATGAACTGGATCTCTGAGATGGAGACAATGTTTGAGAGTTGCGAGTGTAGCAATAGGCAGAAGACTGCTCTTGCAGTTCCTCTATTGAAATCTGGAGTACTAAGCTGGTGGAAGCTATTAGCTGATTCAATGCCCAAAGGTGAAGCAAGCAAAATGTCGTGGGAGGATTTTCTGGTACAGTTGAAGATGCAATACTGCTCTGAGCAGGATCTTCTGGAGATCAGCAACGAATTCCAGAATCTGAAGAAGGGAAGAATGAGCGTTACTGAATACGCTGCAAGCTTTACTGAGAAAATGAAGCTTGTTCCTCACCTCGTCCCAACTGAACTCTCCAAGGTTAACAAATTTGCCCTCGGATTACCAGCGGACTTCGGTCCAATGGTCAAGCAAACTACCACTCTAAAAGCTGCCATCTGGGCTGCTAAGAATGTGGAGACCCAGATACGAGAAAAGGGTCTGGAGAGAGCGGAAGTGGGAGAGAAACGGAAATTTGACGGATCCTCGAGGTCCGGTAAGAAAGGTAGATTCTCGAAGTCTAGTTCGAGAGGAGGAGGATCAGAAGCAAAGTGGTGTGACAAGTGCAAGAAGAAGCACTCTGGGAAGTGTGATGGAGGGGTCACTTGTTACAAATGCGGAAAGCCTGGGCACTATGCCAACGAATGCACCCTTAACCAGAAAGCCTGTTATGGGTGTAATGAAGAAGGGCACATTTTGAAGGACTGCCCGAAGAAGAAGGAGGCAGGAAGACCCAACATACCACCAAAGCTGAAGGCGAGAGCCTTCCAGATGACGCTCGAGGCTGCAAAGGAGGCAGCAGACGTCGCTTCAGGTACCTTTCTTGTAAATGGTTTGCCTGCAAATATACTGTTTGATTCCGGAGCCAACTACTCCTTTGTGTCGCATAAATTTAGTGCGAAATTAGCATTACCTGTAGAAAAACTTGATAACGCCCTAATTGTAGAAGTTGCCAGTGGCAAATTCGTACCTGTTAGTAATCGTATTAGGAACATCGTCATTGACCTAAACGGAAACGAATTCCATGAGGAACTATTACCCATAGAGTTAAACGGTTTCGACATCGTTTTGGGTATGGATTGGCTTAGCGCCAACGATGCCGAGATATTATGCCGAAAGAAGATAGTTAGGATAAACCCACCCGGAAAGGAATCATTTATGGTGTACGGGGACAAACGCAGAGTAAATTCTGGAATCATCTCCCTGATGAAAGCCAGGAAATGTTTGTCCAAAGGATGTGCATCATACTTGGCATTCGTAATCGATGCTAAGAAGGAAAAAAAAAAAGAGGTGCAGAATATACCGGTTGTGTGCGATTATCCAGAAGTCTTTCCCGAAGATCTTCCCGGATTACCACCTGATAGGCAAGTAGAGTTTCGTATAGACTTATTACCAGGAACAACACCGATAGCAAAGGCACCTTACCGATTAGCACCAACGGAGATGAAGGAGCTCATGACGCAACTTCAGGAGCTGTTGGACAGCGGTTTCATTCGACCTAGTTCATCACCCTGGGGAGCTCCGGTGTTATTCGTGAAGAAGAAAGATGGAAGCATGAGGATGTGCATAGACTACCGAGAGCTGAATAAGGCAACGGTGAAGAACAAGTATCCATTGCCGAGGATTGATGACCTATTCGATCAGCTGCAAGGTTCGAGCTACTTCTCAAAGATCGATCTTAGGTCAGGATATCATCAGCTGAAAGTGAGAGAGCAGGATATTGAGAAGACTGCATTCAGAACAAGATATGGACACTACGAGTTCTTGGTTATGTCATTCGGACTAACCAATGCTCCCGCAGCATTCATGGATTTGATGAACAGGGTTTGTAAACCATTCCTCGATAAATCCGTGATAGTGTTCATCGATGACATTCTCATTTACTCGAAAAACCAGGAGGAGCATGGCAAGCATCTACGAGAAGTGTTGGAGGTGTTAAAGAAGGAGAAGCTTTTTGCAAAGTTCTCCAAATGCGACTTTTGGATACGGGAAGTCCAATTCTTGGGTCATGTTGTTAACCAAGAAGGAATAATGGTTGACCCTGCCAAGATCGAAGCTGTAATGAAGTGGGAACGTCCGAAGAATCCCACGGAGATTCGAAGCTTTCTAGGATTAGCCGGATATTACCGACGATTTATCCAAGGCTTTTCTTTGATAGCTGCTCCATTAACAGCTTTGACCCATAAAGGAGCTACGTATACATGGAGTGAGAAACATGATGAGGCGTTCGAGAAGCTAAAGAAGAAGTTATGTGAAGCGCCGATACTTTCTCTACCCGATGGAGTCGAAGATTTCGCAGTTTATAGTGATGCATCTGGAGTCGGGTTAGGTTGTGTTCTGACCCAAAGAGAAAAGGTGATAGCATACGCATCTCGACAATTGAAAGAGCACGAAAAGAACTACCCCACTCATGATCTGGAGTTGGCAGCGGTAGTATTCGCCTTAAAGATATGGAGGCATTACCTCTACGGCACGAAGTGCAAGCTCTTCACTGATCATAAGAGTCTCCAGTATCTCTTTAATCAGAAGGAGTTAAACATGAGGCAACGACGCTGGCTAGAACTTCTCAAGGACTACGACTGTGAGATACTTTACCACCCAGGTAAAGCAAATATTGTTGCTGATGCTCTCAGTCGGAAAGTCAATCTTGAAAGAAGAAGGCCAAGAGCGTTAAGAATTGAAGTCGTCTCGATGATTGTGGAAAGTATCAGGAAAGCTCAAGAAGAAGCCTTAGAAAAGAATGACCGAAAGGAAGAACGTTTGGGAAAAACGTTAGTGTTCGGTACGAACAGTCGAGGACTGAATGTATTCCAAGATCGAATTTGGGTACCTAAGACGGGAGGAATAAGAGATCTTCTAATGGAAGAAGCACACAAGACCATGTACTCGATTCATCCCGGTAGCACTAAAATGTATAAGGACCTAAAACCCTACTACTGGTGGCCGACGATGAAGCTCGATGTTGCGAAGTATGTGGCTGAGTGCATAACATGTGCGAGGGTTAAGGCACAACATCAAAAACCGTATGGGAGTTTAGAACCCTTACTTGTACCCATGGGTAAATGGGAAGACATCACCATGGATTTTGTGACTAAACTGCCCAGAACGAAGAATGGACACAACATGATTTGGGTAGTCGTGGATCGTTTCACCAAGAGTGCACACTTCATAGCCGCCAACGAGAAGTGGTCTATGGATAAGCTCGCAAATGCTTACGTGAAGGAAATTGTAAGACTTCACGGTGTCCCTCTTACGATTGTGTCAGATCGTGATAGTCGTTTCACGTCAAGGTTTTGGAGGAGTCTACAAGAGGAGTTGGGTACAAAGTTGTGTTTGAGTACTGCTTACCATCCGCAAACTGATGGTCAGAGTGAAAGAACGATTCAGACGTTGGAAGATATGCTGAGAGCATGTACCCTCGAATTCCAAGGGAATTGGGACGAGCACTTACCTCCGGTAGAATTTTCCTACAACAATAGTTTTCACTCGAGCATCAAGATGGCTCCTTATCAAGCCTTGTATGGGCAGAAGTGTCGTACGCCGTCTTGTTAGCTTGAAGCCGGAGAAAAGCAGTTTATGGGCCCCGAGATAGTCCATGAGACTGCTGAGAAATTGAAGGTGATTAGGGAAAGAATGTTAGAAGCTCAGGATCGTCAGAAGAGCTATGCCGACAAGAAAAGACGACCGATAACCTTCGAAGTTGGGGATTCCGTTTTACTTAAAGTCTCACCGTGGAAGGGACTTATACGATTTGGGAAACGAGGAAAGTTGAGTCCAAGGTTTATTGGACCGTTCAAAGTTCTTCAGAAGATTGGGAACCAAGCTTACAAGCTGGAATTGCCCGAAGAACTCAATGGTATTCATAACACCTTCCATGTGTGTTATTTGAGGAAATTCATGGGAGATGTTCCCGACATAATTCCAATCTCGGAATTAAGGATGGATGAGAATAAAAGGCTTATCGAAGAGCTTGAGGCAATTATTGACCATAAGACTAAGAAGTTACGACACAAGATGGTCAACTTGGTGCTAGTCCGATGGAAACATTCGAATGGGCCGAATCTCACTTGGGAAACAGAGGATGACATGATGAGTCGCTATCCACATCTGTTTGCTGATGCATGATTCCGGGACGGAATCATCCTAAGGGGGAGAGAATTGTAACGCCCGGGTTTTCAGGGCTAAGCATTTTTGTCAATGTAATAGTCTAGGTCAACTATTGTAACTCTTTTTGAAGTAATAAATATAAAATATTTGAGTATTATGTGAATTATGTGTGTTTATGTGTTTATTATTTAATTATAAATGTATAATTAATAAAGAATAAAAATGAGCGTCAAAATTAAAGTGTGAGATAATCTCGATATCTCTACATAAAGTTGTAGAATATGTCCCAAGGTTTCCGTGCATATAAAGAATGCCGAAATCCGAGCTATAACGAAGAAGTTATGGCCCGCCGAAGTTTTACGACAAAACCGGCACGATACCGGGAGACGTAAATAGTGAATTTACGATAGAAGACTTTTTAGCCTTAGAAATCTAAACAAAAGTCGTAGAATATGTTAAACTAAGAACATCGATAAAAAGAACGCCCAAATCTGACTTCGTATGAAGAAGTTATGATTTTTCTAAGATTCGGCTTAGCAGTGCACGGCCTGAAACTCGAATTTTAGTTCGAGCGGTTTTTGGCTTACGCAACGTAAATGAGAGTTGAAGATCTCATTAATAGGAAATCAACGGTAAAAAGACAGACAAAAACAGATTCCGTATGCAGAAGTTATTAATTTTACGCAGACGTTTAACAGTATAATCTCCTTGTACTGTTAAATTTAAGATCGGTCGAGAATTAGCTGAAGGTGTCAAAATGAAAGTTGTAGATCTTATTATTACCTACGCGTGGATATAAAGAACGTCAAAAACGGAGGTCGTATGTGAAAGTTACGGATTTTAGAAGTCGGAAGTGTGCTGTGCGAAAATGGGTGATGTGGCACAATCTTGGCCATTGCTTTCTCTCCAAGGCTTGCCACCAGATGGTGACATGTGGCACCAAGTTCAGCCACATTTCACCCTATAAATACCACCTCTCCCACCCTCATTTTCTTCACACCTTTCCCATTCTTTCTTCTCTTTACTCTCTCTCTCTCTCTAGAACCTCTCTCTAGCCCCGAAATCCCCCGAAAAGCCTAGGGAACCTCCCTAGCACGAGGCGGAAGCCCCGGAGTGCTTGAAGGCTCCGAGAAGAATAGCTTTTCGGCTCGGGAACGCTGCTCCAAGAAAAGCCCGGTTTTCTATAAAACCCGCTGTAAGTGAGCTACGCCTACGCTATTTTTAATATAACTTTTATTTAATTATAGTAACGTTATTAGGAACTTATAATAAATACTTGGGCTATTATTATGGGTTATATAAGTATTTTTTTGACGCTTATATAATAATAATAATAGCTAGACTATTAATTAGTCTCGACGAATAATAAACTAAACTCTAGTGGTAATAATACTAGGTTTCGTCGAAGAAAAATTCTTTTTAAGAAGCGAAGCGCTGTCTGAGTTCGGAATCACCACCTTTTCCGGTGAGTGCATAGTTACTTTCAGCTTACACATAGATATGAAGTATTTAATATAAATTACGTGCTGTGTGTGAATATTAAATGAATACTTGCTATCTATGCTGGATGAACGTTTTATAAATGTTTTCAAAGATTTAAACTGTATATGTATTTTATATCTACAAAATGTGCTGGGTAAAACATGGGTAGATGTAATAGTTGCTGTGTGACAAAATAAAATAATGAGAGGCCTCGTTATAGATGTTATTGATGATCCAGTCATCTAGCGGAGTATAGATGACGACCACGGACTATTCTAGACAGTCCAGTGGAACACTAGCAGGCTCGCAACCTGTAGGTGTTTATTTGAACTGTGTGCTCACCAGATGTACTCCATCCCCCACATGGTTGCCTATTAGGACATTTATTGCTGAGGAATCCCCTTAGCAGTAGTGTCCGTCCCGATGATAATCCTTAGGCTAGGTCCCTTATGATAGGTGTTTAGGGACGTAAAGTGAGGATAACGGGAACGGGTAATCGGGTTATTGTTGATTGATGAAATTAATAAACTTATTTATTGTGGGTTGAAAACCCTATGTGCTCACCAGGCTCCCAAGCCTGACCCACTCAGTTTTATGTATTACAGGTAGTGGCGCATGAGCATAGGTGTGATGTTTTGGACGAGGGATTACGGATATAGGCCTGTAGATATGAAATAATGTAGTAAGGCTTATATTGTACTGTTTATACTTTTGATCTGTACGAACATGACATCCCGAGTCTTTTAATGAATACATTTCTATGGAAATGCTTTTGATAAATCTTTATCATATTATTGTTTTGGGACAAATTCCGCAAACCATTTATTAAAAGATAACTCTGATTTTGAAATAAAGTATAAACAAACCGGTCTTTTCTGGCCGTGATTTTGGGGATGTCACAGGTATCTTGGCAAAAATTTACTTGAGCTCGACCGATTGCACGCAGCACAACTTGTTCTTTCTCAAAACCCTTAATTTAAATTTTAGAAAAATTGTTTTTATTGTAAAAATTTCTCAAACCCTCGATTTGAGTCCAGTCACCCCCGAAGGTGTGTCCGAATCCCTCAAACCAAGGCTCTGCTACCAACTTCTAACATCCCAAAAATTTAAGACCAAAAATTTCATTTTTAATTTATAAAACAGATTACTAGAAACATATTCAAGTTCATATCATATCATAAAAACCCATAAATCATATAACTCAAAACATGTCAAAGTAAATAATGTCAGAGTACAAAACTTAGTGAATTCCCCATCATACCACATACCATATAATACACATACTGTCTAGCATATCTGGGTGTTGGCCTACCCCTTCAGTCTCTTTCAACCGGTAACTGCCTAACATATATGGGTGCAGTGGCGGAACTAGAAATTTTTATATGGGGGTACAAAAATTATCAATAAATATTCTATGTAGTTATCATATTCGAGATATTAAAAAACATGATATAATCTCTTTAGATGGGGTGCAATAAGATAGAACAGGTCTACAAATAAATTTTTTTATATACATAAAACAATTTTTTTGGGGGTGCTGTAGTACCCTCAACGCCCCATCTGGCTCTGCCACTGTACGGGTGTTGGCCTACCCCTTCGGTCTCTTTCAACCAGTAACTGCCTAGCATATCCGGGTGTTGGCCTACCCCTTCGGTTTCTATCAACCGGTAACTACCTAGCATATTTGTGTGCTGGCCTACCTGTAACACTCCGTTCGAAATTAAATAAAATGAGTAAATAACTAATAAACTCTTAAGCCCTAAGATATTATTATTAATATTGTTGTATCCAAACCTAAGCTATCAATTGCGCGCTATAGCGGCGCTATAGCGTTTTGCGGAGGTCAGGAACCGCTTTTTTCAACTTAGCGTTTTCATTTCACGGTACCGCTATTAGCGGCGCTATTCACCGCTATTTACCGCTATTTCAATAACAGCTATAGCGGCGCTATGGGCGCTATTCCATTTTCGTTCACATTTAGGGTCATTTTGTTACTTTGTCAATGAAAAACTAGTTTTAATGATCTCACTACACTTTCATTTTAAAATGCTCAAACAACTAACATAATTAAAAGCATTCAAAGCAACTACGTCTATCGACAACTCTCTTTCTCATCTTTTTCTGTACTCACGACGACTTCAGCTGCTATGGTCGGACTCCATTAATGTTTTTTGTAAATCAAACCACACCTATGAGGCTACGACTTGGTACTTAACTCTTTATATCAACCATAACCTACTAATCCGATATTGAACATGGGCAATACAGTTAATCTCTATTTGACACTTTGAGACTACGTAGTTTCCCTATTACCATAATAGAATATTATGTTATGTGTTTATATGAGTTTTTAGGTTTATGATATTAATTCTATATATACTTATAGTATTAATACTCAAATATATATAACTTCTGTATAAATATAATATAAAATTATAAATTATACGTAATATTAAAAAAACGCTATATCACCGTTATACCACCGCGATAACCGCGATCTCAAATAGCGGCATGTGACCGCTATTGAAATTTTGACCGCGATAACTGCATAGATCCAAACCAATAACATCCTAGCGAGGCATTGGTTTTGGAAGTCAAATGTCACAATTTAGGATATTTGGGGTTCATACGTAAATTCCGGATTAGTTTGTAAGGAAATGTGAAGGTTGAGGGATATTTAGTAAATTATGGGTTTAATAAGAAACAATTCATGAAGACAGGGGCTGCATGGTAATTATTAGGAATTTAATTGAATATATTTTGGAGGATAAAGAGCCAAATAGTAAATTTTGGGCTTAGTTTGAAAAGAATGTGTAGAGGCAGGGACTATTATTGTTAAAAGGTGGATAAGTTTCAAAGGATCATGGGACTTAAACCCGTCATTCCCTTCCCTTCTGTTTTTCTTTAAACACATCGAACCCTAAACCTAATGCATCGCCAGCCACCACCCTTATTTCTCCTATCTTCATTCGCCTACATGACAACACCGTGCACCACCGCGTTGAGGACACAACCCATCGAGTCAAGTGTTGCAGCCGCCGGTACTATTGTTGCTGGAGACGGAGACCGATGATGGAAGTTCGTTCAGTCGGAAATTACGGGACGAAAGTCGTAGCCGCCACCTCCTTGTCTTTAAGATGGAGAAACGAAACCATAATGAAGTTGCCGCTATTCTCAGTCAAATACAAGCCGTTTTTTACCACCAAACAACCATCGTGCGCTGTTCATGTGGAAGATGAGGACCGCCAATGGGAGTTGTGATAGCAAGCGATTAGAAGAAGCAAGTTGTTGGATGTCGAGTCGTGTTCATGTGAGTACAGGTTTTCCTGCTCGTGTTTGTGTGAGTGTGTGTGCTGTTGTATCATGTCTATTGTATGCGTGTGTAAGGATTGTTGTGTCGCCGGAGAAACCACTACCACCACCGTGAGGTGGTGGCTGCCATCATGAAGCAACTGTTGTCACCGCCTTATGTCACCAAGTGGGTGGGTGGATTTCCTTCATGAGCAGAAGACGTGTGTTGTGTGTGATTTGTAATGGGCAGAAAACAAGAACAGCCACCACCACCGTGAGGTGGTGGCTGCCACCACATACCATCACCGGCCACCAAGAGGATGGTTGTGTGTGTATGTGTGTTTATTTTTGGGGTTTAATCATTGTAAAATGTAATTAGAAAAGTTGAACAATGAAAAGAAACCCTAACCACCACTGTGAGGTGGTGGCTGCCGCCACCGGCCACCGTGTCGGGTGACGGTGTGCCCCGTTTGTATTGTGACTCGTTTGGGATGTTTGGACAAAGTGACTGAAACCCTAATGGGCCTAATGAACCTTAATTGATCAAAAGACCTAGCTATTGGGTCTATTAAGCTAAGATGGTATTGGAACCCCTAATTAGGGTTTAGAAAACCCTAATATTGGATTTATGGGCTTGGACTTATCAGGACCCACTTTTGGGCCATTAGAATGGAATTGTGTATTAAGACAAAACACACCATATGATTTATTTAGAAGAGGGATGAACTTAATGGATTAAGTCCTTAATGGGTTAAGTGAGAAACACTTAACCCTAATTGTCATTTTATGTGAAACCCTAATTTCACTTGGGCTTTGAGTTGGGCCTTTCTATTGGGTTTTGGTGATTGGGATATTGATAGGACATCCAAGAACAATTATATGGACTATAATAATTTAATGGGATTAGGGTAAGGCCCATGTGAAGGTTTGGGCCTAATTTGGAAAATTGGGTTATAGATGGACCATAATTGGGTATTTATGATTATGAGATATTAGGCCATTAGAAATGCAAATGTTTGGACTGGACTAAATGGTTGGGCCTTTGAATGAGACCATGTAAAGGTTTGGCCCAATTTGGAAAATTGGGCCCTATGTTGGGCTTTGGTCCATGGTTTGACTTTTAGGCCTTTGGATTGGGCCTTGGACTGGGTAAAGCTGAGTTAGGGTAAAGTAGTCTTTTACCCCAAGTATGGAGTTGTGGTTATGCATTGGAACCCAATTATTAATTGGGTATTGTTTGATGTTGGCAGTTCGGGAACCTGTCAAGCAGCAGCTGGAAGTTCTTCCGCAGGACTTCAGCAGTGCGAGGTGAGTCTTCTCACCATACCCATGGGTCTAAGGCACCAAGGTCAACCCATTATGTGATTATGGTGTATGTGTTAGTCATTATGTGATTTGATATGCTATGTGATTACGTGTTATTGCATGGAAGACCCTGGGAGGAACTTGTGGCATTGGATGTAAGACTATATGGGGTAACCCATGGCATTCCTAGGTAAAGACCATGTGGGGTAGCCCATGGCATTGGATGTAAGACCATGTGGGGTAGCCCATGACATTCCTAGGTAAAGACCATGTAGGGTAGCCCATGGCATTAGATGTAAGATAATGTGAGGTAGCCCATGACATTCCTAGGTAAAGA
Organism: Lactuca saligna; assembly: GCF_052625555.1. NCBI lineage: Eukaryota > Viridiplantae > Streptophyta > Magnoliopsida > Asterales > Asteraceae > Lactuca > Lactuca saligna. Next base: position 151,389,424 of record NC_136422.1, read on the forward strand.
CCATGTGGGGTAGCCCATAGCACAATAGTGTAAGACCCTGGGGGGATCCCACGACATCCTTACAGGTTTATTTTTTTATGTATAGATATTTCTGTTATATATGATATGTTTATATGATGTCTGTTATGCTAGTTGTCATTGTGATACTTGCATGGAAGACCCCGGGGGGAGCCATTGCAATTGGACATAAGGCCATGTGGGGTAGCCCGTGGCATTCCCAGGTTAAGACCATGTGGGGTAGCCCATGACACAATGGTGTAAGACCCTCGGGGGAGCCCATGGCATCCTTACAGGTTTTTGTATGCCTGGCTTATGTGTTATATGTAGCTTCTATAGCTAGCAGGAATTGTGATACATGTAGCTTTTATAGCTAATAGGATATATGATATGTGGATTGTGTGTATGGTATGCTCTGGTAAACTCACTAAGCTTCGTGCTTATAGTTTTTTTTATGGTTTTAGGTATCATCATTTTGGAAAGGAAGGGCTCGAATTGATTGCAACGCATACACCTACAATTTCTGCAATGAATGATTTTGGGATAAACTCTGATAAATGATTTACTTGACTATGATTTGAAATGTTTGAATTAAATGGTATTAATGTTTTAGTTATATTAAAAACAAAATTTTTACCCTTGATTTTTGGGTCATTACACTACCACTACCACATAATACTCTAGCATATAAATATATATCACATACTATAACACCCATAAAAATCAATCCAATTTAAAGCCATTAGTTATTACAAAATGTTTTTAAAATAGGTTAATATCAGAGTGTCCTAGAAACCATAAGTCCAAAACACGAGGATGAGTACGGTCACGCCTTCGCCTTGCTGAGACATCTGAAGCACCTGAAACAATAAACTGAAACCGTAAGCACAAAGCTTAGTGTGTTCCCCTAAAATACTCATACACACAATAATACACATATATTCACAAACATCCTACTATGAGTCTAGTAAACCATTGGGTTTGAATACCCCAGGCCCTCAACCATCTGGTTGGAATGCCGACATACTACGGGTCCAATCATCCTCGTGATGGAATACCCCAGTCCCATAACCAATAGGTTGGAATGCCCACATACTATGAGTCCAATTATCCTCGGGATGGAATACTTACAACCCACAACCAATAGGTTGGAATGCCAGGGTCTATTGGCTTTTGCACAAAGTAGATAAGCCTCAACCGCCAAACAAACATGTGCCTATATAACAGATAATCACATAACAGTCTATAGACAGGCAAACCAATCTAACAGATCATAACAGCATAACAACATCCTATCTACCTGTATACCGATCTAACAGATCTTAGCAACATATAACATCCTATATACCAGGGTACTGATCTAACGGATCATAACAACATATAACATCCCATATACCAGGATACTGATCTAACGGATCATAACAACATATAACATCCCATATACCAGGATACTAATCTAACGGATCATAACAGCATATAACATCCCATCTACCAGGATACCGATCTAACATATCGTACTAGCATAACGTATCAGGATAACAATCCAAAAAGGTTCGGCCTTGGTGCCTTAGACCCTTGAGTATAGTGAGGAAAACTCAACGCACACTGCTGAAGTCCCGCAGATAAAACTCCAACTGGTGGTTGACAGATTCTCGAGCTGTCAACATCAAACAACATCCAATCAATAATTGGGTTCCAAGCCCAAGTTCCAACTCACACTCCAAAGGCCCAATAGTCAACCAATAGACTAAAGCCCAACATATGGCCCAATTTTCCAAATTTGTCCCAGACCTCTACATGGACTTTCCTTATCATCCATCCAATTATTCTAGTCCAAACTCTTGGTATTCCCATGGCCCAATATCACATAATCATAAAGGTCCAGTTATGGCCTACCTATGGCCCAATTTTCCAAATTAGGCCCAGTTCCTTCACATGGGCCTTACCCTAAAACTCATCTAATTATTTTGGTCCATTTACTTGTTTTTGGATAGCCTATAAATAGTCCAACCACCAAGGACCAATAGGAAGGCCCAAGTGAAATTAGGGGTTTTACATGAAATGATGATTAGGGTTAAGTGTTTCTTACTTAACCCATTAAGGACTTAATCCATTAAGTCTAATATTACCTTAGGTTAATTTGCTAATGATTACTATTTAATATATATAAGTTTATTAAATAATTCTCGTGTGGTCCCGATAAATCCCAAAATTAGGGTTTTCCAAACCCTAATTAGGGTTTCAGACCCAAATACTAGCCCATTAATCAAATGTTTGAGCTTTTGGTCAATCGGGCTTCATTAGGCCCATTAGGGTTTTATTGGGTCCATTAGGGTTTTATTGGGCCCACTTTGTCTAAGCATCCCCAAATGAGTAGAAATGCAAATGAGGCACACCACCACCCAACATGGCGGTTGGTGGCGGCAGCCACCACCTCACAGTGGTGGGTATGGATTTTTCTATTGATTATTCCGGCACGATTACAATTTACAACCCAATCCAAATAACACACATGCACATACTAATATAAACACACACATTAATAAAACATACACACACACACACAAGCGTACTGTGGCGGCAGGTGGTGGTCGGAGGTGCTAGCCACCACCTCACGATGGTGGTGGTTCACTTTTGATTCTCGATTACTCAACCCCCATATAACTCATCCTAACAATGGAAACACACCCAAAAACACTTTTGTTTGTGAAATACACCTAACCACCCACCTAGTGGCGTACGGCGGCGATGGCGGTGGTTGAGCTAGGTAGCAGCAACATCGGTTAATAGCAACAACTTCATTATCAGTGGCAGCCACCATGGCCGACTGACATGGTGGTTCTTCACGCCTTTCATTCAACAGAACCCTCTCCCACACACCATCGCATAACAAACCATGAACCCAACCACCATCCCCTGGTGGCGTGCGGTGGACGGAAATACCACAGACGGTGGTCACTCAAAGCTTATGGCGGTGTTGGGCACAGCCAGGCGTAGCACGGCTGGAACGAAGAGGAGATGTGACTGGGAGCGATGGCAGCGACACTCACGATGATGGACCTGTCCTTCCGCATTCTACCTATCGCGACGTCATTCTTCGGGAAGCTTCACGTCGATCTCTGATACCGTCGGCAATTAAGATGTGCGAGGTTAGCTTCGTCGACAGTTGGCGACGGCGCTCTAGTGAACTTCGACGGCGACAAGCATGGCGGCTAGAGGGAGGTAAGGTGAGGGTGGCGGCCGAATGAAGCATTAGGGTTAGGGTTCCGGATGGTGAGGTTATATACCTGCCTCATGTAAAGATCAGCCCATGATGACGCAAATGGTCCCTCACTTCTTTATTCTCTTTCAAAACAGGTCCTAAATCTACCCTTTTAACCCCTCATTCTGAAAACCTTTACGAACCAAGTCCGAATCTTACCAATCAGCCCCCTCTTCTACAAAATCTTCTCATCTTAGGTCCAAAATTTACTTTTTAGTCCCCGCTTCCATAAATTCTTACATATTAAGTCCGAATAATACCAAACACCCCTTGACTTATGAAAATATTTACAAATTAAGTCCCAAAATTACACTTTAACCCCTGTATATTCAAATCTTGGCATTTAGCTTCCCGAAACCAACTCCCAGCTAATTATTATTTGATTTTGGATTATAATAACACATAATAATATTAATAATAATAATAATAATAATAATAATAATAATAATAATAATAATAATTACTCCTTGAGGTTCCGGGTTTATTATTTAATTATTATATTTTAAATGGGATGTTACACATACTACCTAGCATATATGGGTGCTAGCCTCCCCTTCGGTCTCTTTCAACCAGTAACAGGTTCTATCCTACCCTTCTTACCACTATCGCATAATAACATAACATATTGACACATAAAACATAGCATGTAATGACCTACCAGACAATTATCACAAAGACAATCATCTCAACTAAAATCAAATACTAGTGGGTTGACATTGGTGCATTCGACACACTCCTACTGGAAGGTAACTCACCTCGATAACTAGGAATAGTTTCAAAGACTCCTGCTCTGAAATCAATCTCTCTCAGACTCCTACACATAAACATTTCCTTTTATTATCCTTCCATACTCATGACCCCTTAAGGGTCAACTTTGGACAAAGTCAAAGCCAACACCCAGGTCAAAGTCAACCTCTTAGTCAAAGTCAACATCCCGAGTTGACTCAACTCGCCGAATTGACCCATAAACTCGTCGAGTTCCATAAATTATAAAACTTAGAATCTGCGATCCGACTCGTCGAGTTCCTCCTATCCATAATATCGGGACAATCCTATTCTACTCGTCGAGTCATCCTTGAACTCGTCGATTTTTCCTTTTATAGAATCGGGGCATTTCAACCCAACTCATCGAGTTCCTCTATGGACTCGATGAGTTCTTCAGTTTGATGATCCATCTTAATAGATTAAGCTCTTATCCTTCAGATCCGAGCCTTATACTTCATCTACATACTGAAAAAATCCTTCTAAGGGTAAAGTTTCCAACTTTACCCGCTAATAGCCTTCCTTAATGGGTTTAGCTCAAACCCTAGTTCTTTAAGACCTATTTCTTGATCAAAAAGCCCTAATACTACAAACTAAAGCATAAAAAACTGAGATATGGACCCTAGACACTATATGAACACGTAACGTCCTTAGCTTTCCTTCAATACATGGCATTTTGGGGCTTAAAAGGCCAAAATAACACCTTAAGGCTTTCATGGAGCCTCAATGGCGATAAAGTTTGCACATTAGGCCGTCCATTTCCCAAAGGGCCATGCTTCTTCGACCAAAAACTCAATAAAAGTGAAGATGAAGAGATCTAAGCATATTAAAGATAAGATAGGAGTGTTATAACTCTAATGAGCTAGAAATAAAGCTAGACTTCTAGATCTAGTCTTCTCCAATGCTTCATTGCTCCTTCTTCAAGTTTCATCTTCTTCAAAACCACAAGAATGCACCAAAAATGGCTCAAAGCTCTCAAAAGTGTATTAGGGTTTCGTGGCTAGGGTTTGGGACGATGGAGGCTGCAAATGAGGCCAACGTGTTTAGATAGGGTGCTAAACCCTAAAAATTAGGGTTTCATTCTGGTAGCCCTACTTGTCTTGTTGAGGCTCTCAACTTGTCGAGTAGACTTTAAATCCTGCGTCCAAATTCCATTCCTACTCGACGAGTCTGTGGCCTCCAACTCGTCGAGTTCCTGTACAAAATGAATAAATTAATTTAAAATATATACCAGGAATCGGGTGTTACACGTATGTATTAATGAATTATTAATTAAGAAACGAAAATTTTATGTCATTATTATTTTGGGACGTTACATATTTTGAATTTGTTGTTGTAGATGCAATTAAACTTGTTAACTTTTTCATGCAAATCCTTTCATTTAGTTCTGTTGGTGCCTATTACAATCACTACCAAACATTCAACTTTTAAATTCCTCTACCATTGTGTCCTAAAACGCATCGTTGATGATTTCCTCTTTCATAATCCACCGACATACTATGATATCCCCTTTTTTTAACGGCCAAAAAAGACCGATTCATTTATGATTATTAAATTAGAGTATTCTTTTAAAAAAATTAATTATACGGAATTTGTCCTAAAAACATGATAATAATATTATCAAAACATAAGCATAAATTGAGACTTACAATGTATCAATATTCTAATGATCTACATTTCCTTGAGTCTCTCATACATCATTATCCGAGTATCTTTATTTAATACCCTATGATTCAAATACACCGAGTGGGTCACGTTGTGAAACCTGGTGCGTACATATGGATTTCAATCCCACAATGTTAATATATATATATATATATATATATATATATACATACATACATACATATATATATATATATATATATATATATATATATATATATATATATATATATTTCAAAACTCACAATATACAAATATCTCACTTATAAGCAATGTACCCCATCCAGCCAATCCTCACATAACTCATACTCTTGGATTCCGAAATAAATTGTTATACCTAATCCATACTCTCCGATCAGGAATAAATAACTATATCTAATCCATACTCTTAGATCAGGAATCAATGACTATGTCTAGTCCATACTCTTGGACCAAGGACAAATGATTATGCCTAATCTATACTCTCTGATCATGAACAAATGATTATGTCTAATCCATACTCTAGGATCAGTGGCAGATGACTATAACCATAATCCTGGATGAGGGAAGAATGTCAGAGTTCTACTCTTCATGTATATCTCACATGTATTCTTAAGGATATACTACCCAATGTTAACTTAGGTCTTTTCTGTTAGTCTTGTTTTATCTTTGGTAAGACTATCATGCTCTACTCCTAATACTTATATTATTATTACCATGAAATTATATATATATATATATATATATATATATATATATATATATATATATATATTAACTCACATGGAAGCGTACTTGATTTGCATATCTATCAAATATGTTCGTAACACATATCCAGATAATAAGCAAATAGCTCACATGTAAACTCTTTAACATATACTCACTCTATCCCATATTGTCCATTTTTTTACTTTTGAAGTCTTTATTCATCAACTTTAACCTTAAATATTTTTATTTGTGTTATGTATTACTTGATGAAACTTATAACAATGAAAAGACATTTAAAGCACAATCCATTCATATATTTTGCATCAAATATTATATATCAAAAACAAAAATATTTAAGGTCAAAGTTGAAGAACAAAGACTTCAAAAGTCAAAAGTGGACAATAAATATTTTACGGAGGTAGTATTTAATACTATAATTAATATTCGTATTAAAATCACGTTCATGAAAGGAACTACACTCTCACTTGATAAAAGTGACTGAAAATTTCGTCAGCGCTTCGCGTTGTACTTCGAAAAGACCTAGACGCATAAAGTATTAAGTCTTAGTCTAGCTTCGAAATCTTGGTGACCATAATAATTATAGTCTAGATTCCTCACTAATCGTAAGGCCTACATCAAGATCTATCAACTAAGGATCAACCAGATAGGATAGTTGGGAGGCAGGATCATTTCGGCATATAACTTTTCTGAAATCCAACAACCAAGCTAATGTGACCATTCTAGACACATCTAGATCAATCAATATAACGATATGGAATTACTGATAAATCTTATTTATAGGTTCATAACAATGACTATGACTTATAAATATAAATTACACTGAAATAAGGACGAATGTAATTTAACTTAAACAAATTTCCTAGACAAAAGTTAAGTAAAAATAGGCTAAATTTGAAAGAAACTCGAGAGAGAAGAACTTATGAGGTATTGGAAGAGATTGAGCCATTTTAGGATATTTATTGACGATTTTGGGGTGTATGACGTGCAAATGAGGTGCATGTCACGCATTTTAAGGCTATGTCTCCCCAGCCGCTTTGTGCTACATGTCGGCCTCTCTGTGATCCGCGTTTTCACCATCTAGAAGCACGCGTCATGCACCCGGCGCGCGACGCAAAACGTAGATTTTGTAAATTCCATAACTTCTTCATATGAACTCCGTTTTGACATTCTTTATATCCCCGAAAATCTTTTGTTGAGATCTACAACTTTCCTTCAAACCCCAACAGCTAATTCTTACTTTATTTTTCATCCAAATTTTTATAAAATTAAATAATTTTGCTAAAATCATAACTCCCTCGTACGGATTCTGTTCTTGACATTTTTTTTTCTTGGAATTCCTATCTTAAAGAGTACTATGATTTTCCTTTTGGTGACTTTAGCTAAAGGTCATCCATTTTCTTCATAGCTTTTTACGTCACACATTCATTGTGCGCATCTGACTTTTTTATTTTATAAAAATCATATCTAATTCATAAGGAGTCAAATTTGTACGAAATTTATATTTTCGGTATCGGGACGACGTGTACTTTCTAAATATAATATATATATATATATATATATATATATATATATATATATATATATATATATATATGTGTGTGTGTGTGTGTGTGTGTGTTTTGGCGCATTCATTTTTACAATTTATGGACGATTTAGTTTATTTTTCCTATTTTTCTTAATATGAAGCTTATATTATATAGTATGTAGTGTGCATGATTATAAATTATCCTATTCAAGCACTTTAATTTTAATAATTATTACTTATTATGTGCAATTCGAATATGTGGATGTCACAATTATCTCACCCTTAGTATGATTACCTCTTGTAATCATCAATAAAACATGGCTTATATAATGTCTCTGCACGTTACCTTTCCATCCAAGGTGATAATCGTAATTCTTATGTCTTTTCTATTGAGTTTCTAACTCTGAAACTTCTTGACTGTTAGTTGGTGCTAAATTTTTCATTTTATCTTCCGTCTAAATTTAATCTTCATTGGATACTACTGCTTTCCCTAGAGTAGACTTAACCTAATTAAGGTTCTTACATTGACTACCATAACAAGCCAATGGGTCATGTTCTAATGACCTCTCGTCGTATAATGCGACAATTAGACTCAAGTCTCTCAGTGTTAGACTCTAGCACGAAAGATACCATCCTTTGTTTTCTAACGTGATATAATATCATTATAGTAGATAACAATCTCTAGCTATCAACTGTTAAACTCTAATCACGATTTGCAATCTGTTTGTCGATTGTCTCGATCCTTTCATTCTTCAATCTTTGACTAAATTCGGACACTATGTCAAATATGGTTCTCAGAACCAAGTATGTTACTTTACGAATATATCTTATTCGGAATCGATTTGACATTACCACTAAGGTCAAAATATTTACTTTGGTAGTCATTACCAAAACAAAGGTAATGATTGAAACGAACAAAATAGCTCAAATACTAGTTTCTTAGTAACTTTATGACTTTCCCAGATCCTAGTGTGAGTCCTATGCTCTAGTAGTATAGGCCTATACTACATTTCACAACTACTCATACTCATCCCAAGTATTGCCTCACAGTTCACTAAGTTATCATAAAACGGAAATCACAGAGTAACCACATAACATAATTTAGGAAATTACACCATCTCAAAAAATGGTTACAAGATTTATTTTACATGTCTATTGCATTAGGTCACTTATTCTACTTACTTCCGACCTTATATCCCAAACTTTGGATATGTCGCTCTCTTTTCCGAACCTATTGTTGTTTCATCAATGATCATATGATACGCCCTTGCCTTCGGCTTCGGTAGAATATTTGGCATTTCTGCTCCTCTTTTCAATGGGCAATCCTTGTGGAAATGCCCTACTTCTCCACACTCGAAGCAGACCTCCTACTTGGCCTTGCATTCATTAGCATAGTGACTGGTCTTCCCACACTTGAAGCAGGTCACTTCTTCAGTGCATCTCTCAAAGTGATTCCTTTGTCACTTGTCACACTATTGTGCCTTTCCGCTACTCTCAAGTACCTTGTTGTTATATTTTTAAAATATACTATTTTCATTGGAGTTATAAGATCATTTGAACTTCCTCAACTTTTTCCAGACTCTTCTCCCAAAGTTGGGTCTCCACATTCATGGCTGCTCTGAAGGTTGTCTTCAAAGTAGTTTCCATTTTCACAGTTACACCAAAGTCCTTCGTCAACCCGTTAGCAAACCTCTATATCTTGGAGAGTTTAGTAGGCACCAAGTAGGGGAATAGCTTCATCTTATTGGTGAATGTGGTAGCATACTCATCAATGCTCATCTTCCCATTCTTCTGGTTTTGAAAGCCGTTGATCATGTCTATCAGATCCACTTTCGAGTAGTACTGAATGTTTCCCAATACATTTTTAGGGATTCTACCTACAACATTGTATCCGTCAACAACTTCCACCAACTTAAAACCCTGGTCTTCAGTTGTACCATCTCCATTCTGAAGATCCAGTCCATAATCTCTACTGGTTTTGGGCATCCAGGAATACTTGGTGGCTTGTCACCCATAAAATCCTTATACTTACACCCACATCATCACCCCATCCATTTGGTTGGTTCCTTGAAACCCCTCTTGGCTCAGCTTGGCTAACAGTCCGGTTGTAGTTTCCCTCCTCAAACTGTTCCTTGTTCAACTCACATTGCACAATCGGTGCAATAGGTTCTCTTCCATTTTCCCTAAGTAGACTCCTTGTATCTTCCATTTGATGGTATAGCATCACATGCATCATATCATGTACTCCTGCCATCATGCTTGGCTCGGGTGTAGCTGCTACCTCTGGTGCATGCTCAATCACTCATGGCTCGGGCTGCTGCTTTCCATTAGTGTTTCCTAATCTGTTGTGTTTTTCACCATAAGGTTCTATACACCAATTTTAACTTTCAGTGTACCGAGACGAGAATATAGATAGGGAAGGTTTACACGCGTAGTCCTCTTTATCACTCCGAAAAGTTATATGTCATTTCTAATACTGTAATTAAAAGTTTAAAAACCGCAACACATAAAATTTCTTAATTCTTGGTCAGAAACAGACATTAACTTAATCTAGATATGCAACCTAAGGCACGTTATTCTATAGATCATTTAGCACATAAAAGCAAATTAGGCATTTTATCCTAAAGTAAGTTAGTGCTTGTGTCAATTCAGGTGAATTACCTAAATTATTAGATATACTCATCTCACGATCATCGTTTTTAGCATTCTAATTTTAAGTCTAGAAATTCTCTAAATTCCTAGTTCGTTTGAACTAATGCTCTGATACCAACTGTGACATCCTGTAACATCTTGTTCCAGATTGTTTTGTGATATAAAGCTCGTGGGTCGTAATCTAAATATGAGAAGGTTTCGAGATTTTGAAGGAGAAGTGTTTAGGCCTTCTTGGATATGGATAGGGTGTATTGTGTGAGAAAAGGGTTCGGGTTGTGCTTTAGGTCCCAAGGGTATCGGCAGGTGTTGGTTAGGCCTTTTCATAAATTTTGGATCTGGTCTCGAGTGGGCTCTAGGATATATAAAGTTGATAGAAGTGTAGAGATTCCCGTTACCTTTTCGTGGATATAAAGTTCACCGAAAACAGACATCAGGTGAGGAAGATATGACACTTGGAGGTTTTTGACATTAATGGTCCCTTAAGGAGAAAAGTTGACATGAAAGGTCGTGCATGTGAAATGGAAGCGTGCGGGTACGCCCAGCGTATAAGGGAAATGGTTGTGGGTGCTCCTTGGCGTACGCCAAGCATACAGGAGGTACGCCCAACGTACGTCCAGAGTCCAGAAACCCTAAATGTAGGGTGTGTCACTATATATAGAACATTATGGTTCGAACCCTAGCCTCCATGTTTGTTCCCCAACCTCAGATAAGCCCTTGAACGCCTCATATCTTCTTCCTTTGGGAGATTTGGTCTTCAAGAGGTTCATTTGGTGGTGTACGCTTGGGATTTGCAAAAGAGGTAGTTGGCCAGGAAGAACTTGGGAGTTTGGAGCTCATGGATCTGGAATAACATCATCATTTGGAGCTCTTTTGATGTATAAAGTTCATAACTTTATTTAAGAATGCATAGATGTTGTGTAGTGAAGTTTTGGAGTTATTTTGGTCCCAAGTTTGGACCTTTATGTTGGAATCTCGTTTTTGAGATTAGGGTTGCCACCCTCAGATCTAAAAGGGTCCCTTAAGCAGTAAAGTTTCAATCTTGTTGGTCCTAATGAGTTCATGCATGATATCTAGCTCTTATTATGGAAGTATGTTATTGCCTTTTGAGTTTGAGCTTATTTGGTGGATTGCAAGTCACCAAGATTATGACTTTAAGGATTAAGAAGATGATAAGGACCTAGTTCTGAGTTTGTAGCCTCTAGAATGAAGTAATAAGCACTTAATGGAAAAAGGGATTATTAGGAAGGTTACGTTGAGCGTACGTACAGGTACGCCCATCGTACTTCCCAGCGAGTCGGTACGCTTAGTGTTCACAGGTGTACTCCCCGCGTAACTTGTCTGTGTTGGCCTTTGTGTTTTAGGCCATGATTTGGGCCATGCCTTCGGTTATTGGGCTATCAATAGTCAGTAGTTATGGGCCAAGGATATATTTGGTCTTAAGGTGAGGCCCATTGGAGGGAGTGGGCTCAGTTTAGCAAAGTGGGCCTTTAGTGGGCTTGGGGAGTTTATCTAATGTTGGGCCTACCATTTAGTTTGAGAATTAGACCTTGAGAGGGCCCATTTATTATTGGGCCTTGGTGGGTGCAATGGGTTTAGGGCATTAAGGAGTTGGTTATTGATCAACCTCTAGACCCAATGAGCGAGAGTTTGGACTTAGTTCTAATTGAGATAACTGTCGGTTTGGCACAGAGTTAGTGGTCGGTGCATAGCAGCAGCATTTATAGGGGTTGTTCGTCAACCGAGGTGAGTCTTCTCACTATACTTTACCTCACTCCTAGAGAAAAAGCTAAATATCTCACCACTGGTTGATTGACCCCTCAAGACTCATCCATGAAACTTCCACCACTCCTGACCACTCGTATATAATAGCCATACATAATATTGGACCCTATAAACATTCGAATATTTGATCCTACCCTAATCCCTTCATCAAACAAGAACATGAAATAAGGCCAAACCAAAATGTTCTCACGTTATAAGGTCTTAGTTATATATAACCATGATGTATACACTAATTTCATAAAAGAAAAGGCCCTAGGCTATCAGGCATCATATAATCAGGCAATTCTATCATGCAATTCCTGAAGATCCCTAACATATCATAATATCAAATAATAGCATCATATTTTTGTTGGATTGGGTGTGTAAGCCCATAACTATAATTGGTATGTACTTGACCCGAGAGTAGCATGGTCCATTCGGGTTGCATATCATCACGACAATTTGATAGGATGGATACTTAAGTAAGAGGTTACTTATGATTTATTAATATATTATAAGTTCTAATATATTAATATGAAATCATATTATTTAATTAGTATTGATCGATAATTAATTTTAATTAATTTTTTGATCAAAAGAGACTAACTAAATATATGGGGATTGATTTGGTAAATCATTGAATCTAGAAGATGTGTCATACTTCATCCCAAAATCAAGTCTTAGAGCCATACTCCAGGATTGTGCCTTAAGTGACAAAATATTAAGAAGGTTTATAACACTTGTCAAATGTAGAGTAAAATGTTTCTTACTCTTGTACACTTTAAATTGGTTAGTTGTATTGTCTTGGTAAGGGCAATGACCTATTGTGTGAAGTGTTTATCATGATAAGAATCTGCACTAACTCTTGACTATTTTTTTTTTGTCAAGGAATTGTTCGTGAGAAGAGAATCATATATGTAAAGAGGTCAGTAGGAGTCTTAAAGATCTTGAAAAAGTTTCAAGAACTAATCAAGAATAAAACCTATTGTTTATCACTAGCATGCGACTTGAGGTTTGTAACCTATCATGTTGACATATTCTTATTTCTATGCTCATTCCAGTTAAAAGTTTACTATACTTGTGAGTTCAATGATTTCTCAATTATCTGCATAAGTCGAATCACCTGGATCAATGAAAGTTTCATTGATCAGTATGGGTGAGCTGCTTAACAACTTGGAAGATGTGGTAGGCCCTTGTGGTACCAAGTGGCAAGAAATTAAGATTGAACAAGTTCAATCCATATGAGTTTGGATTTGTCACTAACATTGTCTTATGATTATGGTTATGACAAATTCACATGGATAGGAACACATACACCATAAAATCTAAGTGTCATAAGGTTTCTATCCGCTTCATGAAAATTATTGTGAGGAAACGCTTTCACTAAATAGATTTTAAGGAGATAGAAATTGTGAAATTTTCATTCTAAAATTCGATTATAATTACGACATCCCTCTTCATAGTTTGAATTGTGAGAAATGGAAGAAGGTCTAAACATTTGAGACTTATTGTTATAAGTTCTAAAATTGTTTGGACACACGTGTAAGCTGTCTAAGGAAAGGTGTATAAGTTTTAGAAGCCTAGATAAAGTCTTATCAAAGCATCTTGTATCAGAAATCTAAACTTTGGTAATGAAAGTCAATAACTATTGATTTCTAGAAGTCCAACTGGTTTCTGGGTACATGTCAAAGCTAGTGGGAGCATAAGTGTTATGCTAGTATGAAAATAATTATTATGCTAGTGTGTAACACGCATAATCAGAAAGACCAATGAAGGAAAGGAAAACCCTAAGTCAAATGGGTTAACTCGTCGAGTCCAGGGTGGAACTTGACGAGTCCGAGCAAGATCTGGGTCGAAGAGTAAGTGACCGAATCGATGAGTCTGAGAGTGGACTCGGCAAGTAAGGTCTAGATTGGGAAAACCCTAAGTCTAGGGCTTTGTGCACTATATAAACATCTTATTCTCTCCCTTAGGGTTCTTTATATCCTCTCTTATCTAGAACACGAAACCCTAAGCCTCCATTCAAGCTTTCTTGCCATTTTTGGTGAATTGAAGGAAGAAAGAGGAAGGGAACCTTTGGTGATTCAAGGATTGGTTTTAGATCTAGAGTTGGTGTGACTTTTCAGATCCCTTGAGCTAATAAGTTGACCTTATTGCATTTAGATCTATCTTATGATTGAGATTTGGGCATTTTTGAGTATGGAGGAGGTTTATTTCGAGTTTGGAGTAGATCTGAGGTTGCTATCCCAGATCTAGGCTATTAAGGATCCAGAAAGCCATAAAGTTTATGCCAATAAGCTGTTGGTGAAGCCCCTTTGTCACAAAACCTAGACCTAGAGTGTTTTAATCCCATATCTCTTTGGTTTCATGTAAAGTTTGCAACTTTACGTGAGGAATAGACTTGGGAAGAGTGGATCTATGAGCTGGAGCCCCTGCATGACTCGAAAAGCCACTGTATGTGTTAAGAACTGAAGTGACTCGGAGAGTCACATGGGTGAACTCGACGAGTTGGATGAAGGTGGTCATGGACTTGACGAGTTCGAAGAACAACTCGGCGAGTCAGTTCTTGGACTCGGCGAGTCAGGTCACGAAGCACTAACCCCTTCTGGTTAAGACTTAGATTGGTGAGTTAAGTAGTGACTCAGTGAGTTGGGCAGGATGGGACTCAGAGATCGTTGAACTCGATGAGTCTTGGGGTGACTTGGTGAGTTGAGTCGTTTTTGGGAATTTCTGAATGCATGGACTCGACGAGTCTTGGGGCGAATCGACGAGTAGAGTCAATCAAGAAGGTTGACTTTGACCAGGAATTTGACTTTGGCAAGAGTGGACTTAGATGGCTTATAAGAGTTCAGTTTGGAACTAAGTGTTATATGATATTGATAATGATAGCTCAGGGAGCTAGTGGAGCAACGGTTCAGAGAATTATCAGAGAGCAGCCAGAGGGTTATCAGCAAGTTCAGCAGTGCATGTGAGTTTCCCTTTGTGTGAATGGGTCTACGGCCACAATATCGGCCCATGTAGTTATGAGTAGGAAGACCCGGGGGTTAGCCCTAGGCACTGTTTGTTAGTATGATATTCCGGACCAAGGTCCGATGTCGGGTGGGTGCCCAAGGAATCGTTTGCATGTTAGAGTATACCTGTTGTCTGTGTGATTCATGTATGTGCCTGGTAGGAAGGTGAGTGTGGGCGAGGTCCCATATATCACCAATAGCAGAGTATGGATGGTGTTCCATATCTCATTAGTAGCAGAGCATGGGCGAGGCCCGAGATAGGCATGGAGTGAGTGTGGGCATGGCTCGTATCTCACTTACCGTAGGAGCTTGGACGGGGTTCCATGACTAACTAGTGACATGACAGGATTACAGTAGGCTTAAGACAGGCGAGGCCTTAGGACAGGATTACAGTAGGGTACGTTCAGTTATGTGTTATATGCTAATTGTATTATGTGGTTAGTGGGCGGGGCCCAGAGACAGGCGGGGCCTAAAAGAAACATATATGTATCCCAGGGGGTTCGAAACTAGGCGGGGCCTAGAGCGGCGGGGCCGTTATAGCGGGCGTGGCCTAGTATATGCAGTATGTATGCTTTGTGATTGTATGGTATGTGGTAGGTTGGGGAACTCACTAAGCTTCGTGCTTACGGTTTTCAGTTTTGGTTTCAGGTACTTCCGATAGCGGAGAGAAGAGCTTGGGGTGATCATATGGCACACACCATTTATTAGTCAACCTGGGATGTTTTACTCTGATAATGAAACTATGTTTTGGAATTAATACTCTGAATTATGGTTTGCGTTACGATATTTTTTTTCTAAAAATGGTTTTAGTAATGTTTTATAGAAAAAAAATTGGTTCGGATTTTTGGGATGTTACATAGTGGGAGCATAATTAAGGGAGAGGAATTCATACTTCATTTCAAATCTAAAAGCTTACATTGAGATTTTAATCAAATTTAGTCAAGTGTATATGAATGTTATGTTGGAATGGTTCAACATAAGGGAATTCTATATATGGAAATATTAATTGCACTCTCAAAATTTAATTATGACTACGGTATCCCTTTTCATAGTTCGAATTATGAGAACATGGCAAATAGAAATATTGTAGCGAAAGACTGGTTAAGTATCATGTCTTTATGAATCGTGTCCAAGATACTTCGGGTATAGGATCGATTACATGTGCTATAATATTCATTCGTTCTAAATTTTCCAAATGCCTAGGGCATTAAGAGGGAAAAAGGACTAGAACCGGACACGACTAAAGTGGTTAACAACTGTTAAGGACAATCTAAGGTTCGCCAAGGATTGGTCGCTTGTAGTTAGAAGTATAAAAATGGATGGACCATATTGACACACTCTGAGAAGAGGTAACTCTTGTTCAAAAGTGATAGTTAAAATGGGAACATGGAAATGTTTACATAAGTGGAAGTTATTCTTTAAATTTGTGTAAGATTAGGAAACTTAATGCAAGAAGGATGTTCAAAGGAATGTACTTTGAATTTGAGACTTCGTTTCCATGGAATTGCTCTCAATTGGAATACTTTGTAATGTCTGTTTCCAAGTCTCTGTGACTTTTGTGTATAGTCATTACAAGAGTATCATTGCATATAAGTTTAGAATCTAACAGATTACAGTAAATGGCAAGAAATTAATATTCTTACATTTACGGTAAGGATTTGGAATTGTGAAATGAGCATCATTAAAATGTTGTCAATTGATCTATTTCACAAAGTAAGGATCATAGATAAACATAGTGTGCATGCTTGGAGCATGGGACAAATATTGTTTTAATTCAAGTATTAAGTTGATTATACGAAACGTTATACAATGAATAATGAGTAATCAATATGGCACTCAAAAGTTTTGGGGCTATATAGGATTAGTATTAGTCTTGTGTTTCACTTTGTATGTTTTGACTTCCCGAATAACTAGGTTATTCAAACCATCCGCAGTCGATCATACTTTGGAAGTAGGTATTGAGGCAAGACTGTCATGAATGAGTATGTAGTTTGTCTAGGTGTTTTAGACATAGCACAAGTTTGCTGCAGTGTTCATGAGTACTCCTGGAATAAGATTCGAGTATTGGATTCAAACCACGCTCACCTAAATCACTTCATGGATTTTATCATGAGTGATTCCGAGACAATAACATCTTATATTCTTGAAACCAAGACATGTGAGTTTTAATTTACAAGTCGGTTACACATTGACATATGTAAACGCACCAATAACTTGGTGTTATAAAACATATTACTATGTGTGATTTGATGAGTAAGTACAAGCAAGCATATGATTCGAAGTTTATCCGTTCCTTTTACCCTTAGAGGGATAAAAAACAATATTGTGGGCCCCTCGATGATTTAATGATGACACCCCTAAGTGCTTGACCAAGCCTGGACTGATTTGATATGTTCAATTAGTCGGTCGTCATAAATCGGAAATCAGGAAAGAACATATGGATATAAGGAATGATTATAATCCATGTCTGAGTCCATACAATATCTAAAATGAATGAATATATGATCCCTTATCTAATTGATGCGTCATTGACTAGGTCAGAGTTCGACGACGACTTTTAAGAGCTACGATTGCTAGTCGGGATTTTGGAGTCGTACTTGCAATAATAGTTATTAGACTTATCCAAGTGGGAGATTGTTGGATTAGGTATCTAAGCCTATAACTATAATTGGAATGTACTTGACCCGAGAGTAGCATGGTCTATTTGGGTTGCGTATCATCAGGACAATTTGATAGGACAGATACTTGAGTAAGAGGTTACTTATGATTTATTAATATATTATAAGTTCTAATATATTATTATGAAATCATATTATTTAATTAGTATTGATCAAGAATTAACTTGGAACTAATTTTGTGATCAAAAGAGACTATTTAAATATATGGGGATTGATTTGGTAAATCAATGATTCTTATAGTGTGGGCCAATGGTTATTTAGGATGGGCTAAACCAATATGGTAGTCCATGGATAGTCCGTGGAGGTTTAACCCATGGAGCCTAAGTAATATGAAAGGTCATGGCCATTAGGGTTTTCAAGAACGTGACCCTAGACCTTTCCACACTATAAAAGGAACCTATTAGTCACCAAAATCGGCCCTATACATTCCAAGAAGAGCGGTAGCCGTTTTGTGTGCAAGTAGCCTCTCTCTCAAGTTTTCCTTTGTCCTAGGTGTGTTGTGAACCGTTTGAGGTGCAACATTTGGGGCACTAAGTTCTTGAAGGCCAAAACTACAAGCTATAACAAAGACGTAACTCTATAACTCAATTTTATTTTGTTTATATCAATTGTATGTTAGTTGTAGGCTTAAAGCTTTGGAAACTATATTGCATGTATAATTAGAGAAAACATAGATACAAAACTTTTAGGGTTGTATGTGCACCATAGGATATTGTAGTATAATAAAACCCAACAAATTTGGGGTTTACTTACTGGCTCTGACTGATCATACACATTGCATCCGCCTTTAGTATTTTGAAAACCATTTGAAAATATTTTCCTTAGTTTGAGATTGGATTCACACGAGTGTTCCTCCAATTCACTCAAGCCAAGGCTCTGATACCAACTTGTAACATCCATAAAATTTTGAACATTTTAAACTTTTAAATAAATCCAAGAACCACCATTTGTTACAATTTGTTTTCAAAATAAGTTCAACATCAAAGAAATCCCATAAATCATGAAAAAAAATGTGAGGGGGTGCACGATCACACATTCGCCTTCCCACGATCCTTAGAAGTACCTGAAACATAATCCAAAACTATAAGCCCAAAGCTTAGTGAGTTCCCCCAAAATACCAATTAAAATACAAAACCAAAATAATATCACAAACAGCATGCATTCAGAGCCTTCAATCTGACTGGAATGCCTCACCGACCTACAGTCTATCTGGTACACTCACAGAACCTACAACATGACTCGTACGCCGCCTCAGGCCTTCATCCAATCTAGAACGTTCTCTGGGCCTTCTGCCTGACTGGTATGCCCCACTTCCCTTTAGTCTATCCAGTACCCCTGGGTCTATTGGCCTTCAGCACAAAGCAGGCCCGCCTCAACCCACCCACACATAACATGTCGACATATACATAACAATTAACATATAACCATTCAATCATACAAGCAGATAGATCGTACAAATCACTAAGTATAGCATCATCCTATTATCAGGATACAGATTTAACAGATCACTATAATACTCAACATGCAATCATCGGGTTAACAATCCAAAAGGGTCAGCCTTGGTGCCTTCGACCCAATAAGTATAGTAAGGAACACTCACTTCACAAGAAGTGCTGAACCGGTAAAATTTAACTCCAAAACTCAGCTTCAGACTCAAAATCCTAAAACCACCATGTGACCCTGCTATCAAACACTTAAATACCAAGAATGCCCTCAAAGTGAAACTTGGTCAACCATGGGCAAATTAAAAGTTAATTGTCAAGGTTAATAGTCCATGTTGACCCAACTCGTTGAATGCACACACCAAATCATCAAGTTACTACAGTACTCATAGAAATGGGGAAAACCCTAAGCCAACTCGTGGAGTTGTAAGGACAACTCGTCGAGTTCATACAGTATCCAGAAAAGCGGGAAAACTAGAGCGAACTTGCCGAGTTTTCAGGACAACTCATCTTGTTTTCCCAACTTAACTCAGTCAATCCATTTTCAACCATTCCAATACTTAAGAGTACACATTTGGTACCCCAAGATCTGGAAAACCATGTAAACTTGCTAAATTTACGTCCATGCATGACAACAAGAGGCTTCCAAACTCGAAGAAGGCTTAACAAGGGCCTAACGCATAAATAAGGTCCTATAACATGATAAAGCTTGAGCTTTAAGCCCAAAGAGGCCACAAAGCATCCACATCTGAAGTGGCATGTAACATCCCAATCGACAGGTATGGATTTAAAGCTTTACATATTCAAATTTGTAGTGCAACTCGACGAGTTGGAAGGCTCCAACTCGTAGTGTAGGTTATTTAATGCCCGCGTATCTTCAATGTCTAGTCGACGAATTAGAAGGCCACAACTCGAAAAGTTGAAGGTTGAATATGAAAACCCAAATTTTAAAGGTTTGTACCATATTTAAACGCCTTATCTCTCATCGTTGGCCTCTCTCATTGCCTCCTTGTCCAAAACATAGTTCATGCTTTTGCCCTCATTGTGTGTGTGTAAGCTTGAAGAGTGATTTTTGGTGCTCTTTTGGAAAGAACAAGAAGCTTGAAGAAGTTGGCTGAAGGGAGAGGTTGTAGATCCGATGTTTACTCTATTGTGGAAAGCATTTTGAGGTATAAAGTTAATACATTGGTCATTTATTTGCTAGATCTCTTCATTTGAGATTTTATGGTCATTAGTAGCTTATATTGGAGTCATTCTTGGATTTGAGCATGTCATGTAGCTATGACTTCGGATATGGACGTTTTATGGCCTCTTTTGGCATAAAGTTGCCATCTTTTGTCAAGTCTTGGCCCTCCTCCATGCCCTAAACCCCTTATTAAGCTATATTTGAGTGTTTTAGCCCCTTTAATGCCATGCATGTATGTAAAGTTAGCAACTTTATGTGGTATCTCAGTCCTAGGGGACCATATTAGTAGTTTGGAGAATTAGACTCATTTGGGAGATGGTTGAATAAGTTAAGACAAGGAAAGGTCGACGTGTTTTTCCCTGAGTTTGCTTCTGAGCAGGCTCAGATGACTCGTTATCTAAGCATGCTCAAGATGGATATCATACAGTTTGTTTCTACTCAGAGGGGTGATACCTTGTTGGATCTGCAGGAGGCCGCTCGGCGGCTTGAGCTTGAGATAGAGCTTTAGTTGAGGGAGTGGTGGTAGTCCCCGGCACAGGCGCAGCTGGCGCCAAAGCGGTTTAAGGCCGCTGATTCTAGGTTTGGAGGTCAGCGTAGCCGCACTTGTGGAAAGTGTGGGAAGGTTCATGCCGGAGCTTTTAGATCTAGTGGTGTGTGCCACAAGTGTGGCAAGGAGGATCACTTTGTGAGGGATTGCCGTCAGTTAGCCCCGATTCAGGATATGAGGATTTGTTACCATTGTGATCAGATTGGTCATGTGAAGACCAATTGTTCGTTCCTCGCCGCTAAGCTGACGCAGGCTCCCGTGCCGGCTACGTTAAGGATCACTAACAGGGTCAGGGTAGGGTAGAGCCCCAAAAGGCTCGAGGTCGTGCTTTCTAACTCACTGCCTAAGAGGCCAGGACAACACCAGATGTGGTGGTTGGTATGTTTCTTCCCCTTATCTCATTGATTATGTTTGTTTTATGCTCATGTATATATATGAACCTTTGTTAGGTACGTTCTTAGTGAACTCTTTGCCTACTCTGGTACTATTTGACTCGGGAGCGAGTCAGTCTTTTGTCTCCTGATCTTTTAGTAACATGTTTGGGTTGCCCCTAGGAGAGCTAGAGTGTTCGTTGTAAGTTTCCATCGCCAGCGAACACGGGGTTTTTGCTTCATCAGTCTATAGGGGTTGGTTCTATATATATTTACGATGTCTTTTCCAATTAACTTGATTTCGATTCCCATGGTGGAAATTTGTCTGATAGTGGGTATAGACTAGCTGATTCGTTTTGGTGCTATGATCAACTACGAAGGTCAGCGTGTGGTATTTCGAACCCCAAGTGGGGGAGAACTAGTTATCTATGGATAGGGAACCAGGATGGGTTAATGGGTTTGCTCAGCAACCAGGGCTTGATAGTATATTCAGCAAGGATGTGTGGGTTATTTTTCATATGTGGTGGATACGCGGTTTCGGGAGAGTTCGTCGTGCGAGACGTTGGCCGATGTGTATAACCGCAATATCGTTGCTCGCCAAAGGGTGCCAATCTCCAATGTTTTAGATCGTGATGTTCGGTTCACCTCTCGTTTCTGGCAGAATTTCCATGAGGAACTGGGCATAAGACTGCATTTCAACACCATTTACCATCCGCAGACAGACGGACAGAGTGAAGGGACCATTCAGACCCGCGAGGATATATTGAGGGCATGCGTAAGAGATTTCGGCGAGAGATGGAACTCCTACCTACCCATTGTAGGATTCTCCTATAACAACAACTTTCATTCCAGCATTGGTGCTCCACCTTTTAAGGTGTTGTAAGGGCGGAAGTGTCGCACCCCGGTCTGTTGGGGCAAGGTTGGCCACATTGTCATGGGTTAGACCAAGGTGGTTATGTGGACCACCGAGAGGATTTAGCGGATCAAGTAGTGATTGTAGACTGCTCAGAGTTGGCAGAAACGTTATGCCAACCGGTGCCGATCCGAGTTGGTGTTTCAGGTTGGCGACATGTTGTTGTTGAAGGTCTCACCCTGGATGGGTGTGATTCGCTTCAGAAAGAGGGGAAATTTGGGTCCCCGATTTATTGGACCATTTTGGATTATTGCCAGGGTTATAAAGGTGGCGTATAGATTGGATCTGCCGAAGGAGCTCCATCAAATTTATAGCACTTTCCACATCTCATAATTACGAAAGTACATATTAGAGGAGGATGCAATGGTGTCGTTGGATGAGATTCAGGTCGACAAACGCCTGAATTATGTTGAGAAGCCGGTGTCTGTCTTAGAAAGGAAGATAATGGTCATGCGTAATGATATGTGTATTTTTATATATATTTATGTATAACATATCTTAATATTTTAGCATTTATTATTATTATTTAGAACTAAAATAAACTTAATATGCTTTGAAATATTTAATTACAGTTAAAATGGGAGATGGAATGCAAAAGAAAGAGAATGGAGCTGAAAAGATGCAAAAAGGATATTGATGGCAGATTGACCCCTCTTCAGTGTTTCGGGTATATCTGATGACTTATAAGTCCAATTGATGAGGTTCAAGCTGTTCTGAAAACTAGACGAAATTTCCAACGACTTATGTGAGAGGCACTTTTGGCTAATTCGACACTTATCTTATCCAAAATCGGCCTTGAAGATGAAGCATAAAAGTTGGACGGAAATTCCCTCCAAGTTACTTATTCCCCAAGCTCCAATTATCTTATTTTTATTTGCTTAATCCCTAAGCCACCATTAGTTTCCTTATTCCAATCCAACTCTATCTAATATTCCATATAAATTCCATCTCCATTAACTATAAATACCCCATATCATTCCACCAATTTGAATAATCTATGATATTCCACTTCGACTTGTGCAACAAGAAAACTTCATAGTTGCCGTTTTGAGGGTCTAGGAGGTGGCCGGAAGGCCGTTAAGCTAACGGGAGCGGAGATCGGAAGGGTTGGAGAGCGGATACGTGTCGGTAATCATATGGGATGTTAATGTGACCATGTTTAGCATTCCATTGTGTTACTATTCTATATTTAGTTTCTGACTTGGGTGTAAAAACCTTTTACTTTGTGTTTATGATTGAATGAAGCTTTGATTATTAGACTAATTGCTATATTGAATAGTTTGTTTGTGTTTAATTTATCTTGTCAAGCTTGTTAAAAGATCCTTACGTATTAATGATAATTATTTGTTGTTAATTGTTAAGTGAATTGAGTTGTATGAACATATGCTTGATTGCTTGTCTCTTATGACTTTGGTGACCATCGAGATTATAAGTCTAGGAATAACGAATGTGAAACTAGGATTAACTTGGGAATAAGTAAGTTAATGTGTGAGCCTTGTTTGATGACCATCAACAAGAGGTTAATTGAATGCCTAATTTGATTAACTATATTTGCAAGTCTCGCTTGATACGAACTGAACACTAGGAAGCATGTTAGTTTAATCAACTGATCACTGTTTGAATTAACTTGTTTGCTAAAGGATTAGTTATAGTGAACGCGAATCTAATCATTTTAGGAATCGGTGAACATGAATAAATGAATTTGTGTATGCAATTGTCTATGTTTTTAAAGTGTAATTTGTCTAAACCAAAGTACCTGAAGAGATTTGCTTTCCTGTTAGTTTATCGAGAGTTGTTAATTAATTGTTCGTTTGAGATTTATTAAACTAATTATTTATTCTTTCTGTGTGACCTGTAACCTATAATTAAATATTTTAAATTAATTCACCACCGTTCCTTGTGATCGACACCCGACTTACCTAAGCTATACTGTAATCTGACTAGGTACACTGTCTATAAGTGCATAGTTAGTCTAAGTTTGTTAGGTTATAAATATTAAAATTAGTGGGTACTTTTGTGCACATCACGTAACAAGGAGATACCTTTGGTAAAGGTATAGTGGCAGCATCGGAGGGGATCCGAGTGGACTTGGGAGCCGGAGGCCGAGATGTGGGGGCATTATCCGGAATTATTCGTTGCAGTAGGCTTCAAGGATGAAGCCTAGTTTGAGTGGGGGAGAGTTGTAACATCCCAATCTACATGTATGAATTTAAAGCTTTATATATTTATATTTGCAAGGCAGCTCGACGAGTTGGAAGGCTCCAACTCGCCGTGTAGGGTATTTAATACCCATGTATCTTCAATTTCTACTCGACGAGTTGAAGGCTGAATATGAAAACCCTAACTTTTAGGGTTTTCACCCTATTTAAAAGACTTAACTCTCATTGTTGGCCTCCCTCATTGCCTCCTTATCCAGAGAAACCCCTAGTTTGCCCTCATTGTGTTTGTGTGAGAGAGAGATCTTGGAGAGTGATTTTTGGTGCTCTTTTAGAAGGAACAAGAAGCTTGAATAAGTTGGTTGAAAGGAGAGGTTGTAGATCCATTGTTTACTCTGTTGTGGCAAGCATTTTGAGGTATAAATTTAATACCTTTGTCATTTATTTGCTAGATCTCTTTATTTGAGAGTTTATGGTCATTATTAGCTTATATTGGATTCATTCTTGGATTTGAGCATGTCATGTTGCTATGACTTCAGATATGAACATTTCATGGCCTCTTTTGACATAAAGTTGCATCTTTATCAAGTCTTGGCCCTCCTCCATGCCCTAAACCCCTTATTAAGCTATGTTTGAGTGTTTTAGCCCCTTTGATGTCATGCATGGACGTAAAGTTAGCAACTTTACGTGGTATCTCAGTCCTAGGGGACCATATCTGTAGTTTGGAGCATTAGACTCGTTTGGGAGATGGTTGAATGAGTTAAGACATGGAAAACTCGACGAGTTGGTCTGCCAACTTGACGAGTTGGAATGTGGTTTCCTCGATCTTCTGGACACTATAGGAACTCGACGAGTTGATTCAGGTTTTCGTGGTTTTCTGAGTTGTGAAGAAACTCGACGAGTCAGTAAATGCACTCGACGAGTTGGGTCAACATGGGTTGTTGACCTTGACTGTTGACTTTGACCTTGACCATGGTTGACAAAGTTTGACTTTAAGGGTATTTTTTGGGGGAATTCGAGATTTTGATGGAGTTAGTCACATGGTGGTTGTAGGCGGTTGAGTTCGAAGCCGTGATTCGAGAGTTGGATCTTGTCAGTCAGTGCTACTTGTGAGGTGAGTTTTCCTCATTATACTAACAGGGTCGAAGACACCAAGGCCGATCCTTTTGGATTTTTATCCTGGTTATCGTATAATGCTATGTGTAGCGATCTATTAGATTTGTATCCTAGTGTATATGATGATGCTATGATTGATGATCTGTTAGGCTTGTATGATTATTGTATGTGCTAGCTAGCGTTTGATATCTATGTGATAATTGTGTGATTGTGAGTGGGCTGAGGCGGTCCTACTTTATGCTCTAGGCCAACAGACCCAGGGCGGCCCGGATAGACTGAAGGCCCATCAGGGCGTACCAGTCAGACTGAAGGCCCGGAGAGCGGTCCAGACAGGCTAAAGGATCGGTGACATTGTCCAAACATGTTGAAGGTTCTAAGAGTGGGTCAGATAGGCTGAAGGCCCAGTGAGCTTGTCCAGTCATGCTGAAGACTCTATATGAATACTGTTTGTTTACGATATTGTTATGTTGTATGGCGTTGGTATGTTGGGGGAACACACTAAGCTCCGAGCTTACAGTTGTGGATTTTGTTTCAGGTACTTTGGATGACCGCGGGAAGGCGAATGCTTGATCGTGAACCTCCTCACAATTATGTCATGATTTATGGGATTCCCTAATGTTATACTGAAAACAATTTGTAAACAATGAATGTTTTAGGATATTTAAAAAGTTTAAAATTTTCATGAATTTTACTAATGTTACTTGGCAACTTCAAGAAATGCCCAAACCCAAGAATGACTCTAAAATGAGCCAAAAATGACAATAAACTTCCAAGGGGAAGATCTAAGCAATAAATGACCATGGTATCGACTTTATACCTTAAAATGATTGCAACAACAGAGAAGATTTCGGATCTATAGCCTTCCTCTCAATCAAACCTCTTCAAACTCCAAGCTCCTTCAAAAGCTCACCAAGAATCACTCTTCAAGCTCTCTCTCTCACATACACACACACAAAAAGGAAGAGAATGCACGAATTAGGGTTTCTCTGAATAGAGGGGGCGGTTAAAGAGGCCATCCAAAGGCCATAAGGCCTATAAATAGGGTGCAACACCTTAAAAATTAGGGTTTCATAATCAACCACCAACTCGTCGAGTTTTCCTCAACAACTAGTCGAGTTGGTCCAAAAATATGTGTGGCCCAAGAGCTTCCAACACGTTGAGTTGAGGTCATCAACTCAACGAGTTCCAAAGAGGAATTTGCATTTTAAGCCATAAAGCTCGTACCTGGGAGTCGGGTGTTACATTTCTGTTGTAATGGGTGTCGGGTTTCTTCGCTTGACATGTTGCATTGGATTTTTAGATGGGGGTTGGGTTTTATCGTTAGATTCTTCGTTTACAATCTCATGGAAATGCGAAGTGTCGGGAATATAAACTGAATTTGAATCTAGTTGGTAAGAACTATAAATAGGGGCCGTCTTGAGAAAGTGGAAATTGGTTATAGGTTTGTTGAGTTTGAAATTGTGGACATTGAAATTGTTGGGATTAAACTGATGTTGAGTAATTAAGAATTAACATTGGCATTTGAATTTCGATTTGACGATTTCTTTTTGGAGTAACACCCATTTTTTTAGATTGTGTCACGACTATAATCCATTTCAGTTGAATTTGATACGGATATATTGAAATGAAAGATGGTAGACAGGAAAGAAGAAGGTTAGTATGATTTTTTGAGTTGGATAAGAA
This sequence comes from Lactuca saligna, assembly GCF_052625555.1. Taxonomy (NCBI): domain Eukaryota; kingdom Viridiplantae; phylum Streptophyta; class Magnoliopsida; order Asterales; family Asteraceae; genus Lactuca; species Lactuca saligna. Next base: position 151,416,859 of record NC_136422.1, read on the forward strand.
TGTATATATAAGAGGTAAACATTTTTTTCTTTTGAATTCTAATGGTTAAGCAGCGACTTCGAAACTTTGATGGACCCGCCCACATCACCAATCCTAACCCGCTACCGTACAGAACCGAGGGACCGCCGAGACCGGCAACATTTTCCACCCAAAATAAACCCACGCCGTGCACCATTAACTTTTTCAATTTTAACATACAAGTTTATAATTATATTAAAAAAAAAATTGGATTTTAATCTATTATAGGGTAATGCAAATCAACCTCATTATCATTATTGTTATTCAACTAAAAACAAGAATAACAATCAATTTTGCACCGAAAGGAAATTAATTAAAGTTTAAGTCTTTTTCCTAATGAATTTCAATCGAATATGGTTAAATTAGAAAATAGGACGAAGTTTGATATTAGAAATATAAATATATGATTAATAAAAACAGTTTATAATGTTATTTTATTTTAAATTAAAATAGGTAGGAATATATGTACGTACATGATGGAATAACGAATAAAAAAAAAAGGACTCGTGGCTATATGAATACGTGAACCCAACAAAATGTGATGATCATGATGCCCATTAGCCGCCCAATAGCTTTTATTCAACTAAAGGGTAGTTTAGTCTTTTTACATTACTTTTAATCCAATTGCTTGGATTGCCCCTTGGATGTGAAGATGACTCAAGGATGGTGTGGTTTGACAAAGAGATGGTTGGAACAAATCAAAACCGAGGAAGGTGAAGTTTGTTTTCAAGAATTTGTTTTTTTATTCTATATTAGAAATCTTTCATTTTTATTTTATTTCCAAAATAATATTTTATGAATATGAGAGGTTCAGTTCGATTTGCTTTGTATTGAAATCGTGAAAACTGTCATTACGTTTTCCAATCTTTTAAACTATATTTTATTATAAAAGCCTGTTAACCATATCACATTACTCGATTTCTATTTCGATTTTGTTTTCATTTTATGGTTCAATTATATTTCATTTATAGTAGCTATAAATGAATTATTTTTTGTAGGATTTGAGTGTAAAATCAATATTCATCACGAATTTGGGTTTGAGTTGTCGAAAGGTAAAGAACCGGTTTTATATCCAGGATCGGGCCAACACGATTGGAGGCTCGGGGCAAAATAAAAAATGGGGCCCTTTCAAAAAATTTATGTATTCGTATATTACACTATTTCAAAAAATTTATGTATTCGTATATTAGAAGTATTAAAATACTAAAGTCTCATCAACTTTGTTTCTTCATTAACTTGTTTAGTTACGTTTCTGTACATAAGTTGTTGACCTCCAACTTAAGGAGATTTATCATCGACAAAAAGTTGTTAGGTGAATTGCTTAAATCCAGAATACTTGTTGTTAATAACCTAGAAGTAGTTGAAAAAATTATACAACATAAAATTTTATACATATCAAAAACATAGAAATAAAAAAAAAAAGAGTACCATTCATAAATCAAAAATAAGAATATTAACATTACAAATCGAAATTACGCAATAAAGTTCAAGAATTGTCTCTAACTCAAAAAATTAACATTTGATTATGTCTCTAACTTGAACAACCTCATAAAAATCGAATTTCAAAAAAGAATAAAAAATTTCAAGAGCGATAGAACATACAGAGATTCACAGTCGTATTATCATAAATCAATTTCACCTCTAACAGTCGTATCTGAAAACTGAACGTTCAAATTTCTAGAAATTGAGAAAGAAATCCAATTGAGGCAATGACTGGAACTCTCAATTCAAATCTCTAGGCCAGATTCCTAAAATAAATCAAATAACCGGATTACCTTCCCATTGTGCTATATTAGAAAAAGGAAATCGACAACAAGAAGGGAAACAATAGAGTTTCCCGTTTTCTGAAATCGTGAGAAGAACGAGACACAATCAGTCTCTCAATTCTAAAATAACATTCGATTCACTAATGGTTGTTGTGGATGAATTCGGAAAATCAGAAAAGAATGAAAGAAATAGATTAACTTGAAATCTTGAATAAGAAATAGAAGAATGATCATTAACTCTTGCTTTTGGAGAAGACGTCGTTTGGATTTTCCATGGCAATGTTTGGATTTTCTATAGAAATCTGACCGTTGAAGAGTTACGACGCCTTGGAATTAGGACGCATGCCTGGTAAGTCTCATTCTCTCCCACGCTCCATCTTTTGGATTAGTTCCTGATCAGAGTATTGGGGTTTAAAGTAGTCCAATTGGCTAAAAAGTAATGAGCTGGTAATATATAACAAAAATAACAAGTTAAAACTTGGGGCCCTGTAGCATTTGGGGGCCCGGGGCGGTCGCCCAGCTTGCCCATGCCCACGGACCGGCCCTGTTTATATCCGACATGGGAAGGGTACAAAGTTACCATACATAAACTATCTAAGAATTCGAAGTACAAAACAAACCACTAATTAAGGCTATTTACAAAAGTAACCCCGAAGAATTCACATATCGATAATACCACTAATGAAATACGGTACCTTTTGGATACTAAACAATATGGAGAATAATTACATAGTGATCGGAATAAGAAGCAACCATAAATCGACTAAGGCCCCGTTTGATATGCATCTTTCCAGGTCCAAATAGATCTTTCTGGCTGAATGGACCGGAAAGACTGTTTGATTTGCACAAAAGAAGGGGTTTTTCCCGGTAAGATATGTCTTTCCCAGAAAGCCTCAAATCATATCTTTCTGGCTGAATGGGCTGAAAAGACAATTATACACCAAACCCCGCCTCTTTCTTTCTTTATTGGATTATTAATTTTTTTAAATAACTTTTTTTTTAAATTTTTTTTATTGAAATATTACTTTTTTCATCATTCAGCACAGTTAATCAGATGTACAATCAAACATCATGGTTTCTTTCCCAGTCAGAAAACTTTCCCATACAGCACTTTACCGGACAACACTTTCCCAGATAGAAACTATCAACCGGGACCTAACTGTTTGAATTGCATATTTGAGATTGGGAAGCATAACATTGATAAAACTAAGGAACCAACCAACTCTCTGTAAGCAATGACCACAATAAGATAATTACTACTCTAGACAGTAATGCTTGATCTAGATAGAAGATTTAAGCAATGTTTTTCTTGGTATAAATAAACACTAGAAGCATCTAATGGGATTTGAGACTTGTGATGCTTGTAAAGTCACTTCCACTGATAATCGTATGAACATATAGTAGAATAAGAACATAATGATGAATATAGTTCGACTGAAGAGACATGACTCGTATGTACTTGATGAAGACATAAGGAGTATGTTTTAAACTATATAAAGCTTTTTGGAGACAAAAACATGGTCATATGGTGATCAATCCCCTTTGGATGATGCATTTGGATTTTGAAACATCCTAAAAATAAGACCCGAAATTTTCGTTTTTAAATTAATAAAACCAGTGTTCTAAAACATTGTCATACAAATCAACATAAACAAATGTATCAACCATCATGACATATCAGAGTAAATCAAGAAAATGCGGAATGAGGTGGTGTGTGTCCTGCAATCATCCCAAGCCCTTCCCTTTAGAACTGGAAGTACCTGAAACATAAACTGAAAACTGTAAGCACAAAGCCTGGTGAGTTCCCCAAAATACTACATACCATACATAATAAACACATAATGGGCCCCGTCCGTCATCGGGCCCCACCCAACATCGAGCCCCGCTCGGTATACAGATCGGGCCCCGCCCAATATACATATAACATATACAAATAAACACACACATGCAATAATCACAAAGATACATAGCATACAAAATGGCCATCGGGCCACGCCCGGTAAGCATACAAGTACATAACACATGCAAGAGTCATGCAGACAACTAGCATACTAACATAACATAATCATGGGCCGACATTGGTGCCTTCGACCTGCTAAACCCAGTGAGGAAACTCACCTCGCACTATTGAATCACACTAATAGTCCATGGCTATTGATCCAACAAATCCCCGAGCTATCAATATAAAATAACACCCAATTAGTAATTGGGTTCCAATCTATACTTAGGATAAAAAGACCATTTTACCCCTTACTAGTTGGGTCCAAGACTAAGGCCTAAACCTACAATCTAAAAGGCCCAAAACCAAGTAATCATCCAAGGCCCATACATTGCCCAATCTTCCAAATTGGTCCCAAACCCTTATATGGGCCTTAACCCAAGGCCCACCAATTTTCCTAGTCCAAAACACTTGCATTCAGATGACCCAACAAAACTCCAGACATCTAAGCTCAAAAGAAAGGCCCAAACTCATAGCCCAAAACGTGAATCCCATCAGACTGAGTACGCGTGGCATACTCAGCACGTACACGCAGCGTACTCGCTTGAAGGCTTGTACGCTAAGTGTACCTACTTGTACACCTAGCATACTCACACATTCAGCCAAAACTCGATTTTTACCCTTAATCCATTAAGACATTGCTCCAATATGTAGATCTGACTTCCCTGAGTTGGATTATCACTTAAAGTTGCTAACTTTACGTTCATGCATGACTAAATGAAGCTCTTAAGCTTAAAAAGGACTTAATTAATGACTTAATACATACATGAGACCCAATACCCCATAAACTTGGAACCTTTCTGCTTAAGGAACTCCTAATAAGCTCAAATCTAAAAGAATAAGTCCTTCAAACGTCTTAACTCATCCACCAACCCAAAAATTGACCAAAAACATAACAAATCAAGCCATAAAGAGATCTAAGCATTTACAAGCCAAGGCATAAACTTGATACCTCCAAGGTCTTGCAAAAAGGATGATGATTCTGGATCTATAGACTCCTCACCAAGCAAAGCACCTTCAATCTTCTTTACTTCCTTCCTAAAGGGCAAAATAACCACCAAAATCTTCTCAAGAGCTCAAGAACACCACAAAGAATGCTTAAGGGTCGATTTAGGGTTTTAGGATGTGTGGGTGCTGCGAAAGAGACCATCCCTAGGGACTTAAGGTCCTTAAATAAGGTACAACACCCTAAAATTAGGGTTTCATAAACACTAAGTACGCTAAGCGTAACCCTTTTAAGCCCAACGTACGATGCCTCGTAATCCCGATTACCATCTCACTTAGTACACCAAGCATACCATGTGGTACACCCTGCATACTACTCTAATGGCTAAAATGCAACATTTTCAAAATAAAAGGGCAATAAGGAACATACTATAAATCCAAGTGTTACAATTTTCCCCACTTGTATCAGACTTGGTCCTCGAAGTCCAATGCCCCGAATAACTTCGTATAATGCTCTCTCATCTCATCTTCAGGCTCCCAAGTCCACTCTGAACCCTTGCAGTGTTGCTATTGCACCTTCACCAACTCGACTACCTTGTTCCTCAAGGTTTTCGTCTTCTGATCTAGAATCACCACTAGTCTTTCAATATAATTCAGACGGTCATCCACCTAAATATCCTCCAATGGTACCACAACCAAATAATTCACTAAGCAATTCTACAACTATGAGACAGGGAACGTGCTATGAATCTGACCGAGTTCATCTTGAAGATCCAAACGATAATAAACTCGGCCCACCCAAGCCAAAACCTTGAAAGGACCAATATACCTAGGGCCCAGCTTACGCCGTTCCTGAACCGGATGACACCTTTCCAAGGTGACACCTTCAGGAGAACCATATCTCCCACTTACAACTCTAAATCTGACAAGCGCTTGTCGAAATAACTCTTCTTCCGACTCTAAGCTGTCTGGAGCCTGCTCCTAACCTACTGAATCAGCTTAGTGGTCTTGAGTACCACTTCGGTACTCCTAATAACCCGCTGGCCGACCTCGCCCTAACAAATCGGGGTCCTACACTTCCTCCCATGGAGCATCTCGAGAGGAGGTCAATCAATGCTGTCATGATAACTTTTGTTATTAGAAAATTATGCTAACGGAAGATACGTATCCAAACTCCTACCAAAGTCTAGAACACCCACCCACAACATATTCACTAGGGTCTGAATAGTCCGCTCACTCTGACCATTGTTCTACGAATGGAATGTTGTGCTGAAATGGAGATGATTGCCCAACTCGTCATGAAATTTCTTCCAAAACCTGGAAGTAAACCGGACATCTCTATCAGAAACCACCGATATCGGCACCCCATGACGTGCCAAAACCTCCCTGAAATAAATCTCAGCTAACTTCTATGCAGATATACTCTCCTGAATCGGGATGAAATGCGCGCTCGTTGTCAAACGATCCACAATTACCCAAATCGAATCCACTATGCGTGCAGTCTGGGGTAGCTTCGTGATAAAATCCATGATGATATCTTCCCATTTCCATATGGGAATCTCCAAAGGTTGCATCTTGCCTTGAGGCCGTTGGTGCTCGGCCTTGACTTTCCTGCAACTCAAAAACCGCTCCACATACCATGCCACATCCCGCTTCATGTAGGGCCACCAATAATCAGGACGAAGATCCCTATACATCTTCGTTGCCACAGGATGAATGGAGGACCTCGACTTGTGACCCTCCTACATTAGAATCTAACGTACACCGCCCCAATACGGAACCCAAACTCTTCGATGCATAGTCAACAATCCACGATTATCATAATCGAAGGAAGCCACCTGAACAATAATACGTTCGCTCTTTCAATGCTCTTCCTTCATAGCCTCGACCCGTGCCTCACAAATCTACTCCAACAATGGAGTAATCACAGTCATCCTCAAACACATGTCTTTGATCGAACCCACAACCGCCTTAAGGATAAGAGCATCGACCACCATATTGGCCTTTCCCAGGTGATAAAGGATCTCACAATCATAATCCTTCACCACGTCCAACCACCGACGTTGCCTCATATCTAATTTCGGCTGATCCATCAAATAAATCAAGCTCTTGTGATCCGTATAAATAGTACAATTGACCCCATATAGTTAATGTTACCAAATCTTGAAGATGAAAACTATGGTCTCCAACTCCAAAGTATGTGTTGGATAGTTTGCATCATAAGGCTTCAGCTGTCTCGAAGCGTAATCGATCACGCTACGCATCTGCAATAACACTGCCCCCAATCCTATAATCGAAGCATCACAATAAACCACGAAATCATCAATTCCCTATGTCATTGTCAAAATCGGCGCCTCAAACAAACCATTATCTCAAAGTATCGAAAGTTGCCTACTACTCAGGTCCCAACGAAATGTAATCGTCTTCTTGGTCAGCCGGGTCGAAGGAATAGCTATCTTGGAGAAATCATGGATGGATCTCTAATAATAACCCATCAAACCAAGACAGCTCTGAATCTAAGATGGAGATCTCAGAACCTCCCACTGCATCACGACCTTGTACTTGGCTGGATCGACCATAATACCCTTCTGGTTGACATGGTACCCTAGAAACTGCACCTCGTGCAACCAGAACTTACACTTGAAGAGCTTTGCGGAAAATCTCTCCCTTTTCAAAGTCTCCAACACTTCCCTTAAGTGCTCCTCGTGCTGCTCCTGAGTCTTGGAATAAACCAAAATATCATCGATGAAAACAATCACATACCGATCCATCATCGGTCTGTACACTCAGTTCATTAGATCCATGAACGCGGCTGGAGAATTAGTGAGCCTAAAATGCATCACCATGAACTCGTAATGACCATGATGATTCTGGAAGGCCATCTTCTGTACATCCTCATCCCTGACCCGCATCTAATGATAGCCCGATCGCAAATTAATCTTGGAGAACCAAGATGAACCATGAAGCTGGTCAAAAAGATCATCAATCATCGGGAGTGGATAACGGTTCTTCACCATTACCTTATTTAGCTCTCGGTAGTTGATGTACACCTTCTTCTTCACGAACAAGATCGGTGCTCCCCAGGTCGAACTGATCGGTCGAATAAATCTCTTATCTAATATCTCTTACAGTTGTGTAGACAACTCCTGCATCTTAGGAGGAGCCAATCGATATGGTGCTTTGGCTATCGGAGCCACACACAGAACCAGATCAATCCTGAACTCAACCTGCCTCTCCGGTGACACCCTGGAAAAATTCTTTGGAAACACATCAGGATACTCCCATACAATCAGTACATCATCCACAGTCGCCTTACCCTTATCCTGGGTATCCATGACATAGCCGACATAACCGGAACAACCCTGTTGAAGATAGTGTCTGGCCCTCGCTGCTGAATACAAAATCGGACCATGTTGAGATCTCTCCCCATGAACCTCTAACTCTCCCCCACATGGGGTACGAACCCGAAATAACTGCTGCTCACAGTCGATTACTTCCCCATTAGGGATCAAAAATCCATACCCAAAATAACCTTGTTCCCACGTAGAGGAATAGGAACCAAATCCATAAAATGTTGCACACTGAACAACTGAAGAGTACAACCCCGATGAACTCTCGCAACCCAAACAGACCTATCATCAGCAATCTCAACATCAAGAGGACAATCCATCTCCCCCGGAGCTCCACCAAATCTCTTACTAAGCGCAAGTGATACGAAAGATCGGGTAGCCCATGAATCAAACAATACCAATGCAGAAATACCGTTCACATGGAACGATCCTAAAATAAAACACATAAACATAAGCAAGAAATTCACTATAAATAAAGAGATAAGGAGAACTTACATACCCATCACCACGTTGGGAGCTACACAAGCCTCCTCAGCCATCAACTGGAAAGCCCTACTCTTCACCACAGGCTCACCTGCCCGGCCATGGAGGCTGTTAGTAATTTGAAGAGTTGCAGGAGAGGGTATTGACACCGGTCCTACTGCAGACAAACTCAGACAATGAGCCTTTTTGTGGCCCCTCTAATTGCAATGAAAGCAAATCAGATCAGATACCGAGGTGGTGGTGCTAGTGGTGGCAATACCATCTCTACTAATATGATCAGTCCGACCACACTTGAAGCAGCCAGCACCACCCACCTTGCACACTCCCTCATGCACCTTGCCGCACTTGACACAACGGCTACAACCCTGATGGCCTCCCAATCTAGAATTAGATACTTTGGGGCTCTTTCCCGAACCCTCGGTACTCACCACAAACTTAGGTTTCTTATTCTTCTCCATCTCCAGATCAATCTCCCTCTCCCTCGCTTGCGCTATCATATCCTCCAGCGTCTTGCAGCTAAATCGGCTCACAAACTATTAAATATCACTCCTCAACATCTCATGATACCAAGCCTTCTTCATCTCCTCATCCGCCGCATACTTCGGAACCAAAAGTGCCCTCTCCCGAGACATAACGATGATCTCAGCAGCCATCTCAGTAGTTTGGCGGGGATCTTGAAACTCTTGCGCTAACTGCTACACCTCAATCACCAGTGTGAACTCAGCCCTGAACCTGTTCACAAAACCATCCCAAGTCATCGAATCAACAACATCATCACCCACTGCACGCCCAACCTCCTCCTACCAATCTCGTGCCTTGACCTTTAAAAGACAGGAGGCAAGCCTAACCTTTGCCTCATCACGGAAACTGTTGGTGCGGAAGGCGTTAGCAACATCCGATAACCACCTCTGGCTCTGTAACATCCCGAAAATCCAAGGTAATTTTTTTAAATGATAAATCATACAAACGAGTTGTTTCAAAACCAATCAAAGTGAATATATCATTTAAACATCATTGTAGTATCATTAATTGTTGATGTGGAAAACTCTGGGGGATGTTGTGCCATCATGTCAGGCCCTTGTCCTTAGTATCAAATGTACCTGAAACATAAACTGAAAACCATAAGCACAAAGCTTAGTGAGTTACCCAAAATACCACATACCATACATACATTTTCCATGGGCTACTCCCATGGTCTTTTCCCTGAAATTCCATGGGCTACCTCCATAGTCTGACATCCAAGTGCCATGGTCTACCCCTATGGTCTTTCCTTGAAATGCCATGGGTTTCCCTCATGGTCTGACATCGAAGTGATATGGGCTATCCCCATGGTCTTTCATACAAATGTCATGGGTTACCCCCGGGGTCTTCCAGGAAAGTATCACAAAGACAACTAGCATTCCACATTACAAGTAATAGGTTGGAATTGGTGCCTTCAACCCATGGATATAGTGAGAAAACTCACTTCACAATATGAAAGAATAGCTAGACTGATCACTTCTCTAAAAGCTATCTCTATCGGTTACCTTTACAATGGAACCCAAATATCAAACTATAAAAATCAAATTACCCGAAATGCCCTCAGGTCAAACTTGGTCAACCGTGGCCAAAGTCAAAGTCAATGGTCAAGGTTCAAAAGTCAATATTCCTTCCGAGCGGAGTACCCCCTGCATACCAAGAGAGTATGTTCATCATACTCTGATGTTGACCAAAAGTGGGACGCTGACCGCGTACGCGCAACATACCACTAGGTACACCCAACGTACGCATCCCAGTCCCAAAACTCCATTAAGAGCTTATTTCATTATCCCTTACATCCAAAACTAAGATCCAAACCCAAAATGATGTCCTAAGTCATAAAGTTTCCCACTTTATGACTTTGCATGGCTATAAAGTGGTTAATGTCCAAAACCCTAAGTTTTTACCCACCAAGACATCATAACTCTTTCATGGAAGGGATAGAAGGGCCAAGATCATATTTTTATAGTTCATAATAGCTTTATAATGGATAAAATTTCCAACTTTATCTATTATAATGGTCCCAACAAACAAGATCTAGTATTTAAGTCTCAAAGGTACCCAAAAGTTCATCTTTTTCAACTTAATCCATTAAGTACAAGTCTCAAACTTTTAGATCTGAATCAAAATGATGTTTAGATGGATAAAGTTTCCAAATTTATCTATAGCAAGGTTACAAACTTTCAAGATCTAAACTTTATGCACTAAAATGACCAAAAGCTCATAACATCCAAAACTAGCTAGATGTAACAAATACATCATCAAGATTCAAACTTTATACCTCTAGAAGATAGATCAAGGTGAAAAGGTCCAGATATACAAGATCCGAAGCAACTAACACTTATCCAAGAAGTTATTTGTTCTCCAAGGTGCACAATTCATATTCCAAAGTTCTCAAAAACACCTTCTTTTAGCACACAAAGCTTAACAAGGGTTAGGATTTCATGTAAAGGGTGTTGGCTGGGTGGAGGCTGAGAATGGAGTGGGTTTGGGGGAGTTAAGGAGCTTAAATAAGGTTCAAACCATGGAATCACTGATCGCTTACACCCAACGTACTCAGGGTGTCTCAGTACTCCTAACGTACGCCTCTCTATACGCCCACCATACTCAGCATAACCTAAAACCAACCAAACTTCAAACGAGCATAACTTCTTCGTTCTAACTCCAATTTCGACGTTCTTTATATCCACGGAAAGGTATTGAGGAGATATAAAATAGTATCTAAATATCATGTACTAAAAACTTATTGAACAAAAATCCATATTTCATGCAAGAACCAAGTCTATGACTTTTCCTGTTTTGCCCTTTGACTCTAAAACACAATTCAAAATTTTAGATCTCATAACCATCAATGCCTCCTTCTAAAAGCTCTAAACATCGACTCCTTAAGGCCCAAAGCCTTTATACAATCAACTTCCAACCCATGTCCCTGAATTATAGATTGATCCTGAATAGGGTGTTACAGGCTCGCTATCGGGTCCTTCGCCCTGTGATAGTCTGGAGCTCCACATGACCGGAACATATTGAAGGAAAAGGATTGAGCCCCCATCAAGGCTATCATCTGAGTGCGGAAAGAAACCAAACGCTCATCTAGTAACTCCACAATACCCTCCTTGATCGTATTGAAGATCACAGGATTCTGCTCGAGAATGCATCGCATAACCTCAGACGTAATGAACTCCCCCGTCTGATCATTCAGCTGCTTGACTCCAGAACCTGAGCCCGAGCCCTCACCAGCACCAGAACTGCCAACAGGTTTGCCTCGCAATGTCACCATACAAAAAATAGACCATATAAACCATTAGAACACGCATCAATATATATATATATATATATATATATATATATATATATATATATATATATCGAGGGATCACAAACTCCACAAGCTTCATGGTTTCATCGTAGCTCTCCTTGAAGGAGTCTGCTCGAGAATGCATCGCGTAACCTCAAACGTAATGAACTCCCCCATCTGATCATCCAACTGCTTGACTCCAGAACTTGAGCCCGAGCCCTCACCAGCACCAGAACTGCCAATAGGTTTGCCTCGCAATGTCACCATACAAAAAATAGACCATATAAACCATTAGAACACGCATCAATATATATATATATATATATATATATATATATATATATATATATATATATATATATATATATATATATCGAGGGATCACAAACTCCACAAGCTTCCTGGTTTCATCGTAGCTCTCCTTGAATCGAGTATGGATCCTTTGCTTCCAATAGTACGGGCCCATACTACCTTCCACATCTATCCTTACTTTCCTCAAAGGTTGCCTAGACTCCACCAAGTCACATTATATCCATCCAGCTTCCCCTCACAGATAAGGATCCCAGAACTAGATCTCATCTTAGGTTTTCATAGGCCAAACTCCATACCACTCTCTGCCATCAGCTACAGAAGTAACTCCCGCTAACCCCCTCTAACTAGCTCACGAATACTATTACATATCACTAAAACTAGATAATTCTTCAAATGAAAGGTCTCACACCACAACGATTGGACTTAAACAAGAGTTACACAATAGAGTTAAAACCTAACCTTCTAAAACTATTTAGTTACCATAATATGTAACTTAGCATATTCGCTTACTAGTTAGCTAAAATTAGTAAGAACTCCTAAAAGCACAAAGCAAACAACATTCAAACATCATGTAACCAGAATCAAACATCACCTAATCAGGCCATCCTATCACTGACTGATCAGTACTAGCTTGTGAGTCTACAAGCTCATATAATAGGCACACAAAGGAATATCTCCTAGCATTATATCATGCAAAAAATGAGCATATCCTTATCCCTTATTAGCATGTGATTCACAGATTCATAGATCAAATCATATCAGATAACATATATGGGTATTTAAGGAAAACTTACTTGAGCTCGACTGATTTCACGCACCACACCCTTTCTTGTCTTAGAAAACTCTTTTCTTAAAATACATTTCTTTTTGAAAAATTATACCTAATCCTCAACTTGAGTTCAGACACACCCGAGAGTATGTCCGAATTCCTCAAACCAAGGCTTTAATACCAACTTCAAAACGTTCAAAAAATAAGACCCAAAAAATTTCATTTTTAAATTAATAAAACTAGTATTCCAAAACATTGTCATACAAATCCAGATAAACAAATGTATCAATCATCATGACATATCAGAGTAAATAAAGAAAATGTGGAATGAGGTGGTGTGTGCCCTACAATCATCCTGAGCCCTTTCCTTTGGAACTGGAAGTACCTAAAACATAAACTGAAAACCGTAAGCACAAAGCTTAGTGAGTTCCCCAAAATACCACATACCATACATAACAAACACATAACGAGCCTCGCCCGTCATCAGCACCCGCCTGGTATCGAGCCCCACTCGGTATACAGATCAGGCCCCGCCCAACATACATATAACATATATCAAATAAACATATACACATGCAATAATCACAAAGATACATAGCATACATAATGGTCATCAGGCCCCCACTCGGTAAGCATACAAGTACATAACACATGCAAGAGTTACACGGACAACTAGCATACTAACATAGCATAATCATGGGCTGGTATTGGTAAATTCGACCTGCTAAACCCAGTGATGAAACTCACCTCACATTGCTAAATCACACTAGTACTCTCTGGCACCGATCCAACAAATCCCAGAGCTATCAATATCAAATAACACCCAATTAACAATTAGATTCCAATCTGTAACTATTATTCCATACTTAGGATAAATAGACCATTTTACCCCTTACCTAATTGGGTCCAAGACTAAGGCCCAAACCTATAATCTAAAAGGACCAAAACCAAGTAATCACCCAACGTCCATACATGGCCCGATTTTCCAAATTGGGCCTAAACCATTACATGGACCTTACCCCAAGACCCACCAATTTTCATAGTCTAAAACACGTGAATTCATATGACCCAACAAAACCCCAAGCATCTAAGCCTAAAAGAATGGCCCAAACCCGAAGTCCAAAACGTGAAGCCCATCAGACTGAATACGTAGGGTGTACTTAGCACGTACGCCCAACGTACTTGCTTGAGGGCTTGTACGCTAAGCGTACCTACTTGTACATCCATCGTACTAACCCATTCAGCTAAAACTTGATTTTTACCCTTAATCCATTAAGACATTGCTCCAAAATATATATCTGACTTCCCTAAGCTAGATTATCATGTAAAGTTGCTAACTTTGTGTTCATGCAGGGCTAAATGAAGCTCTTAAGCTTAAAAAGGATTTAATAGATGACTTAATGCATGCATGAGACTCAATACCCCATAAAGTTGTCACCTTTATGCTTAAGGAATTCCTAATAAACTCAGTTCTAAAAGAACAAGTCCTTCAAATGTCTTAACTCATCCACCAGCCCAAAAAGGGACCAAAAGCATAACAAATCAAGCCATAAAGACATCTAAGCATTTACAAGCCAAGGTATGAACTTGATATCTCCAAAGTCTTGCAAAAAATGTGATTATTCTGGATTTATAGACTCCTCACCAAGCAAAGCACCTTCAATCTTTTTTACTTCCTCCACAAAGGGCAAAATAACCACCAAAATGTTCTCAAGAGCTCAAGAACACCACAAAAAGGATTATGGGTCGATTTAGGGTTTTAGGAAGTTTGGGGGCTGGTAAAGAGGCCAGCCCTAAGGACTTAAGGTCCTTAAATAGGGTACACCACCCTAAAATAAGGTTTCATAAACACCGAGTACGCTAAGTGTAACCCTCATATGCCCAACGTATGAAGCCTCGCAACTCTACTTGAATTGAGAATGGATCCTATTCTTCTAGTAGTACGGGCTCATACTAGCTTCCATATCTATCTGTACTTTCCTCAAGGATTTCCTTGAATCAGCCACATCACTTTATATCCATACAATAAACCCTCATCAAGATAAGGCTCCCAACACTAAATCTCTTCCAAGGTTTTCCTAGGGTAACTCCACACCACTCTTCACCATCAGTTGCAGAAGGAACTCCCATAAACTTCTTCTAAAGAGCTCATGAATACAACTACATATCACCAAACCAGATAATTCTTCGAATGAGAGGTCTCACACTACAACGTTTGGACTAAAACCAGAGTTGCGCAATAAAGTTAAAACCTAACCTTCTAAAATTATTCAGTTCCCACAATATGTAACTTAGCATATTCTCTTAGTAGTTAGTTTAAGCTAATTAAAACTCCTAAAAGCACAAAGGAAGCAACATTTGAGCATCAAGTAACCAGAACCAATCATAACCTAATCAAGCCATCATATAACTGACTGATCAAGGCTAGCATGCAAATCTACAAGCCCATACAATATGGGTTACAAATGCATCCCTCCTAGCATTTTATCATGAAATAATAAGCAGATCCTTAGCTCTAACTAGCATGCGATTCATAATTCAAATCATATCAGATAACATGTATGGGTATTTCAGGAAAACTTACTTGAGCTCAATTGATTGCATGCACCACACCCTTTCTTTTATTAGAAAATGTGTTTTTCTCTTTAAAACATTTCTTTTTTGAAAAACTTTACCAAATCCTTAGTTTGAGTTCAGACACACTTGAGAGTATATCTGAATCCCTCAAACCAAGTCTCTAATACTAGCTTGGAACGTCCCATTGGTAAGACCCAAATTTTTTTCATGTTTAGATTAATTAAAAAGTAACCATATCATTGTCATAAAACCAAGGTAAACAAATTGTATCAATACATCATCAATCATCAGTGTAAATCACAAAAATGTGGAATCGAGTGTTGTGTGCTCTACAATCATCCCAGGTTCTTCCCTTTTGAACTAGAAGTACCTAAAACATAAATTGAAAACTGCAAGAACAAAGCTTAGTGAGTTCCCTAACATACCACATACCATACATAAATAAACACATAATGGACCCCACCCAATAAGTGTATGGGCCCCCACCCACACTCGTATAAAGGGCCACGCCCACTGAGTATAATAAGCCCCGCCCAAAGTTACATAATATAACAGGCCCCACCAAAACTTGTATAATGGGCCCCGCCTAACATAAAAATCATATAAGCATACATACATACGAGAGTCACGCAGACATCTAGTATCCTTGTATCACTGATCATGGGCAGACAATGGTGCCTTAGACCCGCTAAACATGGTGAGGAAACTCACATCGCACTGTTGAATCTCACAGAATGAATCCCTAAATGCTGGCCCGCTAAAATCCCCAAGCTATCACAAAATAACATCCGATTAATAATTGGATCCGTAGTCACACTAACAGTCCAAACTAGTGTAAAAGACCATTTTACCCTTCCCTAAATTGCCCAAGGCCAAAGCCAAATCCAAATGTCCAAAAAGCCAAAATTTCCAAAACAATCATCCAAGGCCCAAATATGGCCCATTTTCCAAATTGGGCCCAAACCCCTTCATGGACCTTCAACCAAAGAGCCCAATAAATATTCTAGCCCAAACCAATATTATGATGGACCAAAAAGGCCCTAACCATCAAGAGTCCAAACATGGCCCAACACTATGAGCCCAAATGATTCGAAGCCCATCTCCTAAGTATACGGGGCATACTCAACTCGTGCGCTAAACGTACATGCTTAGGGGCTTGTACCCGTGGCGTACCAGCGTGTATGCTCGACGTACTCCCACCTTAGCCACTTTTCTTGATTCAACACTTATTCGATTAATAATTCACTCCAACACTTAGATCTCTTTCCTAAGGGTGGCTTGTCATGTAAAGTTGGCAACTTTACATGCATTCATGGCTTAATGGGGCTCTAGAGCTTAAAAAGAACTTAATAAACGACTTAACACATGCATGAGTCCATAAACACCATAAATTTTTCACCTTTAAGCTTGAGGAACCCTAAATATATCCATATCTAAAAGGCAAAGCTCCACAAACAACCTTAGCTCACAAGAGCCAACCAAAAGGGACCAAAATAGCCAAAACAAACCAATGAATAGATCTATGAAATGAGTTGAAAATCTTTGAACTTTATACCTCAAATGCCATGAAATAGAGATGCTAAATTTGGATCTTAAAGCTCTTCTTCAAAGGATGAGTCTTCAACCTTATCCTTCCTATTCAAAATGCACAAAACACACCAAAATGTTTCATAAGAGCTCCAAAGGCAACATACAAGGCTTAGGGACAAAATTAGGGTTTTAAGGGCAAGGAGGTTAAGTAAACGTGTCTAAAAGAGGCTATCACATGGATTATATAAGGTGCAAACCCAAAAACTAGGGTTTCAAATCTGCCTACGTATGCCATGCGTACTCTACGTACGCTTAACGTACGTGGATGAGCTTTGAATCCATGCAAGGCTAATACACTAAGCGTACCACTCCGGTACGCCCCGTATACTAGCTAAGGGACCATTTTGAAAACTTTTTGATAAAGAGGCTAAACAATAAACGTACCAATATCCAAGTGTTACAACAATACTTTGTCTCCATTACATATCCATGTAAATGGTGACTAAATTGTCTTGCCAACATACAATACTCACATTTATCATCCAACTCAAGGTCGAATGATTCCAAGTATGGTCCAATTTGGGCTTAGTTATGCGATTCTTACATATGTGGCCAAGGCGATCATGCCACAAGCACGATCAATATCTAAACTATTAGAGGAATCAATATTCAAGTCATCACTGCTATTATTAGAAATACATACTACAATTCCATCAATACTAATTGCAAGAAGATGTTTTAAACATAAAACAACTATCTATATAAACTAGAATTTTCACCTTTTCATTATCAAATGAAAATTGAAAGTCACGTTTATACAACGCATAAAATGATATTTTGTTTTATCGACATCTCCGAAGAGTAATAGAAAATACATGTAACTATATTTATCCTAACTCCATTGCTAAGCACAAACTCAAAATTCTCAATCATTAATACATGCAACATTCATCCATTCTAATGATTAGGTTTAGCTTTTTGATGTTTAGCTTCATTCTTTCTTTTAGATCCTATACCTCCATCCAAATGTGATTACTACATCATGCACTAAGGAATCACAAATTAGATGTATTTGGAGTTTGATTATTCAAGTACTTGATGTAGAGTCAAACATTTGACTTTACCATCTCAAATACTTAGGGCAACTTTGTTTCATATGATCATTGTCATCGCATTAATTGTAACTTGCCTCTTTTGAATCATGGTTGTGTGGAACAGAGGACACACCAATTCCATCCTTCATAATGGTAAGTTCCAGCCAAAATTGTTCCTTTCCATTTAGTATTCGGACATTTCCTCTTATTTCCATCAACATTCAAAAAGGCGATAATTGGAGTTGGATAAGATCTAATTCATTTCTAGTTCTCTCAGTTTGGATAAGGTTTAAGAATTCCATCAATGTTTTTATCCATACTATTTGTATGATATATCAATTCAGAATTATCATAAGAACTAACGAAAGATCTTGGCACGAAATCTATTGCAAGACTCTTATCAAGGTAACATTGAGATTGTTGAGTTTGGCTCTGTATATATCATTAATTACCTACAAAACTATTTTCTTCAACTCGAATGCAATTAGGATTTTTTTTTTTATGATTTTCAAATCACTATTCTCTTACCTTTTGATGAAACATTTCACTCAATTGAAAATTAATTTCATATAAAAACTTTTGGACCATCAATGACATAGACATAATGATGCAAGAGATTTTTTTTTTGACAAATCTACATGATTATGGGAATAAAAACTTCTTCAGAGTTGATGCATTATTGATTTGAGGGAGATACTCATCATGGACATCTTTCCCAATATCAAAATCGAGGAAGATTCCATAGTAAACGAGTAATCCCCAATAGAGAACATAGAAGAGCTAGAAATCTCTTTTGAAATTTCAAGAGAATGTAGGAGAAGATTTCATCTAACCTAAAAGATAAAGTTTAAATAAGTCGATTCAATCTTTAGTTATTAACCCAATTTTAAATTAGGGTTAGGATGCATAAATATGATTCGTAATATGAAGAAGGATGTCATAATCACATCCCAAATCTAATTTAGATAGGTAAAGCACTTTACTAATTTTAATCACAATGAAACTCCTAGATCTTTTAAGATTCATTGAACAATCGATGGCGTGTTAATCTCAGATTATGCTCTTCGATTTGTTATTAGGATGCCGAGGATCACAAAAAAGATGTAAACAACCATACAAACCTATGTGACAACCTCTTTCTCATTTATGATCTCATATTGATGTGTCGGGTAACCACACAGGCTCCATCAACAACCATAAACTCAAGTTGTGCAATCATTTAATATTTGTAGTCCCAAATTAGTGTGTCGATTAACCATGCTTGCTCCATTAGTGACTCAATAAAGAAACAATGTGTGATTTTATGGATTAGCATACAAATTCATAGTTTTCCTAAAATAACTAGAGTGAGATTTTATAGAAGGTTATAGTACTTTTACATTATACTTTTAATGTGATTACATCCTATCAAACCTTTTCGGCTAATGACCTCCACCACACAAAGAAGTGGTGGGTGAAAATGACACTCATTCTATGGTTATTTTATAGTCATTTCCTTATACTTCTCTTATAGCGTAACTTCGTGAATGAGGCCTACTCTTGATTCGAATGACTTTATGTTATACATATAGTATTATATATATATATATATATATATATATATATATATATATATACACATATAGTATTATATATATATATATAATGTATATTTTAAAACTACAAGGTTTAAATTTAATTATCTCGATTAACATTTAATTAATTAATATTTTAAACCATATTTGATTAAATGTTTATCTTTTTAATTAAAAAATTAATTAACATTGTATCAAAATTTTTTAAGAATTAAACAATTATCTTTAATTAAACATTTATTCAATTAATCTTTTTAATCTTAATCCCTTTCCTTAAATTTCCAAATTAGGGTTTAGGTTACCTGGTTGTTAGTTGTTCAAATTCTAGGAAAGTAAAATAACAAATAATAAAACTAGGAAATTCCAAGCAAATTTCAAAAAAGGCAAGTAGGAGGCCAAAATAAAAAACTCTAGAGGATTAGGAATTTTTGAAATTCTGGTTTCTATTAGGGTTTTCACTAATGTGTATATTATAGACAAAACCCTAGTCTTTGATACAACTGATGGGTTTTCTAGGTTACATAATAAAATAATCAAACATGACTTGCACAACGAGATTTCACATAAACAATTATGGGCACATGCAACCTTGAATTCTATGGACTTTCTCATAATAGCAACATAATTTTCAAAACCTAAACTAATCTATGTAAATCAAAAATCACATAGAAAGAAACACCCCATTTGCTATAATAGAATATAACAACCTACTTCCAAGAATCCTTCTTTAGAATGCTACCCCCAATAATATGGAAGCCTCTAATGGGTCATACCCCAAACCTAGGAAACCTTAGTATCGAAATAGGGGAGATTGGATAGAGAGAGAGAGAGAGAGAGAGAGAGAAAAAAAAAAACAATTTCTAAATGAGAGGAGGAGGGATCGGTTTTTAGCTTAGAGTTAAACCCTTTATATAGTTTCCATATAAACCTAAAACCCTAGATTTGGATACTAAAATAATATTATTTTATTCATATTCAAATCTTGTTTCCTTATCTGATTCAGGAGACTTTTGGAACCCTTCCAAAACCTCTCAAAACCATCCATAGGCCATAGGCTGGAGGGTTCTATAATTGTGTTCCTTGTTCAACTATTAAACAATTATAATTCAACCCTTACATATTTTATTAATTATAATTAACCTAAAATTAATTCCAATTAATTATTACTATTTGTAATTAATATATTAATCATTTACTAAATTAATAAATCTTTTATCTCTATCTTATTATCAATCCAAGCTATTTCCCGGTTATGAGTGCAACCCAAAAGGACTTTACTTTTATTAAATATACCATTTTTATTAATACCTTAAGCACCTTAATCCAACGCCGAGGAGATATGGATTTCTCATGACTAATAATGAAATAGGAAATATTAGACTCATAGTAGCATGAATGGATTAATCCTTAAATACTATGATGCAATCCATGAAAGACAATCAAGAATGGCATTTGGTCGACCTATCGTCATGAAGCAAATCATTCAAGTGCAAATGAGGCTTAAAGAAGAAGACTGAAATGGGTGGACATGTACACACCTTTATGAACCGAATCGTATCAAAAGATTATATATAATCTTATGGTATAGAGTATATAATATGATTAAGCCTGTTTTCTAGTAACAAATATTAAAGTGACCATGAAGCCGTTTGCAAGAGCGCATCATCATATTATGATTATGAGCTATGGCAAATGAAAATTAAGATTGCTTTCTGTAATGGTCACCTTAGAGAGCACGGTGCATCCAAAAGGCAATGGTAACTCAACAGATCATGATCATGTGTAAATCTTTAGAGGTCAATATGTGGACTAAAGCAAGCATCTAGGAGTTATGTTTAGACTATAAAACTAAAGAGTTTTGTTTTGTTGATAACATGTATGAGTCATGTGTCTACACAAGGTTGGTAGGAGTGTTTTTGTCTTCCTAATTCCCATATGCATATAAACTACTACTCATTGAAAATGACATTTATATATTGCAGTCATAGACGAGAATAAGTTTTTCAATAAATGACTTAGAAAACACGTTGTACATAATCGAAATCAAGATCTATAAAAACCAAACATATGTTCCATTTTTATTGACCCTGTTTTGTTGGTTTAATGTATTTACATTTAAAATACTTTTTAATTGTACCAATGGGTTAATGGTAATTAAATTGTAATTATTTTGTTTATTATAACATTAAAATAATTAATAGTAACGAAATATAAATTTGTTTTTATTAATCATCAATCATTTTTTTTTAAATATTATAAATATTGTGTGTTGTATTTGATAGAATATATCAATATAAGAATTGAATCCATATTATATATGGATTTGTTATGTAGGAGATAACATAACAATAAATAGATCTAAAAAGCATATGAAATAAAGGTGTTTGAATGATTGATGGGGTAATATAAATTAGAACGACCACAAAACGTGAGTGGTGATTCTGTAATAAAACTATATGTGTTTTAAATGCTGATTTTGAAAGTTTATGGGAGCAGTTTGAAGAGTTTACCAAACATGAGTGATGATTTTGTAAAAAACTATATGTGTTGTGGTTCGATATTTTCACATAGGCTTCATGGTTTCACCACATTGGCTGAATCTAGAAATTGACCAATGGTCAGTGCATACCACATCGTCGGGATAATGACTTAGGAGGGTAACTACCTTTTAGCTGTGTTTACATATTAGCAATTTTTTTGTACATAATAAAGCAACTAACTTGTTTTAGCTGTTTAAATTACACCAATATTACCGGTTAATATCTGTTTTAACCGGTAACTCAAAGTGAAAATGACTTAGGAGGGTAACTACCTCTTATCCATGTTCACATATTGGCAATTTTTTATTTTTTGTACATAAGAAAGCAACTAACTTGTTTTAACTGTGTAACATCCCAAAAATCATGACCAAAAACTTCATTTTTAATTTAATACAAAAACCATAATTGTCAAACCATTAATTTAATACTCCGGCATCACACCGCGCCCGGCATCAGGTACCGCCTGGTAACGAGCCCCGCTAATAATGAGATACGGAACATCGTCCGTACTTAGCTAGTGATGAGATTCGGGACCTCGCCCACACGCACCTCTTTACCAGGCACATACAAGTATCACACAGACAACAAGTATAATCTAACATGCAAACATTCCTCGGGCACCCACCTGACATCAGACCTTGGTCTGGAATAACATACTAGCATACAATGTCTAGGGCTAATGTAACGCCCGTGTTTCTGGGCTTACCATTTTTAGCAATGCAATAGTCTAGGTTAACCTTTGTAACCGCAATTTGAAATAATAAGAACGTATTATTTGAGTATTATGTGTTTTGTGCTTAATTGCTTAATTATGTGATATGATTAATTAAGAATAAAATGAGCGTCAAAATTTAAGTGTAAAATAAACTTGATATCTTTGGATAATGTTGTAGTAGTTGAAATGAGGTTTCCGAATATATAAAGAATGCCAAAATCCGAGTTATAACGAAGAAGTTATGACCTGTTGAAGTTTCGCGACAGATGCGACAACGTTGAACGACGTAAAAAGTAAAATTTACGTGAGATCGATATTTAGCCATAGTAATCTAAACGAAAGTCGTAGAGTTCGTTAAACCGAGAGTGTGCATAAAAAGAACGCCCAAATCGAACTTCGTATGAGGAAGTTATGATTTTTTGAAGTTTCGACGTGGCAGTATGCAGCCCGAATACTCGATTTGAGATCGAACGGTTTTTAGCCGAAACAATCTAAACAAGAATTGAATATCTCGTTGTTGGTAGCGAAACAATGAAAAGTTAGGCGAGAACGGACTTCGGACGAAGAAGTTATGAATTTATAACAAAGTTTTTCTGTCCTCACCTCCTAAAAATAAATAATAAAAATAAAAGTCAAAATTAGCCGACGGAGTCTAAATGAAAGTTGTAGAGTATGGTCTGACCTACGCGTGGATATAAAGAACATGGAAAACGGAGCCCATATGTGAAAGTTACGCAATTTAGAAGTTTGACGAGTCAAATTACGCTGAGCGTAATTTGAGTACGCCCAGCGTACTCAGGAGGATGCAACTTGTCTGACCAATACTCGATTGCCACCGATCGACGCATGCAGTGACATCAAAGTACGCCCAGTGTACTGAGTACGCCCAGCGTAAATTGAGATTACGCCCAGCGTAATCCTAGACCCCCAACTTATAAATAGAAACCAAGATCAACCATTTTCTCTTGTTCAAACTCTTTCCTCTCTCTAGATTTGCCTCGATTTGCGTGTCGTTTGTACCCCAAAGCCCCGGTAATATTCTCGAGCCCCGAAGTAAGATCCTAAGCCCCAAGGATCCCGAAGAGCGTTATTCCCGAGCCGAAGCGCTGCCTGCAAGGAGCTGGTTTTTGTGAAGATCTTCCAGATCTACGGAGAAACACCTCGTCTGCAAGCCGTAGTGTTGCCCGATCATCTCCTGATCATGTGAGTGTGTAGTTATTCTCATTCCAACGCAATATTCTGAAGTATTTTATATAAAATACGTGTTATGTGTATATATTTTGTTGTTATACGTGTGAGTGTATATTCACTCTCTTCTATATTATAGATCTGATTTATTCTCTATGAAATACGTGTTATGTGTGTATGCCTCATCTGTTATGTGGAATATGTATCGATTAAAGCATGCTATACATGTTTTTAAACAATGTATAAAAAATGTATATTTTTATATACAAATATGTTGGGTAGAACATGGGTAGATAATTGGTGTGTAATAAACAGATGAGAGGCCTCGGTGTTATTGGTGTTATTCTAGTCATTCAGCAGAGTATGGATGACGACCACGGACTATTCTAGACTGTCCTGTGGAACACTAGCAGGCTCATTACCTGTAGGTGTTGTGAACGACGTGTTCACCGGTGTACTCTATCCCCCACATGGTTGCCTTTAGAACACTTATTGTTGAGGAAGCCCCTTTGCAGTAATGTCCATCCCGATGAAAATCCTAAATTAGGTTCCTTATAATATATGTCATTTTAGGGACGTAAAGTGATGATAACGGGAATTGGTAATTGGGTTTATTGTGGATTGTTGAAATTAAATATAATTATTGTGGGTTGAAAACCCTATATGCTCAACAGGCTCCCAAGCCTGACCCACTCAGTTTATTTCTATTACAGGAAGTGGCGCAAGAGCTTAAGATGGGCGAATCATCAAGTTGT
This sequence comes from Lactuca saligna, assembly GCF_052625555.1. Classification (NCBI taxonomy): domain Eukaryota; kingdom Viridiplantae; phylum Streptophyta; class Magnoliopsida; order Asterales; family Asteraceae; genus Lactuca; species Lactuca saligna. Next base: position 151,441,787 of record NC_136422.1, read on the forward strand.
TTTGTTTACAAGTCTGTATATGTATATATTTGTTGAATGACTTGTAATGTTATCGTTTATGCTTTATGATCTGTATCGGAACATGACATCCCGATTTTTTATTATGAAATGAAATCATATTTCTTTATGAAATGTTTTGATAAATATCTATTTTATCATGTTTTGTTTTTGGGAACAAATTCCGCATCTCTTTTAAAATTAAAAGGATTTACTCTGAAATTATTTTAAAAAGCATAAATGAAATCGGTCTTTTCTGGCCGTGATTTTGGGGATGTCACAGTTGGTATCAGAGCAGTAGTTTAAGCGAACTAGGAATTTGTAGGATTTCTAAACTTAAATGTAGAATGCTAAGTGGAGATTGTGAGGTGTGTCTGTTAAATTTTAGACACATGCGCTAGTTTATTTTAGGAAAGTTGCCTAAAATGCTTTTATGTGCAAAATGTTATATGTTGCCATATATGATGTTATTTGTTCGGATCTACGGTTTGTTGCCAACCGGATCTGAAGGTTTATGTGTTTAGGATTCTAAGCGTATGTCTACGATATTAGAACTAGCATGTAATCGTTTCGGAGTGATAAGGATGATTTGAATGTCTATCGTGAATAAAGATCTAAATTTCACCTTATTCGGTGTATATATCAAAAATGTTGAGAACAAGAAGCGGTGTTGGAAGCGCAAACGAGAACAGGAATCAACCGCCTGTAATTCAACAAGTAGCTGTTGAAGCTGCTGCACCAGAACAGATCACCATGGTTGGAGTGCAAGCCATGATTCGGGCTATCTTAGCCGAACAAAGGGAAGAAATGTGACAGATGTTGCATGGAAATAGGGACGAACCTATCATACCTAACGTGGAACCCGAACCGATTCCCGAACAATCGGAGGAAGGGAACAATAGTCACATTGTGAGTCAAATTGGGACTCAAGAAGAACGAAGGAACAATCCGGAAAGGAGAAACAACAATGATGGGTGAATGTACAAGAATTTCTTGGGCGCCAAACCGCCAAGTCTTTCTGGGAGCCCAAAGCCTGTTGAAATTATGGATTGGATCTCCGAAATGAAGATGGTATTTGAAAGTTGCGACTGTAGCAACAAACAGAAGACTGTCTTTGTTGTTAGGCAACTGAAGACTGGAGTCTTGAGCTGGTGGAAGTTGTTGGCAAATACTATGCCATGAGGAGAAGCTTTGAAAATGTCATGGGAGGAGTTCTTGGAACAACTAAAGGCGCAATATTGTTCAGAGATAGATCTGATTGATATGAACAACGAGTTCCAAAACTTGAAGAAAGGGAAGATGAGTGTAGATGACTATGTTACGGCATTCACTGAGGAAATGAAGTTATTTCCGTACCTAGTGCCAACAGAACTCTCCAAGATTGAGAGGTTCGCTAATGGACTGCCTGCCGACTTTGGTCCGACAGTCAAGATGGCAACTACTCTGAAAACGGTTGTTCGAGCAGCTAAGAACGTGGAGGCCCAACAGAAGGAAAAGGGTCTGGAAAGGATAGATGTTGGCGAAAAGAGGAAGTTCGAGGGATCTTTAGGATCCAGCAAGAAAAGTAAATTCTCGAAGTCTAGTTCGAGAGGAAGTGGAGGAAAAGTAGAGGCGAAATGGTGCGACAAGTGCAAGAAAAAGCATCATGGGAAGTGTGGCGGGGAAACCACATGCTTCAAATGTGGAAAGCCAGGGCATTATGCCAACGACTGCACCCTCACCAAGAAAGTTTGCTATGGTTGCGGTGAGGAGGGGCACATCTCAAGGGATTGTCCGAAAAAGAAGGAAGCAGCTAGACCCAACATTCCGCCAAAGCCGAAGGCGAGAGCATTCCAGATGACACTGGAAGCTGCTAAGGATGAAGCTGATGTCGCTTCAAGTACCTTTCTTGTTAACAATTTGCCTGCCCAAATTTTATTTGATTCTGGAGCCAACTACTCCTTTATACCGCATGAATTTGGTAGAAAACTAGCTTCGCCTGTTGATAGACTAGATAATGCTTTATTAGTCGAAGTTGCTAGTGGCAAGTTTGTACCTGTTAGCCATCATATGAAAAACATCTTAATTGACTTAAATGGGAATAAGTTCCACGAGGAATTATTGCCTATAGAACTTAATGGTTTCAACATCGTATTGGGAATGGATTGGCTTAGCGCCAATGCCGTCGGGATATTGTGCAGAAAGAAGATAGTCAAAGTAAACCCGCCTGGGAAGGAATCATTTATGGTGTATGGAGATAAACGTAGAGTAAATTCTGGAATCATTTCTCTAATGAAAGCCAAAATAATGTTTGATCAAAGGATGTACATCATACTTGGCATTCGTGATCGATGCTAAGAAGGAAAAGAAGGTGATGCAGAATATTCCCGTTGTATGTGATTATCCGGAAGTATTTCCCGAAGATCTTCCTGGATTGCCACCTGATCGACAAGTGGAATTCCGTATTGACTTGTTACCCAGAACAACGCCAATTGCAAAAGCACCTTATCGATTAGCACCGACGGAGATGAAGGAGCTGATGATGCAACTTCAGGAGTTATTGGACAAAGGTTTCATTAGACCTAGTTCATCACCTTGGGGAGCTCTGGTATTATTCGTGAAGAAGAAATATGGAAGTATGAGAATGTGCATCGATTATAGAGAGCTGAATAAGGCAACGATAAAGAATAGATATCCGTTGCCGATGATTGATGACCTGTTCGATCAACTTCAAGGTTCGAGCTATTTCTCGAAGATCGATCTTAGGTCAGGATATCATCAGCTGAAAGTAAGGGAGCAGGATATCGAGAAGACTGCATTCAGAACGCGATATGGACACTATGAGTTTTTGGTTATGTCGTTTGGACTAACCAATGCTCCAGCAACATTCATGGATTTAATGAACAGGGTTTGTAATTCGTTCCTAGATAACTCTGTGATAGTGTTCATAGATGACATTCTGATTTATTCAAAAATCCAAGAGGAGCATGGCAGACACTTGCGAGAAGTTTTGGAAGTCTTGAAGAAGGAGAAGTTATATGTGAAGTTCTCCAAATGTGATTTTTGGATTCGAGAATTCCAATTCTTGGGTCACGTGGTCAACCAAGAAGGGATAATGGTTGATCCAGCAAAGATCGAAGCTGTGATGAAGTTGGTGTTGGGTTATGAGCATTCTAACACTCCTAAGTGTACATGCAACCCTAAATACCTTGGATCTATGTTTTCTCTATTATACATGCAAATATGAACATCCAAGGTATTATCCTAATCTAGCATACAAAATAATGGATATAACAAGATAGAATACATACCTCTTTGATAGTGCTTGTCTTCATGAAGCTTGAGTGCTTAGTGCCCCAAGTGTGACACCTCAAATGGTTCACACAACACCATAAGCACTTGGAATAGCTTAGAGAGAAATTAGAACACTTCATGAAATCGTGTAGCCCTCATACATACACATAGTGTTAGTCATAGTCACGATTTCTTGAGCCATGGGTTTCTTTTATATGGTGGTTATTAGGGTTACACCATGTAACTCATGACTTTACCCATTCCTTATGCTCCATGGGTTTTAACCTCCATGGAGTATCCATGGGTCACCCCATGGACTTAGTCCAACATAAGGAATCTTGGATCACAAGCCCACATATATAAGAATGAATGATTTACACAATCAACCCATATATTTAATTAGTCTTCTTTTGATCACTTAATTAATACTAGATTAATTCTTGATCAATACTAATTAAATAATCTCATTATTCTTATTATTAATATACTAGAACTTATAATATATTAATAACCGTAAGTGTCTTATTTCTCTCATTATAGTCTATCCAAGTGCAAGATGCCATGCAACCCAAATGGACCATGCCGGGTCGGGTCAAGTCTTACCAATTATAGTTATGGACTTAGACATTAATCCAACAGTCTCCCACTTGGATAAGTCTAAAACTATTATTGCGTATGACTTCAGGAACCAACTAGCAATCGTAGCTCTCAAAAGCTTCTGTCGAACTCTGACCTTGTAGATGAACTCTGATCTTTGTCAACGACTTGTCCATTAGATAAGGGATCATATATTCCTCCATTCTAGATATCATATAGACTGAGACATGGATTATAATCATTCTCTCTGTCCATTTGTTGTTTCCCGATTTCCGATTTATGACGACTAACTAATTGAACAAATCAAATCAGTCCTGGCCCGGCCGAGCACTTCCATTTGTCATCATCAAATCATCGAGGGGCCCACAGATATCGCTTTTATCCCGAAGGTAAAAGGAATGGATAAACTTCGACTCATATGGCTTGTTCTACTACTTGTTGAATCATACACAAAGGCACGTTTTATAGCACCGAGTTACCAAATGCAGTTTCGTGCAATCAATGTACAACCAACTCATAGTAACAACTCATATCTCTAGGTTTGAAGAATATAAGATATTATCGTCTCATGATCACTCGTGATAAAATCCATGAAGTGATTCCAATGAGCGCGGGTTGAATCCAATACTCAGAACTTATGAGCACTCATGAGTGTTGTAGCCCTTTGTCCAACAACTTAGACCTCTACAAGCCAACCCATGACAGTCTTAATTCATATCTACTTCCAACATATGACCGACTGTGGATGGTTTGAATAACTTAGTCATTCCGAAAGAATAACCTAGTTTATTCGGGAAGTCAAAACATGCAAAGTGAAACACAATAATAATTGAATCCAGTATGGTCTCAGAACTTATGAATATAAATAAAACTCCTTTTATTTATCACCATATGATTACACATTATTCATTGTATATTGTTTCAGCTATCAACATTATTCTTGAATTTAAAATAGTTGTTCCATGCTCCAAGCATGCACACTATGTTTTCTAAACAATAGTCATGCCATACACCAAGTATGCATAATATGTTTGACTATGATCTTTATTTTGTGAACTAGATCAAATGAACATAACTTCAATGATTCTCTTTTCACACTCCCAAATCCTTACTGCAAATGCAAGAATTCCAAATTCATGTCATTTACTGAAATCTGTTAGATTCTAAACTTATATGCATCGATCCTCTTGTAATGATTATGCACAAAGTCAGAAAGACTTAACAACAATCATTACAGAGCATTCCAAAGGAGATCAAGTCCTTGGAACCATCCTTCTTGCATTAAGTTTCCTTAATCTTACACAGATTGAAAATTCTAACTTTGAAACATTTCCGAATTCATTTTGACTATCACTTCTGAACAAGAGTTGCCTCCTTACAGATTATGTCAATATGGTCCTTCCAGAATTATCACTATACTTCCAATTGTCCTTGAGAAACCAGTCTTTGGTAAACCTTAGATTGTCCTCGACAATTGTTTAATCCTTTTTAGTCATATCCAATTCTAAACCTTTTCCATTCTTAACGCCCCAGGCATTCGGAAAATTTTAGAAAGGATGAATATAGCACATGTAATCGGTCCTATATCCGAAGCATATGGGACACGATTCATGATGTCTCACATAAAGACTAAACCAGTCTTTTGCTATAACATTTCCATTTCAATTTGCCAAGTTCTCATAATTCAGATTATGAAAAGGGATGCCGTAATCATAATCGAATTTAAGAATGCAAATAATAGACCCATATACAGAATTTCCTTATGTTGAGCCATTCCAACATGAAATTCATATATATCCTTGACTATCCTTGACTAAATGATTAAAACCTCACGATCTAAGCTTATAGATTTGAGATGAAGTATAATTTCCTCTCCCTTAATTATAGCAAAACAACTTTTTCCCAATTGAAACCTTTTGTTTTCTATAATTAACATTGCTAGCTTGCAATACTTATCGTAATTATCATGCTCCCACTAACATGATGATTATTAGCATAACACTTATGCTCCCACTAGCTTTGACATATACTCAGAAAGCTCGACTTCTAGAAATCAATACTTTATTGACTTTCTTACCAAAGTTCAGATTTCTGATACTAGATTGTTTTGATAAGACTTTATCAAAAACATACACCTTCCCTTAGATAGCTCATGGGTGTGTCAAAACAATTTTAAGAACTATGAAAAGGGATGCCGTAATCATAGTCTTGATCGTTTTGACCTTTGTCATTTCTCACAAGTCCAAGTTAGTGTGCCGATAAACCACACACGCTCCACTAACGACTTTGAGAATGCAAATATCACAATTGCTATCTAGCTAAAATCTACTTAGTCAAAGTGTTTCCTCACCATCATTTTCATGAATCGGAGAGAAACCTTATGACACTTAGATTTAATGGTGTATGTGTTCTTATCCATGTGAATTTGTCAAAACCATAATCACAAGACAAGGATAATGACAAATCCAAAACCATATGGATTGAACTCAATTTTAATTTCTTGCCACCTGGCAGCTCAAGGGCCTACCATTGCTTCCGAGTTGTTGTGCAACACATTGAGAACTCTAAGAACTCATATGCGAAGCCAACTTTAACTAGAATGGGCACAGAATATGTCAACACGATAGGTTATAAACCTCAAGTCGTGCGCTAGTGAAGAACTTCAGGTTTCATTCTTGATTAGTTCTTGAGAATTTCAAGACCTTTAAGACTCCCACTGTCCTCTTGACCTATAAGACTTCCTTGTCAAACATCCAAGAGATAGTGTGGATTCTAATCAAGACAAACACTTTACACAATTGGCCGAAGTTGGTCTTTGTTTTATCCAAAACATCACAACTTACCAATTTCAAATGTACAAGAGTAGAAAACTTTTACTCTTACATTTGTCAAGTGTTTTAAACCTTCTTTAAGACATGTCACTCAAATTACAATCTTGGAGTATGACTCCAAGACTTGTATTGGAACGAAGTATGACTCATCTTCTTGATTTAACCATTTCAACAATTTCAAGATCCCTTCTTCTTAGTCATAAGAATGCACTAAGACTTCCTTAGAGAACTAATTTTGATATGGTTTCTTAATCATTAAGATGATCACAAAACTGATACTAAAGTACTCTCCCATCTTTTTAGATTTGAGAAACTTTTATCCTTCTGCCTAATTTGATTCTTCTTATCCGCTCTGCTATGCATTGAAGCCTTTTCCAATGTCTCAGAGTTACACTTAAGCTTGTAAGTATAATCATATTTACTGAGCTTTAGTAAACTATGACGAATAGTCTTATTAATCTTTTGTGGTGGACTTAATCAGTGCACATTACTATGTACTCGATTCCTTAGCCTATTACTTGACTCACACATCCATGTGAATAAGTAATTAGTCTTAATTTTTCCAATACTTGAAAGTTCTCATTCATCATGCTATAGAATTTGCATGATTCCAAGTCCCGGTCCAATTGAGACTTTGGATGATGAGAATCTTTCCTTGTTTGGTAAATTTAGACATTACCACAAATGAAAGAATCAATTTCATATTTCCACTCTTGCTATTAATGGAATCGTATAAGCAACAATTTTTCCTCAAATGCCATTGTAAGGATATTTTAAAATAAATAAAATCAAAATTTTCTTTTTATTTTAAAACTGTGCGGAAAAACTTATCCTTACAATCCATACGAAAACTTGTTGTTGTCTATTCCTTAGCAATATCTCATAACTCCTAAGAATTAGCTCAAGAATCCGGTTTTTCAAACTACACGATAGAAATCCATCTATGCGATCAGATTCAGCATATTCTTTCTTTAAGTTCCTTTACTTTTCTTTGATTCTTAAAACATTACCATGTGACCCAGTCACATCATGCATCAAGAATCTCAGAATAGAAACTTCACAGAGTTAGATAGTGGACTTTACCTGAAGTAGAGTCAAACTTATTGACTTTAACATCCTTAGGTAAATTAGGCAGCTTCGCAATTAATGACCTTTCCTTTGGCAATATAAACATATGGACCCTTTGATAATATTACAAACTTAGTTTTTCTCTTTACCATTTGTTCAACCGAGTTGACTATGGCCGATCCCTTTCCATTGGGAAGAGAATGCTTTTTCTGTATTTCCAGTGTCACCATTGTCAATGTCCATAAAGTTTCAGGAAGTTGATCTTAACAATAGATAAGATCATTAAGGGTCTTGTCATAGTCTATTTCATAGGTGTCCCAAAGGAACTCACTATGTGACTTAGAAAGTGATTGAACCACCAACTTTCTCAAGACTTTGACACCCAACTCTCCCGGCTTGTCAATATGTGACTACATCTCCAAGATGTGACCACACCAAGACCTTGCCTTGCCAATAGGACTCGAGTGACTTTAAAATTTTAAAGAACTTGTGGGGTAGGGAGAATAATTGGAGGAGGAGAGAGAAGTATGATATCCATGGGACATCATCTTCATTAGGAAAGCTTGTTTCAAGAGATTTGGGAAGATCATAAATGTCTAATTCAGACATGTTATGGGAGATATTCAAGATAGTTGATCTTTGAGTCCTTAATATGACACCCAATATGAAAATATTAAGGCTAGGACCCAACAAACTATTTTATAACTTAGAAGAGGTATGCCGTAATCCGAGCTATAAAACAATTTGAAGGTAGGTGAATGACGATTCACTAATTTCCACCAAGATAAACGAAATGTATTATTAGGTTTTAATTGGTTTTGAAACTCCTAGATCTTTTGAGATTCATTGAACTGTTCAATGGCATGTTTCAATCTCGAGTGTGCCCTTCAGGTTTTGTGACTGGGATGCCGAGGATCACAAAACAAGGTGTGAAGTAACCGTGCAAATTACTGGGTACCCTTAAGTGTTTATCCCTCAATCGATGTGCCGGTTAACCACACACGCTCCATCGATACTATGATAAACATTAAGTTACCCTTTGCCTACCTTGTTAAATACGAGTTAGTGTGCCGGTTAACCACACACGCTCCACTAACCGACTTAAACAAAGTGCAAAGTGTAATTTCATGGATTAGCACCTTATTCACATTTTCCTAAGTAACTAAGATTGGGTATTTTTTTAAAGAGTTTAGTTACTTAGTATTTATCATTAATACTTTTAATGAAGGGAGAATTAAAGTCATGTCAAACCCGTTCGGCTAACGACCCTCCACCAGTCAAGCAAGCGGTGGGTGAGAGTGGACACCCATTAAGTTGCCATTTTATAGGCAACAACCTTATACCCACCTTATAGACCGGCTTCGTGAATGAGGCGTACTAGCGGTAAGACCGACTTTACACTTATACATATAAATATTATTAACTTATAATATTATAAAGTATAAGGGTTGAATTTTAACTTTTAAAATTCTAAGGGCTAACTTGGAATTAAAGTATTCATAAGAGAAAACTTTACAAATTCCAAAACTTGAGGGCAAGTTTTGAAACTATTCAAAACTAATTAATTCCATAACTTATGTATTTAAAGTAGTTTTAATCCAAAAACTCTTCAAGTTCCATAACTTGTGGACAAATTATGGAAGACTTTAAACTAATAAAGAATTAATCTTTTTCTTTATTTTATAACTTATGGAATTAATTAAGGTTACATATTTTATTTATTTATTTATTAATGAAGTGACTCTTGAACCTCCATAACTTAAGGACAAGACTCTTCATCTTTTTTGTAACCTTTGCCAACTTTATGAGTTTTATGAGTCTTTAATGTGACTCTTCATGTAACTTAAGGATAAGTTACACAAACACATTTTATACTCAAATCTTAGATTAATTTGGATTGAAAACAACTTTTTCACTCAACTTTTCTATTAATCTAAGCAACTCATAAGAACAAGATAATTCAAATCAAACTTTTTCATGTAATTAGTCTAACCTTTAAACTAATACAAAACATGAATCTATTGACAATTATCTTGAAAATGGATTAGCATGAACATTACCATATTTAAAAACAAGTTTATAAGTTCAAAACAACATAGGGTAATGTTCCTAGTCCATTTCTAGCCAAAAACCTCGAAGATATGCTGTCTGGGGTCCAACTCGTCGAGTGCATGAACACAACTCGGCAAGTTGGATGCATTTTGCCTTGGACTCGTCGAGTCCCTTCATGGACTCGGCGAGTCAGCTGGGCTGACAGCATCAAAACTCGATTTTTTCAGCTTCTATTGCAGGTATAACAAGAAAACAAGCCTAGGCTCTGATACCCACTGTTGGGTTATGAGCATTCTAACACTCCTAAGTGTACATGCAACCCTAAATACCTTGGATCTATGTTTTCTCTATTATACATGCAAATATGAACATCCAAGGTATTATCCTAATCTAGCATACAAAATAATGGATATAACAAGATAGAATACATACCTCTTTGATAGTGCTTGTCTTCATGAAGCTTGAGTGCTTAGTGCCCCAAGTGTGACACCTCAAATGGTTCACACAACACCATAAGCACTTGGAATAGCTTAGAGAGAAATTAGAACACTTCATGAAATCGTGTAGCCCTCATACATACACATAGTGTTAGTCATAGTCATGATTTCTTGAGCCATGGGTTTCTTTTATATGGTGGCTATTAGGGTTACACCATGTAACTCATGACTTTACCCATTCCTTATGCTCCATGGGTTTTAACCTCCATGGAGTATCCATGGGTCACCCCATGGACTTAGTCCAACATAAGGAATCTTGGATCACAAGCCCACATATATAAGAATGAATGATTTACACAATCAACCCATATATTTAATTAGTCTTCTTTTGATCACTTAATTAATACTAGATTAATTCTTGATCAATACTAATTAAATAATCTCATTATTCTTATTATTAATATACTAGAACTTATAATATATTAATAACCGTAAGTGTCTTATTTCTCTCATTATAGTCTATCCAAGTGCAAGATGCCATGCAACCCAAATGGACCATGCCGGGTCGGGTCAAGTCTTACCAATTATAGTTATGGACTTAGACATTAATCCAACAGTTGGAACAACCAAAAAGTCCCACGGAGATCCGAAGCTTTTTAGGATTAGCCGGATATTACCGAAGGTTTATCCAAGGTTTTTCTTTGATCGCTAGTCCATTAACATCTTAGACCCACAAGGGAGATACTTATGCTTGGAGTGATAAGCATAAAGAAGCGTTCGAGAAGCTAAAGAAGAAACTATGCGAGGCACCGATACTTTCTCTACCTGATGGAGTTGAAGACTTTGCTGTTTATAGTGATGCGTCTGGTGTTGGATTGGGTTGTGTTTTGACCCAAAGAGATAAGGTGATCGCGTATGCATCTCGACAGCTGAAAGAGCATGAAAAGAACTACCCGACTCATGATTTTGAGTTGGCAACGGTAGTTTTTGCTCTGAAAATATGGAAGCATTACCTCTATGGCACGAAGTGCAAACTTTTCACTGATCATAAGAGTCTCCAATATCTCTTTAATTAGAAGGAATTGAATATGAGGCAACGGCGTTGGCTAGAATTACTTAAGGACTACGACTGTGAGATACTTTAACACCCTGGTAAAGCAAATGTTGTTGCTGATGCTCTCAGTCGGAAGTCAATCTTGAAAGAAAAAGGCCAAGAGCGTTGAGAATTGAAGTTGTCTCGACTATTTTGGAAAGTATAAAGAAAGCTCAAAGCGAAGCTTCTGAGAAGAATGACCGAAAGGAGGAACGTTTGGGCAAAACGTTGGTGTTCGGTGTAAACAGTCATGGAGTGAAGGTGTTCCAGGATCAGATTTGGATACCTAAGACAGGAGGAGTCAAAGATCTTCTGATGGAAGAAGCTCACAAGACCATGTACTCGATTCATCCTGGTAGCACTAAAATGTATAGGGACCTGAAACCCTACTACTGGTGGCCGACGATGAAGCTTGACATTTCAAAGTATGTGGCGGAGTGTGTGACTTGTGCGAGAGTCAAGACACAACATCAAAAACTGTATGGGAGTTTAGAACCATTGCCTGTACCTATGGGTAAGTGGGAAGACATTGCTATGGATTTTGTCACTAAACTGCCCAGAACAAAGAATGGTCACGACATGATTTGGGTGGTCGTTGATCGATTCACCAAGAGCGCGCATTTCATACCAGCCAAGGAGAAATGGTCTATGGAGAAGCTTGCAAATTCTTATGTGAAGAAAATTGTGAGACTTCACGGTGTTCCGCTAACAATTGTGTCGGATCGTGATAGTCGTTTCACCTCAAGATTTTGGAAAAGTCTACAAGAGGAATTGGGTACCAAGTTGTGTTTAAGTATAGCTTACCATCCGCAGACTGATGGTCAGAGCGAACGAACAATACAAACACTTGAAGATATGCTAAGAGCATGTACCTTAGAATTCCAAGGTAACTGGGATGAACATTTACCTTTGGTAGAATTTTCCTACAATAATAGTTTCCACTCGAGCATTAAGATGGCACCTTATCAAGCTTTGTACGGGCAGAAGTGTCGTACGCCATCTTGTTGGCTTGAGGCTGGGGAAAAACAGTTTATGGGCCCCGATTTGGTTTATCAAACTGCTGAGAAGTTGAAAATAATTAGGGAAAGAATGTTAGCAGCTCAGGATCGTCAAAAGAGTTATGCTGACAACAAGCGAAGACCGAGTGACTTTTGAAGTTGGAGATTCGGTTTTGCTTAAAGTCTCGCCATGGAAGGGACTTATAAGATTTGGTAAAAGGGGAAAATTGAGTCCAAGGTTTATTGGACCGTTTAAAGTTCTTCAGAGGATTGGGAACCAAGCTTACAAGCTCGAACTACCAGAAGAACTAAATGGAATTCATAACACTTTCCATGTGTGTTATTTGAGGAAGTTCACGGGAGAGGTTCCCGACATGATTCCACTTTCGGAGTTAAGAATCGATGAGAACAAAAGGTTGCTTGAAGAACCAGCGGCAATCATTGACCGAAAGACTAAGAAATTGTGAAGTAAGATGGTTAAGTTAGTGCTTTTCCGATGGAAACACACGAATGGGCTGAATCTCACCTGGGAGACGGAGAGTGACATGATGGGTCGCTATCCGCATTTGTTTGCTGATGTGTGATTCCGGGGACGGAATCATTCTAAGGTGAGGAGAATTGTAACGCCCGTTTTCTGGGCTTGCCATTTTTAGTAATGTAATAGTCTAGGTTAACCTTTGTAACCCCAATTTGAAATAATAAGAACGTATTATTTGAGTATTATGTGTTTTGTGCTTAATTGCTTAATTATGTGATATAATTAATTAAGAATAACATGAGCATCAAAATTTAAGTGTAAAATAAACTTGATATCTTTGGATAATGTTGTATTAGTTGAAATGAGGTTTCCGAATATATAAAGAATGCCGAAATCCGAGTTATAACGAAGAAGTTATGACCTGTCGAAGTTTCGTGACAGAACCAACAACGTTGAACGACGTAAAAAGTGAAATTTACGTTAGAGCGATATTTAGCCTTAGTAATCTAAACGAAAGTCGTAGAGTTCGTTAAACCGAGAGCGTGCATAAAATGTTCACCCAAATCGGACTTCGTATGAGGAAGTTATGATTTTCGAAGTTTCGACGTGACAGTATGCAGCCTGAATACTCGATTTGAGATTGAGCGGTTTTTAGCCGAAACAATCTAAACGAGAATTGAAGATCTCGTTGTTAGTAGCGAAACGATGAAAAGTTAGGCGAGAACGGACGTCGGATGAAGAAGTTATGAATTTATAACGAAGTTTTTCTGTCCCGGCCTCCTAAAAATAAATAATAAAAATAAAAGTCAAAATTAGCCGACGGAGTCTAAATGAAAGTTGTAGAGTATGGTCTGACCTATGGGTGGATATAAATAACGTCGAAAACGGAGCTCGTATGCGAAAGTTACGCAATTTAGAAGTTTGACGAGTCTAATTACGCTAAGCATAATTTGAGTACGCCCAGCGTACTCAGGAGGATGCAACTTGTCTGACCAATACTCGAGTGCCACCAATCGACGCATGCAGTGACGTCAAAATACGCCCAGCGTAATCCCAGACCCCCAGCTTATAAATAGAAACCAAGATCAGCCATTTTCTCTTGTTCAAACTCTTTCCTCTATCTAGTTTTGCCTCGATTTGCGTGCTGTTTGTACCCCAAAGCCCCGGTAATATTCCCGAGCCCCGAAGTAAGATCCGAAGCCCCGAGGATCCCGAAGAGCGTTATTCCCGAGCTAAAGCGCTGCCCGCGAGGAGCCAGTTTTTGTGAAGATCTTCCAGATCTACGGAGAAACACCTCGTTTGCAAGCCGTAGTGCTGCCCGATCATCTCCTGATCATGTGAGTGTGTAGTTATTTTCATTCCATCGCAATATTATGAAGTATTTTATATAAAATATGTGTTATGTGTATATATTTTGTTGTTATACGTGTGAGTGTATATTCACTCTCTTCTATCTTATAGATCTGATTTATTCTCTATGAAATACGTGTTATGTGTGTATGCCTCATCTGTTATGTGGAATATGTGTCGATTAAAGCATGTTATACAGGTTTTTAAACAATGTATAAAAAATGTATATTTTTATCTACAAATAAGTTGGGTAGAACATGGGTAGATAATTGGTGAGTAATAAACAGATGAGAGGCCTCAGTGTTATTGGTGTTATTCTAGTCATTCAGCAGAGTATGGATGACGACCACGGACTATTCTAGACTATCTTGTGGAACACTAGCAGGCTCATTACCTGTAGGTGTTGTGAACGACGTGTTCACTGGTGTACTCTATCCCCCACATGGTTGCCTTTAGGACACTTATTGTTGAGGAAGCCCCTCTGCAATAGATAAACATATATCTAGAAAACGGATAACAGGTAGATCCACAGATTACTAAGCATATCATCATCCTACATACCATGATACCGATCTAACAGATCACTACAACATTGTAACATACTATCATATAACAAGAGATCTACTCCAATGGGCTGACCTTGGTGCCTTCTACCCGTAAGTACAGTGAGGAAAACTCACCTTACAGACTGGACAAAAGCTGATGAGGTCCTGACTCCGAAACTCAGCTCTAACCGTCACCTATCCAACCAAATGGCCAATCGAAATCAAAAACCCAAAATACCCTTAGGTCAAACTTGGTCAAACTTATTCAAATTCAAATTCAAATTCAAACTAATCAAATCAGCTGACTCAATTGAGTCAAACCAACCGAGTCAAATCAGCCGAGTCACCACAAAGTGAGTACGTAGGACGTACTCTAAATGTACGTTGGGCGTACTCGAATATTGACCACCATCGGGGTGGTTGACCTCGTATACGATGCGTACTGCAGGTACGCGGGGCGTACTCCCACCTGCCCAATTCTTTCATTAAGAGCTTAATGACTTAAGCTCTCATGTCCATCTTTTAGTTCTATGGCTAAAATACCCTTAAGAGTCATAAAGTTTCCAACTTTATGACTTTGCATGTCCATTAAGTGCTTAACTAAACTTCTTAATCCATTAAGACCTTCTAAATGATGCATATAGAAAAACCAACCATCTGGAACCCATTATTATGACTCAAGACCCCCCCCCCCCCCCCCCACACACACACACACACTTGAAAGGACGACTTAATGGGTCAAGAACATGCTATGATCATGAATCACCATTTTGGGACCAAAAAGTGACCTAAAAGAGCAAGAATCTAGATCTTCATGATAGAGAGGTAAAATTTCAAGCTTTATACCTTCAAGATGTTGCAAACCACGTAGAAATCCTAGATCCAAAGTGCTCTCAACTCCAAGATCTTTTCACCACATTCTTCTTTCTTCAAAACTACTTCAAAACTCTCTTAAAGGCTAAAAAATGGCTCTCCTTCTCTTAGGGTTGCTTATGGGTCCATATCACAGAAGGAGGCTGGGTAAGAAAAGGATATGGGTCCATAAAGATGCTTAAATATGAGCCAAACCCCTAAAAATTATGGTTTGCATGCTTGACACGTACACAATGCATACAGATGTACGCCTAGCATACTAGAGCGCGCTCTAGTATGCTCAACGTGCACACATATGGATGACGTACTCCCCCAAAACCCAACTTTACCATTTTTTTTTTGTGTGTGTGTGTTTTTGTGGCTTAAGTTCAGTGAACATGGATTTGCAATGCTATATGATGATCAACATTTTTTTTTTAAATGCTTTCGTGTATTTTGGGTCATCATTAACAAACATAATTTTGTTTATAATTTGAAACATTTTTGTTTAAAATGATGATATTTTTATCAATAAAGAAAGGTATGATATACCTCTTGTTTATTATTTATTAATGTGACAAAACATCACATCTTTATATAATAAAATCATTTATATTGTACCAAAATAATAGCTACTAGGGTAGTATCTTTTAAGAGAATTGAAATTTTAAAGTTTTAAATTGTACCCAAAATACCTAATAAAAGGCTATTTTTATTTACAGTTTTTGATATAATTTTCTAGTTTTTAACAAAACAAAGAAAAGTCAACATTATTTTCCAATGACTTCATCTAATCTCCATTATGGGTGGTAACATAAAATAATTAAATACATTAATAAATAATAAAAATTAATATAAAAGCAAAAGAAAAAGAAAGCTGAAACATTTACTTCGTATACAATACAAGAAGGGAGAAGAAGTGAGGGTCATACACACACGCACAAAACACAACTTCTCTCTCTTTCTTTCTCTCTCTCCCCTCGCCATTTTCACCTTCCTTTCCCAACCATTTATTAGATTCCTTCCCATAAGTCTCTTCTTTTTCTTCTTCCATTGGATTATTGTGCAGATGCTCATGTTCTTATGAAACAAAGAACCCATCTAAAAATCCTCTTTTTTCCCAATAATTTTGCTTTACTTTATGTGGAGTTTTAAAAGAAATTAAGCCCTCTTTTTCTTCTGGGAGTGTTTCTGGGGATTTCTTCAAATCTTCATAAGAACTCATCTAATACCCAGTTGAATTTTATAAATAATATTTCTGGGTTAAAATATTTGTCGAAAAATATGGCTTTTCTTTGCAGGGATTAGCTCATTTTCATTTTCATTTTCATTTTTCTTTTTCAATTGGGTATTTATTTTGATTTTCTAAGTTTAAGAGAAAAAACAAAATTGTTCAGAGATGGGGAAGCAAGGACCTTGCTATCACTGTGGTGTTACAAGTGAGTTTTTTCGTTTGAAGGAAGTGATTTTTCCCTTTGTTGGGACTTTGATTTACTAAATAAAACTGAGATTTCTTTTGCTGTTTTCTTTGTTTTCTATTTGCTCAGATTAGTTTCTGAGATCGTGCTTGACAATACGCATATGCTCGTTAGGTCTAAAGTTGTATAAAATTACCTGGAAATTTAACAACAATTATTGATAAAATATACGATTGTTATGCTAATTATTGTCTGTTTCTGAGAATTTTTTAAGTTATCATCAGAAATACGATTAATTATTCCAGTCTTTGGCAGCTTCAGATTGCCTTTGAATGTTGAATACGAGAAATGGTAGAAATTTCCAGTCTGATTTATCAGAATTCGATGTTTGACTTCTTGAAAACTTTATTGAAATTACAGAGCAGCCTCCCTTTAAATACCTTCTCGTCTAGACTCTAGTCAATACTTTTATTGCTTGATTTTACTTCAAATTCTAATGTCAACTCCCAATTGAATCCGCTAAATGCACATAACCTGTTTGATAAATTGCCTCTGAATGACTGAACTTGCTTCATTGTTTATCTCGAGCAACCATTCTATCTGTTTTCCAAATTGAAATTCTATCATTCTTTCTGCATTTGATAATTCTAACTAATGCACATTCCCTCACCATGAATACACAACATTACTTTGTTACATTTGGTGTTTTTATGAATCATTTAGCTTATTTAAATCCACAATATGATTTCAAACCAATCATCTTTGTTATTGAATCTATCTGGGATTGTTTCATTAGCTCTTATAAGTTATAATGGGATATAAGTTTTTTTTTAATAGTTTTAAAAAATTACAGGCACCCCACTGTGGCGAAACGGGCCACCCGACAAGCCTATATTGTGCAACGCGTGTGGGTCCCGTTGGAGAACTAAAGGATCACTTGTAAACTACACTCCACTTCATGCAAGATCTGAGCCTGATGATTTTGAGGATCATAGAGTTTCAAGAGTGAAGACTATATCTATTAAGAACAAAGAGGCAAAACTACTTAAAAGAAAACCGAATTATGACAATGTAGTAGGCGGTGGCACCGCTAGCTTTATGCTTGGCAGCGGTAGTGGTGGTGGTAGTGGCGGTGGTGGTAGTGGTGGGGGGTTCGGATACGACCACCATAACCAAGGTTTTCGCAAAGGTTTTGATGAAGACACAAGCAATAGATCAAGCTCTGGCTCTGCTATTTCTAACTCTGATGGCTATATGCAGCTGGGCAGTGCAGATGCTAGTGATTTAACAGGTTTGTTACTTTTTTATTAAAAGATTTTTAGTTTTTTGTTTGTAGAAAACTTATAAAGGTTTGAAAATTTTGCAAATTGATTATAAATTGTTATGTATGACATGACATGAACAGACAATCTTGTACTGTGTTTGGTGTGCATTGGACTAGAACCGAGACTGATGTCAAATAGGACAAAATTTGCATCTTTTTGTTTCACCCATAAAAAGTGGAACAAGATGGGTGGGCGATTCGCTCTAGATCTCTTGTATGTACAAAAGACGTAAATGCCCTTCATATCCTCATCATAAAAAATAGCCCTGCAGAGCTTGTTCCATCAAACAAATGCAGCCGTAAGGCTGCATTTGTTACACGGGACCAGACAAGCTTTCTAGGGCTATTTTTATGACGAGGATACGAAGGGCATTTACGTCTTTTGCACATACAAGAGATCGGGCGCGAGTTGCCTTCCCATCTTGTTTCACTTTTATGGGTGAAACAAAAAGATGCAAATTTTGTCCTATTTGACATCAGTCTTGGTTCTAGTCCAATGCACACCAAACGCAGTACAAGACTGTCTGTTCTTGTCATGTGCCATGTATGGCAAAAAAGAAGCTAATTTAAGGGATGTGTACTTTCAAAGTGGTTATTGCATCTTTAAGATTTATGTTTTCACTTTTTTTTTCAGGCCCATCTCAATCATCAATAGTGTGGGACACAATGGTACCTTCAAGAAAGAGGACATGCATTAACCGCTTAAAACAATCACCCGTTGAAAAACTTACCAAAGATCTACACACCATCTTACATGAACAACAATCTTATTTTTCGGGATCATCAGAAGAAGATTTAATCTTTGAAAGTGACACTCCAATGGTGTCTGTTGAGATTGGACATGGTAGTGTTCTTATGCGTCACCCAAACTCAACAACCCGTGAAGAAGAATCTGAAGCAAGTTCTCTTTCTGTTGATACTAAAAATGAAGCTTATTCACGCATAACTTCCTTTCCTGTATATAATGCTAACAAAAATGGTAACTTTTCAAGTCGCCCTAAAAACCCCATCACTCAAGATCATGCCAATAGGTAATCTTTAAAATTATTTCAATCTTTTAGACAATTTGATCATCTTTTGTTATAAATTTACTTACTTTTGTTATCGATTATAGGGATAATGACGACAAGTTTCAGATACTCATGAACCATAATTCTCCACTTTGCAAAATAGATCTAAAAGTAAGTTGAATTCCGGAATTCTGTAATTTCATGTTTGATTTACAATATTTTCGATACAAAAAACCAAATATTTATAAATCCAACACCTTGCAGGATGTTATAAACTTTGAGGAGTTCACAAATCATATGACGAATGATGAACAACAAAGATTGCTCAAGTATTTAACTCCTGTTGACACTGTTCAACTCCCCAATAGGTTTGAATCTTATCTTGTTAAACTTTAGATTAAAAATAATATCAAAGAGATTGTAAAAAAACATTTATTGTCAAATTTACAGCCTCAAAAGCATGTTTGATAGCCCACAGTTTAAGGAGAACCTATCTTCCTTCCAGAAGCTTCTGGAAGAAGGTGTTTTTGATCTTTCACTGAAAAATGAAAATGGTAGGAGTTTGAAGAAGCTTGCTCTTTGTAATGCAATGAAATCTGAATGGGTGGAGAAATATAATATGGTCCAGGTTTGAATTTGTATAAAAATGAAAACTTTATAAATACCCCATGTTGTAAAAATCGAATCTTTTTGAGTAAATGTTTACTAATTTCATGTTTGTTTTGGTTTCTTGAAGGATGCAAAGTGTAAATATGATAACGGAGGATCTGTAGTTGGTGGAGGGCGTAATGGTATGATACTTGGCCATTCTGTAAATACAAAAAGATTGCGAGATGCCCAATTCCAACCTTATCAAGGTTAGATTTGTCTTTTGCATCTGTTTATAGATTCCCACACAATTGGAATTGGAATTCCGGATTCCATTCCGTGGCGCGTTTGGTTGCCAAATGGATGCAATTCAATTCCATGTTTGATAGAGAGAAAGAATTCAGTTCCATTTTTTCCTTTTCATTAAAAGAACAAAATAATTAATCATGTGAGTTTTTAAAAAGCTCATTATTGCAAGTGATATCTTAAGTTTTTCATTTTGTGGGGTCTCATATCATTTTGTTTATTTTTATATTCAAAAGTAATTGGGACCCACACCAACAAAACCTATGATTGAATCTTTCAGGACCAAAGACAACAATGAAGAGCCCAAAAAGGACATCAATGAAAGCAAGCTATGAACAACAACAAAAGGAGATAATTGACAATGATGCCCCTGGATTCAGTCCAAGAAGCTTATTTGCATTACCACCTGATAACACCTCCCTCATGCTTGATTCCTTCAAATATGCAGATGAAAATTGTGATCAAGATTTATTACTTCATGTCCCTTCACACACATCTTTCCCTCAAGCAGAATTACTCAGGCCAACTTCAACTAGTAGTAGCTCAATATATCAAAACTTTGGTGGGCCCTAACAAACTTTCTAGGGTTTTATTAGCCGACTTCTTGTGACTTTTTTTTTTTTTTTTACTACTTCTACTATGGTAAAAATATCCAAAGACCATTGTAAAACTTTGTAGCCTCTGTATAAGTCCGTTAGCATTGTGGTACTTGAATAACTTGCTATCGTGACTTTGTTGGTTTATATGCTTGGGTGCTACACTACATTTGCAACACCATTTTTTTTTTTTTTTTTTTTTGGCATCAAATCCCAAACATTAAAATGTCTGCAAACTAAGATTTTATCTTTACGCTTTGCTTTGTTTGGGTTCTTTTTGTATGTGATCATCGCCAAAGATTGTAATATAAAAAGGTTAGACTTGATATGCAATTTTGAAATTACTATTATCTATGTGGGACCCGTTGAAAAGTATTGATTAGATCGTAGGGTTCGTAATCCGTTTGTTGATTTGGAAATTAGGGTTTGGTTTAGGTATGTGTTTGGTTTTGTTTTTATGTGGGTAGGATTTAATTGTGGTGTTGACACCTTTGGAAGAGGTAATGACTTTTTGTTGCTTGTTTTTTGTATTTTAGTATTGATTAGGTTATGCCTAAATATTGTGGAGTTGTTAACTTGTTATGCTGATGTTGTTTTCCAATAGTAGGCATTTATAACTTTAATTGGTTATCATAGAGAACTTCATTGTCACACATCTTGTTATTGGTTTTAGAGTCTTTTTTATATATCTTGTATGGATAAAAAGTTTGGTAGATGATGTATGTGTGGAGATCGAAGTATGTGTTGTATATGTAAAGTACGTTTTTTTAGTGTGAGTTAACATATTAAATATGAATAAAAACGGGTTTGGTAAAATGTGTTAGGTAAAAATTATGGTCTTAATGTGTAAAGTTGAAAAAATACCGATGTAGATATGTCTGGTTTAAATTGAGTATGTATTAAGTAAAAAAAAATCATTTTATCCTAAACCGATTATTTGGTATAACTCTTGGATACGTGTATTTTTCTATATGCCTTTATGCTAAGTTTTTGCTTATCTAGCCGACCTTATCATGGGCTCTTTATTTTCTTCTTTTAGATGCAAGTTTAAAATATTTGATTTTTAAGGTATTATCATCTAGAAAGGAGTTAAGTATCATTAAACCTAATTGCTTTTTTAATCTTATGGTGGAAATATGAGAGTAAGATGGCATATTTGAGTGTTTTGACTATGTGGGAAGCATGTGAATTAGGTTTGAAAGCTAGTGCTCTATTGCTTGATTGATAGTGATGAGATCTTTACCTACAACCATACAAAAGTGATAAAAGGGGAAAAAAAGAGCCCAAAAGCTTTCTTTATATTCATCTTCTATTATATGCAAGCCTATCAATGGACAACTTTACTCAAGAAATAGCTTTTTATAGGATCATATGAAAAAACTAGAGCTAAGTGTAGCCATATATATTTGGCAAAAATTATTTAAGAAATTGTCATGGTGTTCTTGTTTTAATAATATTTCACCATCATGATGTCAAATCATTACATAGTGGTATATAGTGTTCAACTCTATCGTTTGCATACATACCCTAAAGATGCATATTTTGTTGAAATAGACAACTTAGGTCGGTTTGTGTTGTGGACCTAACACTTGGGTATTAATTGTCATATAATAGAGTAGAAAAAAAAAAGATTGTTACAAGAAAAATGAAATCATTGTTAAATATTACTACAAACAAACACACCATCAAATATAGTTTTCGAAATTCATGTTCAAAATTCAAAAACCTATCTCAAAAATAAAACTTTTATCTAAATAGATACCTAATACAAAGATATAATAAGTTCTTGAAAAGCTAGCATCATGACAGTTTCTGGGATGCAAGCTTAAATCTTGAAAGCATGATCGGAGTTATTTTTGTATTGAATTTTCATCAAAAAATTGAAATTCAAACGTTTCCATTGTTATGTTTAAGCTTATTGATGTTATCTTTATGTTTTTGGGTTTTATCAGACATCATGTAGCTCATAGCATCCTCTTGTTCTCAGGGGCATTTTCACAAACACCTTATGTGCATTGTTCACTGAAGAATTGGTCAACCACACTACAAAAGCTTCTGTTACCCAGTTTTCGATTTCAATCTCATTAACCCCACATCACGCAATCATTATCCTCCAAATCAAAAACTCGATTCTCTTCCGAAATCCCAAGATTAACCAGAATTCCAAATCCTCTGTTTTACGCGCCTCCCATTCACAACCGTCGCATCTCTTCGACCTCAGCCCCACCGCGTCACCGCCCAACCGTTTATTTTCCAATCAACAACTTTCGTCTTCTCGGCGGCAGCTGACTGTCAACAGCGGAATTCTAAGAATGAACGCGTCGCTAGGAATTAGGTAAGCAAAAAAATCAGCTATGATTCCGGTTAGGTATGATCGGTGAAGAAAATGGATGTTATGCGTTTACAGTTTCCGATTATCCGGTTTCTTCCTCTGATATTTTTGACTAAAGCTCTCTTTTTTAAAGATCAGTTTTTCCCGCCAAATTTCGTTGGGTAGTGGCTTCATGAGCAGGTACTTTCCCGCCTTTTATATTGTCATGCAAAAAGCAAAATATAATATTTTTCAGTTAGCCCCCTTTATTTACGAAAATGTTCTATATGTAACAAAATTACAAAATGATAACAAAATATCAACAACTTTTTATCTACTTGATACTTAAATTCTTATAATTATAATATATGTATTATATTTGTTTAATCATCGTTTAATTATTTAATATGAATAATCATCAATCAATAGCTTTAATAAATTACAGATTCTCATTATTTTGTTTTTTTTCTTGTGTTACGTTCAAAGTTATCCATTTAGATTTTTTAAAGTTTTCTTTCCATGTTATTAAGATTAAAAAAATTTAAAAATTAAGATTTCATGAAATATAAGATGAATTTATTCTTGGTTTGACAAAAATGGTTTAAAGCCTAGCGGTATCTGGTGTTGCTTTCCCCCCTGAGGTTGATGGTTCAAGTCCCGTTATGGACATATGTGAATTTAAGGTGTAGTGACATCCTCGCCCAAATAATTTACAAACATGTCCAATTTGTCATTTATATTGTCGAACAAATCATCGACAGCAGGATTTAATTAAGAATTGAAGACATGTTCCATCAAATCAGCGTAAACTTCCCTTGTGTTCACCATGTATTCCGTCATGTCAATACTCACTCCTACAAATGTTGTTAAATTCTCATTTTCATTGTAGTGATAAATTGTTTTTCACTCATCTTCTATAATTACATTATACAATATGATACATGTGTACATCATGCTAGTTATTCTTTTCCGTCTGAATGATTAATGCCACTGAGAGTATCTGCTAACACCAAATGCTCACTCGATATGTTTCCTAGTTGATTTTTGGGATGACTTAAACTTTATTTTATTATTTTATTATTTTTTTTTTTTTTTGCGTTTGGACATGGGAATGATTTCACAAATGTTACCAACTCTGTATATATCTCATCAGTAAGGTAAACTCACACTTGTATAACTGGTGGACGTCGCTAATTGTAGGTTTGCGTAAATATAGTCCACGATAAAAGATAATCACAACTTTAGCAAACCTGTATAAACATTCCCGTGTTTTTCGTTTGACTATCCTCAAATACTCATCACATGAGTCTGATCACATGCCGAATGCTAGTTGACGAAATGCAGTTATATATTTTTGAATTATAGAGAAACCTTTATGGCATCTTGCATTAGTCTTTTGTTGAAGATATGAAAATCGATTTTTCACATCTTCAACAATGCGTAGAAATAATTATTTCATCATTCGGAACCGGCGCCTGGATTTCTCAGCATAGACTCCATCATTGTCAAAGTAGTCATTTATGAGGTGGTTGTGCCCGATATCATTATTTCTCCGTAAAGGAGGATTTCTAATTTTTTATTGCAAACTTTTGGCTTCATTTTCTTATAGATAAGTGAGTGTTGTTCGTATAACATTCCCAATAAACGATGATTCCCGCAAGCCAATGTCTCTGAAAAAGTGGATGGTGATGAAGACACTTTTAAATTGTAAATATAAAGAATTTAAGTGTTTGGTATTTATTTTGTGGTTTGAAATGTGAAGTTTGAATATGTATTTATAATAGACATTTTTTTTTTGAAAAAACCTATCAGATAACGGTCACAAAGAAGGCAATGGGCAAAACAAGCATGGGAAAAAGCTCTAAGACGATGGACATACCACACACCGCAATGACATATCACCCACCGTGATGTGTGGTTTCAAGCCATCCATACCCCTATCGATAAATATAAATGAATCCTCACTTCCATCTCCAATAGGGACCGGGGATTCCCAACGGTAAATCCTGATTTCTTTTACTATTTTAATATAAAAGTCTTATGTATATAAAAACTCTAAATTTCAATTTTACCAACATAATGTTAAAGATTTTACAAAACATAAATACATTCATAGATTACATAAAAACTATAAACATTCTTTCTACCCAAATTTAACTGAAACATGGAAAATCAAGTAGAAAAAAATTATTGGAATGATATTTGAGGTAAAACATAAATAAACCAATGAGAAAA
Organism: Lactuca saligna; assembly: GCF_052625555.1. NCBI lineage: Eukaryota > Viridiplantae > Streptophyta > Magnoliopsida > Asterales > Asteraceae > Lactuca > Lactuca saligna. The sequence goes on from NC_136422.1 coordinate 151,467,146, forward strand.
AAAAAATTATATATAGGGTTAAATTATATAAATGATTAGATAAAAGTATAATTTCAACAAAATAATTACTAATAAGTTAGGCTTGTTGAGAGAAGAACTTAGGTGCTAAATAGATTATGGTGCAAAATTTAAGTTAATCTCATGGATCTTTTTAAACCGAAAGAATAAAAGATTATCATTATTAAGTAGAAAACATAACAAAAAGATACAACATTAAATATAAACACGTAAAACAGATACTTGTTGAATCATAGCATGGTTTGCAATCAAACACAAGTCAATAAGTGATGAACATGAAATATAAAAGATAAGGAGATTTGTATTTCACTTGATACGATTACAAGGAAGATGGAAATCAAACACACATTTTAAACGATTACAAGACTGTCTATTTATAAAAAGAAATAGTACAAGTCTCTAAATAAAATATCTCCAAAGCAATCATGTAGAAGATGGCCATGCTTCCCACATTTTGGACTGGCAAACCCAACCTAACACACAATGTCATAAAGTGCGTTGGATTGGTATGTACTTGAATTGATAGTAACAATGTTCTTTTAGGTTGTCTTCAAACATGACAATTGAATAGGATAACTGTTAGAGAGAGAAGAATAATTTATTAATTTATTAATTGGTTAATAAATTAATTTGAAATCAATATGAATGATTTATTAATGTATTATGGATATAGTATATTAATTAGAAATCATATTGTTTAATTAATATTTAATCAGAAATTAATTTGGAATTGATTGAAACTATAGGGACTAAAGTTGCTAATGTTTAATAGTTGAGAATTGAGAATTCTAGGACCTCCCTAGGGGGGGGGGGGGGGGGGAACGAATTCTAGGGTATTCCTTGGGCTCTAAGGGTTCCTTGGATGCCTTAAGGAGGAAGTTAAGGGATTAGGGTTATCTTGGATACACCTGCTTAATCCAATACCTTCCTAACACCTATATAAACCCTCTTAGGGTTAAATTTTGGCTATGTACTCCATAAAGAACCTAAGTGATGAAATTCTACTCTACTTCTCTCTCTCTCTCTCTCTCTCTCTCTCTCTCTCTCTCTTTCTCTAAAGTATTCCTTGGTTGCTAGGTTTGTTTGTAAGCCAATAGAGGCGCTACACTTGTGGTGCTCGCTACCAAAATTCAAGATCTTCAAGGGTTTGGTTGTTATTACAATATAACAATCAATGTATATATCCTAACCCGAATTATATGTTAATATCGAAAATTACATGTGCCTACTAGGGTTTCTAGTTCTTGTATTTAATGCTTGTATGTCTAATAATGAAAACATAGATCCTTAAATTTAGTCTTGCATGCATACATAGGATTGTTTGCTATGTATAAAACCCATCAAGGTGATCATTGCTTTACTAGACATTGTGGTATCCATACAAGACAAAAGCTTGAACTCACCACATCTCTCTTAACTTCGGTATCCAACTCTGCAATCAAGTCTTAGAAAATTACATCTTCACTATCACTTCTCTCTATGAACTCTTCGTATGTAAAATCTTATTTCGGATCGTCCGTGATTTAGGGTTCGTGAGATGCAACCCGGGCATGACGAAGCCTCGGGGATGCAATGAGTTTCTAGAAGCGTAGGGCTTCTCGCCACCTTTTCGTGGACATAAGGTTCATTGGAAACGAACTTATAACGAGGGAGTTGTGATAGTTTGAAGTTTTGGCAAGAAAGGCCCCTTAAATGAGAAAGGTGGCAGCTGAGTACGTTGGGCGTACATGTGTGTATGCTTGGCGTACTCATATGCGTGAAATTGAAGCGGAGCCACCTAGTACGCTGGGCGTACTACGCCAGAGTGAAAACCCTAATTTAGGGTGTATCCTTATACAAAGGACATGATGGCCTCATTTTTGGCCACCATTCCTAGACATCAACCCTCTCAAACCCTAATTTCCCGTCCCTTGAGTTGGTGTGTCCATTATTGAGCTATCAAGTGTTCTTGTGTTTCTTTGGAGTGAAGAAGGAGCTTTGAGGAGGAAGGAGTGGGAGTCCAAGCTTTGGATATGAGCTTATAGGTGGTTGGAGCTTCAGTTAGAGGTATAGAGCTCAAAGCTTTCTCACCCTTTTGATTTGTGCATCATTTTAATTCATTTTAGGGTTTTGGTCCCAAACTTTGATGTTTTATGAGATATTGAGCTCTAGAGTTTATTATCAGCTCCTTTTAGTGTTTTGAGTGGTGTAGAGTCATAAAAATCGAGACTTGGACGTTTGAATAAAACCATGCATGAGTTATGAGCAACCTTGAGAATAGAGACTGAGAGTTTTGGTGTTTGTGACTTTATCAACCATGCAAAGGCTTAAAGTCATGAACTTTATGGAGTATGAGCTTTTAGGGAGTCCAGATATGAGAGTATAGCAATGGTCTTGACGGGTCAATACCAATAGAGTGGAAAAGGAAGCCTAGACGTACTCTGAGCGTAAATCCAGTACGTCCCGCGTACTGATTAAGTGTCCCCAATGGCCTAATCTGGATTTGTGCGTACATTGAGCGTACCAGAGAGGTACGCCCCACGTAACCTTACTACGGGCTTTTTGGGCTAAAACCCACATTGGGCCTTAAGTGTTGGGCCTATACTTTTGGGCCGATTGTGCTGGAGATTTTGATCAGAGGAATATTTTGTATGTATTGGGCCTTTGTGTTGGACTTGCCATTTGGACTTAAGTTTAAGTGTTGGGCCTTAGGAGAGCCCATTTAGTATTAGGCCTTGGTGGGCCCAATAAGCTTGAGTTAATTATGGGTCGGGCAGTGAGCTATCTTTAGACCTAAGGAGTGAGGTTTGGTCTTAGATCTTAATTGGGTAATTATGGGTTATGGCTTGGTGTTAGAGACTGGTGTGCAGCAGCAACATCCATAGGAGTTGTTCATCATTTAAGGTGAGTCTTCTCACTATACTTAGAGTGGTAATCTTTGTGTGACTGGAGGGTCTTATGTGCTTATATTGAGTATTGTGATATCCAACATTATGACTTTGTGATTTATGATGTGCATTTTATTGAGCTTACTGAGTTAGGACCAGAGGGTCCACCCGAGTTGTAGGACCAGAGGGTCCCACTAAGACACATTGACCGGAGGGTCTTATTCGAGTATAGACATGAGAGGCTAATGAGTCATGTGTGGTATTTTGGGGAACTCACTAAGCTTCGTGCTTAGCATGTTATGTGTTATGTGTTCAGGTACCCTCAGGATCACGGGAAGGCACCGACTTGATTGTACATACACACGAGTTGGAGATATGTTTTTGGAGGATCCCAGATCGTGTTATGAATAATTTTTGAGCATGTGGTTGATAACTTGATATAATGGGATTTTTATGATTATGTTAATGAGATTTATGTGATTTTAAAAATGAAAATTTTGTTTGAATATTTACGATGTTACAAGTTGGTATCAGAGCCTTGGTTTGAGGGATTCTGATGCACCTTCAGGTATGTCTGGACTCAAACTGAAGATTTGAGAAAAAATTTCAAAAGAAATGATTTTTCTCAAAGGAGCAAGAGTTTCTAAGAGAAAAATGAGGAGTAGTGCGTACAATCAGTCAAAGCCCGAACGGTGATTTCCCAAATACCTTCATTGTTTACTTTTTGAGATATTTATGAGATATTTACGAGATATTAGAAATGCATGTTAGAGGATACGCTAGGTATTCCATATTCTAGGGCTAGAGTTGCATGATTTGTGATGCCTTAGCCTAGGGGATGCTATTTATTGATATTATATGCTATTTGCTCTATGTGTGTGCTGAGTGGGATTATCTAGCAGGAATCTTTTCGAGAGAGCTTTGAGTAGAGGGGTAATCTAGGAAAGATACCTAGATGAGCATTGGAGGAACCTATTGAGAAAGTAGTTAGATACCCACGAGAGGTAGGGTTGCTTGAGTCCGGTGAAACCTTTCGAGTGTGAATAGAGCAAGTGGAGTTGCAACCTAGAGTGGTTTTACCTATTAGTGGGGATTATTCGATGTCCGAATGCTGCTTGTTTTGTGCTTTGTGGAACTCTTGATGATGAGAGTCACCTACTGCATGAATATGACGATATTCAGGAGGTAGATGGCTGACATTATAAGGAGTTCTTTAGCAGCTAATGGCAGAGAAGTGTGAGAACCGAGGAAGAGCATAGGGAGTGACCTTAGTCAGATGAGTACACTGATAGAGGAGAGTATTCGTTGGAGAGAGACCATGTATAACAGGATTGGTGATCGAGAAGGTTGAGCATCTGCTTAGAAAATTTGGAACAATCCGTGTGGAAAGTATGGGTAGATGTGGAAGGTAGTATGGGCCCGTACTACTAAAAGCAAAGGACCTATACTCGAAATAGGGATAATTCCAGAGGTTCTAAGTGGCAGATTAAGAGGTGATAACATGGGTCGAGCATCATGATTTTGTAACAAATTGAGACATGATAACATGGTTCGAGTGCCATGATTCGTAGCAGATTGAGAGGTGATAACATGGTTCGAGTACCATGATTCGTAGCAGACTGAGATGTGATAGCATGGTTCGAGTGCTATGATTCATAGCAAATTGAGATGTGATAACATGGTTTGAGTACCATGATTCGTAGCGAATAGTTCTTCTGACTTTACTAGTTGTTCCATTGTGATTGTTTAGACTAAGAACTAATATGATAGAGTGTGAAGCTAGAGGACTACATCAGAAGAGCTTCAGCAGAGCATGCCGTGAGAGGGAAATTGAGTTAGGTTTTGATGGATTTCACTAGTGAGATGCCAGTTGGAGTCACAAGACACATGGATGAGTAGAGATGATGCTTTATGGAGGATTGCGGTCTGAGTTGAGCAATCAGTCGGTAATTGAGATGTCACTTTTCCTCGGTTAGTGTCTAAGCCCGTAACTATATTTGGTATGTACTTGACCCGGTTGTGCATGGTCCTTTTGGGTTGCATGGTCCTTTTGTTGGAGAATGTTGGATTAGGTGTCTAAGCCCATAACTATAATTGGTATGTACTTGACCCGATAGTAGCATGGTCATTTTGGGTTGCCTTCACCAGAGCAATTTGATAGGATGGACTTTTGAGAAGAGGTTATTAATGATTTATTAATATATTATAAGTATAATATAGTAATTTAGAAATCATATTATTTAATTAGTATTGATCAAGAATTAATTTGGAATTAATTTAGTGGTCAAAAGAGACTGATTAAAGTTACAGGGACTGATTGAGTAAATCAACAATACTTATAGTTTGGCTAATGATCCATGGTTGATTAGGATGGGCTAAACCTATATGATAGTCCATAAAGGTTTAACCCATGTAACCTAAGATATATGAAGGGTCATGGTGAATTAGCGTTTGCATCGATGAAACCCTAGGCTTTGCCACACTATAAAAGCAACCCCATAGGCACTAAAATCGGGCCCCATGCACTCTAAAGAAGAATCACATCTGATTTGGTGGCACTTTGCCAATTCTCATAAGTCTCCGCTTGCATTTGGTGTTTGTGACACATTAGAGGCATCATATTTGACGTGCTAAAGCTTTTGAAGGCTAAGAACCACAAGCTACACTAAGGGGTATTCATCTAACGTGGTTTTATGTTGTATATCTCCAATTGTATGCTAGTTACTGTGTGTGCTTTGGAAAATGAAATTGCATGTATAATTAGAGAAAACTTAGATCCAAAGCATCTAGGGTTTCATATGCACCATAGGAGTGTTATAGTGCTCAAAACCCAACAAAAAAACTCCTTATTTCTTCTCTTAAGTGCCAACTGTAGTGTTAGGAGATATATCTTCTTTTGGTGCTTCAGTGGAGGTGGTAAGCATCATATTATGAGATTGTGGTTGACATGGTGGGTTTCTAGGGTATCTATAGGTTTGAGGATAGTGATGATGAGGAGTATTGTTCCGTGGATTGTAGTTTCACTTAAAAGGTGGTTGGGTGAACTGTCGATTTTTACGGTAATTAGGTGGAGGTTGCATGTTGAACTGTTGACTAACTAAGGCTAAAGCATGTTGAAAGGCTTCCTCGTCATCAGGTTGCATATCAGGTTCGTATGTCTACAGTATGTCATCATATGGATTTTGGTATGATGACTCTCCGGTATGAGTATACCGAGGAGGTCTGTTGCTAAACTGTGATGAGTGATTGACCAATGCAAGTTGTCTGCCAAGATCCATGCAAACTTTCATTACTGTAGACTCTGAGTTTGAAGTTCACCGTAGATTTTGTATAGAGATAAGAGTTTTTATCTTGCTATCTCCTGGTACTATCATCTTTGCCATGGTCCATTGATTTCCTAAACCATTGAACAACTGCAAATCTGTTTCATGATTACTTCAAGTAATACCTGTATTTGAGATATTGGTGATGATAAGGTTGAACCTTTTGAAGGAATCATCAAGACTTTCACTGGGGAGACATTTGAAGTTGTTGAAATCGTTTAAGGCGGTGAACAACTTCTTGTCTTGAGCTTGCTCTGTTCCTTCATAAAGATATTTAATAACATGCTAGATTTCCTTAGTAGATTTATAGTTCATAATGAGATCAAAACTGTCAGGAGGAACTCCACAAGAGATTTCATAGAAAGTAATTTCATCTTTCTCTATCTTTTCAATGGCATCGTTGGTATGTTTGGTCATGACAACTTGACCACCTCCAAGTCTGGTTTGAGTTTCATCGGTGACAATGGGTGTAAGGACATGTACATGTGGTCCTTTTTCTATAGATCTCCAAACTTCCTTACTAAGTCTCCTTAATTATCTTTCCATTCGTTGGCACCAATGATGATATTCACTTGCAACGAGTATTGGAGCTCAATTAGAACCTCCAACACCGTTTGACACATTTAATAAGTATAGTTCTGACATTTCCTTGTATTGATAAAGATGAGCTAAGTGGTATAGAAGACCTTTTAAATCAGAGTTTTTTTTAGAAAAGATTATGGATTTTCAAAGAAAATTAAAAAGCAACCACTATGGCTCTGATACCAATTGTTGAGAGAAGGACTTAAGTGATGAAAAGATTATGGTGCAGAATTTAAGTTAATCTAATGAATCTTTTTAACACTCAACAATAAAAGATTATCGCTATTAAGTCGGAAACATTACAACAAGATACAACATTAAATATAAACAAGTAAAACAAATACTTGCTGAATCATAACATGGTTTGCAATCAAATATAAGTCATCAAGTGATGAACAAAAAAGTATGAACATGAGATATAAAAGATAAGAAGATTTGTATTTCACTTGATACGATTATAAGGAAGATGGAATCAGACACATTTTAAACAATTACAAGACTATCTATTTATAGAAAGAAATAGTACAGGTCTCTAAATAAAATATTTCAAAAGCAATCATGTAGAAGACGACCATGCTTCCTATGCTTTGGGCTGACAAACCTAGCTTACACTACTAGAAAAACAGCCTTTTACGACGCTCATTGCGCGTCGTAAAACGCTCAGATGACGCGCAAATGTGCATCAAGGAAGGCCCTGTCATAAAGAGAGACGACGCGCTTTTGCGACGCACATTTACGACACGCATTTACGACGCACAATTATGACAACCAATGCGTATCAAGGAAGGCCCTGTCATAAAGGAAGACGACATGCATTTGCGTGTCGTAACCTTACAACGCGTATGTTTATGACACGCAATGCGTATCAAGGAAGCCCCTGTCATAAATGAAGATGACACGCATTTGCGTGTCATAAACTTCAGTAACGATTTACGATATGCATTTACGATGTGTCTTTACGATACTCATTTACGTATAATACAAAATTTTGTAAACAAATATATACTAAAACAATCAATTTCATCCAATAACATCATGTCAAAAAATTGTAATACATTGATATTAATGGGATCTAATTGTACATTATTACTAAGGTTTTCCCTAACTGTATAACCTAATACTATATTGCTGCAAAGTAATGCTACACAAAGATGATAAACATTAAATTCCAACTAAGTAGAGTTGCATCTTGCCTTTCATAATTCTTTAAGACTAATGAACCCCTGCACCAATAATTCTTATGACCTGATCAAATAAAATTCTAAAAATTAATATGCTAATATAATAAATAGAAGAATCAACTAAAATTGGAAATGTACACGAGGCTGCAACTTTCAACTAAACCGGTTCAAATCCCAATTCAACTAAAAGCAACTTTCTTTCTGGAGTGTCCCTGTTACACTTTCAAGTAGTTTAGTCCTTTCATGCATGGCTTAAGTAGAGCTAGTTAGTGAGGGCGATTATGTCTTTTTACAATTAGATCAGACAGGTCAGTATTTTTTTTGGTATAAGTAGGTGGTTTGTTGACTTATGGAGCTTCCATGACCAATTGTATTTAATGTTTTTAATCACAAAAACTTACCTCTAGTTGTACCTTTCCACCACCTACCATTCCCTCTAATTCAACTAGCACCTCATGTGAATTTCCTGGTAAACATGGTTCTATGCCTTAGAGACATTATGGTGGAGATTGTTTTCTATAGTTTATAAGATAGCATCTTGACATTAATACATTTATAAACTGCAACTATCTTTCAAACATTACAGTATAACATCAAGGGTATTGGAATAATATCCTGTGCTAACTTCATAATGCTGAGTTTTTGTTTTAAATTTGTTTGAGGTGCAAAGAAGCTAAAGACTTAAAGCATCCAAAAGAAAAAGAAGAAACCTCACCATCACATATGGACCCCAAGCTGACAATTCTATTGTCCATAAGTTTATGGGGAGTAACAAGATTAGCATCCCAAGCTGCAACTGAAGTTAAATTGGTACATAACATAAATTTTGAGGATCCAAAAGGAGTTATGCATGGTTTCATGACACAACAAAATCTCTAATGCAAGTATTAGCAAAACTAACAAAGAATATAACATCTTAAACTTGAAATACCAAAATGCCTATTCAATATGATGTTTAGTGCCATAATAAGAAAGAAGATTAAAGGTTGTTTAGTGGTAACTAGGAATAAGACATAAAGTGGATACTAAAATTATCCACTTAAAATGCATTGATAACCTGAAGATCGATGGTTGGCGAATGCTTAATGTATAAGGTGAGATCTTCATTCCAAGTTGGTTCCTTTGTCTTGGCAAAAAAAAAATAACATTTAAAGCAAAGACTAATTCACTACTTAAGTTACATGTATGTAGTATACTTTTACAAGTTAAGAGTAGAAAGTACATTTATTTGTCTTCCATCACGGAATACACAAGCCAGATACAAGAAGAATGAGACCACATTGAATATACTCACCCCCATTTAACATTGCTTTTCACAATCTGACTATCCAATTGCAAAACCACATAAGGATCACTTATTCCCTGAAAGCAGAAACTAGGAAACAGATGAGAACACTATAAACATAGCTTTTATAATCCCTAAAAAGTGACCAAATGGTGCTGCATATATAGATGTAAATGTATAAACATTTCATCTAAAGGAAAGATATGCAGAATAGAGGTTTCCCATGGATCCATGGTAGGAAAATCATAACCCTTCTTAAGCTTTATAAACACCTGGCCATCATAAATCTCACGAAGAAGTGACAACATATAGCAATGCTTGACCCCCTTTATCCCATGCCACATTACATACCCAATCAGCTCGTGGCTTACTACAGAGGGGACCTAAATTCAAATCTCTAATACATAATTTGAAGAAATCGTTGTCTTTATTGATGTGTGTAAAACCAACTAGTTTTAATCCTACTTTAATTATCAAATAACACACAAAAGGCAGTGAACCTATCGATTGTGGTATAGCTAAATAAGCAGGGTATCGAACACAGGGAACGACAAATTAAATTAAAAACAAATTCTATCTAAGTTGATTAAGCAAAAAGGGGTTTTTCTCTAGTTTTACAAGACTAGAAACTTACTAACTAAAACTAATTTAAGACTAGAAAATGACAATTTAACTAGATTCAATAATGAGAAAGGAACTTCTGTTTAGTTCAACTCAGTTAACTTTATGGTTGATTTTAAGGTAATAGTGAAATGGATTAATTCTTTCGTTGGTTACCGATTCAAGTGATTAGGTTTATGTTCACTACCCTAATCCTTAGCAAATAAACTAATTCAAACAGTGGCCAATTGCTTAATTTAATTATATTTACTAGATTAATTATTCGGGTTAAGTTAGACTTGCAATAGCTAATTAATTCATTGTTCTTAATTAACCTCTTGTTTGATGGTCATCTTACAAGCTTGCACATGAATTTACTCAATTTCCTTATTAATCCTAGTTTCATATTCATTAATTCTAGACATATGGTATAGTGGTCACATATCATATGAGGTTGATAATCAATAGATGTTCATGCTAATTAATTATCTTCCTATTAACAGAAAATTAATTATCATTCATACACAAGGTTCTTTAGCAAGCTAAAATAACAATATTTCACCAACTTAGAATTAATCCTACCAATCAATCAAACCATATTGTCAACTTTGTATTCCTAAACAGAAGTCTAAAGAATTTAGTTCATAACTAAGGGAAATAACAACAAACAAATAAGTTCAAGTTGCTTAATCATGTTGACAAAACAAAAGAAATAAGTAGAATGATGAAATTATGCCTTAATTACTCCCGAAATTGAATTCTAGCTTCCTTAGTCGACTTCTAGCGTTCTTCTGGCTTCTTATTCGCAGCTAAGCACTTATGAAACTTCCCAGAATTCCCCTCTTTCGATTTGTGGAGTTATCTTTATATATGCGTTCCGACTCGTCGAGTCATATGGTGACTCGTCGAGTCCCTCTCACATTCTCCGTATTGCGATAACTATCTTGACTTCCGAATCATTATCCTTCTGATTCCGCGACCGGACTCGTCGAGTCCAGGCTCGACTCGACGAGTAGAAGCCTTTTTATGGGTGTTTTCTTTCTTCATTCCACTCTTGAGCTCCTAACCGCTTCTCTTGCTTCCTTTCGCTTCCGAGCTTCATCTTTGGACTGAAAAACATAATTTAACACTTTTAAGTACCTTTTGTCCATAATATGCAACAATTTAGCTAATATATGAATAAAAAACTATACTTAATACACACTAAATATGCACATATCAAAATACCCCACACTTGTCTTTTGCTTGCCCTCAAGCAAAACTGAATTTTAACACATTAGAATCACATATAATAACTCCAATCTAACCCAGCCATTATACCAAGACCGCAACACATGCATTTGTGTCTAAAATTTTCCTAAATAACCCCCCATATTCCAAATACTCACAATCCTCATAAACATTCGCCCACTCACCCCGAACTATGCTCATTTTATGCAACCCTCCGAATCCATCCTCAAAAAACCTCTTTACCCTCAAGGTATTTTTAATTGAGCAACCCAAGCATACATATTCTAGAATTACAACTTTTTGATACCACTATGGAATTCTTTGAATTCTTCACTTTCTTGATAATTTGATTTTTGATATCTTTGAATTCACCAACTTGTATTGACTTTTGGCATCTTCAACTTTTTTGATTTCTTGGAATTTTGATCTTTAGATCTTCACTTCATTTACTCCAAAATTCTTACAATTTTTCTTGTAATTCTCTTTTTTTTTCTTACATGTATCTCTCTTTTGTCACTCAAATCCCTACATGCTTAAGCATGGGCGCTCAATCTCAACCTTTATTGGCTAATGATAAAAATTTTCCTGGATACATTTCAGGTTTAGGCTGCTAAACATATTGCATCCCTCAGGCTGAGCAAGGTCGTGTTTTTGTCCCATGATTTCACTGAAATAAGGAAGCCACAAATGCACTAGAACGTATATAGGCTCAACTAAACATTTGGGTTTTCATGCAATTATTAACACAATTCTAAAATGGAATCCTAATTACTTACCAAAATTTTCTAAATTAAATCCTAAATAATACTTTTGGTATGCAATTTTTTTTTAAAATTGACTATTATGTAACCAACCCCCTACCCCACACTTATATGATGCAATGCCCTCATTGCATATGATGCATAAAAATAAAGAGGGAATTGGAACAAACTCCCCTGGGATAGCAATGGATAGGTTGATCACTCTCAATAAAGCTCCAACTTTAATCAACTTTAGACATGGTAACATCTCATGCATGCCTTGGGTGTTTCGTCTCGTGTGGGTCGCTCCAAATATGCGAAAATCGGTGTAAAATCTTCAAGAATGGAAATGGAAGAATAAGGAAGAAAGTGGTACAAGTATTAGCATCAAATCAGTAGTCCTTCGGCATAAAAAGTGAACGACTCGTCGAGTCTGATAGTGGACTCGTCGAGTAGCAGCGCGCCTTCTCAGAATTTGTGGAAATACAAGGCGACTCGTCGAGTTAGCTTAGTGCACTCGACGAGTTGGCCACTGAACGAAAAATCTTGGTATTTTGCAACTGTTTAAGCCTCTAAAAACTTCTTTAACTCTTCCTCACGTTCGGACTCAATTGCTCATACCCCTAGGACCGGACTCAACACTTCGACGTTAAAATTCCGCTTCCGTGACTCGCTCTCACTTTCGAAAACATCCATGCTTTATATCTCTAAACCATCCTAAGCAAGCAATCATAATTCAATCCTGAAAAATAACTAAAGCAAACAACCATTAAACATAATAAAATTTCAAACAAAACATACACACCAAATAAAAAAAATAAAAACAAAACAAAAAATAAAATAAAATTGTTTGATTAAAAACACAAAAATATCAAAATCAATCTTCATCCTCCTCATCATCATTGGCGGCTCCACTTCCCCCGGCTCCGCTTCGTCGCGCACTAATCCTCTCATCCCAAGAAGGAATGAATGGGTAATTTCCACCATCAATATGTGGGATATTGAAGTGGTCAAAAAGTCGTATGTGGGATTGGTTGCTAAAGTTCAGCCCCCTCGCCATTTGATCCTGCATCCGCCTCATCTCTACATTGTACCAATCCATTGGTACGTCTTCATTCTCGACCGGAATCACTGGCGGCTCGTCCTCCACATCCCGTTCTCTTCTTGATCTCACCCTCCTTCCCGGTGCTTCGGGACCAACAACGGGGTCATCATTTGGGATGGCATAATGGTCACCACCATAGTCTTCAATTATCCGTGCTCTTCGGAAAAGAATGGGATTAAACGGGGGTGTCGGGATCAATGTCATGAAGTTCCAGGCACCGCGATTCATCAACCCGAATGAATTAGCCAATCGAGTGACAAACATTCCTCCATTGATATGGGAAGTTCTGTGATCTTTGACCGCACCCTCCGAAAGGTATGAAGCTATACACCACGGGATGTTGCAAAAGATGCCGGGTGTTATTATGCTCCATAAGTAGAAAACGTCAAGGTTGGAGACCTTGTCATCGTCTTTCCTTTGGTTGATGGTGGAGGAAATGAGGCGGTGAATGAGGCGGTGAGTTGGGGATCGGATGTTCCCTTCTTGTGCAGACTTTGGGATGTAAACTTTATTTCTGATGGTATTCCACCAACCCGTGCTTGTAAATCCATCGGGGAACACCATGTGAGTGTTTGCCAAAAAGGCCCGAAAGAGGTTTGTTGACACCAAGGGTTGATCATAGATCCCTAGTCGGCAGGCAAGGTCCACCACCGAGCATTGACGATACTCGCCCCCAAGACAAAAAGTAAAGCTTGTCGGGTGATACACATCCACTCCCCCGGTAAAAGATACCGTGGAGAAAAACTCCAAGCAAAGCTCTAAATAAACCGGCTCTTGTATGCGGAAGACCCGGCTCCACCCATCGCAGATCATTGTCTCGCCTTCATGTTGGAACTCCTTCAAAAGGTAAGGAGCTAGTTCTTCTTCATATCTAACACTTTGCAGCCACTCCCAATCAATTCTGTTCGGCACATACACCTCCTTCTTCTTAATGTCGGAGAGCTTCTTCTTCCACTTCCTCATTGTTGAAGCGGATTCAATTTGCGGGAAGTTTAGCCATGGAAACTCCCCTTGGCTACCACTTGAAGATTGTCCTCTTCTGAACATGATTTCTGCAAAACATATAAACAAAACCCAGAAAACACAGAATATAATTAAAAACTGGATTGTATCTGTAAATCGTCTGGACTCGTTGAGTCCATGCCCGACTCAGCAAGTCGCGCAACCTGCACGAGTCGGTCGACGGGTCTCATAAAATTGGACTATTAAACCTGTAAATTCTTTCAAGGGTTTTGTCTCAACACTTAGTATTGATGTATTAAGGCCAAAATAAGCATTCAAAACAACTTAATTCACGAGAAATCAAAACCCTAGAAATTTAGAACTTCTCAAAAACGGGTTTTTCATGCAATTTCTACCTTGGATAGCCTTATAATCATGCTCTTAACATAAAATAGGAAGAAATTTGATACCTTTTTGGATTGTGCTTGAGAATTTTGGAAAAACTTGAAGAACTTGATGAATGCTTGAGAGAGAAGTTGCAAAACGCGGCCCGTCGACAAGTGTAGATGTGAAACTGATTCTTTAGGGTTAAAACCCTACTTACCCAATGTAAAATTAATTTTGAAATTATTTTTTTCTGTAAATAAGACCGACTCGTCGAGTCGTGGTCAGACTCGGCGAGTCTGGTCGCGAAGTCAAAAGCATTTCTGAAATCCATGTAGACTCGTCGAGTCGTGGTCAGACTCGGCGAGTCATTTAAAATTTTGCATAATTTTCAAAATTTTTCTTTTTATTATGAATCATTTCACCCCACACTTAGGCTATGCACACTCTCAAGCAGACATGCCCGATGAATTGGAAAATTAAGAATAAAAACGAAGGGAAAATAAAAAGAAAAATAACAAGAAGACTAAAAAGTAAAAGAAAGCAAACTCTATATAACGGGTTGCCTCCCGCCAAGTGCTTCTTTTTGAGGAGTCATGAGCTAGACTCCTTCCCATCTACGTTTTTTCATCTTCGAGCATCGGGAACGCACGTCTATCTTTTTGTGATTTGTACTTGGTCTTGTAAGCGTGGATCTTTTTCTTGTAAGCCCTTTTTAATTCATATCTTTTTCTTTTTATTGCTTCAACTTCAGCTGCTTGGGCTTGCCTTTTCCTCTTTTTCTTCTTCACCCCCTTCTTTTTCACCGTCTCTTGAACTTCCTTTTCTTTAAATTTAATAACTTCACATTCCATGATGGTCCGTGCTCTAGGTTTAGTGGTGAATTGGTGATCAGCTTCCTCCTTCCTTTCCTTTATTCCTGCATCCTTTCCCGTGCTTAACCCTTCCTCGAATTTGACCGTATCAAGACATGCAACATTGGCGTATTGACCTCCCCTTTCCTTTCCCTTTTCTGCTGTTTGTTCTTCTAAAAACTCCTGTATATTGCTGAAATCTAAGGTATGTGAAGGACTAGTAACAAGCAGATCCAGGTCGGCCAAGTGTTTGCCCAAATCGACTGGACTCGTCGAGTCCATTGAAGTGACTCGGCGAGTTGGTACGAATTCCCTCGAATCTTGGGTTTCTTCTGAGTGGGTTCCTTCCAGTAGCTTTTCCAGTTCTTCCAAGTCCTTGTTAATATCTCCTTCTTCTTCATAGTGCATCATAAACTTGCTTGGATCTTCTTTCATCAAATGTGCAAGCTCTTTTTCTAATATCTCATCATCCAATTGGAACATTGAGACTTCTTCAATCTTTTTCTCTTCTTGCTTGATTTCTGGAATAGCTTTAAACTTCACAGCCTCATCACCCACTCTCAATGTCAATGTAGACTCACTTATATCAATTAAGGCACACGCGGTGTTCAAGAAGGATCTCCCCAAAATAATTGGAATTTCGGGGTCTTCTTCCATATCAACAACCACGAAGTCTACTGGGAATATGAACTTGTCAACTTTTATAAGGAGATCTTCGCAAACGCCTTTTGGATGGATTATTGTCTTGTCCGCCAAATGGATCTTCATATGCACCGGTTTTGGTTCTGGTAGATTCATCTTCTTATAGAATGACAAAGGCATCATATTGATGCTTGCCCCCGAGTCAGCCAATGCTCGTGTGAAGATCTCATTACCAAATTGGCACGGAATCACCATATTTCCGGGATCACCCTTCTTTTTAGGTAGTTCACTCATCAAGACTTCTGCAACTTCAGCCAAATCCTTCCTAGCAGCAAAAAGGCCCTTAATCAAGTTGAAGTATTTAGGCGTTTGAAGTATTGTTTCCACGAATGGCACATTAACTTGTAGAGCGTTAACATGATTCATGAAGGTTCTGTATGCTTCAACTTTTTCTGCAGGCATGGCTTTGGTTGGGTATGGCAGTGGAGGCTTATAAGGTTTCGAAGAATTGATGGGTTTCTCTTTTTCGCATGGACTCGTCGAGTTCACAGGAGTGACTCGGCGAGTCGTGTCGGGTTTAGCTGGCTCCGGTTCTTCTACCTTGTCTACCTTCTTCATGGAGATCCTTTGTGCTTCTGTGCATTTTTCTTCACTTCTGGAGGTTATTGCGCTCACGTTCTCCATTCTTGGATTGGGCTCGGTGTTGCTCGGAAGTTGGCCCGGTCTTCTTTCGTTCACTTGATGTGCAAGTTGTCCCAGCTGTTTCTCAATGTTGAGAATGGAAGCTTGCTGATTCCTCAACATGTTTCTGGTTTCTTGCATTGCCACATCATGATCATTATGTCTTTTCTCGGACGCGGTTATGAACCTTGTAAGTATATCTTCTAAATTCGCCTTCTTGTCCGTCACCGGCTCTTCCTTTTGATAATATCCCCTCTCCCTCTGTTTGTATTTCTCCTCCTTAGCCTTTTTATACTCTTCGTATGGGAGCCATTCCTTCTTGGGTTTCCTCCAGTCTTCATCGTATCTATCGCCACTGGAATAGAATACTTGAGCCTTTTTATTTCCATTCTCGTCTCGATCACAATCCTTGGTAAGATGGGGGCCGCCGCAATTTTCGCATCCAACTCTAATAGCATGGATCGTTTGATCCATTTTCGTCATTCTTCGGTCTAGGCTATCGAGTTTAGCTATCACCGCCGCCATGCCATCGTTTACCGAGTTTACTGCTCCACGACTCACTTCATTCCTCGGGTTGTGGTATTCTCTAGAGTGCCTGGAGAATTCTTCAATTAACTCCTTTATTTCCGGAGGTGGCTTTCGGGTGAGCGGGCCTTGTGAATCTAGTAGTTGCCTTGTGGTGACATTGACTCCATCATAAAAGATAGAGACCTCTTGTTGGCTATTAAGATCATGGTGGGGGCAATTTCTAAGTAGGCTCTTGTATCTTTCCCAAGCTTCATAAAGGGATTCTCCGGGTTGTTGCTCGAAGTTGGCAATGGCTTTCTTTAGCTTGGCTATCTTGGAAGGTGGGCATAAATGATCTATGAACTCTTCTTTCATTTTGGCCCATGTGGTAACCGATCCGGGAGGGAGTGACTTCAACCAATCCTTTGCAGCTCCTTTAAATGTGACAGGAAGCATGCGTAGTAGCTGGATCTCGCGGGGTACATTAGGTACATTGAAGTAATCCGCCACATCATTCACTTCATCCAAGTGCTTATGGGCGTCTTCATGATCTCTCCCGTGAAAAGGTATCTCTTTGAGTTGAGCGAGAATATGGCCCTTTAGTTCAAACGTAGCGGTAGCGGGAATTGCGGGTTGCACAAATCCCGAGCCGGTGTCATCACGCATCCTTTTCTTCCACTCCCCCATGGGGATTTCGTCAATATTAGCCATAGCGGTGGCTAAATCGTCTTCAAACTCAAATGTGTGCTCACTTTCTTCCTCGGTCTCGTAATCGGTGACTTTTGGGATCGGGTCTTCGATTGTGAATGATGCACTGGATGCTCCTAATTTGCTGCTCCTTTTCTTGCTAAAAACGGATTTGAGGTTTTTGAGTGGTGAGTTCTTTGAAGAAGCGGTTTCTCCAACGGTTTTGCCCTTGTTTCTTCTTAATGCGGTTTCCGGATCTTCAAGAGGGGGAACCAGAGGCGTAGCAGATCCTCGGGTCATGAACTAACTGCAAACCAAACAAACAAAACAAAACGCGTAAAAAGGAACAAAAAAATTAAATCTGATTCAGCGTTGTACTCGCCGAGTCGGGGCGAATGCACTCGGCGAGTTCAAGTGAAAATCAATTTTTTTTTTTTTTTTTTTACCTAAAAACCTAAACAAAAATTAAACAGAAATTAACTTTGTGTAAGATAGATCTTACACAAAGGATCGATTGAATTAGAATTTTAATGCTAATTTTAGAACCGTTCCCCGGCAATGGCGCCAAAAACTTGATGTGCGTAAAACCAACTAGTTTTAATCCTACTTTAATTATCAAATAACACACAAAAGGCAGTGAACCTATCGATTGTGGTATAGCTAAATAAGCAGGGTATCGAACACAGGGAACGACAAATTAAATTAAAAACTAATTCTATCTAAGTTGATTAAGTAAAAAGGGGTTTTCTCTAGTTTTACAAGACTAGAAACTTAGTAACTAAAACTAATTTAAGACTAGAAAATGACAATTTAACTAGATTCAATAATGAGAAAGGAACTTCTGTTTAGTTCAACTCGGTTAACTTTATAGTTGATTTTAAGGCAATAGTGCAATGAATTAATTCTTTCGTTGGTTACCGATTCAAGTGATTAGGTTTATGTTCACTACCCTAATCCTTAGCAAATAAACTAATTCAAACAGTGGCCAATTGCTTAATTTAATTATATTTACTAGATTAATTATTCGGGTTAAGTTAGACTTGCAATAGCTAATTAATTCATTGTTCTTAATTAACCTCTTGTTTGATGGTCATCTTACAAGCTTGCACATGAATTTACTCAATTTCCTTATTAATCCTAGTTTCATATTCATTAATTCTAGACATATGGTATAGTGGTCACATATCATATGAGGTTGATAATCAATAGATGTTCATGCTAATTAATTATCTTCCTATTAACAGAAAATTAATTATCATTCATACACAAGGTTCTTTAGCAAGCTAAAATAACAATATTTCACCAAATTAGAATTAATCCTACCAATCAATCAAACCATATTGTCAACTTTGTATTCCCAAACAGAAGCCTAAAGAATTTAGTTCATAACTAAGGTAAATAACAGCAAACAAATAAGTTCAAGTTGCTTAATCATGTTGACAAAACAAAAGAAATAAGTAGAATGATGAAATTATGCCTTAATTACTCCCGGAATTGAATTCTAGCTTCCTTAGTCGACTTCTAGCGTTCTTCTGGTTTCTTATTCACAGCTAAGCACTTATGAAACTTCCCAGAATTCCCCTCTTTCGATTTGTGGAGTTATCTTTATATATGCGTTCCGACTCGTCGAGTCATATGGTGACTCGTCGAGTCCCTCTCACATTCTCCATATTGCGATAACTATCTTGACTTCTGAATCATTATCCTTCTGATTCCGCGACCGTACTCGTCGAGTCCAGGCTCGACTCGACGAGTAGAAGACTTTTTATGGGTGTTTTCTTTCTTCATTCCACTCTTGAGCTCCTAACCGCTTCTCTTGCTTCCTTTCGCTTCCGAGCTTCATCTTTGGACTGAAAAACATAATTTAACACTTTTAAGTACCTTTTGTCCATAATATGCAACAATTTAGCTAATATATGAATAAAAAACTATACTTAATACACACTAAATATGCACATATCATTTATCATACATGGTGTATGCAATGAATCGATGATCAGGTGAGACTTCTCATACCTCTTCATATGTATAACCTAAATCAAGTCATGTAAATAGATTAAATGAAGTGGAAGAGAATTAGAGATCGATGAGAGATGTTGAAATGATACTGGAATTGGAATTACCCCCAAATATTTCTGCTTCTTGATTGTAATCGATGAGTTTTTGTGCAATCCTCTTCCCGGAGATCAAATCGAACCCACCTGTTGGACATTTATGTTAAATGAACTCTTCGTTTAGGCTAGCTAATCTCTTACAAAGTATTGGGTATTGTTTCCCTTCCTCTACTCTCCTGTAATACAACCTGAATTCCACCTCCAAATTGCCAAAAAAGAACACATAATTTGAATTCGGATCCAAAAGAAATCAACAAGCTTCAGATGAAGTGCAAATGGAAATTGAAGGTACCAGGGCCCCTAACAAAATGGAGGAGTGGAGAGCTGAGAAGACATGTGAGATGCTATTTATGATTGGAGTTTGGATTGAAGGCGATCGGTTTCTGCTAATACAACTTCATTATACTTCTCTTCTTGTTCCATGTATACGTCCATGTGACGCATCACTACTTTATCATTGAGATTGGACATCCAGCTTCAGTAAACCAAATACCTTTATTGTTACTTGTAAGAATGTTCAGGGGAGAAGTAGAAGGGCAGAGATAGAAGGAGACAACGAGGGAGGGCGACATGCGACAACGACGAGGAGAGAATGAGGAGAGTAAGGAGTCACATAACCTTCAATTGAAGGTGTTTTGAGTGAGAGGAGCTTCTGGATCTCTCTGAACAATTTATTGAGATGTGGTTCAAAGCCCTAGTTCTTTTCGTCGAATGGCGCTGATGAAAACATACGGAGACTTGGAGACATCGTGGATAGAGAAGAGTAGTGTATGATGGCGCTGATGAAAACATACGACACAAACACTCTTTACAGAATCCATGGCCGCTTAGAGCTGATGGGGTTTGATGCTGGTGATGGTGGCTTAGGGCTTGCAAAGAGAAGGGAGAGAGAGTGCAGATCAAGGTACAGGAAGATGGGCTTAGGCGGGTGTTTAATTTTTTGGGGTTCAATGTTGGTGATGAGGTTCGATGTTGGTGATGGCGGCTTAGGGCCTCACAATAGAATTAGGGTTCTTTGTTAGAGGATTGTAGAAGGAGAAGAAGCATTAGGCGGGTGTTTAATTTTTTGGGATTTCATTTCCCACCATCGCCGATTGAAAAAAAAGGCGAGAACGCGCCTTCCTAAAAAAAATATAAAACAACATCTTTACATGATACGCTTTTTATGGTAGGTGCCCTCCGTGTTTTTTTTGACATTAATTTTAGGGCGCGCAAAAAATGCTTGTCTTCTATCCTTCACATTTTGCAAAGCTAACATTATTTTTTAGGGCACGCACAAATGCATGTCCTCTGTCAGCGTGTGTCTTTGTTTGCACATCATTAAAGGGCTGTTTTCTAGTAGTGTTAACACACAACGTCAGAAAGGTGATCATTGCTTTACTGACATTGTGGTATCCATACAAGACAAAAGCTTGAATCATCACATCTTTCTTAACACCGGTATCCAACTCTACATTCAAGTCTTAAATAATTACCTTTTCACTATCACTTCTCTCTATGAACTCTTCGCAACTCCACAAACATGTCTTCACTTCTTCATAACTGTCGATGGTCACTTTAATGCATCAACAAGGTTACTTGGATCAAACTTTAGGTATCACAAATTTTACTATAAATATATATTTTGTATTATTTTTATATATTAATATTCTACCGGAGTCAGGTTTATAGTTAGGAACTAGAGGTATCTTCATACCCATCCCCATACCGGTCAATTTGGGGATTTCCTAGTCAAACCGGATATGGGTTTCATGGTCCCTATCGGGTAACATTATTTTTAAACTTTATTTAAATGCTCAAAATACTATGATATGATGTTTAGCACAGTAACTTATTAATGATAAATCTATATTTTAAAAAGGGGTTTATTAATTTTTATTTAACTTATAAATTTTATATTATATATCATAAAAAGAAATAAACTTTTTTAATTTGTAAATATTTTATTAACAATAAAACTTATATAGAATAAGATTTTCTAATATATGCCTAAAGATATATTAATTATAAGGAATGTTACAAGGGAATTTGAGAACTTACAAACATTAATTACGGCTTGTCTTATTTTGAATGTATCATCGAGTGTTTTTAATGATGTAAGTTATTTGATATTTTATTATGTGTATATTATATACTAGATGTGAGACCCGTATATTATACGGATTGATTTAAAAAATAATAAACTTAAAGTATAAAAAAGAAATATTTTTTAATGTACAACTTTAAAATAAGGAAAAAAAAAACATATTTATTACAATTTATTATCATATATATATATATATATATATATATATATATATATATATATATATATATATATATATATATGATATTTAATACTTTACATATATACATATATATAACTTTAATTAAAAATTAAAACAAACCAAAAATTAACAAGTGGATAATATTTATTTCAAAATTACCACAAAATGACAAGTATCAAAACTCATGAGAAATTGATAAGTGGCAAAAAAAACCTTCATTTATTAAGAAGGATTAAGTTAGTTTACTAAATAGTTAAAAACTTAAAATATAAAATAACATAATAATAAAAGAAGAAAATATAATGAAATATTAACTACATGTGGGACATCTATTTAATTTAAAACCGTTCCTAGAATTTGGACCTTTTCAAGTCGTGTGGCTTTAAACCTCATCCCACTATGATATTTGAGTTCTTGGACTTCTTTTTGTATTCCATAGTTGATGCTTTAATGTTTAACCATTGATTATGGTTAATAGAGTTTTACGTAGAAAATTAATCAACAATTATTGGATTATATATTTGGCTGAAACGTAGAAAATTAATCTATAATTATTGTATTATATATTTAGGTGAAACGGAAAAATAGGAATAAATAAACAGATGGACTATTTTTATATATTTATTAGTAATAATGAAATAACTATAAATGATGGAAAATGACATTTTATGCCATAAAGGCTTGAAGTTTGAATTATGCTATTATTACCACAATTGATCAAACTTGAAGAGAAAAAAGGTTTCCTGGGGTTTATGTTTTATACAAGATAGAGAATCCCTCGTGCTTCTTTAACTCTAGCTCTCTTGTAACATACATAACTTTAAGGTATGGCTTTTAAAGTAAAATATGATTTTATGGATGACCATGACGTGGTGGGAGTATCACCACGATGTGGCATGGTCATCATGAGATGCGTATCTCATTTAAGGTGTCACGACGTGACACTATAGTGGTCATAATGTGGTATTTGGGTCTATAAAAAACCCTAAGTTTTCGGGCTTAGGCCTATTTAGAGGAAGTGATGACTAGGGTATCCTCTACCCTCAACCTTCATCACCTCCTAAATACACCTTTAAGTAAACCCTAGCCTCCTTGAAGCTTTTGGAGCTCATTTTGAAAGTTTTGGTGATCTTGAAAGAAGAAGAAAGAAGTTTGTTGCATAGATCCATCAAGCAATCTATCTCCACCGTGGTGTGCATCTTCTGGACCATTTGTAAGTTCTCAAGTTCCCTTCTTGGTGATGTCCTCTTGTTAGATCTAGGTTATTTGGTATGTTTTGGTTGATATTTGAGTTGTGGATATATGAAAGTGATAAAGTTTGCAACTCTATGGATTACCTTAGTCCCTTAGTCATTATATCTTTTGGATCTAGGATTTGGTATAGTCTTGGTAAACAAGTACGAGCTTTGGGTCCTTTCCTCATAATTTTGACCTGGTTTTCGGAAGGACATGCATAGGGAATGCATGTCCATAAATTTAAATTTTTATGAGCCCTTTGAGTCTCTAAAATCTGTGAGAACAAGAACGATCTAATGCGCAGGGACAAGGTTTGAAAACTCAAACATTGAATGAATGCTTAAGATCAATGTTTGCTTACTAATAAATGTTCTAGTCAAGTCTGGCAAGACCAGTCAAGTCTAAGCTAATGTAATCAACAAAGTATTCAAGATATTTAATGAAGAGAGAAGATAATGATCAAGGCAAAGTTAATAAATGAAGAACAAGAAGAATGTTTGAGAGAATATTCAGAAAGATGAAGTAACTTGGATATTGCTAAAATGAGTGAAAATGATCCGTCAAGATTTAACATTGAAATCTCCTATAAATAGGAGTACATGAAACATGGTACTAACCAATTACAATTAAATGACTGGATAAAAGAGTTATATCTGACACTCTGAATATCCATGTTTGACAAATAAAGCTAAGTCCTATGGCAAGTTAAATCAAACAAAAGATAAATACAGTTAATGTAAAGAGACAAAACATAGATTCCGGATCAGCAAACATTCCGGACATAAAGTCCATTTCGGAATGCCTTCACTTCCAATCTTCACATCACTAAAATATCTTCAAGTCCGGACATAAACAGGTTTCGGACCAATCTTCACTTCGGAACACCATCTAACTTCGAAATTGACATTGGAACTTAGGATTGCTAGGGGTTCACTTTCAGGTTCCAACAATCTCCCCTTAAGTGAACTTAGCAATCAAGTCAGCTTAGATAGCTTCTTCCTTGATAAATGTGTAGGCTCTGAACAACCATTCTCGAACTTCGATGTACCAGGTTAGCTGACTTATAAACTTTTCTTTGACCTGTTCAGGAGCTTCAGACTTGGATACACGGTTGATGAACTTTTGAAGAGATTTGGTAGGAACCAGGTGTTTTTCAAGGATTCTGAAAAAGTCCTTCTTGTTTGTCTTCTTTTTTATGTAGACAAACCCTAGAACCGGTTCATCAATTGGACCATCTGCAAGCAGTTCATATTCAGGAAGCACAAAGTCGATTTTTGCAACAAAGTCTTTAGTTCGGTATAAGTGAGCCAACTCGTAGTAGCGTCTGCAAAATTCCGCGACATAGTCTTTGAGGAAACTCATAGCAGCATGGTAAGCTCCCATACTGATATCATAGTTTTGGATTCCTCGAAAGTGAGCAACTAATGTAAAAATGTCATTCAGATTCATTGATGGGAAGTCAGCATCAGAGATGGTGTGGTATGTTGGTTTGTTCCGGATGATGTGATACTAGAACAATGGACAATTGAGTTCATATTTCATCAAAATCTTTCTTCCAAACCCTTGAATCTTTGTAATTCTCTTCCTTGTCCACACTTCCTTTATTGGTTGTGCATTGTTGGAGTACAATGTTTTAAGCCTTTCTCGCTCAGTCCGGATGATCATCTTCGGATTGTCGTTAGGGTGAAGAGGAGCGAACTTGATGTAAAACTTGTTGTAGGGAGAGAGAGGAAGGTCGAGTTGTTCGAAATCATTCGTTGGAACATCATAATACATGAAAGGAATGATTTCATGATCACGAAGGATGCCTTCATGGAATAGAGGGGATATTCCATGCATCAGATCATGATTATCCTCGAGAGCTTGGAACCGAATGTTGTCCTATAAAGCTTTATTAATTTCCTCCTGAGACCATCATAATTTTTTCTTTGGTGGAGGTTTGAAGTGGAAGGCTTGATATTCAACAGTGATGGGTTTCTTGCCTTTGTCTTTTGTTAGGGCAGAGATGACATGCGCCATGTTCTCATCAATAACATATTCCAGAGTGGGTGTTGGGAGAGGCTCTTCTGGAATGTCATCAGGGATCCGGAGTGAGGAAACCTGGTCGATTAGATCAATTCTTGGAGGTAGCATTGATGGAGTGACTCAGAAGGCTTGAGTGGTGAGAAGTGTTTTTGCCTTAGCCATTTTAATTGCCCTAAGAAGAGCATCAGGCAAAGAGGATGGCCAAGAAACTGCGGACCAGATCTTCTTTTCTTCTTTAGTCAACACCTTCGGAAAATGCTTGTTTGGAGCTTCGAGACCAAGTACTCCAATAGAAACATACTCATCTTCTTCACTGTACCCTGCTTCTGAAACTTTGGGAGGGGAGTCGGAAAGGTTTTTCAGCTCATCATCATCACTTTCATCCCGAAGTGTAAACTCCGAGGCAGGTTTCCATACTTGGCTAGGGCCTTCTCCCCCTCTTGCATCAGTGGTATGAGAAACCGGTGCAAGTGATAGTGAATCTTTCAAATCAGTGAATTATTCAAACACCTTTTGAGGACCGGTGCTGAGTTGGCAGGTGAGAGCATCATAAGCTTTGGAAGTTGGCGCTTGAGATGCAAGATGATTGAATAAGTTTCCAAGCATGGCTAGCATCTCATCAAACTTTCGACTAGGAACATCAACAATGTTCCAAGTAGATCGAAGCAATTTGATGAGAACTTGTTGATATTTAAGTTCATCTCATCCTTCTTTTTCATTTCCTTCTTCAACCTCTGAATCTATTTCTCATGACGAACATGGGTCCGCTTGATGAGATCATTGGTAGCAGTAACCAAGTCATCATGAACTCTGAGCATTGTAGTGATTGTATCAAGGTAGTGATCAACATATCATCATACTTTGCTTCAACTTCTTCGATCGAATGTTTGAGCCAGAGTGAGATCAATTGATCTAATTGTGCTTCCCGTTCAGCTATGGAAGGTCCGGACTGATTGGATTAGGATTGGATAATTGCATCAAGCTTGGAGTACAGTCCAGAAACCTTTTGATTAATCTTGGTGAGCTCTGTGACCGAAGTTTCTATGGAGGAGACACATTTTTTTGGATCTCGAGAAGAGAAAACAAATCAATGTAGTCTCCAGCTGCGGATCCGATGTTAGAGTTTGTGAGTGGAGGTTTTGTTTTGTGATACGTGAGTGTAGCATCATCTTCTTGAAGCTTGATGTTGGAACTTGATTCATCATCCGAAGTGGATGAGGATGATCCGAAGTCAAAGGCAGGCTTGGTTGTAGATGGTTTAGACTGGAATCGAACAGATGCAATAAAGTGAGTATCCGGAACTGTGGTACCTTTATCATTTAGCATGACTTCTTCTGAAAGTTCTTCTTCCTCAACAGTTTGGAAAAGAGTGACAGGAGGGTTCACTAGATTTTCTTGTGAGGCAAGCTCTCGATCAACATCATCGTCAGTAGGAGCAATGAATGGTTGATTGCTTTGAATTGCTCGATTCTTCATGGAAATGAGAGTAGCTTCCACTTGAGATCGTGTAATATCCGAACATCTTGACACAACCCTGTTAACATAATCTTCCGACATTGGATCATTAGTACCTGGTCATCCTGTACTCCTTCCGGGTATCAGACCAATTGTGGTATCCGAATTCGGAGGGACAACTCCAGATTCAGAATGCTTGGGGTCCGGAACAGGGGTTCCGGAGTGTGTGCATGTGGAAGAAAATGGGATAGAAAATTTGACTTGTGGGTGTGTTCCAGGGGGTGCAAGGAACTTTTGTCAACACCTATATCACCTTGTTGGGAAGAAGGGGGTGGTTTATTAGCAGACTCGCTCTGTGTGTGTGTGTGTGTGTTCTTGTGGTATTAAAACATCGAGGAGTACCTCAAATGAGTGAACATGTGGGGTGTTAGGACGGCCATAGTCAGTCAGAATGTCTTGAGCTCCTTCCGGTTGAGAGGAAGAGCTGACTTTGGATCTCTTTTTCGGCTTTGACTTGGTGGGAGAAGTCTTTTGTTTAGCATACTTTTTGGTTTTCTTAAGTCCGGATGATGTTGGCTTGCCACTTCCGGAGTGGGCTCAAAGGGGACTTGGGTAGACTGTGTTGGAATGTACACAGTCGAAGTCTCCAAATGTTTTTGCAAATGGATTGATCTGGAAGGGATAAGGTCCAACATAAGTTGAGGCAACCTTCGGATAGGACCAAATGAAGATTGGTCAGGAATTCTATAAGATTTAACGGCTTTAAAACTAGTGTGTACCTCCGGAGGAATCGTGTCAATAGGAATAGGTTCGGAATATTCCCTGTAGAGTTCCTGAATTGTCAAAGCCCAAAACCTATGGCTTGATATCTCATTAGTTTTCATCTTGATGACAAACTTCCGAAAGTCCTGCCATAACACTTCTGAAAGATCTATAACATTGGTGCTACCGGAGAAGATACTGTAGACAACATACGACCAATCTTTGTTAAGGGTATCTGTTTCACTGTGCTTGCTGGATAAACCACGAATAATGAAGTGCATTGATGTGCACGAAAGTACCCACTAATTTTATAATTTATAACCTAACTAACTTAACTAACTAAAATGCACCTAGGCAGTGTACCTAGTCGAATTATAGAATAGTTTGGTAAGTCGGGTGTCAATCACAGGGAACGGTGTTGACTAATTAATTTATTTACTACTAAACTAACCTAATCACTAACAAAGGAAGGGGTTTTATCTAATTTTGCAAGTTTAGATGAACTTAATTCTTTAACAAAAACTCAACCAATAAACAAACACTTCTGTTAGTTCGAATCCGCTTTCACTCAATGGTTATACATTAGCTATGACTATTACTGTTGGTTACCAATTAAAGAAGTATTAGCAATTTAGTTCTAAATCTACAAATTATTAATCAATTCATGTCAATCTATGTATGGTCACACAATAGTTAACACATAATCAATTATTAAATAAGATTCGAGCCATGATCGACTTCTGGTCTTGTCACTTCTGGTCCAGGTCTTGTCACTTCTGGTCCCTTTCTTCGAAAATACTTCTATTTGGCTGCACATAACAATTTATCCTTATAAGTACCATAAGTCTATGCAAATAAACAAAATATTTATAAAAATGTAGATCAATATTGCCTAAAAATGTGTATAAATATGGCAATATCAAAATACCCCACACTTAGACTTTGCTTGCCCTCAAGCAAATCTACTTATTTAAACTTAAACCTTCATCACTAGCATTACATAGAACAATCCAATGCCAGCTCAACCACTATGCCAAGATCTCGACGCATGCATTATTGTCTAAATTTTTTCCTAAGTAGCCCCCCTCAATTCTAAATACTCACAATCCTCATAAACATTTGCCCACTTCTTTTGAACAATGCTCATTTTATGCAACCCTCCGAATCCATCCTCAGAAATCCTACTTAACCTCAAAGTATTTTTGTAAAGCTACCCAAGCATACATAAACTAGAGAATTACAACTTTTTAGAAGATACCACAACTTGGAGCTCTTGAATTCTTCTTTCTTTGATGTTTGATCTTTGACTTCTTTGAATTCACTTCTTTCATGATTTTTGGCATCTTGAACTTTCAACTTTAAGAATTTTGATCTTTTTTTTCTTCAAACTTGATACTTTTATGCTCCAAAATTCTTCCATTTCTTTACTTTTGGTAATTTCTCTCTTTTTTTATATGTATCTCACTTTTTTTATATCACTCAAAAACCTACATGCTTAAGCAGTGGCGCTTAACTTCAACCTTTATTGGTTAAGACATATCTTTCCTGGATACATTTCAGGTTTAGGCTGCTAAACATATTGCATTCCTCAAACTAAGCAAGGTTATGTTTTTGTCCCATGATTTCACTAGAAAAAGGGAAGCCACAAATGCACTATTACGTGTATTGGCTCAACTAAACATTTGAGCTCTCATCAGATCATCCCATATCACACTAGCAAGTACAGCTCAAACTATTACTACTAGATTCAATTATTAAAAATTTTAAAATTTACCAAATTATCTAGCAATTTACTTTTCTACCCCCTACCCTACACTTATTTCTTACAATGCCCTCATTGCATGCTTAAAATAATATAAAAATTAAGAGAAGGGAGAAAAAGGAACAGAATCCCCTGGGATAGCGGCATGAACATCTCCAAAAGTGTGGTTGAAATATGCATTTCGAATATTGGACCTCTTAAGAAATAAGAACTTGGAATTGAACTTACGAAACCAGCCATCAATCAAAACTTCAATCTTCAAAAAGAATGGTGCAAGCCTCCAAATCATGTAGACAATGTGGGAAAGCATACGCCACATTGTATATTTAAAGAAAACAGCTCATAGAATCATCACAAAAGTGTCATAAGGAATGGTAGTAATTCGGTATAAGGAAGAGGAACGGAACAAAATGAATATGGTGAAAATTCATAATTCACATCGTGAATGAGTAAGGGCTCACGACGTGAAAATGCTGAAGCGTGCATTCTGATTTTTCTTGAAGCCTTGTTCACGACGTGAGAAATATTGGGTAACGACGTGAATCTTGGGTAATCCAAAATTAAAACTGTCGTCTTCCTTGTAAATATATATGTTCCACTCAACATCTTAACGAATTAAGACCCTTATAAATTCAATGTATTTTGACGACTCTTCTAACTATAACCTCTCTCTCGACTCACCCCACACTTATTTCCAATTGTGGGTTTTGACTTTCAACTTCTAGACTTGAACGACACTTGCCAAGACAAATACGACTTTTGACTCGACCTTACACCTCCCCGAAGACTCCTTAGCAAGCTGAAAGTTAACAATCAAAGAAAAGAAAAGTAACATAATATCTTAAAGTCTTACAATCCAAACAGATTTAAAAACAAAACAAACCAAACAAGTCTAAAACAAACAAAATAAAAACCAAACGATCAATAATCTTCATCCTCCTCGTTTGCTCCACTAGTGCCCGCCCCATCTCCTCCATGTCCTCGATACTCTGTCCACCTAGGGCAAATTGGGTAATGATACTCAAGGTGAGGCGGCTGCTCCACATGGAAATGTTAAACCATGTTCTCCATAGTACCCCCAATCCAGTTGACGCTCAATGATAACTGGTCAAAATACCCAGCCATATCGTCCCCATTATGGGATCCTACCATGGGTGCGGGTGGATGCATTGGTTGCCCCCTTTCTCCTCTTCCTATCATGTTTCTGCGCCTTGGTCGTAGTTGTGGTTGTTGTTCTGGTTGTGTATCAGGCTGCTCATCACCCTCATTACCCTCATCATCGGAAGGTACTATTCCCCAATACGACCCAAAGTTTCTGACAACCCGCATGGTCTCCAAATACCCCATTCCAAAATCATGCTCATCCACACAAGTCATAGAATGAGTAATATTAGGGACAATCAAATGATAGGAGCGGGCCAAACGCATAATAAATTGCCCTCCACAAATAGGGCTCCCCGGGTGAGAACTAGCTGCAGACCCGACCAAAAAACGTGCCAAAAAATAAGGAATGTTGCAACACACTCCGGGCTACAAGATACACCATAAGAAGAATAGATTTTGCTTGGTTACTTTATCTCCATGCCTCGTATGATTGATGGGAATGCGATGAAACGGTGGATTAAGCAATGGATAGGGGACCGAATACTACTCTAGGGAGACACTCCGGAATTAAAAATCCCGGATACAATACCATGCCAGAAAGCATATACAGTGACACCCACCATGTACCCTCTAGCTGCTTTGCTCAAGAACATACCAAATTTGGGAGTCATTGCCTCTTCTCGATCATATATTCCAACCCTCCAAGCGAATTCAATGAGGCTGCACTCCCGATACTCACCCCCAACCGGAATACCAAAGCTTGCGGAAAATGCGGGTCTTGGACAGTCTCCTGGAATGTCACTGTTGAGAAAAACTCAACACAAAATTCCTTATACACGCGCTCTTGGATCCGAAACAGGTTGCGCCATCCAGAACAAGTGAATGAATACCCATCTCCAATAAACATTTTTGTCAAAAACGGGGACAGCCTGTCCACGAGCCCGGCTTCCCTCAACCGCATCCAATTAATTGCAGGAGCAAATGCAATCTCTCGGTTGTAGAGCCACCCTAATTTGTTGTTCCATCGGGTTAACATGTGCATGTTATTGTTGTGGGAAAATTGTAAAACGGGTGTAAACCCGCAACTCCAAGAGGTACCTCCCTTCTAGGACCCATTTCTTTGTAATGAAGATTACGTAAGCAAAAGGATTAAATTAAGTAAAACTATGTCAAAATCGGGTGGGGGACCAGAAAACGATCTTCACTTCGTGAGGTTGGGAGAGTGGTTTGGTCAAACTGATACTTTATCTTTTAATCTGTGGTCCCAAATAATTTACAACTCACGTCGTGAATCCGGAATGGTTCACATTGTGAGTTTTGTCTGGACTGAAAAATTAGGCCATTTAAATAGGAAGTGGGCTAAGGCATATATTGGGTCATTACTGAAATTGGGCAGGCTTACAAAAATATAGTTATCATATAAAATAACCATGCCCATATTTTATCTGAATTCACGTCGTGGATACAAAATGGTTTACGGCGTGAATTCTGTCTGATCATGAAATTCATTAATTTCTCCAATTTTAATTTTTGTAAGATATGTAATAAGTGTTACCACTTTATTTTAATGACTCCCTAAGCAGATAATAATTCAGATGACATGATCGACTTCCTAAGAACTAAAACATGGTAAAAACTAAAAAGAAAAAGAAAGAAAATGCAAACCAAACTCGGGTTGCCTCCCGAGAAGTGCTTCTTTTTTAGGAGTCTTGAGTTGGACTCCGTGCCTCCTACATTGAATCATCTGAAGATTCCACCACTAGGATCTTTTGCTCCTTGAAACGCCTCTTGTAAGCTTGCACACGTCTTTTATATGCCTTTTTTGAATTTTCCATTTTAGCCTTGACTTCGTCTCCATTAAGCTTGTGTTTGATCCCTTGAATCTTCAATTCTTCATCATCTTTAAGCTCCATAGTATCCTTCTCTTATTTCACTAATGGACTTGTTACTTTTTAAGTAACCTCATCTTCATCACTCGACATCTCATCATCTTCCTTGCTTACCCAAGAAGTTGGATTCGTGTAGGCAATGACTTCAACTAAAAATGGAACGGATGCTCTTGGTTTTATTCTTTTAACTTGTCGAATTGTTTTGATCTCTTCTTCCATAAGCTTATCTAATTCTTCAAATTCATTTTCTTCATCAATGTTGAACACCTCTTCTTGAGCATGATTCCCTTGGAAACCATCTTCTATTCCAAAAATTTCCTTCTCATCCCCAACTCTCAAGGTGAGCTTGGACTCGTGTATATCAACCAGAGCTCCAGCAGTGTTAAGTAATGGGTGACCAAGAATAATCGGTACATTGGGGTCTTCTTTCATATCTAAAACCACAAAGTCTATTGGAAAAACAAATTTCCCAATTTTCACGAGAATATCCTCCACAATGCCCCAGGGTTGTGTCACTGAACGGTTCGCCATGTGAATAGTCATCTTTGTACCCTTCATTTTCTGAATATTTAAATTTTGATAAAATGAATAAGGCATCAAATTTATGCTAGCCCCAGAATCGGCTAAAGCATAAACCTTCATATTATTCCCAAACTCACATAGGAGAGCGAGTCGTCCAGGATCCCCCATCTTCTTAGGTATTTCTCCCAACACCGCTTTTGAGCTTTGCTCACTCAGAATCACCTTAGAATTATTCTTTAATTGCTGACGAGTGTCTAACAAGTCTTGTAAGAACTTAGCATATTCTAAAAATTTTGCAAGTGAATCAATAAAAAGAGTATTAATAGGAATACCCTTCAATTGCTTGATAAACTCCATATGTTCTCTCTCTAGTGGACTGAGATTAGCTCTAGACGAGAATGGCAAAGGTGGTTTATAAGCTGGAATAGATACAAAATTCTTCTGTTCAGACCGGGCCCACGATGTGAGCATAGCGGGCTCACGACGTGAACTGGGTATTCCAGCAGATTCTTCAAATTCGAGCTTCGACTTCGAATCGGGCTGATGTGGCTCCTTTTCTAAGGCTTCTAGGAACTCAGAAATTGCTTCTTCTTCTATATCTATGTCCATTACGTGAGATTGGGTCTTCTTTTCAGGATCTTTCGGGAACATCTTCTTAATAACCAAAGTGGTAAGTTGACCAAGTTGTACTTCAAGGTTATTTATGGATACTTGCTGATTCTTTATGAATGCTTGCTGATCTATCATCATTGATTGATGACTCTTCATTATAGTTCTTTGTTCTTCAATGGCAGCGTCAATAGCATCATGTCTTTTTTCTGAAGCTTCCATAAATTTCATCAACATGGTCTCTAATTCTGATTTCTTCTCAGCTGGCGGTTGTTTTTTTTGGTAGAAGCCTCTGCCAGTTTGTATATATTTTTCTTCCTTTTGCTTCTTGTATTCATCATAGGGTAGCCACTCTTTCTTTGGTTTCTTCCAGTCTTCATCATACTTGTCCCCACTCGAATAGCAAACTTGAGCTTTCTTGTTTCTATATTCGTCCAAGTTGCAATCTTTTGTCAAATGTGGGCCACTACATCTATCGCAACCAACTCTAATTGCATGAATTGATTGGTCCATTTGTGTCAATCTCCTATCCATGGTGTTAAGCATTGCCATCACAACAACCATCTCTTCAGTTTGTGCACCCCCAATTCCTTTAATGCCTTCATTCTTTGGACTATGATATTCATGAGAGTGTTTTGCGAATTCTTCAACTAATTCCTTGACTTCACCCGAATTTTTCTTTGTAAGTGGTCCTTGAGAATCAAGGAGTTGTCTTGTCATCACATTGACCCTGTCATAGAATATGGACACCTCTTGTTGAATGTTAAGGTCATGTTGAGGACAATTCCTTAACAACCCTTTGTAACATTCCCAAGCTTGGTAAAGTGACCCCAACCCCCCCCCCCCCCCCCCCGGGGTTTTGCTCAAAATTGGCTATTTCCTTCTTGAGTTTAGCAATCTTGTATGGTGGACATAATTGGTCTAAAAACAACTCACACATTTGATCCCAAGTAGTTATTGTAGCAGGTGGAAGTGCTTTCAACCAATCATTTGCAACTTCTTTAAAGGTAACGGGAAGCATCCTTAGCAAGACGGTGTCTCTGTTAACATTTGGGACATTGAAGTAATCAGCAATGTCGTTCACTTCATCTAAGTACTTGAACGCATCCTCATGATTTTTTCCATAGAACGGGATATCCTTTAGTACGGAAAGGATATGTCCCTTTAGCTCGAATGCGGCAGTGGCAGGGATGACAGGTTGTACTAAGCCTAGACCAACATCATCTCGAATTCTCTTTCTGTAAGCTCCCATGGACATTTCTTCAACATTTGCCATCTCGTTCCTTGGCTCGTTCTCGAGTTCACTTGTAGGTTCTTCAAATTCAGGCTCGGTATCGTATTCAGACTCGGTTTGGAAGGGTATTTGATCCAAGTGTTCAAGCTTGCTCTTGTTCTTTGAAGATGAACTTGAGTCCCCCGTTTTCTTCACCGATTTCTTTGAGAACACTGATTTGAATTCTTGTAAAGGTGTCTTCTTTGGTGTTTGATCCTCTTTCGCGCTCTTGTCCTTCTTTTTGTGAATTGCAGACTCGGGATCTTCAAGTTGTGGTACTAAAGGTGTGTTAGAGCCTCTGGTCATGAACTCCTATACAAACAAAAAAATAAAACATAAAACTGAACTAAGAAATACGAACTGAAATAAACAAAACTAAGGACTTCAGAATTCACGTCGTGAATCTAAAAGGTTCACGCCGTGAATCCTGTAATGCAGAGAATAAAAAAAAAAAAAAAAATTAAAACAGAAAAGTAACTTCTTGTAGGTTTTACACTACAAAAAGGATCGATTAATTTAAAGCAAACAAACTAATAATTAACTAAGCCGTTCCCCAGCAACGGCACCAAAAACTTGATGTGGACGAAAGTACCCACTAAATTTATAATTTATAACCTAACTAACTTAACTAACTAAAATGCACCTAAGCAGTGTACCTAGTCGAATTATAGAATAGTTTGGTAAGTCGGGTGTTGATCACAGGGAACGGTGTTGACTAATTAATTTATTTACTACTAAACTAACCTAATTACTAACAAAGGAAGGGGTTTTATCTAATTTTGCAAGTTTAGATGAACTTAATTCTTTAACAAAAACTCAATCAATAAACAAACACTTCTGGTAGTTCGAATCCGCTTTCACTCAATGGTTATACATTAGCTATGACTATTACTGTTGGTTACCAATTAAAGAAGTATTATCAATTTAGTTCTAAATCTACTAATTATTAGTCAATTCATGTCAATCTATGTATGGTCACACAATAGTTAAACACAGAATCAATTATTAAATAAGATTCGAGCCATGAAAGATTGATTAATCAAAACACAATTACAGTCATAATATGAGTTCTCTAACACAGCTCAATTCAATGATTCAATTACTTATCTAAGATTGGTTTGATCTTAGCTCTAATAAACTAGTGTTCACTATATTATTAGGTATTCAGATTCATGCAGATTTGTGTTCACTAACTACACAGAACAAGAATTTAAAGCAATCAAATAATCAATTAAAGCATGCTAGGTAAAATCAATCACCACAAGCATATCACCAACAAGTAAAGTCAAATCTAATGCATTAAAACCATGAGTTCCAGCTTCATCTAGCCAGCTAGATTTAGCTGGACATCCTAACAGCTAAACAAACAAAAATTGTAATCAAATACATGTTTAAGTGTACCAATCTATAAACCAAATTATGAATTTCTTCTTCCTTGGTGTTAAAACCAGCTTCCAGATCTTCTTTTCCTCTGAAATTCGTTACCAGGAACCCTTCTAAGCCAGCCAAAAATCCCTCAATCATAATGGGCAAGGGTATTTATAATATCTCAAAATTTACCATTCACGTCATGAGAATTTGAGTCTCACATCATGAATTCGTGATAATCGTGATCGACAAGGATTCCTTCACCCAAATACTTATCTTCTAGAATTTCATATTCACGTCGTGAATATTACTTCCTCACGTCGTGAACTCGATTTTTTCTGATTTTTTCATTCTTCTTTTTTGCTAGCTTCCCAAAGTTCCAGGTCTTGTCACTTCTGGTCCCTTTCTTTGAAAATACTTCTATTTGGCTGCACATAACAATTTATCCTTATAAGTACCAAAATTCTATGCAAATAACCAAAATATTTATAAAAATATAGATCAATATTCCCTAAAAATGTGTATAAATATGGCAATATCATGCATCAACATAGTCCATAAGCCTGAGACAACTGACTTCTTGAAATCCTTTGCCATGTAGTGTTGGTTGTGCCCAATGTGGTTCAGAAACATTTGGAATTCCTCTGGAGTTGGTTCTTGTACATTGAAACCCTTGGAGTTTTCTTTTACACCGATAGCCCTAAGTAATGTGGATTTGTGGACGGGCACTATGATGGGTTTTGGTCATAAGACATCCTATGTGCTCATACAAACCCTAATGCTTGGATCTAGGTTTCTCTATTGTACATGCTTTGAATCCAAGACTATAAACCCTAATTCTAGCATAAAAATAATCATATTAACATAAGAATGAGTTTATAATGTTACCTTGATTGTTATGTAGCAATAACAATCCCAAATCTCCTTGATTTGACTTTGGAATGCTTAGAGTCACAAGTGTCGCTCCTCTAATGGCTTACAAACACCAAGAGCAAATGGAGAAGGTATAAGGAGAGAGGAGAGGTATAAGAATTCATCTCTAAGACCTCTTGAGAAGGCTTACACGAATTCATGAGCCTTAGGGTCTTTATATAGGTGTAGAGATAGGGTTTCAGTCATTATCCTTATCTAGTTGCTTATCCACCAAGCAACCCATAAGATAATCCTTGAATCCTTATCATAGTTGAATTCTAAGGCCTTATCACCTTAAATTCGTCCATCCTAATAATAAGATAATCCTTACCTTATTTTGTAACTATCACATAATTACAATTCAGCCCCTCTAGTTTAATTAATTACACTTGATCACAAAATTAATTCTTAATTAATTATTGACCAATATTAATTAGACAAATATAATTTCTCCTTTAATATATTATTTTTATAACACATTAATAAATCATATTATCCTCTCTCTATATATATTTCTCCAATCAAGTTGCTTTGGTGGAGGCAACCCAAAAGGACCATGCACCATCGGGTCAAGTACATACCAAAATAGTTATGGAATTAGACACTAATCCAACAGTCTCCCACTTGGATAATTCTAATAACTATTCTGCGTATGACTTCAGATCCTGATCTGCAATCGTAGCTTTCCAAAGCCGCTGTCAACTCTGATCCTATCAGATACGCGTGTCCTTAGATAAGGGATCATATATTCCTCCATTCTAGATATCGTATGAGATATGATTTCTAATCATTCTCTTTGTACTACTTCTCGATTCTCGATTTATGACGACTGACTAATTGAACAAATCAAATTAGCCCTAGCCCGGCCGAGCATTTATGTTTGTCATCACTAAACCATCGAGGGGCCCAAAGATATCGCTTTTATCCTTCTTTGGATAAAATGAACGGATAAACTTTGATACAATGCTTGCTTGCACTTACTAACCAAATCACACACAACAATATGTTTTATAACACCAAGTTACTAGTGCGTTTACATATTATCAATGTGCAACCGATTTGAAAGATACAACTCACACATCTCGGTTTCAAGAATATAAGATGTTATCGTCTCACCAATCACTCGTGATACAATTCATGGAGTGATCCAAGCGAGCATGGGTTTAATGCAATGCTCAAATTCATATTCATAAGCACTCATGAACGTTGCAACAAACATTTGCTTATGTCTAATACTCTTTTAGACAATCCACACACCAATTCACGATAGTCTTCATTCATATCTACTTCCAACATATGAACGACTGTGGCCCGTTTGAATAATTCGATTATTCTTAATAAACTCAATTATTCTGGAAGTCAAAACATGCAAAGTGAAACACAAGAATAATACTAATCCCATATGGCCTCAAACCTTTGAGTATAAATAAAACTCCTTTTATTTATCACCATATCGATTACTCATTATTTGTCGTTTCGGGTAATCAACTTCTTACTTGAATTATTACACTTGTCCCATGCTCCCAGCATGCACACAATGTTTACTTATGGTTCTTACTTTGTGAAATAGATCAAATTGTACACATTTCCAATCATTCTCATTTCACAACTCCAAATCCTTTTTCATAAGTGAAAGAATATCAAATTCTTGCTACTTATAGAATATGCTAGATTCTAACATTTTATGCAATAATTCTTTCGTAATGTCACTGCACCGAAGTCACAAAGACTATTGCCAATGATATTACAAAGTCCTCTATCGGAGATTGTTACAAGACAATTCCTTAGATACGATGTCTCTCACTCAAAGTACATTCCTTTGAACATCCTTTTGCATAAAAGTTTCTAATCTAGACATAGATTTTCAATATTCAATTCCCAATATGGACACGTTTCCATATTTTCCATATGACAACACATTCTTAATAGAATCTTATCTATTCATAATGATGTCGATATGGTCCATCCAATACCATGCTTCCAACTACTCACAAGCAACCAATCCTCATCGAACTTTGGATTGTCCTTTGATAGTTGTTTAATTATTTTAGTCAAAACCGATCCTAGTCCTTTTTCCCTCTAAATGCGCTAGACATTTGGAAAATTTTAGAATGGTCAAACATTAAAGCATTTGCAATCGATCCTATACCCGAAGCGTATAGGACATGACGCATAATGTTTTATTCGCTATGTTCTCAAAATTCGAATTGTGAAAAGGAACGCTGTAATCATAATCGAAATTTTAAGAACACACTATGTACCTTTGACTAAATTTATTAACATTTCTCAACCTAATCCTTTAGATTTGAAACGAAGCATAATATCTCTCCCTTAATTATAGCAAAACAACTATTCCATCCTTACAACTTTGCAAAGAATGACTCTTGTTTTCTATAATTAATATTGCCAACTTGCAATACTTTCCTTAATAATCATACAATCATAACATTTATGCTCCCACTATCATGATGATTATTATAAAACAAAACACTTATGCTCCCACTAGCTTCGACATGTATTCATAAACGTCTTAACTTTCAGAAAACAATACCTATTGAATTTCTTAAGTCCATGTTTCTAATACTTAATGCTTTGATAAACACTTAAGACTAATTGCCAAACCTTACAATTCAAATTATGGAAAGGGATACCGTAACCATAATCGAATTCGAGAATGCAATTTTACAATCACTATCTTCTTAAAATCTTTCTTAGTGAAAGCATTTCCTCAAAATCATTTTCATGAAGGAGGTAATCTTATGACACTTAGATTTTAATCGGTATATGTGTTTCTATCCATGTGAATTTGTTAAAACCAAAGTTTACGACAAATTCAAACTCATATCGACCGAACTTTCTTAATCTTGATTTCTTTCCTTATGGTAGCACAGCTGCCCACCACGTCTTCCAAGTAGTTAAGCAACTCACCTTTTCTTATCAATGTACCTTTCATTGATCAAGGTGCCTAGCCTTTTATGCGTTCAAAATGAGAACTCATAGGACTCACATGCATAATTAACTCAATTGGAACAACACATAAACAAAATAATGTCAACACGATAGGTTGTAAACCTCAACTCGTGTGCTAGTGATGATCGATAAGGTTTATTTGATTTGTTCTTGAAACCTTTTAAGACCATTAAGACTCCCATTGACTCCTTGACATATAAGATTCTCTTGTCAATAAACATTTCTTGACAACCAAATATTCAAGAGTTAGTTTAGCTTTTATCAAAACACTTCATAAATTGGTCCTAGTTGGCCTTTGTTTATCCAAGACATCACAACTTTCCACATTTGATGAATGTTATAAACCTTCTTAATACTTGTCATTCGTTGTCACAGTCTTAACTTTAAGACTTGTTATTGGAACGAAGTATGATAGACTTCTTGATTTAAGCATTTCTTCAATCCTTGATTCCTCTTCTTAAACATACAATTGTACTAAGACTCACTTAGAGGATCAATTGAGATATGGTTCTTAATCATTAAGATCTATCATAAAGCATAAAAGCTACTCTCCCTTCTTCTTAGAATGGAGAAACTTTTATCTTTCTGCCTACTTGATTCTTATTCGTTTTGCTGTTGATTTAAACCCTTTTAATCAATTCCGAATTATACTTAATCTTGTAAGTGTAATCATATTTACTAAGCCTTTAGTAAATCATGACGAATATATTTGTTACTCTTATGGTGAACTTGATCAACACACATCTTTGTGTACTCGATCTCCTAGTCCTTCACTTGATACTTTGTCAACGAATTTGTCTAATTTCCAAATATGAAATTTCTCATTCATCATGCAACCAAGTTGCGTGATTCCAAATTTCAGTCCAATTGAAATTTGGGCGATGAGAAACTCTCCCTATTTGGTAAATTCTCGACATTTCCATAAATAACATAACTAAGAATCATATCCATTCGTTGTAGAAATATGCAAACATCAATTTTCATAACGATTTCATTGCAAGGAAGTAAACAAATAAATAAATAAGTCAAACAAAATTTATTTTATTTATAAAAGCAGCGGAGAAACATTTGTCCTTACAATGCAAAATCTATTGAAAACTATGTAAAAGGAAAATTTCTAACAACTCTATCATAACTATCTAAGCTCAAAATCCAATCTTCAAGTCCATGCGATCGAGATCCATCTCTTGTGATTAGATTCATCTTGCTCTCTTATCAAGCTTCCTTTCTTTTCATCGATCCTGCAAAACATTCAAATGCAATCTTATCACTTCATGTATTAAGAATCAATGAATAGGAACTTAGCGGAGTTAGATAGTGGATTTTAACTGAAGCGTAGTCATACTTTTGACTCTCCCATCTCTTAGATCTCTTAGGTAAATAGGGCAACTTCGTCTCCAATGCCCCTTCTCTTGGCAATAAAAGCAAATTGACTCTTTTGGAACAACACATGGAACTACTTCAGACATCGCCTTTCTCTTATGATCAAACTTTTCGATCATGCATGTCTTTCATTGCCATTGTCTATATCCATAAAGGTCTTGAAGGCAGATTCGCCAATCAAATTTGCTTTTCTATTGCGCCAAACCATTGCTGATTCAGCAACAATAAGCATATAAGTGAGATCAATAAGGGTCACGTCGTGGTTCATCATATAGTACTCTCTTACGAACTCACTATACGAGTTAGGAAGTGACTGAAGAACCCAATCAACAGCCATCTCTTCACCGACAACGGATCCCATCATTCTTAACCTATCAATGTGTGACTTCATCCCTAAGACGTGTGCACACACCGACTTTCCTTCTTTATGTTTACTTGCCAAAAGGGCTTGAGTGATATTGAACCTTTCAATTTTACAATCTTGTGGATTAGGGAGAATAATTGGAGGGGGAGGAGGAAGTGAAGCATGATTTCTTGTTCCTCGATCGAATCGTGAAATATCATCTTCATGTGGAATGCTTGTTCCACGGGATTTTGGAAGACCATAGTTGTCGAACTTTGACATCTACAAAACGGGAGAAACAAATTCAAGTTAGTTGATTGATTGATTGAGACCTTAGTAAATCACCCAAATGAGATACTAAGGCTAGGACCCAACACAATATGCTACAACCTAGAAAAGGGATGCCGTAATCTAGTTGCAGAATATTTGAAGGTAAGTGAATGACGATTCACTAATTTCCACCATGAAAAACGAAAAAGAAATTTAAGTTTTAAATCTATGAAAACTCCTAGATCCTTTGAGATTCATTGACCATTTCAATGGCATGTTTAAATATCGATATGCCCCTCTTGTTTGTAACTGGGATGCCAAGGATCACAAAGCGGGTGTGAATAACCATGCAAACTTACATGGTGCCCTCACATGTTACAGTCACCTATTCGATGTGCCGGTAAACCACACACGCTCCACCGAACTATGACAAACATTGAGTCACCCTTTGCTACCTTTGCATAGAACCAATTAGTGTGCTGGTAAACCACACACGCTCCACTAACGTCTTCGCAAGGGCACAAAGTGTAATTTCATGGAATTGCATCAATTCACTTTTTCCTACGTAACTAAGATTGGGAATTTTATGAAAACATTTAGTTACTTTATTATACTTATAATGGAAGGTTTCGTCCTATCCTACCCGTTCGGCTAACGACCCTCCACTAGTCAAGAGTGCGGTGGGTAAGAGTGGATACCCATTCAATCGCCATTTTATAGGAAAATTTCCTTAAACACCCCTTATAGACCAGCTTCGTGAATGAGGCCTACTAACGGTAAGACTGACTTTTACTCATACACATATATATATATAGTGTTAGACTTTTAATGTTATATATAGTATAGGGTGTATTTTATACTTTTAAAATACTAGGTGGTTAAATTTAACATTTACACTTTTAATTCAATTAAATTGTAAACCTAAACTTTTATGGATTTATTAAACCTCTTTTAATTATACACCTTAATTAATTAATAAAACCATAAGGGTGTATTTGAACTTTTCAAAACTTGGGTCTTAGAATTTAACATTACTAATTAACTTTTAATCAACTTTTAAATTCCAAAACTTGAGGGCAAGTTTTGAGACATTTCAAAACGTTAGGGTTAGAATTTAAATATGTGTCAAAATTAAACTA
Organism: Lactuca saligna; assembly: GCF_052625555.1. Classification (NCBI taxonomy): domain Eukaryota; kingdom Viridiplantae; phylum Streptophyta; class Magnoliopsida; order Asterales; family Asteraceae; genus Lactuca; species Lactuca saligna. Next base: position 151,510,177 of record NC_136422.1, read on the forward strand.
TTAATTCAAAATTTAAATTCCAAAACTTGAGGACAAGTTTTGAAACCTTTTTCAAAACATTAGGGTTTTAACTATTTAAATTTTAAAACAACAAAACTTTTGGGTTCAAATTTAAACTATAAAACCTAAAGGGAAAAATATGAAACTTTTCATAACAACAAGGATCAATCAACAAATAATCTAAACTAACATTTAATTACATAATTATCCATATTTGATTTGTTTAATGATTTCTTGCAAAACAATTTATCAATTTACTCAAAATAATTAATCAATTATCTTATAAGGAAACAATTATCTTATTAATTGATAATTATCTTTAATTAGATCAAGAATATAGTCATATATATATCATAAAATCGGATTTATATTGATCTAATATGATAAGGTAACTATCCTAATGCAAAAACAGCAAGAAATCCCGAGATAAGCACTATTTGACGAGTTGACTCGTCGAGTCAAGCCTGGACTCGTCGAGTCACCCTGGACTCGGCAAGTTCAGCTATGGACTCGGCGAGTCCAGCCTCTAGAACACCAAAAATCGAATTTTTCATATATACAATGCATCAATACAATTGAAACCATCCTAGGCTCTGATACCACTGATGGGTTTTGGTCATAAGACATCCTATGTGCTCATACAAACCCTAATGCTTGGATCTAGGTTTCTCTATTGTACATGCTTTGAATCCAAGATTATAAACCATAATTCTAGCATACAAATAATAATATTAACATAATAATGAGTTTATAATGTTACCTTGATTGTTATGTAGCAATAACAATCCCAAATCTCCTTGATTTGACTTTGGAATGCTTAGAGTCACAAGTGTCGCTCCTCTAATGGCTTACAAACACCAAGAGCAAATAGAGAAGGTATAAGGAGAGAGGAGAGGTATAAGAATTCATCTCTAGGACCTCTTGAGAAGGCTTACACGAATTCATGAGCCTTAGGGACTTTATATAGGTGTAGAGATAGGGTTTCAGTCATTATCCTTATCTAGTTGCTTATCCACCAAACAACCCATAAGATAATCCTTGAATCCTTATCATAGTCGAATTCTAAGGCCTTATCACCTTAAATTTGTCCATCCTAACAATAAGATAATCCTTACCTTATTTTGTAACTATCACATAATTACAATTCAGCCCCTCTAGTTTAATTAATTACACTTGATCACAAAATTAATTCTTAATTAATTATTGACCAATATTAATTAGACAAATATGATTTCTCCTTTAATATATTATTCTTATAACATATTAATAAATCATATTATCCTCTCTCTATATATATTTCTCCAATCAAGTTGCTTTGGTGAAGGCAACCCAAAAGGACCATGCACCATCGGGTCAAGTACATACCAAAATAGTTATGGACTTAGACACTAATCCAACACACTATTCTATCGCCTATGATTTTTGTGTCCAGCACATTGTTATCAATTTTGATTCTAGTGAAGGCTATGTGAAGGAGATGAAGTGGGAGAGGTGGTTCAGGGACTTTGGTGAGAAGGATGGAGATAGGGTGATGTGCTATAAACTTAACCATGACTCTAATGGATTCAGCGTAATCCATAGGGTTTAGTGAAAACAGTTGAGTCGTATCTCTGAGAAAGGGCTCCGGTGATGTTGATGATGATGATCCCTTGTATGGTTTCTTCTTTGCAATCGATTTCTTGGGAGTAGAGGTGATTTGAGTGGCTTTATAGGAAGAGGATTAGGAAGCCATTGTTACAGAGAGTTGAGAACTTGGAGAACATGATGAATACAAGGAGAGTTGGGGAGGTTTGAGAGTATTTGGGCGTGTAAAGAGGTAAATAAGGGTTTTGGGAGTATTTATGGTTAAGTGAAACAGGTTGAGTTAAGAAAAGTAATGATGAGTATCCAAAGTCGAATTGTTTTTATTTTAATGAGTAACCCATTTTTAGGGGTGAGTTGACGTGGGAAGGGAAAGGCAGGGTTGCATTTAAAATCCTTAATTTCACTTAAAATATTTCAAAGTTAAGAACAAGGAAAGATGGAACCTAAATGTCTTTGAGTTTTTCATTAAGCTTCATAAGTTCTTCAATCTCAGAATTTAATAAGGATATATCTCAACTTAGGAAAGAACTTAGGATTGTTGTTGACTTCTGATAATAAGATTCTTACTGATGAGGATCCTTAATGATGAGGATCCTTAATCATAAGATCATATGGGGTAAACCTCAATTAATTTCTGGGGTAAGATCCCAACGTGTGATAACATGAAGATGTTATAAACCTTAAGTATCTTAACTTATGTTCAAAGACAAGAGGGTTGCCAAGCCACTGAAGCGTGAAATGATCCCCTTATCCACATCCCATAGTTAGATATTGTGCGCCCAGGCGAGGTGTATAAACCTTTACTTGTGTGAAAGAGGTAATTAACTCTTTAAACCTTAGAGGGAATTAAGTACCCTTAATCGGAGGAGAAAAGATAAGTCTCTATTCGTAGTGGCTAGAATCCTTGAGTTTCTGCATGTTGCAAACACTAGCTTGGGGTGGGTGTTATCTTGGCTAATGCCCCTCCGATGCTTAAGTCAGCAGTGTTCTTGGAATAAAGATATATAAAGGAAAGAAATGAGAGTAAGGAGTAGGTATGTACCTCTCCTTGGTTGTGATGAAATGTAACTAAAACGAATTACATAAAGTGCACATTGAGGTGTATAAAATTACAGGATCTTGGCAAGATACTAGCCACTATGCCCCCTTTCCCACTTTCGAATCAGTGAGATATGTGTCACAGTTCTGATCATGCAGGAAGGCATCTTTCTTTATGGTTAGCCAACAGTATCCTGTTATTAACACTTTAGGACATAAAGATTTTCCCCTAGTGCTTCATGTATGTCTTTTAGAACTTTTGTATCTTTGTGATATTCCAAACATCTAAGATATGGACCTGCCATGGTTTTCCTGTATAATTTTCCTTAGATCATCATAAAGTGTGAGGCCCTCATCTTGAAGTCCTATTTTGGAGATATTCCACAATTGAGTGGATTCAGTATCTTAAAATTTGTAGAGGATCCTAAATATTATGACCAACACCATGATTATTAGGATCTTGGTGAGGAGGTTGAGGATCAGGATCTCCGATTGCTGCTAGGTTGGTCGTTTGATCATGGTCGTCGGGGTCATTGGGTCTCTTGGAGGGATCTTTTATCGTCGGGATCATTATATGGGTTTTTAGGATCCTAGTCTTTGGCGGGATTTTGAGGGAAGATCCTAAATTGACTGATGCATCTGCCTCGATGTTATCTTCTCTAGGAACTTGATTCAGACTAAAATCTTCAAATTTGGAGGCTAATTTTTTAATAATTTGAGGGTTTAGTGCTAATCTTTCACCTTTAACTGCATATGATCCATTAAAGTGGTTAGTTATTAATAAAAAAAAGTGACATATACCTGAGGATCCTTGATTTAAAGATCCTTGACCATCTGTAACCCTGTGATCAATGCTTCATACTTTGCTTCATTGTTAGCTGCAATGAATTTATAACTAACTTCCTGGGTAGGATGTTCCCCAGTGGAGATTTTAGTATGATCCATGGGCTTGCTCCTCTAAATTTGCGAGTTGCATCTATGAAAAGTGTTTATTTTCCCATGCTTTCTTCTTTTTGGAGTTGTCGATTTTCCAATTCTACTTTGGGTTGTAGATCATCACTAAAATTAGCCACAAAGTCTGCTAGTACATATGACTTTTTTTTAGGATCCTAGCTCATATTTGATGTTATATGTGATGAGCTTTATTGACTACATTTTTAGGATCCTAACTCACCAAAAGAGGTCCAAAACCAACCAAAGGGATGAAACTAGAAAACCCTAGCTAGATCTAAGGATTTAGATGGAAAGGTGCAAGATTTTTACCTCCAGAACCCTTGCAAGATGACCACAATGCAGATTATTGAGGCACCAAACCGTTCCAAGCATGCCTAGCAACCCTCCTTTCTGAAAGGACTCTAGAATGGCCCCCAACACCTTCTTCTTAAGCTCAAACTCTCACTCTCACACTAAATCAGCTGGAAGTAAATGAAATGGGGCTAAAGAGGCTGATAGGGTTTGGTCCAAGAGGTTAAAAGGTGTTTAAATAGGGGTCAAGTCCGGATTTAGGGTTTTGGCCTTCAATTGCATACGCCCGAGGTACGCTTACGTACCCCCCATGTAGGTGAGATGTCCCCGTGATCAGTTTTGCATAGTACGCAAAGCGTACCCATAAGTACGCCCGACGTACTACAAGGGACCATTTTGCCAAAGTTGGAAATCATCAAAGGTTTTCAAGTCATACCTGATTTAGGGCATTATAGACCACTTAGTTATTCTATTTGAAATTTCTAGATTTCTCATGAATTTCTTGATAAGATAATTAGTTTTGACATGTATAGTATGAGTTTCAAGATAATGTCTTAATTAGGTAGAAGTTGTAACTAGTTCAAGTATTAGTTTTCAAAGTGAGAATATATGGTTTCATGATCCAATAGACTTTTACTTAAATAGTAAATAGGATGTTGTTTTTCGTAAATATCCTTGGCCAGAATAACACTTACAACATCTGAAGATACAGAGAAGTATAGGAGAAGTGGTTACCCATTCGAAGATCCTTGTTCAGTACTCACTTCATCAGGTAACAACGGAACTTGTCCACCTTAATTCCAAAGCGACATTTGGATGGGCTCAACTTCATATTGTATTCATCTAATATATCGAAGGCTTCTTCAAGATCCCTGGGGTGATTTTCAGCTTTCTTAACCACCATGTCATCAATGTAGATTTCATGGTGTCCCCCCAGTTTCTCTTTATACATCTTATTGACTAGCCTTTAGTATGTTGCACCTGCAATTTTAAGACCAAACAACATTGTAGTATAACAATAGACACTTGTTAGATTTATGAATGTCGTATCTTCTTTGTCGGATGGTTCCATCTATATCTATTGGAATCCTGCTGATGCATCCATGAATGTTAATAATTCATGACTCGTTGTCACATCCATCATGAAGTGATTCTGCTTCTGTACTATGACCATGTTGGCCAGCCACCTTGGGAACTTGACTTCCTTGATCATCCTTATTTGAGAAGTTTTTCCACTTCCTCTTGAATGATCAGGTACCTTTCAGGTGCCAACTTCCTTCTATTTTGATGTATGGGTCTGAAAAAAGGATCAATGTTAAGTTTATGAGTTATAATATTCTTATATATACATGTCTTGTCTTCATGTTTCCATGCGAATGTTTTACTTCTTTCTCTCAGGAATGTAATTAGGTCCTTTTTGATGTCTTCTGGTATTAAGGATCCTATGAGTACTTCGGTGGCAGGATCCTCAAGGTTTAGGGGAACTTCTGTGTAACAGCCGGATTTTTCAGGTATCTTGTATATTTGTATTTTTGGTGATTTGAGAGGGGACTCGGTGAGTTGGAGCTCAGACTCGCCGAGTAGGGACGCGGATCTGGACGCAGGATTGCGCCTGGACTCAGCGAGTCCAGGATATGGACTCGGTGAGTCAGCGCTGTGTAATGAAACCGTAATTTCTCGGGTTTAAGACCTATTTAAAGGGCCTAATGGCCGTCATTTGTGCTCACCAGTCCCTTGAGTGAAACCCTAATCGAGTGTGAGCATTTGGAGCTAAGTAGGAGGCCATTATTGATCTTGGAGGTGTCATTGTTGCAAGGAAGGAGAAAAGCTAGCCAAGGGAAAGCAAGAGGAGCCACTTCTGTGGATTTGGAGTTCAGAGCATCACTATTGTGGTAATAAATTCAAGTTATCTTCTTCCTTGTTGTTGTTTATCTAGATTTAGGGTTTGTTGAACCCTTTTATGGCAAGATCTAGTGTCCTCTTGGTCCCTTATGAGGTTTGAACCATAGATCTGGACCCTTAGAGGTCCAGAGTGTCCCTTTACCCAAGCTTTTTGGGAATCAATGGAGGCTTTGGATTGGAATCCTCATGCCTTAGGTCAAAACTCCATTTATGAACCATGGGGTGTGTTATGGGCACCAAGATATGAGCTTTACGTGATGAATCATTCTAGGGAGGCCAGATCTATAGATTGTGGAAGCAGATCTGACCTTAGAAGCAAGTTGGAGTGGTTGCATGGCATGGACTCGCCGAGTCTGTTCATCAGACTCGGCGAGTAGTTTGAAGATTGCCTTGGGATTGCTTAGTGAGTGGTCCAATCGAGTCATGGGTAGACTCAGTGAGTCAGGGTGAGTTGGAGAGGGATGACGAGTGGACTGAGTCAAACTGGGACTCGCCGAGTTGTTCTTGAGACTCGGCGAGTTGAGTCGGGGTAGCCCCGCGATTCTTTCAGGTGAAACTCGTCGAGTAAGGGGGGATACTTGACGTGTAGTAAGGGGATTTCAGAGGGTTGGTCAAAACGTCTAGACTCGCTGAGTCGCCGTAGCACTCGCCGAGTCCGGTCAAAGTTAACCGTTGACCGTTGACCAGAGTTGACCTATGTTGACTTCTTAGGGATAGTCAACCTTAGAGATATAAAGTGTTAATTAGAGACATATAAGGTTATAGGAGGATTAGAGCTCGGAGGATCGAGCATGAGGGATTTCCAGGATTCGTGAGATACCGAGATACGCGAGGTGAGTCTTCTCACTATACTATTACCTTGAGTAGGTAACCAGAGTTATGTGATAGAGTATTTGTATGCTATGTATGTTATGTGTTGTACTGCATTATTTCTATGTGATTTATGTGGTGCGTGGTTATCAAAGCTAGAACCTGAGCGTTCACAGAGTTTTGGTGCCCGGACCGACAGAGTTATAGCTTCGAGTGGCTAATATGAGTTATATGTGTTATTTTGGGGAACTCACTAAGCTTTGTGCTTACAGTGTTTGATGTTATTGTTTCAGGTACTAGTGACGACCGCGGGAAAGCGCCGGCTTGATCCGTACACACACACTCGAAGTTTTTACATTGTGATCTTGGGATTTTATATTGACCTATATTGGATAATTAATATGGTTGTTTGATGAATATTAATCGAATTATGTTTTATAATAAAATTGAAAATTTTGTTTTGAAATTTACGGTGTTACAATTTGGTATCAGAGCCTTGGTTTGAGGGATTCGGGTACACCTTCGGGAGTATTTGAACTCAAACTGAGGAATTGGAAAGATATTTTCAAAAGAAAACCTAACTTTTCTAAGAGTAAAAGATTTTCTTGAAAAAGAAACAAATTCCAGGAAGAAACGTGTGTACGATCAGTCAGCGCCCGAACGGTGAATTCTCAAAATACCTTTATATTATGTGATATTGATATTGATATGATGTATCTGCATGCTAGAGTAGGCTAGGTATTGCTAATAGGACTAGAGTGGCCTGATTTGTGATGCCTTAGCCTAGGGAGGGGTGAGCTGCTATGAGATGCTGAGAGTGAGTAGATAGCAGCGAGGGGCTTATGAGAGATCTATTAGAGAGTGGTCTACGCATGATAGAGTACTTGGGAATTGGGATCCAAAGAGGAAGATTTGGGTTGTGTACTGGGACGGTGTGGACAGTAGTATTGGGCCCGTACTACTGAAAGCACCGGGGCAGTGCACAGTCCAAATAAGAATCTTTGGATACCAAGAATCAAGGAGGGGTGGATTGTCAAGTGTAAGAATGCTCGAGTGAATTCTAATTTATCGCATGTTGTATTTCAGAGGTTGATCATGGTGAGGACACGTCATATGCCGGAGGGTGCCGGAGCTAGTGATGAGGAGATTCGACAGATCATTCATGAGGAGGTGGCTGCGGTCATCAGGGATGAGATACCAGAGATGTTCAGGTCTATTAAGACCACGCTGATTGAGACATTTGATGAGCGTTACGCCGCTCTTTCTGAGGCTGCTGTTGCAGCGGCTACCGCAGCGATCGCTGCGGTGAGACCCCAGGGAGGTGATGCGTCACTGTTTCGGGAGTTCAGCAACACCAAACCACCAGAGTTTGATGGTACATAGGATCCGGTGGTAGCTATGAGGTGGATATCTGATATGGAGGGGTGCTTCTTCACTTGCTCATCTCCTGAGCATCTGAAGGTTCGGTTCGCGCTGAACCAGCTTCGCTTGGGAGCGAAGGACTGGTGGAAGTTTGTAACGGCGCATTTTACGCCTGCTGAGCTTTCGGCAGTGACCTGGGAGAGGTTCACTACCATGTTCCGGGATGAGTACGTTCCCCAGGTGGAGAGGGAGCGTTTGGCACAGGAGTTTCTGACCCTCAAGCAGGGTACTGAGTCAGTTACAGCGATCACGAGGATGTTCCATGAGAGGGCGATGTTCTGCCCTGAGCACGTGTCCACTGAGCAGGCACGTATGAGCCGCTACCTGAGCATTTTGAAACGGGATATTCGGGAGTTCGCCGCGAACTCCTCGTATCGGACATTTGCTGAGCTTCAGGCAAATGCCCGGAAGAGGGAGATTGAGCTTGAGACACAGGCCAGGGAGGAGGCGGAGTCTCTGGGGAGGGATCGGCGGCCGGCACAGTCCCAGCCGGCAGCCAAGCGGGCCAAGCCCGCTGATCCCAAACCCGGGATCCAAAAGGGCCGCACTTGCGGGAAGTGCGGCAAGGGTCACGATGGAGTCTGTCGAGCAGGATCTTGCTACAAATGTGGCAAGGAGGGGCATATGGCGAAGGACTGCCCTAAGGGGATTGCAGTGTGTTTTCACTGCAACCAGACCGGACACCGGAAGGCGGAGTGTCCGCTGCTACGCGGAGCATCCCAGGGATCTGCTCCTGCCGCCATCAGAGCTACAGAGAGTCGGCCCGTGAAGGCCGAGGCACCGAGAGCTCGAGGGAGAGCCTTTCAGCTGACTGCGGAAGAGGTCCGTGCTGCACCCGACGTTGTGGCTCGTACGATTCCTTCTATATATTTATTTTGGTGTTGAGATATTATGCTTATATTATGTTATGCATAGGTACCTTCCTTGTGAACTCTGTGCCTGCTTTAGTGTTATTTGACTCGGGTGCGAGTCGGTCTTTTGTATCTTTGGCCTTTAGTCAGCATATCAGTGTTAGTCGTGAGGCATTGAGTCGGCCTCTGCGGGTTTCCATAGCTGCCGACATAGTGATTTGTGCCACGGAGGTCCTCCGGGGATGTGTGTTAGAGATTTTGGGGTTGAGTTTCCGATCGATCTGGTTCCTATTGCGATGGGTGATGTCTGTGTCATAGTGGGGATGGACTGGTTGAGTCGATTCGGCGCGGTTATCGACTGCGAGCGTCAGCTGGTGACTATACGAGATCCTAGTGGGGGAGTTCTTTCGGTATACGGCAAGGGTACACGTTCTGGATCAGCCTTTTGTTCGGCCGCTAGGGCGAGGCAGTGTTTACAGTAGGGCTGTAAGGGTTTTGTGGCGTATGTGATGGATACGCGAGTGATCTCCGAGAGACCGAGTTCAGTGGATGAAGTTCCGGTGGTGCGTGAGTTTCCAGATGTTTTTCCCGAAGAATTACTGGGTGTGCCTCCCGTGAGGCAAGTAGAGTTCAGTATTGATTTGGTTCCAGGAGCCGCACCTATCGCTAAGGTGCCTTATCGTCTTGCACCTCCAGAGATGCAAGAGTTATCCTCGCAGCTTCAGGAGCTGCTGGGGAAGGGGTTTATTCGGCCGAGTAGCTCGCCGTGGGGAGCACCCATTCTGTTTGTGAAGAAGAAGGACGGCTCGCATCGAATGTGTATTGATTACCGAGAATTGAATAAGCTGGCGGTCAAGAACCGTTACCCGTTTCCGAGGATCGACGATTTATTCGATCAGTTACAGGGAGCATCTTGGTTCTCCAATATCGATTTGAGGTCGGGCTATCATCAGGTGAGAGTGCGGGACGAGGACGTCCAGAAGACAGCATTCAGGACGCGTTATGGGCATTATGAGTTTGTGGTGATGCCTTTTGGGCTCACCAATGCCCCGGCTGTGTTCATGGACCTCATGAACAGGGTATGCAGGCCGATGTTGGATCGGTCGGTGATTGTCTTCATCGATGATATTCTGGTATATTCGAGATCTAGAGAGCAGCATGAGGAGCATTTGAGGGAAGTTCTTGGGGTTTTGAGATCGGAGAAACTTTATGCAAAGTTTTCCAAGTGCAATTTCTGGTTGCGGGAGGTCCAGTTTCTGGGGCACCTCGTTAATCAGAAAGGGATATTGGTCGATCCGGCCAAGGTTGATGCGGTGATGAGTTGGGAGGTGCCAAAGTCACCCTCTGAGATCAGGAGCTTCCTTGGGTTGGCAGGGTACTATCGGAGGTTTATCAAGGATTTCTCCAAGATTGCAGTGCCACTCACCAGATTGACCCGGAAGGGTGTTACATTTTTATGGGGTCCCGAGCAGCAGACCTCCTTTGAGACGCTTCGCCAAAGGTTGTGCAAAGCTCCGGTATTAGCTCTTCCGGAAGGGATGGGAGATTTTGTGGTATTTTGTGATGCATCGATTTTAGGGCTGGGAGCGGTGCTGATGCAGAAGGCACATGTGATAGCATATGCATCGAGGCAGTTGAAGCCTCATGAGACGAGATATCCCACACATGATTTAGAGTTGGGGGCAGTGGTGTTCGCCCTCAAGATTTGGCGACACTACTTTTATGGGGTTCGTTGTACGATATACACGGACCATAAGAGCTTGAAGTACTTTATGGATCAGTCTAACCTAAATATGCGGCAGAGGAGGTGGTTAGATGTGGTCAAGGATTATGATTGTGAGATCCTGTACCACTCGGGCAAGGCTAATGTGGTAGCCGACGCGTTGAGCCGCAGGGCGGACAGTACTCCACTGCGAAATGTATGTTTGAGATTGACCGTGATAGCTCCAGTTCTGGACGCCATTCGTGGGGCACAGGCCGAGGCTGTGCATCCGGAGATGCAGAAGAGAGAACGGGTCGTTGGTTTGGTTTCGGAGTTCGTTTTGGATAGTCGAGGGCGTATGACTTTTCAGGGCCGGATTTGGGTACCGTTTGTGGGCGGTACGCGTACTACATTGATGGAGGAAGCTCATAGATCGAAATTTTCGATCCATCCCGGGGCTACGAAAATGTATTTGGATTTGAGGAAAGAGTATTGGTGGCCTTGTATGAAGAGGGACGTCGGATGGTTTGTCGACAGGTGTTTGACCTGTCGAAGGGTTAAGGCCGAGCACCAGAGACCGCATGGCAAGTTGCAGCCATTGGAGGTTCCCGAGTGGAAGTGGGAACAGATCACTATGGATTTCATCACCAAATTGCCGAGGACTGCCACAGGAGTTGATGCAATTTGGGTGATTGTGGATAGGTTGACGAAGAGCGCTCACTTTCTTGCCATCAGTGAGAGTTCTTCGGCGGAGAAGTTGGCAGAGGTTTATGTGAGAGAAGTGGTATCTCGGCATGGGGTGCCAATCTCGATTGTTTCGGACCGTGATGTGCGCTTCACTTCCCGATTCTGGAAGAAATTTCATGAGGAGTTGGGTACTAAACTGCATTTTAGTACCGCATATCATCCCTAGACAGACGGTTTGAGTGAGCGGATGATTCAGACGCTTGAGGACATGCTTCGAGCATGCGTATTGGATTTTGGGGGTAGCTGGGATACGTATTTACCCTTGGCAGAGTTTTCCTACAATAACAACCATCATTCGCGCATTGGTATGCCGCCTTTGAGTTGTTGTATGGTAAGAGGTGTCGGACTCCCATTTGTTGGGGTGAGGTTGGGCAGAGAGTGATGGGCAGTACATAGATCGTGATTCAGAAGACCGAGCAGATACAGCGGGTCAGACAGAGGTTATTGATCGCCCAGAGCCGACAAAAGAGTTATGCAGACAGGCGCCGGTCCGAGCTTGAATTTCAGGTCGGCGACTTCGTTCCCCTGAAGGTTTCTCCTTGGAAAGGAATGATTCGGTTCAGGAAGAGGGGCAAGTTGGGGCCCCGATTTATAGGTCCATTTCGTGTGATTGCGAGGATAGGCCGGGTAGCCTATCGGTTGGAGTTGCCAGCAGAGTTGGGACAAATTCACGACACTTTTCATGTGTCGCAGTTGAGGAAGTGTATAGCCGATGAATCGGCAATGGTTCTGTTAGAGGATATTCAGGTGGATGCAAGCCTGAATTATGCCGAGAGACCAGTGGCCATTCGGGATCGGAAGATCAAGGTTCTAAGAAATAAGGAGGTACCTCTGGTGTTGGTTCAGTGGCAACACCGGAGGGGATCAGAGATGACCTGGGAGCCAGAGCGTATGATGCAGGAGCAACATCCGGAGCTGTTTTTAGAGCGAGACTTCGAGGGCGAAGTCTAGTCCTAGTGGAGGAGAGTTGTAACAGCCGGATTTTTCAGGTATCTTGTATATTTGTATTTTTGGTGATTTGAGAGGGGACTCGGTGAGTTGGAGCTCAGACTCGCCGAGTAGGGACACGGATCTGGACACGGGATCGCGCCTGGACTCGGCGAGTCCAGGATATGGACTCGGCGAGTCAGCGTTGTGCAATGAAACCCTAATTTCTCGGGTTTAAGACCTATTTAAAGGGCCTAATGGCCTTCATTTGTGCTCACCAGTCCCTTGAGTGAAACCCTAATCGAGTGTGAGCATTTGGAGCTAAGTAGGAGGCCATTATTGATCTTGGAGGTGTCATTGTTGCAAGGAAGGAGAAGAGCTAGCCAAGGGAAAGTAAGAGGAGCCACTTCTGTGGATTTGGAGTTCAGAGCATCACTATTGTGGTAATAAATTCAAGTTATCTTCTTCCTTGTTGTTGTTTATCTAGATTTAGGGTTTGTTGAACCCTTTTATGGCAAGATCTAGTGTCCTCTTGGTCCCTTATGAGGTTTGAACCATAGATCTGGACCCTTAGAGGTCCAGAGTGTCCCTTTACCCAAGCTTTTTGGGAATCAATGGAGGCTTTGGATTGGAATCCTCATGCCTTAGGTCAAAACTCCATTTATGAACCATGGGGTGTGTTATGGGCACCAAGATAGGAGCTTTACGTGATGAATCAGTCTAGGGAGGCCAGATCTATAGATTGTGGAAGCAGATCTGACCTTAGAAGCAAGTTGGAGTGGTTGCATGGCATGGACTCGCCGAGTCTGTTCATCAGACTCGGCGAGTAGTTTGAAGATTGCCTTGGGATTGCTTAGTGAGTGGTCCAATCGAGTCATGGGTAGACTCAGTGAGTCAGGGTGAGTTGGAGAGGGATGACGAGTGGACTGAGTCAAACTGGGACTCGCCGAGTTGTTCTTGAGACTCGGCGATTTGAGTCGGGGTGGCCCCGCGATTCTTTCAGGTGAAACTCGTCGAGTAAGGGGGGATACTCGACGTGTAGTAAGGGGATTTCAGAGGGTTGGTCAAAACGTCTAGACTTGCCGAGTCGCCGTAGCACTCGCCGAGTTCGGTCAAAGTTGACCGTTGACCGTTGACCAGAGTTGACCTGTGTTGACTTCTTAGGGATAGTCAACCTTAGAGATATAAAGTGTTAATTAGAGACATATAAGGTTATAGGAGGATTAGAGCTCGGAGGATCGAGCACGAGGGATTTCCAGGATTCGTGAGATACCGAGATACGCGAGGTGAGTCTTCTCACTATACTATTACCTTGAGTAGGTAACCAGAGTTATGTGATAGAGTATTTGTATGCTATGTATGTTATGTGTTGTACTGCATTATTTCTATGTGATTTATGTGGTGTGTGGTTATCAAAGCTAGAACCTGAGGGTTCATAGAGTTTTGGTGCACGGACCCATAGAGTTATAGCCTCGAGTGGCTAATATGAGTTATATGTGGTATTTTGGGGAACTCACTAAGCTTTGTGCTTACAGTGTTTGATGTTATTGTTTCAGGTACTAGTGACGACCGCGGGAAGGCGCCGGCTTGATCCGTACACACACACTCGGAGTTTTTACATTGTGATCTTGGGATTTTGTATTGACCTATATTGGATAATTAATATGGTTGTTTGATGAATATTAATCAAATTATGTTTTATAAGAAAATTGAATTTTTTTTTTGAAATTTACGGTGTTACATTCCGGTACATCTTGTGCCCCCTGCTTTAATTGCTATGCTTGCCTTGGTGCTAAGGAAAGATTCATTGAGGTCCCATAACACTCTTTTATATCTTGCTCATTCAATTTTGGTATGTCTTGTGCCCCCCGCTTTAATTTCTATGTTTACGTTGGTACCGAGGAAAGCTTCATCAAGGTCCCATAACACTCTTTGGATTCCAGCTGATCTCCAAGGATCTTTACTGTGCCCCAAGGGGTAGGCATTTTGACACATTGAGGGTACATTAATGGAAATGCTTTCACATCATGGATCTATGGACTACCTAATAAAAACTATAGAAAGACAAAGCATTAGTAACATAAAAACATTGCATAGAGTTTACCTCTTTGATGTGGATTGGTAGTTTGATTTCTATAATTGTATGTTTTGTTTCAACGCTGAATCCCATTATTACTGAGGGTCTTTTGATTGTCTCGGATTCTGGGATGTTCATCCTGGTCAGTGCATCTAAGAGTGTGATGTGCACCGAGGATCCTTCATCCACCGGGATCCTTGTGTTATCGAAGTCTTCTTCCAGGGTCTTCCTTCTTTCTCTTTTTTGGATACCTCAGTGTGTCTTTTTTATGTAGAGGAAGAAGTTCCATAAATATCAGAACCCTTAAAGATAACATTAATCACCTTGGCATTTGAAGGAGGGGATTCTAGTTTTTCCACAATCTTCACAAGATCCTGTTCTTTTTCCTTCAATCTTTTTTTTGTCTTCCTAGGTTCTCTTTGAGATGTCCTTTGCTTAAGAGATAGCTAATCTCCTTTCTGAGGGCTACAAAATCCTCGGTGATGTGGCTAAAATCTTCACGACATGTACACCATTTAGAATTGTCTTTCTAGCCACTTGATTTCTCTGCTTTCCTTGGCCACCTTGCTTTCTTGCCAAGATCCTGCATGGTAAAGATTAGACCTTCTTCAAGTCTAATGAACATCGATGTTCTACTTTTGACTCCGTCATTTTCCTACACGAGTTCATTACGAGATCCTCATAAAAGGGAGGATCCTTTTTTAAACCCATCTTGGAGACTTCTACTGTAGTGACTATGTCGATATTAGGAATATTCAGCTCTTCCTTGCCAAACCTTCTTAAAAAATCTCTAAAGGATTTGTTATGGTCCTGGAGTACTCAATGGAGATCACTAGTGATCCTTTTGAATGTCCTCTTATAAGAAAATTGGCTATTGAAAAGATTAACTAAATGACCAAAACAAGTAATAAAGAGGAACACTAAGAAGCCATTTCAAGGCTGATCCTATACGGGTGGAACCAAAATAGGCTTCCTATAGATGTGTGGGAATGGTGATGATCTACATTATTTCTTTGTATTATGCCACACATCCTTCAAGATCACTGGTTCCATCGTAAGGCTTCATGTTAGGAGTTTAGAAGCGCTTTGGGACTTCAGCTATTGCAGGAGAAAATCTTGAGATTCTGGGGCTTATGGGAGATATCTCTAGTATAGGTTGCACTACTCCGGGTACCCTTAAGATCATCTCCCTTATCTACCAAAGTTCCTTGCCCATGACCGGGCTTATTCCTGTATCAAGCTCCATAGAGATACTATTAAAAGTATTATTATTCACAAAGTTACCAGAATCCTTGTTATACAGAGTGACAAAGATTTTATCGGGATCCTGGATTATATGGGCTTGTTCGTTTAGAGTTACACCCTAAGCGGGAGTAGATGTTGGTGTGAGGATCCTATCGCCCAACGTTTTCTTGAGGATCGTATCTCACAACGATTTCCTGAGAATCCTACATCGTCAAAGTTCAGGATCTTGGATTGGAAGATCGAGGGTGCTGCTCCTTGGGGTTTCTGGATCTCCTCCCTAATTCTTTCCATCTCCTTGAGTGTAGTCTTGTTTTCCTCCCATTGTTGGTTTATTTGTTTCTTTACCATCTTCACCATGGAGAAGAGTTTGTTGTTTGCAAAACAGGAGGATCCTGGAATCTCAAGGAGCCTGAATTCTCGTGGCTGATGACCGAAGAAGTGTACTTCTCAGAGGTATCCAGAGTTTTCCTCTACCTATGAGGTCCTTTCGGAGGCGGTGGAAGATTTTTTTTGAGGAAATGAGAGGAATAGAAGAAGAAGATAAAGTTGGTTGTGTAGACATAAATTTTGAGAATTAAGAACACCACGGCCCCATGATGGGTGCCAAATTGTTTTGGTAAAAAATCCACTAAATGGATATCAACCAAATTGCATGAGAGGCTGTGGTTTTGTTGGTGAAGTGATTAATGAAATTAGAACAAGATTACACAAGAGATTTACAAGGAAATCCATTGATCCTTGTTAGGATCTCCGACATAAAACCTTGTGAGGTGATAATTATCACCTGCCTTGTTTGATTTTATAGATTAAAGAAAGAATTACATATATAAGCATGATAATATGATTAAAAATTGTAAAGTGATACTAAATGAGTAAGGTGTCAGAGAATTGTTCTTGTTGTGTGTGTTTTACAGGTGTATATATAGTTTAGGTTAAGTAACTAAATCTTTGGTATTTACGAGATCCTGCTGAGCTGGTATTTATAATGTGCTTTGACTTAGTATTTCCGAGTCTTAAGCCTGGTTGTACTGATTCTTCGTTGTGAATGAGTCCTATGTTGACCATTTATGCACATGTGATAAATAAACAAGAAATATTGTTGTTAAAGTTGTTAGGAAATAATAACAGCGATGTTCAAGATCCTAAGACTCCTTTAAGATCCGGGATCCTTAATATGTTTAAGGATCCTTAGATATCTTTTAGATTTGGGATCCTAGATAGAACTAAGAATCTTGGCCCTAACAACGGTTGTCTTTATGAGATTAATCTTCACTCTTAAACATAATTCATGAAGTGTAGGAAGGATTGGTTAGGATGACAGAGGAAGTAGTAAGGAATAATTTCAAGGAAAAAATCCAATTTAAATGGGAGAGAGTTGTAACACCCTGTTTCGATTCGTTTCTTAACTCGGAGACATGAACCGAAGATCAATTATCATAGGGCTTCGGGCTTTGAGGAAAGAGAGGTTTAGACCCATTTGGATGTGGGTAATGTAGATTATGCGATCCAAGATTCTTTGTGTGATTTGGAGCCCAAGGGTATCATGGTAAAAAGTGATGGTTTGTACCTTTCATGAGTTAAGTATTTAAGTTAGGAAGGTTTTGAGGAAATAGATACTTAATGGGAGTCTAGGGCTTCTCATTAAATTTTTGAGGATATAAATAACACCGAAAACAGAGTTGGGAAGAATAAGTTATGGCTTTCTAAAGATAGGAAGAATATGGTTCTAGCCGAGTATGTTAGGCGTATAGGGCGTACGTTGGATGTACCGGACATGATTGATCATGGATGACTAGCCTGGTACGTTAGGCATATCAGGAGTACACTGGGCGTACGACCACTAGACTCAAATCCTAATTTTTAGGGGTTCGAACCTATTTAAACATCTTAAATCAAAGAAACCCTTCCCCCTTATTCAACCCCCATCCCTTCAACCTGTGATTTCAAAACCCTAGCTCCTTTGAGAGCTTTCTTGACTTTTTTTAGTGCGTTGGTGCACTTTGGAGAAGGGAGAACTCATTGGCGAAGAGTTGGATTTCTTAGAGCTTGTAGATCCTAGCTTGGTTTTTCCTTGTTGCATCTTTTGAAGGTAAAAAGTCTCAAACTTGATGGTTCATTTGTTAGATCTTACTTGTGAGTGGTTTTTTGTGCTTTTTGGTCCCCATGAATTGATTCTTGAGAGTAAATTCCACTCCAGAAGTTTAAGGCTATTCAATCTGATCTTTAATTTCCCTTGTTCATAAAGTTTCCATATTGACGGTTGTGGATCAACCATGCATAAGTTGTTAACCTCTTGGTGAAGCTAGTAGACTAGATTTGGGTCTTGGGTTTCTTAGAGCCATGCAAAGGCATCAAGTTCATGACTTTATTGATTAAGACACCTATTAGAGTTAGATCTAAGTCTTGGATGTAAAGTCTTAAAGGATTAAGCACTTTCAAGTGAGTCCTTGGTCATTTTGGTATGCTAGGAAGCTTAAGTTTGGTGTTATGCTCTATTAAGTCATGCTAGGTCATAAAGTCAGGAACTTTATGGCTTTAGACGTCCATTAGGCTTGAAATTGAAGATTTTGACATTGGGTCTTAAAGGAATAAGACCTAAAAATGTCGTTTGGGTTTCAACACCATACAACGGGCGTACTGGGGTAGTACGTGGGGCGTACGCACTAAAGTGCCATAATGTGCCATTTTTGGGCCTTGGCTCTTTTGGGATTTGGGCCATGAGTTGTTGGGTTAAAGGTGGGAAGGGTAAAATAGTCTTTTACCCATTGATATAATAGAGTATGAATTGGACCTTAGACTATGGAAATTTCCTTAATTATTGATTAGGGATAATTGGATGTGTTCAATGTGAGGAGCCCGGTAGCATCAACGTGTGTGGTTCGCTTATCTCTAGACTAAGGTGAGTTTTCTCACTATACTATAGGATACTAGGGTTGTATGTACTTGTTGTCTTTGTGACTCTTGTTGTATGCATGTATGCTTGTTTTCTGTATGTATGTGGGGTGAAATAGACCCGTACGATTGAAAAATACCGATTGAGTTGAAATAGACCTGGGGGTGAAATAGACTTGGTACAGCCTTGAGCTGATATATAAGTTGAAATAGACTCAACGTGAAATAGACCTGAAAGTGAAATTGTCCCTGTACAACTTTGTGTTGACGTATATGTATGATATGAGGTATTTTGAGGAACTAACTAAGATTTGTGCTTACGGTTTCATATTTATGGTTTCAGGTACTTCTGGTTCGAAAGGGAAGGGTCAGACGTGACTGCACATCATGCCAGAGAGTTTATTCCGCTTTTGATTAATCGTTATTTTTACTCTCATGTTTAAATACTATTTTTCCACATCGAACGAATTTGGGAATGGAATGTTATATAAATTAGTGTTATTAAAATGAAAATTTTACTCAAAATTTTGGGACGTTACATAATCTTTCTTGTACTTCACGGAACTGAAAACTAAAGCATTTTGATACGTCCAAAGAACCCAAATCAAGGTAACACAAACCGATTCCATAATGACCCTATGAAATTGATCTGACTAAAGGCCATCAATCCATTGCATTAGCTCTAAAACTGAAGAGAAAGTAGATATTGGTTTATTGTCACACGCCATAACTTTAAGCTAAAGTTGTCGGACCAAGGAACACTCGAGAAAGAGGTGGTTTCGTTCTCTAGCTCCTATTCACAACACGAGCACAAAAAGACTAGCTCGACACCCCATCTGTCCAAGTTACATCTTGTAAGAAGTCCATTAAGAAGCATCCGCCAAATAAAAATCTTAATTTTAATTGGGAGGAATCTATTCCATCTGGTAGTAAAGTCACTTGAAGGAAGCTTTAACTTCTGCAACCGTAACCTAGCATCTCTGACCACGAACATATTTTCCACACCCAAAGCCCACCTCCAATAATCAGGATTGTTAGACAATTCAAATGAATCGAGTAGACTCATTAATTGATCTAATTGTGCAGCTAACACTGCACCATTTATATTATAGATCCAATGAAAAGACCAATTCAAACCATTCCAAAGATCACTCACTAATGCATCTCTATTACAAGCAATAACAAATAAAAGATGAGACTGAGCTCTAAAAATATTGTCGCCACACCAAAACCAGAAGCTTTTGTTAGCACCATTTCCTACTTTTTTAGACATGGTATCAAAAAGATGTAGAAATTTATCATGCAAATTCCACACCAACTTAAGAATACCCATCCAAACTCCTGATTTCGTCTTCTTTAGGTTAGCCATAGAAAAACCACCATCATCACCCTAACTACTTTTAATCACTTTCTCCCAAAGCAAATTATCGTCATTCAAAAAACGCTACCTAAAAAATTAAAGTTTTTTGCTTAAAGTTAATAAACCTTGATTAGGTTATTCGTATGATGTTGTTTATGTTTGAGATTGTTTTGTTATGATCATCATATCCCAAAATTCGGAACACAACATCCACAAAACTAATCTCTAAATATTATTAAAAGAGAAACCTTATGACATCATCTTAAATAATCTGGACCCTTGATTGTATTTCAATCTTATTTTTCCACCATTAGATCAAATTGTTGACATCATCTTCCCCATATGGAATGTATTTAATTCCAATAAATGATTTCCAATAATCGTTAAACAATAACTTACATTCGTTGAAATTAAATGTATTTAATTCCAATAAAAGCTTTCCATATTTTAAATCTTAAATTTCCGGTTATGAAGATTTTTATATGGTCAATTTTAAAAGCATATTACTAACAAACCATTTCAATCAAGACATTAATATCAATCATTAATACAAATCCGTTTATATTAGTAAACCATTAATATAAAATCTATTTTTATTAGGAAATCATTAATACTAAAAAATCATACTCAAATTATCACATACATATACGATTCATCATTGAATCCGCGACTCACTTATTTTCGATCGTTTTTTTTTTCAAACCTTCTCCTACAACATCATTCTTATTGTTTATAACTTCCATCATCATTCTCTGCTTCAAATATTTGCTCTTGTGCACTAGAAGGTCGGTAAATTCTTTTTATATTTATTATTATTATTATTTTTTTTGTTCCTATATCAAATATATATATTCATATATTTCGATTTTCTTTGTCACAAATTACATGAAATCAATTAACTACTTTTTTGAAACTTTTCAAACAAACATGAAAAGATATTACGTACCTTTAACAAAATAGAAATAAACAATCTTGGGAACTGACATTAATTACGAAAATGTTACTTTTATATATATATATATATATATATATATATATATATATATATATATATATATATATATATATATATATTAGAGATGATTATGATTTTTTTATGTTATAAGAATCCGATTAATTTTGACATTATTTTAAAATATCATTGAAATTATTATGTTTTTGTATATCATACCAACCTACTTTTTTATCTTTATATAGTAACAATAAAATTTATAACTTTACACAACAAATATACATATTTCGAATTTTTTAATATTATTATACTTTACAAAATATAACTCCCTCCAAAATAATTTTCACCGGTAATTTCATCCATAACTTTACTAAATTTAAATTTGTATTTTCTTTATATAAATTTTTTTAATTATCCTGATTTTTTTCCGCCAAAAATATATCAAACATTTACGTCTTAGATAATGTTGCCCCATTATAATTATTATTTTCCAAAAATATATCCGTTTAATGAGGAATTTGAATTAATGAAGGAAGTAAATGCTAATTAAAACGATATATATATATATATATATATATATATATATATATATATATATATATATATATATATATATATATATATATTGCATAATTATTACACGGATTTATTTAAAAAAAAATTAATATCAATGTGTAAACATTAAACATTTTTAGAGTGAAATTTTAGAATGTATACAAATGATGTTGTATAATGAAATATAAAATTGAATAGACTGGAAAAAAAAAAAAACTATTAAGACAGTTAATCTTGAAAAAAAAATATAGTTATGAAAGATTATAAAGTAAGATAAAAATTATAAGATATTAAGAGATTTGTAAAAAGTATAATTAGTAAAAGCATTACAATTATTAGAAAAAAGATCGTTAAGATTAGTAAAAATACAATATATAAACTAAATTATCACAATAGTAATTAAATGTCATTATTTGATATTTCATATAATTGAAAGATATACCAAATTACATTGATGATATACTAAAATTATTCAAAGTTGCACCAAAACTAATGCAAAGTTCTTGCAAACACCAAATATATAAGAACAAACATAAAAGTTAGCACTTATATTTATAATCAATTTAAAATAAACAAATCATGATTTAGAAAATAATCTCCATTGATGATATACTAAAATTAAATTCATATAACATTTAACATTCTATAAATTATATTATATGCCTTTATTTGAATAAATAAAATAGTTGTCAATATTTAATGCAATGGAAAAAAATTCAAGGTTCTAAATAGCTCGCCATGGCTCCGTCATTGTGCGCCACGACTCCAAGGTGCACATGCCGCCAAGCTTTGCCAAAACGCCGCCTTAACTCATATATGTGTATAAAAGTGAATAATAGTTGAAAATACATATAAAAATATTAATTATATAGAAAATTGCCGCCTTAAGTGACGCCTTACAAACGCCGTGATTCGCCAAGGCTCGGAAAAACTTGAGACTTGACGTTGCCGCCAAGTCACGCCTTACGTTATTTAGAACCTTGGGAAAAATAATATATTGGTTGTCAATATATGTTTAAATTAGGTAATCTTATTATGGAAGGAAAGTGTAATTAAAATTTTTATAATTATATTACAATATCATAATTATATGAGACGAGGAAGATCGTTGAACTAATAAAACAAAAAATATTGTCAACAAAGAGGTCCTTCAATGATTAAAGATATTTATCCTTTTTAATATATTTTCTACACATTTCAATAATACCAATAACCATGCATATTTTTTTTATAATCATTATGCAATATATGTAGACAATTATATGTTTTTTATGCGTTTCCTACGTTTTCACGCGTGCTATAATCCAGATACTAAGAAACGAAAGTGAGGCAAGCCTAAAAAAAATATAACCAAATGTCAAAGAGATACCACAAAAAGTTAGTGGTTTAAATGATAAAAGAGATAATCAAGATTCCAACTCAATTACCAAGCACTAAAACTCAAGTGAATGCATGGTCTTCAAATTCCTTACCCTTGAACATATCCAAGCTTTGGCTGCATCCTGGGAAAAATACTCTTGTATATTAAAAAAAATCTTCCACTTTTCAAAATGGTAAGTATATTAATGAGCATAATCCCGTCTCTATTAACATGCCACCGTCCCTTACAAGCTTCAAAGTGAAAGTGAGGAGTCCCACTTGGCCTAACTACATAACGCTTCCAAGTGGCCCAAAAATCCAAAAAAGTATGTGTAAAGTATATGTAAGTCTAAAAATGATATATTTGGGATCCCAAACAACTAGTCCCACTCAAATTCGAGAAAGTAAAGAGCATAAAATATACATAGTCTTCAATACTTTAGTAATGATAGTCTTCACAAAAATCTTTTCAAAATTTTACCTCCATGCCCTAGTTAAGAACCACAAATAAGTAAAGCAAGTAACATTTGTAAGAATCCTCTAATTCACGCATAAAGTAACAACAATGTTTGTGGTCAATATGTTAGTCTACAATTTCGTAAAAATGAGAAGTCATACGTTAAGAGACCCTGGAATTTTGGCGTTTATTCCATCCATCTCAATTCGTCTGGTCCTTCGGTAAGACAATGACAATTACTAGAAAAGTACCAAAAAAACAGGGAACACAATTTCTTTGCAGAATCCAATCGTATATAGACTTGTTATAGACTTGATAACTTTAGGGACTATGTCAACGGATCGAGCCTTTTTAAAAACATTTGTTGGTTCCTTTCTTGCCAAATATGATAAATAGTTCCAAGTGCACCCCTTCATATTAAATTCAATATCTCTTTACCCTTAATAATGGCCATAATAGAGCAAGAAGTGGTTTCCAATCAAGTGGGAAGTTATCAAGTAAAGTTAAGTGTTTAATGTTGAACATAGGAGTTTGAAAAATGTGCAGGCAAAGAATAAGTGTTTATGGGTGTCCATTTCAGAGTTGAAAAAAGCATAGTAAATATTATCTTTTTGTTCCCATCTTTGGAATTTGGCTTGGATTTTAATTTTCTTGATAATTATACTAACCACATCACAAAAGCGTGACTTAGGATATCATGATGATGCATTACTAGTTTGTCCCACACAACCTTATTTAAAAGGTTAAAATTCTCGTATTTGTTGGTTTCGCATTCATGAAATCGATGAACACCACCAAAAAAAAAAAAAAAAAAAAAAAAAAAAAAAAAAACTTTAACGGGTAATCAAAGATCCAAAAGAGGATTTGATACAGCTATTAGGGAATATTAGGGTCCTTTACTAAAAACAGTTTTATACAAATCAATAATGCAATAGAATTTACATATTAAAATTATTCCTGATAGCTCGGATCTAGTTGGGTCAACTTGATTACTAAGAATTTCATTGCCTTGGTATAGGGATCCTTTGATGTAGGAGATGGTGATCGAAATAGATCACAGCTATCGTTATCCACACAAAAAATATTAACCGCCACTATACATAAAAATAATAATAATAATAATAAAATAAAAACAAATTCCTTCTTGTTATTCTTCCTTGCTTGTGATCTTCGAACCCAAGGGGATATATGGAAGAAGCGTAATGATTTCAAGGATTGAGAGGGAGGCAGGATTATGAGGAGGCTAGGCAAGATTATGATTCCAAATATTAGTTGCTTACATAATGCTTAACATGGATTTCTTTTATATTTAAACTATTGATTTGACTTTAGAAAAACCTAAGTAACCCAAACCCATAATTAGTTTATTAGGTACTAGATTATAACCCGTGAAAACCAAGATCGGTATATTTAAAATTTTTATATAGATAAAAAATAATAAATGTAATAAAAAAATGCCGGTTGTAAGTAATTATGAATTAATTTGTTAAGCAAAATAAACATAATAATGTTATTAGTATATAATTTTATATTTTCAAATTTTGAATTTGAATTGAATTTGATTTGTTACCATAAAAAAATAAAATAATAAACATTATAGAAAAATACCACGTATCAAAAATACATTCTAAAAAAATGACACGTGTCATTTTTAGGTCTAATTTATTAGAAGATTAGGTATGAGACCCATGTATTACATGAGTTTACTTAAAAAGAAAATTAAATATAAAATTTTTACAATTTGAGAAGTTTGAATTTATAAAAAAAAATGAGAAAAAATTTAAATTATTAAAATTAATTAGGTTTTAATACAATGAATACATTACATATATAAATCATTTCTAATAAATATCTTACATATATATTACCTTATATATTAAATATGAAATTTTAATTTAATAAAATGAAAAATATAATAAAATGACAAGTGGAAAATAGAAAATTCAAAATTTTTTAAAAATATCATGTGTTCAAATAAAAGAGTAGAAAACATGTGACAAAAAAACCTTCATTTATTAAGGAGGATGTAGATGTAGATGTAGATGTAAATATTAAAACAAATTACTCGATTAATAAATAACTCTTTTACTTATTTTCTTTACTTGATAAATAATAAATAATCAATCATTTATTTATTTGATCTGTTTGGTAAATAATAAATTTACACTTAATAGATATATTATTTATCTTTATATTTTTAGTGTTCTTTGTATATGACCCTATATGTTCATGTATAAATTTTTACACACTAGATCCTATTATTATGTATTAATTAAATAAAATGCTTTATTTAATAAAGCTAATTAATTAATCATATGTGATTAATTAAATGAGTTCGAGTTACATCCCCTCTTGTTGGGGCCCTTCAACCACCAAGAGCACAAGGAATAAAGGTTTGATAGTGTGCTTTATGGATTGGTGTCTAGCAACGGTTCATATCGGCTTGTATGGATATGAGTGGTGGTGATATATTTTGATAATACCAACTACATCAAAGGATCCTTACATTATCACGGTATGAATTCTAAACATCTATGGGTTATTTGAAGGTTGATTAAAGTTACTTTAACTAGATTCGACTTTTGCAAATTAATGTAATTTTAAGATATTAATTTTCTTATATCTTGATTCTTAAACTGTTTTTTGAATATAATAATTACCAACAACCAATATCAAAATACAAACCACTTCCACCAATACGGCCATCATAACCATTACAAATACAATCTCCACTAGGACCATGGTCACCAATATGACCACCGAAATGACTACCACCAATGCTACCCAACACCAACATTGGGAAGTTGGTAGAACATAGGAATAATCTAATCGTGATAGATCAACATATGAAAAATATCACCAAGGCTATGATGTACCTCTATTATATCATCTTATGTCTTGGGAAGTTGAAAAACCAATGTGATGCACTTAAGAAGTATATCCCTCACCTTATAGTACATTCCTATTTGGCTTAGTAAGGTGTGCAACATATCCTTAGCTTAATCTTTAAGCTCAATCTTCATGAGGTTGACCATGTACTTTATAT
This sequence comes from Lactuca saligna, assembly GCF_052625555.1. Classification (NCBI taxonomy): domain Eukaryota; kingdom Viridiplantae; phylum Streptophyta; class Magnoliopsida; order Asterales; family Asteraceae; genus Lactuca; species Lactuca saligna. Next base: position 151,536,348 of record NC_136422.1, read on the forward strand.
AACATCCACCAAATTAGGTTAGATATTTAGACATGTATATAATTTATCACATATTAAGATTATTATTTAACGTAGTAAAAAAATATGGTATGCAGGTGTAAGCTATAAGTATTATGAGTTTAAGTAGTACAATTTTGAAGATGTACATAAGTTGATCAATAAAACTTTATTGTACATTGCTAATGTTATTATTATTGTGTCATTAATATTTAATAAACTACCAAGGCTATTATTTAACCTTGAGTCAAAGGTAAGGGCCAAAGTTAGATTATTTAAAAAATAATTAGTTAGTGATAGGCGTAAAAGGATCACTATTAAAACGTTGTTGCGGGCTTCTTAAACAAATAAAATTTTACTGCTCGAATGCACTAAAAGATAACACATGAAAGCACGGTCGAATCCTCAGAGACATAACCTAATGGTTATTATCTAATTATTGATTACATGAAAAGTATTGATATGTGCAAAATTGAAATCTAAGGTTTAGCCAGACATGGCTAAAATCCGATCAAACCCAATAAAATGAGACATTAAAGTACTAAATCTTACTAATCTAATTGATTGAGATGATTTACACCATTCATATCTTCAAAATTTGATAAAAACGTGCATAAATCGCCTTCAGAAGTCGTTTTCGTCATCTGAGAACGTTTAGGGTTCAAACTGATCAAAGAGGTAGTATTTATGCGCAAGCCAGCAACGTCCAGAAGAAAAATCATGAAAATATGATCATACTTAAGAGAAAAACACAATTTTTTTCTTATAATTCCCCGAAATCCCATTTAATGAAGTACGTTGTTATTTTTTATACTTTTTCTCAAAAGCACGATCGTGTTTATGGGCAAAATACGATTGTGTTGATGCTTCGAGGTCTTGAAACTTGATTTCTAGCTTGGAAAAGTTACCAAAATGAAACACGATAAAAAAAAAAGCACGATCACATGGTGAAAAACACGATTGTATAAACTCAAAACATGTGTTTCGGACGCAAACTCTTTACCTTCAGCAAATCTGACCCAACTTCCAGCTTCCTTATGTGTTTTAGCTCCATTAAGCTCCTATAATGCATCCAAGCTGCTTCCAAATCTCTACTCCACTTGAAATATCTGAAAAAGACATAAAAACATGAACAATACGAGAATTCTGACGATAAACATGAATTGAACATTATTTAAACTAACGCACGTGCAAATGTGTAAAATATGATGCAAAATGTTAGTAAAAACTACACTAAAAGATGCATAAAACGGTATCTATTAGCTTTTATTTAAACTCCATAAGTTAATTAGCATTGCAAGCGAAAATAACATATTTCAGAATTTCATGTCCTCAAGAGTAAACATAAGAACTCGTCATGGCCAAATCAGTTTTCGCCTAAGCAGTCAACCCTTTCGTAGGGGTCAGAGCTCTATGCTTTCACTTTTTCCAAGAACAACAAATATCGTATCACATATGTCTTCACTTGTCGGGTTTGTCTTTGAGATGGCTTCTGATTTGATTGAACTTGAGTTTTTGTATCTTTGTTTTCAGCTTTGAGTTCTTCAACCAACTTTTGCACATTTTTTTGTGCTATAAAATTACTCGGGTATCGGATTTGACAATTTGTACCCGTGACGAGATCAAATACGACGATTTTGCTTGCTTTTCATTTCTTTGTTGATTATGTGGATCTGATATAAGGTTCTCTGTTACCGCGAGGAAAACATGTATCAACAAATATGGCCATGTTTGTGGGTCAAGACTTGTTGATCAAGTTTCTTTTTAAACATTCCAAAGAAAATAATTATGAAACTGTTACTACCACCTATGCAGTGTTTCGGTATGTCATTCTTTTTATTTTCTACAGTTGGCGTCTCAGATCACGGTGTTTTGCGTCGCCTAGTTATGAAAGTTGCTTCTACACTTCCAATATCGATCTTGCCGCTTTGGAATTTCATTTTCTACCTTCGCAGAGATATCGAATACAAAGAATTTCCTCATCTCATGTAACTTTTACATAATTTTTTAATTTTTTTTAAATTAATTTTTATGCCAAAATAAACACTAAAATACTAAAAATAAAATCTTTTTGGTTTTTAATGTTGAAAAATAGAAACTAAAAATATTTTAGAACTTTTTTCTCAGATATTTTATGCAAATGCAATACATAAAATAAAATGCATAAAAAAAAAGTACAAGATTAAAAATTTTAACTGAAAAACAAAAATATTAATCTTTTTTAACAAAAATGCAAATTTTGTCACTAACTCTCTCCGGCCCCAAGCTTAAAATAATGCATTATCCTCAATACTCAGAGAGGGATATACAACTCAATAAACTATATAAAAACAAAAAGTTGTAACTAGGAAAGAGTATACCTAATATGTTGTAGGAAATTCTAATTTTGACGAAGTCGTTGAAAATATGATTTTTAGCAACCTAGAAGATCCTTTGCTTTCCTCGAGCTTGCTTGGAACTGTGATCACTTCTTATGAAAAAAGAAAAAACTAAAAACTAAGTATCGGGTTGCCTCCCGAAAAGCCGCTCTTTTTTAAGGTCGTTGGCTCAACTGTATCCAACCAGATTATCACTTGGTGAATGTGAGGCTCATCTTCAGCTCAACTTTTTTCTTTCTCACTCCAGATCCCTTCTGATGTGATATAATTGTGGGATATGGTGGTTTTACACAATGTTGGAAAGTTTTTATATTTTTTCACTACACTTGTTTTTCAGATTTTTGAGTATTTTCCTTTTTCTGATCTTCCCATCAATCGCCTCCTTTTCCTTAAACTCAACTTTTTCTGTCAACTTCTTGAATATATTTTTTTTTCTTTCTGATTTTCTTGACAATAATCAACTCTTTCTCACCCCCAAACTAATTTCTTTTTAGCTTCTTCTCAGTAGCCATCTTCTCTTCTTCTTCCACAAGCTTGCCCTTTTTTAGATCTTTTGATGTGTCATGAGAAAATTTTTGTTTAAAAATATGTCTTACACCGAATCATTAGAAAACTCACATCATTCCTCAGAAAAAGGACTGTTATCGAGATAATTAAAATAATTTTTTTCAGAAGAAATATCAACATCATTAATATTAAAGTTCACAATATCACCATTAAACTCCATAGAATGAGTACCAATAAAAAAATCAATTTTGGTTTTAGCCGTTTTCATAAAAGGCCTTCTCAAAATGATTGAGTTTTTGTTTAATACATCCACACTACCCATTTCCAAGAATCCAAGATGTAAACATCAGCAGGAAAAATTAACTCATTCACTTGTACAAGAACATCATCTAATACACATTTTTGGTGTACTGTCGAGTGATCTGTCATCTAAACGATGGTCCAATTCTTTTGTAAAGATACCATCTTTTTTAGAAATAGATAGTATAAGGACATTGACTGGGGCACCTAAATCAAACATGAATTTTGTAAAAATTAGAATTCCCAATTTACAAGGAATCGAGAAAATTCTCGGATCCTTGCACTTTAGAGGTAAGCTTTTTTGCAAAATAGTAGAGATATTTTCGCCATATTTTAGTGTTTCGTTAATTTTCAGTCTTTTCTTTAAAACACAATTTTTTTTTTTCAAAAATGTGGCATTACGAGGTGTTTGTTTAATAATATCTAGTAAAGGGATATTTACCCCCAACTTACAAAAGGTTTCCGTGATTTCCTCATCCTCTCGCTTGCACTTCGTGCTTTTCAGTATCGATAAGAATGGTGGGATTGACTTATACTCTTTTAGAACTGGCTTTGCTAGCTTGGGAGTTAATGTCTTTTTCCACCTCTTTTTAAGCTTCTTTCTTACCCAAAATCTCTTCAGTTTCTTTCTCATCCTCCTCTTCTAGTTCAAATTTTCTTGGGCCTTCGTACGTCTTCCCACTTCTCAAGGAAACTACACTCACATTATGTTTTGGGTTATTTTATAACACACGCAGATTTTAGTTAGTCAATTTAGAGATAATAAGTGTTAAAATGATTTTTTTATAAAAGATTATTTAGGAAAAATATCTTAACAAAAGTTACTGTATATGACAAGAATTTTGTACATATAAAGAACGTTGAAATCCGACCTCGTATGAAGAAGTTATGATTCTTCGAAGTTTTGTGATTAAACTGGCACGACTCTGCGTATCGTATAAATCGAATTTTTGATAAATTACTTTTTATCCTATGAGGTCTAAATGGAAGTCGTAGTGTTAAACCGAGAGCGTACATATAAAGAACATCAAAATTTGACTTCGTGAGAGGAAGCTATGATTTTTCAAAGATTCAGGGTAGCAATATACAACTTAGAAATCAAATTTTAGATCGGTCAATTTTTAGTCGAAACAATTTAAACAATAATCAATGATCTCATTAATAGGAGCTCGTCAATATAAAGACAATCGAAAACAGACATCGAACGACAAATTTATGAATTTTTAACGGACTTTAACAGTCTAAGCTAGTTATAAAATATAATTTTAAAAATAAAGTCAAAATTAGCTGACGGAGTCTAAACGAAAGTTGTAGAACTTCACGATAGCTATGCGTGGATATAAATAACGTCAAAAACAAAGCTTGTATGTGAAAATTATGAATTTTTGAAGAGTTAAAATCTACATATGTATTTGCTAGCTTCCTTACGCTAGTTGTAGTATGAAATTACGTTGGGCGTACTTCTTACAGGCAACCTATGAATAAGTTGCGAAAATCACTCATTTGTGTACATCTTGCAAATTCATTTGCTCCTAGACTTCTTCATTCTTGAGTCCAAGTCATTCTAGTCCTTAGGGGTGTTTAGCAGGGCTCTAGGCATCAAAGAGCTCGACAAATGTAAGCTATCGAGTCGGAATTCTACCAGAACAACTCCCAAACTTTTAATAGAAATCCCTATAAGTTAAGCTACACTCTATTTCTTTCAATATAACTTATATTTATAGTCATAAGTTGTTACTATGAACCTATAAATAAGATTATGAGTGATTCCAATTCATAATACAAATTGATCTACTTACATAAGAGGTGTCTAAAATGGTCACGTTGGCTTGGTTGTTGGATTTCAGAAAGCCTATATGCCGAAATGATCATGCCTTCCAATTGTCATGCCTGGATAACGAAACTAGACTAAGGCTTAGCACTTTATGCATCCATGTCTTTTCAAAGTAAGAAGCGAAGCGCTGCCAAAATCGTTAGTTACCTATGTTAGGATAATATTCCTTAAAAGATCGATTAGATTCAAAACATAAAACAAATAAAGAACAGGAACAAGCCCAAGCCCGTTTACATAAATGAATAATTAAAATAACACTTAATGATGCAACCCTAATTCCCAAAAATCTCCCCATTTACGTCCATTGAGGCGAGAGGCTTGTCACTTCTGAGTTTTCTTTGTGGTCTTGAAAAGCTTGGGAATGACTGCGAGAAGATGCATGCAAAAGGCAATGTACCACCTTATCATATCAGAGTAAATCTTCTTTGCAACATCATCATTATGTTTACATTGGCATGTGATATCCAAAATAAATTCCAAGCAAACTGTAGAAAACCCGTGCTTATTAGGCAATGCGAAGAGGCACTTCTGCAAATTAGATCCTAAACCACAACGAAACATTACGGTCCAGTTATCTTTTCCAATCTTCCCCATCTGCATCATGTTAATGTCTTTCATCTTGCCAGTAAGAGGAGCAATAGATTTTTTCTTCAGAACTGAAGCAATTTCAATGTCAAATTTCGCCACTTCATAAATGTACAAAATCAACATTCACTTGATATGCCCCAGAACAGGTTCATACTTCTTTTCATCCTTCAACAAGAAGCGCAATAAAACAATCCAATCATAGGGATTAAGACATGGCAGATCGGCTAAGGAAAACTCGTGACAGTGCTTCAGATCCTCATGTTGTTTTGAACTTGATGTTCATGAAGCTCCCTGTTTCAATAGGCCCTATGACCTTCACTGTTGTAATCTTTTGTGCACTCCAAGTGAGGTACTGAGGCTTGGCATGCAAAACGTAAAACTCCATTAGAGAGTTATCAACTTTTCTCATCAAATGCAGAAGCATTCAGAATAATATCAAAACTGCGAAATAAGAATGCTTGTGGAGTTATCGGCATATCAAATTGAGAATCCTGCAAATTCTCCAGATCAAACGAAGTTACAGGCTCTAATCAATTTGTGCTTGGATTATCAATCGCCTCATTAAGAATTTACTCCAAGGTCCATGGTGGAAGAAAAGTCTTTCGACTTTCTAAAGTGACCTGAGCTTCGTGTTCTTCTGACTTCTTCGCTTCTGCTTTGCAGATGATTCTATGATGTTCATCCATTTCAGCCTTACGAGCCTTTGGTCTTTTGAGCTCGTTCTCATCAAGCTCTTGTTCTTCACTATCCATCAGTTTTTCTTTGCCTTTGGAACCTGAAGCTACATTAACCTTTAGTTCATTAGATATTTTTGGTTTTTGCTCATCAGTTTTCTGAGGTTTCTTAGATTCGTTTGATGGTTCTCCCCCTTGTTTTAGAAGGACACGGGACTCCGAAACAGCCTAGATTTGATTAAGTATGGCTAGAGTAGGACGAAATTTGTCAGCTAAATGCCTTCGAATCAAGATGGAAAGAATAGGATCATGAGCATCACGAATGTTGGAGAGCAAAGCGTTAATATCTCCAACAACGCTTTTAGCAACAGCTCATTCGGACTGAAGTTCCTTGATTCTGCGTGAGCAAGTTTGGCTGCTTGAACTTGGATTTTTTTTTGTTTTGGCAGCAATTTTGTCCATAATACCACTTTCCATTGCTAGATCTGCACGAAGCTTTTCAATTGTTGAGGAAATTGACGTCCGAAGGTCAATGTTATCCGTTTGCAGATCAGTGAAAACCTACACAAGCGCTTCTTTCTCATTATGCGAAGACCCATTATTGCCTAATTCACCTTAGAGGTATTTGTCTCAGCAGTCGTTTGTAGAGTCTTCATAAAAGTCTGAGCATCAGAGACTAACTTTTCAACCTTGTCAAGCACCCCTTTGCACATTGCAGTCGAATCAGAAACCACTTGATTCGCTTTATCTGGATTGGCCTGATGTTCCTTTGTCATTGACTGGAAAAAAGGCCTCAATGGCTGCCTTAGAATAACCATCACTTGAAGAAGATTGAGAAGAATTGATCAGCGAATCTAGTTTCTCAATGATAACTTTGAACTGGCTTTGAGTAACAGGGGCATCATCATCACTGTCCTCCTGAACTCTGAATGGACTGAACTGAAAAGATCTAAACTCAAACCCGTCTCCTTCAAAAAAGGTATATGAATCATCATTCATCAGAGGAGAAATTGGTGGTGTTGAATGACCAGTAGTTAAACCTGAGGCTCCTACCCCCGCATCATATGCGTTGATAGTAACAGGAGGTTCATTGGTCATGTTCGTAGTTGATGTGGTGGCAGTTGAGTCAGTGAACAGAGGAGTTGAACAAGCAATAGGGGTTAGAATTTGAGAACTAACAGGGGGTGGACATGACACAATGGTAATTGGGGTAGAAATGGTAGCAGTAGAAGAGGGAATAGATGCATCCTCAAAAAAATCATCAGTAACTAGAACTAAGACGGGAAACGAAAAGTGTACCTCTGGGTTTGTAGGAACAGTCTGCGAAACCTCAGGATGGGAAGTTGCAGCAGTATCTATGTTTTGAACAAGATCATCCACTTCAATGCGAACATCTGAGTGAATCTTAGACTGCGAATGTTCGCTGTAACATGTCGACCCCCGTGTATAATATTTATATATATTTATTTAGGAGTTAATTAAGCAACTCGACGAGTGGGTGCCCCAAATCGTCGAGTAGAGTCGAATTGACCACGTGGGTTTTACAACCAACTCGACGAGTCGGAGAGACCAACTCGACGAGTTGGCACTATGAGAAGAAACCCTAGATTTACAGGTTTGTGTCCTATTTAAAGGGCCTTAAGCCCTCATTTCCGCCTCACCATCCATTCAACTCCCCTGTGTGAAACCCTAACTGATCATATTGACTTGTGTGAGAAAAAGAGGCTAAGTTGAGTGGTTTTGTGCATCTTTGGAAGGAGATTTGGAAAGATTGGCATGTTTGATCAAGGAGGGGCTGTAGATTCAAAGTTCTTCAATGATTAGCTTTAGTGCAAAGGTAAAAAGCTTCTATCTTGACCTTTCCTTTGTGAGATTTTAGTTTAGGGAGGGTTTTAGGGTTTTCTCCCATCTATCTTTAGATAATGAGTTATTTGAGCATATCATGAGGTTGAAACCTTAGATCTAGACTGTAGGAGGACTTGAGAGCCCAAAGATCCGAGCTTTATTGAGCTAGAGATGAGCTTTTTTGCATCTAACCCTTGTTGGAGTTTGTATTGACATTATGAGCCTAATGTGCCATGCATGAACGTAAAAGCTCACAGCTTTACATGACATTCGAGCCTTAGGAGGCTAGATCTGGAGTTTGGGGTTGTAGATTTGCCTTAAAACGTCTAAATGATAAAACAGACTAAATGGACTCGCCGAGTTAATGAGATGACTTGATGAGTCGACTAGTGTTTTCCCTGATGAGTCTATACATGGGTAACTCGGTGAGTTTATGAGACAACTCGACGAGTTAAGTTGGGTTTTCGTGACATTTCTTTATGTTATTCTGATGAAATAAGAAGCTTAAGAAGGTTATTTTAGTTGCAAGGAATGATGCTTCAAGTTTGTATTCATCAAAGGCACTACATTTTTGGACAATTGTAAGTATAAAGTTCCAATCTATCTATCTAGTTCCTTAGATCTTGTTATTTGGGAATTTTGGCACTTTTGGTCCATTTTATGGGTGATTTCCGAGTTAATTGGTCTTAAACATCTTTTTATTAGTTTAAAATGCTTCTTGGACCTCTTGGACTAGGAAAGTTGTGATCTTTTGCCTTCTTTTTTAGCTATGCATGTTATCTTGGTCCTTTGGTTCATTTTAGTGTATTAAAGTTTAGATCTTGGAAGCTTGTGGCATTATTATGGATAAAGTTGGAGATTCTATCCAACTAGACATCTTGTTGATTCAGATTTGGAAGTGGAAGTGTAACGCCCCGTTCCCAGTATGTATTGAGTTGTTAAGTTTTCATTTGGTAAAGATACTCGACGAGTGTTAGCCCTAACTCGTCGAGTAGAGGCTAGTTTGGATGTGGGGTTTAAGTGATCTACTCGGCGAATCCAATCCTGGACTCGGCGAGTGGGTCCATCAGGAGGAAACCCTAATCGTTAGGGTTTACACCCTATTTAAGCATCATATTCAGCCTCCACTCTAGTATTTATCACCTCCCAACCCCACTCTCGAAACCCTAATCGATCCTGTGCATGCTTGAGCCATTTCTTTGCACTTTGTGTGGTTTGAAGCGAGGAGAAGGAAGGAAAAGTGCAAAGACACAAGAAGAGAGCAAAAGATCTAGAGTTTTTTGTAGCATCTCATACTTGTTAATACATTGGCTTCTATCCACTTAGATCTTCATGTATGCTTGTTTATTATCACTTTTTGGGTCATTCCGAGATTTGGACCTTGGGGGATGAAAGGACTTCAGATCTGGGCATTACTGAGCTTTAGAAGCTCAAAGTTGTCACCTTTATTCGGCCATAGCCCCATGCCATGACTTAGACCTCCTTTCTAGCTTGTAATGAGTGTTTTGGTCTTATATCATCATGCATGCATGTAAAGTTAGCAACTTTACGTGTTATGCTAGTCTAAGGAGTCCAGATCTATGAATTAGAAGCATTAGAATGGATTAGAATCGACTGAATGGATATGTTGCATGGAGGACTCGGTGAGTTGTTCTTGGACTCGGTGAGTGGGGTCATGAACCCTAACCCCTTTTCTGGTTGTGAGTGAAACCATTGAGTTTAGGAGACGACTCAGTGAGTTAGACAAGATTTAGACTCGGAAACTGAAGAACTTGACAAGTCCAAGGAAGGACTCGACGAGTTAGGGTCGAGATGTCCCGATGTTATGACAGGAAGAACTCGAAGAGTATGGGAAGGGACTCGACGAGTTGACTTAGTTGACTACGCCCGAGTAGTGCATGAACTCAACGAGTTGGGGTTGACTGAGAGTTGACTTTGACTTTGATCTTGACTTTGACTTTGACCGGGACATTGACTTTGACCAAGGGTAAAATAGTCAAGAATTATCAGATATCGATTAAATTAGTCAAAGATTCTTCACTCGAGTTTCAACAGTCAGCCTTACGAGGTGAGTTTCCTTTTAGTAAGAACGAGTCAAAGGCACCAATGCCGGCCCGTTTATGTATGTTAGTATATGTCGAGCTTAGGCCCGATGCCCGGGTTAGCCCAATGCAACTTAAATGTTCCGGACCTCGATCCGATGCCGGGGCGGTCCCGAGAAGAGTATATGTATGCTTGATGTCTTTGTGAATCATACATGTTATGTATTATGTATTCCAGGGTAAGCTCGATGCAGAATTAACTTACATGTTATGTGTACCGGACTTCGGTCTGATGTCGGGGCAAGCCCGAGGAAGTCTATGATGTTTATATGTCAAATGTTATATGTTATGTGCTTGTTGCTATGATCTGTATTCCAGACTCCGGTCTGATGCCAGGCGGGGACCGATGCCAGACTTCGGTCCGATGTCGGGCAGGGCCCGATGCAGTGGGCAAGGCTCAGTATGTGTTATTGTATGGTATGTGGTAGTTTAGGGGAGCTCACTAAGCTTCGTGCTTACAATTTTCAGTTTTGGTTTCAGGTACTTCCACTAGCAAGGGGAAGGGCTCGGGATGATCGCATGTCACACACCGTAGTTTCAGCCTGAGAAATTCTTAGACTCTGATGTTTTCTTATTTGATTTTGATACAGTATTTGACATGATATTTTGAGATACATGGTTCTTGATTTTCTTTATGATGATGGATGATTTATGGTTTTATTAATGATTCAAAAACAAAATTTTTTGGACCGTATTTTCGGGATGTTACAGGAAGACTTGGACTTAATGGATTAAATTGAGAAAGATGCATTTTGGGTCCCTTTGAGACTTAAAATCTAGATCTTGGTGATTTGGACCTTCATAATCGATAAAGTTAGAAACTTTATCCATTAAGACCTTGGAAAGGATCAGATTTGAGCTTTGGAGCTCTTGAAATCAGAAGAAAATGGATTAAGCTCGGTGAGCTGTCCACACCAATCACTACGACATGACGACTAGGGGATTAGCGACTATTTTGGCAATTTTGTGCCCACGACGTGGCCAAAGAAGGCCATAACATGAAGGGTTGTTGTTTGGCAATTTTGACCTTAGCTTTTATTGTTGACTCTTTGACCAGTTTGAATTTTGGTCAACCTTGGGTAGAATTGAACATTTGACTAAGGATTGGTTTTGGTTTGGCTTTAGGGAGATTCGGTTAGATGTTATGTTACCGTGGTAGCTGTTGGGTGTCTGTGAATAGTTCAGGGGAGTCTCTTCACTGTACTCATGGGTCGAAGGCACCAATATTGGCCTACTGGATTATGGTTGTATGATGATATTTATCTTTGTGACAACTACTAATATGTCTGTGTGTGCTATTGTCTATGTGACTAATACTGGTATGATTGTATGTTATATGCATGGAACCAATATGGGCTCGAAGTCATTATGGACTCGGGGTTAATACGGATCTGGGGGTTAATACAGACCCAACACAACTACATGTTGTTATATGGAGTCATTATGGACTCGGGGTTGATACATACCCGACACAACCACATGTTGTTATATTTATATATGTGTGTTGTATGTCGTATTTTAGGAAACTCACTAAGTTTTGTATTTTGGGAAACTCAATAAGCTAATTTAAAAGCTAGCTTTAAAAAAATAAATTAATATACCCATTAAGTAATTATAAAAATACATTTTTAAAATTTTTTTTTTATGTAATTTTATATCCGTCAATTAGTTTTTTCAAACTTTATTTTTTATCAACTAGCTTTTTAGCTATTTTTTTTTTGTGCAAAACATAAATTAGTATTTTTTTTTTCATAAATTGGACCAAAATATTCTGAATTTTCTAGAGATTTCTTATTAAAAAAAATATAAATTTTAATTAATATTATTAATATTTACTCAAATATTATAAAACCTAACTTTTATCCTTCTCAACACATTGCATCTATACGTACACACTCGTAGTGATCGTGGTTGGTTTTCCGTCCGTTTTCTGCTACAACGTATCAGCACTTCACCATTTACAAACTTTGCGGCGTGTAAGAAAGCAACAGAAAGGGATTGTTGATCGTTGCTTAGAGACATCGATCCCGAATTCTCCTTCTACTCGCACACTGCACAAGCTTCATTCATTTCTCAGATGCCGTCTTAATCCTAATCGTATAAGGTAATTTCTTCTCGATTTTAGTTATTAGCCATGCTTTTAGGCGTCATTGTTTGATTATCGCCTACCTTTTTTCATTTGTCTTATGTAATTCATTGTGATTTTTTTTCCAGTGCCCTAATTGCATCAGTCAATTTAATTCTACATCGTTTCGTTTTTTTTTTTTGGTTTGCTTATTATATGTGCCAGTTACCAATTTGCTGTATATTCATCGATAATTCGTGTTATATATGCCACGAAACAATAGAAATTCTCTTTGTAACCCTAGATCTTATGTTTTTCTCTTTTTTTAAATATCTGTGTTGATTAACTGTTAGTTGCTCAGGAATCAAAGGGCGAGTTTCTCAGTTGATAATGGTGCTCAAGTCCCAAGACCTTTTATCTGATGCGACTGTGATAAGAACTCCAAATCAAAATGGTAGCTGTTCCTCGAATGGGGCTTCTGTTCTTCCCCTCAAATGGAAGCCTCGCAGTGTATCTGCTGTTAGGGATTTTCCGCGAGGGTGTGGATCTATTATGCAGCCAGTTAATACTGGGATAGCAGAAACACAGGTTGAATCTTTACCCCATGACATCTCAAAATCTACAGAAGATGGAAAGATGGAGTTGATTGTGGAGTGTCAGAAGGAGAAAGGAGACAATCTAGTCATGTTGAAGGATGAAATCAGTAGCTCTGTTACTGGAGTGATTGAGGTGGATGATAATGGTGGTAGTGTTAATGCTATCAAGGAATCCACACGGAAGTTGAAATTTCCTCAAAGAAGAGTTTCAGCCGTTCGTGAGTTCCCTCCTTATTGTGGCTTGAATGCAACTGAACCTACAAAAGAAGAACGCATAAGAATCAATGGAAAGAGAAGATTTGGAATTGAGGATAAGGGTAGTGTAAGAAATGAAAAACTGATAGATTCTGTAGTGGTTGGTAGTGAAGAGTCCAATGGCAATGTCAAAGATGATTCTCTCCATAAAACTCAAATAAAAGAAAGCAACGAGTCTCTAATGGAAAATCAAGATCCAATGGGTGATAAAAGTGATAAACAATCAATGGAGAAAATGATAGTGGTTGATGAGGAATCAAACATAAACGTTCAAAAAGGGAAAGCCCTGAAGCTTAAAGATGATTTAGACAACGAATCACAAATTGCATCTCAAATCATAAAGAAAGTATGCCAGGATCTTGTGGTGTACACATGTGACAACGATCTGAAAAAAAGATCTGTAATTGATTTATCTGATGAAGATTCAGAAGAAAATCTTGAAGATGAAAGCTTTCACAATTCTAAACCACAAGTAGTGATGCCAATCAGATCACTTGCACCAATTCAAGAAAACATCAAGAAAGTCAAAGGTGAAAGTAAGAGAGTCAGCCATAAGAAACACCTTAAAGATGACACCAATTCTCCGGTATTTATAAGAGGAGACAGGAGCGTTGTTATAGGCCTAATGGCTCCATCAGTTGTTCCCTTCATAACACCCAAGAAGTCAAAATCAGAAAAAGTCAAAGTTGTTGAGGAGTCGAGTGCTTTTACCACCTCCATAACACCCAACAAGTCAGAATCCGAAAAAGTCAAAGTTGTTGAGGAGGCAAGTACTCATACCACTTCCATAACACCCAACAAGTCAAAATCGGAAAAAGTCAAAGTCGATGAGGAGTTAAGTACTCATACCACCTCCATAAAACCCAAAAAGTCAAAATCGAAAAAAGTCAAAGTTGTTGAGGAGTCCGATACTTTTACCACCTCCATAACACCCGAGAAGTTAGAATCGGAAAAAGTCAAAGTTGTTGAGGAATCAAGTGCGCATACAACCTCCGTAACACCCAAGAAGTCAAAATCGGTAAAAGTCAAAGTTCTTGAGGACTCAAGTACTCATACCACCTCCATAACACCCATGAAATCAGAATCAGAAAAAGTCAAAGTTGTTGAGGAGTCAAGTGCTCATACCACCTCCATAACACCCAACAAGTCAAAATCAAAAAAAGTCAAAGTTGAGGAGTCAAGTGCTCATACCTCCACAACACCGATCAAGTCAAAATCAAAAAAAGTCAAAGTTTCTAAAGAGTCAACTACTTACACCGGTACACTTGATATTGTTGTGAGAACCGAAGAACCAGTTGCTCAAGAAACCGAAGAGCAAGGAGACGAGTTTCCCAATTCCCATGAAGTTGAAGTTGAAGTCGCAGTCCCACCTTTTGGTCCTCGGAGTTCCAATTCCGCCCGGAATAGAATCAGGGAAACCCTTCGACGCTTCCAAGTTTTATGTCGCAAACTTCTACAAGGCGAAGAAGCAAAAATAAGTGAAGATGACGAGTCAAAACACGTGTTGACCGGAAAACGAGTTGACCTCACGGCAAAATCAATCCTCGAAAAACAAGGCAAAATACCCGACCGAGGCAAAAAAACATACGGTTCCATTCCAGGGATAGAAGTCGGAGACGAATTCCAATACCGAGTTGAACTTGCCTTAGTTGGCCTCCATTGGCTTCTTCAAGGCGGCATCGATTACATCCGACACGGAAACAGGAAAACCCCGGTGGCGGTTTCCGTCGTTGCTTCCGGCGGTTACGACAACGAACTCAACAAACCGGAATGCTTAATCTATTCCGGTTCCGGCGGAATCGGAAAAGACAAACAAATCTTAGACCAAAAGCTCGAAAGAGGCAACATCGCTTTGAAAAACAACATCAACCTCAAAATCCCCGTTCGTGTCATCCGAGGGTATAAAGGTAAATCCACCGAACCCTCATCAAAATCTCTAACAACCACTTACATATACGACGGTTTATACACCGTCGAAAAATACTGGCAAGAAAAGGGCCCACTCGGGAACCTAGTATTCAAATTCGAATTAAAACGGATCCCGGGTCAACCCGAACTCGCGATCCGTGAAGTAAAATCCAAAAAATTCAAAACCCGCGAAGGCCTCTGTGTCGATGACATCACAAACGGAAAAGAAAAAATCCGTATTTCAGCGGTTAACACAATCAACGACGAAAACCCGCCGTCTTTCAACTACATTACGAAAATCATGTACCCGGATTGGTACCGCCCGGTGCCGCCAACGGGATGCGACTGTGTCGGGCGGTGCTCCGACAAGCGGTGCAAATGCGCCGCCAAGAACGGCGGTGAGATTCCGTATAATCACAACGGCGCGATCGTGGAAGCGAAACCGTTGGTTTACGAATGCGGGCCCGCGTGTAAGTGCCCACCTAGCTGTTACAATAGGGTGACACAGCACGGGATGAAAATCCAGTTGGAGATATTTAAAACGGAAACACGCGGGTGGGGGGTTAGGTCGTTGAATTCGATTTCTTCCGGAAGTTTTATTTGTGAGTATGTAGGGGAGCTTCTGGAAGATACGGAAGCGGAAAAACGAACGGGTAATGATGAGTATTTGTTTGATATTGGGCAGAATTATAGTGATATGGGTACGGGTACGGGTGTGGGTATGGATACGGGTACGGATGGGTTTACGATTGATGCGGCGAATTATGGGAATGTGGGGAGGTTTATAAATCATAGTTGTTCGCCGAATTTGTATGCGCAAAATGTGTTGTATGATCAAGAGGATAAAAGGATGCCACATATTATGCTTTTTGCTGCGGAGAATATTCCACCCTTGCAGGAGTTGACTTATCATTATAATTATGCGGTGGATACGGTTCATGATTCGGATGGGAATATAAAGGTTAAGAAGTGTTTTTGTGGGTCGACTGAGTGTACGGGGAGGTTGTATTGAGGTGAAAGTGGTGAGTTTTTTTTTTTTTTTTTTTTTTTTTTTTTTTTTTTTTTTTTTTGTTATTTAGGTATTGTACTTTTGATGTGTGTTGCTACTATATGGGCTTTTACTAGCTTTTGCAATGCTAGATCTTATGAGTATATATATATATATATGATATGTTCATGTTGTGTTTGTGTATGTGGGCATGGAGTATATGGTGGAAAAATGTGTAGATTTATGAGTATAAAATGGGTGTGTATGTTAGCTTTTTGAAAAAACATAAGCTACACCTATGTGCTAAATATGTGAAATAGTAAACTTTTCTATTGAAATATATAATTTTAACAGAAAAGTTGTAGTAGAGTTTTGGAAAAGCATCACATCCCACATTACTACTCAACTGAAAAGTTAGGGGAATAAATAGATAAAGACATTTTTTTTAATAACAAATGTAATCTACTTTTAAACTATTCATGAGACTACCTATGTTTCAAACGAGATTTGAACTTTGACCTCAAGAAAAGAGAAACTAAAGAAAGGAGGAACTCTTTGGACATGTAAAGGAGTGTCCTAAGACATTATTTCATATATATTTATGCAATAGTCTATCTTTAAGATTCAACTCTTATCTACATGTTCTTCCAAATAACTTTAATTATAGCACATCTAAATATATAATATATGGTTTCATAAGGAATAAGAAGTACCAAAGGACTCTAGTCCAACTACATCAGATGTTATCTTTCCTCATTCAGGTTTCAAGTCTTATCCGGAACATATGTAAAATTATGTGTGATTTATGAGTAAATTAGATTTATCATTACAAGATAAAAAAAGGAACAAAATATATTATTATATATCCTATGCACATCAACACACGATAAACATTAAAAAAAATGTGTAATTTTATCTCGTGTGATCATACTTCATTTTTGTAGGGATAAAGGATACTATATAAAATCAATTACATAACAAACACATATCCCAACAAAACATTTTTATCATGAAAAGAAATTCAATAAACACATAGTTGAACTATCAAAAATATTTTGGATTTTTTTAACTACCTTCCCTATTACAAATCCATATGACCAACATTTAATTTAATTTTTTTTAAAACAATGATGCTCTCAAAGTAGTTGTGCTTTCCTCAAATCCGAAAGCACTCCTCTATCTTCACTCCCCCTTTCATTATAAATAACCTACAAAAACAACAAAAAAAAAAAGTAAATAAAACAATTGATAATTTACTTTTATGTAAAAAAAAAAAAATCAATACCTTATCAATGATTCCATATTCAACAGCCTCACTAGGACTAAAATATTTGGGACGCCTTATATCCTCTTCAATCTGCTCTGTTGTCTTCCCTATATGCTTTGCATAAAGTTTCACCTTCAATCACACCATCAAAACACACACATTTAAAAAATAGACACATTTAGGCGTTGACTAACTGGACAAAAGTCAAACCAAAATACCAATTCAGTCTTCACATTCTTTATTTCCTTTCTCATAATCTCAACATCAGTTGCTTGACCTTGAAATCTTGCAATTGGCTAACAAAACAATTAACTAACATCAATATTTTTTTAACTTAATAGTAAAAACTTCAATTAAATGTTTAATAAAAAAAACACCTGTTTTATCATGATGGTTGATGAGGGCAATGCTGACCGATTTCCCTTTGCTCCAGCAGCCAATAGTAATGCAGCTTCTCCCCATGCATTCCCAACACATAGTGTAAAAATAGGTGGCTTCACATATCTGCAAAAGGGTATTTAAAAAAATTAATCTTTATTGCATTCAGATGTTAATGATGTAATAAAGAACTATTGTAATGATATTTGTATGTGTAATAGCATAAATTCATAAAGACTTGCTACCTCATAACATCATATATTGCAAAAGCTTCTGTTTCATACCCCAACTTTTCACCACCCTGGAAAATGTAAAAGAAAATCAAAAGTAAGATTGTATTAAACATTTATTCATTCTTAGTGTCTGTTTTGTATGATGGAATGGAATGAGCAAGGTAATGGAATGGATCAGTACATTCCATTTCATGTTTAGTTGGCTTGAAGGAATGGAATGAGTCATTCATAAGTGTTCTTTGTTGGGTATAATTAGAATCAAATATATATATAAATAATCTTGGATAATAAAGTGAATAATAATACCTTGGTAGTTCCAGTAGAGTTTATGTAAAGGTATATGGGCTTTTTGTCATCCTCGTATTGAAGGTAGAGAAATTCTGCCAATATGAGTTCAGTTACAGAGGGGACTAGTGACATACCCAAATACACAATTCTGTTCTTGTATAAATAAGATGCTAAATCTGGAGGTGGTTGTTCCCAAGCACTTCCCCTTGAAAAAGGCATCACCTATCAAGATACAAATCAAATGAAATATACGTATATGCATACATGAACACATATACTGAATCAGTATCAAGCACCATAAGCAAGATATCCCATATTTTATAACAAGAAGAAGAAACTGAATAGGCTATTCAAGTAATCTATTTGTGAATCCTTATTAACTATGCTCTAATACATCCAAGAATCAACAACACATGCAATGTTAGGTTAAAAAAATGCTTTTGATTTCATTGTTCTTGGAAAGATAGGAATAGAATATGTACATGGCCTTCCAAACCCTAGGAATGTTAAAAATACTAATATGGAGTTTGGGGGTGTTGTGAAGTAATTATGGTCGCATCGATTTTGAATCCAACAAACAGTTTGTCAGGCTATAACCCTTTATGCTGGAATCGAGCTCATAGCTTGCGAGAAAAAAATTGAAAGGGGAAAATCAATTTCGGTTCTCTTCGGTTGATTTATTTCATTCGGTACTAATCTATTACCATGAAATTTTGAAAGGGTGTCTTGTATTCATCAAATATTTAACCTAATGAAAACATTAGATTGAAATTTAGAGGAGAGACGGAAACAGGGAAAATACCATGGTAACACCGAGTCGTTTTCCATGAGAGCTAGAAGACGGGTTGAGGGATGCAGGTCGGATCTTATGACCTGAGAAGTCGCTGGAAATACTGCTGCCGACGAACGGGGAGGTAAAATTGGTGGATAAGGAAGCTTTAATAGACGAATTAGAAGATGATAAAGAAGCGGTTACAGTTCGATTACTTCGTGAATTGGTTTTTGAAACTATGCGTGCGCTGGGGAAGAAGTGGGAAGCCATTGTCGCTACCTCCATAACTGTTTCTGCAGCTCAGCTGAGAAAGGAGCAAAAAAATGGTTTGGAGATGAGGGAAGAGTTTTGGGGGAATAGGCTAAATTATTTGGAGCAATTTGACCCGATCCATCTGGACTGAAGTCTAAATTGCGGGTCAAATAAATTGTTTGGATACGAACTACATATATATGTTCCATATTAGTAAATCATATATTTTAATTTTAAAAATGTGTATGTATGTATGTATGATGTATCCATCAAATCCATAACAATATCGAATTAGATCATATTTAATACAAGTAAAAATAAAATATCTTTTTTTTTTTTGGAAAAATAAAATATCTAATAAATCATAAAACTATATACCGTGATTAGTACATCAATCATATTTTGTAGAAAAAATATCACATATCTCGTTTAAAAAGCAATTTACTTGTAATTTCAACAATAATTATCATATGACTATAATATATTATTTTGAAAGTATATAAAAAAAAATATTTCTATATTATTGTGCACAATGTTTTAAAAACCTGTTTGTTAGTTGAACCAGTCTGGTAGTCAATTCCCGGTTTGATCGTCGGTCAACCCGACTTCCATAATTTTTATATATTTTCTTTTTCTTTACATACATACATATATATAAGCAAGAATTTTCCTACATCTGACAGTAGTGTGTGTCGACCTTCGAGTTGTGTACACTTCTTTTACCATGATTGATCGAACTGTTTAATTGGTTTTGAAAATGAGTTGTTTTTTTAACAGGTTGAATGAAATATAACTATTCAGTTCCAATAAATAGGTTCAAACGATTTTCTATCGATTCTACCATGTTGCTTTAACCTGGTTCTTGAAGAAACCATTCGGTTTGATTCGGTGTAGATATTGGCATAAAATCGATTGTTATTGAACCACTTTCGTCTCTAGTTCCAATCAAACCAGTTCAATTGGCCGATTCGAATTGGTTTTTAAAATGTTGATTGTGCATGTCATTTCCATGATCAATTTCATTCTAAATGTTGGCACAATGTCTTTTAGTTAGGGGCATGCATGAGTTGGTTTTTGGGTGAAACCGAACGGTGCACGATAATTTTAGTTTTTGGGTTTTGAAATCCATTGGGTTCGGTTTTAGGGTTCATGAGTCGTTTCTTCATGTTTAGGGTTTAAACCATGGGTTGATGGGTTTTGGGTTTAACTGTAGTTTTTGGGTGAACTCTCCTTGCATATAATAATCTTCTTGTATTGTCCGACGTTCCTTCGATTATCTGATACAAAGCCTTTGGTAATATATTTCATCCAATCAACTATCATCAATAGTAATTATGTATTATGATCAAAATAGTGAGATCATGATATAAAAAAAAAGCATGATTTGAGATTAAGCCTATACCATTAGGCTATTAGGAGTGTTTGTGTGATCATGGGCATAATGATGAGGTAGCAATGTTACCTCATGATGAAAACCACCGTCAACTTGAGTAAGCACATTGTGGTTGTCGAGTGAAGTGAGGAGCTCCATGGAGCTTCACAATCTCTCTTTTGTCCCTTCCTCACTTTCTCTTTCTCTCTCTCTCTCTCTCTCTCTCTCTCTCTCTCTCTCCCCCCTCTTTTATTTTATTCCTCTATATCTCTTAGATTTTATTTATATAAAAATGATAACATACATTGATGGGTATTTCCTAGGGTTAGTATGGATATAGTGAAGTTGATGCGGCATTAAGATGATAGTAAATACCATATGGAGTACTCATAATAGCCTTATAAACCCAAGTATATGGTTTTTCGATTTCATAATGATATTTAGGACCTATGGGAGAAACATGCAACTCATTTACCTTTTACCGATATTAATGGGGGAACCAGCATAGCTTGTTTGAAAAAAAGATATTTAAAATAAAAGATTAATGGAATGTAAGGTTTTATGAATTAGCTATGAAACTTCACCTCTATTTTTAGGCTATCAGGTATACACATAGGTATACACATAGGAGTTAGCCATATCAACACAACATCCCTCAACCAACACCACTACACTATTAAGGGGTGGTATTTACGAATAGCTTGTTCCATATATATATATATATATATATATATATATATATATATATATATATATATATATAGAGAGAGAGAGAGAGAGAGAGAGAGAGAGAGAAAGAGTAAGAGAGAAAGAAAAAGAGAGAAGGAAAGGAACCCTTCTCTACCCCTCCATCAAGCATGCATCATGTCACACCATGAGTACGCCCATTTGGGTTGGTGCTCAGGCGTCAAGAGCTTGCCAAGTTAGCCTTACAGGAGCCTTCACTCACAGCTGGATGACCTTAGACAAAAGTCTACGATTCCTCATTTTCGATATTCTGTATACTTTTACAAAACCTAATCGAATTATTCAGCTTGTTGTCTAGAAAAGATAATTCACAACCCAAAAATGTTAGGGCTAACGAGGGTTATGGTGGAAATCCGAAAAACTAACGGAGCGCGTAAGGTCGATTTCCAAATTGACATTTTTACCATATGTCTGAATTACAAGAAATCTAGTCTAGGATAATCCAAATGAACACTTACGAATTTGGGCGCGAAAACATAAGTCAATTTGATAGGAAATTCTGAAATCCTTTAGAAGAGGAAGAGCTGAGAAGGGAATCATACGACTCAAGAGAGGGGCTACCGTTACGGCCTCTGCTCCTTGGAACCCGCTAATGACGTTGCCCCTAAGGCCTTACAAGGGGGTGGTGCGGTCGCCTTACCCCTGATGAATATGTCATTTATCGTACCGACTGATAATTCGATTTTATATATTCATGCACTCCACATTCACCAAACATATAATATATAATATACATTATAAGTCTCTTACCTCACGTATTAATTCCAATTATATAAAATGTTTGTTATGCTACTAAAATTATCAACAAAAAATATTGTACAATAAAGAAAAAGTTATTTCTCAAACAATTAATATATTTCGTAGACGACAAATTACATGAAAGATAAATATCTTATAAAATAAAAAGAAAAATGATTATTTTGTTAAACGGACATATTACCAATTTGGTCTTTATTGTATTAACCCTGTCGGAGAAGCTGCTCTCAAGGCCGTATTTATTATAGAGTAACTAAATTGGGGAAAGTAGTTGAAATGAAACATATTTCACCCACCAGTAGTTCTTGTTGGCATTGATTCACTTCTTTTACCAAACATGCCAAGCTTCTAAATAAGTTTCCCCAATATCTTTAACCCAATCTCCCCCCATGCTCACATGCTCTCAGCCTTAGGTTATCTCCATCACATACCACTCTCTGATCTTTCTTCCTTTTTTTGAAAAAAGAAACTGTAAACATCAAAACTATGTCTTCATCAATGGCTTTGTTCTCTTCAACAACACCACATCTTCCTTCTTTATCTTCTTCCTTCAAAACCCACTTCCCAATTAACCCATTTCTCTCTTTGAAGCCTCAAAGACACCTGCTTTTTGTGTCTGTTAGAGCTACTGAAAATGGGGCCGGAGCTGTCATTGCTGTGGAGGAGAAGAAACCTTCTGAGCCGAAGGCTTCGGAGGAGGCGTCTCTTGGAAACGGAGCTCCGATGGCGGAACAGGAGGAGGAAGCGATGGCGAAATTCGAAGATCCCAAATGGGTTTCGGGGACATGGGACTTGAAACAGTTTCAGAAAGGTGGAGCTACTGACTGGGACGGAGTTATCGATGCTGGTAAGATTCTGTCGACCACGTGTTTGATAAAAAGTCGATCTTGGAATTTGAGGTTTAGACATGGAATTGGGTCGAATTAGGGTTTATTTTGGAACTCTATTTCTATGCAACTTCAGACCTACGATTCCATGCTCCTTTAACAGTTATCTTACTTCAAAGCTTAAAAAACCCAGCTTCAATTACTATTTCAAGCGCAGCAAATCCCGAAAATCGACGAACAGGGTGGAATTTTACAGCTTTCATTTTTCTGAAAATGATTGACCTTACGATTTTATGCTAATTGATATTAGATCGACTACAAAAAGTGAAAAAGCAACTGCTAAAACTGGACTTGCCAAACATGGTTCTTCTTGATTGTTCCTAAAAAACTACAAGTTTTCTTAAAATTGCTAATTTTGTAAAGCGTGTGGCAGTTGTTTCACCATATCTTTTTCTGATTGTTAAACTCCTGGAAGATGATCTTATCAATTTTTGAAAACAAAAAAACTTTGTTCACTATCTTCCACATTATATAACCTCTTTTATCCATTTTGTCTACTTTTTACAATGACCTAAATGCCCCTCTTGATTTTCTTGTTTACTAATTCCAGAGGTTAAAAGGAGAAAATGGCTTGAAGACAACCCAGAATCATCCAACAATGACTTCCCTGTAGTTTTTGACACTTCCATTATTCCATGGTGGGCATGGATGAAGAGGTTTCATCTTCCAGAAGCTGAACTACTCAATGGTTAGTTAATCTCACACGATTTAGATTGAAATTTTTTATAAAAATTAGAATGCAAAAAAAAAAAAAAATCTTGAAAACTGCATTAACCATTGTTGTGTAGGGCGAGCTGCAATGGTGGGGTTCTTCATGGCTTACTTTGTAGATAGTTTGACCGGGGTTGGTCTAGTTGACCAAATGGGAAATTTCTTCTGCAAAACACTTCTATTTGTTGCAGTGGCTGGTGTTCTTTTGATCCGAAAGAATGAGGACTTAGATACCTTAAAGAAATTGTTTGATGAGACAACGTTTTATGACAAGCAATGGCAAGCAACTTGGCAAGATGAGAAGAAAGAATAAGAGTCGATGATGATTGATGAATGATAAAGTTTGAATCTTTTATGTTTCTTGTAGATCATCTTTGTTGTAGCTTATGGTTTTATGTTTCTTCAATCGTGTTTCTTTAATGTTATAATGTGTTTTTTTTTTTCTTTTTCTTGAATTTGGATCGGTATAAAATCATAGCTGCATTTGTACTATGAGGTCATATGATTGAATTTGACTGTTGAGTGGTATATTTGCATAAATAGTCAACGGTTTGAATCTTAGTTGTTACATTTTAGTATTTCGAGTTTTAATTCCAATGTGGATTGGGTTGACTCTAGGTACTAAGTTTTTATGCCATGTCAGCAGACTATTATGTACCTGATTTATATTTCACATGATATTTGGAAATTGCGGGCCAATCACAGTATGTGGGTTTTGATTTGGAAATTGCGGGCCAATCACAGAATGTGGGCTTTGATTCCAATATGAACTGGGCTTCTTCTAATGTGTAGTTGTGTATCTGATTTACATCTCAAATAATGTTATGATAACCCTTTTGCAGATTGGTTAAATTTGTTTCTAGGTTTTGTTGTTTAACCTAGCTTGGGTCAAGTGATTCCTCCTGTCGAACCCATTTATGGGGACTACTGAAACTACTGGTCAAAATCACATCATTTGTAAGAATCACATGTTATTTGAGACACTTAATGTTGATGGATTGTACATGAAAGCAAGAAGTACAACCATTTAATGTATAAGAGAAAAAAACCAAATCTTGATTTGGTGGCATAGGTTTTAGATGTAGAGATGTACTGGTTAGGCATGAAATTGGTAACATGAAAATTTATGTGGATGTGGAGTCATTGGCTTTGGTTGTTCTACTTAAATACTTCATTGAATATCCATCAACATCAAAAGAGGAAAATTGAAATTAATGAAAGTTTGGTCTTTACACGTAAATCTTGATATGTATTGTTTATTTGCTTGTTATATATGGCAAGTAATTGTCAAATTCATAATAAAAGAGATATCGTGAAGTGTTAAGATACAAATAATGTTTTGCTTATTTATTTATATTAGGCCTGACAATTGGGTTGAGTTCGGGTTGACGGGTCACAGGTTGACGGGTCAGAAAACATAAATTCAACCCAACCCATATAATATATGAGTTGATGGGTTGGCGGGTCACGGGTTGGAAACCTCAACCCAACACAACCCATATAACCCGTTTAATTATGAGTTTGCGGGCTCACAAGTTAATGGGTCAAACCCAACCTATATAACATGTTTAATAAATAAGCAACGCATTTAAAAAAATAAGGTTTTTTCAATATAAATTCATAAAATGATTAAAGTAATTAACATAAAAAATAGTTTTGAACAATAATTCATAAAGTCAATAACATCCAAATAAAAATGAAAAATGAGAACATTCATAGAAAGTGGATGTGTTCTATATTCATGACTTGCGAGTATTTAAAAATAATGACATGTATTTTTTTTCTTTTTATGATTAATGAACCGCAAACGCAAATTAGGCACATACGAATACGGAAGGAATACAATGATATGGAATATTACAAATACAGATGGAAATCAAATTTCATTAATATATATATATATATATATATATATATATATATATATATATATATATATATATATATATATATATATATATATATATATATATACGGGTTGGCGGGTTGACCCGCGAACTCAAACAGATAACCCAACCCAACACATGAAATAAACGGGTTGATGGGTTGGCGGGTCAAAAATGTCAACCCAAACCCGTCTATTTCCGGGTTGGGTCAGTGTCGGGTTACAGGTTGGGTCGAGAGTTGTCACTCCTAATATATATGTATATTTGGGGATGGAAATTCTTTGAAGTGTAATTTTATATTTGAAATTTTGGGCATTTTTATTAATTACAATTACAAACAATGAAAGAATAACCATAGCTATCCTCTTCCTTAACTCCATCACCGACCTTGATTGTTATGTAAGAATGATAAAATATTGATATTTATATAAAAAATGGTGGTTGTCACTGTATCCCAACAAAGTTACGTATAATGGTTTAAATGGTCCATCATGACTATTTTTTGCATTTTAAGGGCATATATTTGTGTGTTACCGATTGAAAAAGTCACGTTACCCATTTTAGCAGATTAACCTGACTCGTCACTTGCCAAGTCAGCAGGTGAGTGAACCCATTGAGTCAATACTGAGTTGACTTGGTGATACACTCAATGACACACATGCAGATAGTAATGACAACCTTTAATTTCTATCAACACCCCCACCAACCTTACACTATCGATTGAGTTCCAGGCACGGTCTCGAATTAAAAGGGGACATAGCCATGTGGGGTTTGAAGTACTACAACCCTAAAACTTGTTTACTATATTCGGCCAAACAATCTTCGTGAAGAACCCTTAAAAAACAACAAGGTCGGCTTCACCACCTTCACCTGACTTATTAAATTCTGGTGAACACATCAACTACAATGTGCTCCACTTAATATTTTGTGAATGTGGTCAAAAGATTTCAGAAACCCAATCGGAAAAGCAACGGTTAAAGGAGCAGCTCGGACAAGACTATATCGTGTGCAGGATCGACCACAACAATCTCCAACACGAGCTAGATGACCATGATCAGATGTTCAAATTCGTTGGTGTTGCGATGGGTGGCATGATGGTGGGGATGCTCTTGTTGTTGGTGGTTGTGATCCATTTCACTCTTAAGCTTGGGTGATGGGTGGATTTGAAACAATGGTGGTTCGTGGTTAAGAAGCTTATTAGTATGTAGATTTCAGTATTTTTATTTTTATATTTGTTTTTTTTTTGGGAGAAATATGTAAAAGACCTGTCTAAATGACAGACATTTTGTAAGTGAACTCCAATGATGAACGGAAGACCTATCTAAATGATAGGCATTTTGTAAGCTTCGATGATGTTCTTTGTTCATTGCTTATGATCGTATTTAGTTGTTATTTTTCATTAAAAAAAACCTGTTGAAAGTGCAATAGTAATGGGAAGAAGGAAAAAATGGGGATGTTAGTGACCCCACGTGCCTTGCACAGTGGGGGGTAATTTAGTCTTTTACACGTACTAACAATTACTTAAAAGTTTCTTTTATACCTAATTTTTTCATTCTAGCATATTGTTTTCTCCTTCAAATACTCTCCACTGTGAAGCTACATAATGAAGAGCATGGAATGTGGATGTGGAGCTGAGGCTATAATAAGAACATCACGTAATACCAATAACCCAGGAAGGCCCTTTATGTATGTCCCAAAAAGGTAATTTGCCATTTGTTTAATTTCTGATGTTAACCCTAGTTTGTTTTGATGGGTTTTGTACATAAGAACATTCCTAAGTGCGCATGCAAACCCTAATGCTTGGATCTAGGTTTCTCTATTAAACATGCTTTGAATCCAAGGCTTCTAATGACTTATTAGGTGTAAAAACAACACAAAAACAGATCTAGAAACATACCTTTGATTCTCTTGTTTGATCTTGTTGTCTTGGAGCTCTAGAGTCACAATTGTCACTCCTCTAATGGCTTACAAACACCAACTAGCAAAGAGGATGATTTGAGAGAGAGAGAAAAAGGGATGGAATTCGACCAGAGTATCCTTACTTTAGAAGATGTGTCGAAATCTCTATCCCATAGGGTCTATTTATACTTGTAGACTCCTTAAGGGCTACAACTTAAACCCTAGTTGGATAACTATTACTCAAAGTAATCCAAATCCTTCCAAGATAATGCCTTGGACGAATTTAGGACTTATCCTAGCCTAGAATTCGTCCAACCCTTTATCCAATAAGGATTTACAGTCTAAAGTTTAACTATCAAGCAATTGACAGTTTATACCCTCTTATTTAATTAATCTCTTTAAGTCACCAAATTAATACTAATTAATCTATGACTTATATTAATCAAATAACTATATTATTATTCCATATTAATAATATCTATTCTCTCATAATAAATCATCCTACCAAGTTGCTATGGTGAAGGCAACCCAAAAGGACCATGCACAATCGGGTCAAATACTTGCCTAATATAGTTGCAGCCTTAGACACTATTCCAATAGTCTCCCACTTGGATAAGTCTAGTAACTATATGCGCGGGTACACTCCGATTTGCAATCATAGCTCTCAAAGACGCTGTCAAACTCTGATCTAATCAATCTTTTCCTTTAGATAAGGGATCGTACAGTCCTCTGTTAGATATCATGCTGACAATACTATGGAATAGTTAGTCTAGCATTTGGTTTCTCGATTTCCGATTTATTTGACATAGAACTTAATCGAACACATCAATTCAGTTCTGACCGGGCCCAGCACATAAGTCAAATCAAATCATCGAGCGGTCGAGATATCGCTTTTTCCTTCTTAGGATAAAAGTTACAGATAAACTTCGACTTATATGCATTTACTTATTCATTAATCAACTACACACCAATGCGTTTTATAACATTGAGTTACCAATGCGTTTTCGCATTATCAATGTACAATCAATTAACCAATAACAAACCATATATCTAGGTTTTAAGACTATATGATATTATCATCTTGCGATCACCCATTTACTATCACATTCCATAAGGTGATTCCAACAAGCGCAGGTTTGTTCCAATGCTCAAACCTAGTTCATAAGCACTCATGAACGTTGCAGCAATCTTTTGCTATGTCTAACACCATTTAGACACTCTACACACCTATTCATGACAATCTTCATTCATATCTACTTCCGACATATGAACGATTTTGGACTATTTGAACAATTCGATAAACTCAATTATTCTGGAAGTCAAAACATGCAAAGTGAAACAATAGTTAAACAATTAACATAAGACAGTAACATTACTTATAAATAAAACTCCTTTATTTAATCATCAAATGTTAATTACATTTATCTATTACACGTTTCTAATACTATCTGATCTATGCTAATATCATCCTTCAGCCCAATACTCCTAGCATGCTGCAAATGCTTAACCCTACTCAGTCCCTTCGTAAACGGATCTGCTGGGTTATCTTCCGATGATATTCTCTTCACTACGAGTTGTCCTTCTTCTACACGATGTCTAATAAAATGATATTTTCTGTCGATATGTCGTGATCTACCATGATCTCTCGGTTCCTAGGTCAAGGCAACCGCACCTTCATTATCACAGAAAATCCCCATGGGCTCCTTTATGGCAGGTACAACTCTAAGATCTCCAATGAAGTTCTTTAGCCATATTGCCTCCTTCGATGCTTCGCTCGCTGCAATGTACTCTGATTCGCACGTTGAATCAGCTACGGTTTGCTGCTTGGAACTTTTCCAAGTTACTGCTCCTCCATTCAGGGTAAAGACCCAGCCCGACTGCGAACGGTAGTTGTCCCTGTCGGTCTGAAAACTGGCGTCACTATACCCTCGCACCTTCAAGTCATCACTCCCTCCAAGGACTAAGAACCATTCCTTCGTCCTCCGAAGGTACTTAAGGATATTCTTCACCGCAACCCAATGGGATCTGCCTGGATTCCCTTGATATCTACTAACCACGCTCAAAGCAAAGGCTACATCAGGGCGAGTACAAGTCATAGCGTACATGATTGAGCCTACTGCGGAAGCGTATGGAACTCGGCTCATTTCAGCTATCTCGGCTTCGGTACTCGGACTTTAAGTCTTACTCAACTTGGCATTGCTTTGTATCGGTAATTCTCCATTCTTCGAGTTTTCCATGTTAAAACGTTTTAGTACCTTCTCTAAGTAAGTGTTCTGACTAAGTCCTATTAGTCTCTTACTTCTTTCTCTTACTATCCTTATTCCCAAAATATAGGAAGCCTCTCCGAGGTCCTTCATAGCGAAGCACTTCCCGAGCCAGGACTTAACCTCCTGCAGAGTCGGGACGTCGTTTCCTATGAGTAATATGTCATCGGCATATAGAACGAGGAAGCTTACTACACTCCCACTGGCTTTGACATATACACACGATTCATCTTCGCTTCGTACAAATCCAAACTCTTTGACTTTCTCATCGAAGCAAAGATTTCATCTGCGAGACACTTGCTTAAGTCCATAAATGGACTTCTCAAGCTTACACACTCTATTCGGATGCTTCGGATCCACAAACCCCTCTGGCTGAGCCATGTAAACATCCTCAGCCAACTTCCCGTTAAGGAAAGTGGTCTTGACATCCATTTGCCAAATCTCATAATCATGAAATGCGGCAATAGCTAGCATTACTCTAATAGATTTTATCTTCGCAACTGGTGAGAAGGTCTCTTCATAGTCAACTCCGGGAGTTTGAGTAAAGCCCTTCGCAACTAATCGCGCTTTAAACGTGTGTACCTTTCCATCCATGTCGGTCTTCTTCTTGAAGATCCATTTGCACCCAACGGTCTTACGTCCAGGCACACATCAACCAAATTCCAAACTTGGTTATCATACATGGATTGGATCTCGCTATCCATCGCCTCTTTCCATTTCGCAGACTCCGGGCCTGCCATGGCTTCCTTATAGCTATTAGGTTCATCAAGATTTATTAGTGTACTATCACTAATATATGTGTCCCCTTCGGTAGTAATATGAAAACCATATAACTGGGGTTGAAACCTAACTCTTTCGGAATGTCTAAGAGGTAATGATATGTCAATCGGTTCAATTGGAGTTTCCTCCTCGGGTTGAGCGCCAGCGGTTGAGGTTCCTTCATCTATCGACTCTTGAATCTCTTCAAGATCGATTTGCCTCCAACTGTCTCCTTGGCTTATGAGTTCTTGCTCTCGGAAAACTCCTCTCCTCGCAACAAAGACAACATTGTCCTTCGGTCTATAGAAGAGATATCCAAAGGATTTCTGCGGGTAGCCGACGAAAATACATCGCTCACTACGAGGTTCGAGCTTGTCGTGAGTATCTCGTCTTACAAAAGCCTCGCAACCCCAAACCTTGATATGTGCTAACGAAGGAGCTTTCCCCGTCCACATCTCGTGAGGTGTTTTGGCAACCTTCTTAGTAGGGACTCGGTTAAGGATATGGGTGGCAGTCTCTAAGGCATACCCGCAAAAAGAGATAGATAGCGAAGCACGACTCATCATAGAGCGAACCATGTCCAACAAGGTTCGATTACGCCTTTCTGCCACACCATTCAATTGTGGTGTCCTAGGTGGCGTCAATTGTGAAACTATTCCACACTCCTTGAGATAATCATGGAATTCAAGACTTAGGTACTCTCCTCCTCGATCGAATCGAAGCATCTTGATCTTCCTGCCCAATTGATTCTCCACTTCATTCTTGAACTCTTTGAACTTTTCAAAAGTTTCTGACTTTTGCTTGATTAAGTAGATATACCCATATCTACTATAGTCATCGGTAAAAGTCACGTAGAAGCAGTTTCCATCCTTCGTGGTAGATCTAAATGGTCCACACACATCGATATGTATGAGGTCCAATAGACCCTCACCCCTTTCGCACGTACCAGCGAAGGGTGACTTAGTCATCTTTCCAAGTAAACAAGACTCGCATGTGTCATCTTCCTTAAGGTCGAATGACTCCAACACTCCATCCTTTTGGAGTTGGGCTATGTGTTTCTTATTGACATGTCCAAGACGACAATGCCATAAGGATGCCTTATCCATACTATTGGAAGAATCCAAGTACAAAACATCATTTCCTAAGTTATCAACAATCATAACAGTTTCATAAATTCCATTACATGGTATAACTTCAAAGTAGAAGACACCATTTAGATAAGCTAAAATAGAACCATTCTCATTATTAAAAGAAAATCTAAAACCTTGTCTAAACAAACCATGAAAAGAAATGATGTTTCTAGCCATTTCTGGCGAATAACAACAATTGTTCAAATCTAAAGATAAACTATTCCTAAGCACTAAAGAATACACTCCAATCTTGGTCACAGGCGACGATCTTCTGTTCCCCATGATTAGATTTATTCTTCCATGCTCCACGTCTCTACTTCTTCTTAGTCCCTGCACATTTGAACAAATATGGTAACCACAACCGGTATCAAGAACCCAAGAAGTATTGTGGGGATCATTAGATTTAATTGTATATATACCTGCGAAAGATGGCTTGATCTTTCCTTCCTTGATGGCTTGCAGGTATTCCGAGCAGCTTCTCTTCTAATGTCCTATCTTGTGGCAGTGGTGGCACTCTGCCTCCTTCGGGTTGGAGCAGGGCTTAGCGGGATCAACTTTGGTCCCACTAGAAGAGGCACCATCTCGGGCTTTCACCTCGCGATGGTTCTTTGACGAAGCCTTCCGCTTCTTTCCCTTTCCTTGTCCAATTGCCAAGACAGGAGCAGCGGGCGGATTGGGAGTTGGTGCAACAGACTTGTCCTTGAAGTTGCTCTCAGCGACCCTCAAGAGACCTTGGAGTTTGCTTAGGGTGACCTCTTCTTTGTTCATGTGATAGGTCATCCTAAATTGATTGTAGCTCGGAGGTAAAGAGTGAAGTAC
Source organism: Lactuca saligna (assembly GCF_052625555.1). Classification (NCBI taxonomy): domain Eukaryota; kingdom Viridiplantae; phylum Streptophyta; class Magnoliopsida; order Asterales; family Asteraceae; genus Lactuca; species Lactuca saligna. The sequence continues at coordinate 151,568,805 of NC_136422.1, forward strand.
CATGTCGATCGCCAAGTCTTCCCCAAAGTCAACGTTTAACTTGCGAAGGCGGTCGACATACCTTTGCATCTTTTGCAAGTGCACGGTAAGAGAATCTCCATGACCCATCTTAGCGGAAATCATGTTCGTGAAAATCTCATAATGCTCTTGTCTCGCGTTTTGATGGTATCTCTCCAATAAGTCTTGGTGCATTTCGTATGGATACATGTCCTCGTAGGACTTTTGGAATTCGGAGTTCATAGTCGCGATCATGATGCAATGCACTTTCGTTGCATCACGCTCGTGAGTTTCGAAAGCGGTGATTTCGGCGGGAGTAGCAATTTCGGGGTTGATTTTCGCGAGTTTCTAATTGAGGACATACTCCTTATCCTCATAGCGAGCAATCGTGCGAATGTATCTTATCCATTCGCTAAAGTTCGTTCCATCAAAGGTGACCTTTTGACAAAGGCTCATCAAAGTGAAAGAACTCGCAACAGCATTGTTGGCGTTCGGCATCTATAAATAGAAAGGACAAAGATAGATTAGAATATGAATCCCTAATGTTCACCCAATGAGAAATTAGGGCTAGGATCCAACAACAATATTTACACATTAGAAAAGGGATGCTGTAATCTAACATGCAAACAATTTGAAGGTAAGTGAATGACGATTCACTAATTCTCCACCATGAAAAACATAACTTTAAGTCCTAAATGTATTGAGAATTCCTAGGTTCGGATGAGATTCATTGAAACTTTTCAATGGCATGTTTAAATCTCGATATGCCCCTCTTGTTTGTGATTGGGATACCGAGGATCACAAAGCGGGTGTGAATTACCATGCAAATTAACATGGTGCCTTCATTGTAACGATCACCTATTCGATGTGCTGGTAAACTACACACGCTCCATCGAACTATGATAAACAATGAATCACCCTTTGCCACCTTCGCTTAGAACCAATTAGTGTGCTGGTAAACCACACACGCTCCACTAACTTCTTAGTAAGGTGCAAAGTGTAATTTCATGGGATTGCATCAATTCACTTTTCCTAAAGTAACTAAGATTGGGAAATTTTAATAAAACATGTAGTTACTTTGTATTTCGTATTATACTTTTAATGAGAGGATGAGGTTGCCCTATCCTACCCATTCGGCTAACGACCCTCCACCAATCAAGCGAGCGGTGGGTGTGAGTGTACACCCATTAATCGCCATTTTATAGGCCGCAACCTTATACCCACCTTATAGACCGACTTCGTGAATGAGGCCTACTAACGGTAAGACTAGCATTTAAGTTATACATACATACATATATATATATATATATATATATATATATATATATATATTAATCTTGTAATATCATATTAGTATAGGGTTGTATTTTAAACTTGTAAAATTATAGGGTTTGAAATTTAAATTGTCTAAATTAAACTTTTAATCACAAAACATAAATTTCAACACTCGAGGACTAGTTTTAAACATTTAAAACATAAAGGATCAAATAACAAATAATCTAAATCACATAATTATCTATATTTGATTAATAATTATCATATAATTAATCAAATATTTTATTAATTGATAATTATCTTCAATTAGATCAAAAATATAGTCATATATATCACAAAATCAGATTAGGGTTGATCTAATATGATTAAGGTAAGTTTCCATAAGATAAATATGAAAAACTCCCGTTTTTGGCTAATCCTGACGCTCGGACTCGCCGAGTACCCATACTGGACTCGCCGAGTCAGGTTAACTCGCCGAGTCCACTATGGGACTCGCCTAGTCCATGACTCAGAAACATAAAAATCGAATTTTCCAGTTAAGATTCAAACATTCAAGCATCAATTTAATAGAAACCAATCAAGGCTCTGATACCACTGATGGGTTTTGTACATACGAACATTCCTAAGTGCGCTTACAAACCCTAATGCTTGGATCTAGGTTTCTCTATTAAACATTCTTTGAATCCAAGGCTTCTAATGACTTATTAGGTGTAAAAACAACATAAAAACAGATCTAGAAACATACCTTTGATTCTCTTGTTTGATCTTGTTGTCTTGGAGCTCTAGCGTCACAATTGTCACTCTTCTAATAGCTTACAAACACCAACTAGCAAAGAGGATGATTTGAGAGAGAGAAAAAGGGATGGAATTCGACCAGAGTATCCTTACTTTAGAAGATGTGTCGAATTCTCTATCCTATAGGGTCTATTTATACTTGTAGACTCCTTAAGGGTTACAACTTAAACCCTAGTTGGATAACTATTACTCAAAGTAATCCAAATCCTTCCAAGATAATGCCTTAGACGAATTTAGGACTTATCCTAGCCTAGAATTCGTCCAACCCTTTATCCAATAAGGATTTACAGTCTAAAGTTTAACTATCAAGCAATTGACAGTTTATACCCTCTTATTTAATTAATCTCTTTAAGTCACCAAATTAATACTAATTAATCTATGACTTATATTAATCAAATAACTATATTATTATTCCATATTAATAATATCTATTCTCTCATAATAAATCATCCTACCAAGTTGCTATGGTGAAGGCAACCCAAAAGGACCATGCACAATCGGGTCAAATACTTGCCTAATATAGTTGCAGCCTTAGACACTATTCCAACATGTTTAACATGTACTAACTCAAGCAAATAGTTGGAATCAGGATGCCCGTTTAGGTTTTATAGCTTGGGTTGATGAAATGCAATGCAACAATGAAATGGATGATCATAATTGGGTTGTTTAGGTCGAACAAAAAGCCTCAATCTAAGATCTTTAAGTTGAAGGTGTACCTAATATGTAGTTGGGTATATTTTTTGTGTTTAATCATGTACAAGTTGTAATGAAGGTCATTTGTGTTAAATTATCAACAACTTGTAATGTACTTTATTTTGGTTTGTATGTTTAACTTGTAATGTACTTTGTTTTGTTTTGTATGAACAACCTGTATGAACAATTTATGGACAAGCAAATTATTGGACCACATGTGTTAACTAATTTTACAAGGACCACATGTTCCCTTGTAACCTAACCAAGTTAACATTGATTCTTGGAACTATTGACCCAATGTTCCCTTAGGTAGCATGCACCATGAATTAATGAAATGCAATGCAACAATGAAGGTGTGATCATAACTGGGTTGTTTAGGTCGAACAAAAAGCTTCAATCTAAGATCTTTAAGGTGAAGGTGTACCTAATATTTAGTTGGGTATTTTTTTGTGTTTAATCATGTACAAGTTGTAATGAAGGTCATTTGTGTTAAATTATGAACAACTTGTAATGTACTTTGTTTTGGTTTGTATGTTTAACTTGTAATGTACTTTGTTTTGTTTGGTTTTGTATGAACAACTTGTATGAACAAATTATGAACAAGCAAATTATTGGACCACATGTGTTAACTGATTTTACAAGACCACACGTTCCCTTGTAACCTAACCAAGTTAACATTGATTCCTGGAACCATTGACGCAATGTTCCCTTGAGTAGCATGCACCATGCACGATCAACGAAACAAGTACATATCTTTCTTAAACAAACTAAGTTTCTCAAACAACATAAATAGTACAAATCAGGCACAAAAAAATATACAAGTACACATGTTTCGAAATGAACAAAGTCAGTACAAATCCAAACTTAACAACCTAGTATAACCCAGTTCCAAACATAACAACTAAGTCAAACTAAACACAACCAAGTTAAAACATAACAACTTAAATGAAATCATATCATAATCATTAAGGTCCAATGGGTTTTCAATGGTATCTCCTTTCCCATCTTTTCCCTTCACCCACTTAGCAAGTTTCATCTTGATGATTCTCTCAGATTTCTTTCTCTTACACTTACCCACTATTTTTTCTCCATTTTGCCCTTGATGCACTGATTTTGATCCACTGCTTCCTACACCAACACCTTGTGCTCCTTCATCATTTTCATTAACACCTTCGCTTTCACCATTTTTATTGACACCTGCTCCTTCACAATTTTCATTGAAACCTGTTTTCCTTTTTTTTTTCACATTTAGTTTTGGCCTCATACCAAATAGAGGTCTTTGCACTTGAGGACACGTGACCTTGTTATGCCTTACTTCTTTACACACACTGCATGATATTTGTTTCCCTACCTTAGACACATTGTGTCTTGGGAGCTTTTATGATGCATCTGTTCTTCTGCTAACCTTTGGTCTACTTGGTATTCTTCTCTTCATTGGTAGAAGAAGTGGTATGAAATTAGTAGGTGGCCACATATTGCTACCATTCATCTCATGACTTAGATACTTATAAGTGTTCTTGTACTCTACACCATAGAACGTTGTATCTACATAACTACCAACATCTCTATTCAGAAAGGATATAGTTGAAACTGAATGTACACATCCATACCCATTAAGTTTCCACACTCTACAAGTACAAGTCTTCTTGTCCAGGTCAACAACATATGACTCAGCCATGTTTATTGTTTCAAATTGGTGTAGATCACTTGGTAAAACTTGCCAATAACTATTACAGACATAACATAAGTACCTACATACAATTATGAGTTTAAAGATTAGAAAGTACCTTTAAGCTCTTTTTAATTGATTCGGTAGGAGTTTAATTGCTCGGCAAGGCTTGTAATCAGGCCATGAACTACCTTTGATCTTTAAATTGTATATTCTCTCCATAACATACAAGCTAATATCCTCTAACATGGTGATGATTGGCTTTTTCCTTGCATCCTTGATGACATTGTTGAAGCTCTCAGATAATCCATTCTCCACTGCATCACACATCATTCCCTCTTGAAAGAATGCTTTACTCTAATATTTGGGGTTTGTTTCCATAAGATAAACAAAGGCTGCATGGTTAAGCACTTCAATATCCTTCATGGTAACATTGAATAAAGTCTCAGTGGATGCCTTTCTTTCCTTCCAAAACATGGTTTCATAGTTTACACCACTGAATCTTTTCCTAAAGTTAGCAACAATATGCCTTGCACACTGCCTATGTCCAACAGTAGGCAGTACTTCCTTGACAGCCTCTAACAACCCCTATACAACAATGGTAACATGTTAAATAAAATGAAACCACCAACTACAATATTAAAAAGTAGGAAGTAAACAACATACCTTATGCTGATCCGACATTAATGTTATACCAAAACCATTATCCAGTTAAAGGTCATCTCTAAGGTTTTTCAAAATCCATTTCCAATTTTCTTTGTTCTCTACACAGGTAACTGCCTATGCAATTGGGAATATGTGATTATTGGCATCTCTTCCAATTAGCTCTCTAGTACATAACCCATTTAAGAAACATTCATCTAAATTAATAGCCCTCCTGCAGCTCCCTCTCCACCCTTGCTTTAGCCCATCAAAACACAAGTAAAACTTGCTAAAATAATTCTTACCATCTGGCATAGAATTGACATCCATTTTGACTGTTGATCCTGGATCTGATCTTCTAATCTCCTCACCATATGGCTACAACTTTTCATAGTGCTCCACTAGTGTTGCTTCAATCAGTTCAATTACATACTTCTTTGCTCTTCTACATTGCCCGATACTCACATCTATACCAAATTTCTCTTTAGCCTTATCCTTAAGTAGCCTGACACTAACCTTTTGTTTATGTAAGAATTGTGTTGTGTAATGAGTACCTATCCAGGAATAGTTCACAATTGAACCTAACTTGAAGTTTCTTGAACAATTATGCATATTTATGAGACTCTTAATTTGGAAAGACTTTTCCTCACTCATCCAAGAAGCCCACATCCTAAACTTGCACTGCCTTGAACAACATTTCACTAATAGTCTCATACAATCATTTTTTTGTAACATAACTAATAACCATTTGCTACAACATAGTTACACATCATATGTTTAAGTTGTTTAGGACTCGCAGATCTCATACCTAATACATGTTTCTGCTTTTTCCAATGAGCATTCTCATTGTAAATAGCCTGGTCAGTAGATATTACCTTATCCTTTTATGGTGGATCATATGTCTCTTCACGAGGTGGACCGTGGGGGGTGACTTTCTCCTTTGGGCACAACTTACTCAGAAACTCATCATTTTTTGTCTTGTTCATAGGAATGAACTCATCAGGTTCAGTGTCCACTTCTATGAGAATGCCATCATCTTGCTCACCTTGCAAATCCTCCCTTGCACCTGGGATAACATCCCTACCACCATGTAAATCCGGCATGTCGATTCCATCATCCATATCTATACGACCATGCACTTCTTCATGATCTTCATTTGCACCAGATAATTTCTCTAAAGAACTGCAAATTTATGCTTGCTCTTCAAGAATCCATTGATGTACATTAACACCAAGATGGTCCATATATACATCAATTACACAATCAGAAGCATACCCTACTTTGATTAGTTCCATGTAATCCATGTCGATGGGGATTATCCTCAATCCATCAGGAAAGTCAATATTAGGCATGCAAAAGTACACATTCACACATCTCTCAACACCGAATCTTTCAAGGAACTCCACAAATTTGTTCTTGTCCATTCCAACAAAATCAACATCACCAAACCTTTGATCGACTCCATCTGAGTAAGTAATAGAGGGGTACCTGGTAAAAATTCCAGCAAAATCTAGATCAATCTTCATGAAAATGGCCATAGAAATGACAAAGTTCACCGATTTAAGCGACAAACACTTGAAGAAAAGGGTAGGACCAAAGAATAGTTTAACAATGTATTTGGATGAGGATGTTACAGAAGAAAGAGTTCAAAAAAGATAGTTGAGGGGTTTAAAAAGTACAATATGTCTCATTAAGTCCTATATATACATGGCAATAATGTGAACTAAATTAATCTAATTGGATAATACATGGAATTAGAAAATTGCTACGTGGGATGGGGGTCACCGGGTGATCCCTTCATATTTCCAAAAGTTCCCTTTTAAAACCAAAAATTATAAGTATATGCCCTTAAATTGAAATAATAATAATAATCACGAAGGACCATTTAAACCATTATATGTAACTTTGATGGGCTACAGTGACAATAACAAAAAAGACATAACATTTAATGGAGACTTACTTCAATCTTAAAGAAACCTTTTTCTTCTCTCTCCACTCTCTTAAACTCCGACATTTGTAATTTTCTCCTAATTTTGTTGTTGATGATTTTATGTAACGACCCAAAAATCAAGGGTAAAAATTTCATTTTTAAATGTAGCTAAAGCATTGATACCATTTATTTCAAACATTTCAAATCATCATTAAGTAAAATATTTATTAGAGTTTATTCATTGCGAAAATCATAGGTGTGTGCACTGCGATCAATCTGAGTGTAACAGCTCAAATTTTCAAATAAAATTTTCATTTAAAATAAAACATCATTATTCGACAAAAGAATTTATTCCAAGTTTATTGCAAAATATAATTAACGAATCCCCAAGATCTTCATCAATGGCAGTGTGTACGTGTCACGCCGGCGCCTTCCCACGGTCATCACTAGTACCTGAAAAACATAAGCACAACTGGTAAGCATAAATGCTTAGTGAGTTCCCCAGTATACGACTTACCCACATACGCCTTCCGGCCCGGACCTTTCGGTCCACATAACATTGCCTTCCGGCCCGTAACATAATCGCCTTCCGGCCCGTTTAATATTGCCTTCCGGCCCATAGTATTTTGCCTTCCGGCCCATAATAGTATAAAACATAACACATACAACATATCACACATAACACATAAGTCATACATCATACCGTTCTTTCTATCACATAAAGTCTCGCCTTCCGGCCCGTATAAGCATACATCACATATAAAGCATCTACCTCTCTAGACATAGCATAAATATAACACATACGACCTTCCGGTCACGCAGTCAAACCCTTCCGGGTGAAGTATAGTGAGAAGACTCACCTCGTAGTATGCAAGCTATAAACCCTTCGAGCCACTCGCACTCGATCCGCTAATCTGCAGGATCCCTATAATACCACATACCTTTATTAATGATCTTATCAAACAAGACAACTGACCCTACTAAATTACATACAGGTCAACGGTCAACTTGACCGGACTCGTCGAGTGCTAAGGCAACTCGGCGAGTCTAGACACCCCGACTCCACTCGCCGAGTCTAAAGAACGACTTGACGAGTCCCAGTAAGTCTTCAAGCTACTCGCCGAGTCTGAAGAACAACTCGGCGAGTCCTAGTGAATCTTCAAGCTACTCGCCGAGTCTGATCATTGGACTCGGCGAGTCCTCACCATGCAGTCAAACAACTGCCTCCTGTAATTCGCATGATTCCGTAATATATAAATATGGGGCTTCCTGGACCTTTACACATTCTATTACTGGGATTTAAACACTTATAACAACACTATAATCTATCAAATCCTTAAATGGGTTTCCTAAACCCTAGATTCGTGTACAACACCAAAACTACAGAAATGATCCAAGGATTACTTGGAAAACGTGTTCCCTGTGTCCCCAACCTTCAGAGCTCGACCCCTTGATCCTCCTTTGATCACCACCTTGCCTCTCCTTGCCTAACAACCTCTTCAAGCTTCCACTAGCCTTCACCCTTGTTCCAGATGCCCACAGACTTTTTGGTTATCTTCAATCGGCCAAAAGACGAGACATGACGGCCCTAAAGACATTATATACGATTCAGAATCAAAACGGCTAGGGTTTCAGCTGAACAGCGTCGACTCGCCGAGTCCCTAATGGACTCGTCGAGTCCAGTCGCGAATCTGTGACCAAGACCGTGGTCCTACTCGGCGAGTCAGGCACCAACTCGTCGAGTCCCCTCCTAAATATGCCCCAAAAATAATTTAAAGAAATACCTGAAATTCCGGGCTGTTACAACTCTCCCCCACTAGAACTAGACTTCGCCCTCGAAGTCTCACTCTGTGAATAACTCCGGATGTTGCTCTCGCATTTCACTCTCCGACTCCCAAGTCATCTCCGATCCTTTCCGATGTTGCCACTGAACCAACACCAAAGGTATCTCCTTATCCGCAAAACCTTGATCTTCCGATCCCTGATAGCTACTGGTCTCTCGGCGTAATTCAGGCTCGCATCCACCTGAATATCCTCTAACGGAACCACTGCCGCTTCATCGGCTATACACTTCCTCAACTGTGATACGTGAAAGGTATTGTGGATCTGACTTAGCTCCGCTGGCAGCTCCAACCGATACGCTACCCGACCTACCCTTGCCATTACACGAAATGGTCCTATGAACCGAGGCCCCAATTTGCCCCTCTTTCTGAACCGAATCACTCCTTTCCAAGGAGAAACCTTTAGGAGAACGAAGTCGCCAACCTGGAATTCGAGCTCGGACCGGCGTCTGTCCGCGTAACTCTTCTGTCGGCTCTGGGCGGTCAATAACCTCTGCCTCACCTGTTGAATCTGTGCGGTCGTTTGAAGTACGATCTCTGTACTGCCCATCACTCTCTGTCCCACTTCTCCCCAGCAAATGGGAGTCCGACACCTCCTACCATACAACAACTCAAAAGGTGGAATACCAATGCTCGAATGATGGCTGTTGTTGTAGGAAAACTCAGCCAACGGCAGATGCGCATCCCAGCTACCCCCGAAGTCTAACACACACGCTCTAAGCATGTCTTCCAATGTCTGAATCGTCCGCTCGCTCTGTCCGTCGGTCTGGGGATGGTATGCGGTACTAAAATGCAGTTTAGTACCCAACTCCTCATGGAATTTCTTCCAGAACCTGGAAGTGAAACGTACATCACGGTCCGAAACAATCGAGGTCGGCACTCCATGCCGAGATACTATCTCTCTCACGTATAACTCTGCCAACTTCTCTGCTGATGAACTTTCGCTAATGGCAAGGAAGTGTGCACTCTTTGTTAGCCTATCCACAATCACCCAAATCGCTGTTGGATAAGGTGTCTAAGTCCATAACTATTTCTGGTATGTACTTGACCCGACCCGGCATGGTCCATTTGGGTTGCATGGCACCATGCAATTGGATAAACTAAATGAGAGAAATAACGCTTGGAGATTATTAATATATTATAAGTTCTAATATATTAATAATATTATTTGATTAGTTTGATCAAGAATTAATTTAGAATTAATTAAGTGATCAAAAGATAACTAAAATATATGGGTTGATTAAGTAAATCATCCATATCTTGTATAGTGGGCTAAAAGGCTCCATGGATCATCAAGTTGGGTTCCACCCATAGGATGCTCCATGGATGCTCCATGGGAGTTACAAACCCATGGGTCATGGAAATGAAGAGTCATGACACATTAGGGTTTAACCCTAGATGTGTCAACACTATATAAGTAATATGATCTCCTCCCAAATCGGTTACACTAAGTAATAAGGGGGCTTGGCCGATTTTGAAGAGTGTGTATTCTCTCATAAGTTCTTCCAAGAGCATTTGGTGTTGTGTGAAGCATTTGAGGCATCACCACTTGAGGTGCTAGGCTCACAAGGTTTCAAGGAACACAAGCAACAACAAGGTAAGTTATTCTATCTATACTTTATGTTAAAATTGTTCCCCATGTATGCTAGATAGGAATATAACCTTGGAATTCAACTTTGCATGATAAATTAGACAAACATAGATCCAAGGTTATTAGGGTTGCATGTACACTTAGGAAGTGTTAGTATGCTCAAAACCCATCAGTGGTATCAGAGCCTAGGCTTGTTTGTTCTTATTTGTTCTTAAAAGTTGAAAACAGAATCGAAAAATTTGCTGTCTGCGATCGGACTCGCCGAGTCCATAGGGGGGACTCGCCGAGTCCATGAGTATCTTCAACCAACTCGGCGAGTCATGTTCATGCACTCGGCGAGTAGGGTCGAATGAGTGCAGAATTTCGATTCAGTTGCTGGAAAATGAATTAGAAACATTACCCTAAACTGTTTTAGTAAATATAAACTTGTTTTTGGTGGTGTAATGTTTTGCTAATTCATTTACAACAACTAGTTATCAAAATTACAAAGTTTTATGTAATTTTTGATTATGTTCATATTCATGTTCTTGTTCTTATGATGTTTTAGATGATCATAGGAATTATTTGTAACCTATTTGGTAGTTTAATTCTTGATCATAATGTGTTTTAATGGAGTCCATAACTTATCCTTAAGTTATGGAAAACCAAGAGTCACACTTGAGTTAAAACCATTAAGAAAACACAAGAGTTATAAAAATGAAGAGTCTTCATTTTATGACTCTATTAAACTCATAAGTTACAAGAAATGAAAAGTTTTGAAAGTTACAAAACTTGCCCTCAAGTTTTGGAACAAGTAAAGTTAAGTTAAAACTTTAGTTCCAACCCCTAGAATTTTAAAAGTTAAAATTCAACCCTTATACTTATATTATGATAATTTAATAGTTATATATATATGTATAAGAATAAAGTCGTCTTACCGCTAGTACGCCTCATTCACGAAGCCGGTCTATAAGGTGGGTATAAGGTTGTTGCCTATAAAATGGTGACTTAATGGGTGAATATTCTCACCCACCGCTTGCTTGACTGGTGGAGGGTCGTTAGCCGAACGGGTAAGACAAGGACTTATAAAATTCTCATTCAAAGTATGATGAATATATAAAGTAACTAAATGTTTATTAAATTCCCAATCTTAGTTACTTTAGGAAAAATGTGAATAAGGTGCTAATCCATGAAATTACACTTTACACTTTGTCTGAGTCGTTGGTGGAGCGTGTGTGGTTAACCGGCACACTAACTTGGACTTAACAAGGTAGGTAAAGGGTGACTTAAAGTTTATTATAGTATCGGTGGAGCGTGTGTGGTTTACCGGCACATCGATTGAGTGATAAACTTTAAGGGTACCAACTGATTTGCATGGTTACTTCACACCTCGTTTTGTGATCCTCGGCATCCCAGTCACAAAACCTGGAGGGCACTCCCGAGATTGAAACATGCCTTTGAAAAGTTCATTGGATCTCAAAGAATCTAGGAATTTCTAAAACCAATAAAAACTAAATATTTATTATTTCGGTTTTCGTGGTGGAAATTGGTGAATCGTCATTCACCTACCTTTCAAATATGGTATAGCTTAGATTACGGCATACCTCTTCTAAGTTATACTATATTGTGATTGGGTCCTAGCCTTAATATTACATTTGGGTGTTTTATTAAGGACTCTCTTAAATCTAAACTAAACTTGTTCTTCTTTCTCAGATGTCTTCAACTAATGCTTCTGGCTCGAATCCTAATGGCTCCTTTACTCTTATGAGTCTATGTGGGAAAGTCACCTTTGATGGATCCAACTTCAATAAGTGGATCAGAAACATCAGGATGATTACCCGCTACGAGGACAAAGAATATGTCCTTGACAAGGAGCTTAAGGAAATTGACGAGTCCAATGCAACTCCCCAGGAGATCGCTGACTTTCATACTCATGAAAGAGATGCAACCAAGGTGGCTTGCATCATGTTAGCCACCATGACAGCTGAACTCCAAAAGTCTTACGAAGACTTCTACCCTTATGAAATGCACCAAGATTTGATGGAAAGATACCATCAAAGTGCACGACAAGAGAGGTACGAAGTCATCTGCTCCATGATAACAACCATGATGAAGGACAGAGAGTCCGTCACGAGCCACATGCAGAAAATGCAAAGGTATGTGGATCGGTTGCTGAAGCTCAATGTGAACTTCCCTGAGGAGCTTGCAATAGATATCATTTTGCACTCCTTACCATCGTGCTATGATCAATTCCCCATGACATATCACATGAACAAGGAAGAGGTCACCCTCAGCAAACTTCAGGGACTTCTCAAGACCGCAGAAACAGGTCTTAAGGGGAAGTCGGTTGCTATCACTCCTACTCCAGAAACAACTCCGGTCTTGGCAATCGGGCAGAGTCGAGGGAGGAAGAGAAAGAGATCTTCAAAGGGTACCAAGGCTCGGACCCTTGATGGCTCTTCTTCAAGTGGAACCAAGAAAGGTTTCATTACTCCTTCTTCTGACCCAAAAGAGGCTGAATGCTTCTATTGCCACGAAAAAGCTCATTGGAAGCGGAACTGCCCAAAGTACCAGCAAGATGTAAAGGATGGGAAAGTCAAACCCAACCATGCAGGTATTTACACTATCATTTCTAATAACTCACCCCATTCAAAATCTTGGGTCCTTGATACAGGTTGCGGAATTCATATTTGTTGTGACTTGCAGGGACTAGGAAGAAGTGAGAATGTGGAGCAAGGAAGAATAAACTTAATCATGGGGAATAGGAAAGTTACACCTGTCACCAAGATTGGAGTTTATACTTTATCGCTAAGTAGTGGGTTAAATTTAGATTTGAATAAATGTTGTTATTCGGCAGAAATGGCAAGAAATATTATTTCCTTTCATGCATTGTACAAACAAGGTTTCACCTTTTCATTTGATAATGAAGTTGGTTCGATTAATGCTTTCTTTAATAATGTACTTTATTTTAAAGCATTACCTTGTGATGGTGTGTATGAAACTGTATCTATTGTAGATAACTTAGGAAATAATGTTTTGTGTATTGATTCTGCTAATAATAATAATAACTTGGATAAAGCATCATTATGGCATTGTCGTCTTGGACATATAAGCAAGAAACGCATAGGCCAACTCCAAAAGGATGGAGTCTTGGAGTCGTTTGACCTAAAGTCAAATGATAGTTGCGACTCATGCTTACTTGGAAAAATGACAAAGTCACCCTTCACAGGCTCATGTGAAAGGGGTGAAGGTTTGTTGGACCTTATACACACGGATGTGTGTGGACCATTCAAACATGCCACAAGGGATGCTAATCGTTATTATTTGACTTTTACCGATGATTATAGTAGATATGGATATGTCTACTTAATCAAGCATAAGTCAGAGACTTTCGAGAAGTTTAAGGAATTTAAACAGGAAGTCGAGAATCAATTGGGCAGGAACATTAAGATGCTTCGATCCGATCGAGGTGGTGAGTATCTTAGTTCAGAGTTCATCGACTATCTAAAGGAATGTGGGATTGTCTCACAATTGACACCTCCCAGGACACCGCAATTGAATGGTGTAGCTGAGAGGCGTAATCGAACCTTGTTGGACATGGTTCGTTCCATGATGAGTCGAGCTTCGCTACCAATATCATTCTGGGGGTATGCCTTAGAGACTTCCGCCCATATCCTTAATCTAGTCCCTACAAAGAAAGTTGCCAAAACTCCTCACGAGATGTGGACTGGTAAAGTACCTAAACTAGACCACATCAAGATTTGGGGCTGCGAGGCTTTCGTGAGACGCGAGACTCATGATAAGCTCGAACCCCGAAGCGAGAGGTGTATTTTCATCGGCTACCCACAACATTCCTTTGGTTACCTCTTCTACAGACCTAGTGACAACGTGGTCTTTGTAGCAAGAAGAGGAGTCTTTCGAGAGAGAGAGTTTATAAGCCAAGGAGACAGTGGGAGGCAAGTTGATCTTGAAGAAATTCAAGAGTCAAGTGGTGAAGGAACTTCAAACTCTAGCCCTCAACTTGAGGAGGAAACTCCTGTTGAGCCAATTGACGAATCTGTACCTCTGAGGCGTTCCACGAGAGTTAGGAGTGCACCTGAGCATTACTATGGATTCCATATTACTGCAGAAGGTGAGACACTTATTAGTGATGAGACACTAGTAAGTCAAGATAACCCTAACAACTACGAGGAAGCCATGGCAGGCCCCGAGTCTGCTAAATGGAAAGAGGCTATGGATAGTGAGATACAATCCATGTATGACAATCAAGTTTGGAACTTGGTTGAGAATGTACCAGGTCGAAAGACTGTAGGGTGCAAATGGGTCTTCAAGAAGAAGACCGACATGGATGGTAAAGTACACACTTATAAGGCTAGACTGGTTGCAAAGGGCTTCTCTCAAATTCCTGGAGTGGACTATGATGAGACCTTTTCTCCGGTAGCCAAGATTAAGTCTATTCGGGTTCTGTTAGCCATAGCCGCATTTCATGACTATGAAATTTGGCAAATGGATGTCAAAACTGCTTTCCTTAATGGAAAGTTGGCTGAAGATGTTTACATGAGTCAGCCAGAGGGTTTTGTCAGTAACGAGTACCCTAATAGAGTGTGTAAGCTTGAGAAATCCATTTATGGATTAAAGCAAGCACCTCGCAGATGGAATCTTTGCTTTGATGAAAAGGTCAAGGAATTTGGCTTTTCTAGGAGTGAAGATGAATCTTGTGTATATGTCAAGGCTAGTGGGAGTATAGTTAGCTTTTTGGTATTGTATGTGGATGACATACTACTCATAGGAAACGACATTCCAACCTTGCAGGAAGTAAAGTCCTGGCTTGGAAAGTGTTTCGCTATGAAGGACCTTGGTGAAGCTGCCTATATTATGGGGATAAGAATCTTGAGAGATCGGAGTAAAAGACTAATTGGACTTAGTCAAAGTACCTACTTGGAGAAGATTCTGAAGAGATTCAGAATGCAAAACTCCAAGAAAGGAGAGTTGCCCATCCAGAGTAGCGCCAAGCTGAGTAAGACACAAAGCCCTAGCACTGAGGCTGAGATAGCAGAAATGAGTCGATTACCTTATGCTTCGGCTGTAGGTTCGATCATGTATGCTATGACGTGTACTCGACCTGATGTAGCCTTTGCCTTGAGCATGGTTAGCAGGTTTCAGGGGAATCCTGGCAAGGCACACTGGACTGCGGTAAAGAATATTCTCAAGTACCTGCGAAGGACTAAGGACTGGGTCCTTACCCTCGGTGGGAGTGATGACTTGAGAGTTGTAGGGTATAGTGATGCTAGCTTCCAAACTGATAGGGATAACTTCCGCTCTCAGTCGGGCTGGGTCTTTACCCTAAATGGAGGAGCAATTTCTTGGAAGAGTTCCAAGCAAGAGACAGTGGCAGATTCTACTTGTGAATCAGAGTATATTGCAGCTAGCGAAGCGGCAAAGGAGGCGTTATGGCTGAGGAACTTCATTGGAGACCTTGGAGTTGTACCAGCTATTAAAGAGCCGGTGGAAATTTTCTGTGATAGTGAAAGTGCTGTTGCCTTAGCCAAGGAACCAAGGGATCACGGGAGATCCAGACACATCGACAGAAAATACCATTTCATCAGACATCGGATCGAAGAAGGACTCCTCGTGGCAAAGAGGGTATCATCAGATGAGAATCCGGCAGATCCCCTCACGAAGGGACTGACTCGGGTTAAGCATCTCCAGCATGCTCGGAGCATAGGGCTGAAGGATGATATTAGATTTAGTAGTTAGATAATCTCGAAATTTGTAAAGCGTAATTGACATTTGATGATGAATAAAAGTGTTTTATTTATGAGTAAAGTGTTGCTATCTCTTGTCGATCGTTTACTATATTTCTTTTGCATGTTTTGACTTCCAGAATAATTTTGTTTGGTATAACATATTATTCAAACCTCCACAGTCGGTCATATGTCGGAAGTAGGTATGAATCAAGACTCTCATGTTTGATTGTAGAGGTCTGGGACAAGGCTACAACAATCATGAGTGCTCATAAGTTCTAAGCATTGGACTCAACCCACGCTCACTGGAATCACTTCATGGAATTCTATCTCGAGTGATCGTGAGACGGTAATATCATATAAGTCTTTAAACCTAGAGATATGATTTGTTACTTACGAGTTGGTTATGCATTGATTGTACGAAAAACGCATTGGTAACTCGATGTTATAAAATCGTGCTCTTATGTGTAATTCAATAAGTAGTAGAACAAACATATGAGTCGAAGTTTATCTGTTCCTTCTTGGATTAGAAGCTGATATCTGGGCCCCTCGATGATTTTGTTTTGACCTATGTACCGGGCCCGGTCAGAACTAGATTGATGTGTTCAATAAAGTTCTTTGTCAAACAAATCGGAAATCGGGAAACAAATGTTGGACAATAAGTAAGACATTGTTCCATGTATTTGTCCGACTGATATCTAGAACAGAGGATTATATGATCACTTATCTTAAATGGCGTACCATCATCTTCTCAAGTTTCGAGAAACCTTGTAAAGAGCTACGATTGCCGATCGGTTCCTGAAGTCATACTTGCAGTAATAGTTACTAGACTTATCCAAGTGGGAGACTGTTGGATAAGGTGTCTAAGTCCATAACTATTTCTGGTATGTACTTGACCCGACCCGGCATGGTCCATTTGGGTTGCATGGCACCATGCAATTGGATAAACTAAATGAGAGAAATAACGCTTGGAGATTATTAATATATTATAAGTTCTAATATATTAATAATATTATTTGATTAGTTTGATCAAGAATTAATTTAGAATTAATTAAGTGATCAAAAGATAACTAAAATATATGGGTTGATTAAGTAAATCATCCATATCTTGTATAGTGGGCTAAAAGGCTCCATGGATCATCAAGTTGGGTTCCACCCATAGGATGCTCCATGGATGCTCCATGGGAGTTACAAACCCATGGGTCATGGAAATGAAGAGTCATGACACATTAGGGTTTAACCCTAGATGTGTCAACACTATATAAGTAATATGATCTCCTCCCAAATCGGTTACACTAAGTAATAAGGGGGCTTGGCCGATTTTGAAGAGTGTGTATTCTCTCATAAGTTCTTCCAAGAGCATTTGGTGTTGTGTGAAGCATTTGAGGCATCACCACTTGAGGTGCTAGGCTCACAAGGTTTCAAGGAACACAAGCAACAACAAGGTAAGTTATTCTATCTATACTTTATGTTAAAATTGTTCCCCATGTATGCTAGATAGGAATATAACCTTGGAATTCAACTTTGCATGATAAATTAGACAAACATAGATCCAAGGTTATTAGGGTTGCATGTACACTTAGGAAGTGTTAGTATGCTCAAAACCCATCAATCGCATCGACTCCCCTGGCAGTTCTCGGCAATTTGGTGATGAAATCCATCGTGATCTGTTCCCACTTCCACTCAGGAATCTCCAAGGGTTGCAACTTACCGTGCGGTCTCTGGTGCTCGGCCTTAACCCTACGACAGGTCAAACACCTCTCAACGAACCAGGCGACGTCTCTCTTCATGCAAGGCCACCAGTACTCCTTTCTCAAATCCAAATACATTTTCGTAGCACCGGGATGGATCGAGAATTTCGATCTGTGTGCCTCCTCCATCAAAGTAACACGCGTACCGCCCACGAATGGTACCCAGATCCGACCCTGAAACGTCAGAAGTCTCCGTTCATCCATAACGAACTCTGAAATCAACCCGACGACCCGCTCATGTTTCTGCATCCCAGATTTCACAACCTCGGCCTGTGCCCCACGAATAGCATCTAATACCGGAGTCATCACCGTCAATCTCAAACATACGTCCCGCAATGAAGTGCTCTCCGCCCTACGACTCAATGCATCGGCTACCACATTAGCCTTGCCTGGGTGGTATAGGATCTCACAGTCATAATCCTTAACCACGTCTAACCATCTCCTCTGACGCATGTTTAGGTTGGGTTGATCCATCAAATACTTCAAACTCTTATGGTCCGTGTATATGGTACAACGAACTCCGTACAGGTAGTGACGCCAAATTTTGAGGGCGAACACTACTGCCCCCAACTCTAAGTCATGCGTGGGATACCTCGCCTCGTGAGGCTTCAGCTGCCTCGATGCATAGGCTATCACATGGCCCCTCTGCATCAACACTGCACCCAGTCCCGAAATCGATGCGTCGCAATATACGACAAAGTCCTCCATCCCTTCCGGGAGAGCTAATACTGGGGCTTCGCACAGTCTCTGACGAAGTGTCTCGAAGGAAGTCTGCTGCTCGGGTCCCCATGAAAATGTAACACCCTTCCGGGTCAATCTGGTGAGCGGCACCGCGATCTTGGAGAAGTCCCTAATGAACCTCCGATAGTACCCCGCCAACCCAAGGAAACTCCTGATCTCAGAAGGTGACTTCGGTGCCTCCCAACTCATCACTGCTTCCACCTTGGCCGGATCAACCAATATCCCTGCCTGATTTACAACGAGCCCCAGAAATTGGACCTCCCGTAACCAGAAGTCACATTTGGAGAATTTTGCATAGAGCTTCTCCGACCTCAGCACCTCAAGGACCTCCCTCAAATGTCCCTCATGCTGCTCTCTAGACCGCGAATACACCAGAATGTCGTCGATAAATACAATCACAGACCGATCCAGCATCGGCCTGCATACCCTGTTCATGAGGTCCATGAACACTGCTGGGGCATTGGTGAGCCCAAAAGGCATCACCACGAACTCGTAATGCCCATACCGCGTCCTAAATGCTGTCTTCTGGACGTCCTCATCCCGCACTCTTACCTGATGGTACCCTGATCTCAAATCAATCTTGGAAAACCAAGATGCCCCTTGCAACTGATCGAATAGATCATCGATCCTCGGTAACGGATAGCGGTTCTTGACCGTCACCTTGTTCAGTTCCCGGTAATCGATACACATCCGGTGTGAACCATCCTTCTTCTTGACGAACAGAATCGGTGCTCCCCACGGCGAGCTACTCGGCCGAATAAATCCCTTTCCCAACAACTCCTGAAGTTGCGAGGACAACTCTTGCATCTCTGGAGGTGCAAGACGATAAGGCACCTTCGCAATAGGCGCAGCCCCTGGAACTAGATCGATACCAAACTCTACTTGCCTCGCAGGAGGTACTCCCGGAAAATCCTCGGGAAAAACATCTGGAAACTCGCGCACCACTGGAACCTCCTCCACTGTCTTCGGCCTCCCGGAAGTCTCCCGCGTATCCATCACATACGCCACAAAACCGTTACATCCCTGCTGTATGCATTGCCTCGCCCTAGCGGCCGAACAAAAAGCTGATCCCGAACGGGTACCCTCGCCGTATACCGTAAGAACTCCCCCACTAGGGTCTCGTATAGTCACCAGCTGACGCTCGCAGTCGATGACAACGCTGAATCGGCTCAACCAGTCCATGCCTACGATGACACAGACGTCCCCCATCGCAATAGGAACTAGGTCAATCGAAAACGCGACCCCGAAGATCTCTAGCACACATCCCCGAAGAACCTCCGTAGCACAAACCACCCTCTCGGCCGCAATAGAAACACTCAAAGGTCGACTTAACGGCTCACGACTAGTGCCGATATGTTGACTAAAGGCTAACGATACAAACGATCTACTCGCACCTGAATCAAATAACACTAGAGCAGGCATAGAGTTCACAAGAAAAGTACCTACACATACATTAACATAAGCATAACATTTCGACCTTTAAGTAAATACGTGAATGATAACATACCTGCCACAACATCGGGTGCAGCGCGGACCTCCTCCGCAGTCAGCTGAAAGGCTCTTCCGCGAGCCCTCGGGGCCTCGACCTTCGCCGGTCGGGTCTCAGTAGTCCTGGTAGTAGGCGTAGCTCCCTAACGAAGTTGCGGACACTCGGCCTTCCGATGGCCTGTCTGGTTGCAGTGAAAGCAAACCATAAACCCCTTAGGGCAATCCCTGGCAATATGTCCCTCCTTGCCACACTTGTAGCAACCACCAGCTCGACACACCCCCTCGTGACTCTTGCCGCACTTCGCGCAAGTGCGACCCTTCGGACCTCCCATCCTCGAATCAGCGAACTTAGTCCGCTTGGCTGCCGGCTGAGACTGAGCCGGCTGCCGATCCACCTGCCGAGACTCAGCCTCCTCCCTCGCCTGAGTCTCCAACTCGATCTCGCGCTTCCTGGCGTTCGCCTGAAGCTCAGTGAAAGTACGATAGGTGGAGTTTGACACAAACTCCCGGATCTCCCTCTTCAAAACGCCCAAATACCGGCTCATCCGTGACTGCTCCGTAGATACCAGCTCGGGGCAGAACATTGCCCTCTCATGAAACTTCCGCGTGATCACCGCCACGGAATCAGTACCCTGCTTAAGGGTCAAGAACTCCTGAATCAATCGCTCCCTCTCCACCAGGGGAACGTACTCGTCCCTGAACATCTCCGTAAACCTCTCCCATGTTACCGCTGAAATCTCCGCCTGAGTGAAGTTCGCCGTCACGAACTTCCACCAATCCTTCGCTCCCAGACGGAGCTGGTTCAAGGCGAACCGTACCCTCAAGTGCTCCGGGCATGAGCAAGTATAGAAGCACCCCTCAATGTCGGCGATCCACCTCATAGCCGCAATCGGATCCTGTGTCCCATCGAACTCAGGGGGTTTCGTGTTGCTGAATTCCCTGAATAACAACGAATCACCCCCTTGTGGCCTAGCAGCAGCCACAGCTGCGGTAGCGGCAGCGACTGCAGCTTCAGTAAGTGCGGCGTACCGCTCCTCAAACTCCTCCATCAGGGTGGTCTTAATAGACCCAAACATCTCCGGGATCTCAGCCCGAACCGCCGCAGCTACCTCTTCCTGAATAATCTGACGAATCTCCTCGTCACTCGCACCGCTCGAACTCGCCCCATTGCTTGTGATGACCATGATATCTCTGAAATACAACATAAAATCATCAGAGACTCCACCAAGTACAATTGTACTCGATACGCGCCCTACTCAGTCTCCGATTTCCAGGGATTCTTACTTGGGTCTTCCACTGATCCGGTGCCTTCGGTAGTACGGGCCCAATACTACCGACCACACCGTATCAGTATTCGTCCCAAATCTTCCTCCCCAAATCCCGAATAATGAGTACTCTACCTCTAGTATGCACTATCTACTTGCACGCTACCAAATATCTCATATAAGCAATCTCCCTAGACTAAGGCATCACAAAACAGGCAATTCTAGTCCTATCATGTATACCTAGTCTTCTAGCATGCATAACAATTCATAATTCAGTGCATAACATAACATTGTAAGGTATTCTGGGGATCTTTACCGTTCGGGCGCTGGCTGATCGTACACACTGCTCCATTCTTGTTTTACCGCCTTACC
Source organism: Lactuca saligna (assembly GCF_052625555.1). Classification (NCBI taxonomy): domain Eukaryota; kingdom Viridiplantae; phylum Streptophyta; class Magnoliopsida; order Asterales; family Asteraceae; genus Lactuca; species Lactuca saligna. The sequence goes on from NC_136422.1 coordinate 151,590,578, forward strand.
ATTTATGAAAATGTTGTGTCCTTATTATTTTGAAAGGTTTTTCCTCAAATCCCCGGTCTGAGTTCAGTTGCACCCGAAAGTACACCCGAATCCCTCAAACCAAGGCTCTGATACCAATTGTAACAGCTCAAATTTTCAAATAAATTTTTCATTTAAAATAAAACATCATTATTCGACAAAAGAATTTATTCCAAGTTTATTGCAAAATATAATTAACGAATCCCCAAGATCTTCATCAATGGCAGTGTGTACGTGTCACGCCGGCGCCTTCCCACGGTCATCACTAGTACCTGAAAAACATAAACACAACTGGTAAGCATAAATGCTTAGTGAGTTCCCCAGTATATGACTTACCCACATACGCCTTCCAGCCCGGACCTTTCGGTCCACATAACATTGCCTTCCGGCCCGTTTAATATTGCCTTCCGGCCCATAGTATTTTGCCTTCCGGCCCATAATAGTATAAAACATAACACATACAACATATCACACATAACACATAAGTCATACATCATACCGTTCTTTCTATCACATAAAGTCTCGCCTTCCGGCCCATATAAGCATACATCACATATAAAGCATCTACCTCTCTAGACATAGCATAAATATAACATATACGACCTTCCGGTCACGCAGTCAAACCCTTCCGGGTGAAGTATAGTGAGAAGACTCACCTCGTAGTATGCAAGCTATAAACCCTTCGAGCCACTCGCACTCGATCCGCTAATCTGCAGGCTCCCTATAATACCACATACCTTTATTAATGATCTTATCAAACAAGACAACTGACCCTACTAAATTACATACAGGTCAACGGTCAACTTGACCGGACTCGTCGAGTGCAAAGGCAACTCGGCGAGTCTAGACACCCCGACTCCACTCGCCGAGTCTAAAGAACGACTCGACGAGTCCCAGTAAGTCTTCAAGCTACTCGCCGAGTCTGAAGAACAACTCGGCGAGTCCTAGTGAATCTTCAAGCTACTCGCCGAGTCTGATCATTGGACTCGGCGAGTCCTCACCATGCAGTCAAACAACTGCCTCCTGTAATTCGCATGATTCCGTAATATATAAATATGGGGCTTCCTGGACCTTTACACATTCTATTACTGGGATTTAAACACTTATAACAACACTATAATCTATCAAATCCTTAAATGGGTTTCCTAAACCCTAGATTCGTGTACAACACCAAAACTACAGAAATGATCCAAGGATTACTTGGAAAACGTGTTCCCTGTGTCCCCAACCTTCAGAGCTCGACCCCTTGATCCTCCTTTGATCACCACCTTGCCTCTCCTTGCCTAACAACCTCTTCAAGCTTCCACTAGCCTTCACCCTTGTTCCAGATGCCCACAGACTTTTTGGTTATCTTCAATCGGCCAAAAGACGAGACATGACGGCCCTAAAGACATTATATACGATTCAGAATCAAAACGGCTAGGGTTTCAGCTGAACAGCGTCGACTCGCCGAGTCCCTAATGGACTCGTCGAGTCCAGTCGCGAATCTGTGACCAAGACCGTGGTCCTACTCGGCGAGTCAGGCACCAACTCGCCGAGTCCCCTCCTAAATATGCCCCAAAAATAATTTAAAGAAATACCTGAAATTCCGGGCTGTTACACTGAGCCCTTCTTTTCCAAATCAATGATACCTGAAACCATAAACAAAACTGTAAGCACGAAGCTTAGTGAGTTCCCCAGAGCGTACCCCACACAATCCACATAACCACATAATCCATATCAGCTATAACAACTACATAAACCGTAACAATCTCATAATCATGCATATACCCATATAAAGATGCCATGGAAACCCTCCAAGGTCTTATTCACATACTCACGTAAATCATATCAACTACACCAGCCATTCATATAAACATATGGGGAAGCCCTGGAAACCCTCCAAGGTCTTACATCGGGTGCCCTGGAAACCTTCCAGGGTCTTAGCCCACTTCCATGGGAACCCCCCACATAGTCTTCACTAACTACCAATCAAACCATACATACCAACATATAAGCTAAACATGCAAACACATAAGGGTGCCCTGGAAACCCTCCAGTGTCTTACACCTGGTGCCATGGGAACCCCCACATGGTCTTAGCCCAATGTCATGGGAATCCCCACATGGTCTTAACTAAGGATGCCATAAAAACCCTCCAAGGTCTTACACCATAGTGCCTCGGGAACCCCCCGAGGTCTTTACCTACGATGTTGTGGAAACCCTCCAAGGTGTTACACATAAGTGCCCCGGGAACACCCCGAGGTCTTCCATGCAAGTATCATAAAGACCACTAGCATATCACGTACCATATAATCAATTAGCATACCACATAATCACTAGCATACTCCCTATCACATAATCAGCTAACATGCCACATAATACAACTTCAAGTAGTGTATCGCATATCATAAAATGGGCCGACATTGGTGCCTTAGACCCATTGGTATGGTGAGGAGACTCACCTGTCACTACTGAAGTCCCGCAGATAAAACTCCAGTGCTGGTTGATAGGTTCCCGAACTATCAACATCAAATAATACCTAATTAATAATTGGGTCCCAATACATAACCACAACTCTATACTTGGGGTAAAAGTATTTTACTCTAACTTAGCTTTATTCATTCTGAGGCCCAATCCAAAGCCCCAAAAGTCAAACCATGGACCAAAGCCCAACATAAGGCCAAATTTTCCAAATTGGGCCCAACCTTTACATGGCCTCATTCAAAGGCCCAACCATTTAGTCCAGTCAAAACGTTTGGCATTTCTAATGGCCCGATATTTCATAATCTTAAATGCCCAATTATAGCCCATCTATGGCCCAATTTTCCAAATTGGGCCAAAACCTTCACATGGGCCTTACCCCTAAAGCCCATTAAATTATTATAGTCCATATAACTGTTCTTGGATGACCCATCAATATCCCAATCACCAAAGCCCAATAAAAAGGCCAAACTCAAAGCCCAAGTAAAATTAGGGTTTCACATAAAATGACAATTAGCGTTAAGTGTTTCTCACTTAACCCATTAAGGACTTAATCTATTAAGTGTTGGGTTTTGAGCATTCTAACACACCTAAGTGTACATGCAACCCTAAATACCTTGGATCTATGTTTTCTCTATTATACATGCAAATATGAACTTTCCAATGTGTTCATCCTAATTAGCATAATAATATGATTCATATGAATATATATCAAGTTAGAATTACATACCTCTTTAATGTAGAAAGTCTTCATGAAGCTTGATTGCCTAGTGCCCCAAGTGTGACACCTCAAATGGTTCACACAACACCAAATACACTTGGAATAACTTGAGAGAAACTTGAACACTCCTTGAAATCGTCTAGCCCTCACACTTACACATAGTGCACAATTTCTTGAGCCATGGGATTCTTTTTATGGTGGCTATTAGGGTTACACCATGTAACTCATGACTTTACCCATTCCTTATGCTCCACGGATTTTAACCTCCATGGATTATCCATGGGTCACCCCATGGACTTAGTCCAACATAAGGAATCTTGGATCACAAGCCCACATATATAAGAATGAATGATTTACACAATCAACCCATATATTTAATTCGTCTCCTTTTGATCACTTAATTAATTCCAAATTAATTCTTGATCAATACTAATTAAATAATCTTATTAATATATTAGAACTTATAATATATTAACCAACCTTAAGTGTTATTTCTCTCATTATAGTTTATCCAAATGCATGATGCCATGCAACCCAAATGGACCATGTCGGGTCGGGTCAAGTCTTACTAATTATAGTTATGGACTTAGACATTAATCCAACATTAAGTCCACGACTCTACTAGATAAATCATATGGTGTGATTGAGCTTAACACATAGTCCAATTCCAATGGGCTAAATGTGGGTCCCGATAAGTCCAAAGCCCATAAATCCAATATTAGGGTTTTCTAAACCCTAATTAGGGTTTCTAACCCTATCTTAGCTCAATAGGTCCAATAGCTAGGTCTTTTGATCAATTAAGGTTCATTAGGCCCATCAGGGTTTTGTTAGGCCCACTAGGGTTTCATTGGGCCCATTCTGTCCAAGCACCCCAAACGATTCAAAACGTAAACTAGGCACACCGCCACCCAACATGGCGGTTGGTGGCGGCAGCCACCACTTAACAGTGGTGGTTATGAGTATCCTTCTATTATTCTTATACCGATTACAATACAATTTACAATAATATCCAAATAACACACACACTCATAAAATAACACACACACATATACAGAACTACCCTTGTGGTGGCCGGTGGTGGTTCATGGTGGCAGCCACCACCTCACAGTGGTGGCAGCGGGGTTTTTCTTCAAATCTCCGGCCAAGAAACGATCCTAGAGCCCTCACAAGTAAAACACACACATACAAAACTACCCTTGTGTGATAAGCACAGTAACACTCAAATTTACACACCAAAACAGATGTAGCCACCCACCTGGTGGCACACGATGACGGCAGGAGACGGTGTCATCAACACGAATGGTGGCACATGGTCATCAGAGGAGAACATCAGCCACAACATCCGCCCGGAATGGCGACCTTGCAGCGATGGGGGAAGAAGAAGACGGTGGGGGACTAGCGGTTACTTGACTTCTCCGGGAAGGAAAGGCAGTCTAGCGAGCAAACGGTGGTAACAACCCACATAACTTCGTTTCCCGGTGGCCCTCATTGTCACCGATAGCAAGGGCTTCAATGGTGGGTTGTGGCTTCGACATTAGCGAGTAGCAGCGCCGGAGGTCATACGGAAGAGGGTGACGGCTGAAATGCTACTAGGTTTAGGGTGACGGAGGGATGACCGCTTATAAACCCCGATCCATATAAAATTTGGTCCATAAGGACACTATTAGCCGTTCCTTCCTCCATTTATTTCAAGATAGGTCCATATTTTACTCTTTCTACCCTGACTTCGTAGATTCCTTTCAGAATGAGTCCAGATGTTACCAATTACACCCTGCTTTCTAAAATCCTTACTAAATAAGCCCCAAAATTCCACTTTAACCCCCGAAGATTCAAATCTTGTCATTTGGCTTCCCAAAACGTACACCTTGATAATTATTATTTGAGTTTGGGCTATAATAATAATAATAATAATAATAATAATAATAATAAAATTACTTCTTGGGGTTCCGATTTATTATTTAACCATTCTATTTTAAACGGGATGTTACATTTTAATAGTTATTACTCCTTTTGTTAACAAAGAAATTATCTCAATGTTGTATTTCTGTCTACATAATCCGATAATTAATATTGTAAACTAATTACCAGATTGTCAAAATATTAAACAAGTGATTCAATAAAAAATAGTGATGATAACCAATGCAAATAAGCTGTAATTTAAATTTGAGAATTATGTGTTAAGCCATTATAATTAAAATATTCACTTATTATTAATATATTATCAAGTTTGTCCAAAAAGCATATTTATCTTACGTGGTCAGGTCTGATTACAAGAAAGATAGAAGAAGATTGTGATGTGATTGGACCAATTAAACATGACACAAGAAAAATAAAATCAACATGATAATTGCAGATTCTTGACTAGTAACTACACAAAATGACTCATGTTCTTACACGCCCCAATAATTGTAAGTTGCAGTGTAGAACCTGATGATTTAATGCAATTATCATTCCTTCCAACAACTATGAAAGAACCAATAAACACAAAATTATCACTCAAAAATAGAAAGAAGGTGGTGGTACAAAGAAAAAAAAGACGAGATCTTGATTTATCTAAAAGAGATAACGTGATCTGTTTTGTTAAGATGCAAATAAAGTTTTTTTTATTTGTTTGTTTGTATCTTAGGGGACGGAAACTCTGAAGTGTAAATTTATATTGAATTTTGAGTTTTTTTGTTAAGGAAAAATGTCACAGTAGCACAATCAATTATTGCCGTTTACCTTTTTTTTTTGCGTTGTAGGTCATTAAACTTACATTTTACCTGTCAATTAAATCGCTTTCATTAAATTTAACGGATATCTGGTTACTGAGCCTACATGGAAGTGTGATGTGCTGATGAAGTTTAAAGACTTATTGTGTAAATATATATATATATATATATATATATATATATATATATATATATATATATATATATATATATATTTTCCTTTTTATGCTTTTTTTGAAAAAATTATACAAATGGTCCATATGGTTTTCCAAAGGTCACAACTTTAGTCTCTGCTATTTTTTTTTTTGACAAACATGGTCCCTGTGATTTTCAAAACTTGCACGGTTGATCCTTTAGCCACATAAAATGACTTCATGGCCTTTTTCTATTTCTTTTACTTATTTCAATTAAAAAGAAAAAACTTAAAGTAAACTTCATTCACCCCTTTACACTTTTATAGGTTATACCAATCGTTTTCTTCTTCCTGTTTATTACCATTCTTTTCTCTCTCTACCTCTCTCTCTCTCTCTCTCTCTCTCTCTCTGAAATCGAACACATGATTATCGAAATCAAGCACCTATATTTTTGTACTTCATCTCTAAAGTTAGACCATAACATTCTTCATATACAAGAAGCCATTAAAACCAATTTTCAACATAAGATTACCATAATGGAAGCTAAAATCAAAGATCTACCACTAATTTCATCCATTTCTTCACCACCCCAGCATCATACCCCTTTCCACCGTCTTTCCTTCCCTTGCTCGATATCCATCACCCAATAGACTATGAAGAAAAGATCTATATAAGTCATCACACCTGGTGTCAACTCTTTTTTCAACTACATTCACAAGCTCCTTGCCAACATCATTAACACCGGTTGGCTAAGGGTTTATCGAATTGATGTGTCTGTTGGGTTCAACACTACCAGAACTGATTTTCCATCATAACCTATCAATGGATCCAAGTAAGGACTTATTCAAGAAGAATACAAGGGAACTTTAGGGGATAACTTTATTTATCTTTTCGTAGTACCATCACCAGATGCACACATAATTAGATTTCAAGGAACAAATGGGTTAAGGGTTTCTCCAACGAATTGAAGAAGAGTTCAGGGGTTCAAGGTTCTCCGATGATAATCTAATGATCTACGTATGTAACATTCCAAAAATCAAGGGTAAAAATTTCGTTTTTATTATGCCCAAAACATTCATTAACCTTTAATCCAACATCTAGAAGAGTTCTAAAATAAAACAATTATTAGAGTTAAAATCCCAAAATCACATATTACGGAAAACATGGGTATATGCGCTGCGATCAAGCCGGGCCCTTCCCTTTTGAACAGGAGATACCTGAAACCAGAAACCACAAGTTGTAAGCACGAAGCTTAGTGAGTTCCCCAAATACCGCATACCATACATATAATAAACATATAGTGGGCCCCGCCCTATCATCGGGCCCTGCCCGACATCGGACCTAGTTCGGCATCGGGCCGCGCCCGACATCGAGTTGAGCTCGGTAAAATGGCCCCCGCCCAACATAAAACAACATATATCAAATAAACACATATACATGCAATAATCACATAGATACATATCATACAAATATTAATCAGGCCCCACCCGACATCGGGCCTTAGCCTAGAAAACACATAAGCAACAACATATGCAAGAGTCACAAAGACATCTAGACTACTAACTACACAAAATAAACATGGGACGACATTGGTGCCTTTGACCCGCTAAATGGGGTAAGGAAACTCACCTCGAATGCAAAAGATCATTGAAAGAATTCTCTAGCTGTTTCCCTGATGACACCTCCGAACTATCAGATCAAAAATAGCACCCAATTAACAATTGGGTTCCAATCCATAACCACAAATTCATACCTAGGGTAAAAACACCATTTTACCCCTAACCTAGCCTTATCCAAATCCATGACCCAAACTATAATCTGAAAGGCCCACTAATCAACCAATGACCCGATTTTCCAAATTGGGCCCAACCCCATATGGGCCTTATCCTAAGCCCATAATCCCCTTAGTTACAATTCTAATTACCTCAAGTACCCCTTGGGACAAACTTAATGAAAGACATAAATCGAAAGTGAAAGTCAACGATCCAATTTGAACCAACTCGCTGAGTTGTCCTTTAACTCGTCGAGTTTCTCCATCAACTGTGTAGATCGGGAAAAACCAAATCAACTTGCTGAGTTGACCAACAAACTCGCCGAGTTCTCATAAGAACCAACAATTTAATTCATTAAACCGCCTTCATCGAATCCAAGATCACTAAAGCTCAGATCTCGACTAAAATGAGATCAAGAAGGGTAAAGTTTCCAACTTTACCCATAGAAACCACCTAAATGGGTCCAAGCCCAAACCCTAGACTTAAATGAGTGATGGATTAATCATTAAGCACTTAATCATCAAAGAAAAAACCCTAAAATGCAGATCTGACCTCATAAGGATAGATGACCACATAAAGTTTCCAACTTTATGCTTAAGCATGACTAGGAGGAGCTAAAAAGCTCAAAAAGGGCTAGATGAAAGACTTAATGAATGCATGAAGCCCTTAAATCCATAAAGTTGACACTTTTATGCCACAAGAGCTCATGTAGATCTTAGATCTGAAAGAATAATCATTTGGGACGTCCTAATCCCCAACATCTACCAAACCATGGCTAAGAAGCATAAAATCTAACCCAAGAAGAGATCCACACCACTAATAAGCAAGGTGAGAACTTGATACCTCAAAAACTTGGCAAACGAGAGAGAGATTCTGGATCCAAGACTTCTTCTTCAAGCCAAGCAACTCCTAATTCCTTAGCTCGTTCAACATTCACCAAAAATGAACACTCAAGGCTCTCCCCAAGCTCACACACACAACAATGGAATATAAGGATCGAGTTCAGGGTTTGTGGATAGAGGCGGCTGGTAAGGAGGCCAGTCAAAGAACTTCAGGCCTTTAAATAGGGTGCAACACCCTAACAATTAGGATTTCTCAATTAGCATCCAACTTGTTGAGTTCCCTTCACCAACTCGCTGAGTTGGTTCATAAAAATGAGCGTCCCAAAAGCCTCAAACACGTCGAGTTTCCCACCATCAACTCATTGTGTTGGTCCCTAGGAAAGGGATTTATTTCCATATTTAATCTTCTAGATTTCGGGTGTTACAACATACTTCTGCAATGATGATTTATTGAGCTCATAGATACACACATGTGTTTCAATATTGATTTCCACTATGGATATGATTAACACATCATAGAGATAATTTCTTGTTCATCTGATAGTTGTTTATGGCGAAGAGATGGAAACAGTTACGACAAGTAGGAATAGTTATTAGATTAAATCACCCTACAAATAGGATCAAATTTCTGAATTTGGATCGTTTTTCCAAATGCATCTTCATCTCCGATTACCGTATAAATTGTAATAAAAAACACGCAATCAAACGAGGACCTGCAAATATGGATTCTTTCTTTTGTAATATTATTCCAGTTCGAAGATGGATTTTTTGGAATTAATAAAAGTGTTGTGGATTTGGCTGAAAATCTTACATAATTGGTGGTAAACAATTATTGATTTGGGATTATGGAATTGAATGTTGTTTATGGATTGAGTAATGTCAAAGAGAAATCTGGAAGAGGGAAAAGGAAGGGTGGATACTTATTTTCTTGTTTTCTGTTTTAATTTTAATTAAAATAGGTAAAAGAAAAAGATAAATAAAATAGAAAAGGGAAAATAATTCATTTTATGTTGCTAAAAGACCAACATTGCAAGTTTTAGAAACCACATGGACCATGTTTGTAAAAAAAATTACAGGGACTAAAGTTGTGACATTTGGTAAACCACATGGATCATTTATGTTATTTTATATTTTTATAACTTTATTTAGAGCAAGTCACAACCACATAATCCTAACCTTATTCTCTTTATTTTGAACGAGAAATGAAGACATCTTTCCCGTCACCGGCAGAAGCAAGTACATTGTCGTCGTTACCAACATGAGCGAAGACGTCTTTCTCTTTTCTCTATTCTTTAGAAGAACACTGCTTCCCTTTCATAGAAACCCCTGTACATGTCAATTTTAACTTTGATTCAATATCCATAAGGATGATTCAACTATGACTCCGATTCACATAAACTTTTAGGTCCGCTCAACGTTGGTGTTGATGCCTGATCCGATTGTCAGACCTATGTTCCGATTTGCATAACTCTTTTTTCCAAAAATTGATTTTAAACATTTCCTGAGTATAATCTTGTATGTGAGAGAGATAGAGAAATGGGTTGAATGTGTACAAATTAAATAGAAAAAAGTAAAAAAATGACTTACTTGATAATTAACTTGTAAGTTTAATGATCAATTATGGATGACTAATGGCGTAGCCTACTGCCACATTAGCTTTCTTCGTGCGTCACATTTCCACATATGCTTGGTAACTAGGGATCCGTTTAAAATTAAAAAAAATGACTTACTTGATAATTAACTTGTAAGTTTAATGATCAATTGAGCAAACAATATTTTAGTTACCAAATCGGGTAAATGAAAATAATTGATTATGCTACATTGACATTTTTCCAAAGAAATAATATGACGTGGCCACAGTGGCACAAGTCAACCAACCATGTAGGCTCGGTAACCGGGGATCCGTTAGAAATAACAAAAATTACTTAATTGACATGTAAGTTGTAAGTTTAATGTCCTATTGCACACACAAAAAAACAACTTAATGACCAAATCGAGTAAATAACAATATTTGATTGTGTTATAGTGACATTTTCCCTTTTATTAATTACAAAAAATGAAAGGATTATCATAGTTATTGTTCTTCCTTAACTCCATAACCAAATAAGGGTTAAATCCACACATAAGGGATCTAATTTCTAGTTAGTGCTAACCTATAATTTTTGATAGATACACTTAACACACAACAAGTTTCAACCGAGAGTGAATTAAATACTCACATAGAGATATAAATTTTCTAGAACACACAAGTATCGGTTATAGAGGCTTAATGTAACATCCCGAAACAAGGTATGATTATCATTCTTGAATCTTTTCCTAAAGTGTCAAAATCTGTCCCTAATTGAGAAAAGTCGGCAAGAGTAGTACGCGAGGCGTACACATGAGTAGGCGCAGTGTACTCAGGTGCCATGCATAATCGCGGAGGACCACCTAATACGCTGGGTGTACTAGGCTCAGGTGCAAAACCCTAATTTGGAGTTGGCCCTTATATAAAAAATATTATGGCTTAATTTCTAACCACCCTTATCAGCCTCCAAGCTTCTCATAAACCCTAATCTCCTATGTGTGGCTTGTGTGTGTTATCGTAATTTTTGAGTGTTATTGGCTCTTGTAATTGAAAAAGTAGGTTAGAGAAGAAGAAGAAGAAGGTGCTAGCAAGCTTAGAGATCCATAAAATTCCCACATTTGTGCATCATTCTCAGGTATAAAGCTTATACCTTGGCTAGTATCTTTCTAGATCTCTTTAGTGAAGATTTATGAGCTAAAGTCCCCAAGTTTGGATCTTTTTGGAGTTTGGGGCTCTCCAGAGAGTTTAAGTCGTCCTTTCATTCATTTTAAGACATCTAGATTGAAAAAGATGCTTGTTTGATATTCCTTTTGACTCATGCATGAGTAAAGTAGCTTAGAACGGATGAAATGATGTTTTAAGCTTCTCCCAGCCATGCAATGGCTTAAAGACCATGAATTTATGAACTAAAAGGTTTTAAATTAGTCAGATCTATGGTTAGAATGGTTGTCTTAACAGATTAAGACGTCAAAAGAGTGGAATTGGAAGTTTATGGAGTATGCCGTACGTACTCCTACGATGCACAACGTAGCTGGATTCCACCCCATCGCATGCTTAGTCAGTTGTGTGCCCAATGCTAGGTGTAGTGCGACTAATATACTTGCTGGGTGTTGACTTTCTTTGACTTTGACTGTAACAACGTGAAATTTTCAAAACAAATTTTCATTTTTCAAACAACATAACCATCATTAAATATTCTCAAATCTCATGTTTAGCAATTGTCATCATAGTAAAATACATCCCAAGATCATAAAATAAATCTTCTGTCAGTATGTACAGATCATGGCGGCGCCTTCCCACGGTCCTCGCTAGTACCTGAAACACATAACACAACAACTGTAAGCATAAATGCTTAGTGAGTTCCCCAAATACCACTTACACACATACGCCCTTCCAGGCCATGATCTTCTGGTTCATGTGTCTCAGGGGACTTCCGTCCCAACCCGGTAAGCCTTCCGGTCCTACCCGTGTCGACCTTCCGGTCCAAAACTCCCTGACCTTCCGGTCTACATCATAATGCCTTCTGACCCATAACAGAATGCCTTCCGGCCCATAACAAGCATAACATACATAATACATACAAAACGGGTAACTAATCACATACAATGCATATATCTTATAGCATATCAGACCTTCCGGTCACACATAAGTACCCTTCCAGGTACAGTATAGTGAGAAGACTCACCTCTGATATCTTGGTAAATCACTAACTCGGTAGAAATACGATCTAGCCTCCGCCTAAACACATAAAGTAATATTCTCATAAATATAACTCTCAGAACTAGACTCTACTTTCTCTAAGTATCCTCAGAAGGGTGAAAGACCATTTTACCTCTCCTTTGGCTCAAAATCCCTCGTTGTTGACCAAACCCTAAAAGTCAACCAAAGCCAACGGTCAAACTTTGACCCGACTCGGCGAGTGCACTTGGGCAACTCGGTGAGTCCACCTGTGACCACTTAACTCTTTAGTCCCATTTAACATGTCGAGTGCCTCCCTTTACTTGACGAGTCCCCAGGTAAGAATCGCGGGGCTACCCCGACTCAACTCGCCGATTCCCAAGAACAACTCGGCGAGTACATGCCATGCACAAGATCCATTGACCTCCCAAGGTTAGATCTATTCCTCAAATCCATAGATCTGTCCTTCCCAAGCAATATAATCACGTAAAGCTCGAAACTTGATGCTTATATATATATATATACATACATAATGGCATCAAATGGTGATTTATTCCCAAAAATGGCAACCTATGTCCAATCACCCTAAAAAGGCTCATAAAGCTTCATGGGTTGAAGTCTCTGGACCCCTTTGAGTCCAGATCCAAAGCACACTCTCGAGAGGGGACTAAATACCCTACATATTCTTCTTCTAAAGGGTTAAAAAACCCAAACTCTATGAATCAACACCCAAAACTGGAGAAGGTCCGAAGGAATACCTTAATATGAAGCCTTTGATATCTGAAGACACTAGATTTGCACTTCCTTCAGCCTTCTTTGCCTTGGTCACCTTTTCCTTCAAAGTTTACCAACAATTGATCAACAATGGCCTCTCTTCTCCTCACAAGCGATCTAAGACTCTCTCTGGGGTGTGGTAGTCGCAATGGACAGCCATAAGGGCCTTTAAATAGGCTCCAACCCCGGAGGATTAAGGTTTCATTAAACAGCATGGACTCGCCGAGTCCAACGCGAACCCGGATGATCACCCGCGACCCTACTCGGCAAGTCTAAGCATCAACTCGCCGAGTTCCTTCACAAATTCCAAAAATACAATATTAAAATAATATACCTGGGATTCCGGATGTTACAATTCTCCCCCGCTAGAATCAGACATCGCCCTCGAAGTCTCATTCTGCAAACAACTCTGGATGCTGCTCACGCATCTCGCGCTACGGCTCCCAAGTCAGCTCTGACCCCTTCCTATGTTGCCACTGCACTTGCACCAAAGGCACTTCCTTATTCCTCAGAACCTTGACCTTCCGATCCGTAGTTGCCACCAGTCTCTCAACATAGTTCGGGCCTGCATCCACCTGGATATCCTCTAATGGTACCACTGCCGACTCGTCGGCTATACACTTCCTCAACTGCGACACATGAAAAGTGTCGTGAATCTTACCCAACTCCGCAGGTAGATCCAAATGGTAGGCTACCCTGCCTACCCTCGCGATTACCCTGAAAGGTCCAATATATCGAGGCCCCAACTTGCCCCTCTTCCTGAATCGGATCACTCCTTTCCAAGGAGAGACCTTTAAGAGTATAAAGTCACTGACCTGAAACTCGAGCTCGGACCGATGCCTGTCTGCATAACTCTTCTAACGACTCTGAGCGGTCAATAACCTCTGCCTAACCTGCTGTATCTGCTCAGTCATCTGAAGCACGATCTCCGTACTACCCATTACACGCTGCCCTACTTCTCCCCAACATATGGGGGTCCGACACCTCCTCCCATACAACAACTCAAAGGGTGGCATACCAATGCTCGAATGATGGCTGTTGTTGTACGGAAACTCTGCCAAGGATAAATATGTGTCCCAACTCCCGCCAAAATCCAGAACACATGCTCGGAGCATATCCTCGAGTGTCTGAATGGTCCGCTCACTCTGCTCGTCCGTCTGTGGGTGGTATGCGGTATTGAAATGCAGCCTCGTACCTAACTCCTCATGAAACTTCTTCCAAAATCTAGAAGTAAATTGTACGTCTCAATCTGAAACAATCGACATCGGAACCTCATGCCGCGATACCATCTCCCTCACATACAACTCTGCCAGCCTCTCAGCAGAAGAGCTCTCACTGATAGCAAGAAAATGAGCGCTCTTCGTTAACCTATCCACAATCACCCAAATTGCATCGACTCCCCTTGCAGTCCTTGGAAATTTGGTGATAAAATCCATGGTAATCTGTTCCCACTTCCACTCGGGGATCTCCAGCGGCTGCAGTTTACCATGCGGATGCTGGTGCTCGGCCTTAACCTGGCAACAAGTTAGGCACCTCTCAACGAACCATGCCACATTCCTTTTCATACAGGGCCACCAATACTCCTTCTTTAGGTCCAGATACATCTTAGTGGCCCCGGGATGGATCGAGAACTTCGATCGATGTGCCTCTTCCATCAAAATGGTATGTGTCCCGCCCACAAACGGTACCCAAATCCGACCCTGAAATGTCATAAGTCCCCGGCTATCGGTAACGAACTCCGATACTTGCCCAACAACTCGCTCCTTCTTTTGGTTTTCTGGTCTCACAGCCTCGGCCTGGGCCCCTCGAATGGTGTCCAATACCGGAGTCATCACTGTCAACCTCATATAAACGTCTCAAATCGGGGCGCTCTCCGCCCTACGAATCAAAGCATCGGCTACGACATTAGCCTTGCTCGGATGGTACAGGATCTCACAATCATAATCCTTCACCACATCCAACCATCTCCTCTGGCTCATATTCAGGTTGGGCTGATCCATCAAGTACTTCAGACTCTTGTGGTCCGTGTATATGGTACACCGAACCCCATACAGATAGTGACGCCAGATCTTGAGGGAAAACACCACAGCCCCCAGCTCCAAATCGTGGGTGGGATATCTCGACTCATGAGGCTTCAGTTGCCTCGATGCATACGCTATCATGTGCCCCCTTTGCATAAGCACTGCCCCCAACCCAGATATTGATGCATCACAGTACACCACAAAATCCTCCATCCCTTCCGGGAGTGCGAGCACCGGGGCTTCGCACAACTTCTGGCGAAGTGTCTCAAATGAGGACTTCTGCTCCGGACCCCATGAAAATGCAACACCCTTCCGGGTCATCTTGGTAAGTGGCACGACGATCTTGGAGAAATCCCTAATAAATATCCGATAGTAGCCGGCCAATCCCAGAAAGCTCCTGATCTCGGTGGGCGATCTCGGCACCTCCCACCTCATGACCGCCTCAATCTTAGCTGGATCGAACAATATCCCATTCTGGTTGACGAGATGTCCCAAGAATTGAACCTCTCGTAACCAAAACTCACACTTGGAGAATTTGGCATACAACCTCTCCGATCTCAGAACTCCAAGGATCTCCCTCAAATGCTCCTCATGCTGCACTCTAGACCTTGAATATACCAAAATATCATCAATGAATACGATCATCGACCGATCCAGCATCGGCTTGCACACCCTGTTCATGAGATCCATGAACGCAACTAGGGCATTGGTGAGCCCAAAAGGCATCACCACAAACTCGTAATGCCTATAATGAGTTCTGAATGCAGTCTTCTGGATATGATCATCCCGAACCCTCATCTGATGATAACCTGACCTCAAGTCTATCTTGGAGAACCAAGATGCCCCCTGCAACTGATCGAACAGGTCATCGATCCTCGGTAACGGATACCGGTTCTTGACCGTCAACTTGTTCAACTCCCGGTAATCAATACACATCCGGTGTGAACCATCCTTCTTCTTGACAAAAAGGATTGGCGCTCCCCAAGGTGAGCTAATCGGTCGAATAAAACCCTTTCCCAACAGCTCCTGAAGCTGCGAGGATAACTCTTGCATCTCTGGCGGCACGAGGCGATAAGGCGCCTTGGTGATAGGTGCTGCTCCCGGAACCAAATCGATACGGAACTCCGCTTGTCTTTCCGGAGGCACGCCCGACAGTTCCTCGGGGAAAACATCCGGAAACTCGCACACTATTGGGACCTCATCAATCGAACTTGGCCTCCCCGCGGCTACTCGTGTGTCCATCACATAAGCTACAAACCCACGACAACCTTGCTGCAAACTCTGCCTCGCCCTGGCAGCCGAACAAAACGCCAACCCAGGACGCGTACCGTCGCCGTACACAATAAGAACTCCCCCAATAGGATCTCGTATGGTCACCAGCTGTCTCTCGCAGTCAATAACCACTCCAAACTTACTCAACCAGTCCATGTCCATGATGACACAGACACCTCCCATCGTGATAGGAACTAGATCAATCGGGAACTTGACGCCAAAAATCTCGAGCACACATCCTCGCATCACCTTGGTGGCATACACCGCTCTCTCATCAGCTATGGAAACCCTCAGGGGTCGACTCATCACCTCCAGACTAATACTGATGTGCTGACTAAAAGCCAAAGATACAAAAGACCGACTCGCACCCGAGTCAAATAATACCAAGGCAGGTACAGAATTCACATGAAAAGTACCTATGCATATTATAATATAAGCACAATATCTCAATAAGAAAGTAAATACACGAAAGAATACATACCAGCCACTACATCGGGCGCCGCATGGACCTCCTCCGCAGTCAACTGGAAAGCTCTCCCACGAGCCTTCGGAGCCTCGGCCTTCTCCGGTCGAATCCCAGTAACCCTATCAGCAGGCGCAGATCCCTGGTGTAGCTGAGGACACTCGACCTTCCGATGGCCGGTCTGGTTGCGATGGAAGCAAACCATAAATCCTTTGGGGCAATCCCTGGCGATATGCCCCTCCTTGCCATATTTGTAGCAAGCACCCGATTGACAGGCCCCCTCATGACCCTTGCCGCACTTCCCGCAAGTGCGGCCCTTCTGGCCTCCCGTCCTCGAATCGGCGGACTTGGTCTGCTTGGCTGCTGGATGAGACTGAGCCAGCCGTCGATCCATCCTCCGAGACTCGGCCTCCTCCCTGGCCTGAGTCTCCAACTCAATCTCCCTTTTCTGGGCATTTGCCTGGGGCTCAGCAAATGTCCGGAACGTTGAGTTCGAAACGAACTCCCGAATGTCCTTCCTCAGAATACCCAAATACCGGCTCATCCGTGCCTGCTCAGAAGACACTTGCTCATGGCAGAACATCGCCCTCTCATGAAACTTCCGGGTGAGCACAGTAACCGAATCATTACCCTGCTTGAGGGTCAAGAACTACTGAACTAGCCGTTCCCTTTCCACCGGGGGAACATACTCGTCTCTGAACATGGTGGTGAACCTCTCCCAGGTCACTGCTGAAATCTCTACAAGAGTGAAGTTCGCTGTCACGAACTTCCACCAATCCTTCGCTCCTAAGCGAAGCTGGTTCAAAGCGAACCGTACCCTCAGATGCTCTGGACATGAACACATATAGAAGCATCCCTCAATGTTAGCAATCCATCTCATCGCAGCGATTGGATCCTGCGTCCCATCAAACTCGGGTGGCTTTGTGTTGCTGAACTCCCGGAACAACAATGTAACACCCAAAGTTTCAAAGGCCAAGAAGGGAAAGAAAAGCCCTAATTTAAGGGCCGACTCGGCAAGTCCAAGGAGGGACTCGGCGAGTCCGAGCAGGATCCGGGTCGAGGTGTAAGCGACCGACTCGGCGAGTTGGTCAAGGTGACTCGGCGAGTCTGGTCTGTGCGTGGAAAACCCTAAATTCGGGACTTGGGGCCTATATAAATGTCTTAATCTTCTTCCTAGGGTTCCTTACTGCCTCTTTAGCCCTGGATATCAAACCCTAGCCGTCATATCTCCTAGTTGAGCCTTGGAAGGTGCATTAAAGCTTGGAAAAGGAAGAAGGAACTTGGAGGAGCAAGAAGGAGCTATAGATTTGGGATTGTGAGTTCATTCTGAGCACTTGGAGGTAATAAACTAGTTCCTGGACCCTTTTTGCACCTAGATCTATGTGTGGTTCTTGGGGCTCTTTTGCCATAATGTTATTATTTTGGGTTAGAAGCCGGATCTGGAGTTGCTACTTCAGATTCAAGTGTTTTAGGGCCTGGAGAAGCATAAAGTATCAACCATTGAGTCGTTTTGAAGTCCCTTGGCCTTACACCCTAGTTAATGGCGTATCTTGCCTAGATCTCCTTCTCTACACGTAAAGTTTGCAACTTTACGTGTGGAATAGGCTTGGGAAGGGTGGATCTATAGTTTGGAGTCCATGCATGACTCAAAAATCCTCTGCATGTAAGGAGATCTGAAGGGACTCGACGAGTCCTTTGAGTGGACTCGGCGAGTAGCATGAAGTTTTGGAGAAACTCGACGAGTGGGATGAACAACTCGTCGAGTCGTATGAAGATTGCCTTGGACTCGGCGAGTCTGTTCTTGGACTCAGCGAGTCAGGTCGCGAAACCCCAAACCCTTCAAGTTGTGACTCGAATCAGTGAGTCGGGTGGAGACTCAGTGAGTTGAACAGGTCTGGACTCAGAAATCGGTAGACTCGGCGAGTCATGGACTGACTCGGCGAGTCGAGTCGCGAATGAAAGGAATCTGATCATTTTGAACTCGGCGAGTCAGTAGGGTGACTCGGCGAGTAGGGTTGACCTGGAAGGTTGACTTTGACCAGGACTTTGACTTTGGACCAGGGTGGACTTGATTGTCTTTCGGGGGTCAGTTAGACTCAGTGTTGCATTGATATTGGTAGTTCGGGGAGCAAGGGGAGCAGGAGTTCCGTGAGTTGTCGGGAAGCAACTAGTGAGATCATCAGCAAGTTCAGCCAGTTCAGGTGAGTTTCCCTTTGTGTGAATGGGTCTAAGGCCACAATGCCGGCCCATGTAGTTATGAGTAGAAGACCTGGGGGTTAGCCCTAGGCACAGTATGCTAGCATTGGTTGCAGTACGAGGTCCAGTAATAGCGGGCGGGCGCCCAAGGAATTGTTTATATATGATAGTTTATACTTGTTGTCTGTGTGATACATGTATGTACCTGGTAGGGAGGTGAGTGTGGGCGAGGTCCCGTATCTCACCAATAGCAGAGTGTGGATGGGGTTCCATATCTCACTAGTAGCAGATTAGGGGCGAGGCCCGAATTAGAACAGGAGTGAGAGTAGGCTAGGCCCGTACCTCACTACCATTAGGAGCATGGGTGGGGTTCCATGACTCCTCAGTAGCAGGACATGGGCAACGCCCAGGAAAGGCGAGGCCTTAGGACAGAACCAGTTACATGTGTTAGTTATGTGTTATGAAATGTTTATGTGTTATTATTTGTTGACGGGCGAGGCCCTGTGACAGGCGAGACCTAAGTAAAACAGATCTGTATCCGAGCGGGGCTCGAAGCCAGGCGGGGCCTGGAGCGGCGGGGCCGTTGTAGCGGGCGAGGCCCGAGGTAGGGGGCGTGGCCCAGTATGTGCAGTATGTGGTTATGCATGGTATGTGGTAGGGTGGGGAACTCACTAAGCTTCGTGCTTACGGTTTTCAGTTTTGATTTCAGGTACTTCCGGTAGCGGAGGAAAGAGCTCGGGGTGATTGCATGGCACACACCATAGATTAGACAGCCTGGGGATGTTTACTCTGATAACGAACATATGTTTTGAAAACTTATACTCATATTATGTTTTGGAATGATGATGTTACTTTAAGTAATGATTTATTAAAGAAAATTTTGGTCTTACATTTTGGGTCGTTACAAACAACAAGTCACCTCTTTGAGGTATGGCAACAGCCACAGCTGCTGTAGCTGCAATGGTTGTGGCCTCAGTCACCGTGGTGTACCGCTCATCAAAAGTCTCCAACAGTGTGGTCTTGATAGACCCAAACATCTCCGGAATCTCGACCCTGATCGCCGCAGCCACCTTATCGTGGATCATCTGACGAAGCTCCTCGTCACTCACACCGCTCGCCTCAGGTCTGTGGCGTGTCCCAACCATGATGCCTCTGAAATACAACATAAAAATATCAAAGACTCGATCGAGCATACTCGCACTCGATAACGCAACCCTACTCGGCCTCCAATACCCAAAGGATTCTTACTTGGGCTGCTCACTGATCCGGTGTCTTTAGTAGTACGGGCCCTATACTACTGATTACACCGCATCAACATTCACCCCAAGTCCTCCTCCTTGGATTCCGGAATGCAAGTACTCTATTTTTGCTATGCATTGGCTACCTACTCGCTCTCAAGGCATCTCATAGCAGTAGGATTCTCCTAGACTAAGGCATCACAAATCAGGCGACTCTAGTCCTAATATGAATACCTAGTCTACTCTAGCATGCATAACATATCATAGCATATCTCATAACACATATTATAAGGGTATTTTGGGGATTTTACCGTTCGGGCGCTGGCTGACCGTACACAATGCTCCTTCTTTGGTTATCTCAAACCCTCTTGTAAAATTTAATGCTTTTATTATTGGACTTTTGTTCTCAAATCCTAGGTTTGAGTTCAGTTACGACCGAAGGTGCACCCAAATCCCTCAAATAAAGGCTCTGATTCCAACTTGTAACAACGTGAAATTTTCAAAACATTTTTTCATTTTTAAAACAACATAACAATCATTCAATATTCTCAAATCTCACGTTTAGCAAATGTCATCATGTAAAATACATCCCAAGATCATAAAATAAATCTTCCATCAGTAAGTATAGATCATGCCGACGCTTTCCCACGGTCCTCGCTAATACCTGAAACACATAACACAACAACTGTAAGCATAAATGCTTAGTGAGTTCCCCAAATACCACATACACATATACGCCCTTCCAGGCCATGACCTTCCGGTCCATGTGTCTCAGGGTACTTCCGTCCCAACCCGGTAAACCTTCCGGTCCTACCCGTGTCGACCTTCCGGTCCAAAACTCCCTGACCTTCCGGTCTACATCATAATGCCTTCCGACCCATAACATAATGCCTTCCGGCCCATAACAAGCATAACATACATAGCACATACAAAACGTGTAACTAATCACATACAATGCATATATCTTATAGCATATCAGACCTTCCGGTCACACATAAGTACCCTTCCAGGTACAGTATAGTGAGAAGACTCACCTCTGATATCTCGGTAAATCACTAACTCGGTAGAAATACGATCTAGCCTCCGCCTAAACACATAAAGTAATATTCTCATAAATATAACTCTCAGAACTAGACTCTACTTTCTCTAAGTATCCTCAGAAGGGTGAAAGACCATTTTACCCCTCTTTTGGCTCAAAATCCCTCGTTGTTGACCAAACCCTAAAAGTCAACCAAAGTCAACGGTCAAACTTTGACCCGAATCGACGAGTGCACTTGGGCAACTCGGTGAGTCCACCTGTGACCACTTAACTCTTTAGTCCCATTTAACACGTCGAGTCCCTCCCTTTACTTGATGAGTCCCCAGGTAAGAATCGCGGGGCTACCCCGACTCAACTCGCCGATTCCCAAAAACAACTCGGCGAGTACATGCCATGCACAAGTTCCATTGACCTCCTGAGGTTAGATCTATTCCTCAAATCCATAGATCTGTCCTTCCTAAGCAATATAATCATGTAAAGCTCGGAACTTGATGCTTATATATATATATACATACATAATGGCATCAAATGGTGATTTATTCCCAATAATGGCAACCTAAGTCCAATCACCCCAAAAAGGCTCATAAAGCTTCATGGGTTGAAGTCTCTGGACCCCTTTGAGTCCAGATCCAAAGCACACTCTCGAGAGGGGACTAAATACCCTACATATTCTTCTTCTAAAGGATTTAAAAACCTAAACTCTATGAATCAACACCCAAAATTGGAGAAGTTCCGAAGGAATACCTTAATATGAAGCCTTTAATCTCTGAAGACACTAGATTTGCACTTCCTTCAGCCTTCTTTGCCTTGGTCACCTTTTCCTTCAAATTTTACCAACAATTGATCAATAATGGCCTCTCTTCTCCTCACAAGCGATCTAAGACTCTCTCTGGGGTGTGGTAGCCGCAATGGACAGCCATAAGGGCCTTTAAATAGGCTCCAACCCCGGAGGATTAGGGTTTCATTAAACAGCGTGGACTCGCCGAGTCCAACGCGAACCCGGATGATCAACCCAACCCTACTCAGCGAGTCTAAGCATCAACTCGCCGAGTTCCTTCACAAATTCCAAAAATACAATATTAAAATAATATACCCGGGATTTTGGATGTTACATTGACCTTTGGTCAAAGTTTGGGGTTTTGGGACCAAGGGAAAGGAAAAATGGTCCTTTTGCCCTTAGTAGGTGTAGTCGTGGATTTTGGACTCGTTAGTTGTTTTGGACCTTAATTATTAATTAAGATTAATTATTTTGTTGACAAAACAGAGTCTAGATCCGGTAGTTCGGGTGCTAGATTTTTTGTGTCATCAGTATCAGGTGAGTTGCCTCACTTACTCTTACCTATATGGTAGGCTAACTATATTATGATGGCCAGTTAGGTCTAGCTGCTATGTTATGTTATGATATGATAATTATATGTGACTGAGGCTACTGATAGCTAACTAGGGGTTCCTGATAACCCTACGAGCATGCTGTTAGCTCAACGGGACTACTGATAGTCTCGGGGTTGCAGATAACCCATAAATGTTTACTTATGTTATGTTATATGTGGTATCTTGGGGATCTCCTTAAGCTTTGTGCTTACAGTTGATGATTTATATGTGGCAAGTACTTCGCAGGATCGCAAGAATATGAAGGTCTGATTGTACACATGCACTGAGAAGTCAAAACCCTCTAAAGACAGTTGAGAATGGATGTCATATAATAAATATATGAATTTTAAATGGAGTTTAGCAGTCTAAGCCCTCTAAAATAATAAATTAAAAATAAAGTGAGAATTAGCCGACGACGTCTAAATGAAAATTGTAGATCTCGTCGATAGCTACGTGTGAATATAAAGAACGTCAAAAATAGATTTTGTATGAAGAAGTTACGAATGTTTGAAGTTTTCCCGAGTGTGCAACGCGCTTCTAGAAGCTGCTACACTGTTCCAGCCGACGAACGCCACGTGTCACGAGGATGGCGGCCAAGCAGAGCCAGGGCGTGGCGTGCCTCCCCATATTTCTGTCTCGTTTTTCTCTCGATTTTGTTGGAAGATCTCTTTAGTTTTTAAGATTCTAGTGAAGCTCTGGGGTCCTAAATGCCCGACATTAGTAGCTATTAGGTCAGAGTCCTACCAGTGCCATTTCCAGACTTTTTGTCAGGAAAATCTCTGTAAGTTAAGCTACATTTATATTGCTTTCAATGTAACTTATATTTATATTCATAATCGTTGTTATGAATTTATAAATAAGATTTATCAGTAATTCCAAATCATTATACTGATTGGTCTACTTACCGGAATGATGCATAGGCTGGATTTAACGAGATGTTTAAAGTGGGATTTCCAAATAGTATACTTTGTATACTAAACGGACCCTAACTACGATATAATTATACATGTTTGTTCCTGACTT
Source organism: Lactuca saligna (assembly GCF_052625555.1). NCBI lineage: Eukaryota > Viridiplantae > Streptophyta > Magnoliopsida > Asterales > Asteraceae > Lactuca > Lactuca saligna. The sequence goes on from NC_136422.1 coordinate 151,614,380, forward strand.
GATAGATCTTGGCGCAGACACTGAGATTAATGAGAAATCTAGACTGTCATTAGTTGCCAGAAGTATAAGATTAAGACTTCATGATATAAACCTAGGTTACATCAAAGGAAAAGCTAAGTACTAAAGCGAAGTGCTGCCCAACTTTCCAGTCTTACACTTTTAACAAGTGAGTGCATAGTCAAGTTTATCTTACACACACACACACACACACACACATATATATATATATATATATATATATATATATATATATATATATATATATATGAAATATTTAGATAATTAAATGATATATGTGCTTATGTGTAAAAATGTTCTGTGATAGATGAATATTGTAAGATGATTTTTATACGATTTATACCGTATATGTATTTTCATGATTATAATACATTGGGTAGTAAAAGGTAATGAAAGATTAATATGATAAGATGTCACAATATGATGAGAGATGAAAATAATGATAGGATGTGACAACATTAATTGTACTATTGTACTAACAATGTAGGAACTGGTACTATTGTACTAACGGCGTAGGAACTAGTACTATTGTACTAACAATGTAGGAATTGATACTATTGTACTAACGATATAGTCATATAACAGAGTATAGATGATGACAATCGAACTATTCAAGACAGTCATGTGGAACACATACAAGTTTATAACCTGTAGGCGATGAACTTTGTGCCCATTTGATGTACTCTACTTCCTACTGATATGTATAGTAGAGAAATCCCTGAAATAGTACTGTCAGCAATGATGATTTTGATGATCCTTAGGATAAATCCTTAGGGATGAATATAAAAGAAAACCTACTAATATGTATTGCAGAGAAATCCCTAAAACAATATTGTCAACAATGATGATTATGATGATCCTTAGGGTAAATCCTTAAGAATAAAAATAGAAGAAAATGGGGATGGGTAATCAGATTAACTGTTTGATAATTAAACATATCAACTATATTATTTTGGGTTTAAAACCCTATATACGCAACAAGTTTTCAAACTTGTCCCACCCAGTTTCTATATATCACATGTATCGAAACAAAGGTATTTGATGTTTGGAAATGTGAAAAATTAGAGGAAACATAGGCAATTAGATGTTGTAAGCCAGTAATGATTACATTTATGCTTATGTTTTGTTGTATCAGTTATGACATCCTAAGTTTTAATATTCAATGAAAAACATTTCTTCAGGAATATTTTTACGGGACAACTATATAAAGAATACTCTGTTTTTTAAAATAAGTATAAATAAAAATATCTTTTCTGACCATGAAAATGAGGATATCACATGTGCATTGAACACTTGCATGAAATTTGGTGTTGTATGTTAATATTTCCTTTAACACCAAATTCTATCATTCCCATATTCACAAATAATGTTCAAGTTTTCCATGTAGACTAAAATCCTTGTCCCTTTGTGTCCTCTTGTTTTCATGAAGAGACTAGCATTAGCTATAGTTATCATGTAGCCATGATCTCAAAATATTCTGCAATTTTTACAAACCATGCTCTTGGAGATTGCTTTAAATCACAGAGGGACTCATTGAGTGTACATAAATAATTGGGGTGTACCTTTCTTACAAAACCGAGAAGCTGCTCCAAATGGATCATACGATCAAGATAGTCGTATAGAATGACATTGTTGAACACGATCAAGATAATCGTATAGATGGCGTTGCTAACGTGTATTTGTCATACCTTCAAACCTTTACTAACGAATAGGGAAAGAAAATCTCATATCATGGTCAACTTAACTACGGGGCTAAAGGTTTCTTGTAATGTAACCCATATTATCAAGAAAAGCACAATGATATGAGTCGTACTTGAATTTAGGGCTGTAAATGAACCGAACATTCAACGGACTATCCGTGAACCATTCGGCGGAAAGTTCGTTTATGTTTGCTTATTTAATAAGTGAACAAACATTAACACAAATTCTCACTTGTTTAGTTAAATGAACGAACATGAATAATGGTCTCGTTCGTTCAATTATGTTCGTGTACATTTGTTTAATTGTGTTTGATTACATCACTATATTATATGTTCATTTACATTCATATATGTTCATATATACTTGTTTATCTATGTTTATTTATGTTTGTTCGTTTAACATGTTCACGAACATAAATGAACGGACATGAATAATGTAATTTGTTAAACGAACGAACATGAACAAGAAACATCATTCATTTATCTGTTCGAGTTCGTTTGTTTGTTCGATTTACTTAAACGTACGAACACACACAAGCCCTCATTCATGTTTATTCGGTTTGTTTACAGCCTTATTTGAACATATCTATCGAACCATCTGCTTTTCCATTTAACCTTATACAACCATTTTCATGATACAAGTTTTACATCAAATGGTTTTGGAACCAAACCCTAGGTTTGGTTTGTTATCAAAGTATCGTACCTTCCTTAAAGGCACAAAACTATTCTTTTTTATTACAAGCTAGCCCATATGATCGTGGCTCTATCACCTCGTCTTCAACTAAGGCGACATTAACATATTTTGGATTAAGTTCCCTTGTCTTGCAAATTGTCTTAAAAATGACATGGAGCGTAAATTTCTATCATAGATAGTGTTTCCACAATTTTTTTGCTAAGTGACGATTTTTCCTCTCAATCTGTATTTTGTCGCGCGCTGGGGTGACTTCATGTTGAGCTTTGGTGGGTTGCTTAAACCATTTTTTTTTAATTTTACAACAAGGTATATACAATTAAAATTAATGACTATTCTTAAATAAATTTAGTGAACTATCTTAGACCGGAGGGAGTGGGGTACAACCACTGCCACACTTTGGTGCCACGTGTGCAAGACCCCCCCCCCCCCTGCAGTAGGAGGTGCACTGCGGCCGTAGAAGGGAGCACCCCTTTGGAACACAACCAATAATAATTTTTATTTATTAAAAAAAAACAAGTGTGACACCACTCCTTGGGTGTGGTATGAAACCACATTTTTGTTGTAAACGGTGAGATGATGCCTACGTGACAATAAATGAAGTGCAACTTTTGTGACACCATTCCTTCTAACGTTATTATTTTAGACAACTAAAATACATATATTTTTATAACCCATAATTTATATTTTAATAGCCCAATCTAATATAAGTAGCACAATACAACTTAAATTAAAAAAGGAAAAAAAGAAAGGAAGAAAAAAATAACAATAACTATGTGAGGGCAAAGCAACGTTTCATCTCCAAGCCTCACAGTTACCGAGCGATCACCATTAGACATCACTTTTAGGTGCGCCAGTACCACCGTCGGCAGTTGCCGTCTGCCCCTCCATCATTAGTAATGATATAATTGTAAAAATATATCAAAATATAATTAGATCTTGTTGGATACACTTGTACGAGTTTTAAATATTTTTTGGCATATAAGACTCGACTCGATTCGAACCCGCAACTAGTATTGTTTGATTTTTTTTTTTTTTTTTTTTTTTTTTTTTTTTTAATTTTCCATCAGTTTAATTTAAATAGTGAACAATTTGGTTTTACACGGCATATTAGGATAGGTTAGTTGAGGACCAATCTTGTTCCCTTCTAGTATTCAACAAACTCAAATGTCAAGTATTGGTCCCCTTATTCAAGTATAAGGTGTTGTTTGTTTTGGAAGTTGTTAAATGTCTTTTGTTTTTTTTCAACTTTGTGGAAGAAGACCTGCACTTGCGAAACGTCTACTCGTCACAAGGGAAAAGTGCTCAAAAAATACTTTTGTAGAAAACAAACAATGCTTAAGTCTCTCTTTCGGCCACAGTCTTGAATTCTTTAAACTTTGCTAGCACCTCCGACTTTTCCTTCATAAAATACACCCACGTAAAGCGAGATCTGGAAATCATCTATGAAGGTCACAACATATCAGATGCCTTTAATTGAAGATTGTTTTACTAGACTGAAAACCTCTGAATGCATAATTTCTAGAGGAAACATAACGTGGTAAGTTGATTGTTCGTGAGGTCGCTGATGAGCCTTACCTTATTGGTAACCGACACACACCAAGTCCATCTTAACATAGAGTTGTGGTAATGTGGTGACCATTTTCTTCTTCATTATCATCAACATTCTAATTCTTCTTTGTCTTTTACATATATTTTTCTTCGGCAGACATCACATAATAGCTTTTCAAGTAAAAACATATATAGCTGTTTTTTTTTTTTTTTTTTTTGTCTTCCCCTCTATCAATTAGTATTCATGAATTAAATAGATAATTAGATATAATATTTAAATTCAGAACATCGATATTGTATAAGAAAATGTCAATCATTGCCGAATGAAACATAGTTATGATCAGACAATTTTTTAATATTGCATGTCAAATCATGAACTCATATACTATATTGTCGTATCTACGTAGCATGCTAATTAATATTATAAAAATGATTTGGATGTTAATATTTGTAATTATATGGGATTAAGCATGTCCTTTCGGTTAACGATCAAACTAAAGAATTGACACAGCATTGACTTCTTGGCCAGCAACCCTTATAATATTAAATTTGTATTTAAAAAAATTAAAATTATTATTTGTTCATCTATAGGTTTAACAAATTTTCTTTCTATCTACAAACAGTCAAACAATATGGTTTTCATTTTGTTAGAGTTTAATCATTTCAAGGAACTATTCAAAACAATTCCACATAAGAGAGATAATCCTAGTGAAAAAACAAAAATACAATATTTAACGTGGTTAAGAAAGATAACTTTTATTAATACTTACCAAAATAGAATATTTAGTTACACGAATTCAGATAATCTAGTTATAAGAGCACAACGACCTAAAATTAGTTAATAAGGTCATACCCAAAAACTGTGGCAAATCTATCATGTGGCTATAAGTAAAGAGTGAACCATCATTTTTCCCTCGATAATAAAATGCATTTTCATCTAATTAAATTTGAAAATATATGCATGGCCAATTGTGTATAAATCTCTCATTTTATACACGCGATCAATATCCACAAATAATAGCGTCTATACACCTAAAAAAGTTCTAATATTTAAAATACATAAATTATAAAATTAATTTAAATTATTTATGAAGAGAATTTTGTTCCTTCTCTCTATATGTATATGTGAAACATAGCTCATATCAACAGTTTCTATCTTGATTGTTTCTCCTCATTCCTACAAAAATGCCAACCAAAATGGTAAACATCTCTCTCTCTCTCTCTCTCTCTCTCTCTCTCTCTCTCTCTATATATATATATATATATATATATATATATATATATATATATATATATATATATATATATATATATATATATATTGATGTGGAATTTAATTGTGTGATGACAAATGGTGGTTGTAGATGACATGTTGCAAAGAAAAGGCTGTTTTGGTGGCTGTTTACGAGGAGAAACCGAGAAAAAGAAGATTAAAAACAAGCAAGAACAAGGACACTAAACAAGAACATCATCATCACCATCACCACCACCACCATCTCCATATCCACCAGTCAAAGAACAGTGTAGGAAACAATAGAAAAGCCGAGCTTCTTAGCTACTCTCAACATCTACGAGAGTCTTCAAAATCAAGATCATCCACCTCCCCCCACCATCATAAACCGCTAGTAGATTCTACCACTGACAGCAAACAAACTATGGCTCCGGTAATTCCTGTCCCATCTTATATGTTTCCTGATTACGTATAATTTAGTATGATTGAATACATGGATTCCTCTTTGAACATATATATGAAATTGTATTATAGTAATATATAGTGTACATATATAATTAATAATAGTATTAAGATTGAAACATGAAACTTTGTTGATCGGTGTTAATAATATGGAATTTGATAGGTACTTCCTCTACAAAATAAGCAAAAGCAAAAGAGGAAATCGAGTTGCGTGGGTTTGGACAACCTACTCAAGTGTTTGGCCATATCACATGCTAAGAGAAGGGTAAAGAATAATAAGAAGAAAAGTAGTAAATCTTCGACAAAGAAGGCGAATGAAATAATGAAAACTTTTAGTAAAAGGACTCAGAAAGGAGGAAGTCGATTTCTCTCGAAAGTGGTGGCAACCATACAAAAATATAGGTGAAACTATCAATTTTACAATCTTAATGATCACTTCCTTGATCAGTACGGATCGGATTTCGTTATTATTAGTTGTGATAGTTAGTAACAATATATCAGATTACTTATCTTATTTGCATATACTTTTAATGTTGTAAGACTTGATCATATACTTTTTATGATGTATACTAACTAAACCACATTTAAGACAATAACTAAGACAAGTTGATCCTAACCCACTTGGGTAACAATGTCTAAGACCATCTCCAACCATCTCTATTTTTTTCCCGAGAGGTAAATAGTGTTTTATTTTCGACTCTACTTCATTTTCTATCTTATTATTTACTTTAAAAAGTATATTTTTAGAATATTTCATTTTTATAATATATATATATATATATATATATATATATATATATATATATATATATATATATATATATACTCAAATACATCCCTCTGCTAATTAGATTTTGACACATATATATTATATTTTTTCATTACAAATATATTACAAATTATATTATCATAAATAAAATGTTTATATATAATAAATTTAAATTAATTATTACTTTATTATAACTAATTATTAAATAAATAAGATTATATTTATAATAAATATATCAAGATCACGATCATATTTGATTATAATATTTTATAAATTAGTCGTGCTTCAAGTCTTTAGTATATATTTAATTTTTTTTATATGAATTCGATAAATAAATATTGGGTAAATAGCAAAAAAAAAAAAAAACACTTTGTTTATACCAAAATTCTAATTTGACACTGTGTTTTTTTGTTTCAAATTTGACATTGTGTTTTTCAATTTGTTATAATTCTGACCACTTGACCGGTTAACCAGGTTACATGCTTACGTGACATGATGACGTGATATGCTGACGTGTCAAAATTGAATTTTTTTCCCACAAAAACACTAAGTTTTCACGTTTTTACGACTTTGACACTAAGTTTAATTTTTCTTTCAATTTTGACACTATGTTTTTTTGTTTCAAATCGAACATCATTTTTTCCAATTTTGTTCAATGTTGACAATTTTCTATTTGAAACTGTATAAATATTTTTTTAATATATTTAAACCGTATAAATGTTTTTTTCAATTAAAAACCATAGTTTTGTATAAACACAAGTTCTTTTTTTTTTTAATTTAATTTTATTATTATTATTTTTTTTTACATTCAAACCATAATTTTATGTAAAAATATATATTAGTTATATAAAAACCGTATTTTATATTAAATACGCAACTTTAAAATGAGTTTGGAGGTTTGGAGATGTGTAACCGATCAAAACCTGGATTGCAAGTTTGCAACCCATGAAATTTTTATGGTTAGTTTGATTCTTGTGATACAACTAATACATATTTATACATTATGTTTTGAATGAAAAAAAAACTTGTATTTAAATAAAAATATAGTTTTTAAACGAAAAAAATATAAGTATAAAGTTTAACATGTAATAAAAAATATATGTTTATGGTTTCAAATGGAAAAATTATCAAAATTAAACAAAATTTGATAAATGATGTTCAATTTGTACCAAAAAAACATAATGTCAAAACTGAAAGAAAAATTAAACTTAGTGTTAACATTGGAAAAAAGTGAAAACTTAGTGTTTCTTGTAAAAAAAATCAATTTTGATATGTTAGCATATCATTTCTGCATGCTACGTCATCAAAACTGACACGTCATCATACCACGTCAGCATGTAATCTGGTTGACCGGTCAAGTGGTCAGAATTATAACAAATTAGAAAACACGGTATCAAATTTGATAAAAAAAAAAACAGTGTCAAATTAGAATTTTGGTGTATACTGAGTGTTTTTCTTACTATTTACCCATAAATATTAAACTCTATATAAATCAGGGTTCTAAATAACGTAAGGCGTGACTTGGCGGTAATGTAAAAGTTAAGTCATGACAAACCTTGATGAACAATGATGTTTTTCAAGGCGTGACTATATTATATACATTAAAATATATAAATTATATAATTATTGAATTTTATCAAATATATGAAATTTTTAGAAGTATTATATTAATATCTAATAGAAAAAGTTAACAAAAACTCATTTATTTTAGGCCCAATAAAAAAAATAACGCGATATGGCGCGCCTTGACACGTTATTTAGGCATCACGCTTAAGAAACTCGCATTGGACGTTTTCGTAATGGCTACACCACGCCTCGTGTCATGGCACGCCTTGAGGCGCGCCATGACGCACTTTTTAGAACCATGATATTAATGATTAATTAATATAAATTAGTATATAACATTATATTACAAATATTAAATATTGCATTTAAATTATAATTAGTAGATTAAAATAAACTAGAAATGTATAAAATAAAAATAAGAGAGAGTAGGGATGAACATATGGAGCGGAGAACCGGTCGGAACCGGTACTGGAACCAGCACCCGATGGAACCGGTCGGGCCGGAACCGATACTAAAATTTCATCGATTTTTGGAACCGGTCGTTGGAACTAGCCCAAAACCGGGAACCAGACCGGATAGAGTTTTAAAAAAAAAAACCATGGCTTTAATTAGATTAATGTCAATTTTTTTCATAATATATCAAAGAGATCTAGTAGGAACAATAACTTAGCTCTTTAGGTATGCATGCGTTTGTGAATCTTACACAAAGTAAGTTTGTGTGCCATATGCGTAACAAAGCAAAATAATGTTTATTCTATATAGACATCATACCAAAAACTAATATAGAAGCGTTTTATCTATTTATCAAAATAGTTAATGAATCATAATTTGGAACTCAAATTTTTGATTTAAAATTTTCTTTCATTCACGTTAATTTTTCGGATTATCAACACTTTGGACTTTGGAGTTCTAATTTGGACGTAAAAAAAGTGATCGTAAAACATAAAAACCCATCGAATCAAAGAGTTATATGGAGTAATGGTGTGGGAAAGAAACTGGACAACTGATCTTACGGAATCACAAAAAACTAATTGTTAAGCCAAACATTAATGTCAACTTTGATGTACCTTATTTCAATATTATAATAGTACATGTGCCATATTCTTGATAGAAGTAATTCAGCCTTATAATAACTAAAGTTAAAAATTATAAAATATACAGATAAGCCTTTACTCTTTATGTACATGTATATAAAACACATAACAGTTTTGTATTAATGTTAATGATCTTTGAGCTTATAATCACATTCAATAACCAAGCATAAGTCGAAACCGTAACCCCAAAGTACGTTGCTATTTCTCGAAGACCGGTTCCGAAATAAAAAAACCGGCAAAAACCGGACCCGGTAGAACCGGAACCGGTAGAACCGCCGGGCCGGTTCGGTTCTTGATTTTGGCCGAAGCCGGTTCCCGGGTCGGGTCCGGTTCGGACCGGTTCCGGCCGGTTCGGTCCTTTTGCTCATGCCTAAGAGAGACTAAAATTGGCAACTGAAACTTCAACTAAATTTTTGGAGATATGAATAGTATTCCCCTAAATATTACATTTAAATTATAACTAGTAGATAAAAATAAACTAAAAATGCATAAAATGAAAATGAGAGAGACTAAAATTGGCAACCGAAATTTCAAGTCCATTTTTGAAGATATGAATAATATTCCTCCGAATATGGGAGAATACTATTCATATCTCCAAAAATGGAGATGAAAATGAGATAAGGTTGGAGGAGAATAGGGAAAGAAATAAGAGAAAAAATAGAATTTGGAGGCGGGTTGGAGATACCTTAACAATGTGCTTCTAAAACGGAGATTTTAGGTTCAATCTCAGACATAAACTAACTCGTCATTCTATAGAAAAAAAAAAGATAATAAACTAAGGTTCTAAATGGCTTTATGCGTGAAGTGTTGGAAAAAGCAAGCCACAAGCTCTACGTGTCATGGTGTGTCATAGCGTTTTTCAAGATGTGACTTGAGATAACAATTCTAAATATAAAAAAAAAACAGAGGAATCACATAATTGTTGATTTATATCAAACATATCAAATTCTGAAAGTGTTATATCAACAACTAATATAAAAAACTTAACAAAAACTCAATGGTTTAATATCGGATCATACAAAAAAAATTGTTCTTTGAAAATAAAAACTTGCTCCATAACACACAAATGAGCGTCTAGCCAAGCCTCTTTTTGGATGCTACGCCTAACACTCATGTTTTCGAGATGGCCTACCTGATTGCAATAAACTACTTTCATATCTTGAAACGATCCTCATGTTCACTTTTGTTCATGATATCCTGTAAAAGCCTCATAGATTTGAAGCACTAATAATAACTTTATTTACGACACATGTTACAAAAATAAAAATAAGGAATAATTTCTGAGATACATACAATGTCAATACATATATACATAAAACATTTTGAATATTTTCATAACATAATTCCTTTCATGGATGTGTGCAATGTAATCTAATGCATTTACTGTTAAAAAAAAATAGGTTTTACCATTTTTCAAATATGTTCTTCCTCAGTTTTGAACATGATTTTCAAACCATAATGAACAAATAATTAGTTGAATGACGGAATTAAAAAGAATAGGATCAGTAATCCCCATATATTTTAGTTCACATAAATGGTAAAGCCCAATAACCACCATATGCTTCTCATTGGCCGATTGCATTTAAAGCCCACGTTCATCCTTGTGACTTATCTCTTTTAATTGGGCCTTTCCCTATTTAACTTATTTAAATAGGGATTAGCAAATGAACCGATCCGGTTGGAAGCGGTCCGAACTGGATCCGGTCCGGGAACCGAATCAGGTTGAAATTAAGAATCGAATCGGACCGTCGGTTCTACCGGTTCCTACTGGTTCTTGCCGTGTCTTTAATGTTGGAACCGATCCTCAAGAAATAGCAACATTCGGTTCCGGTTCCTACCGGTTTCCGGTTCTAAAAATCTACAAAAACATCATCCCAGTCCCGGCCTGATCGGTTCTATCCGGGTCCGGCAAGTTTCCCTGTCCAAATGTTCATCCCTATATTAAATAGTAGGGATGCAAACGATCTGAGCTAATCGCGAGCTACCCATGATCGGATCGTTAAAAGCTAAAAACGAACTGAGCCTTAACGAGCCCAAGCCTGAGCTCGGGCCTAGAATAAAGCTCATTTAACAAACTAGCTTGATCTCGAGCCAGCACTTACAAGCTCGTTTAAGCTCGCGAGCTTAAACGAGCTTTTATATAATATACTTTTATTTTATATATTATTATTTGTTACTTATATATTATTAAAATTTGGAAAAATAACGTGTCGATCCGGATCTTAGACGAGTTTTACGGACAAACGAGCCTTAATGAGCCTTAACGAGCCAATCCCAAGCTTCATATATGTTTCACGAGCTCGAGCCCGAACTCGGGCCTCCAGACTCATAACGAGCTCGAGCTTCAATAACTTTATAGGAGTCTGGCTCGATTAGTGTGAAGCTCGGTTCGATTCGGCTCATTTACATCCCTATTTAATAGCCACTATCACAAAGATCTCTAATTTATTAATTAATTACATGATTAGATTGGCGTTGCTCACTAATTTTAAATCCCAGAAATCAGTTATATATGTATAATATCGAGTTTCGTAAATAAATAAATATTTTGATAATTTATGTTTTTTTGAAATATGTAAATAAACTTATTTTTAGGCTCATAAAACTATCACATTGCAGACAACACATCTATCATAATACTCTATATTGGATTATTTAGGTTACTTTAAGTTTTAGCATTTCAAGTTTAAAAATTCTTTTTTATTTACTATTTAAACCGAACGCATGTAACCATATTTGTTATTCGACTTTATCATTACTTACTCCACTATGCCCTTTTAATTGAATTGGAATGTAGTTCCCTTTTTACAACTTTTATTTGTAATTTGGAATAATCAGCCACTTTTAATATAAAAAATATATTTTGAAATTTCACAATCATTGAAGAGATTGTGATTTTGAAATCACTCATATTCTATTTAGTATTGCTCTTCTAAGCTTTTTTTTGCAACCTTTTTGTGCTTTTTTATTTTCACAAACGAACCTCATTTAATTAGAGTGATGAAAAACAAAGGCAGGAATGTGATTGTGACATGTAAAACAATAACACAAGTCGGAAAAGATGGGATGAAAACAATGTTTTAAAAGCAGGTTTTTTAACTGAGTAGGTATGTTCCATCTGATTTTTAAAACATTAGATGCAAAACTATATTATGCTAAAATTTTGGCCCCATGCAAACGTCCAAAGCAAATTTAAGATAAATTAGAAATTGATCATTAAAGTGAGTTAGTTGGAGTGTGTTAATAAAGAAATTTAATGAGTTTTAGTTCATCCTACATGAGTGAGAGAATGAAAAATTATATATATTTAAATACAAAGGCTTCTAAGCCTAATAAGACTTATATCTTTTTATCATATACCTAAATAATTACTATTTTCACAATTTGTTATGTTAGTCATTAGGCATCTTTTGTCATTTAGAAATCATACTTCGAACTTATGCATTGTACTTTCAATTGTTCGATTGTTGCATACTAATGGTTTCATTATAAATTTTGACACACACACACACATATATATATATATATATATATATATATATATATATATATATATATATATATATATATATATTGTAACACCCCATTTATTAAATAAATAAATAGATAAAATTAATATGAATAGTAGCCCTAAAATCCATAATATTTAGTGGGGTGTTGGTTTTGGGGAGCCAAATGTTATAATTTGTATATTCGGGTGTTAAAGTGTAATTTTGGGATTTATTTTGTAAAGATTTTTAGAAGACGGGAAGGGGGGGGGGGGGGATGTATTTGGTTAGTATTAGACTTATTATGAAAAGATTCTTGGAAGTTAGGGCTAAAGAGTAAATTTTGGACATAAATTGAAAATGTTTTGTAGAAGAGGGGCCATTTGGTAACATAAGGACTTAAGTTGAAGGGATTTTGGATGGTTGGGGATAAAGGGTAAATTATGGATTCGTTTGAAAGAAATGGGAGGAGGGACCATTTCTGTCGTTATGGGATAATGTTTTATGGGGCTCGGGGTATATAACACGTCACCCCCATCCAAACCCTAACTCTACCCTAATATCACCCGTTGCCAACCTTATGTCTCCCACCACCGGCGTCGCCATCCATTCCGATCATTTAGCGGCCGCCAAGCGAGCACCGAACTTCCACCATTCTGCTTCTTATCCTTCTTCAACCGCCATATGAAGCTCTCATCCGTCACCCGCTATTCTGCCATCAAAGCACCATCACCACAGTCGGGAACCGCCGGGATAACTTCACTGTCGCCATTGCTGCTGTGGCTGAGGACGAAAACCAACACTAGGACGTCATTTCGGTCAAGAAAACTGCCACCACCTTTCTTCTGTAGTTACATTGTCCGCTGCCGTCGTAGGCGCCGCCGTAGCGCTGCTGTGCCGCCACTGCCTGGTTCCGTTGAAAACAAAGTTGTCTTCGGTTTCTCGTGGATAGTTTAGTCAGTGGTGTCGCTCGTGTTCGTGTATTGTTGTTCCACCTTGAGCTGTTGCCAAACGTCATGACCGCCGGTGGTGCCGCTGCTGTTGTCGCCATCTCGTTTCATTGTCGTTGCCGTACGCCACCAGGTGGGTGGTTGGGTGCTTTGTGAACAAAAGCGTGGATGGGTGTGTTTTTTTGGTTAGAGTGTGTTGTGTGTGGTGTTGTTTGGCCATGATTCAGAAGAAAAGCCACCACCACCACCGTGAGGTGGTGGCTGCCACCTCCAACCACCGCTTGCCGCCAGAAGGGTGGCTGGGTGTGTGTATGTGTGTATGTGATATTTTTGTGTATGTGTTCATTTGAATATTTCGTTGTAATATTGTACTTTGACCAGAATAATTATGGGAATCCGTCACCACCACCGCAAGGTGGTGGCCGCCGCCCTGAGCCACCATTGACCACCACTACCTGAGGTGGTAGTGGGTGGTGCCCGAATTAATTAACAATTAATTAACCTAAAAGTTTAACAAATAGACTAATTGGGATGTGATTGGATTGGAAACCCTAATTAGGGTTTAGAAAACCCTAATTTTGGATATATGGGCTTTTGATTGTCGGGACCTGCATTTTGGACAACTGGATTGGGATTATGTATTAAACTCGACCACACTATATGATTGACCTAGTAGATTGATGGACTTAATGGATTAAGTCCTTAATGGGTTAAGTAAGAAACACTTAACCCTAATTGTCATTTTATGTGAAAACCCTAATCTTGCTTGGGCCTTATGTTGGGCCTTTCTATTGGGCTTTAGTGATTGAGATATTGATGGGCCACCCAAGAACAAGCATATGGACTAGAATATTAGGATGAGCTTCAGGATAAGGCCCATGTGAGGGGTTTGGGCCCAATTTGGAAAATTAAGCCATATATAGGCCATAATTGGGCCTTAATGATTATGAGATATTGGACCACTGGAAAGTCAAATGTTTGGACTAGAATAAATGGTTGGGTCTTAGGGTAAAACCGTGTAAATGTTTGTGCCCAATTTGGAAAATTGGACCATATGTTAGGCTTTGATTCATGGTTTGAATTATGGGCCTTTGGATTGGGCCTTGAGTTTGAATCAAGCTAAGATGGGGGCAAAGTAGTATTTTACACCAAACATGGACTTATGTTTGGGTGTTGGAACCCAATTATTAATTGGGTGTTATTTTGATATTGACAGTTCGGGAATCTGTCATCCAGCAGCTTGAGTTTTGTCCGCAGGACTTTAGCAGTGTGAGGTGAGTTATCTTCCAATAGAAGTGGGTCGAAGGCACCAATACCGGCCCACTAGTAAGAGTTATAGTAGAGATGATTGTCTTTATGATAATTATCTGGTATGTCGCTATCTGTTATGCTTATGTGCTAGTATGCTATGATATTATGTAATTGTGGTAGGAGGGGTAGGATAGATTCCATTACTGATCGATAGGGTCGATAGGGTATGCCAACACGAGAATAAGCTAGGAAGCATATGACTTATATCTTTATGCACTAGGATGCTATGTGGTAGAATTAGGGGGTAAAATAGTCCCTGGTTCTGGTCGAAAGGACCGAAGGGGTAGACCAACACCCTGATATGCTAGGCGAGGTACCGGTCGACATGACCGAAGGGGTAGGCCAGCACCATGATATGATAGGCGGTTACTGGTTGAAAGAGACTGAAAGGGTAGGCCAGCACCCAGATATGCTAGGTGGTTACCGGTTGAAAAAGACAAAAATGGTAGGCCGGGCACCCATATATGCCTGACAGTATGTTATTTGTATGGTATGTTGTATGATGGGGGAACACACTAAGCTTCGTGCTTACGGTTTACAATTTTGGTTTCAGATACTTCGTTTTCAAAGGAAAGGAGCCGAATCGATCGCATCACATCACTCTATGTTTCCATACATGAGATCTTTAAGATTACACTCTGATATTGTTTTATGTTAACATGTTTTGATTATCGACACTTTGGTTTTCACATGGGATTTTATTATGGATGTTTCTATACTAACTGGTTTTATAATAACTTAATTAAAAATGAAATTTTTGGTCTTGAATTTTGGGACGTTACAAGAAAGCAAACCGGAGAGCGCTTCTGTTTTTGGACAACATTAAATTCAAGCTAATTAGAGGAGGGCGACATCGCCAGAGATGGTAGACGACGACCAAAGTTTGAGATGATGAGGACGGGCAGGAGTATATCAAGCATTCTCAAAAGTTTTGAAGCTATTCATCAGTTGTAATCATGAATTGAACGTTCAATTCACAAAGAAAGCAAAAAATTAACCTGATAATCGTAGTCGATTCTAAAAGGGAAGAGGTGAGAAGGCCAAAATGAAGGTCGACATTGTGTGTATGTTGATCGATGGGATCTTCTGTTTTGATCACATAATGTAGCTATAATGGGTTTATGTAGATTTAGAGAGTAAGGGTATTCTTGTCCATTTAGTTATTTTTATTTTAATTAATGATTTTAAATTGTAAAAAATGATTGTTAATTCATAAAAACTATTTAAAAATTAGATTTTGGTAAATCTGATATTTTAAAACATTAAGAATGGCAAATATGATATTTAAGGTTTTGTAACACCGTAAATTCCCAAATAAATTTTTTCACTTAAAAATCACATTAATTACATTAACACAACCATAAAAATCCCCAAATATTGAGTTATCAAAAACACATGTTCATTAATTGTTTAAAACATAATCCAAGATCCTCCAAAACACATCTCCAACTCGTGTGTGTACAATCAAACCGGTGCCTTCCCGTGATTTTGAGAAAATGAGAAGTACCTGAAACACATAGCACATAACACGGTAAGCACGAAGCTTAGTGAGTTCTCCAAAATACCACACATATCTCATTAGCCTCTCATGGCTATACTCAGATAAGACCGTCCGATCCATGTGTCTCAGTGGGATCCTCTGGTCCCACAACTTGGGTGGATCCTCCGGTCCTAACTCGGCAAGCTCGGAATAACACACAACATAAATCACATATAAATAATGTAGGATATCACAACACTCAATATAAGCACACAAGACCCTCCGGTCGCACAATATTACCACTCAAGGTAAGTATAGTGATATGACTCACCTCATAAGAAATCAGATAACCTCGAACTCAAATCACCGGTCTAGCCTCTGCCTAACACATATGATAATTATCTCTAATTAATAACTACTCTCAAATAAGCTAGACTAAACCCTTCTACAAACTCACAGAAGGATAAACGACCATTTTACCCATCCATGGCCTTAATAGTCCACAAACTGACCAAACCCTAAAAGTCAACTAAAAGTCAATGGTAGTGCGTACACTGCGCATACAAGCCCTCTACATTGGGCGTACTCCTACGCCATGCATGTCTCGGGGATTCTCGACCCTACGATGTGCGTATTGGGATTACGCTCAACGTACGCCCCGGTTTTGCTCTTTCTACTCATTTGGTCTTAATCAGTTAAGAGCTTAGCTCAAATCTCAGATCTAGACTTCCTAAAGGCTCATACTCCATAAAGTCTGTGACTTTAAGCCTTTGCATGGCTAAAGAAGTCACAAACACCAAAAATCTTACTCTCTATTCTCAAGAATGCTCATATCTCGTGCATGGGTTGGTTCAAACATCCAAGTCTTGATTTTGATGACTCTACGCCACTAAAAGCACTCAAATGAGCCGATAATAACTCTGGAGCTCAATATCTCATAAAGCATCCAACTTTGGGACCAAAACCCTAAAATGGACTAAAATGATGCACAAATCAAAAGTGGTGAGAAAGCTTTGAGCTTTTTACCTCTAACTGAAGCTCCAACCATAGATAAGCTCAGATCCAAAGCCTGGACTCTCACTCATTCCTCTCCAAAGCTCCTTCTTCACTTCAAAGAAACCACAAGAACACTTAATACCTCACAAATGGACACAAGCTCAAGGGATGAGAAACTAGGGTTTGAGAGGGTTGAGGTATGGGAATGGTGGCCAGAAATGAGGCCATCATGTCCTTTAAATAGGGACACACCCTTAATTAGGGTTTTCACTCTGGGACTAGTACGCCCAACGTACCCTCTGGTATGCTCATCGTACTAGGTGGCTTCCGTGTCAAAAACACGCACATGAGTACGTTGAGCGTACACACGTGTACGCCCCACGTACTCATTTACCACATTTTCTCAAATAAAGGGCCAAACTTGATAATTACCAAAAGAGCAAGGGTTGATGAGGTATACTAGATCTAGGGATGTTACAAGTTTAGGCAGACAAATATGATATTTAGACATTTATTAAGGGTATATACGAAATTCTCCCATAAATATTCTTGTAGAACCTATTATCAACTAGTCCATAAACTAATGAGTTTTATAGGTTACATTAGACATATTTGCACAACAGGGTCATCATAAAATCTAATTATGGGCATATGCCACCTATGGATATATGGCTTTACACATTATAGCAACATACTATTGAAATTATCATAAACCCTAAGTGAAATCAAAATTCTTAATTAGAATTACATACCTTTAGTGTTACAATCATATATGCCACTCTTTGATCCTTAGTTGCTCTTCAGAAAGCTAGCACCAAAATTATGGTTGCATCTAATAGCTCACATTTAAACCCTAGAAATTAGAAAACGATTGAGAGAGAGAGATATAGAAAGTAATGGTGGAATTTTCAGCCTAAGCTTCACAAGAGAATGTACTACCAAAAATTCTAACCTTTGAGTTCTATATATAGTTGTTAGATATCTAGAATAAACCCTAATTTAAATATTTAAATAATATATTTTAATCCAATTCATATATGTTTCCTTATATTTGGAGGCTTCTAAAACCCCTTGGAGGAGCTCCTTAAATCCATTCAAGTAAGGAGGATTCTAGAATCCCTTTTTTTTCTCAAATTTTAAGCAGTTGCGGTTCAAACCTTGTACCACTATTTAATTCCAACTAACCCAAAATTAATTTCCAATTAATTCAAAATAATTCTAATTTTTAATGCTAATAAAATTTTAATTAATTTATTAATCATATAATAAATTATTAAATTATTTTTGCTCTCTTCTAACATCATTACTAGCTATTTCTAGATATGAGGGCAACCTAAAAAGGACTTTGTTTTTATTCATAAGAATATACCGATCTAAATAAGAGCTTAGACACTTTAATCTAATAGTCTCCCACTTAGATAAGTCGTTAACTACAATTACAAGTATAAAATCTGAATAACCAGCAAATTGTGCTTTGTAAAGCCATTACTGAACTCTGAATCATATCAAACGCTGGACCTAAGATAACTGACCTATTATTCATTTGTTTAAGAATAAAACGTATGGACACGAGACATGGATATAAATTAATTTCATATCCTAAGATTCTTGTTGCATCTTAGATTCTCTGTATAACGAGCCTAGGGTGGTTAAATGGCAATGCCAAACTTGAGGCTATCCAAAGCTGAGGATCAAAGCAAAGTGTTAAACATTCACCGGACCAAATTATTATGAATAGCAAAATAGATTTGTAATTGCGTACCTCTTCGCATCATTGTTGGGTTGCCTTTTATATCCTTATCTATAGGGAAATGGCGATCAAGAGGAGTCGAACAGGTGCCAGTCTCGTCGCCATTAATGCATACGAGACCGAAGGTACAAAAGTAGTACTTAAAATGTGTCACCGGTCTTATCATTCTGAATATGTGAGCTGTATCGATTCGTCGACCTATTAAAGGTTAACATACATTATTCTTGATGGTCCTTTGATTTGATACTGTCACACCCCCGGCCGAGGCGGTGGAACATATCGGGCTGTGCGACTAAGTTCATGGATCTCAGGTAAACTTAATATATATCACAAGTACAACAATAAACAAAATATCATTTGTGTTCCATTTTGATATTTGAATACAAGGTTCTTACAAATAATAATAGTACATGAATTGCCTTAACAGATAGACATTTAATACAATTGGTTTTGAGGGTCAACATTGTTGGATTAGGTGTCTAAGCCTATAATTATTTTTGGTATGTGCTTGATTTGATTATGAGCATGGTCCTTTTGGGATGCCTTAACCATAGCAACTAATAGGATGAATTATGGAGAAAGAGGATTCATTATGATTTATTAACATATTACAATAATAATATATTAATTGAGAAATCATATTATTTAATTAGTATTGATCAGAAATTAATTTGGAGTTAATTTGGTAATCAAAAGAGACTGATTAAATTAACGAGGACTGATTATGTAAATTAGTAAGATTTATAGTTTGGGCTCATGGACCTTATTGGTGTAAGGTGGACGAAATCTATATGAGAGTCCATAAAGATTTAGTCCAAGGCTTGTCCAATGGGAGTCCATATGTTGCTTAGGGCCTAAGCAAGGGAATTAGGGTTTACATGTTGATAACCCTAGAAGCCTCAACTATAAAAGGAATCCCAATGCTCCCCAAAATCATGCCAATGCTTTTAAAAAGAACCTTGGACGTTCTTGATGCCTCTCCTCTCTCTCTTGTTCTTCCTTGTTGCTAGTGGTGTTTGTGACTCCATTAGAGGTGCAACAATTGGGGCACTAAGCTTTCAAGAGTCAATGACTTTGTGGATTGTTCTTGTTATTGATACGTAACAAGTAAGGTAAGAGTCCAAATCCTTATTTACATATGAATTTCGTTCTTAGACATGTTAGATTAGGGTTTATGCTTTGGAAGATTGTTTGCATGTATAACTTGAGGAAAACCTAGATCCAAAGCATTAGGGTTGCATGTACACCATAAGATTGATGTTATGCTCAAAACCCATCAAATACAAGGTTGGTGAGAGTTACAGGTTTTCTGCTAACAGCAGTAATACTTTTAATAAGTCAAAAAAAAAATATTATCTTTGTATGAATAACAATAGTCAAAATTGTGTTTGCAATGAGTCTTTAAAAGCCAAAATGTATCTTTTGTATAAATAAATCCATACTTAAAACTATGTTTGTAATGAATCCCTGAATGTCGTTGAAAACTAAATTGTATTGTTACATAAGTAATCTCATACTTAAAATAGTTTGAAAGCAACCAAACCCATTGTTTGTAGTGAGAGAGAAATTCTAGTTAATGTTTATAGTGAGTCCTATAACTGAGCTATGTGACTAAATGTACCCCCTACAACGCTTCATTGAACATTGTAGTAACAATTGTAGACACTTATCACCCACTTCGATTGATTGGTCGAGAATATAGCTAGCAACTGTAGGTGGGGATGTTAACCCCATATAGATCTATACATATGTGTCTCGCTTCGAAGATTAAAAGTTATAGTTGTGTGGGTATGCTAAGTGTTTAGACTCAATTAATGAATATAGTCTCACTAAAAAGCCCTTAACTAAAAAGCATGTGAATAACTCTTAACCCTAAGTTAATTGTGGTTAAGTCACTAGGCATAATGAATCTCATTGTATAAAGTTTATAAAAGCTGAGTATGCTATGTATGTATGTAAAAGTGTAATGTACTCGCTTTTATAAAGATGTCTGCTTCAAAGTAATGGACATATGTACATGTATAAAGTTTATGTATTTAAATATATAAATATACATGAATTGTAATACATTGAATCCTTGAAATACTACAAAGTTTTATAACGTTCTTGTTATAATATACAATCTCACTTACAAATCATATATTTTTGTATCATGCAACATTTGTTGTGTGCACTAGTTATTTCATGATAAAATAATCATAATAAGTATACGAAAAGTTTATACTAGTTTATTTGTCACAATATGTTAGATTGTTATATAACATTTTTATAAACTATACTTGTTGTATTTTCGCATAAAATGATAATTTGTTTGTATAAAAGAACTATAAAGGCACATGAATTCCCCCTACTACCCCCTCCCCCCCCCCCCCCCCCCCCCCCGGGAAATATTTAGAAATATTAAAAGGGGCCGTAAGCACTCACCCTTGAAGCGTGAGTTCGAATTCGGTTTCTTTTGAGAAGCTTGACATGAGAAGCCGCAAAGCAAGCATTCTTAAGTTAAAACAACCACTAGGACCACTTGTATTTTTTTTTTAACTAAAGGGGTTGTTTTAAATAAACCAAACTATCGGAGGGCTGATTTGGTCAAAATAATACACCAATGGCTATTTTTTTTTTCTTAAAATCAAAATGAGGGGCTGATTTGAACAGATGGGTTTAATATTTGGGGTGTTTGGGACTGATTTCTAATGTTTTACTTAAATGAGGGTTAATGTTGTCATTTTTAAATGAACTTAAAAGGGATTAGGGCTTGAATCATTGAAATACTAAAAAGTTTTATAACGTTCTTGTTATAATATACAATCTCACTTACAAATCATATATTTTTGTATCATGCAACATTTGTTGTGTGCACTAGTTATTTCAAGACAAAATAATCATAATACGTATACGAAAAGTTTATACTAGTATATTTGTCACATTATGTTACATTGTTATATAACATTTTTATAAACTATACTTGTTGTATTTTCGCACAAAATGATAATTTGTTTGTATAAACGAACTATAAAGGCACATGAATTCCCCCCACTACCCCCCCCCCCCCCCCCTCTGGAAATATTTAGAAATATTAAAAGGGGACGTAAGCACTCACCCTTGAAGCGTGAGTTCGAGTTGTTCGAATTCGGTTTCTTTTGAGAAGCTTGACATGAGAAGCCGCAAAGCAACCATTCTTGAGTTAAAACAACCACCAGGACCACTTGTAGTTTTTTTTTTTTTTTAAACTAAAGGGGATGTTTTAAATAAACCAAAGTATCGGAGGGCTGATTTGGTCAAAATAATAAACCAATGGCTATTTTTTTTTCTTATAATCAAAATGAGGGGTTGATTTGAATAGATGGGTTTAATATTTGGGGTGTTTGGGACTGATTTCTAATGTTTTACTCAAATGAGGGTTAATGTTGTCATTTTTAAAAGCACTTAAAAGGGATTAGGGCTTTTATGCCCCCGTCGTTGATCTAATCGGACATCTGAAAAGGAATATGAACGGTCAATGTATTCACGAAGGAACACAATGGAGGCTGCGAGGTCCGATGGATTGCAGGCTGCGGTTGCGTCTACGGGATCGACGAGACCGAAGCGACGAAGGAACCAAGCAGCGAGCTCTTGCTCCCTCTCGTGCGGCTGCGAGGTGCAAAGTCTGGGCGTTGCAAGCAGCAATAGCATCGAAGACGAGACCTACGGAGGTATGCGGTCCATGGGAACAGAAGATAAAGAACGCGAGGGGAGGAGGTCCTAAAGGGAGTCCGGAATTGTCGATCGGTGGTGGTTCCGTCCGATGTGAGGTGCGAAGGTATGAGATTCGGTGTGGCTAAGAGGTTGTGATTGGAAGGAGGCCAGAAAAGGGTTCGGTTAGAACAAGGAAATCAGGTGCGAGCTTCGCAGGATTTTGTTCGACGGGAAGAAGGGAAAAGGTCTCCGGTAACCTTCTTGCTTCATCTCTCTATTTTGTCTGTTTGATGTTTGACAGTGATCGATAAGGCTGTTTTGGGTTTGATGTTTCACAGGGAGAGAAGCAATCACGAGAGGCTGCTGTCTCGTGGTCTCGCCAGAAGCCGCCACCACTTCCGGTGGTTCTTGACAGGGAACGAATAAGAAGGTGGAAGTGAAAGGTGCTGCTGGTCACTTGTGTTTGCACAAGAAAAGCACCCAATTCAGTGGTGTATTCTTTACTGAAAATCAAAGAGGAATGAAGAATAGGAAAAAAAAATTCGGGGGGAGGGGGGGGGGGGGTTCGCTTCAGCTAGTAATGATAGTGATCTAAAGGTGTTGGAGTGTTGTTCTCCTTTTGCTTAAACAATCAATGGAAGGGAATGGCAGCAAGCAAACTCATCTCTGGTGCTGGTGCGATGCAGTAGGATAATTGAACAGTGTTTAGGAAAACATGTAGGCTTTCTCTTTGGTTAGATGAACACTCCAAATTGTACAATTGATTGGTAAAGTGTATAAGTTTCATTTTGTTTTGTGTGTCGATTTAGGAGGTGTATTTGATTTAAACTTTGCAAACAATGTATTGATTTTATCATTCATATATTTGTGTGATGTCTTGGTGTAATTATTTATGTATTTGTTTGGATTTAAAAACAATGTAATACCCTAATTATTTGTGTATTTGGATGTGTATGGATGTAATCATGTACTATATTAGTTATACACACAGTATGTGTATTTGGATAATAAGTTGCATATTAGACATATTAGACATGTTTGTTTGTGAGATATATAAAGGATTTGAGATTTGTACATAATCTGTGTCGAATTTGTCGTATATAGTATTAATTGGTATTTTGAAATGCTACATGATATGTATAAATATTTATATATTTAGTGTTATATAATTTTAATTATATAACATGTATGCATTGTGATTACACGATTGGCTATTTGTCATATCCAATATGGGTTTATAAAAAACTAGTTTATAACCCGTGAAAACCACGTTTATAAAATTAATTAAACTTTTGTAATAAAAAATTATAATTATTAATCAATTATTTTAAATAAGTCATTTTAAATAAATTATTAATTATGAAACATATAAAAGATTTAAAGTTATTATAACTTCAAATTTAACATATAATTAGAAAATATAAATTTGAGTTTTGAAATCAGTTGCCTAATATATCTACATGATACATATCATAATATTAATGAAAAGTTGTATTATAATGACACTTGACAAAATGAGATTAAAACTATTCATTTATTAAAATAGGAATATAGTAAATACATAAAATATTTTTGAAGAATACGTTCCCCACCCATATATGTATATAGATGTACACGATTTTAGAAATTTTGAGTTATCTCTTCATTAAGATTCACAATAACTGGATTGGATAATAATATATTATTTATGGAATACATTACCAATAATAGAAATCATGTCGAAATCAATAGCTTAAGGTTTTGCGATTAATAAATCTGAAAACGTTTGATTTTTCAGCTTTTATAAATGTTTTTAATAAAAATATTTCAAATATGAAAGTAAATATTAAACTATAGCCTGAGTCCAAAAATGCTTTCGGAATTTTGATTTGGGGTGTGCAAGTCCCTCAACGGATAGAAACAATTTTAGCGATTTTAAGAAAATTAGTATTATATTGGTTTTGGATTCTTAAAACGGTCGCATCTTTTGCATACGAACTCCGTTTTGGGTGTTCTTTATATTTTCGGAGAAAGGGAAACATGTACTATGAGAATAGATTTTTTTTTTTTTTTTTTTTTTTTTTTTTTTTTTTTTTTAAACGGCTTAAAATGAAATTTCAGTTTTTCATATTCATTCCTAGGGTTACAGTTTGAGCTGTTTGATTTGTTTTCCAGATTACATATTTGGAAGTAAGATATCATCTGGTATCTTATAATAGTTGAAATGAACTTATTTATTTCACATAAGATGCATTAAAATCAATGATTCAAATTACCAAGAGATTTACTATGAACTTGACGGTTCATGGTCGTTGACCTAAATTCCAGGATGCAATATTTCCTCCTTGTTAAGAGAATTTCGTCCTGAAATTATTTAGTTCTAGATTATTTTGTTCCACTATCATTTTGTTCTACTAATGTTCATACTTTTTTTCTTTCTCCTCTATCTACAATAGTATTGATTAATAGTCAGGTACATAAGATCAAACGATTTCTTTCTAATTGTTAATGCTCTCTAAAGCTATCTCTGATAAAAACCGAATGACTAACTCTCTAACTGACTGATAATAACACATTATATACTAATACCTAATTACTAAAGCCCAACCCAACCGAATACATCATTAAGCCCATCGAAATCACATGGTGATTTCGGTCCAAGTACCACCGAGATCATAATGATTTTGGTCATAAACCGAGAACTCTGAAACCCTTGAGAAGCAAAGTATAAACCACAAATTTATGTCCTAACAATCCCCCCCTTGGTTTATAGCTTTCTTTTCTTTTCAGTCTTCCTTGATCTTGGCTTTCAGCTCTTTCCTCGATCTCTTCACGACTTGACTACAAGATGTACATATAAATCTTCTACATGAATAACTTCATCTTTAGTAGTTGGAATTCCTTTAAAAATTGACTTTTAATACACACTGGGTGTAGAGGCTTCTTATATTGGTTCTTCAAGATTAGCACGTTCAAATTTAAATTTATTCCTTGATAATTACAAAGAGTTCGATGCTTCTTGATCACTTCAGCAAGTTCATAGATAGTAGCAAACTGATTGAGGAGGCTTCGATGCAATTTTTCATATAAATTCAAATACATATTCACATTGCTTCTAGGGTTGGAAGGTTGTGTGTTGAAAAATAATCTTCACTTCTTGTTCCTTCGAATGAATATTCTTCATCGATCACAGATGCATCTTGAAAAGTAACCATGACTAAAAGTCCGTATAGATCACAGAGTCATAAAGACCCTTCTTACCACAGTTGTTCAAGGACCCAACATTGGCTCAGATGGAGACTACTCGCAGTATCTGTGTGAACACGGAGGAACTCACTGCGATTTGTTGAGTATCGGAGAACTACTCGTGGCTATTTTTGATGTTAGCCCCTGCATATCCTCGCTCGAAGATCACAATATAGTTTTTCAAGTTAATAAGTTAACGTGTCCCTTGGTGAGACGTTCAATGGTTTCTGAATCTCAGTTGAGTGTACAATTCTAGCGCCAGTGAGAGTAAATGAGGAATAACTCACAAAACCATTCTTGCGACAAATGTATGCGAAGACATATTTCCACAGTTTAGCATAACACGAGGTCAAGGACCTTGGCAGAACATTCAGCGATAATCGTGCCTTGCGAGGTGCATCACCATGTGCCAATACCGTTAATTCCTTACCTGCGGAGAATGTATCCGAGAATACATTTGAGTCTCCATAGTTTTGCATGAAAAAAAGAATGTCAAGGCCCTGGGCGGGATGTTCAGAGATATCTATTTCCCGGTTGGGTGAATCTCCCTGGTGCTATGACAGTTCATAGGTTAATGAAATGACAATACCAACATGGAGACGTAACTCCTAACCATTACTCGTTGAATGAACATAGTTTGCCTATAAAGGGCGACACATGTCTTAACATGGTATGACATGATAGTTTGTACAGTTTCATGCCTTCAATTTCTTAAATATAACAGTTCTTAGGAAGATACAGGCAAAACCGAATTGAACATAAAAAGTTCCCATCTTTTCTCGCTTATTGAGAGTGAGTTTGTGCCTTTCGGCTGCGTTAAATTAACCAAGGGAACTAAGATCAGACATCCAGAGCAATTTGTAACAACGAGATCAAGAAACTTAAACAATTTAGATCCACAAGTCGTCAATTCCGTGTGAAAGTAGTGTGAGGTGTAATGTCTGTCAATTCCTTTACAGGTCTCTTCTTCTTGCTCATTCATGTTTCAAGACAAAAAAAAATTAGAAATAAAAAAATAACTAGGAATAAAACAAAATTTAAAATACACTAAAAACAATTCAATATTTTTTGGAATTTTGATTTTTCTGAAAAAGAAATAAAAACATAAATAAACATATTTTTGGAATTTTGGAATTTTATGATTTTTGTTTTGTTTTAATTGTCCCCCTAAATTTGTGTCCAGAAGAGAAAGAAAAAAAATATGAACAAATTTAACAAAAACAAAATAAAATACAAAATATACAATTTTTTTTAGCCTTCAAAATGAATCATTTTAAGAAAACTCACAAACACATTAAAGCGAGCTTTTTCAAAAGGTTCTGTAAACAAATCGGCCACATTATTATCAGTGTGAATTTCTTCCAAATGAACAAGTTTATGCGGATGAGTGATCTTTCCTTTTCCTTTCCCGCAAAGGACACATGCTCTCCATTAAAATTTTGAATGTCATGCAGATGGGTGATGGCTCCTATGATGTGTCTGGAACAACCACTATCAACATACCAACGTCTGATGATATTCCTCCATAGCTGCTCCGGCATAGAGTGCATGATTAAATGGTTTTGGGAACCCAGTTCATTTTGAAACTGGGTTGACCTTTTCCATCTATGTGTGATACGCATTCCCAAGTCATATCCTGTTTATCAAACACAAAAAATGAAGAGATGTTAGAAGTTTTAGGAGATTTGGGAGTGGGAACTTTTGCTACCCATTTGTAGTCAGGTTTAACCATTTTTTTGTTTAATCGGATGGATTCTTTAGCACTTGTTTTGGAGCTTGATGCCGATTGCCGAGATGACTTCGACCTTACCGATCTTGGTTTGATTGAACTATTTTTCAAATCAGATCTCTTTTCAGACATGACCTTTTTGTTCTGAAGAGTCTGATTTTTGGTCTTGGTAGTACTCCAATCACCATCATGTGATCTCGAGGAGTTTCTCTTGAAAGATCTTCATCAAGATACGTTCTACCTACCTTGGGCATAATAGGGAATACATGCACGATTAGGATAATTTCTAGCAATGTGACCACGAATCCCACAATTAAAACATGTATGTCTTTTCAAGAAAGTCTTATTGGAGCTTGGTCCTGCCCAAAAGAGTATTGTTTCAAAGAATTTCCATACGTACATTTACATTTATTAGACTCTTTCACAACTTTACGTGGCTTAAATTTTTCAAAAACAGGACTATTCGAATTTGAATTAAAAGCAACATCACCACATTTTTTTAAAAGAATCTAAAGCAGCATTTTTAATATCTTTGTTCACACAATTATTTGAAACAGAAGAAAATGAAACATTAGTATTTGAAAGGTTTTCAACAGAGCTAGCATTATTAATGTCCTCATTGTCCTCATCTTCCACAGATGCTTGTTCTGCACACGAGGTAGAGACATCAATATCATTCACCTCAACACTTTTAGTGGGGCCAGATTGTTCAGTCTTAACTGAAATTGATACAGGGGGCTGGTCATATTGGGCAGGTTTTTCTATTTCTATAGTCTCATAGGTAGAAACATAATTATCATTAAAAGGAGGTGGAACACTATAATACCCTAAGCCATCTTTCTGGTTATCTTTCCATTTCAATTGTTTTTCTATCATAGATTCAACTGTCTCACTTGACACATCAAATTTCTTAAAGTTAAACTCAACATCTTAACGATGGTGAACACTTTTAAAGCTATATTCCTCCTTAATCCTAATTAGATCTTTATTTTGAGCATCTAGTTTTTCTTTAAGAGGCTTGTTTACTTTCTTAATTTCATAGATTTCATTTTTAAGATCAAAAACTTCTCTAAATAATAAATCATTTTGCTCACGATATTTGTTTATTTTATCTTCATAGGACTGAGAGCATGAGGTTTCACTTACCTCCTTGGTACTAAAAATGGTGATTGAACTATTGTAAGAGCTCATTATTCACCAACAATAAAAATATGATTGTGCAATTTTATTTTGACCGAAGACCAAGATAAATGCCCTTTGACCGAAAACCTTGAAAGTCAACCAGTTTGACCGAGAACTCTGTTTAACCGAGATCATTGACCGAACAGAATGTCAGACTGAAAACTCTGATATGAAACCTTTTCTGGCCGAAAACTAGATGTTTGGCCTAGTTGCTGACCGAGAACTCTAGTAGCCGCCGAAATCAGTTTAACCTAGCCGAGAACTCAAGTATGCTGCTGAAATCACCCAGGCTAAACTGAAATTGGTGATTATGATCTCAATTTCCAAATAAACGAAGAACACGATGAACACTTATGAGCAACAAAGGTGATTTTTCGCCAAAGGAGACCAAAAAACACAAAAAACTTCAAAAAATTTATGGATTGTTTTGAAAACTGATTGATACCAAAACAACTGTAAGCCGTTTTCAAGCTTTGATACCAACTGTCAAACCTCGATCTAGGTATCAATCTAAAACACGAGATTCGTGCGGAATCCTAATCAAGTGATAAACAAAAAAAAAATACAAATCAAGAACATAAACACGAATCTTCAATGCACACTATTATTGATTAATAGTCGGGTACATAAGATCAAACGATTTCTTTCTAACTATTAATGCTCTCTAAATCTGTCTCTGATAAAACCGAATGACTAACTCTCTAATTGATTGACAATAACATATTATATACTAATACCTAATTACTAAAGCCCAGCCCAACCAAAAACATCATTAAGCCCACCGAAATCACATGGTGATTCTGGTCCAAGTACCACCGAGATCATAATGATTTTGGTCCTAAACTGAGAACTCTAAAATCCTTGAGAAGCAAAGTATAAGCCACAAATTTATGTCCTAACTATCCACACTTTGAAAACCCTATTTCGTCCCTTGCCTTTGTGTGGTGCTTTTGAGCTAGTGTTTTGATCATTTGAGAGTTTTGTGCATCTTGTAGCGGTAGAAGAAGCTTGAAGACTCATTCTTAGGAGGGGAGATTAGAGATACAAATTTAGCACCTTCATTTTGTGGCTTTTGAGGTATAAAGTTTAAAGCTTGTCATCTCATTTCATAGATCTATTCCTTGGCATGCTTTTGGCTAGTTTTGGTCCCTTTTTGTTGGTCTTGTGAGCTAAGGTCGTTTATGGAGCTTATCTTTGTATATATGGGCATATTAAGGGTTTCTTAGGCATAAAGGTGCAAAGTTTATGGTGGTTTTGGTATCATGCATGTGTTAAGTCGTTTATTAAGCTCTTTTGAGTTTTAGACCCCCATTAAGCCATCCATGCATGTAAAGTTGGCAACTTTACGTGATAAACTACCTTAAGGAAGTTAGATCTAACTGTTGGAGTAAAGTCTTAACCGTTTAAGAGCTGAATGAGAAAGTTCGCTAAGTTGGTGGAGTATGTTGGGCGTACAAGCAGGTATGCTTAGCGTACAAGCCCTAAAGCGAGTACGCTGAGCGTACGAGCTGAGTATGCCCCGCGTGCTCAACATATATGATTCAGACATGTGGGCTCCTTGGTGTTGGGGCATATTTGGAATCTAGATAATTAGGGTGTTGTTGGACCATCAAAATATTATTTTAGGCTAAGGAGATTTTATTGGACCTTGGTTGAAGTCCCATGAAGGGGTCTAGGCCCAATTTGGAAAATTGGGCCATATTTAGGTCTTGGATGATTATTTTGGAATTTGGGCTTTTTGGACATTTGGATTGGACTTTGGCCTTGGTCCAAGTTAGGGAAAGGGTAAAAAGGTCTTTTACCATAGTTGGACTCTTAGAGTGTGTGACATCCCCATTTTCACAGCCAGAAAAGACCGATTTATGTATGCTTTATTTTAAAAATCAAAGTGTCATTTTTAAGGAAAAGTGTTGCGGAATTTGTTCGCAGAAAACATGATAAAAATAGTATCAAAGCATTTCCAAAGAAATGTATTTTGTTTATATTAAAACCTTGGGATGTCATCGTCAATTCAATGTAATGTAGCTTCATATCGATATCTTTGATACAAATAAACTGAGTGGGTCGGGTTGGGAAACCTGGAGTGTACATAGGGTTTTCAAACCCACAATGTGATATCATTTCTATATTTTATAACTCACAAAATATACAATTTCACCATATATAAGCAACTCCTACCCCACCCCGTCGATTCTCTCAGTGATACGGTCCATACTCTCGGATCTAAAATTTACCTCTTTACTTAATCAATACTCCCGGATTAAGTTTGTCTAATCCATGATCTTGGATCAATAACCGTGCCCATTCCGTACTTTGGAACTAGGGACAATTAACTATGTCTTAATCTATACTCCCGGATTAATGAAAAATAACTATGTCCTATCTATACTCTCGAACTAAGGACAACTGACTAAGTCTAGTCCATACTCTCGGATCAATGACAAGTATTAAAGTTATTCCCTCCATGTATATCCCACTCGTACTCATAAGGAGATACTACCAAATATTCCTCTTAATTAATTTAGGTTTACTCTGTTTCCTAAATCATCATATATTGTCAAGTATGCTCTTTAACGCGTATTTCAGACATTATTAAATATTTCACACATAAACATATAATTTAATACTTGAATTAAAATCATGTTCATGAAAGGGACTATGCACTCACTTGTTAAAGTGATGATTCCAAACTCGGGTATGCCTTCACTTC
Source organism: Lactuca saligna (assembly GCF_052625555.1). Classification (NCBI taxonomy): domain Eukaryota; kingdom Viridiplantae; phylum Streptophyta; class Magnoliopsida; order Asterales; family Asteraceae; genus Lactuca; species Lactuca saligna. The sequence continues at coordinate 151,645,955 of NC_136422.1, forward strand.
TTAACAATATAATTTCCTTCGATGAAACCTATTATTATTACCACTAGATTTTAGTCTAATATTTATCGCGACTAATTACGAGCATTATTATTTTATAAGTGTTAAATAATACTTTTCAACCACTATGCACAGACAGGGGCGAAACATAAAACACCGGAGGGCAGGACCATTTTGGCATATAGCTCCTCGGAAATCCAACAACCCTATGCGGCCCTTTAAACCAGATTTCCCGTACTGCGAGTAGTTAAAAGATATTATAATTACACTTCATATATATATATATATATATATATATATATATATATATATATATATATATATATATATATATATATATATATATATATATATAGGGAAGGGTTATATGAAAAATAGGGCAACAACTCCTTAACCAATGAAAACATGAATTACGTAAATGGTCCGTATGGTTTGGTATAATTTGTGTAGATATCCCTAACTTCTATTTTAGAAAATATGGTTGTTTCCATTGTAATTATGGTTTTAAACCCACGATCAAAGAAATTGCAGTTACCTTTAACGATTAAAAACTAACATCAAGAATTTTTAGTTTCCAACTTCTGTTCGGATGAAAGTAACATGTGTTAATTTAAAGAAGTAATGGAAGTTAATATACACTTTCCTTTTAAACCGATGGATTTCCATTGACATATTTAAGAATAAATACAAATCTTATGAATTTGTAATTTATGACTTCTGTTTTAATTTAAAGTGCTTAATTAATAATATCAAGCATTAATGGAAGGAAGTTATATTTTCATTCATCCCAAAAAGCCTAGTAAGTTAAAGGATGTTTAATTCAATAAATTAGATAGTTATTTGAATATGTAACAGTTATTTGAATATGCAACAACTTTGTTCATCATAAAAAAAAGGTTAACAGTCAATCACGTCTCACTAAGAATGAATTTTGCAAATTTTAGAATACTCAAGATCTAAAACCGTTTGATAATTATAATTTATCCATAATTTAAAATATAATAATTTTAGGATCAAACACACAAATTATCCTAATTTAGAGGGACCATTCGTGTAATTCATCCATTAGAGAATAAAGTAACACGTGTCAATTATTCATTGGTTCCTAACTTGATGCCCTAGTTTTTATTTTCCATAGAACCTAATCCTATATATATATATATATATATATATATATATATATATATATATATATATATATATATATAATAAGTTTATAATAATGATACTACATTTAAACATAAGCTATATTTAAAGTAGGGTAAGTGTATCTCACTTATCGGGAGGTTTGCTAGAAACCGGGCTCTGCGGTGGCAGAGTTTACTGAGCCGAAAAGCTCTTTTTCTCGGAGCCTTCGGGCCCTCCGGGTCTTTCTTCTAGCACCTTGAGGTTACTAGGGCTTTGGGAGGGTTAAATAGAGGTTAGAGAGAGAAAGAAATGGATTTAAGGTGTGATAAATGAGGTTGCCTCCCACCTCTATTTATAGTGCGAAGCTACGCAGTATGTTGGGTGTACCCTTGGAGATACGTTGCGCATAAGGGGGCACATGTCAGATTTCGGATGGGGCGTCGAGGCTGCTTCGGAACCGCGCATTAAGAGAGCGCAAGGAGTACCTTCGATGCACGTGGGGCATACTCAATACGCACGGCGTCTAGAGTTTTACGCTGGGCATGCAAAGACCACATGTCAATATATGAGGCAAGGACCGTGGGGATCAAGTGAGGGTCCAGATCATACCACGCGATCACACTTCGCAACAACTTCCTTCCGACTTATAAAATCTGCAACTTTCGCATACGAGCTCCGTTTTTTATGTTCTTTATATCCACGCATAGGTAGAGATGTACTCTACAACTTTCATTTAGACTCCATTGGCTAATTTTAACTTTATTTTTAAATTTATATTTTTAACAGGCCGGGATAGGAGATGTTCGTTAAAAATTCATAAATTCGTCATCCACCGTCCGTATTCATCTGTCTTTTATTGTTGAGGTCCTATTAATAAGATCTTCGATTCTCGTTTAGGTTGTGTAGGCTAAAAATCAGTCGATCTAATATTCGAACTCCAAGCTGCATACTGTTGTGCCAAACTTTGGAAAAATCATAAATTCCTCATACGAAATCAGCTTTGGACGTTATTTTTATGTACGCTCTCGGTTTAATGTATACTACGACTTTCTTTTAGATCACTAAGGATAAAACTTATTTTATCGATAACTCAGTTTTTATGATTCTCGGGGTCGTGCCGGTTTTGCTGTAAAACTTCGACGGGTCATAACTTCTTCGTTATAACTTGGATTTCGACGTTATTTATATGTACGAAGCACTTGAGACGTATATTACAACTTGGTTAATATTATATACTCTAAATAATATTCAATCAAAAAGTAATTTTTAATGCTTGTTGTCACTAAATTGACAAGCCCGAATCTGTGGGCGTTACAGAGTGGGTCAGGATCCAATTATTAATTGGATGTTATTGTGTGATAGCGCAAATATTTTAGTGGGCCAACAACCAGATATTTTTCTGTGAGATTCAGCAGTGCGAGGTAAGTCTCCTTATTGGGTTTAGCGGGTCTAAGGCACCAATGTCGACCCATGACCTGTTGTGCTTGAATACTAGATGTTTATGTGACTCTTGTATGTGTATGTGCTTGTATGTTTTTTGGGCGGAGACCTATGGTTACTCTGTATGTTATTATTTGTTATGTGTATAAGATTTGTATGCAGGCAAGGCCCATTATGCGAGTTTGGTCGGGGTCCGTTATGCGAGTGTGGGCGGGCCCCATTATGAGTTTATTTATGTATGGTATGTGGTATTTTGGGGAACTCACTAAGCTTTGTGCTTACGGTTTTTAGTGTATGTTTCAAATACTTCAGGATTGAAAGGGAAGAGATCGAGATTATTGTAGAGCACACACCACCTTTTTCCGTATTTTTAGATTTACTCTGATATGTTTTGATGTAGTGACATACTTTGACATTTTGGGATTGTATGAAAATGTTTGGATTAATGTTTTTATTAAATCAAAAATGAAATTTTGGGTCTTATTTTTGGGATGTTACACCATTATTAAATAATATGGAAGCAGAAATATTGTTGATAAGAAATGTACCTGTAACCACAGTTGGTTCCTGCCGAGCATCTCCAACACCAATCACAAATGATCTTCCTTTGCTACCCTGGTCCTTTAGTTTCGGAGAGCCCTCTTGAAATGACTTGGTTGATTGCATTCAAAGCAACTTTGGCTTCCTCCTGCAGGAATGGGTGAGGTTGTGTTGTTCGGGGCCTTTCTGCAAAACTTAGAGGTGTGACCTCTTAAGTTATAGATTTTACACAACCACAATTTTTGGATTTGGTTTGCGATTCTTGAAGTTCCCCTTTAATTTGCCATGGAGCTTCCTTTTTGTACTCTTAACCTGGTTCTTTTCAGTTTGTGGGGTTATGGTACCGTGATGGATATAATGCTTAGTCAATTGATAGGTCAATTGCTTAGCACTACCAAAGGTAGTGGGTCTAGATGCAGTAACCAGACCTAGAACATGTGAAGCTAATCCCTAGGTGTACCTTTCGGTCTATTAGTACTCCGCGTTCACTATTCCTAGGCAATGGTTTGCGAGGTCACTAAATCAGGAGGTGTAAGCAGTCATCTCCAATCCTCTCATGGTAAGGTTCCAAATTATAGAGAGTAATCGATTTCATAAATCCTATAGATTCCCTAATTATAGAGAGTGATCGATTCCAGAAATCCTATAGATTTCCAAATTATAGAGTGAGAATTGAAATCCTACCTATTTCAAATGATATATAATGAGAAGCTTGGAAACTACTAAATGATCTATTAGGAACTATGGGTTTCTCTACTACGATGGTAGCAGAGCTATTGGTTCTTTGCTCTTCTTCGGGTTTAAGTGAATCAGGAAAATTTGAACGTTATCCCAGATTTTTAAGTATTTAAAAAATATATGTTGTTTTAGAATTGATATAAGGTTTCTAAGGTACTAGACTTCTGCACTGAATCTTGAGAACATCCTTCAATCTCTAAAACTTTCAACCATTATAGTCTGTCAAACTCCTTACTCAAGTTTGGTTGTGCACCGGCCAAGGTTGGTTGTGCACTGGCCCGACCATAAATAACATAGACGTACATTCTAGATTTATTTATGGTATGACTTATGTACGGTACTAACCTTAGTTGAGGCATTTGACTTAAAGGGTTGAGTTGATAGTTTTAGTTGGAGGTATGTTAGAATTTTATTAAGTGTTCTCATCGCGGGTCAGAGTATGTATATATATATATATATATATATATATATATATATATATATATATATATATATATATATATATATAACTCTTATATATTACTGTTGGTGAGGTTTGTAGTATTCTTGAATTTTGTTTTGTACTACTACCAAGTACAAACAAGGGCCAGACAGGAAACACCGGAGGGCGGGACCATTTTAGCAATTAATTAATCCGTTTTGAAATCCAACAACCCTATGCGAACCTTCAAACCAGATTCTCTGTACCGTAAGTAGCCAATAAGTAGTGTGATTATTAATAATAATACTTTTATTAAAAGCTGGTTACTATACTTGTATTCCCCTTTCGAGGATAAGAGTTCTCTATAGCCAATTTAGCTTTGATACCAATGTGTCACACCCCCGGCCGAGGTGGCGAAACACGCCGGGCTATGCGACTAAGTTCATGGATTACATGTAAACTAAATATATAGGACAAGTAAAACAATAAACAAAAAAGCATTTGTGTTCCATCTTGATATTTGAATACAAGGGTCATTCAAATAATAATAGTACATGAATTGCCTTAATAGATAGGAATATAATACAACAACTAAACTAGGTCACCTGTAATCCAATCCATCTTGAATGTATGTTTAATGATTTCCATAGAATGCATGTAGTTTTGAGGGTCAACACAAGGTTGGTGAGAGTAACAAGTTTTCTGCTAACAATAATAATACTTTTAATAAGTCTAAAAAAATATTATCTTTGTATGTATAACAATAGTCAAAACTGGGTTTGCAATGAGTCTTTAAAAGCCAAAATGTATCTTTTGTATACGTAAATTCATACTTAAAACTATGTTTGTAATGAATCCTTGAATGTCCTTGAAAACCAAAATGTTAGTTACATAAGTAATCCCATACTTAAAATAGTTTTGAAAGCAACCAAGCCCATGTTTGTAGTGTGTGTGTTAGTGTGAGTGAGAAAGAGAGAGAGAAAGAGATAGAGATTCTAGTTAATGTTTATAGTGAGTCCTATAACCGAGATATGTGACTGAATGTACCCCCTATAACGCTTCATTGCACGTTGTAGTAACAATTATAGACACTGATCGCCCGCTTCAACTGATCAATCGATGTTGTAGCTAGTAACCGCATGTGGGGATGTCAACCACGTACAGATCTATACATATGTAGTCCGGGTATGCTAAGTGTTTAGACTCGGCTAATGAATATAGTCTCACTTAAAAGCTCTTAACTAAAAAGTATGTGAATAACTCTCAGCCATAACTTAATTGTGGTTAAGTCACTAGGCATAAGGAATCTCATTGTATAAATTTTATAAAAGCTGATTATGCTTGGTATGTATGTAAAAGTGTAATGTACTCGCTTTTATAAAGATGTATGTTTCAAAGTAATGAACGTATGTACATATATAAACTTTATGTATTTAAACATATAAATATACATGAATAGTAATGCATTGAATCCTTGAAATGCTACAAAGTTGTATAACGTTCTTGTTATAATATACAATCTCACTTACAAATCACATATTTTTGTATCATGCAACATTTGTTGTGTGCACTAGTTATTTTACGATAAAATAATCATAATACGTAAATAGAAAGTTTATACTACTTTATTTGTAATAATATGTTACATTGTTAAATAACATTTTTATAAACTATATTGGTTGTATTTTCGCATAAAAGGATAATTTGTTTGTATAAACGAAGTATATAGGCATATGTATCCCCCCCCCCCCCCCCCCCCGACCATATTAATTAAAAATATTAAAAGGGGCCATAAGCACTCACCCTTGAAGCGTGAGTTTGAGTTGTTCGGATTTGGTTTCTTTTGAGTTGCAAAGCAACCATTCTTGAGTTAAAATAACCACATGGACCATTTTGCAGTTTTTTTTTTTAAACTAAAGAGGTTGTTTTAAATAAACCAAACTATCAGAGGGATGATTTGGTCAAAATAATACACCAATGGCTATTTTTTTTATCTTAAATTCACAATGAGGGGATGACTTGAACAATTGGGTTTCATATTTGGGGGATTTGGGACTAATTTATAATGTTTTGGTCAAATGAGGGTTAATGTTGTCATTTTTAAAAGAACTTAAAAGAGATTAGGGCTTTTATGCCCCCGTCGTTGATCTAATCGGGCATCTGAAAGGGAATATGAACGGTCAAGGTATTCACGAAGGAACACAATGGAGGCTGCGAGGTCCGATGGATTCCGATGGATTGCAGGCTGCGGTTGCGTCTACGGGATCGACGAGACCGAAGCGACGAAGGAACCAAGCAGCGAGCTCGTGCTCCCTCTCGTCCGGCTGCGAGGTGGAAAGTCTGGGTGTTGCAAGCAGCAGTAGCATCGAAGACGAGACCTACGGAGGTATGTGGTCCATGGGAACAGAATATAAAGAACGCGAGGGGAGGAGGTCCTAAAGGGAGTCCGGAATTGTCGATTGGTGGTGGTTCTGTCCGATGTGTGGTGTGAAGGTATGAGATTCGGTGTGGCTAAGAGGTTGTGATAGGAAGGAGGCCAGAAAAGGGTTCGGTTAGAACAAGGAAATCAGGTGCGAGCTTCGTTGAGTTTTGCTCAACGGGAAGAAGGGAAAAGGTCTCCGGTAACCTTCTTGCTTCATCTCTCTATTTTGTCTGTTTGATGTTTGACAGTGATCGATAAGGCTGTTTTGGGTTTGATGTTTCACAGGGAGAGAGGCAATCTCGAAAGGTTGCTGCCTCGTGGTCTCGCCAGAAGCTGCCACCACTTCTGGTGGATCTTGACAGAGAACGAATAAGAAGGTGGAAGTGAAAGGTGCCGCTGGTCTCTTGTGTTTGCACAAAAAAAACACCCACTTCAGTGGTGTATTCTTGACTGAAAATCAAAGAATAATGAAGAATAGCAAAAAAATCTTCAAAGGGGGGGGGGGGGGGGGGGGGGGGGGTTCAGCTAGAAATGATAGTGATCAAAAGGTGTTGGAGTGTTGTTCTCCTTTTGCTTAAACGATCAATGGAAGGGAATGGCAGCAAGCATACCCATCTCTGGTGCTGGTACGATCCAGTAGGATAATTGAACAGTGTTTAGGAAAACATGTAGGCTTTCTTTTGGTTAGATGAACACTCCAAATTATACAATTGATTGGTAAAGTGTATAAGTTTCATTTTGTTTTGGCTGTCAATTTAGGAGGTGTATTTGATTTTAAGTTTGCAAACAATGTATTGATTTTATCATTCATGTATTTGTGTGATGTATTGGTTTAATTATTTATGTATGTGTTTGGATTTAGAAACAACGTAATACCCCATTTATTTGTGCATTTAGGTGTGTATCGATGTATGATACTAGTTATGCACACAAGTATACGTATTTGGATAAAAAGTTGCATATTATACATGTGTGTTTGTGAGATATATATAGGATTCGAGATTTGTATATAATCATTGTCTAATTTGTTGTATATATTGCTAATTGGTATTTGGAAATGTTACATGACATATATAAATATTTATATATTCAGTGCTATATAATTATAATTATATAATATATACGCATTGTGATTACACGATTGACTATTTGTCATATGCAATATGGGTTTATAAAAATTATAGCAAACACATAAAATATTTTTGAAGAATACGTTCCCCACCCATATATGTAAATAGATGTACATGATTTTATAAATTTTGAGTTATCTCTTCATTAAGATTCACAATAACTGGATTGGATAATAATATATTATTTCCGGAATACATTACCAATAATAGAAATCATGTTGAAATCAATAGTTTAAGGTTTTGCGATTAATAAATCTGAAAACGTCTGATTTTCAGCTTTTATAAATATTTTTACTAAAAATATTTCAAATATGAAAATAAATATTAGGCTATAGCTTGAGTCCAAAAATGCTTTCGGAATTTTGATTTGAGGTGTGGAAGTCCCTCAATGGATAGAAATTAGTGATTTTAAGAAAATCAGTATTAAACTGTTTTGGATTTTTAAAATGATCATATCTTTTTTATACAAACTCCATTTTGGGTGTTCTTTATATTTTCAGAAACATGGAAACATGTACTATGAGACTAGAGTGTTTGTTTTTTTAAAATCGGCTTAAAACGACATTTCAGTTTTTCAGACGCATTCCTAGGGTTGTGGTTTGAGCTGTTTGATTTGTTTGCCATATTACATAGTTGAAAGTAAGATACCATGTGATATCTTATAATAGTTGAAATGAACTCATTTATTTCACCTAAGATGTACTAAAACCCGATGATTCAAATTACCAAGAGATTTACTGTGAACTTGACCATTTATAGTATTTGACCAAAATTTTGGGATGTCATAGATATCATCGGATACTTGTTTACAACACATTTGATCATTAGAGTGGCTTGGTCAAAACCTTATTGGTTTGGCATACTGGGTCGCTCACGGCACCGGCTTTTATGCATTGTCCTTTTCCCATGGTTTGGCTTCGGCCTAGGCGGACTAGTTATGACGAAGGTGACGCGCCTCATTAAGTCCCCCAAGTTCTAAGTGTTTTTCAATGATTTGAATTTGTGCCATTTCCCTCGGGGTTTGTGCGTAATTATTGATAATGGATAAGTCTAAACCCCAAACTGAATGCTTGATTTGAGCGTTTTACCTTGCTATTTCTCATCATTGCCTACTTTGTAACTGTCATTTTGAAATTTGAATATGTCTCCATATTTAATTGGTGCGTTGAACCGCTTTCTTCAATTGTATTCCTGTTTTCGCCATTTTCATCTTGCTTTTACTCTGTTCCTTTGACTTCTCTGTTATCTTCATTCCATGGTGAAAGATAATTGTCACATTTGCAGGTGTCACACCTTCGGCTGACAGTAGAAGCGTAGAGTTGTGCGATGTTGTGATGTGGTACTCAATTATAGAATATATTGAACAACACACAGAAGTTATAACACAACCATTACTTTTATTTCTTATATAACATGTTACATCCACCAAAGTGTAGGTAGCGAATTTCACATTGCAGTCCTTCGCGCAGAAATTGATTTCAAAAATAGACTCCATCTTTTCTATCCATCAGGTTAATCCAACTACACCCTTATTTCGATAGAAAGATTCTGACTTATAATTCATGAAATCCTTATACATAAGGGCCCTTTGTGGACCTTGATTTTCTCCTTGAGAACTTTCACATCCAGTCCTTCCGCCCGATCCTGCATTCCTAGCGGCTTCAAAGTTAGCAATTGCATCTGCGACGCGTTGGGCTACCAATGCTTTTATGGCAGCTGGATCTATAGTTATAGAATTCTGGTTTTTCTACGGCCCTGGTTTGCTTCGGGCAACTCTTTTAGGCAACATGTTTTTATATTAATATTAGGGTAAGTGTTAGTTATCAAGAACCTTTACTAGTTGTTCGTATAAAGAGATGGTTCAGTATTAGTTGCAAGAGTTAGAATGATTTGTAAAATTTTCCATAATTTGAATGTCGCAAGTAAATCAAATAATTTTGTTTTATCGCACATAATCATTTCACAATGTAACATATTTCATTCGTGCAATACAAAATTTTCCATATATATACATATGTTTTGATTATAGATACAAATTTTTACATCATGATTTCTACAATCACACAAAAGGTGTGGTTAGGAAAGGAAAAGTGAGGTATAGTACATCCAAAAGAGACAAAATGTCCCCCGAACCAGGACGGCAGAAACGTTCGGGGGCGGATGACCTCATTGTAGAGTATCATAACATTTGAATATAAATGAAACTTAGCATTCCAAGCGACATACATTGAAAATACATACTTACATAGTTTACATATCATACTTGTTCATCGGTTACACAAAAGTGACAATAGTAAAATTTCATAAGGTAGCACCACTTGATCTCATAGCTGATTACATGTTATTGGTTCCCTGAGAATACAAGTCATTTTGAAAAGCATCAACTAAAAAGTTGGTGATCTCATAAGCATTTTTGTATAAAATGGTTTTACACTTGTTTAGAATAGTTCTTGTAGTACTTTCAGAAAATCTGATATTTTCTATGAAAATAGTTTGTAAGTCTCGTTCCAAAACTGTGAATATATGCATGCATGTCCTTTGTTATCTTTTGTTTGTAAAAGTAAAGCGTATGTTCCCAGAAGATCCAATATTATATGATGTATGAAAAACTGTAGTCTTAAACCCTAAGACCAAAAGTGTAACTGACTGTATACTGAAAAATGATATGCAGTTTTATAGTTTAATAAAATAGGTGAAGTGTAAGCTTCCTGTAAACCAAAATCGTATTGTTAATCCCTATGTGAGTCATTATAACCATGTTTGATGTGACCGATATGCCTGTCATGACGTTCTTCAGGCTTCGGTTTCGGTAAGATATTTGTCACCCTAGATTAGCCCCGTCTAGCTGTAGCGAACAGCTCAGGTGTGGGGGTGTCAACCCTGTATATATCTATACAAAATTACCTTGCTCTCCGTCCAAAAGAATTTGGTTATAACTACAGGACTTACGGTGTACGCTAGGTAGGTATGGTGAAGGAAAGTCTCACAAGAGCCTTAACAAATTTACGCGAACTTTGACTCCAATTATTGAATAATGAAAACGAACTTTACTAGTGTAAATTTATGACTGAAGTTTTATGACATATGTTTTACAGCTTTATGACATGCAACTTATTACTCATGCTTTAACAACTTTATGATAGACAGGCCATGACACACGAATCTTTCAGTCACAAATTTTGTTTTGTATACCATTTTTGTTAAATTATTTATAATACTTTTTATAAATAATCATTAGTGAACATATCTAATTGTAACGTAAGTTATGAAAATAGCATAATATCTCCGGTTCTAAGCCATCGAAATAGTTACAACTGTTTTACTAGTAAAAATTATTTTTAGCGAAATATTCAAGTTTTGGTAATTTGTTTAACACACCATATCTAGTTTAAAAGTTTTGTAACATGAAATATTTTATTATATTGTGCCTCAAATAAGTCATGATTTTTACAAGAATATATATAAAATCCTTGAAATTTATTATATACCAAAAAATTGTGTAAGTATAGGTATTGAAAATGTATATGTCCAAGAGTTTAAACAAGTTTGAGCACAACCCTCATATTTTCGCCATTATGAGTGTACAACATGACCAAAAAAATTTTATAACACTAAGATGTTATCAACATGTACTTTATGAATTTACACATGTTAAGAACCATTTTATATAATTTTTTATTCCATTTTTAACCCATAACTAAGATGTATGAAATTACCCAAAGGTTAAACACATAAACACGATGGTACGTGCAATTATCGAATGGTTAAACACATAGACAAAAGGTACATGCAGTTATCTAATGGTTAAATGAAGCTTGACTTGTATTCTCCCCCGAAAACATGAAAAATATGAAAACATGGGGGCATGAAGCTCACCTTGAAGATTTCGAGTGGTAGAAGAAGAAGAAGAAATAGTTGTGTGGTTTGAGGAGATTCTCGAAAATGGAGGATGTTCTAAGAAGATACACATGAAAATAGGTGTGTAAATGGAATGATCCTAGCATAAAAATGTGTAAAATCTCTTAAGTGTTACAAGAAAATTACCAAGTTCTTGTGAGTTGTTGGAAGAAATCCCTTAGTGGTGGCACACACACAAAATGAGAGAGAGATGAGAGAATCTTGTAAGTGAAGTTGGAAGTAAAGTGTTTGGTGTTTGTGTGTGTGTGTGTGTGTTTGGCCGTGAGTAATAAGAGAGCGGGGTTTCACTTTGTTGATGGGTGATGTGAAATTGGCATGGATGTATGTTCTTCCATAGCTTGTTCTATGTGAGGTAAACATGTTTTTTTTCTCTTTTTTTGTTTTTTATATATTTTTTGTTTTTTTAAGCCTTAGCCGAAACTATAGGGTTTGCGGCCTTAAAGCTTCTCAAGGGTTTTCAGTTTTAAGGATGGCTGAAAACACCTTAATTCCAATAAGCGTTTGTGGTTCGAAGATTGTAGGGGATTTTTGGGTGTAATTAGATCAAATAAAAATAGTTTCCAGCTAAGGAAAGCCCAAAAGGAGGGGTTTTCGGTCTAATAAGATGCGTATGGCTTTCGGAATTATTTGGGCCCAATAAGAGAGTTTTTGGTCCAATGGAAGGCCCAAAAGAAGTTTTCGGCCCAATAGGGCTCAAGGTAAGAGTTTTCGGCCCAATAGGGTATTAGGCCAATAATTCTTGGACTAAGACCCAAAATGGATTAGGCTTAGCTATTGGATTAAGTTTTTAGGCTTCCATGAGGCTATTTTAACTTGATTCTTAATGTATGAATGTATGAACTAAAATAACATTGTAGTTTGAATTTCACTAATTTGATGTTATAAAGTCACATAGAGGAAATTTTGTACATGAAACATCATCTCGACCCTAAATTTGCTAGTTGTGACACAAAAAGTATACTACTAGCTTGCTTACAAACTTTTTTGTAACCCCTAACCCAAAAACACTTCTTCTAGCAATCCCTGCTAGAGCCATCTACCAGAATCAAAGATAAAAAACCAGAAGCACTATCACCTGCACCACCTGATGACAAACATAGTCTGTCATCATAGTCAATCATCATATCTGAGGTATAGATCCTCACCTCAGACACCACAACTCCCTCCTCCAATATCTCCATGCAAAGCTCCATCTCCCCCAACATAATCTGTTGCATCTGGATCTGTGAGTGTGCCTCCTCCAAGTGGTCATATGAATGTAGGACTATCATCTCATGTGGTCATATCTACCACACCGTGGTCTCGTCTCAGTTAATTTTTAGTTTTGTGATTTTTATTCCTTTTACGCGTTTTTGTTTTGCTTTGTTTTTATTGACCCGAGGATCTAAAAATCCAATAGTTCCACCATTTCAAGATCCAGAAACCGCTTTTCATAAAAAGAAGAACAAGAAAGCCAAAAATTCAACAAGCACTTTTCAATCAGAAAAAGAATTTGAAAGTTTCGAGAGGACGTCTGAAAAAGAAGGGAATTGGATACGAGCCAGAAACATCTACCGGAGAAGGTTCAGAAAAAGAGATAAAAAGCAAGGTTGAAGAGATGGAGGATATCACAAGAATGATGATGGGGATTACAAGAAGAGGATACGTGAAAAACATGGACCAAGTCTTGTTCCACCCGAGATACGAGCTGATAGAGGTTTCGAACTCAAAGGGAATATTCTATCAATGCTCAAGGATATACCTTTCGCCGGGAAAGAGAATAAAGATGCTTTCAATCATATTGATGAAGTGAAGGACATTGCCAACTACTTCAATGTTCCTAATGTTCCAAGAGAATCCATGTTACTTAGGATGCTTCCAGTGACATTTACCGGTGAAGCCAAGGTTTGGTTGAAGTCACTTGCACCCGAATCAATTACTGCGTGGGCAAATCTTTGTTATGCTTTTATTGAACAATTTAGTCTGCCTTCGAATATCTCAAAGCTTAAAAAAAGATTGTTAACTTTCAATAAGAGGTTTGAGAATCATTGTATGAAGCATGGGAGAGATAAAAGGGCTTGCTTAAAATTTTCCCTCAACATGATCTTAATGTCCAACAAGAAGTGTCCATTTTCTATGACGGAGTGAATGTCACAACAAGGCAACTTCTTGACTCGCAAGGGCCAATGAGAAAGAAGGAGCCGACTACCATGAAATAATTAATTGAAGAATTTGCCAAGCAATCACATGAGTACCACAACCCAAGAGAGGATGTTACTAGATGTAAAGGAAATGGAGGAAACGAGAATATGTTAGTGGTTTTTGGCAAATTTATAAAATATGGATAGAAGAATGACAAAATTGGATTAATCCATTCATTCCATAAGAGTTGGGTGTGATAATTGTAGTGGGTCACATTTGACCAAAGATTGTGATTTGGACGAACATGGGAACAAAAAGGCATAGGTGTTTTACTCTAGTGGTGACAAGTATGATGAAGATTGGAAGAATCCCAAGGAGTGGTTTTTGTATGAAGATTAAAAGAAGCAAAAAGATGAAAATTATAGACAACCCGGTCGAGGTTTCTACCAAAAAGAACAACCATCTCCCGAAAAGAAGATGGATTTTGAGTTGGTGCTTCATAGGTTTATGGAAGTCTCAGAAAAAAGGCATGATGCTACTTATGCTAATGTGAGAAATCATTAAGCTTCCATCAAGAATATAGAGACTTAACCTTGGCAACTAACAACAATTGTTAATGAAAGGTTACCACCTAGAAATCAAAACGAAAAATCACAACCTCATGTAATGGCAATGTACACCGAATAAGAGGTTCATTTTGAGCCATTTATGACCCAAGACACAGCTACTATGCAACCTAATTTGTGTTTGAAAGAAGATAAACCTGGAACCAACAGAAAAAAAAATGAATCGAACTTTGATGATTCACAACATCGTGGTGACATGTCCACATCGTGGTCTCGAGAGGACAAAAAATTTTCACCTCTTAATTCATATCAGCCTCCTTTTTCATTCCTATATCAAGCAATTAAGCCTTTTCTGGAGCCCGAACAAAAGATGTTTATGGAACAAGTGCTTTCACTCTCGATAAATGCCCCATTCCTCAAATCCATGGAAAAGCTTCCAAAGTTTGCAAAAGATGTGATGACTAATCGCAAGGAGTTAGAAAATGAATTAAACATAGTGCTTACTGAGTTATGCTCAGCTGCTATCATCAATGGATTTACAATCAAGATGAGAGATCCAGGGCAACATACCTTGCCTTGTGAATTTGGAAATTATGTTTATATAAATTCTTTAGCCGATTCGCGGGCAAGCATCAACCTTATGCCTTATTCTTTCTATCAAAATTTCAGTTTACCAAGGCTCCAAGACACAAGGATGACAATTTGAATGGCAGATCACTCAACCACATACCCAAGAGGAATATTTGCAGATTTGTTAGTAAAGGTGGTGAAGTTAGTTTTTTCCAGTCGACTTTGTGGTTCTCGATATGAAGGAAGATGAAGACCTTCCCATTATTTTGGTACGACTCGTTTTAAGTACTGCAAGAGCTCTAGTTCACGACTCAAGGTTCACACTTCGTGTGGAAGATGAAGCAATTACTTTCGAAATGAGTCCAAAAGTAAGTCATGTAAAGCCAAGAGATGAAGTGTCAAAGATGGATAACAAGATCTTGATGACATAGTTGAAGTTGAAAAGATGATGGAAGAAGAATTGAAGGTTTGGGAAATGCCTGATGGTTAAAAAGTCTAATGTTCTAAACCAAGAGCTTCAATAACTATGACATTTGATGTGATCGTGTTTGCTACTTCTAGGGTTCGAGAGGATGAAGAAGTTAATGAAGTAGAAGATGAATTATATGAAGAAGGTGAGATAATTGATGAAGAAATTGGTGGTGAATTTGAGGAGCCAACTTTGTTCAAGAAGGATTTAGATAAGGAAGGAACTAAAGAAGGTTACAATAAGGGTACAAAAGTGAAAAAGCAAGGCAAAGGGGTGAAGCGTAAAATAAGGAAAGTGCCAAAAAAGAAGAAAGAGAATTCAAAGAAGGCATACAAAAGAAGGGTTCAAGCTTACAAGCGTAAATGGAAGAAGAAAAAGGAGAAAATCAGATCCCACTCCCAACCAAAACAACGTAGAGAGGGAAGGAGTCCAACTCCTAAAAAAGAAGCGCTTTTGAGGAGGCAACCCAATGTTTAGAGTTTGCATTTTATTCTCCTTTTTGATTTCTTTCTAGTTTTTTGTTTTTTTAGTGTTTATTTTTGTTTAACCAAATTATCATGTGTTTCTCTAGCCTTCTTATTTTATTTTTTAGTGTTAGAAAGAAAATATGTGAAGCGGTGAAGGAGCTTAATTGATGAAGAAACCGAGCGATTTGGGAAGATTATACTTGGAGACCTTGTTTTTGAATAAGCATGGGGTTCCCACTCATGTGAAGAGAAGAATTTTGAAGAATATTACTGAAAGAAATGATCGGGAATGGTCCTAAGCATTATGAAGAGTCGATGCATTATTTTGACTGTTGAAGATGTTTTGAGCAGACACCAAGACGTGACCATCATCACCACGTAGTGAAAACTGTTTTTATCGCGACTGCATCCAACCCGACACCACGACGTGACATCACTTGACCATGCCATGGTGGTTTTGAAATTCGCAACCATGAAGACAATTCATTCGACACTACGACGTGGTGTTCCTATACCACGTCGTGTTAGGGGTTCATCACACTTTTTGAAGATGGTTCTTTGATTTATTTAGATTTGGTACATACAAATTCACAAGAGAAGAGTCCAGGAGTATTGTTTCTAGCCATTATACAAGCAGTCCAAGCTTTACCACACAACTTTCAAGAATTTGATCTCGTCACTACTACCCAAAGGGAGTTTGTTCCAATTCTTCCCTTTTAATTTATGTTCTTTTAATTTATGGGGTAGGGGTTGAATATAGAAATACAAGCATACTGATAAAAAATTGAAAAATGAATAGGTTTTTAAAATTTTATTAGAAAGATTTGAAATAACAATCTTAAAATTGAATCTAGTTTAAAAAATAAATATGTTAAGATCTAGGTTTCTAGTGTTGTGTGGGACAATCTGATACGAGCTTCAATGTTTATTTGAGCCAATATATGTTATAGTGATTTTGTGGCTTCTCAGTCCTAGTGAAATCATGGAACAAAAACACGAACTTGCTTAGTTTGAGGGCCATAATGTGTTTAGAATCGTGTGCCAGAAATGTATCTAGGAGAGATTATGTATTCATTGTTGGATTAGGTGTCTAAGCCCATAACTATAATTGGTATGTACTTGAATTGATAGTAGCATAGTCCTTTTAGGTTACCTTCATACTAGCAACTTGACATGATGAATTTTGGAGAAAGAGATTGAATTTATTATTTGGAATAATAAAATGGTATATAAAATGATTTATTAATGTATTATGAAAAGAATATATTAATTAGAAATCATGTTGTTTTACAAATATTTAATCAGAAATTAATTTGGAATTAATTTTGGGATTAAAGGAATTAATTAAAAGTACATGGGTTGTTTTTCAATTAATTAATAGTTGTAGTTTGGGCTCTTGGATCACCCTAAAGAGGGTTGGCCGAAAATTCTAGGTAAGCCCTAAGAATTTTCGTCCAAGGCCTTAAGGATAAGGAGTCCATGGGCTGCTTAGGCCATAAGCTGGAAATTAGGGTTTCCACCAGCAAACCCTAACTTTGGTTCTAAGAAACAAAAACTATATAAAGAGCCCCAACCCCTTGAGATTTCGGCCATATGTTCCAATACCTAGAAGAGCCAAATTCTAGTGCTTCCTCCTCCTCTCTCTTCTCATGGTTTTGCTTGGTGTATTTGTGAGCCATTAGAGGTGTTACACTTGTGACACTTGCTCTCAAGAGTTTAAGATCTTCAAGGAAACCATTGTTATTACTACATAACAATAAAGATATGTATCTTAACCCTAGTTTAGTTAATTTTGAAAATTATACATGCGTCCTAGGGTTTCTAGTTTTTTGTGTTCAATGCTTGTATGTCTAATAAAGAAAACATTGATCAAACAATTAGGATTGCATGCACACATATGATTGTTTCCTATGCTTAAAAACCATCATTAGTATCATAGATATTGGTTTTGTTTTCAATTAGATTTAATGCAATTGATTGAATTTGAAAAAATTAGGGTTTATGACAGTTACAACCTTAGTCTTGGTTTTTTTGCAAATTAGGGTTTTATAACCATGTTTTTCGAAAATTGTTAAGGGTTTTTAAACCCTTTCCTTTGGCCTCCATATTTTCGAGATCTAAGGTTTCCTAACCCTAGGGTTTTCGAAAATTAGGGAAGGTTGAAAGCCTTGCCTTCCACCCCAAGTCATGGATTTCGAAATCTAAGGTTTTGGGTAGCTTGTTATTTTTGGTAGTTATCTTGTTAAATGTTTAATTAGATAATTAAGATTTTGAAATATCCCTCCCAAAATTTTCGAAATCTAGGGGGTAAGGGATTAGGTTAAATTAATTTATTTAATTTAATGGATAATCCTTATTTGATTTAATAAATTAATTATGAGTTTAATTAATTGATAATTATTAAATCAAAGTTTTAAATTTTAAAATTTAAATTAAAATTGTTTTTAATTTTGAAATTTTAAATTGATTTAAAAACCTAGTATTTTGAAATGTTTAAAATACACCCGTATATAATATGCAATATTAAAAGTTTCAATATTTACTATACATATATGACAAGTCAATCAAACCGCTAGTACGCCTCATTCACGAAACCGATCTATAAGGGGGGTTTAAGGAAACTGCTTATAAAATGGAGGTTCAATGAGTGTCCAATCTCACCCACCGCTTCCTTGATTCGCGGAGGGTCGTTAGCCAAACGGGTTTGATAGGACACTTAATTCTCATTAATAAGTATAATGGAATAAATAAAGTAACTATTTTTTTTTATTAAATTCCCAATCTTAGTTACTTTAGGAAAATGTGAATTTGATGCTAATCCATGAAATTGCACATTGCACTTTATAAAAGTCGTTAGTGGAGTGTGTGCGGTTAATCGACAAACTAATATGGACTTATAAAGGGTGGAAATGTGTGTCTCGTAAATTATCATTGATTAATGGAGCATGCGTGGTTAATCAACACATTAATTAGGTGATAAATGACATTAATCGAGAGTACCAAGCTAGTTTGCATGGTTATTCACACCTTGTTTGTGATCCTCGGCATCCCAGTCATAAATGGAAAGGGAATAATCGAGAGTAAACATGCCATTGAATAGTTCAATGAATCTCAAAAGATCTAGGAATTTCATTTAAAACCTAATTCGTTTAAATTTTATTTTCCTGGTGAAATTAGTAAATCATCATTTACTTACCTTTAAATAATTTGCAATTAGATTACGACATCCCTCTTATGAATTGTGAATTATTTAGTTAGACATTAGCCTTAATATTTCATTTGGGTGTTATATTGAGCATTTCCTTATCTAATCAAAAAATTTCTTTTTTCTTTTTCAGATGTTAACTTCCAACGCTTCTGGTTCGTCCAACAACAACTCGAACCACTTCTCACTCTTGAGCATCTGCTCAAAAGTCAATTTTGATGGTACCAATTATAATGATCGGATACACAACATCAAGATGGATTTGCGCTTCAAGGGTAAGGAATATGTTCTCGAAAAGGAACTAAACGAGATTGATGAAACTAAATCTACTCCTGAAGAGATAGCTAAGTATAGGATTCATTGCAATGATGTGACTAAAGTGTCATGTATCATGGTGGCTACTATGAATCCAGAGCTACAAAGGTTCTATGAGGACTATTGGCCATATGAGATAAACAAGGACTTGATGGAAAAGTACCATCAACGAGCTCATCAAGAAAGATATGAGATAGTCAAGTCCCTCATAACCAACAAGATGAAGGATGGAGAGTACGTCACGACCCACTTGCAATGCATGAAACGTTATGTGGATCGTCTGTTGAAACTCAATGTGAACTTCGATGAGGAATTGGCTATTGACATAGTCTTACACTCATTGCCTAGCTATTATGATCAGTTTGTTATAAATTATCATCTAAACAAGGAGGAAACCACATTGAGTCAACTCCAAAGCTTGCTCAGTACCGATAAGAATCGAATGAAGGGAAAAAGTATTGCCTCCACTCCTTCTGTTGCTGCTCCCGTCTTAGCCATTTGGGGAAGGGAAAGGGAAGCAGAGAAAAGCCCCCCTCAAAATAGAACCGGAAGCGAAAGTCTCAATCTGGGTCGTTAAGCAATGGCCCTAAAGGTAAATCTAGTTTTGAAGCTCCCAATGCCTTTAATCCTAAGGAGGCTACTTGTTTTTACTACCATGCCAAGGGGAATTAGAAATGAAATTGCCCTAAGTACTTGCAAGACATAAAGGATGACAAGGTTAAGCCAACCTCAACAGGTATTTACACTATACTATCTAAAAACTCATCACATTCTAATTCTTGGGTCCTTGATACAGGATGTGGTTTTCACATTTGCTCTGACTTGCAGGGACTAGAAAGAAGTGAGGATGTGGAGCTTGGGAAAATGAACCTAATTATGGGCAATAGGACATTGTCGACTATTACCAAGATTGGCATTTATTCTTTAGTGGTTAGTAGTGGGTTGAGTTTAGATTTGAACAATTATTGCTATTCGTCAGGAATGACAAGAAATATTATTTCTTTTCATGGTTTATACATACAAGGTTTTAGATATTCTTTTTGATAATTAGAATGGTTCTATATATGCTTATTATAATGGTGTATTTTATTTTAAAGCATTACCTTGTGATGGCATGTATGGAACTGTGATGAATGTAGATAATTTAGGTAATAGTGTTTTGTATATTGATTCATCTAATGGTTTAAACAAAGCATGTTGTCTCGGACATGTCAACAAGAAGCATATTGCCCAACTCCAAAAGGATGGAGTGTTGGAATAATTTGACTTAAGATCAGATGATACATGTGAATCTTATGAAAGAGGTGAAGGATTGTTGGATCTCATACACACATATGTATGTGGACCCTTTAGATCCACCACAAAGGATGCAAATCGATTCTATGTGAATTTTACCGATGATTATAGCAGATATGGATATATATGCTATAATCAAGCATAAGTTAGAAACCTTTGAAAAATTCAAAGAGTTCGAACATTAAGTCGAGAATCAATTAGGCAGGAAGATCAAGATGATCAGATCAGATCTGATAAAGGTGGTGAGTATCTTAGTATCGATTTCCATGACTACCTCAAGGAATGTGGAATTGTTTCGCAATTAACACCTCCTAGGATACCACAACTTAATGGTGTGGCTGAGAGGTGTAATCGAACATTGTTGGACATGGTTCGTTCCATGATGATTTGAGCTTCAATTCCAATCTCATTCTGGATGTATGCCTTAGAGACTCCCGCCTACATTCTTAATCTAGTCCCAACAAAGCAGGTTGCCAAAACACCTCACGGGATTTGGACAGGGAAGGTTCCCTTGTTGGCACATATCAAGGTTTGGGGTTGTGAAGATTTTGTTAGACGAGAGACTCACAACAAGATTGAATCTCGAAGTGAGAGATGTATTATCATCGGCTACCCACAAATTCCTTTGGATATTTGTTCTACAAACCTAGTGAAAATGTGGTCTTCGTAGCATGAATAGGAGTCTTTCGTGAGAGAGAGCTCATATGCAAAGAGGACAGTGGGAGTACCATTAATCTTGAAGAAATTCAAGACTCAAGTGATGTAGGAACCTCAAACACTGACGCTCAACCCGAGGAAGAAATTCCTGTTGAACCAATTGACAAGTCACCGCCTCTTAGGCGTTTTAGTAGAGTTAGCGTTCTGCCTGTATTGTATAGTTTCCATATAACTACAGAAGATGATATGTTTATCAGTGATAACATACTGATAAATTTGGATGAACCTGCTAACTACAAATAAGAAATGGCGGGCCCTAAGTCTGCTAAGTGGAAAGAGGCAATGGAAAGCAAGATCAAGTCCATATATGACAATCAATTTTGGAATTTGGTTGACAATGTATTAGGTCGTAAGATAGTTGGGTGCAAATGGATCTTCAAGAAGAAGACTGACATTGATGGAAATGTAGACACTTTCAAGTCACGACTGGTTATAAAGGGCTTTACTTAAACCCCAAGGGTTGACTATGATGAGACCTTCTCACCAGTGTCTAAGATTAAATGTATTAGGGTTATGTTAGCTATAGTTGCGTTTCATGATTATGAAATCTGACATATAGATGTTAAAACCACTTTCCTTAATGGAAAGTTGACAGAGGATGTTTACACGAATCATCCATAGGGTTTTGTGGATGCTAAGTACCCCAATAGTGTATGTAAGCTTGAGAAATCAATCTATGGATTGAAACAAGCTTCTCGCAGATGGAATCTTTGCTTTGAAGAGAAGGTTAAAGAGTTTGGATTCTCTAGAAGTGAGGATGAATCTTTTGTATATGTCAATGTTAGTGGGAGTATAGTCACCTTCCTTGTATTATATGTTGAAGACATATTTCTCATAGGAAACGACATTCAAACTTTGCAAGTGGTTAAGTCTTGGCTTGGAAAGTGTTTCGATATGAAGGATCTGGGAGAGGCAACTTATATTCTTGGAACAATGATTTTTGGACTTAGCGAAAGCACATATTTGGACAAAGTGCTAAAGCATTTAAGCATGGAGAACTCCAAGAAAGGAGAGTTACCTATCCAGAGTAATACCAAGATAAGTAAGACGTAGAGCCCAAGTATCGATGCAGAGATAGCAAAAATGAGTCGAGTTGCATATGCTTCTGCTGTGGGATCGATCATGTATGCTATGACATGTACTCGCCCTGATGTGGCTTGTTGCTTTGATCATGGTTAGTCGATATCAGGGAAATCCGGGTAAAGCTCATTGGATAGCAGTCAAGAATATTCTTAAGTATCTGTGAAAGAACTAAGGACTGGGTCCTTATGCTTGGTGCTAGTGATGACTTAAGAGTTACTAGGTATAGTGACCCAACTTTCAAACAGACAACAACAACTTTTGTTCTCAATCCGGATGGGTGTTTACCCTTAATGAAGAAGCTGTGACTTGGAGAAGTTCCAAGTAGGAGACCGTAGCTGATTCTACATGTGAATCAGAGTATATAGCTGCAAGCGAAGCGTCAAAGCAGGCTATATGGTTGAAGAACTTCATTGGAGACCTTGGAGTTATGCCAGCCATTAATGAGCTGATGGAGATTTTATGGGATAATGAAGGAGCAGTTACCTTGACCAAGGAACCAAGAGATCATAGGAGATCAAAACATATTGATAGAAAATACCACTTTATCAAACATCGAGTAGAAGAAGGACACCTCGTCATAAAGAGGGTATCATCTGAAGAGAATCCAACAGATCCCCTCACAAAGGGTCTTAGTAGGGTTAAACACTTTCAACACGCGAGGAGCATTCATCTAAAGGATGATGTTAGTTTTAATGTTTAGATAGATATTTGGAAACTTGCAACAAATAAATGTAATTGACATTTGATGATTATATAAATGGAGATTTGTTTATAAGTATTGTTTACTATCTTTCATCAATTGTATATCATTGTGTTTCACCTTTGCATGTTTTACTTCCTGAGTAATTAGATTATTTAAATATCCATAGTCGATCATACTTTGGAAGTAAGTAGTGAATTAAGATTGTCATGAATTGGGTTATAGATTGTCTAAGTGTTTACTTATAGCAATAGTTTGCAGCAACATTCATGAGTACTTTTGAAATGAGGATTTAAGTATTGGATTAAACCCACGCTCAGTGAATTACTTCATGGAATTTATCACGAGTAGTTATGAGACGATACTATCATATAATCTTTAAACGGATATATATATGAGTTGTTGTTTATGAGTTGGTTGTGCATTGATAATGCATAAACGCATCAGTAACTTGGTGTTATAAAACATATTGTTGTGCGTGATTTAATGAGTAAATAGTAAAAGCATATACGTCAAAGTCTATCTGTTCCTTTTGCCCTAACAGGAAAAGCGATATCTTGGGCCCCTCGATGATTTGGTGTTGACTTGTGTGTCGGGTCTGGTCATGACTGAATTGATGTGTTCAATTAAGTTCTTTTCCATTACAAATAAACAATCGGGAAACAAACTATTGGAAAATGAGAATGATTATGTTCCATGTCATTTGTCCACCTGATATCTTGTAGAACGGATGATTATATGATCATTTATCTTAGGACACATTACTGACTGGGTCAAAGTTCGACAATGGCTTTTAAGAGCTACAATTTGATAGTCAATTTTGAAGTTACACTTGCAATTATAGTTATTAGATTTATCTAAGTGGGAGACTGTTGGATTAGGTGTCTAAGCCCATAACTATAATTGGTATGTACTTGAATTGATAGTAGCACAGTCCTTTTGGGTTGCCTTCATACTAGCAACTTGGCATGCTACCTTTTGAAGAGAGAGGTTGAATTTATTATTTGGAATAATAAATTAGTATATGAAATGATTTATTAATGTATAATGAAAATAATATATTAATTAGAAATCATGTTGTTTAATTAATATTTAATTAGAAATTAATTTAGAATTAATTTTGCGATTAAAGGAATTAATTAAAAGTATATGGGCTATTTTGCAATTGATTAATTGTTGTGGTTTGGGCTCTTGGATCACCCTAAAGAGGGTTGGCCAAAAGTTCTAGGGAGGCCCTAAGAATTTTCGTCCAAGGCCTTAAGGATGAGGAGTCCATGATATGCTTAAGCCTTAAGATGGAAATTAATTTAGAATTAATTTTGCGATTAAAGGAATTAATTAAAAGTACATGGGCTATTTTGCAATTGATTAATTGTTGTGGTTTGGGCTCTTGGATCACCCTAAAGAGGGTTGGCCAAAAGTTCTAGGGAGGCCCTAAGAATTTTCGTCCAAGGCCTTAAGGATGAGGAGTCCATGATATGCTTAAGCCTTAAGATGGAAATTAGGGTTTCCACCAGCAAACCCTAGCTTTGGCTCTAAGCAACCAACAACTATATAAAGTGCCCGAACCCCTTGAGATTTCAACCATATGTTCTAAACCCTAGAAGAGCAGAACTCCAGTGCTTCCTCCTCCTCTCTCCTCTCATCCTCTTTCTTGGTGTGTTTGTGAGCCATTAGAGGTGTTACACTTTTGACACTTGCTCTCAAGAGTTCAAGATCTTCAAGGAAACCATTTTTATTACTACATGCCTCCTATGGTTTCTAGTTTTTTGTGTTCAATTCTTGTATGTCCAATAAAGAAAACATAGATCCAAAAATTAGGGTTGCATGCACACAGAGGATTGTTTGCTAGGCTCAAAACCCATTAGTCATTGCACCTTAGAATAATACCTCTAACTAATAAGGGTTGAAGTTAAGTTCCCTTGATTAAGCATATGTTTTTAGGATTTTTTTTTGAAAGAAAGAAAGTGAAAAAAGAAAAAGAAGAAAAAAAAAGTGGCAAAAAATTTGAGTAAATAAAAGTCTATGAAGATCAAGAAATATCATGAAGAAAAGTTCCAATCGAAGAGTCAAGAATAAGGCAAAATTTGCCAAGTTATTATAATTTTTATTTTCTAGGTTATTTTTCCATATGTATGCTTGGGTGTTTAACCAAAAATACGTTGAGGTTAAGAAAGTTTCCTGGGGACGGATTCCGAGGGATGCATAAAATGAGTGTTGTTCAAAAGAAGGGGGAAAGTGTTTATGAAGATTGTGAGTATTTAGGATTTGGGAAGTTCTTAGGAAAATATAGACATAAATACATGCATTGCGGTCTTGAAGTAATGGAGAAGCTCAAAATGGATTGTCTTGTGCGATGATGGTAGCTAAAGTCATGATATGATAATAATAAAAGCAGTTTTTCTTCAGGGCATACAAAAGATAAGTGTAGGGTATTTTGATATGTGCATATTTAACTACATATTTAATGCATATTTCTAATACTTTTAGCTATAATTATGTTTATTTGGAACGAAAGATGCTTATTATGTTTAGAATATGTTTTGTAGCAACAAAGACTTGTTTAGGACAAAAAGGAAGCATACGAGGAGCTGGAAGCAGGAAATGGGAGCTAAAACAAAAAAAGAAGAAAAAAGGAATGAAGATCACATCATGGTGATCTCCAACACGATGTGGCAAATGGAAAGTTCACGACCAATCAGATGACTTGAAAGATACAGGATAAACACAAGGACCACGTCGTGGTAGCGGTCAACCACGACGTGATGATCCGATTTTGAAAATTATAAAATCCCGAACATTAGGTCGAATTAAAGAGGATGCAATCGATTTTCTGAGGTTAATTGCGACTGAGAGCCCTTAGAAACCTAGAAGAATATCGAAAACCAAGTGGATCTTAAGGATTGAAGAAGATTTAGAATATTTTCACATTGATCTAGTTGGTTTGCTTATCATACTCATGTCTAGTTTAATTCACATGGATCTATTGTGTTTTTCTTCTACAATGAGAGGCTAAATATCTTTTACTTATGTTTGGTGAAGATGAACTTTATCCATATCTGTTGATTTCGATACGTGGATGATTATATTTGATTTTACTTGTGTTTGATATATATAAACCCTAGCATGTTTAGTTCTAGTTTTTATTGCTTATAAATCAGATTATGTGTAATAATCGATCATATTAATTGCATGAATTTGTCTCCTAATTGTTTATGATCATTAGATAATTAGAGCTATGATTAATCATACCTTAGATTAAGTAATAAAAGCTAGTAACTTTAACTGTGTTAGAGAACATAATTAATCTTAATTTGTGTTTGGTTGCTTAACTTGATCATGAGAGATTAACTAATATCATTCATATTGCAAGGAGATTCACTATTATCATTCATATTCCAATTTGTGCTTATTATCAATTTGGTGTTTAACTTGTGCATGATCATTGTTTTGTCATTTATAAATTGGTAGGCCTAGTTATTTGATCATAATAGCTAGTAAATTGGTAATCAATATAATCCATTCATTAGAAATCAACCATAGAAGAAGGTGAAATCGGATCTAGGCAGACGTATTCTTTTAATTCTTGAATTAATTTGTTTTTTTTTTTGCCTGCTTAATTATTAGTTGATATTAAGTTATTCCGATCTTGCAAAATCAGTAAAAATCCCAATCATTGTTTGTGTCTTAGTTTAATTTTGAAGTAATTGATTTATTTAATTGAATTTTGTTCCCTGTGATTGACACCCAAATTACCTGAGCTATGATATAATCTGATTAGATACACTGCTTATAAGTGCATAG
This sequence comes from Lactuca saligna, assembly GCF_052625555.1. Taxonomy (NCBI): domain Eukaryota; kingdom Viridiplantae; phylum Streptophyta; class Magnoliopsida; order Asterales; family Asteraceae; genus Lactuca; species Lactuca saligna. Next base: position 151,673,002 of record NC_136422.1, read on the forward strand.
TTAGCAAATTAAGTTAGGTTATAAATTTAAAACAAATAGGTACTATTGTACACATCATCAACCATTTAACTACTTACTTTTCCATGTCCTATATTATATTTGTCCACCAATAATACAGTTTCTAGCGTATATATCTTGGTGCTCCTAGTATTAATATAATACATAGATGTGTGGTATTTCTTTAGGAAAAGGTAAAGTATCTAACCGATAAGAGGTACCCAAATCTGAACATGAAAGTCTTCACCTATGACTATCATCTTCAAAATTCATTGATGTATTTAGTTATTCCATTTTATTTTATTTTTTCCGATAAGGTCCCGAATTAAGAATCTCTAATCGTTACTATAGTGTTTAATACAACCTTATGACAAATAGATCTCACCCTTTTTCTTTTTTGAAATTTACTTTTAACTCAAAATGATGGCAACACCATTCACTTTACCTAAATAAAATCATAGTCTTAATAGTTCAACTCTTCAAATAAGCTCCCTTTCTTTTGGTCTAATCATACAAAATCCATACATCAATGGAGCAATTATATACATAAAGTATTTGATAAGTATCTACTAATTTCTAATCAAACTCATGAAAACCCAAAAAACTACGAACATCTATCGGACTCATCGGTTGTTCCCATTTCATAACTGATACTATTTTATGTGAATGAATCTCGATATTGTCATGTTTACCCATGTGACACAAGAATTACGCATTTTGGATCCAAAAGTATTATTATTATTATTATTATTATTATTATTATTATTATGAGATATCCTTTTCAAAACTTCTAACAACATGTACATGTCTTTTGTATTCCTCCTTACTTTTAAAATAAACTAGGAAAGTTTCACCCCCGTGTTATGGGGGTTAGCTGCTGTTAGTTATGTGTTTTGATGTTCTGAAACTTTCTCTTTGTGAATCGTTGATTATTACATGATGATATGTGTGTCGAATTCAAATAGGCGGTCGTGTTTCTATTGTTGTGATTCTTGTTCACCGTCGGATGAGAACTCGAGAAAAGGATAGGTACAACGGTGGTAATCGGAGGTTTGGAAGCTTCCATACGAAATTCAATTCACCTACAAATTCTCATATGCAGATATTCAATTTTTCCGATTCATAGGGTTATTCTATAAATAAAAATTTAACATATTTACTTTCAAAATTTCCATATAACATTTTTAACTAAAGAAAGGATGATACAATAAACATTTTGAAAGGTAGAGTATGTTTACCTGTCTTTACAAACCGGGACACGTCAAGGTGCAAAAGGAGCAAATTGATTAAGCTATTATGAAGATGATAATATGGGAGGATATGAGGGTTAATAAATGATCATAAATACACAAATAGATACAAAAACGTATAAGGAGATGATGGCTTAAACGATAAACTGATAAACCTAAATATACGAAAATTACTATATACACATATAGACAGATAAATATATTTCGGTCTTTTGACATCATAGATGCAAAAAATTATAAGGAGAAGTGTCGCATTGCACATTTAATTTTTATGATTCAAAGTAAAAAGTTATAACAAAAAATACTGAAAAGTAATGACTTAACTACAATATATACTACTATTTTCTCAAATATTTGGAAAGTACTAAAATCATTGTTACTTTCCTTTCCTTCAATGTGTCACCATTTACCATCTTCTTATCTTGTCTGAAGCTTCTAAATCCCAAAGCAAATTGAAATCAATGAGATTATGACATGTTAATAGTGCTTTCTTTGTGATTTTGCAGAAAACAAATTGTATACACACATATAATCTTATTTTTGTTTTTGTATTACAAAGTATAAGTGAAAACCATTTTATTAAAAACCAACAATATTCCCCACAATCCTTATCAGACCAATGAAAATCTACTTAATTATTTTTGTATACATGTTATTATTCATAAAAATATAAGTGTCCTCCTTTTTACCAAAGCGTTGGTTTTCTTAAGATAGTAAATATGCTTGTTTATACGATCATTGAAATTATAATAGATCATGTATGATTTAAGTGATCAATCAGATCATGAACCACATCCCCTTGAGTGTCCAAGAACATGGAATTCTAAGAATTGATTGGGAATTGCAGCTTTTGTAGTTCAAATTTTGATCTCGTTGTGCTAGGAAGTAAAACAATAAACAATTGGCCACTATATTGTCTATTACAATTGAAAGAAAAAAAAAATAAACCTACAAACTATCAAAATATTAGGATCCAAATTATAACCTGTGAAGATATATAAGCCTATATTCATAGAATCTTTGTTTTTTTATGTCTCTGAAGGTTTTAACGCTATGTTATCTGTTTCATGATAAACTTCTACATAATTATGCTTCAGAGACATAATATTTTTTTTCTTAGATTGTGCTTCTGAAGGGTTACAATCTGATAGATATATCATATGATTAGGTGTATAATCATTGGGTTTTCTTCTATTCAAATTACAAGAAGGAATTAACAGAAATGTTTTAATTAATAATAAATGATTCATATAATTGAAGCGGAGAGAGAAACCTTGGACAATTAAGAAATCTAGAAGGAGTAAACATAGATGGGAACATAAACGCAGATGGATGGAGATTGTGCAATTACTAAGGGCCTGTTTGTTTTTTGTCTGAAGATCTGCGCAACAACTTTTGTCTGCGCCGCGCAGACAGCGCACAGACATATGCCATCGCAGATTGTTTGTTTTTGGAAGTGCACAGATCAGAAAACGTCTGCGTGAGGTCTTACTGGTCACTATCTTCAAAGGTCTTCAGACCTCATTTTAACCTAAAAAAAACATTGGTCATGTGCAGTTTCTTTTTTTCTTTTCTTTTTTTTTTTTGCTAAAAATGCATTTTTAATGTCTATGACATTAAACTAAGTTTAAAAATTCAATTTATTTTAACAGCCTACAGACGTTAAAAACAAACAGTATTCTTATTGCAGACTGCAGACATTTGATCCACCTTTTCTGCCGCAGATGTAGTCCGCAGACTGCAAACATTTTGACTTCAAAAAAACAAACCGCACCTAAATGTACAGATCATTTTTGACTAAATCTCTGAATCTAGTTGTTTGGAGGAAGAACAATCACGAAGCACAGATGTAGGTGAGATTTGAGATGCAAGGGAGACATCTCCTTCAAATTTGTGAATCTTCTATCCTTTCGTTGGTGACAGATAGCAAGCATTAGTTTTAATGTGATAACAATGTATTGCCGTTAGGGATGAAAATGAGGCGAGTTTGGGGCGGGGTTGACCATCACTGTCCCCATCACCGAGTGTCTAACCTCGTTCTCATCCCTATCCCCATCCTCATCTCTGACGGATGCGGGGAATCAAATCCCATCCCCTTTGTATTTTGAGCTTTTTCCCAGTCTATCCCCAGCCCATCCCAAACCAATATCCAATCTATCAACATAATATACTTAACTTACACTAAAAAACCAAGTCAAATAAGCGATCAAAACCAGATGTCATAATTAAATTATGTTTGTATCAATCATCAAGTTTAACAAGCATCAAAGCGAAAAGAGACGATTTGGTATAAAGATCGTCGAACAAAGTGACGATTGACGAACTCTTGGAATTGAGAACATAATTTGATATACGGATTCTATCTCGGATGGTCTAATATAGATAATTCATTTTAGGGGAAATGGCTAGCAAACGACGTGACATCGATGAGCGATCAGAGTGTCTGCGAGGTTGAATGAAGAAAAGGGGTTTCGACCCAGCAAGAAAAAGAAATATGTGATTTGAAATCAGAGAGAATGATCGAGATACGAAGAGAGGAAAAGGAGGCGGTAGACAAAGGCAGTGGAGACACTGATAAGAGGCTAAAGTGGCAAAAATCTGAAAACGGAAAAGTTTGGTGGCTAAAATCAGACATGGAGAAAATATACTGTACCTAAGGCTCCCCACAATTAAAGTTATATATAACGAGGATGTCACCAACAAACATAATTAACCGGTTATGATTTGCAAACTCGATTGATTCATCAAATGCATGAAAGTTAATTGTGTATGCAGCAGGGCAAATAACATCACCAAAATTCATTACAAGTATATATCTTACTTAACAACGTTTCTCTGTATATTCCTTATTCCGTTTCTCTATATATTCCCTATGCAATTTCAACTATGACATATAGATAGAAAATCAATATTCGGTAAATAATTAGACTTTGGAACTATATTGTAAACAAACCAAACATTATGCCAATAGTTCACAAATTTTGTTTATGTTTATTTATTTTATAAAAAAATGAACATATACCAATATTTCATAAATTTTGTTTATGTTTATTTATTTAATAAAAGAATGAGCATAAATATAAACTCTTTGTTTTTTACAAATTCATTTTCAATATTTTTTCCATTCATTTTCAATATTTTTTCCATGTTAGTTTTCAACATGCATAGTTCTAAAACATGTAAAAAAAAATTCTACATTTTCCAAAACCAAAAATACATCATCACCCCTAGTCTTATCCATTGTTATTTTCTGCATCATCACCCCTAGTGTTATCCATTGTTATTTTCTATTAGACCGGAAGCTATCGGAAAAATGTTTCCCTTACTTGTCATGTGCCACACCATCACTTCTCTCATTTTTCTTTTCCTTACCTAAAAACCATTTTTCTTTTTCTTAACTATTTTTCCTTACCTAAAAACCATTTTTCTTTTTCTTAACTAAAAACCAAGGAATAGGTGGAAAGCTCCCTTAGTATATATATATTTTTTAAATATATTTCATATATATATTATACTTATTTTGTAAGGAATTAAAAACCATAAATTTTAATATATTTTTTAGTAAGTATATAATTTTATAAATATAAAAAAAAAAGATTAAAAAAACAACCAATAACATGAAAAGAGAGAGTACGGCACCCCCTCCCACCTCTTTCCAACGGGTTGCTTCCCTCACCCATTGAATGATGTTTCAGTGTAAGGGAAGTTTTCCAGCCTTATTGTAATTAAAGTGTTTGTTTTCAAATTCATGCAACTCAATTTTGCATATCTTATTCTTTGTAAACTATCAAACTCTTAAAGGAAAAACTTTTACATTTCTAGCAAATTTTAAAAAAGCTTTGTGGTTCAACATTTACAAATAGAATTTCTAACTATAAATAAATAATTATCAAACCAGTAAAAAAGAAAAAACTAAAAGAGTACCAAAACTTGTTTATGTGCCACTACATTGGCAGTTTTAAAAGCATCAACAAACCATCGTTAAAACAGGACCACCGGCGACCAATTTCAGTTACCTCCGGCAGATGGATTCACAGATCAACGGAGACTTTAAACAGAAATGATTAAACTCACAAATTGTTTCCATAACTTTATACACATCTAAAATACCTTTAAACTGAAAAAGACATTAATTAAACCTTCTGAATTCTTTGATCATATCACAAATGAACTGAACCTACAAATGTGCCATTGTTGTTGGCTGCTGCTTCCTAGACTCGATCACTCCTTTCACAAACGCATCCACGATCTGTTTCTGCGACTCCAATATCAACTCATTACGTTTCATCTCACTCTCCATTCTCATCTTCTCCATCTCCCTCGCCATATCGATCTTCATCTTCTCCATCTTCAAAAACCCATCTCCCAATAACTTAATCGACGACACCACCTCCGATAATCCACCCTTATTCTTCTTTTCCTTGTTCGATTCCTTCCCATTTGCGTTTTGAGATCTTCCTCTAAACATATTTGGATTCCTAGGGACTTTTACCCACATTCCGCCGTTATTAGCATCCTCATCGTCATGGACGACGACCTTGCTGAATTTCCTTGGCCTGAGACCCGATCGTCCGGATTCTGGTTGATGGGTGATCGGTGGTTTGTTCCAAGTTCCTCCTCCAATTGCAGAATTTTTGTGGTTTTTTGCTTCTCGAATTGGGGCTTCTACAAGGAATTTATGACCCTTGTATATGGTTTCTTCAATTGGGGTTTCTACAAGACCTCCATCTTCATCTTCGTCTTCTTGATTAGACCCATTATTTGGATATGAAGAGTAACGATTTGAAACTTTAGGACCAAAATTTGGGCTTGATTTCATGTTATGTTTGGTGGAACTGGTGGCTAACGTTACCAAATTCTGAACTGCGGAAGGTTTGAATCGAAGTCCACGACCCGGATTCAAACTCTTAGGGTTGTGGATTTCTGAATCGATTTGGAGATTACCAGGTTCGGTGTCATACCCGTTTTCCATAGCTTCCATGGCTTCGAAGTAGAACCAGGAAGAGAAGAATCGCTCGCCGGAGAAGGCGGAAGCACGCTGCTTCTCGGCTCGGTGGCGTTGACGGAGCTTCTCCATCTTGTGGCGGCACTGAGCGGAAGTCTTCGGCGGGGTGACGTCCGGGCAGCTGGTTGTCACTTTCACAGCCACCGCGTCCCAATCTGGTGTTCGGAGGAACGCGCGATGGAGCGCGTACCATCGCTCACGGTACGCTTCAATCAGAACCAGTGCCTCGTCGCGCGTCCAGCACGGCGGTGGAAACTTCCGTACAGGTTTCTCTCCGGCGGCGGCAGACATGTCGGTGATCTTCTTCGGGGAGCGTATGTTAGTCAATCACAAGCGCACGTTAGCAACCTAACCAGTAGTGGTGGTCGGCGATTTTATCTTTCTAGAGAACGACATCGGGTGGAAAGTGGTGGGTATTTGCGGTGGTGGGAAGCGGGCTTCCGGTGGCGGCGGAGGAAGTTTAAGGGTAGATCTTTTTGTGGGTGTGCGGATTATGGGAGTAGTAAATAAATGGGTGGGGGTAACGGTGGATAGGTGGACGGTGGGTGATAATGACGATGGATTTGAGGTTGAGTGGGTGAAGCTAGAATGCGCCGATCGGTGACGTGCAACCCCACTAGTATTAGTAATTGTCTACCGCCCCACCATAAGCCCATAAGCTCACTCAATCAGGCGCGTGAGGGATACATTGATACATGCGCGTAAAGTGGGTGGGTTAGGGTCAAAGGGTTGCATCCAATTGATGTAGGTGTGTGTTGATGATTCAGAAAAATCTTTGAAATTTTGACTTTTTTTATTTTTTCAAAAATCAATACTGATGGTTCTTGTAACACATTTTTGGATACTTACATTATTGGAAAGACACGTGATTACATAATGAAATTTTAATGTTATGTTAAGGCTTATAATTCAAGAATAGTCATGAAAGACACTTGTTTTGACATGGGTAGGGTAACAGAAGAAACTAATTAAAGTATATTGGAAAAAGAAGACGAGCATATAACATTAAAGAGATTTATACCAAGGGGTGAGAATGAAGAATTTTAAGGTATTTTGTATAGTTGGATAGAGTGAAAATAGGTATTGTTCACTAAAATGATGTATGTGTACCTTAAAGATCCAAAAACTCCGTGTGCATTATATAATAACACAAATAAGGTGATAACACAAATAGGGGTGACACGAGGAATCATGGGGTTTAGATGACATGGTGAGGATATGAAACTTGAGATCAATCATAAAAATATCAATTTAGGATATCTCATTGAGATAATGATGGTACATTCTGATACGGGTGACAATTGATGACACAACACGATAAAAATACACGATACGAACCGAAATCGGGACGAAACTAAAATTCGAATTCGTGTTCGTGTTCATGTCAAATGTAAAAAAATAAGATGTCGTGTTCTTGTTCAAAATTCAATATGAAATTGACAAGATTTAACATTTGTTTGTCTTGTTATGTATAATTAAGTAATAATTTAATAAACGAATTATTATTTTATGTTATCTTTGTCGTGTCGTTTGTTGTTTGTTGTTTTTTACTCGGTTCATTTTTGTGTTAGTTAAAAAAACATGACGTCGTGTCATGTTCGTGTTACATAAAGCATTGACATATCGTGTCGTGTCATACAAAAACATGACACGATAGCCCGATTAGTCACCCATACATGTTGATGATGTAATTGTTAAATATGGAAAAAAAAAAAGCCTCCATGATTATGGACGTTGTATTGCACTATATTTATATATGGCAATATCACAAAGTGGTCTTATACTATATAAAACGTATAAAACGACTTATAAATTAATACACTCTCTCAGTTTGAACATGAGTTTTACAAATGTTTAAAGTACCCCGAAAGTCTAAAAATAACTAAGTAAGAAGACCCTTTGTAAATATACAACACATACAAGACATGCACATGTCTGATGGCAACACACTCTTTAACAAAATATTAAATATTTCTACATGTGTACTACATTGATGTCGTATAGGGTTAGAGGATAAATACATGCACTCACATTATTGCAAAACATAAACATAACTTTAGACAATGAACAATATAACTCGAGAAGAATATTATGAAGCATGCAACTTCAGCAACAACATTGACCACCCTACGATACTCAAACTCAATCAAGGATTGAGAAACAACATGTTGACATTTAAAAGACCAAGAAACAAGATTATCACCAAGTGTGGAAAGACTTGCTACAAGTGTGAAAAGTGTAAGAAAAAGCGAAGTGGTGTGAAAAGTGTAAGAAAAGTGGTGTGAAAAGTGTAAGAAAAAGCACTTCGGGAAATGTAGCGAGGATGTAACTTGCTACAAGTGTGGAAAGGTTGGACATTTTGCCAATGAATGTCCGAACAACAAAAGGATGTGTTTTGGTTGTAATGAAGAGGGGCATATTTTGAAAGACTGTCCGAAGAAGAAGGAGGCAGCTAAGCCCAACATTCCACCAAAGCCGAAGGCGAGAGCATTCCAGATGACACTGGAAGCTGCTAAGGATGAAGTTGATGTCGCTTCAGGTACCTTTCTCGTTAATAATTTGCCTGCCCAAATTTTATTTGATTCTGGAGCCAACTACTCCTTTATATCGCATGAATTTGGTAGAAAACTAGCTTTGCCTATTAATAGACTAGATAATGCTTTATTAGTCGAAGTTGCTAGTGGCAAGTTTGTACCTGTTAGCCATCGTATGAAAAACATCTTAATCGACTTGAATGGGAATAAGTTCCACGAGGAATTATTGCCTATCGAACTTAATGGTTTCGACATCGTGTTGGGAATGGATTGGCTCAGCGCCAATGATGCCGAAATTTTATGCAAAAAGAAGATAGTTAAAGTAAACCCGCCTGGAAATGAATCGTTTATGGTGTATGGGGACAAGCGCCGAGTGAATTCTGGAATCATTTCCCTAATGAAAGCCAGAAAGTGTTTGACCAAGGGATGTACATCATATTTAGCATTCGTGTTGATGCTAAGAAGGAAAAGAAGGTGATGCACAGTATTCCTGTGGTGTGTGATTATCCGGAAGTATTTCCTGAAGATCTTCCTGGATTACCACCTGATAGAAAAGTAGAGTTCAGAATCGACTTGCTACCAGGAACCACGCCAATAGCAAAAGCACCTTATCGATTAGCACCAACGGAGATGAAGGAGCTGATGATGCAACTTCAAGAGTTGTTGGACAAAGGTTTCATTAGACCTAGTTCATCGCCCTGGGGAGCTCCGGTGTTATTCGTGAAGAAGAAAGATGGAAGTATGAGAATGTGCATTGATTACAGAGAGCTGAACAAGGCAACAATAAAGAATAGATATCCGTTGCCAAGGATTGATGACCTATTTGATCAATTGCAAGGTTCGAGCTATTTCTCGAAGATCGATCTTAGGTCAGGATATCATCAGCTAAATGTAAGAGAGCAGGATATAGAGAAGACTGCGTTCAGAACTAGATATGGACACACGAGTTCTTGGTTATGTCGTTTGGACTAACCAATGCTCCGGCAGCATTCATGGATTTAATGAATAGGGTTTGTAATCCGTTCCTTGATAAATCCGTGATAGTGTTCATAGACGACATTCTGATTTACTCAAAAAGCCAGGAGGAGCATGGCAGACACTTGCGAGAAGTGTTAGAAGTTTTAAAGAAGGAGAAGCTGTATGCTAAGTTCTCCAAATGTGATTTTTGGATTCGTGAAGTCCAATTCTTGGGTCACGTGGTCAACCAGGAAGGGATAATGGTTGATCCAGCAAAGATTGAAGCTGTAATGAAGTGGGAACAACCGAAAAGTCCCACGGAGATTCGAAGCTTTTTAGGATTAGCCGGATATTACCGAAGGTTTATCCAAGGCTTTTCTTCGATTGCTACTCCATTGACAGCTTTGACCCACAAAGGAGCTGCTTATGCTTGGAGTGAGAAGCAAAAAGAAGCATTCGAGAAGCTAAAGAAGAAACTATGCGAGGTACCGATACTTTCTCTACCCGAAGGAGTTGAAGACTTCGTTTTTTATAGCGATGCGTCTGGGGTTGGATTGGGTTGTGTTTTAACCCAAAGAGAAAAGGTGACAGCATATGCGTCTCGACAACTGAAAGAGCATGAAAAGAACTACCCGACTCATGATTTGGAGTTGGCAGCAGTAGTTTTCGCTCTGAAGATATGGAGGCATTACCTCTATGGCACTAAGTGCAAACTTTTCACTGATCATAAGAGTCTCCAATATCTCTTTAATCAGAAGGAATTGAATATGAGGCAACGACGCTGGCTGGAATTACTCAAGGACTACGACTGCGAGATACTTTACCACCCCGGTAAGGCTAATATTGTTGCTGATGCTCTCAGTCGGAAAGTCAATCTTGAAAGGAAAAGGCCAAGAGCGTTGAGAATTGAAGTTGTCTCGACCATTGTGGAAAGTATAAAGAAAGCTCAAGAGGAAGCTTCTGAGAAAAATGACCGAAAGGAGGAACGTTTGGGTAAAACGTTGGTGTTTGGTACAAACGGTCATGGACTGAAGGTATTTCAAGATCGTATTTGGGTACCTAAGTCAGGAGGAATTAGAGATCTTATGATGGAAGAAGCTCACAAGACCATGTATTCGATTCATCCCGGTAGCACTAAAATGTATAGGGACCTGAAACCCTACTACTGGTGACCGACGATGAAGCTTGATGTTGCAAAGTATGTGGCCGAGTGTGTGACTTGTGCGAGAGTCAAGACACAACATCAGAAACCGTACGGGAGTTTAGAACCTTTACCTGTGCCTATGGGTAAGTGGGAAGACATTGCCATGGATTTTGTCACTAAACTGCCCAGAACAAAGAATGGTCACGACATGATTTGGGTGGTCGTTGATCGATTCACTAAGAGTGCGCATTTCATAGCAGCCAAGGAGAAATGGTCTATGGAAAAGCTTGCGAATTCTTACGTAAAGGAAATTGTGAGGCTTCACGGTGTTCTGTTAACAATTGTGTCAGATCGTGATAGTCGTTTCACCTCGTGATTTTGGAAAAGTCTACAAGAAGAATTGGGTACCAAGTTGTGTTTAAGTACAGCTTACCATCCGCAGACCGATGGTCAGAGCGAACGAACGATACAAACACTTGAAGATATGCTGAGAGCATGTACCTTGGAATTCCTAGGTAATTGGGATGAACATTTACCGTTGGTAGAATTTTCCTATAACAATAGTTTTCACTCGAGCATTAAGATGGCACCTTACCAAGCTTTGTATGGACAAAAGTGTCGTACGCCGTCTTGTTGGCTTGAGGCTGGGGAAAAGCAGTTTACGGGACCGGAGATGGTTCATCAGACTGCTGAAAAGTTGAAAATAATTAGGGAAAGAATGTTAGCAGCTCAAGATCGTCAAAAGAGTTATGCTGACAAAAAGCGAAGACCGACGACTTTTGAAGTTGGGGATTCGGTTTTGCTTAAAGTCTCGCCGTGGAAGGGACTTATAAGATTTGGTAAAAGGGGAAAGTTGAGTCCAAGGTTTATTGGACCGTTTAAAGTTCTTCAGAGGATTGGGAACCAAGCTTACAAGCTCGAACTACCAGAAGAACTAAATGGAATTCATAACACTTTCCATGTGTGTTATTTGAGGAAGTTCACGGGAGAAGTTCCCGACATAATTCCACTTTCAGAGTTGAGGATCGATGAGAACAAAAGGTTGATTGAGGAACCGGAGGCAATTGTTGACCGAAAGACTAAGAAATTGCTACGTAAGATGGTAGAGTTAGTGCTTGTCCGATGGAAACACACGAATGGGCCAAACCTCACCTGGGAGACGGAGAGTGACATAATGAGTCGCTATCCGTATTTGTTTGTTGATGTGTGATTTCGGGGATGGAATCATTCTAAGGTGGAGAGAATTGTAACGTCTGTGTTTCTGGGCTTGCCATTTTTAGCAATGTAATAGTCTAGGTTAACCTTTGTAACTAAATTTGAAATAATAAAAATGTATTATTTGTGAATTATGTGAATTATGTGATTTATGTGTTTATTTTCTTGATTTTTATAATTTAATGAATTAAGAATAAAATAAGCATCAAAATTAAAGTGTGAGATAAGCCCGACATCTTTGCATAAAGTTGTAGTGGTTGAAACAAGGATTCCGGAGATATAAGGAATGCCAAAATCCGAGTTATAACGAAGAAGTTATGACCTGTCGAAGTTTCGAGACAGAACCGGTATGACGATGAGTGACGTAAAATATGAATTTAAGATAGAGCGATATTTAGCCTTAGCGATCTAAACGAAAGTCGTAGATTTCGTTAAACCGAGAGCGTGCATAAAAGGAACGCCCAAATCTGACTTCGTATGAGGAAGTTATGATTTTTCTAAGTTTCAACTTAGCAGTATGCAGCCCAAATACTCGATTTGAGATCGAGCGGTTTTTAGCCGAAACAATCTAAATGAGAATCGAAGATCTCATTGTTAGTAGCGAAACGATGAAAAGTTAGGCGAGAACGGACGTCAGACGAAGAAGTTATGAATTTATAACAAAGTTTTTCTGTCCCGGCCTTCTAAAAATAAATAATAAAAATAAACGTCAAAATTAGCCAATGGAGTCTAAATGAAAGTTGTAGAGTATGGTCTGACCTTCGCGTGGATATAAAGAACGTCGAAAACGGAGCTCGTATGCGAAAGTTACGCAATTTAGAAAATTGACAAGTCAATTACGCCCCGCGTAATTTGAGTACGCCCCGCGTACTCAGTCGGATGCAACTTGTCTGACCAATACTCGAGTGCCACCAGTCGACGCACACAGTGACGTCAAAGTACGCCCCGCGTAACCCGAGTACGCCCCGCGTAATCCCAGACCCAGCAGCCTATAAATAGAACTCGAATTCAGCCATTTTCTCTTGTTCAAACTCTTCTCTCTCTAAGTTTTGCCTCGTTTTGCGTGCCGTTTATACCCCGAAGCCCCGGTAATATTCCCGAGCCCCGAAGCAAGATCCGAAGCCCCGAGAATCCCGAAGAGCGTTATTCCCTAGCCGAAACGCTGCCCGCGAGGAGCCCGGTTTTGTGAAGATCTTCCAGATCTACGGAGAAACACCTCTTCTGCAAGTCGTAGTGCTGCCCGATCATCTTCTGATCAAGTGAGTGTGTAGTTACTTTCATTCCAACACAATATTATGAAGTATTTCCTATAAAATACGTGTTATGTGTATATATTTGGTTGTTATACGTGTGAGTGTATATTCACTCTCTTCTATCTTATAGATCTGAAGTATTCTTTATGAAATACGTGTTATGTGTGTATGCCTCATCTGTTATGTGAAAAATGTTTTGATTGAGCATGCTATACAGGTTTTGAAACTACGTATAAAAATGTATATTTTATCTACTAATATGTTGGGTAGAATATGGGTAGATAGTTGGTGTGTAATAAACAGATGAGAGGCCTCGATGTTGTTTTGATCCAGTCATCTAGCGGAATTTAGATGACGACCACGGACTTTTCTAGATAGTCCAGTGGAACGCTAGCAGGCTCATAACCTGTAGGTGTTAATGAACTTGGGTGTTCATTCGCTGTATTCCATCCCCCCCCCCCATGGTTGCCTTATTTGACTTATATTGCTGAGGAACCCCTGAAGCATGTGTAGTCGCCCCGATGAAATATTCTTAGACTAGGTCCCTTGTGTTAGTTATTTTAGGGACATAAAGTGAGAATAACGGGAATGGGTAATTGGGTTATTGTTGGTTGATAATAATTAATTTAATTATTTATTGTGGGTTGAAAACCCTATATGCTCACCAGGCTCCCAAGCTTGACCCACTTAGTTGATTTATTTTACAGGAAGTGGCGCAAGAGCTTAAGATGGGCGAACATCAAGTTGTTTTGTTTACAAGTCTGTATATGTATATATTTGTTGAAAGACTTGTAATGCTATCGTTTATGCTTTATGATCTGTATCGGAACATGACATCCCGACTTTTGATTATGAAATGAAATCATATTTCTTTATGAAATGTTTTGATAAATATCTATTTTATCATGTTTTGTTTTTGGGAACAAATTCCGCATCTCTTTTAAAATTAAAAGGATTTACTCTGAAAATTATTTTAAAAAGCATAAATGAAATCGGTCTTTTCGGGCCGAGATTTTGGGGATGTCACAAAAATCCTCTACTCCCTCTGGCAGGGTAAGAATCGGTGCCTCGTACAATTTCTGTCTGAGGGTCTCGAATGCTGCCTGTTGCTCAGTCCCCCAACGAAACACCACCGACTTCTTAGTCAGTTAGGTGAGCGGTACAGCTATCTCTGATAAATCCTAGATGAATCTCCTGTAGTACCCTGCTAAACCTAGGAAGCTCCTAATCTCAGATAGAGATCTCGGGACTTCCCACTACATCACGGCCTCTATCTTAGCCGGATCTACCAAAATACCCTTCTGGTTGACGAGATGTCCAAGGAACCGCACCTGACGCAACCAAAATTCGCACTTGGAGAAATTTTCGAAAATTCTCTCCCTCCACAAAATCTCTAGCACCTCCCTCAAGTGCTCCTGAGTATTGGAATACACCAAGATATCATCTATGAATACTATCACAGACCGATCCAGCATCAGTCTACACATGCGGTTCATGAGATCCATGAACGCGGATGGAGCGTTGGTGAGCCCAAACGGCATTACCACGAACTCATAATGACCATACCGGGTCCTGAAAGCAATCTTCTGCACATCCTCGCCTCTGAATCGCATCTGATGATACCCGAAGCGTAAATCGATCTTGGAAAACCAAGACGCTCCCTGCAGCTAATCAAACAAATCATCAATCCTTGGAAGTGGATAACGGTTCTTCACCGTTACCTTATTTAACTCCAGGTAATCTGTACACATACGGTGTGACTCGTCCTTCTTCTTTATGAATAAAATCGGTGCTCCCCAGGGCGAAATGCTCGGCCTGATAAAACCCTTGTCTAGCAGCTCTTGCAGCTGCATAGACAACTCCTGCATCTCTAGGGGAGCCAACCGATACGGTGCCTTGGCTATCGGAGTTGTACCAGGGATTAGGTCAATCCTAAACTCGACCTACCTCTCGGGAGGTATTCCAGGCAATTCCTTTGGAAATACATCCGGGTAGCCTCGCACTACCGGAACATCATCAACCGTCATCCTGCCCTTCTCCCAAGCATCTATAACATAGGTAACATAACTGACGCAACCCTGCTGGAAATAGCGCCTCGCTCTCACTGCTGAACACAAAACTGGTCCGCGCTGTGGTCTCTCGCCCTGAATCACTAACTCTCCCCCACTGGGAGTGCGAACCCTTACCAACTGCAGCTAACAATCTATCACCGCCCCATTGGGGCTCAGCCAATCCATGCCTACTATGACCTTATTCCCTCGCAGGGGAATAGGGACCAAGTCCACCGGAAACTGCTCATCGAACAACTGTAGAGAACATCCTCTGTGTACTCTTGTTACCCTAACAGTCCTGTCAGCTGCTATCTCAACCTCAAGTGGACAATCTAGCTCCCCTGGAGCTCTACTAAACCTCTTTGCTAAGCGTAAGTGAAACAAACGATCGGGTAGCCCCCGAATCAAACAATATTGTGGCTGAAATGCCGTTCACTGAGAACGACCCTATACAAAACATATAACCATAAGAAACAATCAATAATAAATGCAGAGGTAAGGAGAAAAATACATACCCGTCACCACATCAGGAGTCGCTCGCGTCTCCTCTGCTGTCAGCTGAAAAGCCCTGCTCTTCGCCACTGGCATCTCAGCTCGGCCCTGACGGCCATTTATAATCCTCAAAGTAGCAGGAGCAGGTGCTGACACCTTCCCTGCAGCAACTAAACTTGGACACTGGGACTTTTTATGTCCCCTCTGATTGCACTGGAAGCAAATCATATCTAATGCCGCAACGGAGGTAGTAGTGGTTGTACAATCTCTGCTCATATGCCCAGTCTGACCGCACTTGTAGCAGCCGACACTCCCTGCCTTGCACGCCCCATCGTGCAATTTCCCACACTTGCCACACCGAGCGTGGCTCTGCTGACTCCTATCTCTGTGATCTGAACCCTTGTGCTTTTTTCAGCACTCCTTGTACCTGGAGCCGCCTCCGGCTTCCTCTTTCTCTCCATCTCAAGGTCAATCTCTCTCTCTCTCTCTCTCTCTCTCTCTCTCTCTCTTGAGCCCTAGCAATCATGTCATCCAACGTTTTACAGCTGGACCTTCTCACAAACTAGCGGATATCACTCCGCAACATCTCATGATAATGAGCCTTCTTCATTTCCTCATCAGCCGCGTACTGAGGAACAAGAAGAGCCCTCTCCCTGAACTTGGTGGTAATCTCCGCCACTGTCTCTGTAGTCTGGGTATGATCCCAAAACTCTCTAGCTAACTGCTGCACCTCAATGACCGGTGCGAACTCAGCTCTGAACCTGGTAGTAAAATCAGTCCAGGTCATAGCATCCAAAGCTACGTCATCTCCAACGGCATGTCCAACCTCCTCCCACCAATACCGTGCCCTGTCCTTCAGAAGACAGGACGCCAATCTGACCTTGTCCCCCTCGGGACATCTGCTCGTGCGGAAAGCATTGGCCACATCTGCCAACCATCTAGTACTCGCTATGGGGTCCCGCGCCCCGTGATAATCCGGAGCTCCGCATGCCCGAAACTCCCTAAAAGTAAGCGTGTGCGACCCCATCATGGCCGCCACCTCAGCACGGAAGGTGCTCAACCTCTCGTCCATCAACTCTAAGATACCCTCCTTGATCGAACCGAAGATCATAGGAGTCTGCTCAAGTATGGTGCGAGTAATATCTGAAGAGAGAAACTCCCTAGTCTGCTCATCCAACTGCCTGGCCTCCGGGCCTGGTCCTGATCAGCCTCCGGCACCTGAATTGCCGACTACTGGTCTAGGGCGTAATACCTCCATTCTAAAATACAACATAATAAACGTCAGGAACACTGATATATCTCGAGGAATCACTACTACCACAAGTTTCCTGGTCTCATATTAGCTTTCCTTGATTCGAGTACGTATCCTCTGCTTTCAGTAGTATGGGCCCATACTACCTTCCACATATATCAGTACTTTCCTCAAGTATTTCCCTGACTTCACCAAGTCACTACTACTGCTAATAATCTCTACTACTCCCATCCTAGGCTTGCCCTAGGGAAATCTCTGACTCTACCCGATCCAGTCCTCAGCTGCTGAAGGTCTCCTTGTAATGCCAATTAGCCATCACCTGAATAACATCACATGTGGTGAGGCTCAGATAATCCTTCGAGTAAAAGACTCATCCCTACAACGGTTAGACTCAAACAAGAGATACGCAATAGGGCCAAATCTAGCACTCTGAGATTATTCAAACCTGTTCACATGTGACGTGTTGTATTCACCTAATGGCTAACTCCCATCACCCAGAGTCCTACAAAGCATAAAGCAAGCAGCATTCAGACACAGGAGACTACTCAAGCAATTCTATCCTCTTAACAAGAAACTGTACTAGCATACAATGCTAAGCTCATACTATCAGGCATAACCTAAACAAGCTATCGTTCTGTTGTATACGCAAAACTAGCATGCAATTCTCATAAAGCTGGAACACATATAGCAGGCACATAAGGCATCCTCCTAGATCCTTAGTCCTATTCTAGCATGTTGTTCTACATAAACTAAAATAGATAATCGTAGTATAACTTGTATGGTAATTTGGGAGTACTTACTTGAGCTCGGCTGATCGCATGCACCACACCCCTTTCCTTTTATAAAAACTCTTCTTCTTTCTAAGTTCTTTTTCAAAAATCCTTTTCGAAAACATTTTTCTTTTGAAAATCTTTACCGTACTTTCCTTAGTTTGAGTTCAGATACACCCGAAAGTGTATCAGAATCCCTCAAACCAAGGCTCTGATACCAACTTGTAACATTCCAAAATGCGACCCAAAATTTTTTGTTTAATAATTACTAAAAACATCATGTCAATATCATAAAATAAACCCATACGCAAATATATCAAAACCATATTAAAGTATCACGAAAAAACTGTATCAAGACTGTATCAAATCACATCTATGAAAAACTAAATCAACTCCCAGGATAAACTGAAGCTGTGGTGTGTGCGATACCATCAACCCGAGCTCTTCCCTTTACTTGCGGAAGTACCTGAAACCAAAACTGAAACTGTAAGCACAAACCTTAGTGAGCTCCCCCAAACTACCACATACCATACAATAACATATAACACATATTGGGCCTTGCCCAATGCATCGAACCGAAGTCCGGAAACTGCATCGTACCCAAGTCCGGAATTAACCTGGGCCTTGCCCTCTGCATCGGACCGAAGTCCGGGACTAACTGCATTGGACCAAAGTCCGGAACTAACTGCATTAGACCAAAGTCCAGAGACTAACTGAGCATAACATAGCATAACATAAAAATATCAACTAGCATGAACACATAAACTGCATACTGCATCGGGTCGTAGCCCAGAACACATAACACACAAACACTATTTGAGCCACGAAGGCATAAAAAAAATTCTAACTACTGCATCGGACCGAGGTCCAGAAACTACTACTAATTAAACGGGCTGGCATTGTGGCCTTAGACCCGTTCCTACTGGAAAGAAACTCACCTCGTGATGCTGACTGCTGAACTGCTGAATGAATAATCTGTAACTGCTGCTCCGGCTGCTTCCCAGCTATCATGCGAAATAAAATATTAAATCAGAATAAGGATTCCTCTATGGGTAAAATGACCATTTTACCCCTACTATGGTGTGGGTCACAAACATGGCCCAAATCCTTAATTCATTCTAAGTCCCCCAATGGCCCACTAAGAGTCCACTAATGGCCCAATTTTCCATATTGGGCCCAAATATCATTATTGGGCCTTACACTAGGCCCACACTCATACTTGGCCCATAACCACTGACTTTTGATGACCCTTACGGCCTAAAAGGCTCTAAGTCCAAAGCACAGCCCACACCGAGGCCCAAATGCTCGAATCCCAAACTGGCAACGTACGCGGGGCGTACACCAAGGTATGCTGAGCGGACTGGCTGCTGGCTTGTACGCGGCGCGTACTTCCTTGTACGCCCAACGTACAACTCTGTTAAGCCAACATCTCATTAAGTGCTTAATAATTCTATCCAGAAGCTACAAATCCAGATCCTAAGCTTATTCCATGACTTAAGCCATAAAGTTGCTTACTTGATGGCTTACAAGTCTCATAAAGGCTCAAACTTCCACAAATAACATTCTACTTCCATGAAGCTAACTAGATCTCATACATGGTTTTATAAAAGCCATAAAGATCGAAACTTTACTACTATGGGGACTCTTAAGCTTCAAGGATAGCAATCCCAAGCTCCAAAAACGAAGTTGCACGATAAAGGTCCTTCCTTTGGACCTAAAAGGTCCAAACTTCCAAAAACTCCTAGATCTAAACCTACAAGAGGAAAGTTGGAAGCTTTATACCTCTTTTGAATGCCAAATGAAGAAATGATCCTAGATCTATGAGCTCACGGTGCTCAAGTTCTTCTTCTTCTACTTCTCTTCTTCTCCTTCTTCACAAATATAAGCTCAAAGATCAAACACACACAAGCAAGGAGCAAAGGGGACGAACTAGGATTTCTCTAGGGTGAATGATAATTGAGGAGGCCAAATGGGAGGCTATAATGGGGTTTAAATATGCCTCAACCCTTAAAATTAGGGTTTGCTACCTGGTCGCGTATGTTGGGCGTACCCTAAGGTACGCTGCGCGTACGCTCAGCCTCCCTGCATTTCATTTAAGCGGTACGCCCAGCGTACAGGGGGTTACGCCCTGCGCACGGCTTATGGGCTGCTTACACCTCGGCCCAAAATAAAAGGCCCACTCTCAAGAACAAATCAATTATAGCCCAAAATAAACTGAAGAATTAAATAAATTTATACCTCGGAAGACGATCGTTACACTATATGACTGAAGATGATATTTCAGGGCTAGATCTACATTTGGACGAAAAGACTTAATGGAATAAGCCCTTAAATGGAAGGATTTCATTCAGCCAGCGTATATTGGGCGTACATGAGCGTATGCAATGAGAGCACCAATTTTGAACCTTGAGTTAGCTAAGTGTACAGGATGAGTATGTTTGGCGTACTTGGTAGTCAGGTAAGTTGACTTGGTTGACTTTTTGACTTTTGACTTTAACCAGAATTTTGACCTAAGGTTATTATGGGTATTCTGAGTTGTAGTTGATATTTGTCACTGTCTGACGTATAGATGATTGGTAGAGATGATATTCGGAGCAGTGACTTATTTAACTATCTATTCAGACTGAGAGGTGAGTATTCCTCACTGTACTTATGGGTCGAAGGCACCAATGTCGACCAACTGGATTGTGTATTCTAGTATATAGGGTGTTGTTATGCAATAGTGTTATGTTAGATCTGTATTCTAGGATATCGGATGTTGTTATGCGGTAGTGATCTCTAGATCTACCTGTTAGTCTGCCTGATTGGTTATATGATTTTATGTTTGCTACATATATGTTATATGTTATGTATATGTCAACATAGTATGGTTGGGTTGAAGCAATCCTGCTCTGTGCGGAAACTAACAAACCCGGTAGCAAGCTAGACGTAAGTTGTGGGCCAGTAAGACAAGTCAGACTTATATTGTGAGCTCGAGAGCAAGCCAGACATAAGCTGTGGGAAAGTAAGGGGCTATTTGGCAGGATCTGAACTTTTAAGATCTAAATTTTTAAGAGGTCTAAATTTCTAAGAGGGTATGACACTTTAAGATCTAAATTTTTAACATGTTTTTTGGTTGAAACCTTTGAATTGATGTGTTGAATTATAAAATGACTGTTTTACCCTTTAATATTATTCTTTTTTGTTGAATTCAATATTTATGTTTATAAAATAACCAAACCAACTTCTTGAATAATTATAAAAAAGTATAAACACAATACAAAATCCAAATTAAATAAAAATCAAATCAAACATAAATTTTTGACAAAAATCAAATCAAACAATGTTCTAATATAAAGAGGTGAAACTATGATGTTATAATAAATAAATAAATAAAAGTACATTGTTATTTCTTGTATTTAACCCTTACAAAAGAAATCTTCAAAATAACTATGAAAACAACATGAACTCTATGCTTATATGGATCACATTACATATATACAACCCCATTCATTCTTTGTGTTCTAAATCAATCATATGTGGTTAACTAGTGGTGATTGACCTGAACCTTTCTAGTCCAACTGTATCCCACTACATAAACATGGAACATTCAACATCATACAAATATAATATTATATATATTTTCAGAAGAGACAGAAAATAAACATTTAACATTTGTTTCATCCAAAGTTCCAATTGCTCTAGGTCAAACATCAATGCCTAAAGTTCTAACTGATCAAATGATAGACCGAAAAGGAACAATTTTGACAAAAAAATCATAACCTCCATCCACCATCATCCTGACCATAAAAAATCACACAATGGTCTAATCAATAACCAATTTGAAAACTATACATCACTTTATGATAATAACAATCATTATTATGCCAGGAAATCATAGATCAATAACTAATTTTAAATGAAGCTATGTTTCACCACCGATTCAAAACATCACAGAAAACCCAAAATATGAACATTTAAAAGATTATAATATTAAATTGATTTTCGATTTCACATCATGAAACCAATTCAATTTCATGAATGTGGACGGATTTTAGAAATTTGTATCTAGCCAATGAAGGAGATCGGAGATCGTATAATGAAGACCGACGTTACCCGAGGACAAAACCAACACTGGAGAGGGCGACACTTTTGAGGGTGGAACCATCAGAGGATCTAGTGAAGGTGGGTTATGGAAGCGTTCATATAAGGGGAATATAGGGCAGGACACATATTTTTTTTTTATTCAGATATAAGTTTAGGTCTAAAAGTTCAAGTGGATTTTAAGAAATTAAGAGTCTTTTATTCACAGGCTACGAAACGCTCTACATCTGACATATCAAGAGGTTTCCTCTTAATTTCTCAATTAAGAGGCCACCAAACAGCCATTAAGGCAAGCCGGACTTATGCTCTAGACTCGGGAGCAATCCAGCCATGAGATGTGGGTCGAAAGGCAAGCCACACTCATTCTGTGGGCTCAGGGGTAATCTAGTATGTTAGTCGTGGACCCAGTATGTATGATGTTATATTTTTGTGTGGTAGTATTTTATGGAAACTCACTAAGCTTTGTACTTCAAATTCTAGTTTATAGTGTAGGTACTTCAGATGATCATGGCAAGGCGAAGGTGTGATAATGCACATCATTTGGATTTTATGTTATTGGATTTTAAGATAATCTGATTTATGAATTATACTTGTGAAACAACATTTTTTTGTAAACAATTATTGTCTTGGGGTTGTGTTGGAAAAATGAAAATTACTCTGATTTTTAGGATGTTACAAGTTGATATAAGAGCCCTGGTTTGAGCGAATTGGATGGGCATTCTTGTGAATCCAGTCTCAAGCTAAGGATATGTAAATGCTTTTAACATTGTTTTCAAAAATTGTCTCAAATTGTTTTCAAATTGTTTTCCAATTTTTTTTCAAATATAACCAAAGAAGGATGAGATGTGTATGATCAGGCGGAGCAAGAAAGTATACCCCAAAATACCAACACTATTATATTCTTATACTGATTATGATAAAACTGCATGCTAGTGGTAAGCTAGGGATATTTAGGAATTTCATGATAGAATTTCATGATGTAGGATGTCTAATAGCATAAAAGGATTTCTTTTATGTTAGATGAAATTGACATAATTACTATAGTTGCTTAGTATGTGCATCAAAGTCGTACATAATTAAGATTCTATAGCCTGAGAATGTTTGATTTTGCCTTATTTCTTATTCTTGTCTGATGAACAACTTAGGGTAGGGTCAAGTATTGGACTGTCTATAGGATCCACAGTTATGTATGATTATCATGCACGAGTGGTTACATGGTTGGTGGAAGTTTCATGAGTGAGTATGTGGGTGTAGTAAGCCAGTTGAGGAAGGAGCAGCCACTCTCGAGAGAGTGAGGACAAGATGAATGTGTATCCTAGATGCTTGTTCCTAGTGGTCATGAATTACATGTAAGGATTTGCTTGATTTTATTGTATCTTAGTGCCAGTCAATTTCACTGCTCGAATGTTGCTTGCTTTGTGCTTTGTAGGTCTCGTATTGATGTAAGTTAAATATTAAATGAATATGCTAAATTACATCCTAAAAAGTTAAATAATCTTAGAGTGTAGGATTTGGTATTATTGTGTAGCACTCGTATGAGTCTCACCATGGTAAGGTTGAGTCTTTTAGTAGAAAGATTATTTAAGTTTTGTTGCATGTAATTATATTTATGAAGTAGTTAGTTGGCATTAATAGGGGGTCTTTAGCCGCTGATAGCAGGGTGAGATAGGGATCCTAGGAGATCCTAGGAAGTGCTTTAGTATGGTTGCTATGCTATTTAGTGGGTATTGGGAGTATAATTATGAGTAGGTGACTTAGAAGACTTGGGATTGACTCTTGAGGAAAGTATGGATAGGTTTGGAAGGTAGTATTGGGCCCGTACTACTAGAAGCATAGGATCCATACTCGAATCAACGAAGCCGCAAGGATTATAAGGAGCTGGTTGAGGTTAGATATCATGGTTGGATAACCATGACATGTAGCAATGTTTATGTATCTATCAATCTTTGGGTTATGGTTGTCCAAGCTGAGCATGAGTCTGGTGATTGTTTGGGCTTATCTGGCCACGTCATTTTGGATTTGAATGGTGGGGATCTAGATGAGTTAGTTAGTTTTGAGGTCCTGAGAGCATTGCTCAAATTAGTGCCAATTGAGTCACGGGACTAAAAAAGGAAGCGGTTTTCTTGATCGGATCGAGGATTTTGGCTGAAGGATGAGTGATCGGCAGATGGATTTGAATGTTACTATCTATGGCAAGTGTAATGTCATTCAAGTTTTCTGAGTTCGAAGGAAGGAGTGAGTAGGCATGTGACTTTTAGAGTTGGGATATAAACCCATCATGATACGAGTTGGCTTCGGTTTTTGGCAACAGTATGGCAGTGTGGTAATGCACAGGAGGATTCTTGTGGTATGGATGCCTTGAGATAAGACCAATGATCTGTTTCTTGGGGTAAAGCAAGTCATGAGCTAGTTGATGGTTGTAGGTTATCAGGGAAGTGAATTGGGAGCAACAACTTTATCGTCTATGATGTATCCGGACTATAAGAATGATGCATTTTAGGTTATTATGAATAATTCTTCTGATAAATTGACGGTTGGGATTATAGGCAAGGAGTGTATGTTTTTGGATAGGAAGTTCGTGTTTTGCTTATACATTTGCATGAAATTCTTAATGTTAGAGGTGGTTATGATTAGAAATTTATTAGGTCTTCATATGTGATTCAGAATCTCTTAGAGTTTTCTTGGTCCTTATCTGGAAGATCATCTTGTGTGTGTTATACATTATAAGAGTCAGGGATAGTTTGTACCTGGTTGAGCCGATTTGAGATATTATTTGGTTTTAATACCAATGGGTGGTAGTTCAAACCCTAAGTGGGGGAGAACTGGGTATTCTTCTTGGAGGATCAATGATATGTTCAAGTTATGGTTTCATGGGAATAGGTCAAGAGGCGGTTGGGTCACCCAGGCTGAGTATCGATTATTGAAGGATTTGTCAGCTTGATGTAAATATTGATATCTATATTCCAGGTTGGGAAGTTATTGAATATCTATTTAGTTTTAGAGTTTGGTATGTTTAGCTTCACATGAGATTACTTTTCAATGTATCCTCAATCGTTGGTCACTTTGTTTATCATCAATAGCGGAAGTTCTTAAGAAGTTTTGGGTTGTATCAGTTGAAGTTCAGTGGACGCAACAAGCTATCATCAAGTTCAACTCGAGTTTGGAAAATGTACTTGGTTATTGGAAGTTTAGAAGTTGGGGCAGGTTTGTTCAGTTTATCAAGACGTGACATTAAATCTGTGTAGAATCTAAATTTTTGGCATGTCATGTTGGCAGGTGTTACACCCATAAAATTCATAAAAATTATAAACTTTTTAGAATACCAAAAAGCACCAATTATTACAAATTGTTTTGAAAATAGTTTAACATCAGATAAATCCCTGAAATCATAACATAAAATGTGAGGAGGTTCACGATCAAGCCTTCACCATTCCGCGGTCATCAGAGGTACCTAAAACATAAATCCAAAACTGTAAGCCCAAAGCTTAGCGAGTTCCCCTAAAATACCAACATCATACAAACCAAAAAAATATCATGAACAAACAGTATGCACACAGAGCCTTCAACCTGACTGGACCGCCTCACCGGGCCTTCATCCTATCTAGACCACTCATAGAATCTTCCGCATGAGTGGACCGCCTCATCGGGCATTCAGCCTATCTGGACCATTCCCCAGGCCTTCGACATTACTGGTACGCCTTACTAGGCCTTCAGTCTATCTGGGCCGCCCTGGGTCTGTTAGCCTTCAGCACACAGCAGGAC
The DNA here is from genome assembly GCF_052625555.1 of Lactuca saligna. Taxonomy (NCBI): domain Eukaryota; kingdom Viridiplantae; phylum Streptophyta; class Magnoliopsida; order Asterales; family Asteraceae; genus Lactuca; species Lactuca saligna. The sequence continues at coordinate 151,698,767 of NC_136422.1, forward strand.
CGCCTTAACCCACCGCCATCACACAACATCACATAAATATCAAACACTAGCTAGCAGATACAATAATCATACAGTCCTATTTGATCATCAAGCATAGCATTATCCTATGTACTAGGACACAGATCTAACAAATCACTACACATAGCATCATATGATTAACCTGGATACAATGCAAAGGGTCAGCCTTGGTGCGTTCGACCCTGCTAGTAAAGTGAAGAGAACTCACCTCACACTGACGTATCAAACAGAACCTCTGGCCGTTAGCCTATGAAAAACTCAAGCTATCATAATAAATAAACCTCCAATTAATAATTGGATTATCACCACAAATCTCTTAACTCATAATTGTCTATTAACTCTTCATTAAATAGGCCAAACCTAAGTCCAACCTTCATCCAAAAGGTCCAAAATATACAAGGCCCATAATTGGCCCAATTTTCCAAATTGGACCCAACTCCCTAATACACTTCATCCTAAGGCCTAATTCCTTTAATTGGCCCCATATACTTATACTCAGAAACTCCATTAAGGGGCTAAGCCTAAACTGGCCCAAAGATGGCCAAAAACCAAAGCCCAATTTGCAAAAACCCAACAGAGAGCATATGTTGGGCGTACTTTGAGGTTAAACGGGGCGTACGCGAGCCTTTCATTGACTGCAGATGGAGCGTTGAATAAATACTCGAGGCGTACTATTAGAATAATTCAAGAGTTGATCGAAAGATTCTAAACAGAAAAGTAAATCAAACAAGAACACAATAATCAAAATGATGCCAAATGATTAATAATAAGTGTCTTAGCAAAGCTCAACAAAGAACTTCTACTTTAAAGACATGGTAGGGTATCACAAAAACGATTAACCCTAATGAAGTACATGCAGGCAATATTTATAGTATAACCCTAGCTACATAATAATGGATAGACAAGCCCAATCCATAAAAAGGCTAACTATATACATAACAAAATTTGACACAATCTATTTTATAGCCCAACAATCTCCCTCTTTGTGCCAAATAAGGAAGGTAGATTCTTCAGTTTTGTAGTTGTTTTTGAACTTTGAAAAGTTTAGGCATTATCCCCAAAAACGTTTTGCGAACCATAATGTACCAGTTAATCATATCTGAGCAACATTTCTTGTTCCCAACACTGTTCGCTTTATTCTAACCAATGAACTCCAAAATGTACTAAAGGCATGAAGTGGAGTATAAATGCTAGTTGGTAAAAAAGAAACAAAATCTGAGAAAGTTCACATTAGCTCGTTCTTGAAATTGAAACTCTACACTCCAATCATCCTTTTGTATTCTTCCAAACTTCATCTTTTCAAGATCCTTTGGAGGCTCTTTGGGAAGAACTGTAGGTTTCTTATTCAGAGCAGTGGTAATTTCCACGTCCATCTTTCCAACCTCATTGATGTAGCAGACCAACATTCATTTTATATGTGTAATAATAGGCCCGAACCTCTGTTTAACGTTCAACAGTGGATACAACATAGAAATCTAATCGAATGGGTTAAGAAGGGAAAGTCAGTGAGAGTAAACTCGAACACCGAACTCGTAACCCCACGAGCAACCTTGAAATAAGCGTTGATGAAGTTCTTAGTTTTAATTGGTCTGAACACCTTGACAACAGTGATCTTCTTCGAGCTCTAGGTTTCATATTGAGGCTTCATGTGCTTTCGATAAAACAAGAATAGCACATGATCAGAACCCTTATCAGAAATAGAAACGCTCGTAATCTTATCAAAACTCTTAAACTGAAAGGCCTTTGGAGTGATTGGCAGATCAAGTTGCGCATGAGGAGAGTTCTCAAATTCAAAAGACGCAACAAGCTCTAACCAATATACATTCGGGTTTTCGATGGCTTCATTCAGAATTCACTCGAATGTCCATAAATGAAAAAGAGTTCGCAGATTTTTCAAGGTGTCCTCAGCTTCACGTGTTGCCTTCTCTCTTTACTCTACTTCTTTAGCGAAGCGCAAGGTTTCATCCAGTTCAACATTGCGAGCTTTACGCTTTAACTTCTCAGTCTCATCTTCTTCTTCATCACCATCATCCACCATTTTACCTTTGCCTCTTGATGTCGAAGCTTCATTACCCTTCGGAGCATCAAATTTTGGCTTTTCTTCATGATCATCACCACCATCAGTTGCCATTTCACCAGAAGTTCGCCCTGGTTCTCCCCCTTGTTTTGGAATAGAAGATTTTGAAACACCACTAATTCTATCTGGCATTAAGAAGATAGGCTTCGGTTTCTATGCCAAATGCTGATGAATAGAGACTGTGAGGAGAGAATCACAAGTCTCGATTAGATGGTGCAAATCAGCATTCACATCAACAATGCAACATTTGATAACGATTTTCTCTGATTCGAGTTCAAAAATCTGGGTATTTGCATGTGATAGCTTTACTGAGAGAACCTTCACCTTCTCAGTTTTAACAGCGAGCTCATCCATTATCTTGTTCTCAAGAGTCAAATCATCTCGAAGTTTTTCAATTTTGGAGGAGATGGATGTTTAGAACTCATAGTTGTCAGTTTGGATCTCAGAGCGAATCTTCGTAAGAGCCTCCTTTTCAGATTAGAGATTCAAAAAAAGGTTTCTGATGGCTATGTTCATAAAGGTAGTGTTGCATTCGGATGAAGTGCAGAAATCCTCCATAAAGCTTTGAAGACCAAAAATTAGTTTATCGACTTTTTCGGTCGTCTACTTCCAAGTCTTTTTCGGAATCAGCACCTACTTTGGTTGTGAGGGAGAAATTCGCAGCATGCTCCTTCGTAAGTGTTTCAAGAAAGGCTTTGACAGAAGCCTGGGAGTATTCATTGCTGGAAGAGGCTTTGGTGGACTCAAGTAAAGAATCCAACTTGGAATTTAGATCCTTGAACTAGTTTCTTGTCATTGCAACATCATCTTTGTCACCTTCTTGTTGGACATAAAATTGACTGAAGTGGAAGTCTTCAAATGTGTCCCGATCATCAACAAATACTGCATCTAGATCATCTTGGCAAAGTGGTGAGATGGGAGTGAAATAAGCTCCAAAAGAAAAACCAGAAGCCCTTGCCCCCGTATCAGATATGTTGGTAGTGACTGGTGGGGAACTTGTAGTTGTTGTTGTTGTTGTTGTTGAGTCTGTGAAAAGAGGTATAGATAATAGAATCTAAGTTTGAGGTTGCGAAAAACCTACACATACATTTGGGCAGGGAGAAATAGTGATTGGAGTTGTAGAAGTCGGTGGAGAAGGTGGAGTATTATCCTAGAAAAAGTCAGCGGTGATGGGAACAAAAGTTGGCATAGAAAAGGTTACCTTAGGATTCGTGGTTGTGGCTCTGAAACCATAGGATGTGAAGCTGCAGCTGTTTCATCAGTCTCTCATTGAACTTGCTTCGGAATACAAACATCGTAGATGGTGTGGGACTCCGAATCCTCCTCATTGCTAAGTTCAAGAGATGTTGTCCTGGGCTTGTGAGCGGTTCACCTTTTCTTCTTTGGAGTCTGAGCAGGCTCAGAGGGACTTGCCTTATCTTTTCCTTTTCCCCCCTTTATTGGGTTTGTATGCCTCCTCTAGAGCCTTTCGCATTTCATCGGTCAATGGATGAGGACCGGATGCCGTCTGTCTGTGATACTCTGTGATGATGTCACTTCTACTGGAATGTTGCGAAGCATCGATTCTGGAATTGATCTGATGAAAGTGAATCTTGAGCTATCGGATACTATAACGTTAGAAGTGTGAAAGATCTAAATTTTTGCAACCACGAATCCCTCAATCACTAGGATGTTGTGTCATTCGATTTCCCTCTGAACAACAATGGCTTAAAACTGAGCACAAGAAATCTTCGTATGCCTCGTAACAAACAAAGTACTTTGAACTAATTGAGTCCAAAGAATCGAACCGTAGTCCAGATTGATCCCTAGGTAAATGGCATACATAATAGTAAGAAAGAGTTTACTTGCGCTATCAGAACCTGTAACCCTCTCCGAGAAACTCTTGAGTATTAGGGTAAACAATCCATTCCACATGGGAAGAAAATTGGGCTTTTTGAACTTTGATAGAATTGCAAGATGATCTTTGTAGCCCATCTGGTAGAACATCTCTAGAATGGCAGAAAAGGGGGATGAAGTCGGGATCAATCAAATCCCTAGCAGATGAAATCCCTAATAGTCGGCTAATTCTCGACGCGGTGATGATAGTTTGTTGATTATCAACCTCGAAAACAATAGTAGCACTACTCTCTTCATAACAAACAGTCGAGAAATCTTTTGACGGATGAACTAGAGGATCATGTATGGAGAGTGTCTCAAGAATTCTATCAGCGGTTGTAGAAAGGCCTCATACGTCGATGGATTGAGATCCAAGATCAGATTTTGGTTAGCCTTGATGCCAAGAATGTTGGGTTTTGAGAATGCTAACAACCTTAAAGTACACATACAACCCTAAATGATTTGGATATATTTTTTCTCTAATTATACATGCAATTTGATTTTCCAATGCATTATCCTAACTAGCATACAAAACATGGGTACTTGTATAACAAAAAAAACTAATTAGATGACATAACTTTTCTTGTAGCTTGATACCTTGTACCTTTATGAGCCTAACACCTGATGTGTGTGAAACATACTAGTTTTAATCCTACTAACTTAGACACAAAATAAACACACGAAAGGCAGTGTACCTATCGATTAGTAATATAGTTCAAGCAAGTAGGGTATCTTCAACTTTTTAATTTCTTCAGAATTTTTGATCTTCTAACTTCATACTTAACTTCGATGCTCCAAAAATTCTTCAAACTTTTTCTTGTAATTCTCTCTTTTTTTTAACATGTAACTCACTTTTTTTCTCTCAAAACCCTACATGCTTAAGCAGGGGCGCTCAACTTCAACCTTTATTGGTTAACGATAATAATTTTCCTGGATACATTTCTGGTACACGATGCTAAACATATTGCATCCTTCAAACTAAGCGAGGCCGTGTTTTTGTCCCATGATTTCACTAGAATAAGGAAGCCACAAATGCACTAGAACGTATATAGGCTCAACTAAACATTTGGATTTTCATGCAATCATCAAATATAATACTAGCATGATCCCTAATTGCTTTACCAAAATTTTCTAAATTAATCCCTAAGTAATTTATCTTTTTGGCATGCAACAATTTAAAATTTTAAAAAATTAGCCTAAATTAAGATTCTAAATTTTCTAATTTGTGACCAACCCCCCTACCCCACACTTAATTTATGCAATGTCCCCATTGCATGTCATGCATAAAATATGAAATATGAAATATAGAGAGAATTGGAACAAACTCCCCTGGGGTAGCAGTCGTGAGGCTGATCTTTTTCTTTTAAGCTCCATCTTCAGATGACTTTGGCATGGGAACAGCTCATCCATGCCTTGGGTGTTAAAATCTCGTGTGGTACAGCTCCAATTATAATGGACAAACTCTTGGAAATGCTCGGAAAATGATCTTCAAAGAATAGAACCAATGCCCATATCATATGTCATCAAATCTTCAGCTGAGCGACTCATCGAGTAAGTATGTAGACTCGCCGAGTTAAAGCGTAAATGGTAGAAGAATCGTGAATTTCACATGGACTTTGCAAGTCCATAAGATGCACTCGGCGAGTAGACCGCTGTGTGACAAAAATTTTATTCTGCCCAAGTCTGTTTCTGATGTATGGGGGTTATATAAAGTAATAATTTCCCTCATTTTTCTTTAGGTAATAAACACTATATAACCCTTCTATCAATTGGACTCATAGCTTGACTCAAAACTTCGTTTCCTCTCTCGCCTAGACTCGATTTCTCGCTTCATCAGCCTTGACTCTAGACCCTCACATGCATCCTTACACTCAAACTGAAAAGATCAAAAACAAAAACCAAGTAATAAAAAAACATTAAAAAAAAATAGATGCTAATATTATCTAAATGAAACAAGTAATAGAAAGGGGGTTTTCTCTAGTTTTGCAACACTAGAAACTTAAACAATTAACTAAAACTTAAACTAAGAAACTAAGAGCTAAGCAAATAAAAATCAACTAAATTCAATAATAAAGAGGACTTCTGTTTAGGTTCGACTCATTTGTTCCCATGGATGATTTCAATGTATCGGATTAATTCTTCATTGGCTACCGACTAAGATGATTAGTTTCACGTTTGCTATTACTAATCCTTAAGAAACAAATTAACTCAAGCAGTGGCCAGTTGTCTAAATTAACGAATTTCCTAGTTATTGATTTGGGTTAAATAAGACTTGTAATGGTTAATTAAACTGTACCTTCAATTAACCTCTTGCTGATGTTCATCAAACAATCTCACACATTAACTTACCTATCTTCTAGTTAATTCTAGTTTCACATTCGTTATTCCTAGACATACAACTATGTGGTCACAATAAATCATATGAAATTAATAACTAAGAGATGTTCATACAACTTAATTACTGATTTATTAACAGAAGAATAGTTATTGTTAACACATAAGGTTCTTTAACAAGCTTAATAAAACATAATCACCAATTAAAATTAATCCTAATCAAATAATCAATCCATGTTCACAAATTCATCTACCTAAACAAAAGTTATGAGTTTTTAGCTCATGATTACAACAGAAACAAGCACAAAAACGAAATCAGTTGGTAAAAACATAGTTCAAACAAGAGATTAGGTAAGAGTAAACTTGATTTTGACTTGATTCTCCTTAAAATTGAATGTATGGTTGATTCCCTTACTTCCCACGCTCCAACAGCACCTTTAGTCGACAATTGGCCTCCAAGGGTTTCTCTCCATGCTATGATATCGATCTGAAAGTCCCTTTATATAGATTTTCACAAAACAGAGTCTACTCGGCGAGTCCAGTGACCTACTCGGCGAGTACGTCACTTAAAACCCGTGTACGGCAAGTCAGCGCGTCCAGAATCGCGAAACTTCAGACCAACTCGGCGAGTAATCGACCCTACTCGCCGAGTACGCTTGGAATCAGCATTTTCTCAAAACACTAAAGTCATCCGAAATTGTGTCTAGTTTTCAGAACATTTTGAATCTTGTCAATCGGAGTTACGGTTCATGAGATATGGCCAAAACACTGACGAGGGGTCAAGCTGTCCAGCAACGTCCTTCTTTCTTCAAAATCCAAGATCCAAGCTTCCAAGAGCTAGTTCCGCTTCATTTTCCTTTCGAGCATGTCTTTGTTGCTGAAAAATCAAATTATAAACTAATTAAGCACCTTTTGTTCATTAAATGAGACAAAAACAACATAAAGTATTAAGATAATGCATGGATTTTATAACTAAATATGCCCATATCAACACCCTAAATGTGATGCCTCGAATACTTTACAAAACACCACCAACAATGGAGGACTTTGAGAGATAATAACTTTCACACAAAAATTGGCTATAGCTCTCCCAAAGATCACTAGTGCCGATTTTAGGAGCTAAGGGACTCCTTATACAGTGTGTCAATGTCTAGGATTAAATCCATGTAAACCCTATAGGACATGACCATTCATATTACTTAGGATCCATGGGTTAAACCTCCATGGACTATCATATTGATTTAGCCCATCCTAAATAACCATAGGCCCATACTATAAGAATCATTGATTTACCAAATCAATCCCCTTAGATTTACTTAGTCGCTTTTAATCACTAAATTAATTCCAAATTAATTTTTTATCAATACTAATTAAATAATACGATTTCATATTAATATATTAGAACTTCTAATATATTAATAAATAAGAAATAACCTCTTCTCAAAGGTCCATCCTAACAAATTGTTTTGATGAAATGTAACCCAAATGGACCATGCTACTTTTGGGTCAAGTACATACCAAATATAGTTATGGACTTAGACACCTTATCCAACAGTCTCCTACTTGGATAAGTCTAATAACTATAGCTGCAAGTATGACTTCAAGAACCAACTAGCAATCGTGGATCATAAAAGCCTTTGTCCAACTGTGACTCCATTTAGATATGGGATCATATAAACCTCTGTTCTCAAGATATCAGCCAGATAGATACATGGAACATAGTCATTCTTATTGTCCAACATTTGTTTCCCGATTTCCAATTTGTTTGACATATAACATAATGAAACACATCAATTGAGTTTTCACCAGGCCCGACACATAAGTCAAAACAAAATCATCAAGGGGCCCAAGATATCGCTTTTAATCCTCCTAGGACTAAAAGGAATAGATAAACTTCGACTCATATGCTTGTACTAACTACTCATTAAATTTTATACAATAACACGTTTTATAGCATCAAGTTACTGATGCGGTTTCGCACTATCAATGTACAATCAACTTATAGTCAACAACTCATATCTCTTGGTTTGAAGACTTATATGATCTTATCGTCTCACGATCACTCGAGATAAATTCCATGAAGTGATACAAATGATCGTGGGTTTAATCTAATACTCAGACCTTATGAGCACTCATGAATGTTGTAGCAAACCTTTGTTATTTCTAATACACTTTAGACAATCTACAATCCAAATTCATGACAATCTTGCCTCAATACCTACTTCCAACGTACGATCGACTGTGGATAGTTTGAATAATTTAATTATTTTTGGAATTCATAACATGCAAAGTGAAACAATAGTAAATGATTGACACAAGATAGTAACATTACTTATAAATAAAAACACATTTTATTTAATCATCAAATGTTAATTACATTTCAACTATTAAAAGTTTCTAAACAACTATCTAATCATTAAAACTAATATTGTCCTTCAGTCCGATGTGCCTCGCATGCTGTAATGCTTAACCTTACTTAGTCGCTTCGTGAAGGGATCTGTTTGGGTTTTCCTTTGACGATACCCTCTTTGCTATGAGGATTCCTTCTTCTATTTGATGTCTTATGAAGTGATATTTTCTGTCGATGTGCCTGAATCTTCCATGATCCCTTGGTTCCTTGGCTAAGGAAACTACATTCTCACTGTCACAGAAAATATCCATTGGCTCCTTTATAGCTGGTACAACTCCAAGGTCTCCAATGAAGTTCTTCAGCCATATCGCCTCCTTCGCCGATTAGCTTGCTACTATGTACTCTGATTCGCATATTTAATCATCTACAGTCTCTTGCTTGGAACTTTTCTAAGTGATTTCTCCTCTATTCAGGGTAAATACCCAGCTCGACTGAGAACGAAAATTATCTTTGTCGGTCTGAAAGTCGGAGTCACTATACCCCACCACTCTTAAGTCATCACTCCTATCAAGGTAAGGACCCAGTCCTTAGTCCTCCGCAGATACTTGATAATGTTCTTTACCGTAGACCAGTGAGTCGTACCAGGATTCCCTTGATATCTGCTGACAGCTAAAGGAAAAGGCCACATCAGGGCGAGTACAAGTCATAACATACATGATCGAGCCAACAGCAGAAGCATATGGTATTCGACTCATCTCAGCTATCTCAGCCTCTATACTCGGAATCTGAATCTTACTCAGTTTGACATTGCTCTGGATCGGTAAGTCACCTTTCTTGGAATCCATCATGTTGAATCTTTTCAACACTTTTTCCAAGTAGGTACTTTGACTAAGTCCAATTAGTCTCTTACTCCTGTCACTCAATATCCTTATCCCAATAATATAGGAAACTTCTCTGAGGTCCTTCATAGCAAAACACTTCCCAAGCCACGACTTAACCTCCTGTAAGGTTGGGGTGTCATTTCCTATGAGAAGTATGTCATCCACATAAAATACCAGAAAGCTAACTATACGCCACTAGCCTTGACATATACACATGACTCATCCTCGCTTCTCGAGAAACCAAACTCTTTGACTTTCTCATCGAAACATAGATTCCATCTATGAGATGCTTGTTTCAATCCATAAATGGATTTCTCAAGCTTACACACTCTATTAGGGTACTTTGCATCGACAAAACCCTCTACCTGACTCATGTAAACATCCTCAGCCAACTTTCCATTAGGGAAAGTGGTTTTAACATCCATTTGCCATATTTTATAATCATTAAAACTATGGCTAACATAACCCTAACAGAATTAATCTTCGCTACCGGCGAGAAGGTCTTATCATAGTCAACTCCTGGAGTTTGAGTAAACCCCTTCACAACCAGTCGCGCCTTATATGTGTGTACCTTCCCATCAATGCCGGTCTTTTTCTTGAAGATCCATTTTCACCAGTCTGTCTTATGACCCGGTACATTGTCAACCAAGTTCCAAACTGGATTGCCATACATGGACTGAATCTCACTTTCGATCATCTCTTTCCATTTAGCAGACTCAGGGCCTGCCATAGCTTCCTTGTAGTTGTTAGGTTCATCCAAATTTACTGATGTGCTATCACTAATAAATGTATCACTTTCTGTAGTAATATGGAAACCATAAAACTCAGGTGGAACTCTAACTCTACTAGAACGCCTCAGAGGTACGGACTCGTCAATCGGCTCAACATGAGTTTCCTCCTCAGGTTGATCGTTAGTGTTTGAGGTTCCTTCACCACTTGAATCTTGAAGTTCTTCAAGATCAATTTGCCTCCCACTGTCCCCTTGGCATATCAGCTCTCTCTCACGAAAGACTACTCTCCTCGCAACGAAGACAACGTTGTTACCCGGTCTGTAGAAGAGATATCCAAAGGACTTTTGTGGGTAGCCGATGAAAATACAATGCTTACTGTGAGGTTTGAGCTTATCGTGAGTCTCACGTTTCACGAAAGCCTCGCAACCCCAAACCTTGATGTGTGCTAATGAGGGAACTTTCCCTATACACATCTCGTGAGGTGTTTTGGCAACCATCTTAGTTGGGACTAGATTAAGGATATAGGCAGCAATCTCTAAGGCATACCCCCAGATTGAGATAAGTAACAAAGCTCGATTCATCATGGAACGAACCATGTCCAACAAGGTTCAGTTGTGCCTCTCAGCCATACCATTAAGCTGTGGTGTCCTAGGTGGCATCAACTGTGAAACAATTCCACATTCCTTAAGATAGTCAACGAACTCGATACTAAGATACTCACCACCTCGATCGGATCGGAGCATCTTTATCTTCTTGCCCAGCTGATTCTCCACTTCTTGGTTAAACTCTTTGAACTTTTCAAAAGTTTCTAACTTACGCTTGATTAAGTTGACATAGCCATATCTACTGTAATCATCAGTAAAAGTCACATAGAAGCGATTAGCATCCCTTGTGGTGGTTCTGAAAGGGCCAACACACATCGGTTTGTATGAGATCCAACAAACCTTCATCCCTTTCACAAGTACCAGTGAAGGGTGACTTAGTCATTTTTCCAAGCAAACAAGATTCGCAAGTGTCATCCGTATTTAAGTCGAATGACTCCAAAACTCCATCCTTTTGGAGTTAGCATATGTGATTCTTGCTGACATGTCGAAGATGACAATGCCACAAGGATGCCTTATCCAAACTATTGGAAGAATCAATATGTAACATATTATTTCCTAAGTTGTCTACAACCATCACAGTTTCATATACACTAATACAAGGTAATGCTTTAAAATAAAATACACCATTATAAAAAGAATTAATAGCACCAATTTCATTATCAAATGAAAAACTAAAACCTTGTTTGTACAAACCTGATGGGTTTTGGTCATAAGACATCCTATGTGCTCATACAAACCCTAATGCTTGGATCTAGGTTTCTCTATTGTACATGCTTTGAATCCAAGACTATAAACCCTAATTCTAGCATACAAGTAATCATATTAATATGTAATTAGGTTTAAGATCATACCTTGATTGTTATGTAGCAATAACAATCCCAACTCCACCTTGGATTGACTTTGGAATGCTTAGAGTCACAAGTGTCACTCCTCTAATGGCTCACAAACACCATAAGCAAATGGAGAAGGTATAAAGAGAGAGGTGAGAGGTTAGAATTCGTATATAGGACCTCTTGGGAAGGGATACACGAATTCATGACCCTAGGAGTGTTTATATAGGTGTAGAGATAGGGTTTCAGTCATTATCCTTATCTAGTTGATTATCCATTAAGCAACCAATAAGATAATCCTTGAATCCTTATCATACTCGAATTCTAAGGCTTTCCAACCTTAAATTCGTCCACCATATAAATAAGATAATCCTTACCTTATTTTGTAACTATCACATAATTACAAATCAGCCCTTCTAGTTTAATTAATTACATTTGATCACAAAACTAATTCTTAATTAATTATTGACCAATATTAATTAAACAAATATGATTTCTCCTTTAATATATTATTCTTATAACATATCAATAAATCATATTATCCTCTCTCTCTTTATTCATTTCTCCAATCAAGTTGCTTTGGTGAAGGCAACCCAAAAGGACCATCCACCATCGAGTCAAGTACATACCAAAATAGTTATGGACTTAGACACTAATCCAACAGTGTCCCACTTGGATAAGTCTAACAACTATTCTACGTATGACTTCAGATCCCGATCTGCAATCGTAGCTTTCCAAAGCCGCTGTCAACTCTGATCATGTCAGATACGCGTGTCCTTAGATAAGGGATCATATATTCCTCCATTCTAGATATCGTATGAGATATGATTTCTAATCATTCTCTTTGTACTATATCTCGATTTCCGATTTATGACGACAGACTAATTGAACAAATCAAATTAGCCCTAGCCCGGCCGAGCATTTACGTATGTCATCACTAAACCATCGAGGGGCCCAAAGATATCGCTTTTATCCTACTTTGGATAAAAGGAACGGATAAACTTTGATACAATGCTTGCTTGCACTCACTAACCAAATCACACACAACAATATGTTTTATAACACCAAGTTACTAGTGCGTTTACATATTATCAATGTGCAACCGATTAGCAAGATACAACTCACACATCTCGGTTTGAAGAATATAAGATGTTATCGTCTCACTAATCACTCGAGATAGTGATACAAGTGAGCGTGGGTTTAATCCAATGCTCAAATCATATTCATAAGCACTCATGAACGTTGTAGCAAACATTTGCTTATGTCTAATACTCTTCTAGACAATCCACACACCAATTCACGACAGTCTTCATTCATATCTACTTCCAACATATGAACGACTGTGGCCCGTTTGAATAATTCGATTATTCTTAATAAACTCAATTATTCTGGAAGTCAAAACATGCAAAGTGAAACACAAGAATAATACTAATCCCATATGGCCTCAAACCTTTGAGTATAAACAAAACACGTTTTATTTATCACCATATCGATTACTCATTATTTGTCGTTTCGGGTAATCAACTTCTTACTTGAATTCCAACACTTGTCCCATGCTCCTAGTATGCACACAATGTTTACCTATGGTTCTTACTTTTGTGAAATAGATAAATTGAACACGTTTCCAATCCTTCTCATTTTACAACTCCAAATCCATTTTCTTAAGTGTAAGAATATCAAATTCTTGTTACTTATAGAATATACTAGATTCTAACACTTTATGCAACGATCCTTTTGTAATGTCACTGCACTAAAGTCTCAAAGACTATTGCCAATGATATCACAAAGTCCTCTATCGGAGATTGTTACAAGACAATTCCTTAGATATGATGTCTCTCACTCAAAGTACATTCCTTTGAACATCCTTTTGCATAAAAGTTTCTAATCTAGACATAGATTTTCAATATTTACTTCCTAATATGGACACGCTTCCATATTTTCCATATGACAACTCATTTCTTAATAGAATCTTATCTATTTGTAATGATGTTGATATTGTCCATCCATTATGGAAACATTTCCACAATTTCCAATACTATACTTCCAACTACTCACAAGCAACCAATCATCATCGAACTTTGGATTGTCCTTTGATAGTTGTTTAATTATTTTAGTCAAAACCGATTCTAGTCCCTTTTTCCCTCTAAATGCACTAGACATTTGGGAAATTTTAGAATGGTCAAACATTAAAGCATTTGCAATCCATCCTATACCCGAAGCATATGGGACACGACGCACAATGTTTTATTTTCTATGTTGTCAAAATTCGAATTGTGAAGAGGAATGCCGTAATCATAATCGAAATTTTAAGAACACACTATGTACCCTTGACTAAATTTATTAACATTCCACAACCTAATCCTTTAGATTTGAAATGAAGCATAATATTCTCTCCCTTAATTATAGCAAAACAACTTTATAACCCTTACTACTTTGCAAGGTTTAACTCTTGTTTTCTATAATTAATATTGCTAACTTTGCAATACGTGTCTTAATAATCATACAATCATAACATTTATGCTCCCACTATCATGATGATTATTATAAAAACATAACACTTATGCTCCCACTAGCTTCGACATGTATTTATAAACATCTTAACTTTCAGAAAAACAATACTTATTGAATTTCTTAAGTTCATGTTTCTAATACTTAGTGTTTTGATAATCTTTTATCAAGGCTTCTTGAACTTATACACTTTTGCCTTAGATAGTTCATATGTGTGTCTTAACAATTAAGACTAATTGCCAAACCTCACAATTCAAATTATGGAAAGGGATGCCGTAACCATGATCGAATTCGAGAATGCAATTTTACAATCACTATCTTTTAAAATCTTTCTTAGTGAAAGCATTTTTCTCACAATCATTTTCATGAAGGAGGAAATCTTATGACACTTAGATTTAAACGGTGTATGTGTTCCTATCCATGTGAATTTGTTAAAACCAAAGTTTACGACAAATTCAAACTCATATGGATCGAACTTCCTTAATCTTGATTTCTTGCCTTATGGTAGCATAGCTGCCCACCACGTCTTCCAAGTAGTTAAGAAGCTCACCTTTTCCTATCAATGTACTTTCCATTGACCAAGATCCTTGCCTTTTATGCATTCAAATCAGAACTCATATGACTCACATGCATAATTAACTCGATTGGATTGGCACAGAAACAAAATAATGTCTTCACGATAGGTTGTAAACCTCAACTCGTGTGCTAGTGATGATCAATAAGGTTTATTTGATTTGTTCTTGAAACCTTTCAAGACCATTAAGACTCCCACTGAATCCTTGACATATAAGATTCTTTTGTCAATAAACATTTCTTGACAAACAAATATTCAAGAGTTAGTGTAGCTTTTATCAAAACACTCCATAGTTTTGGTCTTATTTGGTCTTTGTCTTATCCAAGACATCACAACTTTCCCCAATTGATGAATGTTATAAACCTTCTTAATACTATTCACTCAATGTCACAGTCTTGACTTTAAGACTTGTTTTAGAATGAAGTATGATTGACTTCTTGATTTGACCATTTCATCAATCTTTGATTCCTCTTCTTGGACATACAATTGTACCAAGACTCACTTAGAGGATCAATTGAGATATGGTTCTTAATCATTAAGACATATCATAAAGCATAAAAGCTACTCTCCCTTCTTCTTAGAATGGAGAAACTCTTATCTTTCTGGCTATTTGATTCTTCTTATTCGTTTTGCTATTGATCTAAACCCTTTAATCAATTCAAAATTACACTTAATATTGTAAGTATAATCATATTTACTAAACCTTTAGTAAATCATGACGAATATCTTTGTTACTTTTATGGTGAACTTGATCAACACACAACTTTGTGTACTCGATCTCCTAGTCCTTCACACACTTTGTCAACGAATTAGTCTAATTTCCAAAATATGAAATTTCTCATTCATCGTGCAACCAAGTTGCAAGATTCCAAGTTTCGGTCCAATTTGAAACTTTGGGCGATGAGAAACTCTCCCTATTTGGTAAATTCTCGACATTTCCATAACTAAGAATCATATCCATTCATTGTACAAATATGCAAACATCAATTTTCAAAACGATTTCATTGCAAGGAAGTAAATAAATAAATAAATAAGTCAAACAAAATTTATTTTATTTATAAAAGCAACGGAAAAACATTTGTCCTTACAATGCAAAATCTATTGAAAACTATGTAAAAAGAAAATTTCTAACAACTCTATCATAACTATCTAAGCTCAAAATCCAATCTTCAAGTCCATGAGATCGAGATCCATCTCTTGTGATTAGATTCATCTTGCTCTCTTATCAAGCTTCCTTTCTTTTCACCGATCCTTCAAAACATTCAAATGCAATCTTATCACATCATGTATTAAGAATCAATGAATAGGAACTTAATGGAGTTAGATAGTGGATTCTTACCTAAAGCGTAGTCATACTTTTGACTCTCCCATCTCTTAGATCTCTTAGGTAAATAGGGCAACTTCGTCTCCAATGCCCCTTCTCTTGGCAATAAAAGCAAATTGACTCCTTTGGAACAACACATGGAACTACTTCAGACATCGCCTTTCTCTTATGATCAAACTTTTCGATCATTGCATGTTTTTCATTGCCATTGTCTATATCCATAGAGGTCTTGAAGGCAGATTCACCAATCAACTTTGCTTTTCTATTGCGCCAAACCATTGTTGATTCAGCAGCAATAAGCATGTAGGTGAGATCTATAAGGGTCACGTCGCGGTTCGTCATATAGTACTTTCTTACGAACTCACTATATGAGTTAGGAAGTGACTGAAGAACCCAATCAACAGCCATTTCCTCACAGACAACGGATCCCAACAGTGTGACTTCATCCCTAAGACGTGTGCACACACCGACTTTCCTTCTTTATGTTTACTTGCCAAAAGGGCTTGAGTGATATTGAACCTTTCAATTTTACAATCTTGTGGGTTAGGGAGAATAATTGGAGGAGGAGGAGGAAGTGAAGCATGATTTCTTGTTCCTCGATCGAATCGTGGAATATCATCTTCATGTGGAATGCTTGTTCCACGGGATTTGAGAAGACCATAGTTGTCGAACTTTGACATCGGGAGAAAACGAATTCAAGTTAGTTGATTGATTGAGTCCTTGGTAAATCCCCCAAATGAAATTCCAAGTCTAGGACCCAACACAATATCCTACAACTCGGGAGAGGGATGCCGTAACCCAAATTGCAGAACATTTGAAGGTAAGTGAATGACGATTCACTAATTTCCACCATGAAAAACGAAAAAGAAATTTAAGTTTTAAATCTATGAAAACTCCTAGATCCTTTGAGATTCATTGAACATTTCAATGGTATGTTTAAATCTCGATATGCCCCTCTTGTTTGTGACTGGGATGCCGAGGATCACAAAGCGGGTGTGAATAACCATGCAAACTACATGGTGCCCTCACATGTTACAATCACCTATTCGATGTGCCGGTAAACCACACACGCTCCACCGAACTATGACAAACATTGAGTCACCCTTTGCTACCTTTGTTTAGAACCATTTAGTGTGCCGGTAAACCACACACGCTCCACTAACGTCTTCGCAAGGGCACAAAGTGTAATTTCATGGAATTGCATCAATTCACTTTTGCCTAAGTAACTAAGATTGGGAATTTGAAAAACATTTAGTTACTTTGTATTTCATTATACTTATAATGGAAGGTTTCGTCCTATCCTACCCGTTCGGCTAACGACTCTCCACTAGTCAAGAGTGCGGTGGGTAAGAGTGGATACCCATTCAATCGCCATTTTATAGGCAATTTCCTTAAACACCCCTTATAGACCAGCTTCGTGAATGAGGCCTACTAACGGTAAGACTGACTTTTACTCATACATATATATAATGTTAGACTTTTAATCTTATATATAGTATAGGGTGTATTTTATACTTTTAAAATACTATGTGGTTAACTTTAATAATTACACTTTTAATTCAAATAAATTGTTAACCTAAACTTTTATGGATTTATTAAACCTCTTTTAATTATACTCCTTAATTAATTAATAAAACCATAAAGGGGTGATTTGAACTTTTCAAAACATTACTAGAGTTTTAGAATTTAACATTTCTAATTAACCTTTTAATCAACCTTTAAATTCCAAAAATTGAGGGCAAGTTTTGAAACATTTCAAACCATAAGGGTTTAGAATTTAAATATGCATCAAAATTAAACTATTCAATCAAAATTTAAATTCCAAAACTTGAGGGCAAGTTTTGAAACCTTTTTCAAAACATTAGGGTTTTAACTATTTAAATTTCAAAACAACAAAACTTTTGGGGTTCAAATTTAAACTATAAAACCTAAAGGGATAAATTGAAACTATTTCACAAGATAATTCAAATCTAAATTACAAATAATCAAACTTTATCTAATAAAACAAGTGATTATCTAAATTTTGACAATTATGTTCTATTTAGGTAAGGATAATCACATAATAATGAAAAAATTCGGATTTTATCACAAAAACGAGTTTATGGTAATTATCCAAAGCCAAAACAGGAAGAAAATCGCGAAAACGAGCTGTCAGACACTTTAACTCGTCGAGTCGGGCTTGGACTCGTCGAGATCAGCTGACTCGGCGAGTTCACCAAGTGACTCGGCGAGTCAAACCTTCAAAACTCAAAAAAATCGATTTTCAGTGCTTATTACGATCAAATATGCATCAATACAATAGAAACCAATCAAGGCTCTGATACCACTGATGGGTTTTGGTCATAAGACATCCTATGTGCTCATACAAACCCTAATGCTTGGATCTAGGTTTCTCTATTGTACATGCTTTGAATCCAAGACTATAAACCCTAATTCTAGCATACAAGTAATCATATTAATATGTAATTAGGTTTAAGATCATACCTTGATTGTTATGTAGCAATAACAATCCCAACTCCACCTTGGATTGACTTTGGAATGCTTAGAGTCACAAGTGTCACTCCTCTAATGGCTCACAAACACCATAAGCAAATGGAGAAGGTATAAAGAGAGAGGTGAGAGGTTAGAATTCGTATCTAGGACCTCTTGGGAAGGGATACACGAATTCATGACCCTAGGAGTGTTTATATAGGTGCAGAGATAGGGTTTCAGTCATTATCCTTATCTAGTTGATTATCCATTAAGCAACCAATAAGATAATCCTTGAATCCTTATCATACTCGAATTCTAAGGCTTTCCAACCTTAAATTCGTCCACCATATAAATAAGATAATCCTTACCTTATTTTGTAACTATCACATAATTACAAATCAGCCCCTCTAGTTTAATTAATTACATTTGATCACAAAACTAATTCTTAATTAATTATTGACCAATATTAATTAAACAAATATGATTTCTCCTTTAATATATTATTCTTATAACATATCAATAAATCATATTATCCTCTCTCTCTTTATTCATTTCTCCAATCAAGTTGCTTTGGTGAAGGCAACCCAAAAGGACCATGCACCATCGGGTCAAGTACATACCAAAATAGTTATGGACTTAGACACTAATCCAACAAAACCATGAAAGGGAATAATATTTCTCGCTATATCAGACGAGTAACAACAATTATTCAAATCTATTTCTAACCCACTACTAAGCAATAAAGAGTAAACTCCAATCTTGGTGACATGTGAAACTTTCCTATTCCCAATGATCAAGTTTATCTTCCCGTGTTCCACATCCATACTTCTTATTAGACCCTACATATCAGAACAAATGTGAAATCCACAACCTATATCAAGGACCCCAAGAGTTAGCATGTGATGAGTTTTTTGATAGAATAGTATAAATACCTACATGGGTGGGTTTAACCTTCCCATCCTTAACATCCCGCAAGTACTTGGGGCAGCTTCGCTTCAAGTTCCCTTTATCATGACAATAGAAGCACTCTGCTTCCTTTGGGTTGGTTGAGGGAGTAGCTGAACCACCTTTGGTTCCAATTGAAGAGGATCCATCAAGAGACTTTCCCTTGTAACCCTTGGAATGGGTATTCCTCTTCTTCCCTTTTCCATGCCTAATTGTCAAAACAAGGGCAGTAGTAGGAGTAGTAACAACTGATTTGGCTTTGAGACTATTTTTAGCAGTCCTCAAAATCCCTTGAAGTTTGCTAAGTGTAACTTCCTCCTTGTTCATATGATAGGTTATGCAGAACTGATCATAACATGAAGGTAAGGAGTGTAGAATGATATCTTTAACTAGGTCGTCATCAAAGTTCACATTCAACTTTAGTAAACAGTCCACAAACCTTTGCATTTTCTACAAGTGGGCCGCGATGGACTCTCCATCCTTCATCTTAGTTGTTATCATGGAAGAGATGATTTCATACCTCTCTTGATGAGAACTATGATGGTATCTTTCCATCGGGTCTTGGTGTATCTCAAAAAGGTAGAAGTCCTCATAGGACTTTTGGAGTTCAGCTGTCATAGTAGCCAACATGATACAAGAAACCTTGGTGGCTTCCTTCTCATGTGTCCTAAACTCAACGATCTCCTCAGGAGTAGCAGAAGACTCATCGATTTCCTTAAGATCCTTCTCTAGGACATATTATTTGTCCTCAT
The DNA here is from genome assembly GCF_052625555.1 of Lactuca saligna. Lineage (NCBI taxonomy): Eukaryota > Viridiplantae > Streptophyta > Magnoliopsida > Asterales > Asteraceae > Lactuca > Lactuca saligna. Next base: position 151,719,043 of record NC_136422.1, read on the forward strand.
AGCGAGTGACCATCCTGATGTTCCTAATTCAGTCATTGAAGTTAGTGTCATCAAAGACGACTCTCCCATACAAGTTCATGAGAGAGAAGGAGCTAGCAGGGTTTGAGCCAGAAGTAGTGTTGGAAGACATCTGAAAAGAAAGAATTACAAAGTTTAGATTAGATAAGAGTCCTTAATATAACACCCAAATCAAATATTAATGTTAGGACCCAACACAATATTTTACAATTTGGAAGAGGGATGCCGTAATCCAACTTGCAAATTATTTGAAGGCAAGTAAATGACGATTTACCAATTTCCACCATGAAAAACAAAATAGATTACTAAGTTTTAATTGGATTGAAATTCCTAGATTCTTTTGAGATTCATTGAACTTTTCAATGTCATGTTTAAATATCGATTATACCATTCAAGTTTGTGACTGGGATACCGAGGATCACAAACAAGGTGTGAGTAACCATGCAAATTAACTTTGTACACTTGATGTCATTTATCACCTAATCGATGTGTTAGTTAACCACACACACTCCACCGATCTATGACAAACTTCAAGTTATCCTTTTCCATCCTTAATAGTCCAAGTTAATGTGTCGGTTAACCACACACGCTCAATTAATGACTTGGCAAGGTGTAAAGTGCAATTTCATGGATTAGCATCAATTTCACATTTTCCTAAAGTAACTAAGATTAGGAATTTAATAAAACATTTAGTTACTTTATAATTATAATTATACTTTTAATGAGAATTAGTGTCCTATCCTACCCGTTCGGGTAACGACCCTCCACCAGTCAACGAAGCGGTGGGTGAGAGTGGATACCCATTAAACCACCATTTTATAGATAGTAACCTTTTACCCCCTTATAAACCGGCTTCGTGAATGAGGTCTACTAACGGTAAGACTGACTTGTCTTATACACATATATATAATCATTAAACTTAATATTATAATAGTATAAGGGTTGAATTTTAAACTTTTAATGTTCTAGGGTTTGGAATTAAAGTATTCATAAGTGTGACTTTAGAAATTCCAAAACTTATGGACAAGTTTAGAAATATTCAAAACCTTTCATTTCCATAAATTATGAGTTTAATGACTATTTAAAGAAAAGACTTTTAATTTTCTATAACCTATGATTTTAGTGACTCTTTTAGAGTGCTTAAAACATAGGTACTTGTATAACAAAAAAACTAGTTAGATGATATACGTTTTCTTGTAGCTTGATACCTTGGACCTTTAAGAGCCTAGCAACCCAAATGTGATGCCTCAAGTGCTTCACACAACACCACCAACAATGGAGGACTTTGAGAGAGAATAACTTGCACACAAAAATCGGTTATGGCTCTTCTAAAGTTCACTAGTGCCGATTTTAGGAGCTAAGGGACTTCTTATATAGTGTGTCAAGATCTAGGGTTAAATCCATGTAAACCATAATGGACCTGACCTTTCACTTATACATGGACTACCATATTGGTTTAGCCCACCCTAAATAACAATAGGCCTACACTATAAGAATCATTGATTTACCAAATCAGTCCCCTTACATTTAGTTAATCTCTTTTGATTAGTAAATTAATTCTAAATTAATCTTGATCAATAATAATTAAATAATACGATTTCATATTAATATTTTAGAACTTATAATATACTAATAAATCATAAATAACCTATTCTCAAAAGTCCATCCTTACAAATGGTTCCGGTGAAATGCAACCTTAACGGACCATGCTACTTTCAGGTCAAGTACATACTAAATATAGTTATGGACTTAGACACCTTATCCAATAAAGTAGCCCGGATGTTGCAGTTCGATTGGCGCCATAAGGAGTTTCTGATGATGCAGCCTTTGAAATCGAAGGAGAAAACGATGAACAGTAGGAGGGAAAAAGGGTTTTCTTGCGCCTGAGAATTATCGAAATCTTTAGAAGTGGTAAAGGAATTGGATCGATGATTTTCCTTTTATACGTTAGTGTTGGAGAGTAAAAGGCAACTAGTGACTGTTCCGTTTCCCAGAAAAAGCGTGTGTGACAAGCGTTATGTCACGTGGCGTAACTGACAAGGCATGATGTCAGAATATTTTGAAAACATGCATCCAAATCAATTCTTATCCCTTAAAGATCACTTTTTCTGTTCTGCCCATTCGTAATAGATCTCCATTTCCTGTTCTCTGGATCTAAAAGTAATAAAGTAAGAGAGACTCGGAAGTGTCTCTATGGTATCCCATTGAATTACGATAATTTGTTTGTTGAGAAATAGTGAAATGTTTCTTTTCATCAGGATTCAAAGGTGGCTTCATCTTCAACCAAACTCCGAAACTTAACATAAGTCCGAATGTTCGAAAGAAGTACTTGTCTGACCAGTGTAGCCATAAGAACAAGTATGCTTTGGATTATTTTAAGTAGCTGGATAATATAGAAATCTCAAAAAAAAAAAAAGGTGGATCTTATGGGAAGAAATATCTTAGGTCTAGAACATTTCATTAAGATCTCACAAAAATAAAAATAATAAGGTTTCATGGTACAAGACATGAAGGTGGATTCCTATCAATTCCTTGGTGAAAAGCTAGAACATATTAATTATTCATCGCCAGGATAGAAAGTAGTTTTGGATTTCGGGTTTCACTTAATTCGTGGTGATAACGAATTTTAAATTATGAACACAAAAGTTTTGTAACCATAAACCTCAATGGTAATTCTGAGAGTCTCAAGGGTTACAAATGTGAAAGCGAATACGATATGGAGAAATGTTAAAGATGGTTTCGAAGAAATAAATGTACCTCTACTATATTCCGAATGACCAAGCAGTCAACTCTTAACTCAATATGAGAAGAGTAAGTGGCTTAATGACTTATGTGAATATTAGCCTAATTGGGCAGAAACGATTAGCACTATCGATTCATTAAGGCTTCAAACATAGAGTCGTAGCGGCTTCGGACAACATGCTTCTAGGGACACTTAACTAGTGCAAAGATTCAGAATAAAATACCGGCCCCATCATTCGTAATTGAGAGTATCATGATGTGATCCTTTAATCCTGCTCAATAATCTAATATTTTTGGTACTTTTAAAATTTTCATGAAAAGAGATGAAAATAAAAATAAAAAATTATAATTTTTGAGCTTTTCTGAAAAAAAAAAACAGAAATAAAGAAAATATTTTTGAGTTTTGGGTTTTCTGAAAAGAAATAAAAACAGAAAATAATAAAAACGAAAACACAAGTGTACAAAGAATTAAGAAAACGTACTATACAAAGGATATAAGAAGTTTCGAACCTACGAATGAACAATGGACTCTGAATCGCTCCGTTCGGACCAATTCGCAGTGAAAACAGTTGACTCTGAACCACTACGAGTGTTCAGACCCATTCACAGTGAATTCTTACCAATTACGAATGTAGTTTTGGAACAGATTCAACTTCAATCATTCCTAAGCCTTGACGTATTCTATTAAAGGTTTGTTCAGGTAAGGCATTCGTAAAGATGTCAGGCGGTTGTGATTAGCAAATCGCACAAAGTGAATTTCCACATTGCCATCTTCCACGTGATCTTTGATGAAATGGTACCTCAGTGCAATATGTTTAGTCTTGGAGTGCTGCACTAGGTTGTGGAAAATGTGCATTGCACTTTCAGAGTCGTAGGATAAGGGGAATCGCTTCATATTTATCCCATAGTCCCTTAACTGACTTTAAATCCAAATGACTTCCGAGGTGCATGAGGCGGCTGTAATATACTCATCTTCTGCAGTCGATAGCGAGACACATGTTTGCTTTTTAGATTTCCAACTGACAAATTTGCCACCATCCTCCCTAGGTACTTTTTAGATTTCCAACTGACAAATTTGCCACAATCCTCCGAGCAAAGTGGTTCGTTTAAGATATTCTTCATGGCCGTCATGTGAGGTTCATGAGGATTTGCTTGAAACCTGGAACAATAACAAACAAAAAACATGATGTCTGGACGACTAGCCGTTAGATACATCAATGAACCTATCATTTGTCAATAGAGAGTCATATCAGCAGCTGGTTTGTCTAGAGACAGTGTTAGCTTTGTTTCGAATTCCATTGGAACCTTCACTTTCGCATCACCCACCATTCTGAACTTCGCAAGTAAAGTCTTCATATAAGCCTCCTGATTTATGAATATACCCTCTTGACTCTATCTAATATTCAAACCAAGGAAAAAGTTAATCAGACCTATTGAACTCATCCCAAACTTAGTCTCCATCAACGTACAGAACTTTGCGGTCAATCTAGGATTAGCAGATCTGAAGATGATATCATCAACATAAATATGTACGATCATTAGATGGTCACCATCTTTCTTGAGAAAGAAGGTTGGGTTGACCGAGCCCTGTTTAAATTTAGATTGTTTTAAGAATCTAGTGAGAGTTTCATACTATGCTCGTGGAGCTTGCTTCAGACCATATACCGCTTTATCCAGAATATAACAGTGGTTTGGATCTTTCTCGTTTACGAACCCAAGTGGTTGTTCCACATAGACTATTTCTTCTAGTTCTTCGTTCAGAAAGGCACACTTGACGTCCATTTGATAAACTTCAAAGTTTTTGTGTGTTGTATATGGCAGAAAGATACAAATATACCCCGCTACCGGTGCGAATGTTTCCTCGTAGTCTATGCCTTCCTATCGGAAATACCCTTTAACGACTAACTGAGCTTTGTTTCGTATCACATTCCCCTATTTGTCAAGCTTATTCTTAAACACCCATTTGAGACCTACAACAAATGCATCCTTCGGAGTTAGAAATAGTCTACACACCTTGTTGCGTTCAAAATCATTGAGCTCCTCTTACATTGCTTGTAACCAATCAGAATAATCAAGTGCAATCTTAACATTTTTGGGTTCAATCTTGGATATAAATGAATTAAACATGCAAAATTCCATCTTGGAAAATAATGCAGTTTGCTTCACCTTTTGTTGTTCTCTAGTAAGAACTCCTGAAGATGCTTCTCTGAATACTTGAGTTTTAGGATGATCTCGAGTCCATTTTGTCAATTGGGGTAATTCGGATCATTGGATGGATCTAGTTCAGCATTCACGTCTTCAAATTCTGACTAAGTATCTGAATCATCGTTTGCATTCGTATTCTCCTGCTCGAATGATGGATTTGGTTCTTCATTTAGAATAGGATTCTCTCCCTGGAGTGGACATTTGTGGCTTACTTGAGGTGTTGAATCCTCCCCCTGGATAGGTGAATTGGCTGTCTAGGCTGACGTGAAGCCCCCCCCCCCCCCCTGAAATGAAGCATTCATAGCTTTTGGTTGAGATGGAATATGGGAGTCTTTCAGAATGGGTGGCTTGTTTTCAAGATCCTTCGCAACATCATTAATAATCTTATTTAATTCATCCTCCTTGTTATCAGTTGCTTTGGATTTCGAAGAGATTGCCTTCTTTGGCTCATCAAACAAGTTTAGGAATTCCTCATAAAGTTTTGAGAGAGGAATGGTCATTAGATTCTTCACTGGAAAAATCTCCTTAGACTGACGATCCAATGTTTGGAACTTCTTTAGATAAGAGTCATCAAAGGTTAGATAGTAGGTTTCTTCTATATTTTTGGACTTTTTTTGAGAACCCTATATGCTTTGGAAGTCAGAGAGTACCCTATAAAGATTCCTTCATCTGCTTTCACATTGAAATTGTTCCTTTGCTCATTTGAATTGAAAATGAAACACCTGAAACTGAAGACACGAAAGAACTTACAGATGGTTTTCTGTTATTAGGAATTTCATAAGGGGTGATAGAGAATCTTTTGTTTAGAAAAGATCGATTTTGAGTAAAACAGGTCGTGCCAATAGCTTCTGCCCATAAGTAAAGTGGCAGATTCCCAAACGATAGCATGGTCCTCGTAGCTTCGCACAAAGAACGGTTTCGTCTTTCAACAACCCCGTTCTGTTGAGGAGTGTAAGGAGCCAAGAAGTTGTGAGCAAATCCCTTTTCAGTCAGTAATTCTTTAGACACATGGTTTTTGAACTCTAAACCATTATCACTACGAACGTTCCGAACTGGCTTTCGCAATTGAAGCTCTATTTGCTTGATAAAGTCCTTGAGATTGGAAATAGCTTCAAATTTCTGTTTAAGAAAATAAACCCACATAAATCTAGAAAAATCATCAATGATAACTAAGATGTACTTGTTACCACCAATGCTCTCGATGGAAGATGGACCACAGAGATTTATGTGTAAAAGCTCAAGTGGATCGATCAGTTTGGTGTTCATAGTTGTAGAATGACTCTTCCTGTTCTACTTCTGAATTTCACATGCCACACAAATATGTTCTTTCTCAAACTTTAGAAGTCGCAAGCCTCGCACGTGATCGCCTAGCATGAGTTTGTTGATATCCTTGAAGTTTAGGTGCGAAAGCCTTCAGTGCCGAAGCCAACTATCATCCGAATGTGCTTTTGTAAGTAAGCATATGGCTAGATTTTCTTTGATAGGATTTGGATTCAATGGATACATCTCACCTTTTCTCTTGGACTTTAGAAGCACTTCCTTGGTCTTCTTCTTAATGATCTTTGACCCCTCATTATCAAACGACACTTTCAATCCGATGCCTACAACCAATTGAGATACACTATTTAGGTTGTGTTGTAGGCCTTCCACATAGGCTACCTTCTGAATGGAGAATTCTCCATTCGTAATCATGTTATATCCCTTGATTTCTCTGAGAGAGTGATTTTCATATTTGACTTTTCCTCCATCCTTCACCGATCTAAATTCCCTTAATTCTTCCTTCATTTGTGTCATCTGACACGAGCAGCCACTATCAATGTACCATTCGGAGTCAAACTGCTCGTCACGAATCACCTACAAAATTTAAAGAGATTTAGGATCCCAAAGTTGTTTGGGTCCTCATGAGATTTCATAGAAGCGGGAAAAGTTATTGCTTCATCAACCAAATTAGATCGTTTAACTAAAGCATAATTCTCTTCTTTTGTTATTTTACAAACAATAATCCTGTGATCTTTTGGATTCTTTTTAAATGAAGTTTTTCTTTGTTTATCTTTGATTTGTTGCTTGGCAACCTTTTTCTCAACCTTCTTTTCCTCCTTTTTCAAGAATGTTTCAGAATTTTTGAAAGGAATTTTGGACTCCGAAACAACTTTTCCTTTGCTCTTTATATATTTCGATATATTGGTAGATTTTGAAATATTAGATTGTGAAACAAAATAAGGTTTTGTTTTCTCCAAAGATTTCGCTTGTTTTGAAAACGAGAGTTTTTGAAAATCTTGTGCTTTTGAAACATGTGAAGATGAAAACTAGGGTTTTGAATGTCTATTAGAATTCGGATTTGAAGAGACATTCGTATTCAGATTAGCAAATGTTTCTTGATTAACAAAGTTGGAATTTTTGGATCTCTAGAAATCTTTCTTTCTTCGAAGTTTTTGTGGTATCTAACATTTCGATGATGTTTTTGATCAACAAATTTCTTAGTATACTGGCCCTAAGTTTCGTTTTTCTAACAGGGGGTCTAGTCTATTCAGATGACGTATCAGTTGGAACATCTTTGGTTCCACTCGGACTTCCTTTCTTGTAAGTTGAGTTGACCTTGTTCAGTGGTTCTACCACATATCTTCCTTTTGTTTTCCAAGAGTTCAACTCTGAAAGACCTTTGTTTTCGTCAGTTATCAATGGGTGCAGACCAAAAGAATTCGTTGCATCTGTCAACATTGTCTTCTTCTACGAGGGACGAAAATTCCAAAGTATGATTTTTGTTTAGTCCAGAAGTTGCGAAAACCTGATTTGGAACAGTTTGAATTGTCGGAAAAATTGTTGCGTTTTCTTTTAAAATCTTTGAATCTTTATTTTCACAAACACAAACATATTCAACTGAATTATCAGAAATCAGATTTTTCTTAGGTTCAGTTTCACTTTTTACAAATTTCAAGAAATCAACCTCATCCTCCACGGAAATCTCACTCATGTCACTATCATCATCAAATTCAGATATATTTTCAACATTAAGAGTATTTTCTAAACTCAACTTAGTGCATAATGAGTCAAATTTTTGTACTGTATCATATTTAATTTGCTCTTTATCTTTTTTCACTCAAAATTTGTTTTAGCATGTCTTTATGTTCTTTGGACTGTATATAAGCTTCAATTTTGTCCAGCCCAACTCTGTAAGAATCAGAGACAACTTCTGAAGAGACAATGAATTCGCATTTGTAACAGTTTGCAACGATTTCGTCCTCTTTCAATTCGAGAAAGGGAAAAATCATTTTATGGATATTGTTGCCTATCTCACAATCAATATGCAGCTGAGTAATATTGAAATAAAGAACTTTTTCAATCAGACAAAATTTTTTTTGCTATTTCAAAAGACCTATTGTCTCGTTGCAAATAAATTAAATCATCCCTAGACCTAGATAAATCCGACTCTAACTTCACAATCCACATCTGCCTCTCTTCACTTTTTGATGTTACCCTACTGATTTGATCAGTTAAGGTAGTATTACTTAAAAGGGTTCTCTTTAAACTGTCACTTAAACTAGAGACTGTAAATTTTAAATCATCTAATTTAGTTTCATACCTAGAGACACAAATATTTAGAGATTCGAGAATAGAATTTACCTTGTTGATCACCTTCTCACATTCTCTGATCTACTCTAAGATAGGTTTTGCTGTGAAGCAATTTTCCAGAGTCTTGTCGCCATCAACGACATATCCTCTTTAATCTGAAACATCATTGCGAACCATCATACACTTTCCCTCGTATGCAAGGAACTCAGCCTTCGTGACAAAGCACTTGCCATGTGTGGTTCTGCGAACCTCTTCACCCCCTGAGTCAGCTAACCACACTTCAACTCTTCCGAACTCATCATCATCTTCCTGCACAATCAAAGCAGGTTTGGCATTATCAACACTTTTCTTTTTCTTTAGCTCCTCTATCTTCCAAAGATAGTAAGCTTCATCTTTCTCTTCTTCGTCCTTCTTCTCACTTAACCTTTTCAACATACACTCTTTTGCCAAATGATTCTTTCCATGATAGTAATTGCAGTCATAGCCAGAATATCCCACTAGCTTGTTTTCTTTTTTCACTTCATCCTTTGGAAAGTTGTTGAAGCTTTCATTATTCCCTTTGTCAAAACTATAACTCCCCTACTGGTTTCTATTCTTGGAGTGTCGAAAGTTCTTCTTTACAAACTTTCTAGGGTTTGACACCATAAGAGTGTTTTCCTCCTTGGTAAGTTCGCAGTTAGAGAGTTTAGACTCTGAACCTTCTTCTCCTACAACCTTTTTGGCCTTCACGACTAGGGCCAACGAACCCATACCTGAAACTACTTTCCCTTCCTTTGTTACATCATCTTCGTGGAACCTGAGAATTCCCACTAGCTGTGGCAAAGAATAGTTCTTAAATTGTTCATGAGCTTTAACTATGGAAAAACCGCCTTCCACTCAGGTCTCAAACCATTCATAAAGGTGACCTTTTGCTCAATCTTTTCTCGCTTCAGGTTGTGCTTAAGCATCCTACTAAAAAGATGGTTAAAGCGGTTGAAAGTCTAATCAAGCTTTTCATCATACTTTTGGGAAAAAGCACTAAACTCAGAAGGAAGTGACATTTGAGAAGAATGTTCAAGATCTGCATCACTGGGATAAAGTTCTTTCAACCTGTCCCATATTTCCTTCGCAGTTTCACATGAAATCACCAATCTAAATGTATCCGGAGGCAAAGCAAACCTTATTATCCTCATGGATTTAATGTTGCTCAATAGTTTATTCTTCTCATCTTGAGGAATATCTTTAACATCGACAAGAAGACTGTTGTACTCTGCCTGAGTTTTCATGACTCTCATGGTTCCCACGTGCATGAATGTTCCTCCAGTTATTACTTTCCAAATCGTCATTCCATGGTCATCAATCCCCAACATGTAGTCTTCAAAATGTAGAGCCCAAACTTCATAGTCTTGTGAGAAGAGACTGGTAATTCTAGTTGTAGAACTAATGATGCTAGAAAGATTAAAGGATAAAGTGTGTGGATCTTCTGGTTGCATGGTGTAAATTCACTTAAAACTTGTAAATAATCATACGTGTAAAACTAAAATTGAGTTTAGGGTGTAATAAGGATCAAGATCCAACATTAACTATAGATCAAGAAAATGACGATGGCAAGATCAGATCCAATAAAAGTGGAAAACCCCTAGAACACTCGACAGAAGAATTGTGTATGATTTACACAATCTCCTGCTCGGACACCAATTGTTAGAATAATTAAAGATTTGATCGAAAGATTCTAAACAGAAAAGTAAATCAAACAAGAACACAATAATCAAACTGGTGCCGAATGATTAATAATAAGTGCCTTAGCAGAGCTTAATAAAGAACTTCTACTGTAAAGACACGGTAAGGAATCACAAACACGATTAACCCTAATGAAGTACATGCATGCAGTATTTATAGTATAACCCAAGCTACATAATAACGGATGGACGGGCCCAATCCATAAAAAGGCTAACTACATACATAACAAAATTTGACACAATCTATTTTAGAGACCAACACGTACTCCATTTACGTGGGGCGTACCCTCGTAGATTTCAAACTCCAGTAAGTGCTTAATGGCTTAAGCACATAAGCCCAAATTCCAGATCCACCGACCAAATATATCTCAAAACCAATAAGTCTCAAACTTTAACACTTTGGACATCTAAAAAGTCCTTAATATATGGTCTTAATCCATTAAGACCTTTCTACTAAAAGCATGGGTCACTTCTAGCCATTGGGACTTCATTTTTATAACTTAGGACCCTTCCTAGGGCCTGAAAACACAACCTAAAACATCCAAAATGAAGCATACACAATATTGGGACTTTTGGGATAAGAAGAGTACCAAATAGCTAAAAAAACAAGATCCACACAACACAAGCACAAAGGCAGAAGCTTTTTACCTTCTGGAGCTTCTAAATGACAAGATGATCCTAAATCGACAAGCTTGCTTCACTCTCTAAACACCTTGATGCAACTTCTTGTTCTTCAACCACACAATAAACACACTCTTAGCTTACACACACATACAAAAGAGAAGCTAGGATTTCTAAGAAATGATCTCAAGACTTGGAGGCTGAAAGGATGGGGGTAAAGGGTCCATAATGGGGTTTAAATACCCACCAAACCCTAAAAGTTAGGGTTGAACTCAGACATACATACACCCTATGTACTCCCCCTCCAACCAAAATCACAAAATTTCCCCTTGGGCCTTTTAGGGCTAAATTCAAAGAATATCAAGGACCAATCATGACATATTAATTTACTGAAGAAAGGATTTGAAAATAACTGGAAATACAGGATGTTACAACTCTCCCTCACTCAGACCAGACTTCATCCTCTAAGTTTGATGTCGCAAATGAATATGGTTAATGTTCTCACATCTCAGCCTCCGGCTCCTAGGTCCACTCGGATCCCCTCCGATGTTGCCACTGTACCTTCACAAAAGGTACCTCCTTGATACGTAGAACCTTCACCTTCCTTTCTAAAATAACTATCAGCCTCTTGACATATTTCGGCTCTCATCAACCTGAACATCATCCAATGATATCACTGCATCCTCGTCCAAAACACACTTCCGCAACTACGATACGTGGAAAGTGCTATGAATCTAGCTGAGCTCCTCCGGGAGATCCAACCTATAAGCAACCTTTCCAACCCTGAAAATAACCCGGAATGGTGCAATAAATCGGGGGCACAAATTCCCCCTCTTATTGAAGCGAATCAAACCGTACCTAGTTGATCCCTTCAACAACACCATGTCACCGACCTGAAACTCCAACTCAGATCGATGCTAGTCGGCATAACTTTTCTGATGACTCCGAGCAGTCTGCAATTGTTGCCTGATCTACCGAATCATCTCCGTAGTCTGCCGAACCACCTCGGTCCGACCCATTACCCTGTGGCCTACCTCTTCCCAACAGACTGGGCTACGACATCTTCATCGATACAGAACCTCAAAAGGCGGGGCGCCAATACTGGAGTGGAAACTGTTGTTGTAGGAGAACATTGCAAGAAGTAGGTTGGAGTCCCAACTCACACCAAAATCAATAACACAAGCTCGCAACATATCCTCAAAAGTTTGAATGGTCTGCTCACTCTTGTCGTCGATCTGCGAATGATATGTTGTGCTGAAATACAGCCTCGTGCCTAGTTCCTCATGGAATGTCTTCCAGAAACAAGAGGTGAACTGAACATCATGATTCGACACAATAGATACTGGAACCCCATGGCGAGCAACTATCTTGCGGATATACACATCAGCCAACTTATCGACCAATGAACTCTCCCGAATTGCCAAAAAATGGGCACTCTTGGTCAATCGATCCACGATGACCCAAATAACTTCAAAACCCCTTGCTGTCTTTGGCAACTTGGTGATAAAATCCATCAAAATTTGCTCTTATTTTCATATGGTAACCTCCAGAAGTTGCAGCTTGCCATGCGGCCTCTGATACTTGGCCTTGATCATCCTACAGGTCAAGTACCTCTCAATATACCAAGCGATCTTTCTCTTCATGCACAACCACTAATAACTCAATCTCAGTTCTCGATACATCTTGGTGGACCCAGATGGATAGAAAAGCGAGACTTATGAGCCTCCTCCAACATGATCTGTCTGACCCCACCAGACACAGGAACCCACACCCGACCACAATGGGTTAACAATCCATGACTATCCAGCACAAATCTGGTGATCTCACCCCTGATCCTCTCAATCCTCTAATTCTCCTCTCGGAAACCCTCAGTCTGAGCCTCCCTAATCAAATCCACAAGTAGAGAATCCACAGATATCCTCATCCACATCACCTTAATAGAAAATCCAGCCGACTTACAGCTCAGGGCATCTGCCACCATGTTCACTCTACCCAGATGGTAAAGGATCTCACAGTCATAATCCTTGACTACGTCCAGCCACCTGCGCTGCCTCATATTTAGGTTTGACTGATCCATAATATTCCTCAAACTCTTGTGATCCGTGCAGATGGTACAACAGACCCCATAAAGGTAATGCCTCCCAATCTTGAGAGCGAAAACCACCGCTCCTAACTCAAAATTGTACATGGGATATCTCACTTCATGCGCCTTTAGCTGCCACGAAGCATAAGCTATCACTTGCCCCCTCTGCATGAGGATTGCTCCCAAACTAGTGACGGATGCATCACAGAAAACCACAAAATCCTCAATTCCCTCCGGGAGGGTTAAGAATGGGGCCTCACAAAGTCTCTGTCGAACGGTCTCGAATGATGACTGTTGCTCGAGACCCCACCATAAATCCACCCCCTTCCTCGTCAGACGAGTGAGGGGTACTGCAATCTTGGAGAAATCCTAAAGGAATCTCCAATATTACCCTGCTAAACCAAGGAAACTCCTAATCTGATGGACACTTCAGAACCTCCTATTGCATAACCACCTCGATTTTCGCCGGATTGGCCAAAATCCCATCTCGGTTAACAAGGTGCCCAAGGAATTGAACCTCTCTCAACCAAAAATTGCGCTTTAAGATCTTATCATAAATTTGTTCTCGCCTCAAAACCCCTAGGAGCTCGTGAATATTCTCCTCATGTTGTTGTCTGGTCTTGGAATACACCAATATATCATCAATGAACATGATAACCGAGTGATCGAGCATCGGTCTACATACCCGATTCATTAAATCCATAAATACTGCAGGTGCATTAGTGAGCCCAAACGGCATCACCACGAACTCATAATGCCCATAACGCATCTGAAACGCGATCTTCTCTACGTCCTCCTCCCTCACCCTAACCTGATGGTATCTAGACCTCAGATCTATCTTGGAGAACCAAGATGCTCCCTGCAACTGATCAAAGAGATCACCAATCTGCGGTAGGGGATAACGGTTCTTCACCGTCAACTTGTTAAACTCCCTATAATCGATGCATATCCGGTGTGAACAATCCTTCTTCCTGAAAAATAAAATTGGAGCTCCCCACGGATAACTACTCGGACGGATGAACTGCATGCCCAACAACTCATGCAGCTAAGATAACAGCTCCTGCATCCCAGGCGGTGCCAATCGGTAAGGTACCTTGGCAATATGGGCTGCACCTGGCACAAGATTGATCCTGAACTCCACCTGCCTCTCAGGAGGCACACCGGGTAACTCCTCTGGGAATACATCGGTGAACTCCCGAACAACTAGAACATCAATCATTAACACCTGACCCTCTGGTTAGCAAGGCATAAGTACATGAAGAAACACCCCTCCACATCAGATAGCTACCTCATGGCTACAATCGGATCCTGAACTCCATCAAAAGTTGGGGGCTTCGTATTATCAAAGTCCCAATACTGAAAATACACCCTACCCCAACACCTACGGGTTTCACGGCTACAGAGGCTGGAGTGGCAGTAGTCTCAACAATGCTTGCGTATCTATCATCAAAATAGTCCATCATCTTGGTCTTCAAAGACCTGAACATCTCCGAAATCTGATCCTTGACGATAGCAACCACCTCCTCATGGATGATCTTCCTGACACGGTTCTCTAACAAGGCTGGCTCACCCTGACTACCAGCTCCTGATCCCGACCCAGATCCAGTCTCAAATTATCTCGTAACCACCTTACTGAAAATACACCAGGAAGATATCAGACAATCCACATAAATAGCGGGGTTGTAACTTCCTTAATATCAGACGATCCACATAAATAACGGGGTTGTGACTTCCTTAATACACATACGGGTCCTGTGCTTTCAATAGTATGGCCCCATACTACCTTCCACACCTACCCATGTTTGTCTCAAGGATCATCACAACACCCTAACAATACTCATAAGCATAAACGAACGTGCAATCCTCACTCCTAGAGGAAAACTAAACATCTCACCACCGGCTGACTGACCCCTCACAACTCATCCATGAAACTTCCACCAACCCTACAACACTCGTGTATGCTAGCCATACATAACACTGGGCCCTATATACTTTCAAATATATGATCCTACCCTAAGCCCTTCATCAAACAAGAACAAAAAATAAGGCCAAACCAAACATTCACATGCTATAAGATCTAAGTTATATATAACCATGATGCAGACACTAAGCAACTACAGTATTGATGTCAATTTCATAAACGAAATGCCCTAGGCTATCAAGAACCATATAATCAGACAATTCTATCATGCAACTCCTGAAGATCCATAGCCTATCACTAGCATGCTACTCTATCGTATTAAAATCATCAAGCAGTAGTATGGTATTTTGGGGTCTACTTACTGGCTCCGGCTGATCCTACACATCACATCATCCTTTAGTATTTTGAAAATCATTTTTGAAAATATTTTCCTTAGTTTGAGACTGGATTCACATGAGTGTTCCGCCAATTCACTCCAACCAAGGCTCTGATACCAAGTTGTAACACCCATAAAATTCATAAAAATTTTAAACTTTTTAGAATACCAAAAAACCACCAGTTATAACAAATTGTTTTCAAAATAGTTTAGCATCAGATAAATCCCATAAATCATAACACAAAATTTGAGGAGGTGTACGATCAAGCCTTCGCCTTTCAGTGGTCATCAGAGGTAACTAAAACATGAATCCAAAACTGTAAGCCCAAAGCGTAGTGAGTTCCACCAAAATACCAACACCATATAAATCAAAACAATACCATGAATAAACAGTATGCATATAGATCCTTCAGCATGACTGGACTTCCTCACTGGGCCTTCAGCTTATCTGGATCACTCACAGAACCTTTAGCATGACTGGACCGCCTCACTTGGCCTTCAGCCTATCTGGATGGTTCTCCGGGCCTTCGGCTTGACTGGTACGCACTACTGGGCCTTTAGTCTATACGGGTAACCCTGTATCTATTAGCCTTCATCATACAGTAGGACCGCCTCAACCTACCCGCCATCAGACAACATCACATAAATATCAAATGCTAGCTAGCACATACAATAATCATACAGGCCTAATTGATCACCAATCATAGCATTATCATATGTACTAGGACGCAATTCTAATAGATCACTACATATAGCATCGTATGACTAACCAGCATACAATCCAAAGGGCCGACCTTGGTGCCTTCGACCCTGCTAGTAAAGTGAGGAGAACTCACCTCACACTGACGTATCAAACAGAACCTCCAGCCGCTAGCCTACAAAAAACTCGAAGAATCATAATAAATAAACCTCCAATTAATAATTTGATTATTACCACAAATCTCTTAACTCATAATTGTCCATTAACTCTTCATTAATTGGGCCAAATCTAAGTCTAACCTTTATTTAAAAGGTTCAAAATATACAAGGCCCATAATTGGCCGAATTTTCCAAATTGGGCCCAACTCCCTAATAGACCTCATCATAAGGCTGAATTCCCTTAACTGGCCCACAATACTTCTACTTAGAAAGTTCATTAAGGGCCTAAGCCCAAACTGGCCCAAAACCGAAGCCCAACTCGCAAAATCCCAACAGAGAGCATATGTTGGCCGTACTCCGAGGCTACATGGGGCGTACGCGAGCCTCTCATTGATTGAAGACGGGGCATTGACTACATACATGTGGCATACTCCATTTACGCGGGGCGTGCCATCGCAGATTTCAAACTCTAGTAAGTGCTTAATGGCTTAAGCACTTAAGCCCAAATTCTTGATTAAAGGACCAAATGTATCTCAGATCCATAAAGTATCAAACTTTAAGACTTTGGACGTCCAAAAAGTCCTTAATACATGGTCTTAATCCATTAAGACCTTTCTACCAAAAGCATGGGAAACTTATAGTCATTAGGAATTCATTTTTATCACTTAGGACCCTTCTTAGGCTCTGAAAGGACAGCCTAAAACGTCCAAAATGTAGCATGCACAATATAGGGACTTTTGGGACTAGAGTACCAAAAATATAACAAAACAAGATCCACATAATACAAGCACAAAGGCAGAAGCTTTTTACCTTCTGGAGCTTCTAAATGACAAGATGATCCCAGATCTTCAAGCTTGCTTCACTCTCCAAACACCTTTATGCAACTTCTTCTTCTTCTTTAACCATACAAGAAACACACTCTTAGCTCACACACACACACACACAAAAGAAGCCAAGGCCACCTAGAAATGATCTCAGGACTTAGAGGCTAAAAGGATGGGGTAAATGGTCCATAATGGGGTTTAAATACCCAATAAACCCTAAAATTTAGGGTTGCACTCGGACATACGTACACCCTGTGTACTCCCCCTCCAACCAAAATTACAAATTTTCCCCTTGGGCCTTTTTAGGATAAATTCAACCAATATCAAGGACCAATCATGACATATTAATTTACTAAATGAAGGATTTGAAAATACCTAGAAACATGGGATGTTACAACAGGGTTGCTATTTTGATGGATCTGACAAGCGTTTTAGCAGCATTTCTGGATAACTTAAAACGTTTCATCGAAATAGTTACGTATTGATGGGGTCTGTTCAGTCTCAATCAAGGTAGGGGATCTTGTTTTGATCGTTCGTGAGGATGTTTTTTGTTAATGATTGAGGTTCTTCGTTTCGTTAGATCTCTGGTACTTCACCTTTCGGGTAAGGTTGTAGGTTCCTTTAAGGGTGTGTATTATGGTAAGTTCATTAGATATTGTCGTGACAGATGTATGTGGGCTGGACAAGATAACAATGGAGCACTTAGTTTGAATGATATACATTGTTCTTCTTTGGGTTAGAGCCTTTGAATTGGAACAAGAGTGCGATCATCTATCCTATTTTCGGGTCGTGTGCGGCCATATTTTCGTTAGATTTGACTTTGGTAGCAGCCTGTACTGTGAAAGGAATTGTGTGTGGTAAAATAGTTGATAGGGTTTGAGCATTCTAACACTCCTAAGTGTACATTCAACCCTAAATACCTTCGATCTATGTTTTCTCTATTATACATGCAAATATCAATTTTTCTAAGGTATTATACTAACTAGCATATTACGAATTACAAGTAATATAAAACTAGTATAATTACATACCTCTTTGTTGGTGTTTGATTCCATAGAGCTCAAGAGCCTAGTGCCCCAAGTGTGACACCTCAAATGGTTCACACAACACCATGAACATTTGGAATAACCATAAGAGAAGATATGAGTGCATAGAAATTGGCTTGCCCTCTTGTATATACACTAGTGCCAATTTCTCCAACCAATGGGATCTTTATATAGTTTGGCTATTATGGTTACACCATGTAACACATAACTTTACCAATTCCTTATGCTCCATGGGTTTTAACCTCCATGGAGTATTCATGGGCCACCACATGGGTTAAACCCAATATAAGGAATCATGGATCACAATCCCACATATATAAGAATCAATGATTTACACAATCAATCCTCATATATTTAATTAGTCTCTTTTTAATCACTAAATTAATTCCAAATTAATTCTTGATCAATACTAATTAAATAATATGATTTCATACTAATATATTAGAACTTATAATATATTAATATATCATAAATATATTCTTCTCATTAAAAGGTCTACCCAAATGTTCTGATGCCATGCAACCCAAATGGACCATGTCGGGTCAGGTAAAGTACATACCAATTATAGTTATAGAATTAGACATTAATCCAACAGTCTCCCACTTGGATATAAAAAAACGTCAAAAATGGAGTTCGTATGCAAAAGTTATGGCCTTCCGAAGATTCAACTGTCTGAGAGCATGACACGTGGCAGAAACCGTAGCCGCCTTAAGTTACGATGTGAAACATGTCAGGGACACTAATCGAGTCTAGAAAGCACATGCCAAGCCTACGGAAGTGATATGTTAAGATTCCACGACATGGACATCAATTTCACAACGTGAAATGTCATCTGGACACCTTTCGAAGCTAGAACGCAGATGGCAAGCCTACAAAGTGATTCAGCACTGGATTCACGACGTGAACATTAAGTCCACGATGTGAAATGGCCCAGAATAGCCTATAAATAGCAAGTTCGACCTCATTCACTTCTTACACCAAATCTTCTTTCTCTTTCTCGTTTTCTGAAGCCGTTCCGCGTCCCGAGCCCGACGATCACGAAATGTTGACTGTTTTTAGTTAGATTCTATCTACTCACGCTAATAATGTGAGTGCATATTTATTTTCATCTTACGCATAGATATGAAGTATTTTATATAAAT
Source organism: Lactuca saligna (assembly GCF_052625555.1). Lineage (NCBI taxonomy): Eukaryota > Viridiplantae > Streptophyta > Magnoliopsida > Asterales > Asteraceae > Lactuca > Lactuca saligna. The sequence continues at coordinate 151,738,167 of NC_136422.1, forward strand.
TACATGATATGTGTGCATATTGTCTGTATACTTGTTATCTATGCTAGACGAACACTATTATACATGTTTTAAATAAATTAAATTGTATATGTATTTTATATCTACAAGTATGTTGGGGTAAAACATGGGTAGATGAAATAGTTGGTGTGTGATGAAATAAAATGATGAGAGACCTCGATGTTGTTGTTGATCAAGTCATCTAGCAGAGTATAGATGACGACCACAGACTATTCTAGATAGTCAAGTGGAACGCTAGCAGGCTCGCAACCTGTATGTGTTTGGGAACAATGTGTTCACTGGTGTACTCTATCCCACTCATGGTTGTGTTACGGATATTTATTGTTGAGGAAACCCCTTAACAGTGATGTCCATCCCGATGATAATCCTTAGGCTAGATCCCTTATGATAGGTGTTTTAGGGACGTAAAGTGAGGATAACGGGAATGGGTAATCAGGTTATTGTTGGTTGATGAAGTTAATAATCTTATTTATTGTGGGTTGAAAACCCTATGTGCTCACCAGACTCCCAAGCCTGACGCACTCGGTTTTCTCATATACATATGTGCTCATCACGGTCTTTTCTGGCCGTGAATTTAGGGATGTCACACTTTGTCTTATACATATCTATATAATTAAAATTATAATAATAGTATAAGGGTTGAATTTTAAACTCTTAAAATTCTAGGGTTTAATTTGGAATTAAAGTATTAGGATGTAACACTTTACAAATTCCAAAACTTGAGGGCAAGTTTTGAAACTATTCAAAACCTTTCATATTCATAACTTATGAGTTTAATGTGCATTAAAATGAAGAATCTTCATTTTATATAACTCCTTATTCATTAATGACACTTTTAAAAAAGTGACTCTTAAACTTCCATAACTTGAGGACAAGTTATGGAGTCATAAAACAATTTAATGAATAAGACTCTTCATTTTTATGTAACTTATGACACTTTTATGAGTTTTAAGATTCATAAAAATGACTTTTCATATAACTTGAAGACAAGTTACATAAACACATTTTATGAACTTTTAGATCAATATGATCAATATGGATTGAAAACAACTTAAACACAATTTTTTCCCATTAATCTAAACTAACTCATAAATCAAGGAAACATAAATTTTTTGGTAATCCATAACTTGAGGACAAGTTATGGAGTTCATACAATTTCATTAAAATCAAGAATTATACTAACAAAACAATTTGCACATAATTCCTATGATCTACCAAAAGTCACAAGCATAAATATTCATAATCAAGATTTTTCAAGAATTACATAAACACATATAAAACTTGAAACTTTGAATATTGCATTGAAATTGGTTTAACATAATCATTACCACATTAAAAACAGGTTTTATAAGTCCAAAAAAGTCAAAGGTAATGATCTTAGACCAATTCCAGCACCAAAACTCGAAGATATGTTGTTTGGGGGTCAAACTCGTCGAGTGCATGAACCAACTCGACGGGTTGGATGCATTTTGCCTTGGACTCGTTGAGTCCCTTCATGGACTCATCGAGTCCCCTGTCAAGACAGCACAAAACTTCGATTTTTAAGCAGTTTGCATCAAATATATGTGAAAACAAGCCTAGGCTCTAATACCACTATTGGGTTTTGAGCATTCTAACACTCTTAAGTGTACATGCAACCCTAAATACCTTGGATCTATGTTTTCTCTATTATATATGCAAATATCAATTTTTCCAATGTATTATACTAACTAGCATATTATGAAGTACAAGTAATATAAAACTAGTAGAATTACATACCTCTTTATTGGTGCTTGATTCCATGGAGCTCAAGAGCCTAGTGCCCCAAGTATGACACCACAAATGGTTCACACAATACCATGAACATTTGGAATAACCATAAGAGAAGATATAGGCCTAGTGCCCCTATGGTGCTGGTTGAGTTTTTAGGTGAGTGATCGAATGACGACAAGATCGTTGTGATAGCGGGAGCATTCTAGGCATGGGTTGAGGTCCAAGAAGGGCATTCTAGACTCATGGTGTGGGCTTGGTTGCAATCTAAACTTAATTTGAGGAGCTTGTAGGGGTATTCAAGACATAGGTTGTGGGCCCAGTGATCGTGATTGCTTATTTTTCCGCTTGTGGTACTTTCGTTGTTATTGTATTGTTGGAAGTCGGCATACTCACTGACTAGCTGATTTAGATCATGTGGACAGTTAAAGGTGTTGAGAGTAATAGTTGTGCATCAGAAGTCCCTTGTGAGGTTTTTACATTATGAACCCTATTTGCTTGCGGGTTGTTTATTATAATTTTGGTTACCAAGGTTGGGTATCGGCTATGGAATCTCGAGTCATGAAGTTTGTTGTAGATATCTTGAGTGTTTTGTTATGTGGATGTACACCTGAACGATGAGGTATTTTAATGCAACATGAGAATTCTTGGATTTTCCATACTTATTCACTTTGTTAGCTTGGATTTCATCACCAATTACCTCATATGGACAAAGGATTCAATGAGATTTAAATTATAGTGGACCATGGGGAGTCTTAATGTTTTTAGTAGATAGTTGAGCTGGGCTATCGGATTCGAGTAAGAGTGTGGTCTAGTTTAGTATATGATAAACTAGTTTTTTTTTTGGAATGGTGCACTTAGGTTCCGATTAGCATGATGTCGTTTGACCGAGAAGGTTTTATGTTGATCATGTCTACGAGTTTTCAAACAACTTGGTCGTTGTGAGGGGTTGCATCACGAAGTGGAAGCGATAACTAATTTTGAGGAAGAAATCTAATTTAAGTAGGGGATAATTGTACCATCCTGTTTCATGTCATTTCTTATTTCAAGGTAGTGGTCTAGAAGTCAATTGTATTAAGGATTTGGGCCTTAAGGAGGTAATACTTAGACCTTTGGAAGGAGGCAATGATGGTTGTGAGATCTTAAGCTTTGAATCGTGTTTCAGGTCAAATGGTAGAAAAGAGAAATTTATAGGCCGAGGTCTTGCATGAAATTTGGCTTTTAATTCAAGAAGTTTTGAGTCCAAGATATCTAAATAATATTTTAGGGCTCTTTAATACCTTTTCGTGGATATAAAGAATGCCAAAATCTGAGTTGTATCGAATAAGTTGTCATAATTTGAAAATGTGTTGAATTTAGGAAGGAGACTGGTACGTTGGGAGTACCTTAAGTACGTTGCGCGTACCAACATGGCAAAGTCACATAATCAAAAGCGTACGTTGGATGTACCATTTGGTATACTGGATGTATGCGATAAAATGTCAACCCCTAATTTGAGGGTTTTGAACCCTATTTAAGCTCCTTAACTCCCCCAAACCCTTTACATTCTTAGCCTCCACCCCCTCAACGTCCTCCCTTGAAAGCCTAACCGTATTTTGAGCCTTGTGAGAAAGAAAAGGTGTTTTTGAGTGCTTTGGAGTGTTCTTGGTGAATCTTGGATAAGAAGGAGCTCATTGGACCAGTGTTGGTTGCGTTAGAGCATGTAGATCCAGACCTTGGTCACCTTGATCTTTCTTCTGGAGGTTTAAAGTTTGAATCTTGATGATGCATTTGTTAGATCTAACTAGTTTTGGGTGTTATGAGCTTTTGGTCACTTTAGTGCATAATGTTCAAAGCTTGAAAGTTTGTGACCTTGTTATGGTTAAAGTTGGAAACTTTATCCATTTGAATATCATTTTAATTCAGATATAATGATTGAAAACTTGGACATAAAGGATTAAGTAAGAAAGATACACTTTTGATTCCTTTGGAACTAAAAGGACTAGATCTTGGTTGCTTGGATCATTCTAGTGGATAAAGTTGGAAACTTCATCCATTATGGACTTATTACGAACCATAAAAATGCAGTCTTGGTCATTAGTTTTGTTCCATGCATGGGTTATAATGTATTAATGGGATAAGAAGTTAGGGCTTTTAGTTTTGAGCACTTCCTAGCCATGCAAAGTCATAAAGTTGGAAACTATATGACTTAAGATGTTATTTGGGGGCTAGATCTGCATTTGGTCAAAAAGATTTAATGGAATAATCCATTTAATGGAAGGATTTCATCCAACCAGCATACGTTGGGCATACATGAGCGTATACTGTGTGTACGCAATGATATCCCCAATTTTGGACCTTGAGTATGCTAACCGTACAAGCTGATTACGATGGGTGTACTCAGCTGAGTTGACTCAGTTGACTTTTTGACTTTTTGACTTTGACCAATATTTTAATCGAGTTTGACCTAAGGGTATTTTGGGTATTATGAGTTGTAGTTGAGATTTGTCACTATCTGACGTATAGGTGACTGGTAGAGCTTATATTTGGAGCAATGACCAATTTAGATATTTTTTTAGATTGAGAGGTTAGTTTTCCTCGCTATACTTGTGGGTCGAAGGCACCAATGTTGACCCACTGGATTATGTATTTTGGTATAGAGGGTGTTGTTATGTAATAGTGATCCGTTAGATATGTATTCTAGGATATAGAATGTTGCTATGCGGTATTGATATGTAGATCTACTAGTTAATCTATCTGATTGGTTATATGATGATTTGTTTAATGGATATATATGTTATTTGTTATGTATATGTCGACATAGTATGGTTGGGTTGAGGCAATCCTCCTCTATGAGGAAGTCAACAAACCCGGGAGCAAGCCAGACATAAGTTGTGGGGTAGTAAGGCAAGCCAGACTTACGCAGTGGGCTCGGGAGCAAGCCAGACTTAAGATGTGGGATAGTAAGCCAAGCCATACATGAGTTGTGGGTTGGAAGGCAAGCTAGACTCATGTTGTGGGCTCAGTGGTTATCCAATCTATTAGTTGTGGACCTAGTATGCATGTTGTTATATGTTTGTGTGGTGGTATTTTAGGGAAACTCACTAAGCTTTATTCTTACAGTTTTACTTTATTGTTTTCGATTATTTCGGATGATCGTGACAAGACGAAGGCATGATTGTGCACATCCTTCTGATTTTATGTTATTGGATTCGGTGATACTCTGATTTATGAATAATACTTTTGAAACAATGTTTTTGTAAACAATTGTTGTCTAGGGGTTGTTTTAGAAAAATAAAAATTTACATTGATTTCTGGGATGTTACAAATGAACACAACAATTATACCATGCTCTCATAGCCTAGTTAAGGTCATAGGGAGCCTTACAAAGACGAAAAACATGATGAGGAAAATTAGGTTGAACATAGTCGGGGGTTGTTACATGTAAACTTTGTCATATAAGTCACCATGAAGGAACGAATTTTTGATATCGAATTAATGTATGGAACAATTTTTAGATATCACAATGCTGAGAACAGTAGGAATTATGGCAAGTTTGACAATAGGATTAAAGGTGTCATAAAGATCAAGACTAGGGAGTTGACAGAAGCATTGAGATACAAGACATCCTTTATAGAGATTAAAGTTGCCTTTGTTGTCAAAATTGTGATGGTATAGCCATCGATAACCAACAAAATTAACATGTGGAGGAGGAGGCACAAGATCCAAGTGTGATTAGATGTGAGAGCATTGATTTCAAAGACCATAGCATATTTATAGTTGGGACCACAAAGAGCTTAGGCAATATACCGAGGAATAAGAGAGATATCAGAAGTAGCAGATAAATTGAAGATATGTCGAGGCTTGAGAGACCCAATACAAGAACGAGTGACCATATGATGAGTCAGTGGTAGAGGAAGAGGGGGAGGATTAAGGATCCAAATGGGAGTGGTAGGGGTGGTAGAATTAACACTCAGAGGAATAGGAGTACTTATAGTAGGAGTGACAAATGCGAGATATATAGTTGTAATAGGAGGAAGGGGGAACATCATCAGAAAAGAAAGGGTCATAATCAGTGAGAGTGGGGGTCATGGAAAATCAAAGCTATGATGACACGTTGAGTGATAAGGTAAATACATCGATAGCCATGATGACCATGATAAGGTAAATGCACGGCTCCGGCAGCAGTCTTTCAGACATCGGAGTTGTTGTGTTTCCACTGCAACCAGAGAGGCCACAAGAAGGCTAATTGTCCCCAGTTGACAGCTTCAGCGCCGGTGAAGGCGCCAGCTCCAGCGACCCTGCGGATCACAGATGGCCGGCAGGGAAAGGCAGAGGCTCCAGTGGTGAGGAGCCGGGCATTTCAGCTGGCCACCGAGGAGGCACGCGCAACACCCGATGTGGTGACGGGTATGAATCTTTCCCTCTCATTTATTTATATGATGTTATGTTATTGATATGTGCTCGGTATATCCATATGTGTTAGGATCGTTCCATGTGAACGGTATCCTAGTTCATAGGGATGAGCAAAAACCGAACCGAAAACCGAAAAAAAACCGACATAACCGAAACCGAAAAACCGAAACCAAAGCAATAACCGACGGTTTAGGTTTGAATTTTACAAAAACCGAAAAATAACGGTTTGGTTCGGTTTTGACGTATAAAACCGCCCATAAAAACCGAACCGACCCACATATATATTATTTATATTATGATTTAAACTTTTAGTATTAGACTTTAGACTTTATCTCTTAAATACTTTATGTTTATTTTCAACAAAATGTTAATGGTGTTACACTTTGATCTTTTGAACACTTTTATGCTTTTATAATATAAGAATTTGTACTCTTTATTTTAGTATATTTAAAGTGATACAATACTATTTATCGCAACGTATTTTCACTAGGTTTGAACCTAAAAACTAGAAAAAAAAAACAGGAGCTCATAAACCCACGGTTTAAAACCGAAAACCCATAAACCCAACCCGGAAAACCAAAAAACCAACCCATGCAAAAACCAAACCTATATGGTTTTAAAAACCTAAAAAACGACTTTCTACGGTTTGGTTTGGTTTTAGCCAAAAACCGATCCAAACCGACCCATGCTCATCCCTACCAGTTTAGGTGTTGTTCGATTCGGGTGCCTCCCGATCGTTTGTGTCCCTTGCGCTTAGCAAGAAGTTTCCTGAGTCTTCGGGCATGTTGGATTGCCCTTTGGAAGTAGAAATTGCTAATGATCGATCGGTGCGGGCATCGATGGTGTTTCGGGACTGCGTATTGCGTTTGTTCGAGGAGCGCTACTTGGTAGATTTGGTTCCCATTCCGTTGCGTGGGAACAAGGTGATCATAGGCATGGACTGGTTGAGCCCTAATGGGGCAGTGATAGATTGCGCAATAGCTAGTGCGAGTCCAGACCCCAGGTGGGGGAGAGTTAGTGATTCAAGGCGAGAGGCCACAGTGTGGACCCTCAGTCTGTTTAGCAGCAAGGGATAGACGATACCTTCAGCAGGGATGCACAGTGTATGTTGCGTACGTGATGGATACCCGGGAGGCGGGTAAGGCGTCAGTGAGCGAGGTTCCAGTGGTGCGAGATTTCGCAGATGTTTTCCTAGAGGAGCTTCTTGGGATACCTCCGGAGCGACAGGTGGATTTCAGGATTGACCTCATTCCTGGTGTGGCTCCGATAGCCAGGGCACCATATCGGTTGGCTCCTCCTGAGATGCAGGAGTTGTCTACGCAGCTGCAGGAGCTGCTAGACAAGGGATTCATTAGACCGAGCAGTTCACCCTGGGGAGCCCCGATTCTGTTTGTGAAGAAGAAGGATGGGTCGTACCGGATGTGTATAGATTATTGGGAGTTGAACAAGGTAACGGTGAAGAACCGTTACCCACTTCCGAAGATTGATGACCTCTTTGACTAGCTTCAGGGAGCATCTTGGTTCTCCAAGATTAATTTGTGTTCGGGTTATCATCAGATGAGGGTCAGGGAGGAGGATACGCAGAAGACCGCGTTTTGGACGCGCTATGGGCACTATGAGTTCGTGGTGATGCCTTTTGGGCTCACCAATGCTCCTGCCGCGTTCATGGACCTCATGAACCGCATATGCTGACCGATGTTGGATCGGTCTGTGATAGTCGTTATCGATGACATCTTGGTTTATTCCAAGACGCAGGAAGTGTTGGGTTTTAAGCAATCTAACACTTCCTAAGTGTGCATGCAACCCTAATAAACCTTGGATCTATGTTTGTCTAAATACATGCAAAATAATAATTTTCCAAGGTTCATAACCTATCTAACATGGCATGGGGTACTTTTAAACATAAAAGAGTTAGAAGAGATTACATACCTTTTTGATGAGTTTGATTCTTAAGGAGTTTGAGGGCCAAGCACCAATAGTGTGAATGCCTCAAATGGAATCACAAATCACCACAAACTCTTGGAAAACTTTGAGAGAGTGTATACACACTACAATTTTCAGCCACACACAAACACACACACTAGTGGCTATTTCATGCAACATAAGCATGCTTATATAGTGTACATGATTAGGGTGAAACCCTAATAACCCATGACCTTTCCTTTTCCAAGGATCCATGGGTTAAAAGCTCCATGGATCATCCATGGACTTCCATACAAGCCTAGCCCATTAACAAATGGGTGTTAGCCCACACCATATAAAATCAATAGACCACAATCTAATTAGTCTTCCATTTAATCTCTAAATTAATTCATAATTAATTTAAGACTAAGACTAATTAAATAACATGAATTCATATTAATATATTATAACTTATAATATATTAATAATAATATGTGTATAACTCCCATAAAATTATCAATAAATAGTTTGGATGAAATGCAACCCAAATGGACCATGCCGGTCAGGTCAAGTATATACCAAATTAGTTATGGACTTAGACACCTTATCCAACAAGGAGAGGATGAGGAGCATCTGAGAGAGGTATTGGAGACCCTGAGGAGGGAGAGCTTGTATGTCAAGTTCTCCAAGTGTGAGTTTTGGTTGTGCGAGGTGCAATTTCTCGGACACTGTGTCAACTAGAACAGGATTCTAGTCGATCCGGCCAAGGTTGAGGCCGTGATGAGATGGGAGGTTCCGAAGTATCCAACTGAGATTCGGAGTTTCCTAGGATTGGCAGGCTAGTATCGGAGGTTCATTCAGGATTTCTCCAAGATAACTATACCCCTGACACGTTTGACGAAGAAAGTCGTGGTGTTTCGGTGGGGACCCGAGCAGCAGGAAACGTTTGAGACACTGAGACAGAGATTGTGCGAGGCGCCGATCTTAGCCCTGCCAGAGGGCGTAGAGGATTTTGTGGTTTATTGTGATGCGTCTATTTCAGGGTTGGGCGCGGTATTGATGTAGAGGGGGCATGTCATTGCCTACGCTTCGAGGCAGCTCAAGCCTCACGAGGCGAACTACCTAACGCATGATTTGGAGTTGGGGGCAGTGGTTTTCGCCCTCAAGATTTGGCGGCATTACCTCTACGGGGTTCGATGTACCATTTACACGGACCACAAGAGTTTGAGGTACCTCATGGATCAGCCGAATCTGAACATGAGGCGGCATCGGTGGTTGGATGTGGTGAAGGATTATGATTGTGAGATCCTTTACCACCTGGGAAAGGCCAACGTGGTGGCCGATGCACTTAGCCGCAAGGCGGCGCCGATCAGGGATATTTGCTTGAGGATGACTGTGGTGACTCCCCTGTTGGAGCAGATTCGGGAGGCTCAACAGGAGGCTATCAAGGAGGAACATCGGAAGAGCGAGCGTGTGGTGGGTCAGGTTTCCTCCTTCAATTATGATAGTCGAGGACTATTGACACTACACCACAGGGTGTGGGTGCCGTATCACGGAGGTGTGCACCAGATGTTGATGGAGGAGGCGCACAAGTCCCGATTCTCTATTCATCCCGGGGCGACGAAGATGTATAGGTATCTTCGTCTACATTATTGGTGGCCCTGCATGAAGCGGGATGTGGCATGGTACGTCGAGCGGTGCTTGAACTGTAGGAAGGTCAAGGCCGAACATCAGAGACCGCATGGGAAGATGCAGCCGTTGGACATCCCGTTGTGGAAATGGGAAGACATCATGATGGATTTTATCACAAAGCTTCCCAGGACTGCGCACGGAGTAGATTCGATTTGGGTCATCGTGGATCGATTGACCAAGAGCACCCATTTTATTCCGATCCAGGAGAGCATCTCGGCCGAAAAGTTGGCCGATATCTACATCAGGGAGATAGTAGCACGACACGAGGTGCCAGTGTCAGTGATATCAGACCGAGATGTGCGATTCACTTCCAGATTTTGGAAGAAGTTGCATGACGAGTTGGGCACTCGTTTGCATTTTAGCATCGTTCACCCGCAGACGGATGGTCAGAGCGAGCGGACCATCCAGACTTTGGAGGATATGTTGCGGGCATGTGTGTTAGATTTCGGTGGTAGCTGGGATACCTATCTTCCCTTGGATGAGTTTCCATACAACAACAGCTACCACGCGAGTATTGACCGTCCCCCATTCGAGATGTTGTACGGACGGAGGTGCAGGACCCCGATATGCTGGGTGAAGTTGGCCAGAGGGTCATGGGAAGCATCGAGGTGGTGCTCGAGACGACCGAGAGGATCCAGCAGGTTCGGAGCAGGCTTTAGACTGCTCAGAGTCGGCAGAAAAGTTACGCCGACAAGCGTCGATCCGACTTGGAGTTCCAAGTCGGGATATGGTTCTCCTGAAGGTGTCGCCTTGGAAAGGCATCATTCGATTCAGGAAGCGGGGCAAGTTGGGCCCGAGATTTATCGGACCATTCAGGGTTGTAGCCCGGGTGGGCAAGGTGGCGTATAGATTGGATCTGCCGGTCGAGCTCATCCAGATCCACAACACTTTCCATGTCTCTCAGCTGTGGAAGTGCATAGTGGATGATTCAACAGTGGTGCCGTTGGAGGATATTCAGGTTGATGACAGCCTGAATTACATTGAGCGCCCAGTTGCAATCCTCGACAGGAAGTCGAGGGATTTGAGGAACAAGAGGGTGGAACTAGTGAAGGTGCAATGGCAGCACCGCAAGGGTTCAGAGTGGACTTGGGAGCCGGTAGAAGAGATGATGGAGCATTACCTCGAGCTATTTCAGGATCGAGCAACAGACTTTGAGGACGAAGTCTAAAATAAGTGGGGGAGATTTGTATCACCTGGTTCCTGGTACATGAGTTTTGCCTTAAGTATTTGTGTTTTTGGCCGTGGATTCGGCGAGTTGGAGGCCCGACTCACCGAGTAGAGACGAGACTTTGGGGCACGGATAAAATGGCGAATCGACGAGTCCATATTAGGGGCTCGACGAGTCTGCGCTGTTTGATGAAACCCTAATTTCCAAGGGTTTGCACCCTATTTAAACACCCATTTGCGCCCCAACTCCGCCCCATTCACCCCCAGAAGCTGTCCATACGTCCTAGCTCTTGTTCTTGTGAGTTTGAGGCATTTTAGGGTGTGCTCTTGAAGATTTTGAGAAGGAAGTGGAGTAGATCAAGAAGAAGGGAAGGAAACCAAGCATCTTAGTGTCCTCTCAGTCATTTCCTTGAGGTAAAACTCGTTTTCCCCCTGTCTATATGCTTATAACTCCATTAAAGTCTTCCTTGAGCCCTTCCCCAAGCTTGTATGTGCATCATATCTCGTAATAAGTTGATTGTCCTCTAGATCTAGGCTTGGTTGAGCTCCAGGAGCTCAGATCTACTACCTTTATGGACCCATATTGCATGAAGACCTTAGATCTACTCTTTTGGTGCATTTTCAACCCTAAAACCCTCATGGAGGAATATCTACACGTAAAGTTGGAAACTTTACGTGTTATTCATGCTCTAGGAACCCAGATCTATGAATGGAATGGGTTAGATTCGAGCAAAATCGCGTATATGGATCTTGCATGGAGCAGACTCGGCGAGTCGCTCATCTGACTCGACGAGTCTAGTCGTGAGTCTCCGAGATTGTCCCTTTTTTGCTGTGTCGAGTTGCGTAGTGAGTCCAGGGTGGACTCGGTGAGTTGGAAGCCAAAACTCACCCATAATGGAACTCGACGAGTCGATGCCCAGACTCGACGAGTTCAAGGCATTCTCCTTAGATCAAGATCAGACTCGGCGAGTTGTTCATACAACTCGGCAAGTCACAGTATAACTTGTTCATCGAATGAAGATAAACTCAGCGAGTTGTTCATACAACTCAGCGAGTAGGATGAAGGACTTGAACATCAGTTTGGAAGGAGAACTCGTCGAGTCAACGCCTAACTCGATGAGTAGAAACAGAATCCAGGTCAGTCGTTCGGACATGGACTCGGCGAGTTAGCGAGCCAACTCGGCGAGTCGGGTCAACTGGAAGTTGACTCTGACTTTGACTTAGGGCATGATCAGGGGTAAAATGGTCATTCTACCCAAAAACAGTTAGCAGTTTTTGACTAAGTGTTTGGTGGGAATTACAGCTGGAGGATTTCTGGAGCAGCAGCAGCAGACAGACAAACTATTTCGACACAGATCAGCAGCTACTCCGAGGTGAGTTACCTTCCAGTAGCGGTGGGTCTAAGGCTACAATGTCGGCCCACCAGTAGGAGTTATTTGTTAGATGATTGTCTTTGTGATATAATCTAGGTTTGCTACTACCTGATATGTTATGTGTTGGCATGATATGTTGTATGTGATAGTAGTAGAGTTCGGTTGTTAGGACCGAAGGGTAGTCAGACACCCCAAATATGTCTGATACTATGTTTGTGTTATGATATATGTGATGGTAGTAGTAGGGGGTGAAATAGTCCCCGAGGTTCGGTTGTTAGGACCGAAGGGTAGTCAGCACCCTAGAATAGCTCAACATGGGTAGGTCAGCGACCCAGAATGGCTTGACACGGGTAGGACAGCACCCCAGAATGGTCGCACGGGTAGTCGGCACCCCAGAATGGTTGTACCGGGTAGTCAGGCACCCCAGAATAGCCTAGCAGTATGTATGTTATGTATTGTATGGTATGTGGTACGATGGGGGAACTCACTAAGCTTTGTGCTTACAGTTTACAGTTTTGGTTTCAGGTACCTCTTCATCGAAGGGGAAGGAGCTGGCACGGTAGCGGCACATCATGCACACACACTAGTTTCCGCATCTATTAGATTTCTCTGGGATTTATACTCTGATGTTTCGATTGGTTGTATGACTTGACTTTGAACATGGTTTATGTTGTGATGTAGTTTGATCAACAATGTTTTTATTTATTAACGTTTTCTAAAGTAATGCTTTAAAAATGAAATTTTTGGACGTAAAAATTGGGTCGTTACATTATAGCTTAGAAACCTCAAAACATCAAGAGGGGCAACTCATAACTTCCGAAATTGCATTAAGCCACCAAATCTCTCTCATGGAACCAAAAGTTAACCAAAACCAAGCTAGAACTAGATCTAATGTCACACCCCCGAACCAGGATGGCGGAAACGTCCAAGGGTGAGTGACTTCATTTTGTAATATCATAACAAGTGTATATAAATGAAATATAGACATCATCATCATCGTACATATAAGGAAACAACATACATGTTTTACATCATTTTGTTTGTACATAAAATTTCATCCCAAAAATAACAAGTGTATGGTAAAAAAAATACAACAAATGTCGAAGTTCCTTAGCTACCAACATGTTTAGTGAGTTCATGAGAATACAATTTATTTTGAAAAGCATCAACATAGAATGTTAGTGAGTTCATAAGCATATCTCTATGAAAACTTTGCATTAGTTTGTAAACTCCAGAAAATCCGATATTTTCTGTAAAAATAGTTTGTGCGTTTTGTATCAAACATTGTATTATAGCATGTGTATTCCTATTTTATATTGTTTGAAAATATATAGAGAGTGATTCCCAGAAAATTCTGTATTTTCTGTGTTATGAGAAATTGTGGTCTTAAACCCTAAGACCAGAGTGATGTGGATAGTGCAAAATAGTCAACACAATGTTTGTACTTTGCAAAACTAAGTGGTATGTATATTCAATGTAAATCTTGTAATAGTTTTGTTATTCTCTATGTGAGTCTTTATAACCATATTAATATGACGGAGTGCCTGTCTTAACGTTCTTCAAGCATTAGTTTTTGAGAAGACATTTGTCACCCTAGAGTGGTCTGCCTAGCTGCAGCGAGCAGCTCAGGTGAGGGGTGTCAACCCCGTATAGATCTATACACAAATTCTCATTCTCCCTCCCAGAGACTCTAGTTATAACTACAGGGTTTACGGTGTACACTAAGATAGGTACGGTGAATGTGCGTCTTACAAGAGCCTTAACGGAACTTACATTAATTTTCAGTTTCATTATTTAATGTAATAAATAATGTTGATAGGATACATTTTGACTACAAATCATAAGTGATCAAATATAATCGTTTTACCGAAAATGTTAAAATATCACATTGTTATAACTATTATTACTAAAGGCTCAATAAAATGGAATTATCACATAAGATCCAATTTACACTATATGAGGCCCAATACTATCCAAAGTGTTAATAGTGGCTCATTATCTTTAAGGATATCAAAAATGGTCCATTATTACTAGAGTTGTCAAAAATAGCCCATTTTTATAAAAGTATTCATTTAAGGCCCATTTTTACAATAGTATTCAAAAATGGCCCATGATTGTCAAATAGCCCATTTTCTACCCATTTTAAATAAAAATATCATATTTGGCCCAAGTTTGTTAAATAGTTCCTTTTGGCCCATTTTAATTAAAAATGTCATAAAGGTCCATTTTTATCCAAAATGACCATTTTAGCCCATTAATATCAAAAATGTTATAAAAGCCCCATAATTATCAAAAATAACCAGTTTAGCCCTTTAATACCAAAAATGACATAAAAGGCCCATTTTTATCAAAAATGTCAATTTTAGCCCTTTAATACCAAAAATGACATAAAAGGCTCATATTTATCAAAAATAATCATTTTAAGAAGTTACATAAGGTAACTTATTTCCTAATAACTTCAAAACTTGGATGAAATCTCGAGTTCATGGATTTTTACCAAGATTTCATGGCATTTCACACACCAGAACATAAAAATATACACATACAAGCGTAAATACTAAGATTTTACACAAAACTAAGCTTGTATTCTCCCCCCTAAAGAAAAAAATCACGAAAACAAGGGGATTAAAGCTTACCTTGGGCTTGATCGGTTTTTGAGGAGGAAGAATGGAGGTTATCGGCCTTGAGTGCTCCTTTGGAAATGACTTCGAAACTTAGATGGAGGCTGATAGAAAAGATCCTTGGGACATAATGTTCTTTAATAGTGAACCCTAAATATTAGGGTTTTGGGGTTTGGACATGTACGTCACACGTACCCACTCGTACGTCGCGTGTACGTGCATGGCATCCGCATTCCTTTACCTCTAGCCATATATACATGGATTTAAAAAATAAAACAAATATTTTCAATTTTATCTCTAGTACCCCCCCCCCCCCCCCTTCAAGCTGAATGGTGGTGGACCAACACGAAACTTAGCAATGAATTGCTCAAAAAAAGGGTCGAGGAAGACTCTTGGTGAAGATATCGACTAGTTGAAGATGAGTAGGAAAAACAAAGTGATAATCAATGTTAATATGTTTAGCCTATTTATGAGAGAAGGGATTTTGACCCAGAAATAAAGCACTCTTGTTATCACAAAGGAGAGTGGCACTACAAATAAAACGACGTTTAGTAGCACAGAAAAAGTGAACTAAAAACCAAAAAAGTGACACTAAAGACCCCTTTGGAAATCAGCAGTACAAAAAAGAAGTGCTACTAAAAGCACTGACATTAAAGGCCTTTAGTGACACTTTTTGCTTTTGTCGCTACAACCCTTTTGGGTTTTAGTGACACTTTTATTTTATGTCATTATAGCACTTTAAGCTTTTGTGGCACTTTTTTATGCCACTATACAACTATTAAAAAACCAATTTTGATGGTTTTAACGATACTTTTTTACCATAAAACTTTTATATTTAGAAATAAACTCAATTATTTTATAAATTTAAATGGAATATAAAAAAATAGAAAAACAATTAAGATAATTAATTCAAAACACAAAAACATAATTTAAATTAAAACCTAACTTGTTTACAACAATATTCTTAATATTTAAAACAAAAATATCTTCCAAAAGGCTTAATAAGTCTAAATATTATGCTAGTAATTACTTAAAATATTAAACTATCAAACTAATTACAAGTGCACCAAGAAACAAAAAAGTTGACATGGAGATGAAGATTGAATAATTGCTCCTCTTGTTTATCCAACTTACGAACATATGCCTAGAATTTAACCATAATAAATCGACAAAAAATATGTAAGAATATCACCAATAATCACAAAAAATAAAGAATCATAGATCACTTGGTTATACTAAGTAAAAATACTTACCATTGTTATGATGACTTTCAAATGAGGACCTTTGAAATCTTATAGGAGAGTTATTAGGAACCACAGAAAAACTATCAAAACCTGAAACAAATGTAGAATAATATTGTCACAAACACACAAATATTATCACAAACACGCAAGGTAATACTAGAAGAATCATTAATTAATTACCTTTCAAAGGGACTATTTCTATAATAGATTCTTAAAAGGACTATTTTGTCATGCTTTTCATATGATAGTGACCATTTCTGTAACAATTACTTGCCACAAGGACTATCTCTTCAATATATTATTGCTACAGGGACCATTTATGTAATATATCTCTACTTTCAACAAACTATTAACTCAAACTATTAACTGTTTCATTCTCGTTAAACATATTAATGCTAACATCTTACCAAAAATAAAGAGTTGTGAGTTGTGTCAAATAAGAAACATATATACCAAGGATAATTGAGTAAATAAAAGACTTATGACTTATAAAAACATTGTAATGTTGAACATTCTACCAAAAACATATTAAACCTATTAGTGCTTAAAGTTTTGTAAAGTATAATTCTATTAACGTTATTAGTACAATTACAGTAAAGTATGATCCTATTATTGTTGTGGCTGCAAAAAGCAAAATGGCACAAAATATCATTAGTAAAAACTATCATATGAATGGAATTGACAATAGAATAATGATTCTACGAATAGGTAATGACATGGTAAATCTTGATGGTGGAGTATCATATTCGCATAACATTTAACCTAACCTTAAAATAGGAATGTGTTCTTAAAAATGTTTTTTAATAATATCATAAATCCTATTATTGTAGTACATTAAAGACCTAACCTTAAAATATAATTGTGACCCATAAAAGACACTCCCATACAATGTAACAGAATAGTTAACCTAATGAAGTAAATTTGAATTTTAGGATCATGAAATTGATGATTAGATGCATCAACAAATCACAGGCAGATAACTATCAAACAAAACAAGTAACACTTTTTTGTTGTCATTTCACACACATAAAGTATATTTGTAGAATGTATGTATTTATTAAATGACTAAAAAAATAATACCTTTGATGGATCATTTATGCAGTTAACCCATCAATTTCTTTATTTTTGCCTCCCCGTTGCTTACTAGTTTGGTGGGAGTTACAACTATGCCCTTCCACACCATTGGCTTTCAATCAAATCCTTCACGAAGAGTGTAAAAAAGTGTAATTGATGGCCTAGTCTTCCCCAACATATGTACATAAGACAATAAATGCAATTCATTAATAGGATTATGTGTTCTTTATCTTTACCTTCATTAATCAACTAAATAAATAATACCTCTCATATTTGAACAATCAATCATATAGGGATAAAGATGAATATCAAAATCATCAAATTTTTCACATGAAAAATCAGAAAAAAAAAATTATAAATACAAATTACGATATAACAGTCTTGATTAGTCTTCTAAAGCGTTTATGTTTTTTCCTCATACAAAATTTGATTTGGGGCTATTTGTCATTTTTTCTATTAGAGAAATCGTGAATGCTTATCGATCTAATAAACTATATGGTGAATCAATTAATCAAACAAAAGAAGTCACCAAAACTCGAAGCATACACTAATCGAAAAGAAACTCCAAAATGGAACGAAAATTACATCAAAGCATGAGTAATTTGGATATGGGTTAGTGTGGTAACCTGACTATTACCAACTAGAAAAGATTCAAACCATATCTATGTACAAAATTTCAACAAAATATATGTACAGAGAACGGTACCTAACGATTTGGAAATACCTAAAAATATACCAAGGTCTTTGGATTCAGTAAAATTACATGATTGACAAATAGTCTGGTCTGAATCTTCTACAAAGGACCAGGTGAATGGAAAAGTAGAACATTCGGGAAGCAGACAAAAAAGTCTTATGCAGATCGCAAAGACGCAAAGCCATAAGCTCCTTGCGATAGTACAACTCATACAATAGTTTTCCAGATTAATGTGGCAAAATGTCCCGGCGGGATTTTTCGGTTTATGCTCTCGACCGGAGACATGAACCATTAGGAATAGCCTAAAATCAGAAGCCCTAGAAACGACCACCATGTTTACTAGGGATCATGAGAACGAGGGAGAAGAGCTCTATTTGGGAGTAAGTGATTATGGAGAGTGAGGATTTTTTTCAAATAAGAAAATCATTCCAAAAAAAGAGAGGCGGGCAATATTAGCTCCTGGTTTTACATAAATTAAAATTTTAAAACGTAAAGACAGTGTTATAGAGAAAATATGTGCCAGTAAAGATAATTTATAGTGGCACAAAAATAATATGCCATTAAAAACTTCAGCCACTAAATGTAAGTTTGTTTGTAGTTTTGGTACATCTTGTGGTTAAGCATGTAGTACATGATGCAGATGAGTAACCCAAATAATTTTTGCATCAACATTAGTCATAGCACGATATTTTGACTCGAGACACTGGGTTGCTTCTTAGCACTTCATGAGACAAGATTAATGAACCTAGTCTGCATTAGAGTATCCTAGTAATGAAGAGGACTTAGGATACCGCAAATGCAAACCATAAGAAATAGCGCCTTTAACATGTCTCAAAATTTGTTTAACTACTTGAAAGTGATCATTAGTGGGAGCATAAAGAAATTGGCTAACTTGGTTAACTGCATGTGATAGATATGGGCGAGTTTGTCAGATATTGAATGTAAGAACTTGAAATTTAAAGAAAGTTGACTTTTAGTCAAAGATTGACTAAAATGGCAAAATTGCCAATTATGAGAAAAAAATGAGATTATAACGTTATGACTTCATGAAAATGATCAAGAAGAGCTTAAGTCACTTAGAAGGGGTTAGATGATTTCGTTCAATAAAATGAATGCATGAGAAGGTACATTTTGGCCAAAACAGTAAAATGCGGATTTTATGCTTTCTTGGCCAACTTTGCTACTTAATAGATTAATACCCGTATTAAGTCCGTGAGAAGTGACTTAACAGATTTCGAGTATTTTCCCATATCCGCATGGATATAAAGATCATAGAAAACGGATAAGAAACGAAGAAGATATGTGCGATAGAAGTTGGGACAAAATTTCCTAAAGCTGGAATGGAATCAACAATGCACCTTGTTGATCTCCAGGTTTCACGGCACGACAACATGTTTTCCATGGCGCGGTGGCGCAAAGTAGACTACCATTAACCATGAGTCAACTGGTCACCACAACGCAGTAAATAGACCACAACGTCCAGGTGTTGCAATGTGACAATTGGAAATTTTCCATCATCAACCATCACTAGAGATTAACATCGACAAATAATAACAATAAAGTTTTTCATATTTCGAAAAAAAAAAAAGATATAAACTAATGTGGAAAGAGTTCAATATTAAGTTGTTTGGCTTCATTCAAAAAATAAAATTATAACTATGTGCACACAGAAGTCATGTTGATTTAGTTTGTCACTCTTGAATAAATGGATGGTAGAAAATTATCCTCACACTCCTCACTATGTGTTTAATCCTCACCTTTTTACGTTCTTATTAAAGTATGTTGAGCCCATTGTTGATATATGGAAATCATATCATAAGATCTTATGCTAGCTATCAGGAGTTGCAACTAGATATTTGTGAGTGATAATGCTCTTAGAGTGACACTGCACTTGTGGATCTTGTACCATTCCTTGAATGTAAGCTTAATAAGTTTTAATTTTCAGTTTATACGTATTTAGTTATTTATAATGTTGGGATAATTAATTGGATTCAGGATTTATACATGGGTAGCTTTTGACTTTGGTAGTTGTAGATGTTGCACACAATAGTCTTTATGTACTACATTCATATCAACTACATGATATAGATAAAGAGTTCATTGAATGTTCGTTCTAAAGAACATTAGATGTAAAAAAAAGTTGGGATTATAATTTTTCATGATTCTTGTTACCCACTCTAATCTCATGTGAACCTGAAATCCAAATAATGGAAAGTGCAACGTACTTTCATTATGTGAATAGATTTTCTAAATCAATTTGATTTTCGTTTGGGCAATTGTTTTATGATAATGTACGTTACATATGACCGTTGTGCTTAATATCTTCAACTAATTGATGTAATATCTTCACTTATATTATGGTGATATGGGGCCGAGCCTAGCCTTTCTACTAGCTTATATTAATGGTATGGCATAAAGGGTGTATCATGGGATAAAAGTCCAAAAAAAAAATTTAACAAATCTCAAAACCGTCTTCCTTTTACCAACAATTCAAGCCTTGATCACAAAATTTATAAATTACAGATACCATATAGCCTAAGTGCCCAACGACCGAAAGTTTAATTAAGATATATTGAACGTAAAATTAAGAAGAATTTGAAAGGTATTAATAACCTCTTTTTTATTTCCCATTATGATATAAAGAAGCAGTACTACAAGATTGATCATCACGTACATATATTATAATGTATATTCTTAAAATTAACATCAAACAAACTTATTCAAACTTGAACGCAAATGGGGTCCTAACCGAGTATTTAGCGGAAACCCAAGTCATATGCCCTTGCCCGTATTGAGCCTTCACCTCGACCGTACTATCCCGAGTAAAAGTTATATTGTATGTTAACTTGTGGTGTACTGCTGTGAACATGAGTTCTTGAGAAGAACCACCAACCTCAGCTTTTACCCCATGTGGTACAGAAATTTCCCCGATGGTATAAGTCGAGTTTGCCATACCAACGTTAGTCACTGTTCTTGAGTATGTTTTTGTATCACCTTTTTTAAGTGAAACCACAAAAGAAGGATAGTTTAGCTGTGCCTCAGGTATAGTTTTTGAGCATGAAACTTTCTTTTTAGTGATCAATTCGATTTGTATGGGAGTATAACCTAACCCACACAGATACGGAATGTAATCACTGGGTTGGATATCAAACACGAGCCCTGGATCGTTGGATTTTGATGGATTTATATGACCTGCGCCAATGGTAAAGACGTCTGCATGGAGGAATCTTGCGTCTTTTTGGTCTACAATGGCATGCCCTTTCAGATTTACCTGACTTGCGGTGGTCATCATTGCAGACTTGATTGCAGCCGGCGACCAATCTGGATGCTCGCTTTTTAGCAGTGCTGCTATGCCGGCGAGATGAGGACAAGACATTGATGTGCCCGATATTATGTCAAATGCTGCTTTGGTCTTTGTATTGTTATCAATCGATATAGGCCAAGATGCGAGAATGTTAACCCCGGGACCAATAATATCCGGTTTCAGGATTCCAGGACTTTCCAAGTTAGGCCCTCTTGAAGAGAAAGAAGCCACTTCTGGAGCTGTATCTATGCCGACTACAGTTCCACGAAAGAGGATGGTTGCTACAGGGGAAGTAGTCGAATTCAAATATTTTTTTATCTCAACTCCTTCCGCATAACCGACAATTGATGCAGGAATAACATTAGGCTCTATGATTGTAGTCTCGCCAAAAATTCTGTGATTAGCAATGATCATGGCAGCTCCTCCGGCAGCCTTTACTACCTTGCTCTTATCAAGTGCAGTACTTGCACCCTGATCACACAATACCACCTTCCCTTTGACATCAATATGGTCTAGTGATCCATTCAAGCAATATGCTGCTGAGATCGAGTCTTTTGCATGGTAAACAAGGGGCCGAAGCTTATGATCGAAATCTTTAGGTTGGTTTATTGCCTCTCCGTCGAACAGCTTTTTGTTCCCCAGATACACCGTTGTTCTTATTCTTCTATCAATCGTATTAGCTCCAACTGTAAGGATCCATGGGGCTTCGTTTGATAATGATGAACTACGAGGCCCGCTGTTACCTGCTGAACAACTCACGAAGATCCCTTTCTGCATGGCAACGAAGGCACCTATAGCAATAATATCGATGTAGAAGGGGGCCGAAGCTCCACCAAGTGATAGTGAAAGCACATCAACACCATCTTCAATAGCTGCATCCATGCCTGCTGCAATGGCGCTTCCTGAACAGCCAAAACTGCACACTTTATACATGGCCACGTGTGCCAATGGTGCCATTCCAATGGCAGTGCCATTGGCATTTCCAAATACGTTCGCGTTGTGTACATGACTTCCTGCTGCAGTACTTGAAGTGTGAGTTCCATGGCCGTGTTCATCGACTGGCGTTTTACTAAAGGGATCAAAGTTCCTTAACCCGATTAGCTTGTTATTACACCCTGCTACTTCACATTTGCCTTTCCATTTAGACGATGGAGGTGGGATCCCTTCATCATTGAACGAAGGATGCCCAGGAGTGATTCCGGTGTCTATAATCCCAATTATCATTCCCTTCCCATAGTTTGAATCCGTCCAAAACCCTGAGTTTTGGTGTAAGCCCAAAAACTGTGGGGAACGAGTTGTGTGTAACTGATACACTCTCTCAGGTCTTACAGACAAAACTCCCTTCATATTCTTCATCACCTTTGCATGATGCGCCGACATTTTTGCAGCGAATCCTATCATTACGTGGTGGTACATATGAACCATGATCGGTTTCTCATTTGAGATGGAGGCACTTTCTGATAGAAGTGATTTGTACCACTCTTCACGATCTTGAGGTTGAGAAAAGTCTTGGCCTTGGGGTGAAGTTAACTGAACAATGTAGGTTTTGAGTTCATTATCAGCCATGGTGGGAGAGACATTGAAGATGGTGGTGCAAGTGAGAAGCAACACATAAGAAATAATTGGCAACATTTCTTATCTCTTGCTAGGGATAAAAGTGAAAGAGTTGAAGGATGTCTCTCTTTCGTTATTCTTAACAAGTATATATAGAGCATTTTAGTCGTGAATATTGTATATGATCATCAGTGGCTTCGTATTTCAAGTGGGCACCCATAGAAAGTGACATTTTCTTTGGAATTTGTTAAGGGATAATTAATTTCTAACAAACTAATTATAAATGGTTAAAACACAAAATCAAATATCTTGTTACTCCATCCTCTACAAATAGTAATTAATTAGGCTTATTAGAGCAAGGTTTGCCTTGATAGATATGTTTTCCCATTGCTAAAGTTTTGCCTTTATCATAGAAACACAGAGATTCCTATTCCATATATATATAACTAACTATGATAGAAATTGGCTCCTTGGCTCAAATTATCTTAATAACTTGCTTCAACGCTTCAAAATTGCTTTATATGGTTGTTCTATGATACGGGTACATCTCTTATTATCATTTTTGTTAATCCATAAAATTATACATGCTTTGCACACTTTTATATATATATATATATATATATATATATATATATATATATATATATATATATATGATCAGGTTTATTCCCAAACCTTTATAAGAAACAATGGGTCTTTTTGTATAACTTTTGATAAAAAAAATAATAATAGTAAAGAAATAAATAAATAAAAAGTTGCAATGACATGCATAAAGCCACTGGATCTATATTCAAATGCTTCATTTACACTTATTTAAATTTTATATACTTAAAATTGTAGTTCATATTATGTGTGTATGCATTTTGTTTATCCAAACTAATCAACTTTTTAAGCTTGCTTTGGTTTGTAGTGAAGTTAAGATACATAAGAAACCACTATGATATATAACATTTGTGTTATTTTGGAAACTATTGACATCTTTTTATTATTGTAAGTTTTGAAAAGTAATATTTATTTATTATATATTTATATCAAATTAAGTTTAAACATAAATAATGATAGGAGCACAAATATAAAATAAAATGATATTATATAACTATAAAGTAAAAAATATATATATTAATAAAACCTTGAGTGTTTAGTGTTGCAAATGGATTTTTCTCTTTTAGATCATTTCTTGCCTTTTGTTCCCCTCACTCATGTTGGGCCAAGTTTTTCTGAAGAAAGACCCCTTTTTATTCCAAATTACTTGATATAAGTTGATAGGGAAGTCCAACAATATATTAATGAAGTATGCACGAAATCATTCTAAATCTTGTATTTGGTCGATTTGAGAATTTTGCATATAACCTTAGCAAGTTAGACATGCATTTTGTCTTCATCAATGGATAATGTTGAAGGTTTTCTTTGTTTACAAGTTTGTTCTGTAGAAGACGAAATACACCAAAAACTTATTGTAGAAAGTAGAAATATACATGAGTTGGATTATACCAAACGAAATTATAGCATTTATGTTGTTTTGTAGAAGACGAAATACACCAAAAACTTCTAAAGCATTTATGTTTTTTTCTCATACAAAATCTAATTTGGGGCTATTTGCCATTTTTTCTAGTAGAGTAATCGTGAATACTTATCGATCTAATAAACTATATGGTGAATCAATTAATCAAACAAAAGAAGTCACCAAATCTCGAAGCATGCGCAGATCGAAAAGAAAATCCAAAATGGAACTATAATCACATTAAAGCATGAGTAATTTAGCTATGGTTTAGTGTGGTAACCTGACTATTACCAACTAGCAAAGATTCAAATCAGATCTATATACAAACTTTCAACAAAATATATGTACAGAGAGCGGTACCTAACGATTTGGAAATACCTAAAAATATACCAAGCTCTTTGGATTCAGTAAAATTACCTGATTGACAAATAGTCTAGTCTGAATCTTCTATGAAAGATGATGTGAATGGAAAAGTAGAACGTTTGTGAGGCAGAAAAAAAGTCTTACGCATATCACAAAGATGCAAAACCATAAGCTCCTTGCGATAGTACAACTCAGACAATAGTTTTCCGGATTGATGTGGCAAAATGTCCCGGCGGAATTTTTTGGTTTATGCTCTCGACCAGAGACATGAACCATTAGGAATAGCCTGAAATCATAAGCCCTGGCATCGACCACCATGTTTACTAGGGCTTTATTGTTATTATTTGTCAATGCTAATCTCTAGTGATTGTTGATGATGGAAATTTTCCAATTGTCACATTGCAACACCTCGACGTGGTGGTCTATTTACTGCATTGTAGTGACCAGTTGACTCGTGGTCAATGGCAGTCTACTTTGCACCATCGTGCCATCGAGAACATGTTGTCGTGCCGCGACACCTGGAGATCAACAAAGTGCATTGTTGATTCCATTCCGGCTTTAGGAAAATTTGTCCCAACTTCTAATGCACATATCTTCTTCGTTTCTTATCCGTTTTCTATGATCTTTTTATCCACGCGGATATGGGAAAATACTCCAAATCTGTTAAGCCACTTCTCACTGACTCAAAACGGGTATTAATCTATTAAGTAGCAAAGTTGGCCAAGAAAACATAAAATCCCCATTTTACTGTTTTGGCCAAAATGCATCTTCTCATGCATTCATTTTTTTGAACGAACTCATGTAACCTCTTCTAAGTGACTTAAGCTCTTCTTGACCATTTTCATGAAGTCATAACTTTATAATCTCATATTTTCTCATATCTGGCAATTTAGCCATTTTAGTC
Source organism: Lactuca saligna (assembly GCF_052625555.1). NCBI lineage: Eukaryota > Viridiplantae > Streptophyta > Magnoliopsida > Asterales > Asteraceae > Lactuca > Lactuca saligna. Next base: position 151,763,722 of record NC_136422.1, read on the forward strand.
AATATTTGACTAATAGTCAACTTTCTTTAAATTTCATGTTCTTACATTCAATATCTGACAAACTCGCCCATATCTATTACATGCAGTTAACCAAGTTAGCTACTTTCTTTATGCTCCCACTAATGATCACTTTCAAGCAGTTAAACGAATTTTGAGACATCTCAAAGGCACTATTTATTATGGTTTGCATTTCCGGTATCCTAAGTCCACTTCATTACTAGGATACTTTAATACAGACTAGGTTCATTAGTCTTGTCTCATGGAGTGCTAAGAAGCAACCCACTGTCTCGAGTCAAAATATCGTGCTATGACTAATGTTGATGCAAAAATTATTTGGGTTACTCATCTGGTTCATGTACTACATGCTTAACCACGAGATGTACCCAAACTACAAAAACTTACATTTAGTGGCTGAAGTTTTTAATGGCATATTATTTTTGTGCCACTATAAATTGTCTTTAGTGGCACATATTTTCTTTGTAACATTGTCTTTACGTTTTAAAATTTTAATTTATGTAAAAGCAGGCGCCAATATTGCCCGCCTCTTTTTTTTGGAATGATTTTCTTATTTGAAAAAAACCCTAACTCTCCATAATCACTTGCTCCCAAATAGAGCACTTCTCCCTCGTTCTCCTGATAAGTTTTTCATATTTCGAAAAAAAAAGATATAAAATAATGTGGAAAGAGTTCAATATTAAGTTGTTTGGCTTCATTTAAAAAATAAAATTATAACTATGTGCACACAGAAGTCATGTTGATTTAGTTTATCACTCTTGAATAAATAGATGGTGGAAAATTGTCCTCACACTCCTCACTGTGTGTTTAATCCTCACCTTTTTAAATTCTTATTGGTAGGGGTCAGCAAAAGCCGAACCGACTAAAAATAAACTGACAAAACCGCAACAAACTACAACCAACAAAACGAAACCGATGCAAAAACCAATGGTGCGGATTTCATTTTTGCAAAAACCGAAGGTCTGCGGGTCGGTACGGTTTTTACCAAGAAACCAGTCCATCAAAACCGAACCGCACCAAAGATTTATAAAATATCACTAATTTATATTTATATTTTACAATATATACATATTTTTTAAAATACTAAGAAATATTAATACATATTATATTTGGACTTTAGACTTTGATAGTTGGTTTTAGCCATTTAATCGGGATTCCAAATCATTTTACAAACTTATTTTCTATTTTGCTTTTATTTTTATAGTTAAAACCACAACAAAGTAGGTCACTAATTAACCATATGTTATAAGGTTATAACAAGTAAACCAAAATTCAAATTTTTCTTTTTTTAATCAACCATTGTATATATAAAGTTACTTACAGCTTTTGATTTATATAATTTATTTTGTACTGAAAATAAACCTTTACAAATAAATGGTTTCAAAATGTGAAAAAAATTGCACCACACAAGCTTACATGCACATTGTTATCGTGTTTTTTTTTTTTTAAATACTCCAAAAAACATCAAAGAACACACCAAATTTTAGAATTAGTTTAAAACTGAAACCGCATCGTACAAACCGAAACCGCATTTAGAAACCGAAAAACCGAACCATTGGAAAACCCCACCCAACGGTTTTAAGAATACAAAAAACTCTCTTTGTGGTTTGCGATTCGCTTTGTCCTTAAAACAGCACCAAACCGCACCATGTTCACCCCTACTTATTGGAGTATGTTGAGCTTGTTGTTTATATATTGGATGGAAATCATAGCATAAGATCTTATGCAAGCTATCAAGAGTTGCAACTAGATATTTGTGAGTGGTAATGCTCTTGAAAGTGACACTACACTTGTAGATCTTAAACCATTCCTTGAATGTTAGCACAATAAGTTTTAATTTTCAGTTTATACGTATTTAGTTATTTATAATGTTGGGATAATTAATTGGATTTAGGATTTATGTATAGGTAGCTTTTGACTTTGGTAGTTGTAGATGTTGCACACAATAGCCTTTATGTACTACATTCATATCAACGACATGATATAGATAAAGAGTTCATTGAACGTTCGTTCTAAAGAACATTAGATGTAAAAGAAAGTGGGGATTATAATTTTCAAGATTGTTGTTACCCAATCTAGTCTCATGTGGAACCTGAAATCCGAATAATGGAAAATGCAACATACTTTCATTATGTAAATATATTTTCTAAATCCATTTGATTTTCGTTTGGGCAATTGCTTTATGGTAATGTGTGTTACATATGACTTTCAATCTAGAAGCATATTGTGACTCGGATTAGGCATCTTGTCCAGTTACTCGTAGATCTGTTAGCGGCTATTTCATTCTATTCGGTTACACTCCCATCTCTTGGAAATCAAATAAACAAATTACGATTTCTGTATCTTCAGCAGAGGCAGAGTGTAGATCAATGAGACGCATTTGTGCTGAGTTAGCATGGATAACAAGGATATTTCATGATCTTCAAGTTTCGAATCTTCAACCTATACCTTTGAAATGTGATAGTCTAGCAGCTATTCATATTGCAAAGAATTCGGTTTACCACGAGCGAACCAAACATATCGATATTGATTGTCACTATGTTTGTGAATTACTACAAGAAGGACTCATTCAGCTATCTCATATATCAACTAACAATCAACTTGTTGATGTTTTTACTAAGTCTTTATCGTGGACAAAACATCAAGAAGTTATTAACAATCTGGGGTTTCTTTTGCACCCTCCAGATTGGGAGGGGGGGTTGTTACAACTAATCAAGGGCAAATTGTTAGTTGATTAATCTGTATCAGTTAAATAGTTGAAGTTCTTATTTCTTTTTGTATATAAATTGTATTTGTATCTTTCTTTGACAATTAATGAAGACAGATCATTACAATCTCTTTTTTTTTTCTATTTCATGGGGTGTTAGAACTAACCAAAGGCAAATTAGTAATTTAACTATTCATTGTTAGTTAGTTTGTTAGTTGTTTAGTCTGTATGTGTATCAGTTAAGTAGTTGAAGTTTTTATTTCTTCTTGTATATACATTGTATCTATATCTTTCTTTGACAATTAATGAATCCGGATCATTACAATCTCTTTCTTTCTCTATTTCATTCCTGATAACACAATATGATATAAAGAATGAGTACAAGATCGATGATCACGTACACGAAAGTTGTATATAATATTATAATTTATATTCTTAAAACATCATACAAACTTATTCAAACTTGAACGCAAATGGGGTCCTAACCGAGTATTTACCGGAAACCCAAGTCATATGCCCTTGCCCGTATTGAGCCTTCACCTCAACCGAACTATCCCGAGTAAAAGTTATATTGTATGTTAACTTTTGGTGTAGTGCTGTGAACATGTATCTATATCTTTCTTTGACAATTAATGAATCCGGATCATTACAATCTCTTTCTTTCTCTATTTCATTTCTGATAACACGTTATGATATAAAGAATCAGTACAAGATCGATGATCACGTACACGAAAGTTGCATATAATATTATAATTTATATTCTTAAAATTAACATCAAACAAACTTATTCAAACTTGAACGCAAATGGGGTCCTAACCGAGTATTTAGCGGAAACCCAAGTCATATGCCCTTGCCCGTATTGAGCCTTCACCTCGACCGTACTATCCCGAGTAAAAGTTATATTGTATGTTAACTTGTGGTGTACTGCTGTGAACATGAGTTCTTGAGAAGAACCACCAACCTCAGCTTTTACCCCATGTGGTACAGAAATTTCCCCGATGGTATAAGTCGAGTTTGCCATACCAACGTTAGTCACTGTTCTTGAGTATGTTTTTGTATCACCTTTTTTAAGTGAAACCACAAAAGAAGGATAGTTTAGCTGTGCCTCAGGTATAGTTTTTGAGCATGAAACTTTCTTTTTAGTGATCAATTCGATTTGTATGGGAGTATAACCTAACCCACACAGATACGGAATGTAATCACTGGGTTGGATATCAAACACGAGCCCTGGATCGTTGGATTTTGATGGATTTATATGACCTGCGCCAATGGTAAAGACGTCTGCATGGAGGAATCTTGCGTCTTTTTGGTCTACAATGGCATGCCCTTTCAGATTTACCTGACTTGCGGTGGTCATCATTGCAGACTTGATTGCAGCCGGCGACCAATCTGGATGCTCGCTTTTTAGCAGTGCTGCTATGCCGGCGAGATGAGGACAAGACATTGATGTGCCCGATATTATGTCAAATGCTGCTTTGGTCTTTGTATTGTTATCAATCGATATAGGCCAAGATGCGAGAATGTTAACCCCGGGACCAATAATATCCGGTTTCAGGATTCCAGGACTTTCCAAGTTAGGCCCTCTTGAAGAGAAAGAAGCCACTTCTGGAGCTGTATCTATGCCGACTACAGTTCCACGAAAGAGGATGGTTGCTACAGGGGAAGTAGTCGAATTCAAATATTTTTTTATCTCAACTCCTTCCGCATAACCGACAATTGATGCAGGAATAACATTAGGCTCTATGATTGTAGTCTCGCCAAAAATTCTGTGATTAGCAATGATCATGGCAGCTCCTCCGGCAGCCTTTACTACCTTGCTCTTATCAAGTGCAGTACTTGCACCCTGATCACACAATACCACCTTCCCTTTGACATCAATATGGTCTAGTGATCCATTCAAGCAATATGCTGCTGAGATCGAGTCTTTTGCATGGTAAACAAGGGGCCGAAGCTTATGATCGAAATCTTTAGGTTGGTTTATTGCCTCTCCGTCGAACAGCTTTTTGTTCCCCAGATACACCGTTGTTCTTATTCTTCTATCAATCGTATTAGCTCCAACTGTAAGGATCCATGGGGCTTCGTTTGATAATGATGAACTACGAGGCCCGCTGTTACCTGCTGAACAACTCACGAAGATCCCTTTCTGCATGGCAACGAAGGCACCTATAGCAATAATATCGATGTAGAAGGGGGCCGAAGCTCCACCAAGTGATAGTGAAAGCACATCAACACCATCTTCAATAGCTGCATCCATGCCTGCTGCAATGGCGCTTCCTGAACAGCCAAAACTGCACACTTTATACATGGCCACGTGTGCCAATGGTGCCATTCCAATGGCAGTGCCATTGGCATTTCCAAATACGTTCGCGTTGTGTACATGACTTCCTGCTGCAGTACTTGAAGTGTGAGTTCCATGGCCGTGTTCATCGACTGGCGTTTTACTAAAGGGATCAAAGTTCCTTAACCCGATTAGCTTGTTATTACACCCTGCTACTTCACATTTGCCTTTCCATTTAGACGATGGAGGTGGGATCCCTTCATCATTGAACGAAGGATGCCCAGGAGTGATTCCGGTGTCTATAATCCCAATTATCATTCCCTTCCCATAGTTTGAATCCGTCCAAAACCCTGAGTTTTGGTGTAAGCCCAAAAACTGTGGGGAACGAGTTGTGTGTAACTGATACACTCTCTCAGGTCTTACAGACAAAACTCCCTTCATATTCTTCATCACCTTTGCATGATGCGCCGACATTTTTGCAGCGAATCCTATCATTACGTGGTGGTACATATGAACCATGATCGGTTTCTCATTTGAGATGGAGGCACTTTCTGATAGAAGTGATTTGTACCACTCTTCACGATCTTGAGGTTGAGAAAAGTCTTGGCCTTGGGGTGAAGTTAACTGAACAATGTAGGTTTTGAGTTCATTATCAGCCATGGTGGGAGAGACATTGAAGATGGTGGTGCAAGTGAGAAGCAACACATAAGAAATAATTGGCAACATTTCTTATCTCTTGCTAGGGATAAAAGTGAAAGAGTTGAAGGATGTCTCTCTTTCGTTATTCTTAACAAGTATATATAGAGCATTTTAGTCGTGAATATTGTATATGATCATCAGTGGCTTCGTATTTCAAGTGGGCACCCATAGAAAGTGACATTTTCTTTGGAATTTGTTAAGGGATAATTAATTTCTAACAAACTAATTATAAATGGTTAAAACACAAAATCAAATATCTTGTTACTCCATCCTCTACAAATAGTAATTAATTAGGCTTATTAGAGCAAGGTTTGCCTTGATAGATATGTTTTCCCATTGCTAAAGTTTTGCCTTTATCATAGAAACACAGAGATTCCTATTCCATATATATATAACTAACTATGATAGAAATTGGCTCCTTGGCTCAAATTATCTTAATAACTTGCTTCAACGCTTCAAAATTGCTTTATATGGTTGTTCTATGATACGGGTACATCTCTTATTATCATTTTTGTTAATCCATAAAATTATACATGCTTTGCACACTTTTATATATATATATATATATATATATATATATATATATATATATATATATATATATATATATATATATATATATATATATATATATATATATGATCAGGTTTATTCCCAAACCTTTATAAGAAACAATGGGTCTTTTTGTATAACTTTTGATAAAAAAAATAATAATAGTAAAGAAATAAATAAATAAAAAGTTGCAATGACATGCATAAAGCCACTGGATCTATATTCAAATGCTTCATTTACACTTATTTAAATTTTATATACTTAAAATTGTAGTTCATATTATGTGTGTATGCATTTTGTTTATCCAAACTAATCAACTTTTTAAGCTTGCTTTGGTTTGTAGTGAAGTTAAGATACATAAGAAACCACTATGATATATAACATTTGTGTTATTTTGGAAACTATTGACATCTTTTTATTATTGTAAGTTTTGAAAAGTAATATTTATTTATTATATATTTATATCAAATTAAGTTTAAACATAAATAATGATAGGAGCACAAATATAAAATAAAATGATATTATATAACTATAAAGTAAAAAATATATATATTAATAAAACCTTGAGTGTTTAGTGTTGCAAATGGATTTTTCTCTTTTAGATCATTTCTTGCCTTTTGTTCCCCTCACTCATGTTGGGCCAAGTTTTTCTGAAGAAAGACCCCTTTTTATTCCAAATTACTTGATATAAGTTGATAGGGAAGTCCAACAATATATTAATGAAGTATGCACGAAATCATTCTAAATCTTGTATTTGGTCGATTTGAGAATTTTGCATATAACCTTAGCAAGTTAGACATGCATTTTGTCTTCATCAATGGATAATGTTGAAGGTTTTCTTTGTTTACAAGTTTGTTCTGTAGAAGACGAAATACACCAAAAACTTATTGTAGAAAGTAGAAATATACATGAGTTGGATTATACCAAACGAAATTATAGCATTTATGTTGTTTTGTAGAAGACGAAATACACCAAAAACTTCTAAAGCATTTATGTTTTTTTCTCATACAAAATCTAATTTGGGGCTATTTGCCATTTTTTCTAGTAGAGTAATCGTGAATACTTATCGATCTAATAAACTATATGGTGAATCAATTAATCAAACAAAAGAAGTCACCAAATCTCGAAGCATGCGCAGATCGAAAAGAAAATCCAAAATGGAACTATAATCACATTAAAGCATGAGTAATTTAGCTATGGTTTAGTGTGGTAACCTGACTATTACCAACTAGCAAAGATTCAAATCAGATCTATATACAAACTTTCAACAAAATATATGTACAGAGAGCGGTACCTAACGATTTGGAAATACCTAAAAATATACCAAGCTCTTTGGATTCAGTAAAATTACCTGATTGACAAATAGTCTAGTCTGAATCTTCTATGAAAGATGATGTGAATGGAAAAGTAGAACGTTTGTGAGGCAGAAAAAAAGTCTTACGCATATCACAAAGATGCAAAACCATAAGCTCCTTGCGATAGTACAACTCAGACAATAGTTTTCCGGATTGATGTGGCAAAATGTCCCGGCGGAATTTTTTGGTTTATGCTCTCGACCAGAGACATGAACCATTAGGAATAGCCTGAAATCATAAGCCCTGGCATCGACCACCATGTTTACTAGGGCTTTATTGTTATTATTTGTCAATGCTAATCTCTAGTGATTGTTGATGATGGAAATTTTCCAATTGTCACATTGCAACACCTCGACGTGGTGGTCTATTTACTGCATTGTAGTGACCAATTGACTCGTGGTCAATGGCAGTCTACTTTGCACCATCGTGCCATCGAGAACATGTTGTCGTGCCGCGACACCTGGAGATCAACAAAGTGCATTGTTGATTCCATTCCGGCTTTAGGAAAATTTGTCCCAACTTCTAATGCACATATCTTCTTCGTTTCTTATCCGTTTTCTATGATCTTTTTATCCACGCGGATATGGGAAAATACTCCAAATCTGTTAAGCCACTTCTCACTGACTCAAAACGGGTATTAATCTATTAAGTAGCAAAGTTGGCCAAGAAAACATAAAATCCCCATTTTACTGTTTTGGCCAAAATGCATCTTCTCATGCATTCATTTTTTTGAACGAACTCATGTAACCTCTTCTAAGTGACTTAAGCTCTTCTTGACCATTTTCATGAAGTCATAACTTTATAATCTCATATTTTCTCATATCTGGCAATTTAGCCATTTTAGTCAATATTTGACTAATAGTCAACTTTCTTTAAATTTCATGTTCTTACATTCAATATCTGACAAACTCGCCCATATCTATTACATGCAGTTAACCAAGTTAGCTACTTTCTTTATGCTCCCACTAATGATCACTTTCAAGCAGTTAAACGAATTTTGAGACATCTCAAAGGCACTATTTATTATGGTTTGCATTTCCGGTATCCTAAGTCCACTTCATTACTAGGATACTTTAATACAGACTAGGTTCATTAGTCTTGTCTCATGGAGTGCTAAGAAGCAACCCACTGTCTCGAGTCAAAATATCGTGCTATGACTAATGTTGATGCAAAAATTATTTGGGTTACTCATCTGGTTCATGTACTACATGCTTAACCACGAGATGTACCCAAACTACAAAAACTTACATTTAGTGGCTGAAGTTTTTAATGGCATATTATTTTTGTGCCACTATAAATTGTCTTTAGTGGCACATATTTTCTTTGTAACATTGTCTTTACGTTTTAAAATTTTAATTTATGTAAAAGCAGGCGCCAATATTGCCCGCCTCTTTTTTTTGGAATGATTTTCTTATTTGAAAAAAACCCTAACTCTCCATAATCACTTGCTCCCAAATAGAGCACTTCTCCCTCGTTCTCCTGATAAGTTTTTCATATTTCGAAAAAAAAAGATATAAAATAATGTGGAAAGAGTTCAATATTAAGTTGTTTGGCTTCATTTAAAAAATAAAATTATAACTATGTGCACACAGAAGTCATGTTGATTTAGTTTATCACTCTTGAATAAATAGATGGTGGAAAATTGTCCTCACACTCCTCACTGTGTGTTTAATCCTCACCTTTTTAAATTCTTATTGGTAGGGGTCAGCAAAAGCCGAACCGACTAAAAATAAACTGACAAAACCGCAACAAACTACAACCAACAAAACGAAACCGATGCAAAAACCAATGGTGCGGATTTCATTTTTGCAAAAACCGAAGGTCTGCGGGTCGGTACGGTTTTTACCAAGAAACCAGTCCATCAAAACCGAACCGCACCAAAGATTTATAAAATATCACTAATTTATATTTATATTTTACAATATATACATATTTTTTAAAATACTAAGAAATATTAATACATATTATATTTGGACTTTAGACTTTGATAGTTGGTTTTAGCCATTTAATCGGGATTCCAAATCATTTTACAAACTTATTTTCTATTTTGCTTTTATTTTTATAGTTAAAACCACAACAAAGTAGGTCACTAATTAACCATATGTTATAAGGTTATAACAAGTAAACCAAAATTCAAATTTTTTTTTTTTAATCAACCATTGTATATATAAAGTTACTTACAGCTTTTGATTTATATAATTTATTTTGTACTGAAAATAAACCTTTACAAATAAATGGTTTCAAAATGTGAAAAAAATTGCACCACACAAGCTTACATGCACATTGTTATCGTGTTTTTTTTTTAAATACTCCAAAAAACATCAAAGAACACACCAAATTTTAGAATTAGTTTAAAACTGAAACCGCATCGTACAAACCGAAACCGCATTTAGAAACCGAAAAACCGAACCATTGGAAAACCCCACCCAACGGTTTTAAGAATACAAAAAACTCTCTTTGTGGTTTGCGATTCGCTTTGTCCTTAAAACAGCACCAAACCGCACCATGTTCACCCCTACTTATTGGAGTATGTTGAGCTTGTTGTTTATATATTGGATGGAAATCATAGCATAAGATCTTATGCAAGCTATCAAGAGTTGCAACTAGATATTTGTGAGTGGTAATGCTCTTGAAAGTGACACTACACTTGTAGATCTTAAACCATTCCTTGAATGTTAGCACAATAAGTTTTAATTTTCAGTTTATACGTATTTAGTTATTTATAATGTTGGGATAATTAATTGGATTTAGGATTTATGTATGGGTAGCTTTTGACTTTGGTAGTTGTAGATGTTGCACACAATAGCCTTTATGTACTACATTCATATCAACGACATGATATAGATAAAGAGTTCATTGAACGTTCGTTCTAAAGAACATTAGATGTAAAAGAAAGTGGGGATTATAATTTTCAAGATTGTTGTTACCCAATCTAGTCTCATGTGGAACCTGAAATCCGAATAATGGAAAATGCAACATACTTTCATTATGTAAATATATTTTCTAAATCCATTTGATTTTCGTTTGGGCAATCGCTTTATGGTAATGTGTGTTACATATGACTTTCAATCTAGAAGCATATTGTGACTCAGATTAGGCATCTAGGCATCTTGTCCAGTTACTCGTAGATCTGTTAGCGGCTATTTCATTCTATTCGGTTACACTCCCATCTCTTGGAAATCAAATAAACAAATTACGATTTCTGTATCTTCAGCAGAGGCAGAGTGTAGATCAATGAGACGCATTTGTGCTGAGTTAGCATGGATAACAAGGATATTTCATGATCTTCAAGTTTCGAATCTTCAACCTATACCTTTGAAATGTGATAGTCTAGCAGCTATTCATATTGCAAAGAATTCGGTTTACCACGAGCGAACCAAACATATCGATATTGATTGTCACTATGTTTGTGAATTACTACAAGAAGGACTCATTCAGCTATCTCATATATCAACTAACAATCAACTTGTTGATGTTTTTACTAAGTCTTTATCGTGGACAAAACATCAAGAAGTTATTAACAATCTGGGGTTTCTTTTGCACCCTCCAGATTGGGAGGGGGGGTTGTTACAACTAATCAAGGGCAAATTGTTAGTTGATTAATCTGTATCAGTTAAATAGTTGAAGTTCTTATTTCTTTTTGTATATAAATTGTATTTGTATCTTTCTTTGACAATTAATGAAGACAGATCATTACAATCTCTTTTTTTTTTCTATTTCATGGGGTGTTAGAACTAACCAAAGGCAAATTAGTAATTTAACTATTCATTGTTAGTTAGTTTGTTAGTTGTTTAGTCTGTATGTGTATCAGTTAAGTAGTTGAAGTTTTTATTTCTTCTTGTATATACATTGTATCTATATCTTTCTTTGACAATTAATGAATCCGGATCATTACAATCTCTTTCTTTCTCTATTTCATTCCTGATAACACAATATGATATAAAGAATGAGTACAAGATCGATGATCACGTACACGAAAGTTGTATATAATATTATAATTTATATTCTTAAAACATCATACAAACTTATTCAAACTTGAACGCAAATGGGGTCCTAACCGAGTATTTACCGGAAACCCAAGTCATATGCCCTTGCCCGTATTGAGCCTTCACCTCAACCGAACTATCCCGAGTAAAAGTTATATTGTATGTTAACTTTTGGTGTAGTGCTGTGAACATGTATCTATATCTTTCTTTGACAATTAATGAATCCGGATCATTACAATCTCTTTCTTTCTCTATTTCATTTCTGATAACACGTTATGATATAAAGAATCAGTACAAGATCGATGATCACGTACACGAAAGTTGCATATAATATTATAATTTATATTCTTAAAATTAACATCAAACAAACTTATTCAAACTTGAACGCAAATGGGGTCCTAACCGAGTATTTAGCGGAAACCCAAGTCATATGCCCTTGCCCGTATTGAGCCTTCACCTCGACCGTACTATCCCGAGTAAAAGTTATATTGTATGTTAACTTGTGGTGTACTGCTGTGAACATGAGTTCTTGAGAAGAACCACCAACCTCAGCTTTTACCCCATGTGGTACAGAAATTTCCCCGATGGTATAAGTCGAGTTTGCCATACCAACGTTAGTCACTGTTCTTGAGTATGTTTTTGTATCACCTTTTTTAAGTGAAACCACAAAAGAAGGATAGTTTAGCTGTGCCTCAGGTATAGTTTTTGAGCATGAAACTTTCTTTTTAGTGATCAATTCGATTTGTATGGGAGTATAACCTAACCCACACAGATACGGAATGTAATCACTGGGTTGGATATCAAACACGAGCCCTGGATCGTTGGATTTTGATGGATTTATATGACCTGCGCCAATGGTAAAGACGTCTGCATGGAGGAATCTTGCGTCTTTTTGGTCTACAATGGCATGCCCTTTCAGATTTACCTGACTTGCGGTGGTCATCATTGCAGACTTGATTGCAGCCGGCGACCAATCTGGATGCTCGCTTTTTAGCAGTGCTGCTATGCCGGCGAGATGAGGACAAGACATTGATGTGCCCGATATTATGTCAAATGCTGCTTTGGTCTTTGTATTGTTATCAATCGATATAGGCCAAGATGCGAGAATGTTAACCCCGGGACCAATAATATCCGGTTTCAGGATTCCAGGACTTTCCAAGTTAGGCCCTCTTGAAGAGAAAGAAGCCACTTCTGGAGCTGTATCTATGCCGACTACAGTTCCACGAAAGAGGATGGTTGCTACAGGGGAAGTAGTCGAATTCAAATATTTTTTTATCTCAACTCCTTCCGCATAACCGACAATTGATGCAGGAATAACATTAGGCTCTATGATTGTAGTCTCGCCAAAAATTCTGTGATTAGCAATGATCATGGCAGCTCCTCCGGCAGCCTTTACTACCTTGCTCTTATCAAGTGCAGTACTTGCACCCTGATCACACAATACCACCTTCCCTTTGACATCAATATGGTCTAGTGATCCATTCAAGCAATATGCTGCTGAGATCGAGTCTTTTGCATGGTAAACAAGGGGCCGAAGCTTATGATCGAAATCTTTAGGTTGGTTTATTGCCTCTCCGTCGAACAGCTTTTTGTTCCCCAGATACACCGTTGTTCTTATTCTTCTATCAATCGTATTAGCTCCAACTGTAAGGATCCATGGGGCTTCGTTTGATAATGATGAACTACGAGGCCCGCTGTTACCTGCTGAACAACTCACGAAGATCCCTTTCTGCATGGCAACGAAGGCACCTATAGCAATAATATCGATGTAGAAGGGGGCCGAAGCTCCACCAAGTGATAGTGAAAGCACATCAACACCATCTTCAATAGCTGCATCCATGCCTGCTGCAATGGCGCTTCCTGAACAGCCAAAACTGCACACTTTATACATGGCCACGTGTGCCAATGGTGCCATTCCAATGGCAGTGCCATTGGCATTTCCAAATACGTTCGCGTTGTGTACATGACTTCCTGCTGCAGTACTTGAAGTGTGAGTTCCATGGCCGTGTTCATCGACTGGCGTTTTACTAAAGGGATCAAAGTTCCTTAACCCGATTAGCTTGTTATTACACCCTGCTACTTCACATTTGCCTTTCCATTTAGACGATGGAGGTGGGATCCCTTCATCATTGAACGAAGGATGCCCAGGAGTGATTCCGGTGTCTATAATCCCAATTATCATTCCCTTCCCATAGTTTGAATCCGTCCAAAACCCTGAGTTTTGGTGTAAGCCCAAAAACTGTGGGGAACGAGTTGTGTGTAACTGATACACTCTCTCAGGTCTTACAGACAAAACTCCCTTCATATTCTTCATCACCTTTGCATGATGCGCCGACATTTTTGCAGCGAATCCTATCATTACGTGGTGGTACATATGAACCATGATCGGTTTCTCATTTGAGATGGAGGCACTTTCTGATAGAAGTGATTTGTACCACTCTTCACGATCTTGAGGTTGAGAAAAGTCTTGGCCTTGGGGTGAAGTTAACTGAACAATGTAGGTTTTGAGTTCATTATCAGCTGCCATGGTGGGAGAGACATTGAAGATGGTGGTGCAAGTGAGAAGCAACACATAAGAAATAATTGGCAACATTTCTTATCTCTTGCTAGGGATAAAAGTGAAAGAGTTGAAGGATGTCTCTCTTTCGTTATTCTTAACAAGTATATATAGAGCATTTTAGTCGTGAATGTATATGATCATCAGTGGCTTCGTATTTCAAGTGGGCACCCATAGAAAGTGACATTTTCTTTAGAATTTGTTAAGGGATAATTAATTTCTAACAAACTAATTATAAATGGTTAAAACACACAATGAAATATATTGTTACACCATCATCTACAAATAGTAATTGATTAGGCTTATTAGAGCAAGGTTTGCCTTGATAGATATGTTTTCCCATTGCTAAAGTTTTGCCTTTATCATAGAAATGCAAGATTCCTATTCGATAACCAACTATGATAGAAATTGGCTTCTTGGCTCAAATTATCTTAATCACTTGCTTCAAGGCATCAAAATTGCTTCATATGGTTGTTCTATGGATACATCTCTTATTATCATTTTTGTTAATCTAGAAAACTATACATGTTTTGCACGCTTATATATGAGGTTTATTCCCAAACCCTTATTAGAAAAAAATGGGTCTTTTTTTATAACTTTTGAAAAAAAAAAAAAAGAAGTTGCAATGACATGCATTATAAAGCCACTAATCTATATTCAAATGATTCATTTACACTTATTTAAAATTTAAGTATTTAAAATTGTAGTTCATATTATGTGTTTATGCATTTCATTTATCTAAACTAATAAACTTTTTAAGCTTGCTTTTGTTCTTTGTGAAGTTAAGATACTTAAGAAAATACCATAACATACAATATTTGTGTTATTTTGGAATGTATTGAGATCTATATATTTATTAATGTAAGTTTTGAAAAGTAATATTTATTTATTAAAGTATATATTTACATCAAATTAAGTTTAAACATAAACAATGATAGGAGCACAAATCTAAAATAAAATGATATTATATAACTATAAAGTAAAAAAACAATATTAATAAAACCTTGAGTGTTCATTATTGCAAATGGATTTTTCTCTTTTAGGTAATTTCTTGCCTTTTGTTGTCTTCACCCATGTTGTGCCTAGGTTTTATGAATAAAGATCCCTTTTTATTACAAATTACTTGATATAAGTTGATAGGGATGTCCAACAAGATATTACTAAAATATATACGAAATCATTCAAAGTCTTGTATTTGGTCGATTTGAGAATTTTACATATAACCTTAGCAAGTTAGACATGTATTTTGTCTTCATGAATGGACAATGTTGAAGGTTTCCTTTTTTTACAAGTTTGTTTTATAGAAGATCAAATATACCAAAAACTTATTGTAGAGTTGGACCATACCAAAAGAAATTATAGCTAGTTTTATTAAGCAATTTGATTCCTTCTTATATGGAACTTTGTTGGGCTCTTTAATTAGGCCCAAGAATATATTATGGTGTATTGTTGTCTAATGATTAATTAATCTTCTTTAATTTTTATAATTTTTATAGTGTTGCCAGAAACACCCTCATAACCAACAAAACAATAAGTAAATCACATATTGAAAATATAAGTTAATTGAGACTATTCCCATAATTGTTTTGTGTAGTGATAAGGTCTATTGTTAATCGTTTTATTAGTGTACATTGTTGTTATTCGTGTGTAATTTAGGGTCATCTTTGTATTGTTCATAATTTTTTATGATAAAATATGCTTGTATGTGCATTTTGTTTTGGAAGATGGGAGTAGGATGACGATTGATGGTGTAAATATTTGTAAAGGCTATTTCACAGTTATTAATATGTTGGTAACTACAAAGGGATTAGAGTTGTGTGATAGTCATGTCATTGTGTCAAAAATGTGTGCCAATGATGTGTTGATGTTTAAGTTACTGTAACGCTTAGTTCCAGTATGAATTTATTTTCTTAAATTGTGAATTTTCCTATTTAACTTGGCGAGTTGAATGCTTCAACTCGACGTGTTGAGTGGATTTTGGCCGCAAGAATTAATGGACCAACTCGACGAGTTTTGGTGCCTCAACTCGACTAGTTGGCGGTTAGGAAGGAAACCTTAATTTTTAGGGTGTTGCACCCTATTTAAAGACCTTAAGTCTCTTGGTTGGCCTCCTTGACAGCCTCCTCTGTCCAAAAAACCCTAAAAGAGTGTATCATCGTCCTTGAGAGTGTGTGAGCTTGTGAAGGGACTTAAGAGTTGATATTTTGCACACTTTTGGAGGATCCTTGAAGTTGAAGTAGCTTGAAGAGAAGACTTGGATCCAGAATCTCCCCACCCTTTTTCAGTAATTTGGAGGTATAAAGTTTATACCTTGCTTTGTTATTGTTTTTGTTGGGTTAGTGTTTATGTCTATAACTATTTTGGGATGTACTTGACCCGATTATGAGCATGGTCCTTTTGGGTTGCCTTCATCATAGCAACTTTTAGGATGAATTATGGAGAGAGATGATTAATTATGATTTATTAATATATTGTAAGAATAATATATTAAAGGAGAAATCATATTGTTTAATTAATATTAGTCAATAATTAATTAAGATTTAATTTTGTAGCTAAAAGAGATTAATTAAACTTAGGGGATTGATATTGTAATTATAAGATAATTGCAATTGGGCTAATGGATTCCATAGAAGTTGGAGTGCACAAATTATATAGGGAAGCCCATAAGAATTCGTCTAAGGCTTCTAAGGAGGGAGTCCATGGGCTGCTTAGGGCTTAAGCAGTCATATTAGGGTTTCCAGCTAAAACCCTAATAGCCTAACTATATATAGAGACCCCCTAAGCCCCAAAAACGTGGCTAAGCAATCCTTTAGGGTTTCTAGACGTTTTTGGGTGCCTCTCCTCTTCATCCTTATTGCTCATGGTGTTTGTGACTCCATTAGAGGTGCAACACTTGAGGGAGTAAGCTTTCTGAAGCCAATTACAAGAGGATTTGGGATTGTTATGGCTATATAACAATCAAGGTAAAGATCTAAACCCTTATTCATATGTTAATTAGATTATTGTATGCTAGATCTAGGGTTTATGAGCTTTGGATAACTTGCATGTACAATTAGATAAACCTAGATCCAAAGTTTTAGGGTTTTGCATGTGCACCATAGGATTGATGTAGTGCTCATAACTCATCAGTGGTATCAAAGCCTAGGATGGTTTTCTAATGTATTTAATGCAAAAGTTATGTTTTCAAAGCAGAAATTTTTTCGTTTTTTTGCTTCTGCCTGATCACCACGAGGTGGTGTCGGTTCAGATGGCAGAAAACTTGGGATCTTGACCTATTTTGAGCTTGGATAATTACCAAAATTGCTTTTGATTGATAAAATCCGAATTTTATTAATTTGTTATGATTATCCTTGTCAAAATTAGAGATAAGTGTCGTTTAATTAGATAAATATTGCTTTAGTTGATAAACCCTAATTATTTGAATTATTTGATTTGAATTATCTTGCAAGAAATTGAATTAGGTTAAATTTATATAATTCCAATTATTTGATTAATTTTAATTATTTGTAATTGGATCTAGATAGTTTTGAAAAGTTTCAAAACTTGCCCTCAAGTTTTGGAATTTAAACTTTTTGATTAAAAGTTTAATTTTTGAAATATTAAATTCTAAAATCCTAGTATTTTGAAAAGTTAAAAATTACACCCTTATGGTTTTATTAAGTTAAGTGTATAATTAAAAGAGAGTTAATAAATCCATAAAGATATTTTTTTACATTAAATTAAATTAAAAGTATAATTTATTAAATTAAACCACGTGGCATTTTAAGAGTATAAAATACATTATATACTATATATAACATTAAAAATCTAATATTATATATATGAATGAGTAAATTGACAGTCTTACCATTAGTAGACCTCATTCACGGAGCTGGTCTCTAAGGGGTGTTTAAGGAAATTGCCTATAAAATGGCGGTTGAATGGGTATCCACTCTTACCCACCGCACTCTTGACTAGTGGAGGGTCGTTAGCCGAACGAGTAGGATACGACACAATCTTCCATTATAAAGTATAATGAATACAAAGTAACTAAACGCTTTTACAAATTCCCAAATCCTAGTTACTTTGGGCGAAATGTGAAATTGTACGCTACTCCATGGAATTACACTTTGTATCGTTGTCGAGACATTAGTGGAGCGTGTGTGGTTAACCGGCACACTAATTTGGGATTGGCATTGGTAGCAAAGGATGGCTCGATGTTTGCATAGATCAATGGAGCGTGTGTGGTTAACCGGCACATTGATTAGGTGATAATAACATTGGGTGCACCAAGTACATTCGCATGGTTAATCACACCTTATTTGTGATCATCGGCATCCCAGTTACAAATGAAGGGCATAATCGAGATTATACATGCCATTGAAAAGTTCAATGAATCTCAATGGATCGAGAAGTTTTCAAAACATTTAAAACTTAAATTTCTTTTTCATTTTTCATGGTGGAAATTGGTAAATCGTTATTTACCTACCTTCAAATATTCTGCAACTAGATTACGGAATCCATGTTATAGGTTGTAGAGTATGTTGGAATAGTGTCTAAGGCTGTAACTATATTAGGCAATTATTTGACCCGATTGTGCATGGTCCTTTTGGGCTGCCTTCACCATAGCAACTTGATAGGATGATTTATTAAGAGATAGTAAATATTATTAGTATATTATGAGAATAATATAAAGAATAATATATTAATATAAGTCATAGAATTAATTAGAATTAATTTGGTGACTTAAAGAGATTAGTTAAATAAGAGGGTATAAACTGTCAATTGCTTGATAGTTAAACTTTAGACTGTAAATCATTATTGATAAAGGATCGGACGATTTCTAAGGCTAGGATAAGCCAAAATCATCCATAGGGTTATCAAGGAAAGGATATGGATTAACTTAAAGTCTAAGTTATCCAATTAGGGTTTAAGTTGTAACCCTTAAGGAGTCTATAAGTATAAATAGATCCTATGGCTAAGGGAATTCGACATCCCATCTAAAGTAGAGAGACTCTGGCCGAATTCCTCCCCTCTCCTCTCTCCCAAATCATCCTCCTTGCTGTTTGGTGTTTGTAAGCCATTAGAGGAGTGATAATTGTGACTCTAGAAGCTCCAAGACAACAAGATCAACAAGGAATTCAAAGGTATGATTCTAGATCTGTTTCAATATTGTTATTACACCTAAATAGTCATTAGAAGTCTTGGATTCAAAGCATGTTTGATTAGAAAGCCTAGATCCAAGCATTAGGGTTTTGCATGCGCACATAGGAAAGTTCTTATGGCTAAAACCCATCAGTGGTATCAGAGACTAGCTTGGTTTTCGTTGAATTGTTGCTTGATTGTATGAAACTAAACTGAAAAATTCGATTTTTATGTTTCTGAGTCATGGACTCGGCGAGTTCCAAAGTGGACTCGGCGAGTAGGCCTGACTCGGCGAGTCCCTTTGTGTACTCGGCGAGTCCGAGCGTCAGGATTAGCCAAAAACGGGATTTTTTTTCATATTTATCTTATGGAAACTTACCTTAATCATATTAGATCAACCCTAATCCGATTTTGTGATATATATGACTATATTTTTGATCTAATTGAAGATAATTATCAATTAATAAAATATTTGATTTCCTTATATGATAATTATTAATCAAATATAGATAATTATGTGATTTAGATTATTTGTTATTTGATCCTTTATGTTTTAAATGTTTAAAACTTGTCCTCAAGTTTTGAAATTTATGTTTTGTGATTAAAAGTTTAATTTAGACAATTTAAATTTCAAACCCTAGAATTTTACAAGTTTAAAATACAACCCTATACTAATATAATATTACAAGATTAATATATATATATATATATATATATATATATATATATATATATGTATGTATAACTTAAATGCTAGTCTTACCGTTAGTAGGCCTCATTCACGAAGCCGGTCTATAAGGTGGGTATAAGGTTGCAGCCTATAAAATGGCGCTTAATGGGTGTACACTCACACCCACCGCTCGCTTGATTGGTGGAGGGTCGTTATCTGAACGGGTAGGATAGGGCAACCTCATCCTCTCATTAAAAGTATAATATGAAATACAAAGTAACTACATGTTTTCTTAAAATTTCCCAATCTTAGTTACTTTAGGAAAAGTGAATTAATGCAATCCCATGAAATTACACTTTGCACCTTGCTAAGAAGTTAGTGGAGCGTGTGTGGTTTACCGGTACACTAATTGGTTCTAAGCGAAGGTGGCGAAGGGTGATTCATTGTTTATCATAGTTCAATGGAGCGTGTGTGGTTTACCGGCACATCGAATAGGTGATCGTTACAATGAAGGCACCACATTAATTTGTATGGTAATTCACACCCGCTTTGTGATCCTCGGTATCCCAGTCACAAACAAGAGGGGCATATCGAGATTTAAACATGCCATTGAAAAGTTTCAATGAATCTCATCCGAACCTAGGAATTCTCAATACATTTAGGACTTAAAGTTATGTTTTTCATGGTGGAGAATTAGTGAATCGTCATTCACTTACCTTCAAATTGTTTGCATATTAGATTACGGCATCCCTTTTCTAATGTGTAAATATTGTTGTTGGATCCTAGCCCTAATTCTTCTTATTGGGTGATAATTAGGGATTCATATTCTAATCTATCTTTGTCCTTTCCATTTGTAGATGTCGAACGCTAACAATGCTGTTGCGAGTTCTTTCACTTTGATGAGCCTTTGTCAAAAGGTCACCTTTGATGGAACGAACTTTAGCGAATGGATAAGATACATTCACACGATTACTCGCTATGAGGATAAGGAGTATGTCCTCGATGAGAAGCTCGAGAAAATCAACCCCGAAATCGCTACTCCCGCCGAAATCACCGCTTTCGAAACTCACGAGCGTGATGCAACGAAAGTGCATTGCATCATGATCGCGACAATGAACTCCGAATTCCAAAAGTCCTACGAGGACATGTATCCGTACGAAATGCATCAAGACTTATTGGAGCGATACCATCAAAACGCCAGACAAGAGCATTATGAGATTTTCACAAACATGATTTCCGCTAAGATGGGTCATGGAGAATCTCTTACCGTGCACTTGCAAACGATGCAAAGCTATGTCGACTACCTTCGCAAGTTAAATGTTGACTTTGGGGAAGACTTGGCGATCGACATGGTGCTTCACTCTTTGCCTCCGAGCTACAATCAATTTAGGATGACCTATCACATGAACAAAGAAGAGGTCACCCTAAGCAAACTCCAAGGTCTCTTGAGGGTCGCTGAGAGCAACTTCAAGGACAAGTCTGTTGCACCAACTCCAAATCCGCCCGCTGCTCCTGTCTTGGCAATTGGACAAGGAAAAGGAAAGAAGAGGAAGCTTCGTCAAAGAACCATCGCAAGGTGGAAGCCCGAGATGGTGCCTCTTCTAGTGGGACCAAAGTTGATCCCGCTAAGCCCTGCTCTAATCCGAAGGAGGCAGAGTGCCACCACTGCCACAAGATGAGACATTGGAAGAGAAGCTGCCCGGAGTACCTGCAAGCCATCAAGGAAGGAAAGATCAAGCCATCTTTCGCAGGTATATATACAATTAAATCTAATGATTCCCACAATACTTCTTGGGTTCTTGATACCGGTTGTGGTTATCACATTTTTTCTAATGTGCAGGGACTAAGAAGAAGTAGAGACGTGGAGCATGGAAGAATAAATCTAATCATGGGGAACAGAAGATCGTCGCCTGTAACCAAGATTGGAGTGTATTCTTTAGTGCTTAGGAATAGTTTATCTTTAGATTTGAACAATTGTTACTATTCGCCAGAAATGGCTAGAAACATCATTTCTTTTCATGGTTTGTTTAGACAAGTTTTTAGATTTTCTTTTAATAATGAGAATGGTTCTATTTTAGTTTATCTAAATGGTGTCTTTTACTTTGAAGCTATACCATGTAATGGAATTTATGAAACTGTTATGATTGTTGATAACTTAGGAAATGATGTTTTGTACTTGGATTCTTCCAATAGTATGGATAAGGCATCCTTATGGCATTTTCGTCTTGGACATATCAACAAGAAACGCATAGCCAAACTCCAAAAGGATGGAGTGTTGGAGTCATTCGACCTTAGGGAAGATGACACATGCGAGTCTTGTTTACTTGGAAAGATGACTAAGTCACCCTTCGCTGGTACGTGCGAAAGGGTGAGGGTCTATTAGACCTCATACATACCAATGTGTGTGGACCATTTAGATCTACCACGAAGGATGGTAACCGCTTCTACGTGACTTTTACCGATTACTATAGTAGATATGGGCTCCTTGGCTCAAATTATCTTAATAACTTGCTTCAAGGCTTCAAAATTGCTTTTATATGGTTGTTCTATGATACTTGGTACATCTCTTATTATCATTTTTGTTAATCTAGAAAACTATACATGCTTTGCACACTTATATATATGCGGTTTATTCCCAAACCTTTATTAGAAAAAATAGGTCTTTTTGTATAACTTTTGATAAAAAAAAAAAAAAAAAAAAAAAAAAAAAAAAAAGTTGCAATGACATGGATAAAGCCACTGGATCTATATTCAAATGATTCATTTACACTTATGTAAATTTTAAGTACTTAAAATTGTAGTTTATGCATTTTGTTTATCCAAACTAATCAACTTTTTAAGCTTGCTTTCATTCGTAGTGAAGTTAAGATACATAAGAAACTACCATGATATACAACATTTGTGTTATTTTGGAAGTATTGATATCTTTTTATTATTGTAAGTTTTGAAAAGTAATATTTATTTATTATATATTTGTATCAAATTAAGTTTAAACATAAATAATGATAGGAGCACAAATCTAAAATAAAATGATATTATATAACTATAAAGTAAAAATATATATATTAATAAAACCTTGAGTGTTTAGTGTTGCAAATTGATTTTTCTCTTTTAGGTCATTTCTTGCCTTTTGTTCCCCTCACTCATGTTGGGCCAAGTTTTTCTGAATAAAGACCCCTTTTTATTCCAAATTACTTGATATAAGTTGATAGGAAAGTCCAACAATATATTAATGAAATATGCACGAAATCATTCTAAGTCTTGTATTTGGTCGATTTGAGAATTTTGCATATAACCTTAACAAGTTAGACATACATTTTGTCTTCATCAATGGATAATGTTGAAGGTTTTCTTTATTTAAAAGTTTGTTTTGTAGAAGACGAAAAACACCAAAAACTTATCGTAGAAAGAAAAAATATACATGAATTGGACTATACCAAAAGAAATAATAGCTAGTTTTCTTAAGCAATTTGATTCTTTCTTATTGTGGAAATTTGTTAGACTCTTTAATTAGGCCCAATAATATGTTGTGGTGCATTGTTGTCTACTATAATGATTAATTAATCTTTTTTAATTTTTATAATTTCTTATATTGTTGCAAGAAATACCCTCAAAACCAACAAAATAATAAGTAAATCACATATTTTGTATGAACCTTAAATACAAGATCCACTGCTCGTTGAAAATATAAGTTAATTGAGACTCTTCCCCATAATTTTTTTGTCTAGTGATAAGATCTATTGTTAATCTCTTTATTAGTGTACATCTTTGTTATTCGTGAATAATTTAGGGTCATCTTTTATTGTTCATAATTTTTTATGATGTTTGTATGTGCATTTTGTTCCGAAGGATGGGAGTAGGATGACGATTGATGGTGTAAATAGTTGTAAAGGCTATTTCACCATTATTAACATGTAGGTAAATGTAAAGGGATTAGAGTTATGTGATAGTCGTGTCATTGTGTCAATGATGTGTCAGTGTTTAAGTTACAATATTGATGTACTATCAGGTCCGTCTTCCATCTTTCAATCTAGGGTTGGTTCTTTCTAGGCTAGTTGATTGACCTGAAGACTATAAATAAACTGTAAGTAAGTCAGCTGGGAGAGGATCCCACACGACTCTCCGACGGTTAAGTTATCGAGAGGATAAATTATCGATCGATTATACAAGAGAGTTAATGCAACGACCCAATTTTCACATCCAAAAATTTCGTTTTTAAAACATTACTTTAGAAAATGTTAATAGATAAAAACATTGTTTGACCAAACTACATCACAACATAAACCATGTTCAAAAGTCAAGTCATACAACCAATCGAAACATCAGAGTATAAATCCCAAGGAAATCTAGTAAATGTGAAAACCAATGTGTGTGCATGATGTGTCGCTACCGAGCCAGCTCCTTCCCCTTCGATGAAGAGGTACCTGAAACCAAAATTGTAAACTGTAAGCACAAAGCTTAGTGAGTTCCCCCATCATACCACATACCATACAATATATATCATACATACTGTCAGGCTATTCTGGGGTGCCTGACTACCCGGTACGGCAATTCTGGAGTGCCGACTACCCGTGCGGCCATTCTGGGGTGTCGTCTTACCCGTGTCAAGCCATTCTAGGGTGCTGACCTACCCATGTCAAGCTATTCTGGGGGGCTGACTACCCTTCGGTCCTAACAACCGAACCTCGGGGACTATTTCACCCCCTACTACTACCATCACATATATCATAACACAAACGTAATATTAGACATATCTGGGGTGTCTAACTACCCTTCGGTCCTAACAACCGAACTCTACTACTAACACATACCACGTAACATATCAGGTAGTAGCAAACCTAGATGATATCACAAAGACAATCATCTAACATACAACTCCTACTGGTGGGCCGGCATTGTGGCCTTAGACCCACCGCTACTGCAAGGTAACTCACCTCGGAGTAGCTGCTGATCTTCGTGGGAATAGTCTGACTGCTGCTGCTGCTGTTCCAGAAATCCTCTGGTTGTATTCCCACCAAACACTTAGTCAAAAACTGCTAACTGACCTTTGGGTAAAATGACCATTTTACCCCTGATCATGCCCTAAGTCAAAATCAGAGTCAACTTCCAGTTGACCCGACTCACCGAGTTGGCTCGCCAACTCGCTGAGTCCATGTCCAAACGACTGTCCTGAATTCTGTTTCTACTCGTCGAGTTAGGCGTCGACTCGACGAGTTTTCCTTCCAAACTGATGTTCAAGTCCTTCATCCTACTCGCCGAGTTGTATGAACAACTCGCCGAGTTCATCTTCATCTGATGAACAAGTTGTATTGCGACTCGCCGATTTGTATGAACAACTCGCCGAGTCTGATCTTGATCTAAGGAGATTTTCTTGAACTCGCCGAGTCTGGGAATTGACTCGCCGAGTTCCACTATGGGTGAGTTTTGGCTTCCAACTCACCGAGTCCCTCCTGGACTCACCACACGACTCAACATAACAAAAGGGTACAAACCCGGAGACTCGCGACTGGACTCGCCGAGTCAGATGAGCGACTCGCCGAGTCCGCTCCATGCAAGAGCTAAAAATGTGATTTTGCTCGAATCCAATCCATGTCATTCGTAGATCTGGGCTCGTAGAACATGAATAACACGTAAAGTTTCCAACTTTACGTGTAAATATCCATCTATGGGGTTTTTAGGGTTTAAAATGCACCAAAAGAGTAGATCTAAGGTTTATATGCAATATGTACTCATAAAGGTAGTGGATTTGAGCTCCTAGAGCTCAACTATGCTTGGATCTAGAGACCAATCAACTTATTTCGAAATATTATGCACATACAATCTTGGGGAATGGCTCAAGAATGTCTTAAATGAAGCAATAAGCATAGAAACAGGGGAAAAACGGGATGTACCTCAATGGAACTGCTGAGAGAACACAATGGTGCTTGGATGGCTTCCCTTCTTCTGGATCTACTTCCCTTTTTCTTCAAAACCTTCAAGAGAACACAACAAATGCTTCAACTCTTCAAAGAACAAGCTTAAACGAGGGTTGGGAGCTCTGGGGGTGAATGGGGGCTGGCCTGGGGCGGATGTGTAGCTTAAATAGGGTGCAAACCCCTGATACTTAGGGTTTCATCCAACAGCGATGACTCGCCGAGTCCAGGATATGGACTCGCCGAGTCGCCAACTTAAACGTGTCCCGGGTCCCGTCCCTACTCGGCGAGTCGGACCTATGACTCGCCGAGTCCAAGGCTTAAAAAGGAAAAATATTCAATTAATATTTACATACCAGGAACCAGGTGCTACAAATCTCCCCCACTTATTTTAGACTTCGTCCTCG
Source organism: Lactuca saligna (assembly GCF_052625555.1). Classification (NCBI taxonomy): domain Eukaryota; kingdom Viridiplantae; phylum Streptophyta; class Magnoliopsida; order Asterales; family Asteraceae; genus Lactuca; species Lactuca saligna. The sequence goes on from NC_136422.1 coordinate 151,789,984, forward strand.
AAGTCTGCTGCTCAATCCTGGAACAGCTCGGGGTAACGCTCCATCATCTCATCCACTGGCTCCCAAGTCCATTCCGAGCCCCTGCGGTGCTGCCATTGCACCTTCACTAGCTCCACCCTCTTGTTCCTCAAATCCTTCGACTTCCTATCGAGGATTGCGACTGGGCGCTCAATGTAATTCAGGCTGTCATCAACTTGAATATCCTCCAAATGCACTACTGCTGAATCATCCACTAGGCACTTCCGCAGCTGAGAAACATGGAAAGTGCTATGGATTTGGCTGAGCTCGACCGGTAGATCCAATCTATACGCCACCTTGCCCACCCGGGCTACAACCCTGAACGGTCCGATAAATCTCGTGCCCAATTTGCCCCGCTTCCTGAATCAAATGACGCCTTTCCAAGGCGACGCCTTCAGGAGAACCATATCCCCGACTTGGATCTCTAAGTCGGATCGACGCTTGTCGGTGTAACTTTTCTACCAACTCCGAGCAGTCTGAAGCCTGCTCCGAACCTGCTGGATCCTCTCGGTCGTCTCGAGCACCACCTCGGTGCTCCCCATGACCCTCTGGCCAACCTCACCCCAGCATATCGGGCATCTGCACCTCCGCCCGTACAACATCTTGAATGGGGGACGGTCAATACTCGTGTGGTAGCTGTTGTTGTATGAGAACTCAGCCATGGGAAGATAGGTATCCCAGCTACCACTGAAATCTAACACACATGCCCGCAACATATCCTCCAAAGTCTGGATGGTCCGCTCGCTCTGAGCATCCGTCTGCGGGTGAAAGGCGATGCTAAAATGCAAACGAGTGCCCAACTCGTCATGAAACTTCTTCCAAAATCTGGAAGTGAATCGCACATCTCGGTCTGACCGGGACGAATAGAGAATCGGGACTTCTGCGCCTCCTCCATCAAGATCTGGTGCATGCCTCCGTGATAGGCACCCACACCCTGCGGTGTAGTGTCAATAGTCCTCGACTATCATAATCGAAGGAGGAAACCTGACCCACCACACGTTCGCTCTTCCGATGTTCCTCCTTGATAGCCTCCTGTTGAGCCTCCCGAATCTGCTCCAACAGGGGAGTCACCACAGTCATCCTCATGCACATATCCCTGATCGGCGCCGCCTTGCGGCTAAGCGCATCGGCCACCACGTTGGCCTTTCCAGGGTGGTAAAGAATCTTACAATCATAATGCTTCACCACGTCCAACCATCAACATTGCCTCATGTTCAGATTCGGATGATCCATGAGGTACCTCAAACTCTTGTGGTCTGTGTATATGGTACACCGAACCCCGTAGAGGTAATGCCGCCAAATCTTGAGGGCGAAAACTGTTGGATAAGGTGTCTAAGTCCATAACTATTTCTGGTATGTACTTGACCCGACCCGGCATGGTCCATTTGGGTTACATGGCACCATGCAATTGGATAGACTAAATGAGAGAAATAACACTTGGAGAATATTAATATATTATAAGTTCTAATATATTAATAATATTATTTGATTAGTGTGATCAAGAATTAATTTAGAATTAATTAAGTGATCAAAAGAGAACTAATTAAATATATGGGTTGATTATGTAAATCATTCATATCCTGTATAGTGGGCTAAGAGGCTCCATGGATTATCAAGTTGGGTTCCACCCATTGGATGCTCCATGGGAGTTACAAACCCATGGGTCATGGAAATGAAGAGTCATGACACATTAAGGTTTACATGGTGTAACCCTAGATGTGTCAACACTATATAAGAATCATATTCTCCACCAAAATGGGCTACACATGTGAAACAAGAGGGCTAGGCCGATTTCAAGTAGTGTGCATTTTCTCAAAAGTCTTTCCAAGAGCATTTGGTGTTGTGTGAAGCATTTGAGGCATCACACTTGGGGTGCTAGGCTCATAAGGTTTCAAGGAACATAAGCAACAACAAGGTAAGTTATTCTATCTATCATTCAAGTTAAAATTGTTCCCCATGTATGCTAGATAGGAATATAGCCTTGGAATTCAACTTTGCATGATAATTAGACAAACATAGATCCAAGGTTATTAGGGTTGCATGTACACTTAGGAAGTGTTAGAATGCTTAAAACCCAACAGTGGTATCAGAGCCTAGGCTTGTTTGTTTGTTATTTGTGCTAAAAAGTTGAAGGAAGTCGAAAAACTTGTTGTCTGACTGTTGGACTCGTCGAGTCCATGGGGGGACTCGTCGATTTCACTTGTATCTTCAACCTACTCGTCGAGTGGGTTAATGCACTCGGCGAGTAGGGTCGACAGAGTGCAGATTTTCGACTTTAGTTGCTGGAAATTGATTAGAAACATTACCCTAAACTGTTTTGGTACTTGAAAACTTGTTTTAGATGGTGTAATGTCTTTGCTAATTCATTTACAACAACTAGTTATCAAAATTACAAAGTTTAAAGTGTAATTTTGATTTATGAATGTGTTCATATTCATGTTCTTGTTCTTATGATGTTTTAGATGATCATAGGAATTATTTGTAACCTATGTGGTAGATTAATTCTTGATCATAATGTGTTTTAATGGAGTCCATAACTTGTCCTCAAGTTATGGAATACCAAGAGTCACACTTGAATTAAAACCATTAAAAGAACACAAGAGTTAGGAAAATGAAGAGTCTTCATTTTATTACTCTATTAAACTCATAAGTTACAAGAAATGAAAAGTTTTGAAAGTTACAAAACTTGCCCTCAAGTTTTGGAACAAGTAAAGTCTTATTAAAACTATGGTTCCAACCCTTAGAATTTTAAAAGTTAAAATTCAACCCTTATACTTATATTATTATAATTTAATAATTATATATATATATATATATATATATATATATATATATGTATGTATGTATAAGAACAAAGTCGTCTTACTGCTAGTACGCCTCATTCACGAAGTCGGTCTATAAGGTGGGTATAAGGTTGTTGCTTATAAAATGGCAACTTAATGGGTGTGTGTGTGTGTGTATATATATATATATATATATATATATATATATGTATGTATAAGAACAAAGTCGTCTTACTGCTAGTACGCCTCATTCACGAAGCCGGTCTATAAGGTGGGTATAAGGTTGTTGCTTGTAAAATGGCAACTTAATGGGTGTCCATTCTCACCCACCGCTCGCTTGACTGGTGGAGGGTCGTTAGCCGAACGGGTAGGACAAGGACTTATAAATTCTCATTAAAAGTAGGATGAATATTACAAAGTAACTAAATTTTTATTAAATTCCCAATCTTAGTTACTTTAGGAAAATGTGAATAAGGTGTTAATCCATGAAATTACACTTTACACTTTGTCTAAGTCGTTGGTGGAGCGTGTGTGGTTAACCGGCACACTAACTTGGACTTAACAAGGTAGGTAAAGGGTGACTTAAGGTTTATTATAGTATCGATGGAGCTTGTGTGGTTTACCGGCACATCGATTGAGTGATAAACTTTAAGGGTACCAAGTGATTTGCATGGTTACTTCACACCTAGTTTTGTGATCCTCGGTATCCCAGTCACAAAACTTGGAGGGCACACTCGAGATTGAAACATGCCTTTGAAAAGTTCATTGAATCTCAAAGAATCTAGGAATTTCTAAGAACCAATCAAAACCTAATATCTAATATTTCGGTTTTCGTGGTGGAAATTGGTGAATCGTCATTCACCTACCTTTCAACTATGTTATAGCTTGGATTACGGCATACCTCTTCTAAGTTATAATATATTGTGATTGGATACTAGCCTTAATATTACATTTGGGTGTTTTATTAAGGACTCTCTTAATATCTAAACTAATCTTGTCCTCTTCCTTCAGATGTCTTCAAACAAGCTCGAACCTCGTAGTGAGCGATGTATTTTCATCAGCTACCCGCAGAAATCCTTTGGATATCTCTTCTATAAACCGAAGGACAATGTTGTCTTTGTCGCGAGGAGAGGAGTTTTCCGAGAGCGAGAACTCATAGGCCAAGGAGACAGTGGGAGGCAAATCGATCTTGAAGAGATTCAAGAGTCGATAGATGAAGGAACCTCAACCGCTGGTGCTCAACCCGAGGAAGAAACTCCGGTTGAACCGATTCACACATCATTACCTCTTAGACGTTCCGAAAGAGTTAGGTTTCAACCCCACTTGTATGGTTTTCATATTACTACCGAAGGGGACACGTATATTAGTGATAGTACACTAATAAATCATGATGAACCTAATAGCTATAAGGAAGCCATGGCAGGCCCGGAGTCTGCGAAATGGAAAGAGGCAATGGATAGCGAGATCCAATCCATGTATGATAACCAAGTTTGGAATTTTGTTGATAATGTGTCCGGACGTAAGACCGTTAGGTGCAAATGGATCTTCAAGAAGAAGACCGACGTGGATGGAAAGGTACACACGTATAAAGCGCGATTAGTTGCGAAGGGCTTTACTCAAACTCCCGGAGTTGACTATGAAGAGACCTTCTCACCAGTTGCGAAGATAAAATCTATTAGAGTGATGCTAGATATTGCCGCATTTCATGATTATGAGATTTGGCAAATGGATGTCAAGACCGCTTTCCTTAATGGGAAGTTGGCTGAGGATGTTTACATGGCTCAGCCAGAAAGGTGTGTGGATCCGAAGCATCCGAATAGAGTGTGTAAGCTTGAGAAGTCCATTTATGGACTAAAGCAAGCGTCTCGCAGATGGAATATTTGCTTCGATGAGAAAGTCAAAGAGTTTGGATTTGTACGAAGCGAAGATGAATCGTGTGTATATGTTAAAGCCAGTGGGAGTGTAGTAAGCTTTCTCGTTCTATATGTCGATGACATATTACTCATAAGAAACGACGTCCCGACTCTACAGGAAGTTAAGTCGTGGCTCGGGAAGTGCTTCGCTATGAAGGACCTCGGAGAGGCTTCCTACATTTTGGGAATAAAGATAGTAAGAGAAAGAAGTAAGAGACTAATAGGACTTAGTCAGAACACTTACTTAGAGAAGGTACTAAAACGTTTTAGTATGGAAAACTCGAAAAAGGGAGAATTACCGATACAAAACAATGCCAAGTTGAGTAAGACTCAAAGTCCGAGTACCGAAGCCGAGATAGCTGAAATAAGCCGAGTTCCATACGCTTCCGCAGTTGGCTCAATCATGTACGCTATGACTTGTACTCGCCCTGATGTAGCCTTTGCATTGAGCATGGTTAATAGATATCAAGGGAATCCTGGCAGAGTCCATTGGGTTGCGGTGAAGAATATCCTTAAGTACCTTCGGAGGACGAAGGAATGGTTCTTAGTCCTTGGAGGGAGTGATGACTTGAAGGTGCGAGGGTATAGTGACGCCAGTTTTCAGACCGACAGGGACAACTACCATTCGCAGTCGGGATGGGTCTTTACCCTAAATGGAGGAGCAGTAACTTGGAAGAGTTCCAATGTAACACCGTAAATTTCAAGACAAAATTTTCATTTAAAATAATCATTTTATTCTTAGAAACGCTTGTTTAAAATCTCATTCATAGTCGAATTACAAAACATAACTCCATTTTCACTTGCATAGAAAACCAGGATCCTCCAAAATATGACTCTTTCTCTGGTGTGTACAATCAAGTCGGTGTCGTCCCGTGATACTGAAAGAAACCTGAAAAAAATCACACAAAACACTGTAAGCACGAAGCTTAGTAAGTTCCCCAAAATACCACACATAACACATATTAGCCACTCGAGGCTATAACTCTATGGGTCCGTGCACCCAAACTCTGTGAACCCTCAGGTTATAACTCTGGGAACCTTCTGGTTCCAACTCTATAAACATGCACAACATAAATCACATAGAAGTAATGCAGTACAACACATCACGTACATATAGCATACAAGTACTCTGATCACATAACTCTGGTTACCTACTCGAGGTAAGGTATAGTGAGAAGACTCACCTGGCAAGCAGAAAGCAGATATCCCCACACTTAAATCTCGAACTCGCCACCGCCTAACACGTAAGGCAAATACTCTCATGAATATAACTCTCGAGACTAGAATCAATCCTCTCATGGCACCCTCTTAAGGGTAAAAGACTATTTTACCCCTCTCTTGGCCCAAAGGCCACATCACTGACCAAACCCTAAAAGTCAACGGCCAACCCTTGGTCAAAATCAAAGTCCTCAGTCAAAGTCAACCCCTGACTGACCCTACTCGCCGAGTCAACCCTGTGACTCGTCGAGTTCCCATAATCAGAACTTCACTCAATCCGCGACCTAACTCGCCGAGTCACCCCGAGACTCGCCGAGTCCAACAACTCTGAGTCCACTCGCACACAACTCACCGAGTCATCCCTTGACTCACCGATTCTCGACTCAACCAGAGAATATCGGGACCCTTTGACAAGACTCGCCGAGTCCAAGAATAGACTCGCCGAGTCTAAGGCTATCATCAACCTACTCGTCGAGTTGTTCTTCCAACTCGCTGAGTCCCAGCTCATCTTCAAGCAACTCGTCGAGTACACCCATGTGACTCGTCGAGTACCACCGGTCTGAATCCATTCAGAAGCATTCCAGGCCATGCAACTGCTCCAAAAACATAGTTCTAGCCTCCCACCACTCATCCATCACGTAAAGTGGCAAACGTTACGTGAATCCAAAGAGAACTAGGCCGTTTGCACATTGGGCTAGGGTTTGGGACATGTAAGCTTCACTAAACACTCCAACACAGGGACTTTCATGCTCTCTGATTCTTCTCCCTTCCAGATATGTGGTAGCAACCTCAGATCTAACCTCTAGACTTCCCATTTCATCCATAGACAAATTCCCACAAACCCCAAAATGAAGAAACAACATAACAACAGCCCAATAACGAGATATTACCTCTAAGAGATGCCCCAACTGCAATGTAATTGGAATCCAAGCAACGCCCCTTGCTCCAAGCCTTCAATCTCCCAAAATTCCTTCAACAATTACTTCTCCAAGCTCCAATCCACTCAAAAATGGTGCTTCTCCGCGATTTAGGGTTTTCTGGGGCTCAAGGGGTGATAAAGAGGCTGGGAGGAAAACATAATGATCTTTATATAAGGCTCAACCCCGAGAATTAGGGTTTTCTCCACTCAGCGCCTACTCGCCGAGTCCATCTCACTGACTCGCCGAGTCGGCTACTTAACACGCGACCAAGTCGAGACTCTACTCGCCGAGTCCATCCATGGACTCGCCGAGTCACTCTTTCACAACTCACTCTTTTAGCCCCTTCAACTCTACTCTTGATATTTCGGGATGTTACAATTCTCCCCCACTTAAATTAGGCTTCATCCTCGAAGCCTACAGCAACTCAACTCCAAAAATACTGCCACAACGTGCCACCTGACCTTAATCGGACCAGGTCTCATAAGGCATACCCATCGAAACTCAAACACACTTTCCCTTTCCTTACGGTGTCCTGACCACTGTCTCGAACCGGGCACCGGATGTACCCTCTGATAACCACACTCAACGATCCGAGAATTACCCATGAAGCATCACTGCCCCAAATCTCAACAATCACTCGACCCATAAGGGTTAGAAGCCATGAACCATCGGATCCCCGATCCGAATCCCACTCTATCCAATCCGTGACGACGGAAAGACCCACTCTTCAATCCCAGAGCAACTCCCATGAGTCCTCTTCTTGCAATCACACACCCATGCCGCACCAACCTTCGCACTCTCGGGTTAGGAAAACCCGTCACACTGATGACATCTCTAACATCCCCAGGAGAAACCACCACTACGCACACATCCCTGGATCAGAATCAAGCTGGGAGTCCCAGACTCCATCCCTGCATCCATCCTGAGACTCTTGGCTCTACACCCGCGGAATCCCTTCCGCATCCTCATCAGACATCCCATCATGATGTCATTCCATACCACTATCACAGACACAGTGTTCGACCACCATTCTCCAAATCATCCATTCTCACTACAACTTCCACTTCCGCGAATCAACACTTTCCCCAGCAAATGAGGGTCCGACACTTCCTCCCATACAACAGCTCAAAGGGTGGCATACCAATGCACTAATGATGGCTGTTGATATAGGATAACTCAACCAAGGATAAATACGTGCCGCAACTCCCTCCGAAATCTAATACACATGCCCGAAGGATGTCTTTGAGCGTCTAAATCGTTCGCTCCCTCTGAGGTGTCCTCAGACATCATCATGATAAGCTCTAGCTCATTTCTCATATCCCTCTTCGAGACTGAGCACCAGGTCAGCTTTTGACTCCACAGCTGAGCCTCCAAAGGTCACCCATATCATGATCCAAATATCCCACTAACTTCCTCCCCGTGACCACTATCCCGGCCCTGTGACATGCAAGTCACGAAATTCTCTTTTCCTTATGCGAGAAAATACAATCCAACCGAGGATCGTCTCAACTCTGATCTCTGGTTTCTGCTGCGCATATCCCTTGCGCGTCTCACCGCATTTCCCGATAGAGACGGGGACCCCAGTCTCGCCCCCGGTCCAACATCCAGGCTCCAAAAACTCAATACTAGGGCTACTCAAGCCCAAAACTCTTCCACATCATACACTGATCGGAGAACATTCCATCATCACACTCTCTTGCCATCTAGTGAGTACTACGGCTCCCCGCGGTATCACAACACCCTCTGACTAGTGAGTACTACGGCTCCCCGCAGTATCACAACACCCTCTGACTAGTGAGTACTACGGCTCCCCGCAGTATCACAACACCCTCTGACTAGTGAGTACTACGGCTCCCCACAGTATCATAACACCCTCTGACTAGTGAGTACTACGGCTCCCCGTAGTATCACAACACCCTATGACCCCACTAGCTCGTGCTCCGCAAACTATCATAAGCGGCTACCCATACTCGTCTCGAATATTCATCACAGACTCTAGAGGCAATCGACATAACAGATGCCCACCCTTGCGAAGATCCACTCTCTCAAATAATCTCCCTGGATGCCCATACTCGAAGGGCTCTCACTAGATCCATAGATACCTGATATACCACAAGTCGTCTCAACTCAAGATTCGTGAGTAACTCTGAAATAAAGATTATCATACCCGGATGACTCGGAATACCCCAGCAGAACATCACAAAATCCTGCCACAACCACTGATCTCCTGCCCCAAGCATCATATAGACACAATAATACATTTCCTCTGAACCCCAGAAATAGATCGACATATTTTTTTTATTTTTTTTCCACATTGCAACTTTGGTGCATCCAATTTCTCAATTGGAATACGAGAAAACGCTAACACTACGAAATACGCTGATAATTCTCCGAAACCCTTTTTCCCACCGCTCAAAATCCAACAAGGATACGCATACCGACCCGGGAGTTGGCTGCCCAATCATTCTCTATATACTTGCCCCAACACTGACCAATACCAGATTCCTGACCAATAAACACCTGTCGTGGAGACATTCATCCTTCTCAAACAAGTACTTCCCGTATTAACTCACTCTGACCCCTTTCCTCGATCACCGACATCTCTGGTCTCATGATTTCTTACCGCATATCTCTATACTCCACTTATAACTGCTCTTGACAAATCTTTGCTTTCTTACATACGGCACCCGGTTCTCCCCCACTTAGGGTTCGAACCATCACCAAATAGCACACAACTAACCCGTAACTATATTCTCCAGCAAAATCGCACCTGCCCCCGGAAAGTGCTACAGAACGCCCGATAATCCCCCTTAAGGAAATGAATCGACCTCATATACTCTGAACCTCTGATGAACTCCTCAAGAACTTCTTGTCACGTCTGCCTCTAGTCGTTCCAAATATCGTACCAATCTAGTACCAAACAAATCAACTACTCAATAACATCCCTGGCTCATAGACTGAACCATAAAATCATCGTACCCCTCACCTCAACTCATCAACCAACGCTCCAACATCGGGATCATCCCAAGAACAGGGACCCACTCCCAAATTCAACACCCCATGGATAGAAAACTCTCTGCACCGCTGAACTCGACTGAACTCCCCACTGATACCACTACAATACCTCCTACTATACTCAAATAGGTGTAGTGTGGTCCTCAACTATCTCAGTCCCAACTGACTATTTGCTCATGATAAATCACTGCCTCGCGGCACACATGCTACCTGATACTCTGGTGGGAAATCATCATCAATGACGACCTGCAGGGTTTACCCCTAAACCCAAAACTAAAACATCATGCTTCTCATATTTTTCACACGAACATAATCAGTACCTCCCAGATCATAGGAGGTGACATCTCCTTCATCGATTGATCGCTCAACTCAGATCGAAACTCTCCCTTCTCATTGACTCCTTACTAAAATACTCTGAGGGGCTCTCGATCTCCCTCTCAAGGGACGCCTCTTCGAACTTACTCATGACCGGATAACCAGAGAACCACAAACATCAGTCACTACGAACCATGGTACTCATTCCATGACATCTCTTCTCAATATGCCCCAGTGTATGGTACCCTAACCATAACATCACTCCCCAATCCGCTCCGATGTATGGTACCCGGACCATAACATCACTCCTCAATCCGCTCTGATGTATGGTACTCGAACCATAACATCACTCCTCACTCCGCTGCGATGTATGATACTCGAACCATAACATCACTCGTCAATCCACTCCGATGTATGGTACTCGAACCATAACATCACTCCTCAATCTGCTCTGATGTATGGTACCCGAACCATAACATCACTCTTCAATCTGCTCTGATGTATGGTACCCGAACCATAACATCACTCCTCAATCCGCTCCTTAGAACCTTCAGAATACTCCCTGTATCAAGTATGGGTCCTCTGCTTTCAGTAGTACGGGCCCATACTACCTGCCACATCTACCCATACTTTCCACACGGACCATCCCAGAGCTTCTAAGTAGCTGCTCGACCTGCTCTTTCACCAATCCCATCGCGCGTGCTCGCTCCCCAGCGAAATTCTCTACTCTACAAGCGCACTCATCTGGATAGGGTTATTCCCTAGGCTCTTCCATTGTCCTCCCACTTCTTTGTTATCAGCTGCTGAAGAGCTCCTAATGATGCCAGCCATCTACCTCCTGAATATCATCATATTCACTTGGTAGCTGACTCCCATCATCGAGAGTTCCACAAATCACAAAGCAAGCAACATTCGAGCATCAAAGAATACATAGGACTCCCTCTCTGTGATAACTCCACTTTCTCGGCTCATCCTCGAAAGTACCACCGAACTCTATAACTCTACCCCTCATGGGTTCTAACTGGATACTCTCACTCATCATACACTCAAAAGCATAACACATATAACAACGAGTCCTAGGCTAAGGCATCACAAATCAGGCCACTCTAGTCCTAACATATGAAATACCTAGCCTGTCTCTAGCATGCAATAATATCTCATAAAGTGCATCATAAATATCTCATAACACAAAAGTAAGGGTATTTTGGGAAATCACCGTTCGGGCTCTGGCTGATTGTACACACTGCTCTTTCTTGCTTTCTCTTTGAACTCTTATTCACTTTTAGAAAATTATTTCCTTAAAAACTTTTCTTACTTCCTCAGTTTGACTCCAGATTTACCCGAAGGCGCATCCGAATCCCTCAAACCAAGGCTCTGATACCAACTTGTAACACCGTAAATTTCAAGACAAAATTTTCATTTAAAATAATCATTTTATTCTTAGAAACGCTTGTTTAAAATCTCATTCATAGTCGAATTACAAAACATAACTCCATTTTCACTTGCATAGAAAATCAGGATCCTCCAAAATATGACTCTTTCTCTGGTGTGTACAATCAAGCCGGTGTCGTCCCGTGATACTGAAAGAAACCTGAAAAACATCACACAAAACACTGTAAGCACGAAGCTTAGTGAGTTCCCCAAAATACCACACATAACACATATTAGCCACTCGAGGCTATAACTCTATGGGTCCGTGCACCCAAACTCTGTGAACCCTCAGGTTATAACTCTGGGAACCTTCTGGTTCCAACTCTATAAACATGCACAACATAAATCACATAGAAGTAATGCAGTACAACACATCACGTACATATAGCATACAAGTACTCTGATCACATAACTCTGGTTACCTACTCGAGGTAAGGTATAGTGAGAAGACTCACCTGGCAAGCAGAAAGAAGATATCCCCACACTTAAATCTTGAACTCGCCACCGCCTAACACGTAAGGCAAATACTCTCATGAATATAACTCTCGAGACTAGAATCAATCCTCTCATGGCACCCTCTTAAGGGAAAAAGACTATTTTACCCCTCTCTTGGCCCAAAGGCCACATCACTGACCAAACCCTAAAAGTCAACGGCCAACCCTTGGTCAAAATCAAAGTCCTCAGTCAAAGTCAACCCCTGACTGACCCTACTCGCCGAGTCAACCCTGTGACTCGTCGAGTTCCCATAATCAGAACTTCACTCAATCCGCGACCTAACTCGCTGAGTCACCCCGAGACTCGCCGAGTCCAACAACTCTGAGTCCACTCGCACACAACTCACCGAGTCATCCCTCAACTGACCGATTCTCGACTCAACTAGAGAATATCGGGACACTTCGACAAGACTCGCCGAGTCCAAGAACAGACTCGCTGAGTCTAAGGCTATCATCAACCTACTCGCCGAGTTGTTCTTCCAACTCGCCGAGTCCCAACTCATCTTCAAGCAACTCGTCGAGTACACCCATGTGACTCACCGAGTACCACCGGTCTGAATCCATTCAGAAGCATTCCAGGCCATGCAATTGCTCCAAAACATAGGTCTAGCCTCCCACAACTCATCCATCACGTAAAGTGGCAAACTTTACGTGAATCCAAAGAGATCTAGGCCATTTGCACATTGGGCTAGGGTTTGGGACATGTAAGCTTCACTAAACACTCCAACACAGGGACTTTCATGCTCTCTGATTCTTCTCCCTTCCAGATATGTGGTAGCAACCTCAGATCTAACCTCTAGACTTCCCATTTCATCCATAGACAAATTCCCACAAACCCCAAAATGAAGAAACAACATAACAACAGCCCAATAACGAGATATTACCTCTAAGAGATGCCCCAACTGCAATGTAATTGGAATCCAAGCAACGCCCCTTGCTCCAAGCCTTCAATCTCCCAAAATTCCTTCAACAATTACTTCTCCAAGCTCCAATCCACTCAAAAATGGTGCTTCTCCGCGATTTAGGGTTTTCTGGGGCTCAAGGGGTGATAAAGAGGCTGGGAGGAAAACATAATGATCTTTATATAAGGCTCAACCCCGAGAATTAGGGTTTTCTCCACTCAGCGCCTACTCGCCGAGTCCATCTCACTGACTCGCCGAGTCGGCTACTTAACACGCGACCAAGTCGAGACTCTACTCGCCGAGTCCATCCATGGACTCGCCGAGTCACTCTTTCACAACTCACTCTTTTAGCCCCTTCAACTCTACTCTTGATATTTCGGGATGTTACATCCAAGCAGGAAACTGTAGTTGATTCAACGTGCGAATCAGAGTACATCGCAGCGAGCGAAGCGTCGAAGGAGGCAATATGGATAAAGAACTTCATTAGTGATCTTGGAGTTGTACCTGCCATAAAAGAGCCCATGGAGATTTTCTGTGATAATGAGGGAGCGGTTGCCTTGACAAAGGAACCGAGAGATCATGGTAGATCACGACATATCGACAGAAAATATCACTTTATTAGACATCATGTAGAAGAAGGACAACTCGTAGTGAACAGAATATCATCGGAAGATAACCCAGCAGATCCGCTTACAAGGGACTGAGTAGGGTTAAACGTTTGCATCATGCTAGGAGTATTGGGCTGAAGAATGATATTAGCATAGATTAGATAGTATTAGAAACATATAATAGATAAATGTAATTAACATTTGATGATTGAATAAAGGAGTTTTATTTATAAGTAATGTTACTATCTTATGTTAATTGTTTAAATATTGTTTCACTTTGCATGTTTTGACTTCCAGAATAATAATTTTATTAAGAATAATCGTCTTGTTCAAATAGTCCACAATCGTTCATATGTCGGAAGTAGATATGAATGAAGATTGTCATGAATAGGTGTGTAGAGTGTCTAAATGGTGTTAGACATAGCAAAAGATTGTTGCAACGTTCATGAGTGCTTATGAAGTAGGTTTGAGCATTGGGACAAACTCGCGCTTGCTGGAATCACCTTATGGAATGTGATAGTAAATGGGTGATTGCAAGACGATAATATCATATAGTCTTAAAACCTAGATATATGGTTTGTTATTGGTTAATTGATTGTACATTGATAATGCGAAAACGCATTGGTAACTCGATGTTATAAAACACATTGTTGTGTGTAGTTGGTTAATGAATAAGTAAATGCATATAAGTCGAAGTTTATCTGTAACTTTTATCCTAAGAAGGGAAAAGTGATATCTCGGCCGCTCGATGATTTGATTTGACTTATGTGTCGGGCCCGGTCAGAACTGAATTGATGTGTTCGATTAAGTTCTATGTCAAATAAATCGGAGATCGAGAAACCAAATGCTAGACTAACTATTCCATAGTATTGTCAGCATGATATCTAACAGAGGACTGTACGATCCCTTATCTAAAGGAAAAGATTGATTAGATCAGAGTTTGACAGCGTCTTTGAGAGCTACGATTGCAAATCGGAGTGTACATGTGCATATAGTTACTAGACTTATCCAAGTGGGAAACTGTTGGAATAGTGTCTATGGCTGCAACTATATTAGGCAAGTATTTGACCCGATTGTGCATGGTCCTTTTGGGTTGCCTTCACCATAGCAACTTGATAGGATGATTTATTAAGAGAGAGTAAATATTATTAGTATATTATGAGAATAATATAAAGAATAATATATTAATATAAGTCATAGAATTAATTAGAATTAATTTGGTAACTTAAAGAGATTAATTAAATAAGAGGGTATAAACTGTCAATTGCTTGATAGTTAAACTTTAGACTGTAAATCCTTATTGATAAAGGATTGGACGATTTATAAGGCTAGGATAAGCCAAAATCGTCCATAGGGTTATCAAGGAAAGGATATGGATTAACTTAAAGTCTAAGTTATCCAATTAGGGTTTAAGTTGTAACCCTTAAGGAGTCTACAAGTATAAATAGATCCTATGGCTGAGGGAATTCGACATCCCATCTAAAGTAGAGAGACTCTGGCCAAATTCCTCCCCTCTCCTCTCTCCCAAATCATCCTCCTTGTTGTTTGGTGTTTGTAAGCCATTAGAGGAGTGACAATTGTGACTCTAGAAGCTCCAAGACAACAAGATCAACAAGGAATTCAAATGTATGATTCTAGATTTGTTTTAATATTGTTATTACACCTAAATAGTCATTAGAAGTCTTGGATTCAAATCATGTTTGATTAGAAAGCCTAGATCCAGGCATTAGGGTTTTGCATGCGCACATAGGAAAGTTCTTATGGCTAAAACCCATCAGAGTATTGTGTTGGATCCTAGCCTTGATGTTTCATTTGGGTGTTACATCAAGGATTCTTATCAACTTACTTGAATTTTCTCCCGTTTTGTAGATGTCTAAATCTAACAATGGTCTTCCCAAATCCCTTGGAACAAGCTTTCCAAATGAAGATGACGTTCCAAGATACGATAAAGGAAATGAGAGTCATGCTTCACTTCCTCCATCTCCTCTTATTGTTCTCCCTAACCCACGTGATCGAAGGCTTGAAAAGTTCAAGCTCACTGAAGCCCTAATGGAAATAAAACATGAAAATGGGCAACCTGTGTGTGCATACATCTTAAAGATGAAGTCACATATTGACAGGTTAAGGATGTTGGGTGCCGATTTGTCAAGGAAGATGGTTGTAGACTGGGTTCTTCAGTCACTTCCTGACTCATATAGTGACTTCGTAAGAGAGTACTATATGATGGAACATGACGTGACCCTCATGGATTTGACCTATTTACTTATTGCGACCGAATCAACAATGATTTGGCGCAATGGTAAAGCAAACTTGATTGGTCAATCGAACTCCCAAACTTCATTGGACATTGGCAACATTGGAAGTCCAAAAAAAGGCTGAGATTGTCCCATGTGTTGTGCCAAAGAAGTCCATTTGCTTTTACTGCTAAAAAGAAGGGGTATTGGAGACGAAGTTGTCCTGACTACCTGAGAGATCTAAGAGATGGGAGAGTCAAAACGTATGGCTCTACTTCAGGTAAATCCACTAACTAACTCTATAAGTTCCTATTTTTTTTTATTCTTATGGAATGATGTGATAAGATTACATTTTGATGTTTTGTAGGATCGAAAAAAAGAAAGGAAGCTTAAGGAAGAAGCGTGTTGAATCTGATCATGAAGAAATGGATTTTGATCGCATGGATTCGAAGATCGGATTTGTGAGCTGCTACTTTAGAGTTAGGATAGATTGCTAAGAAATATGTAATAGCATAGTTTTCAGTTGAATTGCATTGTAAGGACAATTTTTTCCGCAATAAAATAAAATTTGATTTTGTCTTATTTATTTATCCTTGCAATGGCATGTATGAAAAATTGATGTTTGTATATTTCTATTGTTAGCAATAATGGATTTGATTCTTAATTATGTTAATTATGGAAATGTCAAGAATTTGCCAAATTAGGAAAGATTCTCATTGCCCAAGTTTCAATTGGACAAAAACTTGGAATCGTGCAACTTGGTTTGTGTGATGAATGAGAAACTTTATATTTGAAAATTTAAGACTAATTCATTGACAAAGAATCAAGTGAATGACTAAGAGATCAAGTTTGCAATGCTGTGCAATGGTCTAGTCCACCACAAAGAAAGATAATAGATTCGTTATTGTTTGCCAAAATCTCGGTGAATATGGTTATGCTTACAAATTTAAGTATAATTCTGCATCATTAGAAAGGTCTCAATAAAAGGTAGGACGAATAAGAAGGATCGGTAATGCAGAAAGATAAAAGTTTCTCCATTCTAAGAAGAAGGGGGGGTACCTTCTATCATGTTTTATGATCGTCTTAATGATTAAGAACCATATCTCAAATTAATCCTCTAAGTGAGTCTTAGTGCATTTGTCTGACTAGGAAGAGGAATTGAAAATTGTTGAAATGGTTAAATCAAGAAGTCAATCATACTTCATTCCAATATCGAGTCTTAGAGTTAAGATTGTGATATTCAGTAACACACCTTGTAGGTTTATAACACTTATAAAATGTGGAATAAGGAAATTTCTTATTCTTGCACATTTAAAATTGGTAAGTTGTGATGTCTTGAAGAAGACAAAGACCAACTAGAACCAATTAAGTGAAGTGTTAGTCTTGATAGGATTTCACACTAACTCTTGAATATTTGTTTTGTCAAGGAAACTTCCTTGACAAGAGAATCATATATGTCAAGAGGTCAGTGGGAGTCTAAATGGTCTTGAAAAGTTCAAGAACAAATCAAGAATAAACCAATAGTTAATCACTAGCACACGACTTGATGTTTGCAACCTATCGTGTTGACATAATTTTGGTTATGTGCCATTCCAAATTAATTCAACTATGCAATATGAGTTCCATGAGTTCTCAATTGAATTGCATAAAGGAAAGGCTCCCTATCAATGGTGAGCTTCTTGACAACCTGGAAGCAATGGTGGGCATTCGTGCTACCATAAGGCAAGAAATCAAGAATAAAAAAGTTCAGTCCATATGATTTGGATAGGAACACATACACCAGATAAATCTAAGTGTCATAAGGTTTCACTCCATTCATGAAAATGATTGTGAGAAAATGCTTTCACTAAGAGAGATTTTAGGGAGATAGTATTTGTGAAAATTGTATTCTCAAATTCGATTATGATTACAGCATCCCTTTTCATAGTTCGAATTGTGAGATTTGACAATTAGTCTAAACATTTGGGACTTATTGCTATAAGTTCTGAATTGTTTAGACACACATTCAAGCTATCTAAGGTAAGGTGTATGAGGTTAAGAGGCTTAGATAAACGTTTATCAATGCATCAAGTATCAGAAATTTGAACTTAAGAAATTCAATAAGCATTGTTTTTCTAGTAGTTCAACTATTTTCTGAATACATATCAAAGCTAGTGGGAGCATAAGTGTTATGCTAAAAGAGATAATCATCATGTTAGTGGGAGCATGATTATTATTTTAAGGATTGCAAGTTAGCAATATTAATTATAGAAAACAAAGTTTCACTTTGCAAAGTTGCAGGGGATGAAAAGTTGTTTTTGCTATAATTAAGGGTGAGAATATTATACTTCTTTTTAAAATATAAAAGCTTAGATCGAGAAATTTTAATAAAATTTAGTCAAGGATACATAGTGCATTCTCGAAATTCACTTATGATTATGGCATCCCTCTTCATATTTCGAATTGTGAGAACATGGCACATAAAATATTATGGCAAAAGACTGATAAAGTATCATGTCTTTATGTGAGACATTATGCATCGTGTCCCAAAGGCTTCGGGTATAGGATCGATTGCATATGCTATAATATTTGACCGTTCTAAAATTTTCCAAATGCCTAGGGCATTAAGAGGGAAAAGGGACTAGAACTGGTTTTGACTAAATAATTGAACAACTGTCAAAGGACGATCTGAAGTTCGCTAAGGATTTGTTGCTTGTGAGCAGTTGGAAGTATAATAAAGGAAGGACCATCTTGACATTATTATGAATAGATAAGATTCTATTTAGAGTGAGTTGTCACATGGAAAATATGGAAATGTTTCCATAAATAGGAATTGGATATTAATAAAAATGTCTAGATTAGAAACTTTTATGCAAGAAGGATGTTCAAAGGAATGTACTTTGAATGTGAGACTTCACGACTATGGAATTTTCTTGTAACGATATCCAATAGAGTACTTTGTAATTTCATTGGCCGAGTCTAGGTGACTTTGTGCTGTGACATTACGAAAGGATTGTTGCATAAAATGTTAGATTCTAACATATTCTAAAAGTGGCAAGAATTTGGTATTCTTACACGAACGATAAGGATTGGGGATTGTGAAATGAGTTTCGTTGGAAAAAGTTTTTCAATTAATCTATTTCACAAAGTATGAACCATAGGTAAACAAAGTGTGCATGCTTGGAGCATGGGAAAATTGTTAGTATAATTCAAGTGTCAAGTTGATTATCTGAAACATTAAACGATGAATAATGAGTAATCAATATGGTGATTAAATAAAATGTGTTTTATTTATACTCAAAAGTTTGGGACCATATAGGATTAAGTATTATCATTGTGTGTTCACTTTGCATGTTTTCACTTCCAGAATAACAAGGTTATTCAGAATAACAAGGTGATTCAAACCTCCACAATCGATCATACGTTGGAAGTAGGTATGAAGCAAGACTGTCATGAATCTGTCTGTAGATTTTCTAAAGTGTTTAGGCATAGCACAAGTTTGCTGCAGAGTTCATGAGTGCTTTGATAAGATTAAAGTATTGGATTAAACCCATGCTCACTTGAATCACTTCATGGATTTATCATGGGTGATTAGTGAGACGATAACATTATATATTATTGAAACCAAGACGTGTGAGTTGTTATTTGCTGTTCGGGTGCACATTGATAATAAGTAAACGCACTAATAACTTGGTGTTATAAAACTTATTGTTGTGTGTGATTCGATCAGTATGCAAGCGAGCATTTGAGTTGAAGTTTATCCATTCCTTTTACCCAAAGTGGGATAAAAGTGATATATGTGGGCCCCTAGATGATTTAGTGATGACACCCTAAGCGCTTGGCTAAGTCGGGACTAAGTTGATGTGTTCAATTGCAGTCTGTTATCGGTCGTCATAAATCAGATGTCAGGAAACAATATATAGATAGAGAGAATGATTATAATCCATGTCTCAGTCTATACGATATCTAGAATGGAGGAATATATGATCCCTTATCTAAAGGACACGCTATCTGATAAGATCAGAGTTGATAGCGGATTTTGAAAGCTACGATTGTTGATCAGGTTTTGAAGTCATGCAAAATAGTTATTATACTTATCCAAGTGGGAGATTGTTGGATTAGTTTCTAAGTCCATAACTATTTTAGGATGTACTTGACCCGATTATGAGCATGGTCCTTTTGGGTTGCCTTCACCATAGCAACTTGTAGGATGAATTATGGAGAGAGAGGATTAATTATGATTTATTAATATATTATGAGAATAATATACTAAAGGAGAAATCATACTGTTTAATTAATATTAGTCAATAATTAATTAAGATTTAATTTTATGGCTAAAATAGATTAATTAAACGTAGGGGACTGATATTGTAATTATAAGATAATTGCAATTGGGCTAATGGATTCCATAGAAGTTGGAGTGCACGAATTATATGGGGAAGCCCATAAGAATTCGTCCAAGGCTTCTAAGGAGGGAGTCCATGGGCTGCTTAGGGCTTAAGCTGTCATATTAGGGTTTCCAGCTAAAACCCTAATAGCCTAACTATATATAGAGACCCAATAAGCCCCCAAAAACTTGCCTAAGCAATCCTTTAGGGTTTCTAGATGTTTTTGGGTGCCTCTCCTCTTCATCCTTATTGCTCATGGTGTTTTTGACTCCATTAGAGGTGCAACACTTAAGGCACTAAGTTTTCTGAAGCCAATTACAAGATGATTTGGGATTGTTATGGCTATATAAAAATCAAGGTAAAGATCTAAACCCTTATTCATATGTTAATTATATTATTGTATGTTAGATCTACGGTTTATGAGCTTTGGATAACTTGCATGTACAATTAGATAAACCTAGATCCAAAGTTTTAGGGTTTTGCATGTGCACCATAGGATTGAGGTAGTGCTCATAACTCATCAGTTTTATATCTATTATTTTGGGGTTTTATCTATATTTTGGGCTCATGGTTGAGTTGCCCAAGAAGTTTAGTTTTCCAGTGGTAGTCACGTTAGATCTAGCCATGTTATGGCCTTATGTAGCTTAAAATTGCAAACTTTACTAGATCTTAGATCCCATTAATGCATTAAGTCCTTTATTAAACCCATTCTGAGTCCTAGGGTTCCCTTTAGCATGCATAGACGTAAAGTTGGAAACTTTACGTGATTTCTGAACCTTAGGGGACCAGATCTGCATATTGCGGCTTTGTTTTGAGAGGTTAAGGGTTTAATGGGTCAAGCATTACTCCAATGAGTCTAGGGTTTGGGTTTGACTCAACTTGGATGGTTCCTAAGGGTAAAGTTGGAAACTTTACCCTTCTAGACATCATTTTGAAGGAGATCTGAGAATTAAAGCTCCTAGATTCGATGAAAACAACTTAATGCATTAAGATGTTGGATTCCTAGCTAACTTGGTGGGTTCATTAGGTGAACTTGGCGACTTGATGCCAGTTTTCCCGATTTGTGTAGTTAATGGTGAAACTCGACGAGTTGAAGGATAACTTAGCGAGTTGGGTCAACTCAGACCTTTGACTTTGACGTTTGATTTTAGTCTTTGACCAAGTTTGACTTTTAAGGGGTTTTAGGGCATTTTAAGTTGTATTTAAGGGATTGTTTCTGCTTAGGGGCTATGTAGAGCTGATATTTGGAGTCGGGACCTAGTCAACTATTATTCAGTATTTGAGGTGAGTCTTTTCACCACACTCATGGGTCGAACGCACCAAGGCCAACCCAATATTAATTTTGTAATGATTCGTTTGGGAATATGTAACTGCTTATTATTGGATTTATATGTGTACTTATGTGCAAACCATGGGAGGAGCCCATGACATTTGGCAAGACCATGGGAGGATCCCATGGCTCAGGGATACAAGACCTTGGGGGTGGCCCATGGCATTCCAATGTAGACCATGGAGAGAGTCCACATCAAACTTATATATATATATATATATATATATATATATATATATATATATATATTTGTGCATGGTATTATGTGATAATATGATTCGTGTGTTTTGGGAAACTCACTAAGCTTGTGCTATGTAATGGGATTTTCGTACTCCTTATGGTTGATGTTTATGAAATTAAAAGTTAAAAATTTTCTGAAAAATTTGGGTTGTTACAAGTTGGTATCAGAGCCTTGGTTTGAGGGATTCGGGCACACTTCTGGGTATGTAAGAACTCAAACTGGGGAAATGGTAACAAATTACTTTTCAAAAAGAAACCAAAGTTAAATTTCCTGAAAACAGTTTTTTAAGAAAAAGGGGAGAATGCAATGCGCGTAATCGGTCGAGCTCATGTAAGTGTTCCCAATGTTTTAGCCATGCTATAGTATATATGGAAATTAATTCCGTATGGATTATTTGCTAAGTGTATGCTTTCAAAGTAGTACATGTTAGGATTTCATAGCCCTAGAATGAGGGGATCTGTGTTATTCATGTTCCTTTTTTGGTTGTGGTTTAGGGTAGAAGCTTTATTTGACAGTCTATATGATTCTCTTTGTGTATAACTTGCATGCATAGGGCTTGATTTGTTTCCACTGCAACCAAACTTGTCATAAAAAGACTGATCGTCCAAGGTTTGTTAGAGGAAGAGGTGCAGTGGTGGTGCCTGCGCCCGTCACGATGAGGATTACAGATGGCCGCCTGATCAAGGCGGAAACTCCTGCAGTGAAGAGTCGCGCATTTCGGCTGACTACTAAGGAGGCCCGAGCATCACCTAACGTCGTGATTGGTGTGTGATCTATTTCTGTTTCATTTATTTTATTATTACGCTTATGTTGTTATGATTTTATATAGGGACCTTTTTGGTTAATGGTTTTTTGGCTCAGATTCTTTTATATTTGGGGGCTACCTGATCTTTTGTATCTCTTGCGCTCAGCAAGAAGTTTTGTGATGCTCCGGGGACTTTGGATTCCCCACTAGAAGTGGAGATTGAGAATGACCGCATTGTAAGCGTTGTGAGGGTATTTCGGAGGAGTGTTCTAAATATGTTTGGGGATAGGTTTCTTTTCGATATGGTTTTGATTCCTTTGCGAGGGTTGAAGGTATTCGTCAGGATGGATTGGTTGGGGACCAATGGGGACATGATAGATTCTGAGCGGCAGTTAGTGAGGATTTGAACCCCAAGTAAGGGAGAACTAGTTATTCATGGAGAGAGAACCTCACATGGCACATCTCTTTGTTTCGCTGTGAGGGCTAGGAGACTTCTTCAGTAGGGTGGTATTGGGTTTTTGGCTTACGTTTCGGATACGAGGGTAGAAGCCACGCCAAATATGAGCAGGGTACCGATTATGAGAGATTTTCCTGATGTGTTTCCAGAGGAGTTACCTGGGGTGCCTCCTGAGAGGCAAGCGGAGTTCCATATGTATTTAGTGTATGGTGTGGCTCTGATAGCTAAGGCACCTTATCGTCTAGCTCCGCCTGAGATGCAGGAGTTGTTTACGCAGGTTCAGGATTTACTAGACCGGGGATTCATTCGTCCGAGCAGTTCCCCCTGGGGAGCACCGATTCAGTTCGTGAAAAAGAAGGATGGGTCGTACATGATGTGTATTGATTATCCGGAGTTGAACAAGCTAATGGTGAAGTACTGTTATCTGCTTCCAAGGATTGATGATTTGTTCAATCAGCTTCAGGGTACCTCATGGTTTTCCAAGATTGATCTCCGGTCAGGATATCATCAGATGAGGATCCATGATGAATACATACCGAAGATGACGTTCAGAACTCGTTATGGTCATTACGAGTTTGTGGTGATGCCATTTCGGCTCACCAATGCTCCAGCAACGTTCATGGATCTCATGAACCGGGTTTACAGACCGATGTTGGATCAGTATGTGATTGTTTTCATTGATGATATTTAGGTCTATTCTAAGACCAAGGAGAAGCACGAGCAACATTTGAGAGAGGTGTTGGAGACCTTGAGGAGGGAGAGGCTTTATGCCAAATTCTCCAAATGCGAGTTTTGGTTGTGTGAGGTGCAGTATCTG
Organism: Lactuca saligna; assembly: GCF_052625555.1. Lineage (NCBI taxonomy): Eukaryota > Viridiplantae > Streptophyta > Magnoliopsida > Asterales > Asteraceae > Lactuca > Lactuca saligna. Next base: position 151,813,792 of record NC_136422.1, read on the forward strand.
GGGCACATAGTCAACCAAGAGGGTATTTTGGTGGATCTCGCCAAGATTGAGGCAATAATGCGTTGGGAGGTTCCAAAAAATGCATCTGAGATCAGGAGTTTCTTGGGATTAGCAGGGTATTATCAGATTTTCATCCAGTATTTCTCCAAAGTTGCTATACCATTGACCCATTTGATCACGAAGAGTGTGAACTTTTGGTGGGATCAGGATCAGCAGTCGGATTTCGAGACATTGAGGCAAAAATTATGTGAGGCCCCGATTCTAGCTCTACTCGAGGGACTGAATGATTTTGTAGTGTATTGCAATGCTTCTATTTCAGGTTTAGGAGTTGTGTTGAGGCAGAGGGGGCATGTGATCGCTTATGCCTCGAGGCAACTGAAGCCTCATGAGGCAAATTACCCCACTCATGATTTGGAATTAAGGGTAGTGGTTTTGCCCTGAAGATTTGGAGGCATTACCTTTATGGGGTACGATATACCATCTTCACCGATTACAAGAGTTTGATGTATTTGATGGATCAACAGAATTTTAATACGTGTTGGAGATGATGGTTAGATGTGGTGAAAGATTATGACTTTGAGATCTTGTACCATCCCGAGAAGGCCAATGTGGTAGTTGATGCTTTGATCTGTAAGACAACAAGTGCCCCAATTCGAGATATTTTCTTGAGGATGATAGTGATTTCGCCTTTATTGGATATGATTAAGGAGGCATATATGGAGGGTTTAAAAAGGGAAAACTGGATGATTGAGCAGATTTTGGGGCAAATTGTTGTTTTTTCTAGATAGTCGAGGGTTATTGACTCAGTGTTGCAGAGTTTGGGTTCTAACATCTGGAGGTGTGAGGCAAAGAGTCTTGTAGGAGGCGCACAAGTCCAAGTTTTCTATTCATCCGGGGGTGAAAAAGATGTACCGAGACCTGAGATTAAGCTGTTGATGGCCTTGCATGAAGCGGGAGGTTGTGTGGTTTGTCGAGTGGTGTTCAACTTACAGGAAGGTCATGGCCGAACATCAGAGGCCTCACGGCAAGATGCGGCCGCTACCTATTCCCATGTGGAAATGAGAAGAGATCACGATGGATTTTATCATGAAGCTACATAAGACGACACAGGTTGTGGATTCCAATTAAGTTATTGAGGACAGGTTGACCAAGAGTGCACATTTTATACCGATTTTCGAGAGTATCTCCACCGAGAAATTAACAGACATTTATGTGCGGTGGTGGTCATGCGCAGGGTGTCGGTATATGTGGACTCGGACCATGATGTTCGTATCACCTACAGATTTTGGAAGAAGTTTCATGAGGAGTCGAGTACTCAATTGTATTTCAATACTGCTTACCACCCCCAAACCGATAGGTAGAGCGAGCGGACAATCCAGACGCTTGAGGATATGCTTCGAGCATGTGTATTGGATTTCGAGGGAAGTTTGGATACTTACCTCCCTCTAGCAGATTTCTCCTATAATAATAGTTACCGTGCTAGTATCGATTGACCCCCGTTTGAGATAATGTATGGTCGAAGGTGTAGGACTCCATTTTGTTTAGGGGGAGGGAGGTTGGACATCGAGTTATGGGAAGCACTGAGGTGGTGCTTAAGACCACCAAGTTGATTCAGTGGGTGCATAACAGGTTGCGAGTCGCGCAAAGCCGTCAAAAAAGTTATGCTGATCGGCAGGGAAGGTGGCAGCACTCGCCCCTACAACATTGAGGATTGCGGATAACCGTCAAGGCCGGGGTGAGACGCCTGTGGTGAAGAGCATGGTCTTTCAGTCGACGGTCGAAGAGGCGCAAGCAGCTCTCGACGTGGTGATGGGTATGTATCTTTCTCTTATCCATTATTTGATATTGATTGTTACTTGTGTTTATATGTTTTGTTATAGGATCATTCTTAGTGAACAGTATATCACCTTTGGTATTGTTTGATTCGGGTGCCACCCGATCTTTTGTGTCGCTCGTGCTCAACATGTGATTTATAGGAGCTCCAGGGGAGCTGGATTGACCACTTGATGTAGAGATAGCATATGATAGGACCGTCAGGGTTTCTAGGGTTCACCGAGAATGTACTCTTTAGTTATTCGATCAGCAGTTTTCAGTAGATCTTGTACCAATTCCCCTGCATGGGAATAAGGTTATAGTGGGCATGAATTGGTTGAACCCCAATGGGGCAGTGACTGATTTTGAGCAGCAACTAGTGAGGGTTCGCAATCCTAGTAGGGTAGGGTTAGTGATCCATGGCGAGAGGCCACAGCACGGACCGGTTCTCTATTCAGCAACGAGGGCGATGCGCCACCTTCAGCAGGGTTGCACAGGATACGTCGCCTATGTCATGGATACCCGGGGATAAGAGTAAGGCGACAATTGATGATGTAACAGTAGTGCGAGAGTACCCAGACGTATTCCCAGAGGATTTAACTGGGATACCTCCGGAGAGACAGGTTGAGTTTAGGATTGACTTGGTCCCCGGTGTGGATCTGATAGCCAAGGCACCATATCTGTTGGCTCCTCCAGAGATGCAGAAGTTCTCTATGCAACTACAAGAGCTGCTAGACAAGAGTTTTATTAGGCCGAGCAGTTCACCATGGGGAGCCCTAATCCTGTTTGTAAAGAAGAAGGATGGGTCACAGCGCATGTGCATAGACTACCGGGAGTTGAACAAGGTAACGATGAAGAACCATCACCCACTTCTGAGGATAGATTATTTGTTTAACCAGCTTCAAGGAGCATACGGTTTCTCCAATATTGGTTTACGGTCAAGGTATCACCAGATGCGATTCAGGGACGATGATGTGCAGAAGACCGCTTTTAGGACTCACTATGGTTATTATGAGTTTGTGGTGATGTCGTTTGGTCTCACCAATGCTCCAGCTGCATTCGTGGACCTCATGAACCACGTGTGTAGACCGATGTTTGGTCGGTCTATAATAGTCTTCATTGATGACATATTGGTTTACTTCAAGACTCAGGAGCAGCATGAGGAGCACCGGAGGGAGGTGCTGGAGACATTGACAAGGGAGAGACTTTTTGCAAAGTTCTCCAATTGTGAGTTCTCGTTACGCGAGGTGCAGTTTCTTGGGCATCTTGTCAACCAAAAGGTTATTCTGGTCGATCCGGCTAAGATAATGGTCATGATGCAGTGAGAGATTTCGAGGTCTCCAACAGAGATTCGGAGTTTCCTGGCTTTGGCAGGGTATTATAGGAAATTTATTCAGGATTTCTCCAAGATTGCAGTTCCTTTGACTCGACTGACCAAGAAGTCAGTGGTTTTTCATTGGGGACGTGAGCAGCAGACAGCCTTTGAGACGCTCAAGCAGCGGTTGTGCGAGGCTCTGATTCTCACTCTGCCAGAGGGTGTAGATGATTTTGTAGTTTACTGTGATGCTTCGATCACAGGCATGGGAGCAGTTTTGATGTAGTGAGGTCATGTGATAGCTTATGCTTCAAGACAGTTGAAGCCTCACGAGTCTAACTATCCTACACACGATTTAAAGTTGGGGGTTGTGGTGTTCGCCCTCAAGATTTGGTGACATTACCTCTAAGGGGTCCGTTGTACCATTTACACGAACCACAAGAGATTGAGGTACCTCATGGATCAACCAAATCTGAACATGAGGCAACGCCGGGTGGTTAGATGTGGTGAAGGACTATGATTGTGAGATCCTTTACCACCCAGGCAAGGCCAACGTAGTGGCCGACGCCATGAGCCGCAAAGCGGTAGCGGCCCCGATCCAAGACATCTGTCTGAGGATGACAGTGATTACTCCATTGTTGGAGCAGATCCGAGAGGCGCAAGTCGATAGCCTGAAGGAGGAGCGCCGGAAGTGCGAGTGGATTATAGGCCAGGTGGCCTCCTTTGATTACGACAGTCGTGGGTTATTGACCTTGCATGGGAGGGTCTGGATGTCGTATTGGGGAGGAGTACGACAAATACTTATGGGTGAGGCCCACAAGTCCAGGTTCTTCATCCATCCCAGGGTGACGAACTTCAGTCCGATGCCAAGGCAAGCCCAATGAAGATTTAGCTTATATGTTATGTGTTATGTGTTCCGGACTTCGGTCTGATGTCGAGGCAAGACCAAGGAAGCTTTACATGTTATATGTTATATGTTTATGTGTTACATTTTGTTGTTATGATATATGTATACCGGACATCAGTGACGGGCGGGGCCGGATGCCGGATTTCGGTCTGATGTCGGGCGGGGCCCGATGCCGAATTCGTCTGATGCCTGCCGGGGCCCGATACAGTGGGCAAGGCCAAGTATGTGTTATTATATGTTAATGTATGGTATGTGGGAGTTTGGGGGAGCTCACTAAGCTTCGTTCTTACTGTTTTCAGTTTGGCTTCAGGTACTTCAAGAAAGGGCTCCGGATGATCGCATGGCACACACCACAATTATCTAGCCTAGGAAATTTACTCTCATATTTGATATGAGATTTTGATATGTTGACAGATATTATGATATTTTGAGATACATGTTTTATGATTTTATATTATGGTGATGATATTTATGGTTTTAATAATGATTTAAAAACAAAATTTTTAGACTGTATTTTTTGGGATGTTTCAACAATATTGTTCCAAGCATGGTATGTAAAATAGACAAGGCATGTATACCTTGTCTCCTTCCTTAAATTTTCGAAAAAAGATGTCTCCCATGAGACAAAAGTTGTCTCATGGCTAGTTACTACTTATATATATATATATATATATATATATATATACATATATATATTTTATCTTTAGAAAAATCAATCATTTTTTATCTTCCCAATATATATATATATATATATATATATATATATATATATATATAACTAGCCATATATAAATATCTTATTTTATATAAAACTATATTTTATATAAAGTGAACTAGTTTATTAAGATATAAATATAAATTATAAATAATCATACTTTATGATATATTTCATAAGTTGTTATTTCTCCAATAAATATTATTTCCACAAATAATAAATTCTCAATTAGTAAAATATTATTTCCATGAAATAATAATTTTTCAATTAAATACAAGTGTTGATATATTTATTAATAATCAAATTATACTAATAAATAATCAATTAATGGTAACTTGCTATATGGTGTGACCCTATGGGATCATATATTATTAGCAATATCATTCTATAATGACTTTATGGCATACAAGATCTTTCAATCTCCCACTTGCACAAGACTCGTCATAGATTGATATAGACGGTGGTGAACATCTACCAACATTTCACTCCCCCCAATAACATATGACGAATAATGCCATTCATCAACATCCAATTTCCAAAAGATCTAAACTTCAATTGATGTATTAAGGTAAGTTTATCAATTATCCCTTTGTTACAAACATCCTGTTGAACATGAGCCTTGGATCGTAAATAATCTCATTTATAATTCAACTTTCGGTAACGCGTGTTAGATGTCTAACTCTCAACACATAAGAGGAACAAATCCCATCTTAACTACATAAGCTTCTTGCATAGTTTCACACTATACCCGAATATGACTTTTATAACTGTCCGATCAAGGAACAATATTTGGTCATATCAAAGCACAACACTCCCTACACTTAAGTCTCACTATGTGTCTCAGGTGTTAAGGACACACAGATAGTACCTTTTAATCAAGTATCACTCATAACTGTGATCTATGAGATGATCTTGATGCAGGTCTGTTAAGTACAAGTTCTCTAACAAGTACCTATGAAACTTGGTTACAACCACTTGCCTACTTTCATTTAATGAGAGTCAATCAATCCATTTCATATTAGTCTTACTTCATAATTGATCCTACAATCATGACCGACTATGAACCTTTAGAATAATAAGATTATTCATGGATTAAACATTTTAATATAAAACACAACAAGTATTAATGTAATGATCATATCCCAGTATATAAAAACATTATCTAATAGTTGTTACAATGTTCCAATATCCAAATACTAAATTCAAATCAAAATCCCATTTCTAGAATAATGAAGTCCTATAGCTGAAGTGTGACTAATCTTACTTAGCTCAAAGATGGACTTTATTACTGGGTTTGACTAAATTTAATTTATATGAATTTTGCAAATACAATCATCTCCATATTTGACATTACTCTAAGTATAGTTAAATATTTTGGAGAGTATAATTGGTGCTCTTATGTAATAGAGTTTCTTAGCTTGATTAAGTATACTCTATTACTCATAAAAGATTTCTAGGTTATCCCTAAATGGAAAGATTCAACCTAGTTTTTCAATGATCTAGTTCATCCAATTATATTTGATTTCAACTTCTAAAAAGTAGTGTATTCTTATTTAGTAGATAGAGCTATTTTGTTTTGCTTGGATCTCATTCCAACTAAACTTACTCTTCATTCCAAAATGAACTCATAATCCAAATATAATTCATAATTATCTATATTTATTTAGAAATCAAAATCATATGCAACTCTTTATATTAATATTTTGTTCTAAACTAATTATCTCATATACATTCTCATAGCTCTTCTTAAGTACTCTTAGAATGTTCTCACAGTCATCTAGTGACTTAACCATGTATTCAATTTTGTATCTCATGATATGACATAAATGATGGATTCATTTGTCAAGAAAATAGAATATAAGTCATTTCATCTAGCTCAATTTATTTGCATGTTAGATTACGGCATCCCTTTTCTAGTATGTAAATGTTATTGTTGGATCCTAGCCCTAATTTTTATTATTGGGTGATAATTAGGGATTCTTATTCTAATATATCGTTATCCTTTCTATTTGTAGATATCGAACGCTAACAACGTTGCTGCTAGTTCATTCACGTTAATGAGCCTTTGCCAAAAGGTCACCTTCGATGGAACGAACTTTAGCGAATGGATAAGATACATTCGCACCATTGCTCGCTATGAGGATAAGGAGTATGTCCTCGATGAGAAGCTCGAGAAAATCAACCCCGAAATCGCTACTCCCGCCAAAATCACCGCTTTCGAAACTCACGAGCGTGATGCAACGAAAGCGCATTGCATCATGATCGCGACAATGAACTCCGAATTCCAAAAGTCCTATGAGGACATGTACCCGTACGAGATACACCAAGACTTATTGGAGAGATACCACCAAAACGCGAGACAAGAGAGTTATGAGATTTTCACTAACATGATTTCCGCTAAAATGGGTCATGGAGAATCTCTTACCGTGCACCTGCAAAAGATGCAAAGGTATGTCGACCGCCTTCGCAAGTTAAATGTTGACTTTGGAGAACACTTGGCGATCGACATGGTGATTCACTCATTGCCTCCGATGTGCAACCAATTTAGGATGACCTACCACATGAACAAAGAGGAGGTCACCCTAAGCAAACTCCAAGGTCTCTTGAGGGTCGCTGAGAGCAACTTCAAAGACAAGTCTGTTGCACCAACTCCCAATCTGCCTGCTGCTCCTGTCTTGGCTATTGGTCAAGGAAAGAGAAAGAAGAGGAAGGCCTCATCCAAGAACCATCGCAAGGTTAAAGCCCGAGATGGTGCCTCTTCTAGTGGGACCAAAGTTGATCCCGCTAAGCCCTTCCCTAACCCGAAGGAGGCAGAGTGCCACCACTGCCACAAGATAGGTCATTGGAATAGAAGCTGCCCAGATTACCTGAAAGCAATCAAAGAAGGAAAGATCAAGCCATCTTTCGCAGGTATATACACAATCAAATCTAATGATTCTAATCATGCTATTTATTGGGTTCTTGATACCGGTTGTGGTTATCACATTTGTTCTAATGTGCAGGGACTAAGAAGAAGTAGGGATGTGGAGCAAGGAAGGATCAATCTAATCATGGGGAACAAAAGATCATCGCCTGTGACCAAGATTGGAGTGTATTCATTAGAGCTTAGGAATAATTTAGTTTTAGATTTGAACAATTGTTGCTATTCGCCAGAAATGGCTAGAAACATCATTTCATTTCATGGTCTATATAGACAAGGATTTAGATTTTCTTTTAATAATGAGAATGGTTCTATTTTGGCTTATCTAAATGGTGTCTTTTACTTTGAAGCTATACCATGTAATGGAATATATGAAACTGTTATGATTGTTGATAACTTAGGAAATAATGTTTTGAATATTGATTCTTCCACTAGTATGGATAAAGAATCCTTGTGGCATTGTCGTCTTGGACATGTCAACAAGAAACGCATAGCCCAACTCCAAAAGGATGGAGTGTTGGAGTCATTCGACCTTAGGGAAGATGACACATGCGAGTCTTGTTTACTTGGAAAGATGACTAAGTCACCCTTCACAAGTACTTGTGAAAGGGGTGAGGGTCTATTGGACCTAATACATATTGATGTATGTGGACCATTTAGATCAACCACGAAGGATGGGAACCGCTTCTACGTGACTTTTACCGATGATTATAGTAGATATGGGTATATCTACTTAATCAAGCAAAAGTCAGAAACCTTTGAAAAGTTCAAAGAGTTCAAGAATGAAGTGGAGAATCAATTGGGCAGGAAAATCAAGATGCTTCAATCCGATCGAGGAGGAGAGTACCTAAGTCTTGAATTCCACGATTATCTCAAGGAGTGTGGAATAGTTTCACAATTGACGCCTCCTAGGACACCGCAATTGAATGGTGTGGCAGAAAGGCGTAATCGAACCTTATTGGATATGGTTTGCTCTATGATGAGTCGTGCTTCACTACCTATCTCTTTTTGGGGGTATGCCTTAGAGACTGCCGCCCATATCCTTAACCGAGTCCCTACTAAGAAGGTTGCCAAAACACCTCACGAGATGTGGACAAGGAAAGCTCCCTCGTTGGCACATATCAAGGTTTGGGGTTGCGAGGCTTTCGTAAGACGAGATACTCACGAAAAGCTTGAACCTCGAAGTGAGCGATGTATTTTCATCGGCTACCCGCAGACATCCTTTGGATATCTCTTCTATAGACGGAAGGACTCAAAGTCCGAGTACCGAAGCTGAAATAGCATAAATGAGCCGAGTACAATACGCTTCCGCAGTTGGCTCAATCATGTACGCTATGACTTGTACTCGCCCTGATGTAGCCTTCGCTTTGAGCATGGTTAGCAGATATCAAGGGAATCCTGGCAAAGCACATTGGATTACGGTGAAGAACATCCTTAAGTACCTTCGGAGGATGAAGGAATGGTTCTTAGTCCTTGGAGGGAGTGATGACTTGAAGGTGCGAGGGTATAGTGACGCCAGTTTTCAGACCGACAGGGACAACTACCATTCGCAGTCGGGCTGGGTCTTTACCCTGAATGGAGGAGCAGTAACTTGGAAGAGTTCCAAGCAGGAAACCGTAGCTAATTCAACGTGCGAATCAGAGTACATCGCAGCGAGCGAAGCATCGAAGGAGGCAATATGGCTGAAGAACTTCATCGGTGATCTTGGAGTTGTACCTGCCATAAAGGAGCCCATGGAGATTTTCTGTGATAACGAAGGTGCGGTTGCCTTGACCAAGGAACCGAGGGATCATGGTAGATCAAGACATATCGACAGAAATATCACTTCATTAGACATCGTGTAGAAGAAGGACAACTCATAGTTAAGAGGATATCATCAGAAGATAACCCAGCAGATCCGCTTATGAAGGGACTGAGTAGGGTTAAGCACTTGCAGCATGCTGGGAGTATTGGGCTGAAGGATGATATTAGCATAGATTAGATAGTATTAGAAACGTGTAATAGATAAATGTAATTAACATTTGATGATTAAATAAAGGAGTTTTATTTATGAGTAATGTTACTATCTTGTGTTAATTGTTTAACTATTGTTTCACTTTGCATGTTTTGACTTCCAGAATAATCGAGTTTATTAGGAATAATCGAATTGTTCAAATTGTCCACAATCGTTCATATATTGGAAGTAGATATGAATGAAGATTGTCATGAATTGGTGTGTAGATGTCTAAATGGTGTTAGACATAGCAAAGGGTTGCTGCAACGTTCATGAGTGCTTATGAACTAGTTTTGAGCATTGGAACAAATCCGCGCTTGCTGGAATCACTTTATGGAATGCGATAGAAAAGGTGATCGCAAGACGATAATATTATATAGTCTTAAAACCTAGATATATGGTTTGTTATCTATTAATTGGTTGTACATTGAAAATGCAAAAATGCATCAGTAACTCGGTGTTATAAAACGCATTGTTGTGTATAGTTGGTTAATAAATAAGTAAATGCATATAAGTCGAAGTTTATCTGTAACTTTTATCAAAGAAGGTAAAAGCGATATCTCGGCCGCTCGATGATTTGATTTGACTTATGTGCCGGGCCCGATCAGAACTGAATTGATGTGTTCGATTAAGTTCTACATCAAATAAATCGGAGATCGAGAAACCTAAATGTTTGACTAACCATTCCATAGGATTGTCAGCATGATATCTTATAGAGGATTGTACGATCCCTTATCTAAAGGACATGATTGATTAGATCAGAGTATGACAGCGTCTTTGAGAGCTACGATTGCAAACCGAATTGTACTTGTACATATAGTTACTAGACTTATCCAAGTGGGAGACTGTTGGAATAGTGTCTAAGGCTGCAACTATAATAGGCAAATATTTGACCCGGTTGTGCATGGTCCTTTTGGGTTGCCTTCACCATAGCAACTTGATGGGATGATTTATTAAGAGAGAGTAAATATTATAAAGAATAATATATAGTTATTTGATTAATATAAGTCATAGAATTAATTGGAATTAATTTGGTGACTTAAACAGATTAATTAAATAAAGGGGTATAAACTATCAATTGTTTGAAAGTTAAGCTTTAGACTATAAATCCTTATAGATATACAAGGGACGGATTCTAGAAGCTAGGATAGCTTCAAAAATCGTCCATGACTTATCTAAGGAAAGGATTTGGATAGCCTTAAGAGAACATTATCCAATTAGGGTTTAGACTATAACCCTTAAGGAGTCTACAAGTATAAATAGACCCCATGGGTAAGGGAAATCGGCTCTCACAAAAAGTAAGAGAACTCTGGCCGATTTCCTTCCCTCTCCTCTCTCCTAAATCATCTTCCTTGCTATTGGTGTTTGTAAGCCATTAGAGGAGTGACATTTGTGACTCTAGAAGCTCCAAGACTACAAGATCAACAAGGAATTCAAAGGTATGGTTCTAGATCTATTTCAATGTTGTTGTTTAACCTAATTAGCTATTAGAAGTCTTGGATTCAAAGCATGTTTAATTAGAAAGCCTAGATCCAAGCATTAGGGTTTTGCATGCGCACATAGGAAAGTTCTTATGGCTTAAACCCATCATATATAAGTATCTTATTTTGTATAAATCTATCTTTTATATAAATTGTAACTAGCTTATTTTGTATAAACCTATCTTTTATATAAATTGAACTAGTTTATTAAGATATAAATATAACTTATAAATAATCATACTTTATGATATATTTTATAAGTTGTTATTTCTCCAATAAATATTATTTCCACAAATAATAAATTCCCAATTAATAAAATATTATTTCTATGAAATAATAATTTTCCAATTAAATAAAAGTGTTGATATATTTATTAATTATCAAATTATACTAATAAAAAATCAATTGACGATAACTTGTTATAAGGTGTGAGCCTATAAGATCATATATTATAGCAATATCATTCTATAATGACTCTTAGGCATACAAGATCTTTCATCGACGTCGTTCGGATCTCGAGTTTCAGGTGGGGGGTTTTGTTTTGTTTAAGGTGTCACCATGGAAAGGTATCATTCGGTTTCAGAAGAGGGGCAAGTTGGGGCCCTGATTCATTGGTTCGTTTAGGATTTCTACCCAAGTTGGCAGGGTTGCTTATCGACTGGATCTACCGAATGAGCTTAGTCAGATCCACAACACCTTCCACGTGCCTCAGCTTCGGAAGTATGTTGTTGATGGGTATGCAGTCATTTCCTTGGATGATATTTAGGTTGATGGGAGCTTGAATTATATGGAGAAGCCCATTGCAATTTTGGACAAGAAAACAAAAGCTCTATGGAACAAAGAAGTGAAGTTAGTAAAAGTGCAGTGGCAGCATCAGAAGGGCTCATAATGGATGTGGGAGCCCATAGAGGAGATGAGGGAGCATTACCCAGGGTTGTTCGAGGCGGCAGACTTCAAGGATGAAGTTTGATTCTAGTGGGGGGGATTTGTAACGCTTGGTTCTGTTATGAATTTATTTCCTTAAATTGTGATTTTTCCTATTGAACTTTGTAGTTGAAGGCTTCAACTCGACGAGTCGAGTGGATTCTGGTCATGAGAATTAATGGACCAACTCGATGAGTTGGTGGTTGGGAAGGAAACCCTGATTTTTAGGGTGTTGCATCCTATTTAAAGGCCTTAAGTCTCTTGGTTGGCCTCCTTACCAACCTCTTATGTCCAAAAAACCCTAAAAGAGTGTATTATCGTCCTTGAGAGTGTGTGAGCTTATGGAGGGCCTTAAGAGTTGATATTTTGCACACTTTTGGAGGATCCTTGAAGTTGAAGGCGCATAACTTGGAGAGAAGACCTAGATCCAGAATCTCCCAACCATTTTTCAGTAATTTTGAGGTATAAAGTTTATACATTTCTTTGTTATTGTTTTGGATCTATTATTTTGGGGTTTTATCTTGATTTTGGGTTCATGGTTGAGTTGCCCAAGAAGTTTAGTTTTCCAGTGGTTGTCACGTTAGATCTAGCCATGTTATGGCCTTATGTGGCTTAAAGTTGCAAACTTTACTAGATCTTAGGTCCCATTTATGCATTAAGTCCTTTATTAAACCCATTTTGAGTCCTAGGGTTTCTTTTAGCATGCATGAACATAAAGTTAGAAACTTTATGTGATTTCTGAAACTTAGGGGACCAGATCTGCATATTGGGGCTTTGTTTTGAGAGTTTAAGGGCTTAATAGGTCAAGCATCACTCCAATGAGTCTCAGGTTTGGGTTTGACTCAACTTGGATAGTTCCTAAGGGTAAAGTTGGAAACTTTACCCTTCTAGACATCATTTTGAAGGAGATCTGAGAATTAAAGCACCTAGATTTGATGGAAACAACTTAATGCATTAAGATTTTGGATTCCTGGCTTACTCGGCGAGTTCATTAGTGTTGGATTAGTGTCTAAGTCCATAACTATTTTGGTATGTACTTGACCCGATGGTGCATGATCCTTTTGGGTTGCCTTCACCAAAGCAACTTGATAGGATGAATTATGGAGAGAGAGAGAGAGGATTAATTATGATTTATTAATATATTATGAGAATAATATATTAAAGGAGAAATCATATTGTTTAGTTAATATTGATTAATTTTGTGGCTAAAAGACATTAATCAAACTTAAGGGACTAGAACTGTCAATTGTATGATAGTTGAATATTGCGCTAATGGACTCCATATTAGAGGGGTGGACGAATTCTATGGGGAAATCCATTAGAAATCGTCCTATGCCTCTAAGGAGGGAGTCCATGGGTTGCTTAGGGCCTAAGCAGTCAAATTAGGGTTTCCTTGTTAGATAACCCTAATAGCCTCACTATTTAAGGATCCCTAGAGCACCAAAAACGTGGTGAAGAGTTTCCTTAGGGTTTCTACACGTTTTTGGGTGCCTCCTCACTTCTCCTTCTTCATCCTCTTGCTCTTGGTGTTTGTGAGACATTAGAGGAGTGCACTTGTGACTCTAAGCTTCCTAAAGCCATTACAAAGGAGGATTTGAGATTGTTATTGCTACATAACAATCAAGGTACAATATAAACCCCAATCTTATGTTAATATGATTAATTGTATGCTAGATCTACGGTTTATAGCTTTGGATATTCAATTGCATGTTCATTAGACAAACTAGATCCAAAAGCTATTAGGGTTTGCATGTACACCATAGGAATGATGTTTTGCTCAAAACCCATCAATTAGGTGGTGTGATTTTCCCGATCTATGCAGTTAATGGAGAAACTCGACAAGTTGAAGGACAACTCAGCGAGTTGGGTCAACTCGGACCGTTGACTTTGACCTTTGACTTTAGTCTTTGACCAAGTTTGACTTTTAAGGGGTTTTAGGGAATTTTCAGCTGTATTTAAGGAATTGTTTCTGTTTAGGGGTTGTGTAGAGCTGATATTTGGAGCCAGGACCTAGTCAGCTATTGTTCAGTATTTGAGGTGAGTCTTCTCACTACACTCATGGGTCGAATGCACCAAGGCCAACCCATTATTGATTATGGAATGATTCGTATGGGAATATCTAATTGCTTATTATTGGATTTATATGTGGACTTATGTGTAGACCATGGGAGGAGCCCATGGCTTAGGGATATAAGACCATGGGGTTAGCCCATGACATTCCAATGAAGACCATGGAGGGAGTCCATGGCAAACTTATATGTATATATGTATGCATGGTATTATATGATAATATGATTCGTGTGTTTTGGGAAATTCACTAAGCTTGTGCTTACATTTTATTGAATGTTTCAGGTACTTCTATTGATAGGGGCAAGGGCCCGGCTTGATAGCGCGGCGTGCACTCTCCAGTGTTTTCACATTTAGTCTATACATCGCATGTGTATAGACTACCGGGAGCTGAATAAAGTAACGGTGTAGAACCGTTACCCACTCCTGAGGATAGATGATTTGTTCGACCAACTTCAGGGAGCATCTTGGTTCTCCAAGATTGATTTACGGTCCGGATATCACCAGATGTGGGTCCGAGACGAGGATGTGCAGAAGACCGCTTTTAGGACCCGCTATGGTCATTATGAGTTTGTGGTGATGTCGTTTGCGCTCACCAATGCTTATGCCGTGTTCATGGATCTCATGAACCGCATGTGCAGGTCGATGCTAGACCAATTGATTATAGTGTTCATTGATGACATATTGGTTTATTCTAAGACCGAGGAGTAGCATGAAGAGCACATGAGGGAGGTGCTAGAGACCTTAAGAAGGGAGAGACTCTTTGCTAAGTTATCCAAGTGCGAGTTATAGTTGTGCGAGGTGCAATTTCTGGGGCATCTTGTCAACCATAAGGGTATACTGGTTGATCCGGCCAAGATTAAGGTCGTGATGTAATGGGAAGTCCCGAGGTCTCCATCCGAGATTCGGAGCTTCCTGGGTTTGCCAGGGTATTACAGGAGATTTATTCAGGACTTATCCAAGATAGCAGTACCATTGACCCGACTGACCAAGAAGTCGGTGATGTTTCGATGGGGTCTTGAGCAGCAGACAACCTTTGAGACGCTCAGGTAGCGGTAGTACGAGGCACCGATTCTCACTCTGCCAGAAGGGGTAGACGATTTTGTAGTATACTGTGATGCTTCGATCACATAACTAGGAGCAGTGTTGATGCAGCGAGGTCACGTGATAACTTATGCTTCGAGGCAATTGAAGCCTCACGTGATAACTATCTGACTCATGAATTAGAGTTGGGGCAGTGGTTTTCGCCCTTAATATTTCGCAATACTACCTCTATGGGGTCCGGTGTACTATCTACACGAATCATAAGAGTTTGAGGTACCTCATGAATCAGCCGAATATAAATACGAGGCAACATCGGTGGATAGATGTGGTTAAGGATTATGACTGCGAGATTTTGTACCATCCAGGCAAGGCCAATGTAGTGGCTGACCCCCTGAGTCGCAAAGCGGCGACGACTCCGATCCGAGACATATGTATGAGGATGACAATGATGACTCCATTGCTAGAGCAGATCCGAGAGGCGCAGGTGGAAGGTATGAAGGAAGAGCGCCAAAAGAGTGAGAGAATCGTAGGCCAGGTGGCCTCATTTTGATTACGATAACCGTGGGTTGTTGACCTTGCATAGGAGGGTCTGGGTGCCCTACTGGAGATGAGTACAGCAGGTGCTAATGGATGAAGCCCACAAGTCCAGATTCTCCATCCACCCCGGGCCAACAAAGATGTATCGAGATCTTCGCCCATATTATTGGCGACCCTACATGAAGCGGGATATAGCGTGGTATGTAGAGCGATGCCTGACCTGCAGGAAGGTCAAGGCAAAGCATCAGAGGCCCCACGACAAGATGCAACCGCTAGACATTACCGTGTGGAAATAGGAAGACATCACCATGGACTTCATCACAAAGCTTCCTAAGACCATACGTGGAGTAGATTCGATATGGGTCATCGTGGATTGATTGACCAAGAGTGCTCACTTCATTCTGATTCAAGAAAGTATCTCGGCAAAGAGACTGGCTGAGATCTATGTTCGAGAGATCGTGGCACGTCATAGAGTGTCAGTCTCAGTAGTATCAGATCGAGATGTACGTTTTACTTCCAGGTTTTGGAAGCGGTTTCACGGCGAGATGGGTACTCGCCTTCATTTCAGCACCGCATTCCACCCTCAGACCGATGGACAGAGCAAGAGGACAATTCAAACTCTCGAGGACATGCTTAGAGCATGTGTGCTAGATTCTGGGGGTAGTTGGGATACGTATATCCCGTTAGCAGATATTTCGTATAATAACAACTATCACTCCAGTATAAACTGGTCTCCCTTTGAGATGCTTTGCGGGAGGAAGTGTAGGATCTCAATCTGTTGGGGAGAGATTGGTCAGAGAGTCATAGGGAGCACAGAGGTGGTGCTCAAGTCCACGGAGCTGATTCAGCAAATCCAGAGCAGGCTCCAGACTGCTTAGAGTTGGCAGAAGAGTTACGCTAACAAGTGACGTTCGAACTTAGAGTTTCAGGTGGGTGATATGGTCCTCCTGAAAGGATCACCTTGGAAGGGTGTTATCAGATTCCGGAAGTGGGGCAAGTTGGGCCCTAGGTTTATTGGTCCATTTAGGGTTCTGGACCGAGTAGGTCGGGTTGCTTATCGGGTAGATCTTCCAGCAGAGCTCAGCCAGATCCACAGTACATTCCATGTTTCGCAGTTGTGGAAGTGCCTTGTGGATAAGTCCGCGGTGGTACCCCTTGAAGACATTCAGGTTGATGATAGCTTGAACTATATCGAGAGGCCGGTGGTGATTTTGGAGCATAAGACAAAGGAGCTGAGGAACAAAAGGGTAGAGTTAGTTAAAATGTAGTGGCAACACCGCTAGGCTTCAGAGTGGATGTGGGAGCCCGAGGAAGACATGAGGAGGCACTACCCTGAGTTACTTTCAGAGACAGCAGACTTCGAGGACGAAGTCTAAGACAAGTGGGGGAGAGTTGTAACACCCGGTTCCAGGTATACATTTCATTAAGTCAATTTTATAATTTTACCCTTGGACTCGACGAGTTGAAGTCCCAACTCGTCGAGTAAGATCGAATCCAAGGCGGGACCTAAGTAGTCTACTCGATGAGCCGGAAGACCGACTCGGCGAGTAGGCGTTGTCTGATGAAAACCCTAATTTCAAGGGTTTGTCTCCTTATTTAAAGAACATAACGCCCCTATGTCCTCCCTTGTCACTCCCTCAACGTCCAGAAAACCCTAAACCACCACCTTTGAGCCTTGTGAGTATTTGTGTGTCATTTCTTGAGCTACCTTGTGTATTTGAAGTTTGGGTGAAGAAGAGGAGGAAGGAGGAATTCAAGAGGAGATTTCAGATCCAGAATTAGCACCATCTTCTCCTCATTTCCTGGTAATAAATCTTCACACTTGAATTATGATTTCCTAGTTCTTTTCATGGTTATTTTGGGATTTGAGTCTTGAGTCTTGGGATTTGGACATCCCAAGTTGATACACCTTCAGATCTGGACCTTGAAGGGTCCTCATTACATAAAGGTGCCATCTTTATGGCCATAAGAACCCATATGCATGCCATTAACCTCCATTTTGACTCTTTAAGCTCGAATGCTTCATGCAATCACGAAAAGTTTATGACTTTATGTGATATATCGGCCTTAGGAGCCTAGATCTACCTTTTGGATATGTTTTGCACATCAGAAATTGACTTATGGACGTGGTCATTATTAGACTCGATGAGTCCGTTTTGGGACTTGGCGAGTCATGAGATGTTTCCCCAAATCAATTCGGGGCTCAAGGGAACCCAGTTAAGATTAGAAGAGATTGGATGAGTCTAGAGGAGTGACTCAACATATTAGGACATAGCCATGGCCTAGAAACCATGGGACTCGGCGAGTCCAAGGCAATCTCCCAACCTATGAAGATAGACTCGACGAGTTGTTTATACAACTCGGTGAGTCACAGACTGGACATGTTCATATGATGAAGATAGACTCGACGAGTTATTCATACAACTCGACGATTCGGTTAAAGTTTGCCCCGATATCCTGAATAAAGGAGTACTTGTCGAGTTCTTGCTAAACTCCGCGAGCAAAATCGGGTTGAGGTCAAATGAAGGATTAGGGGACTTGACGAGTTGGAGGGCCAACTCGACGAGTTAGGTCAACTAGAAGTTGACTTTAACCAGGATGTTGACTCTAGCCAAGGGTAAAATGGTCATTTTACCTTGACAATAGTTATCAGTGTTTTGACTAAGTGTTATTGTGGCAATTATAGATGGGGAGTCGCCGGAGCAGCAGTCAAACATTTCCCGTTCAGTATTTCAGCAGTCAGCTACGCGAGGTGAGTTTTCCTTCCCGTAGGAGCGGGTCTACGGCCACAATGCCAGCCTGTTTAGATGATAGTAGTTCCGGACTTGGGTCTGATGCCAGGATAGTCCCGACAAGTAGCTTGTATGCTTGATGTCTTTGTGATTCACGCATGTATATGTGATTATGTTATATGTAAGGATGACAATGGGTACGGGTATACCGGGTTTCGTGTTCCCCATCCCCGTACCCGAATCCCCAAACCCGACCCCATCCCCATCGGGGATTAGAAATTTATCCCCATCCCCATCCCCAATGGGTATCGGGGATCTCCAATGGGTAATCGGGGATTTTTCCCCATTACAAAGTTTTGAACTTTTATGAAAAATAACTCATAATTATATATTAACCAACAAAACAAAAACTAACATAACTAATACAAAACAATATAATCACTGAACGTCTTCAAACACGAACAATAACATTAAAGTTACAAATTAAATCATTCTTTGCAAAAAAAGACATTAAAATTCTTCCCAAAACTATACGTTTGATTGTTAGAAAACCTTATTTTGTCTACTGAACATTTGCTTATGCCTTATTAAAAATAAAAACATAATTAATACTACATATATATATATATATATATATATATATATATATATATATATATATATATATATATATATATATATATATATATATTGGGTACCCATTGGGGCCGGTTTCGGGTACGGGTATGGGTACCCGGCATGTAGAACCATCCCCATCCCCATCCCCGGTCAACTCGGGTTAGGGTTTCGGGTACCCATTGGGTACGTTTTTTTTTCATCTCTAGTTATATGTTACAACCATGTTTATGTCATGTTTAGTTTATTTTAGACTTCGGTCTGATGCAGCGGGCAAGGCCCTAGTTATTCCGGACTTAGGTGCGATGCAGTGGGTGAGGCCCTAGTTAGTTCAGACTTCGGTCTGATGTAGCAGGCAAGACCCTAGTTATTATGGACTTCGGTCTGATGCAGTGGGCGGGCCCCTAGTTAGTCCGGACTTCGGTCGGATGCAGAGGGCAAGACCCTAGTGATTCTGGACTTCGGTCCGATGCAGTGGGTGAGGTCCTAGCTATTCTAGACTTCGGTCCAATGCAGTGGGCAAGGCCCTAGTTAATCTGGACTTTCGGTCCGATGCAGTGGGCAAGGCCCAGTATTTGCTTTATATATTATTGTATGGTATGTGGTAGTTTGGGGGAGCTCACTAAGCTTCGTCCTTATAATTTTCAGTTTTGTTTTGGCACTTCCACTAGCAACGGGAAGGGCTCGGGATGATTGCATGGCACACACCACAATCTTCATCCTGGGAGTTTTACTCTGATATTTTGATATGACATTTGACATGAGATTTGATATATGATAAACATTGTGAGGTTTTGAAACACTTAGTTGTTGATTTTATACTTTGGTGATGAAATGATGGTTTTAATGATGTTATAAAAACGAAAATTTTGGGTTGTATTTTTGGGATGTTTCAATATAACTCTAGCTGGTAGAGTTATGATTTTATAAAAAGTAAAAATCAATCGCGTTATTAATGTAATCAACGTCAAAATAGTATAAAGAAAACGGTTGAGTTTTAGCTAACATCATTAAAAGGAAAATTGTAGCACTCAAAGAGATAATAACTTAGAAAAGTAAAAGGTCAATAACAGAGTCCATATAAAGAAGATACGATTTTCGGAAAAATATAAAAATACGAGTAAAAAATAAAAGTTTAAATTTGACAACGCAACCTTAAGGAAAGTTGTAGTACTAGTAGAGAGCTACAAAAAGATATGAAGAGAGTAAGAAACAAGATTCATATAAGGAAGATATGAAGTTTTGTAGAAAATTTGATGTTGCACACCAAGTGCACCTCATGTTTGTCACGCATGTCTGACACTCGGATTCATCGAGATTGGAGAGATGTGGACCACCAGAAGTGTGACATGTGGCAAGCCTTAGATGGAGCCATGAGTCGATTGCACAAAGCGGATGAAGTATGTTGCACACATATGCACTATAAATATAGGTGCTCACTTCCTTAATTCTTCACACCCAAAATCTCTCTTTTTCTCTTGATCTATCTCGAAAATCCTCTCAATGAGATGAAGCTTCGAGTACAGTAGTAAGGAAATACTCGATCTCGCTACTAAGGTGAGTAGATGGACCCATTGTATTATTTCAAGGTTTTAAGGGGGAATACATGCTTATCAAATTGTTATATATATATATATATATATATATATATATATATATATATATATATATATATATATATATATATCAGTAGTTATAAAGCATGAAAATCCTAAGATAACGTACCCATAGATACTCTATCTAGTTGTAAGCTATGATATTATGCTTAAGAGTTATGATCTCTGATAGTGTAGGAAAAGATTTTACCTAGATGTTATACTAGCCAATTTTCGAAGACAACATACTATATAGAAGTAATGTTGGTCCATTATATGGATATGTATTGTACTTAGTTGTTACTTTGCCCAAATATCATGTTTTCAAATCAACCATAATTAGGGTGTG
Source organism: Lactuca saligna (assembly GCF_052625555.1). Taxonomy (NCBI): domain Eukaryota; kingdom Viridiplantae; phylum Streptophyta; class Magnoliopsida; order Asterales; family Asteraceae; genus Lactuca; species Lactuca saligna. The sequence continues at coordinate 151,834,798 of NC_136422.1, forward strand.
TGTGTATATATATATATATACACACACACACACATACACGCATGCACACACACATACACACATAAAGATAATTATGAGATATATAAATTACAATTATCAAATGTAAAGTAGAAGAACTATATTGTGATAATAAAGAAAATATAAAATACCTAAGGTTAATGTGTTAGTGAGCTTTTATTATCCGTCCTTAGCCTAATTAAATTCGGCTACCCCGAACTTATAATCGTTAATCTTACGAGATCTAGAAAGATATGTATAGATCTATAAGGGACTGATTTGACATCCGATTAAGCGTTGTGGGGGGGGGGGGGGGGGAATTATTAGTCCACATCGTCAATTGTATATGGGGTTTCATGGTAATACAAACTGATAACCTCAAGGAATCAACTACTTAGAGGACGCCTTTTTAGTAAAATATCCTAGGAAGTATTTGAGTTAGGATTAATAAAATATCATGAAATATATTATAAGTTAGGATTGATAAAATATCCTAAGATATAATAAACTAGGATCGGTAAAGTATCATATAAAGCATCTTAAGTTAGAATCAATAATATAAAATAGTAAGTTATGATTAATAGAATATCCGAAAAAATAAAATATAGTATCCGAAAATTTTATAAGTTTCAAGTTACAAAGAACTTTGGAAGTTACAATATAGTAAAACTTAGGAAACAAGGAAATTTAAGAAAGATGACCATAGTCATTATAGAAATTCCTAAAAGTTTTCAAAAATTTTTATTAAATATTTATTTACGGTTTGGGCCACATTTGTACCAAAGGAGTTTTGGGCCTTATTGGGACATTAACCTTCTAACATTGGGCCATTGCTAGGCTTTGGGCCTTCTTGGATTTAGGCCCATGAGAGGTTTCAGGCCCATTTAGGAAGTTAGGCCACATTGGGGTTTTTAGGCTTCTGGATTAGGCCTCGGGTTTTGGGCCAAGTGAGGGAGAGTTAAATGGACTTTTACCCGAGTGTTGGACAATCGGACTAGGATTTAAGCTTTGGGTTGTGGACCAATTATTAATTGAATATTATTTGATTGTTTAGCATAGTGGTTTTCTGGATTAGCACTCAAAGCTTTTATTTGAGATATTCAACAACTTTAGGTGAGTTTCCTCACTGTGTTTGGCGGGTCGAAGGCACCAATGCTGACCCATGGTTTGTTAGGATTAGGATGCTAGTTGTATACGTGACTCTTGCATGTATGTTATTTGATATGTATATCGGGTGGGGCCCGATGCCAGGTGGGGCCTGATAAGTATATTGTATGTTATTTATCTTTGTGATTCTTGCATGTGCTATATGTTTATATGTATACCGGACATGACCTGATGCTAGGCGGGATGAATGCGATAAGGCGGGGACCATCTCATATTTCTGACATAACTGTTCTAAACACGACCCGATGTTGGGCCGGGCCCATTATATGTTTGATAGGTATGGTATGTGGTGTTTTGGGAAACTCACTAAACTTTATGATTACGATTTTCAGTTTATGTTTCAAGTACTACCGGATCAAAGGGGAAGAGCTTGGGGTGATCACATCGCACATATCATATTGTTCCACATTATATTTGACAATGATGTATTTAGATGTTTTGGTCATACTCTGATTATGTTATGGTTTTATGAACTTATTTTGAATGATGATTTTATTATAATTAAAAATAAATTATTGATCATAATTTTTGGGACGCTACAATAAAATAACTTTAAAGTAGAGTTGACAATGGGCCGCAATGGGTTGTGTTCGAGTTCAACCAATTTATTAATTGGATTTAATATTTCAACCCAACCCAACCATTTTATTTAAATGAGTGGATATTTCTAACCCAACCTAACCTTTCAAATAAATGATTTATCACCGGCTTGACCCGTTTATATAATTCTCAATCCAATCTATTAAACAAATGGGTTAAACCTAGGTTAACACATTTAAAATAAAAAGGTAAATAAATTAATTAAAGATTACACCACTTAAATTAGTTCCAAACTTAAATAAACTTTCAAAGTATAATAAAAGTACAATCCCAATTCACAAATACAAATAAATTATTCAAATAACATTAAAAATATGTAATTGATTTTAAAGAGTTACTAGTATTATTGATGCAAATAAAAAAAAATTATGATTGCATTTAACAAAATAAATAACAATACAACATTGTAATTGATAAACTAATACTTAGATTAATACATGGTAGTATTTAAGTAATTATTAAATTATATATATAATTAAATGAGTTAGGTGGGTTGACCCATTTAACCAAGATGGGTTGGAAGTCTCAACCTAACATTCTAAATTTAGGTTTGTTTGGTGATTTGAATCGATTTTTGTCAGCTCTACTTTAAAGAATCGGTTTTTAATATCAAAGTAGGACACATAAATTAAAAAATTACACGTGTTCCAGTTTGACATCTAGAAATCAAATGTTTATTGAGTCAATCGAATTATTAAAAAATCTAAACATAAGAGCTTACAAACAACTTGATTCTTGTTAAACCACATAATTTCTATATAGAAAAAATCCTATATTTCCTTTAAATTTGTTAAAAGAGTATTATATCAGTCCTATATTTCCTTTAAATTTGTTAAAAGAGTATTATATCTTTTGGTCCCTATGATGGTATTTATAGTATTAAGTTAGTTATAAAATATCTTTCAATAACAAGAAAGAAAAATCATCCTAAAACTTTTGTAGTTTTGCATAGATTATAGTTATAATTTCATCAACCATCTTTACAAGTAACAAAAGAGAAACGTAAACAACACTCCTTCATTTAGAATTCTTTATTACATCATATCCTCCTTAATAAATGAAAATAATTTTGCTATATGTCACTTTTTCATTAACTTTGACACATGTCATTTTTTGATATTTTTGAATAAATGTTTTTTCCATATGTCATTTTCTCATTGTTTATCTTTTTTTAATTAACACATCATATTTACACCTCAATTAATAATTGCCTTATTTAAAAATAACCATTAAATTACAATATTACAACTTATATATTATTGAATATGTTTCCTTTTAAATTCAAATTTTAAATTTTAAATTTCAAATTTAAATAAATTTTTATTTAAGCTTTCATATTTAATTTTTTTGTTTTATCCAACCCGTATAACATACGGGTCTCACAACTAGTAGTATCTATATAACAAGTTAGTTTTTAAGTTTTAAACTGAATCATGTGTTTATTAAAGCACACTTGATATAAAATACAGTTTGACACCTAGAAATCGAGTTAATTTTTAAGTCTCAAACTGAATCATGTGTTTATTAAAACACGCTTGGTATAGAGTACAATTTGACACCTAGAAATAAAATGTTTTAATTTTAAATCAACCAGGTTATTAAAAAATCTAAATGTATACTTTATAAACAATTCAGTTATTGTTAATTGACACAACCTTTATATAAAAATATTCTTAATTTCCTTTAAAAGTTGCTAAATATGAATTATATACAAGGGTAACCATGATGATTTTGTAGTAGTATTGAGTTGCATGAAATATTTTTCAATAAAGAAAGAAAACCCTCTCAAATATCTTGTAGTCTTGCATGGATCATAACTTCAATTTCATCAGCCAACTTTGCAAGTAGCATAGAAAAAACATAAATTATAATGTCTCATAGAGAGTGGATAAATTCACTTTCCCACACCTTTCACTCTTTTCACACCACCTTAATGTCACACCACTCGTTTTCATTCTCGTCTCATTTTCTCTTTCACTTACTTTTCACCCATTAAATATGCTTTGGTTGTTATTAGCGGTAAATAAAAAGAAAAAGAAACAAGAGAAAATAGTAAGATTTATTATGGTTAAACTATAGGGTGATGTTCATTGCAACTAACCACAATCGAGGTAAGTGTACACAGCAAGATGCGATGTCTCCACACCTCATATCCTTAGAATCCACATGTCTTTTAACTTTTATAAATCACAAGTTCACAACAAATGAATGACAAACTAATAAATTCATCCATGATTAATATGTATTTTAAGTTTTTAACTAAATACAAATACTAAAAAAAACTTTAAAAAGATTTTATTAACTAAATTAAACTTGTGATTTCATGAAAACAAATAACACAAATAGACATATCTTATTAATTGTTTGTCTCTACAAATATATTTGATATATTTGAATTATATAGAATTATATTAGTATTTAAGGTGATTAGGACTACAATTTGCGAAAAAAGAAAAAAAAATTGTACATTCATGTTGAAAAAAAATCATGTTAGTATATGTTTTTTTTTCAAAATGTTTATAACAAAATCCGTACAAGTAAGAATCTTTAGGGGCTAACAAACAATTATTGAAAAGATAAAGTACCGTATTTGTAATTCTGTTGCTTATATATTAAATCTTAAATCGACGTTAGGGTTTACTTAGCCGGCTTTCTTCATCTATTCAGTGTAGGAGCTCAGAACCCTAACCATGGCCGTCGGGTACATTTCTCCCCCCCTTTCGCATATTTTCTGTAGATTTGATTCATGACTGATGTTCATATGTATTTGATTGAACAGGAAGAACAAGAGAATTTCAAAGGGAAAGAAGGGAGGCAAGAAGAAAGCGTGAGTCTTTTTTTTTTTTGAGAAATTGATATATATTTATCTTTAATTGAGCTCTATCTCTCGAAGATCTACGATTATGAAAAGTTTTCTTTGCAATCTGATTCAATGTTTGTTGAACTGTATATCTAAACAGGGCTGATCCTTTTTCGAAGAAGGATTGGTACGATGTCAAAGCACCATCGTTGTTCAACGAAAGGAATGTTTGCAAAACCCTTGTTACGCGTACCCAGGGTACCAAGGTAAACCTCTATTCATAACATCGTCGCATGATTTCCTTTTGTGTTCACAAATTCATCTAGTAACTGATGTTCATATATACAATATATCGACATAAAATTCGATATAGAACTAGATTCAAAACGTTTAATATTGATTTTTGACACGCCTTCAGCACCGCCTGCACTCTTTTCCCAATCTATCGTGAACAGTTATTAACAATATCATATAGCTCTGTAACTCAATCTTATATATTCATAGATACTTAACTCTCCGTCAAAGCTAAATGTTTCTATCCTTTTCCTAATAGATTGCCTCGGAAGGACTGAAACATCGTGTCTTTGATGTATCCTTGGCTGACCTCCAAAAGGATGAGGACCATGCCTACAGAAAGATCCGTTTGAGGGCTGAAGATGTCCAAGGGAAGAATGTCTTGACCAATTTCTATGTATGTTACAATATTCACCATAACCCTTTTCTTCTTCTGTGTTTATAATCTCTTTTCCTACATTAACTTTACATTTTCAACAGGGAATGGACTTCACCACAGACAAACTGAGGTCTCTGGTCAGGAAATGGCAGTCTTTGATTGAAGCTCATGTTGATGTCAAGACAACTGACAGCTACACATTGAGAATGTTCTGCATTGGGTTCACCAAGAAGAGGACTAACCAGGTCAAGAGAACCTGCTATGCACAATCCAGCCAAATTCGTCAGGTGTGTTTATAGTTTCACATATAAGATTGAAGTTTTTCATCAAGATTAAAGTTCTTGATTGCTGATTTTAGTGTTTTGTTTGATTTTGTTAGATTCGAAGGAAGATGAGGGAGATCATGATCACTCAAGCTCAGTCTTGTGATCTTAAGGAGTTGGTTCTTAAGTTCATTCCTGAATCAATTGGGAGAGAAATTGAGAAGGCAACTTCTAGCATTTACCCATTGCAGAATGTTTTCATCCGTAAAGTAAAGATTTTGAAGGCACCCAAGTTTGATCTTGGCAAGTTGATGGAAGTAAGTTATTGTTTTCACTACATAAGTTGAGGGTATTTTTGGAATTTTAGTTGATTATTGACTCTTGTGTTTTGATATGTAGGTTCATGGGGATTACTCTGAGGATGTTGGTGTTAAGGTTGAGAGGCCTGCTGATGAGCCTATTGCTGAAGCAACTGAAGTTATTGGTGCTTAAATGGGAGTTTGTTAGCTTCTTTTTTAATTGATAATTTGTTGAGCTTGAAATGGTTAGAATGTGTTGGTTTTTATTTACATGAGATTATATCTTCTTTTGAAATCTGTGGTGCAATTTTTGTAGTTTTCTTTCTACCAGATGATAAGCAATGTTGAGACATTTATATTATGCATGATACTTTTGCCTATGGTTTATGAATTATCATGTTGTTATGTGCTGTGGCTTAAGAGGACGTGGTTTGTTTTGAAGCTAAGGCATAATTTTAAAGGTTAACTGATTTGTTAATGGCTTTGGTATTTAAGTTCAAGCATGTTTAGACAAAAAAAGCTTTATGAAGAAAGTGTCGATATTCTAGTATGCATTTGTTGCCTCGAGTCTTTCAAATATACATCTTATGCATTTGCCATGGGTCTTTGAAATATAGATGTTTTGGAGAAGCAATATGTTGGTTTCTTCATGATGAGTTGGAATCTGTATGGAACACAAGTAATCTTTGCAATTGTCTGGTGGGTTTGTGTTGAAACGACAAATGAGTTAAATGAGTTAAGAGTGTTGACCTTAGCACAAGGGGTTGTGCTATGTTAACTTGTTTATTCTCGTGTTGAGTTTGTGTTAGGTTCAAGTGTATACCTTTTGTGCTATGTTAACTTGTTTATTCTTGTGTTGAGTTTGTGATAGGTTTAAGTAGGGGTGTGCGCGGTGCGGTTTGGTGCGGTTTTGAGTCAAAACCGCAAACCGCACCGTATATGCGGTTTGAATATTTTAGAAACCGCAAATCGCACCACAGATGTTCAAAACCGCATGATGCGGTGCGGTTTGATGCGGGCGGTTTATGCGGTTTAGTTGCGGTTTGTGCGGTTTGATGAGTTGTTTAACATTAAATCTATCAAAAAACTAAAAACCTGACCGGGTTAAAAAAATGATTGCTTTCATTTTATAAAAACAAATACAATTTTCGAGTTAAATCGTTTTTAATAAATTGTGACTCATGTTACTATAGTTTTGTAAGTATCATTGTTATTGCTTTATATTGCCGTTATAATTTATATATTCTTGTAAACCATGAGATCTTGATCTAATAGTGATTTAATGTTAGGTTATAGATATTTGGTTATTGTAAGAAATATATTTATATACATCATTTCTAAATCGTGATTTGAAGTTATAACAAAATAAAGAAAAAAAAGTATATATATAACATGCGGTGCGGTGCGGTTTGAACCGCAGTTTTATAAATACAAACCGCAAACCACACCGCATAGTGCGGTTTGATAAAATGATGAACCGCAAACCGCACCGTGAAATTCTAAACCGCATTATGCGGTGCGGTTTGGTGCGGTGCGGGCGGTTTGTGCGGTTTGTGTGGTTTTTTGCACAGCCCTAGGTTTAAGTGTATATCTTGAAATATGTTATGTAATATGAGGTTAAAACACTAAACGTTTTGAAAGAGTAGGAGTTGGGTAGGTGAGGTTAAAACACTAAACATGGTTAAAGAGTAGAAGTTGGGTACGCGGAAGGGAAAACATAATAGTAAAAAGGCGGAATAGATAAAATCATAGTAAGTTTATATGCCAAAATGAAAAAAGTAGTAGCTTAAGAAACGAAAGATGAGATCATGAGGATGAGAGAGTGGTCAAAGAGACTGTAATTTGGGAGATAATGAAAAATTTGAAAATGAGGTGTTGATTTTGATCAAGGTTTTAAAAAGCTCGCCATTGCATGTCAAAGGTCCGAGGCTTGTATGTGCCGCAAAACTTTATCAAAACGCCGTTTTGATTTATATGTCTGTATGAAAATAAATAATAGTTGAAAATATATATAAAAATATGAATTATGTACAAAATTGTCGAAGTCATGTCTTACAAATGACGTGGCTCACCAAGGTTCGGAAAAACTTGAGGTTTGATATTGCCGCCAAGTCACGCCTTACGTTATTTAGAACATTGATTTTGATGGCTAAGTTATTTCCACATTCAATCCAAAGATTTTTTTTTTTAACTTATGGTTTTGATTTTGAATCTTTCTAGTTTATTTAAACAATTTAAAGATCTTGCATATAAATAAATGCATCATTTTTTAGTCATATTCGAGTTGAAATTTTAAATCCTAACCTTATCCGTATAATTAAGTGTTGTGTCATGTCAACCCGTTTATTTAAACGGGTTGAAATATCTTACCCAAACCTGTTTATTTCATTTCGAGTTCGTATCGGGTTTTGTATCATGTAAGTTTTTGCCATCTCTAAACACAATGATGTTTTTTAAACCTAAAAATGATTGGAAAAGTCTTTGTTACTAACTAGTTAATATAATTAAAGTTGTGTTATTTTTTATATTTTTATTTATTATTATTATTATTATTATTATTATTATTATTATTATTATCATTATCATTATTATTATTATTGTGCCGTTCAATATAATGTTGGGGGCTGTTTGATATGTAGTTGAACGGTTCGGTCAACACTTTTTGCACGACTCACTCCGATCATCATGTTTGATAGTTGTTTAATTCGTCTGACACATTTAGTATCTACTGACCCAACTTCTGATTCGGTCCACTAAAAAATGTAACCGACTCAATTCTTGACATTGTTGCCCTAAGAAAAATCACGCTTCCTTTCCTTAACGACTCTTACTTCTTCCTTCTTCCCACGCAACACTATCAACCACAACATGAGGTTGTTCCTGTTGGCCGGTCACCGCTGCCACCTCAAGCAAAACCATGACGGGAGGTTGTTCTCATCGGCCTCTCCTGATGATAGTGATATTCCGACAAACAAATATGATTTAATAATCATTGTCGAATATCTCAAAGAGAAGGTAATTTCACAAGGGAGTTTTCTTAGTTGATTATCTCTTAAATCTTTAATTGTTTTGTATCCTTCAATTCTTGTTGAATCTCAATCTCCTTCGGTTAATACTCATGTTTGGTAAAGTGATAGTGAATCAATCGAGAATAACCTTAAATTCACCTTGGATTTTCATCTGCCCACCTAGTGTTTGATCACTTGCCTGAGTGATTAATACTTTAGCAATACATACGTATTAAGTTTAACTATTGTTGTTGTAATATATGTCACACATACTAGTTAAAAAAAAGTTTAATTCTAATATGCATACACTCCTCTTTTAGCTCCCATTGTGTTTAGTTTCATTTTAGTGGTTATTAAAAGTAGTTTAATTCTTTCAAGAAAAACTATTAGATTGTAAGAAATGTTATTGTAGCAAACTTGTTTACAAACTCATTAACTGTTATGATCTGTAAATGTTATTGTAGCCCAAAATATAACAAAAAGGGTAAAATGGTCATTTTCAGTAATCAACACAGCCATTCTGATGTGTAATTAAACAACATGGTTTTAGTCAGAGGTTGATGTAATCATAACTTCAGACCCAGTCAGGTCCTTACTCAGTCAGATCTTATTCGATCAATAACCATCAAACATCCATTTATTGTATCAACTTGGTTTACAAACTCTTTTAACTGTTATGATTTGTAAATGTTATTGCAACACAAAACATAACAAATGGTAAAATGGTTATTTTCAATAGTTAACACTCAACACAACCGGTCAGATGCGTAATGAAACAACATGGTTTCAGTCAGAGGTTGATGATCGCATGAATTATGTTAAGATACCAGTGTCGATCTTGGATAGGAAGACAAAGGCCTTGTGTAACAAGGTGGTGTATTTGATCAAGGTCCAGTGGCAACATCGGAAGGGTTTCGAATGGAGTTGGGATCTCGAGGCAGAGATGCGAGAGCACTACCCTGAGTTATTCACGACAGCGGACTTCGAGGACGAAGTCTGATTCAAGTGGGGGAAAGTTGTAACACCTCGATTTCTAGGTATTTACATTTCAACCCTTATTATGCAATTAGTTTGCAAGATGGTCCTAAGGAGCCTTAAATGAGAAAAGCGCCTTTACCTAGTACGTTGGGCGTACTCCTTGTACGTTGGGGGTACGTGGCAGAAGGCCAAACACTAATTTTTAGGGTTTGGACCTTATTTAAGCAACATTAACTCCCCAAGACTCCTATCCCTCATGAGCCTCCAACCCCATTTCGTACCTAGCAAACCCTAATCTATTTTTTGAGCATCTTTGAGCCATTACTATGTGTTTTGGTGTTCTTAGAGGGAGGAGAACATCTTGGAAGCTTGAAGCACTTTGGATCCAAAAGCATCTTGCACTCAAGCTTCATTTGGAGGTATAAAGCTCTGAACTTGGTGGTTATTTCATTAGATCTTGCTAGATGTGGAGTTTTGTGCTTATCAGCCCCCAAATCTTGGTCTATTTGAGTATAAGCTACTCTAGACCAAATGAGTTGTCCTTTTGGACGTTTTAGATTGTCTAGAGTGATAAAAATGTGATATTGGCCTTTCTATGGGGCCGAGTACGCTGGGCGTACTTCTGAGTACGCTGCACGTATTCCCTTAGGAGCCCGTTTTTGGATCTTGAGTACGCTAAGCGTACATGCTGAGTACGTTGGACGTACTCAACCTGAGTGAACTCAATTCACTTTTTAACCTTTGACCTTGACCATATTTTGACCTAGGGGTATTTTGAGTGGTAGTTAAGATTGATCACTATTTGATGTATAAGTGACTGGTAGAGCTGATATTCGGAGTAGTGTCCTGTTTAGTTATCTTTTCAGACCGAGAGATGAGTTTTCTCACTGTACTTGTGGGTCGAGGGCACCAATGCCGACCCATTGGGTTATGTAATATGGTTTAGCGGATGTTGCTATGTTGTACAAATATGTTAGAATTGAGTCCTGATATATAGGATGCTGTTATGCGATAGACCGATAGTGATTTGTAGATCTGCCTGTTAGTTTGTTGACTGGTTATATAAATATCTGTTTACTGGATATATGTTATCTGTTATATATATGTCGACACAATATGGTTGGGTTGAGGGGATGCTGCTTTGTGTGAAAGACAACAAACCTGTGAGCAAGCCAGACATAAGCTGTGGGTCCGAAAGGCAAACTAGATTTATGTTGTGGGCTTGGGAGTAAGCCAAACATGAGTTGTGGGTCGGAAAGCAAGTCAGACTCATGTTGTGGACTCATGGATTGTATAGTTTTATCTTGTAAAAATTATGCTGGTGTGTTGCGTTTCGTAATAGAAAAATTAATAAATTTATTATGTACATAATTATAAAAACAAAAAAAAAACAAAAATATTATGATTTTTACGAATTTAATATTTGGAAACAAATTAATTAGTTAAAGAAATACAATAAAAGTTTGAAGGTTAAATATAATTACCAGATAAAATAAAAAGTTATAAAAAAATAAATTATATTGAATCGGGTTGATAATATTGACTAAAAACCTATCTAATAATAATAATAAAAAAACACGTTATAGGTTAAGTTTTATATTAATATTAACTCCTTTAAAAAACTTTAAGCATCGGTAAACCTGGTGTTCTTTTTCGAAAAATAACAGTGAAATTCATATTTTGACACCGATGTTTAGGGGTGCAAACGAATCGAGCCGAACCCGAGCCTGAGCCTGGTCAGGCTCGACTCGAGCTCGTTTAAGTTATACGAGGCTCGAGCTCGAGCTCGGCTCGATTCGAGCTTCTTGTATTAAGTTCGGCTCGAACTTGTAAATAATTATACAAGCTCGACTCGGGCTCGGGCTCGGCTCGTTTTTTGTCTGACGTGCATAAATAAGCTTAAGCTCAACTCGAGCTCGTTAAGAAACTCGTTTACTAATACCCTAAATCCCTAATCCCCAAATATGTTTTTATTTTAATATATAAAAATAATAATAAATTATTTTATATAAAGGCTCGTTTAGGCTCGCGAGCCTAATCGAGCTTAGTGACATAGACTCGAGCTCGAGCTCGTTTAATAAACGAGCTTAATATTAAGCTCGAGCTTGGCTCGGGCTCGTTTAAATCGGTTTCGATTCGAGCTTTTAACGATCCGATTTCGAGTAGCTCGCGAGTAGCTTGACTGGTTTGCATTCCTACCGATGTTTTCAATTAGCTGAAACGGTGTATCAAGCAACAATAAGAATATAAGATATGAAGAAAAACACGTCAAGCTTAAGAGATTTCAAATATTTCCTTATATAGAAAAAGCTGGTATACACTCTTTAAACTCGTTACATCTCATAATTAAGTAACAAAAGAGAGTTTTCATCGTTCATGGAGTAGTCACACCTGCACAAAAACAATTAAAACACATAAACACAACCTGTAAGTTAAAAATCATAATAATTAATAATTAAGAAAAAAAAAAATCAATTTTGCTTCATAAAGAAAAACAAAAAGTAGCACTTACACCCGCATTTGAAATGATGAGGAACTCTTCGATGACAACTTTCAATTAGCCTAATGGCTCGATTAACGTCCCCAATGATTGCAAGTAATGCAGGCGTGACATCTGGACATATGCACTCCGCGTGGCTAACCCTTGCACGTTGACAACACTGTGGGCTTGGAAGTCCTCCATGCAACAATGACTTGCAGGCATTGATTGCCAGCCGCCTCTCCTCTCGGCATTCGGCGGCACTAGGCCCTGCTCCGGTGGCCGGGTTCAGCTCTGATACGGCCAACACCACCATCATGACTAGCATTATGTTAGCAACGCCACCACCCATCTTCTTTTGTGTATAGTAGGTTTTGTTTTGGTGACTTTGTGTTTTGATTTTAGTTGATATATACTTACATATACACACACATGTGCCATGGGTAGTGGGTAGCTAGCAATAGAGGAGAACCACACATTTTTTTTAAGATTAATCAAAAACATTTTAGAAAAAGTAAAATTAATAATATTTGAATTTTTTATTTTTACATTGGTTTATATCATGTAATTAAATCAAATTTATGTAAATGATAACCAGTTATTATCTGAACGACTCACATCAACCGGTCCCAAAGTTACGTGGAAGGTTGCTCATAAAACACTAATAATATTTTTGATATCTTAATACTTCCTATGTGAAATTATGTAAGGTTAATATTTAGTTAATCGTACTTGATATGGTTACGAAAGTAATATACTTAATTTTATATGTTTTATCTTTAACAAAATAAAAATATTTACTAATATATATGCTTTTTTAAACCGTGTTGTTTTCAATCTATGAAATATTAACTTTTGAATAAGATACAAGAACGAAACGAACACTAAAACTTTAGAAACTTTAGAATCAAATCATAAAATCTCAGGCCCACATCACAACAATTTTCCTATAGCTCACTAAACCCACTTAAACTTTATTTGGGGTCCCCATTTAAATGATTGCTTATATTGAATTATCATAACAAGTCCAAAGATAGCTATCTCCTTTATCAATAACAATTTTGGGCAAACAGCGTGTATTGTGTTAGGTCGACACTATACAGTCGCTTGAATCATCACACAGATCGGAATCTACCTACCACTATTCTTCTTTCTGGGTCAATAGTGTAATATCCAAAGCATTAACATCAAGCTTCTTTTTCATGCCATCTATTATTTTTTTTCTCATTTTTTTTGGATTATCCTTCTTTTCTTCTCACTTTTACTTTAGTTTTTTAAAACCGTTGTGTTAGCAAAAACATATAAAAACCTTAGAAAATGAATATGGAACCGTTTGATTAGGCTGTAAACGAACTGAATGTTCGGCGAATAGTTAATGAACCTTTTGACGGGAAGTTCGTTTATTTAATAAACGAACGAACATGAACAAAATATTTGGTTGGTTTAGTTAAACGAACGAACGCGAAAAATGCTATCTTTCGTTCATTTATGTTCGTGAACTTCGCTCATTTACGCTCGTTTATGTTCGTTTAGTAGAATGGATGCTGAATTGAAAGAATAGATGTTAGATTGAAGGATTGGCTAGAAGGGAAATGGTTTTGTCTTTTTGAAGTATTATTTGGTTATTTTTATATGGAATGACAAACAACTAAGTAAAACTTTATTGTACTGTTCTGTTTTTGTCGAACAACTAAGTAACACAATATTATTGTATGGAAATGTTGAACATGTGTTTGTTTTCGTTTAAGTTCATGGTTGTTTATTTATGTTCGTTTAAGTTTGTTTGTGTTTGTTATATGTTCGTTTGACTTTGCGTTCGTTTATGTTTGTTTGTGTTCATTTATGTTTGTTTGTGTTCATTTAAGTTCGTTTATCAACTAAACGAATGAACATAAACGAACACGAACACACTAAATTGTTTAACGAATGAACACGAACATAAAATGTATGTTCGTTTAGTTGTTCGTGTTCGTTTATCGTTCGGTTAAAGTTAAACAAATGAACATCAAAAAACCTCTGTTCATTCTCGTTTGGTCAGTTTACAACCCTACGTTTAATTAACAAAAATATTTCCATTCTCCCACTTTTACATACGACAACCATGGCCATTTATCTCGTTGTTTTTGCCCCATCACCCTAAATAGGGTTGTTACAATTATTAGTTTGAATGAGAGTGGCCAAAAAAGTTGCTAGGTAAGTTGTATAAAAAGGTGGTGGTGGTGGGTGGGATGAACCTCCAAAGGCCCTTCATAGTAGCCCTTTCCAAACATATCGTATCATACGAAATACGTGTTGAGGAATTAAATATCCTCAAAGACTCATGACGAGTCAAAAAAGGGCTCTTATATATATATATATATATATATATATATATATATATATATATATATATATATATATATATATATATATATATATATATATATGTATATGTAATAAAAAATTAGACCATGAGTTGAATATAAAACAGGTTGAAAGAGCATGACTAACTCGACCCGCCTAATTAATGTTTTGTGTTAACCCATTTATTTTTGTGTCAGATTAACATGGTAGTATTGAGACCTTGTAAACTGTAAATATGTTGTGTTATATTGGGCTAAAACACTAAGATGTTGAAAGAGTAAGAATTAGAGAAACATAAATAAAAAGTGAAAAACTGCAAAGATTATGATTTAGGAGGCTGATGGGCGAGGTCATGAAGATGAGGAAGTAACTAAGTGTGACTGTAGTATGAAAGTGTCACACCCCTAAACCAAAGTGGTGGAAACGTTCGGGGGCGGAGGACTTCATATTCAGTATCATAACAGTTCATTGTAAGGAAAATACACACCACCATATATATAAAGATTTCAAAATGTTTACATAATTGTATTTGTTACATCTTCAAAAGATAAATACATAAACATCTTTCAAAAGAAGTAATTAACGCCAGAGTGTTAATCCCCAAAAGTTGGTTTCCAAACCTGCTTAGCGGTTCCCTGAGAATACAAGTTATTTCAAAGAAAAAGTGTCAACAATTAAGTTGGTGAGTTCATAAGCGGTTTTGAGAAAATGTATACCATTCCAAAGTTCGTGCGTTTTCCAAGAAAATCCCTTATTTCCTTATAAAAGTATGAAATGTATATGAATGTTCGTATTGTGAATTGTAATTAGTTGTACCAGGAAAATCCCTTATTTTCATATTAGTTGATTGTTTAGGATACAGGAAAATCCCATATTTTCCTAAAGTAACAGGCAGTCTCTAATGTCCAAGACCGAAAATCGCAAGCAACTGAAATGCTTAAAAGGTTGAGGCATAGTTTTATATAATAAAGCTATAAGAAGATCGCACTTGTTAGATGAAGAATAGTTTTAATAACTACTCATTAATAAAATCAGAATACCATAATAATTGTCTATCCGGTGAGTTTTATAATCATATTAAACATAATATGCCTGTGGCGACGGTCTTCAGGCGTCGAAACGTTATGACAAACTGTCACCCAAAGGACTGTAGCTAACAGTCAGGGCGCGGGATCATGACTTTCCGTATAGATCTATACACATTTGACACGCTCTCCAAACGGGATACTCTGGTTATAATATATAGGACTGTAGGTAGTACCTTTTAACGAAAAGGTAGCATTGAAGATGTAATCGTCTCACGGATTCTTAACTAAATCTGTATTAAAATAATAGTTTTGTATGCAATGTTTATCCTCTTTCACAATGTTTGACAAAGCATAAATCATAAGTTCTTTGAATGCATAAAATGGTTTAACAAGGATGGCTACCCTGGATACTATGCATCTTGTATAAATCTAATGCATGCAAAGTATAACAAGATTTTTCATGTTTTCACTCGGGATCAACCGTGTGTTTACTTGTATTCTCCCCCGAAATGTATTAAAAGTACATTATAAAGTATTTGAAGGTGTATAAAAGGGGGTATGAACACACTTGATTGAAGTGGTTATTTTGAAGTAGTCGAGAGAAGAATCGAGCAAAACTTCGACTAGTGAGAGTTGAATTCTCGGGAGTGTAGAACTTCATTCTGATCTTAAGTATGAAAACTGGGGTGTCGAGATGGCTTTGAATGGAAAAACGCAGAGCAAAAGCGCGGGAAAAGAGAAGAATTGAACAAGAAACTCGGAACCCTAGCCTCCCTTTTATAGGAGGCTGAACCACCTCCGTACGTTGGGCGTACGCTCTTACGCGGGGCGTAGCGTACGTCAGTGCTTACGTCAGCCTCCTGACGGACGATGGGATGTCTGCTACTGAAGGGACTACGCCCTTATCGCCTAGTACGCTGGGCGTACCCCTTTACGCGGGGCGTAACTCGATTTATAGAACTTCTAAATTCCGTAACTCTCTCGTATGAGGTCCGTTTCTGGCATTCTTTATATCCACACATAGGTGAGACTATACTCTACAACTCTCATTTAGACTCCGTCGGCTAGTTTTGACTTTATATTTAATAATACCTTTTTAGTAGACCGATACTGGAAACGTCCGTTAAAAATCCATAACTTCTTCATCCGGCATCCGATTTTATCTGTCTTTTTACCATTGTATTCCTATGGTCAGGGTCTTCAACTTTCGTTTAGGTTGTGTTAGCTAAAGATCGCTCGATCTCTAATTCGAGTTTTTAGCTGTCTACTGCTAGGTCAGAAACTTCGTAAAATCCTAACTTCCTCATACGAAATCAGATTTGGATGTTCTTTTTATGTATGTTCGCAGTTTAATGATATCTACGACTTTCATTTAGATACCTAAGACTAAAAAGTATTTTATCGAGATTTCTTGTTTTATGCTTAACAACGCTTTAGCGGTAGTGTTACGAATCTTTGATTGGTCATAAATCCTTCGTTATAACTCGGATTTTAGTATTCTTTATATTTTTTGGAAACCTTATCACGATATCTACCACATAGTGTACTCAAACGGAGCTTTTTTGAACATTTCATTTTCGATGATATTCTTATTACTTCACAAAGAGGTTACAAGACTCGACTTTTAGGTATTACATTGACCTGAAATAACGGGTTGTTGCAGAAAGTGAAAGGAAAATTTTTTAATGCAATTTTCACATAGGAGGCTAAGAAGTTTCTACATTATAATGCGATTGAACCCAAAAAATTTCTTATATTCGGTTGTGCATTTTGGGTGTGTCCAATTTATTTAAAGAACTCTGAAACACATGCATACATATAAACATATCATTTTTGAGTTGGAAATCTAACCATAATCTTACCTATTTAATTTTTGTGTTGTGTCAACCCGTTTAATTTAAAGGGGTTGAAAACTCTTACTCAAACCTATTTATATCGTGTCGAGTTTGTGTCGTATTAGTGTTTTCCACCTCTACTTCATAGTTCCGCCCATTCATGGATATTTAGTTTATATTTCTTTCAAATTTTAAACAATATAAGTTTTATTATGATTGTATTAATTTATTTTTGTTTATATTATCGTAAAGAATAAATATGACCAATTGACGAAAGCTTTAAGGAGGATGGGGAAGGATACATCAGGTTATCTATAGAAGCAGTACGTCAAACATGGGCTTTGCAGTTCCAAAGTCTCAATCAAGACAACTTTAGGTGTTCAATCAACATCCCATAACAGTTATGGTGTCGCTATCATCTTCCTTAGTTGGAATCACTTGGCTACTAGTACTTCAGAATGTACAATGCACACCAATGTACTTACCTTGGATGATAAGATGAGAGTAGTTAAATTATCATGCATCCAAGCATATTTGAATATCTAATAGTTTCCAGATCATACGTTGAATTGTTAGATTGCATAGATGATCCAATCAAATGGTTTCATGGTCTAACCAAGTTGATTTTTTATTTATTTATTTATTTATTTTTTTTTTTTTTTAGTATGAGAACATTTTTAACTGTTCTAAGATTCCATGTACATGTCAAAAACAATTTGGATACTAACAAGAGTGATGAATGAGTTCTACCTTCCCTATATATGGTTGAACTTTTGGACTTAAAACCCGAACCGAACCAAACCAGACCCATAGCAAATTGAACCGAATTAGAGGATAAGATGAGAGTAGTCAAATTATCATGCGTCCAAGCATATCTGAATATTTAACAATGTCAAAGTCCCCTCGTTCAAAATATTTCAATAGATGTGACATTCCAGGTGGAACGAACTATGACACAGTCTAACAATTCAACATATGATCTGGAAACTCACATCCTCACCATTATGATCTAATCAAATGGTTTCATGGTCTAACCAATTTGATTTTTTACTTTAGTATGAGAACATTTTTAACTGTTTTAAGATTCCATGTACATGTCAAAAACAATTTGGATACTAACAATAGTGATGAAGGAGTTCTACCTTCCCTAGACATGGTTGAGTGTTTGGACCTGAAACCCAAACCAAACCGAACTGAATTAGGCCCGAACAAGCAATGCATTTCGATTTTCGATTGTCTATATCAGGCTTATTCGGTTCTCAAGTTTTTTTGGTCGAGTTTACCCAAATAACAACTTATTCGGTTCTAAGACTAAGCAATCCGGTTAGGTGTTTAATGTTTAGTGTTTAATACGATGTTTTCATAACTATATCTCAAGATTTAGCGCTTGGATTTTACATTCTTATGAGTTATGATCCAAGAAACTAATGTCTATAGACATTAAAGTAAAAAAATAATTAAATTTAAAGACAAAGTGAAATCATTTTTAGTGTATATTGAATATTTGGTCCTTTAATTTGGGAATAAAAACATACCAAATATACAAATATACATCATTGTGATAACATGTAAGCCTACAAGTATATGTTTGGCCTTACTGTACATGTATACTACACAAATTCTAATTTTTCTTCACATTTGAAACAATTATGTATATTTTGCATTAGTTTTAATCAATAAATTTGTTTCTTTAAAAGTTTTGCTATGAAATCATAAGCTACAAAAGTAATAAAAAATATAGTGTTTATAAGAACATTGAAAAGATAATACGGTTTATTCGGTTCTATAGGTCCTTAATTATATTTTAATTGTTATTCAGGTTATTCGAGTAATAACCGAACCAGACCAGATTAATACTTGAACTGAACCGGACCCGTATTGAGTTAATCGGTTCGGTTTTTGGTTCCTCCAATTACTTTTATTCGGTTTTTGGGTTAATCGGATTCGATGTAGTTCTGACCTGAATAACATCCCTACATATCGGTGTGTATGAATCCAATACATCATATACATTTTCTTTTAAACAAGTAAAAGGGAATTAGTGTTCTTTCTATACACAACATGATCCACATAATCAAGTATCTTTAGACTTAATTGATACGTTATGTGTAGGGATTGGATAAATTACTTATGTATGTGGGAATTTGTTGAAAATTATTTGCAAGTAATAAACAAATTATTGTATTACCGAATATTTATAGTACTACGAGGTAACATATTAAAATTCATAAAAGATCTAGAATGAATAATAAATATTTATTTGATAAACTTTATTATATATAAACTTAAAATTAATAAAGAAACTAAAAAAATTTTAGTCTATTTTTTAAATAAAAAAATAAATAAAAAGTTTATTAATAATTAATAAAAATGTTTATTAATTCCGTTTTGGTTATGGGCTTAATTAACTGATAGAACATAAAAGGCTTTCCAAGTTGAAGAATTTAAATTATTGTCGCAAAGATGAAGTGTTCTCGCAAATGTTTATTAGTGAAAATGTATCTATAAATGTGTTCTTACGAAACAATCCAAATGTATATGTTTTCGCGAGTTCACAGACAATTTACTTGCGATGAAAATGATTATTTTGATAGAACACGAAAAAATAATCATATAAAGAAATATTTCAATTTTATATGATTGTTAGTGATTAACTTTATTGTATATCTATAGAGGTTAATTCGAAAAAACACTTAGAGTCGTTTGATATATAAGACTACCCCATCTAGGGATGTTTTTCGGTCCGGAATCCGTCCGAACCGGCTCCGAACCATATAAATCGAAAACCGAAAACCGGATCGATTACCACTATTCGATTTCAACTAGTTCTGATTCTGGTTTGGTTCGATTATATTAAAAAATATGCCATCTAAAAAGGTGTCGCAACCGAAACTAGACTAGAACCGAAAAAAACCAAATAAGCCTTAAATTAGGAACCAAAAACCGGACCGAATACTACTATTTAGTTCCAACCTATTCCTATTCTAATTTGGTTTCGATTCCGATACGAGTTTTTTTATTAAAAAGCTCATCCCTCCCCCTATTTGAAGGAAGAAGGATGAGGTGAATGCTCACAAAAAATGGAAGGAAATTTAGAACACCGTTCACCATTTTTTTTTTTTCTTTTTATGCCACATGATTTTTTTTATTGGTTGATAAATGATAAGAGATGTATGC
Source organism: Lactuca saligna (assembly GCF_052625555.1). NCBI lineage: Eukaryota > Viridiplantae > Streptophyta > Magnoliopsida > Asterales > Asteraceae > Lactuca > Lactuca saligna. Next base: position 151,855,445 of record NC_136422.1, read on the forward strand.
AAAATAAAATGTATTATTTGAAAATTATAATATTATTTCAAATATTTTTTAAAAAATAAAATACTAAAATTCGTAATTTTCTTTTATAAATAAAAAATATATCGACATATCTCATATTTGTTTTCAACTTTTTATTTTTTATTTTTTATTTTTTATTTTTAATTTTTATAAAATTTATTTTGACTGCTGAATTAAATATATGTAAAATCAGGTTAGCAAATAACTAAAAACAAAGAACAAAGATGATTACATAATCTTTTTCTAATTTCGTATTTACTATTATTATTAGTTTATGTCTAATATTATTTTTAATGAAATAAAAGGAATTATAATTTATATTTATTTAATAAAAATTGATTTGAGTTAGCTTTTTAATAAATATGAGGAATTGGATTGGATCGGTTCGGAGAAGTTAGTATTTTAGTAGAAACTAGGATTTTACCCGCGCGACATCAATCCATTTTGTAAGTTGAATTTTAACGATTGTATTGATAAAAGTTAGATACTGTTACATTTATCGATAGATAAATATACAAGGTTGGTACCGTTAACTATATCTACTATATACCGTCAAATTGAAACGTATTATATGTCACTAAATTCATACATAGGAAATTTACATAACGTATATAAAAATAAACACGAAAACATATAAAAAATTACGTTGGAGCGTAGACAAATTTATATTTTGTACCAAATACATACATAAAAAAACAATTTTTTCAAGTAAGAGATGAAAGTTTTAAATTTATATCCAAACGTTGACTAGTCGAATTTATACCGACATTAAATAAAAATAAGCACGCAAAAAGAATTGTTTTTTCTTTTTAAGATGACGAAAACCAGATTATGAATACCATGGAGGTTAGATAAGAAAGTTTGAAGGGTAAAAATAATATTTTATAAAATTAATAGTTGATGTGTTAAAATAATATTTTAAAAATTAAACGAAAAGAAAAATATCGCTTTATCCAATATTCTAAAATGTAAAAAATAAAAAATTTAAATTTTGAAATAAACACAACCAAGTGTGTGGTAATTTTTTTACCGAGTAGGTAAGTGATATACAAATAATATTATATTGGGCCGATTTATTTTAATGTTGATGATATAAAAAGTGTTTGAGATTGATTTTCTAAACAACTTATTAATTTATTGGTTTTTTAAAAAATTAACAGATAAAAATAATATCTCATAGTCTCAAAAATATTTTTTAAAATGATTTTTTCGTTAACTTAAAAAAGTCTTTAAAGGTTAGATTTAAAAAACATACAAAACTTGGTTTTTTGAAAATTTTGTTAGTTTTTTTTGAGAATAACACTTCAAAAAAAGATTTTTAGCCAAAAATCTTTACATTTTTGACTTATTCATTTTTATCACCACAAAAACTAATTGAAACATTTTCTTAAATCAATTTTGCTTTAAAACCTAAGTTAAAAAAACAATCCAAACACCCCCTTAAGAGATGACTGTTGCATACACATAGAAGGATCTAGTACACATCCCGGGTAGCTTGGGATGTCCTTCAAAATTTTTTTAGTAGTGTAATTTTTTTCGGAATTTTTTTTATTGTATATTACGCGAATTTTTTTTTCGAAATATCCTTTTACTTGTTGAAATACCCTTTTATTTTGATCCGACTCTACCACCATGCATAATCGTAATTTATTCCTTAAAAGTCAACAATAGTGATGAGGATGAGAGATAACAATATGGTCCACCTAGGGTAAACAATGGAGTTTGAATATTGGGGTCGTGGAATCTTTGAATTTTTTGTCATGTGGTCTATGTCGATCTTTTCTTTCTCGCTTTTTTTAATAGATAAAATACATAAATATGACTTCAAACATGTTATATAAGTGATTAAATAACTGGTTTATAACTTCGTACTAAACGGAGTTTCTAGTCTAAAATATGAAAATTTCACATGTATAATTGTAACTCTAAGCAGAAAGCGTATGTTTTGATAGTTATTAGTAAACTTTATCTATTGTTTGTTTGTGGATGTAGGTCGATTTATCTGATCGACTAACCACATTAAATTTTTGTTTTTTCTTTTTGTTTCATATATTTAATTTTCGTGAGATCATGTTTGTGTGTTTATCAAAGTCCTTATTCCTAACAAAATAGAAGTAATGAATATATTAAAAAATCTCATTCCGAATTGTATAGATATTCTCTTGGTCTCAATGTCAACTCGTTTATTATGCACCTCTAATAGGCATATAGGTATGTGTAGGACTTTAATTATGTGGGTTAATGACCTAAAAAGGTAACAAATTTTTGTTTTTGTTCACATTTAAGTAGCCATCACATTTGATCATTGAACTTGTTTGACCTGTTCAAAATAAAATAATATGACCCTATTATGAGCAGACCAAACAAATTTATTGGTCAAATGTGTACGAAAAAAACATAGTTACCTGAATACGGACAAAAACAAAAGTTTCTAACCCGTTTTGGTAATAGTGGACAAGAATCGTCTTAGGGACTGTGTGCCTTAGGATCAGGCTCCGACAGTCAATGAACAATTAGGTTAGGCTTTGTCTAACCCAGTTTAGTTTTGGCTAGTCATGAGCTAAGCTGTGTTGCTCGGTCTTTAAAACAGATACAACTTAGACCCTTAAGCGTATACAACCTAACACCTAACTAGCTGGGCCTAAACTGGGTTGGCCCAAGACTTAACCATCTTATGATTACTTGCACTTAACATAAAGAATCCAATATTACCAAAATAGGTAAGGAACTTTGATTTTTGTCTATATTCAGGTAACCATGTTTTTTTTTCGTACATATTTGACCAGTAAACTTGTTTGACCTGTTCATAATAAGGTAATGTTACCGCTAATTATCGGTCATATTACACTATTTTGAACAGGTCAAACAAGTTCAATGGTCAAATATGAACGAAAAAAACATAATTACCTAAATATGGACAAAGACCAAAGTTCGTTACCTTTCTAGGTCATTAACCCTAATTATGTTAGATATCTGATTGACCTCGATATCATTCATAATAGGAAACTTTTTTATAAAGTTTTTTTATGCTTTTTGGTACCATGTCACAAAAAAAGTTTGGGGGGGGGGGGGGGGGGGTTATTGTTATGTTCTGTGTGTTTTCCTCCCCTTTCATATAACCATTTTTTTTATAGACCCTTTAATATTTTTTTGTTAATTAACAAGCTTATTATAAAAACTCGAACAACATTTTTAAAACCTCAAAGAGTTTTTTATGTGAAAAAACTCATATTGTTAATGTTCTAAACTTATTTACAATCATGTTAGACAAATTTATATCTTGTGTTTTAATTATATAATCATCGGTCATCCCGCTCCGATTCTTTATGATCTTAAGTCATCTCCAATGCATTGAACTCATAAGAGTTTAATGGATTGCCACATCAACATTCCACTAATTATATCATTTTATCCATTAAACTTTTAAAAGTTTAATGAATTTCCACATCAACATTTAATTATATCTTTTTATAAATAATATTGTAAAACTATAATATTACATTAATTAGAAATTAAAAATTACAAATTATACATTATTAATTAATGATTGTTGTATATGTTATTGTTTTAAAATATTTTTAAGATTTAAATATTTTTTTGTTTATAATATTATAATATAAACTACCTTGATGATTTAAATTATTCAATATAACATAAAATAAAGTAAATTACAAATATTATAAATAAGAAAATAATAACATATACATTATGTATATATGTAGGGTGTAACTATTTAAAAAAAATTGCATACCACTGTTTCAATGGAGATTAAACCCCACTTCATTGAATTCCATCCACAATTGTGGGTTTATGTATTCAACTTCTTTTTATCCCATTAAACTCACCATTTGGGATGATCTTAAAAACATCGGAATATTATTTGTAGAATTACATCTGATTATCAATTATACTTTTTTTATTTATCACTCATAATACATTAGTGTATAATCACCAATACACCAGCGACCAAATAAGTTTTGGCTTTTCATTACAAACATATATTCTTATTTCAATTATGAATGTGATAACACATAAACGACTACAATTCCCGATAAATATACCTTAAAAACACAAACAAACTAATTAACTTCGAATATTAATACATATATAAATCTGGATTTCAAACACCCCTCCATTTATTTCCTATGCACATGTGCTTCAACATAAAAAAAATACAGCATTCAATATTATGTTGTTCGACCATATTCATCATCTTTCTCATGGTGTTGTGATACCTATAAAATCCAAAATCAGAAATTATACACTGTTGTAGATAATCAAATAAGCAGAACACAAACAATCACACATCCAGAAAACATTATGGTTACGTGATCATATGACATGTTTACGTTCAAGAATAATGAGGACAAAACATTTATCACATTAAAAAAACAACACAGCAGAAAAATCAATATATCCGATGCAAAAGCAGAATCATGAACATATACAATCTCAAGGGAGAGTGTTCTTTGTTGAGTTTTAGACCTGATAAAGACTTACCATCTCGATTACGATTCAACACATTTAAAGAAACCGAATAAATGAGAGAGAGAGAGAGAGAGAGAGAGAGAGAGAGAGAGAGAGAGAGAGAGAGAGAGAGATTACTTCCACACTTGTAGTGACGAGGGACTCTACGTCCACAACCTTCAACAAGCTTAACAAAACGATTTATATCAACAAGTGCAGCCACTTTCGGGGTGATAGCAGGGCATATGCACGTAGCATGGCTAACGCGAGCTCGTTGGCAACAAGCAGACGATGGAAGACTACCGGTCAACACGTTTCTGCATGCGTTGACCGCAAGCCTTCTTTCTTCCTTGCACTCAGCAGCCGTTTGTGCAGCACAAGTCATAGCCAAGAACATCATCGCGATCAAAATTATAACCAAAATCGAAGCGATCTTCATTTTTAAGGATCTCTGAATGTTCTAAATTAGTATAGGTTTCTTAAGTTTTTTTCCACTTCGATTCGTGATTGTATTTATAGAGGGTATTGTCATAGTCATTACATGGTTTAGACTTACCTTTCATGTTGAACATTTACGCGGCATTAGTTGACACCAATTTGTTTTTTTTCATATTTTTTTTTAAAAATCTACCTTAAAATTGTTAATAAGTTTTGAAATGTTACCTATCTAAGATTTTCAAATGACAAGATTCAATTATCTATGGAAAGAATTATACTCCCTCCTTCTCATATTTATTGTTTATTTTTTATTTATGAAAATTTTATTTTTCAACTTTGATTTTAAATATTTTTATTCGTGTTATAAATTACTTGATGAAATTTATAATAATTAAAAACATTAAAAACACAATCCATTAATATATTTTTACATCAAGTATTATATATAAAAAATAAAAATATTTAAGATCAAAGGTGAAGAATAAAAATTTCAAAAATAAAAAGTGAACAATAAATATGGAACAAATGTAGTATATATTATGCCTATTTATTCACCACTCGTGATCATTGGGTGTGATGTGTGCATAACAGCTAGTAATCAAACAACAAAAGATGAAATTTACATCTAATCATAGTGTATGTCGGGATGTGATGTTGGTTGCAGTGATGTAGGCTTATGGTGGTTGAAGACTACTTCAATCGTTTATCATATCATTAATCAGACATGATGTCTAATGAAGGATATGTATTACGATGCGCAAGGTGTGAGGAAACACAAGCAATGAGATTATGGAGGTCGAAACCAAAATTACAAAAGAAAGATATATACAAAAAATTTGGTTCAAACTTATGTCATATCAAAATTTTAAACAAGAAAACTATTAAGACACATTCTTCCATCATTCATCAAAGTGGAACTTATTTTTAATTTTATTTTGTAACCGTATTTTAATGAGTCTCACTATGAAAATGATATAGCAATAGAAATAGAGAGTATTTATGAAACCCACTAAATAAGAAAAAAGTTGTTGATCTTTTTTTCTCCATCACACTCTTTTTCTCCTTCTCTCCCCCTCCCCCCTCTCTCTCTCTCTCTATATATATATATATATATATATATATATATATATATATATATATATATATATATATATATATATATATATATATAACCATGTAAAACTTATTTAACTATGGAACCACATTTATAACCTCATGATTTATATCAATGGATTAAATTTAGAAGGTGTACAATAAAATTATACACCCTTATGCATGAAATCAGATCTAAACAAGGCTATAATATGTATTCTACATATAATCTCTCTCACCTCTTTCTCTCTAAATCACGTCTTAAATGAGGAGAGAAATATGATCCACCATTGTCTCTCTTCACTTAACCGTAATTATTACTCCACCATTCTTGTTCTAGTAAGTTCTTTTCATTGTGATTTTAAGGCCTAAACAATCAACCCCTACTGTGCAGGTTACCATGTAAGACCCCACCCTTGAACACAATTAAAACGCCATCAATCCCTACCTGTTGTCGATCCCATCTATGCGATGCTAGGGATCCAACCGATCGATGCTAACTTGTATGATCATGCTTAATCGACTAGTGTTGTTCTATTTATACTGGATGCTATGACTCTAACGAATCCAAGGCTCCAATAAATTCTAGCTTTAACAATATCCAAGGTACACGGGGCATACGTAGGTGAGCCACAAACCCTAATTTTTAGGGTTTGGACCATATTTAAACATCCTTAAGGGTTGGATTAGGTGTCTATGCCTATAACTATAATTGGTATATACATAAATTGATAGCATCACAGTTCTTTTAGGTTGCCCTTAAAACTAGCAACTGGACAAATGATTTTGAAGAGAGATGTTAAATTTATTTGATTAATAAATTGAAATAAATGATTTGTTAATATATTATGAGAGTAATATATTAATTACAAATAGTAATATTTAATTAATATTTAATCAAAAATTAATTGGAATTAATTTTTGGATTAACGGAAATAATTAAAAGTGTAGGGACTGAATTCTAATTGTTCAATAGTTGAGTAAGGGGCAATCTAGAAACCTCCATAGGCTAACAATTTAATTTATTAAAAGATTAAACCCATGCAATTTTAATATTTTTAAAATTCATCTTATACTATACATATTATTAAAAATTTAATATATATTATACGTATAAGAAAAGTTAGTCGACCGCTAGTACGCCTCATTCACGAAGCCATATTATAAGGAGAGTTTAAGGAAACGACTTATAAAATGACCACCACTGGGTATCCATTCTTACCCACCACTCTCTTGTGTGGTGGAAGGTTGTTAGCCAAACGGGTTTGATAGGATATAATCTCATTAAAAGTATAATGATATAAAGTAACTAAACTATTTTAAAATCCTACTCTTAGTTACTTTAGGAAAAATATGATTTTGATGTTAATCCATGAAATTAAACATTACACTTTATAATTCGTTAGTGGAGCATATGTGGTTAACCGACACACTAATGTGGGACTAATAAAGTTGGTAATGGGTGTCTCGAAAATTATCGTTGATTAATGGAGCGCATGTGGTTAACCGACACATTAACATGAGATGATAAATGACATCGAGAATGCCAAGCTAATTTATATGGTTATTCACATCTCGTTTGTGATCCTCGGCATCCCAGTCACAAAAGTGAGAGCATAATCGAGATTTAACATGCCATTGAATAGTTCAATAAATCTCAAATGATCTAGAAGTTTCATGAGATTGAAATTGGTAAATGTTTTACCTACCTAAAATAGATTCAAATTTGATTGCGACATCCCTCTTTAAAGTTCGAATTGAAAATATGGATCCTAGCCTTAATTTAAAATAATGGGTTAATAATTAATGATTAAAATCAACTAACTTGAATTCTCTTTTATCTGATTATAGATTTCAAGTTCAGACAACAATGGTCTTCCTCGTTCTTCTGGAAATGTTTTTCATCTATCTGAAGATGATCTTCCACATGTTGATCAAGATCATGCTTCTTCAACTCTTCCACATCCTCCTCAAGCGACTCTCCCCAATTCATGTTTTCTTCAAGTTGAAAAATACGAAGTTACTCAAGCCATGTTGGCATGTAAACATCAAGATGGAAAGTATGTGTGTGCACATGTTCTGAAAATGAAATATTACATTGATAGATTAGGGATGTTGTGTGTCGTTTTCCCAAGGGAGCTGTCCATTGACTTGGTACTACTTTCGCTTCCTGAGTCATATAGTCAGTTCATTAAAGACTACTATATGAGGGATCATGACGTGACCCTAATTGATCTGACATATATGTTGATTGTTGCTGAAGCAAAAATGCTTAAGAGCATATGTTGATTGTTGCTAAAGCAAAAGTGTTTGAAGGATCTATGTGACAACCCAAAACTTTTTGTCTTGAAAGTCCAGCAAATCAATCGAGTCAGACTCGTTTCTGCTATCTTTTAGCATTGTTAAAGATCGTTTTATTAGTTTTAAGCCTAGTATACTTAAGGATTGGGTGTAGGGTTATGTTATCTTTAGTACATCGAGTTGCATTCAAGCCATACACTCCTTCAAGAGGAGTGTACGGCCGTACACCCAAGGTGGTTATGAACTCTCCCCATATGTATCATATTCCTTCACTTCTCTTCATTTCTTACACTTTTACCTTAAAGAACTTCCATTCTCTCTCAACTATCGTCAAGATCACTTCGATTTCCCGTAAAAAACGTAAGTGATTCTTCCATATATTAGTTGTTTTCCTTCTTAATCTAGTATCACCCTTTGATTCATCCATGAAAATATCTCTTTATGATAGATCTTTAAGCCTTCATCCTTTTCACCAAGAACACATACTTGTTCTTGGTAGTCGTGAAACCCTTTCAAGCCTCCAAACCATAAGTTTTTTTCTTATACCTTGTTATACTTAAAAGACCAGTAGATACAAGCCTTGATTCATCATGTTTCAAACATCCCTTCATCATCTTGAAGGGTGTACGGTCGTAATCCCTTCATAGGATCATGGGTCGTACACACCTCAAGACCCTCCAAAATGAGAGTTTTGTTCATATTCTTGTTGTACACTTGACACACCAGTTTCCCCATGGATTAAACACCCTCTTTTGCATGTTTTCCATGAGTGTACGACCGTACACTCATTTGGCCGTACACTCCCTTGTGTGGCCATATACTCCCTTTATTCAATCACATGTGATTGTAACGCTTAGTTCAAGTGTTTTCCTAGTCCCTAAGGGTGTTTTCCTTGCATGTTAGTTGTTTAAAACACTAATTACAAGCCTATATATACCATTATATGTCATTTAGGACTCGTTTGTGTCTCGGGAATTTATTCGTGGAACTTCTCATCCTTACACGAATCTGTAGTTGAATCACCCACATAAGGTGAGTTCATATCCCTATAATCAACATTTTAAATGTTTTAAATGCTTTTAAAGGGGGAGGGGGATACAAGTTGAACATAATGATAATTGATGTTTATATGTGATAACGATCACATTAAAAGGATCTCTTATGCTTTATAAGTGATCAAATCATTTCAAAAGATCTTTTTGAAGATATGGTACTTTATTGTTTATAAAACACCATTTTTAAAGTACGAGCATAACTCTATTAGATAAATGAGTCTTTTCATCAAGTCAGTAACAATTCAAGTATACATAATAGTAAACTATATAATATGTATAGTTTAGGGGTTCAGATTATACTATAAAGAGAAACAAGGAGAAACATACTATAAAGAGAAACAGGGAGGAATATATTAAAACAAGAACAAGATAACATTAATGTGAGACTACTTCACGGCTTAGCAATTTTTTTGTAAAGTCGCGTTTTGTAACTAGAGTCTCCTGAAGGGAGAGTGTTATTAGTATGGTTACAACCACATCACATTTTGACCTTAATTAGACGAATTGGTTTTAAGGTAGTCAGTACTTTAGTAGTCACTTTAAAATACTACTATATACTTTCATTATTACAAAAGACAAACAATATAGTTGAGTGTTAGTACACTCACTTAGAAAGGAGCCTATAATGCTAACTTTATCATTTCTTAGTGCATACATCAGAGATATTGTGACAACCCAAGTTGTCCCGTTAAATTTTCCCCGTTACCATTAACGGAATATTCCACTGTATAAAAGTTCCGTTAATTAGAGGGCGTCAATTTAATAAACATTCCATTGGTTCACATTAATATGCCGTTAAGTCGTGATAAAAGGAAATAAAAATACATAACACACATTTCCATTTAAATGGAAAATGTTAAGTTTTATTGTTACGACCACTAAATCGGGTGCGACCAAAAGCCCTGTTTAACGGCAGTATCGGGTAAAATCCCACTGAGCCCCGACTCGGAACCCTATATAAGGATGAGTGGAGTCCATTGGAGACTTTTTACACACTCTCTCTCTCTATACTCTCTCTCTAGACCCGTTTTCACCCCGAATCCGCAACCAAACGCTTCCAAATCGTAAGTCCGCTTAACCTAGCTTATTCTAAACATTATGATTTGTGTTTATAGCCCAAAAATCGGACTTAGAAGCAATGGAAAAGGAGTTTACGGCCTAAGCTCCTCCTTAGGCCGTAAACACCTAAAATGAGGCCAAAATGACCCAAACTTGTCCCTAATGGCTTGGAAATAAATTGAGGTATTAGCCTAGGAGTGTTTAAACATTAAAACTCATGGATTTAGGGGATAAAAGAGACTTTACGGCCCAGGCATATGCCAAGGCCGTAAACACCTCTTAAACATGTCTAAAAGTCCCAAGAACACTCCCAAACCACCCTTAGGCTTCATACATAATTTAAGGACTTGGTATTTTGGGTTTAAACCATTTGAACGCATCAAAATGAAGAGGAAAAAGGAGTTTATGGACCAAGTATATACCAAGGCCGTAAACACCCCTAAATGTGCCAAAAATGTGGTTTTTGCCCCCCAAATGGCCTTAGACTATTTCTATAAAATGCTAGGAAGGTATTAAGGGCCTAAAATCAAAGAATGATGGGTGTATGAGAGTTCACGGCCAAGCCATAGAGCTTACGACCGTAAACTCTCAAAGATTGGTCATTTGGACCATAAACTCTAAAGGAGTGCCCTCTTGGAACCCCAAACACCCCTATAGCCTTGAATAATTACTAGAAGAGATATAAGGGCTTGAAACTTCACAAAACTCAAGGAATAAGAGTTTACGGCCGTAAACTCCCTTAGGAGTTGTCCCTAGGCCGTAAACTCCATTATGATGCCCTTAAAGATCTTAAACCCACTCATGCCTTTTCGAATTGGACCTAGAAAAATCCCACTATCAAGATTGAAGCCTTAAAACACACTAGAACCCCTCACCATGAGTTTACGACCGTAAAATCATGGTGAGTAGTCCCTGAGCCATAAACTAAGTATTAGAGGTTTACTCTCGGAGAGTAAACTCCATTCCTAGGTCATACACACCCTTAAACGCTACCCGGGACACCCAAACACTTAACCAAAGTGTTTTCCGCTCCTTTGAGTGCGTATATTTGTTTAATTAGTATTAAATATACTAATTGTATGTGAACATATGTTAAATAGGTCATAGAGTGTGTTCGAGTCCTTACGTGACACCGAACGCCCAAACGACACCTTCGTTGGACCTACTTACACCAGGTGAGTTCATACCCCTGAATGAACCTTTTAAATGTTTTAACATGTTTTATAGCGGGGGGATACAAGTTAAACATGCTAGTTATCATATCAATCACATGTGATTGATAACCCGCATGCACAGGATTTTACCACACTGTACACTGTTTTACCGAGTAGGATACTATGATGGTTTCAAACAAGTTTTCATTTGTTTCAAAACTCTTACTGATACTGTTTTATCTAAATTCATTTTAAACTGGTTTATAAAGGTTCCAAGGATTTATAAAGTTTTTCAAACTAATTTTACCAAAGAATACCAAATGTGATTTTCCCTGAGTATAAAGGTTTTTCCAAGGTTTTCATCGGGGTTCCCTTTTACGACGTATACTTTTACTTGTTTGTTATTGCTGCTTCGCTTTACTTATTTAAAACTCCTACTTGATAATGCACTTCCTTTGTGATACGCTTATATCGGTTATTGTCTCTATATCGCTTATACTTGTAGCCACTTATACTTGATAGACGCTTTTACTTCACCAGTTGTCGTTTCCACTTTGTGATACACTTATACTTCACGATTAGATTATCCCACACTGTACGCTTATACTTCACGACTCGGTTATTCCACTGTACGCTTATACTTCACGAGTCGGTTATTCCACACTGTACACTTATACTTCACGATATGATTTCACTTGATACACACTCAAGCGTAGTTAGATGTATGCCTGTGCTTGTATAGATGCATATAAATAATGATTGAAGGACTTAGGAAGGCTTGTCCGCCCTATTTCCTTTTCTTCGTTGAGATGTGGTCTGGTGGGATCGGATGTCCATCCGAAGGTCGTTCGATTCATTAGTTATATATTATCTACACAAGCATAGACATATGGGTTTACTTTAGTCAGTTCAGTTGTGAGTCTCTACCTCTAGTTCAACACTTACATTAGAAACACACTACTCACTATTTGGAAGTCTCTACCCACTATTTGGGGTGCATCTTCAGGACACGGCCTTCTCCATCGTCTAGTTGGTAACCAGAGTCTCCTGTAGGGAGAGCGGACATTGTGTGTATAGATCTATACGAGATTGATACCCCCGCACCTTGACTGCTAGCTACAGTCCACGGCTCACCAAGCCAAGGGGTGACAAATGTCACATTATATAGACGCCTGTAGGGCGTCTGGTACTCTAGTGTCGGTTAGTATGGTTACGAGTATCCCGAGTTACCTTATAATTCATGGCCTTAAGGTAATGGTATTTCGCCAGCAATTTACACTGTATGCTGGTAATTCATTTTCAGAGTCACACTGTGTCACACCCCCGAACCAGACGGCGGAAAGGTCTGGGGGCTGTTGTGACTCAATTGAATACCATTACAATGAATATACATGAAACATAACATCATACATCACCAAGCATTGGAATAATACAACTGGTAACGTTTACATCCATTACATTGTCTCAAAATATTACAACCCCAAAATAAATTGTTCATTGTTACTTAATCAACTGCAAATCAATCATAGAGTACAGTCCTTTCTTCACTTATCTGTTACCTGAGAATACAAGTATTTTGGAAAAACGTCAACATATGAAATGTTGGTGAGTTCATAAGTAATGTTTAAAATCCAATGTTTGTATTGTTTTGAAAACCACCAGAAAATCCGATATTTTCTGAAAATAGTATAGCGTAAAAAGAAATACGTGAAGATCCGTGAGTATGCTTGTTTGTTTTCTATAGATGTAAGCGTACGAGTTGTGAAATTCGGCATGTAGTTCGTAAGTTTACTAGTTGAAAACCCTAGGAAAACCCGACGTTTTCCTATCACTTTGCTTTAATTAGTTTATGTGTTATTGTTTCGTTACGTTAGAGGTATTCGTTGAGCTCCGGAGGCATTGAGTATACAGTGGGTGGTGAATTGTTGTAACGTCCGTTAATGAAAACGTCTAGTCGACAACCGTACTAGCGATCCCTTAGGCATCACTCGCACTTATTCACACAACTCAATCCTCTCGGACTTGTGTAGTCCCACGACCGAAGAGAAAAAGAGAAGGTGCGAAACCCTCGGTATTTCCCTACGTCGTTCAAGACCATTGCAATTGCGAAGGGCCCGAAGCCCAACCCGCAATCGTGAGTTCCCGACTTTACTAGCAGCACCGAAGGACCCTTGGGGACCAGCAGCACGTTTGCCATTGAAAGTCCTTTTACACGCGGTTAAGTCGTATTAGACCCAACGTCGTTCAAGACCATTGCAATTGCGAAGGGCCCGAAGCCCAACCCGCAATCGTGAGTTCCCGATTTTACTAGCAGCACCGAAGGACCCTTGGGGACCAGCAGCACGTTTGCCATTGAAAGTCCTTTTACATGTAAGCAAGTATCCTTTGGGCCTAAAGATCATGTCATCGGGCTAGCTAGGCTCAACAAGCATGATTTGCAACTTTTGGGCCTAAGGAGTGTACGTCGATGTATAGAGTAATTCCACGAGAGTATAGAGTTCCGAGAGTTCCATATGTGTATTGAGCGTTGTAGTGTTAGTAGTTTTGGATTTGTTATTGATTCGAGACCAAATCAATTCGTTTAACAACGATTTTTGGTATTGTTGTGTATTGTGTCGGTAGTCGCGGTGCCAATATTTGATCAAGTTGCGTGTATTGAATTAGCCTTGAAAGTTTTCTGTTTTCAGCCCCTCATTGTTTGTAAAATTTACTTTTTCAACCCTCTAATTAAATAACTTTCCGGTTTGGTCCTTAAATCATTTTTCTTGACATTTTAACACCAAAAATTATTGAAATTAATATTTTTCAGCATAATTTTCATTGAAAACAGTTTAAGTCCCTGAAATTGCAGTTTTCTCGGTTATAACCTCTCTTTTTTGCAGTTTTTACAATTTTGGCCCTAATTGGAAATTTTTTGCAACTTTGGTCCTTTTTAAATTTGAAAAGCATTTTAAACCCTTGAAAAGTACTTGTAACACTAGTGGTCCACTGTTTTACAGAAAAAAACAGTTTTGGCCCTCCAAAACAGAAAAATTCGCATAATGGGCCCTATTGGGCCGAAATTGTCATTTTTAGCCCATTAAGCTTGAAATTTATGTTTTTAATCCTCCAAAAGAGTATATTTTCAGAAAATACATTATGGAAACTGTTTTGACTCATCTCACCCATCAGATTTCGAAATATTTCATTTTGGGCCCTTCAACTTTGTATTTTTAACATTTATGTCAAAAAAATGAGTTTTTAGCCCAAAGTATGTATTGTTAAGCCACTTAGCTATTTTTCTTGGTATACTTTGTATGTAGTTGTATGTTTTATGTTAGTATCATTTAACATAAAGTATATCTCGGTTTTTAGTGATTTATGACTAGATCCAACATCATAATCATACCAAACACACATATAAGCATAGAAATCACACAAGGCATACACATAATGATAGATCTACACCTTTGCTTGTATTCTCCCCCACAAAAACTTATAAAAACCGAAAATAAGGGGGTATGAAGCTCACCTTAGGGGGTAGTTTTCGGTTCTTGAAGAAAAGATGGAAGAAAACTTGGTGATTTTCGACCCTAGCACCCCTTGATGAAGATTTCGAGTTTATGGAGTTCTAAGACACAAGTTTATGATTTCATGAGAGTTAAGAAGAGATTTTTGGATATAAGAAGAAGTCTAAAGTGTGGATCCAAGTTTCAACTTACCTAGATGATGATCTTTGTGGAAGAACTCCCTTGAATTCCTCTTAGATCTTTGAAAATTTGGAGAGAAATGGAGAGAGCTCCTTGGGAGAAAAGATGAGTGAAATGTTTGTGTGTGTGTTTGGGATTCGGCCAAGAAGGGGAAAGAGGAAAGAAGAGGGTGGATTTGACAAGATAGATGCTTGGAAGTATGAGTTGCATGCATGGATATCCATCAAATAAAAGTGAGGTGGCAATCCAAAGTCAACTCCTCCTTATTCTTCGGCTTGGGCCGAGAATGGAGAGGGAAGAAAGAATTTTTGGGCTTTTTGCCCCTAAGCCCAATATTAGAGTTAGGTTGGATGAGTTTTAACCTAAAAGGAAATATAATATGATTTTTATACTTTGTTGAGCTAGTTTAGGTTAATCATGGATCAAAGCTTTTAATTCATTTCATTCTAGGCCCAACATGGCCCAAAATTTTGAAATAAATAAATGTGGGTCCAATTAGAGCCCATATAAGGGTTCTAAGCCCATGAAAGTCAAATTGGAAGCTTATTGGTCCATTTGGGCCCAATAAGGAAGTCTCAGTCCAAAATGGACTTGAACGAGAACTTCTAGGGTTTCCAATTTCTTGATGACCATTTGTAGTACTTGTACGATGTATTTGTTTGAAGTTTTTGATGTCATAATAATAGGTGTCACACATGCTCATAAGTTTTTGATTCAACCTTTACTTGAGTTTAGTGATTACAAGACACAAAATTTCTAGTTGTGACACACTGTTTTGACCCTACAAGACATATCTTTCATTTGATACTATCTGGGGTCTATCTGCTCTGTTTTGACCTTACAAGACGTATCTTTCATTTGATACTATTTGGGGTCTGTCTCCTCTGTTTTGACCCTACAAGACGTATCTCTCATTTGATGCTGTCTGGGGTCTGTATCCACTGTATTCACCGTTTTAGACCTGGCTAGACGTATCTTTCATTTGATATTGCCTGCGGTCTGTATTCACTATTTTGGGCCTTACCAGTTGTACCTTTCATTTGGTACCTTCTGGGGTCTATGTCTCTATTTGTTAGACTGAGCCAGGCGTGTCGTTCGTTCGATACTCTCATGGAGTCTATGATTCCTTTGCCTTAGTCAGCAGTCCTCACTACTGAGGCATATGTTATTTCCCTGTCGTCTCTTTCTTTCTTTAATAATCAAATTCAGTATTTTGATAATGATAGCAATTAAGGGAAAACCACTTTTTACCACATAACACTGACCAGTCTTGGTAGAAGGCTGCTTTGATTAAAGAAAATATAGGATTTTCTGGAAAGAACTCTAATACACTGTAAACACTTAAACTATTACTTTATTAAGTTATTTGAATAAAATGTCACAAAATACTTATGAACTCACCAGCATTTGTAAAAATGCTGATACTCGCTTTTCAAAAAACTTGTATTCTCAGGTTAGCATTAGATAGGTACATCGCAGGAGCTGTTGATGAAGATAGCTTACTACCACGCTGTATTTATTCCATTACTTGTATTTCTTTGATGTATTAATGTAACCATGTAAAACTATTACTATTAATGCAATGTTTTGTTGTACTTTGATTACTATAATGCATGTGTTGTGATACTTGACATGATGTCATCTACCCCATAACGTTTCCGCCGTTCCGGTTTTGGGGTGTGACAGATATATATTAATCGGGTCCGGCAGATAGTAGGATATGTGTTTTCCGATTCATTTCCTATTCTTTGTTTGGTTGTGGGCTTAGAGCAGATGCACCCAGTCTACTATCTATTCGATGTTAGGTATATATATATTCCGTATACACTAAGAAATCATAAGGAGTACTAGGTATAGGTCAGGGCATAGTATACAAATTCAATACATCGTTTTCTATTACAAAAACATACTTTTCAGTTAGAACATTTAGTAGGCTAAACTAGAAACTTATCAGAAAAAGGACCTTTGGTGGTTAATTCTATAATAACTTAGTTTATACATCAGGGTTATATATAATTAATATTCAATAGACAGTTGGATGTGTGTTTTCCACGTTTTTTAGAATTTGTACAACACTTGATTTTACATGTGTTAACATATGAACATTGTTCATTTATAAACATATGCTTATTGATGAACATAGGTTCCAAGAGTGTGTTTTGCTCGAGATTTTGTATAAATGTTCAATTATGAACATATATGAATATAAATGTTGAGGGAGTATTATATAAGTATTCAGTTATAAACATGTATTATCATATGTTGCACAAAAGCAATTCATATTTATAGACATCAGTTCATTTACAAACTCATGTATGAACATAACTAATTTATGAACAACGTAACTAATTTATGAACGTTTGAAAAACATTTGAACATAATTCTCTTTCTCTTGCTCTCGCTCTCTTTTATATATATATATATATATATATATATATATATATATATATATATATATATATATATATGAAGGAAACAAGATATGCAATTACGAGGAAAAAGTAATGCACCAACTCTCATAATTTAAAGAAGTCAATGCTCTCTTTTATATATATATATATATATATATATATATATATATATATATATATATATATATATATATATATATAGATGAAGGAAACAAGATATGCAATTACGAGGAAAAAGTAATGCACCAACTCTCATAATTTAAAGAAGTCAATTAAGTCTACGAGTACTACTAGAATACTCTAATTATATGTAAAACCATTAAAGACTTGCTTATTGTTTAATGTAATTTCTAAATCAATTGATAAAGACTTGATATATGTAAAAAAAATTTATTGTTGGTTTATATTTATTTTGGAATAACAAATCTATTTTATTTTTGAATTATTTTTAATTTTATGTATATTGTTCACGAGACTTAAACTCTTAATTTAAAAGAAGAATACCAACATTTGA
This sequence comes from Lactuca saligna, assembly GCF_052625555.1. Classification (NCBI taxonomy): domain Eukaryota; kingdom Viridiplantae; phylum Streptophyta; class Magnoliopsida; order Asterales; family Asteraceae; genus Lactuca; species Lactuca saligna. Next base: position 151,873,643 of record NC_136422.1, read on the forward strand.
TATCCCTTAACTAGATTTTTTTTTCTTATTCTTTGTTGTATATAATATACTAGGTTAAAACCCGTGGAACCCACGAGTGTTATTTCTAAATTGAATTTAAAAATTAATTATTTAATAAAATAATATTTCAATAATTCTTATAACTTATAAATTGTAATATTGAATATTTCAATAAATTTTTTAATTTGTAAGTATTTAATTACAAAGTAAATGAGAAGTACTTAATTCGGAATGATGATTTTTGAAAACTTTATGTCACCTAAAAAGAAACAGGAAAACAAACCTAAAATCATTGAATCTTCCTACATCAAGCCATTTTAAATGGACTTACTTATAAAACAAATGAAAAAAATTCCTTTCTATGGTAAACTGAACTTTGGGACTCAAAATATGCTCAAATAAGTATGCATTTGTGTTGTGAAAGTACGAACAATAAAAAGAAAATAGGTATCCAATGAGATATGTTTTGTCTGAAAAAATATATATTTCCACAACTTAAATCCTTATAAAATGATCAAATGTGTAATACTTTACTACACCTAACACCATAGATTTCTATGGTCTTTCAATTGTTTGTTCTACCAAACTTAGGCATGTAACTTTGACATTTTCAACTTTCAATGCATCCTTCAATCAAACCCATAGGTAGATCTAATTAGAATATGATCAAAAAAAAATAAAAATATTTAAAAAAACAGAAGGAATTTATCAACACAACACACTGGTGAGAGAACAAATCTTGAACGATACATGCTCTTTAATCGGCAGCTCCAAGATGATATTGATTGCTCTACATTCCATCTCCGGTATACTTTCAAAGTGCATCCTATAAGAAGAAGAACCTTCATTATCTGATAACCAACAATAACAATCTGTTTCATCAAATATCGTATACAAAGCTTTAAAAGGTTAAAATTCATTGGCTCTTTCATAAAGATGATAAAGGTTCCAATAGAACCAAAGACCATATAGAATAATCAAATCATAAAGCCTAATTTTTCTATGTAACCTAAGAAAACCCCCTAAATCCACCTAGTTGTAAAGATAGTGAAACTGATGTTTAAAAACATTTAACATGTTCTTATGAAAAAAAAAACACAAGCTAGTTAAGAAAATGTTCCATGTCCACAAAATGGAGCCAAATATTGGTTCTATATCAAATCAAACCACATCTGTCGCTAACCATTTTTTCGTTGATTAAAAGAGTACATATACTCTTAAAACTAAAAATAATTACCTGTTTAGGATAAACAACTTACTTATTGTATTCACAAGGACTTTCTTTTTGCTCAAATTCATCCAAACTACCACAAGGCACCATAATATCATCCTTCCAAGCAAAATGTTCTTTTTCATTGGTTTTCTTCCTTCCTAAACCCTTCACTCCTGCCTTTTCTCCTCTAACGACTCTGTATCCTCAGTTATGCAAGCCATCATATTATTATCTATACCAAACATCATTTATCAAGACTAAACTTATCTCTAGGGTAAATGCAAAGAGATACAATTGGATTCTAACTAATTTGTTCATAATATCATTCCATTTTATATTTTCCTATTACAACATTGTACTTTGTAAAAATATACCCTTTCTTCAAAAGTAAAGGGCCTTACTCTCTTTTGGTTTGATGCATGCTTTCATCTCTTCAACTTTGATGTAACTTTTGCGTGTGAGACCAGAGATTGATTTTTTTTCATCTCTTCAACTTTGATGTAACTTTTGATGTAGGTTTATGTGATGCTTACTATAATTTAGTGATCAATTCTATTAGCAAAATAATTGAAATTCATATGAATTGTGGAAGTAAAAGAATACCCTTTTGAATCCAAAATCAAATCGGACAACTATTGCCTGTCATATATGGGACCTCTTATACAGTACTAACAAAATCATTCAATAAATGAACAACAATGATCAAGAAAGCAAAAAACGGAGTAAAAGAAAAACATGGTACAATTGTAAGAGACATATCATCGAACACATAACGGACATTAATATTTAGACAAAGAGAAACCTTACCTCGACCATCGATTTCTCGATCTGATTAAACATTTGTAGAAAATCCTTCTCATTTCTCATGAAATCACTCTCGATTGAGGAAAATTGCTCCAGTGTCTAAAAGTTTTACAAAAGTTGTAAGTTACTTTATCAATAAAATGCTCTGACTTTCATGGGATTAAAGAATGATTATGATATCCACAATCCAGTTGAAAAAAAACTAACTAATTAACTATAGATATTGAAAAGAAAGATAGGAAAAAAAAACCCCAATCGGACTAATGAATTTGGAGACTCTACTTCAAGTAACCTAAATTAAAATAATGAATTGAAAAAGCTAAAGAAAAAGATTACTTACTTGAAATCGAGATTAACAACTTCTAGAAATCCGTTATTCTTGACAATCGTCTTCAGAGAGAGAGAGAGAGAGAGCGCGCCAACAACTGATGAGCGGCTAGATTAGGGTTTCAAATTGACGAGCGAGTGTCTCCCGATAATAACGAATCAATAAGAGGCAAAAAGGGTAGTTTTGAATATTTTGAATGCAGTTGACAGCTAAAATTTTCGGATTTATTGCATCAGTTTTAACTTTGATTCAATTTGGATTCAATGGCATTTACGTAAATATAGATGAATAAATGAGCGGGAAAACTTGATTTTGGGGGTCCTTAGAGAGACACGTGACAGAATTCTACTTATTTATTAGAATTAGGATTTTAGTAATTTATCAAGTACTTTCGCTTTGAGTGTTTAATGAATGTAGAGCGGAATTTTACAAGGGGGGTTGATCCTCAAATAAAATGAAAAACTTATATATTAAATAAACATAAGTAGGTATAATCTAATAAAATTTACAAACAGAAATCAACTAACGTGATAAGAACACACAGAAAATATATAGTATTCCTATATATCACATGTAGGACCAAATCTTATGCATCCTCCGTTGTTTTAATACTTGGTGGCGAGTTTCACGAGTATGATCTTTTATGTTATTTTTTTTACTAGATTTCAATGCATTTATCAATTACTAAAATATTGATAGATGTTTTGCTACTTTGCCTTTTGGTTAGACAAAGGGTTGAATGAATTGGTCTTCTTACCTACTACATGTACGGCATGACCGCATGAAAAACATTAGTAGTATACGAACAAGTGAACAACTGATAAAGAGAGGGATTGAAATATCATTCTTACGTGTTATTATTACATAACAATGACTTTAATTCTCTAATCTCTTTATTGAAAAACAATACCAACTTTTTACTGTATGTACATAAATGCATAACAAACGATGTATGCATTCGTTAATTTGTTTTTAAGCCGAGAAATCCATGCATTTTAAGTTGTATCCGCTGTGGTCAAAGGTAACTCCGATCCAACTATATAGGAATATGGTTAAGGGTATATGGAGTGGACAATGGGTTGGATGATTTTTGTAGAGGTACCCACGGTATCGGCTACATCATTAGAAGTTTACTTATGAATTTTCACGTGTTGTGTACCGAAAGGGTTATAAATGAAAGTGAAATAAATATTGATGTGTCGGTACTAGTACCGGATACAGAACATTTGAATAACGGTGACACTCATATACGAAGGCGGTGCACCTAATAATTTTTCTTTTTTACACTACGAGGTTGAATTGGAACAATGACCTTGAACCCCAAATACTCCATACGTGTCCGCCACTAGTCGCTACGTGATATATGGCATGAGAGGAGTGCTATGGATGGAATCCTTCCACATGTAGGATAATAGTTGGGAGTGATGCAGCCATGAATTTTGATACGGAATACAAACATTACAAATATTCAAAATAATAAAGGCAAAAAGTTTGTTAATATTTAAATTCATAAATCGGAAAAATATAATTTAAACAAAAGTTACGATTAAATCCGCTTAGGCTTCAGGTCTTGAAATCGAAAAATAACAAATCTGACCACTCAATTAGGATGTAGTGAGTTACAAACAACCTATCTAACTTACTGTGTTTGCCTCAGTCTAAGGACATATACGTGAATCTCCGACCTCCCGTGTTAGGTTATATAAGTTCGAAAAATATGTATTTATTAAAATGTTGATCAGTGGGTCACTCGGTCCACATCCTAAATCAAATAACCACAAAAACATTGAAAGAATCAACACCTTATAAGCTATGGACCGATTGGAAGCCAGCTATTGATCATGTGAGAGTTTTTGGTGTGCTTTTATGCACAAATAGTAAGCACACATAAAAAAAACTTGATGATAGAAGTAAGAAGCTAGTACACTTGTGAGTCGAAAAAGGTACAAAATGTATCGCCTACTTGATCCGATAATATGTGCATTTTATTTACTTCTTTTATAATTTATTTTATCATATTTTATTCTATTTTTAGTTCATTTGCATGCATATTTTCCCTTTTGTTATTTTATATCTATATCGAGGTACTTTCTAGTGTTTGTGTATAACTTCAGCTTTTTAGATGACTAGTGTGGAGCAAAGATGATCGGGGATTGAAAAATATTTTTAGACTTGATGATGGTGCATTTGGACTTGATGCAAAAAAGAAACTTATGGGCTTGATCTTGAATGTAAATGATGGTTGTTGGGCTAGTGGTTCATGCAAGAAAGAAGGCGGCAAATTATTGGGCTAATCATAGAAGAATTTGGGTTGATTAATGTTAGATGTTTACGCAAGCTGTGAGAGTTTTGGTTGATCGATAGATGACGCTTTTTACTAGTCTTGAAGCATTAAGAAGGACGAAAACCTAACAATTAGTAAAAAAAAGAGTTGGCCTAGTGATATAATGGAGTGCATGCCAAATATGTAAATGATGGCCTAATTACGATACCTCCATGCAACCTGCGTGGCTCCTGTTAGGGGCATTTTCAAAAATTTCATTAGGGCTGTTATTTAGGGAAGGTTGGTGGGTCTCTTTTGGGTATTCTTGGATCAGATTTTGAAGCATTTTCTCTGGAGATTTTGGATACTTAAAGAACTTAAAGAATATCAAAAAATTTCATCGCTTAAATCTTGTTGAATGTTTGGTGCACAAAACTTTTATTTCTTTTTCTTAAGCTTAGTCATGCTAGTCTATGCTAAACTTGGTTGATTTTGGTAAAGTCCATGGATAATTAGTTTTTTGAAAATTATTATGAACTTCTGCTGATGTTTCTAAAAGTATTTTCCATTTCAACATCTTTTCTATTCATATATATTTATTCATGAGTTTAGAGATTAGTTGGTTAATTTTTTGATTAAGTAATGGATCTTTAAATTAGCAAGCAACAAATAATTTTTGTAGTTTTTTTCATTTCACATAAGTCATGAAAATATTTTCTCCAACATGATAGTGGAATCGTTTTGACTCCTCTTGGATTTGGTGACTTTTAAATGTTAATGCTAGTTAACTTTCATTAATTACATGTTTTATAAAATTATGACTTTAACTAAGAGAATATGCTATGAGCTCCTCTAGATATTTTACTAACTACAAAAAAATTCTATATGATTTAAGCTTTTAGATCATTATAACCAAATTAGAGTAAGTCATGAGTCTTCTACCATAATATTTAATGATAATTAGTTGGTATCCATGTGATGAAAGCCAAAGTCAAACACTTCATCTCTAGTGATTAATATCAAACATTTTCTTTGTTTATTTTAAATTACTTTGTATTATCAAACTAGAGTTACAACAACCAAAAGATTTTACCCCCCCCCCCCCCCCCCCCCCCAATTTTATGTGTGTTGTCTTTTTCTCCAAGTGCTTTTGCAAAGAGATATATTAAAGGAACGAATTGAATCAGTCGTCGTGGATATGATCTCTTTACCACTTTACACTATTTTTGTATACACAAATTAATGGTTTATATTTGTTGGCCTAGGTAACCACCATCCGAAAACTAGAGAAATTCGAATGGGAAGAAATGTGATTTTCAAAGCAGATGCTAAGTAGGAGTGGAACCTACAACAAAGTTCAAAGCCATGACAAATGGAACATTAACCTTTGATACCATACTTTATATCGAAGCTGAATAAGAAGAAGATAACCATCTAATTTTGATGAAGAATGTACACCATGAGTAGCCCGATTACACCTTAATCATCACTTGATAATTCATACGAAAGTGAAGCTCCACAAAGATACTGAAGTTTGGCCGATATTTATGAAGAAAGTGATGAACCTATGTTTCTTCAAGATGAAGAAGAACTTATAAACTTCTCAAGTGCAAGTGAAAGTGAAGATTGAATAGAAGCTATGAAAAGTGAACTAAGTGCAATTGAGAAAAATAAAACACGAAGTTTAGTCGAGTTGCCAAAAGATATAAGATAAATTGGACTAAAATAGGTATATAATATCACATGAGACCTAGATAGAAAAATGCTAAAGTAAAAAAGCAAGGCTAGTTGCTAAATGTTATGTGCAAAAACAAGGAGTTTATTTTGATGAAGTGTGTGCAAGTTGTCACTGGCATATTTATAATTAGGTTGCTTGGTGTGCTGACTCGAAGAAAACTTGCTCCATTTGAATTAAATGTGGATAACAAGTTAGCTTTGGATTTGATGAAAAATCTGGTATTTCATGTAAAAAGTAAACACATTGACGCAAGGTTTCATTTCATTAGTGAATTCATAAAATGATACGATGTTGTAGTAAAGCTTGTGAGTGCTAATGAGCAGAGAACTGACATCTTGATTCTTGACCAAGGCTATGGACAAAGTGAAGTTTGAATGAATGCAAAAGTTTCTTGGAATGAAAGACATCAAATTTTAGATTAAGGGGAGAATGTTGGAGTAATCAGGAATTAGAAAGGGTTTAGAAAGGTTTAAATATGGTAAATTTTGGTTTGAATAAGATTAGGCTTCGATTTCCTTGGCGCCTAAGAAATTCCATTTTAGTCCTATAAAATATAAATAGACGTAATTGTCTTTTAATTTTGGTAATAAGAAAAGCTTAACTTTTAAGCAAGCCTCTCTTGTCCTCCATGTATTCAATCTTTTCATTCTCTTTGTTCTAACCCTTGCTTTGTTTTCAAGCAAGTTTTTATTTTTTATGTGTGTTAGTGTGTGTTCAAACTAACATGGTGATGTAGGCAAGAGGTAGTAGTCGGGAACAAGGCGACTACTAGGGATTGTGAGGAGTATAGGAGACTAAGGAAGCAGAGGTGCTTCCGAGAAGGATGTAAAAGGAGTTGCCGGTGGGAAGTGGAGGAGGGTAGTCTCTAAAGTGTTTGGGAGAACAAAATCAAGAAACCTGATGGCATGGCTATTGTTGATTTATGGTTTTATTTGTCATTTACATAGAATTCTAACCACAAAGTCAAAATTAAATTGTATCAACATAAAAACGTTGATACCTACATAAAAGATTTAAAAGAAAAAAGGCCTATATTTTGTTCAAATTTTGAATAATAAAATACACAATATTAATTTTTTTTAAGTGATATGAAAGAATTTTAAAATACAAAGTAAACGGATAAGATATGTGAAAACATGGAGGGTGGTTTATTTCTTAATATGATGCAATAAAATACAAAGTAAACGGATAAGATATGTGAAAACATGGAGGGTGGTTTATTTCTTAATATGATGCAATAAAATGTCTCTCATATCGCAAAAGATATATCATAACTTTGCCACCAAATAAAACTTGTGGGTATGCGAGTATTAATTTTAAGGTATGCAAACATAATATTTAATACATAATTTATTTATTTTCTAAAAAGATCAAGATACGTGTGAAAAAGTTAAGGGTATTTATTTGCATACTCTTGTTAATAGGTATGCATCTTTTAGCAAGTTTGGTCCAAATTCTCATAAATTGATGGAGTTGCTTTCATGGGCAGATTTAGTTCATAACAATTGATGTAGTTGCTCTCATGGGTAGATTTAGTTCATAACAACTTGTTATGAACTAAATCTGCCCATGAAAGCAACTCCATCAATTTATGAGAATTTGGATCAAACTTGCTAAAAGATGCATACCTCATGGACCAAAACTATAACATACTCTATAATTAACGACATGGAATAGCATACTAAATATTGTAAGATGTGGGTTTTTTTATAATATGTTTTGTACACTTAGTTGAAAAATAGTTGTCAGATCAAACGATGCTGACCAGCGACCACCATGAATCATGTCCTTGATAGGATCCATATGGTAGTGTATCTTTGCCGAATCAAATAATCTGAAAGAAGTAGTAGCCAGTTTCTTTGAAAATCACTTTAAATATCTGATTATTTTTATTATCCAAATTATTACATAGACATGTAGGTTATTGCATCAAATAACCTCGGGCTTTCTAAAACAATTAACCATCTTATAATTTGAAACGAAACGAAATTAAAAAACATAAGTTACACATTTTTTCCTGACATATATGAATAAAACATTTAACAAAATCAGAAGCTCTTCTCTCCTTCTTTCAAGATCCATACGTTCGTCGACGATAGATCATATATTTATATATATCATTTAGTACAATCTCTTTTGATAACAATTTATCACCTTTTCATGGGATCGTAAGACCTACAAAATCCAAGATATATCACAAGTCAAATATTGTATTTCAATTGCATACGTACATTACAACACAGATAGACAAAGTGATAGAGAGAGAAAGAGAGATTTACTTCCACATTTGAAATGACGAGGGACCCTACGTCCACAACCTTCAATAAGTTTAACAAAACGATTGACATTGATTAGAGCAGCCAACTTTGGGGTGATCACGGGACATATGCACTTAACATGGCTAACCCGAGCTCGTTTGCAACAGCTTGATGATGGAGGTCTGCCATACAGCACACTTATGCATGCGTTGATGGCGAGCCTCTTCTCTTTTTTGCACTGGTCGGCACTTGGTGCTGCCCTGGTCATTACTAAGATTATCATAAGAATCAAAACAATCATCAAATTCGAATAATTTCTCATTTTAAAAAGTTTATTTTCGGAATTTTCTTGTATTTTAACTTTACACTACTTGAGGGTTTATAACTTTATATATAGAGTGGAGTGATAATGCGTAGACTTTGGACTTTGGAGTTGTGGGGGTCAATGACTTACGCGGTACTAATTTGACTAATTGATGATTTTGATATTACCGTTTACCATAATGAACATATTCTCTTCTGTTTGTTATCTACTTTCATTAACTAAATTATTAAAGTATTAGAGTTTTCGTCACTGTGAACTCTATTCTAATGTTATTTCCTTAGTTTAATGACAAAACCATGCACAATATATATATATATATATATATATATATATATATATATATATATATATATATATATATATATATATATATATATATATATATATATATATATATTTGAAACGGCAAATCTAACCTACTCCTAAACTACACCTTAAATCCACCTATGTCCACGACGGGACTTGAACCCCCAACCTCAAGGAGGGAGGGCAACACCGGATACCGCTGGGCTATAAGCCCTTTGATCTCTATTCTAATATATAGTACAGAGTTTTACACGTACATATGAATATTTATTTCCATAGTTTAATGACAAAACCACAATTATACATATGAACTCTATTATAATATCATTAGTTGCAATAATGATCCAATAAATCTCCCTATTTCCCTATATTAATAAATGAATATTTTTAATCTTATTTTATCATGTATCACTCTAATATATTTCCTTATTAATATTATATGTCAAAGAGATATATTCGGTAAATCAATATCAAAATTAATAACGTTAAGGTTTTAAAAAATACATTTTAAACTTTTTATAAAAACATTTACTTTTTGTAATTGTATGTTAAATAAGTTTACATATCACATATCTGTTAGCTATAAAAGCTACACACATATCACATAAGCTATGCATACATAAAACCTGTAAGAATTCCATGAGCTATCCCACATGGTCTTACATCCAATGTCATGGGCTACACCACATGGTTTTTACCTAGGATTGTCATAAGCTACCCCACATGGTCTTTACCTAGGACTGCCATAGGCTACCCTATATGGTCTTACATCCAATGTCATGGGATACCCCACATGGTTTTTACCTAGGACTGCCATGTGCTACCCCACATGGTCTTACATTCAATGTCAAGGGCTCCCCTCGGGGTCTTCATGCAAAACACACAATCACATATCACATCAAATAATAGAATAACTAACACATATATCATAATCACATAATGGGCCGGCCTTGGTGCCTTAGACCTATGGGTATGGTGAGAAGACTCACCTCACACTGCTGAAGTACCATAGACACAATCCTAACATCTGGATGACAGATTCCCGAACTGTCAAAATCAAAACATCACACAATTAATAATTGGGTTCTAACACAAAAATTCATAAGTCCAAGCTCGGGGTAAAAGACTGCTTTACCCTTATCTTAGCTTGATTCAACTCAAGGCCCAATCTAAAGGCCCAAAAGTTAAACTATGAGTCAAAGCCTAGCATATGGCCTAATTTTCCAAATTGGGCCCAAACCTTATAACGTCTTTTCCTATGGCCCAACCATTTAGTCCAGTCCAACATTCAACATTCTAATGGCCCAATATCACATAATCATAAAGGTCCAAACTATGGCTTATCTATGGCCCAATTTTCCAAATTAGGCCCAACTCCTCATATGGGCCTTACCCCGAAGCCCATTAATTATTCTAGTCCATTTGCTTGATCTTGGATGGCCCTTTTATAACCCATTCATCAAGGCCCAATAGAAAGGCCCAACAATAAACCCCAGTGAGATAAGGGTTTCACATAAAATGATAATTAGGGTTAAGTGTTTCTCACTTAACCCATTAAGGACTTAATCCATTAAGTCCATCATTCTTCTAATTAAATCATATGGTGTGATTGGGCTTAATACACAATTTCATTCCAATAACCCAGAAGTGGGTCTTGATAAGTCCATGCCCATAAATCCAATATTAGGTTTTATAAACCCTAATTAGGGTTTCCAACCCATCTTAGCCCAATAGGCCCAATAGCTAGGTCCTTTGACCAATTAGGGTTCATTAGGCCCATTATGATTCCACTAGGCCCATTAGGGTTTCACTAAGCCCATTAGTCACATGCTTGGGCTTTTAGGTCCATTAAGCTTCATTGGGCCCATTAGGGCTTACAAGGCCTATTAGAGTTTTAGTCTCTTGTCCAAACATCCCAGCGCATCATAACGAAACGAGGCACACCGCTACCCGAAACGGTGGCCGGTGGCGGCAGCCACCACCCTACAGTGGTGGTTTGAGATTTCTATTATCATTACGGGCACAAATTACATTTTACAACTCCGCAACACACACACACACCAATATAAACATACACGCACACACATACACAACCACCTTGTGGTGGCCGGCGGCGGTAGATGGTGGCAACCACCATGGCTGGCGGTCATAGTGGTCATTCACTCTGTTTTTTAGCCGTCAACACTACCTACAACACATACAAACACAAGCTGGACACTAGAGCACACCCATCATCAATTTGGAGGCAGTGGGTGGTGATTTTTGACAGCAACAACAACACAAAGACTGCATAACGGTGGATTGCGATGACAGCCACCACCTCACGGTAGCGGTGGCAGTTTCTTTCCAGTACTCGTCAAGTAGCAACACCCACCAGCAAATTCTTGCTCGGATAATGACTCGAATAACCCATCTGTGGTGAGCGGCGACGGGAGTAGAGCAATAGCCGGTAGTAGCGGTGCTTGAAAAGGAATGGGGAAGGGAGGTGGTGGTGCGAAAACCACCGAGCACAGCATTAACAACCTCGCATCTAGGCTTTCCGATGACCCACATGATGATCTAAGCTATTTGCGACTTTTCTGGTGGCTGTAGGGTTGGTGGCGTTCTAATAGCAAGCTATGGGTGTCGGATGAGGCCTCACATGGTGGTGGTGGCTCATGCTTTCAATGGTGGTCGTTCGGCACTTCATCTGCTAGAGAGCGAGAGGGAAGTGGGTGGCGCAACATCAGAAGGGAGGAGGAGGGTGGAAAGGGTGGCGCCGGGGATGGGAGGTATAAGGTGAAGGTGGTGGCTGCATAAATGGTCGATAGGGTTAAGGTTCCTCAAACCTTTATACCCGAATCCACTTAGAAGTTTTCCATGATGGCAAGATAGGTCCCTCCCATCCGATTTCCTTTCAATATTAGGCCATATTTTACAAAGCAACCCCCCAACATCCAAAATTCTTTCACAATCAGTCCATAAGTTACCATTTTAGTCCAATTTTTACCATTAAGTCCCTAACTCCTAAATCCCTTACAAATTACGTCCTAATAATAACCAAACGGGCCTCAACCCACAAACATCTATACAATTTAATCCGAAAATTACATTTTAACCCCCCAAATTCTATAATTATGACTTTTATCTCCTTGAGGCCAACGCCTTGCTCAATTATTATGGATTTTAGGCTACTATTCCTTCAGTACTTTATTTATTTATTAAATAAATAAACGGGGTGTTACAATGATTTCCAAGACAGAGTAGATGTCGGATCTACTGCTTTTCCTTTTACTCCAACCTCTTCAAGCTCCAATTTCCTTCACAACCACACTAAAATTACTCTCCAAAGCTTTCATACACATTCAAGAAGGTATAATGATTGAACTAGGGTTTTCTCTGGATGATAAGGTGACAAGGGAGGTTGGTGAGGGGGCTTACGGTCCTTTAAATAGGGTGCAAACCCTAAAAATTAGGTTTTTCATGCACAACATCAACTCGTCGAGTTAGGGTCCTGCAACTTATCGAGTAGGTTCCATAATTCATGCAGATTTATTAGTTTGTACACGATAAGTTGGGGCCTCCAACTCGTCAAGTAGGTCTTATCTGATGTGCAAAAATCCTTAAAATTCCATACCTGGGATTCAGGATGTTACAGTGATATTTCAGGCCTTTTATGAATTTTGGATTTAAGTTCGAAACGTTTTAAGGTAAGATTTATTTTATAGAAGTGTAAAGTTTCTCATTAACTTTTTTGGGATATAAGGATCATCGAAATCGAACATAGAACGAAGAAGTTATGGCCTTTGGAAGTTTGGTGGTTTTAGGGCTTAATCTAGTATACTGGGCGTACATAGGAGTACGCTGGGTGTACTAGGTAAGAGGATCGCAGTTGCCCTTTAGAGTATGCTGGGTGTACCAGGAGTATACATGGTGTACTCCAGCCAGGTGCAAACCCTAATTTAGGGTCTTGGACCCTATTTTATGGACTTAAATCAACTCCAAACCCCCTTACCTTCTGCCTCCATCCCATTACACCCTAAATACGAAACCCTAGCCTCCTTTGGAGTAATTCTTGAGTCCTTGGTGAGATTTCATGTATTTTGGTTGAAGAATAAAGAGTTTCTTGAATGAGAGTTGGAGTGCTTGGAACTTGTAGATCTAGGCTTGGTTTTCCTTTCTACATCTTCTAGAGGTATAAAGTCTCAATCTTGATGGCTCCTTTTTATAGATCTAGTTTTGGGTGGTAATTTATAATGTTTTGGTCCCATAATGGTGGTTCTTATGAGTAGAAGCTACTCCAGAACCTTTGGGCCTTATATTTGGTCCTTGAGGTCATAAAGTCATAAAGTTTAGATCTTGTGGAGTTTTATCCCTTCATGCAAGAATTAGTGATCTTATTATAAAGCTAGGAAGCTCGGTTTGTGGTTTGGACCTCATTGAGTTATGCAGAGTCATAAAGTTGGGAACTTTACAACTTAAGATGCCCCTTAAGGGTCAAATCTGTGTTTTGACACTTTTTTCTTAACCATTAAGAGCTTTTTTTTTTAGTTTTGGCCCTCTGATGAGTAAGTTGGGCGTACGTTCAACTTAATCCATGGATCACACATCGACGACTTATACATTGTGATGCGATTGGCTGTACGTCGGATGTACATTTCTCGTACGCGGGGTGTACTCCAAGAGGTTCATTTTAGGCCTTTGGGGAGTTGGCCCATGAGGTGTTGGACAAGTTATAGGAAGGATAAAATGGTCTTTTACCCTTTAGGAAGATATAATATTGATTGAGCTTTTTATTTTGCGAAAATTATCTTAATTATTAACTAGATGAATTGGTTGTATTTGGTGTGAGGATCTCGGGTGCAGCGTGCGTGTGTTCAGTTATCTTGGATTGAGGTAGGTCTCCTCACTATACCCATGGGTCGAAGGCACTAATGCCGACCCACTAGGATATGTTATGCTAGTTGTCTTTGTGACTCTTGCATGGTATGTTGGATTAGGCCCATGGATCAGGAAGGGCTAGGCCCATTGAAAGTTATGTAGGGTGCTATCTATCTCTATAACCCCTGCATTTGTATGTCGGACTGGGCCCACTGGTTTGGCATGGCCCGACCCATTATGGTGGGATGGGCCTAATATGCAGGCTAGGCCCCATGATACATATGGTATGAGGTATTTTGGGAAACTCACTAAGCTTTGTGCTTACAATCTTATGATTATGGTTACACGTACTTCTGGTTTGAAAAGGAAGGCCCCGACTTGATCGCGGTGCATCTACCCATGTTTCCGCGACTTGATGATTTTGGGTTTGTACTCTGATAACTTTTTTTTATTATGATATACTTTTAAATATGTGGAAAAAGATAACTGGTGTTTTTGGTTGAATTAAAAATGAATATTTTACGTTATAATTTTTGGAGTGTTACATATAAGATTTGATTATTGTTGTTACAAGAGGTCATAGCGTGTAGCTAGTAGTGAGTCATGATAGGCTATAAGGAACTTGTTATTTTATGAATAAGTGTTACCATGTGACGACCTGATAGGCAAAGAAGGATCGAAACCGACACTGTAATTCGTTTGCCAACTAACCAGGTGAGTAACACTACTCTAACATTTGTTGTTGTAATGTGTAACATACATATCCAGTTATCGTGTTTTGTTAATTTAGAAAGTGAATAATATTATGAAATATTATATGATATTAAGCGTTGAGTTCTAACAAGATCGTTTTTACTAGAGTTGAAGTAAAACTATGTTTAGAATCATTCAAAATGTTTTGTCAGTCTTATGAGATTCCAATCAAATGTTAGTTATTGAAATGAACGAAAACATAAAGTTGAAAATAAGTAAAATTTTATTATTTAAAGTTGTAAAGAATCTTGTTAAAACATTTAGGAAAAAACCTCATCGAAATCCGAGTTATAACGAAAAAGTTATGGCTTATTGTAGTTTCGCGACAGAACCGACACGATACCGTATGACATAAAAAGTGAATTTTAGATAAAATACTTTTTAGCCCTTATGATCTAAATGAAAGTCATAGTATTCGTTAAACCGAGAACTTTCATAAAAAGAACGTCTAAATCTGACTTTATATGAGGAAGTTATGATTTTTCTAAGTTTCGGTATAGCAGTGCACAACTAAAATCTCAAAATAAAGATCGAGTGATTTTTAGCCGACACAACCTAAACGAGAATCGAAGGTCTCGTCAATAGTAGTACAACGGTAAAAAGACAGACGAAAATGGATGTCGGATGAAGAAGTTATGAATTTTTAACGGACTTTTCCTGTCCCGGCCTGTTAAAAATATAATATTAAAAATAAAATCAAAATTAGCCGATGATGTCTAAATGAAAGTTGTAGAGCATAACTTCACCTATGCGTGGATATAAAGAACGTTAAAAACGGAGCTCGTATGCGAAATATATGGATTTTTGAAGTTCGGAGCACAAACTTCGAGACTTGACTGCATTAACGACGTGAACAAAGAATTCACGACGTGAACTAGTCGAACGACACCTTTCGAGCCTAGAAGACACATAGCAAGCCTAGAATATGACCAGGATCGAAGTCACGATGTGAACCTCGAAGTTTAGCCTATAAATAAAAAGTGAAGCTCTACGGGTTTAGGTTACAAACTCTCACACTCTCTCACTATCTACTCTATTTTGAGCCACTTTTAACCCCCCAAAAGTCCCGGTATCATCTCTGACACCTGAAGCAAGTCCCGATGCTCCGAAGTTCTCGAGAAAATCATATTTTCAAGTCGAAACTCTCCCCGAGTAAGGCCCGGTTTTCAACTAAAATCCCCGGTTTCATCACAGAAAGTCATTTTACAGCCGTAGTGCTGCCCAGATTATCATTTATTCAGTTATTTCACGGTGAGTTCAATATATAAGAACGATTATATGTTATGTGTTATATGTGCTATGTGCTTTCCTGTGTTATCTTGATTTTTATATCATTGATCATGTAGAGCATGTCTCGTATCACTTTTGGTATTGGCTTTGAGCCTTTGGCCATGTAGAGCATATCTCGTATTATTCTGGTATCAGATTTATGTCTTTGGCCAAGTAGATCATGTCTAGTATCACTTCTGGTATTAGCTTTGTACCTTTGGCCAGGTAGAGCATGTCTCGTATCACTTCTGGTAGTGGCTTTGTGCCTTTGGCCATGTAGAGCATGACTCGTATTACTTCTGCTATTGGCATAAGGCTATGTAAGGCTTAAATCTTGTATATTCTAGCAAAATGATAATCCGAAATTGTATGTCTTCTGTGCCATTTTGGCCGAAGTGTTATTGATGTATATCAAGTGGTTGGAATTGTTATGTCTCATTGATTCTATATCATTAAATCAAATCATCGATTGATATGAAAAGCTTGTCACATGATTCACAAATGCCTTTGTTGTTCCTTGTTCCTCTTTTCTTCTGACATATTGAAGTATATATATGGCATAACGTTATATTGTATCTATTATTAAACTCACTAAGCATCACCGCTTACCCCTCTCAGTGTTTAACAATTGTAGGTAATAAGCATCCAGTATAGTCATATACTGATAGAAGATTTTGAATAGTTTAAAACTACTACTTTTGTATTTAGTAGTCATGTATGTATAAAATTATAGTATCTGGGATAGTTATATAATATATAACACTTTGTAATAATCAGTTTGTATCCAGTCTTTTGTAACCAAATTATCAATGTAAAATATTATTTATGAATATGCATGTAGCATGTTTTGGAGTAACAATGTCTTAAGTAAGAAAGTTTGGGTCTTTCAATCATGGTATCAGAGCAGTAGTTTAAGCGAACTAAATTCGACGGATTGGTATTTAGACTTAAACTATTGGAAGTTAAATATATGAACGAATTCGTTGTAAGTATATGGATACAAACCACAGGAAAGATTTAAGTGGGGTATTGGGTAGTGATAAACCCTAGTATTCTAAAATATTAATTAGTTTAAGTGAACTAGGAATTTTGAGAAATTCCATGGATTTCTAAGTGATGATGATACAATGTGTATCTAGTATATTTTAGGTTGAATACCTAAATGGACACAAGCACTAGAATATTTTGGAGATAGGCCTTATATTCTAATATGTGCTAAATGAAAAATAAATATAGCATGCCTTAGGTTGCTTAGCTATATTGCAATTACTTGAGAAAGTTTAACGTCTGTTACCGACCATAGTATGGAAGAGGAAATTTTATTTATTCCAGATTCTGAAATTTCTGTATTAGAATTGAAATGAAACTTTTTGAAGTGATAAAAAAGACTTATGATAGTCGATATCGATAATTTTTTAGATAAATGATCGGGGGATATCGTAAAATAATATTTATCAAATAATATTCATAAATAGTGTATTAATACCTATAGAGTGGTGTTATACATTCAAACTATGTTCAATTAAATAATAACACCGTTGGAAGGATATTGTGTATTCGAAGTACATTCAGACGAGATGAATGTTTTGGCATAATCGATGAAGTTGTTCCACCGCTGTCCAGATTGAAGCAATGATTGCTTATAAAGTAGTAAGAACTGAAGATAGTGATAAATACTTTGACAGTATCGAAACTGATGTAATATGCAGTTTGTGTAGTATGATAAGAGTTAATATGTAACCCTATGCAGGATGCTTAGACTTAGTATTTAATAATATTGAGTGGCAATTGACTTCTATCACATCCTTATGAAAGTTCCATTGCGTGTTAAGTCGACTTTAACATACATGATTAGGATGGTGAAATAAGTTATTTGGTTGTGAAAAGGTTGAGTGACTTACTTGTTAGAGTAAGGTAGAGTACTTAGTTGAAGAATATATACATTCATAGTATTGTATGAGAATAGATGTTGTAGTTAGGAATGATAGAGAACCAAGTTGAAGCTAGTAGAACATGCTGAGATGAAGCTATAATGCAGACTTCCTTGGATAGACTCCTATGAAGTATACTTAAAAGATACACCCATGAGAAGAATTCTTACTCATATACAATAATGACGATGTCATGGAAGGATAATGAAATGAACAAATATGCATGGGTTGCATGAGTTAGAAGATGATGCAGGTAGTTAGAAACCGTTTGTCTCCACATTGCTAGAATAAATTTTGGTGTAGTGTGTCTTATAGAGTAGACACTATTTGGGAAAGAATTTATATGATTTGGAAGTAAGATTTCTATCGACCTATGAAAAAGTATTAGGATATACTAGATCGAGCATATGTGTGAAAAGGATTCTAGAAGGCGAGTATAAGAAATCCAAGATATGTCGGATGTACTGCTTTGAACACATTCATGTGTGATAAGTCTCTTTGTGAAAACTTTTCACTGGTGACTTGGAAAACTAAGAGATAATACTTGGGACGAGTATGAGTAGATGTAAATAGTAGTAGAGGCCTATTGTATGAGCTTATTGAACTGCATGCTAGTACTGATTAGTTAGTGATATGATCCTGATTAGGATATGATTGGTTTTAGTTACTCAATGCTCAAATGTTGCTTGCTTTGTGCTTTTAGGAGTTCTAGTTATCTTTAACTAACTAATAAATGAATAAGTTAAGTTACATATTATGATGACTGAATAATTTTAGAAGGTTATGATTAGCCCTATTTTGCAGCTCTTGTCTGAGTCCAACTGTTGTAGGGAGAGACCTCTTATTTGAAGAATCATCTAGTCTTAGTAATATGTAATTGTACTAGCGAGCTCGTTAGGGAAAGGTAGTAGGAACTTCTTTTGCAGATGATGGCGGAGAGTGTATCGGAGATTACCCTAGGGCAAGCCTAGGATGAGATTAGAGCGGGAATCACTAGTAGTGAAAAGGACTTGGAGGAGTCAAGACCATTCTGGAGGAAAGTACGGATAGATGTGGAAGGTAGTATGGGCCCGTACTACTGAAAGCAGAGGATCCATACTCAAGTCAAGGAGGGTTGAGATGAACCCAGGGAACTTGTTGTGTGTGAGATCCTTCGAGTTATGATTAGTATTCTGATGATGGTTATGGTATATTTTCAGCAGTGTGACACTACGCACTAGGCCAATTGGCAGTTCTGGAACCAGTAAGGGATCATGCTCGAGCTTTGGAGCCGGGCAGCTCGATGATCAGATGAGGGAGTTCATTTCATCTAAGATCACATGCAGTACCACTGACCAGACTCCTGTGATCTTCGATACGGTCAATGAGGGCATTTTGAAGATTTTGGATGAGAGGTTGGGTGCATTCCGCACTGAGATGGAGACCATAATGGGGGAACGCACGATGAGATTCAAGGAGTTTCGAGCTTGCGGGGCTCCAGAATACCATGGGGCTAGGGACCCCTCATTGCTAGCAGCAGGTGGTTGGCAGATGTCGCCAACGCCATTCACACCAACAGATGTCCCGATGAGGACAAGGTCTGACTTGCTTCCTATCTCATGAATAACATGGCACGTGACTGGTGGGAGGAGATTGGGCATGCGATTGGTGATGATACCCTTGACACTATGACTTGGAGAGACTTCTCGAACAAGTGCAGGGTCAAGTTCGCACTTGTGATAGAGGTGCAACAGCTTGCACAGGAGTTCCAGGATCTCCAGCAGATGACTAAGACAGTGACTGAGATCACCGTCATGTTCAGGGAGAGGGCCCTTCTTATTCTGCAGTATGTGGCAGACGAGGAGATGAAAAAGGCCCGGTACGAAGAGATCTTGAGGAACTACATTCGAAAGTTTGTGAGCCGATCCAGCTGCAAGACGCTGGAGGATATGATAGGGAGAGCTCGACAGAGGGAACTGGATTTAGAGATGTAGAGGAAGAGGAAACCAGATGGGGTTCAGACAGGGAGTTCGGGTAAAAAGCCAAGGTATCGGATTACAAATCGAGGAGCCAGCAGTGTAACATCCGGTTTTCCAGGTATATTATTTTAAATATATATATATATATATATATATATATATATATATATATATATATATATATATATTGGGGCGGGGGGAGGACTCGACGAGTTGGTGCCTCAACTCATCGAGTGGGATTGTGACTTGGTGACGTGTTTAATGAATGGACGCGACGAGTCGGGTATCCGACTCGCCGAGTCAATGCTGCTGAGGAAAACCCTAATTGCTCGGGTTTATGGCCTATTTAAAGGCTCTTATGGCCGCAATTTGTGGCCACACTTTCCCTTGAGAAACCCTAATTGATCCATAGAGCTTAAAGAGAGAGAGAGAGAGAGAGAGAGAGAGAGGGATGGAGCTAATTTCTTCATTTTGGTGCATTCTTGCAAGGAAGAAGGAGAGGGTTCAAGCTTAGCTGTCTAAAGGGGCTCAGATCTTTCACTATATCATTCGAGGCTGTTGTTGAAGGTATGAATCTATACCTATTTTCATATGATTAGTAGGTCTCTTGAAGTTAGGGTTTCTTTACCCTCTTTTAAGTTGAGTTATGAAATATGTGAAGTCCTTTTGAGGCTTAGACATCAAATATGTACCTTGAGAGGTCCAGAGAGCCCCAAGAACCCAACTTTATGTAGTCACATAAGAATATTAAGCCGAAGACACCATTATGAGGGCTATTATGTCGGTTAGAGCTAGATGAGTGATGCATGGACATAAAGGTTGAACCTTTACATGATTAATGAGCCTTGAGTGCATAGATCTGTAGTTTGGGAAAGTATCTTGCACTAAATCGACTGAATGCAAAAGAGTTTGAATAGACTTGCTGAGTAGCCTTGGGTTTTGTCCCGACGAACTGAGTCAGATGGTGATCCCTCGAGTTAGGGTTAACTCGTTGTGTTGGAGCTTGCTGGGGTTGCCATGAATCGATTGGACTCAATGAGTCTCTCGAGTGCACTCGACGAGTCTGGTCAAAGTTGGATCGTTGACTGGAGACGACTTCTGGTGACTTTAGGGTTTGGTCAAAATGAGTGAAAGAGGTCAGGGAGGGGTAGAATGGTCTTCTACCCACTTTTCAGAGATAAGAGTAGAATATTAATTAGAAATATTAACTGATGATAGGCAGAGGCTAGACCGAGGACTTCGGGCACGGGACTTTTACTAGCTATCTTACGAGGTGAGTCTTCTCACTATACTTTACCTAGAGTGGTAATTAAGTGTGACCAGAGGGTATTATGTGCTTGCTTAAGTTATGCATGATTGTGTGATATGTATTGTATGCTATATTATTTGTTTCTTAGACCGGACCGTCCAACGAGCTAGAACAGATCAGAGGGTCCAACGAGCTAGAACGGACCAGAGGGTCCAACGAGCTATGGGACTAGGGGGTCCCGCTGACACACGTAGACTGGAGGGTCCTACAGAGTATATCCTCAAGTGGCGAATTTGTTGTACGTGGTATTTTGGGGAACTCACTAAGCATTCGTGCTTACCGTGTTATGTGTTATGTGTTTCAGGTACCTCGGGAGATAGCGGGAAGGCGTCGGTATGATTGTACACACACAGTCGAGATGGAACATGTTGAGGATCCTGGATTTGAATAATTGTTTTGAAAACTTGTTGATTGCTTTTTAGAATTAATGATGAGACATATATTTTATGAGTTTTAAAATTGAAAATTTTGGTTTGAAAAATTATGTCGTTATAAGCTGGTATCAGAGCCTTGATTTGAGAGATTCGGATACACCTACGGGCATATATGGACTCAAACTGAGGATATGAGAAAAGTTTTCAAAAAGAAACAATTTTTCTAAAAAGAGTAAAAGATTCCAGAAAAAGTGGAGAAGAGCAGTGTGCACAATCAGCCAACGCCCGAATGGTGATTTCCCAAAGTACTTGTGACATCCCCAAAATCACGGCCAGAAAAGACCGATTTTGTTTATGCTTTATAAAAATCAGAGTACTTCATTTTATAAAAAGGTTGCGGAATTTGTTCCCAGAAAAACATGGTAAATACGTTATTAAAACATTTTCGAAGAAACGTATTTATTTCATTTTAAAACATTTGGGATGTCATCGTTAATACAGGAACATAAGCATAAACAGAACTTACAATTATTCACACTAGTGGTCTACATCTCTTTAAATCTCTCAGTGTAATGTCACTTCATATCAACACCTGTGGTATAAATAAACTGAGTGGGTCAGGTTGGGAAACCTGGTGAGCACATAGGGATTTCAATCCCACAATGTTATACCATATATATAGTTTAAAATTCACAAAATATACAATTTCACCATACATATATATAAACAACTCTTATCCCACCCTGTCGATCCTCGCAACGAGGCTATCCATACTCTCGGACCTAAGATTAGTCGTTTTACCTACTCCATACTCTCGGATCAGAAATGAACGAATTTACCAAATCCATACTCTCGGACTAGGGACGAATGACTAATCCATACTCTCGGATTAAAGATGAATGATTATGCCTAATCCATACTCTCGGACTAGGGACAATAGCTAATCCATACTCTCGGATTAACGACGAATGATTATGCCTAATCCATATTCTCGGACTAGGGACAATGACTATGTCTAATCCATACTCCCGGATAAGTGACATATACTAACTTCTATTCTCTGAGTTTAACTCACTTGTACTCGTAAGAATATACTACCCAATATTCCTCATATTTAATTTAGGTCTACTCTTTATCCTAAATTATCAAATATAATCAGGTATGTTCTTTAACACGAATTTCAAGCAACATCAATTAACTCGCACATAAACATATAATTAATACTTCAATCAATACTTATATTAAAATCATGTTCATGAAAGGGACTATGCACTCACCTGAGAAGGTGGTGACTCGGTACTCGGACAACGCTTCGTTTACTTTAAAATAATTTCCTTCGACGAAACCTAGTATTATCACCAATAGATTTTAGTCTATTATTCGTCGAGACTAATTAATAGTCTAGCTATTATTACTATTATATAAGCGTTAAAAAAAATACTTATATAACCCATAATAATAGCCCAAGTATTTATTATATGTTCTTAATAACGTTCATATAATTAAATAAAAACTATATTAAAAATAGCGTAGACGTAGCTCACTTACAGCGGGTTTTATAGAAAACCAGGCTTTGCTTGGAGCAGCGTTTCCGAGCCGAAAAGCTCTTCTTCTCGGAGCCGTCGAGCACTCCGGGGCTTCCGCATCGTGCTAGGGAGGTTTCCTAGGCTTTTCGTGGGATTTCGGGGCTAGAGAGAGGTTCTAGAGAGAGAGTAAAGAGAAGAAAGAATGGGAAAGGTGTGAAAAAAATGAGGGTGGGAGAGGTGGTATTTATAGGGTGAAAATGGCTGAACTTGGTGCCACATGTCACCATCTAGTGGCAAGACTTGGGGAGAAAGCAATGGCCAAGATTGTGCCACATCACCCATTTTCGCACAACACACTTCCGACTTCTAAAATCCGTAACTTTCACATACGACCTCCGTTTTTAACGTTCTTTATATCCACGCGTAGGTAAAAATAATATCTACAACTTTCATTTTGACTCCGTCGGCTAATTCTCGACCGATCTTAAATTTAACAGTACAAGGCGTTTAGACTGTTAAATGACCGCGAAGAATTCGTAACTCCTTCATACGGACTCCGTTTTCGTCTGTCTTTTTACCGTTGAGTTCCTATTAATGAGATCTTCAACTCTCATTTATTTCACGTAATCCAAAAACCGCTCGAACTAAAATTCGAGTTTCGGGCTGTACACTGCTAAGCCGAATCTTAGAAAAATCATAACTTCCTCATACGAAGTCAGATTTGGGCGTTCTTTTTATCGACGCTCTTAGTTTAACATATTCTACGACTTTTGTTTAGATTTCTAAGGCTAAAAAGTCTTCTATCGTAAATTCACTATTTACGTCTTCCGGTGTTGTGCCGGTTTTGCCGTAAAACTTCGGCGGGCCATAACTTCTTCGTTATAACTCGGATTTCGGCGTTCTTTATATGTACGGAAACCTTGTGACATATTCTAAAACTTGGTTAAGACTATTCATTCTAAATAATCTTTTGTCAAAAAGTCATTTTTGATCCCTATTGCCTCTAAATTGACTAGCCCGGATCTGCGGGCATTACAGTCCCGACACATAAGTCAAAACCATAAGTCTAAATTGACTAGCCCGGATCTGCGGGCGTTATAGTTCTCAAGATATCAGCCGGACAAACACATGGAACATGGTCTTACTTATTTTCTAGCATTTGTTTCTCAATCTTTGATTTGTTTGTCATAGAACTAAATTGAATACATCAATTAGGTTCTGACCGGTCCCGACACATAAGTCAAAACCAAATCATCAAGGGGCCCATATATCGCTTTTATTGCTAGAAGGAACAGATAAACTTCGACTCATATGCTTATACTAACTACTGGTTGGATTATGCACAAAAGCACGTTTTATGACATCAAGTTACTGATGCGTTTTCGTACAATCAACGGATAACCAACTCATAGTCAACAACTCATATCTCTAGGTTTGAAGATATATATGATATTACCATCTCGCGAACACTCGAGATAAATTCCATGAAGTGATACAGGAGAGCGTGGGTTTAATCCAATACTCAGGCCTTATGAGCACTCATGAATGTTGTAGCAACTATTGCTATTTCTAACGCTCCTTAGGCAAATCTTACAAGCCAAATTCATGACAGTCTTGATTCATATCTACTTCCAACATATGAACGACTATGGAGAGTTTGAATAATATATACACACATATATATGATTATTCTGGAAGTAAAAACATGCAAAATTGAAACAATAGAAAACGATCAACATAAGATAGTAACACTTTACTCATAAATAAATAACAACTTTTATTTAATCATCAAATGTCAATTACATTTTACAAGTTTCAGAAAACTATATAATTATTAAAACTAATATCATCCTTCAGCCCGATGCGTCTCGCATGCTGCAAATGCTTAACCCTAGTTAGTCCCTTTGTGAGGGGATCAACTGGGTTCCCATCTGATTATAGCCTCTTTGCCACGAGGAGTCCTTCTATCTTGTGTCTTATGAAGTGGTATTTTCTGTCAATGTGTTTGGATCTACCATGATCTCTTGGTTCCTTGGCTAAGGCAACTGCACTATTGTTGTCATATAAAATCTCCATAGGCTCTTGTATAGTTGGTACCAATCTAAGATCTCCAATGAAGTTCTTCAGCCATATTTCCTCCTTCGCCGCTTCACTCACTGCTATGTACTCTGATTCACAAGTAGAATCAGCTACTGTCTCCTGCTTAGAACTTTTCCAAGTAATTGCTCCTCCATTTAGGGTAAAGACCCAGCCCGACTGAGAGCGGAAATTATCCCTATCAGTCTGAAAGCTAGCATCGCTATACCCAATCACTCTCAAATCATCACTCCCACCAAGGGTAAGGACCCATTCCTTAGTCCTCCGTAGGTACTTGAGAATATTCTTTACCACTGTCCAGTGTGTCATGCCAGGAGTTCCCTAAAATCTGCAAACCATGCTCAAAGCAAAGGCTACATTAGAGCGAGTACAAGTCATAACATACATTATCGAGCCAACAACGGAAGCATATGGAAATTGACTAACCTTAGCTATTTCAGCCTCTGTACTCGGACTCTGAGTCTTACTCAATTTAGCATTGTGCTGGATCGGTAAGTCTCCTTTCTTGCAATTTTGCATGTTGAATCTTTTCAACACCTTATCTAAGTAGGTACTCTGACTAAATCCAATTAGTCTCATACTCCTGTCTCTCAATGTCCTTACCCCTAGGATATAGGTAGCTTCTCTAATGTCCTTCATAGCAAAACACTTCCCAAGCTAGGACTTAACCTCTTGCAAAGTTGGGATGTCATTTCCTATGAGAAGTATGTCATCCACATACAACACCAAAAAGCTAACTATACTCCTATTAGCCCTAACATAAACATATGACTCATCTCCGCTCCTCGAAAAGCCAAACTCTTCGACTTTCTCATCGAAATAAAGATTCCATCTATGAGATGCTTGTTTCAATCCATAAATGGATTTCTCAAGCTTACACACTCTATTAGGGTACTTTGCATCGACAAAACCCTCTTGCTTAGCCATGTATACATCCTCAGCCAATTTCCCATTAAGGAAGCCAATTTCCCATTAAGGAAAGAGGTTTTGACGTCCATTTGCCATATTTCATAATCATGAAATGCAACAATGGCTAGCAAAACTCTAATAGACTTAATCTTTGCTACTGGCGAGAAGGTCTCATCATAGTTAACTCCGGAGTTTGAGTAAAGCCCTTCACCACCAATCTTGCTTTGTAGGTGTGTACCTTCCCATCCATGTCGGTCTTCTTCTTGAAGATCCATTTGCACCCAACTATCTTACGACATGCTACATTTTCAACCAAGTTCCAAACTTGATTGTCATACATGGACCGAATCTCGCTATCCACAACCTCCTTCCATTTAGCAGACTCAAGGCCTACCATGGCTTCCCTGTAATTATTAAGTTCATACAAATATATTAGTGTACTATCACTAATAAATGTATCACCTTCAGTGGTGATGTGATAACCATAATAAAAGTCAGGTGTGTTCCTAACTGTAGTGGAACGCCTCAGAGGTACAGACTCTTCTATCGGCTCAACAGGAGTTTCCTCCTCAGGTTGGTCGCTAGGGTTTGAGGTTCCTTCACCACTTGACTTTTGAAGCTCTTCAATGTCAATTTCCCTCCCACTGTTTCCTTGGCTTATAAATTCTCTCTCACAAAAGACTCCCTTTCTTGCTACAAAGACCACATTTTCACTAGGTGTGTAGAAGAGGTAACCAAAGGATCTTTGTGGGTAGCCGACGAAAATAAACCTCTCAGTTCGAGGTTCAAGCTTGTCATGAGACTCACGCCTCACGAAAGCCTCGCAACCACAAATCTTGATGTGGTCCAGATTGGGAACTTTCTCAGTCCACATCTCGTGAGGTGTTTTGGCAACCTTCTTAGTAGGGACTAGATTAAGGATATGGGCAGCAGTCTCTAAGGCATACCCCCAGAATGAGATTGGTAACGAAGCTTGACTCATCTTGGAACGAACCATATCTAACAAGGTTCGATTGCGCCTCTCAGTGACACCATTCAACTGTGGTGTTCTAGGAGGTGTCAATTATGAGACTATCCCACATTCCTTAAGATAGTCAAGGAACATAATACTAAGATACTCTCCTCCCCGATCGGATCGGATCATCTTGATATTCCTGCCCAATTGATTCTCGACTTCCTGCTTAAACTCTTTGAACTTTTCAAAGGTTTCCGACTTATTCTTGATTAAGTAGATATATCCATATCAACTATTATCACCAGTAAGTCACATAGTACCGATTAGCATCCCTTGTGGCTGTTTTGAAGGGTCCACATACATCTGTGTGTATGAGGTCCAACAAACCCTCACCCCTATCACAAGTACCAGTGAAGGGTGACTTTTTCATTTTTCCCAAGACGACAATGCCACAAGTATGCTTTATCTAAGCTCATCGAAGAACCAATATGATATACATTATTTCCTAAATTGTCTACAATTGACACAGTTTCATATACACCATCACAAGGTAATGCTTTAAAATAAAACACATCATTATAAAAAGCATCAATAACACCAATTTTATTATCAAATGAAAAGGTGAAACCTTGTTTGTACAAACTATGAAGGGAAATAATCTTTCTCACCGTTTCTAACGAGTACAACATTTATTCAAATCTAAAGTTAACCCATTATTAAGCAACAAAGAATAAACTCCAATCTTGGTCACATGAAAAGGTGAAACCTTGTTTGTACAAACTATAAAGGGAAATAATCTTTCTCACCGTTTCTAACGAGTACAACATTTATTCAAATCTAAATTTAACCCATTATTAAGAAACAAAGAATAAACTCCAATTTTGGTCACATGTGATGCTTTCCTATTACCCATGATTAGGTTTATTTTCCCATGCTCCACTTCTTCACTACTTCTTAACCTGCGAATCAGTACAAATTTAAATACCACAATCTATATCAAGCACCCAAGAGTTAGTATGCAATGAGTTACTAGACAATATAGTATAAATACCTGCATGGGTGGGTTTAACTTTCCCATCCTTCACATTATGCAAGTACTTGGGGCAGCTTCGCTTCCAGTGCCCCTTTTCGTGGCAGTAGAAACACTGTGCTTCATTTGGATTTGAAGAAGAAGGAATGAGACCTTTCTTGGTCCTACTTGAAGAGGAGCCATCAAGGGACTTTCCCTTGGTACCCTTCGAAAGGGTCTTCTTCTTTTTCCCCTTTGCCTGCCCAATTTCCAAAACAGGGGTTGTTGTACGAGTAGTAGTGGAGGTAACAACTGACTTGCCTTTAAGGCCATTTTCAGTGGTCCCTAAAAGCCCTTGAATTTTGCTAAGTGTGACTTCCTCCTTGTTCATATGATAAGTCATACGAAACTGATCATAACTTGGAGGTAAGGAATGGAGAATGATATCAATCTCCATGTCCTCAAGGAAGTCCACATTGAGCTTCAGCAATCGGTCCACGAACCTTTGCATATTCTACAAGTGACCGATGATGGGCTCACCTTCCTTCATTCAGGTTGTTATCATAGAGGAGATGATTTCATACCTCTCTTGATGCGCGCTCTGATGGTACCTATCCATAAGATCCATGTGCATCTCATAGGGGTAGAACTTTTCATAAGATTTTTGGAGTTCGGGAGTCATGATAGCCAACATGATGCCAGACAGTTTAGTTGCATCGCTCTCATGTGTGGTATACTCCACAACGTCCTCTGGAGTAGCAGTGGTCTAATTGATGACCTTAAACTCCTTATCAAGGACATATTCCTTGTCCCTGTAGCGGGTAATCATCGTGATGTTTCTAATCCATTCATTGAACTTAGATCCATCAAAACTGACTTTCCCACACAAGTTCATTACGGAAAAAGAGCCTTTAGGGTATGGGCCAGCAGCAATGTTTTTTGACATATGAAAAGTAAGAAGGACAAGTTTAATTAGATGAAGAATCCTTAATAAGTCACCCAAATGAAATATTAAGGCTAGGACCCTACAAACTATTTCATAACTTGGAAGAGGGATGCCGTAATCCAAGCTATAAAATATTTGAAGGTAGGTAAATGACGATTTTGTTGGGTTTTGAGCATTCTAACACTTCTAAGTATACATGTAACCCTAAATACCTTGGATCTATGTTTTCTCTATTATACATGCAAATATGAACTTTCCAAGGTATTTATCCTAACTGACATAATAACATTGATTCATATGAATATATCAAGTTAGAATTACATACCTCTTTGATGTAGAATGTCTTCATGAAGCTTGAGTGCCTAGTGCCCCAAGTGTGACACCTCAAATGGTTCACACAACACCAAATACACTTGGAATAACTTGAGAGAACATACACACTTCATGAAATCGGCTAGCCCTTTATTCTCACACATAGTGGTCAATTTTCTCCAAGAATAAGATCATTATATAGTTAGGGTTACACCATGTAAACCCTAATTGTCATTGCCTTTCATTTCCATGATCCATGGGTACAAATACACCATGGATCATCCATGGAGCATCTTATGGGTTTTAGCCCAACTTGACAATCCATGGAGCATTAGGCCACTATATAAGTATGGATGATTTACACAATCAACCCATATATTTAATTACTCTTCTTTTGATCACTTAATTAATTCTAGATTAATTCTTGATCAATACTAATTAAATAATCTTATTAATATATTAGAACTTATAATATATTAACCAACCTTAAGTGTTATTTCTCTCATTATAGTCTATCCAAATGCATGATGCTATGCAACCCAAATGGACCATGCCGGGTCAGGTCAAGTCTTACCAATTACAGTTATGGAATTAGACATTAATCCAATAGATTTACCAATTTCCACCATGAAAAACAAAATGGATTATTAAGTTTTAATTGGATTTGAAACTCCTAGATCTTTTGAGATACATTGAACTTTTCAATGGCATGTTTGAATCTCGATTGTGCCCTCTCAAGTTTGTGATTGGGATGCCACGGATCACAAACAAGGTGTGAATAACCATGCCAATTGACTTGGTACCCTTAATTTTATCACCAAATCAATGTGCCGGTTAACCACACGCGCTCAACCGATCTATGATAAAACTTAAGTCACCCTTTGCCACTCTTACTAGTCCTTATTAGTGTGCCGGTTAACCACACACGCTCCACTAATGACTTGGTAAGGTACAAAGTGTAATTTCATGGGTTAGCACCTATTTCACATTTTCCTAATGTAACTAAGATTGAGAATTAATAAGGGTTTAGTTACTTTATAATTTCATTATCTTTTTAATGAGGATTAAGGTCCTATCCTACCCGTTCGGCTAACGACCCTCCATCAGTCAAGGAAGCGGTGGGTGAGAGTGGACACCCATTAAACTACCATGTTATAGGCAGTAACCTTATATTCCCTTATAGACCGATATCGTGAATGAGGCCTACTAACGGTAAGACTGACTTATTCTTATACACACACACATATATAATAATAATAATAATAATAATAATAATAATAATAATAATAATAATAATAATAATAATAAAACTTTTAATATTATAGAAGTATAAGGGTTGAATTTTAAACTTTTAAAATTCCAAGGATCTATTTGGAGTTAAAGTATTAATGTGTGAGACTTTACAAATTTCAATACTTGAGGACAAGTTTTGAAACTATTCAAGACTCTTCAAATTCATAACTTATGAGTTAATGGCCAATAAAATGAAGACTCTTCATTTTATGTAACCTATGAGTTCTTTACATGTTTTAAATGAAAAAGATTTTTGGTAATCCATAACTTGAGGACAAATTATGAACTCCATTAAAACAAATAATCATGGATTTAACTAATCATAGTAATAAAAAAAAACATAAATACATGATCGTCTTCAAACTCATAGTTCAAGATAATTCATATCATCAAGTTTCAAGACAATTAGCATAATCATATTAACACTAACCTTGAAAGTATGATAACTACCTTGTAATTGGATTAGGATAATCTTTACCATATCATAAAAAACAATTTAAATAATTCAAAATAGTTATAGGTAATGATCCTAACCCAATTCTGGCAAAAAAAAAACTCGAACAACACGCATTCTACTCAACAAACTCGTCGAGTTCCTTGAAGAACTCATCGAGTTCATGCCCAAATTCATGAACTCGTCGAGTTTTCTACATAAATTTGTTGAGCTTTGTAGTCTGGACAGATTTCAGCTTTGCAAAATCACATAAACATCAATATAACAGAAAACAAACATAGGCTCTGATACCACTGATGGGTTTTAAGCATCCTAACAACCTTCAGGTGCACATACAACCCTAGAAGCTTTGGAACTATTTTTTCTCTATTATACATGCAAAAATGATTTCCAAAGCCTTCACATATCTAGCATGCAATCCTAGGTACATAAATAACAAAAATTCTAGATAGAACTACATACCTTTTCTTGTAATGAGTAGCTTGGAGTTTATGAGCCTAACACCAATAATGTGGATGCCTCAAGTGGTGTCACAAATCACCCAAAACAACTTGGAAATACTTGAGAGAATATGAAGCTCACAAAAATCGGCCCACCCTTATGCTCACACACACTAGTACCAATTCTTGAACCAAAGACTCCTTTATATAGTATGGAGGATTAGGGTTACATGCATGTAAACCCTAATACCCATGAGTCTTCATTTACATAGGATCCATCGGTTAAAAGCTCCATGGACTATCCATGGACTCCACAAACTCTTAGCCCATCCTAAATAAATATTAGCCCACTCCATATATATATTAGAGTCCATATTTAATTAGTTTCATATTGATCACTAAATTAATTCTTGATCAACACCAGTTAAATAATATGATTTCATATTAATATATTATAACTAATAATATATTAATATAACATAAATAACTTATTCTCTAAAGTATATCCATACAAGTTATTCTCAAAAGCAACCCAAATGGACCATGCCTGGTCGAGTCAAGTTAATACCAAATATAGTTATGTACTTAGACACCTTATCCAACAGTAGCCTGCGCTTAGCAAGATATAGAGTATTTGTGATCTAGAATCCTTGTAGGCGGACTTGGGGTGAATACTGATGTGATGTGGAAGGTAGTATAGGGCCCGTACTACTAGAAACACTAGATTAGTGAGCAACCCAAGTAAGAATCCTTAGGGTACTAAGGAACAAGTAGGGTTGAGTGATTGAGTGCGAGAATACTCGAGTGAGTCTCTAATTTCTTTTGTGTTGTGTTTCAGAGACATCATGGTGGGTACGCGCCACAACCCAGAGAGCGGCGATGTTAGTGATGATGAGATTCACAGGATGATTCATGATGAGGTGGCTGCAACCATTCGAGCTGATATACCAGAGATGTTTGGGTTTATCAAGACCATGCAGATTGAGACCTTTGACGAGTGATACGCTGTTCTTACCGACGCAGCTATTGTTGCGGCCACCGGAGCCTTCACTGCTGCTAGGCCACAGGGGGGTGTCTCGTTGCTATACCGGGAGTTTAGCAACACGAAGCCACCAGAGTTTAATGGGACTCAGGATCCGATAGTTGTGATGAGATGGATCTCTTACATTGAGGGATGCTTTTACACATGTTATTGTTCGTGGCATCTGAGGGTACGGTTTGCGCTGAACCAACTTCGCTTGGGAGCGAAGGACTGGTGGAAGTTTGTGACAACTGACTTTACTACTGTAGAGCTTACCGCGGTGACTTGGGAGAGGTTCACCGCCATGTTTTGAGACGAGTACATTCCCACGGTGGAGAAGGAACGGTTGGCTCAGGAGTTCTTGTCCCTCAAGCACGCAACTGAGTTTGTGACTGTGATCACACGGATGTTTTATGAGAGGGCGTTGTTTTGCCCTGAGCATGTGTTTTCTGAGCAGGAACGTATGAGCCGATATTTGAGCATTATGAGGAGAGACATTTGTGAGTACATGGAGAACTCGACATACCGAACATTTGCCAAGCTCTAGGCAAATGCTCAGAAGAGGGAGATTGATCTAGAGACTCAGGCCAAGGAGGAGGTGGAGTCTCAGAGGAGGAATAGGCGGCCGAAACAGTCTCAGCCGGCGGCCAAGTGGGCAAAGCCCACTGATTCGAGATCGGAACGTGGGATGTTACAGAGAGACCGAGTTATGTCATTGAGATTTCGGTGGTGAGCATGTTTCCGAACGTTTTCCCCAAGGAATTGCTAGGTGTGCCTCCTGAGAGGCAAGTGGAGTTTCGTATTGATTTACTTTCGGGGGCGGCACCTATCGCGAATTGGTGACGTGTTTAATGAATGGACTTGACGAGTCGGGTATCTGACTTACCGAGTCAGCGCTACTGAGGAAAACCCTAATTGCTTGAGTTTGTGGCCTATTTAAAGGCTCTTATGGCCTCAATTTGCGGTCACACTTTCCCTTGAGAGACCCTAATCGATCCAGAGAGCTTAGAGAGAGAGAGAGAGAGAGAGAGAGAGAGGGCGGGGGGATGATTTCTTCATTTTGGTGCATTTTTGCAAGGAAGAAGGAGAGGGTTCAAGCTTAGCTATCTAGAGGGGATCATATCTTTCCCTATTTCATTCAAGGCTGTTGTTGAAGGTATGAATCTATACCTGTTTTCGTATGATTAGTAGATCTCTTGAAGTTAGGGTTTATTTACCCTCTTTTAAGTTTATTTATGAAATATGTGAAGTCCCTTTGAGGCTTAGACATCAAATCTGGACCTTGAGAGGTCCAGAGAGCCCCACGAACCCAACTTTATGTAGTCACATAAGAATATTGAGCCTAAGACACCATTATGAGGTCTATTGTGTCAATTAGAGCTTGATGAGTGATGCATGGACATAAAGTTTGAACCTTTACATGATTAATGAGTCTTGAGTGCATGGATATGAAGTTTAGGATAGTATCTTGTAATAAATCGACTGAATGCAGAAGAGTCTGAATAGACTCGCCGAGTCGAGCCGCTGACTCGGTCAGTAGCCCAAGGTTTTATCCCGACAAACTGAGTCAGATGGCGAACCTTCGATTTAGGGTTAGCTCGTTGAGTTGGAGCTTGCTGGGGTTGCCATGAATCGACTGGACTCGACGAGTCTCTTGAGTGCACTCGACGAGTCTGGTCAATGTTGGACCATTGAATGGAGTTAACTTCTATTTACATTAGGGTTTCGTCAAAATGAGTGAAAGAGGTCAGGGAGGGGTAGAATGGTCTTCTACCCACTTTTCAGAGATAAGCGTAGAATATTAATTAAAAATATTAACTTGTGATAAGCGGAGGCTAGACCGAGGATTTCGGGCATGAGACTTTTACTAGCTATCTTACAAGGTGCGTCTTCTCATTATACTTTACCTAGAGTGGTAACTATGTGTGACCATAGGGTCTTATGTGCTTGCTTGAGTTATGCATGATTGTGTGATATGTATTATATGCTATATTATTTGTTGCTTAGACCGGACTGGAGAGTCCAACAAACTATGAGGCCAGAGGGTTCTCAATCAGACCGGACCGAAGGGTCCAACGACCTAGACTGGATCAGAGGGTCTAGCGAGCTACGGGACTGGAGGGTCCTGCTGAGACACATGGACCGAAGGGTCCTACAGAGTATAGCCTCGTGTGGCGAATTTTTTGTTGTATCTGGTATTTTGGGGAACTCACTAAGCTTTCGTGCTTACCTTGTTATGTGTTATATGTTTCTGGTACCTCGGGAGATAGCGGGAAGGCGTTGGTATGATTGTACATACACAGTCGAGATGGATCATGTTGAGGATCCTTGATTTAAATAATTGTTTTGAAAACTTGTTGATTGTTTTTGAGAATTAATGATGAGACCTATATTTTATGAGTTTTAAAATTGAAAATTTTGGTTTGAAAAATTATGTCGTTACAAGTAGAGTCGCAACCATTGTGGCAAGTGCGGTAAGATGCACAAGAGGACGTGTAGGGAGGGTAGTTCGAGCGGCTTTAAGTGGGGCCAAACTAGTCATTTTTGGTTCTTGGTGTACTAAAATATCCTATGGTGTGCATACAACCCTAGAAGCTTTGGATCTATATTTTCTGTAATTATACATGCAATATTGCTTCCAAAGCTTTAAGCCTACAACTAACATACAATTGATATAATCAACATAGAAATGAGTTATAGAATTACCTCTTTGTTGTAGCTTGTAGTTTTGACCATTAAGAACTTAGTTCCCCAAGTGTTGCACCTCAAATGGAATCACAACACACCTTTGGACAAAGGATGACTTTTGAGAGAATACCTAACACCAATTTTGGCTCAATGATCTCTAAGAACACTAGTGCACATTTTGAATGCTAAGGGGCTTCATGTATAGTGTGGCAAGATTTGGGTTAGCACCATGTAAACCCTAATACCCATGACTCTTCATATTACTTAGGATCCATGGATTAAACCCCCATGGACTATCCATGGACTATCATATTGGTTTAGCCCATCCTAAATAACAAATGTCCCACACTATAAGAATCATTGGTTTACCAAATCAATCCCCATATATTTAGTTAGTCTCTTTTGATCACTAAATTAATTCCAAATCAATTCTTGATCAATACTAATTAAATAATATGTTTTCATTTTAATATATTAGAACTTGTAATATATTAATAAATCACAAGTAACCACTTCTCAAATGCCTATCCTATTAAATTGTCCTGGTGATATGCACCCAAAGGGACCATGCTACTCTCGGGTCAAGTACATACCAATTATAGTTATGGACTTAGACATTAATCCAACAATCTCCCACTTGGATAAGTCTAATAACTATTATTGCAAGTACGACTCCATAAGCCGACTAGCAATTGTAGCTCTTAAAAGTCGTTGTCGAACTCTAACCTAGTCAATTACATGTCAATTAGATAAGGGATCATATATTCCTCCATTCTAGATATCATATGGACATGATACATGGATTATAATCATTCTATCTGTACATCTGCTGTTTCCTGATTTTCAATTTATGACGACCGACTAATTGAACAAATCAAATGACTCCAGGCTTGGCCAAGCACTTAGGGTTGTCATCAGTAAATCATCAAGGGGCCCACACATATCGCTTTTATCCCTCTAAGGGTAATAGGAATGGATAAACTTCGACCCAAATGATCGCTTGTACTTACTCATCAAATCACAAACAACAATATGTTTTATAACACCAAGTTACTGGTGCGTTTACATATGTCAATGTGCAATCGACTTGTAAACTACAACTCAGATGTACTGGTTTCAAGAATATAAGATATTATCATCTCACAATCACTCGTGATAAAATCTATGAAGTGATTCAGATGAGCGTGGATTGAATCCAATACTAGAATCTTATTCTAGGAGTACTCATGAACACTGCAACAAACTTGTGATATGTCTAAATGCCTTTAGACAAACTACAGACCCATTCATGACAGTCTTGCCTCAATACCTACTTCCAAAGTATGATCGAATGTTGATGGTTTGAATAACCTAGTTATTTGGGAAGTCAAAACATGCAAAGTGAAACACAAAGATAATACTAATCCTATATGGCCCAAAACTTTTGAGTCATATTGATTACTCATTATTCATTGTATAATGTTTTGAATAATCAAATTAATACTTGAATCAAAACAATATCCATTTCATGCTCCAAGCATGAACACTATGTTTGTCTAACCAGTAGTTATGCCATGCTTCAAGCATGCACACTATGTTTGTCTATGGTCCTTTGTGAAATAGATCAATTGATAGTACTTCAATGATGCTCATTTCACAATTCCAAATCCTTACCGTAAATGTGAGAACATAAAATTATTGATATTTACTGTAATCTGTGAGATTTTAAACTTATGTGCAATGGTCCTCTTGCAATGACTATGCACAAAAGTCACAGAGACTTGGCAACAGACATTACAAAGTATTCCAATGAGGAGAAATTCCACAGAAACGAAGTCTCAAATTCAAAGTACATACCTTTGAACATCCTTCTTGCATTAAGTTTTCAAATCTTACATGGATTTGAGGAATGAATTATGAACAACACTTTCCTTTTTACAGAATATGTCAATATGGTCCATCCATTTTTATACTTCCAACTACAAGTGACCAATCCTTGGTGAACATTAGATTGTCATTAACAGTTGTTTAACCACTTTAGTCATATCCGATTCTATTCCTTTTTCTCTCTTAATGCCTTAGGCATTTGAAAATTTTAGAACGGATGAAAAATTATAGCACATGTAATCGATCCTATACTCGAAGCATATAGGACACGATTCATGATGTCTAATATAAAGACATGATACTTGACCAGTATTTTGCTATAATGTTTTTATTTGCCATGTTCTCACAATTCGAGTTACGAAAAGGGATGCCGTAATCATAATCAATTTTTGAGAACGCAATTAACATATTTATATATAGAATTTCCTTATGTTGAACCATTCCAACATAATATTCATATATATTTGACTAAATCAGATTAAAATCTCAATCTAAGCTTTTAGAATTGAAATAAAGTGTGAATTCCTCTCCCTTAATTATAGCAAAACAACTTTTCAACCTTTGCAACTTGAATATTAAAACTTTTGTTTTTTATAATTAACATTGCTAACTTACAACATTTACCATAATTGATTGTGCTCCCAATAGCATAATAATTAGTATCTTACTAGCATAACAGTTATGCTCCAACTAGCTTTGACATGTATTCAAAAATCAGTTGGACTTCTAGAAATCAATATTTTATTGAATTTCTTACCAAAGTTCAGATTTTTGAATTGAGATGCTTCGATAAGACTTTATCTAGGCTTCTCAAACTCATACACCTTTCCTTAAATAGCTCGCATATGTGTCTAAGCAATTTAAGAACTTACAGCAATAAGTCTCTAATGTTTAGACCTTTTGCCATTTCTCATAATTCGAATTATGAAAAGGGATGTCGTAATCATAATCAAATTTGAGAATGCAAATATCACAATTGCTATCTCCTTAAAATCTACTTAGTGAAAGTGTTTCCTCACAATCATTTTCATGAAGCAGAGAGAAACCTTATGACACTTGGATTTTATGGTATACGTGTTCCTATCCAAGTGAATTTGTCAAAGCATAAATGTAAGACAAGGTTTGTGAAAAATCCAAACTCATATGGACTGAATTTGTTTAATCTTAATTTCTTGCCACCTGGTAGCACAGGGGCCTACCATGTCTTCCAAGCTGTTATGCAAACAATTGAGAACTCACAAAAATCATATCCATAGTCAAATTTTACTGGAATGAGCACAAAAATTAGAATATGTCAACACAATAGGTTACAGCCCTCAAGTTGTGTGCTAGTGATAAACAATAGGTTTTATTCTTGATTAGTTCTTGAAACTTATCAAGATCTTTAAGACTCCCACTGACCTCTTGACATATAAGATTCTCTTGTCAAGTAACATTCATTGAGAAACAAATATTCAAGAGTTAGTGCGGATTCTTATCAAGAAAAACACTTCACACAATTGGTCTTAGTTGGTCTTTGTGCTTACCAAGACATCACATGTTACCAATTTCAAATGTACAAAGGTAAGAAACATTTTACTCTACATTTGATGAGTGTTATCAAACCTCTTATGATTATGTCACTCAAATTGCAATCTAGAAGATGACTCTAAGACTTGGTTTTGGAATGAAGTTTGACTCATCTTATTGATTTAACCATTTCAACAATTCACGAGTCCTCTTCTTAGCCATAAGAATGCATTAAGATGTCCTTAGAGGATCAATTGTGATATGGTGTTCCATAATCATTAATATGACCATAAAGATGATATTAAAATACTCTCCCAACTTTTCAGATTAGACAAACTTTTATCTTTCTGCCTAATTTGATTCTTCTCATTCGTTTTGCCATACACTGAAACTTTTCCAATGTTTCAGAATTATACTTAAACTTGTAAGTATAACCATATTTACTAAACTTTAGTAAATCATGACGAATAGTCTAATCGATCTTTGTGGTGGACCTCGACCAGTACACAACAATGTGTACTTGATCCTTTAGTCCTTCACTTGACATACATATACTTGTGATCAAGGAATTAGTCTTAATTTGCCAAAGATGAAAATTCTCATTCATCATACAATACAAGTTGCGTACTTCCAAGTTTCTATCCAACTGAAACTTGGGTGATGAGAATCTTTCCTTATTTGGAAAATTCTCGACACTACCACAAAACGAAAGAATCAAATTCATATTGCTAACATAGAAACATACAAACATCAATTTTTCACAAATGTCATTGTAAGGAGATATAATAAAATAAAAACAAATTTTTATTTATTTATAAAATGCGGAAAAAACTTTTCCTTACAATACAATTACAAATGAAAACTATGTTACTATATATTTCCTAACAATCTATCATAACTCCTAAGCAACAGCTCAAAAATCTGATCTTCGAACCATGCGATTGAAATCCATCTTTGCGATCAGATTCAACATACTCTTACTTTTAAGCTTCCTTCCTTTTGCATGATCCTACAAAATATCAAAATGTAACGTTGTCACATCATGTATTAAGAATCAGCAATTTGGAACTTAATAGAGTTAGATAGTGGGCTTATCTGAAGCAGAGTCAAACTTTTTGATTCTACCTTCTCTCAGATCTTTCAGGTAGTTAGGGAAGCTTCGTAACCAATGCCCCTTCTCTTGGAAATAGAAACATATAGACTCTTTGGGAATGGTAAACAAGACTATCTCAGACTTAGCCTTTCTTTTTGCGTTTTGGTCAACCGGGTTGACCATGGTCGATCCATTTCCATTGGGAAGAGAAAGCTTTTCTGGACTTCCAATGTTACCATTGTAAATGTCCATGTAAGTTTGAGAAGTAGATCTTCCAATCAAATTTGCTTTTCCAGTGCACCAAATCATTGCTGATTCAACAGCAACAAGCTAATAAGTAAGATCAATAAGGGTCATGTCGTGGTCTGTCACATAGTAGTCCTTAATGAACTCATTATATGACTCAGGAAGTGAATGAAGAACCCAGTCAACAACCAACTTCCTCGAGACAATGACACCCAATGCTCTTAGCCTATCAACATGTGACTTCATCTCCAAGATGTGAGTACGCACATGCCTTCCATCTTGGTGTTTATTTAAAAGTAGGGTTTGAGTGACCTTGAACTTTTCAAGTATTAGAACTTGTGGGTCAGGGAGAATAATTGGGGTATGTGGAGGAAGTGAAGTATGATTTCCATTTCCACGATCCAATGGTGGAACATCATCTTCAGAAGTAAATCTTGTTCTAAAAGATTTGGGAAGAAAATAGTTGTCTGAACTAGACATCTACAATGGGAGAAATTCAAGTTAGTTGATTTAAGTACTTAATATAGCACCCAAATGAAATATTAAGGCTAGGACCCAACATAATATTTTACAATTTGAAAGAAGGATGCCATAATCCAATTTGCAAAATATTTGAAGGAAGGTAAATGACGATTTACCAATTTCTACCACGAAAAATGAAAACGAATTTTAGGTTTTAAGTGAATTGAAATTCCTAGATCCTTTGATATTCATTGAACATTTCAATGGCATGTTTAAATCTCGATTGTTCCCTTCAAGTTTGTGACTGGGATGTCGAGGATCACAAACAAGGTGTGAATAACCATGCAAATTAGATTGGTACACCCAATGTTACAAACACTAATCAATGTGCCGGTTAACCACACACGCTCCATTTATCTATGACTAACATCAAGCTACCCTTTGGCACACATTATCAGTCCCTGATTAGTGTGCCACTTAACCAAACACACTCCACTAACAACTTAACAAGGTGCAAAGTGCAATTTGATGGAATAGCACCATGTTCACATTTTCCTAAAGTAACTAAGAAAAGGAATTTATAAGTGTTTAGTTACTTTATATTTATCATTATACTATTAATGAAGGGAGATTTAGAGTCATATCCTACCCGTTCGGCTAACGACCCTCCACCAGTCAAGGAAGCGGTGGTGAGAGTAGATACCCATTAAACTGCTATTTTATAAGCAGTTACCTTATACCCCCTTATAGACCGCCTTCGTGAATGAGACATACTAACGGTAAGACTGGCTTTACTCTTATACACACACACACACACACATATATATATATATATATATATATATATATATATATATATATATTAAACCTATAATATTATAATAGTATAAGGGTTAAATTTTAAACTTTTAAAATTCTAGGATTTGGAACTAAATGTGTCAAAGTAAGACTTTACATTTACAAATTCCAAAACTTGATGGCAAGTTTTGAACTTTTCAAAAACTTATGGAATCCATAACATGTGAGTTTAATATCGGCTTTAATGAAAAGACTCTTGAAAATCCATAACTTGAGGACAAGTTATGGAGTTCATAAAAACATTTATGGAAGAAGACTCTTCAACACCATAACCTATGAGTATAATGAATTCTTTAAAAAAAACTCATTTTCCATAAATTGAGGACAAATTATGGAGTACATTAAAAGCCATAAAGATCATCAAATAAACTAACAAGCATGTCAAATAATGTCCATGATCTAAATTAAACGCATAATTCATATCAAACAAATTTCATGTAATTAGCATAATCATATAAACTAATACAAAAAATGAAACTTTGATAATTATCTTCTAAATTGGATAAGCATGATCATTACCACATAAAAAAACAGGTTTACAAGATCAAAAACAGTTTAGGGTAATGATCCTAGTCCAATTCCAGCCTTAAATGTCGAAAAACTACACACCGGAGCACCAAATCGTCGATTTCAAGAACAAACTCGACGAGTTGGTCAGAATTATGCTTGGACTCGGCGAGTCCCCCAGTGGACTCGATGAGTCCACTGCCCAAAATAGCAGATAATCTTTTTCAATCTTAAACAACAAGTAGCATCAAGTATAATTGAAAACAACCCTAGTCTCTGATACTACTAAAGGTTTTTTTAGCATTCTAACACTTCTATGGTGTACATGCAACCCTAGATGCTTTGGATCTATGTTTTCTCTATTATACAAGTATACATTCAATATTCCAAAGCATTATCCTAACTAACATACAATGGAGTACTAACAACATGAAATACAAGTTAGATAACATACATTTTAGTGTAGTTGAAACCTTCGACCTTTAAAAACTTAATGCCCCAAGTGTTGCACCTTAGATGGAATCACACAACACCACCAATAAATTTAGAAACTTGAGAAGATGCACTTGCACTCATAAAATCGGCTTTCCCTCTAGTGTTTCCACTAGTGCCAATTTCATGAGCTAGAGGGGTTCTTATATAGTGTGGCTTGATTAGGGTTACACCATGCAAACCCTAATGTGCATGACTTTCCATATTCCTCGTGCTCCATGGGTTTAAACCTCCATGGATCATCCATGGGTCACCATAGAGGTTTATCCCAACATAAGGAACTATGGATCATAAGCCCACATTATAAGAATGAATGATTTACATAATCCATTACCATATATTTAATTAGTCTCTTTTCATCACAAAATTAATTCCAAACTAATTCTTGATCAATACTAATTAAATAATATGATGTCATATTAATATATTAGAACTTATAATATATTAATAAACCATAAATAACCTCTTCTCAATTATCCATCCTTCAGATTGTTCCGGTGCCATGCAACCCAAATGGATTGTGCTACTCTCGGGTTAAGTACCTACCAATAATAGTTATGGGCTTAGACACCTAATCCAACAAACACAAATTTGGACAAAGGATGACCTTTGAGAGAATATCCTCACACCAAAATCGGCTCAATAATCTCTAAGAACACTAGGGCACATTTTGAATGCTAAGGGGCTTCTTATATAGTGTGGCAAGATTAGGGTTAGAAGCATGTAAACCCTAATGCTCATGACTCTTCATATTACTTAGGATCCATGGGTTAAACCTCCATGTACTATCCATGGACTACCATATTCGTTTAGCCCATCCTAAATAACAAATGGCCCACACTATAAGAATCATTGGTTTACCAAATCAATCCTCATATATTTAATTAGTCTCTTTTGATCACTAAATTAATTCCAAATCAACTCTTGATCAATACTAATTAAATAATATGATTTCATTTTAATATATTAGAACTTATAATATATTAATAAATCACAAATAACCTCTTCTCAAAATTCCATCCTATCAAATTGTCCTGGTGATATGTAACCCAAATAGACCATGCTACTCTCAGGTCAAGTACATACCAATTATAGTTATGGACTTAGACACTAATCCAACAGTCATGTCAGTAGGGCTTGTACTGCTACCACCACCACCACCACATTATCAAATTTGATTTGCTTCCATTGCAATCATAGGGGACAGAAATGGTCCCAGTGCCCGAGTTTAGCATCAGCAGGACAGGTGGTGGCACCCGCTCTTGCTATATTGAGGATTACCGATGGCCGTCAGGGCCGGACTAAGGCGCCTGTGGCGAAGAGCAAGGCCTTCCAGGTTACAATAGAGGAGGCATGTGTAGCTCTTGATGTTGTGATGTCTATGTATCTTGTCCTTATCTTTTTATTTATATTTATTTGTCGCTTATGTTTATGTGTTTTGTTACAGGATCGTTCCTAGTGAACGGTATCTCTGCTCTAATATTGTTCGATTTGGGGACTACCCGATCCTTTGTATTTCTCGCTCTTAGCAAGCGATTTGATGGAGCTACGGGGAGCTGGACTTTTCCCTTGATGTAGAGATTGCGGATGATAGGAACGTTTGGGTCTCAAGGGTTCACCGAGGATGTACACTGCAGTTGTATGATAAGCAGTATTCTATGGATTTAGTCCCTATTCCCCTGCGAGAGAATAAGGTAATCATGGTGTGGTCTAGTTGATCCCCAATGGGGCAGTGATCGACTGCAAGCAAAAGATAGTGAGAGTTAGGAATCCAAGTGCGGGAGGGTTGGTGATTCATGGTGAGAGGCCGCAGTGTGGACCGACTTTATGTTCGGTAACGAGGGAGAGGCGCTACCTTTAGAAGGGTTGCTC
This sequence comes from Lactuca saligna, assembly GCF_052625555.1. Taxonomy (NCBI): domain Eukaryota; kingdom Viridiplantae; phylum Streptophyta; class Magnoliopsida; order Asterales; family Asteraceae; genus Lactuca; species Lactuca saligna. Next base: position 151,917,887 of record NC_136422.1, read on the forward strand.
AAGTTATTTCACCTATGTTATGGATACTCGGTAGAAGGGTAAGGCGACTGTGCACGATGTACCGGTCGTACGGGAGTACCTGGACATGCTCCCAGAGGATTTGCCCCTCTGGAGAGGCAAGTATAGTTCAGGATTGACCCAGTTCTTGGTGCGGCTTGATAGCCAAGGCACCATATCGGTATGCTCCTCCTAAGATTTAGGAGTTGTCTACATAGCTACATTAGCTGTTAGACAAAAGATTTATCAAGTCGAGCAGTTCGCCATGGGGAGCCCTAATTTTGTTTGTGAAGAAGAATGACAGGTCACATCAGATGTGTATAGACTAGCAGGAGTTGAATAAGGTAATGGTGACGAATCGTTATCCCCTCCCGAGGATTGACGATTTGTTTGATTAGCTTCATGGTGCATCTTGTTTCTCCAAGATTGATTTTCAATTGGGTTATCACCAGATGCGAGTCAGGGATGATGATGTGTAGAAGATAGCCTTTCGGACTTGCTATGGTCACTATGAGTTCATGGTGATGCCGTTTGGGCTCACGAATGCTCCTATTGTATTCATGAATCTCATGAACCGCGTGTGCAAATCCATGCTAGACCGGTCTGTGATAGTCTTCATCGATGATATCTAGGTTTATTCCAAGACTCAGGAGCAACATGAGGAGCACCTGAGGGAGGTGTCAGAGACACCGAGGAGGGAGAGAAGTTTTGCAAAGTTCTCTAATTGTGAGTTCTGGTTGTGTGAGGTGCTGTTTTTAGGGCACCTTGTCAACAAGAAGGGTATTCTGATCGGTCCAGCCAAGGTAAAGGTCGTGATGAAGTGGGAGGTTCCGAGGTCTTCATCTGATATTCAGAGTTTTCTTGGTCTAGCGGGTTATTATCAGATATTCATCTAGGATTTCTCCAAGATTATTGTTCCATTGATGCTGACCAAGAAATCGGTGACATTCCGTTAGGGGACTGAGCAACAGGAAGCCTTTGAGACTCTCAGACAATAGTTGTGCGAGGCACCAATTCTAACTTTTTCGGAGGGCGTTGATGATTTTATGGTTTACTATGATGCTTCATTCATGGGTATGGGTGTAGTGCTGATGCAGCAAGGTCGCGTGATAGTGTACGCTTCAAGGTAGTTGAAACCTCATGAGTCGAATTACCCGACACAAGATTTGGAGCTAGGGATGTGGTTTTAACCCTCAAGTTTTAGCGACACTACCTGTATGGCGTTCGTTATACCATTTACACGGACCACAAGAGCTTGAGGTACCTAATAGATCAGCCAAATCTGAACATAAGGCAACGTTGTTGGTTAGACGTGGTGAAGGATTACAACTATGAGATCCTTTATCACCCGGGGAAGGCCAATATGGTGGCCAATGCTCTTAGCCGCAAGGTGGTCACGGCTCTGATTCGGGATATATGCCCGATGATGACAATGATTACTCCGTTGTTGGAATGGATTCGGGAGGCGCAGGTCAAGGGTATGAAGAAAGAGCATCATAATTGTGATCGGATCATAGGGCCAGGGGCTTCATTTGATCATGATGGTTGTGGGTTGTTAACCCTGCATTGTAGGCTATGGGTTCCTTACTGGGGCGGCGTATGCCAGATTCTAATGGAGGAGGATCACAAGTCGAGATTCTCCATTCATCCCGGGGCGACGAAGATGTATCGGGATCTTCGCCCTAACTATTGGTGTCCCTGCATAAAGTGGGATATAGCTTGGTATGTAGAGCGATGCTTAACTTGTAAGAAAGTTAATGCTAAGCACCAACAAGCTCATGGCAAGACGCAACCATTGGAGATTCTCGTGTGGAAATAGGAAGACATCACAATGGATTTCATCACGAAGCTTCCCAAGACCGCACGTGGAGTAGATTCGATTTGGGTCATCGTGGATCTTTTGACAAAGAGTGCACTTTTTATCCTGATCCAGGAGAGTATATTAGCTGAGAAGCTAGCCGAGATCTACATACGCGAGGTGGTGATACGTCATGGAGTGTCGGTTTCGGTTGTGTTAGACCAAGATGTTCACTTCACTTCCAAATTCTGGAAGCGGTTTCATGAAAAGATGGGCACTCGTCTTCACTTCAGTACAATTTTTAACCCTCAGACAGATGGGTAGAGTGAAAGGATGATTCTGACTCTGGAGGATATGCTACGCGCATGTGTATTGGATTTTGGCAGCAGTTGGGATATATATATCTTCCGTTAGCAGAATTTTCGTATAACAACAGTTGTCACGCTAGCATAGATCGACGTCCCTTCGAGATGCTCTACAGGAGGAAGTATAGGACCCTAATATGTTTAGGCAAGGTCGGCCAGAGAGTCATGGGGAATACTGAGGTGGTACTCAAGACCACAGAGAAGATCCATCATGCTCCAGACTGCTTGGAGTCGGCAGAAAAGTTGTGTACACAAGCACCAGTTAAACTTGGAGTTTCAGGTGGGAGATATGGTTCTCCTGAAGGTGTCACCATGGAGCGTTGTGATTTGGTTCAGGAAGAGGGGCAAGTTAGGCCAAGGTACATCGATCCTTTTAGATTTTTGGATCGGGTGGGACGTATAACTTATCGTCTTGATCCTCCAGCCGAGCTTAGTTAGATTCATATCACTTTTCATGTCTCCCAACTGTGGAAGTGCTTAGTGGATGATTCCGCAGTTGTGCCTTTGGAGGATATTCAAGTGGACGACCGCCTGAATTACATCGAGAGACCAGTAGCCATTCTCGACCGGAATGACAAAGGATCTGAGGAATAAAAGGGTGGAGTTGATAAAGGTGCAGTGGCAGCACTGTAAGGGCTCAGAGTGGACTTGGGAGCCATAGGAGGAGATGATAGAGTATTATCCATAATTATTTGAGGTAGCAGACTTCGAGAACGAAGTCTGAGACAAGTGGAGGAGAATTGTAACGCCTGGTTCCCGGTATGTATTTAATTTATTAATTATTCAATTCTATAAGAGCAACTCGATGAGTTTGAACCTCCAAACTTTTCAAGTAAAGATTATAAGGGTCGCGTATTTTAAGTGACCTACTCGATGAGTTGGGAGGCCTCAACTCGACGAGTAGGCTGGCAGATGTGACCCCTAATTTCGGGGGTTTGCGACCTATTTAAACACCTTAACCCCAAGGTGTTGGCCTCATCTCCAGCCTCCATTGTCCTAAACCCTAAGCCATTTTTGTTGATTGTAAGCTAATCTTATGCATTCTTGGTGAGTTTGAAGAAGAAGAAGCTTGAAGGAGGAGCAAGAACGTGTGGGAAGAGAGTAGATCCAGAAGTTGGGCTTCACTTTTGATTCATCTGAGGTATAAAGCTTCAACCTTGTCCATGATATGCTTAGATCTAGTCTTAGGATGTTTTGCTTCATGTTTTGGTCCAAGTATATTGATGGTTAGGATTTGGACGTCCCATTTGGGTAAACCCTTCAGATCTAGCGTTTTGAGGGGACTTCATGTCATAAAGGTGCTCACTTTATGGCCATGGAAGTCCCATACAACCTTTAGACCATCATTTTGGTCTTTTAAGCCCTATTAGGTCATACATGCGAGTAAAGATGGGAGCTTTACGTGTCCAAATTGTCCCTAGAATCCAGATCTATGATCTCATGGTCTGTCTTGAAGTTTTGATGGTTTTTGGATTTGGATCTAAGCCATTTTGGGTTAGGGTTTGAGTTTTATGGCTTGGGGAGAGGTTCTTAATGGGTAAAGTTGGAAACTTTACCCTTCTAGACGTATTTCCAGCTTAGATCCAGAAGATAGGGCCTTGGTTTGAAGAATAGCGACTTAATGCATTAAGAAGGGCTAACTAACTGAAGAACTCGACAAGTTCATAGAGGAACTTTACGAGTTGGTTCGAAGTGTCCCGATTTTTTTAAAGGGAAGAGCTCGGCGAGTTTGATCGTGATTTCACGATTATGTGATTTATGGGAAGTCGACGAGTTGAAGGGTAAACTCGACGAGTTTAGTCAACTCAAAGCATTGACTTTGACTTTGAACTTGACTTTGACTTTGACCACAGTTGAACCTAAAGGGGTATGAGTATGAAATGGTATCTAAGGGGTTGTTTTGGTTTAGGGGGTGAGTAGAGTTGATTCCCAGACAGAGACGTTTCAGCTATCATTTGACATTCGAAGTGAGTTTTCCTCTTGTTTGAATGGGTCGAAGGTACTAATGTCGGCCCGTATTTATACTTGTATGTGTTCCGGATTACGGTCCAATGACGAGCGATGCCCATGTAGGCTTATATGTTTTCAGGATTACAGTCTGATGTCGGGCGGTACCCGATGTAGGTTTATATGTTTTTCGGATTACGATCCGATGTCGGGCGGTGCCCGAGGAATGTTTGTATGTTTGATGTCTTTGTGATTCTTGCATGTGTCTATATTTGTATGTTTCTGGATTTCGTTTCGATGTCGGGAAATGCCTGAGGAATGTTTGAATGCTTTCCGGATTATGGTGCGATGTCGGACAGGTCCCGAGTAATGTTTATATGCTTATGTTATGTGATTATTCTATGTGTATTTGTTGATATGTTTATATACCGAGCTTTGCTCGATATCAGGCGAGACCCGATGTCGGACACTGTCCGATGCCGGGCGGGGCCCGATGAAGCAGGCGGGGCCCATGATATGTTATTATGTGATTATGTGATTATTTGTATGGTATGTGGTAGTTTGGGGAAACTCATTAAGTTTCGTGCTTACGGTTTTCAGTTTTGGTTTCAGGTATTTCTGCTAGCAAAGGGAAGAGCTCGGGATGACTGAATTGCACACTCCACGATGTTTAGTCTGGGATGTTTACTATAATTTATTTGACATATGTTTTTGATATGGATACTCTGATTATGATGTTTTGGCATACTTAACTTATATTTTGATGAGATGATTTTGATAACTATGGTTTATTTATAATTTAAAAACAAAATTTTTGATTTTGAGTTTTGCAATGTTAAATTTCTAATTTTTTATTTTATTTTATTTATTATTTTTTTGTTGTTTGTTATTCAAGGTAAGCTTAGTTTTGGGCATGACAACTTTTTCACCGTTTTTATGATCATGTTGCTTTTTTGTTGTGGATTGAAAATCAAGAAATTGAATGATGGTTTACTTTTCCTATTAATTGCAGGGCATATCAATGCATTTATAGAGAAAGTGAAATTCAAGTTGATATATGTGACAAAGGATGTTAAATAGCTGATGATCAGGTTTATCTTGTTCTGCTTTTCACGAAATTTGTGTTTTTCATATTTTTGGGAGGGATAATGGTGGGATAGGGGTGAGGTGGGTAAGGTTTTATTTGTTAGGATGTTTTGGGAAAAAAAAGGTTATAACAATTTTTTTTTTACTTCGGATCAAGCCTACCATGCAAATTTAAGAAAACATATGAATCATGTTCATCGAAAAAACATTTACAGAAACTACAGTTGTGATCTATGATAACCTATATGGACCATTATCTGGTTTTAACACTAACACTGTGAAGATATGGAATTTTGTTAATTTACACTTCAATTAGAGAAATGTATTACTCCACTATATTTGTATATGCTGTGTTTTTTTGAAGTGTGAAGTAACTAATAAGCTATGAACTGTGATTTGCAGTTAGAGTTGAGATGCAGATAAAGATATAATTGAATTTCTTTTGTCTGAAGTGAAGGCTAAAGAAATCACATACTAGACTTTCAGCTTTTGGATTTGCAATTTATTGTTATCATCTTTGTTTCAATATTCTTTATTTGCAGCAGGATGTTGTAAAGAAGATAATACTTGACCTCTTGTATATAAAGTGAACTCTTCCATATAAACTGAAAGGGTAAGTTGGTCCTGAAGCTTAATGCTGGGAAAGAGGTGATTCAATTGTTTTTCTTTTTCCCCTTTTTGTTTTTGACAAAACGATGTATTATGGTGGGTTTGGGTACCTAAAATTATATACCCTTAAGGGTATATTCACTTTTCCATATATATATATATATATATATAGGGGGATGATCAAATGAGAACACAAAAAAGGTTGAGAACGTGAGAACACTTCTGGACCAATCATATTATAAGGGTATATTAGTAATTATATATGTTAATTAAATTAAAATAAAATAAAAATCAATCAAATTTCCTTAAATTTAGGATCAGTTACCAAAAAAAGTATTCGATTTTTTTATTTTTCTTATTAATGTAATATAAAAAAACATTTTTACAAAAATTTATTTAAATAATGAAAAGAAATTCAATTTTTTTCTCTTATTTCATGTTTTTTTTTCTTAAAAAAATGAATAGAAATTCAACCCCAAATCAATACAATAATATTCACAAATGATTTTTTTTTTCAAAAAACGTGAAACTATCCAATCACAAATGAATACATATCAATTTACAAGTAATCAAGTTCTTTATTTTAATCAACTGAAAATAAAAAGAATACATCTAATCATAAATAAATACACTCATTAACACATGATTACATTGCTATTCACAAATGAATACACTGCTATTAACAAATGAGTACCCTGCTATTCACAAATGAGTACCATGCTATTCACAAATAAATAAATAAATACCTCTAGTCATAAATAAATACATTCATTAATACATGAATGCATTGTTATTCACACATGAATACAATGTTATTCATAAATAAATACGCATTCTAAATTTATGGAGTATGTTGTCGATTGACTCGGAATCGGGATGGTCAATTAAAAAGTCAAAGTTGGATTTGTGGACTTTTTTGTTCGAATGTTTCACCTGTGAATGTAATCAGAAACGAGGTCTCAGAATCGTAACTCATATTTGCAATCTGAATCGAGCCTATGTTTCGAATGCTTGGATTTAGGTATTGACATAGATTCGCAATCGGGAGTGTGATGTTCTTAATGAATGAAATCGGGATTGAAACTTTACTCGAATGCTCTAAGGATATGTTCGCTATTTGCTGGTCAACCTGGAAGTCAATTGTTGCGAACTATCTCACCTGCGACCGATCGGAGCTTGATAATCTGGGCTGAGACTCATTTTTCCCACGAACATCAAAGTTAAGATCAAATTCGAAACCGACTGTTCATTATTGGGATGTTCGTAGTTTCAAATTGATTCGGAGCTTCATATTCGGGGATTGACTTTGATTCGCGAAGGTTGCGTTGTCGGGGCTAGGGCAGCAGAAGGAGGCGGCGACTTTAAGCCTCTTAGGAGCTTACCTTGACCATATTTGCATCTCAGTTATGGCGGATACGGGTCTAAGGTGGATATAGCTGCCTCAATGGTCGGGGAATTCGACGTCGCTGCAACCATCTTCGGCGAAGCTTACGTTGTCGGGGCTAGGGCAGGAGAAGGAGGCGGCGGCGTTTGATAGGGTAATGAATAGATGGATTGTTGAAGATCAAAGACGAAGGAGAAATAGGGTGCTTTCTGGATGAGTAGGGAAAAAAAGCGACTACATCGATAGTCTTTATCTTCAAAGAAGCTTCCAGGTCCAATTAGGGCTAAAAAAATCGTTTGATAAGGGAATGAATAGAGAGACGGCAATCTTTAATGGAAATAAGAATGAGAATGAGAAATTATAGGATTGACCTAAAGTTTCAATTACCGTTATACCCTTATGCCATTTTAAAAGTTACACTTTACTACCTATAGTTTTAGAATCAACATAAATTACCCGTTTAATAATAGCCTTAGATTTGAATATTTTAATGGCCCATATGTGTTCTCGCGTTCTCAACCTTTTTGACGTTCTCAATTGATCCTACATATATATATATATATATATATATATATATATATATATATATATATATATATATATATATATATATATATATATATATATATATATATATATATATATATATATATATATATATATATATATATATATATATATATATATATATATATATATGGCAATTTTTAGTATTCACTCCTGACCTTTAAAAAATAAATATAACAGAATAAATTATTAACAACATGGAGTATCCTACTACATTCTGTAAAAGACTTTGTTATAAGATGTTTTTGTTCACTTAGTTGAAAAATGGTTAGACCAAACGAAGCTGACCACTATTATGCATCTATCTTTGAAAAGCATTTTTAGTAATATTTGATTCACCCTTCGTTTTATCATCTAACCTATTAGTTGCATAAATACGTTATTGCAAAATCAATAAATACATCAGTGACCAACATTCCGGGGCTTTCTAAATTAAAATAACCTTACTCTTATTTAAAAACAATATATGAAATAAACAACATATCTTAAACATTTTTTGCGACAATTAATTCAAATATGTATAAAACTTAAGACACAATCAAAACTTCTTCTCCCTCTGATCATCAACAAAAGTTCTTCTTTATGACTTTTCATGGTATCGTAAGACCTACAGAATCCAAATCCATAGTTAAATACTATTGCAATCGCATACATTATAACACATATAGAGAAGTGAGAAAGAGAGAGGATTTTACTTCCACATGTGAAAGGTCGAGGGACTCTTCGACCACAACCTTCAATAAATTTAACAAGGCGATTGACATTGATGGTAGCAAGCAACGCAGGGGTGATCACAGGACATATGCACTCAACATGGCTAACCCGAGCTCGTTTGCAACAAGTTGATGATGGACGCCTGCCATACATCACACTTATGCAGGCATTGATGGCGAGCTTCCTCTCTTTTTTACAATGGGCAGCACTTGGTGCTGCACTCGTCATCCCCAAGATCATCATTAGAATCAAAACAACAACCAAACTTGTGTAAATTTTCATTTCAAAAAGTTTAGGTTTTGAATTTTCTTGTTTTCTAACTTTACACTATATGAGGGGTTTATATACAGAGTACTTGAGTGATAATGCGAACGACTGTGGACTTTGGAGTAATTGAGGTCAACGACTTACGCGGAACTAATTTGATTAATTGATTATTTCGCTATTACCATTTTACCCTTGAACAATTTCTTTTCTATTTTTTTATATCTATTTGATCTACGTATATTTTTATATTAATATAAAATTTCTGTTATATGCGTATACTGCTACATACATATTTTTTATTTTGTATTTAAAAAAACCACAGTTTTACGTACCAACTCTATTCTGATATTACTCTTTTGAATTATGATCCTATAAATGTGATGAGCATGTGAGATAGGTAAATGTTAAAGGCTTTGAAATGAAAATTGTTAAGATAGTGTTGGGTATAATCAAACGCTATAACATAATGAAAAACTCTGTTAGTGTGCCTAGTGGGGTGAAATGAATCATTTGTTGTAAAATGTAATTCATTCTCATGTGCCGTTTTTCATTCTACGAGAGATGTTTTTTTAAGGGAATGAAATGATGTATTATATATAATTAGCGGATGTATCTTTAGTTTTTGTTTGTTGAAAAATAAGAAAAACATTCAAAAAAGCCCATATATTATGGGTTCACCAATTGAAACGTTTTTTTTTTTAAGAAAAAGAAAAAAAATCTTATAAATGTTTACAGATAAATACAAGAAACCAACATTAGCTTACATATTTTGAATTTTAGATAGTAATCTTAATTTTTTTAACCAACAATTTTCAAAGAGATTATGTATTCTCAGTTTATTAATGATAAAAATGGTTTTTTTAGCAGAAGCATGAAGTACTATTCTATTATAATCTTATAAGATTAATTATATTGACAAAGTATATTATTTTTTTGTAACATTATTGTATTCTTTTTGTTTGATTGATCTTGTTTTACTGTATTTTATATGTAACACATGGCTTTGTCTTAATGTAAGATTAAAACTTTGATCATAAAGTTACAAAAAAAATTCAAAAAAAAAAAAAAAAAAAAAAGAAGATGAGAAAGGTACAAAAAAGCAACTATGTTTAGGTTAAAAACTTCAATCAAAAAGCTATAAAAATAATAATTTCGAAGTAGAAGATATCATCGGTTAGACACAAGGAGTACAATACGATTAATACTCATTATCAAGAAAAGTGAATACAATAAATTTATGGTATGATAATACCCTCGTGTACAAAAAGAATATAATAATATTATAATAAGACAATACACTTTTTAAAATAGGGTTTAGGTCATTTTTAATCACTTAACTTTTGGTTTTTTGTTCATTTGATCACTTAATTCTTTGTAAATTTTGAAAGGTCATCAAACTTTTGCCTTTGTGCTCATTTAGTCACTTAACTTTTGTTTTTGTCACATTTAGTCACCAAACTTTTAAAATTGTGCTCATTTAGTCACTAAACTTTTAAAAAAATTTAAAAGTTTAGTGACTAAATGAGCACAATTTTAAAAGTTATACGACTAAATGAGCACAAATCTAAAAGTTATGTGACTAAATGTGACCAAACCAATTGTTAAGTGACTAAATGAGCACAAAGTTAAAAGTTTGATGACCTTTTACAACTTAAAAATAGTTAAGTGACCAAATAAACATAAAACCAAAAGTTAAATGACTAAAAATGACCTAAACCCTGTAAAATAAAAATTATATGTTAATATAATACCCTTAATAACATTATAATAAGATACAAACTTTTTTGTTAAAAAATATCATAACAAGATTATAATAAGATAATGCTTTTTGTCAAAGAGAGATCATAACAAGATTATAGTAAGATAATATCATTTATTATATCATTTTATATAATGATGATTATCATAAGACAAACTAATATCAGACATAAATGATGCATTAAGATCACAATAAGATAATAAAAGACAATATTTTTAGATTACACTAAGATAATATTTTTGCTATCAATTATATTAAAATAATATTCTCAATCATTTACTATTCAAAAAGTTGTGGATTCATCGTTAATGAGTCTTTTATATACATATTAGTCTAGAAGATATCAACTAAAACTAAAATCTCATATGTATAAAGAAGTAAGTTTTTTTTTGTGATTTTCTGTAAACAATTGTCAAAAAAAATATCCTTAATATATTTTTTTTCACTAATATATAACTCTTACAAGTACATTACCATATTAAGGTGTTTTTTTTAATAAAAGAAATATTTTATGTAAATTGAGTCTGAAGTTGTTTTCAGTTGACTGATTAGGTCGATCAATACATTTCGTCAGTAGTATTTATTACTAATTAATATTGATCAACTATTGAGCTACTTCGATTTGGCCTTTAAGCAAGGATTAATTAGCTTTTTAATCACAGTTAGTGGAATTTATCACTCCACCCAATGCGTTGACACTAATAAATAATCAGGTGCTCATATTTTAGTTTAATTGGTCGAGGTAGGAGTTGAATCGGTCTTCTACTACTCCATGTACGGAGTAATGGTGTAAAGTAAGAGTAGGCCAATTCGTGTCTACACCTAGAAAGAGCAAAGCCTCATCATTGCTTCATAAGTTGTACATTTGGCATAATTACTTGTACCAACTACTTACTTAATTCTAGGCTTAACTTTGATTAGGAAAACAGTTTTCTAATTTTTTTTTTTTTTTATCATGTAGTCTTCTTAGAAATATATTTCAGAATTCATAAGATAGTGCATGATGTGAGGAATGTTATTAAAGCATTTTATTCGTATGATTATTATTATAAGACAACTATTATAATAATTATAAGATTAAATTACGCGAATGGTCCCTGTGGTTTAGTGTAAATTACACGTTTGATCCGTAACTTATTTTTCTAACTCGGACTCTCCTCAACTTTTAATTATGTAACCCGCCACATCCCTATTCTCACATTCCGTCAATTGTTTCCGTTAGACACCCCATGTGCCTTGCACGTTGGGGGTATAAAAGTCTTTTCACATATCCAATGTTATACCGCCAAGAAAAAAAAGGACGTAACGTTGATCAACGTGATCAGACACAAGCTTCACAGACAAAACTTTTGAAAACCCTTTGAAAACCCTTGAAAACCCTTGATCGAAAGAACCCTACATTTGAAAACGACGATGACGCCTTGGAGGATACGTGCTACCATGGACGAGATTGACGTTGCTCGTAGATATGGTAAGTGTTTACTCCCTCAAGCAGTTAGTAACTTAAAAAGAAAAATGTGACTAACCAATCTTTCCTTGAATATACAGCCGGACATCCGACGATATTCTCTGTCCGATTACACCATGGTGGACAGTTTACAAAGTTCCCTGGAAGAAAGTACATCAAAGGCAAGCAAAATTATGTTGATTTACTAGACATTGACACCTTTTCCATTCACGACATTGACGAGATGATGGAGGAACTTGGGCATATTGATTCAGACGAAACACTACTCTATTATCATTTCCTGAGACCATTTGGCGATTTGGATTTTGGGTTATTTGCTTTGGGTTCAGATCAGGATGTTCATCATCTGGGTACGTATGTTGCTAACCATAAGCTAATAGATGTATATATTGAGCATGGGAAAACAAATTTACATACTTATTCTATGTCCCCCAACCCTAGTAAGGTTAAAATTGTTGAAATTAAAGAGCCACTAGCTTGCTCCAAACAGTTGTTCTTGGAGTGGAATGACTCTCCAATTGAGCATGAGAGTGTTCCAGACCTAACAGAAGTTGAGAATGATAGTCATTTGGACAAAGAACCATCTTTGGTCGACCATATTGAATTTTAAATGAATGTAGAGAATGAGGATGATTATGATGGTAGTGGACACAACAATGGCAGTGGAAATGATGAGTTTGATGATGATAGTGAGAGTGAAGATAGTGATTTTTTATTGATGAGGACAATCTCATACACGATGTTGATGTGGATATGAAAGATTTCCATATGAACATTGACAAGGATGTAGAATGGGTTGGAGGTTAATCTGAAAGTAATGTACCTGAAGATACACAACAAGGTGACTTAGAAGTGATCAACACAGAGGTTTTGTTGTCTGGGTCTTCATCAGATGAGGCAAATGATGGTAAGCAAAGGAAAACTATTAGGGCCATACAGAGGGCTTATGAAAATGATGCAGCTTTGGTTAGTGAGCCCTTCTACATTTTTCAAACTTTCAGTTCATCTAAGGACTTTAAGACACAAGTGAAACTACATTCCATAAGGACAAGAAGGGAAATACAATTAGAGAAAAATGATAAGAATAGGGTTAGGTTTGTGTGTAAAGGCACTATACCAAATCTTGCTATTAATGAAGAAGAGAAATGCCCATGGGTTATAGATTGTAGTAAGTGGAAGCGTGACATAGATTGGATGGTTAAGACATACACGAAGGAGCATCGATGTCTACAAACAAGGAAAGTCAAAGCATGTGACTATAAGTTCCTTTCAAAGCATATAGTACAAGTTATTGAGACAAACCCAAAGATTCCTATTAGGGCTTTACGAGAGCAACTCCAACATGAGTACCAGATGGACATTTCGCATATGAAAACTTTTAGGGCAAAGCAGCAAGCATTAAATCATGTTCAAGGAGATTATGCCAGCCAATACAGGTTGTTAAGGGATTATGTTTTAGAGGTACAAGCACGTAACCCAGATACTACGGTTAAAATTGATGTTGAAAGTGAAGCGAATCCAACTGTTGAGACAAGAACATTCAGGCATATCTATGTTTGCATTGGAGCTTTGAAGCGAGGTTTTGCAGCGGGAAGAAGGGACTTTCTTGGACTTGATGGAGCCTTCGTGAAAGGTCCATATCCAGGCCAAGTTTTGTCTGCTGTGGTAAGATCTTCTTATTTCTTTTTGTATTGTATGTTCTTTATTTTAAGTAGTGTTAACTGACCAATGTTTTCTGGTAATTTATGTTTCTTATCAAAGGCATTGGATGGTAATAATGGGATATATCCTTTAGAAACATTGAATTCTTGGACTTGGTTTTTAAGTAATTTGGGTGATGACTTAGGTTTGGGAACAAATTCCAATTTCACGTTTATGAGTGACAGGCAAAAGGTATTGGAACCTATCCAAACTAGGTTTTATAGTTTTATACTATTGATGCAGTTATACTAACATACACACATGTTACTATTGCTAGGGTTTGTTGCCTGCGATTGAAACACTATTTCCATGTGCAGAGCATCGCTATTGTCTTCGTCACATACACGACAACATGAAAAAGAACTGGAGGGGAAAGGTGTTCAAGGATCTTCTTTGGGAATGTGCCACGACCTCTAATGTACAACACTTTCATCAAGCAATGGAAAAACTAAAGAAGCTTAACAATGATGCTTATGAGTGGCTGAAACAAATACCTCCTCAAAGTTGGGCTCGCTCCCACTTTACTGGTATAATGACTTTCAATCTCTATTTAATAATTTTAAAAGAAGGTAAATTGAATACTGACATAGAATTTGTTTATGTTCAGGGAGAGCACATTGTGATGCTCTAACTAATAACCTGTGTGAAGCATTCAACAACAAGATAGAAGATGGTCATGATGCACCAATTATTAACTGCATTGAGTTCATCAGAGAGTACATTATGAAGAAGATAGTCAAAGTTGACAAGGAAATTCAGAAAGTTGTAGGCCCTTTGACTCCTGCAGCTACAACAATATTGGATAACATAAAGAGTAAGGCAGAACAGTATGTTGCAACATTTTGTGGTGCTGGAAAATATCAAGTTGCTGGACCATGGCAAGATCAGTGTATTGTGGATGTAGGTCAACAAAGTTGCACGTGCAAAAGGTGGGAATTAACAGGAATTCCGTGAAAACATGGTGTGGCTGCTATTTGGGACATGGGGAGGAATGACAAAGATGTGGGAATCCCAGAATCATTTGTGCATCCATGTTACTGGTTATCAAGCTGGAAAGAGATGTATTCTTTTAAGGTTAGTCCAATCAATGGAAGGTCCATGTGGGAGAAGTCAGCTATACCAACAACTCTGTTGCCTCCAAAACATCGTGTTCCCATAGGAAGACCAAAGAAGAAGAGAACAATATCAATTGTGGAAAAGGAGGACTTTGTTAGAGGAAACACATCATCGAGGGCCCATAGATCAGTAACATGTACGAAGTGTAACAATGTTGGTCACAATGCAAGAACCTGCAAAGGGAAAAGACCAATTGTTGGTGGGGGTGGTGGACAATCACAAGTCAAAGGAAAAGGGAAAGGGAAGGCAACCACTTGATGGTTTGTAATAGGGCTAGTCTTTTGTTACTTTAAATATGAATGGATTGTGTTATGTTGCTGCTTGTAATAGGGCTAATATTTTGGTACATTATTTATGAATAGTTTGTAATAGGGGCAGTATTTTGATACTTGTTTTAGCCAATATGTTGGCACTTTTGGATGAACTAGTTTGTCACCCTCATTGCCTAGTCATAGTTTGGTACTAATTAATGGAATGTTTTCTTCTTATGATACACCATTGGGTAGATAATAATTTGGTTTATATTGATTTTTACATTTATATTTTCCATAATACTTTGGTACTAAATTAGATTGTTATATTCTTCTTATGATGTCACCCTTATTGCCTTGTTATAGTTTGGTACTAATTAATGGTCAATATGTTGCTTATACATCACTTTAAAACATAATCAATACAACACTGCTACAACCATTACAGTACATTTGCATTACAATACATAGACAACCTAACCAATACATAAACACCATTTTCATTGATCTTAAAAATCTTAACCATATGCATTACAATACATAGACAACTTTGTTGGATTAGTGTCTAAGTCCATAACTATTTTGGTATGTACTTGACCCGATGGTGCATGGTCCTTTTGGGTTGCCTTCACCAAAGCAACTTGATTGGAGAAATGAATAAAGAGAGAGAGGATAATATGATTTATTAATATGTTATAAGAATAATATATTAAAGGAGAAATCATATTAGTTTAATTAATATTGGTCAATAATTAATTAAGAATTAGTTTTGTGATCAAATGTAATTAATTAAACTAGAGGGGCTGATTTGTAATTATGTGATAGTTACAAAATAAGGTAAGGATTATCTTATTTATATGGTGGACGAATTTAAGGTTGGAAAGCCTTAGAATTCGAGTATGATAAGGATTCAAGGATTATCTTATTGGTTGCTTAATGGATAATCAACTAGATAAGGATAATGATTGAAACCCTATCTCTACACCTATATAAACACCCCTAGGGTCATGAATTCGTGTATCCCTTCCCAAGAGGTCCTAGATACGAATTCTAACCTCTCACCTCTCTCTTTATAACTTCTCCATTTGCTTATGGTGTTTGTAAGCCATTAGAGGAGTGACACTTGTGACTCTAAGCATTCCAAAGTCAATCCAAGGTGGAGTTGTGATTGTTATTGCTACATAACAATCAAGGTATGTTCTTAAACCTAATTATATGTTAATGTCAATTTCCATATGTTAGAATTAGGGTTTATAGTCTTGGATTCAAAGCATGTACAATAGAGAAACCTAGATCCAAGCATTAGGGTTTATATGAGCACATAGGATGTCTTATGACCAAAACCTATCAGTGGTATCAGAGCCTAGCTTGGTTTCAATTGTATTGATGCATTGTATAACTAAAAAATTCGATTTTTTGGATTGTGGAGGCTGGACTCACCGAGTCCATGCAGACTCGACGAGTCCATGCCTGACTCGACGAGTCAACTCGTCAGATAATGCTTATCTCGGGATTTCTTGCTGTTTTTGGATATGGATAGTTACCTTATCATGTTAGATCAATATAAATCCGATTTTATGATATATATGACTATATTCTTGATCTAATTAAAGATAATTATCAATTAACAAGATAATTGTTTCCTTATAAGATAATTGATTAATTATTTTGAGTAAATTGATAAATTGTTTTGCAAGAAATCATTAAACAAATCAAATATGGATAATTATGTAATTAAATGTTAGTTTAGATTATTTGTTATTTGATCCTTGTTGTTATGAAAAGTTTCATATTTTCCCCTTTAGGTTTTATAGTTTAAATTTGAACCCAAAAGTTTTGAAGTTTTGAAATTTAAATAGTTAAAACGCTAATGTTTTGAAAAAGGTTTCAAAACTTGCCCTCAAGTTTTGGAATTTAAAAGTTGATTAAAAGTTTAATTAGAAATGTTAAATTCTAAAACCCTAGTAATGTTTTGAAAAGTTCAAATCACACCCTTATGGTTTTATTAATTAATTAAGGAGTATAATTAAAAGAGATTTAATAAATCCATAAAGGTTTAGGTTAACTTTTTAATTGAATTAAAAGTGTAATTGTTAAAGTTAACCATATAGTATTTTTAAAGGTATAAAATACACCCTATACTATATATAACATTAAAAGTCTAACATTATATATATGTATGAGTAAAAGTCAGTCTTACCGTTAGTAGGCCTCATTCACGAAGCTGGTCTATAAGGGGTGTTTAAGGAAATTGCCTATAAAATGGCGATTGAATGGGTATCCACTCTTACCCACCGCACTCTTGACTAATGGAGGGTCGTTAGCCGAACAGGTAGGATAGGACGAAACCTTCCATTATAAGCATAATGAAATACAAAGTAACTAAATGTTTTTCAAATTCCCAATCTTAGTTACTTAGACAAAGTGAATTGATGCAATTCCATGAAATTATACTTTGTGCCCTTGCGAAGACGTTAGTGGAGCGTGTGTGGTTTACCGGCACACTAAATGGTTCTAAGCAAAGGTAGCAAAGGGTGACTCAATGTTTGTCATAGTTCGGTGGAGCGTGTGTGGTTTACCGGCACATCGAATAGGTGATTGTAACATGTGAGGGCACCATGTAGTTTGCATGGTTATTCACACCCGCTTTGTGATCCTCGGCATCCCAGTCACAAACAAGAGGGGCATATCGAGATTTAAACATGCCATTGAAATGTTCAATGAATCTCAAAGGATATAGGAGTTTTCATAGATTTAAAACTTAAATTTCTTTTTCGTTTTTCATGGTGGAAATTAGTGAATCGTCATTCACTTACCTTCAAATGTTCTGCAATTTGGGTTACGGCATCCCTCTCCCGAGTTGTAGAATATTGTGTTGGGTCCTAGCCTTAGTATTTCATTTGGGTGATTTACTAAGGACTCAATCTATCAACTAACTTGAATTTGTTTTTCTCCCGTTCTGTAGATGTCAAAGTTTGACAACTATGGTCTTCTCAAATCCCGTGGAACAAGCATTCCACATGTAGATGATATTCCACGATTCGATCGAGGAACAAGAAATCATGCTTCACTTCCTCCTCCTCCTCCAATTATTCTCCCTAACCCACAAGATTGTAAAAATTGAAAGGTTCAATATTACTCAAGCCTTGTTGGCAAGTAAACATAAAGAAGGAAAGTCGGTGTGTGCGCACGTCTTAGGGATGAAGTCACACATTGATAGGTTAAGGATGATGGGATCCGTTGTCGGTGAAGAGATGGTTGTTGATTGGGTTCTTCAGTCACTTCCTAACTCGTATAGTGAGTTTGTAAGAGAGTACTATATGCTGAACCACGACGTAACCCTTATTGATCTCACCTATATGCTTATTGCTGTTGAATCAGCAATGGTTTGGCGCAATAGAAAAGCAAAGTTGATTGGTGAATCTGCCTTCAAGACCTCTATGGATATTGACAATGGCAATGAAAGACATGCAATGATCGAAAAGTTTGATCATAAGAGAAAGGCGATGTCTGAAGTAGTTCCATGTGTTGTTCCAAAAGAGTCAATTTGCTTTTATTGCCAAGAGAAGGGGCATTGGAGACGAAGTTTCCCTATTTACCTAAGAGATCTAAGAGATGGGAGAGTCAAAAGTATGACTACGCTTCAGGTAAAATCCACTATCTAACTCCGTTAAGTTCCTGTTCATTGATTCTTAATACATGATGTGATCAGATTGCATTTGAATGTTTTGCAGGATCGATGAAAAGAAAGGAAGCTTGATAAGAGAGCAAGATGAATCTAATCACAAGAGATGGATCTCGATCGCATGGACTTGAAGATTGGATTTTGAGCTTAGATAGTTATGATAGAGTTGTTAGAAATTTTCCTTTTGCATAGTTTTCAATAGATTTTGCATTGTAAGGACAAATGTTTTTCCGCTGCTTTTATAAATAAAATAAATTTTGACTTACTTATATATTTGTTTATTTCCTTGCAATGAAATCGTTATGAAAATTGATGTTTGAATATTTCTACAACGAATGGATGTGATTCTTAGTTATGTTATTTATGGAAATGTCAAGAATTTACCAAATAGGGAGAGTTTCTCATCGCCCAAGTTTCAATTGGACAGAAACTTGGAATCATGCAACGTGGATGCACGATGAATGAGAAATTTCGTATTTGGAAATTAGACTAATTGACAAAGTGTCAAGTGAAGGACTAGGAGATCTAGTACACAAAGTTGTGTGTTGATCAAGTTCACCATAAGAGTAACAAATATATTTGTCATGATTTACTAAAGGTTTGGTAAATATGATTATACTTATAAGATTAAGTGTAATTCTAAATTGATTGAAGGGTTTAGATCAATAGTAGAACGAATAACAAGAATCATGTAGGCAGAGAGATAAAAGTTTCTCCATTCTAAGAAGAAGGGAGAGTACCTTTTATGCTTTATGATAGGTCTTAATGATTAAGAACCATATCTCAATTGATCCTCTAAGTGAGTCTTGGTACAATTGTATGTCCAAGAAGAGGAATCAAAGATTGAAGAAATGGTCAAATCAAGAAGTCAATCATACTTCGTTCCAAAACAAGTCTTAAAGTCAAGATTGTGACATTGAGTGAATAGTATTAAGAAGGTTTATAACATTCATCAATTGTGGAAAGTTGTGATGTCTTGGATAAAACAAAGACCAACTAAGACCAAAATTATGGAGTGTTTTGATAAAAGCTACACTAACTCTTGAATATTTGGTTGTCAACAAATGTTTATTGACAAGAGAATCTTATATGTCAAGGAGTCAGTGGGAGTCTTAATGGTCTTGAAAGGTTTCAAGAACAAATCAAATAAACCTTATTGATTATCACTAGCACACGAGTTGAGGTTTACAACCTATCGTGAATACATTATTTTGTTTCTGTGCCAATCCAATCGAGTTAATTATGCATGTGAGTCCTATGAGTTCTCATTTGAATGCATAAAAGGCAAGGACCTTGATCAATGGAAAGTACATTGATAAGAAAAGGTGAGCTGCTTAACTACTTGGAAAACGTGGTGGGCAGCTGTGCTACCATAAGGCAAGAAATCAAGATTAAGGAAGTTCGATCCATATGAGTTTGAATTTATCGTAAACTTTGGTTTTAACAAATTCACATGGATAGGAACACATACACCGTTTAAATCTAAGTGTCATAAGATTTCCTCCTTCATGAAAATGATTGTGAGAAAATGCTTTCACTAAGAAAGATTTTAAAAGATAGTGATTGTAAAATTGCATTCTCGAATTCGATCATGGTTACGGCATCCCTTTCCATAATTTGAATTGTGAGGTTTGGCAATTAGTCTTAATTGTTAAGACACACATATGAACTATCTAAGGCAAAAGTGTATAAGTTCAAGAAGCCTTGATAAAAGATTATCAAAGCACTAAGTATTAGAAACATGAACTTAAGAAATTCAATAAGTATTGTTTTCTGAAAGTTAAGATGTTTATGAATACATGTCGAAGCTAGTGGGAGCATAAATGTTATGTTTTATAATAATCATCATGATAGTGGGAGCATAAATGTTATGATTGTATGATTATTAAGACACGTATTGCAAAGTTAGCAATATTAATTATAGAAAACAAGAGTTAAACCTTGCAAAGTAGTAAGGGTTATAAAGTTGTGTTGCTATAATTAAGGGAGAGAATATTATGCTTCATTTCAAATCTAAAGGATTAGGTTGTGGAATGTTAATAAATTTAGTCAAGGGTACATAGTGTGTTCTTAAAATTTTGATTATGATTACGGCATTCCTCTTCACAATTCGAATTTTGACAACATAGAAAATAAAACATTGTGCGTCGTGTCCCATACGCTTCGGGTATAGGATGGATTGCAAATGCTTTAATGTTTGACCATTCTAAAATTTCCCAAATGTCTAGTGCATTTAGAGGGAAAAGGGACTAGAATCGGTTTTGACTAAAATAATTAAACAACTATCAAAGGACAATCCAAAGTTCGCCGAGGATTGGTTGCTTGTGAGT
Organism: Lactuca saligna; assembly: GCF_052625555.1. Taxonomy (NCBI): domain Eukaryota; kingdom Viridiplantae; phylum Streptophyta; class Magnoliopsida; order Asterales; family Asteraceae; genus Lactuca; species Lactuca saligna. Next base: position 151,938,931 of record NC_136422.1, read on the forward strand.
AGTTGGAAGTATAGTATTGGAAATTATGGAAATGTTTCCATAATGGATGGACAATATCGACATCATTACGAATAGATAAGATTCTATTAAGAAATTAGTTGTCATATGGAAAATATGAAAGCGTGTCCATATTGGGAAGTAAATATTGAAAATCTATGTCTAGATTAGAAACCTTTATGCAAAAGGATGTTTAAAGGAATGTACTTTGAGTGAGAGACATCGTATCTAAGGAATTGTCTTGTAACAATCTCCGATAGAGGACTTTGTAATATCATTGGCAATTGTCTTTGTGACCTTGGTGCAGTGACATTACGAAAGGATCGTTGCATAAAGTGTTAGAATCTAGCATATTCTATAAGTAGCGAGAATTTGATATTCTTACACTTAAGAAAATGGATTTGGAGTTGTAAAATGAGAATGATTGGAAATGTGTTCAATTTGTCTATTTCACAAAAGTAAGAACCATAGGTAAACATTGTGTGCATGCTAGGAGCATGGGACAAGTGTTGGAATTCAAGTAAGAAGTTGATTACCCGAAACGACAAATAATGAGTAATCGATATGGTGATAAATAAAACGTGTTTTGTTTATACTCAAAGGTTTGAGGCCATATGGGATTAGTATTATTCTTGTGTTTCACCTTGCATGTTTTGACTTCCTAGATATAATTGAGTTTATTAAGAATAATCGAATTATTCAAACGAGCCACAGTCGTTCATATGTTGGAAGTAGATATGAATGAAGACTGTCATGAATTGGTGTGTGGATTGTCTAGAAAAGTATTAGACATAAGCAAATGTTTGCTGCAACGTTCATGAGTGCTTATGAATATGATTTGAGCATTGGATTAAACCCACGCTCACTTGGATCACTATCTCGAGTGATTAGTGAGATGATAACATCTTATATTCTTGAAACCGAGATGTGTGAGTTGTATCTTGCGAATCGGTTGCACATTGATAATATGTAAACGCACTAGTAACTTGGTGTTATAAAACATATTGTTGTGTGTGATTTGGTTAGTGAGTGCAAACAAGCATTGTATCAAAGTTTATCCGTTCCTTTTATCCAAGGTAGGATAAAAGCGATATCTTTGGGCCCCTCGATGGTTTAGTGATGACATACGTAAATGCTCGGCCGGGCTAGGGCTAATTTGATTTGTTCAGTTAGTCTGTCGTCATAAATCGGAAATCGAGATATAGTACAAAGAGAATGATTAGAAATCATATCTCATACGATATCTAGAATGGAGGAATATATGATCCCTTATCTAAGGACACGCGTATCTGATATGATCAGAGTTGACAGCGGCTTTGGAAAGCTACGATTGCAGATCAGGATCTGAAGTCATACGCAGAATAGTTGTTAGACTTATCCAAGTGGGAGACTGTTGGATTAGTGTCTAAGTCCATAACTATTTTGGTATGTACTTGACCCGATGGTGCATGGTCCTTTTGGGTTGACTTCACCAAAGCAACTTGATTGGAGAAATGAATAAAGAGAGAGAGGATAATATGATTTATTAATATGTTATAAGAATAATATATTAAAGGAGAAATCATATTTGTTTAATTAATATTGGTCAATAATTAATTAAGAATTAGTTTTGTGATCAAATGTAATTAATTAAACTAGAGGGGCTGATTTGTAATTATGTGATAGTTACAAAATAAGGTAAGGATTATCTTATTTATATGGTGGACGAATTTAAGGTTGGAAAGCCTTAGAATTCGAGTATGATAAGGATTCAAGGATTATCTTATTGGTTGCTTAATGGATAATCAACTAGATAAGGATAATGACTGAAACCCTATCTCTACACCTATATAAACACCCCTAGGGTCATGAATTCGTGTATCCCTTCCCAAGAGGTCCTAGATACGAATTCTAACCTCTCACCTCTCTCTTTATAACTTCTCCATTTGCTTATGGTGTTTGTAAGCCATTAGAGGAGTGACACTTGTGACTCTAAGCATTCCAAAGTCAATCCAAGGTGGAGTTGTGATTGTTATTGCTACATAACAATCAAGGTATGTTCTTAAACCTAATTATATGTTAATGTCAATTTCCATATGTTAGAATTAGGGTTTATAGTCTTGGATTCAAAGCATGTACAATAGAGAAACCTAGATCCAAGCATTAGGGTTTGTATGAGCACATAGGATGTCTTATGACCAAAACCTATCAAACTTAACCATTACAGAAAAGGATACCTTCACATTCACTGCTACAACCTAACCATTACAGATAATGATACCATCACATACATTGCTACAACCTAACCATTACAGAAGACTTTACCATTACAATAACAATTCATCCCCACCTTACAACTTGTAAACAAGTATCACCAAGAACAATACCCAACTAATAAATAAACATATTTTCAAGAAAAGATTTTCATTTTTCAGCTTCTTGTTCAACCTCACAAGCCAGGAGATTGTTAATCTATTACCATGATCCTTTTCATCATCATCTACCCAAGCAATAAATCCTTTACGTGATTCCTGTCAATTTCAAAAGCCATGGTTACAATACCTATAATCGCATACAGTGATATCCCCATCTAGGGTTACGATTACAAAATTCTCAACTACAACATACCTTAATTGGACATGCGTAAAAGGGTCTTCCTGGATTATTGTTAGTAGTTGAAGTCCGAATTACAGCAGCACGCCCACAATCGCATTGAACCATCCTTGATTTGAAGGAGATTAGGTGTAACCGCTTCAAACGATGGAGGATTGAAAGAAACTCTAAATTAGGTTCGATCCTGATGAAAAATTAGTATTTGAAGATCGTTGGAAATGTGAAAATACTTTTATACCCCCAACGTGCAAGGCACGTGGGGTGTCTAACGGAAACAATTGACGGAATGTGAGAATAGGGACTAGGCGGGTTACATAATTAAAAGTTGAGGACAGTCCGAGTTAGAAAAATAAGTTAGGGACCAAGCATGTAATTTACACTAAACCACAGGGACCATTCGTGTAATTTACTCTAATTATAACTAAGAAGATACAATATAAATGAATCGAAGAGCTTAACTTTAGCTTTCAGGTTGAAGAAAATTTTAAGGTTGTTTTTGGCATATAAGCTAACTTTAATTTTACAAGGGAATTGCTATATTCTCATGATGAGACTATGAGAATAGTTTACAGACCATGAGAGTAGTTTACAGATTAATTTTTCAATAAGCTAAAAACTAGTTAGTTAAACATGTAGAGTTGGAGGCTTGGAGCAATAGGTGATCCACAAAAAATTAACATCTATTTTTTGAACATTAGAAAAACTCAATATGTTTAATATAATTGAAGGATTATGCAATCAAAAAAGATCAAAGACGTGGAAAACCTTTAGATGGGGGATTTTGACTGGTGAATAAAATTCAGCCCCTTTTAATCGATTTTTTAGAAACAAAATATTATGAAATTTTCAAATAGCAATAACTATAGTATTTTCTAAAAATGCATATATAATTTTATAACTTTTATATCAATATTATTATAATTATACTGTTGTTTTGATATAATCTTTATATATAATCTCTGTCTAATCTATAGAAAATCAGTTATTGTATTTTCTCTTTTTGATCCATACACTACATATTGGGCAAAACGAAGTCATAGACATAAGAGGGGAAGGTGTTAAATGTGTGACACGAGTTATTGAGCACAATTATATTTCTTTCAGGGAAGCGGCACTACCCCGACCAGTTGTATCTGTAGAACGTTACGGCCTTCTTCATTATCATGCACCTCAACGACTCGTCCAGACAACAATGACTAGCATAACAACATCCATTGGGCTAGGAAGCCCCCTTTTGAACCTAATGGCAAACTATTCCAGTGACATGGTCTTTGCCTTCTTGGTCAAAACGATACGGGATATCAGCCCGTGACACTATTCTTGATGTGTGTTAAACCAACTAGTTTTATTCCTACTTTTAAATTGTAAATTAATCACACAAAAGGTAGTGGACCTTTCAATTGGTGGTATAGATCTAGTAAGCAGGGTATCGAACTCAGGGAACGACAATTAAACTAATTACTAAAATTATCTAAAAAATAACAAATAATAAAAGAGGGGTTTTCTCAAGTTTTACAAGACTAGAAACTTATTAATAGTTAAACTAAATAACTAACAGCTAAGCAATCAAAGACCAACTAATTGGCCTCCAAGGGTTCATCTATATGCTAGGGTATCGGGCAGGAATGCCCTTTATATAGATTTTCAAAAAACAGAGGTGACTCGTCGAGTCCAGTGACCTAGTCGGGGAGTCCGTCACTTAAAACCCGTGTACGGCAAGTCAGCGACTCCAGAATCGCGAAAGTTTGACGTGACTCAAAAAAGATATTAGGTAAGAGTAAACTTGATTTCGCCTTGATTCTCCCTAAAATTGAATGTAGGGTTGATTCCTTCGCTTCCCACGCTCCATCAGCACCTTTAGTTGATAATTGGCCTCCAAGGGTTCATCTATATGCTAGGGTATCGGGCAGGAATGCCCTTTATATAGATTTTCAAAAAACAGAGGTGACTCGTCGAGTCTAGTGACCTACTCGGCGAGTCTGTCACTTAAAACCCGTGTACGACAAGTCAGCGACTCCAGAATCGCGAAAGTTTGGCGTGACTCAAAAAAGATATTAGGTAAGAGTAAACTTGTTTTTGCCTTGATTCTCCTTAAAATTGAATGTAGGGTTGATTCCTTCGCTTCCCACGCTCCAACAACACCTTTAGTCGATAATTGGGCTCCAAGGGTTCATCTATATGCTAGGGTATCGGGCAGGAATGCCCTTTATATAGATTTTCAAAAAACATAGGTGACTCATCGAGTCCAGTGACCTACTCGGCTAGTCCGTCACTTAAAACCTGTGTACGGCAAGTCAGCTACTCCAGAATCGCGAAAGTTTGAAGTGACTCGTCGAGTTGAGGCCCAAATCATCGAGTATGTTCGGAATCAACATTTTCTCAAAACACGAAAGTCGTTCGAAATTTTTTCTAGTTTTCAGAACATTTTGAATCTTATCAATTGGAGTTACGGTTCATGAGATATGATCAAAACACTGACGAGGGGTCAACTTGTCCAGCAACATCCTTCTTTCTTCAAAATCCAAGATCCAAGCCTCCAATCGCTAGTTCCGCTTCCTTTTCCATCTGAGCATGTCATTGTTGCTGAAAAATGAAATTATAAACTAATTAAGCACCTTTTGTTCACTAATTAAAATAAAATCAACATAAAGTATTAAGATAATGCATGAAATTTTATAACTAAATATGTCCATATCAAAATACCCCACACTTAGGCCTTAATTACCCTTAACCAGTCATTTATGGATAAAAAATGAAGATTGAAATAGGAAAATCCTAAATAAAACCTAAAAAAATGAAAACTAAAATGGAAAAAAGAAAGGAAAAGCAAACTCTTTTGACAGGTTGCCTCCCGTTAAGCGCTTCTTTTTTAGGAGTTGTTAGTTGGACTCCATCTTGCTTACGTTGTTGATGCTTCCTCCATGAGGCTCTCCTTCTTCAACCTTTATACTTTGTATTTCATCTTGTAAATATGGATTTTCCTTTTATAAGCCTTCTTCAAATCTTTCTTTCTCTTTTTCATAGCACTCTCTTCAGCTTTACGCTTCACTCTTTTACCATGCTTGTTCCTCCCTATTCCTTCCTTGCTTGTCTTTTTGTTCATTGTAGAATCCGGTGTTGTGAAAGTTAACACTTCAAATTTAGTAGAGACAATGGCTCGAGTCTTGGTCCTTTTTCTTTAGGTCAACACTTCTTCTTGATCTAGCATTGGTGATTCAATTGGAAAATGGTGGTTACCATTATTACAAGCTTTGGGATCTCTTTCATCTTTTGAACTTCCATGATCCTTATCTCGGATAAACTCATCACCTCCCATGATTGCTTCAAGAAGTGCCAAATGTGCATTCCCAACATCTTCGATATCCTTATTTTCCTCAAGAAGGTTCTCAAAGTGATCAGGTAAAAGTTGGACATCTGATTCAGTAAGGGTACTAATGGGTTGTAGAGTAAAAATTGCACCATAATTAAAATTTTCAAATGTACTCGTCGTGTCAGCAGGTACAACTCGACGAGTGGATGAATTAGCACTTTTTATGCTTTCTTGATAATCAGCTTCCTTGATTAACCTCTCTATCTCCTCCAACACTCCCTTGGTATTAGAAGTATCCTCCAAAGATAACAAGAATTTATTTGGATCGCTTTCTTGCAAATATGCAAGCTCCTTTTCTAACAATTCATCATCCAAATCTAGTAACGAAACCTTTTCTTCTCTCGACCCTCTTGCTTATCTTTTTGCTCAGTTTCAAAACTACCGATTCATCCCACACTCTTAATGTTAGCGTAGATTCACGCATATCTATCAAAGCACAAGCGGTATTCAAAAATGGTCGCCCAAGGATGATTGGTACTTTATGATCCTCCTCTATATCCAAAATTATGAAGTCAACCAGAAATACCAACTTATCAACCTTAATAAGAAGGTCTTCACACACTCCCATTAGATGTATTATTGTCTTGTCGACTAAGTGGATCTTCATGTGAATAGATTTTGGAAGCGGGAGGTTTAGCTTTTGTGCGAAAGAATATGGCATAATGTTAAGATTTTCCCCCCGAATCAGTCAATGCTCGTGTAGTCATGATGTTCCCAAATTTGCAAGGCACGGTTATGCTTTCCGGATCACCCTTATTTTCTGGCAATTCATTCAGCAATACTTCAACAACTGCTTCCATATTTTGTCTAGTAGTAAAAAGGCTCTTAAGAAAAGTTGCATACTTAGGCATTTGAAGTATGATTTCAACAAATGCAATGTTCACTTGGAGGGTCCTCACTTGCTCCATAAATCTTCTATACCGTTGATTCTACTCATCTGGTTTGGCTCGGATCGGAAATGGCAAAGGGGGGCCTGTAAGGTTTTAAAAGAGAATGTTTTTTCTCATCAGCTATCGAACTCGTCGAGTCCATGCTATCGACTCGGCGAGTCGGGTTGCGTTTGCTCGATTTCCATTCAATTGTCTCTTCTGTTTGCACCTTATTAGGGTTCTTCTAAATAGAAGTTAGAGGAGTGAAAATTTTGTCAGAATGAGTGGTTATCACATTTAGATGCGCCACTTTTGGATTTTGTTCAGTATTGCTGGGAAGTTCACCAAGTGTTCTTTGATTGATTTGTTATGCAAGCTGACCTATCTATTTTTCAATGTTATGAATGGAGGCTTGCTGATTCCTAAGCAAAATTTGTTGATCTTTCATCATAACTTGATGATCCTTAAGCATTATTCGTTGCTCCTTCAATTCAATGTTAGTATCATTTTGCCTTTTCTAGGACACAGCTACAAACCTTGTGAACATCTCCTCCAAATCAGCTCTCTTTTCCATAACCAGTTCCTTCTTTTGATAGAAACCCCTTCCTTTTTTCTTGTATTTCTCCTCCTTTTCCTTTTTGTACTCATCATACGGGAGCCATTCCTTCTTGGGTTTCCGCCAATTTTCATCAAATCTATCAGCACTTGAATAACAAACTTGTGCCTTCCGGTTTCCATTCTCATCCAAATAACAATCTTTAGTGAGGTGAGGTCCTCTACAATTCTCACATCCTACCCGGATAGCGTGGATGGATTGGTCCATCTTAGTCATTCTTCAATCTAAACTCTTTAGTTTAGCCATCATTATCGTCATGCTATCGTTAACAGTGTTCACCACCCTGACTTACTTTATTCCTTGGATTATGATATTCTCTAGAGTGTTTAGAGAATTCCTCTATTAATTCCTTTATCAATGGGGGTGGCTTCTTTGTGAGTGGTCATTGCGAGTCAAGAAGCTGCCTTGTAGTCACATTTACTCCATCATAGAAAATGGATACTTCTTGTTGGCTATTAAGGTCGTGATGTGGGCAATTCCTTAGTAAGCCATTGTATCTCTCCCACGCCTCGTATAAGGACTCTCCAGCTTGTTGTTCGAAGTTGGCAACGGATTTCTTCAATTTGGCTATCTTTGAGGGAGGACAAAATTGATCAATGAAGTCTTCCTTCATTTTATCCCATGTAGTAATAGATCTTGGAGGTAATGATTTGAGACAATCCTTTGCAGCAACCTTGAATGTAACTAGAAGCATACGAAGCAGTTGGGTTTCGCGAGGCACAGTTGGAACATTAAAATAATCAGCTACATCGTTGACCTCACCCAAGTGTTTATAAGCATCTTCGTGATCTTTTCCGTAGAATGGCATCTCCTTTAGTTGAGAAAGTATGTGACCTTTAAGCTAAAAGTTGTCAGTTGCGGGAATTGCGGGTTGCACAAGTCCCGGGCCGGTATCATCACGTATTCTCTTCTTCCATTCTCCCATGGGAACTTCATTGATGTTATCCATGGGGTTAGCTAGTTCGCCTTCAAAGTCACTTTCTTCTTCGTATTCGGATTCGTAGTCGTATTCGAATTCGGCCTCTTTTGGATTATCTTCAATATTCTCTAACTTTCTTTCTTTGCTCTTTTGACTGTTTGTCTCTCCTGCCTTCTTGTTCTTTTTCTTCCCAAAAACTGTTTTCAAGTTCTTGAAGGGTGATTTCTTCGGTGTATTAGAACTTTCAACCTCCTTGCCTTTGTTTTTCCTTAAAGTGGATTATGGGTCTTCGTATGGAGGAACCAGGGGTGTGTTGGATCCTCTAGTCATGTAATACCTGCAAACAAAACAAGGAAAACGCGTAAAAAGAACAAAAAATAAAATAAAATTAAAGACGAAACTGTGAAACAACGATGGACTCGCCGAGTCGCTTCGATTGCACTCGGCGAGTTCAGAGCAAATTTAGAAAAATTACTAACTAATCTTCTAAAACAGAAAACTATAAAAAAATTATCCTACTAACTAAATTACCTAAGAAATAACTTTTTGCAAGATAAATCTCACACAAATGATCGATAAAACTAGAAATTAGTGTTAATTTTTGAACTGTTCCCCGACAACGGCGCCAAAAACTTGATGTGTGTTAAACCAACTAGTTTTATTCCTACTTATAAATTGTAAATTAATCACACAAAAGGCAGTGGATCTGTCAATTGGTGGTATAGATCTAGTAAGCAGGGTATCGAACTCAGGGAACAACAATTAAACTAATTACTAAAATTATCTAAAAAATAAAAAATAATAAAAGAGGGGTTTTCTCTAGTTTTACAAGACTAGAAACTTACTAACAGTTAAACTAAATAACTAACTAACAACTAAGGAAGCAAAGACCAACTAAATTCAATATCTAAAGGCACTTCTGTTCAGGTTCGACTCAATTGATCCTATGGTTGATTTAATGGTAATAGTGCAATGGATTAATCTTTTATTGGCTACCGATTCAGGTGATTAGATTCACATTCGCTATCGCTAATCCTTAGAAAATAAACTAATTCAAGCAGTGGACAGATGTCTAAATTAATTATTTCTCTATGTTATTGATTCGGGTTAAATAAGACTTGTAATGGTTAATCAAATTAATAATTCAATTTGCCTCTTGTTGTTGGTTTATCAAACAAGCTCACACATTAAATTACCTATTCTCAAATTAATCCTAGTTTCACATTCGCTAATGCTAGGCACATAATAAAGTGTTCACATAAATCACATGAGGTAAACAATTAAGAGATGTTCATGCAGCCTAATTGCCTTCCTATTAACATAAAATAGTTATGGTTAATGCATAAGGATCTTTAACAAGCTTAATTTAACAAAATCACCAATTTAAAGTTAATCCTACCATTAATCAAACCATAGTCTCAAAATTGTCTTACCCAAACAGAAGCTAAAAAGTTTAGCTCATGATTAGGGCAGTAGAAAGTCAAAAACAAAATTTAATAACATAAACATGGTTTAGGTACTAAATCTAGTTAAGAGGAATTGAATTATGATTTAATTACTCTTCAAAATTGGATTTGGGCTGGATCTTCACTCCTCCATATGCCTCTCTTCGCTCTGAATCGCGGCTCCTCTCTCTAGTGTTCTCCGAATCTTCATGTACTGATCTGGAAGGCTCTTTTTATAGATTCGACTCAACTCGTCAAGTCCAAGACCGACTCATCGAGTCCCTCATTAAATCCCAGTGTATGGAAAGGCAAGGACTCTTCTGCTTCGTTAATCTTCGTGGGAACTCGTCGAGTCAATGCCAGACTCGCTGTGATAATAGTTAATTTCGGTTCAAGACAAAGTCGAACAAAGTCATCGAGTCAAACCGGTCAACTAAATTAAACCTTGTATATTAGGGTTTGTGTTATGTAATTACTGTATAACTCACTATTTTAATGAGAAAACATCACTTGGAAAATTCGTGTGTTTAATTTTCTTTAGCCTTAGTGCTAAACAATGAACAAAAACGATAAAACAATGTTGCATACTCATCGGGAGTGTGTAAGATCCTATAACCTGGCTTAACGGGGTTTACGGACCTTGCGTTGCGGAGCCAAACACTCACAAATGTCACACGTGAAACCTCTCTCAATCGTTTTCACTCTATCTCTTTTTATCTAGAAATCTCTCCCAAATCTCTCTCCGTATGTGAAATCTCTCCAAGAATGTCAAATCTCTCCCAAATCTCTCCAAGAATGTCAAATCTCTCCCAAATCTCTCTCCGTATGTGAAATCTCTCCAAGAATGTCAAATCTCTCCCAAATCTCTCTACGTATGTGAAATCTCTCCAAGAATGTCAAATCTCTCCTAAATCTCTCTTTGTATGAGAAATCTCTCCAAGAATGTCAAATCTCTCCCAAATCTCTCTCAAAAAGTTCCTTAAACCTCTTGTAGTCTTTCAGGCCATCCTGACCCTTAACTGGGTCAAAAACCACTTAAAACGGGGTAAAAACGGATAAAAATGACTTAAGGACCCGAAACCCCTCTTAAGGAGTCGAACCCTCTTAAGGACCCGAAACCCCTCTTAGGAACCGAACTTGTTAGAAGTGAAGGCATCAGAAGCGAACCCTCCTCTTCGGACCGAACCTCGCATAAGGGACCGAACCTTCGGTCCATTTCGCTCCATTTCGCGTCTTACTCCCTTCGCTCCATTTCGCCTTCGGCCCATGATCAGAAGGGACTGAACCTCGGCTAGGACCGAGAGGTCTCGCAGGGAAGCCCATTTCTTCCCGGTTTTCGACTACAAATTCATTTTAGCTTCGTTTTTAATTGTTTTAATGCGGGGTTTTCACCCAAAACTTTATTTTAACAATCAAAATCCCATAAATCATTAATTCCCACGTTTTTAATATAAATACTATCCAAGAAATGAGTGGGTGAAGTTCAAAGGTTGAGTGTTGACTTTGCCTTACCTTATGACACAAGCAACCACCCCCACCCCAACTTTATGACCAGCTACACCTCCCCACCTTACCTAGGTCACTTCAATGTACTTTCCACTCATTTACCATCCCTCCCCACGTCCATAAGGCTGGAACACCCATCCTCTCTCCTAACTTCTCTCATTTTTTCTCTCATTCTTCCATCAAGATCAAACTTCATTTTCTCTCATCTCCTCTCCCTAAAATTTGAGATTCAAGTCCATTCTCCAAGATTTTCTTCTACCTTTGGTAAGTATTAACATCCTCCATGAGATTATTATACTTCATTCTACTCCAATCATCGATTGCTTACACAAACTCAATCACTTTAATGTTAGATTCTTAAAAATCTTCAAGGCATCTTCAAGTGTTCTTGAGTTAAACACTTCCATTCTTCAACAATCATCTACTGAAATCACTCAAGGTGAGTTCATACCCCTATATTTTCATGTTTTCTTAAGTTTTTAGGGGGGGGGGGGGGGAGGAATACAAGTTAAAACACCAAGAACATAACTAAACTTTTCTAACAGCTTTCATCAGAAAAGTTGGACTCCATTCACAGACTGTTTTGGACAACTTTAACATTTTAGTTTTCAAAAATGCTTTAGGTGCAAGTAGTTCCAGTTCTTAGCTTTAAAATGACTACTTGAACATCTCCATACTATTTTTCTAGAATTTATGGTGATTTTTACAAAACTGCCTATCATTTCAAACACCAATCTGGACCAGTCTGTGATTATGGACATTTTCACTCAAGTTGGAAGTCATTAAAAATCATGATAAAAATTTGAGTAAACTAGACTCATTTAGGAACTCTCAGAATTCACGGATTTAGTTTTCAACTTCGTATGATTTTTCTATGACTTTTCTAAAACAGCACAGAAAGGTTAAAAACTAGTTAACAACTTATAACTTTCATAACACTTTGTATTATGTTGAGCAAAGTGTATAACAATAAGTTCTAAATATTGAATGTGTTTCCTTGTTAGTTTATCATCATAAACTGAAACTTAGTCATTCATGATAAGATTATTCATTCATTTAGAACTCATATATTAAGCTATAATAAGCATAGTTTATGGATTTATAACACTAATTTGTTTTCATAAAAGAGTTCCTATACATTACAAATGTTTTGGATAAACTATAATAGGTATAGTTTATGTATAATTTACTTTTCAAACTTATTTATCAAAGGTTTTCAGTTTAGTTCACGTAAATTTGTTAGTGAATAAATTTGTGAGTCATTCGCTTCGGGTTACTTCCAAAGTAACAAAGTCATAAAGTCATGTAAATTGTAAGCATAGTCTCTTGTAAGGAGAACGTGATAGTTGTGTATAGATATATATTGGGTTTGACAAACCTACACCTGAGCTGCTTGCAACAGCTAGACCAACAGGTATGGGGCGATAAGTGTCATTTAACGGCGACGCCTGAACAACGTTGTATTACGAGGCCGTCTATGTCATGTATGGTTATGATAGCTTACATGTGGTATTAACAAATCATAAGATTTGCGAGTTCTAACTTTAAATTAGCGAGTTATGTCGATTTAGCTCACAGAAATTACTTTAAGTATGGAAATATACTTGTACCCTTTCATAACAAAAAGGGTTTTATGCCGATTTAAAACCACGGTTATATCATTAAGTATGGAAAATACTTGTTCATTCTTGGTTCTGGGATTTAGGACCACATAACTTTATAAAGGAAAATATTAGATTTTTCTTGGTGACACACAACACATTACAAAGAACGGTTTCTAAACTCTTTATCTCAAAAACTTATGAACTCGCCAAGCTTTGTGTTGACACTTATTCAAACAACTTGTATTATCAGGAAATCACTAAACACGTAACCAGGTGCTTTTGAGGATGGGGCGTTAAGACGCCAAACATTTCACATTTTGTCAACATATTGTAATTGATTTGGAAACATGTAATACATACAATGATGTAACCTTTTCAATTATATATATGTTGGTTGTGTTTGCTTAAATCACTATTGCAATTATTGTTATGATACTATACATGAAGTCCTCCACCCCCGGACGTTTCCGCCATCCTTGGTTTGGGGGTGTGACAGATTAGTATCACAGCACGGTTTATAGCGAATTAAGTATATCAAACAACATAGGATATACAAACTATAAACACATTTGGGACTAAAAGTCTCTGATTTTAAAACATTTTAACGGGTTATACTTTTAGAAAATAAATAGTTTCTTGTTTAAAAGTATACCTACATGCATTACATACTCGTGTAGTGTCATAACTAGAAGAACATAAAATAAAAGAAGAGGAGTTGAACGCACAAGTATGCCTTGGTATGAGTAATCAGTTCTGGGAAGGATATAGCCTGATCAACTATATTTGTCCGAGAAGTGACTTACTCATACCGGGGGATAGTCGTAGGGGGCAACAAATCTAATAACCTAACTTCACCCTAGAATGAATGCTCTAAGAACCAAATCTAAACATTTAAAATATTATAGGAGTATTTGTACGTTGCTATAGTGCAATGTTATTATTAGTCGTTACCTGCTTCTTACACCCCTATTCTCGCGCAAACGACATGGCAGGATTCCACTTACCAGGAGACCTATACCTTCCCAATCAGGGGAATGTTGACTGGATTGAGGAAGAGAGCAAAGAACTAATTGAAGAGGACCCCGAAGAGGATCCCGAAGAGGAACCCGAAGAAGAATAAGAGGAGGTAAACGAAGAAGAAGAAGAGGAAGACGGAAAGTCGTAGGCACGAAGGCTCAGGAGGAGCGGTAAGTTTGAGGTGGTAGGCCAACAAACTCTGGGTATTCCAACTCAATGGTTGATTGGACCCGACATAATGGAATTCCAGCCCGAGGCTAATCGGGCTAGGCATGAGTGTTCATGTTTATGAGCTAACATTGATGTGCATGTTGGTTCAGGAGTTAAAGGAGGCATTGAAATGTCGCAACAACATGTGATCTATGATTCTGTTTTCTTATAGGAACCTTAAATTATCAGAAGTTGGATATTCAGTTTAAGGGATAAGTGGAATGAAATTAGCAATGGTTTAGTATGAGCGGTCTGTCAGGGAGTTAGAACCGGTTTCAAGATTCACGACTTCAGATTTCAGGTGAAATGGGATTGGTCACCACATGGAATTATGGATTGGGTTTCTCCGAGGTGGAAATTTTTCTGCTAGGTTCGATCATCTTGGGAAGGTCATTGTGAGTTCAAGTTAAGGAGGTGCCTCTAGGATGTCGGGCAAGTAAAGTATGGTAAGGGATGATTTTGAGGACGAATTCGAATTTAAGTGGGGGAGATTTGTAACATCCCGATTTTCAAGAATGAATTTTAAGCTTTATTTGTATTTCCCAGGACAACTCGGCGAATTGGGAGGCGCCAACTCGTCATGTTGAGTTTTAATGGCCGTGTACTTTTCAAGACCTACTCAACAAGTTGGAAGGCCCTAACTCAACGAGTTGAAAGCTGAATACATAAACCCTAATTTTTATGATTTTCACCCTATTTAAAGGCCTTAACTCTCATTGTTAGCCTCCTTCATCGCCTCCTTGTCCAGAGAAAACCCTAGTTCGTGCTTTTTCTCTCATTGTAAGTGTGTGTGTGTGTGTGTGTGAGCTTGGAAAGTGAGTTTTGGTGCTCTTTTGGAAAGAACAAGAAGCTTGAAGAAGTTGGCTGAAGGGAGAGGTTGTAGATCCGTCGTTTACTCTGGTGTGGCAAGCATTTTGAGGTATAAAGTTGATACCTTGGTCATTTAATTGCTAGATTTCTTCATTTAAGAGTTTATTGTCATTATTTGCTTATTTTTGGACCATTCTTGGATTTGAGCATGTTATGAAGCCATGGTTTTAGATCTGGACATCTCATGGCCTCCATGGACTTAAAGTTGCCAACTTTATCAAGTCTTGTCCCTCCTTCATGCCTTGCGTAACTTGATAAGCCTTATTCGAGTGGTTTAGCCCTCTTGATTCCATGCATGGATGTAAAGCTAGCAACTTTACGTGGTATTTCAGTCCTAAGGGACTAGATCTATAGTTTGGGGATTTGGTTTCGCTTGGAAGTGTCTGAATGAATTAAGGATAGGAAAACTCGACTAGTTGCTTTGCCAACTCGACGAGTTGGTTTAGGTTTTCCAACTTCCTGGATGCTGAAGAACTCGACGAGTTGCTTTGGTAACTCGGCAAGTTGCCTTAAGCTTTTCACGATTTTCTGAGACATGAGGGAACTCAACGAGTCAGAAGATGCACTCAAGGAGTTGGATCAACATGGACTGTTGACCTTGACTGTTGACTTTGACTTTGACCATGGTTGACCAAGTTTTACTTTTGAGGGTATTTTGGGATTTTAATGAAGTAGTCATCGGTGATTGTAGGCAGTTGAGTTGGAGCTATGAGTTGGGATTGGTATTATTGGTTCAGCACTACTTGTGAGGTAAGTTTTCCTCACTGTACTTAGGGGTCGAAGGCACCAAGGCCAACCCATTGGATTAATATCCTAGTAGTTATTGATATGATGAGTATGAGTTAGATATGCATGCTAGTTTGATATGCTAGTCTGATAGATCTGTAGGACTACCTATGATACTGTCTGATTATCAGTATGTGTATTTATCTGTTACATGTCGACATGTTGTGTGGGTTGGGTTGAGGTTGTATTGCTCTGTGTTGTAGCCAAAAAACGATGGAGTATGCCAGATATGAGTTGAGGGCCAGGGAGGGCATACCAGACACATACTATGACTTATAAGCATTTTAGATGCGAGCTAAGGGCCAGACAGGGCATGCCAAACTCGTACTGCGGGCTAATCATTTGTATTCCGGTCTGAGGACTGAAGGAGCAAGCCAGACATAAGTTGTGGGTCGAGAGCAATCAAAACTTATGCTGTGGGCTCGAGAGTTAGCCAAATATGGGCTGAGGGCCAGGGAGGGCATACCAAACCCATACTGTGGGCTCGAGGGTAATCTAGTCTGTTAAGTTTTGGACCCATTACATGTTGTTATTATGTGTACTATTTGTTATGTATCGGTATTTTGGGGGAACTCACTAAGCTTCAGGCTTACAGTTGTGGATTTTGTTTCAGATACTTCGGATGATCGTAAGAAGGAGAAGGCTAGATTGTGCACCTCCTCGTTTTTCATGTTGTGATTTTTGGGAAAACTCTGATGTTGGATTATTTTGAAAACAATTTGTAAAAAATAGATGTTTTTGGAATGTTTGAAAAGTTTAAATTTTTCATGAATTTTAGGGATGTTACACTAGCAAGCATTTTGAGGTATAAAGTTGATACCTTGGTCATTTAATTGCTAGATTTCTTCATTTAAGAGTTTATTGTCATTATTTGCTTATTTTTGGACCATTCTTGGATTTGAGCATGTTATGAAGCCATGGTTTTAGATCTGGGCATCTCATGGCCTCCATGGACTTAAAGTTGCCAACTTTATCAAGTACTGTCCCTCCTTCATGCCCCGCGTACCTTGATAAGCCTTATTTGAGTGGTTTAGCCCTGTTAATGTCATGCATGGACGTAAAGCTAGGAACTTTACATGGTATTTCAGTCCTAAGGGACCATATCTATTTGGGGATTTGGTTTCACTTAGAAGTGTCTAAATGCATTAAGGATAGGAAAACACGACGAGTTGGTTCGGGTTTTCCTCCTTCCTTGATGCTGAAGAACTCAACAAGTTGATCTGGTAACTCGGCTAGTTGCCTCGAGCTTTTCTGAGACATGAAGGAACTTAACGAGTTAGAAGATGCACTCGACGAGTTGGGTCAACATGGACTGTTGAATTTGACTTTGACCATGGTTGACCAAGTTTGACTTTTGAGGGTATTTCGGGATTTTAATGAAGTAATCATTGGTGATTGTAGGCAGTTGAGTTGGAGCTGCGAGTTGGGATTGATATTATTTGTTCAGCACTACTTGTAAGGTGAGTTTTCCTCACTGTACTTAGGGGGCGAAGGCACCAAGGTTGACCCATTGGATTGATATCCAAGTAGTTATTAATATGTTGAGTATGAGTTAGATATGCAACCTAGTTTGATATGCTAGTCTGGTAGATCTATAGGACTACTTGTGATACTCTCTGATTATTTGTATGTGTATTTATCTGTCACATGTCAACATGTTGTATGGGTTGGGTTGAGGTTGTAGTGCTCCGTGTTGTAGCCAAAAAAACCCTAGAGTATGCTAGATATGAGCTGAGGGCCAGGGAGGGCATGCCAGACTCATACTGACGACTCATAAGCATTCCAGATGCAGGCTGAGGGTCGAAAAGGGCATGCCATACTCGTATTGATGGTTAATCATTTGTAATCCAGTCTAAGGACTGAAGGAGCAAACCAAACATGTGTTGTGGGTCGAGATCAATCCAAACTTATGTTGTTGGCTCGAGACCAAGCCAGATATAGGGTGAGGGCCATGGAGGGGATACCAAACCCATATTGTGGGCTTGGGGTGATCCAGTTTATAAAGTTGTTGACCCATTACATGTTGTTATTATGTGTACTATTTGTTATGTATCGGTATTTTGGGGGAACTCACTAAGCTTCGGGCTTATAGTTATGGATTTTGTTTCAGGTACTTCGGATGATTGTGAGAAGGTGAAGGATAGATCCTGCACCACCTCGTTTTTCATGTTGTGATTTTTGGGAAAGCTCTGATGTTGGATTATTTTGAAAAAAAATGTAAACAATGGATGGTTTTGGAATGTTTGAAAGGTTTAAAATTTTCATGAATTTTAGGGATGTTACAAGTTGGTATCAAAGCCTTAGTTTGAGTGAATTAGAGGAACACTCGTGTGAATGTAGTCTCAAACTAAGGTAAAATATTTTCAAAATGATTTTTTTGGATTTCAAAATCCTTAAAGAGGATGGGATGTGTACGATCAGCCGTAGCCAGTAAGTAGACCCCAGAATACCATACTGTTATTTGATATTGTGATATGTTAGAATAGCATGCTAGTTATAGGCTATGGATCTTCAGGAATTTTCTGATTATGTGATGCCTTAGTTCCTATAGATATCCTTTTTTTGGTTTTTGTATGACTCTTTCGCGTTTGAATTGGCTATTGAGTCGATACGCTAAGTCACATGCTACATGGTTTATAGGATCTTAGGCTGAGGGGTTTGGTTCTGCTTCGCAGCTCTAGTCTGAGTCCAACCGTTGTGGGATTGAATCTTTTAGCCTAATATTTTTTAACTTGTGGGGCATGTGACTATATTCATGTGATAGTCGTGTGGCACCAATGGAGATTCGTGTGGCAACAATGTTATGGTGAGTCGTATGGGGTCTTCCAGTCAGTCGCGTTATTGGATGATGTAGCGGTGATTTCCTTGGTTTGGGCGCGGTTCATAGCGGGTCAGCATGAGGAAGGTTTAGCTAGTCTTGAGAGATTCAGAGCTGGGTGAAGATGCGAGCGACATGTTGGGAGTCTGAGATTGAGGATTTCATAGGAGAATCTCTCATATCTTATTACATTTTAGTGTCATTCGGCTCCTCTGCATGAATGTTTCTTACTTTGTGCTTTCTGGAACCCATGAGTGATGTGAGTTAGCCATTAAGTGAATATGTCAAGTCACATGTGAAAAAGGTTGGATAATCTCACAGTGGCAGATTTGACCCTGTTGCGCAACTCTTGTTTGAGTCCAACCGTTGTAGGGATGAGTCTGTTACTCAATGGATTATCTGAAATTTGTTGCATGTGATTGTATTCATGAAATGGATATTTGAAATTGTGAGGAGTTCTTCAGCAGCTGATGGCAGAGAAGTGTAGAACCCTAGGATAGCCTAGAGAGTCCTTTAGTGCATTTGTTTCGCTGTTAAGCAGATTTTAGGAATATTTTATGACTAGGTCATAAAGGACCGAAGATAATTCTTGAGGAAAGTATGGATAGGTGTGGAGGGTAGTATTGGGACCATAGTACTAAAAGTGCAGGATCCATACTCGATTCAAGGAAGATTTAGGGGAATCTAAGGGTTGGTCAGGGAAGATAGCATGTGTAACACCCATAAAATTAATTTAAAACTTTTGAAATCATTTGAAACCATTCAATTACTACGATTTATTTTCAAAATAGTTTATACATTAGAGTTCCTAGAAATCATAATCGTCAATCGAAGAAGTGTATGGTCATGTCTTCGCCTACTCACGACCATCCGCTGAACATGAAACAATAAACTGAAATTGTAACCCCGAAATCTTAGTGAGTTACCCCCAAAATACCGATACATATACAGTCCACAACAATATTAGCAATATCATAACATAACAAACTGAACAACATGCGATGGGTCCACAACTTTACAGAATGGATTACCCCTGGGCCCACAGTGTGAGTCTAGATTGTCTTCCGGGCCCACAACTCACATATGGATCACCACCGAGCCCACAATACGAGTCTGGCATGCTCTACCCGGCCCTCAGCTCGTATCTAGAATGCTTTCGAGTCCTCAGTATGAGTCTGTCATGCCTTACCCAGCCCTCAGCTCATATCTGGAATACTCTAGGGTTTGTTGGCTACCGCACGGAGCAGTACAACCTCAACCCATCCCACACAACATGTCGACATATAACATAACTAACGCACATACATATAATCATACAGTATCACAGGTAATCCTACAGATCTACCCGACTAGCATATCAACTGTCATACATTACCAACTCAAACCCAACATATCAATAACCACTAGGATATCAAATCCAATGGGATGACCTTGGTGCCTTATACCCCTTAGTATAGTGGGGATAACTCACCTTGCAATGCCGAACTAAACAACAAAATCATGCTCCCGAAACACTTCCCCAAACTCCAACACCTATAAACATCAATGATCCAATTCATAAATATCCGTGTACCAATTATCCTCAAAAGTCAAAACGGTCAACCTTGGTCAAATTCAAAGTTAACTATCAAGGTCAACATTCCATGTTGACCTTAACTCGTCGAGTACCCTCAGCTACTCGCCAAGTTCCTTGCATAACTTGCCAACTCGCCGAGTCACCATGCCACTCGCCGAGCCCAAGGCAATCTTCATCGGACTCGTCGAGTTATTCATCTAGCCCGTCGAGTTCATGATAGCCCGTCGAGTTCATGATCATCTTCATATGACTCACCAAGTCTACCATGCGACTCGCCGATTCCCTTCGGTCCTTCATCTATACAGATGCTTTTTAAATCATGCCAAGGCTCCATACTACAGATCCAAGTTCCAAAGGCATGCTTATCACATAAAGTTGCAAACTTTACGTGCAAGGCTCTAATGACTCAAAATGCCAAAACCAAGCTGGAAATGGGGTTTTACACTTAAGGAGGGGGTTCATGCTTGCCAATGTTGATAGCTTTATGGACTTACAAATCAAAGAGAGTTCAGATCTAAAGTTACAATTTTAGATCTGAGCTAATACCCAAGAATAGCTTCATAACCAAGCCAAGAAGCCCTAAACTTCATCCAAAGAAATCTAGAAAGGAATGAGGCCAAAATCATGAATTGATACCTCAAATGAAGCTAACTAAGATAGACTTCAGACCCACAAACGTTCTTGCCTCCAACTTCTTGATCTTCAAGCTTCTTGCATCAAGGTCTTCTTTCCAAGCTTGAAATTTACACTAATATGGAGCACACACACGAATTAGGGTTTCTGGACTTTCAAGGGGCTGCAAAGGAAGACTCTAGCCTCTAATAAAGATCGAGATAAGGGCATTTCTTTGAGAAAGTATAGGAGAAGCTTAAGGGAGGCTAATGATCCCTTAAATAGGGTGTCAAACCCTGGAAATTAGGGTTTCACCCTCCAACTCCAACTCGTCGAGTCACTCCTCCGACTCGGTGAGTTGGTCACTTAAACACGTGGCCAAAACCCGCTGCTACTCGACGAGTCAGGCAACCAAATAGTCGAGTAGATCTTGAATTCATGAGAATTTATAACCATAAATTGGTATTCGAGAGTCGGGGCGTTACAATTCTCCCCCACTTGAACTGGACTTCATCTTCGAAGTCTGTTGTGGTGAACATCCTTGGATCGTGCTCCCGCATCTCTGCCTCCGGCTCCCACGTCCACTCGGACCCTCTTTGGTGCTCCCACTGTACCCTTACCAAAGGTACCTCCTTGTCCCACAGAACCTTCACTCCTCCCTCCAATATGGCCGCAGTCCTCTCCACATAATCTAGGCGCTCCCGTCCTGAATATCATCCAACGATACTACCGCCTCCTGATCCATGACGTACTTTCGCAAGTGCAAATCGGGAAGGGTGATGTGAATCCCAATCGAACCTTTTCATAAGGTTTATCCTTCATGCCACTTTGCCAACTTGAAAAATCCCGACGATCCAAAGTATCAGAAACCCAACTTTCCCTTTTTCTTGCAACGAACCTTTTTTGCTGTCATAATAATGCATCCTTCAACTCTCAGAATATCATACATAAACAATCCACTGATGAATACAAACACTCATGCCTGGCCCAACCAGCCTCGGGCTGAAATACCAAGCGAGCCTACGATGGCTCCAATCATCCCTAGGATGGAATACCCTCGTACCCCTTACATGTTTGGCCCAATCAACCCTCGGGTTGGAATACCAAACATATCAGATATAGTCAATCATATGGTCCGGTCATCCTCAGGATGGAATACACTAGATTGGAATACCTCCGTGAACATAAATCGGGTCTACTCATTACCGGAAATCCAAGGATCTATCCTTGCATCTCATCCACCATCCTCAGATTCGTCACAACCGAGTGCAACCCCCCCCCCCCCCCCCCCCGAATCTTCAACAATACATCCAATCCGAATGCGCTCCTACACAGAAATAACCAACACAATCTCTATGCCCACATCCTATGACTGGAATACCCTTACGTGGTCCTCAACATAGGTCTAGATTGCCTCTGAGCCCAAGGCATGAGTCTGGTATGCCCTCCCCGACCCTCAACTCATGACTGGAATGCTCCCGGTGACCAATCGACACTACTGTCGTCACTTTAGTTTCCCAACACTCTGACCCTGCGGAAATCCACTTTCCTCCGTCACTCAAAGGGCCTAATCGACGCTCCTCTCATCAACGAACAACATAACGATACAAAAACAACTACCACACATGAATCTCAAGATATAAACCCACTTCAACTCTTCCTGCTACCATATGACGTTTCTCAAGCGAAGTCGAACCACCTTTGTCCCAACTTGTCTGCCCACAACCCGAACATCGGACACCTCACCAATTACTGAACCAAAACACACACAAACGACAGTCCCACATGTCCTCCCAAAAAGAAACCAACTAGATGGACTTGCTTCCACACCCTGCCACTAAATCCTACCAACATAATGAATGTTACATGACCCACGTCAGCCTCACATCCTACCTGGTCTTTAGTGACCCATCTTCTCCTTACTTTAGACATGCTATGGCTCTATCACAGATGAAACCAACCCAAGATACATCACAATAACTCAAACTGTCATTGACATACGTACCACTACCGGCCAACCAGTATGACACTCATATCTAACCCATATCACCCCCCCTTGGGTTAGAATACCAACATGTCTAATCAATTCAACTATCGAGTCAAAATTCTCATGGTTTGTTGGCCTACCGCCTCAACCCCACCGCTCCCTTTGAGCCTCCATGCCTACGACTTACAGTCAGCCCGCACCAGGTATCTTAGCCTACTACATAGAGCAGGACCACCTCAACCCTATCCAAATTCCATAGACGATCATGAGAAAGATCTACCTCGGTTCTCAGAACCTGAATGACAGGATATTCTAATCCTAAACCTTCCCAAAACTGATGAATACCCATTCGGATCCATTCTCGGTCCCCAATTGGAGTATTACCCGATCCAAGTAGATGAAACCTCGGAGACACTCCGAACTGATGAGATCACCAAGATCCTTTGAACTCCGTCCGACCACTAATAACAACTTCCGATCAACCAAAATACACCGGAGTCCTCATCCTACTCCAGCAGCATTTTCAATACTTGGAACATACCTACTGTTTACTATAGCATAGCAGCCTACTCAATACTCGAATATAGATCTACAAACATATACAGAGTCCTCAACATGACTGGACCGCCCTACCAGGCCTTCAGTCTGTCTGAACTGCTCTAAACTGTTGAGCATCTCCCTGGACCAACCCTTCTGATGCTCTCTCCCATGCATCCTGTTCCTACCCACTTGGGGCTTCGAACTCCTGATCTACTATGTGGACTATATCCCCAGCCTAACCCTAGGCCTCATTTTGATATTCCACCCTCTTGGAAATCCATGGTCTGTTCCCTGACCCACGTGTCCACCATATACGCTAAATAACCCACATTCTCGTGCTGAATGCACTGTTGAACCCTGACAGCTAACAAGACCCTCAATCTATCAATCCAAAACCCCTCAGAGTCAAGAACTCCCTCGACCAAATACTCGAACTAAACTTGATTCTTGACTAGAACTCCAACCTGGTTCCCTAAATTCTGCTATTAAGCACCCAGAAGACGTGTTCTTATGCTGGGGAGTTTTGCCGAACCCCGAATCAACACAACCCTCAAACCAAGCAGCAACTAGGGCCTCCATTCTCCCTATCGGGTTATGAAACTTATCCTCATTTCAAAACCTCTCCCACTTCCAGATCTCGGGTTAACACTCCCCCACGTAGATTCGACTAAGCCTTCATAATACATGAAAATTGGAGGATTCTCAATCCTTCTCACTTCCCAACGATCGATCCGATGACAACCAACTCTTTCCCACTAGTGCTCCATTGCTAGATGATCCCAACTGATCACACACTTCTAAGAACCAGATGAATACTTCCTGAATCCCAGTGAAACCGAAAGCCACTAATGCTTGAATGGCCCTACACTCATGTCTTGAAGACCACAAGATAGATGCTCCAACTAATACCTCGACAACGAGTTACTTCTCTTAGAGCTTTAGTCCGTCAATCACTAACGGTTGCTAACCACTGATTCCTGACAATGGTGAATAACCATTATGTGGGACCCTATCTGTAGGCCTCCCACATAATACCCCTTTTCTAAAGGTGTTCAAAACAAGCTTCCCGCTCTCGGGCTCTAGAAATCATTCTCTTCAGGGTTCGCACCCTGAGTCGCTTACCAGCTCAAATGCCCACAGCTGATACATGGAATTCCGATTCGTGTTTATGTTCCCTTAGTCTTTAGGTTATGTTTACCCTCAATGATGGAGTAGAATTCTGATTCGTATCGAACTCAGGTTTTGACAACCTTTGGGATCGTCATGGAAGTCTTCACGAGCTCATCTCGTGTTGGTAGAATCTGTTTAGTCTCAATCAGGTATGGGATCTTGTTACGATCAATCATTGGGTTAGCGGTTCCCTAAGTATGTGCATGGTGGTAATTCTTGTGTGTATCTGTGGGATATTCAAGGTAGAATTGTGGTTTGGTTCGACTTATGTGCGTAGTTAGGTTGGGATTATAGTATGCAGATTGGATCAGGAGTTTAACCATTATCCTATTCTTGGGTCATGTGTGACCATGGGTTTGTAAGATTTTGCTTGGATAGCAGCTTGTTCTATAAGTGAATCGCGCATGGCAGGGTTTCAACATTGTTGTGCTTGTTCGGTGTTGTGGGGAACATTGGTTAGGTCCCTTCAAGGCAATGGAAGGAGGTGAGTATCTTTTGGCCCAGGATATTGAGCAAGCGATGTAATGCTGACAATGTCGGTATGAGGTCGAGGGCACTCCAGTCATGGGCTGAGGGTCGGGGATGGCATTCCAAACTCATGTAATGGGGCCAGAGACAATCTAGACCCATGTTGTGGACCTAATAGGGGTATTCCAGATATAGACTCTAGGCCTAATGGACAAGATTATTCGTTTTTCTATTTTGATACTCTCAATGTTGACGTATTGGTAGGGATCGGAAGACCCACAAATCTGTTGGTTAGATAAAGGGAGCACTAAGGGTTGTGGGGAGTATCAGTCAGGTATCAAAAAGTCTCTATAAGATGCCTGCATTATCTATTCGATTGTACGCGAACTACTATTGGGGTTTTGATTTCAAGATTGGAAATTGCTTATGAGGTCGCAAGTCATATGAACTCTTTGTGATGTCCTAAGTGGTTGTTCAGGTGGGGGTACACCTGAGCCGATAGGAATGGATGTAATGCGGAAATTTTTGGTTGATCATCTAGCTCATCGAAGCAGTGATTGGTAATGGCATAGTAGAGAGTCAAGGATTATTGAGGTATTAGTACATCATATGGTCGGGTTCTGGGTGAAGTGCACGGTCGATATATTCTGAGGATCATTTCTACATGTTACTAAAAGTGTCTCTAGTCAGAGGCTAGGGGTAGATTTATAACTGGATGATCATTAGTTTTGGGGGAAGATATACAAGAAGATATTTCGAGGCGCCATTTCCGAGTGGGCTCCTGGTGGAAACTCGCGTTAGGGATCCCGAGTGTATCCATGCAAGGTCTGTATTCTGGAAGCCTGTGAAATAAGTAGAGGATCTTTTGGTTGATGGTGCAAGTCGCGAGTTCCAGGCGAAAGCTGTAATTTCATCATGATGTTGTAATCAGAGGTTTGGTTGGGATAGAATGTCCCTGTCTTCCAAGTTCTGGGAACCTGTTGGCTGGAATAGGTGTGGGAGAAGTAATCTCGACGATGGGGAGAAAATCTTTACATCCAGGTTTAGTGAGAGGTTAAGATGAATCAGAAGATTTTGGGTGAAATGCAATGGTAGATCCTTGGATCTAGGGTCGTGAGTTTAGAACCGAGTCAGATCTTTCTCCTGGTATTTAGCATGTTGCTTCATGGTAATCGCCTACAGGATTATATACTATGAGAAATTAGTAGGCAATAGGGAGCGGTATGATTTTTGTTTGTCGGTATTATGTGTGTACTTGATCCTTATTGTCTAGTTGATGACATATTGTGTTTGGATGGGTTGAGGCGGTCCCGCTTGTTGCGGTAGGCCAAGACACCCGGTGCGGGCCGACTGTAAGTTATAGGCATGGAGGCTCAGAAGAAGCGGTAGGGTTGACGTGGTAGGCCAACAAACCATGGGTATTCCAACCCGATGGTTTATTAGACCCGACATAATGGCATTCCAGCCCGAGGCTGATCGGGCTAGGCACGAGTGTTCATGTTTATGAGCTAACAGTGATGTGCATCTTGGTTCAGGAGTTAAAGGAGGCATTGAAATGTCGCAACAACATGTGATCTATTATTCTGTTTTCTTGTGGGAACCTTAAATTATCAGAATTTGGATATTCAGTTTAAGGGATAAGTGGAATGAAATTAGCAATGGTTCAGTATGAGCGGTCTGTCAGGGAGTTAGACCGGTTTCGAGATTCACGACTTCAGATTTCAGGTGAAGAGGGATTGGTCACCACATGGAATTATGGATTGGGTTTCTCCGAGGTGGAAATTTTTCTGATAGGTTCGATTATCTTGGTAAGTTCAAGTTAAGGAGGTTCCTTCAGGATGTCGGGCATGTAAAGTATGGTAAGGGATGATTTTGAGGACGAAATCGAATTTAAGTGGAGGAGATTTGTAACATCCCAATTTTCAGGAATGAATTTTAAGCTTTATTTGTATTTCCCATGACAACTCGACGAGTTGGGAGGCGCTAACTCGTCATGTTGAGTTTTAATGGCCGCGTACTTTTCAAGACCTACTCAACAAGTTGGAAGGCCCCAACTCGATGAGTTGAAAGCTGAATACATAAACCCTAATTTTTAGGATTTTCACCCTATTTAAAGGCCTTAACTCTCATTGTTGGCCTCCCTTATCGCCTCCTTGTCCAGAGAAAACCCTAGTTCATGCTTTTTCTCTCATTGTGAGTGTGTGTGTGTGTGTGTGAGCTTGGAGAGTGAGTTTTGGTGCTCTTTTGGAAAGAACAAGAAGCTTGAAGAAGTTGGCTGAAGGGAGAGGTTGTAGATCCGACGTTTACTCTGGTGTGGCAAGCATTTTGAGGTATAAAGTTGATACCTTGGTCATTTAATTGCTAGATTTCTTCATTTAAGATTTTATTGTCATTATTTGCTTATTTTTGGACCATTCTTGGATTTGAGCATGTTATGAAGCCATGGTTTTAGATCTGGACATCTCATGGCCTCCATGGACTTAAAGTTGCCAACTTTATCAAGTCTTGTCCCTCCTTCATGCCTTGTGTAACTTGATAAGCCTTATTCGAGTGGTTTAGCCCTCTTGATTCCATGCATTGATATAAAGCTAGCAACTTTACGTGGTATTTCAGTCCTAAGGGACTAGATCTATAGTTTGGGGATTTGGTTTCGCTTGGAAGTGTCTGAATGAATTAAGGATAGGAAAACTCGACTAGTTGCTTTGCCAACTCGACGAGTTGGTTTGGGTTTTCCGACTTCCTGGATGCTGAAGAACTCGACGAGTTGCTTTGGTAACTTGGCAAGTTGCCTCAAGCTTTTCACGATTTTCTGAGACATGAGGGAACTCAACGAGTCAGAAGATGCACTCAAGGAGTTGGATCAACATGGACTGTTGACCTTGACTGTTGACTTTGACTTTGACCATGGTTGACCAAGTTTTACTTTTGAGGGTATTTTGGGATTTTAATGAAGTAGTCATCGGTGATTGTAGGCAGTTGAGTTGGAGCTATGAGTTGGGATTGATATTATTGGTTCAACACTACTTGTGAGGTAAGTTTTCCTCACTGTACTTAGGGGTCAAAGGCACCAAGGCCGACCCATTGGATTAATATCCTAGTAGTTATTGATATGATGAGTATGAGTTAGATATGCATGCTAGTTTGATATGCTAGTCTGATAGATCTTTAGGACTACCTATGATATTGTCTGATTATCAGTATGTGTATCTATCTGTTACATGTCGACATGTGGTGTGGGTTGTGTTGAGGTTGTACTACTCTGTGTTGTAGCCAACAAACGATGGAGTATGCCAGATATGAGTTGAGGGCCGGGGAGGGCATACCAGACACATACTGATGACTCATAAGCATTTTAGATGCGATCTGAGGGCCAGACAGGGCATGCCAGACTCGTACTGCGGGCTAATCATTTGTATACGGTCTGAGGACTGAAGGAGCAAGCCAGACATAAGTTGTGGGTCGAGAGCAATCCAAACTTATGCTTTGGGCTCGAGAGTTAGCCAAATATGGGCTGAGGGCCAGGGAGGGCATACCAAACCCATACAGTGGGCTCGAGGATAATCCAGACTATTAAGTTGTGGACCCATTACATGTTGTTATTATGTGTACTATTTGTTATGTATCGGTATTTTAAGGGAACTCACTAAGCTTCGGGCTTACAGTTGTGGATTTTGTTTCAGATACTTCGGATGATCGTGAGAAGGAGAAGGCTAGATTGTGCGCCTCCTCGTTTTTCATGTTGTGATTTCTAGGAAAACTCTGATATTGGATTATTTTGAAAACAATTTGTAAACAATGGATGGTTTTGGAATGTTTGAAAAGTTTAAATTTTTCATGAATTTTAGAGATGTTACACTAGGATGCCCCTTTTGAACCCAATGACAAGCTATTCCAATGGCATGGTCCTTGTCTTATTGGTCAACACGGTCATGTCTTATTGGTCAACACGGTCACAGGATATCAGCCCATGATAGCTAGCCGAAAAACTAACTTTTAGCATATAAGTTAGTTTATTCTGCCAAACAGAGCCATGAAATAATAAAAATAATCATTTATAGAAATACATTTTAGTTTTAATCATTGTTTGAAAAAAGTCATAATATTTTGTTTCTGAAAAAGACACTTAAAGTGGCTATAATTTATATATTGAAAAAATCCCTCGAATTAAAGGTTTCCCGTATCTTTGGTATTTATTTTTCATAAAAAGGCAAGATTTTTTCAAAAACAAAAAAAAAAGGGGGGTGGGGGGGTTCAAAACGTATGAACTTTGTAGCAATGACCATTATTTAAGGGTGTTGCTATTAAGACACCCTATAAACATCTTTATCAAAAGCCAACCAATAGGTAACTATTTTTAATCATCTTTTTAAAAAACAATGTAATTTTAACCAATAAAAATACCTTAAAAATTATATAGGGTGTCTAAATGGTAAAATGGAGTGTCCATTTAGCCAACCCCTTATTTAAAGATGATGAGTTCATGGGTGCCCTACCATGTTTCCCCATAGAGGGTTCACCATATGAGCGATATTCTAAAGCACATAAGTATGTCATACACCTTGTCTTGACCAACTCTTTACTAAAATTGTTACGCTTGTTTTCCCAATGACCTTGAGTGCAAGTGGTTAATTTTAAAATGAAGTTGTGGGTTTTGGAGTTGAGGTGTAACATGACTTTGAAGGGTCGTGACACATCTAGCATGTGTCCAACGCAACACACCTAAGAGATGGCATGACGTGTTGTAGTTAGCAACTAAAACCCTAATTTCTTGGATTCATTGTAGTGTAAAGAAGCGAGTATCGATCTTCCAATTTGAGTCATGCATAGATTTGTTAGTGTTTTGGACTTCATTAGAGTTAGGGTTTGGTATTTACATGCGAGTCTAGAATAAGAAACCATATGGTTCACTAATTTTTCTTTATAAAATTTTCTATAGAAATTCAAAGATTTTATAGGCAAGGTAAGTCCTAAATTTTTTTAAAGGTATGTCACTAAAAATTTCAATATAAATTTTATCTAAATTTTAAAAAAAAATTTTAAAAAAAAAAAAAAAGTGGGTCATTAGACCCACCTTACTTACACATAGACTCGCCCCTAGTATTTAGCATGTTTAGGACCTGCATCCGGATAAAATTGAAAATTTTATCCATTAACACCTTCATTTGATTCAGATTTTAAAGTTATAGCCTTTGACTAGAAGGTTTAAGAGCTTTAAAAAAAGGTTGTTAACTGAAGAACGTGATGAGCCTACTTATGGTCGCGGAGCACCTCTCGATGCCTTTCACGACACATTATGTGAAGATCGAGGCGCGCCTAGCCGTTGGCCATGACCGTTAATTTTGATTGTTGACCATTAACTTTTTGACCAGTTTGACTTTTAGTCAAACTTTGATGTATTTTAGTGCTAGATTGAGGAATTGGTTTCGGCTTGGTGTTAGATGGTTTGTGCTAGTAGTTTCGTTACAGAGGTTGTTGTTGAGTTTCTATTGCTAGATTTATGAGTTTTCTCACTATACATTGTATGACAATAGATATCCTTGTATGATATGATGTAGGTACTATTAGAGTATGATTATACAAGTATACTAGATTAGTCTTTTGTATGTTTGTTGTTCGTTTAATTGTATGGTGCTTGTATGTATCGTGTTTGAGGGGTTGATGACGGAAAGGTTATATGTTGCGAGTCTAGATACCCAGAATCCTTGACGAAACGATCATAAGTTATGATTCAACGGTTTGTTATGTTTGGAGGGTTAATTACGGAACGACGATAGGCCGCGAGTCTGGATACCAATCGTCGCTGACAGAACGCTGATAAGTTGCGAGTCAATTGTTAATGGTGGAACAACGACAAGTTGAGAGCCATTTGTTTGTATCCATTGTATGTGTATTGTTTTATGTCATGTATTGAAGAACTCACTAAGTTTTACAAATGTTTTTCAGATTGTTCTAGTGAACGAGGCAAGAGCGCGACGTGACTATACACTCATACCAATATGTTTTTATGATTTAGATTTCCGCTAACAATGTTATTATTATCTTTTGGAAACTACGTTTAACAAAATTTAAAAAAAAAATGAGTTTGTATATTACTTTTGAAGCAAAGTTTGATATTATAGTTTATTTTGAAAATAAAAAACTTGGTTTGAAATTTAAAACGTAGTCGAATATTAAACCTCCCATATAAAAATGCTAGTGACTTATCCAATTGGCCACATGTTCGTTTCATGAATAATCCATCAAAATAGAAGATGTTATATCATAAGATATCTATTCTTTATGAAAAAAATATACAAAATAATTATTTATTTTGCAAAAATGATTTTTGATTTTTTTTCCAAAACTTTATCAAATTATTTTTATGAAGTCCGGTGAGAACTTATTATTTTGTAAAATTACCTTTTTTTTTACGAAATTATATATTTTGTTTTCAAAATTGTTCATATTTCGCTAAAACACATTTTTAGAGTAATATATCATAAAGTAGTTTCACAAAGTTCAAGATATTTTGAAAAACAAATACCGAGCAATTATTTTATAATATTTTCCACAAATATTTAATTACATTTTATTTTGATATTTTAATGACCATCCCTTAAATTTACTTTGAAGTCCAACAACAAAAGATTTATAGCGTATTTTATAAAACTAGAATGCAGCCGGTAGCTGGAATAGTGGAATACAAAACATGATTATGATACAATTACTAAAGGTAATCTAGTAAATTGGTTGTAATATTGGTAACTTTTCCTTAAACACTACGGAACTAACTTTTGTATTTAAGTTTTTGTTTAAATTAAAAGTTTTACGTTTTTATATATATATATATATATATATATATATATATATATATATATATATATATATATATATATATATATATATATATATATATATATATATATATATATATCCAGCTATTTTGATCTTTTTATATTTTTAAAGGACCACTAATAGTTATTTTAACTTTTTTTTTTAAATAAATTAATTATTAAAAAAGTTGAACCTATTAATTACTTTAACTTTTTATATTTTTAAAAGACTCCTTATGATTGTTTTATATTTTATTTTAAATAAAATTAATCATTACATAATAAAATAAAATGGTTTAATATAAAGATTTGTTTATAGAAAAAATATATATCATTTTTATAAAGTAAAATATTTTAAATAAAAAAATTTAATTATTTTTTCTACTTTTAAATAAAATGGAAGAATGAGATTTTTGGTGTGTGTAGATTTTTATTTCAGATTGGTATATGTTTGTGTACATACTTGAAACAACAGTTGCTATAGATATATGTACTGTTATTATATTTTCTATTAATAATACTTAGTTTTTATTTAAAGGGGAGAATTTCATTTATATCATTGGAAACTTTAGATATTACATCTATATCCTTGCAAACTTTAAAATTACGTATATATCATTTTGAAACTATAAAACTCACGTCTATATCCAAATTCATAATTTAATTATATTTAAACTAATTTATTATTTAAAAGCTTATTTGCAAATCAAATTTATATGACTGTATTAAAATACACTTCTCAAATTAGAAAACAACATTAAACCAATTGCCAAATCTGAAACCATCAAGCCTGCAAGCATTATATATATATATATATATATATATATATATATATATATATATATATATATATATATATATATATATATATATATATATATATATATATATATTGAAAATGGTGACCTGCTTAACGTAAATAAATGTTGGAACATGGAATGTAGCTTGCGCAAATCGATACTCAATAAATATCATAACCCCAATCTAACCATTATGACTTTTATGAGAATCATATGTGATGTACCGACTTTGCTTTTTATATTGTAACTTTCTTATTTTTATATCATAATTTAATCATTAAAAAAATCATTAACAATATATAAGATTAAATAGTTGTTTCTATAATAGCATAATGGAAAAGAGAAGAATTGGGTATCGTCGATAATTAGAATCGTAACTTCGACATGGAAGAAATAGCAACAGGAAGCTTTGTAACATTCAATTAGGTTTAATCCTAATTAAATTGGTTTAATGCTAATTTTTAATTTGAGAAGGGTATTTTAGTACAATCGCATGGAATTTTGATTACTAAATAAGTTTTTTCATATCAAATTAATTTAAATCTAATTAAATTATGAGTTAGGATATATACGTGACTTTTATAGTTTGAGATGGATACATATGTAATTTAAAAATTTGTAAGGACATAGATGTAATATTTAAAGTTTCTAAGGATATCTACGAAATTTTCGCTTTTAGTAATCATACAAACTATTGATATTATAAATACACGAAAATTTATACCTAAAAAATCATTAATGAGAGATCCTCTAAGAAAACTTGGGGTCAAATTAGTAGGATTATTTTTAATTCGAGCTTTCTCAAAAGCTAAAAGGGTTCTAAATGCTCTCAAAAGCATGCTGCCAAACGCGTCAACACCCGTAAACCTAAGCAAAAGTGAAAATCCTACGTAATGCACAAAAGACCCTTAGTACTGTGGCGGAACCAGAAATTTTTGCAAGGGGTGGCACAAAATCCCGATAAATAATAATACGATATATTTTTTTAAGTTACAATTTAATTAGAAATAACAAAGTACTCCAAAAGTCTTACATTTCAAAGTTGGTCTCATTTACTCATATTTTGAAAGCTTTCTATTACTCGTTCAATCTTAAAATCCACAAGTAATTTTTTTTCTACACTGCAAATTAAAGTATCGTTCTTTAAATCATCACCTATTTTATTACGCAAGTCAGTAATTAGGAGCTTTATTACGGAAAAACATCTTTCTATTAAGGTGTTTTTCCTCCACCACTTTCATCACTACTACCAATGTTCTTTTTAAAAAAATCAATTAAACCCTACAAACACGATTAAGATTTAAAATTCACAATTAAATATTAAAACCTAATATCACCAACATCGTAACAATGGAGCAACTAATTCACTAGTTTGGTTTTTAATTTCAAGAACTAAATTAAACTAAAACATAAAGCATTAAAGATGAAAATTAAAAAAAAAAAAATTACTTGTTTCATGAGGATTCTGTTAGTGAGAAAGTGTCAAATTGGAGAAGAATTTTAATTGCCAAAAGGTTGTCGTGACTATGGGGCAAGGAGGAGACAGTCAGACAGTCAATCGAAAAAGAAGAAATTGACTTCAATTGTTTTTCCTTCGTAACTCATCAGAAAAAAAAAAAAAAAAAAAAAAAAAAAAAAAAAAAAAAACCTTATTTGTTTTTAATGGGCTAAGCCACCAATTACTGGGCTTCAATATAACATTTGTATTTTTAATGTAATACTCGAAGCAAGCAACTTCAATAGTTCAATGTAAAAAAAATCTACTAATTATTTGAGGGGTAGCACGTGCTACCCCTCCCAACTAGGTAATTCCGCCCTGCCCTAGTAGTTTCTATTTTTAAAATTTGCAAGCTATAATTTCTATATAATCATAACGTCCAAATTAAAAACTTACATATCCATTACAAATTATTGCACACGTGAATATCTACCAAATGTAGTCTACACAACTTGGTTTGTCATCAAACACATTCATCCAAGAACACAAAAGAAAATTTCACACTTGAACACAACTTTCAAAATAATATCATCTCAGTAAAAGACATCAAATTTGGCCAGCATAATCTCCACTAGATTCAATCTCATCTTCCAAATCAATCTCATCTTCAGGATCCAATGATCCATCACCAATGACAATCTCTCCATTCACATTGGACCCATCCCCAGCAGTCTTAGCTTCTTGTATAATACGATTGATCTCATCAACACTTTGAGACGATTGATCACGACTTGTATTCTCATAGTTTGTTTTCTCCCCTTCAACAAGCTCCTTAGGCATGTTCCTTATAAACCATGGATGTTTCTTGATTTCTGCTATTGTGATTCGCTGGAACAGAAATCAAAAAAGAGATTTAGTTTTCATAGAAGTAGAAAACAATTAAATTTGAGGTACCTAGGTGAAACAAACCTAAAACTTGATTACTATTTAATAACATTTTCCCTATATATAAATACATAGTTTATATATGGTTCATTAATAATCAAAAGCTTTAGTTAACACAAGTGATTCTTTTGGTTCTCTATAACACCGTGTACGATGTATATTACTTCGTGAAACCTTTACTTAGAAAGAACCAGTACCTTGCATGGATTGGCAACAAAGATATGAGAAATAAGATGTCTACAATCTTTAGAGACACGCACATAATCTGGTATTGAGTACTGAACGCTCATGATTCTCTAAATATAACAAAAACCAGCCAATGTTATAATCCAGTCAAAACTCACTAATTTCAAACATATAAATGATTTAGATTCTTCAAGTTTTGGTGAAACTTATGATGCGTATAGGTAACTTGAAATCAAATAAAACAAATTTAACATGTGAATGGGTTACGTAGTCAAATCCATGACAATTTAACTCTTGAAACGATCAAGTTTGACCTTATAAAATCAACATATATCTTTTTTTTTTTTTTGCCATGAACAAATACATCTTACCCCGATTGTCTTGCGGAAATTTCGAGGGTCTCTTGGATCCTCAAAAGGGTAAGCCCCTACAAGCATAACATAAAGAGTCACTCCACATGACCAAACATCTGCAATCTAACAAAAAAGCAAAAAATCAGACAAAACTACGATATTTTGTTACAAAACAAAAAAGTAAATAACAATAATAATAAAACCAATAAAGTACCTTGCCATCATATTCTTTACGAGATAGAACCTCAGGGGCAATGTATGCTGGTGTTCCCACAGTCGATTTTGGTTGTGAGTGCAATAGGCCAGACTGGTTGAATGACAAAAAAGGACACAATAAAGAATCAAAATCATTGAATCAAAAGATAAAATTGCACCCAAATGAACAAAATGTAATATATAACCTTAGAATAACCAAAATCACAAATCTTGAGACGTGGGCTTCGGCTTCCATCTAAGAGAGTGTTCTCAAGTTTCAAATCTCTGTGACAAATTTCCTAAAGTTGAAAAAAGACAAATGATTATAAAAAAAACTATACGAAGAGATTAAAATTAATTAGGTGCTAGAGATCAAAGAACAATCTTTACCATTGAATGACAATAGCTGACTCCAGATATAAGCTGTTGGAAGAAAAACCGAGCCTGTATTTCAAAAAGATCATTTCCCAAGTGTTAGTTTTTTTTTTTTCTAGGTTTCATTTGTAAAAGAGAAAAAAGTGATGTAGTTTGAACCTCATCTTCACTGAATCTTCCAGCACTGCAAATCTTGACAAAAAGTTCACCACCAGCTGCATATTCCATGACTATCGCCAGATGTGTTGGAGTTAACAACACCTGCCCACAATTTATTTTTCAAAATAGAAAAAGAAAAATTCTTTCCTAATCTTCGTCAAAGAAAAAAATGGAACTTTTTTAAACATTAAACCATTGAAAATGCCTAGTTTTGCATTTTCCAGCATACCCATATTAAAAAAGAAGTTGGAATCGGTGATATAAACATGTAAAGATTGACCTTTTATTTATCTTTAGATGATTTTCTTGCAAGCTACTTGCAAAGATTGTGGTTCTATCATAAGAAATGGTTACCTCCTTGAACCTAATGATGTTTGGATGCTTAAGTGATCTGTGATTGATGATTTCCCTGTGAACATTTTCATCGATCTGAAACAAGAACTTGAGGTTATTGATTGAAAATCAGTTAATTATAATAGGAAGTTAGATCTAAACAAGAACTTGAGTAGCTAGCATGAAAATAACAAAATGAAAAGTTTTTCATGTTCAAATTACTTATATGCTAGAGGCATTCCATTCCATGGGTTAGCTTTGGAGCAATTGATTGATCACTTAACTAAAACTGAAATTTGTGTTCTTACTCATAATTATTAACAACGTCTAGATACAAGAAGTAGCAACTTGCTGTCATCTATTTGTGTATTGTAGCGTCCTAGTTTCATTTCCTTCTAGTTTTGATTTTTTTTCTTATTAAGGTGTTGTACTTTGAAAATCTTACAATTATAGCATTGTTATTTAACATGTTTTCTTATTAGGACATTATACCTTGAAAGATATATTCAATTATAGCTTTGAAAAGTGTTTTGTGTTTGGATGATATTGCTATAATAAATATAATCAATCAACTTATGTTATTGTTTCTTGCAGTTAAACCCTACTAACAAAGGTCACCAAAATGAACTTCAAAACAGTAACATTTACGGGTTTGGTAAAATAACAGTTAAAAACTTATATAATCTCTCAACAAAAATTTATATCTTAATTATTTATGGAATAAATATAAATAGGATAATCAAAAAATAACCACTTTATATTAATATGACATTTAACCCTATTAATATACCTTTGTTCCTCTTTCAATGTATTTGACTGCAAGCAACTCCTTAGTCTTCTTATCTCTAACCAGCCTTGCCACTCCAAAGTTCCCAGAACCAAGTTCTTGCAATGGCTCATATTTCTCCTCCATTCTACCATACCAACAAAACAACCCCAAATGCACAATCAATCAATCTTTTAGCTCAAAACCCTCCTAAATAATTATATATAAAAAGACTAAAAAAACTCTAGAGAAAGATAGTTACGAATTGTGTTCAAAGCACAAGAGTATCATAAAGATTAAAGAGAAAGAGTCATTGTCAATGGGGGTTTGTGAAAAAGGTGAAGAAAAGTTGCGAAATTGTGTTCAAAGTTGGAGGGTATATATAAAGGGTTTTGCTTTCAAGAGGGAATTGAATAAAGATTCGATTTGTGTAAAAAAAAATCTTTAAACTGCTGAATTGGAGAAGAGACACGTATGAATATAAACAAGAAAGGGTAGGGTAGTCTTGCATTCATGGAGAGAGCGCTGCCTTGAAGGCGCTGGCAAGTGAAGATTGTTCATATCTGTGCCACTTGTCATATGGCCACCTAGGTTTTGAATGTACAAGGAAGGGAGGGAAAGTAAATTGGTCCCACTGTGGAAATATCGTTCAAAATTAAAAGATCTTTCTAGCTTATTTTCGTCTTTACCCTTGAAAGAATATAATCAAGACAAAATTACAAAAACGGTCCTTATAATTTGTCAAAAGCTACAAATTCAGTTCTTGCTATTTTTTTTTATGCAAATTGTCTTTATGTTTTGTATAACTTGCAAAGATGACCATTTTTATAAATTCCTTTAATATACCAGAGCCTTAACCAGCTAGAGGAACACTTAGTTTTATATTTTTGAAAACTAATTAATATTATCTACAAATTGTAAATAAATTAATAATAAAATATTAAAAAACATACTTTTACAAAAAAAAACTTTTTTTAATAAAACAAAATATACTTTTAGCGTATTGTAAAAAAATTACAAACAATTTATATGTTTTTTTTACGTATTTGTTTTATGTAAAATATACGTTTTTATGTATTTAAATAATACGCTTTCGTATAATATGTTATTCATTGTTATAATCCGAAAATATACTTTTAAATACCTAAAAAAACTTAATAACATATTATATGAAAGAGAAATTAAATATCCTCATACATTTTGTTCTTATGTATTTAAATATTCTCGTATATATGTTTTTTACATATTTGTTTTATGTAAATATATGTTTTTATGTATTTAAAAAAATACGTTATCATATAATATGTTATTACATTGCTATAATCCTAAAACATAACGTAAAAATATGTTTTACGATCAAAACAAAAAGATATATTTTTTTACATAAAACAAACTAAAGAGGTTAACATAACGTAAAAATACGTTATCATACAATATTTTATCATGTTAATGTTTTTACGTAAAAAAATACTTGTATATTCGCTTTAAATCAACTAAAGACATTAAGATAACATAAAAGTATATTTTAGGATTATAAGGCAATAACTTATTATACGAAAATGTATTTTTTTAAATACATAAAAAACATACTACACATAAAATAAATATATACAAAAAAAGTTTATGTTTTTTTAGGAATACGTTTTTGTATAATATGTTATACGTTTTTTATGTATTTAAAAGTATATGTTTTCGGATTATAACAATATAATAAGATTTTATACGAAAAATATATATTTTTAAATATATAAAAAAAACATATGTTACATAAATTTAATACGATTTTTTTTTTCTATGTGAGAAAAAAAAACTTATTTTTTTATGAAAACATAAAAATATGTTTTAGGATATGTTAAAAATATATTTTGTTTTAGGATATGTTAGAAATATATTTTGTTTTATTAAAAACAAATAAATTGTTTGTAAATTTTTTTTTACAATATGTTAGAAATATATTTTGTTTTATTAAAAAAGTCTTTTTGTATAAATATGTTTTTTTAAATATTTATTATTAATTTGTTTACAATTTGTAAATAATATTGAGTTTTTAAAAATGTAAAACAAGTGTTGCTTTAGCTTAGTTGGTTAGGCCTTGATTGATTAAGAAAGAGGGAGAGAAGGTCTAAAGTTTGAATCCTACTCTTTTTTGTTGTTTGAATCTTTTTTTTTATCATTTATATTATTTTAAGATAAATTATACAAATAATCCATGTGATTTATCAAATGTCATTAATTCAGTCCCTTTATATTTGAGAAGATGAAAATGCCTTTACAAATCAATTTTGGCAAACCATAGAGACTACTTTTGTAATTTTGTATACAATCAATTAATCATTAATATACTAATATAATTTATTGCTCCTTAATTTCTATATAACATCATGTCTTTTATGAGTTAAACTATGGTATAATGTCAATGAAAAAAAAATGAAAATTGAAAAAAAAAAGAATTTAAAAATCAAATATTATGATTTATAAATTTATGGTTGTTTTTTCGCCCACTTCTTAAAGCATCTCTAATGAGATAATCATCTTTATACCATATTAGCATTTTGATAGTACTTAAATAATATAAATACAATGGTATTAAAATTCTACTAAAAAAAATTAACAAATATTAATAAATTGTTCTTTATTGCATACAGACTGGTTTACTTTGGTATGTTTCGAAGCAAATATATTTTTTTAGATCGTGAGATACTTTTTTTTGAAACAAAATTCTGATATACGTTAATTCGGACTTTAGTTGAAAGAGTACGTATTAAGACGATGCACAAGTTACCTTTGGTATTTCATGGGTTAAACTTTAAAAGGCTTTCAACCCAACAATCTCAAAATTTCTACATTTTATGAAGTAAATCTATTATTTATATTATGAATCAAGTATTTAATTAACTGCATTAAGATGGTGCACAACGGCACTTCCAATGCTCTTTCAACTTAAATTCGCAAATCAACTTATCTTTGATCTTTTACCGGTTAATACTGAAAAGACTTAAAAGTTTAGAACTTGACAATCTCAAAAGTTTTTATTTTTTCTATTATAAAACTAATAAACAATTAACTAATGTACATATTATATTTTATTTGTATTGTATAATTTTTATATTGAGAATTTTTTATTAGATACTTTGCTAAATCATATATCTATTATTATTTGATTAGCAGGTATTATGATAATGATTTATTTAAGTTAAAGATAATTATATTCATATTAGTTTATTATTGAATGATTGTTAACTATAAATTATTAAAAAGTTATTCAAAAAATATAAATTATTTGTTTATCTCGCAGTGGGAAATGGGAACCATTTTTAAAAAGAATGTTAATGTACCGATGTAAAGATAATTATAAGGTAAAATTACAAAAATATTCCTATGGTTTTTCAAAAGTCAAAAAGTTAGTCCTTTGTTATTTTTTTTTTATGAACTATGTGGTTTCCAAAACTTGCATGATCATTTTTCTAATGTGGTTACTGTTCATCTGTTAGTGTGAATGGTATTTTGGTTTTTGTAAGTAACAGAAACTGAGTTTGTGACTATAGGTAAATTATAGGGACCATTTATGTAATTTTTTATATATTATATGTTTATGAGTTTATGGCTTTTCTACCCTTTTACTTTTTAAAATATCATTTTGAACCTTTCACTTTGACTTTGAAAAATATTACTTTCACCACTTTATTTTTAAAATTTTCTTGTTTAACCCTATATAATTTGATTTTTATTAATAACTTTTGGAGCAAAAAAAGGAGAAGATTATGAGGATGAGGCAAGGATCTAGCAAGCAAAGCCTTTAACCTTCAGCTTGGTACTCTTGTGGACTGTTGTAAGTATTCAAGATTCGATTTTTATCTATATATGTAGCTAGATCTTGAGTTTTGCCCCTTTTTCCTCCTTATTCTTGGTTGTTGCATGCATGGACCTCATAAAGTTTGCAATTTTATGAATCTGCAAGGTAAGATGGCCTCATAATGGGTTAGATCCGGCTTTTTGTCAAGCTTTGATGGCATGCATGGATTTTAGGGCATATTTCCCTTTTTTGGCCAATTTTGGCTCCAAGACATGCATTGGACATGCATGTCTATAAAGCATCAACCTTTGGGATGTTATTGAGGTTAGAACCTCTTCTAGAAAGGATGGGTTCCAGATCTCTAGGGTTTTGGGCTTAATGGTTAAGCCTGTGAGTTTACAAGCCTTGACTAAGAGCTTTTAAGCAATTGGAGTGGTTCCAAAGGATAAATTTTGAAACTGTATCCTTTTAGACACATTTGGAGTTCAGATCTGAGCCTTAGAGTCCCTAGAATCAAAGAATCATTTGAATGTGTTAAGTAGGGGAAAAACTCGATGAGTTGTCCAGCCAACTCGGCGAGTTGGCTAGGGTTTTCCCCGATTGTTTGAATATAGAAGGAACTCGACGAGTTGTTAGGTGAACTCAATGAGTTAGGTCAACATGGACTGTTGACTTTGGGCGTTGACTTTGACTTTGACCAAGTTTGACTTTTAAGGGTATTTTGGGTATTTTGGCATTTTGGGATTTTGATGGATGGTGGTCACTTGGATGGATAGGTATTAGTTAGGGCTAAGATTCGGAGTCGGGACCTCATCAGCTATGGATCAGACTGAGAGGTGAGTTTTCCTCACCATACCCAAGGATCGAAGGCACCAAGGCCGGCCCTTTGGATTGTTATCCTGGTTATCGTATGATTATATGTGTAGTGATCTGTTCGATCGGTATCCTAGTAGATAGTATGTTACCATACTGTTTATGATCTGCTGGATCGATACCTTGGTAGATAGGATATGGTTATGCTTAGTGATCAATAAGATCTGTTTGACTGGTTGTAGACTGTTATATGATTATTAGTTATATGTGCACATGTTTGATTGGTGGCTAAGGCTTTTCTGCTTGGTACGTAAGCCAACAGGCCTGGGGTATTCCAACCCGATAGTTGAGGACCCACAGTATGTTCGTATTCCAACCCGATGGTTGAGGGTTTAGGGTATTCCAACCCAATGGTTGAGGATCCATAGTATGTTGGCATTCCAACCCGATGGTTAAGGGCATGGGGTATTCCAACCCGATGGTTGAGGACCTATAGTATGTTGGCAATCCAACCCGATGATTGAGGGCTTGGTGTATTCCAACCCGATGGTTAAGGACCCACAATATGTTCTTTTGTAGATGTGCTATTTTTGCGTTTTGGTACTTTGGGGGAACTCACTAAGATTCGTGCTTACAGTTTTGGTTTATGGTTTCAAATACTTCAGTAGATCGTGGCAAGGTGAAGGCGTGATCGTACACATCTTTGTGTTTTAGGGACTTATGATTTCTGGGATACTCTGATAATGAAAATGTTTTGAAAACTCTGTTGTAAATGACTCTGGTCTTAAATAATGTTTTGGACACAATGGTTTTGTAAACACTTTTTAGAGAAAGGGTTGCTTTGAAAAAGTTTAAATTTTATTGAAATTTTATGAATGTTACATTTCATGGTCTAATGGGCCAATGGTTTGGCCCAGTAGGGCTTTAGGTATGATCTCTCAAGTATAAATATGTATGAATGTTACGTCATTTTGTGTCTTTTATATCTTTAGTGAGTAAGACGAATATCTGGTGAATTGTACATGTTATATATATATATATATATATATATATATATATATATATATATATATATATATATATATATATATATATATATATATACATACATACATACTAGATGTGTGCCCGTGCAAAGCAGCAGCGATAAATAGTTTTTTTGGTGAATAGTCTTCTTACGGGAAAATAATTATTAGATTTTGTTATTAGTTATTATGTAATAAGAAAAAATTACCACTTTTAATTAAAAGATTTATGTTTAGAACTTATATTGTAGTATCCATAAAACTTATATTTATATTGTATGTTTATACATTTGATGTAATTAAAATATTTATGTTTACAACTTATACTTATATATGTATAGAGGTAGGTTCAAATGTTTCTCACATCTATTGTATGCTAGAATGCACCAATAAAAATTTAGTAAACATTAAATGTATATTAAATGATATCTATACTTATAATTTTTTTTATGGAAACTAATTAAATTCGTCATTAATATCAACAATAACATTCTTTCTGAACGACTTCGTCTCTAGAAGAATAAGAGCGTATTTTAGGAAAACGATAGTATATTCTACTAGAATACACTGTCATTCTTCATATTCCATACAACTTCATTGTATTTTAAGTGAGTGAGTCCTGAAAGAACGTTATTGGTAACATAAAAACATAGATACAAATTTATTCTGAAAGAATATTATTGCCGACATTAATGACGAATTTAATTAGTTTCCATAAAAAGAAATCTATAATTATGGATATCATTAATATACATACAATTATGGAAATAATTTAATATCTATCTTTATTTAATTAAATAATTATTTAATTTTACTATTATTGCACACAATAAATGTTAAAAACAAATTAACCTAACCCTATATATATATATATATATATATATATATATATATATATATATATATATATATATATTGTTATAAATTTGATGTAATTAAAACAAGATTAGTAAAACTAAACTAAGAACCTTTAAGAAAGAAGAAAGAAGAAAGAAGAAAGGAGATTTGGAGAGAATTTGATAACTTATATAAAGTATTCAAATTGGTGTATCTTTTACATATGTGATAGTGCTATTTATACTAGTTAAATCACTAGACATAATTAATGAGTTCTTACACATATTTGACATATTTATCATAAGAGTTGAAAATAACTCTTACACATTTGACATTAGGAAATGTTGTCATTCAATTATTTACAACACCCCCCCTTGGATGACATCATTTCAAATTAGAGTTCAACATTGAAGTACTGCCTCATTAAAAACCTTGCTAAAGAAAACCCAGTGGGAAAAAACTTTAGCGAAGGGAAAAAGAGTGCAGTGT
The DNA here is from genome assembly GCF_052625555.1 of Lactuca saligna. NCBI lineage: Eukaryota > Viridiplantae > Streptophyta > Magnoliopsida > Asterales > Asteraceae > Lactuca > Lactuca saligna. The sequence goes on from NC_136422.1 coordinate 151,983,222, forward strand.
ATAGTTGACTCCCCCTTATTTAGACATCTATCACATTATATTCTATGCACATGTCGCATTCCGATGCCATGGACATGTTTCCTGAATATTGCAGTAGAAAGTGCCTTCGTAAAAAGGTCTGCTGCATTGTTACTGGATTGAACATATTTGATTTCAACTTGATGGTTCTTTATAAGCTCTTGAGTGTACTCAAAAAACTTTGGAGGTATATGTTTTGTCCTGTCGCTCTTGATATATCCTTCTTTCATTTGAGCGACACATGCTGAGTTATCTTCATATATTAAAGTTGGACATATATCCTTTTCAAGTCCACATGAAGTTAAAACTAGTTGTGTCATTGATCTTAACCATGTACATTCTCTACTAACTTCATTTAGTGCAATTACTTCAGCATGATTTGAGGATGTGGCAACAAGTGTTTGCTTTTGAGAACGCTAGGAAATTGCAGTACTTCCAGTCATGAATACGTATCTAGTTTGAGATCTAGCTTTATGAGGATCGGACAAATAACCTGCATCTGCATAACCAATCAAACCTTGTTTTGAATCGTTAGGGTAAAATAACCCAAAATCACTAGTTCCTCGAAGGTATCGAAAAATATGTTTGATTCCATTCCAATGTCTTTTTGTTGGGGCTGAACTAAATCTTGCTAGCAAGTTTACTGCGAAAGAAATGTCAGGTCTAGTACAATTGGTAAGATACATAAGAGCTCCAATTGCATTTAGATATGGCACTTCTGAACCAAGGACTTCTTCATTTTCTTCGCATGGACGAAATGGATCCTTGTCAATATTTAATGATCTAACAACCATTAGAGTGATTAAAGGATTTGCATTGTCCATATTGAAACGTTTCAAGACTCTTTCTGTGTAATTTGATTGATGCACAAGTATTCCATTAGGCATACGCTCAATCTGTAAACCAAGACAATATTTGGTTTTTCCAAGGTCTTTCATTTCAAATTCTTTCTTTAAAAGCTCAATCACTTCAAGGATTTCTTTATTTGTTCCAATGATGTTCAGATCATCAACATAGACTGTTATGATCACATATCCAGATGTTGTTTTCTTAATAAATACACATGGACAAATAGTGTTATTTTTATAACCTTTACTTGTCAAATAATCGCTTAAACGATTGTACCACATGCGCCCAGATTGCTTTAAACCATACAAAGATCTTTTTAAATTTATAGAATACATTTCTTTTGGTTTTGTACTTAACGCTTCAGGCATTTTAAATCCTTCAGGGATTTTCATATAGATATCACTATCAAGTGATCCATACAGGTAAGCTGTAACAACATCCATAAGACGCATCTCTAAATTTTTAGATACTGCCAAGCTGATTAAATATCTGAAAGTGGTTGCATCCATTACTGGTGAATAAGTTTCTTCATAATCGATTCCAGGTCTTTGAGAGAAACCATGAGCAACAAGCCTGGCCTTGTATCTTACAATTTCGTCTTTCTCATTTCTTTTTCGTACGAAGATCCATCTATATCCTAATGGTTTCACAACTTCAGGTGTGAGGATAATGTTCCCAAAAACCTTTCTCTTGTTAAGAGAATTTAATTCAACTTGCATAGCTTCCTTCCATTTAGCCCAATCATTTCTTCTTTGACATTCAATGACAGATTGTGGTTCAGGATCATCATTCATAATATCACATGCAACTGAATAAGAAAATATTGCATTTATACTGTCAGTTTCATTTTGGTCACATATTCTATTTGGCTGACCATAATTTTGTGCATCATCCTCTTTTCCTGGGGGAATTTGAATAATTCGTGTTTCTCCAGGAACACTTTCCTCATGATCTAGTGCATTTTCTGCTCCTCTTCTTTTTCGTGGGTTCTTATCCTTAGAACCAAATGGCCTTCCACGCTTCAGGCGTGTTTTAGACTCTTGAGTGACTTTATCATCAGATTGTCCATGTGGAATGTCAATTCGAGCTGGAACATTGACAGCGGGTATATATGATTTAGTCACCCTTTTTGTGTCAGTAAATGCATCAGGTAATTGATTTGCCATTTCTTGGAAATGTATTATCTTTTGAACTTCTATATCACATTGCCTTGTGCGAGGGTCAAGATATGATAAAGAAGGCTCATGCCATGACACATCCTTTTCCATGATCTTCTTTTCTCCACCTAATGATGGGAAATTTGTCTCATCAAATTGACAATCTGTTAGACGTGCTGTGAAAACATCACCTATTAATGGTTCAAGATATCTTATAATAGAGACTGACTCATAACCAACATATATTCCCAATCTTCTTTGAGGACCCATTTTTGTCCGTTGAGGTGGTGCAATAGGGACATATACTGCACACCTAAAAATTCTCAAATGGGATATATTTGGTTCTTGACCGAAAGCAAGTTGTAGTGGAGAATATACATGATATGAACTTGGTCTTATGCGTATCAATGATCCAGCATGTAAGATTGCATGGCCCCAAACAGACACAGGAAGTTTGGTCCTCATTATAAATGGTCTAGCTATTAGCTGGAGACGTTTAATCAGTGATTCAGCTAAACCATTTTGTGTGTGTACATGAGCAACTGGATGCTCAACAATAATTCCGACAGACATACAATAGTCATTAAATGCTTGTGAAGTAAATTCACCAGCATTATCAAGTCTCACTCTTTTGATAGTATAATCAGGGAAATGTGCCCTTAATTTAATAATTTGGGCAAGAAGCTTTGCAAATTCCATATTACGAGTTGATAATAGGCAAACATGAGACCATTTGCTGGATGCATCTATTAAGACCATAAAGTATCTAAATGGTCCAGATGGAGGGTGAATCGGTCCACATATATCACCTTGAATTCTTTCTAGAAATCTAGGTGATTCTCTTTCAACTTTCATTGGAGAGTGTTTTATAATTAACTTTCCAAGGGAACAAGATGTACATGGTTTTATGCTATTGGATTGAGGGAACTTTTGGTCCTTCAATGGATGCCCATGTGTATTCTCAATTATCCTTCGCATCATTGTTAATCATGGATGGCCCAACCTATCATGCCATAAACTGAATGTCCCAGGATCACAATGTTTTCCTTCAATTACCATATTTGATTCAATCATATGTATATATGTATAAAGCAGACCAGAATCAAGTGTTGGTAGTTTTTCAAGCACATGACTTTTGTCTATAATATACATATATTTCTTATTTTCAATGGTCACAATCTTTGTGTCATATCCTTTGAAATATATGTCATTGAAACTTAATAAGTTTCTATTAGACTTTGGAGAAAATAAGGCATTTTCTATACAAAAGTTTGTACCATTTGGTAATATAAAATGGGCTTTCCCGGTTCCCTCGATCAAGTCTGCAGGACCTGATATTGTATGTACAATTGTTTTTGTTGGTACTAATTTTGAAAAATATTTCTTTGATTTCAGAATAGTATGTGTACTACCACTATCTGCTATACAAAGATCTCTAATCTTTTCTTGGTGTTGTGCTCCAGTTGGACTCATATTAAACTTCACATATGAAAGGAATAATAAGTGAATAAACATAATGATAATTATTATTAAAAGAAAGTTCATTTATTGAAGGAAAGGCATTACATGCAAAGTAAACAAAGGAAAAACAGTTTTACTAGAACAATAATAGATTTTTTTTAGTTAATGTCTTCCATGTCATTGCAAAAATCGGCAACATTTAGCGGAGTGAATTCAACATTATCAATGAGGTGTGCTTCTTTTCCTTTTCCTTTAATGGACTCTTGATAAAGTTGACAAAGATGTGCAGGTGTGCGACAGGTCCTTGACCAATGGCCTGTGCTACCACATCTATAACATGAACCATCAGATTTTTGTGATGTCCCAGTGTCATGCCTTGCCACTTTGGCCTTATCTTGTGTGTGGACATTGTTTCTTTGTGAATGTTGGTAATTATTCCTTTTCTGGCCACGACCACGATTATTACCTTGTCCACGACCAGAATTATGGTTCTGATTATGGCTTTGGTTTCGATTAAAATAGCTACGGTCTCGTCCTCGACCACGACCACGCCCTCGTCCACGTGTATTGTTTCGATGACTATCAATATTTGTAGCATTTGCTTCAGGAAGTGCTACTGATCCTGTTGGACGAGATTCATGATTTTTCATCAAGAGTTCATTGTTTTGCTATGCAACCAGCAGACATGCATTTAGTTCAGAATATCTTGTGAACTTTTGCATCCGATATTGTTGCATCAAGGTAATGTTTGTTGCATGAAATGTGGAGTAAGTTTTCTCCAACATATCTTCATCAGTAACTTCTTGTCCACAATATTTGAGTTGTGAACATATTCTGAACAAAGCTGAGTTGTATTCATTTACTTTCTTAAAGTCTTGAAACCTCAATGTTCTCCATTCATCTCTAGCATTTGGAAGTATAACTTCCTTTTGATGATCACATCTTTCTTTCAAAAGATTCCAGAGAATACTTGGATCAGTAACATCAAGATATTCAAATCTTAACATTTCATTAATATGCTTACGAAGAAAAACTTGTGCTTTTGCTTTGTCTTGTGCCAAGCAATTATTAAATTCATTTATAGCATTTGAGATTCCCCTGGACTGAAGATGCATTTTTACATCTATCATCCATGGCATATAGTTTTTCCCGCTAACTTCAAGTGCTGCAAACTCGAGCTTTGCAATGTTGGATATAATGTAACTATAAATTTTAAACAAAATAAAAATTAAAATCCATTTATTTCAATAAATATTAAACAAAAAAGAAGCGGTAAAGCTAACATTGCATACAAGCCTAAAAGTAGATGAAATTCCATATTATCTTCGATGTTAAAGATTGGGATAAAAAGTAACATGACTATTATAGTCATGATTATCACAAACGGGTGAATCATCATGAAGCTTGATTTCTTGAAATTAATTTGTTTGATAGAAAAGAGAAATATTTATTGTGGGTAAAATAAACAGGGTAAATATGTTTATTTATAGTAAAAAAAATATAGCCGTTGTTTTTACTGTTTATAACTGTTGTGTATATATATATATATATATATATATATATATATATATATATATATATATATCCGTTTTGTATATTTATAAATCATTTAATAAGATTTATAACTAATACATAACTTTACTTTGTATAATTTTACTAATTAGATACATTAATAAATATTAGTAAATGTTAAAATAAAATTATAAAGAGTAAAAAATAAACATTGACATGTATAAATAAATATAATTTAAATGTTAGTATGCATAAAGAAAAGTCAGTTGGATAATATAAATGTTAGTATGCATAAATAAAAGTTAGTTGCATAATGTAAATGTTAGTATGCATAAATAAAAGTTAGTTGCATAATGTAAATGTTAGTATGCATAAATAAAAGTTAGAATACATAATGAAATGTTAGTATAAGAAATAAAAATCGTTAGTAGTCCATAATGTATAAGTTTTATTAATTCATTAGTATTATTATTATTTTAATATGATGAAGGTTTTTATAATTAATAATGTTTTTACTAAGTAATACATATATTGATTAAGATAGATGTGATTTCCACTTCTAAATAACCTTTGTTTGAGCTTTCGTGCTGATAACGTGTTATAAGTTTGATGTAATTAAAACAAGATTAGTAAAACTAAACTAAGAACCTTTAAGAAAGAAGAAAGAAGAAAGGAGATTTGGAGAGAATTTGATAACTTATATAAAGTATTCAAATTGGTGTATCTTTTACATATGTGATAATGCTATTTATACTAGTTAAATCACTAGACATAATTAATGAGTTCTTACACATATTTGACATATTTATCATAAGAGTTGAAAATAACTCTTACACATTTGTCATTAGGAAATGTTGTCATTCAATTATTTACAACATATATATATATATATATATATATATATATATATATATATATATATATATATATATATATATATATATATATATATATATGGAAGGGTTATATGGAAAATAAACAATTAGGGCAACACATGTTGGAACCAATGAAAGCATGACAACACATCATTTTGGAATAACTACATAAATAACTTCCATAGTAGATTGCTTATGAATAAAGAAATGGACACGTGTCACTTGATCATTGGTTCCAACATATGTTGCCCTAATTGTTCATTTTCCATTGAACCTACTTCTATATATATGACATCGAAGTTTGTTGTCTAGGACCCCCATAGCTTGCAACATTCGTTTCTATCCTCTTCAAGTATCCGTCTTGGGGAAGGGACAATCATATATCTTATATGTCTCTATATATATTGGAGTCTTCTGTCTCTCCAAAAGGGCTCTTTAGATTAAGTCACAAACTCCACATATATCTTACACGTGCCACACATCGTTACAATACACCACTTTCTTAATTTCGTAATACCCATGATGATTCTTATAAGAGTTATCGGAAAGTTGCCATAAACCAAATATTGAGCGTTCACGTCCAGTTTGGGACGAAAAATGTGGATTTGAAAATAGAGTGAGTAACTTGTGTAAGTTGGGCATTCATGCCCAACCTACTAGGGGGTTGGGAAAAGCTAGGCAACACCTCCCGGACCCATGTCGGTTTGGGGCCCAAACGGAATTATGCTTAATATGTTTTATATAATACATATATTACAAAAATTTTGAATGTAGATGTAGATTTGGCTTGGACAAATTTCTTTTACTAGATTGGCCACGTTCGATTCCTATCTATGCATACTTCTTTAATTCTTTTTAATTATAACCCCAAAAGATAATAATATACGGAACCTTTTGAAAGGTTTCCTAATATAATATAAAATTGCTATATTACATTGGTCGGCGATGTTGACAGGATCAAGATATCAATTTGTTCTTTAACAATCTATAAAAAAGAATATAATACCGGCGCCCAAAGAATTTAGTTGAATTTCATATTTCTAAAGTTTACCTAAGGAATACTATTTATTATTTTACCTTTTAATATATTTAATCAATTATAGTTATACATTAAAGGACGTATTTTTCGGTTCAGTTCTTTTTTCGGTTTTTTATAAAGAAACAAAAACTGAACCTGAAATTCGGTCTTTTTAAAATCCCAAAACAGAATTTTAGGCTTTTCAAAATAGTTCGGTTAGTCGGTGACTTTGGTTTTGGTTGGGTATTAGTTTTCTTTGTACTCCCCGGAGTTGCATTGGGTGTAGCATTAAACAAAGTCCATTTTTTATATTTATAATTGCATAATATAGGGGGCCCAGTTTCGGGATCTTAAGTGTATTATAATATCACTGGTGTCAATCAAGCCCATGTAGTTGGTGACTGGCACAATACCGGCAAAAATATTTGTAAGTTTAAATACACGTTATATATTATTACAATACCAAGTGTTATAAATAGAATTTATACATACAAATGAACATGTTTGCTATAGTAGTTTAAAAAAGCTCAAATTCTTGATCAAGAAGTTGGAATGTCTCAAATACAGGCAACTTGAACATATCAGCCTTAGTTTAACCAATCTACAAACACAGAGGATACATAGTTAAACAAAGAATGTTGCAATGATTTCAGAGGTTTTAATTTAGTTGATAAAGTTTCAAAAAGAAGAAAGCAAAATCATCAAGAGGCGGAAGAAAGAATTACCAAGTGGAAGTTGGACAAGGAGGAGAAGCAATTTTCGTGATCCCTTCTAACATCAGCAACACGGACTTCATAGAGGGACGAAGAGCAGGTTCATCATGAATGCACCAAAGTCCGACTTTAACCAGCCTCTCCAATGCCGCCATATCCACTTGTTCATCACCAACAAGCAGATCCAGTTGCCCTATTTCAAAGCACTTGTAAACCCAAGTAGAAAGAACTATCTCTTCCGTATTCGATACATGTACTTCCAGGTTCCTTCTGCAACAAATGGTTTCCAGCAACACGATCCCATAGCTGAAGATATCGACCTTCACTGAGATTGGGACGTTTTTCTGCCACTCGGGTGCCAAGTACCTGTAAGACAGAAACACGTGGTGTGTCGATTTGAAGAAAACAGTAGTTGAATAAGTTTGGTGTTAGAGATTTAGTAGTATTGTTATCATACCCTCTAGTCCCTCGAACCATGGTGAATGTCTTGGTTTGATCTGGCATTAGTAATTTGGCCAATCCAAAGTCGGAGATTTTAGCAGTCCAGAAATCATCCATCAGAATGTTTTGGGGCTTTATGTCGCAGTGAATGATGGGTGTTTCACATTCTTCATGAAGGTAGAGGATTCCTCTTGCCACATCTAACGCGATTTGCACCCTTTCAGACCAGTTTGGAAGCGTTTCTGACCTAAATAACCGATCTGCAAGGGTTCCATTGCTCATGTATTCATAAACGAGAAGCCTCTCTTTACCTTCTGCACAATAACCGAAGAGGCGGACTAGATTCTTGTGATGTGTTTTGCCGATCACTTGCATTTCTGCTCGGAATTCCCTCTCACCTTCATCCACCACCTTCTCAAGTCTCTTCACTGCTATCACTTTGTTCCCTTTGTAGAAACGCCCTTTATAGACTCTTCCAAACGACCCTCTTCCTAGCTCATGCTTGAACCCATCGGTTGCCTTTTTAAGCTCCTTGTAAGTATATGATTGCAGGATGAGGTCCTCCGCTAATCCCAAACTTCTAGTTTCCAACAATCTCTTGTACTTTAGAAGACGGAATTTGAATACGAAATATCCCGTCAAACCTAGCGAAAAGCATGAATATATGGAAAAAACAACGCTCATAACAAGAATTATAACCCATGTCTTCTTGCCTGTGGTCAGCACTTTCTCAATCCTCTGTGTTGGCTCCAAAGAACTAGCATTAATGGATGCATTGGCTTGGACATTATAGAGGCTTACATTGGGCGTCTTGAAGAACATCATAGGCATGGTGGAATCATCGTCAACTCTTTTCACGTACCTAAGTGGGAACTTGTGTTTCTCACAGTTACCATTACTGAAAAAAGCTGCATCACAATTGCAATCCTCCAAACAGGAGTCGCTACAGCCCTCCTTGTTGTCGGGAGTGAACACAACGTAAGGATGATCATCACACACTAATCGCTCTTCGGGAACCATGTTGTAATATGTAATGTTTTCTTTCCCGCTTTTGCACATTGCTTTTGTTAAATTCCTTTCACAGCCCCTAGACTTCAAATCGGGGTATACAAAATCATAACCCGGCAGGCAAACACAATAGGGTTGTTCATCATTCATAGTGCAATAGCTGTTGAAGCCGCAGAAGTTCTTCACATTACAAGGAGGATCTGGCACTTTCCATACTATGGGAGGGGGGCGGGAGTTATAATTAGTATGGTTGTAAAGATACAGCCGTAAGATTCCATCATCACCGATTGTGACACGATATGTAACATTATAATTCGATTCAGCATAAAGATGCTTGATGATGTCTGAATCACTTCCATTGATAATGAGTAAGCCTGTATCATTCAGGTGCAGATAGTTGCTCGAAATCATATCATACTGATTGGTATTTGAAGCCCAGTATGCATTTTCGGAACCATCGTCCGTGTTCATTGGATACATAACAAGATTACCGTCCATCTGCATCTTAATACGAAAGCGTCCACTAGAGTAATTGGTTTTAGACACACTCGAAACCAATTCATTCCCACCAAAAAGACTCTGGCCTTGTAACAAAGTATCGGTAGGATAGTTGAAACTCTGCCATATTACACCCATTTTATCATCGTACAGTACAAAATTTCCAGTGTTGCTCATCACTGCATATGAAACGTTGGCTGCAATAGTCTTTTTAACCCCACCATCCTCACAGCTTAAAACCAATTCTCCTTCACGAGTAAGTGTTAGTGTGGCATTTGGTGAAACGGGTGGATCATCTCGATAAGCAGTCCACACAACCATATTTTCTCCGGAGCTCTCTAACCAGATTGCGACCACATAGCCAGTGTTTTGTTGATAAAACCCAAATGCAAACCTTTTAGACTGGGAGTACCATGCATTCGTAGCTTGTGTACCAGCAACAAGTGAGGATCCCAAGTCAATGGATCCTCCATCAACCTTTGTCTCCAGGAATTGAAAGATGAACAGAAAAACAAGCATTAATGAGGCCATGATCACAAGCTAGCTATACGGATAAGGTACTTACCTGTGAATTAAGACGATCGAGAGACGACAGCACTGGCAGGTTAATTTGGAGCATTTCCTTTCAATTATTTGAAACAAATCATACCAACTGAGACCACTAATTCTCTCTCTTCCTATTTTCCATTCAAATTAAATGACCGGCGAGTTTTCTCGTAATAAGTCTTCGTACAAGTCTTCGCCTTATAATTTACTTTTCCTTATCAGAAAAACACCAGCTAATAATATGGTTAATTAATTGTTTTATTTTGTTTTTTGTTTTTGAACAGCAAGAATTCGATTAAGACCAGCAAGAAGCTAGGAAAACGTAAACATTACATCCACATATCCCATTTTAAGTTCCCAACTTTTTACTTCTAAAACTACACCGCAAAAACGAGACATATATATATATATATATATATATATATATATATATATATATATATATATATATATATATATATATATATATATATATATATATATATATATATATATATATATATATATATATATATATATATATATATAAAACACATCTGAAGCTAGATGAGGGATACTTTTATAAGTGCTCTTGAAGCACATGTCACAAAAAGGTCTTATGACAACTTCAAATTTACGAATTTGAAACACCGACCAATTAATTGTTGCTTTTTTATACAATATATAAATAATTAATGGTCAATAATTAAATAATGAATCTGTTAATTAAAATATAAAATATTAATTTATAGATAAAAATATATCAAACCGAATTAACCGAATTAACCAAATATTATATTTGGGTTTACGTTTGTTTCCAATTTTTATCCTACTCCTGGTGACAGCTACTCATGTTTGGTTTTTATGTAAAGAAGCCCCGCTGTTATCACATATCCATTTCGTGAGTTCCTTTTCCCTGCTGATGTGAGTGTTGTCTACTTTTCATCGCGAATATTTGTTGTGGACCATGAATGGTCGCATTTTTTCCACACGCTTTCTGGATTAGAATAGACATGACTGAATTCTTGTACATTGGTAGTAAATATATTTAGGTCTCAAGATAAAAATATCGATCTATCATTTTACTTCAATTCGGTTTCTTCTTATTTTGCTGATTTGGTGCTCTTATAGCATCTCACTCTCACCTCTCTAATATGGCCTTCATGTTACTTATCTTCCTGAGACTATTCTTTGTTTTAGTAATTACCCAAGGATCTGACTTCACCTCCTGTGATATTACCTTAGGTTCCTCATTGATCCCAGACACAAACCCTTCATGGCGCTCACCTTCTGGCCTTTTTGCATTTGGTTTCTACCAGCAAGATGATGGTTTTGCAGTTGGGATATGGCTCGCAAGCAAACCAGAAATCACAGTTGTTTGGACTGCAAATCGTGATGACCCACCCGTCTCTACAAACAGTAGTATTGAGCTCACCGGAGATGGTTGGCTGCTTCTCCACACTACTGACGGTGAGGATAAAAACATCACAAGTCAGAATTTTCAGGCGACCTCAGCTTCTATGCTGGATTCGGGTAATTTTCTACTCTACGATCAATCTAGTGTCATATGGGAAAGCTTTGATTACCCTTGTGATACAATATTAGGAGGGCAAAAACTAGTTATAGGGGATCAGCTAGTCTCTAGTGTCTCTGCTTCTCAGCACACGAGTGGAAAGTTTTTTCTTGTTTTCCAGGGTGATGGAAACCTTGTGGCTTACCCTCAAATAAAGACGAGGGGCAGCATTGACTCATACTGGTCCAGTGGAACGTATAATTCATATTATAAGTATTTGAACCTCAGCCCTACTGGGTCTCTGTCCATGGTGGGGTTTGGTGTCACAGAGAGGGTATTGAATTTAACAAGGAGCCTAGAGTCGAGAAAGAACGTCGACACAGTAATCTTCCGTGCTACTCTCAATTGGGATGGTAACTTTGTTTTGTATTCCCACAGATTCACAAGCCCCTCAAGTAACTTGACTAGCATAATGAAAATGGAATGGGCAGCCTTACAGGATCCGTGTGATGCCAAAGGAATATGCGGTTTTAACAGTTACTGCAGTTCTAGCACTTCCGGGAATTTTCAGTGCCATTGCTTTCCTGGTTTCTTATTTGTCAACGGGACAAGAAATGTCACGTCCAACGGCTGTTACAGAAACTTCACCGATGAGGAAGCCTGCAACCGGAAATTAGGACTACAACTTTCCTACAATATTACTGTATTGGACAATATGATGTTGCTTGCACACTACGCTTACAGCTCGGTGATGAATCTTAGCAAGGATGGTTGTGGCCAATCTTGCTGGGATGATTGCAACTGCTGGGCGGGTCTGTTTGCAGAAGATGGTAGTTGCAAAAAGCTCAAGGTTCCCATCGTTTATGCAGTGCTTAATAAAAGCAGGTTAACCGCAGTCTTCATTAAAACTAGTTTCCCATATAAAGAAGTCAAAGAACCACATTTACGAGGCTCAACGAACATAAATGTAATCGTGGCTGAAAGGAAAAAACTTGTTTCCATTCTAGGCATAACACTTGGTTGCATTGCTCTTATGTGTTCGGTGTTGGCATTCTCTGCTTTCTTCTTCTACAGAGTGCATGCTCATAGGTACCAAGCGATATCAGAAAATGTTGATAATGGGTTTTATAGAGATCATTTTTCTCTACGAGCATTCACATTCGACGAGCTTCAGAAAGCAACAGATGGTTTTAAGGAAGTGATAGGCAGAAATTCTTATGGGGAAGTCTATAAAGGCTTTATTTCAGATGGCAGCAAGGCTGTTGCTGTGAAGAGACTGGAAAGGATGTTTGAAGGAGAAGGACGGTTTCGAGCAGAAATTACTGCTATCGCTCAAACTCATCACCGCAACTTGGTCCGTTTACTTGGTTTCTGCATACAGGGAGCTACAAAGCTACTTGTTTATGAGTTTATGAGCAACGGCTCACTGGAAGATGTTCTCTTTAACGCGGAAGCACCACCTGGATGGAAACAACGTGTCGGAGTGCCACTGGATGTGGCAAGAGGAATCTTGTATCTTCACGACGAGTGTGAAGCTCGTATAATACACTGCAATATAAAGCCTCATAATATTCTCTTTGATGAGGCTTGGACTGCTAAGATCTCTGATTTTGGGTTATCAAAGCTTTTGAGGTCAAATCAGAGCGGAACCCTCTTGAGTGTCGGTGGTGAGCGTGATGGGGGAACAAGAGGATACCTCGCACCTGAGTGGCACAAGAACACGTTGATCTCCACCAAGGTTGATATCTACAGCTTCGGGGTTGTACTTCTGGAGATTTTGTGTTGCAGAAATAGAATGGAGATAGACGTTCTTTCTACTTGGGTTTACAACTGTTTTGTAGACAAAGACTGGAGTAGGCTGACGGGAGATGAAGAAGTAGATGTCAACATGTTGGAAAAGATGGTGAAAGTTGGACTGCTGTGCATTCAAGATGATCCAGATGCAAGGCCTTCTATCAAGAATGTTATCCTGATGTTAGAAGGAACTGCTGATATTCCAATCCCTCCATCACCAACTTCTCCTCATTTGATCTTAGTTTGATCGGTATCTTTAATTTGCCTTTTGGGTTTTATTTGAAATATTGCTTGTTGTCATTCATCCAGAGACAAAGCCAAAGCCATATCCTTTCTATTTACCATGTAATAATTATTTAATGGAAGAGATGCTTACCTAGCTAAAAATGAAAGAAATCCTCCTTCATGAAAGAGAACAGATGTAAAACTCCTCCTTCAAGAAATAAATCCTTGAACGAGAGCTCTTTATTCGTGATTAAGTACACCTTGGGCCGATCTTGGTTTTTGGAAGGTCTACCAATAAGGCCACGAGGTATGGGCTTCATTTCACGTAGGAATCCTATGCGGATCCTATGTGGAATACAACCTCTAATAGGTGTAATGGTGGTGTGGATTGAAGCCACTCACAAGTTCTCACAACCAATCAAAATCATTTACCTCTCTCTCTCTCTCTCTCTCTCTCTCTCACCATTTTCAACCCATATTGAATGCTTTGTGAATAAATCTTGATGATAATGTGGAGAGATGTTCACCCCTTTACCATACCCAATGACCTAATAAAAACTATTTACTAACTTCACCAATACCAAAGTCCATTTCCCAAATTATTGTTTGCTTCATATTTTCATATTTATATTTCAATTTATATTTTTAAAGGCTTTATTTTTAATATTAATTTTTAATATTTTTATTTGTGTTATATATTTTTTTGATGAAACCTAAAACAATGAAAAAAAAATTAAAATAATCTATTCATATATTTTACATCAACTATTATATATATATATATATATATATATATATATATATATATATATATATATATATATATATATATATATATATATATATAGTTGATGTAAAATATATGAATAGATTATTTTAAAAGACTTCAAATATATATATATATATATATATATATATATATATATATATATATATATATATATATATATATATATATATATATATATATATATATATATATATAAATAAGATCAAAGTTAAATAAAAAGACTTCAAAAATAAAAAAATTAAAAAAATAGACAAAACCAATGTACTATTAAAAATACTAGCCGTTACCCGCGTACAGCGGCGGGGACAAATAGCTTCTTTCAACGATATTTTTTTTTTTAAAAAAAAATGTTATGTTCCAAAAGAAAGTTCATGTCGTGGGTGAGAGGAAGGGCAGTAGTCGTGATAGTGGTTAGTTGAAGGCGGAAGGAGGCAGATCGGCTGTGGTGGTGGTGGTTATACTGTCTTGGTTACTGGTTAGGGTTCTTCGAGAGAGTGTGCGTATATTTCTTACTTTGAAGGGATTACGAAGATAGATATTATGAGATGGCTTGTTACCAATGTGAGAGAAGAGATCCTCTATAAATTGTTGATATTGACCGCTTCAAATGGCTGAAGTGTTGAGATTGACGAGTTCAATTTGCAAATGAATTCTTCTATTAATTGGATACCAGATTTTTAGAGGATAAATGATAGGGTTAAAGTTTTAATATTATTATATTATAAATGAGTTGTACTTCAAGCTTAATAGTTTGGACGTCTTAAAAAAATAATATTATTATATTCAATCTATTTATAGAAATAGTTAGATTTCTTTTATAAGTAGTAAAGATAAATATCAAAAAACTATTATCCAAATCTCTTGCTTTATAATACCCTAATTATTCTACAACCACTTTGTTTTTCCAAAGGGGTTGGCTAAAAAGAAACCTTATTTTACCATTTAGACAACCTTAATTAATTTTTGAAATATTTTTATTGGTTGAAATTGCATTGTTTTTCGAAAAAACTGATTATAAGTAGTTGATTATAGATTGACTTTTTATAAAAATGATGATTGGGTGTCTAAGGGGTGTCTTATTAGGCTTGAGCCTTGAGCGAGTGGACTCGTCACCCCTCTCGTCAAACAAGATGCTAAGATATCAAGCACCACTCCTTTGGATTTGCAAAGGGAGGTGTTCAGAAGTTTGCACCAAGCAAATAGCGAGAGGAAACAAGAGACAGAAGATGTAATGGTTTATTATGATTGGTTCATAGCTATTGTTATTTTTATCTTTTTTTTTTTTCAAAATAAACATTATTAATTTAACACACCATTACTCCCTATCAAATGTTAAAAGTTTGTTGCTAAGAAAGAAAAATAATGTAGCACTCAAAATGATGATGTGACAAGATGCTAGCCTTAGCAACACCCTTCCCAAATTATTTTACCATTACCAAATAATTCCCTAATTGTCGGCTTGTTGCACCAACTTAATCATGCTACCTTAAATTCTCGAATGACAATCTCCGTTACTCGGCCTTAGCAATTTTATGAGTTGGCCCTAACTTTTGGTCCATGGTCTTAATGCGTATACTTTCAAAACAAAGAGAATAATATTATATTTTTTAGATAAATAAATTAAATATAAGCATTAAAAGATCCATATGATTATTTTATGTATGTCTAAAAGCATACTTTTAGACATTACGTATGTGTATTCACTTCTTATCTTTGAAGACGTTGGAAAGTAAGCCATTGAGGTGAAATATTACTTTCCATCAATTAATATAGATTTATTAATAAAGTAATAACGTACAGCAACTTGGTGTATAGCATTTTATATTGAAAATGTTTCAGTGCATATGGTATTTGGTTTTATCTTTTGCTCATGTTGTTTTGAAGTGATTTAGAAAAACAAAAACATCATAAAAAAAAAAAAGTTAAACTAGAAAATGCTTTAGATCGTATCATGTTATTTCCTAAGACCGGAGAGTGTGGATGGGAAACTCCCTTCATTTTTTGTGGGTCACAACAAAGACGGAAGTAATTAGTTGGCAGATGTATCATGTGCTACCCCTCAATTCCTCCAAACAATGTAGATTTGATCCATTTATATCCAAACTAATCATGATATTTTTTTTTAATAATTTTCCTTAATCATGTAACTTACTAAATCGATCAAATTTTTTTTTTCTTCATTGTGTCTAAGAACTTAAAGCATTAAAGTCGTGACCATTTAATCAACCTAACTAACAGAATAAAAGATAAAAGAAGAGCATGTCATAACTTAATGAAGCTTTTCACAAAACCATTGGATATAATTTTTCAATTGAAAGACAAAATGCTTGAGTTATATTCTTTAAAAAATATTGCTTTTTTTTTTTCTCTATCAACTTCAATAATTATTTGCAATAAAAATTGTATATAATTGATCATTTTCGTTTCATAATTGAACTTAATTCAATAATATACTATTAAAACAAAACTAAGATAAATGAAATTGGATTTGTTTTGTTTAAAACTACGTTGTTTAAAAGGTTCTATTCTTAAGCTTAGATATATAAAAACCACATATTCACTTTATTTATATATATATATATATATATATATATATATATATATATATATATATATATATATATATATATATATATATATATATATATATATATAATTACCAACGATATGCTTTTTGAACCACTGTAAGTCAGATTATATTTTCTATTACAAAATAGAAGCTCAATTAGTTAGTCCATTGCCCATTTAAACATATGTTTTTTTTTGTGAACACCTAAATTACAAAAGGATCTAAGGGAAAAAAGAAATTGATATATTTTTTGATTCATATGATCGTCGCTGTTTTACTTGACGCTGCTTCCTGCTTCACCATAACTTTCCTTGGCAAAGCTTATTCACCCATTTCGTTATTGGCTCACTTACGGAATATGAAACAAGTAATATTTAATTTTCCATCTTTAATGTTTTATGATTTATTTTAATTTATTTGTTCAAATTGAAAACCTAATTAGCCAACTAGTTGCTCACTTGTATTATGTTTAAATCTTCAATTGTGAATTTTAAATCTTTAATTGTATTTGTAGGGTTTAACTGGAAATTTTTTTAAAATGATATTGGATGTTGGTAGTAGTGATGAAAGCAGTGGAGGAAAAAAACATCATCCTCAACCTCAACCACAACATATTCCACCTAGTTTTGATATTAATAATCTTCCTTCGGACCCGATGGATAGACCAAGAATTATATCATATCATCCAAATCAAAGGGATGAAATAAGGAGAGCATATTGGAGTAAAGGACCTTCTCAACCAAAGGCCATGATTTTCCATCAATAAAAATTGGTGGTAAGAACAGTCGTTTTGTAAAGGAATGGTTTGATGAATTTAATTGGTTAGAGTATAGCACAAAAGAGAACAAAGCTTATTGTTTATGTTGTTACTTGTTTGGAGATATTGTGGGGCAACAAGGGGTAGAGATGTATTTGTGACAGGAGGCTTTGACACTTGGAGTAAAAAGAAATCATTGAAAGATCATGAAGGTAAAATTTACAGTCATCACAACAAAGTAAAACAGAAATGTGAAAATCTAGTGAAGAAAAATCAATCTATTAGTAAAGCTTTTCATAAGCAAACTGAAGTTGAAGCAAGTAACTATCAAATTCGATTATGTGCTACAATTGATAGATGTAGATTTTTATTAAAAAATGTTGGTGATTTTAGTGTCACCATGTCATTTTAAGTAACTAGAACTAACATGTGAGTTAAGGGGCTTCATAATTTGTACTCTAATATGTGTATGGGGTTGTGCGGAGTGCGCGCATATATAAGATCGAATTAGAAGTCGGTTTTGACGACTAGTCGGGGGTCCAGGGGCAGCGCCCCTGGGTCCGGGGTTTCCAAAGGGGAAGCACCCCTTTGGCGGGGTCTAGGGCAGAGCCCCTGGCTGGGGTCCCGCTTGCTTCCAAAGCAACTAATGACAGCCCAACCCAAATGAAACCGTAATCTCATTTAATATATAAACAGTTCTTCCTCTTCAAAAGAGGGTGACGATCTTAAGCTCTCGTTTTCATCGTACTTTTACAGAATCCTCTAGCATATAGGCTTAGGATTTATGTGTCTAAAATCGTAAGTGTCCACTTGGATTATCGTAGGTTGAATTTCTTGTAACCCAGGCATAGGGTAGAAATATCAGTTCGGAAAGTGATATCACGATCCAAGTTGGTATCCAGATCTCCACCACAAACCCTAAAGTTTTCCCTAAAAAATGTGTTACCATTTCGTGGTCATAACGAGTCGGATGGGTCAATTTCTAAAGGCCTTTTCATTGAAGAATTATCATTCCTTCGGAACCATAATGAAAGCATTTATAATGTTACTTTATAAAATGCTCCAAAAAAATGAAAAGTTAACGTCTCCAAAGATTCAAAAAGAGATTGTTCAATGTTTTTCAAAAGAGATAATAAAGTCCATTTGTAAAGAAATTGGTAATGATGTGTTTACTATATTAGTAGACGAGTCTAGTGATGTATCCTAAAAGGAACAAATGGCTATGGTTTTGCGATAGGTTAATAGCCTTGGATTAGTGAAAGAAAGATTTGTTGGGATTATTCACGTGAAGGATACAACTTCTTTAACTCTAAAAGAAGCCATTGATTTGGTATTTATCAACAATAACTTAAATATATCTCAGGTAAGAAATTATGAATTTTTTTTTTATGTATTTGACTCGTTATCTATTTTATTTTTTATATATAATTTTTTTTTCATATAGGTAAGAGGGAAAGGATACGATGGAGCAAGTAATATGCAGGGTGCATTTAATGGTTTGAAAACATTGATATTGAAAGATAATCCTTCAACATATTATATATACTGTTTTGCACAGCAACTTCAATTAGTGGTTGTTGTTGTAGCAAAAAACCACGATGGTGCTGATGATTTCTTTGAACAATTAGCTTTGGTGATTAACGTGGTCTGTGCTTCTTGTAAAAGAAAAGATATAATACGAGATAGTCACAAGGAAAGGGTTCAAAAAGAAATTGGTAATGGTGAAATTAAGACCGGAAATGTCCGAATTGGAGAAGGTATTGTCTTTTTGTCATAAACATAAAATCAATATTGTGGAAATGTCCGAATTTTATGTTACTCCAAGAAACCGTAGAACCAAGGTTACTAATCATCATCACTTTGAAGTTGATATTTTCAACACGGTTTTGGATATGCAAATTCAAGAATTTGGGGACCGTTTTAGTGAAGTGCGCACTGATTTGTTTGAATATATGGCGACTTTGAGTCCGTGTAATGCTTTTTCTATGTTTGACAAATCAAAGTTTGTGAAGCTAAGTTAGTTGTACAAAATTGATTTTAATGATTTGGAAAGGGTATATCTTGATGGTCAACTTGAAACCTATAATCACTCTTTGATTGATGATGATAGATTTTCTAATTTGAAGGGAATTACGGAACTTTCCCGTTTGATGGTGGAAACCGGGAAACATCTTTCTTTCCTTTGGTTTATCGGTGATTAAAGTTAACTTTGGTTTTCCCCGTCACAACCGCAACCGTTGAAAGATGTTTTTCCGCAATGAAGCTTTTGAAGACCGACTTACGTAACAAAATGGGTGATGATTTTTTCAATGATGCTTTAATTTGTAGTGTAGAAAAAGAAGCACTTATGGATGTTAAGATTGAACGAGTGATAGAGAGCTTTCAGAAAATGGGTAATCATAGATGACAACCTTAAAAAATGTAATTATGTAAGACTTTTACGCTAGTTTGTTATTAAGTATATACTAATTTACAAGTGCCTGGTGAACAGGACTTGGCTGTGATTGGACCCTTCCAAATTTTTTTAATTAGTTTTGATTTATTGTGTCTGATTTAATCAATGTCTAAATCGATTACGTTGGATACGTGTACATGTTTGGACATGCATTCTTTTTTCATGTGTTTATCCCTCCACATGTTTTCCTTTCCCTGTTCTACTTGTTTCCCACCGCCAACAGAAGAGGCTACCTCATTTTGTTTCGTTCATGAACCCTTGATATTCCGTTTCCCACTCCTAATACTTTTGTCGAATTCAATCAAAAGCAACCACCTCTCTCCCCTATTGGAGTCGATGCTTCTTCATGCTTCCCCGTGTCTCCATCTCCGCTCTCTACTGCATATGCTTTTGAGGTTTTACAATAAAGCTCTATCGTTTGTTGTTTTTCTACCTGTAAATTCCCTTAGACACTGTAACATCCCATTTGAATAAAATAATTAAAATGATAAATCCGGAACCCCGAGAAGCAATTTTATCATTATTTTACATTATTATTGTCCAAAATCAGATAACAATTAGCTGGGAGTTGGTTTTGGGAAAACCAAATGACAAGACTTGAATCTCCAAGGGTTAAAGTGTAATTTTGGGACTCAATTTGTAAAGATTTTCATAAGGAAAGGGGTGTTTGGTATCATAATGAAATCTCTTCAGCCGCCGCTGAGTTACCATTAGCGACCACCGCTGCCGAATCCTGCCACCTTGTTGTTGCCGATGTTGTCATTACAAACGAGAGGAGAAGTCATGAATCGGAGCTAATTGATAAGAAGGTTATATGGCCTTTATTCCATCGGAGAAGGCGACTTATCCTCTTCCTTTCGTTGTTGTGGTTCCGATGGCCTTAACCGCCGCCTTTAGCCATTTTTGTGGCCACTAGGGATGTCATTGCCGTCGTCACGCACCACAAAGTGGTGATTGCGTCCAGATTTCCGAGCAAGGTCTCGTTGGGGGTGTTGCTGCTTGACGGAGAACCCAAAGGAGATCATCGCCACCACCGGGAGGTGGTGGCTGCTGTACCAAGATGTTGCTGTCGCCATCAGGGGCCACCAAGAGGGTGGCTAGGGTACATCTTGCTGATCAGAAGCATGTATGGATGGGTGTTTCTTTTTTTTTGGAGTGTTTATGTATAGGGTAGATTAGCTAGAAAATTCAGAACCACCACCGGCCACCACGACGTGGTTGTGTGTGTGTTTATTAGTGAGTGTGTGTGTGTGTGTGTTATTAGTGTTTGTGTATGCGTTAATTGGATGGCATTGTAATTTGTAACAAATGGAATAATGAAAAGAAAATCTGTCACCACCACCGTGAGGTGGTGGCTGCCGTCACCGGCCGCCGAGTCGGAAGGCGATGTGCCTTGTTTGGTTTGTGATTCATTTGGATGTTTGGACAAAGGGACTATCAAAATCTAATGGGCCCAAAGAAACCCTAGTGGGACTAATGAGACTTTAATGGGTCCAATGAAACCCTAATGGACATAAAAGCCCAACCATTTAATTAATGGGCTAGTATTTGGGTTGGAAAACCTTAATGGCTTGAAACCCTAATTTTGGGGAAAGTATCGGGATCCAAACTTGAATTAATTATCAGACTCAAAATATTAAATTAAAATCATTGGCAAATTCACCTAAGGCAATAATGGACTTAATAGATTAAGTCCTTAATGGGTTAAGTAGGAACACTTAGTCCTAATTGTCATTTCATGTGAAAACCCTAATTTCACTTGGGCTTTGTGTTGGGCCTTCCTATTGGGCTTTGGCAATTGGACTATTGATGGGCTATCCAAGAACAAGTTAATGGACCAAAATAATTAAACATGTTTTAGGATAAGGCCCATGTGAGGACTTGGGCCCAATTTGGAAAATTGGGACATAAATGGGCCATGGGAATTGGATTGGAATAATTGGATGGGCCTTAAGGAAAGACCATGTAGAGGTCTGGTGTAACGCCCACGTTTCCAAGCTAGCCATTATCGTTGATGTAATAGTCGAGGTTAACCCTTGTAACACTTTTTGAAGTATTAATGATGAAATATTTGAGGATTATGTGAATTAAGTGTTTATTTTCTTAATTATTATAATTTAATGAATAAAGAACAAAATAAGCATCAAAATTAAAGTGTGAGATAATCCCGATATCTTTGCATGAAGATGTAGTGGTTAAAACAAGGATTTCGTAGATATAAAGAATGCCAAAATCTGAGTTATAACGAAGAAGTTATGATATGTCGAATTTTCGCGACAAAACCGGCAACGCTGAATGACGTAAAAAGTGAAATTTACGTTAGAGCGATATTTAGCCTTAGTGATCTAAACGAAAGTTGTAGAGTTCGTTAAACCGAGAACGTGCATAAAAGATCGTCCAAATCTGACTTCGTATGAGGAAGTTATGATTTTCCGAAGTTTGGACTTAGCAGTATGCAGTCCGAATACTAGATTTGAGAACGAGCACTTTTTAGCCGAAACAATCTAAACGAGAATCGAATATCTTGTTAATAGTAGTGAAACGATAAAAATACAGGCGAAAACGGACGTCAGATGAAGAAGTTATGAATTTATAACGGAGTTTTCCTGTCTCGGTCTACTAAAAATAAATAATAAAAATAAATCAAAATTAACCGACGAACTCTAAACAAAAGTTGTAGAGCGTAGTCTCACCTATGCGTGGATATAAAGAACGTCGAAAATGGAGTTCGTATGAGGAAGATATGAAATTTTGAAGTTTATTAAATAATTAAAATATTAAATTTAATTATAAATACCCGATATTATCCAAAGGGGGGGGGGGGGGGGGGGGGGGAGTCAGCGACCTTATCCACATTACGCCCAGCCTAACTTAATTACACCCAGTGTAATTCGGGGTTTCAGCCCCTTATAAATAGATGTCGAGTGCAGCCGAGTTCTATTGCTCATTTCTCTCCTTCTCTCGCGTTTTTACCTTGTTTTACGTGCAAGAAATATCCCGAAGCCTCAGTATCATTCCCGAGACCCGAAGCAAGTCCCGAAGTCCCGAAGATACTAAGAAGTAAAATTCCCAAGCTGAAGCTCTGCCCTCGAGGAGCCAGGTTTTTGTGAAGATCTTCCAAATCTGCCAAAGAATACTACTTTTACAAGCCGTAGTGCTGTCCGATCATCTTCTGATCAAGTGAGTGTGTAATCACTTTCTTCTAATGCATAATTATAAAGTATTTTATACGAAATATGTGTTATGTGTATATTTTGTTGTTATATGTGTGACTGTATATTCACTTTCTTCTATCTCATAGATATGATTTATTCTCTATGAAATACGTGTTATGTGTATGTGTCTCATCTGTTGTTTGGAATATGTATTGAATGAGAATGCTATACAGGTTTTAAACTATGTATAAAAATATATATTTATCTACTAATATGTTGGGTAGAACATGGGTAGATAGTTGATGTGTGATAAACATATGAGAGGCCGCGATGTTGTTTTTGATTCAGTCATCTAGCGGAGTTTAGATGACGACCACAAACTTTTCTAGACAGTCCTGTGGAATGCTAGTAGGCTCACCACCTGTAGGTGTTAATGAACTTGGGTGTTCATTCGTTGTACTCCATCCCCCTCATGGTTGCCTTATTTGACATATATTGCTGGGAAACCCCCGAATTCATATGTTGTCGCCCGATGAAATATTCTAAGACTAGGTCCCTTGTGTTAGTTGTTTTGGGGACATAAAGTGAGAATAATGGGAATGGGTAATTGGGTTATTGTTGGTTGATGAAATTAAATTAATTATGTATTGTGGGTTGAAAACCCTATATGCTCACCAGGATCCCAAGCCTGACCCACTCAGTTTCTTTGTATTACAAGTAGTGGCGCCAGAGCATAAGTTGGATGATTTGTCAGGATATTTTGGATTATAGACCTATTGTTGTAAATAACTGTTGTAAGTTCTGTATTGAAATGTTTATGCTTTTGGTCTGTTTATCGGAACATTACATCCCAAGTATTGTAATATAATGAAAAATACATTTCTTTAAGAAATGCTTTGGTAAATCTTATTTTTATCATATTTTGTTTTGGGAACAAATTCCTCAACTGTTTTAATCAAAGGATTACTCTAAAATTATTTTAAAAGCATAAATTAAACCGGTCTTTTCTAGTCGTGATTTTGGGGATGTCAAATCTGGGCCCAATCTAGAAATGTAACATCCCAAAATTCAAGCCCGAAAATTTCATTTTGAATTAATAATTTAATAAACATTTTACCAAAATATGGTCAAATAAACAACACATTTCAAAATCATAATGTTGTGTCCCAAACTATGACGTCAAAAGTAATGAAAATCATATTACAATCCCAGAAACTCAATGCAGAAACCATGCGTGTGTGTGTGTGATGCGTTGCTACACCACCGGCTCCTTCCCCTTCGACGAAGAGGTACCTGAAACCAAAACCAAAACTGTAAGCACAAAGCTTAGTGAGTTCCTCCATCATACCACATACCATACAATATCGTCGGTATCTTTCAACTGGTAACCTTCATTTGTATCTTTCAACCGGTAACGATCATCGATATCTTTCAACCGGTAATCATCATCGGTATATTTCAACCAGTAACCGTCATTGGTATCTTTCAACCGGTATCTGGGGACTATTTCACCCCCTACTACTAGCATACAACAATAGATATAAGCATGCAGTCAGACATATACGGGTACTGACTTATCTTTTGGTCCTAAGGACCATTGTCAGGGAAGCTAATCCTATTATACACATAACATATCATACAGATAAATCTCATGACCAAAGCACATAACCAGACAAGATAATTATCACAAAGACAATCATTATCTAAATACCCCTATGTGGTGGGTCGGTATTGTGGCCTTAGACCCACCCCTACTGGAAGGTAACTCACCTCAATGTCGTGCAGTGTTTGAATTATCCTCGGCGCACAAGTCGACTCCCTTCGACTCCTCAATCCCTACACGACAACCTTCAAGTCAACACACAACACGTGCAACCCTAAACAGGGTTAGTCCAAGTCCAATCAAAGTCAACTTCAAGTTGACCCGACTCACCGAGTTGGGCCGTCAACTCATCGAGTCCCTAACCCTTTATTTGTCCTTTTCCATGACTCAACTCGTCGAGTTTGACATCGACTTCAACGAGTTCCTCTCTCATATGAACCTCATCCGACTCGCTGAGTTGTATGAACACTCATCGAGTCCACCTTCATCTGATGAACAAGTCCTATCCTCGACTCGCTGAGTTGTATGAACAACTCGTCGAGTTCATCTCCAATCTTAAGGAGATTGCCTTGGACTCGCCGAGTCTGTTCTAGCACTCGTTGAGTCCCATGAACTCCAGGTCTAAAATGACGTCCAATGCGTTGGGTCACTCTTTCTGTCCGGCTACAAACCTTCTAACACTCAACTAAGTTCTTTGACCCTCAACGTCCAATGCGTTGGGTCTCGTCCACACTCTAAATCCTCGATTTCTGATGTACAAACTTTGATCAAAAGATAGATCCAAGATTCTACAATCGATCTAGCACGTAAAGTTACAAACTTTACGTGCTTGCATGGGACTTTGAGCTCAAAAAGACATAAAACAAGCTCTTAAGATGCATGGGACCCTTCAAGGTTGCAAAAGCAGCCCCCAACTGCCTTGTGACTCCCTTAATGACTTGATTTAGAAGCCCCGACCCCCAACCATGTTTGCAATCATTGTTAGTCATCAAAAATGGCTTATAAAAGCCCTAAATCTCACCAAAGAGGGATCGATCTAACAAATGAAAGAGCAAGGTTACAGCTTTTTACCTTCAATGAACTATAGAAGGTGCACAAACTTGGGTTCCCTTTGTCTCTACTCGCTTCCTAAAGCTTTTCTCCTTCCTTCTTAAGACCACAAGCACCAAAATCCACCAACAAGGCTTAGATTGCTTCAATAACGGCTAGGGTTTCAATGAGAGGTGTTATGGGAGCATAAGGGATGTTGTGGCCAACATAACATTGTTTAAATAGGGTGCAAACCCTCGAATTAGGGTTTTTGTCTAGATAGGGTCTACTCGTCGAGTACGGGACCCGACTCATCGAGTCCATCGCTTAAATTCTGCATCCCATCCCGCTTCTACTCGGCGAGTTGGTCCTTCAACTCGCCGAGGCCAAGGCCAAAAATGCAAAATACTTAGATAAAAATAAAAAGAAATACGTACCAAGAACCAGGTCCTACAAGAAATTTGGGCCATATGTTGGGCCTTAGCCTATTGGTTGATTATTAGGCCTTTCGAGTGTGAGTTGGACCTTGGGCTTGGAACCCAATTACTAATTAGGTGTTGTTTGATGTTGACAGCTTGGGATTCTGTCAACCAGCAGTTGGAGTTTTGTCTGCGGGACTTCAGCAATACCAGGTGAGTTATCCTCACTATCTAAGGCACCAATGTCGGCACTTTGGATTGTTATTTGGTTATGTGATGCTAGTATGATCTGTTAGATCGGTATCATAGAGGGTAGGATAATATTATGCATTATGTGGTATGATCTGTTAGATCGGTATCCTGGTAGATAGGATGGTATTATGTACTATGTGGTATGATTCGTTAGATCAGTTGTTATCTATAGATTGTTATGTGATTATCTATTATGTGTGTGTGTGTGTGTGTGTGTGTGTATATATATATATATATATATATATATATCACTACTAGAAAAAAGCCCTTTAATGGCGCGCAAACAATGACACGCGGTGATTTATGATACACAAAAGTGTGTGCCCCAAAAATAATGTCATCTCTTCTAAAATTTGAAGGATAGAGGACGCGCTTTTTGTGCGCGCCCTAAAATTAGTGTCAAAAAAGAAAAAAACAGAATACGGAGGATACCTTTCATAAGATGTGCGTCATGTAAGTGTGTCGCCTTATATTTTTTTTTAATGAAACACGCGTTTCAAGCGGGAAATGAAATCTCAAAAATTAAAACCCCGCCTCCTTTTCCAATTAGCAAGAAAGAAGCCTAGGGTCTTCATCTTCCCCCCCCCCCCCTCTCTCTCTCTCTAACCTAAAACCCAACCTACGATTTCGTAGAGATCTCCCATGGTTGTAACAAATGTTGTCTCATCTCACTGATCTTCGCAACGATGGTGGCTTAAGGGAAAGAATATGGCAGCGATGGTGGCTCCAAAGAAAAAAGACGCCACGCCGGTGACTTTAGGGATGGAAGATAACAATGATGAGTGGGTCAACCCTCATGAAATCGATCCACACTTGCTACTTTTCTCCTACCTTTCTCTCCACCCTTCTCTTTCACCATAATTATCTTCTTATTCATTCACAAAATATTCAACATGAAAATCAAATCGTTGTTTCATATTTCATTCATTCATATAAAGCCCCGATATTTCAATTCGATTTTGAACCCTACCTAAATCATCATCCTGGAAAAACCCTAGCACATCATCCCTAAAATGCCCAATAGAAAAAAAAAAACCAGATTTAAATCCCTAATTGATTCAGACGATGAGAACTTGGATGAAGTCGCACCTTCTTCACCCTCCGGTTCGACTTCATAGCATTGTTGATTCAAAGTTTTAGGTAATATTTCTTGATATTGTTACAGCTATCTTCAATCGTTCGCTTCAATGTCTCCAGTCGATTTCATTATCTTCAATCGATCGAAGTGAAAGATGCCTATATTTTCGGAGTTGATTTGTTAGGTTTCGTTCACATCCCTGTGGAGGAGACCGCGATCTCCTCTTCATTCCATGATCCCCACTTCTACTCTCTATGCATCTAAGGTATTCTTCGTTCCTTCTCCCTTATTCTCATTCTTGTTTGATTTCTTAGGTGCGAGATCCTCCCCCCGTACTTTTCTGCTTCTCGATCCCATTCTGATATTTTGTTAACAATCGCACACACTCTATGCATCTACTCTCTATGTATCTTAGTTTTCGTTCTTCCAGCAATGAACCAAGATTTATCAACACTTTCACCTTCGACAGCAAGGAGGATTCACCAACTCTTGTTATGGTTCATGGATATGCAGCTGCTTAGGGCTTCTTCTTCAGAAATTTTGATGCTCTCACAAAACATTTCTGGGTGATTGCAATGGATCAACTTGGGTGAGTTCAATATGTTGTGTTTCTCATCTTTTATTTAGGTACAACCACACAAGGGCTTTTTTGGAATTATGCAAAAAAAGCATCGTCCCTAAATACTTAATCCTCGACACCATTTCCCACGTTTCAATCCAATTAAAAAGTGGCCCACATAATCGTGAACGCTTTAAGCATAGGGACATTTTTGTAAAGATCATAGAAACCAATGACAACTGTAACAATGGAGATGATGACATATAGAGCTCTTGCTAAAGGGCACATCCATGGTCGATAAATATGGCAAAAAATAGGGTAAGATTGGGAGAAAATTACCCAAGATAGAAGTCCAGCTTCTAGAAGAGTCAATAATCTTAAATCTGATACGATTATTTCCTTTAATTCAAAAGGGAGATCATGGTTGTTAAACTTGAATAAAAGCAACACGTCTCTTGACTCACTAGGTTCAGCTGTTTCATCACAATCAGTTAACGAGGGCATTTTGGTAATTACGGTTCTTCTGTTACTTATGTCTCTGTAAATATTCACCTCAACATCAATTCCTGCTGAATTTGTTAGTTTTCTTCTCTTATAAGGTGGAGGGGTATGAATTTCTTTACTTGTTTCATTTTCTAAAGTTTCTACCTTTTTATCAAGATTTTCCCTTTGTAAGGTTTTTTCATCATCTTTTGTACAAGGGTAGTCTTGGAATTCTTTTGGGGCGTCATAAAACTCATCTCCTGTATATATAAATCATATCAATTAACCTGATTTTCTTGATCTAACAAGAAAATACGAGACCACAAAAAGAAAAGTGGGACAAGGGCAAACAGGTAATTCCTCTTATTACAACATTGTACCTAAATAAAAGACCCTAATTGTAAATGTGAAGATTCGAGGGTGAATAAGATTTTATTATCAAAATATTTAACTATTATCAATCTGTAGTTTGAGACAAGTACAAAGACTGTATATCAGAAGAAAAATTCTCTATAAATGATGAAATCATATAAAGTAATCATAAAGTTATATCGTGCAAATTATAATAAGATAAATGAAGTATGTAATAAGTTAAAGTCGGTCATCATATGTTGCATTTATAGACATTTAGTATGATGTGTAATTTGATTTTTTTTATTTTTTTTATTTCTGTTTATTTTATTTAAAAGTGGATTCTTTGTTTGAATTGCAGGCTATTCAGGTCAAGATGAATATATTGCGGTTTTCTGGCTTCGTCTGGCAAAAGAGTGATGTAAGATACATTTCATTTATAAAATATCATATCATCTTAAATAGCATACGATTAAAATATCATGAAGCATGATAAATAATAATCAAACATATTTATTGTTACAGGAAAAGCGAAAACTGAAAGTGAAAGAAAAGCTTGATAAGTATAATAAAGAGATGCTTTTGGAATTTTGTGATCTGTTTGACATGCCAATTGGCAAGACTTCTGCAAAGAAGGTTTGTTTAGTTTTTATATCTTTCTTTCACAATTTTTTTTTAAATTACTTTAATTAAATATTATGTCTGTTCTGCAAACAGGAAGATGTTGTCATAAAGCTGATAGATTTTATGTTGAAGTCTCATGTCACAAATAGTGAGTTGATTTCAGAGAAAGAACAGGTATGTATTTATTTCAGTTGAAGTTTTTACTTTTTTAATATATCTTTTTACTGTTACAACTTTCCTCATGTTATTCAGTCGAGCAAGGGTAAAAAGCGACCAACAAGCAGCAAGAAAAGCACATCGCCTTGTATCTCTGAATGATAATGTAGAAACCCTAAACCCTAAAACCCTAAAGGTAACTCTCCTTCAATATGTTCTTATGATGGTCATAAGTGAAGCCTAAACCATAAACCCTAAAACCTTAGTATCTAATGCTTGTATACTTGTATCTCTGAATGATAATGCAGAATCTGAGGATTGGTTGATTGATTCCCGTCAGGAATGGAGAAAAGCTAAACACCTTGATAAGTTTATTTTTCTTGGGCATTCTTTTGGAGGATATGTTGTATCTAAATATGCCTTGTAGGTAACTCTCCTGATGATAAATATTAACAATTTCTGATCTCTAGTGGACCTCTCAGTAGGATTCGAACCCAGATGAAATTCTGACCATCTGTCAGAGAAAAAAGAACGAACGGATCTTGTAGGATTCCCAAGAAATTCTTCGATTTCTTCTGGAAGCAGATGATTAATCATCTGCTCTTTTTGTTGCTAATAAATAGCCTTTTTCTTGGTGATTAATAGCCAAGGGAATAAAAGAAAGACCTATGACTCGTTGTCTAAATCATAACTTCAAAACAACTTTCATATCTCAAATCTAAATTACATTAATCTAATGATTTCACACTTTTACCAAAATGAAGCATCCTAAGCATGTACAACATCTTGTTTTGGTGGGACCTGTTGGATTTACCTCAGAAGTTGACCATAAATCAGAATGGCTTACAAAATCCAAGGTAACATGGAAAGGAGCTGTGATGAGCCATTTATGGGAATCTAATTTTACTCCTGTGAAAGTACTCAGGTAATATAATGATTATAATATTTAATTGCTTATTGTTATAGGGAAATTGAATTATAATATTATATATAGCCTTGATGTGTGGAATTTTATGATGGAGCTCATGATACACAAAGTTACTGCCTTAGCCATACATAGTGAGTGAGTTACTGTCCATTGAGACTAATGATACCCTTTTCCTTTTCCTTTTCCTTTTCTGCAGAGCCTACGAGTGCCATGATGCATCATGATGGACATAGATTTCATGAAGTGTTTCAGATAAAACATGGTGACTATTCAGATGAAACAGTTTGGATGTGATTTTCTTAATGCTTTTTGTCCCTTGTGAATTCATCAATATTCACATTTTACACTTGTATAATTTCAGAATCTTTTATTGTCCAGATTGCCCCTACACAGTCGCTTTTAAGCATAGTAAATGGGATTCTAGACGAAAGCATCAGCAGGATGAGTAGTGAAATACCTCATTTATGCATGCTGTTACAAAAAAGTTTCTTCTTTCTGTAAAATTAAGAACGTGAAATATATTTTTTTTAATATAGAACTAATATTCTATTTTAATATATATATATATATATATATATATATATATATATATATATATATATATAATGTTTTTATTCCAGCGTGTTTCTTGCCTCATGAGGAAAGCCGTTTATGACCTAGAGGTTAGAATTGTCATTTCTCAGCTTAATTCATTTAACCAAAATGTTCTCAAGTTCTTTATGGCTTGTTCTTTTAGAAAGGGACAGTTGTAGAAAAACTAATAGAAGCTCATTTGAGAGACTACAACCATTTAAAGGAACTCATCTATGTGTCATAAGGTAAATACTAAATATCATTCATGTTCTTTACTCATTACACAAAAATATGTCTGATAATATAATGGAAGATGTAAAATATAGCTGAGAGACAAATTGGGGAGACTGCATTGAATGAAATGAGTTCAAGATCTCATCAAATTTTACGACTGGTACATATTTTTTTTCTTCAACTAACTTTTAAAAACATGAATAAGAATACAATTTAGATTAATCTTAATCATTCACACGATATTAAAATGCATAAGAATACTTTTAAAAACATGAATAAGAATACTTTTAAAAACATGAATAAGAATACAATTTCTTGTTAGAATTCCTAAAATGACAAAAGTCCCCCTAAGCCATAACAAAGTTGGTCCCACCGGTCTTATGTAGTGGTCTGTATGGGCCATCTAGGGTTTGTTTGAAAAGTAATCTTTTTGTAGAAATGACACAATTACCCCCTAAGGGTGTAGCATAGTAGCTTCGAACTTGAGAAATCAATTTGTATGTCTGTTTGAGAAGTTTTATGATTTGGATGCAGTAAAGGAGGAATTGGGCATGTGCCTTAACAATTAACTCGAAGCTAACATGCATACTACAAAACTCTCTTGGAGGCAATGCAAGAACTGCAATACTATGCACTGTGTGCCCTGCACATAGTAATGTTGAACAATTAAGAAACACCCTTCTTTTTGGTTCTTGTGCTAAAGATGTTTACACAAATGCACAAGTTAATGTAAACTTGATTCTGGAACTCTCAGTCTACCAACATTAGAGTTTAATTGGGTGATTGAAGGTGATTTTGGTTCTTGAAACGAGACTCAAGATATCATATTTTGGCATGGCTAGAAGCTTTGGAGGAAACGAGACTCAAGCAAAAGTAAAAACACAGAGAGTTGTTGGTACATAGTAAGCTAGATGATGCAGTTATATATAAATGAGTTCATTTTTTTATAACATTTACTCACTTTTGGAATAATTATTTGTATTTGACATATTGGTGAAATGAATTATCTTTGTTATTTATGGTATTTTATTTTGTATTATGAGATTTTTAATGTATTATTTAATTTGAAAATTAGTAAATCTATAAATAATATTTTTTTTAAACATTTAAAATTATGATACACAAAAATGTGTGTCATCTTCATTTATGATATGGCCTTTCTTGACAGGGGCTTTCTTGATACGCATTGCGTGTCCTTAACATGCGCGTCGTAAGGTTACGACACGCGAAAACGTTTTGTCTTCCTTTATGATAGGGCCTTCCTTGATACGCATTGCGTGTCGTAAACGCGCGTTGTAATTGTGCGTCGTAAATGAGTGTCGTAAATGTGCGTCGTCTATAGCCTTCGCGCAAAAGCACGTCGTCTCTCTTTATGACAGGGCCTTCCTTGACGCGCATTTGCACGTCGTCTGAGCCTTTTACGACGCGCGATGAGCATCGTAAAAGGCTGTTTTTCTAGTAGTATATATATATATGTGTGTGTGTGTGTGTGTGCACATATTTTTTTGGCGGTTGAGACTTATCTGCTTTGTGAGAAAGCCAATAGACGTGGGCATTCCAACCTGTTGGTTGTGCGTTGTAACACTCGTAGATTTGGGCTAGTCAATTTAGATGAAATAAATATCGAAAATGACTTTTTGGAAAAATATTATTTATAATAAATAGTCTTAACCAAGTTGTAGAATATGTCTCAAGGTTTCCGTACATATAAAGAACGCCGAAATCTGAGTTATAACGAGGAAGTTATGGCCCGTCGAAGTTTTACGGCAAAACCGGCACGACACCGGGAAGCATAAATAGTAAATTTACGATGGAGTGACTTTAGCCTTAGCAATCAAACAAAAGTTTTATTATATGTTAAAACGAGAACATACAAAAAAAAGAACGCCCAAATCTGACTTCGTATGAGGAAGTTATGATTTTTCTAAGATTCGGCTTAGCAGTGCACGACCCAAAACTCGAATTTTAGTTCGAGCGGTTTTGGCTTACGCAACCTAAATGAGAGTTGAATATATCATTAATAGGAACTCAACGGTAAAAAGATAGACGAAAACGGAGTCCATATGAAGGAGTTACGAATTCTTCGCGGTCATTTAACAGTCTAAACGCCTCCAACTGTTATTTGAGATCGATCGAGAATTAGCCGACAGAGTCTAAATGAAAGTTGTAGATACTGATTTTACGTATGCGTTGAAAATAAAACATCGAAAACGGAGATCGTATGCGAGAGTTATGATTTTTATAAGTTTGAAGGTTGATACGCGTTAGGGGGTGACGTGGCACCACCAAAATTGGACACGTGGCACCACCAGAAGGCTGCCACATGCCCCAACTCGGCAAGTAGGTCCTCCTACTCGATGAGTCCATCAAGAATTCAGCCTATAAATAGAGGTGTCGGGTTCCTCCATTTCCCACACCTTTCCTCACTTCTTTCACTGTCTAAACTCTCTCTCTCTCTCTCTCTCCCTCTCTCTATAAGCCTCCCTAACCCCCCAAAGCCTAGGGTAACTCCCTAGCACAAGGCGGAAGCCCCGGAGAGCCCGACGGCTACGAGAAAAGGGCCTCTCCGCTCGGGAACGCTACTCCAGTGAATCCCGGTTTTGCGAAAAAATCCGCTATAAGTGAGCTATGCCTACGCTATTTTTAATATAGCTTCTAATTAATTATAGTAACATTATTAGGACCTTAAAATAATTATTTGAGCTATTATTATGAGTTTTATTGAGTGTTATTTAATGCTTATATAATAATAATAATAGCTAGACTATTAATTAGTTGCGGTTAACGTCAGACTAAACCCTAGTCATATTGATACTAGCTTTTGTTAAGGAAAATTTTGTTAAGAGTAACGAAGTGTTGTCCAAGTGTCGAGTCACCATCTTCTCAGGTGAGTGCATGGTCCCTTTCATCTTACACATAGATATGAATTTTAATATAAATTACATGTTATGTGTGTATATTGTCTGAATACTTTTTGTCTATGCTGGTGAAAGATTTTTATACATGTTTTAAATGATGTAAACTGTATAAAGTATTTTATATCTACAAAATATGTTGGGTAAAACATAGGTAGATAAATGATGAGGGATAAAAGATGAAATAGAGGAACATTAGTAGTACGGACCTAGTTCCATATAGGTATACATTGGCAGCAGTGGACCTAGTACCCTATAGATGAGCACTGGCAGCTGTGCCACAACACGTAGATGATTTAGATCTACGGTAAACGTCCTAGCAGCTGCGCTCTAAGGACAGTATCGGCAGCTGCGCCTAATAGGGAGCCTTATGACCATGACAGTAGCGTTTAAAGGTCAATACCGGCAGAAGCGCCTCATAGAAAATGTCCCAATTCTGGCAGATGCGCCTAAGTAACAATATTAGCAGCTGCGCTTGACCAATGTGTCATTGGCAACAATGGACTTCATGCTGTTTCCTTAGGATGATCCTTAGGAATCAATGAATGAGAAATAGCTGATTCTTAGGGTAGATCCTTAAGAATAAAGAAGATAATGGGGATGGGTAATTGGGTCGATTGTTTGATTGTTTAAACATAATAATTATATTATTGTGGGTTGAAAACCCTATGTACTCACCAGGTTTCCCAACCTGACCCACTCAGTTTATTTATATCACAGGTGTTGATATAAAGTCACATTACACTGAGAGATTTAAAAGAGATGTAGATCATTATTGTAAATGAATGTACGTTCTATTTATGCTTATGTTTCTGTATTGATGATGACATCCCAAATGTTTTAAAAGTGAACAAAAAATATATTTCTTTAGAAATGCTCTGATAATGCGATTATCATGTTTTTCTGGGAACAAATTCCACAACATTTTTTTATTAAAAGAGATACTCTGATTTTTATAAAGCATAAACAAAATCGGTCTTTTCTGACCGTAAAAATGGGGATGTCACATGGGTCGTGAGTATTCAATCCCAAGGATAATTTGACTCATAGTATGTTGGCATTCCAACCTGTTGGTTGTGGGCCTAGGGTATTCCAACTTGATGGTTGATTGGACCCATAGTGTGTTGGCATTCCATCCTGTTGGTTGAGGGCCTGGTGTATTCCATCTCGAGGATGATTGGACCCATAGTATGTTGGCATTCCAACCTGTTGGTTGTGGGCCGGTTCTAACCTGATGGTTGCTTGGATCCATAGTATGTTGTTTATGATTATATGTTTATTATTGTGGGTATGGGTATTGTGGGGGAACTCACTAAGCTTTGTGCTTACGGTTTCAGTTTATTGTTTCAGGTGCTTCAGATGACTTGGCAAGGCGAAGGCGTGACCGTACACATCCGCATGTTTTGGACTTATGGTTTCGGGGTTACTCTTATATTAAACTATTTTGAAAATACTTTGTAATAACTAATGGTTTTTGGATGTTTGAAAAGTTTTAAATTGACTTGATTTTAATGGGTGTTACAAAACTTACTTAGTAAGTTTCTCAAAATATGTTTCTTAAATTCTTAACCTTTAACTAATTAATTTGCTTTTTTTTTCTGGTGTTTTGATTTCAGAATCACCCAATTCTACATAAGAGATTAGGGACCTTCTCAAAGACTATGGTCTCCATTCCGATAAGTTCCTCTCTGAGCCTACTATTTCACAGGTAAAGCAATCTATTCTTTTATCTTGAAATTAGCCTTTGATAATTATGTATTTTGAATGTAATTGTGGACATAAACGGAATCTACCGTCTTCCAATGATGTTTTTTCCATCGATTTTTGTGGTTTCCCCCTATCACCTCTCGCCTCACGTTACTGATTCCGACCGGAGACGGAAAAAAGAAGCAACAACAACGAAGATACCTCCTTCAAGCAGCAGGTAATTTGAGGGTGTCCGCTTAGTCAGCGGCTCTGTCTATCCTCTCTCTGATTCCTACAATACTAGACGATTTGAAGGTGATGTCAATTTGAGGGTCACCACATCACCATTCGTGGATGACATATCAATTAGAAGAGAGGCGAAGATCAGCCCACCAAGGTACACCGTGATTCTCTAGAAATATGTTTTGTTATTGTTGGTTAAAATGATTTTTTTTTAAATCCCCTTTCATCATTTTTAACGGATTGAAATACATATTTGCATATGGAAGAACAACTTTAAGCCATGCTTTTGTGATTGAGGGGTATTTTAGTCTTTTGAAAAAACTTCAAAAATGGTCCCTGTGGTTTTCGAAAATATCAAATTTAGTCCCTAAGTTCAAAAAACCAGCCCACCAAGGTACACCGTGATTCTCTAGAAATATGTTTTGTTATTGTTGGTTAAAATGATTTTTTTTTAAATCCCCTTTCATCATTTTTAACGGATTGAAATCCATATTTGCATATGGAAGAACAACTTTAAGCCATGCTTTTGTGATTGAGGGGTATTTTAGTCTTTTGACAAAACTTCAAAAATGATCCCTGTGGTTTTCGAAAATATCAAGTTTAGTCCCTAAGTTCAAAAAACCTCACAGATGGTCCCTGTGGTTTCAAAACTTTTCATGTTTAGTCCTTCCGTCTAACACCGTCAGTTTTCTACCGTTAAATTAGGGGCATTTTTGTCATTTCAACACCCAGGGACCATTTATGAGGTTTTTTATTTTTTTTTTTGATAAAGAAAAAAAATGAAATTTAAAAGGGTACCACCCTCTCTCTCACACACACACAACACATATCTTCCCTAATCAGATTAAGAGTCAAATTTCAAATCATATTTCAACAAACTTGATTTCATCTAGGTTTTGAATCTTGGTATCAATCGACACTCAAATTCCAAATCAGATCGAGATTTTCAGCAATGAAGATCAATTTGAGAAATCTCATCATCATTTGAGAAATCTCGTCTATCGAGCTTTGAATGTGCAACAATGAAGATCAATTTCTGTGCTTTTTCGATCCCAGTTCTTGATTGATCCCATTTACATAAAAGATGAATTCCATTTGAATTCACATGAAGTTGCATGAAGAAAGATCAACCTGCAACTTTCCTAAAGGATTTCAAATCTGTGAGATAAGTTTACCAAACTAACCTGCTACTTTGTGGGTTAGCTATCTTCATCTTACCAGTTACCGGGTCTCTTTGTTTCAACTGGATTGCTTGGGCATAAACTGGGTCAAGTCCTTCGGTTCTCCATTTCATAAGCTCCATTAATGCAATGTGAGCTTCTTCACATGAAACGAGCCTTGTTATAAGTTTGTCTACATCTTTCTCTTATTATTTGAAAGGTGGCAAGTATTTCCCGGTTGTGTCATGGATCAAATAGAATGGGTCAAGGATAAAAGCAGTCGCCCAAGCAGGGTGGAAGTTTCTCTTAAACCTTTTATCGAACACCTTGTCTGCATGATTCTCGTTGACATGAAACTTTGCACACCAGTCCTTGATTTTCAATCGGAGCTCCTCCCAGAGTGGCAAACATTGACCGATTCTTGGTTTTTCTTTCTCAATCTCTTGAGCCATGCCTTTGATTAACCGGACCTACGAAAGAACCGCTTCTAATTCGTTCCAGAAATGAGACCTCATCATTTCTTCAATCTCCTTCCCGGTGTGATCCTCTATTGACAACATCTTGTAAGATTCATCAAGAAACACCAGTTGTAACGCTCTTGCTGAACTTAATATGTCTTCAACCATTTTGAACACAGGTTCGAAGTCGACCCGCCCGCTCCCACAAAACGGTACCTGCAACAATGCTGCTTGGTCGTATTCTTGTAACGGGTACTTGAGCTAGATCGAAGTGATAATGCTTATACAGTCAAAAGAAGGTTACAAATAGCTCTCAGTCTCCCAATTGAAGAAAGTTCTTTGACTTTTGGAGACATGGTTTTAAAAAACGTGATCAGATAAAAGGAAAGTGGAGGGATTTTTTTTCTAGAGGAAGAAGAAGAATGGAGAAGAAGAGAGAAAGGGAAGAGACGAACAAAGAGAGAAATGGGGGGTTAGGGGTGACGAGACATTTGAAGCTTTTGAGTTTTCTAGGAGAGAGAGAGAGAGAGAGAGAGGGAGAGAGAGAGAGAGAGGTGGGCCCCCTTTATATTATATATATATATATATATATATATATATATATATATTAAAATAAGTCAAAACTTCATAAAGGGTCATGTGGTAAGGAAAAGATATAAATACCCTTCACTTAACGTCCAAAAACTAACGGTGTTAGCGAAAATGACAATTTGTTAAAAGTTTTGAAACCATAAGGACCATCTGTAAGGTTTTTTGAACATAGGGACTAAACTTGATATTTTTGAAAACAATAAGGATCATTTTTGAAGTTTTATCTAGTCTTTTTCTAGAAATATGTCTATGATGTTTATTGTTGTTCTTTTTGGATGCTTGTGGATGATGGTCCTGTTAGAACTCTAGGTCTAATGCACACTTGGTCATATTGTTAAGGGTAAATATGTCAATATTGATTGTAGTATAAAGTGTAGGTCTCACACACTCTTGCTCAATATTGAATTTACTTAACTGTTTAATCAATCGGTTTACAGATGGGACTAGGAATAGAGTATATGACTGACCTATGATTCTGGGTATTTGGTTAGATAGGTAAGAAGAATGATACTTTACATTTTGCATCCATTGGCTCTGCATATGTTGGTTAAACAACTACAATGTTGCATCTTTTTCTGCCTACAGGCTACAGATGCAAACTCTTTTAAAAAAAGCCTTCCATCTTCAGATTTCTCAGACCCCATATTTCCTCTTCTACATAAGAAACACAGACTTCAAAGTTCTGGTTACTTTTTTTTTTTGCCATGGAACTTAACTTTATTATTCTTCAAATAGGAATTTTGGATTGTTATGGTGTGTTATCGAAATTGTGAGATCTGAATTTTGTCATATTGGATGAAATTTTTTCATGATTTGTCCGTACTTGATCCAACAAAGTGATGTATAGGTTGCAAAAGAACAAACTGATGTAATCGTGATGGATGACTATTAATGATAAATTTTGTTTACCATGCATTACAGGTTGGATTGTTAGTCTTTTTTTTTCATATGTTTTGTAAATTGTACTTATATAGTTGCATGTGTATGAATAATATGAACATTTTTACAAATGGTGAAATACAAGTTTCGGTCAAAAAACGGGTGATACAAGATAAGACAAAATGTTCCTCTTTTGTGCAAAAATTTTACAAATGGTGAAATACAAGTTTCGGTCCAAAAACGGGTGATACAAGATAAGACAAAATGTTCCTTTTTTGTGTATTTCTATCGCGTATCTAATCCTGCAAAGTGGGAATCTTTCCTAGTTTCTAATGAAATCATAATTAAAAAAATTTATTTTACTATCTTTTATCGGGATTTTTTTGTGTCACTCCTTGCAAAAATTTATGATTCCGCCACTGGGCCATAACACTTTCCCTCACTTTCCTTTTCCTCACCTAAAACCTAGGAATGGGTGGGAAGCTTTCCTCACTATTTGTTTTTATTTAATATAATTAATTCATTTTTATGATTTATTATTTTTAAATTAATAATAAACAAAGAATTTAATTAAAAATAAAATACATTTCATTAATTAAAATAAAAATTACTATAAACCTAAGATTTAAAAAAGTAGAGTATTAAAAAAAACACACAAACAAAAATCAAACAAACCAATAACCTATAGAAAATATTTTTTCATAATTTTTTTCGTCTTCTTCATTACGAGCTCAAGAGCCGGTCCCGAGAGATGATCGGTGGTTTCTATCAAGAACTTCATATCTTTCATTTCTTGTCTCTCAGAGCGCTCCTTCTTTCTTACTTCTTGTTTTTCTTAGTCGAACGTCAAACGTTCAGCGAAATTAAAATTATTTCGATCAAACGACGCTGTTATTTTCCGTATTTCGTCAAGGTCTATGTTGAAATCCGATGCACCCGAAGAAGTCCCTTTTCTTTTCCTATTTGATTTGTCCCTACCTATCGGTCGGGAAATTTCTTCCAGCTTCAGTTTATCCTCCTGATTTAAATCTAGACCGACCCGAACATCGGAGGAAGTTGTTTAACCACCAGATCCCGTTTTCGTTCACTTTGATTGTTATACTCCAAAAATAAAATATCGCTCGTATTTTTTCCACCTAAGACTTTTAACCAATAATTTCTAACAATCGTGCCACTTAAATGGTTTTCGGACTTCCTCAAGGTAAAATTGCTGTAACGACCCGTTCCCGGTATGTTAATTAATTGTTAATTGTCTAAGTTTTCAAGAGGGACTCGGTGAGTTCTAGCCTGACTCGCCGAGTTGGGTCGCGTATTTTGTGCACGCGGGAGCCAGGGACTCGGCGAGTCCATATCCCGGACTCGGCGAGTCCGTCCGTCTGGGTGAAACCCTAAATCCCCGGGTTTGCCCACTATTTAAACCACATTATAGCCTCATTCTCGCCACTTTCACCCAGAGAACACAGTGAGAGAACCCTAATCCTCCCTTGAGAGCTTATAAGTGATTTGGTGCCATTTTGTGAAGGTGTGAAGAAGGAGAAGAAGAAAGAAGCAAGGAAACGAGTTGTAGTGCAAAGATCCAAGGGCAAATCTGAGTTTATTGAGGTATTTTCGGAGTTCCCTTCTTGTTATATGCTTTAAACTTCCATTAGAGCTCTTCTAAGAGCTATTTGATGTTTGTCCCAAGCCTTATGTTTGCATGAATGTCTTAATAAGTCGAAATACCTTTGGATCTGAATGTTGGGGTGTTGTAGAGCCCAGATCTACTGTCTTTTTGAAGTTACATTGCATATTAGCCATGGATCTACTCATTTTATGCATCTTTTAGCCTTGTTTCCCTTATTCATGAGGTTGTGCACGTAAAGTTGGAAACTTTACGTGGTAAAACAGCTTATTGGACTCAGATCTATCGATTGTATGCATTGGATTCAAACAAAATCAAGTAGAAATCAGTTGCATGGCGGCGACTCGGCGAGTCGGAAGAACGACTCAACGAGTCGGGTCGCGAGTCACGAGTCCTTCAGTTTTTATCAGTGTCGAGTGTACGAGGTGAGTTAGAGAGTGGACTCAGCGAGTTGAGAGTGGACTCAGTGATGGAGGGACTCTACGAGTTTGTTCATCAACTCGGCGAGTCTAAGGCAATCTTCTTGGGGATCAAGAACAACTCGTCGAGTCTGTTCATACGACTCGGCGAGTCAGATGAAGATTATCTGAGTTCTTGGATCAAGTGGGTACTCGTCGAGTCGATGCCAGACTCGACGAGTAGCAGTGAGCAGAAGTGAAAAATGAGAGTAGGACTCGACGAGTTGGGTGGCCAACTCGGCGAGTCAGCCCAAAAGAGAGTTGACTTTGACCAAGGGTAAAAGAGTCATTTTACCCCAAGCGCAGTGTTTAGTATTTGATTGAGTGTGTTTATGGACTTGTAGCCGAGGAGATTCAGGAGCAGTCGCCGTTAGCTTTCCGAGCCACACACTCAGCAGCCAGCTTACGGGGTGAGTTTCCTTCCAGTAGGAACGGTTCTAAGGCCACAATGCCGGCCCGTTCAGTTAGCAGTAGTTTCCGGATTTAGGTCCGATGCAGCAGTTAGTATGTTCGATGCCTTCGTGGTTCGAACAGGGTTGTGTGCTATGTTTTATGTGTTAAGTATTATATGTTCCGGGCCACGGCCCGATGTAGCATGTCGTATGTGTGTTATGCTAGTTGATGTGTTATGCCATGCCATATTCAGTCAGACAGTTCCGGACTTCGGTCCGATGCAGTTAGTTCCGGACTTCGGTCCGATGCAGGGGACAAGGTCCCAGTTAGTTCCGGACTTCGGTCCGATGCAGGGGACAAGGTCCCAGTCAGTTCCGGACTTCGGTCCGATGCAGTAGTTCCGGACTTCGGTCCGATGCAGGGGACAAGGTCCCAGTCAGTTCCGGACTTCGGTCCGATGCAGTTTCCGGGCTTTGGCCCGATGCAGTGGGCAAGGCCCAATATGTGTTTATATGTTATTGTATGGTATGTGGTAGTTTGGGGGAGCTCACTAAGCTTCGTGCTTACAATTTCAGTGTTGGTTTCAGGTACTTCCGCAGGCAAAGGGAAGAGCTCGGGATGACGGCATCGCACACACCACCGCCTCAGCTTTAGCCTGGGATTGATTTAGTTGTTTGATTTGATGTAGTATGATACAGCTTTCTGCACAGTATTTTATCATGTTTTGGAATACGTCACGCATGGTTTTATTATATGATACTCTGATGACAGTTTTGATTATATTAAAAACAAAAAAATTTTGGGTTGTATTTTTGGGTCGTTTCAAGTTGGTATCAGAGCCCTGGTTTGAGGGATTCGGATACACTTTCGGGTGTATCTGAACTCAAACTAAGGGAAATAAAAGATTTTAATAAATAAAAATGTTTTACAAACATAATTTTGAAAATACTTAGAAAGAAAGAATTGTTTTAACAAGATAGAGGTGTGTGCATGCGGTCAGCCGAGCTCAAGTAAGTACTCCCAAATTACCCATACAAATTATTGTCCAGTTTCAGTTTCAGTAGAACAGCATGCTAGTATAGGGCTAAGGATCTAGGAGAATGCCTTATGTGCCTGTTTATGTGTTACAGCTTTATGAGTATTGCATGCTAGAATTGAGTAGACAGCAGTAGGATAGCCTGGTTAGGTTATGCCTGATAGTACGAGCTTAGCATCTTATGCTAGTGCAGAATCGTGTTATGAGAATAGTTTGCTTGAGTCTGTTTTCCGTGTCCGAATGCTGTTTGCTTTGTGCTTAGTGGGGTTCCGAGTGATGGGAGTTAGCCATTAGGTGAACACGTCACACCACATGTGACTAGGATTGAATAATCTCAGAGTACTGGAACTGGCCCTATTGCGCAGCTCTTGTTTGAGTCCAACCGTTATAGGGACGGGTCTTTTACTCGAAGGATTATCTGATCCTCATCCCATGTGATGGTGTTTAGGTAATGGCTAATTGGCGTTATGAGGAAACCTTCAGCAGCT
This sequence comes from Lactuca saligna, assembly GCF_052625555.1. Lineage (NCBI taxonomy): Eukaryota > Viridiplantae > Streptophyta > Magnoliopsida > Asterales > Asteraceae > Lactuca > Lactuca saligna. The sequence continues at coordinate 152,026,772 of NC_136422.1, forward strand.
GAGGACCAGTTGTGTCGAGCTTGAAGTTTCCCTAGGGCAAGCCTAGGATGAGAGTATCAGAGAATGGCAGTAGTAGAAGTGACTTGGTGGAGTCAAGGCGGTTCTTGAGGAAAGTACGGATAGATGTGGAAGGTAGTAGGGGCCCATACTACTGAAAGCAGAGGATCCGTACTCGAATTAAGGAAGGCCAAGACAAGACCAGGAAGCTAGTAGTCGTATCATGATCCCTTGAAATATTTCAGTGTTCTGATGTTGTTATGATATGTTTCAGAATGGTAGTTTTGCGTCCGAGGCCAGCAGCCGGCAGTTCAGATGTCGGAGGGGGATCAGGATCGGGATCAGGCCCGGAGGCCGGGCAGATGGATGAGCAGACTAGGGAGTTCCTTTCTTCCAAGGTTACCCGCATCATACTAGAGCAGACTCCTGTGATCTTTGGTTCGATCAAGGAGGGTATTTTAGAGTTGATGGATGAGCGATTGAGTACTTTCCGTGCTGAGATGGCGGCCATGGTGGGGTCGCGCACACTTACATTCAGGGAGTTCAGGGCGTGCGGAGCTCCAGACTATCATGGGGCGCGGGACCCCATAGCGAGTACCAGGTGGTTGGCGGATGTGGCCAACGCATTCCGCACTAGCAGATGTCCCGAGGGGGACAAGGTCAAATTGGCGTCCTGTCTTCTGAAGGACAGGGCACGGGATTGGTGGGAGGAGGTTGGACACGCCATCGGGGATGATGCGGCGTTGGATGCTATGACCTGGACTGATTTCTCTACCAGGTTCAGGGCGGAGTTTGCACCGGTCATTGAGGTGCAGCAGCTAGCCAGGGAGTTCCAGGATCTTACCCAGACTACCGAGACAGTGGAGGAGATCACCGCCAAGTTCAGGGAGAGGGCTCTTCTTGTTCCTCAGTATGCAGCCGATGAGGAGATGAAGAAGGCCCGTTATCATGAGATGTTGCGGAGTGATATCCGCATGTTTGTGAGCCGGTCCAGTTGTAAAACGTTGGACGACATGATTGCTAGAGCCAGGGAGAGGGAGATTGATCTCGAGATGGAGAGGAAGAGGAAACCGGAGGCGGTTTCGGGTTCAGGTAGTGCGGGCAAAAAACCCAAGGTTTCAGATCACAGGTCCAGGAGTCAGCAGAGCCACGGTCGGTGTGGCAAGTGTGGGAGGATGCACGAGGGGGCGTGCAAGGCAGGGAGTTCCGGCTGCTACAAGTGCGGTCGGGTTGGGCATATGAGCAGGGATTGTACGGCCCCTGCTACTGCGGTTTCAGCATCAAATCTGATTTGCTTTCAGTGCAATCAGAGGGGACACAAAAGGTCCCAGTGTCCCAGTTTAGCTGCAGCAGGGAAGGTGGTTGCACCTGCCCCTGCCACCCTGAGGATTACGGATGGCCGGCAGGGCCGAGCTGATGCGCCGGTGGCGAAGAGCAGGGCATTTCAGATGACAGCAGAGGAGGCGCGAGCGACTCCTGATGTGGTGACGGGTATGAATCTTTCCTTCATCTTTTGTTATTATATTGCTTGAATATTACTTGATGATATGTTTTATTTAGGGTCGTTCTCGGTGAACGGCATCCCCGCTTTGGTATTGTTCGATTCGGGGGCTACCCGATCATTTGTATCGCTTGCGCTTAGCAAGAGACTTAGCAGAGCTCCCGAGGAGCTGGATTGCCCACTAGAGGTTGAGATAGCAGATGATAGGACCGTGAGGGTCGGCAGAGTACATAGAGGGTGTTCCCTTCAGATATTTGATGAGCAGTTTCCAGTGGACCTGGTTCATATTCCCCTGCGTGGGAATAAAGTTATTGTGGGCATGGATTGGCTGAGCCCCAATGGGGCGGTGATTGATTGTGAACTACAGCTAGTGAGGGTTCGCACTCCCAGTGGGGGAGAGATAGTGATTTAGGGCGAGAGGCCCCAGCGAGGACCGATCTTTTGTTCCGCCGCGAGGGCGAGGCGCTATGTCCAGCAGGGTTGCGCCGGTTTTGTAGCCTACGTCTTGGATGCCCGGGAGAAGGGTAAGACGGCGATTGATGATGTTCCTGTTGTTTGTGACTACCCGGATGTGTTTCCCGAGGATTTGCCGGGGATACCTCCAGAGAGACAGGTTGAGTTCAGGATCGATCTAGTTCTTGGTGCGGCTCCGATAGCCAAAGCACCATATCGGCTAGCTCCCCCTGAGATGCAGGAGTTGTCTACGCAGCTTCAGGAGCTGTTAGACAAGGGTTTCATTCGGCCGAGCAGTTCGCCTTGGGGAGCGCCGATCCTATTTGTGAGGAAGAAGGATGGGTCGCATCGTATGTGCATTGATTATCGGGAGTTGAATAAAGTAACGGTGAAGAACCGTTACCCACTTCCGAGGATAGATGACTTGTTTGATCAGCTTCAGGGAGCGTCTTGGTTCTCCAAGATCGATCTACGCTCCGGTTATCATCAGATGAGGGTTAGAGATGAGGACGTACAGAAGACTGCTTTCAGGACCCGGTATGGTCATTATGAGTTCGTGGTGATGCCTTTTGGGCTCACCAATGCCCCAGTCGCGTTCATGGATCTCATGAACCGCGTGTGCAGACCGATGCTGGATCGGTCGGTGATAGTATTCATAGATGACATCTTGGTATATTCCAAGACTCAGGGGTAGCACGAGGAGCACCTGCGGGAGGTGTTGGAGACTTTGAGGAGGGAGAGACTTTTCGCTAAGTTCTCCAAGTGCGAGTTCTGGTTGCGCGAGGTGCAGTTTCTTGGGCATCTCGTTAACCAGAAGGGTATTTTGGTTGATCCGGCCAAGATTGAGGCCGTGATGCAGTGGGAGGTCCCGAGGTCTCCATCTGAGATTCGGAGCTTCCTAGGGTTGGCAGGGTATTATCGGATATTTATTCAGGACTTCTCCAAGATAGCAGTGCCACTCACCCGACTAACCAAGAAGTCGGTGGTTTTTCGTTGGGGGCCTGAGCAGCAGGCGGCGTTCGAGACTCTCAGGCAGAGATTGTGCGAGGCTCCGATCCTTACTTTGCCAGAGGGCGTAGAGGATTTCGTAGTCTACTGTGATGCTTCGATCACAAGTATGGGAGCAGTATTGATGCAGCGAGGCCATGTGGTAGCTTATGCCTCGAGACAGTTGAAGCCTCACGAGGCTAATTATCCTACCCACGATTTGGAACTGGGGGCAGTTGTGTTCGCCCTCAAGATTTGGAGACATTACCTTTATGGGGTCCGCTGTACTATTTACACGGATCACAAGAGTTTGCGATATCTTATGGATCAGCCGAGTTTGAACATGAGACAGAGGAGATGGTTAGACGTGCTGAAGGACTATGACTGTGAGATCCTTTATCATCCAGGGAAGGCCAATGTGGTGGCCGACGCCCTGAGCCGCAAGGTGTCGACGACCCCTATCAGAGATCTGTGTATGAGGATGACAGTGATCACTCCCTTGTTGGAGCGGATCAAGGAGGCTCAGATGGAGGGTCTCAAGGAGGAGAGGCAGAAGTGTGAGAGGCCGACATCTATGTGCGGGAGATAGTGGCACGTCATGGAGTGCCGGTATCGGTGGTGTCAGACCGAGATGTCCGTTTCACCTCCAGATTCTGGAAGCGGTTCCACGACGAGATGGGTACTCGTCTTCATTTTAGTACCGCCTTCCATCCTCAGACTGACGGGCAGAGCAAGAGCACGATTCAGACTCTCGAGGACATGCTTAGGGCATGTGTTCTAGACTTTGGGGGCAGTTGGGATACGTATCTTCCGTTAGCGGAATTCTCGTATAACAACAGTTATCATGCGAGCATTGATCGACCTCCTTTTGAGATGTTATATGGCAGGAAGTGCAGGACCCCGATTTGTTGGGGTGAGGTCGGTCAGCGAGTCATAGGGAGCACCGAAGTGGTGCTCAAGACGACGGAGTTGATCCAGCAGGTCCGTAGTAGGCTGCAGACTACGCAGAGTCGACAGAAGAGCTACGCCGACAGGAGGCGTTCAGACTTGGAGTTCCAGGTGGGAGATATGGTTCTTCTGAAGGTCTCACCTTGGAAAGGTGTCATCAGGTTTCGGAAGAGGGGCAAATTGGGCCCCAGATTTATTGGTCCCTTCAGGGTTTTGGCCCAGGTGGGTCGGGTTGCTTATCGGTTAGATCTCCCTGAGGAGCTTAGTCAGATACACAACACCTTCCACGTGTCGCAGTTGAGAAAGTGTTTGGTGGATGAGTCAGCAGTCGTTCCCCTAGAGGATATTCAGGTTGATAGCAGCCTGAATTATATTGAGAGACCGGTCGCGATTCTGGATCGGAAGATCAAGACCTTGAGGAACAAGGTCATACAGCTAGTGAAGTTGCAGTGGCAGCACCGGAAGGGATCCGAATGGACGTGGGAGGCTGAGGAGGAGATGAGAGCGCACTACCCGGAGTTATTCGCAGATCCAGCCGTAGCAGACTTCGAGGACGAAGTCTGAGACAAGTGGGGGAGATTTGTAACGACCCGTTCCCGGTATGTTAATTAATTGTTAATTGTCTAAGTTTTCAAGAGGGACTCGGCGAGTTCTAGCCTCACTAACCGAGTTGGGTCGCGTATTTTGTGCACGCGGGAGCCGGGGACTCGGCGAGTCCATATCCCGGACTCGACGAGTCCGTCCGTCTGGGTGAAACCCTAAATCCCCGGGTTTGCCCACTATTTAAACCACATTATAGCCTCATTCTCGCCACTTTCACCCAGAGAACACAGTGAGAGAACCCTAATCCTCCCTTGAGAGCTTATAAGTGATTTGGTGCCATTTTGTGAAGGTGTGAAGAAGGAGAAGAAGAAAGAAGCAAGGAAACGAGTTGTAGTGCAAAGATCCAAGGGCAAATATGAGTTTATTGAGGTATTTTCGGAGTTCCCTTCTTGTTATATGCTTTAAACTTCCATTAGAGCTCTTCTAAGAGCTATTTGATGTTTGTCCCAAGCCTTATGTTTGCATGAATGTCTTAATAAGTCGAAATACCTTTGGATCTGAATGTTGGGGTGTTGTAGAGCCCAGATCTACTGTCTTTTTGAAGTTACATTGCATATTAGCCATGGATCTACTCATTTTATGCATCTTTTAGCCTTGTTTCCCTTATTCATGAGGTTGTGCACGTAAAGTTGGAAACTTTACGTGGTAAAACAGCTTATTGGACTCAGATCTATCGATTGTATGCATTGGATTCAAACAAAATCAAGTAGAAATCAGTTGCATGGCGGCGACTCGGCGAGTCGGAAGAACGACTCGACGAGTCGGGTCGCGAGTCACGAGTCCTTCAGTTTTTATCAGTGTCGAGTGTACGAGGTGAGTTAGAGAGTGGACTCAGCGAGTTGAGAGTGGACTCAGTGATGGAGGGACTCGACGAGTTTGTTCATCAACTCGGCGAGTCCAAGGCAATCTTCTTGGGGATCAAGAACAACTCGTCGAGTCTGTTCATACGACTCGGCGAGTCAGATGAAGATTATCTGAGTTCTTGGATCAAGTGGGTACTCGTCGAGTCGATGCCAGACTCGAGGAGTAGCAGTGAGCAGAAGTGAAAAATGAGAGTAGGACTCGACGAGTTGGGTGGCCAACTCGGCGAGTCAGCCCAAAAGAGAGTTGACTTTGACCAAGGGTAAAAGAGTCATTTTACCCCAAGCGCAGTGTTTAGTATTTGATTGAGTGTGTTTGTTGACTTGTAGCCGAGGAGATTCAGGAGCAGTCGCCGTTAGCTTTCCGAGCCACACACTCAGCAGCCAGCTTACGGGGTGAGTTTCCTTCCAGTAGGAACGGGTCTAAGGCCACAATGCCGGCCCGTTCAGTTAGCAGTAGTTTCCGGATTTAGGTCCGATGCAGCAGTTAGTATGTTCGATGCCTTCGTGGTTCGAACAGGGTTGTGTGCTATGTTTTATGTGTTAAGTATTATATGTTCCGGGCCACGGCCCGATGTAGCATGTCGTATGTGTGTTATGCTAGTTGATGTGTTATGCCATGCCATGTTCAGTCAGACAGTTCCGGACTTCGGTCCGATGCAGTTAGTTCCGGACTTCGGTCCGATGCAGGGGACATGGTCCCAGTCAGTTCCGGACTTCGGTCCGATGCAGTTAGTTCCGGACTTCGGTCCGATGCAGGGGACAAGGTCCCAGTCAGTTCCGGACTTCGGTCCGATGCAGTAGTTCCGGACTTCGGTCTGATGCAGGGGACAGGGTCCCAGTCAGTTCCGGACTTCGGTCCGATGCAGTTTCCGGGCTTTGGCCCGATGCAGTGGGCAAGGCCCAATATGTGTTTATATGTTATTGTATGGTATGTGGTAGTTTGGGGGAGCTCACTAAGCTTCGTGCTTACAGTTTCAGTGTTGGTTTCAGGTACTTCCGCAGGCAAAGGGAAGAGCTCGGGATGACGGCATCGCACACACCACCGCCTCAGCTTTAGCCTGGGATTGATTTAGTTGTTTGATTTGATGTAGTATGATACAGCTTTCCGCACAATATTTTATCATGTTTTGGAATACGTCACGCATGGTTTTATTATATGATACTCTGATGACAGTTTTGATTATATTAAAAACAAAAAAATTTTGGGTCGTATTTTTGGGTCGTTTCAATTGCAAAGCTTCTTGAAGTATTTTTTTTCGTCGCTTTGGCTGCTTTTACGTTAAGTTTTTAGGTTGTTGTACAACCCGTTTATTTTTGAAATCCCCTTTGCTATTTCTCGAAACTTCGAATTCATCTGGTATTTCGTACGGTGGTCGCCATCTTTTCCTAGCTCCTTCCGAAACCGTTCTAAAATGCGAAACCAAAAATGATCTCCCGGTTGTGCATTTCCTGTCTTCGAATCCTCAGAAATGCCAACACAAGCTTTTACCAAAACTAGCTCTTCTTGTGGAAGCCAAGGTACCAGCTTCTGTCTTCCTGATTGTGCGACACCCTCGCGCGCTTGTTGTTTTCCTTTGCGTCGTTGTCGAGGTGGTATGGGTTGAGTTTCGGGAACCATCTCTTCTTCTTCCGAGTCATCCAACTCATCGACATGTTAGAATTGTTGTTAGTTTTGAGTTTGAGTTTGGGTTTGGGTTTGGGATTGGGTTTGGGTTTGAGGTTGATTTGGAGAATATTGATCAGGAAAAACAATAAAGTTTGAAAACATTTGCGGAGTAACATTTGGAACTTGGATCGGGTAATATTGTCTAACATTTTGGTATTGAAATTATAGTGGAGATTGAATGGGAGCATCGAGTTAGGGACGATAAACTCCTTGTGATGATTAATCTATAACAAAAATGTTTCGAGTATGGGTGCTTAAACTCGAAATGTGAGTTTTTTTCCTTCTATCGGAGGTTGTGGTTTGATTATCGGGATTTTTTTTTTTGAAGAAAATATAAATTGAGGTTTGATTGTAGGTAAATTAGTATGAGTATTTATAGAGGTTGTAGAGGGTAAAAAAAATACATTTAAAAGTATATAGTTGTTGCAAATAAAAAAATCACCTTTTACCGTTTTTTAACGGTTAGTTTAAAAAAAAACATTTTCTACCCAATCACCAAAGGAGCGAGAATACGGCAACCGAACCCCTCACTGCCTTCCCGGCACATGCCTTCCCACACCGTCGGTGCGGTGTCCATCGGAGTGGGAAAGGTACTACCCCTCTTCCCGCACCCGACTTCGTCCGACCTAATATTTATATTCAACTATTCATTTTTGTCAAACACATTAACGAGTCAAATTCAAATCGTATCATGTTATTTCAATATATCTGTTGTTTTGGTTTAATGGTATAACATCAAGAACGCTTCAGTTAATTAAAATCTCTTTAGGTTGTGTTTGGCGTAACAACTATCTGATAAACTAGCTTGTTTTTCAAGTATTTTTTTTTAAAGTTGACATGTTTGGTAAACTAAAAAATAGCTTATAAGATAGTTTTTTTTAAAACTACTTAAACTAGTTTTTCATGAGTTTTTTTTAAGTTTCAAATATACTTTTAATTAGTTATAAACAACGTATTCTTATAAATGTTTTTTTATGTTATTTTATATATTTCAACTAATTTTTATCAAACGTCATGTTTTATCAATTACGTTATAACGTATCAATTAGTTTTTCAACTAGCGGTTATCTTTTCTGCTAATCGTCAACAAGCCGGTCCATTGTTTTTCTATGCCCAGGGCAAAACAAAAAAAATGCCCCATACTATAGACCAAACTCCAAACAAAAAAATTATAAAACAAAGTGTAATAAGATTTATAATCAAGCAATATATCAAACCTTATTTGTGTACTCAAAATATAAAATGTTTATTTTTACAATTTACAATAATAACTGCTATAATAGGTACATATGCTCACAACCTCGTCTTATAATCTCCCCCATTCATATATGTTTAACAAAGCTTCATTACAACCGGTGTTGGGTTCTGCTCATAATGGCATGGTGAAACATACCGACATACAAATAATTGTATGGTATGTAAAAGAGCTTACTTACATTGACCACAAGTACACAAGGTGTCAAAGGACTTTCACTCAACGGCTTCTATGTGAAATAGGGAGTTGGTATGTGAGATAAAGGGCAAAAAAGTAATAAAAAAACAAATAAAGTTTGATCACTATCTCAAAATATTTGCAATTTAAAAAGATAAAGGACAAGGAGGTTTTTAGATTAAAATGCATTGAAATCCTTTCATAAACTTTAAACTAAACACTCCTCCAAATCAAAAGGAGATAGTTTGGCGATAATATTCTTATTTTAATCTTCTAATTCAAACTCTTCATAAAAATCCATCTATCTTCTCATATATCTCATTAAACTTGTTAATACAGTCTCCAAACAATTACAAGAACCTCAATTACCTCACAAACCACAAAAAAATAATCCTCCTCAATTACTAAAATCAATTGAAAACTTGAAAACAATAAATAAAGAAATATCATAAATAAAATCAAATACTTGTATTTTCCGCAACTTATATCCTAGATTTTCACCAACTTAAATAACATATTTGTTTTACCTTTTATCACATATTCATATTTTCTAGAGAATGAAACAAGAGTATATCCAATAACTTTAACCTTTATGAATTAGGAGAATGAATAAGGACTTACCAGAAATGAAGAATGAAATTATAGGATAAACAAAAGTCTGTAAAAGGAATTCCACAACGAATCTGGATTCGGGAGAACCGAGACCACAAATTAGGATACTAGAGACTAACAGTTATACGGTGAATGGTGATCTGAGGCTCTGCTATAAATTTTCTCCTTTTCCCATCCCCGTCTCCTCGTCTTCTACCATTTCGAAATCTGATACGTTAATTACGCATGCGTTTATTTTTCTGGTCGAATGTATTTTTTCCCGCTTCATGAATTATGCCTACTGAGGTGACGCCCTTAGGTCAAGCCTCGCTTTCTTTTTTCAATGGACTGGCATCGACTTTCGCCCAATATATCATACCCATATATAATACGTGTAAACAATTTGCTGCCCTCATAAATTTGCTACCCTGGGCAATGGCCCAGCTCGCCCTGAGCTTGGACCGACCTTCATAAAGCATAATTTTAATTTCTATTTAATCTTAGAAGCAATCGTAGTAGTTTGCATTTATTAACAACATAGTTCAATATAAAAACTCTAGCCTAAAATATAACGATATGAAATATTGTTAATAATACTTAAAACTCGAATAAATGGAACCATAAAGATGTAGAAAATTCAACAATAAAGACGTAGAAAAATGACACTAAGTACTGAACTAATATACATAATTACTAGATACAAAATGAATTCACATACTAACATTGTACATGCATACATACACAATAGTAATTATAATATACTTTTTATTGTTAGTATATATATATATATATATATATATATATATATATATATATATATATATATATATATATATATATATATATATATATATATATATATATATATAAAATATTGACAAGTTTATAATAGAAAACCATATGATCTATTAATTTTTCTATACAAATTAGAAAAAAAAAATTATAGATGAGGTAGGTCCTAAACTTTTTTAAGGTATGTCTCTAAAAATTCTCTATAAATTTTATATAAATTGAAAAAATTAGGTGGATCCTTTCTTAACTAGCCTCTCTCTCTCTCTCTCTCTCTCTATATATATATATATATATATATATATATATATATATATATATATATATATATATATATATATATATATATATATATATATATAAGTTACAAATACTTGATGCCTAAAGTCTTAATTTTAAGACTAAGAGATATAAATAATGATGCATATGTCATCATCCAATGGATGAAAACAATTTAACAACCACAATTTCATCCAAGGGTGTTACTATGCTTTTCTCACACGGATTGCCTAACTCTTACAATTCTTGGATTGCCAACTGTATCAATTACACTTCTTACAAAACCATCTTTCTTCTGAGTTTTACCATAAAAGCATTTCCCTGGTTTACTTACAACTACCTATAGAGCCATTACCATAAACATGGTATACACTTTTACCTCAACCCTTTGAAACCCCCTTCTCTCAACCAAACTTCTCTTGCTTCTCTCTCTTCTACAACAAGCACACACGCATATACCATCAACTGCAACCATCACCATCTCCATTGTCGCCCGCCTTTGTTGTAACATCCGGACTTTCAGGTATATTATTGTGTGTTTAAATTTGGGAATTTATGGAGTGACTCGGCGAGTTATGAGTCCAATTCGCTGAATAGGGTCGAGTTGCCCGCGTGGAATTAATGAATGGACTCGACGATTCAAAGAGCTTACTCATCGAGTAGGTGTTAGGCAGAGAAACCCTAATTTCTCGGGGTTGGGGCCTATATAAGGGAACTTATGCCCCCATTTCCGCCTCACCAATTACGCTACACCCCTGAGAGAAAACCCTAATCGCCATTGGAGCTAGAAAGTGAGTGAGGAGCTAAGTTGGTGGTTGTTGGTGCATTCTTTAAAGGAGAAATGAAGAGTTTTGAGGTTAGGGCAAGAGGAGGCTTTGGATCCACAGATTCAACAGTGTTTACTTGAGGTAAATGTGTTGACTTGATCATCTTCTCGGGAGATCTTGATATGGTAGTTTTCTAGGGTTTTCTTCCATTGCTTTGAGTAATTAAGCCCGTTGTGTATGATTTGAGGCTGAAATCCTAGATCTGAAGTGTGGAGGGTCTTGAGAGCCTAAAGACCTGAACTTTATTGAGTTAGAGACTAGACTTTGAGCACCTAACCTTTATAAGACTTGGTATTGGCATTTTTAGGCATATATGTCATGCATGAGCGTAAAGGTCAAGACTTTACACAACTTTTGTTCCTTTAAGGACTAGATCTAGAGTCTAGTGTGGTAGATCTGACCTTGGACACCTGAATAATAAATCAGATCGAAGGGACTCACCGAGTCCATGGCCTGACTCGACGAGTTGGTGAGGTTTGTCCCGATGAGCTTGATCTTGCGATAACTCGGCGAGTTGGGGGTCAACTCAACGAGTTGAGCTGGACTTTCTTGAGACTTATGAGGAAACGAGGGGATTCGACGAGTCGCAATAGTGCACTCGACGAGTTGGGTCTAACATGGACTGTTGACTCGAGTTTGACTTCTGTTGACTTTAATGTTCGGTTAATCATGAGTAATGGAGATCATGGAGGGGTAAAATGGTATTTTATCCACTTTAAGAGTTAGACAGAGAAGGAGAATAGCCTTTGGTGTATTTGAGTATGAATAGAGTATTAATTAGAGATGTTATCATGTGTGTTAGGCAGAGGCTAGTTCGGGATTTCCGAGTATGAGGTTGTTACTGGCTAGCTTGCGAGGTGAGTCTTCTCACTATACTTTACCTAAAGTGGTACTTATGTGTGTCCAGAGGGTCTTATGTGCTTACTTGAGTTATGCATTTTGTCTGTGTGATATATATGTTATGTTATGTGTTATTGAGAGCGGACCGAAGGGTATAACGAGCTGTGAGACCGGAGGGTCCTCACTAAGACCGGACCAGAGGGTCCAACGAGCCATGGGACTGGAGGGTCCCACTGAGACACATAGACCAGAGGGTCTTACAGAGTTATAGCCTCAAGTGGCTAAAGTGTTGTATGTGGTATTTTGGGGAACTCACTAAGCTTCGTGCTTACCGTGTTATGTATTATGTGTTTCAGGTTCTTATCAGGATCGCGGGAATGTGCCAGTTTGATTATACACACCAGTGAATGAGTTATGTTCGAAGATCCTGGATTTTTAACCAAAAAATTATGGAGTTACGATTTGTAAATTAAATAAATGAGATTTTTGTGAAATGTGTTATGAGAATTATGCGATTTTAAATGAAAATTTTATTTGAAAATTTACGGTTTTACAAGTTGGTATTAGAGCCTTGGTTTGAGGGATTTGGATGCACCTTCGGGTATGTCTGGACTCAAACTGAGTATTTGAGAAAAAATTTCAAAAGAAACGATTTTTCTAAAACGAGCAAGAGTTCTAAGAGAAAACAAGAAGGAGCAGTGCGTACAATAAGCCAGAGCCCGAACGGTGATTTCCCAAAATACCCTTATTTTTGTGTTATGAGATACTATTTATGCATGCTAGATGATAGGCTAGGTATTTCATATTTTAGGGCTATAATTGCCTGCTTTGTGGTGCCTTAGCCTAGGAGTTGTTGCTATCTGTTATGTACCTTGAGTATGTGCTGGGTAAGAGTATCTAGCAGGAATCACTTAAATAAGGAGTTTTGAGTTAAGAGATAATCTTGGAGAGATACCTAGATGAGCATTGGAAGAGCCTACTGAGAGAGTAGTTAGATACCCACGTGGGGTAGAGTTGCTTGAGTTCGGTGACACCTTTTGAGTGTGAGAAGAGCAAATAGAGTTATAACCTAGAGTGGTTTTACGTGTTGGTGGAGATTATTCGATTGTAACACCCCGAGTTCGGAAGTGAAAGTTCAGGGTTCTTAGTGTAAATAAGAAAGCTCGACTTGGCGAGTCGATGGATAGACTTGGCGAGTCGAGTCGCGATTCTGGTCAGGTGTTAAGTGACCGATTCAGTGAGTCGGCTGCTGGACTCGGTGAGTTAGTGTTGAAGGAAGAAAACCCTAATCCGGGGGTTGTGCCCTATATAAAGCACATTATAACCCACCCCAACCTCTTTTGCACTCCCTTTGACGTCTAGAAGCTTTCCCCATCGATTCCAAACCCTAATTTGAGAGTAAGAAGGATCTAAGTGTGTTTGAAGCTTGGAGAAGAAGGATACTTAAAGCAAGAGTTGGTGGAATCATAGAGGAGCGAAGTGGATCTGATTTCCTTGCTTGTTGGCATCAGATTGAAGGTAAAAAGTTGTTGCCTTTGACCTTGTTGTGCTTAGATTGTTCATGGATGAAGTTTAGGGCCAAATTTTCATATATGAGTCTTTTTTCGAGTATTGGGCTCAGATATGTGGTTGCTACTACAGATCTAGATTGGTCTTGACTCATGAGCCTGAAAAGTGATAGCTTTGGGGCTTGCTAGAGAGTGTCCTTACCTTAAACCTCCATTATAGTTTGATTAGAGCTTGTTGAGCCTTGCATGCACGTAAAGTTGGAAACTTTAAGTGTGAATCTGGCCCTAGGAGTCCACATCTATGTATTGGAAGCAATGGATTGGTCTGTGATCGTCTGAAAGAAGATATTACGCATGGACTCGGCGAGTATGGGAGATGACTTGGCGAGTCAGACTTGATATCATCCTTGAGTCGCGTAGTAACTCGGCGAGTCACATAGGTGTACTCGACGAGTTGCATGAAGATAGGCAGGAACTCGACGAGTTGGAAGAACAACTCGGCGAGTCTGTTGAAGATTGCCTTGGACTTAGCGAGTCTGTTCATGGAATCGACGAGTCTGGTCATGGAGTCCTAACCTTTTCTGGTTGAACGGTGAATCGGCGAGTCGAGGGACGACTCTGTGATTTGAGTCGCGATATGGGAGTTTTCAGAGCATAGGGACTCGATGAGTCAGCAGGTTAACTCGACGAGTAGAGTCAGTCGGGGAGTTTGACTTTGACTGAGGACTTTGACTTGGACCAAGGGTTGACCAGTTTGACTTCCAAGGCTATGTTGGTAATTAATGGTGTTTATTGGTTTTGGTTATTTGGTAATGATCAGTGGTGGAGTTCGTGTTGGTGGTCGCAGCAGCATGGTCTTATTTCTTCAAGTCGGCAGTTGCAGGTGAGTTATCCTCACTATATCGACAGGGTCTAAGGCACCAAGGTCGACCCTTTATCAGATGGAAATTCGGGTCGTTGTTGTGTTATTGCTTTGCTATATGTTTGCATCCTAGTAGTTAGGATGGTATATGTTAGAGACCTAGTTAAGGTCGGAATCCGGGTATATAGGATGATGCTATGTTAGTGATCGGTTAGGTCGGTGTCCTAGTTAGAGTGTGCTATGTATGTGATCTACTAGATCGGTTGATTAGTGATGAATTGCTATATGATTATATGTTTATGTGCACATGGTTGATTGATTGGGTTGGGTTGAGGCGGGTCCTGTTTTGTGTTGTAGGCCAACATACCCAGGGCGGACCGGATATCCCGAAGGCCCAGCGAGCGGTCCGGATAGACTGTTGGCCCCATGAGGGCGGACCAGACGTGCCGAGGCTTGGAGAGTGGACCAAGCCGACTGAAGGCCCGGTGCGGGCGGACCAACCACACTGCAAACTCGATGTATGTTGCTAGACTCGGATGGTGGATGAGGTGGACTGAAGGCCCGGTGCGGTGGACCAGTCACACCGTAGACCCGAAGTTCATGGCTGTTCTGTTTAAGATATGATATGTTATGTGTATGGTATATGTGGTTGGTATTTTGGGGGTAACTCACTAAGCTTTCGGGCTTACATTTTTCAGTGTATTGTTTCAGGTACTTCAGGAGATCGTGGCAAGGCGAAGGCATGATCGTACCGCCCCTCGTGTTTTATGTATTTATGATGTGGTTCTGGGAAATACTTCGATAATAAATGAATTGAAAACCTTTTTGTAATGAATTAATGAATATGGGTTGTTTTTGAAAAGTTTAAATTTGTTGAAATTTTTTGGATGTTACAAGTTGGTATCAGAGCCTTGGTTTGAGTGAATTTGAGGAACATTCGTGTGAATCCAGTCTCAAATCAAGGAGAGTCTTCAAAGAGAAATTAAAAATGGTTTTCAAAAATAAGTAAAAGAGGACGCAGAGGGTACGATCAGCCAGAGCCAGTAAGTTACCCCAAAATTACCATACAAGTTATTTGTTTATGTGATATGTTAGAACAACATGCTAGTGTTAGGCTAGGGATCTTCAGGAAGTTCATGATAGAGTTGCCTGATTGTGATGCATGCTAGCCTAGGGTCTCCTTTTATGAGAGTTTCAGTGTTCCTCTAAGAGTGAGGATAGAGTGCTTGTTATGTTCGTTAGTGCTTGGGGCGTTGTGATGATACTTGAGACAAATATGGGTAGGTGTGGAAGGTAGTATGGGCTCGTACTACTGAAAGCACAGGACCCATACGCGTATCAAGGAAGTCACAAACCCCTCGGTGGTTGTTTAGAGAGTCATTCTGGGTGGTTATGCGAGGTTTCTGAGGATCTCATGGTGTATTGCAGAATGGTGATTACAAGGCGTATCAAGGCAGGATCCGGACGAGTTGGATGCCAGGATTCGTGAGATCCTGCATGATGAGATTGTTGCTATGTTCTGGACTGAGTTGCCAGAACTGTTTGGGTTGATCAAGACCGCTATGATTGAGTACTTTGATGAGCGCTATGCAACTCTTACGGAGACGGCAGCCGTGGCGGCTACAGCGGCTGTAGCAGCGGTAGGAGGAGGATCCGGTAGAGGTTTTCAGTATCGGGACTTCGATAATACGAAGCCCCCTACTTTTAATGGGGTTCAGGATCCAATTGTTGCTATGCGATGGTTGTCAAATGTGGAGGGATGTTTCTTCACATGTTCATGCCCTGCTTATCAGAGAGTGAGGTGTGCTCTGAACCTGTTGAGGCTTGGGGCGAAGGATTGGTGGAGGTTGACTATGGGGTCTTATTCTGATGCGTAGCGGGCTGCGGTTACATGGGATCAGTGCTGGGAGATGTTTGGCACTCGTTATGTTCCACGTGTTGAGAGAGAGAGGTTAGCTCAGGAGTTCCTGGAGCTGAAGCAGGATACAAAGTCAGTGACGGAGATCACCAGGCTGTTCACTGAGAGGGTGATGTTTTTCCCCGAGTTTGCTTCAGAGCAGGCTCAGATGTCCTGATATCTGAGTATGTTCAAGAGGGACATCAGGTTGTTTGTGTCCATGCAGAGATGTGATACCTTGTTAGAGTTGCAGGAGGCTTCCAGGCGGCGTGAGTTGGAGATTGAGTTGTAGTTGAGAGAGCAGAGGCATGCCTCAACGCAGTCGCAACCGGCGCCGAAACGATCCAAGACCGTTGATTCTAGGTTGGGAGATCAGGGCAGCCGCACTTGTGGGAAGTGCGAGAAGAGTCATACCGGTGTTTGTAGGTCCGGTGGTGCGTGCCGCAAGTGCGGGAGGGTGGGGCATTATGTGAGGGATTGTCGTCACTCAGCCCCGGTTCAGGATATGAGGATTTGTTATCAGTGTCATCAGGTTGGTCACATGAGGGCCAATTATCCACAGCTTACTGCAGGACCACTGTAGGCTCCAACACCAGCCACTTTGAGGATTACGGGTGGAGGTCAGGGTGGAGCAGAGCCACCGAGGGCTCAGGGACGTGCTTTTCAGCTTATAGCAGAGGAGGTCAGGGAAGAGCCGGATACAGTTGGGGGTATGTTTCCTTCTTAATATCCTGTTATCTTATGGTTGTTATGGAGTATTTTATGTCTGCTAGTCTCGTTCGCATGATTCATGGTATGGTATTCGTTCATCTTTTCGTCGGGTTTATCGTATGATCGAGAGTTTTGGTATTGAGAGTCTTAGTTGGTTATCATCCTTGGGGATTGATGGTGGGGAATTAGGCTTTTTGGGTCTGAATGTCATGTTTAGCATCTTCAATTTGAGGGATACTCAGCTGGGGGTCGAACTCCCTTAGAGTTTGAGATGTGCGATGTCGGAAAGTGATTTTATGGAGGTTGCTCGTTTCAGAATCAGATCAATAATAAGAGAATTTGTTGAGTAGGATTGTGTATGTGATGTCGGTTGGGTCACCGGTGGTTGGTAGTCAGTGCTCTAAGTGGGGAGAATTAGAAAATTCTTAGGAAGATCGATAGCATGAGAGGTCAATTAGTTGATTGGGTTTCAGCAGTGTTTCAGTCAACCAATAGCGTGGGCTGGTATGACTAGGTCAGACAAGTGGGGCGGGATACAGACCAAGGTTGGGCCTAGGGTTAGGCTGGGAATTGAGTATATAGATTGGAGTAAGGGTTCAAAACCCCAAGAGGGATAAAACAGTATGTACGGGAGAGATTTCTGGAAAGAATGGTTCAGGGTGACGTAAGACAGTTTTGAGCAGTTCGGACAGACTGAAGGCCGGAAGGTGTACCAGTCAGACCGAAGGCTCGGGGAACGGTCCAGACAGACTGAAGGCTCAAGAGGGCGGTCCAGATATGCTAAAGGTTCTGAGAGTGGTCCAGATAGGTTGAAGGCTTGGTAAGGCGGTCCAGTTATGCTGAAGACTCTGTATGTGTTAGGGGATCGGTACGAGGAGAACGAGGAAAAGTGTCACCAGGGGATGATAATTGATATGGTCTGGCCCTAAGTATTGATCATGTTAGTGGAAAGCAGTGCATGGACCCGAGAATCCTTGCAAGCAGATTCAGGGTATATGGAAGTTCGAGAATAGCAGTTGCTCTACATGAATAATGTAGAGTGAAGAGTAGCTCAATGGCACGTGCAGGTGTGGTAAGGGTTGTTGAGTGGATTTCATGGAAAGGAAAGGCATGTGGCTCTGGAAGGAGCGTGGGTACTCCAAAAGAGGATGAAGTGGACTAAGTGGATTATCGACAGTTCTTTAGCTATTGGTAGTAAGTATTGGGAGTGTACCAGCGATATGGAAACACATCCGAGTTGGGTGTCTGTTGAGGTTGCGGAAGGATTTCTGGTAGTGTACAACCAGGGGAGTTCGGAGGGGATGCAAGGAGGGAGCCTTGGATTTTCCTGTATGGTTGTGATCAGGGAGTTATGTATGTAGCGGAAATTCATCCTAGGGATGTCTGGAGGTATCATCAGTGTGTCGGGTTTGCAAGCCGAGGATGTGGGATCAGGTACAGCATGTGTATGTGATTGCAAGGGAGAGCTCATGGTAGTTGCTCAGGAGCTGAAGGATGTGTCATCCTGTTAGCTCAGCAAGAAATGAGTTGGTTTCGAAAAGGAAAGAGAGATGAGTCCCATAAGTGAATTCGATAAAGGATATGCCAGTCGAGGAAGGGGTAGAAGCTTGGTACCGGGTCAGGACCCGGTGGTTCAAGGTGATATTTAGCTTCGTAAGAGTCAAGTGATTGTTGTGAAATGGAGTGATGAAAGTATCAACGGGTGAACATTGGTTAATAAGGATTTTTATCCGAGAAAGAAGCCGGTGGCCGGCTTAAATCGGTTATCGTAACTCTGTGAGGGAAGAGTTGGACTTTATAGAGGTTTGATAGTAGTGTTCAGAGGAACCCGGGTCGATTGAGACTAGGAGGTGCATTGTGGGAGTATTATATGGAATTATGTGCCGCAGCAGGCTTCGAGGGCGAAGCCTAATTTAAGTGGGGGATAATTGTAACACCCCGAGTTCGGAAGTGCAAGTTCAGGGTTCTTAGTGTAAATAAGAAAGGTCGACTCAGCAAGTCGATGGATTGACTCGGCGAGTCGAGTCGCGATTCTGGTCAGGTGTTAAGTGACCGATTCGGCGAGTCGGCTCCTGGACTCGGTGAGTTAGTGCGAAAGGAAGAAAATCCTAATACGGGGTTGTACCCTATATAAAGCACCTTATCACCCACCCCAGCCTCTTTTGCACTCCCTTTGACGTCCAGAAGCTTTCCCCATCGATTCCAATCCCTAATTTGAGAGTGAGAAGGATCTAAGTGTGTTTGGAGCTTTGAGAAGAAGGATACTTGAAGCAATAGTTCGTGGAATCATAGAGGAGCGAAGTGGATTTGATTTCCTTGCTTGTTGGCATCTGATTGAAGGTAAACAGTTGTTGCCTTGACCTTGTTGTGCTTAGATGGTTCATGGATGAAGTTTAGGGCCAAATTGTCATATATGAGTCTCTTTTAGAGTATTGGGCTCAGATTTGTGGTTGCTACTACAGATCTAGATTGCTCTTGACTCATGAACCTGGAAAGTGATAGCTTTGGGGCTTGATAGAGAGTGTCCTTGCCTTAAACTTCCATTATAGTTTAATTAGAGCTTGTTGAGCCTTGCATGCACGTAAAGTTGGAAACTTTAAGTGTGAATATGGCCCTAGGAGTCCAGATCTATGTATTGGAAGCAATGGATTGGTATGTGATCGTCTGAAAGAAGATATTATGCATGGACTCGGCGAGTCTGGGAGATGACTCGGCGAGTCGAACTTGATATCAGCTTTGAGTCGCGTAGTAACTTGGCCAGTCACATAGGTGTACTCGACGAGTTGCATGAAGATACGCAGGAACTTGACGAGTTTGAAGTACAACTCGGCAAGTCTATTGAATATTGCGTTGGACTCGGCGAGTCTGTTCTTGGACTCGGCGAGTCTGGTCGTGGAGTCCTAACCTTTTCTGGTTAAATGGTGAATCGGCGAGTCGAGGGATGACTCGGCGAGTTGAGTCGCAATATGGAAGTTTTCAGAGCATAGGGACTCGATGAGTCAGCGGGTTGACTCGGAAAGTAGAGTTAGTCAGGGAGTTTGACTTTGACTGAGGACTTTGACTTGGACCAAGGGTTGACCAGTTTGACTTCCAAAGGTATGTTGGTATTTAATGGTGTTTATTGATTTTGGTTATTTGGTAATGATTAGTGGTGGAGTTCGTGCTTATGGTCGAAGCAGCGTGGTCTTACTTCTTCAAGTCGGCAGTTGCAGGTGAGTTATCCTCACTATATCGATAGGGTCTAAGGCACCAAGGTCGACCCTTTATCGGATGGAAATCCGGGTAGTTGTTGTGTTATTGCTTTGCTATATGTTTGCATCCTGGTAGTTAGGATGGTATATGTTAGAGACCTGGTTAAGGTCGGAATCCTGGTATATAGGATGATGCTATGTTAGTGACCGGTTAGGTCGGTGTCCTAGTTAGAGTGTGCTATGTATGTGATCTACTAGATCGGTTGATTAGTGATGAATTGCTATATGATTATATGTTTATGTGCACATGGTTGATTGATTGGGGTTGGGTTGAGGCGGGTCCTGCTTTGTGCTGTAGGCCAACATACCTAGGGTGGACCGGATATCTTGAAGGCCCAACGAGCGGTCCGGATAGACTGTAGGCCCCATGAGGGCAGACCAGACGTACCGAGGCTCAGAGAGTGGACAAGGCCGACTGAAGGCCCGGTGCAGGCGGACCAGTCATATTGTAGACTCAGAGAGTGGACCATGTCGGTTGAAGGTCCGGTGCGGGGGGACCAACCATGTTGCTAGACTCGGAGGGTGGATCAGGTGGACTGAAGGCCCAGTGCGGCGGACCAGTCACACTGTAGACCCGAAATGCATGGCTGTTCTGTTTATGATATGATATGTTATGTGTATGGTATATGTGGTTGGTATTTTTGGGGTAACTCACTAAGCTTTCGAGATTACAGTTTTCAGTGTATTGTTTCAGGTACTTCAGGAGATCGTGGAAAGGCAAAGGCGTGATTGTACCACCCCCCGTGTTTTATGTATTTATGATGTGGTTCTGGGAAATACTCTGATAATAAATGAATTGAAAACCTTTTTGTAATGAATTAATGAATATGGGTTGTTTTTGAAAAGTTTAAATTGGTTAAAAAAATTTGGATGTTACATCGATGCTCGAATGTTGCTTGCTTCGTGCTTTGTGGAACTCTCGATGATGGGAGTCAGCTACTAAGTGAATATGACGACATTCAGGAGGTAGATGGCTAGCATCATAAGGAGTTCTTTAGCAGCTGATGGCAGAGAAGTGTGAGAACCTAGGAAGAGCATAGTGTTGGATTAATGTCTAAGTCCATAACTATAATTGGTATGTACTTGACTCGACCCGGCATGGTCCATTTGGGTTGCACTTCACCCGAACAATTTATATGGATAATCTTGTGAGAATAGTATAAGTTATGATTTATTAATATTTTATATGGAATCATATTATTTAATTAGTATTGATCAAGAATTAATTAAGTGATCAAAAGGAACTACTAATTAAATATAGACTCTTATATATATATATATATATATATATATATATATATATATATATATATATATATATATATATGGAATGGGCCAAGTTCATTTAGGTTGGGCAAAGCTATCATGGAAAGTCCATGGAGTTTTCACCAATGGATCCTATGAAATGAAAGGTCATGGGTATTAGGGTTTACATGAATGTAACCCTAATCCTCCATACTATATAAAGAGGCCTTTGGCACAAGAAATGGCACTTGTGTGTATGTAATAAAAGGTGTGGCCGATTTCTACTTATGTGTTACTATTCTCTCAAGTTTCCAAGGTTTGCGGTGATTTGGGATTGGGCCGATTTTAGTGTGCATACATATTCTCTCAAGTTCTTCCAAGGTGTTTTAGTGATCTGTGATTCCACTTGAGGCTTCCACACTATTGGGGCTAAGCTCTTAAAGCTTGAAGACATCAAGCTACATCAAAAGGTATGTCATCTAACTAGAACTTTCTAGTATAGGTGCTTCATAATATGCTAGTTAGGATGAAACCTTGGAATATTTAATATTTGCATGTATAATAGAGAAAAACATAGATCCAAGGTTTATAGGGTTGCATGTACACCATAGGAGTGTTAGAATGCTCAAAACCCAACAATTGTATCAGAGCCTAGGCTTGTTTTCTTATATACTTGATCCAATTGCTGAAAAATCAAAGTTATCTTGCTGTCTGGATGATGGACTCGCCGAGTTCACTCATGGGCTCGATGAGTCCAAGGAAAAATGTAACCACTCGTCGAGTTGGTTCATGCACTCGGCAAGTTGGACCCCCTCACAGCATATCTTCGAGTTTTGGTGCTGGAATTGGTCTAGAATCATTATCTTAAACTGTTTTGGACTTATAAAAACTATTTTTTGATGTGGTAATGATTATGGTAAACCAATTTCAGATTTGTTATCAAGATTTAAAGTTTTATATGGTTAATTTTATGATTCTTGAAATTGTTGATATGCATGTTCTTAAACTGATGAGCTTATATAATCATAAGAATTATTTGTAACCTTCTTGGTAGTTTAAATCTTGATTATTATGTGTTTTAATGGAGTCCATAACTTTTCCTCAAGTTATGGATAACCAAAAGTCACAAGTCATTTAATCCATTAAAAGAACACAATGGTTACATAAGATGAAAAGTCAGTCATTTTAATAAGCAATTAACTCATAAGTTATGAGAAATGAAAAGTTTTGGAAATTCACAAAACTTTCCCTCAAGTTATGGAACATGTAAAGTCACAATTAAAACTTTAGTTCCAATTCCTAGAATTTTAAAAAAGTTAAAATTCAACCCTTATACTTTATAATATTATAAGTTTAATAATATTTATATATGTATAAGAACAAAAAGTCGTCTTACCATTAGTATGCCTCATTCACGAAGTCGGTCTATAAGGGGGGTATAAGGTTAATGCATATAAAATGGCAGTTTAATGGGTATCCACTCTCACCCACCGCTTCGTTGACCACTGGAGGGTCGTTAGCCGAACGGGTACGACAAGGACTATAATTCTCTCTTTATTAAAAGTATTAATGATAAATACTAAGTAACTAAACATTTATAAATTCCCAATCTTAGTTACTTAGGAAAATGTGAATAAGGTGCTAATCCATGAAATTACACTTTGCAATTTGTTTAAGCCGTTAGTGGAGCGTGTGTGGTTAACCGGCACACTAACCTGGATTTAACAAGGTAGGCAATGGGTAACTTAATATTTATCATAGTATCGGTGGAGCGTGTGTGGTTAACCGGCACATCGATTGAGGGGTAAATATTAAGGGTACCAAGTATATTTTCATGGTTACTTCACACCTTGTTTTCTGATCCTCGGCTTCCCATTCACAAAACCTGAAGGGCACACTCGAGATTGAAACATGTCATTGAAAAGTTCAATGAATCTCAAAAGAATCTAGGAGTTTCAAAACCAATTAAAACCTAATAATACATTTCGTTTATCTTGGTGGAAATTGGTGAATCGTCATTCACCTACCTTCAAATATTTTATAGCTTGGATTACGGCATCCCTCTTTCAAGTTATAAAATAGTATGTTGGGTCCTAGCCTTAATATTTCATATTGGGTGTTATGTTAAGGATTTAAATCAACTTTACTTGAATTTCTCCCATTGTTGATGTCTGGTTTAGACAACAATGATCTTCCCAAATCAAGCTTTCCTAATGAATATGACTTCCCGAGTTTGGCTCATGGAAGTCATACTTCTCTTCCTCCACCTCCTCCAATTATTCTCCCTGACCCACAAGTTTAAGGACTTGAAAATTTCAAGATCACTCAATCCCTACTCACAATAGAACATAAAATTGGAAGTCTTGTGTGCACTCATGTCTAAGGAATGAAGTCACACAGTGACAGGTTTTGAGAATGTTGGGTGTCGTTGTCCCAAGGAAGGTGGCTATTGACCGGGTCTTTCAGTCACTTCCTGAGTCATATAGAAAGACTACTATGTGATAGATCATGACATGACCCTAATGGATCTTTCTTATTTGCTTATTGATGCTGAATCAGAAATGATTTGGTACAATAGTCAAGCAAATATGGATGGAAGGTATATTTCTTAAACCTTCCATGAACATGGACAATGGTGACATTGGAAGTTCAGAAAAACTTTCTCTTCCTAATGGAAAGTGATCGACCTTGGTCAAACTGGTTGATCGGAAGGTAAAGAGAAAGTCTACATCTGGAATAGCCTGTGTACCATTCCCAAAGAGTCTATATGTTCTCATTGTGAAGAAAAGGGGCATTGGAAGCGAAGATGCCCAAGCTACCTAAAATAAAGAAGAATCAAAAGTTTGACTATGATTCAGGTAAGTCCACTATCTAACAGTGTTAAGTTCCCAATTGATGATTCTTAACACCAAAATGTGACTCGGTTGCATTTTAATATTTAGCAGGATCAAGAAAAGGGAAGGAAACTTAAAGAAAGAGTATGTTGAATTTGATCGCGAAGATGGATTTCCTTCGCTTGGTTGAAGATTGAATTCCTGAGCTACTTCTTAGGAGTTATGATAGATTGATAGGAAACATGTAATAGCATAGTTTTCATTTTAAGTTACATTGTAAGGAAATTTTTTTCCGCATTTTAATATAAATTAAAGTTTGTTTTACTTTATTTTATCTCCTTACAATGACATTCATGAAAACTTGATGTTTGTATGTTTATAGTAATATTGGAAATATGAATTTGATTCTTTCATTTGTGGTAGTGTCTAAATTTACCAAATAAGGAATGATTCTCATCACCCAAGTTTCAATTGGACCGAAACTTGGAATCATACAAGGTGTTTAGTGTGATGTATGATAATTTTCAACTTTGGAAAATTAATACTAGTTCTGTGTTCACATGTATATGTGACTCAAGAGAAGGACTAAGGGATCAAGTACACATTCTTGTGCACTAGCCAAAGTTCACCACAAAAGATGGATAAGACTATTCGTCATGATTTACTAAGGTTTAGTAAATATGATTATACTTACAAGCTTAAGTATAATTCTAAGACATTGGAAAAGTTTCAATGTATGACAAAACGAATATCAAGAATCAAATTAGGCAGAAGGATAAAATTTTCTCAAATCTGAAAAGATGGGAAAGTACTTTAGTATCATGTTTTAAGATCATCTTAATGATTTTGAGACCTTATCACAATTCATCATCTAAGTGCATTGTGATAGTTAAGAAGAGGAGTTATGAATTGTTGAAGTGGTTAAATCAAGAAGATGATTCATACTTAGTTCTAAAAACAATGCTTAAAGTTATACTCTAAGATTGTAACTTGAGTGAGATGTCTTAAAGAAACTTTAAAACACTTGTCAAATGTAATACTCTTACATTTGAAATTGGTTAGTTGTGATGTTTTGGAGAAAAAAAAGACCAACTAAGGCCAATTGTGTGAAGTGTTTATCTTGATTAAGAATCCACACTACTTCTTGAATATTTGGCAAGAAAGTCTTATAGGTCAAGAAGACAGTGGGAGTCTAAAAGATCATGATATAGTTTCAAGAACTAATCAAGAATAAAAACATGTATTTCATCACTAGTACACAACTAGAGGTTTATAACCTATCGTGTTGACATTTTTGTGCCAATTCCAGTTAAGTTGGCTATACATTTGAGTTCCACATGTTCTCAATTGTTTTCATAGCTACTTGGAAGCAATGGCAAGCCCTTGAGCTGCCAGGTGGCAAGAAGTTAAGATTAAACAAGTTTAATCCATATGAGTTAGGATTCGTGACTAACATAGTCTTGTGATTATGGTTTGACAAGTTCACACGGATAAGAACACATACACCATAAAATCTAAGTGTCATAAGGTTTCTCTCCGATTCATGAAAATGATGGTGAGGATATTCTTTCACTAATTAGATTTTAAGTAGATAGCAATTGTGATATTTGTAGTTCTCAAAGTCGTTAGTGAAGCGTGCATGGTTAACCGACACACTAACATTGACTTATAAGAAATGGAAAAAATTCTAAACAATTGAGACTATGATTATGACATCCCTTTTCATAGTTCTAAAATTGTTTAGACACACCTGTGAGCTATCTAAGATAAGGTGTATGATTTTGATAAAGTCTTATCAAAGCAATCTAGTATCAGAAATCTGAACTTTAGTAAGAATGTCAATAAAGTATTGACTTCTAGAGGTCCAACTGTTTTCTGGATACATGTCAAAGCTAGTGTGAGTATAAGTGTTCTGCTAATAATCATCATATTAGTGGGAGCATGATAATTATGATAATATTGCAAGTCAGCAATGTTAATTATAGAAAACAAAAGTTTCAATCTGTGAGGTTGCAGGGGTTGGAAAAGTTGTTTGGCTATAATTAAGGGAGAGGAAATTATACTTCATTTTAATTCTAAAAAGCTTAGATTGAGTTTATAAGAGCTTATATTGAGGTTTTAATCACCTTTAGTCAATAATATATATATATATATATATATATATATATATATATATATATATATATATATATATATATATATATATATAGATGAATTTCATGTTGGATTGGTTCAACTTAATAAAATTCTATATATTGCGTTCTCAAAATTCGATTATGATTACGGCATCCCTTTTCATAGTCAAATTTTTGAGAGTATGGCAAACAAAAATTATTATGGCAAAAGACTGGTCTAGAACCATGTCTTTATGTGAAACATCATGAATCGTGTCCCATTTACTTTGGGTACAAGATCGATTACATGTGCTATAATATTTATCCTTTATGAATTTTCCAAATGCCTTGGGCATTAAGGGGAAAAATGTCTAGAATTGGATATGACTAAAGTGATTAAGCAATTTTCAAGGACAATCTAAGGTTTACCAAAGATTGGTTGCTCAAGGATAGTTGGAAGTATATTGTTAATATTGGAAGGACCATATTGACATAATCTGAAAAGAGGCAACTCTTGTTCATAAGTGGTAGTCAAAATGGGAATATAGATTTGTCTTCATAGGTGGAAGCAATCTATGTAAGGTTAAAGAAACTTAATGCAAGAAGCATGTCAAAGCAATGCGCTTTGAATTTGAGACATTGTTTCCATGGAATTGCTCTCCATTGAAATACTCTATAATGATTGTTGCCAAGCCTTTGTGGCTTTGTGCATAATCTTTACAAGAGGAACAGTGCATATAAGTTTAAAATCTAAACAGATTTCGATAAATGATAGGAATTTGGAATTCTTACATTTAGGACAAGGATTTGGGAGTGTGAAAAGAGAATCATTGAAATTATGTTCAATTGATCTAAGTTCACAAAGAAAAGGATCATAGACAAACATAAAGTTCATACTTGGTGTATGGCAAAGCTATTGTTTAGAAAACATAGTGTACATGCTTGGAGCATGGGACACCTAGTGTTTTAATTCAAGTATAAAGTTAATAAAACTGAAACAATGAATAATGAGTAATCAGTATGGTGATAAATAGAAAGTGTTTTATTTATATTCATAGGTTTTGATACCATATTAGATTCATTTATTCTTGTGTTTTACTTTGCATGTTTGGACTTCCATAATAACTAGTTTATTCTTTCAAAATGACTAAGTTATTCAAACCATCCACAGTCGGTCATATGTTGGAAGTAGATACGAATCAAGACTGTCACGGGTTGGCTTGTAGAGGTCCAAGTTGGTGGACAAAGTTGTGCTACGACACTCATGAGTGTTCATAAGTTCTAAGTATTAGATTCAACCCGCACTCATTTGAATCACTTCATGGATCCTATCACGAGTGATCATGAGACGATAATATGTTATATTCTCCAAACCTAGAGATATGAGTTGTTAGTATGAGTTGGTTGTACATTGATTGCACGAAAACGCATTCGGTAACTCGATATTATAAAACGTGCTTTTGTGTATGATTCAACAAGTAGTAGAACAAGCCATATGAGTCAAACTTTATCCATTCCTTTTACCTTCGGGATAAAAGAGATATATGTGGGCCCCTCGATGATTTAGCGATGACACATGAGAGTGCTTGGCCAAGCCAATAGTGATTTGATTTGTTCAATCAGTCAGTCATCATAAATGGGAAATCGAGAAACAACAAATGGACAGAGATAATGATTATAATTCATGTCTCAGTCCATATGATATTTAGAATGGAGGAATATATGATCCCTTATATAATGGACAAGTCTTTAACAAAGGTCGGAGTTCATTGACAAGGTCAGAGTTCGACAACGGCTTTATGAGCTACGATTGCCAGTTAGGTTTTGAAGTCATACTCAATAATAGTTTTAGACTTATCCAAGTGGGAGACTGTTGGATTAATGTCTAAGTCCATAACTATAATTGGTATGTACTTGACCCGACCCGGCATGGTCCATTTGGGTTGCACTTCACCCGAACAATTTATATGGATAATCTTGGGAGAATATAAGTTATGATTTATTAATATATTATAATTTCTAATACATTATATGGAATCATATTATTTAATTAGTATTGATCAAAAATTAATTTAGAATTAATTAAGTGATCAAAAGGAACTAATTAAATATGGACGTATATATGTATATATATATATATATATATATATATATATATATATATATATATATATATATATATATATATATATATGGAATGGGCCAAGTTCATTTAGGTTGGGCTAAGCTATCATGGATAGTCCATGGAGTTTTAACCCATGGATCCTATGAAATGAAAGGTCATGGGTATTAGGGTTTACATGAAAGTAATCCTAATCCTCCATACTATATAAAGAGGCCTTTGGCACAAGAAATGGCACTTGTGTGTGAGGACATAAGAGTGGGCCGATTTTAGTGTTCATACATATTCTCTCAAGTTCTTCCAAGGTGTTTTGGTGATTTGTGATTCCACTTGAGGCTTCCACACTATTGGGGCTAAGCTCTTAAAGCTTGAAGACATCAAACTACATCAAAAGGTATGTCATCTAACTACAACTTTGTAGTATAGGTGCTTCATAATATGCTAGTTACGGTGAAACCTTGGAATATTTAATATTTGCATGTATAATAGAGAAAAACATAGATCCAAGGTTTATAGGGTTGCATGTACACCATAGGAGTGTTAGAATGCTCAAAACCCAACACATAGGAGTGACCTTAGTCGGATGAGTACGCTAATAGAGGAGAGTGTTTTACTGGGGAGCGAACACGCATGATGGGATTGGTGATTGAGAATGTTGAGCAACTACTTAGAAAATATGGAACGGTCTATGTGGAAAGTATGGGTAAATATGGTAGGTAGTATTGGCCCGTACAACTGAAAGCAGAGGACCCATACTCAAAACAAGGAGAATTCCAGAGGTTCTAAGTAGCATATTAAGAGGAGATAACATGGTTCGGGTACCATGATTCATAGCATATCGAGAGGTGGTCACATGGTTCGAGTACCATGATACGTGGCGGTTAGTGCTTCTGGTTTTACCAGTTATCCCGTTGAGATTGATTAGACTGAGGTCAGATGTGATAGAGTGTGGGGCCAGAGGTCCATGTTGAACGGGTTTTAATGGAGCATATCTTGAGAGGGAAATTGAGTTAGTTCCAAGAGATTTTTGGTGAGATGAAAGTTGGAGTCGCAAGACTCAGGGATTAGTGGAGATGGTGCTTTATGGAGGATTACGGTCGGAGTTGAGCAATCGGCCGATAGTGGAGATGCCACTTTCTGTGACCAGATTTGTGCTATTTTTGGTGAGAAGCAAAAGTGATATTGAGCTTCCGGTTTCTGAGCTTGGAGGTAAACCCTGTGGGGTAGCGTTGGTTGCGATCTTTTACCTGAGTATCTGGGTAGTATGTATGCCGCAAGGTAATATTATATCATGAGAGGGTCATCATTGGGGACTGAGATGGTCAAGAACAAGGATATACCCTATTTTAGGAAAGTAGGGCATATGTAAGTAGCATTTTCAGGTGATCAAGAAGTGTGAATTATGGCGGTGACACTCATTGTCTATGATGGATATCGAGTGTGGGGGTGAGGTCTTTGCACTCATGAAAATTCTCATGATGGGACGTTGGTTGGGAAGTCGAAGATAAGGAGTGTAATAGTTCATTATTTTTAGACTGAGAGTCATGGCTACTATGGGACAGTTGAGATGCCCGGTAGTGTGTCAGTATGAGATTTTGGATGGCGCGTTGGAAAGTTTTCAAGGATTTTAACTGAGATTCGAGATGTTTGGAGTTGCTTGGCCTCTATCAGGAAGATCATCGAGTGTTATGTGGTACTTTTCAAGAGTAAGTGTGATGTACCTGGTGGAACAGGATGTGGAATAAATTGTTGATGTGCCAAATGGTGATGGGTCGAAAGCTGAGTGGGGGAGAACCGGGTATCTTATTGAAAGTATTAGAGATTTGCTCAAGAGAGGTTAGAGGACCGGTTATAGTGACCTACGGTTCGGATAAATGAGACTAGAGTTATTGGTGGTCGAGGCGAGGTGCAGAGCAAGATAATGCATGTTGTACGTATTCAGGAAAAGATGAGTGTCTCCATGACAAGCGGCCATTTAGCGGAGACCTTGTGGTGGTTAGGAATTCTTCGAGGTTGTAATGGTAAATTTGAGGTGGGTGGCTCGTAAGGATAGTTTCGGTGATTGAGAATTTCTAGTTCAATGTACGGATTGTTATATGCACTCTGGGAAGGGTAGAAGTTGATTGGGCAACCAACTTCAGGGTTAGTATGTGTATTCTTGCATGGGCTGCAAAAAATAGAGGAGGGAGTTTCGGATGGTCGTCAACGTGTTCTGAATCATTGACAATTCCTCCGTGTTTCAATTGAGAATTGGAATATTCTGAAGTTTTGAGTTGTGTGAGAGGAGGATCAGTTATGAGATTCTGTAAGGATGCATTGTTGTATCTGAGTATGATGTCATAAGTAGGAGATCAGTAGTTGAGGCAAGACATCGTGAGGTTTGGTGATGATGTACCGAGGTATCCGAGTAGAATGCCCTGAATTTCGAATTATTTTGAGACTTCAGATATGAAATGGAAAGTGGAGTATCAAGCGAATATGGTTCCAGTGGGAGCCCTTCGGTAAATTTTCATCAAATGGGAGTATCCAAGAATGTGAATTGCAGCGAGAAAAGTGTTGGTCACGAAGTTGTCGTCAGGAGTGGTGATTCTTAACCTGGGTGGGTGGGTGTGCCTATCTATATTGAGACATGGAGTATTCGTTAGTGAACTCAGTGGGGTGATGAATTAAGGAGGAGATTAAGGGGGTAAGAGGGTGAGTGGATCCGATTGGGAGTAATCACTTCGGATTATTCGGGGAAAACCATGGAGTGAGCCCATGGCGAGTCAGTGAGAGAGAGAGAGTGTGTGTTGTGATACTACGGGGAGCCGTAGTGTTCACCAATCTGCAAGAGAGTGTTGTGATACTACAGGGAGCCGTAGTGTTCACCAGTCAGCGAGAGACTGTTGTGATACTGCGGGGAGCCGTAGTATTCATGAGTCAGTAAGATAGTGTCATAGGCTTGCGGGGAGCTGTAGCCTTCACGAGTTAGTGTGAGGGAATGTTATGATAATATGGGGAGCCGTATTATTCACTAGTCAGAGCATGACGCATAAGAGTTTTTAGGCTTGGGTAGCCTTATTCTTTGAGTTTCGGGAACCTGGTGGTCGGACCAAGGGCGAGACTGGGGTATCCATTTTTGTCGAGGATCGTTATATTTTGTGGTTAACACAATCGAGAGAAATGGGAGGAGTGATGTACGCATGGGTTGCGGGTCATGGGTCATGAGTTGAGTGCTTCATTGGGACGAGTGGTTCCAATTTTGTGTCCGACCAGACTCTCGAGTTTTAGTTTGGCTTTGGTGGTGTATTGAGTAAGCGAGTGAGATTCTGGATTCAAAGATGGGTTTCATTTTGACGGGTATTGTGTGTCATCTGATGTCTTAGACCTGAGTGGATCAGTTCATTTGTATGAGAAGGACCGCGAGACACATGAAACTAATGAGTATATGATGACAGAGGTCGAGGTGAGACAATTTCCGTTGGGATTGTAGTATTCGCTTGGGGTAAAGTGAACTTCGTGACTTGTGTGTCATAATGGGTTGAGATAGTTGTTAGAAGGAAGTCAGTGAGATGTTTTGGGGCATGTAAGCGGTAACCTTTGGAGGTTCAACTATGGGATTGGGAGCTGACCTGGTGCTCAGTGTTGAGAGGGATATCTAAGAGGGAGCTGGGGCTTATGATTGTTAGATGTCAGAGGATAATTCTGAGCAAGCATGATCATTTTCTTGTGTCTGAGGACATGGTGTTGAGAGTTTTTGTTCAGATGGGTTTCGAGGGCAGTAAAATGGATGGGTTTCTGGTGTAATGTGACCCTTTCGTTCCTTGGAGTATGTTATGGATCGTTTAGTATGTCTGGTATGAGTGATCGGTAGCCAATTTTTTGGATTTGACTTTTTCTATCAAGTCGCAACGAGAGAATCATATGGGCAGTGAGTTATCGGGGTCTGTTATTCGAGGAGCGAATAACATCGTGATAGATTGAGAGGGCAGTCTAGCAGCGAGACAGGCCACTAGAGTTTCCAGATTTTGGAGAGTCAGAAGGAGTATCGTAGCGGCAAAAGGGTCTGTCTTATTCTGGATTTGGGAGTTCCTGTTTGAATTCAGGTGTCCATGGGGAAAGATATTTGTGTGGTATGAGATCGTTTCAGTGGTGCTTTTCGGGTTTTTGGGTTTGATCTATGTGACGTTGAGAAGTGATTTCAAGGGAGAAATCTAATTCAAGTGGGGAAGAATTGTAACTTCCGGACTTTCATGTAACATCGGGACTTTCAGGTATATTATTGTGTGTTTAAATTTTAGGAATTTATGGAGTGACTCGACGAGTTGTGAGTCCAACTCGCCGAGTAGGGTCGAGTTGCCCGCGTGGAATTAATGAAAGGACTCGGCTAGTCAAAGAGCTGACTCGCCAAGTAGGTGTTGGGTAGAGAAACCCTAATTTCCTGAGTTTAGGGCCTATATAAGGGAACTTATGCCCCCATTTTCGCCTCACCGGTTACCCTACACCCCTGAGAGAAAACGCTAATTGCCATTAGAGCTAGAAAGTGAGTGAGGAGCTAAGTTGGTGGTTGTTGGTGCATTCATTGAAGGAGAAAATATGAGTATTGAGGTTGGGACAAGAGGAGGCTTTGGATCCACAGATTCAACAGTGTTTGCTTGAGGTAAATGTGCTAACTTGCTCAACTTTTGGGGAGATCTTGATATGGGAGTTTTCTAGGGTTTTCTTCCATTGCTTAGAGCCATTGAGCCTTTTGTGTATGATTTGAGGTTGAAACCCTAGATCTGAAGTGTAGAGGGTCTTGAGAGCCCAAAGACCTGAACTTTCTTGAGCTAGAGACTAGACTTTGAGCACCTAACCGTTTGTAAGACTTGGTATTGGAATTTTGGGGCATATATGCCATGCATGAGCGTAATGGTCGAGACTTTACGCGACTTTTGTTCCTTTAAGGACTAGATCTAGAGTCTGGTGTGGTAGATCTGACCTTAGACGCCTGAATGAGAAATCGGCTCGAGAACGCTGCTCCAGCGAAGCCCGGTTTTGCAAAAAACTCGCTGTAAGTGAGCTACGCCTACCCTATCGTTAGTATATCTTATGTTTCAATATAGTAATGTTATTAGGACCTTA
This sequence comes from Lactuca saligna, assembly GCF_052625555.1. Lineage (NCBI taxonomy): Eukaryota > Viridiplantae > Streptophyta > Magnoliopsida > Asterales > Asteraceae > Lactuca > Lactuca saligna. The sequence goes on from NC_136422.1 coordinate 152,060,195, forward strand.
TAATAAGTATTTGAGCAGGTATTATGAGTTATATAAGTGTTGTTATAATATCTTTTTAACCACTCGCGGTACAGGGAATCTGGTTTAAAGGGCCGCATAGGGTTGTTGGATTTCAAAAGTGCTATATGCCAAAATGGTCCTGCCCTCCGGTGTTTTATGTCTAGCCCCTGTCTGTGTATAGTGGTTGAGAAATATTGTTTCATTCTTATATAATAGTAATAATAGCAAGAAATATATTTAGTCTCGGTGAATATTAGACTAAACTCTAGTGGTAATCATACTAGGTTTTGTCAAAGGAAATTGTGTTAAGAGTAACGAAGTGCTGTCCGAGTGCCGAGTTACCACATTTTCAAGTGAGTGCATGGTCCATTTCATCTTACACATAGATATGAAGTATTTTATATAAACTACGTGTTATGTGTGCATAGTACCTGTATACTTTCTATCGATGTTGGATGAACGATTTTATACAAGTTTTATATGATTTAAATTGTATATGTATTTATATCTGCATAATATGTTGGGTAAAACATGGGTAGATGAAATATGAGTTGGATGATGAGTTGAGAGGTGATATAGACCATGAGGTAAGGGTGAGAGGTGGATGATGTGAGAAGCCTTGTTCCCAAATGCTGACCCCATCATCTAGCAGAGCATGGATGACAACCACATACTATTCTAGACAGTCCAGTGGAACACTAGCAGGCTCACAACCTGTAGGTGTTGTGAACGATGTGTTCACCGGTGTACTCTAAAAACCCATTGACATGTATTGCGAGTGGACTCTTGAAAACGATACTGTCAATAAACGAGATATCTCTAGCAGTTGTGCCCGAAGTACAATACCGGCAGCTGCGCCTCATAGAGAATGTCACAATTTTGGTAGTTGCACCTAAATGATAGAACTAGCAGCTGTGCTTAACAGTTGTGTCATTGACAACGATGGACTTCGTACTTATTCCTTATGATAATCCTTAGGAATGAATGAATGAGAAATAGCTTATTCTTAGGGTAGATTCTTAAGAGTAAGAAGATAATGGGAATGGGTAATTGTGTTAACTGTTTCATGATTAAACATAATAATTATATTATTGTGGGTTGAAAACCCTATGTACTTACCAGGTTTCCCAACCTGACTCACTCAGTTTATTTTTATCACAGGTGTTGATATGAAGTCCCATTACACTGAGAGATTAAGGAGATATAAATCACTAGTGATAATGAATGTAAGTTATGTTTATGCTTATGTTTCTGTATTGACGATGACATCCCAAATTTTTTAAAATGAATAAAAATATTTTTCTTCGGAAATGCTTTGATAACGTATTTATCATGTTTTACTAGGAACAAATTCCGCAACATTTTTATTAAAAGGGGTACTCTGATTTTTATAAAGCAAAATCGGTCTTTTTTTGCCGTGAAAATGGGGATGTCACAGGTACTTATGTGTGACCAGAGGGTCTTATGTGCTTACTTGAGTTATGCATTTTGTCTATGTGATATATATGCTATGTTATGTGTTACTTAGACCGGACCAGAGGGTCCAACGAGCTGTGAGCCCGGAGGGTCCTCACTAAGTCCGGACCAGAGGGTCCAACGAGCCGTGAGACTAGAGGATCCCACTGAGATACATAGACCGGATGGTCTTACAGAGTTATAGCCTCGAGTGGCTAAAGTGTTGTATGTGGTATTTTGGGGAACTCACTAAGCTTCGTATTTATCGTGTTATGTGTTATGTGTTATGTTTTTCAAGTTCTTATCAAGATCGCGGGAAGGCGTCGGTTTGATTGTACACACCAGTGAAAGAGTTGTGTCCGAAGATCCTAGATTTTTAATCAAACAATTGTGGAGTTGCAATTTGTAAATTAAATAAATGAGATTTTTGTGAAATGTGTTATGAGAATTATGCGATTTTAAATGAAAATTTTATTTGAAGATTTACGGTGTTACATTTGTTATCTCTATTCTGGCTATCCGTTGCGACCGCGAAGAGTCACAACCTCACTTTACCAACCTTCTACTACCCGAGAGCCTTTCCTCCTCTATAACCCTAAATTTTCTTCTTCAGAAAGAAGGTAAACCCATAGCGACGCCGTAACTTAGCTGTTGACATTGCTAAATTCCCACTCCTGTCGCTCTTATTGTTTTCGTAAAGTAAAAGCAAAAAGACATAAAGAGTTGAGTTTTAAGATCTGTGTATATATGACTTTTTGTGGTGAGTCTTGTAGATTTGAGTTTTTAATAAAACAAAGAGATGAGTTTTTAGATCTTTGTAGTTTTGAGTTTGTAGTCACATACGCCTCATTATGAGCAAAACGAATAATGATTGTGTATGAGAGATAGATGATTTCCGGACCGTGTATGAAAAATGATTTTGAGATCTATGTGAAAAACATCATGTTTCACTCTGGTTTCCTACTCACCTCCATTAAACACCACTTTCTAAGATTTTTTTTGGATCTATGTATGTTGGTGATACAAGTATATTTGTGTTTTAGAACTTGTGTGTTATATAGATCTTTGTGTGGGTACGTGTAAATCTGTGTGTATTTATAAATCGACGTTTGCGTATAAATTTATTGCATTTTTGGTCTATTGTCCTGTGCATCGATTTTTATTATGAAAACAATTCAAAAACAATCAAACAAAAATAGAGTAAAAAAATGAAACTTCTTTTAAGCCATGCTTATTAATTTATAGAAAAAAGTTATGGCATTATTTTATAGAAAAAGGTTATGGATGCTTGTTTTTAGACTTGGAACTTGGTAAGGGTGTTAATGGCTGAAGAAAATATAGATATTAAAATTTAAATTAAAAATAATATATGATAAAAAAAAGTATGCATAAGTGATTGGCTTCCAATAATTCGTACACATAAAAGAAGATATGAAGTAGAAGCATTGGCAATATAACCCTACATCACCGGCCTACTCTCTTCCCTCACGTCATATCACATTTTACGGTTACCATTTCTCTTTTATATTTTATAATATTAATTTTTTTTAATACAAAAACTAAACTTAACATGAACTTAATACGTTAGCATATTATAAATCTAAACAAAATAAAATATTATAGATGAGGGGAGTGGTGAACTTTACATGATAATGGTTGATAAATACGTATAAAAATGTTGAATTTTTTTGAAAGTTGAAAGTCTCATTGAATAAGTGATAAATAAATAGTATATTTAAAACGATCAATTAATCTGTGCCTAAATTTCTAGATATTAATAGACAATACCAAAAAAAATCTAATATATTTCTCACTAACAAAAATATGTAAGCATTAGTCATAATTCTCCATCAAAACATGTGATAATAGTATTTAAAATTATAAATTCTAAAATCAGTTTATTATATTACTCAGAAAATAAAGTATTACATAAAATATAAAAGACGTTGCATTGATTAAGATCGTTTCTCAAAAAATATGGGTTGTTATGAGAGAAAACACTATCATTTCTATTTTATATATATATATATATATATATATATATATATATATATATATATATATATATATAAAAGGCCATAAAATCGCAAACTATATGAATAATGAATAATTATATAAAATATAATCAAATAACAAGATAAATTATAAAGTAAAGAAAAATATGAGAGTAGAAAGAACTTTTATTCTAATACTTATGATGAAATCATCAAGTTTCTAATACATATAGTGTATTATTAGATTCATAAAACACATTGAAATGATTGTTACTAATGCTAAATAATGATGGGGAGTTATGGAAGAAATAGAGAATCCAATGGTTTTCACAAACTAATATTTCATAACACTCCCCCTTGAATGATGATTGTATCATGCCTCGTTAAAACCTTAATAGGTAAAACCTCATGGGAAAAAAACATTTATTAAGGAAAAACAGTACATGATTAATAATAGATATTTGGAACAATTGTCTCGTTAAAAACATTGCTAAGAAAATCCAGTGGGAAAAACATAGCTAAGGAAAAAAGTACAATATGTTTCCAACTCCCCCTGATCGTCACATCACTTGATTTCCTTAAAGTGTCGCATTCCAATATTTCATACCATACTTTCAAATTTGGATGTAGGGAGCGCTTTAGTGAACAAATCAGCCAAGTTGTTACTTGATTGAATTTTCTGGATGTTGATGCGACATTCTTTTTGAAGATCATGAGTAAAAAAACTTTGGTGATATATGTTTGGTTCTGTCTCTTTTGATAAACCCTTCCTTAAATTAGGCTATACAAGCCGCATTATCTTCATATACTATGGTTGGAACGTCCCTGTTAGAAGTTAGACCATAATTCTCACGAATGTGGTGACTTAAATTTCTTAACCAAATACATTCACGACTTGCCTCATGAATTGCTATAATTTATGCATGGTTAGAAGAAGAAACAACTAAAGTTTGTTTAACAGAACACCAAGAAATTGCGGTACCTCCACAAGTGAATAAATAACTTGTTTGGGATCGAGCTTTGTGTGGATTAGACAAATATCCAACATATGCATAACCAATTCACTCCGCATTTGACGAATTTGAATAATATAAGCTCATATCCATTGTACCTCGAAGATATCGAAGAATGTGTTTGACTCCATTCCAATGTCTTCTTGTTGGGAAAGAACTATATCTTGCTAATAAGTTTACAGCAAAAGATATATCAGGTCTCGTATTATTAGCAAGATACATTAGTGCACCAATAGCAGTAAGATATGGTACTTCGGGACCAATAAGTTTTTCATGTTTTTCATAAGGACGAAATTTGTCCTTTTTGGCATCTAAATGCCTTACTACCATCGGGGTACTCAATGGATGTGAGTTATCCATATAAAACCTTTTAAGCACCTTTTCTAGATAACTAGATTGATGTACAAAAAGTCCATTTTTGGTGTGCTCAATTTGAAGACCCAAACAAAATTTCGTTTTACCAAGATCTTTCATTTCAAAATTTTCTTTCAAATAAGAAGTGACATTTTCCAATTCTACAGGAGTTGCAATTATGTTCAAATCATCCACGTAAACAACAATTATCACAAATTTAGATCCAAATCTTTTTATGAATACACATGGGTTTAATGGATCATTTTTATAGCGTCTTTTAAAAGAAATGTACTTAAACAATTGAACCACATACGACCAGATTGTTTCAATCCATACAAAGATTTATTTAATTTTACCGAATATACTTCACAAGAATTAGGAGTTTGTGCTTCTGGCACCTTAAACCTTTCTGGGATTTTCACATAAATATCATTCTCAAGTGAACCATATAAATAGGCGGTAACTACATCTATCAGACACATCTCCAGTTTTTCATGTGTTGCCAGGCTTATTAGATAACGTAATGTAATTGCATCAACCACAGGAGAGTATGTTTCTTCATAATTAATTTTGGGCCTTTGGGTAAAACCTTATGCAACAAGTCTTGCTTTATATTTCACAACTTCATTCTTCTCGTTTCTTTTGCGCACAAATACCCATTTGTGTCCCACTGGTCTTACTCTGTTTGGTGTACAGACTACAGGTCCAAAAACTTTTCGTTGAGTAAAAGAATTAAGCTCTTTGTTGATCGTATATTTCCATTTTGGTCAATCTTTTCTATTTCTACATTTATCTATAGATTTAGGTTCAAGATCCTCATTTTCTTTCATAATCTCGCGCGTAACATGATATGAAAAATTATCGTCGACGTCTATCTTATTTCGGTTCCATCTTATTCCTGTCATGACATAATTTATTGAGATCTCTTCATTGTCATAATTTTCAGATACCCCGATTTCTTTTGTTATGTCATTGAGCTCTTTTGGAGCTTTATTAATCTTTTCAAAAGATTCTGTTTTCTCTTTTGGACCATCAATTATAATTGCTTCCTTTCGTTTTCAAGGATTTTTATCTTTGGAACCGGTTGGTCTTCCACGCTTCATGCGTACCTTTGATTCATTTGTAGTTGCATTTTTTCCTTCTGGGATATCAATTCTAACTGGAGCATTTATAGTTGATACATGAGACTTTGTTACTCTCTTAGGGCCAGTAAATGCATATGACAATTGATTTGCTATATTTTGTAAATGAATTATCTTTTTCCCTTCAAGTTCACATTGACTTGAACGAGGATCTAAAACTGAAAGTGATAATTCATTCCATGAAATTTTATTCTCCAGCTTCTTTATTTTCCCCCTAATGTTGGAAAAATTAATTCATCAAAATGATAATCGTCAAATCTAGCTGTAAATAAATCTCCAGTTGATGGTTCTAAATATTTTACTATAGATGGAGATTCGTATCCAACATAAATTCCCATTCCCTAGTATCGTTATTACTATATTTTAGTTTAATATTTATTATGACTAATTATTAGTCTAGATTTATCATTAACTCAAGGTCTACGAGCAATATTGTTTTTCTTGTATTATATAAGTGTTAAACAATACTTTTCAACTAGTATGTACAGACTGTAAGGTTATGAGCATTCTAACACTCCTAAGTGTACATGCAACCCTAAATACCTTGGATCTATGTTTTCTCTATTATACATGAAAATATGAATATTCCAAGGTATTACCCTATCTAGCATACAATCTTAGATACTTGGGTAATAAAATAGATAGAATACATACCTTTTTGATGTAACTTGTCTTCATGAAGCTTGAGTTCCTAGTGCCCCAAGTATGACACCTCAAATGGTTCACACAACACCATGAACACTTGGAATAACCTTGAGAATAAGGATACTTTGGTTCTCACTAGTGAAATCAGCCATTGCCCTTTTCTGTACATACACTAGTCCCGATGCCATGCAACCCAAATGGACCATGTCGGGTCGGGCCAAGTCTTACCAATTATAGTTATGGACTTAGACATTAATCCAACAGTCTCCCACTTGGATAAGTCTAAAACTATTATTGAGTATGACTTCAAAACCCGACTAGCAATCGTAGTTCTCAAAAGCTTCTGTCGAATTCTGACGTGTTAACTGAACTCTGATCTTGTCAATGACTTGTCCATTAGATAAGAGATCATATATTCCTCCATTCTAGATATCATATGGACTGAGACATGGATTATAAATCATTCACTCTGTCCATTTGTTGTTTCCGGATTTCCAATTTATGACGACTGACTGATTGAACATATCAAATCAGTCCTGCCTTGGCCAAGCACTCACATGTGTCATCATTAAATCATCGAGGGGCCCACATATATCGCTTTTATCCCGAAGCTAAAAGTAATGGATAAACTTTGACTCATATGACTTGTTCTACTACTTGTTGAATCATACACAAAGGCACGTTTTATGACATCGAGTTACCAATGCGGTTTCGTGCAATCAATGTATAATTAACTCATAGTAACAACTCATATCTCTAGGTCTGAAGAATATAAGATATTATCGTCTCATGATCACTCGTGATAAAATCCATGAAGTGATTCCAATGAGCACGGGTTGAATCCAATACTCAGAACTTATGAGCACTCATGAGTGTTGTAGCACCACTTTGTCCAACATCTTAGACCTCTACCAGCCACCCCATGAAAATATTGATTCATATCTACTTCCAACATATGATTGACTGTGGATGGTTTGAATAACTTAGTCATTTGGGAAGAATGACCTAGTTTATTCTGGAAGACAAAACATGCAAAATGAAACACAAGAATAATTGAATTTGATATGGTATCAAAACCTATGAATATAAAAAACACATTTTATTTATCACCATACTGATTACTCATTATTCATTGTTTCGGTTTTATCAACTTTATACTTGAATTAAAAACATTAGTTGTCCCATGCTCCAAGCATGTACACTATGTTTTTCAAAACAATAGCTTTGCCATACACTAAGTATGCATTCTATGTTTGTCTATGATCCTTACTTTATGAAATAAACTAATTGAACATAATGTCAATGATTCTATTTTCACACTCCCAAATCCTTATCGAAAATGTAAGAATTCCAAATTCCTATCATTTATCGAAATCTGTTGGATTTTAAACTTATATGCATTGATCCTCTTGTAATGATTATGCACAAAGTCACAAAGACTTGTCAACAGACATTACAAAGTATTTCAATGGAGATCAACTCAATGGAAACATCCTTCTTGCATTAAGTTTTTCTAATCTTACACAAATTGAATAACTTCCACCTATGGAAACATTTCCATATTCCTATTTTGACTATCATTTCTGAACCGGAGTTGCCTCTTTTCAGAATATGTCAATATGGTCCTTCCAAAAATTAACACTATACTTCCAACTGTCCCTAAGCAACCAATCTTTGGTAAACCTTAGATTGTCCTCGACAATTGCTTAATCATTTTAGTCATATCCAATTCTAGACCTTTTTCCCTCTTAATGCCCCAAGCATTTGGAAAATTTAGGAAGGACAAATATTATAGCACATCTAATCGATCTTGTACCCAAAGCAAATGGGACACGATTCATGATGTCTCACATAAAGACATGATTATAGACCAGTCTTTTGCTACAATATTCCTATTTGCCAAGTTATCATAATTCAGATTATGAAAAGGGATGTCGTAAGCATAATCGAATTTTAGAACGCAAATAATAGACTCATATATAGAATTTCCTTATGTTGAGCCATTCCAACACAAAATTCATATATATCATTGACTAAAGATGATTAAAAACTCAATCTAAGCCTTTTTGAATTGAAATGAAGTATAATTTCCTCTCCCTTAATTATAGCAAAACAACTTTTTCAACCCTTGCAACCTCACGAATTGAAATTTTTGTTTTCTATAATTAACATTGTTAACTTGCAATACTTATCATAATTATCATGCTCCCACTAACATGATGATTATTAGCATAACACTTATGCTTCCACTAGCTTTGACATGTATCCAGAAAATAGATGGACTTCTAGAAATCAATATTGTATTGACTTCCTTACCAAAGTTCAGATTTCAGATGCTAGATTGCTTTGATAAGACTTTATCAAAATCATACACCTTCTATTAGATAGTTTACAGGTGTGTCTAAATAATTTTAGAACTATGAAAAGGGATGTCGTAATCATAGTCTCAATTGTTTAGACCTTTTCCATTTCTCATAAGTTCATGTTAGTGTGTCGGTTAACCATGCACGCTCCACTAACGACTTTGAGAATGCAAATATCACAGTTGCTATCTACTTAAAATCTACTTGGTGGAAGTGTTTTCTCACCATCATTTTCATGAATCGGAGAGAAACCTTATGACTCTCAAATTTTATGGTGTATATGTTCTTATCCACATGAATTTGTCAAAACCATACCCACAAGAACAGGTTAGTGACAAATCCAAACTCACATAGAATGAACTTGTACAATCTTAACTTCTTGCCACCTGGCAGTATAAGGGCCTGCCATTGCTTCCAAGTAGTTATGAAAACAACTAAGAACTTGTATAACTCAGATGTATAGCCAACTCTAACTGGAATAGGCACATAAATGTCAACACGATAGGTTATAAACCTCTAGTCGTGTGCTAGTGATGAAATACAGGTTTTATTCTCGATTAGTTCTTGAAACTATTTCAGGATATTTTAGACTCCCACTGTCTTCTTGACCTATAAGACTTTCTTGTCAAATATTCAAGAGATAGTGTGGATTCTAATCAAGACACTTACTTCACATAATTGGCTTTAGTTGGTCTTTGTTTTATCCAAAACATCACAACTTACCAATTTCAAATGTACAAGAGTAGGATACTTTTACTCTTAGATTTGACTAGTGTTAAGAAAACTTTCTTTAAGATATGTCAATCAAGTTACAATCTTGGAGTATGACTCTAAGAATTGTTTTTGGAATGAGGTATTAATCATCTTCTTGATTTGACCACTTCAACAAGTCATAACTCTTCTTCTTAGCTATCAGAATGCACTTAGAGGATAAATTGTGATAAGGTCTCTTAATCATTAAGATTATCATATAACATGATACTAAAGTACTCACCCATCTTTTCAGATTTGAGAAACTTTTATCCTTCTGCCTAATTTGATTCTTCTTATTCGTTCTGCCATACATCGAAACTTTTTCAATGTATCAGAATTACACTTAAACTTGTAAGTGTAACCATATTTACTAAACTTTAGTAAAACATGATGAGTAGTCTTATAGATCTTTTGTGGTGGACTTGATCAGTGCTCAAGAATGTATACTCGATCACTTAGTCCTTCACTTGACTCACATATAAATGTGAACAAGGAACTAGTCTTAATTTTCTAAAGCTGAAAGTTCTCATTCATCATACTGTACAACTTGTATGATTTCCAAGTTTCTATCCAACTGAAACGTTGGGTGATGAGAATCTTTCTTTATTTGGTAAATTTAGACACTACCACAAATGAAAGAATCAAATTCATGTTCCCTAGCAATCTATCATAACTCCTAAGAGTAGCTCAAGAAGCCGATCTTTAATCAAGCGATAGAAATCCGTCTTCGCGGTCAGATTCAACATACCTTTTCTTTAAGTTTCCTTCAATTTTCCTTTGATTCTTAAAACATCAATCTAACATCCCCCTCTGGCACGTATCACAATATTGTCCGCTTTCGGCCACTCGGCACGAGGACTTCCCAGGGGGTCACCCATCCTGGTACTACTCCCGCCCGAGCACGCTTAACTGCAGAGTTCTTATGGGATCTGATGCCCTCACGGCTTTAAAACACGTTGTGATAGGGAAGGTATCCACACCCCTTATAAGGAATGCTTAGTTCTCCTTCCTAGCCGATGTGGGATCAGATCTAACCCACTTTCACCCCCCATTATAGGGTTCGACGTCCCCGTCGAACACATCGACCCGTCCCCTGGCTCTGATACCATTTGTAACACCCCCCTCTGACACGTATCACAATATTGTCCGCTTTGGGCCACTCGGCATGAGGACTTCCCAGGGGGTCACCCATCCTGGTACAACTCCCGCTCGAGCACGCTTAACTGCAGAGTTCTTATGGGATCTGCTGCCCTCACGGCTTTAAAACGCGTTGTGATAGGAAAGGTATCCACACCCCTTATAAGGAATGCTTAGTTCTCCTTCCCAGCCAATGTGGGATCAGATCTAACCCACTTTGGAAGTGGGTTAGATCTGATCCCACATCGGCTGGGAAGGAGAACTAAACATTCCTTATAAGGGGTGTGGATACCTTTCCTATCACAACGCGTTTTAAAGCCGTGAGGGCAGCAGATCCCATAAGAACTCTGCAGTTAAGCGTGCTCCGGCGGGAGTAGTACCAGGATGGGTGACCCCCTAGGAAGTCCTCGTGTCGAGTGGCCTAAAGCGGACAATATTGTGATACGTGCCAGAGGGGGGTGTTACAAATGGTATCAGAGCTAGGGCACGGGTCGATGTGTTCGATAGGGACGTCGAACCCTATAATGGGGGGTGAAAGTGGGTTAGATCTGATCCCACATCAGCTGGGAAGGAGAACTAAGCATTCCTTATAAGGGGTGTGGATATCTTTCCTATCACAACGTGTTTTAAAGACGTGAGGGCAGCAGATCCCATAAGAACTCTACAGTTAAGCGTGCTCGGGCGGGAGTAGTACCAGGATGGGTGACCCCCTGGGAAGTCCTCGTGCTGAGTGGCCCAAAGCGGACAATATTGTGATACGTGCCAGAGGGGGGTGTTACAATCAACATGTGACCTAGTCACATCATGTAATAAGAATCTCATAATAGAAACTTAATCGATTTAGATAGTGGACTTTACCTGAAGTAGAGTCAAACCTATTGATTGTACCAGCCTTATGATCTTTCAGGTAAATTTGGATGCTTCACAACCAATGCCCTTTAACATAACTTTGCACCCTATTTAAACCCTCATTCCGCCCCAACTCGTCCCCATTCACCCCCAGAACTCCCCCAACATCGTTTTCCCTTATTTCCTTGAGAGATTGAAGTGTTCTTGGTGTGTTCTTGAAGGTTTTGAGGAGAAAGAGGAGTAGATCAAGAAGAGGAGAAGGAGATCAGCCATCTTTGTGTCATTTCAACATTTTCCTTGAGGTATATCTCGTTTTTCCCCTGTTTCTATGCTTAAGATTTCATTTGAGACACTCTTGAGCAATTCTTCAAGCTTGTTTGTGCTTAATGATTCGTAATAAGGGGATTAACCTTTAGATCTAGGCAAGATTGAGCTCCAGGAGCTCAGATCTGTTAGCTTTATGGCCCCATGTGACTTGTTCATCCTAGATCTACCCTTTTGAGGCATTTTGCACCCTAAAATCCACATTAGTGAATATCCACACGTGAAGTTGGAAACTTTACGTGTGATTTGTGTCCTAGAAGTCCAGATCTATGAATGGCATGGACTGAAATCGAGTAAATCAGTGTATTTGGTGGATGCATGGCGGCAAGTCGTATTGGCGACTCGGCGAGTCTGGTCGCGAGTCACCGATTTGGTCCCTTCATGATGTATCGAGTTGAGCCGTGAGTCACAGGGGGTGACTCGGTGAGTTGGGAGCTGAACTCACCCATGTTAGGACTCGGTGAGTCAATGCCCTGACTCGGCGAGTCCAAGGCAATCTTCATAGATCAAGAACAGACTCGGCGAGTTGTTCAGACAACTCGGCGAGTCTTAGCATAAAATGTCCTTCGGATGAAGATGAACTCGACGAGTTGTTCATACAACTCGGCGAGTAGGATGAAGGAGTTGAATGACAGTTAGAAGATGAACTCGTCGAGTCATAGCCCAACTCGACGAGTAGAACCAGGGACCCAGGACAATAGTTTGCTAGGGACTCGGCGAGTGGAGATCCACTCGGCGAGTCGGGCCAACTGAAAGTTGACTCTAGCATTGGCTTAGAGCTAGACCGGGGGTAAAATGGTCATTTTACCTAAAGGTCAGTTAGCAGTGTTTGATTGAGTATGTTGTGGGAATTGCAGCCGGAGGACTCCCGGAGCAGCAGCAGTCAGTTAGTTCCCGATCAGTTCAGCAGCTACTTTGATGTGAGTTACCTTCCAGTAGCGGTGGGTCTAAGGCCACAATGCCGGCCCACCAGTAGGAGACGTATGATAGATGATTGTCTTTGTGAAATCATCTAGGTTTGCTACTACCTGTTATGTTATATGCTATCATGATACGTTATATGCAATAGTAGTAGAGTTCGGTTGTTAGGACCGCTGGGTAGTCAGACACCCCGGAATTATCTGACTGTATGTGATGGTATGCTTGTATGTTGGTGTGTTATGTTATGCGATAGAGGTAGCGGGAGGGGACCAGTCCCCGAGGATCGGTTGTTAGGACCGATGGGTAGTCAGCACCCCAGAATGGCTTGACACGGGTAAGACGGCACCCCAGAATGGCCGTATGGGTAGGTCGGCACCCCAGAATGGCCGTACCGGGTAGTCATGCACCCCAGAATAGCTTGGCAGTACGTATGTTATGTGTTTGTATGGTATGCGGTACGTTGGGGGAACTCACTAAGCTTTGTGCTTACGTTTACAGTTTTGTTTTCAGGTACCTCTGCACCGAAGGGGAAAGAGCCGGCGCGGTAGCGGCACGTCATACACACACTCTTCGGTTTCCGCATTTACGAGATTTACTGGGATTGTACTCTGATATTTTGATGGGATGTATGGTTTGACCTTTTAGAACATGGTTGCGATGTGTTATGGTGTGATCAAACAATGTTTTATTTATTAATGTTGTCTAAAGTAATATTTTAAAATGAAATTTTCGGACGTAAAAAAATTGGGTCGTTACACATATGGACCTTTTGGGAATGGTACATGACACAATCTCAGACTTAGTCTTTCTCTTTACCATTTGGTCAACCGAGTTGACTATGGCCAATCCCTTTCATTGGGAAGAGAAGGCTTTTACTGGGTATCTAATGCAACCATTGTCAATTTCCATTGAAGGTTTGGAAAGTTGATATACTAATCAAATTTGCTTTACCAAAGCTCCAAATCATTGTTGATTCAGCAGTACCAAGCAAATAGATAAGATCATTTAGGGTTATGTCATAGTCTATTTCATAGTAGTCCTAAAGGTAACTCACTTATGTGACTTAGAAAGTGATTGAACATCCAACTTTCTTAAGACTTTGACACCCAACTCTCCATGCTTGTCAATATGTGACTTCATCTCCAAGATGCGGTCACACATAGACCTTGCTTGCCAATAGGGCTTGAGTGACCTTGAACTTGTGGGTTAGGGAGAATAATTGGATGAGATGGAGGAAGTGAAGTTCCAGGAGATTTGGGAAGATCATAGATGTCTGAAGTAGACATCTTTTGGGAGATTTCAAGATAGTTGATTTAAAGTCCTTAATATAACACCTAGTATGAAATATTAAGGCTAGGACCCAACACAATATTTTATAACTTAGAAGAGGGATGCCGTAATCCAAGCTATAAAATATTTGAAGGTAGGTGAATGACGATTCACCAATTTCCACCATGAAAACGAAAGAATTTAATTAGGTTTTACTTGGATTTGAAACTCCTAGATCTTTTGAGATTCATTGAACTGTTCAATGGCATGTTTCAATCTCGAGTGTGCCCTTCAGTATTTGTGACTGGGATGTCGAGGATCACAAAACAAGGTGTGAAGTAATCATGCAAATTACTTGGTACTCTTAAGTGTTTACCCCTCAATCAATGTGTTGGTTAACCACACGCGCTCCATCGACACTATGATAAACATTAAGTTACCCTTTGCCTACCTTGTTAAATACGAGTTAGTATGCTGGTTAACCACACACGCTCCACTAACCGACTTAAACAAAGTGCAAAGTGTAATTTCATGGATTAACACCTTATCCACATTTTCCTAAAGTAACTAAGATTAGGAATTATAAAAACGTTTTAGTTACTTTATATTTACCATTAATACTTTTAATGAAGGGATAATTATATTCGTTGTCCAACCTGTTCGGATAACGACCCTCCACCAGTCAAGAAAGCGGTGGGTGAGAGTGGACACCCATTAAACTGCCATTTTATAGGCAGTAACCTTATACCCCCCCCCCCCCTTATAGATTGACTTCGTGAATGAGGCCTACTAATGGTATGACGACTTGCTCTTATACATATATATATATATATATATATATATATATATATTATTAACTTATAATATTATAAAGTATAAGGGTTGAATTTTAACTTTTAAAATTCTAAGGGCTTAACTTGGAATTAAAGTATTTATAAGGGAAAACTTTTCAAATTCCAAAACTTGAGGGCAAATTTTGAAACTATTCAAAACTCTTGGATTCTCATAACTTCTGAGTTTAATTAAAGTTTTTAAATAACTTTTAATGAAGAGACTCTTGGACATCCATAACTTGAGGACAAGTTATGGAGTCATAAAACAATTTAATGAGGAAAAAGACTTTTCATTTTGTAACCTGTGACAACTTTTATGAGTTTTAAGATTCATAAATTTGACTTTTCAAATAACTTGACGACAAGTTACAAAAACACATTTTATGAACTTCTTTTAGATCAATTTGGATTAAAACCAACTATAACATAATTTCTTCATTGATCTAAATTCAGTCATAAAACAAGGTAACACAAAAAAAACTTTTGGTAATCCATAACTTGAAGACAAATTATGGACTCCATTAAAAATACATTTAGATCAAGAATTAACTAACAAACACTTTTGTAAATAATTCCTATGATCTACCAAAACTCATAAGCATGAACAATCCATATCAACAATTTCAAAAATTACATAAATCTTGAAATTTTGATTTTAACCTTGAAATTGGTTTACTATTATCATTACCACTTTAAAAACAGGTTTTAAAAGTCCAAAACAACTTAAGGTAATGATTCTAGAGTAATTCCAGCTTTAAAACTCGAAGATATGCTGTCAGGGGGTCCAACTCGTCGAGTACATGAACCAACTCGGCGAGTTGGATGATTTTGTACTTCTCGTCGAGTCCTTTCATGGACTCATCGAGTCCCCTGCCCAGATAGCACAAATCTTCAATTTTTCAGCAATTTAGTAAGTATAACAAGAAAACAAGAATTGGCTCTGATACCACTATAAGGTTATGAGCATTCTAACACTCCTAAGTGTACATACAACCCTAAATACCTTGGATCTATGTTTTCTCTATTATACATGTAAATATGAATATTCCAAGGTATTACCCTATCTAGCATACAATCTTTGATACTTGGGTAATAAAATAGATAGAATACATACCGTTTTTATGTAACTTGTCTTCATGAAGCTTGAGTGCCTAGTGCCCCAAGTGTGACACCTCAAATGGTTCACACAACACCATGAATACTTGGAATAACCTTCAGAATAAGGATACTTTGGTTCTCACTAGTGAAATCAGCCATTGCCCTTTTGTGTACATACACTAGTCCATTTCACCAACAAAGAACATATTTATATAATGTGGATATTAGGGTTAAACCCATGACCCTTCATTTCATATGATCCATGGGTTAAACACTCCATGGACTATCCATGAAAGCTTAGCCCAACCTAAATGAACTTGGCTCATCACACATATATATCTAAGAGTCCATATTTAATTAGTTCCTTTTGATCATTTAATTTATTATAAATTAATTCTTGATCAATACTAATTAAATAATATGATTATATATTAATATATTAGAACTTATAATATATTAATATAAGTCACTAGTATCCTTTTTCCTCATCTTGTCTATCCAATTGTCCCGATGCCATGCAACCTAAATGGACCATGTCGGGTAGGGTCAAGTCTTACCAATTATAGTTATGGACTTAGACATTAATCCAACACAGACAGGGCCAGACATGAAACACCGGAGAGTAGGACCATTTTGACATTTAAGTTGTTCTGAAATCCAACAACCTATGCAGCCCTTCAAACCAGATTCCCCATACCGTGAGCAGTTAAAAGGTACTATAATAACACTTTGTGTAATTTATAATACTTAGCACATAGATTGTTTATTAGTTCAAAATAATGATAATGAACTTAAACATAAGTTATACTTAAAGTACGGTAAGCGTAAGTCACTTACGGGTGGTTTAGCGAGAAATCGGACTCTGCGCGGGCAGAACTTTGTCGCTGAATCTTTTCTTCTAAAAAGATTATTGTAGCGCTTCTGCACTCACCTTGCTATACTAAAACTACAGAAAGAGAAGTCAAATCATGAGGAACCGATATGCTCGGGGATAAGAAGAAAAAGACTCTTGAATCAAGAGAATAATGCAAGAAATATGAGAGCCTAGAGCCTCTTATTTATAGCAATTGAACTTTCAAAAACCACTATCTATAGTTACTTAAATGAGCTTATAGTTATTTAAACGACTAAACACTCATTTATAATACTATTTTAAATAGATTTAATGATATTTGTACTAAACTAATGTCGAAAGTACTCAACAGTAGTCTTATAACGACCACATCGTTGATACCTTTCTTATGGTATATACATATGTATGTATGTGTGTGTGTATATGTGTGTGTATATATATATATGTGTGTGTGTGTGTGTACGTATATATGATTTATACTTTATTTTAATATGTAAATATTTTATTATAAATTATAATTCGTTCATACGAACTCCAAATTTGACGTTCTTTATACCTACGCATAGCTATCGACGAGATCTACAACTTTCATTTAGACTCTGTCGGCTAATTTTGACTTTATTTTTCGTCCATATTTTTATAAAATTAAACGATTTTGCTAAAATCATAATTCTTTCATACGGACTTTGTTTTTTGCACTCTTTTTTCTCAAAAATTCTTATTTTAAAAAATACTACGATTTTCTTTTTGGTGACTTTAGCTAAAATCCAATCATTCTCTTCGTAGTTTTTAACGTCATACATTCATTTTTGCGCGAGTGACTTTTATATATTATAAAAATCATATCTAAATCATACGGAGTCAGATTTCTATGAAATTTATATTTGTGGGACCGGGAAGACGTGTACTTTCAAAATATATAATAATATATATGTTTTGGCGCACTTATTGTTATGATTTACGAACGATTCGATTGATTTTTCCTATTTTAATATATTATAATAATAATAATGAAACACTTAATATTCATATAATTCTTCTTTATTATGTCAAATATGTTACAATTGTTAACCTTAACTATAACTTTGGTTAAGATTATTTATCATTGATAATCTTCTATTAAAAAATCATTTGTAACGCTTATTATATCTTAATTGACTAGCCCGAATCTGTGGGTATTAGAGTTGCTGATTATCTTGAATCAGCTAGAGCCTCGTTTTTCTGGGGGTTTGATGTTGATTCTAAAAGAATCTCGTGGTTCAAGTTGTTTATTGTTTTGGCTACTAAAAATGTTGGAGTGTTAGGCATTGGAAGTATTTCGGCACTTAATGAAGCTTTATTGCTTAAGTGGCGATGGCTTTTCATGACTAATCCTGGTTTTTTTGTTGGTTAGGGTTATTAAGTCCATCCATGGTCAGACTGGTGGTTTTGTAGCTGGCTCGAACAGGTTGGGTATTAAAGGGGTGTGGTCTTATATTGTGGCTTCGGTTCTTAAGCAGCATAATAATCAAATTATCACTCTTAATACCCTAAAAAATAAGATCAGAGATGGTGCTCAAACTAAGTTTTGGATAGACGAATGGGTAGGGAATTCTACTTTACAAATGAAGTTCCCTAGGTTATTTGCTTTAGATTCCAATGTTCATTGTTTATTGTTGATAGACGGCAGGATGGTAGTTGGACTTGTAATTGGAAAAGGGAGTTGGTAGTGGGTGCTCATACCGCTCAACTTTCGGAATTGGAGGCTTTAGTGGGAAATGTAGTTTTTGATCAACGTAAAGATAGTTGGACGTGGGAGTTAGGCATGGGAGGGGAGTTCATAATTAAGGAAATGATGTTGTTCATTGATGATGATTCTTTATTGTGTCACTGTAATCCTCATGCTTTATGGAATTCGTTGCTTCCTAAGTTAACATTTTCCGTTGGAGATTACTTTTGAATCGTCTTCCTTCTAAAGATAATCTTCTAGTGCGAGGTATTGACATTCCTAGTTTTCCTTCCCTAATTTGTAATAAGGAAATGAAAGAGGTTAATCATACTTTTTTAAGGTGTCATCTGGCGAAAGACGTGTTTGCTTTTTTAGGTAAATGGTGCGATTTAGATTTCTCTTCCTTGACTATGGTCACTGACTTCGAAAACTTTGTGTCCTCAATCGAGATGTCTACATCTAGAAGAATGGTGTTGGATGCTATCATTTCTACAACGTGGTGGCATTTATGGAATTTCTACGAATATGGCATGTATATCTCAATATTATTCAATTTGTGTCATTAGTATCATTAACTATAATAAGTTAGTAAAACACTTTAATGATAGTTATTATTTATGTGAATGTGAAGAGATATGTAAGTTTCAAATAAATACAGTTCAAAGACATGACATATCTTGAAGCACATTAATTTGAATAACCTCATTATTAGATTACTATATATATATATATATATATATATATATATATATATATATATATATATATATGTGTGTGTGTGTGTGTGTGTGTGAGAGAGAGAGTGGTGGTGGGGATGGGCGTGGGAGAAGGAAGTGAATGTCGAGAAGAAGAAGTCAAGGATGAAGGAGATGAGAACTAGAGTTGTTTATAAAATGACAAAGTAATGGTCTCTCCGGTTCATAAAATGACAAAGTAACAAAAAATATACAAAATAACAATAGATTGATCATTGTGTTGGTGGTTAATAGAGAAAGATAATAGTGTTAGGCAAAAAAAAAACACTATCAAAACCATAAAAACAATATGTATTACCTTTTGAAAATTTAAACTAAAAGGATGGTTGGGATTGCTTATATAAACAACTTATATTTATTTGTAAAGGTGTTTATTAACTTATCTCGTGTGAAATTAGAGTTTGAAAAAGAAATGTTTGAATTAGTTTATCTGACATTATAACGAAATAAGTTTGACAAATTATTTTTAATGGTTGGTAAACTTTTATTTTATGTGTAATAATGAAACAACTTATTGAAAACTTCTTAAATAAGTAGAAAGTGACTTATAAAACTCATTATTTAAATCAATAACTGTTTATGTAATCACTTAAAATAGGTATGAAAGGTATGAGTTCATGTTATAACACTTTTTTTTGCCACCTTAAATGGTAAGCTTTACACCAAAATAATTTCCATGTCATCTTTTTTTTTCTTTTTTTTTCGAGATTCTTTTTTTAAATAAATATAAAAGTAAATATAATTTTATAAAAACCTACTATTTAAATAAAAACTTATCATTTAAATTGAAAACAAAAGCATTACAGGACACAAAGAAAAAGGTACGATAAATTAAAAACATACAATGATCCTAAAAATTGAAATTCTAACTGTAACATCCCAAAAATACAGTTTAAAAATTCCGTTTTAATTTAATAATAAAACCATAGTCATCGAACATCATATAAAAACCATAAATAGTGTATCTCAAAATATCGTAACAATTGTCAAAATATCAGAGTATAAACATCCCAAGCTGAATAGATGGTGTGTGTACTGCAATCTTCCCGAGCTCCTCTTTTGAAAACTGAGTACTTGAAATCAAAACTAAAACTGTAAGCACGAAGCTTAGTGAGCTCCCCCAAACTACCACATACCATAAAATAACATATAAAGCAAATATCGGGCCTTGCCCACTGCATCGGACCGAAGTCCAGATTAACTAGGGCCTCGCTCACTACATCGGACCGTAGTCCGAAATAACTAGGGCCTCACCCACTGCATCGGACCGAAGTCCGGACTAACTAGGGCCTCGCCCACTGCATCGGACCGAAGTCAGGAATAACTAGGGCCTTGCCCACTGCATCAGACCGAAGTCCGGAATAACTAGGGTCTTGCCCGCTACATCGGACCGAAGTCCGGACTAACTAGGGCCTCGCCCGCTGCAGCATAACGAAGTCCGGAATAACTAGGGCCTTGCTCGCTGCATCAGACTGAAGTCCAAAATAAATTGAACATAGCATAAACATGATCGTAAACATATAACATAATCACATATACATGCATGAATCACAAAGACATCAAGCATACAAAACTACTTCTCGGGACTACCCCGACATTGGACCACAGTCCGGAACGACTATCATCTAAATGGGCCGACATTGTGGCCGTAGACCCACTCCTACTGGAAGGAAACTCATCTCACATGCTGAAGTCCCGCTGATAAAACCATAGCTGTTGGATGAAAGATTCCCGGTCTGTCAATATCAAAATAACACCCAATTAATAATTGGGTTCCAACACATATATCGATAAGTCCATCCTTGGGGTAAAAGACTGCTTTATCCCATTCAAACTCAAGGCCCAATAAAAGGCCCAAAAGTCTAATAATAGACCAAGGCCTAACTATGGCCAATCTACAATTAAATTTCCCAATTAGACCCAAGTCTCTACATGGTCTTGATCAAAGGCAACCATTTAGTCCAGTCCAAAATTTGGCATTTTAATGGCCCCATAACATATAACCATCAAGGCCCAAACTATGGCCCAATTTTCCAAATTGGGCCCAAACCCTCACATGGGTCTTACTCTAGGCCCATTAAATTATTCTAAGCCTAATTGCTTGTTCTTGGATGGCCCATTATCATCCCAATCATCAAAACCCAATAGAAAGCCCAACTCAAGGTCCAAGTGAAACTAGGGTTTCACATAAAATGATAATTAGGGTTAAATGTTTCTCACTTAACCCAATAAGGACTCAATCCATTAAGTCCTTTACTCTACTAGATAAGTGATATGTGATAATTGGGCTTATTACACAATCCAATCCAAATGGCTCAAAAGTGGGTCCAAATAAGTCCAAGGCCCAAATACTCACAGTTAGGGTTTTCCACTCACACATGACCCAATAGGCCCAAAACTAATCCTTAAGCCCATTAGGGTTTTGGCTAGGTTCATTAGGGTTTTGCTTGTGGGGCAACACCCACTACCACCTCGGGTAGTGGCGGTAAATGGCGGCTCACGGTGGTGGTTTGAGTTTCTTTTCATTATTCTTTTGGAAATTACAATTACAATGCTTAATCCAAAGATAAAGACACACACACACACACACTAACTAGCATACACACACAACCACCCTAGTGGTGGCTGGTGGTGGCTCGTGGGGGCGGTGGCTTTTTTCAGGCCAAATAAAACACACCACACAAACCCAACGGAAAATACACCCACCCACGCTATAATCTTGCAAGCAACTCCAGCCACCCCCTTGGTGGCCCACAGAGGTTCGGAAGCAGCATAGTTGACGGCGACAACCACCATGGCCGGCTGCCATGGTGGTTCTTCATGGCTAGCACCCATCAGAAGAGACGTACCAACCTTTATTAGATTCTGAAACAGCAACTCGATCGCACCTAATCCCTTGCAACGACAGGCGGTGATGGGTGACGACCGGAGCAATTGGAAGGTTGCTTGGTGGCAGCAGCGGCCTAAATAAAACGAAGACGGGAGAACGTCTGCAGTAAGGAGACGATGCGCGTAACACAACAACGACCACGATGCCCGTCGATGGTCATAGTCCTCAACCACACCGGAGCAGCATGGCGGTCTTCAACATGGCGGCTCCTGGTTTCATCGTTGACCAGCATGGCGATAGAGTGGCGGCTATCGGCGACTAGAATGCAGAAGCTCTCAACAACAACGCACATAGCGGTGACGGAGTGGCAGCGTCGGAGAATGGAGAAGGAGAGTGGTGGCGGCGCTGCAAGTTAAAGAAAGGGAAGGGAAATGGTGATCAGTGCTTAGAGGTTGGTGGCTGCAACCTTTTCTTTAGGGATAGAGTTCTCGTAAGGATATATACTATGTGCCTCTCTAACTTATTTTGATATTAACAAGATCAGCCCCTCCAATCCTATTTTCTCTCAAAATGAGTCCATAATTTACCCATTTAACCCTGGCTTTGGAAATCCCTTTCAATTTAAATCCATAAATTACCAAACGCACCCTGACCTCCGAAATCCTTTTCAATTTAATCCCGAACTTACACTTTTAACCCTTAACTTTTAAAATTCTTCACAAATGAGTCTGGAGCTTATATTTACTAATTTATTTAAATAAACGGGGCATTACACTACCCTTATTTTTTTTGCAAGTCTACGCCTTTAACGCTACCACTTCAAGATCTTCGGGAGCCAAACCTTCGATGTTTGTCTTAAGAATTGTCAAGTCATTTATCAGTTCTTCTCGCTCAGCGGTTTCTTGCTGTCAAAGTATTTACATGTGCTCAGTTGGGTCAAAAATATGGTTTATACTTTACTTTTCTAGAAAAATTGTATTTTTGTGTCTTGGACCGTAAACAGCTTAGTGTTTACGGCCATTTAAGTGTTTACAGTCAGTGTTTACGGCCGTAAACCCATTTACAGCCCATGTTACCCTTGTATATGTATAGGTGTTAGGGGTGATGAGTAGAGATTGATGAACAGAAGAGAGTGCACGGTCTAGAGAGAAGAGTGTGTGTTAGTGTGTGTGAAGCTGTTGTATCCGGATCTCCATTCATATCAATACATACAAGATTCATATTATTCTTCTTCTCTTTCTCTTCTATTTGATCTGACATCATCCGTTTGATTGGGATTCCGCACCATCAAACGGATCTGATTAATACACAAGCAGATTAGGGACTTACAATTGGTATCAGAGCTTGGATTGTATCAGTCAATTTTGCCAGATCTGGAGCTAATTTAATCTTATTTTCGAAATATTCCTTGCGTTATTGGATACATCTCTAAAAAAGAAAGGGGGTTTGTTCTTTGCGTTTTTCATAAAAACGGATTTTTGATCGAGTTTTGGAGCAAAAAGGGGCAAAACTCGGTGTTTTCGGTCGTAACCAGCGAGGGGATGGCGGCTAGAGTTTCCGAAGTTTATGGCCCGGGAGTTTACGGCCCAGGAGCATGCGGTCCGAGTTTTCGGCCTAGTAGTGTTTCCGGCCTTGCTAGCAGCAACCTCGCATCACATTTAAAAAAAATTGGAGGCTGATTTTGAGGTGTCGTCGCTTCGCATTTAAAAGAAATAGGAGGTGGATTTTTAAGTGCTAAGGTTCGATCTCAAGACCTCACGGTCATAAACACAACGCCTTATCCAACTCGGCTACCTGATCCCTTGTTACAATCTTTCGAAATTTAATTCATAACCCGTTATTCTCGGTTTCAACTTTCAAAATTTGACACTTTTAACCCAAAATTCAATTTCTTTTAGTTTTTTTTTTAAAATTATATATATATATATATATATATATATATATATATATATATATATATATATAATAAAAAATTAATAAATAAAATTATATTTTGATTTTGACTTTTATTTTTTTTTACTTTTCACCTTAAAATTTGACTTTGACTTTCAAGTTTGATATTTGACTTTTTCATTTAACTTTTAAATTTTCAAATTTAGTTTTTCGGTTTGACTTTTAAGTTTGACTTTTGAGTTTAACTTTTTAAATTTGACTTTTAAGGTTGACTTTTGAGTTTAACTTTTTAAATTTGACTTTTAAGGTTGACTTTTGAGGTTTATAATCAAAGGGTTTGACTTTTAAGTTTGATTTTGGCTTCTAGTTGTGCTTTTTAATGGATTTAAAGGTCTACGAGGGAGTTGAAAACATGAAAGAAAGTCCTCAGGATATGTTAAGACAAAATTTCAACATGTTCGATTATATCCCTAGAGAAACCCTGGAGGCTCAGCTGCAGCGATTCACCACTCTCACTACTAAGATGAATATAGTTGGGATCTTCTTGACTAAGTCGGAGATAAACAAAAAGCTACTGTATTCACTTCCCAAATCGTGGGATATGGACGTGGCTGTTGTAACGCGTGTGTTTCCGGGCTTCCCATTTTTAGCAATGTAATAGTCTAGGTTAACATTTGTACACGGGCGGACGCAGAAATTAGTGATAGGGGTTGCGCAATTTTTTTTTCCCATCAGACATAGTATAAAACATTAAAAAAAAAATAAAAAAATTCCGGTCAAACATAATATAAAACATCTATTCATCTAATACAATTTTTTTTTCTAGTTAAACATAATATAACAACGATATAGTAGAATTTAAATTTGTCCTCTTCGTGCAGACATCTTTTGAAACCGCTCCATTACTTTTTCATTATCAACTTTCGCAAGTGCTTCGGTCTCGACATTACACAGCAATGCGTCGTTCAAAAATTCATCGCCAATTTTGTTACGCAAGTCGGTCTTCAAGAGCTTCATCTTTGAAAGACATCTTTCTACACTTGCGGTCGCTACAGGTAATATCAAAGCCAACTTCAATAGCTTATAAACCAAAGGATAAGATCGATGCTTCCCCGTATTAACCATCAAACGAGAAAGGTCGGAAATTCCTTTCAAACTAGCGAAGCGCTCATCTTTGATGCAAGAGTGATAAAATATCTCAAGTTGTCCTTCAAGGTCTATCATATCTGAATCATCAAAGTCATACTTGTATAACTTACCCAACTTTAATAACTTTGATTTGTCAAATTGTGCAAATGAATCACAAGGGCTCAAAGCACCTATGTATTCTAGTAATTGGGTGCTTGTTTCACTAAATCGATCCCGATATTCTGTAAGTTGCATATCTACCACCGTGTTGAAGATTTCAACCTCAAAATGAAACCTATTAGTCTTTGTAGTCCTACGGTTTCTCGCACCAATATACAACTCTTCCATATCCAAAGTATCAATTTCGTGTGTTTCACAAAAAGAGGATACTTTTGGCAAAATGCTAGCAAACCCTATGTTTCTAAAAGATTGCAATGCCTCCATTGTCCCTCTAACCATCGAAGCCGCTTCTAAAATGTCTAGATCTTTTCTTTGAAGTTGCTTTGACAATGTACCCGTGACGTGTAAAATGTCATACATCATATGTAAGTAAAACACGAACTCATATGATTTAAAATATGCTAAGATTCTAGATGCTTGTTGACGGTTTGCCAATGACCCTCCCTCCTCTTTCACAAAATCTAAAACTACAAGAACATCCGTAAATAACTTCATCAAACTTGTGAGTGTGTTGAAATGTGAACCCCATCTTTTTTCTCCCGCTCGAACAAGTGTAGTCTCTCGATTTAGCCCTCTTCCGGTTTCAAGTTCACCACTACACAAGCCTTTTTGCACCCTTTCTCTTGCTTGCTCTCGTAGTAAGTCTTTTCTTTTACACGATGCACAAACTACATTAACCACCAACGAAATTTGCTCAAAAAAGTCACTAACACCATCATGCTTCTTTGCTACAGCCACAACTACTAATTGAAGTTGGTGTGCAAAGCAATGTACATAAAAAGCCGTGTCATTCTCTTGTAATATCAAAGCTTTCAAACCATTGAATTCCCCTCGCATATTGCTAGCCCCATCATAACCTTGTCCTCTTATCTATTAAAATTTAAAACAATATATATATATATATATATATATATATATATATATATATATATATATATATATATATATATATATATATTAAATTGAGATAACAAAAAAACTAAAGAATAAATTACCTGACTAAAACTCAACTTATTACTTCTAAGTACTTCATTTATGGCGTTTTTGAGTGTCAAAGAAGACGTATCCTTCACGTGCACTAGACCTATGAATCTTTCTTTCACAAAGCCAAGAGTATCGACATAACGCAAAACAATAGCCATTTGTTCCTTTTTTTAAACATCACTAGATTCATCAACTAGTAAAGCAAAAACATGTTGACCAATCTCTTCACGAATACTCAAAAGTACTTCTTGTGCAACACATTGCACAAGTTCTTTTTGAATTTTAGGGGAAATTAGTTGATTGTTTTTTGGAGCATTTTCTAAAGTATTGTTGAAAATATCTTCACTAGTCTCTCGAATGGCTTTTAACACTTCAATGTATAGCCCTCTATTTTCCGAGTTAACCGACTCGTCATGACCACGAAACGGTAAACCGGTTTTCAATAAAAGTCTAACAACAATAACAGAAACACGTAATCGAGCTTTATATTTATGATCCTCTGCTTCGGTTTGCCTCCTAAAGAGTACATTGATAGCTTGTTTTTCCCTCATTAAAAACTCACACTTTTCTTTTGCTTTGTTGTGAAAACTATCAATACCACCCACATGAGTCCGAAATGCATCTTTTTTATTCCAAGTATCAAAACCTTGAGAAACAAATGCATCTCTCCCTCCTTTTTGTCCCATGAGGTCCCCACACAAATAACAATATAAACAATATGCACTATCCTTTTTCACACTATATTCCAACCAATCAAAGTCATCAAACCATGAAGGAACGAATCTTCTAAATCTATCACCAATTTTTTTTAGGAAACTTATGTGCCCTTACTTGACACGGTCCTTGAAGCAAATATGTTCTTCTTACATCATCTCTTATATTTGGTTTGTAACTTGTAATCAATGGCCTATCCGCCAGGTCATTTGGAAGATCCTTCAAGTCAACATTATCATTAGGTTGGTTAGAGCATTGTGTTTGTGGAGTTGCATTAGAAACCGAAGGGATTGATTGATTGGTGATTGGTGTTTGTGGAGTTGCATTAGGATTAGAAACGGAAGGCATTGATTGATTGGTGATTGGTATTTGGGAACATTCTTCACGACTTTCATTAGGATTAGGTCTTTGTCTTTTGGTAAAAAAAACCACTTAGTTTAACCTATAAAAACATAACAATGACTTCAATAAAACAACTTGCTTTCACCTAATCAAACAATAAATTCAATAAAAACATAACAATTACACCTAATCAAACAATGACTTCAATAAAACAAGTTGGTTTCACCTAATCAAACAATAAATTAAATAAAACATATCAATTTCATCTAATCAAACAATCAATTCAATAAAACAAGTTGCTTTAACCTAATCAAACAATAAATTCAATAAAACATATCAATTTCACATAATCAAACAATCAATTCAATAAAAAAACATAGCAATATAACCTAAGCAAACAATATAACTTCAACAAAACAAATCAATTTCACTCAAATCAATCACTAACTTCAAAAACACATCAATTTCAAATATCTTAATGAATTGGTAATTGGTAAAACTTACTTGCTTCATTGTGAAATCGATCAAGACATCAAGTATTGTGAATTTTGATCCATGAAACCATTGAAATCGATCAAGCCTCAGCCCTCAAGGTCGATTGATCAATTGAATTTTGGGCCAAAAGAAAGTCGATACTGTCGTGACTCGTGCGTGCCTACAGCCTCCTGCTTCGGCCTTCCCTTCGTGCGTCCCTCTATTCTTATTTCTTCGATCGTGTTTTTTTTTTCCTTTCAACCAATTGATGGATTATAATTTCACAATTAGGATTATTGGGCTATCTTTTTTAAAAGCAATTAACCCAATTGCTAATTTATCAAATTAAGTTTCGTTTGGGTTTTAGGGCTTTAGACAATTGGACTAACTACAATTGAATAAAACATTTGGCTCGTTATTATTTTTTTTCGTTCGGTAATTCCCGAAAGAGTGAAAATATTTTTTTATGTACTTGCACAATTTTTTTAGTAGGTGCACGATTTTTTTTACGTAGTGTCACAATAGATAAAAATAAAAATAAAAAAAAAAATTCTACTTCATACGCGGAAGCTAGGTGTTGCCGGTGCCACACCGGGCACCTAGCTAGGACCGCCCTTGCCTTTGTAACCCGTTTTGAAATAATATAAGTGTATTATTTGAGTATTATGAGTTTTGTGTTTAATTGCTTAATTATATGGTTTGATTAATTAAGAATAAAAACAAGCGTCAAAATTTAAGTGTAAAATAAACTTGATATCTTTAGATAATGTTGTAGTAGTTGAAACAAGGTTTCCGAAGATATAAAGAATGCCGAAATCCGAGTTATAACGAGGAAGTTATGACCTGTCGAAGTTTCGCGACAGAACCGGCAACGTTGAATGACGTGAAAAGTGAAATTTACGTTAGAGCGATAGTTAGCCTTAGTGATCTAAACGAGAATCGAAGATCTCGTTGTTAATATCAAAGCGATAAAAAGTTAGGCGAGAACGGACGTCAAACGAAGAAGTTATGAATTTATAACGAAATTTTCTGTCCCGGCCTATTAAAAATAAATAATAAAAATAAAGTCAAAATTAGCCGATGGAGTCTAAACAAAAGTTGTAGAGCGTAGTCTTACCTTCGCGTGGATATAAAGAATGTCAAAAACGGAGTTCGTATGAAGAAGATATGAATTTTCGAAGTTTATTAAATAATTGATAATTAAATTTAATTATTAAATTCGGTATTATACGAAGACGAGTCACCGGAATCATTCGGAGTACGCCCCGCGTACAGCGAAGAGTGTCGACACTTCGGATGACAAACGCCATGACGACTTCGGAGCATCACGCCCCGCGTACTGGGAGGTTCCAGCTTCCTATAAATAGGATGCGAGGGGTCCAGGCATACTTGCTCATTTCTCCTCCATTTTGTGCCGAAGCTCTGCATTTTTACCCCTGAAGCCCCGGTAATATTCTCGAGTCCCGAGATCCCGAAGATCCCGAGAAGTGCGGTTTCCGAGCCGAAGCTCTGCCCGTGAGAAGTTCGACTTTTGTAGAGATCTTCCAGATCTGCTGAGGATTACTACTTCTACAAGCCGTAGTGTTGTCCGATCATCTTCTGATCAAGTGAGTGTGTAGTTACTTTCTTCTAACGCATAATTATGAAGTGTTTTATACGAAATACGTGTTATGTGTATAGTTTTGTTGTTATGTACGTGAATGTATATTCACTCTCTTCAATCTCATAGATCTGATTTGTTTTCTATGAAATACGTGTTATGTGGGTATGCCTCATCTGTTATGTGAAATATGTATTGGATGAAAATGCTATACAGGTTTTAAACTATGTATAAAAATATATATTTTTATCTACTAATATGTTGGATAGAACATGGGTAGATAGTTGGTGTGTAATAAACAGATGAGAGGCCTTGATGTTGTTGTTATTGACCTAGTTATTCAGCGGAGTATGGATAACTACCACAGACTCCTTCTAGACAGTCTCGTGGAACGCTAGCAGGTTCATAACCTATAGGTGTTGTGAACGATGTGTTCACTGGTGTACTCTATCCCCCTCATAGTTGCCTTTAGGATATCTATTGTTGAAGAAACCCCTTAGCAGTAATGTCCGTCCCGATGAAAATCCTAGATTAGGTCCCTTGAGATAGATGTTGTTTTAGGGACGTAAAGTGAGGATAACGGGAATGGGTAATCGGGATAGTGATTAGTTGGTGAAATTAAATATAATTTATTTATTGGGGGTTGAAAACCCTATATGCTCACCAGGCCCCCAAGCCTGACCTACTCAGTAGGGGTGTGTATGGGGCGGTTTGGTTCGGTTATTGGTCAAAATCGAACCATAACCATTATGATTGGTTAATACATTTTGATAACCATTGTGTATGGTTAATATTGGTTATGGTTAATGATTTTTTCCGGTTAATGGTTAATATTGGTTAACCATAACGTTCAAAATAATATAAATGCGAAAGTATAGTAGCACAAAAAAATGAAAAGAGAATACAAAAAATCATTGACGCCAATGTTTGTAACTTAGCTTATAGTAATAGAATAAAATGTGTACCTTTGATACTCAAAGTGAGATAACACATAGTCACATTCAAAATCAAAAACATTCAATAAAAAGTATAAAACATTAAAAAATTAACATTAATAACTTCATATATTGATAATTGATATTAACATTAAAATAAAGTCAAATATCCATACACGTTCAATGCAATTAAATCAAAAACTATAAAATAAAATAGCTAAACATTTATATTACGTGTTATCTGGATAAAAAAAAGCAATCACTTATATACATTCAACGTGATCAAGTCAAAAACAATAAATAAAAAAAGACAATTTTAAAAAAAAAAATACATTCTTAAAATATCACGAAGTGGAGAAGAACCAAAACTTAACTTACCTAGAAGTTTTGATTATAAATTAAAAAAATCCTTCGAATAGAACTATAAAGTCAAAACAATCTTTGATTAGGATTAACGGCGTGAGAAACCTCCGATTAGGATTATGAGTGTGAAAATTAAACTAATTGTGAATAATGTTTACAAATTATAGAATTAGCCAATTAGGAATTACAACATTAAGGTTGGACGGAATGGAAGCGGCAAAGGGGTGAGGGAAGCTTCCCTCACTCTAGAACACCATCCTTTGGGTGAGGGAAGTAACCCGCGGGAAAGAGGTGGGGGGAGGGGGTGCCGTACTCTCTCTCTTCATGCTATTGGACAGTTTTTTTAATTTTTTTAATATTTATAAAATTATATACCTACTAAAAATATATATCAAAATTCATGGTTTTTAATTCCCTACAAAATGAGTATAATATATGTATGAAATATATTTAAAAATAAATAAATAAAAAATAATGAGGGAAGTTTCTCACCCATTCATTGGGTTTAGGTGAGGGAAATGGTGGTGTGGCCCACAAAAAGTAAGGGAAACATCCATCCCATACCCTCGAGTCTAATCAATAAACTCACTCATGCATGATTGGAAAATTGTGTTTGTCAGCACAATCTGCGTGATCATCATTTGATAGTTTGATTGCACGTTCATCTCCTGATTAGTGAGGATTAATAAATTATATTTTGAAATTTTAATGGGTCTTAAATAAGTTTGACTATATTATTTTATATATAATCTATAATTTTTATGTATTAAAATATAAACTTAGCGGTTCGGTTAATCATGGTTCGGTTAACCTATAAAACCATAACCGGACCATTTGTTATCGGTTAACAAAAATTAGAAACCGAACCAACGGTTTTTAAAACGGTTCGGTTATTATGGTTCGGTTATATTGGTTAATTTGGTTATGGTTCGGTTTTTCGGTTATTATGCTCACCCCTACTACTCAGTTTTATTTGTATTACAGGAAGTGGCGCAAGGGCGTAAGATGGATGAACCATCAAGTTGTTTTGTTTACAAGTCTGCATATGTATATATTTGTTGAATGGCTTGTAATGTTATCGTTTATGCTTATTGGTCTGTATCGGAACATGACACCCCGAGTTTTGATTATATAATGAAAATACATGTCTTTTATGAAATGCTTTGGTAAACATTGTTTTATCATGTTTTGTTTTTGGGAACAAATTCCGCAACTCTTTCAAATCAAAAGGATGTACTCTGAAATTATTTTAAAAAGCATAAATGAAAATCGGTCTTTTCTGGCCGTGATTTTGGGGATGTCACAGTTGTCATCAAGAAGACAAAAGATCTCAATCGTCTTAGTCTTGCTGATATATTTGAAGAACTTGACGCTTTGAATTGTCGAAAATCAATGAGTTCCGCAAACATCCCGGTCAATGAAGTTTCATGTACACTATCTAGTGAAGATATGATTAAAATTCTCCGTGAACATAATGATTGCTAAAAAGGGAAGTCGAGAACCTAAAATACAAAGGATATCAACATAGGAAAGGACAGAAACCCCTGAAGGCTGAATTAGAAGCAAAAATCAAAGACTTTAGGAAGCTTCAGGAAGAGTATAGCAACAAGTGTGAAAATTATGACTATATAAAGAGACAACTTGCTGCTGTAACTGAAGAACTTGACACTTTGAAAATTAAGTGTGGAAAAACAGATGTTATTTTCAAAAATTATATTGCGTCAAGTCAGACAGTCGAGTCCTTATTTGAAACCCAATCAAAACTCAAAGATAATCAAAACAAGGGTCTAGGGTATGATAGTGTTCCTCCACATTTCAATCATAACTACACATCCATTCCTATGACACAGGAAGAAATTGACAGGGAGGCACATCTTCAATATGGAAAACCAGCTGGATTTGTGTTAGGAGGTATTCAGGTTGAAAATACTAATGTTTCTACCTCATGTGCAGGTAAAGTAGCAGAAGATGAGAACAAGGAGAACACTAGTGAACAAACCAATGACTCCTTGAACTCGAAATATGTTGCTTCGAATTTTGTTACTCCTAACAAACCTGCTGTTTAGAAATACAGGCCTTCAATTCCAACGCAACAGAGTGCTTGTTGCAAGTGTGCATGTGGGATCAACAAGAGACAAGGCAAGGATACGCCACCAGGGGCAGGAAGAAACAACTTCATAGTGAAGAAAAAGACATGCTTTCACTGTGGAACACCTGGACACATTTCCAGAAATTGTCCTAATCGCGCATATGTTCCCTACTACGCACAAGGATGGCAGAATGCACCAAGTGGGAGATTTTAAAAAGGAACTCACTCAAGGTCACGTTCAGATTATGGTGACTGGAATGTGCAGAAGGCCAAAAAACAAACCAACAAGGCCAAGAATCAAAATCCCAAGGACAAGAAGGGAATGTCGGCCTAGAAGCCAAGCTCAAGAGATGCTCCTGTGAAGCCTAGACCGGTTAGGTCAAATTCATCTCAACGGCCGACATCAAGATCAAAAGAAAGTACTAAGCCACCCATCAGATTGAAAAAGAAATGGGTTAAACCCAACTACAAGTGGGTTCCGAAGGCTCAATATCCCAAATCAACTAATGACTCTAATATTTCTTCATCTTCTGTTTGTGATAAACAGGATATGTCATGGGAGAAAGTATTTTGCGTAGACGACAAAGGTCGACCCAGTTTCAAAATGGACTGCGTTCCAAAGACCAACTGATCCTGCTCTGTGTTGGAGCAGCTATGGAGGCATATCATCAGAATTTGGTTTGTTGGTAGTGACTATCTCAGGCACATGATAGGAGGCATCTCTCAACTCTAAAACACTCATAATTTTGTTTGAGAGTATGTGTCCTTTGCGGGAAGGGAAGAAAGGAAGGGATCACATGGGGTTTGTGCTTAATGACATGAAGAATTTTTGGATCTGTTCTGAGATTATGCGTGTTGTTCTCAGACCTTCTGGATGCAAATTCAATTGATTAATTACGGTTTGCGTTTTCTTCTCTATACTCCTGAATTTATCTTACTGTGATTCGTTTTTAAAGACAATTTTTCATTTTCTTAATATTTTTTCATTAGTAAGTAAGTTTGGGAAATGATATTAGCAAGTGATAACGTACAATCTGAATCTGCGTAACGTACCTAAATTGAATCGTCTACGCTCTACGCTCAATGCGCTGGTAGGCACGAAAGATTTTAAATGGACTTGACTAGGGAGAGTTGAAGTTAATGAGTTCATGTACTTGACAAACATTGACTTAGTTAGATCCGTTTAGCTTGACATCACGATGTTCGGATAGGTTGAGCAGGGAGATATACATGGGATTCTACCGGTCACATTAAAATAACCCGTATCTAGAACTGTGGATTAACTTTTCCTTGATGTGCGGATTCTGTCCTTAATTCCGGTTTTGATGGGGTGACTGGGGAATTCTGATAAGCTAGGTCTGTAGAAGGTTATTTTCTTGCATTTTGTCTGTTATTCATATGTTGCCTCCTCTGTGTGATCGAGAGATCCGATCTAGACTGTAACATATGCAATTCTATCTTTCTGCATCTTTTCTCTATGCAATTCTTTCTATCTGTTAGCCACATATTGTCTCCTTTTCATGACTTATAATCCGACCTGGTACACAATATATGCAACGTTCTCTTCTCAATCCCTCTAAAACTTCAGTTAGTCATATGTTTCATCCTTTGCGTGATTGGAAGAGATCCGACCTGGATGTACAACATATGCATTCTAAATTTATCTTCTCTCTGAATAATTGTCTGCTCACCTAGTGTAAGGAGTATTTTGGAAGTCCTTGATGGCTCGGGCATGTCAGGGAGTGGGAAACACGTTCTAGTATAATTAAAAATGAACATATACAGATTGTCTGTAGATCTTGCTGCTCAATTTAAGTGGACAACAATATCCCTAGTTGTAGTCAGTTAAATGGTCATAAGAAAATTTTATTTAAGAATTAGGACTGGTAATGATAATAAAAATTATATATATATATATATATATATATGTGTGTGTGTGTGTGTGTGTGTGTCATGTCATTGGTAAATTGTCCAAATTTAGTCACAAATGTTTCGTGCTTAAGTGGACCACAATACTGGCGATCGATCAGACAAAGACGTGAAGATAAGGGTACCGACAAGTGGAATAGGACTGCCCAACAGCTTTGATCCCAAATAGTTTTTTTTTTTTTTTGTTAAATTTGTTCATAATTTTCCTTTATGCAAAAATTTAGGGGGAGAATTAAAAAAATTATTTTTTTTTTTAAAAAATCAAACAAAAATTAAAAAAAAAAATCCAAAAATATGTTTGTTTATGTTTTAATTTGTGTGCTAAGTTTTCTTTTAGTTTTGTTTTGTCTTGAAAACTGATTTCAGGTGTAAATGAAGATTATTCTTTCGACATTCAATCCTTCAACCCCAGAAGCAAGGTGAAGTTGTTCTTGAAGATTATGTGACAGATTTCATTGAAGCCTCCTCAATCAATCTGTTGCTACCTTAAACCTGCTAAAGTGATCTAGTAGATTATTTCTCTCCATTGTTCTCTCTGAAGATTCTCAAGCTGAAAGCGCTTTCTTTTAGAATCAGTACATCAAGCCTCCTCACCCAAGGTGCGTTCAAAGTCAAATCTTGAAGAAAAGCTCGAGTGCTCAAGATGAATTCATTCATTGAAAATTCATCAAGTTCATCTTGAAGTTGTGAAGAATTTGAAGATAAATGCTGAAGCCAAGCTTACAATGAAGATGAACAAGAAATGTCAGCTACTTTTTAGGGGGAGCTTGTTGGGTCATTTAAGAAAAGAAAGTTATAAATCAAAGGGGAGATTGTTGGGTCAAAAATATGGTTTATACTTTACTTTTCTAGAAAAATTATATTTTTGTGTCTTGGACCGTAAACAACTTAGTGTTTATGGCCATTTAAGTGTTTACGGTCAGTGTTTACGGCCGTAAACCCATTTACGGCCCATGTTCTCCGGCCCATGTTCCCCTTGTATATATATAGGTGTTAGGAGTGAGAAGTAGAGATTGATGAACATAAGATAGTGCACGGTCTAGAGAGAAGAGTGTGTGTTAGTGTGTGCGAATCTCTTGTATCTGGATCTCCATTCATATCAATACATACAAGATTCAAATTCTTCTTCTTCTCCTTCTCTTCTATTTGATCTGACATCATCCATTTGATTGGGATTCCGCACCATCAAACGGATCTGATTGATACACAAGCAGATTAGGGACTTACATGATCATGTCTCAGAACATTTTTTCCTTGTTCCAATATTATGTATTCTTGAAATTTCGTTTCAATTTCCTCCATATGTTTTGCTTTCTGTCGACTTCCTCTGTATTTTTTGTCGTGCGCTTAACTTTGATGTGTCCTACCAGTCTTTGTGGAAGGGATATCTCTTCAATGTCGGATGGAATCTAATTGGTGTCGGCGTTGATGTCGATGTAAGTCCATGCATCGGAAACATCAACTAAACTTGAGTTTCGAGATGTCTTAGATTGCACATCCTCTGATGTTGGACATTGATTCATTTTGGATCTTTTCTAAGCATCTCCTGTGGTCTTTCAAACTCAAACGTATGACACATCTTAACTCGATATTGCGTTGTTGCGAATTTAAACAAATTGAAGTCATTGCAAACACTCTTCTTTTCCGAATATAACTTACTGTATATCTGATTGAATTTGGTGCATCTGTTATTCAATTTTTGTCATTTACTCCGTAACATATCAACATTAAGGTACAATTCTTTTTCAAGAAAGCCTGAAATTTAATGAGCCTCGCTTCGCAAAAAAGATTTTTCTTCTTACCATTTCATTTATAATTTTTCAATGTCTCACACCACGCTACCACTAAAGAGTACTAATCATCCATGTCCACCATTGTAGAATTTCTTGACTTTCTGTGGTGTTTGTTTTCCCTTTCCCTTTCCTTCCCTTGCTACTTTCGGCTTCCCTTTCGATAACGATTTCTATTGATGGTCGGGTGGGTGGTGACTGCATGGTTGTTTGCGTTTGGATATTTAGTATCGAAAATGAAGTACCAAATGAGTTTTGTTGTAAATTTTGGTCTTGTCCAAAAAAAACATTTTATTGGAAGTAGCGTGAGGAAGGAAATTGCAACGAGATGGGGTGAGATTGAAATAAATTTGTTGATAAGTTATACAAATTTTGGGTGGTTAATAGGTTAATACAACTCTTGTATCCGACGAATCCGATAAAAGATGTTATGTTCAATTGTGAGTTTGAGTTCGGTGGAGAGTGTTTAGATTTTGCTCTATTTTGTTTGGTAGAAGAAATATTGAAATTGTATAAAACATAAAGAAAAAAGGAACAGTGTGAATAAAAATGAATAAAATAAAATGAGAAGAATGTATATTATTTATATGTAAAAAAATAATAATTTTTTTAAATGAATGACCCTCACCTGTCAATTGACCATTTGAGTTTTTTCTCGTGTTGGACAATGTTTTTTTTTTTTAATGACAAATTTAATAATAAATTACTCCTAAAATTGATTTATGTTTCACACGATATTTCAACCATCAACCTCAAAAAGTGTTTAGATTTTACTCTATTTTGTTTGGTTGAAGAAATATTAAAAGGGGTTGGCTAAAAGTACATCTTATTTTACCATTTAGACAACCCTAATTAATGTTTGAAATATTTTTATCGGTTGAAATTGCATTATTTTCCGAAAAAGATGATTACAAGAAGTTGATTATAGGTTGACTTTTTATATAAATGATTATAAGGTGTCTAAGTGAAACTGTATAAATATTAATAAAAAAAGAATAATGCGAATAAAAATGAGAAAAATAAAATGACCGTTTTGAGTTTCTTCTTGTGTTGGGCAATGTTTTTTTAGAAGTACTAAATTACTTCTAAAATTTATATATGTTTCGACGAGATTGAACAATATTAATGCGGCTTGATTTGATGCCTATGGAGGACGGTGTTCCACCGTTCTTAACGACGTTGTAGGCCCTACCGTTCAACCTAAATCAGTAGACGAGTGCCACCATATTTACCAAAAGTGTAAATTTACTTTTTGATATTTTTTTAGTAGAAATTAATACGAAACGTGTCGACTTGTGACGACTCCTTTATACATTTTTGTTTGACTCGACGGATGATCCATGATTAGTTTTATATGCTAATTGATTGTCTTAGAAATAAAGCTACTTTCATTTATATACCATCGTCACATAAACCCGTTTTACACCATAAGATATTTAAAACAAGTACAACTTTTTCAGATAATTTCAATTGATATTTAGATATCACTTATAACTACAAAATCGTCGATTTATCAGCATCCGTATCTGTTTGAAAAGAAGATCATCTCCTAAAAGGTTAAGGTTTAAGTAATTTATGGAGGAAAGAAATGTCTATTAGCTATTCTAAAAAACTTGAAAACCATCGTTTATAAAGAAATCCAATTTATAAGTTGGGAGACTATGAAAGTAATATTATTATTTTTACTCAACAGTATATGTTCACGTTACGTTGCTTTATTTCTGCCTCATTGTTTAAAATTTTAAAGTATTATTGGTGAATGATTACTTAGAATATGTTAATACATCTAATATTCTACCTATCCTAATCATAACCATGCTACATTGAATCATTCCATATTAAAAGGAGGAATTTAAAGCCATTGCATGTGCTGATGCAGTGATGTGCATCAAGGACAATGAGACTAGACATATGCATAAAACTGGTGGTTTATGGAAACCATCATCCAATCATATGACGTCACAAGTAAACCCACACAACAATTTCTATTTCACAAAATTATGCTGTGTTAGGTTTAAAAAAAAACAACAACATCAACAATAACGTATTGAGTAATCTAACCAATTTTTTTGGGTTTTTTTTTTAAATATAATCAAGTTTTTTTTTAAAAAAATAATAATCTTTTGGAATGGAATGAGTCATTTCAGACCCGACCTTGGCGCAAGCCTAATACTATATATATATATATATATATATATATATATATATATATAGAGAGAGAGAGAGAGAGAGAGAGAGAATCAAATGAGAACACCTAAAAGGTTGAGAGCGCGAAAACAAGTATATTCATTTCTGATTCCGTGTATTCATTTGTGGAGAAATGATAAATTTTTACGTATAATCAACATGAATATGCTTTTTCTCTTCAATTGAAATTAAATGCGTAAAAAATTATCATTTCTCCACAAATAAATACACGGAATTGCAAATGAATATATTTTGTTCTCGCGTTCGCAACCTTTTTTTGTTCTCATTTGATCCTATATATATATATATATATATATATATATATATATATATATATATATATATATATATATATATATATATATATATATATATATATATATATATATATATATATATATATATATATATATATATATATATATATATATATATATATATTGGTCACACGCAGAAAAAATCTAGAATATGCGTTCCTAAATTAATAGATCCGAAGCACGATCTACCCCCATTTCAGACCAATTTTTCAGTATGGATTCGTCAACCCAAATAAGTTCTACACTTTTAGTTACTTTGCATTTGATTTTCTGAAACGATTTACGTATTCCGAAATGGTCTGGAATGGTCCGGAACACGAGAAACAACTCTGGAACACTTTGGAATATTCAGATTATCCTTTTTTTTATCTTTTTCTCGTTGTACGTGTATGAATGTTATGTAAGTACTTTGTAATGTGTTTTTAATCGGTTGTTTTATTCCGGAATTAGGTATTGTAGGGGTTCTGGATTGGTAATGTAGGTCCGGAATACGATGAACGTTGTCTGGAACCTCGTGATCTATTCTAGAATGATGATCCGAAATACTCCAATTTTTTCCTAAGTATTGTTTATTAACCCATGGTAGTCCAAAAACGAGTTACTGTGGATGTTAAAAAAATGGGTTTTACGAATGACAAAGTTATATTCAATTTATAGGAGCTTTCGGAATTGCGTCTGATAAAGGTGAAATCGAAAACAATAATTTTATAATTCTAATTTATTTTACGGTAATGTATTAAAATGTTCTTGATTTTTTTTTTTTTTTTTTTTGCAGATAAAAAAGACGATGTTGAGTTTCAAAATAAGATAAAAAAAAATAAACCAAGAAAGGCACCCATAAAATTAAGAAAGAAATCAAAAAAGGGTGTTAAAACATAAATTGAAAGCAGATAGGACTCGAAAGATAGCACTGGAGCAAGTTCAGACAAACGTGTTATAATAGACTAATTGCAATTATGTTTTTTTTTGTTAGGATATGTTTTAGGAATTGTTTTTTATTATTATTAAATACTTTTATGCACATTACTTTTTAAATAATATATTAATATAATTTATGTATATTCTATTTTCAGTCTCCAACATTCACCAACTCGAACAATCATGAGGAGTCTATAGAGTATGTTATACCATGCCTTGAAGACGAGCAACGACGTCTTGTTGATACAACTGCATTAGAAATGGTTTATGATTATCAACGTGCTAAACAACGAATGATAATACTAGAAATCTCATTACTCCCTTCACCGACTGAGGGCCGGAGAAAAGTAGCATTGTATAACATGCAAATGCTTCCTATTATCAAGTCGGAAGATATACGACAATTTATGAAAGCAATGGAAATCGTCGAAGAAACGCGTAGGACAACTCCAATAATAGAAGATCGAGTCGAATTGACTGATAATGGTTTCGAACTAACTGAGACCTACATGGAATTGTTTGAAAATCATGTAAACACAGCTAGTTTGCATCGGATGCAAGTTCCCAGTTATTAGCCACAAATGTAATCTAACTTTAAATATGGATATTGTAATGTCTTTTCATACTAAATTTTCTAAATTGAACGGTATGATCATTTAAACTAAAATGACAGGTATCCTTTTTCATTAGCATTATTGCAAAGAGCGTTATTTAACCTCATACATACTTAGGTTGGTTTCCATAAATCAGGAAATTATAAGAGATACATATTTTGTTCCCTATCAATAAAATATCCTCTAATTCTAACAACATCTGTTAGACAGTCTGGTTATACATGCAATTTATTGATCTCCTTATTTGTAAGTCCCAAATTTGTTTGATGTATCAATCAAATCCAATTGATGGTGTAGAATCTCAATCAATTGGATGATGCAAGATCAAATGAAGAAGAAGGATAGAGGAAGAATAAGATGAATCTTCAATGTTTATATGATTAGAATGATGTTCCAACACAAGATTCACACATATACACTCTTCTTCTCTCTACTTTCTCTCTCTAGAACACCTTGATCTACACACACTTAGCACCCTCCTTCTTTTACTCCTTACCCATATATATATATATATATATATATATATATATATATATATATATATATATATATATATATATATGGACCGCAAACTTAAGGCCCAAACCCAATGCTAGATCGAAAACACATGGGTTTTCGGTCCAAGCTACAAATAAACCAATTAATATTTTCGGCCCAAAAAAAATAATAAACACTTAGAAAAGCAAAGTATAAACAATATTTTTGACCCAACAATCTCCCCATTGGTTTATAGCTTTCTTTTCTTTGACCCAACAAACTCCCCGTAAAAATATAGTTGGCTTTTCTTGTTAATCTTCATTTGGAGCTTGGCTTCAGCTTTTTGTCTTCTATTTCTTCACAACTTCAAGATAAACAACTGAATATTCTAGGTAAATGAATTCATCTTGAACGGATGGGCAATTCTTCAGAATTTGACTTTGAACGCACATTGAGTGTACAGGCTTCTGGAAAAGATTCTTGAAAATCTGCACTTTCAGCTTGAGAATCTTCAAAGAGAACATAGAACGAAACTTCTGGATTACTTCAGCGGGTACATAGATAGCAACAAATTGATTGAGGAGACTTCAATGCAATCTGTCACATAATCTTCAAGAACGTCTTCACCTTGCTTCTGGGGTTAAAAGATTGAATGTTAAAAGAACAATCTTCATTTCTTGTTCTTTCAAATGAATATTCTTCGATGATCACGGATGAAGCCAAGGCTCAGAAATTTTTGATACAGTCTTGATGTAGATTGAACTACAGTAATAGACAATTTGTCAAGTGTATTGTCAAACATTTTTGTAAACTTGTGATACTTTACGTGTATCGAACGTGAGATGCTCGATTTTGAAGAAGATAGTCTTTATTAATCAAAATAGAACAACCACATTACAAATAAAGGTGCAAATATTTAAAGACTCTTAAACATAAACCTAGTAGAAGTCTAAGACTTTTGAAACAAGGAAACAAACAAATAAATAAGGAAAGAAAAAGACTCAACATTAAAGAAACTAATTATCCAATTACTTGGACTCTACCCTTTCTCTTCGTTGATGTGGTCCAACTAGACCATAGCCACCTCATCATTCTCCCCAGGTTGAACGAAACTCGACCTCGAGTTCAGGGTAGGATATAAAGGATCATCAGGACGAAATACGGATAAATCGGAGACATTAAAGGTAGGGGAGATGGAAAGATCATCACGTAAGTCAATAACATAAGCATTGTTATTGATGCGCATTAGGACTTTGCAAGGTCCAGTCTTCTTCATTTTCAACTTGTTGTATGTACCAACCGGAAAACGTTCCTTGCGTAAGTGCACCATTACTAAATCTCCCGCATGAAAAATCTTTTCTCTTCTACTCTTGTCACGCGCATACTTATATGTAGCATTAGAAGTGGCAAGTTTATTCTTAACTTCAAATTGTATGGCTTCCATTTCCTGAGCAAAATTTTCGGCAGCAAGACTATGGCCTGGAAGCTTCGAAAGTGCAATAAGATCAACATCATGCTTGGGGGGGGGGGGGGGGCTGGTAAACGATTTGGAACGGAGAATTTTCCCGTGGATCTATTGATCATGTTATTAAAAGCGAACCCAGCAGGTGCTAAAAGTTGATCCCATTGCTTTAGCCGATCCCCATAAAGACATCTAATCAAATTACCTAGAGTTTTGTTAACAACTTTTGTCTGACCATCTGTTTGCGGATGAAAAGAGGTACTAAACTGAAGAGCAGCTTGAAACAGACGCCATAATGTCCTCTAAACATGACTTAAAAATTTAGTGTCGCGATCAAAAGTGATGGTGGAAGGAACACCATGTAAGCGTACCACCTCGTGGAAAAACAACATAGCAATATGTAACGCCTGTATTTCTGGGCTTGCCATTTTTAGCAATGTAATAGTCTAGGTTAACCTTTGTAACCCGTTTTGAAATAATAGAAGTGTATTATTTGAGTATTATGTGTTTTGTGCTTAATTGCTTAATTATGTGGTTTGATTAATTAAGAATAAAAATAAGCGTCAAAATTTAAGTGTATAATGAACTTGATATCTTTAGATAATGTTGTAGTAGTTGAAACAAGGTTTCCGAAGATATAAAGAATGCCGAAATCCGAATTATAACGAAGAAGTTATGACCTGTCGAAGTTTCGCGACAAAACCGACACCGCTGAATGACGTAAAAGGCGAAATTTACGTTAGAGCGATATTTAGCCTTAGTGATCTAAACGAGAATCGAAGATCTCGTTGTTAGTATCAAAGCGATAAAAAGTTAGGCGAGAACGGACGTCAAACGAAGAAATTATGAATTTATAACGAAATTTTCTGTCCCGGCCTATTAAAAATAAATAATAAAAATAAAGTCAAAATTAGCCGACTGAGTCTAAACGAAAGTTGTAGAGCGTAGTCTCACCTTCGCGTGGATATAAAGAACGTCGAAAACGGAGTTCGTATGAAGAAGATATGAATTTTCAAAGTTTATTAAATAATTAATAATTAAATTTAATTATTAAATTCGGTATTATCCGAAAGCGAGTCACCGGACTCATCCGAAGTACGCACCGCGTACCCGTGTACACCCCGCGTAAAGCGAAGGATGTCGACACTCGCACTCGAGGACTTCGGATGACGCATGCAGTGACGATTTCGGAGCAATACGCCCCGCGTACCGCGAGGCCTCGGCCTCCTATAAATAGGATGCGAGGGGTCCGGGCTTATTTGCTCATTTCTCCTCCATTTCGTGTCGAAGCTCTGCATTTTAACCCACGAAGCCACCCCGAAGCCCCGGTAATATTCCCGAGTCCCGAAGCAAGTCCCGAGATCCCGAAGATCCCGAGAAGTGCGGTTCCCGAGCCGAAGCTCTACCCGCGAGAAGTTCGATTTTTGTAGAGATCTTCCAGATCTGCTGAGGATTTCTACTTCTACGAGCCGTAGTGTTGTCCGATCATCTTCTGATCAAGTGAGTGTGTGGTTACTTTCTACTAACGCATAATTATTAAGTATTTTATACGAGATACGTGTTATGTGTATATTTGGTTGTTATGTGTGTGAATGTATATTCACTTTCTTCTATCTTACAGATCTGATTATTTCTATATGAAATACGTGTTATGTGTGTGTGCCTCATCTGTTATGTGGAAAATGTATTGATTGAGCATGTTATACAGGTTTTGAAAATATGTATAAAAATGTATGTTTTATCTACTAATATGTTGGGTAGAACATGGGTAGATAGTTGGTGTGTAAAAAACAGATGAGAGGCCTCGATGTTGTTTTGATCCAGTCATCTAGCGGAATTTAGATGACGACCACGGACTTTTCTAGACAGTCCAGTGGAATGCTAGCAGGCTCATAACCTGTAGGTGTTAATGAACTTGGGTGTTCATTCGCTGTATTCCATCCCCCTCATGGTTGCCTTATTTGACTTATATTGTTGAGGAACCCCTAAAGCATGTGTTGTCACCCCGATCAAATATTCTTAGACTAGGTCCCTTGTGTTAGTTATTTTAGGGACATAAAGTGAGAATAACGGGAATGGGTAATTGGGTTATTGTTGG
The DNA here is from genome assembly GCF_052625555.1 of Lactuca saligna. Taxonomy (NCBI): domain Eukaryota; kingdom Viridiplantae; phylum Streptophyta; class Magnoliopsida; order Asterales; family Asteraceae; genus Lactuca; species Lactuca saligna. Next base: position 152,104,985 of record NC_136422.1, read on the forward strand.
TTGATAATAATTAATTTGATTATTTATTGTGGGTTGAAAACCCTATATGCTCACCAGGCTCCCAAGCCTGACCCACTCAGTTTTATTTGTATTACAGGAAGTGGCGCGAGGGCGTAAGATGGATGAACCATCAAGTTGTTTTTGTTTACGAGTATGCATATGTATATATTTGTTGAATGACTTGTAATGTTATCGTTTATGCTTTATGGTCTGTATCGGAACATGACATCCCGAGTTTTGATTATATAATGAAAATACATTTCTTTTATGAAATGCTTTTGTAAACATTGTTTTATCATGTTTTGTTTTTGGGAACAAATTCCGCAACTCTTTCAAATCAAAAGGATTTACTCTGAAATTATTTTAAAAGCATAAATGAAAATCGATCTTTTCTGGCCGAGATTTTGGGGATGTCACAGTTGGTATCAGAGCATTAGTTTAAGCGAACTAGGAATTTGTAGGATTTCTAGACTTAAACTTAGAATGCTAAGTGAAATTTTGAGATGTGTGTTTGTTATATTTGAGACACGAGCACTAGTTTATTTTAGGAAAGTTGCCTAAAATGCTTTATGTGCTAAATGTTATATGTTGCCATATATGATATTATTTGTTCGGATCTATGGTCTGTTGCCGACCGGATCTAGAAACTTTATGTGTATAGGATTCTAAGCGTACATCTACGATATTAGAACTAGCATGTAAACATTTCGGAGTGATAAGGATGATCTGAATATCTATCGTGAATGAGGATCTAATTTCACCTTATTCGGTGTGTACATCAAAAATGGTGAGGACAAGAAGTGGAGTTCGAAATGCGGATGAAAACAGGAATCAACCACCAGTGATTGAACAAAGACCTGTCGTAGCACCAGCACCTGAGCCAATAACCATGGTTGGTGTGCAAATGATGATTCAAACAATGTTGGATCGTCAGATGGATGAAACTAGACGGTTGCTTCAACAAAATCGTGAAGAATTGTCAATTCGTGTGGAAGAGCCCGAATTAAATGAAGGGCACTCGGAAGGTGGAAACTTTAGTGGATCAGTTGGTCAAGCCAACCCACCGATAGTTAGGCAAGATAACCATGATGGAAGGAATGATGGAATGGGATGCAAGTATAAGGACTTCCTAACTTGCAAACCATCGACCTTCAATGGAAAGGAGGACCCGATAGGAGTGATGGATTAGATCTCTGAAATGGAGTTGGCCTTCATGGCTTGTGGCTGCAGAGGCAAGTTGCAGACTATCTATGCAGTGCGTCAATTCCGAGGTGGAGCCGTTCGTTGGTGGAATACTCTAGGGAAGACTTTGAGCCCTAATGAGCCACTACAATTGTCATGGGCAGAGTTCTTGGTGCAGTTCAAGCGCAAGTTCTGCTCGGCTCAAAATCTATTGGAACTAGAGAACAAGTTTCTGACATTGACGAAAGGCAGCATGTCAGTTGATGAATACACCATTAACTTCACCGATAAGATGGAGTTTTCCTTGCGTATCATTCCCGACGAGCTGACAAAGGTGGACCGGTATGCGAAGGGACTCCCATGGGAGTACGCAGTGCCAGTTCATCAAGCACCTACTGTAGAGGCAGCTATCTGGGCTGCCAAGTCTGTTGAGAACATGATCAAGGGGAGAACCACCGACAAGGTTGAAGTTGGTGAGAAGAGGAAGTTTGAGGGAACATCTGGTTCCGGTAAGAAAAGCAAATTTTCGAAATCTGATTCGAAAAAGTTTGGTGGAGGAAAAGGAGGTGAAGCGAAGTGGTGTGATAAGTGTAAGAAAAAGCACTTTGGGAAATGTAGCGAGGATGTAACCTGCTACAAGTGTGGAAAGGTTGGACATTTTGCCAATGAATGTTCGAACAACAAAAAGATGTGTTTTGGTTGTAATGAAGAGGGACACATTTTGAAAGACTGTCCGAAGAAAAAGGAGGCAACTAAGCCCAACATTCCACCAAAGCCGAAGGCGAGAGCATTCCAGATGACACTGGAAGCTGCTAAGGATGAAGCTGATGTCGCTTCAGGTACCTTTCTCGTAAACACATTGCCTGCCCAAATTTTATTTGATTCTGGAGCCAACTACTCCTTTATATCGCATGAATTTGGTAGAAAACTAGCTTTGCCTGTTGATCGACTATATAATGCTTTATTAGTCGAAGTTGCTAGTGGCAAGTTTGTAACTGTTAGCCATCGTATGAAAAACATCTTAATCGACCTTAATGGGAATAAGTTTCACGAAGAATTATTACCTATCGAACTTAATGGTTTCGATATCGTGTTGGGAATGGATTGGCTTAGTGCCAATGATGCCGAGATATTGTGTAAGAAGAAGATAGTTAAAGTAAACCCGCTTGGAAAAGATTCGTTTATGGTGTATGGGGACAAACGTCGAGTGAATTCTGGAATCATTTCCCTAATGAAAGCCAGAAAGTGTTTGACCAAGGGATGTACATCATATTTAGCATTCGTGATTGAGGCTAAGAAGGAAAAGAAGGTGATGCAGAGTATTCCAGTGGTGTGTGATTATCCGGAAGTATTTCCCGAAGATCTTTCTGGATTACCACCGGATAGACAAGTAGAGTTCATAATAGACTTGTTACCAGGAACAATGCCAATTGCAAAAGCACCTTATCGATTAGCACCGACGGAGATGAAAGAATTGATGATGCAACTTCAGGAGTTATTGGACAAAGGTTTCATTAGACCTAGTTCATCACCCTAAGGAGCTCCGGTGCTATTCGTGAAGAAGAAAGATGGAAGTATGAGAATGTGCATTGATTACCGAGAGCTGAACAAGGCAACAATAAAGAATAGATATCCGTTGCCAAGAATTGATGACCTGTTTGATCAATTGCAAGGTTCGAGCTATTTCTCGAAGATCGATCTAAGGTCAGGATATCATCAGCTAAAAGTAAGAGAGCAAGATATTGAGAAGACCGAATTCAGAACTAGATATGGACACTACGAGTTCTTGGTTATGTCGTTTGGACTAACCAATGCTCCGGCAGCATTCATGGATTTAATGAACAGAGTTTGTAATCCGTTCCTTGATAAATCTATGATAGTGTTCATAGACAACATTCTGATTTTTTTGAAATCCAGGAGGAGCATGGTAGACATTTACGAGAAGTGTTAGAAGTCTTGAAGAAGGAGAAGCTGTATGCTAAGTTCTCCAAATGTGATTTTTGGATTCGGGAAGTCCAATTCTTGGGTCACGTGGTCAACCAAGAAGGGATAATGGTTGATCCAGCAAAGATTGAAGCTGTAATGAAGTGGGAACAATCGAAAAGTCCCACAGAGATCCGTAGCTTTTTAGCCAGATATTACCGAAGGTTTATCCAAGGCTTTTCTTCAATTGCTACTCCATTGACAGCTTTGACCCACAAAGGAGCTACTTATGCTTAGAGTGATAAGCATAAAGAAGCATTCGAGAAGCTAAAGAAGAAGCTATGCGAGGCACCGATACTTTCTCTACCCGATGGAGTCGAAGACTTCGCTGTTTATAGCGATGCGTCTGGTGTTGGATTGGGTTGTGTTTTAACCCAAAGAGAAAAGATGATAGCATATGCGTCTCGACAGTTGAAGGAGCATGAAAAGAACTACCCGACTCATGATTTGGAGTTGGCAGCGGTAGTTTTTGCTCTGAAGATATGGAGGCATTACCTCTATGGCACGAAGTTCAAACTTTAAACTGATCATAAGAGTCTCCAATATCTCTTTAATCAGAAGGAATTGAATATGAGGCAACGACGCTGGCTGGAATTACTCAAGGACTACGACTGTGAGATACTTTACCATCCCGGTAAAGCTAATATTGTTGCTGATGCTCTCAGTCGGAAAGTCAATCTTGAAAGGAAAAGGCCAAGAGCGTTGAGAATTGAAGTTGTCTCGACCATTGTGGAAAGTATAAAGAAAGCTCAAGAGGAAGCTTCCGAAAAGAATGACAGAAAGGAGGAACGTTTGGGCAAAACATTGGTGTTCGGTGTAAACAGTCATGGACTGAAGGTGTTTGAAGATTGGATTTGGATACCTAAGACAGGAGGAGTCAGGGATCTTCTGATGGAAGAAGCTCACAAAACCATGTACTCGATTCATCCCGGTAGCACTAAAATGTATAGGGACCTAAAACCCTACTACTGGTGGCCGACGATGAAGCTTGATGTTACAAAGTATGTGGCCGAGTGTCTGACTTGTGCGAGAGTCAAGACACAACATCAGAAACTGTATGAGAGTTTAGAAGCTTTACCTATACCTATGGGTAAGTGGGAAGACATTGCTATGGATTTTTTCACTAAACTGCCTAGAACAAAGAATGGTCACGACATGATTTGGGTGGTCGTCGATCGATTCACTAAGAGTGAGCATTTCATAGAAGCCAGGGAGAAATGGTCTATGGAAAAGCTTGCGAATTCTTATGTGAAGGAAATTGTGAGACTTCACGGTATTTCGCTAATAATTGTGTCGGATCGTGATAATCGTGTCACCTCAAGGTTTTGGAAAAGTCTACAAGAGGAAATTGGTACCAAGTTATGTTTAAGTATAGCTTACCATCCACAGACTGATGGTCAGAGTGAAAGAACAATACAAACACTTGAAGATATGCCGAGAGCATATACCTTGGAATTCCTAGGTAATTGGGATGAACATTTACCATTGGTAGAATTTTCCTATAACAATAGTTTTCACTCGAGCATTAAGATGGAACCTTACCAAGCTTTGTATGGACAAAAGTGTCGTACGCCGTCTTGTTGGCTTGAGGCTGGGGAAAAGCAGTTTATGGGACCGGAGTTGGTTCATCAAACTGCTGAAAAGTTGAAAATAATTAGGGAAAGAATGTTAGTGGCTCAGGATCTTCAAAAGACCTATGCTGACAAAAAGCGAAGACCGATGACTTTTGAAGTTGGGGATTCGGTTTTGCTTAGAGTCTCGCCGTGGAAGGGACTTATAAGATTTGGAAAAAGGGGAAAATTAAGTCCAAGGTTTATTGGACCGTTTAAAGTTCTTCAGAGGATTGGGAACCAAGCTTACAAGCTCGAACTACCAGAAGAACCAAATGGAATTCATAACACTTTTCATTTGTGTTATTTACGGAAGTTCACGGGGGAAGTTCCCGACATTATTCCACTTTCGGAGTTGAGAATCGATGAGAACAAAAGGTTGATTGAAGAACCAGAGGCAATTGTTGACCGAAAGACTAAGAAGTTGCAACGCAAGATGGTCGAGTTAGTGCTTGTCCGATGGAAACACACGAATGGGCCGAATCTCACCTGGGAGACGGAGAGTGACATGTCACACCCCCAAACCAAGGATGGCGGAAACGTCCGGGGGTGGAGGACTTCATGTACAGTATCACAACAACGAATATAATAGTGCTCAAAGTAAATACAACCACCATATATATAATTGAAAAAGTTACACCAAAGTATATGTTTACATGTTTCAAAAGCAATTACATTATGATGACAAAAATAAATTGTTGACGGTTTAACGTCCCATCCTCAAAGCGATGAAGTTTTCCTGTTTCACTGATTTCCTGAGAATACAAGTAGTTTTGAAAAGTGTCAACAATTAAGTTGGTGAGTTCATAAGAGTTTTGTTTGAAGTAGAAACCGTTTTTCCTTGTAAAATCGATATAATTTGATTTGCAGAAAATCCAATATTTTCTTAGTTAAGTGTGAATAGAAATATTCTTTTATGATGCATTAATGAACCCTAGAATGACCCGTAGAGTTCCTCTATAATCGTCCAGCGTATATAAGTTATATAAGGTTTAAATTAGATAAAAGGTTGAATATAGTGGGTCTGCCCTAGGTCCACAACCAAACAAGGAACAGGAGATGAGGCAGGCATCACTAATTCTAGGCCAATCGAGATAAAATTCTTATAAGACTCAAACATGTACGCTCAGCGATTATAGTTGAAGTCTAACAGTTCTAGATGCAATATAGTTTTAATATCATAATAACTATCTTAAGTGAACCTGGTACTTTGTATCGGTACCCCTTTTTTGTATAAAGACCCGACACTTTGTATTTGTACCCCTTTTTATATAAAAACCGACACTTTGTATTTGTACCCCTTTTTGTATAAAGACCCGGCACTTTGTATTTGTACCCCTTTTTATATAAAAACTGGCACTTTGTATTTGTACCCCTTTTTGCATATAAACCCGGCACTTTGTATTTGTACCCCTTTTTGTATGAAAATCGGCACTTTGTATTTGTACCCCCCTTTTTGTACAAGTATGTTATGTAAATGATCATAAACTATACCTATTATAGTTTATTAAAATGTTTGAAATGTATATGTACCCTAACTATACCTATTATAGTTTACTATATTTCTTTGTGGTGTTTAAGAATCCCACTCTATGTAAGGCAAACGTATAGTACGATATAACTATGATTAACTTGCTTTGTTTTGTACTATTGATTATGATGGGGGATTCTTATAAATTCAGCAAGTAATTTCCTATTATATAAATATATCATGACAAGAAATACATGTAAAATATGAAGTTATCAATGATTTAACACTTTGCTCAACATGTTACAAAGTGTTTTGATAGTTAGAAGCTGTTAATTAATTCTTAGTCTTTCAGCACTGTTTTAGAAAAATCATAGAAAAATCATACGAAGTCGAAAACTAGATCCGTAAATTCTGAGAGTTCGAAAAATGTGTCTAGTTTACTCATAATTTTTATCAAGATTTTTAATGACCTCAAATTTGGGTGAAAAAGTCCATAATCACAGACTGATCCGGATTGGTGTTTGAAATGATAGGCAGTTTTGTAAAATTCACCATAAATCGTAGAAAATTCGTATGGAGATGTGCAAGTAGTAATTTTAAAGCTAAGAACTTGAACTATTTGCACCTTGTATAGTTTTGAAAAATAAAATGTTTAAGTTGTCCAAAACAGTCCGTGAATGGAGTTGAACTTTTCTGATGAAGGCTGTTAGAAAATTTTAGTTATGTTCTTGGTGTTTTAACTTGTATTCCCCCCCTGAAAACTTGAGAAAACATGAAAATTTAGGGGTATGAACTCACCTTGAGTGATTTCAGTAGATAAGTGTTGAAGAAGAGAAGTGTTCAACCCAAGAACACTTGAAGAATCACTTGAAGATTCGAAGCTCTAACGCTAATATGATGGAGTTTGTGTAAGATATTCATGATTTGAGTAGAATGAAGTGAAATAATCATAAGGAGGATGAATTATACTTACTAATAGTGGAAGAACACTTGAAAATCAGCCTTGAATCTCGAAATTGGAGTGGGAAAAGTTTGAGAGAAAAGTGGTGTTTGATACTTAGTGAAATGAGGGCAAATGAGAGAAATAAGGAGAGAGGATGTTTGTTCCAGCTCTAAAAACGTGGGAATGAGTGTAAATTGAGTGTGAGGGACATTGAAGTGACCTAGGTAAAGTGGGTAGGTGTGGTTAGTCAAAGAGTGGATGTGGGGTGGTTGCTTGTGACATTGGATAAGACAAAGTCAACACTCCACCTTTAATAATTCACTCATTTGATTTTTATTCTTTATATAATGATTTTCATCAAAATATGTTTAAATTATGAATATTTAGAGTTTATTATGTTAAAATATAATTTCTGGAGAAAATCCCGCTTTAAAATCACGAAAAACGGGCTTAAAATGTTAAAAATATCAAAAATGGGCTAAAAGTGACAAATTTCCGAATTCTGGCCGAGGTTCGATCTTCTGATGCTGAACCGAGAGAGAGGGAGGCAGAAACCGAGAGGGAAGAAGAGAGAGGGAAGGAACCGAGAGGGGGGAGGAGAACAGAGGGGCGCGAAGAGACAGAGAGGAGAGAAGGAGCAGAGACCGAGAGTAGGGAAGAGACAGAGAGGCGGAGTAGAGACCGAGAGGCGGGTAGAGACAGAAAGGCGGAGTAGCGACAGAGACCGAGGCTCGGTCCTCGCGTGCTTTAGCCAACAGAGGCTCGGTCCTCGCGTGCTTTAGCCAACAGAGGCTCGTTCCTCGCCTAAGAAGCCTCTCTTCTTGGTTTCGGTTCCTAAAGCCTATTTTTCTCGTTTTCGCCCCGTTTTGAGCTGTTTTTGACCCGGTTAAGGGTCGGAATGACCCGAATGATTCCAAAAAGTTACGGGAAACTTTTGAGACAGATTTGGAAGAGATTTCTCACACGTGGAGAGATTTGGGAGAGATTTGACATTCTTGGAGAGATTTCTCATACAAAGAGATATTTGCAAGAGTTTTCACATACTTAGAGGGATTTGGGAGAGATTTGACATTCTTGGAGAGATTTCTCATACAGAGAGATATTTGAGAGAGATTTCACATACTTGGAGAGATTTGGAAGAGATTTGACATTCTTGGAGAGATTTCTCATACAAAGAGATATTTGAGAGAGATTTCACATACTTAGAGGGATTTGGGAGAGATTTGACATTCTTGGAGAGATTTCTAATACAGAGAGATATTTGAGAGAGATTTCGCATACTTGGAGAGATTTGGGAGAGGTTTGACATAGAGAGAGAGAGATAGAGTGAAAACGATTGAGAGAGGTTCCATGTGGGATAGTTGTGAGTGTCCGGCATCGCAATGCATGGTTTGTGAACCCTGTTAAGCCTTGTTTAAGGATCTTACACACTCCCGATGAGTATGCAACATTGTTTTATCGGTTTGGGCCGCCACGTACCACAGTTTTTAGGTTAAAGAGATCTAGTTGTACGTACTTTTCGATTTATGATTTCTTATCAAAATAGCGAGTTGTTTAGTAAATACTGAACGTAAGTCCTAGTACACAAGGGTTAGTTGAGCTGACCGGTTTGACTTGTTGACTTCATTTGACTTTGAATTGACCAGAATTTGACGGTTGTCACATCATGATGGCTCGCTATCCGCATTTGTTTGTTTAGGTGTGATTTTGGGGACGGAATCATCCTAAGGTGGGGAGAATTGTAATGTATGGGTTTCTGGGCTTGCCATTTTTAGCAATGTAATAGTCTAGGTTAACCTTTGTAACCCGTTTTTAAATAATAGAAGTGTATTATTTGAGTATTATGTGTTTTGTGCTTAATTGCTTAATTATGTGGTTTGATTACTTAAGAATAAAAATAAGTGTCAAAATTTAAGTGTATAATGAACTTGATATCTTTAGATAATGTTGTAGTAGTTGAAACAAGGTTTCCGAAGATATAAAGAATGCCGAAATCCGAGTTATAACGAAGAAGTTATGACCTGTCGAAGTTTCGCGACAAAACCGACACCGCTGAATGATGTAAAAGGCGAAATTTACGTTAGAGCGATAGTTAGCCTTAGTGATCTAAACGAGAATCGAAGATCTCGTTGTTAGTATCAAAGCGATAAAAAGTTAGGCGAGAACGGACGTCAAACGAAGAAATTATGAATTTATAACGAAATTTTCTGTCCCGGCCTATTAAAAATAAATAATAAAAATAAAGTCAAATTTAGCCAACGGAGTCTAAACGAAAGTTGTAGAGCGTAGTCTCACCTTCGCGTGGATATAAAGAACGTCGAAAACGGAGTTCGTATGAAGAAGATATGAATTTTCAAAGTTTATTAAATAATTAATAATTAAATTTAATTATTAAATTCGGTATTATCTGAAGGCGAGTCACCGGACTCATCCGAAGTACGCACCGCGTACCCATGTACGCCCCGCGTAAAGTGAAGGATGTCGACACTCGCACTCGAGGACTTCGGATGACGCATGCAGTGACGATTTCGGAGCAATACGCCCCGCGTACTGCGAGGCCTCAACCTCCTATAAATAGGATGCGAGGGGTCCGGGCTTATTTGCTAATTTCTCCTCCATTTCGTGTCGAAGCTCTGCATTTTAACCCAAGAAGCCATCCCGAAGCCCCGGTAATATTCCCGAGTCCCGAAGCAAGTCCCGAGATCCCGAAGATCCCGAGAAGTGCGGTTCCCGAGCCGAAGCTCTACCCGTGAGAAGTTCGATTTTTGTAGAGATCTTCCAGATCTGCTGAGGATTTCTACTTCTACGAGCCGTAGTGTTGTCCGATCATCTTCTGATCAAGTGATTGTGTGGTTACTTTCTACTAACGCATAATTATTAAGTATTTTATACGAGATACGTGTTATGTGTATATTTGGTTGTTATGTGTGTGAATGTATATTCACTTTCTTCTATCTTACAGATCTGATTATTTCTATATGAAATACGTGTTATGTGTGTGTGCCTCGTCTGTTATGTGGAAAATGTATTGATTGAGCATGTTATACAGTTTTTGAAAATATGTATAAAAATGTATGTTTTATCTACTAATATGTTGGGTAGAACATGGGTAGATAGTTGGTGTGTAAAAAACAGATGAGAGGCCTCGATGTTGTTTTGATCCAGTCATCTAGCGGAATTTAGATGACGACCACGGACTTTTCCAGACAGTCCAGTGGAACGCTAGCAGGCTCATAACCTGTAGGTGTTAATGAACTTGGGTGTTCATTCGTTGTATTCCATCCCCCTCATGGTTTCCTTATTTGACTTATATTGCTGAGGAACCCCCAAAGCATGTGTTGTCACCCCGATCAAATATTCTTAGACTAGGTCCCTTGTGTTAGTTATTTTAGGGACATAAAATGAGAATAACGGGAATGGGTAATTGGGCTATTGTTGGTTGATAATAATTAATTTGATTATTTATTGTGGGTTGAAAACCCTATATGCTCACCAGGCTCCCAAGCCTGACCCACTCAGTTTTATTTGTATTACAGGAAGTGGCGCGAGGGCGTAAGATGAATGAACCATCAAGTTGTTTTTGTTCACAAGCTGCATATGTATATATTTGTTGAATGACTTGTAATGTTATCGTTTATGCTTTATGGTCTGTATCGGAACATGACATCCCGAGTTTTGATTATATAATGAAAATACATTTCTTTTATGAAATGCTTTGGTAAACATTGTTTTATCATGTTTTGTTTTTGGGAAAAAATTCCGCAACTCTTTTAAATCAAAAGGATTTACTCTGAAATTATTTTAAAAGCATAAATGAAAATTGGTCTTTTCTGGCCGAGATTTTGGGGATGTCACACAATATGAGAAGCGTCAACTGTCTTTTTACAAGGAATAAAATGAGCCATCTTAGAAAAACGATCCACCACCACAAAGACGGAATCGTTAGCCCGAATGGTTTTAGGTAATCCTAACACAAAATCCATGGAGATGTCTTCCCAGGGACCATCGGGAATGGGAAGAGGAGTGTATAAACCGGTATTCTGAGCTTGACCCTTGGCAGTTTGACAAACAATACATTTAGCGACATATTGCCCGATATCACGATGTAACTGCGGCCAATAGTAACGTTCTTCTAGTAAGGAGAACGTCTTGTCTCGTCCAAAATATCCTCCCAAACCACCGCCATGCAACTCCTTAATAAGTTCTTCACATAAGAAGTGCGAGGAATACACATACGATTATTGTAGAAAAGATAGCCATCAACTTTCAGCATGGGAGATTGTATCGGATTGTTCCAAATGTCCTTAAAATATTCATCATCGGCTTATAATTCTTTTAAGTGGTCAAACCCAATAATACTTTATTTCAAGGTGACCAAAAAATCAGCTCGCCGACTTAAAGCATCCGCCACCTTATTTTGCTCCCTGGATTTATGTTTCAAAACAAAAGAGAAACGTTGAAGATACGAAATCCAACGTCCATGCATACGATTAATTTTCTGTTGGTTGTTAAAATATTTTAATGCTTGATGATAGGTAAAAAGAACAAACTCTTTGTGAAAAAGATATCGCTCCCAGTGCTGGATAGAACGACAAATCGCATAAAATTCCAATTCATAAATGGACCACTTTTGTCTTGCCTCGCTAAGCTTTTCACTAAAAAACCAACAGGCTTGTTTTCGTGTGACAAGATAGCCCCAATGCCAACAATAGAGGCGTCACATTCGACCGTAAAAAATTTATCAAATTTTGGCAAGGCTAATAAGGGAGCGGTAGCTAGCTTTTCCTTGATAATGGCAAAACTTCAAGTTTCCTCCTCGCCCCACTAGAATTGTCCTTTCTTAATGCATTGTGTAATTGGTGCCATGATGGAGCTATAGTTGCGAACAAATCGTGGATAAAAAGTGGCGAGGCCATGAAAGCTGCGCACCTCACTAATATTGTGTGGAATTGGCCAATCTTGAAGCCGTAATCATGAAACCTAAAAATAATAAATGATCAGCAAGGAAAGTACATTTTTTAAGATTTAGATATAGCTTGTTGTCAACAAGGGCAGAAAGAATTGCTCGTAAATGTAGCAAATGATCGGCTTCCGATTTACTATAAATGAGTATATCGTCAAAATAAACTGCCACAAAAGAACCAAGAAAAGGTTTGAGGACCTGATTCATTAAACGCGAGAAAGTGCTCGGATCATTAGACAATCCAAATGGCATGACCAACCACTTGTTGTGCGTGGGTTCTCGTGTGACAGGAGTGTGTTTGTGTGACTCGAGTAATGGAACCAGGGTTAAACGAACACCCTTAAGAGTAAATGAATAGGTATTGTCTTTCCCCTTGTGTACGGCATTGACATCAAATTCCCATGGTCTTCCTAATAACAAGTGACACGCATCCATGTCAACTATATCAAAAAGCACCTCATCTTTGTAGCTACCGATTGAAAACGGTACTTTACATTGCTCGGTGACTCGAATCTCACCTATGAATTTAATCCACCCGATTTTATAAGGATGAGGATGTTTTATTGTTGGTAGTTTAAGTTGATCGACAATAGTGCGAGATACTATGTTCTCCGTACTACCTCTATCGATGATCACGTTAAGAACCTTTTGATGAAAAAAACATCGAGTACAAAACAGATTGTGGTGTTGTGTAGGTGTCTCGGGGAGTTTAGGAGCTAATAGTATGCGGCGTACAATGCATGTATTGGAGGTATGCTCGGCCCATGATGGTTCTTCTTCGGTGTAACATAATTCTGCCACTGTCTCCTCATTATCACTCCCAATGGAGTCATTAATTTCATCTACTTCCCTAGTTGCAAGATTGACTTTAGCTGTGGATGCCCTGCAATCACTGGAATGATGGCCTGTGATCCTACATTTGAAACACTTACCGGCTAAGGGTCGTGCGTAAGGGTTGGGTGGATTTACAGTAGACGAGGTTGCGACGGTCTTTCCTTTGTCTAAGGTGGGCTCTTTGACGTTGGCTAGACTGTTTTCAGTGGACTGGGAGGCTTGAAGTGTTGCGCTGGTGTGAGTGAGTGCTCTGGTTCGATTATTAGCCCGAGAACGAGAGTTTATACTGATTTGGGTTGGGCTTCAGCCCTTGTAGCTAAGTTGTAGGCTTCGTCTAGGGTAAATACTGGCAAAAGTGAGATACGATCTAGGATATTGGGTCTCAATCCATTGGTATACCTCAACACCTGTTGGGACTCCATCTCCGCCAGATCATTCTGGGAAGAAAGGCGTTGGAATTTCGACGTGTAAGCCTCCACGGTTCGATCTACCTGTACACAATTTTAAAGAAGGTTAAAAATCACCTGGTCATGATTCGGAGGTAAGTACATTTTTCTCAATTCTCTTTCCATGCGCTCCCAAGTCAAGATTGGAAGTTTCCCCTGCCTCTCACGATTCGACTGTAAGTGCTTCCACCACGCTTGTGCTCCACCCTTTAACTTATACGACACCAGAGTAACCCGCTTGTCATTAGGGATTTCATAAAATGAGAAAAAGTTTTCTAATTTAGACATCCAATCAAGGAATGTCTCGATGTCCATTGAACCATTGAAGGCTGGAACGTCCTTGGCTCGTTGTCGATAATCAAAATCATGGTTCTCATGATGCCGATCATGGTTATCGAGTTTGGAGTCTTCCCCGTTTTGTCCCTGTTCCTGTTGATGGAGTCGATTTACTGCATGATTTATGGGTTGGAATAGTTGGTTTTGGAAACGTGCGAGGCGATTGGGTTGTTGGGCGGGTGGGATGTTGCGATTAGGAGCTTGATTATTGACTTGTGCTACTGGTTGTTCCTGGGGGGGCAGGAATTCGAGTCGTAAGGGTCGTAAGTGTGGCAGTAATTTGTTAAAGGGTTAACTGGACCACTCGGAGGGTTTGCTCCACACGATCGATCCGTTCAGGGTCGTGTTGTCCGTCGCCTGGTGCCATGGATTCGTTGCTTTGATACCACCTGATGTAGATTGAACTACAGTAATAAACAATTTGTCAAGTGTATTGTTAAACACTTTTGTAAACTTGTGATACTTTACCTGTATCAAACGTGAGAAGCTCGATTTTGAAGAAGACAGTCTTTATTAATCAAAATAGAACAACCACATTACAAATCAAGGTGCAAATATTTAAAGACTCTTAAACGTAAACCTAGTAGAAGTCTAAGACTTTTGAAACAAGGAAACAAACAAATAAACAAGAAAAAGAAAAAGACTCAACATTAAAGAAACTAATTATCCAATTACTTGGACTCTATCCTTTCTCTCCGTTGATGTGGTCCAGCTGGACCATAGCCACCTCATCAAGTCTCCATGAGTCTCATCTACATCTGAGTTCACTTTTCAAGACAAGGAAATTTTGAAATAAAAACAAAAACTAAAAAACGAACTCAGCACACAATATTTTTGTATTTTTCATATTTTCTGAAAAAAATAAAACAGAAATGAAAATATTGCTGGATTTTTGATTTTTTTTTTGAAAAAGAAATAAAAAACAGAAACAACACTATTTTTGGATTTTTGGTTTTTGGATTTTTGGTTTTCAGATTTTTGTTTGGTTTTTAAAATTTTCAATTCTCCCCCTAAATTTGTTCATAGAGGAAACTATGAACAAATTTAACAAAAACAAAAATATTTGGGATCAAAGTGGTCAAGCAATTCAATATCGTTTATCTGCACATGCTTGCATGTTTAGATCTGGTCAATCACCGATATTGTGGTCCACTTAAACACAAAGGATATGGGCAAATTTAACAGATTATAAGTGACAAGACATTGTGATCTATATTCCTAAATGAACCATTTAGCTGACGATGACCAAGGATATTTTTGTCCACTTAAAGTAAGCGGTGAGATCTATAGACAGCCTATTAAATGGTTCAATTTTAGATGCACTAGAATGTGTTTCCCACTTCTCGATATACCCCGGTAATCAAGAACTTCCAAAATACTCCTTACTTTAGATGAGCAAACAATTATTAAGAGGGAAGCCAGATTTAGAGTGCATATGTTGTATCCCAAGTCGGATATCTTCCAATCATGCAGAAGGAACAATATATGACTAACATAGATAGAGTGATTGAGAAACGGAATGGTGCATATGTTGTGTTCCAGGTCGGATAATATCTTATCACGCAAAGGAGAAATCATATGACTAACAGACAAAAAAATTGCATAGATAAGAAGATGCATAGAAGTAAAGTTGCATATGTTGTAGTCCAAGTCGGATTTTCCAATCACGGAGAGGAGGCAACATATGACTAGTAGAAAGAAAGCAATAAAATAACCTTCTACATACCTACTGTACCGGAATTCGCCAGTCGCCCTGTTAGTACTAGAATTAAGGACGTGTGTCCATAAATAGAGGAAAAGTTACGCCATAGTTCTAGATAAAGATTACTTAAGTGTAGCCCGTATATTCCCATTTATATCTCACTGCTCAATCTACCCAAGCGTCGTATTGTCAGACCAAACGGAACAATCTAAGTTCATATTGTCTAGCCCTTTCATTGTCAATTAATGTCAAGTCCTTTTGAATCCTTTGTGCCTACCAGCGCATTGAACACATAGTCTAGACAATTTGGCTTTAGTGCATTACACGAATTTTAGATTGCCCTTTAGCACAAGACTTTATATCACATCCAATAATACCTACTAACGAAAAACTATAAGAAAATAAAAGGTTATCATCAAAATGAATCAATGTAAGAAAAACTCAGGGGTATCGAGAACAAAAACTCAAATTGTAAGTCACCAATTGAATTTGCATCCAGAAGGTCTGAGAAAAGCACGCATATTTCTATCTCAGAACAGATCCAAAAATTCCTCACATCGTTAAGCACAAACCCCATGTGTGATCCTTTCCTTTCTTCCCTTCCCGCAACGGACACATACTCTCAAACAAAGTTCATTTCCGGTATTTCTTCTTCGAAAGGAATGGTGTCGGCATGATTACAACGCATCACACCATGATTTCCGCACATGAGATCTTTGATGTTGTTTTATTACGAAATGTTTTGACTATTGGCATATTGGTTTTGACATGGGATGACACTATGGATGTTTTAGACTATTGATTTTATAATTAATTAATTAAAAATGAAATTTTTGGTCTTGAATTTAGGATGTTACAAGTTGGTATCAGAGCCTTGGTTTGAGGGATTCAGGCACTCTCTCGGGTGTGTCTAAACTCAAATCGAGGGTTTGAAAGGTTTTTTCAAGAAAAATAATTTTCAAAAAATTAAAATTAAGGGTTTTTTGGGGAAGAACAAGAAGTGTGATGCGTGCAATCGGCCGAGCTTAAGTAAGTTTTCCCCAAGATACCATACATGTTTGCTATGATATATGATACGATTATGAGAATTGCATGCTAGAATAGGGCTAATGATCTAGGAAAGATGCCTTATATGCCTACTGTATGTGTATGAGAATTGTATGCCTTATGCTTGTTGTATGCACTTATTAAACTGCATGCTAGTATTGATTAGTCCGTGATATGATGACATAATTAGGATATGTTGGTTTTGGTTACTCAATGCTCGAATTTTGCTTGCTTTGTGCTTTTAGAAGTCCTAGTTATCTTTACTTATCTAGTAAACGAATACATTAAGTTACATATTACGAGGACTAAATAATTTCACAAGGTTAGGTCTAGCCCTATTTCGTAGCTCTTGTCTGAGTCCAACCGTTTAGGGGTGGGACCTCTCTTTCAAAGAATTATTTGGTCCTAGTAATATGTAATGGTATTTGCGAGCTAGTTAGGGAGAGATAGCAGGGACTTCTTATACAACTGATGACGGAGAGTGGGTCGGAGATTACCCTAGGGCAAGCATAGGATGAGATTAGTATCAGAATTTTTTTGATTGCGAATTGTATACATGGATAGGAGGCGGCTTTGGTAAACCAAAGTAAACCAATTAGGAAGTACGGATAGATGTGGAAGGTAGTATGGGCACGTACTACTGAAAGTAGAGGATTCATACTTGACTCTTAAGGAGCTGCAGGGAGCCAATAGTGGCAGAGTGTGAGACCTTTCGATGTTATGTATGACCCTGACGATTGTGTGTTTTGTTTCGGAATGGTGGTGACACGTCACAAAGCAAGAGGTTCGGGGTCTGGGTCAGGTTCGGGTATGGGTTCCGAGCCGGTTGATGATGGATTGTGCAAGTTCATTGCATCTGAGATTACGAGAGGAATCCTTGAGGTGACCCCGCTGATTTTCAGGTCGATCAAGGAAGGTATCATTAAGCTAATGGAGGATCGCCTTAGGGCATTCAGGAGTGACATGGCACCTGGCCAGTCAGGGACTCACACACTATCGTTTAAGGATTTCAAGTAATGCGGTGCACCAAACTTATGCAGGGTGAAAGACCCCATTGTATCCAGACATTGGATCACGGACATCGAGTCTGCACAGATGACGAGCTTCTACCTCGAGGGTCAAAAGTTAGATTTTTTGTTAGTTGTCTGAGGGAGCGGGCGACAGACTTATAGGAGGCAGTTAGTGATACGTTGTGAGCCCCAGCCATTAAGGCTATGACCTGGTCAGATTTTGTGTTTAGGTTTCGGGCAAAGTTTGCACCAGTCGTAGAGATCCAGAAGCCAGCTAGGGAGCTTTTGAATATGAGGCAGATTACTGAGATGGTGGCGTTGATTACCGCCAAGTTCAGGGAGAGGGCCTTATTGGTGCCCCAGTATGCGGGTGATGAGGAGATGAAGAAAACCCAGTACCATGATATGTTGAGAGCTGGCATTCAAAAATATATCAGTTATTCGGCATGCCCAACCTTGGATGATATGATAGTCAGGGCACGAGAGAGGGAGATTGATATAGAGCACATTAGGAAGACGAAGGGGGAGACTAGGCAGACGAATGGGGTTTCAGCGAAGAAACCCAAGGGATTTGACTCTAGGTCGAAGGACCAACAGATCCGGAGCTGCTGTGGGAAATTAGGCAAGCTACACGAGGGAGTTTGCAGAGCTAGGGAATCGGGTTACAATAAGTACGGCAAGACTGGGCACTTACTACCCCTACCCCCACCATTCAGACATCAGACCTGACTTGATTCCATTGCAATCAGCGGGGCCATAAAATTCCACCTACCCGAGATTGGTACTAGGATTGCCGGTGACGATGCCAACTCCAACGACCTTGCGGATCACAGATGACCGTCAGGGCAAGTCAGATTGTAACACCCGTAAAATCATGCCAAATTTAAACTTTTAAAAACATTTCAAATACCAATAGTTATTACAAAAAGGTTTCCAAAATGGTTTCATTTCAGAGTGTCCCAGAAATCCAAATCAAAATATGAGAAAGTGTACGGTCACACCTTCACCTTCCCGCGGTCAATCGTTGTACCTGAAACAATAATCGATAAATGTAAGCTTGAAGGCTTAGTGAGTTACCCCAAAATATCAACCTCATACAGCCATGAACATATCATATAACCAAGCGCAGAACAGCCATGCATCTCAAGTCTACAGTGTGAATGATTCGCCCACACCGGGCCTTCATTCCACCTAGTCCACTCTCTGAGTCTACAATATGATTGGGCCACCTGCACCGGGCCTTCAATCTATCCGCCCCACTATCTAAGCCTCGGTACGTCTCGACCGCCCTTTTAGGGCCTTCAGCCTATCCAGACCGCTCCTTGGGCCTACACCTTGACTATGTGACCTCCTATGCCTGCAGTCTATCCAGTCCGCCCTAGGTATGTTGGCCTACAGCACGAAGCAGGACCCACCTCAACCCAACCCCCATACCAATCAAACAACCATGTGCACATATAACAAATAATCACATAACAGTCTATAGACAAACAAACCGATCTAACAGATCATATAGCATAGCAACATCCTATAACCAGGATACCAACCTAACCGGTCACTAACATAGCATCATCCTATATACCAGGATGCTGACCTAAACCAGGACACTAAACATAATGCCATCTTAACTACCAGGATACATATCTAACAGATCAATAAGCATATTAAGCAAGTACCAGTATACAATCCGAGAAAGAGTCAGCCTTGGTGCCTTAGACCATTTTGATATACTAAGGATAACTCACCTCACAATGTCGGTCTAAACTGAGGTATGAACTCCCAAAGTGATGTTGTAACGCCCACATATTAGGGCTAGTTAATTTAGAGATGATAAGCATCAAAAATGACTGTTTTGATAGAGGATTATTTAGAATAAATAATCTCAACTAAGTTGTAGTATATGTCACAAGGTTTCCGTACATATAAAGAACGCTGAAATCCAAGTTATAACGAAGAAGTTATGACCTGTCGAAGTTTTGCGACAAAACCGGCACGACACCGGGAATCATAAAAAGTGAGTTTATGATAAAATACTTTTTAGCCTTTGTGACCTAAAAGAAAGTTTTAGAGTACGTCTCCATCTATGTGTGGATATAAAGAACGTCGAAAACGGAGCTCGTATGCAAAAGTCATGACCTTCCGAAGATGCAGTTGTCTAAAGGCACGACACGTGGTAGAAACCCTAGCCACCTAAAGTCACGACGTGAAACGTATCAGGGACACTAATCAGTGCTAGAAAACACGTGTTAATGCTACAGGATGACTCATGGTAGTTCACAACGTGAACCTATCATGTTCACGACGTGAAGGTGCCCATAACACTCTATAAATAGCAACTTCAGCCCTTATTTTTCCTACACCGATTCCTTTCTCTCTCTCTCTCTCTCTCGCTCTCTCTCTATCTTTTGCTGAAGGCATTTCTGCGTTCGAAGCCCGACGATCACGAACCGTTGACTATTTCTAGTTAGATTCTATCAACTCACGCAACTAAAGTGAGTGCACATTATTTTCATCTTACACACACACACACACACATATATATATATATATATATATATATATATGAAGTATTTTATATAAATTACGTGCTATGTGTGCATATTATCTGTATACTTGCTATCTATGATGGATGAACCATTTGATACATGTTTTAATTGATTTAAATTGTATGTGTATTTTATATCTACAAATATGTTGGGTAAAACATGGGTAGATGAATTAGATGATGTGTGATGAAATAAAAATTGATGAGAGGTCTCGATATTTAAGATGATCTAGTCATCTAGCAGGGTATAAACATCTTTATTAGTTATTGATCCGGGAGTATGGATCATACATACCCAATCTAGGAGTATGGATCAGGTAGAGAGGTTAATTTTAAATCTGGTAGTATGGATTAGGTATTTTTGAATTATGTGTTCACCAGTTATAACTTAAGAACCCTGGCGGCCATGCAGACTTGGTGCCTAAACCCTGGAGACCATGCATACTTAGTGCCTAAACCCTGGAGACCATGCATACTTGGTGCCTAAACCCCAGTGACGATGTGACTTCGTGCCTAGTAGATAAACCCTGGCAACGATGTGACTTTGTGCCAATTAGATAAACCCTGGCGACGATGTGATGGCGTGCCTATTAGATAAACCCTGGCAGCTATGGACTTAGTGCATGTTGTATAAACCTTGGCGACGATGTGACTTCGTGCCTATTAGATAAACCCTGGCGACGATGTGACTTCGTGCCTATTCCTTATGGTGAATCCTTAGGAATGAGTGATAGATAATTCATAGGGTAAATCCTTAAGAGATAAAGAAGATAATGGGGATGGGTAATTGGGTTGATTGTTTGATGTTTAAACATAATAATTATATTATTGTGGATTGAAAACCCTATGTGCTCACTAGGTTTCCCAACCTGACCCACTCAGTCTATTTGTATCACATGTATTGATACGAAGCTACTTTACACTGAGAGATTAAAGGAGATGTAGATCACTGGTGTAAATAAATGTAAGGTATGTTTAAGCTTATGTTTCAGTATTGACGATGATATCCCAAAGTTGTAATATAAATAAAATATATTTCTTCGGAAATGCTTTGATAATATATTTATCATGTTTTTCTGGGAATAAATTCAGCAAGATATTTTTTTAAAAATATACTCTGGTTTTCAAATAATGCATAAACAAATTGGTCTTTTTTGGTCATGAAATTGGGAATGTCATAGATGTCTCACCGAAAATCCCGAACTATCTAAAATAACGAATGCTGAGTCAACATATGGGCTATCGATCCTGACTAAGGGGTCCAAATAGTCTATTTTGTCTTTTCTCTAATTTGGGCCAAGGCCCAATACCAAATCCATGATCCACAAGTCCACATATATAAGGCCCATTATTGGCCTAATTTACTAAATTAGGCCTAACTCCCTAATTGGTCCTAATTCTAAGATCCATTATCAAGACTTGGCCCAAAACACCACATCCATAAAGTCCAATAAAGGCCCAAGTCCAACTATCCCATAAACAAACCAAACCCGAAGCCCAAATAACATAAGCCTAACAGAGGAAGTACGTGGGGCGTACTCCTCTGGTATGTTGGGCGTACTCTCCTGAGTTTGACCACCATCGAGGTGGTTGACCCAGTACACTGGGCGTACTGGATATATGTGGAGCGTAACCTCGAAGATCTTAAAACTTTCATATGTGCTTAATGGGTTAAGCACTTAAGCTTAAACTTCATATCTACTGCTCAAACATGCTCTAGAACCATAAAGCCTCAAACTTTTTACTTTGGTCGACTAAAAAGGTCTCAATACATGGTCTTAATCCATTAACACCTCTTACCAAGAACTAGGGACCCAACTAGCCCAAGGGGCTTCATTTTCATGCCTTAGGACCCTTTCTAGAGCCTGAAATGATAGCTCAAATCGTCCAAAACAAACCATTCATTATAATGGTACTTCATGGGACAAAAGAGTGCAAATAGACTACCAAGAATAGATCTAGAAGAAATAGACACAAAGGTAACAATTTTATACCTTCTGGAGTTCCTAAAATAGCTGATGAACCAAGATCTACAAGCTAACTCTTCCCTCCTTGGCTCCTTGATGCACAAGCTTCTTCTTAAAGGCACAAGAACAATCTTAAAAGCTCAAGAATGATCACTAGAAGGTTAGGGTTCTATCAAAATGGCTAAGTGAGGTATGGAGGTTGAAATAGATGAGATAGAATGGTCCATAAAGTGTTTAAATACTCCACAAACCCTAAAAGTTAGGGTTCTTTCCTGGCACACATACGCCCAACATACTTATGTGTATAACAGCATACTTGGGCGCGCCCTAGTATGCTTAGCGTACCACATGTACGTCCGTCGTACTACTTCAACCCTAAAACATCCATTTTGCCATTAGGACCTCCTTTTGCCACTTCCTTCCAAGTCAATGGCCAAAAATGACATATTTCAAATCCGAGGGATGAATATGAAGCTACTAGAAAAATGGGATGTTACACAGATGCTCCTGTAGTGAGGAGTCAAGCCTTCCAGTTGACCGCCAAAGAGGCACGTGTTGCACTAGATGTGGTGACGAGTATGTTTCTTTTCCCTATCTTTTATTATATTTCAGTTTTGATATTTATGTTCCATGTATTCTGTTTTAGGATCGTTCCATGTGAACGGTATCCCAGTGTTAGTGTTATTTGACTCAGGAGCTACCTGATCTTTCGTTTCTCTTGCACTCAGCAAGAGGTTTACCGAGTTTATGAGCATGTTGGATCGTACTTTGGAGGTCGAGAATGTGGACGATCGATCCGTACGGGTTTCGAAGGTTTATAGAGATTGTGTTCTGATGATGTATGACGAGCATTACCTCGTGGATTTGGTTCCCATTCCTTTTCGTGGGAACAAGGTTATCATAGGCATGGATTGGTTGAGCCCTAATGGGACGGTGATCGACTATGGGCAACAGTTGGTTCGGGTCAGGACCCCTGGGAGAGAACTGGTGATTCAGGGTGAGAGACCGCAACGTGGACCGGTCATGTGTTCAGCAGCGAGAGCCAGACACTGCCTTCATTAGGGATGTACATGTTTTATTGCCTACGTTACGGATACCCGAGAGGAGGGTGATACGACCATGAGCGATGTGCCAGTTGTGCGGGAGTATCCGGATGTGTTCCAGGAGGATTTTCCTGGGATACCTCCGGAGAGATAGGTGGAGTTCAGGATTGACCTAGTTCCGGGTGCGGTTCTGATAGCCAAGGCACCGTATCGGTTGGCTCCTCCTGAGATGCAGGAGTTATCTACATAGCTGCAGGATCTGTTAGACAAGGGATTTATCAGTTTGAGCAGTTCACCTTGGGGAGCCCCGATTCTATTTGTGAAGAAGAAGGATGAGTCTTACCGGATGTATATAGACTACCAGGAGTTAAATAAGGTAACGGTGAAGAACCGTTACCCATTCTCGAGGATTAGTGATCTCTTCGACCAGCTTTAGGGGGCATCTAGGTTTTTCAAGATCGATTTGCGTTCAGGCTATCACCAGATGAGAGTCAGAGATGAGGATGTACAGAAGACTGTTTTCCGGACTCGCTATGGCCTAAATGAGTTCGTGGTGATGCCATTTGGGCTCACCAGTGCTCCTGTCACGTTCATGGATTTCATGAACCGTGTATGCATATCGATGTTGGATCGGTCTAGGATAGTCTTCATTAATGATATCTTGCTTTATTCCAAGATGCAGGAGAAACACGAGGAGCACTTGAGGAAGGTGTTGGAGACACTGAGGAGGGAGAGACTTTTCGCAAAGTTCTCGAAGTGCGAGCTTTGGTTGCGCGAGGTGCAGTTTCTCGGGCACCTCGTCAACTAGAACGGTATACTAGTCGATCCGACCAAGGTTGAGGTCGTGATGAGATGGGAGGTTCCAAGGTCTCCATACGATATTCGGAGCTTCCTCGGTTTAGCATGCTATTATCGAAGATTCATTCAGGATTTCTCCAATATAGCGATACCCCTAACCCGGCTAACGAAGAAGGCTGATGTCTTTTACTTGGGGCCTGAGCAGTAGGCAGTGTTCGAGACTTTGAGACAGAGGTTGTGCGAGGCGACGATCTTAGCCCTGTCAGAGGGCGTTGAGGATTTTGTAGTGTATTATGATGCATATATCTCAGGTTTAGGCGTAGTGTTGATGCAGAGAGGGCACGTCATCGCTTACTCCTCGAGGCAGTTGAAGCCTTAAGAGGCGAATTACCCGACGCACAACCTGGAGTTGGGGGCGGTCTTTTTTTGCCTCAATATTTGGTGACACTGCCTCTGTGGGTTCCATTTTACCATTTACACGGATCACAAGATTTTGAGGTACTTGATGGACCAACCAAATCTGAACATGAGACAACAACGGTGGTTGGACATGGTGAAGGATTACGATTGCGAAATCCTCTACCACCCGGGGAACGCCCATGTTGTGGCCGATGCACTTAGCCGCAAGGCATTCGCGGACCAGCTTAGAGACATCTGTCTGAGGATGACAGTAGTGACTCCGCTTTTGGAGCGGATTCGGGAGGCTCAACAGGAGGCTATGAAGGAGGAACACTAGAACAGTGGGCGTATCGTGGGTCAGATTTCCTCCTTCAACTATGATAGCCACATAATATTGACACTCCATCGTAGAGTGTGGGTTCCATAGACAGGCGATGTGCGCCAAATCCTGATGGAGGAGGCGCGTAAATCTAGATTTTCCATCCATCCGGGGGCAACAAAGATGTATAGAGATCTCTGTCCTGATTACTGGTGGCCTTGCATGAAGCTGGATGTAGCCTAGTACGTCAAGAGGTGCTTAACCTGCAGAAAGGTCAAGGTTGAACACCAGAGACCTCACGACAAGATGCAGTCGTTGGATATCCCTATGTGGAAATGGGATGATATTACTATGTACTTCATTATGAAGTTACCTCGAACGACGTGCGGACGTGACATGATATGGGTCATCGTGGATTGATTGACCAAGAGCGCCCATTTCTAACATGGAGGTAGTAGCTTGGCATGAGGTGCCAGTTTCAGTAATTTCTGACAGGGATATGCGATTCACTTCCAGATTCTGGAAGAAACTCCATGATAAGTTGGGTACTTGTCTGCAATTCAGCACAGCCTTCCACGCGCAGTCGGATGTTCAAAGTGAGCGGACCATCCAAACCTTCAAGGATATGCTGCGGTAATGCATTCTAAACTTTGGTGGTAGTTGGGATACCTACCTTCCCTTGGTAGAGTATTCCTATAATAATAGCTACCATGCCAGTATCTAGCAGCCTCCCTTTGAGATGCTTTATGGAAGAAAGTGTAGGACCCCGATATGTTGGGGTGAGGTAGGACAGAGGGTCATGGGAAGTACCGAAGTGGTACTCAAGATGACGAAGAAGATCCAGCAGGTTCCGATTAGACTCCAGACGGCCTAGAGTCGGCAGAAGAGCTACGTCGATCGGGATTGGAGTTCTAGATCGGGGATATGGTCCTTCTGAAGGTGTTCCCTTGGAAAGGTGTCACCCGCTTCAGAAAATGGGGTAAGCTAGGCCCCAAGTATATCAGACCTTTCAGGGTTATAGCCCGGATGGGCAAGGTGGTGTATAGGTTGGATCTTCCGGAAGAAATTAGACAGATCCACGTCACTTTTCATGTCTCCCAGCTGCGGAAGTGCTTAGTGGATGACTCCGCAGTTGTGCCTTTAGATGATATTTAGGTGGATTACATCCTGAACTACATTGAGAGACCGATAGCCATTCTTGACAGGAAGACGAATGATCGAAGGTACAAGAGGGTAGAGTTGGTAAAGGTGTAGTGGTAGCACCGCAAGGGCTCGGAATAGACGTGGGAGCCGGAGGATGAGATGAAAGAGCACTACCCAGAGCTATTTCCAACCTCACCAAACTTCGAGGAAGAAGTATGAGATAAGTGGGGGAGAATTGTAACGCTTGGTTACAGGTATGTATTTAAATAATAATTATCCACTTTTATATAGAAACTCGACGAGTTAGAGGCCCCAAACTCGTAGAGTAGAGATGAATTGGACCGTGGATTTGGAAACCTAGTCGACGAGTTGGGAAGTCTCAACTCGACGAGTAGGCTGGCGGAAATAAACCCTAATCTCGAGGTTTGCACCCTATTTAAACACCTTAACATCAAGGTGTTGGCCTCATCTCCAGCCTCCACTGCCCAAAACCCTAATCTCGAAACCCTAAGCCATTTTTGGTGATTGTGAGCAAATCTTTTGCTTTCTTGGTGAGTTTGAAGAATAAGAAGCTTGAAGGAGGAGCAAGAATGTGTGGGAGGAGAGTAGATCCAGAAGTTGAGCTTCATTTATGGTTCATCTGAGGTATAAAGCTTCAACCTTCTCTATAGCATGCTTAGATCTAGTCTTAGGAGGTTTTGCTTCATGTTTTGGTCCAAGTATGTTGATGGCTGGGATTTGGACATACCATTTGGGCAAACCCTTCAGATCTAGGGTCTTGAGGGGACTTCATGGCATAAAGGTGCCAACTTTATGGCCATGGAAGTCCCATGCAACTTCTAGACCATCCTTTTGGTCTTTTAGGCCCCATTAGGCCATGCATGCAAGTAAAGATGAGAGCTTCACGTGACCAAATTGTCCCTAGTGTCCAGATCTATGATCTCATGGTCTATTTTGAATTCTTAATGGATTTTGGATTCGGATCTAAGCCATTTTGGGTTAGGGTATGAGTTTATGACTTGGGAAGAGGTTCTTAATGGGTAAAGTTGGAAGCCTTACCCTCCTAGATGTATTTCTAGCTTGGATCCAGAAGATAGGGCCTTGGTTCGAAGACTAAATGCATTAAGAAGGATAATAGACTGAAGAACTTGACAAGTTGATTGTAAGTGTCACGATTGTTGTTATAAAGGACGAACTCGACGAGTTAAGGAAAAACTCGACGAGTTGACCTGGGATATTGCGATTTTGTGAGTTAAGGAGGAACTTGGCCAGTTGGAGGAAAACTCGACGAGTTGGATCGCGATTTCAGGATTTGATGATTCTGGAGAACTCGGCGAGTTGAAGGGAAAACTCGACGAGTCGAGTCAAATCGGAGCGTTGACTTTGACTTTGACCTGGGTGTTGACTTTTACCAAAGTGACTTGTAAAGGGTTATGAGTAAGAAAGGGTACTTAAAGGAAATCTTTTGTGTTTAGGAGCTTGAGTTGGGTTGATATTCGGAGCCGATGAGTTTCAGCTACTTTTCAGTATTCGAGGTGAGTTACCTTCCTGTATGAGTTGGTTGAAGGCACCAATGTCGGCCCACTAGTAGTTGTTTATAGTAGAGATGATTGTCTTTGTGATAATTTTCTGGTACGCCACTATCTGTTATGGTTTATGTGCTTATTGCTATGTTATTATGTGGTAGTGGTATGGGTGAAATAGACCCCGTAACCGGTTGGAATACAGCGGAGGGTAGGTCGGGCACCCATATTTTCTGACAGTATGTTTATGCTATGCTATTATGTGGTAGTGGTAGGGGTGAAATAAACCCCGTAACCGGTTGAAATATACCGGAGGGTAGGTCGGGCACCCAGATATGCCTGATAGGATAAGTCGAGCACCCATATATGCTTGACAGGGTAGGTCAGGCACCCAGATATGTCTGGCAGTATGTGATTATGTGGTATGATGAGGGAACTCACTAAGCTTTGTGCTTATGGGTTTCATTTTTTGTTTCAGGTACGTCTTATTCGAAAGGAAATGAGCTAGCATTATTGCATCGCATCAAACCATGATTTCCGCACATGAGATCTTTAAGAGCTATACTTTGATGTTGTTTTATTATGACATGTCATGACTATTGACATATTGGTTTTGACATGTGATGACACTATGGATGTTTTAGACTATTGGTTTTATTACTTGATTAAAAATGAAATTTTTGGCCTGAAATTTTGGGATGTTACAAATACGGTAAAATTTCGATAAAAAATAGACGTATTTCGTTGTTCTTCGGGTGCTCCATTGAGAGAAAACAATAAAGAAACCAAGGAAAAAGTAATAAAAATGACCTAATCTGAAAATCAATACATTATATACTATTGGCCAATATGCCCTGAAAGAGTAAAAGGGTCGGGTAACAGTAGCCCGTTTCCCTAAAAAAATAAAATTATTACAACGAAATATGTATGTAGGGTCGTTTAAGAAAATAAAAAGAAAATATAACATAACAAATAAAAAAACTATATAATGTAAATGTTTTAAAATTGTTACAACTTTTTATACTTTTTAATTAGAAGTTTATAAACTTTTTAATTTTTTAATACACTGTTTTAAACTAATACTTAACAAAAGTGTTTTAAACGCTATAAAAAAATATTAAATTCTCATACGAAATCTACGAAATGCTTTAAAGACATTGTAAAAAAGTCTAGAAATAGTTGTATGAAAGTTATAAAAATTTGTATGAAAATGTAAAAGTATATGAAAGTATAAAAAATGTTAAAAAAAATTATAAACAAGGTTTAAAGCATTGTATTAGAAAAATCTATAAGGAAAAAAAATCATAAAAATATTGTAAGAAATTATAAAAATCTTAAGAAATTAAAAAAAAATGTTCACATTTACACAACTTTTTTTTACACATTTAACCATTTAATTTGTTAAATGTGTTCACATATTATCATTGTCACCTGCTATAACATAGAACAATGGTAATATATGAACACATTTAACAAGTCAAATGATCAAATGTCTAAAAAAAATTACAAATAGCCAAAAATGTTAATTACTTTGTGGAAAATAGTAAAAAAAAAACCAAAATTGCATTTTTCGCCACAAAAATCGCAGATGGATTAAGCCCATCTGCGATTTTGGCAAGTTAATTGCGAACGTACATGTGGCTAAAACACAGACGTATTTTAGCCACCTGTACGTTAGCAGATGGTTTTTTATTTTTGTTTTATAATTACCTCCTTTGCCCCCTTAAAATCGCAGATGGACTAAGTCCATCTGCGAGTTCCTCTCCATTTCAACTGCAATTTTGTGTTTTTTTTGTATTTTTTTTATTTTGACTACAAATTGATAGAGTTTGACTATGAAACAACCTTATTATATATAAAGTTTGACAAAAAAATATCAGTTTAGTTGTTATTTCTTTGGAAAGTTTCTTTAAAACCTCTCTAAAAAACTGTATCAATATTTGGTTTGCGTTGTAACCGATGGGACGTGGAAAGTTATTGAAATAAATCCTGAATATGTATATCCACAGGGAGGTATTTCAGAATTCACTTTGATATTTTTTGAGTATATTAGTTAGGCCATGTTTGATTTACCTCTTACTGAGTCCAGTAAGAGGCTACCTCTTACTCGATCTAGTAAGAGTGTTTGATTTTAACATCTTTAGCCTCTTACCGGGTCCATTATCCTCTTACCGAGTCCATCATAAAATAACATTGACTGATTAATTTTTGAACCTTTCCCGTTTTTACCCTAACTATACACGTTTCTCGCTTCTTCCCTTCCATCGCTGCTTCTGTATCTACCTTTTCTGCTTCCCTTCGTCAACCTCCACCATTGCCTTCCTCCGCCATCTACCAGCGAATCGTCAGCCACCTACAACTCCTTCTGCAACTTCGACGGCAATATAGAACTGGTAAGTTTTTTTTTCATGTTTTCTTTTTTCTTTTCGTTAATCTGATACATGTTATTCTCCTATTTTCTTTTTCTTTCTTTTTTCTGATACGAGGTAACATATGAAATTACATGTTGTGTTTTCTGGAATATAAAATTAGATGTTCTTTGTTTGCTGAAACATGAAATTAGATACAAAAATCAGATTTTTTATGCTATTACTTTGCTGAAATTTGATATTAGATGAAGAAATATGAAAATATATGCTATTTGTTTGTATAAATCAGATTTTTGATTGTATTACTTCGCTGAAATTATATTTAGATGCAAAAATCAAAAATTTTATGTATGAATCAGATTTTTAATTGTATTAATTTGCTAAAATCTAAAATTAGATGTAGAAATTAGATGCAAAATTATGAATTCTTGAACTTTCATTGTTGAAATCATAACATCATAGTTGTATTTTCAGAAAAAAATATATTACTTCGCTGTTTGTATAAATCAGATTTTTGATTGTATTACTTCGCTGAAATTAGATTTAGATGCAAAATTCAAAATTTTTATGTATAAATCAGATTTTGATTGTATTAATTTGCTAAAATCTGAAACTAGATGTAGAAATTAGATGCAAAATTATGAATTCTTGAACTTTCATTGCTGAAATCATAACATCATACTTATATTTTCAAAAAAAAAAATCAGTTTTTTTTTTTTTTTGAAATTGAATGTTGAATATTTGCTGAAAATAGATGTTGTTTGATATTTACTAGGAGCAATGAAACAGACATATTGTAGAGACTAGAGATGTGGTGAAGGCATTAGAGAATAAATAGTGACTCAAGAAGATATATTAACATTCATTCACTAGTTTATTTTAATCATATGCTATATATAGTTTTGTTCTTTTGAGTTGTATGATTGATTTTAGTGGAAATGAATAACGAACATGGTGAGTTGATACAATCTCAAAGTACAATGCCAAAATTGGATGCAATTTCTAATTTTAAGGTTAATAATGTTTGATGTTAACAGAAGAAAAAGTAGCAACCAAGTTTCAAAAATATGGAACATGTGTGTGTGTGTGTTTATAGGTGAATAACAACCAAGTTTCAAACCATTTTACATATTAATTTAAAATAATTATGATACAGAATAGAAGGGTAAAATGGTCATATTTAACATTTAACACATCCAGTCAGAGGTGTAATCAAACGGTATGTTTCAGTCAGAGACACATTTAGTCAGAGCTTCAGACCTAGTCAGGGCTCTTACTCAGTCAATCTAACTCGGTCAGCAGTTATCAAACAACCTGTTATAGTGAGTTTGTATCTTTGGTGAGAAGGAAAACCGGTTTGTTAGACAAATATAAAATTAGTCTTCATTTCCATCATCCTGAATTGAATCATTATATAGCCATAGTTGAAGTCATGAATGTTAGAATGTTGATCAATGTAATCAAATCGATTTAAGGAAGGATTGTGAAAGTCTTTGTGGTGGTTGATGAAGGTGATGTGGTTACAGTGGGTGGCGAGAGTGGAAAGGAGTCGGTTTCTAACTTATGCAACGATAAAGGGAGAAACAATCCGATAGGTATTTTCATGACTCCTAGTGTACCTCAATTTCATAGTGTTGCTGAAAATGTTAATGTGAGGTATTCATCTATTCACTATGTGAATCCTGAGAATTACATGTACATTGATGATGAAGATGTTGGTACATATCTTAATGAGGTGGATGGTCGTTGTGTTAATGTTCCCGAACAAGAAGTTAAAATTTTGAATATGGGTGTAGTAGATAATAGTAAAAAGAAAAAAATATGATTCAAAAAGATGAAAATCCACATGCGTATGGGGATTATGTTTATGTTGCTGATGTAGCTTTAGATATAACCACCTTAGAAAGCAATTCTGATGGAGATGAGTTAGGTAATGAAGTTAAAGCTAAGTTTCCCGATAACCTTTTTACGTAATGCCCCCTGTACCAGCATGTCCAGCTGATGTTAATGAAGATATCCCAACACAGATTGTAGACATCATTCATCAAAAGATTAAATGTCTCAGTATATTTAAGAACAAAGACCTTCTAAAATGGGCGATTGGGAAAAATGTATTCGAGAAGGTTTTCAGACGAGGACAAGTAGATCGACCAAATAAAGGTATGAGGTTGTGTGTGTTGGAAAAAATTATTCTTGGTTACTAAGAGCAAAAGGAATTAAAAATTCTGGCGGACTTTTCCAAGTGAGTAAATTTGTTGACGTACACATATGTTCTTCAACAATTTTGCAACCTAATCATTGACAAGCAAACAAATATGTTTTGGGTGAATATTTTGCTGATGTTTTGGCTGAAGATTAGAGTAAAGTATATCGAGGACAACATATTATTAATGATATGAATGCTCAATTGAAAATCAATATCTCATACCATCAGGCTTGGCATGTGAAGCAATATATATTGTTGTTGTTAATTTGTACGAAATAGGATTATTTACCAAACTTCCAGCTTATTTCCACAATTTGGTCAAACATAATCCGGGTACGGTAACATATATCCAAACAGATGGTGATGATCGGTTTGAGTTCTTGTATGTTGTACTTGGTTGCTCGGTTAGTATATTTTATTATTTTTATTTTTATTTTGGTGTACCTAACTATAATCAATGTATTTGAATAAATATACAATGTATTGTAGATACACGCTTTTGTCAATTTTTGTAAGCCGATTCTTGTAGTAGATGAAGCCTACCTAAAGGGGAGTTCAAATGTACCATGTTACTTGCAGTTATTAAAGACGAACAAAACCAAATATTACTCGTTGCATATGGTATATGCAAAAATGAGTGTACAGATTCTTGGATATGGTTTTTTCAAAAACTAAGTGATTGCATATGCAATATGGAGGAGCTTACAATTACATCTGATAAGTCTCCATCTATAGCGACATTTGTTGCCAACATTTCTCCTCACGCTCATCACGGAATATGTGGTGTCCATTTGTATTTCAACATAGTAGTTAGATACGGGAAGAGTAACACAGTTAAAGGAATTTTTTGGGAGGCTTGTAGAGCCTATACAATTAATGGTTTTGAAGTTGCCATGGACCTTATGAAAAAGACAAAAGAACCGATATAGGAATACTTACAAATTATAAATCTTGAAACTTGGTCTAGAGCACATTTTAGAAGGAACCAATACAATCTTATGTCGTCCAACGGTGCATAGTCTATAAATGCATTATTTAGACATGCACGTAAGCTGTTGATACTGATGTTGATCGACTTTTTCATGCAACAATGCAACAGTGGTGGTTTCAAAGACGTAACTTTGCAGGTACTAAGTTTTAATATTAATGTTTGTGTTAAATGTTATTGATCTTAACTGTGTAAGTTGGTCTATTTTAAGTGGAAGAAACAACAACACTCACCACTTGGGCCCATGATATTGTAAAAGAAAATAAAAATTCTTTTAATAATTGAGATGTTTGCATGATCTCAAGTAAGAAATGTGAGGTCAAAAAGGGGGCACAAAACGTCATTGTTGATTTCCAACAAATGACATGTACATGTAGGCATTGACAACTTGATGACATACCTTGTAGTTATGTCATAAGAGCGTTAACAGTCAATAATTACCAAGACTGCTTGATGTTTGCATTAAATGCATACCATACTGAAACATTGAGAAAAACATATGAGGAATCAGTAAACCCTTTGCCAAAGCCATCTGAATGGCAGATCCCCGATGATTTGATGATTGTTAAGCCACTTGCAATGGATAAACGCCAACTAGGCAGACCAAGAAACAAAAAACGCATTACATCCCAAGACGAGGGTCCAATTAGAAAAGAGTGTTCTACATGCGGTCAAGCAGGACACATGAGAAACAATTGTTCTGGAAGGGCGTCCGACAGTGGAACACGTCGCACGAGAATTCTTACTATGTAAACGACATTTAATATTAGGGCTTTTGCGAGTTGCTCACATACATATCACGCCGATTTTGATTTAAAACAACCTTAAATTGAAGAGTTGTTAATTTATTATCTATTGTAATATTTTTATTAATTTTCTAAGATGTTGTTATGCTTTTATATTTTAATTTTGTTTGAAAATTATAACAACAAATGGAGCTTTTATATTCTAAGATGCTGTTGTTATGCTTTTGTACTTGGAAATTAACAGTAAACAGACATATTAATCTAAAAATTAGCAAACCCAAGACATGCTAATGTTACAATAATTTTTTAACTAATTATTAAACTCAGGGAACTGCAATGGGTACTTCTCTTTCTTGATTCTTATATAGTCATCTCTAATTCTCATTTTATCTTCCAAATGATAATTTTGCACCCAAAGATGTATCATCTCTGCGTCTTTGTCAGCAAGCCATATTTCAGTCATTTTGATAGTCTTCTTAGTCTTTTTTATCCATTCTCCATGCTCTTTGAGTTTCTTTATTAAGGTCTATCCATTCTTGAGCCTCTTTGCATTCGGATGCAATAATTTTACGATGGTGACTGAGAAATCAAGATGACTCTTTGTCCTGTTTTTGTTGTTCTTCGGCCATTTTTCAGTATAATAACCTGTTTAACTTCATTATCAGAAAAATCAAAAACATGATCATCGAATTGATTTGTATCCCTCCCCTAGTGCCCCTTTTGTCCAACACCTACATTAATACATTATAATTATTAACAAACAATATACATAATTATTTACAATTTATATCGTAATTATAATGTATAATAACCTTTTCAGCTTCATTATCATCAAAAACATTTTCATCGAATTTGTTTCTAGTCCAAGCCTCATCATCTAAAACCTACATCAGTACCTTTAAATTATTAGAAAAATATACATGTATATTAACAAATTATATTATAAATGTAGGGTGTCACTAACCTTTTCATCAAAAGAAATATTTGTTTGAAATTTTGCCGGTTCATCAAAATTTATGATGTTCCATATACTCTCGTCATCCACTTCTTCCACAAACACCTCAGTGCGTCATTGGTTCCTATACACTTGTTGTTCAAGTTTAAATAATCGTTTCACCAACTCTTCTAATCTTGGTTTCCCACTTCGTCCACCTCTACCGTGGGAGCGACCACTAGAAGATACACTACACGAAGATTCATATTGCCTCCTAAAATGGTTCCGCATTGGGGATGTGACTAAATACGATTCACCATATACATACTCTTGATATGACGTATAATAAGAATACATTCTCTCATTGTCACTCGGTAGCATGCTATGTCTTGGTTTTCGTCATTCCTAAAAGAAATTAAATATTTATAATATACGTAAAAGTCCAAACATGAAATTTAAATACATATAAAAAACTGTCATATCAAAAATCTTGTTCACGTCAACCCATTTCAATTTTCTGGTTGCACTCCATCGCTTCATTCGAAGTGTTTCTTTCTTTTTTCATAACGCAAAACCACCACCTCGAACAAATGGAAGCATCTCATACAGCCATATCTATAATTTTAGCGATTATATTAATAACAATTATAACAACTAAAATACTTGCTATATCTTAAAAATAATTGTATATTTGTATACCCTGAATGACGTCGTAGATCCTGACATGGAGTACTTGAAAGGTTGATGAGGCTCAGGTAGTGATAAATATTTATTGATGTTGTTTCATGTATCCTCAAGGTCATCATATGTGAAGTCCCACAAATAGCTACACCAAACAAAACTACAATAAATTATTTTTAATTATAATAAAAGTTATCATAAAAAATATAAAACTTTCAAAATCAACAAATAATTCCTCTTCCACCCATCCAAGTTCTCAGCAAAAAAAAAAAAAAAACAAAAACAAAAACAACAACAACTAGTCTTGTGGCACACGATCATTTGCTTCTTTTCCCAAAAACTCTTCACACAAAACGTATATCAGACATGCTCTAACTTCATCATCGTCGGTAACTGCTAAGAATGACTGATTTAAAATATAACTTTTCAAATCACAAATTTTCACCAAACTATTTATGTGATTTGGAAAGAGACTTTCCCATAATAAACATCTTTTTTTACTACTAAATTGTAACAACCATTTTCACATAAAATATTTCCAAAAACAGCCAACAATAGTTATCAAAACATATTGTATCCCAAGATCACAAAAATCAAATCCTTTCTCTAGTATGTATGAATCACGCCGGCGCCTTCCCACGGTCCTCGCTAGTACCTGAAACACATAACACAACAACTGTAAGCATAAATGCTTAGTGAGTTCCCCAAAATACCCTTATACACATACGCCTTTCCAGGCCATACTCTACACGACCTTCCGGCCCATGTGTCTCAGGGGACTTCCGTCCCAGTACCAGTAGACCTTCCGGTCCTACTCGTATCGACCTTCCGATCCATGACTCCCTGACCTTCCGGTCCACGTCATAATGTCTTCCGGCCCATATCATACATAGCATACATATCACACACATAATGCATACAAAACATACAATGTATATCATACAAAACATGCATCTCAGAGCATACAAGACCTTACAGTCACACATAGGTACCTTTCCAGATACAGTATAGTGAGAAGACTCACCTCGTAGGATGTCTAGAATCTCACGTGCTCGATATCTCTAAATCTCGAAATGACGACCCAACCCCGCCTAATCATAACAAATAATCATTCTAATTAATATCGGCTTCCAAGACTAAGCTACATCCTTTTCCACTATCCCACAGAGGGGTAAAAGACCATTTCACCCCTCCTTGACTCAAAAGTCCACATGTTGACCAAAACCCTAAAAGTCAACAAAAGTCTACAGCAAGCAGTACGCGGGGTGTACCAGCTCTTGTACGCGGGGCGTACTCTTGCATTCCAGAAACGAGGAACGCGACCCACTACGAGGCGCGTACTGGGATTACGCCCAGCGTACATCCCAGTTTCCCACTTCCTTCTTCTAATGTCTTAAACGATTAAGACATAACCCCATATTCCAGATCTGGCCAATATAATACCTCTTAGTCCATAAAGTCGAAACCTTTAAACCTTTTCATGGCTATGAAGGTCCCCCACACCTTCTAACACCTTTCCTTTCCCCTCCAAGAGTCTAGATCTCATGCATGGCTCAACATCCACGTCCAAGATTGCATTTTTATGAACATACAACTCATATAGTTCTGGAATATGATAGATCTATGCCAATGGAGACTACTTGCTCATAAAGTCTCCATCTTGGGACCAAAAACCCTAGAAATTGGTCCAAGAAGCACACCATATAAACTACAAGGCAAGATCTGAACTTTTTACCTCAGGAAGAAGCTCCAACCTTTGTAGTCCTCAGATCTACACTTGTCCACCAACTTCTAGCCTCCACAATGGTATCCTCTTCTCTTTCATCACCTTGAAATGACACTTTGAAGCTTAGAACACTCACACCCAAGCTAAAATGAAGGAAATTCTCTCTTAGGGTTTCTTTCTGAAGGATGGTGGCTGAGGGACAAGACTATCTCATTCCTTTTATAGCCCTTAAGTCATATTAGGGTTTTGAGTCTAGGCCAGTTACGTCCAGCGTACCCGGATGGAACCGCGTACAAAATAAGCGCGTGAGTACGTGCAGCATACTCCTTGTACGCCCAGCGTACTCACTCAACACAAAGGACCCAATATGACATCTTGGAAAAGATGAAGGGTTAAATGGTCGAACCTGAATTTCAGGCTGTTACATAAATTTTTTTCTGTAATTTTTTTTTCCAATCATTTTTGGATAAACTCCAAAATTAAAACCGGTTATCAAACAAAAGTCTTTCGAACCATAAACCATTTTAGTATCCCCAATTTCAAATACAACCGCTTTATGCCATCTGGGGATACTACTGCGTCCGACCATAATTGATGAAGTAACATCTTTTGAAACAGCAAATCGTCCCCTTGTAATTGAGTGACATCCAACAAGTAACCAAAAATAGCATTTCTAAAAATTTCCCGTCGCACACTATACAATACTTCAAATGTTTGACATATGTTACGTCCTGATCCTTTTAGGTTAACAACAACTTTAACATTTAGATTTATATAATCATGATGTAATACAACATGTTACAAAACATATTAATTTAAGAAAAACTCAACAACTTAAAAACTATTATATTTTTAAAAAATTGGTAAAAATTTGGCAATTTAAATCACCAAATAAGCCAAATATCTATTTATAAGCACGATAACTAATCCAATTATATATAAAATATATTTCTATTTATAAGCATTTTTTATAAAATACCAATTAAATAAAAATATTTTTTATAAACTATATGTACAACATCAAAATGCAAAAGTAACATTATCAAGCAACAATAATAATTATTATATCAAAAAATCATATTATTAAACATATTAACAAAAAGGTACAACCACACAATGCACAATTTACGCATTACACACTTGTACAATTATAAATCGACTTATCAAATACCATCGAAACCTTAAGACCAGTAATAAGATCTACTAACTATCAAATATAACACACAGATCTGAGAAAATAGAATAATAAAACAAAATAAAGTTTCGTTTTTTTACAAAAATTTCAAAATAAATAGTACATAAATAAGGCCTGATGTTCATAAATGATGATTAAAACACAAAATAAGTAAAGATATTACCATATTATCGAGATTGTTCATGAAATCATAAATAATCGCATATAAACTAAGAAAATCGCTTCCCAAAAAGTGTTTTCCAACAAAAAAGAGTGAAAATGAACAAAAAAATACGTTTTTATACTTGGATTGGCTTTGCTCACAGATGGGGTTGGTATGTTCGTAGATGGACTAGTCCATCTACGATTTTGATAGCTAAAAATGCAATTTGGGGTTGCTATGTTAGCAGATGGATGTGAACATAGCAACCACATCTGCGATTTTAATGGTTAAAAATGTAATTTGGGTTTTTTTGTTATTTTTCACAAAGTAATTAACATTTTTGGCTAAATTTGTATTTTTCTCAAAAACAATTGTCTAAACATAAACTAGACAAAAATATAAGGGTTATTATCATTGTAGCACAACAAAGTTACGTATAATGGTTTAAATGGTCCCTTATGACTATTTTTTGCATTTTAAGGGCATAAACTTGTTATTTACCGATTAAGAAAGTCATCTTACCCATTTTAGCAGGTTAACCTGCCTCATCACTTGCCATGTATATATATGAGGTAACCCACTGACTCAATACCGATTTAACTCGATGACACAGAAACTGACACATGCAAAGAGTAATTATCGTCTTTAATTTCCACCAACACCCCAACAAGCTTACATTGTCGATTCGATTGAGTCCCAGGCACAAGTCTCGAATTATAAGGGGACATACGCATGTGGGTTTGAAGTAAAACAAATCTGAAACTTGTTTACCTTATTCGGGCAAACAATCCTCTGGAAGAACCCTTAAAAAGCAACAATGTTGGCTCCACCACCTTCACCCCACTCTTTAAATTCTGGTGAAGACATCAACTACAATGTGATCCACTCAATCTTCTGTGATTGCGGTCAGAAGATTACAGAAAACCAAACTGAAATGAAAAGGTAGAAGGAGCAGCTTGGACAAGAGTATATCGTTTGTAGGATCGACCACATCAGTCTCTAGCACAAGCTCGATGGCCATGATCATAAGTTTAAAGTCGTTGGTGTTGCTATGGGTAGCATGATGATGTGGATGCTTTTGTTGTTGGTGGTTGTGCTCCATTTCCTTGTTAAGCTTAGGTGATGGGTTGATCTGCAGCTAAGGTGGTTCATGGTTAAGAAGGTTATTAGAATCTAGTGTTTGTGTGTATTTTTTGGCGAAATATCTAAAGACCTCTCTAAATGACAGACATTTTGTGTCACAACTAGAAAATTTGGCTAGGAAATTCTATCCTTTTGTAAATAATATTAATGACAACAAATTGTAACCTTGACCTGATAATGCATATGATGTTATTCAATGACAACAAACTTTCATCAAAATCCAAATATAAAGCCTAAATTTCATGCAAAACACTACAAATGTCAAATTAGGGTTTAAAAGCTCTAAGAATCCTGGCCTAAGTCCATTGTTTTGAATTAGGATTTCCTTATTGGCCTAATGGGACAATCAACTTTCAATTTGATTGTTTTGGGCTTAGAACTCTTAATTGGGCTCTAATTAGATCCACTCTCATGAGATTTAACATTTTGGGCCATAATGGACCTAAAATTAAACAAATTACCCTAATGGGCCTTGTGGGGCCCTAACTAACCTAATTAGCCTTAATGGGCCATAAAACCCATTCCTTTATGCTAATTGGGCCGTGAACCATCCTTAAGAGCCTAATGGGCCGAAAAATAATATTGGACCTATGGAAATTCGATCAAAGCCAAGAATTGAGCCCAAAATAAATTTCCTTCATTTCATTTAGCCATTCTCAGCCCAAGCTACAAAAAAGAGAGAAATGAATGAATAAATAATACTTTGACACATCATTTTTATTTATGGGTTAATTTGGAAATTACCCAACAAATAACCATGCACAATCTCATTTATCCATGCATTTCCCTCTTTCTCCCTCTCCTTTTCTTTCCTTCAGCCGAGAGACAAAAGGCACAACCACACACACACATTTCTTCAATCCTTCTTGCAAAAAACTCTCTCAAACACTCTCAAAAGTCTTTCCTTTCCTCCTTCAAATTCTTAAAGAACTAAGGTGCATTTAAGAGGATCTTTGACTAGATCATCAAAATCTTTGGTAAGTTACCATAACTCCTAGATACATAAACTTCATTTTAAGCTAGATCCTTCTACTTAAACATTTTATTTCATGATAAATACTCTAATATTCCATAGAACTTGAGATCTACAATGGAGAGTTTGTAAAAGCCAAAAATCACATCACTTTCTTCCATATCTTCTTCAAAACCGAATCCAAACCTTCAAGGTGAGTTCATACCCCCTATTTTCGGTTTTTTTACTTGGTTTTCGGGGGAGAATACAAGTCTTATGTGTAGATCTATGTGTATATGCATGATTATGTGTGTTTTCTTGAACCATTTGGTGATTTTGTGTTGTTTCCTTCATAAAACTAAAAATATGCTAAGAACATGAAGTTTGTCCCTTGGATCTTCATAAAAACCTTGATAAATATATGTTTTATCACACATAATACATGTAGACTAGTAGATCTGGGATTTATACACTTAAAATAGAAAAAATGAGTGTTGTGTTCTAAGATCTATAAACTAAACTTATAAAACAGCCCTTGACAGAAAAGTTTTGGTCCAATCTCAGACTGTTTTGACCCCTTTAATGATAATATTTTTCATAAAAATCAGATTTCATATAAATAAATACCATGTAACCCTTATAAAACTGTAAATATCATATTTTACCCAAATCTTTGTTATTTTTGCAAAAATGACACTTATAAGGATTTTTTGCTTTGTTTTCACTTCTTAAGTCTAAAGACTCTTAGATCTTTGAAGTATATTGTCTTATTATGTTTTTGTTTATGAATCTTTCACGCTATAGATCTTGTGATATAACATGTATTAACACAATTTTTCAAAACATAAATCAAAGAAATCACTTATAACATGCAATCACACATAAATCAACACATAACACTTCTATTCTCCCCCCCCCCCCCCCCCCCCGCCAAAAAAAAAACATGTAATTATAAGGAGAATGTAAGGAGAATGCCTCCAGACAGCCTGATGTTGTCCGTAAAAAATAATGTTATCGTACCAACTCTCGAGGTTTAGTACCAGTACGTGTATGTTTCTGAGTAATCCACGAGAAAAGAGAATGTCCCCAGAGAACCCGATGTTGTCTATAATAGAGAATGGTATCATACCAACCCTTGAGGTTGAGTACCAGTACATGTATGAAGTTGATTTCCCATGATTGATAAAATGGTAATGGATCTTTATGTGAGTTGTTATAACCATTCATGATAATGACTATTTCGTCTGTCTTGGCATTTTTACAAATGCCGGTTTTGATTAAGATTTTGTCACCCTAGATTGGTCGAGTCTAACTGTAGCGAACAAATCAGGTGTGGGGGAGTCACCCCCGTATAGATCTATACACAAACTCTCACTCTCCCTCCAGGAGACTCTGGTTACAACTTACAGACTACGGCCGACACTTATTGGTGCCGACCGAAATTTTCTCACAAAGTCCCCAATATTTCCCCATGAATTTGAATGACATTGATTACAACCCGTTTGATGTTTACATAGTATAGAATAAAGCCTAACAAACACGAAAAAGGACGTTGTGTCCCACTAATCATGTGTGTCATTTATAGGCTGTCGAGTATTCTTATGGACACGTTAGCCCATCAAGCATATGTTTGAATTGGACCATACTAGCAATGCAAATGGGCCACTAAGGCCCAATAGCATGTAAAAGCCATAGAGGGTCCCGTAGGCATGTAATTGGATCACCGGAAGCCCAATAAACATGTTTTGATTATATTGGACCAAATAATTGTGAAATTGGACCACGAAGGACCAATGGACACAATGAGTAACATTAGGCCCAATCATTGTATCATTTCTCCGTTTGACATATTTGTAATATATAATTCGTTTTACGCTTAGTATTTATTTTCAGTAGTAAAACAGTTGACGTTGGATTGTAACGACACTTTTGTTACAAACGTATATATATATCATAAACTTAATATCTTTGGCCCAATTGTTTTAATATTAACATATTTGACCCCAAAATATTTATTTGACTATTTCAGCCCAGTTGTCATGAGAATGACATTCTTGGTCTAATATAACAAAAATTTCCCATTAAGGCCCAGTCTTAGTAAAAATAATACTTTAGTCCCCCTATTTGTCCAAAACTTACATTTATGGCTAATTTTTGGTAAAAATAACATTTTAACCCATTTTCGTCAAAAATATCATTTTTAGCTTGATTTTTGTGAGAATACACATTTTTCTTGGTTTTTAACTTTATACAAATCCTTTTTTACAAACATGCTTATGAACTCACCAACATTTTTATGTTGACATTTTTAAATTAACTTGTATTCTCATGAAACCGTTGAGGTATGTTGAGCTGAACAAATGTAACACCCGAAATCAGAAAGGTCAAGAAAGGAAAGGAAAAATCCTAAGTTAAAGAGGGTTGACTCGTCGAGTCTAGGGAGGAACTCGGCGAGTCGGAGCGGGATCCGGGTGTAAAGTAAGTGATCGACTCGGTGAGTCGGCGAGTCTGGTCTGGGTTGGGAAACCCCAATTTTGGCACTTGGTACCCTATTTAAGCATCTTATTCTCTTCCTTAGGGCTCATTTGCGGCCCCTACAGTCCAGAACCTGAAACCTTAAGCCTCTATTGTTGCTCATTCAAGCTTTCTTGCCATTTTAGGTGTTTTGAAGGAAGAAGGAAGAAGGCAATCTTTGGGGATTCAAGGATTGGCCGTAGATCCAGAGTTTGTGGGATTTTCCAGAGCATTTAAAGGTATTGAGTCGCTACCTTCACTCCTTTGCATATAGATCAACCTTTATCATGAGATTTGGGGATTTTATATCAAGTTTAAGAACCATATCGAGTTAGAAGCCCAGCTCTGAAGTTGCTACTTCAGATCTAAGTGTATCTTGGCCTAGAGAATCATAAAGCATCAGTCTTTGGGTTGATTGTTAAGCCCCTTTGTCTTAAACCCTAGTTTATAGTGTTTTGAGCCTAGATCTCCTTAGCTACACATAAAGTTTGCTACTTTACGTAAGGAATAGGCTTTAGAAGAAAGGATCCACAGTTTGGAGTCCATGCATGACTCAAAAGCCTCTAAATATATGAAGAACTGAATAGACTCGGCGAGTCCTTCGAGTGGACTCGACGAGTAGTATGAAGATGAAGATGAACTCGACGAGATGGATGACCAACTCAGCGAGTCTTTTGAAGATTGCCTTGGACTCGGCGAGTCAAGTCGCAAAACCCCAAATCCTTTGAGTTAAGACTCGGATCATTGAGTTGAGTGGGGACCCAGTGAGTGGACAGGTCAGGGCTCGCAAATCAGTAGACTCGGTGAGTCGAGTCGCGAATGAAAGGGATTTCAGAGCTTGTGAACTTGGTGAGTCAGTAGGCTGACTCGGCGAGTAGGGTCAACCTGGAAGGTTGACTGTGACCAGGATTTTGACTTTGACTAGAGTTAACTTAGTTGACTTTTGAAGGACTGTCAGACTAAGTATCATTTTGATATTGGTAGCTCAGAGAACTAGATGAGCAGCGCCTCAGAAGGTTGTCGGTTAGCAGCCAGAGGGTTATCAGCAAGTTCAGCAGTACCAGGTGAGTTTTCTTCCAGTAGGAATGGGTCTAAGGCCACAATGTCGGCCCGTTTAGCTAGCAGTAGTTTCCATACTTCGGTCCGATGCAGTAATTAGTATGTTTGATGCCTTCGTGGCTCAGACGGGATTTATGTGTTATGTGTTCCAGGCTACAGCCCGATGCAATGTGCAGTATATGTGTGTTCATGCTAGTTGATATGTTTATGTTATGCTTTGTTTAGTCAGTTTCCGGACTTCGGTCCGATGCAGGGGACAAGGTCCCAGTCAGTTTCTGGATTTCAGTCCGATGTAGGGGGCAAGGCCCCAGATAGTTCGAACTTCGGTCCGATGCAGGGGACAGGGTCCCAGTCAGTTTCCGGACTTCGGTCCGATGCAGGGGGCAAGGCCCCAGTTAGTTCGGACCTCAGTCCGATGCAGTGGGCATGGCCCAATATGTGCTTATTATGTTATTGTATGGTATGTGGTAGTTTGAGGGAGCTCACTAAGCTTCGTGCTTACAGTTTTCAGTTTTGGTTTCAGGTACTCAGTTTTTCAAAAGAGGAGCTCGGAGAGGTTGTAGTGCACACACCATAGTCAGTTAGCCTGGGAATGTTTTACTCTGATAATGAGACTATGTTTTGAATTAATATTCGAAGATTATGTTATGAATATGATACGGTTTTATAAATATGGTTTTAGTAATGTTTTAAAAGGAATTTTTAGTCATGATTTTTGGGTTGTTACAAGTTGGTATCAGAGCCTTGGTTTGAGGGATTCATACATACTCGAGAGTGTGTCTGGACTCAAACTAAGGAAACGGTAAAAGGTTTTCAAAAGACAAACATTTT
This sequence comes from Lactuca saligna, assembly GCF_052625555.1. Taxonomy (NCBI): domain Eukaryota; kingdom Viridiplantae; phylum Streptophyta; class Magnoliopsida; order Asterales; family Asteraceae; genus Lactuca; species Lactuca saligna. The sequence continues at coordinate 152,149,735 of NC_136422.1, forward strand.
CGAAGGGAATTTTGGTAAAAAGGAGTTTGAGAAAAGAAAAGAGTTTTAGAAAAAGAGAAAAGAGTATTTAGAAAGAAAATAACTTGAAAAGAGAAAAATGGTGTGGTGCATGCAATTAGCTGAGCTCAAGTAAGTACTGCCAAATTACCCATACAAGTTTATGATTATCAGTTTTAGTTCCAGTTTCAGTTTCAGTAGAACAACATGCTAGTATAAGACTAAGGATCTAGGAGGATGCCTTATGTGCCTGCTTATGTGTTTTAGCCTTATGAGAATTGCATGCTAGTATTGAGTAGAAAATAGTAGGATAGCTTGTTTAGGTTATGCCTGATAGTATGAGTTCAACATTGTATGCTAGTACAGTTTTTTTTAAGAATAGTTTGCATGAGTATGTTTCCTTTAACCGAATGTTGCTTGCTTTGTGCTTAGTTGGACTCTGAGTGATAGGAGTTAGCCATTAGGTGAATACCTCACGTCACATGTAGTTAGGATTGGATAAACTCAGAGTGACGGATTTGACCCTATTGCGCAGCTCTCGTTTGAGTCTACCCGTTGTGGGGATGAGTCTTTTACTCGAAGGATTATCCGAGCCTTATCACATGTGATGGTATTCAGGTGGTGGCTAATTGGCATTACGGGGAGGCCTTCAGAAGCTGAGGACTGTTTGGGTGGATTCAGAGGTTCCCTAAGGAAAGCCTAGGATGAGAGTAGCAAAGATTAGAAGTAGAGAAAAGGGACTAGGTGGAGTTGAGGTAACTCTTGAGGAAAGTACGGATAGATGTGGAAGGTAGTATGGGCCCGTACTATTGAAAGCAGAGGATCCGTATTCGATTGAAGAGGGGCCGAGGCAAAACCAGGGAACTAGTAAAGTGTGTGAAAGATCCCTCAGCAACGGTATGTATATTGATCAGATTTGTGATGTGTTTCCAGCATGGTGACGTTGCGTGAGATATCAGTTGGCAGTTCAAGTGCCAGGGAAGGATCTGCCTCAGGCTTTAGAGCCGGACAGTTGGATGACTAGATGAGAGATGTTATTTCTGCAGAGATTATGCGCAACATCATTGATCAGACTCCCGTGATATTTGGTTCAGTTAGGTAGGCCATTATGGAGCTTTTGGACAGTCATCTTGAGGCCTTTAGGGCCAGGATAGTTTCAGGGCAGTTTGGGGCTCGTCTAGAGCCCGATTCTTATGGAGTTCAAGGATCCATCAGGGAGGGAGATACCATTTTTAGCTCTTGCCATCAAGGGATGGGAATGAGTGGGGCAACCTGTCTCCAGGAGAGACCTCTGCATGATTGGATAGTCAAGGAGGTTGTGCGAGCCATTCGCGAGTAGCTGCCCAAGATTGTTGGACGGGTCACTGGTAGATTGACCACAAAGCTCCACGATCAGACAACACTTGTTCAGACGATGGATGGGGTTGACGATGTAACACATGGGCTTGAGTCGGGCAGAGAGTCGGAAAGGAAGATGAAAACAGATGAAACTCAGGTAGCCACAGGTTCGGGCAAGAGGCCTAAGGGGTCGAATTCGAGATCGAGGGACTATCAGAGCCGCAGTTGATGCAGGAAGTATGGAAGGACGCACGAGGGTGCGTGCATCTGTAGAAGTGGTGGTGATGTTGGATGTTTCAAGTGCGGCCGGGTTGGCCATTTTAGCAGAGATTGTATTGTTTCCATCGCTCAGGGGTTTGATCTAATATGTCTCCATTGTAGTCAGAGGGGCCACAAGAAGGCCCACTGTCCGAGTTTGTATACAACAGGGCTGGTGCCAACTCCTGCCCCTGGGACTTCGAGAACTACCAGCAGACATCAGGGTCGGGCAAGGGCACCCACGGCTCGGAGCCGAGTTTTTTCGGTTGATTTCAACAAGGATTCGAACAGCACTAAATGATGGGGGTACACATCTTTTACCTTCCTGTCAATTATTATTCATGATATTATTGTTATGTTGTTGCATTGTTATCAATAAGCATAAGTGTTGGGGTATTATATTACCTGCTTGTGACTGAGTTTTATGCCATCTGCATACCTTGGAATTAGAATGGTAAATTGGAGGTCATCCCCTCTAGATCAGGTTACTTCAGATGCGGTGACTGTAGCATGTATGTGTAAGAATCAGTAATGCCTCACTATTTTCGAAAGGTATCATTCGGGATTGATCAGTTAAATCCTTAGTAGTTACAATTTAGAGCTTCTAGTGAGGTAGCCAGCGGGCAGTAAGGAAGTGGGTTGGGGATGCGCACCCCAAACGCAGGTCCTCAGGATGCAGTCCCTAAAGCAAATATAGTTAAGGATTGAAGGGTGTTCAGTTAGATAGCAAGAATGGTTTGGATCTGGTAAAAGTTAGTTGGAGCGCTGACAGAGGTAAACATTGGTGGATAGCAGAACGACTTTTTAATGGAAGGAAGGTTGGGGAATCCTTTCGACTAGTGAGCAATAAGGATTTAGCCAAATCCAAGTGAGGAAGAACCCTCCGAGTATACAAGGGTAAGAGAACGCAGTTCCAGAATGAGTATACGACCTTTGAGAAGAAAAGATAGTGGTGCAGCGATTGATGGATTGAGGAGTTCAGAGTTGGGAGTTTGAAGAACTTCCCAACAAGGAGTTCATGTGATTGAGATGGTTAGTAGCTGGTTGGGAATTCAGGGTTGGAGGACCGCCTGTAGGACTCTAGTGATTCGGAATGAGGATCTTGAGAACGGTTAGCAAGAGATGCTTTCGTGTTAGTAGTCAGTGACAGAGATGACATGCAGGGTTGTGTGGATTCAGGAGTTGGGGGTTTTGGAAACTTCCCAACGATAGTTTCATGTATCCGGATTAGTAGACGGTTGGTTGGGAACCAAGCCGAAGAATTCCTCGACGGACCGCTAAGTGTATCAAGGATATAAGATGTCGAGGTTGATGTAGCATTCGATGTCTGAGGGCTAGTTTTGAGAAATCAGGATGAGGAATCACTAGTAGGACTAGGGATAGTCAGGATGTCCTCAGGATAGTAGTAGAGTGTTGTAAGTCTGCGGGGGTAGCCGTAGCATTCACTAGCAGTCAGATAGTAGTAGAGTGTTGTAAGTCTGTGGGGGTAGCCGTAGCATTCACTAGTAGTCAGATAGTAGTAGAGTGTTGTAAGTCTGCGAGGGTAGTCGTAGCATTCACTAGCAGTCAGATAGTAGTAGAGTGTTGTAAGTCTGTGGGGGTTAGCCATAGCATTCACTAGCAGTCAGATAGTAGTAGAGTGTTGTAAGTTTGCGGGGGTAGCCGTAGCATTCACTAGCAGCCAGATAGTATTAGAGAGTTGTAAGTCCGCGGGTGTAGCCGTGGCCTTTATCAGGTTGGTAGGCAGCATGAGCGCGTTGTTGGATGCGGGGGAAGCAGTAGTACCCACCAGTTCGGGTACAACAGCGAGGATATGGGAATCCACGGGTTAGATTTCGGATTTCCCAAATGGTTCAGTTATGGTTAAGTCGACGATTTGTCAGTAGATCGTCACCTCAGTTATGAGATCAGGGAAGCAGTGGACCGCTTGGGTTCGTGTATGTTAAGGGCTATCGTTAGTCTGGGAGCCACCATTTTTTAGTCTTGGATTTGATGATGTCAGGATTCGACGTATGGACCTGGTCGATTGGATCGGGAGGTTGTTAGAGTCACATTGTCAGGATGACTAGTGGAAAGTAGTTCCGGAGAAAGATTTTGTTCAGAAGTTGTGGGAGCGACTAAGTAAGGAGTCCTTGGGCTTAGGCTCCACAGTTGAGTTGGAACTCAGTGTTGCAGATAACCGCTGAATGATTGGAGACCAAGAAGGTCTTGAGATTTTGTGGGAAGCAGCCATATAGCCAGTTCAGTGATTCAGCCAGTTCAGTGCTTCAGCCAGTTCAGTGTTTCAGTCAGTTCAATGTTTCAGCTAGTTCAGTGTTTCAGTCAGTTCAGTGTTTCAACTAGTTCAGTGTTTTAGCTAGTTCAGTGCTTCATCCAGTTCAGTGCTTCAGGTAATTCAGTGTTCCAATCAGTTCAGTATTGCAGGCAGTTCAGTGTTTCAGATAGTTCCAGTGTGATGGACAATATTAGTATTTGTGTGGAATGCAAGTGCTGACGGTATAGTTGGTCGATTTGAAATGGAAAGTCCCTCTCAGTAGGATCAGTTGAGTTTTCTGCCAAGTGTAAGTGATTTGCAAGGATAATTAGGCAGGTAGCCTTTCTTTCTCGATGGAAGGCTCGAGTTATTGGAAGTTGAGTAGTCAGATGAGAGATAAGCAGGCTGGTTCCAGCAGCATCGATTTAGTATGAGTGGCAGAGTGGATAGAACAATTATAGATAGACAAGGTATCTTCAGAAGTCGCTGAAAGCGACTAGGAGATTGCGATGGGGTGTAGTGACCGGTGGGAGTCCGGTAACTCAGATATCAAAAGATTAGTTGGACCAGGGTGGTCTTAGTGCATCCGGTAGGCGGATGAGGGGCAACATAATTTTCAGTCGGAGGAAGTAACGTTAAGGAAATTATGGAGAAGGGACGAATTCAGTATGTACCAACAGTAGTGACCAGCACTGTGAGTGGCTGGATTGATGGACAAAAGGGTTAAAGTCACCAGGCAGAGTGTTGAGGCGGATTGCAGGTCAGTTGACCATAGAGAACTTCGAGGACGAAGTTTAGTTTAAATGGGGGAGAGTTGTAACACCCGAAATCAGAAAGGTCAAGAAAGGAAAGGAAAAACCCTAAGTTAAAGAGGGTTGACTCGTCGAGTCCAGGGAGGAACTCAGCGAGTCGGAGCGGGATCCGGGTGTAAAGTAAGTGATCGACTCGGCAAGTCGGCGAGTGGACTCGACGAGTCTGGTCTGGGTTGGGAAACCCTAATTCCGGCACTTGGTACCCTATTTAAGCATCTTATTCTCTTCCCCAAGGCTCATTTGCGGCCGCTATAGTCCATAACCCGAAACCCTAAGCCTCCATTGTTGCTCATTCAAGCTTTCTTGCCATTTTAGTTGATTTGAAGGAAGAAGGAAGAAGGCAACCTTTGGGGATTCAAGGATTGGCAGTAGATCCAGAGTTTGTGGGATTTTCCAGAGCATTTGAAGGTATTGAGTTGCTACCTTCACTCATTTGCATATAGATCAACCTTTATCATGAGATTTGGGGCTTTTAGGGCAAGTTTAAGAACCATATCGAGTTAGAAGCCCAAATCTGAAGTTGCTACTTCATATCTAAGTGTATCTTGGCCTAGAGAATCATAACGCATTAGTCTTTGGGTTGATTGTTAAGCCCATTTGTCTTAAACCCTAGTTTATAGTGTTTTGAGCCTAGATCTCCTTCGCTACACGTAAAGTTTGCCGCTTTACGTAAGGAATAGGCTTTAGAAGAGTGGATCTACAGTTTGGAGTCCATGCATGTCTCAAAAGCCTCTGAGTATATGAAGGACTGAATAGACTCGGTGAGTCCTTCGAGTGGACTCGACAAGTAGTATGAAGATGAAGATGAACTCGATGAGTTGGATGAACAACTCAACGAGTCTGTTGAAGATTGCCTTGGACTCGACGAGTCTGTTCTTAGACTCGGCGAGTCTGTTCTTGGACTCGGCGAGTCAAGTTGCAAAACCCCAAATCCTTCGAGTTAAGACTCGGATCAGTGAGTTGAGTGGGGACCCAGTGAGTGGATAGGTCAGGACTCAGAAATCAGTAGACTTGGCGAGTCATGGTCTGACTCGGCGAGTCGAGTCGCGAATGAAAGGGATTTTAGAGCTTATGAACTCGGCGAGTAGGGTCAAACTGGAAGGTTGCTGTGACCAGGAATTTGACTTTGACCAGAGTTACCTTAGTTGACTTTTGAAGGACTGTCAGACTAAGTATCATTTTGATATTGGTAGCTCAAATCGCTAGAGGAGCAGCAACTCAGAAGGTTGTCGGTTAGCAGCCAGAGGGTTATCAGCAAGTTCAGCAGTACCAGGTGAGTTTCCTTCCAGTAGGAACGGGTCTAAGGCCACAATGCGGCCCATTTAGCTAGCAGTAGTTTCTGGACTTCGGTCCGATGCAGTAATTAGTATGTTTGATGCCTTCGTGGCTCAGACAGGATTTATGTGTTATGTGTTCCGGGCTACACCCCGATGCAGTATGCAGTATATGTGTGCTCATGCTAGTTGATATGTTTATGTTATGCTTTGTTTAGTCAGTTTCCAGACTTCGGTCCGATGCAGGGGACAAGGTCCCAGTTAGTTTCAAGACTTCAGTCCGATGTAGGGGGCAAGGCCCCAGATAGTTCGGACTTCGGTCCGATGCATGGGACAATGTCCCAATCAGTTTCTGGACATCGGTCCGATGCAGGGGGGCAAGGCCTTAGTTAGTCCGGACCTCGGTCCGATGCAGTGGACAAGGCCCAGTATGTGCTTATTATGTTATTGTATGGTATGTGGTAGTTTGGGGGACCTCACTAAGCTTCGTGCTTAGGGTTTTCAGTTTTGGTTTCAGGTACTCAGTTTTTCAAAAGAGGAGCTCGGAGAGGTTGTAGTGCACACACCATAGTCAGTTAGCCTGAGAATGTTTTACTCTGATAATGAGATTATGTTTTGAATTAATACTCGAAGATTATGTTGTGACTTATGATACAGTTTTATAAATATGGTTTTAGTAATGTTTTAAAAGGAATTTTTAGTCGTGATTTTTGGGTCGTTACAACAAACTATCGGATGTTTAGTATTATTTTGTTTCATCATACTTTAACTATTTGACAAGTAATATTCAATTACAATACTCAATGTAAAATATGAATGTTGTTATATTACATGTTTGATGATGATGATGTTATGTTTCATTTAAATTCATTGTGATGATTATTCAATTATTACTTGTTAGTCACATGAGCCACCGGACGTTTCCGCCGTCTGGTTCGGGGGTGTGACATTTTGTAAGTGAAATCTAATGATTAATGAAAGACCTATGTAAATGATATGAATTTTGTAAAGTTGGGTGATGTTCTTTGTTGGTTGTTTTTTATCTTAATTACTTGTTAATTTTCATTGAATAATCCATTGAAAGTGTAATAGAATTAGGAAGAAGGAAAAAGTAGGGATGTTAGGGACCCCACTTGCCTTGTACAGTGGGGGTAATATAGTCTTTTAGATGTACTACCCTTTCATATATACCAAGTAGTTTCATTCTAGCACATTGTTTTCTTCTTCAAATACTCTCCACTTTGAAGGTACATAATGAATAACATGGAATGTGGTATGTGGATTTGGTGTTGAGGCTATAATAAGAACATCTCGTACTACCAATAACCCTGGAAGGCCCTTTTATGCATGCCCGAAAAAGGTAATTTACCATTTCTTCAAAATTTGATGTTAATCCTACTTTTTTTTTAAATGTATTAATTCAAGCAAATAGTTGGAATCAGGATGCTCGTTCAGGTTTTATAGCTTGGGTTGATGAAATGCAGTGCAATAACGAAGGTGTGATCATAAATGGGTTGTTTAAGTCGAACAAAAAGCTTCAAGCTGAGGTCTTTAAGTTGAAGGTTTACCTAATATGTAGTTGGCTATATTTTTCTGTTTAATCATGTATAAGTTGTAATGAAGCTCAATTGGACCACTTGTTATGTAACTTGTAATGCACTTTGATGTGTTGTAACACCCACAGATTCAGGCTAGTAAATTTAGAGACAATAAACATCAAAAATGACTTTTTTGATAGAAGATTATTTAGAATAAATAATCTTAACCAAGTTATAGTATATGTCACAAAGGTTTCGTACATATAAATAACGTCGGAATCCGAGTTATAACGAAGAAGTTATGACTTGTCGAAGTTTTACAATAAAACCGAAACAACATCGGAAATCGTAAAAAGTGATTTTTTGATAAAATACTTTATAGTCTTAGCGATCTAAACAAAATTCATAGTATGTGTTAAACCGAGAGTGTGCATAAAAATAACGTCGAAATCTGACTTCGTATGAGGAAGTTATAATTTTTCTAAGATTTAGCACAAATGTGCATAGTCCGGAAATTCGAATTTTAGATCGGTCGATTTTTAACCAAAAATATCTAAACGAAAAAAGAAGATATCGTTAATAGGAGTTCAAAGATAAAAAGACAGTCGAAAACGGAGCTCGTATGCGAAAGATATGGACGAAACTTAGTCCCTACTCTTTGAGTGTGGCGAATTCAATACAGTTTTGTAAATCTGAGATAGAATGAGAATTAGCTGACGGGATCTAAATGAAAGTTATAGTACTCGTAAATACCAATGCGTGGATATAAATAACGTCGATAATAGAGCTCATATGCGAAAGATATGGACGGACCTTAGTCCCTACTCTTCGAGCGCGATAAATTCAATACAATTTTGCAAATCGGAGATAGAATGAGAATTAGCCAATGAGGTCTAAATAAAAGTTGTATTACTCATAAATACCAACGCGTGGATATAAAGAACGTAGAAAACGGAGCTGGTACACGGAAGATACGGACGAAACAAAAGGCCTACTTTACGATAAAATCCCTATAAATAAGAGATGAACTCTTCATATTTTCTTCACACCACAAGCCTTTCTTTCTCTCTCTAACTTATATCTAGACTCCCTAAACCCCCCCTAAAGCCTAGAAAACCTCCTTAGCGCTAGAAAAAATCTCCGGGGCACACGAAGGTTCCAAGAAAAAGAGCTTTTCAGCTTAGAAGCTTTGCTCCAGCGGAGCCCGGTTTTTAATAAAACCCGTTGTAAGTGAAATAAGCCTACCATAATTTATATATAGCTTATATTTAAATATAATATTGTTATTATGAACCTATAAATAAAATTTATTAGTGATTCAAAGTCGTTATATCGATTGAACTACTTACGGGAGAGGTGTCTAGAATGGTCACGTTGGGTTTGGTTGTTGGATTTCAGAAAAGCTATATGCCGAAATGGTCCTGCCTCCCAACTGTCTTGCCTTACTGATCCTTACTTGATATATCATGAAAGTAGACTTTGAGTTAATGATGAATCTAGACTAATAATTAGTCGTAATAAATATTAGACTAAAATCTAGTGGTAATAATACTAGGTTTTGTCGAAGGAAATCATATTGTTAAGTAGCGAAGCGCTGCTCGAATTTCGAGTCGTCACTTTAACAAGTGAATGCATAGTTACTTTCATCTTACAAATAGATATGAAGTATTTAATATAGATTATGTGCTATGTGTGCATATTATATGTGTTCTTGATATCTATGATGGATAAACGATTTATACATGTTTTAAATGATTTAAACTGTATATGTATTTTATATCTACAAAAATGTTGGGTAAAACATGGGTAGATGAAATAGTTGATGTCTGATAAAATGATGAGAGGCCTTAATGTTTAAGACGATCTAGCCATCTAGCGGAGTATAGATGACGACCACGGACTATTCTAGACAGTCCAGTGGAACGTTAGCATGCTCGTAACTTGTAGGTGTTTTTGAACTACATATTCACTAGTTATTTTTGAACTAAGTGTTCACCAGATGTTATGAACTAAGTGTTCAAATCCAAGATCATAACTCCATCTCGATGCAGGTGTACAATCACACTGGTGCCTTCCCTTGTTCCTCGGAAGTACCTGAAACACATAACACATAAAATAGTAAGCATGTATACTTAGTGAGTTCCCCAAAATACAACATACACATATTAGCCACTCGAGGCTATAACTCTGTAAGACCTTCTGGTCAATGTGTCTCAATGGGACCTTTCAGTCCCATAATTCTGGTAGACCTTCCGACCCTACCATGACTTGCCTTCCGACCCCAAATCTGATTGCCTTCCGGCCTAACTCTGATTTCCTTCCAGCCTTAACTCTGATTTCCTTCCGGCCTTAACCTTCCGGTCCCAAACATACGACATATACATAACACATAAAGTCACATAACTCATATCAATACATAAGACCTTCTGGTTACATATCACATAAAGTCTCATACATACACATAGTTACCATTTCAGGTAAGGTATAGTGATAAGACTCACCTCGAACTATCTCAGAATAATCTCGGACTCAAATCTCCAGTCTAGCCTCCGTCTAATACAAATAAACATAAATTCTTATTTAATAACAACACTCATTAAGCTAAACCACCCCTCCCTTTTATGCTCTCATAGAAGGGTAAAAGACCATTTTACCCCTTCGTGAGTCCAAAAGTCTATTTGTTGACCAAACCCTAAAAGTCAACAAAAGTCAACGTCTGCAAGTACGCTGCACATACCCGATCCCTACGCTGGGCGTACTCGTCCACTTTGCTGGTATTGGGCTGATCCAACCCTACGCTTCGCGTATTGGGATATACGCTCAGCGTACATCCCAGTTTCACTATTTTCTCACTTATGGTCTTAATAAGTTAAGACCTTGGCTCAAAATACAGATCTAGACCCTGTACGGCCTCCTAATCCATAAAGTCAAAGACTTTACGCCTTTGCGTGCCTGGTTTGGCTTTAAACACTCAAAACCTTCATCCATTTTCTTCTTTAAGCTCATATCCCATGCATGGTTAGTTCTTAATAATCAAGATTGGATTTTTATGACCCTATAACACGAAATACACTAGCAAGGGACAGATCTAGGTTCTTAAAGCTCATCAAGTCACAAAGCCATCAACTTTTGGGACAAAAACCCTAAAACATCCCATACAAGAACACACAACAGAAAGGGAAGAAAGTTTGAAGCTTTATACCTCCAAATGAAGCTTCTCACACTACTAAGCTCGGATCCAAGTGCTTGGGCTCTTACTCCTTCTTCTCCAAAGCTTCCTTTCCACTCTTAAGGCTCAAGAACATACCAACAAGCTCTCAAGGGTACTCTCTAGCTACAAGAACGGGAATTAGGGTTTTGGATGGACAAGTCTCTGGAAATGGTGGCTAATAATGAGGCCATAACATTCCTTAAATAGGGGGCTCATTTAGAATTAGGGTTTCATTATGGGCATGGTACGCCCCGTGTACTAGGCAACCTCCGCTTCATGAATACGCTCGCGAGTACGCGCGACGTACATCCTATTACGCCTAGCATACTCGATTATCACACAAACTACACAAGGGCTAAAACTGACAACTTAAGGAAAGAAGAAGGGCCAAAGAGATATACCTGATTTTGGGATGTTACAAATTGCATGTTCACCAGATGTACCCTGAAAGACCCTAGAAACTATGCAGACTTAGTGCATGTTGTATAAACCCTGGCGACTATGCAGACTTTGTGCCTAAACCCTGGCGACTATGGACTTAGTGCCTGTTGTAGAAACCCTAGCGACTATACGGATTTAGTGCCTTATCCCTGGTGATGATGGACTTCGTTCCTATTCCTTAGGATAATCCTTAGGAATGAATTAACGAGGAATAGTTGATTCTTAGGGTAGATCCTTAAGAGTAAAGAAGATAATGGGGATGGGTACTTGGGTTAACTGTTTGATGATTAAACATAATAATTATATTATTGTTGGTTGAAAACCCTATGTACTCACCAGGTTTCCTAACCTTACCCACTCAATTCATTTGTATCACAGGTGTCGATATGAAGTTACATTACACTGAGAGATTAAGGAGATATATATCACTAGTGATAATGAATGTAAGTTTTGTTTATGCTTATGTTTATGTATTGACGATGACATCCCAATGTTTTAAAATGAACAAAATACATTTCTTCGGAAAGGCTTTGCTAATGTATTTATCATGTTTTTCTGGGAACAAATTCCGCAACACTTTTCTTTAAAAGGTTACTATGATTTTCAAAAATAAACCATAAACAAATCGGTTTTTTCTGGCCGTGAAAATGGGGATGTCACAGTTGGTATCAGACCATTAATTTAAGCGAACTAGGAATAATGATTTATTTCTAGACTTAAACTTAGAATGCTAAGCAATAATCATGAGGAATGTGTCTAATATATTTTAGGAAGTACACATGAATAGACACAAGCACTAGCTTAATTAGGGAAGATGCCTAAAATGCTTTTATGTGCTAAATGATTTGTGATGCTTTATGTTATCGTTTAATCGGATCTATGGTCTATTGCCGACCAGATTTGGAAATTTTATGGCTCAGATTTCTAAATGTTTGATTACGATATTAGAACTGACATGTAACTTTTTGGAGTAATAAGGAGGAATACGCGTCTAAATCTTCCTCTATCTATATTCTCATCTCGATACACTGAATGTCTGCTTCGGTGTATAGAATGTCATGATAAGGACTCATAGTAGACTGAGTAAACGAATGAAATGAGAAGGCTTGCGATATTGAATGATACCTATTGGAAGATATTTTAAGAGTGATATCTTGCATTTGGAATGCATCTAATAAATAATATGTCTAGTACTGGAGAAGTGCACTTTCGATTAGCAGGAAGAAAGATTTTTGGTATAATCCATGAAGTTATCCCATCGTATGGAATTTCCACCACCAACCGAGTTGAAACAAAATTGATGATTGAAGATACGCATGGAAAAAGTCCGAGTAGAGTCTAGGGAAAATTATATGGTTGTTTGGACACATTTGTATGTGTTAAAATTGTTGATGTGATATTGACTTGGAGAACTGCGAGACAATACTTGAGACGAGTATGAGTAGGTGTGAAAGGTAGTAGAGGCCTAAAGTCACAAGGTTACCAAGCCGCTAGTAATTGATTCCGTTTTGTTCATGTATATCGTTACCATCGTTTTGGTAATGACTAAGAAGATGATTATTATTCCAACCCTAGTGTTCATATCATGCCGAGTCCGGCTAAGATGAATATATTATGTGGTTCAGAGAACCAAGTTCGATGTGGCATCTGACTTAAGCCGGAAGATTGAAATAAAAGATAATCGGAGCGGTCAATAGAAGTATTGCAACCATTTTTAAGGTCAAAATCTTGTACCTAGAAGTGCTACATGCTAGAATATGAGTATATCACATTAGAACATGAAGAAAGGTATATTCCGTTCTGGAATTTGACTCTAAAAGACTGAGTCTAAGTGTTGCATCATACGACGAGATGTCATTAGAACATGTCATATCGCTCTGTTACGATAATCGAAGTAACGAATTTTTTGAAGGAGCAGGAGTCTTTAGTAAGTATCAAGATTGTGTCTTGAAGGTCACGATTGAAAGTTTAACGTGAGATAGAAAGTGGGTGCACGATCGAGTACTGCATTCAGTCAATAAGTCTAAAAGATAGATACTGATAAGAAGGAATATAGAAGTTACGATTATTACCTATGATGAAAAGATAATGCATGGAGTCATTATACAAGCCCTATTTTTTTGATGATTCCGGGACGTAATTATCCTAAGGGGAGAGATAATTGTAACGCCCGCAGATTCGGGCTAGTCAATTTAGAGACAATGAGCATCAAAAATGACTTTTTGATAGAATATTATTTAGAATAAATAATCTTAAACAAGTTTTATTATATGTCACAAAGGTTTCATACATATGAATAACGCCGAAATCCGAGTTATAATGAAGAAGTTATGACATGTCGAAGTTTTACAGTAAAACCGGCACGACACCAGGAATCGTAAAAAGTGATTTTTTGATAAAATACTTTCTAGCCTTAGATATCTAAACTAAATTCATATTAGATGTTAAACCTAGAGTGTGCATAAAAATAACGTTCAAATCTGACTTTGTATGAGGAAGTTACGATTTTTCTACGATTTAGCATAATAGTGCACAGTCCGGAAATTGGAATTTTAGATCGGTGGATTTTTAACCAAAAACGTCTAAATGAGAAATGAAGATATCGTTAATAGGATTTCAACGATAAAAATACAATCGAATACGGAGCTTGTATGCGAAAGATATGGACGAAACTTAGTCCATACTTTTCAAGCGCGACGAATTCGATACAGCTTTGTAAATATGAGATAGAATAAGAATTAGCCGACAGGATCTAAATGAAAGTTGTAGTACTCATAAATACCAACATGTGGATATAAATAGTGTCATTAATAGAGCTCGTATGCAAAAGATATGGACGAAATTTAGTCCTTACTCTTCGAGCACGATAAATTCGATACGATTTTGCAAACCGGAGATAGAATGAGAATTAGCCGATGAGGTCTAAATAAAAGTTGTATTACTCATAAATACTAACATGTGGATATAAAGAATGTAGAAAACAGAGCTCGTACGTGGAAGATACTGACGAAACTTAGGGCCTAATCCACGATAAAATTCCTATAAATAAGAGATGAACTCTTCATATTTTCTTCACACCATAAGCCTTTCTTGCTCTCTCTAACTTCTCTCTAGACTCCCTAAACCCACTAAAGCCTAGGAAACTTCCCTAGCACTAGAATAAAGCCCCAGAACACACGAAGACTCCGAGAAAAAGAGCTTTTCGGCTTAGAAGCTTTGCTCTAGTGGAGCCCGTTTTTTAATAAAACCCGTTGTAGGTGAAATAAGCCTACCATACCTTAAATATAGCTTATATTTAAATATAATATCATTATTATGAACCTATAAATAAAACTTATCAGTGATTCAAAGTCGTTATACTGATTGAACTACTTACGGGAGAGGTGTCCAGAATGGTCACGTTGGGTTTGGTTGTTGGATTTCAGAAAAGCTATATGCCAAAATGGTCCTGCCTCCCAACTATCCTGTCTAGCTGATCCTTACTTGATAGATCATGAAAGTAGAATTTGAGTTAATGATGAACCTAGACTAATAATTAGTCGCAATAAATATTAGACTAAAATCTAGTGGTAATAATACTAGGTTTTGTCGAAGGAAATCATATTGTTAAGAAGCGAAGAACTGCTCGAATTTCGAGTCATCACTTTAACAAGTGAGTGCATAGTTACTTCCATCTTACACATAGATATGAAATATTTAATATAAATTTTGTGCTATGTGTGCATATTATATGTTTTCTTGATATCTATGATGGATGAACGGTTTATACATGTTTTAAATGATTTAAACTGTATATGTATTTTATATCTACGAAAATGTTGGGTAAAACATAGGTAGATGAAATAGTTGATGTCTGATAAAATGATGAGAGGCCTCAATGTTTAAGACGATCTAGCCATCTAGCAGAGTATAGATGACGATCACGAACTATTCTAGATAGTCCAGTGGAACGCTAGCATGCTCGTAACTTGTAGGTGTTTTTGAACTACGTATTCACTAGGTATTTTTGAACTAAGTGTTTACCAGATGTTTTGAACTGTGTGTTCACCAGATGTACCCTGCAAGACCCTGGCGACTATGCAAACTTAGTGCCTGTTGTATAAACCCTGGTGACTATGCAGACTTTATGCCTAAACCCTGATGACTATGGACTTAGTGCCTATTGTAGAAACCCTGGCGACTATGCGGACTTAGTGCATAAACCCTGGTGATGTTGGACTTTGTGCCTATTCCTTAGGATAATCATTAGCAATGAATTAACGAGGAATATTTGAATCTTAGGGTAGATCCTTAAGAGTAAAGAAGATAATGGGGATGAGTAATTGGGTTAACTGTTTGATGATTAAACATAATAATTATATTATTGTTGGTTGAAAACCCTATGTACTCACCAGGTTTCCCAACCCGACCCACTCAATTCATTTGTATTACAGGTGTCGATATGAAGTTACATTACACTGAGAGATTAAGTAGATATAAATCACTAGTGATAATGAATGTAGGTTCTGTTTATGCTTATGTTTCTGTATTGACGATGACATACCAATGTTTTAAAATGAATAAAATACTTTTCTTCGGAAATGATTTGATAACGTATGTTTTTCTGGGAACAAATTCCGCAACACTTTTCTTTAAAAGGTTACTATGATTTTAAAAAATAAAGCATAAAAAATCGGTCTTTTCTGGCCGTGAAAATGGGGATGTCACATGTGTTTTGAAACTTGTAATGTACTTTATTTCGTTTAAGTTGTTATGTAACTTGTAATGTACTTTATTTCGTTTAAGTTGTTATGTAACTTGTAATGTACTTTATTTCATTTAAGTTGTTATCTTTTAGCTTTGTTGTGTTTTGTATGCACGGAATATGAACAAGCAAAATAAACAAAGTCAATTACAACACAAATAAGTTAAAACATAACAATTTGTCCAATTCCAAACTTAATAACCTACTACAACCCAATTCCAAACTTAACACTTAAATCCAAAACACAACCAAGTTAAAAGATATCAGCTTAAATGAAATACGATCCTAATCATTAAGCTCCAATGGGTTTGCACTGGTATCTCCTTTGCCATCTTTGTCCTTCACCCTCTTAGCAAGTTTCATCTTTATGATTCTATCTGATTTCTTTCTTTTACATCTCCTTTCAGCAGCAACACTTTCTGCTCCTTGACCCTTTTTTCCCTTCATGCACTGATTTTTCTCCTTGACTTTTTTGCCCTTCATTGACACCTCCTGCTCCTTCACTTTTTTCATTGATACCTCCTGCTCCTTCACCTTTTTCATTGACACCTGTTCTCCTTTTTTTAACATTTAGTTTGGGCCTCCTACCAACTTCAAGTTTTTGCACTTGAGGTCTTTCAGCTTGAGGACATGTGACCTTGTTATGCCCTACATTTTTACACACACTGCATGATAATTTTTCCTTGCCTTGGATACAGTGTGCCTTGGTAGCTTCTCTTATGCATCTCTTCTTCTGTTAACCTTTGGTCTACCTGGAATTCTTCTTTTCATTGGTGGAATAGGTGGTATGAAGTCAGTAGGTGATCACATATTGCTACCATTCATCCCTTGAATTAGATACTTATAGGTGTTCTTGTAGACTGCTCCATAGAACATTGTATCAACATAACCACCAACATCTCTATTGAGAAATGATATAGTTGCAACTGAATGCACACATCCATACCCATTTAGTTGCCACACTCTACAAGTGCAAGTCTTCTTGTCCAGGTCAACAACATAGGACTCAACCATGTTTCTTGTTTCAAGTTGGTTTAGACCACTTGGTACAACCTACCAATACCTAATGTAGACATAACATAAGTAATTGCATATAATTATGAGTTTAAAGATTAGAAAGTACCTTTGAGCTTTTTTAATTGATTCAGTAGGAGTGTAATTGTTGGTCAAGGCTTGTAATCAGGCCATGAGCTGCCTTTAATCTTTAAGTTGTATATTCTCTCCATAACATACAATCTAATCTCCTCTCACATGGTGATGATTGGATTTTTCCTAGCACCCCTTATCACACTGTTGAAGCTCTCAAATAAGCCATTCTACAGTGCATCACACATCTTTCCCTCTTGAAAAAAATGCTCTACTCCAAGATTTTGGGTTTGTTTCCATAAGATAAGCAAAGACTGCAGGGTTAAGCACTTCAGTCTCCTTCATGGCAACATTGAATAAAGGCTCAGCGGATGCCTTGCTTTCCTTCCAAAACATGGTTTCATAATGCACACACTAAATCTTTTCCTAAAGTTGTGAACAATATGCCTTGCACACTGCCTATGTTCAGCAGTAGGCAATATTTCCTTCACAGCCTCTAACAGCCCCTGTGCAACAGTGACAACATGTTATATAAAATAATACTAGAATTTATCAAATTAGGAAGTAAAACAACTTAACTTATGCTGATCTGACATTAATGTTATACCAAAACCATTATCCAGTTGAAGGTTATCTCTAAGGTTTTCCAAAAACCATTTCCAATTTTCTTTGTTCTCTAGAAAGATAACTACCCATGCAATTGGAAATATGTGATTATTGGCATCTCTTCCTACATCACATAATAGCCCTTTTAGAAACATCCATCTAAATTTATAACCCTTCTGCAACTCCCTCTCCACCCTTTCTTAAGCCCATCAAAACACAAGTAAAGTTTGCTAAAATAATTCTTACCATTTAGCATAGAATTGACATCAATTTTGACTTTTGATCCTGGATTTGATCTTCTAATCTCCTCACCATATGATCACTACTTTGCATAGTGCTCCACTAGTGTTCCTTCAATCAGTTCAATTGCATACTTCTTTGCTCTTCTACACTGTCCCATACTCACATCTATACTAAATTTCTCTTTAACCTTATCCTTAAGTAGCCTCACACTAACCTTTTGTTTATGTAAGAATTATGTTGTGTAATGGGTACCTATCCATGAATAATTCACAATTGAACCTAACTTGAAGTTTCTTGCACAATTATGCTCATTTATGAGACTCTTTATCTGGAAAGACTTTTCCTCACTCATCCAAGAAGCCCACATCCTAAACTTGCACAGCCCAGAACAACATTTAACTAATAATCTCATACTATCATTTTTTTGTAACATAACTGATAACCATTTGATACAGCATAGTTACACATCATATGTTTCAGTTGTTTAGGACTCACAAATCTCATACCTAATACAAGTTTTTGCTTTTTCCAATGAACATTCTCATTGTAAATAGTCTGGTCAGTAGAAATTACCTCACCTTCTTGTGGTGGATCATATGTATCTTTACGAGGTGGACTGTGGGGGTGACTTGCTCTTTTGGGCACAACTTACTCAGAAACTCATCATCCTTTGTCTTGTTCATAGGAATGCACTCATCAGGTTCACTGTCCACTTCCAGGTGAATTCCATCATCTTGCTCACCTTGCAAATCCTCATTTGGACCTAGGATATCATCCATACCACCATGTAAATCTTGCATGTCGATTCCATCATCCATATCTATACGATTGTGAACTTCTTTATGATCTTTATTTGCACCAGATAATTGGTCTAAAGAACTGTCAACTTCTGCTTGCTCTTCAAGAATCCATTGATGTGCATTAACACCAAGATGGTCCATATATACATCGATTACACAAAAGAAGCATACCCTACTTTGATTAGTTCCATGTAATCCATGTCATTCACGATTAACCTTAATCCATCAGGAAAAACAATATCGGGCATGCAAAAGTACACATTCACACATATCTCACATGCGAATCTTTCAAGGAACTTGACAAATTCCTTCTTGTCCATTCCAGTAAAATCAACATCATCAAACCTTTGCTTTGCTCCATCTACGTAAGTAATAGAGGGGTACCTGGTAAAAATTCCAGCAAAATATAGATCAATCTTCATGAAAACGGTCATAGCAACAACAAAGTTCCCCGATTTGAGTGACTAACACTTGAAGAAAAGGATAGGACCGAAGAACACATCAACAACAAATTTCGATGCAGGGAAGTTACAGAAGAAAGTTTTAGAAAGGGACAATTGAAGGGTTTAAACGTACAATATCTCTCACTAACTCCTATGCCATGCGGCAATGGCATGAACTAAATTAATCTAGATATGAGGTGGAAATAAAAAAATTGTTAGGTAGGATAGGATCATGGGGTGACTCTTTCATTTTTCCAAGAGTGCAATTTTAAAACAAGAAATAACAAGTTTATGCCCTTAAAATGCAAAAAATAATCATGATGGACCATTTAAACCATTATACGTAACTTTATTGGGTTACAGTTATTTTAATGGCTAAAAATGTAAATTGGTTTTTTTTGTTATTTTTCATAAAGTAATTAATATTTTTTTGCTAAATTTATAGTTTTCTTACCCATTGCAATCTTTGGAGCTCATTTACGGATTCCGAAGATGACAACTATTTTGGTGATTTGATTAGTTTTTTACTATTCTTTTTTAAATAACAAATACGATTATCTTTTTCTTATAATATATATGCCTAAAAACATTTTAGTTCTAGAAAAAATAGAATTAATTATCTTGTTTAATTCAACCTTTGACAACTTTACGTCAAATATGATCAAAGGTATATTCTCATTTGTTCGAAGAAAATCAGAAGACTTCTACTTCCACCATTACAACTTTTCAGCATCACGTGCTACTCACGTGATTCACACCCACCTCTAAATCCAGATAAATGCAAATTGAGGCTTCTTTTCTCTTCTCAATTCTCACCGCGTCTTTTCTCTCTTTTCTCACTCTGTGTGTGTAGACAAAGCTGCGGAAAATCTTTACAGCTTTCCTCGATCAAATCCCTTTAGATTCAATCGCAATCGACATACACTATAAACCACTTCGTAATCTCCAAAAAACTCTGTGTATTACAGCTCCCTGCATCTGCAAAATTCATCTCTCTCCGATGGGGTGGATCTTCTCCTTCCTCTGGTATGCAATCTCTAGATTTCAGTTTAGTATGATCAAATTGAGCATGCGGTTGATTATTCATGTTTATTTAGGGAATTTTTGTATTTTTTTATTATTTGGAAGAGGATTTAAACTTGAAGGGGTTGGTGGGGAGAGCACAAGTCATGTTTTTGAACCGGATTTGTCTTCAAATTCGGTGTTTGTCATTGTTGTATGATTTTTTATCATTTGTTTCCTTGATTTTTTAGTAATATGTGAATTTTTCGGGCCGGGTGCTTTAGCCTTGGTAGCTCCGAGTAGAAGCTGTCCGAGGTTAATTTTCAGATCTAGGGTTTTGTTAGCTTGTTCTATTGAAGTATATAAACTCTAATCTCTATTTATTTTTTGTTATAGCATGATTGAAAGAGATAAATGGAAGTTCATCTTTATTCTATGCTATTAATTGTTCTGAATTTGGGAATGAGATGGTTCTTTTTGCCCTAGATGAAAATATCCTAAACCATTCATCATATTGTAGTAATGCTAACAGTATAATTAAAAATTCTTGATCATGTGACACATGCTATTATCAACCTATGGAATTCTGATATACATATACACCTCCTTTGGCTCCCCATTGTCTTGATTTTCGTGTAGCAACCTGGTTTATAAACTCTTATGATTTGTAAAGATGGTGTTTTTTCTTCTGTTTTTTTATTTTTATTTGGTGGAGTAACTGATTAGTTTTTGGGTTTACAATTATGTCAGTCAAGGCTGAGGCCTGAGATGGTTTCCTCTCCTGTCTAAATGGGCTGCTTTCATTCTACTGTAAGAAAACCGGTTCCTGGGCATGAAAATCCAACTATTCTTGCTTCTCAAACAGCTTGTAAGTTGATCTTTCTTTCATCAATCATGTCATTCTTGTTGCAAAATTTCATCCATTTTAATTGGTAGATTTTGCTTATATTACTTTTCATAGTCATCTTTTTTGTCTCTTTAGTCAGTGTTAGTGAAGTTGAAGCATTATTTGAGCTCTTCAAGAGCATAAGCAGTTCTGTAATCGATGATGGATTAATCAACAAGGTAACTCATATTTCCTTTAATATCCTCTTCTCAACATGAAATCATTATGAGTTCTAGTTTTGATTTTTTTATACATCACTCTTAACAGGAAGAATTTCAGTTAGCACTGTTCAAAAACAGGAAGAAAGAGAATCTTTTTGCAAATAGGGTATGAATTATGATTTTCAGTTTATGTGAATATTTTGTTATTATGTAGAAAAGATTAGTGTTATGCTTATCTCTAACTCCATGCAATTACTTTTGGCAACTTAATGAAATCAGATTTTCCATTTTAGACAGAGTTTCATGTAAAACTTCACTATGAATAACTGCATGCTTATTATAAATATTTGATTTGTCCTTTATCTGATCATTTGTAGTCACTCATGATTTTTCTATTTGCCAAGTGTTGTGTCTTTCATGCTGTCTGATAAGTGATAACACCTGAAAACTGTTTTTAATATCAGTGATAAAGACATATTTAACCTAGGCATATAACTTGTTTAATTTATTAATATTCAAAAAGGCACATCAACACATAATTAAACATACAAACCTTTTGTTTTTAACCTATTAAGACTACATCATTGTCCACATGCTAATCAATTAAATTGGATACAAAT
The DNA here is from genome assembly GCF_052625555.1 of Lactuca saligna. Taxonomy (NCBI): domain Eukaryota; kingdom Viridiplantae; phylum Streptophyta; class Magnoliopsida; order Asterales; family Asteraceae; genus Lactuca; species Lactuca saligna. The sequence goes on from NC_136422.1 coordinate 152,171,449, forward strand.
TAAGATTTAGACTGATATGCACACGATTAATACCTATATAATAATTGTTTTTGACTTTTTGTCTTTTCCAATAAATGATCTCTATTAGATTTCCAAATTAGGTTTTCTTCTAAAAGAAAAGAGTTTTCCTTGTTTTGGTAATTTATATAAACCAAATTCAATTTTCTTGTTATATGTATACATGTATATGCATACAAAATGACATTTTTATTTTATTTTGTATATTTCAGATATTTGATCTTTTTGACGTGAAGCATAAGGGCGTTATTGATTTTGGTGACTTTGTTAGAGCACTTAATGTTTTCCATCCTAACGCCCCTCAAGAAGACAAAATCAGTTGTAAGTTAAATTATAATGTTCATAAAGTATAATATTTATAAATTTCTTATAAATTATTATTATGATTACTAAATTTTTCTTGTTTCAGTTTGTTTCAAGCTTTATGACATGGATGGAACAGGATTCATAGAGCGCCAGGAGGTACTATTCTACTAAATTTTATGCACAAATATAAAAATTTCAACATTTATTTTGTTATTTATATTTTTCCTGTATATTTTTTATAGGTTAAGCAAATGTTGATTGCACTTTTATGTGAGTCTGAGTTGAAGCTGGCTGATGATACCATTGAGGTTATACTTGATAAGGTAATAAATTACAAAAATGGTCCCTGTGCTTTCTGAACTTTACTACTATTGGTAAAAAACTTAAAACCTTTTTCAAATTTGGTCCATGGAATCTTGAAATAAGGATGGGGATCATTTTTTTTTGTTTATTATGACATGAGTATTTAGTTGAGTAGTAAAAGGGTATAATTGGTATTTCCATATTTTTGAGTACAGACGTTTTCGGAAGCGGATGTAGACCAAGATGGGAAGATAGACAAATCAGAATGGCATAATTTTGTGACTAAAAACCCTTCTTTGTTAAAGATTATGACTCTTCCATATCTAAGGTAATATTATATCTAGAAATTTTGGTATATTTTTTTAAAGAAAAGGAAATATACAATATATAATGAACAAATAAATGAAATATATATTGATAAAAGAAAGTGATGTTAAAAATGTAGGGACATTACAACAACTTTTCCAAGTTTTGTGTTCAATTCAGAAGTTGAAGAGATTGCTACATGAATGAAGTGAAGTAAAAAAAATGTTTGTTTGTTATTATTTTGATATTCATCTTTTTAAGGAAGACTAGAATTTTACTTACTTGTGCCTTCTTATGATTGCCTGGTTTTGGTATATTGGCTTTTTGAGGAGAAAAACATTGTTTGTTAGGTTTAACACTTTACAATGGTTGGAGTATTTTCTTTTTTTCTTTTTTTAATATAAGAAGAAATCATGATCATTGTTACTGAAGAAGATGTAGATCTGATTTGATATGATATGATATGATCTGATCCGTTCTATTTAGATGTTGGTCATCGACTCAAAAAATGTATAAAAATGTAAATGTCATTGGATCGATCTCTTATAAATGTATGTTGATTTTTATTTCTTTGTGATTTTCTTATAAAAAAAATATCTTTTTATATCTTTAATTTTTGTTTTTGAAAATATGACAAAAATGTAACCTTTCTTTTTGTTTTGTTTTTAAAAACTATGGCCACAATGGAATATATTATATATACATTTTACAATCCAATACATTGCATTTTATTCATCATTTGTAGTCTTTTTATACCTTTACTTAATTTCTTGGTGAATATTATTACATTACATTCCAAACAAAATACATCAAGCTATCAACTTTTATGTAGTTTCTTGGTGAACATTACTTTACAATACATTTCAAACAAGAGTCAAAAGCCATCAATAACATTAATTCATTACATTACATACTAAACCAAAGCATTAGAGTCCATACTAGAACCTAATATATTCAAGGTTGAAAGGCAATACATACAAGATGGATGCATCATCCTATCAGTAGGAGCATAAGAGTCAACATTATAACCAAACATACCATACCAAGCTTATAATGACCCTAATAGCCAGTCTAACTCCACCTTCCTTCTTAACATCTATATCTTTAGTTGTTTGGTCCCTCCCAAGCAAAGCTTATGTAGTTTATGAAATTGTCTTTCTTTGTACCATTGGTTGGATAGTATTCACAATCTTTTGATTTGTCATGTAGGTACTCAGGATAAAAGATATAAAACTATACCTAACAATGAAGCGGGTTTTGACCATGATCCGATCCAAACCTGTAAGACTTATATGAGTTTAGAACAATGAAGCGGGTTTTGACCATGATCGGGTATGGATCATCACTGTCCCGTTCTGTTTTTAACATGTCCCTTATAAATTTTAAAATTATACATTTATAATTTATACTACTTAACGTTTAATTTTAATTCTAATCGAACATCCAAAGGGCAAAGGCCAAAAGAAAAACAGCTTTTACCTAGGACTCGAAAAATTGACTTCTACCGAGAATCATGATGTCATTTAATTTATATTCATCAAGAAATTATCAAATCTATTATAAATCAATAAAATAATTTATTAAAAGGAAGAAAGTTTGCAGTTGTTATTCGATATAACTACAATTGATAGTCATAAATCAATCGAAAGTTGTTGCAACAGTGATTTTTAATTCCAATTGAAAATCCTCGAGTACGTAATATCCTTTTCAAAATAAACTTTTGATTTATTTAAAAAAAATATTATTTTAAATATTAAGTTATAATATATGTATTTTTATTTAAGAAATGTTATTTTAAGAATTAAGTAAATGTGTTTGATTATTCAAAAAATATATAGGTTATGGGTCAGGTTTGGATATCCATTGGTTTGGTGGATAAGAGTATGAGTTTGATTATTTTAACTCTGTGGGTTACAAAACATGTTTCGAACGGATTTTGAAATTTGTTAAAAGGGTTTGGATTAATGTTAATTCGCTCCAAACCCTCTCCATTGTCAGGTCTATATAAAACATATGGTTGCGTTTTTTTAAGGAAAATTCTCTACTTTTCCAAGAAAAGTGGAAGTTTTGAAAATGTGTTTCGTTTGATGGCTTTTCCAAAATTTTCTCGTGTTATCCATAATTACAAAAAACTTCGAAAACTGATAATTATTATTTTCCACATTTTTCATGTGTTTTCCAAAATTACAAAAAACTTGAAAACTCCTACCCCACGCTCCAACTCCCACCAACACCCATGACCCATTCTCTCTCAAAATCTCTCCCAAACTTTTGTGATCCGACTTCCAAGTCTCGAGCATTTTAGCGAGGTGTTGCGACATTGGAAATCCCGACAAAAAGAAGTATTCACAGTCGAAGTCTTGTCCGCGATTTTTCGACTTTTTGTTGGAAACTTTGTTGGAAGTTTTGAAAATGTGTTTCGTTTGATGGCTTTTCCCAAATTTTCTCGTGTTATCCATAATTACAAAAAACTTCGAAAACTGATAATTATTATTTTCCACATTTTTCTTGTGTTTTCCAAAATTACAAAAAATTTGAAAACTCCTACCCCACGCTCCAACTCCCACCAACACCCATGACCCATTCTCTCTCAAAATCTCTCCCAAACTTTTGTGATCCGACTTCCAAGTCTCGAGCATTTTAGTGAGGTGTTGCGACATTGGAAATCCCGACAAAAAGAAGTATTCACAATCGAAGTCTTGTCCGCGATTTTTCGACTTTTTGTTGGAAACTTTGTTGTTTAAAAGGGATAAGCTGAAGTATTAGTTGGGGCTAGCTTTCATACGAATCTTCAACCTTAATCAAGTGAGTGTATAGTTACTTTCATGAACATGATTTTAATAAAAGTATTTATTAGAAATATTAAATATATGTTGAAAGTTTATATGTGAATTAAATGTTTATCATCTGGAATACGTGTTAAATGTTTATTTGATAAAATACCTTGTGCAAACTAGATATGGTTAAATATGTGTTAAAGAGTATATATATATATATATATATATATATATATATATATATATACCTTGTGCAAACTAGATACGGTTAAATATGTGTTAAAGAGTATATATATATATATATATATATATATATATATATATATATATATATAATATTATGTGATAATTTTAATGTTTATTATCTGGAATATGTGTTAAATGTTTATTTGATAAAATACCTTGTACAAACTAGATGTGGTTAAATATGTGTTAAAGAGTATATATATATATATATATATATATATATATATATATATATATATATATATATATATATATATATATATATATATATATATATATATATAATTATTATGTGATAATTTTAATAGAAGTGTTATTACTTAAAAGATTAATATTAAATACCCGATACTCTGCAATTAGATATATACACTAAATTAGGATATTGTTGTCTAAACATAGTTGATATTGAAAATTGATTACAAGGATTGCAATATAGTCTGGTTTCTAAACTAAGACATATAAAGGATGCTTAGATCCAATTAAGTTGGCTAATAGTATAGTTGTATATTGTATTGAAATAAATGACATAAATAGGAAAACAGTTTTTGGATGATGATTACAAACATTATAGTTTCCTCTAGTGATGGAGTAAGACTTATAAATAATGTTTAGTTCAAGTTGAAAGAGTACTTAGTTATACCCTGTACTATAAAGATATTACATAGGTAGGAAATTTGATTACTTGTATTGTAATATTGTCTAGTTTTACAATAAGGCCCAGATGAGATACTTAGTTCAATTAAGTTTAGATAATGAGTAGCATCATATTAAGGGTATGTGCGAGATGAGAATGGAGAGTAAAACTTTATTTGATGACATTGATGATTGGTGGGGTACGTTTTACATACATGAATACTATATTAGTGTTCCCCTATTCTTTTAGACAACCAGAAATGGTGTGTCTCTTTTAGACAACCAAAAATGATGTGTTTGTTGTAGACATACAAATAGGGTGTGTATGTAGCAGACTACTGCTAGGTATGCCTGAGTCATCTAGCACAGTATAAATGATTACCCATGACTAGACTCAGTCTTATGGTGTTAATGAATTATATACTAAATCAAATAAATAGGATTATATGTCCATTCAAGTACTCCATCCCCTTTATGGCTGCCCTTATTGACTAACGTCTGATGCAAAGGAATCCTCGAAGCTGTATAGTCGACTTTGTTGCTTACAATGATCCATCATGATAGATCTTTTAAGATTACTGTTATAGGATCAATATATGAGGATCAAAGAGATGAGTAACTAAGGGTAAAGCGTCTTTTATACTTTTAGTTAGTTTCTTTGTCGGTGAATATTACATTACATTCCAAGGAAAATACATAAAAACTATTCTAATAACATTAATTTCTTGTTAAACATAACATTCTAAACAAGAAAAGAATTAAAAGCCGTCAATAACATTAATTTATTACACTACATACTAAACCAATACATCAGAGTCCATACTAGTACCTAACATATTCAAGAGTCAAAGGTCATACATACATGATACATTATGCTATCAGTAACATAAGAGTCAACATTACAACCAAACATTAAACATACCAAGCCTACAATGAAATGGCCTTCATAGCTGATCTAACTCTACCTTCCTTCTTAACATCTACATCTCCCTAGAAAGTGCTGGTGATTTTAGTGCCACCATGTCATTTTATGTAACTGGAACTAACATGTGAGCTAATGGGCTTCTTAATTTGTACTATAATATATGTATGGGTTGGTGCGGAGTGCACACATGTATAAGATCGAATTAGAACCCGGTTTGACGACTAGTCAGGGGTCCGGGGGCAGCGCCCCTGGGTCCGGGGTTTCCAAAAGGGTAGCTCCCTTTTGGCAGGGTCTAGGGGCAGCGCCCCTAGCGGGTCCAAGGGGCAGAGCCCCTGGCTGGGGTCCCACTAACGAAAATCTCACCGAAATTTACATATGGAAACATCGTGGAAAATTCAATTTCTTAAGGGTGATTATGATAAAACTAACGAAAATCGTTAGTTTTGGTAACCCTAAATCCTCATTAAATCCGGATTATCCCGACTTGCTTCCAAATCAACTAATGACGGCCCAACCCTAATAAAACCCTAATCTCGTTTATTATATAAACGACTCTTCAGTCTTAGAAGAGGGTTACAAATTTTAGCTCTCATTTTCATCAAACTCTCATGGAATCTCTCTAGCAAATTGGCTTATGATTTCTGTGCCTAGAATCGTAAGTGTCCACTTAGATTATCCTAGGCTGAATTTCTTACAACCCAGACATAGGGTAGAAATATAAGTTCGAAAAGTACTCTCACGATCCAAATTGGTATCCAGATCTCCATCATAAACCCTATTATTTTCTTAAAGAAAGCTTGTGTAGTTTATGAATTTTTTGTGGGTTGATTAAAGAAAAATATTTGCAATCCTTTGATTTGTCGTCATGTATGTATGTAATAAAAAAAATAAAATATAAAAACTGTGGTTTTAATTTGTCATCATATAGGTAGGTAATAAAAAAAATATAAGAATTGTGGTTACATTTGATTGTGAAAATTCTCTAGTTTTCCAAAAAAAAAAATCAATATTGTGTTTGGTTTGATGATTTTTTCTAAAAATTTCTTGGATTTTTTTTTCGTAGAAGTACAAACAACTTAGGAAACCCAAATGATAACTATTATTTTCCATACTTATCATCTCAAATTTTTTAAAAATATATAAACACACCCCCGATGCTACTCTAGTAGTGAAGTTAGGTAGTTAAGGGCATATTTGCAACCGAAAATCGGTTCACCATGAACCGATGAATTGAAATGCCGATTTGCATCGATTTAAAATTATTATAATTGGGACCGGTCTAGCGATATAATCCGAACCAATTTTTCTAGAGATGAATATTATCACTTTTTTGTTTTTTCTAACGACTATATAGCTGTTTTGAGCTGTTAGAGGCTCATTTTTTGGTTTCTTTTGTCCATATTAACCTTTCATTGATAGTATAAGTAGATATTATATGTTGATGGTTAATAAAAAACGCTCTGAAGTCAAGCAATGGATCCAACCTCCGTTGGTGTTGGACATTCATCAAATCAATATTACCACTGTTGCCATCAAAGAAACAAATAAAAACCTAGAGATTTGGTGCAAATATGATTAGTGTATAGTGTCGGGCAGTCGAAATAAAGCGCAATGCAAGAAATGTGGTGTTTTTTTCAAGGAAAAAAGAATTCAACATTGAAAACTTATATGAACAAGAGATGTCCATCCATGAAATTTAGGCCGGGGCATAATCAACAACAATGACGAAAGATACTACATTGTAAAATTACGAAGAGGCTAAAGTTTGGAATAGGATTGTGAAGTTTGTGATTCAAGAATGTTTGTATTTTGACTACTTCAACAATAAGTGATTAACTTCTGTCATCAAAGCTACTCTCCAACTGAGATATTGACATGTAAGTCGTACATCCCTTATACGTGATTGTATTGAAATGTGGCAACCTGCACAAAATGAAATAATTTTAGGATTTCAAGTTCTAGAAACGTTGTAAATTTAACTTTGTTTGTCATTTGTGCTGCGTAGAAACGTAGATTGTGGCCAAAGTCAAACAATTGAAAGGCAAACGCAATCAAAGTCGCAAATACGTCCGAATCCAAATTATGTGTTTTGGGTTACGGAGGAGAAACGTAATTGGGCCTTATACAGGCCCAATAAAGAAACACGTGCGAATCACATGATAAACATGACTCCTTGACCTTTGTACATTAAGTGCAAATCCGCCCTGGCTCACAAAATCACACCCAAAATTGTTACACTCTTTCCCCCTTTTCTCTCTTCCCTCTGACATTACTTCACAAATCAAACTTTCCAATTCACAGCACCCAACCCAACAAAGATCGAACAACACTTGGAGAAAAATCTGTAAATTCTGACGCCTCCCATTCATGGATTTATCGGAGCAAGAGGTAGACTTGTTCGGTGATTTAGAATTCGAAAACGAAGATACCCATAAAAAGGAAGAAGATAGCCAACAATCCTCGTCGTCTTCTTCATCATCGTCATCTGGAGGGTCATCTTCCTCATATTCATCTTCCAATCGGAGCAGTAGCGGAGGAGCGGGAAGTGGCAGTGGTAGTGATAGCAGCGGCGGTGGTTCTGTCAGCGGTGGCGCTGCTGGCGGCGATGGTGGTGGTCGGGCTGTGGCTGGGGCTGAAGAAGTGGAGGAAGAGGAGGATAATGGTGAAGTGAAGTCAAGTTATTATAATCAACAGTATGGTTATGATGATGATTATAATGTTGTTGAAGAAGATAAAGATTTGTTTGGGTCTGACAATGAAGAATATATTAAAACCCAAATTGCTAGCCCTTTTCCTGTTCCTGGTAATCAATTTATTTTCCGTATTCATTTATTCCAATTCAAACTTTTCATTTTGGAGAATGTAAGGAGGAAATATAATCATTACATGGAAACTTACCTATCTCGTATCTTTACTTATCCTTTTCTAAAGGGTTTGTTTTTCTGAAACCATTTTACTCTTTCTGTACTGAAAAACATTTGATTTTGAAGCATGTAATGTAAAAATTTTCAAGTTTTGAGGATCACTCATGTGGTTGAAGATGCTCTTTTGCCGAGGTAGCATGAATTTTACGCAAAACAAAGGAATAAAGATTGATGTCTATTGCTTCTTTAGCCAAATTATTGTTAATGATGGAACTTTAAGGTTTAAGGCTATTTCCAGAGTTCTTATTATGACTACTAAATTTGGTAGTTTGTTGCATCTGTATATATGGCTTTAAGACAGTGTTGATTTGGTATAGGTTGATTTCAATACCACACTACTTGCTGCAATTTCATGATTTGAATATTAACTTCCCATGATTCGGATTTGATAAAGAATTTGAAAAAGTTTTCTACTTTATGAAATTCGATAGACCTTCCCATTTCTTTTCATATCCATATGGAATATGCATACACACCTTCATCCACTTTACCTAATCTTTACATTCTAAACCATGTGAATTTACAGTTTTACCCCAACCCCCACCTCGTAACACAAACAACCCAAGCAGAGGTGGTTTTGGGCGTGGTGGTAGGTGGCAAAATGACAGAGGAGGAGCTGGCATCCTTCCTAGGCCTGGAGGCCCTGGACCTTTTGCACAGAGGCAAAATTACGGATATGGGTCTAAGTTTTATGCCCCTCGTAATGATGAACGCTTTGTTTCTGAACTCAAGTTTTCAAAGAGTGAAGAAACATTATCAAGGAAAGTCATAGCATTTCAAGAGGTAATACATGTCTCATCTCATCACATGTTTCTTTTTAGGTTATATACATTCATGAATGTTGCTAGGTTTGATTCTGAAATAGTTGTAATATAAATTGTTATACTTTCCAATTTAAGGATTTTTTTGGATGGTTTCACTTTCATATAGCCCTCTGAACTTGGTTGCTATAGCCGTGTGGAAAGTGGAGAAGTTTACTTTGATGATAGTAGTTTGGTGAGTCTTATTTATATCTTAATTTCAATGACTATATGATATATTAAAAGGATAAAAGTTTACACTTTGTTCTACACTCTCAGAGGCTTTTCAAGAGACTTATTACCGAAGATGTAGGTGCTGATTTAAACCAAGGTTTTGATACTTTTATCGAGAAGAAAGGTAATTAAATTAAAAATTAGCAACTTTTTGTTGCATATAGATATATATAGTAATGATTTTAAGTTTTCTATAGCTATAGTCTATAGGGTTTTTATGTAAAGGTATTTACTTTGCAGCCGATCTTTTGTTGTTTTTCTTATATTGGCTCTAGATTTGGGATCCCAGGGCTTTGGTGATCTACTTGCTTGCATTCGAAGCAAAAATATTCCCTTACAAAATATGCACTTTGTGGTGAGTGTTTGTTTCTTTATTTGCCTCACATTATCTTTCAAGAAACTAACTTTATGTATTTGTTTCTTCACAGACTTATCGAAACAACCTCAACAAGGTAACTTCTTACAACTTTTAGTCAAACTTTATGACTCATCAACATACATGTAGAGATTTGTTTCCTTATGGAATAAAAAAGATTTAAAATTTGTTGTGCAATGAATAAAGTGTACAAAGTGTTTATTTGCAGATATTGGCAACTGCTTATTTGAGGCATGAGCCATGGGAAATGGGAGTTCATAAAAGGAAAGGTGTTGTGTATCTTGATGTACATAAATTGCCTGAAAGGCCACAAAGTGAGCTCGATCGTAGGAGGTATTATTATTATTATTATTATTAAGTGTGTGTGTGTGTGTGTGTGTGTTTAAAAGGGTTTCTATAAATCTATTGCTTCTATAAATCTTTTTTGTTAAACATTGAGAAAACTAAACCCTGTTGATTGTGTTAGTTTATAAGAATATGCATTTGGCTTATTGGATTTTGAAATGAATGTTAGTATTATAATTTATAAGGGTGTTGAAGAATACATATTTATTTAATTATTTATTGAATTTAGGTGTTATTGGGGATATTGTTTTGAGACACTTGCTACTGAAGATCCAACAAGAGATGATGGAGAAGGGATACATGATGTGAATGCAAATGTTGAATATTGTTCTGTGATTAAAACCAAATTAGGTGCACACAGGATTTTAATGGGTGCTGAAATGGATTGCTGTGATTCAACTGATGAAGGAAGGAGATTCTATGTGGAATTGAAAACAAGTCGTGAGGTTACTGATTTTTTTTTTTTTAAAAAAAGAAAATTTTAATCATCCCTCATTGCCCAAAATGATAAAAAAGATAAGACTCTTTTGGTATAAATTTGCAGTTGGATTACCACACTGAAGAAAGATTTGAGAGGGAAAAGCTACTCAAGTTTTGGGTATATTATTCTATTTCTAGCTCTAATACATTATAAAAATTTAAGGGTATATTTTGAAAGTTTCAAGGGTATTTATAATATCTTTGTTTGGGAATATTTATTTATTTATTTATAAAATTACAGATCCAGTCTTTTCTTGCTGGTGTCCCTTATATCGTCATTGGATATAGGTATGTATGTCTTGTTAATTAATATAAAATATATATATATATATATATATATATATATAAAATATATTATATATTATGTTTAGCAAATAAGATTTAAATAAATTGTTTCTTTCTTTGCAGGGATGATTCTGGTAGGCTTGTACGTACAGAGAGATTAAGAACAAAAGATATAACACATAGGGTCAAAATGAAAAATTATTGGCAGGTAATCTTAAATTACCTATTTACCCCTCCTCCTAACTCCTAAAAAACATTATATGTGATTTATGTGTCTTGAATCTGATTGATGAACAGGGAGGGGTATGCTTAGCGTTTGCTGATGAGGTTTTATGCTGGCTTTATGGCACTGTTAAAGAGAGTAAGATTTTTTTGTTTTTTGTATTTTCTATCAAGGGGTATTTTAGTCTTTTTGTTAACTTATTGTTTTGGTATATAATAGATGAAGACTACATATTGCAATTTGCTGCACCGTTTACCCGTTTGGAGCTTCTACAGGCACAATCTTGCCCACAAGAAATAACTGATCATGTTCAACAACTATGAATATGAAACTCTTTCTTGAACAAATCATGAAAAAAGATTTACCTAAATTAAGTTTAAGACCATATTATATATAGATGGAAGAATGCCCTGAGGCCAAAAATGCCTCTTTTGAAATCTGGGCATGTTGATTTTCAGCAGGATATATTATATATATAATATATTTGTAGGCATAGCTCAACAGATGAGGGAAATTGGATGTTTAAATTTGAATATTTGATAATAACATATTATTATGTACTTGTAATGAATTGAATGATCTAACTTTTTATTTTTTCTACTAGTATTTGTTTTGTTGTGGAAAGTGTATCAATATGCTTGCTTCTTCAGATAACCAATAAGTTTGCATCTTCATCCATCATAATTACATAACCAAATCCTGCTTCTAGGGTCACTTGCATATAAGATTTCCTTTGTTTTCTTGTACAAGATTTCATAGTCCAAATACCCTTTTATTCGGGCATCTTTGGAAGCCTTATGTTGTCCAAATACCTTGCCTTTTGATTCTCCAAACTCCCCATGCTCATTAAGAATGGTTTTATAAACCAACAAAACTTAATGTGTGTTTTTTTTTTCTTCTCAATGAAATCATTATCCAATGCCTTTCCTTCACTACTTCAAAATCAACAGGATCAAAAGATGAATCATTACAAATTTGTAACAAGTTCATCGGCAATGTTATCAATGTCTCTGGTCTCCACCACTCGTATTGACATCCGTGCATCTTGTGAGTTAGTTTTGTGATTCTTACATGTCTGTGTCGCTAATACAATCGTGCTTTATAAATTTTGGTTAAATGGGGTAAAAAAAACTGATTTTAGTTTTACGATGAGATTGTGAAGCCTATCATTATTAGATTTTGGAGGATTATAAAAGGGAGAGAATCCCTAAGGCTAAGGGTTCTCATTGTAACGTCAACCAAAGGAAGAGAGGAGAGAGGGAGATCAGTCTTGGTGCTAGGGTTTGTGGTTTCTTAGACAAAGAAACCATTATTTAGTGTCGATTGTCAGTCATTTTATTTACAAAACAAAATCAATAAAAAATCTGAAATGTCATTATTTATAAAAAACAACTAAAAAGTCTTTTTTCTATTTAAAATTAATACAACTGGATGAGTATTTATAATCGGCTAAAATCTCAAACGTGAAAAGATTATTCGTGCTTTTGCTCATTTTTATAATAAGGGGTGACTTTATCGAAAACAATATAACAATACTATAGGAGGAGAAAGAAAGAAGAGAAAAGATTCAAGAAAGGGGTATAAATAGTTGTCTGATGTTTAAGAATTATATGTCATCAATAATGTAAGAATAGTAATAGTGTACCTGTCAATAATGTAAAATATATGTTTGTGTTTTGCAATAATGTAAATCGGTTTGTATCAGACTCTTGAAAAGTCTATAAATAGGGCATTGCCCATTATTAATAAAGCATAGTTATTGTGTGTAAAACTTGAATACTCTTAAAGCTTTCTCTATTGAAATTTATATTTCTGAATAACAGAGCTTGTATTCGAATTATCAATTATAAACTTGTATTTAAATACATATCATCAAACGTAACATTCATGTTAGACATCTTATCTCTCATCATCATTATTATTTGTATTACATTCCATTTTGGTATGAGGGTGGGGGTGGGGGGTGGGGGGGGGGGGGGATCGGATAGAGAAGATGCCTCCGACGACTACTAGAAAAGGCCGTCGGAGGTGGACGATGCCGACTATAGGTTGTGATCAGTAGTATGGTTTTAACTTAGAACTCTGATACAATGAAAAATAGTAACTTGTTTTGATTAATGGTGGAGGTTAAACCTTATATAAATAAATTATAGAAATTGCCTAACCTAAACCCTCATCACTAACATTGAAAATTCTTAACACACACAAAAAAAAATTACAATAAATAAATAAATTCCAAATAAAAGCCTAAAATTTTATTATTTTGTAGATTTGTTTGTCATTGTTACATATTAAAATTATGATATATATATATATATATATATATATATATATATATATATATATTTTGTTATGAAAATGGTTTTTATAGATGTCTAATATAAAAAACTACAGAAAATTTTATATTAAAAATTTAGGTTCATTTTAAAACAACATTGTTTGAACTATTTTAAAAAAAAATGTTTTTCCTAAATTAAAAAAAAAAAAAAAAAAAAAACTTTATTATAGTCTAATGTGTGATTTTCTACGCCTCCAAGCGCCAGTAAACTCATTTAGATCAAGGAATTACCCGTTTCGCCCCAAACCGACTTCCATAATCTATTTCTACGATTCTAAGGCGGAGCAAGGTTAATTGCAGATGGAGGAGACCGGTGTAGCCATGTCGGAGAAGACAGATACTACTACTAGCAGAGACAGCGCTTCAATGGAATCGACGATGGAGAGATTGTCTCATTTAGAGAACCTCTACTTTCCTAGGGCTCAACAATCCTCCGCTCTCCTTCCTTCACAACGTAAATCTATCCTCCAAGATCTTTACTCCCGCGACGTCCCTGTGTTTTTAGGTAATTTCAGTTTCCTATTACCCATCTCTAATTCTTTCTTGAAATTTTGTATTTCAGTATTACCCGATCAATTGTTTTTCTCCTCTACTTTTAATTGCTTGATCAATATCGAATTAGAGTTTACATTCGTTACCTTTACGAATTCACTTCTATAGACACAAAACCCTGAAGTTTGTTCACTTCATGTAATATGTTTGATATATTACAGTTGTTAGTTTAAGGCATTGGTTATCTGTATAACCTTAGTTATGAAATTTGTTCATGCTTTAAAGGTTGTTATTGTAAATTTACATTCATCTTGTATGCATATTCAGAGCGCTATGGATCACTACTAACATTGGAAGAGCTTAAGGAATTCGATACATTAAGTGATGATTATGAAATCAATTGGCATCTAAATCATCTCCGAAGCTTGATTAACCCAACATCCGAGGATTTGAAATCAAGATCTGCAAAGATAAAGAATCGGAGGCGTGCATACATGGATAAACTGATGTTCGATGGGAAATTCTTCTCTGAGGATGCAATGAGGGATAGAGAACCTTATCTACACCATGAATTTGTGGGGAAATTTCAAGATCAAAGTGGAAGACGCATGGCTAGACCTGGGGAAAGGTGGTCAGAGACATTGATTAGGAGGGCTGAGGAAGCACTTTTGGTGGAGAAAATTAGGCGGGAACAGCAGAGATTGGGTGTTGATGAAAGAGAGTGGGTGGGGAATGAGAGACAACAAGAAGAACAAGAAGAAGAGGAGGAGGAAGAAGAAGAAGAGGAAGAGGAAATGGAGGAAGGAAATGATGGTGATGATAATGTTAATGGAAAGATGCATCAACGTGAGGTAATTCTTTTCTTTATGTTTATTGAAATATCTTGTGATTTGTTTTCTATTATTGTTGGGTTTTAAAGAATATGATGATAATCTTTAAAGTTGTATTTGATTATTGATATAAAATGATTCTTGAACATGGTTGGTGTTTGTTCTTTTAGGTTCTCCCAGATGACAAGGGTAATTTAGTCAATGCAGAAGCATCAGAAGCTACAAGTATATTATCAACCGAAGAGATGGAAGATCGAATGGATCAGTTTACACATGTGATGCAACAGAAGTTTCTTGCAGGTGAAGATGATGAACATTTTAATTACGTGAGTATAGATGAAGATGAGACATTGGATGATCATTGGATGAAGGAAGCTAATTATGATGCTGAAGAGAAATACTTTGCTGATGTTTGAAAAGTCAAAGCCTCCTCCCATACTTTTTTTTTTTTTTTTTTTTTTTTTTTCTTTCAAATTTGGTAGATTTCTGCTTTTTTGGGTGTGTTTCTTTAATCTGTAATGATGTGTAAATTGGATAGTTATTTTAGTTATATGGTTTTTATATTCATATCGATTTTGGTTCATCCACCATTTTGTCTTTTATCTCATTTATCTATTAATATGTACTCAACTAGGAGTTGCAAACTTGCACAATTTTCTATTAATATGTACTCAACTAGGAGTTGCAAACTTGCACAATTTTGCAGAAAGCCTGGATTAAATAAAAAAAAATAGCAACATAATTTTGGATAGATATTATAAAATACAGTTAAAACATATTTGATTGGAGGCAGATTTGTAGATATAAGATTATGGGAAAATGACCTTTGAGGGTAATAAAGTGTTCTATAAGTACTCATTTGGTCTCTTATCTTTTTTTTTAATCTTTATTATACCACTGAACTTACTAATCCTGTTCACCAAAACCCTTGATACCGGTTGTTGTAGGTTACTAGTTATGTAGATATTACGTGGCATTATGTGCAATAAACTGGGCTTATTAATTGCAAAGTTGCAGTATTGCATCGTTCTTGCCCTAGATCGATATGGATGCTTCTTCTTCTTCTTCTTCTTCTTCTTCTTCTATTTCTTCCAAACAAAATGCTGAATTTCAACCTGAAAATCCTTGTTATTGTGGGTTACCATCTCGTGTACGAACTTCACGAACTAAATACAATCCAGGAAAAAAATTCAAATTGTGCCCTAACTCCATGGTAAAGCAAATGTTTTGTACTTTTCGTTTAATCTTCTTCACGACCCAAATGTTTTTTACTTTTTGTTTAATCATCTTTCTTTAACCAATTTGTTACTTTTTTCAAGAATGAAGGACCAAAATGCAAGTTCTGGGAATGGTTGGAGCCTAAAACCCCTGAAAATGAAGTCAATTCTGGGAAGGACAAAAAAGAACTGTGCAATTTAACTCTCAAAGTTTCTATATTGGAAAACGAGATCAACATTTGTAAGATGAAGATGGAACAAGAAAACTTGGTTGTTAGACAAGAGTTTGAAAAACTCAAATGGAAGTTATTTACTCATAAAGTTGTGATGATTGTGTTGTTTCTATTGTTTGTGTTTAAGAACTAGTTAGTTTAGCTGTATTCAAAGACTAAATGTAATCCTTAATGTTGTAATTTGTTTGATGTATTAAGACTAAATCTTTTTGATTAATGATAGTTTGATGTTTTGAGTGCTTTCCAAGAAGTATTAATGTGTTTAACAGGTTAGTGAATTGGACATGACGCATGGGTAAAATGGTCCATATTAAAGTTGGCAGTAATTAATTGTTAATGTCTTGATGTGATCCAAGGGTAAAATGGTCCATATTAACCACATTGGATACATCAAACATTTCTTAATGTATTAAGACTAAATATTGGCATTAATTAATTGTTAATGTCTTGATGTGATCCAAGGGTAAAATGGTCCAGATTAAATTTGGTAGTAATCAATTGTTAATGTCTTGATGTGATCCAAGGGTAAAATGGTCCAGATTAAATTTGGCAGTAATCAATTGTTAATGTTTTGATGTGATCCAAGGGTAAAATGGTCCAGATTAAATTTGGCAGTAATCAATTGTTAATGTCTTGATGTGATCCAAGGGTAAAATGGTCCAGATTAACAACAACATCATCAAACATTGCTTAATGTATTAATACTAAATCTACTTGATTTATGATAGATAATATAAGATTAAACAATCTATATGCAAATAACCGTACACCAAAGCATATAGATAAAAGACAAAGTTGTAATATTCCATCAGCATGTGCACTATTACAAAAGTTGTGCCCACAATTGTCCTAATATGTCAAAAGATGTGCCATGTGCCATGATTCTTAAAGTTTTCCCAATTACATAATTACAAGATTAAAAGTTTGTCTTTCCAAAAAAAAAAAAAAACATAAAATCATTCCAACACCATTGGGTTGTGTCCAGTGCTTCCTTCTTTCTTCAAAACCTTCCTCCTCAACCCTATCTTGGTAATTCTTTCTGAGTATTTTCGTATCCTTTTCCTAGTTGTAACTGGTTGAGCAGGGACATCAACATTTGGATGTGGATCATCTACTTGAACTGGTTCAACATGTGGAGCTGGATCATCAACTAGTTCAACATGTGGTACTTGAACTGGATCCACTGGATCTGCTTGAATTGGTTCAACATTTGGAGCTGGTACTTGAATTGGATCCACTGGATCTGCTTGAACTGGATCCACTTTACCTGCTATACAAATATGTAGTTAATGAGTTGGATGTTCCATTTAAATTATATTGTTTTAATATCATACCTTTCTCTTTTTTACATTTTTTTAGGTTTCTTGTTTTTTGGCCTTGAAGTGGATGCTACATCTGCTGGTCTAGTAGGACATGTTGATCTATTATGGCCCTTTTCTCTACAAATAGTGCATCTATTAACTGAACCTGCTTTTGAGATAGTATGGCTTCTTTTCCCCTTGCTTTCCATCTCAGATTGATCCTTTTTCCTTTTAAGGGTTGGCCTTCCTGGTAACCTTCTTTTTTGAGGAGGCAATGGCTTCATGTAGGGAGCCTCAGGCCACATGGAACTACCATTAAGTGGGTTAATGGTATGGTTGTAACAAGTCAAGAACATGGTTGTATGGAACCATGGTGTAACATAATCCTCTGCATTCCTGTTGAGGTATGAAATGGCTGCCACTGCATGCACACATGGGATACCTGATACTTGCCAAGATCTACATCCACATGTGTTGTTGTTAAGGTCCACAGCATATCCATCATTTCCAATCCTAACCTCATATTTTTGTACCCCAGAAGGTATAACTCCCCAAAATCTGTCCACAAAAATAACAAATTCTATTAATCTACTAGATGACATATTAATACATATAAAATACAAGTTATATCATACCTTTGCTGTTTCTTTAACTTTGATATCTTTAATCTTATAGATGGGCATATTTTTAAATTACCCCAACTTTGTCCCTCTAGCAGCATTCTATACATCCTCTCCATTGCATAAATCCGAATCTCTTCCAACATGGTGAGGAGTGGTCTCTTCCTAGCAAGATCAATAACAGAGTTGAAACTTTCTGATATGCCATTCTCATAAGCATCACAAGCCCTATCCACTTCAAAGAATGCCCTGCACCAACTTTTAGGGTCCCTTTCCATGAGGTGTTCATAAGCTAAAGGGTCAATTGTTTTTATGTAATTCATTTCTGCCTCAAATTTAGGTTGAGTAGTACTTGCAGCGGCTGCCCAAAACAACTTCCTATATTGTTCACATTTGAATCTTTTCTTGAAGTTAGCATAGATGTGCCTAGCACATTGTCTATGCTCTGCTGTTGGAACTCTTTCTTTGACAGCCTCTACCAATCCCTAAAAGAAACAAGAAATGGATGACATAACAAAAAACATTGAACTCAAACAAAACATAAAAGAAAATATACCTTGTGTTGGTCTGATATGAGGGTCAATCCATGATCAATTCCCATTTCAATATCATCTAGTAGGAGGTCAAGAAACCACTTCCATGTTTCCTTATTTTCTACTGCCACCACAGCCCATGCAATAGGGAAGATGTGGTTGTTTGCATCCCTACCCATAGTTGCTAACAGTTGGCCTCTACATATACCCTTTAAAAAACAACCATCTACCCCTATTACCCTCCTACATGCTGCAATCCAACCATCCTTCACACCCTTAAAACAAACATACATTTTAGAAAAGTAAGTGGTGGAATCGGGCATGACATCCACATCTATCTTTACTGTTGAACCAAGATTTGTCCTCATTATTTCTTCACCATAACTCCATACTTTACCATAATGTTCTATCAAGCTACCCTCTATCTCATCCAAAGCATATCTCCTAGCATTTCTACATTGAGTCACACTAACAATCAAGTTAAACTTTGTACTCACTTTGGCTTTCATTTTCCTTATGCTCATTTTGGGGTTCTTCAAAAATTGATTCTTAAAATGTTTTCCAATCCATTTATATGTTACAATGGAACCAAGTTTGAAGACTCTTGAACAATTATGGTCATCAACTAAGGACTTAATCTGGAAAGACCTTTCACTACTCATCCAGGAAGCCCACAGTCTAAAAGGACAAGAGGGGTTCTTGCTATCTTTACAACATCTCACTAATAACCTATGACTATCATTTTTCTCATAATAAAGATTGTACCCATTCTTCACTGCATAGTTAGTCAAACAATTTTTCAATTCCATAGGGTTAGAGAATCTCATACCTAGAATTGGCACCATTTTGTCCCATTTCTGGTTCTCATTATGGACAGGGTACACTGGTTTGTCATCCCTATTGTTGGTTTCAACCTCATCAGTTTCAAGCTCATCATTTTTATCCTTAGAAATACCTGACACCCGGTGTAAGAATTCATCACCAACAGTTTTGTCAAGAGAAGGAATGTAACCATCTGCTTCATGCTCATATGGAATATCATCAGAAAGTTGTGACTCTTTATCATCACCCACGTCTGGCTCAGAATAATGCCCTTCATCATCTTCTACTACTTCCATATTAGCCCAATCAAGTACAGGTTCATTTTCATGGTCTATATACACATTCATTGTTAGACCAACTTCATCACTATAACCCGTTTCAATAAACTCATAGTAGTCAGCATCATTCCCAATTCTCCTAATACCCTCTGCCAATGGTTCATTTCTAGTGCAATAATATACATTATCGCAACTGCCTTCAATCAACTTTTCAATGAACAACTTAAAATCTTTGAGATCCATTCCACCAAAATCAACATCAGCGATTGAAACAACAACAGAGTTCAAGTACACTAATGGTTTTGGTGCAAATAAACCATTATAGTGTACATAAACTGTCAAATACTTACGGAGTTTGGAATCGGAGGCCATCTTCTTCACTGTAACACTCGCATTCACCACTTCTCTTCAATTTCGTAACTGTATTCTTCGATTAAACCCTAACTGTAAGGAGAATTGGGGGTGAAAGAGTAATGGGTTTGCAACGTGGTCTAGGTCCACGTAATACGACATGTCATCTCTACTTAAATGAGATAATCGGCATAACAGGTGATAACCGGTATCGAGGGTTTTGGTGAGCAGGATTAGTAAGTTCAGTGGTATAATAAAGACAAAAAAAAAGATAAGGAACCAAATGAGTACTTATAGAACACTTTATTACCCTCAAAGGTCATTTTCCCTAAGATTATTTTATAAGTTTATTTGAAGTTGTTAACTCTTTTATATGTATAAATAAGAAATTGTTCGAATTCTGTATTTTGGTGAATAAGGCGATATTTAGAGTATCAGATTCAATTGAAAACGAAACACAATTTATTACATTCTTATGTATTCGAATGTCCTTAAAGCTTCATATTTAACATGTTGTACAAAAAATGTACTTAATAATGATAATGAAAAAAAAACAGTGCTTCATAACGATATAAAGGACAAATTTTGAAAGGTTTGGTTGGGTTATCAATGTTTAACCCATATAATTATTAGGTTGGGTTGGAAAATATATAAACAAATCAACCTTATAAAAATATAAAAATGTTGGGTTTTGTTAACATATCAACCAATGTAAATAACCAGGATTTGGTTGAATTAAGTTGGTTGAACTCGAATCCAATCAAATTCGATCCATTATCAGCTTTAATTTTCTTGGTGTTTTGTAAAATTACAGTAGTTATTCATGAAATCACGTATCCCAAGAATCAATGCATTTATATGTGAAGTTGTTTTGCAAAATTAATAAAATTCAGAAAATATTCATGAAACTATTTTTGTCAAGAAAAAGCTATCTTTGTGAGACCACTATTATAAAATTAAAAGTTGATGTTAGATAGATTTAAAAAATAAATAAATAAATAAGTTAATTATTTAGTAGTTAGGTTTCCATTTTTAGTAATTTTGTGATTAGAAATCTCACTAACGATAATGAGATGACTTCTTGACTTACCCAACGACTGATTTCTTAATGTCCGTGAATTTGCAAGAATCCTCCTTAGGGCGAACTTCGCACACGATACGATTTCTCCCTCCCTACCTCTTCTGTGCTCCCGCCGGTATAATCCCTCCGCCGACGCCATCATATTCATATAAACGCACTTGTTAAACTCAACCCCTCAAACGTCAATTTCCGAATGAGACAATGAATTTTACTTCCTTTCTTTTCCATCACCAATTACACCTAAAACCCTAATTTCTCCATCTCAAATCATACATCCTGCTGAAGGATTAGGCTTTGTTTTTTCAACGAGATAGAGACAGGGAAGAAGGATAAAATGTACAGGGAGAGAGGTGGAGGAGGATCGAAGGCGAAAACAGAAACGGCCATGGCTTCGATTGGAGGCGAAGGGGGATCACGTATGGATGGAAGAGATCGTAACAAAGACCGTTTATCAGCTGGGAACTCCAGGCTCTCTGTTTCATCTTATCCCGATAAGAAACCGACTAAAGGTTTTTCTTTTCTCCCTCTCTCTCGAGATTCGTGCAATATCATTGTTAAAAACGCCGATTTCGTAGGTTATACTTTGTGATTTTAGCCATTTATTTGTACGATTGTATGCTTTTGGTAACCGAATGAGCTAGCTTTCTTCATGTGAAATTGCAGTCTTTTGTTTGGATGATAGAATATGAAGAACGAGATGAATCTGTTTGTTATGTTATGTATGTCTGTGAACATGAGAAGTAGATTAAGCAGCTCGTCCATTTGATTTTAGTTGCAGACCTGTTATGGGAATGGTTGACAATGGAGTGCATTCATGATTTTCATCCTTTAATAACAATTTTTTATGGATATGTAGGAGAGGAAAAAGTGGTGGAGGAATCAGAAACAGACAGCGAGGAGGAGGAATCAGATGTTAGTGGTTCAGATGGGGAGGAAACATCTTGGATTTCATGGTTTTGCAGTCTACGTGGCAATGAATTCTTCTGTGAAGTTGATGATGACTATATCCAAGATGATTTTAATCTATGTGGATTAAGCAACCAAGTTCCATTTTACGATCATGCCCTTGATCTCATCTTGGACTCTGAATCCTCCCATGGTGATTCCTTTTCAGAGGAACAAATCGAACAGATTGAATCAGCAGCAGAGACTCTATATGGTCTGATACATGTCAGATTTATCTTGACAACAAAAGGATTAGCTGCTATGGTAACAAGTATTTAAAATTCTTTATTTTTCTTCAAAATCAATACAGTAAATAATAATAATAATCTTTGATGATAGCTTGAGAAATACAAGAACACAGAATTCGGAAGATGTCCAAGAGTCTTCTGTTCAGGTCAACCCTGTCTTCCTGTTGGTCAATCTGACATTTCACGCCAGACAAGTGTCAAAATTTACTGCCCTAAATGTCAAGACATTTTTACCCCTCAGTTCAGGTTTCAAGATAGTATCCTTTTTTAACTTCTTTTTATAAATATTTTATGTTTGTGGAAATGTTTTTCTTTAACAAGATGTAAAATAATAAAGACCTTGATGGAGCTTTTTTTGGGACAACGTTTCCTCACTTGTTCTTTTTAACGTATGGACACTTGAAGCCACAAAAGACAACGTTGCAGGAATATGTTCCAAGAGTATTCGGTTACAAAGTCCACAAGCCATGAATCAAATCACATCATATTCATACAATAACACCATAATAAGATTTTATTTTATTTTTTTTCTATCATATGTAACGAAAAAAAATTAAATTAAGTTCTGTTGTTATTGATTATATTTTTGTTGATTTTGGTTAGGGTTGATGTCACTAAACTTCTAAGTATACATCATAGATTGCTCAACTTTCTAATTTTGTATTTTATTTTATAATTAAGGTTATTAAATGGCAACGGATTTTAATGTGTATGTAAAAGATGTGTAAACATGCTCATGAGTCATGCCACGACTTGACCTTTTTCTTTTGAAAAAAGAAAATGATGGAAGAGGATTCGCAGTCAAAATGTGGAAGTGGTTCAGATTTTTTCCCCCCTTCATGTTGAGTGATTTCAAATTTAAATAAACATGGGGTTGATCATAAACGTGATATTCTTTTTTAACTTGAAATAAATGTGTTTTGTAACAACTCTTGTGTATCTTGTTATGTAAGATTTATTGCAAATTGCTTCCGTAATTCCAGTTTATATGTTCTTTCGGGTTTTATGATTATTGAAAAGAATTGTTAATATTTCTAGCAATGTTTTAACAAACTGGTTTTTTAGCTTTTTTTTGAACCGGCAATTTATTTTAGGGATAATTTTGTATTGCCAACTGACCCAAAAGGTCCAACTTCATTCCATATTGGGTTTGATCGAGTTTGACCTACTAGGGAATGCTCATCATTTTCATGACCGACATCCCCAATTAAAGCTTCCATATTATCAAGGTGATCATTACTAAGGATCGCCTGTTGATTTTCTTGAAACGATTGTTGGACTTATCCAGAATCGCCATCGTTCGTCATTGCACACAGCACCACTAAGGTCGTCGGTTCCCCGCCTGTGCCTGCAACATCCGTTTTTCTCCTCGGCTCATTTGGAAAGATGGTTTCTGATATCCCTACATCGTCATCATCACTTTTGTCTTTGATATCTCCATCTTCCAGCATATTCTCATCCATGTTATATGAGTTTTCATCCCCACCATTAACATCTTGGTTTGATTCTGAACCAATCAACCAAATAGTTTAGATGGAGAGGATGGAAATGGTGACCAATCATTGTCACTTTCAATTACACTGACTTTGAAAAAGTTTCTATTGTATTCCACCCCGAACTCATCATTTATATGTTTTTTACTTTCAGTTAGTATGCATACGTTTACCTTGGATAGGCCCTGTAAACTTGGGAGAATCTCTATTGGGACTATTACCTTACTGAATTCACTTGCAATTCTTGAGAAGTTCTCTTCGCTCCATAGTTCCAATAGGAGTCCAACAATTTTCAACCATGCTATTCTTCCAAAAGTCCCCGACACATTGTTCCCCGCCTTGAAGTACTTGAACCACGTACACCAGTATTCCTTCTTAGTTAAGAATTCATCAACGTCGGTTGGGGTTTGAAATCGTATCCCTACCATCAACCCTCCTAAACTCCAGTGGGATATTCCTTAGTTTTTCCAAGTAGATTGGCTTTCACGTAACTTATATGTCTATTTTTGATAAAGTATAATACAAAAACAAAATATAAGTTAGATGGATTATAAATATAAATATATCATCATCAAACCAAATTATAGGTTTTGAGACATTGGAGTGTTAAATGTATCAATCTCACGATTGTTTAGTAAGTGAAATTTAGTATCAACTTCATCCTAATAAAAGACATTGCCGCTTGCTCATCAAAACCAATTCAATAGATATAACCAGTTCAATCAGGTTTTTGTAAAATCTAAACGGTTTGTTTCGGCCCTTAAATAGGCTTAAAATCGTTATTAGTTGAACTGCTATATTCCTCGGCCCCGTCTAACCAACCGATTCGACCTAGTTTTTAAACATCGTCTTCATTTCATTTTTTAAAGGATGACCATCTTTGTGATGATTAAAAAATATTGTATCTAAAACCTTCGATATTCTCTACCTAATTTACAGTTAAAGACTTAAGAGGGTAACCAGGTGTTATTCATGTACATATTTAGTCACTTTATTTTTTATTATTTTATTTTATTTTATTTATCATTAAATTGACAAATATGTTCAATAAACATTTTTTTACATGTAATAGCTACATCTTTTTTTTTGTACACCACAAGTCCTCAAACTCAACTTGTTTATCAAAAAGACATCTTCATCATGACTATTGTCTATACCCTACTTGTTTGGATAGAATCTTCAATTATTATTTTCAACCCAAGTCAACAATATGATACCATGCGATCGAAGGATGAAATACCGACTATGTCTTCCCCCTCTTACCTATCCAACTCAGATATAGAGGTGTACTCTCAATCATTGTGTGCCCTAATTCTATGATAGATGTTTATTTCTCCAATTAGTTCCAAGTAGGAAGCTTTGAACAAAAGATTGTAGCTTTTGAAAGTGTACAAAACCAAACTTCCTGAAATGTTTAGTTCAAAACCTCATGGCTTCCATTTCGTCTTTTTTCATCCTCTTCAACTTCAAATGAAGTTTAAGTACAATTGTATGATACCACTCATTTCAAAGTTTGAGATCAATTAATTCCCCAAAATAACATTTCTTTTCCGTGGATCATACATAATGATTAATGAAAATTTTCATTAGCTAACAACCAGTATTTTAGCTAGTCCACCAAACATAACTTTAGATAGTGCGAAAATGTAATTATCGGTCTCTTTATGATTTCTTAGCCAAAATGTTATATTTTATTAAAAAGTTTACTAACTATTTGTACTTAGAAACTCATTAAAGTACATGAATTGACACATATTCTGTTTTCTTAGAAATGTATTTTTTTCTCATAAAAGCAAAAAAAAAAAACCGACATTTATTTGATGAGGATAATAAGTACATATTTTTTGGATAAATACATATGAAGAATCTAACTTTTACAGAAGAGGATATCTACTCAGCTTCCATGTAGAAGTATGAGAGAAAAAATAATTCAAATTCTGTTTTGAGTTGTCAATTTCATGATTTCTGATTTTGTTTCAGAAAAGGAAAAACATTCGAATTGTCATTCATTGCATATCAATAATTGATTCCATAATACAACCATTTGTTCCGATAACATTTACATACTTTTACTAAGGCAAAAAAAAAACATTTAATCATAAGAAACAATTATGTTGTGTTCTTATACTTTAATATTTTTAGAGAATGATAGATTAAAAATACATGATATAGTTATATTATGTGTGGATTATTATCACCACTATCTAGTGAAGCTCAACTTCATTTTTTTTTTCTTTTAAAGTTTTAATGCTCAAAGCTTTAAGTTTTGATAGAGTTTAATAGTTGGATATGAATCATAGAATTAATTCCCAACACAACAAATAAGCCAAATATAAAATGTTAAGTTCATAGTTTCTAAGGTTAAACATTTTGTAACTCTCGATATATCACAAAAAGAGCATTTTATAAATAAAAAGAACAAACAACAAAAAGTAGTTTTGTTCGTTTAATGACCCTATCTTAAAATGCGTTCGGCCTAGTCGTAAGGAACTCTCAAGACATATTGGATCATATATGGTAATTTAAGAATAGATTAGTTTGTTGTTCAAAAAAATATAAAATAATTAAGATTTACATTTTCCTTTTCCCACATCACATTAATACTTGTTAAACTTCGTGCATCTAGATGGTTTTAATTTGAGAGTTTTATATATGATTTGTAAACACTTGATATTGAATTATATACATATTTATCGATAATACGTCAATCAATGGGCATAATAACAAAACACGATGACTAAAATAATGCGACTAATGCATATGAGCAATGAGGCCCATATGACCATAATTAGAGACAATGTACTGTGGCTTCTGTACATGTCTGTTTGGCTTCTTCTTCAAAAGGCCATATAACCAAACTAGCCTCCCCATAAAACAAAGGATATTCCCTAAAATTCAATATATTTATCAACTAGTAAAAGAAATCATTTGTAGTATTCAAGATGTGAGGGTGTCATTTTTGTTAGGCTCGGAAGGATCAAAATGTTTCTGAAATTGACATGAATTTTGGATATGTTTGAAAGATCATGTGACCACTTTCCAAATATGATATTTCGGCATTGTGTTTAGTTTACACGAAATCCAAATTATATAAACAATCCTTCAAGGAACAATTATGTATCAAGACACTGACATGAGCCCACAAATTAGGGTTTATAGAAATTAGATTTTGATTACCAAAGATAAGATCAATTGACATTAAATGTTGATTTTATCCCATAAATAATGGATGATCGTTTCAAGTTAATTATCAGAAAATACTATCTGAAAATCATAATTTTCATACTACTTTCCTAAATGAGATAAATTTATGGACCAAGAGTTGCCCCCTTGACCCCGTCATTCGGTTGAACCTAGATCAAATTCGTTTTACAAAAGTATGCACTCTGCACCTCCTAACTTGTAAATAAAATAAAAAATTAAACTTTATTGGTAATCTTTAAATTTTATAATACCAATGGCTTAGTGCCACTAAAATCACCACTAATTTTTTTGTTAAAAATAAAAATGTAACTAAAACATACCAAATATATGAGTTCGTTTTGGTTTCGCATAAACTATGTACATTGTTCTCAGTTTTGATTTTTAATAAATTTAATTGCTCTAAAATAACATTTCGACTATGACTAGTGTCTAAAGGCATTTGGTATTTATCTTGATCTATATACGAAGTAGGCCAAGCGTTAAAAAAAAGGGCATATGCTTGATTATTACATCTCTTTAACTCACGGCATGATATATTTTCAGATTCCCTATGTACAACTAGCATGTTTCAAAGAATTCTATTCGTATTTACCAAGTTATTTTGGGTTAAAATTACCTTTAAAAAATGTCAAATTTGTAGAAGTGGGAAGTGTTTTGGGCTGTTTTTACAGAAATCGGACATACTGGAGTCATCTCCAGCCACTGCCAACCCACCCTCCGCACCACCGCCGTGGCCAGCCCTAGCAGCACCGATCAGCACCATTTTTACTCTTATTTTCCCTCCCTCCCTCGCTCACTTAAACACACACACCCTTCTGAATTTCCCATACCTCTTCGTAATAAGATATAGTCAGTTTTGACTTTTTAGCCACTAAAATCAGCCATTATTTGTTTGAAGAAATTTAATTATTTCTTTTCTTTACATTTAATTTATTCAGCTTGTATTATTTTTGGGCTAATAAAATTTCGGTTTATATTATTGTTTTTAAAGCCCAAATATCAATTAACTTAGTTGTAAAATTCTTTTCAGCCCAACGTGGTTATTTCTTCCAAAAGTACTTGAAACCACATACCTATTTCCTTTTATTTTTCTCTGTTAAATAATGATAAGAAAAAGATGTTGCTAAATTGACACCTTTTTAAACATCCTATAAACATTTTTGTTAAAAGTCAATCAATCCTAAACTATTTATAATTTATTTTTTGAAAAAACAATGCAAATTCAACCAATAAAAAAATCTTAAAAATCAAATAGGGTGTTTAAATGGAAAAATAAGGTGTCTTTTTAGCCAACTTCTAAAAAAAATCCAGTTGCATCTTTTGAAAATTGACTCGCCATCCAGTTTATTGGGATGTTACAAGGACTGTGAGCACACAATTGCTGAGTGCTAACATAGTGTGATGGTGGAATTTTGGAGAACTCTAAATGATTTAGATGTCTAATGGTTGAGATGTTATGTATAAACATGCTTTTGAATGAAAAACTTGATATAACTTTTAAAGTTGGCTAGACATCAATAGTGTGTTGGATTGGGAAATGGACCCGAGACCGTGGTGCCAACTTTTTGCGTTGGTGTCAACGGGATGGTTAAGGGTTTACAAGATGTCATCTTGTCGTGTTCCATAATTAACTTGGCATGTTAGAGTTAATGAATGCTTACCTTTATTTGTTTTAACAGTGATTCCCAAAATATAACTAAGACAAATGAAATCTTTCATGGAAAATTCTATTTCAAACATTAACATTAGGGAATGTCATAAGGAATGGGAAAAGGTGGTAAGATTTATGTTAAACATTAACATTAGGGAATGTCGAAAGCAGCCTCATGTTCGTTGTGGTATATGAAAAGTGAGTGATCTCAAGTACTACGAGTGAATGTGATAGAAGTAATAAAATAAGCGAACCACGGGTATGCGCCAGGTGCTTGTTTGAGGCTGTATATGTATTTTTATAGTAGACATATGTAGTTAGGAAAAGTAATATCTTGAAAACCAAGGGTTGGTGTGTGTACATTATTTCATTTAAATGACCGTGAAGGAATGCATTTGGACATCAATTTGATGAATATGCCATGATTTGGAGAGAGAAAGAGAGTAAAAACCATGTGGATAGTAAATGATATTACTATTAGACTAGATGTTTCATGGGAATCAATTCCCGGTAGAAATATATTATCAAACAAAATAAGAAAAGTGATATTGGGATCCTCAATATAAAGATAAGAAACCCTAACCTTTTAACCCATGATTGAGGTAATATATTTCCATCGGGAATTGAATCACGTTTAATTAAAAAGTATATTCCTTTCCAAGCACCATTGTTACGATTGGATTTCAATACAATAGGTGAACTATTGGTTTTGAATTTCAACAGGAAACGAGAATTCCCAAAGGTCGAAAGGTCATAAACATAAGCTAACTTGCTTAGACCTATGTCAGTTCATATGATCAATTCAATAAAGGTTCCTCCAAATTACTGGCATGGCTTGGATATATGAAATCTTAGTAATTTCGAAAAATTCAGAGATGATTCCGGAAAGGCCTAAGGTAAAACGATATTCAGGAAAACAAACCCAAGCGGGAGAAATAAAATCCGGTTGGATCCTAACATCAAAAGGTTTGAAAACAATACTAGTGGAAAAGGTTCCAGTCGAATTCAAAGCTTCGATAAAATCATCGTCGAAGGTACAAGTTTCCCCGTAGGAAAGGATTTTCCGATCCACGAAATCATCATCATGTATAGCAATGATGTTTGCACGAGAGCGAGCTCCTTTTTTTTTTTTTTTACCATATTTAAAAGAAAACGAAGAAGGAGAAAAAAAGACAAAGGTAGTACCTTCGATGATATTCAGTGAACGTTTGAGCTAAAAGAGTGAGACGAAATTAAAAGACCAAATACACTATTTATACAAGAGTCGTGGAAAGGTAGAAGGGTGATTTGACCTATTCCAACGGCTAGAAATCTATCAACTGAAGTTTGAATTATCCTATTCGTTAAAACTTTTTATTTTATTTTTTACATTAATATTATACCTCTAAATATGTGAAAAATAACATTAATATTTCGCAGTTATAATTTGCGGGCAGGATCCCAGAATCATATTTAGGATCCTTAATATCTTTGAAGTTATATGATCTTTAAATATATCGCAAGATCCTAATTATTATTATTAATATTTCCAAAGACTTATAACAACTGTGTTTTTCTCTCTTTTTCTCACATGTGTAGAATTATTCAATGTGAGAATAATTCTCAATGGAGAGTCATCTTAACCAGGTAAAAGACATGGACTACCAAGTCAAACAACATTCATATGCCGATTTCGGAGGATCCCGACAATTATCGGACTTCTAGTTACTTGCATTAGACTATAAATAACACATGTATTTAGCACACCACACACACGATTAGCTGGATTACTACACTTGTACTCGTATTACCTTCATCGTCTTTGTAATCTCAAATTTAAATAAAAAAAACACATGAAGATAGGTGATCATTATCACCTCTCAATGTTTTATGTCGGGGATCCTATAAAAGATCAATGGCTTTCCTTGTAACTCACTTGTCTCACTTTGATCATTATTATATACTTACATTATACTAACACCACAACCTTTCATACAACTTGGTCTAATTGCAATTGATCAAAATTTGACAAAAACATTAATTACATAATAAGTCCCTTATGAAAGATCCAATATGCTCAAGAATCATATTAAAGTGATATTGCTAATTAACATATGATACTAAACGGTCACACTAACAACAACTTGATATAATTGATTATTTATTAGAAATTGATTTTTATAAACATTCAATAAACTCTTATAATTAAATTAGAAATTATTTATTTCTAGGAAATAATAGTTTTCATTAGGAAGTAACATTATATATAATTCATATGGTATAAATGAATAAGGCACAACATTATGGACTAGATAAATTCTTTTATCTTTTACCAAAAAGTTAAAGTTTATATTTATAAACTCGATTTATAAAATATAAAAGGCTTTTTTCTTCTTTTGCCATCATATTTTAGAAATATGGCTAGACAAAAGAGAGTATGGGCTTTTCATTTGTTTAATGAAAAGAACACTCTTTTAAAAGGCCAAGCATGGATAATATGATTAAAATAAGGAATGATTGTTTTTGGATTAATTCATTCAAAAGAAAGACATGGTTTGAAGCATGGGGAACACATAGGCTTTAGGGGCATAGGTTCTTAAAGTGTTAAGAGCTTATGGACCAAATGTTTTCTATATAAAGTGAGGCTTTCATATCTCTTTCACTACTCATGCAAAAAATCATAACTATATATGTATGTGTGTTTCTCTCTAGTTTTAGTTGAAGACTTGAAGATCAAACTCTTGCTTATGCACTCTTTATGTTCTTATTTTGATAAGAACATAAAGCTTAAGATTCTTAAGAGTTTTATACAAAAGAACTAGCATTCTACTTCAAGTTGATTCATTGTCGGTGTCTCTAAAGCTCTACATTCTTCATCAACTTCCAAACCTCACAAGAGGATCTAAAGAACTACAAAGGTTGTAAATTTCTCCATCTTCTTCTTTGGTGCTTGTTTTCTGTAACACCCATGTTTATGGGCTAGGCATTAATGTTGATGTAATATTCTAGGTTAACCTTTGTAATCCGTTTAGAAATAATAAAAATGTATTATTTGAGTATTATGTGTTTTATGCTTAATTGTGTGACTTAAATAAATTAATGATAAAATAAGCGATAAAATAAAATTTTAGATAAACCCAATAGCTATGAAGGAAGTTGTAGTGGTCATGACAAGGTTTCCGAATCTATAAAGAATGCCTAAATCCGAGTTATAACGAAGAAGTTATGACCTGCCGAAGTTTCGCGATAGGACCGATATGGCACTGCGTGACATAAATAGTGAATTTACGATAGAACGATATTTAACCTTAGTGATGTAAACAAAAATCGTAGAGTTCGTTAAATCGAGAGCGTGCATAAAAAGAACGTCCAAATCTGACTTCGTATGAGGAAGTTATGATTTTTCTAAGTTTCAGCTTAGCAGTATGCAGCCTAAAGTTCGGATTCGAGATCGAGTGATTTTTAGCCGAAACAATCTAAATGAGAATCGAAGATCTCGTCGATAGTAGTGATAAAAGATACATAACCATTTATTTGTTTTGCAATTTGGATCCTAGACTTTAATAGTTAATGTTTTTAGAAACTTAAAGGGTATTAATCATAAAAGAATTTAAATATTGACAATACTAAATGAATTTTGTTAAAATTTTGTAGTTAAATAATCCATTCTCATTACCAAGAATTTTCATTTTCTTTAAAGACTTAATGAAACAATAACATTCAATAGAATCAACTTCAATGAATGGGTTCATGTCTTAGAGACGATCTCGTGAGATATATGAAATTGTATACTCTTAAAGGTTCTAGTACTAAACTATTTGCTTTGAGCAATAAGCCTAAACATTATACCTAGTAAAGACATCACTGTGATACTAAAGATGTTTCTAACATCAAACTAGGAATAGTTGAATGCCCAAAAGAATCACCTTGTGTGATCTGAGAAGCTCATGTTTTATGGATTGAACACCTTTCTTTAAGTCTAATAAATCCAATAAGGCCCATATAAATGGATCATGTTTCTTTTGTGAAGAAACTGGACACTAGAAGATGATCTTCTCCTCTTATCTGTAAAGAAAGTCTAGAAGAGAGTAGTACTTCAGATATCTACTAGATAGAACTTATACTTTTCATATAACAATCAAGTACTTGTTACTTAAATGTTAATCTAATATTTGTAAATAGTTTGCTGATATTTATAAAAGAGTAACCAATTGAGCACAATCAAGTTGGAACTACACTCTCAGAGTCTAGTTTATTATGCTTTGAACATAATATACTTGTAATATAAAACAATATTTGTTTTGGAACAATGTATGTTTTAATTTAGCTTGCCTAAATATATGTCTTAGTTTAATTTTCAAATGATTGATTATTTACATAAATCGTTTTTCATAACGATCACCATCATATTCAAAACTTATTAAAAATTCTTTTTATGAGACTATATCTCTTAATAAAAACTATAAAGTAAATATCAATTTTTTATAAATAACAAGCTCTATATGCAAAATATTTTGACTTAAACTTATTTTAAATCAAACTCATCTTTGCATTGTTATCTTTATTATATAAATGATATTCATATATTCCAACTTCAAGAAATGGATCCTTGTAGGAAAATAATAGTTTATTTGACATATGTAAATCTTATTTATATATAAAAGATTCATAATGATATTTTCACTAAGTAGTAGAGAAAATAAAATTATTAAGGAACTACCCTACCGTGTTTGAATTCCTTTCTAATAAATGTTCAAGATTTAGCACAAGATACCAAATCAATTTATTTATAACTATAGTAGTTTCAATTATATTATACATGGTAAAGCATAATTGTGAAACTTTTGTTTAAGTTTCCAAATATAAAGTTGAAATACAAACCGATAAGAACTATTTAAGACCTTAATGATAATAATGGATGAATTAAATCCTACTTGGTATGATTTGTTTTCTAATCGGTAGAAATTTCCTCCTTTTATTTTCTTGGGATAACACTTAGAACACTATCAATTGTACCTTGAGTACAATACCAACTAATAAGTAGATAATAACGTTTTCTCTATAAGATTTTGTATAAAAGGGCTCTATCCCTATCTTATTAAATGTTTTATAGATTTAAAGCGTATATTGGACTAAAGTTTTTAAACCCAAAATCTACCAGATACATATTTGTATAATACTCTAAATGTGGGTTAGATTATTATAAGAAAACCCACCAAGAATAAGTTTTCTTATTTCCTTGAAAGTTGAGTTAGTAGAAAGCACGCTTCTAATGACAAAGCAAGTGGGAGGTACATGAAACTTGAAGCAACTCAAGAACCATTACCTGATGTAGTTACAGTTGGAACTAGATTTAACAAGGATTGTTAAACCTGAATGATAGCTATTCACAAGCACAAATTGTTCGTATTAGTGGTATAAATCATTTATGACTTGAGAAATGTGGAATTTCTCATTGATGGTTTCTAGAAAATCCATCAAATTCCAAGATGCTATGTCAGATCTCGAATCTGATTAATGACTTAAATGCATTACATGGGTAACTATACACATTTAAAGAAAGACTTGTTATAAAAGGATTTTCTCATGCTCATGTCATTGACTATGGTCCTTATCATACTCATGACATTGATTATGATCAAACATTTTTCACAAGTAGCTATGATTAGATAAACAAGGATATTATTTACTAGAAATTCATATTCAAGATATGAGATATAGCAAATAGGAGGTTTTCTTAATCCGTTTTATCCTAACAAAATGTGCAGATCTTGAGATCCACTTGTGGATACAAAGAAAACATGTCAGTGTTGTAATCATCATTTTAATATGAAACCACAAGGTGTGCTTTTATATCAAAATAAATATAACATATGTGTTTACTAAGAACTAGTGGGAGCATAGTAACATTCCTAATCTTGTATGAATGAGACATACTTAATCATAAGAAATTACATTCTGACCATTCCAAGCCTTTTTCACCTTGACTCGGAATGTGTTTCTAAAATGAAAGACTTAGGAAGAACAAGATATATTCTTGGAATGTAAAATCTATAGAGATTTATAAAATGAATGTTCAAAATTTTATATCCTTTTCCATATGTTGACAATGTCTTGAAATAGATCAAGATAAAAGATTCATCTGGAGGACCCTTAGCATTGTCACATGGCACTAAATTTGATCCAACCTCAAAAGGACCTAACTCATAGGATTGAACTAGTTGAAATGATTTACATTCGACTTGCTTGGCAAACGAATCCATCGTTTATGCCATATTATACATAAGACCTAGTATATGATCATGCTATGAGCATACCATAATGTACCAATTGAATACATGGTTAAGTCACCGATGACTATAGAAACATTCTAAGAGTACTTTGGAAGAACTAAGAGAATGTATATGAGACATATAGTTTAGAAAAAATCTTTATGTAAAGAGCTACATAAGATTATGATTTCTAAACAAATGCATATAATTGGATTAGGACTTCATTAAGGGATGGAGAGTAAGTTTAGTTGGAATGAGGTCCATGCAAAACAAAATGACACAATATACTACAAAATAAGAATACACTACTTTAGAAGTTAAAATGTAATATGATTGGATGAATGTATTCATTGAAAAGTTATGTTGATCTTTGCCATTCAAGGATCACATAAAAATCTTTGTGACTTCGAGAGTATACTTAATCGAGATAAAAGACTCTATGTCACAAAAGAATACCAATCATATACTCCAAGATATATAACTATACCTAGAGTAAAGATAAATATGGAGATGATAGTATTCATAGGATTCACACAAATTAAGTTTAGTCGAACCCATTAACAAGTCCTTTTTTTGAGCTAATTATGAATGGTCACACTTCAACCATAAGACATTATTATTATAGAAATGGGATTTTGATTTGGATTTAGTTTTTGAATATTGGAACATTGTAACAACTATTATATAATGTTTTGATATACTGGGATATGATCATAAAATCAATACTTTTTGTGTTCTATATTAACATGTTTAATCCATGAATAATCTTATTATTCTAAAAGTTCATAGTTGGTTATAATTGTGGGAGTAATTATGAAGTAAGACTAATATGAATTGGATTGGTTGACTTTTATCGGATGAAGGTAGGCAATGGGTTATAACCAAGTTTCTTAGGTACTTGTTAGAGAACTGGTATCGAACTGACCTGCATCAATATCATGTCATGGATCGCAATCGTGAATGATACTTGATTAAAAGGTACTATCTTTGTATCCTTAATACCATAGGTACATAGTGAGACTTAAGTGTAGGGAGATAGCCATCTAAGGCGCCTTACCAAAAGTTGAATACCATATTAGATTGATTGTGATCTGTATCTCATATTTAACATGATGTCTGTGACATATGGATAACTAATAAACTTACCTTATACACCAATTGTAGCTTGGAGCTTTTTGGGAATTGAGCATTGATAGAATGGAACAAATTCATACGTTGATGGGGGTAGTGAAATATTGCTAGACGTTCACCACCATCTATATCAGTCTAATATGAATCTTACGCAAGTGGGAGATTGAAAAATCTAATATGCTCAAGAATCATATTAATGTGATATTGCTGATTAACATATAATGCTAAAGGGTCACGCTAACAACAACTTGATATAATTTATTATTTATTAGAAATTGATTTTAATAAATAATCAATAAACTCTTATAATTAAATTGGAAATTATTTATTTCTAGGAAATAATAATTTTCATTACCAAGTAACATTATATATAATTCATATGGTATTAATGAATAAGTCATGCACAACATTTTGGACTAGATATGTTCTTTTGTCTTTTACCAAAAAGTTAAAGTTTATATTTTATAAACTTGGTTTATAAAATATAAAAGTCTTTTGTCTTCTTTTTCCTTCATATTTTAAAAATACTGCTAGAAAAAAGAGAGTATGGGATTTTCATTTGTTTAATGAAAAGAACACTCATCTAAAAGGACAAGTATGGATAATATGATTAAAATAAGGAGTGATGGTCTTTGATTAATTTATTCAAAATAAAGGCATGACTTGAAGCATGGGGAACACATAGGCTTTAGCGGCATGGGGTTCTTAGAGTGATAAGAACATATGGACCAAAGATTTTCTATATAAAGCGAGGCTTCCATATCTCTTTCACTACTCATGTAAAAAATCATAACTATGTATGTATGTGTGTTTGTCTCTAGTTTTAGTTGAATACTTGAAGATCACACTCTTGCTTATGCTCTCTTTATGTTTTTATTTTTTAAGAACATAAATCTTAAGATCTTAAGAGTTTTATACAAAAGAACTAGCATTCTACATCAAGTTGATTCACTGTTTGTGTCTCTAAAGTTTTACATTCTTCATCAACTTCTAAGCCTCCCAAGAGGATCCAAAGAACTACAAAGGTTTTAATTTTTTCCATGTTCTTCTTTGGTGCTTGTTTTCGTTCCAAACTTTGCAAGAAGATCCTCAGTGGGTTATAAACTTGTTTTATGTTATTCAAATTATCATGTTTTATGTTGCCTAAATCTTATGTTTTTGAAACTAGTTTTTGAATAAAAACCCAACACCTTAATCTTTATAATTTCTAATTAAATCATCATAATTATGATGAATTAATAAATACATCATTTTTTAAATTCATTCTTGCTATTTTGAACATTGATTGTACTTTTTGTGTGATCCAATAGGCCTATACATCATTAGCGATGTTACTAACTTGTTGTGTAAGTGAACACATCTCCAACAGCCTAAAGTTTAAATTTTTTTACAAGACGAGGAGAGTAAGGGGTTTGAGCATGACCATAACCATAAATTGGAAGTTTTTTTTACTATTACTAATGATAATATTTTTATTTAACTTACCCAGTTTGAAATAAGAGTATAACTTATATTCGAAACAAACCATATGCAAGGAGGAACCACTATCCATGTACGAATGTTCACTGGGAGGATAGAATGACATAACATTCATAGCTTGAGTGAACTCAATAAGATTATAACCATATTGTGAATTTATAACCATTATGTTAGCATTTTGAGGTTGTTGTCCAAGAACTCCTACATTATTGTTTGTAGAGGTAGGTCGAGTATATTGGGTGGGTGAATATTGAAAAGGATGCATATCCCAAGGTATGTATAGATTCCAAAAAGGTGGTCAAAAGTTGTTATTAGGCTTGTAAGAATATTTTTTTTGCCTCATACCATGCCATGGACACGTCTTCTCCCAGATCGCCTATAGTGGCCTCATGTAGCATTGGAATTACTTTGGACAACGGGGATGCTATGAAATTGAAATGTGTGGTGGTGCCGATGGGTGATTGTTGTGATGATATAGAGGTGGTGTCGATGGCGCGTGAGGTGGAGGATGATGTATGTGCTGATTGCTCGGCTTTCAAGTTTCTTCAAACACCAATATGGAACGTGCTTCTCAGAAAGGTGGCAAGGAGATGTTTTGTGTATAATTGATACGATATCATCATAAGGTTTAGTAAGACTGGTCACAGTCAGTAGAAAAAGGCAAATTTTGATAACTGGAGCGACGATGTTAGAAAGTTGGTCGACAAGTGTTTTTAGTGCTTGGCAGTAAGATGAGGAAATTAAAAATGATTAAGAAAAAATTTTGTAAAATGTTTTTCAAGATATAAAACACAAGACCATTTACTGTCTTGTAAAATGGTGTGTTGACGATCTCATGCCTTCTGTGGTCGTGACATTGTTTTGAAGAATTATGTGAAGAAGATTAGTAGATAATAAGTTCATTGGAGTACAATGACATCAATAAAAGATCTAGCTTCATTGGTTTTCTTTGTAAGAACTGTGGTAGTGTCCCTAGATGTAGTAATGTGACCAAAAAATTAGTAGGAGTTGTGATGTATTTTGAGGAGACCATACCAAACCCAATATTTACTTGTCTCCATATCAAGGGTGACCAGGATGATAGTTTTGTCATTTGAGATAGTGAGAGTGGGATAAAGTTTATTCTTGGTGACTATAGGAGAAGAATAGGGGAGAAATAGAGTTTTTTAGAAGAAAATGGAATTTGAATGAGCCATGATCGACTAGGGAATAAGAGATATAGCCACGTTATGATTTTTGTAGCTCTGCCTTGGTTGACAAGGAAGGTATCGATAGAAGTAAGAAGGGGGAGGGGTAGATCTTAGTATCTTATATTAAAACATTTGATACCTTGAAGTGATTTTTTGATTTTTCATATGTTATTCTCTCCAATCATCTATATATATATATATATATATATATATATATATATATATATATATATATGTATATATATATATATATATATATATATATATATATATATATATATATGGAAAATTAAAAAGTACTTCAAGGTATCAAAGATCTAAGTAGAAGGTACTGGAACGTGCTGAGATATAGTAAAATGTAGACTTCCTAGAAATGAATCCTAAGAATTAGACGTGAAAGACATGCATCTGAGAAGTAGACGTTTAGGATTGACTACTATAAAGCAAATGATGATGAAGTACGAAGATATGATGATATGCATTATACCTTGCCTATCTCAATAGGTGGTATAAATAGTTGAAGAACATTGCCTCCATATCACCATAAAGAATTCAAACATAGTATACCCTACATATTGAGGACTATTATAGAAGGAATAAGAAGTGTTGGAAGTAGAGTTCAAAAATAACTAAGAAAAAGCATAAGATATGTTAGCTCAAGAATATGCATGAAAATAATCCTTGAAGAGGGATCTAGGAGTTTCTAGTATGTGTTTGGTAAAACACATGGTTGTTGTTAGAGCGCCTAATTAATACACGAAAATCCAAGTAGAGTCTAAGGAAAAATTGTTATATGTGCTTATTTGGATACATTTATGTGTTAAATGATTTTGTGGTTGTAATGTATAGTGACTTGGGAACTGCAAGGTAGATCTTGGGACGAGTATGTGTAGGTGTGAATTGTAGTATAAGCCTGTACTATCGAAATCACAAGATTTATACTTTGATCAGGAAGAGTTGCAAAGTTACTAAGGCACTAGTAGTTGAGTTATTTATTTTTTTTTTTTTCATTATTACCATTCATACGGTGATGATTAGGAAAATAGTTTCTTATTCAAACCCTAGTGGTCATGAAGAATCAAGTCTAAGTAACATAAATTTGCGAAGTGAGTTAAATGGTTCAAAGAGCCATGTCCGGTGCAGACACCGACTTTAGTCAAATATTGGAGAAGGAAACTTAAGGAATCACTACTTAGAGCTGTTGTGCTACTATATGATTTTGGGATATAAACATCATAAGAGGGACATAACTGTAACACCTGCAAATTTGGGTTGGATACTTCAAACGTAATAAGTGATCATTATTTATAATTAAACCATCGAATTTTACAGTTATTCATTATACGCTTTACAGGCTATACAAATATCCATTTGATATATGCATGTAATTTGAACAAATATTGCATTTATATAATATTTGTAGAAAATCCTATTATATAATTTATCGTTAAAGAGATAAAATAAAGTGTAAAATAAAAAAATTATTTAGGATAAATAATCTCAACAAAAGTTATAGTAGTCGTGATGACGATCACGTAGATATAAAGAACGCTTAAATCTGACTCGTATGAGTAAGTTATGATTTTTCAAAGTTTCATGTTTAGCCCTACATGTCAACATGTTTCATAAAATATGAAATGAAGATCGGTTGTTTGTTATCCAAAACAATCTAAAATAAAGTTGAGGTCTATGAAATTAAAAAATCCATCGATATAGAGAACATCAAGAACGAAGCTCTTATGCAATAGATATGGACAAAACTTGGTCCCTACACTTCGAGCACGACGAATTTGATACAAATATGTAAATTTAAGATATAATGAGAATTAGTCGATGGAGTCTAAATGAAAGTTGATGACCTCGAAAATATGAATCCGTTGATGTAAAGAACGTCGAGAATAAAGTTCGTATGAAGATGTTTGGATTTATAATACCATATTTACGTTAGGGATGAGAAATTGGGCCGAAAACCCGAACCGAACCGAGAACCAAACCGAACCGAACCGAATAAGACCCGAATAAGCAATTCGATTCGGTTTTCGGGTATCTGTATATGGCTTATTCGGTTTTCGGGTTATTCGGTCCGGGTTACCCGAATAAGGACTTATTCGGTCCAAAAAACCGAACCGAATATGAAGCGTCTATTTTCAATTGCGTGAGCCGTGAATCGATTATCCTATACGACTCCCTCTCACAGTCGACGTCTCAACGATTCTCCCATTCGATTCCCTAATCCTAATAGCGGGTAAACCAAACACAATTACACCAAATCGAACTGACGAACACAATTACACCGAATCGAAGAACATTGAAAATTTCTTACTGCCGAATCTAAGAACATTCTACTTCTTGCTGCCAAGTGCCGACTTCTACTTCTTGTTGTCGACATTTAATTTGTTTGATCGCCAATTACACCAAAATCGTAATATATTCGGGTTATTCAACTACAAAATATTCGGGTTATTCGGGTTATATATTTATGAAATCATAAGAGTTAAAAGTAATACAAAATATTTGGGTTATTCGGGTTATTCGGGCTATTAGGGTTATTCGGGTTATTCGGGTTATTCGACTCCTTAATCATCTTGCACAGGTTATTTGGGTTATTCGGGTCGGAATCGAACCGAATCGAATAATACCCGAACCGAACCGAACCCGTATTGCTTATTTGGTTCAGTTTTCGGTTCATACAATTAGCCTTATTCGGTTTTCGGTTTATTCGGTTCGGTTCGGTTCAGTTCGGTTCCGACCCGAATAACATCCCTAATTTACGTAGTAAAATACAATATAAATCATATATATATATATATATATATATATATATATATATATATAGAGAGAGAGAGAGAGAGAGAGAGAGAGACACACACACACACACATATATATATACATATTTATATATCATAAAAAAGGTACCGACGATGCGGTTGATATAAAGCTAATACTGAATACTGTCGACATTAGTTTAGTAGAAATATCGTTAAAACTATTTAAAATAGTATTATAAAGGGGCATTTAGTCATTTAAATAAATATAAATGAGCTTTTTGAAACTTCATTTACTATAAATAAGAAGCTCTAGCCTCTCATAATTCTTGCACTAAGTCTCTTTCAAGAACTTTTCTCTTCTTACCCCAGAGCATGTCGGTCCCTCGTGATTCGACATCTCTTTTTGTAGTTTTAGTATAGTAAGTTGGGTGCTGAAAGAATTTTTTTTTGAAGAAAGATTCAGCGACATAGTTCTGACCATGGAGTTTTAAGGTTTTTTTTAAAAAACCTCATCTTTTGAAAGGA
The DNA here is from genome assembly GCF_052625555.1 of Lactuca saligna. Classification (NCBI taxonomy): domain Eukaryota; kingdom Viridiplantae; phylum Streptophyta; class Magnoliopsida; order Asterales; family Asteraceae; genus Lactuca; species Lactuca saligna. The sequence goes on from NC_136422.1 coordinate 152,213,611, forward strand.
AAAACTAAGGTGTTACGCGAAGTGCTGACCTAGATTTGAAGGTTCATACATTCCCATCCATGTAGAACATTCATTTTCAACCTATAATAATAAGAAAAGGTTTAGGGCAAACCAAATTCAAATATGGTTTTTCTTCATGGACTGAACTTTACTATTATTTTAATTTCTTGCTTTCTGATAGCTCGAAAGGCCCACTAGTGCTTCCATGTTGTTAGCAATTCACCTATATTTATCAGTATACTTTTAGTGACCAACGTGTATCAATATACTTTCACTGACCAACGTGCTTTGCTTTCGCATTTAAATGAAGAGCATAGAACTCCTAATCATTGCTAATTCAACTGGAATTTCACATAAATATGAATATGTCAACTGAAACACAACAGGTTATCAATCTTTGGTCGTGTGCTACTGATAACTAAAAAGATCATTGTTAGTTGACTCTTGCAAGATCAAGATCAACACGAATCCTAAGGACTTCTTGACATGTGAGTTTTCTATAAAGGAACATTACTTGACAAGCTAAAACAAATATTCAAAAGTATGTGCATATTTCCTACAAGAAAAGACTTCATAGAATAGGACTCGGTTTATCTTTAGCTTCTCGATCGACAAAAACATCACAACTCCAATTCTAAATGTGATAGAGTAAGAACACATTATTACTCCACCTATTACAATGTTTTATCATCCTTCTTAATTTTGAATGATTTTCAAGGTATGATTTATAGTTACTAGATCATGGCTCTAAAACTTGATTGGAACAAAATATGACTCATCTATGATCGAACCATTTCCAACAATGTTCGATTCCTCTTCTTAGTCATACAATTGCACTAAGATCTTCTTGGAGGAGTCAATTGTGATACAATTCTACAATTACTAAGATGATCATAAAACATTATACTAAAGCACTCTCCTTTCTTTTTAGATTTGAGTATCTTTATCTTTCTGCCAAATAGATTATTCCATTCGTTCTGCTACTCATGAATTTTTCAAATGTATTAGAATTTTTTTCATCTTACAAACAAAATCAGATTTACCGAAGCATCAATAAAGCATGAAGAATAGAGTTATCATCCCTTGTGGTGGATCTGAAAAGTCCATATCAACATGTACCATATCCATTAGTCCTTCACTTTCCGTCACATAAACATGTGATCAATGAATTAATCATAATTTTACAATAAACAAGATGCTCATATATATATATATATATATATATATATATATATATATATATATATATATATATATATATATATATATATATATATAAAATACAATTCGAATTGTACAACACCAAGTATATGCCTAGTTGGCGATGAGATTTCTTTTCCCTTGGTCATTTTTGACCATACCATAAGTGATATCATAAGAATCAAATCTAAAATTAATATATCTATTATTTGAAACATAAGTAACACTTTCATTATTGCCATTGCAAAGGAATATGATAAGGCAATTGAGTAAACCAAAACTTCGCTTTTATTGAAAAAATAGAACCTTTCCTTACAATGCATAAAATGAAAACTATATTTCTAAACATCTTCGAAGAGTAATAGCATTATATTAAATTATCCTAATACCCTAGAAGTAGCTCCAAATTCTGACCATTGAACCATGTGACCAAAGTCCATCTTTCACGATCAGATTTAGTTTACTTTGTTTAAGCTTCCTTCTTTCTTTTAGATCATGTAATACCATCAAAATGTGATCATCACATCATGTATTAAGAGTCTATATAATATGAACTTATGGAATTAGAAAATCGATGCAACTAAAGTATAGTCACAAGACTTGACTTTACCATCTTGAAGATCTTTCAGTTATTACGGGCAGCTTTGCTTCCAATGTCCCATCAATTGGAAGTAGAAACAAATGGAATCATTTGGGTCAACATGTGGAACAATCTCAGAATGAGCCTTTCTCTTTACCATACAATCAAACAGTTTGACCTTGTCTAATCCCTTTCGATTGAGAAGAGAAATCTTTTCTAGATCACTAATGTTACCATTGGCAATGTCCATTGAATTCTTGGAATTAGACCCTGTAAGAATTTCTGATTTAGTCATGTTCTTAAGCAGTTCTAATTCAACAAACATCAAGATACAAGCCAAATCAATTAGGGTCACATCAAGATTCCTCATATGAATGTTCTCAACAAACTAGCCATATAACTTATGAAGTGAAAGAAGAACCAAATCATTGGCTTTCTTCTTTAGGAATATGACACCCATACTTTCGAACTTGTCAATGTATGACTTCATTTTCAAAACATGCACATACATATAATTTCCATTTTCATGTTTACATGCCAATAGGTCTTGAGTAGTTTCATATATTTCAAATCGAGGAAAACATGACGTTGGGAGAGTTACAGGAGGATGAGGTGGCAGAGTGGAATAGAGACGGCGTCCAGTTCCACGATTCGCTATGGATGGGAAGACATTTTCACATTTCCTTGAAAGTATAAGAAAATCTCTAGAAGATTAAGGAAAACCATTTCTATAAGAATGATGAAGACCATTTCTATCTTCATACGACATCTAAATTGGGAGAAGAGAAAATTCACGTTAGTTGATTTTTCATCCTTAATTATTAGACAAAATTTTAAATTAAGACTAGGATCCATATTTTTGATTCAAACTTTGAAGAGGGATTCTGTAATCAAATTTGAATCTATTTTAGGTAGGTAGAGTCATCTCACAAATTTCGTTCACATGAAACTCCTAGATCTTTAAGATTCATTGCATCTTATCAATGCATGTTTAATCGCGATTATGCTCTTACTAATTATGACTAGGATGTCGAGGACCACAATTAAGATGTGAATAACCATGCAAACTTGTGCAAACTTCCTCGATCGATTTATAATCTCCCATTGATGTGCCAGCTAACCACACACGCTCCATCAACAATCATAAACACGAGCTGTTTCATTATTTAATCTTTATAATCCTATTGATGGGTTAGTTCGTTTGTATGGAAAGGACCGCCAGACGTATGGAGCTAATGAGTAGTAGACGATAGAGGTCGAGGGTGAGATGATTTCAGTTGGAATTATAGTATTCGCTTGGGGTAAAGCGAACTTCATGACTTGTCTGTCACACTCGGTTGAGAAAGTCAGTGTGAGAAGGAAGTCAGTGAGACGTTTTTGGTATGCAAGGGGTAACCTTTGGAGGTTTAATTATTGGTCCAGGAGATGACCTGGTGCTCAGTGTTGAAAGGGATATTTGAGAAGGAAGTTGGGGTTTATGATTGTTAGATGTGAAATGGATACTTCTGATCAAGAATGATTTTTTTATTGTGTCTGAGCACAAGGTGATGGGAGTTTATTGTTCAGATGGGTTTTAATTGCAGTACAGTGGATGGGTCGCTGGTGTGATGTGATCCTTTCATTCCATGGAGTACGATCCAGATTGTTTAATATGCCTGGTATGAGTGATCGGTTGCCAATTTTTGGGCACTGACTTGTTTCTATCAGTCACAACGAGAGAATTAGAGGGGCAGTAAGTTATCGGGGTTTTTTATTTGAAGAGAGAATAACATGGTGATATCTTGAAAGGGCAGTCTGGTAGTGAGACATGCCACAACAGTTTCCAGACTCCAGAGAGCCAGAAGGGGTATCATAGCGGCAGAAGGGTCTGTCCTTTTCCGGGTTTGGGGAGTTCCTATTTGGGTTTAGGTGTCCATGGAGGAAGATAGGTGTGTGGTATGAGATCCTTTCGGCGGTGCTTTTCGGGTTATTGGGTTTGATCTATGTGTTGTTGAGGAACGATTTAGAGGGCGAAATCCAATTTAAGTGTGGGAGAATTGTAACATCCAGAGTTTCAGGTATATTATTGTGTGATTAATTTTGAGATTTATGGAGTGAATCGACGAGTTGTGAGTCCTAATCGTCGAGTAAAGTTGATTTTTCCACGTGAGATTAATGAATGGACTCGACGAGTCATAGAACCGAATCGCCGAGTAGGTGCTGGGTAGAGAAACCCTAATTTCCCAGGGTTGGGGCCTGTATACGAGAACTTATGGCCCAATTTCTGCCTCACCAGCTACCTAACCGCTTTGTGTGAAATCCTAAACGAGTGTAGTGAGCTAAGAGACTCTCCAAGCTAACCTTTAAGGATTTTAGTGCATTATTGAGGAGGAATAGGAGTTTGTTCAGCAAGAAACAAGAAGGAGTTGTTGGGGTTCAGACCATTTCGTCTAGAGCTTCAAGAGGAAGTTAAAAAGCTTGAATCTTTCCCATTTATTTGGTTAGATCTCATGAGTTGAGAAGTTAGGGTTTTCATCACATATTATTTGGGACTTTGAGAATACTAAGTTATCTAGAAGTTTAAACCTAAGATCTAGACCTTGTGAGGTCCTTAGAGCCCAAAGGTCCTAGTTTTCTTCATCCATATGTGGAGTATGGTGTTTAACACCTTATGAGAACATGCATTGGTCGATTGGGGAAAAACCACCATGCATGAGTGTAAAGATCGAAGCTTTACGTGTCAATCAAGCCTTTGGATGGTAGATATAGTGTTTGGAGTGATAGATCAGCCTTAAATTATCAGAATGAGAGATCAGTTTAAAGGGACTCGGCGAGTCCATGGTTTGACTCGACGATTAGGTGAGCATTTGTCCTGATGAGCTTGATCATGCGATAACTCATCGAATTGGGAGTCAAATCGATGAGCTGAGCTGGACCTTTGCAAGACTTCTGAGGAAATGAGTGGACTCGACGAGTCACATGGGTGCACTCGGCAGACGGGTCAAACATGGACTGTTGACTCGAGTTTGACTTCGGTTGAATATAAGGTTGGGTTAATCATGAGTAATAGAGACCATGGAGGGGTAAAATGGTCTTTTATCCACTTCAAGAGTTATACAGAGAGAAAGAATAGTGTTTGGTTTATTTACGTATGAATAGAGTATTAATTAGAGATGTTTATCCTATGTGTTAGGCGGAGGCTAGTTCGAGATTTTCGAGCACGAGACTATTACTTGCTAGCTTACGAGGTGAGTCTTCTCACTATACATACCTAGAGTGGAAATCTGAGTTATGTGGCTGGAGGATATTATGTGTTTATATTGAGTATTGTGATATCTTGCATTATGTCTTTCTGATTTATGTTGTGTATTATTCTGAGCTTACTGAGTTAGGACTAGAGGGTCTACCCGATCTGTGGGACCAGAGGGTTCGACTAAGACACATTGACCAGAGGGTCTTACTGAGTTATAGCCTTTAGTGGCTACAAAGCTGTGTGTGGTATTTTTGGAACTCTCTAAGCTTCGTGCTTACCGTGTTGTGTGTTGTGTGTTTTAGGTTTTTCTCAGGATCACGGGAAGGCACCGACTTGATTGTACGCACCAGTTAAAGAGCTATCTTTTAAGGATCCTGGATCTTAATCAAACAATTATGGAGTTACGATTTGTAAATTTAATAAATGAGACTTTTGTGAAATGTGTTATGAGAATTATATGATTTTAAATGAAAATTTTGTTTGAAAATTTACGATGTTACAAGTTGGTATCAGAGCCTTGGTTTGAGGGATTTAGATGCACATTCGGGTATGTCTGGACTCAAACTGGAGATTTGAGAGAAAATTATCAAAAAAATAACTTTTCTAAAACGAGCAAAAGTTTCTAAGAGAAAAACGAGAAGTAGCAGTGTGTACAATCAACTAGAGCCTGAAACGTGATTTCCCAAAATTCTCTTATTTATTTTTGTTTGAATTATTACTAAAATATTAGTGATGCATGCTAAAAGATAGGCTAGGTGTTTCATATTTTAGGGGTAGAGTTGCCTGATTTGTGATACTTAGCCTAGGAATGTTGCTATCTTTGATGTGCTTTGAGTATGTGTGGAGTAAGAGTATCCAACAGGAATCTTTTAGAGAGAGATCCTTGAGTAGAGGAGTAATCCTGGAGAGACACCTATTGGAGGAGCCTATCGGGAGAGTAGTTAGATACCCACATGGGTTAGAGTTGCTTGAGTTTTGTGATACCTTTTAAGTGAGAGTAGAGCAAGTGGAGGATTAACCTAAAGTGGTTTTACGTGTTTGTAGAGATTATTTGATGCCCGAAAGCTGCTTGCTTCGTGCTTTGTGGAACTCTTGATGATTGGAGTCGGCTACTAAGTGAATATGAAGACATCCAGGAGGTAGATGGCTGGCATCATAGGGTGTTTTTCAGCAGCTAATGGCAGAGAAGTGTGAGAACCTAGGAAGAGCCTAGGAAGTGACCATAGTCAGATGAGTATGCTAAGAGAGGAGAGTAATTGTTGGGGAGTGACCAGGTTTAACAGGATTAGTGATCGAGAAGGTGGAGCAGCTACTTAGGAGATCTGGGATGATCCGTGTGGAAAGTATGGGTAGATGTGGCAAGTAGTATGGGCCCTTACTACTAAAATCAGAGGACCCATACTCAAAACAGGGAGAATTCTGAAGGTTCTAAGTAGCAGATTGAGAGGAGATAACATGGTTCGGGTACCATGATTCGTAGCAGATTGAGAGGTGATTACATGGCTCGAGTACGATTATTCGTAGAAGATTGAGAGGAGATAACATGGTTCGATTACCATGATTCGTTTCAGTTACTGCTTCTGGTTTTACCTGTTATCCAGTTGGGATTGATTAGTCTAGGATCAGATGTGATAGAGTGTGGTTCCTGAGGGCCATGTTGAGCAAGTCTCAATAGAGCATACCTTGAGGGGAAAATCGAGTTAGTGTCCGAGATATTTTTTGTGAGATGCCAGTTGGAGTCGCAAGACTCATGGATGAGTAGATATGACGCTTATTGGAGGATCGCGGTCTGAGTCGAGTAATCGACTAAAATATGAGGTGCCATCTTCTGTGGTAAGAGTTGCGCTATCCCCATTTCCTAAGAGAAGCAAAAAAGATGACGAGTTTCCGATTTTCAGAGTGTGGGGGTAAACCCCGTGGGGTAGCATAGGGTTGCAGCCTTTTAACCAGATTATTTTAGGCATTATGTTTGCTGTGAGGTATTTCTTATTCCATGAGAGAGTCATTATGGGTCTATGATGGAAGAGAACGCGGAGGTGCCTTTTTGGGAGCCATACTTTTAGCGGCAGTTTCAGGTGGTTAAAAGGAGTATATCAGGGTGGTGACCCTCGTTGTCTTTGTTGTGTACCGAATATGAGAGTGAGGTCTCTTGCTTTTATGATGATTCCCACGCTGGTAGGATGGTTGAGGAGTCAGAGACGAAGTGTGTGTTATGTGTATTATATCCAGACTGAGAGTCAGGACTAATTCAGTACAACTGGGGTATCCGACGATATATCGGTATGAGGCTTCGAGATGACTAGAGGCAGTCATGTTGGGAGGATTCTGAGATTCTTTTCTGAGTTATGAGATATTTGGAGTTTCTCGATTCCATCGGGAAAATCATTAAACTAATTATATGGTACGTTCTAAGAGTCAAGTGTGATACACCTGGTGAAACAGTCTATGGAGTAGATTGTTGGTATGCTAATTGGTGATGGTTTGAACCCTGAGTGGGGGAGAACTGATTATTCTATTGAGAGGATCAGCGATCCGTTCAAACTGTGGTTAGAGAACTGGTTATGGAGATGCGTGGTTCGGACACATGAGACCTGGGTTATTGGTGGGTGAGGCGAGGTGCAAGGCGGGGTGATCTATGGGTATGTGCTTAAGGAAGGATAAGAGAACCCACAGCATGTGGCCATTGGCCAGAGAATTCATTATGGCTAGGTATTTTTCAGGATTTCAATTGTTGAGTTCGAGGCGGATGGGTCGCCGAGTTCAGGGTGCAATAGCTGAGATTTGCGGGTATAAGTATAGATTGTGATTTATAATCCAGAAGGGACAGCAGTTGATTTGTCAATCAATCTCAGAGTTGGTGTGAGTAATCATATGGGCGGTGATCAGTAGAGGGTGGAGCTTCGTATTTTCGTCAACATGTTTTCAGTTATTGACGATTCCTATATGTTTCAATTTGTAAGATGGGAGTATTTCGAAGTTACAAGTTGTGCGAGAAGAAGATCAATTGTGAGATACTGAGAGGGCGAATTGCGGTATCTTAGTATGATGCCATGAGTATGAGACCAGTGGTTAAGGCAAGACATCGTGAGGCTCTATGATGGTGTACCAAGGTATCCGATTATGACGTCCTAAATTTTGGAGTATTTTGAGTCTTGAGTTTGAGATGGAAAGTGGTGTATCAAGTATCTATGGTTCCAGTGGGAGCCCTTCGGCTATTTGACATCAAGCGAGATTATCTAAAAATGTGAATTGTAGCGAGAAAATGCAGTTTTGCCATGGCGGTTGCCGTTGGGAGTAATGATGTTTATTTTGGATGAGTGTGTGCACCTATCTATGCTGGGCCGCGGAGCATGAGTTAGTGAATGCAGCGTGGCACCGACTTAAGGATGACATCATGAGGTGGTAAGAGAAAGTGATATAAGACTACTAGGAGTTGTAGCATCCATGAGTTAGTGCGCGAGAGTGTGATGATACTGCGGGAAGCCGTAGTGTTCACCAGTCAACGAAAAGGTGTGGTGATATGGCGGGGAGCTATAGTATTCACCAAACAACGAGCATGGATTGTGAAACTGCAGGGAGCCATAGCTTTCACTTGTCAGAGGGAGAGCGTTGTGAAACTACGGGGAGCAGTAGTTTTCACTATTTAGGGAGAGAGTATTGTGGAACTACGGCGGAACGTAGCTTTCACTAGCCAGCGAGCAAGAGAGAAGCGTTGTGAATCTACCGGGAGATGTAGTATTTGCTAGTCAGAGTAGGACTCAGAAGAGTTCTTAGGCTTGGGTAGCCTTACCACTTGAGTTTTTTGGAACCTAGTTGCCAGACTAGGGGTGAGACTCGGGTCTCTGTATTGGTCAAGGATTGTTGTATCCCGGGTTGAGGAGGGATTATTGTAAGCAGAAGGAATTGGAGAGATGGTGTGGGAATAAATTCGTGAATCACGGGTACGGAACGAGTATCAGATTGGAAATGAGTGGTTCCAATTCCGCATCGGGCCAGAATCTCAAGTTTGAGTTGGCTCTAATGGTGTATTGAGAAGGCAAAATGAGATTCCGGACTTAGATGTGGGTTCCATTTTGAGAGGTATTGTTTGTCCTCTGATGTATTAGACCTGTGTGGGTCAGTTTGTTTATATGGAAAGGACCGCGAGACATATGTCGCTAATGAGTAGTAGACGACAAAGGTAGAGGGTGAGACTATTTCAGTTGGGAATGCAGTATTCACTTGGGGTAAAGCGAACTTCATGAGTTGTGTGTCACACTGGGCTGGGATAATCAGTGTGAGAAGGAAGTCAGTGAGACGTTTTTGGTATGAAAGGGGTAACCTTTGGAGGTTCAACTATTGGGCCAGGAGATGACCTGGTGCTCAATGTTGAAAGGGATATTTGAGAAGGGAGTTGGGGTTTATGGTTGTTAGATTTCAGATGGATACTTCTGAGAAAGCATGATCTTTTTCTTGTGTCTAAGGATAGGGTGTTGCGAGTTCATTGTTCAGATGGTTTTTGATTGCAGTATAATGGATGGGTCCCTGGTGTGATGTGATCCTTTCATTCCTTGGAGTACGATCTGGATTGTTTAATATGCCTGGTATGAGTGATCGGTTGCCAATTTTTTGGCATTGACTTGTTTCTATTAGTCGCAACGAGAGACTCAGAGGGGCAGTGAGTTATCGTGGTTTGTTATTCGAGGAGCGAATAACATGGTGATATCTTGAGAGGGTGGTCTGGCAGTGAGACAGGCCACTAGAGTTTCCAGACTCTGGAGAGCCAGAAGGGGTATCATAGCAGCAGAAGGGTCTATCCTTTTCCGGGTTTGGGGAGTTCCTGTTTGGGTTCAGGTGTCCATGGAGGAAGATAGGTGTCTGGTATGAGATCCTTTCGATGGTGCTTTTTAGGTTATTGGGTTCGATCTATATGTTGTTGAGGAGCGATTTCGAGGGCGAAATCCAATTCAAGTGTGGGAGAATTGTAACATCCAGAGTTTCAGGTATATTATTGTGTGATTAATTTTTAGATTTATGGAGTGAATCGATGAGTTGTGAGTCCAAATCGTCGAGTAGAGTTGATTTTTCCACATGAGATTAATGAATGGACTCGACGAGTCAGAGAGCCGAATCACCGAGTAGGTGCTGGGCAGAGAAACCCTAATTTCCCAGGGTTGGGGCCTGTATGCGAGAACTTATTCCCCAATTTCTGCCTCACCGGCTACCTAACCGTTTTGTGTGAAATCCTAAACGAGTGTAGTGAGCTAAGAGAGTCTCCAAGCTAACCTTGAAGGATTTTAGTGCATTATTGAGGAGGAACAGGAGTTTGTTCAGCAAGAAACAAGAAGGAGTTGTTGGGGTTCAGACCATTTCGTCTAGAGCTTCAAGAGGAAGTTAAAAAGCTTGAATCTTTCCCTTTTATTTGGTAAGATCTCATGAGTTGAGAAGTTAGGGTTTTTATAACATATTATTTCGGACTTTGAGAATACTAAGTTATCTAGAAGTTTAAACCTAAGATCTAGACCTTGTGAGGTCCTTAGAGCCCAAAAGCCCTAACTTTCTTCATCCATATGAGGAGTATGGTGTTTAACACCTTATGAGAACATGTATTTGTCGATTGGGGAAAAACCACCATGCATGAGTGTAAAGATCGAAGCTTTATGTGTCAATCAAGCGTTAGGATGGTAGATATAGTGTTTGGAGTGATAGATCAGCCTTAAATCATCAGAATGAGAGATCAGTTTAAAGGGACTCAGCGAGTCCATGGTTTGACTCGACGAGTCGATGCGAGTTTGTCCTGATGAGCTTGATCATGCGATAACTCGTCAAGTTGGAGGTCAACTTGACGAGCTGAGCTGTACCTTTGCAAGACTTCTGAGGAAATGAGTGAACTTGACAAGTCACATGGATGCACTCGGCGTGTCGGGTTAAACATGAACTATTGACTCGAGTTTGATTCCGGTTGACTTTAAGGTTGGGTCAATCATGAGTAATGGTAACCATGGAGGGGTAAAAGGGAATTTTATCCACTTCAAGAGTTATACAGAGAGAAAGATTAGCCTTTGGTTTATTTGAGTATGAATAGAGTATTAATTAGAGATGTTTATCCTATGTGTTCGGCGGAGGCTAGTTCGAGATTTCCGAGCACAAGACTGCTACTTGTTAACTTACGAGGTGAGTCTTCTCACTATACATACCTAGAGTGGTAGTCTGAGTTGTGTGACTGGAGGATATTATGTGTTTATATTGAGTATTGTGATATCCTGCATTATGTCTTTTTGATTTATGTTGTGTATTATTCTAAGCTTAATGAGTTAGGACCAGAGGGTCCACTCGAGTTGTGGGACTAGAGGGTTCCACTGAGACACATTGATCAGAGGGTCTTATTGAGTTATAGCCGCGAGTGGCTATAGAGCTATGTGTGTTATGTGTTTTAGGTTTTTCTTAGGATCACGGGAAGGCACCGACTTGATTGTACACACTAGTGAAAGAGCTTTGTTTTGAGGATCTTGGATCTTAATCAAACAATTATGGAGTTGCGATTTGTAAATTTAATAAATGAGATTTTTGTGAAATGTGTTATTTGAATTATATGATGTTAAATGAAAATTTTGTTTGAAAATTTGCGGTGTTACATATTCATCTTAGGCAAGTAAAATCGGATTTTGATAGAACAGTATAGATAACTACCAAATAAAACCATATGAATCCAATTAGGCAAAAAATCCAAAAAATCTAGATTTGAAATGTGTTCACGTCATGATAAAGCCTTTGTCACATCGTGATCTCAGTCTGATAGAAAAAATTTTGTTCGATTCAGCTAATGTGCTTTCAATGTTAGTCACACTAATTAGCTCTAATACCATTGGTGGGTTTATTAGGTTACAACAAAATGTTGTATGCGGAAAATCACTTAAAATTTAAGAAGGGTGCACGCAACCTAAAAGGATCCATGTTTTCACTTTAGGGCAACATAATTTGAATAACAAAAACCTAATATGCATCCTATCAACTTCAAAAATCATAAACTAAATATACATACCTCAAACTTTTTATAGCAAAATAGTTACTTCAATCCTTCCTTTGAAGAGCTTGGAAAGCTAGCACCAAAAATATGATGCCTCTAATGGCTTACACCCAAACCCTAGAACTAGAAGACACTTGAGGAGAGTGGAGGAAACGTATAAATTTTCGTTCATAAGATTCTAAGAAAGTGTAGTCACAAAAATTGATGCCCAAGGGATCCTATTTATAGTTTAGGTAACTTGGAGACAAAGCAAGATTTGAGTAATTAAATAATCGATCTAATCTAATTCAAATAATTTCCTTATTAATTTTCAGGAGGCTTCTGGAAACCCTCGAAGGGCTCCCATAACCGTCAACCCTAGGATGGTTCTAGAATTGTCTGTTTTGTTCAACTGTTGAACAATTGCAATTCACCTCTTGTACCTTTAATTAATTCCAATTAATCCCAAATTAATTCCAGATTAATTCTGACTAATAATCAAGTAATTTATCATTAATTTATTAATCATATAAATTACCAAATCAATTACTTTAACAATTGATCTAATATCAATTTATTAATCACATAATAAATTAACAAATCAACTATCTTTTCCAATATATTAATCAGATAAGATGTTAAAAATCATTTCCTTATAATTTCCAATTAGTTTATTATTCATATAGTAATCTAATAAACCATCCTCTCTCTATAAATTTCATTCTAAAAAGTTATAGTTATTAAAGCAACGGGAAAATGACTTTACTTTCCTCACAATTTCCAATTAGTTTATTTTTCATATACCAATTTGTATGTTAGAGTCGTGTATCTGAGCATGACCTAGAAGAAGAAAATATAGGATTATGTACATTATAATCCTATATAAGATAAAGTGCTTGTGTTTATACATGTACGACCATGTACCTAAGCATGCATGTATAACCAAAGGATGCGTATATGTACAAGGAAAATATATGGGTATTATGAGTAATACCCTTAATAGTAGACAATGAAAGAATACGACTATATGTAATATAATCCTATGTACGAATATATGAATATAATAGCGTATGTGGATTTCTAAGGGAATTCAGCAAAAGTCAAAGTATGATTATATATATTATAATCATAATAGCATGTATGTATGTCTAGACATTTGATCGTGTTGTGTAGAGCACCTATATGTTACTAGACATAAATATAAATTAAGTACTTAATTAGTTAAGTACTAGATGTGTGTTAGAAGAACAGTTAATGAGATAAATAAATAGATTGTCTATAAGACAAGTGTTATGTGACGAGTCACATAACAAAGATAAGATGTAGAGAAAGATGGTTCCTTCGAGGACAAGAGATAGAGATTCATTCAGGAAAAATAGTATGGTTCGTTCGAGCACAAGACATGGTTCCTAAAGAGACAAAAGTATAATTCCTTCAGGAATGACATTATGTCCCTATGGGAAAAAGAGAGATGATTATCACTTTGGGGATGTGGATAGATGATTCATGTAGGAACGATGATTGAGTTTGGTTAGAGAAGATAAAGAAAGGTTCCTTGAGAGGAACATGGTAAGAGAGTTCTTTTGAGAACTTAGATGTAATCCACGAGTGTTTAATAGTAAGGAATCTATAAGGAATTCAAGAGAAGAAGAAATATTAAGGATCCATGAGGGATTATAAAGAGAGGAGTAAGACCGGATAAGTGTACTCGGTATGATAGTGGGATGTTGTTTCCCTTAGAAGTAGAGAAGATTGTAGAAAGAGATGTGACCGTTGAGTTGATATATATATATATATATATATATATATATATATATATATATATATATATATATATATAAGCTATAATTTGGTTAAATGCAAAGATATTTGGTACTTATAATGTTAAATTCTGTCTTGCAGCTAAAAAGGACATTCTCAAGGAAAATGAGCTGAAACTGAAGAAAACTGGATTCTTGGAGAATTGGAGATGAAACTAAGAGAAGAAGGAAGAAGAAATTGATCAAATTGAAGTTCCCTCGACGTAGATATCCACATTTCATAGTGTGGCATTCAAAATCTTCTCAATTCGTGCATAAAGATGTATCTCACAATGTGACCATCTCATGGTCACGACGTGACCACGTTTCAACAGAAGAATCCTCTACGGACATGCACAAATATATGGGATTACTACGATTCTCTCATTGTGACACTCATATTGTCACGACATGGCAACCATATTTTGGCAAATACATATTTTGATCTTTTAATCAAAATCGGAAGACTTGGAGCACATAGCTGCGATTGAAAAGAGAAAAATACATTCTAAGAACCCTTTGAAGGCAGAAGAAGATTAGAGATCAAGAGATTGGAGAAATATATTTCCACATAGATCATTCAGTTGACCTAGATTTAATCATGTTTAACCTAACTTTCTATATGATTATGTGTTTTCTTCTGTAATTATGGGCTAAACCCTTCAACTTTCGTTTAGTGATGATGGAACCTAATACTATGTGTTAGTTTCTATTATCATGGATTTATTGAAGTTGGTTTAGCTTGTGTTTGATAAATCAATACCTAGTACGTTAAAAGTTTCATTTTTTATTGCTTAGATTTCAAGATTTGTGTAGTTAGATGATCACTTTGATTGAATTAACTTGTTTACCTAGTTGTTTATGAATCTTAAATTGTAGACCTATAGATTGACCAAATTCTAGATTAGGTAATAAATATAATTGCTTTAGCTATGCTAGAGAGCATAATTAGATCATTATTTGTGTTTTGGTTATTTGTCTAGATTAAAGTTAATTAATCTTAGAGTTATCATTCATAGTCCAATAATCTTAATAATCAGCTTAGTGTACCACTTGTATAAGACCATTGCATAGTAGTTCATAAATTGGTGAAAACATTAGGAGATCGGACCAAGACTTCGAATAACTTTTATATTGATAACTAACCTAAATTAATTCATGTATTGAAATTAACCATAGGAAAAAAGGTGATTTGAAGCTAAACGAAAGTATTTTACTTCTCTTAGTCAAAAAAATTATATTTAGTTGTTTGATTAAGTTTTAAGAGGTTTAGTAATTAATTTAGGTCAATCTGAACTAGTAAAATCAGATAAAACCCCCTATTTTAGTTGTTTTCCTTAATTTAACTTATACTCGTTATTTTATTAATTAAAATATTGTTCCCTGTGATCGACACCCGACTTACTTTACTATTCTATAATTCGACTAGGTACACTGTCAAGTGTGTTTTAGCTAGTTAAGTTTTTTAGGTTTATAAATTAAAAACTAGTAGGTATAATCAAAGCATATCAAGTTTTTAGCGTCGTTGTCGGGGAACGGCTTATTATAGTTTTAATTTAAGTGCATTAGGTTAATCAATCCTTTTTGTGGGGTAAAATACACAAAAAGTTAATTTTCTGTGTTCGTAGAAATCACGACGTGACGGTCCTCCTGTCACGATGTGCAAACTATGGTTTTTAGATTTTGTTTATTTTGTTTTAATTCGTTTGTACACATTTTCTTTTGTTCTGTTTCGGTAATATATGACCAGTGGATCTACTTTTAAGATCGTGCCACCATTTGAAGATCCAAAATTTGAGCTCCACAAGAAAATTTGATCAAAAGGACGATGAATCTAGTAGAAGCTTTCAACCAGGCAAGGTAGAAAGTTTCGATAGAACTTTCGACAAGAAACGGATACGAAACAGAAACCGAGAGCGATTTAGAAGAGGAAGTCAAAAGCAAAGTTGTCAACACAATGATAGACATCACGACAATGACTATGGAGGAATATAATCGACAGATGTGTCATGACAATTGGCTAGGTCTCGTACCACCAACAGTTGCAACCAATGCAAATTTTGAGCTCAAGGGACAGATCGTCACTATGCTAAAGGACCATTTTATGGGAATGAAGACGCTTATAGACATATTTATGAGGTTTTGGAGATTGCAAACTACTTCAATGCTCCAAATGTTTCGCATGATGTGATGCTACTAAGGATGCCTCCAGTCACATTTACAGGAGTAACAAAGGATTGGTTAAAATCAATTCCACCCGGAGAGGTCACGACATGGACCAGACTGCGTAATGAGTTTATACAACAATTCGACCCTCATTCAAAGATAACAGAGATTAAAAAGAAGATCTAGAACTTCCAACAACTAGATGGAGAGTCCTTATATGAAGCGTGGGAACATTACAAGGGTTTACTTCATAACTGCCCACAACGTGATCTTAACGTGCAACAATAAATATCCATTTTCTATCATTGAATTAATGTGGGCACTCACAAACTCCTTGACTTTCAAGGACCAATGACAAAGAAGAATCCAACAACCAATAAAGCATTAATCGGTGAATTTGCCAAATATTCAATAGAATGTCGTAACCCTCGAGATGATGTGACGAAAGGAAGAGCAAATGGAGATGGGGCTTGAGAGAGAGAGAAAGAGAGAGAGAGAGAGAGAGAGAGAGAGATGAAGCTAAAGATAAGGAGAATGAGGTAAAGATACACATAGAGAGAGAGAGAGAGGGGATAGAGAGATACAAAGATGATAGATAGTGGTAAAGATTCAGAAGAGATAAATAGATAGAGATGTTGAGAGAGAGAGAGAGAGATAAAGTATGAGATACAGGTCACACACACACACACACACACACACACACACATATATATATATATATATATATATATATATATATATATATAGAGAGAGAGAGAGAGAGAGAAAGAGAGAGTAAGTACATGGAGACAAAGATATATTGAGAATGGGCATAAAAACAATGAAAGATAGAGTATGAGGCTATAGATAAACAAATATAAAGTATGAGTATAGAGATAGTGAAAGGTAGAGAGTGTGTGTATAGAAAAGGGAAAATGAGAATAAGTATATAGAATATAAAGTATGAAAATGAGAAGGAGTATCTTATGAAAATCTAATGGCAACTTGAGTTGCTGTAAGTCCATTACTACTGTATTTAGAGAAAAGGATTAATTTATTATTATTCTGTGAATTGAAATAAGGATTACTCACTAAGCTCTTTGTAGCTTATCCTTTTTGTGATGTGTGTTTCGCAGGTAAATTTATATAAGCACGAAAATAAGTAAAGAGATTGTGATACCCGACTCAGATCATCGTATTTAATTTTCTTTGAACCGATCCTATTGATAACTACTTGTATTGGATTGTTAATGTAAGTGTACACCAATGTGTTTTATTAAATAAAAAATGAAATTTTTTGGTGTACCTTGTGTTAAAAAGTCGGGTTGTACAATGTCATTCCTATATTTCCGTGTAGTCGATAAGAATACTCTTGATATCGCCTCTAAGGTATTTAAAGACCTGCTTCCCGCTTTAACAGTAGATTTTACCTCCAACAAGTCTTCTAAGGAGTCTGTCAAGGCAGGAAAATCATTCCACCAAGTCTGTACTTACCCTTGAATCTCTAGTGTCATGGAATAATTCTTAAAAGATGTATATCTCGTTCTCCTTTAACATATTACATAAAGAACGGGAGGTGTTAGGAATGTTTACTCCTCTCCGTGTAAGATTTATTCGGGTGGACAATCTACTAAGTCTCAATAGCCATATGAAGAAATTTATTTTCCCTAGGACCACCTTGGACCAAATGGTTGGCAAGTTCGTACTCTCCAGTAGTTAAATGTTGATTTCCTTTCTCAGAGTAGAGACCGTAAACTCTCCTCCTACACTAAGACTTCATCACCATCACTTGTACTACCTAGCCATGTAGGAGACCTCCCTATAAAGGACACCAATACCCAATAACTTGTTTGTATGTAAATTGACTTTTAGGCCTGAAGCTAGATGGAAACAAGTGAGGATTCTATTTAGTTTTTTCAGCATTATCCCCAGACCATTTTCCCAAGAAGTTCGCATCACTGGCATATTCGAAAAGGGATATAGTTGGTCTTAAATTAGACGTAACAATCCCCTCAAACATACCGTTGTCAATAGCCTCATCTAAAGCCACATTGAGACCCTCAACATCGATGATGTAAAGAAAATGGGAGAGTGGATCTTCTTGTCTCACATCTTTTTTCCATGAAAAACTCTTTGGTAGATGCTCCATTAACAAGAGCTGAGACCCTAGACGAGGAGAGAATGAACCTTATCCAAGTTATGGTATTGACCCCAAAATCCATTTGACCCATGGTGTCATTCAAATAATTCTAACTAATCGAGTCGAATACTTTATCAAATTCAATCTTAAGAATTAAAGTTTTTTCCATTCTTTTAGTCAATGAGTTAATTTTATTAACCACGGGACCATCCAAAATGTTCCTAGCGCTAAATTTTCATATAATCGTCCACATATTGACATTTGTGATGTTCATTCATATCCATGTACATACTTGTACGGATATTGATTTAAATTAGTATTTTCGATCTCTATAAGCTTTTAACAACATTCCTGTTTATTATCTAAATTCTCACTTTTCATTTCTATTGGTTCGTTGGTTTAACTTTATATTGGATATTTTCTCTTTGTAATGTCTTTTGTTTTTCTAGCAATCTTGCCAATTTTAATATAATTTAACCGTTAAAAAAGTGAAGCCAATGATGCATGGAATAGTCACCCAACATATCATTATTTTATATTTTGAATCCCGTACAAAAACGATTGTTTTATTTTAGAATCCTAACAAACACGAAGGACAACCATTGCCGATATTATTTGTTTAGAAACAGATGCAATCACACTGAAATATTTTATTTCAGAAAAAACTTAAACTATTATTACCTCAATTAACAATAAACAAAGGGCTTGGTAGCTAAACATCTAGATATTAATATTATTTATTTTGAGTAGAATATGAAACATGTAAAAAAAATGTAAAAAAATGTAAACATTAGACTCGAGAGTTTATTATTATTCAGATTATTAGTTGTACGACTTGTATATTACATGAGTTTATTAAAAAAAATTAATATGAAGGTTTAAATATTAAGAGTTTGAATTTTATAAGAAAAATAAGAAATTATTGAATTATTGACATTTAAGTGTTTATTTCTCTTTTAAATTTAAATAAATAAAGAAAATAATTGAGATTTAATTTAGGAATTTTAAAATTAGAAGGAATTTGTATTAATGAAATTGATATATAATTATTATTATATTTATTACATTTGAATAGTCTGTGAAATTTAATAAAAAACAGAAAAATAATAAAATGACATGTGAAAAAAATTTAGTTTAAATTAACCATAAAATACATGTGACAAAATGAATAAAAATGTAACATATGACAAAATTTTATTTATTTATTAGCGTAGATGCTTGGTTTGGACAAGTAGTTTTATTGTTTGATTAGTTAGTTGATAGCTATAAGCTAAATAAAATAATAATATGTTGTAAAACTAAGGGGGTGTTTGGATAAACTTATTTAAGGAGCTTATTAGCTTCTTAGCCGCTTCACACCACTATAAGACCTTGTTTGATATATGCTTGACCGAGTCAGGTCAGACGTTTTTGGCTGACTCAGTCAACTGAAGTTGTTTGTTAAATTGAATTTGGTTGGTTGACTCAATAAGAGAAATCTGAGTGGGAAAGCTGAGGACAACCGACTGACTGAGAAGTGTTTCCTAATATGTCATTGCCATACCATTCCATTTCAGTGCCTCCAAAAATATACCTTCTCCTCCTTTTTCAACGACAATGACGATCTGAGCTAAGTTTGAGATTGACGATTTGAGACTGCTCCCACCAATCGACACCCCTCTTCTCATCACTCATCAGGTACGATGATCTTCTCCTCTTTCACATGTGTTTGCTATTTTTTGTTACAATTTTTTTTTTTTGCTCTGTTGATATTTTTTCTTAATGAAGATTTTTCTGATTTTTTTCTGATCTGTTGATGCTTTGATTTTTTTTTTTCCTGATTGTTAAATCCGGGTAAGAATTGTTTGCATTAAGATATTGTTAAATCTGGGTAAGAATTGATTATCTCTACCATTGTATTTGTTCGAACATCAAATTACCTAAACTGAAAAGATTAATAGATTACGAAAATCACAACAATATCTAAACTTAAGGAAGAATCGATTATTAATGGGTATTCTATTCATGCCTGGAACTGTAAATATGAGAGCTAATTGATTTCCTAGTTAGTTAATGTTCTTGTTAAGCTAATTGATTTGTTATTGTTAAGCTAATTGATGTGTTATCTCGCTTATTGACTGCATTGATTTGCTAGTCAATTAATTGAATTAATATATAGCTTTACATGTTGATCTTGATCCTAATAAATTAGTTGAATATTTATGTTTTAGGATGTTGGTTTGTAACAAGTGTGAGGACGAAACATTTCTTAATGCATGTACCCACGAACTAACAACCAACGGTCGTAAGGATTCTAGCCTTAAAGCAAGTGCATGGAAGATAATATGCGGAACATTGATAAACGAACACGGTAAAGAGGTTGATCATAAGCAAATGAGAAACTACTTTGTGAAAGATCTTGTATCCCTAAGAGTTATTATAGAATGATATTGCTAATAATATATTAACCTATAAGGTCACACCTTATAGCAAGTTACCATCAATAGATTATTTGATAGTATAAATTGATTATTAATCAATATATCAATACTTGTGTTTAACTGGAAATTTGTTATTTCATGAAAATAATATTTTACTAATCCGGAATTTATTATTTATGGAAATAATATTTATTGGAGAAATAACAAATTATGAAATATATCATAAACTATGATTATTTATAAATTATATATTTATATCTCACTAAACTAGTTAGATTTTATTTATATAAAAGGTAGTTATATATATATATATATATATATATATATATATATATATATATATATATATATATATATATATATATATGACTAGTTATATGTTATATATATCTTAGAATTACTTTATATATATTTGATAACCTTTTACATAAAGTTGATATACATATATACACATGTATCATCTAGTTATAAGAATATGGAACATCTTTTGGTTCCATTCATTAACCATGGGGCCGAAAATTGGAGGAGACAAAGCATATATGGATTTTGATTAGTTTATTATCCATGCCTCCTTATCTTCAAGACCCATGCTTTGACTTGCTTTTGCGTAACGCCCTTTACTAGATTTTGTCTAAAATAAAAGGTAAGGGATTAAGACAATTGTCATTAGTTCTTTCAAACACTTTTGTTGTTTTTCTTTTGAGCCAAAATCGAGAGCTCTTTAGCTCCCTATATGGATGCCAATTTTGAAGACAATAAGCTCTTATTCTCATCCTTTCTCATGCATTTTATTTCTAGACAAAAGACCTTTAATTGGTTAACCTTAGAGCATATATTTATTTGGTATATATTTCTAACTTTTTGAACAACTAATTACAACTGTATAGTAGCATATTTTGATGGTTCTACTCTTGCTTTGGTGGATACTTCTACAAAGCTTAATTTAGAGCTTAATGTCACACTTCATCAACTTCCGTCCTCCCATGAGGATCAAAGTCTTCAAAGGTTGTAATACTTTCCTTCTATGGTTGTTTTATTCTTTCCAAGTCTTGCAAAATGATCTTTTAGTGGGAATGAAACTAGTTTTAATTTGTTCAAATCAAAGTATGTTGTTTGGGTGAAACTGGAAAACAAAAGCAACAATATATATGATCCAATAAAAACTAAATTTAGTCTGACCGATGAACAATGGAAGGAAGAGGGGAAGGTAATATTATAATAACAAATACTAGTATGATTATTTTTATTGCAAATACTAAAATTTATAAACATTATAAACAGTTGAACAAGTCCGTGTTGTCATTGAAAACTAATCCCATGTTCCCTGATCTTTGCAGCCAACTATTGGAAGGCTTTACCTCGATCGACTTTCAAAGTGTGGGGTCATCTTCTATACTCCCTCGTCCTGTAGAAAAGTATAGTGCCCATGATTTTGATGATGATGTTCCAATGTGAACCTCAACACAACACGGAGGTTCGAGTGAAGAATCTTCGGGGCATTCAAAAAATAAGGGATTTGGTGGAAATAAAAGAGTTATTGGAAAAAAAAAAGAGATACAAGGGCACTAGAAGTTGAGGAGGATATTGTCAAACTTTCAAGGTCGTTGGTGGAAAAAATGAAAGAATTAAAAAAAGTGAAATGGATAAGGATATTGATGCATGTATGGAGAAATTGAACAAAATGGAATGGGAGAAGAAGATGAAAGACACAAGACCGCTCTTTTTCTATTTGGTGAAAGTGCCGATATTCAAAAAGTTTGGTAATGATTTTCACCTACTATTTGTGAGTCGTGGGTGAGGTGTGCGGGTCGGTAGTTTAGTTACCTTTGATGACTTTTAATAGTTCTTTGTAGCATGAATTTTTTTATTTGCATGATTTTTGGATGCTATGTTTGATGACTTTTTGTATGTTACATTGGATGATTTTTACTATTTTTTTTGAATGACTTTTGTTACTTAAGATGCTATGTTATTGGATATTCATGATGACTTTTGTTATGTACTAGTTTTTTGTTGCATGATATTTTTTACTTTAGCATGTTATCTATAATTATTTGTAACAGATCAGTATGGTTTCTGATGGTGAAGTTGTATCTTTTATTTTATTTGTTTGTTATTGGTTGAGGTCAAACGGGCGAAGGCTAAACAAAATTCATAGAATAATATATAACGATTCGATATCAAGCGACTATTCATATACACAATATTTGATACACGGATACCCTACACAATGTTACAATATGATGCATCTTACACAAGAGATATTTGTATTATTATGCAACCATTTTACCTAACAAAATTGGTTGCAACCTAGTAAGAATAAACCATTGAAGAGAAAATGACTATATTTTTACAATAACAATTTGCGTGGTCCCAAATGCAATGATGTGTTTTGCAAGTGAAATTATAGTACCAACAACTCCTAATCCAACAAGACATAACTCACGATGACATAACGGTTAAAAGATATTTTTCCCGAGCAATAGGTGCATTAGATGGAACTCTTGTACATGCGTTTGTGCCCGTTGATCAATAAACTTGTTATAGGGGAAACGGAAAAGGTGAATGTTGTTGGATTAAGTGTCTAAGCTCATAACTATAATTGGTATGTACTTGAACCGAGAGTAGCATGGTCCATTCGGGTTGCATATCATCAGGACAATTTGATAGGATGCATACTTGAGTAAGAGGTTACTTATGATTTATTAATATATTATAAGTTCTAATATATTAATATGAAATCATGTTATTTAATTAGAATTGATCAAGAATTAATTTGGAATTAATTTTGAGATCAAAAGAGACTAATTAAATATATGGGGATTGATTTGGTAAATCAATGATTCTTATAGTGTGGGCCAATGGTTATTTAGGATAGTCTAAATCAATATGGTAGTCCATGGATAGTCCATGGAGTTTTAACCCATGGAGCCTAAGTAATATGAAAGGTCATGAGCATTAGGGTTTGCATGAACGTAACCCTAGACCTTGCCACACCATAAAAGGAACCCATTAGTCACCAAAATCGGCCCTAAGCATTCCAAGAAGAGTGGTAGATGTTTTTGTGTGCAAGTAGCCTCTCTCTCAAGCTATCCTTTGTCCTAGGTGTGTTGCGAACCATTTGAGGTGCAACATTTGGGGCACCAAGTTCTTAAAGGACAAAACTACAAGCTACAACAAATAGGTAACTCTATAACTTAATTCTATGTTGTTTATATCAATTGTATGTTAGTTGTTGGCTTCAAGCTTTGGAAACAATATTTCATGTATAATTAGAGAAAACATAGATCCAAAGCTTTTAGGGTTGTATGTGCACCATAGGATGTTGTAGTATACTAAAACCCAATAAATGTTTACAAAATGTAATAGGAATTTGTGATTTTGATATGATATTCACCTTTGTTTGGGCTGGATGGGAGGGTGTAACACATGATTCAAGAGTTTTGAAAGAAGTTGCAATCAATCCAACTTCTGGATTTTCATTTCCTCCACCATGTTTGGAATCTTTATATAACTTTTATTATCTATATTCGTTATATAATACATTGTCACACTAATTTAAAGATAAATATTACATTTGTGATGTAGCATATACACACACACACACACACTCATGGGTTTATGGCTCCGTACCACGATACTAGGTGTTGGTTAGCCGATTTTTGAAGAAGCGGACCTTTAACTAGAGAGGAAAGGTTCAATCATGCTCATACGCAACTTAGAAATGTTATTGAGCGTGCTTATGGTGTATTGAATGAGAGATTCCCAATATTAAAACAAATGGCTCCTTATCCTTTATAGTGCAAAGAGACATAGTCATTGACTATGTCGTGCTCCATAATTTTATAAGGAAATATAATATTCAAGATGAGTTGTTTACAAATTTTGAAGAAAACACAATGGTTAATCCCAACATGCAAGGTGGAGGAATTTATAAAGAAAACATACAAGGCATAAAATGGGGTTCAGAATGTTGGATTATGTGTCTAATCCCATAACTATAATTGGTATATATTTAAATTGATAATAGCATAGTCCTTTTGGGTTGCCTTCATACTAACAACTAGATAGGACGACCTACTGAGAAAGAGGAAGAATTTATTATTTGAAAATATATAATAATTTATTAATGTATTAGGAAAACATAATATTAACTAGAAATCATGTTATTTAATTAATATTTAATCAGAAATTACTTTGGAATTAATTTTGGGATTAAGTGAACTAATTAAAAGTGTAGGGGTTGTTTGGCAATTTATTGATAGTTTTGTAATTGGGGTCTTAGACCTCACTAATGAGAGATGGACGAAAACTTCTAGGGAGGCCCTATAATTTTCGTCCAAGGCCTATTGGATGAGGGTTCATGGGCTGCTTAGGCCTTAAGCTAAGGAATTATGGTTTCCTCCTTAAAACCCTAGCTTTTGCTCTAAGCTACCAACAACTATGAAAAGGGCCTTAACCCCACTTGATTTTTTCCATGCCATTATAATCCTAAGAAGAGTTGAAATTTTGAAGTTTCTTCCTCCTCTCTCCTCTCATCCTCTTGCTAAGTGTGTTTGTGAACCATTAGAGATGTTAGACTTGTGACACTTGCTCTCAAGTCCAAGATCTTCAAGGATTTCATTGGCATTAAAATATAACAATTAAGGTATGTATCCTAACCCTATTTTATTGTTAATATCGAAAATTATAGATACCTCCCATGGTTTCTTGTTTTGTGTTCAATACTTGCATGTCTAATAGTGAAAACATAGATCCTACAAATTAAGGTTGCATGCACACATATGAATTATTTGTTATGCTCAAAACGCATAAGTGGTATCGGAGCCTAGGATTGTTTTCTATTGAATTTGATGCAATTGGTTGAACTTGATAATTATGGTTTATGGCAATAAAACCCATAGGATTAGGGTTTTTCACAAATTAGGGTTTCCAAATTCTAATTTCAAAATTTTGCCTAAGAGTTTTAACCGTTTCCTTTGGCCTCCTAAATTTCGATATCTAGGGTTTTCTAATCCTAGGGTTTTTCAAAAATAAGGCAAGGATTGAAAACCTTTCCTTCCTCCCCAAGACATGGTAATTTCGAAAGTTAGGGTTATGGGTAGGGATCTTATTTTTTGGTAATTATCTTCCTATTTGATTAACTTGATAATTAAAGATTTTAATATAATCCTCCCATATGATTGGAATTTAGGGATTGAGATTAGGTTAAGTTATTTTGATTAATTTAATGGATAATCTTCAAATGATTTAATAAATTAATTAAAGGTTTAATTTATAGATAATTATTAAATCAAATTTATTTTAAATTTAATTAAAATTGTTTTTTTATTTCGAAAATTTAAAATATTTAAAAACCCTAGTATTTTAAAATGTTTTAAATACACCTTATACTATGTAAAATTAAAAGTTTAATATTTACTATATGTATAAGACAAGTCAGTCAAACTGCTTATACGTTTCATTCACGAAGCCGATCTTTAAGGGGAGTTTAAGGAAGCTGCCTATAAAATGACCGCCCTTGGGTATCCACTCTTACCCACCATTCCCTTGGTGGAGGGTCGTTAGCCGAATGGGTTTTGATAAGACACTTAATTCTCATTAATAAGTATAATGGAATGAATAAAGTAACTAAATGTTTTGATCTTAGTTAATTTAGGAAAATGTAAATTTGATACTAATCCATGAAATTGCACATTACACTTTATATAAGTTGTTAGTGGAGCATGTGCAGTTAACTGACACACTAATATGGACTAATAAAGGGTGGAAATGGGTGTCTCGTAAATCATCATTGATTGGTGGGCTAACTTGCATGGTTATTCACGCCTTGTTTGTGATCCTCGGTATCCCAGTCACAAATGGAAGAGCATAATTGAGATTAAACATGCCATTGAATAGTTCAATGAATCTCAAAAGATCTAGGTATTTCATTTAAAACCTAATTCATTTAAATTTCATTTTTCGTGGTTAAATTGGTAAATCGTCATTTACCTACCTTTAAATAATTTATGATTAGATTACGACATCCCTCTTATGAATTCTGAATTATTTAGTTAGAAACTCGATGAATTGGTGTTGACTTATGTGTCGAGCCTGGTCAGGACTTAATTGATATGTTCAGTTGTAGTTCTTTGTCATTACAAATCATAAATTGGGAAACAACCTGTAACATCCCAAACTTCGCAGGTATATTTCAAATCCCTCCTCTTTTGCAAGTTTCCAATTGTAGCCCCTGGGATGTTTGAGTTGGGCCATGAGAAGTATAAGGACTGAAGTTGCCACTTTGAGTCAAAAGGGAGTACGCTGAGTGTACATAAGGGTACGCTCAGCGTACTAGGCACGTCCCAGTATGCTGGGCATACACTGATGTACGCAGGGCGTACTAATGACTAGAGCAAACCCTAATACTTAGGGTTTGTGGGCTATATAAACACCTTATGGATCATTTCCCTTAATTATCCTTAGCCTCCACAACCTACATTCGTCCTTCCCCAAACCCTAGCTCTTCTTTATGGGTGTAAGCTTGATTGATGTGTGTTTTGGAGTGTTTCAAGAGAAGATCATCGCATTCAAATGTTGGAGAAGAAGTTCAAGTTCATAGATCTGAAGTTAGTTTGTGCTCGAGAAGATCCTAAAGGTATAAAGTTCTAACCTTTATGCACATATGCTTAGATCTAATCATTTTAACTTATTAGAGGCATCTTTTGTCCCTAAAGCCATAAAGTGGTGTATTTTGTGTTATGAACGTAAAGAGCTGTCCTTCCAGGCTATTGAGGGGACTTTGAGTGATAAAAATCAGGTCCCATTAGCTATAAGTGTCCCATGCAAGAGGAATAAGGTCTTATAAATTAAGACCAAGAATTTAGGATCTTATAGACATCCAAAGTGAAAAAGGTTGTGACTTTATGAACCTTGGGCATGTTAGGTCTCAAGATCTGAGATTTGAGCTCAAGTACTTAAGCCATTAAGCACTTAATAAGGTTTTGTCAAGAGATGGAGTACGCCCAGCGTACTGGGTCAACCACCCCGATGGTGGTCAACCTCTAGTCTAGTACGCCCCGAGTACGACCACTATTGAGCCATGGACTTTTGGACTTCGGGTTTTGGGTTGTCTTATGGACTAAGTGTTGGATTAGTGTCTAAGCCCGTAACTATATTTGGTATGTACTTGACCCGGTTGTGCATGGTCCTTTTGGGTAGCCTTCACCAAAGCAACTTTACAAGGTTATTTAGGAAAGAGAGAAGATATTATGATTTATTAATATATCATAAGAATTATATCTTAAAGGAAAAATAATATTATTTAATTAATATTGGTCATAAATTAATTAGGAATTAATTTGGTGGCTAAAAGAGATTAATTGGATAAAGGGGCTTAAACTGTCAAATGTGTGATAGTTGAGTTTTGGGCTGGGAAACCTAATGGACTAAGGGGGAACGAAATTATGATGGGGAGCCATCATATTTTCATCCATAGGCCCTATTCCAGAAGGTTCCATGGGCTGCTTGGTGACTATGCTGTCCATTAGGGTTTAGACTGAAACCCTAGCAACCTACAATATAAATAAAGGTCCATGCTTGCAAATTTTGGCATTTTTGACTCCAAGAGAAACCCTAGGGAAGAATTTAGCATCCTCCCTCCTCTCTCATAATTTCCTTCTTGCTTGTGTGGTGTTTGTAAGCCATTAGAGGAGTTACACTTGTGACTCTAAGCTCAAGATCACGAAGAATCAAAGGATTTCAAGCCAATTGGAAGAGGTAATCACTTATATCAATTCTTATAGTGTTAATTTCGAATTATACATGCTAGATCTAGGGTTAAAAGTCTTGGATGAATTACATGTACAATAGAGAAGCCTAAATCCAAGCTTTAGGGTTTTACATGAGCACAAAGGATGTTCTTTTGAATTAAAACCATCAGTGGTATCAGAGCCTTGGTTGGTTTATGTTGAATGTGATGTAATTGTCGAGTTTTTGCTGAAAATCGTTTTTCTGGCCTCTGCCTGACCCGACTCGGCAAGTCAGTATCTGGACTCGGCGAGTCTGCCCAAATCGGCGAGTCTAGGTAGTGACTCGGCGAGTCCGGGAGTCAGATAGAGGATATCTCGGGATTTCTTGCTGTTTTGTTATAGGATAAATGCCAAAATTGTTTTTAATAATAAAATCCGAATTTTATTGTATTTAAATGATTATCCTTACCAAAACCAAGACAAAAGATAATTTCAAATATTTTGAATAATAGTTTCTTTATATGATAAATATGGATTATTTAAATTTTTTGGTAATTATCTTGTGACTAAAATTGGATTATGTCAAATATAGATAATCATAAAATTAATTGTTTAATTTATATTATTTTTTATTTGATCCTTTGTGTTTTGAAAAGTTCAAAACTTGTCCTCAAGTTTTGAAATTTGAATTTTATGATTAAAAGATTTAATTTTGAATAATTTAAATTTCAAACCCTTAGAATTTTACAAGTTTAAAATTCAACCTTATACTATTATATTATTACGAGATTAATATATATATATATATATATATATATATATATATATATATATATATATATATATATAACTTAAAGTGCTAGTCTTACCGTTAGTAGGCCTCATTCATGAAGCTGATCTATAAGGGGGTATAAGGTTATGGCCTATAAAATGGCTGTTTAATGGGTATCCACTCTTACCCACCGCTTTATTGATTGGTGGATGATCGTTAGCCGAACTGGTAGGATAGGGCAATCCTCTCCTCGTTAAAAGTATAATGAATGATACAAAGTAACGACAATGTTTTACAAATTCCCAATCTTAGTTACTTGACGGTAAAATGTGAAAATGATGCTACTCCCTAATATTACACTTTGTACCCTTGTAAAACGTTAGTGGAGCGTGTGTGGTTAACCGGCACACTAATTTGGGATTGACATTGGTAACGAAGGGTGGCTCGGTGTTTGTCATAGATCAATGGAGTGTTTGTGGTTAACCGGCACATTGATTAGGTGATAGAGACATTGAGTGCGCCATGTTGATTCACATGGTTATTCAAACCTTGTTTGTGATCTTCGGTATCCCAGTCACAAACTTGAAGGGCATATCGAGATTTAAATATGCCATTAAAAAGTTCAATGAATCTCAAAAGAATCTAGGAGTTTTCAAATACATTTAAAACTTAATTTCTTTTCGTTTTTCATGGTGGAAATTAGTGAATCGTCATTCACTTACCTTAAAATTATTTGCATTTAGATTACGACATCCCTTTTCTAAGTTGTGAATAATGTTGTTGGATCCTAGCCCTAATTTTTTATTTGGGTGTTTAATTGGGGATTCATTTCTAATTAAACTTTGTTCCTTTCTTTTTCAGATGTTTGCTAACAACAACAACAACGCTTCTGGGTCATTCTCACTAATGAGCCTATGTCAAAAGGTGACATTTGATGGGTTGAATTTCAACGAGTGGATGAGATACATTCATATGATCACTCGCTACCACCAAAGCGCAATGCAAGAGCGCTATGAGATCATTACTAACATGATCACCGCTAAGATGGGGAGTGGAGAATCCCTAACCTCTAATTTGCAGAAAATGCAGAGGTATGTTGATCGTCTTCTCAAACTTAATGTTATGTTTAATGAGGATTTAGCTATCGACATCATCCTCCACTACTTGCCTTCTTACTACAACTAGTTCAGAATGACCTACCACATGAATAAGGAAGAGGTCTCCTTGAGTAAGCTTCAAGGACTGCTGAGGGCCGCTGAGAGCAACCTCAAGGAAAAATCTGTTGCATCATCCCCTGCTGTGGCTGCTTCTGTGTTGGCAATTGGTCAAGGGAAGGGAAAGAATATGAAGGCTCCTTCAAAGACCCACTAAAAAGGGAAAGTCCCATGATGGTTCATCCTCTAGTGGGACCAAAGCAGGTTTTGCTAAACCCTCCTCTAGTGGGACCAAAGCAGGGTCACTGGAAACGAAGTTGCCCTAAATACCTGCAGGACATTAAAGATGGAAAGATAAAGCCCACTTTTGCAGGTATGTATTCTATTAAATCTAACAACTCATCACTTACTACATCATAGGTTCTTGATATAGGATGCGGTTTCCACATTTTTTCTGATTTGCAGGGCCTAAGAAGAAGTAGGGAGGTGGAGCATGGGAAAATAAACTTGATTATGGGAAACAGAAAATCATTACCTGTGACCAGAGTCGCAGTTTATTCTTTAGTGTTGAGTAATGGGTTAGGATTAGATTTAAATAATTGTTCCTATTCATAAGATATGGAAAAGAACATCATTTCTTTTCATGGATTATATAGACAGGGTTTCAGATTTCATTTGATAATAGTAATGATTCTATTAATGTTTATTTGAATGGTGTTTTTATTTCAATGCATTTTCTTGTAATGGAATATATGAATCTGTGTTAGTTGTAGACAACTTAGGAAATGATGTGTTGAATATTGATTCGTCCAATAGTCTTGACAAAGCATTCTTGTGGCATTGTTATCTTGGTCGCGTCAACAAGAAACGCATAGCCCAACTCCAAAAGGATGGAGTGTTGGAGTCATTCGATGTTAGGGAAGATGACGTGTGTGAATCTTGTTTGCTTGGGAAGATGACCAAGTCACCCTTTACTGGCACTTGTGATAAGGGTGAGGGTTTATTGGATCTCATACACATCGATGTGTGTGGGCCCTTTAGATCCACTACAAAGGATGCTTGCCGCTTCTATGTGACTTTTACGGATGATTATAGCAGATATGGATATATCTACTTAATCAAGCAAAAGTCAGAAACCTTTGAAAAGTTCAAAGAGTTTAAGAATGAAGTGGAGAATCAGCTGGGCAGGAAAATCAAGATGCTTCGGTTAGACCGAGGTGGAGAGTACCTGAGTCTTGAGTGTCACGACTATCTAAAGGAATGTGAAATTGTTTCACAACTGACGCCTCCGAGAATACCACAACTGAATGGTGTGGATGAGTGACGTAATTGGACCTTGTTGGACATGGTTTGTTCTATGATGAGTCGGGCTTCGTTACCAATAGCTTTCTAGGGGTATGCCTTGGAGACTACCGCCCATATCCTTAACATAGTTCCCACCAAGAAGGTTGCCAAAACACCTCATGAGATGTGGACATGAAAAGCTCCCTTGTTGGCACATATCAAGGTTTAGGGTTGCGAGGCTTTTGTAAGACGAGAGACTCACGACAAGCTCAAACCTCGTGGTGATAAGTGTTATTTCATCAGCTGTCCATAGAAGTCATTTGGCTATCTATTCTACTGACCGAGTGACAATGTTGTCTTTGTTGCGAGAAGAGGGGTTTTCCGAGAAAGAGAACTGATAAGCCAAGAGGATAGTGGGAGGCAAATTGATCTTGAAGAGATTCAAGAGCATAGCGATGAAGGAACTTTTAACACTGGCACTCAACTTGAGGAGGAAACTCCTGTTGAACCAATTGACGAGTCTTTACCTCTTAGACATTCCAGTAGGGTTGGTGTTCAACCCTAGTTTTATGGTTTTCATATTACTACTGAAGGGGATACGTTTATTAGTGATGAAACACTGATAAATTTGGACGAACCTAGCATCTACAAGGAAGGCATGACAGGCTCAAAGTCTGCTAAATGGAAAGAGGCAATGGACAGTGAGATTCAGTCCATGTACGAAAATCAAGTTTGGAATTTGGTTGATAATGTGCCGGGTCGTAAGACATTCGGGTGCAAGTGGATCTTCAAGAAGAAGACAGACATGGATGGGAATGTGCACACTTATAAAGCACAATTATTCGTGAAGGGCTTTACTCAAACTCCTAGAGTTGACTATAACGAGACCTTCTCGCCCGTTGCCAATATAAAGTCTATTAGGGTGATGCTCGCAATAGCTGCGTTTCATGATTATGAAATATGGCAGATGGACGTGAAAACTACTTTTCTTATTGGAAAGTTGGCTGAGGATGTTTACATGAATCAACCAGAGGGTTTCATCAATACGAAGCATCTAAATAGAGTGTGTAAGCTTGAGAAATCCATTTACGGATTGAAGCAAGCGTCTCGCAGATGGAATCTTTGTTTTGACGAGAAGGTCAAAGAGTTTGGCTTTCTGCGAAGCGAAGATGAATCATGTGTGTATGTCAAGGCCAATGGGAGTATAGTGAGATTCCTCGTATTGTATGTTGATGACATACTACTCATAGGAAATGACGTCCTAACCTTGCAGGAGGTCAAGTCCTGGCTCGGGAAGTGTTTTGCTATGAAGGACCTCAGAGAGGCTGCATATATTCTGGGAATAAGAATAGTAAGAAACAAAAGTAAGAGACTGATTGGACTCAGTCAGGTTACTGACTTGGATAAGGTACTAAAGTGTTTTAGTATGGAAAATTCCAAAAAAGGAGAGTTGCCAATCCAAAGCAATACCAAGTTGAGTAAGACTCAAAGTCCGAGTACAGAGGCAGAGATAGCTGATATGAGCCGAGTACCCTACGCTTCTGCAGTTGGCTTAATCATGTACGCTATGACTTTTACTCTCCCTGATGTGGCCTTCGCTTTGAGCATGGTCAGTAGCTATCAGGGAAACCCTGGTAGAGCCCATTGGACAGCAGTTAAGAATATTCTTAAGTACCTTCGGAGGACCAAGGAATGAATTCTAGTCATCGGTGGGAGTGATGACTTAAGGGTACGAGGGTACAATGAAGCTAGTTTCCAGATGGACCGAGATAATTACCGTTCGCAGTTAGGCTGGGTCTTTACCCTTAACGGAGGAGCAGTGACTTGGAAAAGTTTCAAGCATGAGACTGTGGCCGATTCAACGTGTGAATCAGAGTACATTGCAGCAAGTGAAGCATTAAAATAGTCAATATGGTTGAAGAACTTCATTGGAGACCTTGGAGTAGTGCCATCCATAAAGGAGCCCATGGAGATTTTCTATGATAATGAAGGAGCAGTTGCCTTAACTAAGGAACCATGGGATCACCGTAGATCCAGGAATATCGACAGAAAATACCATTTTATTATACATCGGGTAGAAGAGGGACTCCTCATAGTGAAGAGGGTATCTTTAGAAGATAACCCAGCAGATCCCCTTACAAAGGGACTGAGCAGGGTTAAGCACTTGCAGCACGCTAGGAGCATTGGGCTAAAGGAAGATATGAGTTTAGATTAGATAGATACAAAACGTGTAATAGATAATTTGTACTTGACATTTGATATAAATAGAAGTGTTTTATTTAAGAGTAAAGTTATTATCTTGCGTTGGTTATTTATCTATTGTTTCAGTTTTGCATGTTTTGACTTCCTGAATAATAAGGTTATTCGAACGATCCACAGTCGTTCATATGTTGGAAGTAGATATGAAAGAAGACTATCATGAATCTGTTTGTAGATTGTCTAAAAGGTTTTAGATATAGCAATAGTTTGTTGCAAAGTTCATGAGTACTTATGAATTGTGATTTGAGCATTGGAATAAACCCGTGTTTCTGGTATCGCTCCATGCAATTTTATCTCGAGTGATTGCAAAGCGATAATATCTTATAGTCTTAAAACTTAGAGATATGGTTATTGTTTGATGGTTGGTTATGCATTGATGATGTGTAAACGCATTAGTAACTTGATGTTATAAAACACATCGTTGTGCATCATTTAATTAATAAAGGTGATATCTTGGCCACTCGATGATTTGGTTTGACTTATGTACCGAGCACAGCCAGAACAAAGTTGATGTGTTCGACTAAGATCTATGTCGAATGAATCAGAGATCGAGAAACAAAGTGTTGAACAATAAGTATTGTAAGCATGATATCTAGAACAAAGGATTATACGATCCCTTATCTGAAGGACAAGTTACTGAGCAGAGTTGACAGCGGCGCATAAGAGCTATGATTTCTAATCGAATCCTGAAGTTGTATGTGAGATATAGTTACTAGACTTATCCAAGTGGGAGACTGTTGGATTAGTGTCTAAGCCCGTAACTATATTTGGTATGTACATAACCCGGTTATGCATGGTCCTTTGTGGTTGCCTTCACCAAAGCAACTTGACAAGGTTATTTAGGAGAGAGATAAGATATTATGATTTATTAATATATTATAAGAATAATATATTAAAGGAGAAATCATATTATTTAATTAATATTGGTCATAAATTAATTAGGAATTAATTTGGTGACTAAAAGAGATTAATTGGATAAAGGGGCTTAAACTGTCAAATGTGTAATAGTTGAGTTTTGGGCTGGGAAACCTAATAGACTAAGGGGGAACGAAATTGTGATGGGGATCCATCATATTCTCATCTATAGGCCCTATTCCAGAAAGTTCCATGGGCTGCTTGGTGACTAAGTTGTCCATTAGGCTTTAGACTGAAACCCTAGCAGCCTACATTATAAATAAAGGCCCTTACTTGCAATTTTTGGCATTTTTGACTCCAAGAGAAACCCTAGGGCCGATTTTAGCATCCTCCATCCTCTCTCATAATTTCCTTCTTGCTTGTGTGATGTTTGTAAGCCATTAGAGGAGTTACACTTGTGACTCTAAGCTCAAGATCAAGAAGAATCAAAGGATTTCAAGCCAATTAGAAGAGGTAATCACTTAGATCAGTTCGTATCGTGTTAATTTCAAATTATACATGCTAGATCTAGGGTTACAAGTCTTGGATGAATTACATGTACAATAGAGAAGCCTAGATCCATGCTTTAGGGTTTTGCATGAGCACATAGGATGTTTTTTTGCATTAAAACCATCACTAAGGGGGTTTGAGTCTTTGTTGGGCTTACCAAATAAGATGTCATGGGACATTAGTGGTAGTGGATCGTGGGTTTACGCCCAATAAGGAGGTTATGTCCAATTTGGTAAATTGGGCCAAATAGTGGATTATGACTTGGACCATCAAGTTAGGGATTTGGTGTGGGTCTTCGGCCCAAAAAAAAGCAATGGACTTAATGAGTAATGAGGAAACTTAATTAAGGAAATAATGTTGGGTATTAACTAGGTAATTTCATTATGTAACAGTTCGGGATTTCCGGTGAGTCAGCAACCAGAGATTTACACTATTTTAGCGCTACTTACGAGGTGAGTTTCCTCAATATACTAAAGGGTCTAAGGCACTAAGGCTGGCCCATAGGATATGATATGCAAGTAGTTGGTAGTACGTTGAGTATGAGTCAATATTATATGGTAGTTGTTATGATAGTTAGGTAGATCTGTAGGACTATCTGTGTTATTATGTGTTTATCTGTATGCACATTAGTTGTTTTATATGTCGACATATTATGTGGGGTGGGTTGAGGATACTACTTCGTGCGGTAACCAATAAACGTAGGAGCATTCTAGATACGAGCTAGGGGCCAGGTGGGGCATGCCAGACTCGTAATTTGGGCTCGGTGGCAATCCATATGTGAGTTGTGGGACCAGAATGCAATCCATACTCACACTGTGGGTCCAAGGGTAATCCAGCCTGCAAAGCTGTGGGCCCACTTCATGCTGTTATTTTTATATGTGTTATGTACAGTTTATTGGTATTTTGAGGGACTCACTAAGCCTCGGGCTTACTGTTTCAGTTTATTGTTTCAGGTACATAAGGGGATCGCGGCAAGGCGAAGGTGTGATCATACAGCTCCTCATTATTTGTTTATGTTTCTGGGAAAACTCTGATGTTAGAATATTTTTGAAAAAAAAGTTTTATTAACTATTGCTCTTAAATGTCTTGAAAAGTTTAAAATTGGCTCAAATTTTATGGTTGTTACAAGTTGGTATCAGAGCCTTGGTTTGAGCAAATTGGAGGAACACTTGTGTGAACCCAATCTCAAACCAAGGGAAAAGGTTTCAAAATGATTTTGTGAATGGTTTTCAAAATAAGTAAAGGAGGATGTAGGGTGCACGATCAGCTGGAGCCAGTAAGTAGACCCCAAAATACCGTATAGTTATTTGATTATGTGATACATTAGAACAACATGCTAGTACTAGGCTAGGGATCTTCAGGAATTGCATGATAGAATTTCCTAATTACTTGATGCCTGCTAGCCTAGGGTTTTCCTAATATGAAATTGACATCATTACTATAGATGCTTTTGTACGCATCACGGTTATACATAATTAAGATCTTATAGCCTAAGAATGTTTGATTTGGCCTTATGTTATGTTCTTTTCTGATTGGGAGCTTAGGGTAGGATTGGATATTCAAAAGCCTATAAGGTCCAGTGTTCTATATGACTAGCATACACTAGTGTTGCAGGGTTAGTGGAAGTTTCATGGATGGGTGGGGCTGTGTGAGGCCAAGAGGCCAGTTTTGAGATATTCAACATTCCTCTAGGTGTGAGGATTGAGTGCTCGCTATAATTATATATGTATATGGTTAGGGTATTGTGGTGATACTTGAGACAAATATGGGTAGGTGTGGAAGGTAGTATGGGATCGTACTACTGAAAGCACAGGACCCATACGCGGAGCAAGGAAGTCACAATCCCTAGGGTATAGTCGGGAATTGGTTCCCAGTTATTATGTGAATTATCTAATATCGTTTGGTTTGTTTCAGAATGGTGATGATGAGGCACTTTGTGACGGGATTCGGTTCAGGATCAGGATCAGGAGATAGAGGCCAGGAGGGGCCAGTAGCACCTGAGCATGTGGTGCAGATGGGTACAGAGGAGTTGGATGCTAGGATTCAAGAAATCCTGCAGGATGAGGTTGCTGCTATGTTCTAGGCACAACTTCCATAGATGTTTGGGTCTATTAAGACCGCTATGGTTGAGTACTTCAATGAGTGTTACGTAGCTCTTGCAGAGATGACTGCCGCAACAGCTGCATTAGCTGTATCCGCGACAGGGGGAGGAGCTAGTAGGGGTTTTTAGTACCGGGACTTTGACAATACGAAGCCCCCTACTTTTGATGGGACACATGATCCCATCAAGGCTATGAGATGGATCTCAGATGTTGAGGGATGTTTCTTTACTTGCTCATGTCCTACTGACCAGAAGGTCAGGCATGCTCTGAACTTGCTGAGGTCTGGGGCCAAGGACTGGTAGAGGTTGGCGACTGGGTCATATACTGATGATCAGAGAGTTGCTGTTATTTGGGAGCAGTTCACGGATATGTTTTGCGCTCGATTCATTCCCCAGGTTGAGGGGGAACGATTAGCTCAGGAGTTTTTGAGTTTGAGACAGGATGGAGAGTCAGCGACGGAGATCACCCGAATGTTCACAGAGAGGGTGATGTTCTGCCCGGAGTTTGACTTGGCGCAGGCTCAGATGACTCGTTCTCTGAGCATTCTCAAGACTGAAATTCATCATTTTGTTGCCACACAGCGATGCGATACTCTTCTAGAGTTATAGGAGGCCACTAGGCGGCGTAAGTTGGAGATTGAGTTGCAGATGAGGGAGTAGTGGCAGGCCCCGACACAGTCTCAGCCAGCGTCGAAACGGCCTAAGATCACTGATTCTAGGTTTGGGAGCCAACAGAGTCGCTTTTGTGGGAAGTTAGGTAAGGGACATTCTAGAGTTTTTCGAGCGGGTAGTGGATGCCACAGGTGTGGCTAGGATAGACATTATGCGAAGGATTGTCGCCAGCCCACCACAGTTCCAAGTATGAGGTTATGTTATCACTGTGATCAGGTTGGCCACTTGAAGGTCAACTGTCTGTTGCTTGCCGCTAAGTCGGCACAGGCTCCCGCTCCAGCTACTTTAAGGATTACGGACAGGAGGACAGGTAGGGAAGAGCCCCTGAAGGCTCAGGAGCGTACTTTTCAGCTCACGACAGAGGAGGCCAGGGCAATACTGAATGTGGTTGCTAGTTTGTTTTTTATCTTATTTATTATATCTGTGTTATGCTTATCTGTCTTACTTGTGCTTAGGTACGTTTTTAGTGAACTCCTTGCCTGCTTTTGTTTTATTTGACTCGGGGGCGAGTCAGTTATTTGTATCTCAGACGTTTAGTAGGGAGTTCAGTGTGCCAGTAGGTGAGCTAGAGTGTCTATTGCAAGTCTCTATCGCCAACGAACACAGAGTTTCTGCTTCCTCGGTCATTCGAGGATGTGAGTTGAAGATATTCAGAGTGTCCTTTCTGATACCGATTCCCATGCGGAATGTATGCATGATTATGGGGATGGATTGGCTCAGTCGATTCGGTGCCCTGATGTGACATCCCCAAAATCACGGCCAGAAAAGACCGATTTTGTTTATACTTTATTTCAAAATCAGAGTTATCTTTTAATAAATGGGTTGCGGAATTTGTCCCAAAACAATAATATGATAAAGATTTATCAAAAGCATTTCCATAGAAATGTATTTCATTAAAAGACTCGGGATGTCATGTTCGTACAGATCAAAAGTATAAATAGTACAATATAAGTCTTACTACATTATTTCATATCTACAGGCCTATATCCGTAATCCCTCGTCCAAAACATCACACCTATGCTCATGCGCCACTACCTGTAATACATAAAACTGAGTGGGTCAGGCTTGGGAGCCTGGTGAGCACATAGGGTTTTCAACCCACAATAAATAAGTTTATTAATTTCATCAATCAACAATAACCCGATTACCCGTTCCTGTTATCCTCACTTTACGTCCCTAAACTCCTATCATAAGGGACCTAGCTTAAGGATCATCATCGGGACGGACACTACTACTAAGGGGATTCCTTAGCAATAAATGTCCTAATAGGCAACCATGTGGGGGATGGAGTACACCAGTGAACACATCGCTCACAACACCTATAGGTTGCGAGCCTGCTAGTGTTCCACTGGACTGTCTAGAAGAGTCTGTGGTCGTCATCTATACTCCGCTAGATGACTGGATCAACAACAACAACATCGAGGCCTCTCATCATTTTATCACACATTACCTATTACATCTACCCATGTTTTACCCCAACATTTTCGTAGATATAAAATACATATACAGTTTAAATCATTGAAAACATGTATAACAACGTTCATCTAGCATAGATAGCAAGTATTCAGATAATATGCACACATAGCATGTAATTTATATAAAATACTTCATATCTATGTGTAAGTTGAAGGTAACTATGCACTCACTTGATTAGGTGGTGACTCAGCACTCGGACAGCGCTTCGATACTCTCAAAATGATATTCCTTCGATAAAACCTAGTATCGATACCACTAGGGTTTAGTCTAATGATAACCGCGACAAATTAATTGTCTGACTATTATTATTATTATATAAGCGCTAATAACACTCAATATAACTCATAATAATAGCCCAAATAATTAGTTTAAGGACCTAATAACATTCCTATATTCAAACATAAGCTAAACTAAAGATAGGATAGGTACAGCTCACTTACAGCGGGTTTTTCTCGAAAACCAGGCTTCACTGGAGCAGCGTTCCCGAGCCGAAAGGCTCTTTTCTTGGGACTCCGGGAGCCTCGGGGCTTCCTTCGGGTGCTAGGGGGTTTACCTAGGCTTTTAGGGGGGTTAGGGAGCTTAGAGAGAGAAAGAAGAGGGGTGAGGGGTGAGGAAATGAGGGAACCCGGCACCTCTATTTATAGGGGAGGAATCTGATGGACTCGCCGAGTTGGTCCATGTGGTGGCCTTCTGGTGGTGCCACGTGTCCAATTCTGGTGGTGCCACGTCACCCCCTATCGCGTATCAACCTTCAAACTTAGAAAAATCATAACATTCGCATACGAGCTCCGTTTTTGACGTTCTTTATATCCACGCGTAGGTAAAATCAAGATCTACAACTTTTGTTTAGACTCCGTCAGCTAATTCTCGACCGATCTCAAATTTAACAGTAGGAGGCGTTTAGACTGTTAACTGACCGCGAAGAGTTCATAACTCCTTCATACGGACTCCGTTTTCGTCTGTCTTTTTACCGTTGAGTTCCTATTAATGAGATCTTAAACTCTCATTTAGGTCGCGTAAGCCAAAAACTGCTCGAACTAAAATTCGAGTTTCGGGCCGTGCACTGCTAAGCCGAATCTTAGAAAAATCATAACTTCTTCATACGAAGTCAGATTTGGGCGTTCTTTTTATCGATGTTCTTAGTTTAACATATTCTACAACTTTTGTTTAGATTCCTAAGGCTAAAAAGTCTTCTTTCGTAAATTCACTATTTACGTCTTCCGGTGCCGTGCCGGTTTTGCCGTAAAACTTCGGCAGGCCATAACTTCTTCGTTATAGCTCAGATTTCAGCATTCTTTATATGTACGGAAACCTTGATACATATTCTACAACTTTATGTAGAGATATCGGGATTATCTCACACTTTAATTTTGACGCTCATTTTTATTCTTTATTAATAATATATTTATAATTAAATAATAAACACATAAACACACATAACATCACATAATACTCAATATTTCATCTTTAATACTTCAAAAAGATTTACAAGAGTTGACCTAGACTATTATATTGACAAAAATGCTTAGCCTTGAAACCCGGGCGTTACACCTGATTGAGTGCGAGGGTCAGCGGATAGTAGTTCGAACCCCAAGTGGGGGAGAAATGATTGTTTATGGCGAGGGCACCAGGGTGGGATCAGGGTTTTGTTTAGCCGCCAAGGATCAACAGTATATTTAGCACAAGTGTGTAGGTTATCTAGCATATGTGGTGGAAACACGGGTCAACGATCAGCTTTCAGTTGCAGAGGTTCCAGTGGTCAAGCAGTTTGCTGATGTGTTTCCGGAGGAGTTACCCGGAGTGCCTCCGAAGAGGCAGGTCGGGTTCAGGATCGGCCTTGCCAGGTGCGTCCCCTATCGCTAAGGCGTCGTACCAATTGGCACCCCCTGAGATGCAGGAGTTGCCATCCCAGTTGCAGGAGCTACTGGGCAAGTAGTTCATTCGATTTAGCAGTTCTCCATGGGAAGCACCGATACTCTTCGTAAAGAAGAAGGATGGTTCAGGAGTTCTTGACCCTCAAGCAGGGTAATGATTCTGTCACGGTGATCACGCAAAAGTTTCATGAGAGGGCGATGTTCTGCCCTGAGCAGGTGTCCACGGAGCAGGCTCGGATGAGTCAGTATTTGGGTGTGCTGAGGAGGGATATCCGGGAGTTCGTATCAAACTCGTCATATCAGACTTTTGTTGAGCTTCAGGAGAATGCCAGGAAGCGTGAGATCGAGTTGGAGACCCAGGCCAGGGAGGAGGCCGAGTCTCAACGGGTGGAACGGCGGCCGGCTCAGTCTCAGCCGGCAGCCAAGCGGACCAAGTCTGCCGATTCGAGATCAGGAGGTCAGAAGGGTCGCACTTGCGGAAAGTGCGACAAGGGTCATGAGGGGTCATGTCGATCGGGTGCTTGCTACAACTGTGGCAAGGAGGGGCACATTGCTAGGGATTGTCCCAAGGGATTCATGGTTTGCTTTCATTGCAACCAGACCGGCCATCGGAAGGCCGAGTGCCCCCAGCTTCGCCAGGGATCTACGCCTGCTGCCAGGGTTACCGAGACTCGGCCAGTGAAGGCCGAGGCTCCGAAGGCTCATGGAAGAGCTTTCCAGTTGACTGCAGTGGATGTCCGCGCGGCGCTTGATGTCGTAGCCTGTATGTATTCTTTCATGTATTTACTTTTATGCTAAGATATTGTGCTTATATTATGATATGCGTAGGTTCTTTTCTTGTGAATTCTGTACCTGCTTTGGTATTATTTGACTCGGGTGCGAGTTGGTCTTTTGTATCGTTGGCTTTTAGCCAGCACATCGGTATTGATCGGGAGGTGATGAGTTGACCCCTGCGAGTTTCTATAGCAGATGAGAAAGCGGTATACGCCACTGATGTGATTCGAGGATGTGTGCT
This sequence comes from Lactuca saligna, assembly GCF_052625555.1. Classification (NCBI taxonomy): domain Eukaryota; kingdom Viridiplantae; phylum Streptophyta; class Magnoliopsida; order Asterales; family Asteraceae; genus Lactuca; species Lactuca saligna. The sequence goes on from NC_136422.1 coordinate 152,255,856, forward strand.
CGAGATTTTTGGGGTCGAGTTCCTTATAGACTTGGTTCCTATAGCTATGGGGGATGTCTGCGTCATCGTGGGCATGGACTGGTTGAGTAAGTTTGGGGCAGTCATTGACTGCGAGAGACAGCTGGTGACGATTCGAGACCCTAGTGGGGGAGTGCTTACGGTTTATGGCGAGGGGACTCGGTGTGGGTCGGCGTTTTGTTCGGCTGCCAGGGCAAGGCAGAGTTTCTAGCAGGGCTGCAATGGATTCATAGCCTACGTGACGGATACTCGAGTGGCCGCGGGGAGGCCCAATTCGGTTGATGACGTTCCTGTTGTATGCGAGTTTTCGGATGTGTTCCCCGAAGAGTTACCAGGTGTGCCTCCGGAAAGGCAAGTGGAGTTCCGTATCGATTTGGTTCCGGGAGCGGCGCCCATCGCCAAGGCGACTTATCGTCTCGCTCCACCGGAAATGCAGGAGTTATCCTCACAGCTTCAGGAACTGTTGGGAAAGGGGTTTATTTGACCGAGTGGCTCACCTTGGGGAGCGCCGATTTTGTTCGTCAAGAAAAAGGATGGTTCACACCGGATGTGTATCCATTATTGGGAGTTGAACAAGTTGACGGTTAAGAACCGATATCCATTACCTAGGATCGACGATCTGTTCGATCAGTTGCAGGGGGCGTCTTGGTTCTCCAAGATAGACTTGAGGTCGGGTTATCATCAGATGAGGGTTCGGGATGAAGATATCCAGAAGACTGCTTTCAGAACTTGTTATGGACATTATGACTTTGTGGTGATGCCTTTTGGGCTCACCAATACCCCGGCTGCGTTCATGGATCTTATGAACCGGGTGTGCCGGCCGATGCTGGATCGGTCGGTGATCATATTCGTTGATGATATTTTGGTGTATTCGAGGTCTAGGGAGTAGCATGAGGAACATTTGAGGGAAATTCTTGGGGTATTGAGATCGGAGAGGCTGTATGCCAAATTCTCCAAGTGTGATTTCTGGTTACGAGAGGTCCAGTTCCTCGGGTATCTTGTTAACCAGAAAGGGATATTGGTCGACCCGGCCAAGATTGAGGTGGTGTTGAGGTGGGAGGTGCCGAGATCGCCCACTGAGATCAGGAGTTTTCTAGGTTTGGCTGGATATTATCGCAGGTTTATCAAGGATTTCTCCAAGATTTCCGTGCCACTTACTAGGATGACCCGGAAGGGTGTTGCGTTTTCATGGGGACCGAAGTAGCAGTCATCATTCGAGACGCTTCGTCAGAAATTGTGTGAGGCTCTGGTGCTTGCACTCCCGGAAGGGATGGAGGATTTTGTGGTGTACTGTGATGCATCTATATCAGGTTTGGGGGCGGTGCTTATGCAGAGGGGACATGTGATAGCGTATGCTTCGAGGCAGTTGAAGCCTCATGAGTCGAGATATCCCACCCACGACCTGGAATTGGGGGCTGTGGTGTTTGCCCTCAAGATCTGGCGGCATTATCTTTATGGGGTTCGGTGTACCATCTACACGGACCACAAGAGCCTGAAGTACTTGATGGATCAGCTAAATCTGAATATGTGACAGAGAAGATGGTTGGATGTGGTGAAGGATTACGATTGTGAGATCCCGTACCACCCGGGGAAGGCTAATGTGGTGGCCAATGAGTTGAGCCGTAGGATGGAATTGAGCCGTAGGATGGAAAGCGCCCCGATCCGAGATATTTGTATGAGGTTGACGGTGATGACCCTGATTTTGGATACTATTCGAGAAGCTCAGGCTGAGGCTGCGAAACCAGAAAACCAGAAGAGGGAGCGGGTTGTAGGTCAGGTATCATGGTTCGTCACGAATGGTCGAGGGCTTATGACTTTTCAGGGTCGGATTTGGGTATCGTTTATGGGCGGTGCACGTGCTATTTTGATGGAGGAAGCGCATCGATCGAAATTCTCGATTCATCCCGGGGCTACGAAAAAGTATTTGGATCTAAGGAAGGAGTATTGGTGGCCCTGTATGAAAAGGGATGTTGCATGGTTTGTTGAGAGATGTTTGACTTGTCGGCAGGTTAAGGCCGAGCACCAGCGACCGCACGGTAAATTGCAGCCGCTAGATATTCCCGAATGGAAGTGGGAACAGATTACCATGGATTTTATCACCAAATTTCCGCGGACTGCGAGGGGAGTCGATGCGATTTGGGTGATCGTGGATAGATTGACGAAGAGCGCTCATTTTCTAGCCATCAGCGAGAGCTCTTCTGCGGAGAAGTTGGCGGAATTATACATGAGGGAGGTGGTATCGTGGCATGGGGTTCCGATGTCGATTGTTTCAGACCGCGATGTGCGTTTTACTTCCAGGTTTTGGAAGAAGTTTCATGAGGAGTTGGGTACGAGACTGCATTTCTGTACCGCATACCACCCGCAGACGGACGGACAAAGCAAGAGAACGATTCAGACGCTTGAGGATATGCTCCGAGCATGTGTTTTGGATTTTGGAGGGAGCTGGGACACCTATCTACCTTTAGCAGAGTTTTCGTATAACAACAGCCATCATTCGAGCATTGGTATGCCACCCTTTGAGCTTTTATATGGGCGGAGGTGTCGCACCCCCATCTGCTGGGGAGAGGTGGGGCAGTGGGTGATGGGTAGCATGGAGATCGTACTCCAGACGACCGAGCAGATTCAGCAGGTAAAGCAGAGGTTGTTGACAGCGCAGAGTCACCAGAAGAGTTATGCGGACAGGCGGCGGTCCGAGCTCGAGTTTCAAGTGGGTGACCTTGTGCTCCTAAAGGTCTCTCCTTGGAAGGGAGTGATACGGTTCAGGAAGAGGGGCAAGTTGGGGCCCCGGTATATTGGACCCTTCAGGGTAATTGCTAGGGTAGGCCGGGTAGCCTACCGGTTGGATCTACCTGCTGAGTTGGGGCAAATCCATGATACCTTTCATGTCTCGCAGTTGAGGAAATGTATTGCCGACGAGTCGGCAGTGGTGCCATTAGATGATATTCAGGTGGATGCAGGCCTGAACTATGTGGAGAAACCAGTAGTGATCAGGGATCAGAAAGTTAAGGTTCTGAGGAACAAGGAAGTACCCCTGGTACAAGTGCAGTGGCAACATCAAAAGGGGTCCGAGCTGACATGGGAATCCTAGTCTGAGATGCAGGATCAGTATCCGGAGTTGTTTTCAGTATGAGACTTCGGGGGTGAAGTCTGATTCTAGTGGGGGAGAATTGTAACAACCCGAAATCCAGGTATTCTTCTGTTGGCCTTGCATCTTGATTAAGTTAATGTTTTAGGGTTTCCATGGTAGGCGAGTACGCTGGGCGTACAAGGTGTACGCTGCGTGTACTCGCGCACCTCATTTAGACGCGTTCCCCCTCAGGTATGCGGGGCGTACTTAAGGTTACGCCCGGCGTAACTCATTCAAACTCAAACCCTAATTTCCTTTGTTGATTCTATAAAAGGAATGTGTGGCTGGACTTCTCAGCCACCACCCATCAGTGTGAAACCCTAAATAGTGTGTGCCATCGTCCTTAAGCCTTTGTGTGTGCATTCTAAGCTTGGTAGTGCCATTTTAGGGTTGCAAAGGAGAAAAAGATCTTGTTGGAGAGGCTAGAAGTGGTGCTTAAGTGTAGATCTGAGCTTTGCAAGGGTTAAAGCTTCAATTTCAGGTAAAAAGTTCGGATCTTGACACTTGGTTCTTGTTGTATGCTTTAGATGTCATATTCTAGGGTTTAAGTCCCAAAGGTGGAGACTTTTGTGCAAATGTCCTCCATAAGCTTAGATGCTTCATGTTTTTGATCTATTGGAGTTGTAGACTCATAAAAATGGCATCTTGGATGTAGGTATTGCACCATGCATGAGATCTAGGTCCTTGGGTTTGAATAAAAGGTTGTTATGTGATGTTGGAGCCTTTACAGCCATGCCAAGGCTTAATGGTCTCGACTTTATGGGTTTAGACACACTAAAGGAGTCGGATCTGGAAGTTGGAATAATGACTTAACTGATTAAGACCATTCTGGTGGTTACGCAGGGCGTAACTTCCAGTACGCGCTGCGTACTGGGTGGAGACCCCGATCCAGGGGGAGTTGGCGATGTATGCCCCACGTACATCTAGCAGTACGCCCTGCGTACTCTCATGGTTGACTTTTGTTGATTTTTAGGGTTTTGGTCAACATGGGGACTTTAGGTCAAGGAAGGGTAAAATGGTCTTTTACCCTTTCAGGTAGGATGATAAGGGGTAAAGTTTTAGTAGTGGAAGTCTTTGTGTATTAAATGATATTTTTATGCTTAGGCGAGGTTGAGCCGTCGTTGGATTCGGTGATAGCGAGGACACGAGATCTTAGACTTTCCATAAGGTGAGTCTTCTCACTATACTGTACCCGGAAGGGTTTGACTGTGTGACCGGAAGGTCGAATATGATATGAGATATATGCATTATGTGTGATAAGTTAATTGTTATATGTGCCATGTATGATATGCTTGATATGGGCCGGAAGGCATTATGTTATGGGCCAGGAGGCGAATATGTTATGGGCCGGAAGGCGTTGTAATATGGACTGTAAGGTTGACGTGGGTAGGACTGGAAGGTTTACCCAGTCGGGACGGAAGTCCCCTGAGACACATGGACCGGAAGGTCAGGGCCTGGAAAGGCGTATGTGCGTAGGTTGTATTTTGGGGGACCTCACTAAGCAATTATTCTTACAGTTGTTGTGTTATGTGTTTCAGGTACTAGCAAGGACCGTGGGAAGGCGCCGACGTGATTGTACACATTATCGGGAAAAACTATTTCATGATCTTGTGATGTAATCGGTTGTGACAATATTGTTTACGTTTGAATTTGAAATATTAACCGATGTTTTTGATGTTGCAAAAATGAAAAATTGGTTTTAAAATTTATGTCGTTACACATATCATTTATCCACATGATATCTTGCAGAACGGAGAATTATATGATCACTTATCTTAGGACACCTAACATACTAGGTCAGAGTTCGACAGCGACTTTGAGAGCTAAAATTTGTTGGTCAATTTTGGAAGTTATACTTGCAACTATAGTTATTAGACTTATTCAAGTGGGAGATTGTTGGATTATGTGTCTAAGCCTATAACTATTATTGGTATGTACTTGAATTGATAGTAGCATAATCCTTTTAGGTTGTCTTCATACTAGCAACTAGATAAGATGACGTATTGAGAATGAGGATGAACTTATTATTTGGAATAATAAATTAATATAAAAAATAGTTTATTAGTGTATAATGAAAATAATATATTAATTAGAAATCATGTTATTTAATTAATATTTAATCAAAAATTAATTTGGAATAAATTTTGGGATTAAAGAAATTAGTTAAAAGTGCAGGGGCTGCTTAGTAATTTATTGATAGTTGTGAAATTAGGCTCTTAGACATCCCTAATGAGAGTTGGATGGAAACTTTTAGGGTGGTCCTATAATGTTCGTCCAAGGCCTATTTGATGAGGGTTCATGGGCTGCTTAGGCCTTAAGCTAAGGGATTAGGGTTTCCTCCTTAAAACCTTAGTTTGGCCTCTAAGCTACCAACAACTATATAAAGGGCCTTAACCCCACTTGATTTCGGCCATGACATTCTAACCCTAAGAAGAACCAAAATTTTGAAGTGTTTTCCTCATCTCTCCTCTCATCCTCTAGCTAAGTGTGTTTGTGAGCCATTAGAGGTGTTACATTCGTGACACTTTCTCTTAAGTCCAAGATCTTCATGGATTTCATTGTTATTACATTATAACAATCAAGGTATGTATCCTAACCCTAGTTTGTTGTGAATTTCAAAAATTATAGATGCCTCCTAGGGTTTCTTGTTTTGTGTTCAATACTTGCATGTCCAGTAGTGAAAACATATATACTACAAATTACGGTTGCATGTACACATATGAATTGTTTGTTATGTTTAAAACCCATCATAGAAGTCGTTCAATATATGTGTACTTTGCGTGACCTGATTGCATATCAACTATTTTTACCTACTTTACATTAAATTTAATGTTATTTTGAATTTTAGTATGTTTTTATTTGGATCTTAATTTATTTATGTTTAATTTAAATTTTATATGATAATTTTTATTTGGATTTTTAAATGATTTGTTTGTAATTTACATTTTGTATGGTAATTTGTATGTTTTTATAATCCAACACCTTCATCCATCACTTTATAGAGTATGAGGCTAAAATAGTTATTTTTCATTAGTCAACACATTCACTCAGATGTACAATCAAACAACATGATTTTTTACTCAGTCAGAATTTATTACTCATACAAACCTTTTCCAGTTAACACTTTCTCCGTTAACAACTATCAAATGGGACCTAAGCTGAAAAATGGGACCGAAACATTATATTCCATTCCAATCATTTTTCTTTTTCAGCTAACAATCTATGTGAGTCGTCACAATCACAAAAATTGTATTAATATTTACATAAAATCATATGGTTACTTAAATATTTGCTTTACTAAGTGTAAAATTTGTGTATTATACGAGTTGATTAAAAAAAGATTAAATACCAAAGTGTAAACAATAAATAGTTTTTCAAAATAAAATTTTGTAATAAGAAATAAAGAAACGTATTAATTGGAATTTACTATCAAATTTACTAAATTTAATACTTTACGTATATAAACATAACTAGTTTATAATCTGTGAGAACCACAATTACAAAATTAATTAAACTTTCATAGTAAAAATTCAAAATTATTAATCAATTATTTTAAATAAATTATTTTTAATAAGTTATTAATTAAGAGACACTTTTTTAGTTATATAAAATTATAATAATTAATTTAAATATATATGTGACCTTATAATCTGTATTAATTTTATTTTAATTTCTATTCTAATTTTATTATTTTAATGTAATTAGAATGATAAATTTAAATTTTGAACTTTAAATGGAAAATCAATAGGTTCACAAGTTACATGACATAAAGTAGGAGACTAATATGGTCACACATGATAAAAAGAAAATAAATCTATTCTTTTGTTAAAATAGGAAGATATTATATGGATTTATTCATTTCAAAAATATCATAAAATAACAAATGTCAAAACTTATAACATATTGACATATGCTAAAATGGATCTTTATTTATTATAGTACATTTACTTTTCTTTTTTAATCATTTTGTGAAAGGCATTTTTAGATGTTTGATTAATAGTTATAACTTTGATGATAAATAATGAGTATTTTCTATATAAAAATACTAGGAATAGTCATTTCAGTTAATAAATCTCACTTTTTGAAGTTAAAAAATAATAGAAAATCCTACAATTATATACTCGGCAAAATTTGCAGAAAAACTTCATAACTTATGAAAGCATATTTGATAAGAGGTATTTTTTTTAAGTTTATAAACCTTATCATCTGAATAACCTACGTCAATTCGATCAAAAGCTATTTAAAAAGTTAATTGCGGAACACTATTAATATTTAACTTATTTTGATATGTAAATATTAAAGAGAGAGGATAGGTAGGGTAAAAAATATAATTTTGTTGTGTGTTATCATAAATCATGTCACACTTTATATGCAATTACGTTGATACTTATTTATACACGCATGGTTGAACGTCTTGTGGGGAACACACAAAACATAAAGATGATATGAGTTCAAAAAATTAATACAATTTCATGATGTCATAAATGATTACATTAACAATGTTGAATTAGAGAACGAAACTGTTATATCAACAAATGAAATGAACCAACTATCATCGAAGATGACACATATAACTCTACAATCCCAATAATATTTTATTCTTTAGGAGAACTAGGATATTAAAGAATATCTAAGCTGCATGTTTGTCTTAGCCCATGTTAGCCGAAAATTACTTTGTAAATATTAGACAAGAACCACATTATAAACATCGGGTACTAGAGGGATATAAAGCTTGAAACCCTTATTAGGATCCTCACTATTATTTAGCGATATAAATTTATGACTGCTTGTATGCATTGTTGAAGGGTACGTCTAGAACAAGAAAATAACAAATGTTCGCAACAAGCAAATAATTGGTACTCTCAAGGAGAGAGTGGATTCCTGAATCATTATCAAGGTCTATTAGGTGAGGACTGAATAAACTATTTTAAACCATATATGTGAAGAATAATATAACATCGTTCTAGTTTATCGATTTGCTTTATGAAAGCTCAAAGATTGTTGGGTTAAAATATGGTTTATACTTTGCTTTTCTAGGCAATTGTATATTTCTATAATATTTTTGGAGTTTACGGTCATGTTTACGGTTGAGTTTACAGCCGTAAACACCTTATGGCGGTAAACCCATTTACGGCCCATGTTATCCGGCCCATGTTCCCTATTATATATATATATATAGGTGTTAGGGTGAGTAGTATGATTGATGAACCCTAGAGAGTTTACAGCCAGAGAGACAGAAGAACTATTGTGTGTTAGTGAGTGTGCGAATCTCTTGTATCCGGATCATCATTCTATTCATTAATACATTGAGATTCATCTTATTCCTCTTCTTATTCTCTTCTATTTTATCTGATATCATCCGTTTGATTGGGATTCCGCACCATCAAACGGATCTGATTGATACACAGGCAGATTAGGGACTTACAATTGGTATTAGAGCCAAGTTGTATCAGTCAATTCTGTCAGATTTGGGGCATTATTTGATATTATTTTTTAAATATTCTTGCATTTTTGGATAGATCTTTGAAAAATAATGGGGGTTTATTCTTCGTGTTTTTCATAAAAGATGGTTTTTGGTCGAGTTTTGGAGCAAAAAAGGGCAAAAATCACTATTTTTGGTCGTAATCTGCGAAGGGGTGGCGGCCAGCAGCTAGGGTTTCCGAGGAGTTCACGGCCAGAGGCTTGCGGCTCGTAATTTGCGGCCTCGGCTCGGAGTATACGGCTCAGCAGTTTGCGGGTCGGCTCGCACGTTTCCGGCTTCTGAGTTCTCGGCCTCGCACCTTGGCCTCGCAAGCGCAACCTCGCAATAAACAGCCTCGTTTCGCACATATTATAAAACAAAGAAGCTAATTTGGAGGTGCCGGGTTTCGAACCCGCGACCTCCTGCACATTAATTCAGCGCCTTATCCAACTCAACTACTCGATCATTTCTTAAATGCCGTCGAAAAGTAAACTATAACGCGTCTTTTTCGCAGCAAGTTTTCCAATTTTGACACTTTTAACCCAAAAACTCAATTTCTTTTATTTTTAAATTTGTTTTTTCATCCAAAAAAAAAATTAAAAATAATAATAATAATAATAATAATATAATAATAATAAAATCAATAAATAAATAAAATATATATAAAAAAATTAAAAATAAAATAATAATAATAGTAAATTAATAAAAAAAAATTATTTTTTAACTTTTATTTTTGATTTTTTTATTTAAAATTTTGACTTTGACTTTGACTTTCAAGTTTGACCTTTGACTTTAAACTTTAACTTTTTCGTTTGACTTTTAAATTTTCAAATTTAACTTTTCGGTTTGACTTTTAAGTTTGATTTTTCAAGTATGACTTTTGAGTTTAACTTTTTAAATTTGACTTTTAAGATTGACTTTTATAATCAAAGGGTTTGACTTTTAAGTTTGATTTTGGTTTCTAGTTGTGCTTTTTAATTGATTTTAAGGTCTACGAGGGAGTTGAAAATATGAAAGAGAGCCGTCAGGATATGTTAAGACAAAATTTAAACATTTTCGATTATATCCCTGGAGAAACCCTCGAAACTCAGTTGCAGCGATTTACTACACTTACTACTGCGATGAATATAGCTGGGATCTTCTTGTCTAAATCTGAGATAAACAAAAAGCTATTGAATTCACTTCCAAAATCATGGGATATGAACGTGGCTATCATCAAGAAGACAAAAGATCTCAATCATCTTAGTCTTACTGATGTAATTGAAGAACTTGATGCTTTGAAGTGTAGAAAAAAAATGAGTTCTGAAAACATTCCGGTCACTGAAGTTACATGTACTCCAGTTTGTGAAACTACTATTAACTTTCTTCGGGAACAAATTGATTTGCTGAAAAGGGAAGTCGAGGACCTAAAATACGAAGGATATCAACTTAGGAAACGCTAGAAACCCCTGAAGGCTGAATTAGAAGCAAAAACCAAGGACTTCAAGAAACTTCAGGAAGACTATAGCAACAAGTGTGAAAATTATGATTATATTAAGAGACAACTTGCTGTTGTAACTGAAGAACTTGACGCTTTAAAAATTAAGTGTGGAAAAACAGATGTCAGTTTCAAAAATTATACTACGTCAAGTCAAACAGTCGAGTCCTTATATGAAATCCAATTAAAATTCAAAGAAAATCAAAACAAGGGTCTAGGGTGTGATAGTGTACCTCCTCCTTATAATCATAACTACATATTCATCCCTATGACACATGATGAAACTGGCAGGGAGACACATCTTCAATATGGCAAACGAGCTGGATTTGTGTCAGGAGGAGTTATTAATGTTGAAAATACTAATGTTTCTGCTTCATGTGCAGGTAAAGTAGCAGAAGATGAGAACAAGGAGAAAACCATTGAACAAACCAACATCTCCTTGAACTCTGAATATGTTGCTTCGAACTCAACTGCTTCTGATCAACCTGTCGTTGAGAAATATAGACAACCAATTCCAACGCAACAGAGTTCTTGTGGCAAGTGTGCATGTGGGAACAACAAGAAACAAGGAAAGGATACGCCACCAGGGGCAGGAAGAAATAACTTTACAGTGAAGAAAAAGACATGTTTTCACTGTGGAACACCTGGACACATTGCCCGAAACTATCCAAATCGCACATACATTCCTTACTATGCACAAGGCTGGTAGAACGTTCCAAGAGGGAGATACTTCAAAAGAAACCCCTCAAGGTCACGTTCAGAAATGATGACTAGAATGCGCAGAAGAGCAAGAATCAAAATCCCATGGGCAAGAAGGGAATGTCGGACAAGAAGCTAAATCCAAGAGATGCTCTTGTGAAGCCAAAATCAAAGTCATCTAAAAGGCTGACATCAAGATCAAAAGCAAGTACTGAGCCACCCATCGGATCAAAAAAGAAATGGGTTAAAACCAACTACAAATGGGTACCAAAGGTTCAATCTCTCAAATCTCCTAATGCTTCTAACGTTTCTACACCTTCTATTTGTGATAAGTAGGATATGTCATGGGAGAGAGTATCGTGCGTTGATGACAAAGGTCGACCTAGTTTCATAATGGAATGGGTTCCAAAGACGAACTAATCCCGCTCTGTGTTGGAGCAGCTATGGAGGCATATCACCAGACTTCGGTTTGTGGTAGTGGCTGTTCCGGGCACATGATAGGGGATATCTCTCAACTGTGCAACATTTTGACCTTGCTTGAGAGTATGTGTCCTTTTGCGGGAAATGAGGAAAGGAAGAAAGGAAGATATCACAAATGGGGTTAGTGCTTAATGACACGAAGAATTTTTTGATCTGTTTTGAGATTATGCGTGCTGTTCTCAGACCTTCTGAATGCGGATTCAATCGGAGAATTAGGGTTTGCGTTTTCTTCTCTATACTCCAGAGTTTTTCTTAAGCTGATTCGCTTTAAAGACAAATTTTTGTTTTAGGATAGTTTAAATTTGTGCATTTACTTTCGTTTCTCTCCTGTGCACAAATTTAGGGGGAGAAATAAAAACAAAACAAAAAATTAGAAAAGTTTAAAAATCCAAAAACATTAGAAAATCAAAAAATCAAAAAAATATGTTGGTTATGAAATGTGCTTGTAAGAGATGTTTTGGGAAGTGATATTATCAAGTGATAACAGGAAACCTGAGTCTGCATAACGTACCCAAAGTTGAAGGGTCTATGCTCTGGTTTGATGCGTCGATAGGCACGAAAGATTCTAAATGGACTTGAATAGGCAGAGTTGAACTTAGGAAATTTATAGACTTGACAAATCTTGACATAGTTAGATCCGTTCATCCTGACAATATGACGCTCAGATAGGTTGAGCAGGGAGATATATATGGGAATCCACTCGTCACATTAAATGAACCCGTACTTGGAACTGTGGTTTAACTTTTCCTCGATGTGCGGATTCTGTCCTTAATTTCGGTTGGATGGGGCGACTGGTAAATTCCGATAAATTAGGTATGTAGAAAATCGTTTTCTTTCTTTCTGACTGTTAGTCATATGTTGTTTCCTTTGCGTGGCTTCCAATCCGACCTGGTGCACAACATATGCAACTCTATTTCTCTGCATGTTATATATATGAAATTCTTCTTATCTGTTAGCCATATGTTGTCTCCTTTGCGTGACTTCTAATCCGACCTGGTACACAACATATGCAACATTCTTCTTCTCAACCCCTCTGAAGTAATAAGTAATAGAATTCTGAATCTATCCTCTCTCTGAATGGTTGTCTGCTCACCCGGTGTAAGGAGTACTCTGGAAGTTTTTGATGGCTGGGGCATATCAGGAAGCAGGAATGTAACGCCCGTGTTTCTGGACTTGCCATTTTTAGCAATGTAATAGTCTAGGTTAACCTTGTAACTCAACTTGAAATAATAAGAATGTATTATTCGTGAATTATGTGATTTATGTGTTTATTTTCTTGATTTTTATAATTTAATGAATTAAGAATAAAATAAGCATCAAAATTAAAGTGTGAGATAAGCCCGACATCTTTGCATAAAGTTGTAGTGGTTGAAACAAGGATTCCGGAGATATAAGGAATGCCAAAATCCGAGTTATAACGAATAAGTTATGACCTGTCGAAGTTTCGAGACAGAACCGGCACGATGCCGAGTGACGTAAAATATGAATTTAAGATAGAGCGATATTTAGCCTTAGCGATCTAAACAAAATTCATAGATTTCGTTAAACCGAGAGCGTGCATAAAAGGAACGCCCAAATCTGACTTCGTATGAGGAAGTTATGATTTTTCTAAGTTTCGACTTAGCAGTATGCAGCCCGAATACTCGATTTGAGATCGAGTGGTTTTAGCCAAAACAATCTAAATGAGAATCGCAGATCTCGTTGTTAGTAGCGAAACGATGACAAGTTAGGCGAGAACGGACGTCAGACGAAGAAGTTATGAATTTATAACGAAGTTTTTCTGTCCCGACCTTCTAAAAATAAATAATAAAAATAAAAGTCAAAATTAGCCGACGGAGTCTAAATGAAAGTTGTAGAGTATGGTCTGACCTTTGCGTGGATATAAAGAACGTCGAAAATGGAGCTCGTATGCGAAAGTTACGCAATTTAGAAGTTCGACGAGTCAATTACGCCCCGCGTAATTTGAGTACGCCCAGCGTACTCAGTCGGATGCAACTTGTCTGACCAATACTCGAGTGCCACCAGTCGACGCACGCAGTGACGTCAAAGTACGCCCCGCGTAACCCGAGTACGCCCTGCGTACTGTGTGACATCCCCAAAATCTCGGCCAGAAAAGACCGATTTCATTTATGCTTTTTAAAATAATTTTCAGAGTAAATCCTTTTAATTTTAAAAGAGATGCGGAATTTGTTCCCAAAACAAAACATGATAAAATAGATATTTATCAAAACATTTCATAAAGAAATATGATTTCATTTCATAATCAAAAGACGGGATGTCATGTTCCGATACAGATCATAAAGCATAAACGATAGCATTACAAGTCATTCAACAAATATATACATATACAGACTTGTAAACAAAACAACTTGATGTTCGCCCATCTTAAGCTCTTGCGCCACTTCCTGTAAAATAAATCAACTGAGTGGGTCAGGCTTGGGAGCCTGGTGAGCATATAGGGTTTTCAACCCACAATAATTATATTTAATTTCAACCATCAACAATAAACCCGATTACCCATTCCCGTTATCCTCACCTTACGTTCCTAAAAATAACGTCTATTATAAGGAACCTATTTCAGGATTTTTCATCGGGACGGACATTACTGCAGAGGGGCTTCCTCAACAATAAGTGTCCTAAAGGCAACCATGTGGGGGATAGAGTACACCGGTGAACACGTCGTTCACAACACCTACAGGTAATGAGCCTGTTAGTGTTCCACAGGACAGTCTAGAATAGTCCGTGGTCGTCATCCATACTCTGCTGAATGACTAGAATAACACCAATAACACCGAGGCCTCTCATCTGTTTATTACACACCAATTATCTACCCATGTTCTACCCAACATATTAGTAGATAAAAATATACGTTTTTATACATAGTTTAAAAACCTGTATAACATGTTTTAATCAACACATATTCCACATAACAGATGAGGCATACACACATAACACGTATTTCATAGAGAATACATCAGATCTATAAGATAGAAGGGAGTGAATATACACTCACACGTATAACAACCAAATATATACACATAACACGTATTTTATATGAAATACTTCATAATATTGCGTTGGAAAGAAAATAACTACACACTCACTTGATCAAAAGATGATCGGGTAGCACTACGACTTGCAGAAGAGGTGTTTCTCCGTAGATCTGGAAGATCTTCACAAAACCGGGCTCCTCGCGGGCAGCGTTTCGGCTCGGGAATAACGCTCTTCGGGATCCTCGGGGCTTCGGATCTTACTTCGGGGCTTGGGAATATTACCGGGGCTTTGGGGTACAATCGGCACGCAAATCGAGGCAAAGGACCAGAGAGAATGATGAAATTTGCAAAAGAAAAGAAGCTGCTTCGGACCTCCTTTTATAGGCTGCTGAACCCTCGCACGTACGCGGGGCGTACGCCTTGGTGGTCGTCAGCGCTTACGTCATCGGTCCATCTCCGTCATTGCATACGACTCGCTACTCCGTAGAACTCGAGTGCCCTATGCTATACGCGGGGCGTACAGCAGTACGCGCTGCGTACTTCGGATATACCGCCTCTCCTTCTCTTCGGATAATATCGGAGTTAAATTAAAATAAATATAAAATATTTATTAAAACTTCAAAAATTCATATCTCCTTCATACGAAATCCGTTTTCGACGTTCTTTATATCCACGCGAAGGTGAGACTACGCTCTACAACTTTCGTTTAGACTCCGTCGGCTAATTTTGACTTTTATTTTTATTATTTATTTTTAGAAGGCTCGGACAGGAAAACTTCGTTATAAAATCATAACTTCTTCGTCCGACGTCCGTTCTCGCCTATCTTTTCATCGCTTCGCTACTAACAACAAGATCTTCGATTCTCATTTAGATTGTTTCGGCTAAAAACCGCTCGATCTCAAATCGAGTATTCGGGCTGTATACTGCTAAGTCGAAACTTCATAAAATCATAACTTCCTCATACGAAGTCAGATTTAGGCGTTCCTTTTATGCACGCTCTCGGTTTAACGAAATCTACGACTTTTGTTTAGATTGCTAAGGCTAAATATCGCTCTATCTTAAATTCATATTTTACGTCACTCGGCGTCGTGTCGGTTCTGTCTCGAAACTTCGACAGGTCATAACTTCTTCGTTATAACTCGGATTTTGGCATTCCTTATATCTCCGGAATCCTTGTTTCGACCACTACAACTTTATGCAAAGATGTCGGGCTTATCTCACAATTAAATTTTGACGCTTATTTTATTCTTAATTTATTAAATTATAAAAATTAAGAAAATACACACATAAATCACATAATTCAAATAATTCACAAATAATACATTCTTATTATTTCAAGTTGAGTTACAAGGTTAACCTAGACTATTACATTGCTAAAAATGGCAAGCCTAGAA
Source organism: Lactuca saligna (assembly GCF_052625555.1). Classification (NCBI taxonomy): domain Eukaryota; kingdom Viridiplantae; phylum Streptophyta; class Magnoliopsida; order Asterales; family Asteraceae; genus Lactuca; species Lactuca saligna. Next base: position 152,271,505 of record NC_136422.1, read on the forward strand.
ACACGGGCGTTACAATTCTCTCCACCTTAGAATGATTCCGTCCCCGGAATCACACACCAGCAAACAAATGCGGATAGCGAGTCATCATGTCACTCTCCGTCTCCCAGGTGAGATTTGGTCCATTCGTGTGTTTCCATCGGACAAGCACTAAGTCCACCATCTTACGTCGCAATTTCTTAGTCTTTCGGTCAACAATTGCCTCCGGTTCCTCAATCAACCTTTTGTTCTCATCGATCCTCAACTCTGAAAGTGGAATTATGTCGGGAACTTCTCCCATGAACTTCCTCAAATAACACACATGGAAAGTGTTATGAATTCCATTCAGTTCTTCTGGTAGTTCGAGCTTGTAAGCTTGGTTCCCAATCCTCTGAAGAACTTTAAACGGTCCAATAAACCTTGGACTTAACTTTCACCTTTTTCCAAATCTTATAAGTCCCTTCCACGGCGAGACTTTAAGCAAAACCGAATCTCCAACTTCAAAAGTCATCGGTCTTTGCTTTTTGTCAGCATAACTCTTTTGACGGTCCTGAGCTGCTAACATTCTCTCCCTAATTATTTTCAACTTTTCAGCAGTTTGATGGACTATCTTCGGCCCCATAAACTGTTTTTCCCCAGCCTCAAGCCAACAAGACGGCGTACGACACTTTTGTCCATACAAAGCTTGGTAAGGTGCCATCTTAATGCTCGAGTGAAAACTATTGTTATAGGAAAATTCTACCAACGGTAAATGTTCATCCCAATTACCTAGGAATTCCAAGGTACACGCTCTCAACATATCTTCAAGTGTTTGTATCGTCCGTTTGCTCTGACCATCAGTCTGCGGATGGTAAGCTGTACTTAAACACAACTTGGTACCCAATTCCTCTTGTAGACTTTTCCAAAATCTTGAGGTGAAACGGCTATCACGATCCGACACAATCGTTATCGGAACACCGTGAAGCCTCACAATTTCCTTCACGTAAGAATTCGCAAGCTTTTCCATAGACCATTTCTCATTGGCTGCTATGAAATGCGCACTCTTAGTGAATCGATCGACGACCACCCAAATCATGTCGTGACCATTCTTTGTTCTGGGCAGTTTAGTGACAAAATCCATAGTAATGTCTTCCCACTTACCCATAGGCACAGGCAATGGTTCTAAACTCCCGTACGGTTTCTGATGTTGTGCCTTGACTCTTGCACAAGTCACACACTCGGCCACATACTTCGCAATGTCGAGCTTCATCGTCGGCCACCAATAATAGGGTTTCAGGTCCCTATACATTTTAGTGCTACCGGGATGAATTGAGTACATGGTCTTGTGAGCTTCTTCCATCAGAAGATCTCTGACTCCTCCTGTCTTAGGTATCCAAATCCGATCTTGGAACACCTTCAGTCCGTGACTGTTTACACCGAACACCAACGTTTTGCCCAAACGTTCCTCCTTTCGGTCATTCTTCTCCGAAGCTTCCTCTTGAGCTTTCTTTATACTTTCTAAAATGGTTGAGACAACTTCAATTCTCAACGCTCTTGGCCTTCGCTTTTCAAGATTGACTTTCCGACTAAGAGCATCAGCGACAACATTGGCCTTACCGGGGTGGTAAAGTATCTCACAGTCGTAGTCTTTAAGTAGTTCCAGCCAGCGTCGTTGCCTCATATTCAATTCTTTCTGACTAAAGAGATATTGGAGACTCTTATGATCAGTGAAAAGTTTGCACTTCGTGCCATAGAGGTAATGCCTCCATATTTTCAGAGCGAAAACTACCGCTGCCAACTCCAAATCATGAGTCGGGTAGTTCTTTTCATGCTCTTTCAGCTCGAGATGCATACGCGATCACCTTATCTCTTTGGGTCAAAACACAACCCAATCCAACACCAGATGCATCGCTATAAACAGCGAAGTCTTCAACTCCATCGGGTAGAGAAAGTATCGGTGCCTCGCATAGTTTCTTCTTTAGCTTCTCGAATGCTTCTTTATGCTTATCACTCCAAGCATAAGTAGCTCCCTTGTGGGTCAAAGCTGTTAATGGACTAGCAATCGAAGAAAAGCCTTGGATAAACCTTCGGTAATATCCGGCTAATCCTAAAAAGCTTCGAATCTCCGTGGGACTTTTTGGTTGTTCCCACTTCATTACAGCTTCAATCTTTGCTGGATCAACCATTATACCTTCTTGGTTGACCACGTGACCCAAGAATTGGACTTCTCGAATCCAAAAATCACATTTGGAGAACTTCGCATACAGCTTCTCCTTCTTCAAGACTTCCAAAACTTCTCGCAAGTGTCTGCCATGCTCCTCTTGGCTTTTTGAATAAATCAGAATGTTATCTATGAACACTATCACAGATTTATCAAGGAACGGGTTACAAACTCTGTTCATTAAATCCATGAATGCTGCGGGAGCATTGGTTAGTCCAAACGACATAACCAAAAACTCATAGTGTCCATATCGGGTTCTGAATGCAGTCTTCTCTATATCCTGCTCTCTTACTTTTAGCTGATGATATCCTGACCTCAAGTCGATCTTTGAGAAATAACTTGAACCTTGTAGCTGATCGAATAGGTCATCAATCCTCGGCAACGGATATCTATTCTTTATTGTTGCCTTATTCAGCTCTCGGTAATCAATGCACATCCTCATGCTTCCATCTTTCTTCTTTACGAATAACACCGGAGCTCCCCAGGGTGATGAACTAGGTCTAATGAAACCTTTGTCCAATAACTCCTGAAGTTGCATCATTAGCTCCTTCATCTCCGTCGGTGCTAATCGATAAGGTGTTTTTGCAATTGGCGTTGTTCCAGGCAACAAGTCAATACGAAATTCTACTTGTCGATCGGGCGGTAATCCAGGAAGATCTTCGGGAAATACTTCCGGATAATCACACACAACAGGAATATTTTGCATCACCTTCTTTTCCTTCTTAGCATCGATCACGAATGCTAAATATGATGTACATCCCTTGGTCAAACACTTTCTGGCTTTCATTAGGGAAATGATTCCAGAATTTACTCTGCGTTTATCTCCATACACCATAAACGATTCCTTTCCAGGCGAATTCACTTTCACTATTTTCTTCTTGCATAAAATTTCGGCATCATTGGCACTAAGCCAATCCATTCCCAAAACGATGTCGAAACCATTAAGTTCTATAGGTAATAATTCCTCGTGGAACTTATTCCCATTCAAATCAATTAAAATGTTTTTCATACGATGGCTAACAGGTACAATCTTGCCACTAGCAACTTCGACTAATAAAGCATTATCTAGTCTCACAATAGGCAAAGCTAGTTTTCTACCAAATTCATGCGATATAAAGGAGTAGTTGGCTCCATAATCAAATAAAATTTGGGCAGGCAATTTGTTAACGATAAAGGTACCTGAAGCGACATCAGCTTCATCTTTAGCAGCTTCCAGTGTCATCTGGAATGCTCTCGCCTTTGGCTTTGGCGGAATGTTGGGTCTTGCTGCTTCCTTCTTTTTCGTACAATCTCTTGAGATGTGCCCCTCCTCACCGCAACCATAACAAACATTCTTGGTGAAAGTGCATTCGTTGGCATAATGCCCTGGCTTTCCACATTTGTAGCATGTGGTTTCCCCGCCACACTTCCCATGATGCTTCTTCTTGCACTTGTCGCACCATTTCGCCTCTACCTTTCCTCCACTTCCTCTCGAACTAGACTTCGAGAATTTACTTTTCTTGCTGGACCCTAAAAATCCATCGATTTTCCTTTTCTCACCAACCTCTGACCTTTCTAGACCTTTTTCCCTGATCTGGGTCTCAACATTTCTAGCAGCCCAGATGGCGGCTTTCAATGTGGTTGCTTGCTTAACCATTGGACCATAGTCCGCTGGTAGTCCAAGGGCAAACTTGTTGACCTTAGAGAGTTCTGTAGGCACCAAATATGGGATAAACTTCATCTTTTCCGTGAAACTTGTAGCGTATTCAGTAACGCTCAATTTCCCTTTCTTCAAATTCTGAAACTCATTACTGATTTCCAGAAGGTCCTGCTCGGAGCAGTATTGCAGTTTTAGTTGTTCTAGAAACTCTTCCCAAGACATTTTGCTTGCTTCTCCCTTGGGCATAGAGTCAGCTAACAGCTTCCACCAACTCAACACGCCAGATTTTAGCAGAGGGATCGCAAGAGCGGTCTTCTGCCTGTTGCTGCATTCGTAACTTTCAAACATAGTCTCCATTTCAGAGACCCAGTCCATAACTTGTACCGGCGTCGGGCTTCCGGATAGGCATGGTGGTTTGGATGCCATGAAATCCTTATACTTGCACCCACGACCATCATTTCCTCCATACTGGTTATTGCGTCTAACCACTGGTTGTTCGTCTTGACCAATGATCCCACTAAAGTTTTCTCCTTCAGACTGCCCTCCATTCTCCTCGGGCTCTTCCGCTTGAATTGACGGTTCTTCACGATTCTGCCTAAGCAGGCGTCTTGTTTCTTCCATCTGACGATCCAACATCATTTGAATCATCATTTGTACACCAGCCATTGTTATCTGCTCAGGTGCAGCAGCTACAACAGGTACTTGCTCGATTACAGGTGGTTGATTCCTGTTTTCATTAGCATTTCCAACTCCGCTTCTTGTTCTCACCATTTTGATCTATACACCGAATAATTTCACCTTATTACTCCAAACGATTACATGCTAGTTCTAATATCGTATACATACGCTTAGAATCCTAAACACATAAACCTTCAGATCTGGTTGGCAACAAACCATAGATCCGAACAAATAATATCACATATGGCAACATATAACATTTAGCACATAAAAGCATTTTAGGCAACTTTCCTAAAATAAACTAGTGCTTGTGTCTAAAATCCAACAGACACACACCTCGCAATCTCCACTTATCATTCTAAGTTTAAGTCTAGAAATCCTACAAATTCCTAATTCGCTTAAACTAATGCTCTGATACCAACTGTGACATCCCCAAAATCTCGGCCAGAAAAGACCGATTTCATTTATGCTTTTTAAAATAATTTTTAGAGTAAATCCTTTTAATTTTAAAAGAGATGCGGAATTTGTTCCCAAAACAAAACATGACAAAATAGATATTTATCAAAACATTTCATAAAGAAATATGATTTCATTTCATAATCAAAAGACGGGATGTCATGTTCCGATACAGATCATAAAGCATAAACGATAGCATTACAAGTCATTCAACAAATATATACATATACAGACTTGTAAACAAAACAACTTGATGTTCGCCCATCTTAAGCTCTTGCGCCACTTCCTGTAAAATAAATCAACTGAGTGGGTCAGGCTTGAGAGCCTGGTGAGCATATAGGGTTTTCAACCCACAATAATTATATTTAATTTCAACCATCAACAATAAACCCGATTACCCATTCCCGTTATCCTCACCTTACGTTCCTAAAAATAACGTCTATTATAAGGAACCTATTTCAGGATTTTTCATCGGGACGGACATTACTGCAGAGGGGCTTCCTCAACAATAAGTGTCCTAAAGACAACCATGTGGGGGATAGAGTACACCGGTGAACACGTCGTTCACAACACCTACAGGTAATGAGCCTGCTAGTGTTCCACAGGACAGTCTAGAATAGTCCGTGGTCTTCATCCATACTCTGCTGAATGACTAGAATAACACCAATAACACCGAGGCCTCCCATCTGTTTATTACACACCAATTATCTACCCATGTTCTACCCAACATATTAGTAGATAAAAATATACGTTTTTATACATAGTTTAAAAACCTGTATAACATGTTTTAATCAACACATATTCCACATAACAGATGAGGCATACACACATAACACGTATTTCATAGAGAATACATCAGATCTATAAGATAGAAGAGAGTGAATATACACTCACACGTATAACAACCAAATATATACACATAACACGTATTTTATATGAAATACTTCATAATATTGCGTTGGAAAGAAAATAACTACACACTCACTTGATCAAAAGATGATCGGGCAGCACTACGGCTTGCAGAAGAGGTGTTTCTCCGTAGATCTGAAAGATCTTCACAAAACCGGGCTCCTCGCGGGCAGCGTTTCGGCTCGGGAATAACGCTCTTCGGGATCCTCGGGGCTTCGGATCTTACTTCGGGGCTCGGGAATATTACCGGGGCTTTGGGGTACAATCGGCACGCAAATCGAGGCAAAGGACCAGAGAGAATGATGAAATTTGCAAAAGAAAAGAAGCTGCTTCGGACCTCCTTTTATAGGCTGCTGAACCCTCGCACGTACGCGGGGCGTACAAGGCTACGCGGGGCGTACGCCTCGGTGGTCGTCAGCGCTTACGTCATCGGTCCATCTCCGTCATTGCATATGACTCGCTACTCCGTAGAACTCGAGTGCCCTATGCTGTACGCAGGGCGTACAGCAGTACGCGCTGCGTACTTCGGATAGACCGCCTCTCCTTCTCTTCGGATAATATCGGAGTTAAATTAAAATAAATATAAAATATTTATTAAAACTTCAAAAATTCATATCTCCTTCATACGAACTCCGTTTTCGACGTTCTTTATATCCACGCGAAGGTGAGACTACGCTCTACAACTTTTGTTTAGACTCCGTCGGCTAATTTTGACTTTTATTTTTATTATTTATTTTTAGAAGGCTCGGACAGGAAAACTTCGTTATAAAATCATAACTTCTTCGTCCGACGTCCGTTCTCGCCTATCTTTTCATCGCTTCGCTACTAACAACAAGATCTTCGATTCTCATTTAGATTGTTTCGGCTAAAAACCGCTCGATCTCAAATCGAGTATTCGGGCTGTATACTGCTAAGTCGAAACTTCATAAAATCATAACTTCCTCATACGAAGTCAGATTTGGGCGTTCCTTTTATGCACGCTATCGGTTTAACGAAATCTACGACTTTCGTTTAGATTGCTAAGGCTAAATATCGCTCTATATTAAATTCATATTTTATGTCACTCGGCGTCGTGTCGGTTCTGTCTCGAAACTTCGACAGGTCATAACTTCTTCGTTATAACTCGGATTTTGGCATTCCTTATATCTCCGGAATCCTTGTTTCGACCACTACAACTTTATGCAAAGATGTCGGGCTTATCTCACACTTAAATTTTGACGCTTATTTTATTCTTAATTTATTAAATTATAAAAATTAAGAAAATACACACATAAATCACATAATTCAAATAATTCACAAATAATACATTCTTATTATTTCAAGTTGAGTTACAAGGTTAACCTAGACTATTACATTGCTAAAAATGGCAAGCCTAGAAACACGGGCGTTACATACTGAGTACGCCCTGCGTAATTTGAGATTACGCCCTGCGTAATTTGAGATTACGCCCCGCGTAATCCCAGACCCAGCAGCCTATAAATAGAACTCGAATTCAGCCATTTTCTCTTGTTCAAACTCTTCCCTCTCTCTAAGTTTTTCCTCGTTTTGCATGTCGTTTATGCCCCAAATCCCCGATATCATTCTCGAGCCCCGAAGCAAGATCCGAAGCCCCGTGGATCCCGAAGAGCGTTATTCCCGAGCCGAAACGCTGCCCGCGAGGAGCCTGGTTTTGTGAAGATCTTCCAGATCTACGGAGAAACACCTCTTCTGCAAGCCGTAGTGCTGCCCGATCATCTTCTGATCAAGTGAGTATGTAGTTATTTTCATTCCAACGCAATATTATGAAGTATTTCCTATAAAATACGTGTTATGTGTATATATTTGGTTGTTATACGTGTGAGTGTATATTCACTCTCTTCTATCTTATAGATCTGATGTATTCTCTATGAAATACGTGTTATGTGTGTATGCCTCATCTGTTATGTGGAATATGTATTGCTTAAAGCATGTTATACAGGTTTTTAAACAATGTATAAAAATATATATTTTTATCTACTAATATGTTGGGTAGAACATGGGTAGGTAATTGGTGTGTAATAAACAGATGAGAGGCCTCGGTGTTATTGGTGTTATTCTAGTCATTCAGCAGAGTATGGATGACGACCACGGACTATTCTAGACTGTCCTGTGGAACACTAGCAGGCTCATTACCTGTAGGTGTTGTGAACGACGTGTTCACCGGTGTACTCTATCCCCCACATGGTTGCCTTTAGGACACTTAATGTTGAGGAAGCCCCTCTGCAGTAATGTCCGTCCCGATGAAAAATCCTGAAATAGGTTCCTTATAATAGACGTTATTTTTAGGAACGTAAGGTGAGGATAACGAGAATGGGTAATCGGGTTTATTGTTGATTGTTGAAATTAAATATAATTATTGTGGGTTGAAAACCCTATATGCTCACCAGGCTCCCAAGCCTAACCCACTCAGTTGATTTATTTTACAGGAAGTGGCGCAAGAGCTTAAGATGGGCGAACATCAAGTTGTTTTGTTTACAAGTCTGTATATGTATATATTTGTTGAATGACTTGTAATGCTATCGTTTATGCTTTATGATCTGTATCGGAACATGACATCCCGACTTTTGATTATGAAATGAAATCATATTTCTTTATGAAATGTTTTGATAATATCTATTTTATCATGTTTTGTTTTTGGGAACAAATTCCGCATCTCTTTTAAAATTAAAAGGATTTACTCTGAAAATTATTTTAAAAAGCATAAATGAAATCGGTCTTTTCTGACCGAGATTTTGGGGATGTCACAAGGAAACATGTTCTAGTACACTTAAATTTGAACACATACAGAGTGTCTATATATCTCGCTGCTCAATTTAGGTGGACAACAATATCCCTGGTCGTCGTCAGATGAATGGTCCTTAAGATATAGTATCTAAGGAATTAGGATCAGATATAATTTTTAGGAACTTAAGTTCACCTTGTCTTGTAACAAATAGTATGTCCTAAATCTGTCACAATTTTTCGTGTTTAAGTGGACCACAATATCGACGATCGACCAGACCAAGATGTGAAGATAGAAGGTACCGACAAGTGGATAAAGGCTGTCTAAAAACTTTGATCCCAAATCACTCTTAAAGTTAGATATCATTTTTATTTTATTAAATTTGTCATAGTTTCTTCTAATTTAAATATTAGGGGAGAATTAAAAATAAAAAAAATTAGGAAAATTCAAAAATCAAAGAAAAACCAAAAAAATTAAAAATCCAAAAATATTTTTGTTTCTTTTTTAATTTGTGTGCTAAGTTTTCTTTTAGTTTTATTTTGTCTTGAAAAGTGATTTCTGGTATAGATAAGACTCATGGAGTCTGTGTTGAAGATTTCTGAGCCAAAGCCTCGTCCGTGAGCATCGAAGAATTCGCATTCGAAGGAGCAAGAAATGAAGATTATTCTTTCGACATTCAATCCTTCAACCCCAGAAGAAAGGTCAAGTTGACTTGAAGAATATGTGACGGATCGCATTGAAGCCTCCTCAATCAGTTCGCTGCTATCTTAAGCCTGCTGAAGTGATCTAGAAGATTTGTTCTCTCTGAAGATTCTCAAGCTGAAAGCGCTATCTTTCAAGAATCAGTACATCAAGCCTCCTCACCCAATGTGCGTTCAATGTCAAATTCTGAAGAAAACCTCAAGTGCTCAAGATGAAGTCATTCATTGAAGATTCATCAAGTTCATCTTGAAGCAGTGAAGTCTTCGAAGATAAACGTTGAAGCCAATCTCCAACTGAAGATTAACAAGAAAAGCCAGTTACTTTTTAGGGGGAGCTTGTTGGGTCATTTAAGAAAAAAAAAGCTATAAACCAAGGGGAGATTGTTGGGTCAAAATATGGTTTATACTTTGCTTTTCTGGGCAATTGTATTTTTCTATAATATTTTTGGAGTTTACGGTCATGTTTACGGTTGTGTTTACGGCCGTAAACACCTTACGACCGTAAACCCATTTACGGCCCATATATATATAGGTGTTAGGGTGAGGAGTATGATTGATGAACCCTAGAGAGTTTACGGCCAGAGAGACAGAAGAACTATTGTGTGTTAGTGTGTGTGTGAATCTCTTGTATCCGAATCATCATTCTATTCATTAATACATTGAGATTTATCTTATTCCTCTTCTTCTTCTCTTCTATTTTATCTGACATCATCCGTTTGATTGAGATTTTGCACCATCAAACGGATCTGATTGATACACAAGCAGATTAGGGACTTATAAAGATTCTCGCAAATTTGTGTTTAAGTTTTTGCGAAAACTTGTCGTTATTTGGTTAAAATTCGAAAAAAATGGTTTAACATAGATATGGAACTTTAAAATATGATCACTTTATAAAATAATTCTTATCTTAGAGAACGTTTGTCTTCAAGATATTTAAAAGAAAACACCTTATATGGATTTTGAATCTCTTTACCTAAAATTGATTAAATATATTTCTAGTTCCAAACAACATCCTTTTCTAATTTTCTTCCTTATTTGATAATTTTGTTACCCTTTTACCTTTGTTTTAAGAAAAATATTATAATTTGGACAAAAATTGTAAACACCGCATGCATGTAATGAACCGGATGATGTTCCTGCATTTTCCATATTTTTCCCTTTTTTCTTCTTTGCTCCCAAATTGGGACAGCCATCCCAAATGACATTTATTTCCCTCAATCTCTCCACCAATAGACTCATTTCACTCTAAATTCGCACATACAATATTCCCTAATTTGAACAAGGATAAAAGGTGCTACGAAAACCTCACCGAAAACAAAATTAACAAAAGAATTTTCGGGACCAAAATTATAAATATACACTATATTTAGGGACAAAATTAATATGTAAACACAAGTTAAAGCTAGCCATTTGGCTAACAAGTATTTCTAACAAGAAAGTCTTGGTTCAATCACATACATATATTATTGAAAAATCGATTGTTGCCTTGTAACCATTTGATATTCACTAACTTTTTAATATATAATCATTTAGTTATTAAATAAAAGTGAAAGCCTAAGCGGTTACTGATGTTTGTCTTTAAAATGCAGTTATTTTTTATTTCACATTACAACGATTTTTTTAAGCCTAAAGCTACATTTGTAAGCATTCGTTACTTATAGATCTCAACCACTACGAATAATTTATAATATGTTACATACTTGTTTAAATATATGAGATTTTCATTTTCTTTTCAATTTGGATGGTGTAAAATCCAATTAATTATCGGCCTTTTTATGATTTCTTACCAAAAGGTTATATTTTCAAAAAATATTTACTACTATTTGTACTTTGAAGCTCATTAAAGTACATGAATTGACACATATTCTGTTTTCTTAAAAGTGTGTCCTTTTTCTCATAAAAAAAAAAAAAAAAAAAAAAAAAAAAAAAAAAAAAAAAAACGCCATTTATTTTATGAGAATAACAATGATTTGTTATTTAAAATAAATACAACTGAAGAATCCAACTTTTTATGGGAAGAGGATATCTACTCAGCCTTGATGTAGAAGTATGAGAGAAAAAATAATTCCAATTCGGTTTTGAGTTGTCAATATCATGATTTCATCATTTTGTTTCAGAAAAGGAAAAACATTCCAAATGTCATTCATTGCATATCATAATTAATTTCATAATATTAAACAAGGTATCAACAATTACATGATTTATGCAGGATAAATACAAAAATATACTCTGGAGTTCTATTACCTTATTGATTAAATTTATTGGTTTGTTTTCTTATTGATTATATAACTTTACCAACATTACCATTTGTCCCAGTAACATTAACATATTTTTAAGAGAATTGAAAAAAAAAATGCCATCAATTAGTACGAAACAAAATGATAGAAGTTGTGACTTTGTTCTTTTGAACGGATTCATTTTAGAGTGCCCACAATGCATAGTTTAATGAAAGTATTTAATGAGGTGATATGTCTAATTGACATTCAATTGATTAAACTCTATAATTTTGAGATGTCGTATATGTATTCAATAGATATGAAGTTCAATGATAACTGAACTCTTCAAGAGAAAAAAGAAAACATTTTAACTATTAAATATATATTCAATTGAACTCTATTAAGTTTAATGCATTGTAAGAAAATTAATGTATAGTTGTATAGTAAATAAAATGATGATGTGTCCCATTAAACTCTTAAAAGTTTAATGCATTGTGGAGATCCTTACTTAAACAACTAATAACCAGACATAAAAAACAATGTTTACAAAAATCCTCATCTTTCGAATCTTAGAAGAACCAAATACCAACCACAACACCCATTCAATTTCCATAAAAATAACCTCCAAAACTTGCATAGTTCATCTTAGAAATAGGCCAAGAACCTAACCAAGAACATGCATATGTGATCACATGAAACAAAATATCTACTGATCATCACAATCAAAAATAAATATTTGTGTCTTTCACATGAAAACCGCAACACGAACATAACATGAACTCCAAATCAATACCCAGACATTTATACCTATTAATTATATAGAGTGATAGATTAAAAAAAGATATACATAAGTCTTAGCAGAACAAAATTAAGGAAGTTGGTGTGAGTGTGATATATTGTCAGAAGGCATCGACATGCACACTACATTCACTTCATCATTCCAACATATCTATCTTTTATCATCTTCCTCTTGTATTATGTATGACTATTATCAACACTATTTTGTGAAAGCTCAACTTGTTTCGTGATTTTTTTTTCTCTTTCAATTTTGAGGTTGGAAGCATTGATAAAAGTTAATAGCTGAAAATTATGTATAATGATGGAATCTCTTACTGTAATTTTTAGTATTATAATTATAAATGGTGGTAACATACGAAACACAAAGAGATAAAGCCAAGCATACAATTAATCACGCACAAAGTAAAACAAAAAACAAGTTACATACATTGAAAATAAGGGACATAACAACAAATAATAGTTTTTTTAAGCTAAAATAAATTGCAAAGTACAAATTTGTTAAATTGCTCTATCGACATGGGTTGAAAAAGGCCTAACATTTTGACACCCGTGATATATCACAAAAGGAACATTTAAAAATAGAAAGATCAAACGACAAAAAGTAGTTTTATTCCACTAAAGATTACCTTACTTGAGTACTTGTTAAGCCCCATAAAAATAATTTAGCTTTAGATTTTACTTTTTTCTACATTGCATAAATACTTGTTAAACTACGTGTACCTAGATATCTTTGACCTTTTTTCTACATTGCATATTTGCATTAATACTTCTTAAACTACGTGTATCTAGATATCTTTGAGAAATTTTTATGTGATTTTTTTAATCTTGATTTTGAATTGTATGCTTATATATCAGAATATAATATAATAAATTATCCATAATACCTCAATCCATTTAATAAAAAACATGATGTCTTAAAATAATGTGGTGTTCATGAGGGCCCATATGACCATAATTAGAGACACAATGTATTGTGAATTCTATCTATGTCTATTTGGCTTCTTCTACAAAAGGCCATATACCCAAACTAGTGTCCCATAAAACAAGGCTTTTCCCCTAAGTTCGATATTATCATCAAGCATTAAAAGAAATCAAATTCTGGTATTCAAGACGTGATGGTGCCATTCCTCTTTTTTTTTTTTTTTTTTTTTTTTTTTAAATAAAAAACCTATCTAAAACATACCAAATGCATGAATTTGATTTGGTTTTGAATATCGAACGTACACCGTTTTCAATTTCGATTTTGAACAACCTACTGCCATTTTTTACTATTGATTCATTTTATTTTGTAACTTTTGACTTAAATGACCGTACAACTCTCAATTTTGATTTGATTTAGCAATAAACATCTGATCACGTTAAATTAGATTATGAACTCTAAAATCTTGTTTGTTTTGTCCATTACGACTTCATGCACCTGGTTAGCTAGTTCTCATGCCTATGTTGCATCCTATGCGGCCTAAATGGGCTCTCCCTTATTGTCGATTAAATGATAACGACAAGATGTTAAAACATTGTCTTCGACATTTTAAACAAATAAAATATCATTGCTTGAATGCATTAAAGGATAGCACAAGCAGGGTCGAATCAACAGGGACACATCCTAAAAGTTAACGTATTTATGGTTAAGGCACATGTTAGTCAAAAACTGAAAATAAAAAAAAAATAGGGGGGGGGGGGGGGTTGTAGAATTTAAAACTATAAATTGTAGTGAAATAACTAAAATAAATTCAATAATAAAAGCGTTTCAGTTCAACTACGACTTTCCTAATTATGCAATCAACGCATACATAATTATTTAAGATGCATTCTATCTAAGATAGTATAAAAATATGAGGTGTCAGTTTATAATAGAGCCAAATCCCAACACAGAACATGATCTGTTACTTGTTACTTATTATCAACTTAGTAAAACAATTAGTGATTTTAACAACTGATTCACTGGAATGATTGAATCCTAATCAGGTAACCATTCTAGAAAGAACTAAAATCAAACATCCATTAAGCATAAAATCAAAAATTAAAAACCAAATCTAATGATTAATCATATAAAAAGTGTTGATCTTTGCAGAACTAATAACTAGGGTTTTAGCTGGATATGGCTAACATCAAATCTAGAACAATAAAAGGTAAATTAAAGAATAAAACTAAACTAATTGGACTAACTGGTCGGATCACAATCTTTAGATTTTCATAGCTTGCCGGTAAACGTCAATTTCACCTGAAATCGTCAGAAATTCGTCCGATTTTGCTCTGATTGAAGTCTCCTTTGATCTAGAAGTCAGGAAGGGTATTTGTAGGTAGTCGGTATTGTCAAATAAGGATTTTAGGGCCTACAGGGTTGAAATTCGAAAACGACGAATTATTTCGGAAATCTTCCAGATTGACTTTTAATGAAGTAGGATGGCATTTTATGACTTTTGGGCAAAACAAGAACATGTTTTTTATGAGAAACATGACCATTTTGATTATGTTTTGTCTTTGAGGTTTCAAAAATCGATTTTGGCTCGGAAAAGTTACGTTAGAGAAACACGATCATATTTTTGCGTATATGAGTATGTTTTGTAGTCGAGAGGCTCAAATGGTGTCTAGAGTGGTCCAAAAATGTTGCAAAGTGAAAACACGATCATGGACTGAAAAACACGATCGTGTAAATCCGTAAATGAGTGTTTCAGACACGAATTCTTAATTTCGGCAAATTAAGCCCATATTCCAGCTTCCTCGGGTTTTTTTAGTTCCATTAAGCTCCAAATACGCATCCAAGTTGCTTCCAGAATAATGCTCCTCTTGAAAATACCTAAAAATGCATAAAAACATGAGCATGATGGAATTTTTGATGAAAAACATGAGTTGTACATTATTTAAACTAATGCAGACACAAATGCATAAAATATAATGCAATAAATCATAAAAAATAATAATATAAAAGATGCATAAAATTACATATAACACTAGAAAAAATGAAAAATGGTGTTTTTTTGCACATTGGTAATCGGAAATGATGTCTAATAAAGATTACAAACATTCCCTTTTTTCCTTGACATTCTTCCTTACTTGCAGACATCCCTCTTCTCCCTCTTTTTTTTTTACAAACCACTCCAAACATAAGAAACGTAAAATCAAATACAACTTCCAAGAGCGACGAGTGCTTATGCAAAAAAGAACTCTGAATTAGCCGTTCAAATAAACTACAATGGTTTGTTTGTGCCGAATCCTATGAGGCATGAAAATAGAGACACGAATACAATATCACAACTTAACCATGAGAAAATTGTTGGAATAGTGTCTAAGGCTGCAACTATATTTGGTAAATACTTGACCCGATTGAGCATGGTCCTTTTGGGTTGCCTTCACCATATCAACTTGATAGGATGATTTATAATGAGAATTGAAATATTATATGGTATAATAATATTATTTGATTAATATAAGTCATAAATTAATTAGAAATTAATTTGGTGACTTAAAGAGATTAATTAAATAAAAGGGCTTAAACTGTCAAGTGTGTGATAGTTATACTTTAGGCTATAATCCCTTATGGATAATGGGGTGGACGATTTTAGGGCTTAGGATAGACCTAAAATCCGTCCAAGGTTATCATGAAAGGGATTAGGATTGCTTAAAGCTTAAGTTATCCAATTAGGGTTTAAAGGTGAAACCCTAGGAGCCTTACACGTATAAATAGACCCTATGGGGTCATGGAAATCGGCACCCTTGTATCTAAAGGAACCCTGGCCGATTTCTAAGTCCCTCCCCACTCTCTCAAATCATCCCCTTGCTAGTTGGTGTTTGTAAGCCATTAGAGGAGTGACAATTGTGACTCTAAAGCTCCAAGAACAAGAAGATCAAATAAGTGATTCAAGGTAAACTTATAACTCTGATTTCTTAATGTTATTATGATAGAATAACCATTAGAAGTCTTGGATTCATGCATGTTCAATTAGAGAAACCTAGATCTAAGCATTAGGGTTTGTATGTGCACATAAGAATGTTCATATGGATAAAACCCATCAGTGGTATCAGAGCCTGGATTGGTTTCTATTGAATTGATGCATTGGTTGGTTGTTTGATGCTTGCAAAATTCTATTTTTTTGTTCCTGCCAGATGAACTCGGCGAGTCCCATAGTGGACTCGGCGAGTAGGCCTCAACTCAGCGAGTTCGAGCGTCAGAAAGAGCTAATTTCGGGATTTCTTGTTGTTTATCCTTTTGATACTTACCTTAATCATATTAGGTCAATATAAATCTGATTTTTAGATATATTTGAGTATATCCTTGACCTAATTGAAGATATTTATCAATTAATTAAATATTAGTTTCCTTATGTGATAATTGATTAATTATTTTAATTAAATTGGTAAATTATTTTGCAAGAAATAATTAAATAAATCAAATATGGATAATTATGTGATTAAATGTTAATTTATATTATTTGTTATTTGATCCTCTATGTTTTGAAAAGTTTAAAACCTGCACTCAAGTTTTTAAAATTTATGTTTTGTGATTAAAAGTTTAATTTGGACAATTTAAATTTCAAACTCTAGAATTTTACAAGTTTAAAATTCAACCCTATACTAATATAATATTACAAGATTTATATATATATATATATATATATATATATATATATATATATATATAATTAAAATGCTAGTCTTACTGTTAGTAGGCCTCATTCACGAAGCCGGTCTATAAGGTGGGTATAAGGTTGCTGCCTATAAAATGACGTTTAATGGGTGTACACTCACACCCACCGCTTGATTGATCGGTGGAGGGTCGTTAGCCGAACGGGTATGATAGGGCAACCTCATCTCCTCATTAAAAGTATAATATGAAATACAAAGTAACTGTATGTTTTTCAAAATTCCCAATCCTAGTTACTTTAGGAAAAGTGAATTGATGCAATCCCATGAAATTACACTTTGCACCCTTGCTAAGAAGTTAATGGAGCGTGTGTGGTTTACCGGCACACTAATTGGTTCTAAAAAAAGGTGGCAAAGGGTGATTCATTGTTTATCATAGTTCGATGGAGCGTGTGTGGTTTACCGGCACATCGAATAGGTGATTGTTACAATGAAGGCACCATGTGAATTTGCATGGTAATTCACACCCACTTTGTGATCCTCGGTATACGAAATTCTCAATACATTTAGAACATAACGTTATGTTTTCATGGTGGAGAATTAGTGAATCGTCATTCACTTACCTTCAAATTGTTTGCATGTTAGATTACTGCATCCCTTTTCTAATATGTAAATATTGTTGTTGGATCCTAGCCTTAATTTTCTTATTGGGTGATAATTAGGGATCCAAATTCTAATCTATCTTTGTCCTTTCTATTTGTAGATGTCAAACGCGAACAATGCTGCTGCTAGCTCGTTCACATTGATGAGCCTTTGCCAAAAGGTGACTTTCGATGGAACGAACTTTAGCGAATGGATAAGATACATTCGCACGATCGCTCACTACGAGGACAAGGAGTATGTCCTCGATGAGAAGCTCGAGAAGATCAATCCTGAAATCGCTACTCCGGCTGAAATCACCACTTTTGAAACTCATGAGTGTGATGCAACGAAGGTTCATTGCATCATGATAACCACTATGAACTCCGAATTCCAAAAGTCCTACGAGGACATGTATCCGTACGAAATGCACCAAGACTTGTTGGAGAGATACCACCAAAACGCGAGGCAAGAACGTTACGAGATCTTCAATAACATGATTTCCGCTAAGATGGGTCATGGTGAATCTCTAACCGTGCACCTGCAAAAGATGCAAAGGTATGTCGATTGTCTTTGCAAGTTGAATGTTGACTTTGGGGAAGACTTGGCAATCGACATGGTGCTTCACTCATTGCTTCCGTGTTACAACCAATTTAGGATGACTTACCACATGAACCAAGAAGAGGTCATTCTAAGTAAGCTCCAAGGTATCCTTAGGGTTGCTGAGAGCAATCTCAAGTACAAGTCCGTTGCACCCACTCCCAATCCACCCGCTGCTCCTGTTTTGGCCATTGGGCAAGGAAGAGGCAAGAAGAGGAAGGCTCCGTCTAGGATCCACCACATGGGAAAGTCCCAAGATGGTTCCTCCTCTAGTGGGACCAAAGTTGATCCCGCTAACCCTACTTCTAACCTAAAGGAGGCAGAGTGCCACCATTGCCACAAAATAGGGCATTGGAAGAAAAGCTGCCCAGAGTACCTGGAAGCCATCAAGGAAGGAAAGATCAAGCCGTCTTTCGCAGGTATATATACAATTAAATCTAATGATTCATTTAATTCTATTTCTTGGGTCCTCGATACCGGGTGTGGTTACCACATTTGTTCTGAATTGTAGGGACTAAGAAGAAATAGGGATGTGGAGCATGGAAGAATAAATCTAACCATGGGGAACAGAAGATCGTCGCCTGTGACCAAGATTGGAGTGTATTCTCTAGTGCTTAGGAATGGTTTATGTTTAGATTTGAGCAATTGTTGTTATTCGCCAGAAATGGCAAGAAACATCATTTCATTTCATGGTTTGTTTAGACAAGGATTTAGATTTTCTTTTAATAATGAGAATGGTTCTATTTGTGCTTATCTAAATGGTGTCTTGTATTTTGAAGCAATACCATGTAATGGAATTTATGAAACTGTTATGATTGTAGATAACCTAGGAAATGATGTTTTATGCATGGATTCTTCCAATAGTATGGATAGAGCATCCTTGTGGCATTGTCATCTTGTAGATGTCAACAAGAAGCGCATAGCCCAACTCCAAAAGGATGGAGTGTTGGAGTCATTCGACCTTAGGGAAGATGACACGTGCGAATCTTGTTTACTTGGAAAGATGACTAAGTCACCCTTCACTAGCACATGTGAATGGGGTGAAGGTTTATTGGACCTAATACATACCGATGTATGTGGACCGTTTATATCAACCACAAAGTATGGGAACCGCTTCTATGTGACTTTTACCGATGACTATAGTAGATATGGGTATATCTACTTAATCAAGCAAAAGTCATAAACATTTGAAAAGTTCAAAGAGTTCAAGAATGAAGTGGAGAATCAATTAGGCAGGAAAATCAAGATGCTTCGATCCGATCGAGGAGGAGAGTACCTAAGTCTTGAATTCCACGACTATCTAAAAGAGTGTGGAATAGTTTCACAATTGACACCACCTGGGACACCACAATTGAATGGTGTGGCAGAACGGCATAATCGAACCTTGTTAGACATGGTGCGCTCTATGATGAGTCGTGCTTCACTATCTATCTCATTCTGGGGGTATGCCTTAGAGACTGCCACCCATATCCTTAACCGAGTCCCTACTAAGAAGGTTGCCAAAACACCTCACGAGATGTGGACAGGGAAAGCTCCCTCGTTAGCACATATCAAGGTTTGGGGTTGCGAGGCTTTCGTAAGATGAGATACTCACGACAAACTCGAACCTCGTAGTGAGCGATGTATTTTCATCGGCTACCCGCAGAAATCCTTTGGATATCTCTTCTATAGACCGAAGGACAATGTTGTCATTGTTGCGAGGAGAGGAGTTTTCTGAGAGCGAGAACTCATAAGTCATGGAAACAGTGGGAGGCAAATCGAGCTTGAAAAGATTCAAGAGTCGATAGATGAAGGAACCTCTACCGCCGGCCCTCAACCCGAGGAGGAAACTCCGGTTGAACCAATTGACGAGTCCTTACCTCTTAGACGTTCCGAAAGAGTTAGAGTTCAACCCCAGTTATATGGTTTTCATATTACTACCAAAGGGGACACGTATATAAGTGATAGTACACTAATAAATCTAGATGAACCTAATAGCTATAAGGAAGCCATGGCAGGCCCAGAGTCTGCAAAATGGAAAGAGGCTATGGACAGCGAGATCCAGTCCTTGTATGACAACCAAGTTTGGAATTTGGTTGATAACGTAACCGGACGTAAGACCGTTGGGTGCAAATGGATCTTCAAGAAGAAGACCGACGTGGATGGAAATGTACACACATATAAGGCGTGATTGGTTGCGAAGGGTTTTACTCAAACTCCCAGAGTTGAATATGATGAGACCTTCTCACCAGTTGCGAAGATAAAATCTATTAGAGTGATGCTAGCGATTGCCGCATTTCATGATTATGAGATTTGGCAAATGAATGTCAAAACCGCTTTCCTTAATGGAAAGTTGGCTGAGGATGTTTACATGGCTCAGCCAGAGGGTTTTGTTGATCCAAAGCATCCAAATAGAGTGCGTAAGCTTAAGAAGTCCATTTATGGACTTAAGCAAGCGTCTCGGAGATTGAATCTTTGCTTCGATGAGAAAGTCAAAGAGTTTGGATTTGTACGAAGTGAAGATGGATCATGTGTATATGTCAAAGCCAGTGGGAGTATAGTTAGCTTTCTCGTTTTGTATATCGATGACATACTGCTCATAGGAAACGACATCCCGACACTGCAGGAGATTAAGTCCTGGCTCGGGAAGTGCTTCGCTATGAAGGACCTCGGAGAGGCTTCCTATATTCTGGGAATAAGGATAGTGAGAGAACGAAGTAAGAGACTAATAGAACTTAGTCAGAACACTTACTTAGATAAAGTACTAAAACGTTTTAGTATGGAAAACTCGAAGAAGGGAGAATTACCGATACAATATAATGCCAAGTTGAGTAAGACTCAAAGTCCGAGTACCGAAGCCGAAATAGCAGTAATGAGCCGACACTACTAGAAAAACAGCCTTTTACGACGTGCAAAACACGACGCTCTTTGATTTATGTTACGCATTAGAGAGTGACATTAAAAAAGTATCATCTCTTCAAAAAATTTAAGGATAGTGGACACGCATTTGTGCGTGCCCTGAAATAAGTGTTAGAAAAGAAAAAAAAAATACAAACACGGAGGGCGCTTATCTTAAACGTGTGACCTCTTCAAATGTCGCTTTATATTTTTGCTTAAACGCGCGTTTTTAAAGGGGGAAAACGAAATCGTGAAATTCTAAAATTTTGAAGAATCCCGCTTCTACCCTCTCTCATCAATATAACCCTTCATTCACTCCTTCCTTCTCTCTGTAAACCCTAATCGCCACCGCCACCTCCACCACCATTGAACCTTAAAATCTGAATCCAGACTTCACTTTAATTCATTCAATCCAGCCCTTAAATTTTAGCAAACCCACCAGAACCCTAAGTCATGCCTTTTATGCTTTCACATCCTTCCTTCCATAGTCCCGCCTCTATCGCATCGCTCTGCTCACCGTCGTCGTCTTAGGCTCTTACGCCTCCATCGTGGTCTTTGTGCTCATCATATCATCATACATGCCATTTATTCTCGTTGTTCTTCTCCTTAACCCTACGCAGGTAAATATCATCAGTACTCCCTCTTATCGTCGTTCTGCTCCTTGACCCTACGCAGAGCGTGGCTATTACCTTCTTGTCCAACGACCCATCAACCCAAATCCTGACATGGCTATCCTATGGCGATTCACCACCCAATGCCGACGACTATGGCGACGATTGGAATTCAAGCTTTTGACCTAATACACTTGATCTGAGAACGACAAGGAAGATTCGATGAATTCAATCAGACGGTCAATTGTTCACTTCTCGAGGTGTGTTACAATCTCTATCTTTTATTAGTTTTGTTTGTAGATTTTGGTATGATGCTAGTTTCTTCAATCCCTTAGAGACATGGCTTTTAACATGTCATCATCATAATTGGATCTGGATCAGTAAACAATAGAGTACATGAAATTGAAATTGAAATTCGTATTATCAAGCTGAATGGATATCGATTTGACTCCAAATTGGAGTCAATCGAAGGATTATTTGGTAATCTGCTCATTCTTTTATTTTCAACAGAGACGAGTTTTGTTGAAGAGACTGATGCCTGCTGCTTTTTAGATTCACTTCCATTTTTCTTTCAGTTTACAACATCTTTTATATGTGAGGTGATATTGCCACGACTCTTTTTTTTAATCCACGGATTTTAAACCATATTGACTATTTCGCCTCTCATTTATATTGCCTTCTCCGTCTCTCACTCTTCCACCTAAATAGCTATCTTCCTTTTTTGTACAAACCATCTAAAATGGGGAATTGGAACGGTATAGCCTATTACTAGAAATGCATTAGGAAAAGAGCATATTTAGGTGAAAATGATGGTCACAGGTGATAGGATTCTGTTGGAGATTGTGGTTCAAGGGGATCTCTAGCACTGTGAGATGAGGAATGAGTTCATTTGGTGTAATGGTTTATCAAAAATGAAGCATATGCATCCTTTGAATAAATTAATTGCATTCTAAAGATAGATGATGAAGGGCATAAGTAAACCCCTGCTCTTCTTAACCCACTCACTGGCTTGCCTAAGTAAACAAACAAGCGCATTCATTGTTGACCTGTTTATTTCCCATGTATTTTCTCCATTTTCTTTATGTTTTTTGTTTTTTTTTTCCTGGAGTTGGAGCATGTTAGAATGAGAAATACCTAAAAAGAATTTCGGATTATGTACCCATGATATGCTCAATAAATTGAATCTTTTTTTCAGTAAATCAAAGATAATTACTGTACGATATATTTGCATTGAAATTGTTTTAAGGGATTTAATAATAATAATAATAATATGCACGAGTATTTCATGTGTTTCCTTCCAGCTTTATTGACCCACTGAAAATGATCCATCTTGGTGATTGGTCGTGTAACAGCTAGGTATTGGCAAGCGACTGATCTTTTTTGTTCCAAAAGGTTATGAGAAAAGAGTCCATGATGATCTATAAACCAAAACGTTTAGTTTTAAAAATAGTGGTTGCTTGGGTATAAAAGAAATTTAGCAATTAAAAAGCTTTTGAAATGCATATGGTATATGGCAAAGGGTGAACCTGGTTTAAATGTGCTGCGACACAGGGGATGATTAGTAATCCTGGTTCACCAAATGTACCACCAAGTTGATCCACCACCGCAACCAGCACTGGCAAAGCTTTCTACAAAAATCTCACCCTCACACCAGATTAAGATTTTAAGGATAATATCTCCAACACCAAAAAATAGGTTCTACAATAATAATAATAATACTAATAATAATAATAATAATAATAATAATAATAATAATAATAATAATAATAATAATAATAATAATAATAATAATAATAATAAACAGAAAAGTTGATTAGTGGATAACTTAATTTGTTACCTGACTTGCAATAAGTAAGAGGGCAGTAGAATTTTTCTTTTTTGCAAAGATTGATTTGCTACCACCAGATACATCACATAGGCAATGAATTGATGTGGCATTGAAACCTAATAGTATCAGGTGAAGCAGCCTGCAGTATATATATACACGATATTAAATGAAATAACAAAATATCATCTCAACAATGTATGTGATTCAGAAGAAAGACCATACGCTCCCATCATCACAGCTACAAGAAAAGCTTCAGGCTTAACCATCATGTAACAAACAGATGCAATCCACATTAATTCTTTGGATGAGAAACAAAAAAAAGTAAGAAGCATAGGGTAAGGTAACCATCAATCCATGATTCTGAAATCTTTATGTTGTTGAGATGTATTATCGATATAGTTTGAGAAGCATCACAAAATTTTCTCGTTTTTAGCAAATGCCCCTGTTTCATATGTGGGGGGAAAATTGCTTTGGTTCTAAGAAAAGGCATGATATTTACACAGAATGACTAAAAACTGTGATATTGTATGGGCCTTAAAAAGTGACAATAAAATGTGTTACCTTCCCCAAAATCAAGGGTATCAAAAGTGTGATTATAAGTCTTCTGAACAATTGCTCAGTTGGAACAGATGCCCCAAGTCCAGAAGCTATTAGTTTTGATATAGAAAAAGGCACCTGCAAAGATGCAGCCACTAATCACATGAAAACTCAGATTGATTATTTTCTCTAATATGCAAGATTAGAGACAAGAATCACTTCTAAATGTAGTGAACTTTTGTTTTTAAATGTTTTTAGAGATGCAGGTAACATCAAGTGTAGATAGTCAAGTATTTTGTCAATTACTAGAAATGCATTAGGAAAAGAGCATATTTAGGTGAAAATGATGGTCACAGGTGATAGGATTCTGTTGGAGATTGTGGTTCAAGGGGATCTCTAGCACTGTGAGATGAGGAATGAGTTCATTTGGTGTAATGGTTTATCAAAAATGAAGCGTATGCATCCTTTGAATAAATTAATTGCATTCTAAAGATAGATGATGAAGGGCATAACTGTCAATTTACTTTAAAAATCCATGGATGTATAAAAAGATGTGGAATTATCAGCTCCCCTTATATATATATATATATATATATATATATATATATATATATATATATATATATATATATTAGAATTTCTTTTTATCATAGCATTGTAAATAATAAATATACAATCTTTTTATGTACATACATTCCAGGTCTTGTCTGAGTACCTCCAACTTCTGGATAGCTTATCAGTGCTATCAGCTATACAAGAGATGAGTCGTGGTGTGGAGGTAAGATTACTAAGATACCCTTCATATACATTCATCATTATCCTATATTACTTTGCCAGCTGGACATATACGTGTACATCATCTATACTGATACAGTCATCACAAACGTACATTACAGATATGGCTGGGAAGAACTCTACAGAAGTTGGACTCACTTTTATTGGGTAGGATGTTGAACACAACAGGGGAGGATGTTGAAGACAACCCTATGGCTGTTGAAGTTGATAAATCTGATATTTTTGGTCTTACATGGATGAAAGTTCCATGGACTAATCAGCTTGCTTTTAGAATCAAAGATGGTTTGAAGTACAAGTTCATTGGTTTTCGTGATCAGGTAGCTTTTCATGGTGATTCATGCATGTATCTTTATTACATATCAAACATCTTTTTCCTTATCATAGTGTTCTATTTTATTATATTACAGGATGTTATTAGCCTGACCAACTTTATCCAGAACTCCTGTGGGTTAACAACAGAAGAGAAACAGCTTTCTATTAGTGGGAAAAACTGGGGAAAAGTTGATTTAAATGGTTGAGACCTTTATCCTTATCTTGTTTTGTAAAATCTCCAAATTAGTATATTGTGGAGCAACACACATTTAGTAATATTGAGATGTAAATGAAACTAGTTAACATGTTATTCATACTAGTATCTTCCTTTCTGAAACTTTTCAGGCAATATGCTGTCTTTTCTTGTTGGTTCAAAGCAAGCATTTGAAGTCTCCTTAGCTGATGTCTCCCAAACACAGCTACAAGGAAAGAATGATGTCATATTGGAATTCCATGTGGATGACACAACTGGTGCAAATGAGGTTCCTCTTTGTTAATTACTTTCAAATTTCTTCCTCATGGTATATGACAGTTTTGATTTTTAACTATCTTTTTTTTTCTTTTTAATTTGATGCAGAAAGATTCTTTGATGGAGATAAGTTTTCAATTGAAGCCTTCTTATGTTTTTTCCTCTCATCTATCTTTTAATGTTGTTCAGATTGTAACTAATCTTTGCAAATTGATACATACCATGTTATGAAAACTGAAATGTTTATAACCAATTCATGTTGAAACTGGTAATTTATTTTCCAATCTAATCTTCTCATTCCTTTACTCCATCTCCCTACAACTTTCTAACATGCTTTCTGAACAATCCAGAATCCAGGTCAACTTAAAGTTCATCCAGGTGGTATATTATGGAAGAAACAAGGAGGTGGTAAGGCTGTTGAAGTTGATAAATCTGATATTTCTGGTCTTACATGGATGAAAGTTCCACGGACTAATCAGCTTGCTGTTAGAATCAAAGATGGTTTGAAGTACAAGTTCACTGGTTTTCGTGATCAGGTAGCTTTTCATGTTGATTCATGCATGTATCTTTATTACATATCAGACATCTTTGTCCTTATCAAGTTATCATAGTGTTCTATTTTATTATGTTGCAGGATGTTATTAGCCTGACCAACTTTTTCCAGAACTCCTGTGGGTTAACAATAGAAGAGAAACAGCCCATGACTTTTTATGATGATATCACAACAATCCTGAGCAGTATCAATCTTAATGGATCCATACAACCCATGAGTTTTTCTGATGATATCACAACAATCTAAGAACACTTGATATTTTACAGGGTATTGTTCTTGATTCTTATACTCAATAAAAAAAGAATTTCATATGATAAAAGATTACATTGATCTGTCAATGAATCAACTTATTGGAAATATTCCCTTCTCATATGAGTTTTCTTGCCCTAGGCTATTATGAAGAAACTAGTGGAACTTAGTGGACAGGGAATGACAAGATGAGCCACATCTGGATAGTTGTCGGTGTCAGCTTGGAGCATCTAGAAGGAAAAACACTTCTAGGTATGCTGACCTTGAATGACGCTTGAGCCCCTATCTTTAATCTTGTTTTGTGTTTTGAACCAGGGTTAGAAAGTTATAATAGAAACTAACTTGTCGTTTTTGATAGTTTTGAAGTTTAGACTAGAAGTTAATAAAGGTCATGTGAATAACCTTCAAACAAAACAAATGAAATTTCTTCTGTTTATTTTTTAGTTAATTTGGTAGCTTACTAATTGGGGATATACTCAAATAACATGATGCCAACGTATGATATATATTTTTATAGGAAAATGAACCATTTATGCTATTATTGAGGGTCATATTTTGTCATTTGTAGATAAAATGTCATTATTTATTTAAATATTATGTTTCTACATGTTTATAGGTAATTCAAAGAAAATTAGTAACTGTGCTTACACTATCCACCTTGATCAATGGCAACATTGGGCCTTGATCAATGTCTTACACATGGACTATCCAAATCCAATGCTTCCTGTTGCATCTTCAACAATAGATGTTACTGGTATGGTAAAGTCATTATTCTTTATAACAACTTGAAGGATTGTTTTGTAAAATTACTCAACTTTTTGTTGTATTATATATTTATACTTTTATTATGCTTACTAGTTTGGCA
Source organism: Lactuca saligna (assembly GCF_052625555.1). Lineage (NCBI taxonomy): Eukaryota > Viridiplantae > Streptophyta > Magnoliopsida > Asterales > Asteraceae > Lactuca > Lactuca saligna. The sequence continues at coordinate 152,298,734 of NC_136422.1, forward strand.
ACATTGTTGATCCTATACAGCACTTATTTTGTAGTTATGTTTTTTTGCAGGCAATATAGATACTGTGACTAACTTCATAGATTTAGAGTCCTTGAGTGGTGTTATTAAGGAAGAGTGGAGACAAGTCAGACACACATTTAAAAAAATCAGCACATATCTTGTTTACAGTGAGGCACACATTAGGTTATTAGAACTATTAGTTTGTAAATTTTTTTTACGTCTATTGATTTATTTTATCTTTCCATGCAACAACTATTTGTATGACATTAACTTTTGTGCAATGTATGGTATTTTTTATATATGGTATTTTATTTTCTATTATGAGACATGAAATGCAAATTTAATTTGAAAATCAGTAAATCTATAAATAATTTTTTTTTTTAAAAAATTTAAAATTACGATACGCAAAAATGTGTGTCGTCTTCATTTATGACATGGCCTTCTTGACAGGGGCTTCCTTCATACGCATTGCGTGTCATAAACACGCGCATCGTAAGGTTACGACACGCAAATGCATGTCATTTTTCTTTATGACAGGGCCTTCCTTGATACGCATTGCGTGTCATAACCGCGCGTCGTAAATGCGCGTCGTCTCTCTTTATGACAGGGCCTTCCTTGACGCGCATTTGCGCGTCGTCTGAGCGTTTTACGACGCGCAATGAGCTTCGTAAAAGGTTTTTTTCTAGTAGTGCGAGTACCATACGCTTCCGCAGTTGGCTCAATCATGTATGCTATGACTTGTACTCGCCCTGATGTAGCCTTTGCTTTGAGCATGGTCAGTAGATATCAAGGGAACCCTGGTAGAGCCTATTGGATTGTGGTGAAGAATATCTTTAAGTACCTTCGGAGGACCAAGGAATGGTTTTTAGTCCTTGGAGGGAGTGATGACTTGAAGGTGCGAGAGTATAATGATGCCAGTTTTCAGACCAACAGGGACAACTACCGTTCGCAGTCGGGCTGGGTCTTTACCCTGAATGGAGGAGCAGTAACTTGAAAAAGTTCCAAACAAGAAACCGTAGCTGATTCAACGTGCGAATCAGAGTACATTGCAGCAAGCGAAGCGTCGAAAAAGGCAATATGGTTAAAGAACTTCATTGGTGATCTTGGAGTTGTACCTACCATAAAGGAGCCCATGGAAATTTTCAGTGATAATGAAGGAGCGGTTGCCTTGACCAAGGAACCAAGGGATCATGGTAGATCTCGACACATCGACAAAAAATATCATTTTATAAGAAATCGTGTAGAAGAAGGACAACTAGTGGTGAAGAGGATATCATCAGAAGATAACCCAGCAGATCCGCTTAGGAAGGGACTGAATAGGGTTAAGCACTTGGAGCATGCTAGGATCATTGGGCTGAAGGATGATATTAGTATAGATTAGATAGTGTTAGAAATGCGTGATAGATAAATGTAATTAACATTTCATGATTAAATAAAGGAGTATTATTTATGAGTAATGTTACTGTCTTATGTTAATTGTTTAACTATTGTTTCACTTTGCATGTTTTGACTTCCAGAATAATTGAGTTAATTAAGAATAATCGAATTATTCAAATTGTCCACAATTGTTCATATGTTGGAAGTAGGTATGAATGAAGATTTTCATGAATTGGTGTGTAGATTGTCTAAATGGTATTAGACATAGCAAAAGTTTGCTGCAATGTTCATGAGTGCTTATGAACTAGTTTTGAGCACTGGAACAAACCCGCGCTTGCTAGAATCAGCTTATGGAATATGACAAAAGGGTGATCGCAAGACGATAATATCATATGGTCTTAAAACCTAGATATATGGTTTGTTATTTGTTAATTGGTTGTACGTTGATGGTGCGAAACCGCATCAGTAACTTGATGTTATAAAATGCATTATTGTGTATAGCTGGTTAATGAATAAATAAATGCATATAAGTTGAAGTTTATTTGTTACTTTTATCCTAAGAAGGTAAAAGCGATATCTTGGCCGCTCGATGATTTGATTTGACTTATGTGCAGGGCCCGGTCAGAACTAAATTGATGTGTTCAATTAAGTTCTATGTCGAATGAATCTGAAATCGAGAAACCAAATGCTAGACAAGTAGTTCCATTTGATTGTATGCATGATATCTATATAGAGAACTGTACGATCCCTTATCTAAAGGACAAAATTGATTAGATCAAAGTTTGACAGCGTCTTTGAGAGCTATGATTGCTAATCGGTATATATAGTTACTAGACTTATCCAAGTGGGAGACTGTTGGAATAGTGTCTAAGGCTACAACTATATTTGGTAAATACTTGACCCGATTGAGCATGGTCCTTTTGGGTTGCCTTCACCATAGCAACTTGATAGGATGATTTATAATGAGAGTTGAAATATTATATGGTATAATAATATTATTTGATTAATATAAGTCATAAATTAATTAGGAATTAATTTGGTGACTTAAAGAGATTAATTAAATAGAAGGGCTTAAACTGTCAAGTGTGTGATAGTTATACTTTAGGCTATAATCCCTTATGGATAATGGGGTGGAAAATTTTAGGGCTTAGGATAGACCTAAAATCCGTCCAAGTTTATCATGAAAGGGATTAGGATTGATTAGAGCTTAAGTTATCCAATTAGGGTTTAAAGGTGAAACCCTAGGAGCCTTACAAGTATAAATAGACCCTATGTGGTCATGGAAATCGGCACCCTTGTATCTAAAGGAACCCTGGCCGATTTCTAAGTCCCTCCCCACTCTCTCAAATCATCCTCTTGCTAGTTGGTGTTTGTAAGCCATTAGAGGAGTGACAATTGTGACTCTAAAGCTCCAAGAACAAGAAGATCAAATAAGTGATTCAAGGTAAACTTATAACTCTGATTTCTCAATGTTATTATGATAGAATAACCAATAGAAGTCTTGGATTCATGCATGTTCAATTAGAGAAACCTAGATCCAAGAATTAGGGTTTGTATGTGCACATAGGAATGTTCATATGGAAAAAACCCATCAAAAATTAATTATGACACATTTAAGCTTCGAATATAGGAAGTTATCAAATATCTGTGTGATATTGTGTGTTATGTTCGTCGTGGTGAAATATTAATAGAGGCATTGAAGAAGCTTGAAGATGTAGTGGACTGCGTAAGGTTTGTAGATTATGAGATGTCAACTGGTGGACCAATGCAGGTGTACATAGGCCAGTTTAATGATCTGCTATATTATTGGATACAATATGAAGTTGTAAAAGAAGATGGAGAAAACATTCAAATATTGTCTGATGAAGAATCTGAACAGGAGCATTCCCTCACATGTGATGACATTCCTTTCTTGCACACTCTTAAATATCATGTAAGCCCCCTTTCAACCACACTCTAAATGACAAATATTTGAGTAAAATGGTGATGGCTACTGAGGAGAAGGAGGAAATCAATAAATCCCAATTTGATACTCCAAATTTAGATAATAAGTAACCTTATTTTCCTATCTTTGATACTAACATACATTGGAAATACAAAAAATAGGGTTTGTTTATGCGTTTCGAATCACCAAAATATCTTAAGCTTATGTTCCAAAACTATGTTGTTGTATATGGTTATCCCATGTCGTTTCAAAAGAATAAGTATAATATGTTGTTAGTGAGATGTGGTAAATATGTTAATGAGAGTCTTTTGTCATCTTGGACTTGTGATAGTGAAGAGGCTTTCCAAATGAAGTCTCTGAATGCTACACATCATTGTTCTAGACAATTCAATATGTGCATCATTCCCCGTAGGAAAGAAACCAAGAGCTGGATTAAGGTAATATTCTAATTGGAAAATTAATATTTTAACCCAATCATTACCATTGGCGTTCATGGTTAGTCTTTATGTAGCCTTAATGAAACTTAATGCAAGACATGTTATTGTATGGAAAATATAATATCAAAGAGCCGAAATGAAACACTATTGATGCAAGGAAAAAGCCCATCATTACAATATTATAAGAGATCATGATCTGTGTGATGGAAAGACTATTTAGGATGAAGAAAAAAGGACTCAGATTCACTGGAAATCACTAACCTGCTACATTATAAAGGATAGATGAATTCAAGGTTCCCCAAAGGTACTTCATTTAACCTTCTTAATTAGTAAACCTATAAATTTTCATTTTTTTTAAAGCTCTTACGTGTTTATGATTCCAAATAGTAATTTTGATGTCGTTCCTATAGGGCTAAGCGTTTTTGAGGTTAGGAATAGGATTGTCTCTTGCATTGTGAAATTGAGTAAGATGAGTTGTTCCTGTAGGTAGTGGGATTTTAATGTAAATAGATAAGTTCATTATATGCATCATTGGCTTTTCTTAATAGGACCTCTTTACCCTATACTAGCTTATGGTTTAGTAAGGTAATGTACCTGAAATATTATGAAGTAAATATCATGGCTATGAATGGTAGGGATATATGACCTGCTACTAATTGCCTCACTTCTATGCCCCCAAAAAATAAAAGGATGTTGGTAGCCTCAAACAAAGAGGACAAGGGACCCTACTGAGATGTAGAGCATCACAAGAACTTGCAGGGTCTGAAGAAGATCAAGATAGAACCCAAGGAAGATGATGGGAAAGTGAGACTTCGCAAGGGTGGGAAAAAGGTCAAGTATGGCATCTATAATAAGGTTGCCACTCTAACATCCTAAAAATGAAGACTAGGCTCTTACATTAATTAAGTAAATATATGAAAAATGGTTAATATAATTAAATCATCAAGGAATAATCATATTGTTATTTGATACGAATTTTGGAAGGTTATAAGTGAAAATAATAATATTTTAAAAATTAATGGGCCAAAACTGTCAAGTTGGCAAAGTAACTTGACGAAAGGGTTGACTCAATTAACGAAAGGGACTACCAAAGTTATATAATGGATGGACTAGGACTTGTTATGTCAACCATTTAGGCTAATGTGAAAATAAATGAAGTAATAGTAAATTTGATAAAAAAAAATGTAAACTATAGGAATCAAATGTGAAATTTTAAGGGAAATAAGATACATTCCTTTCCCCCATTCATCAAAAATAGGGAGAAGATGAGGAGCTCTCTCATGGTAATTTTCTTCTATTTTGCATCTAATGTTTGATAACAGACAAGATTTGAGCGTCCAACATCAACAAGCCCAATCTCTTCAGAGTAGGGGTGACATTTTTTAGTAATGGTTTAACATCAACAACTCCAATCTCTTCGAAGTAGGGGACAAAATTGTTTAATAATGGTCCACATGTAATTATTAGATAGTTTCAAACAAAGGTATATGTCAAAAACAATTAATCTATACTTTTGTAAATCTAGTCATTCAATAATTGTCTTTCGGGGAAATCATAACCAATAAACGCATACTCTACAAAAAAACATTTAATCTATATTTTTGTAAATTCGGTCATTCAACATTTGTCTTTTAGGGCAATCTTAACCCATAAACACATACCCTTTTAGTGTTTAATATTAAATAATGCCTTTTTATTTATTTATCAAGTATGCAACAAACTTTCATGAATGCACTTGCTTTCCTCTAAATTTCTTATTCTTGTTAGATTCCAGTCATTGTGATGAATATCTAAACTTATAAACGCATAAACTTATGATTCTTAGGAAAAAATAAAATGACAACCTAATATCATTCTAGTAATTGTGATGAATTTTGGTCATTCTGATGGCAGACCAACCTAGTTTCACATGTCAACGGTATATATGACCAAAATATGACTAAGGTTAATCAAACGAAAAATATGATCAAAATGGCATCAGATCACTTAACTTGTTGCATATCAGATTTTTGCATAAAAGTATGTTATCCTTCTTGAATTGAAGTTCTTATTGTTAGGTTTTAGATACATCAAATACACTTTAAACTAGGTAGAGGAAAAATCAATCTATGATATACCAATGTAACGCCCGGTTCTTAGTAGGTATTTTAAATAAGAATTCTCATTTTTTTTTTGCAAAGGGACTGGACGAGTTGGAGGCCCCAAACTCATTGAGTAGAAATGGGAATTTGGACGCAGGTTAAGAAACCTACTCAATGAGTTGGGGACCCCCAACTCGACGAGTAGGACTGCCAAAGTGAAACCCTATTTAAGGACCTTAACACCTCATTGTGGTCTCCCTCATGTCCCCACTCAATCCAACAAACCCTAATTCGTGACCTTGAGACCTCTTGAGTGTGTAGGAGTGAAAAGAGAGTGATTCTTTGGTAATTTCTTGAAGTAGTTGAAGTTGGAGGTGTATGGTTGAAGGAAGAAGCTTTAGATCCAGGGGTTTCTCTATTAAGGTATCCATATTAAGTTGTAAAGTCTATACCATGACTATTCATTTGGTAGATCTCTTAATGGAGGAGTTTACAACTTTTAGTAGCTTGTTTTGAAAGCATTCTTGGATTTGAGCATGATTTGAGGTCATGGCTTCAGATCTAGACGTTTGTGGCCTTATGAGACTGCAAGTTGCTAGCTTTATCTAGTCTTGGCCTTTCCCCATGCCCTAGACCTCTTTTAGAGGTTAGTTTTGGTGTTTTTAGCTTCTTGACACCATGGATGGACGTAAAGTTAGCAACTTTACGTGGTATTCCAGGCTTAGGGGACCAGATCTATGGTTTGGAAGTGTTCGACTCAATAGAAAGTGACTTAATGGATTAAGACTTAGGGGGCTCGACGAGATGTTCATCCAACTTGGCGAGTTGGGTCGTGGTCCCCCAACCTTTTTTGTTACCAAGCAAAATCAGTGAGTCTAGAAGAAGATTCAGTGAATTGGACAAGTTTTCGGGGTTTTGAAGAGTTGAGGACTCGACGAGTTGAAATGAAAAGTCCCGATTCTATCATAGGGAAGAACTCGGTGAGTTAAAGGGTAACTAGACGAGTTGGATCGCGAGTTCATGGTTCTATGATTTATGGAACTCGGCGAGTGGATGGACCAACTTAACGAGTTGAGTCAACAAGATATTGACTTTGACTAGATGATTTACTTTGACTAGGATATGGACTTTGATCAAAGGTTGACTATGACCTGGGTGTTGACTTTGACTTTGACCTAAGTGACCCTTAAAGGGGTATGAGCATGAAAAGGTAACTAAAGGAGATTTTATGTGTAGGAGTTTGAGATGACCAGATTTCAGAGTCGCAAACAGTTCAACTACTTTACAGTATCTGAGATTAGTTACCTTCCATAGAAGTGGGTCGAAGGCACCAATGCATGCCCACTAGTAATAGTTATAGTAGAGATGATTGTCTTTCTTATAATTATCTGGTATGCCATTATCTGTTATGCCTTATATTCCAGTATGCTATGATTTTATATGATATTGGTAGGAGGGGTAGGATAGACCCCAGTACCGGTCGATAGGGCCGAAGGAGTATGCGATCACCTGGATAAGCTAGGCAGGATATGACTTATGTGTTTATGAGCTACCTTGTTATATTATAGAAGTAGGGGTGAAATAGTCCCAGGTACCGGTCGACAGGACCGAAGGGGTAGGCTAACACCCAGATATGCTAGGCAGGTTACTGGTTGAAAGAGACCAAAGTGGTAGGCCAGCACCCATATATGTTAGGTAGTAGGAGAATTATATGTATATGCTATGATATTATGTGGTAGTGGTAGGGGTGAAATAGTCCCCGATACCGGTCGATAGGACCAAAGGGGTAGGACAGCACCTAGATATGCTAGGCAGGTTACCGGTTGAAAGAGACCGAAAGGGTAGGCCAGCACCCTGATATGTTAGGTAGTATGTTACTGTATGGTATGTGGTATGATGGGGGAACCCACTAAGCTTCGTGTTTATGGTTTAAAATTTCGGTTTCAGGTACTTCGTTTTCAAAGGAAAGGATTCGGCTCGATTACAACGCATCACACTATGTTTTCTGTACATGAGATCTTTGGGATTATACTCTAATATTGATTTATGATGACATGTTTTGATTATTGACATACTGGTTTTTACATCGGATGATATTATTAATGTTTTTATACTATTGTTTTTTATAACAACTTATTTAAAAATGAAATTTTTGGTCTTAAATTTTGGGATATTTCAAACTAAGTGTAAATTGAAACCCAAGATCTAGGTTTCATACTAATTACAATTACCCTATGAAAAAACGTAAAAAATAATGAACAACCATATAACACTCTTGAAGCCAATGACCTTCAAACTTGTGACCTTGTGTGTGCCACCTTGTTTGGATGAAAAGGATTCGAACCAAAATCCCTCTCTGGGTTCACACCTAATGAACTTAAAAGAATAGAATTAAAATGAAACTAGGAAGGGTAAAACTCTAGGTGAGTTCATGCATAAGAATGGGAGGGAGAATATAGCAAATACTTCAAGCCAATGAACAAGGAAAAATGAATCCATAAGGCACTATTTATAGCCTTGGATATCTTCCAGGGTTTTATCCCCCATCTTATGTAGGATGGAGTAGATTTAAAAAATCCCTCTTATCCAATAGTATTTTTATCTACCTCTGTCCCAGAGAGTGTTCTGGTGTAACGACCCAAATTTTCAAAACAAAATTTTCATTTTTAAATAATCAAAACATTTCCAATAAGCTATAGTATCTCAAGTACAATTGTTTTCAAATTCATAACATCAACAATATTATTTCAAATATCAGAGTGTCCCATAAAAACGCCAGTGAGAGAGTGCATGTCGTGCCACCAAGCCTTGCCCTTGCCCTTAGGCCCCGATGTACTTGAAACAAATCAAAAAACTGTAAGCTAATGCTTAGGGAGTTCCCTAGAGCATACCCCACACAATAAACATAATCACATTATCATATTAGCTATAAAGGTTACACAAACCATATAAGCCATGCATACAACATATAGGGATATTGTTGGCTCTCCCTAGGGTCTTACTCCAGGATGCCATGGGCTCCCCACATGGTCTTACATCCAAATGTCATGGGCTCTCCCATGGTCTTTAATAGGAAAGCCACGGGCTCTCCACATGGTCTTACATCCCGACTATCCCGAACAAACAAGGGAAACTGACCCCAAATCCACTCTATCTTCCAATTCTCATTCTTCAAACCCTCTACCTGAGCCTCCTTGATCATATCCAACAATGGAGATATCACTGTCATCCTCAAACAGACATCTGTAATTGGAGCACTTACTGCCTTGTGGCTCAAGGCACCGGCCACTACATTGGCCTTTCCTGGGTGGTACAAGATCTCGCAATCATAATCTTTCAGTACATCCAACAACCTCCTCTGCCCCATGTTCAGGTTCTGCTGATCCATCAAATGTCTCAACTTTTATGGTCAGTGTGGATGGTGCATCGAACTCCATACAAGTAGTGCCTACAAATTTTGAGGGCAAACACCACCACCCCCAATTGCAAGTTGTGAGTGGTGTATTTTGCCTTGTGAGGGTTCAACTGCCTCAAAGCGTAGACAATCACATGCCCACTCTGCATCAGTATATCATCTAAACTTGAGATTGATGCATCACAATACACTACCAAATCATCAAGTCCCTCATGTAGTACTAGAATCGAAGCCTCACATAACCTCTGTCTCAAGGTCTTGAGAACCAACTGCTGATCCAGGCCCTATCGAAATGTCACATTCTTTTAGGTCAAGCGGTTCAAAGGCACCGCAATCTTGGAGAAATCCTAGATGAATGTCCGATAGTACCCCGCTAGACCCAAGAAGCTACGAATATCATATGCGTTCTTCGGTACTTCCCACCACATCACCGCCTCCGCCTTACCTGGATCCACCGAAATACCCTCCTAATTGATGATGTGCCCCAAAAATTGCACCTCTTGCAACTACAAATCACACTTTGAGAACTTGGCGTAAACCTTTTCCATTCTTAGTGTCTCCAATACCTCCCTCAGATGCTACTTATGTTACTCCTTGGTCTTAGAATAAACTATCATCAATAAAAAGGATCACCGACAGATCTAGCATCGGTCTACACACCCTGTTCATGAGATCCATGAATGCTAGTGGGGCATTGGTGAGCCCGAATAGCATCACCACAAACTCATAGTAACTGTACTGAGTCCTGAAGCTTGTCTTCAGTATATCCTCGTACCTAATCCTCATTTGATGGTACCCGATCGGAGATCAATCTTAGAAAACCAAGATGCACCCTGCAGTTGATCGAACAAATCATCGATCCTCGGTAGCCGATAACAGTTTTTCACTGTTAGTTTGTTCAGCTCTTGATAATCAATACACATCCTGTGTGACCCATCCTTCTTTTTCACGAACAGGATTGGTGCTCCCCACGGGGAACTGCTTGTATGGATAAATCCTCGGTCTAACAGCTCTTGAAGCTACGTAGATAGCTCGTGTATCTCAGGTGAAGCTAGCTGGGATGGTTCCTTGGCTATCGAAGCGGCACCCGACACCACATCAACACGAAAATCCAATTTCCTCTCTAGTGGCACTCCAGGTAACTCCTCGGGAAATACATCCCAGAACTGTTGTACAACCGGTACCCTGTACAAATCTGTCAGGGTCTCAAGCATCATATCCGAGATATATGTTAGAAATCCTAAAAAACCCTGCTGCAAAAGTCTCCTATCCCTCGCAGCTGAAAAGAGGGTGGGCCCCTGTGAGGCCCTCTCTCTATGAATAACCAGTTCTCCCCCACTTGGGGTCCGAACGCTAACCAACTGGCGCTCGCAATCGATTGTGGCCCCATTGTCCCCTAACCAGTCCATCCCGAGGATCACCTTTAGTACTTGAAACGATATCAGGACTAGATCAACACGATACCTCTCCCCAAGCACATTTTGGACACGGTTTTGATATACCCTCGCAGAACTCATAGTGCGGTCATCCATAATCTCGACCTCAAGCGGGGAACCCAAAGTCCCCGGTGCATCCTTGAATTTCTTACTAAGTGTAAGAGATACAAACGATCGGGTAGGAACCGAATCGAATAGAATGTGAGCCTTCATATGATTTACCAAAAAGGCCCCTATACGTGATCACATATATACATATAAGCAAGACAAATCAATCTCAACCAGGAAAGATAAAACGTGTACCAGACCCGAGCCTCCTTGATAGTCAACTGAAATGTGCGGCTCTTCACCGCCGGAGCATCCGACTTAACAGGGCGGCAATCTGTTATCCTCAGTATGGTGGGCACAGGCACCACCATTGCTCCTCCCCCTCCCTGCAACCTCGGAATCTTGGCCCGTTTGTGTCCGGTCCGGTTGCAGTGAAAACAAATCAAGCCCATGGTCTTTAATAAGAAAGCCATAGGCTCTGCCCATGGTCTTACATCTAAGTGTCATGGGCTCTCCACATGGTCTTACATCCAAGTGTCATGGGCTCTCCCTTGGTCTTTCATACAAGCTTACCACATATACGACTAGCATACCTCCTATCACATAACCAGCTAACATGCCACATAACACTACTTCAACTAGTGTACCAAATATCATAAAATGGGTTGGCCTTGGTGCCTTCGACCCATTGGTATGGTGAGGAGACTCACCTCTCAAAAATGTTGAACTGATGAAATAAGATCAGATAAGTCCCAACGGGTAGCTCAAACTCAACCGCCTACAATCATCATGTGACTAGCTTGTCAAAATCCTGAAATACCAAAAATACCCTTGTGGTAAAAGTTGGTCAACCATGGTCAAAGTTCATGTCAACAGTCAAGGTCAACAATCCATGTTAACCTGAACTCGTCGAGTTTCCTCAAAGTCTAGAAAACCGGGGTAGACCATAACCAACTCGCCGTGTTGTTTCATCAACTCATGGAGTTACTCGTCATACCGAAAACGGGAAAAAACCCGATCCAGCTCGTCAAGTTATCTTATCAACTTGCCGAGTTTACTCTACAAACCGAAAACGGGAAACCCGCTCTAACTCACCGAGTCGCCAGGGCAACTCATCGAGTTTTCTGTTTGTCTTAACATAATAAGTCCTTCAAGTCGAATCCAAATCTCCAAACTAAAGATCCGGTCCCTTAAGACTGAAATACCACGTAAAGTTGCAAACTTTACGTTCATGCATGGCCTAAAATGGCTAAAACACTGAAGCTAGGGTTCATACAATATTTAATACGTGGAAAAGGGCCTAGACTTGGTAAAGGGATCAACTTTATGTCATTGAAGACCTAGAGGTGTCCAGATCTGGAATCATATCCTTATGACAAGTCCAAATCCGACTATGACACCCTTTTTGCACCAAAAAGTGACCATATCCTTCCATAAGATGAGATCTAGGCAAATACAGATGAAGGTAGAAAATTTTTAACACTAATGGATGCGAACACCAGGTGGATGCCAGATCCAAAGCCCTCTCCTCACTTCAATCTCTTTAACCTTCAAGTTTCCTTCCAAAAATCACAAGATTTACTCTCCAAAGCTCACACACACACTCAAGAAAGCACCGAAATTCGGCTAGGGTTTCTCTCTTGATACATAGGACGATTATGGAGGACACAAATTATCCATAAGCTCCTTAAATAGGGTACAAACCCCTGAAAATTAGGTTTTTCCTTTACAGTGTCTACTCGTTGAGTAGACCCTAAGTCCCACATCCAAAATCGATCTCTGCTCGTCGAGTCCTAGTACAAAACCCTAAAAACTTAGAAAATTAAATGATACATGGAATAGGCATTACATCTAGAATATTGCTGATTAATCAATTATTAAATAATAGATATTCAACCCTTTAATTAATTAAACTGTTAATTAGTTCTCATATTATATTCGAATTAGTTTCTGTTTAATTATTAAACCAAAATAATTAATAAACAAATTCCTCTTTTGATTGATTCTACTTAATTTGAGTCTCGAGGCAACCCAAGAGGACCCTACTATTATTAGAAATATTATATCATTGGCCTTGGACACTCTTTACAACAGTCTCCCACTTGGACTGGTCATTAACTATATAAGGACCAATACTTCTCCAATAATCAATAGAGATAATGCCATCCAATGCATCTATCAACCTTTCATTTAATTAGCTTCAGCCCTTAGATAAGGGATCAACTATTCCTTCATTCTACAAGATATTTGTATGAATCCGAAACATGGATAATGCTCAATCTCAAAATTCAAGATTATGTTTCCCGATAAAAAAATTGATGATTGCATCTGGTTACTAAATTAAACACATCAATTCCAGTCAGAACCCGACCATGTACTTAAGTTGTTATCAGCAAATCATCAACGGGCCTATCTATACCGCTTCTCCTTATAAAGGCAAAAAAAACAAATAGAATTTGAGTACATAGTTTTTGTCTACTTCATCGTATAATACATGGACATACTATTTATTGCTACAAGTTATGGAGAACGTTGGAGTAAGCCAATTGTAACACCTGTGAGTTCGGGCTAGACGTTTACGGGATAATAGTTATAAATGTTCATTTTATTTAATAATTAAAATCCTCGAATAGAAAAATTCCATATAATTAAACATGAATTCTTCAAACATAATACGTATTTTATATGAAGGTGATATATATATATATATATATATATATATATATATATATATATATATATATATATATATATATATATATATATATCATGAAGTTTGGGAAAATGGTATGTGTATATAATATTATATATATATATATATATATATATATATATATATATATATATATATATATATATATATATATATAATAAAAGGAAATAGGTAGGCTGTCGATCAATTGTATGTCAATCTAAATTTGTTGCTTTACTTTTTTCTGCCATTGAACCTAAATTTTATTATCACAAGGTTTATGTTTTTCGTTTGCGGCTTCTTTTCCTACCTCCAATATGATCTTACAAGGTCATTTCTAATTTGATAGGACTTGGTATCTTTGGGATTATTGAAGAATTTAGAAATAGTTAATATAACCTTATAAATACGAACGAATACTGAAATGTAGTAATATTTGTATTTAGGTCGTTTAAAAAGGGAAAGTTGAAGTGTTAGACAAAGAACTAATTTTGCTACGGATCTTCCACCTCAATTCACTAAGTACATAGTTATTTTTATGAACATTCAATACAAGTATCTATAAAAAGTATGCCATATATTGCGAGTATGTAGTTATTTCATAAGCATGATTTTAATAAAATTATTAAATATGGGTTGAAAGCTTATATGTGGATTAAATGCTTAATATCCAGAATACTTGTTAAATATATATTTGGTAATGCTACATAACATAGATAGTGCGAGCCATATATATATATATATATATATATATATATATATATATATATATATATATATATATATATATATATATATATATATATATATATATATATATGCTAACAGTATTTTTGGTAATACTACATGATAATCTTACTAAATGTATAATCACTTAAGAGATTAAATGTATATCGAAAGGTTATTATTTTGTGCTAAATGTATACCCTGTATTGCGATAGTATTACATAAACCTGAAAATTGTTGTGGAGGTTGATTATAGGTATTGCAGTCTTTTCTAGTACTAAAATAAGACTCATAAAGGATGCTTAGTTCAAAGTAAGTTGAATAAGTCGGCAATGTCATACTAAGGGTGTGTGTGAGATTGAAATTGAGAGTAGAACTTTGTTCTAAGACACTATTATGTGTCGGGGTACGGGTTATGTACCAGAGTACTGTACTATTAGTCCTCTTCTTTTTAGACTGCCAGACATGACGTGTCTGTCTTAGACAACCGGTGAGGTCTGGTCCTTTGCTGGAGTAAGATGATAACCACATACTAAAGTGTCTTGAGGAATGTTATCAGACACATAGTTTGGAAGTGTTAATGAATTATACTTATTGAGTGAAAAGGATTACGTGTTCATTCGAGTACTCTAACCCCCATGGTTTCCTTGTTGAATTTCAATTATCAAGGAATTCCCGATGTTGCTTATTGTGATCCAACATGGTAGATCTCAAGGGATCATTGTTAGAGGATTAGTGTATGAGAATCGACGAGCTGTGTAACTAAGAATAAAGGGTATAATGTCTTATAGATATTTATGTTATGTGATATATCTATATTGCTTGGTAAGAATCAGTTTTACAGACTTTCAAATTATTGATTATTATCATAATAATACTGTAGGATTAAAAACCCTATGTGTCTCACCGGGTTCCCAAACCATACCCACTCAAATTATATGCATCACAGGTAACGGTGTTAAGGCTGTTGGAACTTGAATAGGATGTCGAGTGATTAAGGACACGACATGCAATAGTATTCAAGATCGTTAGGTCTTTATGCTATAACTTATGTTGTGTATTCATTATCACATCCTTAAGGTTTTGTTATTTGAAACAACATCTGTACTCAAAATATTTTATTAGAATGGGACATTTTATGAAATCAAAGATAAGATGTTTTTGAAAGCGTAATTTTTTTTCTGGTTCTGGTAAATAGGGGATGTCACACCAATACACAATAAAATCATAATGAAAACACCATATGTATCTTGGTTTGAAGAATATAAGATATTATCGTCTTAGAATTACTCGTATCGATGCAATAATTGTTGGATTTAAGTGTCTAAGGTCCTAAGTAAACTGATATAGTATTGATGAATAAAAGTAAAGTCCTTTTTGGGTTGCCTTCATAACCAGGAAATGACTTGTATTAATCAACGGATTGGATTCATCAAAGGAGAGAGAAAAATAAAATTTTAATATATTATATTATTAATATATTAATTAAAAATAGTAATAATTAATTAAGAATTAATGAATTAATCTAGAATTAATTATGGTTTAATTAGAATTAATTATTGGTACAAGGGATGAGTAGTAATTGTTCAATAGTTGCACGAAAGAGAGGATCTAGAATCCTTCTTATGGTGGATGGATTTGGAGGCTCTTAATAGAGCTTCTGGAAGCCTCCACCTGATAAAAGGAAACTAGATTTGAAATAATATTATTTTAATTTCAAATCTAGGATTTGTATTTAACAGGCAACTATATAAAGCGGAATACCCTTATGATTTTTGGGTTGACCCTTTAACAAAAATAGAATTCTAAAAATTCTTATCCCCCCCCCCCCCCCCCCCCCTCTCTTTCCTTTTATCCTGGGGTTTATTGTGTTTCAGATGTGACGGTTTAGAGTCTCTTATACTTTTGGGCTAGTTTTTCAAGGATATTATTAAGAGTTTGACAAGACTAATTTGAATTAAGCAATAATGTATATGGTTCTATTCACAATTTTGATTCATAGGGTTTAAAGTTTTTGTTTCATATGTATGTTGCTATGAATAGTGAAAAGATATAGATCCATTAGGTTGTGTGTACCCTTTACAGTTAAGTGAAATTCCACATTAGGTTGTTTCATATGTTTGAGTTGTAACCTATAAATTCCATTAGTGGTATTAGAGTCATGCCTTTTCAATTGATAGTGCATAAAAGATGAAACATGAAAAACACAAAAAATTTATAATCCAAATCGCCACAATGTGGACAGTCCTTTGCCACATCATGGGAACTGTATGGAATCCGAATTTTGGGATTTTCTTTACTTATTCAAAAGATAGGATCATTATTAATTAATCCATATTATTTTAAACGTCTAAAATCTAAATATATTAACTAGATTATTAAGAATCCTAATTTGAATGTATAAGGAAGATTAAATTAGGTAATTATCTATTATACTATAATATATTTATCCTAAATACTATATATATTAATTAATTACAAGTTTAATTAAAAGATAATTCTTAAATTTTATTCGGTTCAAATATTCTTTATTAAAAGTTAATTAAATTAACGTGTTTTAAACCTTGTAATTTAAAAAGTTTTAAAATACACCCTATACATATGTATAAGAGTATATTACTATATGTATCATTAAAAGACAATTGAATTAAAAGTAGACCTCATTCATGAAGCCACATTATAAGATATGTATAAGGAAATGACTTATAAATTGACTGTTGAGTGGGTGTCATTTTCACCCACCGCTTCTTTGTGTGGTGGAGGTTGTTAGCCGAACGGGTTTCATAGGACTCTAGTTACATTAAAAGTATGATGTATTAAGTACTAGAACATTCTAAAATCCCACTCTAGTTACTTTAGGAAAAATGTGAAATTGTAAGCTAATCCATGAAAACACATATCATTTCTTTGTAAGTCATTGGTGTACTGTGTTGTTAACCAACACACTAATGTGGGTCTACAAGATGAAATGATGGCACATAATCGAATTTATAGTTGTTGATGGAACATGTGTGGTTATCCGGTATGTCAATACGAGACTATAAATGAAATCGAGCATGTTACGCAGGTTTGCATGGTTATTCACATCTTATTTGTGATCCTTGGCATCTCATTCATAAATTGTAGAATGTAATCAGAAATTAAACATGCCATTGAATAGTTTGATGAATCTAAAATGTTCTGGAAATTTAATATTAGATTGAAATTGGTAAAATTCTTTATCTACCTAAAATAAATTCACAAGTAGATTATTCCACCCCTCTTTGTAATTTTGAATTGTATTTATGGATCCTAGCCTTGAATATTAATTTGGGTTAAAATATTAAGGAAATGAATCAACTACCTAAAATCTTATCACTTGTTTTAGATGTCTGGAAATGCTGAACTTCCTCTTTCCCCTCCAACTACTCACAACTTCATTCTCTTGATATAACCAACACATTGACGACGTAACAAAGGTCGCTTGCATTATGATTGCAACCATGGCACCTGATCTATAGAAGACCTATGAGGACTAATGGCTCTATGAAATGAACCATACTCTTTCTAAAATGTTTCTGAAGAAAACTAGACAAGAGTGTCACGAAGTCGTCAAGGACCTAATGGCATGCAAGTTGAAAGAATGGGATTATGTGTGTGCTCATGTGCAAAAAATTGCAGTCAGATGTGGAAAGATTGGAAAATATCAACGTGAAATTTGATAAGGAGCTTGCCATTGATATGGTGCTCAACTCCTTTCCCCGTAGTTATAATTAGTTCATTTTCACTTATCATTTGAATAATACTAAGACCATATTGATTAAGCTTCATAATCTATTGCAAATAACTAAAGCATGAATGAAGAAGTCTCACTCCAACAATGTTGCAGTTGGCCCAGTTGTGGCTATTCAACAAGGAAAGAGTAAGAAGATGAAGGCATATTCCCAACCCAAGTGGAAAGATAAAACCTACATCGTAGAGTCCAGTGGGTCAATGTGAAAACCCAACTTCAATACTCCAATTGTTGTGGATTTGAAAGAAGTCGTGTACTTTCATTGTGACCAGAAAGGCCATAGGAGAAGAAGTTGTCCCAAGTACATATAAGAAGTGAAAGAATCTAAGGGAAATGTGTTTGGATCTTCTGGTACATACTCTATCTAAATCAATAACACTTATATTTCAAATTCTTGGGTCCTTGATATGAGATGTGGTTTCCATAGTTGTTCTTATATGTAGGGACTAAAGGAAAGTGAAAAGGTCTATCATGGGAAGTTGAACCTAATCATGAGAAATAAGCATAAGCCGGCTATTACCTGGATTGGGACTTATGAGCTTATGTTTGATAGTGTTAGGGTTGATTTAAACAATTGTTGCTATTCTCCAGAAATGGCTAGAAACATAATTTCATTTCACGATTTATTTAGACAAGGATTTCATTATGGTTTTGATAATAATGATGGTACAATTTCTATTTATCGTAACTATGCATTTATTTTCAAAGCCTATCCTTGTGATGGAGTTTAAGAAGATATTGTTTATGTGAATGAACTTGGTAATAATGTTTGTAATATTGAATTTTCTAATAGTTTAGACAAATCGTGGTTGTGGAATTATCGTCTTGGTCACAGCAACAAGAAATGCATTGCTCCACTCCAAAAGGATGGAGTGTTAGAATCATTTGACCTCAAAACCGATTATGAATGCGAGTATTGTTTGTTGGTCAAGATGACTAAATCACCTCTCACTGGTACTTATGAAAGAGGTGAAGAATTATTGGTCCTCATCCATACTAATGGATGTAGTCCCTTTAGATCTGCAACAAGGGATGCTAATCGTTATGATGTTTATGTATGATTATAGTAGATATGGGTATATCTACTTAATCTAGCATAATTTGGATGCTTTTGATTAGTTCAAAGAGTTTAAGTACGGGAGAGAGAATCAATTGAGCAAGAAGATAAAGATGCTCATATCTGACAGAGGTGGAGACATATTAGTATCGAGTTTAATGACTGTCTAAAGGAATGTGGAATTGTTTCACAATTGACATCTCCTAAGACACCACAACTTAACGGTGTGACCTAGAGGTGTAATCGAACCTTGCTAGACATGGTTCGTTCTATGAAAATTCGAGCTTCCTTTCCTATATCATTTTAGGGATATGCTTTAGAAAAAACATCCCATACTTTAAATCTTGTTCCTACCAAGAAGGTTGCCAAACACCTCATGAGATGTGGACAGGTAAACCTCCCTCACTCGCGCATATCAAGGTCTAAGTTTGTCAGGCTCCCATTAGGTGCGAGACCCGGATAAACTAGAACCTAGAACCAAGAAATGTTTTTTTCATTGGCTATATAGAAAAGTCCTTTGCATACATGTTTTGCAAACCTAGTGACAATGTGGTCTTCATAACTCGAAGGGGAGTCTTTTGTGAGAGAGGGGGGGGAGAGAGAGAGAGAGAGAGAGAGAGAGAGAGAGAGAGATTATATCTAAAGAGGATAGTGGCGGTGTGAGAGATACTGAAGAAATTCAAGAATTATCTAATACAGGTGTTGAATTAGGTGTCTAACCCATTAACTAAATTATTATGAACTCAAATTATTAGCAAAGTAATAAGACTAGTATAATCTATTTTACCTAATTTGTTAACAAAAACAAGCTCTTAAGTTAACCTTAACTTTTTACTGTTCAATTAAACAAGCTCTTTAGTTAACCAAAACAAGCTGTTCAGTTAACCCTAACTTTTTACTGTTCAATTAAACAAGCTCTTAATTAAATCAGAAAACTAGCTTTAAGATCTATGTAAAATTCCAAGCAATACCTAATACTTCTCACAAGATCAGAAGCATAACGATATGATTTTTACAGTTTATACCAGATTTAAATCTCATACACAGAACCAATATGATATTTGTTACTTATTACCAGCTGACAAGAATAATTACAGATTCTATTAACCGATTAGCTTGAATGATAAAAACTCTAACTAGGTTGTTGGAAATAAGTTTATGTGATTGTCACTTGAAATAAGTTGAGTCTATATCTATATCTCTCTAATAAAATTATCAGAATGTTTTAGGTTGGAAAGATACTAAATATTCAACGAGCGTTTGAAGAATTAGATGTTGGAGCACTTGAAGTTGACATGCAACACTTGAAGTTGATATAGAACACTTGAAGTTAACATGGTTCACTTGTTAAGCATGGAGTACTTGAAGTTAACATGTATCACTCGTAGTTGACGTGGAGCACTTTTTGAAAGCAAGTTGGACCACCAAGATCTTAGATGGCACATCTAGATCATAAGTGGAGCATTAAGATGCTGATGACTCAACATGAATAATGGTGGCTCATCTCAAGTCAATGGAGCATCATGATCACATTGATGGCTCATCTCAAGTCAATGGATCCGTTGAATCACATTGATGGATCAACAAGATTGCATATGGCATATCATGTATAATGATGGCACATCCAAATTCTCAATGGCATATGCAGTTCGTCCATGGTCCATCATGAGCACGTGGTTGTACATCGTTAAGTTTTAGACATATTCCAACATTCAAGAAACAAATCGAATTGATCAATGACACTAATGGAAGTTGATAACATTCTAGAATACAATGGAGCAACATGATGCTCTTGTTGGTCGTCATACTTTCAATGTTGATCAAGGAGGCTTGAGAGATATGAAGACTCAAAATTTGGATTGAACACTAACGAAATACTAATTGAATTGGAATATTCCATCCATTCTCTGTTAAGTAGGGCAAATGTGTCAACTGATGACTACGTTATGATGATGTGTCAACACCTGATTGGTCAAGCCATGTCATAGGCTTTTTTAAAGCCTATAAATAGACCCCTTGGGCTCCATTATAAATTTTCTCAATTCCTGCTTCTTCCTGCTTATTTGTTGTTTAGACTAGATTTCAGAGAGATATTTGAGTGTTTTATCGTGTTTACCACTCAAACACTTGTAACTAATCTTTACGAATGTGTGACACTTTTGGATTATTGATATTGAACATAAAAAAATGTTTTTATCATAAGTTTGGTTGATTCATAACTCTTTATTTTCCGTATTACTTACCACTTGACGATTATAAAACTTTATTTCAGTATTTTCAACACTTGGACTCTTCAAGTCGAGGTTTAATAAAATTTTCTCATTTCTTTAGTTGGTATCGGAGCTCATGTTATCGAATTTGGGACTTAGAAAACTTTTTACCAAAATATTTTTTAAGTTTCAAACTAGTATCACTAGTTCTCAATGGCAAGTGATAAGCAAAACCAAAATGTTCTCTATTTAGTTTCTGTTGCAAACAGTCTTGGAGCAGGAAATCGTGCACCTATCCTTGTACCAAGTGAATACTCTCATGGGCAGATTGCATCAACTACTATTTGGAAGGTCATGACTCTAATATCTGGACCTTCATTTCCATTAGGAAACATGCTGCATAATTTATGAGGGGTACCAAAGTTCCTGAGCTGATGTCTCTCCTGAAACCTCTAAGGTTATTTTTGGATATGTTACTACTGCTGCTCAACCTTGTGAGAGGAAAATCAAGAAGTTTGAGGCTAAGGCAATACAAGAGCTCTTATTTGAAATTCCTCATCACATCTATGAGCAACTTCTTAATGAAGATAAGGGGTCACCATTCAATGTGTGGAATGCACTTAAGAAACAGTTCGAGGGAACTGACAAGATTATTACAAATACAAAGAAAGTCGCCTTGTTAGATATGGACAACATTAAAATGTTACCTAATGAAACTCTATTTGATGCATATTCTAGGTACAAAATTATTGTCAACAATGTGAAGAAGCTCAAAGGTGAAAGATCACAAGACGATTTCAACATGATATGTACGCTATGTATTTGTTTGATCTGTATGCACATTATCATGCTACAAACTGTAAAAAACTTAGACACTATGTATTTGTTTGATTTTTAGGATGAAATTCAACAACATAAGCCTAAAGTCAATAAGCTAGCTCAAGGAACTCCCTTTTATAATCAAGGACTTGTCATGGGAAATTCAACATCCATGGAAAATCATTCTCAAAACTTGATTGCACATCATAATCCAATCCCAAACCACTTTGCTGATCAGTTTTCCAACCATGGAAATGGAGTGTGTCCTTATCAATGTTTGAGTATCGCTCAACAGTACAATCAGAATCATTACATGCCAACTCAACAACCTTTTCAAATAGAAAATGGGTACATGGCAAATCGTGAAGATTTCATTGGAACCACAATGGGAACTTCATAGTATAACTGGAAACTTCAGATCACTCCTGACCAAGTTCATTACAAACTTCAAGAAGTCTGTGAACAAGTCAACTGGGAAATTCAGAGCACAAAGTTATCACCAACCCCAACACTATCATCAGAACTCTGGAAACTTCCAAGGAGGGAACAACAATCAACAGAGCTTTAAATCTCAAAATTCCTCCAACCAATAGAAGTACAATTCTTAGAAATCAAATTTTGATTCCCAAAGGTCAAACATAAGAATTCATGATAACAAGTCGAAGTCTTATGACGATGATGAAATGATTAGGTGCCACAACTATCAAGGTGAAAATCATTTTGCTAAGGATTGCAAAATGAAGAGAAAGAAGGTCAAAGATGAAGCATACTATCTTCAAAAGGCTGAGTAGATCAAGAAGCAATCAAAAGACAAAACTTTCATGGTCATGGAAAGTCCAAATGCGAAAGTATGGGAAACAGATGATGAAGCATCTCAAGTAGAAGAAACATAAGCTTACAAGAACTATTTATGCTTCATGGTTGATGATGAAAATGATCCTTCTTCTCTCCATCAACAAGTTTTTTATAAGGTACATTTCATGCTTCGTGATAATCATTTAACTATTGAGCCTTTTCTAGATGGCATTGACCACATTTCTAAAATAATGAAAGAATACGCTGCCAATGCCGAATATCGTGTCAATTACTACAAAGATGAACTAATTGCCACTCAGTTCAGATTTTAAGAATTGAGATACAACATGACTAAGTTAGAAAATGACCTTGAAATCAAAACCACGGCACATCTTATGTTATTTGAACCATATGAAATTTTATTTAATCAACCTGACATCATTGCAAAAGAAAATCATGATATGTATGCCCAGTTCAACACAAAAATCAATAGTTATAAGGCATCCAAAACCCTTCTTGAAGAAAACTGACATGCCATTCTTTCTACACCAAAACCATCATGGATCAAATATGGTCTTGGTTATGATGAAATGAACAAGCAAATCATGAGTCCTAATACTTAACCAAAGCTGATGGCATGTGATCCAAGTCTTTTCATTGGAAAAATAAGGATCAAGAAGAGGTGGTAACTTGCAGTCCTGATGTAATTACCATATCATTATTAAGCATCCCATTATAAGTCACATCATCCAATGATCTTTAAATATTGAACACTACGTCTAATTCTCCAGTTAAAAGATCTATTAAAAGTCACACATTAGAAAGTTTCAATTTAGAAGATGCCACTTCTAAAAAATCTGATATCTCTGGCTCAAAATCTAATGGTAAACATCCAAAATCATATGAGCCAGTAGGATATTCCAATACTGAACCCATTGGATTCTTTACTCAAGAAACATTTCCATCTCTTAATGCTTCAGTCTCTGGAACAAAGGACTCAGGACGTAAATATTCTAAGAAACAGCAGACTGGCAAATCTCCAATTCATGCCAATAAGGGTGAAACCTTGAAGACTATGAGTGATGACTAAACTATTGTTCAAATACTCAATAGACCTTTCGTTCCAATAAAAATCACTTCATCCAGTCTCAAACAATAACATACAAATGTAAAGCCATCTAATGTCTCTAAAGGTAAGGGAAATAGAAAGTTAATGTTGTTGGATTAGGTGTCTAAGCCCATATATATAATTGGCATGTACTTGACTTGATAGTAGCATGGTCCTTTTAGGTTGCGTTCACCATAGAAATTTGATAGTATGAATTATGAAGAAAGAGGTTAATTTTGATTTATTAGTATATTATAAGAATAGTATATTAACTGAGAAATCATATTATTTAATTGGTATATATCAAAAATTAATTTGGAATTAATTTGGTGATCAAAAGAGACTAATTAAATTATGGGGATTGATCTTACAATTATGTGATAGTTGCAAGCTAGGCTTATGGATCACTAGGAATGGGTGGACGAAATTCTATGTGTACCCCACATAGAGTTCATCTAAGGGAGCCTTCTAGAAGGATCTATTGGACTGCTTACACTTAAGCAATTAGATTACGGTTTTACCTGAAACCTTAGTAGCTCAGCTATATGATGAACCCATGGGGTGCCTAAAATAGATCACTTCATCCTTAGAGGAAACCCAAGCCGATTTTTAGAGCCTTCCCACCTCTCTTATATTCTTTCAATTTCTACTTGGAGTTTGTGACTCATTAGAGGTGCAACAATTGAGGCACTAAGCTCTTGAAGGTCAATATCTACAAGCTATAAGGAAAAGGTATTCATCTAACTTTGTTTTATGTTACAAATCTCAAAAATTGTATGCTAGTTAGGGTTCATGCTTTGGATGATTAGAATTGCATGTATAACTTGATAAAAACCTAGATCCAAAGCATTAGGGTTGCATGTACACCATAGGAATGATGTAGTGCTCAAAACACATCATTAGTATCAGAGCTTAGGGTTTTTTTCTATTATATTTGATGCAATGGTTAGTTGTTCAAAGCTGAAAGTAATCGAAATTTTGGATCTGGCAGATGAACTCGACAAGTCCATTATGGGACTCGGCGAGTTGAGGCAACTTGACGAGTCCAAAGCCTGGCTCGAGGAGTTAACTCGTTTGACTACAGGATTTTCAGATTTTAAGCAAAAATTAGATAAGGATAATTACCATAAGTTGTTTTAACTGATAAAATTCGATTTTTTTCATTATGGTAATGATTATCCTCATCTAATTAGAAGATAATAGTCAAATTTTAAGATAATTACAAGATTATAAGATAAATTAATTATTTGTAAATTTTGATTTGTTTTATCTTAGAAAATTAATTGGATTAGGTCAAATTTGATAAAGATAAAATTATTTGAATAATTTAATTGTTTTAAATTTGATCTAGAAAGTTTTGAAAAATTTAAAAATTTTCCCTCAAGTTTTGGAATTTAAAATTTGATTAAAAGTTTTAATTTTGAAATATTAAATTCTAAAACCCTAGTGTTTTAAAAGTTTAAAATAAACCCTTATACTATTATAATATTAAATGCTCAATACATACATACATACATACATACATACATACATACATACATACATACATATATATATATATATATATATATATATATATATATATATATATATATATATGTATATAAGATGAGTCAGTCTTACCTTTAGTAGGCCTCATTCACGAAGCTGATCTATAAGGTGGGGGGGGGGGGGGGTATAAGGAAACTGGCAATAAAATGATAGTTGAAAGGGTATCCACTCTCACCCACCGCTTCCTTGATTGGTAGAGGGTCGTTAGCCGAACGGGTAAGATAGGAAATTTAATTCCTCATTAATAAGTATAATGAAAGTTATAAAGTAAGTAAATGTTTTTATAAATTACCAATTATAGTTACTTTAGCAAAAATGTGAAAATGATGCTATTCCATGAAATTGCACTCTACACCATGTTAAAGTCGTTAGTGGAGCATGTGTGGTTAACCGGCACACGAACTTGGACTAACTAGGATGGCGAAGGGTAGCTTGAGAATTATCATATATCAATGGAGCGTGTGTGACTAACCGACACATTGATTAGGTGGTAAATGACTCGAAGTACCAAGCTAATTTGTATGGTTATTCACACCTTGTTTGTGATCCTCGGTATCCCAGTTACAAACTTGAAGCGCATAATCGAGATTAAACATGTCATTGAAAAGTTCAATGAATCTCAAAAGAATCTAGGAATTTCAATTCATTTAAAACCTAAGTATTCATTTCATTTTTCATGGTGGAAATTGGTAAATCGTCATTTACCTACCTTCATATAATTTGCAATTTGATTACGACATCCCCCTTCTGAATTGTAAATTATAGTGTTGGGTACTAGCCTTAATATTTCATTTGGGTGTTATATTAAGGATTCTTATCTAATCTAAACTTTGTCTCTTTCTTTTTCAGATGTCTGGCTCAAAGAACACTTCTGGCTCGGACTCCAACTCCTCAAGCTCCTTCTCTCTCATGAACGTATGTGCAAGGGTCACGTTCGATGGGTCCAACTTCAATGATTGGATCTGAAACATTTGAATGGCATTGTGTTTCGAAGAGAAGGAATACGTTCTCGACAAGAAACTCAATGAGAACGATGAAACTAAATCCACTCCTAAGGAAATAGCTGAGTATAAGGCTCATGAGAAGGACGCGATAAACATGTCATGTATCATGGTAGCCACAATGACTCGTAAGCTGTAGCGGTGTTACAAGGATTACTGACCCTACGAGACGTGCCAATATTTGATGGAAAAGTACCATAAAAGTGCATGTCAAGAAAGGTATGAGATAGTTTCCTCGTTAATAACAACCAAAATGCAGGATGGAGAGTCCATCATGAGCCACTTGCAAAGGATGCAAAGGTATGTAGATCGATTGCTCAAGTTGAATGTCAACTTTGACGAAGAGTTAGCGATTGATATAATCCTACACTATTTACCTCCTTGCTATAACCAGTTCAAGATGACTTACCATATGAACAAGGAGGAGATTACCTTGAGCAAACTTCAAGGGCTGTTGAGAACTGCTGAAAGTAGACAACTTAGGAAATATTATGTTGGAAATATTGTGATGGTTGTAGACAACTTAGGAAATATTGTGTTGTAGACAATATTTCAAGGGCTGTTGAGAACTGCTGTAATGGAATATATGAAACGGTGAGGTTGTAGACAACTTAGGAAATATTGTGTTGCATACTGATTCATCCAATGGTTTTGGACAAATCATGCTTGTGGCATTGTCGTCTTCAACATGTTAATAAGAAGCACACAGCCCAACTCCAAAAGTATGGAGTGTTGGAGTCATTTGACCTAAATCAGATGACACGTGCGAATCTTGTTTGCTTGAAAAGATGACTAAATCACCTTTCACTGGTACTTGTGAAAGAGGTGAGGGATTATTGGATCTCTTACACAATGATGTGTATGGTCCCTTCAGATCCACCACAGGGGATGCTAACCGCTTCTATGTTACGTTCACCGGTGATTAAAATAGATATGGGTATATCTACTTAATCAAGCACAAGTCGGAAACATTTGAAAAGTTCAAAGAGTTTAAACAAGAAGTGGAGAATCAAGATGCTTAGATCCGATAGGGGTGGCGAGTATCTTAGTATCGAGTTCCATGATTATCTTAAGGAATGTGGAATTGTTTCACAATTGACGCCACCTAGGACACCACAGCTTAATGGTGTCGTTGAGAGGCACGATCGAACCTTGTTGGACATGGTTCGTTCCATGATGAGTCAAGCTTCGTTACCTATCTCATTTTGGGGGTATGCCTTAGAGACGGCAGCCCATATCCTTAATCAAGTCCCAACTAAGAAGCTTGTCAAAACTCCTCACGAGATGTAGACAGTGAAGGTCCCCCCGTTAGCACATATCAAGGTTTGGGGTTACGAGGCTTTCGTAAGATGATAGACTCACGACAAGCTTAAACCTCGTAGTGAGCGGTGTATTTTCATCAGCTACCTACAGAAGTCTTTCGAGTGACAATGTTGTCTTTTTTGCGAGGAGGGGGGTTTTCCGAGCGAGAGATCTCATATGCCAAGAGGATATTGGGAGGCAAATTGATCTTGAAGAGCTTCAAGAGTCAAGCGATGAAGGAACCTCTAACATTAGCACTCAACATGAGCAAGACATTCCTATTGAACCAATTGATGAATCATTACCTCTAAGACATTCCACTCAAGTTAGGATGGCACCAGAGTTTTATAGTTTTCATATTATTACAGAAGGTGAAACATTTATCAGTGATAGTACACTGGTAAATTTGGATGAGCCTAGTAACTACAAGGAAGCCATGGCAGGCCTAGAGTCTGCAAAGTGGAGAGAGGCGATGGATAGCAAGATTCGGTCCATGTATGACAATCAAGTTTGGAATTTGGTTGACAATGTACCGGTTCGTAAGATGGTCAGGTGCAAGTGGATCTTCAATAAGAAGACTGAAATGGATGGGAAAATGCATACGTTTAAGGCATGATTGGTTGCGAAGGGATTTACTCAAACCCGGGGGGTTGACTATGATGAGACATTCTCACCAGTCACCAAGATCGAATCTATTAGGGTTATTTCTGCTATCGTTCCGTTTCATGATTATGAAATTTGGCAGATGGATGTCAAAAGCGCTTTCCTTAATGGGAAGCTGGCTGAAGATGTTTACGTGTGTCATCCAAAAGGTTTTGTAGATGCCAAATACCCCAATAGAGTGTGCAAGCTTCAGAAATCCATTTATGGATTAAAGCAAGCATCTCGCAGATGGAATTTTTGTTTTGATGAGAAAGTCAAAGAGTTTGGATTTTTGAGAAGTGAGGATGAGTCTTGTGTGTATGTTAAGGCTAGTAGGAATATAGTTAGCTTTCTAGTTTTCTATGTTGATGACATACTTCTCATAGGAAACAACATCCCGACCTAGTTTTCTATGTTGATGACATTTTCAGTGCACAACCAACTTGTCATGGCTTGGGAAGTGTTTCGTTATGAAGGATCTAGGGGAAGCTGCTTATATTCTGGGGATTATAATCTTGAGAAATAGGGGTAGAAGACTAATAAGACTCAGTCAAAGTACTTATTTGGACAAGGTGATGAAACATTATAGCATGGAGAATTCTAAGAAAGAGGAACTACCAATCCAAAGCAATACCAAGCTGAGTGAGACTCAAAGCCCGAGTATTGATGCAGAGATAGCGGAAATGAGTCGAGTGCCATATGCTTCTGCTATTGGCTAAATCATGTACGCTATGACATGGACTCGCCCTGATGTGGCTTTTGCATTGGGAATTGTTAGCCGACATCAAGGGAACCTGGGTAGAGCTCATTGGACAGCGGTGAAGAACATTCTTAAGTACCAGCAAATGACTAAGGACTAGGTCCTTACCCTTGGTAGGAGTGATGATTTGAGAGTTATAGGGTATAGTGATGCCACTTTTTAGATTGCCAGAGATAATTTCCATTCTCAATCGGGTTGGGTATTTACCCTAAATGAAGGATTATTTACTTGGAAAAATTCCAAGCAGGAGATAGTGGCTGATTCAATGTGCGAATCAGAGTACATAGCAGCGAGGGAAGCGTCGAAGGAGACGATATGGTTGAAGAAATTCACTGGAGACCTTTGGAGTTGTACCAACCATAAAAGAGCCTATGGAGATTTTCTGTGATAACGAAGGAGCAGTTTCCTTGACCATGGAACCAAGGGATCATGGAAGATCTCGACATATCGATAGCAAATACCACTTCATCATACATCGGGTAGAAGAAAGACTCCTCGTTTTCAAGAGGGTATCGTCAGAGGAGAACTCAGCAGATCCCCTCACAAAGGGTCTGAGCAGGGTTAAGCATTTGCAGCATGCTATGAGCATTGGTCTGAAGGACGACATTTGTTTTAGTGATTAGATAGTTGTTTAGAAACTTATAATAGATAAAATATAATTGGCATTTGATGATTAAATAAAGGAGTTCTATTTATGAGTAAAGTTTACGATCTTATGCCAATCGTTTACTATTGTTACACTTTTGCATGTTTTGACTTCCTAAATAATAGGAATATTCGAATTATCCACAATCGATCATACTTTGGAAGTAGGCTATGAGGTTAGACTATCATGAATTGGTTTGTATATCATCTAAGTGTTTAGACATAGCAAAGGTTTGATACAACGTTCATGAGTACTTCTGAAATAATATTTGAGTATTGGATTAAACCCACGCTCATGTGAATCACTTCATGGAATTTGAGTATTGGATTAAACCAAGATATATGGGTTGTTGTTTACAAGTTGGTTGTGCACTGAAAATGCATAAACGCATCAGTAACTGGATGTTATAAAACGTGTTGTTATGCACGATTTAATGAGTAAACAGTACAAGCATATAAGTCAAATTTTATTTGTTCCTTTTTATCCTAAGAGGGTAAAAGCGATATCTTGAGCCCCTCGATGATTTTGTTTTAACTTATGTGTCGGGCCCGGTCATGATTGAATTGATGTGTTCAATTAAGTTCTATGTCAAACAAATCAGAAGTCAAGAAAAAACTGTTGGACAATGAGAATGATTATGTTCCATGTCATTATACACACGATATCTTGCGGAATAGAGGATTATATGATCCATTATTTAAAGGATACGTCATTGACTAGGTCAGAGTTCGACAACGGCTTTTGAGAGCTACGATTGCTAATCAGATTTTGAAGTGGCATTGGCAGTTATAGTTATTAGACTTATCCAAGTGGGAGACTGTTGGATTAGGTGTCTAACCCCATAACTATAATTGGGATGTACTTAACCTAGTAGTAGCATGGTCCTTTCGGGTTGCCTTCACCATAGCAATTTGATAGGATGAATTATGAAGAAAGATGTTAATTGTGATTTATTAATATATTATATGAATAATATATTAATTAAGAAATCATATTATTTATTTGGTATTGATAAGAAATTAATTTGGTGATCAAAAGAGACTAATTAAATTATGGGGACCGATATTGTAATTATGTGATAGTTTCAAGATGGGCTTATGTATCACTAGGAAGGGGTGGACGAAATTCTATGTGTACCCCCACATAGATTTCATCTAAGGGGGCCTTCTAGAAGGATCTACTGGATTGATTACACTTAAGCAATCAGATTAGGGTTTTACCTAAAACCCTAGTAACTCAGCTATATAAAGAACTCATGGGGTGCCTAAAATCAGCCACCACATCCTTAGAGGAAACCCTAGCCGATTTTTAGAGCCTTCCCACCTCTCTCATATTCTTTCAATTTCTACTTGGAGTTTGTGACTCATTAGAGGTGCAACAATTAAGGCACTAAGCTCTTGAAGGTCAATATCTACAAGCTACAAGGAAAGGGTATTCATTTAACTTTGTTTTATGTTACAAATCTCAAAAATTGTATGCTAGTTAGGGTTCATGCTTTGGATGATTAGAATTGCATGTATAACTTCAGAAAAACGTAGATCCAAAGCATTAGGGTTGCATGTACACCCTAGGAATGATGTAGTGCTCAAAACACATCAAATGTCTCTAAAAACGAAGGTCTAACTATAGTCTGTTCTTGAAAACGCAAAGTGGTTAAGACTACAAATGATGAGAAGGGAATAAAGAAAAAAAAGTACCAAAGGCCAAGCCAAGTCAAGGGAGGACCAGACACACCATTCCTCACAAAACTCCAAAGTCCTAAAGAACCTCTCCTTTAGATCAAGGTTTCTCAAAATCTAGATTTCCAAACCAAACTGGAATCCACTATCAGAATAGTTTTAGACCTGAAAATCTTCCAGATTTGTCTGAAATGATGAGACAAAGACCTGCTTCAACCAACCCGTTTATGTATTAGAATGGTAATTACCCTATGAATTCTATTATTGATCCATATTGTGGTTTTAATGCATCCATAGGAGGAAACCACATGTTTGGGCGAAAATCTAGGTTTCTAATGATCAATCGGTTTGGGGGAAATACCTAATTTCCCTTGTTTAATCAATTTGGAACGCATATGAACTTTGGATTTCCTTCTGTAGGAGTTCCTACTAAGTTCACCAACTCTCCACCTTTCATACGGACCAACCCTCAAAATAAGAACACTAAGAAAGCCAAAAACAAGATCTTGGAAAAATAAGCAAAAACCCAAGAGGTTAATGCCAAACAAGACGAAGAAAGATAACACCCAACGACCCAAAAAAAAGTTAGGTACCTAAACC
The DNA here is from genome assembly GCF_052625555.1 of Lactuca saligna. Taxonomy (NCBI): domain Eukaryota; kingdom Viridiplantae; phylum Streptophyta; class Magnoliopsida; order Asterales; family Asteraceae; genus Lactuca; species Lactuca saligna. Next base: position 152,330,833 of record NC_136422.1, read on the forward strand.
TTCTCTCTAAATGCAAGATTTTTGTGTCAGGGTAACACATGACGATACATGGTATATTGATAGTTCATGTTCCAGGTACATGACCGGGCACAAAGTTTACCTCAAAGATTTCAAGATCATAACGCGAGGTCAGTATGTCACTTTCGGAAACAAAATGAAGGGAAAAGTTATAGGAAATGAAAACATATTGAATGAGAAATTTACCATTAAACGTGTAGCGTACGTAGATGGTCTTAAGCATAACCTTATTAGTGTTGCACAACTGTGTCGCAATGTTCATGAGGTTTTGTTCACTAAAACCAAGAGTTTGATTATGGATACCAACAAGCGCATCCTTGTTGATTCCCTATGAAATGGGAACATGTATCCTCTTGATATTTAACTAATTGAGGGAAACCTAGATATTTGTCTTCTTTCTAAAGCTACTTCTAACATCAATTGGTTGTGCATAGAAGACTCTCTCACCTCAACTTTAGTTATATCAACAAAGTCATTGGAAAGGATCTTGTGAGAGGAATACCATTGTTAGAACTTGACAATGATATACTTTGTGCTAAATGTGAATTAGGAAAATTTTCCAAATCACCACACAAAAGTATAACAGAACATAGTGTATCTAAACCTCTTCAACTTATACATATCGATTTGTGTGGTCCTGTTACAGTTCCAAGCTTAAGTGGAAGAAATAAATCCTTATGATTGTTGATGAACATACCAAATTTGCTTGGGTTTACTTTCTGAAAAAATAAATCTGAAACCACCAATGAGCTGATTAACTTTATTCGCTACAAAGAAGTTAGGGTAGCCAAGCCAATTAGAAGGTTGGGAAGTGACAATGATGGAAATTAAAGAACAACGCCTTAGATAGCTTTATTGTATCTAAACGCGTCGAGCACAACTTTTCTTCACCCTTCACTCCACAGAAGAATGGTGTAGTTGAAAGGAAGAACCAAACAATATGTAAAGTTGCTCGATCCTTGTTGATCTTCGCAAACTTACCATAATATTTATGGGCTGAAGCCACTGCAGCTTCATGTTTCACTTAAAAATAGATCCTTGATCAACAACAAGCTTGAAGTCACTCCTTATGAAGCAATGAACAAGAGGAAGCCCAACATTAAATTATATCACGTCTTTGGTTGTCATTTCTACATCAAGAACAATACGAATCAACTAGGCAAATCCGCACGCAAGGCTGATGAATGTATCTTTCTTGGATATTGCCTTGATGTTTCAGCCTATTGAATTTTGAAAAAGTGAATTAGGGTGAAAGAGGAATGCAGTGATATCACATTTGACGAAAGCTATCTGAGGGTCCTAGATCCAAACCACTTTGCACCTCAAATGGTAGTACATTTTGATAAAATGAACCAACCATCACCTGCTAATATTATACTCTAGTCCATGCTACTGAAGTAGATTTCAAATTCCTCTTTCCTATGCAACCCTCTGCCTTAGAATCCGAAAAGCTTACTAAATTGGTTTCTCATTATGTTTCTCAACCTCATCAACCATCAAAAGACTCCAGATCCACCAAATCTTAGCTTAAGGGGAAACAATCTTCACATGTTTCTATTCTAAAAAGTCCTTTAGATTCTTCTGAACCTTTTACCCTAACAAATCATCATCAACCTAGACCAGTCACAAACCTAGTAACTGCATATTTTGAGGGGGAACCAGAATTGAATGGTTCCATTCTTAAAGGCACTTTACAAATCTCCCAACCGTCTAGTCCATGGTTTTAGGGGGAACCCCACTAAACTGGTTACAGTCCTTCAAGTTCCTTCACATCCACTCCATTTGTTTAATTCAAGCATGCAACAGTTGAGGGGGGACCACTTGTTTCAGGTACTTTTGGACACTTTCAAGATGATATTTTTAAGGAACATTCACTTCTGACTACCCACCTCATCCAGAAGAACAATATAAGACAATTTTCACCCCTCAAATTCTATAGGAAACTCGCCTCACAAAATTAACAAAGGATCATCCAGCCAATCAAATCATAGGTGATCTAGATTTTGGAGTAGTGACTCGTTTAGCAACCAAGAATGAATGTTTGTATGCAAGCTTTCTATCCATGAAAGAGCCAAAGCGAATCAAAGAAACTCTACAAGATGCATATTGGGTTAAATCTATGTAAGAAGAGTTAGTTGAATTTGAACGCAACAACATGTACAACTTAGTGCCAACACCAGAAGGAGTATCAGTTGTTGGTTCAAGACAGGTCTATAAAAACAAGAGTGATGAATATAGAGTCATCATCAGGAACAATGCCAGACTGGTTGTCAAAGGCTACTCACAACAAGAAGCCATACATTATGATGAAACCTTTACACTTGTTGCAAGAATAGAAGCCGTTAGGATATTCATGGCATTTTCTGCACACAAGAACTTTAAGGTTTACCAAATGGATGTGAAGTGTGCATTCTTAAATGATGAAATCGATAGATATATCTTTGTTCAACAACCTCCTAGATTCGAAGATCCAAAGTTTCCCAACCATTTCTATAAGCTTCAAAAGGCTGAGTATGGATTGAAGAAAGCTCCAAGAGGTTCTTTTGATCCCATTCTCTTTAGGAGCATTTCCCAAGTTCTTGGAAGATTCCAAATTTCAAAGAGGTTCTATTGATCCCATTCTCTTTAGGAAAATCGAAAAGAACCATCTAATCGTTGTGTAAATCTACGTCGACAACATCATATTCAGTTCAACTAGTAAGGATCTCAGTGGTGAGTTTGTTGAGATAATGAAAAGCAAATTTAGGATGAGTTTGATGGGTGAGCTTAACTAATTCCTAGGTCTACAAGTTCATCAATCTCCTAAGGGAATCTTCAGGTGTCCAGAAAGGTATATATCAAAAACCTGTTGAAGAGATACCCCATGGAGAACGCATCAACTGGAAACACACCAATGTCTACATCCTACAAACTTGCTTCAGACCTAGTCGGGAAATCTGTAGATTAGAAGCACTACAAAGGAATGATTGGGTCATTGTTGTACCTTACATCTAGCCAAACAGAAACCATGTTTTCAACAAGTTTATATGAATGCTTTCAATCCAATCCAAAGGGATCGCACCTTATAGCAGTCAAAAGATTTTTCAAATATATGAAAGGAACTACTTCTCTAGGACTATTCTATCTTGATAAAGGCAACTTCTATCTCCAAGCCTTTAGTGACTTCGATTATGGAGGATGCAAAATCGATAGAAAGAGAAGTTCTATTAGCTAATCAGTTCTTAGGAGGTAGATTGGTCAATTAGACTTCAAAGAAGCAAACATGTGTTTCAACCTATATTGTTGAAGCTGAATACATTGCTGCCGCCAGTTGTTGTTCTCAGGTGCTCTGGATGCAAACACAACTGAGAGATTATAGATTCAAAATACAACATATCCCCATTCATTGTGACTTTAACAGTGCAATTGCAATCTCTCACAATCTAGTCAACCACTCAATGATCAAGCACACTGATATCATGTATTACTTCCTAGAAGATAATATTCAGAAAGGTCATATTGAACTTCATTTTGTTCCTATAGATGAAGAGACTGTAGATGTGTTCACAAAATTTCTGGATGAATCCAAGTTCTTACACTTTCTAGGACAACTTAGCATGCTTCATCCAGATTCTCTAGGCATTTGAAGTTTTTCTTATTACAAAAAAATTGTGTTTCCTAAAAAAAATCCAAAAAGATTTTGTTTTTGCTTTATTTTAAACAAAAGATAACTCCAAAAATATTTTACTTTCATTTTTACTTTACAAGAGAAAAATAAAAAAAATATTTTATATTCTATTTTTGTCTTTACTTCAAATTAAAAAAAAAAACAAAAAAAATATATTTTATTTTTACTTTTGTTAAGAAAATGCAAGTGTTATCACAACTATGCAAATGAAGAAGGATAGTTGTTCCACACTTTAATGATTTTTCAAAATACCAAATTTTATGGTTCTTTAGTTTGATTCAATACACAACTAATATTTGTACATTAGTGACCATTAACAAGCTTCATTGTTATACTCTACTTAGAGATATAACATACTTTAGGTACTAATGTTATGTGGGATATTGTGCAACGAATTCTAAGGTTTAGTTAAGCCAATGTGTTATAATATATTTGTGGGTTCCCTGTCCTAGTGAACTCATGAGACAAAAACATGAACTTGTGTAGTTTGAGGGGCATAATTTTTTTTTTCTTTGTGAATATCTATACCTAAAAAAAGCCTATCAGTCGATGATTTATCTCATGTGTCCTTTCTGTTAAAATAAAGCGGGTTAAGTTCCAAGTTTATCTGTTTAGTTTTTGCACTTTTAGTCTAGTTATATATGAAAAAGTAACAGTTCAGTAGTTGAGTCATTTGTAACATTTGAAACTTGATGAGTATTCCCCCCAACGATACTTACATCATCCACCAAATTATAAAAGCTTGGATGAATGGGAAGAAATATTTTTAAAAATGGTTTCATAGAAAGTTATGGACTCTATTAGTGACCTAAGCGATTCCGAGCACCCCCAATGAATTTCTTAGAAAGTCACGAACTATAGTATTAATAGAAATAAAGTTAGAAATTATTTTCTTGTTTTTTATATCATTGATTTAAAAAAGTTCCACAAAATATAAAGAAGTGTAGTTATATTCTTAGGTCAAATATTATATATGGTATTTTATTTTTAAAGTTGTGTCACTTGGAATTTGGCAATAACTTTTGAAATGAAAGGGAGTAACTAAAAGGGTATAAGTTGTAGGAATGCCAAAAATGAATGTTGTTCAAAATAAGTGGGGAACGTTTATGAGGATTGTCATCATTTAGGATTTGGGAAGTAACTAGGCCTTAGACACAAATATATGCATTGTGGTGAGAAATAATTGGTGAGTTCAAAATGGGTTATTATGTGTGATGTTAATGAGTTCAAAATTAATAATCAACAAATGAAATTCTATAAAATGAAAATTGAAGGATCATATGCATAATTTAGTAGCTGGATAAATCGGTAACTAAGAGCAAGATAATCCACAATGATTCTCAATTTGTCATCCTTCTATGTGTTCATTTTTCTTTATGATTATTTCTTCCACAAGCACACACTTCACCGCATTTTACTATTTCCTTCTCATATTCTCTATCCACATGCACACACATCACCATAAAGATAGATTATCGAGTGTTGCATTTAATGCTTTCTGTTTATCCGATGTCTTAGAAGCAACTAAGTTAGATAGTGAAAATCACTTACTAGATCATTGAGCATCCTTCGCTAAGTAGAGTATCTTCTAAAAAGTGGACCATATGTGCTTGTCTTGGTTCATGGAGCATTCTCATATATAGTGAAGAAAGAAAAGATCAAAAGTTTTAAAGGACATTTATGAACCATCTCGGACCAGTTAGACCAACTTGGAGCAACTTTGGCAACTTGGAGCAACTTCAGTAATTTGAACCATATTAGAGCAACTTCATGCACTTGGACCATCTTCACCATCTTCATTCCTCTTGGACCATCATGGACCATCTCCACTACCTTGGATCAATTGGAAGTACCTTAGAGCATTTTCACCAACTTGAAGGATCTTGGACCATCTTCATCCAACTTAGACCAACTTGGAGCAACTTCTCTAACTTGATCTCTTGGTCCGTCTCCATCACCTTGGTTCAACTAGAAGTTGCTTGGAGTAACTTGGACATCTTGAAACGTCTTCATTCATCTTGGATTACCTTGGAGCATGTTTAAGAACTTAGAGCAAGTTCAAGAACTGGGAGTATCTTTAGCTACTTGGAACATCACGTCTATATGGATCATCATGTCCACATAGAACGTCACAAATGTGTCATGCACATTTTATATAATAGGTCATGTATGTTTCAAATATGTCACGCATGTTTTTATAAGCCATGCACATTTCAACTAGTCCATGCACGAATCGAGTAGGTTATGCAAATTCCTTAGGATTCATGCACATCTCTAACATCTTAAGATAACATCCATTCATGTGTCACCTGTGACATCCCCATTTTCTCAGCCAGAAAAGACTGATTAGTTTAAGCTTTATTTGATAATCAGAGTATAATTTTGAAGAAATGTGTTGCAGAATTTGTTTCCAAAAATATGATAAGTAATTTATCAAAGCATTTCCGAAGAAATATGTTTTCATTATACCAAAAAATCTAGGATATCATTGTCAATAGAGTACATAAGCATAAAAAAATAGTACAAGCCTTACAACATTTATTATTCTAATGGCCTACAATCTATTGATCTTTCATCATATCATCACTATTGTTCTCTATTGCCACTACCTGTAATACAATAAACTGAGTGGGTTAGGCTTGCGAGCCTGTGAGCACATAGGGTTTTCAACTCACAATAAATAAGTTTATAAATTTCATCAATCAATATACCCAATTACCCGTTCCCGTTATCCTCACTTTCTGTCCCTAAAACATTTAATTTAAGGGACCCAGCCTAAGGATTTTCATCGTGATGACAACATTGCTTATGGGATCCTTAGAAATATATGTCAAAAAGGAAACCATGAGTGGGATGGAGTACACCTGGTGAACACGTAGTTCAAAAACACCTATAGGTTGTGAGCCTACCAATGTTCCACTAGACTGTCTAGAATAGTCTGTGGTCTTCATCTATACTCCGCTAGATGACTAAATCAACTTAAACTTTAAGGCCTCTCATCGTTTATTTCATCATCCATATCATCTACCCATCTTTACCCATCATAATTATCAGTATAAGATACATATACAGTTTAAATCAAATAAAACATGTATATTTTGTTCATCCAGCATAGATATCAAGAACATAGAGAATATGCACACTTAGCACGTAATTTATATTAAATAATTCATATATATGTTTAAGATGAAAGTAAAAATGCACTCACTTGTTAAAGTGACTAATTATTATGTACACATAGGGGACAGACATAAAACACCAGAGGACAGGACCATTTTGGCATTTAAGTTGTTCTAAAATCCAACAACCCTACGCAGCCCTTCTAACCATATTCCCCGTACCGTGAGTATTTAAAAGGTATTATAATAACATTTTGTATAATTTATAATACTTAGAACATGTATTCTATATAGGTTCATAATAACGATGACTCAGAGTTTCTTTATCACACCCTAAAACTAGGAGAAATCAAACAAGAAAGAAAGAAGGATTCTTAGAGAGAGTTTAGTGGAATGGAGTAAGGAAATATCAAGAATTTATCGTCTATTTATACGGGTTTGATCATAGATTAGGCCCTAAGTTTCATCTGTATCTTCTACATACGAGCCTTGTTTTCTATGTTCTTTATATCTGCACATTGGTATTTACGAGTACTAAACTTTCATTTAGACCCCGTCAGCTAATTCTCATTCTATCTCAAATTTACAAAACTGTATCGAATTTATCGCGCTCGAAGAGTAGGGACTAAGTTTTGTCCATATCTTTAACATACGAACTCTATTCTCAGTTGGCTAATTCTCATTCTATCTTAGATTTACAAATCTTAGAAAAAATCACAACTTTCCTAAGATGAATTCAGATATTGACGTTCTCTATATTCCAGCTCTCGGTTTAATGGCTACTTTTTCCTTCATTTAGAATACTAAGGCTAAAAATTAATTTCTAAAAAATTGTAACGACCCAAATTCCAAGTCCAAGAATTTCATTGTTAGTTAATTGACTTATAAAAAAAAACGTTTATAAGAAAACACCAGCTAATAGTAACTTTTCATAAATCCACAACTCATGTCTGAAAACCACTCGCAATTACAACAACGTCAGAGTACGATCCCAAGAAACTCTAATGCAGAACACCAAGATGTGTGTGTATGATGTGCCGCTACCAATACAGCTCCTTCCCCTTCACTGAAGAGGTACCTGAAACAAAAACTGTAAACTGTAAGCACGAAGCTTAGTGAGTTCCCCCATCGTACCATATATCATACAATCACGTAACATACATACTGTAGGGAAATTCTGGGGTGCCCGACCTACCGGGTACGGCCATTCTGGGGTGCCGACCTACACGTGTCAAGCCATTATGGGGTGTTGACCTACCCATGTCAAGCCATTATAGGGTGCCGACCTACCTGTCGGTCCTAACAACTTACCCTCGAGGACTATCCCCTCCTACTACCGTTATCTCACATAACATATCATGCCAGCATATAAACATGTGATCACATACTGTCAGACATATCTGGGGTGTTTGACCTACCATGCGGTCCTAACAACCGAACTCTACTATATAACATATCATGCCAGCATATAACATATCAGGTAGTAGCAAACCTAGATGATATCACAAAGACGATCATATGACATACAACTCCTACTGGTGGGCTGTCATTGTGGCCGTAGACCCACCGCTACTGGAAAGTAACTCACCTCGATCAAGTAGTCGCTATCAAACTGAGTGGGAAGTCTCTTCATGATGTCGCTCCGGAAATCCTCCGGCTACAATCCCCACAAAACACTCAGTCAGAACTGATATCTACTCTTATGGTAAAATGACTATTTTACCCCCAAACAGGTCCAAGTCAAAGTCAACTTCAATTTGATCCAACTCGTCGAGTTGGTCCTCCAACTCGTCAAGTCCCTCATCCTTTACTCGTCCTTATCCATGTCCCGACTCGTCGAGTTTGGCTTCGCCTCGACGAGTTTCTATCTTATATGAACTTTGCATGAAACTCATCCGACTCGCCGAGTTGTATGAACAACTCGTCGATTTCACCTTCATCCGAAGAACAAGTCTGTCCTCGACTCGTCGAGTTGTATGAACAAATCATCGAGTTCATCTTCAATCTTAAGGAGATTGTCTTGAACTCGCCGAGTCTGTTCTACCACTCGTCGAGTCCCATGAACTCCAGGTCTAATACCAAATCCCAACACGTTGGGTCACTCTTTCTGACCTACTAAAGCCCCTCTAACACACAGCTAAGTTCATTTAGACTCTTATCAGATGTGGGACTTTATGCCTTGGACTCGCCGAGTCTAAAAACGGACTCGCCGAGTCCAGTCTTGACCAATTCCATTCAGTCGATCTAAATGAGATCTAACACACCAAAACCATAGATTTGGCCTCCTAATGTCCACTTTATACGCAAAGTTCCAAACTTGATGCACATGCATGAGGTATTTAGCTCAAAAATCCACATAAAGTGTCCTACAATGTTCATGGGGCTCTCATGGCCCTAAAGATGGCACCTTTATCCCATGAGACCCCTCTTAAGGTCTAGATATCAAGTTAAAACCCACTCAACACTTCCAATTCTGAAACATGACTTAGCAATCCAAAGAGATCCCATGTTAAAGATGAGTAAACACATAGATGAGTCAAGACAAGAGCATTATACCTTGAAGCTGCTGAAAATGAAGTAAAATCCCTGGATCTACTGGCCCCAACTCAAATTCCAAGCTCCTTCCTTCTTTCCAATCTTTACAACCACAAGAAAACACCAAAAGTGGCCTCAACAAAGCACAATCGGCTAGGGTTTCAATGAGAAGTGTTTTGGGAGCATATGGGACAATATGGCCGTTATATCATTGCTTAAATAGGGTGTAAACCCTCAGATTACGGTTTTGTATGAACAGTACCTACTCGCCGAGTTCGGGACCCGACTCGCCAAGTTCATCCCTTAAGTCCCGCATTCCGTCCCATTTCTACTCGGCGAGTTGGTCCTTCAACTCGCTGAGTCCAAGGCCAAAAAGCGAAAAATATATAAATAAATGATGAAGGAATACATACCAAGAACCAGGTGCTACAGATCTCCCCCTCTTATTTTAGACTTCGTCCTCGAAGATTGCTGCTTGCTCCTAAAACAGCTCCGGATAATGCTCCATCATCTCGTCCACCGGCTCCCAAGTCCATTCCGAGCCCTTCCGGTGCTGCCATTGCACCTTCACAAGCTCCACCCTCTTGTTCCTAAATTCCTTTGACTTTCAGTCGAGGATAGCTATAGGCCACTCGATGTAATTCAGGCTGCCATCAACCTGAATGTCCTCCAAGGGCACCACGGCTGAGTCGTCCACTAGGCACTTTCGCAGCTAAGAAACATGAAAACTGTCGTGTATCTGACTGAGTTCGGCTGGCAGATCCAGCCTATACGCCACCTTGCCCACCCAGGCTATAACCCTGAACGGTCCAATATACCTGGGGCCCAACTTGCCCCGCTTCCTGAATCGGATAGCGCCTTTCCATGGCGACAGCTTCAATAGTACCATATCCCCGACTTGGAACTCCAGGTCTGATTGGCGCTTATCGGCATAGCATTTCTGCTGACTCTGAGCAGTCTGAACCCTGCTACAGACCTGCTGAATCTTATCTATCGTCTTGAGTACTACCTCAGTGCTCCCCAATACCGTCTGGCCAACCTCACCCCAACATATCGGGGTCTTTCACTTCCTCCCATATATCATCTCGAAGGGAGGATGATCAATTCTCGCTAACTATTTTTGTAGGAGAACTCTGCCAATGGAAGGTAGGTATCCCAACTACCTCCGAAGTCTAATACGCATGCTCATAGCATATCCTCTAGGGTCTAAATGGTTTGCTCGCTCTGACCATCCGTCTGCGGGTGAAAGGCGATGCTAAAATGCAGACGAGTACCCAGCTCGTCATCAAACTTCTTCCAAAATCTGGAAGTGAATCGTACATCCCTGTCTGAAATCACAGAAACTAGCACACCGTGCCACGCCACCACCTCCCGGATATAGATGTCGGCTAACTTCTCGGCCGAGATGCTCTCCTGAATCGGGATAAAATGGGCGCTCTTGGTCAATCGGTCAACGATGACCCAGATCGAATCCATCGTGATGTCTTCTTATTTCCAAAGCGGAATATCCAACGGTTGCATCTTGCCATGAGGTCTCTGATGCTCAGCCTTGACCTTCCTGCAGGTCAAGCACCGCTCCATGAACCATGCCACATCCCGCTTCATGCAGGGCCACCGATAGTCCAGACGAAGATCCCTATACATTTTCATCGCCCCGGGATGAATGGAGAACCAAGATTTGTGCGCCTCCTCCATCAGAACCTAGCACACAACCCCGTGGTATGGCACCTACACCCTACGGTATAGTGTCAGTAATCCTCGGCTGTCACAGTCGAAGGAGGAAACCTGTCCCACGATCCACTCGCTCTTCTGATGTTCCTCCTTCATGGCCTCTTTCTGGGCCTCCCGAATATGGTCTAACAACGGAGACACCACTGTCGTCCTCAGGCAGATATCCCTGATCGGCGCTGCCTTGCGGCTAAGCGTGTTGGCCACCACATTGGCCCTCCCCGGGTGATAAAGGATCTCGCAATCGTAATCCTTTACCACATCCATCCACCGACACTGCCTCATGTTTAGATTCGTCTTATCTATGAGATACCTCAAACTCTTATGGTCCATGTAGATGGTACAACGAACCCCATAGAGGTAATGTCGCCAGATCTTGAGGGCGAATACAACAGCCCCAACTCCAAATCATGTGTTGGGTAGTTCGCCTCATGAGGCTTCAGGTGCCTCGACGCATAGGCCATGCATGCCCTCTCTGCATCAATACTGCACCTAAACCTGAGATGGATGCATCGCAGTACACAACAAAATCCTCCATGCCCTCTGGCAAGGCTAAGATTGGCGCCTCGCACAATTTTTGTCTCAGTGTCCCGAATGCGGCTTGCTGCTTAGGCCCCCAACGAAAGACCACGACCTTCCTTGTTAGCCTGGTCAGGGGTACTGATATCTTGGAGAAATCCTGGATGAATCTCCGATAATAGCCAGCCAAACCTAGGAAACTCCAAATCTCATATGGAGACTTCAGAACCTCCTATCTCATCACGGCCTCCACTTTGGCCGGGTCCACTGAAATCCCGTTCTGTTTGATGAGGTGCCCAAGGAGTTGCACCTCGTGCAACCAGAACTCACACTTGGAGAACTTAGCATACAAATTTGCCCTCCTCAAAGTCTCTAGGACCTCTCGCAGATGCTCCTCGTGCTCCTCCCGCGTCTTGGAGTAAACCAAGATGTCATCAATAAACACTATCACAGACCAGTCTAACATCGATCTACACACGCGGTTCATGAGGTCCATCAACGTGGTAGGAGTGGGTAACGATTCTTCACTGTTACCTTGTTCAGCTCTCGATAATCTATACACATCCGATGCGACCCGTCCTTCTTCCTTACAAATATAATCGGGGCTCCCCAGGGAGAATTACTCGTTCTAATGAATCCTTTGTCTAACAGATCCTACAGCTATGTACACAACTCCTGCATCTTGGGAGGATCCAACCGATACGGTGCCTTGGCTATCGGAGCTTCCCCAGGGACTCGGTCGATCCTGAACTCCACCTGCCTCTCTAGAGGTATCCTAAGTAACTCCTCGGGGAATACATCTGTAAATTCTCGTACAACGGGCACATCGCCCACTATCACCTTACCTTTCTTCAGGGTGTCCATGAAATAAGTGACATATCCTGCGCAACCCTGCTGAAGGTAACGCCTAGCTCTCGCTGGTGAACATACCGCTGGTCCTTGTTGTGGCCTATCGCCCTGAACTACCAACTCTCCCACACTTGGGGTCCTGATCCGAACCAGCTGTTGTGTGCAATCTATCACTGTTCCATTGGGGATCAACCAATCCATGCCTATAATCACCTTGTTCCCTCTCAACGGAATAGGAACCAAGTCCACCAGGTAACGTTCCTCGAACAATCTCAGCACACAGTCTCAAAATACCGTCGATGCTCGCACCGATCGGTCATCAGCGATCTCTACCTCTAAAGGGCAATCCATCATGCCCGAAGACTCAGGAAACTTCTTGCTAAGAACAAGAGAGACAAATGATCGGGTAGCCCCCGAATCAAAAAATACCTGAACTGGGATACCGTTCACGTGGAACGATCCTAAAAAGAGCACACACATAACATATCAAAAGCACAGCAGCATATCACAAAATCAAAAAGATAGGAAATCATACCTGTCACCACATTGGGTGTAGTGCGTGCTTCCTCGGTAGTCAACTGGAATGCCCAGCTCCTCACCACTGGAGCCTCCGCCTTGCCCTGCTGACCATCGGTGATCCGCAGGGTTGCTGGAGCTGGCGCCTTCACTGGCGCTGATGCCGCTGTCAACTCGGGGCAGTTGGCCTTCTTGTGGCCCTTCTGGATGTAGTGGAAACATAGCAACTCAGACGCCTGAATAACCGGTGCAGGGCAGTACAATCCCTGCTGAAGTGCCCCGCCTTGCCACACTTGTAGCATCCCGACGATCCCTATCAACACACCCCCTCATGTGGCATGCCGCATTTCCTGCAGCGGCCCGGTCCTGATTGGCCTTTCGGCCTACCATCCGATCCTTTGGGTTTCTTCCCCGAATCCTTAGTCGTCTGACCCTCCTTTATCTTCCTCTTCCGAACATGCTCCAGATCGATCTCCCTTTCCCTTGCCCTGGCAATCATGGAATCCAGGGTAGGGCAAGCTGAAAAACTAACATGTTCCCGAATATTGGCTCGCAGCATGTCATGATAGCGAGTCCTCCTCATATCCTCATCCCCCACATACTGGGGCACCAACAATGCCCTCTCCCGGAATTTGGTGGTGATCTCTGCCACAGTCTCCGTAGTCTGTCTCATGTCCAAAAACTCCCTGGACAGCTGCTGAAGCTCTACGGCTGGCGCAAACTCTGCTCGGATCCAGGTCACAAAATCCAACCATGTCATAGCCTCAACATCCGAGGCTCCTAGAGAGTCACCAACCGACTCCTACCAATCCCTAGCCCAGTCCCTCAAACACCCTACATCAAATCATACCTTCGACCCCTCGGGGTAGAAGCTGGTCAGCTACGCCGACCCAATGTCCTTCGCCTCATGAAAATCTAGCGCACCACTGCCCCTGAAGTCCTTAAAGGACAGCGTGCAAGTTCCTGACTGTCCAGATGCCATGTCGCTTCGGAATTCCCTAAGGCGATCCTCCATCAGCTCTATAATCCCTTCCTTGATCGACCAAAAGATGACTGGGGTCGCACCAAGGATGCCTCAAGTGATCTCAGATGCAATGAACTCACGTAGTCTCTCTTCCACAGGCTCGGAGCCTTAACCCGAACCCCATCCCTATCTTGGGCTACCCACCACTGGTGTCTAACGTAGTACCACCATTCTTCAAAACGTAATACCAACCGTTAGTGATACTAATACATCTAAAGGGATCACATCCACTACCAGTTCCTTGGTCTTGTCTAAACCTTCCTCAATTTAGGTATGAATCCTCTGCTTTCAGTAGTTCGGGCCCATACTACCTTCCACATCTATTTGTACCTTCCCCACGGACTACCTTGACTCCACCAAGTCCCCTTTTATCACTGCTGATTCTCTGCCATTCCCATTCTAGGCTTACCCTAAGGAAAATTTCAAACTACACCTACACCGGTCCTCAGCTGCTGAAGGGCCCCTTATAGTGCTAATTAGCCATTACCTGACTACCATCACATGTGATTAGGCTCAGATAATCCTTCTAGTAAAAGACTCGTCCCTACAACGGTTAGACTCAAACGAGAGCTGCGCAATAGGGCCAAATCGAGCACTCTAAGATTATTCAACCCTGATCACATGTGAGGTGACGTATTCACCAAATGGCTAACTCTTATTACCAAGAACCAGGTGCTACAAAAATTTACTTTTTACGATACGTAGAGTCATACGGGTTTATCCGTAAGACTTCAACAAGTCATAACTTCTTTGTTATAAGTCGGATTTCAGCATTCTTTATATCTTCGGAATCCTTTTCACGACCACCTCAACTTTCATCAAGGATATTGGGTTAAATTTTTATTTTATTTTTGAGGCATATTATTATTATTATTTTATTTTATCGTTATAAGCACATTTGTTGCACATAATCACATAAATCACATAATACTAAAATTATTCCTCTTCATTACTTCAAAATAGGTTACAATTGTTGACCCTGACTATTACATCATTATGATAATTCTTAGCTAGAAACGTGGGCATTACATCACCTTTGCTTTCTTGGTTCTCAAGTCATCATTCTCTCACTTGTTTTTCAAGATAGATATCATCCTATTTATACTAGGGTGTTATTCAAACCTTTTGGGCCACAAGTTGACCCATTCAAGCCCTACTAGGACTCGTTCAAAAACCCTAGAAACCTCAACCTATAAATACATCACTTCTATTTCTCATTCTTGTTTTCACACTTTCTCACAAATTCTTACTCTCACACCCATTTGGAGTAACTTCTAGCTGAAATTCCATTTGGAGCAAATTTGTAACCTACATTGATCCTTGGAGCCACTTCATGATCAATTACTCTCTTGGAGCAACTTAAGTTCAACTTAGCCTTTGAGCAACACCGCTCCGTGAGCAACATCATTTGAAGCCTCTCTTGGCACAACATCGTGATAAAAACCTTAGGCCTTGGCGTAACTTCAGTCCTGGCGCATGATCAACACCTTGCAGATTCACTTGGTGCATCTCCTTCTCTTCGCATAACCTCTTGGCATAACACCTGCTTGACATCATTTCTCACATTTGTAAAGACGCTTGGCGCAACACATCCTTCCTTTTGCAAAATTCTTTATCTCAACATTGTAGCCTCCTTGCAAAGGTCCTTGACACAGTGTTCCTTTCTTGTGTCATTCTCCTCATGAGCAGCCTAACATTGTGATCACCTAGCTTTTGGAGTAACATCGGTCACCAAAGCTCAAGTGGCACATCTCCTCCCCCTCGCGAGAAACCCATTGGCACAGCGTCCCCCCCCCCCCCTTCGTGTAATCCACATGCACTACACACTACTTCTTATGCCACACTTCTTCTTGCATCACTCCCTACTTGCTCCTCAATTCTCTATTCTTTCTCTTCGTGCATCACAGCCAAAGCCGAGACAATCCAATGTGCACCTTACTCTTTCTTGCGCCACATACTCTTTCTTGCACCACAAACCCTTCTTGCCTCACAACCCTTCATAAGCTAACCATAAATCGCAACCTCTATATATTTGGGACTACCATTAATCCACATCCTAAACAAACGTTTTTTTAGCATAACTCAATAACCCTTGGTGCATCTTGTCCTTTCTCATGAGAAACTTTTCCTTGACCCGACGTTCATCTTGCGTAACAAGCTAAACTACAATAACCTTTGGCACAACATAGTCTTTGTGGTTGGAGCAATATCAACTCTCGTAAACTTTTCATGTACCATACTTCTACTTACTCCATACTCTTCTTGATCCAACTCATCCTTCGCCATACCTACTTGCGCCACATGTTTCCTTCATTGGAGCATCCTCAAGTAGCCTTCTTGATCAAGTGTTGAAGCAACATCCATTTTTTTCATCATCATTGGTTTATTGCCTCACACTATATCAAATCTAGATTTGTTGCACTTTTGTGTTGGAGCAACATCGATCAACATCACCAACTTATGCCATCAACATTTTTTTGTGATCATCCAACAATAAATGTAGATATCCTTCTCTTACACCATCAACCTTTAAAGCAAAAACACTTGGTTTAAAAAAAACCATAAGTGTGCCATTCACAAACCTTAGGTAAGTCTTATGCTTTTTTTGTGTGTGTGATCGATTTTTTTTCAAACCCTAGTTTATTCTTTGGAGCATCATCAACTCTTTGAGTTGGATCATCATCCTTCTAACACGGTCTCTCTTGTGGACCATCTCCAAAGTCTAGGTAAGCATCATCATATTCATATTAAACCCTAGTTGTCAAGTTTTTTTTTGCATTATCATGTGTTGTATGTACAATACTTAATTATTGTATGTACATCATAACCTTTTTGTTGATCACTCCATGCTCAGTCAATGATGATCATGGTGTACACATCCTAATTTTTTTTTTTGCTTCTCTTGAAAAAACATAAATTGTAAAAAATATCAAGTGTCATTATCAAAGTGTTCACATCTATCTTTGTGTTGCTCATTGATTCAAAAAGACATCAACTGGTAAGTCTCATTTCTTTCTCTTGTTTGATTCCATTACATTATAAGATATGTGACTTTCTTTTGTTGATGATTGGTGTGTTCATTAGTCTATACGTATGTTCCTATGTTCAGGTTCCCCTAGTATTGGTCAATCAATTTTTCTCTATGAACACCACTTCTTGCAATCATGTTAGGTGAGCATTACACTCATTTTTTTCCTCTTCTATTACTTTTTTCCCTTTTTTGTTGATCATTGATTCACTTTCACATACCATGCTTAGCTTACTTTTTTAGATCTTTTGATCATATCTCTCTTGTGAGCATTAAACTTATTTATATACATCATAATTGTTGGACATTATTACCTGGTGCAAATCTTGCTTTTCCATCTTCAAGATCCTATTACCTTAACTCTTCTTCCTCAAGGTAATGTCTCTTTTCTTATCTATTTTGTGATCTTACTTCTTATGCCTCATGCATTTTTCTAAGATTAATATTTTTTTCAACCCTATCTAAATCCACCCACTCTTCTATGTTTTCTTGTATTTACATATATAGTTGCCACTTACTGTCTCTATGATATGCCATAGTTATCTCTGTTAGTATCTAAATACATCATCGTTTGATATGCCATAGTTATCATAGGCCATGACATTGCAGTTTTACTTGATCCTTGCACTTTTCCTACGATTTAGTAACATCAAAAAATTGTTTTATATGACATCAGGTCCTTTCTCCTTTATCTTTACTTGTTATGTCATTCACTTTCAGGCCTATACTTAGTGATTTCTAATTTTTAGATTCTTCTTATCTATTGTTGAATCGTTTATACTACTCAAATCATAATTTTGTTTAGTTAATATATATTCGAACATTTGGTTCCCCCCCCCCCCCCTCCTTTTTTGGAATTTAGTTAAGGTTATAAGCTACTATTCTCTAGCTATCTCTCTTTAAATAACAACCAGTTCTAGTTTTTGTTCTTCTTTTGTCTACTCAAGGAATGGCTCCCAAAGAAGATGGACAAACTTCTAAAGCAAAATCTTCTCATAAGGCGTCCAAATCTCAACCAACAGGACCTTCCATGATGGCAAACACATCCTCATCAAAAATCCTCATGGCTTCATCCAACTATATTGCACTTCTTGACACTAAGACATAACCCAAAGAAATAAGTGTTATAGTTGAATATTTGTAAAAATGCCCATTGGCATATGCACTCATAGCTGCCTCTCAGATTTCGAAGTCTCTTATTTTCAAAGTCTTTCAATTTGCAACTATAACTCCAAGAGCGAGTTCAAAAGAGCTTGATGTTGAATTTAACCTTGGACAAACTAACTTGGTACTAAATAAAAAAGAGTTCACGACTTGTTTAAATCTACACAATGGTTCTCATGAACCTTCAACATTTGTCACACCTTCTACTGCTCAGATGTTGACAATGCATAAGGAAATAGGGTGAAAGAGTAAACATAAAGTTGAACCTAACCTCTCAAGAATAAAGAAAGTCCACCCTCTCATGCAATGGAACTTTCTCAGTTCCGTCCTCACTTGGTGCCTTTTCGGATCAGTTGGACGACGCAGTCATGGTACAACAAATCTTTGGATTGTCTTTTTTAGCCTTTATTATGATATCAAATTCGACTACGTGTCTATTCTTTGGGAAGACTTCCTCACCTTTCTTCCTACCTCAAAGAATAAGTTGAAGATTCATCATCCTCGCTGGTGGTCCATCATTGTTCATGATACCAGAACTATTAGCAATCTTCCATCAGAGGAGATTCTATAAGGCTCAATGTCTATATTCTTGCATATGTCACCATATCGAATTCATGTTGCATCTGAATCTGAGTTTTCACTTCTAGTCATCATTTCAGATGTTATCCTAGCATAGTTGGGTGAAAATAGTGCTTCTTTGCGCTCATATCAAAAATAAATCAAGGTAATTATGCCGTCTCCTAAAAGGAAAAGGAATACTTGAATCATGCATTAAAGAAGTTGGAAAAGAAAACAAAGATATCAAAGTTACATCAATTGTCTACTATTTAATCTCTAGACGTATCTAAAGATGATCTTGGAGAAAATTTAGATGAGCCCACATCTCCGCATAAATCTTGTACAAACTCTAAGCCACTCCCTTTCTTAGATTCATTGTTTCAAGCTCCATCTGATTATGTCGAATCATCATCCACAACTCCAGATTCACCAGCATATTTTTAGTCAGATCAAGTAGGTCCAAGCCGTTCTGTCTCCTTGGTTGATTATGAATTACTCGAGGACAATGGACGAGAATGTGAAAAACAATGTAAAGTTGAAGATCCCACTCAAAGCTTTAAAGTACATGATGATCAAGATTATGATACTCATATGCAGACGATAGACATACCTTCCAGTAAATAACTGATAGTTGATGATGAACCATATGACATGTCAGTTGTCTAATACTCCACAACATCTAATAGAGCCTTCAGTATTAATCTTGATGATTACTCTCCTTCATCACAAAAAAGAATCTCAAGAAAACGATGCTACTCAACAAGCAAAGCTTTTTTATCCTCAACCGGATCCTCATTAGGAAGACGATACGCAAGCAAATACATCCAAAACTAATACTAAACGTATTAGACTAACTTCCTAGATGGTAGCTGACGGTATTGAGGAAATCCGCTTCCACACATCCTCACATTCTGAATATCTAGACAAATTTCAATGGTGTCTTGAACGTATGACATACAATGTGTGTATACTTAATGAGACAACAGAAGCACTGATGAATAGACTGTCAATAACCATTGAAGACTTTCATGGCATGACTTCGTATATCAATGGATAAACTGTTTGTAACGTACGAAAGATCGAAAGTCTATATCCGAAAATTCAAAAGACAATCAAAGATCATCTCTCTCTGATGTATCAGAAGATCGATGATTTTCTTCAGTCTTAACAAATATAGATTCCATCTATGAAGCTAAAATAGATCACCTGCAGAGTTCAATACTGGTACATTGCCACTCTTGAAAAGTAAATTGTAGAACTCTCTAAACATTTAGAATCATCTTCCACTACCCCATTTCAAGCATTTGGTGAGCAAATTCAGTGCCAATTGGATTCATTCGGCTCTGACATTGCAAATCTAACTAAATCCAATTCTCAGAAGGTCCGTGACTAGTTGGGTGATATCTCTTCTCTTCAAAAAACTGTTCAGCTACTAGTCAGTGAAATTAAGGATATCAAGACGCAATCATTCTTCTAATATACGTGAGCTTCAACAAAAAGTTGCCTTGTTTGATTATAAGCTCAACTTGATTCTGGAAAAATTATTTGGATCAAATGACATGCCACCTTGACCAGAGGTGGAAAATGTAGACAGGTGCTTATCAAGTCATTCTCCTATCATTCATCAAGTTCCATATTCACCAAATGAGTTTGAAAAAAGGAGAAATGAGAAATTAGATTCAATTGACAAAATGGTTGTTGAAGCAAGAATAAAAGCTTAACAAAACAGAGCACGGATGGTAGAAACAAAAAAGGAACTCATTCGAATGCAAGGTATCAAGAATCCAACACTAAAGTTTCCTAGAAGAAAAAATCTTTCTACTGTCAAACCTGTATCTATGTCACAACCAATTGTCCAGCCAAAGCTTCCCCAAATCAATACTAAGGATAGAGGAAAACTAAAGGTTGTCTAAGCCCATAACTAGGTATAAACTTGAATTGATAGTAGCATGGTCCTTTGGGGTTGCCTTCAAAACCTGGCAATTGAATAGGATGACGGTTAGAGAGAGAGAGAAGAGTGATTTATTAATTTACTACTTGGTTAATAAATTAATTAGAAATCAAAATAAATGATTTATTAATGTATGACGGAAATAATGCATTAATTAGAAATCACATTGTTTAGTTAAAATTTAGTCAAAAATTAATTTCGAATTAATTTTGGGGTTAAAGGGATTATTTAAATGTGCATGGACTTAAGGTGACAATCTTCAATAGTTGGGCATTGGACAATTCTAGAACCTCCCTAAAGAGAGGGGGGGGGGGGGGGGGGACGAATCTAGAGTATCTCTAGGGTTTTCTTAGGCTCTATGGGTGCCTGGGATTCCTTAGGGAGGAAGTTAAGGGATTAGGGTTATCTTGCAAATACCCTCCTTAGGGTTAATTTCGGCTATGACTTCTTTCTAAGTGCCTTCGACAAAATTTTGGCCTTTTCCTGCCCTCTCTCTCTCTCTATGTGTGTGTATATATATATATATATATATATGTATATACTTTTTCCTTGGTTGTTAGGGTTTGTTTGTGAACCATTAGAGGCGCGACACTTGAGGCACTTGCTATCAAAGGTTTTTCAATTAGAGAAAACTTAGATCTAGGGTTTATGCATTTTTGTTCAATTAGAGAAAACTTAGATCTTATTTAGGGTTGCATGCACACATAGGATTGTATGTTATGCTCAAAACCCACCAGTGGTATCAGAGCCTAGGTTTAGTTCTCGATTGAATTGATACTAATATGAACTTGAATAAATAGGAGGAAACATAATCGTGATTCTCTTCTTCAAACACACCATGGTGTTCTTAGAACATGGCGTGTTGGCATCCAACATGGCATGTTGATCTTCTAACACTGCGTGATGTGCTGCCAGATCTGATTTTCAGATTTACTTGCTTAACTTGATTTATTTGGATGTTATTTGGTAATTATCTTTCATTAAATCTGTCATAATTTGATTTTTGGCAATATTAGACAATTAAATATGACCTAAATGTTAGGAGATAATTATAGATTAGATAATGATGAATTTATTTGATTATAATTATCTTTATTGAAGTTATTAATAATTTAATTAATAGATTAATTAAAGTATAATTAATAAATCCATAATTGGTTTAAATTTAATTAAATTAAAATTTTAATTTATTAAAAGATTAAATCATTGCTATTTTAAAATGTTTTAAAATACACCCTTATATTATACGTAACATTAAAAGTTCAATATATATATATATATATATATATATATATATATATATATATATATATATATATATATATATAATGACAAGTCGGTGGAACCGCTAGTACGCCTCATTCATGGAATCAGTCTATAAGGGGAGTTTAAGGAAGCTGCCTATAAATTGACCAACATTGGGTATCCACTCTTACCCACCGCTCCCGTGATTGGTAGATGGTCGTTAGCTGAACGGATTTGTTAACTTTAACGGTTTCACTAATAAGGACACTGCCCCTCCAAAAGCCCAACATTCATTAGCAAGTGCCCATTTTTGTAAAATTGTACTAGACATGGAAGTTCACTTCGACATGATGATTTGGCAGAACGCAATTTTTGAACGTCTAAAGGCCCCACATGCTTAGGATTTTCTTATGATTATTCCTATTGATGGTCTTGGCCAATATATGTCACCAGTGGAGTATCGTGCCATCCTCAAGTATCGCCTTGTGATCTGTTTATTTCCAGCTAACGAGACTTGTCCTGTTTGTCGCAAGGCATGTGTGGACTCCTTTGGGGAGCATGCAGTTCATTGTAAAGAGCTCCTGGTTTTCAAGTACCGACACGAGTTCTTTTCGACATATTTAGGCGCATTAGGGTTTCTGCCAAGAAAGAAGCACCTGTGAACTTTCTGACTGGCCCATTGGAAGGAAGATCAACACTTAGACCAACTGATGTTTTAGTATTTGGATGGGTTGGAGGAAAGCATGCATGCATGGATCTAACAGGGGTTTCCCCTCTTGTGGGCTTGGGGAATGCAGTTTTCACTGTGGGGCAATCTGCTTTAAAAGCTACATCAAGCAAAGTGGCAAAACATGAGAAAGCGTGCATGGAAAATCAACACTTGTTTATACACATTTCATTTGATACTTTCAGTTTCCTTACCCCAGAAGTTGTGGAGCTACTCAATAGAGTCCAACGGGCCATGCATAGTAATGTTATGACTCAAAGATCTTGTAAGTCCCAAATTTTCTTGACGTATCAATCAGATCCAATTGATGGTGCGGAATCCTAATCAATTGGATGATGCAAGATCAAAATAAGAATAATAATAAGAATAATAATAATAATAATAATAATAATAATAATAATAATAATAATAATAATAATAATAATAATAATAATAATAATAATAATAACATGAATCAATGATGTTTTTATGATATGAATGATAATCCAAGACTAGATTCACACACACTCTATTCTTCTCTCTAGGACACCTTGATTTGCACACACTTAGCACCCTCCCTAACCGTATTCATTAATGACTCCACTAACACTATTTATAAGGATCATGGGCCATGAACATGTTCACGGCTGGTTCACAGCCGTAAACACCCACCTGGGCCGTGAACGCTCCCAACCACATGGACCGAAAACCCAATTTCTTAGAAAAGCAAAGTATAAACCATATTTTAGACCCAACAATCTCCCCCTTAATATATAGCTTTCTTTTCTTTGACCAAACAAACTCCCCCTAAGAATGTAGTTGGTTTTTCTTGTCAATCTTCATTTGGAGCTTAGTTTTAGCTTTAATCTTAATTTTCTTCACAACTTCAAGATGAACAACTGAATCTTCAATAAATGACTTCATCTTGAGTAGTTGGGCTTTTCTTCAAAATTTGACTCTGAACGCACATTGGGTGTGGAGGCTTCTGGAAAAGATTCTTGAAAAACTACACTTTCAGCTTGAGAATCTCTAGAGAGAATAACAGAGAGAACGAATCTTCTAGATCACTTCAGCAGGTACATAGATAGCAACAAATTGATTGAGGAGGCTTCAATGCAATCTGTCACATAATTTTCAAGAACAGCTTCACCTGGCTTTTGGGGTTGAAAGATTGAATGTTGAAAGAATAATCTTAATTTATTTTTCCTTCGAATGAGAATTCTTCGATAATCATGGATGAAGCTTTAGCTCAGAAAATCTCGATACAGTCTCCATAAGTCTCATCCACATCTGAATTCACTTTTCAAGATAAAGAAAATTTGAGATAAAAACAAAAACTAAAAACAAACTCAACACACACTATTTTTGTATTTTTCATATTTTCTGTAAAAAAATAAAACATAAATGAAAATATTTTTGGATTTTTTTAAGAAATAAAAAACACAAACAACACCTATTTTTGGATTTTTTTATTTTCTGATTTTCGTTTAATTTTTTTAATTTTTGATTCTCCCCCTAGATTTGTGCAAAGAGGAAAACTATGAACAAATTTAACAAAAACAAAAATAGTAGCCAAATTTAAGACTATTTTAGTGACATCCCCATTTTCACGGCCAGAAAAGACCGCTTTTTGTTTATGCTTTATAAAAATCAGAGTACTTCTTTTAATAAAAATATTGCGGAATTTGTTCCCAGAAAAACATGATAAATATGTTATTAAAACATTTTCGAAGAAACGTATTTTATTCTTTTCAAAACGTTTGGGATGTCATCGTTAATACATAAACATAAGGATAAACAGAACTTACTTTTATTTACACTAGTGATCTACATCTATTTAAATCTCCCAGTGTAAAGTGACTTCGTATCAACACCTGTGATATAAATAAACTGAGTGGGTCAGGTTGGGAAACTTGGTGAGTACATAGGGTTTTCAACCCACAATAATATAATTATTATATTTAAACAATCAAACAATCAACCCAATTACCCATCCCCATTATCTTCTTTAGTCTTAAGGATCTACCCTAAGAATCAGCTATTCCTCGTTTATTTATTCCTAAGGATCATCCTAAGGAATCGACGCAAAGTCCATCATTACCAAGGCTTATAGAATATATCTGGTGAACACGTAGTCGAAACATTTGGTAAACACTTAGTTCAAAAGTAACTAGTGTACACACTTAGTTCAAAATACCTAGTCAACACACTCAGTTCAAAGATACCTAGTGAACACAGTCAGTTCAAAAATACCTAATGAGCACCTAGTTCAAAAACACCTACAGGTTACGAGCTTACTAGCGTTCCACCGGACCGTCTAGTATCGCCCATGGTCATCATCTATACTCCACTAGATGACTGGATCACTGACAACATTGATGTCTCCCATCGTGTTATCACAAAACAACTATTTCATCTACCCATGTTTTACCCAACACATTTTGTAGATATAAAATACATATACAGTTTAAATCATTTAAAACATGTATAAAAATCTTTCACCCAGCATAGGCAACAAGTATTCAGACAATATGCACACATAGCACGTAACTTATATTAAAATACTTCATATCTATGTGTAAGATGAAAGGGACTATGCACTCACCTGAAAGGTGGTGACTCAGCACTCAGACAGCGCTTCGATACTCTCAAAACAATTCCCTTCGATAAAACCTAGTACCAATACCACTAGGGTTTAGTCTAACGATAACCGCGACAAATTAACTAGTTTGATTATTATTATTATTATTATTATTATTATTATTATTATTATTATTATTATTATTATTATTATTATTATTATTATTATTATATAAGCGTTAATAACACTCAATATAACTCATAATAATATCCCAAATAATTATTTTAAGAACCTAATAACATTCCTATAATTATTCGAAAGCTATATTAAAAATTGCGTAAGCGTAGCTCACTTACAACAAATTTTATCGAAAACAGGAACTTTATTTGGAGTAGGGTTTGAAACCGAAAGACGCTTTTTCTCGGGACTCCGGGAGCCTCGGGGCTTCCCTCGGGTGCTAAGGGGTTTTCCTAGGGTTTAGGAGGGGTTTGGAACCCTAGAGAGAGAAAGAAGTTGGAGAGAGAAGTAAAAAATGGTGTGGAAAGCCGGCCATCTTCACATCTATTTATAGGGGCTGGGGGCTTCGAACTACGTTGCGCGTTCAGCAGCTACGTTGGGTGTAGTCTCGAATAAGGTTGCTAGCTTCGCACAGCTGGCTCGCACTCAGACAGGACCCGGATGAGACTGGAGGGTACGCTGGGCGTACCAAACTCGGACGCGGGGCGTAAAGCAAGGCTACGTGGCGTGATCCGAAGCAAAGCCTTGGTCAGCAAGCAACGACTCAGAAGCGGCCACGTCATCAACCTCTCGCAGATTTCGTAATTTTGCACTCCGACTTCTAAAAATCATATCTTTCGCATACGAGCTCCGTTTTCGATGTTCTTTATATCCACGTGAAGGCGGGAACATAATCTACAACTCTCGTTTAGACTTCGTCGACTAATTTTGATTTATTTTAAATTTTATATTATCAACAGGCCGGGACAGGATTGGTCTGTTAAATCCTCATAACTTCTTCATCCGACGTCCGTTTTTGCCCATCTTTTTCTCGTTACGCTACTTTTATCGATATCTTCGATTCTCGTTTAGGTCATGTCGGTTAAAAATTGCTCGATCTAATATTCGAATTTCGGGTTGTACACTACTAATCCGAAACTTCGAAAAATCATAACTTCTTCATACGAAATCAGATTTGGGCGTTCTTTTTATCGATGTTCTTAGTGTAACATATTCTACGACTTTTGTTTAGATCACTAAGGCTAAAAAGTCCTCCATCATAAATTCACTATTTATGCTTCCCGGTGTCGTACCGGTTTCGTCGCGAAACTTCAACGGGTCATAACTTCTTCGTTATAACTCGGATTTCGGCGTTCTTTATATGTACGGAAACCTTGATAAATATTCTACAACTTGGTTAAGAATAGCCATTTGTCGAAAAGTCGTTTTCGACACTTATTGCCTCTAAATTGACTAGCCTGGATCTGCGGGCGTTACAATTTTGGGATCAAAGTTGTCAGGCAATCCAATATCATTTATCAGCACACCCCTACATGTTTGGATCGTTAATCACTGATATTGTGGTCCACTTAAACACAAAGAATATTTGACAAATTAGACAAATTATAAGTGACAAGACAATGTGATCTATATTCTTAAATGGACATTTAGCTGACGACGACCAAGGATATTGTTGTCGACTTAAATTAAGTAGCGAGATCTATAGACAACCTTTTAAATGATTCAACTTCAGGTACATTAGAACACGTTTCCAACTTCTCGATATACCCCGGTAATCAAGAACGTCCAAAGAACTCCTTACTGTAGGTAAGTATTCAATCATTAAGAAAGAAGTCAAATATAGAAGTGCATATGTTGTATCCCAAGTCGGATGTTTTCCAATCATGCAGTGGGAACAACATATGACTGACATAGATAGGGGATTAGAGAGATAGTAGAGTGCATATACCGTGTCTCGGGTTGAATCTTCCGATCATGCAGAGGGGACAGCATATGGCTAATAGACAGAAAGAATTTCATAGATATGGATATGCATATAGATAGAGTTGCATATGTTGCATTCCAGGTCGGATATGTTCCAATCATACAAAGGAAGCAACACATGACTGACAGATAGAAAGCAAGAAAATAATTTCCTACGGGCCTACTTGATCAGAACCCCCCAGTCGCCAGATCAGTACCGAAATTAAGGACATGCGCCCATACATCGAGGAAAAGTTAAGCCACAGTTTTTGGATACATATGACTTTTAGTGTATCCTGCAGGTTCCCATACATGTGCCCATACATCGAGGAAAAGTTAAGCCACAATGAAACTATCTAAGTTCATATTGTCTAGTCCTTTCATTTGTCAATCAATGTCTAGTCCTTTTGTATCCTTTATGCTTATCAGCACATTAAACATAGAGTCTAAACAATTTGGCTTTAGTGCATTACACGAATTTCATATTACCCTTTATCACTAGATTTCATATCACTTCCCAATAATACCTACTAACAAAAAGCTATAATAAAATAAAAGTTTATCTTCAAAACAAATCATTTTAACAAAAACCTCAGGAGTATCAAGAAGAAAACTCAAACCGTAAGTCACCGATTGAACTTATATCCAGAAGGTCTGAGAACAGCATGCATATTTCTATCTCAGAGCAGATCCGAAAATAATTCACATCGTTAAGCACAAAACCCATGTGTGATCCTTTCCTTTCTTCCTTTCCTGCAAAGGACACATACCCTCAGTTAAAGTTCTAAATGTTGTACAATTGAGAAATGTTCCCTATCATCTGCCAGGAACAGCCACTATCAACAAACCGAAGTATGATGATATTCCAACATTGCTGTTACAGCACAAAGTGGGATCAGTTGGTCTTTGGAACCCAGTCCATTTTGAAACTAGGTCAGCCTTTGTCATCGTTGCAAGGTACTCTCTCCCATGACATATCCTGCTTATCACAAACAGAAGATGAAGAAATATTAGAATCATTAGAAGATTTGGGAGAATGAACCTTTGGTACCCATCTGTAGTTGGGTTTAACCCATTTCTTGTTTTAGCAGATGGGTGCCTCAGTACTTTCTTTTGAACTTGAAGTCGTCCGTCGAGATGGCTTTGACCAAACCAGTCTTGGCTTCACCAGAGCATCTCTTGGATTGGACTTCTAGGCCAACATTCCCTTCATGAATTTGGGATTTTGATTCTTGGCCTTCAATGCGTTCCGGTCACCATTGTTTGAACGTGGCCTCAAGGGGTTTCTTTTGAAGTATCCCTCTTGGCACATTCTACCAGCGTTGTGCGTAGTAGGGAACTTATGCGTGATTTGGATAGTTTCAGGCAATGTGTCTAGGTGTTCCACAGTGAAAACATGTATTTTTCTTCACTTAGGAATTGTTTCTTCCTGCTCCTGGTAGTATGCCCTTGCCTTGACTCTGATTGTTCCCACAAGCACACTTGCTACAGGCACTCTGCTTAGTTTGTGTTGGTGGCCTGTATTTACCAATAGCAGGTTGATTAGAAGCATTAGATTCAGAGTTTAAGGAGTCATTTGTTTGACAATCATAAGAATTTTCAGAATTAGAATTAGTTCTATTCTGCTTGTCCTCATCATCTACTACTTTACCTACACATGAAGTAGAAACATTAGTATCTTTTATCTCAGCACCCTCAGTTGGCCCTAATTGTTCAGTCTTAACTGAAGCTAGTGTAGGGGTTGGCCATACTAAAGATGTGCTTCATTTTCAATTTCCTCCTCAGTTAGTGGAGTAGAAATGTAGTTATCATTAAAAGGAGGTGGAACACTATTATACCCTAGACCCTTTTTTGATTATTTTTAAATGTTAAATGTTTTTCAATCATGGATGCAACTACCTTACTTGACACATCAAATTTCTTAAAGTTGAATTTACCATCTTTATATTTAGCTTTTAATGCATCAAGTTCGGTAGTCATATTAGCAAGCTATTCCTTAACATATTTATAACTCGCACCTTTGTTGTTATATTCTTCTTGAAGTTTTCGGAAGTCCTTTGTTTTGGCGTCTAGTTGTTCTTTTAAGGGTTTTTGACCGTTCCTAAGGGTATATCATTCATATTTAAGGTCCTCATTGACACTTTTTAGTAAATCATTTTGTTCACAAAAAAAATAATCGTAGCTTCACAAGATGGAGTACATGAAACTTCATTGATCAGGAAGCTTGAAGAACTCATTGTTTACCAAAAATGCCCTTTGACTAAAAACTCAAAAGTCAAATTTAAAAACATAAACTTAAAAGTCAATCATGAAAAGTCAAACTGAAAAGCTAAATTTGAAAAGTTGAAAGTTAAGCGAGAAAGTCAGTTTCAATTAAAAGGTCAAACTTGGAAGTCAAAGTCAATTCTTAAGGTAAAAAGTCAAAAATAAAAGTCAAAAATTAAAAACCAAAATTTTTGCATAGAAAATGGAAATTTAAAATTTGAAAAATTGAATTTTGGGCTAAAAGTGTTAAAAATGCAAAACTAGAACCGAGACATCGAATACTGTTGAATTAAATTGGGAAGAAGAATAACACAAGGCAACCTAGCCTAACTGGTAAGACGAGTTGGTTGATGAACTAGGGGACCCGAGTTCGAATTTTGTCCACCCCCAAAAATTATTTGAATATTGATTGTGAATGCGAAGAGACCGAACACGCTGCTGACCGCAAAAGGCGAGGACCGTAAACGAGACTGATGGGCCAAGAACGAAGTTGACCGGGAATGCGAAGCTGAGCCGTAAATCGTGCGAGACCGTGAACAAGCGAAGACCGAACACGTGTTGCTGGCCGTAAACCCTCACACCACAAACCCATTAAGGACTGTGAAAGCTTCTTCCATTCGCGGCCGTGAAAGCTGCTTCGGGGAAGAGAACCCTTCTTCGGTGCGCGAAAAAACAATGTTTTTTCACCCTTTTTACTCCAAAAGTCGTTTTTAGGAAAAACTCAAAGAATAAACCCCCATGATTTTGCAAAGAACTGTCCAAAAATGCAAAAATCCTTCAAGAAAAAGATCAAAAACGCTCCAGATCTGGCCAAATTGATTGATACAATCCAAGCTCTGATACTAACTGTATGTCCCAAATTTGCTTGACGTATCAATCAGATTCAATTGATGGTGCGAAATCCCAATCAATTGGATGATGCTAGTTTCTCTCTATAATAAGACGAATCTATGATGTTTTTATGATATGAATGATAATCCAACAATAGATTCACACAAACACTCTATTCTTCTCTCTATTTTCTCTCTCTAAGACACCTTGATTTGCACATACTTAGCACCCTCCCTGGCTGTATTCATTAATGACTCCGGGTCTCGACGACACATAAGTTTATGCTTTGGTTGCTCGCTTGGAAGACATTCGTATATTCCTTGTGTATGCTTCCTACATGAATTTCACCGTCTATCTGATGGATGTCAAGACAGCCTTCATGTATGGCACTGTGAAGGAAGAACTCTATGTTGATCAAATTCCTAGGTTTTTCGACTCTAAGTTTCCGAATCACATCAACAATTTGGACAAGCCTTTATACGGGTTACATTAAGCTCCAAGAGCGTGGTATGCAACCCTTACAGAGCACTTGCTTGCACACGGGTATACACGAGAAACAATCGATCAGACCCTGTTCATAAAGCACGTTGGTGGTGATCTGATTCTGGTTCAAATCTATGTTGATGACATTAACTTCGGGTCGACGAGTCCACAGATTTGCAAAGAATTCGAGGATGTGATGAAAAAGACATTCGAGATGAGTTCCTTGGGGGAGATGACAATGTTTCTGGGTTTTCAAGTACATCAAAGTTCAATTCTAATCCTGATCTACCAAGGAAAATATGTAGATGATATGCTTGAGAAGTACGGGTTTGAGGACGCCAAACCTGCCTTGACGTTGATGGCTGAACGGCCCCTGTTGACTCTAGATCCTGAAGGCGAATCCGTAGATTATACTGAATACAGATCGATGATTGGATCTCTGATGTATCTGACTGCGAGCAGGCCAGACATCATGTTCGCAGTCTATCAATGCACTAGATATCACGGTAATCCTAAACTCTCCCATTTAATTATAGTCAAAAGAATTTTTCAGTGTCTCAAAGGTAGCCCAAAATTGGTTCTTTGGTACCTGAAAAAATCTAATTTTGATTTATATGCTTTCGCTGACAGCAATTATAGAGGTGTAAACATCACAGGAAATTTACTTCTGGGGGTTGTCAATTTCTCGGTGACCGGTTGGTGTCCTGACAGTGTAAGAAAAACAATCGGTGTCTACCTCAACGGTAGAGGCGGAATATGTTGTTGCTTCTGCTTGTTGTTCTCAAGTCATATGGATTCAACATCAATTAATGGACTACGATTTGAATTTTCTACAAACTCCCATCTTTTATGATAACGATGCTGCAATTCAAATTGCTAAAAATCCAGTCCAGCATTCAAAAACCAATCACATCGACATCAAAGTGCATTTATCAGATATTGTTTTGATTGTTCCCTCATTCGGTTGAAGCAGATCCACACTAATAACAATGTGGTGGATTTGTTCACAAAACCGTTTAACAAAGCTCGCTTTCATGTGCTTGTTGGTTTTCTTAAAATGATTTGTTTTGAGGACTGATTTTTTGGTTTTAGCTAGTTTAAATTCGTGCATTTCGTTTTGATTCTCTCTCATGCACAAATTTAGGGGGAGAAATAAACAAAAACAAAATAAAAAAATTAGAAAATCCGAAAAATCCAAAAATAGTGTTATTTCTGTTTTATTTTTTCAAAAAATATCAGAAAATCAAAAAATATGTTTTTGATGGAGTATGCTTGCAGGTGATGCCTTGGGAAGTGATACCAACCGAGTGATAACAGACAGTCTTGGTCTGTGTAAGGTACCAACCCTGAAATGTCTAGGCTCTGTGTTTGATGCGCTGGTAGGCACAAAAAATTTAAACGACCAGACTAGGTATAGTTGGACTATGAAAGGAAGTGACAAATATGACATATATAGTTCGGTTTAGTCTGACAATACGACACTCGGGTAGATTGAGCAGGGAGATATACATGAGAATCTGCGGATACACCTAAGTAATCTGTATCTAGAACAGTGGTTTAAATTTTCCTTGATGTATGGATGCATGTCCTTGATTCTGGTATTGATAGGGTGACTAGGGAATTCTGATAAAGTAGGGTCTATAGAAAATTATTTTCTTTCTTTCTTATTGTCAGTCATATGGTGCATCCTCTGTGTGATTGGAAAATATCTCACCTGGACTGCAACATATGCAACTCTATTTCTTTGCAACTCCTATCTATTCAATTCTTTATGTCTGTTAGCCATAGATCTCTCCTCTACGTGATTGAAATAGATCCGACCTGGAACACAGCATATGCACCATTCTACTTCTCTATCCCTCTACTTCTGTTCAGTCATATCTTGTTCCCACTGCGTGATTGGAAGAGATCCAATCTGGGCGTTTAACATATGCAGTCTA
Source organism: Lactuca saligna (assembly GCF_052625555.1). Taxonomy (NCBI): domain Eukaryota; kingdom Viridiplantae; phylum Streptophyta; class Magnoliopsida; order Asterales; family Asteraceae; genus Lactuca; species Lactuca saligna. The sequence goes on from NC_136422.1 coordinate 152,363,540, forward strand.
AATCTGTCTTCTCTCCTAATAATTGTCTGCTCACCTGAAGTAAGGAGTATCTCGGAAGTTCTTGGTTATCGGGGTATATCAGGAAGCGGGAAACATGTTCTAGTACAACTAAAATTGAACATTTAATAGGTTGTCTGTAGATCTCACTGCTTAATTTAGGTGGACAACAATATCATTGGTCGTTGTCAGCTGAATGATCCCTTAGGAATACTATCTAGGAACACAGGGCAAATGTCTTGTCACTTGTAATATGTCTAAAATTTGTCACAATTTTTCGTGTTTAAGTGGATCACAATACTGGTGATTGACCATATCTATTCATGAAGGGAGATGTACTAAAAAAATAGACTGAGGATGTCTAAGAACTTTAATCCCAATCTCACAAAAATATTACTAGCATTGATGAAAGAGAAATTAGTGTTAATTCATTTTAATTTCAAATTTATTTATTTTTTATTTTATTTTTATTTTGCAAAAAAAATCAAATTTTAAAAAATATTTTAGTTTAATTTTTTAGATTTTATTTTATTTTATTTTAATTTTTAAGTCTTCAAAGTATTTTATTTTTCAAATAATTGAAGTATTGGGCTTGGATTTGAAGCTTCTTGGTTTGCAGTCCAAGGATATTGGACTGGGTTTTGGGTCCAGATATAATAGATGGGTTTCACGGCTGATTACACTTTTTATGCTCATTTTGATCACGACCGTGAACACCTGAATACATCCTCTCTCCTTCAATTTCATAATTCATCATCTTATCTTGTGTTTAATCCAAAATTGTTTTTTGCGCCTTGTAGGTACATCAAAACTGACCTTCATCATGCTAAACTTAACAAGAATTGACCTGCTTATGAGGGATTATTGAAGAAAAATCGATTTTCGGAACTGTTGAATGGTTCACGGTCATTGACGCGTTCACGGCCATGAACCGGTTTACGGTCGTGAACCTCATTTTGGACTTAAATTCAAATTTCCTTAATTTCAATTAAATTTAAATCCTAATAAATTGATTAATGAGAAAACTTAGCTTGTAATTAATTAAAATATTTGTTTTCTCACTCGGCTCGATTGGTGCAGGTCAAAAATGGCTGATTTGAAGTTTGCTGACATTCACAACCTTGCTATCTTTTTAGTTGATCCACCAACCGCCCACAGTGACTTCACGTTTATGGTTCATGGACTGTGGAAGTGTTGCCTCGCTCATGCTCTCACATCCAGTCTCGTCATCTACCAAGGCTTGATCAAGAAATTCTGGAGCAAAGTTGTTGTGATCCGAGGAGAAAATGATGTAGTCTTCGTAGAATCAACTGTCAATGAGAAGAAGATCGCTGTGACGGAGCAAATCATCCGTGAGGTACTGCAGATTGATGACCAGTCAGGGTATCCTACCGAGATCACAATGGAACAAACCGAAGTTATCATTAAACAGATGGGCTATGAAGGGGTGTTTCCTCCAACAATCAAGAAACTTTTACAACCCTACTAGAGGTCTCTAGCTCATGTGTACGCGAGCTGCATCTCTGGTCGGAAATCTGGGGCTGACGAAATCTCTCTACTAAACACGGTTTCAATTGCCGCTCTCGCCACCGGTCTTGACTTCAACTTCTCGAAGTAAATCCTAAATGAAATGGTTGGGAATGTGAAAGGGAAAAAGAGAGATAAATTTTTGATGTTCCCAAGATTCCTTCAAATGATCTTCAATAACAAACATCCAGAGATTGAGAGAAAAGGGGAAACCCAAGATGTCAAATCCCTTGGTTCTAGCACCTTCGGCCTCATGAAATAGAAACCGAAAGGGAAAGTTAATGTTTGAGGAGAAATATCCGTTGGTGAAATTCGGGAAATTTGCAGAAGTCAGTGATGCATCCGTTTCTGAAGGCTCCTCAGATAATGAAGAGACTGAAGATGGTGTGATCACTGCTACGGAGCATGAGGAAGAACATGTTCCTCCTGTTGCAATTGTGACAAAGGAACATGATTAAATGACAAATATGGAGGTTCAAAGTGACTACAATGAGGGTGATGATGATGATGATGATGATTCGATGGATTTGGGAGATGATGTAATTGGTTTGGATGATGAAGAGGAGTTTGATTTTGGTGGTGACATGTTTGGATTTGACAATGTCCCATTATTTGATTTTGAAAAGAATAATAATGATTACTACCCAACGAATGAGGAGTTCAACTCCTTCTTTAACGATGTCGATGATGTTGTGCAACACACAACGGAGACAGGGAGAGTTGATGACATTTTAAAGGTGACGCCCCCTACAGATGATCAGACGGCCGACGCTTCAAATCTAATGGATTCGACTTCAAGGATTCCTCCCCTTAATGTTGAAATTCTAACATCATTGGTGTCTGAGAGTGATCCGATAATGACACAAACCTCGCAGCCTCCTTTGAAAAGAAGAAGAGTTGATACCACACTGGGAGTGCTAATAAGGGAACAACCAACACATGTGCAACCACCCACTACAATTGCTACAACCATTCAATCAGCCACGAAGACCCAATTTCTATTCGATCTTCTCACGAAGTCGGGAGCTCTTTAGCTCCTAGGGGTTCCACTCCTCCACGACATATGCATGACATTTCCTCTGAGAGGATTGCCAGGTTGCTGGCTCAACAAGATTCAGACCCTTCTCTTCGCGGAATAGGTATACCTATAGGAGAAGGAAATACAGGGGAGCGGACCCATCGATCGTTGACCTAGAAGCAGAGATTGGAGTTCTAAATCAAAAACTTATTGAAAAATATGTTCTGATCGGAAATCTCGATGTTAGAGATTCTGAACTAGAAGCAGAAAATGCTTTAAAGGAAAAATAGATCTCCACTTTGCAAGTAAATCTTGGGGCACTGTCAGTTGGATACTTTGATTTGAAGAATAGGCTTATTGCTAAATTCAGTCATAAATTTAAGTCCACAGTTGAAGGTCCAAGTGCAGCTCAAACTTTTGAACCAGCCCCAACTAATACATCAACTTTTGATCAGCCTGATGACAAAGCACCAGTCAGAACCACTACGGTCGTTGACCATTTTGAAATAGAACTAGAGAAATCCCCGTCTAGAATTACAATCAGAAGATGTGGGAGGCAGGTCAAATCACAAAAAAGGGGAAGGTTGCTCTTCATGAAGAATTCTTACCAAAATCTTCGTGGAGATCAGCCTCAACTAACGGTGGTCGAGCTCGACAAGAAAAGGTTCTAGCACAAATATGGCGATCGGTCAAGGATTCGGATGTGGGGATTTTATGAAAGACTTAATTGCTGGCTTGTGAAAAGAAAAAGCAACAATGTGGAATACTGCAAGAACCAAAACGATTTTTCTTCACTCACCAAGGTGATTCTTGCTGAACTATCTGTGGGTCCTTTCTCTAATCCCTCAAAAGATCCTCGTGCGACTGATTTCAAAATTTTCTTGGAAAAACAATTGAGGATAGGTTTGTTGGGATGAATACCGTCGAATCGTTCTTGAAGACGGCTAAAGGAGTGTTTGATCCAATCACCCACATGTCCTTCAAAAACGTTATGTGGCCTCCAACGAAGCAAATGATAAAGATGGTGTCTTTCATCGAGTCAACATGCAATATCGGGTATACGATGAAGCCACGGCCACTACACTTATCAAGTTTAAAGATGGTGTCTTTCATCTAGTCGATAAGAAGGACTTGCTACAATTTGGTGAGAGGGACATTCATACCTTAGCCGTTCATCAAATTTTATGCGATCAGGAAATTTTGGAACCTGCTGCCAAGGAGTTCACAGGAATGATCGCTGAGATCATTGACAAAAGGATGTGGTTGGGCGCGATGGCGAGATCAGATGTGCTAGTGATTGAAAAAGACTGAATCTATGCTAGCTCAAACCAAGGGGGAGATTGTTAGGTCATATTTTGTTGGTCTAGGCTAGGCATCAATATGTATAGGTCTTAATAGGATCTTTTTCTTGTAATGGGTATTTAAGTGTTTTTTTTCGATTATATGGGTGTTCACGGCCATGAACACATGTTCAAATGTGAATCTATTCACGGCCGATCAGGCCCTATAAATAGTGTCAAATTGTGTCAGAGTCGAGGTTGGTTAGTGACGTTAAGCTACAGTGTTTGTGTGTGTTTTTCAAGGTGTACCTGTCATTTATGGTTCTAATAAATGTGTGCACTGCTTGATTAATTTCTTTCTTCTTCTCCATTCTTGTGCTTGATTCATCCATAGTTTGATCGCTGGTTTGGTTCCTTACCCATCGGGTCGTGAATACACTTAACCGCACACACCACATGGATCGAAAACCCAACTGCCTAGAAAAGCAAATTATAAACCATATTTTAGACCCAACAGATCTATAGATGTTTTTTTAAAATAATTAGTTTTGTCATCCAAAAAGGGGTTGTGACACAGCTTGTTGCTCATTTACCTGCTACGTCTATGTAAATCTTTCTTATGAATTTGGTAATGAAAAATGTTTATTAATAACTATAATGTGATACAAAGTAACTAAATCATTTTCTAAAGTACCACTCTTAGTTACTTTAGGATAAATGTGAATTTGATGCTAACCCATGAAATTGAACATTGCACTTTATATAAGTCGTAGTGGAGCATCTATGGTTAACCAGCACACTAATATAGACTAATAAAGGGTGGAAATGGTTGTCTCATAAATTATCATTGGTTATTGGAGCATGTGTGGCTAACCGACACATTGATTAGATAATAAATCACATCGAGAGTACCAAGCTAATTTGCGTGGTTATTCATATCTCGTTTGTGATCCTCGTCATCCTAGTCACAAAGTAAGAGCATAATCAAGATTAAACATGCCATTGCATAGTTCAATGAATCTCAAAGATCTAGAAGTTTCAATTTGATTACAGCATCCCTCTTCAAAGTTCGAATCGAAAATATGGATCCTTGCCTTAATTTAAATTTGGGTTAATAATTAAGGGTTAAAATTGACTAACTTTATTTCTCTTTTCTTCCATCATAGATGTCGAGTTCAGACAACAATGGTCTTCCTCGTCCTTCTGGAAATGTTTTTCCTTCTCTATCTAAAGATGATCTTCCAAATGTTGATTAAGGTGAAAGAATGTTACCTTCTTCAAGAAATGGTGGAACTGGAAATCATGCTTCTCCAACTCTTCCTTCACCTCCTCCAGTAATTCTCCCCGAGCTATATTTTCTTCAAGCTGAAAATACGAGCTCACTTAAGCCCTATTGGTAAGCAAACATCAAGATGGAAAGTTTATGTGTGCACATGTTCTCAATATGAAATCACACATTAACATATTGGAGATGTTGGGTGTCGTTTTCCCAAGGGAGCTAGCCATTGATTTGGTTCTACTTTCACTTCCTGAATCATATAGTTAGTTCATTAAAGACTTGGGGATGTTGGGTATCAGTTGAAGGATCTGAGTCCCGAATTTCCATGGACATTGACAATGGCAATAATAGTAGTCCATAAAAGGTTTCTCTTCCAATTAGAAAGGGATCAGCCAATGTCAAACCGTTTGAGCATATGGTAAAGAGAAAGGTTATATCTGAGATAGTTCCATGTATTATTCCTGAAAAATACATATGTTTTATTGCTAATTTAATGGTCATTGGTTGTGAAGTTGCCCTGACTACCTGAAAGATCATAGAGACGGTAAAGTCAAATCGTATGACTCCACTTCAGGTACATCCATTATCTAACTCCATTATTTTTATAATTTCCTATTCATAGATTCTTAATACATGATGTGGTAATCACATTTTGATGTTTTGCAGGATCTAAGAGAAATAATGAAGTCTAAGAAGAGTAAGTTGAATCTGATCGTGAGAAATGAATTTCAGTTGCATGGTTCGATGATCAGATTTTGGAAGATATTGTTTAGGAGTTATGATAGATTAATAGATTACTTAGGAAATATCTAGAAATATAGTTTTCATATATTTGCATTGTAAGGACAAATTTTCCACTTATTATCAATAAAAGTGAAATTTTGATTTATTTACTTTATATTTCTTTGCAATGGCATTTATGAAAAATTGGTGATTATATTTCTATTATTAGCAATGTTAAAAGTGGATTTGATTCTTAATTATATTGTTTGTGGTAAGGTCATAATTGACCAAGTGAAAAGGAATTCTCATCACCCAAGTTTAATTTGGATAGAAACTTGGAATCATGCAATTTGAATTGCATGATGTATGCAAATCTTGATCATTGGAAGATTGTGACTAATTCATTGACTACATGCTTATGTGAGTCAAAGTGAAGGACTGATGGATCTAGTACATGTTCATATGGACTAGTCAGATCCATCACAAAAGGATGTAAAACTATATTCATCATGATTTATTGATGTTTCAGTAAATATGGTTGTGTTTATAAGATTAAATACAATTCTGATACTTTGAAAAAGTTTCAGAGAGTAACAGAACGATTATGAAGAATCTATTAGGCAAAAAGATAAAAGTTTCTCCAATATGAAAAGAAAGGATAGCACTGTAGTAACGTGTTTCGTGATCATCTTAATGATTGTGGAACTATATCACAAGTGATCCTCAAAGAATATATTAGTTAATTATTTGACTAAGTAGTGGAATCGGATATTGTTGAAATAGTTCAATCAAGAGATGAGTGACACTTCGTTTCCAATCAAGTTTTAGAGTCATGCTCTAGTAACTATAAATCATATCTTGAAGTTTTTTTGCACTAATTAGGTTTATAATACCTCATGAAATGTGGAGTAATAATGTTTTCTTACTCTAGCACATTCGGAATTAGAAATTATGACGTTTTGGATCAAACAAGGGATAAACTAAGACTAATTACATGAAGTGTTTTCTTGTCGAGAATCCATACTAACTTTTGAATATGTTTTTCTTGCTCATGAAGTATTGTTCCTTGAAATACAAGCTTATATGTCAAAAATTTAGTGGGAGTCTTATTGTTCTTGAAAAGGTTTAGGAGTCAATCGATAATGAACCTTTTAGTTATCACTACCTGAGGTTGATAACCTACCGTGTTAAATTGACAAATTCTTGTTTCTGTGTATCTTCCAGTTGAGTTGGAAATGCTTATTGGTTCTATGGTTCCCATTTGACAGCAAAAGGTAGAGCACATTGGTCAATGATGGTACATTGGTCAATAGAAGTGAGCTGCTTAACCAACATGGAAGCATCGGTAGGCCCTTGTGCTACCAGAAGGAAAGAAACTAAGAATAAGTAAAGTTCAGTCCATGTAGGATAAATTTGAATTTGGTTTCATCATAAACCTTGTCTTATGACTGTAGGTTGGATATGATGGATTTACATGGATAGGAATCCATACACCATAAAATCTAGGTGGCAAAAGGTTTTGCTCTAATTTATGGAAATGATTATGAGGAAATAATTTTGCTAGTAAATTTTAAAGATTAATAAATATTATTTTGGTTAATGGTTGTGTTAATTGCATTCTCAAATTCGCAATATGATTACGACATTCCTTTTCATAGTTCGAATTGTGAAAAATGGGAAGGTACAGTTTGAACATTCATGACTTATAGCTATCAGTTATGAAAGGGTTTAAACAGACACATATGCTATCTAATGAAAAGTATATAAGATTGAGAAGTATAGTTGAAGACTTATCAAGGCATCGCGTATTAGAAATCTGCACTGTAGTAAGAGAGTCAAAGAGTATTAATTTCTGGAAGTCCAGCTGACTTCTGGATACATGTCAAAGCTAGTGGGAGCATCATTGTTATGCTAGTAAGATTATAATTGTTATGCTAGCGGGATTATAATTATTATGATAAGTGTTGCAAGTTGGCAATACTAACTGTAGGAAATAAAGATTTCAATTTTCCAGTTGAAACATTTGAAAAAAAAAATGTTTCGCTATAGAAAGATTTAAGGGAGTGGGAATTCATACTTCATTTAAAAATATAAAAGTTTAGATTAAAGGATTTTAATGGAACTTAGTCTTGGAAATATATGAATATCATGTTGAAATGATTCAACATAGTAAATTCGATATATGAAAATATTATAGCAAGAGACAGACGTAATGTCAAGTCCCATGTGCTTAGGATATAGGTGAAACGACCCAAAAATTTTCGTTTTTCCATATAATCAAAACCATAATATAAGCATCATAACATAAACACATGCGATGTATCCCCAAAACATAATAAAATATTGTGCGGAAAACTGTATCATACTACATCAATCCAAAACATCAAGAGACATCCCCAGGATAAAAGTTATGCTGCGGTGTGTGCGATGCTGTCACCCCGAGCTCTTCCCTTTGCTTGCGGAAGTACCTGAAACCAAAACTGAAACTGTAAGCACGAAGCTTAGTGAGCTCCCCCAAACTACCACATACCATACAATAACATATAAACACATATTGGGCCTTGCCCACTGCATCGGGCCGAAGCCCGGAAACTGCATCGGATCGAAGTCCGGAACTGACTGGGACCTTGTCCCCTGCATCGGACCGAAGTCCGGAACTAACTGCATCGGACCGAAGTCCGGAACTGACTGGGACCTTGTCCCCTGCATCGGACCGAAGTCCGGAACTAACTGCATCGGACCGAAGTCCGGAACTGACTGGGACCTTGTCCCCTGCATCGGACCGAAGTCCGGAACTAACTGCATCGGACCGAAGTCCGGAAATGACTGAACATGGCATAGCATACACATCAACTAGCAAAGCACATATACGACATGCTACCTCGGGCCGTGGCCCGGAACACATAATACTTAACACATAAAACATAGCACACAAATCCTGTTCGAACCACGAAGGCATCGAACCTACTAACTGTTGCATCGGACCTAAATCCGGAAACTACTGCTAACTGAACGGGCCGGCATTGTGGCCTTAGACCCGTTCCTACTGAAAGGAAAACTCACCTCGTAAGCTGGCTGCTGAGTGTGTGGCTCGGAAAGCTAACGGCGGCTGCTCCTGAATCTCCTCGGCTACAAGCCAATAAACACACTCAATCAAATACTAAACACTGCGCTTGGGGTAAAATGACTCTTTTACCCTTGGTCAAAGTCAACTCTCTTTTGGGCTGACTCACCGAGTTGGCCACCCAACTCGCCGAGTCCTACTCTCACTTTTCACTTCTACTCACTGCTACTCGTCGAGTCTGGTATCGACTCGATGAGTACCCTCTTGATCCAAGAACTCAGACAATCTTCATCCGACTCGCCGAGTCGGATGAACAGACTCGACGAGTTGTTCTTGATCCCAAGAAGATTGCCTTGGACTCGCCGAGTTGTATGAACAAACTCGTCGAGTTCCTCCATCACTGAGTCCACTCTCAACTCGCTAAGTCCACTTCCTGACTCACCTCGTCCACTCGACACTGATAAAACTGAAGGACTCGGGACTCGCGACCCGACTCGTCGAGTCGTTCTTCCGACTCGCCGAGTCGCCGCCATGCAACTGATTTTTACTTGATTTTGTTTGAATCCAATGCATACAATTGATAGATCTGAGTCCAATAAGCTGTTTTACCACGTAAAGTTTCCAACTTTACGTGCACAACCTCATGAATAAGGGAAATAAGGCTAAAAGATGCATAAAATGGATAGATCTATGGTTATCATGCAATATAACTCCAAAAAGACAGTAGATCTGGGCTCTACAACACCCCAACATTTAGATCCATAGATATATCGACTTAATAAGACGTTCATGCAAGTGCAAGGCTTGAAACAAGCACCAACTAGCTCTTAGGAGAGCCCTAATGGAAGTTTAAAGCATAATATGAGATGGAACTCCGAAAATACCTCAATAAACTCTGATTTGGCCTTGGATCTTTGCACTACAACCCTTCTCCTTGCTTCTTCCTTCTTCTCCTTCTTCACACCTTCACAAAATGGCACCAAAACACATATAAGCTCTTCAATGGAGGTTTGGGGCTCTATCACTGCGTTCACAGGGTGAGGGAGGCGAGAATGGGGGCTATAAGGTGGTATAAATAGTGGGCAACCCGGGGATTTTGGGGTTTCACCCAGACAGATGGACTCACCGAGTCGGGGATATGGACTCGTCGAGTCCCCGGCTCACGCGTGCCCTCAGACGCGACCCGACTCGGCGAGTCAGGCTAGAACTCGCCGAGTCCCTCTAGAAAACTCACTATAATTACCAATAAATCAACATACCGGGAACGGGTCGTTACAATAGGATTGATTACATATGCTATAATATTCGCTTGTTCTGATTTTTCCAAATGCCTGGGGCATTAAGAGGGAAAAGGACAAGAACTAGATATGACTAAAGTTGTTAAACAACTATCAAGAACAATATGAGGTTTACTAAATATTGGTTTATTATGGACAGTTGGAAGTACATTAATATTTGGAAGGACCATACTGACATAGTTCTGAATGGAGGTGATTCTTATTTAAAATTGATGGTCATACGGGAATATAGAAATGTTTACGTAGTGGGAGTTGGTTATTGAAACCTACATGTAAGTTAGAAACTTTAATGCAAGGAAGGTGTTCAAGGAGTGTATCTTGAATTTGAAACTTCGTTTCCATTAAATTGTTTTTTGTTGGTAACGAATCCCCAATGGAATGTTTTGTAATATTTTTTGCAAAGTCTCTGTTACTGTGAAGCCTCAACATTTCAAAAGATCATTGTATGTAAGGTTGTACTCAAACACATTCTAGTAGTGACTAGAATCAGGAATTATGAAATGTGCGTCATTGGAATAATGTCTAATCGATCTTCTCACAAAGGAAGGACTATAGAGATTCATAGTATGCATGTTTATAACATGGAATGACTGATGTTTAATTCAAGTGTTTAGTTGATTACTCGAAACATTATACAATGAATAAAGTCTAATTAATATGGTGATTAAATAATAAGAATTTTATTTATATTCAATAGTTTTGAGACCATAGTTAATTAGGTTATTATTGTGTTTCATTTCACATGTTTTACTTCCCGAATAATTGGATTATTCAATACCCCACAGTCGCTCGTACTTTTGGAAGTATCGAATCAAGACTTTCATGAATTGAATTGTAGATTGTCTATGGGGATTAGACATAGCAATAGTTTTGTTGCAATGTTCATGAGTACTTTGAAATGAGGATTTTAAGTATCGGATAAAACCACGCTCAGAGAATTATTTCATGGATTTTATCACGAGTAATTTTGAGACGGTAATATCTTATATTCTTGAAACGGAGATATACGACTTGTTGTTTGCAATTCAATTGTGCATTGATAATATGTAAACACATTAGTAACTTGATGTTACAAAACGTATTGTTGTGTGTCACGCCCGCAGATCCGGACTAGTCAATTTAGAGACAATAAGCATCAAAAATAATTATTTGATGGAAGATTATTTAGAAGGATTAATCTTAACCAAGTTGTAGTATATGTTACAAGGGTTCGGTACATATAAAGAACACCGAAATCCGAGTGATAACGAAGAAGTTATGACCCGTTGAAGTTTTCGGCAAAACCGGCACGACACCGGGAGACGTAAACAATGAACTTACAATATAGGACTTTGTAGCCTTAGTAATCTAAAAAAGTCTTAGAATATGTTAAATTGATAGCGTCCATAAAAATAATGCATAAATCTGACTTCGTATGAGGAAGTTATGAATTTTCTAACATTTGGCATAACATTACACGACCCGAAACTCGAATTTTAGTTCGAGCGGTTTTTAGCCTATGCAACCTAAATGAGAATTGAATATCTCATTAATATGAACTCAACGGTAAAAAGACAGACGAAAACGGAGTCCGTATGTAGAAGGTATGAATTTTACGCAGACATTTAACAGTATAATCTCCTTGTACTGTTAAATTTAAGATCGGTTGAGAATTAGCCGACGGAGTCTAAATAAAAGTTTTAGATCTTGTTTTTACCTACGCGCGGATATAAAGAATGTCGAGAGTAGAGGCAATTTTGTAAATCTGAGATAGAATGAGAATTAGCTGACGGCGTCTAAATGAAAGTTGTAGTACTCGTAAATACCAATGCGTGGATATAAAGAACGTCAAAAATGAAGTTCGTATGAACGAGTTACAAATTATAATAGCATATTTATGTATTAAAATAAAGTATAAATCATATATACGTACACACACACAGATATATATATATATATATATATATATATATATATATATATATACAAATATATATATATATATATATATATATATATATATATATATATATATATATCATTAGAAAGGTATTGACGATGTGGTTATTATAAGACTAGTGTTGAGTACTTTCGACATTAGTTTAGTATAAATATCGTTAAATCTATTTAAAATAGTATTATGAAGGGGTATTTAGTCGTTTATATAACTATAAGGTCATTAAGTAATTATGGAGGGTAGTTTTTGTAAATTCAATTACTATAAATAAGAGTTTTGGGCTCTCATATTTCTTGCACCATTCTCTTAATTGAAGAGTCTTTCTCTTCTTATCCCACGGGAATTTCAGTCCCTCGTGATTCGACTTCTCTTTCTGCAGTTTTAGTATGGTAAGGTGAGCGTTGAAGCATTGCACGAATATTTCTTAGAAAGATTCAGCGACGAAGTTCTGCCCCTGCAGAGCCCAACTCCTAGCTAAAACCCCCTTGTAAGTAAGTTATGCTTACCCTATTTTTATATAGCTTATATTTAAAATTAGCATTTTTATTATGAACTTATAATAAATATTTGAGCTATTCTTATATAAGCGCCGTTATAATATCTTTTTAACTACTCGCAGTACGGGGAATCTGGTTTAAAGGGTCGCATAGGGTTGTTGGATTTCAGAAGTGCTATATGCCAAAATGGTCCTGCCCTCCGGTGTTTTATGTCTGGCCCCTGTCTGTACATAGTGGTTGGAAAGTATCGTTTAAACTATTATATAATAGTAATAAGACTAATAATTAGTCACGTTAAATATTAGACTAAAATCTAGTGGTAATAATACTAGGTTTCCTCAAAGGAAATTATTTTAAAGTAAACGAAGCGCTGTCTGAGTACTCAGTCACCATCTTATCAAGTGAGTGAATGGTCCCTTTCATCTTATACATAGATGTGAAGTATTTTATACAAACTACGTGATATGTGTGCATATTATCTGTATAATTGCTATCAATCCTAGATGAACAATTTTATACAAGTTTTATATGATTTAAAATGTGTATGTATTTATATCTACATAATATGTTGGGTAAAACATGGGTAGATGGAATATGAGTTGGATGATGAGTTGAGAGGTGATATAGACCATGAGGTAAAGGTAAGAGGTGGACGATGTGAGAAGCCTTGTTCCCAAATGTTGGCCCCGTCATCTAGCAGAGTATGGATGACAACCACGGACTATTCTAGACAGTCCACTAGAACACTAGCAGGATCGCAACCTGTAGGTGTTGTGAACGATGTGTTCACCCGGTGTACTCTAAACCTTGGCGATCATGCAGACTTGATGCCTAAACCCTGGTGACTATGCAGACATAGTGCCTAAACCTTGGTGATCATGCAGACTTGATGCCTAAACCCTGGTGACCATGCAGACTTGGTGCCTAATCCATGGCGACTATGCAGACTTAGTGTCTATTGTGTAAATCGTGGCAATGATGGACTTCGTGTCGATTCCTTAGGATGATCCTTAGGAATAAATGAAAGAGGAATAGCTGATTTTTAGGGTAAATCCTTAAGAGTAAAGAAGATAATAGGGATGTGTAATTGGGTTGATTGTTTGATGTTTAAACATAATAATTATATTATTGTGGGTTGAAAATTCTATGTACTCACCAGGTTTCTGAACCTGACCCACTCAATTTATTTATATCACAGGTGTTGATATGAAGTAACATTACACTGAGAGATTAAGGAGATATAAATCACTAGTGATAATGAATGTAAGTTATGTTTATGCTTATGTTTCTATATTGACGATGACATCCCAAATGTTTTAAAATGAATAAAAATACTTTTCTTCGGAAATGCTTTGATAATGTATTTATCATGTTTTACTGGGAACAAATTCCGCAACATTTTTATTAAAAGAGGTACTCTGAATTTTATATAGCATAAACAAAATCGGACTTTTCTGGCTGTGAAAATGGAAATGTCTTATTGTGTATGATTTGATGAGTGAATATTGCAAGAATATAAGTTGAAGTTTATCCGTTCGTTTTGCCATAACGGGAAAAGCGATATTTGTGGGCCCCTCGATGATTAGATGATGACATCTAAAGCACTTGACCAAGCCTAGACTAAACTGATGTGTTCGATTAGTAGTCTGATTTCAGTCATCATAAATCAGAAATTACGAAACAAATCTTAGAGAGAGTGATTGATTACAATCCATGTCTCATGTCTATACGATATCTTCTAGAATGGAGGAATATTTGATCACGTATCTAAGGACATGTCACTAACTGGATCAGAGTTCGACAACTGCTTTTGGTAGCTACAATTTGGTAGTCAATTCGGAAGTTATACTGCTAGTTATAGTTATTAGACTTATCCAAGTGGTAAAGTGTTGGATTAGGTGTCTAAGCCCATAAATATAATTGGTATAAACTTGAATTGATAGTAGCATAGTCCTTTTGGGTTGCCTTCAAACCTGGCAATTGAATAGGATGACTGTTAGAGAGAGAAGAATGATTTATTAATTAATTAGTTGGTTAATAAATTAATTAGAAATCAAAATAAATGATTTATTAATGTATTATGGAAATTATATATTAATTATATATTAAATATATATCATACTGTTTAAATAAGATTTATTTAGAAATTAATTTGGAATTAATTTTAGGGTTAAAGAAATTAATTAAATGTGGAGGTACTTAAGGTGACAATGGTCAATAGTTGAGCATTGGGCAATTCTAGAACCTCCCTAAAGAAGTGGGAACAGTATCTAGAGTATCTCTAGAGTTTCCTTAGGCTCTAAGGGTGCCATGGATGCCTTAGGGAGGAAGTTAAAGGATTAGGGTTATCTTGGAGATACGTGCCTTATCCAATACCTTCCTAACACCTATATAAACCCTCCTTAGGGTTAAATTTTGGCTATGACTTCTTTCTAAGTTCCTTGGATGAAATTTTGACCCTCCCCCTCTCTCTCTCTCTCTCTCTATCTATCTATCTATCTATATATATATATATATATATATATATATATATATATATATATATATATAGTTTTTCCTTGGTTGCTAGGGTTTGTTTGTGAACCATTAGAAGCGTAACACTTGTGGTGCTTGCTACCAAAGGTTTTTCAAGCTTGGATTAAGATTTTTATTACTACATAACAATCAAAGGTATGATTCCTAACCCTAAATATGAATTTTCGATTACACACTAGAGATCTAGGGTTTATGCATTTTTGTTCAATTTGTATGTTCAATTAGAGAAAACTTAGATCTTATTTAGGGTTGCATGCACACATAGGATTGTATGTTATACTCAAAACCCGTTAACTTGAAGTTAAAGAGTGAAAGTCTAAACAAGAGGTGCTTCTTGGCAAGAAATCTTCAGATATCTCTCCTGAAGAAAGAAACACATTGCATGATATACAATTTCGACCACCATCTCCAAAGTGGACCATCTTCTCCAATCCTGATACAGATTTGTATAAGAAGATTAAGGTAATCAAGCCTACAAATTCCTTCACACCTCCTTTAGACCCCTCTAAAAAAACTAGGATATCCCTGCACCCCCGAATGGTACAAAGTTTAATTTGTGGCCAGGTGTGATATATCCAATTAAACCCAGTATAGACATTGAAGAGGTGAAGAAAAGATTCTTCTTGGAGAAACCAATTCAAGTTGTCTCCATATGATCAAAGTTCAAAATTGCTTCAATTAGTAAAAGTGAAATCCGAGAATTTTAAAAGATGCTATATGCTTTCTTTCAAGGAAAAAAGACAGACATCTATGAATTCATGTTTTTTGAAGATGATTTTCCTAGTATAAATCAAGTTGATGTCAAATCATTGATTATTTGGTTGAAGTAGAGGGCAAGTACTAATAAAGCTTTTATAGATGCCCTACATCACTTGAGGCAATATGTTTTGGATATGGTTGTTAATTTCAGCGTTAACTGGGAAATAGGATAACTTGGAGAAAAGGAAGTTGATGAGCCAAATTTAGATCTGAATGTGGAAAATGAGTTACTTGGAAGGGACGATTATTCAAGGGACAATTAAGATTAATTATAACCTCTCAGAAACATTTATTATCTTCAGAATTTATTCAAGGCATCATTGGTTTTTCGAAGAGAACAGGAGACCAAGATAATACACTAAGGGTCAAGACAATTCAAGAACTCACTTGGCTTCTAAGTTTTTGTTAGTGGTTACTAAACTTAAGGAACAAAGTTTAGATTGAGTCTTTTTGTTATGTTCTCTTTCTCTTTAAACATGTGGATGAAGTTCCTTTTGCTACTAGTAATTCATTTTATTAATTTCATCGTGCATATTATTTCTCTTATTTCTATTATTTATTTCAGTAACCATCACATAGGGGGGAACTGTTGGAAATAAGCTTATGTGCTTGTTACTTGAAATAAGTTGAGTCTATGTCTATATCTCTCTAACTAACATTATCAAAATGTTTCAGGTTGGAAAGATCCTGAATATTCAACAAGTGTTTGAAGAATTAGATGTTGGAGCACTTGAAGTTGACATGGAGAACTTGAAGTTGACATGGAGCACTTGTTAAGCATGGAGCTCTTGAAGTTAAAATGAAGCACTTGTGGTTGACATGGAGCACTTGACGAAAGCAATTTGGTCCACCATGATCTCAGATGGCACATCTAGATAATATGTGGAGCGTCAAGACGTTGATGGCTCAACATGAATATTGGTGGCTCATCTAAAGTCAATGGACCATCATGATCACATTGATGGCTCATCTCAAGTCAATGGATCAATATGATCACATTGATGGCTCAAAAAGATTGTACATGGCGCATCATCTACAATGATGGCACGTCCAAATTCTCAATGGCATATACAGTTCGTCCATGGTCCATCATGAACACGTGGTTGTACATCTTCAAGTTCAAGACACATTCCAACATTCAAGTAACAACTCAACTTGATCAATGACACATCTAGAAGTTGATAACATTCTAGAAGATAATGGAGCAACATGATGCTCATATTTCTCAACATACTTTCAATGTTGATCATGAAGGTTCAAGAGATATGAAGACTCAAAACTTTTATGGAACCCTAACAGAATACTAACATAATTAGAATATTCCATCCATTCTTCGTTAAGTAGGGAAAATGTGTCAACTGATGACTAAGTCATGATGACGTGTCAACTGATGACTAACACCTGATTGGTCAAGCCATGTCATGGGATTTTCCAAAGCCTATAAATAAGCCCCTTGGGCTCCATTAGAAAGTTGTTCAATTCCTTCTTCTTCTTGCTCAGTCTGCTTTTTTGTTGTTTAGACTAGATTTTAGAGAGTTATTTGAGTGTTTTATTGTGTTTACCATTCAAACTCGTGTAACCAAATCTTTATGAATATGAGACACTTTTGAATCATGGATCTAGAACATACAAAATCGTTTTTATCATAAGTTTGGTTGATTCATAAATCTTTATTTTCCGCATTACTTCCCATTTGACGATTCTAAAACTCTGTTTCGGTATTTTCAACACTCGGACTCTTCAAGTCTAGGTTTACTTAGTTTTTCTCATTTCTTCATAGGTGATCCGGATAACAAGAATTAAAAATCAAACATTCATTGAGTTTGAAACTAAAAAATCTATATAGAAACACAAAAAGAAGACCAGATCTGAAAACTAATCACATGAAAAGTACTAGTCTATGCAGAACTGAAAAGTATTTTTTTTAGCTAGACATGACTAAAAACGAAACTAAATTAGAAGAAAGAAACATTAACCGAATAATCTTCTAAACTAAATAAATGAGATGATTTGCAGCCTTCAGATCTTTACAAATCGCTGAAAGGTATCAGAAATCATCTTCAAAAGTGTTTTCTGTCGTCTGGAATCGTCTAACCTTCTAATATGATAATGAGGGTTGTATTTATACTCAAGAAAGATGCTTCTGGAGGAAGAAAATGAAAAAATGTGATCGCAGATCTCAAATATGCTATCGTAGAAAATACAATTTTTTCCCGATTTACCCCTGAATGATGTACGAAGTTAGCTTCAACGTTTTCAGGACTTCGAGACAAAAGTTAAATCGCAGAAGTGATATATGCGATCACATATTTTTTTTCTTCCAGATGACTTATTTCGACCCTAGGAAACTGCGTTGAATTTATGCAATCGTAGAAAAAATGCGATCACTTCTACGATCGCATTTTGGCTTATGTGATCATAGATTTAGCCTTTTCACATACACGCAAGTCATCCAAAAAAATTTCTTGTTTTCGGAGCATTTTGAATCTCGTGAATCGGAGTTACGAGTCATAAGATATGATAAAAATATTGGCAGAGGGTCAAAGCTGGCAACAACATCCTTTAGGCTTTAGATTGTAGCAATCTGTCTTCGTAGGATCAATTTGATCGAATGTTTCTTGGCCAAAAAATCTTCCAAGCATTCCTCAACATCCTCAATAAGTTCCACGCTCCATTTTAACTACAATGCTCCATTAAACAAATCTAAAGCTGCTCTCAAAGTACTACTTCACTCGAATTATCTGAAAACAACATAAAAACACTAGCAATACGGGAATTCTGATAAAAGATATGAGTTTAACATTATTTAAACAAATGGCATGCAAATGCACAAAATAAAAACTACCTTAAAAGATGCATAAAATGACATTTATCATATATATAGTGGTGGTTTGTGTGATGATGGTGGTTGAAAAGAATAAAAAATATAGAAAGCTCTAATGGAACCTCGAAGAGGCCTTTTGTTGTATCTAGGGAACCCATTCGCCACTGAGCTTGATGTAACACGGGTAAAATCAAAAACAGAAGTTGAAGAGGAAGGCAATGATGACCTCACAGTCGTTCCCTTACCATTCGCACCATCTGCTTCTGGTGCATCAACAATCAGAGCAATATTTGGCACCGATGCTAGAGCTGATGCTGGAGGAGGAATATTAGTTCCGAAAATGGCTTCAGGAAGGAGCACCCATACCGCTAGGTAAATCAATTTTCAGGTTTATTTTTAAGGTATAGGATTTTCTTTTGAATTAAGTGAGACAAACATAGAGAGAGGGGGGGGGGGAAGAGAGAGAGAGAGAGAGAAAGAGAAAGAAAGAAAGAAAGAAAGAAAGAGACAAAGATATATATATATATATATATATATATATATATATATATATATATATATATAGAGAGAGAGAGAGAGAGAGAGAGGGGATATGGCTAGGCACATGGACCATGAAATAAAAAAATAAAATAAATAACTGAAAAGACGAAAACACCCCTAACATTTAAAATGATGTGAGACTTAACAGATGTTTTAGATGACTAGTTAAGTCGAGGGACCAATTATGCGTTGAAGATTCAATTTTGGATCATCCGTACGTGGAAAAAAAAAACTGGCCTGAAACTATATTTTTTTTTGGGTAAACTATAGGGACTAGTTTTACAATTTACTATTATTTTAACGTAGATCATCTCTATGGTTCACTTGATTTCAGAATCGAATGATTTGGTAGGGGTGAAAAAGGCAAATGGATTTTATTGTATTAATATTCAAAATTATAAATAATAATTAATCTTTTAAAAACAAAATGAAAAGGGGGAAAATTGGTCTTTTATACGAGGTACAAACTAAACACGTAATAAAAACCAACAATAGAAATTAGAAACGATACAAATTAAAATAAATAAGTTAGGAAATACAGGGACCGTTCGTGTAATTTACCCAAAATATTGGTGTAATTTACTCTATTTTTAACTTTGGGAGCGGCAATACTCAAATGGCATTAATTTGTAAGGTGAGAAGGTCACATGTACGGCACGTGATAGAAAGAACACAGTAACGGGAATATTCTTCTTATGTTTGTGGATTAGTTAAAATCTCAAACGGTCATCCCCATACTTTGTGGATCTTGACTCTTTTTACTCCAGTTTTTTCGATTTTGTGTCTCATTTATGGTCATCGAATATCGTTATCCGTTTCAGATGTACGGTATCTAATAAATGTTGAAAATACTGTTATTTATATCTTTATATTGTAAATAACAACTTTTTGTTTTTTTATAAAACCACTTCACACCAATTATTACTATGCCACGCATCATATGCACAATACTTGATCTTTCGCAGCTGTTTGTTTTTCAGAAGACTTCTGATTTAAAAACTGTTGCGCGTGTGTTGCGTGGCTCAACACTAAACCAACTGTTTCAAACCTCTTAGTTTAACTTACTGCAGCAGTCTGCAGACGTTAAAAGATTGGTTGTGTTAAGGCGACATGTCGACAAACACTAGGTATTCCAATCTGACGACTGATTGGACATGTTGCATATTGACATTCCAGTCCGATGACTGATTAGGCCAAGGTACTCTAATATGCTGAGTGTGGGCCGTTATACATGATATTACATTTGTTATATCAAGTATTTTAGAGGAAATTCACTAAACTTTATGCTTACCCAGTTGTTTATATTTTCACGTTCTACCGTTGATCGTGGGAAGGCGAAGCCATGACTCTACACACTCATCAACGGTATTGATGATTTCACGTTTCTTATATTACTCTTATTTTCGATAAATGTATTTTGGAATAAATGTTTTTTTCTTAATAATGGATTTATAAGCAAATATGAATCGATTTCTTGACCAAAGCTTCAGTTTTTTGAAGAATAAAACTCCAAAAGCGATTTTATGTTTGATTTTTGAAGAGCAAACTTAATTTCCAGAAAATAAATCAAAGATTTCTGAGTGTGTGTGTTCATGTTTATCTTTTTTTTAGTGTGTGTTCGTGTTCATCTTTTTTTGTGTTCGTGTTCATCTTTTCAAATTTCAATTTTTAAATAAGAAACACAATAACACACACACATAAGATCTGGGTATGTATTCTTGAAAATCAAATAAAGATATATGAGGATTTGAAAATCGAATGAATATATTTGAAGATCTTAAAATCGATGTGTGTGTTCTTAAACAAAAACCGTGTGTGTGCTCTTGAAAAATGTGTGTTCTTGAACAATGTGTGTTCTCAAATAAAAAATCTTGGTTTGATCTGATTCGAGTTCCATTTGTGAAAATGAGACGTTATATATAAACATTAACAACCTCATACACTTCATCAATGATTATCCTACATTCATAAGTACTGAATAAGTAAAAAAAAAAAAATGACATATTTTGAAACAAAAAAATATTAATGACTAAATATATACAAAATATTAATGACTAAATGTGTACAAAATGATAAATACATTACCCTATTAAGTTATTTTTCCGGCTAAACTTGAGTAAACGGTCATAAGGATTGAATGCGTACAATTTAACAAGTTGAAGGGGGTAAATATAGAATAAAAAAAATTCAATGACCAAATACTTACAAATCAAAAAATATATTACATTTTAAGTCATAATCCCTAGCGAAAAACTGACTATTAACTATATACTAGTTTTTTTTTGTTAGTTTATGAATTAATAATGTTTGATAAAAAGAAATAAATAATAATGTTTGATAAGAAGAAATAAACATTTAGATATAAAACTAAAAATTAGTTTTAGATATCCTTAGCCGCATAAAGCCTAATATAGATTCAAATATTGAACCATGTTACCACTTTGTAAAAGAACCTAGTTAAGTTGGTTATGACTATTAACATTTTATTAATATAACTGCCAATGACTTTGACTTTTCCATTTTTTGTTGATTTGTTTCTTTTTTCCATAAATTTATATAGTGTTTCTTTCATGTAGTAGTTATTAAAAAGGTGACAATTCCCATCTACTCATTCATGAATGAATTGATTGGGTTTGTATTTTATATCTAACGGAATAAATATACGAAGTCGCAAATTTTAGCTACAATATAAAATTCGACCAACTTACGTAATAAAAATATTCTATGTATAATACTCAACACATCAATTTTATAGAAAATCAAAAGAAAATCAACAAAGTTCGTATAAAATAAACCTCGTACATTTTAACAAGCTTTATTAAATCCGATTAATACAAACACCAAATTTTAGAAACACGTGAATATTACACTTGTTAAAATTGTAAAAATAATAATAATAATAATAAATAAATAAATAAATAAATAAAAGATTATAACAAGTTGTTACATGGATGGATGGATCTCTACGTTCACAACTGTCAGAGTATCATGTTTAGGTGTTCCATTTTTTTATTATAATAAATCAGATTTGAATTAAAATATAGTGTAGTTGTTTAGCTACTAATCCATTGTTTAAAGTTAATTGAGTTAATAATAGTTTAATGCTAAAAAAATGCTGCATCTATATCTAAACAAATAATATCAATGATTGTCCTTTGTGTTTGTATAGATTCTAAAGTCAAAACAAGATATCTTTTTGTAAATGATTCAAAAATTCAAAAATCAAATAGGATAAGCACTTGTTCATGCTTAAAACATACATAATGAATTGGCATACAACCAAATGATATGTTGTACGACTATTTGACGCACCATTTGCTTGATTTTTTTACATTTAAATATACAATTGCAACATCTTGTTAGGCAAATCAACTTGAGCATGGAATATGATAATCAATTATGGATATCAAAATGGATTTTTTTTTAAATTAATATTTTGACACTTACATGGGTATCGTAGAAATTATTCAAGGTTAGTGCATACAAAACGAAAACTTCGATTTTAGTCAATAAATTGGAAGTCATCGACTAAATTCATGTTTGAGTAATTGTTAAAAGCTTACATATATCAAAAATACCGATTCAAAACGATATTCTTACAAGTATTGACATCATAAATGCAAATAGCATGGACGATTGAAAGCAATTTTAGACAAAGTTACCTTTTAGGACCAACATTTCAATACTAACGTTGTTGGTACTAACATTTCATATAACTCAGGCACCATGGTTTCACACACAATTTTCAGTAGCAAAATTTTATGACCAAATTATTCCCACAGACAAGAGTAGTATGTTTAACATTTGCGATCCTCATCCTTAAGGACCTGTATTTGTAATCTTCAAAGTCATTTAGATGTTGTTCGATGACAGATAAAGAAAACATGTACCATTTGGCCCCACAAGAAGTCCCGATCCCCTTGACCCCACCATAATTGTGTTCGGGATCAAATTAGCTTATACAAATCTATACTTGGTACCTACTCACTTGTAATCGAGCACAACATAAAATCACATTTGTTACTTGCGTAAATTGCATATATATTTTATCAATATTGTTCCATAAGTATACATTATACTCCATGTTCTCATATTCCCAAGATTTTAGTCAATTTACATACGAACATAGTATTGGTATTTGCTTAATTTCTTGTGTTTACGGATTTAATTGTTTTGTTGTAAGATTATCATATATAATTATCTGTGGAATCTCAACATATGGAACAAATAATTTTCTATTATTTGTGAATCTCATGCATATACAACAAATTGTTTTTTAAAAAAAAATATATTGATTCCACAATTTTGTAAGTATCCAAGCATTTTGATGATCACTACATCTCTTGTTCTTTTTATTTTTTCTAAAGCATTGAATTATATTAAGCTAGCAAAAAGCTAAAAGAAAAACCTCAATCTCTTTTTACCCATACTTTCCAACATTTATATACTTAGAAGTGTGAAAAAAATATGATTTGTTCACAAATCTACACAATATGAAATAGAAATACATAAGTATTTATATTTACTATAGTGATAATTGTTTAAAGCTTGCAATTTCTTAAGTTCAAAATACTCAACAAATACATCAAATGGAATGAAGAATTTACTTGTAATAAACTGTAAATAAAGAGTTGGATTTATATCTTTTGACATATCAAATCTAATTTTCAACAGATGATAATTCTTTTATCAATTTGAATTTTTATCGTGGTTTATACTTTATATTAGCCAAATAAAGCAGATTTCTCTAAAAAAAATGTGAGGACAACATTAGGAAGGCGTCAACCGTTAATTAACGGTGACCGTTACTGTCTATCCACAAATGGGAAGGGGCGACCCAATTTTTTGATGTCGTTTACCATTTCTTTATACAAAATAGTATTTGGATTAAATAATGAATAGTTAATTGTTTTCATTTTCATAATCAGCAATGGTTGACCCAAAAATAATGCACATCTAAAATTTAAAATAAAAAAACTAAAAAAAAAAAAGTAATTTTCGAAGACGGTTTCCGTCACAAATTATCATTAAACTGACGAATTTATACTAAATTTATAATTATCAGACTTTACGATGGATTGTCAACGGATTCATAATATATTTGTGATGGATTTTTAGTTAACTTTTACTAAATTTATAATTGAAAGAAAATTTTATAAAATAAACATGTCCTGTATATTTGATCCACTACATGAATCAAGATATCGATATCGTTTCTATTCAAGAAAACTCAATATGTTAAAGAAACAAAGATCGACACATATATAAGGTTTAGAGATAAAAATAAAACAAAAGTTTCTTAAATCAATAAATTTTGTAGTTAAATTACCAAAGATCATAAACAATAAAATAAATAAATAAATGCAGTTGTAGCTTGCTTAGATATAAGGCAATAGTCGCAATACACTTTCTTCGTGGCAGTTTTTTATTACATAAAAAAATAACAATAAAATATATAAAATAAAATGAAATAAACACTGGCTACTCTTCCTCAAGTACGATGAAGAACAACTTGAACAACTTGAACAACTTGAATTGGTTGCAGCTTGAGTCAAAATTAATCATTAACATAAATAAGTTATCCATAAGTTTTTCATAAAGCATATATATTTTACGGTTTTTAGGAGTTTTTCTATATGTGGAGTCATTATAATAGTATAAAGTTGACAATATATATATATATATATATATATATATATATATATATATATATATATATATATATATATATATATATATATATATATATATATATATATATATATATATATATGACACGTGTACTATACGGTTTGATTAAAATAAAAGTTAAATATCAAAGTGTAAATATTAAAACCTCAATAGTGTATTTTAACTCGGAATTAATGATACAATCATAATGTCGTACTATAAAATATAAATTTTAATATAAAAAAGTTATACTCATATATAGTTACATAGTGTTTTATTTAAAATATTTATAATGAAATAATTTAGTTTACTAATAACTTCTATTATATTATTATTCTCAAAAGGATGTTTAAACAAATTTTATTTAGAAAATAAGAACAAAAAAAATCTAAGAAAAATATCAAAAAAATAAGCTAGTAGTGTAATTTTAAATTCTTAGTATAATTTTAGGCTAATAAAATCGAATAAGAAAAATAAATAGAAAATTGTTTTAAATTACCTTAAATGTAGGAATTGAAATTTGGAAGGAACTTGTATTATTAAATACTCATAAGTACATAATTATTGAGGCGACCTAATTTTGTGAGACCGTGAGACGCAATCCTAGTCACTCATTTAGTAGATAAAAACCATTTTTAAAATGCAAAATAATTGAAATTTTTCAAAAAAAAAAATTCAAATATTATTTTCGGAATTTATATTTTCCAAAAAAAAATAAAAAAATACCAAATAAATAAATAAATAAATAAATACATTTATTGCATATTCTAGTAGAATATTAGAATATTCTACATATCTGACAAATCTAGTAGAATATTTTAATTTTCAAAAATTCGCATTAGAATATTTACAGAGTAGTATTCTATTAGAATGTTTAGCGTATTAAAAAAAAAAAAAAAAAAAAAAAAAAAAAAAAAAAAAAAAAACGGTAATTTTTTTAGGTAATTAAAGTTCCAAAAATGATAATTAAAAAAAGAATTTTTAAATTTTTCCTTTTATTCTGCATTTGAAAATTATTTTTAGATTTGGTTTCATGGTCTTACAAAATTAGGATGGTCTCAAATGAACCTCAATATATATATATATATATATATATAGGAGTATGATCAAATGAGAACACCTAAAAGGTTGAGAACGCGAGAACAGATCTAAGCCTTCTAAATTTTAAAATCAAAGGTTAATATTATCGGACCATTTATATAAATTTTGAAAGTTATAGGATTAAACTGTAACTTCCTAATTACCTAAAAGGGTACTATAGTCATTAGGTTTTATCTTATTTTTATCAACTCCTAAAATCACTCTCTCTCTCACTCTCTCGTTTCCTTTAAACCTTAATTGATGGAAGCCAGGACTAAAAAAAACGTCCGCCTCTTCCCTCTCATATCTCCACTACTGACTACAAGCATCACCATTTTCATTATCTTTTTTCACTTGTTCTTCTTCTTCTTCATCATCTCTTTTTCTCACAAGTCCTCCAAAAACAACTTCCGGAACATCTTTCTGTGAGATCTCAACCTTCCCATCATCATCATCATCTTCTTCATCATCACTCTCCGGAAGCTCAATCTTTTCCTGGTTTTGGATTCTAGAGGCGGTTTCCAACGACTGTACACCGCCACTCACAAATCCAAGCTTTCGGTTGCTAGAATCCATGGTGGTGGTGGTCGTTTGGGGGCGGCAGGTGTCAGTTGTCTATCTAAAGCGACCATTTCGTCTTCAAGGACACCGAATTTCTTTAATGTGTCTATGGCTTCATCGACTGTAGGCTTTTGCATTAAGTACTCAGGTAGCATCATGTGTGTCTGTAACAAACAATAGTTAATATTTATTTTTTTATGACGAGTATACCCCTCTACCATTAATATTTAACATGTGGATAACCAAATTTGAAATATTAGGTTTTGGAAGAAATGAGAATCAAATTGAGATCTTATTGGTAGGGAATGGAATCGAATGAAATTCCTTTGCAAATCTGCAGAATACAAATAATGACAAATGACAGAATCACCCTTGATTTCTTGTAGCTTCTATAGATACATGTTTGAAAAATAAATTATAAATACTTGTAAAAAGGCAAAATGAAAAGGTTGTGTTAGCCAATTGGTGTGTATATTTAGTGATTTGGTTTGCTGGATGATATATAATTGGATTTCTTTGTATTAATCTTTGGCTGAGTGTTCAAGAGGTAGAATGGTTGCAATGGGAGGACCAATTGGAAAATTTTATGAAGAACAGAGGCAAAGAATTAAAAAATCCTAATTTTCGAATTTTTTGGTAATAATTTCTTGAAGGGGGTGCATGAATGGTTGTATTAATTTGTGAATGGTTGTATTTATTTATGAATAGCATGTGTATTCATTTATAAATAACATTGTAGTCATGTGTGAATGGTTGTATTTATTTATGAATAGCATGTGTATTCATTTATGATAGAATGTGTATTAATTTATAAATAACAGTGTATTCATTTGTGAATTGCAATGTATTCGTATGTATATGATTGTATTTATTTATGATTAGTAGTGTATTCATGCGAATGAGTGTATTCATTTATGATTAGAAGTATTCATTTTATGAAAAAATGATAATTTTTACACTATTTTTTATTTTCAATTTATGAAAAATGCATTGAATTATTTGTAATTTGACGTGTTTTCATTTTTGATTGGAAGTGTATTGATTTGGGATCGGATTTCTGTTCATTTTTTTAAAAAAACAAAACCGTGAAATAGTAGAAAATAATATTCTTTTAAGATTTTCTTTTCAGATTTAAAATAAAAGGAAATATTAATTTTTTTTAGGTAATTTTTGAAACTATCATAAATATTTTTTTTGGGAAAAATCATAAAAAAAAAACATTTATATATATTTCATTAACTAAAAGGAAATATTAATTTTGTTAGGTAATTAAAATCATTATCCCTAGATTTTAGGAAATCATTAATTAATATTTATATAAAGTTACTAATATACACTTATAAAATGATTGGTCCAGAACTGTTCTCGCGTTCTCAACCTTTTAGGTGTTCTCATTTGATCCTCTCCCTATATATATATATATATATATATATATATATATATATATATATATATATATATATATATATATATATATATATATATATATATATATATATATATATATATATATATATATATATATATATATATGTATGTATATATATATATATATATATGTATATATATATATGTATATATATATACATATACATATATATATATATATATATATATATATATATATATATATATATATGTTTATGAATGTTTATTTATTTAAAAAAATTATGAATTTTGATATTTTTAATTTTTTATTATAACAAATAATCTTTAAAAATTGAATAAAAAATATGATTGAGTATTTGTTAGAACTCATTATATGCAAATCCAATTTACTTAGATACACATTTTTATTTAATTTAATGGTTGTGATTTTAAAAATCTTAAAATAGTTATTAATTTTTTGTAGCATTGAATCATTGACGAGCTTATGGTCAAACCATATAATTTTTTTGTGACATTGAATCATTGATGACCTCAGCTAAACTTTTAATAATTTCAATTAAAAAAAAACTTTATTACTTCCAATAAGTATTAAATACATTTGGATCTCAATTTACAACTTTAACTAACTTTAAAATTTCGTGACAAAATATATTAGAAACAAAATCCAATTTATCAAGATGTTACTAACATCAAAAGTCCAATTCATTGAATTATCCAAAAATTGCCATAAACATTATTTCTCAATGATAAAATCCTCAAAGTTTGACAACCTATCGTCTAATAGGAAATAAAGAATTCGATAATTCTTAAATGTCAATTTCTATGCCGTTGAGCAAGCAATCAAAAAATAGAAAACAACATAGAATTTATGTGGTTTGGTAGATACAATATACGTCCACACATAGAAACCAAATAGTCTTATAATACTTTACTATTTACAAAAACGATGCATTATAATCCATAGTTACCAATATTTATAACAAAAAAATCCCTAGCTACTTTGGGTCTAGCCCACTTATTAGAAAATTTGGAATAAGAAAATAAGTTCAAACCACAGGGGTTCCAATGCTTCATTATCCGCACTCTACCGACTTATGGCCTAACAACTATCATCCTACTCCAAACGCTTATCCCTTTGAAATTTTCATCCGGGTTTGTTCCATTCGTTTTAGGTCGGGCTATTTATTTGGATCACCAAATCCAAGTCACACTCTAACACATAAAATTTGCATTGCATCTTAATTATTACTTTATGTTAGGATTTTTCTGCAGTTAATCAATAATGAACATTGACATGGTTGAGAGGTTGTGAAGTTGTCTACTGAATCATAATTCTCAATTGAGAATGCATACAAGAATATAAGGATTTATGAAATTTAACTAAATAACCCCGAAAAATAGATGAGACAAAGATATATTGTAATACCTCCTTAAACAAAAGCAGGAAAAATGTGATCCAACTTGAGTTTGGAGAAAATATAGTGAAACAACTAAGCAAATAAGTTTTAATGAAAATCTCTAGATATTAAATGGTTGTAGAGATCGAGAGAAGTTAAACAATATTATCAACAACGTTCTGGTGAACATATGGCATTCAATTTAGATATTTTTCGTACGCTCATGAAAGACATCACTGTGAGCAATCTGAATTGCATTGTTGTAGTCACACCAAGTGGGTTAGGAAGAATATCAGTCACCACCATATTGGTTCTAGTATTGTAATAACAAGAGCTCGATAACAACTATTATAATATAATGAGTGGCAATACTGTTCCTTACTTTGTCATGATATTAGAGAATCCTAGAGAAAGAAATAGTAACCAACAGTGGATTGTCTCTCAATCAAATCACCATCCTAATCAACATAAACCATAATTTGACTAATTATTTGGATTGCATATTTGAGATCGTGACATGTAACAATGAGATAAACCAGCAAACCAACTAATTTTGATAAGCAATATGATCATTAAGAGGAGTACCACTCCTATGAACTAAGTGGTGTTTGATTCAAGAGACATCTAAGCGAATTTGTAATATGTAATACCCAATTAAGGTAGAAGATTTATACTTTTCTTATTTACTTGAAATTATCGACATACATTAAGTTCTTCCCTCACATGAATGATTACTTTAACAAAACATTAATTTTTCTCCGAGGAAATTATATTCTACCCATTTAATTTTTGTTAGAACGACGATATTACGTCATGTTCCGAATCATTTCCTAATGCGGAGTGGAGACCCGATGACCGAGTATCATCAGGCTTAGGGCATCTGAGGAAAAGAGATTTACACCCATTTGGGTGTGGGTAATGTAATTTGGATGATCCGAGAGTTCGGTTTGTGTTTGGAGCCAATGGGTATTTCGATAAAGTGTCAGTTTAGGCTTTTATGG
Organism: Lactuca saligna; assembly: GCF_052625555.1. Lineage (NCBI taxonomy): Eukaryota > Viridiplantae > Streptophyta > Magnoliopsida > Asterales > Asteraceae > Lactuca > Lactuca saligna. The sequence goes on from NC_136422.1 coordinate 152,393,915, forward strand.
AAATTAGATTTTTGTTCGGAAGTTTTAATGCAAGTATGAGTTGATAAAAGTGTAGAGCTTCTCGTGACCTCTTCATGGATATAAGGACCATCGGAAATGTACTTATAATGAAGAAGTTATGGCCTTTGGAAGATTCATGGTTTTAGGGTTAAACCCAATAGGCGGGGCGTACACAAGTTACGCATGGCGTACTAGTGTAAAACCCAGTACACGGGGCGTATATTGGTATACGTTGGGCGTACTAAGGAAAATGATCATGAAGCCTTAAGGGAGTACAATTGGCGTGCCAAAAGTATGCAGGTCGTACTTTAGTCAAACCCAAACCCTAAGTTATAGTCTTGGACTCTATTTAAGCTCCTTAACTCACCACCAAACCCCACTATCTTTATCATCCATCCCTCTAAACTCTAGAAACGAAATCCTAGCTCCCATTTGAGTGGTTTTTGAGCTTTTGGAGGTATTTCATGCTTTTTGGTGTTCTTAGAGGAAGGCAGAACTTCTTGGAGAAGTGTGGGATTGCTTGAAGCTTTTGGATCCGGCCTTTATGCACCATGATCTATCTTTTGGAGGTATAAAGTGTGATATCCCCAAATTTCTCGGCCAGAAAATACCGATTTAGTTTATGATTTTAAAATAAAATTAGAGTAATCTTCCAAAAGATGTTGCGGAATTTGTTCCCAAAACAAAATATAATAAAAATTTATCAACGCATTTCTTAAATAAATATATTTTCATTATATAAAAATAACTTCGGTATGTCATGTTCTGATACAGACCAAAACCATAAACAGTACATTATATGCATTACAACAGTTATTTACAACTACTGACATATAATCCAATAATCTCTCTTCACCATCCAAATTATATTTTGGGTCCACTACCTGAAATAAAAAGCTGAGTGGGTCAGGTTTGGGAGCCTAGTGAGCATATATAGTTTTCAACCCATAAATAATAAATTTATTAATTTTCATCAACCACCAATAAATTTATTAATTTCATCAACCAAAAATAAATTTATCAATCCAAAATAAATTTATTAATTTTATCAACCAACAATAACCCTGATTACCCATTATTGTTATCCCCACTTCATGTCCCTAAACACCTATCACAAGGGACCTAGTCTAAGGATTTGCATCGGGGTGACAACACTGCTTTAGGGGATTCCTCGGCAATTGATGTCAAATAAGGCAACCATGTGGAGGATGGAGTATACCATTGAACATTAAGTTCACAAATACCTACATGTTGCGAGTCTGCTTGCATTCCACCGGACTGTCTAGAAAAGTCTGTGTTCGTCATCTATACTTCATTAGATGACTGAAACAACAACAATATCGAGGTCTCTCATCATTTTAACACACATCAACTATTTCATCTACCCATGTTATACCCAACATATTTGTAGATAAAAATACATATACAGTTTAAATCATTTTAAAACCTGTATAAAACATGCATTCAACACCCATCTCAAATAGACAAACAATAAATATACACATATCACGTATTTTATAGAAAATACTTCATATCTATGGGTAAGATGAAAGTGACTACACACTCACCTGATTTAACGATAATCGGGCAGCACTTCGTTTCTTAAAATAATATTCTTCGATGAAACCGGGATGTTTTCTAAAAAACCGGGCTTCACGTGAGCAGAGTTTCGACTTGAAAACTATTTTTCTTGGGATCTTCGGGCTCTCCGGGGTTTGCTTATGATGCTAGGATGATGTATTAGGGTTAGGGGTAATTTTTGCAACAAAAGCGAAAGTAGAGGGTGAAAGAAGCAAAAGTTTTAACATCAATTCGGTTGGCTTTGTCTGTTAGTACCCAAGTATCAAAGTTTTGTATGCTAGCTAGGGTAATACCTTGGAAAGCTCAAGTTTGCATTTATAATAGAGTAAACATAGATCCAAGGTATTTAGGGTTTCATGCACACCTTAGGAGTGTTAGAATGCTCAAAACCCAACAGTGATATCAGAGCCTAGGCTTGTTTTCAATTATACTTGATGCTACTTGTTGTTTAAGCTTGAAAAATCGATTTTTTGTTGTTCTGGATAGTGGACTCGCCGAGTCCACTGGGGGATTCATCGAGTCCAAGCACAAACTCATACAACTCGCCGAGTCGGTTCCTACACTCGACGAGTTGGTGCTCCAGAATGTAGTTTTTTGATGTTTTTTTGCTAAAATTGGACTAGGATCCATACCCTAAGCTGATTTTGAACTTATAAACCTATTTTTGATGCGGTAATGATCATGCTTATACAATTTAAAAGATAATTGTCAAAGTTTCATGTTTTGTATTAGTTTATATGGTTAGAATAATTACATGAAATTTGTTTGATTTGAGTTGTCTTGTTCTTATTAGTTTAATTTAGATCATAGACAAATTGTTTGATTTTCTTGTTAGAATTTTGATCTAAATGATTTTGATGAATTCCATAACTTGTCCACAAGTTATGGAAAATGAAAAATTTTCTTTTAAAGAAATCATTAAAGTCATAGGTTATGAACTTGAGGAGTCTTTTTCTCATAAAATTTTTTATGAACTCCATAACTTGTCCTCAAGTTATGGAATGTCAAGAGTCTTTTCATAAAATCTTTATTAAAGTCATAAGTTATGGATTCCAAAAGTTTTGAAAGTTACAAAACTTGCCCTCAAGTTTTGGAATTTGTAAATGTAAAAGTTTAACTTTTGAAACATTTAGTTCCAAACCCTAGAATTTTAAAAGTTTAAAATTCAATCCTTATACTATTATTATATTAAATGTTTAATATATATATATATATATATATATATATATATATATATATATGTATGTATGTATGTATAAGAGTAAAATCAATCTTACCGCTAGTAGGCCTCATTCACAAAGTCGATCTATAAGGGGGGGGGGGGGGGGGGGGATAAGGTTACTGCTTATAAAATGACATTTTAAAGGGTGTCCACTCTCACCCATTGCTTCCTTGACTGGTGGAGGGTCGTTAGCCGAACGGGTAGGATAGGACTCTAATTCTCCCTTCATTAAAAGTATAATGATAAATATAAAGTGTAACGCCCGTAGATCTGGGTTAGTCAATTTAGAGAGGATAAGCGTCAAAAATGACTTTTTGATATAAGAGTGTTTAGATTGAATAATCATAACATAATTTTAGTATATGTCACAAGGTTTTTGTGCATATCAAGAACGCCAAAATCCGAGTTATAACGAAGAAGTTATGACCTGTCGAAGTTTCGCGACAAAACTGACACGACACAACGCGACGTAAATAGTGAATTTATGTTAGAGCGATATTTGGCCTTAGCAATCTAAATGAAAATCGTAGAATACGTTAAACCAAGAGCTTGGATGAAAAGATCGCCCAAATCTGACTTCGTATGAGGAAGTTATGATTTTTCGAAGTTTCGGCATAGCAATGTACAGCCCGAAGTTCGGATATGAGATCGAGCGATATTTAGCCGAAACAATCCAAACGAGAATTGAAGATCTCATCGATAGTAGCCCAACGGTGAAAATACAGATGAAAATTAAGTTCAAATGAAGGAGTTCTGAATTTCGAACGGAGTTTTCCTGTCCCGACCTACTAAAAATAATATAATAAAAATAAAGTCAAAATTAGCCAACGGAGTCTAAACAAGAGTTGTAGAGCATAATATTGTCGACACGTAGATATAATGAATGTCGAAAATGGAGCTTGTATGCGAAAGTTATGAATTTCTGAAGTTTGGGGCGTGAACCCCAAGGCTGCAGTGGCGGACCTATGTAGGGCATTTGGGGTCCCGGGCCACTGCTCAATTTCCGGCACGCAGTGTATTTTTTTTTTTTTTTTGATTTTTTCTATTACGTGCACCCGCTTGAAGTACGAGGTACACCCCTACTAAAACAGTCTGCGTCCGCCACTGCAAGGTTGTGTCAAAGCTCACGAGCTGAGTATGTATTAGTGGCTCCCGAGGGGACCAGATGATGGACGTCTTCCAGGGCGAGTGGCCATGACGAACGCAATGACGTATTGAGCTCACAAGGTGAGCATATGTAGCTCACGAGGTAAGCATATGTGGCTCACGAGGTGAACCTAGCATTTTTGCCCTATAAATAGAATTCAAGGGGCAGCCGAGTTTGGTTACTCTCCCACTCCCGATACTCTCTCTAAGCCCTATTGTAACCCCCCGAAGCCCCGATATCATCCAGAGACCCAACACAAGTCCCAAAGCCCAAAGATCCCGAGAATAAAAGAGTTTTCGAGCCGAAGCTCTGCCTGTGAGAAGCCGGTTTTTGTGAAAATCTTCCAGATCTACCGAAGAATACTACTTTTACAAGCCGTAGTGCTGTCCGAGCATCGTCTAATCAAGTGAGTGTATAGTCACTTTCATAAACACGATTTTAATACAAGTATTGTTTGAATGTATTAATTATATGTTTTGGGTGAGTGTGTAGTCACTCTCTTCTAACACATAAGTATGAAGTATTTGCTATGAAATACGTGCTATTTGTTTATATATTGTTGTTTATTTGAGATGTTGGTGGAATGGATGAACTATATAGGTTTTAATGAGTTAAACTGTATATGTAGTTTGTAACTACAAATATGTTGGGTAGGACATGGGTAAATGAGATCCGTGAGTATGGATCAGATCAAGAGGTTAGTTTTAGATCCGTGAGTAGGGATCAGATAAAGAGGCTAGTTTTAGATCCGTGAGTATGGATTAGACCAAGAGGTTAGCTTTAGATCCGGGAGTATGGATCAGGTAAAGAGATAAAACTTGTTATTAATATGGGAGTATGGATTAAGACTAAGTTAATTGTCCCTAGTTTGGGAGTATGGATTGGGCACAGTTATTGATCTGGGAGTATGGATCAAATCAGGATTAAGGTATATTTAATTGTCCTTATTTCTGGAGTATGGATTGGGTACAAGTATTGATCCGGGAGTATGGATCAGATCAGTAGGATAGTTTTAGATCCGTGAGTATGGATCAGGTGGTTTTAGATATGTGAGTATGGATCAGGTGAAAAGGTTAGTTTTAGATCTGTGAGTATGGATTGGGTGAAGAGGATAGTTTTAGATCTGTGAGTAGGGATCAGGTAAAGAGGAAAATTTTAGATACGAGAGTTTAGATTGTGTCGTTGTGAGGATCCATGGGGTGGTATAAGAGTTGCTTGTATATAGTGAAATTGTATATGTTTATGAGTTCTAATATATATATATATATATATATATATATATATATATATATATATATATATATATATATATATATATATATATGATATAACATTGTGGGTTGAAAACCCTATATGCTCACCAGGCTCCCAAGCCTAACCCACTCAGTTTTCTTTGCATTACAGGTAATGGCACAAGTGTATAAGTTGGTGGACTTGACGAGAGATTTTGGATTATAGATCAGTAGTTATAAATGACTGTTGTAAGGTCTATTTTATACTGTTTATGCTTTTGGTCTGTATCGGAACATGACATCCCGAGATTTTGTTATTTAATGAAAATACATTTCTTTAAAGAAATGTTTTGATAAATTCTTATCACACTTTGTTTTGGGAACAAATTCCACAACTGTTTTCTTTAAAATATTACTCTGATTTTAAAACAAAGCATAAACGAATCAGTCTTTTCTGGCCGAGAAATTGGGGATGTCACATAAAGTAACTAAACACTTATAAATTCCCAAATCTTAGTTACTTAGGAAATGTGAACATGGTGCTAACCCATGAAATTGCACTTTGCACCTTGTTAAGTCATTATTGGAGTGTATGTGGTTAACCAGCACACTAATCTGGACTGATAGCGCGTGGAAAAGGGTAGCTTGATGTTAATCATAAATCAATTGAGCGTGTGTGGTTAACCGGCACATTGATTAGGTGGTTGTAACATTGTGTGTACCAAGCTAATTTGCATGGTTATTCACACCTTTTTTGTGATCCTCGACATCATTGTCACAAACTTGAAGGGCACACTCGAGATTTAAACATGACATTGAATTTTTCAATGAATCTTAAAGGATCTAGGAGTTTCAGTTCACTTAAAACCTAAAATTCTTTTTTGTTTTTCATGGTAAAAATTGGTAAATCTTCATTTACCTACCTTCAAATATTTTGCAGTTTGGATTACGGCATCCCTCTTCCAAATTGTATAATATTGTCTTGGGTCCTAGCCTTAATATTTCATTTGGGTGTTATGTTAAGGACTAAATCAACTATCTTGAATTTCTCCCATTGTAGATGTCTAGTTCAGACAACTATCGTCTTCCCAAATCCATTGAAACAAGATTTCCTCTTGAAGATGATGTCCCGCAATTGGATCGTGGAAGTCATACTTCATTTCCTCCACCTCCTCCAATAATTCTCCCTAACCCACAAGTTCAAAGACTTGAAAAATTCAAGGTCACTCAAGCCCTACTTGCAATGAAAAATCAATATGGAAGGCCTGTGTGTACTCACATTGTGGAGATGAAGTCACATATTGACAGGCTGAGAGTATTAGGTGTTGTTGTCTCGAGGAAGTTGGCAGTTGAATGGGTTCTTCAATCACTTCCTGAGTCACATAGTGAGTTCACTAAGGACTACTATGTGACAGACCATGACATGACCCTTATTGATCTTACCTATTTACTTGTTGCTGCTGAATCAAAAATGATTTGGCGCACTGGAAAAGCAAATTTCATTGGAAGATCTACTCCCCAAACTTCTATGGAAATTGACAATGGAAACATTGGAAGTCCAAAAAAGATTTCTCTTTCCAAGATAAGAGAAAGGCTAAGTCTGAGATTTCCCCATGTATTATTCCCAAAAAGTCTATATGTTTCTATTGCCAAGAAAATGGGCATTGGTTGCGAAGCTGCCCTGACTACCTGAAAGATCTGAGAAAAGGTAGAATCGAAAAGTTTGACTCTGCTTCAAGTTAGTCTACTGTCTAACTTTATTAAGTTCCTAATTGTTGATTCTTAATACATGATGTGACAAGGTTGCATTTTGATGTTTTGTAGGATCATGCAAAGGGAAGGAAGCTTAAGGGAAGAGTACGTTGAATCTGATCGCGAAGATGGATTTCAATCGCGTGGTTCGAAGATCGGATTTTTGAGTTTCTGCTTAGGAGTTATGATAGATTGCTAGGAAATATGTAATAACATAGTTTTCATTTGTAATTGAATTGTAAGGAAAAGTTTTTTCCACATTTTATAAATAAATAAAATTTTGTTTTATTTTATCTCCTTACAATGGCATTTGTGAAATTGATGTTTGTATGTTTCTATGTTAGCAATATGAATTTGATTCTTTCATTTGTGGTAATGTCAAATTTTACCAAATAAAGAAAGATTCTCATCACCCAAGTTTCAATTGGATAGAAACTTGGAATCATACAACTTGTATTATGAATGAGAATTTTCATATTTGGTAAATTAAGACTAATTCCTTGTTCACATGTATATGTGAGTCAAGTGGAGGACTAGGGGATCGGGTACATTGGGTGTGTGTTGGTCAAGATCCACCACAAAGAACGATAAGACTATTCATCATGATTTACTAAAGTTTAGTAAATATGGTTATGCTTACAAGTTTACGTATTATTCTGAACATTGGAAAAGTTTCAATGTATGGTAGGACGAATAATAAGAATCAAATTAGGCAGAAGGATAAAATTTTCTCCAATCTGAAAGGATGGGAGAGTACTTTAGTATTATGTTTTATGATCATCTTAATGATTATGGAAAACCATATCACAATTGATCCTCTAAGGACACCTTAGTACACTTGTATGGCTAAGAAGAGGAATCTTGAATTGTTGAAATGGTTAAATCAAGAAGATGAGTCATATTTCGTTCCAAAAACAAGTCTTAGAGTCATACTCCAAGATTATGTGTTGAGTGACATTAAGTTAAGAAGGTTTATAACACTCATCAAATGTAGAGTAATATGTTTCTTACTCTTGTACATTTGAAATTGGTAAGTTGTGATGTTTTGGATAAAACAAAGACCAACTAAGGCCAATTGTGTGAAGTATTAATCTTGAAAAGAATCCACACTAAATCTTGAATTTTTTTTTTCAAGGAATGTATCATGACAAGAGAATCTTATATGTTAAGAGGTCAGCGGGAGTCTTAAAGATCTTGAAAGGTTCAAGAACTAATCAAGACTAAAGCTATTGTTAAATACTAGCACACGACTTGAGGTTTGTAACCTATCGTGTTGATATATTCTTGTTTCTATGCCCATTCCAGTTAAAGTTGACTATGCATGTGGGTTCTATGAGTTCTCAGTTGTTTGTGTAACGACTTGGAAGCAATGGTAGGCCCTTGTTCTGCCAGGTGGCAAGCAATTAAGATTGAACAAGTTCAGTCCATATGAGTATGGATTTTTCACTAACCTTATCTTGTGATTATGGTTATGACAAATTCACATGGATAGAAACACATACACCATAAAATCTAAGAGTCATAAGGTTTCTCTCCGACTCATAAAAATGATAGTGAGGAAACGCTTTCACTAAGTAGATTTTAAGGAAATAGAATTGTGATATTTTCTTTCTCAAATTCAATTATGATTACGGCATCCCTTTTCATAATTTGAATTGTGAGAAATGGCAAAGGGTCTAAGCATTACATATTTATGGTTATAAATTCTTAAATTGTTTAGACACACATGTGAGCTATCTGAGGAAAGATGTATGATTTTGACAAGACTACATAAAGTCTTATCGAAGCATCTCGTATCAGAAATCTGAACTTTGGTAAGAAAGCCAATAAGTATTGATTTTTAGAAGTCCAGCTGATTTCTGGATACATGTTAAAGCTAGCGGAAGCATAAGTGTAAAGCTAGTAAGATAATAATTATAATGCTAGTGGGAGTATAGTTATTATGGAAAGTGTTGCAAGTTAGCAGTGTTAATCATAGAAAACAAAAGTTTCAATTTGCAAAGATGCAGGGTTTGAAAAGTTGTTTTGCTATAATTAAGGGAGAGGAATTTATACTTCATTTCAAATATAAAAGCTTAGATTGAGATTTTAATCAATTTTAGTCATATATATATATATACATATATATATATATATATATATATATATATATATATATATATATATATATATGAATGTTATGTTGGAATGGTTCAACATAAGGAAATTCTATATATGGAAAGGTTAATTGCATTCTCAAAAATTGGTTATTATTACGACATCCCTCTTCATAATCTAAATTTTGAGAACATGGCAAATGGAAATATTATTTCAAAAGAATGATTAAGTATCATGTCTTTATGTTAGACATTATGAATCGTATCCCATATGCTTCGGGTATAGGATCGATTGTATATGCTATAATATTATCGTGTTCTAAATTTTCCAAATACCTAGGGCATTAAGAGAGTAAAAAGGAATAGAACCGGATTTGACTAAAGTGGTTAAACAACTGTTAAGGACAATCCAAGGTTCGTTAAAGATTGGTTGCTTAAGGAAAGTTGGTAGTATAAAAATGGATGAACTATATTGACATATTCTGAAGAGAGGCAACTCTTGTTCAGAATTGATAGTCAAAATGGGAATATGAAATGTTTCCATATTGGGAGTTGAAGAATAGATGAAAAAGTAAGAAACTTTCATGCAAGAAGGATGTTAAAAGGAATGTACTGTGAATTTGAGACTTCATTTCCATGGAGTTGTCTTGTAATAGTCTCCAAAAGGAATATTTTGTAATATCATTGGTCAATTCTTTGTGGCTTTTGGCACCTAGACATTACAAAAGAATCATTGCATGATAAGTCTAGAATCTAACACTTTCTAGCAGTTACAAGAATTTGGAATTCTTATACCTGCAATAAGGATTTGGAATTGTGAAATGAGCATCATTGAATGTTTTCAGATGATCTATTTCAAAAGTCAGGACCATATACAAAAATAGTATGCATGCTTGGAGCATGGCATATCTATTGTTTTAATTCAAGCATTAGGTTGATAAATCGAAACATTATACATTGAATAATGTGTAATCAATATTGTGACTAAATAAAAGGTGTTTTTATTTATATTCATAAGTTTTGAGACCATTTTGGATTCAATATTTTCTTGTGTTTCACTTTGCATGTTTTGACTTCCCGAATAACTAAGTTATTCAAACCATCCACAGTCGATCATACTTTGGAAGTAGGTATTGAGGCAAGATTGTCATGAATGCGTCTACAGTTTGTCTAGGACAAAATGGTTGCAGTGTTCATGAGTACTCCTAGAATAAGATTCGAGCATTAGATTTAACCCATGTTCATTTGAATCACTTCATGGACTTTATCACGAGTGATCATGAGATGATAATATCTTATATTCTTCAATCGGAGACATGTGAGTTGTAGTTGCGAGTCGGTTGCACATTAACATATGTAAACGCACCAGTAACTTGGATTTTATAAAACATATCGTTGTGTGTAATTTGATAAGTAAGTACAAGCAAGCATTTGGGTTGAATTTTATCCATTCCTTTTACCCCATGTGGCTAAAACTAATATTTGTGGGCCCCTCGATGATTTAGTGATGACACCAGGCCTGTACTGATTTGATTTGTTCAATTAGTCGGTCGTCATAAATCGGAAATCGGGAAACAACAGATGGACTGAGATAATGATTTTAATCCATGTCTAAGTACATATGATATCTAGAATGGAGGAATATATGATCCCTTATCTTATAGACGTATCATTTACTAGGTCAGAGTTCGACAACGACTTTTTGTAACGCCTGTAGATTAGGGCTAGTCAATTTAGAGACAAGGAACATCAAAAAATTCCTTTTTATAGAAGATTATTTAGGAGTATTAGTCTTAACTAAGCTGTAGTATATGTTACAAGGATTTCATACATATAAAGAACGTTGAAATCCGAGTTATAACGAAGAAGTTATGACGTGTCGAAGTTTTGCGACAGAACCGGCACAACACAGCTTGACTTAAATAGTGAATTTACGATAGAGCGATATTTAGCCTTAGCGATCTAAACGAAAGTCATAGAATACGTTAAACCGAGAGCGTTCATAAAAAGAACGTCCAAATCTAACTTCGTATGAGGAAGTTATGATTTTTCTAAGTTTCAGCTTAGCAGTATATAGCCCGAAGTTCGACTTTGAGATCGAGTGAGTTCTAGCCGAAACAATCTAAACGAGAATCAAAGATATCGTTGATAGTAGTGCAATGGTGAAAAGATAGTCGAAAATGGACATCGGATGAAGGAGTAATGAATTTCTAACGGAGTTTTCCTGTCCTAGCTAACTAAAAAAATAATATATTATTAATATATTAAAAATAAATTCAAAATTATCCAATGGAGTCTAAACGAGAGTTGTAGAGAATAATCTCACCTGCGTGTGGATATAAAGAACGTCGAAAAATGGAGTTGGTATGCAAAAGTTATGAATTTCTTGATGGGTTTAATACAAACAATCCTATGTGTGCATGCAACCCTAGTATTGGATCTATGTTTTCACTATTAGTTATACAACTTTATGAACACAAAAAGAAACCTGGCATGCTACTATAATTTTCGAAATTCATATATAAAGCTAGAATACATACCTTTTGTTGTTATATAGCAATAACAACTAGTTCCTTGAATTTCCTTAGCTCTTGAAAACAAGTACCACAAGTGTAGTACCTCTAATGGAGTCACAAACACCATATGCAACTTGGATGAAGAGGAGAAGTAAAGGAGGCACCAAAAACAGTTGGAAACCCTAATAGAAGTGTTCTCCACGTTTTTGGGGCTTAAGGGGTCCTTTATATACTTGTGTGGGCTGCTAGGGTTTCAGTCAAAACCCTAATGGACAGCTTAAACTCTAAGCAGCCCATGGAACCTTCTGGACAAGGCTATGGACGAAAATATGATGGGCTTCCATCATAATTTCGTTCACCCCTTATTCCTTTAGCATTCCTTAGCCCAATAACTCAATTATCCAATAATTGCAGTCCAGTCCCCTATATTTAATTAATCTCTTTTAGTCACAAAATTAATTCTTAATTAATTATTGACTAATATTAATTAAACAATATGATTTCCCCTTTAATATATTATTCTCATAATATATTAATAAATCATATTTAAACCTTTCTCTCCTTAAATCATCCTGCATATTGCTATGGTGAAGGCAACCCAAAAGGACCATGCTCATAATCGGGTCAAGTACATACCAAAATAGTTATGGACTTAGACACTAATCCAACAGTCTCCCACTTGGATAAGTCTAATAACTATTTTCCGTATGACTTCAGAACCTGATCAGCAATCGTAGCTTTCAAAAGCCGCTGTCAACTCTGATCTTATCAGATAGCGCGTCCTCTAGATAAGGGATTATATATTCCTCCATTCTCAAGATATCGTATAGACATAAGACATGAATTTCAATCATTCTCTCTATACTGTTTCCCGACTTCCGATTTATGACGACTGACAACAGACTACAATTGAACACATCAACTTAGTCCCGGCTTGGCCAAGCGCTTAGGTGTCATCACTAAATCATCGAGAGGCCCACATATATCGCTTTTATCCCACTTTGGGTAAAAGGAATGGATAAACTTCGACTCAAATGCTCGCTTGCATTTACTGATCAAATCACACACAACAATAAGTTTTATAACACCAAGTTACTGGTGCGTTTACTTATTATCAATGTGTAACTGACCAACAAATAACAACTCACACGTCTCGGTTTCAAGAATATACAATATTATCGTCTCACTAATCACTCGTGATAAAACCGTGAAGTGATCCAAGTGAGCGTGGGTTTAATCCAATACTTTAATCTTATCAAAGCACTCACGAACTCTGCAGCAAACTTGTGCCATGTCTAAACACTTCAGACAATCTACAGACAGATTCATGACAGTCTTTATTCATACCTACTCCCAACGTATGACCAACTGTGGATGTTTGAATAACCTAGTTATTCTGGAAGTCAAAACATGCAAAGTGAAACATAACAACAATACTTAATCCTATATGGCCCCAAACTTGTGAGAGTAAATAAAACCCTTCTATTTATCCACCATATTGATTACTCATTATTTATCATTTAATGTTTCGGATAATCAAATCATTACTTGAATTATACCAACAATTGTCCCATGCTCTAAACATGCACACTTTGTTTCCTATGGTCCATGCTTTGTGAAATAGATCACCTAAAAACTTTTCCAATGATGCTCATTTCACAATTCCTTAATCCTAATTATTAGTGTAAGAACACAAGGTTCTTGCCACTACTAGAATATGCTAGATTCTAACATTTTATGCAACGATCCCTTTGCAAAATCATAGCACAAAAGTCACCAAGACGTAGCTAATGAAATTACAAAGTACTTTCTTAGAAATTGTTACAAGACAATTCCATAGATGTGAAGTCTCACATTCAAAGTACATTCCTTTGAACATCCTTCTTGCATAAAAGTTTCTAATCTAGGCACATACTCTCAATATCCAACTCCCAATATGAAAACATTTCCACATTTGCCATATGACAACTCATTCTTAATAGAATCTTATCTATTCATAATAATGTCGATATGGTCCATCCAATACCATACTTCCAACTACTTACAAGCGATCAATCCTCAGCGAACTTTGGGTCGTCCTTTGATAGTTGTTAAATTCTTTCAGTCAAAACCAATTCTATTCCTTTTTCCCTCTTAATGCGCTAGACATTTGGAAAATTTTAGAATGGTAAAATACTATAGCATTTACAATCGATCCTATACCCGAAGCGTATGGGACACGATGCATAATATCTTACATAAAGATATGATACTTTACCAATCTTTTGCCATAATATTTTATGTGTCATGTTCTCACAATTCGAACTATGAAGAGGGATGCCGTAATCATAATTGAATTTTAAGAACACACAATGTATCCTTTGACTGAAAATATTAAAATTTCTTAATCTAAGCTTTAGATTTTGAAACGGAGTATAATATTCTCTCCCTTAATTATAGCAAAACAACTTTTCAACCCATGCAACTTTGCAAATGGAATCTTTGTTTTTCTATAATTAATATTGCTAACTTGCAATACTCGCCATAACAATCATACAAGCATAACACTTATGCTCCCACTATCATGATGATTATCATATAAGCATAACATTTATGCTCCCACTAGCTTTGACATGTATTCAGAAAACAAATGAACGTCCAGAAAACAATGCCTATTGAACTTCTGAAATTCATATTTCTACTACCTGATGCTTCGATAAGCCTTTATCTAAGCTTCTTAACCTTATACACCTTTGCCTTAGATAGCTCATATGTGTGTTTAAACAATTCATAACTTATGTTACTAAGTTCCAAATGTTGAAACTAATTGCCAAATCTCACAATTCGAACTATGGAAAGGGATGCCGTAACCATAATCGAATTTAAGAATGCAATTTTCACAATTGCTATCTTCTTAAAATCTCTCTTAGTGAAAGCATTTCCTCACAGTCATTTTCATGAAGGAGGGAATCTTATGACACTTAGATTTTATGGTGTATGAGTTCCTATCCATGTGAATTTGCCAAAACCAAGGTTTGCGACAAATCCAAACTCATATGGACTGAACTTTCTTAATCTTGATTTCTTGCCCTATGGTAACACGAGTGCCCACCATGCCTTCCAAGTAGTTTAGTAACTTGTCCTTACATATCAATTTACTTTCCATCGACTAAGGCTTTAGTGTGTATTCAAATGAGAACTCATAGAACTCATATACACAATTAACTCAATTGGAATGGCACAGAAACAAAACAATGTCAGCACGATAGGTTGTAAACCTCAAGTCGTGTGCTAGTGATGATCGATAAGGTTTATTCTTGATTTGTTCTTGAAACTTTTTAAGACCATTAAGACTCCCACTGACTTCTTGACATATAAGATTCTCTTGTCAAGAAACATTTCTTGACAAACAAATATTCAAGAGTTAGTGAAGCATTTATCAAGACAAAACACTTCACACAATTGGTCCTAGTTGGTCTTTGTCTTATCTAAGACAGCACAACTTACCAATTTCAAATGTGCAAGAATAAGAAAACTTTTCCAAATTCCACATTTGATGAGTGTTATAAACCTACTTAAGACTTTTCACTCAATGTCACAATCTTGACTCTAAGACTTGATATTGGAACGAAGTATGATTGACTTATTGATATATCCATTTCTACAATACTTGATACCTCTTCTTAGACATGCAAATGCACTAAGACTCACTTAGAGGATCAATTGAGATATGGTTCTTAATCATTAAGACTTATCATAAAACACAATAAAAGGTACTCTCCCTTCTTCTTAGAATAGAGAAACTTTTATCTTTCTGCCTACTTGATTCTTCTTTATTCGTTCTACTATTCATTGAAACTTTTTCAATCAACTCAGAATTATACTTAATCTTATAAGTATAATCATATTTACTAAGCTTTAGTAAATCATGACGAATATCTTTGTCACTCTTGTGGTGGACTTGATCAACACACAACCTTGTGTACTTGATCTCCTAGTCCTTCAACTGACACTTTGCCAAAGAATTAGTCTAAGTTTCCCAAATGTGAAAGTTTTCCATTCATCATACAATACACATTGCATGATTCCAAGTTTCTGTCCAATTGAAACTTGGGCGATGAGAAAGTCTCCCTATTTGGTACACTTTTGACATTTCCATAATTAAGAATCAAATCCATTTTGCTAATAATAGAAGTACATGAACATCAATTTTTCATATATTTCATTGTAAGGATAAATAAATAAGACAAAATCAAAATTTATTTTATTGCGGAAAAAAACTTGTCCTTACAATGCAATTCAATTGAAAAACTATGTTAACAATCTATTCTAACTCCAAGTTGTAGCTCAAGAATCCATTCTTCAAGTAATGCGATCGAAATCCATTTCTTCATGATCAGATTCAGCTCACTTCTTTTCTCAAGCTTCCTCTCTTTTCTTCGATCCTACAAAACATCAAAATGTAATCTTATCACATCATGTATTAAGAATCTAGAATAGGAACTTAAAAGAGTTAGTTAATGGATTTTACCTGAAGCAGAGCCATACGTCTTGACTCTCCCATCTCTTAGATCTCTCAGGTAATTAGGGCAGCTTCGTCTCCAATGCCCCTTCTTTTGGCAATAAAAGCAAATAGACTCCTTTGGCACAACACATCGGACAATCACAGACTTAGTTCTTTCTGGACTTCCAATGTTGCCAGTGTCCATTGAAGTTTGGTAGTTTGATTCACTGGACAAATTTGCTTGACCAGCACGCCAAATCAATGCTGATTCAGTAGCTATAAGCAAATAGGTGAGATCAATTAGGGTCACGTCGTGGTCCATCATATAGTACTCTCTAACGAACTCACTATATGATTCAGGAAGTGACTGAAGAACCCAGTCAACAGCCAACTCACTTGAAATCTCGACACCCAACATGTTTAACCTATCAATGTATGACTTCATCTCTAAGACGTGCGCACACACAGGTTTCCCATCTTCGTGTTTACTTGCCAAAAGGGCTTGAGTGAGCTTGAACTTTTCAAGCCTTTGAACTTGTGGGTCAGGGAGAATAATTGGAGGAGGTGGAGGAAGTGAAGCATGACTCTCATTTCCTTGATCGTATCTCGGAACGTCATCTTCATTTGGAAAGCTTGTTCCAAAGGATTTGAGAAGACCATTGTAAGATTCAGACATCTACAAAACGGGAGAAAATTCAAGTTGAGTTGATTAGAATTCTTGATGCAACACCCAAATGAAACATCAAGCTAGGATCCAACACAATACTCTACAACCTAGAAGAGGGATGCCGTAATCTAGTTGCAGAATATCTGAAGGTAGGTAAATGACGATTTACCAATTTCCACCATGAAAAACGAAAAAGAAGTTTAAGTTTTAAATGAATTGAAACTCCTAGATCTTTTGAGATTCATTGAACTTTTCAATGGCATGTTTAATCTCGATTATGCCCTACTATTTGTGACTGGGATGCCGAGGATCACAAACAAGGTGTAAATAACCATACGAATCACATGGTGCACCCAATGTTACTATCACCTAATCAATGTGCCGGTTAGCCACACACGCTCCATTGATCTATGACAAACATCGAGTCACCCTTCGCTACCAATGTCATCCCCAAATTAGTGTGTCGGTTAACCACACACGCTCCACTAACGTTTGACAAGGGTACGAAGTGTAATTCCATGGGTTAGCATACAATTTCACATTTTGCCTAAAGTAACTATGATTTGGGAATTTGAAAAAGCATTTAGTTACTTTGTACTTCATTATACTTATAATGGAAGGTTTCTGTCCTATCCTACCCGTTCGGCTAACGACCCTCCACTAGTCAAGAGTGCGGTGGGTAAGAGTGGATACCCATTCAATCGCCATTTTATAGGCAATTTCCTTAAACATCCCTTATAGACTAGTTTCGTGAATGAGGCCTACTAACGGTAAGACTGACCTTTTAGTTATACATATATAATATTAAACTTTTAATGTTATATATAGTATAAGGGTGTATTTTACACTTTTAAAATACTAGGTGGTTTAAATTATACTTTTAACTAACCAAAATCATTATGGATTTATTAAATCTCTTTTAATTATACACTTAATTAATTTAATAAAACCATAAGGGTTTAATTTGAACTTTTCAAAATCAGGGTTTTGGAATTTAGACTTTCAAAATTAACTTTTAATCAACAATTTAAATTCCAAAACTTGAGGGCAAGTTTTGAAACTCTTCAAAACAATTAGGTTTTAATCTCACTTAAAATTTTCGAATTTAAGACATTTAAATTAAAATTTTAAATATTAAAACTCTTGATTTAATAATTACCATAAATTAAACAATTAATTTAAATTATTAAATCACAAGGGATTATCTAGATCATGAGGATAATTACCAATTATACATCTAAGATATCCTAATCCCTTGAATCCCTCTCTAAATCTCGAAAATAAAGGATGGGATAATTCAAGATCTTTAATTACCATATTTAACAATTAAAAGATAATTACAAGATATGGGATTATCCAAATCCCTAAAATTTAGGATCTAACCTTTAGGAAGGAGGTAATTTCGAAATCCAAGGGTTGGATAACCCTAGATTTCAAAATCTTGGAGGCTAAGGAAAGGATTTGGGAAACCCTAGCAAAAATCGCCATCAAGGGTTTTGCAACCCTAATTGCGAAAATTGCCTAGCCTTTAGGGTTCATTAGCCATAAACCCTAATATGTCAAGTTCATAAAATTGAATAAAAGCTAATTGAAAACAAAAACCAATGGCTCTGATACCACTGTTGGGTCTTATACAAACAATCCTATGTGTGCATGCAACCCTAGTATTGGATCTATGTTTTCACTATTAGTTATACAACTTTATGAACACAAAAAGAAACCTGGCATGCTACTATAATTTTCGAAATTCATATATAAAGCTAGAATACATACCTTTTGTTGTTATATAGCAATAACAACTAGTTCCTTGAATTTCCTTAGCTCTTGAAAACAAGTACCACAAGTGTAGTACCTCTAATGGAGTCACAAACACCATATGCAACTTGGATGAAGAGGAGAAGTAAAGGAGGCACCAAAAACGGCTGGAAACCCTAATAGAAGTGTTCTCCACGTTTTTGGGGCTTAAGGGGTCCTTTATATACTTGTGTGGGCTGCTAGGGTTTCAGTCAAAACCCTAATGGACAGCTTAAACTCTAAGCAGCCCATGGAACCTTCTGGACAAGGCTATGGACGAAAATATGATGGGCTTCCATCATAATTTCGTTCACCCCTTATTCCTTTAGCATTCCTTAGCCCAATAACTCAATTATCCAATAATTGCAGTCCAGTCCCCTATATTTAATTAATCTCTTTTAGTCACAAAATTAATTCTTAATTAATTATTGACTAATATTAATTAAACAATATGATTTCCCCTTTAATATATTATTCTCATAATATATTAATAAATCATATTTAAACCTTTCTCTCCTTAAATCATCCTGCATATTGCTATGGTGAAGGCAACCCAAAAGGACCATGCTCATAATCGGGTCAAGTACATACCAAAATAGTTATGGACTTAGACACTAATCCAACATTTCTGAAGTTTGGGGCGCGATCCTCAAAGTTGTGTCAGAGTTCACGACGTGAACTCAGTATTAATGACTTCTGGAGCCTGAAAAACGCAAGTTGCGACGATGCACCTGATGACTATTGAACTCACGACGTGAATATTTGAGATTCGCAATGTGAATCCAGAAAAATGGACCTATAAATAGAAATCGAAGGGCAGCCGACCATGGTTGATATTCCCCTAATTCTCTAACTCTTGATACCCTCTCTAGCCCTCTTGAAGTACCCCCAAAGCCCCAACATCGTCCCGAGACCTGAAGTGAGTCCCGACGCTCCATAGATCCCGAGAAGAAAAGATTTTCCAAGCCGAAACTCTGCCCACGAGAAGTCCGGTGTGTGAAGATATCTCGATTTCACTAAATAAATTCTACTTGAAGAGTCATAGTGTTGTCCGATAATCGTCTTATCAAGTAAGTGTATAGTCCCTTTCATAAACACGATTTTAATACAAGTATTGTTTGAATGTATTAAGTATATGTTTTGGGTGAGTGTGTAGTTACTCACTTCTAAGACATAAATATGAAGTATTTTCTATGAAATACGTGCTATGTGTTTATATATTGTTGTTTATTTAAGATGAGTGCGGAATGGATGTTTTATATATTTTTAAATGAGTTAAACTGTATATGTATTTTATATCTACAAATATGTTCGGTAGAACATGGGTAAATGAGATAGTTGGTGTGTGATAAAAGATGAGTTGGATAATGAGATCAAGAGGTTAGTTTTAGATCCGTGAGTATGGATCTGGTAAAGAGAAAAACTTGTTATTAGTCTGGGAGTATAGATTAAGACTAAGTTAATTGTCCCTAGTCCGGGAGTATGGATTGGGCACAGTTTTAGATCCTGGAGTATGGATCAAGCGAAGAGATTAGTTTTAGATCCGGGAGTATAGATTAGTTTACATCCGGGAGTATGGATCAGGTGAAGAGATTAGTTTTAGATTATAGGAGTATGGATCAGGTGAAGAGATTAGTTTTAGATCCGTAAGTAGGGATTAGGTAAAGAGGAAGGTTTTAGATACGAGAGTTTAGACCGTGTCGTTGTGAGGATCGATGGGGTGGGATAAGAGTTGCTTTTATATTGTGAAATTATATAAGTTTGTGAGTTCACATATATATATATATATATATATATATATATATATATATATATATATATATATATATATATATATATATATATAACATTGTGGGATGAAAGCCCTATATGCTCACCAGGCTCCCAAGCCTAACCCACTCAGTTTTCTTTGTATTACAGGTTATGGCACGAGAGCATAAGTTGGCTGACATAACGAGATATTTTGGATTATAGGCCAGTAGTTATGAATAATTGTTGTAAGGTCTATTTTGTTTTGTTTATGCTTTTGGTCTGTATTGAACATGACATCCCGAGATTTTGTTATATAATGAAAATACATTTCTTTAAAGAAATGCTTTGATAAATTCTTATCATATTTTGTTTTAGGAACAAATTACGCAACTATTTTCTGTAAAATGTTACTCTAATTTTAAAAACAAAGCATAAACAAATCAGTCTTTTATGGCCGTGAAATTGGGGATGTCACAGCTTTTAAGAGCTACGATTACTAGTCGGGTTGGAGTCATGCTTGCAATAATAGTTATGAGACGTATCCAAGTGGTAGACTATTGGATTAGGTGTCTAGGTCCATAACTATTATTGGTATGTACTTGACCCGAGAGTAGCATGGTCCATTTGGGTTGCATGGAACCAGAACAATCTGAAGGATGGATAATTAAGAAGATGTTATTTACGGTTTATTAATATATTATAAGTTCTAATATATTAATATGAAATCATATTATTTAATTAGTATTGATCAGGAATTAATTTGGAATTAATTTTGTGATTAAAAGTGACTAATTAAATATAAGGGGTTGATTTGGTAAATCATTCATTCTTATAAAGTGGGCTTATGATCCATAATTCTTCATGTTGGGTTAAACCCATGTGGTAACCTATGGATACCCCATGGAGGTTTTAACCCATGGAGCATGAGGGATATGGAAAGTCATGAAGGTTTACATGGTGTAACCCTAGTTTGCCACACTATATAAGAACCCCTCTAGCTCATGAAATTGGCACTAGTGAAACACAAGATGGCTAGCCAACTTTATGAGTGCAAGTGACCTCCTCTCAAGTTCCTCCATTGTTGGTGGTGTTGTGTGATTCCAATTGAGGTGCAATACGTGGGGCACTAAGTTCTTAAAGGTCCACGGCTTCCAACTACAACAAAAGTTATGTCATCTAACTTGTTTTAGTACCCAAGTATCAAAGTTGTGTATGCTAGCTAGGGTAATACCTTCGAAAGCTCAAGTTTGCATGTATAATAGAGAAAACATGGATCCAAGGTATTTAGGGTTGCATGCACACCTTAGGAGTGTTAGAATGCTCAAAACCCAACAGATTCCGGGTTTGTTTAAAAAGTTTAAAATTTTCAAGAATTTGATGAATGTTACAAGTTGGTATCAAAGCCTTGGTTTGAGTGAATTGGAGGAACACTTGTGTGAATCTAGTCTCAAACTAAGGAAAAGATTTTCAAAATGATTTTCAAATGGTTTTCAAAATACTCAAGGAGGATGCAACGTGTACGATCAACCAGAGCCAGTAAGTAGACCCCAAAATACCATATTGTTATTTGAAATTATGATATGTTAGAACAGCGTGCTAGTGATAGGCTTGGGATCTTTAGGAATTGCATGATAGAACGTCCTTATTATATGATGCTTGATAGCCTAGGGTCTTATTTTATGGAATTGACATCATTATTGTAGTTGTTTAGTATATGCATCATGGTTTTATAGAACTAAGATCTTACAGCCTGAGAATGTTTGGTTATGCCTTATTTCCTATTCTTGTTTGACGAAGGGCTTAGGGTAGGATCAAATACTCGAATATCTATAAGGTCCAGTGTTATGTATGGCTAGCATACACGAGTTATGCAGGGTTGGTGGAAGTTTCATGGATGAGTCGTGTGGGGTCAACCGGCCAGTTGTGAGATGTTTAGCCTTTCCTCTAGGGAGTGAGGATAGAGTGTTCGTTTATGCTTATGTGTATTTCTAGGGCATTATGATGATCCTTGAGACAAATAAGGGTATGTGTGGAAAGTAGTATGGGACGGTATTACTGAAAGCACAGGACCTATACGCATAGCAAGGAAGTCACAACCCCTAGGGATTTGTTGGGAGTTGGTTCCCCGTTATGATATGTGGATTATCTAATATATTCCTAGTGTATTTTTAGTATGGTGATTATGAGGTGAGTTAAGATCAGATCCGAGTCGGGATCAGGAGCTGGCAGACGGGGTGAGCCAGTATTGTCAAAGGACCACGTCAGGAAGATCATTCATGAGGAGGTTGTTGTTATTGTCCGGAGTCATATTCCGGATATGTTCGGGTCTATCAAGACCGCGATGATGAATTTCTTTGATGATAGCTATGCAGCCATTATTGAGACGGCTGTTGCTGCATGTGTAGGGACAGGGTGGGTCTTTTGGTATCGGGACTTCGATAATACGAAGCCTCCGAATTTCGAGGGAGTTCAAGACCCGATTGTGGCCATGAGGTGGATATCTGATGTGGAGGTATGTTTCTTCACTTTTTTCATGCCCTGCTAACCAGAAGGTTAGGTGCACTCTGAACCTTCTGAGGTACGGAGCGAAGGATTGGTGGAGACTTGTTACAGGATCGTATTCTGCTTAGCAAAGGGTTGCAATATCTTGGGATTAGCTCATGGAGATGTTTCGTACTTGCTACGTTCCACGGGTCGAGCGAGAGAGGTTGGCTCAGGAGTTTTTAAACCTGAAGTAGGGATCCGAGTCGGTGACGAAGATCACATAGATGTTTGCTGAGAGGTCTATGTTTTGCCCTGAGTTTTCTTTAGAGTAGGCTCAGATGACCCGTTATCTGAGCATTCTCAAGAAAAATATCAGGCAATTTATTTCTACCCAGCGGTGTGATTCTTTGAGAGATCAAAGACGGTCCCCGACACAGTCGCAGCCAGTGCCAAAGTGATTCAAGGACACTAATTCTCGGTCTGGAGGTCAGCGAGGCTGCCCTTGTGGGAAGTGTGTAAAGGTTCATGTCAAATCATGTCGATCTAGTAGTGTGTGCCACAAATGTGGCAAGGAGGGGCATTATGCGAGGGACTGCTACTAGTCAATCCCGGTTCAGAGTATGAGGATTTTCTACCATTGTGATCAGGTTGCAATTTGAAGATCAATTGTCCGTTGCTCGTTTCCATGCCGGCGCAACCCCCCCCCCCCCCCACGCCAGCTACTTCGAGGATCACTGATGGTAGTCAGGGCAGGGCGGAGCCCCTGATGGCTCAAGGTCGTGCTTTCCAGCTTACTGCCGAGGAGGCCAGAGTAGCACCGGATGTTGTGACTGGTATGTTTCTATCCTTTATCTTGTTGATTATGTTTGTTTATGCTCATACGTTTGTACCTTTGGTAGGTACATTTCTAGTGAATTTATTGCCTGCTTTAGTGTTGTTTGACTCGGGTGTGAGTTGGTCCTTTGTTTCTTGGTCTTTTAGTAGGGAGTTCACTTTGCCCATAGGGGAATTGCAGTGTCCGTTGCGAGTTTCTATCGCCAACGAGCACGTGATTTCTACTTCTTTGGTTTATCATGGTTGCATTCTGGAGATATCCGGGGTATCCTTTCCAATCGATTTGATTCATATTCTCATGGGCGATGTCTGTGTGATTATGGGTATGAATTGGTTGCACCATTTCGGTGCCATTATCGATTGCGAGTGGTAGGAGGTGATAGTTCGAACCCCAAGTAGGGGATAACTGGTTATTTATGGAAAGGGTACCAGGATGGGTTCAGGGTTTTTTCTACGGCCAGGGCTCGTCAGTATATTCAGCATGGGTTTGCAGGTTATTTGGCTTATATAGTGGATACGCGGGTTGGGGATTTGGTGTCGGTTGCCGATGTTCCAGTTATCAGGGAGTTCGTTGATGTTTTCCCAAAGGAGTTACCCGATGTGCCTCCTGAGAGGCAGGTCGAGTTCAGGATCTACCTTGGCTAGGTGCGGCCCCTATTGCCAAGGTGTCATACCTATTGGCATCACCTAAGATGTATGAGCTATCATCTGAACTGCTAGGCAAGCAGTTCATCCGTCCAATCAATTCTCCTTGGGGAGCACCGATTCCATTTGTCAAGAAGAAGGATGGTTCACATCGGATGTGCATCAATTATTGGGAGTTGAACAAGTTAATGATGAAGAACCGTTATCCCCTTCTGCAGATTGATGATCTCTTCGATCAATTATAGGGAGCATCTTAGTTCTCCAAGATCGACCAGAGGTCTGGGTACCATCAGGTCAGGGTGAGGGAGGAGGACATGGAGAAGACCGTGTTCCAAACTCTTTATGGGCATTACGAATTCATGGTGATGCCATTTAGGCTTACCAATATGCTTGCGGTATTCATGGATTTCATGAATTGGGTATGCAGGTCGATGCTCGATCGCTCGATTATCATGTTTATTGATGATAACTTGGTGTATTCCAAGACTAGAGAGCAGCATGAGGAGCATCTTCGCGAGCTTCTTGGGGTTTTGAAGCGAGAATGACTTTATTCTAACTTCTCTAAATGTGAGTTTTGGTTGTGAGATGTTTAGTTCCTTGGACACCTTGTTAACTAGGATGGGATTTAGGTCGATCCGGCCAAAATCAAGGTAGTGATGCAGTAGAAGGTTCCGAAATCTCCATTGGATATCAGGAGTTTCTTGGTTTTGGCAAGGTAATACTAGAGATTCATTCGGGATTTCTCCAAGATTGTGGTACCCCTCATTCGCCTGACGAGGAAGGGTGGATTTCTGGTGGGGCCCTAAGCAGCACGCAACGTTTAAGACCCTTTGTCAAAGACTTTGCGAGGATCCAGTTTTGACCCTCCCTAATGGAGTCGAGGATTTTGTGGTTTTCTGTGATCCATCCATCATCGGGTTGGGGGCTGTCCTCATGCAGAGAAAACGGGTATTAACTTATGCTTCACGGTAGCTCAAGCCATATGAGATATGATATCCCACACATGGTCTTGAGTTGGGGGCGATGGTTTTCGCCCTCAAGATTTGTAGGCATTACCTTTATGGGGTCCGCGGTACTATCTAAATGAGTCACAAGAGTTTGAGACACATTACGGATCAGCCGAACTTGAACATGACGCATCGCATATCGCTAGACATAGTCAAGGATTATGACTGCGAGATCCTTTACCATCCAAGTAAAGCGAATGTGGTGGCAGATTCCTTGAGCCGTAAGGTGGCTTAACCTTCTGTAGAGGTGACATGTAGGAGGATTTTTGAGGATTCTATGCTTGTGGGGTTGATTAGGGAGTCTCAAGTCGAGGGAGTGCGAGAGGAGAATTGGAAGATTGAAATGATCAGGGCGAGATCACCACGTTTGTTCCAGACAGTCACGGTTTGTTGAACCGTTGTGGTCGGGTATGGGTTCCTATGTCTGGTGGGGTCAAACATATTATGTTGGAGGAGGCTCATAAGTCTTGTTTTTCTATTCATCCAGAGGCCACCAAAATGTATCGGGATCTGCATTTGAATTATTGATGGGCGTACATGAAGATAGAGATCGCTTGGTACGTC
The DNA here is from genome assembly GCF_052625555.1 of Lactuca saligna. Lineage (NCBI taxonomy): Eukaryota > Viridiplantae > Streptophyta > Magnoliopsida > Asterales > Asteraceae > Lactuca > Lactuca saligna. The sequence goes on from NC_136422.1 coordinate 152,419,691, forward strand.
GAGAGGTGTTTAAACTGTAGAATGGTCAAGGCTGAGCATCAGAGGCCATGTGGAAAACTGCAGCTCTGTAGGTTCCCATGTCTAAATGAGATCAGATTTCGATAGACTTCATCACCAATTTTCCCAAGACGGTAAGCATTTTTAATGCTATTTGGGTCATCATGGATCAATTGACCAAGAGTGCCCATTTTCTGGCAATTCGGGAGAGCTCATCAGCTGAGAAGTTGGCCGATGTGTATATCGGCAAGATCGTTGATCTCCATGGGCTTCCGGTCTCAATCATTTCGGACCGTGATGTTTGGTTCACCTCTAATTTTTTGCAGAAATTCCATTCTAGAGTTCTCCTACAGTAACAGTTTCCATTCCAGCATTAGTGCTCCACCTTTTGAGCTTTTGTATACGCGGAGATGTCGTACCCCAATCTGCTGGGGTGAGGTAGGTCACAAGGTAATGGGTCGGACCGAGGTGGTCCTGTAAACTACATAGATGATTCAGCAGATCAGGCAGAGATTACAGACTGCTCAGAGTCAACAAAAAAGTTATGCCGAACGGCACCTATTTGAGTTGGAGTTTCAGGTCGGTGACATGATGTTGCTGAATGTCTTACCATGGAAAGGTGTGATTCGCTTCAGGAAGAGGGGGAAATTAGGCCTGCGTTATATCGGCTCATTACGGATTGTTGTGAGGGTTCGCAAGGTTGCCTATAGATTGGATCTTCCAGAGGAGCTCCAACAGATTCATTGCACTTTCTACGTTTCGTAGCTTCGGAAGTGTGTGTTGGATGAGGATACAATTATGTCGTTGGATGACATTCAGGTTGATGAGTGTCTGAACTATGTTAATAGGACCGTAGTGATCTTGGACAGAAAAGTGAAGTTCTTTCCGATCAAGGAAGTACCTCTGGTAAAGGTACATTGGTAGCATCGGATGGGCTCCGAGTGGACCTGGGAGCCAGAGGCTAGGATGCGGGAGCATTACCCATAAATATTTGTTGCAGCAGACTTCGAGGACGAAGTCTAAGTTAAGTGTGGGAGAGTTGTAACACTCTGATTTTGGTAAGTTTTCCTTTTTCCCCTCAACCTTTGAATTGTGCATTTTAACCCTTGTAGCTAGTATGCGGGGCATATCTGTATGGTACTCTTAGCGTACTAGCCAGGGATGCATTGGGACTTCAAGAGCGTAGGTTGGGCGTATGCATGGATTCAGAAAACCCTAATGTGGGTTGTTGAACCCTATAAATTCATCCTTAACTTTTAGACCTGGCCTCATTTCATGTCCCTCGCCCTCAGAAAACCCTAAACGTCCCTCTTAGCCTCCCATCTTATACTTTGAGCTTTTGAAGTAAAATTTGGTGTGTTTTTGGTCCATCCTTAAAGAAATCTAGAAGGAAGTGAAGTCCATAGCTTGGTGCGATATTGGAGATCCAGAACCTCTACCTATTTTGCAAGGATTTTAAGGTATCCAATTCTTATCTTGAATACTAGTTGCTTAGATCTCTTTTGGGGTCAATGTGTCGTGTTTTAATCCATGTTTGGGTGGATGATTGGTTTAGGTCGTCTCAAAGACTTGTCCTTTCAGATCTAGGTTGTCCATGGCCCCCTTATGCATAAATGTTCCATCTTTATGAAGTTAAGAGCCCCATGCAATCATTAAGACATGTATCAAGCCCTTGTTGAGCTATAGAGCCTTGTTTAGCCTTGATTGAATGCAAATTTAGCAACTTTACGTGTTTTCCCCGCTCAATAAGGTCATATATCCGTTTTGGGGTGTTATCTTAAGGTATTAAGAACTTAATGGGAGATTGGGCTTAGCAGGGGAGTACGTTGAGCGTACCGGCTGGTATGCACAACATACAAGCCCCATAGCGTGTGTACGCCAAGCGTACAGCTGGGTACGCCTTGCGTACTCAGTCTGTGGGCTTACAGTTTGGGCTTTTCAAGTGAGCTACCTTTTGGGCTTAGATACTTGGAATCTCATTGGGCTTCTGGAAATGAGTGTTTTTGGGCTGATTGGAAAGTTGGACCTTAAGATAAGGCCCAATAAGGATTTGGTCCTAATTTGTAAAAAATGGGCCAGTTATGGGTCTTGAAGTAAGTTGGGCCTTTATAGATCAAAGACTTGGACTTGGGCCTTGGCCCAATTAATGAAAGCATAAAATGGACAATACCCTATGTTCGGGACCTTAGACAAGAATGGTATCCCAAAGGTTAATTAGGTGTTTGTTTATTATGATAGTTTGGGAATTTTTCGTGAGTCAGCAATCAGGAATTTCAGTGTAACTTGACATTTGAGAGATGAGTCATCCTAACTATACTTTCGGGTCGAAGGCACCAAGGTCGAACCTTTTGGATTGTTATCCTAATTATCGTATGATAAAGTACTATAGTGATCTGGTAGATCTAAATCCTGGTAGATAGGATGTTGCTATGCTTATTGAACTAAATGATATGTGTTTGAATGTTGATTGATTATATGTAATGAGTTACGTATATGTTGACATGTGTGTGTGGTTGGATTAAGGCGGTCCTACTTTGTGCTGAAGGCCAACATACCCAGGGCGGCCCGGTTAGACTAAAGGCCTGCGAGGAAGACCAATCAGGCCGAAGGCCCGGAGAACGGTCCAGACAGAATGAAGGCCCGGTGTGGCGGTCCAGACATGTTGAAGGTTCTGTATGTGTGTTGTTTTTGTGATATGTATGATTGTGTATTGTTATGGTATTTTGGGGGAAATCACTAAGCTTTGGGCTTACAGTTTAGAGTATGTTTTAGGTACCTCAGAGGATCGCAGGAGGGAGAAGGCGTGATCGTACACCTCCTCATGTTTTGTTTTACGAATTTGGGATTTCTCTGATGTGAAACTTATTTTGAAAACAATTTGTAAACAATGATGATTTTGGGTTTGTTTAAAAAGTTAAAAAAAAATTCAAGAATTTGATGAATGTTACAATTTTGAACGATTAATGAATGATTTGATAAACTTTTAAAAGAAAATTTTTATTTCTATTTTCGGGACATTACATCATTGGTTGTCGCTTCTGTTCAGCATAGCTCTTTTGACGATCTTGAGTTGCTTACATCCTTTCTCTAATCACCTTTAACTTTTCAGCAGTCTAATGGACTATTTATGGTCCCATGAACTGATTTTCTACAGCTTCAAGCCAACACGACGGTGTACGACACTTCTGTCTGTACAAGGTTTTATAAGGTGTCATCTTAACGCTTGAATGGTAATTATTGTTGTAAGAAAACTATACTAGGGGTATATGCTCATCCCATTTACTTTTAAATTCTAGGGTACATGCTCTCAACATATCTTACAATGTTTGAATTGTCCTTTCACTTTGACCATCAGTCTGTGGATGGTAGGTTGTACTTAAACATAACTTCACACCCATTTCTTCTTGTAGGCTTTTCCAAAACCTCGAAGTGAAATGACTGTTATGATCTGACACAGTCGTTAGGGGAACATCGTGAAGTCTTATCATCCCTTTCACTTAGACATCTGCAAGCTTATCCATGGACCATCTCTCATTGGTTGCTATTAAATATTCACTTTTTGTGAATTGATCCACGATTACCCACGCACAGCTATTGACGAGATCTATAACTTTCATTGAGACTCTGTCGGCTCGTTTTGACGTTATTTATTTCACATAGGCTTAGACTGTTAAAGTCCGTGTAAAATGCATAAATTTGTCATCCGACGTTCGTTTTCGACTATTTTTATATATTTGAACTCCTATCAATGAGATCTTCAACTCTCGTTTAAATAATTTCGGCTAAAAATTGACCGATCTAAAATTCGGTTTTTGAGTTGTATACTGATACGCTGAATATTAGAAAAATCATAACTTCATTTGATGAAGTCATATTTAGACGTTCTCTATATGCTCGCTTTTGGTTTAACGATTACTACGACTTTTATTTAGATTCTTAAGGCTAAAAAGTAATATATCTTCGATTTACTGTTTACGATATCCGTAGCCGTATAGCATCGAACACAAACTTCAATGGATCATAACTCATTCATTATAAGTCACATTTAAGTGTTCCTTATATCTCCGTAATCATTGGCACGACTACTTCAACTTTCGTCAAGGATATACAACCTAATTATTACTCTATTTAGACGTATATTTTATCATTATTTTATTATATTGCTATAAGCACATACTATTTAAATTTTCCTTTATTATACCTATTATACCAACTAGGTTACAGTTGTTGACCCTAACTATTATATCATCTTATTAATTGTCTAGCATGAAATGCGGACGTTACAATAGTCCATTCACCATCTACCATCGTAACACTCTCTCTATTCTTCTTATTTAATTGAAGTTAGCAACATCTATTCTCAAAAAAATTCTATTTTCTTTAAAATACATAAAACATTTAGCTATGGTGTTTATATTTGAATATTAATTGGTGTCTTAGGGTATGCCAATATGTAGCTTTGTGTGCGTTTGGCGTGTGTTTTCTTTCTCTCGGGTAGACATCTCTCTAGGAGCATAGTTGCACTTGGCATTCTTTCATGTTTCTTTCTAGTGTTTGGTGTTATATATATATATATATATATATATATATATATATATATATATATATATATATATATATATATATATATATATATATATATATATATATATATATATATATATATATATATATATATATATATATATATATGGGGTTGCATTTTATTTGACATGTGTTTTTTTCTTTCTTTTCTTTTGTTCTTTTCGCAGGATCTTACAATCATTTATCCAAATCTGAAGGTTCATCTTGGTTTATGCTGCATAGTATTCTCAATCAGCTTACCTAGAGAATCCCCTTGAAGGCAATCCCATAATATTTTGCTAGACTTTGGACACATCTTGGTAGGGGTGAGCAAAAACCGAACCGACTAAAGAAAAACCGACAAAACCGCAATAAACTGCAACCGAAAAACCGAAACCTATGCAAAAACCAATGGTGCGGATTTAATTTTTGCAAAAACCGAAGGTCAACGGTGCGGTGCGGTTTCTATCCTAAAAACCGGTCCACCAAAACCGAACACACCGCAAGTGTGTATAGTAATAAATCAATCAATGTATATCATATACATGCTAATTAAAATAGTTATAAACGATAATATATTTATTATATGTTTATTTTGTGTTTATATAAGACTATATGTGGTGCAAAAGAAATGTTCTATTGTTAGCCAAACGTACTAATCGATTACATGTAATAAGCTTGTAACAAATTAAGTTAAAATCAACCAACCTTCAATTATAAATTAGTTTGTGAGAGTGGTCACAAGTTGTATTTTAAACGGCTTATAATTTTTCATTATGTAATTTTGGTTTGAACTGAAAATGAATGTATTGAAAAAAAACACCACAATACAAGCTTATATGCACATGGTTTTTAGTTCTTACAGTTTTAAAAAACCTCACCAAAAAACATAAAAAAACTGCACCAAATTCTTAACACGGTTTAAAAACCGAAACCGAACCGATACCAACCGAAACCGCATTTAAAAATCGAAAAACCGAACCATTGCAAAACCGCACCCAACGGTTTTAAGAATGCAAAAACCGCACCATGCGGCTTGCGGTTCGGTTTGGTCTGAAAACCGCACCAAACCGCATTATGCTCACCCCTACATCTTGGTGCATGAAATTTTTTGGGAAATCAATTAGAGCTCGTTCCGTTCAATACTTTGTGGCCACTTACCCATGTTGCTTTCCCAAAGGCGTAATATGCATCTTAAAGTTGTAACTATAGATCCATTGATAAGGTTTCTCTCATGTGAAGACATAGCCATTATGATTTGGAGGCTCTTGATCCATGATCTGAAGCACTGCATTTTGTCTGTATTGCCCCTGTTGGTGTTGCCTCTTTAAAGGTTGAAACTACTTCAAACATGGCTGTTGTCACTTGGATGTTGTCGCCCCTCGCCTCGTTTCATGGCTAAGACTCTTGGTGTCCACAACTATACAACTATGATATTTTTGCCCTTGGTGCTTAAAAGCTTAGTTATTAGTTTGGTTTTCATGACAAATCTCTAGTTATCATTAAATTTGTCTAGTTTAGTTACACATTCAAGTTTCTTTTTGGTTTCATTTTTCTTTATGTACTGTTTTTGCCTAACCCTGCTGGCTTTCTTTAATATATTTCTTTTTGCCGTTCAAAAAAAAAGGTTAACTACGGGTTATGTATATATGATCAAAGATAGAAACCAAATGAATAAAACATGATTTCCGTCTGATATTAAGAATATATACATTTTTTTGACAGACTTAGCATAACAACATTTAATAATTGGTATCTTAAAAGATTATGAAATTAACTAGATTGCTGTTTATTAAGTCGATTATATTAATAGCAAATATTGAATTTCAGTCATAATGTTTGCAAAAAAAGAAATGAAATAAATATGTATGAATGTGGTGGTAAATCCGTAAATATAATATTGTTTGTTATGGGAAGATAATGGTTTAATGATTTTTGTTGATTCCATGTTTTTTTTGAATTTTGTAAATTCTTGGTTGGAACTCATGTCAATTCAAATTAAAATCAATACTTTCCAAGCTTCCTTTCTTTACCTTTTCCCCAAAAAAGAAAAAACATAAAAGATTAGCACATACTTCTCACATTCAAATTATTTTAATAAAAAACGAGTTTGGAATCCTGTCGTGCCTTCTTTATTCCATTATTTTGGCTTTACGAATATTGTTTTTAATTCTATTATCTAACCAGATAATTTACATAATTCGCAGATCATGAAGTTATTTGAATACTATAAAAGTGAAAACACTTTACAATTATTACACCCAAGATTATAGAGCAAACATGATCCGTGATCCCTAGTAACATGTATTCCAAATAATTTGTATGTTCAAAATTCATGTCTTAGAATGCTACTAGATTTGATAATATAAATATTTTTAACCTTTTATTAATTTTGATTAGCAAATTGTGTATTTCAAAATTCTATACTTTCCAGTCTTGCTTTAACATTTAAAATAGAATAAATTTGATATGGTAATACTACGTAAGTTTTTTTTAAACACCACGTATAGCAAGAAGCTTTTGACGAGAAAAGAAAAGAAAACAACATAGTCATTAGCCAATTACAAAAGAGAAAGGGGGGAGTGATATGGTAATAAGTAAACTATTTAGTTTTGAATAAAATAATTATAACTATATCAAGGTAACTATAAATAAAATCCCATATAGGTTCATATATTTTACAATTAATTAAAGATCAACTACCCTTGACTTCGCCTTGAAGAAATAAACAAGAAACCAACAACCCTTAGAAATTCGTGTTGATTGAATATTTCAAGTTTTTAGTATTCAGATTCAGCAACCATTCCATAAATGCACTTTTGTTGGACCTTTAAATTGGAATATATTTTAAGCAAGAAACCACTCCAATGTTTATATCGCATACATATTATAATGACAATATTTAACTATATTTTTTATTAAAATATAGAAGAAAACACTTCTAGGCAGAATTTAGCATCTCAAAATATTTTAAAGGTGTTGGTGATGATAAATAAATAACTTTTGATTAGAATCATAGGGATTTTCAAGAGCACACATAAGAAGTATTAATTATGAAAAATATTATCATAATTAAATTCGAAATACATTTATTATGGAAATTATTAATGCACTTTCTCTTAGGGCACATATTAGAAAATCCCTATTAAAAATATATATTTATATGAGATCAATATATAAGAACTTAATAGTTATCGAGACAAAACCAATTTTTTGCGCCAAAATAAATTTATTATCTTTGTACATAAATCATAAGTAATACCCTAACAAATATAAGACAAGGTTTCTAGTTTCTGTGTGTAAAAGTAAATGTTATGCTTTCTGTATTAGAAAAACAGCAGAAGACAAATTGATATTAATTTTGAAGAGTATAATTTTTTTTTTACCTTTATTAAGATATTGAGAATAACAAAACATAAATGATTATAAATTTGATAAATACTTTTATGATGAAAGTTCATTACTAAAATCAGATATTAACATCCTATTTTAATTTTGAAGAGTATAATTTGATTTATTTTTTTACCTTTTTAATAAGGGATATTGAGAATAACAAAACATATATGATTATAAATTTGATAAATTTTGTTACGATGAAAGTTCATTATTGAAATAAGACTTTAACACCCTATAAGCAAAACACAATCAAAATCACATTAAAACTGCTTTTGACGTAAGATATGTAACCGTATCTTAAGGTCCTAGTTAAGAACCTACGATCTTTATCCCGATCCAATCTCACATCTTTAGTTTTGATGTTATAATCAAGCCTTTAGTATTCAAAACCCTATAAATTTATGGAAAAAACTCCATTAATCTTAAAATCGATCTAAAAATGCATCAATTCGGCTCGAAGTCGAGCATTACGTATCACATAAAGTCTTATTGAGCATCACAACTTCATCTGTTCATCTTAAATTAAACATAACATTGTAACATATATGTTAGTCTCTATGTGATTTTATGTATATTGTTGTACGCCATCATAATGATCTTGTTTTTATATGCTGATTTATTTTTCTTCTTAGTTATATGGTTTGCACCAACAATAATTACGATTTTTTCTTAAAAGTTAAAGTTAACATCAAGCTATAATAGTTATTACGGTCTACATAAAACAAAATATTTTAAACAAATTTAAAAACTATTTCATTTTGATAGAAACTTCTTATCACATTCTATTTTATAATCAAGATCTTATAGTATAACATAAAACCAAAACGAAAATATCTACGACCATGATCTTGCAATATTGATTCTTGACAACCTAAATCATCATAGAGAAGGGGTGTTTAGTAAATATCATAAAAATAAGGGCGTCTAACAGAAAATTCAGTAGACTTGTTCCCAAAGTCGAAAATTACAAACTTAGACTCCGTCAAGTTTTACGTAATTACTTAAAAACCCCACTATGTGTATATCTATAAATAGACTGATCGTTTTTATGCTTCTTGTTTTTCCCTCTTTTCGTCTCCAAACAAAACCATCCTCAAAACCATCAACACACACAGATCAATCGAATTACTCGACGTTCTTCAAACATACACACAGATCAAGATTTCCTTTTAGGGTTTTTACTTTTTATGATTAAAGTTTTGAACTGAAGTCTGAAACTCATCCGACTGTTACTCTAGTTTACCGGTAAATGCGTCAGAAGAAATCAGGCTTTCAGATCGGAGAAGAAACTTTTTATCAAAAATCCAATTTCAAAATCCAAATCCCAGCTGATATCAATGAACAACAACCCAATTTCAAACAAGAATCATCACCAACAAAACAACTTCTGTTCTCAAATCGTCATACACGATCTCAGCTCATGAATACTCAACAGCAAAACCACCACCGGAAAACTCATCAGAAGTCCTTAGTCTGTTGTTCATCTTCAGAAGCTCTTTTAGCCACGAAATCAGTTGTTTTAAAAGTGTTGAAGCTAAGTCATGTGAAGGTCTTTTGGATTAAAGCCCCTTCAAGGGTTTTAATCCTTCTCTGTTTACCTTCCGTTTACTTCTTCTCCTTTAACCATCATGAATCTATGTATCTTTACATACTCTTCTTAATTCTTACCCTTTGTATTCTTTTTTTATCTCTTCTTAATCATCCTTCGATCCGATTATTTATCGCCAGAAATCTCCCAATTTTTAACCTTTTAAACATCGGTAATGCATCAAAAACACCACCAGTTGTTTGGTCAATCGGGTCAAAGAACCAATTTGAATCCAGCACAATCTCCGGGTTCGTGGTGAAGGTTTACAGCAATGGAGATGTTTACGAAGGTGAGTTTTATAAAGGAAAGTGTTCAGGAAGTGGAGTGTATTACTATAACATGAACGGAAGATACGAAGGCGATTGGGTGGATCAAAAGTACGATGGCTATGGCGTTGAAACGTGGGCCAAAGGCAGCAGGTATAGAGGCCAGTACAGACAAGGATTGAGACATGGATATGGAGTTTACAGATTTTTCACCGGAGATATGTACGCCGGAGAATGGATAAAGGGGCAGTGCCACGGACGTGGGGTTCATACTTGCGACGACGGAAGCAAGTATTTTGGGGAATTCAAAGGAGGCTTAAAACATGGACTTGGTCACTACCATTTCAGGTAAACTTCATCTTCTTCGTTTCTTCTTAATGCATACAAATTAACAAACGGAAATCTGATTTGAGTTTATGTGGTGGTGTACAGAAACGGCGATATGTATTCCGGCGAGTATTTCGCAGACATGATGCACGGTTTTGGTGTGTATCATTTCGCAAATGGACATCGATATGAAGGTGCTTGGCATGAAGGAAGAAGACAAGGGTTTGGTATGTATAGTTTCAGAAACGGCGACACCCAATCCGGTCACTGGGACGACGGCGTTCTCAACGTTTCTCCGCCGTTGGTTTCTCAAACCAAAGTTGTCAAATCAGTCGAGGTACGTCAATTTCCGTAAAATCCCCTTTTTTCCCAGATTGCGAACATCAAATCGCTGATTAATTCATCTTTTTTTTTTAAAGGAAGCAAGACGTATGGCGGAGAAAGCGGTTGCTGGAGGCGTGGCGGAGGAGAAGGTGAATAGGGCGGTGGCGGCGGCTAACAGGGCGGCGAATGCAGGAAGGGTGGCGGCGGTTAAGGCCGTTCAGAGTCGATCAGACCACCGGAGTGATATTGATGATCTGTCACTGCTCATTGTCTGAATTTTTGTTGGATTGGAGCGTGTGATGGTGGCCGGAGTTTGACCTTTTTGATTAAAGAGCAAATAGAGATGATTGTAGATGACTGTAATAGTATTAGGATTATTAAAAAAAAAAAAAAAAAAAAAAAAAAAAAAAAAAAAAAGAAGGCACTAAGTGCTTTTTTGTTAACGAAGTAAATGTAAATATATTATTTCAAGTTTAGTAATTGTGATGCAACTTGTTTACATCCATCTGCAAAAGCTGATAATTGATCCGATCGTGACCATTGATGGTGGGTCTGAGAGTCCTACAACTGCATGTTAGCATGTTCATAAGCCCGACACATGAGTTTTGGTCGAAATGGATCCATTGGATATCTATGAATTATGGAAATAAAAAGTTAACAATCAAGAACCCTAGAATTTACAAAGATTGTTGATTCTCTAAAGTCTAAAGTATCCACAACACAATGCATGTTCGATGAAAGGTTTGATGAATAGGTGAAGGTTAAGTTGCCATACAATAACTTACAATCAACCATAATGAAATTTCAAGTTGACTACAATAATTTAGAATTGAAAGCCCAATGGCCAATTCATCAATAAATTACGCTCGATCATAATATGGATTATGGAATGCCAAATTGACGTATAAAGATATTGGAGTTCAATATATGAACCTAATGTTGGAGTACATTGAACTTTGTGTATTTCAATTAAAAGGATTGAATGACTTGCATTGTAAAGTTGAAATTAAACCCAATCATATTTAAATGTCAAAGATGGCATACAGTAGTTGAATGTCCATTCACTTTTTTGAATACATGATAGGAATTGTAGAAACTGTAGGCATACAATCAATTTGTAGCCCTTAATTAAAGTTAGTAGCTACAATCAATTTGTAGCACTTAATTAAAGTTTGTAGAGTTCAAATAACGGTAGAAAAAATATAAATCAAATGACAAAAATTGTATTAATTTAGGGAATGCTTAGGTGGTGTGTAGACAGCCAGTGATATGTAAACGGATCAGACGAGTGCATGGTAACGCAAAATTGATATCTAGCAGGTTGGTTAACCCGAACATCTTATGTCACTCTTGCATATGTTTTCCCTTTCTATATTGACCAATCAATAAGAATACTTTTATTTTTTCTCATATTTTGACCAATATAAATAACTACCTCCACCTTCTAAAACAATTATATTTTTAATTTCGTTCCATCTTTCTTCAGTTTCATAGTTTTTCTTTATAATTCCATTAAACATTTTCAACGAAGCTAATCCAAAAATTAGGAAATTAATAATGGAAAATAGTCCTTGTCATTTTATTTATTATTGTTCTAGGATTTGATTTATGTTTTGTTGTAGTAGTTTTATAATAAAATTTTATTTTTATTTTAAATTTTATTTTTTTTTTTTAAATTAGTATATGTTTGTTTTTAGAAAAAAAAAATGAATAATTTGGTATAGATAAGAAAAATTCTAATGGGATGAGAGGAAATAATATGTAAAAGAACAGAGCAGTGAAAAGTAGATATGACATTAATGTTGCAATTAGTTGAGAAGAGTGGATCCTTTACACTATTGGGCCTTAAGTGGCGTCCATTTAAACTTTATAATTTTAGGTCAAATATTAACGTACTTAGGTGTTCCAAATTATTTTAGAAAGACAGGAATTTAAGATTTGGGGTTAAAGTAGAATTCTCCACTTCAAGGGGTCCGACAGGGAGATCGAAACCCCCTGTTCCTTTTCATCATTGCGATGGAAGGACTAAATATTGCTATCAAAAGTGTTTGGAAAAAATCTTTGATCTGTGGGTAAAACTTTCAATGAATAGCCCTCATATATCCCATTTATTCTACGCGGATAAGGCGATCTTTGCAGGTAAATGGGATATCGCAAGCATTAGAAATCTCTCGGGAATTGTCACATGTTTTTACATCTCATCAAGTTTAAAAGTTAACTTTCAAAAGTCTTGTTAATTCGGTATTGGTACCTCATATATGGAATAGAATGAAATGACCGAAGTGTTGGGGCGTGTGGAAGGGTCTTTCCCATTCACCTACTTGGGAGTACCAGTCGGAGCAAATATGAGACTGAAAAACACCGAAAACTTATCATCGATAAGTTCATATCTAAACTCTTTGATTGGAAGGCTAAGCCACTTTCATTTGGTGGTCCTATCACTATCAAATCAGTTTTAAACAACCTGCCCATTTCATGTTATTCGGAGCACCACAATGCATCATTGATACACCGGAAAAGATTAGAATAAACTTTTTTTTTTTTTTTGGGTGGAGGGGGGAGAGAGAGAGAGAGAGAGAGAGAGAGAGAGAGAGAGAGAGAGAGAGAGAACTAAAACATAAAATCCACTAGATCGATTGGTCAAAGATCACAACTCCTATTTCAGATGGGAGATGAACTAAAACATAAAATTCACTAGATCGATTGGTCAAAGATCACAACTCCTATTTCAAATGGTGGTCTAGGGTTCTCTACTTTAAAACACAAAACCTGATACGTTTGATCAAGTGGTGGAGGCAATTGCTGAACAAGAAAGGAAACCTTTGGAAAACCGTCATTAAAAGCATATATAATTTCAGTATGAAACCAGTACACTATATTGCGAGAAAAACCTCCAACAAGGTGTGGCTTAATATTCATAAAGCAATTAATGCTTTGGGGGAACTTGTAATCGATTCTCATAGGTTATTCACACTCATACCCCAAGATTCGATGTTCAAATTATGTTTTGGAAATATATTTGGTGTGTAACAATCCCATTTCAAGAAAAAATCTCTCATCTCTATATGATGGAATCGGTTAAATGTAGTTCACTTGTAGATTGTGTGTCTGTGAATGGCTTCTTATGGTGTTGGAAACAGGAACCCTCAAACTCGATGGAATTGCATGAACTACTTCAACTATATAGGGACATATGTAAGCTGAACATTAGCAGGGCTTCTTCACCTTATGTTTTTCAATTTAATATGACAATGGATGGTATTTATAACGTGATGGTATGAGGCGACTTATACATTTGAAATTGATACACTTTAAAGGTCGGAAGATTTGTTGGTCAAAATTGAAGGTGTTTCGTATGATGAACCTTTACAGGCAGAATTCCGTTGTTACAACGGGAATACATCTTATTTGGTATTTGCATTCCTCTCGATAATAGAGTACAAGGAGAAGAGAAAACAAAACAAAAACCAGTAACTTAAAGATATTTGGTAGTTGTTGCTTGTATTAAGAAATTCCATAACACTTCAAAACTTCATTATATGTATTCCACACTATTTAAAAATCCAAGAATGAACACCATGGGTATATTCCAAATAAGATGTGCTCCCTTTGTAACAATGATATCAAATCGGTGGAATATCTCTTTCTTTACTGTAAGCATGCACAGGGCGTTCGTTATTGGATTTTTAAATAGTGTGGGATACATATTATGAGGTTTTGAAGTGTTATGGAATTTCTAAATACAAACAACAACCAAATATCTTTGAGTTCTTGATTTTTGTTTAGTTTTCTCTTTTCCTTCTCCTTCTCCTGTAGCGTACTCTTAATGATATTTGCCATTTGCAAAAAAGAACATGTTTTTATTTGAGAAATTTAAAAAAAATTAAAAAAAAACAAAGGAAATTGACTATTTTTGTAATTCTCTTTTTCTATTTTACACATAATAAATTACTTTACTTATAAAAACAGATGCTGTAGTGTTAAAAGAAGAAAAAAAACTAATGCAGCTAAATAGCTCCCACTTATCACCAAAAAAATGCTGGAATCCAGACATATATTAAAAATCTGAGTCTAACATGATTTCAACTAAAGCTCACTCCATCTAACTGAAAACCAAACATTCGACTACACCAGAATCCCCAAGCCAAACACTCTAAAGATCCAGATCTAAAGGCTACGAATAATAATTTTAAAAAAAAAAAAAAAAAAAAATCTATAATGAAATGCAAAATCCACAATCCAAAACTAAATGTCTTGCATTATAAAACCAAAATACTTGAAACAAAATACAAGTCATGAAAAACTCAACAAAACTCTCAGGATCTAATACAATAAGAGTAAATCAAAGACCTCAACATTAATGAAAACCTTCTACTTAACTCTCTGTTTGCTCCCTCAGCCTTCGAATTGTGCTCCTAACTGTAACAGCACTCGCAGTACTATTATCATTCATAAACAAAAAAACAAAATTATCAGTAAATTAAAAACATTAAAATATAAAAACATAAAAAAAACATAAAAATTATTACTTCAATGTGTATGCACCCCCTGCTTTCACTTTCCCACAATCCTTGCAACCCCAGATTCCAACTGCCTTTCTCTTCACAGCATACTGTTTCCAACATTTCAAAACAAATACAAATTATTTTCACATAAACAACTAACATTTTGGAAAAAATACAAATTCATTAATCAAAAATTCCAAAGTAGATGACTGTTTACCTTCCCACAAAACTCACAGAAATACTTGCTGTGCTGGCTGACCTCCATTTTCTTGATCTGTTTTCGCAGACTGGCACCATATCGGGTACCTGAAAAAAGAAAATAAAAAACAATATTTAAGTAAAATATTTTCTTTTTTTGTAGTTTAACATCAAAAAAAGATTTTTATTGACAATTTCGATCATATAAGGAACTTTGTGGCAATAACATGATACTTACCATACTTTCCGACAATGCCGGCCTTCTTTGTCCTCTTTGTCTGCAAATTAAAATGAATGATGATTATAAAACTAGTATTTAGTTTATAAATTTAAGTTAATTACTGATGTTATAAAGTAATGTATTTGAAAATTTTTAACAATAAAGAACATATGCTAAGGAGGTCATTACTTTTAATAAGCACTCCCTTCATTACCAATGTATTTAATACTTGAATTTTTATCTCCGAAGCTATAATACTCATCAGATGATGACTGATCCTAATATCAAAAATGTCTTATGATGTTTAAAATGGTTTCTTGCAATCAAAATTTGAACAATTTTATAAGCTTCTGAGAATAGCATTGTAAAAAAATCCCAACTTTGGACGTGTTATGCATTCCATGCCGCTTTGAGTAGTTAGAACTTAGAACTTAGAATTGCTAAATCAACCACATATGCTAACAAACTCAAGGTAAGATTGCAAATCTTTAGAAAGAATTGCATCATCCGAACAGCGGAATTGATCCTTGAGCATACAAAGAAATGGAACATCGAATACTTAATTATAATTCATTAATTTGTATGAAAGCGTGTGGATTTTATAGAAGAATGTTTGGGATTAGATGGAGTACGTGCAAATCTAAGAGAAAAACACGAAACACTAATAGGCATGCTCTGATTCGATTGATGAACAACAAAAATAACTATGCTATGATGTTCTGAAACAGTGAAATCAAAATAAACGATTTACTTGCTAGATAATGATGTTCAAGATAGACCATACCATTTCTGAAGATCGGAAGAGGAATGTTCGAAACTTGCAGAGAAACAAAGCACGGCGATAACGAACTGAACCCTAAATTCTTCATTAATCACGATTTATAGTGGACGGAATCAACCACGTATTGTGAAAACGATTGGGCTTTTCTTGTTTACGATAAATGATATTGGGCCTAACCCAATAGTGTGATTCTATTTAGTGTTATCTAATTACTATATTATAGTTTTTTTATTTTTATTTATTTATTTATTTATTTTAAATATTCGTACCGAACAAGGTTAAATTATGTATATGTTTGAAATAATTATACTATTAATATTAAGAAATTAACTAATCTGATTATTTTTTTACGGTTATATTAATTATGAAATAGTTATATTATTGATATTAACTATAAAAATCATAATAATAAATTAAATAATCTAACTTTTTATGGTTTTTTTTAAAAGTAACTAGTTTAAAATTGTTTTTTAAAAATGGTCATTCGGTCTAGAATGCTCATTCTTGGCTCAAATTCTAAAAGAGATAAACGGGTAAAATGTCCGACCCGATAATGTTGTCTTTTATATATACTACTGTCTCGGATCTTTCTTACGAACTCATTGTTTCGTACCTCATTTCAAACTCACTATTCCGGATCTTATTTTGGACTAAATCCACTTCAAAGAATATCTTCTTCTAGCAATGAAGAAATACATTTTTTGTGGGTACATTTTCGATTCTTTGTATGATTATATGTTTTTATTTGTGAATATATGTTAAAAATAAGGAATTTTGTTTTTTTTTTTTTTGTATAAATTGATGCAATTATAAATATAAGATATTTTCCTTCGAATTTTAGTTGTTTTTAAGTTTTTATATGATTATATGTGGGTATATATATACTAGAAGTTGAGAACAACTAAAATTATAACATAAAAATAAATAAATAAATAATACTTTCAAACCTATTTGGAACAAGTATAGAATACGTTGAACTGATCCGGTGTAACGTCCGTAAGATAGGACTAGATGATTAAAGAATTATAAAATAATTATTCATAGCGACGATAAACAAATATTTTTTATAGACGACCAGACGAAAGTTGTAGGAATCGTAAAAGTGAGAACGTGCATATAGAAAACTTCCAAATCCGACTTCATATAAGAAAGTTATAATTTTTAGAGTTTCATCGCAACAGTATACGGCATAGAACCCAAAATTAAGAATGGTGGATTGTTACTCAGAACAATCTAAATGAGAATTGAAGATCTCATCAATATCTATCTGTCGATATAAAGTCGTTCGATAACAGATATCAAATGAGAGAGTTATGATTTTTATATAGACTTAATCAGTCTAAGCCTATAAAAATATAACTTTAAAAATAAATTGAGAACTATCTGACATAATCTAAATGAAGATTTTAGATCTTGTCGATATCTATGTGAGGATATAAACAACGTCGAAAACGAAGCTCGTATGAAGAAGTTACAAAATTTACAAAATTTATGTTTTGTGTTGTGCACGCTTCTAGAAGGTGGCAACGCGTGCCACAGAGAAGCTGACACATGACACAAAATGGTTGGGGAGACGTAGTCTTAAGCGCACGACGCGCATCTTGAAAGGCGCAATGTGCATGATCAAAATTCAGCTATAATTAGTAGTTGCAACCTCATTCCATTCCTTACACCTTTCCAATTTTCTCTGCAATTCTTTGAGATTTTAGCTCGATTTACCCCTATATTTTAGAAGTTTTTAGTGAAGCTACGTCGTGAATAGTTAATGAAAATTTAAGATATGTATATATATATATACACATAGTAATAATCACATGTGTGTGTTAGATGTATAAATCATTAAATATATTATACATATTAATCACCGAGATTACCGAGTTTTACAATATTGTTCGCTTCAGTAAGGGGCCGATGTGGAAGTACTCGGATTCTGTAACTCGCCGCGGTAAGGGCCCAATACTAATCGGCTAACTCGCGAGTTTTACAATACTGGTTGCATTTGTTGGTAAATAAATATAGATTGTCGGCACCACTGACTAACTCGAATATCTATTGTCGAATGAAAACGTATTATATGTGACAAAATCCATACATAGGAAATGTACATTTAAATAAACACAAAACGTAAAGAAACTGGAATTTATAAGTGTACTTACATAAAAATAAGTATGTGGGTTTTTTTTTTTTTTTTAAGTTAACGTACAATATTTAAAATAAAATAAAATAATAATAATAATAAAAATAATAATAATAAAACGTATTAGATATGATCCGACTCATACGTAGGAAGTAGGGATATCAATTTATGACACGATACGATAGAAATACACGAAACGAAATCGGGACAAAATCCGACTCATACGTAGGAAGTAGAGGTGTCGTGTTCGTGTCAAGATTAAAAAACACGATGCCGTGTCGTGTCGTGTCCGTGTTCATAAATCGACACGAAATTGACACGGTTAAGCATATGGTTGTCAGGTTTTTGGTATTTGTTACTTTTATCGTGTTATATATTCTTAAATATGAATAAAATACAATAATATTTATGTAATATTATCTTTGTTGTGTCGTGTCGTGTTGTCGTGTTTTAATTCGTTCATTTTCATTTTAATAAAAAAAACACGACATCGTGTCGTATCGTGTTCGTGTTATACAAAATATTGCCGTGTCGTGTCGTGTCAGACAAAAACACGACACGATTGTCCGATTTGACAGCCCTAGTAGGAAGTATACATAAAAATAAGCACAAGAACATTAAAAATTTTAGGTCAAAACGTAGACCAACTCAAATTTATACCGACACATACATAAAAATAGCAAGTAAGTTTTTCTTTTTAATTTAACGAAATAAAATTCTAAATTTACGTCAAAATTTTGACCACCTCAAATTTATACAAAATAATCACATAAAAATTAGTTTTTTTAAGATAAGAAACCAAAGTTGTTAAGGAAAACAAATTATGTATATTACTGGAATAAACAGAAAAATTCTAAATGGAAATAATGAAATTGACATTTTATAAAGTTCAAATTAGATGTCAAAATAACATTCTAAAAAGTATAGTGGTGGAAATTGGCATTTTACAAAGTATTTTAAAAATAAAGGATCAAAGTGATTATATATATATATATATATATATATATATATATATATATATATATATATATATATATATATATATATATATATATATATATATATATATATGTAATGTCGTTATTTAAAGTAATTTTAAAAAGTAGATGGTGAAAAATGACATTCTTGAAAATAGATGGGTTGCAACCGTCGTTTCATGAAACATCCACCGATATTGTAAATTAATATAGATATAATTAAACTTGATATTATTAAATGGTTAATAATAATATGCATCGCTACATTTTCAATCATCTTGTCAATGTAAAATTGTCAAACTCTATTACTCACTTCACATTTAGAATTAATTAGGGTGATATTACTACCATTTTATGGGAGGGGTATAATCTATAAATTTTGTATTAGATATTTTTGTAAGTTTTTTTAAACATATAAACTGTGAAAAAAATATACATAGGGACATTTTTGGTAAATGTAGGGACTATTTTCATATTTTATTTTCTATGAGAGGACCAAAATCACTTTTTTAGAATTGTTATCAGGAATGGTTATTTATGTAATTTTTTAAAATTTCTGTAAATATTATTTTGTAGGGACCTATTCTGTAACTTTTAGGGACCGTTATTTTGTATATAAGGACCAAACATGTTAATATACTAAAAAATTAAATGGTGGAAAATGCCGGTGTTCAAATTTGAGGGGATAAAACTAACATTTACAATGTATGCTGGTGGAAAATGGCGTTCGACAATGTAACGGGTGGGAAGTGCGAACATATAAAAATTTAGTGACCAAATTTGACAACATAAAAAGGTTTTGTGGCCGAGATAATAAAGTTTTGTTGCCAAAGTCATTTGTGGACATTGTCTAAAATCACAAACTTTTGCGGTCAAAATATAAAATATAAAACTGTAATTTGTGGGTAAAGTTTAAAATAAGAGACTTTTGTGACTAAGGTCTAAAATCATAATATTATATTATTCATAGGGAATGTTTTTTCTAAAATTATGACGAAAGTCTAAAATCATAATATTATCATTCATAGGGAATTTTGTTTTAATATATATATATGGATTCAATTGAGAAAATAAAAAAGGTTGAAAATGAGGGAATCATTCTTAGCTACTCATTTACCTAGCCTCTAAACATAAAGACACGATGACAAACTTGTAAATATGATATAATAGTATTCAATCACAAATACGTAAGTTTAGAGAATTAGATAATAATTGAAATTCATTTGTTTTTTGTTCTTTCAATCCAACACTCAATTCTGCTTGAATATCAACATATCTTCAACATATACGATTAATTATACTCCCAGCATCATTAGAATTGTAACCCCGTAAATTTCAAAACAAAATTTTCAAATTTTTATAAAACATAATTCATTTAATGTTCAGAAAACAACCATATTTAATTATCCAATTCAAGTAAATAGAAAATCCCAAGATCTCAAAATCATAACTCCCATGCGTGTGTACTGATCAAGCCGGCGCCTTCCCGCGATCGTCACTAGTACCTGAAACAAACAACATCAAACACTGTAAGCACAAAGCTTAGTGAGTTCCCCAAAATACCACATATAACGCATATTAGCCACTCGAGGCTATAACTCTATGGGTTCGTGCACCCAACTCTGTGAACCCTCAGGTTCTAACTCTGTGAACCTTACGGTTCTAACTCTGTAAACCTTACGGTTCTAACTCTGTAAACATGCACAACATAAATCACATAGAAGTAATGCAGTACAACACATAACATACATAGCATACAAATACTCTGTCACATAACTCTGGTTACCTACTCAATGTAAAGTATAGTGAGAAGACTCACCTCACGTGTCTCGGTAAGTCGTAAATCCTGAAATCACTAGTGCTCGATCTCCCGAGCTATAGTCCTCCTATAGCACAATACATCTCTAATTAACACTTTCCCAACTAAGGTTGACTACTCTTTAACAAGTCAACTTAGGTCAACGGTGGTCAACGGTCAACGGTCAACTTTGACCGGACTCGGCGAGTGCACTATAGCGACTCGGCGAGTCTGAGCGTATACACTGATTTCCCTGGAATCCTCCCTTGACACATCGAGTATTATCCTAACTCGACGAGTTCCACCTGGCATGAGTTGTGGGGCCACCACGACTCAACTCGCTGAGTCTCAAGAACAACTCGGCGAGTCCAGCTTGATTCAGTCCACCTGTCCACTATAACTCCCCCTGACTCACTGAGTCAACCCTCCCCAACTCGGCAAGACCACACGTTGTGTGGTCGGGGCAATATTCATACTACTCGCCGAGTCTGTTCTTCGGACTCGGCGAGTCCGTGCCATGCAATGACTCAAACTTGCTCATAAGGTCAGATCCAGTCTATTAACCCATATATCAAGTCCTTCCAAGCTTATTTAGCACGTAAAGTCACTATCTTGATGCACATACAATATCTATATGACCATATATGATGCTTTTGTCTCAAATACTACAACTCACGGTCATAAACTCCATTGCTATACATAAATCTTGATGAGTGAGGCTCTCTGGACCTCTATGGATCCAGATCCAGAGCCTCAACACAAGAAGGGAACTATTTGGCATCAAATCAACCCAATAATGTCCATAAGAAACCCTAAATCCCATTATACTTCACAAAACAAAAGATGAGCCGAAATCATACCTCTAGATCGATGATCTAAGCTTCAAATCCACAGTATAGCAACCTCCTTTGCTTCTTCTTGTCTAGAATCTCCTCCTTCTTTGCTAAATAACACACACAAGGTCAAGAAATGCTTCCTTTCTCTCTCAAAACGTTCAAGCACTCAAGGGTTTCTCTATAAGGGTTGGGTGAGCACAAATGACGGCCATAAGGCCCTTTAAATAGGTCTCAAACCCCGGAAATTAGGGTTTCACCACACAGCGTGGACTCGCCGAGTCCACTCTTGGACTCGCCGAGTCCGGACGTGAACCCGTGCCCAATACCGCGATCCTACTCGGCAAGTTTGAGCTCCAACTCGCCGAGTCCACTCACAATTCCTAAAAATAAGCCAAAATAAATACCTGGAAATTTCGGGTTGTTACAATTCTCCCCCACTAGAACTAGACTTCGCCCTCGAAGTCTCACTCTGCAAATAACTCTGGATGCTGCTCTCGCATCTCACGCTCCGGTTTCCATGTCATCTCGGACCCCTTCCAATGCTGCCACTGAACCAAGACCAAAAGTACCTCCTTGTTCCTCAGAACTTTGATTTTCCGATCTCTGATGGCCACTGGTCTCTCAGCATAATTCAGGCTCGTATCCACCTGAATATCATCTAATGGAACCACTGCCGACTCATCGGCTATACACTTCCGCAATTGCGACACATGGAAAGTGTCGTGAATCTGCCCCAACTCTGCTGGCAAATCCAAGCGATAGGCTACCCTGCCTACCCTCGCGACTACCCGAAATGGTCCGATATATTGGGGCCCCAACTTGCCCCTCTTCCTGAATCGGATCACTCACTTCCAACGAGAGACCTTCAGGAGCACAAAATCACGGACCTGGAACTCAAGTTCGGACCGGCGTTTGTCCGCATACCTCTTCTGTCGACTCTGAGCAGTCAGTAACCTCTGTTTGACCTGCTGGATCTGCTCTGTCGTCTGAAGCACTATCTCCATGTTGCCCATAACGCGCTGTCCGAATTCTCCCCAACAAATGGGGGTCCGACACTTCCTCCCATACAACAGCTCAAAGGGTGGCATACCGATGCTCGAATGATGGCTGTTGTTGTAAGAAAACTCGGCCAACGGCAAATACGTATCCCAACTTCCTCTAAAATCCAATACACATGCTCGGAGCATGTCCTCGAGGGTCTGAATCGTCCGCTCACTCTGTCCATCGGTCTGGGGGTGATATGCGGTACGAAAATGTAGCCTAGTACCCAACTCCTCATGGAACTTCTTCCAGAACCTGGAAGTGAAACGCACATCCCGGTCGGAGACAATCGAGATCGGCACCCCATGCCGAGATACCACTTCCCTCGCATATATCTCTGCTAACTTCTCTGCGGAAGAACTCTCACTGATGGCAAGGAAGTGAGTGCTCTTCGTTAACCTATCCACAATCACCCAAATTGAATCAACTCCCCGAGCAGTCCTTGGCAATTTGGTGATGAAATCCATGGTGATCTGTTCCCACTTCCATTCGGGAACCTCCAATGGCTGTAACTTACCATGCGGTCTATGATGTTCGGCCTTAACCTTGCGGCAGGTTAAGCACCTCTCAACGAACCACGCAACATCTCTCTTCATACAGGGCCACCAATACTCCCTCCTTAAATTCAAATACATCTTAGTGGCCCCAGGATGGATCGAGAATTTCGACCGATGAGCGTCTTCCATCAAAATGGCACGCGCACCTCCCACGAACGGTACCCAAATACGCCCCTGAAAAGTCATAAGCCCCCGACCATCGGTAACTAACTCCGATACCAATCCAACAACTCGTTCTCTCTTTTGGTTTTCCGACCTCACTGACTCAGCCTGTGCTCCTCGAATGGTGTCCAACACCGGAGTCATCACGGTCAAACGCAAACATACACCTCGCAACGGGGCACTCCCCGCCCGACGACTCAGGGCGTCGGCTACCACATTAGCCTTGCCCGGATGGTACAAGATCTCACAATCATAATCCTTAACCACATCCAACCACCTCCTCTGCCGCATATTTAGGTTGGGCTGATCCATCAAATACTTCAGACTCTTATGGTCCGTGTATATCGTACACCAAACCCCATACAAATAATGGCGCCAAATCTTGAGGGCGAACACCACTGCCCCCAACTCTAGGTCATGGGTAGGATACCTCGTCTCATGAGGCTTCAACTGCCTCGATGCATACGCTATCACATGCCCTCTCTGCATCAGCACCGCTCCCAACCCCAAAATCGATGCGTCACGGTATACAACAAAGTCCTCCATTCCCTCCGAGAGGGCTAACACCGGGGCCTCGCATAACCTTTGGCGAAGCGTCTCAAAGGAGGCCTGCTGCTTGGGGCCCCATGAAAAAGCAACACCCTTCCGGGTCAACCTAGTAAGTGGCACTGCGATCTTAGAGAAATCCTTGATAAATCTCCGATAATAACTGGCCAACCCTAGAAAACTCCTGATCTCGGAGGGTGACCTCGGCACCTCCCAACTCATCACTGCCTCCACTTTGGCCGGATCGACCAATATCCCATCCTGGTTAACAAGATGTCCTAGGAACCGGACCTCTCGTAACCAGAAATCACACTTGGAGAATTTGGCATAAAGCCTCTCCGATCTCAGAACTCCGAGGATCTCCCTCAAATGCTCCTCATGCTGCTCCCTAGATATCGAATATACCAAAATGTCATCAATAAATACGATCGCCGACCGATCCAACATCGGCCTGCATACCCGGTTCATGAGATCCATGAACACTGCCGGAGCATTGGTGAGCCTGAAAGGCATCACCACAAACTCATAATGCCCATAACGCGTCCTAAACGCTGTCTTCTGGATGTCCTCATCTCGCACCCTCACCTGATGGTATCCAGACCTCAAATCGATCTTGGAGAACCAAGATGCTCCCTGCAACTGGTCGAACAAATCGTCGATCTTCGGCAACGGGTAACGGTTCTTGACCGTCAGCTTGTTCAACTCCCGGTAATCAATACACATCCGGTGTGAACCATCCTTCTTCTTTACAAACAGAATGGGTGCTCCCCACGGCGAGCTACTCGGCCGAATAAACCCTTTCCCCAGCAGCTCTTGAAGCTGCGAGGATAGCTCTTGCATCTCTGGAGGTGCAAGACGATAAGGCACCTTAGCGATAGGCGCGGCCCCCGGGGCCAAATCAATACGCCACAAAACCCCAACAACTCCTCTGGAAAGACATTCGGGAACTCATGCACTATATGAACCTCCTCCACCGACCTCATCCTCCTGGAATCAACCCGTGTATCTGACACGTACGCCACAAAACCCTTATAGCCCTGCTGTAGACACTGCCTCACCCTAGCGGCCGAACAAAATGCTGATACAGAACGGGTACCCTCGCCGTACACTGTTAGAACTCCCCCACTAGGGTCTCGTATGGTCACTAGCTGCCGCTCGCAATCGATAACCGCACCGAACTTGCTCAACCAGTCCATGCCCACGATGACACAAACATCCCCCATGGCAATAGGAACCAAATCAATCGGGAACTCAACACCGAAAATCTCGAGTACGCACCCACGGATCACCTCCGTGGCATATATCGCCTTCTCGTCATCTTTGGAAACTCTCAGAGGCCGACTCAGCGCCTCGCGACTAACACTGATGTGCTGACTAAAAGCCAAAGACACAAAGGACCGACTCGCACCCGAGTCAAATAATACCAAGGCAGGTACAGAATTCACAAGAAAAGTACCTACGCATAACATAATATGAGCATAATATTTTAACATTATAATAAATACACGAAAGAATACATACCAGCCACGACATCGGGCGCTGTGCGGACCTCCTCCGCGGTCAACTGAAACGCTCTCCCACGTGCCCTCGGCGCCTCGGCCTTCACTGGCCCACTCCCGGTAGCTCTGATGGCGTCAAGGGCAGATCCCTGAGGTGCTCCCTGAGCTGATCCCCGCAACTGCGAACACTCCGCCTTCCGGTGTCCGATCTGATTGCAGTGAAAACATACTGCAAACCCCTTTGGGCAGTCCTTGGCCATATGCCCCTCCTTGCAACATTTGTAGCAAGATCCCGCTCTACACACTCCATCATGACCCTTGCCGCACTTTCCACAAGTGCGGCCCTTCTGGATCCCTGATCCCGTGATCAGCGGGCTTGGCCCGCTTGGCTGCCGGCTAGAATTATGCCGGTCGCCGATCCCTCCCATGAGACTCGGCCTCCTCCCTAGCCTGAGTCTCCAGCTCGACCTCCCTCTTCCGGGCATTTGCCTGAAGCTCAGCAAATGTCCGGTATGAGGAGTTCACCACGAACTCCCGAATGTCTCGTCTCAAGATACTCAAATACCGACTCATACGTGCCTGCTCAGTGGACACGTGCTCAGGGCAGAACATCGCCCTCTCGTGAAGCATCCTGGTAATCACCGTAACAGACTCAGTGCCCTGCTTGAGGGTCAAAAACTCCTGGGCCAAACGCTCCCTCTCCACCTGGGGAACATACTCATCTCGGAACATGGCAGTGAACCTCTCCCAGGTCACTGCCGCAAGCTCAGCAGGCGAAAAGTGTGTTGTGACAAACTTCCACCAGTCCTTCGCTCCCAAGCGAAGCTGGTTCAACGCGAACCGTACTCTTAAATGCTCAGGAGATGAGCAAGTGAAGAAACACCCCTCTATGTCAGAAATCCATCTCATAGCCACCACCGGGTCCTGGGTCCCATCAAACTCCGGTGATTTCGTGTTGCTGAACTCCCGGAACAGCAACGCGTCACCACCCTGCGGCCTAGCAGCAGCAACAGCTGCGGTGGCCGCCACAACAACAACCTCAGAAAGAGCAGCATAACGCTCGTCAAAAGTCTCAATCAGCGCGGTCTTAATAGATCCGAGCATCTCTGGTATCTCTGCCCTGATGACCGCAGCCACCTCCTCATGAATGATCTATCGGATCTCCTCATCACTAGCCCCGACACCCTCCGGCATATGACGTGTCTTCACCATGATAAACCTCTGAAATACAACATACGATAAATTAGAATCCGCTCGAGCATACTCACACTCGACAACTCATCCCTCCTTGATCCTTGGTATACCGAAGATTCTTACTTGGACCGTGCACTGCCCCGGTGCTTTCAGTAGTACGGGCCCAATACTACTGTCCACACCGTCTCAGTACACACCCCAAATCCTCATCTTCGGATTCCAAATTCCAAGTACTCTATCACTCTCTAACAGATCTCTCATAAGCTCCTCGCTGCTCCCTAATCGCTCTCAAGCATCTCATAGCAGCTCACATCTCCCTAGGCTAAGGCATCACAAATCAGGGCACTCTAGTCCTAATAAGAATACCTAGCCTACTCTATCAAGAGAATACATCATATCAATTTCCATAATCATATAATATAAGGGTATTTTGGGAAATCACCGTTCGGGCGCTGACTGATCGTACACACGTTTCTTCTTTGAATTTCTCTAAAAATCTTTTACTCTTAGAAAAGTTTAGTTCTCTTTTGAAAATATTTTCCAAATCCTCAGTTTGAGTTCAAATACTCCCGAAGGTGTACCCGAATCCCTCAACCAAGGCTCTGATACCAAATTGTAACCCCGTAAATTTCAAAAAAAAAAAAATCAAATTTTTATAAAACATAATTCATTTAATGTTCAGAAAACAACCATATTTAATTATCCAATTCAAGTAAATACAAAATCCCAAGATCTCAAAATCATAACTCCCATGCGTGTGTACTGATCAAGCCAGTGCCTTCCCGCGATCGTCACTAGTACCTGAAACAAATAACATCAAACACTGTAAGCACAAAGCTTAGTGAGTTCCCCAAAATACCACATATAACACATATTAGCCACACGAGGCTATACCTCTATGGATCCGTGCACCCAACTCTGTGAACCCTCATGTTATAACTCTGTGAACCTTACGGTTCTAACTCTGTAAACATGCACAACATAAATCATATAGAAGTAATGCAATACAACACATAACATACATAGCATACAAATACTCTGTCACATAACTCTGGTTACCTACTCAAGGTAAAGTATAGTGAGAAGACTCACCTCGCGTGTCTCGGTAGGTCGTAAATCCTGAAATCACTAGTGCTCTATCTCCCGAGCTATAGTCCTCGTATAGCACAATACATCTCTAATTAACACTTTCCCAACTAAGGTTGACTACTCTTTAACAAGTCAACTTAGGTCAACGGTCAACTTTGACCGGACTCGGCGAGTGCACTATAGCGACTCGGCGAGTCTGAGCGTATACACTGATTTCCCTGGAATCCTCCCTTGACACGTCGAGTATTCTCCTAACTCGACGAGTTCCACCTGACATGAGTTGTGGGGCCACCACGACTCAACTCGCCGAGTCTCAAGAACAACTCGGCGAGTCCAGCTTGATTCAGTCCACCTGTCCACTATAACTCCCCCTGACTTACTGAGTCAACCCTCCCCAACTCGGCAAGACCACACGCTGTGTGGTCGGGGCAATATTCATACTACTCGTCGAGTCTGTTCTTCGGACTCGGCGAGTCTATGCCATGCAATGACTCAAACTTGCTCATAAGGTCAGATCCACTCTATTAACCCATAGATCAAGTCCTTCCAAGCTTATTTAGCACGTGAATTCACTATCTTGATGCACATACAATATCTATATGACCATATATGATGCTTTTGTCTCAAATACTACAACTCAAGGTCATAAACTCCATTACTATACATAAAGCTTGATGAGTGAGGCTCTCTGGACCTCTATGGATCCAGATCCAGAGCCTCAACACAAGAAGGGAACTATTTGGCATCAAATCAACCCAATAATGTCCATAAGAAACCCTAAATCCCATTATACTTCACAAAACAGAAGATGAGCCGAAATCATACCTCTAGATCGATGATCTAAGCTTCAAATCCATAGTATAGCAACCTCATTTGCTTCCTCTTGTCTAGAATCTCCTCCTTCTTTGCTAAATAACACACACAAGGTCAAGAAATGCTTCAATTCTCTCTCAAAACGTTCAAGCACTCAAGGGTTTCTCTCTAAGGGTTGGGTGAGCACAAATGATGGCCATAAGGCCCTTTAAATAGGTCTCAAACCCCGGAAATTAGGGTTTTACCACACAGCGTGGACTCCCCGAGTCCGGACGCGAACCCGTGCCCAATACCGCGATCCTACTCGGCGAGTTTGAGCTCCAACTCGCCGAGTCCACTCACAATTCCCAAAAATAAGCCAAAATAAATACCTGGAAATTCCGGGTTGTTACAAGAATAACATCATCGATAATCAACAAAAAGTCAATTCGTATCATTCATTCAACATCGTTCATCAAATAAAACATCGAAGTAAAGGTTAGAAAAAATCAAATAATTTTTGTTTGAAATTTTCATATATCTCTCTACCAATCTACTATTTTGTAAAATTTAAATAGTCAAAGTATCATATTTATCATATTTTTTTTAAAGTTAACTTGTATGCACTTCAAATGTTTGATGAAATGCATAAACTAAATTACCATGTTATATTCACATGTGAATATGTTTTCTCACCTGAATCAATATGTGATTATTAAAACACAAAACAAATATCCAAGTCTGTATGTTATTCATATGTGAATAACATATAAAAATTATATATATTTCTGAATAACATATTGTAATATTCATATATGAATATACTGTGCAATATTCACATATGAATATACCAACTATTATTCATAATTGAATATACGATCTAATATTCACAAATGAATATATTATGTACTATTTTCATATGATATAGTACCATGTAATACTATATAATATTCACATGTGAAAATATAATCTAATATTCATAAGTGAATATACCATCTAACATTCACAAGTGAATATAATATGTAATATTCAAAGTGAATGCATCGTTTAATATTTAAATATGAATATATTATGTTTAGTATATGCTATATTCATATATGAATGATACTTAAACTGTAAAAAAAAAAAATTATAATTTTTATTCATAAGTGAATAACGAATTTACTATAGCAAAAACCAGATTCATTTTTATTCATTTATTAATAACGATAGCTGAAAATATAATATATATATATATATATATATATATATATATATATATATATATATTATCTTAAAACTATATCAATATGGATGTCTATTTGTAAAGAATAAAAAATCATGAATTTTGGTATATTTATAATCATTTTTCGATAAAAATAGCTTCTTAAAAATAAAAATAAAAAAACGAAAAAACTATGTTTTTGTATATATTAAGGTAATGCTTAGCATAGTTTAAGGAAACATATTTTGTTGGAAAACACATGTGCATTCTCTTTCCCATTTTCGCCGGTAGGTTGGAGGTTTTTACGACAAAAATAAATGATTGGCTGAGAATGATTCCCCAATCTCAATATTTTTTTTTTCTCAATTGAACCCTCCTCTCTCTCTCTCTCCCTCTCTCTCTCTCTCTCTCTATATATATATATATATATATATATATATATATATATATATATATATATATATATATATATATATATATATAATATTAAACAACCATTTTGAAAATGTAGTTTCTCTTTCTAAGGTAACTAAAAGTATGTACAAAAGCGTAAAAAAAATTACATCGATACACAGACAAACTCGAATTTATACGAACAACTACAAAAAAAAAAAAGTAAGTTTTTTTTCAAAAAATTTAAAAAATTCTAAATTTACGTCGAAACGCTTATGACTTCAAACTTGTACAAACACATAGATAAAATAAGCACAGAAAAATTTGTTTATTTTAAAATAGCAAAAAAAAAATTATTAAGAAAAAACAGATTATGTATATTACAATGGATAAAAACGAAAATTTAGATCATAGAGAAAGTGAGTGATATTTATAAAGTTCAGTATTTAGAGGATGAAAATGACATTTTAAAAGGTATATGGGTAAAAGCTATAATCTTACAAAGTAGAAGGGTGTAATTGGTAAAAGTAGAAGAAGTGAAAGTTATATTTTAAAAGTAGAGAGGTTGACAATATCATTTTTCAGTTTTCATAACTACGTTGATTACTTCTAATTTATATCGACATATAAACATCTTCAAAATTAGTTTTTTTTTTTTTTAAGTTAGCAAACAAAAGTAATCTAGGAAAGTCAAATTATATATTTTACGAAGGATAAACACGAAAGTTAATAGACATGGTCAAAGTGATATTTTATAAGATTCAAAGTTTAGGGGTCAAAGGGAAATTTTCAAAAAGTAAAGGGGTGGAAAATGTCATTTTACGAAGTAGGGGTGTGCCTAGGGACGGCTCAACCAATTTGGAGGTTCTAAGCAAAAAAAAAAAAAAAAAAATAGGGCCCTTCAAGTAAGTAAACAGTTTTGAACTTAAGACTTTTAGTTTTATAAACAAGTTCTTTTACCAACAAGCCAAACTACAACTTGTCTTTGTATCCCAAGAAATACGTATATATACATATATAACACAATAAATTTTAAAGTTTGAAGTCGTTTAAAAATTGAGGGCCTTAATCTCTTGCTTAGTTTTGCTAAGGGTAGAGTCGGCCTTGGGGTGTGGAAATTGTCGGTGGTAAAAGTCAAGAGAGTCAAATTGACAATTTAAACAGAAGATTGTAGAAAATATCATTTTACAAAGTAAAAATATGCAAATTGTCAATCGAAATATCCACCAATATTGTCTATTAATATATAGTTAATACTATCATCAATAAATAACTAGACTATGATTTTATCTGTCGTGCGTTGCGGCGACAGAAGTGAATATAAGAAGTCGTAGATGATAAGTTGCTATTTGTTGAAAAGAAATGAAAAAATAGTTTATGTTTCTAGAAGTAACTAAAAATAAGTATGGAAACATAAACAAAAATTACGTAGAAACGTTGACAAATTCGAGTTTGTATCGACACGTACATAAAAATAAGTAAGTTTTATTTAATAAACAAACGAAAGTTCTAAATTGACGTCAAAATGTGTCCATGATAAAAGTCGAAAGGGATCAAAATGACATTTTAAAAAGTAGAGGGGTGAAAGGTAATTTTCCAAATTAAAGGGATGCAAATATAACGAGCGAAAGTTTATAAATTTACATCGAAATGTTAACTACCTTGAAATTATACCGTAATGCCCCGACTCTCGTGTATTAATTTTTACAGCTTTATTTTCATATTGGAATGTCTACTCGACGAGTTGATGCCCTGACTCATCGAGTAGGAACCTTTGGGCCACGTGTTTTAAATGACCAACTCGTCGATTCGGAGACATGACTCGACGAGTTGGAACTGGAGGATGAAACCCTAATTTTCGGGGTTTTGCACTCTATTTAAAGGGTCATTGGCCTCCCTTACAACCCCTTGTGAGTCCATAAGCCCTAATTCGTGTGTGTGCTCCATTCTTGTGTGATTTTCAAGCTTGGAAGGTGTTTTGAAAGGAGAAGACTTGAAGTATAAGAGGATTAGTGCAAGAGGAGCTAGTGGATCTGACTCTTCTGCTTCTTGACATCAGTGTGAAGGTAACAAGTCGTTACCTTGACCTTCTTTCCTTCTAGATCTCATTATGTTGAAGATTAGGACTTTTTCTAGCATATTTATGTTAGCCATCTTGGGTATGGGCTAGGATCTGAAGTTGCAACTTCAGATCTGAACTTTCCTTGGTCTTTATGACTATAAAGTCTCCAACTTTAGCAAGTATGAACCTTTACTTGTGAGTTAAACCCCATTACAAGCTTGGATTTGACATTCTAAGCCTTTAGAGCCTTGCATGCACGTAAAGTTTGCAACTTTACGTGATAAACATGCATTGGGAAGCTTGATCTGCAGTATGGAGCTTTGGAATGGATTAAAAAGCGTTTGAATAGAGAAAGAACTGAAGAGACTCGACGAGTTGCATGGCCAACTCGGCGAGTCCAATGAAGATTGTCGTGCAAGGACTTCTGCATGGACTCGACAAGTCAGTAGGGTAACTCGACGAGTGAGTTAGGGTTTTCCTGACATTTGGACATGCATGAACTCGGCGAGTTTCAAGGAAACTCGACGAATCAACTAGGGATTTCACGATTTCTCGATTTCAAGAAGGACTCGACGAGTTAATGAACTGCACTCTACGAGTCAGGTCAACATGGACTGTTAACCTCGACCATTGACTTGGACTTTGACTAAGGGTTGACTAGTTTACTTATGGGGTATTTTGGTAAATTGGAATTTATGGAAAAGGTCTTATGGTAAATATAGGTGGTGGGGTTTGTGGCCGTGGTTCGAGAGTTTGAGTTATCACTTTGATTCGACAATTGAGATGTGAGTTATCCTCACTATACTAAGGGTATAAGGCACTAAGGCCGGCCCATTGGATTTGATATCCCGGTTGTTTGATGATGTGATGAATATGAGATAGTTATACATGCTAGTTTTCCATGCCAATTAGGTAGATCTGTAGGAATACATGTGTTACCGTTTGATTATTTATATGCATAATTAGTTGTATATGTATACATGTTGTGTAGGTTGGGTTGAGGTTGCATTGCATCGTGTAGTGCCCAACAAACCCTGGAGTACGCCAGATATGAGTTGAGGGTCGGGAAGGCATACCAGACTCATATTGAGGACTCATTAGCATGCCAAATACGAACTAAGGACCAAGTGGTATGTCAGACTCGTACTGAGGGTAGATCAATTATGTTTCAGTCTTAGGACTGCAGGGGCAAGCCATTCATAAGTTGTGGGCTCGCAAGCAAACCATACTTATGATGTAGGCTCGAAGGCAGGCTACATGTGAGTTGTGGGCCCGAAAGGCAAGCCAGACTCACAATATGGGCCCAGGGGGTAATCTAGTTTGTAGAGTTGTAGACCCATTACATGTTGCTATTATGTGTATTGTTGTTATGTATCGGTATTTTGGGGGAGCTCGCTAAGCTTTGGGCTTACAGATTCAGTTTTTGTTTAAGGTACATCAGATGATCACGGAAAGGCAAAAGCGTGATCGTACAGCTCCTCATATGTATGACTTGTTTCTGGGATACTCTGATATTATACTATTTTGAAAATAAGTTTTGTAATAATTAATAGTTTTGAAATGTTTTGAAAAAGTTTAAATTTAGCATGGTTTTTATGGATGTTACATATACATACACATAAATAAAAATAAGCATATAAAAAAATAGTTTTATTTTTAAATTATCAAACGAAAATTATTAAAGAAAATTTGATTATGTATAGTAGGGATAAACATGGAGTTTAAAAAAATGGAGGGGATGAAACTAATATTTTATAAAGTCAAATTTGAGGGAGATAAAAATGATATTTTAAAAAAGTAGAGGGTGAGAAATGTTATTTTACAAAGTAAATAGGTTACAATTGTCGATAGTAAAAACGGAAAGGATCAAATGACATTTAAAAAAATAAAGGGATAGAAAAAATTAGTTTCAAGTAAAAGGATGCAAAGGAAATGTCATTTTATAAAATAGAATAGTTTAATTTTTTTAGAAAAAACAAATATCATTAAAAGAAACCCTAGTAGCATCTAGCAAAATGTCACGAAGAGGCCAAGTACAACATAAATTACAATATAGAGAAATTTAAGATAAAAGGTGGGTGAATGGCTATACACACCATGCGACCCAGTTACCGCAACTACCTCCACCTCTATGCTTGTACCAAATGTATAAGAGCGAAATTGTGTTGTCAACGACTTTTGTAGGATTCATACCAAATTCTCTTAAAAGTCTTGTCGTTTCTGGTTAACCAGATATTCCAAATAAGACAGTAGAATACCATGAATAATATTTTCTTTTTCTTAAGACAATTCTCTCATGGTTCAAGTTATTGATAATAAAAATCAAAGGGATCAAAATAACATTTTAGGATGTAAAAAATAGTTTTCTAAAGTAAAAGAGTGCAAATTGTAACAATAATTAACTTTTAACTTTTAACTATGGAAGGTTCCCAACGCTGCGGGGATTAGATGAATGTTGGATGCTTACTGAAACGTTGAGGTACCTGCAATTTATAATGATCAACACAAACCACAAAAACATCAAAAAAAAATTATCCAACTAATAAAAAAACATAAAACTTGAGGCACAATTTATTACCTTCATGTTCTGTTACATCTTACTGTTCATCATATCCGAAACGGTGGCACTGTCTGCATTACATCACAATAACTTTCTATCATATCACTTGTATAACTGTTGTACCAAATATAAATAAAATAAATAATGGTTAGTACCTTAATTTGAAATTGTTCTACTATAACCAAAAAATTCAGAAATACATGCAACACCATTT
The DNA here is from genome assembly GCF_052625555.1 of Lactuca saligna. NCBI lineage: Eukaryota > Viridiplantae > Streptophyta > Magnoliopsida > Asterales > Asteraceae > Lactuca > Lactuca saligna. The sequence continues at coordinate 152,454,917 of NC_136422.1, forward strand.
TTTATTTGTCATTAAAACATAAAAGCTTAGTTCAATATAGTTTGACTTCTATATAAGATCTGGTAAAGAAGCTCTATGAATGTCAAAAGATCCAACCTTACCTTCAAATCCGCCGGACAATTTTGCCCCTGCCTTGTTTTTCGGTTCAATTAGTTGGTTAAATTTTGTCCCTGAATCAAAACCATATCACATCCACCATTGAAATCACATCAATTGCTTTATATTAAAAAACATGTGAAGTAACTCATATTGTCTAAATCATAAAATAAAGAAATTGCAGAATGCAACAGTAAATTTAGTGGTGTTCTTTATATTTCTCATTCATCTGAAACTAAAGCATAGGAACCCAATGCAGAAACGAACATTTCCAGCAGCAAATTCAATTGACCTTCTTCTTGTAACCTGTTAATTGTAAATAACACCTTCATCACTCCAACCATCCATGATCACAGAACAAATCCACACCTTAGGAAAACCCAAATAGTCTCCACTTTGAAAGACTATAGATGAATCAGTTTTATAAAGGTTTAATGAGGGAAAATTGACTACCTTTCACTGCATTCTATGTCCAATATCTGATGGTGGTGGCGAGAAGTTATTTGCGTTGCGACTTGTTTTCCATCGATTTAATATTACAAAAGGAGACGGGATTGAAAACCATTTCTAACAAACATAGCTTTTGATTTAGTTTATGAGTACAAAGTAAAGGTCATTAATCATAATACTTACTCAAACTCTAGCAGTCGAATCCTGACACCAACAATTGAGGTAATCCCAAAATCAGAAAATTCAAATCCAGAAGAAAACATGGTCGAGGTGTTGCATCGCTAGAAAGCCCTATCCTAGGAATTACCGACATTGAATGTACTCGACACAAAGTAGGACTCGTCGAATGTGGATGACATCGTTGTCGAAGTAAAGCTGCACGAAATTAGGGCTCGCCGACTTCTGCAATGCTGGAGGCAGGCTCATCGGAGTGATCTGTGCTGGAGGCGGACTCGACAGTGTCGGCTATGGCAGAATCGAAGAAGCGAACTAAGTGATCAATCGACTGCACTCTCTAGTGGTATCATAGAGGAATCGAGAACTCCAAACTCCCATGAGTTGGATTTGTCGCCGCTTTGTGCCGATTTCTTTAAAAGAAAAGGAGGAGAAGGTTTGGAGAAACGTAGGGAGTGGTGGAAGGAGGAAATTGGATTGCCGACATTCCAAGCGGTTGAAAGTTTTGTGGATCGAGAAGAAGGTGGATGAGAGGTTTAATAGAAATCAATCCAATTGAACCAAAAGAAGCCCTAATCGATATTACATGAGGTGGCAGTGATAGAGAAAAAGCAAAAAGGAGACGTAATCTATAGCACCGACCAGTACGACACCACCGATTATAATTGCCAAATAAAGCGATGGTGCCCATTCAAGGGACGGTGGAGGTGGCTGTCGTTAGCCGAGCTACTCATGAGCTACTCGGGATCGACTCGTTAAAAGCTCGACTCGAGATCGAATTAAACGAGCCCGAGCCGAGCTCGAGCCTAGATATGAGGCTCGTTTACTAAACGAGCTCGAGCCGAGCTTCAATTAATGGGGCTCGCGAGCCTAAACGAGCTTAAACGAATCTCTCTCTATAATTCATAACGTCAAATAATTGATTGAAAAGAGTCCAAACGAAATCGCGTAGGCATTTGGCAAGACTTGATCGTGGACTTTAGGAAGACTTTAGACTTATTTTTCCCATTTCAAGGATTTGTTCACATTGAAATATCGTAATTCCTCAACAATTTTGATTTTTTTTTTTTTCTAACCGTCCATTTTACCGATAGTACTCATTATTATCGTAAAAATATTTGGGACCATGTAACAACAATGAATGTTATAAACTATAAAGCCCAAAGGGTGATGAAGTATTAAATGAAATATAGGGAAAATGATGAAGTATTAAATGAAAACAATCACATTATAAAAATATGAGATATCATGCTTTAAATTGAGTATTACAAAGTGTCGTAAACAAATTCTAAATTCCGTAATAATGGAAATTAGGAATGCAAATGAGTCAAACTATTTGTGAGTTATTCGGGATCGGTTCTTTAAAAAATAATTTGAAACCAATCTTAAACAAGCTCGAGATGAGCTCGACCTTAATATTAAGCCCGTTTATTAAACGAGCTCAAGCTCGAACCTATATCATTAAGCTTGATTAGGCTCGCAAGTATAAATGAACATTTATATAATATAATATAATATATTATTATTTTTATATATTAAAATAAAAACATATTTAGAAATTAGGGGTTTAAAGTATTAGTAAACGAGTTTTTTAACGAGCTTAAACCGAGCTTAAGCTTATTTATTCACGTTAGATAAAAAAACGAGCCAAACTTGTATAATCCTTTATGAGCTCGAGTCGAGCTCAGTACAATAAAACTCAAATCGAGAATCATATAACTTAGGATCGTTTGATAGTTGTTGACTGGATTAGAACTGTCTGGGTTAGAAGCTGATTGGGTTGGAAGTTCTGACTAGGGTAACTAGTTGTTTGATTTTATATATAATTGACTATGCAAAATGACTATATTACCCTCGGACAATATTTTTTTCATAACAATTTATCATTTAATTTATAACATTACGTTTTTTACCTAATGCATAATAAGAACCAAAAAGTCATATCCGAAAAGAATAGACGAAAGCAAATAAGCTAATACAACAAAGATAACTTTCTTAATGAAATCTTGGGAATTTTGACGTTTATGATTTAATATCTGAAACAACCTAATACAGTTAACACTAAATAAAGACTACCGACTTTTTTTTTTTTTTTTTTTTTTTTTTTAATTTAATGGGGGAAATTGTAACGCTCATAGATCTGGACTAGTCAATTTAGAGATAATACAAAAGATTATTTAGAATAAATAATCTTAACCAAGTTGTAGAATATGTCTCAAAAGTTTCGTACATATAAAGAATGCCGAAATCCGAGTTATAATGAAGAAGTTATGGCCCGTCGAAGTTTTACGGTAAAACCGGCACGGTACCGAGAGACGTAAATAGTGAATTTACGATAGATGACGTTTTAGCCTTAGTAATTCAAACAAAATTCGTAGAATATGTTAAACTGACCATAAAAAGAACGCCCAAATCTAACTTCGTATGAGAAAGTTATGATTTTTCTAAGATTTAGCATAACAGTGCACAACCCGGAAATTCAAATTTTAGATCAGTTGATTTTCAGCCAAAATAAACTCAACGAGAAATGAAGATATCGTTAATAGGAGTTAAACGATAAAAAGACAGTAAAAAACGGAGCTTGTATTCGAAAGATATGGACGAAGCTTGGTCCTAACTCTTCAAGCGCGATAAATTCGATACAGTTTTGTAAATCTGAGATAGAATGAGAATTAGCTGACGGCGTCTAAATGAAATTGTAGTACTCGTAAATACAAACGCGTGGATATAAAGAACGTCAAAAATGGAGTTCGTATGAACGAGTTACAAATTATAATAGCATATTTACGTATTAAAATAAAGTATAAATCATATATACGTACACATATATATACAAATGTATATATCATTAGAAAGGTATCGACGATGCGGTTATTATAAGACTAGTGTTGAGTACTTTAGACATTAGTGTAGTACAAATATCGTAAAATCTATTTAAAATAGTATTATCAAGGGGTGTTTAGTCGTTTATATAACCATAAGGTCATTAAAGTAATTATGGATGATAGTTTTTGTAAATTCAATTACTATAAATAAGAGGCTTGGACTCTCATATTTCTTACACCATTCTTTTGATTCAAGAGTTTTTCTCTTCTTATCCCCCGAACATTTCGGTCCCTCGTGATTCAACTTCTTTTTCTGTAGTTTTAGTATAGTAAGGTGAGCGCTGAAGCGCTGCACGAATCTTTCTTAGAATGATTCAGCGACGAAGTTCTGCCCCTGCAAAGCCCGACTCCCAACTAAAACCCCCTTATAAGTAAGTTATGCTTACCCTATTTTAATATAGCTTATATTAAAAATTAATATTGTTATTATGAGCTTATAATAAATATTTGAGCTATTATTATGATTTATATAAGTGTCGTTATAATATCTTTTTAACTACTCGCGGTACGGGGAATCTGGTTTAAAGGACCGCATAGGGTTGTTGGATTTCAGAAGTGCTATATGCCAAAATAGTCCTGCTCTCCGGTGTTTTATGTCTGGCCCGTGTTTGTAAATAGTGGTTGGAAAGTATTGTTTAAACGCTTATATAATAATAATAACAATAAGACTAATAATTAGTCACAGTAAGTATTAGACTAAAATCTAGTGGTAATAATATTAAGTTTCGTCGAAGAAAATTATTTTAAAGTAAACGAAGCGTTGTCCGAGTATCGAGTCACCACCTTATCAAGTGAGTGCATGGTCCATTTCATCTTACACATAGATATGAAGTATTTTATATAAATTACGTGCTATGTGTGCATATTATCTGAATACTTGCTGTGTATGATGGATGAATATTTTATATGTTTTAAATGATTTAAATATATATTTATTTTATATCTACAAATATGTTGGGATAAAACATAGGTAGATGAAATAGTTGGTGTGTGATGAAATAAAATGATGAGAGATAGGTGATTGATAGGTGATGATGAATCGGTGATGTAGGATAAACTATACTATAACCTTGTCCGACAATTTGGAAATGTAGTCCTCTACTAGAGTATAGATGACGACCACGGACTATTCTAGACAACCCGTGGAAACACCAGCAGACTTATAACCTGTAGGTGATGAATTACGAGTCCAGGTGATGTTGTGACTGTATATTCATGTGATGATACTCTAACCCTTACTATGAATTACGAGTTCAAACGACATTGTTACTACGTATTCATGCCTTAGGAACGAGCATATAAGGAAATGTGAGGTAAAAAGATGAGAGGTAAATATGATATAGGAGATGACCCTTAAGATAATTCTTTAATGAATATCAAAGAAGATAACGGGGATGGCTAATCGGGTTGATTGTTTGATGTTTAAATATAATAATTATATTATTGTGGGTTGAAAACCCTATGTACTCACCAGGTTTCCCAACCTGACATACTCCAACTTATTTGTGTCACATGTGTCGATACGAAGCTACTTTGCACTGAGAGATTTAAAAGAGATGTAGAACACTAGTGCAAATGAATGTAAGTTCTGTTTATGCTTATGTTTCTGTATTGACGATGATATCTCAAATGTTTTAAATGAATAAAAATACATTTCTTCGAAAATGTTTTGATAACGTATTTATCATGTTTTTCTGGGAACAAATTCCGCAACATTTTTATTAAAAATCGGCCTTTTCTGGCCGTGAAAATGGGGATGTCACAAAAATTATTATTCCAATGAACATTTGGATATATGTATTGAAACTTCAATTGTTACAAGAGCATAAACAACATATAAAGACAAAAAGAAAAAAAAAACAATATCAGTAACGATTCAACCAAGTGAAAAATTACTTCTTTATGTTCATGATATATGCTTTAATACAACTCAGGTTGGGATAAATATAAAAACTTAACAAGGGAAGCCACAAAACAAGCAACACATCATCATCATGGGTAAAATGGTAAAAAAAAATAGACCACACCAAGGCCAGTAACAAGAACAACATCACACCATCAGGGAAAAAATACTTTGTTTCCACAGTTTTGTTCATATTCTGTTGTAAATTCTACAACATAGCAACACCAATTGCAAAATCAATACGTAAAGCAAAAAACATGTATTTAACCGTAGCAACACCAATTGAAACATCAGTGTGTGTACAACCAACTACCTCATTATCTAATTCAACAAATTGCAAATATTGTTTGTAAAATCTTCAAATAAATAATCAATGATACAACTGAATCGCAAGAGCATTGATACAACTGAAGACAATTTACAAAAAAAAAAAAAATTACATGGATTTTAATCTTAATATGGCATACCTTGGCTTAGAGATGATGAAATCGATTGGAGAAATCAATAGGATCAACTGTAGTTTTCTGGGAGATGGGATTCGATTTGATGGTTTTAAAAGAAAATTATGAAGTGTAAAATAGGTATCCTTCATCCATCACAGGCAAGGAATGAAGGAATGGAGAATATGCGTCGTCAAAGAAGAAGCGAAGGAGCGTTGCTGATAGAGGGCAAACGTATCTTTTTCTTCATTCCCCCAGTCAGCCATGTTTTTCCTTTGGACCTAATCAGCATAAAAATGGGGACCCAATCAACATTTTAGACCGAGTTGAAGGTTGCAGCAGCAAAACAAACACACTGACTCAAGAATTCTAACCAATTCCAAGCATAGGACCCAATCAGAAGGTGCATCAAACAAGCCCTTAAACGAGTCTGAACCAAACCTAACAAAGATTGGGTTCGGTTCGATTTAGCACCCATAATTGAAAACCTTCCTTTCCTAACTAAATAAGATTTCTTATAACATCTAGTAATTCCTTAATAAATGGTAATTTATAACTCCTGTAAAATAATAAAAATAAAAAGGTTATAAATAAATGGAAAGTATTATGTCAATGCGGTAGAGTCAAATGCAACATTTAAAAAAATTGCATTATGCATTAACACGTTCTCATGCCAGTTTAGCATTACCATATTCAACAAACTACACTTTGAGATACAAAGTGAAACAAAAAAACTCGAAGAAAAATAACCTTCAAATTCTCTAAAAAATAGGAAAAATATACAATGCCAAAAGTCTCTAAGAAGTTAAACTTGAATTTTGAATTACTCTACAGGATAACTTTTGGACTAATACAAAAAAAAAATCTTAAGTTTTACACGCGTAAGCTAGAAAAAAGTTTTAATATTTTCTATTTTTGGCAATGGCCACAACTTTTATTTATGTAAAATTATTGTTCTACCCATTTAACTAGTTTTATGGTTAATTCTATTATTATTATTATTATTATTATTATTATTATTATTATTTTGCAAAATCAGTCATAATATTGATTTTAAAATCCAAATTTAGTCTTTATAGTTTGAAAAAAATTACACCACATAGATTTTTTAGCTTTATTTTTTTATGTATTTTATTTATTTTCGTTTTTTAACTTTACTTTCGTTATATATATATATATATATATATATATATATATATATATATATATATATATATATATATATATATATATATATATATATATATATATATATATATAGACACACACTATTTAATTTGATTTAAGTAAATGAACTTGAATTCAATTTAAGTAAGAAGTTTTTTATATAGAGACCGATTATTTTTATTTATTTTGTATTTTCTTTTAGTCTATTATCAAATTGAAATATAATATCTTGGATTTAAACTATCTGATATCATATATAGAAATATAATTTAATTTGTAAGTTATGTTATAAAAATTTTAGTTTTTTTTCCCACTTTAATAATTATAAGTGGTAAATATCCCACAATGAAACATTGATTCTCAATAAACAAGTTGTTTGATTTTTAATTTTTATTTTTCCTAACATAAAGATAATAACACTAAAGAACAAAAAAAGTATAAAGAAAATAAGTTGGACCAAAATTACAAATATAAATATAACTTTTTATTTACTTGAATAAACAAAATTACAAAAACAGAAATTACCAAAATAAAAGAAAAATAGAAAACCAAAAAAACCGAAACACTAAAGTTGTAATATGCTCTAATATATTTTATATTTTTTGAAAAATGTCAAAAAGCTATTAAATTCATAAAAAACACAAAAAAAATGAAAAATAAAAATAAAAATACAAAAAATAACACAAAAAAAAAACGAAAACACTAAAAAAATAACGAAAATGTAAAATATTAAAACATATAAAGTTATATAAAAAAGAAAATAAATCATATATATATATATATATATATATATATATATATATATATATATATATATATAATGATAAATAAAGTTAAAAAACCAAAATATATAAAGTATATATAAAAAATAAAAAATAAAGTTAAAAACATGTGATGTAATTTTTTACAAACTAAAGATACCAAATTTGGACTTTAAATGCAATTTATAACTGATTTTATAAGAATATAATAAAGTTAACCATGAAACTGGTTAAAATTGATAGAGTATTAATTATGTGTAAATGTCGAAAAGTCGTTTTCGACCCTTATTATCTCTAAATTGACTAGCCCGGATCTACGGGCGGTACAAGTATATCCCCCCTTAGGATGATTACGTCCCGGAATCATCAACGAAACAAGACTCACATGATGACTCCATACGTTATCTCTTCATCCTAAATAATAACCGTAACTTTCATGTTTCTCCGAATGAGTATCTAACTCTAAGACTTCCTGACTGCAAGCGGTGCCAAATCTTGGACCCCTCTATATCTCATGTTAGACTTCCAATCATGATCTTCATGTCGCGATCTCGATCTTTATTGCAGACTCCTTTAACAAAATTGAGATAAGTTTCTTCCTTCGATTATCATAATAGACCGATGGGTCATGTTCTAATGACCTCTCATCGTATGATACATCGCTTGGACTTAGGTCTTTTAGAGTCAAATTCCAGAACAGACTATACCTTCCTTCATGTTCTAACCACATCTTAAAAGGTAGCATTTCTAGATATAAGCAACTTTTCACAATACCTCTACCAATCGCTTTTTATTTCAATATTCTGTCTTAAGTCAGATGTTACATTGAACTTGATTCTCTAAACCACATAACATACTCAGCGTAGTCGGGCTCAATCAGATATGACCACTAGAGTTAAAATAACAATCATCTTCTTAGTCATTACCAAAACGATGGTAATGACATACTTGAATAAAACGGAATGAATTACTAGCTTCTTGGTAACCTTGTGACTTTCCCTGATCCAAGCGTGAGTACTCTGCTTCCGTTTGTATATGCATCTACTACCTTTCACACCTACTCATACTCGTCCCAAGTATTATCTCGTAATCCCCAATTCCTAAAATCACAAAACAATTTAACACATTAGATAGCAAAACGGAGGTTTTATATTTTTCCTTGAAACAATTACATAGGTGTTCAAGTTCACCTTAGACTATGCCTGTAATAGGCTACATCATATGAAACTATCCACATCGCTATTGCCTAACTCGATCTTTGTATATGAAGTCCTCATCCTTGATTCCTCGTGTCGTTATCTACTTCGTCTGGAATGCTCTTGCCTTTGGCTTTCGCAGCATATTTGTGGCTTCATTTTTCTTCGGGCAATCTTTCGACATAAGCCCCTTGTCCCTGCATTTGTAACATAACCTCTTGTTGGATGTACAAACATTGGCATAATGCCCAGTCTTCCCACATTTGAAACAAGTCACTTATTTGAAGCACCTCCCATAGTGTTTCAGTGGTACACTTGGCTTTGTAGCTCTCATCGGGCAATCTTTCTTGAAGTGTCCCTCCTCAATACACTTAAAGCAAACTTCTTCCTTAGTTGGGCATTTGTGGGCATAGTGACCAATATTCCCACATTTGAAGCATGTCACTTCCTTAGGGCATCTCGCATTGTATTTCCTTCCATACTTGTCACCCCATTTTGTGTCACCTCCTCCTCCAGACTTTGAGAAGATGTTGTTCTTGTTAGACCTTGAAGACCCCTCAAAATTCCTCTTCTTGACAACTTCAACCTTGTTGGTGATCCTATCGTTGATCATTTCTTTGACAGTCTTAGCAACCCAAATGATTTCCTCAAGAGTGGGCGCCTGGCGTACTGGCACCGTAAATTCGTCCTTACTTTGTTGAAGTAAACGCATTGTTTCTTCCATCTGTTGATTCAACATTATGTACACCATTTCCTGTACCCCTTCCATTGTGATTGGCTCTGGTGCATTCCCAATCACTTGTGGTTCGGGCTGTGGGTTTCTACTTCCAAATCTGCTTCGAGTGCTCACCATGTCGATCTGTATACCAAGTCAGACGTTTGGTGTAGAGTGACAAGAATTTAGATAGAGAAGGGGTTTTTTTTTCGATCGACGTATAATTCTCCCCATCACTTCGAAAAGTTATATGCCAGTTCTAATACCATAATTAAACGGTCAGAAACCTGAACACATAAAGTTTCCAGATCTGGTCGGTAACAGACCATAGATCCGTTCAACTGTGACATCCCCATTTTCACGGCCAGAAAAGACCGATTTTGTTTATGCTTTATAAAATTCATAGTACCTCTTTTAATAAAAATGTTGCGGAATTTGTTCCGAGTAAAAGATGATTAATATGTTATCAAATCATTTCCAAAGAAAAGTATTTTTATTCATTTTAAAAAATTTGGGATGTCATCGTCAATACAGAAACATAAGCATAAATAGAACTTACATTCATTATCACTAGTGATTTATATCTCCTTAATCTCTCAGTGTAATGTGACTTCATATCAACACCTGTGATATAAAATAAACTGAGTGGATCAGGTTGGGAAACCTGGTGAGTACATAGGGTTTTCAACCCACAATAAATAAGTTTATTAACTTTATCAAACCAACCAAACCCGATTACCTGTTCCCGTTATCCTCACTTTACGTCCCTAAAACATCTAACAGAAAGGACCTAGTCTAAGGACTTTCATCGGGGTGACAACACATGCTTCGGTGGTTCCTCAACAATTCATGTCAAATAAGGCAACCATGTGGAGGATGGAGTACTGCTGGTGAGCACACAGTTCAAATAAACACCTACAGGTTGCGAGTTTGCTAGCGTTCCACTGGACTGTCTAGAATAGTCTGTGGTCGTCATCTATACTCTGCTAGATGACTGAATCATCAATAACATCTATATCGAGGTCTCTCATTATTTTATTTGGTCACACAACAACTATTACATCTACCCATGTTTAACCCAACACATTTTGTAGATATAAAATACATATACAGTTTAAATCATTTAAAACATGTATAAAATCATTCATCCAGCATAGATAGCAAGTATACAGATAATATGCACACAAAACAAGTAATTTATATAAAATACTTCATATCTATGTGTAAGATGAAAATAACTATTGATATGTGCATATTTAGCCATATGTTTAGTATAGATTTTTATCAATTATTAGCTAATTATTTGCATAATATGGACAAAAGGTACTTAATAATGTCTAATTTATATATTCAGTCAAGAAGACGTGCTTGGAAGCAAAAAGGAAGAAGGAGAAGCAATCAGAAGCTGGAGAATGAAGAAAGAAGAACAAACCTGGAGCTACTCGGCGACTCCATAAGCTACTCGGCGAGTTCCAATGAATGTTCGCGAAGTAATGTCCAGAATCCTTTCCGTACACGTATTTCTCAAAGGAACTCGGCGAGTTGGATACCTACTCGCTGAGTTGCCCCTGTTTTGAGAAAATTATAAATAGGAGATCTAATTCCGAATTGAAGAGTTTTTTTGGCTTCTCTGGAGAATAATTGCGACTGAGGAAAACCTTGGAGACCTGAAGAACCCTAATCTTTGATCTTTAGAAGACTCAAGGCGAATTAGGTTAAATTTTCCACTTATTCTTAGAAGTGAATCATGTTTAGATTAACTAAATTTATTTTTAGCTTCTCTTTTACTATAATCATGAGCTAAATTTTCGTAGTTTCTGTTTAGGAAAGACCAAATTACTCCTATGGTTTGATTCATACTTTGGTTAATTGATTATTGATGATTTTATTAAATTAAGTTTGTTAAAGACCCTTATGCATTAACCATAACTATTTTTTTTTAATTAGAAGACAATTAGGCTGCATGAACATCTCTTAATTGTTAACCTCATATGATTTATGTGAACACTTTATTATATGCCTAGGATTAGTGAATATGAAACTATGATTAATTAGAGAATGGGTAAATTAATGTGTGAGCTTGTTTGAGAAACCAACAAACAAGAGGTTAGTTGAATTACTAATTTGATTAACCAATTACAAGTCTTATTTAATCCAAATAATTGAACTAGGGAATTAATTAGTTTAAACATTTGATCACTACTTTAATTGATTAATTTTCTAAGGGTTGGTGATAGCGAATGCGAATCTAATCACTATAGTTGGTAACCAATAACAATTAATTTATTACTTTATCATAAAATTAACCATAGGAGTGAATTGGTTGGACCTAAATAGAAAACCTTTTATTAAATTTGGTGAATTTTTTTACTTGCCTTAGTTGATTAGTTAATTACGTGTTAGGTGGTGTGTTTAAGTTTCTAGTCTTGTAAAACTAGAGAAAACCCTTTACTTTTATTACTTGTTTAGTTAAAATAGTTATTAGTTTAATTTCCGTTCCTTGAGTTCGACACCCTACTTATTCAACTATACCACTAAAAGACAGGTTCACTGCCTTTGTGTGCTAAATTTATATTTTTAGAGTAGGAATAAAACCAGTGCATTTCACACACATCAAGTTTTTGGCACCGTTGCCGGAGAACGGTTCCAAAATTAAATCTAATTCCTAGTTTTATCGATCCTTTGTGTGAGTTTATCTTACACAAAGTTATTTTTTTAGTAATTTAGTAATTAGGTTAAGTTTTAGTAATTATTAGTTTTTAATCATTTTTATTTAATTTTTATCCATTTTAGAGTATTACATAGTGAACTCGCCGAGTGCAGTCGACCCTACTCGGCGAGTCCACTGCTGATTGGCAGTTTAGTTTTTATTTTCGTCCTGTTTCATTTTTGTTCTTTTTATGCATTTTTCTTGTTTTTGTTGCAGGATTTTCATGACTAGAGGATCCAACACTCCCTTGGTTCCCCCTTTTGAAGACCCAGAATCCGCGTTGAGGAAAAACAAAGGCAAGGACGTTGAAAGCTCGAATACACCTAAGAAGTCACCTTTGACTAGCTTGAAGACGGTTTTTGGGAAGAAGAACAAGAAACCATGAGAGACCAGCAGTAGAAATAGCTAAGAAAGTAAGCTAGAAGATATTGACGACAATCCAAAAGAAGTCGAATTTGAATACGACTACAAAACCGAATATGAAGAGGAAAGCGATCAACAAGGATACTTGCACAACACCATGGCAAACATCAATGAAGTCCCCATGGGCGAATGGAAGAAGAGGATACGAGATGATACCGACCCAGGACTTGTGTAACACGCAATTCCCGTAACTGCCACTTTTGAGCTTAAGGGTTACATACTTGCTCAACTCAAAGAGATCCCCTTCTACGGAAAAGACCACAAAGACGCTTACAAACACTTGGATGAAGTCAATGATGTAGCTGATTATTTTAATGTTCCAAACGTGCCTCGCGGAACTCAACTACTTTGCATGCTTCCGGTTACATTGAAGGGTGCTGTAAAGGATTGGCTCAAGTCACTTCCCCCCGGATCCATCACTACATGGGCCAAGATGAAAGAAGAGTTTATTGATCAATTTTGCCCACCCTCAAAGATATATAAGTTAAAGAAAGCCATAGCCAACTTTGAACAACAAGCTGGAGAATCACTTTATGAGGCTTGGGAGAGGTATAAAAGTTTACTAAGGAATTACCCACATCATGATCTTAATAGCCAACAAGAAGTCTCCATTTTCTATGATGGAGTGAATGTTATAACAAGGCAATTACTTAACTCGCAAGGCCCACTCACAAGAAAGCACCCCCGATGATAAAGCAACTAATTGAATAATTCTCTAAGCATTCTAGAGAATACCACAATCTAAGGAATGATGTGACGAGGGGATCAACTTATGCAACTTCAGAAGATTTATCAGCAGTTATGGCTATGTTGAAAAACATGGATAGGAGGATGGATAAAATGGATCAAACAATACATGCTATTCGGGTGGGTTGTGAGAATTGTAATGGACCTCATCTTACTAGAGATTGTGACTTGGACGAGAACGTGAATAAGAAGGTGCAAGTGTGCTAATCAAGTGGTGATAAATATGATGATGATTGGCGAAAACCCAAGAAAGAATGGCTTCCTTATGATGAGTACAAGAAGGCTAAGGAGGAGAAGTATAAACAAAAAGGAAGAGGTTTTTACCAAAAGGAGGAGCCGGCCCAAGAAAGAAAACCAAGTTTGGAGGAAATGCTTACTAAATTTTTAGCTGCTTCATAAAAGAGACACAATGACCATGATGCTGCAATACAAGAGACAAGAACAATACTTAGAAATAAACAAGCATCTATACACAACATTGAGACGCGGCTGGGGCAACTTGCCCAACAAATTAATTAAAGATCATCGGGAGAACTTCCTATTAAAACCGAAAACAACCCATGAGGCGCATATATAAATATCGTGACAACTAGAAGTGGGAAGATAATTACCCCTTTGGCCCCTATTTAGAATGAAGATCCCAAGAAGTTACAAAAGGAGGATGTAGAAAAACATCGCCATAATCAAAATCAGTTGGACCCAGACCCTACACGCCGAGTCTAGAATATGGACTCAACGAGTCCGATGCCTAATCAGAAAAATCAGCCTCTTGCGAATCCATATCAACCTCCATTGCCATATCCAGCCCGAGCTAAGTAAGAAAAGTATGAAGAAGACTACCAGAAGTTTCTAGACCACATAAAGGCTCTTCAAATTAATATACCATTCATCGAAGTAGTTGCACAAATGCCAAAATACGCCAAATTCCTCAAGGAGCTTCTAACCAATAGAAGGAAGATGGAAGAAGTGAAGGAAGTGGTTCTTAATGAGAATTGCTCAACTGTTATGTTGAACAAGTTATCGAAGAAGAAGGGTGACCCGGAAAGCTTAACATTTCCTTGCCAATTTGGGAATTTGGCCACCATTCATGCTTTGGCTGATTCGGGAGCAAGTGTAAATCTCATGCCATATTCATTTTTCAAGAAATTAGATCTCCCGGAGACGAGGCCAATTCGAATGGCAATCCACTTAGCAAATAAAATGGTTACATTCCCAAGAGGAATATGCGAAGATCTATTGGTGAAGGTTGATAAGTTGGTGTTCCCCACGGATTTTATAATTTTGGACATGGAAATGGATCCTCAAGTCCCGATCATCCTTGGAATGCCTTTCCTTAACACCGCAAGCGCTATAGTTGTCATGCGAGATTCAAAACTTACTCTACGGGTGGGAGATGAATCAGTCACTTTCGGGGTTGATTTAGCCATGAAGCATGCAAGGAATAGTGATGACACGACATTTTCGATTGATATGTTAGATGAATTAATGGAGGAATGGAATAATGAAGAACCAAAAAAGTCCACCATCACCTTTGATGAAGAACTTGCTGCTGAAAGAGACCTACGGGAAATAGAGAGACTGCTGGAAGAAGCTGATTATAATGAATTAATAAAGACCACTGAGCAGTCTACTCGTCGAGTCCATATGAAGAACCCTGAGTTATCGCAAATTCCGCCCAGGACTCGACAAGTCCCTTCACTGGGCTCGACGCGTTCACCATGCAGAACACGAAAATTGAGCTGAAATCACTACCAGATCACTTGGAGTACATGTTTCTTGAAGAAGGCCAACAAAAACCTGTAATTATAGCTGCTGATTTGGCCAAACATGAAAAAGAAAGTCTTGTGGATGTACTAAAGAAGAGGCAATGTGCTATAGCATGGAAGATTACCGACATCAAGGGAATTAGTCCAGCCTATTGTTCTCATACAATTAACTTAGAAGAGGGGGATAAACCTATAGTTCAACGCCAAAGAAGACTAAACCCGAACATGCAAGAAGTTGTGAAAAAGAAGGTGGTGAAATTACTAGATGCCAGGATTATTTATTCGATTTCCGATAGCCCATGGGTGATCTCGGTGCAAGTTGTACCAAATAAAGGAGGAATGATGGTAGTGGCAAACGAAAATAACGAATTAATTCCAACAAGAACGGTTACCGAGTGGCGTGTTTGAATCGACTATCGAAAACTAAATGATGCCACCTGCAAGGACCATTTTTTGTTACCATTTATTGACCAAATGCTCGAGAGGTTGTCCGAGCTTCTTTGTTACTGTTTTCTTGATGGTTTTTCAGGTTATTTTCAAATCCCAATCGATCCACAAGATCAAGAGAATACCACTTTTACATGCCCAAGTGGAACATTCATATATAGACACATGCCCTTTAGGTTATGCAATGCACCAGCTACTTTCCAAAGGTGCATGATGGCCATCTTCCATGACATGATCGAGAAATTCATGGAGGTTTTCATGGATGACTTCTCAGTTTTCGGGTCCTCCTTTGAAGATTTTTTGTCCAACTTGGATTTAATGCTAGCAAGATGTGAGAAGACCAACCTTTTCCTTAATTGGGAGAAGTGTCATTTTATGGTAAAGGAAGGAATTATGCTAGGACACAAGGTATAGAGAATAAGGATAGAGGTGGATAGAGCAAAGGTGGACACTATAGCCAAACTACCACCTCCATCAAATGTCAAAGGGGTAAGAAGTTTTCTAGGTCATGCGGGGTTTTATAGGCGCTTTATTAAAGACTTTTCGAAGATTACAAGGCCCTTGACTCAAATGCTTTTGAAGGATGCACCATTCAACTTTTCCAAAGAATGTCATGAAGCATTTTATCTACTAAAGGAAAGATTAACTACTACTACTATTATGATAGCACCAAATTGGAATCTTCCTTTCAAACTCATGTGCGATGCTAGAGACTTTGCTGTTGGAGCTGTTTTGGGGCAAAGAATTGACAAACATTTTCAACCTATCTACTATGCAAGTAAGACCTTGAACCCAACACAAGAGAACTACACTACTACAGAAAAGGAGCTACTAGTAGTGGTCTTTGCCTTTGATAAATTTCGCTCATATTTGGTTTTGTCAAAAACGACAGTTTTTATCGATCATTCTGCCCTTAAGTATATCTTTACTAAACAAGATGAAAAGCCCCGATTGATACGATGGGTCCTACTTTTACAAGAATTTGATATTGAAATACGCGATAAAAAGGGAATGGAGAATGTAGCTGCCGACCACTTATCAAGACTAAAAAACCCGCATTTGGAAGCATTGGAAGAAGATAAATTGGAGATGACTTTCTGGACGAGTACATTTTAGTGACCACGGGGAAGGAGCCATGTTTTGCAGATATAACTAATTACTTAACTACCAAGTATATCCCAAAAGATTTTACCCGCCAACAAAAGAAGAAATTCTTTTCAGAAATAAAATACTACTTTTGGGACGAGCCATATCTTTTCCAAAGCTGCACGGATGGGATCATAAGGAGATGTGTATTTGGGAAGGAAAGCCGAGAAATTTTGGAGCATTGCCATAGCGGGCCCACCAGTGCACATCATGGAGCACATTACACGGCTAAGAAGATATTTGACATTGGCTTTTATTGGCCCACAATATTTAAAGATGCTACCCAATATGTTAAAGAGTGTGATGCATGGCAAAGAGCGGGAAACATATCACCCCGAAACGAGATGCCCTAACATAGTATTCATGTGTGTGAAGTGTTTGATGTATGGGGGTTCGATTTCATGGGACCATTTCCAATGTCAAAAGGGAACAAATATATTTTGGTGGCGGTTGATTATGTATCCAAATGGGCGGAGGCACAAGCTTTACCAACTAATGATGCTCGGGTGGTGGTGCGCTTTCTAAAAAAGTTATTATCAAGATTTGGAGTTCCTAAAGCTCTTATTAGTGACTGGGGCACTCACTTTGCCAATGATCAATTAGAAAAAGTGTTAAGAAAATATGGGATAACCCATAAATTCTCTACATCTTACCATCCACAAACAAGTGGGCAAACTGAAGTGACGAATAGAGCATTAAAAAGAATTTTGGAGAGATCGGTGGGTAGCAATTGAAAGGAATGGTCGGATAGGTTAGATGATGCACTTTGGGCCTTCCGAACAGCTTTCAAAACACCTATTGGTACTACACCATATAGGCTAGTTTATGGGAAGCAATGTCATTTACTGGTAGAAATAGAGCATAAAGCTTTTGATGCTTTAAAAATGTGCAATTTTGATGTAGCTGAACTTAGAACCAACCGGTTGATGCAAATGAATGCTCTTGAAGAACTAGGAATGAGGCTTACACTAGCTCCTTGATTTACAAAGAAAAAACCAAGAATTGGCATGACAAAAGAATCATGGGTAATAAGGACTTTCACGAAGGGCAAAAAGTGATACTTTTTAATTCAAGGCTCAAACTCTTTCCGAGCAAGCTAAAGCCACGATGGGATGGTCCATTTATAGTGAAGAAAGTTTTTCCACATGGAGCTATCAAGTAATTATCAAGATATGACACTCCTTTCAAAGTTAATGGACATAGGGTGAAAAAATATGAAGAAGGAATTCCGAGGAATGAAGAACTTGAAGGAGGGCTGCTGCTGGAAGGCATGGCAGAAACGTAGAGCGGGAATGAGTCCAGCTAACGACTCCTTAAAAAGAAGCGCTCCCGGGAGGCAAACCGAGTTTAGAGTTTGCATTTCTTTTCCCTTTATTTTTCTTTTTTGTTTTTCACTTTTAGGATCTGTTTGTTTTTTTCAATCTTCTTCTAAAATACTCGCCGAGTTCACGAACTACTCGACGAGTATTTTCTAAAATCCACGAAAAAACGCAGACTCGCGTATCTACTCGGCGAGTAGGTGTTCCTACTCGACGAGTCCAAGTTTTTAATTGAATTTTTTTTACAATCTGTAAATAAGGGTTTCTTTTACCCTAATCATTTTCACCAGTCGCCTCCCAAGCATACTCATCGAGCACTGGGTTTTCTCTCAAGCAACTTCTTTGATTTCTTGCTGAATCTTCATCTACAAGGCCAAAGGTAGGATTTTTCCTTCAGATTCGTGCTAAAGGTCACAACTTTAACAATTTTAGTGCTTATTTTGCTAAAATCCGGATTTGGTGGATTACTCCAATTCTAGGGTTTTGATTTTAGGATAAATTAGGAGGATATGGACAAAATTTCTAGCGAATTTATGCTTAAAGGACTTAGAACATCAAACCCCTGTGCAATTTTCTATGTTTTGTTGACACAATCTGGATCGAGAAGGGAACTGCACTCACAGTTCATACTACTCGCCAAGTAGTTCATGAACTCGGTGAGTTCATGTTATGTTGGATCTGTTATGGTTAATTTTAATTTTCTGGGTTTTGTTTGTTGTTGTTTTCTTGATGTTGTTCTGCAGAAATCATGTCCAGAAGAGGTCAGAACTCTAGAGGAGGAGGTTATGGAGACATTCCATGGCTTGACTTCCCACAAATTACTTCAAGGTCTTCGTAAGCTTGGGCGAAAAATAAATTGGAGACGCTGAAACAGAAAGAGATTTATCTCCCCAATGCAGTTAATTGGGATTAGCTGAGTCAAACTGGGTTGGAAGAGGAGTTAACACCCTATTTAGTGAAATATTTTGAAGTGAGAGGAACAACAATAATATGTGATGGGTGGATGCAGCTTTTCAAAATACAAGAACCCGTATTTACAAAACTATGTTGGCATCGCACATAGGGTGGAAATCAACCGATTTTCAAAAATTTATAATTTTCGCATATGGGCTCAGTTTTCAACGTTCTTTATATCCACGTGTAGGTAAAATACTAGCTACAACTTTCATTTTGACTCTGTTGGCTAATTCTTTACCCATCTTCAATCTAACAGTAGGAGGAGATTAGACTGTTAAATGACCGTGAAACATTCGTAACTCCTTCATACGGAGTCCATTTTCGTCTGTCTGTTTATCATTGACTTCCTATTAATGAGATATTCAACACTCATTTAGGTCGCTTAAGCCAAAAACCGCTCTAACTAAAATTCATGTTTCAGGGTCGTGCACTACTAGGCCAAATCTTAGAAAAATCATAACTTCCTCATACGAAGTTAGATTTGGATGTTCTTTTTATGGACGCTCTCAGGTTAACATATTCTACAACTTTCATTTAGATCACTAAGGTTAAAATTCTCTCTATCATAAATTCACTATTTACGTATTCCCGGTGCTGTGCTGGTTCCATCACGAAACTTCAACGGGTCATAACTTCTTCATTATAACTTAGATTCCAGCGTTCTTTATATGTACGGAACCCTTGAGACATGTTCTACAACTTCGTTAAGATTATTTATTCTAAATAATCTTTTGTCGAAAAGTCGTTTCCAACCCCTATTATCTCTAAATTGACTAGCACGGATCTACGGGCGTTACATTAACCCTTCATTGGAGAGTGTGGGTTCCATACTGGGCCGGTGCACATCAGGTTTTGATGGAGGAGGCTCACAAGTGAGAATTCATCACAAAGAGACAAAGATGTATAGAGATCTCCTGCCTGATTATTGTTGGTCATGTATAAAGCGAGACGTGGCCTGGTACGTGGAGAGGTGCTTGACTTGTAGGAAAGTCACGACCGAGCATTATCGACCTCACAGAAAACAGAGTCGTTAGAAGTTCCTGTTTGGAAATGGGAAGAGATTACAATGGATTTTATCACAAAGGTGCCACAGATGGCGTGCATAGTGGATTCTATATGGGTCATCGTGGATCGATTGACCAAGAGCGTGAATTTTATTCCGATCAAGGAGGGCATTTCGGTAGAGAAGTTGGGCGATATCTACATTCGGGAGGTGGTGCGACGTCATGGGGTTCCAGTTTCTGTGGTCTCTGATAGGGATGTTCAGTTTACTTCCAGGTTCTGGAAGAGATTCTACGAGAGTTGGGTACTCATATGCATTTCATCACGACTTTCCACCTGCAAACTGAAGGTCAAAGTGAGCGAACTATCTGGACTTTGGAAGACATGTTGCGGGCATGTATTCTGGATTTTGCGTTAGTTGGGATACATATCTTCCTTTGGCGTAATTTCCGTATAACAACAACTATCATGCCAACATTGATCGACTTCCTTTTGAGATGCTCTCCGAGAGGAAGTGTAGGACCCCGATATGTAGGGGTGAGGTCGGTCAGAGGGTCGTGGGGAGTACCGAGATAGTACTCAAAATGATGAAATTGATTCAGCAGGTTCGCAACAAACTTCAGACAAATCAAAATTGATACATGATTTACGCAGATAGACGTCGGTCAAACTTGGAGTTCCATGTTAGGGACATGGTGCTCCGGAAGGTGTTACCTTGGAAATGTGTCATCCGATTCAGGAAGCGGGGTAAGCTGAGACCCATGTATATGTTGGATTAGGTGTCTAAGCCCATAACTATAATTGGTATGCACTTGACCCGATTGTAGCATGTTCCTTTTGGATTTCCTTCACCAAAGCAATTTAATAGGATGGACTTTTGAGAAGAGGTTATTTTTCTTTTATTAATATATTATAAGTATAATATATTAATTGAGAAATCATATTATTTCATTAGTATTGATCAATAATTAATTTAGTGATCAAAAGAGACTGATTAAATATACAAGGATTGGTTATGTAAATCAGTAATACTTATAGTTGAGCTAATGATCCATGATTGGTTAGGGTGGGATAAACATATGAGATTGTCCATAGAGGTTGAACCCATGTAACCTAAAGGATATGAATGGTCATGTGAATTAGGTTTTGCATGGATGTAACCCTAGAATTTTCCATACTATAAAAGGAACCCCATAGTCACCAAAATCGGCTCCCTATGCATTCCAAAAAGAGAGACAACCGATTTTGAGCTACCTACCCACTTCTTATAAGCCTCCTTTTGCACTTGGTGTTTGTGACACATTAGATGCATCACATTTGAGGTGCTAAAGCTTTTGAAGGCCAAGAACTATAAGCTACACTAAGAGGTATTCATCTACTTTGGTTTTATGTTGTACATCTCAAATTTTGTATGCTAGTTTAGGCTTCATGCTTTGGAAACAATATTGCATGTATAATAGAGAAAACTTAGATCCAAAGCATCTAGGGTTGCTTGTGAACCATAAGAGTGTTATAGTACTCAAAGCCCAACAGTATATTGGTCCTTTCAGGGTGTTATCCTGGGTGGGCAGGGTTGTATATCGTTTGGATTTGCCAGCAGAGCTCAGTCGATCCATAACACTTTTCATATCTCTTGGTTGCGGAAATGTTTGGTTGATGATTCCGTAATGGTTCCATTGGAGGACATTCAGGTGGATGACCACCTGAATTATATAGAGATACCAGTAACAATCCTTTCCAGGAGAACGGAGACTTTGCGAAACAAGGTGGAGTATCTTGTGTAGGTACAATGGCAACACCGAAAGGGTTCAGAGTGGACATAGGGACCCAAGGACAAGATGAGGGAGCATTACCCAGAGTTATTTGAGGTAGCGGACTTCCAGGACAAAGTCTAATTCAAGTGAGGGAGAATTATAACACACAATTCAAGGTATTTTCATTTTGGACCCTTGGTGTGTAATTACTTTTCAATTTTGGTCCTTAGGGGACATGATGGTAATTTTGGGAGAATGGTGTGTATGTTGGGAGTTCCTCCTGAAAGTTGGGCATACGTAATCAGGGGATATACCCTAATTTTAGGGTTTGGACCCTATTTAAGTAACCTTTTGTCCCAAGGCTCTCTCACTTCCCATCCTCCATTGCCCTTTTGAGTCCTATTTAGAAACCCTAGCTCATTCCAAGAGAGAGTTGACATTTGTGTGTGTTTTGGTGTGTGTTTGGTGTAACTTCAAGAAGAAGAAATTTGGAGAAGGATCCTTGATCAAGGAGGAGCTTGTATATCTAGATTCCACTTATTATTTCTAGTTTCGTTGAGGTATAAAGCTTGGACCTCGCTCATTCTATGCTTAGATCTAGTTGTTATGGAGTTTTGGTCACTTTTTGGTCCTATGAATGAGATCTAGTGTAATTTTATCACTTCACAAGTTATGAGTTGCTCCTATTGATGTTTATGAGATCCATAGTCCACAAAGTTAGCATCTTGATGGTTGAGGATCAACCATGCATGAGTTTATGTCCATTTGGTGAAAGTAGGGTGCTAAATCTTAAGTTTTGGTTATTTTGAGCCATGCAAAGACTCCAAGTTAGTGACTTTATGGATTAAGACTTTCCCCATGGATTGGATCTGCAATTTGATCATTTACTCTTAAGCATTAAAGACTTAATGGATGAAAAGAGTTGAAGGTAGCGTACGTCGAGCGTACGATGTGCGTACGTGTTTGGATCCTTGAATCATTGTAGCCACCTAGTACGCCGGACGTACCAGGGGAAGGATCAATGTTTGCGACCAGGTGGACTTTTGACTTTTTGGCCGCCTTTAGGCTTTAGGGTGTTGAGCCTTTGTTGGGCCACAAGTCTTTCTGATATTAGGCCACTGTTAGGGCTTGAGCATTCTTAGATTTGGGCCCATATTGGGCTTTAAGTGTCCTTTAGTAATTGGGTCATTATTGGACATTTGTGCCTTTGAGTTGGGCCTCGGATTTTAGGTCAATTGAGGGAAGGGTAAAATTGTCTTTTACCATGGGTATCGATATTAGTTGATTAAATTCTAATTCCGGTTTATAAACCAGTTATTAATTAGGGTTTTATTTGATTGGTTAGTGTAGGGATTCTCTAGGTCAGCAGCTCGAGCATCTATTTGAGTAATAGTAGACTGAGATGAGTTTGCTCACTATATTGTATTACTGTAGGACACTAGGGATTATATGTGTTCTTGTAGTCTTTGTGACTCTTGTTGTATATGTTGTATGCATGTGTGCCTGTTTGCTATATGTATGTGGGGTGAAATAGACCCGGGGGTGAAATAGATCTGGTACAGCTTTGTGCTGACATATGAGTTGAAATAGACTCAGGGATGAAATAGACCACGTATGGCCTTAGGCCGACATATGTGTCGAAATAGACTCGGGGGTGAAATAAACCCGATAGCCTTAGGATGGCGTATATGTATGGTATGCGGTATTTTAGGGAACTCACTAAATTTGTGCTTACAGTTTCCAGTTTATGTTTCAGGTACTTCTGGATCGAAGGGGATGAGCTCGGGATGATCGCATCGCACACACCATGACTTTTCGTTTATTTGATTCTGATGTATTTTGGATGATTATGGATACATTATTATTTCCCTATGGTTTTGATAAACACGTTTGATTGATATTTTATTTATAAAACAAAAAATTTTGGTTCTGAGTTTTAGGATGTTACAATGTCTACATGAAGCAACTGCATGGTTTTAAAGATCCCACCAAGCCTAATAATGTGTGTCGCCTCCATAAAGGAATCTATGGGCTTAAGCAAGCTCCGAGAGATTGGTTCACTAAACTAAAGATATATCACATCACTTAAGGCTTTTGTGCTTTTCAATCCGATACATATTAGTTTTTTCATCACTCATCTTTCATAACCATATATGTATTGGTTTATGTTGATCGCCTCATAATCACATTTACAATTGTATCCTTTATTCAACGATTCATTAACCAAATCCTTGATGTATTTTCTCTTAAAGATTTGATGACCAAAATTTATTTATTGGGATTCAAATCATACACAACTCCACTAGCCTTACTATGAGTCAAATGAGGTATACCAGTGGCCTTCTACTACCCATATGGATAATGCCACTCCCATCTCCATACCGGCTGACAGTCAATCCCGTTTAACAATTCATTGTGACCCTTTCTCTAATCTGACACTATACAAGCATATTGTTGGATCCTTACAACACACCACCATCACCCGGCCCGATATTACATTTGCTGTAAATCGAGTATGTCAATATATGCATTCCCCTACCTTTCACATTTTCAGGATGTCAAAAGAATTCTAAGGTATCTCAAAGGAACTATCAACCAATGCTTACACTTCAAGCCCACACATGCTACATCACTTTTTTCCTACTCAAATGCTGGAGGGATGTCTAATTAAGATGACATTCGATCACAATATGGTTTTGCAAATTTTCATGGTTCCAATCTCATCAGCTCGACATACCGAAAACAATGAGTGGTTGCGCGCTCTAGTATCAAAGTGGAATACCAATCCTTAGCCTACACATCCGTTGAATTAATTTGGATTGAGAAACTATTGGTCGGACTAATTGTTCCTCTGTTGGATCCTCTGTTACTTTTATGTGATAACACTGGAACTATTTTTATGACAAATAATATAGTAATACGAACTTGATCCAAATATATTGCTATGGATTTTCACTTTATTAAAGAGTAAGTTAAAGTTACGGAACTCACAATTGGCTTTTTTTGTTCGGTTAACAAATTAGTTGTCATCTTTACTAAACCTCTACATAAAGATCAATTGATTTCTGTAAGAAACAAACTTCAAATTTGTCGTGACTTTGTGGCTTGCAGAGGTGATAAGGGTAACATTAGGTGCTCACACACACGTGTGTAAGAGTTGGCTTAGTCAAAATTATATACCTAGTCTAATCCTTGTATTTAGGTGAAACATCCCAAAAATACAACCCAAAAAAAATTGTTTTAAACATTAGTAAAACCATGAAATCAATCATCATATAATAAAACCACGAATCGCATATCTCAAAATGTAAAAGCGAATGTATCAAATCAACCGATGTCAAAACATATCAAAATATCCGAATAAAACTCCCAGGATAAGCTGTGGTGTGTGTCATGCCATCAACCCGAGCTCTTCCCCTTACTAGCGGAAGTACCTGAAACCAAAAAACTGAAACTGTAAGCACAAAGCTTAGTGAGCTCCCCCTAACTACCACATACGATACAATAACATATAAAGCAACTACTGGACCTTGCCTACTGCATCAGACCGAAGTCCGCAAATTGCATCGGATCGAAGTCTGAAACTAACCAGGGCCTTGCCCCTCCATCGGACCGTAGTGCAGAACTAACCAGGGACTTGCCCTCTGCATCGGACTGAAGTTCAGAAACTGCATCGGACCAAAGTCCGGAACTAACCAAGGCCTTGCCATCTGCATCGTACCGAAGTCCAGAACTTACTGAGCATAACATAGCATAATCATAACTGCTAGCATAAACACATATACTGCATACTACATCGAACCGAAGTCCGGAACACATAACACAAATACATGCTTGAATCACAAAGACATCAAGCACACTGAACTACTGCATCGGATTGAAGTTCGGGACTACTACTACTAAACGGACCGACATTGTGGTCGTAGACCCATTCCTACTGGAAGGAAACTCACCTCATAACACTGACTGTTGAGATGCTAAATCTAAAACTGTCTAACTGCTGCTCCGGAACTCCCCGGATACAAATCCCATGAACACAAAAAACAAATATTGATAGCTAATCTCAGGGTAAAATGACTATTTTACCCCTGGTCAAAGTCAACTTCCTAGTTAAAGTCAACTTCCTGGTCAAAGTCAACTTTCAGTTGACCGGACTCGCCGAGTCCTTAGCATTCTTTTTGATCCTCTACCCGCTTCTACTCGTCGAGTTTGGCAAAGACTTGACGAGTTCTTCTTCGATACTAACATCTAACTATATCCAACTAGCCGATTTGTATGAACAACTCGTCGAGTTCTCCTTCATCATATGAACACACCAGTCTGTGACTCGCCGAGTTGTATGAACAACTCGTCGATTTTGTTCTTGAATAACTAGGGATTACGAATCGACTCGTCGAGTCCTAAGGACAAATCGTGGAGTCTCATGCATGCCATTACTATACAGCCGATTCTAGTCGATTTCAGTGCATCCAATCATAGATCTGGGCTTCTAGGACTGATTTTACACGTTAAGTATCCAACTTTACGTGCAAGCACAAGAGAATGGGGCTTAAACACCAAAATTATCTAACGATAAGCACTTAGGGTTTGGAACAAGGCTATATTTGCATAAAGGTAGCTACATTGAGCTCCTAGAGCTCAATAACATCCAAATCTATGGTTTCCATCCTAAGGAGAGTTCAATTATCGAGTTTGAATCATATAAAGTTCCAAGAGAAACATAAACAAGCATAAAAGAGGGGACTAGGGTTTTACAGAGAAATGGTTTAATGACGTTGGATCTCCTTTCTCTTCTATTGGTCTTCTTTCTTTCCTTCTCTTTCAACCTCAAAAATGGGGACTAGGGTTTTACAGAGAAATGCTCTAGAGGTGTTGGAGGCTGGGATGGGAGGCTATTATGACGTTTAAATAGGGTATAGACCTTGGGATTTAGGGTTTCATCCAGACAGGCAGACTCGCCGAGTCCAGAATATGGACTCGTCGAGTCGCCCGCTAAAAACGCATGCAAATCTCACCTCTACTCGACGAGTTGGGCTACTGACTTGTCGAGTACCTCTTAAGAAAGGAAAATACTTTATTTAAATTACATACCATGACTGGGGCATTACATTAGGATTCAATTTTATTTCTCTAATAAATATATGCTCATGTAATCACTGTACACACACACAATCAATACATAGAATACTTTCAACATTTATTCACTTAATACAGTGAAAAATACACCTTAGCTAAGCAACAAATGCTCACTAGCATCCCAAACACAAAAACAACTAACACAAGCCACATAATGACAAACCAAGATTGGTCCTTAGATAACTACTCAATACTACCAGATTTTGACCAAGAGTCAAACTGATCAAAATTCAACTCTCATGACAACAGGTACGTCGCCCTCATTACCAGACAAAATAGTCGGGATCTAGCTCAAAATCAGATGCATCCATAAAAACCCCAAAGGCGCGTCATGCCCACAAAAAGACACGTCATGTCTTACCTCGTCCTGGCCTTACCTTCGACTTAACATTAAGTCCAAGGTTCCAACTAACAAATCTGGATTCAAATGATGTCTTAGTGGATAAAGTTTTCAAATTTATCCATTAAAACACTGAAACTAACTAGATATAAAACCCTTGTTTAATAAAAGTCCAAGATTCCTTTTTTTTCATGGAAGGAGTAAAGAGAGCTCATGCATGCTCTCTAAACTCAACCAAAAGGTCAGATATGAAGTCTAATATGCTTTTAAGATGATGGAGTTGTCCAAATTCTACATATCAAATCATTAAAGAGACCAAAATACCAAAATATGGACCAAAACACCATTATCTCGTAACTCCAAAGATGAAATGCAATAAATCAAGGATCTTTGCAACTTAAAAAGGTCCAAAAGTATGGATAATGCAAGGATCTTCAAGCTTAAAACTCCCAAGTATCACTTTTCTTGATTTCGTCACTAAAACAATACAAATGAGCACCAAAAGTGGTTCAAGGAAAGAGGATAAGATCATAACACTGAAAGCAGACTAGGGTTAATCTCAAGGGACTTTCTAGGGTTAATGGATGTCAAGAGATGAAAAAACCTTACAGTTAATGCTCCTTAAATTGTCCCAAAACCCTAAAAACACGATTATCCCACTAGGCTAGAGATGCAACACGTGGCTAAAGGGGTGTGCCTCGCCCTCTCTGATAAATTCTAGAATTTTAGATTTCCAATAAATGTGATTGATGGCTTCCTACTTCCTCCCCCCCCCCCCCCCCCCCCATCATTCTACCTTCCTTTGGACTATAAAACCCCCAATCAAAGAATGTAAAAACACCATCATAATTAGGGTATTACAGTTAGGTTAACAAGATATGAACTTTAATGTGTAAGAATTGTATTAGATGACCATTTGTGCACCTATTGATCGCCATGACCATTAAAGATTAATCACATGATTAAATATTACATGTTATGAACTAAAGACTAAGAATAAGGAAAGTTAATTTACATGAACCAAGGGAAAAAATTAACATAAAAATAAGTAAACATAAGACGAATATCCATTACATTTAAGAGAATTTAACTACAACTAAAGGATGTAATGAAATCTAGGTAATATCCCATTCGATGATTTGTATCTAATCAGTTTTCCATAGTTTGATATAAGTTTATTTACTTTTGTTTGAGTATTGTATTTATAATAAAACCCTCCTCTTTGTTTTATGTGTGTTTAGTTTAACTTATAATCAAATGTTCTAATATTAATTTACCAACGTTTCCCTAGAGTTTGACAACCCAATCTTACCTCAACTTTACTATTGTTTGATTAGGTACATTACATAGTCCTACAATAGTCCCACATGTTGGTAGTTCCATTTTATAAATGTAAAATAAGATTTTCTCACCTCAAGTTTATGACATTTGTTGTGGAATACCTTTTGCACATCAATAACATTCAAGAAAACATAAAAATAATTCAAACAATGTAAATAAATTTAATAAAATGAAATGCAACAAAACATCCAAAACCCAAGTCAACTACAACTCACAATATCCAAAGTCCCTCTCATTTAATGGAATACTAAGTTAAGGATATAAGGGGTAAAAATTTCTCCTATATTTGTTACTCTTCATTGAAAGTTGGAAAAAATCACCACTATTCATCATCCAACGCTGTTCAACAACATGTATCGACTCGTCCTTGTTCACCCACGTTTCGTGTTCACGTTTCACTATTTGTCAACATATTTTATATGTTCTACTACTTACATATCCTACTTTTGGTCCCATTTGTAGGTTGTTGAATTCATATGCTAGTATTTTCGTGCATCCATGCTTATGTCTTACCATACACTTTGACTTAATGCTACTCCTTTATTTTCCCTATTTGCATGTTATCGATTATGCCCATGCATGAGGTTCTATATATGATGTAGTCATTTTTGGAGACATAAATGCTAACATCTACAATGACGAGTCTAGAATAATAAACCACATGGTTCTGTAACATCTTGTTTTGAATTGTTCCATTTTTAGGATGGAGATCAAGGATTGAGTATTATCAGGCTTCGGATTCTCAAGGAATTGGGTTTTGGACCCAGTTGGAGTTGGTTAATGTATTTTGATTGCTCGGGTATTCAGTTTGAGTTTTTGTGTCAAAGGGGTATTTCGGTAATTTGTCAGCTTGGGCTTTTATGGAAAGTAGATTTTAGTTCGGGATATATTATGGCAAGTATGAATTGATAATAATGTTGAGCGTCTTGATACCTTTCTATGGATATATGAATGGTTGAAATCGGGGTTATATCGAGTGAGTTATAGCCTTCGGAAAAATTAGGGTTTTGGGAGAAAATCCTAGTATGCGGGGGGTACCATGGTGGTACGCAAAGCGTACTAAGGAAAAGGATTTATGCGAGGAGTAGCTGAGAGGAGCATGGGGCATAGAGGGTTGCAGGGTCGCAGATGGTTTGTGAGTACACCGGGCGTACTAAGGGGTACACGGAGCGTACTCCCTTCAAAGTAAAACTCTAATTTCATGTCTTGCATCCTATTTAAACAAGATTATGTCATTGGAACCTAACCCTAATCAGCCTTCATAGCCTCATTCGTCTTAAAACCCTAGTTTTTCAAGGAAGTGTGAGATTTTATCTTAAAAGTGTGTTTGGTGGTCTTTCTAAAGGATGTTCAAGAAGAAGAAGGTGGTGTTCAAGTTTGAATCATGGAAGGAGCTTTTGGATACTGCATCTAGAGCCTCTTGGAGAGCTTTTGAAGGTAAAAAGATTGCATCTTTCCTATCCTCATTGTTAGTTGAGTTAGGGTTTCTAGAGTCCATTTGTGAGTCCATAAATCATCTCTTATGAGTTTGGGAAACTCCAAAGATTAGGAAGCCTATATATGGGACTCTTGGACTTGTTTATTGTATAAAAATGAAATCTTGATGTCTTCTATGGTTTCATGCATGAGTTAAGACCTTTGGAAAGGTCTTAACGAGGAAGAATGAGTTGTTGGGACTTTTCATAGCATGAAAAGGCATAAAGTTGCCAACTTTATGCCTTAGAATCATTTAATCGACCAAGATCTGGAATTTGAGTGTTGAGCCTGGATGCATGATATGGGCATATTTAGTTATAAAATTTATGCATTATCTTAATACTTTTTGTTGATTTTATCTCAAATATTGGACAAAAGATGCTTAATTAGTTTGAAATTTCATTTTCAGTAACAAAGAGAAGCTCGGGAAGAAAAAGGAAGCGGAATTGGTGATTGGAAGCTTGAATCTTGGATTTTGAAGAAAGAAGGATGTTGTTGGATAGTTTGATCCCTCGTTAGTTGTAACATCTCGAGTTAGAAGCAAGAGTTCCAGGGAGTAAGGTGTAAATTAAGTCAGGGACTCGACGAGTAGGTCGTCTTACTCGCCGAGTCTGAGCGGGATTTTGTTATGGGTTAAGTGGCCAACTCGCCGAGTCGGCTAATGGACTCGATGAGTTAGTGCTGAAAGGAGAAAATCCTAATCCCGGAAGTTGTACCCTATATAAAGCACATTATAGACACCCTCAGCCACTTTACTGCCCATTTGAGTTCCAGAAACCCTAATTAGTGTGTGTGAGTATGCATTGTTAAAGTTTGAGCTTGTAAGAAGAATTTAAGAGGAGAAAGTTAGAAGATCAAGAGGCTAGCATCAGGAGATCATTGTAGATCCAAAATCTACTCCTTATTCGGCACATTTATGAGGTAATAAGTCGTTACCTTGAGTTTTCTCCTTCTAGATCCATTCTTGGTTGTTGTTTTGGGAATTTTAGCTTGATTGGAACCCATTTCGGGTTTAGATGTTAGATTTGAAGTTGCAACTTCAGATCTAGATTAATAGTGAGCTATGAAAGCTTAAAGCATCAACCATGGGGTTTGATTTAGAGTATCTTGGTCCCAAAAACCTCCTTATAGTTGATTGGAACTTGTTGAGCCTTGCATGCATGTAAAGTTGGAAACTTTACGTGTGAATCTGGCCCTAGGAGTCCAAATCTATGTATTGGAAGCAATGAAATGGCCTGAAATCGTCTGAATGAAGACGTTACGTATGGACTCGGCGAGTCTGGGAGATGACTCGGCGAGTCAGGCTAGATATCAGACTTGAGTCGCATAATAACTCGGTGAGTTACATGGGTAGACTCGGTGAGTTGTATGAAGATGGGCAGGAACTCGACGAGTTGGAAGAACAACTCGGCGAGTCTGTTGAAGATTGCCTTAGACTCGGCGAGTCTGTTCTCGGAGTTGGCGAGTCAGGTCGCGAAACCCTAAACCCTTCTAGTTAAGCCTTAGATCAGTGAGTTGAGTGGAGACTCGGCAAGTTGAGTCATATTATGGGAGTTTCTGAGCATAGGAACTTGATGAGTCAACGGGTTGACTCAGCGAGTAGAGTCAACCAGGAAGGTTGACTTTGACCAAGAGTTGACCAGTCTGACTTCCAAGGGTATTTTGGTAATTTTGGGTATTTATGGAATTGGTGCTTTGGTAATGTTCTGTGGTGAAGATCGTGTCGATGA
Source organism: Lactuca saligna (assembly GCF_052625555.1). Classification (NCBI taxonomy): domain Eukaryota; kingdom Viridiplantae; phylum Streptophyta; class Magnoliopsida; order Asterales; family Asteraceae; genus Lactuca; species Lactuca saligna. The sequence continues at coordinate 152,486,998 of NC_136422.1, forward strand.
TCGAAGCAGCTTGGTATTATCTCTTCAGTCGGCAATTGCAGGTGAGTTATCCTCACTATATCGACAGGGTTTAAGGCACCAAGGCCGGCCCTTTATCGGATTGAAATCCGGGTATCTGTTTGATATGTTATTGCTTGCTATGTATGTATCCTGGTATATATATGATGATGCTATGTTAGAGACCTGGTTAAGGTTGGTATCCTGGTATATAGGATGATACTATGTTGGTGACCAGTTAGGTTGGTATCTTGGTTAGGATGTGGCTATGATATGTGATCTGCTAGATCAGTTTGATTAGATGTGAATTGTTATATGATTATATGTTTATGTGCACATGATTGTTTGGACTGAGGTTGCGTTGAGGCGGGTCCTGCTTTGTGTTGTAGGCCAACATACCCAGGGCGGACCGGTTAGACCGAAGGCCCATCGAGTGGTCCGGATAGGCTGAAGGCCCCAAGAGGTAGGACCAGACATGCCGAGGCTCGAAGAGTGGACTAGACAGACTGAAGGCCCGGTGTGGGTGGACCAATCATACTGTAGACTCGGAGAGAGAGTGGACCGGGTGGACTAAAGGCCTGGTGCAGGCGGACCAGTCACACTGTAGACTCAATATGCATGGTTTTTCTGTTTATGATATGATATGATATGTGTATGGTATTGCGGTTGTTTTTTTTTTTTTTTTTTTTTTTTTTGGGGGGGGGGGGGGGTAAGTCACTAAGCTTTCGGGCTTACAGTTTCAATGTATTGTTTTAGGTACTTCTGGAGATCGTGGCAAAGTAAAGGCGTGATCGTACCGCTCCTCATGTTTTATGACTTATGCGATATGGTTTCGGGAAATACTCTGATGTTTAAACTATTTTGAAAACAAATGTATGAACTTAATGGTTTTTAATGAATTAAAATGTTTTAATTTGGCTCAAATTTTATGGTCGTTACATTAGTGTTTTGGCCATACCTCATGACTCGTAACTCCGATTGATGAGATTTAAAATTTTCTGAAACTAGACACAATTTCGGACTACTTTCGTGTTTTGAAAAAAATGTTGATTCCAAACACAACTCGATGAGTTGGTCCATCAACTCGACGAGTTGATATGAAAATTCCCGATGAATTTGTGACTTGCCGTACACGCGATTTAAGTGAAAAACTCAGCGAGTTTTTCCATAAAACTCAACGAGTTGGAGCTATTTTTCACAATCAATATAAAGAACATTTTTATTCGAAACCCGAACGAATTATGGAGGCTTTTGGGACTTTTAAAGATCAGAAGGGTTCTTGGGAGATTTGGTTTTCGAGAATTCAACGTAGAAGTCAATTTTAAAGAGATCAAAGGCAAATAACCATTACTTTTATCTTGATATTTTGTGTGAACCATGCTTGAATCATTAGATTTTGATTTTATGATGATATTTGTTGTAGTTATGAGCTAAAAGTTTCATACTTCTGTTTAGATGTAGATGATCTTATGAATATGGTTTTATTGAGTGGTTTGGATTAATTTGATTTGATTATTTATGTTGTTAAGCTTGTTAAAAGATCCTTGCATGTTAATGATAATTATTTTCTGTTAAAAATCAAGTTTATTGAGTTGTATGAATATCTTCTTAATTGCTTGAATCATATATTTTTGTGAAAACAAGATTGTATGCCTAGTATTAGTGAACATGAACCTAGGGTTATCTAGAAAATAAATAAATTAATGTGTGAGCATGTGGGATGAACAACCACATATGAGTTGATTGAATTGAAAATTTTAGTTAACTAATATTACAAGTCTTACTTGATTGAAAATGAACACTAGGAAACTTGTTAGTTTAATCAATTGGTCACTGTTTGAATTGACTTGTTTGCTAAAGGATTAGTAATAGTGAACATTAATCTAACCACATTAGGAATCGGTAATCATTGATATATTAATCCATTGCACTTGCCATGAAATCAACCATAGGAATAAGTGAATCGAAACCTAAATAGAAGTCTCTTTATCTTATTGAATATAGTTGTCTTTTGTTCCCTTTAGTTGTTAATTGTCTTTTGTTTAAGTGTTATTTGATTGCTTAAGTTTCTTGTCTTGTAAAACTAGAGAAAACCCCTTTTATTACTTGTTCTTATTTAGATAATTCTAGTATTTATTTTAATTGTTACCGTTCCCTGTGTTCGATACTCTACTTGATTGAACTATATTGCTATTAAAATGGTACACAGCCTTTCGTGTGTTTATTGTGTACAAATTAGTAGGATTAAAACTAGTACTATTTCACACGTATTAAGTTTTCGGCGCCGCTGTCGGGTAACAGTTTTAATAGTTAATTTTATTTGCTAGTATCATCGATCCTTTGTGTGAGATTTATCTCATATAAAGTTACGAGTTTTTTTTGTTTTAATACTTATTATTATGTATTTTCAAAATCTCGATGCTCTTGATGCTTTTCTTGAGGAAGTAGTATAGGAATTTGAGCAAGAAGATGAGGAGTATGACTCAGATGATGATTTGAAGAAATTTGGAAGATGGTTAGATAACATCTTGCCTAATAAACAAGATCAATCTAAGTTACAAGAGCTAAAGCTACAAGATGAAGAATTTAATTTAGAAAGAGATTTGGATGAGCTGGAAAGATTGCTGGCAGAGGGTTCAGACGAAGAACAATAATAAGTTGAGTTGCAAGAACCAAGTCGTAGTTTGACCATTACCATGACGTGGCCCCGTGTTCTTTCGATTTGTGTTTCGAAGCATGGGATGACGATTCCAAATTTAGAAAATGTTTTGAGGCACGATCCATTTCTGATTAGTATCCAACCGGTTCCAACCCTTGTCAAAATTCCTGGGTTTTATGAATTCAAGCTCATTTGGCCAATTGTAAAAGCAAAGAGCCAAATTTTACGAAATGGTCCAAAAATAGATATTTAATGCAATGGATGGATTGGCATCCAGTTTATTGGAAGTTAATTAAGCTGGAAGTCCAGCTCAAGACTCGCACAAAAAGAAGCGCTTGCGGGAGACAACCCTTCGTTTGAGTTTGCTTTTCTTTTTAATTTTTCTTACTTCTAGTAATTAGGGTAAATTAGGAATTTTAAGTTTGATGTTTGTTTTCCTTGTTATTATATGGTTTTATGTTTTTGATCTTGCAGAAGTTAGGGTGAGAGTTGATCTAATAGTTAAAAGTGTGAGGGCAATTAAAGTGAGGGGTTGAGTCATTTACGAGAATATTAGAAGATTTGAGTGAAACTATGAGTTCGATATTTATAATGGCTAAAAAGGAGTCCCGTCACTGAATAAAATGAGGGGGTGTGTTAACTAAATACCCTCCTTAACATCAAAAACAGACCTAAACCATAAAAGAAAAGTTGCCCACACAGAGAAGAAAACTTTTCGAGTGCACACATATAACTCGACGAGTCCAAGCGAGAATTCGCAATTTCTTCTAGTATAGCGATTCAACTCAGCAAGTCTCCATATAAAACTCGGATAGTTGCTCATTCTTTTATCTTTGAGTCGATGATTTGATTCCATTCGATGCGGGCAATTGGCTATATTTTTGAAGTCCATTTTTGAAGTTTTCCAAGAAGGTTTTTCCTCTATATTTGGAGCTGTATCGCACGAGACTTATGACACCCAAGGTGTGGATGAGTTGTTCCCATACCAAAGTCAGCTGAAGATGGAGCTTAAAAAGAAGAATATCAACCTCACAATTACTATCCCAGGGGAGTTTGTTCCAATTCTTTCTTTACTTTTATGTTCTTTATCATGCATAAAATTCAATGGGGACATTGCATGAGTTAAGTGTGGGGTGGGGGTTGATTACATTAGTTACATTAGAATTCTAGGTATAATTTTAAAAAATTTTACATAAAAATTGCTAGGCTTAATTTAAATTTTTTTGGTAAAAGCAATTAGGATTCCATGCTAGTGTTGTGTTTGATGATTTTTTGAGGACCTAAATGTTTAGTTGAGCCTATATATGTTACAATGCATTTGTAGCCCCCTTTATTCTAGTGAAATAATGGAACAAAAACACAACCTTGCTTAGTTTGAGGGGCGCAACATGTTTAGCATCGTGTACCAGAAATGTATCCAGAAAAGCTTAAGTAGTCATTGCACACTAAGACTAATACCTTTAGTCAATAAAGGATGAAGTTAAATCCCCTTGTGTAAACATATGTTTTTCTAGGTTTTAGTTTTGAGAGAATAAAAGTGAGTTGTCAAAAAAAAGGAGGAAAAAAATAGTGATGAAATGTTCGAATAAAGAATCTACAAAGCTATGAAGACAAAGAAGAAATTATTGAAGATTCAAGGCAAAAAGTTATCAAGTTATGACATCTTTTACTTTTATTGTAATTTTCCTTTTTAGGTTATTTTATCGTATGTGTGCTTGTGGATTTAACCAAAAATGACTTGAGGTTAAGAAAGTTTTATGGGGATGGATTCCGAGGGATGCATAAAATGAGCATTGTTCAAAAGAAGTGGGCGAGTGTTTATGAGGATTGTAAGTATTAGGATTGGGGGATCATTAGGAAAAATTTTAGACACAAATGCATGCATTGCGGTCTTGGCATAACGGCTAAGTTTGATTGGGATTGTCTTATGTGATACTAGTGTGCTAAAATTCAGTCTTGCTTAGGGGAAAGAAAAAGACAAGTGTGGGGTATTTTGATAAGGGCATATTTAGTTATAAAATTCATGCATTATCTTAATACTTTTCATTGATTTCATCTCAAATATTGGAAAAAGGATGTTTAATTAGTTTGAAATTTCATTTTCAGTAATAAAGAGAAGCTTAAAAAGAAAAAGTAAGCGGAATTGGAGATTGGAAGCTTGGATCTTGGATTTTGAAGAAAGAAGAATGTTGCTGGATAGCTTGACCGCTCGTCGATGTTTTGGCCATATCTCATGACTCGAACTCCGATTTATGAGATTCAAAATGTTCTGAAAATTAGACACAATTTTGGAAGACTTTTGTGTTTTGAGAAAATGTTGATTCCAAACACAACTCGACGAGTTGGTCCATCAACCCGATGATTTGAGATGAAAATTCCCAATAAATTCGTGACTTGCTGTACATGCGATATAAGTGAGAATCTCGGCAAGTTTTTCCATAAAACTCAACGAGTTGGAGCTATTTTTCACAATCTATATAAATAATGTTTTTATTCGAAACTGTAACGAATTCTGGTGGCTTTTGGGACTTTTGAAGATCAGAAGGGTTCTTGGGAGCTTTGGTTTTCGAGAATTCAACCTAGAAGTCAATTTTGAAGAGATCAAAGGCAAACAATAGTTACTTTTATCTTGATATTTTGTGTGAACCATGTTTGAATTATTAGATTTCGATTTTATGATGATATTTGTTGTAGTTATGAGCTAAAAGTTTCATACTTCTGTTTAGATGTAGATAATCTTATGAATATTGTTTGATTGAGTGGTTTGGATTAATTTGATTTGATTATTTATGTTGTTAAGCTTGTTAAAAGATCCTTGCATGTTAATGATAATTATTTTCTGTTAATAATCAAGTTTATTGAGTTGTATGAATATCTTCTTAATTGCTTGAATCATATATTTTTGTGAAAACAAGATTGTATGCCTAGTATTAGTGAACATGAACCTAGGGTTATCTAGAAAATAAATAAATTAATGTGTGAGCATGTGGGATGAACAACCACATATGAGTTGATTGAATTGAAAATTTTAGTTAACTAATATTACAAGTCTTACTTGATTGAAAATGAACACTAGGAAACTTGTTAGTTTAATCAATTGGTCACTATTTGAATTGACTTGTTTGCTAAAGGATTAGTAATAGTGAACATTAATCTAACCACATTAGGAATCGGTAATCATTGATATATTAATCCATTGCACTTGCCATGAAATCAACCATAGGAATAAGTGAATCGAAATCTAAATAGAAGTCTCTTTATCTTATTGAATATAGATGTCTTTTGTTCCCTTTAGTTGTTAATTGTCTTTTGTTTAAGTGTTATTTGATTGCTTAAGTTTCTTGTCTTGTAAAACTAGAGAAAACCCCTTTTATTACTTGCTCTTATTTAGATAATTCTAGTATTTATTTTAATTGTTACCGTTCCCTGTGTTCGATACCCTACTTGCTTGAACTATATTGATAATCGTTAGGTACACTGCCTTTCGTGTGTTTATTTTGTGTCCATATTAGTAGGATTAAAACTAGTACTATGTCACACGTATCAATGCATTAAGCACTTAATGAATTTTATGCATGAGTTGTTTGTACGTTGGGCGTATTATGTACTACGCTGCACGTATAACCCTTTTTCCCAGTACGCTAAGCATACAGAAGAGGTACGCTGGGTATACGCTCTTAGGAAGTCTTGGGCCTTAGCGAACTTCGGACCTTTGGTCCCTAATGGTTTTGGGCCTGGACTTGCTGGTGTTTGGACCTAAAAGTATCTTTGGACCAATGTTAATATGGTTAGGCCTAATTGGGCCTTATGGCCCAATATAGAAATGGACTTCGCATTTGTAGGCCTCGGGTTGGGCCATTTATGGGACTAAGTTCCCGTGGACCTTCATGGGCCAATTGGAAACAAGTTTATGGACTAAGGAAATTATTGGGCTTTAGGATAAGGTCCATTGGAAAGGACAGGACCCAATTTGAAAATTTGGGCCATAAGTGGGCCATATTTGAACTTGATGATTGTTAGATATTGGACCATCGGAATGCCAAGTGTTTAGACCAGAATAAATGACTCGGCCCTAAGGTAAGACCATGTCGAGGTTTGGGCTCAATTTGAAAAATTGGGTCATTGGTTGATTAATAGGCCTTTGGGCCTTTCAGATTATAGTTTGGGCCATAGTTATGGACATGGACAGGTTGGGGGTAAAATGGTCTTTTTACCTCGGGTATGAAGTTATAGTTATGGATTAGAACCCAATTGCTAATTGGGTGTCTTTTGGTATTGTTAGCTCGGAAAGTTATCAGGGCAACAACTAGGGATTTCTTTCAGAAGGCTTCTGCATTTGAGGTGAGTCTCCTCACTATATCCATGGATCAAAGACACTAATGTAGACCTATTATGAATTATATGGTATGCTAATTGCTTCTATGATATGTGGTATGATAGTTGACTTTATGATACTTGCATGGAAGACCCCGAGGGGAGAACGTGACACTTAGATATCAGACCATGTCGGGGAGCCCATGACACTCCAGGTAAAGACCATGGGGGAGCCCATGACACTTGATTATTAGACCATGTGGGGGGGGGGGGGCATGGCATTCCGGGTCAAGACCATGGGCGGAGCCCATGACAACTCTATGTATGTTGCATGATATTCTGTGGTTGTATGCTATATGGTATTTTGAGGAACCCACTAAGCTTTGTGTTTACGGTTTTCAGTTTATGTTTCAGGTACTCTGGTTTTCAATTGGAAGAGCTCGGGATGATTGCAGAGCACACACCGTATGTTTCTGTTTTCAGTGAAATACTCTGATTCACAATGTTATGTTCAAAATTAATTTACCTTGTTTTTTTTATGGGAAAGATGTGTACTAACGATTTACTAATCTAAAAAAAAAATTAAGTCATGATTTTGGAGCATTATAGGTTCCCTGAACAATAAACCACATAGTTTCCTGAACAATAAACCACATAGTTTACTTAAACCACCAACTTATAGTTGGACTAAGCAAATCTAAACCATGCCTCAACAAGCTTATTATGTTGAAGTGTGAAAGAAAAAAAAACATCTATTTCTAATATAAATACGACTCACTACTTTCTTATTGAAGTTGATATAAGACTCATTTATGCCACCATATATGATATGCCTATCAAATATGATATGTCTTTTATTTTTTTATAGTTTATATCTATGCTTTCATTATTTTTTATTGTCAAACACATTAAAATAGGGTTTTCAAAATATTTAAGTGGATTTTATTATAAATAATTTCTTGTATTTATTTAAAATTTATGTGTGTCATGTGACCTATCTCTACCTAAGACATCTACCTCCTTAATATCTAATTTTTATGGAATTTACAAGATATGTTATTGTTTCTAAAAGTTAAATGACATTTAAAGATATATGCGGAACATGGTTATCAAAGAAATGGCAAAAGTAATTATGATACTTGTAAATCGGATATCAACCCTTAATTTGTAATGATGAGAATTTAATATTTGCAAACAATTGTTATTTTGTTTCGAATTAACACATCGTATCAGTTTTCTTAGTTTTTGTCAACTGTATATATTATAGAATGGATGAATAGGGATGGAAATGGGCGGGTTTGGGGCGGGGTTGACCATCCCTGTCCCCATCCCCAAGTGTCTAACCTCGTCCCCATCCTCATCCTCATCACCGATGGATGAGGGGAATCAAATCCCCTCCCCTTTGTATTTTGGGGTTTTCCCCAACCCATCCCCGACCCATCCACAACCCATCCCCAATCTATCAACAAAATAAACCCAACTTACACAAAAAAACCAAGGTTAATAAGCAATCAAAACTAGATGCCATAATCAAATTCGGTTTACATCAATTTTAAAGTTTACTAAGAATCAAAACGAAAAGTGAAGATTTGGTATACAGATCGTCGAACGAAGTGACTATTGACGAACTCTTGGAATTGGGAACATAATTTGATATACAAACTCTATTTTTGATGGTCTAATATAGATCAATTCATTTTAGTAGACTTAATTCAAATTCAATGAATGATATATATATATATATATATATATATATATATATATATATATATATATATATATATATATATATATATATATATATATATATATATATATATATATATCTTAACTATATTATTAAGGATATTCAACTTTTCTTGAAATTTAAGAGGTACAAATATTACTCCATTATATACAACCCTTTTAAGCTTATTGACTATTGCAATTTGTGTAACGTCTACGATATATAAAAAAACTCAAACGCGCTCCTCCTATTGAAGCCCCTCTTCCTCTCCAAACCCTAGATCTCCTCCGCCCATTATTCTCCGCCCTTGCACCAATGACTGCCTACTGCACTTGTATCTCCTCTATCTGCTACCATATTCAATCGACTCTACAAGCTAGAATAGAGTTATCATCCATCCCTTACCCCACCAATCCTCACGTGCTCACACATATGCTTTTCCCTCTCTACTGGATGATCGACACCCTGCTACCATCTTCAATTGCCTCTATAAGCTAGAAGTCCACCTGTATCGCCACTGGCGTCCGCCACCGCTTCTATTGCCTCGCCCTCCATGTCTGATATCGTTAACCTTATCCTATGTTCCAAACTTCACCATCTCCTGTCTCTCATATACCATTAGAAACCTAAAAACAGAAAAAACACCTCTCTTGGTAACATAATTAAGTAATTACACCATACAGGTGTTTGTTATTGCTTAATGGGAATGCGTGAAGTTCTTCTTTTCATAGGTATGAACTCATAGTGAATAACTTTATTGTACCCATCATTTGGTAACCTAATTTGTGTTGCATAACTATGGTGTTAACTACGATGCTCTACATAAACTTGGAATTACACATCCAATGTTTCTTTGTTCATCCATACAGTCAACACTTAGTGCCCTCTCAAATGGGAAACCTTATGTGTGAGTGGTCCCCCTCTTCAAAACCTACAAACAAGTTGTGCCCAAATTGGGTGTTTTAAAGCTTTAGTTGGATTTCTACTAATATTTTTTTAGTGTGGTGTTTATTGGCATTTTGGCCAACAGATACATCTTGAACTATGGGAAAAATGGTAAGTTGAAGATTATGAACGTTTTGAGCTATGTATTTGATTTCTCCGTTTTTATTCTAATTCAAATGTATTATCCTTGTACTTTTTCTTGGTTTTGCAACAGAAGATATTTACAGGTTCTATAGCTACATAACAACTAAAAGATCTACTTGATGTACAAAGCTTCTTTATGTCAAACATATGGTACACTTTTATTTCAGATGCTGACATTGACCATCCTAAAAATAGTCAAATCCCACAAAATATTGGTAGTAGTCAGTAATTGTCATCCGATCTCAAAGTTATCATTACTTTTTTCATTAGACATGCATTATGACTTCACTTTTCTATCTCTATTTTATGTATATAAGTACTCTTGAGCTAGATATGTATCTGAACTCATGAGCACATATTACATGGTTAGTAAGTTGTAAGTTTACTTATCTTACATTCTTCATACATTTTAATTGATTCTCTGTGTTCATCCACATTTTTGGTGTTTGTTGTAACTCAAATATTTGATATTTGAAGTTGAAGTTTTGTATGCAGGATTGGGGAAATTTTTTGTTAAGAAACTTTAAATTGATGCATTCCTCTGGAAAATTGAAACTTTAACCAGCGAGGTGGAAAACTTTAAGCCAATATTACTTTTAATTATGAATACTTCTCATTTGTTTTGGTTCTTTACATTTGTTTTTCTTTTGTTCATGGATTACTCTTTAATTTAGAGTTTTAAAGTACTACTTATAAACTGTTATGATTTAAGTGTGGCATTATAATTTTCAGTGGGTTTTGAGTTGTTCAAGCTTCAAATGGTTTCATTTTAGGTTGTGTTTGTGGGTGAAATACATTTTTTCTTAATCATTTCCTAGCTTTAGATGTTTCCTTGGGTTTCTTTGATGTAGTGTTGGACTTTATATCAGATATCATGAAATCTAAAGGGTGGAATTGGAATCTCATGATTTCTTGCACAAGCAATGCCATAACATGAACAGGTTATAGTTTAGGTGATCAAATGAATGGCAAAAAGGTTAATTGGTTGTATTGTTTCTCCCAATACAATTTTGTGGTTTCATATGAAATAATTAATTGACTATTTTTTTTAACCATTTGTCATAGGTTTTTGTATACACATGGAGTCTAGTTGCTTATCTTTTTTGCAACTAGGTGTGTGCATTCCTTTTTTAAAAATAACATTACTTATCAACTTTATTTTGTGTTTTTTACAAGAAAATGATGACATTGTATCTAGTATGATTTTCACATTTTTAGGCCTGAATTTCACAGCTTGAATTTGGATGATTGGTCTCTAGAGCATTTAAGCAACATGAAGCGAAGAAGAATTTTTCGACAGTAAGGGGAAGTCAGAACTCAAAAGTAGGGGCAAAATCATCAACAAGACCTTTCAAAAAGTCCCCATAGCAAACTCCAATAGTATCTTCAATATTCACTGCCTCCCAACATCAAGGGTAAAATCGTTCAAAACTAAAAAACACTAAAAAATCAAGTATTTTTTATGCAATAATGAAAAAAGAAATGTAAACTAACAAAAACAACTTTAAGCAACTTCCCAAAAATTGGATTTTTAGCAACTTCCCAAAAAATAAAATTACCAATACAACTTTAAAAAAATCTCCCCAAATAATTTTTGACTTTAAAGAAATTAGGTTTTCTGCATACTTTCCCCATAAAAGGAAAATTGGCAAGAAAATCGATTTTGGTGGTCATGGTGCTGCTTTGGGTACCTATAAGTAGGTTGCTATAAATGGTGTTACAGTCTTACATGGTTGTAATTATTGGCTTTGGTGATGTTTTTTTTAGCTTAATCTTTACATTTTTTTGGTTTCTTAGTTTGTTTGGTTTTTTGTACGTTGTACACACCATCTAAATAAACGAGTAGTAGTGTTTTTATTATATTTTTTAATTAAAATTGTATTGTGGATAGTGTTTTATATCTTATTAATTGTATTGTGCAGAGTATTTAGGTGCAAATTTTAAGAAATTTTTAGAGCGTTAATCTTATTTGTGTGTATCTGGTGATATCATAGCAAACTAATACCAAAAGAACATATTAATGGTTGTATTATAATGTCTAATTAAAATTTTAAAGATTTTGAAGATTATGAATAATATTTTAATTTCTATTTAAAATTCCAAGGATTTTTTTTTTCTAAGGAAAAGTGGAAACAACTTTAAAACCTCTTTGATTCTAGAAACCAACAAAATTAAAAAAATATTGTTACTTTCACTGTATTTCAAAAACCATTATAAAATATACTAAATATAATCAATAAAAATTAGTTATTATTATTTTTTTTAATATTTTTTAAATATAGCTCCATTTAGTTGTGTATCATCATATTTTAAAAAACAAATAAAGAATAGAAATATAAACATTCAATATTATTACATATAATTTGGCAAATAAAATATGAATAATCATGTATCTTTTTATATTTATTCGAATATGTAATCATTTATTTGATTACAAGATTAAGTGAAACTGTTGAAAAAAATTAAAATCAATATCATCGTCACTTAATTTTTTGTTAAATTAATCTTTATAATTATTAAAGGAAAGACAAATTATATCATTACACTTGAAAGCTACATCTTAAACAATAAACCCTAAGTTTTAAATTGTAACATGTAAACCTTAGTTCCTAAACCCTAATGTTCAAAAGAAAACATTTTATTGAAACATATTTACTTGATGTTGGCGATTACATGTGTAAAGTGTTCATGCAATAATATAATGATGGCCACACCTAAGGACGTAACAAATAGAACGAACACGAACAATGGTTGTTTATATTCGTTTATTTATTAAATAAATAAACATAAATGAACTTTCTGCGAAACAATCCGTTGAACGTTTGGTTCGTTTATTGCCCTAATAACCTCTATAACTAATTTTTAGAAAAAATTATTCGGGTTGGGCCATTTCTTGGACTAAGTTCCCGTGGAACTTCATGGGCCAATGGGAAGCATGTTTATGGACTAAGGAAATTATTGGGCTTTAGGATAAGGTCCATTGGAAAGGACTCGACCCAAATTTGGAAAATTGGGCCATAAGTGGGCCATATTTCGACTTGATGATTGTTAGATATTGGACCATCAGAATGCCAAGTGTTTGGACCAGAATAAATGATTGGGTCCTAAGGTAAGACCATGTCGAGGTTTGGCCCCAATTTGGAAAATTGGGCCATTGGTTGATTAAATTGCCTTTGGGCCTTTCATATTATAGTTTGGGCCATAGTTATGGATATGGACATGTTGGGGGTAAAATGGTCTTTTTACCTCGGGTATGAAGTTATAGTTATGGATTAGAACCCAATTGTTAATTGGGTGTCTTGCTAATTGGGTGTCTTTTCGTATTGTTAGCTCGAAAAGTTGTCAGGGCAACATCTAGGTATTTCTTTTAAGAAGACTTATACATTCGAGGTGAGTCTCCTCACTATATCCAAGGATTGAAGACACCAATGTCGACCTATTATGAGTTATATGGTATGATAATTGCTTCTATAATATGTGGTATGATAGTTGTCTTTGTTATACTTGCATGGAAGACCCCGGGGGGAGCACGTGATACTTGGATATCAGACCATGTCAGAGAGCCCATGATACTCCAGGTAAAAGACCATGGGGGGAGCCCATGACACTTGGTTATTAGACCATATGGGGGATCCCATGGCAACTCTATGTATGTTGCATGATATTTTGTAGTTGTATGTTATATGGTATTTTGGGGAACTCACTAAGCTATGTGCTTACGGTTTTCAGTTTATGTTTCAGGTACTCTGGTTTTCAATTGGAAGGACTTGGGATGATTGCAGCGCACACACCATATGTTTCCGTTTTCTGTGACATACTGTGATTAACAATGCTATGTTAAAAATTAATATACCTTGTTTTTTTTTTATGGGAAAGACATGTACTAATGATTTACAAATCTAAAAATAAAAAATTTTAAGTCATGATTTTGGGGCGTTACATGTTCCCTGAACAATAAACCACATAGTTTCCTAACTGGGTTCAATCGGTACGGTTCACAATAACCCGGGTTTAACCTGAATAATAAATGATTCACCATATATACAAATTGGCGAAGAAAAGGACCGAGACCAAATTGATAATTCCTTAATTTTTTTTTACTAAAACCACCAACTTATAGTTGGACTAAGCAAATCTAAACCATGCCTCAACAAGCTTATTATGTTGAAGTGTGAAAGATTAAAACATCTATTTCTAATATAAATACCACTCACTACTTTCTTAATGAAGTTGATATAAGACTCATTTATGCCACCATATATGATATGCCTATCAAATATATATGTCTTTTATTGTTTATAGTTTATACCTATGTTTTCATTATTTTTATTGTCAAACACATTAAAATAGGGTTTTCAAAATATTTAAGTGGATTATATTATAAATAATTTCTTGTACTTATTTAAAATATATGTGTGTCATGTGACCTATCTCTACCTAAGACATCTACCTCCTTAATATCTAATTTTAATGGAATTTACGAGACATGTTATTGTTTCTAAAAGGTGAATGACATTTAAAGATATATGAGGAACATAGTTATCAAAGAAATGGCAAAAGTAATTATGATAATTGTAAATCGGCTATCAACCCTTAATTTGTAAAGATGAGAATTTAATATTTGCAAACAATTGTTATTTTGTATCGAATTAGCACATCGTATCATTTTTTTTTTAGTTTTTGTCAATTGTATATATTATAGAATGGATGAATAGGGATGGAAATGGGTAGGTTTGGGGCAGGGTTGACCATCCCTGTCCCCATCCCCAAGTGTCTAATCTCGTCCTCATCCCCATCCTCATCACCGACGGATGAAGGGAATCAAATCCCCTCCCCTTTGTATTTTGGGTTTTCCCCAACCCATCCACAAGGATTCTGTACATATAAAGAACGCCGAATCTGAGTTATAACGAAGAAGTTATGACCTGTCGAAGTTTCACAACAGATCGGCACGACACAACGCGATGTAAATAGTGAGTTTTCGATAGGGGGATATTTAGCCTTAGCGATCTAAACGAAAGTCGTAGAATACGTTAAACCGAGAGCGTGCATAAAAAGAACGCCCAAATCTGACTTCGTACGAGGAAGTTATGATTTTTCGAACTTTCGGCTTAGTAGTATACAGCCTGAAATTCGAATATTAGATCGAGTGGTTTTTAGCCAACACAACCTAAACGAAAATCGAAGATCTCGTTAATGGTACCGTAACGACAAAAAGACAGATGAAAACGGAGTTATGAATTTTGAACGGAGTTTTCCTGTCTCCACCTACTAAAAATAATATATTAATAATATATTAAAAATAACTTCAAAATTAGTCAACGGAGTCTAAACGAGAGTTGTATAGCATAATCTCACCTACGCGTGGATATAAATAACGTCAGAAACTGAGCTCGTATGCAAAAGTTATGAATTTTTGAAGTTCGGGGCGTGAACCCCAAGGTTGTGTCAGAGCTCACGAGGTGAACAGATGATGGACGTCTTCCAGGGCAAGTGGCCATGATGAACGCAATGACGTATCGAGCTCACGAGTGAGCATATGTAGCTCACGAGGTGAGCATATGTGGCTCACGAGGTGAACCTAGCATTTTTGCCCTATAAATAGAATTCAAGGGGCAGCCGAGTTTGGTTGCTCATCTCTTACTCTCCCACTCCCGATACTCTCTCTAAGCACTATTTTAACCCCCCGAAGCCCCGGTATCATCCCGAGACCCGAAGAGAGTCTTGAAGCACCGAAGATCCCGAGAAGAAAAGAGTTTCCGAGCCGAAGCTCTGCTTGCGAGAAGCCCGGTGTGTGAAGATCTTCCAATTTCACCGAAGAATACTACTTCTACAAGCTGTAGTGTTGTCCGATCATCTTCTAATCAAGTAAGTGTATAGTCCCTTTCATAAACACGATTTTAATACAAGTATTGTTTGAATGTTTTAAGTATATGTTTTTGGTGAGCGTGTAGTCACTCTCTTCTAACCCATAAATATGAAGTATTTGCTATGAAATACGTGCTATGTGTTTATATATTGTTGTTTATTTAAGATGAGTGTGGAATGGATGTTTTATATAGTTTTAAATGAGTTAAACTGTATATGTATTTTAAATCTACAAATATGTTGGGTAGAACATGGGTAGAGGAGATAGTTGGTGTGTGATAAAAGATGAGTTGGATAATGAGATCAAGTGGTTAGTTTTAGATCCGTGAGTATGGATCAGGTAAAGAGATAAAACTTGTTATTAGTGAGGGAGTATGGATTAAGACTAAGTTAATTGTCCCTAGTTCGGGAGTATGGATTAGGCACAGTTATTGATTCGGGAGTATGGATCAGATCAAGATTAAGGTATAGTTAATTGTCCCTATTCCGGGAGTATGGATTAGGTACAATTATTGATCCGGGAGTATGGATCAGATCAAGAGGTTAGTTTTAGATCCGTGGGTATGGATCAGGTAGTTTTAGATCTGTGAGTATGGATTAGGGGAAAAGGTTAGTTATAGATCCGTGAGTATGGATCTAGTGAAAAGGTTAGTTTTAGATCCGTGAGTATGGATCAGGTGAAGAGAATAGTTTTAGATTCGTGAGTAGGGATCAGGTAAAGAGGAAAACTTTAGATACAAGAGTTTAGATTGTGTCATTGTGAGGATCGATGGGGGTGGGATAAGAGTTGCCTTTATATGGTGAAATTGTACAAGTTTGAATGTTCTATATATATAAATATATGATATAACATTGTGGGATGGAAACCCTATATGCTCACAAGGCTCCCAAGCCTGACCCACTCAGTTTTCTTTGTATCATAGGTAGCAATACGAAGACATATTTCACTGAGAGATTAAAGGAGATGTAAATCACTAGTGTAAATAAATGTATGTTCTGTTTATGCTTATGTGTCTGTATCGGAACATGACATCCCAAGATTTTGTTATATAATGAAAATACATTTCTTTAAGAAATGCTTTGATAAATTCTTATCATATTTTGTTTTCGGAATAAATTCCACAACCGTTTTCTTTGAAAGATTACTCTGATTTTTAAAAACTAAGCATAAACAAATCGGTCTTTTCTGACCGTGAAATTAGGGATGTCACAACAACCCATCCCCAATCTATCAACAAAATAAACTCAACTTACAAAAAAAACAAGATTAATAAGCGATCAAAACTAGATGCCATAATTAGATTTTGTTTACATCAATTTTAAAGTTCACTAAGCATCAAAACGAAAAGTGACGATTTGGTATACAGATCGTTGAACGAAGTGACGATTGACGAACTCTTGAATTGGGAACATAATTTGATATACGGACTCTATTTCTGATGGTCTAATATAGATTAATTCATTTTAGTAGACTTAATTCAAATTCAATGAATGATCGATATATATATATATATATATATATATATATATATATATATATATATATATATATATATATATATATATATATCGATCATTCATTGAATATTCACCAAAACGGGGGCGGAGCGGGTTAGGGATTGTTATACCTGTCCCCGACCTCATCCCCGGTTTTAGCATAATGGGATTCCCGGCCCGTATCCGGTACCCGTTTTAGTGGAAATACCCGTCCCCGATTGGGGCGGGTCAACCGAGTTCCCCACCAGGTCAGGTAAAATTTCCATCCATAGGGATGAAGTATAAAGATTGGTTAAAGAGTTTGTATATCTAATACCATGTTCGCCAATATTTTCCACTAACCATCTAATTAAATATACATGAGTCAGTTCAACGTATAAGGAGACCTTACTTAATAAGGTTGAAGGGAGTGTTGCAGGACTAACTGAGCTCCACATCAACCTTCTTGAGCTCCTCCACCCCAGCTTTCTTGATCGCTACTTCAACATTGCCAAATAGAAGGAGCGGAAGAAAGTAGAAGAGACGAGTTTGCCGAGGTAGGGAGAAGAAAGGGGGAAGAAAAATACAAAGAAGAAAAGGCTCGACAGCTGGCCACCGAGTTTGGCCATTGAACTCGGCATGCTAAGCTGGTGGCGTGGTGTATACCGAAGCTAACTCAAATGTGTCGAGCTTCACCAAGCTTCACTCCGCCTAACCTAACTAAGCCATGAGTTTAAACTATATAATAATAGATTGTACAATAATAATACTAAGGGGGGTGTTTGGGAAAATTTTTTAAATCTAAAAGTTCTTTTTGTAAAAGTTCTTTTTATAAAAGTTCTTTTAAGAAAATAAAAGCCAAAAGTGGGTTTTAAAAAGTGTTTGGGTAGTATTTTTTGATTTTTGAGTATGATTTAGTTTTAAAAGTCTAAAAGTTACAAAAAGTCACACTTTCTTGACTTCTGAAAACTCATCATTTTCTTCTTTACAAAAAATTATTTTGAAAAGAACTTTTGCATCATCCAAACATCTTTATATCTATTTTGGAAAAGTTAAAAAACAAAATCATTTAAAAAGTTTTCCCAAACACCCTCTAAATGCGTACAGACAAACCAACAAAACAATATCATGTAAATTATACCAAATGACTTCTAGCCCAACGGTACCCGGTGTTGCTCTTCCTTCTTGAGGTTGAGGGTTCAAGTCCTGTCGTGAACATATGTGGATTTAATAAGGTGTAATTTAGAAGTATGTTAGATTTGCCGTTTTAAAAAAAATATCATGTAAATTATAAATTTATATGTATCGTTCTGAATTTTAAAAGCATCTAAAGTGTCAAAATAGTTCAAAGTCCAACGTCTAAACTTTTTGTAGCACGTGAAAAGAAAAGAATAAAAACTAAGCAACCAAATATATAAAATGAAATGAATATACGGCGAATTATTTTTTCGATGTGTCCCACACTAATATACGGCTTGAACTTAAGAATAGCAATTATTATTATTATTATTATTAATTTTAAATTGCAATGCTAATATGCTATTATTAAATTTAAAATAATATTTATTAAAAATATATTTAAAGTGCATTACTTTTTCAATGTGTATCATTTCATAAAAGAAACATCAATGAAGACTAATATATATTTAATATGGTGACAATAGCAATGACGTTGGTCGTAGCGGTGTTGTCCCAAAGATGACGTATGATGGATGTCGATCGTCAATGTAAATCCCTATTTTGCCCTCTTAAATCTTAATACAGTTTATTATGACTTTGTATATATGGACAAAAGAATTTAAAAGCTATGAATTATGCTGTAAAACAAAATTTTACTTTAAGAAAAAAAAAACACAGAATCCATAATTTGTTTCAGAACGATAAGTTATACAATCTATTTTAAATTGACCCGTCTATTTAAAATAAAGACAAACATTTTTAAAATAACTCACATAAATGGTTGCTGTCTATAAAAATAAAATATTCATAAAAATATATTTAATAGAGATTTTTATAACTTATTACTATTAATTTTTTTATTGATAATTTATTATTATTGAAACAGATAATTTAAACATTTTTTTTTATTAACCATTCAATATATATTAAATTATATATATTTTTTATATATAACTTCATATATTTTAATCATATTTCATTCCTACTTAAACATATTTTATTTATTTACTAATTAAAACATATTCATGATATCATATTTTAATACTGGAAGTTCGAACACTACGATTTCTTTTACTAGCTTATGTTTTTAGGTCAAAAAGCACTTATGCATTTAATTGACTAACACTTAAGCTCCAATACATATCTTATATACATTATAATCAGAACTATTGAAATAAACAAATATCGCCTCAGCTATATATAAAAAAAAAAAAAAGTCTACATAGTATTGTTATTTGTTAGCTTTTACCCTTCATAGTTATTAAATAAATTGTTTATAAAATTGCGATGTTTTTAAAAGATAGGGGTAATATATTGAAAGTAAAACCTCTTACGTTGTTAGAACTTAGAAGGATGTCTCAGCAATGGGATAGTTTGGCATCCATACGAAGCTTCGTTTGAATTTCTTTCAACTTTCAATTCAATTAATTGCTTAGTCAAATTGTCGTTCTCTTTGGGGGTTTCTTGTGAAACCATTTCACTCCCATTCCTATCATCAACCACTTCTTTGTTCACAACACACAAAAAAAGCCACACAATTCCATGATCTTCATCTTCCCCACCTGGCTTTGTTTCGTTTCCAATCTCCTTCAATTCCCTTCAATTTCATCTCTGTTTTCTCACTTCACCATTTAGGGTTCTTGGTTTCTTCCAAATGATGAAGTGTTTCAATATTTTCAGTTCCGGAACCAAAAGAAGAGGGAAATCTTCACCGGAGCTCCGGGAGCAAAACCAATCAACGAAACCACCTACACGATTAGTAAAGTCGACAGGGTCAATCGTTTCACCAAGAAGCATACCGGAATTGTACAGAGAAAAAGAACATAATTTGAGAAAGTTTTCGTTTTCAGAGCTCAGAAATGCTACTAATAATTTCAATAGGATGTTAAAGATCGGAGAAGGTGGATTCGGGAGCGTGTATAAAGGGTCAATTAAACCTCCTGATGAGCAAGGCGAGCCTCTTGTGGTTGCAATTAAGAAACTCAACAGAAATGGGATGCAGGTATTCCACTGAAAATTCTCTCCGGATCTACTGGTTTTGTTTTTTAATTTCATAATCTCTATATTCATTCAAGAATATATTCTCAAATTTGATTCGTTTAATCTTGTTTATACACGTGGGAATCAATGGTTTATGAATTAGAGCACATAACCGACAACTTCAAGATTTATAAGACTTGCTTAAACTTTGAAATTACATCAAGTTCAAATTGTTAGAAACATAAAACAAGAAAAAGATGATTTATCTTCCCAAAATTTATAGATTTTTTTGGTTATATGATGTGTAGGGGCATAAAGAATGGTTAGCAGAAGTTCAGTTTCTTGGTGTTGTTGAACACCCTAACCTTGTAAAGCTTTTGGGATACTGCTCAGTAGATGGTGAAAGAGGAATACAAAGACTATTAGTCTACGAATATATGCCAAACAAAAGCTTAGAATCTCATCTCTTTAGCAGAGCATATCCACCAATTCCATGGAAAAAAAGGCTACAAATCCTCCTTGGTGCAGCCCAAGGTCTAGCTTATCTTCACGAGGGTTTGGAAATCCAGGTAATATATATATCTTACAAAACGTTTCCTAATCGCTAAAAGTACACATCTTATCACATTTTTAAATTATAGTTCATAATTCAAACTAATGTTTTGGGAATTAATTTAGGTGATATTTCGCGATTTCAAGTCCGCAAATGTGTTGTTGGATGAAAACTTCAACCCAAAACTTTCGGATTTTGGGCTTGCGAGAGAAGGACCACAAGGAGACCGGACTCACGTATCCACAACGGTGACTAATTTGTATTTATTTCACGATTCCTACATTTTTCTCTCTCCAACATAAATAGAGTCAGCCATGTTAGATAGATATGTTTAGTACTAGAGTTTATCTCCATTGAAGAGAGAGATGAATAAAATCTTTTATGCTAACTTATTGTCATAATGTCATTTTTAGCCTGTTGGGACATACGGATACGCTGCCCCAGAATACGTGGAAACGGGTCATCTAAAGTCAAATAGCGACTTATGGAGTTTCGGAGTTGTATTATACGAGATTTTATCGGGTAGAAAAGCGATTGATAGACTCCTACCACAATCCGAACAAAAACTTATCGAATGGGTCAAACAGTTCCCAGCAGATAGCAAAAGGTTCCGGATGATAATGGATCCGCGTTTAAATAATCAATATTCGCTTAGTGCGGCTCGGAAAGTTGCAAAATTGGCGGACAGTTGCTTGCGGAAGAATCCGGAAGACCGACCCGCGATGAGTCAGATAGTTGATGTCTTACAGGACGCGATTAGAGAGTCAGAAGATGATATCAGAAGTCCAAGTCAAGTACCGGGTCCGTTACCGTTACCGTTACCATTACCAGAGCCGTCTACACGGAAAACGGTTCATGTTGGTTAGGGGAAGAATGAAGATGATTGTGATTGTTGATATTTTAAATTTTTTGTTGAGGGTTGAATCATGAATGGTTTTGTATGGTATTAGGTAGATGACTAGATGAGTTTATTGTTTATTGTTTTTTTTTCCCTTATATATAATATGGGTATAGCCGTATGGGGTACATAGAGTCGTGAAATTTGATTTTTTTTCTTTATAAAACAACTATTTATATATTTTATGGTCTTTATGTTAAGAGTAAGTTACAAGAATAATCCCTATGGTTTAGGGTAATTTGCATCTTTGGTCCTTGATTTATTTTTTTAATTCGGAAGGTCTTACTGTTTGTTTTTGTTATACTTTTGGTCATTATCTTACCTAAAAAAATTATTTTTCCTTGATTTTTTAATTTATTTAAATAAATACACCACCAACCTCATCCCTTTCATCTTATCTTATATACTCCATCATTTTTTTTCCTATTTAAATAATAATATTTTTAGGTAAGACAGGGACCAAACACGTAACAAAAACAAACAATAGGGACCAAGTGCGTAACAAAAACAAACAGTAGTGACCTTCCGAGTTATAAAAATAAGTTAGAAACCAAACACACAAATTACCCAAACCATAGGGACCATTTGTGTAATTTACTCTTATGTTAATGTTTAGGGTAAATTACACCAATCGTCCCTCGTACACATGCCAGAAAGCGTGTTTAGTCTCTATTTTCAAAAATTAACTCTGACCGTCCCTCGTTTGCTTAAAACTTGCTAACTTCATCCCTGATATGTGTTTTTGTTGCGAATTTAATCCACTCCACATTTGAAATGACCATTATGCCCTTGGATATTTATTTTTAATTAATTTTAATATTATTTATTATTAATAACAATTAAAAAAACAACTCTCTAATATCTATCTCTCTCACACGTATGAAAAATTGAAAATACCACCACCACCTCCAATGTCTCTCTCTCTCCCCCCTCTCTCTCTCCCTATCTCTCTCTCTCTCTCTCTCTCCATTCTTCTTCAATACGAAACAAACACACACACAAGAAGCCATCACATTGACTTGAAGAACCTCGAATCACTTCACTCTGACTTGAAGAAGCCATCAGACTACAAACTGAATCCTCAATGAAGCTATAATCTACATCACGAGGTAAATTAGCCATCGTCGACTTACACCATCTATGAGGAAGATGAAGCGGTGGTGGATGGAATCCTCCTCGATTTGGTGGCGGTGGACATCACGTTCGTCGATATGATTCTGTCGATCGAAATCCTATTTCTTCTCCTGCAACTCGTTAGTTCCAATTTGCAGGTTTAGGGTTTAGTTAGTTTTGATTTGTAGGTTTAGGGTTTGATCTTTGAGGTTTGATTTTTCCGATTTGTAGGTTTGGGGTCTCGTCGGATCTGTATGGAGGAAAGAGTGGGATAGTTCCAGAAATTGAAGTCGACATCTAAATCATACGTTGGTGGTGGTCGTCGTTCTTTAGCAATCGGCGAGTTTAGACCATGGATGGTGATTGGAGAGTCTAGATCAGACAATTTATGTGACATTTATAAAATCACATATTACAGGGATGGAAACTGGCTCCTACGATTCACAGGTGGAAATTTTTGGTTGGTTTGAGATACGAATGATCGCTGATGATGTATCAATTTTTTGAGAGATTATTTTGGTTGTGGATGTATCGATTTCTTGGTGTATGGTCTTGAAGAGGATTTGGAGTCGTGGAGTAATGGATTTGATTTCTTGAGAGATTATTTTGTTTTTTTAATTTAAAACTGATAAATAAATAAAAGAAATGAAAAAAGAAATTATTAAGGGTAAAATGGTCATTTCATATCAATAGGGACTACGCATGCAAGAAAAAAACAAATCAAGGACGGTCCGAGTTAATTTTTGAAAATAGGGACTAAACACGCTTTTTGGCATGTGCACGAGGGACGATTGGTGTAATTTACCCTAATGTTTAGATTTTACCAATATGACGAGGTTTATACTTTTTGACGGTATAAGAACCATAGATAAACCATCTAACGGTTTAAGAATCATAGATAAATATGAAACGTCGACAATGACTAAGCTAAAAATATTGAATAATCACCAAATTGACCACTATTATTTAATCGGTATATCAAAATGATGCAACTTTCCTTAAAAAAGCAACATGGACCACCAAGTGTGAAAATATCCAAAAATTTGAGATTCGTTATCGTTTGTTAGGTAATTATATAACGTATGCATCAGTTGTTGGGCCTTTCATTGAAAGTCATTTTCAAACACTCTTATGGGTGACACCTATTTGAATATCTAAGTATCTAACCTCAAAAATCTTTAGAAGATGGAACGATAGGTGATCTTCTACTCTATAAACACATATTTAGCCGTATTAACATTCATTTTTCCGGTTAATGAGTTAATCTTGACAACTAGGTTCAGAACATGTCCAAGACTCAGACGATGAGTTTTAAACATGTTTTTTCATGCTTAAAAATCTAGTTATAGCATTTAATCGATGGATGTTTGTTGTATCAACTTTTGTAGTGTACAATTACATATATGAACCACTTAGGCATTGTTTGATTTTAAAAGGTAAAAGAAATATATTCTGCAGATCACATTTATAAAATATTAAAAACAAAAATATGGACCAAACGTATGTAGTGTAGAAGAAACAGACTGTTTGTTTTCTAACGTTTACATGCATGCTAAAATAAATTGAAATATAAATATAGTGAATATTTAAACTTAAAAGAGTTTTGTAATGCGACTATTTAAATAATTTTAGTTTTACGACACTTAAATATAATTTCTACAACAATAATAATTTATAATTTTTTTAAATTATTCATTTCATATAATTTGAAATGACATGCCAGTGGGAAGTCAGGTACTAACAAAAATTTAAGTACTAACAAAAATTGAAGTATTAACATTAACATATAATCAATTAAGTTGTTTTAAAAAAGAAAAAATGAAATGACATTCACATTGGGTTGTTTGTATTGAGGAAATTGTAATGTCCAAATAAATGATCTTACCAGAGATCAATAGCAAACACAATCACATAAAGCAAATAAAGAGACGAAAAAAAAGAATAAACCAAGCTTGCACACGTTTTATATTAATAAACGTCTGGTACAACTCGATGAAAGATCGTGAACTGAAAAGCATCAACAACACTAAACGTCTGACCAACCTTCTATTTATAGGGACTACGACCGAAAGGAGTTTACGGCCGTAAACTCTTTACAACCGTAAACTAGCCTGCAAACTAACCAAAACTCACCACTAATACACTTTCTACTATTACATTGTAAAGCCTAGACCAAACCACTAAATTGGCCCTTTCAATCTCCCCCTTGGTTTGGACTAGCTCGAGGTTAACCTTTAGTAACTACAATGACATCCGCTTGCCCTATTGCCCCATTCCACATCCGTTTGTTGATAATCTCAGCAACCATAGTTGTATACACCTTCGCAGCATCTTCAAAAGTATCTTCTGCAACCAAAATCTGAAAGTTGCTTAAGTGATGAATATCCCATTTTCGAAACTATAACAAATCTCTTCGATCGTAGAGTTGAATGCACCCATTCTTGAGCTTGATGACCGTAACAGAAGTAACTTCATCAAAGACCCAACACTCCATAGAACTTAGAGATCCATCTTGATAATATTAAAGTACAGGGAATTGTTTGACCTGCTTGGTTGCAAGCCACATCACGACTTGCAAAGGCTTATTAGTTGTAGGATCAAGGATATCAGAGTGCTCTTCTATAACAGACTCAGTAGTATTCATGGCTGGAAACCATTTCTTGACTTGATCTTCAAGGAAATGCTTAAACTGGGTCGCCTGAGGATTGTTTGTTAAATTGGAGAAAGGAGCTCGAGACAATTCAGTCTAATCGACTCTAGTCCATGAACTGAAGTCATGACTATCTCTATAAAGTTCAGAATTGCCACTTTTCCTTACCATTATCCACATCTTGAGAGGATCATGAAACCCCCATGAAGAAATTCCTAACCTATCACCGAAAGTGTCTCTGAAACGAACAACTTCAAGATCAGTCACTGTAATCGCTAGTTCATCCCAAGAAATATTCTGAGTAGGGTTTCTTTTGAACAACAGTTGCCCTTTCTTAGCTGCTTCTTGTTGGGCGTCGCGAATAGATGCTGAAATATGGGGGGCTTGAGGAGGCTCATCTTCAACACGATTAGCCTCTCCTGAAGTTTGACCAGTTGGCAAAGTGACTGGAAAGGCTTGAACATGAAGATTGATCTTGTATTCATCAGCATATGTCTGGTATTTATCACTAAAGTCTTCCTCAAGCTTCTTCTTTAACTCAAAATAGCTTGAAGTCAAGAGATTGAAGTGGTCTTGAAGATCGGAGATCTGTTTTGACTTTAAATCTTTGTCAGACTGAATTATCAGACACTTGAACAGTAAGGTTTGAATTTTCAGCTTTAATTTCTGACACTTGAATATCAAGCTCAATATTTTTCTAGCTTAGCACCGATATCTCATTCTATAACCATGAGATAGTTAAGTTGTCACCTCCATATCCACCATCTCCTATAGAAACACATTTACCGCGATGAGAAGGCATCAAAAATTGCTCCTCAGCCAAATGCAAGTCCAATCTCACAGAAGCTTCATCATGATCAGATCGAGAAAGGGTAAATCCTGGTGGAATAAAGGAACCACCAACCTCAAAGGTAGTGTCTGGACCCACAGAAAACAGTTTGGTTATGGTGAGACTGGTAGTAGTAGTAGGAGGAGGAGGTACTGGGAGGCCGCTAACGAGACTTGCAATAACATCACTTTGCCTTTGATCCCTTCTTTGTCTTTTCAATGGGGGTTGACCAAACTGTGTCGTTTCAAAATCACTCATAAATGGCTATGAGGTAGGAGGAACAGAAACAGGAGGGGAACATCCTATAACCATCCCCATTGGAATGGAAACACTAGCCATTTGATTTGAAGTAGGGGTTTCAGTTTCAAAAACTTCATTTGACTTCGTCATCTCAGTTGTTGGAAGGACAACATCATCGACATTGTTAAAGATACTATCAAGATTCTCATTTGACACTAAGTTAGCACTACTAGCTAGAGAAGCTGTAATATCATCATGATCAAAACCAGTGAGATCAAGATCATCAAAGGAATCATTTTTGTTGCCTTTAACATTTTCTGCAAATTCCACATGAATTCCTGAATCATCGCCTTGAGCAAGATTAGACATCTCACCATGTTCCTCAGTCACATGAGTGTCAGGGGTAGGAGTATCTTCCTTCTCAATACTTTCATCCTCAGATACATCAATACCAATGTTGTTTGGAAAGGACTTCTCAAAAGATGTAGCCTCAGAAGAGGCCTCGTCAGATGAACCAAAGGATTCTGTAGGCTCATTTAGTTCGGTGAACTTTCCAAACTTTTCAAGCGGATATTTTCCTTGAAATATAAACTTTCCTTTTCGATTCTGTTTAATGAGTCCTACAGTATGGGGACCCAACGATTTCATATCCAAAACATCACCTTCCTTTCTCACATCCGGAAATTGAGCCTCGATGAATAGTTGAATGAATCTAGGATATAACAGGAAAGTATCCCTAGCTGAAGCTCGGATGTTGACAACAAACTCATCTAAAATGAATCTCGAAAAATTGAACTTTATTCCTGCGGTGAGAGAAACAATGGCACCGATATTCCTTTGAGAAATCTCATCTGCTCCTGATCTCCTCCCTGGAATGCAGCTGACAAATACGTGTGCTAACAATCTCCAATACGGATGCAAAAGTTTCTTTAACGTTGGAGGTGAAGTGCCTTCATAACTCATTCTCCTCAGAATTCTTTGAGTGTCTTCAATTCCAATCTCTGTGGGGGTAATTAGGTTGATCATCGATCAACAGCGTCTCTCTGATAAAGCTTTCATTTACCACAATTTCACGACCTTGAACAGTAGCTTTAACAGTAAATTGACCGGCATCACTCATATTCATGCTTGCAGTCGCCCATAATTCTCTAATTAAGTTCTGATAGACAACAAGATTTGCTTTAATTGCAGACGCCAAACAACACTCCCGAAGTCTATGAATCATTGATCTAAGATCGGAATGAACAGCTGGAGGGTCCGCAAGGACAATAACAAGATTGTGCATATCTGCAAATTTCAGGTTTGCCATTTTCCTGCACTCAACCATACTAAGTAAGACACGAAAACATGCCAAACTAGCAACCAAAATATTTAATTTTAATTTTGATCCAAAAATAATATTAATTTTTATTTAAAAAACTTGGGTCAAAAATAAAATAAATATTCATTTAAATTAAATCCAAATTTTTGGCAGTTAACATAAGTTTACGGTCAACCGCAAATAGCAGTTCACGGTCAACCGCAAACGCAAAATTTCAGCAAACACGAATTTACGGTCAACCGCAAACCCAAGTTCTCGGTCAACAGCAAACATGAGTTGATGGACGATGAACACACATTTCGATCAAGACATGAAAAACACATTTAATTAGGAGTGTATGGTTGCAAAACAACACAATAATCAGTCGTAGTTTGCGGTCGCAAGCAATTCGCGGTCATACAGATGCTTACAGCCCAAGCTTGCGGCCGTAAACTCCGTCGCACTTCCTTTTTCGATTTCAGCTCAAATGACATGGTGAATCACACAATAAACTGCATATTTTTGATCTAGAACTCCTTACCTTTGAGACTAACAGATTGGATTTGCAAGATTTGACGATTTTTTTTTATGAGAGAGAGAGCGTATCAGAGGTTTGCGGCCGGAATCTTGAGAATGAAGGAGATTCCGGCGGTAAACTCCTTTTATACCCCTTTTTACCATTTACCTGATAACTACACAGTATTGAGCAAAGTCCAACACAGTCAAAACTTTTAAAACCAATTCTTTTTGAGGATTTTCATTAAGGTAATAAAAATAAAATAAAATAAAATAAAAAATAAAAGATTTAATTATTTTCGATAAAATAAAAATAAAATTAAAATTAAAATGAAATAAAAATAACTAAAATAAAAATAAAATAAAAATAAAACTTATTAATTTGAACAGCTAAAGATTGAAATAAAATTAACCTAAAAATAAAAATAAATATAAAAATGAAAATGAATAAAGAACGAGATAAACTAAAAACATAATCTCAAGAATTTAACCACTGTGATTGAATTTGTGACGCTGGGATCAAAGTTGTTGGACAACCTTATTCCACTTGTCGGTACACTTATCTTCACATCTTCGTCTGATCGATCGCCAGTATTGTGGTCCACTTAAACACGAAACATTTGTGACAAAATTTGGACACTTTACCAATGACATGATACATGCATATATCTAATTATAACTTTACTATCATGATTGGCCTAATTCTTAAATAGATTTTTCTTATGACCATTTAACTGACTACAACCAGGGATTTGTTGTTCACCTAAATCGAGCAACGAGATCTACAGACAACCTGTATTTGTTCAATTTTAAATATACTAGAACGTGTTTCCCGCTTCTTGATATGACCTAGCCATCAAAGACTTCCAGCGTATTCCTTACATCGGGTGAGCAGACAATCATTAGGAGAGAGGATAGATTCAGATTGTTATTACTTATAGTTTTAGAGGGATTGAGAAGTCGAAGGTTGCATATGTTGTGTACCAGGTCGGATGTAAGTCACGCAAAGAAGACAACATATGGCTAACAAATAAGAAGAATTCCATAGGTATTATTTGCAGAGAAATAGAGTTGCATATGTTACAGTCCAGGTCGGATCTTCCGATCACGCAGATGAGGCAACATATGACTAACAGACAGAGAGAAAGAAAACAAATTTCTACAGACCTAATTCATCGGAATTTACCAGTCGCCCCATCCAACCGGAATTAAGGACAAAATCCGCACATCAAGGAAAAGTGAATCCACAGTTCTAGATACGGGTTATTTAATGTGACCGATAGATTTCCATGTATATCTCCCTGCTCAACAAATCCGAGCGTCGTGAAGTTAGGCTAAACGAATCTAACTAGGTCAAAGTTTGTCAAGTCCTTTAATTCATTAAGTTTAACTCTCCCTAGTCAAGTCCATTTAAAATCTTTCGTGCCTACCAGCGCATCGAGCACAGAGCGTAGACGATTCAACTTAGATACGTTACGCAGATTCAGATTGCCTGTTATCACCTACTAATTTCATTTCTCGTCACAACACCTACAAATAAAACTATCAACAATATTTTTGATTTTCTGAGTTTTTATTGTTTTTGGATTTTTTTTGGAATTTTTTATTGTTTTTGGATTTTTTATTATTTCTCCCCCTAAATTTGTGCATGGGTGAGAATAAAAACAAAATAAAATGCGCAAATTTAATCTATCCTAAGAAATTAAAAAGAAAAAACTAAAAAAATAAATAAAATAATAAATAAATAAAATAAAAATAAAATAGGAAGAAAGAAATAAAATTGAAGAATGAAGAAAAATAAATAAAACTTAATCCTCAAAACGAATCATTTTCAGAAAACCCACAAGCACATCGAAGCGAGCTTTGTTAAATGGTTTTGTAAACAAATCCGCCACATTATTATCAGTGTGGACCTGTTCCAGCCGAATTAGTGAACGTTCATAACAATCTCTGATAAAATGAATCTTAATGCCGATGTGCTTTGTTTTAGAATGTTGGACTGGGTTTTGGCAATTTGAATAGCAGCTTCATTATCACAATAAATGGGGGTTTCTAACAAATTCAAACCGTAGTCCAGCAGCTGATGTTGGATCCAGATAACTTGAGAGCAGCAGGCTGATGCAGCAATGTATTCCGCCTCCGCTGTGGAAGTTGAGACAGTGTGTTGATTCTTGCATTGCCACGAAACTAGTCTGTCACCTAGGTACTGACATCCTCTAGAAGTTGATTTCCTGTCAAGCTCACAGCCTCCATAATTACTGTCAGCTAAAGCATAAAGATCAAATTCAGAATTCTTCGGATACCATAAACCCAATTTTGGGCTCCCTTTGATATACCGAAAAATTCTCTTGACATCAATAAGATGTGAAAGTTTAGGATTAGCCTGATAACGTGCGCATTGACAAACTGCAAACATAATGTCAGGTCGGCTTGCAGTAAGATACATCAATGATCCGATCATTGATCGATAGTGAGTCTAATCTACGGATTCGCCTTCAAGATCTGGAGTCAGAAGAGGTCGTTCAGCCATTAGTGTTGAAGCAGATTTAGCATCGTGAAACCCGAACTTCTCAAGAATATCCGCCACATACTTGGCTTGATGTAGTAGGATTCCGGTCGAATTCTGTTTAACCTGAAGCCCCAAAAACATGGTCATTTCTCCCAACGAACTCATTTCGAACCGTTTCTTCATTACACCTTCGAATTCCTTGCAGAGCTGCGGACTGGTCGACCCAAAGATAATGTCGTCAACATAGATTTGCACTAGAATTTGATCATTGCCGACATGCTTGATAAACAGGGTCTGATCGATGGTTCCACGAGAATAGCCATGCTCGAGCAAATGCTTTGTTAGAGTTGCGTACCATGCTCGAGGAGCCTGATGTAACCCATACAGTGCCTTGTCCAACTTGTAGACATGATTAGGAAATTTTGAGTTAACGAACCCAGGAGGTTGATCAACGTATATTTCTTCCTTCACCTTGCCATACAAGAAGGCGGTCTTGACGTCCATTTGATACACGGTAAAGTTCATGTAAGAAGCATATGCTATAAAGATACGAATAGCTTCCAAGCGAGCTACTGGAGCATAAACTTTAGTGTAATCAAGTCCCTCGACTTGCCGAAACCCGCGAACCACCAGTCGAGCTTTATTTCGCACAATAACCCCTGAATCGTCCTGCTTATTGCGCTAAACCCATCTCGTGTCAAGAGACTTCTTGCCCTTAGGTAACTCAACTAATTTCCAAACACCGAGTTTTTCAAATTGATGCAGTTCCTCATGCATTGCATCTACCCAGCTGGGCTCATTCAGAGCCATTGTAACATTTTTGGGCTCTATTTGAGAGATAAAGCAAGAGTAGAGATAGATATTAACATCTCCACTCTGACTTCTTGTTTTAACACCGTTACCCAACTCACCAATGATGTTATCAATCGGATGATCACGTTGAATTCTTGAAGGTATCTCTTGGATGATATCATTGAGAGAGGCAGGAAGAGTGTGAATTTTGATACCTCCTTCATTTGCTGATTGAGCCGCTCCAAAAGGCTCTGCCACAAACTCATTTGAGATAGATTCAGGAAAGAGTAGTTCCATAAAGGTTGAGGTAGTTGCGGTAGCGTCATTTGGCATGAAATCTCTTTCCATAGGTATAGATGGTGTAGCTTCAACATCAGGAGTATCACTTTGGATTGAAGACTTAGGACTATCATGTTGCACAAATGACTCCCCTCTGGTGTGGCAGAAGACTTCCCCTCAGGTGTAATGGAAGACTCCCCCTATGGCGTAGCGGAGGACTCCCCCTCACACGTAGAGGAGGACTCCCCCTCTGAAAATAACTTCTTAGTAGGGATCAGAGACTTCCCTTTGAATAATGAAGAGGATGCAGATGGAGCTCTGTAGATAACTTCTTCGTCTTCTTCTTCATCTTCATAAATCTTCTTCCAACCAGAAATAGATCCAGATGAACCACTCGTAGACACACTTAGTGATTTGAACAACGATGTGTAGTCAAACAGCCAATCCGGACCCACTCTAGCGTCCATCTCATTTTTTTCCAACCAACGCACGTTATAGGATTCCACAATCTGTTTTGTCTTTTTATTGTAGACTCTATAAGCAGTGCGAGCGGCATACCCTACAAAGTAACAATCATCAGCCTTGACATTAAACTTCGAGTTGGTAGCTAACTGAAGAAGGGTGCAAGGACAACCAAACACACAGAAATGACTGACTGACGGTTTGTGATTATATAGAATTTCATACGGGGACTTCATCTGAGCTTTGTTGATCAACACGCGATTTTGAACGTAGCAGGCAGTGTTTATCGCCTCGGCCCAAAAGAAGACTGGCAATTTTGAATCACACAGCATCGTCCTTGCAGCGTCCTTTAAAGTTCTATTTCTTCTTTCAGCAACACCATTTTGCTGGGGTGTGTGAGCAGAATTGTATTGACGCATGATGCCCTTTTCTGCATAAAAGTGGTTGAGAACAGAATTCCTGAACTCTGTTCCGTTATCAGTACGATGCGCCTTCACCGATGGTTAGTCTGGTTCTCTATTAAGACTATGAATTTCTTGATCAAGTCAGCAACTCCAACTTTGTTGGATAGAAAGAAAACCCACGTAAACCGAGAGAAGTCATCAATCACAACTAGGCAGTAAGAGTTTCTGTTAATGCTGAGAACATTTACTGGTACAAACAAATCCATATGAAGCAGTTGAAGCAATTGGCTATTTGAGTTAACCTATTTTGGTAGGTGTGGTTTTCTATGGTGCTTTCCTTGGGCACAAGACACACATTTTTCAAACGTAATGAAGTCCTTGACAGGCAATCCACAGACCATCTCATTCTTCGCAAGACGATTTAGGTTCTTGGCATTAGCACGACCTAGTCTTTTGTGCCACAGCATTGCAGTTTGTTCGGAGATCTTGGAGAAAAGGCACGTAATTTGTTTAGAAAGATTGCTATTCATATCGATGATATAGGAATTTCCATCCCTTTTAGATTTTACAAGAATCCACTCTTCTGGGATGACAAAGCTTGGCTTGAGAATCATGCATTCCTTATCAGTGAAATGCATATAATAGCTCTTGTCACATATATGAGAAACACTTAACAAACTATGCTTTAGCTTGGGAGCAAAATTAACATTCTCGAAACCTAAAACCCCATTTGAGACAGTTCCTCTTTGAGTAATTTTGCCACCATCTCCACCCGAAAAGGAGATATATCCCCCATTAAAGGATTGGATGTTATGCAATTGGGCGATATCTCCTATCATATGCCGGGAACAGCCGCTGTCGACGAACCAGGGTCTGACGACATTTACCCGCAATTGTCCCTGCAAAATGTGCGGGTTTAGTTAGATTTGGGAACCCAGGTCATTATTTTCCTGGGTGGTCCCAATGCCTTTTTAGATTGATAAATTTCGGAATTTTTAGAGGTCACGGAAGATGAGCTGGAAGTTAGTTTTGGCATCCATTTATAATTAGGTTTTCTAAAAGTCCCTGATGTTTTTGATGTTAACTGTTCATTAGTTTGCTTAAAGCATGTGGGTTTTCTACCATATTTGGTTGAAGACTCACTATTGCTTCTTGACGAAACCGACCTTGGCTTGGCCATGCTCGGTTTTGGCAAACTACCTGGGACTTTGTGATGAAAAACCCTTTTATGCTTTTGAACAAGGATTTGTTTTCTACTCAGATTATCTTCCCAATCATCATTCCGGGAACGATTTCTAGAGGACTTTCTAGTTAAAGACCTTCCTCTAGATCCGTTCTCTCCTCTTGAAAATTCGAAATGTACAAACATACGATTTTGACAATTTCGAGCTATATGACCACCAACACCACAATTGAAACAAATCTGTTTGTTATTGTTATAACTTGTGCTACATTGATCAGGTTTGCTTCCCATACTGTCACCCTTTCTTCTCTCACAAGAACATGAACAAGAAATAGGTTGTGAGGCAAGCGAGGGTGCTTTAGATGGAGAAGATTGTGGAATTGGTGGTTTTTCAACATTATTATCACATACATCAGAATTGTCAGCCAAATTATTCAAACTAGTCACTTTCAAACCATTCAAAACAGTATCAGAAGTAATAGAAACACCGCCAGAAAAAACATTGTCACTTAAAACATCAGAAAAAATATTATCTTTATTACGAACTAAAACTTCAGGTTCGGACTCAGTTTTATTGTCAGAAACAGATCCTTCAACTTCGTTCTGTGACTGATTCAAGGATTGATCTGCAGGAGAAGTAGAAATGTTAGTACTTTCAACATTAATAATGTTGGATTAGTGTCTAAGTCCATAACCATATTTGGTAAATACTTGACCCGGTTATGCATGGTCCTTTCGAGTTGCCTTCACTAAAGCAACTTGAATGGAGAAATAAATAGAGAAAGAGGTTATTATGATTTATTAATATAAGAATAATATATTAAAGGAGAAATCATATTTGTTTAATTAATATTGGTCAATAATTAATTAGGAATTAATTTTGTGATCAAGTGTAATTAATTAAACTAGAGGGGCTGAATTGTAATTATGTGATAGTTGCAAAATAAGGCAATGGTTATCCTTGGAGGAGGATGGAAGAATTCAAGGGATTGGATATCCTTGAAATCGTCCATATGGTCCAAGGGATAAGGGTTATCAAGGCTTATCTTATGGTTGCTTGGTGGGCAAGTAACTAGATAAGGATAAGGACTGAAACCCTAATCCTAACCCTATATAAAGACCCCTAGGCCTTGAGAAATAGTCCCACCTGTTCCTAAGAGATCCCTAGGACGATTTCTACCTCTCCTCTTCTCTCTCTATAGCCTCTCCAATTGATTGTGGTGTTTGTGAGCCATTAGAGGCACTACACTTGTGGTGCTTGCTTTCAAGACTTAGTGTTTGAAGATTTAAGTTGTTATTACAATATAACAACAAGAGGTATGTAATCTAACCTTACATATGAATTTCGAAAATAACAACATACTTTAGGGTTTTATTCATGTGTTCATAAAGTTGTATATCTAATAGTGAAAACATAGATTCAGATCTAGGGTTGCATGCACACATATGATTGTTTATATAAAACCCATCAAATAAATCCTCCCAAAACAAAATCAGATGGCTTTCCATAAAGCATGAATGATTCATTGGCAATCTCTTCTTTGGACAGGGGCTTATGCTGATATGAATGATTGAAGGGAGGAGGCACTTGATTATAACCTAGACCCTTTGATTGATTTTTCTTAAATTGCATGCAATGGTCTATCATATTTACAACTACCTCACTCGAGACATCAAATTTCCTAAAGTCAAAATCAGCGGTTTCAAATTTGCCCTTTAAAGATTCAATTTCAGCCATTAGTTCAATGTTCTGTTTCACTACATAATCATAGTTTTCGCATTTATTACTGTAGTCTTCCTGAAGTTTCCTAAATTATTTTATTTTTTATTCCATTGGGCTTTAAGTGGTTTTTGATATTTTCTAAGTTGGTAACCTTCATATCTAAGGTCCTCTACTTCCCTTTTTAATGAGTCATTAAGTTCGCAAAGAATCTTAAGGCTGTTTACCTCACTTTCTAATATCTCAATTTTCTCATGCAGAATTTTAACATAATCAATACAAGCTGGAGAACATGATGTTAGACTTACCTCAGTTGTATTAAGCTCATGAGAGGAAGATACCATCAATGCAAATTGCAGCTCCTTTATCTTATCTTTAGCTGCTACAATCTCTGACGGAGCATCATCACAAACTTGTGCCAGGTGGGCATTTTCAGGTCCAGACAAGTTCAGCGCCTGCATCTGATCCTCCCAGTCAAAAGACTGAGCGACCATAGCCTTCTCGTTGTTTGTTTGAGTACCACTTCAATTGTTTCCAACTGCAACTATTGTCCTGTCATTATTTAATCTTCTGTCTGGCTGTAGAAAATCACGAGCAAAATGCGCTGGCTCATGTCAGTTAAAACATCAAAGCTTTTCCTTGTTAAACTCAACCTTCTTATCAGCACCCATTCCCCAATTGTTCTTTCCAGTCTTCTTGGCAAACTGTTTTGCCCTAAATAATGCCATGGCAACTTGCCACGTAATATCCATCTCCTCAACGTCTTCAGGGTGAATCTGATCAAGATCAGCAAATGATAGTTGAGGTGGGAGATCTCTGGCTACGAGTGCATTGTAGCAATTGACAAGCCCTGAAGCAAGTGCAAGATTTTCATCACTCTCCTTTCCCTTTGAATAAGAAGCCCCAATTGAAGATGATGCAGAGGAAGCTGATGGAGTGGGAAAGGTCTGCTTCTGAACTTGTGGAGCAGTAAATGATTGACCTGCATAAGGAAGAGAAAACGACAGGGATGAAAGAGCATTGTTAAAAGAGATGCCAAGGTTTGCAGCTGAATAAGAGTTCACATGGTTGATTTCCCGCTGCTTGTCATCAATATCACACGCTTTGATGATTGCCATTACTTCAGCGAGAGAGAGACGGCTGAGATCCTTAGTCTTCTTAATGACTGCTACATTCATGTCCAAGATTTTGGGAGAGCATTCAGTAGTTCTTGTTTATTTCTGACTTTGTATAGAAATCCAAGCCACGATCATTTCAGTATTGAGAGTTGTGAACCGTTGCAGTTGTGCTTCAAGAGTCTCTCCAGGAACATAATTGAACATATTGAATCGTTGTCGTAGCATGTCTTGGTGACTCTCTCGCATATCTTCGTTCCCTTCATAAACCTCAATTAGAGCTTCCCACAAAGCCTTAGCAGACATATACCTCTGAAACTTTGAGCAATATCTGGTGACAGAGTCATGGTTAAGATAGTCAATGCGTTCTCCTGTTCTTCCACACTCTCAAAGTCCTCATCAGTGTAATTCTCTATCTTTTTGTCGACCACTTGCCTAACAACTATAGTGGTGATTCTGACTGGATTCTTGATAATGCATTTCCAGATCTTGAAGTCTTTCATTTTTATGTATTTCTCGATTCTGTACTTCCACTCGGGAAAGCCATCAGCAGACATTAACCTTGGGATTCGTGTAGTGGTGCTCATGATAGCATCAAGTTCTTGAAAATGAGTTTGACTTTGAGATTCCATGTTTTATTATTATTATTATTATTATTATTATTATTGTTGTTGTTGTTGTTGTTGTTGTTGTTTAATAAATGTGAAATAAAATAAATTAATTAAAAAAAATTTCGATTTGCTGTTAAATTTAGTTTACTGCCAAAATGGTTTGCGGCCGTAAACTCGAAGTTTGCGGTCAAAATGGAATACGGTCCAAGAGTTCACGGTTCAAGTTGTTTGCGGTTGAAACTTCACGGTCCAAGGTGTTTGCGGTTTGCGGTTGAAGATCACTGTCGAAGAAACTTGATGAGATTGCGGCCGTAAACCGGGATTACGGCCGTAAGCTCTAGCCATAAACTCTGTTTTTGCAGATTCTCGATGAAACCAAAAACCCTTAGTCTCAAGCCAATAAGAACTTGCTCCAAAATCAATTGTAGAATGCCTTTGACACTGGTTCTGCTTTGATACCAATTGTAAAGTTCAAATAAAGGATCTTACCAGAGATCAATAGCAAACACAATCTCATAAAGCAAATAAAGAGACGAACAAAAGAATAAACTAGGCTTGCACACGTTTTATATTAATAAACGTCTGGTACAACTCGATGAAAGACCGTGAACTAAAAAGCATCAACAACACTAAACGTTTGACCAACCCTCTATTTATAGGGACTACGACCGAAAGGAGTTTACGGCCGTAAACTCTTTACAGCCGTAAACTAGCCTGCAAACTAACCAAAACTCACCACTAATACACTTTCTACTATTACATTATAAAGCCTAAACCAAACCACTAAATTGGACCTTTTGAAATAAATTCATTGTTCCTACCCTCAAACATTATTCTCTTATAAAATTATTAAATGGGATCAAGAACACATGTTTACAAGCTGGAAATATGTGTTCACAAAGTGTAAATGTGTGGAGTTCATATACCCTATGGTTTTGTAGGTTTTGTTTTTTCTAATCTAATCGTTTTTTTTTCTTCAGTTTCAACACCTTTATGGTTTTGTAGTTTTCTTTTTAGTCTATTCGTTTTTTCTCATATACCCCATGGTTTTGTAGGTTTTGATTTTTCTAATCTAATCGTTTTCTTTTCAGTTTCAACACCTTTATGGTTTTGTAGTTTTTTATTTAATCTATTCGTTTTATTTTTGTTTTTGTTTTTTTTTTGTTTTTTTTACACCGACAGTTTTTTATTATATTATATTATTTTCAGTTTCGTTGTTAACGGTTAACATACATAAAATGACTAAATTGACAATTTTTTATTTTTATTTTTTTATTACTTTTGACAAAATTAAATTTCTCGTTCCTATGGTTACATGGTTATCTTAATCATACCCATTTAATGATGACCATTCATGTAGTTTGGTTACATTAATAACTAAATTGCCAAATATGCAACTAGGTTGAAATGGTTTCTGTAGTTGTATCCTAAGCTAACTCTACACAATTTTAATTTTACATCTTTTTATTTGTATGTCTAGATTTAGTAATAGATTTAAATACATTGTGATTGTATTTTTACATCTTTTCATTTGCTATGTGTAGTTCAAATAAGTTGGATTTGATTGAAAATACTTAACATTTTATTTTATTTTTCTTAACATTTTTAACTTTGCCTATGTTAATTAAAACACATTTTTTTCTAAGTTCTTCCAAAAAAAAATTTGATTTTTAATCAACTGTAATTTAGTAAACAATAAAACATATTAAAAGAAAACGACCATAAAAACCATTTTTTAGAAGTGTTTATCAAAAAAATAGCTACAAAAACAGGAATTGACCCGAATAAATAATAACCATAATTTTCACAAATGACCATCTACCAAAATCTTTCTCATTTATGAAAAAGTTTTTTTTTTTTGCCAAAACGATGTTGGGACGTTAACTGCTTAAAAAATCTCTATTGACTGTGAAAATCTACTTCGATTTCACATTTGTGGTTGATGAAAATATAGTTTTTTTTCTTAGCTTTGAACATTTATAATTCTTTCGTATAAAGTCTGTTTGGTGTAAAAAAATTCATAATATTTGCTATTTAGTAAGGGCTATTCATGAACATACTGCACCCCATATTTTGATGATGGGAAAACATAATATTTTAGGTTCAAAGTAGACTCCTCTGAAGAATGTAAAAAACTCCAAACTTTGAACTTTCATAATTCTTTCATATAAAGCCGATTTAAGGTGGTTTTTTTAATTTCGTTCTATGGAGCAATGGCTATCCATGAATGTGTAATATGAGTGGATATAATGTTGGTATTCAAAAGTTGCCACCCAATGAAGCAGATGCCGCCCCCACTGCTGGGTTTGTGTTAGATGTTTAGCTCATTGATTGTGTTTTTAAACTACCTATCACCACAATTAAAATCACCCCTCATAACTATCGTATGACATTCTCTCAGACTTTGAAATCATCCCTTTTCAAGGTGGTTTCTCATCTCGGGTCTGTTGAAGCGTGAGTAACATAGTTAATACTTCCTAGGTGCACTCTGTAGTTTTTTAGGCCCAAGAATAAGTAAGAAGGTAGGTCTGGTGTAACACCTAGTTTTAGGATGTTTTAAATACCAGGATATGAGGCCGTAAATGGATCGAGTAAAAGTATTAGGCAATGGGATAAAGTTTAGACCATTTCTGATGTTAATAATGTTGGATTGAGCGATTTAAGCCCTCAATTTGTGCTTGAAGCAAAGGGTAAAATCGGAAAAGTAATATTTAAGTTTCTTGCATGAATTATGGTTATAGCTTGACATCTATTAATTCAAAAGTAATTGTATAGAGTTTTTGGGCTTGTTAATACCTTTCCGTGTATATAAAGATCACCGAAAACGGAGTTAAAACGGAGAATTTATGACTGTTTGAAACTGTAGTGGAATAAGGTGAAAACTCGTCATCACGACGTGACAAGCATGTTGTCACGACATGAGAGTTGTCACGAGGTGACAAACAAGCTGTCACGGGGTGAACGTTGTGCAACCCAAGCACATGGATTTTAGCGTTGGTGTTTTAGGGTATTCTCTTAGCCTCCATCATATCTAGAACTCCTTGGGAGCAACCCAAGTCTCCCTCTTCAAGATTTGAGCTCCTCCCCTTTGATCTCTCCTCTTTGTATCTCTTGGTGATATTTTGATGAAGGTTGAAGATCAAGAAGGTTCTTTTGGTTGCAAGGAATGTTGTTTCAAGTTTGGATCCATGAAAGTCACTCCACTTTTGGATTATTGTGAGTATAAAGTTCATATCTTGTTCTTTAGTTCTTTAGATCTCTTCATTTGTATTTTGGCACTTTTGGTCCATTTTAAAGGTGTTCTTGGAGTTGAGTGAACTCCAACATCTTTTGATCATTTAGGAATGCTTCTTAGACCTCATGGACTAGGAACGTTATGATATTTTTCTTCCCTTTTAGCCATGCAAGTTACCTTTGTCTTGTAGGTCATTTTGGTGTATTAAAGTTTAGATCTTGAAAGTTTAAGACATTATTATGGATAAAGTTGGAAACTTTATCCATCTAAACATCATGTTGATTCAGATCTAAAAGTTAGAGACTTGGACTAAATGGATTAAGTTGAGAAAGATGCATTCTTAGCCCTTTTGAGGCTTAAAGACTAGATCTTGGTTGTTTGGACCATCCTAGTGGGTAAAGTTGGAGACTTTATCCATTATGAATCTATTTAGGAACTAGATCTGAGGTTATAGGCCTTTTCTGAAGAGAATAAGCACTTGATAAAGATTTGGCTGTCACACCCCCAAACCAGAACAGCAGAAACGTCTAGGTGCGGATGGAGTGACTTCATGTACAATATCATAACAATTGAATAGTAATGAAACATAGCAACCAAAACATTCATACATTGATAATACAAGTTTACATCATTTACAACTTTGGTTTGCTCAAAAGTTAATTATGAATAATAAAAGTAGAAAACATAATGCAGCGACGTCGGGCCTCAAGGTATGGTGAATACCTGTCTACTGATTCCCTGAGAATACAAGTGGTTTTTAAAAGTGTCAACAATTAATTTAGTGAGTTCATAAGCATTTTTGTGTGAGAAGGATTTGTGATGTTTTTGTATAAAATGATTTGTATACTTCTAGAAAATCCAATATTTTCTTTAATATGAACTATAAATGTATGAATTTCCTTTTCTCTTTTCCTTGTAAAATAATGATGTATGTTTCTGATGGGTTTTAATCATTCTAACACTCCTATGGTGTACATGCAACCCTAGAAACCTTGGATCTACGTTTTCTCTAATATTCATGCAAATAAGAATTTTCCAAGGTTTACATCCTACCTAGCATGACATGGGGTACATGTAGGGTTACACCATGTAAACCCTAATGGCTTTTCATTTCCCCCGTGATCCATGGGTTATAACCTCCATGGAGCATCCATGAAGCACCCAATGGGTCCTAGCCCAATCTAGTGAATCATGAACCATAAGCCCACTATATAAGAATGAATGATTTACAAATCAATCCCCATATATTTAATTAGTCTCTTTTTTATCACAAAATTAATTCCAAATTAATCCTTGATCAATACTAGTTAAATAATATGATTTCTTATTAATATTAAAACTTATAATATATTCTAAGGCTCTGATACTAACTTATAACGTCCCAAAAATAAAACCCGAATTTTTTTCAGTTTTAGATTAATTAAATAGTAACCATATCATTTTCATAAACCAAGGTAAACAAATTGTATCAATACATCATCAATCATCTTAGTAAAACAAAAAATGTGGAATTGGGTGGTGTGTGTTCTACAATCATCCCAGGATCTTCGTTTTTGACCTAGAAGTACCTGAAACATAAACTGAAAACTGTAAGCACAAAGCTTAGTGAGTTTCCCAAAATACCACATACCATACATAAGCAAACACATAATGGCCCCCACCTAAATGAGTGTATCAGGCCCCACCCACACTCGCCTAATTGGCCCAACCCAATGAGTATAACTGGCCCCACCCAAACTCTCATATGGGGCCCTGTCCACCGAGTATAACGGGCCCTACCCAAACTCGCATAATGGGCCCCGCCCAACATACAAATCATATCATCATATACACATACAAGAGTCACACAGACATCTAGTATTCTAGCATACTGAACATGGACTAGCATTAGTACCCTAGATCCACTAAACATGGTGAGAAAACTCACATCGCACTGCTGAAACTCGCAGAAAGAATCCCTTGCTGTTGGCCCGCACTATCATAAAATAACATCCAATCAATAATTGGATCCCGACTCACACTTAGAGTCCAAATTAGGGTAAAATTCCTTTTTACCTTCCTAACCTGGCATAAGGCTAAAGCCCAATCCAAATGTTTAAAAAGCCCAAATTCCAAAATAATCATCCAAGGCCCAATATGGGCCAAACTAACTAGGCCAACTAAGGCCCAAACTCACTAGGCCCACTAAGGCCCAACAAACACCAAACTAATGGGCCCTATGGCCCAAAAACTCCAAGGGAAACCCTAAAGTGTAAAAATGACCAAAATGCCCTTCTTGAGTCAAAATATTTAACCAAGGTCCACTTGGTCAAAAAGTTAACGGTGGAAATTGGATCAAAGGGAAAAATCGGTCAATAGGCTAAGTACGCCTGGCATACAACCAAAACTGGATTGGGGTCCCAAATAAGTTTGTCTTACGTACTCGGGTGTACACCCTGCATACTCTGTCTGAACCAAAACTCTTAACCAAGGGCTGAATCTTTTAAGCCTTCACGTCCAAAGCCAGATCTAGGTCTTAAATAGCGTCCTTAACCATAAAGTTT
This sequence comes from Lactuca saligna, assembly GCF_052625555.1. Classification (NCBI taxonomy): domain Eukaryota; kingdom Viridiplantae; phylum Streptophyta; class Magnoliopsida; order Asterales; family Asteraceae; genus Lactuca; species Lactuca saligna. Next base: position 152,530,238 of record NC_136422.1, read on the forward strand.
CAAACGTTATGGTTTTGCATGGATATTAAGAACTTTACACCAAAACCCCCAACTTCTTAATCCATAAAGACACTGTAACATATGCATTGAGGAAAACTAACATCCAAGGTCCCATTTTATGATTCTAGACCCACTAAGACATATAAAAGGACAACTCAAAGGGTCTGGAGTAACCCGCACTTGTCATATCCCCGACCGAGGCGGAGGAACACGCCGTGCTGTGCGACTAAGTTCATGGATAATAGGTAAACTGAATATATAACACAAGTACAACAATAAATAATATAGCATTTGTGTTCCATCTTGATGCTTTGAATACAAGGTTTTTAAAGATAATAATAGTACATGAATTTTCCTTAACAAATAGGCATATAATACAACAACAAGTAAACTAAGTCACCTATAATCCAATCCATCTTGAATATATATTTAAAGATTTCTTGACAATACATGTAGTTTTGAGGGTTAACACAAGGTTGGTGAGTGTTATAAGTTTTCTGCTAGTAGCAGTAATACTTTTAAAATGTCTAAAAAGTATTATCTTTGTATGAATAACAACATTTGAAATAGTGTTTGCCACGAGTCATTAAAAGCCAAAATGTATCTTTGTAAAAGTAAATCCATACTTGATGTCACAACTAGCATTTTAGCTAGGAAATTTTATTCCTGTGTAACCATTCAACTATTGTAAATCACATACTCTAAGTAAATCTCACTCAATGCTAATTTAGATTCATCAATTATGTTCATAAAAGAGTCTGAAGCCCTAAGAACCATGGTTTAAGTCCATATTGGATAGAATTTTCTTATTGGGCCTAATGGACCAATAAGCATCCAATTCAACCATTTTGGGCTTGGAAACCCTATTTGGGGTCTAATTGGACCCACTTCCATAAAGTTAGCATTTTGGGCCATTTTGGGTCCAAAATAAATTATTTTACCCTTAATGGGCCTTATTGGGTCATTAATGAATTAATTTGCCCTAATGGGCCATAAACCCCCTTTTTCTTTCAAAATGAGCCGTGAGCTATCTAATGAGCCAAATTGGCTGAAAGTTTTATGTTTAGGTTCCAAAAATCCTAACTAAATGTTAATGGGCTCAAACTATTCCATTCCCACTCCTTGGCCCAAAGGTCTCGGCCCAACATCAATTAAACAAAAAAAGGAAATGTAATAAGAGTTGACTTATGAGGTGCCACCTCCATATTGTTCAACATATATCAATGCAAGGACTCTCATACTCCCATGCAAGTCACTTCACCAACTCTCTAACCTCTCTTTTTATACTTTCGACCGAGAGCCAAAAACACACACACACACACAAACTCTTTCAGACACTTCGTTAATCACTCTCAAGCATCCTTCTTCTTCTTCTTCCTTTAAATCTCAAAATTTTGCTTGTGTTCAAGAGGATTCTCACAAGAATATCATCATTTCTTGGTAAGTTTTTACATATCCAAGCTATATAACTCCTTTCTCATGTTAGATCACTTCTCCTAAACATTTTGGTGATCATACTCTTAAAAAACCTCCATAGGCTCGAGATCTACAACAAAGGTGTGTTAGGACCAAAAATCTCTTTCACTTCTTCTTCAAAAACTGAAACATGAAGAAAAGGTGAGTTTATACCCACCTGTTTTTGGTTTTTACATTATTTTTGGGGGAGAATGCAAGTAAAATGTGTAGATCTATGTGTTATATGCATGTCTTGTGTGATTTCTTAGATTATGTTGTAAAAACATGTTAGATCTTGGCAAATCATGACTTTTTAAGTAACATTGAGTTAAGATTCATGAACTAAGACACCTTATACATCAAACTATGAAGTTAAAAGTGTTATATGTTTAAGATACAAAATTTAAGGCAAAACTTTGTTAAGGGTCAAATTGTCAAGAAAACAAAAGATAAGGGAAAAAAGTAACATTTATGTTTTTATAGGGACCAAACAGGTTCTACATGTATAAAAAGGTATTTTTATGTTAAACTTACTTTAAAAGGGCCAAAAATGCAAATTTGAGCTTAATGGGCCAAAACTTTTGGGCCTCACGGTTTGGGCTCAAACTAGCAAAAAAATGAAGTTTTTGGGATTACAAATGTTGTTTGAGTATAATTTGGGTCATAAATGTAAATAAACCAAATTTAGGGGTGAAAATAACATTTATTTTCAAATTGGACCAAAAATGTAATTTTTTCCTAAATTGGACCGAAAGTGTAAATTTTTACAAACAAAGGGCTGAAAATTCACTTTTATGCAAAACTAGGTCTTAAATGTCAAAATATATACTTTTGGACTAAAATCGTGAATTTCTAGGCATTTGGGACAAAATTGCAAATTTTTACAAACTATAGACTAAAATGTCATTTTTACAAAACTTTGGGCCTTAATTGAAAATTTGAGGCTATGGACCAAAGATGTTGTTTTAAGAAAAAGGAGACTTTTGATAATAAGTTTGGTAAACTACGAGCTAAAATAAACAACAAAACAAGACGAATGGACGAAATATATCGTTAATAATTTATTAGGCCTAATATTCATCTTACGTGACCAATGGGCCTTAAGGGCCCATTCAGGCGTATGTTGAGCCCAATATCTACCATGACATGTTTATTGAGCATGGCGACCCATTTACATGTTAATTTGGGCCTGAGTTATGGGTCACATGTTTATTGGGCCTTTGTGGTCTATTTACATGCCTATTGGGCCCAAATTACCCACTTACATGTTTTTGGGCCTTTGTGACCCATTTACATGCTAATTGGGCTTGGACTGAGATTCACATACTTAGTATATTGTAACTATACCTTCACATAACTATTGAACTTTGTATACTTATAATTGGACCTTGGGTGGATAACGTATAACATACACGTAAACATTAAACATAATATGAAAGATCGAGAATCTAGTGAGATGTGTCGGTTGGCACCTTGAGTGTACAGTTGTAGCTTGTAGTTATAATCAGAGTCTCCTGGAGGGAGAGCGAGAGTTTGTGTATAAATCTATACGGGGTGACCCCCCATGCCTTAGTTGTTCGCTACAGCTAAACTAGGCTAATCTAGGGCGGCAAAGCCTTGAGCAAATCCCGACATTTGGAAAAATGTCAAGACAAGCAACCTAGTCATTATCATGTATGATTATAACAGCTCATGTTAGGATTCTATACCAAAAATATTAATACTTCAGAGATAATCTCTTCGATGGTGTCAATACAAAACAACTTATTTAATGATACAAGAACCTCGACATTATTATAAATCGGAAAATCGGATTTTCTGGGGAAATAATTATTACTCAAAAATCGCTTACTTACAACACAAGGAAATCTAAACTATATATATATCACAAATATGAAATTCACACATGCATTATATACTTGATTTTCACATCATTTTCAAACATTTTACAGAAAATATCATATTTTTTGGGTTTTTTATGAAAGATACAAAGACTTTTACTCAAACATACTTATGAACTCACCAACATTATATACGTTGACCGTTTTCAAAATAACTTGTATTCTCAGGTAATCGTTAAGCTAAAAGATTTGCAAGTGTGTATGGTTTTGTTTTATGTAACAACACTTATCGTACTTTTAACAATTTGAACTTGTGTATTTTAACAATGTACTTGATGTGGACAATGCTGGTTGTATTATGTAATGTTGGTGATGAATGTGTTATGTTTCATGCATATTCATTGTGATGATTATTCAATTGTTAGTCACATGATCCCCCAGACGTTTCCGCCGGCTGGTTAGGGGGTGTGACACTTGAAAACCATATCGGTAAAGAATCTTTGAATATACTTGAAAACCAAACTATACAATTACATAAGTAGTTCCATACTTAAAATAGTTTTGAAAGCACCCAAGCCCATGGTTGTAGGGAGAAAGAGATATATTCTAGTTAATGTTTGTAGTGAGTTCTATAACCGAGCTATGTGACTGAGTGTACCCCTACAACGCTTTATTGGACGTTGTATTAAAAATTATAGACACCTATCATCCGCTTCGATTGATCGGTCGATGGTTGTAGCTAGCAACCGTAGGTGGGGATGTCAACCCCGTATAGATCTATACATATGTATCTCGCTTCAAAGATTATTATTACAGTAGTGTGGGTATGCTAAGTATTTAAACTAAGCTAATGAATAACATCTCACTAAAAAGACCTTAACTAAAAAGTTTATGAATAGCTCTCAACCCTAACTTAATTGTGATCAAATCACTAGGCATATTGAATATCATCGTATAAAGTTTATAAAATCCGAGTATGTTTGATATATATGTAAAAGTGTAATGTGCTTGCTTTTATAAAAATGAATGTTTGAAATTAATGAACATATGTACGTGTATAAACGTTGTGTACTTAAACATATAAATAAACATGCTTACTAATAACTTGAATCCTTGAAATACTACAAAGTTTCGTAACGTGCTTGTTATAATATGCAATGTCACATAAAACTCATATAATTTGTACCGTGTAGTATTTGTTGTGTGAAATGGTTATTTCACGATAAAATAACCATAATACATATACGAAAAATTTATACTAGTTTATTCGTAACATTATGGTAAATTGTTAAATAACAATATTTTTATAAACTAGATTTATTTTATTTTCGCATAAAAAAGAAATTGATTTGTATAAACAAAAAATTTAGGCACATGTATTACCTTCGAAATAATTAAAATATTAAAAAGGGGCCGTAAGAACTCACCCGTAAAGCATGAGTTTGAGTTGTTCGGAGTTTGTTAATTTTTGGGAAGCTTGACATGAAAAACCACAAATCCACCATTCTTGAACTTTGAAGTATTCTCCGGCGTTTCGTAACAAATACAAGCTATTGCGGGTTGTTTGGTAATTTAATTAACCGAAATAGGATTAATTTGGTTAAAATAATTCAAAGAGGGACTGATTTTGTAACTTGAACAAATTATAGGGGTTGGTATGTAACTTCTTGAACAAATGGAACTGTTTTGGCTGATAATTTTCAAGGTATGGGTTGTTTTTGAATAAATGGGATTATTATTTGTGGATTAGGACTGATTTTGAATAAAGATTTAATAGTGGGGGTATTTTGGTCCTTTCACAAGCTAAATTAAAGTAGGGCTTTTAAGCCCCCGTTTCTTTGTTTGATCGGGCAAAAGAAATGGAAAGCTGTAATTGAAAGCAGTCGACACGAAGAACATAGATGAATGGAAAACATGAACGAACAATTGATAGGTCGAAAGGGAGCACGAAGGTTCGTTGCTTGACTCGCAATCGGTGATGGCCTCCGGGGTTCGACTAGACTGAAGAAGGAGAAGGATCGAAGCAGCGAGGCGGCTGTGACCTCGGACGAGAAGGAAGAGGCGAAGCAGCAGGACTACTCGTCTTCTGTGTTGGAAGTAGTTGCAAAGGGGAAAGAGGTCCGAAGGGGGTCTGGGAGGCGTCGCGAGCAACAGTAGCGACGATGACGGGGTGTTCGGTGGGTTTGCTCGATGGGAGGGGAAGAGGAGGGTGCGAGGGTTCGGTCGTCGGTCTCGGTGGTGCTGCGATGAGGGTAGTTGAGACCGGTGGTTTCGAGTTTTCTGTCGTATGGGTGGTGGAGGGTAATTCGATCGTGGCTGTTTGTTGATTCGGGAAACGCAGCAGCTATCAACACAGGTAAGGGTTCATATTTCTTTCCTTTTTTGTTTCGTTTTTGATAGATATCGATGGAAGAAACCTAATGTATGTTTGGGTTTGATTGTGATAGGGGGAGATGGGAAGGATTCAATGTTTTTTCTGCTGTGAATTTGATGGGAAGGAAGAATCCATTTGTTCTTGGCTGGGAATGACGTTGCAAGCAATACAAAGGATCGATCAAGTTTTACTGCAAAGGGTTTAATTGTTGTTTGATTGTTTCTTTGTTTAAAATGAAACGTGGAAGAAACTAATATCGTGGCTGTCAAATTTAGTGTATTTTTGGTTAATCTTGTAAACATTCTATTCGTTTAAAGCTCCACATAATTTTGTGGTTATTTTAAATTAACATTTATTTCACATGTTATTTTATGATTTTTTTTTATTTTATTAAATTGTAGATAATATTTATATTCAATAATAAATGCATATCAGTTTTATTAATGAACTTTCTTTTCAATTTCAAAATTATCAAATTAAAAATTCATTAATTTTCTTTATTTATTTGTTTAAATTTAAAAGAAAAAAAAACATTTAATTTTTATAATTCAAAATTTTCTCACTTTTCTTATAATAATTCATACTTTTCAAATGTTTAGAATTTTGTATTTTATTTTAAGAAATAACTCATGTAATATATAAGTCTCACACCTAGTTAGTTCAATAAATTATGTTATTTTATACTAGATTATAACCCATAGGAATCACAATTACAAAATAAAATAATTTTTGATAGTTAAAAATCATAATTATTAATCAATTATTTTTAAAAAATTATTAATTAATTGAATAATGTGATTGAAGATGATAACCAAAACATCAAAAGTTGAAAGAAAATTCTAAAACTTATTTGATAGTGGAAGAAATTATCGAGTAGATCTCGAGATTCTAGTGAGTATTTATTCAATTTTTGAAATTTGAAAAAGCTATAGAATAGGCTAAATTGTATGTAAATACGAATTTGATTAGTATAAATGAGTTATTCCATTTATTGTTATTGATTTACCTTCAAAATTAAGTGGATAGTTGTTATTAAAGAAATTAATAATGTTACTGTGAATATATTTTAGTTAGTTGAATGATTTAAATTAACTTTTATAAATTCTTTTTTAGAATGATGTTTAGTTGTATTAGAAGCAATAATCTTAGGTACGATTATGATCAATTTTATTGGTATGGTTAAACCTTTAAGTAATAGGTTTTGTTAATTCGTTTAAAGCTCCATATCAAGGAAAATGAAAAATATTTTATATTCTGATATTATATGAAGTTTCTTCAAAGAATATAAAACATTCATTGATGTAAAAATAACATTTAGTGAAATAATAAACATTAAATGTATTGTTTGAGTTTTTAACACTTTATTTAAGCACATACAAACACACATGTAGAATAATGGCCTGAACCAGATAATCCCAAGTCCAAGCTTATTGTACTTAATGATTTCCTCATGTAGAAGCTTGAATGTAGTATAAAAGTCTAAATCTCACAAATGATTTGATAGTTAAAGCATAATGAAGGGATATCTTGATGAACACCGAACTATTGCACAACCATCAATTGGCTCACCACTTTTCATCTGATAGACTCATAGACAGGAAAAGAGAAAAATTAAAAACATACAAAGAAAGTTAAATTCCCAACAATTTCTTAATCGGTTGAATAAACTCACAAGTGGAAATAAAAAAGATAATAAAATAAAAGATTTCAAGATACTTAAAAAGTTAACATGACGAAAATAACTTATGTCTCAACACATATAAGAACTGGAATTAAGCTTTACCATGATTTCCAATTTCGAAAACACCTTTATTGCACAAATTGAAAAACCTATCAAAATTGTACCCTATGTTTGATTTGAAAATTGAAAGCAGAAGACAAGCTCTTAGGGCTCAAGTAGGTAACATACACGGAATAGAAAACGAATACCATTGATGAAGATGTCAATTATTACCATTAAAACCGAATTGAACGGGAGGCAACGTCAGCCCAAACAATATGCTCGTCGGATTATAAGGAGGAAGAGAAGAGAAAAATAAAGAGAGGCATACCGATTCAAAAAAAAATATAACAACAAAATTACAAAACGCTTACTTTGACCGTAACATATAACCCTAATATTGTAGCTTCAAATGAACCCACGAAAATCAACCACTGATTCTTCATCTCTGCACTAATTTTTTTACATTAATTGTAGAGAAAAAAAACTTTATAATGAGAGAGAAAGAGAGAGAGAGAGAGAGAGAGAGAGAGGAGCGGAAAATAGATTGAGAGGAAGAGGAATAGGAACCATATGAGATATATGGAAAAGGTGTGTTAGGAAAGCGTTTGTATGGCGAAATGCAGAAGATGAAAGATATAGTAGAGATGAGATGGCGGTGGACGGTGGTGTGCTGAAAAGGCTTGTGTTTCTTTGTTAGAAGAAGAAGATCCTTGACTCAAATCTGCAAATAATTTAGTTGCAATTGGCACTGCTGATTTGATAGGACGCATTCCGATCAGAAACAAATTATTCTATAAAGTAGGGAACTATCTAAATCTTGCCAAGGAATTGAAATCTGTTACCTAATTTATAGAGATATCAAGAATAACTAAAAACACAATTGGAATTTGAGCGGGAAAATAAAGTTGAGATGAATATGAGAAGGACACGTGACATTCAGTGGGTTTAGAAGAATGCCATGTGACATATTTAGGAGTCTTTTATTAGAAGAGAAGATGTATTGATGTATTGATTTCATTGGGTATGTATTTGTTTGATTTGGTATGTATTTTTGGTGTTTTCCTCTTGTATATACATGTATATTTAAGATTTTGAAAAATAATTTTCTTGATAAATGTAATCTATTTTCATTTGTTATGAGTTTGTTACATAAATTTGTGTAATATGTATATATAAATTGAAATCCATATGTTAGAAATGTAAATTTTATTAATTTGTTAAACCTTGGTTGTTAAATTAAAAATTGACATATATATAAGGTATGTTTATGAGATATATGAAGAATTGAAGATTTATACATAATAAATGTCTAAATTTGTTATATATACTATTAATTTGTATTTGGAAATGTTACATGTCATATGTATAAATTTATATATATTTAGTGTTGTTATATAATTTTTATTTTATATATATATATATATATATATATATATATATATATATATATATATATATATATATATATGGTTAGGTTTAAATGTGAACAAAATATATAGAGTGAATGTATGACCAATTTTGGTCCATTAGATTAAAAAAATGAAAGCTTTTAATCTTAGAATATATATTCTTAACATGAGATAACATGTACAATATAACTACAATTAATTAATTATAAGGGTAAATTAGTAAAATTGGTTAACACTAATTTATGGAAAGTGAGAGTAATAAATGGTTCAATTCAAATTTGATTTCAAAAGATAAAATTAAAGAATAAAAAATAATTTACTAACAAGTTTTTCATTCAACATGATAATTCTTGAAGAATTCAAGCATTCTTGAAGAATAAAATGTCTAAAACTTTTTTAGTTTCCACTTCCATTTTAGAATCAATATTCTTAAAGAATAGAAATACATATTTTAGAATCAATTATGTATTAAATTCCCACTATTCTTAAACAATATGAACCATAAAAGAATAACCATTTTGAAAGATTATATGCAAAAGATGGTGATGAACACTGGTTGTGTTTTGGTGATGGTGTTGATTGTGAAGATGGTGATGAATAAGGTTATGTTTTGGCGGTGGCTGGTAATCGATTATGTATGGTGGCTGAAGAATCGATGAAAGTGGCTTATAGGGGGCTTGACAGTTGTTTCTTGGTATAAGGATGAGGATGTTGATAGTTGTTTCTCTGATCAATGTTGATTAGAACACGCATCACCATTCTCTCATGTCATTTACTTGCATAAAAATGCTGCCATCAAGACTTCATCATCACAAACCACCATAATTAGCCATTGTTAATGTAACATCCCAAAATACAGGTAAATCTATTTAACCCTTCCCTTTTGTCAAGTTTTCAAGATTAGTCCCTTGAGTGAGTTCTTCTAGCAAATGAGTACGATGAGCGTACTGGGGCGTACGCTGCGCGTACTCATGCGCTTAAGTTGGACGCAGACTCGCCTAGGTACACTGGGTGTAGTGGGACCAGATGCAAACCCTAATATTTGGCTTGTCCACTATATAAGGGATACTAAGGCTCATTTCTCATCCTCCATATCAGAGAGTGAAACCCTAAGAGAGCCTTCCATCGTCCTTAGCTTGGGTGTGAGTGTTTTGGAGCTAAATGTGCCTTGGTGTAGGGGTGAGCAGTTTGTCCCAAATCCCGATCCCGTACTGGTACCGTACCGGAACTGGTACTGAGCCGTACCGAATTTAAAAATACGGGACGGTACTTGGTACTCCAAATACATGAAATTTGGGAATCGGTACCGCCGGTACCGGTACTAGTACCAAGTACCGGTACCATTCCCGGTACTAGTACCAAGTACCGATACCATTCTCGGTACCGGTACCGGTGATGTTAATTCGGTTCGGTACTTGGGATTTACTTTCGATCAAATTCGGTATTCGGGAAATCGGGAACGGGACGAAGCTTCATCTAGAGGTATAAATTTCAAAACTTTCCTCTTTATTTGGTTTGATGTTGCATGGACCATTTCTAGGGTTAAAAGTCCCAAAGGTGAAGACTTTATGAGTGTAATGGACTCCATGGACCTAGATCTGTCCCATTTCGGTGATATTTGTGTTATAGATCCATAAAAATCCCAACTTGGTCATTGTTATTGGGTCATGCTTGAGTTATGAGCTTTCTAGGGTTGGGAATGGAATGTTATGGGTGTTAGTGACTTGTCCAGCCATGCAAAGGCTTAAAGTCACCAACTTTATGGATTAAGAGGCTTAGGGATGGTCAGATCTGAAAGTTGGACGTGTGTCTTAACTGTTTAAGACCCTAATAGCTAGAGAGTTTGAAACTGGGAGTTACGCGGGGAGTAATCCCAATACGTGCGACGTAAAGGGTCGCGTGCCCCGTTTCTGTGAGGACGCTGGGTACGCCCAACATACATGTTTGGTACGCGCAGCGTAACCCGGAGAGTTGACTTTTAGGGTTTGGTCAACTTTAGGGTCTTTGAGCCACGAGAGGGGTAAAATGGTCTTTTACCCTTCTGAGAGTACTAACAGAGGGAATAGTCTACTCTTGAGAGACGTATTGATTAAGAGTGTTTATTTCGTATGATTAGGCGGAGGCTAGATCAGATTTTTACAGAGTTCGAGATTACTGAGTTACCCGAGGTGAGTCTTCTCACTATACTTTACCAAGAGTGGTAATTAGAGTTATATGACATAGTATCTTGTATGCTATTTATGTGATTGTAATACACTGTATTATTTCTATGTGATTTATGTTGTGTATGTTCCAAAGTTTACAGAGTTAGAACCGGAATGTTCACAGAGTTAGGACCAGAGGGTCCACAGAGTTATAGCCTCGAGTGGCTAATATGTGTTATATGTGGTATTTTGGGGAACTCACTAAGCATTTATGCTTATAGTGTTGTGTTATGTGTTTTAAGTACCAGTGAGGATCGCAGGAAGGCGTCGGCATGATCAATACACACATGAGGAGTTTTTATGCATTATGATCTTGGGTTGTATTTGTATGGTTGATATGTGATACAATGACATTTTTATAATATTTATGAATGAAAATATATTTTTTTTTTAAATGTAAAATTGTTTGAAAATTTTGGGTGTTACACTTAATTCTTTAAGAATCATAAGTCATTCCTTAAGAATAAAAGTATAATTCTTTGTAAATTCATTGATTAATAAAAGTATTGGTAGGCTATTACACTTTTCAAAATATAGCCTGACTTTTAGTCTTTGGAAGCAACAATAAAACCATTTTTGGAATATATATATATATATATATATATATATATATATATATATATATATATATATATATATATATATATATATATATATATATATATAATATGTACCATTAAAGCTCATTAAGCAAATCCTACTTTCATGAATTCTGCACATAAAACTAAGAAAAACTTATCAACCAAACACATTGCAAGAGGATACTAAAATTCTATCCAATTTTACTCAATTATCATTAAACATAAGAGTAAAAGGGAGCTGAAATAACAAACATGATTTTTTTTATAAAGGACTAAAACAATACTCGCTGGGATAAAGTCATTTCTTTGAAGGCTCAAACCATTTCATCTAAGACTAATACAGTAATGTCATATTTCATCTCTTAAAATTGATTCCATTTTGTTATTGAAAATTTTGTCTTTTGCAAATAAGCATACATGAAAACAAATAAATCCTTACAAACATCAAAAAGATGCCCAAGAAAACGGTGGATCCTCAGAGAAGACAAGCTTAGCCAAATAAAATCTAACTGTGGTTTTAATTTAGAAAAAATAAAAACTTTTGGTTAATGCTTTAAACAAAAAAAGGGTTTGGTTTTAAACCTAAAACATTGTTTCAAGAAAACATAAAATTCGAAAGAAAATCTATAAAATCTATAAACCAAATAAATAAACTTTTCCAAATGTAAACGCCTTTATTTGGCATACATAAAGCACCATAAATACCTACAATTTGAGATGCTATTAATCTTATAAATTTGATGATTTGCAAAAGTTTACAAATTTTGGGATGGCTAACAAAATAATAGGAACAAAATTTGCATTTTCATACCAAATGAAACATTCATAGGTTTAGTCTAGAAAAACCAATTTTGAAGATAATCGATCAATAAAGCATATTAAGAGCAAAATAAAAACCGAGGGAAATCATCCAAAAACTAATCGTTTTACCAATTAAAAATTAAATCAATATTGCTCTCTATTGATTTTTTTTACTAGAGACACCTAATTGCATCAATGGTCGATAATGGTGGAGAGTCCGGAGCTTTCGATGATTGAGAATGGCGGAGCATCGACGATTGTATGGCAGATGGATGATGGCGAAGCGGCCGATGATTGCACTGGTAATCAAGAACGACTAACCGATGCCTAATGTTGAAAGCATTGGGGATGTAGGAGCAGACTAGGTGTCATTTCAGTTTTATGTCTCCACGGAATGGATTCTTGTTGCTAGAAGGGAGGCGCTTACTGATGACTTTTATTGCTGGAGAAGAGGCTTAGATGAATTCTATCGCTTGAGAGGAGAGTGGATGCAGGGAAAAACCTAGGTGGAAAATAATTAGGTTAAAGAACATAATAGGTAATGGTTACGGAATTAAATATTTTACAATAATTAAAATCAACTAAAGTTACCGTTGTACCCTTATCAAATGATTGGTCAAAAATCACTCACGCACTCATGAAATAAAAAAATTACTTTGGTTTGGCATATCTTACCACTTAAAACAGTAGAGAGTTGTAGCATCCTTAGCATGTTATCATATATAATTTTTTTTTGAAGCCAATATGATTTTTTTCTAAGCCACATAAGATGGAGAGAATGAGAGCATCCATGTTGTAAAAAATAAGGAGTGGTAGCATCTAAAATGTTGTGTTATTTTTATTTTGAAAAAAAAAAAAACAATACAATCACAACCTTTTTTTTCTTCTCTTTCTCTTTCTTTTTCCTCTCCATGGCTGGCCAACGAGCCATCCTAAGCGAGACCAATAACGATTTTGTGGGTGTAAGGAGGCGAAGGCCACTCCCTCCGGCCTAAGAGCACAAAAGTTTGTGACTTATGTTACTATGGTATATTAATATTTTTTTTAAAAAAAAAATCATCTGGTTAAGCATTTGCTAAGTGTAATATTATACAATTATTACAAATATCAAGTAGAATTATTACAAAAGGGTCCTTTATCCAGACTTAATTATCTATGTCTTTGTTTTCTTTTAATTTTAAATTCAACTTACCTATGTGAACGTGTAATCTTGTCAAACATAGAATTCATCATAAATATGGTTTACCAAGGATTGGGAATAAATTACTACTAAGATTCCTCTTTTTTTAGTAACCAAATGAATAGAAGTAGGACCAATGCAAGCGTGCACTATAACTATATATATACATATATCTAGCAACACCATCTATATTATGTTATTGTGTTATTTTTATTTTGAAAAAAAAAAATAATAAAAGAAAAATAAACTAGCCAATCACAACCTTTCTCTTCTCTTTCTCTTTCTCTTTCCTCTCGCTGCCCGGCTAGCAAGCCATACTAAGCGAGGCCAATAGTGACTTTGATGGGAATAGGGAGGTGAAGGCTACTCCTTTCAGCCTAAGAGCATAAAAGTTTATCACTTCTGTTAGTACGGTATATTAATATATTTTTTTCAGCTAGATAAACATTTGCTAATTGGAATATGATAAAATTACTACAAATATCAAGTAGAATTATTATAAAACAACCTTTATCCAAACTTAATTATTGATGTCTTTGTTTTCTTTTAATTTTAAATTCAACTTTCCTATGCGAACGTGTAATCTAGTCAAACATGGAATACATCATGAATAAGGTTTACTAAGGATTGGGAAGAATTTCCTACTAAGATTCCTCATTTTTTAGTAACCAAATGAATTAGAAGTAGGACCAATGCAAGCGTGTACTATGACTGTATATAGATATATCTAGTAACACCATCTATTTTATGTTATCCCCAAAATGTGATGTTTCATTAACTTATACATGGGCCAAGAATAAATAGAAGAAGATGCAATTGGCAATATATACACATATGATCTTCGAATTTCTCTAAATTCCTGCTTAATATTCTTTTCCCTAAGTTTTCATGTTGATATTGGTTTTGGAAATCATATTTTCATCAGAACTACCTAATTAATTAGCTCAATTTGATCCTTGTTATGCTCCATTAGCCTTGATCAACTTGTTGGAATTGATTGTAGTGCAACTGGGTAATAACAGCTTACACAAACTGCTTATCTACTCCATTTCAATCTTTGTTTACAAAATCCACCATTTATCATCTACCCAAAACTGCTTCTATTTCTTTCCGCAACTCAAGGTCCAAATAGTGTCAATAAAGCAATATACAAATTATGCCATGGAAACGATGGTGCCAGGAGCAGCCATTTTATGTGCATATATAGCTTTTTCATAATCGTACATGATGATTTCCCATGCATTGCGATTACATTGCCCTAGTTGTTGGAATCGGTGGTCTCGGAATTATAGTTGTGACATTGTTTGGGATAAAAATCTCGGACAGGGAAGCTGACGTATGATTTGCATGTTACTAATTAACATTGAATAATTTGCGGTGTTGTCTAAAGGTATATTGAATTTGAAGAGCACAACATATTTTGTTGTAAAGAAAAAAATTATCTATTTTATCCTATACGTTTTTAGCATTGAAATTTTCACTAGTGATTTACGAATGCTTTGAATCATACGATGTTACATAACATGTTTCTTTGGAAATTAATGTAATATCAGTCTTAATCATCGTCACCGCTAGGTTTGATTTACGAGTACGGTAATACCAAGAACTATGATGCTTTTGAAAATACATAAGAAAATATGGTGCAAAAATTTATCATCTGAGCCGTTAACTAAGTGTTTTAAATTTCAATATTGATAAACATTAGGCAGAGAATATAAAAGGATGCTAGCGGAAAGGAGGGTGGTTGAAGAGGAGGCAGGGGAAGGCATGGTGAATTAATAAATAAATAAATCACGGAGAAATATTAATTAGAGATTCACATTTGAAAACAACATGATAATGATGATACAAGGATATGACAACAGACGATGAAGAAGACGATGCCGACAATCACAATGTGAGGAAATGATGCATGTAAGAAGCAACGATACATAAGGTAGTTAGTGGTCGTAGAGGCAACAATATACACTACTAGAAAATGTGATTTTTCCCACATATTTCCAATGAGGAAATTTTTTTAGAAAAAACAACAAAACAACTACAAGAAAAATGAACTCTATCAACGTATCACCCACATCGTGTACATCTGGCCAGTTTTAGTCAATATGACAACATGTACCCTCTTTAACAACTAACATTTGGTCCTTTTGGTCTTTTTGGTCAGTTTTGTAATGTCCACTCATCTTGGACATAAGTTAAATGATTGGTCATTTCCACTTATCTCAGAATCTTTGGTCAGTATGGACCAAAGTTCTAAATAACGTGAGGCGTGGAGTTGATGGCACGGTCAAAGTTAAGCCATGGTGAGCCATGAAATTTTTCAAAGCATGACTATTTTATATACATTAAAAAAATCATATAATCATTGAATTTGATCAAATATATCAAATGTAACACCGTAAAATTTCAAATAAAAATTTCATTTTAAAATCACATAATTCTCATTAACACTTTTCACAAAAACCCCAAAGTATCAAATTATCAAAAACACATACCCATAAATTGTTGAATAAAAATCCAGGATCCTCAAACCATAACTCCATCTCGTGTGTACAATCAAGTCGGCGCCTTCCCGCAATCCTAAGTACCTGAAACACGTATCACATAACATGGTAAGCACAAAGATTACTAAGTTCCCCAAAATACCACATATATCTCATTAGCCTCTCATGGCTATATCTCGAATAAGACCCTTCGATCAATGTGTCTCAGTGGAACCCTTCGGTCCCACAACTCGGGTGGACCCTTTGGTCCTAACTCAGTAACGCTCAGAATAATACACAACATAAATCACAAATACATAATGCATGATATCACAAGACTCAATATAAACATACAAGACCCTCCATCACACAAAGTTACCACTCAGGGTATGTATAGTGAGAAGACTCACCTCAGATGATGAACAACGCCTCTAAATGTTGTTGCTGCACACCAACCTATAACACTAAGCCAAAACCCACAACTAACCCAATTAAGATCTAAGACAAAACCCTCACTCATTAGGTCTAAAGATAGCCCACTACCCGACTCATAAATAAACCAAGCCCATTGGGCCTACCAATGCCCCATACTAAATGGGATCTCCTAAGGCCCAACTCTTAAACTTAAGTCCAAATGGCAAGCCCAACACAAAGGCCCAAGACATATACATATATTTCTTTGATTAAAATCTCCAGTACAGCAAGCCTAAAATCTAGGCCCAACTCCTAAGGCCTAATATGAGATTTAGCCCAAAAAGCCTACAACAAGATTACAAGGGGCGTACCACCCTTGATACACTCAGCGTACACACGATTCCAAATCGGGCCATCGGGGACACTTGATTAGAACGCGGTGCGTACTAGAATTATACTTAACGTACACCCAGTTTTGCTTTTCCCACTCTCTTGGTCTTAACCCGTTAAGACCATAGCTATACTCTCAGATATGGACTCCCTAAAGGCTCATACTCCATAAAGTTCATAACTTTAAGCCTTTGCATGGCTAAGGAAGTCCCAAACAGAAAAACTCTCACTCTTTACTCCCAAAAATGCTCATATCTCATGCATGGGGTGGTTTTAACGTCCAAAACTTCATTTTTTTGAATCCTCTCCACTAGAAACACTTAAAGGGACATATATTAGGCTCTGGAGTTCAACAAATCATAAATCTTCAAGCTTTGGGACCAAAAACCCCAAAATGGACCATAATATCCACAAATAAAAAAGGATGAGAAAGCTCTCAACTTTATACCTTCAAATGATGCTCCAACCACAGAAAAGCTCATATCCAAAGCTTGGACTCCAACTCAATTCTGTTCAATGCTCCTCCACTCAAAGAATACCAAAAGAACACTTAGAAGCTCACAAATGGACACTCAAGCTCAAGGGACGAAAATTAGGGTTTTGATAGGGTTGAAGGCTGGAAATGGTGGCCAGAAATGAGGCCATCATGTTCCTTAAATAGGGACACACCCCTTATTTAGGGTTTTCACCCAGAGCCTAGTACGCCAATGTACTAGGTGGCCTTCGCATCTAAATCACGCTCATGAGTACGCTGAGCGTACACACGCGTACGCCTCGCGTACTCAGCTGCTGCATTTTTCTCAAATAAGGGACCAAACTTACCAAAGCTTCAAACTATCATAGCTTCTTTGTTATAAGCCCGTTTCCAACGAATCCCCACATCCACAGGAAGATGGCGATTAGCCTTACGCTTCTAGTAACTTGTCATAGCCTCAAGGCTTTCTCATGCTCGGGTTGCAGCCCACGAACCATATATCACAAACGATTCGAAATAGGATGTTACATCAAATTTTTAGAAGTGTTATATTAACATTTGTTAAAAAAAAAAAAAGTTAACGAACCCTAAATTATTTTAGGCCAGATTAGAAAAATCAAACACCCCCCCCCCCCCCCCCCCAAAAAAAAAAAAAAAAAAAAAACCCGCGCTTCGAAGAAACTCACGCCATAACACGATAAGGTGTGCCTTGACACATTATTTGGGCATCACGCTTAAAAAACGCGCCTTGAACATTTTCGTAACGGCTACACCATGCCTTGCCTCATGGCACACATTGAACAACATGACACGCTTTTTAGAACCTTGTCATGGACACATTTCCAATCTTGGACATAAATTTAGCAATGGGTAATTACTTACTAAATCATTCACATTTGGTAATATTTGGACATGTTTCTACCTTACAAACCACACAATTCAACAACCAAATAATTTATGTAATATATACTTGTTATATAATTGAAAACCGGTCAACATTGGACCTTTTACAAACCACACTTTACTACGTTACTCCATACACATAAAATGGTCAACATTAGATCTTACAAACCAACAAAAACAACAAACATAAATTTTGCATACTTACCCCTTCAATAACAAACACAATACAATCCCTACGATGACTATAAAATACATGCAACTCAAACATAACCCTAACAAGAAATAACACACTATAGTTCCCATCTTCAACAAATATGATTAGATCTTGGTCTCTTCTTTGACTTCAATTTATTTATAACTTACTTGTACCATGAATCATTTCATCAATATACCATTCAAGATAACCATAGTCTTCTTTCTTATCTCGAATGATGAACCACTTGTCCATTCGAAACTCATTTCACTATGATATTTTCCTCCGAGAAAGTAAGAAGAAGAAGGGGAATGTGAGCCAATGTTGACGTTATACCTACTTGTTGGCCAACGTGGATTACACGTGGAAATCACATAAGCATTCAACCTAGTTGTCAAGTGAGAAATGGTATGACCTGAAGCCAACCTTATAATTACCCATAATTTCAAGAAATTGGAAAGATAATGACTTAATGGAAACAAGAACAAAAGAGAAAAAACGCAGTGAAAATCACAAAAAAGTGTAAAGTAAGTGACTTTTAAGAAATTTACCCATTTAATTAAACAAACATTTTTTTGTTAAGTTCTTCCAAAAGAACAAATGATTTTTAATCAAGTGTAATTTAATAAACATGAAAATATATTAATGATACACAATTCCCCCCCCCCCCCCCCCCCCCCCCCTTTTTTTTTTTTGTCAAAATAAATATTCATCGTTCGTATAGAATTCAGTAACTCATAATATCGCGAGTTAAATACATATACAACTTTGTTTTTAACACCAACAACCTATGAACACCTATTTAATTCTAATCACCATTTTATTCTACAAACTTAAGCGTTAAATGATCATTCAATTTATCTATTCAGCTCCACTCTATATCATCACTTACACTCCATTAAACACATATTAAATCCGTGTCACCAACTTATTGAGCTCCTATCAACTTCCATTGTGAATGCGCTAAATAATACTTAATGCTCGTTTATTAGTTGGTATCTTTTTTTTTGGAACCGATAAATATATTAAATAAAAAAGGGCAGCCTAGTAAGGGGCTAAGCAGCAACCCACCAGAAAGAGTACAAGAAAAGAAACAAAATAGCCCTTTCAAATGCAAGAGAAAGGGCAGACACTCTAATCAATCCAATTACAAAGTCTGTTTTTCCTCCCATGTTTAAACCAAAAATACACTATGGATTAAATGATATCCACCACTCTTTCTGGAAATGTTTTTATGTTGTTAAACATCCTGTCATTACGAGCTCTCTATGTACGCCAAAACATGTCATAACAAATGCTGATTAACATCCTCCTTCTCTTCGGAGAAGTTCCCCAACCGGAGGCAAAGTCTAGAATCCCAAAAACACACGAGAAACTAGAATGTTGGATTCCACACCATCCGAACACCTGATCCAGTATGGAACACGCATCAAGACATCTACATAATAAGTGATCGGGGTTTTCATCTATTACAACATAGTAGCTGCAATTATTCTCCACACTGCTAATTCCCCGTCTATGAAGATTAACTGTTGAAGGGATCCGATCTAAGTTTGCGCGCCAAGCAAAACATGATACTTTGAGGGGAACAACTTTATTCTAATGGAAAGGACCCAAGATGGTACAGGAGATTGAATTATTGATCGCGTGCCTCGTGCTCAACACTGTGTATGTGCCTCGTGCTCAACTCTCTGTATCGTCCGCCATTAGCCAAATCAGACACCCAAGTAGCCTATCTACCATAATAAGTCAACACCAATTAATTTTTTTTGCCAAATATCATATTCTCTTTGAATTTGGCACTTGTTATTTTTTAGGATTTTTGGATTTTTTTTTTCTACTTGTTATTTTGTTGTGTTTTTCATTTTCTTAAATTAAAATTCCAGATTTTACTAGCGATTATATATGTAAGACTTTCATTTTATTAAATTGAGAACAAATTTTTATAAATGCTCCAAACACATTTATTTCCATGGTGTTTTAAATATTCTCCAAATAAAAGCTAATTTTTTTTAGAGATTGACATTAATTTTATATTGCTACACATTTAAAATTATAATATTGCCATTAGTCCATTTTAATAACTGAACTTTTAAAATGTTATAACATTTTTTCCTATATAGTCTAATTATATGAATTATTATTGTTTTAAAGATACAAACACAATATGAATTCAAATGACTATTATATTTGGATAAAAGAAAATTTAATGCTATGTCCACCCTGTTAATTGATAATTGTTTATCTACGAGTCAGTTTTGCTTGATTTTTTTTATATTTAACATATTTTATAAAAATATTTTTTATAAAGTATCATTTTTTATTTCACATAACCAAAAGATTTTCTTATTAATTGTTGTTAGTACTCTATAACAAATGTAGGTTATCTTCGACAACATTTAACATCGTCAAATAACTCTACATATGTTGCCGGTGACAATAAAAAGGTGAATCCAAAGATTTCATGTGTTACTTTATGATTGATAAAAACTATCTACAATATGTCAAAACTTTTTTTATTAGTATATATTTAATTACCTACTTATTCGTCGTTTGTTTGTATTTATTTCGAAAATTTACTTTAAAAAATAGTTAATGTTTGCATCTTAAGTTTTAGCATATATATATATATATATATATATATATATATATATATATATATATAATATTTAAGTATTTTTCAATTAGTATATACTGAATTATTTGTTTTATTCATTATATCCATTATATTTAGGGAAAATGACGTATATGCCCTATAATGTTTCTAGGGTTTACTCATTCAGTCTCTAATGTTATTTATGTACCTTTTAAGGGAACAAAATTGGTTGTGTTAGGTCTAAAATGTCCTTTTTGAGAGAATGAAGGGGTAACCCGGTTACCCCTTATGACAACTCACGGTTACCCCTTATGACAACTCACGTATTTTTACATTTTAATAATTAAAAATAATAAGAGGGACCCACAACACACTCTCTCTCTAATGCACGATGTGTTGTTTTGCTCTTTAGTATCCTCTGATATAGATATAGCAGTTGCAGACATGAAAGAACCAATCAACCCACCAAAATCATCAACACCCAAAGCTTTCTTTCTCTCTCTCTAATTCTCCTCTCTCTTTTCTACCTCATCTTTCTCTCTCTACAATCCATACACCCCAAATCCAGCCACCGTACAATCACCATCAACGGACTCAAAATCCGACCCGAATACACCTCATACGACATCCACATCCACCACCAGCTTCACAAAACCACCAACCCAAAACTCCGAAAAATATGGACCTCCAGGGATTGGGACTGAAAGATTCGGGTTTTCACCCAATTTTTTCTCCAATTAAAACAAGAAAAACTGCTCGCAAATTCATCAAAGGCGCTTTGTGTTGGAGCTCGAGTTGGGCAGGAAGTGGAGGCTTTGAAACGAGTCGGAGTTAATGATTCATTCAGGTTGGATCTTGTACCCTACCCGCCTATTGTGACCAAGGGTGATTTTCATCATCAACCGTTTGATGATAAGACTTTTGACTTTGAGTTTTCGAATGTGTTTAACCATGCTCTATATCCAGATAAATTCGTTGGAGAGATTGAACGGACGTTGAAGCCTTGTGGAATCTGTGTGCTATCAAAATAGAAGGAGGCTTGCTTCAACTGGCCATGACGGTGGTTTGGTGGTGATTGGATCAGCCTGCCATCAAAATAGAAGGAAGATGAGAGGATGGGTTGAAGAAGGCAACAACTTTGGTTGTTTCTGGGTTTTTCTGGTGTGTTTGTGTGTGAGAGAGAGGTGGGTCCCAAGTTTTGTCTACGTGTGCTCTAAACCGGCTAAAACAAATAAAGGGGACTAAAAGATAAGGTTGCCACAAGTTGGTTCCCTCATAAAACCACGAAAAAACTTAAATGACTAAAAGGGTCAACCTTAGAAACTTCATAGGGCGTATGTGTCATTTTCCCTTATATTTACATAAAAAGCATTTACTACAAAAATTCATTTATTCAAAATCATATAACAAGAGAATTGTATTATAATAAAATTGTATTACAAAAGCATTTATTCATCTCAGGGTAATTGAATCATTTACTACAAAATTCATTATTGTCATATAAGAAGAGAATTGTATTTTTCGAAAGAGTGGAACATTTGAATGCAAAACATCTTACTTTGTTACAAAAAATGTATTAGCAGCAGAGTAGTACTTTGGCATCCGGCCATTTCAAGTTTTTCCTTAGTACCTTTGAATTGCTAGTTAACATTTCATCTTTATTGGGGTTTCTTGTGAACTCTTAATCTTTATTTTGAAATACAAAAAAGCCCCTACAATTTCTTTTACTATCTTATATTTTTTTATCGACATTTATTAGTTTTTATAGTATAATAAAAGATACATTTGAAACAAAGCAAATATGGCCTTTGAAATATATATATGAATTTATTTTTATTTGTTTCAAAACCCTTGATTTCTAAGAAAAATCATATTTACGTTACTTTGTATTTTAGCCGGTTGAAATCATAACTTTCAACCATTTTCACAATTCTCTAAATATTATTAAAAGAGAAACTTGATGACATCACTTTCAATAATCAGAACCATTCATTGTATTTTCTTGATTAATTTCAACCCTTAGATCTTTTTGCATTATTCTGATGATGTCATCCTAAAGAAAAATAAATCACTATTGATTGAACGCATTCCAAATTTGCTTGATTAATTTCAACCCTTAGTATCAAGTTTTTTATTTTTTATTTTATGATATGTTATATCTTGATATTTCCAACATTTGTGCATAAACTTTTACATGGACTAAAGTTATGACAATAAGAGAAGGGCCTTCTGCAAGATTTTCAATGGCTGGAAGCACTTTACATCCACAACATGGAGGTGCTCTTATATTCATAGGTGGATGCAATAAGAAACTTGAAGAACTTGATGACATGTTCTACCTATTCACAGGTTTAATTTAATCAATCCTTGAAGTGAATTTCACAATGAATCAATTACCTTACATTACTGATTATACATTTATGCTAACTGATTTTGATTTTAGGGATTGTAACTGAAAACAGAAGAGATGAAAGAAAACTGGAGAAGTTATCTTTGAGAAAACAGTTGAGATTGAGAAGTTAAGAACATCAAGGTTTGACTTTGACTCCAGTGTGCGATACCGATACCCAATGGAAATGCCAAGTCATATCCAGTTTCCACCAAGTATGAGTTTTTTTTGTTTTTTTTTTTTTTTTAATTTTGACTTTTTCTGATTATGTGTTGACATTTTGACTTTTTTGATTTGCAGATAGACAGAATGTGTATTTGAATGAGTATCATAATCCACAAGGGAAGAGAACATTTCAAGCAAAAGTAACAAAAAAACATTACAAATTGTTATACAATTGAGACAGTTATAGATGGGAAGCCGAAGTTTTATTCTCAAACAACATCAAGAAAACAATTGTTGATGATTTAAGAAGGTTGTAAATCTCTTTAATAAACCTATATTTGATGACTTAATAATAAAATTTGATTTTTTTTAAAAAAAAAATATTAGGAAAAGAGATGCAGTTGAGAGTGTAAAAAAGGGAATTGAGCATGATACCACAAAAAGTCCTGAACCTGAACATCATACACATTTCTCCACCTCATGAGGTTATTTTTGTAATTCTAATAATTATTTCTTTAATTTGTATGTTTAACATAATAAATTAATTACTCAAAGTGTATGTATGAGATATGATCTTGTTTTGTGCAACTAATATGCAGGTTGCAGGAGGGGTAAAATCATCTTTAGAAGTTAACAAACTGAATCCATCAACAACAGCTGAAGACACTGCCAATTCAATTCCAAATCCAAACCTTGGTCATTGTATTTTACAATTTTATAATTTTATAATTTGTGATGTTCTTACAAGCTTAAATTAATGATGGTTGAATTTATTGCAGATGGTGAATCTCAGCCCTTGACTGGTGAAGAACATGGTCAACAAATATGAAGTATGAATGATTCTCATTTCTTCTCATCCTCAAATCCATCAAGTCTTGTTTATATAAGGTAAGGTTAGTTTAGACTTTTCACACAAACCACTACTATATTCACTTTTTATGTAACTTGCAGTCAAAAGTACTGATATTTGTAACTTTTTTGATGCTTATAAATAGATATCCACATCATTATAGAACTACAAATTTCTTTACGCTTTATTCATTGAATTGAATGGTGTTGATTTATTAGTTTTAAGGGGTATATACATTTTGGGGAAAAAAATACCAAAGTTTATCATTTTTTATAAACCAAATTAATCGCATTTATTAATCCAGGAGTTAAAATTGCTTAATTTCTGCAACTTGTTTCTACCTCTACTTGAGTAGCTTCTGATTTGTGGGTGATTGCTGGAGTTGTTAACGAGTGATTGATGATAATAGTAAATAAACAAACAACTAAATCAAGTCACTAATTTGCTTGCAGACTCCATTCCATCTTTATTACCAATGGAGTAGCATCATAACATCAACAATGTAGTAGGAAGGACAGTTTATTTTTTTACTCTCTTGTGACAACACCACTTAATAAGTTTTAATTCTTTTATCCACTTCATTAGCTGTCAAACTTTTTACCAAAAATGTTATCCGTTTTTTTTTTCTTTTTCGTCTCAATGCTTAACTGTTATAAAATTGGATTCCTTGGCGCTATTAATTTTGATTTATGTAGTAGATTTTTCAGTGTCTTGAGCTCTTTTATGTTAAATTGTAAAATGCATGTGCCTATTTTACTAAACTAATTACATTAGTATATCATTTACATAAACACATATCAAAGCTAGGCTATCATGTACGTAGTACACAAACAAATAAACCCTTAAAGAATTTGAGTTACATCAGGAATCGAGACAAAATGACTTTGAGCAATTGTTGGCAAACGATTTGCCCCTTTTTATATCTAAATCAAATGGTCACATAGATATGATGCACCTTGATGGAATACTCGAGTCCAAAGTATTGGAAATGAGTGTACGTGCTTTGAAGATTCATTTATACCAAAAAATCATCATCAAAATGTGAAAAATTAATTACCCCATATGGTTGGTTTGTAGTTTAATTCAAAGTGATTTGTGAATCGTTAGGATATTCGTTGAATTAAGAGTTCATTAAAGAATACCCAAGTTCCAAGACAAAAGAAAATGACCTTGAATATTCTCTGTGATTTCATTTTTAACTGTGAAGAATGATGATGAGACGTAAGATCTAAATTTGTACATTTTTGTTCTTTTATTTTACTTTTTATACCGTATAATTGAAGTTATTAGACGTGTGCTTGCAATTCAGGTTCTTTCACTTGACATAAATTAAGAAACAACTATAGCACACATATTTTTTAGTTCAACTCACGCTAAAGTCTACACATGCCATGTTGTCGATTATATGATGGGTAAATTTGAGGCAACTGTAATTGCTAATAAACATAAACTACTTATTTTGATATGTTTTAATTTTTAAATTTAGTTTTGGAACATCTTTTATGATTATTTGACATTTTGATTTATGTTTTATACGATGTGTTAAAAACAAACTTATAACAATTTCATGTTTTTTCAAAATCAGTTTTAACCAAGATATAACCAGTTTTTTTTTTTTTTTTTTTTTTTTTTTTTTTTTTTTTTTTACAAAAACATATTAAACTAGATTTAAGACAATTTAGAAGGATTATCAAGCTCAAGAAGTGTGATATTGTTTCTCATGCTATATTAGAAGCAATCCAACTGTTCTTAGCACAAGGTTTGAACATTGAACTTCCCTATGAAATTTTGTATCCCAATTATTACGCTCCCATCATGGGGAGCAATGTCGATCACATTAGATGATATGATACTAATATCACCAGCATTCATGTACTATTTAGTCTGATCATTGACTAACTTAAATGATATAAACTCAAGTATAAATGAAAATGTTTTGAAAATTGAATTTTCCTTTTACAGTATTACACATTCAAACACTCGAGAATTTGTGTTATGTATTAAACCATCAACCGATTTTGACTACTTAACGATAAGGCCAAAGGGTGTGGCTACGACAGAGGCCACACCACCCCCGCTACATCATCACAAACACCGCCCCTCCACCACGGTAGGGGTGTGGTGGAGGCCACACTATGGTACCCTAAGGGAGCGTTCATTTCTTTCAATTTTCATTCCAATTGACCGTTGAACGATTAGAATTAAAAAAAAATGTTTCTTTTTCTTTCCTTTTTAACCTTTTAGCAATCCTATTTAAACCTCAAACCTTTACTCTTTTTTTTTTTTTTTTTTTTTTTTTTTTTTTTTTTTTTTTTTAATTAATCTTTCTACTACATTTCCAATCAAAAAAAATTAAAAAATGTCATCGTTCGATTCTTCTGAAGACTTTGCTGTTAAGTTTGATGTTGTTGTCGCAACTGCTAAATTGGCGGAGTAAACGTATGAAGCTGCATGGAGTAGCATAGTCGGAAGTGCTGAACGGAGAACTCGAAGATATATTTATAGAAATTATGAAGAAAATAAACCAACGCTTGATACAAGACTACTTTCAAAAGACAGCTACTTTTCAAGGGTACTATTTCCGAAGGCGTGCAGAATGTTCAAACCTTTGTGCGAACGTATAGTTGAAGATCTAACGAGGGTGTATTTTTTCCAACAACATCCTGATGCTAAAGGTACACTCAGTTTCACTCATTTACAAAAATGCACAGTTGCACTTCGTCAATTAGAATATAGCATCATGTCTGATGCGTTGGACGAGAGTTTTAAGATGTCCGCTAGGATTGCACGAGATAATCTCCATTATTATTGAAAAACTATTATTCAGCTTTATGGGCCAAAATATTTATATAAGCCTATACGTAATGGCATCATCAAATTGCATTCTCATCATGCTAACGTATATGAATTTCCTGGAATGTTAGGAAATTTAGATTGTCTACATTGGACATGAGAAAATTGCCTTACATCACACCATAGTCAATGCAATTTTCCCGAGGTGATCATGGTCATCCAACGATCATACTTGAAGCAGTGACATCATAAGAACTGTGTATTTGGCAATTCTTTTTGGTTCTCTTGGTTCGCTTAACAACATTAACGTTCTTAATCGTTCACATATATTTAATCGTTCTTAATCGTTCCCTTATGGAATATCTGTAGACGTTTCTATGTTTTTTTATGCAGTCATAATCTAGTTATCTTAATAGATTACGTTTTAAATATATGACTATTGATCAAAATGGTTTATGAAACTGTAGTATCTCAAAAGGGAGGAACATCTGAAAGCAAAACATGTTACGTTGTTACCAGAAATGGGTAGTTTGGCATATATCCATATGAAGTTTCCTTTGAATTGTTCATAAAATTCCGTATGAAGATTTGAAATCAAAGCTATTTCACTCCCGTTCTCATCATCATCCACATCTTTGTTCTCAACATACAAAGAAGCCACACCATTCTATCATCTTCTTCCCCACCTGGCTCCGTTGCTAATTAATCTTTCTGATATCCCCTAATTTCATCCCAGTTTTCTCACTTCACCGTTTAGGGTTCTTGGCTTCTTCCCAAAGATGAAGTGTTTCAGTATTTTCAGTTCCAGAACCAAAAGAAAAGGGAAATCATCACCGGAGCTCCAGGAGCAAAACCCATCAACCAAACCACCGACAAGATTAGTAAATTCCACTGGTTCAATCACTTCACCACTATTGTACAAAGAAGAAGGACATGTTTTGAGGAAGTTCTCGTTTTCAGAGCTCAAAAATGCTACTAATAATTTTAACAGATCGCTATGGATAAAAAATGGTCAATTCGGAAATGTGTATAAAGGGTTTATTCAACCTGTTAAACCTGCTGATGATCAAGGTGCACATCTCTTGTTGGTGGCCATCACAAAACTTTACAATCATTCCATGCAGGTCTTCCATTAAAATTCTCAAAAATATTTTCTTTAATAATTATTTGATTAATCTTTCTGATACGTTAGGGATGTGGGAATCCATTGTTTAGTTATAAATTTAGTTGTATTACATGCATCTTATCGGTCAATTCTTAACATCATGAATTTAGAGCCCATATATATACTGGCTTCTCAACTTCAAGATTTATAACACACTTGCTTAAACTTTGTAGTTAGATCAAGATCAGAGTGTTGGGAACAACAACAAAAACAAAGCTATTTTATTGGAGTATAAATCCAACATTTTACGTAAAAAAGTATTGTTTTGTGATGTGCAGGAGCATAAAGAATGGCTATCAGGAGTTGAGTTTCTTGGTGTTGTGGAACACCCTAACCTTGTAAAGCTATTGGGATACTGTTTAGTAGACGATGAAAAAGAGAGACAAAGTCAAAGACTATTAGTTTACGAGTATATGCCAAACAAAAGCTTAAATTATCATCTCTTTAACACAGCATCGCCACCAATTCCATGGATGAAAAGGCTACAAATCCTCCTTGGTTCAGCCCAGGGTCTCGCCTATCTCCATGAGGGTTTAGAGACCCAGGTATACATATGTTTTACAAAATGTTTTCCTAATTGTTCAAAGTAACTATTTTATGACATATTAATTAAACTATACACTAATGTTTTTGTGATTAAGGTGCTATTTGGTGACTTCAACTCGGGGGATGTGTTGTTGGATGAGAATTTCAACCCAAAACTTTCAGATTTTGGGCTTGAGAGAGGACAAGTACGCAACCTGTCGTACGTACGTACAGTGGTGAGTGTTTCAAATCATATGTCTATCATATGGCTAAATGACTAAACCCTTAGGTAGTATTTCTTAATATGGAATATTCAGAAAAGAAATGCAATGATCATTTCCATTTTTGTTTTACCAATGGATCTAACATGTTCCATTTTGTTGATTTCATTAATGAGGTAGTGGGTGTTTATTTTTTTTATACACTTAACTTTTGTTATTTTCACTTAATTAAAAATTTATTTTTTAAAATCTACTACAAAGAGTATTATTTTTAATTTTATTTAGATTTAAACTAGGTTTGGTTATATTTATTTTCAGTTTTGTAAATATAAAGTTCTATAATGACTTTTTGATTTTATGATTTTATGATTTTGTATTTCCATCTGTTCTAACCATGCCAATCATGATTATGAAATATAATGACTTATTAATTCTATAACCATATCGTTTTAGTTCATCCAACTGTATGATTATTCTAATTTGCTTTGGTTTCCACTCCAGTCTTTTTATGCTTCCCCGGAATACGTGCACTGTGGTCATCTAAAGTCAAATAGCGATTCATGGAGTTTTGGAATTGTACTTTACGAGGTTTTATCGGGCAGAAGGGTTATTGATAGAAACCTTCCACAATCTCAACAAATGCTTACCAACTGGGTGAAACAGTTCCCAGCCGATAGCAAGATATTCTGGAAGATGATTGATCCACGTCTAGCAGATAATCAATATTCTCTTAGTGGGGCCCGAAAAGTTGCAAAATTGGCTGACAGTTGCATGCGAAATAATCCGGAAGATCGACCAACGATGAATGAGATAGTTGATGTGTTACATGAGTCAATTAGAGACTCGGAAGATGAACGCCAGAATCCGTTACCAGAGTCGTCTACATGAATATCCTAAGATGGCGTTTTGTTTGTCGAATTTTGGCGTTCCTAGCTAGGTTTGGTTTCTAAAAGCGTAGGAAATTAAATTCCATTAAAATGCATATATAAAATACCTCATCCGGTTGATTCTCATTAAAAAACTAATGTCGAATGCTCCTTTAATTTGCTGCATAGCTTTCTCTCTCGATGATTGTTCCCTTAACTTGTTGTATTATATCAATTCGTGATGTTAATTTTAGAACTTTTATTATAATTCTGTAGATTGTACCATGCATATTTAATATTGTATGGCGGATAATTTAATGAGATGCTAATAATTACCAAAGGGCATTTGATTTATCGGTAAAAAGTGACTCTTTCAGACTCTCATGGGTTCAAGTC
Organism: Lactuca saligna; assembly: GCF_052625555.1. NCBI lineage: Eukaryota > Viridiplantae > Streptophyta > Magnoliopsida > Asterales > Asteraceae > Lactuca > Lactuca saligna. The sequence goes on from NC_136422.1 coordinate 152,560,630, forward strand.
TCTCGTAAGTGGTATTTAGGAGAATGTTAACTAATTTGAAAAAAAGATGAGCGACAATTCAAAAATCATCACAATTATTTGAAAGCCTATAAGTGCTTGTAACTAGATTTATAAAAGTTTACATATAGGCCTATATGTTATTCCATGCATAAAATGATCAACTCGTTCCATACTCTTGTTCATGTTGTACAGATTTATGCTCATGAAGATTTGTATTTCAACTTTTTGTTCAAAGATATTTTTAAACAAGAAAATGTCAAAGAAGAAGTAGAATCTTGAGTAAAAAATTGGGGTCATTATTCCAATCTAGATTGGTTCTGGGGTTCCTCTCCTTCGTCGATATTTAATAAGTAACTATTGAGATGGCCTGTACATTGTCACGGGTCTATTAATCTTATATTTTCGACATTATGTATGTAATTGTCTCTTACGTAAGGTCTCTTTCTATAATTTTTGTGAAATATGGGAACCATGTTTGTAAATTTCATATTAGGTGTAACGACTCAATTTCACGTCCAAAATTTTCGTTTTTAAATCAATACTTTGGAAAACATTTGTAAATAAAACATTGTCTGATCAAGCCATTTCATAACATACATCGTGTCTGAAACCAAAATATGAAAACAACAAAATATCATAGTACATATCCCAGAACAAGTTTGTAAAGCGGAGACAGTGTATGTGTATGATGTGCCGCTACCGCGCCGACTCCTTCCCCTTTGATGAAGAGGTACCTGAAACCAAAACTGAAAACTGTAAGCACGAAGATTAGTGAGTTCCCCCATCGTACCACATAACATACATATATTGTCAGGCATATCTGGGTGCTCGACCTACCCCTTTGGTCATCTCGACCGGATGCTGACTAGCATATCTGGGTGCTGGTCTCCCCTTCGGTCCTCTCGACCGGATACTGGGGACTATCTCCCCTACTGTCCCTAGCACATAGCATCATATCATACTAGCACGTAGACATATCAGGTAGTAGAAAACCTAGATGAATATCACACAGACAATCATCTAATCATACAACTCCTACTAATGGGCCGACATTGTGGTCGTAGACCCACCGCTACTGGAAGGTAACTCACCTCGAAGTAGCTGATGATCTGCGCGAGAACTAACTATCTGCTGCTGTTGCTCCGGAAATCCTCCAGCTATAATTCCCACAAACACTCAATCAAACCCTACTAACTATCCTTGGGGTAAAATGACCATCTTACCCCCGACCAAGTCAAAGTCAAAGTCAACTACCACTTGACCTGACTCGCCAAGTTGGCTCGCCAACTCGCCGAGTCCTTATCCTTCCATTTGTCCTTATACCAATCTCTACTCGTTGAGTTGTATGAACAACTCGTCGAGTTCATCTTCAACTGATAAACAGGTCCTGTCTTTGACTCGGCGATTTGTATGAACAACTCCTCGAATTCATCTTCATCCATATGAAGATTGCCTTGGACTCGCCGAGTCCCATAAATATCCCAAACAATGGCTTAGTCCAGAACATTCGGTCACTCCCCGAGACTCCCTAAAACCTTTCCATACTCAACTAGGTCCTTTTGACCCTTAACTGATTTGGGACTTAATCTTGGACTCGCCGAGTCCAAGGATGGACTTGCCGAGTCTGTCGCATATTCTCACTAGATCTTTGATTTCTGATGTACAACTCTTGATCATAGGATAGATCTATGCTCCTAGGACCGTTCTAGCACGTAAAGTTACAACCTTTACGTGCTTGCATGGGACTTTAAGCTCAAAAGGTCCTAAAACAATCCCTTAAGTTGCATGGAGCCTTTCTTGGGTGAAAGAGCACCCCCTTTCTGCTTTGTGACCTCTCAAGGGTCCTCGATCCGTACCCTCATCCCCAACCATGCTTGCATTCATGGTTGGCTAGCTAAAATGGCTCATAAAGCCCTAAAACTACACAAAATGGGATCTAGCATTTGGAAGAACAAGGTACAAACTTTTTACCTTGAATGGGCTGCAAATGATGCATAAATTCGGATCCCCTTTAGTCCTTTCTTTCTCCTTCAAGCTTCTCTTGGATCACAAGAACACCAAACTCACTTCAAATGCTCTAGTTTGCTTCAACAACGGCTAGGGTTTGCTATGGGGGTCCTCTAGGAGTAAATGGGACGAAGGAGGCCGGGTTAAAGTGTTTAAATAGGATGCAAACCTTCATATTAAGGTTTTTGTCCAGACAGGGTCTACTCGCCGAGTCCGGGAACCGACTCGCCGAGTCTACAGCTTAGACCCTGCGTCTTATCCCGCTTCTACTCAGCGATTTGGTCCTTCAACTCGTCGAGTCCAAGGCCAAAAATGCAAATATTTAAAGAGTTAATTAAAAAGAATACGTACCAAGAACCAAGTGCTACAAATCTCCTCCCACTTATTTTATACTTCATCCTCGAAGTCTGTTGCTCGTTCCTGAAATAGCTCGGGGTAGTGCTCCATCATCTCTTCCACCGGCTCCGAAGTCCACTCCGATCCCTTCCGGTGCTGCCATTGCACCTTCACGAGCTCCACCCTCTTGTTCCTCAAATCCTTCGACTTCCGGTCGAGGATTGCCACTGGCCTCTGAATGTAATTTAGGTTGTCATCAACCTGAATATCCTATAGGGGTACCACCGACGAGTCATCTACCAGGCACTTCCGCAGCTAGGAGACATGGAAAGTGTTGTGGATCTGACTGAGTTCGGCTGGCAGATCCAGCTTGTACGCTACCTTTCCCACCCAGGCTACAACCCTGAATGGTCCAATGTACCTTGGGCCCAACTTGCCCCGCTTCCTGAATCGGATGATACCTTTCCAAGGAGACACCTTCAGAAGAACCATATCCCCGACCTGGAACTCTAGGTCTGAACGGCGCTTGTCGGCATAACTTTTCTGCCGAATCTGTGCAGTCTGAATCCTACTCCGAACCTGTTGAATCCTCTCGGTCGTCTTGAGCACCACTTTGGTGCTCCCCATGACCCTCTGGCCAACTTCACCCTAACATATCGGGGTCCTGCACCTCCTCCCGTACAACATCTTGAAGGGAGGACGGTCAATACTCGTGTGGTAGATGTTGTTGTATGAGAACTCAGCCAAAGGGAGATAAGTATCCCAGCTACCACCGAAGTCTAGCACACACGCCCGTAACATATCCTCCAGAGTTTAGATGGTCCGCTCAATCTGACCATCCGTCTGCGGGTGAAAAGCATTGCTAAAATGCAGACGAGTACCCAGCTCGTCATGGAACTTCTTCCCAAACCTGGAGTTAAACCGTACATCTCTGTCTGAAATCACAGAGACTGTCACTCCGTGCCATGCCACCACCTCTCGAATGTAGATATCGGCCAACCTTTCTGCTGAAATACTCTCCTGGATCGGTATGAAGTGGGCGCTCTTGGTCAACCGATCCATGATGACCCATATAGAATCCACTCCCCATTCGGTTCTGGGAAGCTTGGTGATAAAATCCATCGTGATGTCCTCCCATTTCCACAGCAGAATATCCAACGGCTGCATCTTACCATGTGGCCTCTGGTGCTCGGCCTTGACCTTCCTGCAGGTCAAGCACCGCTCAACGTACCAAGCTACATCCCGTTTCATGCAAGGCCACTAATAGTCTAGATGAAGATCTCTATACATATCCGTCGCCCCGGGATGAATGGAGAATCGAGATTTGTGTGCCTCCTCCATCAGAACTTGGCGCACACCCCCGAGATATGGCACCCACACCCTGCGGTGTAGTGTCAATAACCCTCGGCTATCAAAATCGAAGGAGGAAACCTGACCCACTATACACTCGCTCTTCCGATGTTCCTTCTTCATAGCCTCCTGCTGAGCCTCCCAAATATTCTCTAACAACGGAGTCACCACTGTCATCTTCATGCATACGCCTCTGATCGGCATTGCCTTGCGGCTTAGTGCATCGGCCACCACATTGGCCTTCCCTGGGTGATAAAGGATCTCAGAATCATAATCCTTCACCATGTCCAACCACCGATGCTGCCTCATGTTAAGATTCGGCTGATCCATGAGGTACCTCAAACTCTTGTGGTCCGTGTAAATGGTACACCGGACTCCATAGAGGTAATGCCGCCAAATCTTGAGGGCGAAGACAACCGCCCCCAACTGTAAATCGTATGTCGGGTAGTTCGCCTCGTGAGGCTTCAGTTGCCTCGAAGCATAAGCAATGTGTAGCACCTGGTTCCTGGTATGTAAATCTTATTTGAGTGTTTTCCATTTTTAGCCTTGGACTCGGCGAGTCATAGGTCCGACTCGCCGAGTAGAGTCGGGACCCGGGAAACGTTTTAAGTTGGCGACTCGGCGAGTCCATATCCTGGACTCGGCGAGTCACCGTTGTTGGATGAAACCCTAGGTTTCAAGGGTTTACACCCTATTTAAACTCTCATTCCGCCCCAATCTCGCCCCCATTCACCCTCAGAGCCCTATACCTTGTTCAAGAGTTGTTTCTTTGTGTGTTTGAAGCATTTGGTGTGCTCTCTTGAAGTTTTGGAGTGGGAAAAGAGTAGATCAAGAAGAAGACAAGGAGATCAAGCATCTTTGAGCTTTCTCAGTGTGTTCCCTAAGGTATGACTCGATTTTCCCTTTGTCTTCATGCTTATAGTCCCTTATAGCTCCATTAAAGTCTTTCTTGAACCATTTCCAAGCTTGTGTATGTTTGGGGGTTCGTAATAAGTTGAGTAACCTCTAGATCTAGGCGTGGTTAAGCTCCAGGAGCTCAGATCTACTACCTTTATGGACCCATGTTGCGTGAAAACCTTAGATCTACTCTTTTGGTGCATTTTGAACCCTAAAACCCTCATGGATGGATATTTACACGTAAAGTTGGAAACTTTACGTGTTATTCATGCTCTAGGAGCCCAGATCTATGAATGGCATGGACTGGATTCGAGCAAAATCGTGTTTATGGCTCTTGCATGAAGAAGACTCGGTGAGTCGCTCATCTGACTCGGCGAGTCTAGTCGCGAGTCTCCGAGATTGTCCCCTTTTAGGTGTGTCGAGTTGTGTAGTGAGTCCAGGGTGGACTCGGTGAGTTGGAAGCCAAAACTCACCCATAATGGAACTTGGTGAGTCGATGCCCAGACTCAGCGAGTTCAAGGCAATCTCCTTAGATCAAGAACAGACTCGGCGAGTTGTTCATACAACTCGGCGAGTCACAGTATAAATTATTCATCGGGTGAAGATGAACTCGACGAGTTGTTCATACAACTCGGCGAGTAAGATGAAGGACTTGAACATCAGTTTGGAAGGAGAACTCGTCGAGTAAACGCCTAACTCAACGAGTAGAAGCAGAATCCAGGTCAGTCGTTTGGACAGGGACTCGGCGAGTTGGTGAGCCAACTCGGCAAGTCGGGTCAACTGAAAGTTGACTCTGATTTTGACTTAGGGCGTGATCAGAGGTAAAATGGTCATTTTACCCAAAGGGCAGTTAGCAGTTTTTGACTAAGTGTTTGGTGGGAATTACAGCTGGAGGATTTCCGGAGGAATAGCAGCAGACAGACTATTACCACATAGATCAGCAGCTACGAGGTGAGTTACCTTCCAGTAGCGGTGGGTCTAAGGCCACAATGTCGGCCCATCGATAGGAGATGTGTGATTAGATGATTGTCTTTGTGATATTCATCTAGGGTTTCTACTACCTGTGTTATGTTTATGTGTTAGTGACAGTAGGGGGAGATAGTCCCACAGAACACCGGTCGATAGGGCCGAAGGGGCGGTCATGCCCAACCATGCTAGATAGACTATGGGATATATCTGCTATGTGGTAGTAGTAGGGGGTGAAATAGTCCCCAGTATCCGGTCGAGAGGACCGAAGGGGAGGCCAGAACCCAGATTTACTAGGCAGTATCCGATCGAGAGGACCGAAGGGGAGCCCAGCACCCAGATATGTTAGGCAGTATCCGGTCGAGAGGACCGAAGGGGTAGGTCGGGCACCCAGATATGCCTGACAATTTATGTGTGTTATGTGATTGTATGGTATATGGTACAATAGGGGAACTCACTAAGCTTTGTGCTTACAGTTTACAGTTTTGGTTTCAGATACCTCTTCTTCGAAGGGGAAGGAGTTGGTGCGGTAGCGGCACATCATGCACACACGCTGGTTTCCGCATCTATTGGATTTCTCTGGGATTTATACTCTGATATTTTGATTGGTTGTATGATTTGGCTTTTAGACACGCTTTACGATGTGATGTGGTTTGATCAAACAATGTTTTTAATTATTAACGTTTTCTAAAGTAATGTTTTAAAAATGAAATTTTTGGACGTAAAAATTGGGTCGTTACAAGTTGGTATCAGAGCCCTGGTTTGAGGGATTCAGACACACCTGCGGGGGTGTTTGAACTCAAATCGAGGGATTAAAAGATTTTTGGAAAGAGAAAATGTTTTCTAAAAGGTTAAGTAAAGGGTTTTAAGAAAGAACAGTGTGTGTGATGTGCGCGACCGGCCGAGCTCAAGTAAGTATTCCCCAATGTACCCATACAAATTTATTTATGTTTATCAGTTTCTGTAGAACAGCATGCTAGAATAGGACTAAGGATCTAGGAGTGATGCCTTATGTGCCTGCTTTATGTGCTTCAGTATATGAAAGAGTTGCATGCTAGAGTTGAGTAGACAGCAGTAGGGTAGCTTGTTTAGGTTATTCCTGATAGTATGAGTTTAGCATTGTATGCTAGTTCAGTTCTCTCTATGAGGATAGAGTTGCTTGAGATTGTTTTTCTTACGTCCAAATGTTGTTTGCTTTGTGCTATGTGGGCTTTGAAGTGATGGGAGTTAACTGTTAGGTGAATATGTTAAAGTCACATGTGATCAGGGTTGAATAATCTCAGAGTGTTGGATTTGACTCTATTGCGTAGCTCTTGTTTGAGTCCTAACCGTTGTAGAGAAGAGTCCCTTACTCGAAGGATTATCCGAGCCTCAGCACATGTGATTGTATTCAGGTAATAGTTAATTGGCATCACCAGAAGGCCTTCAGCAGCTGAGGACTAGGTTGGGTGGAATCAGAGGTTTCCTAGGGTAGGCCTAGGATAAAGAGTAGCAGTGATCAGCGGTAGGGGAAGGGACCTGGTTGAGTCGAGGCGGTCCTTGGGGAAGGTACGGATAGATGTGGAAGGTAGTATGGGCCCGTACTACTGAAAGTAGAGGATCCGTACCCGAACTGAGGAAGGTTAAGATAAGGCTAAGGAACTTGTAGTGGGTGGGATCCCTCCAGGGGTATCAGTATCGCTAACAGTTGTTATTTCTTTGTATTTCAAAATGGTGGTACTACGCCCGAGGCCAGTAGTTGGCAGTTCAGGAGAGGGATCGGGTTCGGGATCCGGTTCTGAGCCAGTAGATGAGAGGCTGCGCGAGTTCATCGCGTCGAAGATCACCAGAGGTATCCTTGAGTCGACCCCCATTATCTTCGGGTCGATCAAGGAGGGGATATTGGACATGATGGAGGATCGCCTCCAGGCATTTAGGAGTGACATAGCATCCGGTCAGTCGGGATCTCGCACACTGTCCTTCAAGGACTTTCGGGGCAGTCGTGCACCGGACTTTCATGGGGCGAAGGACAAAATAGCTGCCAGACGATTGATTGCAGACACTGAGTCTGCACAGTTGACTAGTTTCTGCCCCGAGGGGTCGAAGGTGAGGTATGCAGCAGAATGTTTACGAGACTAAGCTCAAGATTGGTGGGACTTAGTGGGTGACTCTTTGGGAGCCTCAACTATCGAGGCTATGACATGGTCGGACTTTGTGACTAGGTTCAGGGCAGAGTTTGCACCGGATGTCGAGCTTCAGCAGCTGGCCAGAGAGTTTTTGGACATGAGACAGACGACGGAGACCATGGCGGAGATCACCGCCAAGTTCCGGGAGAGGGCACTGTTGGTGCCCCAATATGCGGGCGATGAGGACATGAGGAGGACCCGCTATCATGACATGCTCCGGGCTGATATTCGAGAGCACGTTAGTTTTTCAGCTTGCCCCACCTTGGACTCCATGATTGCCAGGGCGAGGGAGAGGGAGATAGATTTGGAGCACATCCAGAAACAGAAGGCGAACGAGGGACAGCCAGGAGGGGCTTCGGGGAAGAAGCCCAAGGGATTAGATGTGGGGCCGAAAGGCCAACACGGACGGGGCCGCTGCAGGAAATGCGGCAAGATGCACGAGGGGGCGTGCAGGTTGGGATCATCAGGCTGCTACAAGTGCGACAAGTCTGGGCACTTTAGCAGGGATTGCACTGCTCCGGCAGCAGTTATTCAGACGTCTGAGTTGTTGTGTTTCCACTGCAACCAGAGGGGCCACAAGAAGGACAATTGCCCCCAGTTGACAGTTTCAGCGCCGGTAAAGGTGCCAGCTCCAGCGACCCTACGGATCACAGATGGCTGGCAGGGCAAGGCAGAGACTCCCGTGGTGAGGAGCCGGGCATTTCAACTGACCGCCGAGGAGGCACGCACTGCACCCGATGTGGTGACGGGCATGATTCTTTCCTTCTCATTTATTTATATGATGATATGATATTGATATGTGCTTGGTTTATGTATATATATATATATATATATATATATATATATATATATATGTATTAGGATCGTTCCATGTGAACGATATCCCAGTCCAGGTGTTGTTCGACTCGGGTGCTACCCGATCGTTTGTTTCCTTTGCGCTTAGCAAGAAGTTCACGGAGTCTTCGGGTATTTTGGATTGCCCTTTAGAGGTAGAGATTGCCGATGATCGATCGGTGCGAGCATCAGCATTGTTCAGGGATTGTGTTTTGAGGTTATTTGAGGAGCGTTATCTGGTGGACTTGGTTCCCATTCCGTTGCTTGGGAACAAGGTGATTATAGGCATGGATTGGTTTACCCCTAATAGGGCGGTGATAGATTGCGTGCAGCAGCTAGTGCGAGTCAGGACCCCAGGTGGGGGAGAGTTAGTGATTCATGGCGAGAGGCCATAGTGTGGACCCGCAGTATGTTCAGCAGCGAGGGCTAGATGCTACCTTCAGCAGGGATGTGCAGGATATGTCGCGTATGTGATGGATACCCGGGAGGCGGGTAAGGCGACAGTGAGCGAGGTTCCGGTAGTGCGAGATTTCACAGATGTTTTCCCAAAGGAGCTTCTTGGGATACCTCCGGAGCGACACGTGGAGTTTAGGATTAACCTCGTTCCTGGTGCGGCTCCGATAGCCAAGGCACCATATCGGTTGGCTCCTCCTGATATGTAGGAGTTGTCTACGCAGCTGCAGGAGCTGCTAGACAAGGGATTCATTAGACCGAGCAGTTCACCCTGGGGAGCCCCGATTCTGTTTGTGAAGAAGAAGGACGAGTCGCACTGGATGTGTATAGATTATCGGGAGTTCAACAAGGTAACGGTGAAGCCTCACGAGGCGCCGATCTTAGCCCTGCCCGAGGGCGTGGAGGATTTTGTGGTATATTGCGATGCATCGATCTCAGGCTTAGGCACAGTGTTGATGCATAGGGGGCACGTCATTGCTTATGCCTCGAGGCAGCTGAAGCCTCACGAGGTGAACTACCCGACGCATGATTTAGAGTCGGGGGCGGTGGTCTTCGCCCTCAAGATATGGCGGCATTACCTCTACAGGGTTCGATGTACCATTTACACGGACCACAAAAGTTTGAGGTACATCATGGATCAGCCGAATCTGAACATGATGCAGTGTCGGTGGTTGGACGTGGTGAAGGATTATGATTGCGAGATCCTTTACCACTCGGGGAAGGCCAATGTGGTGGCCGATGCGCTTAGCTGCAAGGCGGCGCCGATCAAGGATGTTTGCATGAGGATGACTGTGGTGACTCCCCTGTTGGAGTAGATTCGGGAGGCTCAACAGGAGGCTATGAAGGAGGAGCATCGGAAGAGTGAGTGAATAGTGGGTCAAGTCACCTCCTTTGATTATGATAGTCGGGGGTTATTGACACTACACCATAGAGGTGTGGGTGCCGTATCATGGAGGAGTGCACCAGATCTTGATGGAGGAGGCGCACAAATCCCGATTCTCTATTCATCCAGGGGCGACGAAGATGTATCGGGATCTTCGCCTAAACTATTGGTGGCCCTGCATGAAGCAGGATGTGGCATGGTACGTCAAGCGGTGTCTGACCTGCAGGAAGGTCAAGGCCGAGCATCAGAGACCGCACGACAAGATGCAGCCGTTAGACATCCCGTTGTGGAAATGGTAGGATATTACGATGGATTTTATCACTAAGCTTCCACGAACGGTGCGAGGATTAGATTCGATTTGGAATCATCGTCGATCGGTTGACCAAGAGCGCCCATTTTATTCCGATTCCGGAGAGTATCTCGGCCGAAAAGTTGGTCGATATCTATATCAGGGAGATAGTGGCGCGGCACGGGGTGCCAGTGTCAGTGATATCAGATCGAGATGTGCGGTTCACTTCCAGTTTTTGGAAGAAGTTTCTGTTGGGTTTTGAGCAATCTAACACTTCCTAAGTGTGCATGCAACCCTAATAAACCTTGGATCTATGTTTGTCTAAATACATGCAAAATAATAATTTTCCAAGGTTTATAACCTATCTAACATGGCACGGGGAACATTTCAACATAAAAGAGTTAGAAGAGATTACATACCTTTTGATGAGTTGGGTTCTTAGGAGTTTGAGGGCCAAGCACCAATAGTGTGAATGCCTCAAATGGAATCACAAACACCACAAACTCTTGGAAAACTTTGAGAGAGTATACACACTCTTGTATTTTCGGCCACACACATGCACACACACACTAGATCACTAGTTTTCTCTTTTGCTTCATTTCATGCTCCATAAGCATGCTTATATAGTATGCATGGTTAGGGTGAAACCCTAATAACCCATGTCTTTTCCTTTTCCAAGGATCCATGGGTTAAAAGCTCCATGGATCATCCATGGACTTCCACATAAGCCTAGCCCATTAAAAAATGAGTATTAGCCCACACTATATAAAACAAATAGCCCATAATTTAATTAGTATTCCTTTTAATCTCTAAATTAATCCATAATTAATTTAAGACTAAAACTAATTAAATAACGTAACTTCATATTAATATATTATAACTCATAATATATTAATAAACATATGTGTATAACTCTCATAAAATTATCCATAATAGTTTGGATGAGATGCAACCCAAATGGACCATACCGGTCGGGTCAAGTATATACCAAATAAGTTATGGACTTAGACACCTTATCCAACAGACTCCCACTTGGATAAGTCTAATAACTATATTTGCCTATAACTTCAGGAACCAACCAACAATCGTAGCTCTCGAAAACTCCCTCGAACAATGAAGACTCTGTCGAACTATGAAGCGCCATTTTAGATAAGTGATCACATAATCCTCTGTTCTCATGATATCAGCCGGACAAACACATGGAACTATGTCTTGCTTATTGTCTAGCAGTTGTTTCTCTATTTTCCGATTTGTTTGACGAAGAACTTCACTGAACACATCGGTTTAGTTCTGACCAGGCCTGGTTCATGGGTCAACACAAAATCATCGAGGGGCCCAGATATCGCTTCTATTTCTAGAAGGAACAGATAAACTTCGACTGATATGCTTGTTCTACTACTTATTGAATTGTACACAAAGGCACGTTTTATAACATCAAGTTACTGATGCGTTTACGTGCAATCAATGCACAACCAACTCATAGGTAACAACTCATATCTCTAGGTTTAAAGATTTATATGATGTTATCGTCTCACGATCACTCGAGATAAATTCCATGAAGTGATACAAGTGAGCGTGGGTTTATACCAATACTCATAACTTATGAGTACTCATGAATGTTGCAGCAACCATTGCCATGTCTAAACACCTTTAAGGCATCTACAAACCCAATTCATGACAATCTTGATTCATACCTACTTCCGACGTATGATCGATTGTGGAGGTTTGAATAAATTAATTATTCTGGAAGTCAAAACATGCAAAACTGAAACAATAGTAAATAATTGACAATGATAGTAACACTTTACTCATAAATAAATCACAAATTTTATTCATCATCAAACGTCGATTACATTTTACAAGTTTCAGGAAAACTATCTAATCTGTAAAACTAATATCGTCCCTCAGCCCGATGCGTCTCGCATGCTGAAAATGCTTAACCCTCGTCAGTCCCTTCGTAAGGGGATCTGCAGGATTCTCATCTGACGATATCCTCCTTGTCACAAGGAGTCCTTCTTCAATCTTGTGCCTTATAAAGTGATATTTTCTGTCAATGTGTCGGGATCTGCCATGATCTCTTGGTTCCTTGGCTAAGATAACCGCAGCATTGTTGTCACATAAAATCTCTATAGGTTCCTTAATAGCTGGTACAACTCCAAGGTCTCCGATGAAGTTCTTTAGCCATATCGCCTCCTTCGCTGCTTCACTCGCTGCTATATACTCTGATTCACAAGTCGAATCAGCCACCGTCTCCTGCTTGGAACTCTTCCAAGAAATTGCCCCTCCATTTAAGGTAAAGATCCAGCCCGACTGAGAGCGGAAATTATCCCTATCAGTCTGAAAACCAGCATCACTATACCCTAATATTCTCAAGTCATCATTGCCACCAAGGGTAAGGACCCAATCCTTAGTCCTCCGCAGGTACTTGAGAATGTTCTTTACCGCGGTCCAATGAGCTTTGCCAGGGTTCCCCTGATACCTGCTGACCATGCTCAAAGCAAATGCCACATCAGGACGGGTACAAGTCATAGCATACATGATCGAGCCAACTGCGGAAGTATATGGTAATTGGCTCATCTCAGCTATCTCTGCCTTTGTACTCGGACTCTGAGTCTTACTCAGTTTGGTATTGCTTTGGATCGGTAAATCTCCTTTCTTGGAATTCTCCATGTTGAACCTTTTCAACACCTTATCCAAGTAGATACTCTGACTAAGTCCAATTAGTCTTCTACTCCTTTCTCTTAATATCCTTATCCCTAGGATATAGGTAGCCTCCCCTAGGTCCTTCATAGCAAAGCACTTCCCAAGCCAGGACTTAACCTCCTGCAAGGTTGGGATGTCATTTCCTATGAGTAGTATGTCATCCACATACAGTACCAAGAAGCTAACTATACTCCCACTAGCTCTGACATACACGCAAGACTCATCTTCGCTTCTCAAGAAGCCAAACTCTTTTACCTTCTCATCAAAACAAAGATTCCAGCTACGAGATGCTTGTTTTAATCCATAAATGGATTTCTTAAGCTTGCATACTCTATTAGGGTACTCTGCATTGACAAAACCCTCTGGCTGATTCATGTACACATCCTCAGCCAACTTTCCATTAAGGAAAGCGGTTTTGACATCCATTTGCCATATTTCATAATCATGAAATGCTGCAATGGCTAACATAACCCTAATGGACTTAATCTTTGCTACCGGCGAGAAGGTTTCATCATAATCAATACCTTGAGTTTGAGTAAAACCCTTCGCAACCAGTCGAGCCTTATAAGTATGCACTTTTCCTTCCATGTCGGTCTTCTTCTTGAAGATCCATTTGCACCCGACTGTTTTACGGCCCGGTACATTGTCAACCAAGTTCCAAACTTGATTGTCATACATGGACTGTATCTCGCTGTCCATAGCCTCCTTCCATTTAGCAGACTCCGGGCCTGCCATGGCTTCCTCAACACTGCTAGGTTCATCCAAATTTACTAGTGTACTATCACTAATAAACGTATCACCTTCCGCAGTAATATGAAAACCATAATAAAACGAAGGTGTGTTCCTAACCCGTGTGGAACGTCTCGGAGGTACAGACTCGTCAGCTGGATCAACAGGAGTTTCTTCCTCAGGTTGATTGCTAGTGTCTGAGGTTCCTTCACCAATTGATTCTTGAATTTCTTCAAGATCAATCTGCCTCCCACTGTCTCCTTGGCTTATAAATTCTTTCTCGCGAAAGATCCCTCTTCGTGCTACAAAGACCACATTCTCACTGGGTCTGTAGAAAAGGTAACCGAAGGATTTCTGTGGGTAGCCGATGAAAATACACCTTTCACTTCGGGGTTCAAGCTTATCATGAGCTTCGCGCCTCACGAAAGCTTCGCAACCCCAAATTTTGATGTGGTCCAAATTGGGAACCTTCCCAGTCCACATCTCATGAGGTGTTTTGGTAACCTTCTTTGTAGGGACTAGATTAAGGATATGGGCGGCAGCCTCTAAGGCATACCCCCAAAAAGAGATTGGTAACGAAACTCGACTCATCATAGAGCGAACCATGTCCAACAAGGTACGATTACGCCTCTCAGCTACACCATTCAGCTGTGGTGTCCTGGGAGGAGTCAATTGTGAGACAATCCCACACTCCTTAAGATAGTCAAGGAACTCGGTACTAAGATACTCACCACCTCGATCGGATCGAAGCATCTTAATGTTCCTGCCCAATTGATTTTCTACTTCCTGCTTGAATTCCTTAAACCTTTCAAAGGTTTCGGACTTGTGTTTGATTAAGTAGACATACCCATATCTACTATAATCATCAATAAAAGTCACATAATACCGATTAGCATCCTTTGTGGCGGTTTTGAATGGCCCACATATATCAGTATGTATTATGTCCAACAAACCCTCACCCCTCTCACAAGTTCCAGTGAAGGGTGATTTTGTCATTTTTCCAAGTAGACAAGATTCACAACTATCATCTGATTTGAGGTCAAATGATTCCAAGACTCCACTCTTTTGGAGTTGTCCTATGCGTTTCTTGTTTACATGTCCAAGACGACAATGCCACAATGATGCTTTATCTAGGCTAGTAGAAGAATCAATATACAACACATTATTTCCTAAGTTGTCTACAATCGACACAGTTTCATACACGCCATCACAAGGTAATGCTTTAAAATAAAACACATTATTAAAGAAAGCATTAATACCACCACATTCATTATCAAACGAAAAGGTAAAACCTTGTTTGTACAAAGCATGAAAAGAAATAATATTCCTCGCCATTTCAGACGAGTACACACATTTATTCAAATCTAATTTTAACCCGTTATTAAGCAACAAAGTATAAACTCCAATCTTGGAAACAGGTGAAGCCTTCCTATTCCCCATGATTAAGTTTATCTTCCCGTGCTCCACATCCTCACTTCTTCTTAGGCCCTGCAAATCAGAACATATGTGAATACCACATCCTGTATCAAGCACCCAAGAGTTAGAATATGTTGAGTAATTAGACAATATAGTGTAAATACCTGCATAGGTGGGTTTCACTTTCCCATCCTTTAGATCCTGCAAGTACTTAGGGCAGTTTCGCTTCCAGTGTGCCTTTTCATGGCAATAAAAGCATTCAGCATCCTTTGGAATGGCAGAAGGAGTGACAGAACCGTTCTTAGTCTTTGATGAGGAGCCTTCAAGAGACTTTCCCTTGGTACCCTTCGAAGGGTGCTTCCTCTTTTTCCCTTTGCCTTGCCCAATAGCTAAAACAGGGGTAGAAGTTGGAGTAGGAGTAGTAGAGGTAACAACCGCTTTACCCTTAAGACCGGTTTCAGCGGTCTTCAAGAGTCCTTGAAGCTTGCTGAGGGTAACTTCCTCCTTGTTCATATGATATGTCATTCGAAAATGATCATAACAAGAAGGCAAGGAGTGCAAAATGATGTCAATTGCTAACTCCTCGGGGATGTTAACATTCAGCTTCAGCAAACGGTCCACATACCTTTGCATCTTTTGCATGTGGCTCGTGACGGATTCACCGTCCTTCATGCGGGTAGTTATTATGGAGGAGATTATTTCATACCGCTCCTGACGAGCACTCTGATGGTACCTTTCCATCAGGTCTTGGTGCATCTCAAAAGGGTAGAAATCTTCATATGACTTTTGGAGCTCGGCTGTCATCGTGGCCATCATGATACATGCCACCTTAGTAGCATCTCTCTCATGAGTCCTGAATTCAGCGATCTCCTCAGGAGTAGCAGTAGACTCATCAAGTTCTTTTAACTCCTTATCGAGGACATATTCCTTGTCCTCGTAACGAGTAACCATCCTGATGTTCCTAATCCAATCCATGAAGTTGGAACCATCAAAGATGACCCTCCCACAAAGATTCATGAGAGAGAAAGAACCAGTTGGGTTAGAGCCTGAAGCATTAGTGTTGGAAGACATCTGAAAGAAGAAAGTAAGTTTAGATTAGATATTTAGGATCCTTAATAAGACACCCAAATGTAATATTAAGGCTAGGATCCAATCACAATATATTACACTTAGAAGAGGGATGCCGTAATCTAAGTAATAATATATTTGAAAGGTAGGTGAATGACGATTCACCAATTTCCACCATGAAAACGAAATGATTTATTAGGTTTAATTGGATTTGAAATTCCTAGATTCTTTTGAGATTCATTGAACTTTTCAATGGCATGTTTCAATCTCGATTGTGCCCTTCAAGTTTTGTGACTGGGATGCCGAGGATCACAAAACAAGGTGTGAATAACCATGCTAACTCACTTGGTACTCTTAATATTATCACCTAATCAATGTGCCGGTTAACCACACACGCTCCATTGATCTATGACAACATTAAGTCACCCTTCGTGATCCTTACTAGTCCTAGTTAGTGTGCCGGTTAACCACACACGCTCCACCAACGACTTGGTAAGGTACAAAGTGTGAATTCCATGGATTAGCACCATGTTCACATTTTCCTAAAATAACTAAGATTGGGAATTAAAAGAGTTTAGTTATTTTATAATATTCATTATACTTTTAATGAGGATTTAAAGTCATTGTTCTACCCGTTCGGCTAACGACCCTCCACCGATCAAGCAAGCGGTGGGTGAGAGTATACACCCATTAAGTCGCCATTTTATAGGCAACAACCTTATACCCACCTTATAGACCGGCTTCGTGAATGAGGCCTACTAACGGTAAAACGACTTATTCTTATACATATATATATAATAATTAACCATTAATGTTATAAATAGTATAAGGGTTGAATTTTAACTATTAAAATTCTAAGGTTTGGAATTAAAGTTTATTAAAGTGTGTGAAACTTTACAAATTCCAAAACTTGAGGGCAAGTTTTGTAACTTTGCAAAACTCTTCATTTCATAACTTATGAATTAAAGGTTCATAAAAATGAAGACTCTTCATTTTCATGTAACTTATGTGTTTTAAGTGTGTGTTAAATGAAAGTGACCTTTGGTAATCCATAACTTGAGGACAAATTATGGACTCCATTAAAACACATAAATGATCAAGAATTAATTCTAAACAATTCAGCAAATAATTCCTATCATTTTCTAAATTCATAAGAACATGAACATGATCATCAAAAATTCAAGAATTATATGAACACATAAAATCATGGAATTTTGATATATGCTATTGTAAATGGATTAGAACAACCATTACACCAACTAAAATAAGTTTTATAACACAAAACAGTTTAGGGTAATGTTTCTAGTCCATTTCCAGCAGCAAAAGTCGAGATTCTGCATTCTTTCGATCCTACTCGTCGAGTGCACGAACTGACTCGTCGAGTAGGTTGAAGTTTGCCTTGGACTCGGCGAGTCCCCCCAATGGACTCGGCGAGTCTACCATGCAGACAGCAACGATTTCGACTTTTTTCAATATTTTGCATCAAGTATCAAACAAGCAAGCCTAGGCTCTGATACCACTGTTGGGTTTTGAGCAATCTAACACTTCCTAAGTGTGCATGCAACCCTAATAAACCTTGGATCTATGTTTGTCTAAATACATGCAAAATAATAATTTTCCAAGGTTTATAACCTATCTAACATGGCATGGGGAACATTTCAACATAAAAGAGTTAGAAGAGATTACATACCTTTTGATGAGTTGGGTTCTTAGGAGTTTGAGGGCCAAGCACCAATAATGTGAATGCCTCAAATGGAATCACAAACACCACAAACTCTTGGAAAACTTTGAGAGAGTATACACACTCTTGTATTTTCGGCCACACACATGCACACACACACTAGATCACTAGTTTTCTCTTTTGCTTCATTTCATGCTCCATAAGCATGCTTATATAGTATGCATGGTTAGGGTGAAACCCTAATAACCCATGTCTTTTCCTTTTCCAAGGATCCATGGGTTAAAAGCTCCATGGATCATCCATGGACTTCCACATAAGCCTAGCCCATTAACAAATGAGTATTAGCCCACACTATATAAAACAAATAGCCCATAATTTAATTAGTATTCCTTTTAATCTCTAAATTAATCCATAATTAATTTAAGACTAAAACTAATTAAATAACGTAACTTCATATTAATATATTATAACTCATAATATATTAATAAACATATGTGTATAACTCTCATAAAATTATCCATAATAGTTTGGATGAGATGCAACCCAAATGGACCATGCCGGTCGGGTCAAGTATATACCAAATAAGTTATGGACTTAGACACCTTATCCAACAGTTTCATGATGAGTTGGGCACTCGTCTGCATTTTAGCACCGCCTTTCACCCGCAGACGGATGGTCAGAGTGAGCGGACCATCCATACTTTGGAGGATATGTTGCAGTCATGCGTGTTAGATTTCGGTGGTAGCTGTGATACCTATCTTCCCTTGGCTGAGTTCTCGTACAACAACAGCTACCACGTGAGTATTGATCATCCCTCATTCGAGATGTTGTACGGTCGGAGGTGCAGGACCCCGATATGCTGGGGTGAAGTTGGCCAGAGGGTCATGGGGAGCACCGAGGTGGTGCTCAAGATGACCGAGAGAATCCAGCAGGTTCGGAGCAGGCTTCAGACTGCGCAGAGTCGGCATAATAGTTACACCGACAAGCATCGATTAGACCTGAATTCCAGGTCGGGGATATGGTTCTCCTGAAGGTGTCACCTTGGAAAGGCGTCATTCAATTCAGGAAGCGGGGCAAGTTGGGCCCGAGATTCATCGGACCGTTCAGGGTTGTAGCCTGGGTGGGCAAGGTGGCATATAGGCTGGATCTGCCAGCCGAGATCAGCCAGATTCACAGCACCTTCCATGTCTCCCAGCTGCGGAAGTGTCTCGTGGATGATTCAGCGGTGGTGCCATTAGAGGATATACAGGTTGATCACATCCTGAATTACATTGAGCGCCCAGTCGCAATCCTCGACCGGAAGTCTAAGGATCTAAGGAACAAGAGGGTGGAGCTAGTGAAAGTGCAATGGCAGCATCGCAAGGGTTCGGAATGGACTTGGGAGCCGGTGGAAGAAATGATGGAGCATTACCCCGAGCTGTTTCAGGATCGAGCGGCAGACTTCGAGGATGAAGTCTAGAATAAGTGGGGGAGATTTGTAGCACCTGGTTCCTGGTACGTGAAATTTATCTAAGTATTTGTCATTTTTACCCTTGGACTCGGCGAGTTGTAGGTCCGACTCGCCGAGTAGGGACGGGGTCCGGGGGCACGTTTAAGTTGGCGACTCGGCGAGTCCATATTCTGGACTCAGCGAGTCACCGTTGTCTGTTGAAACTATAAATTTCAAGGGTTTGCACCCTATTTAAACCCTCTTATCCGCCTCTAAGCTCGCCCCCTTCACCCTCATAGCTCCCAACATCATTTATACCCTTATTCCTTGTGAGATTGAAGTGTTTTGTAGTGTTCTTGAAGATTTTGAGGAGAAAGAAGAGTAGATCTAGAAGAGGAGAAGGAGGCCAGGCATCTTTGTGTCATCTCAGCGTTTTCCTTGAGGTATAGCTCGTTTCCTCTCTGTTTTCAAGCTTGTAGTCTCTATTAGCTTCATGAAAGTCCTTCTTGAGCCATTCCCCAAGCTTGTTTGTGCATTGTGGGTTGTAATAAGTTGTTAGCCTCTAGATCTAGGTATGATTTAGTCCCTGCAGCTTGGATCTACTGCCTTTATGGAGTCATGTTGCATGAAAGCCCTACATCTACCCCTTTTGTTGCACTTTGAGCCCTAAAACCTTCATTGGTGAATATCTACACGTAAAGTTGGAAACTTTACGTGTAATCCATTCCCTAGAAACCCAGATCTGTGAATGGCATGAGCTGGATTCAAGAAAAATCGAGTGTATAGTAATTGCATGTGGCCAACTCGGCGAGTCGTCCCTCGGACTCGGCGAGTCGAGTCGCGAGTCCCTGATTTTCCCCTTTTTTGCATTGGCGGGTTGGGAGTAATGAGTCATTGGGTGTGACTCAGTGGATTGGAAGCTAGACTCACTCATGAAGTCACTCGGTGAGTTCATGGCAATCTTCTTGCCTCAAGAACAACTCGGCGAGCTGTTCATACAACTCGGCGAGTCATAGCTTAGTGTGTTCTTCGAATGAAGGTGAACTCGGTGCGTTGTTTATACAACACGGCGAGTAGGATGAAGGACTTTTGGCCTTGGGTATAGAGAAAGGGACTCGGTGAGTTGGCAAGCCAACTCGGCAAGTCTGGTCAACTGGCAGTTGACTGTGACTTGACTCATGACTTGTTAAGGGTAAATGGACAATTTACCCTGAAGGCAGTTAGCAGTATTTGACTAAGTGTTTGGTGGGAATTGCAGCCGGAGGATTTTCGGAGCAGCAGCAGCAGACAGACCATTCCCACACAGATCAGCAGCTACTACGAGGTGAGCTACCTTCTAGTAGTGGTGGGTCTAAGGCCACAATGCCGGCCCACCAGTAGGAGATGTATGATAAATGATTGTCTTTGTGATATCATCTAGGTTTGCTACTACCTGATATGTTATATGCTAGCATGATATGTTGTATGTGATAGTAGTAGAGTTCGGTTGTTAGGACCGAAGGGTAGTCAGACACCCCAGATACGTCTGACAGTATATGATGATATGTTTGCATGCTGGCTTGTTACAATATATGCGATAGAGGTAGTAGGAGGGGACTAGTCCTCGAGTTCGCTTGTTAGGACCGAAGGGTAGTTCAGGCACCCCAGATATGTCTTATATTATGTTTGTGTTATGATATATATGATAGTAGAGGTAGGGGTGAAATAGTCCCCGAGGTTCGGTTGTTAGGACCGAAGGGTAGTCGGCACCCCAGAATAGCTCGACATGTGTAGTCAGCATCCTAGAATGGCTTGATACGGGTAGGTCGGCACCCCAGAATGGTCGTACCGGGTAGGTCGGGCACCCCAGAAATGCCTGGCAATATGTATGACATGTGATTGTATGTTATGTGGTATGATGGGGGAACTCACTAAGCTTCGTGCTTACAGTTTTCAGTTTTGATTTCAGGTACCTCTTCTTCGAAGGGGAAGGAGCTGGCGCGGTAGCGGTACGTCACACACATGCTTATATTCCGCATTATTATATCACCTGGGATTTGTACTCTGACACGTTTCTGTTTTTATAACAATGTTTTCCAAACATGCAATATCTTTTGTGAAATGATATAATGGTTGAACGTTTTATTCCTAATGTTTTGGCTAAGCACACATTTTAAAAATGAAATTTTTGGCTCATATTTTTGGGGTGTTACACTGCAGCCGCTGGAGATCCCTGAGTGGAAATGGGAATATATTACCATGGATTTTATCACCAAATTGCCAAGGACTGCGAGGGGAGTCGATGCAATTTGGGTGATTGTGGATAGGTTGACGAAGAGCGCTCATCTTCTTGCTATCAGTAAGAGCTCTTCTGCTGAGAGGTTGGCAGAGTTGTATATGAGGGAGGTGGTATCGCGGCATGGGGTTCCGATGTCGATTGTTTTAGATCGAGACGTACGACTTACTTCCAGATTTTGGAAGAAGTATTACGAGGAGTTGGGTACGAGCCTGCATTTCAGTATCGCATACCACCCACAGACGGACGGGCAGAGTGAGTGGACGATTCAGAAACTAGAGGATATGCTCCGAGCGTGTGTTTTAGATTTTGGAGGAAGTTGGGACACATATTTACCCTTGGAAGAGTTTTCGTACAACAACAGCCATCATTCAAGCATTGGTATGCCACTCTTTAAGCTGTTGTATGGGAGGAGGTGTCGGACCCTCATTTGCTGGGGAGAGGTGGGGCAACGTGTAATGGGTAGTACGGAGATCGTGCTTCAGACGACAGAGTAGATACAACAGGTCAGGCAGAGATTGTTAACCGCTCAGAGTTTCCAGAAGAGTTATGCGGACAGGCGTCGGTCCGAGCTTGAGTTTCAGGTTGGTAACCTCGTACTCTTAAAGGTCTCTCCTTGGAAAGGAGTGATCCGATTCAGGAAGAGGGGCAAGTTGCAGCCTCGATATATTGGACCTTTTAGGGTAATCGTGAGGGTGTGCATGGTAGCCTACCATTTGGATCTACCTGCGGAGTTGGGTCAGATTCACGACACCTTTCATGTGTCACAGTTGAGGAAGTGTATAGCCGACGAGTCGCAGTGGTACCATTAGAGGAAATTCAGGTGGATGCGGGTCTGAACTATGTTGAGAGACCGGTGGCAATTAGGGATCGAAAGGTTAAGGTTCTGAGGAACAAGGAAGTGCCTTTGGTGCAAGTGCAGTGGCAGCATCGGAAGGGGTCCGAGCCGACATAGGAATCCGAGTCGGAGATGTGGGAGCAGCATCCAGAATTGTTTTCGGTATAAGACTTCGGGGACGAAGTCTGGTTCTAGTGGAAGAGAATTATAACAGCCCGAAATTCAGGTACGACTACTTAACCCTTCATCTTTTCCATAATGTCATTTTGGCCCTTTTTGTTGGGCGAGTACGCTGGGCGTACAAAGAGTACGCTGCGCATACTCGTGCGCTTAATTGGAAAGCGATGTCACCCGGGTACGCTGGGCGTACCTAAGGTTACGTCGGGCGTAACCGGTCCAGACCCAAAACCCTAATATGACTTGAAGGCTATAAAAGGAATGAGATGGTCTTGTCCCTCAGTCACCATCCTTCAGAAAGAAACCCTAAGAGAGCATTTCCTTCGTTTTTAGCTTGGGTGTGAGTGTTCTAAGCTTCAAAGTGTCATTTCAAGGTAGTAAAAGAGAAGAGGAGTCCATTGTGGAGGCTAGAAGTTGGTGGACAAGTGTAGATTCGAGGACTACAAAGGTGCGAGCTTCTTCCTGAGGTAAAAAGTTCAGATCTTGCCTTGTAGATTATATGGTGTGCTTCTTGGACCAATTTCTAGGGTTTTTGGTCCCAAGATGGAGACTTTATGAGCAAGTAGTCTCCATTGGCCTATATCTATCATATTCCAGGACTATATGAGTTGTATGTTCATAAAAATGTAATCTTGGACGTAAATATTGAGTCATGCATGAGATCTAGACCTTTGGAGGAAAAAGGAAAGGTGTTAGAGGGTCTAGGGACCTTTACAGCCATGCCAAGGCTTAAAGGTTCTGACTTTATGGGATAAGAGGCTTAAGGAGAGCCAGATCTGGAAGTTGAAGGAGTGTCTTAACCGTTTAAGACCAAAATCCATGAAATGGCTGAAACTGAGACTTACGCTGGGCATAACTCTCAGTACGCGCAGCGAAAGGGGTTAAGACCCCGATTGTAGTTCGTCGATGTACGCCTCGTGTACCGCTTGCTGTTGACTTTTGTTGACTTTAGGGTTTTGGTCAACATGTGGACTTTTGAGTCAAGGAGGGGTGAAATGGTCTTTTACCCCTCTGTGGGATAGTAAAAAAGGGTGTAGCTTAGTCTTGGAAGCCTATATTAATTTGAATGATTATTCGTTGTGAATAGGCGGGGTTGGGTCGTCGTTCGAGATTCAGAGATATCGAGCACGTGAGATTCTAGATTTCCTACGAGGTGAGTCTTCTCACTATATTGTACCTGGAAGTGTATCTATGTGTGATCGGAAGGTCAGATATGTTATAAGATGTATTCATTGTATGTGATTAAGTTAACCGTTTTGTATGTGCTATGTATGTTATGCTTGATATGGGCCAGAAGGCATTATGTTATGGGCCGGAAGGTATTATGTTATGGGCTGGAAGGCATTGTGATGTGGACCGGAAGGTCGATACGGGTAGGACCGGAAGGTTTACCGGGTTGGGACGGAAGTCCCCTGAGACACATGGACCGGAAGGTCATGACCTGGAAAGGCGTATGTGTGTAAGTAGTATTTTGGGAAACTCACTAAGCATTTATGCTTACAGTTGTTGTGTTATGTGTTTCAGGTACTACCGAAGACCGTGGGAAGGCGCCAGCATGATCTGTAGACACTGTCGGAAGATTTATTTATGATCTTGGGATTTGACATGTTTTGTATTATGATTATGATACATTGGATTTTTATGGTTGATTTGGATGAAAATACGTTTTTAAGAAATGAAAATTTGTTTTGAAAATTTACGTTGTTACAGGATTTTCTTGTAGTTTTTCTATTGAGTGTTGAAATGTGTTGGATGATAGTGTTGTAAGGTTGCAATGGTGGTTTGAGATATATGTATGGTGGTGATGAAGGGGATGGTTATCATGGTATAAGTTGATGATGTGAAATGAATTGGGTAAGGAAAGGGTGGGCACATATGGGTACTTTTTTTTTTATAAAACTGATAAATAAATAAAAGAAATTAGAATATATATATATATATATATATATATATATATATATATATATATATATATATATATATATATATATATATATATATTTGTAACATCCAAAAAATTAAGACCAAAAATTTACGTTTTTAAATTAATAAAACTGTAATCCAAACATAATCATAAAATAAAGATAAAATAAAGTGTGTTAAATACATCATGAAACATCAGAGTAATCATAAAATGCAGAATGAGGTGGTGTGCGCACTGCAATCATCCCGGTTGCTTCCCATTTTAAACTCATCATGGGCCTAATACCAAATGGGCCCAAACATGGTAAGGCCTAAAGTCAGAAACTAGTAACCCAATCAGGCCCTGCAAGTCCCTAATTTGCCTGTATATCAATCAGATCTGTTTGATGGTGCAGAATCCCAATCAAACGGATGATGTCATATCAAATAGAAGAGAAGGAGAAGAAGAAGAATATGAATCTTTGTATGTATTGATAATATGAATTAAGTTCCTTACACAAGATTCACACACACAAACGTTCATTTCTCTCTTTCTAGCCGTCAACTCTCTAGGGTTCATCAATCTATTCCTCACACCCTAATACCTATATTTATACTAAGGGAACATGGGTCGGAAACAAATGGGCCGTAAATGAGTTTACGGCTGTAAACTCAACCGTAAACATGGCCCGTAAACATGGCCATAAACTCATAAATATTACAGAAAAATACAATTACCCAGAAAAGTAAAGTATAAACCATATTTTGACCCAACAATCTCCCCCTTGGTTTATAGCTTTCTTTTCTTAATGACCCAACAAGCTCCCCCTAAAAAGTAGCTGACTCTTCTTGTCAATCTTCAGTTGGAGATTGGCTTCAGCGTTTATCTTCGATGACTTCACAACTTCAAGATGAACTTGATGAATCTTCAATAAATGACTTCATCTTGAGCAGTTGGGCTTTTCTTTAGAATTTGACATTGAATGCACATTGGGTGAGGAGGCTTCTTGTACTGATTCTTGAAAGATGATGCTTTCAGCTTGAGAATCTTCAGAGAGAACATCAGAGAGAAATAATCTTCTGGATCACTTCAGCAGGTTTAAGATAGCAGCAGACTGATTGAGGAGGCTTCAATACAATCCGTCACATATTCTTCAAGTCGGCTTGACCTTTCTTCTGGGGTTGAAGGATTGAATGTTAAAAGAATAATCTTCATTTCTTGCTCCTTCGAATGTGAATTCTTTGATGCTCACGGATGAGGCTTTAGCTCAGAAATCTTCAACGCAAACTCCATGAGTCTAATCTATACCTGAAATCACTTTTCAAGACAAAACAAAACTAAAAGAAAACTTAGCACACAAATTAAAACATAAACAAAAATATTTTGGATTTTTTGATTTTTCTGAACAAGAAATAAAACAGAAATAACACCTTTTTTTTAATTTTTGTAATTTTTAAATTTTTTTTTTAATTTTTAATTCTCCCATTTTATTTAAATTAGAAGAACACTATGACAAATTTAACAAAAATAAAAATAATATTCACATCTTTGTCTGGTCGATCGTCAGTATTGTGGTCCACTTAAACACGAAAAATTATGACAAATTTAGGACATACTATTTGTTACAAGACAGGGTGAACCTAAAATCCTAAAATTTATATCTGATCCTAATGCCTTAGATACTATATCTTAAGGACCATTTATATGATGACGACCAAGGATATTGTTGTCCACCTAAATTGAGCAGTGAGATCTACAGGCAATCTGTATGAGTTCAATTTTAAGTGTACTGGAACGTGTTTCTCGCTTCCTGATATGCCTCAGCCATCAAAAACTTCCAGAGTACTCCATACATCGGGTAAGCAGACAACCATTTAGAAAGAAGATAGATTCAGAATTTAATAACTTATCACTTTAGAGGGTTTGAGAAGTAGAAAGTTGCATATGCTGTGTACCAGGTCGGATTTGAGGTCACGCAAAGGAGACAGAATATGGCTAACAGATAAGAGGAATTTCATATATATATATATATATATATATATATATATATATATATATATGTATATATAACTTGTAGAGAAATAGAGTTGCATATGTTTTAATCCAGGTCGGATCTCTTCCAATCACACAAAGGGTGCAACATATGACTAACAGACGGAAAGAAAGAAAATGATATTCTACAGACCTAATTTATCGGAATTTACCAGTCGCCCCATCCAACCGGAATTAAGGACAGAATCCGCACATCGAGGAAATTTAAACCATGGTTCCAAGTACGGGTTCAATTAATGTGACAAGTAGATTCCGATATATATCTCCTAGCTCAACCTATCCGAGCGTCGTATTGTCAGGCTGAACGGATCTAACTAGGTCAAAATTTGTCAAGTCTATAAATTTCCTAAGTTCAACTCTACCTACTCAAGTCCATTTAGAATTTTTTGTACCTATCGACGCATCAAGTCAGAGCATAGACCCTTCAACTTTGGGTACGTTACGCAGACTCAGGTTTCCCGTTATTACTTCATAATATCACTTCCCAAAACATATCCCTCGAGAACATTTCATAACCAACGTATTTTTGATAATCTGATTTTCTAATGTTTTTGGATTTTTTTTTTAATTTTCTAATTTTTGTTTTGTTTTTATTTCTCCCCCTAAATTTGTGCATAGGAGAGAAACGAAAGTAAATGTGCAAATTTAAACTATCCTAAAACAAAAATTAGTCTTTAAAGCGAATCAACTTATGAAAAACTCAGGAGTATAGAGAAGAAAACACAAACCGTAATTCACCGATTGAATCTGCATTCAGAAGGTCTGAGAACAGCAAGCATAATCTCATAACAGATCCGAAAATTCTTCATATCATTAAGCACTAACCCCATGTGATCCCTTCTTTTCTTCCCTTCCTACAAAAGGACACGTACTCTCAACAAAGGTCTGAATGTTGTACAGTTGAGAGATTTCCCCAATCATATGCCAGGAGCAGCCACTACCAACAAACCGAAGTCTGATGATATGCCTCCATACCTACTCCGAAACAGAGCGGGATTAGTTGGTCTTTGGAACCCAATCTATTTTGAAACAGTGTCGACCTTTATCATCAACACACAATACTTTCTCCCATGACATATCCTGCTTATCACAAACAGAAGACAATGAAATATTAGAGTCATTAGAAGATTTGGGAGTTTTCACCTTTGGTACCCATTTATATTCGGGTTTAACCCATTTCTTTTTCGATCCGATGGGTGCCTCGGCACTTGATTTGGAACTTGAAACCGTCTGCCGAGATGACTTTGACCTAAACGGTCTTTGTTTCACTGGAGCATCTCTTGGATTTGGCTTGTTGGCTGACATATCCTTCTTTCCCTTGGGATTCAGATTCTTTGCCTTGTGGGTTTGATTCTTGGCCTTGTGCGCGTTCCAGTCACCATTGTCTGAACGTGACCTAGAAGGGTTTATTTTGAAGTATCTCCCACTTGGCACATTTTTCCATCCTTGTGCATAGTAGGGAACGTATGCACGATTAGGACAATTTCTGGCAATGTGTCCAGGTGTTCCACAGTGAAAACAAGTCTTTTTCTTCACTGTGAAGTTGTTTCTTCCCGCCCCTGGTGGCGTATCCTTGCCTTGTCTCTTATTGTTCCCAGATGCACGCTTGCAATAGGCACTTTGTTGCGCTGGAATTGGAGGCATGTATTTCTCAACGGCAGGTTGATCAGAAGCAGATGACTTAGAGTTCAAAGAGATGTTGGTTTGTTCAGTAGTGCTCTCCTTGTTCTCATCCTCTACCACTTTACCTGCACATGTAACAGAAACATCAGTATTTTCAACATTAATAACTCCTCCTGACACAAATCCAGCTCGTTTGCCATATCGAAGAAGTGCCTCCTTGTCAGTTTCGTCCTGTGTCATAGGGATGGATGTGTAGTTATGATTATAAGGAGGAGGTACACTATCATACCCTAGACCCTTGTTTTGATTTTCTTTGAATTTTAATTGGGTTTCATATAAGGACTCGACTGTCTGACTTGACGTAGTATAATTTTTGAAACTGACATCAGTTTTTCCACACTTCATTTTTAAAGCATCAAGTTCTTCAGTTACAACAGCAAGTTTTCTCTTAACATAATCATAATTTTCACACTTGTTGCTGTACTTTTCCCGAAGTTTCCTAAAGTCCTTGGTTTTTGCTTCTAATTCAGCCTTCAGTGGTTTATGTACTTTCCTGAGTTGATATCCTTCATATCTCAGGTCCTCAACTTCTCTTTTAAATAAATCAATTTGTTCCCGAAGAAATTTAATCGTATCTTCACTACATAGTGTACATGAAACTTCATATGATTGAGAACCTGAAACTTCATTGACCAAGATTTTTGCAGAACTCATTGTATTTCCACACTTCAAAGCGTTAAGCACTTCGATTACATCAGCAATACTAAGACGATTGAGATCTTTTGTCTTCTTGATGATAGCCACGTTCATATCCCACGATTTCGGAAGTCAATTCAATAGCTTTTTGTTTATCTCAGATTTGGACAAGAAGATCCCAGCTATATTCATCTCAGTAGTGAGTGTTGTAAATCGGTGCAACTAAGTTTCGAGGGTCTCTCCAAGGATATAATCAAAAATGCTGAATTTTGTCTTAATATATCCTAACGACTCTCTTTCATGTTTTCAACTCCCTCGTAGATCTTAAAATCGATTAAAAACACAACTAGAAGCTAAAATAAAACTTAAAAGTCAAATTAAAAAAAAAATCAAACTCAAAAGTCAAACATGAAAAAGTCAACCTTGAAAAAGTCAAACTTCAAAAAATCAAACTTGAAAGTCAAACCGAAAAGTTAAATTTGAAATTTTAAAAAATTAAACGAAAAAGTCAAAGTTTAAAGTCAAAGGTCAAACTTGAAAGTCAAAGTCAAAATTTCAAATAAAAAGTCAAAAATAAAAACAATTTATTATTATTATTATTATTATTATTATTATTATTATTATTTTATTATTATTATTATGATTATTATTATTATTATTATTATTATTATTATTATTATTATTATTATTATTGGATGAAAATAGAATTTAAAACAAAAAAAAAGTGAATTTTGGGTTAAAAGTGTCAAAAATGCAAAATTAGAACCGAGAAAGAAGCTTTATGAATTAAATTCGGAAAGGAAATAACAAAGCGTTTTCTAGCCGAGTTGGTAAGCCGCGAGGTTTAGTTGGCAGGAGACCCGGGTTCGATTCCCGGCGCCTCCGAAATTCTGATTTTTTATTTGTGCGAAGCAAGGCTGGTTCTTGCGAGGCCAAGGTGCGAGGCTGAGAACTCAGAAGCCGGAAACGTGCGAGACCAAGCCGAAAACTGCTGAGCAATATACTCCGAGATGAGGCCGCAAACTCCGAGCGACAAACCTCGGGCTGTGAACTCCTCGGAAACCCTAGCTGCTGGCCGCCACCCCCTCGCAGGATACGACCAAAAAAAGTGATTTTTGCCCTTTTTGCTCCAAAACTCGATCAAAAACCCTTTTTTATGAAAAACACGAAGAACAAACCCCCCTTATTTTTCAGAGATCTATCCAAAAACGCAAGAATATTTCGAAAATAAGATAAAATAATGCTCCAAATCTGACAAAATTGACTGATACAACCAGGCTCTGATACCAATTGTAAGTCCCTAATTTGCCTGTGTATCAATCAGATCCATTTGATGGTGCAGAATCCCAATCAAACGGATGATGTCATATCAAATAGAAGAGAAGGAGAAGAAGAATAATATGAATCTTTGTATGTATTGATAATATGAATTAAGTTCCTTACACAAGATTCACACACACAAACGTTCATTTCTCTCTTTCTGACTGTCAACTCTCTAGGGTTCATCAATCTATTCCTCACACCCTAATACCTATATTTATACTAAGGGAACATGGGTCGAAAACAAATGGGCCGTAAATGAGTTTACGGCCATAAGGTGTTTACGGCCGTAAACGCAACCGTAAACATGGCCATAAACTCATAAATATTATAGAAAAATACAATTGCCCAAAAAAGTAAAGTATAAACCATATTTTGACCCAACAGGACCAAAAGCCCAAACTAGCG
The DNA here is from genome assembly GCF_052625555.1 of Lactuca saligna. NCBI lineage: Eukaryota > Viridiplantae > Streptophyta > Magnoliopsida > Asterales > Asteraceae > Lactuca > Lactuca saligna. The sequence continues at coordinate 152,591,128 of NC_136422.1, forward strand.
CCTCACATTGTGACCAATCTTTTGTCACGTCGTGAGACATGTCTGATCCAAATCCGTGCTTCACTCCTTACTCTGACAACTCAGCAGGGATGGTGACCCATCCTCACACCGTGAGACCTTCTGTCTCACGACGTTAAAACGGTCTAAAGCCAAAACTACTATTTCAACGGTCTTAATCGATTCAACCCTTAACATCACCCCTTCCAGAAGCTAAAGGGTACTCTAATGGCCCGTAAAAATGCTTGCTTTATGGACATGCATGCGCCATGCATGTCCCTTCACCATTTATGGTCAAAAGGTGCAAATATGGCATCAAGTTCTCATGCAAACTCTAATACTCCACCAAAACCTAGATCTAAAGGATATAAGATTCAAAAATCCATTTAAATCCATAAAGTTGCTAACTTTATGGATTTACTCCACTCTAGCAAACCAAATCATAAGAAAATGGACAAAAAGCCTAGATCTAGCCATGAAATGCAATAAAGCTTGGGTCTTGATACTTACAATGGTCCAAACAAGATTAAAGTTGATGATGATGATGATCCCAAGAAACTTCCTTCCCAAGATACTTGTTCTTCTTCCTTTTCCTTCCTTTCTACAAGCAAAATGCTCAACAACTCAAGGTGACATGAAAACTAGGGTTTCCAAAGGCTTCGAGGGTGTGAGAAGTTGAGGATGGGGAAACCCTAGCTTCTCATTCCCTTAAATACTCGAAAATTAGGGTTGGGTTCATTAATCCACGCTCACGTCGTGAGACTCCAAATTACGGGTCAATGTGTCAATGGCCACTCACGACGTGGCCCCTAAGATCTCACGTCGTGAGCACTCTCAAAATGAAAGAAATGAATAAATTTAGTACCTTAGGGTTCCAGATGTTACAATATAAAGGCATTATAGTCATTTCATTTCTGATAAGGACCAGATCTGTAACAAAATTAAACCAAAAGGACCGTCCAAGTGTCAAAAAAAACATAAGGACTAAACACACAATTTTGACTAAGCCATAGGGACGATTCAGTAATTTAATCTTTATGTTATTTCACTATTGGGAAAGTGATTTGTTAAGATAATTACCTTAACAGATCAATTTCCATTTCACTATTAGGTTAGGAAATTGGTGATGGGTTTTATACAAACAATCCTATGTGTGCATGCAACACTAATTTGGATCTATGTTTTGCTATTAGATACACAACATTATGAACACAAGAATAAAACCCTAAAGAACAATGCTATTTTTGAAATTAATATACAAGGTTAGATTACATACCTCTTGTTGTTATATTGCAATAACAACTTAAATCTTCAAACCCTAAGTCTTGAAAGCAAGCACCACAAGTGTAGAACCTCTAATGGCTCACAAACACCATAAGCAATTGGAGAGGCTATAAAGAGAGAAGGGAGGAGGTGTAAATCGTCCTTGGGACTTCTTAGAAGCATGTACACGAATTCCCAAGGCCTAGGGGTCTTTATATAGGGTTTAGATTAGGGTTTCAGTCTTTATCCTTATCTAGTTACTTGCCCACCAAGCAACCACAAGATAAGCCTTGAAAACCCTTATCTCTTGGACCTTGGACGATTTTAAGGAGATCCTTATCCTTGAATTCGTCCATCCTTTAACAAGGATAACCATTTCCGTATTTTGCAACTATCACATAATTACAATTCAGCCTCTCTAGTTTAATTAATTACACTTGATCACAAAATTAATTCCTAATTAATTATTGACCAATATTAATTAAACAAATATGATTTTTCCTTTAATATATTATTCTTATAACATATTAATAAATCATAATAACCTCTTTCTCTATTTATTTCTCCAGTCAAGTTGCTTTGGTGAAGGCAACCCAAAAGGACCATGCACAACCGGGTCAAGTACTTGCCTAATATAGTTGCAGCCTTAGACACTATTCCAACAGTCTCCCACTTGGATAAGTCTAGTAACTATATGCACAAGTACAATCTGGTTTGCAATCGTAGCTATCAAAGACGCTGTTAAACTCTGATCTAATCAATCTTGTCCTTTAGATAAGGGATCGTACAGTCCTATGTTAGATATCATGCTGATAATTCTATGGAATAACTAGTCTAGCATTTGGTTTCTCGATCTCCGATTTATTTGACATAGAACTTAATCGAACACATCAATTTAGTTCTGACCGGGCCCGACACATAAGTCAAATCAAATCATCGAGCGGCCGAGATATCGCTTTTTCCTTCTTAGGATAAAAGTAACAGATAAACTTCGACTTATATGCATTTACTTATTCATTAACCAATTATACACAACAATGTGTTTTATAGCATCAAGTTACTGATGCGGTTTCGCATTATCAATGTACAACCAATTAACAAATAACAAACCATATATCTAGGTTTTAAGACCATATGATATTATCGTCTTGCGATCACCCTTTTGTCACATTCCATAAAGTGATTCCAGCAAGTGCGGGTTTGTTCCAATGCTCAAAACAAGTTCATAAGCACTCATGAAGGTTGCAACAATCTTTTTCTATGTCTAATACCATTTAGACAATCTACACACCAATTCATGACAATCTTCATTCATATCCACTTCCAACATATGAACGATTGTGGACAATTTGAATAATTCGATTATTCTTAATAAACTCAATTATTCTGGAAGTCAAAACATGCAAAGTGAAACAATAGTTAAACAATTAACATAAGACAGTAACATTACGTATAAATAAAACTCCTTTATTTAATCATCAAATGTTAATTACATTTATCTATTACACGTTTCTACTACTATCTAATATATGCTAATATCATCCTCCAGCCCAATACTCCTAGCATGCTGCAAGTGCATAACCCTACTCAGTCCCTTCGTAAGTGGATCTGCTGGGTTATCTTCTGATGATATCCTCTTCACTACAAGTTGTCCTTCTTCTACACGATGTTTGATGAAGTGTTATTTTCTGTCGATATGTTGAGATCTACCATGATCCCTCGGTTCCTTGGTTAAGGCAACCGCTCCGTCATTATCACAGAAAATCTCTATGGACTCCTTTATGGCAGGTACAACTCCAAGGTCACCGATGAAGTTCTTCAACCATATTGCCTCCTTCGACGCTTCGCTCGCTGCAATGTACTCTGATTCGCACGTTGAATCAGCTACGGTTTCCTGCTTGGAACTCTTCCAAGTTACTGCTCCTCCACTCAGGGTAAAGACCCAGCCCGACTGTAAACGGTAGTTGTCCCTATCGGTTTGAAAGCTGGCATCACTATACCCTCGCACCTTCAAGTCATCACTCCCTCTGAGGACTAAAAACCATTCCTTCATCCTCCGAAGGTACTTAAGGATATTCTTCACCGCAATCCAATGGGCTCTGCCAGGGTTCCCTTGATATCTACTAACCATGCTCAAAGCAAAGGCTACATCAGGGCGAGTACAAGTCATAGCGTACATGATTGAGCCAACTGCGGAAGCGTATGGAACTCGGCTCATTTCAGCTATCTCAGCTTCGGTACTCGGACTTTGATTCTTACTCAACTTGGCATTACTTTATATCAGTAATTCTCCCTTCTTTGAGTTTTCCATACTAAAACGTTTTAGTACCTTCTCTAAGTAAGTGTTCTGACTAAGTCCTATTAGTCTCTTACTTCTTTCTCTTACAATCCTTATTCCCAAAATATAGGAAGCCTCTCCGAGGTCCTTCATAGCGAAGCACTTCCCGAGCCAGGACTTAACTTCCTGCAGAGTCGGGACGTCGTTTCCTATGAGTAATATGTCATCGAAATATAGAACGAGGAAGGTTACTATACTCCCGCTGGCTTTGACATATACACACGATTCATCTTCGCTTCGTACAAATCCAAACTCTTTGACTTTCTCATCGAAGCAAAGATTCCATCTGTGAGACGCTTGCTTAAGTCCATAAATGGACTTCTCAAGCTTACACACTCTATTCGGATGCTTCGGATCCACAAACCCCTCTGGCTGAGCCATGTAAACATCCTCAGCCAACTTCCCGTTAAGGAAAGCGGTCTTGACATCCATTTGCCAAATCTCATAATCATGAAATGCGGTAAATGCTAGCATCACTCTAATAGACTTTATCTTCGCAACTGGTGAGAAGGTCTCATCATATTCAACTCCGGGAGTTTGAGTAAAGCCCTTCGCAACCAATCGCGCCTTATACGTGTGTACTTTTCCATCCACGTTGGTCTTCTTCATGAAGATCCATTTGCACCCAACGGTCTTACGTCCGGGTACATTATCAACCAAATTCCAAACATGGTTATCATACATGGATTGGATCTCGCTGTCCATTGCCTCTTTCCATTTCGTAGACTCCGGGCCTGCCATGGCTTCCTTATAGCTATTAGGTTCATCAAGGTTTATTAGTGTACTATCACTAATATATGTGTCCCCTTCAGTAGTAATATGAAAACCATATAACTGGGGTTGAACTCTAACTCTTTCGGAACGTCTAAGAGGTAATGATATGTTAATCGGTTCAACCAGAGTTTCCTCCTCGGGTTGAGTGCCAGCAGTAGAGGTTCCTTCATCTATCGACTCTTGAATCTCTTCAAGCTCGATTTGCCTCCCACTATCTCCTTGGCCTATGAGTTCTCTCTCTCGAAAAACTCCTCTCCTCGCAACAAAGACAACATTGTCCTTCGGTCTATAGAATAGATATCCAAAGGATTTCTGCGGGTAGCCGATGAAAATACATCGCTCACTACGAGGTTCGAGCTAGTCGTGAGTATCTCGTCTTACGAAAGCCTCGCAACCCCAAACCTTGATATGTGCTAACGAGGGAGCTTTCCCTGTCCACATCTCGTGAGGTGTTTTCACAACCTTCTTAGTAGGGACTCGGTTAAGGATATGGGCGGCAGTCTCTAAGGCATACCCCCAAAAAGAGATAGATAGTGAAGCACGACTCATCATAGAGCGAACCATGTCCAACAAGGTTCGATTACGCCTTTCTGCCACACCATTCAACTGCGGTGTCCTAGGTGGCGTCAATTGTGAAACTATTCCACACTCCTTGAGATAATCGTGGAATTCAAGACTTAGGTACTCTCCTCCTCGATCGGATCGAAGCATCTTGATTTTCCTGCCCAATTGATTCTCCACTTGATTCTTGAACTCTTTGAACTTTTCAAATGTTTCTGACTTTTGCTTGATTAAAGAGATATACCCATATCTACTATAGTCATCGGTAAAAGTCATGTAGAAGCGGTTTCCATCCTTCGTGGTTGATCTAAACGGTCCACACACATCGGTATGTATAAGGTCCAATAGACTCTCACCCCTTTCGCACGTACCAGCGAAGGGTGACTTAGTCATCTTTCCAAGTAAAGAAGACTCGCATGTGTCATCTTCCCTAAGGTCGAATGACTCCAACACTCCATCCTTTTGGAGTTGGGCTATGCGTTTCTTGTTGACATGTCCAAGACGACAATGCCACAAGGATGCCTTATCCATACTATTGGACGAATCCATGCATAAAACATCATTTCCTAAGTTATCAACAATCATAAAACTTTCATAAATTCCATTACACGGTATTGCTTCAAAATAAAAGACACCATTTAGATAAGCCAAAATAGAACCATTCTCATTATTAAAAGAAAATCTAAAACCTTGTCTAAACAAACCATGAAATGAAATGATGTTTCTAGCCATTTCTGGCGAATAGCAAAAATTGTTCAAATCTAAACATAAACCATTCCTAAGCACTAAAGAATACACTCCAATCTTGGTCACAAGCGACGATCTTCTGTTCCCCATGATTAGATTTATCCTTCCATGCTCCACATCCCTATTTCTTCTTATTCCCTGCACATTAGAACAAATGTGGTAACCACAACCGGTATGAAGAACCCAAGAAATAGCATGAGATGAATCGTTAGATTTAATTGTGTATATACCTGCGAAAGACGGCTTGATCTTTCCTTCCTTGATGGATTGCAGGTACTCTGGGCAGCTTCTCTTCCAATGCCCTATTTTGTGGCAATGGTGGCACTCTGCCTCCTTTGGGTTAGAAGTAGGCTTGGTGGGATCAACTTTTGTCCCACTAGATGAGGAACCATCTCGGGACTTTCCCTTGCAGTAGCTCTTAGACGGAGCCTTCCTCTTCTTGCCTCTTCCTTGCCCATTGACCAAGACAGGAGCAGCGGGCGGATTGGGAGTAGGTGCAACGGACTTGTCCTTGAGATTGCTCTCAGCAACCCTAAGGAGACCTTGGAGCTTTCTTAGGGTGACCTCTTCCTTATTCATGTGGTAGGTCATCCTAAATTGATTGTAACACGGTGGAAAAGAGTGAAGCACCATGTCGATCGCCATGTCTTCCCCAAAGTCAACATTTAACTTGCGAAGTCGATCGACATACCTTTGCATCTTTTGCAGGTGAACGGTAAGAGATTCTCCATGACCCATTTTGGCGGAAATCATGTTAGTGAAAATCTCGTAACACTCTTGCCTCACGTTTTGGTGGTATCTCTCCAACAAGTCTTGGTGCATTTCGTACGGATACATGTCCTCGTAGGACTTTTGGAATTTGGAGTTTATAGTGGCTATCATGATGCAATGAACCTTCGTTGCATCATGCTCATGAGCTTCAAAAGCGGTGATTTCAGCCGGAGTAGCAATTTTAGGATTGATTTTCTCGAGCTTCTCATCGAGGACATACTCCTTATCATCATAGCGAGCAATCGTGCGAATGTATCTTATCCATTCGCTAAAGTTCGTCCCATCGAAAGTGACCTTTTGACAAAGGCTCATCAATGTGAATGAACTAGCAGCAGCATTGTTAGCGTTCGACATCTCTAAATAGAAAGGACAAAGATAGATTAGAATATGAATCCCTAATTATCACCCAATAAGAAAAATTAGGGCTAGGATCCAACAACAATATTTACATATTAGAAAAGGGATTCCGTAATCTAATATGCAAACAATTTGAAGGTAAGTGAATGACGATTCACTAATTCTCCACCATGAAAAACATAACTCTAAGTTCTAAATGTATTGAGAATTCCTAGGTTCGGATGATATTCATTGAAACTTTTCAATGACATGTTTAAATCTCGATATGCCCCTCTCGTTTGTGACTGGGATACCGAGGATCACAAAGTGGGTGTGAAGTACCATGCAAATTCACATGGTGCCTTCATTGTAACAATCACCTATTTGATGTGCCGGTAAACCACACACGCTCCATCGAACTATGATAAACAATGAATCACCCTTTGCCACCTTCGCTTAGAACCAATTAGTGTACCGGTAAACCACACACGCTCCACTAACTTCTTAGCAAGGTGCAAAGTGTAATTTCATGGGATTGCATCAATTCACTTTTCCTAAAGTAACTAGGACTGGGAAATTTTTGAAAAACATGTAGTTACTTTGTATTTCATATTATACTTTTAATGATAGGATGAGGTTGCCCTATCCTACCCGTTCGGCTAACGACCCTCCACCGATCAAGCAAGCGGTGGGTGTGAGTGTACACCCATTAAGCGCCATTTTATAGGCAGCAACCTTATACCCACCTTATAGACCGGTTTCGTGAATGAGGCCTACTAACGGTAAGACTAGCATATTAATTATACATACATATATATATATATATATATATATATATATATATATATATATATATATATATTAAACTTGTAATAATATAATAGTATAAGGTGTATTTTAAACATTTCAAAAATACTAGGTTTTTAATTTCCAATTTAAAATTTTTGAAATTTAATACCATTAAAATTTTAAATATTAAAACTCTTGATTTAATAATTATCACAAATTAAACTATTAATTTAAATTATTAAATCATAAGGGATTATCTAAATCATGAGGATAATTACCATTTAAACAATTAACTTATCCTAATCCCTTTTATCCCTCTAAATTTTGAAAATAATGGGATGGGATAATTCAAAATCTTTAATTACCATATTTAACCATTAAAAGATTATTACAAGATATGGGATTATTCAAATCCCTAAAATTTAGGATCTTATCTTGGGGAATGAGGCAAATCTCGAAATCTAAGGGTTTGCAAACCCTAGATTTCGAAATCTTGGATTAAAAGGAAAGGATTCAAAAACCCTGTCAAGATTTTCGCAAATTAGGGTTAGGAAACCCTAATCTCGAAATCTATGGCCTCCTAGGGTTTATTGGCTATAAACCCTAATTTGTCAAGTTCATACAATTGAATAATAGTAATTGAAAACAAGTTAACCAAAGGCTCTGATACCACTGATGGGTTTTATACAAACAATCCTATGTGTGCATGCAACCCTAATTTGGATGTATGTTTTGCTATTAGATACACAACATTATGAACACAACAATAAAACCCTAAAGAACAATGCTCTTTTCGAAATTAATATACAAGGTTAGATTACATACCTCTTGTCGTTATATTACAATAACAACTTAAATGTAACACCGTGATTTTTAAGGCAAAATTTTCATTTAATTAATTAAATTAATATTAAATCACTTGTTTAAAATCGCATACACGTTTGAATTACAAGAACATAGTTCCATTTTCACTTAGTAGAAAACCAGGATCCTCCAGTATACAACTCTTTCTTTGGTGTGTACAATCGAGCCGATGCCATCCCGTGTTACTGAAAGAACCTGAAACAACATACATAAAACACTGTAAGCACGAAGCTTAGTGAGTTCCCCAATATACACCTTACGCACATACGCCTTTCCAGGCCCTGACCTTCCGGTCCGCTGCACAATACCTTCCGGCCCATGAGATAATCGCCTTCCGGCCCATAACGTGTTGCCTTCCGGCCCTTAGTACATTGCCTTCCGGCCCATAACATATTGCCTTCCGGCCCATAACATATTGCCTTTTGGCCCATAACATATTGCCTTCCGGCCCATAACATATTGCCTTCCGGCCCAAAAACATATACGGCACATAATACATTTACTCTAACACATAAAGCACATATATCATATATCATACCTGACCTTTCTGTCACATAACACTTTGCCTTCCGGCCCATATAAACATGCATATCACGCGTAGCAACTAACTTTCCATTTATAGCATATATACATAACACATAACATATTCGACCTTCCGGTCACACAATCAAACCCTTCCGGGTACAGTATAGTGAGAAGACTCACATCGTGGATGCTGGAAGTTAGCAACTCCTGAAATCACTTGCACCTGATCCGCCGAGCTACAAGCTCCCTACAACAATATATCTCTTATTAATACTTTTATCTTCCACGTTAACTGACCCTAAGAAGTCACACAGGTCAACTCTGGTCAACAGTCATCTCGACTGGACTCGGCGAGTGCCCTGGCGACTCGGCGAGTCTAGTCGTCCTCACAAATTCCTGGATGTTCCATTTCTACTCGTCGAGTATCTCTCTTGACTCGACGAGTTCCTCGTGGAAGAATCGCGGGGCCACTCCGACTCCACTCGTCGAGTCTGAAGAACAACTCGGCGAGTCCCAGCTATTCTTCAAGCTACTCGCTGAGTCTGCTCATCGGACGCGGCGAGTCCATGCCATGCAGTCGATCAAACTGCTTTCTGAGTTATGTATTTTTCCTAATACACAAACACGGGACCTTCTGGACCTCTAAGGGTCCTAATACAGGGTTATATTCGTTTGGGTAACAAGGTAATAATCCATCTACTCATCAAATGGGTTCCATAAACCCTAAATCCATATACACATCAATCACAGAAGAATGTAATCCGAGCTATTACCTGAATGATGTACCTTCTGTGTCCCCAAACTTCAGAACTCAAATCCCTTGCAGTTCCTTTAGCCAAAACCCTTCTCCTCCTTGCACAACAATTCCTTCAAGGTCACCAATGGCCTTCAAGCTTGCTCTAGATGCCACAGCCGCTTAGGGTTCTTCTCAATCGACCAAAAGACGAGCAATGACGGCATAAGATCCCTTATATACGACCCAAAACTGAACGGCTAGGGTTTTCCGCTGAACAGCGTCGACTCGCCGAGTCCATATCTGGACTCGTCGAGTCCAGTCGCGAACCCGCGAGCAAGTCTGCGACCCTACTCGGCGAGTCTGGCTCCAACTCGCCGAGTCTCCCCTTTAAAACACCCCAAAATGCAATTTAACAATACTTGAGATTTTGGGATGTTACAATTCTCCCCCACTAGAATCAGACTTCGCCCTCGAAGTCTCACTCTGAAAATAGTTCTGAATGCTGCTCCCGTATCTCACGTTTCGGCTTCCCTAGACATTTCCGATCTCTTACGAGGTTGCCACTGAATCAATACTAGAGGTACCTCCTTGTTCCTCAGAACCTTGATCTTCCGATCCCTGATGGCCACTGGCCTCTCGGCGTAACACAGGCTCGCATCCACCTAATTGTTCTCTAGTGGAACCACTGCTGACTCATCTGCTATACACTTCTTCACTTACGACACATAAAAAGTGTCATGGATCCATCCCAATTCTGTTGGCAGCTCCAAACGGTAGGCCACCCGTCCTACCCTCGCATTCTCACGAAAAGGCCCAACATATCGGGGCCCCAACTTGCCCCTCTTCCTGAACCGAATCACCCCTTCCCAAGGAGAGACCGTTAGAAGTACGAATTCGCCGACCTGAAACACATGCTCGTAACGGCGTCTGTCTGCATAACCTTCCTGTCAACTCTAGACGATCATTACCCTCTGATTAACCTGCTGCATCTGCTCTGTCGACTAAAGCACGATCTCTGTACTGTCCACCACTCCCTGCAACCGAGAATTACCCAAGATGCAACTTTGCTCTAAATCTCAACGATCACTCGACCCATAAGGGTTATGAAACCCTGAATCACCGGGTCCCCGATCCAAAGCCCACTTTATCCATTTCGGAACGACTGAGAGACCCATTCTCACTCTCAGAGCAACTCTCACGAGTTCTCCGCTTGCAATCGTATACACATGCTGCACTAGCCCCCAACATACCTTCCTCTTCCCTTACTTAGGGAAATCCGCTTGACGACCTTGTCACTACTCCATGTATCGCACATGCTCTGGATCTGCTCGCAAAGACTCTCGGGTCCATGCGTTACCTTTCCCCAGCAAATGAGGATCCGACACCACCTCCTATGCAACAGCTCAAAGGGCGGCATACTAATGCACTAATGATGGCTGTTGATATGAGACAACTCAACCAAGGATCAATACGTACCGCGGCTTTCTCAGAAATCTAATGCACATGCCCGAAGCATGTCTTCGAGCGTCTGGATCGTTTACTCTCTCTAAAGTGTCCTTAGATGTCATCATGATAAGCTCCTTTCCCATATCCCTCTTCAAGACTGGGTACCAGATCAGCTTTTGGCTCCACAGCTGCGCCCCCAACGGTCACCCATATTGTGATCCAAATATTCCACTAACTTTCTTCCCGTGACCACTATCCCGACCCAGTGACGCGCAAGTCACAAAATTCTCTTTTCCTCATGCGAGCAATACAATCCAACCGAGGATCGTCTCAACTCCAATCTCTGGGTTCTGCTGCGCATATTCGTCGCGTATTTCTTCCACATCTCCCGACAGGGACGGATACCCCCGTCTTGCCCCCGACTCAACATCTAGGCTCCAAAACTCAATAATAGGACTACTCAAACCCGAAACTCTTCCACACCATAAACTGCTCGAAAAAAAAAACATTCCAACATCGAAATTCTCTTGCCATCTAGTGAGTACTGCGACTCCACGCAGTATTGCAACACCCCCTAATTAGTGAGTAAAGCGACTCGAATATCCACCCCAGACTCTGGAGACAAACAACGTAACAACTGCCCATCTCTGCGAATATCCACTCTCTCAAATAATCTCCCTGAATACCCATACTCGAAGGGCTCCCACTAGATCCACAGATACTTGATATGCCACACGTCGATTCAATTCAGGATTCACGAGTAACTCCAAAATAGAGATATCATACCCGAATAGCCCAGAATACTGCCACAACCACTGATCTCCTGCCCCAAACATCACGTAGACACAATAATACATTTCCTCTGAACCCCATAATTAGATCTACCTTTCCCACCTTACAACTTCGGTGCATCTAATTTCTCGATTTGGGAAAACGAAAAAACACTGACGCTACGAAATTTGCTGGTAATTCTCCGAAACCCTTCTTCCGACGCTCAAAATCCAAACAAGGATGCGCATACCGACCCAAACATTCTCTATCTACTTGTAACGACACTAGACACCTGCTATGGATACATTTGTTCTCCTCCTCGAGTACTTCCCACATTAACTCACTCTGACCCTCTTCCTCAATCACCGACACCTCTGGTCTCATGGTTTCTTATAGCATATCTCTATACTTCACTTATAACCACTCTTGGAAAATCCTTGCTTTCCTACATACTGCACCCGGTTCTCCCCCACTAGGGTTCGAACCATCACCAATTAGCACTCACCCAACCCACAACTATTTTTCACCAGTGAAATCGCACCTGCTCCAGGAAAGTGCTACACAACGCTCGGTAATTCCCCCTTAAGGAAATCAATCAACCCTCTATACTCTGAACCTCTGATTAACTCTCCAAGAACTTCTCATCACAACTGCCTCTAATCGATCCAAATCCCATGCCAATCTAGCACTAAGCATCTAAACTGTTCAATAACATCCCTGGCTCATACACTGCACCGCCAAATCATCGTTCCTCTCACCTCGACTCATCAACCAATGTGCCAACACCGGAATTGTCCCAAGGTTAGTCAAATCATTGGACTATAGCGATTTATCTCCGGAGACATTTCCAAGTCTCTTTCAGTGGTTGGATCTTGTTATTCACCAACCCACAATACCTCAGCTCGAACAACAAACGTCTTGAGACCATTTTACGAACATACTTCTATTCATTACTAGGACTGCATCATAGGGATGTAGGTCAAACCTTCGCGAACATACTTTCATTTTGTACAAGGACTGCATCATAGGAATGTGGGTCAAACTTTCGCGAACTTCGTCGTACTCTTTACATGAACAATCTAAGTATGTTACAGAATCGCTCACAAACTCTTTGCATCAGGGTCAACCGGAATCGCTCACAAAATCTTTACTTTTCGTGTTACAGAATCATGTCATCATCAAGAAGCAATCAGTCGATCAGCGAAACCCTCACTTTTCCTATGGACGTCGCTACCTTTCAAACAACAGTTACAGCTGCCGTGGTGGCTGCGGTAACCGCGGTCCTTGCACACCGTAGCACTAACAACACAATCAATCGTGGTATCCATCCAGGAAGTCATCAAACAGTAACAGTCACAGGCTCGCAAAGCCGAAAAACAGAAAACAAGAAACGAAAGCGTCAAGCCCGGAAGGAACGCAAGAAATCCCAAAAGTTGGCTATACAACAGCAGCAAGTGGAAACCCCTGCCATCCCAGTACCGAGCAGGCCATACGAGGGAAAACTCCCGAAGTGTGTTAAGTATAGTTTCCATCATCATGGGGCTTGCCATAAGATGCAGTGTTGCAATTGCCTAAACATAGGACATCATGCTCGTAACTGTGGAACACCGGCACGACCTATCCCTCAAGTCCCTTTCATCAGGGCTGAACCTGCACACAAGATTTGTTATAGCACCGAACAATTTAAGAAGCAGTTTTCAAAGTGGAGTAACGAGGAAGGCACTCGTGTCCACATAACATTGGCTAAACACCGCAATCCCATCACCAAAGCTAGTACTACCCAGGCATGCCACCAATGCGGGGAGATAGGGCACTTCAAGAAAGATTGCCCGATAGCAAAGAACTCTGGCGTAGATGGGAGAATTCTCAGGATCACAGCTGCAGGAGAGCCTGTTCAGGAACCACGATATATATAAATTAGGCGTTTCGTTGTAACAGACTTATAAACTATCTAGAACTAGTGCAACTAGAGTCTTACCTTTTGCGAGATCCTATCTGTATAAGGACTCTCGTGCTGCGTATACTTGTCTTTGTAGTATATCTTATTCGCAGCAATAGTCTTGTGGTAAACCTAAAGTACTGTAACTCTGTTCGTGGTTGCACGGTTGTGTTTTGTCTGTAAACGTCTTATGTTCAAATCTAATGTCTTTAAGTTTCGGTATGATTTCGACATTATCATACGACTCAATTCAATGGGATCCTCATGAAAACAGCTTCATACGTACACCCCTTTCTTCTAGATCACTTTTCCAGCGAAATCGTCACATCAGAACGCCGAAGTACTCATGCCAGAAGTACCTATTAGTTATTTTCTTTCCGAAGAAATCCCCGAAGTACCACTCCTACAGTACGTCAGGTTTAATCCAGGGATTCATGCGGTTGATCTATCACTGAAGAATGTATGCATAAGAGTGATATATAATCAAGATTCTACAGGTTTAGAATTGATGATTCCACTTTAAATTCTTTTTCCCCGATGGGATGTGAACTTAAAGAAGAATCAGCTATTCGACTACCTTTTCAACCTTAATTATATATGACTCGTATACACGAAAGAGTGACTGTGAAACTGGGTGTGGATTCTAGTATGAACTTCAGGACGGAGAACTGCCTAAGTACGAGTAATCACATCGTTATGAGAACAAGCATAGAACCCGGTACGACTCCCGAAAACAGGTCGCCCTATAGTTTAAACACCCACGGAGATACAAGAACAGTTTGGACAACTTAGCGAACTACACATAAACAGAATTAGAAGGCTAGGTTTCTCACCCTAGAGAACCTCGGTCATATTCTTCCAGAGATCGACGGATCGCATTGCATGTACCTCAATTATTGAGAACCCCGTCGAGATTTTCATTAGAAATCGTTATCTCTGCCACGCATAGACAAAATGGTTGAGTAAACACAAAGAAAGAAACTACTTCCAGGAATGAATCCGGGATCCGAATATCACCAGTTCGAGTGTTAGGGAAAGATGTCCGGAAGACTATCTCCTGAACTCCATACGGACACTTCGAGTCCATAGTGATACCCTCCGGATAGGACCAATGCGCCCATAGCTTTCATGAGCTAAATGAGTAGGGTACGTCTTTGTTACCTGGATCAGTTCGTCATTTCTCCTTGTAATGACTTACTTATCTACCCTCGTAGTAAGAAGGTATCGATATCAGAGACGCCGACATTCCTTCGCCAAACTCTAGGTCCTACCGACCTACCGCCTTAGTTCATTCAGAACTCCTCGCAAACTACAGAAACTCGTACGACTTTGACCCAGCAATGGGTGGCCTTTGTCTGGGAAGTTACGCGAGAAAAGGAATCTTTGAGATTCCAAGTGAGTGACCAAGTTCTTTAGGATAACTCACTCTAGAAATGGCATAATACACTTTGTAAAAAGTGGAAAGCTAAATCCAAGTTAGACAGGACCTCCGAGATTCCTATCAGGATCGGTCCTGTGCCCCACACAAACTAGACCTACTCCACGAGCTCAGTAACATACTTTCTACACTTCGCATCTCAATCAAGAAACCATACATTTCCGTCAGGACCCTTGCAAGCCCACTCGTCGAGATCCTCGCCTTCGTATTAGAACCGTAGTGACCCTCGACCGAGAGGTCATACGGACGAGGGAAACGTCATCGCCTGTTAGTGAAGGTTCGTTGGAACGCCAACCGAAAACCTGTTATCACTTAGATGCGCTAAAACAAATCGATTAGGGAGTTTCCTCCTCACGACTCGATCATTCGTGCATCTTCTTTGCTTAAATTCTAATTTCGAGACGAAATTCCCTCTAACGGGGGGATGATGTGACAACCCGATATTTCAACTCTTTGTAATGACATAATAGGTCAAGTTTTGTAAACATCTTGGAGTTACTAAAATTAACTTTGATAATAAAATGTCCAAAAAGTTTATGTTTAAATTCTTCCATGTTTAGAGATCATCAAACCATGATCGTACGTAAAAAGATCGCCCAAATCCGACTTCAGATAGCGAAGTTGTGAGTTTTCAAAGAAATTCCTTAAACACGATGGATTGATATTAAATAATAAAAACAATAATAAAAATAATTTCGGAATTTGCCAACGAAATCTAAACGAAAGTTGTAGATCGTGGTCTCACCTTCGCGGGGATATAAAGAACATCGAAAACGGAGTTCGTATGAAAGAGATATGAATTTTTGAAGTTTGATAAATAATTTAAATATAAATTTTATTAAAAGTTTGGTATTATCCGAGGGAGGAGTCAGCCTAGGGCCGAAGTACGCGCCGCGTACGCTCGAACGCCCCGCGTACTCGAATGAAGGGTCTCGGATCATCCACGTCGCCCTATGCGAAGCTACCGACCCGTCCCATCCGACCCGCGAACCCAGGAACCCGTCCAGTCCGAAGTGCGTAAGCGATGACGTACGGGTACGCGCTGCGTACGCCCGTACGCCCCGCGTTCGGAGGCGGTTCAGCAACCCTATAAAAGGGATGCGAGCCTTTCCGAAAATGTGGTTCGTTTCCTCTCTTTCTCTCCCGATCTTGCCTCGATTTCCGTGCCCGTTCAAACCCGAAGCCCTGGTCTTTTTGCTCAAGTCCCGAGGGTCGATTTTACTCCCGAGATTCCCGAGAATCCCGAGAAAAATCCGTTTCGCAAGACGAAACTCTGCCCGGTTTTCGAGCTCGCTATCATCGAATTTCCAGGTGAGTTCATACCCCTATAATCCACACTTTTAAATGTTTTATGAATATTTTTATATGCTTTTAAGGGGGGGAATACAAGTAAAACACACGATGATTATCGTATGTTATATATGTTGGATTAATGTCTAAGTCCATAACTATAATTGGTAAGACTTGACCCGACCCGGCATGGTCCATTTGGGTTGCATGGCATCATGCACTTGGATAGACTATAATGAGAGAAATAAGACACTTACGGTTATTAATATATTATAAGTTCTAGTATATTAATAATAAGAATAATGAGATTATTTAATTAGTATTGATCAAGAATTAATCTAGTATTAATTAAGTGATCAAAAGAAGACTAATTAAATATATGGGTTGATTGTGTAAATCATTCATTCTTATATATGTGGGCTTGTGATCCAAGATTCATTATGTTGGAATAAGTCCATGGGGTGACCCATGGATACTCCATGGAGGTTAAAACCCATGGAGCATAAGGAATGGGTAAAGTCATGAGTTACATGGTGTAACCCTAATAGCCACCATATAAAAGAAACCCATGGCTCAATAAATCATGACTATGACTAACACTATGTGTATGTATGAGGGCTACACGATTTATAGAAGTGTTCTAATTTCTCTCAAGTTATTCCAAGTGTATTTGGTGTTGTGTGAACCATTTGAGGTGTCACACTTGGGGCACTAAGCACTCAAGCTTCATGAAGACAAGCACCATTAAAGAGGTATGTATTCTATCTTGTTATATTGATATTTTGTATGCTAGATTAGGATAATACCTTGGATGTTCATATTTGCATGTATAATAGAGAAAACATAGATCCAAGGTATTTAGGGTTGCATGTACACTTAGGAGTGTTAGAATGCTCATAACCCAACAGTGGTATCAGAGACTGGTTTTTTTTCTTGTTATACCTGCAATAGAAGCTGAAAAATCGAGTTTTGATGCTGTCAGCCCAGCTGACTCGCCGAGTCCATAAAGGGACTCGACGAGTCCAAGGCAAAATGCATCCAACTCGCCGAGTTGTGTTCATGCACTCGACGAGTTGGACCCCAGACAACATATCCTCGAGGTTTTTTGGCTAGAAATGGACTAGGAACATTACCCTAAATTGTTTTGAACTTATAAACTTGTTTTTAAATGTGGTAATGTTCATGCTAATCCATTTTCAAGATAATTGTCAATAGATTCATGTTTTGTATTAGTTTAAAGGTTAGACTAATTACATGAAAAAGTTTGATTTGAATTATCTTGTTCTTATGAGTTGCTTAGATTAATAGAAAAGTTGAGTGAAAAAAGTTGTTTTCAATCCAAATTAATCTAAGAGTTGAGTATAAAATGTGTTTGTGTAACTTATCCTTAAGTTACATGAAGAGTCACATTAAAGACTCATAAAACTCATAAAGTTGGCAAAGGTTACAAAAAGATGAAGAGTCTTGTCCTTAAGTTATGGAGGTTCAAGAGTCACTTCATTAATAAATAAATAAATAAAATATGTAACCTTAATTAATTCCATAAGTTATAAAATAAAGAAAAGATTAATTCTTTATTAGTTTAAAGTCTTCCATAATTTGTCCACAAGTTATGGAACTTGAAGAGTTTTTGGATTAAAACTACTTTAAATACATAAGTTATGGAATTAATTAGTTTTGAATAGTTTCAAAACTTGCCCTCAAGTTTTGGAATTTGTAAAGTTTTCTCTTATGAATACTTTAATTCCAAGTTAGCCCTTAGAATTTTAAAAGTTAAAATTCAACCCTTATACTTTATAATATTATAAGTTAATAATATATATATATATATATATATATATATATATATATATATATATATGTATAAGAGTAAAGTCGGTCTTACCGCTAGTACGCCTCATTCACGAAGCCGGTCTATAAGGTGGGTATAAGGTTGTTGCCTATAAAATGGCAACTTAATGGGTGTTCACTCTCACCCACCGCTCGCTTGACTGGTGGAGGGTCGTTAGCCGAACGGGTTTGACATGACTATAATTCTCCCTTCATTAAAAGTATTAATGATAAATACTAAGTAACTAAACTTTTAATAATACCCAATCTTAGTTACTTAGAAAAATGTGAATAAGGTGCTAATCCACGAAATTACACTTTGCACTTTGTTTGAGTCGGTTAGTGGAGCGCGTGTGGTTAACCGGCACACTAACTCGTATTTAACAAGGTAGGCAAAGGGTAACTTAATGTTTATCATAGTATCGATGGAGCGTGTGTGGTTAACCGGCACATCGATTGAGGGATAAACACTTAAGGGTACCCAGTAATTTGCATGGTTACTTCACACCTTGTTTTGTGATCCTCGGCATCCCAGTCATAAAACCTGAAGGGCACACTCGAGATTGAAACATGCCATTGAACAGTTCAATGAATCTCAAAAGATCTAGGAGTTTCAAAACCAATTAAAACCTAATAATACATTTCGTTTATCTTGGTGGAAATTGGTGAATCGTCATTCACCTACCTTCAAATTGTTTTATAGCTTGGATTACGGCATACCTCTTCTAAGTTATAAAATAGTTTGTTGGGTCCTAGCCTTAATATTTTCATATTGGGTGTCATATTAAGGACTCAAAGATCAACTATCTTGAATATCTCCCATAACATGTCTGGATTAGACATTTATGATCTTCCCAAATCTCTTGAAACAAGCTTTCCTAAATGAAGATGATGTCCCATGGATATCATACTTCTCTCTCCTCTTCCAATTATTCTCCCTAACCCACAAGTTCTTGAAAAATTTAAGATCACTCAAGCCCTAGTGGCAAGGCAAGGTCTAGGTGTGATCACATCTTGGAGATGTAGTCACATATTGACAAGCCGGGAGAGTTGGGTGTCAAAGTCTTGAGAAAGTTGGTGGTTCAATCACTTTCTAAGTCACATAGTGAGTTCCTTTGGGACACCTATGAAATAGACTATGACAAGACCCTTAATGATCTTATCTATTGTTAAGATCAACTTCCTGAAACTTTATGGACATTAACAATGGTGACACTGGAAATACAGAAAAAAAAACATTCTCTTCCGAATGGAAAGGGATTGGCCATAGTCAACTCGGTTGAACAAATGGTAAAGAGAAAAGCTAAGTCTGTGATAGTCCCGTGTACCATTATCAAAGGGTCCATATGTTTATATTGCCAAAGAAAGGGTCATTATTTGCGAAGCTGCCAAATTTACCTAAGGGTGTTAAAGTCAATAAGGTTGACTCTACTTCAGGTAAAGTCCACTACTCTAACTCTGTTAAGTTTCTATTCTGAGATTCCTTATACATGATGTGACTGGGTCACATGGTGATGTTTTAAGAATCAAAGAAAAGTAAAGGAACTTAAAGAAAGAATATGCTGAATCTGATCGCATAGATGGATTTCTATCGCGTAGTTTGAAAAAACGGATTCTTGAGCTAATTCTTAGGAGTTATGAGATATTGCTAAGGAATAGATAACAACAAGTTTTTCATATGGGTTGTAAGGATAAGTTTTTCCGCATAGTTTTAAAATAAAAGGAAAAAAACTTTGGTTATATTTATTTTAAAATATCCTTACAATGGCATTTGAGGAAAAATTGTTGCTTATACGATTCCATTAATAGCAAGAGTGGAAATATGAAATTGATTCTTTCATTTGTGGTAATGTCTAAATTTACCAAATAAGGAAAGATTCTCATCATCCAAAGTCTCAATTGGACCGGGACTTGGAATCATGCAAGTTGTATAGCATGATGAATGAGAACTTTCAAGTATTGGAAAAATTAAGACTAATTACTTATTCACATGGATGTGTGAGTCAAGTAATGGACTAAGGAATCGAGTACATAGTAATGTGCACTGATTAAGTCCACCACAAAAGATTAATAAGACTATTCGTCATAGTTTACTAAAGCTCAGTAAATATGATTATACTTACAAGCTTAAGTGTAACTCTGAGACATTGGAAAAGGTTCCAATGTAAGGCAGAGCAAATAAGAAGAATCAAATTAGGCAGAAGGATAAAAGTTTCTCAAATCTGAAAAGATGGGAGAGTACTTTAGTATCAGTTTTGTGATCATCTTAATGATTAAGAAACCATATCAAAATTAGTTCTCTAAGGAAGTCTTAGTGCATTCTTATGACTAAGAAGAAGGGATCTTGAATTGTTGAAATGGTTAAATCAAGAAGATGAGTCATACTTCGTTCCAATACAAGTCTTAGAGTCGTACTCCAAGATTGTAATTTGAGTGACATGTCTTAAAGAAGGTTTAAGAACACTTATCAAATGTAAGAGTAAAAGTTTTCTACTCTTGTACATTTGAAATTGGTAAGTTGTGATGTTTTGGATAAAACAAAGACCAACTAAGGCCAATTGTGTGAAGTGTTTGTCTTGATTAGAATCCACACTATCTCTTGGATGTTTGATAAGGAAGTCTTATAGGTCAAGAGGACAGTGGGAGTCTTAAAGGTCTTGAAAGTCTCAAGAACTAATCAAGAATAAAAACCTAAAGTTCTTCACTAGCACACGACTTAAGGTTTATAACCTATCGTGTTGACATATTCTGTGCCCATTCTAGTTAAAGTTGGCTTCGCATATGAGTTCTTAGAGTTCTCAATGTGTTGCACAACAACTTGGAAGCAATGGTAGGCCCTTGAGCTGCCAGGTGGCAAGAAATTAAGATTGAGTTCAATCCATATGGTTTTGGATTTGTCATTATCCTTGTCTTGTGATTATGGTTTTGACAAATTCATATGGGTAGGAACTCATACACCATTAAATCTAAGTGTCATAAGGTTTCTCTCCGATTCATGAAAATGATGGTGAGGAAACACTTCCACTAAGTAGATTTTAGCTAGATAGCAATTGTGATATTTGCATTCTCAAAGTCGTTAGTGGAGCGTGTGTGGTTTACCGGCACACTAACTTGGACTTGTGAGAAATGGCAAAGGTCAAAACAATCAAGACTATGATTACGGCATCCCTTTTCATAGTTCTTAAAATTGTTTTGACACACCCATGAGCTATCTAAGGGAAGGTGTATGTTTTTGATAAAGTCTTATCAAAACAATCTAGTATCAGAAATCTGAACTTTGGTAAGTCAATAAAGTATTGATTTCTAGAAGTCCAACTGATTTCTGAGTACATGTCAAAGCTAGTGGGAGCATAAGTGTTATGCTAATAATCATCATGTTAGTGGGAGCATGATAATTACAATAAGTATTGCAAGCTAGCAATGTTAATTATAGAAAACAAAAGGTTTCAATTGGAAAAAAAAGTTGTTTTGCTATAATTAAGGGAGAGGAAATTATACTTCATCTCAAATCTATAAGCTTAGATTGTGAGGTTTTAATCATTTAGTCAAGGATATATATGAATTTCATGTTGGAATGGCTCAACATAAGGAAATTCTGTATATGGGTCCATTATTTGCGTTCTTAAATTCGATTATGATTACGACATCCCTTTTCATAATCTGAATTATGAGAACTTGGCAAATTGAAATGGAAATGTTATAGCAAAAGACTGGTTTAGTCTTTATGTGAGACATCATGAATCGTGTCCCATATGCTTCGGATATAGGATCGATTACATGTGCTATATTCATCCTTTCTAAAATTTTCCAAATGCCTAGGGCGTTAAGAATGGAAAAGGTTTAGAACTGGATATGACTAAAAGGATTAAACAATTGTCGAGGACAATCTAAGGTTTACCAAAGATTGGTTTCTCAAGGACAATTGGAAGTATAGTGATAATTCTGGAAGGACCATATTGACATAATCTGTAAGGAGGCAACTCTTGTTCAGAAGTGATAGTCGAAATGGAATCTGGAAATGTTTCAAAGTTAGAATTTTCAATCTGTGTAAGATTAAGGAAACTTAATGCAAGAAGGATGGTTCCAAGGACTTGATCTTCTTTGGAATGCTCTGTAATGATTGTTGTTAAGTCTTTCTGACTTTGTGCATAATCATTACAAGAGGATCGATGCATATAAGTTTAGAATCTAACAGATTTCAGTAAATGACATGAATTTGGAATTCTTGCATTTGCAGTAAGGATTTGGGAGTGTGAAAAGAGAATCATTGAAGTTATGTTCATTTGATCTAGTTCACAAAATAAAGATCATAGTCAAACATATTATGCATACTTGGTGTATGGCATGACTATTGTTTAGAAAACATAGTGTACATGCTTGGAGCATGGGACAACTATTGTTTTAAATTCAAGAATAATGTTGATAGCTGAAACAATATACAATGAATAATGTGTAATCATATGGTGATAAATAAAAGGAGTTTTATTTATATTCATAAGTTCTGAGACCATATTGGATTCAATTATTATTGTGTTTCACTTTGCATGTTTTGACTTCCCGAATAAACTAGGTTATTCTTCCGGAATGACTAAGTTATTCAAACCATCCACAGTCGGTCATATGTTGGAAGTAGATATGAATTAAGACTGTCATGGGTTGGCTTGTAGAGGTCTAAGTTGTTGGACAAAGGGCTACAACACTCATGAGTGCTCATAAGTTCTGAGTATTGGATTCAACCCGCGCTCATTGGAATCACTTCATGGATTTTATCACGAGTGATCATGAGACGATAATATCTTATATTCTTCAAACCTAGAGATATGAGTTGTTACTATGAGTTGGTTGTACATTGATTGCACGAAACTGCATTTGGTAACTCGGTGCTATAAAACGTGCCTTTGTGTATGATTCAACAAGTAGTAGAACAAGCCATATGAGTCGAAGTTTATCCATTCCTTTTACCTTCGGGATAAAAGCGATATCTGTGGGCCCCTCGATGATTTGATGATGACAAATGGAAGTGCTCGGCCGGGCCAGGACTGATTTGATTTGTTCAATTAGTCAGTCATCATAAATCGGAAATCGGGAAACAACAAATGGACAGAGAGAATGATTATAATCCATGTCTCAGTCCATATGATATCTAGAATGGAGGAATATATGATCCCTTATCTAATGGACAAGTCGTTGACAAAGATCAGAGTTCATCTACAAGGTCAGAGTTCGACAGAAGCTTTTGAGAGCTACGATTGCTAGTTGGTTCCTGAAGTCATACGCAATAATAGTTTTAGACTTATCCAAGTGGGAGACTGTTGGATTAATGTCTAAGTCCATAACTATAATTGGTAAGACTTGACCCGACCTGGCATGGTCCATTTGGGTTGCATGGCATCATGCACTTGGATAGACTATAATGAGAGAAATAAGACACTTACGGTTATTAATATATTATAAGTTCTAGTATATTAATAATAAGAATAATGAGATTATTTAATTAGTATTGATCAAGAATTAATCTAGTATTAATTAAGTGATCAAAAGAAGACTAATTAAATATATGGGTTGATTGTGTAAATCATTCATTCTTATATATGTGGGCTTGTGATCCAAGATTCATTATGTTGGAATAAGTCCATGGGGTGACCCATGGATACTCCATGGAGGTTAAAACCCATGGAGCATAAGGAATGGGTAAAGTCATGAGTTACATGGTGTAACCCTAATAGCCACCATATAAAAGAAACCCATGGCTCAAGAAATCATGACTATGACTAACACTATGTGTATGTATGAGGGCTACACGATTTCTAGAAGTGTTCTAATTTCTCTCAAGTTATTCCAAGTGTATTTGGTGTTGTGTGAACCATTTGAGGTGTCACACTTGGGGCACTAAGCACTCAAGCTTCATGAAGACAAGCACCATTAAAGAGGTATGTATTCTATCTTGTTATATTGATATTTTGTATGCTAGATTAGGATAATACCTTGGATGTTCATATTTGCATGTATAATAGAGAAAACATAGATCCAAGGTATTTAGGGTTGCATGTACACTTAGGAGTGTTAGAATGCTCATAACCCAACAATATAAAGTTTCGTTTTATACTTTTTATCAACGGAATCATATGAAATTTATAATCATTATAAAGAAACTTTTGTGTGCAAAATGCATCACGATAATATCATATCTTTCGGAAACTGAAAAGTGTTGTTATGTTTATATAAATCAAACACTCCTCTTATACTGTATGTATATGTGTCCACCTTTGGTACTACAAACATACGATTACTTTAGTACCACAAACATACGATTATTTTGGTACGAAAAACATCAATAATTTGGGATACTCCTTGTTAATAAATCATTCATATGTGATTTATAACTAGTTTACAAATAGATTCACTACAAGTCCAACAGTTTCACTAAACATATTACTTTAAATGACTTTCTTAAACGTCTTTACATGATTAAAGCTCGTTATCAAACTGTCTTACATACTGTAAGCTTCCTTTCAAAATCGGTTACAAAGGTGTTTTCAAACAATGGTTTTATGTGTACTTAAACTGTCTTATCAAACCAAATACTTTCAATCATTTTATAAACTGACATCAAGTCACAAACCTTTATTAGACTTTTCAACGGTTTTACAAAACTTCTTTATGCTTTTATATTAAAAATTGCATGCCTCTATATGTATAGTTATATAAGAAATGTTTAAAAGACTTAGAAAGGCTATCCACCCTATTTCCTTTTCGCGCCTTGAGATGTGGTCTGGTGGGATATTGGGTATTCGTTCGAAAGTCGTTTAAATATTAGTTATATATCATGTATACATATATGGTCATAAATGTTCCCTCAGTAATTTAGTTCCGATACAAATAGATATCAATGGTGTATAAACCTACTTGGTCACTCATCAATTACATTCTAGTAAACTATTATAGGAATAGTTTAGAGTAAACAAAACATTTTCACTACTACAAGAAATTACACCAGAGTCAGTTCATTCATGAGTCCAAACTACATGTTATATGAAGGAATACTCTTACTTGAATACTTATACATGAATACTTGTACATGAATACTCTTACCTGAATACTTATACATGAATACTCTTACCTTAATACTTATACATGAATACTTTTACATAAACATTATGTGGCAATTTAATATTACATGTTATATGTCTAGATATGGATATACTGTTCGCTTTTCTATCTTTACCTTGTGATTCAATCACATCATCGACGAGGTAGATTGGGACTTTATCTCCTAATACCACATCATACTTGGAGGGACTAACCATTCCGAACACCACTGCTAGCTACAGAGGTAAATGAACAATCTACGGATGTTCTAGGTTGATACCATCGTGGGTATACATAAGGGACTAACTATTCCTACACCCGGATGTTAGCAACAGAGGTAAATGAACAATCTACGGATGTTCTAGGTTGATACCATCGTGGGTATACATAAGGGACTAACTATTCCTACACCCGGCTGTTAGCAACAGGGGTAAATGAGCAGTCTACGGATGTTCTAAGTTGACACCATCACAGTTTCAAGAGAAACGTACTGTCAAAAACAGTCAGGTCTAGGTAAAAGACTACTTTCAAAACATTCGAGTCTTGGTAGAAGACTACTTTTATACTAGTAGGAAATATGGGATTTTCTAGAGCTTTTTCATACTTATACTAAATGTTTCATCATTCATTTACTAGTCTTTCATATCAGCTAATCAAAGTAATGACATTAAATACTTATGAACTCACCAGCTTAAATGCTGATCAAACTCTTTCAAAATAACTTGTATTCTCAGGTTACAAATAAACAGGTGTCGATACAAGGTTTAGAGAAGATGGAGCACTCAAGACTCGTCTTTTATTTTGATAAGTTATTATCATATCTTGTACAATGAAAGAAAACACTTGTAATTAAAATTATACTATTGATGCAATGGATGATGTTGTTGCTAGTTTACTACTTTACATTTGTTGTGATGCATACATGACGTCCTCCGCCCCAGAACGTTTCCGCCGTTCGTGGTTTTGGGGTGTGACATCTTTCACCCATCTCATCGTGCATGCTCGCTCCCCAGCGAAATCCTCTACTCTACCAGCGCACTCATCTGGCTAGGTTTACTCCCTAGCCCCTTCTGCCGTCCTCCCACTTCTTTGCTATCAGCTGCTGAAGAGCTCCTAATGATGCCAGCCATCTACCTCCTGAATATCGTCATACTCACTTAGTAGCTGACTCCCATCATCGAGAATTCCACAAAGCACAAAGCAAGCAGCATTCGAGCATCGAAGATTACATAGGACTCCCTATCTGTGATAGCTCCACCTTCTCGGCTCATCCTCGGAAGTACCACTGAACCCTGTAGCTCTACCCCTCGTGCGTCCTAACTGGATATTCTCGCTCATCACATACACAAAAGCATAACGCACATATAACAACAAACCCTAGGCTAAGGCATCACAAATCAGGCCACTCTAGTCCTAAGATATGAAATACCTAGCCTGTCTCTAGCATGCAATAATATCTCATAAAGTGCATAATAGATATTTCATAACACAAAAGTAAGGGTATTTTGGGAAATCACCGTTTGGCTCTGGCTGATTGTACACACTGCTCTTTCTTGCTTTCTCTTTGAACTCTTATCCACTTTTAGAAAACTATTTATTTGAAAACTTTTTCTTATTTCCTCAGTTTGAGTCCAGATTTACCCGAAGGCGCATCCGAATCCTTCAAACCAAGGCTCTGATACCAATTTGTAACACCGTGATTTTTAAGGCAAAATTTTCATTTAATTAATTAAATTAATATTAAATCACTTGTTTAAAATCTCATACACGTTTGAATTACAAGAACATAGTTCCATTTTCACTTAGTAGAAAACCAGGATCCTCCAGTATACAACTCTTTCTGTGGTGTGTACAATCGAGCCGATGCCATCCCGCGTTACTGAAAGAACCTGAAACAACATACATAAAACACTGTAAGCACGAAGCTTAGTGAGTTCCCCAATATACACCTTACGCACATACGCCTTTCCAGGCCCTAACCTTCTGGTCCGCTGCACAATGCCTTCCTGGCCCATGAGATAATCGCCTTCCGGCCCATAACGTGTTGCCTTCCGGCCCTTAGTACATTGCCTTCCGGCCCATAACATATTGCCTTCCGGCCCATAACATATTGCCTTCCGGCCCAAAAACATATACGGCACATAATACATTTACTCTAACACATAAAGCACATATATCATATATCATACCTGACCTTTCTGTCACATAACACTTTGCCTTCCGGCCCATATAAACATGCATATCACGCGTAGCAACTAACTTTCCATTTATAGCATATATACATAACACATAACATATTCGACCTTCCGGTCACACAATCAAACCCTTCCGGGTACAGTATAGTGAGAAGACTCACATCGTAGATGCTGGAAGTTAGCAACTCCTGAAATCACTTGCACCTGATCCGCCGAGCTACAAGCTCCCTACAACAATATATCTCTTATTAATACTTTTATCTTCCACGTTAACTGACCCTAAGAAGTCACACAGGTCAACTCTGGTCAACAGTCATCTCGACTGGACTCGGCGAGTGCCCTAGCGACTCGGCGAGTCTAGTCGTCCTCACAAATTCCTAGATGTTCCCTTTTTACTCGTCGAGTATCTCTCTTGACTCGACGAGTTCCTCGTGGAAGAATCGCGGGGCCACCCCGACTCCACTCGCCGAGTCTGAAGAACAACTCGGCGAGTCCCAGCTATTCTTCAAGCTACTCGCCGAGTCTGCTCATCGGACTCGGCGAGTCCATGCCATGCAGTCGATCAAACTGCTTTCTGAGTTACATATTTTTCCGAATACACAAACATGGGACCTTCTGGACCTCTAAGGGTCCTAATACAGGGTTATATTCGTTTGGGTAACAAGGTAATAATCCATCTACTCATCAAATGGGTTCCATAAACCCTAAATCCATATACACATCAATCACAGAAGAATGTAATCCAAGCTATTACCTGAATGATGTACCTTCTGTGTCCCCAAACTTCAGAACTCGAATCCCTTGCAGTTCCTTTAGCCAAAACCCTTCTCCTCCTTGCACAACAATTCCTTCAAGGTCACCAATGGCCTTCAAGCTTGCTCTAGATGCCACAGCCGCTTAGGGTTCTTCTCAATCGACCAAAAGACGAGCAATGACGGCATATACGACCCAAAACTGAACGGCTAGGGTTTTCCGCTGAACAGCGTCGACTCGCCGAGTCCATATCTGGACTCGTCGAGTCCAGTCGCGAACCCGCGACCAAGTCTGCGACCCTACTCGGCGAGTCTGGCTCCAACTCGCCGAGTCTCCCCTTTAAAACACCCCAAAATGCAATTTAACAATACTTGAGATTTTGGGATGTTACATTAAATCTTCAAACCCTAAGTCTTGAAAGCAAGCACCACAAGTGTAGTGCCTCTAATGGCTCACAAACACCACAAGCAATTGGAGAGGCTATAGAAAGAGAAGGGAGGAGGTGGAAATCGTCCTTGGGACTTCTTAGAAGCATGTACACGAATTCCCAAGGCCTAGGGGTCTTTATATAGGGTTTAGATTAGGGTTTCAGTCCTTATCCTTATCCAGTTACTTGCCCACCAAGCAACCACACAATAAGCCTTGAAAACCCTTATCTCTTGGACCTTGGACGATTTTAAGGATATCCTTATCCTTGAATTCATCCATCCTTTAACAAGGATAACCATTGCCCTATTTTGCAACTATCACATAATTACAATTCAGCCCCTCTAGTTTAATTAATTACACTTGATCACAAAATTAATTCCTAATTAATTATTGACTAATATTAATTAAACAAATATGATTTCTCCTTTAATATATTATTCTTATAACATATTAATAAATCATAATAACCTCTTTCTCTATTTATTTCTCCAGTCAAGTTGCTTTGGTGAAGGCAACCTAAAAGGATCATGCACAACCGGGTCAAGTACTTGTCTAATATAGTTGCAGCCTTAGACACTATTCCAACAATTGGGACTGCCTTACTTATATTATGAAAAATGAGGACTAATTTTGTAAATTCATGTTAGACAATGACCATGTTTGTAATTCTTTTAAACATAAGGACCATATTTGTAATTTTAGGAACCATATATATACTTTTGTAGACATAAGGACTATTTTTGTAAATTAACTTCTAGTAATGGACAGTTTTATAATCTATGAAATAGGGACCAACTTTGTAGTTTCCTATTAAAATAGTGGCCATTTATGTAAATTTGACATAACATCCTAATTTTATGTGATAACTAGTTATATTTAATAATTCATTGTACATTCCAAATATTTTTCTAATTAATGAAAAGTTATGTAAACAAAAAATAATGAAAAGCAAGACTGTCATTTGTTATTATTTAAAGTCCATATCCAACGTACCAAACTTAAATATAAGAGCCGGTATAATTGAATTCAACTTCATTTGTTGCAAACAAAACATGTTTATATAATTGAAGTTAACATCATTTGTTGCAAACCAAACATGTTATATAATTGAATTCAACTTCATTTGTTTCATTTGTTTCAAAACTAACCATGTTATAGAATTTAATTCCTTACAATACTAAATCCTTTGAATAGGAGATCCCTTTAATCCTTTTAATTCATAACATTTTACAAACCAAACATGTAAGAGCATCTTTAATTATTACACTATGTTATGATTCAAAATAAATGTCATATCATTATTCTATTAAATTGACCTCTAACTAAATAAGCATTTCAATGGTTGAGCTTATTTAAAAAGATTTTTTTATTATAAATTTAATTAATACATCCTCATCTATTTGAAATGTTTTATAAAACACCATTATTTAGATAGACCATTTTTAAACGCAAATAAATTTTTAATATGAATGTATGTACACAAATATATAACTCATTTACTTGTATATATAAAATATAAAAAATTATTATGTTATAGTTACAAAATAGACTAAAATATTGAAAATATTAAATTATTGCCATAATTTTTTTTTATAAATAATAGTAATTAATAGGAATAATTAATAGTAAAAATAATAAAAATATCTAAAATTAAATTAGAATTATATAGATAAATGAAATATGGTTAAACTATAATGGCTTATATGTACAAGTTGTACAAGTTTATTGATCATTTTATATATATATATATATATATATATATATATATATATATATATATATATATATATATATATATATATATATATATATATATATATATATATATATATATTTTGAGTGATCAAAATATTAAAATAAAATAAAAAAAAACTATCTATTTCAATGGTATTAAGTGCTCAATAAAAAAAATCTACAAGAATAAATTATAAAAAAATCTCTCACTAAAGATGCTCTAATTGTATACATTTTTCTAATTTATTTAGATTTAAAAAAATACCACTTCTATTTATTATCTTTATGTCTTACATATTTAAATAAATTATATAAATAGTTTATAAATCATATATAATACATCCGAATTAAATGTTACATTATTAATTCAAATATTTTATTAAATAAAATTAAAACGATTATAACTCGTTTAAATAAATATTTTCAATCATTGATAGTTAATAATAACTCATTTAAAAGGCTTAGCGACAACTTGTTGTCCGTTTGTCATCTCACTCGTTTTACAACGATAATTAAACTAATGAAAATGGTACTATTGTAAAAAAAAAAAAAAAAAATTAAAAAATAAAAATAAATAATAGAGAATATATTATACATCAGTCGAACCAAGGTACATACATTCGTTAATTTCCTATTCCAGACCCTACTCACTGTATGCCAGCTAGCTATCACTCATGAAGTCTTTATTTTTTCCATTTAAGCTTCACAATTCACATTCATCCATAGTGGTAGTAAATGAAAGGTTAAATTCATTGGAAGCTCTTGGAGAATCTTTACTGTATCCCACACCAAAACTTTCACTAATTCATGTCTTCCAAACTTACAGTTCTATTCTTGTGTGTGTAAAGATGTCTTCCTGTTGTCATCTTTTCATAAATGTTATCAATTAGCGTGGAGATTATACAGATCAGCAGTCCGGACATTTATCATATTTTCAGCGGTTTGAAGTGAATCTTATCACAATGTTTAGCGGGTCGAATACACCAATTCCAGCTCATGAGTTATTATGATTAGGATGCTAGTTGTCTGTGTGACTCTCGCATGTGTGGTATATGATATGTATACCGGACGGGGTCTGATACCAGGCAAGACCCGATGAATGTATTGTATGTTATTTATCTTAGTAATTTTTGCATGTATTTTATATATTGTATGTATGTCGAGCGGGCCTGATGAGTGTATTGGGTGGGACCGATCACATTATATAGACATATTAGTTCCGAGCGGGGCTCGATGTCGGGTGGGGCCTGATGGTTGTTAGGCATGATTCATTGTATGTTTGATATGTATTGTATGTGGTATTTTGGGAAGTCCATTAAGCTTCGTGCTTACGGTTTTCAGTTTATGTTTCATGTAATTCTGGATTGAAGAGGAATGTCTCGGGATGATCTAATCGCACACACCACATTGTTCCGCATTTTGTTGACTTGATGTATTTGGATGATTATTGGCATACTTTGATTTTCTTTTATGGTTTTATGAACACGTTTTTGATAATGGTTTTATTATTATAAAAATAAATTTTTTGAACTTAAATTTTGGGATGCTACAAGAGATAAGGTAATGGGCCGGTCCACCCGAAAATAAGTCTAAAATATGTTCCGGAACGACCTATTCCGGAGAATTTCTACCATAGGGACATTTGGCCTAGCGATAAAGAGTGATTCTTTCAAATAAAAGGTCATGGGTTCAACTCTCATTATGAGACATAGGTGGTGTTTATGATTAGATTATCAATAGGATAGTTTGCCATTTCAAAAAAAAAAAAAAAAAAAAATTCCCTTAAGCATGGCTAGTGGGGGTAGTTTGACGGATCAATGAGGCACTCGGATTTCTTCCTTTGAATTAGTTTCGGTTGTCTATTAAATTCCCTTTGAACATTTGAAAGCAAAACCATTCCACTCACCACCTCTTTGTTCTCAACATACAAAAAGCTTAAGCCAGGCCATTCTCTCATCTTCCCCACGTGGCTTTGCTGCTAATCTCTCTGATACCCCTTGATTCCATCCCTGTTTTCTCATATCACCATTTAGAGTTCTGCTTGCTTGCTGTTCAATGATGAATTTTTTTCACATTTTCAGTTCCAAAACCAAAAGAAGATCACGGGAATCTTCACCGGAGCAAAACCCATTAACCTCACCACTATTGTACAGAGAAAAAGAACATGCTTTGAGAAAGTTCTCGTTTCCAGAGCTCGAAAATGCTACGAATAATTTTAATAGATCGCAATGGATCAGAGATGGTCAACTCGGAAGATCACCAAACTTCATAATATTCATTTCATGCAGGTCTCCCCCCTTGCGTTAAACTTCTCTTAATTAATCTCTTTAGTTTTAAAATTTTATTGTATTACATCACCTTATCCGTGATCAATTCTTTATAGTATCATATAAGACTGGCTTCTCAACTTCAAGAGTATTTATAACACTTGCTTAAACTTTGTAGTTAGATCAAGATGGGAGTGTTTAGAAAAAAAAAAAAAAGAATACTTTTTTGGAGTTATATATAAAGAAAATGTTATGTGATGTGTAGGGGCATGAAAAATGGCTAGCAGCAGTTGAGTTTCTTGGCGATGTGGAACACCCTAATCTTGTAAAGCTATTGGGATACTGTTTAGTAGATAATAAAAAAGCGAGTCAAAGTCAAAGACTATTAGTTTACGAGTATATGCCAAACAAAGTCAACAGTAACTATTTTATGACTTACTAGTTAAAGTTTAAACGAAAGTTAATTTTTGGAATTTATAAGGTGATATTAGGCAACTTTAACTCGGCGGATGTGTTGTTGGATGAGAATTTGAACCCAAAACTTTCGGATTTTGGGCTTCAGAGAGGACTATAT
Source organism: Lactuca saligna (assembly GCF_052625555.1). Classification (NCBI taxonomy): domain Eukaryota; kingdom Viridiplantae; phylum Streptophyta; class Magnoliopsida; order Asterales; family Asteraceae; genus Lactuca; species Lactuca saligna. The sequence goes on from NC_136422.1 coordinate 152,624,584, forward strand.
ATCACCAGCAGTCAAATACATAATGGTGAGTGTATATATGGAGATCATGTGTCTAACATTAATTACTAGTATTAGTATTTTGTTACTCTAGAATGGTTCTTTTTACTTTCGTTTTGTCGGATGGAATTAATGTAAAATCATTCATTCCATTCTAATATAACCAACCAAACATGATCATAAAATATAATGACTTATTGTTGATAAAGTGTCGTTGGCTTGACACGTGAGATTTAATTTAGGCCTGAATCTGATGATGATTAAAGTGGTGGATTATATCAAGAGGGAGTACTATAACATTAGCCATGTTACAATTCAGATTGAAAAAGAGAATAAATCAAGTTTCATATGATTTTGAGCTGTTAATCCATTGATCATGATTTTTTTTTTCCTGTCATCTATTGCATGATTCACTATTAGTAATGCGATGCATCTTATTCCTATTTGTTGATCTTTTTGTGCTGTAAAACGCAAATATTTGTGTGGATAATCTGGATTGCTTAATTAGAAGTATGAATATAGACTTCCCACTTGGTCCTTTTCAAAGGTTATGCAATGATTTAAGTCATCCTTTTAAGGAAATTTACTTATCATGTAATGTTAAATATGTTCATATTCTCTCATTGTCACTGGCTAATTACCCTCCTAAATTATTATTTTTCCTATTTATCTCACTTTTAACAGAGATTTTATTTTTTTTTTTTGTCTTTTTTTGTATTATTTTTCTAAGCCATCAACAAACACTCATTTGTTTTTTGTATTATTTTTCACCATTGATCTTTCCAAGCAGCGAATCCAACACCATTGAAGACATTGGATACAAAAAGCAAACTAGGATTATCTTAAGATCCTAGATAATATAGTCTTGAAACAGGAAGTATAGATGAATCATTGGTGTTAAAAACATGAATTTCTTTCATTGCAATGAATCAAAGGAAAAAACAATGATCAAGGAAGAATCGAAGAAGTTTTAAAAAACATAGTAAAATTGATGAACAAGATCAAAGAACCATGATTCAATGGAAAATTTCTCATTAATTGATTAAAAAATGAATAGCAAGCTACATATATACAACAAATCAACCCGAAACCTTCTAACTAACAATTTCTAACCAACTAATTCTAACAACCATTATATTAAACTACAAAAATGCTCTTGAGGCCGTTTATTTTGTTATTTACTAAGTTGGTTAACATGGTTTGGTAAGTTATTTAAAAAAGAATATAACGAATTGGTAATTTTTTCTTTTCTTCTTGATGCTTATTAAACCAAATAGTGGATCATTTTTATGGGCTTTATTCCAGATGTTGGGCCTATATATATAAGGCCGATAAGGTAGCGCACAACGATTATGAGGTTTAGGTTAATGGACTCAAATACTAAATGTCATTTCTATGGGCTTTATTTCTGGGCCTATATATAACATAATCGCCACCGAAACATACACTGCGATCTTTGAGGGTTTAGGGTTTATACATCCACACATCTGTCTCGCCCTTCTCAAGGTTAGTTCTCTACATCATATGTCTACGAATTTCATCACCTATACAGGTAATTTGCTGTCAAATAGTCGGGCTCCTATTTTCTATGCATACATCCATTACATGTATGATTTCGCAAGTTTGGTGTTCTCAGATTAGCGAGAAGCCTGAATAATCATGTAATTTTTCATCAGATAATCGTAAAAAATTACAGACTTTATGTTTTAATTATGGAAATTTCTACATTTACACATGGAAAAGGAGTTACTCGATAATGACCTGTCTATTGCTGTTAATTATGTAGGATCGTTGTACAAGTATGTTTATTGGATTCGCTTTTCTTTTGTAACTGTGAGAATGTTGGTCGATAGGAAATTTGGCAGCTGGAATACTTGTTTCTAGTTTGAATTTGTGGTATACTCACAAAAGATTTGCTGAATGATATTTCTTAACAGATTACTAGATGGCCATAAAAAAGCCCACACCAGAATTGTTACCTGAAGATCTCGATGTGGAGGCTTCTGAATCGGAACAAGAAACAGATTCTGAATCAGAATCAGAGTCAGAAGGAGATGAAGATATAAAATTATCAGAACCTTCAAAAACCTCCATATACAACAAAGAAGGTCTACTCGATAAACTTAATGACATCACCTGGCCTGAAGACATTGACTGGATCAACAAACTATCACTCGACATCCAACAAGAACAGGAAGTAGATGTAAACGATGACCTGGCACGTGAGCTGGCATTCTACACACAAGCACTAGAAGGTACACGTGAAGCCTTTCTGAAATTCCAAACCATGGGCCTCCCATTCCTTCGTCCCTCAGACTACTATGCTGAAATGGTGAAAACCGATTCCCACATGGAGAAAATCAAGGGAAGACTTTTATCTGAAAAGAGAAGGATGGAAGAAGCTGAAGAAAGAAGAAAGATGAGGGATAATAAAAAGAAGGCTAAAGAAGTACAAGCTGTGAAACAGAAAGAGAGGGTGAAACAGAAGAAAGATGAGATTGAATCTGTTAAGAAATGGAGGAAACAGAGACAACAAAGTGGGTTTGCTGAGAAGAAAGATGGTGACATGGGTTTGCCATTTGAAGGAGGAAAGGAATCGGATACATTTAAGAAGAATAAGAGACAAGGGGTGTCACCATGGGATAGGTCAGGTGGAAAAGGGAAAGGGAAAGAGCAAAAAGGAGGGAATGGGAATGGAAAGAGGAAGAGTAGGGAGTTTAGGGATTCAAAGTATGGATTTGGTGGAAAGAAAGGAATGAAGAAACAAAACACTGCTGAAACTACTAATGATTTTAAAGGGTTTAGAAACAGTGATTCTGGTCAAAACAAGAAAAGAAAGAAGTTTTAAAAGATTTGATGGATGCTTTTCATTGGTGTACTCTATGTTGTTGATCTACATCAGTTTTGTTTGTTTCGGGTCAGATTTTCAAGTTTTAAAATCGATATTTTGTTTTCATTTTGTGGCTTTATTTAAGTTGAATGTTACATTTTTACTATTTTAGTTTCGTTTAGGAATCAAATGAAGATATGACATTGTGGTTTTGATATATGCAAGAGTTATGAAGTGTAGAAGTTCTCATTTTTCTTTTAGTAAAAAATCTTTTTTTCAATGAGGTCTCTAATGTTTTTAATTTCAGGATGCAGGTATAATAGTTTTTAATTTTTTTAAGGGAAACATTCCTGGAATTTTTTAACCAGGGACAGTTTCTGTATGTCTTAGAAAATGTATGTCTTAGAAAAACAGGGACCATTTGTGCATTTTTTATGTCCGAAACTGTTTCTGTTAACTCTTTGTGACATGGACCATTCTTGCAATTTTTATACCAGGACTAATTCGATCAAGCTTCTAAATGGCATGAGGCGCGGTGTGGCGGCAATACCAAGCCTCAAACTTAACGAACCATGAAGTTTTTCAAGGCGTGATGTAAGGCGGCGATTTATTAATTGAAAATTATATTACCACATAAATAAAAATTTATATTGAATATAACTACTTTTTAGAAGTAATAGATCAATAACTAATAACAAAAAGTTAATAAAAACCACAATACTTGTATCTCTGATTAGAAAAGATATAACAAAGAGCAAAAAACTGTCTCAAATGAAAAAACATGTCATAACGTGTCATGGTACGCCATATCACGCATTGCCACGCGTCACGCCTAACAACAACGTTATGAGCCTTTTCGTAACGGCGAAGCCACGCCTTACGCCATGACGCGCCTTCAACAATAAGTCGTCGGGTTTTATCTCAAGTTGGACATCTTCAACAGTTTTCAAGGTAGCTTCAACATTTTTCTTTTTTATTTTTGTTTTAGGGCATGTTGGTTTGTGAAGACTATACGTTTCCACAGCTCTTCCACTACATCATCTTCGAATTTTTCTTCTCTATCTTCTATTCCATTTTACCAATGAAAATATGTTTCTCTTTTCTACTTAGTCGTGCATGGAGACAAGGCAGAACAAAAACCTAGAGGGATGATGAAGGTCCTCTTTGCCGGTGAAACACACACACGAACACATATGTCAACAGTCGACGTCTTTGCATTGAAGGTGTAGTTTGTTTTCAGGTATCATACTCCCAATCCATCCTCCTCCACGTGAAATTCATTTGTGTTGCTCTGCACTTCTTTTTGTCTATCTCTGTGTCAGACATCATTTGGTCTATTTCATATTTTTTAAAATCACATCGATTTTCTGAATCAATATGATTTTGATTTTGGGAATTAGTTTTCACTTTTCAATTAGTTTCGTTATGATGAATTGATCTTCTAAATCAATATGATTTTCAGTTTGGGAATTGCTTTCCAATTACTTGAGTTATGATAGTGACAAAGTCCATCTGTCAATAGGATTTTACGGGGGCTAAAAGAGATGCAGTTAGGCTTATGTCAAGTTTTGGAAAACCTTAGATTAGGTGACCCGATTGAAATTTTGATTCACGTGAATGTTTATAATCTTACCTCCATGGACCATGAATGAATACGTTTATTGGTCTGGCCTCTACGTCTATCATTATGGTGTTTAAGGTTTGATCTATTTAAGTTAATTTCATGAATTAAGAAGGTTTTGACTATTTAGGATGATCAAGGAGAATCTGATGAAACTAGTAAAGGAGGTTTTGATGCATTGGGGGAGAGCGAGATGTGATATATATATATATATATATATATATATATATATATATATATATATATATATATATATATATATATAGAGAGAGAGAGAGAGAGAGAGAGAGAGGTTTCGGTTATTTTGTTTTACTAACTATTGTGTGCTAGAGTGCACAAATCTGGACCAACGGATGGAATTCATCAATGGACATGATTTGAGAGTGTATGATATTACAATGGGATAGCATGTACCATATAATCACACAAATTTTAGCAAAAGGGTATTTTGGACAATTAACTACAATTATAAAAGGAAATTTTCGAATATTTATGGATAATTAATTCTCCTAATTTTAAAAATATGATTTTTTTTTTAATTAATTCAATTTTAATTATAACATAATTTGTAAAAATAACCGATTTATTCTGTCAGAATATTTTTTTTATTAGAATGATGTTCTTTCAGAATTTTATTCTATTATAATATTATTGAATAATAACAAAGTTCTAGAATCCGAGGTTGAAAAATAACTACATTCTAACATATTATGTCGGAATAACATAATGTCAATCATAAACTACTAAATACATTCTGAAAAGAATACACAAAATAGATTCTTAAACTAATAGTATACCAAATAATTAATTGTGATTCTTTGCATAATAACAACATTTTGAAAGAATAACAAGTGTAATTCTATAAAAAAAAAAAAAAAAAAAAAAAAAAAAAAAAAAAAAAAAACATTCTTAAACATTAAGTGTGATCATTCTTTAAACCTTTCTCATCAGTTCTTCAAACCATTCTTCAAGCCATTTCTATCACAAATTCTGTTAGAATGCAATAGTAAAATTCTATTAGAGTACATTATCAACATATAAATATTAAAATTTTATCAAAATAAAACAGTAAAATTCTAGCATAATTTATTATCAACATATAAATAATTAACAAAAACCATAATCGGAAGACATGAATAAAAAAATTAACATATTTTTATCCTCTCAATTTATTAACAATCAAATTAATAAAAAAAATTAACATATTTGATACTTCCATGGTCCTACAAAACAATTTATAATACAATTAAAGCAAAGTTGATTCAAGAGTTTTGTTAAACACCTTATTTACAACAAAAACCTTTATGAAGAAACCATTTATATTTGCCAAAAAAAATAGTTGAATTTATATAGAAAGATTGGATAGAAAATCCAGAAACCTGATTTAAGCATTTTATCGAGCAGTTGGTATGCAACATGAAACTTTCTTTAAATTCTCAATAACGACAGCTTATCCCTTGTCCAACCTTGAAACCTGTGAAACACATGAAAAACAAAAATCTTGTCTCTTAGGATTTTTAACAAAAAGTTGGTAGGCACTAAATAAATAATTGGTTGCTCAATGTCTTTTTCAAATTCAAGCACATGGAGCTCAAACCTTATATCACTCCATCATCCTTAATTAGATTGCGAATGACATGATTAACCATTGGAGAACCAACGATATCATCCATAACCACTTTAGAAGAAATCTTCTATCCCATCACAGCACCCTCAGAACCATTCGACAATCCCAAGCCCTTATTCTCAATAGAAATCGCATCACATTCAGCATCCAAAAGGGAATCCACCAAATTCACTCCAGACCTAGGGCCTTCAGATTTACTTACACCACTCAATCCTTTTATCACAGGAGATTTCACTTATGATTCAAACTTATTGACAAGAAGAGTGACTGATTTAGCTTTCAGAGGATCAGACAGTAACTTAGAAGCCTCACCAAAATCGATTTTTAGCTTGTTTCTCCCCTTTCTTTTCATAATAACATCAGGTTCCAAATAAGGAGGAACCCCCTCCATGAGAACAACACCAACAGTATCTACATAATAAGGAAGAAGAGACGAACATATTAAGACCAACCATGAGCTAATCCGCCACCAGAGGAACAAACGGCGCCGGAAAAACGATGGTGAAAATCGCATGATGCCTTCTCGATCTGATGAAGAGGGAGGAAGAAAAATCAGGTCTCTCATGTGCCTACCGATCGAAAAAAGAAAAAAGCAGGTATTAGGGTTAGTGAGATGAATAACGATTTAAAAAGGATATGTGATACTCATTTAATGATTTTCCAAATATACAACATTTATTTTTGGTTATAAAGGTAAAATGACTAATTTACACTTTATTATTTAATTAATGATTTCTTTTTTCCTAAATTCTGATTTGAGCATTTAGGCACACAATATTTGCTAAAAACATTTGAACCTCTTTCTCTCTCTCTCTCTCTCTCTCTCTCTCTCTATATATATATATATATATATATATATATATATATATATATATATATATATGAATGAGTTCTATGGAAAACAAATAACTAGGACAACATCTACCGGAACCAATAATCAAATGACACGTGTCCATTTCTTTCTTCACAAGTAATGTATTGTGGAAGTGATGTGTTGTCATGTTTTCATTGGTTCAAATATGTATTGCCCTAATCATTCATTTTCCATATAACTCTTACCTATATATATATATATATATATATATATATATATATATATATATATATATATATATATATATATATATATATATATATATATATATATATATATATATATAAGCTCTTATGAGATGCCCATAACCTGTTTGTTGAAATGCTCCAAAGAAGTTTCATATTCAAGAGCTCGCTAATTTGTGGACATGCTCTTATTAGTTACAATATATCTCCTATCTTGGTCTTCTTCTTTGAAATTTTGGTTCTTGGTTTAGTTTCTCATTTTTTTACTGTTTTTATTTCCCAGGCGAGTTTCAAGGAGAAGAGGTTGTACAAATGGATCCTTCTTTGCACATGTGCCTATTGCGGTATGCTTTCATACATTAAAATTCTAATTTTACGTAAAAGAATTGAAATTTCCTCTTTATTTTTTCATTAATTTCGTAAAATCAAATACTATTTTTTTTGGATTTACATGGTTTGTGGCTCGGTGGTACCATTGCCTTATAGGACTTGAGTTCCTTTTGTTTCGATTTTTTTTACACAGATCAATTCCAGATTAATGTGCTGAAAGCAAAAATAAATCCATAACAATCGTAAAACATAAAACTGTTTCCATAATAGTAATTAGTAACCAACAATATCTCGACTTATCTTTTAATTAGTAATTTATGTACTTCTGTTTTACTTGCAAAGCCGATAAAAAAGGAAATTGTATCCAAATTTAGGACCAATGAATCAGATTAAGAGAAAAGTAGCCAACTTTTATTTTATTGTTTCGGTAAAAGCGATAATATGTTTTCTTCTAGAAGGTAATATTTTTGTGTTGTAGTCGTCGGTTTAAATCAACAATCATGCATGGGTTTTCCTTTTTCTGATTTTTAACGTATTTTTTGTTGAATGGAGTTTCGCTCTGATGTACAATTCTCTTATGCTGAACAGACTGAATAGCATTTTCATCTTCTGCAATTTTAGCAACTCTGAATGGACAAACTATTGTTAGTAATGGAGAGGTAATTTTTTTACCTAGACTTTATTCCAATTTTTTTTATTGAATCTCATAAAATTAATAATTTATTAATTATTACATATGACTAGCTAACTTCATATTTTTTTAATCTCAGTGTAAGCTCATCTGCAGATCATTCAAGCTCTAATTTGGCTCAACAATTCCTAGAGATGTGGTTTTTCTCTTTTTATGGGCTGATGGTTATGGCTATTATTTTTTCTACTTTCTATAAATCTTTCGGAATTTTTTTCAGCAGTTATTTGAAGACTAAGGTCATCTGACAACATTGTAGTTATACCTCAGAAAGAGTTGTGGACATTCTCTCGCTATATTCTTGCTTCTTTTTTCACAGAGGAAAAAGATGATTCTTTCAAGGGTTGTTGGTAGCTTAATCATGCAATGCTTAAAGGTATTTCTTTGTGCTCCTTTTAGATGCAAGAAATAAAAATGTATTTTCATTGCTTCGTGTTTCGTGATAGTTCTAAGATAACATAAAAGTAATAACTAATTAGAAACAATTTTCTTCCCATTACTTAAAAATATGATTATTATTTATAAATTTATCTGAATTTACTTTTCGTTATTTTGGCTAAGTTAAACAAAAACTAAATATGTGTATAATAAGTAAACAAGTTTATTAATGGTTTGTTAGTTTTGGAATCAAAAGGTTATGTTCATCTTCATTAGGTTACAATAAAACAACAAAAAGCAAAACAAATTGGGATTTTGTACAAAATATGAATTTTAATCAAGTTGATTCTGCAGGTTTTGTCATTTTGATTGAGCATATGTAGTTGTTTGTGTGTTTATGGTGGTTCAAATCTAAAACGTGTGACTGTATTTGTTATTAATATACAGTATTGATGATTAGACAACCATGTAGAAGAACTTTCGATGATGTAATATATCTATAAAATTGATGTAACCATTAAATTTATATTTACTACATTTTTATATATTTTTATGAATATTATAATTGGAATATTGGATTGTGTTGAATATTTTTATCATACTAAATTTGCACCCTGAACCTATTGTTATGGAAAAAATTGCTATGAAACTAATGGATATGGAATTTGGTAAGGACCAAATGGCTACGAAAAACGGAACAAGTAGCTACAGAATTTGCTATGGACCAAATGGCTACGGAACAAAATAGATATGTAATTTGCTACAAAACTCATTGTTACGGAATTGTGATGGAAATGTGTTGTAGTTGAAATGCTAAGGACAGACGTCGTAGCAACGGATGTAGCAAAATTGTTATGGAACTATAACTTCGTAGTTAAATATTTTGCTAAAAGAAATCTTACTATGAAATCTCATTGAAATTTTTTATTGTAACATCCCAAAAATATGAGCCAAAAATTTCATTTTTGAAAACATATACTTAGCAAAACATTAGTAGTAAAACATACACCAACCACATCATTTCATAAAAGTGTGTGTGTTTGGAAAACAGTTTATAAAAACATAACAACATCAGAGTACAATCCCCAGAAAGATCTCATGGTGCGGAATACAAGCGTGTGTGTGATGGGCCGCTACCGCGCCAGCTCTTTCCCCTTCGAAGAAGAGGTACCTGAAACCAAAACTGAAAACTGTAAGCACGAAGCTTAGTGAGTTCCCCCATCATACCGCATACCATACAATCGCATATCATACGTATTGCCAGACATTTCTGGGGTGCCCGACCTACCCGGTACGGCCATTCTGGGGTGCCAGCCTACCCGTGTCAAGCCATTATGGGGTGCTGATTACCCATGTCAAGCCATTCTAGGGTGCTGACTACCATTCGGTCCTGACGATCGAACCTTAGGGACTATTTCACCCCCTACTGCTACTATCACATATATCATAACATAACATATTATCAGACATATCTAGGGTGCCTAAGCTACCCTGCGGTCCTAACAACCGAACTCGGGGACTGGTCCCCTCCTACTACCTCTATCCCATATAACATAACTAGCCAGCATGCAAACATATCATCACATACTGTCAGACGTACCTGGGGTGTCTGACTACCCTTCGGTCCTAACAACCGAACTCTACTACTATCACATACAACATATCATGCTAGCATATAACATATCTGATAGTAGCAAACCTAGATGATATCACAAAGACAATCATCTATCGTACATATCCTACTGGTGGGCCGGCATTGTGGCCTTAGACCTACCGCTACTGGAAGGTAACTCACCTCGTAGTAGCTGCTGATCTGTGTGGGAATGGTCTGTCTGCTGCTGCTGCTCCGGAAATCCTCTGGCTGCAATTCCCACCAAACACTTAGTCAAATACTACTAATCGACCTCATGGTAAACTGACCATTTACCCTTAACCAAACCATGAGTTAAAGTCAAAGTCATCTTCCAGTTGACCCGACTCGCCGAGTTGGCTTGTCAACTAGCCGAGTCCATATCCCTTTGTCTGACCACTATCCCATCTCTACTCGTCGAGTTTGGCATTGACTCGACGAGTTTTCCTACTAAGCTAAAGGCCAATAGTCCTACATCCTACTCGCCGAGTTGTATGAACAACTCGCCAAGTTCTTCTTCATCCGAAGAACACTCTATGCTGAGACTCGTCGAGCTGTATGAACAACTCGCCGAGTCTGATCTTGAGTCAAGAAGATTGACCTGAACTCGCCGAGTTACTACATGAGTGAGTCTGGCTTCCAACCCACTGAGTCACACCTCACTACTCCAACCCGCAAACACGAAAAGGGGGAAAACTGTGGGACTCGCGACTTGACTTGCCGAGTCGGCCACATGCAATTACTATACACTCGATTTTTCTTGATTCCAGCTCATGTCATTCACATATCTGGGTTTCTAGGGCATGAATTACACGTAAAGTTTCCAACTTTACGTGTAAATAATCACCAATGAATGTTTTAGGGCTCAAAATGCACCAAAATAGTAGATCTAGGGCTTTTATGCAATATGACTCCATAAAGGCAGTAGATCCAAGCTCCAGGGACTCAATCATGCCTAGATCTAGAGGCTAACAACTTATTACAACCCACAATGCACAAACAAGCTTGGGGAATGGCTCAAGAAGGACTTTCATGTAGCTAATAGAGACTACAATCATGAAAACAGAGGGGAAACGAGTTATACCTCAAGGAAAACGCTGAGATGACACAAAGATGCCTGACCTCCTTCTCCTCTTCTTGATCTACTCTTCTTTCTCCTCAAAATCTTCAAGAACACACCAAAACACTTCAATCTCACAATGAATAGGGGTATAAACAATGTTGGGAGCTCTAAGGGTGAAGGGGGCGAGCTTAGGGGCGGATAAGAGGGTTTAAATAGGGTGCAAACCCTTGAAATTTAGGGTTTCATCAGACAGCGGGGACTCGCCGAGTCCAGAATATGGACTCGCCGAGTCGCCAACTTAAATGTGTTTCGGATCACGTCTCTACTCGGCGATTCGGACCTACAACTCGCCGAGTCCAAGGCTAAAAATGAAAAAACACTAAGATGAATTTTTATGTACCAGAAACCAGGTGCTACATCTATAGCAACTTCCGTAATTATTTAGTTTTAGCTACGGAATTTTAGCTTTTTGCTACAAAAATTTTCCGTAGTTAAATCGAAATTTTCTTGTAGTTATAGCACGTGAAGTCTCGAATATTTCTTCCATAGCGTTGACTTGTTTGACTTTCTTGGTTAAATCCATCGCCGGAAAAATGTCTTTTTGGGTCTAAGTTTTGATTGTAGAATGCAATGTATAACAAGAACCAAGTCGTCATTGTTCCGATCAAGTGATGTCCATGCTGATTAATGAAATTTTTAGAATTTAAAGGGTAGTTGTTGTTTTCCTTAAACATGGCCAACTTCTCTTGCTCCATTTGGATCTCAATATCCAATACCCAAGCTGTTGCTTGCTTGGTGTTTCTTTCGATCACGACAGTTACTACTGGAAAATAGGTAATATAGTACACCCACATCTAATACGTTGTAATGAAAACAATATTATAAAAGGCTAAATTAATCTAATACAAACAAATCAAGAAATTAGGCGTACTAGATAATATTTCCGATTAAAATTTGTATTTTTACAATTATTTACAAACTTTAGCCTCTGCATCAACCATAATGTTTAACAAAACACTGGATGTTCATTTGACGCGACGTCAAAATTGAATTGACTGTTCATTTGTACTTTTCCCATTTTGCCCTTGTAGATCGCCTTCACTCTTTTTTTGTCAAGCGGCGTACTTATCAAAGCATCGATGAACAACAACATCATCTACAAAATTGATTGCTCACACACTCTCTCCCCCTCTCTCTCTCTCTGTCTCTCTCTCTCTCGATCGATCGACATACTCTATCGCCTCTCTTCACCGACGAGCACCTCTTCAAAACTCATTGTCAATTTCATCGCCAATGCAAAATCGATTTCAGATTCGTGTATCTTCGCCGCCGATTCAAAATCGATTTCAGATTCATGTATCTTCATCGCCAATTCAAAATCGATTTCAGATTAAATTCATCGAGTCTTCAATATTGAACAACCATGTATTCTTTCTAATCAATTGTTTAATTAATGTCATAATACATTAGCAATTGATAAAGTTAATTCAGTGTTCAAACTGTTCATTCTATTGCATATTTGGTCATCTGATTTCCGTTTATTGGAGTACATTGGGAATTGTATATGCGTGAAACTTACGTTTCTTCCTTTGGTTCTTTCTTTGCAGCTCAAGTTCCTTACCCTCATCTCCAGCTTCATCGGAGAACCTTTTGTAACTAACTATTTCCCATGGCGTTTGCTTCATCTCTGCACATTTCAATAAAGATTCCAATCTCCTCAGCTTCAAATCCCCTCTCCTTTAGCAACATTTCTTCAATTGGTTTTTCTGAGAGAAAGAATGTGTTCATTCTTAACTTTGTTCCTAATTTTTTGATTTTCTTAGCATCATTTTACATGACCAGTTGCAAATTTTGTGTTTTAGCTACATGTTTTCACTATGGTTTAAATATAACCTATGTCCTTTTATAAATTGAAATAATTAACCAAAACAAACAAACTAATGCCAAACTGAGATTGGTATGAATCTACATATCTGCTAGATAATAATAATTGATTATATTGATTACGAACGACAATATTCTCATTCTAATGATTCTCAATGGATAATGAGATTGGTGTTACATCTGCCACTAGCTTTGATATCCTTATCCGGTTTGATTAATGTTAAAATTGTTAAACTGAAGATTATTGTTGGTAATGCGGCATAACTAAAATTTGACCGCTGGTTTCAACATTCTAGAATTGAATGATGGCTATGGTTTCTTGAATAGTGCAGGAGCATCCAAAATAATTGGAGTTTCGTTCATAGAATCATGTGTTCATCAAAAGAGCCACCAGCAGAAACAGGCTCACATGAAAAGCATTTGAATCACTAAAGATTTGGTCAACAACCATCATAGTGGAAGATCCTAAAATGTTGAAGACAACAATTTCTTTGCCTTGTCTCAGAGTTAATTCTGGTTTAGTTAAAGCCGATGATGTTGGCAGGTAAATTTTTTCCCTAACATCTATAATAAGAGAGCTTTTTGATGGAATTTTTTCATTATATGACTTTACATGAAAAACTCTTTTTATCCCCACAATAGAAACGTTATTTTAGTTTGTTATTTGTGGTACTCTTGTATATGTTGTCTATATACAATTGGTTGACAACCCATGGATCCACCAAATCATTCAAAGCTTGTTAATTAACAAGCTCTTTAAAAAAGATCATCCAATAACTTCTTTAATTTTCTTGAGTTTTTTTTTTACATGAAAAAACTCCTATTGTGATGTTATTATTAACTATTTATTTGGTTTCATTTCATACATTTTTTTAGTAAATATCATATATGATTAATAAATTTGGAACCAGTTAACAGGGTGAAGGCAATCTTTAATTAGTATACACTAACAGAGACAATGGCACGTTTAAAGAGAAACTTATTAATTTCGTGAACAAAAATTGATATATATATATATATATATATATATATATATATATATATATATTATAGCAAAAAATTTTGAAGCTTGTGTTCAAAGTAAACAAAAGATTTTGATATTTTCATTTCTACAGTATACTAAAGAGTATTACTTTGATGGAAGATCATAGACACATCCTTAAGATTATAGTTTTTTATTAAAGTAAAAAACTAAAAATACACATTTGATATATAAGAAATAAGGAATATTATCACCATAACTATAGCATGCCACCGATGTTATCTTGTTTAATGCACCTTGTGTGCAAGATTTTATTAAGGCATTGCATTTTTTTTAGAAAATTTGCCATTTATAGCATCATACTTTCCGTTTTTCTTTTTGTTTTTTAGACATTATCCTTTGAAAAATTTATCAACTACTTTGTAATTTGTAGAGATTGATCCTCCCGTTACAACTTATACAGGAGGGACAATGAGTTTTTGACATCATTATAAATGGTGATAACATGTTTCAAGAGATTGATATTGTCAAAATGAGTGGAGATATTAATAGTGCTCTTGTGCTTAATACAAACAATCCATGTTAGTGGGAGGAGTTTGAAAATAGTTTTGCAGCTTTTAAAAGGTAGTCATATCAGTCATACGATAATCAGTGCCATAGAGACCATAGAGATCATTGAAATTGTTAGAGTTGAGGCCAATACTTCAATTGATGAAGGTACTTTTAAAACATTTCTTGGAATTTGAAGCTTTGAAAAGGATTCTTATGAAGTAAAAACTCTTCCTTTATGTTGTAGTAAAAGCTTTGCAGAAATTGAAGAGTTCTTTTCAGTTGGAATGGCGATCCATGTGTTCCACAGCAGCATCCATAGAGTGGAATTGGGTGATGAATAAGGCTGGAATGCACAGCCGGAATGGCCTGGAATGCAATCACGAATGGATTGCAGGAATGGAGAATGTGACATCAAGGTCGGTTGTTTATGGTGTATTGGATGCTAACATCTGGTGTATTAGATTCTTTTATGCGATAGTTGTAATACTATAGATAGGATACATATAGAGTACGGTTAAATAGTCGTACTCTATTTGGCATGTAATCTAATACACCCGTCTACTGATACACCCTCTATGTATGTACTATATTCATACTTTTAGCCGTATCATATTACGTTTTTTCCATTAGTGAGTGTACCTTCCAGTTTCCAGCATCTGGATACGCCAGTAGTTTGTCAAGAGCGTAGGGAGAGCTCTGATCATGAGGACAATCCTTCATGCGTAGTTGGCGTTCTTCTGTGTGGAAAGCATAGGGTTATCTTCATACGTCGGTGCCCAGTTGGCAAAGACTGCGGTAATAAACGACCCGTAGGTTCTTTTGGTCGCATACTCCGACATGATGGTGGTGGATAAGGGAAAGTCACCACCGATCCCAAATCCGAGCCAGAATCGGAAGAAACATAAGGTCCCAATCACTATTTTTGGCTTGAAGGCGAAAGAAAAACCAACACAGATCGCACATATCATCATAAGAATCAAGGTTATATCATAAACCTTCTTACGACCAAGCTTGTCACCAAGCCAACCAAACGCCAATTGTCTAGATAGGGTTCCGACGAGGGCTACTCCGATCACTGCGTTGTTGATGTGGGTAGGGAGTTTTCCAAGGTTTCGGTCGGTGCTACGCTCTGGGTAGTAAAGACGGTCTAAGAGATTGGAGATGGTGGAGATACAAAAGAGGTCGTATGCATCTATAAAGAAACCTATTCTAGCGATGACAATGGCTTTGGCATGGTACCATTGGGTACGAGCTGTGTTTAGTGCTTCAAGTACTAATAGGTTATTAGAAGTCATTCTTGATGTCTTCAAGATCCAAAGTAAAAGCTTCTTCTCCTTATTTTGGTTTTGGCTGGGTTTAATCCCAATTAAATAAATAAGAAATGACAAATACTAAATATAGTTTGTTGAGATTGTTCCCAACTAGGGTGTTTCATTGGAGTTATGAAGAATATCCATTATTAAAATTGTAAAAATATAGGATATGTTGGTGCATGAAAGTAATTAATATGCAGTGACAACTTAAGCTTTGCGATAAGTTTAATTATACGTGTAAATGTTAATTTATTATGTTATTACGTAAATAAATAAATAATTTAAACAGTGGTAAAAGAGTAATTTTTGATTAATTTTGAATCAAATCAAAGGGACTAACAACACATGAAACTGAAACCACATGGACAAATTATTTAAAAAGTCTATTGAAGTGTTGTAAAACTCACCGAGATGGTTGATTACTCGGCCGAGTACACCCTACTCGACCCCTTACTAGGGATGAGATTTAAAACTGGAAAACCGGACCGAAACCGTTAAAACCGGAATATATAGAACCAGTTCTGGTTCTGAGTTTAAAATATGGCTTTATCCGGGTTCCGGATAATCCGGGTTTGGGTCCATCGGGTCCGGGCAAACCAGGTCTAAAAACCGGAACCGGTGTTAGGAACTGGAACCACTTTTACGAGTCGGAACCATTTTTTGTGAAACGTTTAAAACATGCATATCTCATTCATTTCAAGTCGAATTGACATACGGTTTTTCTAACGTGTAGTTTAGAGTTTGTAAATGAATTTAGACTACAAGTTTGTCATTTTTAGTTTTATATTCATTGAATTACAGTCCCTCAAAGTTGAGATATCAAAGCTGGAAGTTTTTAGTTTTTCAACTTTTTTATACTGTGAAAGTTTTTAAAACATGCATATCTAATTCGTTTGAAGTCGGTTTGACATGTGGTTTTTTCCAACTTGTAGTTTAGAGTTTATACATGATTTTAAACTATAATTTTGTCCTTTTTGGTTTAATATTCAAGGACTTCCAGCCCCCCAAAGTCAGGATATCAAAGCTGAAAATTTTCAATTTTCCAGTTATTTATTTTTGTACTTTGAATTCTGTGAAAATGTTAATACATGCATATCTCATTCGTTTAAATTCGGATTTACGTGTGGTTTTTTCTAGAGTGTAGTTTAGAATTTGTACATGATTTTAGACTATAATTTTGTCAATTTTGGTTTCATATTCAATGACTTACACTCCCCCAAAGTTGGGATGTTAATATGAAAATGTTTAAAATTCAACCCACAAAGTAGTAAATAATTACCAAAAAATCGGGTTTTTCAGGTTTTTTTTCTGGTTCTAAACTCACTTTATCTGGTTCCAACCTACCCACTTTAATGTTTTTGGGTTTTCCGGTTCTAGACCCACTTTACCCGGTACCGTACCTGGAACTGAACCGGAATCGGTTCCTATATATCGGTCCGATTTTCGGTTCTACAAAATCACGTTAATCGGTTACAGGTTTTCTGGATCCGGGTCCATCCGGTCTGGGTTTGGACCCACTTTCATACCTACCCCTTACCACGGCGAGTTACAGAATCTGAATACTTCCCGATCGACCCCTTACTGAAGCGACCAATGTTGTAAAACTCAGCCAACCCAGTGATTAATATGTATAATATACTTAATGATTTATTATTTAACACACACATGTGATTATTACTACAAATATTTCATATATTTTCAGTAATTATTCATAGAGTGGGACCATTGTGTGTTTTCCAGTTTTTGTGTATTCACATGTATCTAATTTTGTTATATATTTCAATAAACTTATGGTTTTAACTAATTATTTTGACATATATAATTTCTCTAAAAATATTTCTACAGGAATTACCGAATCCGAGTACTCGCTACTCGGTAGTCGGCCGAAGAGGTACCGGGTGGCGAGTTCTAAAACCATGGTCTATTCTTGTAGGAGAAGAAGCCATAGGAGAAACACTACTAGAAACAAGAGGTGTCCTTCCTCTGTCTTTTCAAATGCCAAAACTTTTACAAGGAAGTAACTAATGTTTGTGAAGCTAATTCAACTTACACCACAAAAAGTGCTTCTATTCCAGGTGGTCTAACTTTAGGTATTGGCACTGAGGCGCTAAAATTCACTTCATTGAACCAAAAAGTGACATTTGAAATGTACTTCATATGGGACAGTCAGTATGTAGTCAAAACTCTATATGCTTCTATCACTTGGGGTTTTGGTAAATACAATGTCAGAACTCCATTTTCTACCAAGTTTGTGTGAGGGGAATTAACAACCAACGTGTTGATACATAATCAAATAAAACTTCCAAGTTTTTGTTCAATTTCACTCTCTTTCTAGCTTTTTTCCATTAATGAAGAGCATGTTAGTTCACTACTAATAATACTTTTGTTATTCATTATCATATCATTCCATTGTCAACTGCATATAATATTGAGTGTCGGGTACAAGTACTAAAACCTTAGAAACATCATGTAGCACCTGGTTTCCGGTATGTGAATTTTTTTGAGCATTGCCCTAATTTAGCCTTAGACTCGGCGAGTCATAGGGTCCGACTCGCCGAGTAGGGACGAGACTCAGGACACGTTTTAAGTAGGCGACTCGACGAGTCCACATCCTGGACTCGGCGAGTCACCGCTGCGGGATGAAACCCTAAGTTTCAAGGGTTTGCACCCTATTTAAACTCTCATTCAGCCCCAACTCGTCCCCATTCACCCCCAGAACTCCCCCTACATTGTTTTCCCTTGTTTCCTTGAGAGTTTGAGGTGTTCTTGGTGTGTTCTTGAAGGTTTTGAAGAGTAAGAGGAGTAGATCAAGAAGAGGAGAAGGAGATCAGCCATCCTTGTGTCATTTCAACATTTCCTTTGAGGTATAACCCGTTTTCCCCTTGATTCTATGCTTAAAACTTCATTTGGGTCCTTCTTGGTCAATGCCCCAAGTTTGCATGTGCATTATATGTCGTAATAAGGCGTTTGGCCTTTGGATCTATGCAAGGTTGAGCTCCAGGAGCTCAGATCTGTTAGCTTTTTGGCCCCATGAGGCTTGTTAGCCCTAGATCTACCCTTTTGAGACATTTTGAGCCTTATAATCCATATTGGTGAATATCCACACGTAAAGTTGGAAACTTTACGTGTGATTCGTGTCCTAGAAGTCCAGATCTATGAATGGCATGGACTGGAACCGAGCAAATCGGTATATTTAAGGAGTGCATGGCGGCGACTCGGCGAGTCGCATAGGTGACTCAGCGAGTCTGGTCGCGAGTCACCGATTTGGTCCCTTCTTCATGTGTCGAGTTGAGCCTTGAGTCACAGGGGGTGACTCGGTGAGTTGGGAGCTGAACTCACCCATGTTAGGACTCGGCGAGTCAATGCCCTGACTCGGCGAGTCCAAGGCAATCTTCATAGCTCAAGAACAGACTCGGCGAGTTGTTCATACAACTCGGCGAGTCTTAGCATAAAGTGTTCATCGGATGAAGATGAACTCGACGAGTTGTTCATACAACTCGGCGAGTAGGATGAAGGTGTTGAATGACAGTAAGAAGGTGAACTCGTCGAGTCATAGCCCGACTCGACGAGTAGAACCAGGGACCCAGGACATTGGTTGGCTAGGGACTCGGCGAGTGGTGATCCACTCGGCGAGTCGGGTCAACTGAAAGTTGACTCCAGCTTTGGCTTAGAGCTAATCCAGGGGTAAAATGGTCATTTTACCTAAAGGACAGTTAGCAGTGTTTGATTGAGTATGTCGTGGAAATTGCAGCCGGAGGACTCCCGGAGCAGCAGCAGTCAGTTAGTTCTCGATCAGTTCAGCAGCTACTTTGAGGTGAGTTACCTTCCAGTAGCGGTGGGTCTAAGGCCACAATGCCGACCCACCAGTAGGAGATGTATGATAGATGATTGTCTTCGTGATATCATCTAAGTTCGCTATTACCTGACATGTTATATGCTAGCATGATATGTTGTATGTGATAGTAGTAGAGTTTGGTTGTTCGGACCGAAGGGTAGTCAGACACCCCAGATACGTCTGACAGTATGTGATGATATGTATGCATGCTGGCTTGTTATGTTATATGTGATCGTAGTAGTAGGGGTGAAATAGTCCCCGAGGATCGGTTGTTAGGACCGATGGGTAGTCAGCACCCCAGAATGGCTTGACACGGGTAAGACGGCACCCCAGAATGGCCGTATGGGTAGGTCGGCACCCCAGAATGGCCGTACCGGGTAGTCAGGCACCCCAGAATAGCCTGGCAGTATATATGTTATGTGTTTGTATGGTATGCGGTACGTTGGGGGAACTCACTAAGCTTTGTGCTTACGTTTACAGTTTTGTTTTCAGGTACCTCTGCATCGAAGGGGAAGGAGCCGGCGCGGTAGCAGCACGTCATACACACACTCTTCGGTTTCTGCAATTATGAGATTTACTGGGATTGTACTCTGATATTTTGATGGGATGTACGGTTTGGCTTTTGAGAACATGGTTGCAATGTGTTATGGTGTGAACAAACAATGTTTCTTTTTATTTAAACAATGTTTTTATTTATAAATGTTTTCTAAAGTAATATCTTAAAAATGAAATTTTCGGACGTAAAAATTGGGTCGTTACAAGTTGGTATCAGAGCCCTGGTTTGAGGGATTCGGACACGCCTTCGGGAGTGTTTGGACTCAAATCGAGGGATTGAAAGATTTTTCCAAAAGAAATTGTTCTTTAAAACCCGGAAAAGAGTCACGAGAAAGAGTAAAGTGTGTGACGCGCGCGAACGGCCGAGCTCAAGTAAGTATTCCCCATAGTACCCATACAAGTTTATGTTATGTTTATCAGCTTTATGAATATTGCATGCTAGAATAGGCTAAGGATCTAGGAGTGATGCCTTATGTGCCTGTTTGTTTGTTACAGCTTATTGAATATTGCACGCTAGAATTGAGTAGACAGCAGTAGGGTAGCCTGTTTAGGTTATGCCTGATAATATGAGCTTAGCATCCTATGTTAAGTGTTGTTTCTTGTTCTAAGAACAGTTTTGGCTTGAGTCTGTTTTTCCTTATCCGAATGCTGCTTGCTTCGTGCTCGGTGGGATTCTGAGTAATGGGAGTGAGCCACTAGGTAAACACGTCACACCACATGTAATCAGGGTTGAATAATCCCAAAGTGTTGGAACTGGCCCTATTGCGCAGCTCTTGTTTGAGTCCAACCGTTGTAGGGACGGGCCTTTTACTTGAAGGATTATCTAATCCTCATCACATGTGATGGTGTTTAGGTGGTGGCTAACTGGCATTATGAGGAGACCTACATCAGCTGAGGACCAGTTGTGTTGAACTTGAGTTCTCCCTAGGGCAAGCCTAGGATGAGAATAGCAGAGAGTAGCAGTAGTAGAGGGGAGTTGGTGGAGTCGAGGAATTCCTCGGAGAAGGTACGGATAGATGTGGAAGGTAGTATGGGCCCGTACTACTGAAAGCAGAGGATCCGTACCCGAGCCGAGGAAGGCCAAGACGAGACCAAGGAACCTGTAAGTAGTTGAGATCCCTCAGAAAGTAGCAGTACCACTAATGATTATTATTGATGTTTTGCAGAATGGTGGTACTTCGACCGAGACCGACAGATGGCGGGTCAGGAGAGGGGTCAGGTTCGGGATCTGGCACCGAGCCGATTGAGGAGAGGCTACGTGAGTTCATCACGTCGGAGATCACTAGGGGCATCCTTGAGTCGACCCCCATCATCTTTGGGTCGATCAAGGAAGGGATCATGGAGTTGATGGAGGATCGCCTACGGGCATTCAGGAGCGACTTGGCCTCTAGCCAGTCAGGATCTCGCACACTGTCCTTCAAGGACTTCAGGGGCAGTGGTGCGCCGGATTTCCATGGGGTGAAGGACCCCATTGTCGCCAGGCGGTGGATTGCGGATATCGAGTCCGCCCAGTTGATCAGCTTCTGCCCCGAGGGGTCGAAGGTGAGGTACGCAGCAGGATGTTTTCGGGACCGGGCCCGAGATTGGTGGGAGTCAGTGGGTGACTCATTGGGAGCCTCGGCTATCGAGGCAATGACCTGGTCGGACTTTGTGGCTAGGTTCAGGGCAGAGTTTGCGCCACCGGTCGAGCTTCAGCAGCTGGCCAGGGAGTTCTTAGACATGAGGCAGACGACAGAGACCGTGGCGGAGATCACCGCCAAGTTTCGGGAGAGGGCTTTATTGGTGCCCCAGTATGCAGGTGACGAGGATATGAGGAGGACTCGTTACCATGATATGCTACGAGCTGACATTCGGGAGCATGTTAGCTTTTCGGCTTGCCCTACCCTGGACTCCATGATTGCCAGGGCTAGGGAGAGAGAGATAGATTTGGAGCACATCCGGAAACGGAAACTTGAGGATGGTCAGGCATCGGGGGCTTCGGGGAAGAAGCCCAAGGGATCAGATGGGAGGCCGAAAGGCCAGTCGGGACCGAGCCGCTGCAGGAGGTGCGGCAGGCCGCACGAGGGGGCGTGCAGGATGGGATCGTCAGGCTTCTACAAGTGCGGCAAGTTTGGGCATATCAGCAGGGATTGCACTGCTCCTGTGACCGTTATTCAGACATCGGAGTTGCTGTGTTTCCACTGCAACCAGAGGGGCCACAAGAAGGCCAATTGCCCCATGTTGACAGCTTCAGCGCCAGTGAAGGCGCCAGCTCCAGCGACCCTGCGGATCACGGATGGCCGTCAGGGCAAGGCAGAGGCTCCAGTGGTGAGGAGTCGGGCATTTCAGTTGACTGCCGAGGAGGCACGCGCCGCGCCCGATGTGGTGACGGGTATGATTCCTTCCTTCTATCTTTTATTTTACGTTGTTATGATATTGATATGTGCTCCGTGTGTATACATGTGTATTAGGATCGTTCCATGTGAACGGCATCCCGGTTCAGGTATTGTTCGACTCGGGTGCATCCCGATCGTTCGTTTCTCTTGCTCTTAGCAAAAGATTTCATGAGACTTCAGGCGAGTTAGATTGCCCGTTAGAGGTAGAGATTGCCGATAATCGATCGGTGCGAGCATCGATGGTGTTTCGAGATTGTGTCCTGCGACTGTTTGAGGAGTGTTACCTGGTAGACTTGGTTCCCATTCCATTGCGTGGGAACAAGGTGATTATTGGTATGGATTGGTTGAGCCCTAATGGGGCAGTGATAGATTGCGCACAGCAGCTAGTGCGAGTCAGGACCCCAAGCGGGGGAGAGTTAGTGATTCATGGAGAGCGGCCGCAGTGTGGACCCACTGTATGTTCAGCAGCGAGGGCTAGGCGCTACCTTCAGCAGGGATGTGCGGGTTATGTCGCGTACGTGATGGACACCCGGGAGGCGGGTAAGGCGACCGTGAGCGAGGTCCCGGTGGTTCGAGATTTTGCTGATGTTTTTCCGGAGGAACTACCTGGGATACCTCCGGAGCGACAGGTGGAGTTCAGGATTGACCTCATTCCCGGTGCGGCTCCGATAGCTAAAGCACCATATCGGTTGGCTCCTCCCGAGATGCAGGAGTTGTCTACGCAGCTGCAGGAGCTGCTGGACAAGGGATTTATTCGGCCGAGCAGTTCGCCCTGGGGACCCCCGATTCTGTTTGTGAAGAAGAAGGATGGGTCGCATCGGATGTGTATAGATTATCGGGAGCTGAACAAGGTAACGGTGAAGAACCGTTACCCGCTTCCGAGGATCGATGACCTCTTTGACCAGCTTCAGGGCGCATCTTGGTTCTCCAAGATTGATTTGCGTTCGGGTTATCATCAGATGAGGGTCAGGGAGGAGGATATGCAGAAGACCGCGTTTCGGACGCGCTATGGCCATTACGAGTTTGTGGTGATGCCGTTTGGGCTCACCAATGCTCCTGCCGCGTTCATGGACCTCATGAACCGTGTATGCAGACCAATGCTGGACCGGTCTGTGATAGTCTTTATCGATGATATCTTGGTTTATTCCAAGACCCGGGAGGAACATGAGGAGCATTTGAGAGAGGTGTTAGAGACCCTGAGGAGGGAGAGCTTGTATGCCAAGTTCTCCAAGTGTGAGTTTTGGTTGCGCGAGGTGCAATTTCTGGGGCACCTCGTCAACCAGAACGGGATTCTGGTCGATCCGGCCAAGGTCGAGGCCGTGATGAGATGGGAGGTTCCGAAGTCCCCATCTGAGATTCGGAGCTTCCTAGGATTGGCAGGCTACTATCGGAGGTTTATCCAGGATTTCTCCAAGATAGCCGTGCCCCTGACGCGGCTGACGAAGAAAGCCGTGGTCTTTCGGTGGGGACCTGAGCAGCAGGCTGCATTTGAGACGCTGAGACAGAGATTGTGTGAGGCGCCGATCTTAGCCCTGCCAGAGGGCGTAGAGGATTTCGTGGTTTATTGTGATGCGTCCATTTCTGGGTTGGGCGCGGTGCTGATGCAAAGGGGGCATGTCATTGCTTACGCTTCGAGGCAGCTCAAGCCTCACGAGGCGAACTACCCGACGCACGATTTGGAGTTGGGGGCGGTGGTATTTGCCCTCAAGATTTGGCGACATTACCTCTATGGGGTTCGGTGTACCATCTACACGGACCATAAGAGCTTGAGGTACCTCATGGATCAGCCGAATCTGAACATGAGGCAGCGTCGGTGGTTGGATGTGGTGAAGGATTATGATTGCGAGATCCTTTACCACCCGGGAAAGGCCAATGTGGTGGCCGATGCGCTTAGCCGTAAGACGGCGCCGATCAGGGACGCCTGTTTGAGGATGACTGTGGTGACTCCCCTGTTGGAGCAGATTCGGGAGGCTCAACAGGAGGCTATCAAGGAGGAGCATCGGAAGAGCGAGCGTGTAGTAGGTCAGGTTTCCTCCTTCGATTATGATAGCCGAGGGTTATTGACACTACACCATAGGGTGTGGGTGCCGTATCACGGGGGCGTACGCCAGATTTTGATGGAGGAGGCGCACAAGTCCCGATTCTCTATTCATCCCGGGGAGACGAAGATGTATAGGGATCTTCGTCTAGATTATTGGTGGCCCTGCATGAAGCGGGATGTGGCATGGTACGTCGAGCGGTGATTGACCTGCAGGAAGGTCAAGGCCGAACATCAGAGGCCGCATGGCAAGATGCAGCCGTTGGACATTCCACTGTGGAAGTGGGAAGATATCACGATGGATTTCATCACGAAGCTTCCCAGGACCGCGCGTGGAGTAGATTCGATTTGGGTCATCGTGGATAGATTGACCAAGAGTGCTCACTTTATTCCGATTCCGGAGAGCATATCGGCCGAGAAATTGGCCGACATCTATATCAGGGAGATTGTGGCACGGCATGGGGTGCCGGTATCGGTGATCTCGGACAGGGATGTGCGTTTTACTTCCAGGTTTTGGAAGAGATTCCATGACGAGTTGGGCACTCGTCTGCATTTCAGCACCGCCTTTCACCCGCAGACGGATGGACAGAGTGAGCGGACCATCCAGACTTTGGAGGACATGTTGCGGGCGTGTGTTCTGGATTTCGGTGGTAGCTGGGATACCTATCTTCCTTTGGCTGAGTTCTCCTACAACAACAGCTATCACGCGAGTATCGACCGCCCTCCCTTCGAGATGTTGTACGGACGGAGGTGTAGGACCCCGATATGCTGGGGTGAGGTTGGCCAGAGAGTTATGGGAAGCACCGAAGTGGTGCTCAAGACGACTGAGAGGATACAGCAGGTCCGGAGCAGGCTTCAGACTGCTCAGAGTCGACAGAAAAGTTATGCCGACAAGCGTCGATCCGATTTAGAGTTCCAGGTCGGGGATATGGTCCTCCTGAAGGTGTCGCCGTGGAAAGGCGTCATCCGATTCAGGAAGCGGGGCAAGTTGGGCCCGCGATTCATCGGACCGTTCCGGGTCTTAGCCCGGGTGGGCAAGGTAGCATATAGGCTGGATCTGCCAGCCGAGCTTAGCCAGATCCACAGCACTTTCCATGTTTCGCAGTTGCGGAAGTGCTTAGTGGACGATTCTGCAGTAGTACCTTTGGAGGATATTCAGGTTGATGACAGCCTGAACTACATTGAGCGCCCAGTCGCAATCCTCGACAGGAAGTCGAAGGATTTAAGGAACAAGAGGGTGGAGCTAGTGAAGGTGCAATGGCAGCACCGCAAGGGTTCAGAGTGGACTTGGGAGCCGGTAGACGAGATGATGGAGCATTACCCCGAGCTGTTTCAGGACCAGGCAGCAGACTTCGAGGACGAAGTCTAAAATAAGTGGGGGAGATTTGTAGCACCTGGTTTCCGGTATGTGAATTTTTTTGAGCATTGCCCTAATTTAGCCTTAGACTCGGTGAGTCATAGGGTCCGACTCGCCGAGTAGGGACGAGACTCAGGACACGTTTTAAGTAGGCGACTCGACGAGTCCACATCCTGGACTCGGCGAGTCACCGCTGCGGGATGAAACCCTAAGTTTCAAGGGTTTGCACCCTATTTAAACTCTCATTCAGCCCCAACTCGTCCCCATTCACCCCCAGAACTCCCCCTACATCGTTTTCCCTTGTTTCCTTGAGAGTTTGAGGTGTTCTTGGTGTGTTCTTGAAGGTTTTGAAGAGTAAGAGGAGTAGATCAAGAAGAGGAGAAGGAGATCAGCCATCCTTGTGTCATTTCAACATTTCCTTTGAGGTATAACCCGTTTTCCCCTTGATTCTATGCTTAAAACTCCATTTGGGTCCTTCTTGGTCAATGCCCCAAGTTTGCATGTGCATTATATGTCGTAATAAGGCGTTTGGCCTTTGGATCTATGCAAGGTTGAGCTCCAGGAGCTCAGATCTGTTAGCTTTTTGGCCCCATGAGGCTTGTTAGCCCTAGATCTACCCTTTTGAGACATTTTGAGCCTTATAATCCATATTGGTGAATATCCACACGTAAAGTTGGAAACTTTACGTGTGATTCGTGTCCTAGAAGTCCAGATCTATGAATGGCATGGACTGGAACCGAGCAAATCGGTATATTTAAGGAGTGCATGGCGGCGACTCGGCGAGTCGCATAGGTGACTCAGCGAGTCTGGTCGCGAGTCACCGATTTGGTCCCTTCTTCATGTGTCGAGTTGAGCCTTGAGTCACAGGGGGTGACTCGGTGAGTTGGGAGCTGAACTCACCCATGTTAGGACTCAGCGAGTCAATGCCCTGACTCGGCGAGTCCAAGGCAATCTTCATAGCTCAAGAACAGACTCGGCGAGTTGTTCATACAACTCGGCGAGTCTTAGCATAAAGTGTTCATCGGATGAAGATGAACTCGACGAGTTGTTCATACAACTCGGCGAGTAGGATGAAGGTGTTGAATGACAGTAAGAAGGTGAACTCGTCGAGTCATAGCCCGACTCGACGAGTAGAACCAGGGACCCAGGACATTGGTTGGCTAGGGACTCGGCGAGTGGTGATCCACTCGGCGAGTCGGGTCAACTGAAAGTTGACTCCAGCTTTGGCTTAGAGCTAATCCAGGGGTAAAATGGTCATTTTACCTAAAGGACAGTTAGCAGTGTTTGATTGAGTATGTCGTGGAAATTGTAGCCGGAGGACTCCCGGAGCAGCAACAGTCAGTTAGTTCTCGATCAGTTCAGCAGCTACTTTGAGGTAAGTTACCTTCCAGTAGCGGTGGGTCTAAGGCCACAATGCCGACCCACCAGTAGGAGATGTATGATAGATGATTGTCTTCGTGATATCATCTAAGTTCGCTATTACCTGACATGTTATATGCTAGCATGATATGCTGTATGTGATAGTAGTAGAGTTTGGTTGTTCGGACCGAAGGGTAGTCAGACACCCCAGATACGTCTGACAGTATGTGATGATATGTATGCATGCTGGCTTGTTATGTTATATGTGATCGTAGTAGTAGGGGTGAAATAGTCCCCGAGGATCGGTTGTTAGGACCGATGGGTAGTCAGCACCCCAGAATGGCTTGACACGGGTAAGACGGCACCCCAGAATGGCCGTATGGGTAGGTCGGCACCCCAGAATGGCCGTACCGGGTAGTCAGGCACCCCAGAATAGCCTGGCAGTATATATGTTATGTGTTTGTATGGTATGCGGTACGTTGGGGGAACTCACTAAGCTTTGTGCTTACGTTTACAGTTTTGTTTTCAGGTACCTCTGCATCGAAGGGGAAGGAGCCGGCGCGGTAGCGGCACGTCATACACACACTCTTCGGTTTCCGCAATTATGAGATTTACTGGGATTGTACTCTGATATTTTGATGGGATGTACGGTTTGGCTTTTGAGAACATGGTTGCAATGTGTTATGGTGTGAACAAACAATGTTTCTTTTTATTTAAACAATGTTTTTATTTATAAATGTTTTCTAAAGTAATATCTTAAAAATAAAATTTTCGGACGTAAAAATTGGGTCGTTACACATCACCTCTTGACTTCTCCATGGCCTCTATATATTGATAAGAAGATCATGAATCCAGTGATAGGCATCATGATAAATTTAAATATCCAAATAAACCATATGTTGTACATTTAGAATGGTATCCATATATTACTAATTAATTGACCCAAAATCAATATTATTAATTTTTTAATGATATGCGTTACGCAAGCAATTAAGGAAAAACAATAAAAAGTATTTTATTTATCCAGAAAATAAAAGTATTTTATTTATGTTCTTCCATGTGTTTTCTTTATAAGAAATTAAATATCCTCCTACTTTCCTTCCTACATATATTCCTACGCATTTGAAATGATGACAAGTGTATTCAAATATTATTAATCTTATCCAAATATGACAAATGTCATCATTTCACATGGATAGGAATATAAGTTGGAAGAAAATATAGGAGAATATTCAATTCCTCTTTCTTTATTTGGCCGAACTAAGGTCATCGTGGTCATACTTCCATTTGTTTAGCTAAGAACAAGTATTGGGTAGTTAGTTCCTACTTTCCAACAATTGATTTAGATAAATAGTGTTTTCTTGTAATCGTTTGATGTAGTGAGAAGAAATCATACAAAAAATTGCCCCACATTCTCTCCATTTAATTATGTTTCCTTTTTCCTTTGTATATATGTTTTGTGTGGTGTGAAACAAGGCCTGAACCAACATTTGGTATGAGAGCTTCAAGGTTTATGCCAAAGTATCAATCATGACCTGCATCCATGGGTGATAAAAACGGAAAAGAAAGCCTAGTAACTTTTCATTACCCCATGTTGTGAAGGAATAACTATGCAGTATGGGCCATAAAAATGAGGGTCTTCAGCATAGGGAGTTTGGGAAGCTGTCGAACCTAGAAGAGCAAGAGAGGTTGTATATGTGAAGAAAGACAAGATGCCGTTGGTAGTCATCTACCAAGGAATACCCGAGGACTTGTTATTTCTTTGGCAGAGAAGCAGACATCAAAAGAAACATGGGGAACTTTGAAGACAATGTATATGGGTGTAGATAGAGTCAAGGTTGCGAAGGTCCAAACTCTAAAAGCGGACTTCGAGGCTCTTAGTATGAAGGACAAGGAGACAATAAATGACTTCACAATGAAGGTGAACAACATTGTAAGTAACATGCGAACACTCGAAGATACAGTTGAGGAAGCATATGTGGTAAAGAAGATGTTATGTGTCGTACCAGGAAAATTCGTCCAAATTGACTCTACGATCGAGCATTTGGGGATTTGGATGCTATGTCAGTGGAAGAAGTAGTAGGGAGGCCGGAGACACATGGAGAAAGGGTTAAAGGCAAAATAAAAAAGTTGGTTTGTTTATTGAATAAAAATTAAAAGTTTAGTGACATAAAGAGAAAATTTTAGGTTATTGATTGTCATTTTAATTCATTTTCCCCACTATCTAACTCTCTATGTTTGGGATGCATTATAACCGAAGATGAAACCTCTATTTATAGTGATGGTAACCACCGCTTCTCTTGCCATCATTTATTGTGTTCACCATAAGGGAAGAAAACAGGCCACCCTAGGAAGAAAATGTTGCCATCAACAATGATGGGCTTGTAGATGGAGACCGGAAATCAAGAGAAGAAACCATGGGAGACACTACTAGAAACAAGAGGTGGCTTCCCTCCATCTTTTCGAATGCGTTTAAAATTTTTATTATCAAATAAAATTAAGATTGATCAGTCATGCTGTCAACGGCGGATCTAAAAATTCTGTCAGGGTCATTATTGAATTCAGAGGTGAACGTTGAAAAAAAAAAAAAAAAAAAAAAAAAACTGGTTGCACTTAAAGATAATTTACAATACATCAGAAAAATTCTAAAAAAATGTTCATTACAATCTACAATTTGAGGGGTCGTCCGTGCTAGAAAAAAGTTCACAAATAATATATTTAATTATAACATATCATCTTAATACAAAATAATTTTCTCTACTATCGACATCTACATTTTTAAAATATAAAGTAGTAATAGTAAAAGAATTAAAATAGAATATTGTAATAACGATTTATCGATAATGTTTACTTGTAAAATATTTAACATGATCAAATGGTTTAGCAATTGTATGCTTGTAAGTTGTAACATGTTTTAGTTAAAGAAAATACAATTGACATAAAGCAAACTCACATAAACCACGACAATTTGGTCAAATTTACCAAATTCAAATAAACATAAAATTACATATCAAAATTATCAAACAAAAATTAAGTTAAAATGTTAAACTTATTTTGTGAATAACTCTTGAGGACAATACAACCGGAGGAGTAATTTAGACGGTGTTTGAACTTTAAAAGTCAAAAAGACTTCTTTGCATGTTGTATTTTCTTTACATTAGTTCTTAGGCCATTGAGAGCCTTCATTAAAAAATGAATAATTAAGCCCAATTTAGCAGACTAAATTTATTGTCCATCAAAAGTCGTTGCGGCAGGGCCCTGCTGTTAGTAAATCAGATTAATACAATGCCTAAAAATTAAATAAGATCCGTTCAATAGATACAAGTTCTTAACTTTAGCCAAAATTAATCGAAAAAGTCAACCAAATATCATGCTTCTATTCTTGGTTATATCAAACTAATTTACTCCTTGTTAGCAAATTCAACAATGCTGCTTAGAAGTAATCCCCATAGCTACTTACTATGTATGATTTTTTTTTTTTTAGCTTAGCCCTTTCCCAAAATCCAAAAAGAAAGATCATTTGCCAAATACCATCAATAAAGCTCTATCCAAAAACGTCCTGTGTGCTATATATATATATAGAATCTACAAACATTCAACAAGATATATACTCAAATTGTTCAATAATCATGGATAGGAAGAGATATAACTTCCTACCAGAACTTTCTTTTTTGTTGATTCTTACTTTCACCAACATCTTTGACACCACTTCTGTGAGTGCTAACCAAGTGGATACCTATATTGTCCACTTAGATTCTCCAAACAGCATTGTGTTTGCTAAACCAGAAGAACGTGAAAAATGGTACAATTCTTATTTGTCTGAAAGCAGCACTGGATCGGATGAAAAACCGAGCATGATTCATGCATATCACAATGTGTTCACCGGGTTTGCAGCCAAGCTGTCTACAGATCAAGTAAAAGCCATGGAAAACATGGATGGATTCATATCTGCAAGACATGAGAGGGTGTACAAGCTGCATACAACACATACTCCCAGATTCTTGGGATTGCATCAAAATCTAGGATTATGGAGAGGATCAAACTATGGAAAGGGAATCATAATCGGGGTTCTAGACACTGGAATTACACCGGGTCATCCTTCTTTTGATGACAAAGGAGTCCCTCCTCCCCCTCAAAAATGGAAAGGTAAATGTGAAGTTGCAGGGTGTAACAACAAGTTAATTGGAGCAAGGGATTTTACTGATAGTGCTTCGGGTTCACCTCTTGATGATGAGGGACATGGGACCCACACTTCTAGTACAGCTGCTGGGAACTTTGTTGATGGAGCGAATGTTTATGGAATGGCTAAAGGCACTGCTGTAGGAATGGCACCACTTGCTCACGTGGCCATGTATAAAGTGTGCGATAATGTTGGGTGTTCTGATAGTGCTATCTTAGCAGCCATGGATGCCGCCATTGAAGAAGGAGTAGATGTGCTTTCACTCTCACTTGGTGGAGCTTCCGTTCCATTTTATGAAGATGGTGTTGCAGTAGGTGCGTTCAGTGCTATTCAAAAAGGAATCTTCGTAAGCTGTTCAGCTGGAAATTCCGGGCCTTTCAATTCAACTTTGTCAAACGAAGCTCCATGGATTCTCACAGTTGGTGCTAGCACCATTGATAGAAACATAAGAGCAACAGTTTATCTTGGAAACAAGGCTTTGCTTGATGGAGAATCTTTATTCCAACCAAAAGATTTCCCTCAAAACTTTATGCCTCTGGTTTACCCAGGTTTGACCGGTGGTCAACAGGCAGCATGGTGTGCGAAAGGATCATTAACATCCATTGATGTCAAAGGAAAGGTAGTGATTTGTGATCGAGGAGGTGGTGTAGCAAGAATTGACAAAGGACAAACAGTAAAAGACGCAGGAGGAGCAGCCATGATTCTCATAAATCAAGTCACAGATGGCGATTCTACAGAAGCCGATGCTCATGTTCTTCCTGCATCACATGTTGGCTATTCAGATGGTGTGTCAATCAAGACATATTTGAACTCAACCTCATCTCCTGTTGCCACCATCATCTTTCGTGGAACTGTAATTGGTGTAACTACAGCTCCCGAGGTTGCATCTTTCTCATCCAGAGGGCCCAGCGTGGCAAGCCCAGGAATCGTGAAGCCCGACATTATTGGGCCTGGAGTTAGCGTTCTTGCAGCTTGGCCTGTATCTGTTGAAAACAAAACCACAAACTCAACATTTAACATGATTTCAGGCACATCAATGTCATGCCCTCATCTTGCTGGGATTTCAGCATTGTTGAAAAGCGAACATCCTGATTGGTCTCCTGCAGCTATTAAGTCAGCAATCATGACATCAGCAGGACAGGTAAACCTAAATGGTGACCCAATCGAGGATGAGAGAGAGCTTCCTGCTGACATTTTTGCGATAGGTTCTGGGCATGTCAACCCATCAAAAGCTAGCGATCCGGGATTGATTTTTGATATACAACCCAATGATTACATACCTTATTTATGTGGTTTAGGATATACAAGCAAACAAGTTGGAATCATCGTGCAGAAAAGAGTTACATGCTCAAAAGTAATTCCAGAAGCACAACTCAACTATCCTTCCTTTGCTGTTACTTTAGGAGTAGGGGATTCCAAAACTTTTACAAGGACAGTGACTAATGTTGGTGAAGCTAATTCAACTTACACCATAACAAGTTCTTCTATTCCAGATGGTTTAAATTTAGGTGTTGGCACTGGGGGGCTTAAGTTCACTGCATTGAACCAAAAAGTGACATTTGAAATGTACTTCATACGGGATAGTCAGTATCTGGTCAAAACTCCGTATGCGGAAGGATTTATCACTTGGGGTTTTGGTAAATACTCTGTCAGAACTCCATTTTCTATCAAGTTTGTGTGAGGGGAATTAGTTAACAACCGTGGTGATACAGAATTAAATAAATTTTCCAAGTTTTTGTTCAATTCCACTCTCTTTCTGGTTTGTTTCCATTGATGAAGAGCATGGTAGTTCACCATTAATAATACTTTTGTTATTCATGATCATATCATTACACTGTCAACTGCATTTAATGTTGAGCGTTGGGTATCAAGTACTAAAACCTCAGAAACATAACATACTATGTACAGCCTAGTAGATATTTTTGACAACAATAACACTCGGAGTAAAAATTCTTAAATATAAATAAATAAGAGAATGATATTAGTTTGTTAAATGTAAGCATCAAGTTATAGACTTGTGATTCATGAATATAGATTCATTTCTCGACAGTTACTCATGATTTACTCACATTTGTATTGACCGAAAGATATCGATTTAGCAAACTCCTGATGATGAATCATTTGCTTATCTTTTTTAAAAGTGGGTAATGGGATCGTCATTCATGGTATTGACTTAATTAATTATAGTCAAATAAATATGATATGCATATTTTTAGAACCCATGTATGTAAAATATAAACAAAATTGATTAAACAATAAAACGAGGACGATCCTTAAGGATATTTAGCCCAACGACACTAAGCAAACAAAAACCATTTCACAAATGAAGTGATAAATACTATAGTGCCCCGACTTATCTCTCTAACAAATTATTTATTCCACTCTCTCCAAGGGTGCAAGACCGAAGGGAAGAGATACTAATCAGTAGGAAAAATAAAACCGCAGGAAGGAAAAAGTAAAACACATACTTTTTTGAGAGGTCGATGATGATAATGTATGTCGAAGTGAAAAAACGCAGTGGAGAGGTCAATGATGATGATGGAGGTGAAAAAACGAAGTGAACAATGCGTTCTTTTTCTGAGTAAGTTGAATAGGGAAGGGCAAATTGGGAAAGTTTTTTGCTTCTCTCCTGATTAGCCCAATTTTACTGATTGTTTTAGAGGAAGATACTTAATAATGACCGACAATCAGGATTAAATGTGGTTGCATTGGAATGATAATATTAATGACAAACAAAAAGCATTAGTATTATTAATGACGAACATCCATGTTCTTCATCAAAAAACAGATAGAGAATGGAAATACCAAAAAAAAAAAAAAAAAAAAACTTGGAAAACGTATATGATGCTTTACAACACTAATTGATTGTCCCCCCTCAGACAAACTTGATAGAAAATGGAATTCTGACCGAGTATTTACCAAAACCCCAAGTTATATATCCTTCCGCATATGGAGTTGTGACCTCAAAATCTCTATTCCGTAGGAAGAACGTTTGATATGTCAAACTTTGGTTCAATTCAGTGAATTTGAGCTCCGTAGTGCTAATACCTAAAAACATACCACCTGGAATAGAAAAACTTTTTATGGTGTAATTTGAATTAGCTTCACCAACATTAGTTACTGTCCTCTCGAAGGCTTTTCCATCATCAACTCCAAGAGTAACAGCGAAGGAAGGATAGTTAAGTTCTGCTTCTTCTATTCCTTCTGAGCAAGTAACTGTTTTCTTCACGATGATTCCAACTTGCTTGCTTGTATATCCTAAACCACACAAATAAGGTATGTAATCATCCGGTTTTATATCAAAAATCAACCCTGGATCATTAGCTTTTGACGGGTTGACATGCCCAGAACCTATGGCATAGATGTCAGCAGGGAGCTCTCTCTCATCCTCGATTGGGTCACCATTTAGGTTTACCTGACCTGCTGATGTCATGATTGCTGACTTAATAGCTGCAGGAGACCAATCAGGATGTTCGCTCTTCAACAATGCTGATATCCCAGCAAGATGAGGGCATGCCATTGATGTGCCTGAAATCATGTTAAATGTTGATTTTGTGTGTGCGCTGTTTTCAACAGACACTGGCCAGGCTGCAAGAAGGCTAACTCCAGGGGCGATAATGTCCGGCTTAATGATACCCGGGCTTGCCATGTTTGGCCCTCTGGATGAGAAAGATGCCACCTCGGGAGCTGTTTTATTCCCAATTACAGTTCCATGAAATGTGATTGTAGCAACAGGAGATGGGGTTGAAATCAAATATGTCTTGATTGAGACACCGGATTCATAACCAACATGTGATGCAGGAAGAACATGAGCATCTGCTACTGTGGAAACCCCATCTGTGACTTGATTATGTAGAATCATGGCAGCTCCTCCTGCCTCTTTTACTATTTGTCCTTTCTCAATTCTTGCTATGCCACCACCTCTATCACATATCACTACCTTTCCTTTCACATCAATGTTGGTTAATGATCCTTTCGCACACCATGCTGCCTGTTGACCACCGGTCAAACCTGGGTAAACCAGAGGCAAAAAGTTTTGAGGGAAATCTTGTGGTTGAAATAAAGATTCTCCATTAAACAAAGCCTTGTTTCCAAGATGAACTGTTGCTCTAATGTTTCTATCAATGGTACTAGCACCAACTGTGAGAATCCATGGAGCTTCGTTTGACAAAGTTGAATTGAAAGGCCCGGAGTTTCCAGCTGAACAGCTTACAAAGATTCCTTTTTGAATAGCACTAAATGCACCAACCGCAATACCATCTTCATAAAATGGAACAGAAGCTCCACCAAGTGAGAGTGAAAGCACATCTACTCCTTCTTCAATGGCTGCATCCATGGCTGCTAAGATGTTACTTTCAGAACAAACAAAATCATCACACACTCTATACATGGCCACGTGAGCAAGGGGTGCCATTCCCACTGCAGTGCCTTTAGCCATTCCAAATACATTAGCACCATCCACAAAGTTTCCAGCAGCAGTACTAGAAGTGTGGGTCCCATGTCCCTCATTATCAAGAGGTGAACCGGAAGCACTATCAGTAAAATCCCTTGCTCCAATTAACTTGTTGTTACACCCTGCAACTTCACATTTACCTTTCCATTTTTGAGGGGGAGGAGGGACTCCTTTGTCATCAAAAGAAGGATGACCCGGTGTGATTCCAGTGTCTAGAACCCCGATTATGATTCCCTTTCCGTAGTTTGATCCTCTCCAGAATCCGAAATTTTGGTGTAACCCCAAGAATCTGGGAGTATGTGTTGTATGGAGCTTGTAAATTCTTTCAGGTCTTGCAGATACGAATCCATCTATACTTTCCATTGCTTTTACTTGATCTGCAGACAGCTTGGCTGCAAACCCCATGAACACATTGTGATATGCATGGAGGATGCTCGGTTTTTTATTCGATCCGATACTGCTTGATGATAAAAAAGAATGGTACCAACTTTGTAGGTCTTCTGGTTTAGCAAACACTATGCCATTAGGAGATTCTAAGTTGACAATATATGTTTCTGCTTGGTTGGCATTTGCAGAAGTGGTGTCAAAGATACTTGTGAAAGTTAGAATCAATAGAATATAAAGTTGTGGTAAAACGTTATATCTCTTCCTCTCCATGATTATTGAAAATTTTGAGCGTATTTCTCATTTGATGTTTATGGATTCGATATATATAGCACATGGGGGATGTTGTTGGAGACAGCTTACTTCATTGATGATATTTGGATTTTGGCATTTCTTTTTGGATTGTGGGATAGGGCTGATTTAATTGGGTGAATGCATGATATTTGATCTTTCTTGTTGGATTTTGGGGAAGTCTTACAAAGTAAGCAGCGATAGTGATTACTTTAATAGTAGCATTGTTTGAACTGTTCTAACAAGGAGGGAGTAAGTTATTTTCATATCTTAGCAAGAATACAAGCACTGTTTTTAATTGATTGTATTCTTGATTTGGGCAATTGGATTATTTTGCCTTAAATATAGGGAACCATGGAAAGAGGTCTACTTTGAAGCCCAGATATAATTTCGTAGCCCATTTCACAAATCATTTAAAATTTATGGCTACTTTATGATAAAGAAAAATCATATTGCATTGATATAGATAACTTATTTAACTTTGATGTTAATCTTTTAGTCGTGGGAAATAGAATTGAGGTTATTTTGGTCGGTTGGCTCTCTGTGTACGCAAGTTGACTATCATTTCCATGTTGACCTTATCTTTATATATAAAAATGAACATGTGTTTTTTTATATATTTAAATATACCATGAGATCTACATCTACCAAAAGCTAATTACTTTTTCTTATTATAAGTTTTTGGATCTAACTACAAAAACTTAACCCAAAACTTAAAATGTCCAAATAATTTGTATTTGCTAAAACTACTTAAACCCTTGTACAAATTATAAACATAGTTCTTAAAAAAACATATATAGCAAATTATTCTAAACCTCCCTCTTGACTTCTCCATGATCTGTAAACGCCTGTCACGGATGACTATCAACGCACGCCTAATTTTCATCCAACTACTCCTTACATTCTCTGTCACCATTGCTGCAGGAGGTACTGAAACTGAAAAGACACTTGTAAGTAGTACTGGCTTGAAAAATTACATTGTCCATGTAAAGAGACAAGTAGCTTCACTATCTACAATAAGCAGCGAAGATCTGAAGGCATATCATCGATCATTCCTCCCATTTCGTCTTGCATCCTCAGAGAAAGAGGAACCATTACTTTACTCATACCAAAATGTTGTCAGTGGTTTTGCAGCAAGACTCACTGACGCCGATATTGAAGCCATGAGTAAAAGAGATGGGTTTGTATCAGCTCGTGAAGAAAGAATCTTGAAGCTTCAAACGACTCATACCCCTAAATTCTTGGGTTTGCATCTGAAATCAGGAATTTGGAAAGAATCCGAGTTTGGGAAGGGTAGCATCATTGGAATGTTAGACACTGGGATTCTACAGGATCATGCTTCATTTAGCGACCATGGAATACCACCTCCACCTTCTAAATGGAAAGGAAGGTGTGAGTTCAATGCCTCAACCTGCAACAACAAACTCATAGGTGCAAGATCCTTTACAATTGGTGCAATGGCTTCAAATATAAGCACGACACCAATGGATGAATTTGGACATGGGACACATACCGCAAGCACAGCTGCTGGACGATTTGTTAAGAATGCAGAAGCATTCGGTGGTGCTGCAGGTGGAACAGCCGCCGGAATGGCGCCCTATGCTCATCTGGCAATTTACAAAGTATGCTCCAATGGAGATTGCCCTGATAGTGACATACTAGCGGGGCTTGATGCAGCAGTGGCTGATGGAGTTGACGTGATATCAATGTCTCTTGGGTTGGATGAAAAGTTGCCCTTTTTTCAGGACAACATCGCGATAGCTTCATTTGCTGCAGTTCGGAAAGGAATCTTTGTGAGTTGTGCAGCAGGGAACTTCGGTCCGATTAATGGCACTGCAACAAATCTAGCGCCGTGGGTTCTAACAGTTGGTGCTAGCACCACCGACCGGAAAATCAAAGCCACCGCAAAACTGGGAAACAATAAAGAATTTGATGGTGAATCTTTATTTCAGCCGAAAGGCTCCCCTTCTTCTACACTTTCACCACTCGTGTACGCTGGTGCTAATGAGAAACAAGATTCAAAGTTATGTGTCAACGGATCACTTGAAGGTATGGATGTAAAGGGAAAAGTGGTGTTGTGTGAGAGAGGAGTGGCATCTAGAATAGACAAAGGAGAAGTGGTGAAGAAGGCAGGTGGTGCAGCTATGATATTGATGAATCAAGAAGAAGAAGGATTCAGCCTAAATGCCGATGAACATGTCCTCCCTGCAACACATGTGAGTTACGCAGCTGGAGAAAAGATCAAAGCTTACATTAACTCCACACTTACACCAATGGCAGCTTTATTGTTCAAAGGAACAGTAATCGGAGATCCTTTAGCTCCATTTGTCGCGGCATTCTCTTCTAGAGGCCCGAATACAGTGAGCGCAGGAATTCTGAAACCGGACATTATTGGACCAGGAGTTAGCATTCTAGCAGCATGGGGAAGCGTTAGCAGAAAGCCCTCATTTGACCTGCTGTCTGGAACGTCAATGTCATGCCCGCATCTCAGCGGTGTTGCAGCAATGCTGAAAGCTACTCATCCTAATTGGACACCAGCAGCTATAAAGTCGGCTATAATGACTTCTGCAGACCTTGTTAATCTCAAAGGTACACCAATAGTAGATGAAACACTCCGACCAGCTGACCTATTTGCTACGGGTTCGGGTCATGTTAACCCATCAAAAGCCAATGATCCTGGATTGATCTATGATATCCAACCTGATGATTACATACCCTACTTATGTGGGCTTGGGTACAGTGATGAACAAATTGGGATCATTGCACATCGGCCGATTAAATGTTCAATGAAATCTAGCATACCGGAAGGCCAGCTAAATTATCCTTCGTTTGCTGTTAAACTGGGACCACCGCAGACATTTACAAGGACAGTGACAAATGTTGGAGAAGCTTATACATCATATGTTGTCACGATTACTGCACCAAAAGGAGTATCGGTGAGTGTTAGGCCCAACAAGATCAATTTTACGCAGATGAACGAGAAAGCCACATACTCGGTGATCTTCAGTCGCACAAATGAGGAAGCAGGTGATCATTCTCATGGTTATATAACATGGGTCTCCATTAAATACATGGTTCGAAGTGTAGTCTCTGTGACCTTGATCATGTAAAACCAGCATATGCGGTACTTATCTGGGTACTTGAAGACCAAGTCAGAACTGATCAATTGAGAATAGTTTGTGCTGAAGTCTTGAAGATGAGTCATAATCGGATAAGATCTAGGATTAGCCTAACATCTCTCCACGTGCTGTTAGCTGGATTTCCTATTTTCTAGGTATTTTTTCTAATGTATTTTTGTATCAGCCCAATAACGACGGAATAGGTAAAATGATATATAATTCCAAGTCTACCTATTCTAAAATGAATAGTTCTGTTATACACATCATGTCATCATTCATCATTCTTGGAGCTTCTCATTATAATTTTTCTGTATTTGTGTAGGAAGTACTAGTATCTTTAACATATTCTCACATAAGCTTTTTGACTTTTTTAAAGTCGTATGAGCTTAGCATTTCATAGGTTTGATTTTGGAGAGAAAAATTATGAAAAATAAATAAATACAACCACAAACTAAAACGATAATTGTTTAGCATTAAAATAGTGTTTGAATTATAATCAACCTCTAAAATGGTGGGTTTTAAGGACTTTTACATTTGGCTTTTATATGTGGTGTTAAAATGGCGCTAAATTTAAAGGTCCATTGGGGTATTCTAGCCCTTTAAAACACAAAATTTGTGTAATATAATGTATGATTAGAGTTGCCCTTATCACAGGGTATACCTTCAACTTTTTGGGGTTTTTTTTAAATGAATGTTAGAAGATTAAGATAGGGCTTCTTAAATTTTATTTTTTTATAATTTGATTTTCATTTATGAAAAACATCAAGTATTGTGAGATATTGAAATAAATTTGTATAATTTAAAATTTTATGTTACCATAAATATTGTAGTTATTACGGTATTAGTTATAAACTGTAATTCAATTACATGATTAGGTTATATAATTTTTTGAGGAAAAATATTTTATTTCTTAATAAAAACTGATATCTAAACAGTTTTTTTTTTTGCTATTTCAAGTAAATATATGACTCATTGCTCATGATAAGTATAATAAAAATAAATACTAACAAAACCTTAATCACGTATAAAACTACTAAAGATATAAAATATAGTCAATCTTTTTTGTTTCATAGATAAAATCTGATATAAAAAAATCATGGACACGTCATAAATGAAGTCTTGCATATGAAAGTATAAATGTTAGTTTGTTATAAATAAAAGTAATAATATTAAATACAATAATAAAAGTAACAAATAGTATATATATATATATATATATATATATATATATATATATATATATATATATATATATATATATATATATA
Organism: Lactuca saligna; assembly: GCF_052625555.1. Lineage (NCBI taxonomy): Eukaryota > Viridiplantae > Streptophyta > Magnoliopsida > Asterales > Asteraceae > Lactuca > Lactuca saligna. Next base: position 152,665,752 of record NC_136422.1, read on the forward strand.
TATATATATAGCAAATCTAACATATTACTAAACTTACTCCTTAAATTCTCATATGTCTACAACGGAATTTGAAATCTCAACCTCAAGAGAAAAGGCAATACCGGATATCACTGGACTAGAAGCCATTTGGTTAGATTGTAATATAATAATAAAAAAAGTATTACTTTCTTTAAATTGAGACAATCTAAATAAAAAATTGCTATGTTTATTTAGAATACATAAAATAAAAGTTAATTACCAAAAATATTTTTTAAACCTTTTATGAAGTCTAAATGCTAAGGATGTTTCTAAAAAAACGAGAGGACATATATGTGTGAGGATGACACACACCTACACTCATATGGAGTTTTTTTTATAAGATTCCCTAATGTTAATTACTTTTGTTAATAATTGCAAATTTATTTGTAATAACAAAATATAAAAAAGTAAATGTCAAAACGCACGGGACGTAGTATGTTTAGAAAAACTAATTGATAACTGAAATTTGAAACTATAAGATAGAAGATGTAAGTTGTATTTTTTTAATTATATATTTTGTTTGTATAAAATATTCGGCCAAATTAGTTGTAAACTTTTAAAATGTATAAAAATATTATAAAACATATAAACTAAAATCTAAAAAGGTTGGATGTGTTTTTTTAAATAAAAAAATTTAGTTTGTATTTCCAAATAAACCCTTTTTGTATTTTATTTTATCATTTTATGTTCATTTACATTTGGTACATTTGGTACTTTGCTTTACTTTTTTATTTGAAGTAGAACAATGTTATATTCATGATTGATTGATTATGTTTTTTGTTTTAAGTTTTCTAAATTTGATATTTCATTGTACCACTTGATTAGTTTTTCATTAATCATATAAAGAACATTATTGATATAGTCAAACCAATTTATAGTAATTTAAATTAACGATTATATAGTTATGGACAAAACATATAAATTATTTTTAAAAATAATTGTTTGCAAATCTAATACAATAGTAACCTAATGATTAAAAGAAAACATAAAGTTCCCTTAGATTTGAGAACTTAGATTTGAGAATCAGGTTCTCCTTACAAAATCCAATTCTAAACTTCTCATATCTTACTATTTAACCTTAGCATCCTTGTTTATAGATATTCTTGATTTTGCTAACAAGAAACTTACACAACAATCTAAATAATAAAAGAAGAAAAGATAAACATAATAGGTAATATGTGCATAAGAAAACAATCACTAAAATCTTTTCCTTTTTGCGATTATCCAAACACCTGGAGTTGAATATTGTTGAAATTATAGTTTATCCACCAGTAGAAGAAATAGCAAATGATATAAAAGTCCTTAAATTTTCACAAAAATGTTGGTTTTACCATTGGATGTGTTTTAGGTCCAGTAAAGTCGAATGTTTTGTTTAATTTGTTCATTTATAACATTTTAGCTGGTTTCCAAATAACCTACCGGTTACCTGATGTAAGTAATGCCCTTACGTTTTCAAAATTGTTCAAATTTACCCTTAAGTGTTGAAAAATGTTCAGATTTATCCTTACTTTGAATATTATTTTGATTATTATTATTATTATTATTATTATTATTATTATTATTATTATTACGTTTTTTAATGTATAAAAATATTCTTATTAATATAAACTAGTGTGTGAACCCGTGGTGAACCATGGGTCACGTTTTTTGTTGGTTTTTTGCCACCGTTTTCAAATGGTAAATGTATTAAATAATTATTGTTTAGAATTCTACACTTACGAAGGTAGAAAAAGGGCATGTAACAAATAGTATTAAATAAATGGTAATTGTTTCCACAGATTGGAACGTTTGTATAAGCAGTGTATTGTTTTAAGTTAAAAATCAGAAACAGTCGAAAACACTAAATGGTGTTCAGGTTTACTTAAGTCTACCTACACATAACAAAGTTATAAATATACATATTAGTAATGCCTCAAGTTAAAATCCTACTTTCATTTCTTTCCATCACAAGTCATTATATTTCGACAAATCTACCCACTTTGAGCATTGTACTTTCAACATTTCTCTTATTATGACATTATACTTAGAAAAAAACAACCCAAATATAGCATTGGGAATCACTTTCTATCATAACTATCGTCAATTCTTCTATATAAAAAATATTTTGAAATGAAAGCAAGCATCTAATGTAACTAACTTACATATAATGCAATACCATAGTATCATATGAATGAGAAAAAGGTAATATCATTAATTGTGTTGGAACCGACACTTACCTACCAACAATGGAAATATGTGGATGCAGTGAGGTAATACATTACAAAAGCAGTAGCCAGTTAGACTAACAGTTAGTAAGTGGAGTGGTGTGTGTGCTTTTAAAATTTTTATTTCTTGTATAATGTTTATGTGTTGTGATTAGCAGTTGCTACCAATAAAAATTTGGGTTTTGCTTTTGCTTTTAGTTTGTTGTCTTTCGGTATTCCGTTAAATATGGTATTCTTTTCATTAGGTCTTGGAACTTCCTTGTCATAATAATTTATTAATTTATTGTCACATAATATATTAAAATAGAAGCATGAAAATTTAATTTACTTTACAGTATGTAGCTCGAGACTCTACATTCCAATATAATAGAATGGCATAGTTTCTTAGTAAAACAATGTACTTTCAGTTCTATTTTCCATTTGAATCCATTGCTAGATGTCATTTACCAATACTCATGTGGATTTGACATTTGAATATTTAAAGTTAACTAATTTAATCCATAACCCATTTATACCCACTTTAGTCATCTACCAACAATCGATGGTTTTATCAAATACTATATTAAATTATTACTTAAACTAATATTTTAAACCATATTAATGGGTGTTCTTTTTATAAAAAGTTTGTGTTGAGCTTTCACCTTTTTGTCCTTATTAGGACATCATACTTTCAAAGCTCTATCCATTCAAAAACACAATTGACAAAAATACGAGCCCATTCAAACACCTAATAAAGTACTATTTACCTTTGTAGGCCCAAGTACATTGGTCTTCAGCTTCAAACTCCAAGAAGATGAAAATCTTATCATAATCTCATGTATACTTTGTAATAGCCCGGATCCCCAGGTATCTTCATTTCCTTATATATTTTGGCATTCTGTGAGGGGACTCGGCGAGTTGGTGGTTGAACTCGTCGAGTCGGGTCGCGGTTTTTAGCGGGGGTTCGCGTCCGGACTCGGCGAGTCCAAGGGATGGACTCGACGAGTCCGTGCTGTTTAATGAAACCCTAATTCCCCGGCCCTAAGCTCTATTTAAAGGACCTTATGGCCCTCATATGCGGCCACCTTGAACCCTAAGAGCCTCCATACGTCTGTAAGCCCTTGTGTGTGTGTTTGAAGGCCTTTTGTTCTTCATTTTGTGTGTTAGTGCAAGGAAAGGAGGGAGAGGAGCAAGCTTGAAGTGTTGGGGAGCTTAGATCTGTTGCCATTTCATCAAGGGGGTCTTCTTGAGGTAACTTTCTGAGCCAATCTTCGTGTTTTGTGTTGATGGGCCAAATCTAGGGTTTCTTCTTGCCTTTCTTGGCTTGAATAAGAAGTATGAGAGGTCCCATGGAGACATGGAACCTAGATTTGGACTTTAGCAGGTCCAGGAGACCCCTTATGACAAGCTTTATGCCCATCCATTTGAATTAGAAGCTATACTTGCCATATTGAAGGTTGTTTCTTCAAAATAAGCCTTGTATGCATTGCATGGCAACCAAGACTGAGACTTTACGTGACAAATAAGCTTGGGAAGGCCAGATCTATGTATTTATGGAACGGATCTGACCGCAAGAGCCAGTTTTAGCTGGTGCATGGCATGGACTCGCCGAGTCTGAAGAACAGACTCGACGAGTCACTTGAAGATAGTCTTTGAGACCATCTTGTGTGTAGACTGGACTGAGTTGTGGGCGACTCAGTGAGTCGCAGAGAGTTGGAAAGGTTTTGACAGGTGGACCGAGTCAGGATGGGACTCGCCGAGTTGGCCTTAGACTCGGCGAGTTGAGTCGCGGTGACCCTGTGATTCAGGCCCAGGTGGAACTCGTCGAGTCAGGGGAGTACTCGACGAGTCAAAGGGAAAATTCTTGAGAGTTGGTAAAAACGCGTAGACTCGCCGAGTCACTATTGTGCACTCGCCGAGTCTAGTCCAAATTAACTAAAGACTGCTGACCGGGTCAACCGGTGTTGACTTGAGTTGAATGGTCCACCTTAGTGGTTCAAGTAATATTTATAGATTTATATATATATCGTAGGAGGATTTCAGCTCGAGGATTCGAGCCCGTGTGATTCCAGGATTTACGGGTAGCAGTTTAGCAAGGCATACGAGGTGAGTCTTCTCACTATACTGTACCCGGAAGGGTTTTGACTATGTGACCGGAAGGTCGATTATGATATGGAATATATACTTTATGTGTGTTAAGTTATTTGCTATATGTGACATGTATGATATGTTTGATATGGGCCGGAAGGCGTGGTCATATGGACTGTAAAGGTTGATGTGGGTAGGACCGGAAGGTTTACCCAGTCGGGACGGAAGTCCCCTGAAATACATGGACCGGAAGGTCAAGGCCTGGAAAGGCGTATGTGCGTATGTTGTATTTTGGGAACTCACTAAGCTTTATGCTTACAGTTGTTGCTTATGTGTTTCAGGTACGAGTGAGGACCGTGGGAAGGCGCCAGCGTGATCGTACACACACTCGGTGAAACTATTTTATCTTTTGTTATGTAATCGTTAGAGACTACGACGTTATTTTGGAAATCTAAATTAATTACTCATGTCTTAATGGTTGTAAAAATGAAAATTTTTGGTTGGAAATTTTATGACGTTACAAGTTGGTATCAGAGCCTTGGTTTGAGGGATTCGGGTACACCTTCGGGTGTAACTGGACTCAAGCCGGGGATTAGAGAAAATTGTTTTTACAAAAAAAAATTTTAATTTAAACAATCGAAATTTAAATTTTGAAAGGTGAGACGACCGACGAAGAAAAAGTGTGTACGGTCAGCCAGCGCCCGAACGGTAAAAATCCCCAAAATACTCTTATTATATGTGTTACGATATATGATATGATATGATACGCATGCTAGTAGACTAGGTATACATATTAGGGCTAGAGTGGCCTGATTTTGTGATGCCTTAGTCTAGGAAAAACTTGCTTCTTTGGGGTGCTCGAGAGCGAGTGAGTAACAAGAGTATGAAAAGAATAGAGTGCTCAGGATTCGAGGTTGGGGAGGATGACTTGGGTGAATACCGACGCGGTGTAACTGGCAGTATTGGGCCCGTACTGCTAAGGACACCGGGTCAGTAGGCAGCCAAGTGGGAACCCCTGAGTATCGAAAACTGAGCAGGACTGCGTTATCGAGTGCGATTTTTGCCCGATAGGGTCTCTGATATTCTTTTGTTGTATTTCAGAGACATCATGGTTGGACCACGACACAGACCTGGCACGAGTGGGGTGACTGACGAGGAGCTCCGTCAGATGATCCATGAGGAGGTAGCTGCAGCGATCCGGGCCGAGATTCCGGAAATGTTTGGGTCTATCAAGACCACGCTGATGGAGACGTTTGATGAGCGGTATGCCGCGTTGTCTGAGGCTGCCGCTGCTGCAGTTACCGCAGCTGTGGCTGCTGCCAGACCACAGGGGGGTGACTCGTTGCTGTTCCGGGAGTTCAGCAACACGAAGCCACCAGAGTTTGACGGGACTCAGGATCCGATTGCTGCGATGAGGTGGATTGCCGATATTGAGGGATGCTTCTATACTTGTTCATGTCCGGAGCATCTGAGGGTGCGGTTCGCCCTGAACCAGCTCCGCCTGGGAGCGAAGGATTGGTGGAAGTTCGTGACGGCGAACTTCACTCTCGCGGAGGTTTCAGCCTTGACTTGGGAGAGATTTACTACTATGTTCAGAGACGAGTATGTTCCCCCGGTAGAGAGGGAACGGTTGGTTCAGGAGTTCTTGACCCTCAAGCAGGGTAATGATTCGGTTGCAGTGATCACGCGGAAGTTTCATGAGAGGGCGATGTTCTGCCCCGAGCAGGTGTCCACGGAGCAGGCTCGGATGAGCCGGTATTTGGGAGTGCTGAGGAGAGACATCCGGGAGTTCGTATCGAACTCATCATATCAGACTTTTGCTGAGCTTCAGGCGAATGCCAGGAAGCGGGAGATCGAGTTGGAGACCCAGGCCAGGGAGGAGGCCGAGTCTCAGCGGATGGATCGGCGGCCGACGCAGTCGCAGCCGGCAGCCAAGCGGACCAAGTCCGCTGATTTGAGATCCGTAGGACAGAAGAGCCGTACTTATGGGAAGTGCGGCAAGGGTCATGAGGGGGCGTGTCGATTGGGTGCTTGCTACAAGTGTGGCAAGGAGGGGCACATTGCGAGGGATTGCCCCAAGGGATTTATGGTCTGCTTCCATTGCAACCAGACTGGCCATCGGAAGGCCGAGTGCCCCCAGCTTCGCCAGGGATCTTCGCTTGCTGCCAGGGTTCCTGAGGTTCGGCCAGTGAAGACCGAGGCCCCGAAGGCTCGTGGGAGAGCTTTCCAGTTGACTGCGGAAGAGGTCCGCGCGGCGCCTGATGTAGTGGTCGGTATGTATTCTTTCACGTATTTACATTTATGCTGAGACATTATGCTTATATTCCTATATGCGTAGGTACTTTTCTTGTGAATCATGTGCCTGCTTTGGTATTGTTCGACTCAGGTGCGAGTCGGTCCTTTGTTTCGCTGGCCTTTAGCCAGTACATCGATATCGATCGGGAGACGATGAGTCATCCCCTGCGAGTTGCTATAGCAAACGAGAGAGCAGTATACGCCACCGAGGTGATTCGAGGATGCGTACTCGAGATTTTTGGGGTCGAGTTTCCTATAGACTTAGTCCCTATAGCTATGGGGGATGTTTGCATTATCGTGGGAATGGATTGGTTGAGTAAGTTTGGAGCTGTCATTGACTGCGAGAGACAGCTGGTGATGATTAGAGACCCTAGTGGGGGAGTGCTCACGGTTTATGGCGAAGGGACCCGGTGTGGGTCAGCATTTTGTTCGGCGGCCAGGGCAAGGCAGAGTTTGCAGCAGGGCTGTGATGGATTCATAGCCTATGTGATGGATACTCGTGTGACCGCGGAGAGGCCCAATTCGATTGATGACGTTCCGGTTGTACGCGAGTTTGCGGATGTGTTCCCCGAGGAGTTACCAGGCGTGCCTCCGGAGAGGCAGGTGGAGTTTCGTATCGATTTGGTTCCGGGGGCGGCGCCCATCGCCAAGGCGCCTTACCGTCTCGCTCCACCGGAAATGCTGGAATTATCCTCGCAGCTTCAGGAGCTGTTGGGGAAGGGATTCATTCGACCCAGTAGCTCGCCTTGGGGAGCGCCGATTTTGTTCGTCAAAAAGAAGGATGGTTCTCATCGGATGTGTATCGATTAACGGGAGTTAAACAAGTTGACGATTAAGAACCGGTACCCGTTACCTAGGATCGACGATCTATTCGATCAGTTGCAGGGGGCATCTTGGTTTTCCAAGATTGACTTGAGGTCGGGATATCATCAAATGAGGGTTCGCGAGGAGGATATCCAAAAGACTGCCTTCAGGACTCGTTATGGACATTATGAGTTTGTAGTGATGCCTTTTGGGCTCACCAATGCCCCGGCTGCATTCATGGATCTCATGAACAGGGTGTGCCGACCGATGCTGGATCGGTCGGTGATCGTATTCATCGATGATATCTTGGTATATTCGAAGACTAGGGACCAGCATGAGGAGCATTTGCGGGAGATTCTTCGGGTTTTGAGATCGGAGAGGTTGTATGCCAAGTTCTCCAAGTGTGATTTCTGGTTGCGAGAGGTCCAATTCCTCGGGCATCTTGTGAACCAGAAAGGGATATTGGTCGACCCGGCCAAGATTGAGGCGGTGCTGAGGTGGGAGGTGCCGAGATCGCCCACCGAAATCAGGAGTTTTCTGGGTTTGGCTGGATATTACCGCAGATTTATCAAGGATTTCTCCAAGATCGCTGTGCCACTTACTAGGATGACCCGGAAGGGTGTTGCGTTTTCATGGGGACCGGAGCAGCAGTCTTCGTTTGAGACGCTTCGTCAGAAATTGTGCGAGGCTCCAGTGCTTGCACTCCCGGAAGGGATGGAGGACTTTGTGGTATATTGTGATGCCTCTATATCGGGTTTGGGGGCGGTACTTATGCAGAGGGGTCATGTGATAGCGTACGCTTCGAGGCAGTTGAAGCCTCATGAGTCGAGATATCCCACGCACGACCTGGAATTGGGGGCGGTGGTGTTTGCCCTCAAAATCTGGCGACACTACTTGTACGGGGTTCGGTGTACGATTTACACGGACCATAAGAGCTTGAAATACTTGATGGATCAGCCAAATCTGAATATGCGTCAGAGGAGGTGGTTGGATGTGGTGAAGGATTACGATTGTGAGATCCTGTACCACCCGGGCAAGGCTAATGTGGTAGCCGACGCCTTGAGCCGTAGGGCGGATAGCGCCCCGATCCGAGACATTTGTATGAGGTTGACGGTTTTGACCCCGATTCTGGACATTATTCGAGGGGCTCAGATGGAGGTTGCAAAGCCGGAACACCAGAAGAAGGAACGGGTGGTGGGTCAGGTACCAGGATTTGTTACGGATGGTCGGGGGCTTATGACTTTTCAGGGGCGGATTTGGGTGCCGTTTGTGGGCGGTGCGCGCACTATTTTGATGGAGGAGGCACATCGATCGAAATTCTCGATTCATCCTGGTGCTACGAAAATGTATTTGGATCTCAAGAAGGAGTACTGGTGGCCATGTATGAAAAGGGATGTCGCTTGGTTCGTCGAGAGGTGCTTGACTTGTCGGCAGGTCAAGGCCGAACACCAGCGACCGCACGGTAAGCTGCAACCGCTAGAGATTCCCGAATGGAAGTGGGAACAAATCTCTATGGATTTCATTACCAAGTTACCGCGAACGGTGAGAGGAGTCGATGCGATTTGGGTAATTGTGGATCGACTAACAAAGAGCGCTCATTTCCTAGCTATTAGTGAGAGCTCTTCTGCGGAGGAGTTGGCCGAGTTATATGTGAAGGAAGTAGTATCTCGGCACGGGGTGCCAATCTCGATTATTTCGGACCGTGACGTGCGTTTCACTTCCAGGTTCTGGAAGAAATTCCATGAAGAGTTGGGTACTAGGTTGCATTTCAGTACAGCATATCATCCTCAGACAGACGGCCAGAGTGAGCGGACCATTCAGACGCTCGAGGACATGCTTCGGGCATGTGTGTTGGATTTCGGAGGGTGCTGGGATACCTATCTACCTCTAGCAGAGTTCTCGTATAACAACAGCCATCATTCGAGCATTGGTATGCCGCCCTTTGAGCTGTTGTATGGGCGGAGGTGTCGCACCCCCATCTGTTGGGGTGAGGTGGGACAGCAGGTTATGGGTAGCACGGAGATCGTGCTTCAGACGACCGAGCAAATTCAGATGGTCAGGCAGAGGTTGCTGACCGCTCAGAGCCGGCAGAAAAGTTATGCAGACAGGCGACGGTCCGAGCTTGAGTTCCAGGTTGGTGATCTCGTGCTCCTAAAGGTCTCTCCTTGGAAAGGAGTGATTCGATTCAGGAAGAGGGGCAAGTTGGGGCCCCGGTATATTGGTCCTTTTCGCGTGATTGCAAGGGTGGGACGGGTAGCCTACCGTTTAGACTTGCCAGTAGAGTTGGGACAGATTCACGACACTTTCCATGTGTCGCAGCTGCGGAAATGTATAGCCGACGAATCAGCGGTGGTTCCGTTAGGAGATATTCAGGTGGATGCAAGTCTGAATTATGCAGAAAGACCTGTAGCCATCAAAGATCGGAAGATCAAGGTTTTGAGAAACAAGGAGGTGCCCCTGGTATTGGTTCAGTGGCAGCATCGGAAGGGATCAGAGATGACTTGGGAGCCGGAGCGGGAGATGCGGGAGCAGCATCCGGAGCTTTTTGACTAAGCGGGACTTCGAGGGCGAAGTCTTATTCTAGTGGGGGAGATTTGTAACAGCCCGGATCCCCAGGTATCTTCATTTCCTTATATATTTTGGCATTCTGTGAGGGGACTCGGCGAGTTGGTGGTTGAACTCGTCGAGTCGGGTCGCGGTTTTTAGCGGGGGTTCGCGTCCGGACTCGGCGAGTCCAAGGGATGGACTCGACGAGTCCGTGCTGTTTAATGAAACCCTAATTCCCCGGCCCTAAGCTCTATTTAAAGGACCTTATGGCCCTCATATGCGGCCACCTTGAACCCTAAGAGCCTCCATACGTCTGTAAGCCCTTGTGTGTGTGTTTGAAGGCCTTTTGTTCTTCATTTTGTGTGTTAGTGCAAGGAAAGGAGGGAGAGGAGCAAGCTTGAAGTGTTGGGGAGCTTAGATCTGTTGCCATTTCATCAAGGGGGTCTTCTTGAGGTAACTTTCTGAGCCAATCTTCGTGTTTTGTGTTGATGGGCCAAATCTAGGGTTTCTTCTTGCCTTTCTTGGCTTGAATAAGAAGTATGAGAGGTCCCATGGAGACATGGAACCTAGATTTGGACTTTAGCAGGTCCAGGAGACCCCTTATGACAAGCTTTATGCCCATCCATTTGAATTAGAAGCTATACTTGCCATATTGAAGGTTGTTTCTTCAAAATAAGCCTTGTATGCATTGCATGGCAACCAAGACTGAGACTTTACGTGACAAATAAGCTTGGGAAGGCCAGATCTATGTATTTATGGAACGGATCTGACCGCAAGAGCCAGTTTTAGCTGGTGCATGGCATGGACTCGCCGAGTCTGAAGAACAGACTCGACGAGTCACTTGAAGATTGTCTTTGAGACCATCTTGTGTGTAGACTGGACTGAGTTGTGGGCGACTCAGTGAGTCGCAGAGAGTTGGAAAGGTTTTGACAGGTGGACCGAGTCAGGATGGGACTCGCCGAGTTGGCCTTAGACTCGGCGAGTTGAGTCGCGGTGACCCTGTGATTCAGGCCCAGGTGGAACTCGTCGAGTCAGGGGAGTACTCGACGAGTCAAAGGGAAAATTCTTGAGAGTTGGTAAAAACGCGTAGACTCACCGAGTCACTATTGTGCACTCGCCGAGTCTAGTCCAAATTAACTAAAGACTGCTGACCGGGTCAACCGGTGTTGACTTGAGTTGAATGGTCCACCTTAGTGGTTCAAGTAATATTTATAGATTTATATATATATCGTAGGAGGATTTCAGCTCGAGGATTCGAGCCCGTGTGATTCCAGGATTTACGGGTAGCAGTTTAGCAAGGCATACGAGGTGAGTCTTCTCACTATACTGTACCCGGAAGGGTTTTGACTATGTGACCGGAAGGTCGATTATGATATGGAATATATACTTTATGTGTGTTAAGTTATTTGCTATATGTGACATGTATGATATGTTTGATATGGGCCGGAAGGCGTGGTCATATGGAATGTAAAGGTTGATGTGGGTAGGACCGGAAGGTTTACCCAGTCGGGACGGAAGTCCCCTGAAATACATGGACCGGAAGGTCAAGGCCTGGAAAGGCGTATGTGCGTATGTTGTATTTTGGGAACTCACTAAGCTTTATGCTTACAGTTGTTGCTTATGTGTTTCAGGTACGAGTGAGGACCGTGGGAAGGCGCCAGCGTGATCGTACACACACTCGGGGAAACTATTTTATCTTTTGTTATGTAATCGTTAGAGACTACGACGTTATTTTGGAAATCTAAATTAATTACTCATGTCTTAATGGTTGTAAAAATGAAAATTTTTGGTTGGAAATTTTATGACGTTACATACTTCTTAGAACACCTCCATCTTTACAAACATCAATGGCTTTAAATTTCGGTAGTGTACGCTAATCAACCATTGATAGAAAATGTCTAATAAAAGTAAGTTGGTCATAATCATCTAATAACAAAAATATCCTTCATTCAAACACGAAAAATCTCCATCCAATATCTACCAAATATGTATATTAAGAAATAAAAATCAGTTCACAAATTCATTGTAAGAAAACTATATGAGAGTAACTGTATGAAATTGTCTTTTATTTTAAAAAAGATTTCATAAAACTGATGATGTTGACTTCGAACCTTAGATTGGTCTCTTCCTCTTAATCTAGATGAATTAAAAGCAAAAACCTGAAGATGTTGACCTATACTAAATCATTTTATACCATTCGAACTTACCATTTGTTCATCACAACCAAAAGACTGACGATACATGTTCACTATTACTCGGTTGTATAATACCATTTTCACCTTCCATCATAGTTTTGCCTGCAAATATGCTCATGATCAATCATCAACTATTCAATTTATGTATTGTATACATACATACAATACTTTTAACAAAAAACTGAGATAAAGTAAGAGAAGACCACAAATAGATAAAATACAAAATATTACCTTCCCACACATCCATTAGAAGATGTGATCTGACATGTAGAGAAAGCACCTGGTAGTGGTGGGCTAACCATATTTGGTATGTACAAATAAAAGTTGTGAGGATGAGGCTTGTCCTTTTGGTACAACCTTCTTCTAAATAAAAGGTTCATCTGTCATATAGAAATGAAATTCCATTATTTTTTTAATATTGAAGTATCATGTACAAAGGCACATAATTACAACATTACTAACAAAATCAGATGATATTTGATGCCTTCATAGTTTTTCTTCTCAATATCCATAGTCATTTGTCTCAGCATCTAGATAAGAATTAAGAATCAGGCACCACCCATCTGGAGTTTCATTGAAGTAATAGAATTGAATTGGTGTATATCTTTTGTGTTATGTCTTAAGGCCAGTTTCACCATCTAGGGTAACTGTCTACATAATATCTTGTATGGTTAGAAGGTATGATATGAAATATATAGTAGAAATAAACAAAGAAAAAAAATAGAATGCCAATTGTTTCGTTAAGTTGAATTGAAACAAAGGGAAAGAATCAAAGCTTTCCAATGCTTTAAGGACCGAGACATAAACCTAGAATATGATTATTGTGATGACCGGGTGAAATCAAAGTATTGAAGCATAAATATGTGAAAGGAACAATCTTGCATAATCAGATACTTACAGAGTAACTTACATGATGAGACAAACCTTCGTTTCTTCATATCCCTCCATATATCTTGAGTTATGCCTAAAACAATTACCACCCCAATATGAAATATGAATATAGCTTATGTGCTTCCAATAACTGAGTACACCAACATTACCTAAAAAACCTGAGATAGTTTAGGGATAGAGTTCGTGGAGTCTGACTTGAAAGAAATAAAAATTAAAAACAAAATAAAATAAAACATCGTCCAATTATCGTCGTGGCGGTAGCTGAGTTCGGTGGTGGTAATACCGAAAACTGATTTTAGAGATCAAACCTATAGATTAGGAACCATCGCACAAAAAAAAACATAAGGAAGAGTAACTGAACAGAAAATCAAAATCAAATGGAAACAACTTACAACATACCGAAATTCCAAACATTAACATAGCACAGGGGGTTGGTGGCGGCAATAATCTACTTCTTACTGATCATTAATCAAAATCCTGAAATAAGAATTTCAGAATATCACTTACCAAAAATTAGAGAAAAGCAGAAAAAATATGAGATTTCTTTTTCCGGTTTCCACAAACCGCAGCAGACCAACCACGAACGACTACAATTATTTGCAAGAGGAAGACTATAATGGGTAATCAACTTATGATTTTTGGCGTGATTATTATGCGTGATCGATTCCAAAAAATGTTTGAAAGTGGAACTGAAAATCGAAATTCAAAATGAAACAGAAAAACAATACGGGAGTCGATATCCTAACTTTATGGTCGAGATGGTGTCATAAACGTCATACCCAGAATTCGAAGTTCTTGATCGACTTGGTGTAAGAAACATTATACCCAGAATTCGAACGTGAAACCCACAATGTTGGTAAGGAAGAAATTCAAAATTGAAAACATAAAATCAAAAGGATATACAAACGACAGAGAACATACCCAGACTTCAAATTGCAATAGAGACGGTTGGAGGCGGCCACAAAGCACAGACGTTTGGTGGAGACAAAAGTGGAAATGTCTGAAACGTCAAACCCAGAATTTGGAATCCTAAATTTTGATCGAGAAGACATAGAAGATGTCAAACCCACACAGTCGGAGAAGAAGAAAGGGAGGAGTCCGAAGAAATTGTGAAACACCGATGATGTTGAGAATTTTAGATTAGGGAAGGAGGATACAAGCCAGAAGGACGAAATTTTAAATATGTGAAAAGTATTGTGTAAAATTTGAATATGTACGAATTCTTGCGTTAAAAGTCTGAAATTGGTCAATTTTACTGTTCATAAACACGAGGCTTTTTAATATATGTATATAATATATTTTCAAATATATATATATATATATATATATATATATATATATATATATATATATATATATAATATTTTTATACATTTCAAAAGCTATGTATTCTATTAAAAACATATTTATATATTAAAAATGTATTCATTTGTATTTTGTAGGTATATATATATATATATATATATATATATATATATATATATATATATATATATATATATATATATATATAAGGTTTATATTGTATAAAAGATATAATTATATGTAATTGCATATTACTAATTATAAATATGTATTTATTTCATATTTATACGCATACCATAGTTTTTATACAAAGTAAATATATATTTATATCTGTTAAATACAAATAAAAATATATTTACATGTATAAATATATTTTTAAATATATAAATATGCTTTATTTGTATTTAATATATATATATATATATATATATATATATATATATATATATATATATATATATATATATTTACATGCATAAATGTATTTTTAAATCTATAAAAATATTTTTATACATTTAGAAACGTATTAAACATATCTAGTAGTAGTAGTAGTCATAATAATAATAATAATAATAATAATAATAATAATAATAATAATAATAATAATAATAATCAAAGTAAGGATAAATCTGAACATTTTGAAAACTTAAGGGTAAATACGAACAATTTTGAAAACTCAAGGGTTTTACTGGTATCAGGTAACTGGTAGATTACTTAGAAACCGACTAAAAGTGTGTAGATGAACAAATTAAACAAAACATTCGGTTTTATTAGACCTAAAACACGTTCAAGGGTAAAACAGACATTTTTGTGAAAACTTAAGGGCTTTTATGTTATTTGACCTAGAAGAAAATCCGAAAAAGATCTTGGCATATTCAAATATGAGCTAAGGGTCGGGCGAGGCATGTCAGACTCATACTGAGGACTAAGGAGCATTCCAGATACAAGCTGAGGGTCGGGTAGGGCATGTCAGACTCGTACTGTGGGCTCGGGAGCATTCCAAATACGAGCTAAGGGTCGGGTAGGGCATACCAGACTCGTACTGTAGGCTTGGTGGCAATCCAGATGTGAGTTATGGGCCCGGAAGGCAAGCCAGACTCACACTGTGTGCCCATGGGTAATCCAACCTGTAAAGCTGTGAACCAAGTACATGGTGTTATTTGTATATGTGTTATTTGCAGTGTATCGGTATTTTGGGGGAACTCACTAAGCTTTGGACTTACAGTTTCAGTTTTTGTTTCAGGTGCATCAGATGATCGCGGGAATGCAAAGGCGTGATCGTACGGTTTCTCATGTTTATGACTTGCAACTGGGATACTCTGATATTATACTATTTTGAAAATAAGTTTTGTAATGATTAATGGTTTTGAAATGTTTTGAAAAGGTTTAAATTTAACATGATTTTTATGGATGTTACAGTGTCACAACAACAAATCTCTTTTATTCAAAGGAAATAAGGATAAGAATATGAATACTAATTATAAAATTAAGATCTAGACTCTTTAAATCGAATACATGTGGGATGTGGTAAAGAATGGAGTCAATGAATCAACATCAGATAACACTAGCATAAAATATGTCTCAATAAAGGATGTCGTACCCCTCTTATTCATTCGATATATGGTTGATGAATCAATTTTTCAAGAATTCTTCTAACTACCAACTTCATGATCTAGTAAGTATCATCTTGATTTTTATGGTTGTTTTTAGGATTTTGTTAGTTTTTATATTTTTCTTGGAAAACAAGTAGGTGCAAAATTGCAAAAAGTAAAATCACATGGCCAGATTTTAATAAAACCTTTTACGCGTATTTTTGTTTTTAATACGAAATGGTTCACCATTTTAGTGAGAATAGAGAGACGTGTTGTATTACATTCGCAAGCAACACATCAACACCCTTTCTGTCAACCCTTGATTGAAACTAGGGGTGTCAAAAAAACCCGAACCCAATTAACCCGACCCGATCCAAACCCGAATAAGGTAATTAGGGTCGGGTTTAATAGGGTCGGAACTCTTAATCGGGTTATTTGGGTTAACTCGACTAACCCGAATTATTATTAGGGTCGGGTTTAGGGTTGATTTTTTCAAAACATTTCGGGTTTCGGGTCAACCCGAATAACCCGATTAAGAATATATTACCAAAACTTTTTTACTGGGTTGAATGACATGAATTCAAGATCCCATGAGATTTTCCAACTAATACAAATTTCTAATTTAAACAAATCATATAGTAAATTTACTATGTATAGAGATATATAAAATGACATAACTTTCCCCTCTTCTTAATGCAATACGGTTGTGTTGTAATAGTTTTATGAATTTTATTCACTGTTTTACATTACACTAATGGTAAAAGAAACTCCAAAAATTCATATCGTATACCAACTTTACATTTTAAGTCCCTATACATGTGGATTATGTATTAAAATGACATAACATAAATTCATCTTACACTTCAATCTCAGCCCGACTAACCCGTACCTTATTAGGATCGGGTTTCGGGTGAATATTTTTTCTAGTAAAACCCGACTAATCCGACCCGTTTAACCCGAAAGCCGATCGGGTTAACCCAATTAACAGCCCTAATTGAAACCCTCAAGAATTTAACAAAACCAAAACTTGGATTACACTTGTCATTTTAAGTATACTTCCGGGACCGACTTGTAATTTACCCTTAGGAGACGCCTTTCGTCCAAATAACGGTCTACTTTCTGGAGATACGCCGGAAACCTCCTCTTCTTTTCCTTATCTTCCGATAGATGCGGCCACAACCGATTTCCCTCCCTCTGAATATAATTACGAGTTCAAACCGCCATTTCACTATGCAACTTCTTCTTCTTCTACTCAAAATCCCTCAATTCTGCGGAAAACATCCTCGACCATGGCTGCTCAGTGGCTCTTCTGCAACGCTCTCATTGCCCTCCTCATCCTCTTCATTGCTCCTCATTTATCAAATTCAGGTTAATCAATGTCATACGCACTCACTCACGATTATATCTATGTCCTCCTCATTGCATATAAAATAGCGTAATCCGTTTATATTTAATTTCAATACGGTGATAGGGGAAAAACAAATTGAACACAACAAAATTTTCTAGGCATAGAATTCGAAAGATCTATGTGAAATTCGAATTAGGAACTAGGTTTGGATCTTCTAATGCAGTTAGATTGTTCATGGAATGAAAGCACACTCTGGAACAAAATGAAATATAAATTAATCAAAAGCTAATTCAGAGAAGTGAAGCAACAACATGTGATTATCGTTCTCATACAATGGAAATAGTGGATCTTTTCAAAATCTACAACACAAAACATAACAGGGAGAGCTACCTCTTTTATATAGGAGTATGCTACTAACAATATTGGAAGTTTACCCCCACAACTCTTAATTAACTAAGCAACTAAACCACTTAGAACAAGCTAACACTAACACAAGTCTAAGAATGGATCATATCTGTTCTACATTGTCTTATTTGCTGTACATTGTGTTGCAGATGATAGCTCAACACCGTCACCAGGTTTTGCTTATAGTTGGATGGATGATGATGATGAATTTTACCCAGGTGATATTGCAACAATTAAGGTTAAAATATTGGGGAATTACAACAGTGAGGAATACAAATACCCTTTTAATCCGAACATCACAGTGAATGGCTCAATGGGGAACAGTAGTTATGTTACTGATGTGCATTCCGATTTTGGCAATGATACGAACAACTGGCAGATTCTTTTTAAGCCAATCATGGTTGGAGTTTTCTACATGGTTATTGATGATGAACATTTCAGAGTGCATGACAACTCTCTGCATTTCCACGTTTCACCAGGTTTTTGTTTTAAAAACACTTCTGGCTTTTATACTTGTATGTTCATACATCTGCTTATTTGGTGTACATTTTGTTGCAGCTGATTCGTATATACCTCCTCATTTTATGTTTCGTTGGCTGAATTCTAAGAGTGAGTTTCAGGCTGGTGATACTGCAACTATTCAGGTTATAGTATCTGAGAATTTCAACACCAAGACATACAAACATCCTTTTAATCCCAACATCATTGTGAGTGACAACGATGGAAAGAATGAGAAGATGGGAAATAGTAGTTACATTACTGGGCTTTTTTCCAATTTGGGCCCTGATATGAACAAATGGGAGTTACATTTTATTCCAATTATGGTTGGGACGTTCCACGTGCTTATCAGTCAAGAAAATCTCAATGTGTCTGACACCTCTATGTCTTTCATTGTTACACCAGGTTTTTGTTTCGAATAAAGTTATGGTTTTTGCTCAATTTCCTTATCCTATGTTGTTATTGATACTGATACAATGTTTTTTTTAACTAAAGGTAAAATTTATAGACCTGGTGGGATTGTGTCATGGATGGGTGGAGTCAATCATTTTGCATTTGAGGCAAGAGCTGAACTCTTGATAATTCCTAAAGATGCATTTGGGAACAATCTTACATATATAAGTGAAAATTGGAGAATTCACTTTTTTGATTTATCTGCTACAAATGCAAAAGGTGAGAATGCATATTTGTGGAATTTGCAGCAGCCCGGATGGAGTAGATTTGGTGGTTTCGAGGCTTGGTTTATTGCAACCATATCAGGAAATCTCTTACTTCACGTAAAAGATAAAAACCAAGACTTGATTGGATCCCCGTTGACTTTCACGGTTGACCATGGACCACTTGATATTGGTAACTGTGTGCCAGATTGGACCATTGAATCAAAATCTTTTCAGATCTTTTCCACTATGGAAACATTTATAACTCAACGAGATAAATTTGGGAACCTTGTTCCAGAATTTTATCCATTTGATTTTGATGTTATTGGTATGAAGGAAAATTTGTCTTTGCCTATTGGTGATGTGCAATTTCAGAAAGTAGCTCCAGGTGTTCAATCATTATCTTTCAAATTACTTATAGATGGGGATTTTACACTCATCATTACGGATAAGGATAAGAAACAACAGATCAAGGATATGCCACACGATTATAGGGTCTATGTTGGTGAGTTTTGTTTTTCTTTTATTTTTTGTCATTTTACTGTATTTTGTTAAAATGGTGATGGTTTGAATATGGTAGGCGACTCTTGAATAGGGTATTGTGATGGAATGAAGAGTATTGTTAATGGATCTGGTTTACATAACTCTGTTGCTGGAGAAGTTTCAAAATTTTCTATCTTCTTAAGGGATATTTATGACTATCCTTCACCATTCGACTTATTTAAAATTCGAGTAGATATCACATTGCCTTTAATCTCGCTTGAGGTGGATCCACTCATATATCCAGTGGATCCTCACAATGGTATAATTTTCTTTTTCTCTTTCAAATTTTATATTTTTATATATAGATTAACGAAAACATTCAGAGATGTGGCAACAGGTGAGAATGAGGAATGGGACAGATGGAATAGCGACTTTGAGGTTTTTTATACACCTGAAAAGAGTGGGTTGTATGAGATTCGTGTATATTGTGGCAGTGTTCCATTGAATGGAGGAAATCCATTTACAAAGTATGTAAGTCCAGGTATTGCTGAAAACCCATCAACTGTAACATTTGTTTGATTAGGTGTTTGGATTATGATCACATAATTCCTTTATTTGATGCAGGCAAGGTCAATGCATCCTTATCAAGAGTTGTAAAATATGAATCAAGAGTCTCAAACACGGTTTTACATGGTGTAGATGTGCAACTGATGGATTCTTTTTCTAATCCAGTCTTGATAAAAGCATCAGAATTGTCCAAATTGACACTGGATCCTGATGAAATCAACAGATCATTTTTCATGGTTGTAATGTTTGTAGACAACAAGGATGGGACATACACTGGCTTCTACATGCCAATGATTCTTGGAACATATAAGATATGTGCTTCATTTGAAGGAAAGAGTATCCCCCCATGTCCCTTTGAGGTGACTACTTACAAAAGTAAGTTTAAATACAAATTTTGAATACGTGTCTGTCCATATGACCTATAACTTTTTTGTTCTTCAGGGGAGGACCTTCCTATAGCTTATGGTCTTGATGTCTCTGTTTGGGAGGATGAATCCATAGTTTTTAATGTTCTGGTAAACGATTACTTTGTTGGTGGAAAGGCAAAAGTTGTTGAATATCAACAGGTATGATTTATCTAGTTTTTGATTAAACATCCATCATCATAAATCATAATTGTTTTTAATGTTTGAAAGGGAAAAAAAAACAAAATATTATTACTGAATGAAATATATTTTATATTGGCAGCCAGGTCATGGTTCACTTTTGCAGCATGGAGATCTGTTTATATACACTCCATTTAAGAGATTTTATGGAAATGATTCATTTCCATATTCAATGTCAGATGCAAATGGAAACAATGCTTCTTCTCATGTAAACATATTTGTCGTCTGTATTCCCCCACAGTTTGTTTCCTTTCCACCTCAATTGCAGGCAGATGAAGATACCCTCAGTCCTAAATTTGGGTAAGGTGTTAGACGTGTATTACAACTTACTAAATACCATTTTACCCTTGCATTCCGAAATACAAATTCACAATGTTCATCAATTGTAACGTGAGATGAGTTGGGAGGAGTAAAAAAAGGAGCAAATAGGTAAAAGGCTTGTGTCTTGATGCATTAAGCCAGACTTTTTTAGTCATTCTTTCCAGATTATGTTCTTAACCCATTAAGCCCATTTAGTCAAAAAGAAACAACCTCTAACATTCTTTGGTGAATTCCTATATTATATGGTTGTTTCTTTTCACAGTGGTTATTCAGGGTTTGAGATCACATATTCGGATTCAACAGAGAACATCTCCATTATGTTCACTGCACAACATGGATCATTCTCTCTCTCTCCTCTACTGATGCAACTTTGGGATCCCATGTGGAAAGAGATTACAGTCACTAAAATGGAAGGAAGGTCTAAAGAATTGATTATAAGAGGTCGTTTGGAAGCTATCAATTTTGCCATTAAATCACTCAAATACATCGGGTACTCAAAATTCAACCAATTTTTTCACTACTTTCCCTTCACTTTTGAGTTTTAACCTCTTATTTATAAATCAGGGAGGGGAACTTCAGTGGTGAAGATACTCTTAGGGTTACCACCATGAACAAGCATGGGAAGCATGATTGGGATATTCCAGTCATTGTCAACCCAATCAATGATCCTCCATTTATTAATGTCCCCGAGTTCATCATGTTGGAGAATGTGACAGAAGATGAAGGCTTCTTGATCTTTGATAGACAACGAGACAATTTTAACTTCTCTATTGGGGATCCAGATCATCTTCACTTTACAGGTATTGTAAAAACATTTTACTTTCATTTCTCTGTCTTACAGTTTACAACACTGCACTTTTCATATATTTTTCTTTTTATGACACTGTACTTTGAAAAATCTATGAGGTTATAGCCCTTTATTTCCACTTTTCTCTTATTAGGATTGAAAAATCTACTGAATTGGAAGAAATGTATAATTTAAAAAAAAAAAAAAAAAAAAAAAATTGAAAGTAGGTTGCTATTTATTGAAAACGCAGGAAACAAGAGTCACTTCCGCTTGATGTTTTCTGTGGAAGTTAGTTCAGGGTATTTCTCAGCAAACCTTCCAGCTGAGCTTACAAGCAGCACTGAATTAAAGTTAAAGAATGGCTACAGCAATCAGTGGCAACCCCTTCTAACTTTTATTGAAATCTCAAAACGTTTTTCTCTCAAAGCAAAAGCCATTAGATTCAGGGGAACTATTGAAGATTGCAACACTCTCCTCCAACAAATCCTTTATCATGTGAGTTTTCTATTTTATTTATTTTAAGAAATTGCAACATACTTTTATTTACTTGTTTACTATACCATCTTACTTTCATTCCTTTATATCACAACACCCTACTTCAAAATAATGCCATTGTACTTTCAACTTTATATCTAACTGAATATCTGTAAGTACAAATAAAATACAGGGGGATGAGGATGGTGGGGTGCTTACAGTGAGTGTTAATGATATGGGGTGGTATGGATGTTATCCAGAAGATTGTCAAGAGATGATGTCAGCGCCTCTTATTTCTGAGGCCACCATAAACTTGATAAGAAAGATTCCCGTGGATCCTGTGGTAGCTCAATGTAATGATCTATTCCATTATGTTGATTCCATTCTGTTGTGATTCCATAGATAACTGTTTAACTGATAATGATTTCATTACATAATGTACAGCTCTTATGTCAGCGATTGTGATCGAAGCCATTATACTCACATTATTGGTTGCGTTACTAATATTTTTCACATGTAAATGTGTATTTGTCCTCCTACACAAAAAGATCAAAAATCAACCTCAGCCTCAATCTCAAAGTTTACATCACATGGTAAATTTTATAACTTTATATATTTTTGTTATCGTCCTATTTATTATTTTAAATAATTTATAATCACTTAGTCCAAACTCATGTGCAGTCAAGTACAAAAGACTCATCAGAGAATATAACTGGACAACCTTCTGGCTTATCTAAACAGTAAGTATATATTTCTTAAATGTGTTCATGTTGTGGGCTTTATTTATTTGTTAAGAAATGACAAACATTATTTAATAAATATTTTATTGTTGATGTTGACATAACAGGTTGCATGAGGAATCAAAATTGGGCTAAGTGTTGATGTCGTTCCCATTTGGAGAAAATTAATTTTCCAACTTCTTTTGGTATGTATGTATGTATATAGCCTTTAAATCAGTTAATTGTGGAGATATTGATTTCAAATCCTTGGTTTGGAAGCATATGTGTAACATCTTACACATAGTTCCTTGTTAACACTTCCATATATTAAAACGTATCTTTATTTTTTTATGTAATTACTTCTACTTCTATATAAGATCGATGAGGTTCATGTGTGTAATGACATCCCTTATGACATAGGAATTATTCCATGCTTATAATTCTCTATTCCGAACCCATTAAACTTATGTTTATTTAAGTACTTTGACTAAGTCCTGTTAGTTTTCTCAATATAAATTTATGTCTTGAATCCTAAGATATAGACTAAGATATAGACGAAAATGTTTCGACATCGTCATGGGTTTCTTTGAACCCTTTTGCTACAAGACATGCTTTATGACTACCACTCATGCTGATATTCTTCTTAAAGGTCCATTTTCACTCAATAGTCATCTTATATCTTGACATATTAACTAAGTCCTAAACTTTATTATTGCACATGGATTGCATATTGGAATTTAGCCGACTCATCTTGAATAATTGCTATTCCTTCATCATTCCTAACAAGAAATACATATCTCTCATTTCTTAAAGTCTACAACTATCCCTAATGGCGATAACCTATTTTTCCAAAAAAAAAAAAAAAAAAGGTTTAGGTTCAAGCTACAAACACTTGTTTAAGACGGGTTCTATTTGTATTATGGTTTGTTTTCTTTAGGAATTAGGATACTTGAAAATATACATTTTTCGTATTGTACGCCTAGCTTGTCATTTATGCCTAACATTAGTTATCCACGGATACTAAGATAGTATAAATTGGTACGTCTCCCAAGATAATAAAATTTGGAAACACCTCATTTTTGTATCCCATGTGGCGTGTTATCAACTATTTTGTTTGGTACCTTGTTTTGTGTGTGTGTGTGTGAAGCAGATTGAAGTGTATAGCTCTAAAAGAATAACAATATAATTCATCATGGACTCAACATGTCTAATAAGGTTTGGTTCCTCCTATTTGACACTCCATTCCATTGAGGCATGTAAGATGGAGTTAATAGTGAAACTATCCTACAAGTTTTAAACTGGTCATTAAAATCTTGGCTTTAATATTTTAAACCTCAATCAACTCAATGGATTTAATAATTTTACCTAATTGGTTTTGCACTTCATTTTGAATCAATTTAAAGACTTCAAAGATTTCATGTTTACGTCTCTCTCTCTCTCTCTCTCTCTCTCTCTCTCTCTCTCTATATATATATATATATATATATATATATATATATATATATATATATATATATATATATATATATATATATATATATATATATATATATATATATATATATATACTAGTCGTCTACCCGCGCAAAGCGGCGGGCGGCGAATAATTTGATCTTTTTAGAGTTGAAATCATTTTGCGTTCACTTCGAGAAATAAATATTAAATGACATCTATTTTTCAAGAGCATTATCATACCATATTAAGGGGGTGTTTGGCTAAGCTTTTTTTAAAACAACTTATTAGGTTCCATATCACTATAAGTTAAAAAAGTGTTTGGATTAAAATAACTTATTCCGATGGGGGACCTCTAATACGTCATTTTTTCATAAGTTATCATACACTTACTTATTAACTTATAAGCTAAAAAAGTAATAAGCAATAAGCTTTTTTGCCAAACACCCCTAAATGGTTATTACTTCCATTTATACATACCCAACCCACTTGTACTATTTATCGTCCTCTTTTTTTTTCTTTTTTTTTTTCGTTTTCCTTAATTCCTTTATTAATTTAATGTCATACTAAGTAGAATGCTAAAATATATAAATAATAGTTTATAAAAATAAACCTTTAGAATATCATGTGTTGTGATTCAAAAGTCGATAAATAGGCCTTTGAGAAGGCCAAAATACTCAGGTGTCAACTTTTTAAACCAAGTTTGGTCACAAATTAAAACATTTTCAACGATGGTATGTAATTCAAGGATTCATATTGATTTAGATTCTCGAAACCTTAAAATATTGAACAAAATCTATATAGAACCTTATAATAAGGACAATAATCGCCGTAATCAGGAAGTCCATATGATGAAACTTGATATTATAAGGACCAATGATGAAAAGGTTTCATTTTTAGACTAAACAAGATGAAAAATATACAAATTACCTTAATCATGTCAAATCTTGTATTTAACCGTTCTTTATTGCAAAAGTAAGATGCCAAAATATACAAACTAATGATAATACAATACTCTAACTAGCCCTCTTGGTTGAGTTCTTTGAACCTGCAAAGCCAACACATTAAAGAAACATAGTAAAAACCTTTTTAGGAACAAACCTGATATAATAAAATCTTCACCCAATATATATATATATATATATATATATATATATATATATATATATATATATATATATATATATAAGAGAAAAATACAAAAAGTTAAAAATGATGAAATCAATTAAAATAAAAATCTTTTAAGAAAGAGTCATCTACAGGAGGGATATTTGAATCAACATATATTTTCTAATGGTTTCAAATTTTGAATTATCCGAAATTCAGGGAAGGAGATAGAATTTGTTGAGAAATATAAGGATTCAAAACACATGTTAAAATTTAATATTATTTTATTGATGACTACTTGTACTATTAGCTTAATAATTTGAACGTCTTAAAAAAATAATATTATTATATTCAATCTATTTTTAGAAATAGTGGGATTTCTTTTATAAAATAGTAAAGATATATTAGTTATTTTTTGATTTATATTAATATTATTTGATGATTTTAATTTAAAAAAAATATGTAATCTAAATTTGTTCTCGAAATAAAAAATGTTTCGATTGAATGCTCTCCTATAATATAACAAAAACCTAAAAACATTTAAAAATAGAAACCGTAAGCACTCACCAAAATACCACATATCGTACTAATCAGTGAGCCTAACCCTGAGGTATGCTCCAACCCAACATACAATCATGGGCCGAACCCTAGGGTTTATTTCAACCCAAACATAAAATAATGTGCCCAGCCCTAGGGCCCAACCATGTTTTTATTTCAACCCGAACATATAATAATGAGCCCAATCGTGGGGTATATTCAGTCCGAACATACATGCAAGAGTCGCAAAGACAACTAGCATTCTACTAAAAACAATCTAGTGGGTCGACATTGGTACATTTGACCCATAAGTATAGTGAGAAGACTCGTCTCGATCGGTAAACGAATAGATCTCACACACAAGTTGTTGGTGCCAAAGACTCTCCCACTAAAAATATCTAAAAACCAAACTCTAATTAGCAATTAAGGTAAATACCCCGACTCATCAAGTCCAAATATCAAGACTAATCATCATTTGGGCAAAAGACCATTTTTCCCTTCTAAGTCCTCAGCCGCTCACATTTAACCAAAAGTTAAAACTTGGACAAAAAGTCAACGATCGACCTTCTATTGACTTACGTGCAACATACACCTGACTCTACGCATGGTGTAGAGTCTTATCCAGAAAAAATGTGAAAATCCTACGTATAATGTTCGTTGCTAAACTTCATTTAAGCACTTAATATATTAAGACCTTTCACTCAAATCTCATATCTGGTACCTAATAGCTTCATAATGGATAAAGTTTCCAACTTTATCCATTTGGATGGTCCAAACAAACAATATCTAGTCTTCAAGTCTCAGAGGGACCAAAATGCATCTTTCTTAACTTAATCCATTAAGTCTAAGTCTCCAACCTTCAGATATAAATCAATATGATGTTTAGATGGATAAAATTTCTAACTTTATACATAACACTGTCACAAAGTTTCAAAATCTAAACTTTATGCAGTAAAATGACCAAAAATTAGCAAATATGACAAATAACTAGATCTATGAAACCAATGAGCAAGTTAGAAGCTTTTTACTCACAATGGTCCAAGAATGAAGTAACCTTACTGCATCTATAATTGAACTCTTCTTCTATACACTTTGCTACCACCTTGCTCTTCAAGATTCAACCTTCCAATGGAGAAATAAGCTCATAAATGATGTCAAGGTTCAAAATCAAGTAAGAGGAGGCTAGGGTTTCTCAATGAATGATCTTAGGTGATGGAGGCTGATTATGAGAGAGTTTTCCATAAGTTAGAGCCCTTAAATAGGGCTCAAAACCGAAGAATTAGGGTTTTGATCTGCTACGATTACGCCCTATGTACCATTAATTACGCCATGCGCAGTTCATTAAAGCCACGTCTAAAATTCAACATTTATACCCTGTGTAACTTTTAGTTACGCCATGCGTAGCAACTACGCCCTGCATAGGACAAAACCCTCAATTTCCACTTCAACTTCAAACAACCATAAATTCTTCGTTTCAAATCTGTTTTTGGCGTTCTTTATATGCACATAAAGGTATTGA
This sequence comes from Lactuca saligna, assembly GCF_052625555.1. Lineage (NCBI taxonomy): Eukaryota > Viridiplantae > Streptophyta > Magnoliopsida > Asterales > Asteraceae > Lactuca > Lactuca saligna. The sequence continues at coordinate 152,693,148 of NC_136422.1, forward strand.
AGAGCCCCACAATCTTATCTAATCACTTGTTACTTAAAATAAACCAAACTAAAATCCTCAATTCATGAAAGAATTCTGAAACATCATTTTTCTCTTTTTACCTTTGATTCCAAAACACAAACCAATGGTTTGGATCACATAACCAATATTATCCATATCTAATATGGTCTAAATCCCTTGTTATCATGCTACATTTAAAAAAAAACAAGTGTTCAATTATTTCTTATTACATAGATCTACCAGAGAAAATAAAATTTATGCAACTTTATTGCTTAATACGTTTTAAGGAGCTTAGATATGAAGTTGGACATTAGGTCTTAGTGAATTAAGACCTTAAAAGCAAAATTTTGCCAACTTGGGCGTACGCCAGGCGTACATGGGTGTACGTTGTGCGTACGCACTTGGGGTCCCGACATTGTGAAGCTCTTGAGTATGTTGGGCGTACTGATGGTACACCTAGCGTACTAACCAAAGAATATTTTGGGCTTTTAATTTCGGGTCATTTTGGACTTAGGGATTTGGGCCCTTGTTGGACCGCAAGCCTTTCTGTGATGGGCCTTTTAGACTTGGTCCCATAGTGGGCATAGAATATCTTTTGGGATTTGGGCTAGTTGGATTTGGCCCTTGGTGTGTTAGGCCCAATAAGGAAAAGATTAAGCAACCCTTTTTAGCCTTGAAGTCGGGGTTCAGGATTTAGATTATCGGTTAGGGTTAATGACCTGATTGCTAATTAGGGTTCTTTGATTTATGATTAAGTGAGGGGACTTCACGATTTTGCGGCCCAAATGTGATTTGATATCTTTAGGATGAGGTGAGTTCCCTCCACTGTACTCCTGGGTCGAAGGCACCAATGCCGGCCTACTAGATTATGTTAGTAGGATGATAGTTGTCTTCGTGACAGTTCTATGTTATGTTTGTTTATGTTTATGTTTGTTGTCTTCGTTACTCTTGTTGATATGATTGTATGCTTAGTTGTAGGTGAAGTAGACCCAGTACCCGTTGAAAGATACCGAAATGGGGTAAAATAGACCTAGTACCGACTGAAAGATACCAAAGGGGTGAAATTGACCCAGTACCGGTTGAAAGATACCGAAAGGGGTGAAATAGACCCAATTATGTTTAACGGTTTTGTATGCATGATATGTGATATTTTGGGGGAACTTACTAAGCTTTGTGCTTACAATTTTTAGTTTATGTTTTAGGTACTTCCAGCTCGAAAGGGAAAGGTCCGACTTGATCGCACTGCATCCACCCTTATTTTCTGCATTATGTGATTTTGGGATATGTACTATGATATTATTCCACTATGATACACTTTGGTTGTTTTGATGTAATTATCGAATGTTTTGGAATGAATTAAAAATGAAATTTTTGTCTAAAATTTTCGGGATGTTGCAGCGTAGTTCATTAAACCCGTGTCTAAAATTCAGGATTTACGCCCTGTGTGACTTTTAGTTACGCCATGCGTAGCAGCTACACCCTACTTAGCTTTCCTACGTCTTGCGTTGGACAAAACCCTTAATTTGCACTTCAACCTCAAAAAATCATATCTTTTTCGTTTCAACTCCGTTTTTAGCGTTCTTTATATGCACATAAAGGTATTGAAGAGCCCCATAATCCCATCTAATTACTTTTGACTTAAAACAAACCGAGTTAAAATCCTCAATTCATGAAAAAAGTCTGAAACATCTATTTTCTTATCCACATCAAATAGAGTTTAAATCCTTTGTTCTCATGCTACAGTAAAAAAACAAGTGTTCAATTATTTCTTATTACACAAATCCACCAATGAAAATAAAATTTATGCACACAGATTAGAGATTTCCATAGGTGATACCTATGGAAATCCTATTTTTGCAGGGCACATAAAAAAAATCTTATTTTATAGGTGTCAACTGCGAAAATCTTTGATGTACATGAGAAAAAAAATCCTATTTTCACAGGTAGAACTTATAAATAGATAAATTATAATGTAAAACACTATTTTAAATTTTAAAATCTAACCTAATAAATGAAAATCAATTTTACCAAATATCATATTATCATTCAAATTGACACATATCATTTTTTGAGATTTTTTGAATTATTTTTTCCATTTGTCATTTTCTTAAATTTAAAATCCACATTTTACTAAGGGTTTAAATATGTAAGGTAGATCGATCTATTAAATTTCATAATAAATGTTCTACAACCATTTAATCTCTTTCCGTTTCAAATCTTCTAGAATTAAAGCTTAAATCATTGATATCATACATCCAAGTGACTATGTCATTATAACTTTATATTAAACTTTTATTTTTAATAAATTCATGTAGTATACGAGTTTCACACCTAGTGTAAAAATGTATAAAAAGAAAGAAGAAAAACTTACCGTAACTTGTAGATTGTTATCGTGTTGAGCCATTTTCATCCGAGAGAATTTTTCATATGGTTGTCATTTTGAGCCATCCATACCTATTTCGTAGTGCACTAAGGCGTTTTTTACGCAACACACTGACTCACCTCATTGATTTCGTAGATATCACTTTGAAATTATAAGGATATTCTTAAGATCTTGTTAGTTTTTGTCTTTTTCTTGGAAAACATATATTTTAATTAAATATTTGTCTTTTTCTATTTTGAAATACCTAATTAAGTAGTGGCGCAAAACTACAAAAAGGAAAACCACATGGCCAAGTTTTTAACAAAACCAAAGCTTGGAATAAATCTGTTATTTTAAGTATACTTCAGGGACCGAACTTGTAATTTACCCTTTGGAGACGCCTTTCGTCCAAATAACGGCCTGCTTTCTGGTGACACGCCGGAAACCTCCTCCTCTTTTCCTTATCTTCCGATAGATGCGGCCACTACCGATTTCCCTCCCTCTGAATACAATTACAAGTTTAAACCGCCATTTCACTATGCAACTTCTTCTTCTTCTACTCAAAATCCCTCAATTCTGCGGAAAACATCCTCGACCATGGCTGCTCAGTGGCTCTTCTGCAACGCTCTCATTGCCCTCCTCGTCCTCTTCATTGATCCTCATCTATCAAAATCAGGTTAATCTATGTCATACGCACTTACTCACGAATATATCTATGTCCTCCTCATTGCATATAAAATAGCGTAATCCGTTTATATTTAATTTCAATACGGTGATAGGGAAAAAAAAAATTGAACACAACAAATTTTCTAGGCATAGAATTCGAAATATCTATGTGAAATTCGAATTAGGAACTAGGTTTGGATCTTCTAATGCAGTTACATTGTTCATGGAATGACAGCACACCTGGAACAAAATGAAACACTAATTAATCAAAAGCTAATCCAGAGAATTGAAACAACATGTGATTATCGTTATCATACAATGGAAATAGTGGATCTATTCAAACTCTACAACACAAAAAATAACAGGGAGAGCTACCTCTTTTATATAGGAGTATGCTACTAACAATATTGGAAGTTTACCCCACAACTCTTAATTAACTAAGCAACTAAACTACTTAGAACAAGCTAACACTAACACAAGTCTAAGAATGGATCATATCTGTTCTATATTGTCTAATTTGCTGTACATTGTGTTGCAGATGATAGGTCAACACTGTCACCAGGTTTTGCTTATAGTTGGATGGATGATGATGATGAATTTTACACAGGTGATATTGCAACGATTAAGGTTAAATTATTGGGGAACTACAAGAGTGAGGAATACAAATACCCTTTTAATCCGAACATCACAGTGAATGGCACAATGGGGAACAGCAGTTATATTACTGATGTGCATTCCGATTTTGGCAATGATACGAACAACTGGCAGATTCTTTTTAAGCCAATCATGGTTGGGTTATTCTACTTGGTTATTGATGATGAACATTTCAGAGTGCATGACAACTCTTTGCATTTCCACGTTTCACCAGGTTTTTGTTTTAAATACATTTCTGGTTTTTATGCTTGTATGTTTATACATCCGCTTATTTGGTGTACATTTTGTTGCAGCTGAGTCGTATATACCTCCTCATTTCATGTTTCGTTGGCTGAATTCTAAGAGTGCGTTTAAGGCAGGTGAGAATGCAACTATTCAGGTTATAGTATCTGAGAATTTGAACACTAAGACATACAAATACCCTTTTAATCCCAACATCACCGTGAGTGACTACAATGGAAAGAATGAGAAGATGGGAAATAGTAGTTACATTACTGGGCTTTTTTCCAATTTGGGCCCTGATATGAACAAATGGGAGTTACATTTTATACCAATTATGGTTGGGACGTTCCACGTGCTTATCAGTCAAGAAAATCTCAATGTGTTTGACGCCTCTATGTCTTTCAGTGTTACACCAGGTTTTTGTTTTGAATAAAGTTATGGTTTTTGCTCAATTTTCTTATCCTATGTTGTTATTGATAATGATACAATCGTTTTTTCTTTTTTAAACTAAAGCTTTCATTTATAAACCTGCTGGGACTGTGTCATGGAGAGGTGAAGGCAATCATTTTGTAGCTGGGACAACAGCTAAAATCATGGTACTTCCTAAAGATGCATTTGGGAACAATGCTACACGTAAAAGTGAAGGAAGTAATGTCATTTTTGACATATATGCTACAACTGAAGAAGGTGAGGATGCAAAGGTGTTGGATGTGAGTCAAAATGGATGGAATACATTTGGTGGTTTATCCACTAACTTTATTGCAGCAACATCAGGAAATCTCTTACTTCACGTAAAAGATAAAGACCAACACTTGATTGGATCCCCGTTGACTTTCATGGTTGACCCTGGACCACTTGATGTTGGTAACTGTGTGCCACATTGGGGCATTGAATCAAAATCTTTTCAGATCTTTTCCACTATGGAAACATTTATAACTCAACGAGATAAATATGGGAACCTTATTCCAGGGTTTTATCCATTTGATTTTGATGTTATTGAGAAGGGGACAAATTTGTCTTTGCCTATTGGTGATTTGAAATATCAGGAAGTAGTTCCAGGTGTTCAATCATTATCTTTCAAATTACTTCAACATGGGGAGTTTTCACTCATCATTACAGATAAGGATAAGAAGAAACAGATCTTGAATATGCCATATGAATTTAGCATCTACATTGGTGAGTTTTGTTTTTCTTTTATTTTTTGTTGTTTTACTGTATTTTGTTAAAATGGTGATGGTTTGTATCTGGTAGGAGAATCTTGAATAGGTTATTGTGATGGAATGAAGAGTATTGTTAATGGATCTGGTTTACATAACTCTGTTGCTGGAGAAGTTTCAAAATTTTCTATCTTCTTAAGAGATGCTTATCATTATCCATCACCAATTGAGGTACATAGACTTCGAGTAGAAATCACATTGCCTTCACTCTCGCTTCATGTGGATCCACAAATATATCCAATGGATCCTGACAATGGTATAAGTACTTTTTATCTCTTTCAAAATTTATATTTGTATATATACATTAATGAAAACATTCAAAGATGTAACAGGTACTCAGTCAACTGGAATGTTCAACTCTGGTGCATTGGAAGTTCCATCTATTTACTTGCATAACAACAAAGTAAGGACTTGTTTATGTTGCTCTCAATGCATTTTACATTCTACATATTAAATGGTTTTTGTTTCTTATATTATAGTCTGATGAGGATAGGAAAACATGGAATAGCAACTTTGAGGTTGTTTATATACCTGAAAAGAGTGGGGTATATGAGATTCGTATATATTGTGGCAACATTCCACTGAATGAAGGAAAGCCATTCACAAAGTTTGTAAGTGCAGGTATTGCTGAAAAACTATCGATTGCAACATTTGTTTAATTAGGATTAGGTGAAGGGTTTAGTTATATTTAGATTATGATAACATAATATACTATGTTCCTTAATTTGATGCAGGCAAGGTCAATTCATCTGTATCAAGAGTTGTAAATTATAAAGCAAGAGTCTCAAAAACAGTTTTACATAGTGTAGATGTGCAACTGATGGATTCTTTTTCTAATCCAGTCTTGTTACAAGAATCAGAACTATCCAAATTAACACTGGAGCCTGATTCAATCAACAAACCCTTTTTCATGGTTGTATTGTTTGTAGACAACAGGGATGGGACATACACTGGCTTCTACATGCCAATGAATCTTGGAACTTACAAGATATGTGCTTCATTTGATGGAATGAGTATCTCACCATGTCCCTTTGAGGTGACTACTTACAACAGTAAGTTTAATTAGGAGTTGAATATTTAAATAGAAATAGAATATGTGTCCATATGATGTATAATTTTTTTTTGTTCTTCAGGGGAGGACTTTCCTATTGCTTATGGTCTTGATGTCTCTGTTTGGGAGGATGAATCCATAGTTTTTAATGCTCTAGTAAATGATTACTTTGTTGGTGGAAAGGCAAAAGTCGTTGAATATGAAAGGGTATATGATATTTACTATTTAGTTTTTAATTAAACATCGATCATCATAATTGTTTTTAATGTTTGAAATACTACTAGTATTCAGCTGCAACATTATTTCTGAATGTAATATATTTTGTATTGGCAGCCAGGTCATGGTTCACTTTTGCAGTATGGAGATCTGTTTATATACACTCCATTTAAGAGATTTTATGGAAATGATTCATTTCCATATTCAATGTCAGATGCAAATGGCAACAATGCTTCTTCTCATGTAAACATATTTGTCGACTGTATTCCCCCACAGCTTGTTTCTTTTCCACCTCAATTGCAGGCAGATGAAGATATCCTCAGTCCTAAATTTGGGTAAGGTGTTAAACATATTACAACTTACTAATAAGATAGAGTGTTGTATGTCTGAATGAAGTGTTGTATATATGAAGTCTTTCTAGAAAAATGAGAGACCATTCTACCCTTACAATCCGAAAAACAAATTTGAAATATTCATTAATTTGAATGTGAGGGGAGTTGGGAGGAAAAAAGAAGAAAGGAGAAAATAGGTAGTAAGCCAGACTTTTTTAGTCATTCTTTCCAGATTATGTTCTTAACCCATTTAGTCAAAAAGAAACAACCTCTAACATTATTTGGTAAATTCTTATATTATATGGTTGTTTCTTTTCTCAGTGGTTATTCAGGGTTTGAGATCACATATTCAGATTCAACAGAGAACATCTCTATTATGTTCACTGCACAACATGGATCGTTCTTTCTCTCTCCTCTACAGATGCAACTTTGGGATCCCATGTGGAAGGAGATTTCAGTCACTAAAAGGGAAGGAACATCTAAAGAATTGATTATAAGAGGTCGTTTGGAAGTTATCAATTTTGCCATTAAATCACTCAAATACATCGGGTATTCAAAATTCAACCAATTTTTTCACTGCTTTCCCTTCACTTTTGAGTTTTAACCTCTTATTATTATATGATATTTATAAATCAGGGAGGGGAACTTCAGTGGTGAAGATACTCTCAGGGTTACCACCATGAACAAGCATGGGAAGTATGATTGGGATATTCCAGTCATTGTCAACCCAAGAAATGATCCTCCATTTATTAATGTCCCTGAGTTCATCATGTTGGAGAATGTGACAGAAGATGAAGGATTCTTGATCTTTGATAGACAACGAGACAATTATAACTTTTCTATTGGGGATCCGGATCATCTTCACTTTACAGGTATATTACAGTTTACAGGAAATAACAATGTACTTTTATTTATTTGGTTATTGTCAAAACATTTTACTTTTATTTCTTTCTGTTACAGTTTACAACACTGCACTTTTCATTTATTTTTTCTTATTAAGAGATTGTACTTTGAAAAATCCATCAGGTTATAGCACTTTACTTCCACTTCTTTCTTATTAGGAGACTATAGTTTGAAAAATCTACTGAATCGGGAGAAATGTATAATTTAAAAAAAAAAAAAAAAATGAAAGTACATTGCTATTTGTTGAATTGCAGGAAACAAGAGTCACTTCCGTGTGATGTTTTCTGTGGAAGTTAGTTCTGGATATTTCTCAGCAAACCTTCCAGCTGAGCTTACAAGCACAACTGAATTAAAGTTAAAGAATGGCAACAGCAATCAGTGGCAACCCCTTCTAACATTTATTGAAATCTCAAAACGTTTTTCTGTCAAAGCAAAAGCCATTAGATTCAGGGGAACAATTGAAGATTGCAACACTCTCCTCCAACAAATCCTTTATTATGTGAGTTTCTATTTTATTTTATTTTTTAAGAAATTGCAACATACTTTTATTTACTTGTTTACTATACCATTCTAATTTCATTCCTTTATATCACAACACCCTACTTCAAAAAAAAAAAAATTATTGTATTTTCATTTTTTGTTCTTATTAGGACACTGTTCTTTTAAAAAGCTACCTAATCATAGCAGTGAAGACTCTTTTTGGGTTTGGAATGACTTTGCTATAATTAGGTAGATTTTTCAAAGTATAATGTCCTATCTAGAAAAAAAAAAAGTTGAAAGTACAATGTCATAATAGGTTAGAATTTAAACATACAATGTCCTAAACCCTAAACCCTTGACTGACTGAATGTCTGTAAGTACAAATACAGGGGGACGAGGATGGTGGGGTGCTTACAGTGAGTGTTAATGATATGGGGTGGTATGGATGTTATCCAGAAGATTGTCAAGAGATGATGTCAGTGCCTCTTATTTCTGAGGCCTCCATAAACTTGATAAGAAAGATGCCCGTGGATCCGGTTGTAGCTCAATGTAAGTTACATCTATGCAATCATGAATCATCTTTTTGCTAGTAATCGATAAGAGGGAATGGAATTGAGCATTCCGATCCCTTCGTCCAATGGGGAGGGGTGTTTTTTTTTTGTTCATTCTTTGATGAAATGGAAATATGGAATGATATATTATAATTATAAGTTACTTTCGTCAATATAATCTTCAATGACAATAATATATTTAAAAGTTTCAAAACTTCAATTAAATTGTTTTTTGTTATTTTCTAAAAGTAAGTAAACCTGTTTTTTGATGTTTATTTTCTAAAAGTAAGTAAAACTTCAATTAAATTATTTCATTACATGATGTACAGCTCTTATATCAGCAATTGTGATCGAATCCACTATACTCTCATCATTGGCTGCGATACTAATATTTTACACATATAAATGTGTATTTGCCCTCCTACACAAAAAGTTCAAAGATCAACCTCAACCTCAACCTCAATCTCAAAATTTTCAGCTTCAAAGCTCCCATGAAGTCATGGTAAATTTTGTAACATCAAATATTTTTGTTATCATCGTATTTATTATTTTAAATAATTTATAATCACTTCCAAACTCAGGTTCAGTCAAGTACAAAAGATTCATCTGAGAATATAACTGGACAGCCTTCCAGCTTATCTAATCCGTAAGTATATATTTCTTAAACATGTTCATATTGTGGGCCTTATTTATTTGTTAAGAAATTACAAACATTATTTAATAAATATTTTATTGGTGACATAACAGGTTGCATGAAGAATCAAAAATTGGGCTAAGTGTTGATTCTCACACATCAAGCCCATCTGGAGCAAATTAATTGAACTCTATCTGTAAATGCCTCCTCATTGGTTAAAATCATTCACTAGGTCAGTAACTGTATTTTTCCAACTTCTTTTTGTATGTAGGTATAGTCTTTAAATCAGTAAACTGTGGAGATATTGATTCAGATCCTTGTTTTGGAAGCATACGTGTAACATCTTACACATAGGAATTATTCCATGCTTGTAGTTCTCTATTTTGAACCCTTTCAAAACTTTGTCTTTGTAAATACTTTGACTATGTCCTATTAATCATCTGTATCTAAAATCTAAATCTATATATCTTTACTCCTAAGATATATATATATATATATATATATATATATATATATATATATATATATATATATATATATATATATATATAAGACCCAAGAATTGTCATTATGCATAGAGGTGGCAAAAATTGACACGACACGAACCCGACACGAAATAAACGGGTTTGGGTAAGATATTTCAACCCGTTTAAATAAACGGGTTGACACGACACGACACGAAAATTAAACGGGTAAGGTTAGGGTTGAGAATTTCAACTCGAAAATGACCCGTTTATTTATATGCAAATTTTTTAAATTATTTAAATAAACTAGAAAGATACAAAACCAAAACCATAAGTAAAAGAAAACCTTCGAATTGAGTCGTTTTGTAATGTTGAATTGACTTAGCCGTCTAGATCAAGACTTAATTTTAGTTTTTCCATTCTCTCCCAAACTACCCAGTCTCTTTCACCACTCTCACATCCTCGTGACCTTTTCATCCGCATCTCCAACTCCCACTCTTTTAATTTTGTCATCTGAACTTGCTATGACTTCATCTATTCTGCCTCCAAACTATTAGTTTTTCCTCTCCGCCTACCTAACTCCTACTCTTTCAACATGCTCAATGTTTTAACCTCACATGACACGACATATTTCAAGGTATAGCCCTAACCCGAAACCCGACACGAACTCGACACGAAAATAAACGGGTTGACACGACACGACACGTTAATTAAATGGGTCGGGTTAGGGTCAAGCACTTTCAACCCGTTTAGTGTTTCGACACGACACGAACCCGACACGATTGCCACCTCTAATTATGCAAGGCAAAGAAGTTTTCTATCAGTAGTATTAGATTATTGTGCTCTAACTAACCTTGTGATCACATGGTTGATCTTCATTCTGAGAAACTCAAACTCTTTGATTTTATAATCAAAATGCATTTTCCAACATAAACATAAATGATTTCCAGACCCACAATGTATAATTATAAAATTCCCCAACAAGACAAGTATTCTGTCTAATACAACCAAGAACAATTAAGTATTCAGTCTCACATTCATCATAAGTAGTACATAGCTAGTTTTAAACGAAGTTCACAGAGATTACACTTCGAACCATGTATTTAGTAGAGACCCATGCTATATAACCTTGAGAATATTCACCTGCTTCCTCATTCGTACGTCTGAAAATCACCGAGTATGTTGCCTTCTCATTCATCTGCCTGAAACTAATCTTGCTGGGATTAACACTAACAGACACTCCTTTTGGTGCAACAACTTTAGCAACATACGATGTATAAGCTTCTCCAACATTTGTCACTGTCCTTGTAAACGTTTGAGATGATCCAAGTTTAACAGCAAACGAAGGGTAATTCAACTGGCCTTCTGGTATGCTAGATTTCGTTGAACATTTAATCGGCCCATGTGCAATGATCCCAATTTGTTCATCACTGTACCCAAGCCCACACAAGTAGGGTATGTAATCATCAGGCTGGATATCATAGATCAATCCTGGATCATTGGCTTTTGATGGGTTAACATGACCCGAACCCATAGCAAATAGGTCAGCTGGTTGGAGTGTTTCATCTACTATTGGTGTACCTTTGAGATTAACAAGGTCTGCAGAAGTCATTATAGCTGACTTTATAGCTGCTGGTGTCCAATAAGGATGAGTGGCTTTCAGTAATGCTGCAACACCGCTGAGATGTGGGCATGACATTGATGTTCCAGACATCATATTAAATGGAGATTTTGTGTTGGTGCTTCCAGGAAGTGGGGTTGTCCATGCTGCTAGAATGCTGACACCTGGTCCAATAATGTCTGGTTTCAGAATTCCTGGACTCACTGTATTCGGACCTCTAGAAGAGAATGAAGCCACAGAAGGAGCTAAAGGGTCTCCAATCACTGTTCCTTTGAACAATAAAGCTGCCATTGGTGTAAGTGTTGAGTTGATGTAAGCTTTAATCTCCAGTCCAGCTGTGTAACTCACCTGTGTTGCAGGGAGGACATGTGCATCTGCATCTAGGCTGAATCCCTGTGGTTCTTGGTTCATCAATATCATAGCTCCACCACCTGCGTCCTTCACCACTTGTCCTTTCTCTATTCTTGATGTCACACCTCTCTCACACAACACCACTTTTCCCTTCACATCCATACCTTCAAGCGATCCATTGACACATAACTTGGAATCTTGTTTGTCACTAGCACCAGCATACACGAGTGGTGAAAGTGTAGAAAAAGGGGAGCCTTTTGGTTGAAATAAAGATTCACCATCAAATTCCTTATTGTTTCCTAGTTTAGCTGTGGCTTTGATTTTTCTGTCTGTTGTGCTAGCAGCAACTGTTAGAACCCATGGAGCTACATTTGTTGCAGTGCCATTGAATGGACCTGAGTTCCCTGTTGCACAGCTCACAAAGATTCCTTTTTGGATAGCTGCAAATGAAGCTATTGCAATGTTGTCTTGAAAAAAAGGCACGTTTTCCTCTTCTCCAAGTGAAATTGATATCACATCAACTCCATCAGCTACTGCAGCATCAAGTCCAGCTAATATGTCACTCTCTGGGCAATCTGGACCGAAACATACTTTATAAACCGCCAGATGAGCATAGGGTGCCACGCCGACAGCTGTCCCTGCAGCACCACCAAGTGCTTCTGCATTCTTCACAAAACCACCAGCAGCTGTGCTTGCAGTATGTGTCCCATGTCCATCTTCATCTATTGGTGTCTCGACTTTCTTGCTTGTGTTTGAGGCCATGGAAGCGATGTTAAAAGATCTTGCACCTATGATTTTGTTGTTGCATGTTGAGGCATTGAACTCACACCTTCCTTTCCATTTAGAAGGTGGAGGTGGCATTCCATAGTCACTAAATGAAGCATGATCTGGTAGAATTCCACCATCTAATACGCCAATGATAATACCTTTCCCAAAGTTTGAATCCTTCCAAAAACCAGACTCCTGATGCAATCCCAAGAATGTTGGTGTATGAGTCGTCTGAAGCTTTAGAATTCTTTCTTGATGAGCTGATACAAACCCATCTTTCTTTCTCATGGCTTCAATATCTGCATCAGTGAGTCTTGCTGAAAAACCACTGACAACATTTTGGTATGAGTAAAGTAATGGTTCCTCTTTCTCCGAGGATGCAAGACGAGTATTAAAGGGAAGAAATGATCGATGATATGCTTTGTGATCGTGATCTTCACTTTGTGTGGATAGAGAAGCTTCGGGTTTCTTTACATGGACAATGTAAGTTTTCAAGACACTAGCACTTGTCTTTTCAGAGTCACTGCCTTCAGCAATTGCAAGAGATAATGTAAAGAGTAAGATCGAAATTAGGAGTGGGTGGATTGTCATTTCTAACAGGTGTTTACAGATCATGGAGAAGTCAAAAGGAGGTTTATACCTTGCTATGGTTTTTGCAGAACTTGGTTTAGATATATATAGATCCAAAAAGAGTATATGGTATTGCCACATGTTAAGACATGAACTACCTGGTATTGCAAGAATCTTGAACGGCTGAACATATTATGGTCTTAATTTGTTTGAAAAACTTTCTCTACAACATTTTCCATCTGGTCGTTATCATTTCAATATTTCATTACAAAAAATCATAGTATTTTTTTGGTCAAAACATTATTTCCCATATCTTGTAACTATTGAAAACTATCTTAGACGTTTAAAAAATAGACAACATTTTCTAGAACTATAGATTTAAGCCGATGTTGCAACGTTGATTTGTGGAGCATGATCTTCCCTTTGACCTCATTGCCACTAGAGACCAAGCAATGGACAAAGCCCAAAGTTGCAGAGTAGGGCGCAATGGCGAAGTGGTTGTAGGGTGGTTGTGGAGTGTGGCTGCATGGTAGCCTACAAGGCCTTGTGGTGTCCAGCATACCGCAGTTAAAGTGTTCGATAACAGACTTTGTCAATCATTGGGTCTGATGTGTCCGTGATGACTTTTAGACCCGGTTTACAAGCAGTTTTTTTAGGTCAACTTGTCTCTATAAATAGTTTTACGAATGTAACTCTAACTAAAAAGCATGCGTGACAACTATTATTTATGAAATCTCTCTAGTTTGTCTATGGGCGTAGCTCGATTGATTTCTCTGATTGAATGAACTATGTTCATTATTTTCTTTACATTTTTATATCTCGTGTGAATGTATTTTTTATGTTTATCGAAGTCCTTAATGTTTACTTTTCATAGGATGATAAGAAATTTTTTTTTTTTGCGTTCGATATGTTTTATCCATCATGCTTCCACTAATGGATGCCCTTTCTAATATGTACCTACCAAAAAAAAAAAAAACTTATTATAAAAAATTCAAACCTCTATAGAACCATATTCAAACTAGCTTTAAATAAAAGTGTTTTGTTTAAGACAAAGATAAATAAGCGGCAAAAAGAGCATAATCGTACGGCATATTGGCATGCAAAGATTTGTTTAACCTTATACTACAAGAATCTTGGAACAAATCAACATATTATATATGGATCATTATGATTTTGCTTATAATATGATTTATTTATTTGTTTATATAATTGGATTCTTGTGTTTATCATGTTTCAATGATTGGATGATCCTTCCTTGCTTCCTTAATTCAACATCGCAACAAATTCAATACTTCTTTCATAAAGACCCAAACCACAAGAGATCAATTTTTGTCTACCATTTAGGCTATTAGTTGAAAAACTAGTTGTGAGTTGAAAAGCTAACTAATAGCTGAAAAGCTAGTTAATAAAAAATAATGTTTGGTAAAACTAATTGAAAAGCTAGCTGAAATATATAAAATTACATAAAAGGACATTTAAGAGAATGTGTTTCCATAATTAATTAAGTGGTATATTTGGAAAAATTTTAAAAAGTTCCTAAAAAGCTAGTCTAAGTAGTTTTTTAAAACGCTAGCTAATAAGTTACTTCTTGGCTTCCTAAACACGACAACATAAAAAAGCTCGAAAAATAAGCTAGCTTATCAACTAGTCGTGGTGCGCCAAACAAAGCCTTATTCATCATAATTGAATCTGTAATATTTAAGGCTGTGATTTAAACTCATAAACGGTAAGTTATGATCAAAAGCCCTAACCCGATGAATCCCAACATGTCCTACAAAATAATAATAATAATAATAATAATAATAATAATAATAATAATAATAATAATAATAATAATAAGCCTATGTCGTGAAGCGTTAATTGAATTTTTTACTTTTCTAAATAAATTTGTGTGAGAAGCAAAGTTTATCAATGTCACTAATATCGCTCTCTTCTGTGACTTTTCTCTAAACTAGCAGCTAAATAGTCATCACTAAGATCATGTTTGACAGGCTACAATAGTAGATCCAGACATTCCCATCATAGGGGGCACTAGCTAGTGCCTAGCGGTATGATCGAGATGGGTCATAATGATATAGCAATAAAGATGAATGTTATTAACAAAAATCGAACATAATTTGAAATACTAGTAAATGTTTATGCTTTTCACGACCAGTTTCATATTTTGAAAACAATCTATAGATATTGATGATAGTATTATCTATACATTTTTCTCAATGTACGGACATTAAACATTCATAAATTGATAGACAATAGTTTTAAACTTGTTTCATATTATATTTTATTTTAAAAAAATTTAACAGTATATATATATATATATATATATATATATATATATATATATATATATATATATATATATATATATATATATATATATATATATATATATATAAAACCAAATTATAGATAATAAGCATTGTATTCAAATAATAATAAAAAATACTAGTACATATTATATACAAACAATAAAAATATATATAATAAAAAATAAAAGTAATGTGCAACACATACAATATTTTACGGTGAAAAACAATAAAATTCATATTCTAATAAATAAATAGTTTTAATCTTTTTTTGTCAAGTGTCACTCTAATACAACTTCTTATTAATAGTATGTTGTGTTATGTATCATGTAGATATATTAGACAACTCATTTTAAAATTCAAATTTACATTTTTCTAATTATATGTTAAATTTAAAGTTATAATAACTTTAAAATTTTGATATATCTCTTAATTAATAATTTATTTAAAATGATTTATTAATAATTATAAATTTTTATTATAATAATTTAATTAATTTTATAACTATGGTTCTCACGTATTATAAACTATTATATATAATAAACAAAGGTAATGTACTCCAACTCTACATACAATGAACACAATGAAAAGGAAATGAAAACAGTAAAAATAAAACTCCTCCTCTGATCATCTCAGCCTTTAGGCTAATAGTCTTCGACTTATTCTTGTATATATAAACATACAAACACACTATAGAAGAAAATTGAAACCACTGACAAAAAAAGATTTTAACCTCAAAAGCAAAGGAGCCCAACCCAAACTCATAACCCATGTATCTGCGATCTTCAGTTCACATATGATCTTCAGTTTTTTGGTGGGCACCTTCCTTTTGTGGTTGAGCCGTTGAGCACCACATATTTTTAAAGAAACTCATCTAAAATTTTCAATTTATTATGTATAGAAATTATAAGATCATTGGGGGCATGTGCCCCCACTCACTTCTCTTTGAATCTGTCTATGGCAAACTTATGAATTTATAAAATTTTGTAAAAAAAGTAGCATACAAGCTATATTTTAATTGTAAAATAACGTAAATAAACATTTATATATATTAGTAAAAGAAAAAATAGATATAATTAGGAGGCATATTTTGAATATTTTGAAAAGGCTCGTCAAAAAATTATCCCAAAGTAGTTTATCAAAAAGCTAGCTTGTAAGCTAGTTCATAAACTAAAATAAGTTTATTACTATAGTTTTATCAAATAGTAAATTACAATAAGCTAGCTTATAAGCTTTTTGCCAAACATGGCCTAAATTATCTCGATGACAAATTTTTACCAATTTAGGATGGAAATTCCGACATTAACTAACGATGTGAACTTCATCCATTGGAATTTATGGTTTATATCTAGCAATTGATTTTCCGTTTGGTTGGTATTTTCATGAGAAATTAGCAACCAAATACATAAGCATATCTTGAATGTTGCTCGAGCCTTATACTTTCAATCTCATGTTCTCACTGAATACTAATCTGATTATTTTATCATTGTTGTATTATTGATCAATGCTGATTATTCTACATTTCGAACATTTTGTATGTTTAGCATTTGCTTCTACACTTCAAGCAAGTAGAAGATCAATCACAATTTACTTTGTGGTTGTTAGAAGACATGGGTTTTCTTGCTGCTAAATCCTTGGCCAGCTAACTTTAAAGGTAACATTTTAGAAGATAGGTCACAACTTCGATACTTAGTTGGAAGATTGTTTTACCTTTGCTATTACGTGATCAGATATCACTTATTCAATGCATCATTTTAGTCTGTATGTTACACAACTACATGTTTGTCATATGCAAGCTATTACTCATTTGTTGAGATATTAGAAATAATGTCCTGCTCAAGGTTTTTTCTCTCTGCAAAATCATCTCTTCAACTTAAAGCTTTTAGTGATTAGAATTAGGCAGGTTTTGTATATTCCTTGGAGACTCTTATTTCTTGGAAATCCAAGAAACAAACAATTGTAGCTTGATCAGCTACCAAGGCTGAATATAGAGCCATTGCAGTTGTTACAGGCGAAGTCATACAGCTACATCATTTGATGCAAGGTTTAAATTATGAGTAATGACCCAACTATGATCTTCTATGACAATGATACAACAATTCAACTTAAAGCCTTAATTTTTTTACTTGCAATAAATATACTTAAAGACCGGACTAAAATAAAGCATTACAATTTTTAAAACACCAAGAATCAATATCCCATGTTTGTTGTAAGTAAGATCCATGGAGTTCCAAGTAGTATGGAGGAAGAATTGAATATAGGAGTGTGTGGTGAGTGTATTAAGCCACATGGCCTAAAAAGGTGAAAAAGACATTGGAATCTCATATTCTCTATCACCCACATGGTTCCCCTCTAGGTTTCACTAAGTATAGTACTCTATGAATCGACATGTCCATCTTTTCAATATCACATGCCATGACGCTACCATTTAAACATCTTTTCTGGAATCAATTTACCTGTCATATATAAGAATAAGCAAACATCTAAACATGACGTATTTTGGTGGGACCAAATCTCAAACAAGTCATTTTCTTTTTAAACCATCGATGTTACATATCTTCCAAAAATTAGGTGGCTTTTGGTTCACATAATCTTTGAATAAAATTTGTCAAAAGAATTAAAATGAAGGATTTGTAATCTATCACGGATACGGTTGGTAGAATCTTACGGACAATTTGGCAACCAAACATACTACGGAATGGAATAGAATCTCACATTCCCATTCCCATCATAATCTATGAACCAAACATGTGTTCCATCACGTATATGTTTCATTTTATCCATACCACCTTCTAAATCAACTAATGTCATTATTCCACCATGAACTACTTTCATCTTGTTGTTTAAGTCCCTAATATTTTTCCATCAAACATCTAATGCATTTTCAAATACACCATTGTGATCAATTTTAACCGAGTAAACAGTTTACAAAACTCTAACATAACATTACCATTTACGACTTTTTTATTAATTTTTTGCAAACGTGGATTTTAATAAATCTTATTTCCAATTAAAAACCTACATAGAGTACCATTTGTATGTGTACCCTTGCCCCCTTGGGTCAAGTCTTTTCCCCAAGAAAAGAATATCGGGTCACCTTCATATGCATGGATATGAAAATGTTGATGCCATGAATGTGAGCAAGTACAATTGTGTATGCATAAAGCACATACATATCCTCAAAAGTACATTTTACACGTTACATGTCATCATTCATAGTAGTGAATGTTGTAAGAAAAGGAATATTGGACCACATTTTACACTATTACCTCATTCATTCATAGCAACTTACTTTGGATTTCATATACTCATATGTATCAAACTATCAATAATGTAACAAGATTCATGCATTTACATAACCAATTTTACATTTCACCACTACTAAAACATACCACATATTTTTAAAATTTCTCTTAAACCATTGAACATATATCATTGTACAACACACAACATAAGGAGGTTGGGGTGGGTACAAGTGGAATTTTATGTCTCGTTTTTCTCTCTCCCCCACACCCTATCAAATGTCTCATTATGGTCCCTATATGCATGTGTAACAATGTTAATCTATCCACATACCTAACTATAACTTTTTATAGTTTTTTTAAAAATATATATATAAGATGATGACCTTACATGTGAAGACACTGACAGGTTGCCACTCCAGATTCTGGATTATGGGACCATGTCATCCTTAAACTCAGTATATGATATTTATGTATGTTAATTTATGTAGTATTAACCACAAAAATAGTTTAGTTAGCCATCATATAAACATTTTCAATAAATAATTAATATATGTACATACTCGTACTATTCATCGAATTGTTGTTCATCTGTAAAATGTCTAAAATAACCTTGGGAACACGAAATTATAAGTTACATCAAGAAGGTATGTAGGGCAGTGATCACAAGTGAGTAAAAGATTTCTAAATTTTAATTAGTGGTTGGTGGATGATATCATTTCTCTTTGTAGACATTAAGCTTTTCAACTTTCCAATTAATAAGTCTAAAGAATGATTATTAAAAAAAGACTTAATATGCCTAGCTCAAATTCTCAAATTGCATGAAATCTTGGAGACCAAAAAGCATTAAATTTGTTTCTAACAAACTATATATGATTAGATTTGTTAAGACGGGATGTAATTGGATGGTTAAATATCTCATTCATGATCTTTAAATGAACTAAATAAGGAGAAATCATTTTTTTTTCTACATGGTGTTGATTGATGACATTGACGATTGATTTAATAGCTGTTTTTCATAAGTTGTAACCAAATCCACATGCAAGGTTTTTTATTCAAAGTGTGATAAATAGACTGTTGAAATAACATCAATAAAGTGTTTATGCATGCTTTCATGTGTCAACTTTCTAAAAATCAAATTTCATTTATAACCATGGATCTTGAAAGTGTCAATGAGTGAAATGGACTTGAACCCAACTCACCATTTCATCACTTTGAGCCATTTATGCTACTTAACAACAAGAAGATGTGATATGTTATCATTATGTAAGTTTAGAAGTGGCTCTTGAAAAAGACTAAACATAAATATATACTTATTTTGTGAAATATAATCCTTAAGGTTCACATTCTTCATGCTCTGAAATTGAAGTGTGTCACATGTTGCATTTGGTAAGACAGCAACATAACATGTTAATGAAAGATAATGTCCTAATCTTAGATTATCTAAAGTAGAAGCCTCTAGATTCCCTAAATTGTGTTAAAAGAATATGGAATCACTAAAAGCTTGCCACCATGTGATGATTTAGATAGCTATGTACTTCCATTTATTTGCTTACTACAGCATCCTACTCCTGTTTCTTTCTTTTACAGCATCATACTTTCTATATTTTTTTATTAAAGCCTTGTACTTTGAAGAATCCACTAAATCATATCATTGTACTTTCAGTTTCTAAATAACCACCCATATTATAATAGGAAATACATTGTTATTTCTTGCATTTAACCCATGTAAGGAAGCTTAAATAAAAACATTATATCTTGCATAATTTTTATATAAATCTCATTCTCAGCTTCTAAAAGTAGCTGTCTCTTGTTTTCTTGACAACAAAAGCAACCCCACCACCTTTCACCACTATAAAACCATCTCACATTCTTTTTCAACACTGACAACTCTGCTTCTTTCCTCTATCTCTCTCCCCTTCACTTTTTATATGTACATGTGTATCTATACATGCATGAAAACATCCATGTCTTGCATCAAATCTTGCATTTTCTTCATATACAAGCAATCAATGGCATACCACACTCAGATCAATCTCATAGTTCCCATGGTAAGCCTATGTATTGTTTTAACTTTTATATATAAATGTATAAAAGTATAACGAATCTTACACTTTTTATGTTATGAATTGTTATAGGTAATGGAGGAAATGAAGATGATGACAACCTTAAGCTTCCCTCTTTTCACCATGGGCTTAGTGGGGTACCTAAAGAACATGATTGCAGTTGCATGCATGGGCAAAATGGGAAGACTTGAGTTAGCAGGTGGAGCATTAGCAATTGGGTTCACAAACATAACCGGTTACTCGGTTCTTTCAGGGTTAGCCATGGGTATGGAGCCCCTTTGTAGTCAAGCTTTCGGGTCAAGAAACCTAACCATGGTTAACCTAACCCTACAAAGAACAATCCTAATGCTACTCTTTGCATCTTTACCAATTGGGTTCCTATGGCTTAACCTTGAGCCAATCATGCTTAAGCTTCATCAAGACCCTGAAATCACACGTGTTGCTAGTTTATACTGTCGATATGCTGCCCCTGATCTTATTGTTAATAGTTTTTTATACCCTTTACGTATCTTTTTAAGAAGTAAAGGGGCAACATGGTCATTAATGTGGTGTACTTTAATTCCAACACTTGTACATTTCCCCATCACCAACACTTTGGCATTCACCCTTCACTTAGGGGTACAAGGGGTTGCGATTTCCACCTTTCTCACAAACTTAAGTACATCGGTTCTCATTCTAGGCTACATGTTTTTTACCTATAATACCCCTAAGGAGACTTTATGTGAACCAAATGTAACAGAGTCTGGGGAGGGGTGGGGTGTGCTATTTAAGCTTGCTGTTTCGAGTTGTTTAGCAGTTTGTTTGGAGTGGTGGTGGTATGAGTTTATGACTGTTTTAGCTGGTTATCTTCATAAACCACATGTTACACTTGCTACATCTGCTATAGTGATTCAGACAACTTCTCTTATGTACACGTTGCCTTCAGCACTTAGCATGTCGATATCAACCAGAGTAGGGAATGAGCTTGGAGCGGGTCAACCGGGTAAGGCCCATTTGGCGACACTTGTCGCGATAGGATTGGCAGTTTTGACTTCAGTTTTTGGGTTGTTGGGGATTACTTTAGGAAGAGAAGCATGGGGAAAAGTTTTCACAAAGGACAATGAAGTTTTAAAGCTCACAATGACTGTTTTGCCCATAATTGGAGTATGTGAGTTAGCTAACTGCCCACAAACTACATGTTCTGGTGTTCTTCGTGGAAGTGCAAGGCCTTCAACTGGTGCAAGGATTAATTTTTGTTCTTTTTACTTGGTGGGGACACCAGTAGCCATTGTTTTAGCTTTTGTGTGGAAATTTGAGTTTTTGGGGCTTTGTTATGGGCTTTTAGCAGCACAGATGGCATGTTTGGTGTCAATTTTGACTGTGGTGTACACGACAGATTGGGAAGAAGAGTCAAAGAATGCAAGAAAGTTGGTGGGAGGAAGAAGTGAATGCATATATGAAGCTCAAATTATGGAATGTGAGCAAGGAATTGGGTTTATATAAAGTAACAGATATTGAGGAGTGAATACACGTTTATGTTTAAAGATTATGCTTCTGGATAACCGAGAAAATAAACTGTCATACAATATATGGTATGTGCTCTCATTAAATATGTATAAACAGTTCCTGAACATATCTCTTCTTTCTGTCTTTAACTACATATATATAGACAAAGGGGAAAATATGTATCTTGATGTTGTCACAGAAAAGGGAGGAAGAAGCTGTTTTTCTATCTATTTGAAAGGGCTGTTGAAGAACCATGAAAAAAGATTTTAGTTCTTTAGGGAAATAAAGTTTAATTTAGTGTTTATATATACTACATAGTATATATATATATGGCATATCGTTAAATAAAAATATGATTTCTTTTTAGCAAAATCAAGTTTTTGAATTTACAAGTATTCAATTTTTTTACAAATACGTTTTAGAAAAAATGTCTTGGAACTTTTTGATTATCAGATGAGTGGAAATGGAATCAGCTGTAATAAAAAGAAAAGGTGAGTTTAGTGTACGTTTATAGATTGTTAGAACTTGGAGGTCAAATGAAAAAGAATGAATGTCTCCTGACTCGCCTTTTCTTCTTGTAAAAAGATGTATACATCAAATGCATGAGGTTTCCCCACATGTGAAGAATTGTTTCTAGAATTAAAACGAAGCAGCAAGATATCGTAATGAACAACTTGTACCTTGCTGAATTTGCAAAATCATCTCTGCTACAATGAATTTGAATGGGATTAATGACCTTCAAACATTGCACACTTCCAAATTCTGCTCAATGAGATCATCAAATTTCCGTCCCTCGATCGACAAAAATGGAACCCTAGAGAGAAAATTGAAGAGAGAAACGTATCCTAAAACCATCAGTAGGTCAAATTATACATAATTCCACCCCTTTTTGAAGAACTTTATCACAACTGACCAACTTACCAACTAATCAAAATTCAAAAGTCAAAACTCACTACATGTCAATGAAATGGTGTTCAACATGTAAATCATGATTTTCTGTGTGTACGAGAGAGATCGAGAAAGAGATAGGTGGAGGCCTGGAGGGTAATACGGGTTACCTGTGCCAAAAACTCCACATCATGGCCACATGCATTATATGAACCGGTCTACAAAATTACCTATTTAAGTATTAACAGTTTGGGCTTCAGGCCCAATTAAATCATACTGAAATGTGGGTTTTGAGAAAACATTGATTTGTTATTCATTACATGATATTAGTCCATACATATAACAAAAAGTTTTGTGATTTATGATATAATGCATTTAAATTTTAAATCATAATGGAAAACAATTGAAAAGGATGAAAGAAGATATAGAAAGTTACATAGCACCTGCGTGATGCCTCGTTAAGTTCTTTTTAGACGTGATATGTCTTACAACTTTGAGAATGTAGACATGTTTTATACATAAAATCAAACAAATTTATTGGTTATTTTCATTAAAATCGATAGAGTCTAACCTTTTTTACAAGTCTTGATTTTTTTTAGAAAAAAGGACTCAAAATTTTGATTAATTACTCGGTTACCCGGTCATCCTCCTTATGTGGCAAATGAAATCTTTATTAAAGTCTCTATAGTTTGACCTTATTTACGATGAAGCTCTTGTTTTTTTTAAACAATAAAACTCAAAAGACTTGCAATTGTATCAATTTTAGGAATTACCTTGTAAGCATCTCTTTCTAGTGACATTGTTGAGATGGAGTTTGGGTGGATATTTTACATGTTTAGTTGGCATTTTAAGACCTTAAATATGAAAGAATAGTAGCTTGTGTTTACAAGTTGAACTTATAGAATAATTCTAAACACTTTGCGTATGAAATTAAGATATTGGAAGTGCATAATCTTGCAAATGATGGGTCAATCTAAAAAGTCCACACCACACTCAAATGGTGGGTTAATCCACCACCATTTGCAAGATTATGTGTTTACCAGTAGAGCTTATAGAATAATTCTAAACACTTTGCGTATGAAATTAAGGCTTTAAAGAAAGGTTTTCCAATAAAAATCTCTACTCCTAGTATGTTTAAATGTTTAAAGAGAATGACTAGGATTATGAATATTCATCGTGATTAAATCCTTACCATAACTAGTTATATCTTATAAAAAATGTTGATGTTTCTCATGCTTTATATGTCGATCCATTGATGACATGGTGTAAATAAATACATTGTGATTTCGTCAGTCATACAAAGATAAAAATAGGTGATATGTGTTGAAGATTTTAACGTTATCAATCATTTTGGTTAACTTGAATTAAACTTTTCAAATGCATTATAGCAACTTGTATAAGACCAGCTTGATTATCAACATGCCTTGTTACAACCCCAATTTCTAACAATATGGAAAGAAAAATAATTGTGCAAATGTATATCAATTGTCTAAACTATTTTAAGAAGAAAATAGGCGATACTATATATTCTCTCCTATGAAAATAACAAATGTTATATTTAACTTAAACTATTTTATGATGAAGAAAATACATGTTACTATATGTTCTATGATGAAAATAACAAATGTTAATTTTTAAGTGTCACTTTGATAGCTTTAACAAGTGTTAATAAGATTCACAATTCTTTCTTGAATTTGAATTCTTAGACTCAAGGGAGAGGAATCGGCATTTGCATGGCATGGGTGGCATACACCATCCCCTAACGGTGGCATGTCGAGTTACATAGATCAAATGGCATTTTAGTGACGAGGAGAGAGAGTGTGTGAGGGTTAGGGAGGAGAGAGTCATTCCTTCCCAACCCACTGTCACATCATTTTTTTCTCTTTTATTTTTTTCATTTTTCCCAACCCACAACACATAGAAACCCTATCTTTCTTAACTCACTCAATTAAAAAAAAATACAAAACAATGAAAGGTAAAATCTTAATTAGCAATAGAGTTACCGGTGATACCACTCCCGCTTCAACGGGTTGGTTGATCGGTTTCAGTAACTCATTTCATCATCTCTCTCTACTTTCTTTTTCTCATTTTCTCTTGTATCATATGTTTTAAAACTTGTACCTTAGTTGTTTTGTATTTTTTTTTAATTGAGTAGATTGAATGGGTTGAAAAAGATAGAATTTCTATGTGTTGTGGATTGAGAAAGATTTAAAAAAAAAAAAAAAAAAAAAAAAAAAAAGACAAAAATTGATGTGACAATGGGTTGGGAGAGAACGACTCCCTCTTCTCTTAGGCTATTTCTTTTTTTTTTCAATTTATTTTTCAAAATTTACCAATTTGACCCACCTAAAAATGACATGTCATTCATGTCTTATGGCAAAAGTGATATGACGATGACGTGGCTACCAAAACGTTGATGTGTCGTCATGGCATACCATGCACCACTCCCTCTAGCCTTATAGGTTCTTTATGATGCATGGTACAAGACAAGATTGGACATGACTCAACCGGATTTGATTAGACTGGACTAGACAAACTTTTAGAAGGGCATGTACATTTTTCCTATTGACATCAGTCGCAGTCCAAACCCAATATATGTCAAACACAGTACAAATTGTCATGTCATACCTTTCTCTTAATTAATACAGAATTGCCCAACTACAAAAAGTGTAAAAGTGGAGAATTCATGGTGGGCAACCATTCGCTATCTTAGTCATTTAGAACATGCTATTGATGGGTTTTTAAAAGTAAGAGAAAATAACAGCAGAACAGAAAACAAAGGAGACAATCAAAGGTATTATAAAAGCACTCAAACACAATAATAAGTCCACACTAATATACAAACACCACAAGCATATTCAAATTCTATTGGTTTTTCGAGTACATACATGTCCAAGAAGCACCACCAGTCACCACCACCACCATTAAAGCATGCTAACCAGATTTGAACAGCAACACTGCTTTCGATTCCAAATAGAAATAAACAAAATGATTCGTCTCATGAGTCACATAAGAACCTACAAACTCAAAACCAAAACTATATGTTATCAGATGTTTACATATGCATATATCAATACAAATGTAATACTAACATTGAGCTTGCTATGAAAGCCTTGATAAACACTAGAATAATCTCACTAAAACCCATTCTTACTTTGATATGTATATGTTTTCCTTGAACAAATGTTTGCAGATATATATCACATACATCATTCCTGTTTTTACCTCACTACAGTCCATTGAAATTGAAACTTTGCAGGGCACTGATTTAAACCTAGATCAGTAGATCTTAGATGCAAAATCAAATCCAAAACCAAACTCCTACTACGATCAAAGTTCACAGATGATTAACGACAATCCAATGCATAATAAATCAAAAGCAAGCAATTTCTATATGAAGGTTCTTAATAGGTAATCAAAATCCGATATAATGATGAATTAATCTAATAAAATAAGAAATTACCGAAGTTTTTGCCGACGATACAGTGCCAAGTAGGACCATGATTCTTATCAAATTCCTTCTTTATCTGTTCCGCGACATCCTTCTCCACACTGCAATTCTCAAACGCCTGCACACGCGTAACCGAAACTCCGGTTATATGAAAGAGAATTTCATAGAGAGTGAAGTAAAGAGAAAGGAATCGTGAAGTCAGGCGTTCAAGCCACGGAACAAATACAGTCAATTGAAAGAAGAGGAAGGCTGATAAATTACGGAAATGGCGATATTCACGGCTTCGTTTTGCATTTCTTCCTTCATATCGGCACTCTTGATGACGACTTTCCTGCTGCTGGAAGAAGAGGTCGATAACGAAGATGCGGGGGTTTTCCGATCATCCGCCGTATACGGCGGCTTAGCCGGAAAGGTACCAGTGGCCGGAGATCTCTTCCCCTCTTCGCTCATCTCTGCAAAATTCTGGCTAGTGAGTGGGTGAGAGCGAGTATAGATGTTTGGAACTTTCTTTTGTGGGGATGTTTGGGTGTTCGGATTACACAAAATAATTTTTGCTTAAGGTGTTTGAGATTTGCTTATTCATCGTCTTTATTTATTTATTATTAGTTATTTATTTATTTTTGAGAAAATTGCAAAAATAGGTTTTGTGAAAGTTGTTATTTTGCCCAAAATATTTTGTTCTAATAAAAAAGAATTTATTCTTTTGCAATTTAATCCAAAAAATTTTGAAAATATTTAAAATTGTGGATTTGTCCTTGATATGTTTTTTTTACATTTTTATTTAGTTTAACATTTTTCTAATTAAAAAGGAACAAACAAATTACTCATACCTAGACCTACTTAACTATTATCTTTAACACATTATACCTTCTTCCCCTTATCTATGTCATCTTCATTGTTGGCTGGTCGACGAACCACTCGTCGGAGATTTGGAACGATCTACCGGCAACAATCTACAAACATCATCAGAGATCTACAAAACCCCTTGGAGCGGTCACCTTCACACCCCCAAACCCCACCAACTCGTCACCATCAATGGAGTTCAACAAACAAAAGGATCTGCAAACATAACGAGTTTGTAAAGGTGGTATAGACATAGCGACTCCAACGAGCTACAAATATAGGTTACAATGATGACTTTGTCTATCTCCTTTTTTTACGAGCCAGCGTTTGTAGAAACCCTAACTTCGCCTTCGACTCGCTCCTTCTTTAACGACGATGTTAAAGCTACGTGTTATAAAAGCCCTATCACCATCGCTCCAATATGGATATTTGTTCTCACTTTACCCCTTCACAAGCGTCAATGGTAGTGGGAGCATAATCTTAGCATTGTCGTCACCTTGAGATTGATAAACACCGTTGGAAAATATTGATCGTTTAGGGTTTCCCTATTTCACCAAACTGTTTGTCTGGATTTTAGGTTTAACAACACGTTAGGGTTAAGATTTTTAGAGTATGGTTGTAGTGTTAAGGTTAGCATTCGTCGGAGAGGTGGTGGTGCAGCAAACAATAAGGGTGGTGTCGACCGATGGTTATCATGGAAAAGTTGTGGTTATCTCTGACGAACAATAAAAAAGGCGCTAGCAGTTTGCAAATATGATAGAGTTTGCAGATCTAGCCCCGATGGTGGATATCTTCGACGAATGAAGACATAGAAATGGTGTTTGTGTGTGTTAGTTTGTGGATGGGGTCATTAAGGGTGGGTTTTCATTTTTCATTTTTGTTTTTTGTTTAATTTTAAATCAAAAATAGAAAATTTAATAAAAATAATAGAAAAATAAAATAATAAGGGAAAATATGCCATTTGATGTATTTTCAAAAGAAATTAGACCAAAACCACTATAAAATTTCTATTTTGGACCAATAGTGTTTTCAAAAAAAAAAAATTAAACCAAAGAAATAATTTTTAACAAATCATAAGGATTATTTTTGCAATTTTAGTTTTTTTAAGCAATTTAGAATTCTAATATACTTCTAAACTAATTATATTTCACTTATATCAGTCGACCTAAAAAGGGATTTTTTAGAAATGACATATAATATTGTTGTGCTTAAAGTTCTTTTAACTTTATTTCTTTATTATAGTTATATATTGATAATAAAATTTTCATTTAAATGTTTGGATATAATAAAAGCAAAAAGTATATATATATATATATATATATATATATATATATATATATATATATATATATATATATATATATATATTAGTTTATAACCCGTGGGAACCACGGTTATAAAAATAATCAAACTTTTCTAGTAAAAACTCAAAATTATTAATATTTTAAATAAATTATTAATTTAAGAGATATTTTTACTAGTTATGTGAAATTATAATCATTGATTCAAATATATATAAAATTAATTTTTAATATATATTAGATATTTTTATTTGTGAATTAATGAATAAAATAATTTAAAATTTAAAATTTAAAATAGAATCACATTAATGAGGAGGTCTAATAAATTTAAAATGAAAAACTAATAGATTGACAAGTGGCAACACATTAATTAAAATGTTTAATATGGTGATACATGGCAAAAGAGCTACTCTTTTATTAGTATACTAGTTTATAACCCGTGAGAACCACGGTTATAAAATTAATTAAATTTTCATATTAAAAAATTAAAATTATTAAACAATTATTTTTAATAAATTATTACTTAAGGGATATTTTTTAGTTATATAAAATTATAATCGTTGATTGAAATAAATACATGAAGTTATATCGCCTTATAATCTATATTAATTTTATTTTATTTCTCAATGTAATGTTATTAATTAAATATAATTAGAATGAGAAAATTTAAAATCAAGAATCAATTATTAATTTAATGTAATTAGAGTGAGAAATTTAAAATTTGAAATGGATAATCAATTATTAATTTAACGTAATTAGAGTAAAATTTAAAATTTAAAATGGATAATTAATAAGTTAACAAGTGACATGATATATGATATATAACATTAATGATGAGTTCTAATTACATGACACTTGTCAATAGGAGATTAAACGTATTCTTTTATTAGAATAGGGATATATATATATATATATATATATATATATATATATATATATATATATATATATATATATATATATATATATATATATATATATGGAATATTAGGGTTTATGATGGAGATCTGGATACCAACTTGGATCGTAATATCACTTTCCGAACTGATATTTCTACCATATGTCTGGGTTACAAGAAATTCAGGCTAGGATAATCCAAGTGGACACTTACGTTTCTAGATACAGAAATCGTAAGTCAATATGCTAGAGGATTCTTTGAAAGTATGATGAAAAACGAGAGCTTAAGATCGTCCCCCTCTTCTGAAGAGGAATAGTTGTTTATATATTAAACAAGATTAGGGTTTCATTAGGGTTGGGCCGTCATTAGTTGCTTTGGCAACGGGACCCAGCCAGGGGCTCTGCCCCTTGGACCCCGCTAGGGGCGCTGCCCCTAAACCCCACCAAAGGGATGCTGCCCCTTTGGAAACCCCGGACCCTCGACTAGTTGTCGAACCGGTTTCTAATTCGATCTTATACATGCGTGCAATCTGCACAACCCCGTACATATATTAGAGTAT
Organism: Lactuca saligna; assembly: GCF_052625555.1. Classification (NCBI taxonomy): domain Eukaryota; kingdom Viridiplantae; phylum Streptophyta; class Magnoliopsida; order Asterales; family Asteraceae; genus Lactuca; species Lactuca saligna. Next base: position 152,723,249 of record NC_136422.1, read on the forward strand.
AAATTATGAAGCCTCTTAACTTTGTATTATATACAAATTTAGCCAGATTTATTGGAATTCATTCAAACTTTTTATAAATTTGTCCAAATTATTTTTGCAATTTTGTTTTTACATGTTTTTTTTTTCTACAAAACTAGTTTTTACAACTTTTATTTATAAAAAAAAAAAAAAAAAAAAAAAAAAAAAAAAAAAAAAAAAAAAAAAAGACAATTCGATGAAATGGCTTTATGGAATTTTAGCAGTCTGACATCTACCTTTGTATATTCGGACTTTTGCATTTTAATGTATCTGCGTGCTACTTTGTCCAAATGGTTGAACCGTAGGTTTTTAGATTTTAGTAGTTGGCACAACCATTTTTTGACCTAAACTTATTTTAGTTTCCTTCTCATGGCATCCTTCTGTAACTTTTTAGTTTTTACACAACTTTTTTGCCAACTTCCAAATATCACAATTCACACAAATACTATGCTCCTTTTTCTATTCTAAACACGTATCATCTTCAAATTGTAATAAAATATATCACCGAAAACAATACCAATATGTGAGTGATTACCTTATTGTGAGATTTGTATGTGATGTGTGTTGGGTTTGTAAAGTCGGGTTTGTATAATGCAAGTGGTGGACACATATAAAATGATTGATGTAGAAAACAATTGGAGCAAAAAGTCATAAATAGTCCGGTTCCGAATATTTAACTATCTTCAAATGCTCTAGACGAATCAGAAAAAATGGTCATTATCGTTGTTATAAGTTTTTTATTTTGAAATAAATAAATTTTTATATATAATACAATAAAATTTTGATTCAAAATAAATTAGATCATATGCAGTTGTCCACTTTACATCTCCCTCACCCTCAACGTCCTCGATGGTTATATATAGTTTGACAGCTTTAGTCCCTGACATGTTGTAACTAGAAATTAGCACATATCTTCTGATATTTGTCACTTTAAGTCTCACTAGTTTGTATGTTTAAAGATTTTACCACAATATTTTCTATAGTTTGACAAGTTTAATTCATAGCATATTGTAATTAGAAATTGGTCACATGTCTTTTAATATTTGTCACTTTAAATCCTTTTGACCATTTTGGCTTTCTTTTGGTCCCTTTTTTCATCTTATTACTTATTTTTCATTACAAATTGATCACACATGTTTTAACATTTCTAACTTTTAGTCCATTTGATCATTTTAACATTCCTTTTATCCATTTTCCGTCTACATGCTTCCATTTTGGCTTCTTTTTGTCATCGTTTTCTCATCTGTAAATAAAACAAAACACATTTCAGTGATATTAGGTTTAATAAACTTTCAAAAACAGTTACAATGGTGACCTATAGTGTCGTTCACTACGGACTGAGCCAATAGTTTTTGATTAAAGCCTCACCATATAATTTATAAATAATATTTTAAATATTTGAAAATAAACTAATCGGCCAAACTTGACCAAAACTCCAAAAGACAAAAGCCAATAATAATTTGTGTGGCAAAAATGACGGCTCTATAGTCTATGCTGTAATGTATAATTGGTTTTAATGGGTTTGCCTTAAAATAAATAGCAATTAATATGGTTTGGGCCGGGTTTGCACCCTAACATTTACTTGCTTGTCTTTTTAAATTTTGCAAATAACTAAGATATGATAAAAGCCATAAAAAAATATTATAACTATCTAAATACATGTTAAAACTTTTGACTTTTGACTTGTTTTATTAGTATTACTTGTCTATCCTTTTTAAATTTTTTATGACCAAATCTAATCTGAACTAATGTATACGTAACAAATTAATAATTGTTTGTAATGCATTACAACAAATGATTTAACATATTATATAATATATAAATTATACAATCCTCTAAAATATAAATTATTATGTTGTACGTCAAAAAAAATTATATACACTTTTCAATCTAATATATTCATTACTCTGCCGTATAGTAAACATTATTCATTTTATGAAATAAGAGAAAATGATAAAAATAGCCAATTATACTAATTATATTACAAAAATAGTTAAAAAAAAATCGAAATTGCAAAAATAACCCTCAATTTCGCAGATGGAGTTGCTCCATCTGTGAAATGATCATTCCATCTGCGAATGTACAAGCTGCTAAAGCACAATTGTGCTTTAGCAGCTTGTACATTCGCAGGTGGTTTTTTTTGTATATATATTGAAAATGTAGGGTAAAATCGCAGATGGAATAGCCCCATCTGCGATTTACTCTCATTCCATCTACGGAATTGTGATTTTTTTTTAGTTTGACTATGAAATTAATATCTACAAAGTTACGTCTTTGAAACCACCATTGTTGCATTGTAGCACGAAAAAATCGATCAACATAAGTATTGGCACCTTACGTGTGTGTCTACAAAACTTTTTATATAGCAACATGATTTCGTAGTCAAACCAATTGATTTTATAGTCAAACTAAAAAAAAAATTCACAATTTTGTAGATGGAATGAGAGTAAATCGCAGATGGGGCTATTCCATCTGCGATTTTACCCTACATTTTCAATATATATACAGGGAAAAAAAAAACCACCTGCGAATGTACAAGCTGCTAAAGCACAACTGTGCTTTAGCAGCTTGTACATTTGCAGATGGAATGGTCATTTCACAGATGGGGCAATTTCATCTGCGAAATTGAGGGCTATTTTTGCAATTTCGATTTTTTTTTGTTATTTTTGTAATGTAATTAGTATAATTGACTATTTTTGTCATTTTCTCATGAAATAATCCAAGAATTAACTAACTAAAATTACAAAAACAATTTGCAAGATAATATAAATTTATTGATCGCCAAAATCACATTGTAGATTTAATTTTCTACCGGGGTATATAGATGCTTTACTATACTTGTTTTATAATTATTTATTAATATTCTGATATTGTATTTTTATTGTTTTATTGCACATTTATCTTTTTTCCCGCTTAATGAAATTAGCAACTTGCTTGTCTTGATTTTTATTAACGTTAGCTTTTAAATAATAGAACCATAAAAAGGATTTAAGTTAAAGACATGATAATAACATGTTTGATATAAACAAATTAATAGTATAGTCAAAATCATATCATAAATAGACTTGGTAAATCTTATCAGATATTTGAAAATGTATAATTGTGCAAAAAACGTTTTGTGAATGATTGATAAGATGACGGTGATTATTCATAAGAACCTATATCACTTTATGTATTTCTATATATTATGATAATTAACATGATAGACATCATTGTTAGAAATATTTAGAAAATAGAAAACGTAAGATAAATTATGCGAACAATGCTCGCTTAGTTACCGGGAACGTTATGCGAAAACGTTCACTTATTTACAAGAAAATAAAGCTGAAAGTACGTGTTGAAAAATTAGAAATCATCCGTTACAAAGAAATCATGAAGTCATGCACAATCAACTTGTAAATGACTATTTTGGCGATGATGCAGTATATACTCGAAAATTCAGACTCCGGTTCCAGAAGAGGAAAGAATTATTTGTGCGCATTGTTGAAGATGTGAAAAATTGATTTACATATTTTCAACAAAAGATTGATGCAAGAGGTCAGAAAGGTTTCTCTACAATTCATAAATGTACAGCTGCAACTCGTCAACTAGCATTCGGCATGGGATCTAACTCATGGGATGAGTCTTTGAGGATGTAAGAGCGAACGACATAAAATGTTTATACAAGTTTGCTAAATCTGTGATTATCCTATATCGAGATCGATATTTACGAAAGTCGAAAATAAACGTCGTCCACCAATTGTATACAACACATGAAAACAGGCATGTGTTCTATGGAATGTTTGGAAGTACTGATTATATGCATTAAGGGTTGTCAATTTGTCATAATGTGTGGCGCGGTCAATTTATACGAGGTGATTAGATAAAACCAACAATAACTTTATAACCAATGGTGTCCTATGATCTTCGGATATTGCATGCATTTTTTGGTCCAACAGGTTCCAACAACAACATCAATGTTTCAGACCAATAGCCGATATTCAATGACGTCTACCTTGGGAAATCATATGATGTGTCGTTTCAAGAAAATGGACCAACATACAAGTGTGACTATTGCCTTACCGATGGGATGTATCTCGAGTTAGCTACATTTGTGAAATCATTCTTATGTGCATACGATTAAAAGCGAATCAAGTTTAAGTCGACCCAAGAATCAGCTAGGAAGGATATCAACCAAGCCTTTAGTGTTCTAAAGAGACATTGGCAGATACTCTCAATAACGGCATGATCATTCGAGCGAAAAAGAATAAATAATTTGATATAAGTATGTATCATATTGCATAATATGACTATAGAAGATGAGGAAAAGGAAAATTTGTTGGTACAATGAAAATGAGAATTTAGCAACATTCGAATGAGTATGTATTAGTACGTCGGAGTACATGGCAAACATGGGGGAAGTATATGACTAAGTTGGATCACAACCTTCGCGCTGATTTGGTGGAACATGTTTACAAAACTCAAGTGAATCTCGTTGTTGACGATTTTGAGGATGACTTATTCGACAATACAGATGACGAATCAGACATGTTTGTAGAGGATTCGGGCAAGGATTATGATCATGTTATGAGAAACGATGATTAGGCATCACATACTATTTTATTATGTTTTGATTACTTTTTTTTTTCTTATTTATATTTTTTAGAATGTATATTTTTAATTAATGAAGTAGTTTCCTTTTATTAATTTTTATATAATTAAATTATATTTAATTAAAAAAAACAAAAATGCGGTAGGTGTGGTACCATTTCCTATTAGTTTTGTAGGACGAGGAAAAATAATGTGGCATCGACATGGTAGGCCAAAAATATGGTGGGTTGTGGTACGATACCCTAGTCTTAAGAGTGCCCAAAACGCACCACATGGTGGAGTGTCAAAACAATATATATATATATATATATATATATATATATATATATATATATATATATATATATATATATATTGTTTTGACACTTGTATGGTACAATATTTCATTGTTTCATAAAATATTGTAACATTCCAAAAATACCAAGTAAAATTTCATTTCTAAATAAGTCAAAATCATTCACTCATTATCTCAAAGACACTTAGAATAAAAATATTCTCAAAACATCAAAGTAATTCGTAAACATTTAGTGCAAAATAAATCTCCAGGGGTTGCAATCGATCAAGTCAGGGCCTCCTTTTTTGAACCAGAAGTACCTAAAAATATTTTAAACATAAATCGTAAATACAAAGCTTAGTGAGTTCCCCAAAATACCGCATATCATACATACATATCAACACAAGGCTATAACGAGTCTCCTTCACCCTCAGGTCTATTCCCCCCCCCCCCCCCCCCCCCCCCCCCCAGTTCTCCCCTCTTTTCTTTTAACTTAAGGCAAAAAAATTACACTTTAGCCCCTGACCCAATAAATCTTTTCAACTTTAATCCAATATTTACCATTCAGTCCCTGTCTTTGAAAATCCCTTTCATAATAAGTCAAAATAATTACCAAACGCACCCCCGCTTCTAAAATCCTTCTCAAATCAACTCTGTAATTTACTAAACAATCCTCAACCTTCAAAATTCTTTACAATTTAATCCGAAAATTACATTTTAACCCCAACTTCTATAATTGTGACTTTTAACTTCTCGAAACCAACACATTGCTTAATTATTATTGATTCTAGGGCTTTTATCCATGTATTAATTAATTAATTAATTAATTTAATAAACGGGGTGTTACATCAAGTATTATCTCACTGTTCTCCAAGTCACCATACAAGAATTTCATATAGTCATTTAACATATTGGGTAACATAACTAAGGTTTATATTATTTTTGAAAAGATTACATAGGTATTCAAGTTCACCCTACATTATGTCTCTTATATTAGACTACACCACATGATACTATCTATATGGCTACTTCATATCTCGATCTTCGAATATATAGATCCTCACTCCTGTTCCCTTGCATTGTCACCTGCTTCATCAAGGATCATCTGGAATGCTCTTACCTTTGGCTTTTGTGGCGCATTCGGTCTTACGGCTTCATTTTTCTTCGAGCATTACCTAGAAATATGCCCTTCTTCATTACATCCGTAACACACCCTCTTGTTGAATGTACACTCATTGGCGTAATATCCAGTCTTCACACACTTGAAACAAGTCACCTCATCTCCATATTTTCCAGAGTGTTTCTTTTTGCAATTCACACACCACTTTGCCTCACCTCGTCTTCCTTCTCCAGACTTTGAGAACATGTTGTTCTTGTTGGACCTTGAAGATCCCTCAAATTTCCTCTTCTCGCCATCTTTAACCTTGTTGGCGGTTATGCTTTTGATCATTTCTTCCACAGACTTAGCAACCCAGATGGCTGCCTCAAGAGTAACTGTCCGGCGTACTGGCGCAATGAACTCCCATGGTAGTCCCTTTGTATACTTATCGATTTTTGTTAGCTTGTAAGGGATGATGCGCAATGCAAACTCCATCTTGTCTGTGAAGGCATTAGTATACTCATCAATGGACATGTTGCCTTTTTCAACGTTAGAAACTGGTTCTCCAACTCTAGCATGTTTAGGGCTGAGCAAAACTTGCATTTAAAGTGTACCAATAATTCTGACCATGTCAGTTGTAGTGGCTCATTGGGGCTTATGATCTTTCCCAAAGTGTTCCACCAATGAACAGCCCTGCCCCTAAACAGACACACAACATAAGTGGTTTGTAGCTTGCCCTTGCAACCACATGTTATGAAAGCTAGATTCATTTCAGAGATCCAGTCTATAACTCCGATTGGATCTTCTTTCCCATTCAAGGTTGATGGTTTGCAAGTCGTGAAGTCATTATTTTGGCATCCGTTCCTTTCAATTCTTGCATCCTAGTTATTTCTTCTAACTACTAGTTTGGCTTGACTAATGGTTCTAATATAGTTTCTTTTTTTTTCACTATCACTCATTTAGTTCCAGTTACACCACTGGTACAAAAGGTTCATCCTTATTTTGTTGAAGTAGACGCATTATCTTAGCCCTGTCAAAAATACCCGTTACCCACCCGATTTTTTCGGGTAACGGGTAAATCGGGTATCGGGTTAATTTTTTCGGGTAAGTGGGTAACCCGAATTTTTTTCGAGTCGAGTAAAGGGTAAGTTGTTTGGGTTTCGGGTATACCCGATTACCCGAAATATATATAACAAATAATGTCCATTTATGAGTTTATATGTCTCACCCAATTCCCAAATCCCAATTTCCCTCGTTAAGGCTCGTTCTATTTTCCCCACGTCAAAAAACCTTCATACCTCGTCTGCTCTTCGTTGGTATTCGTCACCAATGGATGACTATATTGATGTAGAAGATGAGACGATTGAAGTTGACAACCTAACCAATGATCAAGTTCCACAAGAAAAAGAGAAAAAAAAATAAAGAATTCAATCCAAGATCAAAAGTTTGGAAAGAATAGTTGATATCTCAAATATTATTGAGTAAAAAATCTCAATGTTCAAAGTTTAGCACGACATATTTATTTCATTACATTTATTTTTAGGTGCCATTAAAAAATTAAAAAAAAATAATAAAAATCGGGTAATACCCGAATTACCATTACCCGAGTTACCTATACCCGAATTACCCGAATTTAATTTGGATAGGGTAACGGGTAAATTTTTTTATATGAAAAACCCGAATTACCCGAAACCCGAAAATTTTACCCGATCAACACCCCTACATTGTCTATTCCATTTGAAGATCCAACATCATCTGCATCATTGCTTGTACTCCTGCCATCATGATTGGCTCGGGCTCAACTGCTACCTCTAGTGCACGCTCAATCACTTGTGGCTCAGGCTGCTGATTACCGTTTCCCAATCCGCTACGAGTTCTCACCATGTCGATCTATACACCAAATCAAACGTTTAGTGTGCAGTGACAAGAATAAAGATAGGGAAATCTTTATTTACGACAGACGTATAAATCTCCTTATCACTCCGAAAAGTTACATGCCAGTTCTAATACCGTAATTAAACATTGAGAAATATGAACACATAAAATTTCCAGATCTAGTCGGCAATAGACCATAGATTCGATCAAGCGATAGCATCATAAATCATATAAGGCATCTTATAGCATAAATCATTTAGCACATAAAAGCAATTTAGGCATCTCCCCTAAATAAGATAGTGCTCGTGTCTATTCAAACATACATCTTAAATATAGCAGATACTCATCTCACAGTCATCACTTACCATTCTAAGTTTAAGTCTAGAAATTTCCTACAATTCCTAGTTCGCTTAAACTAATGTCCTGGAACCAACTGTGATATCCCCAAATTCATGATCATTTTAAAAATATATATATATATATATATATATATATATATATATATATATATATATATATGTGCTTATTTTAAAATCAGAGTATCCTTTTTGAAGAATAATATTGCAGAATTTGTTCCCAAAAAACATGATAAAGACGTTACCAAAGCATTTCTAAAGAAACTGTAACGATCCAATTTCCATGTCCAAAAATTTTCATTTTAAAGTATTACTTTTAGAAAACATTAATAAATAAAAGCATTGTTTGATCACGCCGTAACACATCGCAAACCATGTTTTAATATTCAAACCATACAATCCATCAAATATCAGAGTACAATCCCAGTGAATCTCGTAATGCGGAAACCGAAGAGTGTGTGTGTGACATGCTGCTACCGTGCCGACTCCTTTCCCCTAGCTGAGGAGGTACCTGAAACTAAAACTGAAACCGTAAGCACAAAGCTTAGTGAGCTCCCCCCATAATACCCCATACCATACAGCATATAACAAAACATGCAATTAGGAGATACGGGCCCCGCCCACACTCGTGAGGATACGGGCCTCGCCCACACCTCACTTTCTGAGAGATACGGGCCCCGCCCACACTCGTGAAGATACGGGCCCCGCCCACACTTCGCTACCTGGGAGATACGGGCCTAGCCCACACTCCATTCTCGGAGGGATACGGGCCTCGCCCACACCCAACCGTCGACATATATCATACAAGTATCACGCAGACAACAAGTATAAACAGTTCTATCATACTGGTATATATATATCACAATCAACTTGACTAATAGATATGGGCTCGGCCCACACTATAATACTAACGTCACATCTATACGGGCCGGCCTTGGTGCCTTAGACCCATTACTAATGAAAGGAACCTCACCTCGAAATAGCTGCTGGTCTGTGTGGGAACTGATCACCTATTACTGCTGCTGCTGCTCCGGAAACTCCCCGGCTGTAATTCCCACAATATACTTAATCATACACTGCTAACTGTCCTTTGGGTAAAAAGACCATTTTACCCCTGGTCTAGCCCTAAGTCAAATCGAAGTCAATTATTAGTTTACCTGACTCGCCGAGTGGATCTCCACTCGCCGAGTCCCTAGCAAACTATCGTCCTGGGTCCCTGATTCTACTCGTCGAGTTGGGCTATGACTCGACGAGTTCATCTTCTAAACTGACGTTCACCCTCTTCATCCTACTCGCCGAGTTGTATGAACAACTCGTCGAGTTCATCTTCATCCGAAGAACACTTTATGCTAAGACTCGCCGAGTTGTAAGAACAACTCGCCGAGTCTGTTCTTGATCTATGAAGATTTCCTTGGACTCGCCGAGTCAGGGCATTGAGTCGCTGAGTCCTATCATGGGTGAGTTCAGCTTCCAACTCACCGAGTCACCCCCTGTGACTCACGGCTCAACTCGATACATCTTAAAGGGACCGGTTCAGTGACTCGCGACCAGACTCGTCGAGTCACCTATACGATTCGCCGAGTCGTCGCCATGCATCCACCAAATACACAGATTTACTCGATTTCAGTCCATGCCATTCATAGATCTGGACTTCTAGGACACAAATCACACGTAAAGTTTCCAACTTTACGTGTGGATATTCACAAATGTGGATTTTAGGGTGCAAAATGCCTCAAAAGGGTAGATCTAGGAGGAACAAGCCACATGGGGCCATAAAGCTCACAGATCTGAGCTCCTGGAGCTCAATCTTGCTTAGATCTAAAGGTTAATCCACTTATTACGAATCATTAAGCACAAACAAGCTTGAAGAATTGCCCAAGAGTGTCCCAAATGAAATTCTAAGCATAGAAACAGGGAAAAAACGAGATATACCTCAAGGAAAATGTTGAAATAACACAAAGATGGCTGATCTCCTTCTCCTCTTCTTGATCTACTCCTCTTTCTCCTCCAAACCTTCAAGAACACACCAAGAACACTTCAATCTCTTAAGGAAATAAGGGAAAACGATGTTGGGGGAGTTCTGGGGGTGAATGGGGACGAGTTGGGGCGGAATGAGGGTTTAAATAGGGTGCAAACCCTTGAAACTTAGGGTTTCATCCAGCAGCGGTGACTCGCCGAGTCCAGGATATGGACTCGCCGAGTCGCCCACTTAAAACGTGTCCTGAGTGTCGTCCCTACTCGGTGAGTCGGACCTTATGACTCGCCGAGTCCAAGGCTAAAATAGGGCAATGCTCAAATAAAATTCACATACCGGAAACCAGGTGCTACAGAAACGTATTTTATTTATATTAAAACATCAGGATGTCATCGTCAATACAGAAACATAAGCATAAACAGACCTTATGATCATTTACACTAATGGCTTACATCTCCTTTAATCTCTCAGTGTAATGTATCTTCGCATTGATACACGTGATTCAAATAAACTGAGTGGGTCAGGTTGGGAAACCTAGTGAGTACATAGAGATTTCAATCCCACAATGTTATAATATATATATATATATATATATATATATATATATATATATATATATATATATGTTAGAACTCATAATATATACAATTTATAAACAATTTTTACCCCACCCCGTCGATACCTACAACGACACGATCCATACTCTCGGATCTAAAATTAACATCTTTACTTAATCCATACAACCGGATCAGGTATGTCTAATTCATACTCTTGGATCAGTGAAAAGTGACTATGCCCACTCCATACTCTCGGACTAAGGACGAATGACTATGTCTAATCGATGCTCTCGGATTAATGACAAACTTTCAAGTTCTACCCCCATGTATATCTCACTCGTACTCATAAGAATATACCACCCGATATTATTTTTAATTAATTTAGGTTTATTATGTATCCTAAATCATCATATATTACCATATATACTCTTAACATGTATTTCAGGCAATATCAAATGTTTTACACATAAACATACATTTAATACTTTAATTAATATTTGTATTAAAATCATGTTCATCAAAGGGACTATGCACTCATTTGTTAAAGTGATGACTCGAAACTCAGGCAGCGCTTCGCTTCTAACAATTGTCTTTTCCTTCGATGAAACCTAGCATTATTACTATATTTTAGTCTAATATTTATTGTGACTAATTATTAATCCAGATTCATCATTAACTTAGAGTTTACGTCATAATTTTGTTGGTTTTGTATACTACAACATCCTATGGTGCACATACAACCCTAAATGTTTTGGATCTATGTTTTCTCTAATTATACATGCAATATTGTTTCCAAAGCATAAAGCTACAACTAGCATACAATTGAAATAATCAACGTAAAAGTGAGTTATAGAATTACCTATTTGTTGTAGCTTGTAGTTTTGGCCTTTAAGAACTTAACACCCCAAGTGTGATGCCTCAAACGGTTCACAACATACCCTTGAACAATTGGATGACTTGAGAGAGATTACTAAGCACAAATCGGTTATGAACTCCAAGAACACTTGTTGTCTCCCGATTTTAACCATGGGGTTATGTATATATATGTAGGAATCCAAGAGTCATGGGTAACCCCTAATCCATACTCTTTGGATTATGATCCATATTCCATGTGGGCTAACTCTTCATGGAAACTTACATAAGCTTAGTCCATCATGGATCAATAGCCCAAACCATATATATATATATATATATATATATATATATATATATATATATATATATATATATATATATATATATATATATCGTTGATTTACATAATCAGTCCTCGTTAATTTAATTAGTCTCTTTTGATCACATAATTAATTCCAAATTAATTATTGATCAACACTAATTAAATAATATGATTTCATATTAATATATTAGAACTTATAATATATTAATAAATTATAAGTAACCTCTTACTCAAGTATCCATCCTATCAAATTGTCCTAGTGATATGCAACCCGAAATGGATCATACTACTCTATGGTCAAGTACATACCAATTATAGTTATGGGCTTAGACAGCTAATCCAACAGTCTCCCACTTGGATAAGTCTAATAACTATTACTGCAAGTACGACTCTACAACCCGGCTAGCAATCGTAGCTCTTAAAAGTTGTTGTCGAACTCTGACCTAGTCAATGACACGTCCATTAGATAAGGGATCATATATTCCTCCATTATAGATATCGTATGAACTGATACATGGAGTGTAATCATTCTCTCTGTTCATGTGTTATTTCCCGATTTCCGATTTAAGACAACTGACTAACTGAACAAATCAAATTAGTCCAGACTTGGTCAAACACTTAGGTTTGTCATCACTAAATCATTGATAGGCCCACAAATATCACTTTTATCCCTCTAAGGCAAAAAGGAATTTATAACATTTAACTCCTTGCCCTAAAACTCAGATAAATTATTACGGATTTAAGATTAAAGAGAAATATAAAAATAAATCTCGAGGTTTTTGGGTTTATTATTTATTAATTAATTTATTTATTAATTTTATTTAAAGGGGATGTTACAATTGTTTACAATATTTTCTTACTTTTTTATAATTTTCTTTTTTTTTTATGTTCTTTAAAATTAATTTTTTTTTAAAAAAAAAACTCATAGCTTGTTTTCCAATTATGTAGATTTTTTTAGAAATTTTATGTTTTTTACATGTTCTTTTTAGTATTCTTTCAATGTTTTATGACTAGAATTATTAAATTTCGGTGTTGAGAACTATTTTTAGTTTGTAAAATCAGTTTATTTAAATTTTACTTTATTGCAACATTTTAAAGATATTAGAAAACAACAAGCATCATATTATAAGTTGTAGCCGTTTGGTCCACATGTTCTGCTGCAGAGTGTTGTAGAGGTGGTCCACAAACTTCATGAATTTTCTCTTCAAAAAAATAAACAACACCTAAGACTTAGTGATATTTATACCTAGGTCTTTTGGAAGGAAAAACTAAGGTGTTAGGCAAAGCTCTGCCCTAATTGCAAGTCATCCACTTCTAACAAGTAAGTTCATAGTTACTTTCATCTTATACATATATATGTAGTATGTAACTGTTTAAATGCTATTTTTGCCTATTATCTGTATTTACAATACTATATGGCTTACTGGGTTAAATTATATTTTGATAAATTATTAATCTATTTATTTTATCATACCTAAAAGCATATTGGGTAGTGAAGGGTTATGTAAAGTAAAATATGATGTGAGGTTGTAGCCAACATTGTACGGTTATATTATTAGGGATTAGTCATATAATAGGATATAGAGGACGACCACAGAGTATTCTAGACAAGTCTGGTGGAAAATGGACAAGTTTGCAACCTGAAGGTGTTTATAAGCCATACACGGGCAAGTTTACAACATGTATGTGTTAATCAATTATACATGGGTAGGTCTTCGACCTGTAGATGTTAAACGGACCATACACAGACAAGTGTTCGAACTGTAGGTGATAAATGAACCACACATAGGCAGGTCTACAACCTTTAGATGTTAATAAACTATACATTCATACGGGTACTTTATTTACTCCATGGTTGCCTTATTGATATATATTTCTAAGGAATCCCCTAAACAGTATTACCTACTCAATGATCCTTTAGGATAGGTCCCACATAATCATCATCTTATGATCCAGGAGTGAGAATAACGGGAATGGGTAATCGGGTTATTCGTTTGACGGGATATATATATATATATATATATATATATATATATATATATATATATATATATATATATATATATATATAAGCTATATTATTATGGATTGAAAATCCTATGTGCTCGTCAGGCTCCTAAGCCTGCCCCACTCAATTTCCTTGGATCACAGGTAACAGTACGAAGATTCGGAGATGTTAACGTTTGAATATGCCAAGAGATTTAAGGAGTTTTAGGCCATTAAATAAATTGAGGTAAGGCATGTAGAGACTATCTCATGCTTATGTTTTTGTATCCGTTATGACATCCCAAGCTTTCAAATGTTAATGAAGAATTTTTTTTCGGAAATGTTTTGATATTTATATCATTTCACATTAATAACATTTTGGGACAAATTCCACACTAATGAAAGAATATCTGTTTTAAATAAGCATAAAGAAAAAAAATTAATTGGACATAAATTTGGGGAGGTCACATTGTGTGTAGGTTGTTGTTATGTTGTTATGATTTGTTTGTATGGTAGATCTATTATGATTACATGTGTTTGTTGGTTATTGTTTCTTTGTTTGCATATGTCGACATATTGTGGTTGGGTTGAGGTGGTTCTTCTATATGTTGTAGGCCAAGATACCTGGGTGGTCCAATTGATATCATAGGCCCAATAAGAGTGGTCCAGCTCCGTGTTGTAGGCTCAAGAGAGCGGTCCAGGTGTATTGTAGGCCTTGCAAGGCGTTCCATTCATATTGAAGGATCATGTGTGCATGCATTGTATGTGTATTGTTGTATGGGGTATTTTGGAAAGCTCACTAAGCTTTAGCTTACATTTGTGGATTTAAATGTTTCAGGTAGTTTTGAGGATCGGCGGAAGCCAAAGGCGTAAGTGTACATATCATTTTGTAGATTTATGTGTGAGAGATTTATTTGATACTCTTATTTTATGATTATGTTTTGAAACAATGAATTAGATGACTTATGGGTTTTCTAAAAAAATCTTTTGAAAATGAAAAATGTTACTATGGTTTTTGGGATGTTACACTTCAGTCAGCTGCAAGGTGACGAGGTGGAGTTCCATTCTGCTAGTGATTGTGGATTCCCCCACTATTGCTTGAGATTAAGCAAGGTATTTTGTTCGGAAGTCAAGAACTGTTGTGAACTTATGACGGAGGTAAGGAAGATGAAGACAATGAACGGTAGGGGTGGGGTTAGAGTGAGAATTAAGAGAGAGGAAGAAGGATGAGGAATATATGTCTATGTGGCAAAGGTAGTTTGATTGTGGATTTCCCCAATTTTGACTTTAAAGTTTAATTTTGACCAAATATTTCTAGATTTTCCAAATCTTCAAACGATGATGTCAACAATTGTTTATGTGCCAAAGGGGTAACATGGTTACCCCTTCATTTTATTTAAAGTGACCAATTAGACCCGATAAAAACAATTTTATTCCCTTAAAAAACACAAAAATAAGTTATGGGACTAAATTGGCAAATTCGAAATGCATTGTTGGGTTAATGTATCATTTTTCCTTTACATAAAAAAATAAACATTTATACTTACAAAAATAAATAAATCAATAATATTATAATCTCTTTAAAAAAAATCAATAATACTATAAGGATGTTTTTTTGTTATCTTATGGAATTTATCAAATACTAAAAATGATGCATTTTTATGTTTTATCACTATATAATAATACCTTTTAGTCCAACGATAACATGAGTAGTTGGATATGTATATATCAATTAATGGTTAAGGGTTCAAGTTTCGTTATATACAAAAATTTTAGATTTATGAGTATAATAGTATGGGTTTGTGTAAATTGTTATAATAATAAGCAAACATAAGTCAATCTATTTTTTAATTGTATTTTATATCACATAAAAAAACTAATACATATTCTATTAAATAAAGAAAAAAAAACATATGTTATAAATAATAATCCCGAACACTTGATAATTTGACCATCATTCCCATGTCCCTTCCCTGTTTATTGTGTCCATGTACTTTTTCTTTGTATTATATATATGTACATATGTAATATTTTAAAAATAAATCGATCACAATCATTTAAGAAATGACAAGAGTTAGGTTGTATATTCTCACTCCATTTGGAGTAGTATGTTATGTCTTATTGAGTGTGCCAACATCACAATTTTTGTCACTATCAGGTTTACAGATAACATATTATTTCTTAATTCTTATTTTACACTTTTCTGTTAAACTGAAAATAAATAATTAATATATTAATCGTTAGGCTTATGATTGTTGCCCTCTATGATACAGATGTATGATTACATGGATGTGTATCGATAAAAACATACAATATTCATGTATAAAATAAAACTATTTATTTCTTTGTGATCTTTAGTCCATTTATATATCTATTTACATGATCAGCAAATCTTAGCTTTTTAGTTATTGTTATTTTCTATTTAGAAAAAAACAAAAATGACACACTGTCTCGTCATAAATGTAACGATTTTTTATGGTTAAATATAATTAAAAAAAATGTAACATAAACTTATATATAGTATTAAGTAATAATTTTATTTGCTTAAAAGTAGGTATTTTATGTCGATTAATTATTTTGTTATTTGGAAGCGAAAAGTATACAGTATACATAAACACGCCAAAACAACCCCCAACAAATTAACCATATTATAGCTGAGTGATAACGCGAGTTAAAAAAGGGTTCTTCCGAAACTCCCTTTACAAATCCAAGACTTTCCATTCCACCCCATCCATAACGCGTCTGATTCTAGCCGGTGCTCTACTCCCTGAGGCGGCCGAGAGAGAGAGAGAGAATGTGTTCCACTAAGCATAAGCAAAAGCATAGGAGCTCCTCCGCCGCGTACACCGTCGTCGACAAGGCCTCCTCCGCCGAGGAGGAAGACGGAGACTGGAGGCAAGAAGCAATCAACGGTGGATCTCTGAAGCTTGTAGACCTCGATACTGGATCCAATGGTTGGGCGTCCCCTCCCGGCGATCTATTCTCTCTCCGCGGCAGTAACTACTTCACCAAGAAGCAGAAGTGCCCCTCCGGTCCATGGCTCCTTCATCCTGCAGGTGTCGATTGGCTCCGTTCTGCATCTAAACTCGACCACGTCCTATCACGCGCCGACAACCGTGTGATGCACGCGCTTAGGAAGTCTCAGTGCGAAGGAAGCAACACTGCGAAGAGTTTCGTATTGGCCGTGAACTTACAGGTTCCAGGTAGGGATCATCATAGTGCTGTGTTCTACTTCGCAACAGGCGATCCGATTCCCTCCGGTTCACTTCTCTATCGTTTCATCCACGGCGACGACGCCTTCCGCAACCAGCGGTTTAAGATTGTGAACCGTATCGTCAAAGGGCCGTGGATCGTGAAAGCCACCGTCGGGAACTACTCCGCTTGCCTGCTCGGAAAAGCCCTGAATTGCCACTACCACAGCGGCCCGAATTACCTAGAGATTGACGTCGACATCGGTAGCTCGAAGGTCGCCACTGCGATTTTGCGTTTGGCGTTGGGATGCGTCACGGCTGTAACAATCGATATGGGGTTTGCAGTTGAAGCTCAGGAAGAAGAGGAATTACCGGAGAAGTTGTTTGGGGCAGTTAGGATATGTCAAATGGAGATGTCTTCTGCGACGTTCGTTGATACAGATACAGCAACAAATAGACCATTGATACAAACAGCTCACAGTAATCGTGTTCAAGCATCGGATCTGCAGGATGACGATGACGATGACGACGCGAATATTAATATTGAGAAATGAATAAAGGTAGTGAAAAAAGGGGTAAATTCTACGCAATTTTCGGGATCTCATATAGCGTAAGTAGTTTTCATGTTAATTGCGATGATCTATCATACCCTGCTTAAACATTTTTTTCGTGGGCGATTCTGGTGCTGTATAGATAATAATTTCAATAATAATAACTGTAACGTTTCTTGTTCAGATTCGATGATTTTTGTTGGTGCTAAAAGATGAGAATTTTGTTTCTGATATGTGTGTATGTTGTTTACTATACAAATAATCTTTCATCACATCTAAGCGCTCTCTATATTTGCTTCATCGTCTGAATCTTCAACAATTCTACTCTTCTTTCTGGGAATCAAACTGTCATCTTCATCAGAATCCTCTGCAGCAAATGGGGTACCTGTGTCAGGTAATAATGCATCATCTTCTTCACCATTTTCAGAGTCTTGTACCAAATCATTTTGAGCAGCAGCTTCATTAACTTCATCATGTTCCTGATCATTCCCATGTTCATGTTCTTGTTCTTGTTCTTGTGGGCCGGTTATTCTAAAATCTCTAGCAGTGCTACGTTTTGCATGCCTCAACAAGTTCATTTTGCAAGCTTTGCCAAGTAGAATCAGATACTTCTCATAATCTTCTATCTGAAATATCAAATCTGGGATGCATCTGTTCTCCCTTTTAATCTTGTTCAAAATTCCTTTACTTGCTCTACTACTGGCTTGTTGTTTCTGCAATCATTATATGTTTTAATTAAGTAAAAAACTAGATTGCAAATCACGAATACAAAGTTCAAAGTTCAAACCTGCTGCATTGTTTCCATGAAAATGTACAAAGGACCTGTTAGCTGCTTACAAGTCACTTCCACAAGCTTTTGAAACTTGAGACTTGGTAAAATCTGCTTGCAGCCTTTAGGTGCGATAAGAAACTTTGAAACCCTAGCTAAGTTCTTGTAGAATTTAGCAGCCAATCTCACTACATGTTCACCTTGGAGATCTGTAAATTTAGAGTGTATCAATCATACTATCGCTAAAAAGTTTACTTTTTTACAGAATTCAAGAAAGTAGATAAAGATTGAGTAATTTAATTTACCTTTGAGGTTCATCACCACAAAAGAAGATAACAGTTCCATGACAGCTTCAGCCCTATGGTACAGAGTCTCTTCTAATGTCAAATGTGACTTGTGTATCCCATTATCATCCATCTCTATCCCTTTATAAGCACTGGTGAAACATGTTTTCATCTTCATACTGATTCGATCCATGTCAGCAAGAACTGATTCAAGAAACTGTAGGATCGCTGATGATATAACAGTTTCTGTTGAATTGTTTATGATTCTGTATGTTTCTGATCCTGTTGTTTTTATCAACTCCAGTGCCATATCTTGAGCAACAGCCAAATCATTTGGAGCTTGAGTACATGATAGTGCTAGATTCACTACACTTTTTGCAATCTTCGTGTTTGCTATATTACTTGTTTCACAAATTCTTATTGCCCAATCACCAACAGTTTTACACCCAATAATCTTTGCAATATCACACAGCACCTGATAACATAACAGTATAATTCAAGTCAAAATCGTATATCTACAAGTAAAAACCATAAAAAGAATTATGATTTTACCTCAATTTCATGGAATAACTTTGCTTGAAGAAGCTTAGAGAACAGAGGTTTAACAATTTTTGTAATGAAGACTTCTTCCCTTTGAATGTCCAGTGGTTCATCCTCAACTAAAGAATCTGACAACATTTCTTCAATTTCTCTCATTTCCTCTGGGGTTTGAGAACAGATTGTTAGCAGTTCTTTCAAGCAAATTAGAGCCAAGAGAACGAGACCCTTTTTATCTTCTTCATCTTTTTTCCCTTTAGCTTCCTTTTTCTTTTGATCTGGTTGAATGAGCAACGTGATCACTTTCAACAATGGTGGACCTAGGATCTTTATATCACCATACATCAAACCCTTCAATGGATCATCTTTTGCCACATTGGAACAAGATTTGATCTTGCAAAAAGTGGCATTTAACACAAAATAGAACAGTTTAGAATGTTGGTTTGATGACTTGTAGAGTTGAAACAAGTGATGAATGCTTGATGTTGACATGAAAGTAGTTGTTTCTTTACACCACTTTGTGTTATCTGACTCGTTTTTATATGTTAGATCAGGAGCAGTAGACCGAGGTGTATCTTTTCTAGCACCATTGTTTTGTGTACATAAGGACTCATGTAGATCAACAAGATCAATCAACTCTTTCTCTAAATCAATCTTTATATCATTACTTGCCTTTTCCAATTCAGCAGCAAGTGTATTCAATATCACCTCAATAACACCCGACATAATCTTAGCACTATATTTGTACGTCTCTCCTTCTTGTGGTGTATCTAAACCTAACTGTCCTTCCAAATTTCCATTTCTTAGAAGCTTCCGGATTCTTGACAAAGCATTGGAAAACGACTCACCAGAAACTGTTCCTCCTGCCTGCTGAATGCTGATATTCAGTATTGACCATTGACACACCAATCCATATAATTAAATTCTGTTTTTAAAACTTTCATTTTTATAAATTGAATACCTCGTTTTCTTGCGTAAGTGAGAACCCGAAAGAAGCCCATGATTCAGATTTTTCTTGTGGCTGAAGTGAAAGAACCCATGAGACACACGATAAAAGATCATCAAGTGGTTCTACTATACAAGTTTTGTTATTCTCAGTCCTAATGCATCGGATTATATTAAGTTGACCATCCTGAAACCAAAAGCATAAAGTCAATCATGAAACGGAAACATAAATATATATTTAAAAAAAAATAAATGAATTATCTAAGAGTACTTACTTCTTTGTAAAACTGTAGAAAGTGAGGCCGCAGAAAATCAAAAACTTCCCCTGCTGTTAATGGATCAACCAGCACAAGCTTTACAAGTCCCTGGTATACAACCTCTTTCACTTTCCCCTACTTACAACAACAAAGCCTCAATAAGCACATGTACTTTTTTCTGGTGTGTGTGTGTGTGTGTGTTGGGGGTAGAATGTAGATATAAAGAAACCTGTTGATAGAGGCATCGTTGTAATAAACTACTGAGCTCTTTGAAAAGATCATTGCTAATTCCACGGGTTATTTGAGGTTGTTGACTGCTGCTAGCTTGGCTAGAGGATTCTTGATAAGAAGATGGCATATTTTGTTTTGATTTTTTGTCTGCAAGAATTAAGTCGATAATGGCTCCAGCTGCAGCTAAGCGGATTTGATCTTCTTGTCTGAACATAGCCTTGCGCACCACCAAGATTATGTAGTCCTGCCAAAGTTATGTACTCAATGGATTAATGATGTCCGATAAATGACCATTTTACCCTTCTGCTTAGATGGGGATCAAACCATGGGTTTGTGATGTTGAGGTGAAAGAGGGTAGGTAATAAAAGAAATGCATATACTTGCAACAACAAAGCCTCAATATGCACATGTACATTTTGCCCTGTCTAATGGTTTATTTATACCAAGTAAAAAATAACAATGCCATGTATTCATCCAAATTAAGTTATGTATGTCTCTATTGAAAAGAAACAAGCTCATAATCTAAATTATTATTATGTGATCAAATACATTCCTCGGATAATCATAGACTACAACCTTGAACCTTTTATTTGACTGAATAAATGGTTAGAAGAATGCAAACCTGAAGGTTATGACTGAACTTGATGAGTGGCACTAGAATGTTAATCAAATGGGAAGCAACTTTGCTGTGCATAAAACCAAAATAATCCAACAATTCCTTCAGATGTGACACATATTCTAACATGGGGTATGGGTAGTTCTGCACTAGGTTACCAAGTAACCTATCAAAAAATAAATAATAAAAAATAATCAAACACAAGATTATTTCAATCTGCATAAGAAAACATAAGATAGGCTTTTGAGTTTTGAATACCTTATGATTGCTAAACTTTGTTCAGGCTTAAGAGAAAGGATTCGAAATTTACATTGCTCGATAATCTGCAAAAAAAAAAAAATCTGCATTAAGATTTTATGTGAATGTTAGATTTTTGAATATTATTCTTTTGTTTATATTAACCTCATTTCTTGCCATGTCATGAACCTCAAATAAACTTTTTAGCATTTGAATACCAAGCTCTTGAGAACCCATAAGACCTGTGTTTCCAATTTCTTTATGGCTCATTTCCTCCCCTGATTCCAGAAACAAAAAGCCCAAGTGGACTATGCTAGGAACAATATGTTCTCTTCCATGATTACTCTCATTAACCTAAAGTTATTAACCAAAACACAACAAAATTATATGATTGCTGAAGAAAATTTGCAATAAAAAAGAGGTGAATTACAATTCTTAGCACTGCTTTCTCTGTCAATAGGGCATTTTGTAGATACTCCTCCTTTAAGTCATCAGGTAGCCATTTACAATGTCTGCACAAGTACATAGAACAGGCCACTGATAAGAACAGCAAAATGAATGTAACACACTAATAGGATGAAAATAAAATATGTAATCTTGAGGCATGTACCTTGAAAATTTGTAATCCTTATAAGCAGTGATAAGAGCTGTTTTCAGTGTTCCCATGGAGTTCTCCCTGTACCTTCTAATTCTTGCTATTGACAACAATAGCCCAACAACAAAATGATCAATCGCCTGAAGATTTGACCTCACAAGCCCCATAATTTCCTGTCCCAGTGAAGGATCTTGCTTTACAGCGAAATTGACATGCAACAGTACAGTCCCTTCAACTTCCCTGATGATATTAGAACTCGCCTTTTTAGAATGCATTTTGGTTCCAAAGAACATAACAATACCTTCAATTATTTCCCTTTTGTTAAACCCTTTTGAAGCCAAAACAAGTAACTGGTAAACTAATGAAGGAAGATCCTGCAGCTCAACACAATGCATATTGTCAAATACCTTCTGTGCAAACAGCTTACCTCTTCCCTTACCAACAAACTTGAACTCGTGAATGATAGAAACCAGTTTCACTAACAAAATCCTTGACCAATTACAATCTAGGATACGATCAAAGACCGCATCAACTGAATCCTGGGGTTTATCGATCTCATTAGAGTTAAATATGATATGGAGACACTTCGGAAGCAAGTCGAGAAGCTGCGCTTCATCTGGATCTCTGTTGATTTGTGAGATACTCGAAACGATTGTATCAGAGATTGTTTGTAGTTCGTTGATCGGGATGTTCTCAAGATGGGGAGAGAAGAGTTCCAGGGTTTTAAGAGAACGCCGATCATGGGGAATTTTGTTGGAAGTGAAGAGGATTAAGTAGGAATTGAGAAGAGATGTGAGTAGGGTAGATACAGAAGGAGATGGCGAGAGGAGAGAGAGGAGAGACGATGTGTATTCAGAGACGACGGAGGGAGGGAGCGTGTGGAGGTGGGAGACAAGGGTTTCGTGAGAAGTTGGGGAGAGGAGGTAAGGATGAAGCGGTGCAGTAGTGTGGTACTGAGCTAAGCGGATTATGTCGTCCGGGGTGAGAGGCGGTGAGTTGTTACGGTGGTTGGCGGTGGCGGTCGTCATGGTGGCGCGACCGTAGTTGGATAGCAGACGAAGTTGTGAGTGGGTTTTGTGGATTTTTCGAGCGCGGGAAAACTCGAAAATGTTTCATTTTTATTTTTGTCAAATAGTTGGTAAAAATCATATTTATTTTCGTTTCGTATTTAAACCAAATCTCCTTCCCTACTCTAAATAAATAAATAAATAAATAAATATAATCCATTTGTTTTCACGTGTAATCTTCTATTCTTCTCAACCCCTTTAAAGTAAACTTCCAAAAATACACATTTAAAACTCTCATGGCAATATGGCATTAGACTCTCCATTCCTCCACTTTAGCTTCAGATTTTCCCGATTAACCTTTTACAAATCAGCTTCCAAGAAAAAATGAACAGATCAGTTGGTTAAATGTTAAACCTCCAAAGTTAGAAAACTCCTTTTGCCCGATTCGAACCTTGGGCTTCTACTACAAGAGACATTTATCTCTACCAACCAGGCTGGTTCGGATGGCTCTAAAGAAAAATTATTATGCATGTCATGTTTATTGATTAGGAGTTTCTAACTAAGATATGTTAAACCAACAATTATGTAAGGGAAAATCCTTGACTAAGTTGTAACATCCCAATATTTAAGGAAGGAAATGGATTTCATAAGTAATTCTAAAAATCTATACAATTACGATTATGTTATCTACTCACAACGTTCGATATTGCTATTGGAAGTGCTTGAATCCTAACATCGATTGACGACTAATTTTGATGTTCGTTAGTTCTTTGATGTTGGTTGGTTCTTCCACTTTTTTCTCTTTAGTTTTATTTTCTATTTTTGTCTTTTGATTTTGAATTATCATCTTTGAAGTTTAAGCATCAACTTTTTTTACTGAATTTGAATCATCTTGTATATTAGTGATATTCTTTTTTAGTGTTCTGATTAGTATCATTGTTGTCAAAAATATGATAACATCTAATACAAATGATAAGAAACAATTTTTTTTTAAACTTGCATTAAAACTTTAATTAGCTCCGTTTTGGATGCAAACGAGCAACAAATATAATTAGAAGTCTATTGTTAATGTTTGTAGTGTTGTGTGTATGTTTGTGTGTTATGATATGTATTACATACCACTTCTAAAATATGCATGGTTCTAAAAAGCGCGCCATGGCGCGCCTCAAGGCGTGCCATTGCGCGAGGCGTGGTGTAGCCGTTACGAAAACGTCTAAGGCGGGTTTGTGAAGCGTGGTACTAAAATAATGTGTCAAAGCGCGCCTTATCGCGTTATGGCACGAGTTTTTTTCAAGGTGCGGGATTTTTTTATTTTATTTTTTGTTTTGTTTTTTTATCGAGCCTAAAATAAATGAGTTTTTGTTAACATTTTTCTATTAGATATTAATATAACACTTCTAAAAAATTCATATATTTGATAAAATTCAATAATTATATGATTTATATCTTTTAATGTATATAATATAGTCACGCCTTGAAAAACGTCATGGCTCGTCAAGGCTTGTCATGGCTTAACTTTTACCTTGCCGCCAAGCCACGCCTTACGTTATTTAGAACCTTAAAAATATGTGATTGTTTCGTCCTTTCAAGATTTGGGGTTGGAATCAAACAAACAGTAGTTCTTATTAAACATTGTAAAATGTTATACTTTTAAATCAACGGTTCTAAGTTTTTTCTAATATAGCATCTTACTTGGAGTTCTATTTCCTTATTTGTTTTATTTTAAATATTTTTCTTATTAAACATTGTAAAATGTTATACTTTTGTATGTATTTAACCGTGTGAAAGATTTTATGGTTTCATAATTTTAGCCTTGATTTTCCCATACTCGTTAAGAAGACTTTAAAATATGATATTAATTTTGATCACCAAAAAGATTTTAGATCGCGATATAAGTTTGATCTGATTTAAAGCATGGTGTTAACATATTTCTCTAGGAATACGTTAAATATAACAAAATTGTTATTTTTAGGACAACCTAGTGTCAGACCCAGACCTTCGCCCTTATGGTCTCGCACTAGGGCCTTGGTACTTGGCGCTCTTGCGCCCAAGTTCAATTCCAGACGATAATTCACGGTCTATAATAAGCTAAAAACATAGTTGGTCGCTTTCCAGAGCGAAAAGTGTAACGTTGTAACGCTCAGAGCATTGTCCTATGCCTCCTCTACACTAATAGCATATGACCACTAGTGATGCACGGTCCACCAATGAGACTCCTCCATATCTTGTCGGGCTAGACGGGACAAAGGATACTGTTGAGATCATGCTTATATAGAGACAAGTATAAAGGAGATCATTCTCCTCTAGGGGAAGAGATTGCTTTATTCTTAAAAAAAAAAAAAAAAAAAACAAAAAACAAAAAACAAAAAACAAAAACACACACACACTCTTAATCTTCATATTCCCACACATACACTCATACTAACTAAATCATCGAAGCTTCATCCCTGGATTACCTCTCGATCGTCGACTGACAATCTTTCTTTATTGTGATTACAGGGCTCGACCCATTCGGAACCATCACGATACGGCATTAAGTGCCTAGCACATATCACAACATTAGGCGTCATTCGGGCGTGTACTCAGAGTTACACAGCCTTGATACGACACTAAACGTCGGAAATGACGAGAAAAGGACGTGTAACACTCGACGGAGGAGAAATAACCCCACTCAGATCTATGTCATCACTCGACGACACACAAGCATCTGCATCAGAAGGACAAGCCTTCACCCAAACGCCAGTCGCGCAAGCGTCAGGCTCCATGGAGGACACCGCAACTATATCAATAACCGTCTTATGGAGACCACCACCCGTCACAAAAGAGCATTTGGTAACAACCACGACCGCGGCGCCATGGATAACTGTGACTCAGTTATCACAACCACCGACTTCACAGCCACAATTGTTGTTGCAGCAAGCGGGGATGAAAACTTGGTCTCTAAGAACCATGTTGTCCTCAGTGCAACACCCAATATCGAACTATCATTTCTCTCCCAACGCAAGCATGTCGCATATTCCGTTCTTCGCACAATAACCGCCGGTGTTCAATCCCTACATCCATCAGTTGCAGGGATCCATTCCCCATGTTCCACCATCGTAGGGCTCCAACCCTAACACAATATCGACGTAGGAGCCTAATTATCACTAAGCATCAACATATAAGGTCAACCCCCCCCCCCCGCACAACAGTCGCAGGGACCAAATATGCACATGCTCTAATAGCCAGGAATTGAGCTCATAGTTGCAGCAAAACATGCAAACAAGCCCACAACAACAACTGTACATATCGTAAACGGCGATGTACAATCAAACGTACAACAATCCGTATTACGCTCAACAACTCATGATGTATGGTGGATTTCCATACCCACACATGGGAAACCAAGTAAGGAGTAGCAGCTCCGCTTTATGTCAGGAACTCTTTCGATATAAGATTCCACACTCGGCGATGATACCGAACATCCCAAAGTACGATGGCACCATCGATCTGGACGAGCATATCGACACTTACGAGTGGACGGTGACGTAATTGATAATGGATAAGCGGTTCGAGGCACTACGAACTGACATCATCTCGAGCTTTGAGCAGCTAAGGTACCTCTTCCTTAATAATTTCGTGCAATTAAAGAAGGGTAAAGGAGATGCGAAATCAATCATGGCGTGCAAGCAAAATGAGGGAGAGTCAATAAGAGCATATTACGATAGATTCACTATAGCAACACTAAAATTTTACTCCCAAGAAAGCCCTGCAACACCTAAAAGAAGCTTTACACCAGCTCCCAGCCATGGCGAGCCCCTACCAGGAGAAATTTTGCAAATGTACTTGCCTGCATGCGACGAGACCATATCATCGGTACTATCTATCGAGGGGGAGAGAAACAATTACCAATATGTTTCGTAAGCAGAGCATTACAAGGTCCTGAGCTAAACTACCTGATCTTATAGAAATTGGTGCTCGCATTAATTTATGCAGCCAGCCGTCTCAAGCGCTACTTCCAAGCCCACAAGATTGAGGTCTTGACTAGTTACCGGGTAAAACAAATCTTGTTGAGACCAGAGAAATCGGGATGCCTAGAAAAATGGGTGATCGAGCTAGGCGAACATGACATAGACTATCGCCCATACAACAACATCAAGGCCTAAGCTTTGGCAGACTTCCTAGTTGAGATTCCTGACACAATCAAAGATGTGTCAAGCACCGTTCCAATAGAACCCTCAAAAACGGAGGCAAGCTAAGACATTTGGGAACTACATACTGACGAATCTGCAAACAAGGAAGGGTCTGGGGAAGGACTAATTCTCAAGAACTCCAACGGTGATGAAATTGCGTATGCATTGTAATTCAACTTCTAGGTCTCCAACAATGAGGTAGAGTATGAAGAACTTCTAGCAGGCCTCCAACTAGCCCAAGAAGTCAGAGTGAAACGTCGTGCAACCCTCAATGATTCCCTCCTCATCACCAATCAAATCAATGGAACATACGAATCCAAGGACCAAATAATGCAAAGGTACTTGGAGAAAGTGTGCGAGTTAGCACGATCACTAAAAAGCTTCTCAATCAAACAAATCCCCCAGGGAGAAAACACAAGGGTTGATACTATATGCAAACTGGCCTCGACATCTTTTGATCACCTTCAGTCCATGACCGTTTGTACCAAACACCAACGTTTTACCCAAACGTTCCTCCTTTTGGTCATTTTTCTCAGAAGCTTCCTCTTGAGATTTCTTTATACTTTCCACAATGGTCAAGACAACTTCAATTGTCAATGCTCTTGGCCTTTTCCTTTCAATATTGACTTTCCGACTAAGAGCATCAGCAACAACATTAGCTTTACCGGGGTGGTAAACTATCTCGCATTCGTAGTCTTTAAGTAATTCTAGCCAGCATCGTTGCCTCATATTCAATTCCTTCTGATTAAAGAGATATTGGAGACTTTTATGATCAGTAAAAAGTTTGCACTTCGTGCCATAGAGGTAATGCCTCCATATTTTCAGAGCGAAAACTACCGCTGCCAACTCCAAATCATGAGTCGGGTAATTCTTTTCATGCTCTTTTAGTTGTCGAGACGCATATGCTATCACCTTTTCTCTTTGGGTCAAAACACAACCCAATCCAACACCAGACGCATCGCTATAAACAGCGAAGTCTTCAACTCCATCGGGTAGAGAAAGTATCGGTGTCTCGCATAGCTTCTTCTTTAGCTTCTCGAATGCTTCTTTATGCTTATCACTCCAAGCATAAGTAGCTCCTTTGTGGGTCAAAGCTGTCAATGGAGTAGCAATCGAAGAAAAGCCTTGGACAAACCTTCGGTAATATCCGGCTAATCCTAAAAAGCTTCGAACCTCCGTGGGACTTTTCGGTTGTTCCCACTTCATTACGGCTTCAATCTTTGCTAGATCAACCATTATCCCTTCTTGGTTGACCACGTGACCCAAGAATTGGACTTCACGAATCCAAAAATCACATTTGGAGAACTTCGCATACAACTTCTCCTTCTTCAAAACTTCTAACACTTCTCGCAAGTGTCTGCCATGCTCCTCCTGGACTTTCGAGTAAATCAGAATGTCGTCTATGAACACTATCACGGATTTATCAAGGAACGGATTACAAACCCTATTCATTAAATCCATGAATGCTGCGGGAGCATTGATTAGTCCAAACTGTTGGGTTTTAGCCATAAGAACTTTCCTATGTGCGCATGCAAAACCCTATTGCTTGGATCTAGGCTTTCTAATAAACATGCTTTGAATCCAAGACTTCTAATAGCTAATTAGGTTAAATAACAATGATGAAACAGATCTAGAATCATACCTTTGAGTTCCTTGTTGATCTTGTTGTCTTGGAGCTTCTAGAGTCACAATTGTCACTCCTCTAATGGCTTACAAACACCAATAGCAAGCAAGATGATTTAGGAGAGAGGAGAGGGAATGGAATTCGACCAGAGGTTCCTTTCTTCAGGTTCTACAAGGTTGTACCCGAATTCCCCATCCCAAGGGCCTATTTATACCTTTAGACTCCTTAAGGGTTTCACCCTAAACCCTAATCGGATAATCTTCTCTTAAGGCTATCCAAATCCATTCCATAGATATCCCTATGGACGATTTTAGCTTATCTAAAGCACTTAGAATCCGTCCAAGGTGTATCCTAATGGATTTATAGTCTAAAGTCTAACTATCAAACAATTGACAGTTTATACCCTCTTATTTAATTAATCTCTTTAAGTCACCAAATTAATACCAATTAATTTATGACTTATATTAATCAAATAGTCAAATATTATTCCTTATAATATTTACTCTCTCTTATACAAATCATCCTTCAAGTTGCTATGGTGAAGGCAACCCAAAAGGACCATGCACCACCGAATATAGTTATAGCCTTAGACACTATTCCAACAGTCTCCCACTTGGATAAGTCTAGTAACTATACAAGTACAATACGGTTTGCAATCGTAGCTCTCAAAGACGCTGTCAACTCTGATCTAATCAATCTTGTCCTTTAGATAAGGGATCGTACAGTCCTCTGTTAGATATCATGCTGACAATCCTATGGAATGGTTAGTCTAGCATTTAGATTTCTCGATCTTCGATTTATTTGACATAGAACTTAATCGAACACATCAATTCAGTTCTGACCGGGCCCGGCACATAAGTCAAATCAAATCATCGAGTGGCCAAGATATCTCTTCTATCCTCTTAGGATAAAATTTACAGATAAACTTCGACTTATATGCATTTACTTATTCATTAACCAACTATACACAACAATGCGTTTTATAACATCAAGTTACTGATGCGTTTTCGCATTATCAATGCACAATCAATTAACAAATAATAAACCATATATCTAGGTTTTAAGACCATATGATATTATCGTCTTGCGATCACCTTTTATATCGTATTCCATAAAGTGATTCCAGCAAGCGCGGGTTTATTCCAATGCTCAAAACCAGTTCATAAGCACTCATGAACGTTGCAGCAACCCTTGCTATGTCTAACACCGTTTAGACACTCTACACACCAATTCATGACAATCTTCATTCATATCTACTCCCAACATATGAACGATTGTGGACCATTTGAATAATTCGATTATTTCTAATAAACTCAATTATTCTGGAAGTCAAAACATGCAAAGTGAAACAATAGTTAAACAACTAACATGTGACAGTAACTTTACTCATAAATAAAACTCCTTTATTTAATCATCAAATGTTAATTACATTTATCTATTATACGTTTCTAATACTATCTAATCTATACTAATATCATCCTTCAGCCCAATACTCCTAGCATGCTGCAAGTGCTTAACCCTACTCAG
Organism: Lactuca saligna; assembly: GCF_052625555.1. NCBI lineage: Eukaryota > Viridiplantae > Streptophyta > Magnoliopsida > Asterales > Asteraceae > Lactuca > Lactuca saligna. The sequence goes on from NC_136422.1 coordinate 152,753,699, forward strand.
TCCCTTCGTAAGCGGATCTGCTGGGTTATCTTCTGATGATATCCTCTTCACTACGAGTTGTCCTTCTTCTACGCGATGTCTAATGAAGTGATATTTTCTGTCGATATGTCGAGATCTACCATGATCCCTCGGTTCCTTGGTCAAGGCAACCGCACCTTCGTTATCACAGAAAATCTCCATGGGCTCCTTTATGGCCGGCACAACTCCAAGATCACCGATGAAGTTCTTCAGCCATATTGCCTCCTTCGACGCTTCGCTCGCTGCGATGTACTCTGATTCGCACGTTGAATCAGCTACGGTTTCCTGCTTGGAACTTTTCCATGTCACTGCTCCTCCATTTAGGGTAAAGACCCAGCCCGACTGCGAACGGTAGTTGTCCCTGTCGGTCTGAAAGCTGGCGTCACTATACCCCCGCACCTTCAAGTCATCACTCCCTCCAAGGACTAAGAACCATTCTTTCGTCCTCCGAAGGTACTTAAGGATGTTCTTCACCGCAATCCAATGTGCTTTGCCAGGGTTCCCTTGATATCTGCTAACCATGCTCAAAGCGAAGGCTACATCAGGGCGAGTACAAGTCATAGCGTACATGATTGAGCCAACTGCGGAAGCGTATGGTACTCGGCTCATTTCTGCTATCTCAGCTTCGGTACTCGGACTTTGAGTCTTACTCAACTTGGCATTTCCTTGTATCGGTAGTTCTCCCTTCTTTGAGTTTTCCATACTAAAACGTTTTAGTACCTTCTCCAAGTAAGTATTCTGACTAAGTCCAATTAGTCTCTTACTTCTTTCTCTTACTATCCTTATTCCCAAAATGTAAGAAGCCTCTCCGAGGTCCTTCATAGCGAAGCATTTCCCGAGCCAGGACTTAACCTCCTGCAGAGTCGGGATGTCGTTTCCTATGAGTAATATGTCATCGACATATAGAACGAGGAAGCTTACTATACTCCCACTGGCTTTGACATATACACAAGATTCGTCTTCGCTTCGTACAAATCCAAACTCTTTGACTTTCTCATCGAAGCAAAGATTCCATCTGCGAGACGCTTGCTTAAGTCCATAAATGGACTTCTCAAGCTTACACACTCTATTCGGATGCTTCGGATCCACAAACCCCTCTGGCTGAGCCATGTAAACATCCTCAGCCAACTTTCCGTTAAGGAAAGCGGTCTTGACATCCATTTGCCAAATCTCATAATCATGAAATGCGGCAATTGCTAGCATCACTCTAATAGATTTAATCTTCGCAACTGGTGAGAAGGTCTCATCATAGTCAACTCCGGGAGTTTGAGTAAAGCCCTTCGCAACCAATCGCGCCTTATATGTGTGTACGTTCCCATCCACGTCGGTCTTCTTCTTGAAGATCCACTTGCACCCTACGGTCTTACGTTCGGGCACGTAATCAACCAAATTCCAAACTTGGTTATCGTACATGGATTGGATCTCGCTATCCATCGCCTCTTTCCATTTCGCAGACTCCGGGCCTGCCATGGCTTCCTTATAGCTATTAGGTTCATCAAGATTTACTAGTGTACCATCACTAATATACGTGTCCCCTTCGGTAGTAATATGAAAACCATAAAACTGGGGATGAACTCTAACTCTATCAGAACGTCTAAGAGGTAAGGATTCGTCAATCGGTTCAACCGGAGTTTCCTCCTCGGGTTGAATGCCAGCGGTAGAGGTTCCTTCATCTATCGATTCTTAAATCTCTTCAAGTTCGATTTGCCTCCCACTGTCTCCTTGGTTTATGAGTTCTCGCTCTCGGAAAACTCCTCTCCTCGCAACAAAGATAACATTATCTTTCGGTCTATAGAAGAGATATCCAAAGGAAGTTTGCGGGTAGCCGATGAAAATACATCGCTCACTTCGAGGTTCAAGCTTGTCGTGAGTATCTCGTCTTACGAAAGCCTCGCAACCCCAAACCTTGATATGTGCCAACGAGGGAGCTTTCCCCGTCCACATCTCGTGAGGTGTTTTGGCAACCTTCTTAGTAGGGACTCGGTTAAGGATATGGGCGGCAGTCTCTAAGGCATACCCCCAAAAGAAGATAGGTAGTGAAGCACGACTCATCATAGAGCGAACCATATCCAATAAGGTTCGATTACGCCTTTCTGCCACACCATTCAACTGCGGTGTCCTAGGAGGCGTCAATTGCGAAACTATTCCACACTCCTTGAGATAATCGTGGAATTCAAGACTTAGGTACTCTCCTCCTCGATCGGATCGAAGCATCTTGATTTTCCTGCCCAATTGATTCTCCACTTCATTCTTGAACTCTTTGAACTTTTCAAACGTTTCTGACTTTTGCTTGATTAAGTAGATATACCCATATCTACTATAGTCATCGGTAAAAGTCACATAGAAGCGGTTCCCATCCTTCGTGGTTGATCTAAAAGGTCCACATACATCGGTATGTATTAGGTCCAATAGTCCCTCACCCCTTTCACAAGTACTCGTGAAGGGTGACTTAGTCATCTTTCCAAGTAAACAAGACTCGCATGTGTCATCTTCCCTAAGGTCGAATGACTCCAACACTCCATCCTTTTGGAGTTGGGCTATGCGTTTCTTGTTGACATGTCCAAGACGACAATGCCACAAGGATGCTTTATCCATACTAGTGGAAGAATCAATATTCAAAACATCATTTCCTAAGTTATCAACAATCATAACAGTTTCATATATTCCATTACATGGTATAGCTTCAAAGTAAAAGACACCATTTAGATAAGCCAAAATAGAACCATTCTCATTATTAAAAGAAAATCTAAATCCTTGTCTATATAAACCATGAAATGAAATGATGTTTCTAGCCATTTCTGGCGAATAGCAACAATTGTTCAAATCTAAAACTAAACTATTCTTAAGCACTAACGAATACACTCCAATCTTGGTCACAGGCGACGATCTTCTGTTCCCCATGATTAGATTGATCCTTCCTTGCTCCACATCCCTACTTCTTCTTAGTCCCTGCACATTAGAACAAATGTGATAACCACAACCGGTGTCAAGAACCCAAGAAATAGCATGTTTAGAATCGTTAGATTTGATTGCATATATACCTGCGAAAGATGGCTTGATCTTTCCTTCCTTGATGGCTTGCAGGTAATCCGGGCAGCTTCTCTTCCAATGTCCTATCTTGTGGCAGTGGTGGCACTCTGCCTCCTTCGGGTTAGAGCAGGGCTTAGAGGGATCAACTTTGGTCCCACTAGAAGAGGAACCATCTCGGGCTTTCACCTTTCAATAGTTATTTGAAAAAGCTTTCCTCTTCTTTCCCTTCCCTTGACCAATAGCCAAGACAGGAGCAGCGGATGGATTGGGAGTTGGTGCAACAGACTTGTCCTTGAAATTGCTCTCAGCAACCCTCAAGAGACCTTGGAGTTTACTTAGAGTGACCTCCTCTTTGTTCATGTGGTAGGTCATCCTAAATTGATTATACATCGGAGGCAAAGAGTGAAGCACCATGTCGATCGCCAAGTCTTCACCGAAGTCAACATTTAACTTGCGAAGGCGGTCGACATACCTTTGCATCTTTTGCAAGTGCACGGTAAGAGATTCTCCATGACCCATCTTGGCGGAAATCATGTTAGTGAAGATCTCGTAACGTTCTTGTCTCGCGTTTTGGTGGTACCTCTCCAACAAGTCTTGATGCATTTCGTATGGATACATGTCCTCGTAGGACTTTTGGAATTCGGAGTTCATGGTGGCGATCATGATGCAATGTACCTTCGTTGCATCTCGCTCATGAGTTTCAAAAGCGGTGATTTCGGCGGGAGTAGCAACTTCGGGGTTGATTTTCTCGAGCTTCTCATCGAGGACATACTCTTTATCCTCATAGCGAGCAATGGTGCGAATGTATCTTATCCATTCGCCAAAGTTCGTTCCATCGAAGGTGACCTTTTGGAAAAGGCTCATCAACGTGAAAGAACTAGCAGCAGCGTTGTTTGCGTTTGACATCTATAGAAAGGACAAAGATAGATTAGAACAAGAATCCCTAATTATCACCCAATAAGAAAAATTAGGGCTAGGATCCAACAATAACATTTACATACTAGAAAAGGGATGTCGTAATCCAATATGCAAATAAATTGAAGGTAAGTGAATGACGATTCACTAATTCTCCATCACAAAACTTAAACTTTTAGTCCTAAGTGTTTTTGAGAATTCCTAGATTTGGATGAGATTCATTGAACTATCCAATGGCGTGTTTAAATCTCGATATGCCCCTCTTGTTTGTGACTGGGATGCCGAGGATCACAAAGCGGGTGTGAATTACCATGCAAATTCACATGGTGCCTTTATTGTAACGATCACCTATTCAATGTGCCGGTAAACCACACACGCTCCATCGAACTATGATGAACAATGAATCACCCTTTGCCACCTTCGCTTAGAACCAATTAGTGTGCCGGTAAACCACACACGCTCCACTAACATCTTAGCAAGGTGCAAAGTGTAATTTCATGGGATTGCATCAATTCACTTTTCCTAAAGTAACTAAGATTGGGAAATTTAAAAAAAAATTAGTTACTTCGTATTTCTTATCATACTTTTAATGAGAGGATGAGGTTGCCCTATCCTACCCGTTCGGCTAACGACCCTCCACCAATCAAGCAAGCGGTGGGTGTGAGTGTACACCCATTAAGCGCCATTTTATAGGCCGCAACCTTATACCCACCTTATAGATCGGCTTCGTGAATGAGGCCTACTAGCGGTAAGACTAGCATTTAGTTATACATATATATATATTATTCTAGTAACATCATATAAGTATAGGGTTGCATTTTAAACTTTTCAAAATCTAGGGTTTGAAATTTAAGTTGTCTAAATTAAAACTTTTAATCACAAATATAAATTTCAAAACTTTAGGGTAGGTTTAAAACATTTAAAACATGGAGGATCAAATAACAAATAATTTCAATTAACAATTAATATCTTAATTATCTTTATTTGATTTATCTTTGATTTCTTTGAAGATAATTACCAAAATTATCAAAATAATTAATTAATTATCATATAAGGAAATTAAATATTTAATTAGTTGATAATTACCTTTAACTAGATCAAGATAACACTTATATTTATCAAAAAAATGGATTTATATTGATCTAATTAGTTTATGGAAAGTTTGGATAAGATCAACACAAAGAAATCCCGAATCTGGCCATTCCTGACGCCTGGACTCGCCGAGTGCACAAGGGGACTCGCCGAGTCAGGCCTACTCGACGAGTCCACCTTGGAACTCGACGAGTCAGTGACTCAAAACCCAAAAAATCGAATTTTGCAGGTTTGTTTCAGTTAATTAAGCATCAATTTAAAGAAAACCAGTCTAGGCTCTGATACCACTGTTGGGTTTTAGCCATAAGAACTTTCCTATGTGCGCATGCAAAACCCTATTGCTTGGATCTAGGCTTTCTAATAAACATGCTTTGAATCCAAGACTTCTAATAGCTAATTAGGTTAAATAACAATGATGAAACAGATCTAGAATCATACCTTTGAGTTCCTTGTTGATCTTGTTGTCTTGGAGCTTCTAGAGTCACAATTGTCACTCCTCTAATGGCTTACAAACACCAATAGCAAGCAAGATGATTTAGGAGAGAGGAGAGGGAATGGAATTCGACCAGAGGTTCCTTTCTTCAGGTTCTACAAGGTTGTACCCGAATTCCCCATCCCAAGGGCCTATTTATACCTTTAGACTCCTTAAGGGTTTCACCCTAAACCCTAATCGGATAATCTTCTCTTAAGGCTATCCAAATCCATTCCATAGATATCCCTATGGACGATTTTAGCTTATCTAAAGCACTTAGAATCCGTCCAAGGTGTATCCTAATGGATTTATAGTCTAAAGTCTAACTATCAAACAATTGACAGTTTATACCCTCTTATTTAATTAATCTCTTTAAGTCACCAAATTAATACCAATTAATTTATGACTTATATTAATCAAATAGCCAAATATTATTCCTTATAATATTTACTCTCTCTTATACAAATCATCCTTCAAGTTGCTATGGTGAAGGCAACCCAAAAGGACCATGCACCACCGAATATAGTTATAGCCTTAGACACTATTCCAACAGTCTCCCACTTGGATAAGTCTAGTAAATATACAAGTACAATACGGTTTGCAATCGTAGCTCTCAAAGACGCTGTCAACTCTGATCTAATCAATCTTGTCCTTTAGATAAGGGATCGTACAGTCCTCTGTTAGATATCATGCTGACAATCCTATGGAATGGTTAGTCTAGCATTTAGATTTCTCGATCTTCGATTTATTTGACATAGAACTTAATCGAACACATCAATTCAGTTCTGACCGGGCCCGGCACATAAGTCAAATCAAATCATCGAGTGGCCAAGATATCTCTTCTATCCTCTTAGGATAAAATTTACAGATAAACTTCGACTTATATGCATTTACTTATTCATTAACCAACTATACACAACAATGCGTTTTATAACATCAAGTTACTGATGCGTTTTCGCATTATCAATGCACAATCAATTAACAAATAATAAACCATATATCTAGGTTTTAAGACCATATGATATTATCGTCTTGCGATCACCTTTTATATCGTATTCCATAAAGTGATTCCAGCAAGCGCGGGTTTATTCCAATGCTCAAAACCAGTTCATAAGCACTCATGAACGTTGCAGCAACCCTTGCTATGTCTAACACCGTTTAGACACTCTACACACCAATTCATGACAATCTTCATTCATATCTACTCCCAACATATGAACGATTGTGGACCATTTGAATAATTCGATTATTCCTAATAAACTCAATTATTCTGGAAGTCAAAACATGCAAAGTGAAACAATAGTTAAACAACTAACATGTGACAGTAACTTTACTCATAAATAAAACTCCTTTATTTAATCATCAAATGTTAATTACATTTATCTATTATACGTTTCTAATACTATCTAATCTATACTAATATCATCCTTCAGCCCAATACTCCTAGCATGCTGCAAGTGCTTAACCCTACTCAGTCCCTTCGTAAGCGGATCTGCTGGGTTATCTTCTGATGATATCCTCTTCACTACGAGTTGTCCTTCTTCTACGCGATGTCTAATGAAGTGATATTTTCTGTCGATATGTCGAGATCTACCATGATCCCTCGGTTCCTTGGTCAAGGCAACCGCACCTTCGTTATCACAGAAAATCTCCATGGGCTCCTTTATGGCCGGCACAACTCCAAGATCACCGATGAAGTTCTTCAGCCATATTGCCTCCTTCGACGCTTCGCTCGCTGCGATGTACTCTGGTTCGCACGTTGAATCAGCTACGGTTTCCTGCTTGGAACTTTTCCATGTCACTGCTCCTCCATTTAGGGTAAAGACCCAGCCCGACTGCGAACGGTAGTTGTCCCTATCGGTCTGAAAGCTGGCATCACTATACCCTCGCACCTTCAAGTCATCACTCCCTCCAAGGACTAAGAACCTTACTAAGAAAGATTCGTGCAGCGCTTCAGCGCTCACCTTACTATACTAAAACTACAGAAAGAAAAGTCGAATCACGAGGGACCGAAATGCTCGGGGGATAAGGAGAGAAAGACTCTTGAATCAAAAGAATGGTGCAAGAAATATGAGAGCCCAAGGCTCTTATTTATACTAATTGAATTTTCAAAAACTACCCTCCATAATTACTTAATGACCTTTTAGTTATATAAACAACTAAACACTCCTCTATAATACTATTTTAAATGGATTTAATGATATTTGTATTAAACTAATGTCGAAAGAACTCAACATTAGTCTTATAATGACCGCATCGTCGATACCTTTCTAATGATATATACATATGCATATATATATATATATATATATATATATATATATATATATATATGTACGTATACATGATTTATACTTTATTTTAATACGTAAATATGCTATTATAATTTGTAACTCGTTCATACGAACTCCGTTTTTGACATTCTTTATATCCACGCGTAGGTGGAGACGTACTCTACAACTTTCGTTTAGACTCCGTCGGCTAATTTTGACTTTATTTTTAAAGTTATATTTTTAACAGGTCGGGACAGGATTGGTCCGTTAAAATCTCATAACTTCTTTATCCGATGTCCAATTTCGTCTGTATTTTTATCGTTACGCTACTAATAACGAGATCTTCGATTCTTGTTTAGGTTGTGTCGGCTAAAAATCAATCGATCTAAAATTCGAATTTCGGGTTGTACACTGCTAATCTGAAACTTCGAAAAATCATAACTTCTTCATACGAAGTCAGATTGGGGCGTTCTTTTTATCGATGTTCTTAGTTTAACATATTTTACGACTTTCGTTTAGAGCGCTAAGGCTAAATCTCTCTCTATCATAAATTTACTATTTTACGCTTCCCGGCGCCGTGCCAGTTCCGACGCGAAACTTCGACGGGTCATAACTTCTTCGTTATAACTCGGATTTCGGCGTTCTTTATATGTACGAAAACCTTGTGACATATTATACAACGTGGTTAAGATTATTTATTCTAAATAATCTTTTTGTAGAAAATTCGTTTTCGACCCCTATTGCCTCTAAATTGACTAGACCGGATCTGCGGGCGTTACACTTTTGCTATTGGTGTGGTTCCTAGTAACAAGTCAATTCTGAACTCCACTTGTCTACCATGTGTTAATCCAGGAAGATCTTCGGGAAATACTTCCGGATAATCACACACCACTGGAATGCTCTGCATCACCTTATTTTCCTTCTTAGCATCAATCGCGAATGCTAAATATGATGTACATCCCTTGGTCAAACACTTTCTAGCTTTCATTAGGGAAATGATTCCAGAATTCACTTTGCGTTTGTCCCCATACACCATAAACGAATCTTTTCCAGGCGGGTTTACTTTAACTATCTTCTTCTTGCATAATATTTCGGCATCATTGGCGCTAAGCCAATCCATTCCTAACACAATGTCGAAACCATTAAGTTCGATAGGCAATAATTCCTCGTGAAACTTATTCCCATTAAGGTCGATTAAGATGTTTTTCATACGATGGCTAACAAGTACAAACTTGCCACTAGCAACTTCGACTAATAAGGCATTATCTAGTCTATCAATAGGCAAAGCTAGCTTTCTACCAAACTCATGCGAAATAAAGGAGTAGTTGGCTCCAAAATCAAACAAAATTTGAGCAGGTAATTCGTTAACGAGAAAGGTACATGAAGCGACATCAGCTTCATCTTTTGCAGCCTCAAGTGTCATCTGGAAGGCTCTTGCCTTCGACTTTGGTGGAATGTTGGGCCTAGCTGCTTCCTTCTTCTTCGGACAGTCTTTCAAAATGTGTCCCTCTTCATTACAACCAAAACACATCCTTTTGTTGTTCGGACATTCATTGGCAAAATGTCCAACCTTTCCACACTTGTAGCAGGTTACATCCCCGCTACATTTCCCAAAGTGTTTTTTCTTACACTTATCACACCACTTCGCTTCGCCTCCTTTTCCTCCAAACTTTTTCGAATCAGATTTCGAAAATTTGCCTTTCTTACCAGAACCAGATGTTCCATCAAACTTCTTATTCTCACCAACATCAACCTTGTCGGTGGTTCTCCCCTTAATCATGTTCTCAACAGACTTGGCAGCCCAGATAGTTGCCTCTAGAGTAAGTGCCTAACGTACTGGCACCTCGTACTCCCATGGGAGTCCCTTCGCATACCGGTCCACCTTTGTCAGCTCATCTGGAACGATGCGCAAAGCAAACTCCATCTTATCGGTGAAGTTATTGGTGTATTCATCAACTGACATGCTGTCTTTCGTCAATGTCAGAAACTTGTTCTCTAGTTCCAACAGATTTTGAGCCGAGCAGAACTTGCGCTTGAACTGCACCAAGAACTCTGCCCAAGACAATTGCAGTGGCTCATTAGGGCTTAAAGTCTTCCCTAGAGTGTTCCACCAACGAACGGCTCCACTTCGGAACTGTCGCACTGCATAGATAGTTTGCAACTTACCTCTGCAGCCACAAGTCATGAAGGCTAACTCCTTTTCGGAGATCCAATCCATAACCCCAATCGGATCCTCCTTTCCATTGAAGGTCGATGGTCTGCAAGTTAGAAATTCCTTGTACTTGCATCCGATTCCATCATTCCTTCCATCACAGTTGTCTTGCCTAACTATCGGTGGGTTGGCTTGACCAACAGACCCACTAAAGTTTCCACCTTCCGAGTGTCCTTCATTTAATTCAGGCTCCTCCACACGAATTGACAGTTCTTCACGATTCTGTTGAAGCAACCGTCTAGTTTCATCCATCTGATGATCGAACATCGTCTGAATCATCATTTGCACACCAGCCATGGTTATTGGCTCAGGTGCTGCTGCTACGACAGGTATTTGTTCAATCACTGGTGGTTGATTCCTGTTTTCGTCAGCATTTCCAACTCCACTTCTTGTTCTCACCATTTTGATCTACACACCGAATAAGGTGAAATTAGATCCTCAATCACGATAGATATTCAAATCATTCTTATCACTCTGAAACGTTTACATGCTAGTTCTAATATCGTAGACGTACGCTTAGAATCCTACACACATAAGGTTTCTAGATCCGATCGGCAACAGACCATAGATCCGTAAAAATAATATCATATATTGCAACATATAACATTTAGCACATAAAGCATTTTAGGCAACTTTCCTAAAATAAACTAGTGCTCATGTCTAAAACATAACAGACACACATCTCAAAATTCCACTTAGCATTCTAAGTTTAAGTCTAGAAATCCTACAAATTCCTAGTTCGCTTAAACTAATGCTCTGATACCAACTGTGACATCCCCAAAATCTCGGCCAGAAAAGACCGATTTTCATTTATGCTTTAAAAATATTTTCAGAGTAAATCCTTTTGATTTGAAAGGGTTGCGGAATTTATTCCCAAAAACAAAACATGATAAAACAATGTTTACCAAAGCATTTCATAAAAGAAATGTATTTTCATTATAATCAAAACTCGGGGTGTCATGTTCCGATACAGACCAATAAGCATAAACGATAACATTACAAGTCATTCAACAAATATAAACATATACAGACTTGTAAACAAAACAACTGATGGTTCATCCATCTCATGCCCTTGCGCCACTTCCTGTAATACAAATAAAACTGAGTGGGTCAGGCTTGGGAGCGTGGTGAGCATATAGGGTTTTCAACCCACAATAAATAAACATATTTAATTTTCACCAACCAACAATAACCCAATTACTCATTCCCGTTATTCTCACTTTAATGTCCCTAAGACAACTAACATAAGGGACCTAGTCTAAGAATATTTCATCGGGGCGACAACACATGCTTCAGGGGTACCTCAGCAATACAAGTCAAATAAGGCAACCATGAGGGGGATGGAGTACAGCGAATGAACACCCAAGTTCATTAACACCTATAGGTGGCGAACCTGATAATGTTCCACAAGACTGTCTAGAATATCCCGTGGTCGTCATCTAAACTCCGCTAGATGACTAAATCAAACAACAATGAGGCCTCTCATCTGTTTATTACACACCAACTATCTACCCATGTTCTACCCAACATATTAATAGATAAAAATATACATTTGTATACATAGTTTAAAAACCTGTATAGCATGCTTTAATCAACACATATTTCACATAACAGATGAGGCACACACACATAACACTTATCTCATAGAGAATAAATCATATCTATGAGTTAGAAGAAAGTGAATACACATTCACACACATAACCACAAAATTATACACATAATACGTACTCCGTATAAAATACTTCATAATTATGTGTTAGAAGAAAGTAACTACACTCACTTGATCAGAAGATGATCGGACAACACTACGACTTGCAGAAGTAGTAATCCACAGCAGATCTGGAAGATCTCTACAAAAATCGAACTACTCGCGGGCAGAGCTTCGGCTCGGGAACCACACTTCTCGGGATCTTCGGGATCTCGGGACTTGCTTCAGGGCTCGAGAATATTACCGGGGCTTCGGGATGGCTTCGGGGGTTTACGCGCAGAGCTTCAGCACAAAAACGAGAGGAAATTAGCAAATAAACCCGGAACCCTCGCATCCTATTTATAGGAGGCTGGAGCCTCGGAGTACGCGGGGAGTACAAGCGTACGCGGGGCGTACGCGTCTGAATTCGTCACTGCATGCATCATCCGAAGCCACTTGCTGCGAATGTCGACACCTTTGGAGTACGCGGGGCGTACTTCGGATCGGATTGTTGACTCCCCTTCAGATAATGCCGGATTTAAAGATTTAATTTAAATACAAAATATTTAATAAACTTCGGAAATTCATATCTTCTTCATACGAACTTCGTTTTCGACGTTCTTTATATCCACGCGAAGGTGAGACTACGCTCTACAACTTTTGTTTAGACTTCGTCGGCTAATTTTGACTTTATTTTTATTATTTATTTTTAATAGGCCGGGACAGAAAATTTCGTTATAAATTCATAACTTCTTCGTTTGACGTCCGTTCTCGCCTAACTTTTTATCGTTTTGATACTAACAACGAGATCTTCGATTCTCGTTTAGATCACTAAGGCTAAATATCACTCTAACGTAAATTTCACTTTTTACGTTATTCAGCGGTGTCGGTTCTATCGCAAAACTTCGACATGTCATAACTTCTTCGTTATAACTCGGATTTCGGCATTCTTTATATCTTCGGAAACCTTGTTTCAACTACTACAACATTATCTAAAGATATCAAGTTTATTTTACACTTAAATTTTGACGCTTATTTTTATTCTTAATTAATCAAACCACATAATTAAGCAATTAAACACAAAACACATAATACTCAAATAATACAATCTTATTATTTCAAAACGGGTTACAAAGGTTAACCTAGACCATTACATTGCTAAAAATGGAAAGCCCGGAAACACATGCGTTACACAACTGTAAGCCCGAAAGCTTAGTGAGATACCCCCAAAATACCAACCACATATACACCCTTACAGGCTACGACCTTCCGGTCCAAAACATATTTGCCTTCCGGCCCATAACATATTGCCTTCCGGCCTATAGCGTAAAAAGCATACATAACATAACTGAACATAGAACAACCATGCATATCGGGTCTATTGTGTGACTGGTCCGCCGTATCGGGCCTTTAGTCCACTGGATCCACCCTCCGAGTCTAGTCATGTCCTTCGAGTCTACAGTGTGGTTGGTCCGCCCGCACCGGGCCTTCAACCCACCTGGTCCGCTCTCTGAGTCTACAGTATGACTGGTCTGCCCGCATTGGGCCTTCAGTCGGCCTGGTCCACTCTCCGAGCCTCGGTACGTCTGGTCCGCCCTCGTGGGGCCTACAGCCTATCCGGACCGCTCGTTGGGCCTTCGGAATAACCGGTCCGCCCTGAGTATCTTGGCCTACAACACAAAGCAGGACCCGCCCATCTCCAGTCCAAACAACCATGTGCACATAACATACAATCATATAACAGTTATAGTCAACAAACCGATCAAGCAGATCACATAACATATCATTACCCTAACCAGGTTACCGACCTAACCGGTCACTAGCATAGCATCACTCTACATATTGGGAAACCGATCTTAATCAGGTCTCTAGCATATACCATCCTAGCTACCAGGATGCAGACATATCAAGCAATAACATAACAACCATATCCGAATCACAATCCAATAAAGGGTCGGCCTTGGTGCCTTAGACCCTGTCGATATAGTGAGGATAACTCACCTCGCGAATGCCGATACTCTGAACGGAAGAAGCAGACTCTCGAACCACCAACTCACCGCAAATCCCGAACTAACCAACATAACAAGCATAAGCATTAGGTCAACATACTTCCACTTATCGGGCCAAGACCAAAGTCCTAATCTCACACAAAGTCCAACATTGGCCCAATTTACAAAATTGGGCCCACCTCACCAAATGGGCCTAGATCCAATATCCATAATATTAATTGGGCCCAAAATACTCTATTCATAATTTCCAGACTTGGCCCAAACACCAACAACCGACAAATGGCCCAACACAAAAGCCCAAAAGAAAGTCCACAGGAGGAGTACGTTGGGCGTACTCTCCTTGGTATGGTGGGCGTACAGCAATGATCGCCAAACGAAAACGGGACACTGGCCCGCTACGCGGGGCGTACTCGAAGGTTACGCGGGGCGTAACTGCGAGATCCATTAAGTCCTTTCCAATCTCTTAATGGCTTAAGCTCTTAAGCCCAAACTTCAGATCCATAGATCAAACATGACTAGAATTCATAAAGTCTCAGACTTTATCACTTGGGATGTCCTTAAGCTCTTAATCCAAGGTCTTAATCCAATAAGACCTATATAACTCATTCATGGAACAACTACAACCCTTGGGACCTCATTTTTATCACTCAAGACCTCTCAAAGGGTCTGAAAGGACAGATAATCTTGACCAAATCGAACTATGCAACAAGATGAGGACTTTTGGGACAAGAATGATAACAAAGCTTCAAAATACATAGATCTATGCAATATGAAGGTCAAGCAAGAAGCTTTATACCTCAAACAAGCTCCAAAGGGTGGTATTTCTTCAGATCCACAAGTTCCACACGTTCTTCTTCTTCTTTGACAACTTCCCTTTTCTCCTTCAAGCCTTTCTTTTACCAACAAGAGCTTTCCAAGGCCAAACACACCCAAATAAGAGAGGATACGAGATCTAGGGTTTCTCTGAGGTTGAAGATGAGCATAAGGAGGTTGAGGGGTGAACCAACATGTTCCTTATATACTGGCTGACCCTAAAAATAGGGTTTGGGGTTTCTGAGAGTACGTTGGGCGTACCTCCCTGGTACGCTGGGCGTACTCACCCGGGCACCCGCAACCTTTTGTCCCATTACGTTGGGCGTACGTCCAACTTATGCTGGGCGTACCCAGCCACCTTTCAAAACTTACATGCATGCCATGCATGCATGGGATCCTTTCCTTCTTATCCCACAATGGACTATAAACAATGATCAACTTCGAGGCACCGCAACTCCTCTAATCCAAACCCACTCTCTCAAATAACTTTACATTCATACGAGGGTGCCGAGAAGCCCAAAACTTCCAACACATACACCCACCCAAAACCTTCTCGGATGAACTCATTTCTCGAAAGGGACCATAATTACCTTTCTCTTAAATCTCAGGGACTCATAATTAAACACCTGAAGAACGGGGTGTTACAAAGGAAGTCTTAGTTGATATTCTCTTTCGAAAAGCATCAACAACAAGCAAATTGATGTTATAACAACAACTCCAAATTGGACCAAGCCCTTTACATACAACCTCCTACATGGGGTCCTCATGGATGATATCGTATAGGCTAGGAAGGTCTATGTCAAGGTTCCATAGTTCATTGTAAGGGACACACAATTGTACAAAAGGGGATACCTGACACCATAGCTAAAGTGCATCAACCACCCGGAGGGCAATCAGTTTTAGAAGACAGCTACGCAGGGGAAGTCAGAGTGCATGAAGATGCGTAGGCATTCACCGAGAAGATACTTCGCTGTAACATCCTGATTCCCAGGTATGAGAATTATTTCCTTAAGCATGTTTTTCCATTTGAACTTGGCGTGTTGGTAGCCTCAATACGGCGTGTTGAAGGACTTTTGGGTCGTATATTTTTATGGACCAACATGGTGAGTTGGTAAGGGGAACTCGGCGTGTTGATGGCTGGATGAGAAACCCTAAATTTTAGGGTTTTGTACCCTATATAACCTCTTTAAGTCGTTAGGGTTGATCTTTTTATCAGCCTCCAAACCCTCATATCAGCCCTTGTGAACCCTAATCATCCTTCCCTCTCATATTGTGAACTAGTGTGGGATTTTGAAGCAAAATAAGAAGAAATTTGGAAGAGGGAAGTAAGGATCTAGCAAGAAAAGCTCTCATCTTCAGTTTGAATATCTTCTAGACCTTTGTAATTGTCCAAGATCCGATTTTTATTCCTCTATGTATTATGAAAATAATATATTAATTATAAGAGTTATTATTTAATTGATAATTGATTAGAAATTAACTATAATTAAATTTGGGCTTAATATATTTAATTAAAAGTGAAAGGTCTAAAGTGCAATTGTTCAATAAGTGAACAAAAAGACTCTAGAACCTTCCACCACAGGGTGACGATTTTAAAGGGATATTTTTGGGTTTTTAGAATATCTCATGTGGATAAATAAGGAATAAGATAAATACCATATTTAAAATATTAATTTAATATTCAAATCAGGGTTATCTAGGGTTTTCTTAGACCACTATATAAAGACCCTTAAGCCTTATATTTTCGGCTACTCATACCTCCATAGAGATAATTGAAATTCTCCCATGCCTTCTCCTTTCTCTATAGTCTACCTTCTTGCTAGTTTGAGTGTGAGCTATTAGAGACACGATAATTGTGGTGCTTGCTTCCAAGAGATCTACAAGAGAATGACTATTTTGTTATTTTATACAATAACAATAAGGTATGTAAACCTAAACCATATTATGATTTTTCGAAATATACCTAAGGTTTCTAGGGTTCCTTATTTGATGTTCTTAGTTATAGGTTCAATAATGAAAACATAGATCCTTAGGTTGCATGTGAACTTAAGGGTTTTTACTTTATTTGTTTTTCATAAAACCTATTAGTGGTATTAAAGCATTTGGTTTGTTTTCAATTGAGTTGCTATAATTATTGAATTTGATCAATTAGGGTTTATGGAAATTAAACCCTAAAATGCCAAAAAATTAAACTAGGTTTAGGGTTTATCGAAACCCCAACCCCTTCCCCTTAGATTATGAAATTAGGGTTAGGGTTTTGAAACCCTATCTTTCCTCCCCAAGTTTTCGAAAATTGCTAGTTTGTTAGGGTTTTCCTATTTTAGATAGTTGTTAGTTTAAGAGAATGAATGTAGATCTGATGTGAGAAGATACACATCTAAAAAAGTATTAAAAACTCTTCAAAAACCCTTTAGATCTAGTATGCTTCTTCATAAGTTGTTCATATCTGATGTAGATTTAGCAATTGTCAAGTATAGATCACTAAATAATTAGAAAATTACACTAGACTCGTGAGAAAGATTAAAATACAAAAATATATCACCTCTGATCTTTAAAACTTAAAAAACAAATATTCTTCAATATCAAGCTCTGATACCAATTTTAGGAACCCAGATTCACACAATATGAGATGACAATGCGGGAATTAAAAACAATAGATGAATCAATCTCAGATAAACAAGAAATCAGTGAATTATGTCTTCATTCATATGATCATCAGATCTGATTATAATGGAGAAACCTCATATGAAAAGATGAACTCTCACTTTCTCTATCAATGAGACAAAAACAAAAATTAAAGTGAAAAAGGAGGCACACTAAAAATAAAAATGACCTAAACTATTTATAGTCCTAGGGTTTATAATAAAAAAACCCTAAACTAATAGGTCAAAAAATAAAAAAATAAAAATCATCGTCAAATATTTTAATATCTAACATAATGAACTTTATTTAACAAGAAAATTAAATTAGAAAGACAGTATTATAAATTTAAAAGTTTAAATGTATTATATGATATTATTTATTATAAGTAAAACGTTATTACAACATGTGTTCTCACATGTTAATAAAAGACATTTTCGTCAAACCTTACTGCTTTTGTCTTGGCCACCGGACATCATGTTGCAAACAAGAAGAAAAAAGTTTTCTCATTGTAAATGTTGGATTTTGGGGATCTTAAACTTTATTACTTACTTTGATTTTTTTTAAAGGCTAGGATTTTTGGAATGTTACATGCTCTAGTATTATTTATAAGGTTGCACGGTGTCGTGTGCGAAAAGAAGAAAAAGATGGGGGAGGTATCAACGATACTTCCATGAATACCATTTTGTGGCATGCAAATTCGTGAAAGATGTAGTTTGAATGGGTTACTTAGCTCGTGCTACCACACTATTCTCTTTTCTCTCCACTTGAATCATAGCATTAAACATTGTATTTAAAGGTATATGTTTAGATAAATGTATTTTCACATGGTATGGGTGGGGAAGATTGGAATTAAGATGATATATGAAAATGCTAATGTGAAGCCTACGTGGCATGTAGGTTTAGAAGGTTTGAAGCGATTCACTACCTCCACCTTAAACTACTGTAATTTCAATAAGTATAAATAAGTTATACATCATTAATTTATGTTATCATCTAGTAAAGGTTATTGTTTTGAATTCGTGTAATGTTAAAGACTGTAAATTTGTTAGTAAAATGTTGAAATAATTATATTTTAAATAATTATAGAAAAATAAAAACAATAAGATATACTATAAATTTTACATGAACGTTTTTGAGTATCTCGAAATGATTGTTAGAAGCGATGTATCTATGTAACAAACTCGAACAAACAAACTTAAAAAACTATATATATACACTACGGATTTGGCAATAAAATTGAGATTGTTACACTACTAGGGTACGTGGTGAGTTGGAATATCCGAGTTGATTTCGAGTTTTAAATATAAATCAAAATACGTAAATAGATTTAATTTGTCCCAAATAAACGTAAAGTTCAATTTCTATAATTTAGCTATCAAGATTCAAAGACATTCCAAATTATATAACCTTAACATTGATAAGTTTGAGTTGTTAATTTCGTATCCACTAGCCAGCTTTTATGTAAACATATGAAGTTATGGCTTTTTATATGGATCAAACCTTCTGCTATAAAATAAGACAATATGTATATGGTAAAATGATCATAAATGGAGGTTTAATATATCAAAATAATCACAATTTCATCTGATATTATAAAATACCCATGTGATTTCTGAATGTTTCCACGAATTCCATGTCCTATTCTAAAATCGTAAAGATAAAATTGCAAAAAAGTCCCTGTGGTATGCAAAATTTTGGGGTTTTAATCTAAACCCTGAGTTTTTTGGATTTACGGTTCTTTTAGAGTGGTTTGTACGTGGAATTGGTTTCCGGACTTAACTTCCATTAACTTGATGTTCTTGACCCTCTCATGTGCCTCTCACATGAGGGTATATTTGTTTTTTTACTTCTAAGGAACCATTTTTGCATTGAAATAAATATATCATTCTTAAAAAAAAAAAAAAAATTAATACCTATTTATTTATTTTATTTATTTATTTTAATAATTAAAAAAAAATTCTCTCTCTCTCTCTCTCTCTCTCTCTCTCTCTCTCTCTCTCTCTCTCTCTCTCTCTCTCTCTCTCTCTCTCTCTCTCTCTCTCTCTCTCTCTCTCTCTCTCTCTCTCTCTCTCCATTTTAGATCCAAACTCGATTTCATATTTGAAAAATGATTTCATGTTCTGGGGAATGGAGAAATGGGCACACAACATAATCACCATCATCTTTCCCGTATCATCACTCTCCTCTATTGCTAAATCCATCTTTAATTTTAGAAACCCTAACTCCAATTTACCCCCACCCCCAAATTTACTCATGTCAATTTGTACCTCCCATCCGTTGGTGAAGCACTATGGTCCAATGGTCGCTGAAGATCTTGATCTAAATCTGGAAGATGGTGGTTTCATCTGAAAGAGGAGCAACACCTGAGAATATAAAAGGATTTTGTTAGTCGGGGTTCACATCAGACACAACAAGGCGGAAATGGGTTTGGAAGGAAACGACTGCAACAACAACGACGGTGGAAGGAAAGGGTGTTTGTTCGTCGGAGTTCACATCGGAAATATCAAGGCAACTGTGGCGTTGAAAGGGAAAGATTGTGTCGACGAAGACAGTGGAAGGAAACAATATGATGTTGCGGTGGTTGCTCGTACTTATCTAGGGCTTGATAGTGTATGAAATTGATGTGGTGAGAAATCTGATGGTCGATTGGTAGTTGGGTGTCCTGTCACATCTCTAATTTCTAGCTACCTAATGGCTTCCGATAGTGAATGTGGTATATATATATATATATATATATATATATATATATATATATATATATATATATATATATATATATATATATATATATATATATATATATATATATATATATATATATATATATATATATATATATATATAACGACTTTCAGTTTTAGTCTAATATGCAGCTACCTCAAAATCTATTTAATTTTTTGATTTATAGCTTGCATCTTGCAGTGGCACACTGTGAAGATCATCGCCTGCTTCCCAGATTTGTTCGCAAAGGGGTTTTTAGATGGTAACTCAAGAATTGAACCCTAAATTTGAATCTAAACTGAAGTTATGCGTGTTTGTATGTATGAATCCCCACAAATGGAATCAGATATTGAGTTTTTGTTTTGTTTATGTTTTTTCATTTTCGAAATCGATTTGTGCATGTATTTTTGTTTTTGGAGAATGCGTGTGTTCTCATTTCTGGAAATCAATTTATTTGTGGGTGTTTAACCCCATAAATTGATTTGTATGTGGGTGTTCTTGAATAGCATGTATGGTATGGATTAATTGATGATAGTTCGGTCTTGTGTACCAGAAGAACATTAGGGTTCTACTTTGGTGGATGCTATCGGATTTGGTGGAGAGAGAGAGAGAGAGAGAGAGAGAGAGAGAGAGAGAGAGAGAGAGAGAGAGAGAGAGAGAGAGAGAGAGAGTTTTTATTTTTTATTTATTAAAATAAATAAATACGTATTAATTTAAAAAAAGGAACATATTTTTTCAGTGCAAAAATAGTCATTTAGAAGTGAAAAGACAAATATACCCTCATGTGAGAGGTACGTGAGAGAGTTAACAGCAACAAGTTAACGGAAGTTAAATCCGATGACCAAATCCACATACAAACCACTCCAAAAGAACCATGAATCCAAAAAACTTGGAGTTTAGATTAAACCCCAAAAATTTGCATACCACAGCGATCATTTTTGCAATTTTGTCGATGGTAAATATTGATCGCATTAAAAAAAACAAGAGTTGTGTTTTCCTAAAGTTTTTGCTTCATTCCAAAACAAATGGACCAAAACTGTATTTTACTCTATTATTATCTTGATATATCAAAGATGACATCGGGAAATGGAAATCCCGTGGCAGGCTGGCAACATTGGATTTGTGACCCTTTAAAAAAGGCCACGTGGAAGAATTTCACAATGTATCCAAAGGATGAAGTTTGATTGGACAGTGATATTGTGGAAGTGACAGTCAAGAGGAATAGAGGATACATGATACGGATCACACGGCTACTATCATTGATACTATCGAGAATTGTGAGATTAGAAGAAAGGATATGGCTTTGGAACTGAGCTGCATTTCACTCGCACGAGAAAGCGCGTGCTCTCATTCGCTTATCGAAATGTTTTTTTTAAGGGAAATCTATATTATTAGATTGGTGAATATTTAAAGATATCAAAAAGTTATGTAGTACTCCGATCTTATGAGGATCTGTCCTGTATGAGGGTATTTGTTGAAAAAAATCGGGGATGGGGGCGAGGGTTGGTAGTCCCGTCCTGAAACCTTGTGGGAGCCCCGTTAATAAATTATATAAATTAATATATATTAAATATATAAATATAATAAACTATAAAAAAAATTATATATAGAAATTCAACAAAAAAACATGTTTTTAAGTTATTTGTTATAAAAAAAATAGTTTCTTTTAACCCAAACAAAAACTTATTTTAGCTCAAATAAGGTAATCCAAAATCAATCGGGGGCGGGGGCATGGAAACGAGAAAATTTTGGAGGTTGGGGTGGGGGATGCAATCCCCGTCCTGTTTGCCCCCGTTGACATCTCTGTGAACATTTTGGTGGAGAGAAACTTGTACATGTTAATCTAACACGAGTTTCACACCTAATGAGTTTGAGAAGCGAAGGTTTTACTGCATGACAAACTGATTTAAAAGCTTGTATCCAACATGTTTTAGTATAGTTAGTATTGCTAGTGATACATGATGAGTTCTTTTTGCTTTTTGAGATTGGAGGTACGAGGTGCACACTTAGATAGTCTAATGTGTATTCATGTATACATAGGTCCGAGGGCAACATCCCTTTGTACAAGGTTGCAAGGGGCAGCGCCCCTTGCGGAGTCTAGGGGCATTTCCCTGAAACCTAAACACATTTCTATATCAGAAAAGAGTCTAGCCATACAAATTCTCGCCAAAATTAGGTTGTGACATCATGATGATGTGTGATTCAATTATGTCTAAATACCCATATTTCAACCTTTTTTTGCACCAAAATGGATGTAACCATCGTAAATCAACTTTTAGCCGATTTTCTATTGATATATAAGGTTGGCTGAAGTTCCAAACTTCATTTGGAACATATACAAACAAAAATATATCATTCAATCTTTCTGTCTCTCAAAACAACACATCAAACAAATGTATTGTGTTTCACAATTCAAATTAGGCATGTAATTCGAATTGGTTTTGCTCTCGGATCATCCCACTTATGAATTCGTGTATCCAAGTTTTTGATACATTTGGTTTCCTAACACCAAAATCGGCGACAATTCTAAAACGAGTACAATGGGTCATGCATTCTAATGCTACAACCCTAATATCGGTGGATGTAGTTTTTAAAGAGTTAGTTTTGCAATCTAAAAATGAACAATTGCACAACTTATTGCTCGTTTGTCTTCCATCTTGTTATAAGTTTATTTAGCAAGATTGTTGGTTTTTTATTGATGTTTGATGTTAGGAGTTTATATTCATGTTGTTTCTTTTTATTTTTACAAGTAACCACTTTGATCTTTTCAAATTTTTATTAAACTATCTCGCTAATAACATGTTATATGATTTTTTTTATAATTTAATAAACATAACATTGTCTGCTATTGTCCTATCGATAATTAACATCAAAGAAATTCCACATTTTCATGCATTTAACCATGATGGTAATAATCAACAAAAGGAAACAATCCATATCAAACTTTCATAAGTACACATTCCACACTACACAAACGCTAGCTCTGGTCAATGGGTTCTACCTCTCATCAATGGGTTGTTAAGAAGTCCTGGCCAAGCGTAAACATGTATAAAAAAAACAAGATTATTGACTAAATATATATAAAATAAAAAGATTAATGTGCGCAATAAATCTTGTAATAATGAGTCATAATGATAGTTAAGTTCAATCACAAGACATACAAAATAAAATTTAATTTATACACATATCAAATTACGTTACATTTACGATTAATTAACCCTAATAAAAATATAACATGTAGATAATACCTTAATCATAAAGTATTTATGTATTTCGTGTGTTTGTAAACGTTGATTTACAAGAAAACCATTCAATGTCTACCGTTTTGTCATTGTGGCGTATCCACATATTGTTTTGCTCTATCTGATAAGTCTTGTTAATAGTAGACTAAATACATACAATCAATCAAATAGATCATATAATAATTGTAATATAAACATTGCTAAGATACCAGATAATTTATAAAAAAAAAAATTATACTTTATTTACTATTATTTATTTTTATTTTAAATAATTAATATTTTTATTATTTAATTATAACAATACACCTTAACAAATACCAAACAGACAATAAAAAAAGATTGAAAAAAACAGCGTGACTGAAGAAGAAAATAAAAATAAATAAAAACAATGTATTAAAAATAAATAAATAAATAATATAATAAGTAAAAAAAAAAACTATCATAGGTGCATTATAGTTTGAGGGGAGAAAACGACATTAAAGGATATGTTACTCATTTAGATTAATGTTTCCATGTTAAAGCGTCAATCTATTTAATTTAATCATTTCAAGGGTCCATCTATTTATGCTATTAAAAGTTTAGGGTCACCCCTCTTAAAAACATGACGTTCTTCTTGTTTTTCAGTTATGATGCAAAATTACTTCAATCCACTTGTTTTTTCAGTATTATATCTTTTATTATTTATTTTATTGGCTTTCATGTTTGGTAAGAAATAGCCAATTTTTTATAATTTCATTTTTGAAAACTATTTATACTTAAATAAATTAAATTGCTTCTTACTTTTTATACGTACAAATATTCCTACCCAATAAAATTATGGTAAGTGTCACCATTTCATATTTTTTTAACTAACTCATTAAGATTATATTATGAATATATCAATTACAATTAAATTGAATGATGATTTATCATAATTTTAGTAGGTAGGAATAATTGTAGGCATAAAAGGTAGGAGGTAATTTAATTTCTCTTATACTTAAATATGATGATATTATCTATGTTTTAGGGGTTGTAATTAATAATCTTTCTATTAGGTAGAGAATATTTTTATAATTATAAAACACATTATTATACTAGTATATGCCCGTTAGAGAATGCGAGTCTTTCGAGAGAAAGATAGAGAACGGAGCAATTTTCTGAGTTTATAAATTCACTAGGCGAATGTCTGCGCGTTGCGCAGAAACACCTATATAGTTGAAATCTTTACAAATATATGTTTTTTTAAATATAACAATAACATTGTTGTTAAATTTGATATAATAATTCGTATACTAAATTGATATAATATATTGATTATTTTGAAATATATGATAATATATACATCTATTATAACTGCATAATCTCAACCGTTTGAATGACTTCTACTCGCGAGTTACTCATAAATAAAATTAAATATAATATATGACTTAATGTTATTTATAGTTGTTGTTATTGTTAATTAATTTTTTAAAATTTATTTGGTTAACACTTTAATTTCTATAATTATAATCGTTTAAAACATCAAACATTGTTTTTTTATTTTAAAAACAACAGTATAATCATTTATATAGAGTTATATTTAACTATTGTTATTGTAAGTTATTTTAAGCTACTTATTTGAAAACTTTTTAACGATTATACAAATATCTTTAAGAAATATTTTAGTTAAATAGAAATTATAATTCAGTTTTTGCATTTATCACTACAATTTATTACTTTTAACTATTCACAAAATATTCATTGAGTTTTTTAAGTAGAATTGAAATTTACATTTAAGTTGACACTATAATGTTATATTTAAATTAACAGTTTAAGTATTTTATCCAAACTATTTAAAAGTTGTAGCTTTAAATTGATAATGGTTTACATAGAACAACATCTTAATCTAATTAATTAAGTATAACCTGTTAAAAATTAAAGACATAACTTTATAAGTAGAAGAAAAGATATTATTTTAACATTGAAATTTAATTTATTTATGATTACACTTTAGGTTTGATATTTATTTAACCTTATTAACCAACTTATAATTATTATTAGAAAGACACTACAATTTATCACTTTTAACTATTTATAAAATATTATTTTGGTTATTTATGTTAAACTAAAATTTATATTTAAGTTGGTCCTGTAATGTTATATTTAAATTTATAATTTAAGTATTATATACAAATTGTTCAAAAGTTGTAGCTTTAAAATGATAATGGTTTACACCCAACAATATATTAAAACTAATATATTAAGTATAATATGTTAAAAATTAAAAAATATAAATTTATAAGTAGAAGTAAATATATTCTTTTAATATTGAAATTTAGTTTGTATATGATTACACTTTATATATGATATTTATTTAATCTTATTAACTAATTTATAACCATTATTAGGAATAAATTGAAAAGTCATGAGAGTTTCAAATGAATGGGGTGAAGGGAAAAATGCTAGCTTTATAAGATATAATAGGCGAATGCCCGCGCGTGGCGCAGTGAGATAATTATGTAGTTTAATATGGTTATATATGGTTTAATGTATTGTGAATAAGCCATACATAAAACTTGTATGCAATTAAATAGCATGTATATTTTTTGATTTACATATTTTTTATCATAATAAATAATGAATTTTTTTTACTATTAGTTTAAAATTTTAAATGTAATTTTTATGTACATATTAGTATCTAATGTAATTAGTTGATGATTGATTAGATATGGATTCTGATTTGTGGTCGTCTATTTATGTTGAACCTCATAAAAATATATATTCAACGACTATTATTAGTTTTACTAGAATAGAAAATTGTGTCGTATTTTAAGTAAATATAAAAAATCTCATTCTCAATCTATTTTAAGATAGTAACATATTTTAAGTTAATGTAAAAAATCATATTCTATAACTAATGAAATTAAAAAACAGAGCCAAAATTTTTAACTATAATAAAGTTGATTCCAATTAAAATGTACTCAATCGAAGATAATATTATTCAATAAACATCATAAGATATTACATTATATTCAAATTACAAACATCATTTTTGTAAGAATCATTCAAAATATATGAGATTATAGTGCCTAATACAACAATGTAATAACCAAATGACCCTAACATATTTTAAATGAAATATAATTATAATATATTATCTATGCAACTAATATGATATTCTTCTAATATGTGGGATTCATCTACTATATGACCCTAACTATGTGGGATTCATCTACTATATGATATTCTTCTAATATATTATATTATAGTATAAACATTATATTTGGAAAACCACTTTGAGTTATATTATAGTTTATAACATTAAATTTGTGATGGGCTCTATTTGACACACATTTGTGTACTTATATCTATATTATATATTTAAAACAAATCTTATATAAACATCCAACCTAAATTTCATCTTCAAGTTTTCTTTCTTCGCCACGTAAACAAACTTTTGTTATAAAGCCAAAAATGGAATAAAAGACACTTAATTGTATGATCATGATATATTGTATTTTGATTGGTGCTTGTACAAAACATGCATGAGCATATATTATTAAGGGTTTAGGCTATTTTAGGTCATTTAACTTTTGCTTTTGTACTCATTTGGTCACTTAACTCTTTTTAAGTTTTAAAAGGTCATCAAACTTTTGGTTTTGTACTCATTTAGTCACTTAACTTTTGGTTTGGTCACATTTAGTCACCTAACTTTTAAAGTTGTGCTCATTTAGTCACTAAACTTTTAAAATTTTTCAAAAGTTTAGTGACTAAATGAGCACAATTTTAAAAGTTAAATGATTAAACGAGCACAAATCTAAAAGTTAAGTGATTAAATATGACCAAACCAAAAGTTAAGTGACTAAATGAGCACAAAGTCAAAAGTTTAATGACCTTTTAAAACTTAAAAAAAGTTAAGTGACCAAATGAGCACAAAACCAAAAGTTAAGTGACCAAAAATGACCTAAACCCTATTATTAATCTATCTCTTGTTTGGAGTAATTCGAATAAGATAGCTTCAAATCCAATGTATCAAACGGATTACCCATTTTTACTAAAGTCTAAAACCCAAAAACCCAAACATGTTCTAATACCATACAAATGCATGAGGTTTTAACAAATTATTATCTCATATGAATTACCATTGATTATGTGTGATTAACTATTAAGAAGGTGAAAAGGTTTGGGGGTTTCAAATGCATGAGGTTTTAGCAAATTATTGTGGGGGTTTCAAATGCATGACAATCAAGGGAAAATGCAAGCTTTATAAGTATGTAATATATATATATATATATATATATATATATATATATATATATATATATATATATATATATATATATATATATATATGCCAAACAAAAGGAGTTACAAAAGCTTTAAATAGCCTAAGTGTAACGCTCCAAAAAGTAAAGATAACATTTTCATTTTTATTATAGTCAAAACACACATGTTACTTAATCCAAACATTCAAAACATTGTTAGGTAAACTATTTATTAGAGTTAAATCCCAAAATCACATATTGCGGAAAACACGGGTGTATGCACTGCGATTAAGTCGGACCCTTCATTTTTTATTTGGAAATAATTGAAACCATAAACAAAATTGTAAGCACAAAGCTTAGTGAGTTCGCCAAATACCACATACCATACCTATCAAACAAGCCTTACATAACAAACATAATCATGAGCCATACATATCACACATAAACATAATCAATAGGAGTGTTATGTGCCAACCATAGTCTTGCCATTATGCCTCGAGCCGCCTCGTGGTCTTTCTTGCCAGGCCGGGGGTCACAACCTTGGGTCTTATAGACAAGTGTCAGGAGTCACCTCTTGGTCTTCCATGCAAGTATCACAAAGACAACTAGCATACAATCTACACCTACTTAACTAACATTTGCCAGAGTTCAGACTCTGGTCTTTCATACAAATTGCCAGGAGCCGCCTCCTAGTCTTTCATACAAAATGCCAAGGGTCACCCCCGGGTATTACTACCATACATAAACCAAATGGACCGACATTGGTGCCTTCGACCCATAAAACAATGAGGAGACTCACCTCGAATGTTGAAACTCACCGCGAGAAATCCTTAGTTGCAGCCATGAAACTTCCTGAGTTAACAATACCAAAATAACAACCAATTAGCAATTGGGTTCCCAAACCAAGATCTATAATCCATACTTAGGGTAAAACGACCATTTACCCTTGACCAAAACTGAAGCCCAAACCCAAAATCAAAAGGCCCAAAACTACAAAATTCATAAAAGCCCACTTATGGCCAAAATTTCCAAATTGGGCCCAACCCCAATGAGCCTTATCCTAAAGCCTATAATTCATTGTCTAGTAAATCTTAGTTGGCCCACTAAATCTCAAATGGCCTAAGGGCCCTAGACCATTGGGCCTACTAAAGCCCAAAACCATTAGGCCCACAAAGGCCCAATACAAAACCTAGGCCCAACTAGACATGCTTAAACAAGAGTCCAAGATTTTGAGATCCCTCTGACCAAAAAGCTCAACACACAAAATCCAAACCTAAGTTCGAAGCCCAAACATGGACAAGCCTAAAAGCCCACAGATGTGCGTATATTGGGCGTATCCCTAAGTACGCTCAGTGTACTCAAGGATACAAATCGGGGCCTCAATTCAGTACGTACAGTGTATATGACTTACGTGGGGCGTACCCACTATTTCTCCAAAACTCATATTATGACTTAATCTGTTAAGTCCTTCCGTTAAAGCCTCGGGATACCTTCCAACTAAGTTATTCATGCATAAAGTAGGTACCTTTATGCATTTACATAACTAAATGGGACCCAATAACCATTTTAATTCATTAAGACCCAACAAGAACATGCATGGGCCGTGTCTAAACACTAACCAAGCATTTTTATGAACTTATGACCTTAAAACTGCTAAGAGTGGCAACTCAAAGTTTTTGGAGTGGTATCCAACCACTAGATCTCACTCTTAAGGTCAAAATGGGACCAAAACCCACATAATCTTAGATCTCAACTTCTAATAAGCAAGTTAAGAAGTGTTTACCTTTAAAGAGCTGGAAATGAAGCAAATAGTCGAGATCTACAAGCCTTCCCCTTGATTCACCACCTTGCACAAAGCTTACACTTATAAATATACACTAAAACCTACCAAAGATTAACATAAAAGGCTCACAACACTCTAGGATGAGCCTACAACTTGAGACTAGGGTTTAAGACAATGGAGGATGAAAGAGAGGCTCACACCTAGGACTTCAAGTGTTTAGATAGTGAGCCAACCCTAAAACTTAGGGTTTTGGGATCCTGCACACTACATTGGGCGTAGTTCCAGTACGCTTGGCGTATAACTCAACCCCCCCACCCCCACGCGTCCATTTTCCAACATTACGTTGGGCGTACCCATCCAAGCACACACATGCCACCTTTGCATGCATGGCACCAGAATGCAAATCTTTTTCCATCAAGGGCCAAATTTGCCAAAACTTCAAAATACAATAACCCCCTCATCCTAGGTCAGTTTCCAACGAACCTTATATCAACGGAAAGGTGGCGAGAAGTCTTATGCTTCTAACGACACACCCAAACCTTAAAACCTCCCGAACAAAACCCATAAATCCATAAAAGATCAAACGTCAATTTACGATTATACCCTTGACCTCCAAAGACACAATCGAACACTTGGATCACTTATACTATGACACTCACATCCGAATTAGGCCAAATCCTTCCTTTCTTAAATCCTTAAACCTTATGACAACTGATGATTGGGTCGTAACACCGAATAAAGAAGCAAATTCGAAACCGAGTGTTACACTAAGACATTAACTAAATTCTAGAAAGGAAATGGTCAGGGACCTTATGCAGATACATGACCTACTAAACAATCATAACTCTGAAAAACAGGAAATACTAGTTTAACTATTGACTTTCCTTTGCATGTGTTTCATTCTAAAAATCTGGCGGGGTTTCGGATCTTCCTTTTAGGCCTGTGTTGGATTCCAATTGGACTGTTGTTGCTTGGGCTTGTATCAATTGCCTCCTCTTTTGCAATGAGCTCGTCCTCGAGCGATGATGTAACCGAGATGTTAACACAAAAATCAGGAGAACGAAGACGCAATCATCAAACGATTCCCAGGTAGCTTCAATATTCATTGGTCCTTCCCATTCGAACAACACTTGTGTGATAGGGCCTTCTTGGCGATGTTTGATTATAGCTTTTAAGGTGAATGATGAGTCTTTGTGTAGTGTGTTGGGTAGGGTTATAGGAGTACGGTTCCCATGCACAGGTTGAAGTAATGACACATGGAAATTATAATGAATTTTTACTTCCAGTGGTAGTTCGATTCAGTAGGCAACCATACCAATACGTTCGATGAACTTGAAGGGCCCATAATATCGTTTCATGAGTTTTTTTTCTATCACGAAGGTAGTGTAGTTGCAATGAAATCAAGATTGAATAACAAGATCAGAGTAAATTATGAATGATGAACACAAAATGTAAATATAATATGTTTGGCTCAAATTAGCTTTCAAATCAGTACAGAGAGTTTAGACGAGAATACATGAATGGGCAAAAGCAAAGTCCTTGTCTACTCTAGTACACTTCCCTATTTATAGGAAAGATGAAAGCGAACAAAAAAAAATACAAGGGACTGTTACACTAAGCTTCAAAACATATATGCCCTTGTAATAAAGTTACAAACTAACGAAACACTAAAATGACATTCAACACCTCACAACTAAATTCGACTTGTACATTCTCCCCCTTTGTGAGCAGTGACGAATCATTAAAACTTTCGTAGCTTGATGAATTATCCTTTGGATCTCAGCATACCAGTTGACAATCTTACGAATCTCTGCCTTCTCTTTATCGTTGTTTTTGTCACAACTATTCATCTAGACTAAGAGATTATTGTAATGAGATGATGTGTATCTTTCAACATCACACACTTGAAACAATAATTTTGAATTATCGCCCTTATTGTTTTTGCCCACAAAAGCAATTCCTAAAGGTTTCAAGGTAATCTCTCCATCATCAAGCTTGTTGATATCTGGCTTTGTCATCAGCATGGTTTGAGGAATTTCGACTTCTTTTCCCAACACTTTAGCCAATTCAACATCTGTTAAGGCTAACGACCCAAAATACCCTCTATGAAAACCTTTTAGTGACCAAACCCATTCAAAAAATATTCTTTGTTTGTCATTTGAAGTTTTGAAATATCTACACTCTTCATAATCAATGCCACAACTAAAAGATCATGAAGATTCATCAATGGGGAATTTGTAACTGAGAAGTCGAATATAGCATTATTTTCTCGAACAACATGAAATCTATAGTTCTGTAACATGCCGTCGAACAACATGTCTTTTGTAATGCCAATAAATCTTGTTATCCGGATTAACGAATATACCTCCTCCTCCTTCTTTTCCAACACAACATGAAAACGAAACTTCATGCACTTGTACTCAAACTTATTCTTATACTTATTAGCAACTTCGAATTGTTCTTCCAAAAACAACATTCTATTCAAAGGAAAGTCCAACTGATTCATTTGTGAGTTTACTGTATCAAAACTTCTTCTGGGCACTTTCTCAAAACCATGCATCTCCCCAGATACAGTTATGGCTTCAATATATTCATAATGATAAAGCTTTGTTGGATCACCTTTGTCAAGACCAAGATGATCATTTGCACATTGTCGAAGTATACTTTGAATTTGTCTTTGTTTCTCTATTTCAGCTTCCAGAGCAACTTTCCTCTCTTCTTTTGACAATTCATGACGTATTCCTTTTCCTTTTCCTTTCTCTTGTTCACTTGGATTGGGCTTTGAAGAACTAGACTTTCCTCCAACAGTTCCAATAACAATGCCCTTTGTGATAGGCCTTTTTGTTATTGTTGATGAAGTTACAGTTGAAGTTTTTGGTAGAGACGTTGGAATTTGAGTAGTCAAGACTTTTCCAACCACTTTCGCCTCACCTGTACCATCTCCAGAACCTCCTTCGTCCTTATTTCCACTCCCACTGCCAACATCTCTCCTTTCTCCCCCTTCACCCCTGTGCTCATAGGCGGGGAATTTGTTGGCATAAATTTGACAAATTTCGCAAGTGGAGCTAATTCATTGTGAATTGTTAGCTCTAACATGCAGAACTTTTTAGTAAAAGACTTAGGAGATACAATGGAAGACTTCGAAGAATCATACTTCGACAAAAGATCCTTTAACTTTTTCAGTAAGTTTTCAACATTCCTAAAGCTATTAACATCAACCTCTGCTTTCGTATCAAATTTCACCCCAAAGGAAGTATAAAAATCCAAGTGCTTTGGCCACAACATCAACAATTATATCGACCTTATTGTGAAGAGTATGATAATTGTGATCTAAGGCAGCTATCTCCTTCGTCATGTCTTCTATTAATTCTTGAACTTTGAGATTGACATTTTCACGAACCGTCTTCACATCTTGGACAAATAGAATATGTCGAGACTTGGCAGTTTCTTTCAAGTCATGAATTGCGCTATTGAAATAATCAAGCTGAGATTTGATCTGTAAGTTTGCAGATTTGTTCATTCGATTAAGCTTAACCAACATACGATGCTCTTGAGCTTGCAACATAACATCAACATCAAGAGAAAATATTGAACTTTTACCATCACCATCAGCTTGCAATTGAAGTAAAGAGTTCAATTTGCTATACAAAATTTTAAACTGCTTTCTTGACATCAACATATGATCAAGAATGTTTTCCTCCTCTGAATTGAACTGTATCTCAACAAAAGAACCCATAAATCCACCTTCATCCATGTCATATTCATTAACAGTTTGTGGTTCTTCAGGGGAATGGGAGGGAAACAAAGAGGTAATAGGTTGTTGGGTAATGTTGTCAAAAGTAGGAGAATGAGAAAACGAAGGATTTTAAGATGTATTTGGAACAATATATGGTGGTAAGGAAACAGTGGTGTCAAGAACAGAAGTAGGAAGAGATGAAGATATAACGAAAGTAGTAATACATTGGGCTTCGTTATTTAAAACTCGTTCATCCATATTAACATTTACACACGTATCATATACGTTTGTATTGATGTTTAAAGTTTGTACCTCCTCATTAATTACTCAGTATGTGAAACTCCAGGTGGTATGACCAGTGTTTGCTCATGAGTTGAAGGATTGTATTGTTCACCGTGATTAATGGTTGTGTCCACTGTCGAAGTTTCCACATTGCCATCAAGATTTCCAGTCTCCTCGAAAATCGACTGAACTGGAGAATCCCTCACTAGTGAAGGATGACCCATTGTATCAGTGATAGGCATTTCAGGAACCACTTCTTCACCAGTTGAGTATTCTTGAAACACTAGCTTCCTCTGTTTCTTATGTTTCGTAGAAATGTGTTTGGCCATGTCTGCAGCACGCCTCTTCTTAGATTGTGGATAAACAAGTGTTGGAATTTCACAAAAGACCACCTCTTTCGTGTCACTTGAGGTTTATAATGAAGTTTTGGAGAAAAACTTGTCGATTTTTCATGTGAACTTGTAACACCCCCCTCTGGCACGTATCACAATATTGTCCGCTTTGGGCCACTCGGCACGAGGACTTCCCAGGGGGTCACCCATCCTGATACTACTCCCGCCCGAGCACACTTAACTGCAGAGTTCTTATGGGATCTGCTGCCCTCACGGCTTTAAAACGCGTTGTGTTAGGGAAGGTATCAACACCCCTTATAAGGAATGCTTAGTTCTCCTTCCCAGCCGATGTGGGATCAGATCTAACCCACTTTCACCCCCCATTATAGGGTTCGACGTCCCCGTCGAACACATCGACCCGTGCCCTGGCTCTGATACCATTTGTAACATCCCCCTCTGGCACGTATCACAATATTGTCCGCTTTGGGGCACTCGGCACGAGGACTTCCCAGGGGGTCACCCATCCTAGTACTACTCCCGCCCGAGCACGCTTAACTGCAGAGTTCTTATGGGATCCTTATAAAGGGGTGTGGATACCTTCCTTGTCACAACGCGTTTTAAAGTCGTGAGGGCAGCAGATCCCATAAGAACTCTGCAGTTAAGCGTGCTCGGGCGGGAGTAGTACCAGGATGAGTGACCCCCTGGGAAGTCCTCGTGCTGAGTGACCCAAAGCGGACAATATTGTGATACGTGCCAGAGGGGGATGTCACAAATGGTATCAGAGCCAGGGCACGGGTCGATGTGTTCGACGGGGATGTCGAACCTTATAATGGGGGGTGAAAGTGGGTTAGATCTGATCCCACATCAGCTGGGAAGGAGAACTAAGCATTCCTTATAAGGGTTGTGGATACCTTCCCTATCACAATGCGTTTTAAAGCCTCGTGCCGAGTGGCCCAAAGCGGACAATATTGTGATACGTGCCAGAGGGGGATGTTACAGAACTGTAAGCCATTTTCTTCAGTTGTTTTAGAAAACTAGATTTCGTAGCAACAACCTCTTTTTCAAGAACGACAAGTTCTATAACAACTAGTGGTGGATCCTGTTTCTTCGAAGTTTTATCCCCCATAGTACTTTTCTTCTGAACTTTTTTAGGACTAACATGAGGAGGAATCTCCTGAATTTTCTTCTTGGATACTCTTTTCTTTTTCGAAGAACCTTTGGCTGGAGCATCCAACAATTTTCCTGTCTCTATTGAATGATTAATTGTTGATAAGTATTCGACTAGAACTGCATTGACATGATTAACTTTTTGAAGCACCGCATCTGTAATGTGAGTCGCATAAGGAAAAACATCAACATTATCATCCACACACTTATGATAATGATAGGTATCAAAATCTACCAATTCATCAGTGCCAGAAGCCTGAATCCCTTCCTTCATGTAGACAAGCTCCAATATCAAGCTCCAGTATCGATCACACAAAATCCCATCAACAACATTCGTGTTCTTAATACTTTTGAGAAATTCCTTCCATAACTAAGTTGCATAGTCCACTTGTAAATCGTAGTTGATTCCAACAACCATAGCATACACTTCCAATCGGCCTTTATCTAACCCAACTGTTATTCCGGTTAAACAACGAAGATAGATACCAGACATAAAGTTCCAAAGACATGGTAAAACCGACTTCTTGAAGTCGCTAATATTGGTAAGAACAAGTTGATGACCCATCTCATTAAACATATTAGGCCTTTGTCTCACTAATCTTATAACATGATTAATTTTCGGACTTGAGTCTTAAAAAATACACCCATGTGAATCTTGAAAAATCATCAACAATGACCAATATGTATCTCTTTTTTGTTGAGTGTCTCAACAGTTGAGGGTCCATATAGATCAATGTGTAGTAATTCCAGAGGCTCAACAATCTTCGAATCAATCACAATAGGATGACCTTGTTTGTGCTGCTTTCCTTGTTCGCAAGCTTCACACAAAGTATCATTATCAATTTTTAACACAGGTAAACCTCTTACCAGATCTTGTACCACCAATTTATTTAAATATCAAAAATTCAAATGTGATAATTATCTATGCCGAAGCCGGCTAACGTCAGATGAAGCTTTTGAAAGTAAGCAAACTGATTGAATCCCAACAATTGGTTGATGTCAAGATTAAACATGTCTCTTTTTCGTTTGGATTTGAGCAAGATTTCCTTTGTTTCAATGTTCGAAAT
The DNA here is from genome assembly GCF_052625555.1 of Lactuca saligna. Lineage (NCBI taxonomy): Eukaryota > Viridiplantae > Streptophyta > Magnoliopsida > Asterales > Asteraceae > Lactuca > Lactuca saligna. The sequence goes on from NC_136422.1 coordinate 152,789,417, forward strand.
CACACTGTCTTTTAGTGAATGTTGGAGTAGTGAAATTTGGCAACAACAACAAATACCATGTTCGAGGATACGAAAAAGTCACAAATGGGAATTTCACAATCAACAAAGTTGCATATGTCGAAGGTCTTCAACATAACTTGATAAGTGTTCCGCAACTTGTTGTGGGCACTGGAAATCACGAAGATTCTCCTTTCGACCAATCATGTGACGATAGCAACATTATCTAAAGTTCTATAATCACGAAGATTCTCTCGAGTCTTCGCTATCATATCCTCCAGCGTCTTGCAGCTGGAGCGGTTAACAAACTGTCGGATACCGCTCCGCAGCATCTCATGGTATCAGGCCTTTTTTCATCTCCTCGTATGCCACATACCGCAGAACATGAAGGGACCTCTCCCTGAACATGGTGGTGATCTCAGTCACCGTCTCAGTCGTTTGCTGGAGATCCCGAAACTCCCGCGCAAGCTGCTGCACCACAATAACAGGTGTGAACTCGGCCCTGAACCTGATTGTAAAGTCACTCCAGGTTATATTATCAAGGGAAGCATCACCAATAGCATGAAAGATCTCCTCCCACCAATCCCGTTCCCTGTCCTTCAGGAGGTAGGAAGCAAGTCGGACCTTATCCCCTTTGGGACAGCGGCTGGTGCGAAAGGCGTTTGTGACATCCGCTAACCACCTGCTGCTAGCAATGGGGTCCCTTGCCCAATGGTAGTCTAGAGCTCCACAATCTCAGAACTCCCTGAATGTTATCGTGCGTGCCCCCGTCATGGCTACCATCTCGGTACGGAATGCACCCAACGTCTCATCAAGAATCTCCAAAATGTCCTCTTTGACCATACCGAAGATCACAGGAATATGGTCAATGATATTGCACGTGATCTTAGATGAAATGAACTCCCTCATTTGATCATCGAGTTGCTGGCTCCAGAGCTCCAACCTGATGCCTCGCTGACGCTAGAACTGCTAACTGGTCTAGTGCGTAGCATCACCATACTGAAAATACACCACAAAAATAATCAGAATACTCATTATAACTCGAGGGATCTCACACACTACAAGTCCACTGGGTTCATCTCATCCTTCCTTGATTCGGGTACATATCCTCTGCTTTCAGTAGTATTGACCCATACTACCTTCCACATCTATCCGTACTTTCTTTAAGAACTGCCTTGACTCCACCAAGTCCCTTTCACTACTACTGATTTCCGCACTAAGACCCACTCTCTGCTATCAGTTGCATAAGAAGTCCATGCTACCTTTCCCTAATTAGCTCGCGAATACCATTACATATTACTAAGACCAGATAATTCTTCGAATGAGAGGTCTCTCCCTACAATGGTTAGACACAAACGAGAGCTGCGAAATAAGGCTAAACCTAACCTTCTGAAATTATTTAGTCCTTGTAATATGTAACTTAACAAATTCTTTTACTAGTTAGTTAAATATAATTAGAACTCCTAAAAGCAAAAATCAAGCAACATTCAGACATCGAGTAAACAAAACTAGGCATATCCTAATCAGGTCATCATATTACTAACTAACCAGTACTAGCATGTAGTTCAATAAGCTCATACAGTAGGCATACAAGACATCCTTCATAGATACTTAGTCCTAATCTAGCACGCAGTTCACATATTCACAATTCATATCATAACATAAACGTGTATGGGTAATTTGGGAGAACTTAATTAAGATCGACTGATTGCATGCACCACACCCTTTTCTCTTTTCAAAATCCTTTTTATAAAAATGGTTTTCTTTTGAAAAAAAATTTATACCAAGTCCTCAGTTTGAGTTCAGACACACCCGAGAGTGTGCCCAAATCCCTCAAACCAAGACTCTGATACCAACTTGGAACATCCAAAAAATCATGACCAAAAATTTTATTTTTAATTATTAAATAAAACCACAGTTATCAAAATCATCTCATCAAAACATAAGTCATAGTATTTCAAAACATCATGAATGGAATATCCATATCAAAACATCTGTCAAATATATTTGAGTAAATACCCCAGGCTAGAACATCATGGTGTGTGTAATGCAGTCATCCCGAGCTCTTCCCTTTGCTACCGGAAGTACCTGAAACCAAAACTGAAAATTGTAAGCACAAATCTTGGCGAGTCTCCCCAAACTACCACATACCATACACATAATCACATAATCACACATACACATATTGTGGGCCTCGCCCCTTTATCGGGCCCCATCTGGCATCAGACAGTGTCTAACATTGGGACCAGCCCGACATCGAGCAAAGCTCGGTCTACATATAAACATATAAACAAATACATATACATAATCACATAGCATAAACATATAAACATTCCTCGGTCCCCGCCCGACATCGGACCGTAATCTGTAAGCATACAAACATTCCTTGGGCATTGCCCGACATCGGACCGTAATCCAGAAACATACAATACAGACACATGTAAGAATCACGATGACATCAAGCATATAAACATTCCTCGGGTACCGCCCGACATCAGATCGAAATCCGAAAAACGTATAAACCTACATCGGGCACTGCCCGACATTAGACCTTTGTCCAGAACATACTAACATAATATACGGGCCGAAATTGGTGCATTCGACCCATTCACATACGAGGAAAACTCACATCGCAAAGCTTAATGCAGAAATTGGTGCCTTCGACCCTAATGATTGCTTTGACGACTCCCCGAGCTATCAGTACAAAATAACACTTAGTCAAAACCCAATAATCCTTCTTAGGTTAAAATGACCATTTTACCCCTGATCTAATCCAGTCCATGACCTAGGCCCAAATCCATAACATGAAAGGCCAAATTCAAGATAGCCTTTCCAAGCCTACTAGTGGCCCACCAATAGCCTAATTTTCTAAATTGGGTCCAACTCCTCAAATAGGCCTTCCCTTAAGCCCAAACATATTTGGCCCCAAATCTAATTTCTGATGGTCCATTATGGCCCAAAATAGCAAAGTCCAAGGAATAGCCCAAACCGAGGCCCAAATGACGCAAAGCCCAAATCCAGTAAGTATGCGGGGGTGTACTCCTCCGTACGCTAAGCGTACAGAGCTTGTACACCCAACGTACTCCCCTGTTATGCCATAATCTCAAAAAAGAGATTAACCCCTTAAGACTTAAAGCTCCAAACACAAATATGAGTCCAATAAAGTGTCTTAACCCATAAACCGATTACTTGGTGGCTTGCAAACCCCAAATGGACCCAAAATTGAAATATAACAACCTACTTCTATAGAAATGACTAATACTCATGCATGGCCACATCAAGACCTTCAAGATGGTAACTTTTCAATCTTTGGGACTCAAATAAAACTAAGGGTGGCAACCCTAAGCTTAGAAACATATTTGGAACCATAAAGCTCCATTCATGGGACCAAAAAGGTCCAAAACCTCAATACAAGAGATCTAAGCATTCATGAGGCAAGTTGTGAGCTTTTTACCTCAAATAAGTGCTAAATGATGATGATGTCTCAGATCCTTATGCTCAAGCTACATAAGTTCTTCTTCATCAACTTCCTCTTTTTCCTTCCAAGCTCCAAGCTACTAAAATGGACTTCATAAGATCAATATCACACAAAGATGAAGAAGATTAGGTTTCTAGGGTTTATGGGTTAAGGAGACTAGTAAGGAGGTTGGGGTATGGGACATAATGGCGTATATATATGGCCTAAACCCTAAAAATGATGGGTTTTGAGCATTCTAACACTTCCTAAGTGTACATGCAACCCTAATAACCTTGGATCTATGTTTGTCTAATTTGTCATGCAAAGTTGATTTCCAAGGTTATATTCCTATCTAGCATACATGGGGAACAATTTTAACATAAAGTATAGATAGAATAACTTACCTTGTTGTTGCTTGTGTTCCTTGAAACCTTGTGAGCCTAGCACCTCAAGTGGTGATGCCTCAAATGCTTCACACAACACCAAATGCTCTTGGAAGAACTTATGAGAGTATACTCACTTCTTCAAATCGGCCAAGCCCTCTTTTTCCTTAGTGTAACCGATTTGGGAGGAGATCATATTCCTTATATAGTGTTGACACATCTAGGGTTAAACCCTAATGTGTCATGACTCTTCATTTCCATGACCCATGGGTTTGTAACTCCCATGGAGCATCCATGGAGCATCCTATGGGTGGAACCCAACTTGATGATCCATGGAGCCTTTTAGCCCACTATACAAGATATGGATGACTTACTTAATCAACCCATATATTTAATTAGTTATCTTTTGATCACTTAATTAATTCTAAATTAATTCTTGATCAAACTAATCAAATAATATTATTAATATATTAGAACTTATAATATATTAATAATCTCCAAGCGTTATTTCTCTCATTTAGTTTATCCAATTGCATGGTGCCATGCAACCCAAATGGACCATGCCGGGTCGGGTCAAGTACATACCAGAAATAGTTATGGACTTAGACACCTTATCCAACAGTCTCCCACTTGGATAAGTCTAGTAACTATTACTGCAAGTATGACTTCAGGAACCGATCGGCAATCGTAGCTCTTTACAAGGTTTCTCGAAACTTGAGAAGATGATGGTACGCCATTTAAGATAAGTGATCATATAATCCTCTGTTCTAGATATCAGTCGGACAAATACATGGAACAATGTCTTACTTATTGTCCAACATTTGTTTCCCGATTTCCGATTTGTTTGACAAAGAACTTTATTGAACACATCAATCTAGTTCTGACCGGGCCCGGTACATAGGTCAAAACAAAATCATCGAGGGGCCCAGATATCAGCTTCTAATCCAAGAAGGAACAGATAAACTTCGACTCATATGTTTGTTCTACTACTTATTGAATTACACATAAGAGCACGATTTTATAACATCGAGTTACCAATGCGTTTTTCGTACAATTAATGCATAACCAACTCGTAAGTAACAAATCATATCTCTAGGTTTAAAGACTTATATGATATTACCGTCTCACGATCACTCGAGATAGAATTCCATGAAGTGATTCCAGTGAGCGTGGGTTGAGTCCAATGCTCAGAACTTATGAGCACTCATGATTGTTGTAGCCTTGTCCCAGACCTCTACAACCAAACATGACAGTCTTGATTCATACCTACTTCCGACATATGACCGACTGTGGAGGTTTGAATAATATGTTATACCAAAAAAAATTATTCTGGAAGTCAAAACATGCAAAAGAAATATAGTAAACGATCGACAAGAGATAGCAACACTTTACTCATAAATAAAACACTTTTATTCATCATCAAATGTCAATTACACTTTACAAATTTCGAGATTATCTAACTACTAAATCTAATATCATCCTTCAGCCCTATGCTCCGAGCATGCTGGAGATGCTTAACCCGAGTCAATCCCTTCGTGAGGGGATCTGCCGGATTCTCATCTGATGATACCCTCTTTGCCACGAGGAGTCCTTCTTCGATCCGATGTCTGATGAAATGGTATTTTCTGTCGATGTGTCTGGATCTCCCGTGATCCCTTGGTTCCTTGGCTAAGGCAACAGCACTTTCACTATCACAGAAAATTTCCATCGGCTCTTTAATAGCTGGTACAACTCCAAGGTCTCCAATGAAGTTTCTCAGCCATAACGCCTCCTTTGCTGCTTCGCTAGCTGCAATATACTCTGATTCACAAGTAGAATCTGCCACTGTCTCTTGCTTGGAACTCTTCCAAGAAATTGCTCCTCCATTTAGGGTAAAGACCCAGCCCGACTGAGAGCGGAAGTTATCCCTATCAGTCTGGAAGCTAGCATCACTATACCCTACAACTCTCAAGTCATCACTTCCACCGAGGGTAAGGACCCAGTCCTTAGTCCTTCGTAGGTACTTGAGAATATTCTTTACCGCAATCCAGTGTGCCTTGCCAGGGTTCCCCTGAAACCTGCTAACCATGCTCAAGGCAAAGGCTACATCAGGTCGAGTACACGTCATAGCATACATGATCGAACCTACAGCCGAAGCATAAGGTAATCGACTCATTTCTGCTATCTCAGCCTCAGTGCTAGGGCTTTGTGTCTTACTCAGCTTGGCGCTACTCTGGATGGGCAACTCTCCTTTCTTGGAGTCTTGCATTCTGAATCTCTTCAGAACCTTCTCCAAGTAGGTACTTTGACTAAGTCCAATTAGTCTTTTACTCCGATCTCTCAAGATTCTTATCCCCAAAATATAGGCAGCTTCACCAAGGTCCTTCATAGCGAAACACTTTCCAAGCCAGGACTTTACTTCCTGCAAGGTTGGAATGTCGTTTCCTATGAGTAGTATGTCATCCACATACAATACCAAAAAGCTAACTATACTCCCACTAGCCTTGACATATACACAAGATTCATCTTCACTCCTAGAAAAGCCAAATTCCTTGACCTTTTCATCAAAGCAAAGATTCCATCTGCGAGGTGCTTGCTTTAATCCATAAATGGATTTCTCAAGCTTACACACTCTATTAGGGTACTCGTTACTGACAAAACCCTCTGGCTGACTCATGTAAACATCTTCAGCCAACTTCCCATTAAGGAAAGCGGTTTTGACATCCATTTGCCAAATTTCATAGTCATGAAATGCGGCTATGGCTAACAGAACCCGAATAGACTTAATCTTGGCTACCGGAGAAAAGGTCTCATCATAGTCCACTCCAGGAATTTGAGAGAAGCCCTTTGTAACCAGTCTAGCCTTATAAGTGTGTACTTTACCATCCATGTCGGTCTTTTTCTTGAAGACCCATTTGCACCCTACAGTCTTTCGACCTGGTACATTCTTAACCAAGTTCCAAACTTGATTGTCATACATGGATTGTATCTCGCTATCCATAGCCTCTTTCCATTTGGCAGACTCGGGGCCTGCCATGGCTTCCTCGTAGCTGTTAGGGTCATCTTGACTTACTAGTGTCTCATCACTAATAAGTGTCTCACCTTCTGCAGTAATATGGAATCCATAGTAATGCTCAGGTGCACTCCTAACTCTTGTGGAACACCTCAGAGGTACAGATTCGTCAATTGGCTCAACAGGAGTTTCCTCCTCAAGTTGAGGGCTAGAGTTTGAAGTTCCTTCACCACTTGACTCTTGAATTTCTTCAAGATCAACTTGCCTCCCACTGTCTCCTTGGCTTATAAACTCTCTCTCTCGAAAGACTCCTCTTCTTGCTACAAAGACCACGTTGTCACTAGGTCTGTAGAAGAGGTAACCAAAGGAATGCTGTGGGTAGCCGATGAAAATACACCTCTCGCTTCGGGGTTCGAGCTTATCATGAGTCTCACGTCTCACGAAAGCCTCGCATCCCCAAATCTTGATGTGGTCTAGTTTAGGTACTTTACCAGTCCACATCTCGTGAGGGGTTTTGGCAACTTTCTTTGTAGGGACTAGATTAAGGATATGGGCGGCAGTCTCTAAGGCATACCCCCAGAATGAGATTGGTAGCGAAGCTCGACTCATCATGGAACGAACCATGTCCAACAAGGTTCGATTACGCCTCTCAGCCACACCATTCAACTGCGGTGTCCTGGGAGGTGTCAATTGTGAGACAATCCCACATTCCTTTAGATAGTCGAGGAACTCTGAACTAAGATACTCACCACCCCGATCGAATCGAAGCATCTTAATGTTCCTGCCCAATTGATTCTCGACTTCCTGTTTAAATTCCTTAAACTTCTCGAAAGTCTCTGACTTATGCTTGATTAAGTAGACATATCCATATCTACTGTAATCATCGGTAAAAGTCAAATAATAACGATTAGCATCTCTTGTGGCATGTTTGAATGGTCCACACACATCCGTGTGTATAAGGTCCAACAAACCTTCACCCCTTTCACATGAGCCTGTGAAGGGTGACTTTGTCATTTTTCCAAGTAAGCATGATTCGCAACTATCATTTGACTTTAGGTCAAACAACTCCAAGACTCCATCCTTTTGGAGTTGGCCTATGCGTTTCTTGCTTATATGTCCAAGACGACAATGCCATAATGATGCTTTATCCAAGTTATTATTATTAGAATCAATACACAAAACATTATTTCCTAAGTTATCTACAATAGATACAGCTTCATACACACCATCACAAGGTAATGCTTTAAAATAAAGAACATTATTAAAGAAAGCATTAATCGAACCAACTTCATTATCAAACGAAAAGGTGAAACCTTGTTTGTACAATGCATGAAAGGAAATAATATTTCTTGCCATTTCTGGCGAATAACAACATTTATTCAAATCTAAATTTAACCCACTACTTAGCGATAAAGTATAAACTCCAATCTTGGTGACAGGTGTAACTTTCCTATTCCCCATGATTAAATTTATTCTTCCTTGCTCCACATTCTCACTTCTTCCTAGTCCCTGCAAGTCACAGCAAATATGAATTCCGCAACCTGTATCAAGGACCCAAGATTTCGAATGGGGTGAGTTATTAGAAATGATAGTGTAAATACCTGCATGGTTGGGTTTGACTTTCCCATCCTTTACATCTTGCTGGTACTTTGGGCAGTTCCGCTTCCAATGAGCTTTTTCGTGGCAATAGAAGCATTCAGCCTCTTTTGGGTCAGAAGAAGGAGTAATGAAACCTTTCTTGGTTCCACTTGAAGAAGAGCCATCAAGGGTCCGAGCCTTGGTACCCTTTGAAGATCTCTTTCTCTTCCTCCCTCGACTCTGCCCGATTGCCAAGACCGGAGTTGTTTCTGGAGTAGGAGTGATAGCAACCGACTTCCCCTTAAGACCTGTTTCTGCGGTCTTGAGAAGTCCCTGAAGTTTGCTGAGGGTGACCTCTTCCTTGTTCATGTGATATGTCATGCGGAATTGATCATAGCACGATGGTAAGGAGTGCAAAATGATATCTATTGCAAGCTCCTCAGGGAAGTTCACATTAAGCTTCAGCAAACGATCCACATACCTTTGCATTTTCTGCATGTGGCTCGTGACGGACTCTCCGTCCTTCATCATGGTTGTTATCATGGAGCAGATGACTTCGTACCTCTCTTGTCGTGCACTTTGATGGTATCTTTCCATCAAATCTTGGTGCATTTCATAAGGGTAGAAGTCTTCGTAAGACTTTTGGAGTTCAGCTGTCATGGTGGCTAACATGATGCAAGCCACCTTGGTTGCATCTCTTTCATGAGTATGAAAGTCAGCGATCTCCTGGGGAGTTGCAGTGGACTCGTCAATTTCCTTAAGCTCCTTGTCAAGGACATATTCTTTGTCCTCGTAGCGGGTAATCATCCTGATGTTTCTGATCCACTTATTGAAGTTGGATCCATCAAAGGTGACTTTCCCACACAGACTCATAAGAGTAAAGGAGCCATTAGGATTCGAGCCAGAAGCATTGTTTGAAGACATCTGAAAAAGAAGAACAAGTTTAGTTTAGATTTAAGAGATTCCTTAATAAAACACCCAAATGTAATATTAAGGCTAGGATCCAATCACAATATAATATAACTTAGAAGAGGTATGCCGTAATCTAAGCTATACCATATTTGAAAGGTAGGTGAATGACGATTCACCAATTTCCACCACGAAAACCGAAATATTAAATATTTAGTTTTTATTGGTTTTAGAAATTCCTAGATTCTTTGAGATCCAATGAACTTTTCAAAGGCATGTTTCAATCTCGGGAGTGCCCTCCAGGTTTTGTGACTGGGATGCCGAGGATCACAAAACGAGGTGTGAAGTAACCATGCAAATCACTTGGTACCTTTGAAGTTTATCACTCAATCGATGTGCCGGTAAACCACACACGCTCCACCGATACTATAATAAACCTTAAGTCACCCTTTACCTACCTTGTTAAGTCCAAGTTAGTGTGCCGGTTAACCACACACGCTCCACTAACGACTCAGACAAAGTGTAAAGTGTAATTTCATGGATTAGCACCTTATTCACATTTTTCCTAAAGTAACTAAGATTGGGAATTTAATAGACGTTTAGTTACTTTATATATTCATCATACTTTGAATGAGAATTTATAAGTCCTTGTCTTACCCGTTCGGCTAACGACCCTCCACCAGTCAAGCAAGCGGTGGGTGAGAATATACACCCATTAAGTCACCATTTTATAGGCAACAACCTTATACCCACCTTATAGACCGGCTTCGTGAATGAGGCGTACTAGCGGTAAGACGACTTGTTCTTATACATATATATATAATTATTAAATTATCATAATATAAGTATAAGGGTTGAATTTTAACTTTTAAAATTCTAGGGGTTGGAACTAAAGTTTTAACTTAACTTTACTTGTTCCAAAACTTGAGGGCAAGTTTTGTAACTTTCAAAACTTTTCATTTCTTGTAACTTATGAGTTTAATAGAGTCATAAAATGAAGACTCTTCATTTTTATAACTCTTGTGTTTTCTTAATGGTTTTTAACTCAAGTGACTCTTGGTTTTCCATAACTTAAAGGATAAGTTATGGACTCCATTAAAACACATTATGATCAAGAATTAAACTACCAAATAGGTTACAAATAATTCCTATGATCATCTAAAACATCATAAGAACAAGAACATGAATATGAACATAATCAAAAATTACATAAAACTTTGTAATTTTGATAACTAGTTGTTGTAAATGAATTAGCAAAACATTACACCACCAAAAACAAGTTTATATTTACTAAAACAGTTTAGGGTAATGTTTCTAATTCATTTTCCAGCAACTGAATCGAAATTCTGCACTCATTCGACCCTACTCGCCGAGTGCAAGAACATGACTCGCCGAGTTGGTTGAAGATACACATGGACTCGACGAGTCCCCCCTATAGACTCGATGAGTCCGATCGCAGACAGCAAATTTCCGATTCTGTTTTCAACTTTTAAGCACAAATAAGAACAAACAAGCCTAGGCTCTGATACCACTGATGGGTTTTGAGCATTCTAACACTTCCTAAGTGTACATGCAACCCTAATAACCTTGGATCTATGTTTGTCTAATTTGTCATGCAAAGTTGATTTCCAAGGTTATATTCCTATCTAGCATACATGGGGAACAATTTTAACATAAAGTATAGATAGAATAACTTACCTTGTTGTTGCTTGTGTTCCTTGAAACCTTGTGAGCCTAGCACCTCAAGTGGTGATGCCTCAAATGCTTCACACAACACCAAATGCTCTTGGAAGAACTTATGAGAGTATACTCACTTCTTCAAATCGGCCAAGCCCTCTTTTTCCTTAGTGTAACCGATTTGGGAGGAGATCATATTCCTTATATAGTGTTGACACATCTAGGGTTAAACCCTAATGTGTCATGACTCTTCATTTCCATGACCCATGGGTTTGTAACTCCCATGGAGCATCCTATGGGTGGAACCCAACTTGATGATCCATGGAGCCTTTTAGCCCACTATACAAGATATGGATGACTTACTTAATCAACCCATATATTTAATTAGTTATCTTTTGATCACTTAATTAATTCTAAATTAATTCTTGATCAAACTAATCAAATAATATTATTAATATATTAGAACTTATATTATATTAATAATCTCCAAGCGTTATTTCTCTCATTTAGTTTATCCAATTGCATGGTGCCATGCAACCCAAATGGACCATGCCGGGTCGGGTCAAGTACATACCAGAAATAGTTATGGACTTAGACACCTTATCCAACAAAAAATTAGGGTTTTGAGTTAGCTCGTGTACGTTGTGCGTAGGTGCATCACCCCCGTATCCAATGTTCCCTCTACCCCCCACGTACGCCAAGCATACGCCCAACGTACGTCTTCAACCAACCCAACTCAATAACGGTCTAACTCATGATCCAATATTAAACTCATAGTAAAACAATTAATTGGAAGATTAAATAATTTAGCATTTCCTCAAGTCATAGATGTTACATAAATTTATATCGAATGATGTCTATAAGATAATCCACTCGAGTCTATTGCTATAAAACCTATAAAAAGAGTAGCTAGAAGGATGGTCAATCTAGTCCAAATTCGTCGTTTGGGAAAATTTCTCATAGACGAATAGACAGATCATGCCTTGGATAAAACTCTTCTTAAGGTTCCTCCAACCACTATGTTCTAAAATTGTTAGAACAATTATCAAGCACACTAATAAATTAAAATGGAATTTCATATTAGTTAGGAGTTGACTACGGTCATCATAATCAACTAGCTGGCATGTGTATATAATCAGTTCATCCCGATTTTGATATAAACAATTTGAAATGTCCATGAAGGTGATACATGACATGTTGAGGATCTTTTGGAACCAACGTAACCATTCATGAGAACTTCAACTTCATATACTCCCATATTCTCGGTCATGAATTTAAAGATTCCTTTAATCATATATGAATAAAAAGATAAGTCTCTATATATTTAAAAATTAAAGGCATGAAATATTAAAGTTTAATGAGTGAATATTAAGATTCAAGAGTATAACCCATATGAATTGTATATTAATAAAATATATAAAACTAAGACTATCTTCATTTTTTTACTTTAAAATAGGTAAAATTAAGCAAATAATTTTTATTTTCAACTGTATTCTATTTAATTTTTATGTATTTTTAGTATATATGTTTCTAACCTTATAGAGATTATCAAAAAGATATTTGAATTTGTTAGTTTTTATATATTTATTAAAATTTATATGAATTTGATACATAAATAATAAATTTTACATTTATGAATAATTAATATCATTTAAATCATAATTAGTTAATTAAAAAAATAAAAAATGATAAAACTAAAATGTGAATGAATAGAATTGAGAAGCGAAAGTTTATATGGATTTGGAAGTAAAATAGGGTTGGACTCTAAAATAGAGAAAAAAAAAAAATAGAGTTTATGTATAGTTTTAGATGTTCTAATCATATGGAAAGACGTATTTACTCTAATGCATCAATGTCAAAATGGGCAGGCGCGTAGGTTATGATTGTTCATATCTGCACAAAAAGTACCGTCCAAGCGACCCACATGCCACTGTTTCTTCGCTTCAATACGGCGTCGCTTATCGCCATTCCCCCCTGGCCCCTGCTACTAGCAATAAAAACCCATCTAAATCATCTTCCAAATTCTGTAGAAATATTTTCTTCTTTCTTCTACTACTACACAACACAGGATGGGAGGAACATCAACGATTTCAGTTGGGTCCGATGGGGTGGCTATCATCACCATCATCAACCCACCTGTTAATTCACTTTCTCTTGATGGTAATCTCTCTCTTAATTCTTAATTTCCACGTTTCGTGTTTTTTCTTCCAAGTGAATTTTCAGTTTCGTATTGTAATTTTCACATACGATTACCTGTGATCTTAATTTTAGTTTGTTTGATCTCCAACTATTCCCCGTCCCCCCTTTCTGCTACTTGGATATGTATGTGAGTAAGTTAAATTAGCTATTTAATGATAACCCCTATGTTGCAAACATGCATACGATTTTATTTTGGATCCAGTTTTTTGAAGTTTATACTCCTTTTTTTAACTACTATTGAAGGCTATTTCTTTTAAATAAACAACAAAGATGGTGATTGATTTGCAATGAACCTGTGCTGATTTTGCGTTTAGAAGTAGTAAGCTTGATATAGATGACAATATAATCCTCTCCATATTTGTTTGTTCCTTTTTTGGTTGTTATTATCGTCATCAAGGTTGAATTAGGGCAAAATCTGAAATTTTCTTTAATCTGTTGAGCCATGTGAACAGTGTGATGGCTTGGTATCTTATTGTTAGCTAATTATATTAAAATTCTCCAATCTCTTTATTTCAGTACTTAATAGCTTAAAAGACTCTTTTGACCAAGCCTTAAGAAGAGACGATGTGAAGGCAATTGTTGTAACAGGCAAGTTTTTTTACAAAGTCTTATGTGTAATTGATTCTTTTTAAGCATTATATAAAAAGTCAACACTTTACATGATCTGAAACAGGTGCAAAAGGCAAATTTTCTGGTGGTTTTGACATTAATGCTTTTGGTGGAGTTCATGAAGGAAAGGGTATGCATAGTGTATGAAGTATATTCTATCTTTTTTTTGTTAACTCATAATTTCTTAATTTTTCATTTTGGTTTGTTGTTTATAGCTATGACAACAGGAGCAGCATCAAAACCTGGTTATGTATCAATCGATATTCTGTCTGATACCCTTGAAGGTATGTCCATTTACCATGTTACCCCTCATAAATGTATTATATATTTTTTATTTTTTTCAAATGTTGGTGTTGGTTTCAGCTGCAAGAAAACCATCTGTTGCTGCTATTGATGGGCTTGCTTTAGGTGGAGGATTGGAGGTTGCTATGGTATGTTTTATCATTATTATTATTATTATTATTTTTGCTGTTTTTAGTTTTTCTTAATGATTTTTATAAAGTTTTCTTGATTTTTATTTTCAGGCTTGCCATGCTAGAATTGCTACTTCTACTGCTCAGTTAGGTTTGCCTGAACTCCAACTTGGTGTTATTCCTGGATTTGGAGGTATAATTACAACATTTTATAAAAATTTTGCTAAAGTTTTGTTCAAATTTACCTTCTACTTAATTATCATTAGTGTAGGATTTTTTTTATAACTTTTTATTGACTTATGATTTTGATTTTATTCCAGGAACTCAACGGCTTCCAAGACTTGTTGGTCTTGCAAAGGCCCTTGAAATGATGTTGGTATGTTCTTATTTCTTCCAATCCACCTGATTCTGCTTCTTTTACTCTCTGCATCCATAAAAATTGCAACTTTCTATATTTTATGGTCAAATGTTGCATTTTTAATGAAAAGGAGCAAGATTTCTTGAAATTCTTTTTAGTACTTTTCAGTTCTTGATAATCTCTCTTTCTCTCTCTAGACATCAAAGCCAGTAAGGGGACAAGAAGCTCATAATTTAGGGCTGGTGGATGAAATTGTATCAGGAGACCAATTACTAGAAACTGCACGTAAATGGGCATTAGACATATTGGAAAGAAGAAAACCATGGATTGCAAGTCTTTATAAAACTGATAAATTAGAGCCACTTGGTGAAGCAAAAGAAATACTAAACTTTGCTAGAGCTCAAGCTCGTAGACAAGCCCCAAATTTACAACATCCACAAGTTTGCATTGATGTTATTGAAGAAGGCATAGTCTCGGGCCCACGTGCAGGCCTAAAAAAGGTTTGCACTTTGCATTTAGTCTAATATATACCTCCAAATCCAGTTTTTAATTTGAATTTTTTGTATTGTAATTTGCAGGAGTATGAAGAATTTCAGATTCTTTTACATTCGGATACTTGCAAAAGCTTGGTTCATGTCTTCTTTTCTCAACGTGGAACTATGAAGGTAGTGTGTTCTTTTTTTTATGTGAAAGATAATTTAAGGTGGTTAATGACCAATTATACCCTTGTTTCTCTGTATTAATAATAGGTACCCGGGGTGACAGATCGTGGTCTGAAGCCAAGACAGATAAAGAAGGTTGCTATTCTTGGAGGAGGTTTAATGGGGTCAGGGATAGCAACAGCTTTGCTTCTAAGTGGATATCAAGTTATCCTGAAAGAAGTCAATCAAAAGTTCTTGGAGGGTGGATTAGGCAGAGTCAAAGGTATAGTAATAAAGTCAATGTTCTTCTATCCAGATATTTAGCAAATCTGCTTTCATACAGGTTTTTAACAAATATGTTTTATATGCATGCACACAGCCAATTTGTCGAGCAGTGTTAGAAAAGGTAAGTTGAGTCAAGAAAAGATGGAGAAAATCCTGTCTTCTCTCAAGGGTGTTCTTGATTATGAAAGCTTTAGGGATGTGGACATGGTGATAGAGGTATTAATTTTAACCATTTAGTATTTTATTTTTATGATCTGTAAAGGTGACTTGTGTTTTGTTGTTGAATAACCAAACAGGCTGTTATTGAGAATGTGTCTTTGAAGCAACAAATATTTATGGATTTGGAGAAGTATTGCTCTCCACATTGCATACTTGCAAGTAACACCTCTACAATTGACTTGAATCTGATTGGTGAGAAGACAAAGTCTCATGATAGGATAATCGGGGCACATTTTTTCAGGTATATGAATTGATTGTTTACTTTCAGTTGTCATATACTTTGAATTAATTAAATTTGTGTAATGCAGCCCTGCTCATGTGATGCCACTTTTGGAAATTGTTCGTACAGCAAACACATCTGCTCAGGTGGTTGTGGATTTGTTAGATGTTGGAAAAAAGATAAGAAAAACTCCAGTTGTGGTTGGCAATTGCACGGGTTTTGCTGTGAATCGTATGTTTTTTCCATATACCCAAGCTGCCCTTTTGCTTGTGGAACGTGGGGCCGACCTCTACAGGGTGGATAAGGCAATTACTAAATTCGGAATGCCAATGGGCCCTTTCAGGTTCAACATATAAATCCAAATCCAAAACAATACCCCGTTGTTTTTTTAATCATTTTATTTAGTTTGAATTTGCTTCTTCATGTGTAAATATTTGGATGCAGATTGTGTGATCTTGTTGGATTTGGTGTTGCAGTTGCAACTGGGTCACAGTTTGTTTTTAATTTCCCTGAAAGAACTTATAAGTCGATGCTGATTCCCCTCATGCAAGAGGATAAAAGAGCCGGTATGTATTATTATTAATATTATTATTGTTATCGATCAAGATTCAAGAATTTTGGGATTTTTTTTTTTTTATTGTTGTGTGTAGGTGAAACGACTCGCAAAGGTTTCTATGTGTATAATGATAAGAGGAAAGCAAGTCCGGATCCTGAAATTAAGAAATATATTGACAAGGCAAGGGAAATGACAGGTGTCTCCATTGATCCAAAGGTAATTCATTCTATTTCTCTCTCCCTCCACGTAGAATATGATATAATATAAAAAAAAATTCAATGTATCTCTTGTATGTTGGATTAAAGGGTTTAAGAAAAATGATTTCAGCTTGAGAAAATATCAGAGAAGGACATAATAGAGATGATATTCTTCCCTGTTGTGAACGAGGCTTGTAGAGTATATGCCGAGGGTATTGCGGTAAAAGCAGCTGATCTGGACATTGCTGGAGTCATGGGAATGGGATTCCCACCTTACAGGTCTCATATCTTAAAGAAAAATTAATAATATAATTCCAATATTTCATCAATATGTTTACATAATACATGATTTCTTACATTTGTGTATAGGGGAGGGATTATGTTTTGGGGAGATAAACTTGGATCTAAATATGTATATTCAAGGCTAGAAGAGTGGTCAAAATTGTACGGAGACTTCTTCAAGCCTTGTGCCTACTTGGCCCAAAGAGCTGCACTTGGGACTCCTCTGGTCAGCATTTTTATAAAAAAAAAAAAAAAAAATCTTACGTTTCTAGACTTTATAAAAGATTTTCTTGATGAAGAATATGATTTTGTTTGTTGCAGAGTGCACCATTGGATCAAGCAAAACCGCGCCTATGAGATGGAAAATGACAGCATCATATCTTGTGTTGTGCTAAATTATAGTATGAAGAAACTTGGAATAAAATGTTGCTTTTTTTTTTTTCTTTTTAATATAAAATGTTATGATATTGTATCACCGTGTATTGTTCACAATAATGCTTTTGTAACGACTTTTAAAGAGTAGATGAGTTGTTTTTACAAGTGAAATGCTTACATTGTTTGTCTAGTGGTTGTGATGAAAGTTAACTTATAGTCGAATTAAAGAAAAAAAAGGAAGTTGAGGTAAAGATAGCTAAATGAATATTGTTTTTTTATTAACATGTCAATGAGATAGTAGAAGATAAGATCCTTTATGATACTATAAAAATGGGTAAAATGATGTTATTCTTTTCATCTCATTGAAGCATTACGGAAAAATAAAAAGTAATGTTATTTTGTAAACATCTCAACGAGTGTTTTTTATATCATAGCGACTTAATGACAAATACAAAATGGTTTGAATTAAGGAACATAGAGCTGTTCATAAATATGATATTTTTGGAGCCAATATATCATTGAACAACTACCTAAATTGGGCTAACAATTTACGATTGGGTCCACTACTCTTTTTAATATTTATCAAGAAATAACACTATATTCACTAAATTGGGCTTACAATTTAATATTTATCAAGAAATAACACTATATTCACTAAATTGGGCTTACAATTTACGATTGGGTCCACTACTCTTTTTAACTTCTGTTATGATCATGTTATACTCTTGGTTTAACCTACCACACATTATGGCCGACGACGGTATTAAGAAGGTTGTATTTATAGTTATAAAAACTATGTTATTAAGAATATATTCATCGGATATGGTTAGAACTTACAGACTAATGGATAACTAATAAGGTGTCCTATTAGTAGAGATGTTAGAATTCTTCAAGGACAGTTTTCAAAAGATAATGAAATCTCAAACCCATAACAATTCTAAGTACTTCTTGCAATAATATCTTATCTTTTTGAATTGTAAAAAAAACCGTGGAGAAGTACAAGGGTTAGGAAAGAGAAAAATTCAGAGATGATATTTTCTTTATTTGGTTGACTCAAAAGAAAGTGACGAGAGACGTCATTTTCTCTATTAACTTGAATGATGTTCATGAGAGCTTTGGTGAAGCCATGTCATCTAGAGATGCTCATTTGTGGAAGGAATCTACCAATGACGAAATGAATTACATTATAGGTAATGAAACTTGCGAGTTAGTTGATATAATTAGGTGAAGAAACCACAAAACCCAAATGGATTTTCAAAAGAAAGAATCATCCGTATGGATCCATATATGCCTATGAGCAAGATTAGTTGCTAAAGAACAAAAACAAAGCGAAGGAATTGATTACTTTGAAACCAATGCTACTTTATAAGATTAGTTATATTAGAACTCTTACAATAATTTTGGCCTTGAAAGGATTGTACATTCATCAAATGGATGTAAAGACACCCTTCTAAATGGCTATGTCAATGATGATATTTATATGGAGCATACTCAAGGTTTTTGTAACAGCCCGGAATTTTCAGGTATTTATTTTGGACTTAATTATGGAAATTGTGAGTGGACTCGGCGAGTTGGAGCCCAGACTCGCCGAGTAGGATCACGGATTTGGGTGCGGGTTCGCGTCCGGACTCGACGAGTCCAAGAGTGGACTCGGCGAGCCACACGTTGTGTGGTGAAACCCTAATTTCCGGGGTTTGCGGCATATTTAAAGGGCCTTATGGCCGTCATTTGTGCTCACCCAACCCTTAGAGAGAAACTCTTGAGAGCTGGAACGTTTTAAGAGAGAAAGGGAGCCTTATTGACCTTGTGTGTGTGATATAGCAAAGAAGGAGGAGGATCTAAGCAAGAGGAAGCAAAGGAGGTTGCTATTCAGTGGATTTGAAGCTTAGAGCATCGATCTAGAGGTATGAATTCGATCCATTTTCTGATTTGTGGAGTATAGGGAGATCTAGGGTTTCTTATGGACATTTATGGAATGATTTGATGCCAAATAGTCCCCTTCTTGTGTTGAGACTCTGGATCTGGATCCATAGAGGTCCATAGAGTCTCACTCTTCCAGCTTTATGTATAGCAATGGAGTTTATGGCCTTGAGATATTGAAATTGAGACAAAAACATCATTTAGGGTCATATAGAGATTGTATGGGCATCAAGATAGTGACTTTACGTGCTAAATAAGCTTGGAGGGACTGGATCTATGGGTTAATGGACTGGATCTGACCTCATGAACAAGTTTTAGTCATTACATGGCACGGACTCGTCGAGTCCGAAGAACAGACTCGGCGAGTAGTATGAATGTTGCCCGATCATACAGCGTGTGGTCTTGCCGAGTTGGGAAGGGTTGACTCAGTGAGTCAGGGGGGAAATCAGAGTGGACAGGTGGACTGAGTCAAGTTGGACTCGCCGAGTTGTTCTTGAGACTCGGCGAGTTGAGTCGTGGTGGCCCCACAACTCATGCCAGGAGGGACTCGTCGTGTTAGGGAAATACTCGACGTGTCAAGGGAGGATTTCAGGGAAATTAGTGTATACGCTCAGACTCGCTGAGTCGCTATATGCACTCGCCGAGTCCGGTCAAAGTTGACTGTTGACCGTTGACCAGGGTTGACTTTTGTTGACTTAACAAGGAGTAGCCAACCTTAGTTGGGAAAGTGTTAATTAGAGTTGTATTGTGATTTAGGAGGACTATAGCTCGGGAGATCGAGCGCTAGTGATTTCAGGACTTACGACTTATCGAGATACGCGAGGTGAGTCTTCTCACTATACTTTACCTTGAGTAGGTAACTAGAGTTATGTGATACAGTGCTTGTATGCTATATATATATATATATATATATATATATATATATATATATATGTGTGTGTGTGTGTGTGTGTGTGTTATGTGTTGCGCTGCATTATTCTTTGTGATTTATGCTGTGCATGTTTACAGAGTTAGAACTGGAAGGTTCACAGAGTTAGAACCTGAGGGTTCACAGAGTATGGGTGCACGGACCCACATAGTCATAGCCTCGAGTGGCTAATATGTGTTATATGTGGTATTTTGGGAAACTCACTAAGCTTTGTGCTTACAGTGTTTGATGTTATTGTTTCAGGTACTAGTGACGACCGCGCGAAGGCGCCGGCTTGATCCGTACACACACACGGAGTTTATACATTTGTGATCTTGGGATTTTGTATTTACTTGAATTGGATAATTAATATGAATTATGTTTTACGAAAATTTGAAAATTTTGTTTGAAATTCACGGTGTTACAGTTTTATGATACATAAAAAATAAGAAAAATTGTCTAGACTTATTAAATTTATGTACGGTTTGAAACAAGAACCCAAACAGTGTCATGAGAGATTTGACACCAATATGATTGTTTTTGGGTTTCAACATAATAGTGTTGATAGGTGCATTTATACCAAATGCATATCCAAATACAAAATCATTATCTATCTCTATGTTAGTGATATGTTGATCAGTGGTACAAACCTAGAACGTATTATTAAAACTAAGAGATACTTATCCTTGAACTTAATATGAAAGGTATAAGAGAAGTAGATATGTTTCTTGGTATCAAAGGTGAATATGATAGGGAGTCAAACTTTTATGATTCAATCTCATTACATCATAGAAAATTTTGACGGAGTTTTAGTATTTGAACATTAAAGAATTTAACATTCTTTATGATTAAAATGTGAAACTTAATGTGAACTCTAGTGAAACGGTGGATCAACTAGACTATACGAGTACAATTGGTAGCATGATGTCTGTCATGAATTACACTCCACGTGAAATTACATTATATGTAAGTAAAATGAGTCAATATATTGTCAACCCAGTATGGACTACGGAGCACCGAAAGACAGTAAGTAGAGTACTTGGGTACCTGAAAAGGACAAGTACTCTTACATACACGTCATCCTGTGGTATGCTAGAATGGTGTTATGATGACAACTGGATAAATCACACTAGTGGTTCTAAATCCACAACTATTTGAATTTATACTTTAGTTGGATGAGCTATTTCTTCCATAAGTAGAAACATACATGTATAACTCACTCAATGATGGAGACCGAGTTTATCACCTTAATAGTTGTTGGCAAAGAGATATATTAGTTTAAAGATATACTCTTGGATATTTATTTGTAGGATATTCCAATATCATCTATTCCCATGTAATAAGACAATAAGGCCACACTATCTAAAGTGTACAATGTTGTTTATAATGGAAAGACAAGATACATTGGCCTTTAACACAATTATGTGAGAATACTAATTAAAAGTGGTAACATCAAAATTGTGTATGTCAAGATAGGAACTTAACGGGTCCACTTATCAAACCTCTAATGAGAGATTTGGTTGGAACTACCATGAGACTCATTAGTCTAAAACCATAATAGAATCATTTAATGATGGAAACCCAACTTGAAATTAGCTCCTCATTCTAAAGTTAAAAGGGTAATAAATAAGACATTAACGATATAATATACTATCAACATTGATCGATCCATGTGAGGTAAGCTATTACGCCGGTAATCGAGGTTGATTTAAAACTCTTAACAAAATTTTGGAGACATCTAAGCTACGAAGATGTTGTAACCTTTGCCTATATGATGAAGAGGCGGTTCTTCCTCAAATGAAGATTAGTGATTTATCTTCCAGAGTATCATGAAAAAAGGTTTCCATATTCATGTTTAATGGGAACGCAAAGATGGCGGGTGATGTGTGGGGGTAAATTAGAGAGGTTAAAAGGTTATTGGTTTAATTTTTCAAGATACAATTGAACCGATCTCTTATTATTTGTCCACATTAAACTATGGTTTAATTTTCATGACGCCCAATTAACATCATTTGTTTGAGTGAAAGAAAACTTTGCAACTTTGTGGGAAACTGTTTGAAATTATGAAGGGAATAACAAATTTGTGGGAAACCTCACTATATATATATGAATCAGTTCAAATGAAAACAGTAAATAAAGTGAGGACGTGAAGACGCTACTTTTATGTTATTATTCTGTCATGAATCTTCTATATAATGGCTTATGTCTTTACTCGGTAATGAATATATTAATAATAATATTTTAATATTAACATTATAACCTACTACAAATAAATATATGAATAATCATACACCAAATATTCACATTAGAATTACAAAAATAGAACATATATGTAAAATTCTTAGCACAATAATAACATAAAAGTAGTGTCTTCACGTCCTCACTTTATTTACTGTCCTCACTTTATATATATATATATATATATATATATATATATATATATATATATATATATATATATATATAATCAAAGTTTGAAACTTATAAAACTGATTTTATTGCAGCTAAACTGTAACACACATTAGGAAGTGCACCGAATCATGTAGCATTATAATTGAGGTAAGTCCATGTGTCAAACACAAAGGGAACAAGAATGATTAGATCATAAAATTCAATTATTATTTAAGCTATAAACAATAAAGTGAATGTGGATTTGTTTAAATTCAATCAAACTAAACTAGGAACAAAAACTAAACTATAGATTATATTTAGAGACAAAAGAGATAAAGTTGTTTTCACATAGATTCTATTACGCTTTTCAATTATAGTAGATTCTAAATAGTGCAATGGATATTAGTAATATTCTCTGACTCTTATACTAGTAAGTTATCTTAGATTGATTAACTAACATTATAGTTATTAAGACAATTAACAAATGATCATGCAATTAAGTATTAACAATTGATTGAGTCAAATGATCCCAATGGTCATGGTAATCAATTCGATGCACAAATTTGGTTGTCTAATGAACTCATATATATTAAAGTTAACAACATTATTAACATAATCCTAAGATTTGGTTCATATATAGTTCCAATTGCTAATGATTATTAACAACAATGATTCAAGCCAACAAAGTCAGATCGATCCTCTAAACTCTATTAAATCAACCATATACAATAAAGAAATCAACAAAATAACATGATAAATTAAAAAAACTAGTAATCCAGTTAAAGGAATCACACCAAGACTTCAAGGTTACATCTTCACTAGAGAAAGCAAAAGGGTTTTACTCCATAACCAATAAAAACTGAAAAAACATCACCAATAAGTTGCTAAATGTGATCATCGAGCAAACCAAAGTGATATCCTAATGCTTCTAGCTTCTGATTCTTCAAATCCCTGCTCCAAAGTGCTTCTCTAACCTTGAAATTGACCCAAAAAGGGTTTTTGGACAAATATAATGTGTAGGGTATGTATCTGGTACATTGTAATTGAATGCCCTAAGGCTACATCATAACATACGACAAAAGGTTTATGTTTTTATAAAAATATTAAATTCATGTTGTAGATCTTTTTGGTCATGTCGCAAGTCACATGTATCCGTGATTGTATCGAATTCTAGAACCAAGTATTGTCACGAATGTCATAGTGTCAGCGTCATGAATATCATATTTTTGGCAATTTTTAAATTTAATTTTATCAAATCTATTCTTGTCCCAATCCTTTCCTTTTGTTCATCAACTACGATTTTTCATGTATCTATCTATTACAAGGCATTACCAATATCTATTATCTTTAAATATATCAATTAAACTCATTAATATTAAGATAATTTCCCAAAGTATATGACTAATTATTGCAACATCAAGTAAGTAGTTCATTTTTTTTTCACAAATATTAGAACAACTAAACTCTAATAATAATGTAACTTGTTTAACATGTAAAAAAAGTTTCTTTGTACACTTAGATTTTACACATGTTTCACAATTATCAAATTCTTGATGGTTTAGTTTTAACATACATTTAGTTTGTATTTTTCAATGTTGTTTTATATTAGTATATGTTAAATGTTTGTGCCATTAAGAAATTGAACACACGATATAACCAAAAAAGGTAATATAATTCATCTCAAACTCAGTTACAACAATATTACTAGTATTTTCACTATCACCAACAATACCCCTACTATCACTATCACAAAAATCAACATCTAACACAGAAACACCATGTTTGGATCTTCCATGATCTACATATTCTTTATTTAAGTCAAGTTGATACACTCCATGTGTGTTGATTGCTTAACCAACAAAACATTATTTCTAGCAAACTTCACACGACCATTCTTGATTAACATCATGTATCCATTCTTGTCAAGCTTGTCTGCTGACATGAGTGTAACACCTGGTCCTCGCAGGTAAACTATTTCCTTAATTAAAGATTAAGTTTTTGGGAAGTGTAGTCCTTTGCGGGGCATAGGGTAATCTCCTACGCATCGTGTAGGAGGGAATCCTGATGTGGGGACTTAATGATCTATGTAGGGCGTAAATCAAGCTATGCAGGGCGTAGCTGCCTAGGACTAAAACTCTAATCTTGGGGGTTTGAGCCCTATTTAAAGGTCGTAACTCCCTTGAGTCCTTTCCATCCTCAACCTCCATCCTCCCAAACGACCCCTTTGGAACCCTAATCCTCATATTGAGAGTTTTTGAGCCTTGAGTGTGTCTTGTGTTTACTTATGAAGGAAGAAGAAGATTGTGGAACCACTTGGGAGCTCAAACCAGCGTAGATCCATAAGTTTCATTCCCTCAATCTTCTCCATAAGGTATAAAGTTCCCACTTTGATGTGTTTTTATGTTAGATCTAGTTATGTTTTAAGATTTCATGCTTTTATCCCCATAACCATGGTGTATATGAGTAAGAGCTACTCCAAACCATTAGAGTTTCATTTCCATATGTTTTAGGTTTGTTAAGTTATAAAATAAGAGCTTAGTCACTCTTATTCATCCATGCTTGAGTTATGAAGCATTGGGTGACTTTTTGGACTCAGGTTTAGATTTTATGCCCTTGGTATGCATGCAAATGGATAAAGTCAGAGAATTTATCCATTAAGACATTTGTAAGAATAGAAAGTTGGAAGTTGGAAGAGATATTGGTCTGATTTAAGGACTTAATAATTAAGTTAGGGTTTCATGGGTTTACGCAGGGTATAACTTCCCTTAGGCAGGGTACAATGCCATTTTCCCTGTTTTTCCACCTTAGGCTCTACATAGGGCGTAGATTGGCTGGAAGTTGACTTTTGACTTTTTACCGTTGACTTTGACCAAGTTTGACTTTAGGTCAAATGGAGTATTTTGAGTTGTAGATTGAGACTTGGTCCTTGTTTGTTGTATAGGTGAATTGTAGAGCCAGTATTTGGATCTGTGATCAGTAGATGGTGTCATGTATCATTGTGTATTGGATATTGCTATGTTATAGTGATCTGTTAGATTTTTAGATATGTATGATTACTTGTACTTGTTGTTTATTGCTTTTTGTTCCATATGTCGACATATTGCGATGGGTTTGAGGCGATACTGCTTTTTTGCTATTGGCCAACAAACATGGGGCAATCCAGTCGGGAGACTATGGGCCAGGGCAAACCATGCGGGAGACTGTGGGCCCAGGGGCAACCCAACTTTATATTGTGGCCTGGTGAGCATGTATTGTTTATTTTTGTGTTTGCTATTTTAGGGGAACCTACTAAGATTTAGCTTATAGTTGTTGGTTTCATGGTTTCAAGTACATCGAATGATTGTGGCAAGATGAAATCGTGATTGTACATATCTTCCTGCTGATATATGTTTTGAGAGATTTTTGATACTCTGATTTTATGGATTTTACTGGAAAAAAAATGGTTGGTTATATTTTGGTTTTTGAAAATGTTTTACAAAAATTGAAAAATTTTATCATGATTTTTGGGATGTTACCACGAACCTCTTCAAGATCCAAGAACATACAACACGTGTCGATGAGTGACACTACAACCATTGCTTAACTTCAACTGTATCGTGTGCCAATGCTTTAGAATCTAACTTTGTGGACATAAACTCATACCACCATTGCCCCTTCTCATACGAGACCATAAGTGTGAAATCTAACTAGCTTCCTCAAATGTACACAATAGCTCCTAAATCCATGAACCTACCTCAGACTACCACTACATGTGTAGGTGAAGAAATCATGTTCCCTCGGTGAAGACCCACGTTTGCCACCAACACCCCGCTCCCGAGTTCAACTTAAAGAGAGAAAAGAAAGGAAATGAAAGGAAATGAGAGGTAAGCAAGAGAGAATGGTGCTCCCGAGTTTCATTAAAGGAAGGAAGTGGAAGGAAATGGAAGGAAAACTTTCCCTCCTACCTTTCCTCCCGATTTGGGAGGATTTGAAAAGAAAGAACAAAATGTTTAACTTTCTTTCAATTTCTTTCCAACTCGGGAGCACAAATGATAATTTCTTTTTCCTTTTTTTTCTCTTCTTTTCTCTCCTTACTTTCTTTTCTCTTCTCTTCTTTTCTTTGCTATAACTCGGGAGCGGGGTGCAAGTGACTAAGAACCTCAACAACATTTATGGATATGTATGTAGGACCATATTTTTGTATGTGGCACTCTTATGTATAGTAACTTGTCTCTTGGTGGACATGACACTTTTTGGTTTTGTTAGGTGGGTTGTTGGTTGTCTAATGGTTTGGCTTCTTAAACTCTCATTTCTTAGGTGCCAAGCCTTTATTGTTCTTGAACCCATTCTTCCATTTTTTGCTGGAACCCCAACCAATACATAATGTATACTCGATCTGAATCTACCCCATTTCCCCTATCATATTAGGTGCTTCAACTAATCATCCAAATATAAGTCTTCAAACTAATGTATCATATTCTTGGACAAGTCTTTTTAGGAGGTGCCAACTTTGGGATAATTGCACCAGCCAGGAAGAGCTTTGGTAGAGAGATGGAAAACGTGGTAATTTTGATGACTAAGATATGTAGCTCATTGTCACGGAACACATTTATATATATATATATATATATATATATATATATATATATGCTTATGTGTATACATGTATATTGATGTATGTATTTTTAGAATGTTTATATGTATTTTTATTCATTTTATGAATGTACTTGTAGATTTGGAGACATTTGTCAAGGAAATCGAAGAAGTGAGCGATAAACAGAAAAAAGACATGATAGTTAACAAATATAGATACTGTAAACTATTCTCGTAATTTTATACCTTTTTTTGGTATAGCAAGTTGGGATAATATTAAATATGAGTATCATATATATATATATATATATATATATATATATATATATATATATATATATATATATATATATATATATAACAACCATAAAAATCAAGCCAATTTAAAACTTTTTCAACCAATTAAAACCATTAATTATTACAAAGTGTTTTCAAAATAGATTCATGTCAGAGTATCCTAGAAATCAAAATCATAAAATGTGTGGAGCTGTACGATCATGCATTCGCCTTCCTGTGATCATCCGAAGTACCTGAAACCAAAATTGAAACTATAAGCCCGAAGCTTAGTGAGTTCCCCTAATATACCCATACACATAACAATACACATATAATCACAAACATCATATTGTGGGTCCAGTCAACCATTGGGTTGGAATACCCCAGTGTAACGCCCGCAGATCCGGGCTAGTCAATTTAGAGGCAATAGGGGTCAAAAAATGACTTTTCGACAAAAGATTATTTAGAATGAATAGTCTTAACCAAGTTTTAGAATATGTCACAAGGTTTCCGTACATATAAAGAACGCCGAAATCTGAGTTATAACGAAGAAGTTATGGCCCGCCGAAGTTTTACGGCAAAACCGGCACGCCACCGGAAGACGTAAATAGTGAATTTACGATAGAAGACTTTTTATCCTTAGCAATCTAAACAAAAGTCATAGAATATGTTAAACTAAGAGCGTCGATAAAAAGAACGCCCAAATCTGACTTCGTATGAGGAAGTTATGATTTTTCTAAGATTCGGCTTAGTAGTGTACAGCCCGAAACTCGAATTTTAGTTCGAGCGGTTTTTGGCTTACGTGAAATAAATGAAAGTTGAAGATCTCATTAATAGGAACTCAACGGTAAAAAGACAGACGAAAACGGAGTCCGTATGAAGGAGTTACGAATTCTTCGCGGTCATTTAACAGTCTAAACGCCTCGTACTGTTAAATTTAAGATCGGTCGAGAATTAGCCGACGGAGTCAAAATGAAAGTTGTAGATATTATTTTTACCTACGCGTGGATATAAAGAACGTCAAAAACGGAGGTCGTATGTGAAAGTTACGGATTTTAGAAGTCGGAAGTGTGTTGTGCGAAAATGGGTGATGTGGCACAATCTTGGCCATTGCTTTCTCCCCAAGTCTTGCCACTAGATGGTGACATGTGGCACCAAGTTCAGCCATTTTCACCCTATAAATACCACCTCTCCCACCCTCATTTTCTTCACACCTTTCCCATTCTTTCTTCTCTTTACTCTCTCTCTAGAACCTCTCTCTAGCCCCGAAATCCCCCGAAAAGCCTAGGGAACCTCCCTAGCACGAGGCGGAAGCCCCGGAGTGCTCGACGGCTCCGAGAAGAAGAGTTTTTCGGCTCGGAAACGCTGCTCCAAGCAAAGCCTGGTTTTCTATAAAACCCGCTGTAAGTGAGCTACGCCTATGCTATTTTTAATATAGTTTTTATTTAATTATATTAACGTTATTAAGAACATATAATAAATACTTGGGCTATTATTATGGGTTATGTAAGTATTTTTTTAACGCTTATATAATAGTAATAATAGCTAGACTATTAATTAGTCTCGGCGAATAATAGACTAAAATCTATTGGTGATAATACTAGGTTTCGTCGAAGGAAATTATTTTAAAGTAAACGAAGCGCTGTCCGAGTACCGAGTCACCACCTTCTCAGGTGAGTGCATAGTCCCTTTCATGAACATGATTTTAATACAAGTATTGATTGAAGTATTAATTATATGTTTATGTGCGAGTTAATTGATGTTGCTTGAAATTCGTGTTAAAGAACATACCTGATTATATTTGATAATTTAGGATAAAGAGTAGACCTACATTAAATATGAGGAATATTGGGTAGTATATTCTTACGAGTACAAGTGAGTTAAACTCAGAGAATAGAAGTTAGTATATGTCACTTATCCGGGAGTATGGATTAGACATAGTCATTGTCCCTAGTCTGAGAATATGGATTAGGCATAATCATTCGTTGTTAATCCGAGAGTATGGATTAGCTATTGTCCCTAGTCCGAGAGTATGGATTAGGCAAAATCATTCATCTTTAATCCGAGAGTATGGATTAGTCATTCGTCCCTAGTCCGAGAGTATGGATTTGGTAAATTCGTTCATTTCTGATCCGAGAGTATGGAGTAGGTAAAACGACTAATCTTAGGTCCGAGAGTATGGATAGCCTCGTTGCGAGGATCGACGGGGTGGGATAAGAGTTGTTTGATATATATGTATGGTGAAATTGTATATTTTGTGAATTTTAAACTATATATATGGTATAACATTGTGGGATTGAAATCCCTATGTGCTCACCAGGTTTCCCAACCTGACCCACTCAGTTTATTTATATCACAGGTGTTGATATGAAGTGACATTACACTGAGAGATTTAAAGAGATGTAGACCACTAGTGTGAATAATTGTAAGTTCTGTTTATGCTTATGTTCCTGTATTAACGATGACATCCCAAATGTTTTAAAATGAAATAAATACGTTTCTTCGAAAATGTTTTAATAACGTATTTACCATGTTTTTCTGGGAACAAATTCCGCAACCTTTTTATAAAATGAAGTACTCTGATTTTTATAAAGCATAAACAAAATCGGTCTTTTCTGGCCGTGATTTTGGGGATGTCACAGTTGGTATCAGAGCATTAGTTTAAGCGAACTAGGAATATGGATTTATTTCTAGACTTAAACTTAGAATGCTAAGCGATGATTGTGAGGTGTGAGCACTAGATTATTTTAGGAATTGTGCCTAAAATGTTTTTATGTGCTAAATACTTGTGCCTGATATGCTGTTAGTTGTTCGGATCTATGGTCTGTTGCCGACCGGATCTGGAAACCTTATGTGTTTAGGATTCTAAACGTACGACTACGATATTAGAACTAGCATATAAACGTTTCGGTGTGATAAGGATGATTTAACCGTCAATCCTAAGTAGAGATCTAGATTCACCTTATTCGGTGTATAGATCAAGATGGCAAGAACCCGTAGCGGAAACGTGAATGCAAATGGGAACAGAAACCAACCCCCAGTGATTGAGCAAATACCGGTGATGGAAGCCGCCGCTGAGCCAGTCACAATGGCTGGAGTGCAAGCGATGATCCAAGCGATGTTGGATCGTCAAATGGAGGAAACTAGACGTTTGCTCCAGCAAAATCGTGAGGAAGCCACTATTCAGATCGAACAGCCCGAGTTGAACGAAGGGCAGACTGAGGAAGGAAACTACAGTGGGACTGTTGGTCAAGTCAACCCACCAATAGTTCGACAAAACAACCAAGATGACGAGGTCGAGAGGAATGGATGCAAGTACAAGGATTTTTTGACTTGCAAGCCATCGACTTTCACTGGAAAGGAGGATCCGATCGGGGTCATGGATTGGATCTCGGAGATGGAGTTAGCCTTCATGACATGTGGTTGTAGAGGGAAGCTACAGACCACATTTGAAGTGCGTCAGTTTCGAGGAGGCGCTGTACGTTGGTGGAATACCTTGGGGAAGACTCTGAGCCCTAATGAGCCTCTGCAACTGACATGGGCAGAATTTCTGGTGCAATTCAAACGAAAGTACTACTCAGCTCAAAACCTGCTTGAGCTAGAGAACCAGTTTCTAACCCTGAAGAAGGGAAGCATGTCAATCGATGAATACACCAACAACTTCACCGAGAAGATGGAGTTCGCCTTGCGTCTTATTCCGGATGAGCTGACGAAAATCGGCAAGTACGCAAAGGGACTTCCATGGGAGTACGCGGTGCCAGTGCGTCAAGCACCTACTCTAGAGGCAGCTATCTGGGCTGCCAAGTCTGTCGAAGATATGATCAAGGGAAGAGCCTCCAGCAAGATGGAGGTTGGCGAGAAGAGAAAGTTTGAAGGATCTTCAAGGTCCAGCGAGAAGAGAAAATTCTTGAAGTTTGAAGAAGGAACGCAATGGTGTGACAAGTGTAGAAAGAAGCACATCGGGAAATGCTCTAAATATACGACATGCTTTAAATGTGGGAAGACTGGTCATTACGCCAGCGAATGCACAACCAAGAGAGAAGTCTGCTTTAAGTGTGGAGAAGAAGGACACTTCAAACAAGAGTGCCCAAAGAGAGAAGGGGCTACAAAGCCAAATGTGCCACCAAAGCCAAAGGCGAGAGCATTTCAAATGATCCTTGACGAAGCAGATGACAATGCAAGGATTCAAGAGTGAAGGCTTGACATCCGAGGATCGAGTTATGGAGTAATCGTGTAGATAGTACCTCACGATGTAGCCCGTTAGAGGCATAGTCTAGGGTGAACTTGAACACCTATGTAACAGTTTCAAGAAATAATATAAAACATTTGTTTTGTTATCTGATGTGTTAAGTTGTTGTATGGTTTTCTTGTATGGTGACTTGGAAAAATTGCGGGACAATACTTGGGACGAGTATGAGTATGTGTGAATGGTAGTAGAGGCCTATACTACCGGAAGCACAGGACTCACACTTGGATCAGGGAAAGTCACAAGGTTACCAAGAAGCCAGTAATTGATTTCGTTTTATTCAAGTATGCTGTTACCATTGTTTCGGTAATGACTAAGAAGATTGTTGTTATCCCGACCCTAGTGGTCATATCACCTTGAGTCCGACTACGATGAGTAGGTTACGTGGTTCAGAGAACCAAGTTTGATATAGCGTCTGACTTAAACCAAACGCTTAAAAATCAAAGCGATCCATAGAAGTATCGCGCTCGTTGGTAGCTAGAAATGCTACATGTTAAAGTATGATTATATCACATTAGAACATGAAGGAAGGCTTAGTCTGTTTTAGAATTTAAGAGACCTGAGTCTAAACGTACATCACATGATGATAGGTCATAATTTGGAGTCTAATATGAGGTAGAGATCAGGTGCACGATCAAGTACTGCTTACAGTCAATAAGTCTAAGAGATAGACTTGAAGGAATAAAGAAGTTATAATTATTACCTAGGATGAAGAGATGACGTATGGAGTCATTATACAATCCTTGTTTCGTTGATGATTCCGGGACGTAATCATCCTAAGGGGGAGATAATTGTAACGCCCGCAGATCCGGGCTAGTCAATTTAGAGGCAATAGGGGTCAAAAAATGACTTTTAGACAAAAGATTATTTAGAATGAATAGTCTTAACCAAGTTTTAGAATATGTCACAAGGTTTCCGTACATATAAAGAACGCCGAAATCTGAGTTATAACGAAGAAGTTATGGCCCGCCGAAGTTTTACGGCAAAACCGGCACGCCACCGGAAGACGTAAATAGTGAATTTACGATAGAAGACTTTTTATCCTTAGAAATCTAAACAAAATTCGTAGAATATGTTAAACTAAGAGCGTCGATAAAAAGAACGCCCAAATCTGACTTCGTATGAGGAAGTTATGATTTTTCTAAGATTCGGCTTAGTAGTGTACAGCCCGAAACTCGAATTTTAGTTCGAGCGGTTTTTGGCTTACGTGAAATAAATGAAAGTTGAAGATCTCATTAATAGGAACTCAACGGTAAAAAGACAGACGAAAACGGAGTCCGTATGAAGGAGTTACGAATTCTTCGCGGTCATTTAACAGTCTAAACGCCTCGTACTGTTAAATTTAAGATCGGTCGAGAATTAGCCGACGGAGTCAAAATGAAAGTTGTAGATATTATTTTTACCTACGCGTGGATATAAAGAACGTCAAAAACGGAGGTCGTATGTGAAAGTTACGGATTTTAGAAGTCGGAAGTGTGTTGTGCGAAAATGGGTGATGTGGCACAATCTTGGCCATTGCTTTCTCCCCAAGTCTTGCCACTAGATGGTGACATGTGGCACCAAGTTCAGCCATTTTCACCCTATAAATACCACCTCTCCCACCCTCATTTTCTTCACACCTTTCCCATTCTTTCTTCTCTTTACTCTCTCTCTAGAACCTCTCTCTAGCCCCGAAATCCCCCGAAAAGCCTAGGGAACCTCCCTAGCACGAGGCGGAAGCCCCGGAGTGCTCGACGGCTCCGAGAAGAAGAGTTTTTCGGCTCGGAAACGCTGCTCCAAGCAAAGCCTGGTTTTCTATAAAACCCGCTGTAAGTGAGCTACGCCTATGCTATTTTTAATATAGTTTTTATTTAATTATATTAACGTTATTAAGAACATATAATAAATACTTGGGCTATTATTATGGGTTATGTAAGTATTTTTTTAACGCTTATATAATAGTAATAATAGCTAGACTATTAATTAGTCTCGGCGAATAATAGACTAAAATCTATTGGTGATAATACTAGGTTTCGTCGAAGGAAATTATTTTAAAGTAAACGAAGCGCTGTCCGAGTACCGAGTCACCACCTTCTCAGGTGAGTGCATAGTCCCTTTCATGAACATGATTTTAATACAAGTATTGATTGAAGTATTAATTATATGTTTATGTGCGAGTTAATTGATGTTGCTTGAAATTCGTGTTAAAGAACATACCTGATTATATTTGATAATTTAGGATAAAGAGTAGACCTAAATTAAATATGAGGAATATTGGGTAGTATATTCTTACGAGTACAAGTGAGTTAAACTCAGAGAATAGAAGTTAGTATATGTCACTTATCCGGGAGTATGGATTAGACATAGTCATTGTCCCTAGTCTGAGAATATGGATTAGGCATAATCATTCGTTGTTAATCCGAGAGTATGGATTAGCTATTGTCCCTAGTCCGAGAGTATGGATTAGGCATAATCATTCATCTTTAATCCGAGAGTATGGATTAGTCATTCGTCCCTAGTCCGAGAGTATGGATTTGGTAAATTCGTTCATTTCTGATCCGAGAGTATGGAGTAGGTAAAACGACTAATCTTAGGTCCGAGAGTATGGATAGCCTCGTTGCGAGGATCGACGGGGTGGGATAAGAGTTGTTTATATATATATGTATGGTGAAATTGTATATTTTGTGAATTTTAAACTATATATATGGTATAACATTGTGGGATTGAAATCCCTATGTGCTCACCAGGTTTCCCAACCTGACCCACTCAGTTTATTTATATCACAGGTGTTGATATGAAGTGACATTACACTGAGAGATTTAAAGAGATGTAGACCACTAGTGTGAATAATTGTAAGTTCTGTTTATGCTTATGTTCATGTTTTTTTTTTAACGATGACATCCCAAATGTTTTAAAATGAAATAAATACGTTTCTTCGAAAATGTTTTAATAACGTATTTACCATGTTTTTCTGGGAACAAATTCCGCAACCTTTTTATAAAATGAAGTACTCTGATTTTTATAAAGCATAAACAAAATCGGTTTTTTTTGGCCGTGATTTTGGGGATATCACAGTTGGTATCAGAGCATTAGTTTAAGCGAACTAGGAATATGGATTTATTTGTAGACTTAAACTTAGAATGCTAAGCGATGATTGTGAGGTGTGAGCACTAGATTATTTTAGGAATTGTGCCTAAAATGTTTTTATGTGCTAAATACTTGTGCCTGATATGCTGTTAGTTGTTCGGATCTATGGTCTGTTGCCGACCGGATCTGGAAACCTTATGTGTTTAGGATTCTAAACGTACGACTACGATATTAGAACTAGCATATAAACGTTTCGGTGTGATAAGGATGATTTAACCGTCAATCCTAAGTAAAGATCTAGATTCACCTTATTCGGTGTATAGATCAAGATGGCAAGAACCCGTAGCGGAAACGTGAATGCAAATGGGAACAGAAACCAACCCCCAGTGATTGAGCAAATACCGGTGATGGAAGCCGCCGCTGAGCCAGTCACAATGGCTGGAGTGCAAGCGATGATCCAAGCGATGTTGGATCGTCAAATGGAGGAAACTAGACGTTTGCTCCAGCAAAATCGTGAGGAAGCCACTATTCAGATCGAACAGCCCGAGTTGAACGAAGGGCAGACTGAGGAAGGAAACTACAGTGGGACTGTTGGTCAAGTCAACCCACCAATAGTTCGACAAAACAACCAAGATGACGAGGTCGAGAGGAATGGATGCAAGTACAAGGATTTTTTGACTTGCAAGCCATCGACTTTCACTGGAAAGGAGGATCCGATCGGGGTCATGGATTGGATCTCGGAGATGGAGTTAGCCTTCATGACATGTGGTTGTAGAGGGAAGCTACAGACCACATTTGAAGTGCGTCAGTTTCGAGGAGGCGCTGTACGTTGGTGGAATACCTTGGGGAAGACTCTGAGCCCTAATGAGCCTCTGCAACTGACATGGGCAGAATTTCTGGTGCAATTCAAACGAAAGTACTACTCAGCTCAAAACCTGCTTGAGCTAGAGAACCAGTTTCTAACCCTGAAGAAGGGAAGCATGTCAATCGATGAATACACCAACAACTTCACCGAGAAGATGGAGTTCGCCTTGCGTCTTATTCCGGATGAGCTGACGAAAATCGACAAGTACGCAAAGGGACTTCCATGGGAGTACGCGGTGCCAGTGCGTCAAGCACCTACTCTAGAGGCAGCTATCTGGGATGCCAAGTCTGTCGAAGATATGATCAAGGGAAGAGCCTCCAGCAAGATGGAGGTTGGCGAGAAGAGAAAGTTTGAAGGATCTTCAAGGTCCAGCGAGAAGAGAAAATTCTCGAAGTTTGAAGAAGGAACGCAATGGTGTGACAAGTGTAGAAAGAAGCACATCGGGAAATGCTCTAAATATACGACATGCTTTAAATGTGGGAAGACTGGTCATTACGCCAGCGAATGCACAACCAAGAGAGAAGTCTGCTTTAAGTGTGGAGAAGAAGGACACTTCAAACAAGAGTGCCCAAAGAGAGAAGGGGCTACAAAGCCAAATGTGCCACCAAAGCCAAAGGCGAGAGCATTTCAAATGATCCTTGACGAAGCAGATGACAATGCAAGGATTCAAGAGTGAAGGCTTGACATCCGAGGATCGAGTTATGGAGTAATCGTGTAGATAGTACCTCACGATGTAGCCCGTTAGAGGCATAGTCTAGGGTGAACTTGAACACCTATGTAACAGTTTCAAGAAATAATATAAAACATTTGTTTTGTTATCTGATGTGTTAAGTTGTTGTATGGTTTTCTTGTATGGTGACTTGGAAAAATTGCGGGACAATACTTGGGACGAGTATGAGTATGTGTGAATGGTAGTAGAGGCCTATACTACCGGAAGCACATGACTCACACTTGGATCAGGGAAAGTCACAAGGTTACCAAGAAGCCAGTAATTGATTTCGTTTTATTCAAGTATGCCGTTACCATTGTTTCGGTAATGACTAAGAAGATTGTTGTTATCCCGACCCTAGTGGTCATATCACCTTGAGTCCGACTACGATGAGTAGGTTACGTGGTTCAGAGAACCAAGTTTGATATAGCGTCTGACTTAAACCAAACGCTTAAAAATCAAAGCGATCCATAGAAGTATCGCGCTCGTTGGTAGCTAGAAATGCTACATGTTAAAGTATGATTATATCACATTAGAACATGAAGGAAGGCTTAGTCTGTTTTAGAATTTAAGAGACCTGAGTCTAAACGTACATCACATGATGATAGGTCATAATTTGGAGTCTAATATGAGGTAGAGATCAGGTGCACGATCAAGTACTGCTTACAGTCAATAAGTCTAAGAGATAGACTTGAAGGAATAAAGAAGTTATAATTATTACCTAGGATGAAGAGATGACGTATGGAGTCATTATACAATCCTTGTTTCGTTGATGATTCCGGGACGTAATCATCCTAAGGGGGAGATAATTGTAACGCCCGCAGATCCGGGCTAGTCAATTTAGAGGCAATAGGGGTCAAAAAATGACTTTTCGACAAAAGATTATTTAGAATGAATAGTCTTAACCAAGTTTTAGAATATGTCACAAGGTTTCCGTACATATAAAGAACGCCGAAATCTGAGTTATAACGAAGAAGTTATGGCCCGCCGAAGTTTTACGGCAAAACCGGCACGCCACCGGAAGACGTAAATAGTGAATTTACGATAGAAGACTTTTTATCCTTAGCAATCTAAACAAAAGTCGTAGAATATGTTAAACTAAGAGCGTCGATAAAAAGAACGCCCAAATCTGACTTCGTATGAGGAAGTTATGATTTTTCTAAGATTCGGCTTAGCAGTGTACAGCCCGAAACTCGAATTTTAGTTCGAGCGGTTTTTGGCTTACGTGAAATAAATGAAAGTTGAAGATCTCATTAATAGGAACTCAACGGTAAAAAGACAGACGAAAACGGAGTCCGTATGAAGGAGTTACGAATTCTTCGCGGTCATTTAACAGTCTAAACGCCTCGTACTGTTAAATTTAAGATCGGTCGAGAATTAGCCGACGGAGTCAAAATGAAAGTTGTAGATATTATTTTTACCTACGCGTGGATATAAAGAACGTCAAAAACGGAGGTCGTATGTGAAAGTTACGGATTTTAGAAGTCGGAAGTGTGTTGTGCGAAAATGGGTGATGTGGCACAATCTTGGCCATTGCTTTCTCCCCAAGTCTTGCCACTAGATGGTGACATGTGGCACCAAGTTCAGCCATTTTCACCCTATAAATACCACCTCTCCCACCCTCATTTTCTTCACACCTTTCCCATTCTTTCTTCTCTTTACTCTCTCTCTAGAACCTCTCTCTAGCCCCGAAATCCCCCGAAAAGCCTAGGGAACCTCCCTAGCACGAGGCGGAAGCCCCGGAGTGCTCGACGGCTCCGAGAAGAAGAGTTTTTCGGCTCGGAAACGCTG
Source organism: Lactuca saligna (assembly GCF_052625555.1). Classification (NCBI taxonomy): domain Eukaryota; kingdom Viridiplantae; phylum Streptophyta; class Magnoliopsida; order Asterales; family Asteraceae; genus Lactuca; species Lactuca saligna. Next base: position 152,827,507 of record NC_136422.1, read on the forward strand.
CTCCAAGCAAAGCCTGGTTTTCTATAAAACCCGCTGTAAGTGAGCTACGCCTATGCTATTTTTAATATAGTTTTTATTTAATTATATTAACGTTATTAAGAACATATAATAAATACTTGGGCTATTATTATGGGTTATGTAAGTATTTTTTTAACGCTTATATAATAGTAATAATAGCTAGACTATTAATTAGTCTCGGCGAATAATAGACTAAAATCTATTGGTGATAATACTAGGTTTCGTCGAAGGAAATTATTTTAAAGTAAACGAAGCGCTGTCCGAGTACCGAGTCACCACCTTCTCAGGTGAGTGCATAGTCCCTTTCATGAACATGATTTTAATACAAGTATTGATTGAAGTATTAATTATATGTTTATGTGCGAGTTAATTGATGTTGCTTGAAATTCGTGTTAAAGAACATACCTGATTATATTTGATAATTTAGGATAAAGAGTAGACCTAAATTAAATATGAGGAATATTGGGTAGTATATTCTTACGAGTACAAGTGAGTTAAACTCAGAGAATAGAAGTTAGTATATGTCACTTATCCGGGAGTATGGATTAGACATAGTCATTGTCCCTAGTCTGAGAATATGGATTAGGCATAATCATTCGTTGTTAATCCGAGAGTATGGATTAGCTATTGTCCCTAGTCCGAGAGTATGGATTAGGCATAATCATTCATCTTTAATCCGAGAGTATGGATTAGTCATTCGTCCCTAGTCCGAGAGTATGGATTTGGTAAATTCGTTCATTTCTGATCCGAGAGTATGGAGTAGGTAAAACGACTAATCTTAGGTCCGAGAGTATGGATAGCCTCGTTGCGAGGATCGACGGGGTGGGATAAGAGTTGTTTGATATATATGTATGGTGAAATTGTATATTTTGTGAATTTTAAACTATATATATGGTATAACATTGTGGGATTGAAATCCCTATGTGCTCACCAGGTTTCCCAACCTGACCCACTCAGTTTATTTATATCACAGGTGTTGATATGAAGTGACATTACACTGAGAGATTTAAAGAGATGTAGACCACTAGTGTGAATAATTGTAAGTTCTGTTTATGCTTATGTTCATGTATTAACGATGACATCCCAAATGTTTTAAAATGAAATAAATACGTTTCTTCGAAAATGTTTTAATAACGTATTTACCATGTTTTTCTGGGAACAAATTCCGCAACCTTTTTATAAAATGAAGTACTCTGATTTTTATAAAGCATAAACAAAATCGGTCTTTTCTGGCCGTGATTTTGGGGATGTCACAGTTGGTATCAGAGCATTAGTTTAAGCGAACTAGGAATATGGATTTATTTCTAGACTTAAACTTAGAATGCTAAGCGATGATTGTGAGGTGTGAGCACTAGATTATTTTAGGAATTGTGCCTAAAATGTTTTTATGTGCTAAATACTTGTGCCTGATATGCTGTTAGTTGTTCGGATCTATGGTCTGTTGCCGACCGGATCTGGAAACCTTATGTGTTTAGGATTCTAAACGTACGACTACGATATTAGAACTAGCATATAAACGTTTCGGTGTGATAAGGATGATTTAACCGTCAATCCTAAGTAAAGATCTAGATTCACCTTATTCGGTGTATAGATCAAGATGGCAAGAACCCGTAGCGGAAACGTGAATGCAAATGGGAACAGAAACCAACCCCCAGTGATTGAGCAAATACCGGTGATGGAAGCCGCCGCTGAGCCAGTCACAATGGCTGGAGTGCAAGCGATGATCCAAGCGATGTTGGATCGTCAAATGGAGGAAACTAGACGTTTGCTCCAGCAAAATCGTGAGGAAGCCACTATTCAGATCGAATAGCCCGAGTTGAACGAAGGGCAGACTGAGGAAGGAAACTATAGTGGGACTGTTGGTCAAGTCAACCCACCAATAGTTCGACAAAACAACCAAGATGACGAGGTCGAGAGGAATGGATGCAAGTACAAGGATTTTTTGACTTGCAAGCCATCGACTTTCACTGGAAAGGAGGATCCGATCGGGGTCATGGATTGGATCTCGGAGATGGAGTTAGCCTTCATGACATGTGGTTGTAGAGGGAAGCTACAGACCACATTTGAAGTGCGTCAGTTTCGAGGAGGCGCTGTACGTTGGTGGAATACCTTGGGGAAGACTCTGAGCCCTAATGAGCCTCTGCAACTGACATGGGCAGAATTTCTGGTGCAATTCAAACGAAAGTACTACTCAGCTCAAAACCTGCTTGAGCTAGAGAACCAGTTTCTAACCCTGAAGAAGGGAAGCATGTCAATCGATGAATACACCAACAACTTCACCGAGAAGATGGAGTTCGCCTTGCGTCTTATTCCGGATGAGCTGACGAAAATCGACAAGTACGCAAAGGGACTTCCATGGGAGTACGCGGTGCCAGTGCGTCAAGCACCTACTCTAGAGGCAGCTATCTGGGCTGCCAAGTCTGTCGAAGATATGATCAAGGGAAGAGCCTCCAGCAAGATGGAGGTTGGCGAGAAGAGAAAGTTTGAAGGATCTTCAAGGTCCAGCGAGAAGAGAAAATTCTCGAAGTTTGAAGAAGGAACGCAATGGTGTGACAAGTGTAGAAAGAAGCACATCGGGAAATGCTCTAAATATACGACATGCTTTAAATGTGGGAAGACTGGTCATTACGCCAGCGAATGCACAACCAAGAGAGAAGTCTGATTTAAGTGTGGAGAAGAAGGACACTTCAAACAAGAGTGCCCAAAGAGAGAAGGGGCTACAAAGCCAAATGTGCCACCAAAGCCAAAGGCGAGAGCATTTCAAATGATCCTTGACGAAGCAGATGACAATGCAAGGATTCAAGAGTGAAGGCTTGACATCCGAGGATCGAGTTATGGAGTAATCGTGTAGATAGTACCTCACGATGTAGCCCGTTAGAGGCATAGTCTAGGGTGAACTTGAACACCTATGTAACAGTTTCAAGAAATAATATAAAACATTTGTTTTGTTATCTGATGTGTTAAGTTGTTGTATGGTTTTCTTGTATGGTGACTTGGAAAAATTGCGGGACAATACTTGGGACGAGTATGAGTAGGTGTGAATGGTAGTAGAGGCCTATACTACCGGAAGCACAGGACTCACACTTGGATCAGGGAAAGTCACAAGGTTACCAAGAAGCCAGTAATTGATTTCGTTTTATTCAAGTATGCCGTTACCATTGTTTCGGTAATGACTAAGAAGATTGTTGTTATCCCGACCCTAGTGGTCATATCACCTTGAGTCCGACTACGATGAGTAGGTTACGTGGTTCAGAGAACCAAGTTTGATATAGCTTCTGACTTAAACCAAACGCTTAAAAATCAAAGCGATCCATAGAAGTATCGCGCTCGTTGGTAGCTAGAAATGCTACATGTTAAAGTATGATTATATCACATTAGAACATGAAGGAAGTCTTAGTCTGTTTTAGAATTTAAGAGACCTGAGTCTAAACGTACATCACATGATGATAGGTCATAATTTGGAGTCTAATATGAGGTAGAGATCAGGTGCACGATCAAGTACTGCTTACAGTCAATAAGTCTAAGAGATAGACTTGAAGGAATAAAGAAGTTATAATTATTACCTAGGATGAAGAGATGACGTATGGAGTCATTATACAATCCTTGTTTCGTTGATGATTCCGGGACGTAATCATCCTAAGGGGGAGATAATTGTAACGCCCGCAGATCCGGGCTAGTCAATTTAGAGGCAATAGGGGTCAAAAAATGACTTTTCGACAAAAGATTATTTAGAATGAATAGTCTTAACCAAGTTTTAGAATATGTCACAAGGTTTCCGTACATATAAAGAACGCCGAAATCTGAGTTATAACGAAGAAGTTATGGCCCGCCGAAGTTTTACGGCAAAACCGGCACGCCACCGGAAGACGTAAATAGTGAATTTACGATAGAAGACTTTTTATCCTTAGCAATCTAAACAAAAGTCGTAGAATATGTTAAACTAAGAGCGTCGATAAAAAGAACGCCCAAATCTGACTTCGTATGAGGAAGTTATGATTTTTCTAAGATTCGGCTTAGCAGTGTACAGCCCGAAACTCGAATTTTAGTTCGAGCGGTTTTTGGCTTACGTGAAATAAATGAAAGTTGAAGATCTCATTAATAGGAACTCAACGGTAAAAAGACAGACGAAAACGGAGTCCGTATGAAGGAGTTACGAATTCTTCGCGGTCATTTAACAGTCTAAACGCCTCGTACTGTTAAATTTAAGATCGGTCGAGAATTAGCCGACGGAGTCAAAATGAAAGTTGTAGATATTATTTTTACCTACGCGTGGATATAAAGAACGTCAAAAACGGAGGTCGTATGTGAAAGTTACGGATTTTAGAAGTCGGAAGTGTGTTGTGCGAAAATGGGTGATGTGGCACAATCTTGGCCATTGCTTTCTCCCCAAGTCTTGCCACTAGATGGTGACATGTGGCACCAAGTTCAGCCATTTTCACCCTATAAATACCACCTCTCCCACCCTCATTTTCTTCACACCTTTCCCATTCTTTCTTCTCTTTACTCTCTCTCTAGAACCTCTCTCTAGCCCCGAAATCCCCCGAAAAGCCTAGGGAACCTCCCTAGCACGAGGCGGAAGCCCCGGAGTGCTCGACGGCTCCGAGAAGAAGAGTTTTTCGGCTTGGAAACGCTGCTCCAAGCAAAGCCTGGTTTTCTATAAAACCCGCTGTAAGTGAGCTACGCCTATGCTATTTTTAATATAGTTTTTATTTAATTATATTAACGTTATTAAGAACATATAATAAATACTTGGGCTATTATTATGGGTTATGTAAGTATTTTTTTAACGCTTATATAATAGTAATAATAGCTAGACTATTAATTAGTCTCGGCGAATAATAGACTAAAATCTATTGGTGATAATACTAGGTTTCGTCGAAGGAAATTATTTTAAAGTAAACGAAGCGCTGTCCGAGTACCGAGTCACCACCTTCTCAGGTGAGTGCATAGTCCCTTTCATGAACATGATTTTAATACAAGTATTGATTGAAGTATTAATTATATGTTTATGTGCGAGTTAATTGATGTTGCTTGAAATTCGTGTTAAAGAACATACCTGATTATATTTGATAATTTAGGATAAAGAGTAGACCTAAATTAAATATGAGGAATATTGGGTAGTATATTCTTACGAGTACAAGTGAGTTAAACTCAGAGAATAGAAGTTAGTATATGTCACTTATCCGGGAGTATGGATTAGACATAGTCATTGTCCCTAGTCTGAGAATATGGATTAGGCATAATCATTCGTTGTTAATCCGAGAGTATGGATTAGCTATTGTCCCTAGTCCGAGAGTATGGATTAGGCATAATCATTCATCTTTAATCCGAGAGTATGGATTAGTCATTCGTCCCTAGTCCGAGAGTATGGATTTGGTAAATTCGTTCATTTCTGATCCGAGAGTATGGAGTAGGTAAAACGACTAATCTTAGGTCCGAGAGTATGGATAGCCTCGTTGCGAGGATCGACGGGGTGGGATAAGAGTTGTTTGATATATATGTATGGTGAAATTGTATATTTTGTGAATTTTAAACTATATATATGGTATAACATTGTGGGATTGAAATCCCTATGTGCTCACCAGGTTTCCCAACCTGACCCACTCAGTTTATTTATATCACAGGTGTTGATATGAAGTGACATTACACTGAGAGATTTAAAGAGATGTAGACCACTAGTGTGAATAATTGTAAGTTCTGTTTATGCTTATGTTCCTGTATTAACGATGACATCCCAAATGTTTTAAAATGAAATAAATACGTTTCTTCGAAAATGTTTTAATAACGTATTTACCATGTTTTTCTGGGAACAAATTCCGCAACCTTTTTATAAAATGAAGTACTCTGATTTTTATAAAGCATAAACAAAATCGGTCTTTTCTGGCCGTGATTTTGGGGATGTCACACCCAGGCCCTCAACCATCAAGTTGGAATGCCAACATACTATGGGTCCAGTCATCCTCGAGATGGAATACCCCATGCCTACAACCATCGGGTTGGAATACCCACATTCTACGTGTCCAATCATCCTCAGGATGGAATACTCACGATCCATAACCATCGGGTTGGAATGCCGAGGTCTGTTGGCTCTCACACAAGGTAGATAAGCCTCAACTACCAATCAAACATGTGCACCTATATCAAATAATCACATAACAATCTATATATAGACAAACCGATCTAAGAGATCATAACAACATAATAACATCCTATCTACCAGGATACTGATCTAACATATCATAACATCATAATACCATACTATGTACCAGGATATGATCTAACAAATAATACTAGCATAACATATCAGGATAAAAATCCAAAAGGGCTGGCCTTGGTGCCTTAGACCCTTGAGTATAGTGAGGAAAACTCACCACATAGAAGTCAAACTATAGTGATAACGTCAAAATCTTGAATCATAGCCACGAACTCCACTACTTATATTCACCATAGGACCACTTCCATAAATTCCCAATTTACTAAAATACCCCCAGAAGTCAAACTGGCCAACGCTCGGTCAAAGTCCAAGTTAACGGTCAAAGTCAACATTCCATGTTGACCCAACTCGTCGAGTGCAACTCACTGACTCGTTGCGTCCTTCCAGAACTCAAGAAGTCATGAAAACTCTAGTTGACTCACGAGTTTCCAAACAATTTGTCGATTCCATGCGTGTCTAAAAGTCGAAAATCCCTAACAGACGGCGAAAACGTCTAGGGGGCTTGGGTGACTTCATTCTTGTAGTATCATCACAGCGTATATAATTGAAACATAACATCATCCTCATCACACATGTAATATTACAACTGTCATTGGTTTACATCAAATATTTTAATATTACATGTCAAAATAGTCAAAGTAGGATGAAACAAAATGTAACAAAATATCCATGAGTTCTTTCTTGTAACACCGTAAATTTACAAAACAAATTTTCGCATTTATAAAAACATAATTCATTTGTAAATCATAAAAACATCATTGTTTGAAACTCAATGTATAAGATATAACAATACCCCAAGATCTCGTATCATAAAAATCCCGTGTGTGTACTGATCAAGCCGGCGCCTTCCCGCGATCCTCACTAGTACCTGAAACACATAACACAAAACACTGTAAGCACAAAGCTTAGTGACTTCCCTAAAATACCACATATAACACATATTAGCCACTCGAGGCTATAACTCTGTGGGTCTGTGCACCCAAACTCTGTGAACCCTCAAGTTCTAACTCTGCAAGCATGCACCGCATAAATCACATAGAAGAATGCAGTACAACAAACAATATATATATATATATATATATATATATATATATATATATATATATATATATAAAGAATTGTATCACATAACTCTATTTACCTACTCAAGGTAAAGTATAGTGAGAAGACTCACCTCGCGTATCTCGGTAACTCGTAAATCCCTGAAATCACTAGTGCTCGATCTCCTGGGCTATAGTCCTCCTATAACACAATACATCTCTAATTAACACTTTCCCAACTAAGGTTGACTAACCCTATCAAGTCAACACCGGTCAACTCTGGTCAATGGTCAATGGTCAACCCCAACTCGCCGAGTCTGGTGTGGACTCGCTGAGTCCCTACGAGGACCCCATTTCCTCTGAGTCCCTTCCGACTCACCGAGTCACTCACCCAACTCGGTTACTCAACCCCTGGTTCGAAATCTATGAACAACCTGCACTAACTCGTCGAGTCTGCCAATAGATTCGGCGAGTGCATTCCATGCACAACCCCAAACGACCTTCTGAGGTCAGATCTGTTCCAATAACTCATAGATCCAGTCCTTGCAAGTTTATTTATCACGTAAAGTTTATGTCTTAGTGCTCATATCACACCTAATGACTCATAAATGGTGTTTTGTCCTCAAACACAAAGATCCCAAACCAAAACCTCCATGGATTCATAAAAAGCTTGGACAAAGGGACACTCTGGACCTCCAAGGGTCCAGATCCAGAACCTCACTTGCTTATAGGACCAAATGGGCACTAGATCTAGCCACAAAATGGCTCAATAAACCCTAAATCAACATGAACATCACTTCAACAGAAAAAGGTTCGAAAATGGTACCTCAAATGTGATGTTCTGGACCTCAAATCTTCAGGAAGTTGTTCCTCTTGCTTCCTCTTGGCTAAAACTTCCTTTCCCTTGCTAGACAACACCTCCAAGGTTGATAATGGCTCCTTCTCTCACTCCAAACGCTCAAGTGCACTAGGGTTTTGCTCTGGGGGCTGGTGAGCACAAATGACGGCCATAAGGCCCTTTAAATAGGCCCCAAACTCGAGAAATTAGGGTTTCATTAAACAGCGCTGACTTGCCGAGTCCACCATTGCGACTCGTCGAGTACGGTCATTAATCCGGATGAGAAATCGCATCTCTACTCGGCGAGTCTACGCACCAACTCGCCGAGTTCTTCCTCAAAAATCAAAATAAAAAGAATAAATATAATACCTGAAATTTCCAGATGTTACATTTCTACCCAACCTGCTCAACAGTTTCCTGATAATACAAGTTAATTTAAAAGGTCAACATAAAAATGTTGGTTAGTTCATAAGCATGTTTGAGAAAATGATTTGTATTACTTTGTAAACACCAGAAAATCCAATATTTTCTGAAAAACAATTTGATATGTTTGTGTCCGATCTTGTATTAATGCATGCGTGTTAATGATTGCTAGAATGCAAAGGGAGTATGGAGAGAATGACAATGAGAATATAAAGAGAATGACCCTAGACAACCCGATGTTGTCTGCGAAAGAGAAAGATTGTATCCCAACCCCCGAAGTTGAGTAACAACGCGAGTATGTTACTGTGTTATCCAAACAGAAAAGATAATGGTTTCCCAAAAATTTTATAACGTTAATTACTCTAAGTGAGTCATTATAAGCATACTAGATAATGAGAATTTTGCATGTCATGGTGTTTTTGGACGCCGACGGAATAAGGTAAGGTTTTTGTCACCCTAGACTGGCCTAGTCTAACTATAGCAAACAACTCAGGTGTCGAGTGTCACCCCCCGTATAGATCTATACACAAACTCCTGCTCTCCCTCCAGGAGACTCTGATTATAACTACATGCTACGATTGTACACTCAATAGGTGTCAACTGACACGTCTCACTAGATCCTTAATAAAATTTACACGAAATGAAACATATAAGGTATATTCCAGCCCCAATGAACATGTAAGTGGACAACTAAGGCCCAGTAAGCATGTAAATTATTTACAGGCTCAAAAGGAATGAGAATATATATCCTTGGCCCAATATATATATATATATATATATATATATATATATATATATATATATATATATATATATATATATATATATATATATGTAAAAGGACAACTAAGGCCCATTTAACATGTATATTATTTCTAGGACCAATAAGCATATAAAGAGTATCAAGGCCCAATAAACATGCAAGTGGACTACTAAGGCCCACTAAGCATGTAAATTAATTTCATGCCCAATAAATGTAAGAATGACGTAATTTATCCGTTGTTTGTTACGTTGATTTTATAAGCTTCGATGGTTACTAAATTGACCTGAAAATCCCATTTTTTTTGTAAAAAGACATTTTTGGTCCTAAAACCGAAAATTTACAATTAGGGCACCTTTTTGGTAAAAATAACATTTTAGGCCCCTTTTAAGGACAAAACTTGCATTTAAAGCTAGCTTTAGTAAAAATAATATTTTTAACTCCCTTTTGTTAAAAATATCATTTTTGGCTTGATTTTTTTTTATGAAAATATGCATTCTTGGCCCAATTATAAATAATTTTATCCTTTTGGCCCAAGTTCTAAAAAAATTATATTTTTAGTTTTTTTTTCTTAGCAAAAATTTACATTTTTGGCACAACTATGTAGAAAATGACACTTAAGCCCACAAAAGCCCAAAAAGTTACAATTTTGGTCCAAGGCCGTGAGAAGCCCAAATAAAGCCCAATTGTCATTTTTTTTTTTTTTTTTTTACATTTTTGGTCCTTGTAGGGTCCCAAATGTCGTAAATATCCATATTTAGCAAAAATAATCCTTTTTGAACCCCTAACAACCGTGAGTTACATAAAAATACCCCTTTTTGGTTATTTTGTCGCTTTTGGTCCTCTTATGCAATTTTCTAAGTTTTAAGTAACTTTGATGTATTTTAAAACCATTTCTTTGCAAGATAAGTTGAAATGAGTGTTATGTTCTACAAATAGCATCATATTTTAGTAGATCTTCAAGTTCATGGAGTTTATAACACATAATCACATATATATCATGAAAAGCACACAAAATCATGCATATACACATAGATCTACACAAAACGACTTATATTCTCCCCCAAAACATAGTAAAACCGAAAATAGGGGGTATGAACTTACTTTGCTTTGGAGATTTCGGTTTTTGGAAGAAGATTGGAGAGGTTTTCGGTTTTAACAAGCTTCCTTGAAGAGATTTTCGAGATCTATGAAGTTCTAAGAGCATGGATCATGAAATAAAGTGTTAATGAGTGAATATTATCATAAAATGAAGTTAAACACTTTGATAAGAGAATAACTTACCAAAATGATGATCTTTGATGAAGAGTTCTTAAAGAACACACACACACTCACACAAAATTTTAGAGAGATAGAGGGTGGGGGAATGTTGAAGGTTGAGAGGAAATGAGTTATATTTGAAATGGTGAATGAGGATGGAGAGTGAAAGAGTGGCTGAGAGGTAGAGAGAGGTGGGAGGATGGAAAGTTGATTTATGAAGAGAGTGATAAGAAGTTTGCTTTGATACATGCAAATTTTGCATGGATATCCACTAGATAAATATGAGGTGTCAAGCTCTATTTCACCCTAATTTTGTTTTTTTATTGTGGGCCGAGAATGAGAGGGAAAGAGAAGAGAAGAGGAGTTTGGGCCTTTTTCTTGATTATGTTCGAAATTGTGAGGCCCATGTTAAAGGTTCTCGGCCCATTAGGCCCTTTTTGTGGCTTCACAGCCCAAAGGTGGTAAATGGATGGGGTTTATGGCCCAATTAAAATAAAAAGATGGTTTAACGGCCCATCATGGTCCAATAGAGTGGTTCACGACCCATCATGGCCCATGATAACAAAGTGAGTTATTTTAGGCCCAACATAGCCCAAATGCTATGGTTTGATGAATATGGGTCCAATTAGAGTCCAAATAGGGTTCATTGGCCCAAAATCATCAAATGAAAGGTTTACGGGTCAATTAAGCCCAATAAGAGGATCCTGGTCCATCTTGAGGTGAACCGGGTTATTAGGGTTTCAAACCCATAGTTGAGTATATGAGATGTATTAAGTTAGGTTTTGGACTTCACTTAGGAGTTTTGATTCAAATGGAAGTTTTTGATTAAGCATAGAATATGATATCCACTTAGATTACAAATCTTACAAGAGTTGATGGTTACATGAAAACAGAATTTCCTAGCTAAAATGCAAGTTGTGACAAGATCTGGGACCATATATTCTAGACAAATTCAAATCCGAGAATGACCCCTTTTTGCCCCAAAAATGACCATATTCATGCATGAGAGAAGATCTAAGAATTGGAAAGCCAAGGTAAATACTTTTTACCTTCAAATGAATGCCAAAATAAAGTAGATGCTGGAGCCACATGCTCCTTCTCGTTACAAGCTTCTAATTCTTCAAATCTCTTCAAGAAATGCACCGAAACATACTCTTTTAGCCTCACACACTCAAAATGGAGAGTTAGCTTGCTAGGGTTTGTTTTTGGACGATAGGCTGGTAAGGGAGACTGGGGAGAGGAGTTAAGGTTCTTTAAATAAGAGGCAAACCCTAAAATTTAGGGTTTCCATGCACAACCTCTACTCGTCGAGTCGGGGTCCTCCAACTCGTCGAGTAGGAGTCAAAAACTACGCAGGATGACTAGGTTCGACACGACGAGTTGGGGCCTCCAACTCGTCGAGTTCCTTCAACAAAATGAATAAAAAGCTTTTACAATATACCTGGGAGTCGGGGTGTTACAATATATATATATATATATATATATATATATATATATATATATATATATATATATATATATAGTAACGTCCCATAAATAAGACACAAAAGTTTCATTTTTAATTTAATAAAATAAATATTCCAAAACATCAACAATACAATCCAAATAAAATAAGTGTATCAAACATTGTCTCAAATCAGGGTAGTTCACAAAATGTGGAACGGGGTAGTGTGTGCTCTACAAAACATCAACAATACAATCCAGATAAAATATACTTGGGAGTCGGGGTGTTACAATATATATATATATATATATATATATATATATATATATATATATATATATATATTGTAACATCCCATAAAAGACACAAAAATTTCATTTTTAATTTAATAAAATCAATATTCCAAAACATTAACAATACAATCTAGATAAAATAAGTGTATCAAACATCGTCTCAAATCAGAGTAATTCACAAAATACGGAACAGGAAGTACCTGAAACATCAACTGAAAACCGTAAGCACAAAACTTAGTGAGTTCTCCAACATACCACATACCATACATACATAACACATAACGGGCCTAGCCCAATGAGTATAATGGGCCCCACCCTAACTCACATAACGGGCCCCACCCACATATAATTCATGTAAATATAATAGGCAGTAGCATACATAATAACCATCAGGCCCTGTCCAGTAAGCATAGAACACATATACATACAAGTGTCATACGAACAACAAGTAATCTAACGTAACAAATCATGGGTCGGCATTGGTGCCTTTGACCCACTAAATACAGTGAAGAAACTCACCTCGCACTGCTGAATCACAGTGATGAATCCTTGGCTGTTGGTTCAACCAATTCTAGAGCTATCAATATCAAATAACATCCAATTAATAATTGGATTCCAATCCATAACTATCGGTCCATAATTAGGGTAAATGACCAATTTACCTAGTTTGGTCCAAGACTAAGGCACAAACCTATAATCATACAAGGCCTGAACATGGCCCAAATTTCCAAATTTGTCCCCAAATCCCTTCCATGGGCGTTAATCCAATGTCCAACATTTTCCCAACCCAAAATATAAAGAATTTAGATGGACCAACAACCACTAAACATCTAAGCCCAAAAGAATGGCCCAAAATGAAGATCCAAATGAGCAAGGCCCACTCTGCTGAGTACACGGGGCATACTCAGCTTGTACGTGCAGCGTACTTGACTTAGGGATTGTATGCTTAGCATACATGCTTGTACGTCCAACGTACCCTCGCATTTAGCCATCTTCCCCTTTTCATCCCTTAAGACTTCATTCCAAAACTTAGATCTGACTTACTTGGGTTGATTATCACATGAAGTTTCTAACTTTACATGCATGCATGACTTAATGAAGCTCTTGAAGCTAAGAAGGACTTAATAGGTGACTTAATACATGCATGAAATCATAAAGCCCATAAAGCTTGCACCTTTATGCCTATGAAGCTCATAACATGATCAGATCTAAAAGAATAAGCCCTTCAAACATATTAACTCATCAACCAACCGAAAAGGGACCAAAAGCATACAAATCAAGACATAAAGAGATCTAAGCATTCAAAATCCAAGGTATGAACTTGATCCCTCAAAAGACTTGCAAAATGAGTGATGATTCTATATCTCTAAGTTTTCCACTAAGCTATAAACCTTCCACCTTCTTTAATCTCTTCAAAATGAGCAAAACAAACACCAACTTCTTCTCAAGAGCTCAAAAACACAACTATGGAGTCTAAAAGGTCAAATTTAGGGTTTAGGACGCATGGGGGCTGGTAAAGAGGTTAGCCATATGGACTTAAGGTCTTTATATAGGGTACAACACCCTTAAATTAGGGTTTCTTAATCTCCTTGTATGCCAAGCATAACCCTCATACGCCCAACGTATGAGGCCTCACATCCGCGACTAAGTCTACTTAGTACTCTTAGTGTATGCCATTGTATGCCCCATGTACTGGACCTCGCACTAGTATGCCCTGCGTACCCCCTCTGTATGCCCCATATATTAAGGTTATCCTTAAACCCTAAATTCATCCGAAGGCCATAACTTCATTATATCCATGAAAAGGTGAAGAGAAGCTCTACGCTTTTATAAACTCATACATTCCTTAAAATATCCTGAACAATAATCCAATTTCCATAAAATCCTAAGCTGACACTTTACCAAAATATCCCTTGGCTCCAAAATACAAACCGAACACCAGGATATTCTAAATTACATCACCTACACCCAAATAGGAAATGATTTGGGATAGGGTGTTACAACTCTCCCTCAGTTAGATTAGATTTCATCATCGAAATCATTCCTTACCATCTCCGGCACGCCAGACATTCCGGGCAACACGACCACAACCCCGAGCTTACAACAGCCTTCCTAAAAGCAACCGAAACTAACCCTATTAGGGCTTTCTAAATGTGAAGATGAATGAATCCATTCCAACCTAAAAATCCCATGCAGAAAAGCCACATCTACTTAACCTGAAATCTATAGTCTCGAATTTATCTGAATCCTTGACAGACCGTCCGCACTGATCCATTGCTAATTCCATTTCACTTATCAATCAAACTGACTACTCAACTTCTGATTATCTGAGGTTCCCACTTAGAAAAAAAATCACAAACCATACGCTGCTACCAAAAACCTTTCATTTGACTAAAGGGATTAGATATTCCTTCGAGAGAAGACTCATTGTGATTTTAAAAATTCCATGAACAATGTAAGACATACTAGGAGATAAACCTTATAGTGCTGAACAAGACACTGCTTCCTTTAACTATCGAATTAACATACTATTGTTAAAATTCTGAAACCCCGTACTTGTTTAACCCCCACACAGATAGAACCAATCCAAAGCACAATCACAAGAGGTTGATCTACCATCAGAACTAAAATCATTCCTTAAACCTGAATCCTTCAACTAATACCCTTGACATACATATTCCTTAATTCACATCCTATTGAAGTAAAGACCTTGCACATAAACCATGATATAAAGGTTCCTAACCCATCACTAAGACTACTAATCTCGCACCTGGTCCATCCACCAGGTTCCCAAGAGTCCAAATGACAAGGATGCCTTAGCCTAATCATCCCTCTGCACCACTCATTGGCCACACACTTAGTCCTACAAACCAAGATCCAAAACCTCGACCCTAAGGTCTCTATCAAGTTCCACCTGCGTTGACATATACACATGATCCTCACCCACGGGTCCCATTCATCTAGAGCTACACAAGCCTGACTTTGCCTCATACCTAATGGTCCTCATCCTAAAATAGAGAAAAGATCTCCGATAATCCTGACCTTCATGACCAAGGCATTAATTGATCCCCCTTTATACTCACGACCACCTCCAACGATGATGTATCTCAAGCTGGTGAATGCTACGACCCCATCGCAGTCTAAAAATACTTCAAACCAACAATGGTTACCACCCATGTCCTTACCATACTCAAACCATCACAAACCTAATCATCCTGAATTGAAACCTGAATACAACTGTATCCAATCAGGTGTTCGGGTCATGCTTTGAACCCCAAAGCCTCCATTATACAAGAACAGGCAGCAAGGATCTAACACAACCCTCAACTTGGATCCATCCACAAGACTGCTATAAAGTGTTGGATAAGGTGTCTAAGTCCATAACTATATTTGGTATGTACTTGACCCGACCCGACATGGTCCATTTGGGTTGCATGGCATCATGCATTTGGATATACTTAATGAGAGAAATAACACTTGTGGTTTATTAATATATTATAAGTTCTAATATATTAATAGTATTATTTAATTAGTATTGATCAAGAATTAATTAAGTGATCAAAAGATAACTAATTAAATATATGGGTTGATTATGTAAATCATCCATAACTTGTGTAGTGGGCTAAAGGCTCCATGGATTATCAAGTTGGGTTAAACCCATAGGATGCTCCATGGGAGTTAAAAACCCATGGGTCGTGGAAATGAAGAGTCATGTCACATTAGGGTTTACATGGTGTAACCCTAGATGTGACACACTATATAAGTAACATGATACTCACCAAAATCGGCTACACTAAGAATAAGAGAGGGCAAGCCGATTTATAAAAGTGTTATACGTACTTTAAAGTTATTCCAAAGCATTTGGTGTTGTGTGAAGCATTTGAGGCATCACACTTGGGGTGCTATGCTCTCAATGTTTTCAAGGAATCAAATCAACTACAAGGTATGTAATTCTAGACATCTTTTAGATTAAAAGCTCCCCATGTATGCTAGATAGGATTATGAACATTGGAAATCATATTTTGCATGTGTTTTAGACAAACATAGATCCAATGTTTTCTAGGGTTACATGTACACTTAGGGGTGCTAGAATGCTCATAACCCATCGGTGGTATCAGAGCCTAGGATTGTTTGTTAATACTTGATGCAAAATAGTGATAAAAATCGAATTTTTAAGCTGTCTGCACAGGGGACTCGACGAGTCCAAGTGAAAATATATCCAACTCGGCAAGTCAATTCGTGCACTCGACAAGTTGGCTAGGCAGGTTGCAGAATTTTGATTTTTGCTGCTGGAAATGGACTAGACACATTACCATAAACTATTTTGGTGTTGTAAAACTTGTTTTAGATGGTGTAATGGTTGTTCTAATCCATTTACAATGGCTAATATCAATTTTCATGATCTTATGTGTTTATATGTTCTTGAAACTTTGATGTGAATATTCATGTTCTTATGAGTTTTTGATAGATCATAGGAATTACTTGTTTTATTGTTTAATTCATGATCTTTATGTGTTTTAATGGAGTCCATAACTTTTCCTCAAGTTATGGATAACCAAAAGTCTCTTTGTGTTAAAACCATTAAAAGAACACATAAGTTACAAAAATGAAGAGTCTTCATTTTAATAACTCATAAGTTATGAATTGAAGAGTTTTGTTAAGTTAAAAAACTTTCTTTCAAGTTTTGGAACATTCAAAGTCATCTAATAAACTTTAGTTCCAATCCCTAGATTTTTAAAAGTTCAAAATCAACCCTTATATTTTATAATATTATAAGTTAATAATATATATATATATATATATGTATATATATATATATATATATATATATATATATATATATATATATATATATATATATATATATGTATAAGAGCAAGTCGTCTTACCATTAGCAGGCTTCATTCACGAAGCCGGTCTATAAGGGGGGGTATAAGATTGCTGCCTATAAAATGGCAACTTAATGGGTGTCCACTCTCACCCACCGCTTCCTTGATCGGTGGAGGGTCGTTAGCCAAACATGTAGGACAAGGAATTCTAAATTCTCATTAGAAGTATGATGAATATTATAAAGTAACTAAATGTTTTATTAAATTCCCAATATTATTTACTTTAGGAAAATGTGAATAAGGTGCTAATCAATGAAATTACACTTTGCACTTTGATTAAGTCGTTAGTGGAGCGTGTGTGGTTAACCGGCACACTAACCTGGACTTAACAAGGGGGGTAAAGGGTGACTTAAAGTTTATTAAAGGTCGGTGGAGCACGTGTTGTTAACCGGCACATTGATTGAGTGATAAACTTTAAGGGTACCAAGCGATTTGCATGGTTACTTCACACCTCGTTTTGTGATCCTCGGTATCCCAATCACAAAACTTGGAGGGCACACTCGAGATTGAAACATGCCTTTGAAAATTTCATTGAATCTTAAAAGAATCTAGGAATTTCTAAGAACCAATTAAAACCTAATAATTTATATTTCATTTTTTGGTGGAAATTGGTGAATCGTCATTCACTTACCTTTCAAATATGTTATAGCTTAGATTACATCATACCTCTTCTAAGTTATGATATATTGTGATTGGATCCTAGCCTTAATATTACATTTGGGTGTTTTATTAAGGATTGTCTTTATATCTAAACTAAATTTGTTGTCTTCTTTTTCAGATGTCCTCCAACCACACTCCTTCTGGCTCAAACCCTACTGGCTCCTTTTCCCTCATGAACCTATGTGGGAGGGTCATCTTCGATGGTTCCAATTTTGAGGACTGGATCTAGAACATCAAGATGGTGACTCGTTACGAGGACAAGGAATATGTCCTTGACAAGGAACTAAAGGAGATCGCTGACTTCCAGACTCATGAAAGAGATACCACCAAAGTGGCATGCATCATGATGGCCACCATGATAGCTGAACTCCAGAAGTCCTATGAGGAATACTACCCTTTTGAGATGCACCAAGATATGATGGAAAGATACCATCAGAGTGCTCGTCAAGAGCGGTATGAAATAATCTCCTCCATGATAACAACCAGGATGAAGGATGAAGAATCCGTCACGAGCCACATGCAGAAAGTGCAAAGGTATGTGGGTCGTTTGCCGAAGCTTAATGTGAACTTCCTTGAGGAGCTAGCAATAGATATCATTTTTCACTCCTTACCCTCGGGTTATGATCAATTCCGCATGACATACCACATGAATAAGGAAGAAGTCACACTCCGCAAACTTCAGGGACTCCTAAAGACTGCAGAAACATGTCTTAAAGGTAAGTCAGTTGTTAACACTCCTACTCCTACTCCAAACTTCACCCTTGTCTTGAAAATCGGGAAAGGTAGAGGGAAGAAGAGGAAGAGCTCTTCGAAGGGTACTAAGGCTAGGACCCTCGATGGCTCTTCTTTAGGTGGAACCAAGAAAGGTTTCGTCACTCCTTCTTCTGACCCAAAAGAGGTTGAATGCTTCTATTTCCATGAAAAGTCACATTAGAAGCGGAACTGACCAAAGTACCAGCAAGATGTGAAGGATGGGAAAGTCAAACCCAACCATGCAGGTATTTACACTATTCTATCTAATAAATCACCATATTCTAACTCTTGGGTCCTTGATACCGATTGTGGTATTCATATATGTTCTAATTTGTAGGGACTAATAAGAAGTGAGAATGTGGAGCATAGAAAGATAAACTTGATCATGGGGAATAGGAAACCTTCACCTGTCACCAAGATTGGAGTTTATTCTTTGTTGCTAAGTAGTGGGTTTACTTTAGATTTGAATAAATGTTGTTATTCTACAGAAATGGCAAGAAATATTATTTCCTTTCATGCTTTGTACAAACAAGGGTTTACCTTTTCTTTTGATAATGAAAATGGTGGAATAAATGCTTTCTTTAATAATGTTCTATATTTTAAAGCATTACCTTGTGATGGTGTGTATGAAGCTGTATTTTTTGTAGATAATCTAGGAAATAATGTGTTGTGTATTGATTCTTCGAATAATAATAACTTGGATAAAGCATCATTATGACATTGTCGTCTTGGACATGTGAGCAAGAAACGCATAGGCCAGTTCTAAAAGGATGGAGTCTTGGATTCATTTAACCTAAAGTCAGATGATAGTTGTGAATCATGCTTACTTGCAAAAATAACAAAGTCACCCTTCACTGGTTCTTGTGCTAGGGGTGAAGGTTTGTTGGATTTGGTACACACGTATGTGTGTGGAACCTTCAAATCTATCACAAGGGATGCTAATCGTTATTATTTGACTTTTACTGATGATTATAATAGATATGGATATGTCTATTTAATCAAGCATAATTCAGAGACTTTTGAAAGGTTTAAAGAGTTTAAACAGGATGTCGAGAATCAATTGGGCTGGAACATTAAGATGCTTCGATCCGATTGTGGTGGTGAGTATCTTAGTACATAGTTCCTCAACTATCTTAAGGAATGTGAGATTATCTCACAATTGACACCTCCAAGGACACTACAGTTGAATGGTGTGGATGATAGGCGTAATCAAACCTTGTTGGATATGGTTTGTTCCATGATGAGTCGAGCTTCACTACTAATCTCATTTTAGGGGTATGCCTTATAGACTGCCATCCATATCCTTAATCTGGTCCCTACAAAGAAAGTTGCCAAAACTCCTCATGAGATGTGGATTGGTAAAGTTCCCAAACTAGACCACATTAAGATTTGGGGTTGCGAGGCTTTCGTGAGACGTGAGACTCATGATAAGCTCGAACCTCGAAGTAAGAGGTGTATTTTCATCAGCTACCCATAGAAATCCTTTCGTTACATCTTCTACATACCTAGTGACAATGTGGTCTTTGTAGCAAGGAGGGGTGTCTTTCAAGAGAGAGAGAGAGAGAGAGAGAGAGAGAGAGAGAGAGTTCATAAGCCAAGGAAACAGTGGGAGGCAAATTGAACTTGAAGAAATTCAAGAGTCAGGTAGTGAAGGAACTTCAAACCCTAGCACTCAACCTGAGATGAAACTCATGTTGAGCCAATTAACAAGTCTGTACCTCTGAGGCATTCCACAAGGGTTAGAAATGCACCTGAGAACTACTATGGTTTCCATATTATTGCAGAAGGTGAGACACTTATCAGTGATGAGACATTGGTAAGTCTGGATGAACCTAACACTTACGCGGAAGCCATGGCAGGCCCCGAGTCTGCCAAATAGAAAGAGATAATGGACAGCGAGATACACTCCATGTATGACAATCAAGTTTGGAACTTGGTTGACAATGTACCAGGTCGTAAGACAGTTGGATGCAAATGGATCTTCAAGAATAAGACCGACATGGATGGTAATGTACACACATATAAGGCGCGACAGGTTGCAAAGGGGTTTACTCAAACTCTGGGAGTTGATTATGATGAGACATTTTCACCAGTTGCAAAGATTAAGTCCATTAGGGTTCTGTTGGCCGTCGTTGCATTTCATGATTATGAAATATGGCAAATGGATGTCAAAACTCCCTTACTTAATGGAAGTTTGGCTGAAGATGTTTACATGAGTAAGCCATATGGTTTTTTCAGTATAGAATACCTTAATAGAGTGTGTAAGCTTGATATATCCATTTATGGATTGAAACAAGCATCTCGGAGATGGGATCTTTGCATTGATGAGAAAGTCAAAGAATTTGGCTTTTCAAGGGGTGAAGATGAATCTTGTGTCTATGTCAAGGCTTGTGGGAGTATAGTCAACTTTTTGGTACTGTATGTGGATGACATACTACTCATAGGAAATGATATCCCAACCCTGCAGGAAGTGAAGTCCTGGGTTGGGAAGTGTTTCTCTATGAAAGACCTAGGAGAAGCTGCGTATATTCTAGGGATAAGGATTATCAGAGACCGGAGTAAAAGACTAATTGGAGTAATTCAGAGTACTTACTTGGAGAAGGTGCTGAAGAGGTTTAGCATTCAGGACTCCAAGAAAGGAGAGTTACCCATCCAGAGTAATGCTAGACTGAGTAAAAATCAGAGCCCGAATACTGAGGCTGAGATAGCATCAATGAGTTGAGTATGTTATGCTTTTGCAGTAGGTTCGATCTTGTATGCTATGACCTGCACTCGACCTGATGTAACCTTTTCTTTGAGCATGGTTAGCAGATATCAGGGGAACCCTTGCAAGGATCATTGGACTGCGGTAAAGAATATCCTCAAGTACCTTCGAAGGATTAAGAAATGGGTCCTTACCCTCGGTGGGAGTAATGACTTGAGAGTTGTATGGTATAGTGATGCTAGCTTTCAGACTGATAGGGATAATTTCCGCTCTCAGTCAGGCTGGGTCTTTACCGTAAACGGAGGAGAAATTACTTGGAAGAGTTGCAAGCAAGAGACAGTGGCTGATTTAACTTGTGAATCAGAGTACACAACAACAAGCGAGGCAGCAAAGGAGACGATATAGCTGAAGAACTTCATTGGAGACCTTGGAGTTGTACCAGCTATAAAGGAGCGAATGGAAATTTTCTGTGATAGTGAAAGTGCAGTTGGCTTAGCCAAGGAACCAAGGGATCACAGGAGATCCAGACACATCGACAAAAAATTCCATTTCATCAGACATCGAATAAAAGTACTCCTCATGGAAAATAGGGTATCATCGGATGAGAACCCAGCAGATCCTCTCACGAAGGGACTCAGTCGGGCCAAGCATCTCCAGCATGCTCGGAGCATAGGACTGCAGGATGATATTAGTTTTAGTAGTTAGATAATTTTGAAATTTGTAAAGTGTAATTGACATTTGATGATGAATAAAAGTTGTGTTTATTTATGTGTAAAGTGTTGTTATTTTTTGTCAATCGTTTACCATATTTCTTTTGCATGTTTTGACTTCTAGAATAATTATGTTTGGTATATCATATTATTCGAAACTCCACAGTCGGTCATATGTTGGAAGTAGGTATGAATCAAGACTGTCATGAGCTGGTTGCAGAGGTCTAAGTTGTTGGACATCGCTACAACACTCACTGGTATCACTTCATGGAATTTATCTCGAGTGATCGTGAGACGGTAATATCATATAAGTCTTCAAACCTAGAGATATGACTTGTTACTTATGAGTTGGTTATGCATTGATCGTACGAAACCGCATTGGTAACTCGATGTTATAAAACGTACTTTTGTGTGTGATTCAACAAGTAGTAGAATAAGCATATGAGTCGAAGTTTATCTGTTCCTTATTGGATTAGAAGCGATATCTGGGCCCCTCGATGATTTTGTTTTGACCTATGTATCGGGCCCGGATAGAACCGAATTGATGTGTTCAATTTAGTTCTATGTCAAACAAATCGGAAATCGGGAAACAAACTGCTGGACAATAAGTAAGACATTGTTCCATGTATTTGTCCGACTGATATCTAGAATAGAGGAATATATGATCACTGATCTAAATGGTGTATAATCATCTTCTCAGTTTCGAGAGACCTTGAAAGAGCTACGATTGCTGATCGGTTCCTGTAGTCATACTTACAACTATAGTTATTAGACTTATCCAAGTGGGAGACTATTGGATAAGGTGTCCAAGTCCATAACTATATTTGGTATGTACTTGACCCGACCCGGCATGGTCCATTTGGGTTTCCTGGCATCATGCATTTAGATAGACTTAATGAGAGAAATAACACTTGTGGTTTATTAATATATTATAAGTTCTAATATATTAATAGTATTATTTAATTAGTATTGATCAAGAATTAATTTGGAAATAATTAAGTGATCAAAGGATAACCAATTAAATATATGGGTTAATTATGTAAATCATCCATAACTTGTATAGTGGGCTAAAGGCTCCATGGATTATCAAGTTGGGTTAAACCCATAAGATGCTCCATGGGAGTTAAAAACCCATGGGTCATGGAAATGAAGAGTCATGTCACATTAGGGTTTACATGGTGTAACCCTAGATGTGACACACTATATAAGTAACATGATACTCACGAAAATCGGCTACACTAAGAATAAGAGAAGAGCCGATTTATACAAGTGTTATACATACTCTAAAGTTATTCTAAATCATTTGGTGTTGTGTGAAACATTTGAGGCATCACACTTGGGGTGCTAAGCTCTCAAGGTTTTCAAGGAATCAAATCAACTACAAGGTATGTAATTCTAGCTACCTTTTAGATTAAAAGCTCCCCATGTATGCTAGATAGGATTATGAACCTTGGAAATCATATTTTGCATGTGTTTTAGACAAACATAGATCCAAGGTTTTCTAGGGTTGCATGTACACTTAAGGGTGTTAGAATGCTCATAACCCATCATAAAGAAGATGCCAACCAGCCGTTGGAAGTTTCCTATACTCCCAACTTACACCACTTCAGTTTAAAGCGGCCCATTGGGTCGTCTCTCCTCCTTACTGGAATGTGAAACTTGCCTTAGTCCCACACCCGATCCAACTCTCGAAAATTCTGATCGATTCTCCCCCACATGGACTCATCGAATCTCTCCTATATCATTAAATTTAGTGTATTCCCAACCCATATTATCTTCATAACATGATCCGACTATTACCTACGCTTACCAATACTAGGGTTCCATTACTATCCAAACTCGATGATTGGCCAAGTCCTAAAATACAGATAGATACTCCCCGAGATCCCAATAACCCGATAACCCCAAACGAATCCTAAGATACAACACTAAACCCTGAAGTTCTAACCATCTACAATCCTTACGATAAAAAAAATTCCCCTGGCACTTCTAATGACCAAAAAAATCATGCAACTGAGACCACCATCTCCTTACTATCGCTCCTTCCCTAGCAACGGTAGTGATTGAACCCAAAGGTTCTACCATGGACAACTACCATTCATACCAGAACAAATGCTAACACGACTGAATTCTAACTTCGCTGAAGAACTAATCTTGATGACTCGACTAAAGATCTCTACATCAACCCCTGAACTAAACGCAACAAAGATCCGGAACAACTCCCCAAACAACTGAATCCTTCTCCTCAAAAAACGACCCACTAGCGATCCTTGGCATGAAAAATAACATATAACAGTTCTTGACGATATGACCCAAACAATACCAGATAACCAAACCAGAGATAATTCTTACCCAAACCAATACAAAATTCCCAAGCATTAATTTTTTTGACAATAAACAAAAAGAAAGCAAAAGATAACATACATGTAATAGCACTTAATGGAACCCACGTCTCCCTTGACTAACATTGCAATACTTGGCTCCTCCCCGTTGGGGCTCTTGCCCTATCCTCACGATCATCAGAGTTCCTAAAAGAAACTAGAGCAGGTGCAATTACTGTTCCTCCCATCAACATCGGACAATCGACCTTCTTATGGCCCACGTGATTGTAGCAAAAACATAACGGACTTGCTCCCTAATAACAATCCCGACTAATGTGGCCAACCCTTCAATACTTGAATCAGCCCATTCACCTAGAACGAAAAACTCTATCGTATTGTTTCTCGCACGAGCTACACCATCCTCGACCCTGCTTACCCCTCAATCGCTGATCTGAAGACTTGGATCGCTTTGCAGGACCCTCAACTACCTGCGCATGCTCTGGAGCCCTCTTCTATAAGTGCTCAAAATAAATATCTTGCTCCCAGTTTACCCTAACCATCCCATCATCTGTTTGAACATCCAATGTACAGCCCCTGAACCTGACAACTAATCTATCAGTAAGACACCCAATGATGTCGGGTAAATCCTCGCGTAAGGCTCGTGAAACCTCTACGACAATCCAATCATGTGGTAGACTCTCCTAAAGACATAATGCATAACCTACCTCTGATCCTAAATGGAAATACCGAACAATAGGATCCTCCTTTATGAATGATTCTAGGGATCCAAAAGCTTTGGGCTCTAGATGAACCCCCAACTACCTAGCTACAATATCGGCCCGAAAGGACCCAAAACAACCATCCAATATCTCCAAAATCCATTACTGGACTAAACCAAAGATCATAGGAGTCCATTCCAGAATACCGCGAATAATCTTCGATGAGATGAACTCTCGCATGCACTCGTCAATCGGCTCATTACTTTCACCTGAGTTGGAACTAGAACATGAACCCCCTTTCTGAATGCTCAATGCCATACTAAAAACAACAAGCAAAAGATCAGAACATACCCTAGAATCCTCATTCTACAGGCTTCCTAGATTCTCCAAGACTCTCTCTTATTTAAGTATGGATTGTGTGCTTTTAATAGTACGAAATAAGACTCAAAATTTTTGTGTTTAATTCAATAAAATGATATCCCAAATACATCATCATAAAAATTCTAGATAAACAAATGTATCGATCAATTTAACATATCATACTATATCCAGAAAATGTAGAACGAGGTGGTGTGTGCCCTACAATCATCTCGAGCTCTTCCCCTTCGCATCAATAACATTGGGTCTCTTGCCCGAACCCGTTGATACCTGAACCTCATCTGGCTTCCTCTTCCTCTCCATCTCCAAATCAGTCTCCCTCCTCTAACTCTCGCTATCATATCCTCCAGTGTCTTCTAGCTGGGTTGGCTCACAAACTGCTAAATGTCACTCCTCAACATCTCATGATACCAAGCCTTCTTCATCTCCTCATCCACTACATATTGTGGAACAAAAAGTTCCCTCTCCCAGAAAATTACGGTGATCTTAGCCATCGCCTCAATAGTCTGGTGGATATCCTAAAACTCTCACGTAAACTGCTGCACCTCAATCACCGATGCAAACTCAGCCCTGAACCTGGTCACAAAATCATCCTAGGTCATAGAATCAACCACAACATCACCAACGGAGTACCCAAACTCCTCCCACCAAACCTGTGGCCTTTCCTTTAGAAGACAGGAAACAGTTTGACCTTTGCTGCCTCAAGGCAACTAATGGTGCAGAAGGCGTTAGCAACATCCACTAACCACCTCTTGCTCGTTATCGGGTCCTTCGCCCCATGATAATTCAGAGCTCCACATGCCCGAACCTCCCTGAAGGTTAATGAATGCGCCCCAACCAAGGCCACCATCTCAGAACGAAAGGCACTCAACCACTCATCCAAAATCTCCACGGATGCCATCCTTGACCATGCCAAAGATCACAGGAGTCTACTCAAGGATGCAATGCGTAATCTCAGATGAGATGAACTCCCTAGTCTGATCATCCAGCTTCCCGGCTCCAGAACTCGAGCCCATTCCCTCTCCAACACTAGAAATGCCAATAAGTCTGCCTCATAATGTCACCATACTAAAAATAGACCATATAAATCGTCAGAATAAGCATTAGAATACACCAAGGGGTGACAATCTCTACAAGTTTCCCAGTTTTATCGCAACCCTCCTTGACACGAGTACGGATCCTATGCTTCTAGTAGTACGTGCCCATTATAGCTTCCATATCTATCCGTACTTTCATCAAGGATTGCCTTGAATCCGCCAAGTCACCCTATATCCGTACAAATAACCCTCAACAAAGATAAGGCTCCTCGCACTAGATCTCATCCTAGGTTTTCCTGAGCAAACTCCACACCACTCTATGCCATTAGTTGTAGAAAGAACTCCCGCTAACTTCCTCTAACTAGCTCACGGATACAATGCCATATCACAAAAACTAGATAATTCTTCAAATGAAAGGTCTCACACTACAACGGTTGGAATCAAACAAGAGTTGCACAATAGGTTTAAAACCTAACCTTCTAAAATTATTTAGTTCTCATAATATGTAACTTAACATATATGCTTACTAGTTAGCTGAAACTAGTAGGAATCTTAAAAAGCACAAAGCAAGCATCATTCGAGCATCAAGTAATCAGAACCAAGCATCACCTAATCATGCCATCCTATCACTGACTGATCAGTACTAGCATGCAAGTCTACAAGCTCATACAATAGGAATACAAAGGCATCTCTCCTAGCATTCTATCATGTAAAAGAACTATAACACCGTAAATTTCAAAACAATTTTTCGCATTTTATAAAAACAAAATTCATTTAATATTCGTAAAAACACCCATGTTTGAAATACAATTCATGTCATACAAAAATCCCAAGATCTCATAACATAAAATCCCATGTGTGTGTACTGATCAAGCCGGCGCCTTCCCACGGTCGTCACTGGTACCTGAAACAAATAACACCAAACACTATAAGCACAAAGCTTAGAGAGTTCCCCAAAATACCACATATGACACATATTAGCCACTCGAGGCTATAACTCTGTGGGTCCGTGCACCCAAACTCTGTGAACCCTCAGGCTCTAACTCTGTAAACATGCACAACATAAATCACATAGAATAATGCAATGCAACACATAACATATATAGCATACAAGCACTGTATCACATAACTCTAGTTACCTACTCAAGGTAAAGTATAGTGAGAAGACTCACGTCGTGTATCTCGATAACTCGCAAATCCCTGGAAGCACTTATGCTCGATCCCCCGAACTATAATCTTCCTATAATACAATATATCTCTAATTAACACTTTTACAACTAAGGTTGACTATCCCTATCAAGTCAACACTGGTCAACTCTGGTCAACGGTCAACTGTGATCGGACTTGGTGAGTGCATCAAAGCAACCCGGCGAGTCTAACGCGTTCACTGACTCCCTTGGATCTTTTCTGGGCACGTCGAGCACTCCCCTAACTTGACGAGTTCCACCTGGCATGAATCGCAGGGCAACCACGAATCAACTCGCCGAGTCTCAAGAAGAACTCGGCGAGTTCCGGCTTGACTCAACCCCATATTGACTCTCCCTGACTCACTCGGTTATCCCCCAACCCGGCGAGTCCACTCGCTGAACAATTTACGTAAAACCCCAACCCTACTCGCCGAGTCCCAAGAACAACTCGGTGAGTTCATGCCATGCACACACTTTTATTGACCTTTTGAGGTCAGATCTGCTTCCCAAGCCATAGATCTGGCCTTCCCAAGCATGAATGTCACGTAAAGTTCGAAACTTGATGCTTGTATAACCCCCACAAGGCATCAAAAGGATATTTTGTCCCAAAAATAACCACCTAGGTCCAATGACTCCATAATAAACCAAAAAGCTCCAATGGTTAAGGTCTCTGGACCTCTTTGAGTCCAGATCCAAGGCACAAACTCGAAGAGGGACCATTTGCTTCACATAATCACTCTCCAAAGGGGTTATAAAACCCTAACTCTAAAGATCAACCCTATAAATGAAGGAGATTCGAACCATTACCTCAAAATGAAGCCTCTGGACTCTGGATCTGCTGGAATCTCACCTCCTCCTTACTCTTGCCACCTTCCTCTTGCTAAACAAAGAATACAAAGGCCCAAAAGTGACTTCCTCTCTCCCAAAACGAATTAGCTCTCTTAGGGTTCTCTCAAGGGACTGGTAGCCGCCATGGGAGGCTATAAGTGCCCTTAAATAGGCTCCAAACCCGTAGAATTAGGGTTTCATTAAACAGCGTGGACTCGCCGAGTCCAGACGCGAATCCTCGTCCAAATCGCGATCCTACTCGGCGAGTTTGAGCTCCAACTCGCCGAGTCTCCTCACAAAATACTAAAAATATAAGAATGAATAATACCTGGGAATCCGGGCTGTTACAAGAACTCAGCAGATCCTTAGCCCTAACTAGCATGCGATTCCTAGATTCACAGGTCAAACCATTTCAGATAACATGTATGGGTATTTTGGGAAACTTACTTGAGCTCGGCTGATTGCATGCACCACACCCTTTATGCTAGATAGGATAATAAAATTCCCCTTACACTTCTAATGACCAAACAAATCATGCAACTGACACCACTATCTCTTTACTACTGCTCCCTCCGTAGCAACGGTAGTGATTGAACCCAAAGGTTCTCCCATGGACAATTACCAATCATACCAGAACAAATGCTAACACGACTGAATTCTAACTTCGCTGAAGAACTACTCTTGCTGACTCGACTAAAGATCTCTACATCAACCCCTGAACTAAACGCAACAAAGAATCGGAACAACTCCCCAAAAAACTGAATCCTTTTCCTCAAAATACGACCCACTAGCGATCCTTGGCATGAAAAATGGCATATAACAGTTCTTAACGATATAACCCAAACAATACCAAATAACCAAACCAAAGATAATGCTTACCCAAACCAATACAAAATTCCCAAGCATTAAATTTTTTGACAATAAACAAAAAGAAAGCAAAAGATAACATACATGCAATAGCACTTGATGGAACCCTGGTCTCCATTGACTGACACTGCAATACTTGGCTCCTCCCCATATCAGATAACATGTATGGTTATTTTGGGAAACTTACTTGATCTCGGTTGGTTGCATGTACCACACCCTTTCATGTCTTCGAAAACTCTTTTCTTAAAAATACATTTCTTTTGAAAAACTTTATCAAATCCTCAGTTTGAGTTCAGACACACTCGAGAGTATGTCCGAATCCCTCAAACCAAGGCTCTAATTCCAACTTGTAATTTCCCAAAAATAAGACCTAAAAATTTCATTTTTAATTTAATAAAATCATTATACCAAAACATCATCAATACAATCCAAATAAAATAAGTTTATCAAACATCATCTCAAATTAGAGTAATTCACAAAATGTGGAACGAGGTGGTGTGTGCACTGCAATCATCCGGAGTCCTTACCCTTGGAACTGGAAGCACCTGCAACATAAACTGAAAACCGTAAGCACAAAAATTAGTGAGTTCCCCAACATACAACATTCCATTCATACATAGCACATAACGGGCACTGCCCAATGAGTATGACGACCCCCACCCTAACTCGCATAACTGGCCCCGCCCACATATAATTCACATAATCATAATAGGTAGTAGCATACAGAATAACCATCGGACCCCGCCTAGTAAGCATACAACACATACACATACAAGTGTCACATAGACAACGAGTAATCTAACATAACAGATCATGGGTCAACATTGGTGCCTTTGACCCGCTAAACACAGTGAGGAAACTCACCTCGCACTGTGAATCATATTGATGAATTACTAGCTGATGGCTCGAAAAATTCCTGATCTATCAATATCAAATAACATCCAATTAATAATTAGATTCCAATCCATAACCATTAGTCCATAAATAGAGTAAATGACCAATTTACCCCTTACCTAGTTTGGTCCAAGACTAAGGCCCAAATTCGTAATCATACAAGGCCCAAACATGGCCCAATTTTCTAAATTGAGCCCTAAATCCCTTGTATGAACCTTAATCCAATGTACAACATTTTCCCAACCCAAAATCACAAGAATTCAGATGGTCCAACAATCCCTAAGCATCTAAGCCCAAATGAATGGCCCAAACTGGAGATCTAAATGACCGAGGCCCACTCTGATGAGTATGTGGGAAGTACTCAGCTCGTACGTATAGTGTAAATGCCTTAGGGATTGTACACTAAGCGTACCTACTTGTACGCCCATCGTACCCTTACATTCCGCCATCTTCCCCTTTTCAACCCTTAATCCCTTAAGACTTCATTCCAAAACTTAGATCTGACTTCCTTGGGCTGATTTATCAAGTAAATTTTCTAACATTACGTGCATGCATGAATTAATGAAGCTCTTAAAGCTAAGAAGGACTTAATAGGTGACTTAATACATGTATGAAATCATAAACTCTATAAAGCTTACACCTTTATGCCTATGAACCTCATAACATGCTCAGATCTAAAAGAATAAGCCCTTCAAACGTCTTAACTCATCAACCAAACCAAAAGGGATCAAAAGCATAAAAATCAAGACATAAAGAGATTTAAGCATTCAAAATCCAAGTTATGAACTTGATACCTCAAAAGACTTGCAAAATGAGTGATGATTCTAGATCTCTAAGTTTCCTACCAAGCTATAAACCTTCCACCTTCATTAATCTTTTCAAAATGATCAAAACAAACACCAGCTTCTTCTCAAGAGCTCAAAAACAGAACAATGGAGGCTAAAAGGTTGATTTTAGGGTTAGGACGCCTGAAGGCCGGTAAAGAGGCCAACTTTAGGGATTTAAGGTCTTTATCTAGGGCACAACACCCTTAGATTAGGGGTTCTTAATCTCCTCATACGCCAAGCGTAACTCTTGTACGCCTAGCGTATGAGGCCTCACATCAGCGACCAAGTCTGCTTAGTATGCTCAGCGTACGCCAATGTATGCCTCGTGTACTGGACCTCCCACTAGTACGCCCTGCGTACCCCTATGTACGCCCCACATACTAGGGTTATCCTTAAACCCTAAATTCATACATGAAGGCCATAACTTCTTCATTATAAACCCGATTTCGATGATCCTTATGGCCATGAAAAGGGACGAGAATCTCTACACTTTTATCAATTCATACATGAATTAAAATTTCCCAAAGAACAATCTAGTTTCCATAAAATCTTGAGCTAACACTTTACCAAAATACCCCTTGGCTCCAAAACACAAATAGAACACCCGGATCATCTAAATTACATCACCCACACCCAAATGGGAAATGATTTGGAAAAAGGTATTATATATATATATATATATATATATATATATATATATATATATATATATATATATATATATATATGGGTAGGTTAAAATGTGGATGATATCTATCGTGTGGCCGTGTGTGGATAGTGTTATTCTATGAGAATAGTTAAAAGAATAGGTTGCTTGATAATGTGAATACATCCATTCTCACATAAATATCGTCATTATCATGAATTCTAATTGTTTTTTATTCATTTTTGTTCTCACGAATCATTTTCACTCATTCTCATTCTTACGTCATACGATTATCAAGAACACATTCTGACAGAATGAGAATCATAAAAAACAAGTACACAATACCCTTATAAACTATTTAATTAGTGAAAATGCATGATAATGATAATATTTATGTGAATTTGAACATATTCACACTAACAAACAACAAATTCTCTTAGTCATTTTCATCGAATAGCACTATCCATACGTCCACACAATAGATGTCTATCCACATATGAGCTTAACTCTCTATCTCTCTCTGTCTGTCTTTGTCTCTCTGTATATATATATATATATATATATATATATATATATATATATATATATATATATATTATTGTAACATCCGCGTTTCTCACTAGACATTAATAAGATGATATACTTGTAATATTCAACAATTGTAAAATTTTTATGAGGACAAATAAAGAGAATTATCTTCCTATTAAGTGATTTATGTGCAATTATATATAACATAAATTCTTATAACGATGTACTAAATAAGAAATAAAATAGACGTGTAAAATAGAATAATAATTAGGATGAATAGCGTTAATGAAAGATGAAGTGGTCATAACGAGGATTTCGGAGATGTATGAAACGCTCAGACTTAGAACAAAGGTGTTTTGATTCGTTGAAGTTTCACGTTGGACCAGATATGACATCGAGTGTCATAAATAGCGAATCAAAGATAGATTACTTATTAGCCTAAGTTATCTAAATGGAAGTTGTAGTAGTCTTAAAACCGAGAGTGTGCATATACAGAACGTCTAAATCTGACTTCATGAAGAGGAAGTTATGATTTCTCTAATATTTCAGCGTAACTATATTAGCACATAAATATTATTTTATATCGGTTTGTTCGCCGAAACACTCTGAATGAGAATCGAAGAACTCATTAATAGTAGTCTGTCGATATAAAGACATTCGAGAATGGATGTTGGATGAGGAAGTTATGAATTTTTAACAGATTTTAACAGTCTAAGCTTGCTAAAAATATAACTTTTAAATTAAAGTCAAAATTAGACGACAAAGTCTAAACGAAAGTTGTAGATATCATCCATAGCTACGCGTGGATATAAAACCTGTCGAAAATGGAGCTCGTATGGGAAAGATACGAAATTTATAATATTTTATAAAAACCCGCCCGTAACCGCGCACACAAGCAAGAGGCGCAGCGTACTCTGGCATTCCGCGAGATTACGACACATGCCACTAGTAGATTGATGCAATGTCACCCCTCCCGATCATTTGCACGACACATAACTACTTTTTTAGGTATAAAAGGTAGTCGGTGTTCAGAGCATTTCTTCACCCACTTAATGTTTCTCTCTCGAAATTATTTGCATATTATCCCACGTGTAAAATAGAAAAATAATTAGGATGAATAGCCTTAATGAAAGATGAAGTGGTCATAACGAGGATTTCGGAGATGTACGAAACGCTCAAATCAGACTTAGAACGAAGGTGTTTCGATTCGTTGAAGTTTCACGTTGGACCGGATACGACATCGAGTGTCATAGATAGCGAATCAAAGATAGATTACTTATTAGCCTAAGTTATCTAAATGGAAGTTGTAGTAGTCTTAAATATACAGAACGTCTAAATCTGACTTCATGAAGAGGAAGTTATGATTTCTCTAATATTTCAGCGTAACTATATTAGCACATAAATATTATTTTATATCGGTTTATTGTTCGCCGAAAAACTCTGAATGAGAATCGAAGAACTCATTAATAGTAGTCTGTCGATATAAAGGCATTCGAGAATGGATGTTGGATGAGGAAGTTATGAATTTTTAACGGATTTTAACAGTCTAAGCTTGCTAAAAATATAACTTTTAAATTAAAGTCAAAATTAGACGACGAAGTCTAAACGAAAGTTGTAGATATCATCAATAGCTAAGCGTAGATATAAAACCTGTCGAAAATGGAGCTCGTATGGGAAAGATACGAAATTTATAATATTTTATAAAAACCTGCCCGTAACCGCGCACACAAGCAAGAGGCGCAGCGTACTCTGGCATTCCACGAGATTACGACACATGTCACTAGTAGATTGATGCAATGTCACCCCTCCCGAGCATTTGCACGACACGTAACTACTTTTTTAGGTATAAAAGGTAGTCGGTGTTCAGAGCATTTCTTCACCCACTTAATGTTTCTCTCTCGAAATTATTTGCATATTATCCCCCAACTTCTCTTAGAATTAGTATTCTAGCGAAACCCTATGATCCCTGAGTGCCCGAAAAGTGGTAGCCATCGATTAGGAGCTCTGCCAATGCAATTTCCAAACTTTTATCTAGGTAATCTGTGTAAGCTAAATTACACTCAATATTATTTGAAGTGTAATTTATATCTAAATTCATAGTCGTTGTTATGAGTTTATAAATAATATTTGTCAATGATTTCAATGTCATATTACTTATTGATCTACTTATTATAGGGATGATGTATATATTGGATTTAGTGAGTTGTTTAAAGTGGGATTTCCAAATAGTATACTTTATATACTAAACAGTCCCTACAGCCATTATGATCCTACCTGATTGTTCGTTACTTGATAGATCTTGATGTAGACATTAGGATTGTAATGCCCCAATTCTGGTATGTTATTTAATATTATTATTTATTCAAGTTTCAAGAGGGAATCGACGATTCAGTAGCCCGACTCGTCTAGTAGTGTCACACCCCAAAACCGGAACGGCGGAAACGTTCTGGGGTGGATGACGTCATGTCAAGTATCACAACACATGCATTATAGTAATCAAAGTACAACAAAACATTGCATTAATAGTAATAGTTTTACAATGTTACATTACAACAATTCAAAGTAATACAAGTAATAGAATAAATACAGTGTGGTACTAAGCTATCTTCATCAACAGCTCTGGGGATGTACCTGTCTAATGCTAACCTGAGAATACAAGTTATTTGAAAAGCGAGTATCAACATTTTTACAAATGCTGGTGAGTTCATAAGCATTTAGTGACATTTCATTCAAATAACTTAATAAAGTGATAGTTTAAGAGATTTCAGTGTATTAGAGTTCTTTCTAGAAAATCCTATATTTTCTTTAACAAGAGTAGCCTTCTACCAAGACTGGTCAGTGTAATGTGGTAAAAAGAAGTTTCCCTTAATTGCTATTATTATCAAAATACTAAATTTGATTATTACAGAAAGCAAGAGACATCAGGGAATAACATATGCCTCAGCAGTGAGGACTGCTGGCTAAGATAGAAGAATCATAGACTCCAGGAGAGTATCGAACTAACGTCACGCCTGGTTCAGTCTAACAAATGGAGACACAAACCCCAGAAGGTACCAAATGAAAGGTACATCTGGTAAGGTCTAAAACAGTGAACGCAGACCGAAGACGATACCAAATGAAAGGTACATCTTGCAAGGTCATAACAGTGAAGACAGACCGCAGACGATACCAAATGAAAGGTACATCTCGCAAGGACAAAATAGTGAAGACAGACCGCAGACGATACCAAATGAAAGGTACATCTCGCAAGGTCAAAACAGTGAAGACAGACCGCAGACGATACCAAATGAAAGGTACATCTCGCAAGGTCAAAATAGTGAAGACAGGCCGCAGACGATACCAAATGAAGGGTACATCTCGCAAGGTCAAAACAGAGACTACAGACCGCAGACAGTATCACATGAAAGACACATCTAGCAAGGTCAAACAGTGTGACTCTGAAAATGGTGACATCAGCATACAGTGTAAATTACTGACGAAATACCGTTACCTTAAAGCCATGAATTATAAGGCAACCCAAGATACTCGTAACCATACTGACTAGAGTTCTAGACGCCCTACAAGCATCTATATAATGTGACTTTAGTCACCCCTTGACTTGGTAGGCCGTGGACTGTAGCTAGCAGTCAGGGTGCGGGGTTGTCAATCCTGTATAGGCCTATACACACAATGTCCACTCTCCTTATAGGAGACTCTGGTTACCAACTAGACGACGGAGAAGGCCGTATCCCGAAGATGCATCCCAAATAGAGGATAGTGTGTTTCTAGAAGGGAGTGGATTTCTTATGCAAGTGACGTATTAGAGATAGAGACTTCCAAACAGTGGGTAGTGTGTTTCTAAAGTAAGTGTAGAATAGAGGTAGAGACTCTCAACTGACTTGACTAGAGAATTTCTTGTATGTCCATACTCATATACATAGTATATAACTAACGAACCAAACGACTTTCGGACGGCCACCTGATCCCACCAGACCACATCTCAACGAAGAAAAGGAAATAGGGTGGATGAGCCTTCCTAAGTCTTTCAATTGTTACTTATATGTATCTATATAAGCACAGACGTACATCTAACTACGGCTCAGTGTGTAATAATTGAAGACATATCATTGTGGTGTGAATTCATACAGTGTGGAATAACAGAATCATAAAGTATAAGTGTATAAAGTATAAGTGATTCTTGTGAAGTAGGAGTGTTTAACGAGTGAAGTAGGAGCGGTCGCAAGTGAAGTAGAAGTGTCGAACAAGTATAAGCATATCACAAAGTAGAGGTGATAATAAGTGAAGCAAAAGCGTATCAAGTATAAGTGAAGTAGAAATCGTATCACTAAGTAAGAGCGTGAATAAGTATAAGCGTCATCAAGCATAAGCGACCATAGGTATAAGTGAAAGTGTTACCGAGTCAGAGTATAAAATAAGTATAAGTGAAGCAGCAATATTTAATAAGTAAAAGTATACGTCAAAAAGGGAAATCTTAAATGAAAAGCCTTTATGTACAGAGAAAATCACAAATTGTTTTCTTTTGTAAAATATGTTTAAAAACCTTAGAGGATCTTTCATAAACCAATTCAGAATGGATTTGGATAAATCAGTATAAGTAAAAGCTATGAAATAAGTAAAAATCATTATAGTGTCCCACTTGGTAAAACAGTGTAAAGTGGTAAAATCTTGTGCATGCGGGTTATCAATCACATGTGATTGACATGATAACTAGCATGTTTAACATGTATTCCCCCCTATAAAACATTTAAAAACATTAAAAGGTTCATTCAGGGGTATGAACTCACCTGGTGTAAGTAGGTCCGACAAGAGTGCTGTTTGGGCGTTCGGTGCCACGTAAGGACTCGAACACACTCAATGACCTATTTAACATATGATAACATATGTTTACATACAATTAGTACATTTAATGCTAATTACACAAATATACGCGCTCAAAGGAGCAGAAAACACTATTGGTTAAGTGTTTGGGGTCCCGGGTAGCGTTTAAGGGTGCTACGGGTCTTCTATCAGTTGTGGAACTTTGCTAAACTCAAATATCAAGTGTATGAATGAGTTTAAAGCATTAACACGGACCATTTTGGAGTTTACGGCCTAACTCAAGGGAGTTTACGGCCGTAAACTCCCAAGGTTATATTCTTGGGTGTTTAATGCTTCTAGCTTGCTCATTGATTTATTCTAAGGACTTTTCATAAAAAGCATGAGTGGGTTTGAGGCTTATAGGGGCATTATATTGGATTTTATGGCCTAGGAACACTCCCATGGGAGTTTACGGCCGTAAACTCTCATATCTTGGATTTTGTGAAGTCTTAAGCCCTAAATACCTTCCTAGCAATTTATAATGAAGTGTGATGCCATTTTGGGGAATTAAAACTACCATTTGAGTGTGTTTTGGGGAGTTTACGGCCTAGACACTTGCTTGGGCCGTAAACTCCTTTTTACCCCTCCATTTCATGTGTTTAAGTCCTTAAATCCTTCCTAGTATTTTATGGTAAATGTCTAAGGTCAATTGGGGAACAAAAACTAACATTTTGGCTTAGTTTGGGGAGTTTACGGCCTAAGCATGTGCTTGGGCCGTAAACTCATTTTTTTCCTTCATTTTGATGTGTTTAAGTGATCTAAACCCAAAGGAATAATCCCTTAATTTATGTGTTAAGCCCTAGTGTGGTTTGGGAGTGTTTTTGGGGCCTTTTAACAAGATTTTGAGGTGTTTACGGCCTAAGCTTGTGCTTGGGCCATAAACTCTCTTTTAACCCCCAAAACCATGAGTTTTAATGTTTAAACACTCCTAGGCTAATACCTCAATTTATTTCCAAGCCATTAGGGACAAGTTTGGGTCATTTTGGCCTTGTTTTGGGTGTTTACGGCCTAAGGAGGTTCTTAGGCTGTAAACTCCTTTTCCATTGCTTTTAAGTCCGATTTTTAGGCTATAAACACACATCAATATGTTTAGAATAAGCTAGGGTAAGCGGACTTACAATTTGGAAGCATTTAGTTGCGGATTCGGGGCTAAAACGAGTCTAGAGAGAGAGTAAAGAGAGAGAGTGTAAAAAGTCTCCAATGGACTCCACTCACCCTTACATAGGGTTTTGATTCGGGAGACAATGGAATTCTACCCGATACTGCCGTTAAACGGGGCTTTTGATCGCACCCGATTTAGTGGTCGTGATAATAAACTAATATTTTCCAAGTAAATGGAAATATGTGTTATGTATTTTTATTTCCTTTTATCACGACTTAACGGCATATAAACACACACAATTGAAATGTTTATTAAACTTGACGACTTCCCATTAACGGAACTTTTGAACAGTGGAATATTCCGTTAACGGTAACGGAGAAATGTAACGAGGCAACTTGGGTTGTCACATCATCCCCCCGTTAGAGGGAATTTCGTCCCGAAATTCAGATCTAGGCAAGGAAGTAGGCCAAGTAGAGGTAAGAGAGTACTTCCTATGTGGTTGTCCTCGCATTCCGAAGTGATCTCTGGTCTGTGTTTGTCATTTCAACAGACCCTCGCGTACGGGATGCGGATTTCGTCTTGTGTAGTTAGTGGGTTCCAACTGGTGTATCTACAAGGTTAGG
This sequence comes from Lactuca saligna, assembly GCF_052625555.1. NCBI lineage: Eukaryota > Viridiplantae > Streptophyta > Magnoliopsida > Asterales > Asteraceae > Lactuca > Lactuca saligna. Next base: position 152,866,327 of record NC_136422.1, read on the forward strand.
GTTCTCTATGGATTCTATCAAGATGAGTGAGGCACGAAGAGTGTTGTCGGGAAATCACCTGTCAAGTCAAGTATAAGAAATGGGTCGTCCGGGTGTGAATCCTGTGGTATATCCGAAGGTAGTAGCGGCCTGAAAAGGGGTTGGACCATGTCTCCATGAGGATTTTCAGATGGTCCTACACTCTCGGAAAGGTAGAGCTTTTCAGTACTTAGAACATAGTGTACTTCTATGGCAAGACCATCATTGGCGTGATCGCCATTCCGAAGTTCCTAACGTTCTCTCTCGTACTGGTAGTGTAGTCCTTCAGGTTGGTTCTTAGAAATCTCGAGGGGTCTTCGGTTTCGTGTTTTCTTTCAACTGGCTGATAGAGACTTTCTAGATAGCCGTGAGGATTGCGTGACTATGGTCATCGGATTGCTGTAGAGTGTCTATCTCAAGCTCGTGCAAAGTGGATCTGCACTTAAGAATCTCGAGATACGGAAACCCTGAGGTTCGGAGAGATTAGGCTTCACCAAACGAGTGTTGGACTATCTTGGGCGGTGGTTCTACTATCTGTGCGTGAGATCGTATTCGTGGAACACCTAACAGTCCAATGAATTTCTAAGACTTTGGTTTATTCTAGCGTGGAAAGTGCGTGCTCCTGCATAACTCCTCGACTAACACCAAGGCTAGTGTCGAGTCTATAATCTCTTCGGGATCAGGGTCACGAGGCTTAACGCAATTATGTTCGCACTTTTCCAAGTATTCTTTTCCGCAAAGGTTATCCTGTGGTTCTCGGTACCCTAGTGTCCTCTTCGGAGAATGTATTTTATCGTCTACCGGGTGACGACGGTTTCCTCCATGCAAGAGTGGAGGATGATAGGCACTACCTGTCTGTAACAGGGTGGGCAAGGTGCCTGAGTAGTTATAGCATCTACTGCAACTACTCTTCCGAAGGTTCTGAGTTTTCTCGATTTAGGTCTAATCTAGTGGGTATATGATTCATCATTCGAAACTTTGCTTGCTCATCCCGCAGTGATTCTCTTGACTTCGGCTCCTATGTTATGGAAGATGGTGAAACTGTTTTGCTAAGAGGTCCGTGGTGAGGCTCATGCCTAGCCTAACCACAAATATCGGGTGTATGCGAGCAGTATACGATTGAGGTCGGCAGGACATTCAGCTGTGCGACTCCACCCCAAACCCCCAACCCAACAAGGAATAGGGAATAGGGAGGAAACACACACCTTAAATCTTTTTGATCTCAATTATATGCCACCCTTATGCATATACATGGTTATTGCGGTCAGTCCCATGAGTTTTATCTTCTGGGTTCACGAACCTGTGGTGCGAGGTGCGAAGGATCTCACGGGGGATTCTACGGAGTATGCTTCGGTTGGTTGTTGTCTTCTAGAGTATCTTGTAGTGTGTTTCACTTCGGTGTTCATCTGACTACGAGGGGTCGGTCAACAGTGTATGATACCTTCCTTTGGGTACTTCGAAAGGTTTGAGATAAGAGGGACGATTTATGGATCGTATTAGGTGGGTTTATTTGTGTTAGGTTCAGGTTCAGAAGAACCTTTATTTGCCGCTATGGCTATGGAGAAAGCTCTTTTTACACAGCACAAAGAATGTACACATGGTTGCACGAGGTCAAACCATGATCAATAGGGTCGTTGAAGTTAGCACACTCCAACATGATATAAAGTGAAGATCGATAGAGCCATGTGCCGAACAGGCACACAAGTTCGAGGCGTCTCGGGTTTCGTCCTACGTATCACTACCGCGGATACTTGGACCGGTAGAGTCGATGCGGAACTATAGAGAGTTCTAAGTGTTTCCGAATAGAGTATCTTTTCAAGAATGGATTCTCACGAGGCATTTCTATAATCGCCTCACATATGCTAGTCATGTATATTTAAGGTGGGGAGGACTGTTGACTGAGCGACCCCGCCCTAAATCCACAACCAAACGAGGAACAGGAGATGAGGCGGCATTCGCTCACTCTAGGTCTGTCCATCTTAAATATACATGGCCGTAACGTATATGTTTAGCCACTATAGTTTTACCTAATGGATTTTAAACTTTATAATAGTGCTGCGACTTTCGCCTTACTGGAAAGAATTTGCATTTGAATTAGTCTTTTAGTGTATTTAGTTTAGTTATCCGAGATCGAGAGACGTACCAAAATCTAATGAGTTCCTTGCCACTTCTCCCTAAGCAGTAGTGTCAGGCTCCTTCTGTGTCTTTGTCTTTCCCTTCGGTTGGGCAGTCCTTCTTGAAGTGTCCAAACTCGCCACATAGGCGGCAAACCTGAGTGGCCGCCGCATTGGCGATTGATGCAATACGTTCCATCAGAGTTCTGCATACACGAGCAGTATGCCCCTTCATGTGGCACTTAGCACAATAGAGTTCCCGGCAGGCACCATAATGATGGTAGCTGCACTTGCTGCAGTGGGGAAGGTCTCCTAGATACGGTCTTCTTGGAGTTGGGAGGGAAGGTTTGAAAGGGGTACAGTCTGCCTCAGCTCGTTGCCCTTCGGAAGGTCCTTTATCCGAGGTACTTCCCTCCTCTATCTTGAGTTTTCTCTTTAGTGGGTTCGGTTGAGGTTCTTGGGTAACTGAGTATGGAAGTGTGGGTTGATGCTGTCCATTGTCAGGATTGGAATTTCCGATGGGCACCTTGCTAACATTGGCGTTGTTAGCATTTAGGTGAGCCATGACAGCTGCTACGGCTGCGGAGACTGCAGCTTGGAACGTAGCTTCATCGAATAAGAGAGTAGGTTTCTTGCTTGTGGATTGGTTGCGCTTCTTCGGTGGCATGGTTTTTCCTACACAGAAAGGAATATAAGGTAATGAAAGACAATAGTTAACCCTGGACATTTCTGTCCTGAATGTATTAGGCATAATATTTTTCCCGTGCCTCGGATATTGATTGTTTGAACGTCGACCTACATCCCTATGATGTAGTCCTGGTAATCGAAGTGAGTGTATGAATATCAGAAAAATGCCATAAGGTGCGAGTCGTTCCTACTAAGTTACCTTTATACTGAGGAAGGTTTCACTCTCCGTCTTGGAAAGATTTGAGAACAGTTCGGAACAAAGTTGCGAAAAGAGAGGCTCATGAGGGCTTATGGCTAAACAACCTCACAGAGGTGTGGGGATCCGCTCTAAGCGTATTACTGGCAACGGGAACAAGGCGATTTACCTAACACATAGCATGAGCAGTGTAACCACCAACTCATTAAATTGTATTATTTTATGGGTGTATTAGCGTGACGAACACGAGGAAAAGACACTTCTCGGGGTTCCACGTACTGGCTCCCTCGGTCTGCCTCATATCTTTGACTGGAATCGGCATTGGTTTCCTTCGGGCAGTTTCCTAGGGTTCTCTCCTCGTATGGACATATTGTATTTCTACTCCGTCTTCCCTCTGATTCCAACTACGGGTGTCATCACTTCATGATGGATGACTGGAATCTCGGAAGTTTAGGCGAATCTCTTCATTGGCGTCCCTAAAAGATATGGCCACTTGGTGAATTCAATAGTCTTGACCCAGTTCATTTATTTCCGAACAGGAAATATTCTAAATGAACCTCTTCGGGGTCGAATTCAACTCTTCTGTTATGCACTGAAGTGGGTGGGGTTTTCTACAGGGTTCGTGCGAGAATGGAAATGTCTAAAGAATCCTAACAGATTATTAACATTCCGCTGGATGATCCACATCGAGTCCTGCTACGATTACACAGGGTATACAAATCATACATAGCTTAGATCCGATAGGCCTTCGAATACGTGATACTACTCTAGAACCACATCCCAACGAGGAAAAGGAAATAGAGCGAAACCACACATTCTTAGCCTATGGGATCCTTATTATATATAACCTTGGAAGTATACCCTCTGTAGTTGTAGGTATGTCAATAAGGATATTTTAGTTCTCACACCAGGTTATTTATGTATCCTAAATACCCCTATGGTATTTTTAATTCTTGTTTGGTTCTCGTCTTTGAATTATAATTCTGGGTTTAGTGTGAATCTTTTAGCGTTCTAAAATACCCCTATAGTATTTTAACTTTATGTTTGGCTCTAACAAATCCTAGTTGGTAAGTTTCAGACCTGTTGCACACCACAATCACTCCCGAGCACACGTTCATCGCATCTCGAATAAAGGTAGTTGATCAGGTCACATTTATTCCAGCATACGATTACATAACTGCCCAGATTTGTCTGTAGTGCTCAACATCCGAAGACTTTTATTCTTGTTCTTCTTGTGATACTTGTGTTCGAGTGCTTAGATTCCGGATGTTATTATACTTTGGTAAAATATGGTTATATTTTAGAGTATAATTTATTGTTCAGAGTGTTTTATCCCATTGCATTTATAGGTTGTATATCTTTTATGAATTGATATACTTAGCTCACTATAAACAATGCTCTGATACCAATCTGTCATACCCCAAAACCGGAACGGCGGAAACGTTCTGGGGTGGATGACATCATGTCAAGTATCACAACACATGCATTATAGTAATCAAAGTACAACAAAACATTGCATTAATAGTAATAGTTTTACAATGTTACATTACAACAATTTAAAGTAATACAAGTAATAGAATAAATACAGCGTAGTACTAAGCTATCTTCATCAACAGCTCCGGGGATGTACCTGTCTAATGCTAACCTGAGAATACAAGTTATTTGAAAAGCGAGTATCAGCATTTTTACAAATGCTGGTGAGTTCATAAGCATTTAATGACATTTCATTCAAATAACTTAATAAAGTGATAGTTTAAGAGATTTCAGTGTATTAGAGTTCTTTCCAGAAAATCCTATATTTTCTTTAACAAGAGCAACCTTCTACCAAGATTGGTCAGTGTAATGTGGTAAAAAGAAGTTTCCCTTAATTGCTATTATTATCAAAATACCGAATTTGATTATTACAGAAAGCAAGAGACATCAGGGAATAACATATGCCTCAGCAGTGAGGACTGCTAGCTAAGACAGAAGAATCATAGACTCCAGGAGAGTATCGAACTAACGTCACGCCTGGTTCAGTCTAACAAATGGAGACACAAACCCCAGAAGATACCAAATGAAAGGTACAGCTGGTAAGGTCTAAAACAGTGAACGCAGACCGAAGACGATACCAAATGAAAGGTACATATTGCAAGGTCATAACAGTGAAGACAGACCGCAGACGATACCAAATGAAAGGTACATCTCGCAAGGTCAAAATAGTGAAGACAGACCGCAGATGATACCAAATGAAAGGTACATCTCGTAAGGTCAAAACAGTGAAGACAGGCCGCAGACGATACCAAATGAAAGGTACATCTCACAAGGTCAAAATAGTGAAGACAGACTGCAGACAATACCAAATGAAGGGTACATCTCGCAAGGTCAAAACAAAGACTACAGACCACAGACAGTATCACATGAAAGACACATCTAGCAAGGTCAAACAGTGTGACTCTGAAAATGGTGACATCAGCATACAGTGTAAATTGCTGACGAAATATCGTTACCTTAAAGCCATGAATTATAAGGCAACCCAGGATACTCGTAACCATACTGACTAGAGTTCTAGACGCCATATAAGCATCTATATAATGTGACATTTGTCACCCCTTGGCTTGGTAGGCCGTGGACTGTAGCTAGCAATCAGGGTGCGGGGTTGTCAATCCCGTATAGGCCTATACACACAATGTCCGCTCTCCCTACAGGAGACTCTGGTTACCAACTAGACGACGAAAAAGGTCGCGTCCCGAAGATGCATCCCAAATAGAGGATAGTGTGTTTCTAGAAGGGAGTGGATTTCTTATGCAAGTGACGTATTAGAGATAGATACTTCCAAACAGTGGGTAGTGTGTTTCTAAAGTAAGTGTAGAATAGAGGTAGAGACTCTCAACTGACTTGACTAGAGAATTTCTTGTATGTCCATACTCATATATATAGTATATAACTAATGAACCAAACGACTTTCGAACGGCCACCCGATCCCACCAGACCACATCTCAATGAAGAAAAGGAAATAGGGCGGATGAGCCTTCCTAAGTCTTTCAATCGTTACTTATATGTATCTATATAAGCACAGACGTACATCTAACTACGGCTGAGTGTGTAATAATTGAAGACATATCATTGTGGTGTGAATTCATACAGTGTGGAATAACAGAATCGTAAAGTATAAGTGTATCAAGTATAAGTGATTCTTGTGAAGTAGGAGTGTTTAACGAGTGAAGTAGGAGCGGTCGCAAGTGAAGTAGAAGTGTCGAACAAGTATAAGCGTATCACAAAGTAGAGGCGATAATAAGTGAAGCAAAAGCGTATCAAGTATAAGTGAAGTAGAAATCGTATCACTAAGTAAGAGCGTGAATAAGTATAAGCGTCATCAAGCATAAGCGACTATAGGTATAAGTGAAAGTGTTACCGAGTCAGAGTATAAAATAAGTATAAGTGAAGCAGCAATATTTAATAAGTAAAAGTATACGTCAAAAAGGGAAATCTTAAATGAAAAGCATTTATGTACAGAGAAAATCACAAATTGTATTCGTTTGTAAAATATGTTTAAAAACCTTAGAGGATCTTTCATAAACCAATTCAGAATGGATTTGGATAAATCAGTATAAGTAAAAGCTATGAAATAAGTAAAAATCATTATAGTGTCCCACTTGGTAAAACAGTGTAAAGTGGTAAAATCTTGTGCATGCGGGTTATCAATCACATGTGATTGACATGATAACTGGCATGTTTAACTTGTATTCCCCCCCCCTATAAAACATTTAAAAACATTAAAAGGTTCATTCAGGGGTATGAACTCACCTGGTGTAAGTAGGTCCGACGAGAGTGCTGTTTGGGTGTTCGGTGCCACGTAAGGACTCGAACACACTCAATGACCTATTTAACATATGATAACATATGTTTACATACAATTAGTACATTTAATGCTAATTACACAAATATACGTGCTCAAAGGAGCGAAAAACACTTTTGGTTAAGTGTTTGGGGTCCCGGGTAGCGTTTAAGGGTGCTACGTGTCTCCTATCAGTTGTGGAACTTTGCTAAACTCAAAAATCAAGTGTGTGAATGAGTTTAAAGCATTAACATGTACCATTTTGGAGTTTACGGCCTAACTCAAGGGAGTTTACGGTCGTAAACTCCCAAGGTTATATTCTTGGGTGTTTAATGCTTCTAGCTTGCTCATTGATTTATTCTAAGGACTTTTCATAAAAGGCATGAGTGGGTTTGAGGCTTCTAGGGGCATTATATTGGATTTTACGGCCTAGGAACACTCCCATGGGAGTTTACGGCCGTAAACTCTCATATCTTGGATTTTGTGAAGTCTTAAGCCCTAAATACCTTCCTAGCAATTTATAATGAAGTGTGATGCCATTTTGGGGAATTAAAACTACCATTTGAGTGTGTTTTGGGGAGTTTACGGCCTAGACACTTGCTTGGGCCGTAAACTCCTTTTTACCCCTCCATTTCATGTGTTTAAGTCCTTAAATCCTTCCTAGTATTTTATGGTAAATGTCTAAGGTCAATTGGGGAACAAAAACTAACATTTTGGCTTAGTTTGGGGAGTTTACGGCCTAAGCATGTGCTTGGGCCGTAAACTCATTTTTTTTCCTTCATTTTGATGTGTTTAAGTGATCTAAACCCAAAGGAATAATCCCTTAATTTATGTGTTAAGCCCTAGTGTGGTTTGGGAGTGTTTTTGGGGCCTTTTAACAAGATTTTGAGGTGTTTACGGCCTAAGCTTGTGCTTGGGCCGTAAACTCTCTTTTAACCCCCAAAACCATGAGTTTTAATGTTTAAACACTCCTAGGCTAATACCTCAATTTATTTCCAAGCCATTAGGGACAAGTTTGGGTCATTTTGGCCTTGTTTTGGGTGTTTACGGCCTAAGGAGGTTCTTAGGCTGTAAACTCCTTTTCCATTGCTTTTAAGTCCGATTTTTAGGCTATAAACACACATCAATATGTTTAGAATAAGCTAGGGTAAGCAGACTTACAATTTGGAAGCGTTTAGTTGCGGATTCGGGGATAAAACGAGTCTAGAGAGAGAGAGTAAAGAGAGAGAGTGTAAAAAGTCTCCAATGGACTCCACTCACCCTTACATAGGGTTTTGAGTCGGGCCACAATGGAATTCTACCCGATACTGCCGTTAAACGGCGCTTTTGATCGCACCCGATTTAGTGGTCGTGATAATAAACTAATATTTTCCAAGTAAATGGAAATATGTGTTATGTATTTTTATTTCCTTTTATCACGACTTAACGGCATATAAACATACACAATTGAAATGTTTATTAAACTTGACGACTTCCCATTAACGGAACTTTTGAACAGTGGAATATTCCGTTAACGGTAACGGAGAAATGTAACGGGGCAACTTGGAGCCTTTTTACTTGAAAGCCCTAGATCTATTTCTTCAAGTGTCTTTTTAGCCTTTAAATCCATTTTCATGCATTTGTACATGTAAAGTTGGAAACTTTACGTGGTAACCAAGCTTTATGAACCCATATCTATAAGTTGTATGCATTAGATTTGAATAGAATCATCGGAGTAGTGTTGCATGCAACTGACTCGGCGAGTTGTTCTTCAGACTCGGCGAGTCGGGTCACGAGTCCCCGAGTTCTTCCCTATTATGTGTTTTGTCGAGTGGAATCAGTGAGTTATGGGAGGACTCATTGAGTCGGAGATCGGACTCATTCATGTAGGGACTCAGCGAGTCAATGCCCTGAATCAGCGAGTCCAAGGCAACCTTCATACCTCAAGAATAGACTCGACGAATTGTTCATACAACTCGGCGAGTCATAGCCAGAGTGTTCATGTGTTGAAGGAGGACTCGACGAGTTGTTCATACAACTCGGTGAGTCGGATGCAGATTGATTGAGTGTTAGTATCGAAGAGGAACTCATCGAGTCTATGCCAAACTCGACGAGTAGTAGCGAGCAGAAGCAAGAAAATGAGAGTAAGGACTCGACGAGTTGGTGACCCAACTCGACGATTCAGGTCAACTGAATGTTGACTTTAACCCATAGGTTGACTTTGACCAGGGGTAAAATAGTTATTTTACCCTTAGTATAGTTATCAGTGATTGATTGAGTGTACTTATGGAAATTGTAGCCGGGGAGATACCGGAGCAGCAGCAGACAGTTTCCCGAGCAGTTCATTCAGCAGCCAGATTAAGAGGTGAGTTTTCTTCCAGTAGGAACGGGTCTAAGGCCTCAATGCCGGCCCGTTTAGCTAGTAGTAGTCTTCGGACTTCGCTCCGATGCAATAGTTAGTATGTTTGATGCCTTCGTGGATCAGACAGGATTTATGTGTTATGTGTTCCGGACTACGGTCTGATGCAATATGCAGTATATGTGTTATGTTAGATGATATGTGTCATGCTAGTTGATATGTGTTTATGTTATGCTATGATCAGTTAGTTCCGGACTTCGGTCCGATGCAGTCAGTCCCAGACCTCGGTCCGATGCCGCTAATTCCAGAAACCGGTCCTCTGCAGGAGACAAGGTCCCAGTCAATTCCGGATTTCAATCCGATGTAGTTTCCGGACTTCAGTCCGATGCAGTGGGCAAGGCCCAGTATGTGATTTATATGTATTGTATGGTATGTGGTAGTTTGGGGGAGCTCACTAAGCTTCGTGCTTACAGTTTCAGTTTTGGTTTTAGGTACTTCCGCAAGTAAAGTGAAGAGCTCGGGTTGATGGCATCGCACACACCACAGCTTTAGTCTTTGTCCTGGGAGTTTTTTTTGATTCATAGTCTAATTTGATACAGTTGATTCACGACATTTTATTATGATTTGAGAAATTTGACGTATGGTTTTATGATATGACGTTCAGTAAATGATTTTTATTATTATTAAAACAAAAAATTTTGGGTCGTATTTTTGGATGTTACAAGGATTGTTGAGGAATATATAATAACATTAGTCATAAGAAATAAACTAAGACTTAGTGATAATTAAACCTAGGTCACATTAAAGGAAAAGCCAAGTGTTGAAGCGAAGCGATGCCCAACTTTCCAGTCATCCACTTTAACAAGTGAGTGCATAGTTACATTCAAATTACACATAGATATAAAGAATCTAGATGATTAGATGCTATGTGTGCCTATTATCTAAAGTACATGATATCTTTGTTAGATAAGTTATATGATTTTACTTGGTTAATCATTTTGTATTTTCATATATATATATATATATATATATATATATATATATATATATATATATAATATGTTGGGTAGTAATTGGTGATGATAATAATGAGATGTTGATGAGAGGTTCTTAAATTTTGATAAACCAGTCATCTAATAAAGTATAGATGATAATCACAGACTATTCTAAACAGTCCAGTGGAACACTAGCAAGCTTGCAACTTGTATGTGTAGTGAACTATAAGTTCATTGATGTACTTTATCCCCCTCCCGTGGTTGCCTTATATACACATATTGCTATAGGAGTCCCCAAAGCAGTATTGTTTACCTGTTAATAATGATGATCCTTAGGATAGGTCCCTTGAGATCAGTATTTTAGGATAAGTATATCAGAATAACAAGAATGGGTAATCGGGTGAATTATTTGATGTAAAATATATAGTTAAAGAACTTAATAATTGTGGGTTGAAAACCCTATATGCTCACCAAGATCCCAAGCCTGGCCCACTTAGTTTCTTGGTATCACAGGTAGCGGCACGAAGGCCCAAGGATGTTGAGTGATTTAAGTAGTTTGTAGGCTATAGTATAATAAGATGTTGTAAGGCCTGTAATATATTCATCATGCTTATGTTTATGTATTGATGATGAGATCCCGAAGTTATAAATGAAACACATTTCTTCGGAAATGCTTGGAAATAATATTGTCACATTATTGAGAACAAATTCCGCATTATAACTCTATAAAAAGGATACTCTGAAAAGAAATAAGCATAATTAAATTGGTCCTTTCTAGTCGTGAAAAATGGGATGTCACAGTTGGTATCAGCGCATTAGTTGAAGTGAACTAGGATTTTTTTAGGGTTTCTAGACTTAAACTGTGAATGCTAAGCGATGATTGTGAGATGAGTGTCTGCTATATTTAGGAAGTATGTAGACACATGAACTAGCTTATTTTAGGAATAATGCCTTGATTGCTTTTACATGCTAAATGATTTATGCTATAAGATGCCTTAAGATGCTTTAGGTTGCCTACCTAGGATGCTATTAATTGATCGGATCTATGGTCTATTGCTGACCATATCTGGAAATTTTATGTGCTCAAAATTCTAAATGTTTAATTATAGTATTAGAACTGGCATGTAATATTTCAGAGGAAAAAAGAAGGATTATACGTAGAATGAAACCTTCATTATCATAAATTCTCGTCTCGGTACATTGAACATCTGCTTTAGTGTATAGTATGTCATGGTGAGAACTCGAAGTGGATTAGGAAATGGTAATCAGCTGCTTGAGCCTTGTGCAGTCGAGCATGCACCAGGGGTAATGCCTACGCAAGAACCAATCACAATGATAGGAGTCTAAGTGGTGATTCAGGATATGATGGCCGAACAAAGGGAAGAAATGAGACAAATATTACGAAATAATCAGGATAAACCTACAATACTTGTTGTGCAACCTGATCTGAATAAGGAATAGTCTTAGGAGGGAAACTATAGTCGAACTGTTAGCCAATTTGAGCCAAGAATGGTTAGAAGGAACCAAAAAATGAAGGAGGATGGACATGGATGCAAGTATAAGGATTTCATGGCATCCAAGCCATCGAGCCTTTCGGGAACCCAAACATCGGTGAAACTTATGGATTAGATCTTCAAGATGGAGATGATATTTGAAAGTTGTGAATGTAGCAACGAGCAAAAGATCGTTCTTGTGGCTAGACTGTTGAAGACTGTGGTATTAAGCTGGTGGAAGTTGTTGGCTGATACCATACGTAACGGAGAAGCTTGTAAGATGTCTTGGGAGATTAACAAAGAATTTCAGAACTTGAAGAAGGGCAATATGAGCACGAGTATGCTGCAAATTTTACTGAGAAAATGAAGGTTGTTCCTTACTTGGTTCCAACTAAACTCTCAAAGGTCAACATGTTTGCTAGTGGATTGCTAGCAGACTTTGGTCCAATGCTCAAATAAGAAACTACCCTGAAGGCTACCATCTGGGTAGCTAAGAACGTAGAGACCCAATTAAGGGAAAAGGGTCTAGAGAGAGATGAAGTAGGAGGGAAGAGGAAGTTTGAGGGATTTTCAAGATCCAACAAGAATGGCAGATTCTCGAAGTCTGGTTCCAAAAAGTTTGGAGGAGGAGGAGGTGAAGCAAAATGGCGTGAGAAGTGCAAAGAGATGCACTCTGGGAAATGTAGTGAGGAGGTGACCTGTTACAAATGAGGAAGGACAGGTCAATATACCAACATGTATACATTTAACAAGAGAATGTTTTATAATTGTAGATAGGATGAGCATGTGCAGAAAGATTGTCCGAAGAAGAAAGAGGCTGCAAAACCAAATGTGTCGCTACAGCCAAAGCCAAGAACATTCCAGAGGATGCTGGAAGTAGTAAGGGAGGAAGTAGATGTCGCTTCAGGTACCTTTCTCATAAATGATTTTCCTGCCAATGTATTGTTTGATTTTGGAGCTAACTACACCCTTATATTGCATAAATTTGGTACAAGACTGGCATTGCCTGTAGACAGACTAGATAACTCCTTAATATTCAAAGTAGCTAGTGGAAACTTTATATCTATTAATGATTGCTTTAGGAACAACGTTATTGACTTGAATGGGAATAAGTTCCATGATGAATTATTGCCCATTGAGTTAAATGGATTCGACATACTGTTAGGAATGGATTGGCTTAGTGCAAACGATGTCGATATACTATGTAGGAAGAAGATGGTGAGAGTGAATACTTCTGGAAGAGAATCATTTATGGTGTACGGGGACAAACGCTGAGTAAATTCTAGAATCATATCCATGATGAAAGCCAGAAAGTGTTTGGCCAAAGGATGTACATCATATCTAGCATTCGTGCTTGATGCAATGAAGGAGATGAAAAGAATACTAGTGGTGTGTGAATTTACGGAAGTCTTTCCTGAAGATCTCTCTGGATTGCCCCCTGATAATAAGTAGAGTTTATGATAGACTTGTTACCAGGAACCACACCGATGACGAAAACACCTTACCGATTAGAACCAACAGAGGTGAAGGAGCTTATGATGCAACTTCAGGAGTTGTTGGAAAAGGATTTAATTAGACCTAGTTCTTCACCATGGGGTGCTACGATGTTATTTGTGAAGAAGACGGATGGGAGAATGAGGATGTGCATAAATTATAGGGAGCTGAACAAGGAGATGATAAAGTATAAGTATCCATTTCCAAGGATTGAAGACCCGTTCGATTAACTGCAGGGTGCAAGCTATTTCTTGAAGATTGTTCTTAGGTCAGGATATCATAAGCTGGAGGTGAGAGATCAAGATATTGAGAAGACAAATTTTAGAACAAGATATGCACACTATGAGTTTTTGGTTATGTTATTCGGACTAACCAATGATCCAAAAACATTCATGGATTTGATGAATACATTCTATAAACCTTTCGTAGCCAAATCTATAATAGAGCTCATAGATGACATTCTCGTATACTCGAAGAGCCATAAAGATCATTGAAAACACTTGTGAGAAGTGTAATAATTTTTGAAAAAAAGGAGAAGTTGTATGCCAAGTTTTTCAAATGCGATTTTTGGATGCGAGAGGTACAATTATTGGGTCATGTGGTTAGCTAGGAAGAAATAATGGTAGACCTAGCAAATATCGAATACGTGATGAAATGGGAACGACCAAAAAGTCCCACCCAGATTTAAAGTTTTATGGGATTAGCTAGATATTACAAAAGGTTTATCCAAGGCTTTTCTTCAATTGCTGTTGCATTGATAACTTTGATCCACAAAGGAGCTACATATACATGGAGTGAGAAGCACAAGGAAACTTTCAAAAAGCTAAAGAAGTGATTGTATGAAGGTCTAATCCTTGCTTTATTCGCCAAAGTTGAAGACTTAGTTGTTTACAATGATGCATCTAGACTTGGGTTAGGTTATATTCTGACCCAAAGAGATAAAGTGATAGCGTATGCATCTAGACATCTGAAAGATGGTGAGAAAAGATACCCTAATCATGATTTGGAGTTGGTGGCGACGATTTTTGCACTAAAGATATGGATACATTATCTTTATGGCACAAAATGAAAACATTTCACTGATAATAAGATCTTCCAATATCTCTTTGAACAGAAGGAATTGAACATAAGATAATGATGTTGTCTAGATTTACTCAATGATTATGAATTCAAGATATGTTACCACCCTTGTAAAGCGAATGTTGTAGCTGATGCTCTGAGTTGAAAGGTGAACCTGGAAAGGAAAAGGCCAAGAGCATTCATAATTGAAATTGTCTCAGCAATTGTAGAAAGTATCAAGAAAGCTCAGGAGCAAACTTTGGAGGTAGACAACCGAAAATAGGAATGCTTAGGAAAAACTTTAGTGTTTGGTACGAACAATCATGGATTAAAGGTATTCCAAAATAGGATTTGGGTAACCAAAATGGGAGGAATGAGATAACTTCTCAAGGAAGAAACTCACAAGACCATGTACTCGATTCATCCCGGCAGTACCAAGATGTATAGGTATTTGAAACCTTATTACTGGTGGCCAATAATGAAGTTTGACGTTGCAAAGTATGTGGCTGAATATGTGACCTGCACGAGAGTTAAGGTGCAACATTAGAAACCATATGGGAGTTTGGAACATTTACATCTACTCATGGGTAAATTAGAAGACATCACCATGGATTTTGTGACCAAATTACCTAGAACAAAAAGTGGTCACGGCATGATTTGGGTAATCGTGGATCGATTCACAAACAGTACACACTTTATAGTAGCCAATGAGTGATGGTTTTGAAATAACTTGACAATTGTGTTTGAGTACTGCCTACCATTCATAGATTGATGGTCAAAGTGAACTGACAATTCAAACACTGGAAGATATGTTGAGTGCTTTTACTCTGCCATTTCCCGGTAATTGGGATGAGCATCTACCGTTGGTAGAATTTTTGTACAATAATAGTTACCATTCGAGCATTAAGATGACACCTTATCATGCATTGTACGGACATAAATGTTGTACGTCGTCTTACTGGATTGAAGCTAGAGAGAAATAGTTTATGGGTCCCGAGATTTTCCAACAAACCGTTGAGAAAAGGAAAGTGAACAAAGAAAGGATGTTAGCAGCTCAAAATTGTCAGAAGAGTTATGCTGACAGAAAGCGACAACCCATTATGTTTGAGATCGAAGACCAAGTGTTGCTTAAATTATCTCCATGGAAGGGACTTATTAGATTTGGAAAATGAGGAAAGCTAACTCTAAGATTAATTGGAACGTTTAAAGTTCTTTAAAGAATTGGAAACCAAGTTTACAAGCTAGAATTACTAGAAGAACTTGAAGGCATTCATAACACTTTTCATGTGTGTTATTTGAGGAAGTTATCGGGAGAAGTTCCCGAATTAATTCCACTCATGGAATTAAGTATTGATGAGAATAAGAGGTTGATTGAAGAACCTGAAGCAATTGTTGACCGTAAGACAAATAACTTACGATGTAATATGGTCGAACAAGTTCTTGTGCGATGGAAACATACATCTGGGACGAGCCTCACCTGGGAAATAGAAAGTGACATGATGAGTCGCCACCCACATTTTTTTGTTGATGCATGATTCCGAGGACATAATAAACCTAAGGGGAGAGAATTGTAACACCCGCGTTTCTTGCTAGACATTAATAAGATGATATACTTGTAATGACCAACAATTGTAACATTTTTATGAGAATAAATAAAGAGAATTATCTGAGTATTAAGTGAGTTATGTGCAATTATATGTAATATACGTTCTTATAGCGATGTACCAAATAAGAAATAAAATACATGTCTACAACATAATAATAATTAGGATGAATAGCCTTGGTGAAAGATATAGCGGTCGTAACGAGGAGTCCAGAGATGTACGAAACGCTCAAATCGGACTTAGAATGAGAGCATGCATATAGAGAGTGTATAAATTTGATTTCATGGAGAGGAAGTTATGATTTTTCTAATATTTCAGTGTAACTGTGTTAACACATAAATATTATTTTAGATCGGTTGATTATTAGTCATAACAATCTAAACGAGAATCGAAGAACTCGTTAATAGGAGTTCGTCGATATAAAGACAACTGAGAATAGATGTCGGACGAGAGAGTTAAAAATTTTAAACAGACTTTAATAGTTTAAGCCCGTTAAAAATATTACTTTTAAATAAAAATCAAAATTTACTAAAGGAGTCTAAATGAAAGTTGTAGATATCGTCGTTAGCTACGTATGGATAAAAAAACTTGTCAAAAACGAAGCTCGTATGAGAAAGATATGGAATTTCTAAGATTTTATAAAAACCCGCATGCATCCATGCGCACAGGCACAAGGCGCGACGCGCTCTTATATTCCATGAGATTAAGACACGTGTCACCAGTAGATCGATTCCATATAACCCCTCCTGATCGTTTGTTCAGCGTGCCTAGGCAAGGTGTATAACGCGCAACTACTTTTTTTGGGTATAAAAGGCGGTCGGAGTTTAGAGCATTTCCTCACCCACTCAACATTTCAATCTCAACACTCTTCGCTTATGACCCCCAAAGAAATTAATATACTGGCAATGCCCTGCGATCCCTGAGTGCCCGATAAGTAGTAGCCATTGAGTAGGAGCTCTGCGAGTGCAATTTCCAAACTTTTTTTCTAGGGAATCTCTATAAGCTAAATTAAACTCTGTATTATTTTAAGTGTAATTTATATTTAAATTGATAGTCATTATTATGAGTTTATAAATAAGATTTTTCAGTAATTCCAATGTCATATTACTGATTAATCTACTTGTGGGGATGATGTCTAGGTTGGATTTAGTGCGGTGCTTGAAATGAGATTTTCAAACAGTATACTCTGTATACCAAACGGACCATACCTCTGATATGATCCTACCTAGTTGTTCCTTACTTGATAGATCTTGATATAGACATGGGATTGTTCAGAAATCTAGATTATCATTAGTCATAAGAAATAAACTAAGACTTAATGATAATTGAACCTAGGTTACATCAAAGGAAAAGCCAAGTGTTGAAGTGATGCGCTAGCCAACTTTTCAGTCGTCCACTTTAACATGTGAGTGCATAGTTACATTCAACTTACACATATATATAAAGTATCAAGATGATTAAATGCTATGTGTGCCTATTATATGAAGTAAATGATATCCGTGTTATAAAAGTTATATGATTTTACATGGTTAATCATATATGTATTTTCATATATATATATATATATATATATATATATATATATATATATATTATATATATATATATATAATATGTTGGGTAGTAATAGGTAATGAAAATGATGAAATGATGATGATAGGACTTGACTTTTGATGAACCAGTCATATAGCATAGTATAGATGACGACCACAAACTATTCTAGACATTCTAGTGGAACGCTACCAGACTCGCAACCTATAGGTGTAGTCAACTATAAGTTCATTGATGTAATCTATCCCCCATGGTTACCTTATTGGCACATATTGCTATAGGAATCTGCAAAGAAGGTCTACCCATTGATGATGATGATGATCCTTAGGATAGGTACCTTGATATAAGTATTTTAGGATCAATATGTCAGAATAACGGGAGTGGGTAATTGGGTAAATTATTTGATGTAAAATATATAATTAAAGAACTTAAATAATGTGCGTTGAAAACCCTATGCTCTCATCAGGCTCCCAAGCCTGACCTACTCAATTTCTTTGTACCACAGGAAGCGACACGAAGACCCAAGGATGTTGAGTGATTTAAGGAGTTTATAAGTCATAGTATAATAAGATGTTGTAAGGCCTATAATATTTTCGTTATTTTTATGTTTCTGTATTGAAGATGACATCCTGAAGCTATATATGAAACACATTTCTTTGGAAATTCTTGGTAATAATATTGTCACAATACTGGGAACAAATTTCACAATATAGTTCTATAAAAAAGGATACTCTGAAATGAAATAAACATAATTAAATCGGTCTTTTCTAGTCGTGAAATTGAGGATGTCATATATATATATATATATATATATATATATATATATATATATATATATATATATATATATATATATATATATATATATATATATGGGAAAAGTGAATATACCCTTAAGGGTATGTACGTTTAGGTACCCACTACCTATTCCGTTAGAAAAAATCGTCAAAAGAATTTGTTGGAGGTGATTTTAGGGGATTTGAGTCAACAATGTGCAATTCGGTCGTCCATCAGGTAGTCATATATGTTAACATATATGTTTTCGATTTACTTCTCAGGTTTAAGGAGTCATAGTTGGCCATCGTTCCAATTAGTTTTCCATCCACCTGACTTCACGCCCATGGCTTATCCAACCAGGTTCGTAATTGCACTCTTAATTCGAAATAAACCAATGTCATATTCTTTTCTTCCTTCCCTTGTACATTGTGTCTAGAGTAACTTAGGTCTGATGTGTAATATGGAATGAACATCACCACAAGCAATTGTAGGCTAAATTACTGAGTAGTTCTATAACTACCCTCCAAGTGTTGTATTAAATTCCCCAGTGAACTCTTCTATTAATATTTCTTGAAAAGGGTAAGATGTTATTGTTGCAATAAGACTGACTCCCTTGAGTTTCTCCAACATCGGAATCTTGCGAAGCTCTTAGGATATTGAATTGAAGGAGATGAAAGAATACTAGTATATGAATACCTACCAAACCACGACCTATATCATATAATTTTGATAAATTACTATCATAGAATTCATGTTTTATGCATGGTACTATTTTAGTTTTGTTATTTATATATGAAAATGTGTTAGATCAAGTCAAGAAAAGACTCCTGATGTGGGAAGATCGTTTCAAGATTATCAAGGGAGTAGAAAGAAAGCTTATGTATCTCCATGATGAGTCTAGGCTAAAAATAATTCATCATGACCTAAAAGCAAATAATATTCTGCTTGATAGAGATACGAACCCGAAGTTTTTTTTTTTTTTTTTTTTTTACTTTGGATTGGCAAGAATTCTTCTAAGTGATAAAAGGGAAATGACAAACCGAGTAATTGGAACATAGTATGTATATATGTGTAAAAGATTTCTATCCAACTCCTTTTTTTTTTTTTTGAAAAAACACAACTTTATGTGTATTGAGTATAAACTACTTTCTTATGTATATACAAGCAGTGGTTATGTCTCCATAATACATAATGAATGGTTATTTTTCTACCAAGTCTAATGTTCACAACTTTGGTGTGTTGGATTTGGAGATAATAAGTGGGAAAAAGAATTTTGGATTTCAGCATCCTAACCATAACTTGAACCTTCTAGGTATGTAAGTAATTAAATCTATTATTCATAATGAAGTATAACTTTGGTGGCATAGTTTTACATTCTAATTAGTAGAAGTTAGACATGATTAATATGTGTGTATGTTACATGCATGGAAGTTGTGGACTAGAGGAAGGTCCCTGAAACTGATGGAACATGTATTAGACTATTAATGTGATTCTTCATTGATTTTATGTTATATCGAAGGGACATATGCGTCTTCTGTTGCCACACAGACAACCATTCTGGCAATGAAGTGTTTGATGAAAGAACCCAAACATAGACCGAGTGTTGATGAGTTAGATAAAGCATTGGAGCAGATTCAGGAATTGCAGAAAGCTTTTAAGAATGTTGGAATGGAATCAGTGAGAAAAGAGAATCAGAATGGGAATAGGAAGTGTGATTCTCATTAGAAAGATAATTGTTTTTAGAGATGGTCTTTTTAATTGTATCAAAAGATATAACGTGAACATATGGGGTGTCAATTTATGACACGACATGAACAAAAATACACGGCACGAAACGAAAACGGGACAAAATCAAAATTTAATTTGTGTTCATGTTGTGTTCGTGTCAAGTTATAAAACCACAATATCGTGTCGTGTTGTGTTCGTGTATACAAATCCACACGAAATTAGCATGATTGAGTATGGGTTTGTTGTGTTTTTCGTGTTTATTGTTTTTTTTTCGTGTTATATATGATTAAGTATGAATTAAATAAACTAGTAGTTATGTAATATTATTTTTTCCGTGTCGTGTCGTGTTGTCGTGTTTTAGTTGGTTCGTTTTCATGTCAGTTAAAAAAACACAACATTGTGTCATGTTGTGCAGACACAAACACGGCACGACTTCCCGATTTGACAACCCTAACATAATTCAAACATCACTTGTAATTTTCTATCTCAAGTCTTGATTTCTGGCTATTTTAGTTATTTAATTTTTGCCTTTTATGAGTTTAGTTTATATACCTTGTAAAGAAATGAAAATGCATTTATATTCATTTTATACCAAAAGATATTAGGCCGTTAATCATCTAAATTGGACAAGGGAAAAATCGTCCTACAAGGTGAAAAACCATTAAACTTATGTGTAGATTAACATAACACTAACTAGAATCATGGACATGGACATCATTGCAGAATACATGGTTTATATACTTTTTGTCAAAACATACCTAAATAGGTTATTTCGATCCATAACACTTGTTGAGCCCGGGGAATACCATTTATTATGATCAATAAACACATACCATTCATATATGTTTGAGTTCACAAAAAATCTCATATATAAATACACAATGAGTAAAGTGACTTGAAATGACAACAAATAGCTAACAACCCATTATTCTAAAGACATAAAACATAAGTTCACTATATAACCAAAAATGTTAAGACGATTTACATTTCTTAGACTCTTGTTTTGGAATTTTCATAAGAATGGTTGTTATGAAAACAAATCGGTCAAATACAATGGTTTACACTAACATTCAACACTAGTCCTTAGCCCAAAAATCACATATTCTTTCTCTTCTAGTGATACATCATTATATCTATGTGTAGTAGTGGTATTACTAATAACACCTTCAGATACAGATTCTGTTATATCTTTTTTTGTGTTGTTGAGATGATGATGATAATAATTAAATGTGTTGTTGGTCTTGCATATGGAAGTTGGAAGGGTATTCATTGAAATCCCCACATCCATGTTCTCTCTTTCAGACGATGTCTCATATTCCTCAATTTCATCACCAGATGATCACCAAGATCTTGCAATGGTTTTGTAAAGAGAAAAGCATGATAATTGACTCGACACCTTAATCTTTGTGGCTCTTCATTAAGGTCACTAGTAAGCCTATAGTCAAACTTAGTTAACTGAACAAACTACACATGACACCATTTGTACATTACCCTGATTACACCATCGTGTATGGGATTCCTTGCAATTGAGTTTCTCTTAGGCATTTCATCGAGCACCTTATGTGCACAACTTATCTTCTTCCCCTACTAGCCCATATAATCGACTAAAGTACCATACCTGAGTGACCTACACAATCGGATAGGTCAGAAACAACAAGCAAACAACAACAACTGGTGGATAGCTTCGATACCTTGATTCCAATTCACATCTGATTATTAAGGAAGAGGTTTTATCACCCAATCTCGTTGAGTATGATTCGTCAGGTGGGCAGAGGGGTGAGCAGCATCGTATAATCATTTAGCATTGAGTAAAATCGATATGGCCAAGGACTAATCAGTGTAAAATCAAGATTGAATTAATTAATCATTGGTTCGGTAGTATGCTTCGTTTTTGGTCGAAAATGAAGGCACAATACTCGTTGATTGACTTGGAATTCGTCGATTGAATTGGAGTTATTAGTGAATAAAGAACCTTCAAAAATTCTATTTTTTTCTCAGATATTCATACCATTGTACAAAACTACGTAGTTTTGAGGATCGGGTACACAAGGTTATATACCCTTAAGCGTATATTTACTATTCCCAGTATATATATATATATATATATATATATATATATATATATATATATATCTTTACTATTATATAAAGCATATTGAATGTTTCTTGAAAATTTTAAGAGGTACAACTAATAATGCATCAAATACCATCATAAAACGCATCCAGAAAACACAGGATAATTTAAATGGTAACTCGTATATCACCCACCAATCTTGGACCTAATCACCCATTATCTCGCTCCTATTACACTTACTTTCCTCTTTGTCGACACAAATATTAAAATTTTCCCATTTATACATGGTTGCACCCATGCTTGCATTCGCCGCCATCCACGCCGCCCTTCTTTTCACCCTTCTCGGAAACCTTATTCCTTCCGCCCCCTTTTGCCTTCAACCTCCCACAAAGGCTCTAACTACTGTTTCTAATGATCTATTCCAGATTTGTGACATTGAAATAGGAAACATCAAGTGAAGAAGAATAATCAATCAGATTTTACAGTTTATTTTGGTGTGTATTTTTTGTTCTTACATTCATTTTCAATTTTCTAATCTATATTTTTTTTTTGATATTCAGGCACGATCCAAATCACACAATGAAGAAATCGATTAGGGAGACTTAGAAAATGGGGAAGATGATAATCAAGGTTATGATGGTTGTATCTGCTTACTGTATGTGGTATCCCCCAACAACCACCTCCATCTATCGGTTTTAGTTATAAGAAGTAGTTTCATTGTCTAAAGGATCTTCGTTTGTTCTTCTATTTCTATTTTGTTCCGATGGCATTTGTTTGAAGGGTGCACTATAAAAAGGTATTTCACTGATAGATCCATTTTTGAAGGATGAAGTAATGGTCAGAAGTTTTTGTTGAATCAATTTTCTAAGCTTCTTGACAAATATGATGTTTGATGTTTCCGTTTTAGGGGATTTTGATTATGTTGGAGTTTGGGCCTTTTTTTAGGGTTATTGTTGGTTGACCAGATGTTGTGAGCAAATTTGGGAATCACACCATCATCTTCGTTTTCTCCTCCAGGTAATAGACCTACCTACCCCATCTCTTTGTGATTTTTTTTGTTTGTACGCATCATAGTTCAGAATCCCTTCTCCTTATTATGTGAATTATATAAGTTTTTACATATCATACAACAATTATTGACAAGGAAATAAAGGGATTAATTCAGAAACATGGGGTCCACACCCACTATCTAGACCACATACAATACACCATCGTAAGGAGTTTCAAGGAGATATCAACAGCATGTCACTTCAGACAAAAAAAGACAGAAACGTTAGGCCTAATTTGGAATTTACATTCCATTGAAGCTATAGATCCACCATATATGACATGAAAGATGTAGTTCAATTTTTCAAACTTTTAAATCTTTGTCTGATGCTATTTCTTTGGTAAGGCTTATGATTACTTTCATTTGCATATGTACCTACACAATAACATATAATATATATTAGAAAACATTCTCATTCGTTATCACATATATGGTGATAATTTTAATTTAATTTAGATAGATGGATGATGAGATTTGCACTAACAAGTGTGGCTGTCTTTATCAACCTTGAAACATTTTCATGGTTGAATATCACGATCCATTAAGCTAGAACCACTAAGTTATCGATTCTAAAGAAAACCAGTAGATGGACGTGTTTTATAAAAAAAAGATAATTTAGTGTTATTTTCTAATAAAGTATGTTTGATCTATGCTTCAACGAGTTTCAATGGAAGGGATGAGTTGATGAAGCTCCTAAACGAGTCTTGGAGGTGCATTTAGTAAAAGATATCGATAGATCGAAGGCATTAATCTTTTAGTGTATTATTCCTTGGGATGATAACTTCAATGTGAGTTTTAAATATGTACTGTATAAGCTTGAAATTATCAATTGTAATCATTTTTTGTTTTTTTTATCTCAATATATATAATAAAGGTATTTCGGTATTTAAATGACTAAATATATTGTGTTTACTATTATATTCAGGTGGCATAATCATGAGATTTACCTAATGTTCTGCGGAACAGATCTTTCTAATCAAAGATATTTTCTCATTTACTTTGTTTGTTTAACCTCTTGATAATTAGTTTCGGGCATTGTTTGTGACTCTGTGTCAACAACTAAGGATTTTATCAACTCGTAGCAAACTCATGATGGAATTTTTGGTCAACATATGCTCATCGAAATTGAGAGTGATCATATTGCTAATTACTAAAGAGAGGATTGAAGCTTCATTAAACTTTTCTCTTGGTCATATGTTGCACCTATTAAGTGGAGAGGACTGATAACATTCCTAAAGATTGTTTTTCTTCATTAATCATTGAATCCAATCAAATGTGTACAGTTCAATTTTTGTTACACATTGCTCATATTGACAGCTTTTTGAAGTTGTAAATTGGAATTATTGAAAAGAATGATCATGACAACAATTTAAACAAAATGGTGCTTATAATATGCGACTAATATTTCAAACTGATAGGTTTAATTTTGTTGCGCAATTTAATTAACATCAAATTTTGTATTATTGGGTTAATTCATTAAAAAAAAAGTGTTTTTATTTTACTATTTCAGTTTCATTTATGTGGATAAACGTTTTCATACAAATTGAAAATACGAATTATTGTTATAAATTGACTTAAAGTAATGATTATGAAATCTAATTATTAAGGAACAAAGTAATTCGATATATAATTTATATGTAATTTCACATTAAAACAAATTATCATAAATCTTAAACGACCTCTTTAAGTAAAAAAGTAATATTGTGGTTAACTATAAAGTATGTATTTTAAATATAATAAATTAATGTTACAACTTATAACTATCAACTTAAAAGCGGTATAATAAAAAACGGTCACCAAACAGAAACTACTATGGATAAGATTTGATTGATTTAATAACTTCATCTTTACAATCAATAGATTTAATTTACATTTTATAATTTTGCGGACAATATTATCCACAAAATTGAGACAATTGATGAAATTAATGATTATTAGATCAACCAATTCGATAAAAGAATTTACAATAGTTTTGATGAAAAAGAATATGATGAAAATAACTTCTACTTGTGGAGTTCTTGAACTCAGCCATTGTTAGTGGTTTACCCCTCACTACCTTGGCGGCAATATAACAAGGACACTACTCACTGGAAAAAGATTCACCATTTGATTTCGTAAGTCTTATGTTGTAATTTTTAACCTATATATATATATATATATATATATATATATATATATATATATATATATATATATATATATATATTAGTTATTTTATCTCCTACACATATGGTAACATGAGCTTCAAAATTGAAAAAAAAGTTAGAGTCTTCCTTTTGTTCAATATAGATTGTAAACAAAAACACTCGGAAAATGAGAGTTACAGACCACAAAAAAGCAACTCTACATAGACCGGAAATAAGAATACGAGTAGAATATTACAAACTCATAACTCATCAAACCGGCCAATGTTTCATAACAAGTTAAGAGGTTCCAGTTATTTGAAGTTAATATTACGAGTGATTAATTGCAAGTTGCAACGAAATGACACATAAATGGGTTTATCAACATTTGAGGATTCTAAGAACCGAAAAATTATCAATATTTTGTTTATATGTATTAAACTATCTGCATAAAATAACTAATCTTCTACAAACTAATTTTTGCATAAAATATTTGCACCCGACGCTTGGCGCGGGTAAACAGCTAGTATATATATATATATATATATATATATATATATATATATATATATATATATATATATATATATATATATCACTGTTGTAAAAATCCCGATTAGGTCCCGATTAATCTTCGATTAATCCCTAGGCGCTACTTGACCGATTAGAGGGTGCCTAGCGATTAATCCATGCATACATAATAAATGAAACATTACAAAACGATGAAATTTTAATATTTTGAAGAAGTTTTATCTCAATGGAAACTATTTGAGGCATTATTAGTGTTGTATTAATCATATTAACCTATTTTGTTATCATATTAGTGGTATTTACGAACTTTGATATGATAATAGTCATATTTAATTTTTTTTAAATTCAACAAATTAGCAATTAATGGTACCTGATTAATCTCCGCCTAGCCGATTAATCCCTTGACCCCAGTCCACCGACTAGCTAACGTCGAGCGTTTTTTGCAACCTTGATATATATCCACACACACACATTATATTTAACCTTACATAACTATTATCATTATCTCGCATTCTCACTAATCAAATCGTCTATAAGGGTATTATAGACCCTTTTTTTATGATTCTCATTCTATCAGAATTTTGTTAGAATGTGTTATTAATAATTATATTATGTAAGAATGAAAATGAGTAAAAAACGATATGTGGGAACAAAAATGAATAAGAATTAGCGAGAATGCATGATAATGACGATAGTTATGTAAGGTTGAACATATTCACATTACCAAACAACCTATTCACTTATTCATTCTCATAGAATAACATTGTTCACACACGTCCGCACAATAGATGTATATCCACGTTTGAACCTAGAGAGAGAGAGAGAGTTAGGTTCATATGTGGATGAACATCTATTGTGCGGCAGTGTAGACAGTGTTATTCTGTGAGAATGACTATTAGAATTTGTTGTTTGGTAATAAGAAAACGTTCAACCACACATACCTATTATCATTATCATGCATTTTTACTAATTAAATTGTATCTAAGAGTATTATAGTTTTTTTTATGATCCTCAATCTCTCAGAATATATTCTTGATAATCGTATTCTTTAAGAATAATAATGAGCGAAAAACGATGCGTAAGAACAAAAATGAATAAGAATTAATGAGAATGCATGGTAATGATGATATTTATGAGAAGTTGAAAGTATTCACATTATCAAACAGCACATTCTCTTAGTCATTGTCACTGAATAACACTGTCCACACACATCTGCACAATATTATGTGAGAATGACTAAGATTTCTTTTGTTTGGTATTGTGAATACGTTCAACCTCACATAACTATTATCATTATCATGTATTTTCACTAATTAAGTCGTCTATAAGGGTATTATGGACTTGTTTTTTATGATTTATATTATATCGGAATGTGTTTTTGAAATTCTGTAAGAATGAGTGAAAAATGATATATGAAAACAAAAATAAATAAGAATTAGTGAGAATGAATGATAATGACGATATTTATATGAAGTTGAATGTATTCATTTTACCAAACAACTTATTTTCTTAATCATTCTCATAGAATAACATTGTTTACACATGTCCTAACAATAGATGCATCCACATTTTCATATATATATATATATATATATATATATATATATATATATATATATATATATATATATATATATATATATATATATATATATATATATATATATGTGTGTGTGTGTGTGTGTGTGTGTGTGAGAGAGAGAGAGAGAGAGAGAGAGAGAGAGAGAGAGTATGTATTATGACTTGGTTGATGAAACTTACTTCAAGTAATTTTAAACCTACATTTATTATTCGACATGGCTCATAAATAGTATAATTATCTATCTAGTTTATAGAGCGTAGCAACTTTTGTGTTTTTCCTTGTCGTAAATTCTAGGGCATTCAAATAAAGTTGAAGTTTTTAAGCATAATTTATAAATTTTATTTGAAGTATGACATAAAGAACATTTGCTTTGCAGTTTGCAATATAGTTGGTTTTATTATTATTATTATTATTATTATTATTTTTTGTAGGAGGTAAAGGGTCATTCATAAGTCATTTACATAAAAAGATATTAGACTAAACAGTATGTAAATATTATTTATTTTTTAACATTTGTAGCCCACTAAAAAAAGATATGTTTTGGTTAGTACTCTCGTAGACTACAACAAAAAAAGGGAGGGATCAAAAGCAATTTTGTTTTGTGTTGTTGCACTGGACTAGACAAAAGAAAAATATATTTTCTTTTTGTGTGTTAATAGAGAAGATTTTTTTAGTTGGCTTCTTTTGCTTTTCAAACGGTGGAAACAACAAAAAATGAGATGATTTTTTGAGATCTACACAGAAGAACAAGGGAAAAATAAAATAAAGGGTTTACGTTCTTGTTGCATAGATCGAAAACAAAAAAGTAATGAAAGTTTCTTTTGTGTATGTTTATCGCTTTGTAGAAACAAGTTACAAATAAAAATAAATATAAACATATGTATTTAAACTAAATATGATCAAATAAATTTATGTGTTTTTTAGATAAAAGATATCTGAAGAGGTTATAAGATTTTAATTCACATCTACACCAAAAAGATGATGCATATAACCATTTTAGGTCCGTGGTTTTCTAAAAAACCAAACAATCTATGAAAGCTAATGTTTGCACGTGATCTGTACAGTACAAGACAAAAGAAGCCAATAAAATCTACAGACAAAAAAACAAATATTGTGTTAGGATTCTTGGTCCAAACCGTTTATTTAAAGAGGGTTGATGAGTTTGATCGTGGAAGTTATAGAAAATGTTAATGCCCGTTCGAATAATCATAAATGAAAAAACGTGTCACATATTCATAAAATGTTTTATTGGTGCCATCAATAACTACAAATATGTCTTGAGTGTGTTATAACTCAAAGATAGGAGTTGCACTCCTATTTGTTGGCAATATTAGTTAGATCTTGTAAAAATTGACATGATCTGATGGGAGTAAACATGTATGAGTAAGAGATTCTGGAATGATATTGTTTCTTAACACCAACAATACCAAAAGAAAAACTCATGGTTTTCAATGTAGATATCGAAAAGGCCTACGATTTCACTTTGTTGGAATTACTCAAAATACCTTCTTAAAAAATTGGGTTTTGGCAATAAATGGTGTGGATGTATTCATGGTTTCTTGAACTATGCTATGACATCAATTTTGATCAATGGTTCACCCACCCTCGATTTCTAAATTAAACAAGGACTTCGCCAAGATGATTCTCTTTCTCCTTTTTTATTTTTATTCTATCTATGGATTGATTTCAAATACGATCAAAGAGGCTAAATAAAAGCAAGTTGATGTGCATTTGTGTAAACTTCAATAAGATGGAAGGTTTGGTGATTGTTATTGGGTGTGTAGCTTTTCAATTGTCTTTCATATAGCTAGGACTTCCTATTTGTTATAATATATCGTGAACCGAAAGTTGGAAGAGATGGAAAACTAACTCACGGATAAACTTTCAAATTGGAAAGTGAAATTACTATCGGTTAGAGTTCAACTTATGTTAATAAAGTCAATTCTTGGGAGAATAGTCATATACTTCATGACTATGTTTCATTCTCCCTCCCCCAAAAAAACCATCAATTGTTTAAAGCAATAATAAATTTGTTTTATTGTAAGTGGCAAGTTGGGTGACTAAAATCTTACGTAGAACAAGTGGAAATAAGGCTATGAAATGTAAAGAGGATGAAGTTCTAGGAGTGAGGAGTTTGTACATCTTCAATAGAGCTCTTTCATTAAGTGAGAGTGGAGTTTCCTTAATAATCTAAATTCGTTGTGGGTTCAGTGTAACGTCCGTGTTTCTTGGCTAAAAGCATTAATAATGTTGTAATAGTCTAGGTCAACCTTTGTAATTCATTTTTGAAGTAATAAAGAGGAATTATGTGAATATCATGTGAATTATATGCTTATTTGCTTAATTATTATGATTTAATTAATTAATAATGAAAATAAGTATTGCAAATGAATATTAGAAAAAGTTCATATCTTTTAAGAAAGTTGTAATGGCCGAAACAAGGATTCTTGAGATATAAAGAACGCCGAAATCCGAGTTATAACGAAGAAGTTATGACCTGTCGAAGTTTCGCGACGGAACCGGCACGGCACCGGAAAGTGTAAAAAGTGAATTTACGATAAAATGCTTTTTAGCCTTAACAATCTAAGCAAAAGTCATAGTATTCGATAAGCCGAGAATTTTGATAAAAAGAACTTCCAAATCTGACTTCGTATGAGGAAGTTATGATTTTTCTAAGTTTTAGTTTAGCAGTAGACAGCTAAATACTCGAATTTAAGATCGAGCGATATTTAGCCGACACAACCTAAACAAGAATCGAAGATCTTCTCAATAGTAGTACAACGGTAAAAAGACTGACGAAAACGGACGTCGGATGAAGAAGTTATGAATTTTTAACGGATTTTCCTGTCCCGGTCTGTTAAAAATAATAATATTAAAACTAATGTCAAAATTAGCCGACGAAGTCTAAACAAAAGTTGTAGAGCGTAACTTTAGCTACGCGTGCATATAAAGAACGTCAAAAACGGAGCTCGTATGCGAAAGTTATGAATTTTAGAAGATTTGGGTGCAATTTTCGAAAAATTCGCATGGGTGAGAAGCAGCCACTTCACCCTCGCCTCGCGTACCGGAGCAGCTGCGTCATCTGATCGTGGCGCGTCCGAGGAGCGATGCGTGTCGCGTCCTTCTAAGTCCGAGCTCCGGTCCAATCATCTGAAGATGCGTGTGACCTCGGTGGCAAGCCTTCGCATGCGAGACGTGTCCGAACCACCTGTTGCCTCGTGTTCGCATCTCGACCTCTCGCGTAGCCCGCCTCCGTGTCTCGCCCTCGCTGCTGCCACGCGCCTCGCTCCTTCACTGCCACATCCTCCCTCCGTGTTCGAGCCTCGCAAACACTACGTGGACCCTTCTCAGCTACAAGGTCCGAGCCCTCGGCCCTATATAAAAAGGGGGGGGGGGGGGGGGGGCTGCGAGCCTTCTCGGGTACTTTTGGAAAATTGACATTTTTCACCCCTAAACTTATATTTTGACTATTTTGACTTCCCCCGAAGCCTCGACATCATTTTTAAAGCCCGAAATACGTCCCGAAGTGCCCGAAGACCCGAAATTTTTATCTTTTCGGTTTTGAAGCTCCAACCCTCGCAGAGCCCGGTTTCTCAATAAAACTCCCGGTTTTATCAGAAACGATCATTCTAAGGAACGAATTGTTGCCCGATTGTCATCAAATCAAGTGAGTGTATAGTCACTTTCATCTTACACATAGATATGAAGTATTTTCTATAAAATACGTGTTATGTGTAATTATATTGATTGTTTATTTGAGATTACTGTTGAATAAATGTTTTATACAAGTTATAAACTGTATATGTATTTTTATCTACAAATATGTTGGGTGTAACATGGGTAGATGAAATAGTTGATGTGTGTTAAAATGATGAGAGGCCTCGATGTTGTTGTTATTCCAGTCATCTAGCGGAGTACGGATGATGACCACAGACTTTTCTAGACAGTCTAGTGGAACGCTAGCAGGCTCGCAACCTGTAGGTGTTTGTGGGCTTGATGTTCACCGGTGTACTCTATCCCCCTCATGGTTGCCTTACGGACATATATGGTTGAGGAATCCCCTTAGCAGTAAAGTCCATCCCGATGATAAAATCCTTAGACTAGGTCCCTTGTATAGGTGTTTAGGGACATAAAGTGAGGATAACGGGAATGGGTAATCAGTGTTATTTTTGGTTTGATAAAATTAATAATTTTGTTGTTGAT
The DNA here is from genome assembly GCF_052625555.1 of Lactuca saligna. Lineage (NCBI taxonomy): Eukaryota > Viridiplantae > Streptophyta > Magnoliopsida > Asterales > Asteraceae > Lactuca > Lactuca saligna. Next base: position 152,897,759 of record NC_136422.1, read on the forward strand.
CGATGAAATTAATAAATTTATTATTATTTGTGGGTTGAAAACCATATATGCTCACCAGGCTCCCAAGTCTGACCCACTCAACTTTCTGTTTTACAGGTAGTGGACCCAGAGCATAATTTGGATGATGATGAGTGATTTATGGATTATAGGTCCTTAGTTGTAAATAACTGTTGTAAGGCTTATAATGTATTGTTTATGTTTTTGATCTGTATCAAATATGACATCCTGAGTCTTTTTAATGAAATACATTTCTACGGAAATGCTTTGATAAATCTTTATCATATTTTTATTTTGGGAACAAATTCCGCAACACTTTTATGTAAAATATTACTCTGATTTTCAAACAAGCATAAACAAAATCGGTCTTTTCTGGCCCTGAAATTGGGGATGTCACATTCGGGTTTTAAAAGCATATAAAGAAGATGCTCATTGGAATTCAAATGTCCCACTTCTCATCTAGAATCATCTTGGGTTTCATATTTTAGTTTCGAAAAAACAAGTAAATAATAAAGGTATTAATATTTTTTTTCTTAAAGATATGGGTGATGGAAGAAGCACTAGTTTATAGGATGATATTTTGTTGGGATGTTTGCCTTTAAAAAAAACAATTTCCAAGATTTTACTGCCTTGATCCAAGAAAAGTGTGTGTATGCCTAGAATGGGTGTCAAATCGGATCAGTAGAGTGGGTTGCATGCTATATTACAATATTACATAAATCCATGTTATATTCACAAAGCGATAAATGAATATGGGATTTAGAAGCTACTACGGAGTACATGGTTTATTATTCAAGACATTTAAAAGATGAGTGTACTTTAATTGTGGATGGATCTCATATTAAATGAAACAATCTTGTGCCCATATAGTTGAATGTTTTAGCTTAGAATATGAGCAAGATAAACTTACAACTAAGTCCAATCTTGATACGATGGGTATTGATAAGGACTCTCTTTTATGCTCTGCATGCTAGTCGTCTATTGAGATTTCAGACCACAAGTTTTTTTTTTCTTGTGTGCTTGTGATGTATATTTGAGCATTAATATCTCGATGGTTGAGCGTGAACATTCAGAATTTTGTAAACTTTTCTTAGCTTCTAGATCTGGAGAACATACTCAATCTTACTTCCTTACAAACAAAAGCATATTTATGTAGTTATCCTCATAATGTGTTTGAGCAATTTGGAAGTTAGAAACAACACAATTTTTGGGATGGGAAATTAAAACTTAATTGAGTTGTTGGGATTCATGACCCAATTAGTGTTATAAACCTAATTAGGTTGGTTGGCTTCATGATCCAATTAGCATTATAAACTTCATGTAATCTCGTTGTTTTGCCTAGTACCTCGATATACTTTTTCCATATAAAATTCTTTGTCATTCCAAAAAAATGTTTAAAGACAACATAAAAACGGTGTGTTTACAAGGTCTAAACCCTAAAATGCTAACCTAACATGAAATAAACGGGTTTGGGTAAGGATTTCAACATGTTTAAGTAAATGGATCGACACAATACAACACCAAAATTAAAAGAGTATGGTTGGGATCAAACTCTTTTAACCTGACATAAATCTTGCACAACACGACACGTTTACCAAATCTCATATTACCGCCATCAAACATTCTAGATAATTGGAATTTACATGAATACTAAAAGGATTTTAGAATTTTTTTTTTCTTAATGTTCATGATGCATGTTTATAAAAGGCTAGTTTGATGGTATACATGAATAATGACGAGGGTCAATGGAGTCGCATCCCCTTGTAGGTACTGAGGGCAACACCTCTTACGTTTTTGGTGAAACACAAGTGCATTTCCTAAATGAAGATAATGTGTACAAGATCATAAATTTGTTTGACAGCATCAAGTGGTCCTAATGCCAAATGTAACGTCAAAAATTTTTCTCCTCATTTTTTATTTTTAAAACACCATTTAACCGAATAATGCAATGAAAGTATTATTACAAGTTTAGTTGTTAACATCATCAATGTTACTTATAAATCATCCAAAAATAGTTCAAGTATTCCAAAAACATACAAAAGTGAAAACTCAATAACCAAGTCCCAAGATGGCATCATGTACTAATGAAAGACCAGACAAAACATAAGCTACACAAAGCAACCCATCCTCACTAAGCCTCACTCCTTACCTACTTGTGCCACCATAAGTCAAGCATGGAAAACACAAAAGATCAAGTGTCAACATTAGTACATTGAGTCAATCTGAAGTACAATAAGTATTTTCTTGGCATAGAAGTTATTTCACTTGTGAATTGCACGAGTTAATTACAGATTTGGGGAAATTAGAATATTTTATTGGCATAGAAGTTAATGATGTTCTTAATGATCTTTGTTTGTCTCAGAGGAAATATTGCATTGAGTTACTAAAAGATTTTGGAATGTTGGGTTGTAATCGTGTTTCTACTCCTCTTGATACTAATATTGTTGTTGGTCATGATGATAATTGTGATAGTTTTCTTGAAAATATTACTGAGTTCCAAAAGTTGGTTGGAAAACTGATTTACCTTATTATATCATGGCCTGATATTAGTTATTCTGTTCAAGTTTTGTCTCAGTTTATGCACAAGCCTAGAAAGGCTCATTTGAGAATTGCTTTAAGACTTTTACGGTATCTCAAATCCAGCTTGGAAAAGGTGTTTATTTGTTTAAAACAAATAATCTTGTTTAAAACAAATAATCTTGTTTTGAGTGGTTTTTTCTGATGCTGATTGGGCTAAATGCCTCTTTTTAAGAAAGTCTGTAAGTGGTTTTTTGGTTTATTTTGGTAATTCTCTTATATCTTGGAGGAGTAAAAAAGCAATCTACTGTTTCCAGATCTTCCACTGAGTCATAATATAGAGCTCTTGGTTCATTAACTTGTGAAATAATTTGGGTGGCAAAGGTTTTGTATGACTTGAAGTTTTCAAATATGGTTCTTGTTAATATGTTTTGTGATAATGATTCTGCTGTCAAATTTGCTTTAAACCCAATTTTTCATGATAAAACAAAACATTTGAAATTGATGTTCATTTTATTAAAGAAAAGATTGTCAATGGTATTGTTAGTCTTGTTAAAGTAAGTTCTGTAAATCAAATTGTTGACATTTTGACTAGGTCTCTCAGTTCTTATCAGCATGATATTTTGTGTGGTAAGATGTGTTTAGTTGATCCTTTCTGTGTGAAGCAACATGTCAAATGATTAGTTTGACCGGGGGTGTTGAAATGATAAAAGGTATATTCAAACTAACCATTTCTATTATTTCAAGTTTTGTTATAGTTTATGTTGCAAGTGTTCATGTACTGAAGTTAAGGGGGCTAAGTGTTAATATTCTTGGGTTTGTATTTAGGTTTCCGGGTTATATTTAGTCGGTGTATATAATGTTTGAGTGTATTATTTTCCCTTAGTTGTTAGAAGATATTTTTTTTCTGTATTATCTCGATAATTCTTCAGATTAGGGTTCTTACTTGAGGTTTCGTCTTCTTCATTTTCATAATTTGTTTTATACCTGAGTGAATCTTGTTGAGAGTAGAATATGAACTTTGTAGTGAGGTTTTCATTGTATCTGTACATGTAAATGTTCTGGTTTGCTATATAATCAAACTGATCATGTTGGAAATCGTGTTTATCATTTTTTCGTTTTCATAAACAATTTTAGCAATTGCAACAACAAAATCTGATTTCAGCAGTCCTTTTAGCAAATAGAAAAACATCATATTCTAGCTACAAAAGAACCCTTATAACAAACGATTTCAACATAAGAAATGGTTTTGGAGGCTTCATAAGCGACATATATTTCAACTTACTTGTGGTGGTGTTGGCTTTAAGGAAGGACTACATCGACGTTGTGGCTTTGCAAAAGGCATAACACGACGAGGACATCGACAACGTCAGGGGAAGAGGAAGTTGGTGGCGCCGATTAAGAATATTTAGAGAGATGGAGGAGTATTATTGATGGGAAAGGGAGTAGTTCTTTCTCCAGTGACGATTCTTTGGGTCGATTGAAGGAGGAATACTAGATCCTCTGGTGGCCTTTGATGGGAAGGTGAACATCCGATGAGAGGAATGCATAAATGTCACAAAGAGAAAAGGTGCATGTTGAGTTTTTAAGGTTTGGACAAAGAGGGTATTTTAGAGAATATAATGGTTTATAGGGGTGTTAAAATATATGTGTATCTGTAAATCCAATTCGAAATTATCCAAAATCCCAGATATTTGATTTTTCGGATTCGGATAAGGGTAGTAGTTTTCAAAATTTTGGATATTTCGGATATCCAAAATCCAAAATATAATTTTTATATATTTAATTTTTCCCTTTTATTTATGGTTTCCTCATTAGCCAGTGGAGTTACAGTTTATATTATAGGTCATATGTATTTTTTTCACCAAAGTTACTTTGATACATTTGCGTTTGGTGTTCACCGTCAATTTTTTTCATCGTGCTTTGTTTCTAAATGGTGCAATTGGCATGAAGTATTGCCATTTGTTTATGTTCTAATGTATGACATTTAGAACTTAAAAATCTTCCACGTGTTGAGTTTTCACCAAAAAAATATATTATTTGTAACGTGGAAAAGAATTGAAGTCCCATTATATATAAGTTTTATGATATGGTTTTAGTGTGTCCATATTTTATTTTCTATGAACATGAAGTCAAGTACATTCAAGAACGACAAGAAGAGACAAATAACGAAATGCAAAGAGTTTTGTGAAAAATGATGAAGTTAGAAAAAAAATCTTTGTGAAAATGCTTCAATTGTAAATTATAATCTTGTTTCCTAACGTGAATTCGAACTTTCTTGTATCCGAAAATCCGGATACGTGAATTTTGAATATTCGAATTTTCGGATACGGATTTGCATATCATAATCCACTATCTGAAATTCGGATATCCAAATTTTCGGATATTCGGTTTTGAACACCTCTACTTATAGACATCGAGTGATTACGATGTACTGTTACCGTTTCACAGGTAATTTTTAACCTAGACAAACTTTGTGGATGCTTAACGATTAAGAACTTCCCTCTTAATTTGAACCGTTAAGAGGGTTGCCAAAGAACCCCCAAAACTATCAAGGTAATTTTACTTGTGAATTGCACGAGTTACAACACTTACAAACAACTTTAAGAAGGAACAATGTCTTACCCGATTCAATTATAAACATGTGAAATAAAAACTGAATCATAAACAAGAGAGGGCACATATACAAAAAAGATTCTTAACCGTTAGCGAACACCATATAGTTTTAATCAAGGAAAAAGCCAACCGTAACACTGTTGTAATTAAATGATATTCTGGAATATAATGTAAATATTAGATGAAAATGGAGTTCGGGTGACCACAAAACATGGTTATGTTTGTGGTTTTATGAGGAGGACCACAACACAACTCATCCACAGCTTCAAAAGGAACAAATAGTCAAACCCACAACACGTGTGTAGATTCCCAACCTTATGTGTCCATGTTGGACATAATCACATACGTATCATTATTATTAGTCACTTCCTATTACTAAAATGTTGTGTGTTTGTTTCTATAAAATTAAAGTACCAAAGTTTGATCTACGTTATTTAATAAAGAAGCATTTTACTATCTTCCCAATGCATGCAATAACTATAAAAGGTACAATCTTTTTAATCTCAAAATATTTTGCTATAATTAAGGATATGTGTTACGGTCATCATGTTGTTTGTGGGGACAAGGGAGTTGATGTAACCTCACGGCCCCGTTGGGAATAAGGATGTAAGTGAGTCGACCTACTCGTGAGCTACTCGGAATCGACTTGTTAAAATCTCAACTAAAGATCAAATTAAACGAGCCCAACCCGAACTTGAGCCTAAATATGATGCTCGTTTATTAAACGAGTTTGAACTGAGCTTCAATGTAGTATAGATTATTATTTTTATATATCAAAATAAAGAAATTTTTAAGGAATTAGGGACGTATGGTATTAGTAAACGAGTTACATAACGAGCTTGAACCGAACCTAAGCTTATTTAGGCTCATCATACAAAAAATGAGCTGATCTCGAGCCCAAGCCGAGCCTATATAATTCTTCACGAGCTCGAGCAAAGCTCGGTGCAATAAAGCTTGAATCGAGCCGAACTTGAGCTCGAGCCCCTCTTAACTTAAACGAGCCCGAGCTGAGCCTTGCCAAGTTCAGGCTCGGCTCGCCTCGGCTACATCCCTTGTTGGACACATGCCGCCAAGGATGGTCCGTGAACTGGACAAGACAATGGCCTCGATGGCCTCCTGTTTTCCCTTCAAAATCGACCGTTGGCACCGGTCATTTACTTTACATTGTTTTATTATTTTTACCTCCTATGACTATACAACTAGCTGGTTGTAACAAAAATCAGCTTAGTAGTTTAAACATACTAAAGTTTTCCATCTCAAGTATTCATCACAACCATGCTATTTTTTTAGGTGGAACAAACCATTGCCTAACCAATTAAGAGCTCTAAAAATCACAATTTCTGCTCGTAGGTATGTACGTACGGGTCCTGCTCGCTTATAACATGGACTAGAGACAAACATTTGATATGGTGGAACTGGACCAGATCAACAGGACCAAATGTATTTGGTCTAGTTCTCGATTCTCCAATTCTCATTAGATATGTTCACGGATCTTCGGTTCTCCCTAAAGAGCACACTTACTTGTAGAACCAAACATGAACCCGAACCAAGATATTTGGTTCGGTTCACGGTACGGGTCCTACTCGCTTATAACATAGACTAGAGACAAACATTTGATCCGGTGGAACTGGACCAGATCGGAAAAACAGGACCAAATGTATTTTGTCTGGTTCTCGGTTCTCCAATTCTCATTAAATATGTTCACGGATCTTCGGTTCTCCCTAAAGAGCACACTTACTTGTAGAACCAAACATGAACCCGAACCAAGATATTTGGTTCGGTTCACGGTTCTCCATCTCCCCACTAAATCGGTTTCAGTTCTTTGATTCTCGGTTCGGTTTGGGTTCGGACCGATGCTGATCCCTAACATAGACTATGGTCAGGGACATTTTTTTCACAATTTTTGATTACTGGAGCTCTAAAATTGGTAAGTATGTGGGGAAATCTCGAAGGACGGTGCAACCGGTAATACACAAACTTGTAGCTTATAAGTTATTTTTTAAAAGATTAAAAGATACTCATACTAGCATTTCAACAAGTTTATTGAATTTTTTTTTTTTCCAAAAAATAAAATTTAAGAATTATACAAAAAAAAAAAATCAAATTTTCTACATGTAATTTTACGTATTCCAACTAGCTTATTAGCTAGGTTTACCAAACGACATTAAAAAGATTAGTGTGAGCTTATCCATGCAGTTATGCACTATTCGAATATAAATGTATTTTTTGAAAGATCCTGGCTTTCGTGCTTTGGTTGGTCTTCGAGATCCTTTTGATGACCTATGTTGTGTTGAAAGATCCTGGCGTAAAGCCTGCGGTAGCAGTGGAACCAGGGAAAATATACAGAAAAGAGAGTTCTATTATATATTATATTAGTCTTTATTTAATTCATATTAGATTAGTCTTATTTAGTAATCCCGACTTAGTGAGTCCTTTATTCCGTGATGAACTGTTGGCGTCAATCCTACATTTTGTCTTTGTGGATAGAGAGGAGAAAGGGGGATTGCGAAAAGAGGATTGTATTATGAGAGAAGGGAAGAGGTTAAACCTCTTATTTGTTAGTTTTTTAGAGATCAATTAACTTTTCAAATAGTTTGTAGTTGAAAATTTATAGTAACAACCAAATCATTGAAAAAACTTGTCCAGTCATATTTTTAATTTTCAAAGATTGTGGTTTTAAAAAAATATATTTTAAAAACTCTAAAAAAAAAAAAAAAAAAAAAAAAACTAATATTGTGGATACTATGACCTTTTCCTATTTGTTTAGCAATAAATCTTATTAGAGCCTTGATATGACATCAAAAATATACTAAATCAAACATGCAAGCTCCTAAATCCTCTATTTTAATTATTCATCAGCATTCCTATCTCTTAAATGTTTGCCATTTTTATATAACAACTAAACTTGTGAGTTTAAAACCCATTTACGACGTAATTATAAACAATCCGTACGTTTCAAACTAAAAAGAAACTGATATATGATACATAACATGATATTTTTGCATTGCAAGAAAAAGAAATCCAAACACAAAACTGATATATTTGTTTCATTCACATGACGTATATAAATGAATAAAAGATTCTTAGGACTTACGTTGGTTGGTATTTTAAGATTCAGACGAAGTTCAAATCAACAATAATAATGTGACCTTACATGATTCTTTTTGCTAACAGTTATACGATGAGACTACATCTTACATTCTTATGATATATTTTTGGGCTGAAATGGTATAGTCCCACAGTTGTTTTTGAGGTGGTATTTTGGACGCTAATAAAACACCCAAGTTTAAGTCCTACAATTGTAATCTTACTCTTCTAGGATAATTTTTTTTGCTAATTTTTTCTAATCGTTAATTACCTGGTTTACTCTCCTAGTTTAGTTTCATACTATATCGCTTAAATTTGTGGGGTTTGGAAGAAATAAAGATTAAATAGAAGAGATAGGAGATTGGATAGGGGAAGGTTATTTAATTTAATTTAATTTAATAATATGAAAGGAAGAAACGGACTTGTTTTTGGGACACCGAGTATTTTGTTTGCAGGTTTAAGAGATTCTTTTTTCAGATTATTATAAATTACAAATCTCCTCCTTCACTCCATCACTCCACCACCCACACCCACACCCACTGCACACATTATTTGTCCTCTCTATCTCTCTCTACTCTGTAGGGTTTCACTCTATCTCTTTTAATAATCCAACTTACTCAGTCATACACGTGCCTCTGGGGACTCTCCCTTACCTTCATTTACACTACCCTTTGACCTCTTTCTCTCTCTCTCTCTCTCTCTCTCTCTCTCCAACAACATCAAGAAAGATATAGCAGCTTAGATTTTTCATGGAAGGCTTACCGGAAGACGCCGGAGATGGCAGCATGCTCTGCACCGAGCATCCATTCAAGAACAACACACCGGCAGGGGGTATATGCGCCTTTTGTCTTCAAGAAAAGCTCGGGAAGTTGGTGTCTTCTTCTTTTCCGATAGCCGTTTTTCCTTCGTCTTCGTCTTCTTCTCCGTCGTTCAGATCTGACATTGGTGGTGGTGGCGGGAGCGCCACCACCGTCGTCCCACCACGGTTGACAAACCAGACGTCCTTATTGGTTTCAAATACTCAAATCACCCCGAGTAACACCACGAATGAGTGTCACTATCATCAGTATTATTCTAATCGATCCAGGATACTTTATTTGCTTAGTCAAAAGAAGAAGAAAAAGAAAGATCTTAACATTATTGTCGACGGCGGCGGTGGACATGGCCACGATCGGAACAAAAATCTTATGTTTAAGAGAAGCAAGTCGACGGCCACGCCTAGGGGGATGCATTTCATGGATGCGGATAATGTCGACGGTTTCAACAGCCCTCATAAACGTGGGTTTTGGTCGTTTTTATACTTGCAGAAACACTCTCATTCTTCTTCATCAACCAGGAAAAATATCAGAGACATTTCTTCGAACAGTATGGGTGCGTCGGCATCGGCTGTTGGTTCTTTCCCTCAGGTGCAAAGATCTCGTCAAGATAAAGATACAATAGTGGTGGAAGAGAATGAGAGTCCTTGTCACGCTTCGTTTGACCGAAAGGTGTCCAGATCCAGATCCGTCGGGTGCGGCAGCAGGAGCTTTTCCGGCGACTTCTTCGAGCGGATCTCGACTGGATTCGGCGACTGCACGCTCCGCCGCGTGGAGTCGCAACGCGAAGGCAAGTCGAAAGTCTCCGGCATGCGCGGCAACGGGGGCCAAGATTGCATCAAGGAAAGAGTCAGGTGCGGTGGTTTATTTAGTGGGTTTATGATTACTTCATCATCATCTTCTTCTTCCTCATCCTCTTACTGGGTGGCTTCAAACCCAAATGAAGGCACCACCGCTGGTAATGTCAATGCAGCCGGAAAAATGACTTCAACAGGCGGAGCCGGAGCCGGAGCAGGGCAGAACCAACAGCATTCTCATGGCCGGAGCAAGAGCTGGGGATGGGCGTTGGCAAGCCCGATGAGAGCATTCAGTAAGCCATCTTCAACCAAAAGAGAAGCTTCAAACAAGAATCAAACTCCAAATTTGGCTGCAATTCCTTCCTTGTTGTCAGTGAGAAGCTAAAGATTTGATCAAGTTTCAACTTCAACTTCATTTTCTCATTTAAATTAATTTTTATTGGTTTTTTTCCTATTAAACATGAGATAGGAGAAAGATCAAGAAAAATAAGGTAAATGGGAAATGAAAATAATAAGATGTAGGTGAAATTACCATTATAATTATAATATAATACCCTTTTTATTGAGTAAGTATACATTTTATTTAGTGAGTATTGGTAAATTTGTTCTTTTTGGTTTTCATGCCAATGTTTGTTAATGGATTGGTGTTGATTTTGTATTTTTGTTATTATAATATGATCATGATTGTTTTGTATGACATTAATTATAATGTGGTAGAACTGGGAATCGATAGGGACTGAACTATATGTTGATCATCTTCTTTATCAAATATGTTTGGATTATTTTTCAGATTGTTATCTTACAAAAGAAGAATAAAAAAGGTAAACTTTTGGTGTATGTAACAACCAGACAATCGCATCATTGGATACCTATCTCAAATTAAACATTAATTTTACAATTAATGATCATAAATTTGGATATCCATCTCAAATTATAATTTAATATTCTCATTATTCTTACAAAATAACATATATTATAGAAAAACAATTTTGTATTATGTTTAAGAGAGTATTCTGTACACAACTTTTACTAAATTTTAAAAAAGGTTTCGTTGTTTTACGGGAAAATGACTGTTAATTAACTTTTGCGTTTGTACTAATTTCGTTCCTTTATTTATTTATTTATTTAATATACCATTGAACTTGTTTGTGTTCACCATAACCCTTTTGACCGGCTTTTGACCTGTGATAGCCGGTCAAAGGGTTATGGTGAACAACTAAACATAAACAACAAGTTCGATGGTATATTAAGTAAACAAAAAAAGGAAATAGATCAAATGAAAACAAACTCAACAGTTGGTTACCCTGTTGAGTCATTTTTCTCGAAAAGTTAAATGAAATAAAAGTTGCAAAATTATTAAAGACTGCAACCTTCTTTGGCGATAACGTATATGAAGAGCGTTTCAGAAGGGTAACTTTATTAAAACGTGGTCTATGCTATGCTTACCGTGGTTAACTGTCAACACCCCTCTTCAAAATGATATGATTGTGTATGAGAGGTATATTTATCAGCATAAACGTTTACCTCAAGGTATATTATGGTGATATGTCTGCAAAAGCACCATGATATTGTACATATTGATGTTGTATCTCATCCCATGAATTCGATCTTAAAACTAAGTAAACTCAAAAATCACAACACTTGTGATTCCACTCGTTTGTAGACTTGTCTAGAATCCATGATACGATAAATCATTCGATTGGAATGTAAATATTCAAGTGCATTACAAAGTTGTACATGTATGAATAGTGTTCTTTCGTGGGTTATGTTTTGAAAAGAAGCAAGAATGAATCTCATAATGTTATTAATATCAGTAGGAGATGACGTAAGATTTGTTGTAAATTAATAAAGGGAAAATGACTCAGGAGGGTAATCAATTGTTGAGTTTGTTCTCATTTGGTCACTTTCCTTTTTTTTTTTTTTTTTTTTTTTTTTTTTTTTTTTTGTACTCAATATACCATCGAACTTGTTGTTTGTGTTCATCATAACCCTTTTGATCGACTTTTGACATGCGATAGCCGATCAAAAGCTTATGGTGAACACAAATAACAAATTCGATGGTATATTGAATACAAAAAAAATGAACAAAATAAGTAAAAATACAAAAGTTAATTACCATCAAGAGTAATTTTCCCTTGTTTTACGGTAAAAGGCTAGAAGCTACAAACTTATAGCAAAATCAAAAGATTTCTAATTCAAATAACGTTTAACAGGAAAAAAAAATCTTTTATAATCTTGCAAATTAACTTAATTGTATTTTTTAAAATCAATGATGTATTTTAAATAAGTTAGTGTATATAATTTTATACTTCAAAACTTTCACTTATTTTTTGGGAACATACATATACCAATAAAAACAATAATTTTATAATAAATGATGTATTTTTAAATAAGTTATTTTATATAATTTTATACTTTAAAAACTTTTATTTACTTTTGCGTAACATATATATACAAATAAAAACAATAACTTCAAACTTGTAATTATCGGCTAGTTTGACAACATATATATACAAATAAAAACAATAACTTCAAACTTGTAATTATCGGTTAGTTTGACGAACACATTGTAAATGTTTTATAAGAGATTTTTGCTTGAAGTTAGCAAAAACAGAAATTAAACAAATAAAAAAGCTTATCTAATAAAAGAAAAAGAATTTTTTTTTTTACAGTAGATATTGTTAAAATTAAATTCACAAAGTTCAATCTAAATTATTTTAGAAAACTATATTTTATGAATATCAAAAAGTGGTTGTTTGGTGATATGTTTCCATCCATTTTGATCACCAACCCCATCTAGATCATCTTGGCGGTAATGTAGATATTTGATGTTGTTCTTTACATAAAGCTTGTATCAAATATTGCATATTTACTAAAAAAGAATAATATAAAAAAGATTTAGGGCGTGAATGACAGCAGCGTTTGAAAGCTTTTACCTTTTAGCTTTAACAAAACACTCAAGTTTAAAAAATAGATATAAAAAAAAAAGAAGTTTATCTAAAAGTTTTGCATGAAAAGTGTAGAGATAACAGGCACCAGTTAACTACTTACCGGTGAGAGTAGAGATGTATAGTCACTCATGTGACTAGTTAAATATGAGAAGTATGTGAAATAAGAAATTGTTTATGAATGTTATGTTATTTTATAATACACCATACTTGTTTGATATATCGTTTCTATGTATTTCTGGTTTAGGTGGCAAACCTTATGGGCTGTTTGTTTTTTTTTTCTTCAGAAAAATCACTTCTGACTGCGCTGCCCAATACAACCGCAACACTCGACCTTCTGCAATTGTTTGTTTTTTAGAATATTTCTGATTTAAAAACTGTTGTATGTATGTGCTGCGTGACGCAACGTTGAACCATCATATTAAATCACTTCTCACTTTACTTTAAGTTATATTATTCAACATAGATTTGTTTTAATTTTTTTCAACATGTTTATTATTTTAATAATATTATGAAGGATATTATAAACAATTTAGTATATTTTACATAATTTCAAAATTGTTTGGTAAATTTTGTATAAATATTTTTTTGTGTTACATTGTCTATAACCAAATATTAATAAATTATAAAGTTAACCATTAAAGTTACCAAATTTATTAAAGCTGATCGGAAAAATAACCATCATTTGCGAAAATTTAACAAAAATGGACATATTTTCGCTAAATTAACAATTATATTTATTGTTATTTAGCAAATATTATGTTTAATTATTTTATATAAACATTTTTAAAAATCATATCATCACAATGATTTTTATATTTGATTTGCATATGATTAAGCTAAATAAAATTTTGATTTAGAAATAATTTTAGCTATTTATAGTTAATTTTAGTTTATTGTAGCAACTCACAGACGTTAAAAAATAAACTTCGTATTATACTCTGCAACCGTTTGATCCACATCTTCTTCTGCAGAGGTTGCAAACATAATTCGTAAACTTCAAACATTTTTGTTTCGAAAAAACAAACAACACCTTAAAGAGAATGAACTTAGAAGCATCAAGAACATGTACATGACTTTTGTTTCATACTTTATTGCTTTAACTGTTGTAAGATATGGTTGATATCCCATACTTGTTCTTCTGAAAATACTTTTGAATTCTTTTTGAAACTTTGGTGTTGTAAATAATGTTAAACTAGGGTTTGGACCGTCCGCACGATGCTGCGGAATTCCTAGTATATAGGAGGCGGACGGAAATAAGACTTAAAAGTGTGTTTCGAAAAAGGATTATTAAAAATGTATGTCAGTGGTTAAAATATAATAAATGAGTAAATCCTAATGTATAAAATATTAATAATTTAATTTTAAAATTATAAGGGTGAAAATTGTTAAATAAAAATTAATTGAAGGTGAAAAGTGTAAATATAAAAAAATTTTATGACCAGAATCTAAATGACTATTAACAAAAAGAATGTTGTTTTACCTTTAATATTCAATGCTTGATAATATATAACATGATTTGCTTTTAGTAAATTTGGATTTGGAATTAAAAAAAAAAAAGAAATATGTAACGTGGCAAGATCATAGACTAAAGAAAGGACAGCATAGCAGAATGGACGGATAAAAAAGAAAGTTGAAATGAATAGTAAAATGCCTCACAAACCAATTTTGGTAATTAATATATATATATATATATATATATATATATATATATATATATATATATATATATATATATATATATATATATATATATATATATATATATATATATATATATATATATATATATATATATATAATGCTACGCTATTTTTTAGAGCAATGTTAAAATGTTGTGAAAATTACTGTTTGTTACAATGAAAACCAATGCAAAATAAAATAAAATAAAATTATTTTACGTAATTTTTTTTATTAATATGAGTGTCTACTTATAGAGAATAAAATATCATTGATTTCCATATATATACTTTTTATCGATAACATAAGATCTATGCAATACTTACATATGAGACTTTAAATTGTTTTTGCGTTTTCAACATTTTTATTCAAATAATATTGATTTATTGCGGTTTCATAAATGTAAAAAAGAGTTTTAACTGTTCACATAAAAGATTTTATAAACAGTTATTAACTTAAATAATATTGATTTATTTAAGAAATTTTGATTAACAAATTTTTTATTACATGTATAGAAACAATTTGTTGCATACTAAAAAATATTTTATCAATCTTATTTGTATCCAATAAAAAGAATCCAAATATTTTTTTCTAAACTCCATCTAACATAGTAATAATCATTTTTACTACATAGACATTAGTTTTAAACAAGCAATCCGACACCCCATATACTACAATAAATAGAAAATCTAGGGATAATCACTTGAAAGGGTAATGAACTTTCGATTTTATTCAAATTTAGTTACTAATCTTTTTTTCATTATGTATGTGTCACTGAACTATTGAAACTACTCATATCTTACCCTTATGACCCGTTGTTACCGATCATAAGGGTAAAATGTAAACAACTTCAATAGTTTAGTGACAAATAAATAATGAAAAAGAGTTTAGTGAGTAAATGTGAACAAAGTTGAAAGTTTGTTTATCTGTCAAAAAAGTTTAATGACTAAACGTGAACAAAGTTTCCTCTTGTATTATGGTTTAGCAAATTATGTATTTTTGTTAAATTTTAATAACATTTATTGATGAAAAAATCTATGAAATACAAAAAACCCCGAAAAATATATTAAAAAAACGAAAAACCAAAATCGAAATAAAAAACCAATAGTTTGATATTTTCCAAATAAAAAATCAAAATTTCCAATCTGATTTTGGTTTAATAAAAAAATGAAATATTCTCACCCATAGTGCCGATTTAATTGTTGAATATATAGCTATTTTATTTCTAAAAAAATATTTTTTGTAAATGTAATATGAACGGGGTAGTTTGAGTGTAAATCAATTGTCTTCATAAAAGATATTAACGATTTTACTTAACTTTATATGTCTAATTAAATAGTCATAAATTTCAATAATTTATTCAAACTTTTTAAGAAAATACAATTTCAAATATAAATCAATTGTCCGCGTAAATTAAAAATGTTTAAATTCTAAACAACTTGACTTTAATTTTCGATATCATTTTTAATAGTAAATATATTAATATGGTATATGTCAATACATGGAATATAACAAAATATATAATGTATCAATGTATGTATGTATTATTTTATAAACAATGTATGTCAATTTATGTGTTGCATAATTTTATAACACAAAATTCATACATATATTATTAGGATAATTTTTATACATATAATATTGCATAGTTTTATAACATACAACTTATACATATAATACTGGTTTCATTTTTCTTTTTTTGAAGACCTTTCTATTTTTTTTTTAAAGATTTCTTCATCAACAAATGTTGTTAAAATTTAATATACATAATTTGTTAAATCATAATACAAGAGGAAAATTTGTTCACATTTAGTCATTAAATTTTTTTGACAGGAAACGGACTTTCAACTTTGTTGACATTTAGTCACTAAACTTTTTTTCATTATCTATTTGACACTGAACTATTGAAACTGTTCATATTTTACCCTTATGACCGATTGTTACGGGTAAAATATGAACAATTTTAATAGTTCAGTGATAAATAGATAATGAAAAAAATTTAATAACTAAATATGAATAATATCAAAAGTTCGTTACCTTTTCAACTCATTATCCCGAAAATCTAAGCTTTTCCACAATCGAAACAATAAAATCACTCTATTATGCATGTTTTTTCTATACCTTCATTAAATGCATTATGTATATATATATTTTTTTTGTTAGAAACAAAACATGGGCCGCAGCTATACAGAAAGATTTTTCTATACCTTCATTAAATGTATTATGTATATATATATTTTTTTTGTTAGAAACAAAACAGGGGCCGCAGCTATACAGAAAGAACGACATAGATGGTCTACTAATAAGTTGTGTTCTATAAATCCCTTTCTTTTTATGTAATATATTAACAGAAAGTTGGAGACAATTGGATTTTGTAATAATACCTAAAATTGGAAGGTGAATCTTGTAAAAAAGTGGGGTTCCATTTGATTGAGGTTATGATATCTAACTTTTTTGGTTTGTTTTAATTAGATTCTCACTTTTCCTTTCACCCCTTTTTCTTTTAAACACCACAATGTTTCTTAATTCTTTTACTACCATATTTTTGTATTCTTGTTCTTATTTTTAAAATATCATGAAAAATTACAATTTTACATCTAAAATTACATTATAATATAAAAAGTGTTTCCAGTGTCACACATTCAAAGGCTAAAACATCTTTATGCACCAAAGTTATACTTTTTATTTATTTATTTATTTATTTTTATGATTTACGGTATTAATATGATTTTTATTTTAAATTTATGCCGTATGTTTTAATATGCTACAAAATACATCTCATCAGATCACATAAGTTAATAAAAGATATACATCGGGCTCATGGGCTCCGGCTACTTTGGTATTGGTTCCCGCAAATTGACAAATTATTTGTTTAGCTAGTTACGTTAAGGTCGTGTTTCATAAAACTAATTGTAAAACTAGTTTTTTATTTATAAGTTTGTTTATCAATCAATTATCTTAAAATAAAATTAGCGTATAAGTTAAAGAAATCTTCAGAAAAGTTCTAAAATTTTACTCTAATTTACGAAAAAGTCCCAAAATGGCCAAATTTTGTTTACGAAAAACAAGAATTACTGGTAAAAATAACGATTTGATCCATTTTCCGATTTACCGGTTTTATTACTTACATGTTTCACTAAAGTCTCATTATTCTACCATAATTTGCAAATAAGTCCCAAAATAAAATTTACTGATGATTTGACCATTTTCTCTATGTAACATACATTTTACGGTTTCATTGTTGACTCGGACGCCTAATCATTAAATGAGATGATGAGATGGATATGTTGAATTATATAATGCTATGTTTAGCATAAAACTTTATATCCTGATGTATTGTATATATTTTTTGAACATAAAATACATCCAATGAAGACTACAATAATTACATATTTTTACGTTTATAAGAAACTAGTTTATAACCTGTGGGAACCACAGTTATAAAATTAATTAAACTTTTATAATAAAAATTCAAAATTATTAGTCAGTTATTTTAAATAAATTATTAATTTAAGAGATATTTTTATTAGTTATGTGAAATTATAGTTGTTGATTTAAATACATATGTAAAATTAATTTTTAATATATATTATATATGTTTTATTTGTGAGTTGATGAAAACAATAATATAAAATTTAAAATTTAAATTTAAATAGAGAATAAATACAATGACAAATAGCATCACATTAATGAGAAAGTCAAATAAATTTAAAATGGAGAATTAATAGATTGATAAGTGGCAACACATTAATTAAAATGTTTAATATGATGACACATAGCAAAAGAACTACTCTTTTATTAGTATAGGGAGATATCAAATTGTCTATCTAATTTTATGTAACCCAATATATCCATCTCATCAAACATCAACTCATTTCTGCCTTTTTTTTCTTGGAAACACACATTTTATTGGTTTCATTGCTAACGTAGATACATAGTCATAAATGAGCAGATAAGATGGATATCAAATTTTACAGTAAATGTGACATTATATAACTCATCGTATTCATCTTATCAGATAATTTAATGACTAAGTGTCTAAGTCAACAACGAAACCGATAAAAAGTATGTTACATGAAGAAAATGGTTAAATCATCAGTAAAGTTTATTTTGGGACGTATTCGCAAATTAGGGTAAAATAATGAGACTTTAGTAAAACATGTAAGTAATAAAACCGGTAAATCGGGAAAAAAAAAGGTCAAAATGTCATTTTTACCGGTAATTCATGCTTTGTCGTAAACAAATTTTAGTTTGAGACTTTTTTCGTAAATTAGGGTAAATTTTAGGATTTTTCTGGAGATTTCTCTATAAGTTACTTGTTGTTTGTTTTTCAAAAAACCTCTTCATACCATTTTACACACACACAATACTTGCCCTTTCGCAACGGTTTGTTTTTTTGGAAGACCTTAGACTACAAAATGTCTGTGTGTTTTTGCGCGCGTCTTCAAACCTCTTCAACTTTCATTTTTTTCAAGTGATTTTTTAAAAATTTGGTATAATTTAATTTATTTTTAAACACTGATTTTTTTTATTTTTTTTTATTTTTTTTTTAAACTTTGATTTCAGAATTTGATACAATTTCTTTTTATAGTTTCCACAATTTATTTTATAACTTGATCCGTTTTAAAATAAAATTATTTTTTAATTATTTTACCGTTTATTAACATACGTGATTCTTTTACGAATACTCTAGACATTGTTTGCAATATTTTCTTAATTTTTTAATTTTTTTTTCTGTTCTTTAAAATTTGTTTTTTCTAGAAAAACTAATTGCTTCTTTTATGTTTTTTAGATTTTTTTAGAAATTTTATATTTTTGTATTTTTATATGTTCTTTTTAGTACTCTTTCAATGTTTTAAGACTAGAATTATTAAAATTTCGGTGTTGAGAACTATTCAGTTTTTAAAATAAGTTTATTTAAATTTCATTTTATTATAGCAGACTGCATATGTTAAAAGACAAACAAGCTTCTTATTATGGGTTGTAACCGTTTGGTCTACCTCTTCTGCTGCAGATGGTTGTGGAGGTGGTCCACAGACTTCATAAATTTTGCTTAGAAAAAACAGACATCTTAGTATTTCACATTAAGTTACAATAAACTAGCTTATAAGCTAACTTATTTCTAGGAAACTTAGGACATCATAAAGTGAAAAATATGTTGTTACATACTCGAATCAGTATGACGGAAACGTCTGGAGGCGGATGACGTCATTGCATAGTATCATAGCAATTGAATATAAATGAAACGTAACAATCCACGCAACATAGATTAAGAATATGAACTTACATAGTTTACATATTGTACATGTTCATCAGTTACGCAAAAGTGACAAAAAGTAAAATTTCATAATGCTGCACCCCTTGATCTCAGAGTAGAGTTGGTTACCTGTTACTAGTTCCCTAAGAATAGAAGTCATTTTGAAAAGCGTCAACTAAAAAGTTGGTGAGTTCATAAGCATTTTTGTATAAAAATGGATTTGAAATTATTTAAAATGGTTCTCGTATACTTTAAGAAAATCCGATATTTTTTATAAACTGTATTGTTAGTCTAATATCCAAAACTAAGAAAAATTGCGTGTATGACTCTTGTATCTTTCTTTGTAAAATGATAGTGTATATATGTTTTAATAAAATCCAATATTTTCTTATAAGGAAACTGTAGTCTTAAACCCTAAGACCAAAAGTGTAAGTGTGTGATATCCCCAAAATCTCGGCCAGAAAATACCGATTTCATTTATGTTTTTTAAAATAATTTCAGAGTAAATCCTTTTGATTTAAAAGAGTTGCGGAATTTGTTCCCAAAAACAAAATATGATAAGATAATATTTATCAAAGCATTTCATCAAGAGATGCATTTTCATTATATAATCAAAACTCGGGATGTCATGTTCCGATACAGACCATAAAGCATAAACGATAACATTACAAGTCATTCAACAAATATATACATATACAGACTTGTAAACAAAACAACTTGATGATTCATCCATCTTACGCCCTTGCGCCACTTCCTGTAATACAAATAAATTGAGTGGGTCAGGCCTGGGAGCCTGGTGAGCATATAGGGTTTTCAACCCAAAATAAATAATTATATTTAATTTCACCAACCAACAATAACCCGATTACCCATTCCCGTTATCCTCACTTTATGTCCCTAAAACAACATCTATCTCAAGGGACCTAATCTAGGATTTTCATCGGGACGGACAATACTGCTAAGGAGTTTCCTCAGCAATAGATGTCCCAAAGGCAACCATGAGGGGGATAGAGTACACCGGTGAACACATCGTTCATAACACCTACATGTTATGAACCTGCTAGCGTTCCACAGGACTGTCTAGAAAGAGTATGTGGTCGTTATCCATACTCCGCTGAATAACTAGATCAACCACAACGACATCGAGGCCTCTCATCTGTTTATCACACATCAACTATCTACCCATGTTCTACCCAACATATTAGTAGATTAAAATATATATTTTTATACATAGTTTAAAACCTATATAGCATGTTCAATCAATACATATGCCACATAACAGATGAGGCACACACACATAACACGTATTTCATAGAGAATAAATCAAATCTATGAGATAGAAGAAAGTGAATATACATTCACACATATAATCAACAAAATATACACATAACATGTATTTCGTATAAAATACTTCATAATTATGCGTTAGAAGAAGGTAACTACACACTCACTTGATCAGAAGATGATCGGACAACACTACGACTTGCAGAAGTAGTAGTCTTCAGTAGATCTGGAAGATCTTCACAAAAACCGGGCTTCTCGCGAGCAGAGCTTCGGCTCGGGAATTGCACTTCTCGCGATCTTCGGGGCTTCAGAACTTGCTTCGGGACTCGGGAATAATACCGGGGCTTCGGGATACTTCTGGTATGCAAAACGATGCAAAACGGGAGAAAGAGAAAAGAATTTGGCAAATGGATTCGGTTGCCCTCGCAACCCTTTTATAGGAGGCTGAGGCCTCGCACTACGCTGGGCGTACTGCTTTACGCGGGGGGTACGCCTCGGTACGTCATTGCATGCATCATCGGAGCACTCGAGTCCGAGGCGGTGCATGCATCGGGGTACGCTGGGGGTAGTTCGGATCGGATCGATGAGTCCTGCATTCCTTCGGATAATATCGGAATTTAATAATTAAATTTTAATTTTAATTATTTAATAAACTTCGAAAATTCATATCATCTTCATACGAACTTCGTTTTCGACGTTCTTTATATCCACGCGTAGGTGAGACTACGCTCTACAACTTTCGTTTAGACTCTGTCGGCTAATTTTGACTTCATTTTTACTATTTATTTTTAGTAGGCCGGGACAAGAAAACTCCCTTATAAATTCATAACTTCTTCATACGACGTCCGTTTTCGTCTGTCTTTTCACCAATGCGCTACTATCAATGAGATCTTCGATTCTCGTTTAGATTGTTTCAACCAACAATCACTCGATCTCGAATCGAGTATTCAGGCTGCATACTGCTAAGTCAAAACTTCAGAAAATCATAACTTCCTCATACGAAGTCAGATTTGGGTGTTATTTTTATGCACACTCTCGGTTTAATGAACTCTGCGACATTCGTTTAGATCACTAGGGCTAAATATCGCTCTAACGTAAATTTCACTTTTTTACGTCATTTAGCGTTGTCGGTTCCATCGTGAAACTTCGACAGGTCATAACTTCTTCGTTATAACTCGGATTTCGGCATTCTTTATATATTTCGGAAACCTCATTTCAACTACTACAACTTTATCCATAGATATCGGCTTTATCTAACATTTCATTTTGACGCTTATTTTTTATTCTTAATTAAATTAAGACAACAATTAAGCACATAACACATAATACACAAATAATACACTTCTATTATTTCAAAATGGGTTACAAAGGTTAACCTAGACTATTATATCAACATTAATGTCAAGCCCAGAAACACAGACGTTACAAAGTGTGTGTTACGAATAATGATATGTAGTTTTATATTTTAATAAAACCGGTGAAGTGTAAGCTTCCCGTAAACCAAGATAGTTTTGTTAATCCCTATGTGAGTTATTACATCCATGCTTGATGTGACTGTTATGCCTGTACGACGTTCTTCAGGAGTCGGAATTGGTAGATAGTTGTCACCCTAAACTGGCCGTCTAGCTGTAGCGAACAACTCAGGTGTGGGGTTGTCAATCCTGTATAGATCTATACACAACTATATCGTTCTCCCTCTTGGAGACTCTAGTTATAATGCAAGACTTAAGGTGTACGCTAGGTAGGTACGATGAAGAGTACGTCTCACTAGCGCATTAACGGATTTATGTGAATTACGACTCCCTTTTTCTTGTGTAATAAAGTACTTGTACTATTTGAAAAACTTATGACATGAGTTTTATGACACACAAGTTATACTATCAATAATTTGTCGTGTACGTTTTTATGTAAAACTATTTATATAAACTTTATATAAATATCAAGTTGAAATCTTGTCTGGTAGTAATATATATTGTTAAAACATGATATTCTTGGGTTTTGACCCACAAAAAAGTGATGACTAAAAATATGACCACTTTTACTAGAAAAACTATTTTTAGCAAAGAGAGTTACAAAACTTGTAGTTTTATAACTCATATTTTCTTGTTGGTACTAGTATCACATAATGAGTTTTATTTTTGCACATCAACTTATATGCATGATTTTTATGTAGATAAAATAGTGTTAAGCATATCTTATGTAAATATTATTTCATATTCAAATAATAAAGATGAGAATAACAAATATTCATAAGATAAACATGTTTGACTTGTACCCCCCCCCCCCCCCCCCCCACCCTAAAAGCATGAAATCTAAAAAAATGGGGGTATGAAGCTCACCTTGAGTGGTTGATGTGTGTAGTTGAAGTGATGAGATGAAGGTTTTGAGCCTAAAACACTTGGAGTGTTTGATGAACTCTTGAAGATTATGATGCCCTAAAGTTGTCAACACATAATATTATGTGTAAATAGAATGAAATCAACAAGATAATGCGTAGAATCACTATCCAAACTTGAAATACTTATGAGGGTCTAAGGAATGCTTGAAGAAATACGTCTTCCTAAAGCTTGAAGCTTTAGCTCTTGAGAGTAAATTTGGAACTTCACAGTAAGTGAAAGTGGATTTGTGGTATGTGGGAAGGGTTCTCGTCCATTATAAAAGAAAGGAGGTTGACATGATACTTACTTGGATTACTGGAGGTTAATGCATTGTTATTTGGTGGTTATTACGTGGTTTACTATGATTGCGTTGGAAAGGGTTAAGTTATCACATCCTAAAGTCAACCATACTTGCTTTTTCCTTAATTTAGACCGCAAACACTATAATATATCCAAGGATGACCACAAAAAAATGTGATTGCGGTCCTAGGATGGATTTACCTTTTGGTTTTCGGTCATAAGTCCTTTCCCTTTAAGATTTCAGCAAACATTGATCTAGTAAGGTGGTTTTCGGCCACAGAGTGATCCATTAAGGTAGTTTTCGCCCAACTCTTGATCCATTAAGGTAGTTTTCGGCCAAGGTGCTTAGTTTTGAGGATGATTTCGGCCTTGAGTTCCCCCATGGAAGGAGTTTGCGGTTGTAACTTGTCCCCACAAAGTGTTTTCGACCTTAGTGGGATATTATGCTATAAATCCAAAAAAGATTGTTTAATGTGGGCTTTCTTGTTGACTTGTCAAGGCTAATTACAACATGGTTCCTCAAGGCTTATATATACTTATTTATATATTTATGATAACTTATGAAATCAATGCCCACATGGCTTTTAAATGTTTTATTGCAATAAGGTTACATCATGAGTTTATTGATACATGGTTACAATCTAAACTTTTCTTGACTCTAAATTTTCTAGTTGAGACATCATTCCCCCGTTAGAGGGAATTTCGTCCCGAAATTAGTTCCAGAGCGGGCCTCAAGAACTAGGAAAGAGATGCGGATACTTCTGCTTCATTTGATCCTCGCGCTCCCACGTGAACTCAGGTCCTCTTTTGGCACTCCATCAGACCTTCACAATGGGGATGCGATTTTGTTTCGTTCGTTTCACCTCCCTATCGATTATTTCTACGGGTTCCTCAATGAAATGAAGGTTTTCATTTACCTCAACCTCATCAATCGGGACAATGAGAGTTTCTTCAGATAGGCATTTCTTTGGGTTTGACACATGAAAGACAGGGTGTATATTGTTGAGCTCTAGTGGTAACTACAACTTGTAAGCCACCGGATCAATCCTGGCAAGGATCTCGAATGGTCCAATGTACCTTGGATTCAATTTCCCCCGCTTTCTAAAGTATATCATCCTTTTCTAAGGGTACTAAAGCTATTCACATGGTTCTAAAAGGCGTACCATGCACATCAAGGTGTGCCATGGTGTAACTTCACAAGGCATGTGTATTTGTTACGAAAACATCCAATGCAAGTTTGTTAAACATATGTTGTCCAAGTAATGTGTCAATGCGTACCTTATCGCGTTATGTTGTGAGTTTTTTGATGGTGTGCTTTTTTTTTTCTTTTTTTTTATTATTTATTTTTCTTACGATCTCGAATGAAATAATTGAGTTGTTGTTAACTTTTACATATTAAGTGTTGATATAACACTTCTAAAAACTTGATATATTTTAATAATTTTTTAATTATATGATTTATCTTTTTTAATGTATATTAAATTATCACGTTTTGAAAATGTCATGACTCATACTAGTTTGAGGTTTGACCTTACTGTTACGCCACGCCTCATGCCATTAGAACCTTAACTATTTATAATGTATTGATGTATTGATATGTAAATTTTGGAAAAATATAAAAGTAGCTTTTTTCATTTAATGTGTGATTTTTTTTAAGTGGTTTCATTTTTGTCACTAAATTTTCTTTTATATAAAATTTCAAGTTTACGTAGATTTGTTAGAAAGTCTATTTTTTTTATTCTTAACTTGTAAGCATTTGTTCAAATATATGAAAAAATTGAATTAAGTTGTTCGTTTTTAACGATCAACAAGGGGTGAGATCTTGGAGTGAACTTCGACTACATATTAGCCACTTAGGCCAATATTCACCTCGCCGCCATTTGCCAATGGTTAAAAATACTAAACAAAGGTCGATTATTTTATTCGTTACCATCTATGAATACTTGTTAAAAAGCATCTCCAACCCCAATTTAAAATTTGCCATTACACTATTTAATTATTTGTACATTGTAAAAATGAGTAACTATCCAACCTAACTCAATGTTACTCTCTATAAAATAGAGAAATGAATAATAATACTCTAAAGTGTAACTATACAATCTAGCACACACTCTATTTAAAGAATGTAAAATAAAATTTAGAGTGAGATTCCAAACTCTTTTCTGCACTCTAAAAATAGAGTATGATTAGAGATGCTCTAAACTCTAATAATTTTAAACACTCATTCTATAATTTTAGATATAGATTAATTCCAAACCATCTTAGGGAACAATACTTTGATTTCATTGGTTTTTTTTTTCCTCTGTTGGCTGATCCATAAATGGGATATGATGATTCATTGTCCATCGTTTTGTTTCCCATTAGCATAGCTCCACCACACCACCGACTTGGTCCATGGATAATCAATACTACTGTTTATTTGGCAAACGTGTCGTTTTCTCCTTTTACCACCGCTGCCACCACCGCCACCAAATGCTTCTCTTGCAATTTAGTCCCTCTCTTATCTCCTATCTCTCTCTATTGGGTTTACATGCTCCACTCTTGTCACCGCCACCCCATAAACCCTAAATTTTTTTTATCGCTGCCTCTCCATTGCCTCCTCCAATGGACACCCTCCCGAGTTCTACAGGGGAACATCGGCAATAAGGAAGACGAACCTCCCTATTGTTGTTTGGATTTTAGGTATATTGTCTCTTGCATCTATTTGATTTTCAGTTTCTCTCTGTTGATGTTTGGATGACTCTTTCTTCTTCTATTCGATTGCGTCAGCATGAACTGTTAAATTTTTTTTGTTAGGGTTTTGATTTGGGGTTCCAGATTTCTCTATCCTAATTGATATGCTTCTTTGTCTGTCTTCTATTGTGTGTAGCTTCCCATGTCGCTAACATCGCTTCGACCCAGTGAAAGAGAAATAACTTCTCACTTATAATCAGGTTTCTTTTCTCTAATTTGCATCATAAATTTGCAATTTCTAAGGTTTTAAATTGATTGATGGGTTTTTGATTTTGTTCGATTTGGCCTTCAGGTACATTACTCAAATGACATGTACATTACTCAACAGGTGTTTGTTTGTTCTCTCGGCACCAAACTTCAAAAAAACAGATAACGACTTCATATCCTTAGGACTTTTGTTTTTAAAATTACTCATTTCGATTTGCGGTTACCCCTTTCTGTTATCTAAATTCCTTTTGCCTAAATGCATATCTTAAGGTTTATCATTATGGGGTTTTTGAGAAGTCTGCTGAGGATCTTGAGAGAGGTGTTCAGGTTCTGCTATTTGTTAATGAGTCAAGACGCAAACTTAATTCAAGGTACAACGATCTTATTAATAGTATACGATCTATGTATAGTTTTTACAACTGGTTGTTTCTATTAGAAATGGAATCCACTGATAATCGATTGATTTGAATGTTAATTATGTGGAAACTCCATTTTTTAGGTTACACTCAGCTGGACATCTATTAGATGTATGTATATGTAACAACGTGAATTTTCAAACCAAAAATTTCAATTTAAAAACACCTTTATCTCAATAATAAAATCACAAAATGTCACAATGTCAAATTATCAAATCTCATATCAAAAATTTTTCATATATCAAGACTCCAGGATCCTCCAAATCATAACTCAAACGTTGATGTGTGTGTACAATCAAGTCAGCGCCTTCCCGTGATCCTTAGAAGTACCTAAAACACATAACACATAACACAATAAGAACAAAGCTTAGCGAGTTCCCCAAAATACCATACACAACTCATTAGCCACTCTAGGCTATAACTCAATAAGACCCTCCGGTCAATGTGACTCAGTGGGACCCTCCAGTCCCAACTGGTAAGCTTATAATAACAATACTTAACATAAATCACAAAGACATAATGCAAAATATTAAGATACATAGGTAAGCACAATAAACATCTCAATCGCACAAAGGTGCCACTCATGGTAAGTATAGTGAGAATACTCACCTCGTAAGCTAGCAAGTAAAAGTCTCGACATCAGAAATCTCGAACTAGCCTCCGCCTAAAACATAGGATAATAATCTCTAATTAATACTCTACTCATACTCAAATACACCAAAAGTTGTTTTCTCTTTCTCTATAACTCTTGGAATGGGTACAAGACCATTTTACCCCTCCATGGCCTCCATTACTCATGTTGACCAAACCCTAAAGTCAACAGAAGTCAACTCGAGTCAACAGTCCAAGTTTGACCTGACTCGCCGAGTGCACTCATGTGACTCGTCGAGTCCACTCGTTCCTCATAAGTATTGTGAAGGTCTAGCTCGTCGAGTTAACCCCTTACTCGTCGAGCTATCGCATGGTCTAGCTCATTGGGACAAACCCTAACCGACTTGTCAAGTCAGTTCATGGACTCAACGAGCCCCTTCGATCTGATTTCACATTCAGACGATTTAAGGCAGATCTATCACTCCAATCACTAGATCTACCATCCCAAGGCTCGCTTTTCACGTAAAGCTTCGATCTTTATGCTCATGCATGGTGGTTTTGCTCCAATCTACCAATACATGTTCTCATAACGTGTTAAACACCATACTACTCACATGTATGAATAAAGTTGGGACCTTTGGATAATATGGACCTCACAAGATCTAGATCTGAGGTTTAAACCTCTAGATAACTTAGTATTCACGAAATCCCAATAAAATGTGATGAAACCCTAATTTCTCAAACTCATGAGATCTAACCAAATAAAGGGGAAAGATTCAAGCTTTTTACCTTCCTCTTGAAGCTCTGGATGAAATGGCCTGAACCCCAACAACTCCTTCGTGTTCCTTGCTGAACAAACTCCCTTTCCTACTCAAAGATGCACTAAAAACCTTCAAGGTTAGCTTGAAGACTCTCTTAGCTCACTACACTCGTTTAGGGTTTCACATAGTAAGGTTAAGTAGTTGATAAGTCGCAAATAAGGCTATAAGTCCCATTAAATAGGCCCCAAACCCGGGGATTTAGGGTTTCTCTTCACAGCGTCTACTCGTTGAGTTGGGTCTTGGACTCGTCGAGTAGCTCAATAGTCCTCAAAATAAATAAATAAACAATATACCGGGAAGTCTGGATGTTACAATATGGAACAGGTGGGATTACGCCATTTTCAGCTAGGAAAAGGCTACCATTTCCCTGATGGGTATGAATTTTATAAAAAATGCTACATTTTTTATATTTCATTTTCTTACAATTATTAAGTAAATATGATTAAAAAGTTGATTTTTTTGGCCATATGTTGAATATAAAGGTACTGTTCCACAGTCTGAATTGCAAAGTAAGCAGAAGGAGTTAGAGTTTGAAGCAAATAATTTGATTTCAAGGGGAGTTCATGTATGTTTATATATTATATTTTTTTTCAACTATGATTTGTAAAACAAAAATCATTTATTTTTGAACAAATGTATATATTCAGGTTTCTGTTGCCCTCTATCCGTATGAAGAAGCTGCTATGTTTTGAGTTTACTCCAATAAGCCCTTTATATTCCAAATCATGTTTTTAGTTCCCGTAATGAATATGATTTTGATTGTTTTGTCTTTTATATAAAATGATACAACTAAATTCTCTCGATTTTTAATTTTTTTTTATCTACATGGTAACATGTTTGACTATTACAAAGAACTTACTTATCATAAGATGTACATGTTTAAATGATGCATAAAAAGTTAATATTATTAAATAAATAAAACTAAAGCAATCATCTGAAAGCATTTTTTACAGTTAAATAACTTTTATCGTGACAGAAAATTAAGGCTTATACTGATTACATTCCTAAGGTGTGATGTTTTTATCGTAACTTTTTACCAAATTTCCCTCAATTATGTTTTGTATGTTGTTTATTTTTTACTAATTTGAAAAATCTATCAAATTATATATCGTATTTTTTATTTTTTCTTATTAGGACATTATACTTTGAAAAGTCTACCCAATTATATAAATAAAAAATTTTCTTTATATTTGGATGATTGCTATAATTTGTTAGATTTTTCAAAGTACATTGTTGATAGGGAATAAAATGGAATTAGACAACATTAAACATTTAGAGTAGTCTCATTGACTCAAAAAAGTCAAACACTTACTTTTTTTTAGGAAAATGTAACGCCCGTAGATTCGGGCTAGTCAATTTAGAGACAAAAAGCATCAAAAATGCGTTTTTGATGGAAGATTATTTAGCAGAATTAATCTAAACCAAGTTTTAGTATATGTTACAAGGGTTCCGTACATATAAAGAACGCCGAAATCCGAGTTATAACGAAGAACTTATGACCCGTCGAAGTTTCGCGATGGAACCGACAGCACACTGGGAAACATAAATAGTGAATTAACGATAGAACAACCTTTAGCCTTAGCGACCTAAACAAAAGTTGTAGAATATGTTAAACCGAGAGCATACATAAAAAGAACACCTAAATCTGATTTAGTATGAGGAAGTTATGATTTTTCGAAGTTTCGGCTTAGCAGTGTACAGCCCAAAGTTCGAATATTAGATCGAGCGGTTTTTAGCCAAGACAACGTAAAGGAGAATCGAAGATCTCGTTAATAGTAGCATAACGATAAAAAGACAGATGAAAACGGACATCGGATGAAGAGATTATGAATTTTTAACAGACCAATCGTGTCCCGGCCTGTTAAAAATACAACTTTTAAAATAGAGTCAAAATTAGTCGATGAAGTCTAAACAAAAGTTGTAGAGTACGTTCCCGCCTACGCGTGGATATAAAGAACGTCAAAAACAGAGCACGTATGAGAGAGTTATGAAATTTAGAAGTCATGAAGGAAAATTGCAAATCTGATGAGAATTCGATGACATGGCTCGATCTGGGCTGTCCATCGCTGATCAGAGGAGGACACGTCGCCCCTCGCTACGCCCTGCGTCCGAGGCCAAGTACGCGTAGTGTACTCCGGTCTTATCCAGTTCTGAAGTGTGAGACAGCTGGCCCCATTTGGCAGCCTTATTCGAAGACTACACCCAATGTAGCCAGGGATTACGCCCAACGTTATCCGAGGCCTCGCATGATATAAAAAGGCAGCGAAGGCTGCCGGATTCTTCACTCATTTTCCACTTCTATCTCTAACTTCTTTCTCTCTCTACAATCTCTAACCCCCCCCCCCTAAGCCTAGGTGAAAACCCTAGCACCCGAAGGAAGCCTCGAGGCTCCCGGAGTCCCGAGAAAAAGGGTCTTTCGGTTCGGAAACGCTGCTCCAAGCGAAGCCCGGTTTTCTATAAAACCCGCTGTAAGTTAGCTACGCCTATGCAATTTTTAATATAGATTTTAAATAATTATAGTAACATTATTAGGACCTTAAAACAATTATTTGGGCTATTATTATGAGTTATATACAGTGTTGTTTAACGCTTATATAATAATAATAATAGCTAGACTATTAATTAGTCGCGGTTAGCGTTAGACTAAACCCTATTGGTATTGATACTAGGTTTTGTCAAGGGAAAATTGTTTTGAGATAATGAAGCGATGTCCGAGTACCGAATCACTACCTTAACAAGTGAGTGGATAGTTACTTGTCTTACACATAGATATGTAGTATTTTATATAAATTATGTACTATGTGTGCATATTACCTAAATGCTTGTTGTCTATGTTGGATGAACGATTTTATATATGCTTTAAATGAATTAAAATGTATATGTATTTTATATCTACAAAATATGTTGGGTAAAACATGAGTAGATGAAATATGAGTTGGATGATGAGATGAGAGGTGATATAGACCATGAGGTAAGGGTGAGAGGTGAACAATGAGAGAATCCTTTTACCCAAATGATGGACCCGTCATCTAGCAGAGTATGGATGACAACCATAGACTATTCTAAACAGTACAGTGGAACACTACCAGGCTCGCAACCTGTGGGTGTTGTGAACGATGTGTTCACCCGGTGTACTCTAAACCTTGGCGATCATGTAAATTTGATGCCTATACCCTGGTGACTATGCAGACTTAGTGCCTAAACATTGGTGACCATGCAAAATTGGTGCCTAAACCTTGGCAACTATGCATACTTAGTGTCTGGTGGGTAAAACATGGGTAGATGAAATATGAGTTGGATGATGAGATGAGAGGTGATATAGACCATGAGGCAAGGGTGAGAGGTGAACAATGAGAGAAACCTTTTACCCAAATGATAGACTCGTCATCAAGCAGAGTATGGATGACAACCATAAACTATTCTAGACAGTCCAGTAGAACACTAGCAGGCTCACAACCTGTAGGTGTTGTGAACGATGTGTTCACCCGGTGTACTCTAAACCTTGGCGATCTTGCAAACTTGATGCCTAAATCCTGGTGACTATGCAGACTTAGTGCCTAAACCCTGGTGACCATGCAGACTTGGTGCCTAAACCTTAGCGACTATGCATATTTAGTGCCTGTTGTGTAAATCGTGGCAACGATGGACTTCGTGCCGATTCCTTAGGAATGAATGAACGATGAATAATTGATTCTTAGGGCAGATCCTTAAGAGTAAGGAAGATAATGGGGATGGGTAATTGGGTTAATTGTTTGATGTTTAAACATAATAATTATACTATTGTGGGTTGAAAACCCTATGTACTCACCAGGTTTCCCAACCTGACCCACTCAGTTTATTTATATCACAAGTGTTGATATGAAGTCACATTACACTGAGAGATTAATGAGATACAAATCACTAGTGATAATTAATGTAAGTTCTGTTTATGTTTATGTTTCTGTATTGATGATGACATCCCAATGTTTTAAATGAATAAAAATACATTTCTTCAGAAATGCTTTGATAACGTATTTATCATGTTTTACTGGGTACAAATTCTGCAACATTTTTATTAAAAGAAGTACTCTAATTTTTATAAAGCATAAACAAAATCGGTCTTTTCTGGCCGTGAAAATGGGGATGTCACAGAAAATAACAATTCTTTTAATTTTTTAGGTGTATAATGCTTAATATGTGCATATAATCTATCAGTTTATAATATATTTGCTCTATAGTGTAAGAATTACTAATTTTAACTAGGATATAACCCGTGGACACAACAGATTAGAAAGGTAAAAAAACATTAATTAAATTATAAGGTAATTATTAAGCAATGATAAAAAAAAGTTTAATAATTTATAAATATAGATGTTTTATCAGTAAGTTCACAATAAGTTCACAACGATATAATGATTGCTTGAAACTACAAAAGTATAGTTGTTTGAATATTTGATCGACAATTTGTATTTGTAGATATTTTAGAAAATTATGATTTTGTAAAGTTAAAAATAAAATTGATAATTTAAAAGTAAAGATTACATACTTCCTTTCAGTAGTTTAAATCTATGTTCAAGTTTAAATGCTTTTTCACATATAATTTGTTGTACTAACTTAATAGAAAGTATATAATTCTTGGAGTTTCTGTGTAACTATTAATGTTTATAATGGACCATTCCATTGCTGTTGAATGATGTAAAAAAAGTAAGAGATTTCGCTTACTTATGTGTTTTTTTTTATCAATTGTTTGGCAGGAAGAATATTTAACAGGTGATCAAATAAGTGAAAGTGTGAAACTTATGAAGATCAATATGCCCCTATTCAAGATTCTCACAAGCTATTGCTTTTTATTACGTCTCTAAGGTAGTGTTTTTTAGAATGAAATTGGGGAAGTGTAACACCCAAAGTCAGGAAGGCCAAGAAGGAAAGAAAACCCTAAGCCAAAGGGGTCAACTCGCCAAGTCCAGTGCGAAACTCGACGAGTCCGAGCGGGATCCGGGTTCAGGAGTTAGTGACCGACTCGGTGAGTTGGCTAAGGGGACTCGGCGAGTCTGGCCTGAACGAGGAAAACACTAATCCCGGGAGTTGTATCCTATTTAAAGGGTGTTATGTCCCTCCCTCAACCTCCTTATCATCCTAGAGAACTTGTAAACCCTAGATTTCATGTGAGCTTCCATCATTTGAGAGAAATAGCTTTGGAGGAAGGAAACTTTGGAAAGGAACTTGAAGATCAAGAAGGTTCCTTCAAAGGGGAGGTGAAGATCCGGGATCTACTTCAGTTTGTGTTCATCTTGGAGGTAATAAGCTGCTATCTTCCCTCCTTTGCGTCTAGATCTACTTTTGTTAAGAGATTTGGAGGTTTTATGGTTGTTTGAGATCCAATTCGAGTTTGGGGCCAAGATATGTCGTTGCCACTTCAGATCTAGTGTTGGGATGGCCCAATATGTCATAAAGCATTAGAAGATGAGTAGTTAGTGAAGCCCTTTTGTCCCTAAACCTAGCCCTAGAGTGTTTCGAGCCTAGATCTCGTTAGTTATACGTAAAGTTTGCAACTTTACGTGAGGATTGAGCTTTGGGAGTATGGATCTATGAGTTGGAGCCCCTGCATGGCTTGAAAAGCCACTGTATGGATTAAGAACTGGAGCGACTCGACGAATCACATGGGTGGCCTCGGCGAGTTGGATGAAGTTGGGTAGGAACTCGGCGAGTCTGTTGAAGATTGCCTTGGACTCGGCGAGTCTGTTCTTGGACTCAGCAAGTCAAGTCGCGAAACCCCAAACCATTTCGAGTTAAGACTAGGATCAGTGAGTTGAGTGGCGACTCAGTGAGTTGGACAGGTCAGGACTCGGAAATCGGTGAACTCGGCGAGTCAGCAGGCAGACTCGGCGACTAAGGTTGACCTGGAAGGTTGACCTTAACCAGGACTTGACTGTGACCAGAGTTGACTTAGTTGACTTTTGGGGGATAGTTAGACTAATTGTTGCATTGATGTTGGTAGCTCGGGGAGCTAGTGGAGCAGGAGTTCAAAGAGTTATCAGGCAACAGCTAGAGGGGCTATCAGCAAGTTCAGCAAGTGCAGGTGAGTTTCCCTTTGTGTGAATGGGTCTAAGGCCATAATGCCGGCCCATGTAGATACGAGTAACAAGACCCGGGGGTTAGCCCTAGGCACAGTATGCTAGTATGATATTCAGGACGAGGTCCAATGATAGCGGGCGGGTGCCTAAAGAATGGTCTATATGATAGTTTATACTTGTTTTCTATGTGATACATGTATGTGCCTGGTAGGGAGGTGAGTGTGGGCGAGGTCCCGCATCTCACCAATAACAGAGTGTGGATGGTGTTCCACATCTCATTAGCAGTAGAACAGGGGCGAGGCCCAAGTTAGGGAAAGAGTGAGTGTGGGTTGGGCCCGTATCTCACTATCAGTAAGGGCGTGGATGGGGTTCCATGACTCATCAGTATCAGGACAAGGGCGGGGCCCAAGATAGGCGAGGCCTCAGGACAGGATTTGTGAATATATGTTAGCTTATGTGTTGTTATATGCTTATGTGCTATTATATGTTAGCTGGTGGGGCCCAGTTACAGGCGAGGCCTAAGTTAAACAGATCTGTATTCGAGTGGGGCTCGAAGCCAGGCGAGGCCTGGAGCGGTGGGGCCGTTGTAGCGGGCGGGGCCTGAGGTAGTGGGCGAGACCCAGAATAGCGGGTGTGGCCTAGTATGTGGACTATGCGGTTATGCATGGTATGTGGTAGGTTGGGGAACTCACTAAGCTTCGTGCTTACGGTATTCAGTTTTGGTTTCAGGTACTTCCGGTAGCGGAGGGAAGAGCTCGGGTGATCGCATGGTACACACCATAGATTAGATAGCCTGGGAATGTTTTACTCTGATAATGAACACGTGTTTTGGAAATTAATACTCTGGTTATGATATGGATTGATAACTATGTTTTAAGTAATGTTTTATAAAAGAATTTTTTTTAGTCTTGAATTTTGGAATGTTACAAGTTGGTATCAGAGCCTTGGTTTGAGGGATTCGGACATGCTCTCGGGTGTGTTTGAACTCAAACTGAGGAATTGGTATAAAGGTTTTCAAAATGAAAAGATAGATTGTAATAAGAAAGTTTTGAGAAAGAAACAGTTTTAGAAAAGCAAAAATAATTCAGAAGGAAAAGAATTTTGATAAGAGAAAAGGGTGCAGTGCATGCAATCAGCCGAGCTCAAGTAAGTACCCCAAAATACTCATACAAGTTTATGTTATGATTATCAGTTAATAGAACAGCATGCTAGATTAAGACTAAGGATCTAGGGAGGATGCCTTATGTGCCTGTTATATGTGCTTTGAGCTACATGATAGTGCTGATTAGATAGTAGTAGGATAGCCTGTTTAGGTTGTGTTGCATGCTAGTACAGATTCTTGGTATGATATTATGATTGCTTGAGTATGTTATGGTTAGATTTTTCACCTTGTCTGAATGTTGCTTGCTTTGTGCATTCTGGGATTCCGAGTGATGGGAGTTAGTCCTTAGGTGGATATGTCACATCACATGTGATCAGGGTTGAATAATCTCAGAGTGCTGGATTTGGCCCTATTACGCAGCTCTTGTTTGAGTCCAACCATTGTAAGGACGAGTCTTTTACTCGAAGGATTATCTGAGCCTCGTCACATGTGATGGTATCCAGGTAATGGCTAATTGGCATCACAAGGAGTCCTTCAGTAGCTGAGGATTGGTTTGGTTTAAGTCAGAGGTTTCCCTAGGGCAAGCCTAGGATGAGGTAGTGCTGGGAGCAGTAGTAGTTGAAAAGGGACCTGGTGGAGTCGAAGCAGTTCTTGAGGAAAGTACGGATAGATGTGGAAGGTAGTATGGGCCCATACTACTGAAAGCAGAGGATCCGTACTCGATTCGGGAAAGGCCGAGACAAGACCGGGAACCTAGTAGTGCGTGTGTTTGGTCTCGCAGTAGTGATAAGTATCCTGATAGTGGTTGTGTTATATTTTCAGCATGGTGAGAGAGGCCAGTGGGCGGATCAGGCGCTGGAGAGGGATCAGGCTCGGGTTCAGGAGCCGAGAAGCTCGAGGAGTGAATGAGGGAGTTGATATCAGCTGAGGTTACGCGCAGCATACTAGACCAGACTCCTGTGATCTTTGGCACGGTTAAGGAGGGTATACTGGAGATCTTGGATGAGAGGCTGGGAGCCTTCCGTACCGAGATGATGGCATTGATGGGAGCGCATACCTTGACATTTCGAGAGTTCAGGGATTGCGGGGCACCAGATTATCATGGGGCTAGGGACCCCATCGCTAGCAGTAGATGGATGGCTGATGTTGCCAACGCATTCCGTACGAGCTGGTGTCCCGAGGGGGACAAGGTCAGACTCGCTTCCTGTCTTCTGAAGGACAGAGTGAGGAATTGGTGGGAATAGATTGGTCATGCTTTGGGTGATGATGTCGCGTTGGATGCGATGACATGGGGTGATTTTTCAGCCAGGTTCAGGGCAGAGTTTTCGCCAATTATTGAGGTGCAGCGGTTGGCACGGGAGTTTCAGGATTTGATGCAGACCACTAAGACTGTGGCGGAGATCACCGCCAAGATCAGTGAGAGGGCCCTTCTTGTTCCGCAGTATGTCGCAGATGAGGAGATGAAGAAGGCCCGATACCATGAGATGTTGAGGGATGACATCAGGCAGTTTGTGAGCAGGTCCGGCTGCAAAACGTTGGAGGATATGATCGCGCGAGCTAGAGAAAGGGAGATTGATTTGCAACAGATCCGGAAGAGGAAGCCGAATGAGATTCAGACAGTTTCGGGTTCGGGCAAAAGGCCCAGGGGATCGGATTCGAGACCGAGGGATTATCAGGACCGCAGCCAATGCGGGAAGTGTGGCACGACGCACGGGGGCGCGTGCAGGAGTGGTAGCGGTGGTGAGTCTGGTTGTTTCAAGTGTGGTCGGACTGGTCATTTTAGCAGGGATTGTACTGCTACCACCACACAGGGATCTGATTTGATATGTTTTCACTGCAACCAGCGGGGCCACAAGAAGGCCCAGTGCCCCAGTTTGTTTTCGGTAGGACGGGAGATGGCACCTGCCCCTGCAACTTTGAGGATCACAGACGGCCGTCAGGGCCGCGCGGAGGCGCCTGCGGTAGGAGACAGGGCTTTTTAGATGACTACCCTGGAGATGCGAGCAGCGCTGGACATTGTAGGTATGCGACTCCCGTTTTCAGTTCTTTTAATTGGGTATGATTATATTTTTATGGTTCTGCATCATTATCGGTATGAGTATTTTACTTTGTGCGGCTTGATTGTGATCGAGTTATATGCCATCTACATACCTTGGATATTTGAATAGTAGTTAAGGGATGGGTTCTATTGGAGAAGGTTACTTAGGATGCAGTAACTGTAGCATGAATGGGAGGGACTTGGTATGTCTCGCTAGTTCGGAGCTGTATAGTTTCAGAAATGGACTTGTTAAGATCCCTAGCTATGGTAAGCTTGGGGTTCCTCACCAGATTGATTATGGGATGGTAGCAAGGATCGGGGATTCTCTCGAGCATTAAGCAGTGAGGAGTGAGCAGGATTGAAGTGGGGGAGAATTCTCCAAGTGTACAAGGGTAAAAGCATGCAGGTCCAGAATGAGTACGCAATCTTTGAGTGGGAAAAGAAGTAGCACGGCGTTTGATGGTTAGTACGTGGTTGGGAATCCCGGTTAAAGCATGGTAGAGTGGCGGGAGAGCCGCAGCTTCCTCCAGAAGCGGTCAGTGGTGGAAGGTGATGTAAGACTACGAGGCAACCGTAGCATTCACGAGCATTCAGAGATGGAAGGTGATGTAAGACTGCAGGTAAGCCGTAGCATTCCATAGTAGCTTCGTTAGTGGGGTTGGGGAGAGGCCCTTATCTCTTAGTGATCATATAGGGATCATGAATGGGTAGTGGATGAGAATAGTAAGGAGTTGCCTGTATCGCCCTAGAAAGGTGAGACCTTGGGAGAGGCCACTTCAGGACATAGTTGGGTGAGACCCGTGGGCGAGGCCCGTATGAGAGTAGCAGTATAGGTGAGACCTGAGAGCAGGGTTGCTCAGTAGTATGGTTAGGTGAGACATGAGAGAAGGGTTGCTCAGTAGTATGGTTGGGTGAGACCCGTGGGCGAGGCCCGTGCGAGAGTGGTTAGACAAGTGAGACTAGAAGGATAGAGGAGGGTGAGACCCGTGGGCGAGGCCCGTGATTTTTAGTAGCACAGGTGAGACCTGGTAGGGACCGTAGTGTCGGATAGGGGACCTAGGATCCCAGGAATGTAGTGCCTGAATGACAGAATAAATTGAGCAGTTATAGGTAATCGAAGTGCCTTCGAAAGTTGCTAGGAGCGACTAGGAGCTGTGTTGGGACTAGCGACCGGTGAGAGCCGGTAATCCAGATATTGATAGATTGATAAAGACCAGAGTGGTCTCAGTCCATCCGGAAGGCAGATAAGGAATAACAGAAATTTTCAGTCAATAACAGTGCGGGTAAGCAGTCTAAGGTGGAATTCAGTTAGTGGATCATGGGGTACTCGACACCAAAGTATAGTAGAAAGAAATGCCCAGTGGATACTGGTGATAATAACCCGTAACGAAGGTAGCGGGAGGATAGGATTTGGTGAAGGATAGGACCTTCATAGTGACAAAGGAAATAGTTGGTTATGGAGCATCGCCTTGGGAAGGCAAGAAAACGGACAAGGAAAGAGGGGGTGAACCCCTATGGGTTCAATTGCAGTACTCGGACAGTACCAGAAGGATTGTTGGTTGAGTAAGTTGTGTTTCCAGAATGTTCAGGGTCAGGGTTGACCCGAGATTGTTATTATCCGCAAGGATTAATGGTCTTCAGGAGGACCGGGCGAAAGGCCAGCGAAGGTAGGCAGCGGGTGTTGGATTAATAGTTGGGTATTGGAAGCAGATCGCAGGAGGTGTGCCATAGCAATCTTCGAGGACGTAGTTTAGTTTAAGTGGGGGAGAGTTGTAACAACCAAAGTCAGGAAGGCCAAGAAGGAAAGAAAACCCTAAGCCAAATGGGTCAACTCGCCGAGTCCAGTGCGAAACTCGGCGAGTCCGAGCGGGATCCGGGTTCAGGAGTTAGTGACCGACTCGGTGAGTCGGCTAAGGGGACTCGATGAGTCTGGTCTGAACGAGGAAAATCCTAATCCTGGGAGTTCTATCCTATTTAAAGGGTGTTATGTCCCTCCCTCAGCCTCCTTATCTTCCTAGAGAACATGTAAACCCTACATTTCATGTAAGCTTCCATCATTTGAGAGAAATAGCTCTGGAGGAAGGAAACTTTGTAAAGGAACTTGCAGATCAAGAAGGTTGCTTCAAAGGGGAGGCGAAGATCCGGGATCTACTTCAGTTTGTGTTCTTCTTGGAGGTAATAAGCTGCTATCTTCCCTCCTTTGCATCCAGATCTACTTTTGTTAAGAGATTTGAGGGGCTTTATGGTTGTTTGAGACCCAATTCGAGTTTTGGGCCTAGATATGTCATTGCCACTTCAGATCTAGTGTTGGGATGGCCCAATATGTCATAAAGTATCAGAAGATGAGTAGTTAGTGAAGCCCTTTTGTCCCTAAACCTAGCCCTAGAGTGTTTTGAGCCTAGATCTCGTTAGTTATACATAAAGTTTGCAACTTTACATGAGGATTAATCTTTGGGAGTATGGATCTAGGAGTTGGAGCCCCTGCATGGCTCGAAAAGCCACTGTATGGATTAAGAACTGAAGTGACTCGGCGAGTCACATGGGTGGACTCGACAAGTTGGATGAAGTTGGGCAGGAACTCGGCGAGTTGGAAGAACAACTCGGCGAGTCTGTTGAAGATTGCCTTAGACTCGGCGAGTCAAGTCGCGAAACCCCAAACCATTTCGAGTTAAGACTCGAATCAATGAGTTGAGTGGGGACTCAGTGAGTTGGACAGGTCAGGACTCGGAAATCCGTGAACTCGGGGAGTCAGCAGGCATACTCGGCGAGTAAGGTTGACCTTGACCAGGACTTGACTGTGACCAGAGTTGACTTAGTTGACTTTTAGGGGATAGTTAGACTAAGTGTTGCATTAATGTTGGTAGCTCAGGGAGCTAGTGGAGCAGGAGTTTAAAGAGTTGTCGGGAAGCAGCTAGAGGGGTTATCAGCAAGTTCAGCAAGTGCAGGTGAGTTTCCCTTTGTGTGAATGGGTCTAAGGCCACAATGCCGGCCCATGTAGATACAAGTAGGAAGACCCGGGGGTTAGCCCTAGGCACAGTATGCTAGTATGATATTCAAGACGAGGTCCAATAATAGCGGGCGAGTACCCAAGGAATGGTTTATATGATAGTTTATCCTTGTTGTCTGTGTGATACATGTATATGCCTGGTAGGGAGGTGAGTGTGGGCGAGGTCCTGCATCTCACCAATAGTAGAGTGTGGATGGTGTTCCACATCTCATTAGCAGCAGAACAGGGGCAAGGCCCAAGTTAGGGAAAGAGTGAGTGTGGGGTGGGCCCATATCTCACTATCCGTAAGGGCGTGGACGGGGTTCCATGACTCATCAGTATCAGGACAAGGGCGGGGCCCAATATAGGCGAGGCCTCAAGACAGGATTTGTGAATATATGTTAGCTTATGTGCTGTTATATGCTTATGTGCTATTATATGTTAGCGGGCGGGGCCCAGTTACAGGCGAGGCCTAAGTTAAATAGATTTGTATCCGAGCGGGGCTCGAAGCCAGGCGAGGCCTGGAGTGGTGGGGCCGTTGTAGCGGGCGGGGCCTGAGGTAGTGGGCGAGACCCAGAATAGCAGGCGTGACCCAGTATGTGCAGTATGCGGTTATGCATGGTATGTGGTAGGTTGGGGAACTCACTAAGCTTCGTGCTTACGGTTTTCAGTTTTGGTTTTAGGTACTTCCGGTAGCGGAGGGAAGAGCTCCGGGTGATCGCATGGCACACACCATAGATTAGACAACCTGCGAATGTTTTACTCTGATAATGAACATGTGTTTTGGAAATTAATACTCTGGTTATAATATGGATTGATAATTATGTTTTAAGTAATGTTTTATAAAAGAATTATTTTTAGTCTTGAATTTTGGGATGTTACAGGAAGGAGTGGGACAACTATTTCCTTTGGATTAAGATTTAGGAAAAACCTATTTATTTTGCACGATGAAATGGAATGTTCCATTACTAAAAGGAATTTGATTCCTTCAAATTTGTTAATCATCATTTGTTAGCAAGCAGGTGTTGTATTCATCATATAATCCATCCAAGTTTATTGATGGACTTTTTTAGTGAAACAATTTTTATTTAAATCTGATCTAGTTACAATAAAAAGTAATATAAAAGTTACTAATTATATTATTTTTGATATAACTGATTTCGATTTAATGTGCTTTTATTGTGGTAAATTTACTATTGAGAAAAAATGTTTATACTAAATATAACATTGTACTTTCTAAAAGGCATTAAATAACAACATATTCATGTAACATGAAGTACAATGCTATAAAGCACAATGCTATAAAGGATTGAGTATGAAAGTACAATGTTATAAACTCTGTAAATTATGTTTTTCAAAATAATGGTCCTTGTTATAACTTAAAAACATAAATGGTCTGTATAAAGTGCCTCCTTATAGAAAATTGTCCCTATTTAACTATACTTTTATAAATGGTACCTAGGTAAAATATAATGGCATAAATAGTCCTTTTTTTACAAGAAATGAAATATTGAGAAAAGAACAATGTTTATACCAATAATAACACCATACTTTCTAAAAGGAATCAAATAACTACATATTCATGTAACATGAGTAAAATGCTATAAAGTACAATGCTTTAAAATGGTCGAGTATGAAAATATTTAAGTTATAAACAGTGTAAATCGAAGTATACCGATTGTTTGTTGCATTCGAATCACAGAAAAAAAATTAGCATGAAATTTAATAGTTTTTTTTCAAACATCATAACAAAATTGGTTCCAAGGCGGTATAAAATGTAAAAGGTTTGGATATCAAGAATCAAAGATATGTAATTTCATCATCGATAAAACATAGTGAAAAAATATAAAAATTGTAGTAAAATGTGGCTTAAAACTAATTTTATGGTATAATGTGCCAATAAGGCTATAGTATAGGGTCATTAGTGTAAATATCGTAAATGGGTATCTTTTTTCTTGATTTAGGAACGTGTTCAGTAGAGTTCTTTCTTTTTCTGTTGTTCTTCTGTGTAATCTTGTAACAACGTAAACTTCAAAACAATTTTTCACTTTTAAAATTTATAATTTCATTCATAAACATTCTCACATCTCATTGTATCACATATCAAATCTATAAAAACACATCCCAAGATCAAATGTATAAAAACTACAATAGTGTGTACTGATCATGCCGGCGCCTTCCCGCGATCCTCAATGGTACCTGAAACATATAACACAAAACACTGTAAGCATAAATGCTTAGTGAGTTCCCCAAAATACCACATTTAACACATAATAGCAACTCGAGGCTATAACTCTGTGAGCCCTCTGGCTCTAACTCTGTGGACCCTCTGGTCCTAACTATGTGGACCTTTCGGTCCTAACTCTGTAAACTCTGATATACACACAACATAAATCACATAGAAATAATGTTGTGCAACACATCACATAAATAGCATACAAGATACTCTATCACATAACTCTAATTACCACTCAAGGTAAAGTATAGTAAGAAGACTCACCTTGGATAACTCGGTAAACCTCGAACTCTGAAATTTTGCACTAGCCTCTGCCTAATCACATAATAATTACTCTAATTAGTACAACTTCTAAAGGCTAGGCTAACCCCTCCCTATAAGTTCTCTAAGAACGGTAAAAGGCCATTCTACCCTTCTAATGGCTCATAAGTCCAAACATTAACTAAACCCTAAAAGTCAACGAAGTCAACGGTCAAACTTTGACCAGACTCATCGAGTGCACTCGGGCGACTCGGTGAGTCCATACTAGTCCTCTGAATCCTTCCAATCCTCACTTGCCATGGCGAGTCCCCTCTCCACACGCCGGATTACTCAGTAACGAATCGCATGGCAACCCCGACTCGACTCGTCGAGTCCACTCATTAACTTGGCGAGTTGCTCCCATGACAACACCCATCTGACCTTCTGAGGTCAGATCTGCTTCCCTAATCTATAGATCTGATTTCCCCATAGCCAATAACAACGTAAAGGTCGAATCTTGCTACACATGCATTGCACTCAAGTCCTATTTTGGTGAAATTCTTTCTAACATGGCAACCTAGTCTCCTTTCCTCCATAAACCAGCATAAAGCAGAATGGGGAAGGCTCTCTAGACCTCTGTGGGTCCAGATCTGAGGTCTTACATAGCAAAGGACCATAAACTCCACTTAGCAAACTCTAAAAAGGCTATAGAAAACCCTAGATCATGGATCTTAACCCAAAATAGAAAGGAAGTTCGATTTGATACCTCAAAAGTGTAGATCTGAACTTGACAACCATGGATCCACAACGCCTTTGACCTCCTCTTGCTGGAAACAACTTCCCTCTTGCTAAATCACACCAAAATTGATCAATATAGCCTTATCTCTCTCTCTCTCTTAACCCGCTCAAGCTCTCAAGGGGCACTCTCTCTGGACAGGTAGCCGCACAAGAGGGCTATAAGGTCCTTTAAATAGGGCACATGCCCGAGGATTTAGGGTTTCAGTCGTTAGCACGGACTTGTCAAGTCCACCCTTACCGACTCGTCGAGTCCCCTCATTTATCAGTCAACAATACACAATCCTACTCGACGAGTCTAGGCGTCAACTTGTCGAGTCCCTCTCTTAACTCCAAAAATAAATGATACAATATAATACCTGGAAATCTGGATGTTACAATTCTCCCCTACTAGAATCAGACTTCGCCCTCGAAGTCTTACTCCGCAAACAACTTTGGATGCTGCTCATGCATCTCCGACTCCGGCTACCAAGTCAACTCGGACCCTCTCCGATGTTGCCAATGAACCTGCACCACGGGCACCTCCTTGTTCCTCAGAACCTTGATCCTCTGATCCACAATCGCAACTGGCCTCTCAACTTAATTCAGGCTGG
This sequence comes from Lactuca saligna, assembly GCF_052625555.1. Lineage (NCBI taxonomy): Eukaryota > Viridiplantae > Streptophyta > Magnoliopsida > Asterales > Asteraceae > Lactuca > Lactuca saligna. The sequence continues at coordinate 152,942,246 of NC_136422.1, forward strand.
CATCCACCTGAATATCCTCCAACGGTACTACCGCCGACTCATCGGCTATACACTTCCTCAAATGAGATACATGGAAGGTATCATGGATTTGGCTCAACTCCACATGTAGCTCCAGACGATCTGCTACCCTGCCTACCCTCGCAGTCACCCTGAACGGACTGATGTACCGGGGCCCCAACTCACCCCTCTTCCTGAATTGGATCACTCCTTTCCAAGGAGATACTTTCAGGAGTACGAAGTCTCCCACTTGGACAAGCTCGGATCGTCGCCTATCCACATAACTCTTCTGGCGACTCTGAGATGTCAGCAGCCTCTGCCTGACCTACTGTATCTGCTCTGTCGTCTGAAGCACTAACTCAGTGCTACCCATCGCTCGCTGCCCAACCTCTCCCCAACATATGGGAGTCCGACACCTACTCCCGTACAACAATTCAAAGGGAGGCATGTCGATACTCGAGTGGTGGCTGTTGTTATACGAAAACTCAGCCAACGGAAAATACGTGTCCCAACTTCCTCCAAAGTCCATCACACACGCTCGCATCATGTCTTCGAGCGTCTGAATCATCCGCTCACTCTGACCATCCGTCTGTGGGTGGTATGCGGTACTAAAATGCAGCCTCGTACCCAACTCCTCATGGAATTTCTTCCAGAATCTGGAAGTGAAACATACATCTCGATCTGATGGGATCGAGATCGGTACTCCATGCTGTGATACCAACTCTCTCACATATATCTCGGCCACCCTCTTAGCAGAAGAGTCTCACTGATAGCAAGAAAGTGAGCACTCTTTGTCAGCCGGTCAACAATCACCCAAATTGCATCGACACCCCTCGCAGTCCTCGGTAATTTGGTGATAAAATCCTTGGAAATCTATTCCCACTTCCACTCGGGAACCTCAAGTGGTTGCAACTTGCCATGCAGACGTTGATGCTCAGCCTTCACCATGCGATAGGTCAAGCACCTCTCTACGAACCACGCGACATCCCTCTTCATACAGAGTCACCAATACTCCCTCTTGAGGTCCAAATACATCTTAGTGGCCCCAGGATGGATCGAGAACCTTGACCTATACGCCTCCTCCATCAGAATGGTACATTCCCCGCCTTCAAATGACACCCAAATGCGACCCTGAAAGGTCATAAGCCCACGATTATCGGCAACAAACTCAGATATCTGTCCGATCACCCGCTCTCTTTTGCGGTTCTCAGGTCTCATGGCCTCAACCTGGGCCCCCCGAAGGGTTTCCAACATCAGAGTCATCACTGTCAATCTCAAACAAACATCTCATATCGGGGCACTCTCCGCCCTGAGACTCAGGGCATCGGCTACAACATTAGCCATGCCCGGGTGGTACAGGATCTCAGACTCATAATCCTTTACCACATCTAACCATATCCTCTGGCGCATATTCAGGTTGGGCTGATCCATCAGATACTTCAAGCTCTTGTGATCCGTGTATATGGTACACCGGACTCCATACAAATAGTGACGCCAGATCTTGAGGGCGAACACCACAGCCCCCAACTCCAGATTATGAGTGGGATATCTCGTCTCATGAGGCTTCAACTGCCTCGATGCGTATGCTATCAGATGACCTCTCTGCATCAATACTTCACCCAATCATGATATCGACGCGTCACAATATACCACAAAATCCTCCATCCCCTCCAGAAGGGGTAATACTGGGGCTTCGCATAATCTCCGGCGAAGTGTCTCGAATGAGGCCTGCTGCTCTGGGCCCCAACTGAATGCTACGCCCTTCCGGGTCAACCTGGTGAGAGGAACAACAATCTTGGAGAAATCTTTGATAAATCTCCGATAATAGCTGGCCAACCCCAGAAAACTACTGATCTCTGAGGGGGATCTTGGCACCTCCCAACTCATCACCGCCTCAATCTTGGCCGGATCAACCAATATCTCGCTCTGGTTAACAAGATGCCCCAGGAACTGGACCTCTCGTAGACAAAAATCTCACTTGGAGAATTTGGCGTAAAGCCTCTCCGACCACAAAACTCCGAGGATCTCCCTCAAATGCTCCTCATGCTGCTCTCTAGATCTCGAATATACCAATATATCATCAATGAACACGATCACTGAATGATCCAGCATCGGCCTTCACACTCTGTTCATGAGATCCATGAACGCTGCTGGAGCATTGGTGAGCCCGAAATGCATCACCATGAACTCGTAATGCCCATAACGAGTCTTGAATGCTTTCTTCTGGATATCCTCATCGCGCACTCTCATATAATGATATCCAAATCTCAGATCAATCTTGGAGAACCAAGACGCTCCCTGTAACTGATCAAACAAATCATCGATCCACGGAAATGGGTAATTGTTCTTGACCGTCAACTTGTTCAACTCCCGGTAATCGATACACATTCGGTGCGAACCATCCTTTTTCTTGAAAAAAGGATCGGCGCTCCCCACGGCGAGCTACTCGGCTGAATAAATCCCTTCCCCAACAGACCCTAAAACTGTGAGGATAACTCTTGCATCTCTAGAGGCGCAAGGCGATAGGGCGCCTTGGCGATCGGTGCTGCCCTCGGAACCAAATCGATACGGAACTCTACGCGCCTCTTGGGAGGCACACCCGACAACTCCTCGGGGAAAACATCCGGGAACTCCCGCACTATCGGGACCTCATCGACCGACCACGACCTCTCTGCACCTACTCTCGTATCCACCACATACGCCATAAATCCACTACAGCCCTCCTGTAGGCTCTGCCTCGCTCTAGCGGCCGAACAAAATGCTGAACCAGGATGGGTACCCTCGCCATACACCATAAGAAATCCCACACAAGGGTCTCGTATGGTCACCAGCTGCCGCTCACAGTCGATAACCGCTCCAAATCTGCTCAACCAGTACATGCCCACGATGACATAGACATCCCCCATCGCAATCGAAACCAAATCAAACGGAAACTCTACTCCTAAGATCTCAAGTACACATCCCTAAATCACATCAGTGGCATACACTGCTCGCTCGTCAGCTATGGAAAACTGCAGAGGTCGACTCAACACCTCTCGACGAATACTGATGTGCTGACTAAAGGCTAATGACACAAAAGATCTACTCGCACCCGAGTCAAATAACACCAAGGCAGGCACATAACACACAAGGAAAGTACCTACGCATAACATAATATAAACACAATATCTCAAACATCATAGTAAACACATGAAAGAAGACATACCAGCCACAACATCAGGCGCTGCGCGGACCTCCTTCGCGGTCAACTGGAAAGCTCTCCCTCGTGCCTTCGGTTCCTCAGCCTTCACCGGCTGACTCTTGGTAGCTCGAACAGCAGCAGGGGTAGATCCCTGTGATGCTCCCTGTGCTGATCCCCGCAACTACGGACACTCGGCCTTCCAGTGTCCGGTCTGGTTGCAATGAAAATAGTCTGCGAATCCCTTGGGGAAATCCTTGGCCATATGCCCCTCCTTGCCATACTTGTAGCAAGACCCTACTCTACATACTCCCTCATGACCCTTTCCGCACTTTCCACAAGTGCGGCCCTTCTGGTTTGCTGATCTCGAATCAGCGGGCTTGGCCTGCTTGGCTGCCGGTTGGGACTGAGCCGGTTGCCGATCCCTCCCCTGAGACTCCGCCTCCACCCTAGCTTGATTCTCCAGCTCTATCTCCCTCTTCCGAGCATTTTCCTGGAGCTCGACAAATGTCTGCTATGACGAGTTTGCCACGAACTCTCGTATGTCCCTCCTCATAATACTCAGATACCGACTCATACGTCCCTGCTCGGTAGACATGTGCTCAGGGCAGAACATCACCCTCTCATGGAACATCATGGTGATCATAGTAACAGACTCAGTACCCTGCTTGAGGGTCAGAAACTCCTAGGCCAAATGTTCCCTCTCCACCGGGGGAACGTACTCATCATGAAACATAGCGGTGAACCTTTCCCAGGTCACCGCAGCAAGCTCAGCAGTCAAAAAGTGCGCCTCACAAACTTCCACCAGTCCTTCGCTCCCAAGCGAAGCTGGTTCAGTGTGAACTGGACCCTTAAATGCTCTAGACATGAATACGTATAGAAGCATTCCTCAATATCAGAAACTGATCTTATCGCATCAACTGGATCCTGTGTCCCATCAAACTCTGGTGGCTTCGTGTTGCTGAATTCCCGGAACAACAACGAATCACCACCCTGAGGTCTGGCATCAGCAACAGCTGCGGTAGCTGCAGCGGCTGCAGACTCAGTAACCGTTGCGTATCTCTCATCGAAAGTCTCAATCAGCGTGGTCTTAATATACCCGAACATCTCTGGAATCTCTGCACGGATAGCCGCAACCATCTCCTCATGGATCATCTGGCGAAGCTCCTCATCACTCACCTTGCTGGTCTCTGGTCTGTAGCGTGTCCCAACCATGATGTCTCTGAAATACAACATAAAAATATCAGAGATTCGCTCGAGCATACTCGCACTCGATAATTCAACCATACTCGTTCCCTGGTTCCCTAAGGATTCTTACTTGGGGTGCGCACTGCTCCGGTGTCTTCAGTAGTACGGGCCCAATACTACCATCCACACCGCATCAGTATTCACCCTAAGTCCTCCTCCTAGGATCCTAAATCCCAAGTACTCTACTCTCACTATGCATGGTCTACTCTCTAGTAGATCTCTCACAAGCTCTTCGCTGCTATCTACTCATTCTCAAGCATCTCCTAGCAGCAAAACCCCTAGGCTAAGGCATCACGAATCAGGCACTCTAGTCCTAATAAGAATACTTAGCCTACTCTAGCATGCATAACGTATTATTTCATAACACATAGTAAAAGGGTATTTTAGGAAATCACCGATCGGGCGCTGGCTGATCATACACAATGTTCTGCTCTGCTCTTTTCAAAACCCTTTTACTCTTTTAGAAATAAAAAAAAGTTTTGTTTTATTATAAAAAAATTCCTCAAATCCTCAGTTTGAGTTCAAATGCGCTCGAAGGCGCATCCGAATCCCTCAAACCAAAGGTCTGATACCAACTTGTAACAACGTAAATTTCAAAATAATTTTTAACTTTTAAAATTTATAATTTCATTCATAAACATTCTCACATCTCATTGTATCACATATCAAATCTATAAAAACACATCCCAAGATCAAATGTATAAAAACTACAATAGTGTGTACTGATCATGCCGGCGCCTTCCCGCGATCCTCACTGGTACCTGAAACACGTAACACAAAACACTGTAAGCATAAATGCTTAGTGAGTTCCCTAAAATACCACATTTAACACATAATAGCCACTCGAGGCTATAACTCTGTGAGTCCTCTGGCTATAACTCTGTGGACCCTCTGGTCCTAACTCTGTAAACTCTGATATACACACAACATAAATCACATAGAAATAATGTTGTGCAACACATCACATAAATAGCATACAAGATACTCTATCACATAACTCTAATTACCACTCAAGTTAAAGTATAGTGAGAAGACTCACCTCGGATAACTCGGTAAACCTCGAACTCTGAAATTCTGCATTAGCCTCCGCCTAATCACATAATAATTACTCTAATTAATACAACTTTTAAAAGCTAGGCTAACCCCTCTCTATAAGTTCTCTAAGAAGGGTAAAAGGCCATTCTACCCCTCTAATGGCTCATAAGTCCAACCATTGACTAAACCCTAAAAGTCAACGAAGTCAACGGTCAAACTTTGACCAGACTCGTCGAGTGCACTCAGGCGACTCGGCGAGTCAACATTAGTCCTCTGAATCCTTCCAATCGTCACTTGGCACGGCGAGTCCCCTCTCCACTCGTCGGGTTACTCAGTAACGAATCGCGTGGAAACCCCGACTCGACTCGTCGAGTCCACTCATGAACTCGGCGAGTTGCTCCCATGACAACACCTATCTGACATTCTGAGGTCAAATCTGCTTCCCTAATCTATAGATCTGACTTCCCCATAGCCAATAACTACGTAAAGGTCGAATCTTGCTACACATGCATTGCACTCAAGTCTTATTTTGGTGAAATTCCTTCTAACATGGCAACCTAGTCTCCTTTCCTCCATAAACCAACATAAAGCATAATATGGAAGGCTTTTTGGACCTCTATGGGTCCAGATCTGAGGTCTAACATAGCAAAGGACCATAAGCTCCTTTGACCTCCTCTTGCTGGAAACAACTTCTCCTTTGCTAAATCACACCAAAATTGATCAATATAGCCTTATCTCTCTCTCTCTCTCAACTCGCTCAAGCTATCAAGGGGCACTCTCTCTGGATAGGTAGCCGCATAAGAGGGCTATAAGGTCCTTTAAATAGGGCACATGCCTAGGGATTTAGGGTTTCAGTCGTCAGCACGGACTCTTCGAGTCCACCCTTACCGACTCGTTGAGTCCCCTTATTTACCAGTCAACAATACGCGATCCTACTTGACGAGTCTAGGCGTCAACTCGTCGAGTCCCTCTCTTAACTCCAAAAACAAATGATACAATATAATACTTGGAAATCCGGATGTTACAAATCTCGCATACAAAACACATACATTAGAGAGTAAATTTCTTTGATCATTTCCGCAAATTGGGACAACAAAAGTCGATTAAAAAAACACTAACCTATTGTTCTGTTCATATATTCTTCTTAGTTTTAATGGATAATGGAAGTTATGATCAATGAGAATGAAGCTGTGTGATAACAGGTTTGAGGCACAATACTGATTTCAAATAAAAATGAGAACCAGATCCGTGGATGAAAAAAAATATACGTTTATGAATTAAATTGAACTTGGTTTATAGTGATTCATTTGAAAATTAGATTAGATGCGTGTAAGTTTTATTTTGATTTTTAATTTCTGTATCAGTTAGAGATATATTTGGTATAAGATAAACTAATTCAATTTTATTTTGCTTATTTTCAGGGATATGACAGAATCTGAAGATATTTGTAGAGAATGTGAGATTTCAAAATCGAAGCCTTATTTTCAGGGAGTTTTAAAATCTACAACATAGGTTTAAATGGATTTCAATTATAATTAATCAATAACATGTAATGTTGGTATAAAATCATGTAATTTTGATAATTGATATGCTGAATTGAGGGGTATAATGTGGAATACAATTACAACCTGTTTTAGAGGTATAAACGGGATGAAATTCAAATCACAACCTATAAAATAAAAGGTATAAACGTCTTTTATAATGGTAATTTTTTAGGCGGGAAAAAAAGACTAAATGGATGGAGAGCAAAACGTTGGTCTAAAAGTAGGACATGTGGCATCTAAAAGAGTCTTTTATTAAGAATAGATATATTCAACTTTAAGTTATGTATTATTTATGTTAATATTTGAACTGATTTTCAATAAGATTTTTATGTTTCCGTGTAATCTTTATATTCAACTCTTATCATGGTGGTGTGGAACATGATTAAGGGCTATTTGAAACTGGTAATGGAGGTTCAAACTCTACTCATTAGTTCATATGGAAAATTCCTAATAGAAGAACCATTAGTTGTTTTTGAAGAAATGCTTGATGCTGGTGTAAGGTATGCTAATGAGCTCATCTCCTTCATTAATTTTTTTTATTTTTTATATAGACTAATTTTTTTTATATCTTTTTGCATACATTTTAGCCCAACACAAAAGGCCTAAAAACGTATTGCTTGATGCATTTGCAATATTTGGAATGGTGGACCAGGCAAAGACAGTGTTTGATAGTATGCGAAGAGACATGTTATGAAGGTATTTATATTGTCTTTTCTATCTTAAAGAAGAGATACAAACTGAGTTTTTTTTTATGGATATACTTGGGATTGAATTTTTTATTCTGCGTTCTTTCCATTATGTTGTAACTTTGATTATTTATATAGTGAATATAGAGACGAGAGAATACAATTGAAAATAGATGTTGTGTATTGATTGATGAGAATTACATGTATATATATACAGAAAGAAAGTAACCTAACGTCTGATAAATGAGTACTAGTACCACGTGACTATAATACCTAAAGAATAGGACTAGAAAACAAATTCTCTTGACTAAATCTTGTTGACTAAGTTATTAGCCGTTATCACCCCCCGACAATCTCAAGTGGGGGTCGAACTTGAAGCTTGTGTCGTATCTTAGCAAAACGATCTTTTCCCAATGGTTTTGTGAAAATGTCGGCTAGCTGATCAACGGATGAGACTTGACAAACTTTAAGAGCACTTGTATCAACTTGTTCTCGTACAAAGTGAAAGTCTAGAGTGATATGTTTAGATTTGGTACTGATAATAGGATTTTTTCACAAGAACATTGCACCAACATTATCACATAGCAAAATAGGAGACTTAGGGAGATGAACTTTTAGATCGTGAAGTAGATGTTGGATCTATAGTAATTTAGTTGTTGTGTAAGCAAGGGCACGATATTCCGCCTTAGTGCTGGATCGAGTAATGACACATTGTTTTCGTGATGTCCAACTAATCAAAATTGCTCCATGAAATATTACAAAACCATATTGAGATCTGCTATCGTCCTTGTCTGATATCCAACCAGAGTCGGAGTATGCTAGGAGTGAGGTTGCCTTGTGTGGTTTGAAGTGTAGACAATGATGTAATGTACCATTCAAATATCGCAATATTCGTTTAACCGCTTGCCAATGTAGGGTAGTAGGTGCATGCATGAATGGGCATACGCGGTTAACCGCGAATGCAATGTCTGGTCTTGTGATGATGGCATATTGTAGAGAACCAATAGTTTGTCTGTATAGCTTGGGGTCAGGGAATGGATCACCATGAAGGGTAAGAGGAACAAATGAGTTTACTAGTGTGGATACGCATTTGGATTCATGCATCTTGTTGCGAGTGACAATATCGTGAATATACTACTGTTGTGAGATCTGTAGGCCATGTGGAGACTTCAAGATTTGGACTCTTAGAAAATAAGGTAGATTCCCAAATCTTTGAGTGAAAATATATGATTCAACTCTTGAATGATTTGTTGAATAAGATGAGGATTGTTCCCTGTGATGATTAAATCATCAACATAAACCAAGATATAAATAGTAGCGTTAGTTGATGAGTGAACAAACAGAGATGTGTCTGAATGACAAGCACGAAAGCCCAAATCTTTGAGTGAAAATATATGATTCAACTCTTCTGTTAGCACACCGTTGAGAAAGGCATTATTGATGTCTACTTGTGGAATGGTCCAGTTTTCAGAGAGAGCAATGGAGAGGACCAAACGAATGGTTGTCGTTTTATGACGGGACTGAAGGTTTCAAAGAAATCCACACCTTCCTCTTTGACTAAACCCTTTTGCAACAACCTGTGCCTTGTAGCATTCGATGGTGCCATCTGAATGCCTTTTAATTATGAAAATCCACTTACAACCAACAATATTAGTATTAGGAGGACGGGGAACAAGTGTCCATGTCTTATTTCTCATTAAAGCATCAAATTCATTTTTCATTGCATTTAACCAAAAAATGTTTTGGAGAGCTTGGGGCGCATTTTTAGGCTCGGTGGTAGGTGGGCCAGTGGTGGTTGGAGTGGAGTTGGATGTTAAAAGGGCTTTCAGTTTGAGCGAGTTGGTTTTAGCACGAGTGATCATTTGATGTTTATTGTGGGCTGTTGGGCGAAAATAAGAAGGTAGATTTTGTTTGGCACAGGAGCTTATGGTGTGTCGTTGATGAGATGGACTGGTAGGTGAAGGTGGAGATGATGGATGTGTAGAGGTGTTGGGCGATGTGGAAGAATTGGATGACGACGGGGCAGATGTAAAAGAAGATAAGATAGGTGAAGATGTGAGGAATTTGGCTTGATCAAGAAGACACAAATACCCTTTGTGAGAAGAACTGTATCCTAAAAATACATAGGGAAGTGAGCGAAAGTCCGTTTTATGAGAGTTGTACGGTGTAAGAAGGGATAACAAAGGCATCTGAATGTACGAAGAAAGGCATAGTCAGGGTCTTTGTTGTAGAGAATGGAATAAGGAGATGAATAGTTTAATGTAGGGGTAATGGTTCGATTATGTAGGTAGGTTGAGGTTTTAAAGTCATGTTCCCAGTATTCCTGTGGGAGTGATGATTGAGCTAGTAAAGATAAGCCTTTATCAACAATCACTCTATTTCTGCGTTTCACAGCCCCATTTTGTTCAGACGTATAGGGATAGGAAATTCTATGAGTAATCACACAAGTTTGGAGGTAAGTAGAAACAGGGCGACATTCACCACCCCAATCAAACTGAACACATTTGATATCGGAATTAAACTATCTTTTAATCATAGTGCGGAAGTTGATAAAAGTTTGTAAAACTTGGGATTTGTGTGAAAGAAAATAGATCCAAATAAATTTTGTATAATCATTGACAAATAAAAGAAAATAACGATTGCCATTTATTGATAATAAAAGGGATGGACCCCATAGATCTGAATACAATAATTCAAATGGTTTAGAACAGGAAACATGAGTAGATGAAAGGTGAAATCTGTGACTTTTGCCCAATTGGCAAGATTCACAGATTGGTGACATTTTATTTGTGGAAATTGGAAGTTGAAAGTTAGAAACAATTCGGCGAAGTATGCGGTCATGGGGGTGAGCGAGACGGTTATATCATCCAGCTAAGGAGGTACGCACACAGGAAAGAGCCATGGTAGACGACTTGGTATGTTGAGGTTGAGCTAAACGGTAAAGGCCATTTTCAACTCTGCCTTGGATGATTGGTTTGCCCTGTAAGGTCTTAACAACACAATGATTAGGCCAGAATTCCTTGAAGACATTATTATCCTGTGTTAGTTGAGAAACATTGAGAAGATTTTAGTTAAACGAGGAGCAACAAACACTCTAGGTAAACACAATAAAGATAATGAAGTAGAGCCAGAATGAGTAATAAGTAAGTGATTACCATTAGCAACTTGCAATTTTTTGTCTTCAGTGTGTGGTTCTGTGATATGCAGCTTGTTGAGATCAAAAGTAACATGATCGGTGGCTCCTGAGTCGAAGTACCAAGAAGGGTCCATGACAGTTGATAGACTGGGGTAGTTTGCAAGATGAGCCTGTCGAGGTTTATAACGAGGGGTGGGACTCCGAGAGGGGTAGTCAATTTGATTACCCCGCTGCCAACAGTTGATGGCTTCATGGCCTGGTTTATTGCACTTCTAGCAATGCAGACGACGACGGCGAGGATCAGACCCACGATAGCTGGAATTTTGTTGTTGAGATGTGGTAGGGGAGCGGGAATGGGGCTGGTTGGAAGAAACTTGATTTGCCACCGGGAAAGAGGTGGGGTAAGTAGCAATAGATGTCGAGAGTTGGGTAACTGCTTGACGAGCAAGGTCCTGATCAATACGGGCTTCTTCTTGAAGAAGTAAGCCAAATAGGGCATCAACAGAAGTGGTGTCAGAATTCATGAGGAAAGCTAAAACAAAGTAGCTGTGGGAGGAGTCAAGACCATTGATGATGTAGGTAATGAGGTCGTCATCAGAAACATGGGTGAGATTCTCAGCCAAAGAGTCAGCGATATGGCGTTTCTTTTCAAGGTAGTCAAGCATAGATAATGACCCTTTGGAGAGCGTTTGAAGTCGAGTTTTGAGGGTCATCCGTTGTGCACGAGTGTGAGCTTGAAAAAATTGTTCTAGGGTTTGCCATGCCTGTTGGGAGGATGATGATCGAGCAATGGTAGCAAGCGATCGATCAGATAGGGTGGATTTCATCCAAAGGAGAACAAACTGATCCTACTTTTTCCAGGCTGCAAACGCTGGATTTGGAACAGGGACTGCATTATTAGGGATTGGAGCATCAACAATAGTAGGAGGAGCAATATTTTCTGTTGGTGGGAGAGGATTGAGAACAAAGGACTCGAGATCAAAGCATTCTAGGGCAGAGAGAATGGTGGTGCGCCAAATAGGTTAGTTGTTGCGATCTAGCTTGATGCTGAGAGTGGGAATTTGGAAGTTGAGGTTAGTAGAGGCGATCTAAAGAAGTTGCTGGTTTGTGGCGGACATGGTGGAATTGAAAAGCTCACTGGGGAAAAAAGGAGGAAAAAAGAAAAAAAAAAATGATGCGCAGGTCAGCGCTCTGATACCATTTAGAGACGAGAGAATACAATTGAAAATAGATGTTATGTATTCATCGATGAGAATTATATATATACACTAGGTTTAAACCCGTGGAAATCCACGGGTGATAAATTGAAATATAATTATAGTTTTTAATTTGTAACAAAAAAAAAATATGAAAGTTTAGAAAAAATGAAGAATAATGATATTAGCATTAATATGAATAAGTCAAATACAATAAAGCTGTAAAAATTAATAAATTAATATGATAGATGAAGTACGATACAAGAAAAGTAAATAAAAGATGGTAGAAAAGTAAATAAAAGATGGTAGAAAAGCATTGTTTATAAATTCCCAATTGTATCGTGATAAAAATTTAGTTTTGATTCCGGATGAGCAAACTTAAATTTTGAAGTATTTGGTGCGACGTTAGGTTTCTTGACGTAAATTGAACTATCCTCTTTTAAATAGCGCTTGAATTTAGGAAACCATTTCTTCACACATGATGCATGAATTTTCCTTCCCTAAAATAAATGAAATAATAAATATTTAAATATAATTGCTTATGAGTATGAATAATATAATTGCTTATGAGTATGAATAATTTTTTATAAAAATAATAATTGAATACATCCATCTTATACCTCCTCATCCATCAAAATCATTTCTATCGAGTATGTGTCGTTCGCATCAAATCTTGACTTTTGAGTCCAAAGACGTATGATCCAAACTTTAATTGTGAAATCGTCCTTGATTGAGTCAATTTCCTTTATAGGAGTAATATGTTCCATTGTACCTTGCAAGTTAAAAAAAAAATTACATTAAATTAGACAATTATAATCAGCACAAAGAAAAAAACAATCAAACAGTCAAGAAGAAAGTACATTGGTAGGCTGTTACGATTAAATTAGACAATTATAATATGCGTTTTTCCAGGTGAGTATTCATATAAAATATTTATTTCCTTAATTAAAACAACAAAAGATATATTTTTATTTATTTTTCCAATTTGCATAACTTTTTTTATTGATTTAATAAAGTTGCATACCAAATTGTTAGGCTGTTACGATTTCACCACCTAAAATATGTATATTTGTATTATAATATATTATCTTGTTAGTATTTCATGAATGCAATCAATAACACTTGTGTGCTTTGAATGCGAAGTTAGATTTAGCTTTACTATAAGTTTCAATCGATTTTGAAATTGAGTATTGTTCGCATTTGTATGAGTGTAGTCGATGAATCGATAAAGCAAGAACATATGAGTTTTGATTCGCAATTGGATTGATGATTGAGGGATGATTCGTGAAGAAAAACGCGAAGTCAAGGACTGTGAAATTGTTGTTTGCAAGAATTTAAAAACTCGATTGTGGAGTTGTTGATGCTCATTTTGCGAAAGTAAAACAATCGAGTGTTTGCATCTGTGAATCAATTTGAAGTCAATTGGGTTAATATTCGCATATGGGTTCAACATATGAATTTTTGATTTCGCAAGTTTAGAGTTCAAGAACTAAACTGTGTTCGCATCTGGAATGAAAATTTTGTGGTTCGCATTTGATTAATTAGGTTAAAATGCGAAGGTGATTAATGCGAAGGGATGCGAAGGGTGTAAGAATGAAGATCCGAAGTATTTCACAGTAGAATGCGAATTGGGGAAGAAAACAGAAATTTTCAAATATTGTCCCTGGAGTTTCGCATTTTTGGAAATAAATACTCAACTTCGCAAATGGGGGTCATAAAATGATGAAATTGCAGAATTTTTAAAGAGATACACACACATAGACAACCACACATATATTTAGAAAATTAAACTAAAAGATGATAAATTACAGATTATAGCATTGTTCTTTGAGAATAAATTACTAAAAATGGGATATAGTGTAACAGGAACTTTAAAAAGAAATTGATACTTTTTTGTTTATTATATAAACGGTTTGATAAATCAGACGAAATAATCAATTCTTTTGTTTATCATTTAAGTGTAGATGTTACCAAGAAAACAATGAGAAAATTACATATTTACTGATATACCCTTAAGGGTATATAATGAGAAAAAAACTAAAAATCGAAAACTAAACAGAAAAAACCTGTATATTTAACAAAAAAATTAGGATATAAACAGGAAAATCGTAAAGCACTGATTGATTTATATATTTAATTGTATCACTTGCAAACATACTTTTCAAAAACAGATATAAACATATACATACATATAGACAATAAAACATATATTTAGAAAAATAAACTAAAAGATGATCAATTCCAAAATATAGTATTGTACTTTGAGAGTAGATTCCTAAACATAGGATATAGTGTAACAGGAAATTTAAAATGAAATTTGTAATTTTTTTGTTTATTATTTAAACGGGTTTGATAAATCACATGAATTGATAATTTGAGTTACTTTTTCAACAGGTTTGTAGTTTATATGAATATGATGTTAAAAGAAACCACCAACTGATAAAAGTATTTTCAAGTTTTCAGAAAACGTGTCATGTAAGAAAAATCATTATGGAAGAATTATTGGTCTAACCATCCAAATACCCTAATTACGATTAAGTATTTAGATGGACCAAATCATTGGAGGAAGCAAATAGGTGTAGAAGAAATTGAATGGTCCTATGACTCTAATGTATCACATACAGTTATATAAGATACACATATTAAGAAAACCAAAAATCGACATACACAGATCGTGATTATATGTACCAGAATATACATAAAGAAATACCAATGTATCAAACTCTTATACATAACAGGTAAAAAAATAGAGGGAAAAGTGATGAAATCGATTAAGAATGTAGATGAAATAGAACATCTAAAAGGTAAAGAGCAATGTAGTTTTGCTGACCTGATGATGAATACGTGACCCTTAAAATCGTATTGACTTCTGAAATTGTATTGAAATATATCATCTCTTCCTAAACTGATTTCCTGATTTTTTGGGATTGATATAAAATGGAATTTAAATTGATTACCTGATTTATTGGGATTGATTTGATCTTCAATATTCCACCGAATTAAATTTGAAATTTCCTGATTTATATATTTACTGATTGACGATTTATGTTTCCTGATGTGTACAGTTTTATTTTTGAGAATAGAAGGGCAAAGTGGGAACTTCACTTATAATTTTTGAGCGGGAAAATGCAAGGGTGAGTGGCTAAGGGAATGCCAGGTGGCGTTTCTAGTACTGTTTTATTAGTAGAGAAGATATATATATATATATATATATATATATATATATATATATATATATATATATATATATATATATATATATATATATATATATATATATATATATATATATATAGAAAGTAACCTAACGTCTGATAAATGAGTACTAGTACCACGTGACTATAATACCTAAAGAATAGGACTCGTAAACTAATTCTCTTGACTAAATCTTGTTGACTAAGTTATTAGACGTTATCAGTGAATATGTACTTTTGTTGTTTGTGTGAATTGAAAAGCCAATAGTACAATTCAATATTAGAAAGGGATTTATTCTTCTCATTCCAAAAAAAAAGTCTTTCTCACAATGCTAAAATTAGTTGTGTTTATATGCAAATGTTTTATACATTTTTTGTTTTTTTCTTTTGATTAGATTATGGATACTTCATGGGAAAAATTAGAGCAAGTATTTGTAAAGTATTGTAAAGTTTGTTGCTATTTCATGTTTTATAATAAAAGACTATGAAATACGCTCCAACCCCCCACAACTTCAACACCCGCAACACGGAATTCTTTCCTAGCTCTTTATTATTTCTATGTTATTTTCACGTGCAATCTATCTGCACAATCTTTCATATTACATCACCCCAACAAGTGACATCTACAAAAATTGTCTTACTAGTTACAACACACCAATGTTTGACAATGCTTTCCATCTTGAATATTCATCACAACCATACTAACCACACTTTGGTTCTAGGTTTTCACTCGTACAATTGATATTTTTTGGGTGGAACCAACATCTGTATTTTCGTATTTTGCAAGTAGAACCAACAAATTTCATGCATCCCAATCCCAATCCTTAAACGATCAAAAACCAAACCCGATACCATACCCGAAACCCAACCTGAACCATCCCAAAGTGATAAGAGCTCCAAAACAACTGCAACTCAAGATCGTATTGATCCCTCTCCCCCTTAACCATGGTAGGGGTGTGCGTGATGCGGTTTTTGACTAAACTCGCACCAAAAACTGCAAAATCGATTTTTCCCTTTATAAAACCACATGGTTCGGTTTTTCATATGATATGGTTTTTAGTTTTTAAATGCGATTCGTTGTCTAATAGTTGTGGTTCGTTTTTTAAACCATATATATATATATATATATATATATATATATATATATATATATATATATATATATATATATATATATATATATATATATATATATATATATATATATATATATATATATATATATATACTTTGACTTTTAAAAACCGCAAAAAAAACATACACCTTATTAATTTTTTTTATTTGTTTTAACTATCTAAAACCTAAAAACAAATTGCAACTATTAGCAACTATCCAATACATTTCAGTTATCCATTGTAACTATCTCTCAACTATCGAACACATTTCAGTTATCATGATAACTATAGAAACTATTGACCAAATAATCCATCCTATATTATTGCTTTAGAATGATTAATGTGATTACTCTTTATAGAATACTGAACTAAATAATCAACCAAGAAAACTATGAGCAAATGACATACAAACAATAGACCACATTTTATACAAATGATTATTCCAAATTTTATAACGATCAAGAATTATTTGTTTTTAAGCTTTAAAAACAAGTAATTCTTTCATTAATTTTTAAAGAATGATAGCTAATCCTACCATAATCTTTCATTAATTTTTAAAGGGTGATATATTCTTAGTAAAAAAATATAATTCATGCAACAAAAAAATATGATATACACGGTAAACATCAAATTGATAAATGCCTCAGATGAAATTCGGCTAAGTTTAGCAATACTACTTTAATAGAGATGGAAACGGGACCGATGAGTACCGGGGACCCCAATTCCCCTTCTTATCCCGGAATCCTCATTCCAATCCTTATCTACATTCTCATCCCCATTGGGGAATATAAACGAATCCTCATCCTCATCCTCGGTCAAACCGAATACATATTTTGAATTTTCCAACAGCTATGAGTTTTATTTTATTTTATTTTATTTTTTTATTTTTTTTTTTCAATCCGTATACTTTAATATGAGAAAAGTTTACTTACAAGTTGATATATTAGTTAAATGTTTAAATTATTCACAAATTATGTCAAGATATATCAATATTGTGTCTGGATTTATGTAATCAGCTTATATTATGAGTTATGACCATTCACATATAACTTATAAACAACTTAAGATATGAAGTTTTTGCAAAATATGCAACTTGGTTTCTCAACTTATTTATTTTCGATTCTTCGATAATGACAAAATATTAAAGTTTTGCAAAATAAAATGCGAAACACATATTATAGTCAACTTATTTCTTTTCAAATTTCAGATATTTATACGTAGCAACTTCGTCTCATCTTTTCAACTTTTCATTATTTCACAATAGTCCTCTCTTCCTTCTTATTTTTAAGAATACCCATTTCTCATAGGCACTGCAAAAGAGGGAAGACCCTATTTTTTTTATTTTCTTTTCAAACAGCTATATTTTATATTGTCAAAATACTATAATTATGATACTTTACACGCTTAAGAGTTTATACGGAAAAAAATAAATAAAATGATCAAAGAATGTTGGATCCTTCCCGTTTTACACTGTACCCTGTAATATAGCAAAATGATGGTTTAACAATTTTACAAGGTCCTCTCTCATTTTACCTTATCACATATGAAATGGCAAAACGAGGTCTTGTTGATCATTTCACAAGTTACAAGTACTCTACCTATTTGTAGGTATTACAAAATGACAAAGTAACGTAGTTTTGACAATTTAACAAGTTTCTCTATCATTTTGCAGTGTCCCCTGCAAAATGGTTGAGTTCTTTACCATTTAAGAAGTTTCTCTATCATTTTCTTAATTTTTAGCTTATTTCATATAAATTGTTTAAGAAAAATGATAGTTTTTTTTTTCTTTCAAATATAAAGCAGTATCAACTTAGAAAATAATAGATAAAACACTTTATTGTAAATAATTTAAAAATAATATTGCATGTCAAAAAGGCATTTCACACATTTACAATATAAATGATTAATTTATAATATTTAATCAAAAGGGCAGTCATCCTGTCATTAATCATAATCCCTCACATTTTGTTTAGTTTGAAGATATCTCATTAAATATTTATCCTTTTTAATAAATAAAACCTAAGAACATCTCCAAGAAAGTACAACTTATTAAGATTTAAAATTATTGTTCCATCATCATTTTAATAACTTAACCTATAATCAAATAATCACTCAAACGATTAATCTTTTTTTATTTTATAAAAATTCAACTAATTTATCTATATGTATCTAAAATGTTCTATAAAACCCCTTTTTTAATTATTATTTTTAAACACACGATTATATTTTAATTTTATTAAAAATATTACAATACATTGTTTCAAAAGAAATATATTACAACATATCGTTTGGAAAATTTAGAATTAAAAAAAAAAAAAACTATTACAGAATTGTCATAAAAAATAAAGAAAAAATATATATAATCATTATAATTTTATATTTCATAAATAAAATGTCACTAAATATTTAATACAAATAATTAATAAATAAATAATATTTAAAACTAAAATATATTTAATGGGGTAAATGAAATATGACTAAAGTACGAAGAAGTTAAATGACAAACCATAGAAATATATCGACGACACTATATATATTGAGTGTTCAATAAAAAAACGAATAAGTTTTATATTCTAATGATAATAAGTTATTAACAAGAAAAGTTCATAATAATATATTGGGAAGTTCTCATTAAAAATGTTCTAATAATGTTATATCCTATTTCAAAAACCTTCTAAATTATTCATGATTTTAGTGAATCTTATAAAATCACGAAATACTTGGAATGATCTTCAAATATACAAATTGCTCTAAGCGAAGTTTGAATCCTCCTTAATTAATGAAAGTTTTTTTTTTTGCCACATGTCAATCTCTTATGAGTTTTGACACTTGTCATTTTGTGGTATTTTTGAAATAAATATTATCCACTTATCAATTTTTGATTTGTTTCAGTTTTTAAAATTAAAGTCATATATAATTATATATGTAAAATATTAAATATCATATATATATGATATTAAATTGCAATAAATATGTTTCTTCCTTTCTTATTTCAAAGTTGTACATTAAAAAATATTTTCTGTTTACACTTTAATTTAATGTTTAATCTTTTTTTTAAATCAATCCGTGTAATACACGGATCTCACACCTAATATTAAAATATTTTAATACCAAGACAATATTATGGTATTTAAACAATGTTACAGAATTGAATTTTGTTTTAAATAGTTGAAAGCTTTTGAATTGTGTAAAATTAAATAAAATAACAACCTTTTCAAAAAGATAAATATATTTTTAAAGATAATTCTGGAAATTGATTAAAAATTTTCAATAGCTTTTTTCTTAAACACTATATGAGATAATTTTTAGATTTGAAACTTTTTGTTTAAATTAAAACTAAATGCTCGTACTCTCAAACAAAACTTTTTTTTTAAATCGAGTGTTTTTGTTAAAAACTAAAATTAGAAGCTCCCAAACACATCATAATATTTTGAAATTCTTTGTTCTTTTCAACGAATTTGTAGACAATTTTTTCCTCTTCGTGGGATTGATTATAATTTGGTTATATACTTCTATAAAGATACGAGGCTTGAGTAATTAGCCAATGTTTAACCAATATGATATATGAAACTATAAGTATGAGACTTGAATTGAATACAAAGATGAGTGAAATAACCTCTTTCACATAATATTTAATTTAGTCACTATTAAAAAAATACATACTATATATTACAAACCTTTGAAACATGAAGAGATACCTTACAGGCTTACATCTTCTTTTATTCATACAATATTATAGTTATAAACTTATAAATAAGGTATGTTGGATTAATCATCCATACATCAAACATTAATAAGTTGGAATAGTGAGGGAATCAAGGTGACTACACTCAAAAGGCCACGAACAGTGTTCCCAAACAATAGTAGTGGTGCTTGTAGAAATCCAGTTGATGGTAGGCTTGAGTTACAACTGGAAAGTGGTGAAGCAACAACAACGTTGCAAGAGGATAGAATACTAGTAAGAAGAAACTGAAGGGGATTCAGTACGATGTTAAATCCTCCCAATCCATTTGTTATGGCTGACGCTATCACATTGCCACCACATGTTACTTGGACTAGAGCATCTGAATGTCAATCACAAAACAAGAAACACATATAAATGATTAATTATATCTTGATTGAATGTTAGCGAGAAAAATATATATTCTCTGGAGATACTATATAATTTAAGATTTCTGTTGCAATACGAAAGAAACTAAGCAATTGTTTATAAGCTTAAACCTAAGAGATAAAAGATAAAATAAAGACAAGTGCAATCCTAATCCTAAGAAATTTAATCTAGGAAGTTTTAAATCATGAAAGCAGTGAATCCTATTAGAATTTAGTAGTTACACGTGCTCAAAGGAAAACAGTAACTTACTTACTTTACTGACCCCCTTGAAAATTACTTGTATCAAGTTGTACAGTTTGCAACATCTCATGTACATCTACCATATATTAACCACTTTGGACAATCCTTCACAAGGACTTCCCAAAGGGGTCATCCATCATGTTACTTACTACTCTTGCACAATTACACTTAACTGTAGAGTTTTTAATAAGATATTTTTATATCATATACTAACATAACTTACTTGAAAATGGAGGTGTAGGGGTGGCAACATTAGGAATAATGTTGCCATTAGTAGAGCAGAAGATGGTTCCGTTGATGTTTATTATGCCGAGGAGACCAGAAAGTCCGGGAATTCCGAGAATTTGAGCTTCAGCTTGTGATGTTGCTACCAAAAGGGCCACCAAAACGATCATAGATTTGAAAGCCATTGATATAAATTGAAGAGCTAAGTGAAATGCTTAATATAACGTTGTGTTCCCTATTTATAGGCTACATTGTCGTTTTCTAAGACATCTACATGCATCTAAGTGATATTTTCTCTTGCTAATCAAAACAATACCATGGAATTTTGCCATGCAAGTGGTGTAGTATAAACGTACACATCGTATACACTTGTGCCTTTGAAATTTCTTACTTGTCATGGTTCCTAAAAAACATATTGTATAACTATACCGTCATGTTGATGTTTTCCGTTTGTTTCTTTCATAATTGATTTAAATCCGTACTTGAAAGAATTTTCTGTTCTAGTAAAAAAGTAAAAAACAGCCATTGCTTGTTATGTTTTAGATTTTATATCTTGTAATCTAGTTAAGTGATTTTGTTGCATGTACTAAACAAAGTGACAAAAAGATATGTTGATGTTTTAAATAACGTCATTTGTCAATAATAACATTATAACAACTTCACTTCCATTCGTAATCAAATTGATTATAAGTTGAAAATCTAAGGGTTCAATTAGACATATCACTTGACAATTTGTGAACATGTAAAGATTGGTAATGATTTTGTTTACATTCAACCAAAGCAAAGATTATATATGTGAAAGGAGACATTTTAATTGTAAGCTATCAAGAATTTGTTGAGAGTAATGATTTTGCATAGGAAGATTATATGGATAAACTAAAAATGTTACATAACATAATTTGTGCAATTTTCAAAGTCACACACATGCATCCATCTTACGTTATTAATAATGACTTAGTGTAAAACTAAAACTTATGTGTAACTTATTTAATCAACTATTAGGAATATATGAATCGATCAACAACGTTATTTTCTTCAATGCAAAATGTACATAGTCAAGAGAACCAAGTTGAAGATGCACGCCATAGATTTTGTGGGCATGAGTCTACCTATTTTCATTCTGGTCCAATGATTATGTGCACAAGTCAAATTTTATTTTTTGAAGTTAAATTCCATGAAGGAATTCGTTGACAATTTGTTCATCTAAACACGAGATTCTCTAAATAAATCATAATTATAAATTTATAATTCAACCAACATTACTCATTATCTTTTAATATCTCCAACTAGTTGAACCTTAATTTATATTAATTTAACTAGGTGTTATTATTGATGTAACGGAACTTTAATTTGTATTGTTAAAGGAAGCAGAACATATTTCAAGCATTTAAATGTTGCATTTTGGGCAACTACTACGCTCTGACCTCTATTTAGTATTATTGGGATGGTATGATATTTTTTTTATTTTATAGAGAAATTTGTACATTTGATGATTTTGACAAAACAAATTGTAGTTTTAAATTAAAATCAGCGACCAAGTCCCATTTAGGGGTGTTTGTAAAAAAAAAAAAAAAACTTATTGGTTATTAGTTTATAACTTATTAAATTATTAGCTTATAAGCTAATAAGTAAGTGTGGGGTAGCTTATGAAAAAATGATTTATTGAAGATTCCCTACTAGAATAAGTTATTTTTCATAAAAATATTTTTTTTAACTTATAATGGTGTGAAACCATTAATAAGCTATTGTTTTAAAAAGCTTAACTAAACACCCCCTTAGGCTTTACAAAAATGGGCCTTTCGGATATAATTTATCAAAAAAAAAAATAGTCATTTGTGTTAATAAAATTACAAAACAATTTTTTTAAATATAAAATATTTCAAAACAAGTCCATTTGATTTAAAATATTATAAAAATAGGCCCGGTCTTTGTTTTAACTCAAAAAGACATCAAGATGCAGTTTCTCATGTGAAGCTTCACCAAAACGAACATGGATCGGGATCACACATCAAAAGTGAGTTACTACAGTCCCTCTTTTACGGTTTTAATATTTGGGAGAGAATATATGTATGCCTATTAAAGTTTGATGATTTTCAAGTGTTATATACAAAATAGCATCATACTTTCTTATTGGTCAAAAGTTTATGAAATAGCAATCTAAAAAAGTGATAAATCACCAGTAAATCTATTAAGTTAAAGTAGATTGTTAAAAGATGATGTATTTATACCTTACGTGAAATATGAATATAATTAATAAGAAAATTCACAGGATTATAAGTAGATTACTATAATAACACATGTTGATATTATAAGTCACAAAAATGATGATTATATATATATATATATATATATATATATATATATATATATATATATATATATATATATATATATATATGTTAAAGTATCTCATGAAAGCATGGAAAGATATAAAAATGACCAAAATATATTCATGTATAAAATGAAAGTATGTTGTTATAATTGATGGATAAACCAAGATTATGAAAAAATATAATTAATAGTTAAAATTATGGAAAATTAACTTTTAATATATATATATATATATATATATATATATATATATATATATATATATATATATATATATATATATATATATATAAGTTATGTAAAAATGAATGTAAAATTTATTAATATATTTTATCTTAACTATAAAATATAATTCATTATTACTAATATATTGATTTCTATTGCAATAAATAACGTGATCGACTTCAAGACTTAAGAGTCATTATTTGCAAAATAATATATTGTATTAATCACATGAATTATAAATATCATGAAAATTGTTGGTTTCATGTTGCTTGAAACCTAGAAAATGTTATAAAAGCAATTATTACGTTGCCCAGATTTTTTCATAGCATACAAAATAAATTTAAAAATCTATTAAGTTTTGCATAACTCAGATACCAAAAGACTTCAATCAAATATCATTCCTAAACAACAAAATCATAAATATTCAACAATCTTATAACAGGAAGTTTAGGACTAGGATGCCTAGACACATTGTTAGGATCCAATACTCGAGGGTCTCCCTGTAAGTGTCACGTTGTTTCTAAGACATGATTTAGGTTCGTTTCCTAAGCCATTTGGGTTACGTTGTTGGGTATACTAAGATTGGGTCCTGGTGGAAAACCCTTTATTTTCATAACCATTAATCCGCAGAGAACGACTAACGACAAGTATAAGTGTCATGTTATTGACCTTATATGGTTTGACCGCCCGCCTGTGAGTTGCTAGCTAGAACTAAGTCTGACGAGACAGATTTTGGCGTTGACGTTAGTACCATTGAACATTTCACGTGTTATAACAGGGTGAATGGCTTAAGCATGAACTAAGTCTGACGAGACAGATTTTGGCGTTGATGTTAGTACCATTGAACATTTCACGTGTTATAACATGGTGAATAGCTTAAGCATGCCCTATTAAGGTGTCAGTGTAACGCTTGAATTTGGGTATATTTCATTATTTCCCTTGCTAATTTAAATTTTGCATTTTTGGTCCTTGTGTAGTATGCGGGGCGTACCACATGGTACTCTTAGCGTACTCATGTGAGGCCATTACAGGGTTCCGAACACATACGCAGGGCATACGTATGGATTATTGAAACCCTAATTTTCAGGGTTGGACACTATATAAACTCATTTATGGCTCATAAAACCCTCATGTCTCAGCCTTTATAGGCCTTATAGCCTCATATTCGAAACTCTAAACCTTTCTTTTTTGTTTTGAGCTCAATGTGTCCATTTTGGTGTGCTTTGGTTCATAATCAAGAAGAAGGAGCTTAGTTCAAGATTTTTAATCAAGGAAGAGCTTGTGGATACTAATTCTCTACTTCATTTCCAACTTATTTGAGGTAAAAAGCTATGATCTTGTTC
This sequence comes from Lactuca saligna, assembly GCF_052625555.1. Taxonomy (NCBI): domain Eukaryota; kingdom Viridiplantae; phylum Streptophyta; class Magnoliopsida; order Asterales; family Asteraceae; genus Lactuca; species Lactuca saligna. Next base: position 152,967,050 of record NC_136422.1, read on the forward strand.
ATTTGTGGCTTAGATCTATTTATCTGTCTCTCTATCTCTCTCTCTCTCATTCTCTCTCTCTCTCTCTCTCTCTCTCTATATATATATATATATATATATATATATATATATATATATATATATATGAGTTTTGGACCCCTTTTTGACCCCATTAATGAGATCTAGTGGTTTGATACCACTCCAGGAGCTTTGAGTTGCCACTCTTAGTGCTTCTAAGGTTCAAAGTCCATAAAGTTAGCACCATTAGAATTTAGAATCACCCATGTATAAGATTGTGTCCATTTAGTGAAAGAATAGTGTTATATCTTAAAGTTGGGTTCTTTTAGGGCATGCAAAGTCATCAAGTTAGCAACTTTATGGCACTGGACACTTATGAGGATTCAAATCTGTGGTTTGGACTTCTGGACTTAAGCATGAAGTGCTTATGGGGGATTTTGACTTAATGGGTGAGTACGTTGGGCATACAAGTTTGTACGCACGGCGTACAAGCCATTTAGCGTGTACGCTTAGCGTACAGCTGAGTACGCCTTGCATACTCAGTCTAATGGTTTTTTGCCTGTTGGTATTCGAGATTGGGATTTCTTTTGGGCTTGGGTGTTTGAGTTCTTGTTGGGACATCTGAATGTAAGTGCTTGGACTAGGATAATTTGTGGGCCTTAGGGTAAGGCCCATGTATGTATTTGAGCCCAATTTAGAAAATTAGGGCATACACGGGCCTTGGATGGTTGATTGTGATGTTTGATTCAAGTGCTCGATCTTTTGTATCATCATCCTTTTTTCGCGGGTTTAGTATCGCGCAAGAGACTTTGAGCAGGCCCTTGAGAGTCTCTATACCTGATGAGTCACTCAAAGATACCATCTAGCGGACATAGAAATATAACTCCCTACCTGGTGTTGGCTGCAGGTCTCGTCCCCCTCACCGGAGTACGTGCGCGGCACTTAGAGCACTTATTTCTATTAACAACTTTTAGCTCTAATTGGAAAGCTGGAATCAAGGATCAAATACGTTGCATCTATTTACGGACTTCAGAGCTCGACAAAACAGTTGTGTCGAATAACAGTCCTAGAGACTTTATGGTGAGGTTACGCTTCTTAGTTACCATGTCCTGACATTTTATCGACATTAGTGTCACGTAACACTCTTTAGCAGCCTCGCTCTGCATAACATTGTCGGCAACAATTACGCTGCATCACACCGACCGGATCACACTCCTCTCAATGAAGGGGTATCAAGTCAGTTCAAGCTGCATAAGCAATGTTTGGCTCATTGCACAACCCCATGGCTCCTGTGGGCGAGGTTTAGTCATTCTTTTTATTCTTTGATGCATTGGTGCTTTGTCTAGTCCTATCCGATTGTCAACAGTTCAATCACAACGGACTAGAGGGACTTGACAACGCACAATTTATTTGACTAAGTCTAGTCTAATGTCATTGGTCGCATACCAGTCACATCGGACTGAGGGGACTTGATGATATATGGTCCATTAGCACGACCTAGACTGCTCTAGCGTGTCGGCCTGGCCTGGCACGTTCCTGCCAGCCTTGCGTGATGCTCTCCTGCCAGCCCAACCTAGATCTCCATTGCCAGCCTTGCTAGGGACTCCCCTGCCGGTCCGGCCTGGCGCTCCCTTACAAACCTTTCCTGGTGCGCGCCCGCCAGCCTCGTCCGGCGCCTCCGGGCGGCTTTGCGCAGCTCCTTGCTAGTTGGGCCTGAATTGGGTTGGCCCAAGGCCTGACCGAATTCCTCTTAACCTAATTATCCCCTATAAATAGAATAGTTCTTCCTCCATGGAGAGGAACTTTTCCCTTTGGCTCAGCCGCCACACTATACTTCGACCGGGTGGCTCATCCGCCACCCGCCGTCGTCAGCCACCATACACCAACACCAACACCAAGATGGTTCTCTCCAGCTAAGGAGAACTATCTTAGGTCTACCTATTGATCTAACTTGATTGTCGAAGCCTGCTCTCGGGGCACAGTCCATGGGGCGGTTCTAACGCATCTCTTTGATTGTGACTAGGAGATCTCTTCACCATAGCTACCACCAAAAGAAGAGAAAACCATAAGATGCATCGAAGTTCTAGGTCGCATCATAATCCAATGCCACATTTCACCCATTTTAAGTTTCAACTTCCAAAATATCGATAAAAAATTTAACAAGTAACATACAAAGTAAATCATTACTATGAAGATCATAGAAATTGTATGAGCTCAACTGCAAAGTTTCCCTTCTTGGTTTTGTTCACTTCTCCTATCTGTGCAAATGCAAAACACCAAGGTGTTATTTGACAAAACCAAAAAAATGTGTGTTGTTTCTTTTTTATTTAATAAAGTTATACATGTGTTTCTTTTTTTGACCTAAAAAAAGGACTTAACATAGAAAGTTTGGAAAATGATGTGCAATCTTGCACTTGATATGACATCAATCCTCATAGAAGCCTCTACTGTTTTGAACGTTTTAGTCCTACAAAAAAAAAGAGCGAGTTTTATGTAGGACAAGGTGCTGCTAATAAAAAACCCCATAGACACCCTTTATCATAATTTTTATAAAAATTCAACCTATAATCAACTTCTTGTAATCAACTTTTTTCGGAAAACAATGCAATTTCAACCAATTAAAATATTTCAAAATTTAATTAGGGTTGTCTAAATGGTAAAATGGGGTATCTTTTTAGCCAACCCCTTCTTCAAAACCTGCGAAAGAAACAACTCAAATAAGGAATTTTATATCAGATATATTTAAATCAAAATAAGCAGAAAACAATGCATTAAAAGGGGAGAGTTAGCGATCAACCAATTCACTAACGATAATTGTGAAACCTACAAACAATGGTGTTGAGGGTGTGGTAACTGTAAATGATAGTGATCGAGGATTTAATGAGCATGATACAATCCAATCGTTCGTCTCTGTCCCTTTCCCAGTTTACCACTTTCCCATTTCCCTAAAATCGCATATCACAAAACAAACGCACACCACTGAATGTCCTCTCGATTGACCGCTCGACGCCGACTCTCCACCACTCCGCATTCGCCTATAACTTCTAGCAATTTTGCCTTACCCTCCGTCTGTATTCGGTTGTTGATCGAAGGTAATAAGGTTACAAAGCTTTTTCCTTTTCCCCTACCCTTCTTCCTTTTCCCTTTTGTCAATAAATCACTGAAAAAATGTATTAAAATATGTGAGCTTGTATTCAAAGAAACAATATCATTATAAATACTTGTAGAATTACATAATATGGGGTGTTTGTTTTTCCTTTTAAATCAACTTTTTGACTTTTAACTTTTCCAAAAAGTTAAAAAAAAATCCAGAAGTAGTTTGGTAAGTGGAAAAGTACTTTTAAAAACAACTTTTACCAAAGCACAAAAACTAGCATTTGCAAAAGTTACACATCCGTGACTTTTTGTGTCTTTTTGAACTTTTGAGGCTGAACAAGCAAAAGAAATCTCAAACACTTTTTAAACAACATCTTTTGGATAAAGGTCTTTTACAAAAAGTCCTTTTATAAAAATGACTTTTCCCCTTGAAAAGGAATCTCAAACACCCCCTCAGTAGCGTTTGATTGTATGAGTGACAGTGAATAGAAATCGGAGAAAACATTGTTTTTTCTCTCTCTGAATCGATTTCTGAATACCACAACTAAAGACCGACCAGAGAAACAAAAGGGTTTTTTTTGGACTTAGGTTTCCAGAGAACATCACCATAACGTATCCTGTTGTTCGCCTCGTAATTGATATGTAGCCATTTATAGATTGATAAAGGGAACACAAGTAAGGATTGAAGGTGAGTGATCCGGGCAACTCCAATTTAGCGATTTCGGTGTCTCTGTCGACGTTCTTGTGAAGAAGGTGGGCAGTGTGGAAGGAAAGAAGTAGAGATAAACCCTTGCAATCAACAAACATTTATCAATTTAGAACCATCGGGGAAGAAATTATACGACTTCTTGATTTAGGGCTCTTGGAAGTCGATAGAGAATGGGAGTCGGTGGGTTTTTGGGAAAGTAGGAATTGGTGGATGATACAATGAAAAACGGAAGAATGGTGGGAGCAGCTAATGTAATTAACACACATAGACGATTAGCGGTGGATCGGTAAAGTTAATCCAAAAATGCTTCTCTTTTAATCTATTATATAATATATTAAGGATATGTCTAGTTGGTTGACTGCTACCTAATTTATTAAGTTTAAGTTATAAGATATAGAGTAAATTACACGAATGGTCCCTATGGTTTAGGGTAATTTGCATGTTTTGTCCCTAACTTATTTTTTTAACTTGGAAGGTCCCTACTGTTTGTTTTTGTTACGAGCTTGGTCCCTATCTTACCTAAAAAGACTATTATGCCCTTGATTTTTTAATTTATTTAAATAAACACTCCCCTAATCTCACCCCCTCACATTACCTCACCTACCCCATCATTTTTTCCTCTTTAAATAATAGTCTTTTTAGATAAGATAGGGATCAAACGCGTAACAAAAACAAATCATAGGGACCTTTTGAGTTAAAAAAATAAGTTAGGGACCAAACATGCAAATTACCCCAAACCATAGGGACCATTCGTGTAATTTACTCTAAGATATAAGTTATTAAAGTGGGTTTTAATAAAAACTAATATATATTAAAACTATATACAATTACATATAAAAAATTAATTTATATAGATTTATAAAGTTTGAAAAGGTTGAAACCACAAACCAAACCGTTCACTGGGGTTTCAAAAATTTGAAACCGTAAGTCAAACCATAAAGAAAAATACAAACCATGAAATGAAACAAATGTCCGATTAATCCCATCACCCTATGTGTTTGTTTTAGACCACACAGTATGAAGGTTTTCATTACGCATATGTATCCTTTGTTGATCCTATGTGGAATGGATTTTCACTAGTGAACACCACCCTAAAGCATAGTGGGTGTGTTGTGGAGTGGTGGCTACCACAAAAGATCACCAAAACCTTTGTGTCTATCTCTCTTTTCCTTTTTTCTCCTTCTCTCTCTTCTTCATTGGTTCTTCACTAGTTCTTCACTTTGTCGCTATATATTATATGTAGTTATTCAATATCGGACATTAAAAATATATTATAATCTCTTTAGTTGGGGATACAATAACATGAAACATGTTTACAAATAATATTTTTTTTATATATAAAACACTTTTTTTGGGGATACTATAGTACCCCCAACGCCCCATATAGCTCCGCAATTGGATGATATGAAATTGTTTTCACTTGTATATGTGTTGTAAGGATACCGGATAGTAGGGGTGTTCATGGGGCGGGTACCTCACATACACTAACCGAACCTAAACCGAATTGCTTATAAACCCAAACTGAACTGAACCGTATAAACACGGATAACCATGGTTTGGTTCACGGATAACCGCTAAATGTAAGCATTTAGTAAAACTATAAACTTAAATATAAACCAATTATATGTTTAAAAATAATTGTTCGTCTAGCGACCAAAGTAATTGTGACTTGCGAGTGATCTGCCAATCTTGAATTTCGCTAAGGATCAATTTGAAACAATCATGAGGTCTCTGTCTTCATATTATATATATATATATATATATATATATATATATATATATATATATATATATATATATATATATATATATATATATATATATATATATATATATATATATATCCTTATTCTAATCATACATCATACATACGTATAAAGATAGCATTTTTTCTTGAATCTCATACATTTGAAACCCCCATTTTTTTTCCTTTCACCACATTCATTTGAAACTCTCATGACTTTTCAATTTCTTTATAATAATAATTATAATTTGGTAATTAGGTTAAATAAATATCAAATCTAAAGTGTATTCATATATAAACTAAATTTCAATATTAAAATAATTTCTTTAATTCTACTTATAAAATTATGTTTTTTAACTTTTAACATATTATACTTAATTTATTAGTTTTAATATATTGTTGAATGTAAACCATTATCATTTTAAAGGTAAAATTTTTGAACAATAGTTAATAAGATTTTATTTAACTTAAACAACCCAAAGATTATTTTATAAATAATTAAAAGTGATAAATTGTAGTGTCTTTCTAATAATGATTATAAGTTGGTTAATAAGATTAAATAAATATCAAACCTAAAGTGTAATCATAAATAGACTATTTCAATTTTAAAATAATATGTTTACTTCTATTTATAAAGTTATGTCTTTAAATTTTAACATATTATACTTAATTTATTAGATTTAAAATGTTGTTGCATGTAAACCATTATCAGTTTAAAGTTATAATTTTTGAATAGTTTAGATAAAATACTTAAATTGTTAATTTAAATATAACATTACAATGTCAACTTAAATATAAATTTCAGTTTCACTAAAAAAACCAAATAATATTTTGTAAATAGTTAAAAGTGATAAATTACAGTGATAAATGCAAAAACTAAATTGTAATATCAGTTTAACTAAAATATTTCCTAAATATATTTATATGATCGTTAAAAATTTCAAATAAGTATCTTAAAATAACTTATAATAACAATAGTTAAAAATAACTCTATATAAATGATTATATTGTTACCTTTAAAATCAAAAAAATAATGTTTGATGTTTTAAATAGTTATAATGATAGAAATTAAAACATTAAGCAAATATATTTTAAAAAATTAGTTAAAAATAACAACTATAAATAATATTAAACCGTATATAATATTTAATTTTATTGATATGTAACTCGCGAGTAAAAATCATTCAAACGAATGAGATTATGACGTTATAATAGATTTATATATTATCATATAATTCAAAATAGTCAATATATTATATCAAATTAATATACGAATTATTATATCAAATTTAACAAGAATGTTAGTGTTATATTTTAAAAAATATTTATTTGTAAAGACTTCAACTATATAGGTGTTTCTGCGCATTACAACGTCAACTCAAATATAAATTTCAGATCCATTTAAAAAAACTAAAGAATATTTTATAAATAATTAAAAGTGATAAATTGTAGTGATAAAAGCAAAAACTAAATTGTAATTCAATTTAACTAAAATATTTCTTAAATATGTTTTTATAATCGTTAAACAAATAAGTAGCTTAAAATAACTTACAATAACAATAGTTAAAAACAAATCTATATAAATGATTATATTGTTAGCTTTAAAATGAAAAAAACAATGTTTGATGTTTTAAATAATTATAATGATAGAATTTAAAAAATTAAGCAAATAAATATTAAAAAATTAATTAACAATAAAAAAAAACTATAAATAACATCAAATCATATATTATATTTAATTTTATTCATGTGTAACTCGCGGGTAGAAGTTATTCAAACGATTATTATATCAAATTAATCAATTTATCATATAATTCAAAATAATCAATTTATTATATCAATTTAGTATATACAAATTATTATATCAAATTTAACAACAACGTTATTGTTATATTTAAAAAATCATATATTTGTAAACACTGCAACTATATAGGTGTTTCTGCGCAACGCACGGACATTCGCCTAGTAAATGAATAGTTTTAATCTCCTCTTGCCAAGTGTCACTTTAATATAACTTCTCATTTAATATTATGCCATATGTCATATAGATATATTAGACAACTCATTTTAAAATTCAAATTTATATTTTCTAATTATATGTTAAAATTGAAGTTATAATAACTTTAAAATTTTGATATATATCTCTTAATTTAATAATTTATTTAAAATAATTTTATGAAAATTTAATTAATTTTATAACTCGTGGTTCCCACGGGCTAAAAACTAGTGTGTGTGTGTGTGTGTGTGTGTATATATATATATATATATATATATATATATATATATATATAGCTTTAGGTTCTATGGAAAACAAAAAACCCTAAAAATCATAAAAATACATAAAAAAATACTTAGAGATCACAAGACTTTTTTTTGAATTTTTTTTATAAAAAATCGCAGCTTTTTATAAACATTCGCTGAAAAAAAAAAAATAATAATTTTTTTTTTATAAGGAATGTTTGTTCTTCTTAAGATAATGATTGCATATTATATATTTGTTATGAACTGGACTTACAAGAACAAATTCAATAACATAAACAACAACCAACAGCTTCAAATATTGATTGATAACCTTAAATATAACCAAAAGATTACAAGAACAATTGATAGGATAGCTTATTCGAGATAGCTACTCTCCCAAGGAATACATTCCAGATTTCACAAAAAGATTGATACCTCACTACCTGCCTACTACCCTCTTCTTATACTATCTGACAAAACAGTTAAATACTATAAAATACCTAAAATGCCCCTCCTACTAATAAGATACCCTTTAATTAGATGAGTTCCCATGTTACCCCTAACTTACTTATTTGCCTAATATCAGAGGTATAACAATATTGTTGTTGGAACTCCTGGTCGTTTGAAAGACTACTTAATAGAAATGGGAGTATGCCAGCTACAAGAGGTCTCTTTTGTGGTAACAACATCTTATTGTTATTGTCCTATGAAGGAATAAACAGTTGATCAAATTTTCTTTTTTCTTTTAAAAAAAAAAAAAAAATCAATCATAACGAGTGTAAATTCTTTAGTAAAAGGCATATCTTGAATCATAACAGAGTACTGTACTGGTCTTTGTTTTGTACAAGAAGGAAGCATCCTGAGTTGAGAGTATGTTTGTTGCAAAGAAGGTATTTGACTGGTGTACCAAAATATCAACTGTAAAATGACTCATTTCTTTCTATTACAACATTGAATTTTTACTTTTTTTTTCTTCCTAAAGTAGTGTAACCCCATATGTGAAAGATCATGTTTTTAAGAACAACAGCTTGTGATTAAACTCAAGGGAGTGTTAGTACTTAGTAGAATATAAAAAACTGCATCACTTTATCATAAAGACACTAGAGTGGCTTAAAATAAAACAAATAGTACCCCCTACATTATAGCTCTTTGCTTTCTTTTCATTCCTCAGATTTACTTTCATCAGGAGAAGGGGGAAACATTTGCTTAATCAACTCCACCAATTCACCCACATCTTCACCAAGGCGTGACTCAAGATCCTCTATCAGGGGGTCGATTTCCACTTCACAAGTCGGCCTAATGTTGATGACACTTGTCATCTCAGGGTTTGAAAGCTTGTAAGGTTTACATTTTGTCACAAACTCAACAATGCTTTCTCGTGTTTGACTGGAACCCACGCTTTTCTGTAGATGGTCATAAACCTTGAATTCTCAAGGTTTTAGGGGCGCAAGCACCTTTGTGGGATCTTTTGCAGCCCCTCTACAACGTAGGAAATCCAGCACTTCAAAATTTGTAAGAAGCCCTGCATTCTCTTTCAGTATCTTCATCACTAAAAACAGCTAACCTGACTTCAATGAACAATATTAGGAAGAATCGTGATTACTCTACATGTAACAACTAGCAATAACAGACTATTACTCAAATCAGCATTCTCCTAATTAACAAACCCTAACAAATCATTGACAATAGCCGATAAACTCTTATTCAAACATCTAATTGAACATTTTACACTTCAGATATCATATATGAACAGAAAACACATTTCCTTTTTACAGATATCATATATGAACAACAAACAAGGAGCAAATTAGTAGCAGCAAAAAAATAAATAGCTAAAGGGAAGAAATCGACCAGCATCAATTGATAATAACACCAGCATCAATCGATAACCTTTAAATTGGTATCAATTGATATCAAAATTAGCGATTTCAAAAGAGAGCAGAAAAAAAAAAAAAAAAAAAAAAAAAAAAAAAAACCTGGAGTGGGGTGCGACGGTGTGGCTGCAGCTATCGAAGGTCTCCGGTCGGTGTCTTCACAGTAGTGGCGACGGCATACGGCGGCGAGCTGGGGAGGGAGTGGATTGAGCAGAAGCGATAGGCGACGCTGTAAAGGAGTCGTAATCAGGTGAAATAAAAGTTTTAGTAAGTTAGGAATGGGTTAAAACCGTTATAACATTTTTTGAAAAAAATCTTTATCCAAATATTAATTCAATAAAAAATTACATAAATGTTCCTTATAAATGTAATAAACTTAATTTTTGTCAATTTTTTACGAACATCATCCTTCTGGTTTTTTAATCTTGTATTAAAGGGTTTTTTTTTTTTTACAAACCATTTATATAATTTTATCTATATTTTATGTTTATAAGTTTGTGATTTTTCCACATTTGTATTTTTTAAAATTTTACTCTCAGCTTAGTAAAATATTATTTTTATCACTTTATTTTCTAAATTTTCTTGTTTACTCCATAGTATATATAATTTAATTTTTCTTAATAACTTTAACTCGTTAACCTAAAAAATCTATTTTTTATGTGGGCTTATATCATTAAAATTTAATCAGGATAATATGTGAACTTTTTTTTTCTGTAAGAACTTATAAGGACATCTTAAAAAAATTTAAAAAAATACAAATCATATTGTTAAGCGATTCAATTTTAATGATGTTTGATCCTTATGTCTCATTTCGTCGACTTCATATCGTTAAGTGAAAGACATTTTTGTCATTTCACTATCCAGTGACCATTTATGATGTTATATATATATATATATATATATATATATATATATATATATATATATATATATATATAAAATAATAATAAAATATAATTATTTAATAGAAAAGGGTCCTACCCCCTCCTTAAAACACATACACAAACTTAAACATGATGAGTAAAGCATAAAGACCAAAAATCAAAAATTTTGAAACTACATGGACTATCCATGATGTTTTTTTAGATTTTTGGACTATATTTTATACTTTCGGATACCACATTAACCATTTACGAAATTTTTTATTTTTTTTTTTATTTTTTTTTAACCTTACGGCAATTGCAAACAATATGTCAATCTCTTTTATACTGGTGAGTATCGAAGCATGAGAATAGTACAGATAAACTTATCTTCTCAAGCATCCAAATTCCAACGACCATCCACCATTTTTGAACAGACGAGGCGTTCCTGAGCAGGCAGAAGTAGAAACGATGATCCCTAGATAGTATCATAACAATTACAACAATGTTCAAAGTATAAACAACCAACATAAATATAATTAAAAAAGTTACATCATACTATATGTTTATATATATTTTCAAATCAATTACATTATATTGACAAAAAAAAATGAACATTTGACGCCTTAGCGTTCCATCCTCATAAGCGGTCGATTACCTGTTTTATTTATTCCCTGAGAATACAAGTAGTTTCGAAAAAATGTCAACAAATAAGTTGGTGAGTTCATAAACTTTTGAAAGTGATACTTAAAATCCTCTTCATGTAAAAGTGATGTTTGTTCGAGAAAATCCAATATTTTCCTTATGTAATGCATTGTAGTCTTAAAAGTCAAGATCGATGTGTACAAGTATTTACCATACTTAAAGAAATTTATGCAAGTTTGAATAGGCATAAAGCTCGTGAAATTTAGAAGTAGAACACGTAAATCTTATGTTTTGTTAACACCCCATGTGATTTATTATAACCATACTATGACTTAGATGGCCTCGTAATACGACGTTCTTCAGGCGCCGCAAGTTAAATGATAATTGTCACCCTAGACCTGCCAGTCTAGCTGTTGCATGCAGCTCAGGTGTGGGTTTGTCAGACCCAATATAGATCTATACACAACAATCACGTTCTCCCTACAATAGACTATGGTTACAATTTACAGGACTTTTGATTTCGTTACTTTGGATGTAACGCGAAGCGAATGTCTCACAAATTTATTCAATAACAGATTTACGTGCACTGAACTGAAAACCTTTGGTAATGAGCTTGAAATGTAAATGATACATAAACTATACCTATTATAGTTTATCCAAAACGTTTGTAATGCAAATGAACCCCATTTCATTTTATGTGAGTTGAATTTATAGTAAGAACATAACCATGTTTATCATGCCTTATTTTGTATTATTTGTAATGATAAAGGACTCTTACCAATCAGTGAGCATTTTCTATTATATAATTATACCACAACGGAAAACACTGATAAAATATGAAATCATCAAAGATTAACACTTTGTTCAACATGTTACAAAGTGTGATGAAAGTTGTAAGCTGTTAACTTGTTTTTGATATTTCTGCATTGTTTTGGAAAAATCACAAAATAATCATAAGAAGTCGAAAACTAAATCCATAGACTCTGAGTGTTTAGAAAATGTGTCTAGTTTGTTCATAAATTTTATTATGATTTTTAGATGTCTCTAGCTTGTGTGAAAATGTCCATATTCACAGACTGATCCGTATTCGTAGCTACAGTGATAGGCAGTTTTGTAAAAATCGCCATAAATTGTAGAAAAATCGTATGGACATGTGCAAGTAGTCATTTTAAAGGTATAAACCTGAACTATTTTCATCTAATACAGTTTTGAAAACTAAAATGTTTATGTTGACCAAAACAGTCTGTGAATGGAGTTAAACTTTTATGATGAAAGTTGTTGGATGAGTTTAGTTATGTTCTTGGTGTTTTAACTTGTATTCCCCCCCCCCCCCCTTAAAACTTGAGCAAAATATGAAAATATAAGGGTATGACTCACCTTGTGTGTTCTTAGTGGATGGATGTTGAAGAAAAAGAAGTGTTCAACTCAAGAACACTTAGAAGATGCCTTGAAGGTTCGAAGATCTAACATAAATGTGATGAAATTTATGTAAGTATTCTATGATTTTGGGTAGGATGAAGTGATATAATCATAAGGAGGATAATATCACTTACCAAAAGTGGAAGAAAACTTGATGATCGTCACTTGAATATCGAATTTGAGAGAGAGAGAGAGAAGTGAGAGAGAAAGGTGTTTGCTCTTTGGTGGAGTAGGAGTGAAGTGGGAAGAGAGATGAGGATTTTCCAGCTTTTGTTCAAGAATGTGGCTAGAATAATGGTGGGAAAAAGGATAATGATTGACTAGGTATGGGGGAATAGTGGTTGGGTATGGTCTTGGAGTGAGTGTGGGAGGTTGTTTGTTTTACACACTAAGGTAAAGTCAACACTCCACCCATAAATCTTACCCGCTAGATTTCATTCTTAGGCAAGGTTTTTCCCCAAAATATAATCAAAATATGAATTCTTAGGGTTTATTATGTTAAAATACGAGTTTGGGTGAAAATCCCACGTTAAAATCACGAAAAACGGGCTTAAAACGCTAAAAATATTGAAAACCGGGCAAAAATTATCAATTTCCGAAATTCTGGGCCGGAGGTTCGGTCCCAACTCTTAGAACCAAGAGTTGATGGGGGAACTGAGAGTAAGGTTCGGTAGTTGAACAGGAACCGATAGAAGGGAAAGGAGAACCGAAGGTGCGAAGGAGGGGAGGGAGCAGAAGGTGAGGCTCGATCTCGGTTGGCCTGCGAGGCTCGGTCTCGGCTGTCAACAAGGTTCGGCTTTGGCTGCTCAGTGGGGTTTGGCTTCGGCTGCTCAGCGAGGTTCAGCTTCGGCTGCTCAGTTGGGTTCGGCTTCAGCTGCTTCTCGGTTCCAGGGGGATTTTTGACCAAGTTAAGGGTCGGGATGACCCGAATGACTATAAAAAAGTTGAGAGAGATTTTGAGAGATATTTGGGAGAGATTTCACATACTTGGAGAGATTTGGGAGAGATTTCACATACTTGGAGAGATTTGGGAGAGATAGAGATTGATAAAGAGGGGTTGAGAGAGACTTAGTTTGTGACCTTTGTGAGTGCTTATCTTTGAAACGCAAGGTCTGCAACCCCGTTTAGCCCTGTTTAAGAGTCTTACACACCCCTGAAAGGGTATGTAATAGTGTTTTATCACTTTGCTACCTCACTTACCCCGATTAGGGTTTAAGAAATCTAAACATACAAACTTTTCAAGTGATGATTTCTTATTAAAATAGTGAGTTGTACAGTAATTACATAAAGGTAACCCTAGTATACACAGGTTGTAGGAGTTAATCGGTTGGCTTTGACTTGATCAGAAATTGGCAGTTGTCACACTAGAGACCAAAGGGGGTCCAGATCTGAAGTTACAACTTCAGATCTTAGCTCAAACATAAGAAGCCTTTCATAAAACCCATCTAAAAGAGGTTTTTGATGAACATGAGCCAAGGAATAGTCTAATACCTTCCAGAGAGTGTCCACTGATGTAGATCTCGAATCCCACAAGTTCTTGCTTATACTTGCTTGCTTTTCCCCAAGTGTTTCCTCCTCCAAAACTCTTCAAAACTCCTCCTCCAAGCTTGAACACACCCAAAGAACACACACGATTTAGGGTTTGAGAGGGACAAGAAGCAATAAAGGGGAGGCTATGGGAGCCCAATGATCCTTTAAATAGGGTGCAGTACCTCAAAATTTAGGGTTTCATCTGCCAGTTCCTACTCGTCGAGTCCCTTCTTGGACTCGGCGAGTAGGTCATTAAAATACGTGGATCAACCCACTGCTACTCGATGAGTAGGGCAACCACTCGTCGAGTAGCCCTTGAAATTAAGAAAATTTTTACATTAAATCAATACCTGAGAATCAGGGTGTTATACTTGTCCTTACAATGCATAAAAAAATGAAAACCATGTTTCTATACATCTCCTAAGCAATCCATTAAATTATCCTAACTCCTAAGCAATAACTCTAAATTCTGATCATCAAAACTATGTAACCGAAGTCCATTTCTCACAATCAGATTTAGCGTACTCTTCTAAGCTTCCTTCTTTCTCTTAGATCCCACAATAACATCAAAATGTGATCATCACATCATGTATTAAGAGTCTACGAATAGGAATTTGTTAAGATAATGGAGTTAGATAATGGATTTACCTGAAGTAGAGTCACACAACTTGACTTCACTATCTCTGAGGTCTTTCAGGTACTTCGGGCAGCTTTGCATCCAATGTCCCTTCAATTAGCAATAGAAACATATGGACTCTTTCGGTTTAACACATCGAACTATCTCAGAATTAGCATTTATCTTTACTATATGATCAAACTGTTCGACCTTGACTGATCCCTTTCCATTGGGAAGAGAAATATTTTATGGACCACCATTGTTAATATCCATAGAAACTTCCGAATCAAACCCTTTAAACACTTCTGCTTCAGATGTGCTCTTATGCAATTCTACTTCAGCAAAAATCAACATTTGGGTTAGATCAATAAGGGTCACATTGATGTTCGTCATACGAAAGTCCTCAATGAACTGACCATATGACTTAGGAAATGAAAAAAGAACTTGTTGGGTTTTGAGCACTATAACACTTCCTAAGTGCACATGCAACCCTAAATGCTTTGGATCTAAGTTTTCTCTAATTATACATGCATTTTTTTTCCAAAGCATTCACCCTATCTAGCATACATTTGAAGTTATATAATATAAAACTTAGTTAGGATGCTTACTTCTTGAGTAGAGTAGATTTCTTGATCTTTGAAAGCTTGAGCACCTCAAGTGTGATGCCTCTATCGGTTCACAAACACCAAGATGCAAAAGGAGGATTCTAGAGAATATGTTACTTGCCCCTACTTATAGAATCATTGATTTGCATAATCAATCCCTCCATATTTAATTAGTCTCTTTTGACCACAAAATTAATTCTTGGACGATACTAATTAGATAACTATATTAATATATTATATTTATAATATATTAATTATCCTTTATCCTCTAAAATCCATCATATCAAGTTGCACTGGTGAAAACAATCCAAAAAGGGACCATGTTACAATTGGGTCAAGTATATCCCAGTTATAGTTATAGGCTTAGACACCAAATCCAACAGAATCAAATCAATGGCTTGCTTCCATGGGAAAACGACACCCATTCTATCCAATTTGTCAATGTACGATTTTATTTCCAGAACATGTGCACACACAAAGTTTTCATCTTTATGTTTACATGTCAATAGAGCTTGAGTAGTTTCGTATCTTTCTCCTCCTGAAAAACGTGATGTGGGGTGAGTCACTAAAGGAGGAAAAGTTGGAGAAGTATGATGTCCAGTTCTATCATTTTCAGAAGAAGAGATTACATTTTCACATTGATTAGAAAGTGGAAGATCATCTTCAAAAGAAAGAAGAAAACTATTTCCAAAAGAATAAGGAAGACCGTAATTGTCTTGACTTGACATCTATAATGGGAGAAAAAAGAATTCAAATTTGTTGATTTTAATCCTTAATTATTAACCCATAAATTTTAAATTATTCTTATTTTTAACCAAGACTTTAATAAATCAAATTCAATATGTGTAACTAGAAAGGAGGTGCAATAATAATCAATACGTGGGTGTTAAAATATAGGCTTAATCATATCATTAACCACCAATTACGAGGGTATAGTCATTTAGACAATAAAATGATCATCTTTTCGACATTTATCAAAATAACCATCCATTTTTGCAAAATGGCTTTTGTGAAACTACTTTTTGCAAGTTTACTTTACTAGATAGTCCTCTTAGGTTTTGGATCAACACAAATAATATAATATACAAAAAATAAAATAAATAACACGCATGAATTACGTGGTTCACGCACTTACGGATGAGTGTGCTACCTTGTAGGACGAGTTAGAGAGATGCTGTTGATTCATAATCACAATTCAGATTGCAAACTATACAAAATCTATATATACAGAAGTACGGTTTTAAATTCCGGGTTTAAAATACCATACTGGCTAAGACCAAAATAATATTTCATTATAGCAACGGTTATCATATTCCATTAATGACTCAACAGCCAAAATTATAAAAACTTTCATATGAATAATCACACAAATACTTTGTAAAATAATGCAAATTTTAAGAAAAAAAAACTATTGATCAAACAAGACTCTTCTAGTAGTACTTTCTTTCAACAATGCAACTTTTTGTAGTGGTATCAACTGAATGCCTGACACACTGCACAACAAAAGTCAATAAAAATCCAAATTTCTGAAACGCCGCGTTTGCTGCTACTAGTGCTTAGACTACTCTTCCATTTTGCTTTTGTGTTTGTAACCCTTTTCCCATTTACCAAAATACGCGTTACTTTCTAAATTTTCAACTTACAAAAATTTGTTACATTTCTCAAAATGTGCATTATTAATTTATTTTGCACATATTTGCCAAAATTATTTTCCTTTAAAGATTTTTCTAGGACAAGTCACCGGTTACAAATAGTAAAAGATTTGAGGATAGTAGATAGTCATGAAAAATAAATAAATAATAATATACACACTACAATCATCACTGATCTACAACTTCATCTCTCCAATTATTGTGTGAAAAAAAAACACTCGACTAACAAAGATAAATAATAGATTGTGTACGGATATACCATTCTCATAGCCATTGTTGTGTTGTATGCAACTCATGTCTCATGTACATGTACATTATATGCAATTCATCTCTTGTATATTTACGCCATATATATATATACTCAACCACACCTTCAATCCTTTCTTTTACTACTATAGTGGGATCCAACCCTATTAAGTCATGGAAAAGGACACGTGTCATACAAAAATATATGTCAATTAATTAATTAATTAAATAACTTACCATGATTAGCCCTGATTCAGTACCACATAAGATCATGTCATTGGCTGTAAGCATGCTTGTAATCTTGCTCCCTGCTGATAACCTCCCAACTTTATGTTGTGTCCCTCTCAACCAAATCTGTTATTTTATAAACAATACATATTACAAAATTACAAATATACCCTTCTTGCCATTTTTTTCTAATATATAATAGAATGAGAATTACTCACCTCTAGGTTGCTTGGTGAAGAGCTAGTGATTAAATATACAAAATCCTCTACAACACTCATTGCCACCACATTTGTTTTTTTCTCTGGTTTAATACACATTTGACCCTTGCTCTCTCTTCTCCAATCCTGCATTGTTTATGTTTATTAGTTAAAAAGTTGTTTAAAATTTTTATTAAATGATCATGTGAATTTAGGTGTTATTGTTATTCATATACCTTAATTCTTGATCCATCGATGCAACTACTTGCACTATATAGCCAATCTTTATACACAGCTATTGAATTTATAGGCTTATTTTGTAATCTCCAGCTCTTTGAAGGACCTTTGATTTCTTGTTGTCGATTGTTTCCGATTATCAATTCATGTATGCTTGAATCCATGCATCCTATGTAAACTTTCCCTTGATTTACCCTCATGCATTTCACATTCTTGTTCTTCAAGACATCCTTTACCTTTCTTGATGAATCAATCACCTGCATCACAATATCACATCATGTTATTTTACTGTTTTACCCTTGTTATTCTTGTTGCTTTAATTCCTTTTTTTACTTACCTTCATTTTATGGCTATTGGTAACTGCAAAAATCACTTGGTTACAAGTTTCAAGGCTTTGAATTGCTTCCTTTGTTGTTATCACTTCAATGCATTTCATTTTCCTCTCAAACATTTGCCAAATCTGCAATATGGGGAACTTTTTATTTACTTGATGATTATAAACAAAACAAAAAATATTAAAAAGATTAAAAAGATTGATTACCCTAATCGTTTTGTCTGCAGATCCACTCAAAAGACAATTCCCTTGCTCAAAAAGTGCAAAACATGTTACTGCTTTCTTGTGCTCCTTTATATCTGATACAAGAGTAGTTGTCTGCCCCTTTATTTCCCATACCTACCATAAAATAATTCCATTTTTATCCTTTTCATCTAATCAATCAAGTATGTTTCTTTTTCACTTATTATTGTTTTGAAAACAGAAACAAAAATGACAACAGTGACTTTTTGATTGCATTTCTTGAAAAGAGACTTTCCACTTGACTTCTATTCATATTCAAACAGAAGTCACTTAATTTAGCATGTGAAAAGACTAAATTGCCCCTAGTTAGGATTCTGACTCACCTTGATAGAACCATTTGAGTATCCACTGAAAAGCTGCCCCCTATAGTAGATAAGAGAATTCACAGCTCCACTTCCATTATAATTTCCCTCCAAAACTTGCGTGTGTACACAAGATATTCGCTGTAAAAAACGAGCTAATTAATGAGTTGCCAGGGGTAAAATCGTCATTTCCCAAAAAGAAAACTTACCCATTTATTAGGCATATAATAATCAGCAACTTTCAACAATTCTTCTGCCATCCATGTTACACTAGAAAGTCGTCTGAGTGACTCTCTTACACCCTCTGAAAATTGAGTTAGCTTCTGCATGCCTTCATGCAAAACAGTGAAATACATTACAAAATGTGTGTGTGTATATATATAAAAAGAAGAGTTTAAAAACAATAAGAAAGTAGAACAAAAACGACAAATAATTACCTCTACCAAAAGTGTAGTTATATATGCACAAACATGCTAAAAGTCTTTCTTCAAGTTCCATTCCAGGATGCACATATTGTTCAATTGTACTTAACAAAATGTCACAAGCTAAACCTCTCAAATCATCATGACCTTTCACAATTTCACACCCAATCCATGCAATTGTTGTCAGACAATCTCTTGAAACTCTCTTGTTTTTGCTCTTTAATCCCTTCTCCAAAGCATAAAAAACAGGATTTCCAAGTTTTATTATGTGTCTTGCAACTTTCCCACACCAAATTTCTGTCCCATTTTCCTACATTTTCATCACATTGCCCAATTTACAACACTTAAGAGTCGTATGTTTGACCAAATAAGTTCAAGATTACATTTTTTTTTTTTTTGTATTACCTGTAATGTATCATCTGACCAATCAATGTTTTTAACAATGTTTTTATGTAACATTGAGTTTAATCCAGCTTTTTTCAACAACCAAGCTATTGTATATGGTTCTCCTGTCCATGAATAAGTTCCTCCAAGATTTGAAAATATGAATGCTGCTAATTGTTGTGTGTCCATGTCTTCTTCACATGTTAGTGCCTCAAGAAAAGCCTCAATAGCCACTTCACGATTCAAAATCTCAACAACTGACCCTTCCTGAATAGTTACATTCATTACAAAACTAAAAGTTATAACATCATTGAAAAAAAAAAAAGCTTATAAAAAGTATAGCATAAAAGTTAAAACTCTCACCATAACATCCAACTGAAGCAACAAACTAGCTGCTAAAAGTTTGTATTCTTGTTGTGTTTGTTGGATAGAAAGTAATAGAACACACATAATGTTCATCCCCCCTCTTTCATGTAGCTGGTGTAGTAGACTTATTGATGATGATCTGATAAATTTTATAGATAATATTTATTAGGGTGATAAAATTTTCAACTTGTTGTAGTTTTGAATTTAGAATGTACCTTGGCATGCGTAGTAGTTCATGGTAGAATTCTAATCCTGCAACAATGGCGTTCTTGTGGTTGCTTAAAATAAGAGATATGAATGGATTGATAGGAGCAAATTGCATGATATGATATTTACATTTTCCATCAAATCTCATACACTTGACAAGAATAGAAGCTAAAGATATAAGCTCTTCAAGATTCTCATTTCTTGGAACATTAACAAGGCTTGAAATCACTTTTGGTGAACTAATTTCAGCCAAATGAGTGTTGTTTGTTGAATAGTCAAAAGCAGTCACCAACACTTGAATAATCATTAAAGAAGCTGAAGGTGGTGTCACAGGTATTGATTTTAAACCATTTTTGTAACAACTTGAAGCACAAATGATTTTCACCAAAGTTGGCATGATTTCTAGGGTTTTGATTTCATTTGGTGAGGGATTTATCAAATGAATCAAAACAGCTGCTTCATGAACATCTCTTTTCAAAGCATTTGCAAGGTGTATGAGATTTAACCCTTTCTTCTTTATGTCTTCGATAACAGAGTGATTCCCTGAAATGATACTTGAAAGTATTGAAACCGAAGCTCTTGTTACTCCTTCTTCTTTTGATGTTGAAAGAGCCATTAGTAATTGATCTAAAATTACGTCTTTTAATAAAGAGTATTTTAACCCTGGTTTGCTTGCTAACATTTCGTACACTGTTGTGATTTCTACTGTTGTTGAATCATCTGGTTTTTCAAGTCCTTCTGAGAAACATAACTTTGAAATTACTTTTTCAACAATCTCAGCTTGTTCAATTCTGTAACTGGTTTCACCACAGAAGGAGGTAATTTCATCTGTTGACTTGTGATTATTGGTCAACATTTCATCTCTTTTCCGAAAGTTTTGCCATGTGGGTTCATCTTCGTCTTCGATTTCATTCACACTGTTCCAAAATTCTAAATCGCTTGCTAAGATTCCTGAAAAACTGTCGATGTTTAGAGTTTCTGGTGCTTTTGATTTTGTGATTGCTGTTCTGGATAATGATCTGTCATATTCATCTTCATTTTCCTGATAAAAATCAAGAATTAGTTTCTTATTTCCCCCTTTTTACTTTCAACTTTATTGTAGATTAAAAAAAAAGATGTGGGTTTTTTTTTTTTTTGAGAAATACCTCAGAATCGTCATCTGAAAACCCACAACTGCCTGAATATAAAGAAGTTGGTGAATCTGATTGATCTTCCATGAGAAGATCTTGGAGACGTTTGACACTCGAGCTTTCTTGTGCTTTCTCATTCTTTTGAGGATCGATAGGATGCACCTTTTTAAACTGCATTATGATATGAAGATTAATCTCATTTACATTTATTATCTTTATAAGTTTACACGAAATCAGATTACATAATATGATATATATGCACTCACATTCTGATGAATCCGTAAATGATGAAGACGATGCACGTGTTCATACGAATTTGAAGATGACGTGCTGCAGACATTCGTGTTTCTGCAACGAAACCCCATTTAATTAATTATTATTGAAAGTTTTATAAAAATGAAAGAGAAGAAGTAAAGTTACCTGATTTCTTGTGATTTTTCATCGGGTTCTTTCATCAATAAAGGAGATTGTCCATAAGAAATAACCTGGTGATACATCAACCATGCTTTATAACTTCTTGCACCCCATCTCACACCTTCATTCTCGTCAACCCCATTCTGGAATTCCTGTTTTAAAGGCATAATGCAGGATTCAACCATGGCGCGATACAGCTCCGGTGAAAGCTCAGTCCTCACGATCACCGGAGACACCACCAGCGCTTGAAGAAAATGAACAGCAACTTGAAGCTCATCCCGTTGCAGCTTCCTAACAACCGACAAATAAAAATACGCGTAACAAACCAAGTAGGAATTCGATACTCCGGCCGTCGTCCCGTGCTCATTCAACAACGCCGGCGCCTGAAGCATCCTTTCGGCGCGTTGGAGGTTGGAGTTAACGTCTTCAAGGCATTTCGATTGAATTGCAGCCTCTACATTTTGAATACCCCAGTAGAGATTTGAAAGCACCGATTGTTCTGAGAAGTCAAAGAACTCTTGCTCGTGAATCTTGAGGTTTGACGAGCATTTAGCTTGTTGGATTTTTCGGGTTTTGGGGTTGGATAGGAATGAGTGAATGTGGTGATTGGTCAAAGAGACGAGTAGTCTTAAGAGCTTGGGGTCTATGGATTCATGGCGATGAGAAGACGAGGAAGAAGAAGATGAAGAAGAAGAGGTGGACGCCATTGAAGGGTTGAATAAAGAAGAGATAAGAAGAGGAAGGGAGTGTTATGAAGAAGATGTAACATGTGTTCTCGTGAGACGAATTCCAAAACTTTTCGGACCCTCTGGTTCTTCCAGAGACGACGATACAGACAAATTCAGAACCATCTCTTCCCATATAGAGAGGGAATTATGGCCGAATGCCAGCACAAATTTTCTAAACAGCCACACCTTTTAGTAAAATTAATTTTTTTTAATTACTTTTGCAACATTGTGAATAAAAAGATAGAAATCAATCGTATACTATTTTGATTATAAGAGAAAGTGGTGTTACTTTTTCAACATGGTAAAGTTATCTATGTTCATATTTGTGATATAAAGTTGTAATGAAGTAATGAACTAATAAAAACTAATGTCATTCATTTTTTTTTTTTTTTTCATTTTCTAATGTTGGACGGCATCTAATTTGGCTATCCAATTAGTGGGTGTTTGGCATAGTTTTTAAAAAAAGCTTATTAGTTTTTTAGTTTTTTAAAAAATTAATAAGCTAAAAAGGTGTTTGTCTATTTAAAAAACACTTTTTAAAATAGTTTTTTGAATGAGAAAAAGTAAAGCTTTCAAAAAGTTAGAAAATCCTAGTTTTTTAGTTTTTTAACCATTTTACTCTTGAAAAAACAGTTTTTCGTATCCAAACACTTTTTAAAACCAGCTTTTCCTAAAAACTATAAGCTAATAAGTACTTTTCTTAAAAATCACTTTTGACATAAAAAAATTAATCCAAACATGCCCTAAATACATATTTATATTTCGAACTTAGATATATAATCATATTGCTAAGAGCTTAGATACATAATCATATTTCTAAGAGCATTTCCGTTGGGAATTATTTTAGAGCTTTTTTTATTGATTTATCAATTTTTTTCATTTAACACCATTGGAGTGGAATGCTTATTGTTCATTTATATTGACCACTCAATATATATTGAGTGGTTAATATAGTATAAAGTTTTAAACGATTTATCCCTTCTACTTTTAATATATTATATTTTTACTCTCTTAATTGTATTTTATTTTTAAATATTTATTTATTTATTTAAGTACTTAATTATTTCTATCATAATTTTTCATTTATTAAATATTTATATACTAATTTGTAATGATAACCTTAATTTAAAATATTTTATATTAAAGTATAATATGTTTAAAGACTACTAATTAAATGATGGGGGTTTATGAACATTTTTAATAGATGATGATCAATAAGTTAAATTTTTAAAAAAATTATTGAAAAAGTTTAACCATTAGAGGACTTATTTAATTAGAGGTCAAAAATGTTAGAATAATGATACTGATAAAAATATTCAATGATATGGTATGTTAACCATTGGAGATGTCCTAACTTTTGATACCACTAAACAATAAATTTTCTTAATATTATTAAATAATAAACAAGTTTTAGATATTTAGATATTTTGTTGAATATATTTTAGGGCAAAGTACATCAAAAATATCATATATTTACATTTTGTTCAGTATTATATTTTAAGTATATATAGTTTACGATAAAACTTTAAAAATGGTTCAATGGTTTTTTTAGAATAAGTTTTAGTCATTAACTTCAAAAAATATTTATGGAATATCCATTTGGTTTTCAATTTCTACGACGTCTTTCACCCACATGAAAAGACTTATATACCATTTTAATTTCTTATTGTAATTAATTTTAACTAAAACTACTTAAAAAATAAAATAAATAACCTCTCTCTCTCTCTCTCTTGTTAGTAAAGAAAAAAGTATTAAAAAAACTCACACCATCTTCTTCTTCCCTAACCTACATTTTTTCACAGTTGGAATGACAGTTGAAGTAATCGTGATGTATCCAATCCAGCACAAGACATACACTAGTGGAATCGACAATCTTCTGGTTCTTTTAATCGGTGGAATCCCGATTTCTATGTCAATTGTTATTTTCGTCACCATAGCCATCAAATCTTATAGGATTTCATAGCAAGGTGTGATTATCCAAAAGAATGATTGCAATTGAAGAAAAAGGGGGGAATGGATGTGCTTTGTAACGATAAAATAGGGACACTTAAGCTCAACAAGCTTTTTGTGGATACGAATTTAATTAAGGTGTTTGCTAAAGGTTTCAATAAGGAACATGTGTTTCTCTTTGTTGCTAGGGCTTCAAGAATTGAAAACAAAGAAGCCATTGATATCACCATTGTCGGAACCCTAGTTGAACACAAAGAGGTCTGTTTGTTTCTTTGATAAAACCTAGATCATCAACAATTAAGCTTTATTTTGACTTACTGCACATTTCTATAATGTTTAATGGATCCAAAATTAAGTTAAGACATAAGTAGAGCTTGAAGTCACACTTAATCCCTAAGTCAAAGTTGAAGTTAAACACAAATCCATAAATATAATTTCCAAACAATGATTTCATAACTTAAGTTTATATATATATATATATATATATATATATATATATAAACATAGAATCAATATTAATGTCATGAAAACAGTCATTCTAGCATTATTGGAGCTTTGAATGTAACACTTGGATTTTTGGTATGTTCCTTATTGCCCTTTTATTTTGAAAATTTTGCATTTTGGTCCTTGGAGTAGTACGCGGGGAGTACCACATGGTAAACTTAGCATACTAAGGAGAAACGGTCAGGATTGTGAGGCCCTATACGCTGGGCGTACGAGGGTTACGCTTAGCGTAATCCGTGTTTTATGAAACCCTAATTTTAGGGTTAAGGACCTTAATTCCTTAGGGTTGGCCTCTTTACCAGCCCCCAAACCTCCTAAAACCCTAAATCGACCCTTAAGCCTTCTTTGTGGTGTTCTTGAGCTCTTGAGAAGATATTGGTGGTTATTTTTCCCTTTATAAAGGAAGTAAAGAGGATTGAAGGTGCTTTGCTTGGTGGGGAGTCTATAGATCCAAAATCATCACCCTTTTTGCAAGACTTTGGAGGTATCAAGTTCGTACATTGGCTTGTAAATACTTAGATCTCTTTATGGCATGATTTGTTATGCTTTTGGTCACTTTTAGGGTTGGTGGATGAGTTAACACGTTTGAAGGACTTATTCTTTTAGATCTGAGCTTATTAGGAGTTCCTTAAGCATAAAGGTGCCAACTTTATGGGGTATAGGGTTTCATGCATGCGTTAAGTCACCTATTAAGTCCTTTTTAAGCTTAAGAGCTTCATTTAGCCATGTATGAACGTAAAGTTAGTAACTTTACGTGATAAACCAGCTCATGGAAGTCAGATATACATTTTGGAGCAATGTCTTAACGGATTAAGGGTTAAAATCATGTTTTGGTTGAATGGGTGAGTATCTTAGCGTACAGGCCCTCAAGCAAGTACGTTGTGTGTAAGTGCTGAGTACGCACCACGTACTCAATCTGATGGGCTTCGTATTTTGGGCTTCGAGTTTGGGCTATTCTTTTTGGCTTGGATGCTTAGGTCTTCGTTGGGCCATCTGAGTGAAAGTGTTTTGGACTAGGAAAATTATTAGGCCTTGGGGTAAGGCCCATGTAAGGGTTGGGCCCAATTTGGAAAATTGGACCATGTATGGGCCTTGGATGATTACTTGGTTTTGGGCCTTTTAGATTGAAGGTTTGGGCCTTAGTCTTGGACCAAGCTAGGTAAGGGGTAAAATGGTCTTTTACCCTAAGTATGGATTGATGGTTATAAATTGGAATTTGGTTGTTAATTGGATGTTATTGATATTGATAGCTCGGGAATTTTTGGACCAGCATCCAAGGATTTATCAGTGTGATTTAGCAATGCGAGTTGAGTTTCCTCACCATGTTTAGCGAGTCGAAGGCTACAATGCCGACCCATGATATGTTATGTTAGAATACTCGTTTTCTATATGCTTGTATGCTTGTTGGACGGGGCCCGATGGTATCTTGTCTGCTATTACATGTTATGCTTATATGAATTGTATGTGGGTGGGGCTCGTTATGCGAGTTAGGGTGGGGCCCATTATACTTATTGGTCAGGGCCCGTTATGCGATTTGGGGTGGGGCTCATTATACTCAGTGGGTGGGGCCCGTTATACAAGTTAGGGAGGGGCCCATTACACTCATTTGGGCGGGCCCGTTATGTGTTATCTATATATATATATATATATATATATATATATATATATATATATATATATATATATATGGTATGAGGTATTTTGGGGAACTCACTAAGCTTTGTGCTTACAGTTTTTAGTTTATGTTTTCGGTACTTCCAGTTCCAAAGGGAAGGGTTCGGGATGCTTGCAGGGCACACACCACCTCATTCCGTATTTTCTTGATTTAATCTTATATGTCATGATGATTGATACATTTGTTTATCTGGATTTGTATGAAAAAATTTTGGAATACTAGTTTTATTAATTTTAAAAATGAAATTTTTGGGTCTTATTTTTGGGACGTTTCATTGAAGCTCATATCTCTTCATTATATTTGAAATCAAGTCCAAACAAGTTAAGTGATTAGATATTTGTGCTTTTATGACAAGAACTCACCAACAAACACACTTAAAACACTTATATATGCTACAAACTCATATTTGGGGAAACTCTCCACACCCTGACTCAGAATGGGTGAAGAATGCATGAGAGATTATCTTATAATGGTCCAAATGCAATGATTCTAGCTCTCTGTCTTATAAGATGCTCCAATCTATCTCTAATTCCCCTTGAATTGAAGGAAATCACCATTACTATATTCTCAATCTCTTAAAAACATGAATGAGAGGAATAAAGAAGAAGCTAGGGGTTTTGATTTTATATTTTTACTCTAATGACACTTTTGTTCATCAAGGTTCAAGTTTCACACTAAATTCTTGTTGATTCATGTTTTGTTGTGATATGGTGAAGAGGTAGTTATCTTGATGTCGAATAGTCTGTAAATAACTAGTGTCTACATGACTTCGTTATGTAATGTATTTACCATGCATCTTGTCGGTTCGCAATGTAATGTCGAGTCCTAGTATTTTTTGTTTTCATGAGTACCCTTTAAATAAGGTAGGTACATTAGAGAGTCTTAACATCTTTTGCACACTTGTACGCTTTGAGCTTTCTCTCATACGATATTATCTTGTACTCATTCCTGGATATAATTGAGCTGAAACCAGATCTTATTTAGATCACTATGTTCATCTTACTTGTAACATCGAAAATTATGGTATGTCTTGAAACCCTAAGGAATTGTAACTTTTGCATAATTGGTCCCTTGAGTACGTTGGGCGTACTTAAGTGTACGCTTAGCGTACTGCATGGTTGTGGTTGCAAAGGAATCAGGGTACGCTGGGCGTACCTTGAGTTACATGGGGCGTACGCGCCAGGGACGCAAAACCCTAAATCTCGGACTTGAGGCCTATTTAAGCATCCTTAACTAAACCCTAGAGATCCTACCCAGCTAAAGAACGTCCATATACTCCTGGAAACTTTGTGAGATCATTCTTGAGCCTTAAAGAGTGCATATGTGGCCTTTTTAGTGTGTATTTCAAGAATAAGGAGTGGTCAAGCAAGCTTGGATCAAGTGAGTGCTTCAAGATTCTGCACCAAAGTCATCTTGCAAAGCTTTTGGAGGTAAAAAGCTTGAATCTTTCCTTTTTAATCTTTAGATATAGCTAGGGTTTTGGTGGTTTGTCCCTTTGGTGAACTTTGGACCTCTTTTGTTGAGCTAAGCCTCCCTATTCGATATGAGAGTCAGATTTGAGGTCCCTTAGTCATTTAGATGTATAAAAATGGAAGCTTGATGAGAGTTTTGACCTCATTCATGGGTAAAAGACATTGGGAAGGTCTTAGTGGAGTAGTTGGGTGTGTATGAGACATGCAAGGGCATAAAGTTGCCAACTTTATGCCTTAGGAAATCTTGTTAGATTCAGATCTAGCTTTTGGACGAGAAAGATTCGAGAATCAAGCACTTATTGGAAAAAGTGGTTAAAATGGTTGTACGTTGGGCGTAACTGGCTGTACACGACACGTAGTCCCTAAGCCTTCATTACGTTGTGCGTACCAGGGTGGTACGTTAGGCGTACGCAAGTCAGTTGGGCCTTAAGTTGTTTTGGGCCTTTGGGCCTTAGTTGGTTGTTAGACTTGATTGGATTATGTGAGTTAGAGGCCTTTGCATCTGTTTGGGCCGTGGATTTATCGGTTGGGCCTTATTGGGCCAAGGGGGCCCATTAAGGATGTTGGACTTGGACTTGTGGACCATTTGCAAATGAAAAGGGTAATTGGGCCTTGGGGTTAGAATTGAAGGTTGGGCCTTTCCTGGAATAATTTAAGGACTTATTATTGATTATATTATTATTGTTATTATTCAGCTCGGGAGGTTGCGAATTATTAGGAGGACAGTATTTGTATTCATCGGACGGAGGTGAGTCTTCTCACCATACCAATGGGTCTGAGGAACCAAGGCCGACCCATTTTATGTTATGTGTTATACTAGCTATAGTATGGATATGTGGTATGATAGTTAACTTTATGCTAAGTGGTATACTAGTGGTTTTATGTTATGTGTTACACTAGCTGTAGTATGGATATGCGGTATGATAGTTAGGTTTATGCTAAGTGGTATGCTAGTGATTATATGATATGTGTTATGCTAGTTGTCTTTATGATACTTGCATGGAAGACCTTGGGGGAGCCCGTGACATTAGATATAAGACCATGTGGGGTAGCTCATGGCATTCCTAGGTAAAGACCATGAGGAGTAGCCCATGAAATTGGACATAAGGCCATTTGGGGTAGCCCATCGAAGTCTAAAGCTAGTGGGAGCCCAATAGATACTGAAGAGATTCAAGAGTCAAATGAAGAAGGACATGCAGCTAAATCTGGTGCTCAACCCAAGGTTGATCAACCTGTTGAGCAGACTAACATAATTCCAATTCCATCCCTTCACATATCTAATAGAGTTTGTATTCCTCTAGAGTTTTATCATTTCCATATTAAAAAAGAAAAAAGATGTGCTAATCAGTGACCGTACACTGGCTAGTATGGATGAACCATCCAACTATAGGGAAGCGATGGTAGGCACTGAAGCTGCTAAATGGAAGGAAAGTATGGAAAGTGAAATTCAACCTATCTATGATAACCAAGTTTGGAATTTGGTTGATCCTACATGTGGTATTAAAAACGTTGGGTGCAAGTGGATCTTCAAGAAGAAAACCGACATGGATGGGAATGTGCAGACATTCAAATCTAGGTTGATCACAAAGGGTTACACTCATACTCAAGGAATTAATTATGAGGAAACATTATCACCAGTAGCCAAGAATAAATCAATTAGAATATTACTTGTCATAGTTACTTTCAATGATTATGAAATATGGTAAATGGATGTGAAGACTGCTTTCCTTAACGGGAAATTGACAGAGGATGTCTAGATTACACAAACCAAAGTCTTCATTGATCCAAAATAGCCTAACATAGTGTACAAGCTTCAGAGGACCAATTATGGACTCAAACAAGCACCACATGATTTGAATATTTGCTTTCATGAAAAGGTCAAGGAATTTAAATTTTCTAGAAGTGAGGATAAGTCTTGCGTATATGTAAAAGCCAGTAGGAGTAATATAGTCTTTCTAGTATTCTATGTTGATTATATATTAAGAATCTATAGAGATAGATAATATATAATTTTCATATGTTTCAATGACCAGAGAGAATGTTATGATATCTCTCAGAATTCAAAAACTCAACTGAATTTCAATAAGGAAGTTTTTGGTTGATAATCATAAGAAATTACATTTCAACCACCCTGAAATTCAGTTGATATCCATAGATAATGCTCTAATATCTCTCAGAATTAAGGTCCCTCTGTTAGTTGATAACCAAGGACATTCGTGAAGGGATGTCGCCCCTTGGAACCCCGCAAAGGGGTGAAACCCCCTTGACCGCCGCTCTTTGGGTCGTATAAGAGTTAATCTAGATTAATACAAGTGTGCACTCCACACCTCCAACCTTGTATTAAAACTAAGATATAATCCCCATTATTGAACCATACTCTAATTATTTAATGCTTTATATTCCTCAATGCTTTATGCATATGTCTATGTAATGCCCGTGTTTCCAGCTAGGCTTAGTAATCAAACATGTAACCTTTATGGTCGAGTCATGTAGACATTTTGTGAATGAATAAGACATGATTATTCATATATTTTGTGCATATGTATTTTATATGCTATTAAGATATATTATACAATAAAATAAATAAGATTTAAAATACACGTCAAAATGAAAGATCACCTAGGGAAAATAATCTCAACCTAGTTATAGCATTAGTAATTAGGATCTTGTACATATCTAGAACGCCTCAATCCGACTCAGAATGAAGAAGTTAGGAAGCACCAAAGTCTCGCGGTAAAACCGACATGGCTACGGATAGCGTAAAAAGTGAATCAGGGTTGGATTGATTTTTACCTTAAAAACTCTAAACAGAATTCATTTATGTCTTAAAAGCAAATTCCTACATATAGGTATCGTCTAAATCTGACTTCACTAGAGGAAGTTATGGTTTTTCTAAAATTCGGCGCAGCAGTGTGCGTACTGATATCAAATTTTAGACCGATAGATTGTTAGCCAAAACAATTTAAACGAGAGTTGAATATCTCATTGTTAGGATTACAGTGATATAAAAACCATCGAAAACGGATGTCGGATGTAAGAGTTATGCATTTATACGGGTTTTAGTAGGCCAAGCCCGTGTAAATAAAATAAAGTCAAAATTAACCGACGAAGTCTAAAGGAAAGTTGCAGATCTCGTCGAAGAGCTTTCCGTGGATATAAATAATGTCAAAAACGGAGCTCATATGAAGTATTTATGCAATTTTGAAAATCCGAAAAACATCACATGCGCACGCGAAGTCAGTCGTGTAGCCCCACCTAGATCGTGCCACGTGTCAGCAGCCCAGTGGATCGACGTCACCTTTATGTGCAGTGCGCCTCCTGTTGAACGGCGTGAAAGGCTCCAAAGTCACCTAAAAGTACCAAGTCATTATTTCACTTATCCCCACACCCTCCATTCGATATCTCTCTGAAAATTTTGATAGTTAGCCCATTTTTCTTCATTCCAGCCTGTGGCAAAGCCCTGCGACACCCTCGAGTGCTCAGCTTGCCATAATGTTTGTGTAGGAAGGAGCTAAGTCAGTAGTCTACCCGTTTAGATCTCAATTCTTGTCTATTGTACTCTATAAGTTAGCTACACTTACTCTGCCCCTGTGTAATTTATAATTATGGTTGTAAGTCGCGATGTTACTAGGATCTTATAATTAAGATTTATCAATGATTCCAAGCTGTTATGTTGATGGATCTACTATGGGTTAGGTGTCTAGAATGGTCATGTCGGCTTGGTTGTTGGATTTCAAAAAGACTATATGTCGAAATGATCCTGCCTCCCGACTGTTTTGGCTTACTGATTTCCAAAAATTGCCCTGTGAAAAGAAGAGTTTGTTTTAATTATGTCTTTGTCTAGTTTCATACTATGCGGAACTATTATCTTAAGAGTTTAGATTCCTCAATTGCCCTGCTAGGACATATTTCCAAAAATTGCCCTGTGAAAAGAAGAGTTTGTTTTAATTATGGAGATGAGGGGCACAAGAAGACGGAGTCCCCGAAAGCATAGAAGGTGATCCTAAGGTCTTGCCACCAAAGACCAAAGGTCGGAGCTGCCAGATGACTCTCAATGAGGCTAAGGCAGAAGCCGATGTTGCTTCAGGTGCATTCCTAGTTAATTAAATTCCAGCAAAGATATTATTTGATTCTGGAGAAGATCATTCATTTACATTACCAGAATTTGGTAGGAAACTTAGACTAAGTACCCCTATCTTGGTAGAAGTAGTTGGTGGTAGGAATATACATGTTAGCAATATGATAGAGGCCATATTATAGATTTAGATGGGAATGAATTCCTTCGAGAGCTTTTTACCTTTTGAGTTAAGTGAGTTCGATGTCATTCTCGACATGGATTGGTTGGGAGAGAACCTCACAAACATCTTGTATGGATGGAAGATGGTGTGCGTCATTCCACCTGGAAGAAAGCCATTCGTTGTTTACGGAGATAAGAGTATAGAGAAGTCTGGAATCATCATGATGATGAAGGCCAGAAGATACTTATCGAAGGGATTTTCGGCATTCTTAACATACACAATCGACATGAAGAATGAGAAAAGGACAATGAATGATATACTTGTGGTACGAGACTTTCCAAAGGTTTTTCCAGATGAATTACCAGGATTACCACCATAGAGGTAGGTAGAATTCAAAATCAACTTGTTGCCAGACACAACGTTGATTGCGAATGTGTCGTATCATTTAGCACTGACAAAGATGAAGGAGTTAATTACACAACTCCAGGAGTTATTGGACAATGGTTTTATAAGTCATAGTTCGTCAACCTAGGGAGCTCCAATATTGTTCGTAAAAAAAGAAGGATGGTACTATGAGAATGTGTATTGCCTATCGGGAGCTAAATAAAGCTACAATCAAGAATAAGTATCCATTACCTAGGATAGATGAATTGTTCCATCAATTGCAAGGAGCAACCATTTTCTCCAAAATTGATCTCAGGTCAGGTTACCACCAATTAAGGATTATGGAGCAAGATATCAAGAAGACAGACTTTAAAACCTGATATGGACACTATGAATTCCTCGTTATGTTGTTCAGATTAACAAATGCTCCAGTAGCATTCATGGATCTGATGCATCGAGTTTGTAAACCTTTTATCGATAAATCAATAATAGTATTCATAGATGACATCTTGATTTACTCCAAGAACAATCAAGATCATGGCAAACATCTATGAGAAATACTGGAAGTCCATAAGAGGGAGAAACTTAATGCAAAGTTCTCCAAGTGCAAATTTTGGATAAGGGAGATTCAGTTCTTGGGTCATGTAATTAACCAGGAAGTCATTATAGTTGACCCAGCAAAGTGAGAAGTTGTAATGAAGTGGGAGACACCAAAGAGTCCCATTAAAATTCGTAGCATTCTGG
Organism: Lactuca saligna; assembly: GCF_052625555.1. Taxonomy (NCBI): domain Eukaryota; kingdom Viridiplantae; phylum Streptophyta; class Magnoliopsida; order Asterales; family Asteraceae; genus Lactuca; species Lactuca saligna. The sequence goes on from NC_136422.1 coordinate 153,000,443, forward strand.
GATTGGCAGGCTACAATCAAAGATTCATCCAAAATTTCTATTCTATTGTGGCTCCATTGATAGCCCTGACCAAAAAGGGAGTTGTTTATACTTGGAGCTAGAAGCAAGAATAGCATTTTAGTGAATTGAATAAGAGATTGTGTAAGGCACCAATCCTAGTCCTACCAAAATGAACTGAAGATTTCATAGTTTCCAGTGATGCTTCTAAGATTGGATTGGGATGTGTCCTTACCCAAAGGGACAAAGTAGTAGCTTATGCCTCAAGATAGCTAAATCCCCACAAGCAGAATTACCCGAATCATGATCTAGAGCTTGCAAAAATGGTTTGTGCCATAAAGACATGGAGGCACTATCTTTACGGAACCAAATGCAAACTCTATATAGATCATAAGAGCCTCCAATATCTCTTTGCTCAGAAGGAGTTGAATATGAGACAAAGGCAATGGATGGAGCTACTCAAGGACTATGATTGCGAGATATTGTACCACCTAGGTAATGCAAATATCGTAGTTGATGCCCCAAGTAGAAAAGTGATCTGTGAAGGAAAGAGATCTTGATCGTTGAAGATAGAAGTAATCTCAACAATTATAGATAAGATCAAAGAAGCTCGGACAAGGGCTCCGGCTGAGAGTGATCTGAAGGAGGAACGTCTAGGCAAGATGCTCATGTTTGAAGAAGACAAACAAGGGTTGAAGACATTTAATAATCGCATTTGGGTGCCAAATATGGGTGGGATACGGGATCTTCTCATGGAAGAATCTCATAAGACTATGTATTCTATACATCTAGGCAGCACCAAAATGCACTTAGACTTGAAGCCCTATTATTGGTGGCCGAAACTGAAGGCCGACATAGCAAATTACGTAGCGGAATGCGTAACTTGCGTGAAAGTGAAGGCGCGACATCAAAAGCCATTTGGGAGTCTGGAACCCTTACCATCACCCATATGGAAATTAGATAATGTAATCATGGACATCATAACAAAGTTGTTGAATATAATATGGGTTGTAGTAGATTGACTTACGAAGAGTGAACATTTCATAGTCGCACGAGAGAATTGATCTATGTAGAAGTTGGAAGAGACCTATGTAAGGGAAATCTAAGGATTCTTGGAGTGCCCTTATTTATCGTGTATGATAGGGGCAATAGATTCACCTCCATATATTGCAAAAGTCTACAGGAGGAGTTAGGCATGAAGTTGTGTTTGAGTACTGCCTATCATCCACAAACAGACGGACAAAGTGAGAAAACTATCCAAACCTTGGAGGATATGTTGTGGGAATGCACCTTAGCATTTACGGGTATTTGGGATGACCATTTATCATTGGCCGAATTTGCCTACAATAGTATTTATCACTCCAGCATCAAGATGCCTCCCGATGAAGCACTATATGGATAGAGGTACCGAACATTGTTGTGTTGGCTAGAAGCGGGAGAGAGGCATTTTACAGGTCTAGATATAGTACATCAAACCGTCGAGAAGCTTAAAATTATTAGGGAAAGGATGTTAGCTGCCCAAAGTCATCAAAATAGCTACACAGATAAGAAACGACGACTGACAACATTTGATGTGGGTGATCAAGTGTTACTTAAAGTCTCGCCATGGAAGGGACTTATTAGATTCTAAAAGTGTGGGAAGTTGAGTCCTCATTTCATAGGACCATTCAAGGTACTTCAAAGGATATGGAATCAAGCTTACAAGATTGAATTGCCCGCAAAACTAGAAGGTATCCATAATACCTTTCACGTTTGTTATTTGAGGAAGTACTCAAGAAAATAAGTGGAAATGCTTCCAATTTCAGAGTTAAGCATCGATGAAGATAGGCGGCTGGTTGAAGAGCCTGTAGAAATTGTCGACCATAAGAAAAAGAAGTTATAACGTCTCAAAAATCACAACAAATTTAAACTTTTCAAAACGACCCATTTTCTAAAAAGAAGTGCTTACAAAACTATTGTTTTCAAAACATTATTAAAAATCAATCCCAAGATCCAATCAACATAACTAAGGATGTGTACAGTCATACCTTCTCCTTGTTACAATCCTCAGAAGTATTTGAAACAAAACTAAAACTGTAAGCCAACACTTAGTGAGTTCCCCCAAATTGCCACCACATAAACATAACAAACAACAACATGCATACAGAGCCTTCAGCATGACTGGACCGCCTCACTGGGCCTTTAGCATGACAGAACCGCTTCACTGGGCCTTCAGCCTATATGGATCGCTCTCTGGGCCTTCGCCCTGACTGGTCCGCCTCCCAGGCCTTCAGTATATCCGTACCGCCCTAGGTATCTTGAGATTTCGCACAAAGTAGGACCGCCTCAACCTGGTACACCATCACATATCAACATATACCATAACAGTCAATAGCTAGCATATACAGGTAGTCATACAAATCTAACAAATCACTACAACATAACAACATCTTATATATCAGGATATAAATCTAATAGACCATTACAACATAGCAACATTCTATATACAAGGATACAGATCTAATAGATCACTATAGCATAACAACATATGGTAAAACCAGGATATCAATCCAATGGGCCAGCCTTGGTGCCTTCGATCCGTATGTCCAGTAGGGAAAACTCATCTCACAGTCTGAATAGCTCTCAGATTCGACAACTGGATCAACCCATTCCTAAATGCCAAAAGACTTCCCATTGTAAATTAATAACATTTTCTTAAAATACTATTGATCAAAACTATTCAAAATCCACAAGTTGACCGAGTCAACACAACCGAGTCAACTAAGCCGAGTAACTCAGGCTTCGTACGCGGGGCGTACTCCGGAGGTATGCGGGGCGTACTAGTTGTCTGAGGTGTCGGGGCCAAATCTGTGTATGTGCAGTGTACTCTTCGGTACGCCCAGTGTACGCATTAGTCCTCTTCTTAACCAATTAAGAGTTTAATCCTTTGACTTAATATGTCCAAATGCATATCCAAGCCCCAAATAAAATGTTTGACCATAAAGTTTCCAACTTTATGGTCTTGCATGGCTAAAAAGATATTAACATCAACAACTCAATCACTTAACCCGTTAAGACTTCAAAACACATGCATGGAAGGAAAGATATGATCAAGACTACATTTTTATGCTTCTAAACACCTCAAATTGACTGAAAGAATAGCTTAAAGGGGTTATAGTAGCTCGTACTCCAAATACCTAAGTAATGGGACCTAAAATGACACAAACTCCATGGCTAACTTAGATCAATGCATAGAATCATCAAGTTCGTTACTTTATACCTCAAAATGGATCTTCAAGGTGAGGTGTTCCTAGATCTAGAAGGCCTTCATCTCCCAAGATGGTGCTTCTTTCTTCACCTTGCTTCAAAAGCACTAAACACAAACACTTTTGAGCTCAAATGATCACACACAAGGTATTAGGGTTTCAAAGGACGAAATGAAGGTTGGAGGCTGCACGGGGAATGAGGAATGGAGAGTTAATGATGTTTATATATGAACTAAACCGTAGAAAATTAGGGTTTGAGCTTTCATTACGTACGCCCTGCATACATGGTGTATGCCCAGCGTACTAGGGTCCGCCCTAGTACGATCAACGTACGCCCAACGTACTACCCCTAGTCCAAAATTACCAAAATGCCACTAAGGTCCTTTTTAAACTCTTTCTTGTACTCAAGGACTAAAATGGTATACTTATCCATACATAGGGCTAAAATTGAAATTACCTCAACTTCGGGATGTTATAATTCTCCCCCACTTGAACTAGACTTCGTCCTCGATGTCAGCTGCTGCGAATAACTCACGGTAATACTCTCGTATCTCTGCCTATGGCTCCTATGTCCACTCAATACCTTTCCAAATGTTGCCACTGAACCTTTACCAAAGGTATCTCCTTGTTGCGTAGAACCTTCATCTTTCTCTCCACTAACGCTACCGGTCTCTCAATACAATTTAGATGCTCATCGACTTGAATATCATCCAAAGGGACCACTGCCTCATCATCCAGTATAAACTTCCGCAACTACGAAACATGAGAAGTGTTGTGGATTTGGCTGGGCTCACTTGGAAAATCCAACTGGTAGGCCACTCGGCCTATCTTGTCGATCACACAGAACGGTCCAACATACCGAGGACCCAATTTTCCCCTCTTCCTGAAGCGTATCACACCCTTCCAGGGTGAGACCTTCAGTAGTACCATATTGCCGACCTAAAATTCCAACTCTGATCGGCACCGGTCGGCATAACCCTTCTTCCGATTCTGAGTTGTCATCAGCCTCTGCCTGATCTCAACAGAAACTAAACCCAAACCCGACTACTCCTGGTTAACAATCCCCAACTATCGGTGACAAATCTATCAATCTTGCCCATAATACTCTCTTGTTTCCATTTATCCTTCTTGACTCCTTCTGTGTGAACCCCTCTAATAAAATCCAAAAGTAGGGAATCAATGGATATCTTCATACACATCTCTCCAGCTGAAGATCCCGCTGACTTACGGCTCAAAGCATCCGCGACTACATTCGCTTTACCTGGATGGTAACGGATCTTACAGTCATAATACTTGACCACGTCCAGCCACTTGCATTGCCTCATGTTCAGGTTCGGCTGGTGTATAAGACATCGCAAACTCTTGTGATCTGTGTAAACAGTACAACGGACCCCATATAGATAATATCTCTAAGTCTTGGGGAAAACACCACTTCCCCCAACTCCAAGTCATGAGTAGGATATCGTGCCTCATGCAGCTTCATTTATCGAGAAACATACACAATCACTCATCCCCTCTGCATAAGAACCATCCCAAAACCAGTGATGGATGCATCATAAAATACAACGAAATCCTTGACATCCTCCAAAAGGGTCAACACCGAGGCCTCACATAACCTCTAACATAGTGTCTCAAATGCAGCCTGCTGCTCAAGGCCCCATTGGAAATCCACTCCATTCCTTGTTAGAAGAGTGAGGGTACTGCAATCTTGGAGAAGTCTGGGATAAATATCCGTTAATATCCCGCTAAACCCAAGAAACTTCTGATCTCTGGGGAGATTTTGGAACCTCCCACTACATCACGACCTCGATCTTGGCTGGATCGACCAAAATCCCATTTTGGTTAATGAGATGCCCCAAAAATTGGACCTCTCATAACATAAATTCACACTTTGAGAACATGGCCTAAATTCGTTCCTGCCTTAATACTCCCAAAAGCTATCGAAGGTGCTCCTTGTGTTGCTCTCTAGTCTTGCAATACCCCAAGATATCATCAATGAACACAATAACTGATCGATCGAGCATTGACATGCATACCCGATTCATCAAATCCATAAACACTGTAGGCGCATTGGTGAGCCTAAATGGCATCACCACAAACTTGTAATTACAATAATAAGTATGAGATTCCATCTTCTCCACATCCTCTTATCTCACCCTCATATGATGATACCATGACCTCAGATCGATCTAGGAGAACCAAGATGCACCCTGCAACTGATCAAAAAGGGCATCAATCCGTGGTAGGGCATAACGGTTCTTCACCGTTCAGTTGTTTAGCTCCAAGTAATTAATGCGCATCCGGTGTGAACCATCCTTCTTCCCGACGAATAAAACCGGGGCTCCCCATGGAGAACAACTAGATCTGATGAAGTATTTGCCTAACAGTTCCTGAAGCTAAGAGGACAACTCCTGCATATCAGGCGGTTCCGTTCGGTATAATTCCTTGGCTATCAGAGCTGTACCTGAAACCAAATCGATCCTGAACTCAACCTGCCTCTCAGGAGGCACACCGGGTAACTCCTCCCGACACACATCAGCAACTCCCTAACAATTGGCACATCTGAAATCGAGACCTGCTCCCCCGCCTGAGTATCAACCACATAGGTAAGATAACCCATACACCCATGCTGAAAATACTACCAAGCCCTAGCTGCCGAACAAAACCCTAATCCAACCCTGGTACCATCTCCATAGATGACTAGTTCTCCCCCACTTGGGGTTCGAACTATCACTCGTTGACCCTTACAATCGATCATAACACCAAACTTGCTCAGGCAATTTATCCCTACTATCACGCATATATCGCCCATAGGGATAGGAATCAAATCAATCGAATAAGCACCCCAAAGATTCCCAAGACACAGCCCTGGACAATTATAAACTATAGATGCTAGGATAATGATTCTAACAAGCTACTACACGAATGGCTATCCATTAAAAATTTAAAATGAGGATCAGAATTTCATACATGTGATTTCTTGCGCTTCAACCTTGACCTCTCGTAGGACGACGGGCATTTGGGCCTACACTCCCTCCGCTACCCATGTAGGACAGTCAGGTTTGAGATGACCCAACTGATGACAGTGAAAACACATTCGATCCTTCTTGCAGTCGTGAAATGCATGCCCTCTCTCTCCATACTTATAGCATTTAAACTTGTGACAAGCCAACCGGTGGGTTCCCCCACACTTCCCACAAATATCATACCTCCCTTGGCTTCCAGTACCTAAGTTAGCAGCCTCGGTCTCCTTTTCCTCTACTAAAAAATCCCTCCTCATCTTTCATAGTTGTGTCCCCTCAACAAGATCTTCCTAGTAGTCATCTAGCACCCTTCACAGTCTGCAAGGCTGCAGTTCGTTACTCGAACTTGGCAATTAACCTGCTAGAGATCCGATCCACGATACCAGAAAATTTTTCCTGTAATATTTGCGAAACCTCAATGGTAATTATTTCCCGAATCTGATCAACAGTCAACCCCGACCTATCTTAGCCATCAGCTCCAGTTCCCGAACAATATCCCCTCACAAACTCCATACTGAAAAGGAATCAAGAGCATCAGAATTGCCACAACAGATATTGCTACAATCATATTACGGGACTACCCCTTGGGGTTTGTTACTTACTTGTGACGCATATGGGTCTTGTGATTTCAGTAGTACGGGGCCATACTACCTTACACAACTACCCGTAATTGTCTCAAGGATCATCTTAACCACCCAAAACCAATACAATAACTAGGATACACATACATCTATCCTTACTCTCTCTCAAGTGACTAATTATTCCAAATTGTCCTGCTACATCCATATTCACTTATAATGATAATATCCAATACTTGAAAAAACACAACATGAGCACTACTGTAGCGACCCGTTCCCGGTATGTTGATTTATTGGAAATTATAGTGAGTTTTCTAGAGGGACTCGGCGAGTTCTAGCCTGACTCGCCGAGGCTGGTCGCGTCTAAGGGCACGCGTGAGCCGAGGACTCGACGAGTCCATGTCCCCGACTCGGCGAGTCCATCTGTCTGGGTGAAACCCTAAAATCCCCGGGTTGCCCACTATTTATACCACCTTATAGCCCCCATTCTCGCCTCCCTCACCCTGAGAACACAGTTTTAGAGCCCCAAACCTCCATTGAAGAGCTTATTTGTGTTTGGTGCCCTCTTTGTGAAGGTGTGAAGAAGGAGAAGAAGGAAGAAGCAAGGAGAAGGGTTGGAGTGCAAAGATCCAAGGCCAAATCAGAGTTTATTGAGGTATTTTTGGAGTTCCATCTTATTATATGCTTTAAACTTCCATTAGGGCTCTCCTAAGAGCTAGTTGGTGCTTGTTTCAAGCCTTACACTTGCATGAACGTCTTATTAAGTCGAAATATCTATGGATCTGAATGTTGGGGTGTTGTAGAGCCCAGATCTACTGTCTTTTTGGGGTTATATTGCATGTTAGCCATAGATTTACTCATTTTATGCATCTTTTAGCCTTATTTCCCTTATTCATGAGGTTGTGCACGTAAAGTTGGAAACTTTACGTGGTAAAACAGCTTATTGGACTCAGATCTATCAATTGTATGCATTGGATTCAAACAAAATCAAGTAAAAATCTGTTGCATGGCGGCGACTTGCCGAGTCGGAAGAACGACTCGACGAGTTGGGTCGCGAGTCCCGAGTTCTTTAGTTTTATCAGTGTCGAGTGGACGAGGTGAGTTAGGGAGTGGACTCAGCGAGTTGAGAGTAGACTCAGTGATGGAGGGACTCGGCGAGTTTGTTCATACAACTCGGCGAGTCCAAGGCAATCTTCTTGGGGATCAAGAACAACTCGTCGAGTCTGTTCATACGACTCGGCGAGTCGGATGAAGATTGTCTGGGTTCTTGGATCCAGAGGGTACTCGTCGAGTCGATGCCACACTCGACGAGTAGCAGCGTGAAGAGCTGAGAGATGAGACTAGGACTCGGCGAGTTGGGTAGCCCGACTCGGCGAGTCAGCCCAGAGTGAGTTGACCTTGACCAAGGGTAAAAGAGTCATTTTACCCCCAAGTGTAGTGTTAGTATTTGATTGAGTGTGTTTATGGATTTGTAGCCGAGGAGATTCAGGAGCAGCAGCCGTTAGCTTTCCGAGCCACACACTCATCAGCTAGCTTACGAGGTGAGTTTCTCTCCAGTAAGGACGGGTCTAAGGCCACAATGCCGGCCCGTCCAGTTAGCAGTAGTTTCCGGACTTCGGTCCGATGTAGTAGTTAGTATGTTTGATGCCTTCGTGGTTCAGACAGGATTTATGCGCTATGTGTTATGTGTTTTATGTTATGTGTTCCGGGCTACGGCCCGATGCAATATGCAGTATATTTGTTCATGCTAGATGATATGCTATGCTATGCTCAGTCAGTTCCGGACTTCGGTCCGATGCAGGGGACACGGTCCCAGTCAGTTCCGGAATTTGGTCCGATGCAGTTAGTTCCGGACTTTGGTCCGATGCAGTTAGTTCCGGACCTTGGTCCGATGCAGGGGACAAGGTCCCAGTCAGTTCCGGACTTCGGTCCGATGCAGTTTCCGGGCTTCAGCCCGATGCAGTGGGCAAGGCCCAATATGTGTTTATATGTTATTGTATGGTATGTGGTATTTCGGGGGAGCTCACTAAGCTTCGTGCTTACAGTTTTTGTTTTGGTTTCAGGTACTTCCGCAAGCAAAGGGAAGAGCTCGGGGTGACAGCATCGCACACACACTACAACACAGCTTTTGTCCTGGGGATAACTTTTTGATATTTTGGAATTGATGTAGTATGATACAATCTTCCGCACCGTATTTTATTATGTTTTAAGGTTACACCGCGTATGATTTACGTTATGACACTTATATTATGGTTTGATTATATTGAAAAACGAAAATTTTTGGGTCGTATTTTTGGGTCGTTTCAAGTTGGTATCAGAGCCCTGGTTTGAGGGATTCGGATACACTTTCGGGTGTATCTGAACTCAAACTAAGGGAAATAAAAGATTTTAATAAAATAAAAATGTTTTACAAACAGAATTTTGAAAACACTTAGAAAGAAAGAATTGTTTTAACAAGATAGAGGTGTGTGCATGCGGTCAGTCGAGCTCAAGTAAGTACTCCCAAATTACCCATACAAATTATTTGTTCAGTTCCAGTTTCAGTAGAACAGCATGCTAGTGTAGGACTAAGGATCTAGGGTATGCCTTATGTGCCTGCTTATGTGTTACAGCTTTATGAATATTGCATGCTAGAATTGAGTAGACAGCAGTAGGATAGCCTGTTTAGGTTATGCCTGATAGTATGAGCTTAGCATCCTATGCTAGTACAGTTTCTTGTTATAAGAATAGTTTTGCTGGAGTCTGTTTCCCTTATCCGAATGCTGCTTGCTTCGTGCTTGGTGGGGTTCCGAGTAATGGGAGTTAGCCATTAGGTGGACACGTTACACCACATGTAATCAGGTTGGAATAATCCCAGAGTGCTGGAACTGGCCCTACTGCGCAGCTCTTGTTTGAGTCCAACCGTTGTAGGGACGGATCTTTTACTTGAAGGATTATCCGATCCTCATCACATGTGATGGTGTTCAGGTGGTGGCTAACTGGCAGTACGAGGAGACCTACAGCAGCTGAGGACCAGTCGTATTGAGCTTGAGTTTTCTCTAGGGCAAGCCTAGGATGAGAGTAGCAGAGAATAGCAGCGGTAGAAGTGACTTGGGGAAGTCAAGGCAGTTCTTGAGGAAAGTACGGATAGATGTGGAAGGTAGTAGGGGCCCATACTACTGAAAGCAGAGGATCCGTATTCGAATCAAGGAAGGCCAAGACAAGACCAGGAAGCTAGTAGTCGTATCATGATCCCTTGAAATATTTCAGTGTTCTGATGTTGTTATGATATGTTTCAGAATGGTAGTTTTGCGTCCGAGGCCAGCAGCCGGCAGTTCAGATGTCGGAGGGGGATCAGGATCGGGATCCGACCCGGTGGTCGGACAGATGGATGAGCAGACTAGGGAGTTTCTTTCTTCTGAGGTTACTCGCATCATACTAGAGCAGACTCCTGTGATCTTCGGTTCGATCAAGGAGGGCATTTTGGAGATGATGGATGAGAGACTGAGTACTTTCCGTACTGAGATGGCGGCCGTGATGGGGTCGCGCACACTCACTTTCAGGGAGTTCAGGGCATGCGGGGCTCCTGACTATCATGGGGCACGGGACCCCATAGCGAGTACCAGGTGGTTGGCAGATGTGGCCAATGCATTCCGCACCAGCACATGTCCCGAGGGGGACAAGGTCAGATTGGCGTCCTGTCTTCTGAAGGACAGGGCACGAGACTGGTGGGAGGAGGTCGGACATGCCATCGGGGATGATGCGGCACTGGATGCCATGACCTGTGCTGATTTCTCTACCAGGTTCAGAGCGGAGTTTGCACCGGTCATTGAGGTGCAACAGTTAGCTAGGGAGTTCCAGGATCTTACCCAGACTACCGAGACAGTGGCGGAGATCACCGCCAAGTTCAGGGAGAGGGCCCTTCTTGTTCCACAGTATGCAGCCGATGAGGAGATGAAGAAGGCCCGTTATCATGAGATGTTGCGGAGTGACATTCGTATGTTTGTGAGCCGGTCCAGTTGCAAAACACTGGACGACATGATTGCTAGAGCCAGAGAGAGGGAGATTGATCTCGAGATGGAGAAGAAGAGGAAACCGGAGGCGGTTTCGGGTGCAGGCAGTGTGGGCAAAAAGCCCAAGGTTTCAGATCACAAGTCCAGGGGTCAGCAGAGCCACGGTCGGTGTGGCAAGTGTGGGAGGTTGCACGAGGGGGCGTGCAAGGCAGGGAGTTCCGGCTGCTACAAGTGCGGTCGGACCGGGCATATGAGTAGGGATTGTACGGCCCCTGCCACTACGGTTACAGCATCGGATCTGATTTGCTTTCAGTGCAATCAGAGGGGACACAAAAGGTCCCAGTGTCCCAGTTTAGCTGCAGCAGGGAAGGTGCTTGCACCCGCCCCTGCCACCTTGAGGATCACGGATGGCCGGCAGGGCCGAACTGATGTGCCAGTGGCGAAGAGCAGGGCATTTCAGATGACAGCAGAGGAGGCGCGAGCGACTCCTGATGTGGTGACGAGTATGTATATTTCTTTCATCTTTTAATTATTAGTATATCGTTTGAATATTATTTGATGGTACGTTTTATTTAGGGTCGTTCTCGGTGAACGACATCCCTGCTTTGGTATTGTTCGATTCGGGGGCCACCCGATCATTTGTATCGCTTGCTCTTAGCAAGAGATTTAGCAGAGCTCCAGGGGAGCTGGATTGTCCATTAGAGGTTGAGATAGTAGATGATAGGACCGTGAGGGTCGACAGAGTACATAGAGGGTGTTCCCTTCAGATATTTGAGGAGCAGTTTTCAGTGGATCTGGTTCCTATTCCCCTGCGCGGGAATAAAGTTATTGTGGGCATGGATTGGCTAAGCCCCAATGGGGCGGTGATTGATTGTGAGCTACAGCTAGTGAGGGTTCGCACCCCCAGTGGGGGAGAGATAGTGATTCAGGGCGAGAGGCCCCAGCGAGGACCGGTCTTTTGTTCCGTCGCGAGGGCGACGCGCTATGTTCAGCAGGGTTGCGCCGGTTTTGTAGCTTACGTCTTGGATGCCCGGGAGAAGGGCAAGACGGCGATTGATGATGTTCCTGTTGTTCGTGACTACTCGGATGTGTTTCCCGAGGATTTGTCGGGGATACCTCCAGAGAGGCAGATTGAGTTCAGGATCGACCTAGTTCCTGGTGCGGCTCCGATAGCCAAAGCACCGTATCGACTTGCTCCCCCTGAGATGCAGGAGTTGTCTACGCAGCTTCAGGAGCTGTTAGACAAGGGTTTCATTCGGCCGAGTAGTTCGCCTTGGGGAGCGCCGATCTTATTTGTGAGGAAGAAGGATGGGTCACATCGTATGTGCATTGATTATCGGGAGTTGAATAAAGTAACGGTGAAGAACCGTTACCCACTTCCGAGGATAGATGACTTGTTTGATCAGCTTCAGGGAGCGTCTTGGTTCTCCAAGATCGACCTACGCTCCGGTTACCACCAGATGAGGGTTAGGGATGAGGATGTACAGAAGACTGCTTTCAGGACCCGGTATGGTCATTATGAGTTCATGGTGATGCCATTTGGGCTCACCAATGCCCCAGCCGCGTTCATGGATCTCATGAACCGCGTGTGCAGACCGATGCTGGATCGGTCGGTGATCGTGTTCATAGATGACATCTTGGTATATTCCAAGACACAGGGGCAGCACGAGGAGCACCTGCGGGAGGTGTTGGAGACTTTGAGGAGGGAGAGACTTTTCGCTAAGTTCTCCAAGTGCGAGTTCTGGTTGCGCGAGGTGCAGTTTCTTGGGCATCTCGTTAACCAGAAGGGTATTTTGGTTGATCCAGCCAAGATTGAGGCCGTGATGCAGTGGGAGGTCCCGAGGTCTCCATCTGAGATTCGGAGCTTCCTAGGATTGGCAGGGTATTATCGGAGATTTATCCAGGACTTCTCCAAGATAGCGGTGCCGCTCACCCGACTAACCAAGAAGTCGGTGGTTTTTCGTTGGGGGCCTGAGCAGCAGGCGGCGTTCGAGACTCTCAGGCAGAGATTGTGCGAGGCTCCGATCCTTACCTTGCCAGAGGGTGTAGAGGATTTCGTAGTCTATTGTGATGCTTCGATCACAGGTATGGGAGCAGTATTGATGCAGCGAGGCCATGTGGTAGCTTATGCCTCGAGACAGTTGAAGCCTCACGAGGCTAATTATCCTACCCACGATTTGGAGCTGGGGGCAGTTGTGTTTGCCCTCAAGATTTGGAGACATTACCTTTATGGGGTCCGCTGTACTATTTACATGGATCACAAGAGTTTGCGATATCTTATGGATCAGCCGAGTTTGAACATGAGACAGAGGAGATGGTTAGACGTGCTGAAGGACTATGACTGTGAGATCCTTTATCATCCAGGGAAGGCCAATGTGGTGGCCGACGCCCTGAGCCGCAAGGTGTCGACGGCCCCTATCAGAGATCTGTGTATGAGGATGACAGTGATCACTCCCTTGTTGGAGCGGATCAAGGAGGCTCAGATGGAGGGTCTCAAGGAGGAGAGGCAGAAGTGTGAGAGGATAGTGGGCCGAGTAGCTTCATTTGATTACGATAGTCGTGGTTTGTTGACACTCCATGGTAGGATATGGGTACCGTACTGGGGTGGGGTACGGCAAATATTGATGGACGAGGCTCATAAGTCTCGGTTTTCTATCCACCCAGGGGCGACGAAGATGTATCGAGATCTTCGATCGGATTATTGGTGGCCCTGCATGAAGCGAGATGTCGCTTGGTATGTGGAGAGATGTTTGACCTGTCGGAAGGTCAAGGCGGAGCACCAGAGACCTCACGGCAAGATGCAGCCGTTAGACATTTCCGTGTGGAAATAGGAGGATATCACCATGGATTTCGTCACCAAACTCCCCAGGACCGCACGTGGAGTGGACTCGATATGGGTAGTAGTGGATCGGTTGACTAAGAGTGCCCATTTTATTCCGATTCAGGAAAGTATATCGGCGGAAAAGTTAGCCGATATCTATGTGCGAGAGATTGTGGCACGTCATGGGGTGCCGGTATCGGTGGTGTCGGACCGAGATGTTCGTTTCACGTCCAGATTCTGGAAGCGATTCCACGACGAGATGGGTACTCGTCTCCATTTCAGTACCGCTTTTCATCCTCAGACTGACGGGCAGAGCGAGAGGACGATTCAGACTCTCGAGGACATGCTTAGGGCATGTGTTCTAGATTTTGGGGGCAGTTGGGATACGTATCTTCCGTTAGCGGAATTCTCGTATAACAACAGTTATCATGCGAGCATTGATCGACCTCCTTTTGAGATGTTATATGGCAGGAAGTGCAGGACCCCGATTTGTTGGGGCGAGATCGGTCAGCGAGTCATAGGGAGCACCGAAGTGGTGCTCAAGACGACGGAATTGATCCAGCAGGTCCGTAGTAGGCTGCAGACTGCGCAGAGTCGGCAGAAGAGCTACGCCGACAGGAGGCGTTCGGACTTGGAGTTCCAGGTGGGAGATATGGTTCTTCTGAAAATCTCACCTTGGAAAGGTGTCATCAGGTTCCGGAAGAGGGGCAAATTGGGCCCCAGATTTATTGGTCCTTTCAGGGTTTTGGCCCGGGTGGGTCGGGTTTCTTACCGGTTAGATCTTCCTGAGGAGCTTAGTTTGATACACAACACCTTCCACGTGTCGCAGTTGAGGAAGTGTTTGGTGGATGAGACGGCAGTCGTTCCCTTAGAGGACATTCAGGTTGATAGCAGCCTAAATTATATCGAGAAGCCGGTCGCGATTCTGGAACGGAAGACCAAGACCTTGAGGAACAAGGTAATTCAGCTAGTAAAGGTGCAGTGGCAGCACCGGAAGGGGTCCGAATGGACGTGGGAGGCTGAGGAGGAGATGAGAGCGCACTACCCGGAGTTATTTGCAGATCCAGCCGTAGCAGACTTCGAGGACGAAGTCTGAGACAAGTGGGGGAGAATTGAAACGACCCGTTCCCAGTATGTTGATTTATTGGAAATTATAGTGAGTTTTCTAGAGGGACTCGGCGAGTTCTAGCCTGACTCGCTGAGTCTGGTCGCGCCTAAGGGCACGCGTGAGCCGGGGACTCGACGAGTCCATGTCCCCGACTCGGCGAGTCCATCTGTCTGGGTGAAACCCTAAAATCCCCGGGTTGCCCACTATTTATACCACCTTATAGCCCCCATTCTCGCCTCCCTCACCCTGAGAACACAGTGTTAGATCCCCAAACCTCCATTGAAGAGCTTATTTGTGTTTAGTGCCCTCTTTGTGAAGGTGTGAAGAAGGAGAAGAAGGAAGAAGCAAGGAGAAGGGTTGGAGTGCAAAAATCCAAGGCCAAATCAGAGTTTATTGAGGTATTTTCGGAGTTCCATCTTATTATATGCTTTAAACTTCCATTAGGGCTCTCCTAAGAGCTCGTTGGTGCTTGTTTCAAGCCTTACACTTGCATGAACGTCTTATTAAGTCGAAATATCTATGGATCTGAATGTTGGGGTGTTGTAGAGCCCAAATCTACTGTCTTTTTGGGGTTATATTGCATGTTAGCCATAGATTTACTCATGTTATGCATCTTTTAGCCTTATTTCCCTTATTCATGAGGTTGTGCACGTAAAGTTGGAAACTTTACGTGGTAAAACAGCTTATTGGACTCAGATCTATCAATTGTATGCATTGGATTCAAACAAAATCAAGTAAAAATCTGTTGCATGGCGGCGACTCGCCGAGTCGGAAGAACGACTCGACGAGTTGGGTCGCGAGTCCCGAGTTCTTCAGTTTTATCAGTGTCGAGTGGACGAGGTGAGTTAGGGAGTGGACTCAGCGAGTTGAGAGTAGACTCAGTGATGGAGGGACTCGGTGAGTTTGTTCATACAACTCGGCGAGTCCAAGGCAATCTTCTTGGGGATCAAGAACAACTCGTTGAGTCTGTTCATACGACTCGGCGAGTCGGATGAAGATTGTCTGGGTTCTTGGATCCAGAGGGTACTCGTCGAGTCGATGCCACACTCGACGAGTAGCAGCGTGAAGAGCTGAGAGATGAGACTAGGACTCGGCGAGTTGGGTAGCCCGACTCGGCGAGTCAGCCCAGAGTGAGTTGACCTTGACCAAGGGTAAAAGAGTCATTTTACCCCCAAGTGTAGTGTTAGTATTTGATTGAGTGTGTTTATGGATTTGTAGCCGAGGAGATTCAGGAGCAGCAGCCGTTAGCTTTCCGAGCCACACACTCATCAGCTAGCTTACGAGGTGAGTTTCTCTCCAGTAAGGACGGGTCTAAGGCCACAATGCCGGCCCGTCCAGTTAGCAGTAGTTTCCGGACTTCGGTCCGATGTAGTAGTTAGTATGTTTGATGCCTTCGTGGTTCAGACAGGATTTATGCGCTATGTGTTATGTGTTTTATGTTATGTGTTCCGGGCTACGGCCCGATGCAGTATGCAATATATTTGTTCATGCTAGATGATATGCTATGCTATGCTCAGTCAGTTCCGGACTTCGGTCCGATGCAGGGGACACGGTCCCAGTCATTTCCTAACTTCGGTCCGATGCAGTCAGTTCCGGACTTTGGTCCGATGCAGTTAGTTCCGGACCTTGGTCCGATGCAGGGGACAAGGTCCCAGTCAGTTCCGGACTTCGGTCCGATGCAGTGGGCAAGGCCCAATATGTGTTTATATGTTATTGTCTGGTATGTGGTATTTCGGGGGAGCTCACTAAGCTTCGTGCTTACAGTTTCAGTTTTGGTTTCAGGTACTTCCGCAAGCAAAGGGAAGAGCTCGGGGTGACAGCATCGCACACACACTACAGCACAGCTTTTGTCCTGGGGATAACTTTTTGATATTTTGGAATTGATGTAGTATGATACAATCTTCCGCACCGTATTTTATTATGTTTTAAGGTTACACCGCGTATGATTTACGTTATGACACTTATATTATGGTTTGATTATATTGAAAAACGAAAATTTTTGGGTCGTTTCAACTACCTACCCCCTAGGCTACCCTAGGACCCACATCTCACCCTGGTGCTAACTGCCAAACGACCCCCATTTGTGCCAGTTAACTACTTCATGAATACAATCACATGCAACATGACCTAAATAACCCTAGATCAAAATATTCAACCCTACAACGATTGGACTCAGACAAGAGCTATGCAATAGGACCAAACCCTTCACTCTAAAATTATTTAACCCATGCAACATTGTGACTTGGCGCATTCAATTAATAGTTAATTCACAACCGAAACAGTCATACAACAATTGGGAAGAAAACTCTATAGGAAATAAGGCATCATCCATCAGACAATTCTATCATGCAATTCCAGAAGATCCCTAGCATATCACTAGCATGTTGTTCTATCATAACATAATAACATATAAATGTGTGGTAACTTGGGGTATACTTACTGGCTCCAACTGATTGTACACATCACATCCTTTCTTGATTGTTTTTTAAAACAATTTTGAAAATCATTTTTAAAACTTTTACAGTTCCTTAGTTTGAGCCTAGATTTATACGGATGTTCCTCCAATTTGCTTAAACCAAGGCTATGATACCAAATTGTAACGTCTAAAAAATCACAACAAATTTAAACTTTTCAAAACAACCCATTTTCTAAAAAAGAAGTGTTTACATAACTATTGTTTTCAAAACATTATTAAAAATCAGAGTCTCCCAAGATCCAATCGAGATAACTAAGGATGTGTACGGTTACGTGTTCGCCTTACCACAGTCCTCAGAAGTACCTGAAACAAAACTAAAATTGTAAGCCAACGCTTAGTGAGTTCCCCAAAGTGTCACCACATAAACATAACATATAACAACATGCATACAAAGCCTTCAGCATGACTGGACCGCCTCACTGGGCCTTCAACCTATCTGGACTGCTCATTGGGACTTCATCCTGATTGCTCCTCCTCGTAGGCATTCAGTTTATCTGGGCCGCCCTGGGTATCTTGAACTTCAGCACAAAGCATAACCGCTTCAACGTGGTACACCATCAGATATCAACATATACAATAACAAATAATAGCTAGCATATATAGGTTGTGATACAGATCTAGCAGATCACTACAGCATAGCAACATCCTATATATCAGGATACATATCTAACAAATCACTATAGCATAACAACATCCTATATATCAATAGCTAGAATATATAGGTTGAGATACAAATCTAGCAGATCACTATAGCATAGCAACATCCTATATATCAGGAAACAGATATCAACATATACCATAACAATCAATAGCTAGCATATATAGGTTGTGATACAGATCTAGCAAATCAATACAGTATAGTAACATCATATATATATATATATATATATATCAGGATACAGATATCAAGATATACCATAACAATCAATATCTAGCATATATAGGTTGTGATACAGATCTAACAGATCACTACAGCATAGCAACATCCTATATATCCGGATATAGATCTAACAAATCACTACATCATAACAACATCCTATATACCAAGATACAGATCTAATTGATCACTACAACATAACAACATACGGTAAAACCAGGATATGAATTCAATGGGCTGACCTTGGTGCCTACGACCCATAAGTCCAGTGGGGAAAACTCACCTTATAGTCTGAATTCAGTTGGAATAGCTCCCAGATCCGAGAACCGGATCAACCCATTCCTAAATGCCAAAACACACCCATTCTAAATTAATAACATTTTCCCAAAATACCCTTGATCAAAAGTGGTAAAAATCCACAAGTAACTGAGTCAACACAGTCGAGTCAACACAATCGAGTCAACTCAGCAGACTCAACTCAGGCTTCGTATGTGGGGTGTACTCTGGAGGTATGCGGCTTCGTACATGCAGCGTACCCTTCGGTTTGCCCAATATATGCAACAATCGTCTTCTTAACCGATCAACAGTTTAATCCTTCGACTTAACGCATATAACGTGTTTGACCATAAAGTTTCCAACTTTATGGTCTTGCATGGCTAAAAAGGTCTTAACATCAAAACCTCAACCACTTAACCCATTAAGACTTGAAAAAACATGTGTGGAAGGAAACATATGCTCAAGACTACATTTTTATGCTTCTAAACACCTCATAGTGACTAAAGGGACATCTTAAATGGGTTAGAGTAGCTCATACTCCAAATACACAAATAATGGGACCTAAAATGACACACAATCCATGGATAAATTAGATCTATGCATGAAGTCATAAATTTTATAACTTTATACCTCAAAATGGATGTAACAGCCCGGAATTTCAGGTATTTCTTTAAATTATTTTTGGGGCACATTTAGGAGGGGACTCGGCGAGTTGGTGCATGACTCGCCGAGTAGGACCACGATCTTGGTCACGGATACGCGACTGGACTCGACGAGTCCAATAGGGACTCGGCGAGTCGACGCTGTTCAGCTGAAACCCTAGCCGTTTTGATTCTGAATCGTATATAATGCCTTTAGGGCCGTCATGTCTCGTCTTTTGGCCGATTGAAGATACCTTAGGAGTCTGTGGGCATCTGGAGCAAGGGTGAGGGCTAGTGGAAGCTTGAAGAGGTTGTTAGACAAGGAGAGGCAAGGTGGTGATCAAAGGAGGTTCAAGGGGTCGAGTTCTGAAGGTTGGGGACACAGGGAACACGTTTCCAGGTAATCTTCGGATCATATTTGTAGCTTTTACGTTGTATGCGAATTTAGGGTTTAGGAAACCCATTTAAGGAATTGATAGATTATAGTGTTGTTACAAGTGTTTAAACCCCTGTAATAGTATATGTGAAAGTCCAGGAAGCCCCATATCTATATACTACGGAATCATGCGAGATACAGGAGGCAGCGAATTGACTGCATGGCGAGGACTCGCCGAGTCCAATGATCAGACTCGGCGAGTAGCTTGAAGATTCACTAGGACTCGCCGAGTTGTTCTTCAGACTCGGCGAGTAGCTTGAAGATCTACTGGAACTCGTCGAGTCGTTCTTTAGACTCGGCGAGTGGAGTCGGGGTGTCTAGACTCGCCGAGTTGCCCTTTGCACTCGACGAGTCCGGTCAAGTTGACCGTTGACCTGTATGTAATTTAGTAGGGTCAGTTTTCTTGTTTGATAAGATCATTAATAAAGGTATGTGGTATTATAGGAAACCTGCAGATTAGCGGATCGAGTGCGAGTAGCTCGAAGGGTCTATAGCTTGCATACTACGAGGTGAGTCTTCTCACTATACTTCACCCGTAAGGGTATGACTGCGTGACCGGAAGGTTGTATGTGTATTATATTTATGCTATGTCTAGGGAGGTAGATGCTTTGTATGTGATGTATGCTTATATGTGGTGTATGCTTATACGGGCCGGAAGGCGTGACTTATGTGATAGAAAGAACGGTATGATGTGTGACTTATGTGTTATGTGTGATATGTTATATGTGTTGTGTTTATACTGTTATGGGCCGGAAGGCAAAATACTATGGGCCGGAAGGCAATGTAATACGGGCCGGAAGGCGATATGTTATGGGCCGGAAGGCGATTATGTTACGGGCCGGAAGGCAATGTTATGTGGACCGAAAGGTCCGGGCCGGAAGGCGTATGTGGGTAAGTCGTATACTGGGGAACTCACTAAGCATTTATGCTTACTAGTTGTGTTTTATGTTTGCAGGCACTAGCGATGACCGTGGGAAGGCGCCGGCGTGACACGTACACACTGCCATTGTTGAAGATCTCGAGAATTTATTATTTATATTTTTGAAATAAATTTGGAATAAACTCTCTTGTTGAATAATGATGTTTTATTTTAAATGAAAATTTTATTTGAAAATTTGAGCTGTTACAATGGATCTTCAAGGTGAGGTGTTACGGGATCTAGAACGCCTTGATCTCCCAAGATGATGGTTATTTCTTCACCTTCTTTAAAAGCACCAAACACACACACTTTTGAGCTCAAATGATCACACACAATGGATTAGGGTTTCAATGGACGACATGAAGGTTGGAGGTTGAAGGGGGAATGAGGAATGAAGAGTTAATGATGCTTTTATATGGACCAAAACCTAAAAAATTAGTGTTTGAGATTTCATTACCTACGCCCTGCATACATGGTGTACCCCCGACATACTAGGGTCCGCCCTAGTTCGCTCAACGTACACAACATACGCCCAACGTACTACCCCTAGTCCAAAATTACCAAAATGCCACTAAGGGTCTTTTGCACTCTTTCTTGTACTCAAGGACTAAAATGTTATACTTATCCTTACATAGGCTAAAATTGAAACCACCTCAACATCGGGATGTTACAATTTGGGTGAAGGTGGGTCGCAACCTGCACCTGATCCCACATTGCCTGGGAAAGAGAACTAAGCATTCATTATATGGGTGTGGATACCTTCCCTGTCACAATGCGTTTTAAAGTCGTAAGGGCAATAGATCCCATAAGAACTTTGCAGTTAAACGTGCCTGGGTGAGAACAATCCACAGATGCGTGACCCCCTGGGAAGTTTTCGTGTCAGGAGCCTAAAGCGAACAATGTTGTGATATGTGTCATTGGGGGATGTTACAAATGGTATCAGAGCTAGGGCATGGGTCAATGTGTTTGACGGAGACGTCCTGCTCTATAATAGGGGATGAAGGTGGGTGGCAACCTGCACCTGATCCCACATTTTTTGGGAAGGAGAACTAAGCATTCCTTATTAGGGTGTGGATACCTTCCATATCACAACGCATTTTAAAGTCATAAGGGTAGCAGAACCCATAAGAACTCAGCCGTTAAGTGCGCTCGGGCGAGAATAATCCAAGTATGGGTGACCCCCTAGGAAGTTTTCGTGTCGGGAGCCCAAAATGGACAATATTGTGATACGTACTAGAGGGGTATGTTACAAAAGTTACGTTGTAAGATGATTGACTTAGTGCTAGCACGATGGAAACACCCAACATGGTCAAATCTCACCTGGGAAACAGAAAGTGATATGAAGAGACGATATCCACATCTGTTTGTTGACGCATGATTCCGAGATAGAATCATCCTAAAGGAGATAAAATTGTAATGTTTGTGTTTCCATCTAGGCTTAGTAATAAACATGTAACCTTTGTGGTCAAGTCATGTAGACATTTTGTGGATGAATAAGACATGATTATTCATAAATTTTATGCTTATGTGTTTTATATGATATTAAGATGTATTATATAATACAATAAATCAGATTTAGAAACACATCAAAAATAAAAGATCACTTAGGGAAAATAATCTAAACCTAGTATTAGCATTCATAATTAAGATCATGTATATATCTAGAACGCCTCAATCCAAATTAGAACGAAGAAGTTACGAAGAGCCAAAGTCTTGCGATAACACCGACACGGCTACAGATAACGTAAAAAGTGAATCTGGGTTAGATTGCTTTTTAACTTAGGAAGTCTAAATGGAATCCATAGATGTCGTAAAAGCGAATTTGTACGTATAGGTATCGTCTAAATCTGACTTCACAAGAGAAAGTTATGATTTTTCTAGAATTCGAAGCAACAGTATGCGTACCGATATCGAATTTTTGACCGATAGATTATTAGCCAAAACAATATAAATGAGAGTTGAAGATCACATTGTCAGGATTCCAACGATATAAAAACCATCGAAAACGGACGTCGGATGTGAAAGTTATGCATTTTATATGGGCTTTAATAGGCTTAGTATGTGTAAATAAAATAAAGTCAAAATTAGCCGACAAGGTCTAAGGAAAGTTGTAGATCTCATCCAGAGCTTTCCGTAGATATATAGAACGTCCAAAATGAAACTCGTATAAAGGATTTATGCAATTTTGAAAATATAAAAAAGGCCACACGCGCGTCGCACGTAGCTTGCACGCGAAGTCAACCGCGTAGCCCCACCCAGATCGTGCCACGTGTCGGCAGCCCAATGGATCGACGTCACCCTTATGCATGGCGCACTTCTTGTTGCACTGTGCGCAAGACTCCAAAGTCACTTATAAATACCAGCTCATTCTTTCACTCCTCCCCACACCCTCCAATCGATATCTTTCTAAAAATTCTAATCGTTTTCTCATTTTTCTTCATTCTAGCCTGTATCGTTACCTTGCGACACCCTCGAGTGCTCGGCTTGCCATAATCTTCGTGTATTAAGGACCTAAGTCAGTATTCTGCCTGTTTAGATCCTGATTCTCGTCTATTGTACTCTGCAAGTGAGCAAAAATTAATCTGCTCCTGTGTAATTGATAATTATAGTTGTAAGTCGTTACTAGGATCTTATAATTAAGATTTTATCAACGATTCCAAGTTGTTATGTTGATTGATCTACTATGGAAGAGGTATCTAGAATGGTCACATCATCTTGGTTGTTGGATTTCAGAAAGACTATATGTCGAAATGATCCTGCCTCCCGACTATCCTGCGTGGCTGATTCTTACTTGTTTGATCTTGAAGTAGACTTTGGAATAGTTGAGGAATCTAAACTCTTAAGATAATAGTTACACGTAGTATGAAACTAGACTAAGACTGTGACATCCCCATTTTTACGGCCAGAGAAGACCGATTTTGTTTATGCTTTATAAAAATCAGAGTATCTCTTTTAATAAAAATGGTGCGGAATTTGTTCCCAGAAAAACATGATAATCGCGTTATCAAAGCATTTCTAAAGAAATATATTTTTATTCACTTTTAAAACATTCGGGATGTCATCGTCAATACAGAAACATAAGCATAAACAGAACTTACATTTATTTACACTAGTGATCTACATCTCTTTTAAATCTCTCAGTGTAATGTGACTTCATATCAACACCTGTGATATAAATAAACTGAGTGGGTCAGGTTGGGAAACCTGGTGAGTACATAGGTTTTCAACCCACAATAATATAATTATTATGTTTAAACAATCAAACAATCAACCCAATTACCCATCCCCATTATATTCTTTATTCTTAAGGATCTACCCTAAGAATCAGCTATTTCTCAT
This sequence comes from Lactuca saligna, assembly GCF_052625555.1. Taxonomy (NCBI): domain Eukaryota; kingdom Viridiplantae; phylum Streptophyta; class Magnoliopsida; order Asterales; family Asteraceae; genus Lactuca; species Lactuca saligna. The sequence goes on from NC_136422.1 coordinate 153,024,171, forward strand.
TCATTCATTCCTAAGGATCATCCTAAGGAAACAACATGAAGTCCATTGTTGCCAATGACACATTGGTCAAGCGCAGCTGCTAATCCTGTCACTTAGGCGCAGCTGCCAGAATTGGGACATTTTCTGTGAGGCGCTTCTGCCGGTATTGACCTTTAAATGCTACTGTCATGGTCATAAGTCTCCCTATTAGGCGCAGCTGCTTGGACGTTTACTGTAGATCTGAAGCATCTACGAGTTGTGGCGCAGCTTCCAGTGCTCATCTATAGGGTACTAGGTCCACTGCTGCCAATGTATACCTATAGGGCACTGGGTCCATGCTACTAATGTTCCTCTATTTTCGCTTTTATCCCTCATCATTCATCTACCCATGTTTTATCCAACATATTTTGTAGATATAAAATACTTTATACAGTTTACATCATTTAAAACATGTATAAAAATCTTTCACCAGCATAGACAACAAGTATTCAAACAATATGCACACATATCACGTAATTTATAATAAAATACTTCATATCTATGTGTAAGATGAAAGGGACCATGCACTCACTTGAAAGGTGGTGACTCAGCACTCGGACAGCGCTTCGATACTCTCAAAACAATTTCCTTTGATAAAACCTAGTACCAATACCACTAGGGTTTAGTCTAACGATAACCGCGACAAATTAATTATTCTAACTATTATTATTATTATATAAGCGTTAATAACACTCAATATAACTCATAATAATAGCCCAAATAATTATTTTAAGGACCTAATAACATTCCTATAATTATTTGAAAGCTATATTAAAAATTGCGTAAGCGTAGCACACTTACAACGAATTTTATCGAAAACCGGAACTTAATTGGAGCAGCGTTTCGAAACCGAAAGACACTTTTTCTCGGTACTCCGGGAGCCTCGGGGCTTCCTTCGGGTGCTAGGGGTTCACCTAGACTTTAGGGAGCGTTAAAACTCTTAGAGAGAGAAAGTAGTGAGAGAAAGTGTGGAGAAAGGTGTGAGATTTTCGAGGGGGTTCGCATGGTATTTATAGTGTTGGAGTTGCTCGGATTATGCTGGGCGTATCGAGGCTACGCTGGGCGTAGTCTCGGATATGGATGCCAGCTCGCAGCTAGCTGTCTCGCACACCAGTGGGTAGGAAGCGAAGGTACACTGGGCATACTAATCTCGGAGGTGGGGCGTGATTCGAGGGCGACGCGTCGTTCATCGGATGCGAGACCGTGGGGAGCAAGGGAAGGCTAGGATCTTGCCACGTCATCACTAGCTTCGCAAATTGCACTCTCAACTTCTAAAAATCGTAACCTTCACATACGAGCTCCGTTTTCGACATTCTTTATATCCACGCGAAGGTGGGAACGTACTCTACAACTTTTGTTTAGACTCCGTCAGCTAATTTTGAATCGATTTTTAGTTTTATATTTTTAACAGACCGGGACAGGATTGGTCCGTTAAATCCTCATAACTTCTTCATCCGACGTCCATTTTCACCCATCTTTTTCTCGTTACACTACTCTTAACGAGATCTTTGATTCTCTTTTAGGTTGTGTTGGCTAAAAACCGCTCAATCTAATATTCGAATTTCGGGTTGTACACTGCTAATCCGAAACTTCGAAAAATCATAACTTCTTCATATGAAGTCAGATTTGGGCGTTCTTTTTATCGATGTTCTTAGTTTAACATATTCTATGACTTTCGTTTAGATCGCTAAGGCTAAATCTTTCTCTATCGTAAATTCACTATTTACGCTTCCCAGTATCGTACCGGTTCCGTCGCGAAACTTCAACGGGTCATAACTTCTTCGTTATAACTCGGATTTCGGCATGCTTTATGTGTACGGAAACCTTGAGATATATTCTACAACTTGGTTAAGATTATTTATTCTAAATAATCTTTTGTCGAAAAGTCGTTTCCGACATCTATTGTCTCCAAATTGACTAGCCCGGATCTACGGGCGTTACAAAGACGTAGCGTTATGTACATTTAAGTCTTTCGAGAAAGTTGTAAGGCAAAGCTCTGCCCGATTCACCAATCACCAGACACTTTGTCAGGTGGGTGTGTAGTTATTATCAAGAATATAATATCAAATTAAAAATATCCATATATTAAATGTTACTTGTAATATCTATGGTATGTACTATTTGTAAAGATAAGATAGTAACATTTGGATTAGAAATTGTTGTAGAAATCAAATGCTTTTAGATATAGGTCTTGTCTTTGGTTAGGAATAAGAGTTATAATGGATTGCTTAGTATCGAATAGGCTTGGCATCGATTAGGTCTCATCGTTGGGTTAGAATGTAGGACCAGATCAGAGTGTAATCCTCCCTGTCTTGGGATGATCAGAAATGGTGGGTCCCGATCAAACAACCGAATGGTATGTTTAGGTTATTGACCAGAGTCAATGACCAACACATGGATGTTCTAGGCGGTCTTGTGAATTACGTTGCTAGCATGGCTTTATAACCCTTGGACATAGATGAAATAGAAAGCATACTCATAAAGATCTCTGAACATTTGTTGCCTTATATGACTTACACTAGCCAATGACTCCCTTAGCATGTGTAGTCAAACAGTTGCTTAGACAGTTCATCCGGTAAGGTGATTCTTCCAGATGATTGTCAAATTAGGATCTGTGAGGATCAGTTGTGATTGGGTAGACGGTTTTAGGACATGTTATATATTTACACCTGATATATGTCTTGATTAAATGATATTTTATCATTTAAATGTTATGGGACTGAAAACCCTATGTATCACCAGGTTTTCCAAACATGACCTGCTCATTTTATTGCATCATAGGTAGAGGTGCCAAAGTTGAAGTTGCCTAGTTATGATGCTGAGTGGAATAAATGATAGACTTGCATTAGTTATTTCAGGACCTGTTTTTTTACATTGTAACGTATGTTCGGAAATAAATGAATGACATCCCGAAGGTTTTAATAAAATAACTTTCGTTATTTCAAAAATGTTTATTTAACAAGGAGCTTCCACATTTCAATACTTAAAAGCATAAAGAAAAATTTTAAATTGGTTCTGAAAATGGAGGATATCTCAGTCTATATGTGATTACCATAAGGGTCCTTGTCGCATAAAATTGAATACAAAATTGATTAAATAAAAAAATGATTGAATATCATTATATTGAATAATGATATTTCATTCTTTTTTCATTTTTTTATTTATTCTTGCTGAATTATTATTATTTTTTGTTTTTTTATATTGAATAATAATAATTTCTTGCTGAAATATCATTATTTTTTGTTGAAATATTATTATTTTTTGTTGAAATATCATTATTTTTTGCTGAAATATCATAAATTCTTGCTGAAATGTCATACATTATTAAATTTCAGTATTAAAAAACTATTTTCGGTATAATATCTGCAACAGTATGTAGATTTTAAAAAACAGACACGTTTCTTAATATAATCTGCAGCCGTTTGATCCACCTCTTCTACTGCAGAGGGTTGCAAATTTGTTCTGTAAACTTCATAAATTTTTGTTTAAAAAAAAAACATTTAAGGCTTCATTTTATGAAGCATTTTAGGTACTGAGAAGTAACTATATAAAATATTATATTTCTACACTATCCTTCATATTTATGATAATGCTTAATAATAAACTGGGCATGATAAATCAATTAATTTTATTGTTAATGGAAAACTTTCGGTGAATCTAATCTTATTTTTCTTGTTTAAGCAAAAAAATAGTAAATACGTTTAGTAGTTATTTATATTGTTTAAAAATACATCATCTTATATAGATAATTTTAATTATTATAAAACCAAACTAAAGGTTTGAGAGATCATTTTGATTAAATCATTTTTGGAGTGGTTTTCATGTTGGGACACATGCGTCTTGTTTTTATTATAGAAAGATCCACACTGGATTTGCACTATTCACTTTATGAATAATTGAATATTATTATATTTTAATGCTAAATGATTAGTCGTGTTCTAAGCTAATAAGCTTCTACAGTTCTACTAGGTAGGTGTTGGTGACAGATTTTCAACTCAACTTGGTAGGTGTTGGACTTTTCACATATTTCAATATATACCAACATCCATTTACTAAAATAAATAATAAAATTACTTCCTTTTCCTTTTCAATAAATAAAAAATAAGATTAACTTTGAAATCATAAAAAGTTAGAAAAATATTAAGGTAAATGGTACAAAAAAACATTTTTTTTACACAGAAATTCGATTTTGATACCATGTTTTTTTTGTGTCGATTTTGACACTGTGTTTTCCAATTTGTTACAATTCTGACAACTTGACCGGTTAACCAGGTTGAATGTTGATGTGGTATGATGACGTGCCAGTTTTGATGACGTTGCATGCTAACGTATCAAAATTGAATTTTTTTCTCACAAAAAACACTAAGTTTTTTTTTTTTTTTTTTTTTTTTTTTTTTTTTTTTTGACATTAAGTTTAATTTTTTTCTTTCAACTTTGACACTATGTTTTTTTGTTCCAAATCGAACATCATTTTTTCAAATTTCGTTCAATGTTGACAATTTTCTATTTAAAACCATATAAATATTTTTTTAATACATTTAAACCATATAAATATGTTTTTGTTTTCTTTTAAAAACCATAGTTTTGTATAAATACATTTTTTTACACTCAAACCATATTTTTATATATAAATATGTATTAGTTATATACAAATTATATTTTATATTAAATATGCAACTTTAAAATGTGTTTGAAGGTTTGGAGGCGTGTAGTCGATTAAAACTCGGATATCAAGTTTGCAACCCATCAAATTTTTACATCTTATTATAAGCTTATGGTTAGTTTGATTCTCATGATATAACTAATGCTTTGAATGTAAGAAAAAAAACACCTTGTATTTAAATAAAAATGTGGTTTTTAAACGAAAAAAATATGTTTATACGGTTTAAAATGCAATAAAAAAATATATTTATACGGTTTCAAATGGAAAATAGACAAAATTAAACAAAATTTGATAAATGATGTTCGATTGGAACAAAAAAAACATAGTGTCAAAATTGAAATAAAAAATTAAATTTAGTGTCAAAATCGAAAAAAAGTGAAAACTTAGTGTTTTTTGTGGAAAAAAAAAATCAATTTTGACACGTCAACATATCATGTCAGCATGCCACGTCATCAAAACTGACACGTCATCATGCCACGTCAGCATGTAACCTGGTTAACCGGTCAAGTGGTCAGAATTGTAACAAATTGGAAAACACAGTGTCAAAATTGATAAAAAAAAGCACTGTGTCAAAATCGAATTTCTTTGTAAAAATAGTGTTTTTTGTGCCTTTTATCGAAAATATTATTATAGAACAATGAACTTATGTGATTTATCCAACTTGATTGTTTTTTTTTGGCGTATTAAGTCATCTAATTTTTACTGTACATGTCAATTAAGTTATTATCGTTAGTTTTTAATCATTCATTTGTTAATTAGTTATCTGAATTACACGAATGACCCCTATGGTTTAAATTTCTTTCGTAGTTGGTCCCCTACCAACTATGGTTTAAATTATTCGACCAAAATTGTCACATTTCTGAAACTTTGGGGACCAAAGTCTAATATTTTAATCACCTTCCCCCACCAAATCTGGTTGAAACACGAATGCATCCCGAAACAATTAGGTTCTTCTTCAGTTGTATGTTGTTTTCTTGGTTCTTTCTCAAAAATTGATTGAATTCATCTGGAACCCATAAACCATGTCCCTGAATTTTAGATTTTCGATATATATATATATATATATATATATCTTTATTTATTTGAATGAGTTGTTAGTTTTGGGTTCAATTGAGTTCTCGAAAGCTCAAAAATGTCATCGTGTTTAGGTTCAATAGCTTGTGGGTTTGATATTTATCAAATGGTCAAATGGCCACGTACTAGTACTACTTCTAGTAAAACAATTTTGAATCCTACATCCCCATCTTCAACCTTATCGGAATCAAGCAATTCTCTAATTGCAATTTCCACTCGAAATCCACAAGCACCTCGTGTAACGCCCCGTTCTTAAAATATCTATTTATGGGTTCCCGAGATCAAGAGTAAGGGCGTTTCGGCCCTTCATTAGCAATGGGTTTTTATTCGGGAAGGTTTCGGATTGGGGTGTGTGGCTAGAAGCATAGATCTTCTCGCCACCTTCGCGTGGATATAAAGTTCATCTGGAACGGGCTTAGAATAAAGGAGTTATCACGGTTTCAAGATATTGACATTTATAGCCCTTAATGGGAAAAGTTGATGAGGAAGGCCATGTATGAGAACGGGATACGAGTGGGTACGCCCAACATAGGCTGGGTTATGCCCAACGTAACTGGGTAAGTGGTTGCGGATGCAAGGACGCGTACGCCCAGCGTACGCTCAAAGTCATTAAACCCTAATCTTAGGGTCAACCACTATATATAGAACATAATGGCTTCAACCCCAGTCCCCATATCAGCCTCCCTAACCTCACAAGAAACCCTAGAGCGTTCCAACCTCCATTTTTAGAGATCTTGGCTTTGGAAAGCTCATCTTGGTGGTTTAAGCTTGGAAGAGGAAAATAGGAAGTTGTCAAGGAAGGAGTTGGGTGGTTGGAGCTCGTAGATCTGGGAAGGCATCATCTCTTGGAGCCCTTTTGAGGTATAAAGTCTCTTGGTTGACATTTATTTTGTGTAGATCTTGGTGTTGTGAAGTTTTGACATCATTTCTTGTCCAACAAACCCCAAAGTGATGCATGATGTGAGTTGGTCGAGATTAGTTGTCCTTTCAGACCTTAGGAGAGGTCTTGAGTAAGCAAAATGAGGTCTCATGGGCTTTGGTTGTCTCATATGTGATATATATAGGTCTTAATGGATTAAGACCTTGGATTAAGAGCTTTATGGACGTCCCAAGTAATAAAGTTTGAGACTTTATGAATCCTAGGCATATTTAGTCTATGGATCTAAAGTTTGGGCTTAAGAGCTTAAGCCATTAAGATCTTATGAGGAGTTGTAGTTCAGCGAAGTTACGCCCTGCGTAAATAAGGGTACGCCCGGCGTACACGTCAGGGAGTTGGTACGCTAAGCGTACATTGAGTTACGCCCCGCGTAACGCTGCCAGTTTGGGCCTTGAATATTTGGGCCTCGGTGTGGGCTGTGCTTTGCGTATTTGGGCCTTAGTGGGCCATCAGAAATCATATTATATGGACTAAGGAATATATTTTGGGTTTATGGTGGGGCCCATTAAGGGATTGGGCCCAATGTAGCAAATTAGGCCATTAATGGGCCAGTAGTGGGCTTGAGAGCTTACCTAGTGTTGGGCCTTTCATATTTTGCTTATAGGCCTTAGTCATGGACCAGATTGAGTTAAGGGTAAATTGGTCAATTTACCCTTGGAAGGGTATTGTGCTTGGGCTAATGGTTATTTTGTTGCTTTGGATAATTCGGGATTTTTAGTGAGTCGGTGATTCGGGCATCTGCTTCTTCAGGTCAGAGTTTCGTCAGTTGCAAGGTGAGTTATCCTCACTATATCAACAGGGTCTAAGGCACCAAGGCCGACCCTTATCGGATGGAAATCTGGGTAGTTGTTATGTTATTGCCTTGTTATATTTGTATCCTGGTTTATAGGATGATGCTATGCTAGTGACCGGTTAGGTCGGTATCCTGGTAGGGATATGCTATGTATGTGATCTGCTAGACCGGTTGATTGATTGTGAATTGTTACATGATTATATGTTTATGTGCACATGGTTGATTGACTGGGGTTGGGTTGAGGCGGGTCCTGCTTTGTGATGTAGGCCAACATACCCAATGCAGACCGGATACCCCGAAGGACCAGCGAGCGGTCCACATAGGTTGTAGGACCCACGAGGGCGGACCAGACATGCCGAGGCTCGGAGAGTGGACCAGGTCGACTGAAGGCCCGGTGCGGGCGGACCAGTCATACTATAGACTCAGAGAGTGGACTAGGTGGGTTGAAGGCCCAGTGCGGCCGGACCAACCACACTGCAGACTCGATGTATATGGCTAGACTAGGAGGGTGGACCAGGTGGACTGAAGGCCCGTGCGGCGGACCAGTCACACAGTAGACCCAAAGTGCATGGCTCTTCTGTTTATGATATGCTAGTTGTATGGTATATGTGGTTGGTGTTTTGGGGGTATCTCACTATGCTTTCGGGATTACAGTTGTGGTTTAATGTTTCAGGTACTTCAGGTGACCGTGGCAAGGCGAAGGCGTGATCGTACCGCTCCTCATGTTCATGTTTTACGATATGGTTCTGGGAATAGTCTGATAATAAATGTATTGAAAACCTTTTTGTAATGAATTAATGAAATTAGGTTGTTTTTGAAAAGTTTAAATCAGTTGAAATTTTTAGAGTGTTACAAGTTTGTATCAGAGCCTTGGTTTGAGTGAATTGGAGAAACATTCGTGTGAATCCAGTCTCAAATCAGGGAGAGTTTTCAAAGAGAAATTAAATTGGTTTTCAAAAATAAGTGAAAGAGGACGCAGAGAGTACGATCAGCCAGAGCCAGTAAGTAACCCCCAAAATTACCATACGAGTTATTTGTTTATGTGATATGTTAGAACAACATGCTAGTGTTATGTGACATCCCCAAAATCACGGGCAGAAAAGACCGATTTTGTTTATGCTTTATAAAAATCAGAGTACTTTATTTTATAAAAATGTTGCGGAATTTGTTCCAAGAAAAACATGGTAAATACGTTATTAAAACATTTTCGAAGAAACGTATTTATTTCATTTTAAAACGTTTGGGATGTCATCGTTAATACAGAAACATAAACATAAACAAAACTTACAATTATTTACACTAGTGATCTACATATCTTTAAATCTCTCAGTGTAATGTCACTTCATATCAACACCTGTGATATAAATAAATTGAGTGGGTCAGGTTGGGAAACCTGGTGAGCACATAGGGTTTTTAACCCACAATAATATAATTATTATTTTTAAACATCAAACAATCAACCCAATTACCCATTCCCGTTATCCTCACATTACGTCCCTAAAACATCTAACACAAGGGACTTAGTCAAAGGACTATCATTGGGATGGAGTGTACCTGGTGAGCACACAGTTCACACAGTTCGAATGAACACACAGTTCGAATAAACACCTACAGGTTGCGAGCCTGCTAGTGTTCCACTGGACTATCTAGAATAGTCCGTGGTCGTCATCTTTACTCCGATGGATGACTAGATCATCAAGAACAGCTACAACGAGGCCTCTCATTATTTTATTTTGTCACACAGCAACTATTACATCTACCCATGTTTTACCCAACACATTTTGTAGATATAAAATACATATACAGTTTAAATCATTGAAAACATGTATAAAACGTTCATCCAGCATAGATAGCAAGTATTCAGATAATATGCACACATAGCACGTAATTTATATAAAATACTTCATATCTATGTGTAAGCTGAAAGTAACTATGCACTCACTTGATTAGGTGGTGACTCAGCACTCGGACAGCGCTTTGACACTCTTAAAACGATATTCCTTCGATAAAACCTAGTACCAATACCACTAGGGTTTAGTCTACCAATAATTGCGACCAATTAATTAGTCTGACTATTATTATTATTATATAAGTGTTAATAACACTCAATATAATTCATAATAATAGACCAAATAATTATTTTAAGGACCTAATAAGATTCCTATAATTATTTGAAAGCTATATTAAAAATTGCGTAAGCGTAGCACACTTACAGCGAATTTTATCGAAAACCGGAACTTAATTGGAGCAGCGTTTCGAAATCGAAAAACTCTTTTTCTCGGGACTCCGGGAGCCTCGGGGCTTCCCTCGGGAGCTAGGGGGTTTTTCCTAGGGTTTAGGGGGGTTTGGGGAGCTAGAGAAAAGAATATAGAGAGAGAAGAAGATTTTGGTGTGAAAATGAAGGCAGCCTCGGCCTCTTTTTATAGCCACGAGGTCTTCACTACGCGGGGCGTAGATCCGAAGTATGCAGCGCGTACTTCTGATGCCGTACCGACGTGTCGATGATCTGCTGGGGCGACGTGGGCGAAGCTGGACCGAGGATGGCAAAGCGAACGCGGCGCGTACGAGACCGAACGTTGAGCGTAGCGAGGGGCGATGTGGCGTTGATCAGAAGCGAGCCTTGTCATCGGCATCGGACGGATGTGGTGCTGCCACGTCAGCTACTTCGCACCAGGTCTCGCAATTTCACTTTCTAACTTTAAAAATTCGTAACTTTCGCATACGAGCTCCGTTTTTGACATTCTTTATATCCACACGAAGGTGGGAATGTACTCTACAACTTTTGTTTAGACTCCGTCGGCTAATTTTGGCTCGATTTTAAATTTTATATTATTAACAGGCCGGGACATGATTGGTCTGTTAAATTCTCATAACTTCTTCATCCGATGTCCGTTTTTGCCCATCTTTTTCTCGTTACGCTACTCTTAACGAGATCTTCGATTCTCGTTCAGGTCATGTCGGCTAAAACCACTCGATCTAATATTCGAATTTCGGGCTGTACACTGCTAATCCGAAACTTCGAAAAATCATAACTTCTTCATTCGAAGTCAGATTTGGGCGTTCTTTTTTATCGATGTTCTTAGTTTAACATATTCTACAACTTTTGTTTATATTTGTAAGGCTAAATCTCGCTCTGTCGTAAATTCATTATTTACGATTTCCGGTATCGTGCCGGTTCTGACGCGAAACTTTGACGGGTCATAACTTCTTCGTTATAACTCGGATTTTGGCTTCTTTATATGTACGAAAACCTTGTAACATACTCTACAAATTGGTTAAGATTATTTATTCTAAATAATCTTTTGTCGAAAAGTCGTTTTCGACCTCTATTGCCTCTAAATTGACTAGCCCGGATCTACGGGCGTTACATGTTAGGCTAGGGACCTTCAGGAAGTGCATGATAGAGTTGTCTGATTGTGATGCCTGCTAGCCTAGGTTCTCCTTTTATGAGAGTTTCAGTGTTCCTCTAGGAGTGAGGATAGAGTGCTTGCTATGTTCGTTAGTGCTTGGGGCGTTGTGATGATACTTGAGACAAATATGGGTAGGTGTGGAAGGTAGTATGGGCCTGTACTACTGAAAGCACAGGACCCATACGCGTATCAAAGAAGTCACAATCCCTGGGTGGTGGATTAGAGAGTCATTCTGGGTGGTTATGCAAGGTTATTGAGGATCTTTTGGTGTATTGTAGAATGGCGATTATGAGACGTTTCGAGGCAGGATCCGGTTTGGGATCAGGAGTGGGAGAGGGTGGTCAGGAGGGGTCAGCACCATCCGAGGTTGCTGGTCAGATGAGTACAGACGAGTTGGATGCCAGGATTTGTGAGATCCTGCATGATGAGGTTGCTGCTATTATCCGGGCTGAGTTGCCGGAACTATTTGGGTCGATCAAGACCGCCATGGTTGAGTACTTTGATGAGCGCTATGCAGCTCTTACAGAGACGGCTGTCATGGCGGCTACAACGGCTGTAGCGGCGGCAGGAGGGGGAGCCGATAGAGGTTTTCAGTATCGGGACTTCGATAATACGAAGCCCCCTACTTTTGATGGGGTTCAAGATCCGATTATTGCTATGCGATGGTTGTCAGATATGGAGGGATTTTTCTTCACATGTTCATGCCCTGCTGATCAGAGGGTGAGGTGTGCTTTGAACCTATTGAGGCTCGGGGTGAAGGATTGGTGGATATTGACAAAGGGATCATATTCGAATGCGTAGCAGGCTGCAGTTTCTTGGGATCAGTTTTGGGAGATGTTCAGCACTCGTTATGTTCCACGGGTTGAGTGAGAGAGGTTAGCCCAGGACTTCTTGGAGCTAAAGCAGGATACATAGTCGGTGACGGAGATCACCAGGATGTTTACGGAGAGGGTGATGTTTTTCCCAGAGTTAGCTTCAGAACAGGCTCAGATGTCCTGATACCTGAGTATGCTCAAGAGCGACATCAGGGAGTTTGTGTCCACACAGAGATGTGATACATTGTTAGAGTTGCAGGAGGCCGCTCGGCAGCATGAGTTGGAGATTGAGTTGCAAATGAGAGTATAGAGGCAGGCTCCGGTGTAGTCGCAGCGGCGCCAAAACGGTCCAAGACCGTTGATTCTAGGTTGGGAGATCATGTAACGCCCGGGTTTCAGGGCTAAGCATTTTTGTCAATGTAATAGTCTAGGTCAACTCTTGTAACTCTTTTTGAAGTAATAAATATGAAATATTTGAGTATTATGTGAATTATGTGTGTTTGTGTGTTTAATATTTAATTATAAATGTATAATTAATAAAGAATAAACCTGAGCGTCAAAATTAAAGTGTGAGATAATCCCGATATCTCTACACAAAGTTGTAGAATATGTCTCAAGGTTTCCATACATATAAAGAATGCCGAAATCCGAGCTATAATGAAGAAGTTATGGCCCGCCGAAGTTTTACGGCAAAACCGGCACGGCACCGGAAGACATAAAATAGTAAATTTACGATAGAAGACTTTTTAGCCTTAGAAATCTAAACAAAAGTTGTAGAATATGTTAAACTAAGAACATCGATAAAAAGAACGCCCAAATCCGACTTCGTATGAAGAAGTTACGCTTTCTCGAAGTTTCGGACTAGCAATGTACTGCCCGAGATTCGAATGTTTGATCGAGCGGTTTTTAGCCGACACGACCTGAACGAGAATCGAAGATCTCGTTGAGAGTAGCGTAACGAGAAAAAGATGGGCAAAAACGGATGTCGGATGAAGAAGTTATGAGGATTTAACGGATCAATCGTATCCCGGCCCATTAATAATATAAAATTTAAAATCGAGCCAAAATTAGCCAACGAAGTCTAAACGAAAGTTGTAGAGTACGTTCCCACCTTCGTGTGGATATAAAGAACGTCAAAAACGGAGCTCGTATGCGAAAGTTACGAATTTTTGAAGTTTGAACTCGAAAATGCGAAACTGATGCGAATCAGGGTGACGTGGCCGCTTCTGAACCGTCGCTTGCTGACCACGGCTTCGCTCCGGATGATGGACACGACACCTCGCCCTTACGCCGCGCGTACGAAGCGAACGCCCCGCGTCCGAGTACGCCTCGCGTCGGAAGTCGCTACGCTTCGCGTCTCCGGTGATGCGAGCCAGCTGGTGCGAGCTGGCATCCTTATCCGAGCAGTACGCCCAGCGTACCCTCGGTACGCCCCGCGTAGAGGCGACCTTCGGCCTCTATAAATAGGTGCGAAATTCTCCGGATTTCTCACACCTTTTCTCATTCTCTCTCTAAAATCTTTCTCTCTCTAAGGTTTTGAAGCCTCCCTAAGGTCTAGGTGAACCCCTAACACCCTAAGGAAGCCCCGAGGCTCCCGGAGTCCCGAGAAAAAGGAGTTTTTCGGTTTCGAAACGCTGCTCCAATTGAGTCCCGGTTTTCAATAAAATTTGCTGTAAGTATGCTACGCTTACGCAATTTTTAATATAGCTTCCAAATAATTATAGGAATGTTATTAGGTCCTTAAAATAATTATTTGGGCTATTATTATGAGTTATATTGAGCATTATTAACGCTTAATAATAGTCAGACTAATTAATTTATCGCGGTTATCATTAAACTAAACCCTAGTGATATCGATACTAGGTTTTATCGAAGGAATATCATTTTAAGAGTATCGAAGCGCTGTCCGAGTGCTGAGTCACCACCTAATCAGGTGAGTGCATAGTTACCTTCAACTTACACATAGATATAAAGTATTTTACGTGCTATGTGTGCATATTATCTGAATACTTGCTATCTATGCTAGATGAACGTTGTTATACATGTTTTCAATGATTTAAACTGTATATGTATTTTATATCTACGAAAATGTTGGGGTAAAACATGGGTAGATGTAATAGGTGATGTGTGATAAAATGATGAGAGGCCTCGATGTTGTTGTTGTTGATCTAGTCATCTAGCGGAGTATAGATGACGACCACGGACTCTTCTAGACAGTCCAGTGGAACACTAGCAGGCTCGCAACCTGTAGGTGTTGTGAACGATGTGTTCACCGGTGTACTCCATCCCCCACATGGTTGCCTATTAGGACATTTATTGCTGAGGAATCCCCTTAGCAGTAGTGTCCGTCCCGATGATGATCCTTAGGCTAGGTCCCTTATGATAGGTGTTTAGGGACGTAAAGTGAGGATAACGGGAACGGGTAATCGGGTTATTGTTGATTGATGAAATTAATAAACTTATTTATTGTGGGTTGAAAACCCTATGTGCTCACCAGGCTCCCAAGCCTGACCCACTCAGTTTTATGTATTACAGGAAGTGGCGCATGAGCATAGGTGTGATGTTTTGGACGAGGGTTTACGGATATAGGCCTGTAGATATGAAATAATGTAGTAAGGCTTATATTGTACTGTTTATACTTTTGATCTGTACGAACATGACATCCCGAGTCTTTTAATGAAATACATTTCTATGGAAATGCTTTTGATAAATCTTTATCATATTATTGTTTTGGGACAAATTCCGCAATTCTTTTATTAAAAGATAACTCTGATTTTGAAATAAAGTATAAACAAAACCGGTCTTTTCTGGCCGTGATTTTGGGGATGTCACAGTTGGTATCAGAGCATTAATTTAAGCGAACTAGGAATTTGTAGGATTTCTAGACTTAAACTTAGAATGCTAAGCGATGATTGTGAGGTGTGAGCACTAGCTTATTTTAGGAATTGTGCCTAAAATGCTTATATGTGCTAAATGCTTTATGCATGATATGCTGTTAATTTGTTCGGATCTATGGTCTGTTGCCGACCGGATCTGGAAACCTTATGTGTTTAGGATTCTAAACGTACGACTACGCTATTAGAACTAGCATGTAAACGTTTCGGAGTGATAAGGACAATTTAAAACGTCTCTCCTAAATAAAGATCTAAATTCGCCTTATTCGGTGTATAGATCAAGATGGTAAGGACCCGTAGTGGAAACGTAAACGCAAATGGGAACAGACACCAACCCCCGTGATCGAGCAAATACCAGTTGTGGAAGCCGCTGCCGGACCAATAACGATGGCCGGAGTGCAAGCGATGATCCAGGCAATGTTGGATCGTCAAATGGAGGAAACCAGGCGTTTGCTCCAGCAAAATCGAGAGGAAGCGACTATTCAGCTCGAACAGCCCGAATTGAACGAAGGGCAGACTGAAGAAGGAAACTACAGTGGGACTATTGGTCAAGCCAACCCACCGATAGTTAGGCAAAACCACCTGGATGGAGGAAATGATGGACGTGGATGAAAATACAAGGATTTCATGGCATCCAAGCCACCGAGTTTATCCGGAAGCCCGATGCCGGTGGAAGTCATGAACTGGATCTCTGAGATGGAGACAATGTTTGAGAGTTGCGAGTGTAGCAATAGGCAGAAGACTGCTCTTGCAGTTCCTCTATTGAAATCTGGAGTACTAAGCTGGTGGAAGCTATTAGCTGATTCAATGCCCAAAGGTGAAGCAAGCAAGATGTCGTGGGAGGATTTTCTGGTACAGTTAAAGATGCAATACTGCTCTGAGCAGGATCTTCTGGAGATCAACAACGAATTCCAGAGTCTGAAGAAGGGGAGGATGAGCGTTACTGAATACGCTGCAAGCTTTACTGAGAAAATGAAGCTTGTTCCTCACCTCATCCCAACTGAACTCTCCAAGGTTAACAAATTTGCCCTCGGATTACCAGCGGACTTCGGTCCAATGGTCAAGCAAACTACCCCTCTGAAAGTTGCCATCTGGGCTGCTAAGAATGTGGAGACCCAGATACGAGAAAAGGGTCTGGAGAGAGCGGAAGTGGGAGAGAAACGGAAATTTGACGGATCCTCGAGGTCCGGTAAGAAAGGTAGATTCTTGAAGTCTGGTTCGAGAGGAGGAGGATCAGAAGCAAAGTGGTGTGACAAGTGCAAGAAGAAGCACTTTGGGAAGTGTGATGGAGGAGTCACTTGTTACAAATGCGGAAAGCCTGGGCACTATGCCAACGAATGCACCCTCAACCAGAAGGCCTGTTATGGGTGTAATGAAGAAGGGCACATTTTGAAGGACTGCCCGAAGAAGGAGGAGGCAGGAAGACCCAACATACCACCAAAGCCGAAGGCGAGAGCCTTCCAGATGACGCTCGAGGCTGCAAAGGAGGCAGCAGACGTCGCTTCAGGTACCTTTCTTGTAAATGGTTTACCTGCAAATATACTATTTGATTCCGGAGCCAATTACTCCTTTGTGTCGCATAAATTTGGTGGAAGATTAGCATTGCCTGTAGAAAAATTAGATAATGCCCTGATTGTAGAAGTTGCCAGTGGCAAATTCGTACCTGTTAGTAATCGTATTAGGAACATCGTCATTGACCTAAACGGAAATGAATTCCATGAAGAACTACTACCCATAGAGTTAAACGGTTTCGACATCGTTTTGGGTATGGATTGGCTTAGCGCCAACGATGCCGAGATATTATGCCGAAAGAAGATAGTTAGGATAAACCCACCCGGAAAGGAATCATTTATGGTGTACGGGGACAAACGCAGAGTGAATTCTGGAATCATCTCCCTGATGAAAGCCAGGAAATGTTTGTCCAAACGATGTGCATCATACTTGGCATTCGTAATCGATGCTAAGAAGGAAAAGAAAGAGGTGCAGAATATACCGGTTGTGTGCGATTATCCGGAAGTCTTTCCCGAAGATCTTCCCGGATTACCACCTGATAGGCAAGTAGAGTTTCGTATAGACTTATTACCAGGAACAACACCGATAGCAAAGCCACCTTACCGATTAGCACCAACAGAGATGAAGGAGCTCATGACGCAACTCCAGGAGCTGTTGGACAGCGGTTTCATTCGACCTAGTTCATCACCCTGAGGAGCTCCGGTGTTATTCGTGAAGAAGAAAGACGGAAGCATGAGGATGTGCATAGACTACCGAGAGCTGAATAAGGCAACGGTGAAGAACAAGTATCCATTACCGAGGATTGATGACCTATTCGATCAGCTGCAAGGTTCGAGCTACTTCTCAAAGATCGATCTTAGGTCAGGATATCATCAGCTGAAAGTGAGAGAGCAGGATATTGAGAAGACTGCATTCAGAACAAGATATGGACACTACGAGTTCTTGGTTATGTCATTCGGACTAACCAATGCTCCCGCAGCATTCATGGATTTGATGAACAGGGTTTGTAAACCATTCCTCGATAAATCCGTGATAGTGTTCATCGACGACATTCTCATCTACTCGAAAAGCCAGGAGGAGCACGGCAAGCATTTACGAGAAGTGTTGGAGGTGTTAAAGAAGGAGAAGCTTTTTGCAAAGTTCTCCAAATGCGACTTTTGGATACGGGAAGTCCAATTCTTGGGTCATGTTGTTAACCAAGAAGGAATAATGGTTGACCCCGCCAAGATCGAAGCTGTAATGAAGTGGGAATGTCCGAAGAATCCCACGGAGATTCGAAGCTTTCTAGGATTAGCCAGATATTACCGACGATTTATCCAAGGCTTTTCTTCGATAGCTGCTCCATTAACAGCTTTGACCCATAAAGGAGCTACGTATACATGGAGTGAGAAACACGATGAGGCATTTGAGAAGCTAAAGAAGAAGTTATGTGAAGCACCGATACTTTCTCTACCCGATGGAGTCGAAGATTTCGCAGTTTATAGTGATGCATCTGGAGTCGGGTTGGGTTGTGTTCTGACCCAAAGAGAAAAGGTGATAGCATACACATCTCGACAATTGAAAGAGCACGAAAAGAACTACCCCACTCATGATCTGGAGTTGGCAGCGGTAGTATTTGCCTTAAAGATATGGAGGCATTACCTCTACGGCACGAAGTGCAAGCTCTTCACTGATCACAAGAGTCTCCAGTATCTCTTTAATCAGAAGGAGTTGAACATGAGGCAACGACACTGGCTAGAACTTCTCAAGGACTACGACTGTGAGATACTTTACCACCCAGGTAAAGCAAATATTGTTGCTGATGCTCTCAGTCGGAAAGTCAATCTTGAAAGGAAAAGGCCAAGAGCATTAAGAATTGAAGTCGTCTCGACGATTGTGGAAAGTATCAGGAAAGCTCAAGAAGAAGCCTTAGAAAAGAATGACCGAAAGGAAGAACGTTTGGGAAAAACGTTAGTGTTCGGTACGAACAGTCGAGGACTGAAGGTATTCCAAGATCGAATTTGGGTACCTAAGACAGGAGGAATAAGAGATCTTCTAATGGAAGAAGCACACAAGACCATGTACTCGATTCATCCCGGTAGCACTAAAATGTATAGGGACCTAAAACCCTACTACTGGTGGCCGACGATGAAGCTCGATGTTGCGAAGTATGTGGCTGAGTGCGTAACATGTGCAAGGGTTAAGGCACAACATCAGAAACCATATGGGAGTTTAGAACCTTTACCTGTACCCATGGGTAAATGGGAAGACATCACCATGGATTTTGTGACTAAACTGCCCAAAACGAAGAACGGACACGACATGATTTGGGTAGTCGTGGATCGTTTCACCAAGAGTGCACACTTCATAGCCGCCAACGAGAAGTGGTCTATGGATAAGCTCGCAAATGCTTACGTGAAGGAAATTGTAAGAATTCACGGTGTCCCTCTTATGATTGTGTCAGATCGTGATAGTCGTTTCACGTCGAGGTTTTGGAGGAGTCTACAAGAGGAGTTGGGTACAAAGTTGTGTTTGAGTATTGCTTACCATCCGCAAACCGATGGTCAGAGCGAAAGAACGATTCAGACGTTGGAAGATATGCTGAGAGCATGTACCCTCGAATTCCAAGGGAATTGGGACGAACACTTACCTCTAGTAGAATTTTCCTACAACAATAGTTTTCACTCGAGCATCAAGATGGCACCTTATCAAGCCTTGTATGGACAGAAGTGTCGTACGCCGTCTTGTTGGCTTGAAGCCAGAGAGAAGCAGTTTATGGGCCCCGAGATAGTCCATGAGACTGCTGAGAAATTGAAGGTGATTAGGGAAAGAATGTTAGCAGCTCAGGATCATCAGAAGAGCTATGCTGACAAGAAAAGACGACCGATAACCTTCGAAGTTGGGGATTCCGTTTTACTTAAAGTCTCCCCGTGGAAGGGACTTATACGATTTGGGAAACGAGGAAAGTTGAATCCAAGGTTTATTGGACCGTTTAAAGTTCTTCAGAGGATTGGGAACCAAGCTTACAAGCTGGAATTGCCCGAAGAACTCAATGGTATTCATAACACATTCCATGTGTGTTATTTGAGGAAATTCGTGGGAGATGTTCCCGACATAATTCCAATCTCAGAGTTAAGGATAGATGAAAATAAAAGGCTGATCGAAGAGCCCGAGGCAATTGTTGACCGTAAGACTAAGAAGTTACGACGCAAGATGGTCAACTTAGTGCTAGTCCGATGGAAACATTCGAATGGGCCGAATCTCACTTGGGAAACAGAGGATGACATGATGAGTCGTTATCCACATCTGTTTGCTGATGCATGATTCCGGGACGGAATCATCCTAAGGGGGAGAGAATTGTAACGCCCGGGTTTCAGGGCTAAGCATTTTTGTCAATGTAATAGTCTAGGTCAACTCTTGTAACTCTTTTTGAAGTAATAAATATGAAATATTTGAGTATTATGTGAATTATGTGTGTTTGTGTGTTTAATATTTAATTATAAATGTATAATTAATAAAGAATAAACCTGAGCGTCAAAATTAAAGTGTGAGATAATCCTGATATCTCTACACAAAGTTGTAGAATATGTCTCAAGGTTTCCATACATATAAAGAATGCCGAAATCCGAGCTATAATGAAGAAGTTATGGCCCGCCGAAGTTTTACGGCAAAACCGGCACGGCACCGGAAGACATAAAATAGTAAATTTACGATAGAAGACTTTTTAGCCTTAGAAATCTAAACAAAAGTTGTAGAATATGTTAAACTAAGAACATCGATAAAAAGAACGCCCAAATCCGACTTCGTATGAAGAAGTTACGCTTTCTCGAAGTTTCGGACTAGCAATGTACTGCCCGAGATTCGAATGTTTGATCGAGCGGTTTTTAGCCGACACGACCTGAACGAGAATCGAAGATCTCGTTGAGAGTAGCGTAACGAGAAAAAGATGGGCAAAAACGGATGTCGGATGAAGAAGTTATGAGGATTTAATGGATCAATCGTATCCCGGCCCATTAATAATATAAAATTTAAAATCGAGCCAAAATTAGCCGACGAAGTCTAAACGAAAGTTGTAGAGTACGTTCCCACCTTCGCGTGGATATAAAGAACGTCAAAAACGGAGCTCGTATGCGAAAGTTACGAATTTTTGAAGTTTGAACTCGAAAATGCGAAACTGATGCGAATCAGGGTGACGTGGCCGCTTCTGAACCGTCGCTTGCTGACCACGGCTTCGCTCCGGATGATGGACACGACACCTCGCCCTTACGCCGCGCGTACGAAGCGAACGCCCCGCGTCCGAGTACGCCTCGCGTCGGAAGTCGCTACGTTTCGCGTCTCCGGTGATGCGAGCCAACTGGTGCGAGCTGGCATCCTTATCCGAGCAGTACGCCTAGCGTACCCTCGGTACGCCCCACGTAGAGGCGACCTTCGGCCTCTATAAATAGGTGCGAAATTCTCCGGATTTCTCACACCTTTTCTCATTCTCTCTCTAAAATCTTTCTCTCTCTAAGGTTTTGAAGCCTCCCTAAGGTCTAGGTGAACACCTAACACCCTAAGGAAGCCCCGAGGCTCCCGGAGTCCCGAGAAAAAGGAGTTTTTCGGTTTCGAAACGCTGCTCCAATTGAGTCCCGGTTTTCAATAAAATTTGCTGTAAGTATGCTACGCTTACGCAATTTTTAATATAGCTTCCAAATAATTATAGGAATGTTATTAGGTCCTTAAAATAATTATTTGGGCTATTATTATGAGTTATATTGAGCATTATTAACGCTTAATAATAGTCAGACTAATTAATTTATCGCGGTTATCATTAAACTAAACCCTAGTGATATCGATACTAGGTTTTATCGAAGGAATATCATTTTAAGAGTATCGAAGCGCTGTCCGAGTGCTGAGTCACCACCTAATCAGGTGAGTGCATAGTTACCTTCAACTTACACATAGATATAAAGTATTTTACGTGCTATGTGTGCATATTATCTGAATACTTGCTATCTATGCTAGATGAACGTTGTTATACATGTTTTCAATGATTTAAACTGTATATGTATTTTATATCTACGAAAATGTTGGGGTAAAACATGGGTAGATGTAATAGGTAATGTGTGATAAAATGATGAGAGGCCTCGATGTTGTTGTTGTTGATCTAGTCATCTAGCGGAGTATAGATGACGACCACGGACTCTTCTAGACAGTCCAGTGGAACACTAGCAAGCTCGCAACCTGTAGGTGTTGTGAACGATGTGTTCACCGGTGTACTCCATCCCCCACATGGTTGCCTATTAGGACATTTATTGCTGAGGAATCCCCTTAGCAGTAGTGTCCGTCCCGATGATGATCCTTAGGCTAGGTCCCTTATGATAGGTGTTTAGGGACGTAAAGTGAGGATAACGGGAACGGGTAATCGGGTTATTGTTGATTGATGAAATTAATAAACTTATTTATTGTGGGTTGAAAACCCTATGTGCTCACCAGGCTCCCAAGCCTGACCCACTCAGTTTTATGTATTACAGGAAGTGGCGCATGAGCATAGGTGTGATGTTTTGGACGAGGGTTTACGGATATAGGCCTGTAGATATGAAATAATGTAGTAAGGCTTATATTGTACTGTTTATACTTTTGATCTGTACGAACATGACATCTCGAGTCTTTTAATGAAATACATTTCTATGGAAATGCTTTTGATAAATCTTTATCATATTATTGTTTTGGGACAAATTCCGCAATTCTTTTATTAAAAGATAACTCTGATTTTGAAATAAAGTATAAACAAAACCGGTCTTTTCTGGCCGTGATTTTGGGGATGTCACAGATCAGGGCAGCCGCACTTGTGGGAAGTGTGGGAAGGGTCATACCGGAGTTTGTAGGTTCGGTGGTGTGTGCCGCAAGTGCGGGAGAGAGGGGAATTATGCGAGGGATTGCCGTTAGTCAACCCTAGTTCAAGATATGAGGATTTGTTATCAGTATCATCAGGTTGGTCACATGAGGGCCAACTGTCCACAACTTACTGCAGGACCGGTGCAGGCTCCAACACCGGCCACTTTGAGAATTACGGGTGGAGGTCAGGGTGGAGCAGAGCCCCTGAGGGCTCAGGGACGTGCTTTTCAGCTTATAGCAGAGGAGGTCAGGACAGATCCGGATACAGCTGCGGGTATGTTTCCTTCTTGATATCTTGTTATCTTATGGTGGTTATGGAGCATTTTATATATGCTAGTCTCGTTCGCATGATTCATGGCATTGTATTTGTTTATCCTTTCATTGGGTTATCATATGATCGAGGGTTTTGGTATTGGGGGTCTTAGTTGGTTATCATCCTTGGGGATTGTTGGTGGGGAATTAGGCTTTTTGGTTCGAGTGTCGTGTATAGCAATTGCAATTGGGATTTGAGAAGTGTTCAGCGGGGAGTCGGACTCCTTTAGAGTTCGTGAGGTGCGATGCCGGAAAATGATTTTTGTGGAGGTTGCTCGTTTCGGGGGAAACCCGTTTGTGGATACGAGGAGTACGTTGAGAAAGGATAATTGTTTTATGTCAGTTAAGTCAATGGTGGTTGGTAGTCAGTGCTCTAAGTGGGGAGAATTGGAAGTTTCTCAGGAGGATCGACAACATGAGAGGTCAATTAGTTGTTTGAGTTTCAGCAGTGTTTCAGTCAGCCAAGAGCGTGGGCTGGTATGAGTAGGTCAGACGAGTGGGGCGGAATGCAGATCAAGGTTGGGCCTAGGGTTAGGCCGGGAATTCAGTGTATAGCATGGAATTAAAGTTCGGAACCCCAAGAGGGCTAGAACAGTATGTACGGGAGAGATTCCCGGAAGGAATGGTTTAGCATGACGTAAGACAGTTTTGAGCGGTCCGGATAGACTGACGGCCGGAAAGCGTACCAGTCAAGCCGAAGGCTCAGGGAACGGTCCAGACAGGCTGAAGGCCCGGAGAGGCGGTCCAGACATGCTGAAGATTCTGAGAGTGGTCCAGATAGGATAAAGGCCTGGAAAGGCGGTCCAATAATGTTGAAGACTCTGTATGTGATAGTGGATCAATATGAGGAGAATGAGTGAATATGTCTTCGTGCAATAGTAATCGTTAGGGTCTGGACCCCAAGCATTGATCAAGATGATGGAGATGGCTGGAGGCCGTGCGTGGGCCTTGTTAGTTATGAGATCGAACTCGGAGTATATGGGATATAGAGAATAACAGTTGCTCTACGTGGATAATGTAGAGTGGAGTTTAGCTCTGTGGCACGTACAGGTGCGGTAAGGGTTGTTGAGTAGACTTCCTGGAAAGAAAGGGTATGTAGCTCCGGAAGGAGTGTGGGTTCTCTGAGAGGAAGGCAGCAGAGTAAAAGGATGATCGAAGATGCTTCGATTATTGGTAGTAAGCTTTGGAATTGTACCAGATATATGAAAGCACATACGGGTTGGATGCCCATTGAGGATGCGGCAATGTCAGATGATGCAAGTGCGTATTTTCAGTCTCCTTGGAAAAAGGAGGAGGTCAGTGGCTCCAAATTGGAGTTTTGGAACAGAAAAGGGTGAGACATCAGGTTAACAAACTCGGGAGTAGTTTGGACCGGTGCTGAGGGCGGTATAAAAGATTTCGGTCGAAGGCGAAGGACCTAGAGACCGTGATAGAGAAGATGCGGTAGTAGGGTTGCAAGAACCTGAGTTGATTGAGAAATCGGAGTCTGCAGTGCAGGGGTTGTTCTGAAATGTATATTGCAATAGGCTTCGAGGGCGAAGCCTAATTTAAGTGGGGGAGAATTGTAACGTCCCGTTCTTAAAATATCTATTTATGGGTTCCCGAGATCAAGAGTAAGGGCGTTTCGGTCCTTCATGAGCAATGGGTTTTTATTCGGGAAGGTTTCGGATCGGGGTGTGTTGCTAGAAGCGTAGATCTTCTCGCCACATTCGCATGGATATAAAGTTCGTCGGGAACGGGCTTAGAATAAATGAGTTATGACACTTTGAAGATATTGACATTTATAGCCCTTAATGGGAAAAGTTGATGAGGAAGGCCATGTATAAGAACATGACACACGTGGGTATGCCTAACGTAGGCTGGGTATCGCCCAATGTAATTGGGTAAGTGGTTGCGGGTGCAAGGATGCGTACGCCCAACGTACGCTCAGAGTCATTAAACCCTAATCTTAGGGCCATCCATTATATATAGAACATAATGGCTTCAACCCCAGCCCTCATATCAGCCTCCCTAACCTCAGAAGAAACCCCAGAACGTTCCAACCTCCATTTTTAGAGATCTTGGATTTGGAAAGCTCATCTTGGTGGTTTAAGCTTGGAAGAGGAAAAGAGGAAGTTGTCAAGGAAGGAGTTGGGTGGCTGGAGCTCGTAGATCTGGGAAGGCATCATCTCTTGGAGCCCTTTTGAGGTATAAAGTCTCTTGGTTGACATTTATTTTGTGTAGATCTTGGTGTTGTGACGTTTTGACATCATTTCTTGTCCCACAAACCCCAAAGCGATGCATGATGTGAGTTGGTCAAGATTAGTTGTCCTTTCAGACCTTAGGTGAGGTCTTGTGTAAGAAAAATGAGGTCCCAAGGGATTTGGTTGTCTCATATGTGATATAGATAGGTCTTAATGGATTAAGACCATGGATTAAGAGCTTTATGGACATCCTACGTAATAAAGTTTGAGACTTTATGAATCCTAGGCATATTTAGTCTATGGATATGAAGTTTGGGCTTAAGAGCTTAAGCCATTAAGATCTTATGAGGAGTTGTAGTTCGGCGAAGTTACACCCCGTATAAATAAGGGTACGCCTGACGTACACGTCAGGGAGTTGGTATGTTAAGCGTACATTGAGTTACGCCCCGCGTAACGCTGCCAGTTTGGGCCTCGGTGTGGGATGTGATTTGGGTATTTCGGCCTTAGTGGGCCATCAGAAATCATATTATATGGACCAAGGAATATATTTTGGGCTTAAGGTGGGGCCCATTAATGGATTGGGCCTAATGTAGCAAATTGGGCCACTAATGGGCCATTAGTGGGCTTGAGAGCTTACCTAGTGTTGGGCCTTTCATATTTTGCTTATAGGCCTTAGTCTTGGACCAGATTGAGTTAAGGGTAAATTGGTCAATTTACCTTTGGAAGGATATTGTGCTTGGGCTAATGGTTATTTTGCTGCTTTGGATAGTTCGGGATTTTTAGTGAGTCGGTGATTCGGGCATCTTCTTTTACAGTTCAGAGTTTCGTCAGTTGCAAGGTAAGTTATCCTCACTATATCAACAGGGTCTAAGGCACCAACGACGACCCTTATCGGATGGAAATCCGGGTAGTTGTTATGCTATTGCCTTGTTATATTTGTATCATGGTTTATAGGACGATGCTATGCTAGTGACCGGTTACGTCGGTATCCTGGTTGGGATGTACTACGTATGTGATCTGCTAGACCGGTTGATTGGTTGTGAATTGTTAGATGATTATATGTTTATGTGCACATGGTTGATTGACTGGGGTTGGGTTGAGGCGAGTCCTGCTTTGTGCTATAGGTCGGCCCAGCGAGCGGTCCGGATAGGTTGTAGGCCCCACGAGGGCGGACCGGACATGCCGAGGCTCAGAGAGTGGACCAGGTCGACTGAAGGCCCGGTGCGGGCGGACCAGTCATACTGTAGACTCAGAGAGTGGACCAGGTGGGTTGAAGTCCCATTGCGGGCGGACCAACCACACTGTAGACTCAACATATATGGCTAGACTCGGAGGGTGGACCAGGTGGACTAAAGGCCCGGTGCGGCAGACCAGTCACACAGTAGACCCAAAGTGCATGGCTGTTCTTTTTATGATATGCTAGTTGTATGGCATATCCGGTTGGTATTTTGGGGGCATCTCACTAAGCTTTCGGGCTTACAGTTGTGGTTTAATGTTTTAGGTACTTCAGGTGACCGTGGCAAGGCGAAGGCGTGATCGTATCGCTCCTCATGTTCATGTTTTACGATATGGTTCTGGGAATACTCTGATAATAAATGTATTGAAAACCTTTTTGTAATAAATTAATGAAATTGGGTTGTTTTTGAAAAGTTTAATTCGGTTGAAATTTTTAGAGTGTAACACCTCGAAAACAACCAAATCAAACTTATAATTAAGCAGTTTTTCTGTTGTTCATGGCATGTCCCAATATTTTCAACACCAAACACCTCACAAAATGAACCAATAACACACCCACATTCTCCCAACAACACTATTACCTGTTCAACGAGCTACTTAATTTAATCTTGCCATATTCGGCGATTGAAAACTCCAGGATCCTACTCCGGAAACGAAATACGGAAAAGCCATGTTTGTTGGTCGAGCCCAAGTTTTTGAGTATTAGGGAAATTGAAATCGAATCGAATTGTGTTTTTGTGAAATTGAGCAATGAGGGTCTTGATGATTTTGATACTCAGTCACTTCTTTATGAGGAAATAGAACAGGGGATTGATAGTATCATGGGGGTATTTGAATTCAATTCTAGTAAACGATGAATCAAATGATATTGTTTCAAATGGTGCCAACACTAGCCATGGCTACCCAATGGGGTTGGGATTCGGGGTTACAAATAGAGTGACGGCATTGAGAATCGGTGATGAAGGAAACTGGTGGAGGATTCTGATTGCGGACATGGTGGGTATTACACCGGCACCACTGGTGAAATGTGAAAAATCTTTGGTCGGAAAGAAGAAGAAAAAGAAGAAAGTGAAGGAATTGATGAAGTCAGAAAACGGGGATTTCAGGTCCAGAAAGCAGCGGTTGTTATTGAAATTGAATTACGATGCCATTTTGAATGCTTGGTCATATAGAGGGTCTTCGTTGTCAGAGGAAATTTCGCAATCAACATCTTCGGGAGACGATGTACATGTATGTAGTCTCTTTCTACCAATAACCAAGTACGTTTTAATCAAATACAAATTACAAGAATATTAGTTATTTATGTTTTAATCATTTTAAAAGTTTGGTTTATATTTTATATGGGTCATACTAATTTTCTAAAAAAAATGTTCTATTGAAATGTAATTTAAAAAAAAAAAGTTCTTCTGTGAAAGAACCAAGAATGTTAAGACCCAGTTTAAAAGAGAGGGGTCTGGAGAGAATGGAGGTTGGTGAGAAAAGGAAGTTCAATGGATCTTTGAGATCCAACAAGAAAAGTAAATCCTCAAAGTCTGGTTCGAGAAGAGGAGGAGGCGAAGGGAAATGGTGCGAAAAGTGAAAAAAGAAGCGCCTTGGGAAATGTGATGGGGAGGTCACTTGTTTTAAGTGTGGAAAGCATTGGCACTATGCCAATGAGTGCACCTTCAACAAGAAAGTTTTTTATGGATGTAATGAGGAAGGGCACATCTCGAGGGACTACCCGAAGAAGAAGGAGGCAGCAAGGCCCAATATCCCACCGAAGCCGAAGGCGAGAGCTTTCTAAATAACCCTAGAAGCAGCGAAGAATGCAATGGACATCGCTTCAGGTACCTTTCTTGTAAATGGGTTGCCTACCAATATATTGTTTGATTCTGTAGCAAATTATTCCTTTATATCACATAAATTTAAGGGAAGACTAGCATTGCGTATATAAAAAATTGATAACACACTGGTTGTAGAAGTTTCCAACGAAAAATCCATACCTGTTAGCGATTGCATTAAGAACATCGTCATCGACTTAAACGGAAATGAATTCCACAAGGAGTTGTTACCCATTGAGCTGAATGGTTTCGATATTGTATTGGGAATGGATTAGCTTAGCGCCAATAATGCAAAAATAATGTGCAAGAAGAAGATAATAAGGGTAATCCCGCCTGGAAAAGAGTCATTTGTGGTGTATGGGGACAAACGCATAGTGAATTCTGGAATCATTTCCTTGATGAAAGCCACAAAATGTTTGTCGAAAGGATGCACATCATACTTGGCATTTGTGAACGATGCTAAGAAGGAGAAAAAGGAGATGCAAAGTATACCACTGGTGTGCGACTATCCGGAAGTCTTTCCCGAAGATCTTCTTGGATTGCCCCCTGATAGACAAGTAGAGTTTCGAATAGACTTGTTACCAGGAACGACCCCAATAACAAAAGCACCATACCCGATTAGCACCGAAAGAGATGAAGGAGCATATGACGCAACTTCAGGAGTTCTTGGACAATGATTTCATTAGACCTAGTTCATTGCCCAGGGGAGCTCTAGTGTTATTCACAAAGAAGAAAGATGGAAGCATGAGGATGTGCATAGACTACAAAGAGTTGAACAAGAAAACCATGAAGAACAAGTACCCATTGCCAATGATTGATGACCTATTTGATCAGCTCCAAGGTTCAAGTTATTTCTCCAAGAATATACCACCCGGTATTCATCATAATTAATTTAAAGTTCTACCCTTCGTGTATATCTCACCCGTACTCATAAGAATATACCACCCGTTATTCATCATAATTAATTTAGGTTTATTTTGTATCCTAAATAATCATATATTATCAAATATGCTCTTTATAAGTATTTCAGTCAGTATCAAATATTTCACACATAAACATATATTTAATACGTTAATTAATATGTGTATTAAAATCATGTAAACATATATTTAATACGTTAATTAATATGTGTATTAAAATCATGATCATGTACAGGACTATGCACTCACACATAAACTATTTAACATATATTTAAATCTTTAACAAATATTTAATACTTTAATTAATACTTGTACTAAAATCATGTTCATGAAAGGGACTATGCACTCACACATAAAATCTTCAACATATATTTAACTCTTTTACAAATATTTAATACTTTAATTAATACTTGTATTAAAATCATGTTCATGAAATGGACTATGCACTCACTTGTTAAAGTGACGACTCGAAATTCGGGCAGCGCTTTGCTTATAACAATCGTCTTTTCCGTCAACGTAACCTAGTATTATTATTACTAAGTTTTAGTCTAATATTTATTGCAACTAATTATTAATCTAGATTCATCATTAACTCAAAGTCTACTTCAAGATCTATCAAGTAAGAAACAACCAGGTAGGATCATATTGGAGGTAGGGTCTGTTTGGTATACGAAGTATACTGTTTGAAAATTTCACTTTACACACCATACTAAATCACAGCCTAGACATCATCCCCATAAGTAGATCAGTCAGTATAATGAATTGGAATCACTAATAAATCTTGTTTATAGGTTCATAATAATGATAATGAACTTAAACATAAGTTATACTTAAAGTATGGTAAGCATAACTCACTTACAAGGGAGTTTAGCAAGGAACCGGGCTCTATGCGGGCAAAACTTCTGAGTCGAAAGCTTTTCTTCTCGGGCTTTCCGGCGCTCCAATAATCGCTAATAACACCTACGAGGTGCTAGGGAAAGGCTTAGAGAGTTTGGGGTGTTTGGGAGAAAATAGGTGAGAAAGGTGTGAACTATGGAGTGATTTGTGTCTTCTGTTTATAGGTTGTGAATATGTCGACGTGGGGCGTTCCCTTGCTTAACATTGGGCGTTCATTGGCCACGTCTCACCATTTAGTGGCAAGGCGTGGGGAAGAAGCAGTGGCTCAGACTGCGTCACGTGTCACTTGTTAGTTACTACAAAAACTAACTATCTTCTAAAATCCGTAATTTTCGCATATGAGCTCCATTTTTAATGTTCTTCATATCTACACGTAGGTATCGACAGAATCTACAACTTTCATTTAGACTCCGTCGGCAAATTTTTACTTTATTTTTAAAGTTATATTTTCACAGGCTTAGAAAATTAAAGTCCGTTAAAAATTCATAACTTTTTCATCTGACTTCATTTGAGGAAGTTATGAATTTTCTAAGATTTTGCATAACAGTATAGCCCGAAAATCGAATTTTAGATTGATCGATTTTTAGTCGACACAACCTAAATGAGAATTGAATAACTTCCTCAAATGAAGTCGATCAATCTAAAATTCGATTTTCGGGCTATATTGTTATCCAAATCTTAGAAAATTCATAACTTCCTCAAATGAAGTCAGATTTGGACGTTCTCTATATGCACGCTCTCAGTTTAACATATACTACGACTTTCATTTAGATCGCTTAGGTTAAAATGTATTTTGTTTCAAAAATTTACTTTTTACGATGCGTAGAGCTATGTCGATTATGTCGTAAAACTTCGACAGGTCATAACCTCTTCGTTATAAGTCGGATTTCAGCGTTCTTTATATATACGGAATCCTTGTGACATATACTATACTTAGGTTAAGATCATTTATTCTAAATAATCTTCTATCAAAAATTCATTTTTAACTCTTACTATCTCTAAATTGATTAGTTCGAATATGCGGGCGTTACAATCTCCAACCTTACATTGAATAGCCACTTTTACACTATACATTACACTATAATGTTCCAACCCTACACTATAACTAACACTATATATATATATATATATATATATATATATATATATATATATATATATATATATATATATATATATATATATATATATAGTGTTGGATTTTAGTGTAACACTATATATAGTGTTCGATTCTAGTGTAACACTAAATATAGTGTTGAATAAAGAACAATATACCTAGAATATTCTTTTTAGTGTTAAGTATAGTGTGACAACCCTATATTTTTAAAATCAATGTAACATTCAAAAGTCAAATACAACGAACTATTTGGAATCAACGAAATTAGCTTCAAAAATAAAGTGTTCTAAAATCTAAATTGGGATGCATTAAATGTTAGATATCGTGCCAAGGTTTCCAAAAACATAAAGAACATTCAAATCCGAGTTATAACGAAAAAGTTATGACCACTAGAAAATCCACGACACACCCGGTAAAACATTCTGGTTTGGGGGTGTGACAGATTGGTATCAGAGCATTGTTTATAGTGAACTAAGTATATCGAACCACATAAGATATACAAACTATAAATTCAAAAGGGACCAAAAACCCTCTGACAAAACGTTTTCATAAACGATATTTTTAATAAATTAAAGTGATATACATTTTTACACACATGCATCGGTCTCGTATCATAGCAAAGTTTTATAAAAAGTATTAAGGCAAGTCGCGACACTACGACTAGGCCTCGGGGTATGTAATCAAATCAAGAATAAATATAGCATGATCAACTATATTTATCCTAGATGTGACCGACGTATGTCGAGGAATAGTTGTAGTGGGCAACAAGTCAAAAACTTACCAAATAAAAATACTAGAACCAAGCTTACAAATTTGAAATACAATAGGAGTGTTTTAAAAACATAAGGACAATAATAATCGTGCAAACCTCAAGATTTGGATAAATTTAGGAAGTCGTCGAATAAAATTTCCTTTTTACTCCCAAATTTTTATAAAAGATTTCATACCTCTATTCTAGTACAGACAAAATGGTCGGATTCCATATACCGGGAGATCCCTACTACCCGAACCAAGGTAACGGTGGATGGTTAGAAGAAGATCCGGAAGAAGACCCAGAGGAGTTCGAAGAGGAAGTAGAAGAGGAAGAAGAGCCTATGGAGAAGGAAGAGGAAAGTGCTGATGGAACAGACTCGGAGCCGGAAATAATCAACCCACCAGCTCCCCGATCTCCCATAATTAGAATGGGCTACCAAGGTCCCACTCCCGTTTGGGGAAGCCATATACACCATTGGAGCCAACAACAGGGTGTACGCCTTCCCTTTGGCATGTGTCGGGAGTTCTACGACGTCAGTGGTGGAAGTACATCCGACCGAGCGCTTCCCGTCCTTGTGGGCAAAATAGCCAACCAGACCTACCAATCGGGAGTTCAAGCGGTCCGAATTCGTGAGATCAATGCTGTTGTACAGGGTAACGCCGCAGACATTCATCGTCTGGACGGACTACACAAAGATACCCAACTCCACACAGGGACGCTTCAAAGTCAAATGGAGGCAGCACTTGCAAAAATAAGAAAGATGAAGGAGAAACAAGCGGTCTTAGAAAGACGTTTAATGGGAGCCAAACAATTGGACACGGAGTCTAGCTCCAAACGAAAAACATGTCGCAAGTAGGACTTGCCCAGCTCCAACAATTTTGATATAGAATAGAACCTCGGATAAAGTTTTTACATTCCTTAAACTTGTAATCGGAGACCTTTAGATAGGTCAAATTTTCCGAACCACAAAGAAAAAATGTAACGCACCGTATGTTTAATATATATATATATATATATATATATATATATATATATATATATATATATATATATATATATATATATATATATATGAAGTATTTCTTTACATACCTCTCGTAATTCACCGGATTATCTAAATTGCTATATCAACTTCGAAATCATTGACTAAGGTCAAAACAAATTACAGATATAACTAACCCTCTAATGCACGATTTTTAAATCACTAAAAACTTATAGTCTTCATTTTTATTTCTTTACCAGAACATGCCTCCCCATAGATCAGCACGCAGAAACACAACTCTAACACCACCTCCACCACCCCCTCCAACTATGGATGCAGCTACTTTTCAGGCTGCTGTAACAGCCGCCGTAAACGCAGCAATGACACAAATGAGTAACAACGGGTTAGAAGGAGGAATAAACAGCTTTACAAATGGCCAAAGCCAAGGCTGTTCCGTGGAATGTACTTACAAAAACTTCTCCAACATCAAACCCATCCCCTTTAATGGACCTGGGGGAGTGATGGCTCTATCCCAATGGATAGAGAAAACGAAAGATGTGTTCGAGATATGCTCATGCCCCGAAGAAAACAAACTAAAATTTGTTGCATGTACTTTCTCCGAACGAGCCCTAACGTGATGGAACGGCCACGTCAAGTCACTAACTCTGGTGGTGGTAAACTCCATTGGGTTGGGAAAACCTGAAATGAATGCTACTACGAGAGTACTGCCCAAGAGGCGAGATCCAGAAGCTCGAGCAGGAGCTTTGGGGCCTTACGATGGTAGGCTCGGACATCACAGGCTATACAAATAGATTCAGTGACTTGATAATACTTTGCCCAGGAATGATGATTCTGGAAAGCCAAAAGGTGGAAAGGTATATCTGGGGACTGTCACCCCAGCTTCGAGGAAATGTGCTAGCCTCCAAACCCACAACGTTGACAGCGCCAAGGAACTGGTGCAATCTCTCGTTGACCATGGGGTCTGCCAAAGTGTCACAACCGTCATCCCCGAACCAACCAAAGGAAGCAACAACAATGACAACAATGCCAACAACAACATCAAGAAGAAGTTTTGGAACAAGAGAAAAGGTCAAACGTCACAAGAACATTCAAAGAAACAAATAGTGGTGGTCAATGCCGCTACTGCCCCCACTGCTATTCCCGCTACCCCCGCGCCAACGAAGCAATATGCTGGGAACCTGCCAAAGTGCAACAAATGAAATTACCATCACCACGGTAATTATCAGGAAATGCACGGTAAAAACTGCGACAGGAAAGGGCACACTGCCCGTTTCTGTAAGGCACCAGCGCGACCAATCACCCAAGTTCCTGGTACTGGAGTAAGCCAGGCATGTTATGGGTGTAGGGAAACTGGGCACTTCAAGAGGGATTTCCCTAAGACAAATTATACTGGCGGTGTAGGAAGAGTGTTGGTAATAGGACAGAACGAAGCAATAGCTGACCCCACAGTGGTTACGGGTACGTTTCTCCTCGACGACATTTATGCATGCATACTCTTTGACTGCGGTGCGGAGAGGAGTTTCGTGAGTCATAAATTCAAACACTTACTTAATCAAAAACCCCAATCACTTAATAAAATATTCATTGTAGAAATGACAAACGGTAAAACGGAAAGCGCAAACGATGTGTACATAGGCTGTACATTAAATTTAAACGAGCACTTGTTTCAAATCAATCTTATGCCAATTACTATAAGAAGTTTTGATGTCATCATCGGTATGGACTGGTTAAGCCTTCACCATGCCAATATACTTTGTCACGAAAGGGTCGTTCGCCTCAATCTGCCAAGTGGCAAAACTCTGGTCATTTATGGTGACAAGCCCAATACAAATTTACAAATCATCTCCCGCGTCAAAGCTCATATATCTTCGCAAGGAATATCATGCCTTTCTAGCCCACGTGGTAGACAAGAAACGAGAATCGAAAGACATTAAAGATATTTCGAAAGACTGCAATTTCCTAGAAGTCTTCCCAGAAAATCTTCCAAGAGTCCCACCAGAACGCCAAGTCGAGTTCAGGATTGACTTAATACCCAGAGCTACCCCAGTAGAAAAATCGACATACCATCTAGCCCCAGCCGAGATGCAGGAATTGTCCAGTCAACTAAACGAGCTGCTGAGCAAAGGCTTCATCAGACCGAGTTTCTCACCATGGGGAGCACTGGTCTTGTTCATAAAGAAGAAGGACGGATCTTTTCTCATGTGCATCGATTACCGGGAACTACACAAACTCACGATCAAGAACCGATATCCCTTACCGCGCATAGACGATTTGTTCGACCAACTACAAGGAGCAAGCTACTTCTCAAAGATCGATCTAAGATCTGGTTATCACCAGCTGCGAGTTCTGGAAGGAGACATCCCCAAAACGACATTCCGAACTCACTATGGTCACTACGAGTTTGTAGTGATGCCCTTTGGATTGACAAATGCACCAGTGGTGTTCATGGACTTGATGAACCGAGTATGTCGTCCCTTCCTAGATAAATTTGTGATCGTGTTCATAGATGATATACTCATCTATTCAAAAAGCAAGGAAGAACATAGCCAACGCCTCCGCCAAGTTTTAGAAACATTAAAGGCAGAGAAGCTATACGCAAAATTTTCAAAGTGCGAATTTTGGATTCAGGAAGTAGATTTCCTAGGTCACGTAGTCAGCAAAGAAAGGATACACGTGGATCCTTCCAAGATCAAGGCAATCAAGAACTGGACGACTCCAAAGACTCCAACTAAAATCCGACAATTCTTGGGACTCGCCGGGTATTACCGAAGGTTCATACAAAACTTCTTGAAGATTGCTAAGCCGCTTACCACCCTAACTCAGAAGAGTGTGACCTTCGACTGGGGAGAAAAACAAGACATCACATTTCAACCACTAAAGTGAGCCCTATGCAGTTCGCCCATTTTAACCTTACCAGAAGGAACAGAAGACCTTGTGGTCTACTGTGATGCGTCAAACCAAGGACTTGGATGTGTTCTGATGTAGCGAGGGAAGGTCATCGCCTACGCCTCAAGACAACTGAAGACGCACGAAGTAAACTACACAACGCACGATCTCGAGCTAGGAGCAGTCGTTTTCGCTCTAAAGATCTGGTGGCACTATCTCTACGGCACGAAATGTACAATCTTCACCGATCATAAAAGCCTCCAGCATATCTTCAACCAGAAGGAACTCAACATGAGACAAAGACGGTGGGTAGAACTACTAAACGATTAAGAATGCGAAATTCCTTATCATCCCAGAAATGCTAATGTGGTGGCAGATGCACTCAGCCGAAAGGAATACTCGGGCCGCCGAGTGAAATCTCTAACTATGATAATCCATTCACACCTGTCCACGTAAATCAAGGAAGCTCAAATAGAATCCTTGAATTCCGAAAATTTGGCAGGGGAAGCCTTAAGGGGAATGTATAAGAATCTTGAAGCCAAGGATGACGGAGTTCGTTACTTCATGAATCGGATCTGGACGCTGAAGTTTGGAGGATTCAGAGAAGTCGTCATGAATGAAGCTCATAAGACACGATAGTCTATACATCCCGGTTCCGATAAGATGTATTTGGACCTCAAGAAACTGTATTGGTGGCCGAACATGAAAGTCGAAATTGCTACCTACGTGAGCAAATGTCTGACCTATGCCAAAGTCAAGGTGGAATACCAAAAGCCCTCGGGACTGTTGTAACAACCGGGAATACCCGAATGGAAGTGGGAGCGAAAAACCATGGACTTCATAACCAAGTTACCCAAGACGGCAAGCGGACTCAACACCATCTGGGTGATCGTCAACATTTTAACTAAATCCGCGCACTTCCTACCAATCAAAGAAACGGATAAACTGGAGAAGCTAACCAGAACATACATCAGGGAGATTGTACGACTGCATGGTATGCCAATATCCATTATCTCGAACCGAGATATTAGATTCACCTCGAGGTTCTGGCAGTCGCTACAAAGATCTCTAGGAACGAGGTTGGATATGAGTACCGCTTATCACCCGTAGACCGACGGCCAGAGTGAGAGAACCAAACAAACCTTAGAAGATATGCTGAGAGCTTGCCTAATCGATTTTGGCAAATCATGGGACACCCATCTACCGTTGGTCGAGTTTTCGTACAACAATAGCTACCACACTAGCATCAAGGTTGCCCCGTTCGAATCCCTCTACGGCCGTAAGTGCAGATCACCTCTGTGTTGGGCTGAAGTGGGTGACACACAGCTAGTAAGAGGACAAGCAACGAACAACACTCTCATTGGGCCAGAAATCATAAGAGAAACTACGGAGAAGATTGTTCAGATCCGGGAGCGACTGAAGGCTTCAAGAGACAGACAAAAGAGTTATGCGGATAAAAGACGGAAACCCTTGGAATTCCAGGTTGGAGATAGTATCCTACTAAAAGTCTCGCCCTGGAAGGGATTAATACGTTTCGGAAAGCATGGGAAGTTGAGCCTAAGGTACATCGGACCATTCGAGATCCTTCCCAGGATTGGTCTGGTGGCTTACAAACTTCGATTATCACAGGAACTTAACAACGTACACCCTACCATTCACGTATCAAACCTAAAGAAGTGCTTGTCCGATGAGACCCTAGTCATCCCTCTGGACGAAATTGTAATAAATGAGAATCTCCAATTCGTAGAAGAACCAGTAGAGATCATGGATCGGGAAATTAAAAGAACTAAACAAAGCCGCATACCCATTGTGAAGGTCCGTTGGAACGCCAAGCAAGGACCTGAATACACCTGGGAACGCGAGGATCAGATGAAACAAAACTACCCGCATCTTTCTCCTAACCCGTAAACTCTATCTTAGATTAAATTCGGGACGAAATTCCCTCTAACGGGGGGATGATGTAACAACCCTATATTTTTCAAATCAATGTAACATTAAAAAGTCAAATACAACGAACTATTTGGAACCAACAAAATTAGCTTCAAAAATAAAGTGTTCTAAAATCTAAATTGGGATGCATCAAATGTTAGATATCGTGCCAAGGTTTCCAAAAACATAAAGAACATTTAAATCCGAGTTATAATGAAAAAAGTTATGACCACTCGAAAATCCACGACACACCCGGTAAAACATTCTGGTTTGGGGGTGTGACATATAGTGTAATAGGTTGGAGGACTTTAGTGTTTACACTATATTTTACACTATAATTATAGGTATAATTTCTAAGTCCTTAATCCCATCAACCAAGAGCCATAACTCTCATATTTAAAACATGTAAGGGACTTATAGGATAAACCCAAACTTTATCCATATCTATAATCCAAACAAACCTTAAACCCTAACTCAAATTTGGCATAAAATGGTCAAGTTCTTGTGCATGACTCAAAGGGAATCCATGCATACACATTTTCTTCTTTAAAAAGACCATACGATCACTCAAAACCATTCCAATGTTTTAGAATTGCTCATACTCCAAGAACATCAAGTCCAAAGGACCAAAGTCCCACCCAACTACTAGATCTAAACATGAAACCAAATAAAGCATAGATCTTTATGACTTACCAATATTTTAAAGGGTCTAGAAGGTGGAATCTTCAGTTGTAAATACCTTCTCCAAACATCACTTGTTTTCTTCTTCACCAAGAATTATCTAAAACACTAAAATCTCTCAAGAAGTAACAAAGGTGGCTAGGGTTATGACTTACAAACTAGAGTTGGAGGTTAATGCTAAGAGAGAACCCTAAAAGTTAGCACCGTTATATAGGTCTCAAGACTCGAGACCTAGGGTTTTGGGTCGTGATGGATTTGTGTCGCGACAATCACTTAAGTCCCGCCACTACTTATTGACGTGGCTCACGTCGCGGTCCCTTAGAATTCACAACATGCTAACTCCAAAAACCTCGGTGTGCTAACTCCAAAAATCCCAAATTCACACTTAACTAATTCAACATGTAAACAACTCGTCACTAGAAAACAGGTGTTACATTAGCTTATACATTAACTTTTGATAAAAATACTTTGAAATAAAATTGAAAAGCTTATGGAGCTTTTTTCAAAAATATTCCAAATATTTCCTTAATTGTATACTACTATAATGTTAGTTTTTAGTTATATAACTAAATGCCAATTTTATGTCTTGTCACAATTAAAATTTAGTCTATTAGCTATATTTTACTAAAGTTGTGTTTGACATATTAGCAGAAAAGTTAGATGTTAGCTTAAAAGTTAGTTGTTAGCTGATACAAAAAATAACGTTTGGTAAAAACAAGTTTATAAGCTAGTTGGAATATATATAATGACATAAAATGACGTTTAAAAAAATATGTTTTTTATAATTAAGGGTATATTTGGGAGTTTAAAAAAATTAATCTAAATAGTTTTTTATATAGCTAGTTTATCAACTATTTTTTGATTTAACAAATATGACAATTTAAAAATGCTAGTTGTGATGTGTCAAACACAATCTAAACATTATTAATTTATAAACTAGTTTAGCGACTACCAACTAATTTTTCAGTTAGTATGTAAAAATTAACTCTTATACGAGGATTATTCTATAATACTCTATAGCTACAAGAAACTTTTAGGTTGATGACAAGTATAAACTAATAATTAAAAATCCTCTCTAATAAATTAATGTTTTTATTTGCTACTTGTCACACTCTAATTCAATTTACCAAATGTCATTTTGTGGTTATTTTGAATTTTTTTTTTCCACATGTCATTTTATGAGTTTTTCTATTTTATTTAATTCCACATAATATTTTAATTTAATACTTGCAATAAATGTAGTAATAAATGAATATCAATTTCATTAATATACTTACATTTTAATTTAAAATTCTCAAAATTAAAGATTATTAGTTTTTTTTTATTTAAATTAGTATTTATTAAATTTAAAATATAAAAAACATTTGTATTATAATAATTTAATATTTTTTTTATTTTCTTATAAATTCAAAGTTCTCATATATTTTGACATTTATATTTAATTTGTTTTTTTTTTAAAATTAACATATATAATAAATGAGTCTCACAACTAGTTAACAAAAATACATTCTCTTCAAATCTCTTTCAAAAGAAGGATGATTTGTCATACCATCATCATATATTATTTCATTTTTAATAATTTGTATAAAAGTTCATTATGGACCCCTTGGTTATTGGTCAAATACATCGTTCGCCCTTTCTGACCAATTTATTCCTAACCAATTAATGTCTTTATAGGTTCCTTAAATTGTGACTTTGATTGATATAGCAATCTACTAAAAGCTCAGCTCTCATATGCGTTTAGATAGAACATATTTACATATAATATATACGAGTGATGTAAATATGTATATTATTTTTTAATTTATTATATAACTTTTGTTGAAGTTATAGTTTTTATTGCATGTGTATATAATTTCTTATAGTTGGGTATGTGCCAAAATGATGAAATGATAATGTACAACTAGGTATAATTATGTTTAAGAAGTACATGTCACAGCAATAATTCTCAAGAAAAAAACAAGGGGTGTAGTGTAGGTATCTTTATAGAGAAAAACAATGCTTCAATTAATATGGCATATTGGCATCCAAAAAAAAGTTTACATGACAAAAAAATTTTTTTGATGATTTTGTTGTTCATGTTTCTAAATAATTTAAATTATTTCATAACTATTTTGTATTGTAAATTTGATTTAGGGTGTGTTTGGCAAAACTAGTTGGTAGCGTGTATTTGATAACTGGTAGCAGATAGCGTTTTATTAAACTTTATTTTTAGATTTTAAGTGTTTTGTTTAAACTAAACGCTAAGAGTATGTAGCTAGCAGTTATCAAACACTCATGCCCTTAATTTGTATTTGTAAAAGTACATGTTTAGTATAGGGTTATTAAAGGATAACAACAAGTTTTAGAATTTCAAATTCAATGCTTCAAAATATTGCAATCCAAAAAGGATGTAAGTGGTGATAATGAAGTACATATGTGAAACACATGAATATATATATATATATATATATATATATATATATATATATATATATATATATATATATATATATATATATATATATATATATATATATATCCTCCTTAATAAATGATTGTTTTTTTGTTACATGTCAATCTCTCATTAATTTTGATACTTATCATTTTGTGGTATTTTTGAAATAAATATTATCCACTTGTCAATTTTTGGTTTGTTTCAATTTTTAAAATTAAAACCATATACTTATATATGTAAAGTATTACATATCATATATTTGATATTAAATTGCAATAAATAAGTTTCTTTCTTTTTTATTTTAAAGTTGTACATTAAAAAATATTTTTTGTTTACACTATAATGTTTAATTTTTTTTCAAATCAATTCGTGTAATACACGGATCTCACACCTACTATATATATATATATATATATATATATATATATATATATATATATATATATATATATATATATATATATACTATCTTATAAAAGAAATCTAACTGTTTCTAAAAATAGATTGATTATAATAATAATATTTTTTAAAACGTCCAAATGATGAAGCTGATAGTATAAGTAACCATTAATAAAATAATATTAAATTTTAACCACATTTTGAATTCAAAAATTTATCATCAAATCTCCTTATATTTCTCAGCAATTTGATATGGTTCCCTCAAATCCCGGATTCATTCAAATTTTGAACCCTTTTAGATATCCTTAAATTTAGCATGTTGATTCAAATATCCCTCCAATCGCATATACCTCTTTGTTCCCTCCTCTGGTATAAAGCCCACCGTCCAGGAACAAAAAATGATTTCATATCCCAAATAACACCATAGTTTGATTATTTTGTCTTCGACATGTACTTTCTTTTGTAACATAACATTTTTGTAGAGGAAACATATCATCGAAAGAATTTACACACCCCGCCGCTTTGCGCGGGTACACTGCTAGTATGTGTGTGTATATATATATATATATATATATATATATATATATATATATATATATATATATATATATATATATATATATATATATATATATATATATATATATATATTACATAGATTTCACGTTAAATTCGAATCACCTCACACGCTTTTCAGGGTTTCTTCATATCATTGCTACAGCAAATGTGACAAAAAAAGTTTAATCCATCACTTTTTTGTTTGACATTTTCCAAATTAAAATGGAATAATTTAGAACAAGAATACATTTAATCAATAATATATATATATATATATATATATATATTCACAATTCCCTATAGTATTTTGTTAGATAGAATACAATAAAATGTGAGACAAAAACTCATATATCTCATTTCATTCTTTGTAGATAATATTTTTGTTTTGCTATTTGTAGGCGTTTCCGATTTTGTTGCGACTTGTCAGAGGGTAATTTTGTAAATATATTAACAATAATTTTAAACAAGAAATCTTTTAAAATCAGGAACGTTTGAGGTGGTGGGTGTGACATGTGAAATGCAACTAAAACAACATTGGCATGGATTTGGTTGCGCACAATTCCTGGTTTTAAGTTTTTTAAAAGCAAATTGTTTTATATTGCTCGTACATTTATACATTTAACAAACAATAAAAAATATATCTATATAGATGGCATTTCATGATTAATTAAGATGGAATAAGAATAGTGGGCCCTAGAGAGGTCGTAATCCTTCACGGGATGAATTCATTGAGTACGACTGTACAGAAAGAGAAAGCAAACACATTACACACATCCATATTAAGTGGGCCATGTTCTCTCTCAATCATTTTACAACAAACAAATATCGCTACTTCCTTCTAAGTATTGACTAGTTGAATTAAAGTATTGTTTTACATATATGATTATCACTATTTAACAACCTCGTTTGTTTTCATACATGCATTGTTTACTAACCATTGTATTTGTATTTAATATTTATTGTGAAATGTTAAGTTTGTATTAGATGATGAATTTGACAAATCAAGATCTAAAGACTTATCTGGATGTCACATTGGAATTCACAAGTCATCTGTACCTCGTTGGTTTGTTGTATAAAAAATATGAGTGTTGAACAACTACTTTTCCTACTTGTGTTGGAATTTGGAAAGCAATTCTGACATCTGAAATGTGCAACTTGGGCGTCGGATGGAGGTGTCTGATGAAATGTTGATTCCTAAAAATAGATAACGTACATCTTGGAACATTTCACAAGTTTTACCCACAGAAAGAGCTCTGATTTTCTGCCATATTTCTTGATTTGTGAAGAGATAGATGTTATTGTAAAAGTTCAAATCTCACATTATCCGAAACTCCAAGTTGCTTTTATCCTTTGATATTCAACGTATTTGCAAGTGTTTGAAATGTGAGTAAATCACCATCTCCGGTTCTGTACTGGTGATTAGTGTTATGAGTGTGTTTGTTTTTGTTACGTAGCATTATTGACATACACAAACATAAACTAATACATTAACAGTTCCAGAAAACTCATATCATAGCATTATTGATGTAATCACCAACACTAAGTCGTTTATGTCTTTCTTGGAGGCTAAAAACATGCTACTATTGCATGAATCTTGTGAAGAAAACACTAACT
Organism: Lactuca saligna; assembly: GCF_052625555.1. Classification (NCBI taxonomy): domain Eukaryota; kingdom Viridiplantae; phylum Streptophyta; class Magnoliopsida; order Asterales; family Asteraceae; genus Lactuca; species Lactuca saligna. The sequence goes on from NC_136422.1 coordinate 153,066,889, forward strand.
CAATAATGGGTGGGAAGTTGATGTGTGGGCCAATGAGAGAGGTGATGGGTGGGAAGTGGGGTTAAAGAATAACCGGGTGATAAGAGACATATCGAATGAATTATCAAGGAATGTGTAAAATGATGGTTGGGTAGGTTTCAATAATCCAAAAGGAAAGACAATTATTAAAAACATAACGAGAAATTATGATGTTTTGGATGGAAAGATTTAGACAATGGAAAACCCAGTGATGAGTATGATAACCAAAGAAGACAAAGGTAGACGAATGGGGCGAGTTCTACAAAATTTATTTGGTTTTGGGTGAATGTGGAAGTTGTGAGATTAGGAAGATGAGAAGTCATTTGTAATGCTTCCACCCAATATATAGGAGGTAAGTATGCTTGGAATAAAAGTTTGCAAATGACATTATTGATGGTGTGAATCATGTGTTTAGATTTTCCATTTTGTTAGGAGGTCTGTGGGGAAGAAAAGAGAAGGTAATAGCGCTTTTGAGCAAATAGTTTGTGAAATGGATGATTGTCAAATTCTTGTGATTGTATTGGAAGGATTTAATTCCATTGATTCAACTGCATTTCGAGTGACATGCATCCGAAAATGTAAACTTGGAAAACACATCAAAAATTTTGACCAGGTGAGTAAGCTCATAAGAAATGTCAATAATGATAATGAAAAGAATATAATATTTTACTTCACCGACGTTAGTAAAGTTATATGAAACTAACAACCTAATAACATTGACATCAGGGTTGAGGAGACTGAGACACTGAGTGTTGTTGGAGTGGCCCCCACAATGGCTATTTGAGGAACGGTGATTGTGTCCACCACAATGAGAAATAAAGTAAAGGAGGGAGTATTTTTGTAAAACATCATGCTCAATATTGTTTTCTTTACTTCGAAATTTTATGATTTCGCAACTACAAGTATTTTCATAATTGAGATTAGGATTGTTGTAGTGGTATGAACTTGTTTTTGTAAATCTAAGTATTGTCGTTTGTTTTTACAGAGTGAATTAATGTAGGTTCTTAAGTTGCATTAGAAAAAAGAAGAAAGAACAGTCAGTGTTGTTAACATATGCATATAAAATAACCCTCTGAATACATGTGTGAAAAGAGTGACATGATCCATGATTGTAAAAATTGTGATGGGTTCAAATCAAGGAATATAATCATATATGATATGATATGATATGCTGTTAAGAGTTAAGACACAGTTTCAGCTTCAGCCTACCTGACCAAATTTGGCAATCAACTTTCTATTCAACAGAAACTTAAAAAAAAAAATATATAATACTCTAATAAACAATTTTTATAAGAAAAACACCTCTCAAAAAAAGTAATCGGCCTCAAGCAGATTGATTAAACGATGATGATGATGATATTTTAATTTTCGTCTAAACTTGCTGCTGTTTTGTCAAGATCAATTTCCCCCATACCTGTATCTTCTTCCTCTTCACTGTCTTCATCTCCTTCAACTTCTTCATTTGCTTGACTTAATTTAGCCATTCGTTCAGCCAGCAATATATCCTCACGTTCACTCACCTGTGTCACATAACGTAATTCAGTATTTTATTTTATTTTATTTTTAAAAAAAAAATAAGAAAAAAAAAGAAAGTAAGAGTTTGGAATTGTGAATTACAGCTCTTGGTGCCTCCTTTACTGTGAGTTTTCCTTTGTGAAGCTCGATTTCTTCAGTACATGCAGCTATTGCTTTAGTAAGAACTGAAATCCCTTGCTCCTAATGGAATCAGTTATTACATTACATTATCAAGTTATGTAATGAATTTCTATGTTACATTATGTTTTGAGAAAAATACAACATAAAAAAAAAAAGTGATGCATTTTGTTTTACCTTGTCAAGAGTTTGAGTGATAAGAACATAAGATGGAGGAGCAACCAGCTTAATTTTTACAGGACAATCCTGATTCCCAGCAGCTTCAGCCTTCCGCATAGCAGCCTACAGAAATTATAAATTAGTAACAAAAAAAAATCTATTAAAAGATAAAAGTAAAAGAAAAAGAGACACCTTAATGTGAAGAACTCCATCAAACTGAAAGCATTTCATCTCAATATCTGCCCGGATCTTCAAAGGCTGTGGGGTCATCCTTCTTCTAATGTTCTTCACCAATGCATCTTTGACTTCCTCGGTCAAAGCAGGAACCACTTTTGTCACCTAATAATTATTTAATTTAATTTTCTGGAAGATTTAAAACAATTTAAAAACGAACAAAAAAAAAGTATACAAAGATACCTCCACTCCATCAGGACCAGCTTCTTTAACTTCACGGGTGAGTGTGTTAAGAATGGAATCAGGATCATTCACAATTAACTTAAATGCCTGAATCCAATTAGCAAAAGTATAAGCTGTATATCTACTAAAAGAGAAACAATGATAAAATCCTGTAAATTTTGTTCATATCCCACCTCAAAGCAATGTCCATACTTCCGATATAAAGGCCAACCAACATGAATGTATAGATCCTGTAAACAAGAAAGAGATTAAAAGATTAATAAGTGTACATGAATAAACATAACACCATATCATATACATATATATTCCTTTATCTGCAGTGGTACAATGGAGGAGTGGTGACATAGCATTAGTAGTATTAGGTCTTCAGTTGCTTACTCTTTTTTTTTGGTGCATTTAAGTGTTTATCTATTTATATATTCCTTTATCTGCAGAACTTAGTTATAAATGCCTGCAAATGCAAGACTCAGCAATAAATGTGAGCTAAAGCCCTCATCCCTGTAACCCAACAGAAAATGTATTCTCTTGTGGCAGCTTGATATAGAGATACTTGAGTTGAATTTGGTAGCTAATCCTCAAAGCAACCTGATTCATGGTTAAATCGGTATGTACAATCACCACACATTTGTTACTTGACACGATAACGAATTTTGAGCAATACTCAATCAAAACTAATGATAATCGCAATGGTTTATCTCCTCTATAGATACATCATTTCTTCAATCAATTAGGTTTTTCATCCATTATAGAGTGATAGGAACTTGTATCTTTTGATAGCTAAGCATGAGGAGTACAGCTCTTATTACTTATTAGGGGCACTCTTAGGGAAAAAAAAAAAATCAAACTTTGATATATAATACGAGCCTTCGGTGTTGAGGCCAAAATGGCTAAGGAACCTGGCTTTATATAGCTAAAAGTTCCAGACCTCTTTGTTCACTTCTGAAGGATAAAAAAGATGGCAGAGTGAATCAACTGAATGCATTGTTTCTATAAACCCTTTAACTGCCCTACCAGCTAATTACCTGAGGCTATTGTTTCTATAACCCCTATAATTGCCTTAAATGGATGGATGAAACTTATATTTGCACACTAAACCATTAAGGCTCACAAGATGTGGTTTGATACACGTTTATATATAATCAACAATTGGCTTCATATCCAGCTGAGTTAAAGAATTCGGTAGTTACCTCAAGATCAAGCTGCATAGTTTCGGCTACGTGGCGCATAATCGAGTGAACAAGCTTACTCTTATTATACCTATCTTCACAAATCTGAATATCCTCTTCGGAAACCCTCCTCTTACTAAGATTCACATAGCCTTTCTCTTCATCAACATGAAGAACCATAACAGGCTCGGTACGCCCGACCTTAATCAAACTGTTGATACTACGAATACGGCGTCTTGACAACTCGGACAGAAGAATCATTCCCTCGATGTTGTTGTACTCGAGGAGTGAGACATAGGCGCACATCTCACCGATGCTTTTGACTTGAATCATGACGGCCATGTCGACATCGGGAAACTTGGCTTCGTACATACGGCATTCGAGATTCGGGGAGTTGGAAGCCATGTTTGCGACGGAGGGGATTCGCTAGGGTTTTGATAAGAGAAGGAAGTGACCTGAATGAATCCCGTGAAGAGTAATGAGTGAGCGAAAGAAATTGATCCGACCAGAAACTTTGAAAAGATTGCGTCAGGGGTGCACTAGGGTTTTATAAAGGGTTTGTTTATGTGTTTTGGGCCGTATAGTATCTGGCATTTTCCTTCCCTTATATTTGCTAAAGAATTTAGTTTTATATTGATCTAGGTCTTTGGTTCATTTGATTGGAATAAAATTCACCGAAAAAATATTTCAATTCTAGCGTCGCTACCGCTACCACCACCACTGCAACCACCAACCTAACGTCATTGCCACCAACTCTCACCTACCATTAGTACCACCATCTATCCCAGCTACGGCTACCGTCACCAACATCAACACAACTATCACCCACCACAACCCACCTCTTGCCACCGTCACCACCGCCACCACCACATACCTCTTGTCATTGTCACCACCCACTAGCCTCCACCCTCCACTACCACCATCACCACCACCGCCACTACCAACCACCACCACTACCTACCACTTTCACTATATGTCACCGTCATCGCCACTACCTACCACCGCTATCGTCACTGACATGAATGCTCAATTAATAAAATGAAATTTCACTATTTTATAGTTTATATAATATATCTTTACATGTAAGATATAAATCAAACTAAAATTAAGCAAAACAAATAACAAGAGACAATTTTGTCATTTTCCATAGATTTTAATTATGTTTTCTGTTATTCAAACAGAATATGAAATTAATTCTAATTCCATTTTTTGCTGACGAAACAGATTCATTTTTCAGTTCCAATTTCAATTCCTTCATAAACACTATGCGAACCAAAGATCACCTTATTATATGGTAAAAATAAATATGCGATACAAGATATATAAGTTTAAGTACTCAAACTTATCATATTATATCGTTTTGTATCATATATGCATTACAACGTTCTTAAACTTCAACCCTAACTTGATTTGTTTCAAGCTTTTCAAAATATCACTATTATTGTAACAACCCAAATTTTACAGAAAAAATTAACTTATATAATCATAAATACCAACCTCAATTGTTTCCAACAATCCCATTACATGATCATAGTGTTTTAAAAGATCAGAGTATCAAAACTAAATGTGGAAATACTAGAGAATGCACACTGTGTCATCAAGTCGGGGCCTTACCCTTAGAACTAGAAGACCTGAAACATCCAACAAAAATGTAAGCACACGCTTAGTGAGTTTCCCAAAACACACGAAACATAGATTCACATAGTGACATGCACTCATACATATAAGTTTACCATGGACTCCCTCCATGGTCTTCATTTGAAATGTCATGAGCTACCCCCATGGTCTTGTATCCCCGAGCCATGAGCTCCTCCCATGGTCTTGCCAAGTGTCATAAGCTCCTCCCATGGTCTTGTCAAGTGTCATGGGCTCCTCCCATGGTCTTCACATAAGCTTATATATAGATCAAATAGCAACACATTACATACTCCATTACTAAACATCTTATGTCAATTAATGGGTCGGCCTTTGTGCCTTCGACCCATGAGTGTAGCGAAAAGACTCACATCGATCTGCTGAACACAAAAGTTGTTCGCCTAACATTCTGAAACCTCACATTGAATGTAACATCCCGTTTAAAATAGAGTAATTAAATAAATAAACCCGAAACCCCGAGATGCAAATTTTTATTATTATTTTATATTATTGTAGCCAAAATCAAATAATAATTAGCGAGGTGTTGGTTTCGGAAAGCCAAACAATATAATTTTGGTTTGCAGGGGTTAAAGTGGAATTTCAGGATTTATTTTGAAAGGGATTTTAGAAGTAAGGGGGTATTTGGTATCATTTGGACTTAATATGAATGGATTTATGGAAGCAGGGGATAAAGAGTAAATTATGGACTTAAGTTGAAAATAATTTCTAGAGGGAGGGGCTGATTGGTAAAATTTCAGACTTGATTTGTAAGGGGTTTCAGAAGGCGGGGTTTAAATGGTAAATTACGGATTCGTTTTGGAAAGAATAATAGAAGGAGGGACCAAAGGTGTACATTGAACAAATGTTTGATATGATTGGGTATTAAACCCATTACCTTGCACCAGCCACTAAACCCTAACCCTAGTTACACTATTCTCAGCAGCCAAAATTCATCACCCTTGTGCTCTTTTCCAGTCGCCACCCAATTCCCTCACGTTCTTCTGGCCAGACGAAGCTCCAAACGACCACCAATGTCCATGCTGTCGACAAAAGCCACCATCCAGCACCGTCAATGCCCAGCTGCCCGAAGAGAACCATGAGCAGTCGTCATCTTCTTCTTCCCTTCTGACGCCACTGCTCCCAACGACCGGTCGAAGTGCATTGCTCCTCTATGTCTTCTTCTGTCATTGCATGGTTGATGTTGTCGCCATTCCGGGCGGTTGTTGTGACATCCCCAATTTCACGGCTAGAAAAGACCGATTTGTTTATGCTTTGTTTTTAAAATCAGGGTAATCGTTTAAAGAAAACGGTTGCGGAATTTGTTCCCAAAACAAAAATGATAATAATTTATCAAAACGTTTCTCAAAGAGAATGTAGTTTCATTATATAACAAAATCTCGGGATGTCATGTTCCGATACAGAACAAAAGCATAAACAATATAAAATAGACCTTACAATAGTTATTTATAACTCATGGTCTATAATCCAAAATCTCTCGTCAAATCCACCAATTTATACTCTTGTATCATTACCTGTAATGCAAAGAAAACTGAGTGGGTCAGGCTTGGGAGTCTGGTGAGCATATAGGGTTTTCAACCCACAATAATACATTTATTATATTCAATTATCAAACAATTAACCCAAATACCCATCCTCATATCCCCTTTGTTTTCTCAAGGGTTTACCCTAAGAACCCACTATCCTTAATTAATTCATTCATAAGGAGTTACCTAAGGAATTGGCATGAAATCCATTGCTGCAAAAGTTTATCTATCAAATACTAAATCCATAGCTATCCGATGCTAACTCCATAGTCATCAAGGTTTACTCAACAGACGCTAACTCCATAGTCACCAAGGTTCACTTATCAGGCACTAACTCCATAGTCACCAGGGTTTATACAATAGTCGCTAACTCCATAGTCACAAGGGTTCATACAATAGGCGCTAACTCCATAGTCACCAGGGATCATACAATAGGCGCTAACTCCATAGTCACTAGAGTTTATACAATAGGCGCTAAGTCACATCGTCACCAATGTTTTACTCAATAGGCACGAAGTCACATCGTCACCAACTATTCCATCTACCCATGTTCTACCCAACAATTTTGTAGATATAAATACAAACACAGTTTAAATCATTTAACACCCGTATAAAAACATCAATTCCAAGCCAATCTCAAATAGACAAATAATATATAACACATAGCATGTATTTCATAGTTAATACTTTATATTTATGTGTTAGAAGAAAGTAACTATACACTCACACCAAACATATACTTAATACATTAAAACAATATTTGTATTAAAATCGTGTTTATGAAAGAGACTATACACTCACCTGATCAGAAGATGATCGGACAACACTGCAACTTGTAAAAGTAGTATTCTTTGGTGAAACTTGGATGTCTTCACACACCGGGCTTCTTGCATGCAAAGCTTTGGCTTGGAAACTCTTTTCTTATAGGGATCTTCGGGCTTCGGGACTTGCTTCGGGTCTCGAGATGATACCGGGGCTTCGGGGGTACTTCTTTGCACGTAAATTGAGGTAATATGGGTGAGAGAATAGTGAATTAGCAACCTTGGCGGGTTGCCCCTTCAAATCTATTTATATGGCAAATTTCTCATATTCCACGTCGTGGGCACTTTTTCTACATCGTGGGCTTGGTCGTCACTGCATGCGTCATCGCACGTTGGGTCTGGCAAACTCCAGGAGGCGTTAATAAACATGCCACGTCGTGGGCACTATTTCCACGTCGTGGCCACTGACACAACTTTGGGGTTCGTGCCCCGAACTTCAGAAAGTTATAACTTTCGCATACGAACTCCGTTTTTTACGTTCTTTATATCGACGCGTAGGTGAGAATATGCTCTACAACTCTCGTTCAGACTCTGTTGGCTAACTTTGATTTTATTTTTAATATATTATAAATATATTGTTTTTATATTATTTTTAGTAGGTCGGGACAGGAAAACTCCATTAGAAATTCATAACTTCTTCATCCGACGTCCGTTTTCATCTGTCTTTTTACCATTAGACTACTATCGACGAGATCTTCGATTCTCGTTTAGATTGTTTTGGCTAAAAATCACTCGATCTCATATTTGAGTATCGGGCTGCAAAACGCTAGGTTGAAACTTCGGAAAATCATAACTTTCTCATACAAAGTCAGATTTGGGCATTCTTTTTATGCACGCTCCCGGTTTAACGTATTCTACGAATTTCATTTAGGTCGCTAAATCCAAATATCGCTCTATCATAAATTCACTATTTACATCGTGATGTGTTGTGTCGGTTTTGTTGCGAAACTTCGACAGGCCATAACTTCTTCCTTATAACTCGGATTCCGGTGTTCTTTATATGTACGAAATCGTTGTAACATATACTACAACTTAGTTAAGATTAATCATTCTAAATAATCTTACATCAAAAAGTCATTTTGACACTTATTGTCCTTAAATTGACTAACTCTAATCTAAGGGTGTTACAACTGTTACGGCTGGTGTTCTTTCTCGGCTGCCTTGTGCCACTACAAGAGTGGATGAGATTGTAGTGCATTTCAGCATCGAGCTTGCGACAATTAGGTGTTTTGTGTACGTGTGTTGCTTGGCAAGGAATTAAGAAAACTCGCCACCACCTGTCATCGCAGACCGTTGATGTTGTCGCCTTCCCGTAAAGTTATCGTCGCCATACTTCACCAAGTAGGTGGCTGGGTCCATTTGCAAGCAAAAAAACGTGTGTGTGGGTGTATTTCAACTATAAGTGTGTGTGTGTGTGTTTGGTTTGGCCAGAAAACCAAGAAAAGCCACCATCACCACGGTGAGGTGGTGGCTGCCACCATGTACCACCGTCGGCCACCATAAGGGTGGTTGTATGTGTATTTATCTTAATATGTGTGTATGTTTATTTTGGATTTTGTGTTATATGTTTGTAATCTATGATGAAATAATCAACGAAAACTCATAACCACCATTATGAGGTGGTGGTTGCCGCCTCCTGCCGCCACCAGCCGCCGTGTTGGGTGGCGGTGTGCTTTTGCTTTTGGGATGTTTGGACATAATTGGACTAGAAACATAACAATCACCGTGTGGTGGTAGTCGCCGTCGTGAGCCGTCGTTGACCACCACTACCCGAGGTGATATCTGGTGGTGCTTAACTTGTTTAACCCTAATGGACCCAATGAACCCCTAATTGACTTTAAAGCCTAACTATCTAACTAATTGGCTAGTATTTGGGTTGGAAACCCTAATGTCATGAAACCCTAATTTTGGTAAGTGATCGGGACCCGTACTGAAATTATTTACTAGACTTTAAAGATTAATTAATAATCTTTTGTGTAACACCCGTAGATTCGAACTCTTCAATTAAGATATAATAAGCATTAAAAATGATTTTTTTATTATCTGAAATAAATAATTTTAACCAAATTAATAGTTAAGGTTAACAATTGTAATATATTTTACGTAATAAAGAATAATTATTTGAATATTATATGATAGGAAAAACCAGTTAAATCGTCCGTAAATCATAAAAATAAGTCAAATTGGTCACCTCTCGGTCAAAGTCAAGGTCCTCAATCAAAGTCAACCTTCCTGGTTGATTCTAATCGCCAAGTCAACCCGTCGACTCGCCGAGTCCCTATACTCAGAAACTCCCATAACACGACTCAACTCGCCGAGTTGCCCCAAGACTCGTCGAGTCCAACGATCTCGGAATTCCATCATGACCAACTCACTGAGTCGCCAACCGACTCACTAATCCAAAGCTTTAACCAAAAGGGGTTGGATTCTGCGACCAGACTTGCCGAGTCCAAGAACAGACTTGCCGAGTCCAAGACAATATTCAATTGACTCACCGAGTTGTTCTTCCAACTCGCCAAGTCCAAGCTTATGTTCATATAACTCGTCGAGTACACCCATGTGACTCGCTGAGTCTCTCCAGTTCTTAACCCATACAATGGATTTTCGAGCCATGCAGGGGCTCCAATCCATAGATCCACTCTTCTACAGTCTAACCCTCACATAAAGTTGTAAACTTTACATGAAACCAAGGAGATATAGGCCCAAAAAACACTAGAGCTTGGGTTTTGGACAAAAGGGCTTCACCCACAATTCAATAACTGATGCTTTATGACTTTCTGGACCAATACAAGTCTAGATCTGAAGTAGCAACCTCAGATCTGGACTCCAAACCCGAAGTGGATCCCTATCATACCAAAATGGCCCCAAATCTCATTCAAGAATAAATCTAGGAGCAACAAAGGAAGGGTAACAACTCATTACCTCCAAGATGTGCCCAACACTACAGTAGATTCTGGATCCACACTACTTTCTTGATGCAAACCCTTTTGATATTCAAGTTTCCTTCACTAGAACACCTCTAAAAGCTTCAATCTCCTTCCAATGGCCTTATACACACGAGCTAGGGTTTACCGGATCTCAAAGGGGACTAAGGGAGCTGATGGGAGGACATTAAGTCCTTTAAATAGGGTGCAAACCCTAAGATTATGGTTTTTCTCATCCCAACACCAACTCGTCGAGTCCATCTTCCGACTCGGCGAGTTGGTCACTTAATTCGCGACCCAAACCCACTCCAACTCAGCGAGTAAGCGTACCTACTCGTCGAGTCCCTTCTTCGAAATTACACTTTAAACTCTTAAATCGTACTTCTGAAATTCGGGATGTTACAATATGATTTTTATAAGATATAAAAGGCGGTCACGCACAACGAATGTATGACGTAAAAAGCTACAAAGATAATGATTGACTTTTAGCTAATGCAACCAAAGTGAAAATCGTAGTACTCCTTAAAATATAAATTTTGAGAAAAAAGAATGCCAGAAACAGAGTCCGTACGAGAGAGTTATGATTTTTAGCAAAATCATTTAATTTTATAAAAATAGGGACAAAAATATAAATTCAAAACTAGTCGGCGGAATCTAAAAGAAAGTTATAGATCTCGTCGATAGCTACGTGTGGATATAAAGAACGTCAAAATCGGAGTTCGTATGAAAGAGTTATAATTTTTAATAGGATATTTACGTATTAAAATAAAGCATAAACCATATATATATATATATATATATATATATATATATATATATATATATATATATATCATTAGAAAGGTATTGACGATGCGGTCGTTATGAGACTAGTGTTGAGTACTTTTGACATTAGTTTAGTAAAAATATCATTAAATCTATTTAAAATAGTATTATAAATGGGTGTTTAGTCATTTAAGTAAATATAGATGATAGTTTTTGAAAATCCAATTGCTATAAATAAGAGCCTATAGGCTCTCGTATTTTTTGCACCATTCTTTTGATTCAAGAGTCTTTCTCTTCTTATCCCCCGAGCATTTCAGTCCCTCATGATTCGGCTTCTCTTTCTGTAGTTTTAGTATAGTAATGTGAGCGTTGAAGCGCTGCAAGAATCTTTCTTAGAAAGATTCAACGATGAAGTTCTGCCCCTACAGAGCCCAGCTCCTAGCTAAGTAAGTTATGATACCCTACTTTAAATATAGCTTATAATATCGTTATTATAAACCTATAAATAAATTTTATCAGTGATTCAAAGTCGTTATACTGGTTGATCTACTTACGGGGATGATGTCTAAGTTGTGATTTAGTGAGATGTTTAAAATGGGATTTCCAAACAGTATACTTCGTATACTGTAACGCGTGTAGATCCGGGCTAGTCTATTTAGAGATAATAGGGGTCGAAAACAACTTTTCAACAAAAGATTATTTAGATTAAATAATTGTAACCAAGTCGTAGAATATGTCTCAATGGTTTTGTACATATAAAGAATGACAAAATCCGAGTTATAACGAAGAAGTTATGGTCCGTCGAAGTTTTTCGGCAAAACCGACACGACACCGGGAGACGTAAATAGTGAACTTATGATAGAAGAATTTGTAGACTTAGTGATCTAAACAAAAGTTATAGTATATGTTAAACCGAAAACATACAAAAAAAGAACGCCCAAATCTGACTTCGTATGAGTAAGTTATGAATTTTCTAAGATTTGGCTTAGTAGTGCACAACCCAAAAGTCGAATTTTAGTTCGGGCGGTTTTTGGCTTACGCGACTTAAATGAGAGTTGAAGATCTCGTTAATAGGAACTCAACGGTAAAAAGACAGACGAAAACAGAGTCTGTATGAAGGAGTTACAATTTTTTTGCGGTCATTTAACAGTCTAATCTCCTCCTACTGTTAAATTTAAGATAGGTCGAGAACTAGCCAATGTAGTCAAAATGAAAGTTGTAGATCTTGTTTTTACCTATGTGTGGATATAAATAACGTCGAAAACGGAGCTCGTATGCGAAAGTTACGGGGTTTAGAAGTCGGCAGAGTGTTGCTGCAAAAGGGGTGACGTGACACAATGTAGGCCACACACGTTTTGCCACTAGAAAGCTGGCAAGTGGCACCGACTCGGCGAGTCAGTGAATCGACTCGGTGAGTCCGTCAGGATTTCACCCTATAAATAAAAGTGTCGGGTCATGCCATTTCCTCGCACCTTCTAACCCTTATTTCTCTCTCTAAACTCTCTCTCTCTCTCTCTCTAAGCCTCCCTAACCCCCCAAAGCCTAGGGTAACTCCCTAGCACGAGGCGGAAGCCCCGGAGCACCTGACGGCTCTGAAAAGAAGAGCCCTCGACTCATAAACGCTGCTCCAAGCGAATCCCGGTTTTCTATAAAAACCGTTGTAAGTGAGCTACGTCTACGCTATTGTTAATATAGCTTTTATTTAATTATAGTAACGTTATTAGGAAGTTATAATAACTACTTGGGCTATTATTATGGGTTATATAAGTATTGTTTAACACTTTTATAATAGTAATAATAGCTAGACTATTAATTAGTCTCGGTGAATGATAAGAGTAAACCCTAGTGGTAATGATACTAGGTTTTGACGAAGGAAATTGTGTTAAGAATAACGAAGCGTTGTCTAAGTTCGGAATCACCACCTTAACGTGTGAGTGCATAGTTACTTTCATCTTACACATAGATGTGAAGTATTTTATATAAATTATGTGTTATGTGTGCATATTATCTGAATACTTGTTGTCTATGTTGGATGAACGATTTTATACATGTTTTAAATGATTTAAATTGTATATGTATTTTATATCTACAAATATGTTGGGTAAAACATGGGTAGACGAATTATGAGGGATGAAGGCTAAAATAGAGGAACATTAGTAGTATGGACCTAGTGCCCTATAGGTAAACATTGACAACAATGGACATAGTACCCTATAGATGCGCACTAGCAGCTGCGCCAAAATCTGTAGATGTTTTAGATCCACGATAAACATCCTAACAGTTGTGCTCTAAGGATAGTATCAGCAGTTGTGCCTAATAGAGAACATTATAACCATGACAGTAGCGTTTAAAGGACAATAACGACAGAAGCGCCTCATAGAGAATGTCACAATTCTGGCAGTTGCGCCTAAGTGATAATATTAACAGTTGTGCTTGACAACTGTGTCATTGGCAACAATGGACTTCGTGTCATTTCCTTATGATGATCCTTAGGAATGAATGAACGAGGAGTAGCTGATTCTTAGGGTAAATCCTTAAGAAGATAATGGGCATGGGTAATTGGGTTGATTGTTTCATGTTTAAACATAATAATTATATTATTGTGGGTTGAAAACCTTATGTACTCACTAGGTTTCCCAACCTGACCCACTCAGTTTATTTATATCACAGGTGTTGATATGAAGTCACATTACAATGAGAAATTAAAGAGATATAAATCACTAGTGACAATGAATGTAAGTTCTATTTATGTTTATGTTACTGTATTGACGATGACATCCCAAATGTTTTAAAATGAATAAAAATAATTTTCTTCGGAAATGCCTTGATAACGTATTTATCATGTGTTTACTGGGAACAAATTCCGCAACATTTTTATTAAAAGATGTACTCTGATTTTTAAAAAACATAAACAAAATCAGTCTTTTCTGACCATGAAAATGGGGATGTCACATATACCAAACGGACCCTACCTCCGATATGATCCTACCTCCAATATGTTCCTTACTTGGTCCTACAACAATGACATCTTTAATTTAAACTCTGGAACGTTTTCAGATCATTTCAGAGGTGGTCTACGAATTTCGGAGCAATAAAAGTAGAAAAATAGAAACCTTAAACAAACAAGAAATTATGTAAAGAGAATATGAAGAACGTACCCGTAAAATAACGGGATCGTAGTGTTTGTCTTCCATGTCGGAGATCGGAGACGCGTGTCGAAGATGAGAGTTGCATGTCAGAATGAGTCGGAACGTTGGAATCGAAATGCACCTTTTCGGAATCAAATCGTTACCTTAAATTATATTTCGGATTTTGTGACAACCCGAAAAACTTCTCGCATACACCCTTCAATTCTTTCCAATATTAGACTTATTTTACTATATCGTAGTACCCTTTAAAGTCTAATGAAGCATCCTAAATGTGATATAATCAAGGTAGGAGTGTTAAAAAGGGTTAACTCGAAGTGTAGGAATCAAAACCGGGCCAAACACTCAAACACATGGAGTGTGCGGCTACACACTTGAGTGTGTGGCCACACACTCTTGTTTGCGGCCTCACACCTTTCCCAACCGCACACTCCACCTATTTATACCACAATTGAATCATTTTTGAACACTTCCTTCATTTCTTCAAGCATAGAACACGAAATCCTCTCAAGTATCATCCATTCTCCTTGAAGATCTTCATAAAAAGGTACCAAGACCACCAAGAACACCATCTGGCCGCACACATGGCAGCACACACCCTCTGGCAGCACACTAGGCCGCACACCTGGCCGCACACACACTTATAGTGTGTAATTTGGCTATACACCCTCTTGTATAGCCTTATAAACCCTCATACAATCATATACGATTATAACACTTCATTATAAGTGTTTACTAGTCCCTATAATGGTCCCAAAATCATCAATTAGTTGTTCATAACACTAATTATATCCATACATGTGCCAATATATGCTAAATAGGCTTCGCGTGTGTACTCAAGTCACCACTTGACACCTAGCATCAAATCCAACTTTGTCATCAGAACCACTCACTACAGGTGAGTTTATACCCCTTTAATTAACCTTTGAAATACTTTTATTGGGGGGGGGGGGGGGGGAGGGGGGAATACAAGTTGAATACTTATAGTTATTACATCAATCACATGTGATTAATAACTACAAAACCAATGATTTCATCATTGTTTCAAAATGTTTATCAAACTGTTTTACTTCAAAATGTTTTACAAACTCTTTTACTTATCAAATACTTTTATTTAAACTTTATTATACTTCTTATAAACTGCATGTCCATATATGCATATATATATATATATATATATATATATATATATATATATATATATATAAAAGAAATGTTTAAAAGGCTTAGGAAGGCCATCCGCCCTATTTCCTTTTCCTCGATTTGGATGTGGTCTGGTGGGATGTCGGGTAGCTGTACGAGGGTCGTTTCAATATTAATTATATACCATGTGTGCATATATAGACATAAAAGTACTTCCATTATTCATGCGTATCAGTTACATCATTAGTAAGTTACCATCGGGGTAACACAAGATTACATTTACGCTGTTGCTAGATCAATGAGTCAGTTCATTCATGAGTCATAACATTACATTACATTACTATGAAAACATATACAACTATACTAGAGAAGAACATATACAACTATACTATAGAAGAACACATACAACTATACTAGAGAGGAACATATACAACTATACTAGGAAGAGAACATATACAACGATACTAGAACAGGAACAATACATTACATATACATACATACACTTACATAAATGTGATCCACTGTATCGGGTATGCCTTAAATGTCATGACCCGAGTTGTAACCAGAATTCTCTTGGAGGGAGAGCGCGAGTTTGCGTATAGATCTATACTGGATTGACTATCCTACACCTTGCTGCTAGCTACAGCCGAACCTGCAGGTCTGCGGGTGCCAAACGTCATACCATTTTACGACCATTCAATTGTCGTTGTTACTCAGTCGATAGTATGGTACAATTAATCACATGATACCTTAATATAAATCCGGTTTAAGGTAGTTAGTACAACAGTAGTTCTTATAATACAATACTACAATACTACAGTAATTTATCCTTTATATACATTTAGTGACTATTTCACTTAAACGGTAATGTATAAACTATATTTTGATAATGATAGTTACACTTGGAAAATTACACACACTTACGATAAACAAACATACAAAACAGTTACGCCTTGGTAGAAGGCTAATTTTATAGAAAATATAGGTTTTTCTGAGAGATTCAAACTTTTACAAACGCTTACAAACATTTACATACATTTTCCAAACAGTTACATACATTTTACAAACTTACACTAGAGACATGTTCAAACGTTTTGATAACAAACACCGACACTAAAATACTTATGAACTCACCAGCTTTATGCTGATAAACCCTTTCAAAATAACTTGTATTCTCAGGTCATCAGTAGACAGGTACCGAGACCAGCTTTTGAGAAGATGGAGCGCATTCAGGACTCATCTCTTTATTTTGATTTACATTATTTTTGGTGTTTATAACTGTACAGAACACACTTGTATTAAAATTATATATTTAATGCATTGGATGATGTTGTTTGCTTGTTTACTATTATTGTGTTGTGATACATCACATGACGTCTTCCGCCCCAGAACATTTCCGCCGTTCTCGGTTTTGGCGTGTGACAGATTTTTAAATTCAAAATCTCAATCCGAAACATACATGGTTGATCCGGAATATACATTCCGCATCCAATGCAATGGGCCGGGCTACCCAAAAATAATCCAAAATACGTTTCGGAACGACCCATTTATGAATATATAGTTATTTTGCAATTTTATATATATATATATATATATATATATATATATATATATATATATATATATATATATATATATATATATATATATATATATATATATAAAACCCAAAAAAATAGGTAGATTACTCAATTTCCCATTAATATATATCATAAGATGTTATGGATAAAACAATAGGTGAATGTAGAGGATTGAATAATAAGAGTTGTTACTTCCACTAAGTAATCCGTTCTTACTATGTTGTTTGACCATCTCCTATCTACCGCTTCATACAATGCTCCCAAAAGACAGAGCTATGGGTTGGAAGAAATCATGTAGAATCGTCTATCACCCACTTTCGTGCCTTAAAAAGTTTTGTAATCCTTTCATCCACAAACATGTATGTTTTAAGCAATTGATTTGTGGATTGTGATTGGCAAAATATGTTCAGGGTGCGTAAATGACTCACATGGGGGTTGTAAGCTACATGATTTATAAGTGTGTAACAAAGGGAGTGTAGTTTTACGTGTATCTAATTACAAGTTTATTAAAACTTAAATAATAAATTTGATTTTTATATCACATACCATAAATGAGGGGTTACAAGGATAATTGATGATAGTTTTGCAAAGTCTCATTTGCTTCCCTAATAGCACCCCAAAATAAAAATAGTATTTATGAGTCAAGTAATTATCATTAAAACAAATACAATACATGTGAGCTTTGTAAATTTTATTAGACTATTGAAGGGGGGCGGGGCCTTTCCCGCTACGATGAACACCGCACCGGGGGTGCGGGAAGCAATGCGCGGGGAGGAGGTGGGGGTGGGTTTGCCTCATTCTCACTCCTGTTCCGATTGGGGATCAATTTTGTTTTGTTCCAACGGTTATATATATATATGTATATATATATATATATATTGATGTGACATCGAACTCCGACGAGTCTTCTGGGTCTTCTGCGGCGGCGGGGATCTGCTAGTCACAATCAGAGAGATGTGTTAAAGCCATCCCAGGAACTGTGCCCCAGGAGCGGACTCCGACGATCAAGTTAGATCGACTGATAGATCTGAGATGGTTCTCCTTAGCTGGAGAGAATCATCTTGGTGCAGGTGACAAGTACTAGTAGTCGGGACAAGGTCATATGAAGTGAGAAGATTACAACACGTAATGTATGTATGTATCATATTACATAATATGATTCTTGAAGACGAATGAAGAACGATATGTCAGTGCAAAGAAAATGAAGTTTTGCCAAATGTCGAATGAGTAGTCATTGGTACACAAGAGTATAAGGCAAATAGAAGAGAATTACACAATCACGACATTCATCACGCCCTTCGTGCTGATTTGGTGGAGCACGTTTATATGACTCATATTCAGCCACCAATAGAGTATTGTTACGATGATTTGTTTGACAAATCAGACGATGATTTTGATATGTTCGTCGAGAGCCAAGATTCCGATGACGAGGGTGCCGTTCAGGAGAATGATGAAGACTATGAGGTCGATGATGAGGACGATGATTCCGAGTGATTTTTTTGGTTTTTGGTTTTCTTTTTTTTTTTTTTTTTTTTTTTTTTTAGGATATTAATTATGTTTTCTATGTTGTGGTTTGTTTTTTTGTTTTTAATTTCTACTTATTTATATATTAGGTTTAATGCAATTTTTATTTTAATTAATGAAATGCTTTTTATTTTTAATTAAGTTTTATGTTTATTATTAATTTAAAATTTATAAATCATAAAAATGAATTAATTTTATTTAAATAATAAAAAAAATAACAAGAGAAGCTTCTCATCCTTTCTTTAGGTTTTAGTGAGAGAAATGATGACGTGGTAGGGAAAAAATGAGAAAAACTTGTCATAGAGCCGGTATTTTTATTTATTTATTTTATTTTATTGTGAATATCTGTGCAACATCTTTTGTCTGCGCTGCGTAGACAACGCACAGACATACGCTTTCGCATAATGTTTTTTTTTTGAAGTGCGCAGATAACAAACGAGGTCTTCCTAATGCAAACATAGGTCACTGTATTCAAAGATCTTCAGACTTCATTTTAATGTTTATATATATATATATATATATATATATATATATATATATATATATATATATATATATATATATACCAACAGTTTTTTTTTTCTTTCTGAAAATGTATTTTTAATGTTTATGACGTGAAATTAAGTTTGAAAATTTAATTTATTTCAACAGGTGTAGACGTTAAAAACAAATATTCTTCTCACTGCAGACTACAGATATTTGGTCCACATCTTCTGTGGTTCGCAGACATTTGTACTCTTCAACCATCAAGAGTTGAAATAAAATAAACTCCTATGAATGTTTTGGTTTAAATATTTGGGACCATAACCGACCTATTTTGCCGTGTGATTATTTCCGAAAATTCAGTATTTTTGCCAAAAAATTTTAGTAAAGTAATTAATAAAAGTTGTTATTTTAACATATTATTTTATTTTTATCTATAATATTATCAATTTAATAGTTAATACAACGTTCGATAATCTATCAACAATCAAAAAGGCCTGAACAAATTACAAAACCGTGACAACATTATTTTCCACTATAAAAGCAATTTTGTTCATTCAAGTTCAATCTCAAATCGAAACCCATAGGCCATAGCCAAAACCCCTAAAATCTTCAAGAAACCCCATTCAACGATGTCAACAGCATCACCCCCAAATTTCGATTGCCGCATGTATGAAGCCAAGTTCCCGGAGGTTGACACGCCAGTGATGATCCAGGTCAAGGAAATCGGAGATGTTGCTACTCATGTCTCACTCCTTGAATACAACAACATCGAAGGGATGATCCTCTTATCGGATCTCTCTCGCCGCCGTATTCGAAGTGTTGGCAGCTTAATCAAAGTAGGCCGCATCGAACCTGCTATGGTGCTTCGTGTTAATGCTGAGAAAGGTTATATTGATTTGAGTAAAAAGAGGTTATCGGAACAGGATGTTCAAATCTGCGAAGAGAGGTATAGTAAGAGCAAGCTTGTGCACTCCATCATGCGCCATGTTGCGGAGACTATGAATGTTGATCTCGAGGTAGGTTTTGAATTATATGCTCGTGCATTCCAGATTACTAGTCGTTTACTCATGACGATGCATACTAATATGAGTAGTATATTACGAAAATTATTGCTGTTTGGATAAAAAAACAAACGAACCTAAAAGTGATGACACAAAACAAAAGTTAAAAGTAGTACTGATTAATAAACTTACATACATATTTTTAGGAGTTGAAAATTGGTATAAGCAGGCTTAGATAGAAGAATTGTTTTAGGTTGTAATGCAGGGTGATTTGGGTGTAAGGCAGCTTATAGAGACTTGATCTATAATATTTTACTTACCAAATGTGCATCAAATTCACTTTGTTGAACTTTTTTTCTTTCAAATCCTTATGCATATGATTGTAAGTACTCTGCATGAATAAATTTCTGTATAGAAACTTTTAGGATAGGCATGATGAGCTGATGCTACCAGTTTTGACCTCATCTTCGTTGTTGCAATATCTAGTTATAAGATTTGATATGCTGGATTATCTTATCGCGTTTTGATGACTTCACAATGAAGGAAACTGTATACATTTCCTGCAACTTTCCTAATTCTGTCATAATTGTGTTAGAATTTATATTGACTGAAACACTATCTATATGTTATATAAGGTTTATAGATAGCAAAGCATAGTAAAAAAAGTCAGTGTTTAGTATTGATGTGTAGGTCTTTTATTCTGCGTAGGGGCTTCTTATGAACTACAAGTTATCTATGACAGGATTTATACATCCATGTTGGCTGGCCTTTGTACAGAAAATATGGGCATGCATTTGAGGTTTGAATTTTTGATCTTGTTCACTTTCAAACTTTTATTATTATTATTATTATTATTATTATTATTATTATTATTTTTTCACAATGCTTTCTCTTTATCCAGGCTTTCAAATCAATAGTTAACGACCCTGATTCCGTGCTCAAGTCCCTCACACGTGAAGTCAAACACATTGGTCCAGATGGAAAAGAGGTAATTCTACAAATTGACGCTTTTGCCCATGCTGTTTTTGGTAAACTTAGGCTTTCCCATTGATTTTGTAGGTGAGTAAAGTCGTTCCTGCCCTTTCAGAGGATGTGAAAGATGCTTTGGTTAGAAACATCAGAAGACGAATGACCCCACAACCATTGAAAATCCGGGCTGATATTGAAATGAAATGTTTCCAATTTGATGGTGTCCTCCACATCAAGGTGTCATACTCTTTTTTTTTTTTTTTTTTTTTTTTTTTTTTTTAATATCCATAATAAAGAATGCAAAATTTTGTTTTTGTGGTAACAGGAAGCCATGAGACAAGCTGAAGCAGTTGGCACTAAAGAGTGTCCAGTGAAAATAAAATTGGTTGCTCCACCAGCTTATGTTCTTAATACACAGACTCTTGACAAGGTAACTCTGCCATAATAATAAAACACAAATTTGGTGATTATAATTTTTGTTATGTTGTAAATAACAGGAACAAGGGATAAAGATTCTTACAGAAGCGATTGCTGCTTGTGGTGCTGCAATAGAGCGTCATAAAGGGAAACTTACCATAAAAGAGTCACCTCGGGCAGTAAGCATTATGTTTAATCTTATTTTTTTTTTTTAATTATATTAATTTAAAAGTTAAAACGATATTTGATTTGATGTTGGTTAAGGTGAGTGAAAGGGAGGACAAACTGCTGGCAGAGCAGATGGCTAAACTTGGGAGGGATAATGCAGAGATTAGTGGTGATGAAGACAGTGAGGTGGAAGAAGATACGGGAATGGGTTCTGTGGATTTGGAGAGCACAAGTTCTGGGATTACAACAGAGTCAGTGATATAACAGATTCTAAGCATATATCTGTTAAATTTTGCATTTTGTTTTTTGTGTATTTTTTGGCCCATTTACTTGCTTGCTTAATTTCAAAGGGTATGGCTTTCTTGCTTGTGTAAACCGAGTTTTTTTTTTTTTTTTTTTTTTGCTAGACTTTTTGTCGAATGTCGTGCATTTATAGATATGTGCTTTCTTTCTTTGATTTTGCTACCAAAAACAAGTAAAATCGAAATTAAACGATCGAGAGAGAGAGATTTGTAATCTATTTTGAATGAAAACATTTGTTATTGATATATTATAAAATAAAATAAAAAAACCGGAATAAACTTTTTGTATTTTTCTGAAATTTACTAGTGTTCAGGGACTAAAGTTAATAAATTGTATAGCCCCAAAAATATCAACCCAACCCTACTTGTGCTAACTCTTCAAATTAAGACATCTTTCTTTTATTAGCAGTAAACTTGTAAACTCTTTTAATGTAATATGAGGTTCTAACTTATTGGTGTTGATAATTCTTGCTAAGTCTGCCATATAATAAATGAAAATGAGAATAATATATGTTGGATGTTAGTAGCTATGATTCGGATAATACTTACCGACTAGTTAGGATTATTGTTTCCATGTCTTTATTGTGGTTTTTAAATTCTTAGGCACTAGGAAGTAAAATGAATGGATTAGATATATATATTATTTGTTGTTAAAAAAAAAAAACATTAATGTAACACTCATAAAAATCGTGAAAATTTAAAATTTTTAAACATTAGAGTCTCCCAAAATCGTAAGTCAAGACATGAGAATGTGTACGGTCACGTCTTCGCATTCCCGCGATCATGCGTAGTACCTGAAACATAACACAAAATTGTAAGCCAACGCTTAGTAAGATCCCCCAAAGTACCAACACAAGCAAATAACATATACAATAACAAACAACATGTTGGGTCCAATCAACCATCAGGTTGGAATACCCCAGGCCCCTCAACCATCATCTTGGAATGTCAATACACTATGGGTTCAGTTAACCATCAGGTTGGAATACCCTAAGTCCTTCAACCATCGGGTTGGAATCCCCCGGTCTGTTGGCTTACGCACAAAGCAGTGAAGCGTCATCCATCAACCAAATATGTGCACATATACATAACAAATAAACATATAGTCAGCCAACAAACAATAGACAGATCAACTGATCACTAAGCATAACAACATCGTATATAACAGGATACCAATCTAACAAATAACTACAAACAATAGCATGCATAACATGATATCAATCCAAAGGGCCAGCATTAGTCCCTTCGATCCGCAAATGTAGTGAGGGAAAACTTACCTAACAAACTAAATAGAAGCTGATGAGGTCTCGACTCCAAATCTCAACTCTCTAACTGACATCTATTCCCACCAATTGACCAATTCCATCAAAATCCCAAAATACCCAAAACACCCTCAAAGTCAAACTTAGTTAAAGTTAAAGTCAACTATCCTCACGTCCAGGCCTTGGTCACGTCGTGACAACAAACCCAATCCGATTCCCATTCGAATCGACCCAAACTAGTCAACTCAGTCAAAGAAACCAACTGAACTGGAATTACGAAGTGAGCACCCATTCTCACGTCGTGACCTCCAAGGGTCCTAATAGAAACAGGACTGCTCCATTTCTCACATCGTGGGATCTCACACCCCACGTCGTGAGCGTTGTCCGAGGCTAAAAATCACCATTTTAAGTCCTTATTCCATTAATACTTCAAGTCCACTTCTTCCAGAAGCTAAAGGGGACACCTAAGGTCCATAAAAATGCTTCCTTTATGGCCATGCATGCACCAAACATGATCAAAAAGGGAAGAAATGGGCTTCAAACTTGTTGGATTAGGTGTCTAAGCTTATAACTATAATTGGTATATAATTGATTTGATAGTAGCATGGTTCTTTTGGATTTCCTTCACCATAACAACTTGATATGATGACTTTTAGAGAAAGAGGTTATTTATTGATTTATTAATATATTATAAGAATAATATATTGATTGGAAATCATATTATTTAATTAGTATTTAATCAGAAATTAATTTGGAATTAATTTTGGGATTAAAGGAACTGATTAAAAGGACGAGGACTGGTTTTGTAAATCATTGATAGTTGCAAATTGAGTTGCTGGACTCCCTTGGAATGTGTTGGACGAAATCTATAGGAGGCCCTATAGAAATCGTCCATGGCCTTCCAGAAGGGATGTTCACGGGCTGCTTAGAGCCTAAGCAAGGATTAGGGTTTCCACCTGAAAACCCTAGGAGACATAACTATATAAAGAACCCTAACGACTTCCCAAGGAGAAACCCTAGCCGATTTTCTGCCCCTCTCTCACTCGTCCTTTGCTTTTGGTGTTTGTGACTCTATTAGAGGTGCAACACTTGGGGCACTAAGCTTTCAAGTGTCAAGATCATCCGTGGAATTCTTGTTATTACTAGATAGCAAGCAAGGTAACATTCTAACCCTAGTTTCATATTGAGTTCGAAAATTATATGCTAGTATTAGGGTTATTGATTTGGAATTTCTATTTGCATGTATATCTAAAGAAAAACTTAGATCCAAAGCAATTAGGATTGCATGATCACATAGGATGTTGTTATACTCAAAACCCATCAAAACTTGCATGCATGTCTCAAATCTACACCAACTTCTAGATCTAAACACTATGAGGTTCTTAGGACTCTTAAAATCCATAAAGTTGCCAACTTTATGGAGCTACACCACTCAATTAAGCAATAACATCAATAAAATGGACAAAACTCTAGACCTACACATGCTAAGCAATAAATTTGGAGCCTTTGATACTTACACGGGTCTAAAAGCAAGAAAATATGATGATGATGTTGATTCTTTGCCCACACCAACACTAGAGTACTTCCTTCTTCTTCTTTTCTTCTTCCCACAAGCTAGAAATGCACCCAAATGACAAAAGATCTTAAGGAGAGGTAAGATTAAGGTTTTTGGAGGCTTAGAGAGTGATAGACACTGAGGGTGAGAAACTCTAACCTTCTCATTCCTTTAAATACCGAAAACTTAGAGTTTTTGGTCGTCATCCACCTTCACGTCGTGAGCACTATACTGCTCACGTCGTGGACTTTTAAATGATGCACGCGTTCGGATTAATCCTCACGACTTGAAAATTCAATATTCACGTCGTGAGCAGGGCAATTAAACTTATAAATCCGCACTATGAAAGATAATACATACATTATTCGGAAGTTACACATATTTAAAAGTTAAAAATAAGGCTAATATCATAAAAAAAAACTTTATATATTGAGTTTTTACGAGATTAAACCTTAACTTTATTTTTTTTCCTGAAAAGAGCTTATAATTTTTCATATTTTCCGAAAACTCCTCAACTTTTCTTTTATTCCCAAAAAACCCTCGACCACTTGACTTTTTCTCAAAAAAATCCTCAATGTTTTATATTTTTTCCCCGAAAAGGTTGGCATTTTACAAGTTTTTCAGGGGAAAAAAAAACTACTAAAAAAGGTCAAACTGAAAAAATAGAAACCTAAAAATATTTTTTTCAAGAAAAAAATAAAATTGATATTTAATCTTGGAAAAAACACTAAATATCAGGTCTTTTATAATATTTACCCTTAAATATCTTAAGAGATTTTAATTGAAAGAATGGCTCAAAATGATTATATATTTTTTGATTTGTATATATTTTGTTATTGATTTTTTTGTCCATATTTTTAAGCACATTTTTTATGGGTATAATTTGTAAAGCAATTTAATAAAATATTATTGTCGGAAAGTTATTTTCACAAAACCGATGATTATTTTGTGAGAATTATTCAAAATATAATTTGGTAATACGACATCAACTATTTTAGTTATTTTCAACGATTATCCCAATACAAAATTCCTAGATTTTCTATAACCTAAAAGACGTATCTAATTTCCGGCCAAAATTCACATCTAAATTGGATGTGTTAAACTCAATCTTTGAGTTTTGTTTCTATATATCTCAAATGTTTACATCCATTTAATTTCAATTCTAATCCAACAATTTCATTAGCTTCTATACATATAAATCATTAAATCATCCGCAATATCTTTATTAAGAAGACGAATAATCATACAAGAGTCGAAGCTGATAATAAGTACCCAACCTACAAAAATCACCTAGAAACTTGTTACATATCGTCCCACGACTTATGACTATATCTTGTGGGTAACCACTAGAAAGCAGAGCATTTTACTATGCAATGTCATCATTATTTATAAAAAAATTATATGAGAAAAGTAACCAAATATTAAAATGGAAGGTAGAAATAAAAATGCATCATTACACATCATTGCGACAATTCAACCACTAAAATATGTCTTGTCTACAATATACTAGGGTATGAGGATTGTTTGATCAATACGTGTAAAATACATCTTATAAAAAAGTAAATGTATATAAACGTTTGTACTAAATTTATATATCGACATAAGAGTTACAAAGCAAATATAGTTACATTTTAATAGTTTTAAAATACTTGTTTTTTTTTATCAGTTTATGATTATTTTTCTATTAAGCGCGTCCTTTTCAAACAGCACCATTCATTCATATCTATTTCAAGACAAACACCACCCCATTCACATCTCATCTAGCTCCACATTGAAATCAGAAATGATAGAGGAAAGAAGAGGAGCTCCCTATGGAATACTACTCGCGGTGGTGGTGGTGGTGTTGATCGGAATCCCTATGTTCCTAGGCGACGGAGGTGAAGCAGTGACGGAGTTCATAGCAGAGCTTCTCAGCCCATTAGGTCTCTTACTCCTTCCCATCGTCCTCCTGTTACTCATTCAATATCTCTCCTCCGATTCTGGATCTTTCGTCTCCAACATCTTCTCCACCGGTGAACCTAATTCTATCCACCGTGCCAGTGGATCTCCGGTCGGCGTCGGACTTGTCCTCCTCCTCGTACTCTTCCTTCTTTACAACAAGTTCTCCATCTTCGGCGGCGATGATGATGGAGACGAGTAGGTCTTGTTTGCTACTCCTCAGTATACTTGGATCTCATCATTTTGTTGTTATTTAGTTTACACGTATATGTATAGAAGTATATTCACTATATTGTATTTGTCATTTTGCATCTGTTTGACATGAATACCCATGATCTTTGGGGTAATTTCCGGGTATTTTCCAGATGACGTTGGGGGTAATATAGTCATTGTTGATTTTCATTTTTCACTTT
Organism: Lactuca saligna; assembly: GCF_052625555.1. Taxonomy (NCBI): domain Eukaryota; kingdom Viridiplantae; phylum Streptophyta; class Magnoliopsida; order Asterales; family Asteraceae; genus Lactuca; species Lactuca saligna. The sequence continues at coordinate 153,093,895 of NC_136422.1, forward strand.
TTGTTTTGATTTTTAGAAAATAATGACGTTGGGCTATCACAAAGTAAATTTTTGGTTTTCTTTTTATTTCGAATTGTTTTTTACTTGTTGGATTCTTGTACTTTGTTGGCTTTAAAAAGAATCATTGCACTTGAATATAATTAAGCATTTAGAAATGTTGTATTTTTTTATAAAACCAGAGACTTGTAAAGGAAGTATATGTTAGCAGTTAAAGCAATGTTTCTTTTTGGATTTTTATAGGTAGCGAGATACGTGTTTTAACTGTTTTGAGGTTTTTGTAGCCTCCTTCCTTGAGGGCAAAACCGTAAATAGTGTTGTTGACCTGACCAGAGTAGCTTCGGGCGCGTGAGGACCACTCAATTCTTGGCACGTGACCAGATCTGTGGAGTGCTGAATGGATCCCACTATTAAAGATCGGTCTCGATGGAAAATAAAATAATACAGCAGAGCATGTTACTATTTCTTTTTTAAGCCTCGGGCGCGGAGGGAATTATATAATTTTCATCTTTAAGTAATGGGAAAATGATTTAATTAATTTTTCTGTTTGTACTCATTTGATCCATTTTGGTCTTTTTTTTTTTTATTCAATATACCATCGAATTTGTTGTTGGTGTTTACCATAGCCCTTTTGATCGGCTTTTCACATGTGATAGCCGGTCAAAGGGTTATGGTGAACACAAACAATAAGTTCGATGATATATTGAGTACAAAAAAAAAAAGGAAAGAGACCAAATGAGAACAAACGCAACAGTTGGTTACCCTCCTAATTCATATTCGTTTTACTCATTTACAACAAATCCTACATCATCTCCTACTGATATTAATGACTTTATAAGATTCATTTTTGCTTCTATTCAAAATATACCCTACGAAAGGACATCATTCATGCATGTACAACTTTGTAATGCACTTGAATATTTATTAGGGGAATCTTGACTAAGCAGGCGCATTTCATTACTACATTTACATTTCCAATCAAATGATTTATCGTATCATGGATTCTAGATAAGTCTACAAACGAGTGGAATCACAAGTGCTATGATTTTTGAGTTGACTTAGCTTTGAGATCGAACTCATGGGATAAAATACAACATCAATATGTACAATATTATGGTGATGTGTCTACAAAAGCAACATAATATTGTACATATTTATGTTGTATCTTATCCCATGAGTTCGATCTTAAAGCTAAGTCAACTCAAAAATCACAGCACTTATGATTCCACTCGTTTGTAGACTTGTCTAAAATCCATGATACGATAAATCATTTGATTGGAAATGTAAATGTAATCATGAAATGCGCCTACTTAGTCAAGATTCCCCTAATAAATATTCAAGTGCATTACAAAGTTGTACATGCATGAATAATGTCCTTTCGTGGGTTATGTTTTGAAGAGAAGCAAGAATGAATTTCATAAAATCATTAATATCAGTAGGAGATGATGTGGGATTTGTTGTAAATGAGTAAAAAGGAAAATGAATCAGGAGGGTAACCAACTGTTGCGTTTGTTTTCATTTGGTCCCTTTCCTTTTTTTTGTACTCAATATACCATCAAACTTGTTGTTTGTGTTCACCATAACCCTTTGACCGGCTATCACAGGTCAAAAGCCGGTCAAAATGGCTATGGTAAACACCAACAACAAGTTCGATGGTATATTAAATACAAAAAAAAGGGATAAAATTAGTACAAACGCAAAAGTTAATTACCCTCAAGAATCATTTTCCCTAAATAATTTACATATGTTTTTACGTTTTAGCACGATCATTAAAATTTGTTGGCAATTCACCTAAACAAGTAATTTAAATAAATTGATATAAATCTAAATAACAGTAGACTTAATCATTATAATAACCCAAAAGAGGGTGTTTTATTTTTTGAAAGAAGAGTTGATGTCTCGACCAATTTACGCGCAACATGATTAATCATATGTGTGATCATGATGATATGTGTCATATCATGAATTCACTTTAAACGAACATCTATGGTCATAAGAACGAAGGGCAACAACAATTTTCAAACTTGAGTAGTATGAATATTCAAACTTGATTAGTATGATACCATCCACATCCCAAAGTGTTTCACCAATGAGCTACTATTCAAAGAAGTTGAATTTTACACACCAGTTTTTGACATACATATTTTTTTTTTTTTTTTTTTTTTGCATATAGTAGAACTCATCTAAATCATATATTATTGTGTATGACAAAAAAAACTTTTGTGTACAAATCGACTCCTTATTCAAATCGTTCAAAAAAAAAGTGTTGAGACACTTAGCATACATAATATCAAAGAAAAAATTGCAAAATTGTTAAGAGTTGTGAAGTTATTTTATAAATGATCTCACTCACTATTTATGAACACACTTAATGAAAACCCTCATCTAACTTGGCCCTTTATGAATTCTCACTTAACACCTTATCCAACCATTATATAATACGTAAAAACATAAGATGGTTTACACCAAATCTAAAACAAGTCTTTGACTATCCTAATTAACACTATAGCTTACCTTTCCTTTTCACTCCGTATATGTCTTTCGAACGATCTAAAATCACCCATGAGTTTGAGTGTACTTTAACCTCAAGTATTCTAGCATAAATCGAGCAGAAAAAGAAATGGAAAACCAATGGAATAAAAAGAACTCCATGATGCTAATAGTGGTTAAGATGCGCCAAATGTAAAGCTAATCGTAAATAGTTAACTTATGAAATGATTATGGATGATGTTTTGGTAATGATTATATTTTAAGGATCCTTGTGATAATTTATTAGGTTTATGCATCCATCCCCTTTTAATGATATCTTGTATGATTTTAGGGAATTTCATATTTAAAAAATAGAGAAAAAAATATTCACGTAAGCATCATAAACAAATTAAAATATGTTTAAACGTGTTACGTGTTCCCCCATATTATTTGTGTATATTGCTCATGATATGGTATAGAGCCATCAACGGTGGAACTCTTTATAGTCACAGATCGACCAAAAGTCAACATTTCAAGGAAAAACATACAAACTCCATAATTTCCCCACATGTTAGATTAATGCGGCACCTTGGATGCGTTGACGAGTACCAATCTAAAACTCTCATTGGGGATCATATCGCTCTCTACCTTTGTCCATTAGTAGATGCCCCCTAGGACTCTATGGACATGGATCTGAAGAGCACTAAGCCACTCTATGATATCAAAAAAATAATGTACAGACCAAAGACCGATATAAATGGTCGATGTCCACAAACGCAAGTCCAAGACACCAAAAAACGAATAGACATGTAGGGTATCGAAAGGGTCTATGTAGCTAGTCACCCTATTCATAATCATAGGTATTAAAAAGGGTATGTATAACCGCCCATCATGCATTGTTATGCTTAGAGCATCCACAATGTGAAGTTTAATGGAAGGGTTGAATGAGATGATATGCCTAGTTGTCATTCAATGGATACAACTCCACCATTGTGAAATGCCACTTTGGCATTCAATGGATTTGGAGTTTAATGGTCATTGAACTCTTCAATGGGAAAAAGGAAAGTTTTTACATCTTTAAATAAATATTTTTTTAATATGTTCCATTGAACTTGTAGAGTTTAATACATTGTGGGATAAAAATAAATAGAATTGTATGGAATAGTGAATAATGATGTGACACTCCATTGAACTCTATAGAGTTCAATGCATTGTGGATGCCCTTACAATCGATAAGCAAGAATATCCGGATCATAATATGCTTTTAGCAAAAACCACCCATGTTCAAACTCCACAAAAGGCATCATCAACTCTAAAATACAAAACTAGGTTTCGAATCATTATCGATGTATTCCTCTACGTGTGTATGGTCATAATATCATCACCGAAAGAATTGTCTAAACTATGGAGACGTGGTCAAGTAGGGTCTCTCCTATTTATCTAGATCCAAAGGGCTTTGTCCATATGAAAGGGTTAATCTTCCATCAAATACACCCATCCATTAATGATGGGGTCTTCAGTGTGGAAGAATCCACCATGAAGACATCACTCTACATTGATTTATTGTGTATTCATTCTTAATTGATTAATAAAGATGTAAATACCTTATAGAGTTATACTAATAGTTTTACCTAACATATTGTGAAAGTCCCTTACTATTAAGGATGAAAATCATGTCGTGTTCGGTTTGATGGGTTGGCAGATGAGAAAACATGACTCAAACACGACTAATATAATTATGCACGTCATATGGTTCAACAGTAACCCGTATATTCCAAACTCCAAACACTGACACAATCTGCCTAACACACTTAATTATATGGGTTTGTGGGGTTTGTTGGACATAATTGTGTTCAAGGGTTATAAATAGATTTGTGGGTCATAATTGGGTTACGCAGGTTGTCGTCGTGTAAGACCATGCATACATCACATTCATTTTTAACATATTTTACATTATTTCATTATTTGTAAAGTTATTTTCCTTAAGTTTTAATCAATAAAGCTTATATTCATAAGAATAAAATATTAGTAAAAGAACTTATATTAAAAAACAGTTGATTCTTGTTGCATGAAATCATGGAATGTGGAAAGGATTAGGATTTACAGCATTGCAGATTCAAAGCGTGAGAGAGGACGATTGAGAGTTTAAAACTTGTGGGTCGACATGTTAAAGGGATTTAGTTTTAGTGCTGCATAGATTTAGAACATCACATATTCAAAAATGACAAAAATATGTTTTTTTAACCTAATATAATTAAACGGTTAGCTGATCCTACAAACCTTCCTACCGACCGAAACATGCTTAAGATCATCTCATACCCATTTATTTGTGTGTCATGTTCATGTCATATTTTATGTCATGTCACAAATTGCAACCCTTACTCACTATTAGCCCCACCTCATTTATAGGTATATAGATATGTCATCAAGATTCATCTCATACTCAAATCAACCGCCGTGTACACTATTTTTAGGTTAGGGGACTTGAACCCTTAACTTTTGTCTAAGGTGCTTCAATATCGTCAACCAACTTCTTAATGATGTTGTTTGTGGTGGTGCATCAATATACCAAGTTCTTAGTAATCTAGTTTGTGGTTGTGGTCCTGATGGGGTTGATTGTAAATGCTGCTTCCGCTTCTGTGATGGCGAAATGTGTTGTGACAGATGTGGAGATAATTGTAAATGTTGCTTCCGCTTCTGCGGTGGCGAAATGTGTTGTGACAGATGTGGAGATAATATGAGTGAGAGTATCTACAGATGTGGTGAATGAGGTACATCAATCGTCTCAATCGATACCAAGTTGGACGACTAGCCAGTTTTTTGTTCCTTTATAATGGAGTTGCTACCCGTCTAATTATAAAGTATCAGTTAACCTCTTAGGGGATTGAATAATGACAAAAAAAAAAATCAATTGTTAAATTAGAATTATACCTTCTCAAATCTCTCTGTCACTCGAGCAATTAGACTTGAATATCACATCGGATTTGGAAAAACCAGTCTCGCAAAAAGGAAATGTCGTCAACTTTCAAAGGTTGAAAAAACCTAAGGCCTCAATTTCAGACAAGCTCTTTTGGTTTAAGACTAGGCGTTTTCTTTCGTACCAGCAATTTCTATTTTTATACAATTTAAAATGTTACAACATGATAAAATTCAAAAATAACTTTTTTGGTACATCTTAATCTATTAAGCTGGATTTTATGTTATTAGAGCCCTTTATATAAAAATCTTAATACATATTAAAAATACTTTTGGTGATCAAACATTTCAATTTTTTTTTTTTTAAAATAACAAGGTCAAACAACACAATAAACAACCAAATACAAAGGCACCAAATCACTATACTAACAAAACCATTCCAAAACTCAATAGAGGGTAATATACTTTGCCAAAAGTTTGAATAAATATAAAAAACAAAAAGAGTACAGACTTTTAAATCTTTCACTGGTCTCCTGGAAGACTTTTGATGATGTCAGAATCACCTAAAACAATACCAACCCAAACCAGATTAATGATTCAACAATAAAAATACATAATTGATAATCATATTATAAAATCCAATCCAAATCCAATACCTGCATCAATGATACTTAAACATGACACCCGGAAATACTTCCCACATGCAGTTCCAAGATCAACATTGTCTAATCGTAAATTAATGTGAAAGATAATCAGTTTCAAGCAACATATGGAGCTTTTGTTCAAAAGAACATAGAAAGTAAAAGAGAAACTTACTTCCATTGTAATGGTGAACCCCAACCTTGGCAAGCATTGCATAGTACTCAATCTCAGATTTCCTCAAGGGTGGACAATTGTTGGAAATGATGATCAGTTTACCTACCAAAAGATGCAAAATCAATTCTAGATACCAATTTCAATGCCATCAAACATAGGACTCTACAAGATAGATCCAATTCAAAGAAACAATAAAAAAAAAAAGACACGGATTTGGAATTTAAATCACCTTTGGAGCTTCTGAGGGACTCAAGAACTGTCTTGTAACCAAGAGTGTACTTTCCACTCTTCATTACAAGAGCCAGCCTGTTGTTGATACTTTCATGAGTCTTCTTCTGCAAAATGTAAACGAAAAACATTATACAAGCGACCAGGCAATTCGGATAAAAACTAAAGATGTAGATGAGAAGGAAGCAGGGATATACCGTTTTCTTTCCTGACACCATTGTTGATTCTGATAGAGCAACTAAAATTGGAATGAAGATCAGATTAGATCAAGAACCTAAGCCATTTAAAAGTGATTACAATAATAGACACAATCGATAGAGTTGAAAAGGTGTCATTTCACATTCAACAATCAACAAAATGTTGCCTCTTATGAGCATATTTGAAGTGTTTTCTATTCAAAAGCTGACATTTCTGTTTAACAACCAACACGATTTGAATTGTAACTTCTGACAGACAAACAAATAAAGAGCGAGACCGATCATGAACATATGAAGATGAATACAAAATCCAAACCCTACTCCGCCGTTTTCTTCATCAAACGCATGCCATATATTAATTGCAGTTAACGGATGGAAATCAACGGTGAAGCATAAGTTTAGTTTTGTTTATATGAGAGTAAATGATATACAAAACATACCTGCAAACGTCAAGGGTTGCTCCGGCGCGATTCGGATGCAGTATGAGGAAATGCAACCCTAATTCCGATTGATAAGGTATATACACAGTGGCATAGTGGGCTGGGCTTATGGGCTTTTTTCCAGAAAAAAAATATTTGACCGGATTCATCATGGATTAATCTAAAATACATTTGGTTTACCAAAAGCTTCTTGCTCAATAGTATTTGTTCAATAGGACAATAGGATTACGTGTTATCCATCTTTGAGGTTAAGGATACATGTTATTAAAAAGTAGTTTACGAGTAGATTAAAAATAGTTTAAGACTTGTGAAAATTGTTAATTACAATACTATGATACCACATAATGTCGAAATTTTAGATAAGTTTATCAATCAAAAGACTTTTTAGAAATCTTGTCATTTATATATCACAAGTTACATATCTTTCTATATTGTTGAAACAACCATACAATGAAAGAATACATAATTGTTTGACAAACTATACCAGTCATACACAATTACACACCTACATAAAGGTATGGAGCTACAATGAATCTCCTTACGAATCAAGCGATTTTAATGAGATCGATCGGCTTTGTGTGTGCTTGTGTAACAACCATGTCCCCTCCTTTATTTTGCAAAAAAGAACTCCCTATTTTATTTTTATGGTGAGCTTGAAAATGACTAGAACGTCTAAAGACAAGCACAGATGTTATAATTACAAGAAATCAAAGTGTTTAGAAGATGTTTATATCCTTAAACACCACATGATTATATGCAATAATCACTCATCTAATGGCTTAATAAGGCTCCTTGGCTCTTGCATATTGAGTGTAGAAATTTGTGCATTTTTTCACACCAAAGAGTGTATGCTTTACCAAAAATCACACAAGCATAGATTGTAAAACTCTAATAAAATGACCAAGCCATAACCCAAAAGATAAAGTACATTTCATAGTCCACTCCGTTTTAGGGATTACAAATTACCCAAACTTTAACCTAAAAAGACTCCCAAGAAATAACATTTTATTTTTCTTTTTACCAATATAGGCACATACTTTAGTTTTTACTCATAATAAGTGCATCTACATTTCTTTAACCATAATAACAACATACTTACACATTTTATAGTATCAGCATTGCAACATACTTACATCTCTTTACCAAAATAGCAAAATGTAATGAAAAGAAATACATTTCCCATGTTAGCAACAAAATGAAAGTACGGATAAAAAAACATAAAGCACACTTTCTCCCTAAAAAAAACTATAAGTATAGTGCTATTATAGGTTTAAATGCCCATATTAGTAAAAAGAGTAAAATAAGTTGCTATTACGTGAAATCTAACCAAACTCAAACAACCATTCATCACTTAGTCAAAGGACCTTTATTTTCCAAAACACTATCTATATGCTCTCATAACATTTTCAGAGATTCAACCTGTTAACAGCATAGTAAACCTTTACTAGGTTGTACATATACTAATTCACCTGAATCTGAACCAACCAAACGCTCATACACAACACAAAAAAAAAAGTTTAACCCAAATAACAAGAGCGATTCAGCTACTTTAAAAAACGCAAATCATCAGAGCATTTGAAAAGGAATTTCATCATTGCGTCTTCTTGCATCTACACATCCAAAGAACGCCTTTAATCAGAAAATATTTAACATAAGAATTAATAATAAGGAGAATTGGGCTAACCTTCAGTATACTCCTAGGCTTCGAAGCTTGTCACAGTGAGGAGTTGGCAAGTTTCTGTTCCATGTACGCCTCTGTTGTTCCACATTACAATAACGCCAAAGAATATTTTTATAATCTCTGATAACACTCTTCTCAATATTACCCCTTGCAGGACTTCCAACAGGGTATTTATGATCAAACTCAGAGGATTTCACATAAAACTCCACTCCATATTCCTCAGTCATCTTTGAAAACTGATAAGTATAGTTTCTTTGTAATGAATATTCAGGCTCAGAAAATGGAAGACAAGCAAGCACTATGATTAGCAAAAATGGTAACAGCTGAAGAAGCAACATCAGATTAGGACCCGTTGCTCCACCTGTATCCTCTCTAGCCTGCCCGCCTGCCCCTGCCCCTGCCCCTGCCCGTCTAGTCCTGTACACATGAGCTGCCCGAAACATGTCGCCTTGCCCGAAAAACGACCTAAAGATCTCATCAGCATCAAATTCATCTTCAAACACACTTTGTCCTGTTCTCCTTCTTCTTCTCCTTACATTATACTGATTGTTATACTCTTCTCCTTCACCCAAACCTGTTTGATCATATTGTCTTCTCAACCCTTCATCACTCAGACACTTGAATGCTTTGCCAACTTTCTTGAATGCCTCTTCAGATCCAGGGGCTTTGTTCTTATCGGGATGAACTTTCAATGATAATTTCCTGTAAGCTTTCTTGATCTCATCAACAGAACAAGTCTTTTCAACACCAAGAATCTCGTAATAATCTGTGTCTCTTCTGATTTTACGAACCAATTGAACATGTTCCTCTGTGTAATTTGCATCTCCATTCATACCCTCGACGTGCTTTCCATTCACAGGCTTGTTTTCAACATGATTTTTACCATTTGATGAACTTGGATTTGCAGAGTCAAGATTTTCACAGGCTACTAAAAGATCATCTACACTTAGATTATGGTTTAGCCTCTGAGCAATGCCGATGAACTTCATAGCACGCTCCTTGTTACCAGATGCAATCGCTTCTTTAGCAATGACAACACACTTCATTGCTTCATCCTTATTACCATCCATGATGATTGAAGAAAGGAGATACCCCACAGCCTTATACTAACCACTCACATACACGACTACTGAAAGCAATTTTCAAAAATTAGGGTTCGTGAGTAATCACAAAAACTGAAGCCAAGTACGGGGAAATTAGCATAATATCATTGACTTAAAGATCCCCGGTTTTATGTTTTTAACAAATATAGAAACATCAAAGCATCGGACGATAAATTAAATGCATCCTAGGGTCTCAATATGATAGGCCCCATCTGAATCGCAGATATTAATAAGTAAACTGAAACACAAATGATGACAAGAATAGGTATATAGAATTGAGTATTAAAGAACAGTAAGATAATCCACGTTATTCCGATTGATGAATGAATTTATACAAGCAAATACTGAACTAGAAATCAAATAATTAAACGATTGAGAGTAAGGAAGTAGAGGCAAAATCCGCTAACCTTACGTAAGAACATAAATCGGACGATCGAAGAATTTGAGATCTCCGCTACCTAAATCCTATTGCAGCTGTAACTTTGTGGTAGCATGTCATCCACAGTCAATCAACGGAGTTGTACTGCAATGGCTTCTCTCATTCGCTGAATGGTATATAACAATTATGGTCCCTATAGTAAACATAATTCACGTTTAGTCCCCTAGCAATGATAATTTGTAAACTCAATAGAAATTCATACCATTATTGATTGTCCTATTCAATACAAAGATATTAACATTTGGATGGCCGATTTAGTACTTGACATTTCCTTCCACACTAACATTGAATATGAAAGTATGAGAGAAACATTATGAGTTCAAGAGTTGATACTAATGAAATGCATGTGTGATTGTTGGTTTATAGTTGTCCAAGTAAATACTTTTAGGTAGTGTTTGTTTTTCGTCTACAGATCTGCGAGACCTCTTCTGTCTGCGCCGCGCAGATCACGCGCAGACATTAGTCTTCGCAGACTGTTTGTTTTTTTGAAGACTGCAGACCTAAAAATGTCGGCGCGCCCTCTTCTTGACGCAGATGTGGACCATAGTCTTCTAACATCTTCAGACATCTTCTAGCTTAAAAAAACATATATATTTTTATTTTTTTTAAGTTTTTTTTTTTAATTTATATTTTTTCCAACTTTATTAATGATAAACAATTTGAAAAAAATTACAAAACTTCAAAAAAAAACATTTAACGATACAAACATGATATTTTTAACAAATTTATAAATAAAAATTTATTATAATAATAGTCGTTGAAGTTGTTTATATAAATATGAAAAAAATCATAATATATTCTTATATTTTTTTACCAAAATTTTGTAAAACATTATTTAATTCAGTATCATCAATTTATCGAGAAAATATTTATCATTAATAGATTTTAATTGAAGAAATCGAAGTTTATTTCCATCCATTTATGTATTAAATTGTTTGATCACTAATTATAATGTTTAGTTATAACTTTGCAATCAAAGTTGTTGGTTTTTATCAAATATGTATGTGAATTAATACCATTTTTATTTTTATTTTTTATATAATTATACATAAAAGTTGATCTAGATTCGTTATATATTATAATAAAGTCGTAAAAATATATAAAAAAAATTGCTTTGAAGTTTAAAAAAATCAATTTATTTAGATTTCAGTTTATTTTAATAGCCCGCAGATGTTAAAAAAACAGTCTTCTTTTTTCAGACTGCAGACGTTTGGTCCACCTCTTCTACTGCAGAGGTCTACAGATGTGGTCCGCAGACTGCAGACATTTTACCTCAGAAAAAACAAACAACACCTTAGTTTATTTGAGATATTGTTGTTTTTTGCTTTGCAACGAATTGAATACCACGTTTTAACAAAAAAACTACAAAATAAGTTAGCATCGACCTCATGCACTTAACTTAATTAATGACAATAGGCAACGATGTAATTCTTGGAGTTACAACATATAATCTTTTTGTTATTCATCAAAATGGATGCAATGCAAACCCGATGCTTTGGGAAATAGGAAAATTATGTATACAACTAAATTAATGAAAAGAGAGCACAATAGTAACAATAACAATATCATAATCTCATGAGAATAGAAATAGAGGTAAGATGTATGTAGTCGGAACCACGTCGATATTTAAACATGTTTGCCCTTATGAATAGAAACGCTTGCAAATGGTACATCGGTTCCTAACATAGAAACATTTAATAGCATGTGACATGGTAAAGAAAGACATAAGCAAGTAATAAACACTAAATAAATATGAGCTTAGGTAAGCAGGGAAATACTTAACAAAAACATAAACTCTGTAATGGAATACTATCAATGAAGATGGGGAGAAATATGTCATAAAGTAAGTATGTCTAGTAGGAATAGTATCAAACAATGATAACCAATAAACGTTGTCTAATATCTAAATATATGCCATTCACGAATATGTTATCATATGCCGTATGTAAATTGAAATTCCTACATACGAATCTTTGATCCTACGGAAACAAAGTATTCCAAGTTCATTTGAAAATACGAGAGTTTCCACTCTTTGTTCATTCTTCATAGTTTAACAACACAGGGTGAATGTGAGAAGTAAAAATAAGACGAAAAGAACCATAACAAACACAAAAGATCCAACATCTTCGATTCTAATCACATGGAATCTTTTCATTTTCTTATGGTGCATCCTCTCTTCACACCAACAATAAAGATTAGAGACCATGTACCCACTCAACTATAGTTGTATTTGGTCTCCTAAGGACATGTTTGCCACATATAAATGACTAGAAATTAAATATCCTTCTACTTATCTTACTACATCCATATGAAACAATGACACATGGCTATTAATTGTATCAAAATATGACATGTGTGGTAGAAAGATAAAAAAATGAAATTAAAAAAATAGAAGGATATTTAATTTCTGATAAATGAGTTAACAATCATGGTCGAAAATATAGAACTAAAAGAGAGCAAATACGATAGGTTAGTGTAAAGTACATTCTAAAAAGTAAGGCTTAAACTTGTGAACAAACTGATACGTACATCTCTAGTCTACAACCCATATACAACTAAATAACTTATCTTCCTAATAAAAAAACACTAGGTAACCTCTCTCTCTCTCTCTCATTCGTCCAGGTCAAAAGACTGTCTTCTCCTCAAAGACTCGAGCACCGCCGCTGACTTCCCCTTGTGCTTGCTCACACCCGCTGTATTCGACTTAAGCTTCGGCACATTCATGGCACTAAGCGACGGTGTCCCTGCACCCTGGTTCACATCCCTAAGCACAGACCTAGCCGTCACCTCCGCCAGCACACCAGCCACCGCTGACGTCACTTTCGAGGTCGCAATCACGCTATTTCTATTCACGCCCTTCCCAACAGCTTCAGCCGCCGTGGATTTCGCCTTCATTGATTCGTATTTCTGTATATCGTAAATTAGCTCTTTCTGGAGTTGTTTATCGGCAACGAGCATCTCATCGATCTCGTTTTTGTAGTCTTTGAGAAGGCTTCTGAGGCATTCCATTAGGGATCCTGAAAGAGGGCTGTTTTTGCTCTCGAGGAGACGTTTTAGTTCTATGAAGATCGGGATTGTGTTTTGGATTAATCCCTTTTTCACGACTTGTGTTATCACTCGTCCTCTCACGGCGTTTTCTCCGGTGGCTTCTTCTTCCATTTCTGTTGATTCCACTGCTGGACCTTTGTTTGTTGGGATTTTGATTTCTTTACAGGAGAGAATCTGAAACGCATCCTGTTGTTTTGGATAAAAGAACATGTCAAGATATTGAAAAGAGATCAAAAGAATCCAAAATGCATGCATTCCACAATACCTGTAAAACAGATTGACTTGTAACATCGTCGATCTTGAGCATTCCATCAGATGCAGAAGCTAAAATTTCTGCACAAACCTTTGCGAATGTAGCCAAAAGATGCTCTGGAGCCATTTGTTTCAACAGGGAGACATATATGTGCATTCTTCGACTCCTCGAATTCTCATCATTTCCCCTTCAATTTTACAGAAAAAAAAAAATTGATGTATTGATGATAATCTACAAAAAGGAAAAGCAACATGAGTTTATTTACAAAGTGTTTACCTGATGGAAAAAAGACGGTTTTCTTTCGAGGAACTCCCGGAGTTGGCTTGCCCAGTATGGGCATTACAGTCATTTAGAACAAAGACGGCTTCAACAAAGCTGTTATAAGCTAAAAGTGGCGCCTTCACTGTCACAAGTTCAACATACAAAACTCAAAAGCATGAACATAGGAATTTGTTAGGGTAAGTAAAATATTAATAAAGTTACAAAAGAAGTTTTACCTTTTAATATATTCCCAAAAAGAAAATCAGCAAGTTGTCTTATTTTCTCTGATTCATCAACAAGTGATAAAAGAAATCGAAGAAAAAGGACACCTCTCCACTTCACATAATCACGCTAATTACAGAAAAACAAGTCAAACGTGTCAAAAATGTCTTAACAGACATGATTTTTAACATGGTTACGTGAATTCATCAAGTCTACCTGTAATAGCCTCGAGAGAAGAGTGAATGTCTGTCTTCTAACTAGTTCACAAGGATCACGAAGACATTTGGTGATGTTTGGTATATAACTGTTGATTTCAAAAATCATAAGTGGGTGTTTTTTTTAATACATACATATTTATATATCTATATATTATTAGTTATTAGTGAAACTAAAAGAACTCACCAATCAACCAAAGCAGTATATCTTACACAAAAATCCGCCATCATTACAACAATATTGTTTCGAAGGGCTGCACTGTTGCTCTTTTCCATCTCCTGCAACAAGAATGTTTCAGTTTTGGACTAAACATGGTAAAACTCAGAAAGCACAGGGACATATTTTGTAATTTACAAACCTGTACAAACAGTGGTATATATCTCTTTGCAAGTTTCCCATCAGCAAGACAAATCTTCCCCATTGTTAACCAAGCTTGAGTGTACAAAGAAGGGGCTACTTGTTTCACAGAAAGTGACGTACTTGCTAACTTTTTAAGTTTTGGGTCAGAAATGCCAGATGTGATAATATTATGTAAAATGGGAACAATGGATTTCAAATCGGCTAAAGGGCAAATAATAACAAGTGATCCAATGGTGTAAACAGCAGTAACAGCTTGTGATAGTAATCTTGACATGGTTGTTGATGATTTGTTCGTGTTGTTACCCTTAGTCCTGGTTGGAGGTGTAACTAAGGTGCTACCTTTGTTTATTTCTGATTCTTTTGTTAAATATGTTTCAAGAGTTTTTGAAGCTTTTGAGAGTAGTTGGTGGACCCATTTGATTACAAGTGAATCAGCCTCTTCAGGTGTTTTAGCCTTTTGTTTGCATAATGTTCTAAGTGCTTTCACATGAGCAGTAACCTGTCATCACATAACATAAAGAATTAACCGTTTTTGTCATTCTGGATGCTTTAACATCTGCAAGAATGAGCATTTTGAACAAAAAGCACCAAATGCAATGATCTTTTTGAATTTTGGTTAATTTGAAATAAAAAAGTTGATAGCTTTATTAGGAAAGACAAAGATGAAGGATACCTCCATAGAATGCATGCTGAAGTCCTCGATTCTTTTAAGCAAATTATGGGCCAAATCTGCAGCAGGTTCAGCAGGCAATTCAACAGAAACATTAGAAATTGTTTGCAGAAGAAACACACGATCTCCAGCCCAATCAACAGAACTGGATTCAACGCCTTCCACTTGTTCAAGTTCAACAAACTGTTGTTCTTCTTCATGTGGGCTATGAGAAGCTTCTTCATGTTTATCAAGAAGCTGCCAATGGTGATAAAGAAACTCCCAATCCACTGCTTTCAAGAGAAATCCAGACACCTCAGATAACAAAAACCATGTGCCAGCGGGCGCTGTCCACTTACTTATTGGTTTGGAATCAGTCAACCACATAGACTCTGACTTTTTAATGATGTTTTGAAGTGAAAGAGCAATCTTGGGTTTAAGTTTCTTCTTTTTTCCAAGATTTGTGCATATCTTTTTGACCCATGGAGTCACTTCACTGTGACAGATTTCTTTCAATAGACCCAAGACTCCATCAGAAAATAACGGATTTTGATTCCTTTCTGATCTTCCATCAAGATTAGATCCTGCACGTGAAATCCGATCCAACACAAGTTCTAGAAACAAATTCTCACATTCTTCTTGGATGCTTGTTTCATTGTCTGTTATCAAATGTGGGACAGAATGTAACCACTCCTTTGTCACATTGTCATCATGAAACTTCCTGAATGTCTACAAAAAAAACAACAAACCAAAATCATCTTCTTGTTCAAGGGTAACTATATGCTGCAACACAGATACCCAAAACTCATTAAAATGCATAGAAAGAAGAGAACTCAAGGACATATCAAGACTTAAAACAGAAAAAGTATAGAGATTGGACCTCTGAAAGAGCAGAAATTGCAGCCTTTCTTATGCTCACAAGTTGATCAGAACAAGCTATGCCCATAATCTTTAACAACATTTCATCGAATCCACCACCTTCACCTTGAAGAACTGTTAGCTTTGACATTAGAACAAGTGCTGACTTCCTAACAGCTGCTTTCTCATCAACACAACGTTCCCTCAAAACATCATTAATCCCACCATCTTCACCAAATCCCATTACTTTCATCAACCCTTTCTTGTTCTCATCATTCCCTGATAAAACCCCAACTAATTGTGCCAAATTAGTGAGTGCACGTGCCCTAATTCCTGCAACTGAATCTGAACATCTTTGTAATAGTGCTTGCAGACACCTGAATCCCCAAGAACTCTCATGCTTTTTTTCTGAACTGGTCACTACTGGATCACCATTTTCTGAACGGGTCACTACTGGTTCACCATTTTCTGAACTGGTCACTACTGGATCACCATTTTCTGAACTGGTCACTACTGGATCACCATTTTCTGAACTGGTGTCTAATGGATCATTATTTTCAGAACTGGTCCCTAATGGATTGTTTAATGTAGTTATCAAAATAGGAATAAGATCAACTGCCAGTAGTCTAAGTTGTGGTTTCCCAATAGTCATTTTCACTACATAATCTGCAAACTCCATTTGTTCTTTATGTTCTAAAGATTTAACGATTTCCAGTATTGAATCCACAGCTAAAGCTCGAGGTTCAGATTTCTCGGGAGCCTTACTAACCAAATACTTCGGAAGATTAACCATGGCTTTTCGAATCTCATCTGAATCCTTTGCCATTACAGCCATCTTGTTCACTACAAATGCTAAGGAAAAGGTCCTTGCCTGTGATTTTGACAAGAGAATTGAAGAGGAAAGAGACTTTAATACCTCAGCTGCAGTAATAGATTTATCTCCATGCTCAGATTTCAACAGTTCGCTCAAAATCTGTGAACACAAGTTGCATAATTTGGTGTAATTTGCTGAATTTCCACAAGGTTCAAGTGCAGTTACTGGAATCTCAGCCACTGTTTGAACCAAAGCCTTCAAACTATCAGGAAACCTACCTAAATGAATCAAACGCAGAACGAGATGTAACCTTTCGAGAACAGGAAACAAAGCCCTGACATCAAATTCTCTTACTGGTTCTCTCTCCTCCTCGCCCTCTTCTTCGACATTCTTACTGGTGTTCTTCGACCTGCCCCCGCCCCTTCCTCCCCTCTTCTTCTTAGCGACATTAGCAGATGGTGGACCCGATGGAGTATTCTTGAAAGAGCGACGGATAGTGCGGAGTAGAGAGAGGAAAGCCATGGGTGTAAAGAGGGATAAAACAGGGAAGTTAGGGGTAAGGAGGAGAGATAGGTAAACCTTGGAAGCGAGGAGAGAGTGATGGGGTACGCCAGAGTCCATTGCAGAGGTGAGAGGCTGGAGGAGGGAGGAAGCGAGGGAGAGGTTCTTCGAGGAGAGTTCATCGGAGAGATTTTCGATTTCGATTGGATCATCTTTGTCAAGTGTGTAATCTAAGAGGGTTTGAAGGGCTAATAGGGCTGATTCGGAAATAGGGGTCTGCGAATGAAGGTCGTTGCGGTGTACTTCGAGCTCTGTAACTATCTGGTAGATTGCTTCTTCCATGGCCGGCGGCGGTAGGGCCGTCTCTCCGTCCGGAAAATGGTCAGGGTTTGCCGCTCTGGATATGAAATTGGAAATGAAGATGTGAAAATGAAAAAACTTGAAATATTGGCTTTCCCGCGGTAGCTGATCGTTTTAGATGGTGTTCGGAATAAGTTTAAAAAAAAAAAAAAAAAAAAAAAAAAAAAAAAACTATTAAATTCCATGTCACTATTTCTTTTTTACTTTTATTTTTTATTTAACTTTTAATTAAAAATCTAAATTAATTTAATAAAACATGTTATTTAAATAAAACCTAGTTTTTTAATTAAACTATAACAACCCAAAAACCAAGGGTAAATTTTTCATTTTTATAATAGTAAAAACACAGTTATCTTTTAAATCCGAGCATTCCAAAAACATTGTTTAATTAAAACAGTTATCGTTCATCCCAAAATCAAATATTACGGAAAACCACAAGTGTGTGTGTTGCGATCAAGTCGGGTCCTTCCTTTCAATCGATGATACCTGGAACCATAAACAAAACTATAAGCACAAAGTTTAGTTAGTTCCCCATAACATAACTCACACAATCCACATAATCACATAATTCATATTAGCTATAACAACTACATAAACAATATCAATCACATAAGTCATGCATACAAACATATAATGATGGCATGGGCTCCTCCCAATGTCTTACTCTAGGATGTTGTAACAACGTAAATTTTCAAAATAATTTTTCATTTTTAAAACATACATTCATTCACAAGATAATATCAAAACATAGTGTATCCAATGTTATCATAACAACATAAATCCCAAAATCTCAAAACATGAACTCCATGAGTGTGTACAGATCACGTTGGCGCCTTCCCGTGGTCCTCGCTAGTACCTGAAACACATAACACATCACACGGTAAGCATAAATGATTAGTGAGTTCCCCAAAAATACCACATACAACACATATTAGTCACTTGAGGCTATAATTTTGTATGACCCTCTGGTCAATGTGTCTCAGTGGGACCCTCCAGTCCCATAACTCTGTGGACCTTTCGATCCTAACATTGTGAACTCTGAATCATACATAGCACAAATCACATGGAAATCACATCATACAAAAACACACAAGATACTCTGTCACATAACTCTAATTACCACTCTTAGTAAAGTATAGTGAGAAAACTCACATCGGTAACTCGGTAAATCTCGAACTCGGTAATACTGGTCTAGCCTCCACCTAATCACATGGAATAATTTCTCTAGTCAATATAACTCTCAAGGCTAGACTAATCCCTCTTTAGGTTCTCCCAGAAGGGTAAAAGACCATTTTACCCCTCTTATGGCTCAAATATCCAATCATTAACTAAACCCTAAAAGTCAACAAAAGCTAACCCTCCGGATTACGCTGCGCGTACCAAATCTGCACGCTGGGCGTACCCGGTGACGTCACAAAAACGGGGAACGCGACCCCTTACGTTGCGCGTGCTGGGATTACGCCCCGCGTAAATCCCAGTTTCATGTTACTTTGATTTTTGGGTTTTAATCGGTTAAGACAAATACTCATACTTCATGTCTGACTTCCCTAAGGTCACTTAATCCATAAAGTCGAATCCTTTAAGCATTTGCATTGCTGTAAAGGTCCTTAATCACTCTAACACCTTTCCTATTTCCTCATAAAGTCTAGATCTTATGCATGGATCATTATTCACGTTCAAGATTTGATTTTTATGAACCCACAACTCATAATACTTTGTGATAGAGTAGATCTAAGCTGATGGAGACCTTTTGCTCATAAAGTCTCCACCTTGGGACCAAAAACCCTAAAAATTGGTCCATGAAGCACAAATCAACAATAACAAGGAAAGCTATGAGCCTTTTACCTCCAAATGAAGCTTCTTCGTATGTAGAACTCAGATCCAAGCTTGCACTCCAACTTCTAGCCTCCACAAGATCCTCCTCTTATTCTCCTCTAACACACAAAGGCACTTTTAGCTCAATAATCCTCACACACTAGCTTGGAACGAAAATATCACTCTCTTAGGGTTTCTCTCTGAGGAATGGTGGCTGGAGATATGACCAACACATTCCTTTTATAGTCCACAAGCCATAATTAGGGTTTGCATTTGGGCCTGCTACGCCCAACGTACCTAGGCGAGTCCGCGTCCAACTTAAGTGCATGAGTACGCCCAGCGTACTCATCGGATATAACATTACTTTAGGGACTAATCTTGACAACTTGAAAAGTAATAAGGATTAAATGGTTATACCTGAATTTTGGGATGTTACAATTCTCCCCCACTGATTCCAGACTTCACCCTCGAAGTCTCATGCTGTCACACCCCGAAACCGATGGCGGAAACGTTCCGGGGCGGAGGACGTCATGTAGTATCACAACCAATGTACATAGTAAGCGTAGTAAACACAACCATTACATTACATATAAATATTTACATTGTCTGAAAACAAGGTGTTACAAGTGTTATACATATATATCATATGAACAAAAGTTAAGACGAGTATTCTATACGCTCCGTCTTCTCCAAAAGATCGTTGTGTACCTGTCTAATGTGGACCTGAGAACACAAGCAGTTTGAAAATCAACATAAAGCTGGTGAGTTCATAAACGGTTTATTTTCGTAAAAGAATAAGTTTCCTTTGTTTTTTCTGAAAATTTCGTTATCCAAGAAAATCCCATATTTTCTTATAAGCAAAGTTTAGTTATCTGTTTGTTACACAGTCAAGTTAAGTTTGGTTATCTGTTTATTACACAATCAAGTTAGGAACAGTTCGTAATCCAATAAAATCCCATATTTTCTTATATGTAAGTTTGGTTATTCGTTTATTATACAGTTTGGTTATGAACAATTTATCATCCCATGAAAAACCCTTATTTTCCTAAAAATCGTGGTTAGTTCTTGGTTCGGAATGCAATGTACTATTATCTATCATACTTATAGTATTAAATGAGTATTCTGAAAGTTTGGTTATCCTATACACGAATGTCGAATATCTACTATACTTATTCGAAGTTTCGAATCTTTAGAGACACTCAGAGACGTACATTAGCTGTATATTCGAAGTTCTGGTGACATCTAAAGGCGTATTTTAGACGTATTTTCGAAGCTATGTCGACATTTAATGGCGTATGTTTTCGAAACTTTGTTGATATCTAAAGCCGTACTTTCGAATTATTTCCGAAACTCTAGTGGCACTCAAGGCGTACACTAGCTGTATTTTCGAATGTTTTGGTGCCATCCAAAGGCGTGCCCTAGCTATACTTTCGAAGTTTTGGTACTATCCGGAGGCGTATTTTATTAGTAATAACCCTAATTTATGATTTAGCATGAATCTTTCGTAAATTATAAAATGTAACATAGATTATAACATTTTATAAAGAAATCTATAATTAGTCTGAACGTTAACTCTGCAATTCAAATTGTTGGTTAATACGGTTTTCGATATTAAAAGCATACAGAATATGAACATTTGAACTGAAATAATAAGTTTGAA
This sequence comes from Lactuca saligna, assembly GCF_052625555.1. Classification (NCBI taxonomy): domain Eukaryota; kingdom Viridiplantae; phylum Streptophyta; class Magnoliopsida; order Asterales; family Asteraceae; genus Lactuca; species Lactuca saligna. The sequence goes on from NC_136422.1 coordinate 153,115,198, forward strand.
TACAAGATTTCCTTGTACTTTTGCTTGTATCCCCCCCCCCACACACACACACCTGAAAACATCTGAAAAACACGGAAAAAGGAGTAGGGGTATGAACTCACCAATCGAGGAATGTGTCGGTTTGGATGCTATGCGTCAGTTCGGGGCTTGAAAACGCGTGAGGTTCCTATGTAATATGAAGAGATACATAATTGTATCTAATTAGACTTTGAACTACTAATTAGTTGAGGATATACACTTCGAGACGTGAAAACACTTCATTTCAAGTGTTAGAAGTAACCCGGGTAGCATCTAAGGGTGTGTATGGCTTGGATATGGAGTTTGCTCTTCAAGAGTAAACTCCTAATGGAGTTTTCGGCCCACTGACCAACTCCTCATGAGTTTACGACCATAAACTCATGGTGGGGGTGTTCTTGGGTGCCTAATGGTCTTACAACACTAGTGAGGTAATGCTAGGCTTGGTTTTAAGGCATATGAATGGAATTTGAACATCATAGGGACCATTTGATGAGTTTACAGCAGTAAATTAGGAGTTTATGGCCGTAAAATCTTATGTACCAATTCTTAATGTGCTTTGGTGGTCCTAGGTCAGTTGCAAGAGTTTCTAGTGCAAAGTACAAGCCATGAAAGGAAGTTAGGGCACCAATTGACCACCTTATAGGAGTTTACGGCCCAGGAACCATTCCTTGGGGGGTTTACAGCCGTGAACTCCTTAGGGGGTGGTTTCTTGCATGTTTAAGGTCCCTAACACCTTGTTGGATGGTTCTAGACTTTATTTCAAGGCTTATGAGGTGCTTAAGGGGCATTTTAACACATTTAAAGAGGTTTACGGCCTATGAAGTGGTGTTTATGGTCCAAACATGTGCTTGGGCTGTAAACTCTTGTTTACCCCTCAAATGATATGGTTTAGGTGTTCCAAGTTCAGTATTGTAAGCCCCTAAGTCATACCTAAGCTCTAAATGTGGTTTGGAAGGGTTTTGAGGCTCAAAAACCCCCCCATTTATGTGAGTTTGCGGCCCAAGGGTGTTCCAGGGCCGTAAACTCATGTCATTGGTCCTATCTCATGATTTTACCACGAATTTGCAAGCTAAACTTGTTAATCTATGAGTTAGGATGGATAACTTACTGATTTGGGGCTTGAAATGGGTGATTTTGGATCCAAGATTGAGTGTTTAGAGAGAGAGTAGAGATAGAGAGTGGAAAAACTTCAAATGAAGCCCGCTCAACCTTATATATGGTTCGGGTTTGGGGCTCGGTGGAATTCTACCAAATACTGACGTTAAACGGGGCTTTTAGTCGTACCCGATTAAGTTACCGTAAACCGATGCGGTCGAAACTAAAATTTTTCCAATTAATAATTTGGGGTGTTTTCATGTGTTTCTAATGGGTTTGGACACTCATGAGGTCATTATAAAAATCTTAAATTAAATGACCTAATCCAAAAATGTTATCGGAAAAATTGAAAGACAAGCGGGTTTTGCTGACGGGAACGGGTTATCGTGACGGAAAAATTTTCGGGTTATCACACATGCCTCGAATAACCCTGGATGCTGCTTCCGCATCTCCGACTTCGGCTCCCAAGTCAGCTCAGACCCTCTTCGATGTTGCCACTGGACCTAAACCAGGGGCACCTCCTTGTTCCTTAGAACCTTGATCTTTCGATCCACAATCGCGATTGGCCTCTCATCATAATTCAGGATCGCATCCACCTGAATGTCCTCTAGTGGCACCATTTCCGTCTCATCGGCGATACACTTCCTTAGCTGGGACACGTGGAAGGTATCATGAATCTGGCTCAACTCCGCGGGTAGCTCAAAACGATAAGCTACTCTGCCTAACCTCACAATCACCTTGAATGGACCAATGTACCGAGGCGCCAACTTGCCCCTCTTCCTGAATCAGATCACTCCTTTCCAAGGAGATACTTTCAGGAGTATAAAATCACCTACCTAGAACTCGAGCTCGGACTGTTACTTATCTGCATAACTCTTCTGGCGACTCTGAGCGGTCAACAATCTATGCCTGACCTGTTGTATCTGCTCAGTCGTCTGAAGCACTATCTCGATGCTACCTATCACTCGCTGCCCTACCTCTCCCCAACAAATGGGAGGCCAACACCTTCTCCTATACAACAACTCTAACGGAGGCATACCAATACTCAAATGGTGGCTGTTGTTATATGAGAACTCAACCAATGGCAAATACGTGTCCCAACTTCCTCCAAAATCCAATACACATGCTCGGAGTATATACTCAAGTGTCTGAATCGTCCGCTCACTTTGTCTGTCCGTTTTTGGGTGGTAAGCGGTACTGAAATGCAGCCTCGTACCCAACTCCTCATGGAACTTCTTGCAGAATCTGGAAGTGAAATGTACATCTCAGTCTGACACAATCGAGATTGGTACTCCATGCCACAACACCACCTCCCTCACATATAGCTCTGCCAGCCTCTCCGCAGAGGAGCTCTCACTAATAGCAAGGACGTGAGTGCTCTTCATCAATCGGTCGACGATCACTCAAATTGCATCGACACCCCTCGCGGTCCTCAACAATTTGGTGATGAAGTCCATAGAAATTTGTTCCCACTTCCACTGGGGAACCTCAAGTGGCTGCAACTTGTCATGCGATCGTTGGTGCTCGACCATAACCCTGTGATAGGTTAAGCACCTCTCAACAAACCACGCTACATCCCTTTTCATACAGGGCCACCAGTACTCTCTCTTCGGGTCCAAATACATCTTAGTGTCCCTGGGATGGATCGAAAACCTTGACCTATGCGCCTCCTCCATCAAAATGGTACGTGCTCCACCTCCAGAAGACACCCAAATCCGACCCTGAAAGGTCAAAAGACCCCGACTATCGGTAACGAACTCAATTATTTGCACGATCACTCGCTCTCTCTTGCGATTCTCCGGTAATATGGCCTCTGCCTGGGCCTTTCGAATGGTGTCCAACACCGGTGTCATGACCGTCAATCGCATATAAATATATCGAATTGGGGCACTCTCTACCCTACAACTCAGTGCATCATCTACAACATCAGCTTCGCATGGGTGGTATAGGATTACAATCGCAACCCTTTACCACATCCAACCATCTCCTCTGGCGCATGTTCAGGTTGGTCATTTGTTTATGATGAGATCTTTTGTTTATATTATTATATGCGTAGGTACTTTCCTTGTGAATTGTGTACCTGCTTTGGTGTTGTTTGACTCGGGTGCGAGTCGGTCATTTGTTTCATTAGCATTCAGTAGACACATCAGTATCCAATGAGAGGCGATGAGTCGACCTCTACGAGTTTCTATAGCTAACAAGCGAGCAGTGTATGCCACGGATGTGATTTGAGGGTGTGTGTACTTGAGATTTTCGGCGTTGGGTTTCCGATAGATATGGTCCCAATTACGATGGGGGACGTATGTGTCATCGTGGGCATGGATTGGCTGATCAGATTTGGGGCTGTGATAGACTGCGAGCAGTAAATGGTGACAATTCGAGATCCTAGTGGGGGGAGTGCTGACAGTTTATGGCGAGGGAACTCGAAGTGGGTCAGCGTTCTGTTCGGCTACCAGAGCAAGACAGAGTTTGTAGCTTATGTACTGGATACGAGGATTGATTCGGAGAGACCGAGATCAATTGGCGAGGTTGCGATAGTGTGCGAGTTCCCAAACGTTTTCCCCGAGGAGTTGTCGGGTGTGCCTCCCGAGAGGCAGGTAGAGTTCTATATCGATTTGGTTCCGGGGGCAGCACCTATCGCCAAGGCGCCCTATTGCCTTGCGCCTCCATAGATGCAGGAGTTATCCTCGCAGCTTCAGGAGCTGTTGGGGAAGGGGTTTATTCGGCCGAGTAGCTCGCCGTGGGGAGCGCCGATTCTTTTTGTCAAGAAAAAGGATGGTTCACACTGGATGTGCCTTGATTATCTGGAATTGATAAAGTTAACGGTCAAGAACCGTTATCCATTGACGAGGATTGATGATTTGTTCGATCAACTTCAGGGTGCATCTAGGTTTACCAAGATAGATTTAAGGTCTGGATATCACCAGATGAGGGTGCGTGATGAGGATATCCATAAGACAACGTTCAGGTCTCGATATGGGTACTATGAGTTTGTGGTGATGCCTTTTGGGCTCACCAATGCACCAGCAGCGTTCATGGATCTCATGAATAGAGTATGTCGGTCGATGTTGGATCGATCGGTGATCGTGTTTATTGATGATATTCTAGTGTATTCTAGATCCCGAGAACATCATGAGTAGCATTTGATGGAGATCCTCGGGGTATTGAGGTCAGAGAGGCTTTATGTCAAATTCTCCAAGTGTGATTTTTGGTTACGAGAGGTCCAATTCTTGGGGCATCTTGTTAATCAAAATGGGATATTGGTCGACCTGGCCAAGATTGGGGCAGCGATGAGTTAGGAAGTGCCGAAGTCCGCCACGGAGATCAAGAGTTTTCTGGTGTTGGCTGGTTATTATCATAGATTTATTCAGGATTTCTCCAAGATTGCAGTGCCACTCACTAGGTTGACCCGGAAGGGTGTTGCTTTTTCATGGGGTCTGGAGCAGTAGACCTCGTTTGAGACTCTTTGTCGGAAGTTGTGCGAAGCCCCTGTGTTATCCCTTCCAAAGGGAGTTGAGGATTTTCTGGTATACTGCGATGCATCGATATCAGGGTTGGGTGCAGTACTTATACAGAGGGGGCATGTGATAACATATTCGTCAAGGCAGCTGAAGCCTCATGAGGCTAGGTATCCCACTCACGATCTGGAGCTGGGAACGGTAGTGTTCGCCCTCAAGATCTGGCGCCACTATTTGTATGAGATTCGGTGTACCATTTACATGGACCACAAGAGTTTGAAGTATTTGATGGATCAACACAACCTGAATATGCGACAGAGGAGATGGCTGGATGTGGTGAAGGATTATGATTGTGAGATCCTATACCACCCGGGCAAGGCGAATGTGGTAGCCGATGCCTTGAGTCGGAGAGCAGAGCGTGTTTCGATACGAGGTATGTGTAAGAGAATGATCGTGAAGACTCCGGTGTTAGATACCATTCGTGAGGCTTAGGCAGAGGCTGTGAGACCGGAGAACCGCAGGAAGGAACGAGTGATTGGGAAGCTATCTGAGTCTGTGACTAATAGTCGAGGGCTTATGACTTTTCATGGTCGGATCTGGGTGCCGTTTATTGGCGGGGGATGCAGTGTTTTGATAGAGGAGGCACATAGATCGAGATTCTCGATCCATCCGGGGGCCACTAAAATGTATTTGGATATGAAGAGAAACTATTGGTGGCCTTGTATGAAGAGAGATGTTGTGTGGGTTGTAGAGAGGTGCTTGACTTGTCGTCAGGTTCAGGTCGAGCACCAGCGTCCGCATGGCAAGTTGCAGCCACTTGAGGTTCCCCAGTGGAAGTGGGAACAGATTTCTATGGATTTCATCACCAAACTGCCAAGAACCCCAAGGGGTGTCAATACAATTTTCGGTGATTGTGGATCGATTGACGAAAATTGCTCACTTCCTTGTTATCAGTGAAAGTTCTTCCGCAGAGAAGTTGGCAGAAATGTATGTGAAGGAGATGGTGTCTCGGCATGGGTTGCCGATTTCGATTGTGTCAAATCGAGATGTACGCTTTACTTCCAGGTTCTGGAAGAAGTTTCATGAGGAGTTGGGTACGGGGTTGCATTTCAGCACTGCTTATCACCCTCAGACCGACGGTCAGAGTGAGCGAACTATCTAGACACTCGAGGACATGCTTCGGGCATGTGTATTAGACTTCAGAGGAAGTCGGGACACGTATCTGCCTTTGGCTGAGTTTTCCTATAACAACAGATACCATTCGAGCATCGGTATGCCTCCCTTTGAGCTGTTGTATGGAAGGAGGTGTCAGACTCCCATTTGTTGGGGAGAGGTAGGACAACGGGTGATGGGTAGTACGAAGATAGTACTCCAGACGACTGAGCAGATTCAACAGGTCAGGTAGAGTTTGCTGACGGCCTAGAGTTGCTAGAAGAGTTACGCTGATAGGCGTCGCTCAGAGCTCGAGTTTCAGGTTGGTGATTTCATTCTCCTGAAGGTATCACCTTGGAAAGGTGTGATTCGATTTAGGAAGAGAGGCAAGTTGGGACCTCAATATTGTTGGATTAGTGTCTAAGTCCATAACTATTTTTGGTATGTACTTGACCCGATGGTGCATGGTCCTTTTGGGTTGCCTTCACCAAAGCAACTTGATAGGATGAATTATGGAGAGAAAGGATTAAATATGATTTATTAATATATTATGAGAATAATATATTAAAGGAGAAATCATATTGTTTAATTAATATTAGTCAAGAATTAATAAAAATTAAGTTTGTGACTAAAAGATATTAATTAAACTTAAGGGACTGGAATTGTAATTATAAGATAATTGCAATTGGGCTATGGATTACCTTATTATATAAGGTTAGATGAATTCTATGGGGAAACCCATTAGAAATCGACCAAGGCTTATTAAAGAAGGGTCCATGGGTTGCTTAGGGCCTAAGCATCCAAATTAGGGTTTCCTAGTTGAAAACCCTAATAGCCTACATGTATATATAGTACCCTTAAGCCCCAAAAACGTGGTGAACTTGTTCTCTAGGGTTTCCACACGTTTTGGGCAGCCTCCTCTCTCCTTATTCTTCATCCTCTTGCTCTTGGTGTTTGTGAACCATTAGAGGAATGACATTTGTGACTCTAAGCTTTCTAAAGTCATTACAAGGAGGAATTGTGATTGTTATTGCTACATAACAATCAAGGTAATATCTTAAACCCATTCTTATGTTAATATTGATTATCATATGCTAGATTTAAGGTTTATAATCTTGGATGAATTGCATGTACAATAGAGAAACCTAGATCCAAGCATTAGGGTTTGTATGAGCACATAGGATGTTCTTATGGCTAAAACCCATCAGATATATCGGTCCATTCAGGGTGACAGCTAGGGTGGGCAGAGTAGCGTATCGTTTGGAGCTACCTGCCGAGATGAGTCAGATTCATGATACCTTCCATGTGTCTCAGTTGAGGAAGTGTATTGTCGATGAGTCAGTTGTGGTTCTGTTGGAGGACATTCAGGTGGATGCGAGCCTGATCTATGTTAAGAGGCCGATCGCGATCCGAGATAGGAGAATCAAGGTTCTGAGGAACAAGGAGGTGTCCCTGGTTCAGGTCCAGTGGCAACATCGGAAGGGGTCCGAGCTGACTTGGGAGCCGGAGTTAGAGATGCGGGAGTAGTATCCAGAATTGTTTGTGGAGCGAGACTTCGAGGGCGAAGTCTGATTCTAGTGGGGGAGAATTGTAACATCCAGATTCCCAGGTATCTCATTTTAAGTATTTTTATTGAATATTAAAGAGGAGCTCAGTGAGTAGGCGCTCAGACTCGCCGAGTGGGATCGTGCATGTGTTAGTCTGATTTAATGGAGGACTCGGCGAGTCCATACGTGGATTCGGCGAGTCCATGCTGTTTAATGAAACCCTAATTTCTCGGGTTTGGGGCCTATTTAAGGACCCTTATAGCCACCATTTGCGGCTACCAGACCATTGAGAGAAACCCTTATAGTGCTTAAGTGTTTATGAGAGAGAATAAGCCATTATTGGACCTTTGTGGGTTTGTTTTGCAAGAAGAAGTTGATTCCAGCTTAGAGGAGGCCAAGGAGGTTGCTTATTTGTGGATTGCAAGCAAAGGACATCATCCTTGAGGTAGCATATTGATCCTTTTTCTGTTTTGTTAAAGAATCCATGGATATAGGGTTTTCTATACCCTTTATTGGATTGATTTGTTGGGAATATGATCCCTTATCATGTTTAGACATTAGATCTGGATCCATAGTGGTCCAGAGAACCTATTCCATCTTGCTTTATGAGGAGTTATGGAAGAAATGGACTTAGGATGTTGTGTTTGGGGCTAAATCATCAAGTAGTGTCATTTGGACGTTGCATGAGCATCAAGTTTGAACCTTTACGTGATTATTGATCTTGGGAAGATTAAATCTATGGATTAGAGGAACAAATTGATGGGTCTATACAAACAATCCTATGTGTGCATGCAACCCTATTATTGGATCTATGTTTTCACTATTAGTTATACAACTTTATGAACACAAAAGGAAACCTGGCATGCTACTATAATTTTTGAAATTCATATATAAAGCTAGAATACATACCTTTTGTTGTTATATAGCAATAAAAACTAGTTCCTTGAATTTCCTTAGCTCTTGAAAGCAAGTACCACAAGTGTAGTACCTCTAATGGAGTCACAAACACCATATACAACTTGGATGAAGAGGAGAAGTAAGGAGGCTGCCCAAAAATGACTAGAAACCCTAGAGAATCAGTTGTCCACGTTTTTGGGGCCTAAGGGGTCCTTTATATACTTGTGTGGGCTGCTAGGGTTTTAGTCAAAACCCTAATGGACAGCTTAAACTCTAAGCAGCCCATGGAACCTTCTGGACAAGGCTATGGACGAAAATATGATGGGCTTCCATCATAATTTCGTTCACCCCTTATTCCTTTAGCATTCCTTAGCCTAATAACTCAATTATCCAATAATTGCAGTCCAGTTCCCTATATTTAATTAATCTCTTTTAGTCACAAAATTAATTCTTAATTAATTATTGACTAATATTAATTAAACAATATGATTTCTCCTTTAATATATTATTCTCATAATATATTAATAAATCATATTTAAACCTTTCTCTCCTTAAATCATCCTACATATTGCTATGGTGAAGGCAACCCAAAAGGACCATGCTCATAATCGGGTCAAGTACATACCAAAATAGTTATGGACTTAGACACTAATCCAACAGTCTCCCACTTGGATAAGTCTAATAACTATTTTCCGTATGACTTCAGAACCTGATCAGCAATCGTAGCTTTCAAAAGCCGCTGTCAACTCTGATCTTATCAGATAGCGCGTCCTCTAGATAAGGGATTATATATTCCTCCATTCTCAAGATATCGTATAGACATAAGACATGAATTTCAATCATTCTCTCTATACTGTTTCCCGACTTCCGATTTATGACGACTGATAAAAGACAACAATTGAACACATCAACTTAGTCCCGGCTTGGCCAAGCGCTTAGGTGTCATCACTAAATCATCGAGAGGCCCACATATATCGCTTTTATCCCACTTTGGGTAAAAGGAATGGATAAACTTTAACTCAAATGCTCGCTTGCATTTACTGATCGAATCACACACAACAATAAGTTTTATAACACCAAGTTACTGGTGCGTTTACTTATTATCAATGTGCAACTGACCAACAAATAACAACTCACATGTCTCGGTTTCAAGAATATACAATATTAACGTCTCACTAATCACTCGTGATAAAACCATGAAGTGATCCAAGTGAGCGTGGGTTTAATCCAATACTCTAATCTTATCAAAGCACTCATGAACTCTGCAGCAAACTTGTGCCATGTCTAAACACTTCAGACAATCTACAGACACATTCATGACAGTCTTTCTTCATACCTACTCCCAACGTATAACTGATTGTGGATGTTTGAATAACCTAGTTATTCTGGAAGTCAAAGCATGCAAAGTGAAACATAACAACAATACTTAATCCTATATGGCCCCAAACTTGTGACAGTAAATAAAACCCTTCTATTTATCCACCATATTGATTACTCATTATTTATCATTTAATGTTTCGGATAATCAACTCATTACTTGAATTATACCAACAATTGTCCCATGCTCTAAACATGCACACTTTGTTTCCTATGGTCCATGCTTTGTGAAGTAGATCACCTGAAAACTTTTCCAATGATGCTCATTTCACAATTCCTTAATCCTAATTATTAGTGTAAGAACACAAGGTTCTTGCCACTACTAGAATATGCTAGATTCTAACATTTTATGCAACGATCCCTTTGCAAAATCATAGCACAAAAGTCACCAAGACGTAGCTAATGAAATTACAAAGTACTTTCTTAGAAATTGTTACAAGACAATTCCATAGATGTGAAGTCTCACATTCAAAGTACATTCCTTTGAACATCCTTCTTGCATAAAAGTTTCTAATCTAGGCATAGACTCTCAATATCCAACTCCCAATATGGAAACATTTCCACATTTGCCATATGACAACTCATTCTTAATAGAATCTTATCTATTCATAATAATGTCGATATGGTCCATCCAATATGGAAACATTTCCATATTTTTTTTCAATACTATACTTCCAACTACTCACAAGCGACCAATCATCGTCGAACTTTGGATTGTCCTTTGATAGTTGTTTAATTATTTTAGTCAAAACCAATTCTAGTCCCTTTTTTCCCTCTAAATGCGCTAGACATTTGGAAAATTTTAGAATGGTAAAATACTATAGCATTTGCAATCAATCCTATACCCGAAGCGTATGGGACACGATGCATAATGTCCTACATAAAGATATGATACTTTACCAATCTTTAGCCATAATATTTTATGTGTCATGTTCTCATAATTCGAACTATGAAGAGGGATGCCGTAATCATAATCATTTTAAGAACACACAATGTATCCTTTGACTGAAAATATTAAAATTTCTTAATCTAAGCTTTAGATTTTGAAACGGAGTATAATATTCTCTCCCTTAATTATAGCAAAACAACTTTTCAACCCATGCAACTTTGCAAATTGAATATTTGTTTTTCTATAATTAATATTGCTAACTTGCAATACTTTCCATAATAATCATACAATCATAACTTTTATGCTCCCACTATCATGATGATTACTATAAAACATAACACTTATGCTCCCACTAGCTTCGACATGTATTCATAAACATCTTAACTTTCAGAAAGATAATAACTATTGAATTTCTTAAGTCCATGTTCCTAATACTTAGTGCTTTGATAATCTTTTATCAAGGCTTCTTGAACTTATACACCTTTGCCTTAGATAGTTCATATGTGTGTCTTAACAATTAAGACTAATTGCCAAACCTCACAATTCAAATTATGGAAAGGGATACCGTAACCATGATCGAATTCGAGAATGCAATTTTACAATCACTATCTTCTTAAAATCTTTCTCAGTGAAAGCATTTCATCACAATCATTTTCATGAAGGAGGAAATCTTATGACACTTAGATTTAAATGGTGTATTTGTTCCTATCCATGTGAATTTGTTAAAACCAAAGTTTATGACAAATTCAAACTCGTATGGACTAACCTTTCTTAATCTTGATTTCTTGCCTTATGGTAGCATAGCTGCCCACCACGTCATCCAAGTAGTTAAGCAGCTCACCCTTTCTTATCAATGTACTTTCAATGATCAAGGTCCTTGCTTTTTATGCATTCAAATGAGAATTCATAGAACTCACATGCATAATTAACTCGATTGGATTGGCACAAAATCAAAATAATGTCAACACGATAGGTTGTAAGCCTCAACTCGTGCGCTAGTGATGATCGATAAGGTTTATTTGATTTGTTCTTGAAACTTTTTCAAAACATTAAAACTCCCACTGACCTCTTGACATATATGATTCTCTTTGTCAAGAAACATTTCTTGACAATCAAATATTCAAGAGTCAGTGCAGTTATTATCAAGATAAGAACACTTCACAAGTTGGTCCTAGTTGGTCTTTGTCTTATCCAAGACATCACAACTTACTAATCTCAAATGTACAAGAATGAGAAAACTTTTCCAAGTTCCATATTTGATTAGTGTTATAAAACTACTTAAAACTTTTCACTCAATGTCACAATCTTGACTTTAAGACTTGATATTGGAACGAAGTATGATTGACTTCTTGATTTAACCATTTCTACAATACTTGATTCCTCTTCTTAGACATGCAATTGCACTAAGACTCACTTAGAGGATCTATTGAGACATGGTTCTTAATCTTTAAGACTTATCATAAAACACAATAAAAGGTACTCTCCCTTCTTTCTAGAAGAGAGAAACTTTTATCTTTCTGCCTACTTGATTCTTCTTTATTCGTTCTACTATTCATTGAAACTCTTTCAATCAATCTCAGAATTACACTTAATCTTATAAGTATAATCACATTTACTAAACTTTAGTAAATCATGACGAATATATTTGTCACTCTTGTAGTGGACTTGATCAACGCACAACCTAGTGTACTTGATCTCCTAGTCTTTCAACTGACACTTTGCCAAAGAATTAGTCTAAGTTTCCCAAATGTGAAAGTTTTCCATTCATCATACAATACACATTGCATGATTCCAAGTTTCTGTCCAATTGAAACTTGGGCGATGAGAAAGTCTCCCTATTTGGTACACTTTTGACATTTCCATAATTAAGAATCAAACCCATTTTGCTAATAATAGAAGTACATGAACATCAATTTTTCATATATTTCATTGTAAGGATAAATAAATAAGACAAAATCAAAATTTATTTTATTGCGGAAAAAACTTGTCCTTACAATGCAATTCAACTGAAAAACTATGTTAACAATCTATTCTAACTCCAAGTTGTAGCTCAAGAATCCATTCTTCAAGTAATGTGATCGAAATCCATTTCTTCATGATCAGATTCAGCTCACTTCTTTTCTCAAGCTTCCTCTCTTTTCTTCGATCCTTCAAAACATCAAAATGTAATATTATCACATCATGTATTAAGAATCTAGAATAGGAACTTAAAAGAGTTAGTTAATGGATTTTACCTGAAGCAGAGCCATACGTCTTGACTCTCTCATCTCTTAGATCTCTCAGGTAATTAGGGCAGCTTCGTCTCCAATGCCCCTTCTCTTGGCAATAAAAGCAAATAGACTCCTTTGGTACAACACATCGGACAATCACAGACTTAGTTCTTTCTGGACTTCCAATGTTGCCAGTGTCCATTGAAGTTTGGGAGTTTGATTCACTAGACAAATTTGCTTGACCAGCACGCCAAATCATTGCTGATTCAGCAGCTATAAGCAAATAGGTGAGATCAATTAGGGTCACGTCGTGGTCCATCATATAGTACTCTCTAACGAACTCACTATATGATTCAGGAAGTGACTGAAGAACCCAGTCAACAGCCAACTCACTTTAAATCTCGACACCCAACATGTTTAACCTATCAATGTATGACTTCATCTCTAAGACGTGCGCACACACAGGTTTCCCATCTTCGTGTTTACTTGCCAAAAGGGCTTGAGTGAGCTTGAACTTTTCAAGCCTTTGAACTTGTGGGTCAGGGAGAATAATTGGAGGAGGTGGAGGAAGTGAAGCATGACTCTCATTTCCTTGATCGTATCTCGGAACGTCATCTTCATTTGGAAAGCTTGTTCCAAAGGATTTGGGAAGACCATTGTAAGATTCAGACATCTACAAAACGGGAGAAAATTCAAGTTAAGTTGATTAGAATTCTTGATGCAACACCCAAATGAAACATCAAGCTAGGATCCAACACAATACTCTACAACCTAGAAGAGGGATGCCGTAATCTAGTTGCAGAATATTTGAAGGTAGGTAAATGACGATTTACCAATTTCCACCATGAAAAACGAAAAAGAAGTTTAAGTTTTAAATGAATTGAAACTCCTAGATCTTTTGAGACTCATTGAACTCTTCAATGCCATGTTTAATCTCGATTACGCCCTACTATTCGTGACTGGGATGCCGAGGATCACAAACAAGGTGTAAATAACCATACGAATCACGTGGTGCACCCAATGCTACTATCACCTAATCAATGTGCCGGTCAGCCACACACGCTCCATTGATCTATGATAAGCATCGAGCCACCCTTTTCCACCAATGTCATCCCCAAATTAGTGTGCCGGTTAACCACACACGCTCCACTAACGTTTGACAAGGGTACGAAGTGTAATTCCATGGGTTAGCATACAATTTCACATTTTGCCTAAAGTAACTATGATTTGGGAATTTGAAAAAGCATTTAGTTACTTTGTACTTCATTATACTTATAATGGAAGGTTTCTGTCCTATCCTACCCGTTCGGCTAACGACCCTCCACTAGTCAAGAATGCGGTGGGTAAGAGTGGATACCCATTCAATCGTCATTTTATAGGCAATTTCCTTAAACACCCCTTATAGACTAGTTTCGTGAATGAGGCATACTAACGGTAAGACTGACTTTTTAGTTATACATATATAATATTAAACTTTTAATGTTATATATAGTATAAGGGTGTATTTTACACTTTTAAAATACTAGGTGGTTTAAATTATACTTTTAACTAACCAAAATCATTATGGATTTATTAAATCTCTTTTAATTATACACTTAATTAATTTAATAAAACCATAAGGGTTTAATTTGAACTTTTCAAAATCAGGGTTTTGGAATTTAGACTTTCAAAATTAACTTTTAATCAACAATTTAAATTCCAAAACTTGAGGGCAAGTTTTGAAACTCTTCAAAACAATTAGGTTTTAATCTCACTTAAAATTTTCGAATTTAAGACATTTAAATTAAAATTTTAAATATTAAAACTCTTGATTTAATAATTACCATAAATTAAACAATTAATTTAAATTATTAAATCACAAGGGATTATCTAGATCATGAGGATAATTACCAATTATACATCTAAGATATCCTAATCCCTTGAATCCCTCTCTAAATCTCGAAAATAAGGGATGGGATAATTCAAGATCTTTAATTACCATATTTAACAATTAAAAGATAATTACAAGATATGGGATTATCCAAATCCCTAAAATTTAGGATCTAACCTTAGGGAAGGAGGTAATTTCGAAATCCAAGGGTTGGATAACCCTAGATTTCAAAATCTTGGAGGCTAAGGAAAGGATTTGGGAAACCCTAGCAAAAATCGCCATCTAGGGTTTTGCAACCCGGATTGCGAAAATTACCTAGCCTTTAGGGTTTATTAGCCATAAACCCTAATATGTCAAGTTCACAAATTTGAATAAAAGCTAATTGAAAACAAAAACCAATGGCTCTGATACCACTGATGGGTCTATACAAACAATCCTATGTGTGCATGCAACCCTATTATTGGATCTATGTTTTCACTATTAGTTATACAACTTTATGAACACAAAAGGAAACCTGGCATGCTACTATAATTTTTGAAATTCATATATAAAGCTAGAATACATACCTTTTGTTGTTATATAGCAATAAAAACTAGTTCCTTGAATTTCCTTAGCTCTTGAAAGCAAGTACCACAAGTGTAGTACCTCTAATGGAGTCACAAACACCATATACAACTTGGATGAAGAGGAGAAGTAAGGAGGCTGCCCAAAAACGACTAGAAACCCTAGAGAATCAGTTGTCCACGTTTTTGGGGCCTAAGGGGTCCTTTATATACTTGTGTGGGCTGCTAGGGTTTTAGTCAAAACCCTAATGGACAGCTTAAACTCTAAGCAGCCCATGGAACCTTCTGGACAAGGCTATGGACGAAAATATGATGGGCTTCCATCATAATTTCGTTCACCCCTTATTCCTTTAGCATTCCTTAGCCTAATAACTCAATTATCCAATAATTGCAGTCCAGTTCCCTATATTTAATTAATCTCTTTTAGTCACAAAATTAATTCTTAATTAATTATTGACTAATATTAATTAAACAATATGATTTCTCCTTTAATATATTATTCTCATAATATATTAATAAATCATATTTAAACCTTTCTCTCCTTAAATCATCCTACATATTGCTATGGTGAAGGCAACCCAAAAGGACCATGCTCATAATCGGGTCAAGTACATACCAAAATAGTTATGGACTTAGACACTAATCCAACACAAATCTGACCTCAAAAGGTCATTTGAGTGTGAGCATGGAACGAACTCGCCGAGTCCATGAGCGGACTCGACGAGTCGAGTCGGGGTTGCCTCTCGATTCGTGACATGTGTAACTTGTCGAGTGGAAGAAAGACTCGACGAGCCAAGATAGTCTGAAAGGATTTAGAGGACCTGCGTGGACTCGCTGAGTCACCTTTGTGCACTCGATGAGTTGGGTCAAAGTTGACCGTCGACTTTCGTTGACTTTAGGGTTTTGGTCAAGACTAATACATGAGAGTTCAGGGAAGGGCAGAATGGCCTTCTACCCAGTCTGTAGAGATGAGATCATGGGAGAGTATTAATCGGGAATGTTATTTGAATAATAGGAGGAGGCTAGGTCGGGACGTTGAGCACGAGAGTTTATCCGACTTCATTAAGGTGAGTCTTCTCACCATGCCTTACCCGATGGGATGATTATGTGTGACCGGAAGGTCTTATGTGTATGATGTAAATGTGATGTATGTTGTATATGTTATATGTTATGATATGAGTATGATGATATGGACCGGAAGGTCAACAGAGTCATGGGATGGAAATCCCCTGAGACACCTGGATTGGAAGATCCCATAGAGCTATGGCCTGGAAAGGCGTATGTGCTGTATGTGGTATTTTGGGGAACTCAGTAAGCATTATTGCTTACCGTTTGCGTGTTATGTGTTTCAGGTACCAGTGATGATCGCGGGAAGGCGCCGACATGATCAGTACACACTTATGATGGAGATGTTTGGAGATTTTTGGGGCTTTTTGATTTGTACTCGTGTCATGTAAAAACAATTGATACACGTTGTTGAAAATTGTGATTGGAGTATTCTTATTAAATTAAAATGAAAAAAATTGTTTTAAAATTTACGTTGTTACATAATAAATCCATTAAAAGAACACATAAGTTACAAAAAATGAAGAGTCTTCATTTTTAATAAACAATAACTCATAAGTTATGAATTGAAAAGATTTGTAAAGTTACAAAACTTGCCCTCAAGTTTTGGAACATGTAAAGTCATCTAGTAAACTTTAGTTCTAACCCCTAGAATTTAAAAAATTAAAATTCAACCCTTATACTTTATAATATTATAAGTTTATATATATATATATATATATATATATATATATATATATATATATATATAAGATCAAATCGTTTTACCGTTAGTAGGCCTCATTCACGAAGCCACTCTATAAGGGGGGTATAAGATTGTTGCCTATAAAATAACAGCTTAATGGATGTCCACTCTCACCCACCGCTTTCTTGGTTGGTGGAGGGTCGTTAGCCAAATGGGTATGATAATGACTTAAGTATTCTCATTAAAAGTATAATGATCATTATAAAGTAACTAAATGCTTTTATAAATTCCCAATCTTAGTTACTTTAGAAAAATGTGAATAAGGTGCTTCTTAGAACCTATCTAAGTCCAAAAACTTTCTTAAGGAGCTTGCTAGGGTCGAGAATCACACCATCTCATTCCATTTCTTCTTAAACAGAGAACAACAAAGCAATGTGAGTTCATACCCCTTTATTTTCGGTTTTATATGATTTTTGGGGGAGAATAAAAGTTACTATGTGATAGATCTAAGTGTTATGCATGTTATGTGTGTATTTCTTGATTTAAGATGTGGTTATGTGTTAAAACTCTATAAATCTCGAAAATCTCTAACCAAAAGTAGTGTTATTTGTGAACTAAAACACTTCATACAACTTATTATGATGATGAATGTGATATACATGTAAAGATCCTTAAGAAACTAAATAAATCTTGAAAAAAGGGCCATTTTTGACAAATAAACTAAAAGGTGAGGTTTTTAGTTTATTTTCGGTTTTTAGAAGGACAAAAAGAGTCATTTTTTTTCAAAATTGATCCTTATGATAATCAAAATTTTCAAGGGGTCAAAAGTGTAAATTTTTGCATAATGGGCCTTGATTTGGGCCATTACGGTTTCTTGGGCCGAAAATGCAAAAATCTTGATTTTTATGGGTCAAATTGTCATTTTATACGAAAATGTGCTGAAAATATAAAGCTACTGCTTTATGGGCCAAAAATGCCATTCTTTTTTAAAATAGGCCAAAAATGTTATTTTTATAAAGATTGGGCCGAAATTGTCATATTTACAAAAAATGGGCCGAAAATGTAAATTCTCATAATATAGGGGCGAAAACAACAATTTAAATATATTTGGGCCAAAAATGTTAATATTTATGATATTTGGGCCGAAAATGAAGTTTTTAGCAAAAAGGGCCACAAATGTCATTTTATTAGAAGTAAGCCCATAAAACAAAAACTTTTCGCCTTAAGGGATTTAAAGTGTCAAATTTTCCAAAAAGATGACTAAAATTGTATAATTTCAGTATAATGGGCCAAAAATGTTCCTATTACATAAATTATACCCTTTTGTATGCAAAAACAAAAACAAAATAACTACAAATGGATGAAATACATCGATGACATGTTATTGGGCCTAATACTCTCGTTGCATGGTTATTAGGCCTTAGGGGTCCATTTAAGTGTATATTGGGACTCATGACATGTTTATTGGGCCTTTGTGGTCCATTTATATGTTAATTTGAACCTGATCCATGGATTACATGTTTATTGGGTCTTAGTGGTTCATTTACATACCTATTGGGCCTGAATTACCCTTTTACATGTTTAATGGGCCTTCATGGTCCATCCACATATTAATTGGGCTTGGATTAAAATCATATTTTTAGTGGGCCTTAAATGTCCCTTATATATCTATTGGACTTCATACGATCACTTACATGCTTTGGATTTGAAAACTTAAAACATAAATGTAAACCTTATACATGATGTGATATAGTACTCGTAAACAAGTTAAGGATCTAGTGAGACTTGTCGGTTGACACCTTTGAGTGTATGGTCATAGCTTGTAGTTATAACCAGAGTCTCCTGGAGGGAGAGCGGGAGTTTGTGTATATATCTATACGGGGGTGACACCCCCCACGCTTTAGTCGTTTTCTACAGCTAGACTAGGCCAGTCTAGGGCGACAAACCTTACCTTAATCGAATCGGCGCCTGAAAACGCCAAGACAGGCGAGCTAGTCATTATCAAGCATGGTTATAACGAGTCACTTAGAGATTAACTCCAACAAAGATTTCAGTATATTTATACAAATCTTGACAACACTAAAAGCATACATCGACACGTAGTTTTGGAAATTCACGACTACAATACTCTTAAAAGCAGAAAATATTAGATTTTCTAGGATAAATACATTTATACATTATTTTTTTACTTACAGCAGAAGACACAAGATTTTATGGGCTACATTTCATATACATTTCCAAAAACAGAAAACATACATGCATTAATACCTGATTTTGTCACATCACATTCAAACAATTTTTCAGAAAATATCGGATTTTCTGGTGTTTTACTAACCATGCAAAAACTTTTATTCAAACATGCTTATGAACTCACTAACATTATATATGTTAACGTTTTCAAAATAACTTGTATTCTCAGGGAATCGTTAAGCGGAAGGTCAGTAGAGAATGTAGAATTTATTGTATTTTTGTTATCATCATACATTTAATGCTTTGGTCGTGTAATTTAAAACATTATACTTGATGTAAACAGTATTGGTTGTATTTTGATATGTATGGTGATGGTGATGTTTTGTTTCAGTTATATACATTGTGATGATATTACAAGATGAAGTCATGCACAAGCACCTGGACGTTTCCGCAGTCTGGTTCGGGGGTGTGACAACTTATTGGAGATTCTGAGGAGGTGGCCAAAATGATAGACATTATTAAGGTTATGGGAATTGAGCCTTCAATTGAATATCAAGAAAACCGAGCTCTTTTGGCCCTCGTGTGATGATAGGAAGCTGCGTGAGGGGTTATTCCCAGTTGGCATCGGGAGGCCGCCATTGGGGGTGAAGCTTCTCGGGGGGGCTGTTAGTAGATATGCTAATTTCATTAGCAGCTTATCCATAAAGAGAGCTGAAAACGCTGTGAATTTGATGCCCTTTTCTTCCATAATTGCATGACCCGCAAAGTGAGCTCCTTATACTTCGGTCTTGTATGGTATTGCGAAACTTTTATTTGGGTTGAGGACGTGCCAACTCGTTTATACGGAGGAAGCGGATTTGTTCTTCGATAATGGGTTGCATGGGGCTATTGAGGACATTGTGGTTTGTGGTGGCCCTTTCTTTGGCGACATATAATGGTGACTTGCTTCCTTACCCATTCAATTTGGTGGCTTGGGTTTTTACTCGGCAGTAGAGGCTACCTCATATGCTTTTGTTGCCTCAAGGGCCCAATCTTGGGTATTTCAAGACCAAATCTTACGAGATATCAACATTCATGACATGGATTCTGATTATGCTTGTACCTTATCTTCTCTTCTTAACAAGCTTCCAGGCATTGACCTTAGCAATTTTACTACTAAAGACACCCCCCCTAAATCCCAGAATACACCGGCGAGTGCCCTTTTTAGTAAAATTGTCCAAGATATGGAAGTGCATTTCAACATGACAGCTCGGCAGAAAGCCATTTTCCAGTGTTTACACGCACCACATGCTCAAGATTTTCTTCTAGCTATCCCTATAAATGAGATTGGCCAACATACGTCTCATGTGGAGTATTGTACCATCCTTAAATATCGACTCATGATTCCAATGTTCCCAGCCGACGAGATATGTACGGTGTGCACTGTGCCGCAATGCATGTTTGGACTCTTTTGGAGAGCATGCAATTCATTGCAAAGAACTCCTAGAGTTCAAATACAGGCACAATATGGTTTGGGATGTTCTGGTCGACATATTTAAGCGTGTCGGGGTTTATGCTAAGAAAGAGGCTCCTATGAATTTCTTGACTGACCCAACAGAAGGAATGTCAACCCTTAGACCGACTGATGTTTTGAATTTCGATGGATTGGAGGGAAACATGCATGTGTGGACCTTACAGGGGTATCCCCTCTCGTATGCTTGAGAGTTTGGTGTTTCACGGCGGGACAGAGTGCATTAAAAGCTGCCACATGCAAGGTTACCAAACATGAGAAATCGTGCATGGAAAATCAACACGTGTTCATACAATTTGCATTTGATACGTTTGGTTTTATTGTGCCTTATCTAATAGAGCTTCTGAATACAATGGATCATGCATAGAAATGTTATATCCCCTAGATCTATGGATCAAGAGAATTGATTTTATCATACAAAAAGGTTTAACGTCGCAACTTATTGTTCGTTTATTTTCTCATTCGTTTTAACGAAGATAACTAAGATGTATTCTCAGATTGATATTGATATATTTACTAATCTGTAAACAGGTAAAAATAAAAAACCGGTAAAAATAAAATCGTAAAGTGGTTAATTCATCTTTATATAATTTTTATTTTTGTTCAAAAAAATAATCAAAAGAGGGTGAGATCGGATACAGTCTTACCTGCGACATGCATGTCATAATATCCGTCGTATCTTAGTCGTTCGTTCGTGCTACCGAAGCTAAGAGCGGAAAACCAACAACAACACTGGGCTTGAATCTTAAATAGAGTGCATCTGGGCCAACCCATTGGAACCTGGGAATTAACAAAAAGAATCCAGAATCCAATAAACCCTCACCTCACCCTATAATTATATATACTCCTTCTCTTTCCCACAATCTCTACCGTTTTTTTGCTTCAAACGATCCGAGAGGTACCTTCCAGTCATGTTGGTTTATCAGGATTTGCTTACTGGTAATTCTATTCACTTATTTAATGTTTATTTTTATTCTATTTGATCGATAATCGATCCATAATGGTTTTTGTGTCGCTTCGTTGATTGAGAGTCAAGGGTTTATGACTACTTTTTAATGATTATTTTGTTATTAAATCTGCTTTAGGTCCGTTTTCTTTATAGATTTTATCGTAATTCAATTACGACGTTACATTATAAATAACTGAATTTTTGTTGTAAATATGCTTCTTGTTTATTTATGTCTGAATCAGATTCTGTAGAATTTCATGATTAGCTTCTTTAGTTGCTCAATTATTCAAATCGTTAGTGATTCGGAACGAATGTGCTCTTGATCTAAATTTGATTATGTAATGTAGGCGATGAGCTTCTTTCGGATTCCTTTCCATACAAGGAGATTTTAAATGGGATTCTTTGGGAAGTCGAAGGAAAGGTTAGTCTTTCACTCTCGTAATCTTTCATTATCTGTGAAGCTATTATGAATTTATGGTAATGATTCATATTGTTTTCTTCTACTTTTACACATACAGTGGGTTGTTCAAGGAGCTGTTGATGTCAACATAGGTGCAAATCCTTCTGCAGAAGGAGGTGAAGAAGATGAAGGCGTTGATGATCAAGCTGTGAAGGTTGTTGACATTGTTGACACCTTCAGACTCCAGGTATAAATAAGTTTACTACTTTCAGTGATTGTGAATTACATATTGACATTCCACTTTTTTAGTTTTTAACACTTTTAAATCACTAAAAATGCAGGAGCAACCTCCATTCGATAAGAAACAGTTTGTTGGTTATATAAAGAAATACATCAAACAACTTACCCCAAAACTAGATGCAGAGCAACAAGAGTTCTTCAAGAAAAACATTGAAGCTGCAACAAAGTACCTCCTCTCAAAGCTTAGTGACCTTCAATTGTAAGTTTTTTTTTTTTTTTTTTTTTTTTTTGCTTTAATTTATGAATGGAGTCCATATTTTTACATGTAATTTAAAAACTTGGTGTTAATGTTATGTGTAGTTTTGTTGGAGAGAGTATGCATGATGATAGCAGCATTGTGTTTGCTTATTACAAAGAAGGTGCAACTGATCCAACATTCTTGTACTTTGGTGTTGGGTTGAAGGAGGTGAAGTGTTAAGAGTTTCTATTACTTTTATGTACTCTTAAAACAAGTATTCTAGGGTTAAGTTAAAAAGTTTGGATTGTTACCGGTATTTTGAGTTCAGTTTTATGTTACCTGGAAGTGTGTGTGAGATTGGTTCTAGATTTATTAGATTTTTTTTTTACAGCAGTATAGTTTTTATCAAGGGTTAAGTTAAGAAGTTAAAGATTTGGATGGTTTCTGGTATTTTGACCCCATATTTTACCTTAACTTTTGAGAAAATTGTTACTCCGTATATTTCTAGACTTATAATACTTTTAATAGGAGGAAGAAAACGAAAGTGAATTGAATTGAATTGAATTGTTTGCTTCTAAAAAAAATATTTGTCAAGTAAAATTGCAACAAAGCAACCAAGAAAAAAGTTGCAGATAAAAATATAAGCATAATCACATAATATAGTTGAGTAAATAAATAAATAATATATTATAATTTATAAATACTTTTTGATTCTCTGTAAATATTCCAACTCTTTACTATATCTTATAAACAAATCGGTGTAGATATACGAGGGACAATTTTCTTTAACGACATTGCTCGAATGTTCCACTTCCGCACGTGTTTAAATAAATAATCATAACCACGCATCTTATTGATAAGTGGATAACACCTTCTTCTTGGACCATGTGGTTGATTTTACTGCTCTGGTGTTTTGGTTCCCAAAAGTGAATCTTTTTATTATTTTGGCATTCGTCTTGATTTATTTTGGTTTTGGTTTACCTTCTCTTTTATTTTTAAATTCTAGTAAAATGTTTTTATTTTTTATTTGTATTTTATATTAACTTTTATTATTACTTATTAAGTGGACCCAACCTTTACCCCACTGCTTTCTTCTCCCCACTCGACCCGATCATCCCCAAATCACAAAAATTTTGATCAAGGTCGTCGTCTCAATTAAAAATAACTTCAAAAACCATAGATAGTTAGAGGAAGTAAGGGTCAAATCCACGATGAGTTTCAGTTAAATTGTGTCAAAATAATCAACGGAAAATTTATTGCTTGTAATTGTCACGAAAAAGATTTAACCAAAGATTAAACAAAAGGATTGAAACCTTATTAATTAAAACGAAACTCTCAATGAGAAAAGTAAGGTACTCCTGCTTTAGTTGTAGGACAGTTCAAATTCATATACTTTTTTTCTTAAAATCCTAATTCAATTACTCAGATGAAGTTAGGGTTTATTATCTTGTAACATATAATTTTGGGTATACAATATGTTCATTCAACTAGTTGTCTTACTAACTAAGTCTAATTGGATTAGGAATAATCAGTGAATTGACAATAAAATGTCTTGCAATTACCTATTACAATCTTCAAACGTTGTTTGATGATTGAATGAAATTGATGATGATCCACTGATTGAATAATCTTCAAACGTTGTTTGATGATGAATCCAATGAAATCTCACATTCAATCCACATTGGAGTGGCTACAACCATGTTTGGAGAAGGTTTGAATGTGTTTGTAAGCCTCCAAAATCAGGAAAATCATAGGAGAGAAGAGAGTTTTCAATTATGGTTTTGTCTCCTTTAAATATGCATTAAAATCCTAATTCCCGAGACACTTTCTACAACACACTTGAAGATGGCGTCTTAGACACCAACTCCAACACCATGGAGTTATAGATTGTTGTTATGGAGTTTTAGTGACTTCAATGCTGGTCAATTTTTAGCTCTAATTTATATGTGTAATTTACTTTAAAAAATATTTGTGAAGAAGCAAAGGTAATGGAAAAGAGCCCATTTTACAAGGGTTAATAAATAACAGAGGTGTGTTGTCAGGGGCCAAAACCGAACTAAATCAATAAGGACAAAATAAGTTAAAAGAATTCTTTATGTACTCGAACAAAAACCAATTTGTAGTTTACTCCACACATATCAAGCCACACCTAAAAAATGACAATCTTATTGGTTTCTTTTGAGCCAAAGCATATACGTATGCAACTTTCATCACCTTTAACAAACTACACAATTTATTTTCCAGAAACAAAAAGTGCAACATTCAATCTACCAAAAAGGCTGCAGGATTTATACATTAACCAAATACCATAAAACAAATTAATACCCCACAACCCCCCCAAAAAAAAAAAATCAAATTTAGCAGAAAGAAACCCTGCAAAGAACTCACAAGAAATAAGAAATTCAACATATACAAACAAAAGACAGAATCTTCCATTACCAATATTCAAGATCAGACCACAAGTATTATGATCACAATCAGAAGCACAATCCCTAAGATCACCATAAGCAAGCAAGTCTGCATGGATCAAATATCACACAATCAACATTTTTACAAAAACATATAAACTCAAATTCTTTCTTTTAATATAAAGAAAAAAAATTATATACCATAGAAGAGTTTGATCTTTGAGTCTTTGATGCTTTAGCAAGATGGGATTTTCCCTGTAAAGTTGCAGCATGAGAGTTCTCGATGTTTGACCCAATATCATCTGAAACAAATTCCTCACATCACAACAATAAGAATTAACAAAAAATTAAGAAGTGAAAAAGGGCAAATGTGGAAATTATACTTACCGATCATAGTTCCTTGTTCATGAACCAAAACAGCAAGATCTTTAAATATTTCATTCACCTCACCAATTTGGTTCTGAATCTCTTGTATTCCCTGATCTCTTTCCTCAATTATAGCCTCATTGAATGCAATCTCATTGTCCAATAACAACACTTCCTGTCTGCTAATATACTAATAATAATTTAATTATAGTAATAATAATCTATATATTAATAATGGGTGAAAGCAGAAAACTTGCCTTTTAGATTGGACAAGAAGGGCATGCTGTTCTGGACTTCTGCCTGAGCTTGCATCCACTTCACCAGCTTCATTACTGCAGATCATTTGCAAAAACTTACAGATTATTTGTTCATTAAGCCACATCATAAGGGCAAATTTGGTAATTGAAGGTTTAAAAGGCAACTAACCGTGAGGAGTGAATAGCTTGAGGAACAGCAGGAGAGTAAGCTGTCTCTCTTTCAGCTGCAAGGCGTTGTGCTTTTTGAAATTCTTTTAAAACTGCTTGAAAATCTTTAGCAAGTTTAGCATCTGTTATCTTTTTGCTGGCCTGTATAAAAATGAAAACATTCAATCACCACAAGTTTACACAAATTCTAAACAATCTTGAGGATTATGTGTCTAAGGGGAAGAGGGAGTTTTACTTACACTAACTTCAGCACGATGATCTGTTTCACTGGCTTGCTTAAGTTTTTCAGATGTATCCTTCACCAGTTGCCCAATATGTAGTCTTGTTTTATGCCTACCATTCAGAGAAGCTCAGAGTCAGAAACCCCAAAACCAATACTCAATGAAAAGACATGAAATTTTTTGAATAAAGTATTGTACTTTAACATGATCTCATCGTTCACCTAAAACTCTACAGATCTTTCATAAATTCTGCTTTTTTATAGTTTATTTAGCTTCAGAAAAATCGTGATTACCAAAAGCTCCCAGTATGAATGTATGATCATGTTGAAATGGATCATTTCTCATTCAAATTGCTATCAAGAGCTAATCCCTTATGATTTAAGATTATATCATATTGCTTTACTCGACTGTAGAATCCTAGCTACACAAACTATGATCAAATATCATTTCGTGACATAATTCGATTATAAAAACTACTGACCTGAGCCTAATTATACACCAAAACATGTATATGAGTCAAAAAAACAGATACTAAAATGTTAAATAGATACCAGCTTCGAAACCCTAAAATGACCGTAAACGAAAAAGGAAAATTCAATCCGACGTACAGCTTTTCACGGAGCTCGGGGGTGTCTTTAGGGGTACCAAGAGTATTTACTAGCCTCTGAAACGTAGAGACAGCAGTATTGATCTGGAAGATTCCAGAAGCAATAGCTTGGGTTGGGTCTTGTGGCTTCATGCCCGTGTAGCCCGCGCGTCGAGAATTGAGCGGGCGACCCGCTTCAATATCTTGAAAACTCATATTAAATCCCTCGAATGAACCCTAAATTGAACAATTTTGATTTCAATTATGGAACGAAGAACAATTCCAATCGGGACAGAAACTCTACCGATCCGAGAAGGGAGTGATCGTAAGAGAGTGAAACTCAAGGTTAATCGGAGGTTGGGTTGGTGAAAGAAATGGCAACAACTGATGTGGGAGAATTCAAATGGACCCGATGATAATTTAGAGGTGAAGGGGATGTGATGGGGAATAGCCAAAAGGAGGCACAGGGTGTCGACTGCATATAAGAACTTGTTTTAAAAAAAATATCATCACTTTCTATGTCAAATTAAAAAAGGAGTGATAATGATATATTGACCACATCTTTTATGACGGAATATAACAAAATTGTTATAAGTATGATTTTCACAAACCAAAACAATTTTTTTTTTTTTTTTGGTAGTTATTTGTAAACGTCGTTCCATACGATAAACAGGTTCGGAATGATGTTAGTTTTTTAGAAAATATGTCGTTCCATGTCTAATACATGAAAAACCTTAGTCTTTACTCCCACAAATAATGTTAGTTTTGTAGAAAATATGTTGTGTATGAAACTTAACTTTTGTGTTATTTGGTAGCAAATGCCTTAATTTATAAGAATTGCTTGTAAAAATATTACTAATAACTCAAAAGAAACATAATAACTTATTGAAATTAATACTTACGTATTACAACTAGAAATGAATGCCTATATGTTCTTTTAATTTTCCTATGAGGACGCATGTAGGTTTAATAACCAATTTATCGAATCAGATATCTACAAACGAATATTACTTGATTGTTTTGACGAACAAATTTTCTCAAAAATATTGGAAAAAACTTACCCGTCTTTCGTGCCCCAAAAATAATTTTTGTGGTGACAATATCCTGTTAGAAATTTAAAAAATATTCTATTAACAATGAGGTTTTCCTAACAGATGCTAAAAACACTAGTGGTCCTAAATATGATGAAGTTGTTAAAACATGTGTATGTTGTTTGAGCACGACATTATCATCATTTTGTGCATAGTGCTTCCAGTGATGACCTTTTTATTTCTTTTCCTTAAAAAATTCAGGTCAAATTGTTCTGACAAACCA
Organism: Lactuca saligna; assembly: GCF_052625555.1. Lineage (NCBI taxonomy): Eukaryota > Viridiplantae > Streptophyta > Magnoliopsida > Asterales > Asteraceae > Lactuca > Lactuca saligna. The sequence continues at coordinate 153,142,871 of NC_136422.1, forward strand.
TTTTTTAAAAAGAGAAGTCAAATCTTATTTACTTTGCAAGTGTTCAATTAAAATGATAACAATAACATGCTTCGTCTAACTAACAAATTTACCACTGGAAAGCTTGATAAAGAAGCTTCAAAAGCATCTGAACAATCAATTGAATATACAAAATCCATAACAAGCTTCAGAATTAGGGGAATATACAAATTCATCTGAAACACTCAATTTCAATGATTTTTCACTCACTTTTTCTAGTTATTCATCATCATCCATTGCATTATATCATTCCGAATCACCCCATCCAACTGAAAACGTCTGTAGTGAGTATTATTAATTCCAATCTGTGGCCTCATCATCATACCAATACTTGGGTATGGTGAATGCCAAGTTTTTCTTGAAGTAAACAGATGCTTATTGTTTCTTGTTTCATTGCTGATTGGAGTTGGTTTATGGTGAAAAGAGTTGGTTGAATAGCTTTTGGTTGTTGTTTTCTGTGGATTACTATTATTATTGTTGCTGGATTTGGAATTGGAATTGGAATGGGAATGGGAATGGGGATGGGGATGGGAATTGGAATTAGGATGGGAATGGGGATGAGAGCGTATCTGGGCAGCTGGTTTCATTTTGTCAAGCCATCTGAGGATCCAATTACCAAGGTTTCTACCAACTTCAATGTCTCTTTGTTGTACCTCACGATGAACCTTTAGTGCCACATCAAATATGGATCGTGTTTTCCTATATCATATAACAAACAAAGCAAACAAGAGCTTGATTTAGTTAATCTGATAATAAGAAATAAGCTTCTTCTCATGGATACCAAATATAACAGGTTCATGAAGTCTCTGTTCATCAGATTTATAGATGCATAAAGCAAAATGGCCCAGTCAATAAGAAATGAAGAAAAAAGTGCCTACTATAATAACAATTCATCAGAAGAAATGAATTTAGGACAGTAGGAAACGAAACCCCAAAATTACATTCCTAGTGTATGATCAAAATTAATTAAAGCAAAATACATCGATCGATTAACTTCGAGAACAAGTAGCATATTAGTAAAGGCAGATCGAAAGAGCGTCCAAATCACAGAAATATACAAGAGATAAGTTAATATACGTATATACAGATATAGGGATGAAGATACCTTTGAAGGAATTGACGAATCTTAGGGCGTGTAGGACCAACAAGACGTCGTTGAATTCTGAGAGCAAGCTTGTATGTCCTCTTCAATCCCAAAAAATACGCTGTTCCCAATGTGATCTCCCATAGCACCATTCTTTCTCTCTGCTGATATGTGTAACTGTTTTGTATGTAGTAAAAAGCTAGGGTTAATTCTCCGTGAAAGTGAAAGATATGAATATCTATTATATGTATGGAATTGGAAGCATCAGATCGTGACATCTGAACGCAGTTTCTGCCATTTTCGTTTACAGGTCGGAGAAATAAACGATGTGGAAAAAGCCCAGAGAAAGTTCTCGTGTCCCTTTGCTACCCAATTTTGTTCCAACTATAAACGGTTTCTTGCGGATAAATTAGCAAACATTGAGGAGATGTATATTAAAATCAGTTTAGTTTATCCTTACCACAATTAAAATCAGTTTATATTAAAATCAGTTTATTTAGTTTATGGGAAGTGATTCGTACACAATAATTTTTTGCCGTACACAACAATTTATGCATTATAGAGTTGTACAATACAATACTTTAAAGCACAAATTGTTGTGTGCGGAGAAAAAATGTTGTGTACAAATCAGTTCCCTTAGTTTATCCTTACCACAATAATCTGATTTTTAAGGATTTCTATACAAACACTTAAATTTAACTTATACTGATTTTTAAGGATTTCTATACAAACACTTAAACTTACCTTATTATGATCGGAATAACCAATAAACAAGAAACACTTTCTTTTTTCCCTATTCAAACAACTCACCAGTTTTGATCAATTTCATACTCCTTATTTCACTTGTTTGATATTGATTGTTTTTATTAAGGTGTTGTTCACTTCGAATTCATGAAGTCTGCAGATCATCTCTGCAACCTTCTGGAGTAGAAGAGGTGAAACAAACGGTTGCAGCCTATAATAAAAAGCAATGTTTGTTTTTTAACATTTGCAGACTGTTTCAGTAAACTGAAATTTAAATAAACTAATTTTATAAAATGAAAATAGTTCTTATTACCGAAATTTTGATAATTCTAGTATTAAAATATTGAAAAAAATAATACTAAAAAAACATCTAAAAAAATAAAAATATAAAACTTTTTAAAATAAAATCTTTAAAAAAATGTAAAACAAGCTATCAGTTTTATTCTTAAAAGAAACTAATTTTGAAAAACATAAAAAAAGAAAATAATAAAAATAATTAAGAAAATATTGCAAACAATATCTACAAAGTTCGTAAAAAATTACATACATTAAAAAAAGATGCATCTAGAACTGAAAAATATTATTAACAAATATAGAAAAACAAAAAAGAAAATGTGATTTCGTCATTTGGACTGTTATTTTGGGGTTAGAGGTGTGAGTTCATCAAAGGTAGAAAACAAAACAAAAAAAAAAAAAAAAAAATCAAATCTTGCATTTTGGTATGATGAGATCATAGATGACATTTGAGCATCATCGATTTCCTTTGCTCCATTTGCAATTTCATATCATTTGTCCCATCTGCAATTTACTTCAGTTTCATTTGTGATTTCCTTTTATCAACTGAGATCGTAGAAATGTGTAATACATCGCCTGTATAATTTCATGTTATAACACCCATAAAATTCAAGCCAATTTAAAACTTTTTAAATCATTCAAAAACCAATAATTATTGCAAATTTGTTTTCAAAATGGTTTCATATCAGAGTATCCCATAATCAAATCATAAAAATATAAGGAGGTGCACGATCACGCCTTCGCCTTCCCGCAATCATCAAAAGTACCTAAAACAAAATCCACAACTATAAACCCGAAGCTTGGCGAGTTCCCCCAAAAATACCAACGCCACACAAACCATATCAATATCATATAAACAAACAGCATGCATAATGAGTCATCAGCCTGACTGGACCGTCTCGCAGGGCCATCAGTCTATCTGGATCGCTCTCCGAGCCATCGGCACGTCTGGACTGCCTCTCAAGGCCTTTAGACTATCTGGACCGCTCGTCGGGACTTCGGCGTGACTAGTATACCCTAACTGGGTCTGCAGTCTATCTGGTTTGTCCTGGGTATGTTGGCCTTCAGCACAAAGCAGGTCCACATCAACCCAACCCCCAATCAAACAATCATGTGCACATAAATATCATACACTAGCATATATAACAGTCAAACCGATCTAAAAGATCACTAATCATATCAACATCATATAACCAGGATACCAACCTAACCAGTCACTAACATAGCATTATCCTATATAACAGGATACCGACCTATGAGGTCACTAAGCATATCACCATCCTAACTACCATGTTTTAAATCAATAAGCGTATCATGCAATAAATCCGGATACAAATCCGAAAAGGGTCGACATTGGTGCCTTCAACCCTGTTAATATAGTGAGGACAACTCACCTCACAGGTAGCTCGGGATGATAAATGTCAAACTCCCCAAATGCAACTCCAAAATCAATCCCCTACATCCACCAATGATCCACTTTCATAAATTCCCAAATTACCAAAATACCCCCAGAAGTCAAATTGGTCAACTATTGGTCAAAATCGAAGTCAACGGTCAAGGTCAACAGTCCATGTTGACCCAACTCGTCGAGTGTAGCCCACTGACTCGTTGAGTCCTTCCAGAACCTGATAAATCATGAAAAACCTAGTTGACTCGCAGAGTTCCCAGGCAACTCGTCGAGTCCATACGATGTCCAAATATCGGGAAAACCCTAACTGACTCATCGAGTCGTCTCACTGACTCGTCGAGTCCATGCAGAAACCAACAATGACCAATCTTCATCTGAATCGTCGAGTTGACCATGCAACTCGTCGAGTCCCTTTAGTCAATTTCTCATTTAGACATTTTTAAGTTACCCCAAAAGCTCCAAATTGTAGATCTAGCTTCCTAAGGCATAATTATCACGTAAAGTTGCAAACTTTACGTGTATGAAAGGTCTTAAAGCCCAAGACCAAGCTAAACAATAAGTTCTAGATAAGGAGAAGGCCATTACTTGCTAAAGACTAGAAATTTATGACTATAAGGGGCTTGAGGAGTCCAGATCTAAAGTTACAACTTCAGATCATGCCCCAAACCAGAAATAATTCCACATCACACTAGAAATAGCCCTAAATGTAACACTCGATTCCTGGAACGCAGTTAATTCAAGCATTTATTGTGTTTTTCTCTGGGAATCGACGAGTTGGAGGCCCAACTCGTCGAGTAGAGTTGAGATCCGCGGACAGTCTAAGTGACCTACTCGATGAGTAGGTGTTGTTTGAGTAAAACCCTAAATTTGAGGTTTTGCAGCCTATTTAAACGCCGATAGGCACCGATCTGAGTTAGAGTTTCAGGTGGATGATATGGTGCTTCTAAAGGTCTCGCCTTGGAATGGTGTGATTCGCTTTAGGAAGCGGGGGAAATTGGGTCCCCGATACATTGGGTCATTCAGGGTTATTGCCAGGGTTGGCAAAGTGGCATACAGGTTAGAGCTTCCGGAGGAGCTTGGTCGGATCCACAACACTTTCCATGTTTCGCAGTTGCGTAAGTGCATTGTGGATCAGGAGGCAGTGGTGCCATTGGATGATATTCAGGTTGATGAGCGCCTGAATTATGTGGAGAGGCTTGTGGCCATTATTGAGAAGAAGAAGAAGAAAGTTTTGTGGAATAAGGAGATACCTTTGGTGAAGGTACAGTGGGAGCATCGGAGGGGATCTGAGTGGACGTGGGAGTCGGAGGCAGAAATGCGGGAGCATTACCCAACATTGTTCATCGTACCGAACTTCGAGGGCAAAGTCTAATTCAATTGGGGGAGAGTTTTAACGCCCCGATTCTCAGGTATTGATTTAAATAAGAATTCTTTTGTTTCCAAGGTCTACTCGACTAGTTGGTTGCCTTACTCGTCGAGTAGCAGCGGGTTGGTTCGTGAATTTAGTGGCCTACTTGCCGAGTCCAAGAAAGGACTCGACGAGTAGGAGCTGGCAGATGAAACCCTAAATCACGGGGTTTTGCACCCTATTTAAAGAATCATATGTCCCTTTGGCTTCTTTACAGCCCCTTGAGAGTGCAGAGAACCCTAATCCGTGTTGTGATTCATTTTAGTGTGTTTTAAGCTTGAAAAGATTATCCTTGGGAAGAAGAGCTTGGAGGGCAAGAGGCTAGAAGCAAGGAAAGTGTGGGGAATCAAAAATCTACCTATGTTAGCATCCTTTAAAGGTATAAATTCACCACCTTTACCTCATTTCTTTCTAGACCTCTTTTGGGTGAAATTTAGGGTTATTTTGGCTTGGTTGTGATGATATTGTGGTGTATGATCTAGATCTAAAGTTGTAACTTCAGATCTGGACCCTTATTGGGATTTAGATTCAAAAAGTTTGAGCTGTTGTCATGAATGAAGCCTCCCTTGAGTGTAAACCCCCTTTATAAGCTTGGATTTGTTATTTAGAGCCTTTTTAGCCATGCATGCACGTAAAGTTTGCAAATTTACGTGATAAGCAAGCATAGGGAAGTTGGATATGCTATTTGGGGCCTTGGATGGCTCAAAAGGTGCCTGCATGGTTAAAGGACTGAAGGGACTAGACGAGTCACATAGTCGACTCGGCGAGTCACATGAAGATAGACATAGAACTCGACGATTTGGATGATCAACTCGGTGAGCCCAATGAAGATTGTCATAGACTCGACGAGTTGGATGAACAACTCGGTGAGTCGGTTAATGTTTCCCCAAATTGATGAATGTGTGCGAAAATTTCGAGTTGCAAGAAGGAAAACCCGATGAGTGGCCTTAGGGATTCGATCGCGAACCAAAGGAACTCGACGAGTCACTTCAGGGACTCGGCGAGTTGACGAGTATTCCGAGGAACTCGATGAGTAGTCGAGGGTACTCGACGAGTAAGGGTCAACATGGATTGGTGACCTTGATTGTTACTTTGACTTTGACCGGAGGGTTGACTAGTTGACTTATGGGGTACCTTGGAAGATTGAGAACTTACGAGTATGGGTCTATTATGATAATAGGTGGTGGAGTTGCGGTCGTGATCTGAGAGTTGGAGTTTAGTTACTGATCCGACATTCGCAAGGTGAGTTATCCTCACTATACTAAGGGGTCTAAGACACCAAGGCCGACCCACTGGATTTGATATCCTAGCAGTTATTGATATGCTGAGTTGAGTTAGTGATGTATGCCAGTTGATATGCTAGTCGGGTAGATTTGTAGGACTACCTGTGAAACCTTTACCCAAACGATGGCCCCCGTCATTCAGCAGAGTATGGATGACAACCACAAAATATTATAGACAGTCAGTGGAACACTAGCAGGCTCGCAACTTGTAGGTGTTTGTGAACGATGTGTTCACCGGTGTACTCTAAAAACCCATTGACATGTATTGCGAGAAGGATCTAGAGAATGATACTGTCAGTAAACAAGATAAAATTGTTATTAGATATGGGAGTATGGATTAGATCAGGATTTAAGTATAGTAAATTGTCCATAGTCCGGGAGTATGGATTAGGCACAGTTTTAGATCCTAGAATATGGATCAGGTGAAGAGATTAGTTTTAGATTCGTGAGTAGGGATCAGGTAAAGAGGAAAATTTTAGATACGAGAGTTAGATCGTGTCATTGTGGGGATCGATGGGGTATGATAAGAGTTGTTTTTATATGGTGAAATTATATAAGTTTGTGAGTTATATATATATATATATATATATATATATATATATATATATATATATATATATATATATATATATATATATATATATAACATTGTGGGTTGAAAACCCTATATGCTCACCAGGCTCCCAAGCCTGACCCACTCAGTTTTGTTTGTATAACAGGTATCAATACAAAGACATATTTCACTGAGAGATTAAAGGAGATGTAAATCACTAGTGTAAATAAATGTATGTTATGTTTATGCTTATGTGTCTGTATCGGAACATGACATCCCGAGATTTTGTTATATAATGAAAATACATTTCTTTAAGAAATGCTTTGATAAATTCTTATCATATTTTGTTTTGGGAATAAATTCCGCAACCGTTTTCTTTGAAATATTACTCTGATTTTTTTAAAAAATAAAGCATAAACAAATCGGTCTTTTCTGGCCGTGAATTTGGGGATGTCAGAATTGGTACCAAAGCATTAGTTTAAGCGAACTAGGAATTCGTAGGAAATTTCTAGACTTAAACTTATAATGCTAAGTAATGATCGTGAGGAGTGTGTTTAAAATATGTTAGGTAGTACACCTAAATTGACACAAGCTATATCAATGCTATTATTTGTTCTAGACTTAAAATATGTTTAAAATGCTTTTATGTGCTAGATGTTATGTGAGATAGCTATATCAATGCTATTATTTGTTCGGATCCATGGTCAGTTGCTGACCGGATCTGGAAATCTTATGTGTTTAGGATTCTAAGCGTACAACTATAATATTAGAACTAGCATGTAAACGTTTTGAAGTGATAAAGATGATTTAAATATCTATCGTGAATAAGGATCTAAATTCACCTTATTCGATGTTTAGATCAAAATGGCAAGCACAAAAAGCGGACTGGAAAATGATAACCCGCAGCCTGAGTTACAAGGGATTGGGAGTGCACCAGAAATAACAGTTGCACCCAAGCCAATCACGATGGCAGGAGTATACACAATGATGTGGATGATGTTGGATCAACAGATGAAAGAAACAAGGTATTTACTTCAACAAAGTAAGGATGAACTTGTTGTGCCAGTACGCCAGGCACCTATTCTTAAGGAAACTATCTGGGTTGCTAAGTCAGTTGAAGAAATGATCGACGACAGGACCGCCGACAAGGTTGAACTTGGAAAAAAGAGGAAATTTGAGGAGTCTTCGAGGTCCAACAAAAGTAACATGTTCTCAAAAGAAAAATGGTGCGGGAAATGCAAAAAGAAAAACCCTGGAAATTGTGGCGAGGAGGTGACATGTTTTAAGTGTGGAAAGCATGGGCATTATGCCAACGAGTGTACATTCATCGAAAGGGTATGTTACGAATGTAATAAGGTAGGGCACTTCAAGCAAGATTGCCCAAAGAAGGAAGAAGCTACAAAGCCAAAGGTACCGCTGAAGCATTATGAGAGATGTGAAGAAGAGGTCACTTGCTACAAATGTGGAAGGAAAGGCCATTACGCCAACAAGTGCACATCTGCTAAGAAGGTATGCTACAGATGTAATGAAGAAGGGAACTTTTCTAGAGATTGCCGAAAGAAGAATGAACCAGCAAAGCCAAAGGCATTCCACATGATCCTCGATGAAGCAGAAATCAAACGCAAGGATTAAAGGATGTAGACTTCATATTTATGTATGAAGTATGTATCAGGAAGTGTAGCCTACTAGAGGCGTAGTATAGGGTGAACTTGAAACTTTGTGTAATCGTTTCAAGAAATAATATAAACCCTAGTTTTGCTAAATGATGTGTTGAATTATTGTGTGATTTTCTTGTATGGTGACTTGGTCGACTGCGGGACAATACTTGGGACGAGTATGAGTAGGTGTGAAAGGTAGTAGATGCATATACTACCGGAAGCACATGACTCGCACTTGGATTAGGGAAAGTCACAAGGTTACCATGAAGTTGGTGATTGATTCCATTTTATTCTGGTATGTCATTACCATTGTTTCGGTAATGACTAGTAAGATGGTTCTTGTTCCGACCCTAGTGGTCATATTTAAATTTCAGTTCGACTACGAGGAGTATGTTATGTGGTCTAGAGGACCAAGTTAGATGTAACATCTGACTTAAGTCAAAAGGTTGAAGTTAATGTGATTGATAGTGTCGCGCTCATTGTTAAAAGAAGTTTGCAGGTAGAAATGCTACATGCTGAAATGTGATTATATCACATTAGAATATGAAGGAAGGTATATTCCATCATGGAATTTAACTTTATTAAAGACCGAGTCTAAGCTTCGCATCGTGCGATGAGAGGTCAATAGAGCACGACCCATCGGTTTGTTATAATAGATAAAGGAAAATATTTATCCTGAGAAGAAGAAGGAGTCCACAATAAGGACTTATTTGGTAACTTGAAGGTTACGATTGAAAGTACAACATAGTACGATAAGCAGATGCAAGATTGGGCATCTTCTATGGTCAAGAAAGCCATAGAGTTAAATACTCTTTCGAGGAAACATAGAAGTTACGGTTATTACCTAGGATGAAGAGATAACATGTGGAATCATTATGCAATCCCTATTTTGTTGATGATTTCGGGACGTAATCATCCTAAGGGGGAGATAATTGTAACGCCCGTAGATCCGGGCTAGTCAAATTAGATAAGCATCAAAAATGAATTTTGATGGAAGATTATTTATAAGGATTAATCTTAACCAATTTCTAGTATATGTCACAAGGTTTCCGTGCATATAAAGAACGCCAAAATCCGAGTTATAACGAAGAAGTTATGACCTGTCGAAGTTTCGCGACAGAACCGGCATGACCCAACGCGACGTAAATAGTGAATTTAAGGTAGATAGAAATCTATCCTTAGTGATCTAAACAAGAGTCGAAGATTTCTTCGATAGTAGTCCAACGATAAAAAGACAGACGAAAACGGAGTTCAGATGAAGGACTTATGAATTTCGAACGAAGTTTTCCTGTCTCGGCCTACTAAAGATAATATATAAGTAATATACTTATAATATATTAAAAATAAAGTCAAAATTATCCAATGGAGTCTAAACAAGAGTTGTAGAGCATAATCTCACCTTCACGTCGATATAAAAAACGTCGAAAATGGAGTTCATATGCGAAAGTTATGAATTTTTTAAGTTCGGGGTGCGAACCCCAATGTTGTGTCAGAGACCACAACGTGGCAAGCAGTTCCTTGATGTGGTCGGTCTTCTGACACCTCCGGGAGTGCCCCAGATGCAACTTAAGATTACGCATGCTGTGATGACGAAGCCCACGATGTGGCAAGGGCCAGTTTTGCCCTATAAATAGATTTGAAGGGCCAGCCGAGTTCGGTTGCTCATTCTCTCATATCTCACCCATATTACTGTTGGGTTTTGAGCATTCTAACACTCCTAAGTGTACATGCAACCCTAAATACATTGGATCTATGTTTTCTCTATTATACATGCAAATACGAACATCCAAGGTATTATCCTAATCTAGCATACAAAATAATGAATATAATAAGATAGAATACATACCTCTTTAGTGTAGAATGTTCCCAAGAAGCTTGAGTGTCTAGTGACCCAAGTGTGACACCTCAAATGGTTCACACAACACCAAATGCACTTGGAATAACTTGAGAGAAACTTGAACACTTCTAAAATCGGCTAGCCCTGCTCTTCCTAATTTTTGTGGCCGATTTGGTCAAAGAATATGATCTTATATAGTTGTTACAATTAGGGTAAACCCTAATTGTCACGGATTTCCATTTCCTTGGATCCATGGGTTCAAATACACCATGGAGCATCAATGGAGTATCATATGGGTTTTATCCCAACTTGATAATCCATGGAGCATTAGCCCACTATACAAGTATGAATGATTTACATAATCAACTCATATATTTAATTAGTTTTCTTTTGATCACTTAATTAATTATAGATTAATTCTTGATCAATACTAATTAAATAATCTTATTAATATATTATAACTTATCATATATTAACAAACCTTAAGTGTTAATTCTCTCATTATAGTCTATCCAAATGCATGATGCCATGCAACCCAAATGGACCATGCCGGGTCGGGTCAAGTCTTACCAATTATAGTTATGGACTTAGACATTAATCCAACAGTCTCCCACTTGGATACGTCTGAAACTATTATTGCGTATGACTTCAATAACCGACTGGAAATCGTAGCTCTCAAAAGCTTCCGTCATTCTCTGACCCTGCCGATGATCTCTGACCTTTGTCAATGAGTTGTCCATTAGATAAGGGATCATATATTCCTCCATTCTAGATATCATATGGACCGAGACATGGATTATAAATCATTCTCTCTGTCCATTTGTTGTTTCCCGATTTCCGATTTATAACGACTGACTGATTGAACAAATCAAATCAGTCCTAGCTTGGTCAAGCACTCACATGTGTCATCGCTAAATCATCGAGGGGCCCACAAATATCACTTTTATCCCGAAGGTAAAAGGAATGGATAAACTTCGACTCATATGGCTTGTTCTGCTACTTGTTGAATCATACACAAAGACACGTTTTATAACATCGAGTTACCAATGCCGTTTCGTGCAATCAATGTATAACCAACTCATAGTAACAACTCATATCTCTAGGTTTGAAGAATATAAGATATTATCGTCTCATGATCACTCGTGATAAAATCCATGAAGTGATTCAAATGAGCGCGGGTTGAATCCAATACTCAGAACTTATGAGCACTCATGAGTGTTGTAGCACAACTTCATCCACCAACTTGGACCTCTACAAGCCAACTCATGACAGTCTTGATTCATATCTACTTCCAACATATGACCGACTGTGGATGGTTTAAATAACTTAGTCATTCTGGAAGAATAACCAAGTTATTATGGAAGTCAAAACATGCAAAGTGAAACACAAGAATAAATAAATCAAATATGGTATCAAACCCTATGAATATAAATAGACCACTTCTATTTATCACCATACTGATTACTCATTATTCATTGTTTCGATTTTATCAACTTTATACTTGAATTAAAACACTAGGTATCTCATGCTCCAAGCATGTACACTATGTTTTCCTAAACAATAGATTTTCCATACACCAAGTATGCACTCTATGTTTATCTATGATCCTTACTTTGTGAAATAAACCAATTGACCAAACTTTCAATGATTTTAATTTCACACTCCCAAATCGACATCCTGTTAGGATTTAAACTTAAATGCCCTACCCTCTTGAAATGAATGTCTACAAAGTTACAAAGACTTGTCAACAACCATTACAGGGTATTCCAATGAAGACCTACTCCATGGATACAAAGCCTTATGTTCAAAGTATGCATTGCTTTGAACATGCTTCTTACACTAAGTTCTTTCTAATCTTACACATATTGCTTCTATCTATAGAGACAACTCTATATTGCCATTTTGACTACTACTTCTGAACAAGAGTTGCCTCTTTTCAGACTATGTCAATATGACCCTTCCAAAATTCACACTATACTTCCAACTGTCCTTGAGCAACCAATCTTTTGTAAACCTTAGATTGTCCTCGATAATTGCGTAATCACTTTAGTCATATCTAATTCTAGACATTTTCCTCCTTAATGTCCCAAGGCATTTGGAAATTTAGAAAGAATAAATATTATAGAACAAGTAATCGATCTTGTACCCAAAGTAAATGGGACACGATTCATGAAGTTTCACATAAAGATATGGTTCTAGACCAGTCTTTTGCCATGATAATTTTTTGTTTGCCATATTCTTAAAATTTTACTATGAAAAGGGATGTCGTAATCATAATTGAATTTTGAGAACGCAATATATAGAATTTTCTTAAGTTGAACCAATCCAACATGAAATTCATATATATATATATATATATATATATATATATACATATATATATATATATATATATAATCTTGACTAAAGGTGATTAAAATCTCAATATAAGCTCTTTAGAATGATTATAAACTCAATCTAAGCTTTTCATAATTGAAATGAAGTGTGTGTGTGTGTGTGTGTGTATATATATATATATATATATTCTTGACTAAAGGTGATTAAAATATCAATATAAGCTCTTTAGAATGATTATAAACTCAATCTAAGCTTTTCATAATTGAAATGAAATATAATTTCCTCTCCCTTAATTATAGCAAAACAACTTTTTCAACCCCTGCAACCTCACGAATTAAAACTTTTGTTTTCTATAATTAACATTGCTAACTTGCAATACTTATCATAATTATCATGCTCCCACTAACATGATGATTATTAGCATAACACTTATGCTCCCACTAGCTTTGACATGTACTCAGAAATCAACTATTGACTTTTTTACCAAAGTTCAGATTTATGATACTAGATTGCTTTGATAAGACTTTATCAAAATCATACACCTTATCTTAGATAGCTCTTAGGTGTGTCTAAACAATTTCAGAACTATGAATAGGGATTCCATAATCATAGTCTTAATTGTTTAGACATTTGCTATTTCTCATAAGTCCATGTTAGTGTGCCTACTAACAACTTTGAGAATGCAAAGATTACTATCTACTTACAAATCTACTTAGTGGAAGTGTTTCCTCACCATCATTTCCATGAATCAGAGAGAAACCTTATGAAACTTAGATTTTTATGGTGTATGAGTTCCTACCCATATGAAATTGTCAAAACCTTAGTCACAAGACACGAATAATGACACATCCAAACACATATGGACCGAACTTATGTAATTTTAACTTCTTGCCACCTGGCAGTACGGGGCCTGTCATTGCTCCCAAGTTGTTATGCAACCAATTGAGAACTCTAAGAACTCATATGCAAAGCCAACCTTAACTGGAATGGGCACATAATATGTCAACACGATAGGTTATAAACCTCAAGTCGTGTGCTAGTGAAGAACCTCAGGTTTTATTCTTGATTAGTTCTTGAGATTTTCAAGACCTTTAAGACTCCCAATGTCCTCTTGACATATAAGACTCTCTTGTCACATATTCAAGGGATAGAACGGATTCTTTATCAAGACAAACACTTCACACAATTGGTCTAAGTTGGTCTCTGTTTTATCCAAAACATCACAACTTACCAATTTCAAATGTACAAGAGTAGATAACCTTTTACTCTTACATTTGACTAGTGTTAATAAACCTTCTTTAAGATATGTCACTCAAGTTACAATCTTGGAGTATGACTCTAAGAATTGTTTTGGAACATAGTATGACTCATCTTCTTGATTTGACCACTTCAAATAGCTCCTCTTCTTAGCTATCAGAATGCACTTAGAGGATGAACTGTGATAAGGTCTCTTAATCATTAAGATTATCATATAACATGATACTAAAGTACTCTCCCATCTTTTAAGATTTGAGAAACTTTTATCCTTCTACCTAATTTCATTCTTCTCATTCGTTCTGCCATACATCGAAAATTTTACAATGTATCAGAATTACACTTAAGCCTGTAAGTATAACCATATTTACTAAACCTTAGTAAATCATGACGAATAGTCTTATCCATCTTTTGTGGTGGACTTTGACAAGTGCACATGAATGTGTACTCGATCCCTTAGTCCTTTACTTGACCCACACATCTATGTGAACAAGTAATTAGTCTTAATTTTCCAATGCTTGAAAGTTCTCATTCATCATACTCTACAACTTGCATGATTCCAAGTTTCGGTCCAATTGAAACTTGGGTGATGAGAAATTTTCTTTATTTGGTAAATTTAGACACTACCACAAATGAAAGAATCAAAAACATTTTCCATTATTGCCATCAATGAATCATATAAACAACAATTTCTTTCACAAATGCCATTGTAAGGATACTTAAAATAATTTTTTTTATTTTAAAACTTTGTGGAAAAACTTATCCTTAAAATCCATATGAAAACTTTGTTGTTATATATTCCTAAGCAATGTGTCATACTCCTGAGTAACAACTTCAAAATCCTGATGCGATTGAAGTCCATCTTCGCGATCAGAAGCAACATATACTTTCCTTAAGCTTTCTCTCCTTTTCTTTGATTCTTATAACATCACCATGTGACTCAGTCACATTATGTAATAAGAGTCTCTAAATTGGAGCTTAAGAGAGTTAGACAATGGACTTTACCTGAAGTAGAGTCAAACTTATTGACTTTAACATTCTTAGGTAAGTTTGGCAACTTCATAACCAAAGCCCCTTCCTTTGGCAATTTAACATATGGGCTCTTTGATAATGGTACATGGGACTATCACAGACTTAGCATTTCCCTTTACCATTTGGTCAACCGAGTTAACTATGGCCAATCCCTTTCCATTGGGTAGAGAATGTTTCTTTTTCTGGATTTCCAGTGTCATCATTGTCAATGTCCATAAAGTTTTGGAAGTCGATCTTTTAATCAAATTTGCTTTACTAGCCTGTTTCATGTCATAGTCTGTTTCATAGGAGTCCCAAAGGAACTCACTATGTGACTTAGAAAGTGATTTAACCACCAAATTTCTCAAGACTTTGACACCCAACTCTCCCGGCTTGTCATTATGTGACTTCATCTCCAAGATGTGATCATACCTAGACCTTTCCTTGCCAATAGGGCTTGAGTGACCTTGAACTTGTGGGTTAGGGAGAATAATTGGAGGAGGTGAAAGAAGTAAGGTTCCAAGAGATTTGGGAAGATCATAAATGTATGAACTTAGACATCTTTTGGGAGATATTCAAGTTTAGTTGATTTAAAAGTCCTTAATATAACACCCAATATGAAATATTAAGGCTAGGATCCTACAAACTATTTTATAACTCGGAAGACGGATGCCGTAATCCAAGCTATAAAATATTTGAAGGTAGGTGAATGACGATTCACCAATTTCCACAATGGAAAAATGAAATAATTTATTAAGTTTTAATTGGATTTGAAACTCCTAGATCTTTTGAGATTCATTGAACTTTTCAATGGCATGTTTCAATCTCGAGTGTGCGCTTCAGGTTTTGTGACTGGGATGCCGAGGATCACAAAACAAGGTGTGAAGTAACCATGCAAATTACTTGGTACTCTTAAATGTTTATCACCCAATCGATGTGTCGGTAAACCACACACGCTCCACCGACCTATGATTAAACTTTAAGAAACCCTTTGCCTACCTTGTTAAATCAAGCTAGTGTGCCGGTAAACCACACACGCTCCACCAACCGACTTAATGTAACGCCCGCAGATCCGGGCTAGTCAATTTAGAGGCAATATGGGTTGAAAATGACTTTTCGACAAAAGATTATTTAGAATAAATAATCTTAACCAAATTGTAGAATATGTCACAAGGTTTCCGTACATATAAAGAACGCCGAAATCCGAGTTATAACGAAGAAGTTATGGCCCGTCGAAGTTTTACGGCAAAACCGGCACGGCACCGGGAAGCGTAAATAGTGAATTTACGATAGAGCGAGATTTATCCTTAGCAATCTAAACCAAAGTCGTAGAATATGTTAAACTAAGAGCGTCGATAAAAAGAACACCCAAATCTGACTTCGTATGAGGAAGTTATGATTTTTCTAAGATTCGGCTTAGCAGTGCACGACCCGAAACTCGAATTTTAGTTCGAGCGGTTTTTGGCTTACGTGACCTAAATGAGAGTTCAAGATCTCATTAATAGGAACTCAACGGTAAAAATACAGACGAAAACGGAGTCGGTATGAAGGAGTTACGAATTCTTCGCGGTCATTTAACAGTCTAAACGCCTCGTACTGTTAAATTTAAGATCGGTCGAGAATTAGCCAACGGAGTCAAAATGAAAGTTGTAGATATTATTTTTACCTACGCGTGGATATAAAGAACGTCAAAAACAGAGGTCGTATGTGAAAGTTACGGATTTTAGAAGTCGGAAGTGTGCTATGCGAAAATGGGTGATGTGGCACAATCTTGGCCATTGCTTTCTCCCCAAGTCTTGCCACTAGATGGTGACATGTGGCACCAAGTTCAGCCATTTTCACCCTATAAATACCACCTCTCCCACCCTCATTTTCTTCACACCTTTCCCATTCTTTCTTCTCTTTACTCTCTCTCTAGAACCTCTCTCTAGCCCCGAAATCCCCCGAAAAGCCTAGGGAACCTCCCTAGCACGAGGCGGAAGCCCCGGAGTGCTCGACGGCTCCGAGAAGAAGAGCTTTTCGGCTCGGAAACGCTGCTCCAAGCAAAGCCTGGTTTTCTATAAAACCCGTTGTAAGTGAGCTACGCCTACGCTATTTTTAATATAGTTTTTATTTAATTATATTAACGTTATTAAGAACATATAATAAATACTTGGGCTATTATTATGGGTTATATAAGTATTTTTTTAACGCTTATATAATAGTAATAATAGCTAGACTATTAATTAGTCTCGGCGAATAATAGACTAAAATCTATTGGTGATAATACTAGGTTTCGTCGAAAGAAATTATTTTAAAGTAAACGAAGCGCTGTCCGAGTACCGAGTCACCACCTTCTCAGGTGAGTGCATGGTCCCTTTCATCTTACACATAGATATGAAGTATTTATTATATAATTTACGTGTTGTGAGTGCATAGTCTCTTTCATCTTACACATAGATATGAAGTATTTTATATAAACTACGTGCTATGTGTGCATATTATCTGAATACTTGCTGTCTATGCTGGATGAACGTTTTATACATGTTTTAAAGGATTTAAACTGTATACGTATTTTATATATACGAATATGTTGGGTATGATGATGGGTAGATAAATGATGATAGATAGAAGATGATGTGAGTATACATTCGCAGCTATAGACTTAGTGCCTATGGGACAAACACCGGTAGCTATGGACTTAGTACCTGTTAGACGTTGGTAGCTATGGATTTAGTACCTGTTGAACATTGGTAGCTATGGACTTAGTACCTATTAGATAAAGACTGGTAGCTATGGATTTAGTACCCGATGAATAGACTATAGCAGCTATGGAATTAGTGCTTTATGAACGAACATTGGCAGCTATGGATTTAGTGCCAGTCCTAGAACCCTGGAAGTAAGGGACTTCGGAATAAACGAATGAAGAATAGATGACTCTTAGGATAAATCCTTAAAGAGTAAAAAAAAAAAGATAACGGGGATGGGTAATTGGGTCGATTCTTTGATTGAACATAATAATTATATTATTGTGGGTTGAAAACCCTATGTACTCACCAGGTTTCCCAACCTGACCCACTCAGTTTATTTATATCACAGGTGTTGATACGAAGTCACTTTACACTGAGAGATTTAAAGAGATGTAGATCACTAGTGTAAATACATGTAAGTTCTGTTTATGCTTATGTTTCTGTATTAACGATGACATCCCAAACGTTTTAAATGAATAAAAATACGTTTCTTCGAAAATGTTTTAATAACGTATTTATCGTGTTTTTCTGGGAACAAATTCCGCAACCTTTTTATAAAATGAAGTACTCTGATTTTTATAAAGCATAAACAAAATCGGTCTTTTCTGGCCGTGAAAATGGGGATGTCACACTTAAGCAAAGTGTCAAGTGTAATTTCATGGGTTAGCACCTTATTCACATTTTCCTAGGTAACTAAGATTGGGAATTATAAGTGTTTAGTTACTTAGTATTTATCATTAATACTTTTAATGAAGGGAGAACTTATAGTCTTTGTCCTACCCGTTCGGCTAACGACCTTCCACCAATCAAGGAAGCGGTGGGTGAGAGTGGACACCCATTAAACTGCTATTTTATAGGTAGTAACCTTATACCCCCCTTATAGACCAGCTTCGTGAATGAGGCATACTAACGGTAAGACTGACTTTTACTCTTATACATATATAAATATTATTAACTTATAATATTATAGAGTATAAGGACTGAGTTTTAATTTTTTACAATTCTAAGGGCTTAACTTGGAATTAAAGTATTCATAAGAGAAAACTTTTTCAAATTACAAAACTTGAGGGCAAGTTTTGAAATTATTCAAAACTAATTAATTCCATAACTTATGAGTTTAAGGTAGTTTTAATTAAAAACTCTTCAAGTTCCATAACTTGAGGACAAGTTATGGAAGACTTTAAACTAATTAATAAAAAAAATAACTTTTTTTATTGTAACTTATGGAACTAATTAAGGTTACATTTTTTTATTATTTATTATTTAATAAAGAGACTCTTGAACCTCCATAACTTGAGGACAAGTTATGGACTCATAAAACCATTTAATTAGAACTAGACTCTTCATTTTGTAACCTTTGCCAACTTTTATGAGTTTTATGAATCTTAAATGTGACTTTTCATATAACTTGAGGACAAGTTACAAAATCACACTTTGGAATCAACTCTTAGATTAAAATGGATTGAAATCAACTATTTCACACAACTTTTCTATTAATCTAAGAACAAGATAATTTAAATCATCAATCTTCAAGAAATTAGCATGAACATACAAAATAATACAAATCTTGAAATTATGACAATTATCTTAGAAATTGGATTAGCATGAACATTATCACATCAAAAAACAAGTTTATAGGTCCAAAAATATCTTAGGGTAATGTTCCTAGTCCAATTCTAGCCAAAACAATCGAATATATGCTGTCAGGGGGTCCAACTCGTCGAGTGCACGAACCAACTCGACGAATTGGATGCATTTTGCCTTGGACTCGGCGAGTATGCTGTGCAGATAACATCAAAACTCGATTTTTTAGCTACTTTTGCAAGTATAACAAGAAAACAAGCCTAGGCTCTGATACCACTGTTGGGTTTTGAGCATTCTAACACTCCTAAGTGTACACGCAACCCTAAATACCTTGGATCTATGTTTTCTCTATTATACATGTAAATATGAACATCCAAGGTATTATCCTAATCTAGCATACAAAACAATGAATATAACAAGATAGAATACATACCTCTTTGGTGTAGAATATTCTCAAGAAGCTTGACTGCCTAGTGCCCCAAGTGTGACACCTCAAATGGTTCACACAACACCAAATGCACTTGGAATGACTTGAGAGAAACTTGAACACTTCTAAAATCGGCTAGCCCTTCTCTTCCTAATTTTTGTGGCCGATTTTGTCAAAGAATATGATCTTATATAGTTGTTACAATTAGGGTCAACCCTAATTGTCATGGCTTTCCATTTCCTTGGATCCATGGGTTCAAATACACCATGGAGCATCCATGGAGCATCATATGGGTTTTAGCCCAACTTGATAATCCATGGAGCATTAGCCCACTATACAAGTATGGATGATTTACATAATCAACCCATATATTTAATTAGTCTTCTTTTGATCACTTAATTAATTCTAGATTAATTCTTGATCAATACTAATTAAATAATCTTATTAATATATTATAACTTATAATATATTAACAAACCTTAAGTGTTAATTCTCTCATTATAGTCTATCCAAATGCATGATGCCATGCAACCCAAATGGAACATGTTGGGTCGTATCAAGTCTTACCAATTATAGTTATGGACTTAGACATTAATCCATCAATTACCTCGATTTACGTGCAAAGAAGTACCCTCGAAGCTCCGGTATCAACCTCGAGACCCGAAGCAAGTCCCGGAGCCCGAAGATCCCAAGAAGAAAAGAGTTCCCGAGCCGAAGCTCTGCCCGCGAGAAGCCCGTTTTTTTGTGAAGATCTTACATATCTACCAAAGAATACTACTTCTACAAGCCGTAGTGCTGTCCGATCATCTTCTGATCAAGTGAGTGTGTGGTCACTTTCTTCTAACACATAAATATTAAGTATTTGCTATGAAATACGTGCTATGTGTATAATATAAAGTTGTTTATATGTGTGGGTGTATAGTCTCTTTCATAAACACAAGTATAATACAAGTATTGTATAAATGTATTAAGTATATGTTAGGGTGAGTGTGTAGTTATTTTCTTCTAACACATAAATACGAAGTATTTGCTATAAAATACGTGCTATGTGTTTATATATTGTTGTTTATTTGAGATGAGTGTGGAATAGATGTTTTATATAGTTTTTAAATGAGTTAAACTGTATATGTATTTTATATATACAAATATGTTGGGTAGAACATGGGTAGATGAGATAGTTGGTGTGTGATAAAAGGATGAGTTGAATAATGAGATGAGAGGTGATATAGATCTTGAGATGAGGGTGACAAGTGGAAAATGAGTGAAACCTTTACCCAAACGATGACCCCCGTCATTCAGCAGAGTATGGATGACAACCACAAACTATTCTATACAGTCAGTGGAACACTAGCAGGCTCGCAACTTGTAGGTGTTTGTGAACGATGTGTTGTAACGCCCGTAGATCCGGGCTAGTCAATTTAGAGGCAATAGGGTTCGAAAACGACTTTTCGACAAAAGATTATTAAGAATAAATAATCTCAACCAAGTTTTATTATATGTTACAAGGTTTCCGTACATATAAAGAGCGTCGAAATCCGAGTTATAACGAAGAAGTTATGGCCTGTCGAAGTTTTACAGCAAAACCGGCACGGCACCGGGAGACGTAAATAGTGAATTTATGATAGAGCTTCTTTTAGCCTTAGTAATCTAAATGAAAGTCATAGAATATGTTAACCCGAGAGCGTCCATAAAAAGAACGCCCAAATCTGACTTCTTATGAGGATGTTATGATTTTTCGAAGTTTCGGCTTAGCGGTGTACAACCCGAAGTTCGAGTATTAGATCGAGCGGTTTTTAGCCGACACAACCTAAACGAGAATCGAAGATCTCGTTATTAGTAGCGTAACGATAAAAAGACAGACGAAAATGGACATCGGATAAAAAAGTTATGAGATTTTAACGGACCAATCCTGTCCCGGCCTGTTAAAAATAGAACTTTAAAAATAAAGTTAAAATTAGCCGATGGAGTTTAAACGAAAGTTGTAGAGTACGTCTCCGCCTACGCGTGGATATAAATAACGTCAAAAACGGAGTTCATATGAACGAGTTACAAATTATAATAGCATATATTACGTATTAATATAAACTATAAATCATATATATGTATTAAAATAATATACATATGTATATATCATTAGAAAGGTATTGACGATGCGGTCATTATAAGACTAATGTTGAGTTCTTTCGACATTAGTTTAGTGCAAATATCGTTAAATCTATTTAAAATAGTATTATGAAGGGGTGTTTAGTTGTTTATATAACTATAAGGTCATCAAGTAATTATGGAGGGTAGTTTTTGTAAATTCAATTACTATAAATAAGAGGTTTGGGCTCTCATATTTCTTGCACCATGCTCTTGATTCAAGAGTCTTTCTCTCCTTATCCCCCGAGCATTTCGGTCCCTCGTGATACGACTTCTCTTTATGTAGTTTTAGTATAGTAAGGTGAGTGCTGAAGCGCTGCACGAATCTTTCTTAGAAAGATTCAGCGACGAAGTTCTACCCCTGTAGAGTCTGAGTCCTAGCTAAAATCCCCTTGTAAGTAAATTATGCTTACCCTATTTTAAATATAGTTTATATTTAAAATTAGTTTTGTTATTATAAATTTCTAATAAATATTTCAGCTATTATTATGACTTATATAAGTGTCGTTATAATATCTTTTTAACTACTCGCGGTACAGGGAATCTAGTTTAAAGGGCCGCATAGGGTTGTTGGATTTCATAAGTGCTATACGCCAAAATGGTCATGCCCTCCGGTGTTTTATGTCTGGCCCCTGTCTGTACATAGTGGTTGGAAAGTATTGTTTAAACGCTTATATAATAATAATAATAAGACTAATCATTAGTCACGGTAATATTAGACTAAAATCTAGTGGTGATAATACTAGGTTTCGTCGAAGGAAATTATTTTAAAATAAACGAAGCGTTGTCCGAGTACCGAGTCACTTCCTTCTCAGGTGAGTGCATAGTTACTTTCAGCTTACACATAGATATGAAGTATTTTATATAAATTACCTGCTATGTGTGCATATTATCTGAATACTTGCTATTTATGCTGGATGAACGTTTTATACATGTTTTCAATGATTTAAACTGTATATGTATTTTATTTCTACAAAATATGTTGGGTAAAACATGGGTATATGTAATAGTTGTTGTGTGACAAAATAAAATAATGAGACGCCTCGTTATAGATGCTAATGATGATCCAGTCATCTAGCGGAATATAGATGATGACCATAGACTATTCTAGACAGTCCAGTGGAACACTAGCAGGCTCGCAACACGTAGGTGTTTATTCGAACTGTGTGTTTATTTGAACTGTGTGCTCACCAAATGTACTCCATCCCCCACATGGTTGCCTTAAGGAAATTTACGGCTGAGGAATCCCCTTAGCAGTAGTGTCCATCCCGATGATAGTCCTTAGACTAGGTCCCTTGTGTTAGATGTCTTAGGGACGTAAAGTGAGGATAACGGGAATGGGTAATCGGGTTTATTTGGTTTGATAAAGTTAATAAACTTATTTATTGTGGGTTGAAAACCCTATGTGCTCACCAGGCTCCCAATCCTGACCCACTCAGTTTCTTGTATTACAGGTAGTGGCGCATGTGATGTTTTGGACGAGGGATTACGGATATATGCGTGTAGATATGAAATAATGTAGTAAGACCTATGTTGTATTGTTTATACTTATGTATTGTATCGAACATGACATCCCGAGTCTTTTTAATGAAATACATTTCTAAGGAAATGCTTTTGATAAATCTTTATCATAATATTGTTTTGGGACAAATTCCACAACTCTTTTATTAAAAGATTACTTTGATTTTGAAATAAAGTATAAACAAAACCGGTCTTTTTTGGCCGTGATTTTGGGGATGTCACATGTGTTCACCGATGTACTCTAAAAACCCATTGACATGTATTGCGAGAGGGATCTCGAGAATGATACTGTCAATAAACAAGATAAACTTTTTATTAAATCTGGGAGTATGGATCAGATCAGGATTTAAGTATAGTAAATTGTCCCTAGTCCGGAAGTATGGATTGGGCACAGTTTTAGATCATGGAATATGGATCAGGTGAAGAGATTAGTTGTAGATCCGTGAGTAGGATCATGTAAAGAGGAAAATTTTAGATACGAGAGTTAGATCGTGTCATTGTGGGGATCGATGGGGTAGGATAAGAGTTGTTTTTATATGGTGAAATTATATAAGTTTGTGAGTTCTCTCTCTCTCTCTATATATATATATATATATGTATATATATATGTATGTATGTATGTATATATATATATATATATATATATATATATATATATATGATATAACATTGTGGGTTGAAAACTCTATATGCTCACCAGGCTCCCAAGCCTGACCCACTCAGTTTTCTTTGTATCACAGATATCAATACAAAGACATATTTCACTGAGAGATTAAAGGAGATGTAAATCACTAGTGTAAATAAATGTATGTTCTGTTTATGCTTATGTGTCTGTATCGGAACATAACATCCTGAGATTTTGTTATATAATGAAAATACATTTCTTTAAGAAATGCTTTGATAAATTCTTATCATATTTTGTTTTGGGAATAAATTCCGCAACCGTTTTCTTTGAAAGATTACTCTGATTTTTTTAAAAAAACAAAGCATAAACAAATCGGTCTTTTCTGGCCGTGAAATTGGTGATGTCACATCTGTCAACTCTCCCTTGCCTTAAAACTTTCCGAACTTATACCCAGAATTCATAAAAGGCCCAAACTTTCACTTTACTGATATACCTTGGGCTCCAAAACACAAACCAAACTCCTGGGTCATCCGATCTATATTTTCCACACCCAACAGGGTCTAAATCTTTATTTCCCAAAGGCACCAAGCCTTATGATAGCCAATCTTTGGGTTACGACCCCAAATTAGGAAAACGATTCGGAACAGGGTGTTACAAATCTCTTCAAACCACTTTTCGATGCGTCGCGCAGAACACACGCAACAATTGGGCTTTTGTAGTTTGGTTTTTAAAAGGCTTCTAGGTAAAAAGCCTCTACTTGCGAGCTTCTTGGTGCAACATCCGAACAAGTGCTTCAAAACTCTTCTCAACCCTAATTAAAAAAAGGGACTATCTCGCAAAAGCACCGCCCCTTGAAACTCTTCATTCGTTCAATCGTTTTCCTTACCCCCACCCTTCTAATCGTTAGCTTTTGATCACATCAGCCCATTGTCCATCTTCGACCTCAGCCTTTCATCGATGCTCTTGGTTCACGTAGGCGCCGACGCTCCTGTTCACATCGACATTCATATCAGGTACCCTTCTCGATTTTCGGATTTGCTTAAATGAAATCAATTTTATCACATACATGTTTCTCAATTGTTGTATTTCTAATGAAATCGATTTTCACACACTTGTTTCTTAAAATCATGAAATTCAATAGACATGAAATCCATTTTCTGATTTGATTCACATTCATAATTAGGTTTAATTTTTTTTGAAATCCATTTGCTAAAATTCAATAGACATGAAATCGATTTTCACACACTTGTTTTCTAAATCGATTGTTTAGTTTTTATTGGCGGCTTGATGTTTGGTTGGGTTTAAACTTGGTTATTGTTGTTTTTAGTTGTTTATGATAGCTTTTTTTAAATAATTTGAAAGTATGTTACTATTAATTGTTATACCTTTTTTTTCAAGTTGAAAGTACGATGCTATTAATTATTGCTAGTTTTTTATTCAAGATGAAAGTATGTTGTTATTAATTTCATGTTTTATTTATTTATTTATTATTATGTTCAGTTAAGTGTAAACTTGGTTATTGTTAGTTGAAAGTACATTGCTAATTGCTACTAATGAATGATATGACTTTATGTTTAATTAGATGTAAACTTAATTATTGTTGCTTTGTAGGTTATTGTTTGCCAGGAGATGAAAGAAGACCTTAAGCGGAAAGTTGAAACACAAAGAAATTGAGGCCAAGCACAAGAAATTGCCACTTTCATACTTTTGATTTTTGTGATTTGGTATTGATACTGTAAAATTGAACATGAATTTTTAGTTTGCTAGTTGAATATTAATATTTATTTTGGTAATCGAATGTTGATGCTTTTGATTTTGGAGGATAAAAATTGAATTACATTTATAAGAAAAGAGCATTGAGTTATGAATATTATTTATTTTGGTAATCAATATCGAAAATTTATTTTAAGTTTTATAAAATTAGTTTATTTAAATTTTCGTTTTTTGCAGCAACATGCAAATATTAAAAAACATACATGTTTCTTATTATCGGTTGTAGTGGTTTGATTTACTTCTTCTGCTGCAGAGAATTGTAAAGGTGGTCCGCAGACTTTAAGTATTTTCGTTTTGAAAAAACAAAGAAAATACCTTTTCAAACCTTAAATATTATGGGTTAATGGGCTTGGCCCATGAAAAAATCATGTTCACAAGCAAATCGCAACCCATTATGGCCAAATTGTAGTCCATTAACTGAGATCTTTAATTTCAATGACTATTTGGGTCATTTATTAGTTGTTTGCTATTTTTTGGAAAATAATTATAGAATAAGGTTAAAATTTTCTTTATATTTTTATTTTTTACATATATTTTTATCATTTTTATTTAATTTAACTTTTAAGTATTATAATCCATTTGAGTTGAGGTAATTTGGTAAGACATATGAAAGATATGAGGATTAACTCATTGATTTATGTTCAAATCATACCACTACAACTCCTATAACAATAGAGATTCGTATGTAATGACTCCCGGACATGAAAGTGTGCAATGGAGATTAACCGATGCATAAAAATTAGACCGATAACCCTTGTTAGGAAACTTTCTCTCTCCCCCCCCCCCCTCCCCACACACACACACACAAAAAAAATAAAATAAATAAATAAATAAATAAATAAATAAAATTAAGTATTTTAATTTAACAACTAATTACAAGTGTTTGTTATAAAATAGATATTATAAAAAAGAGTATGGTATCAATAATTTACTAATTGTATAAAACTATATCAACAACTTATATCAGTTATATGTATCATTTTATTAACGGGTGATCAGAAAACTTAAATGTAAAAATGATATGATCCATTTAATAAGAGTAATTTTCTAGCCGATTGTTATATAAAACAACCATCAATTTTGTAACAAACATATTTTCAATTGTTAAATTGCCTCTAGTTCCATCATTGTGAAAGTAGAAAGTGTATTGTTTCTACTATTTCTACTTTCACAATATAATACTGTTTTTACTTTCACAGTTCAGAAAACAATTTTGCAATTTACAAGCTATTCCATTAAATGTTATAAAGATTCTAGGATTTACAAGCAACAATAGGAACCATTGTAAAGTTCATGATAAATCTGTTTAAATAGTTAAAATAGAAATCAATTTGTAAAATGAAACATATTATTTTTGGTATCCGTACTTTTTAAATTGTTAGAAATGTCTAAATGATAGTTTTGGTCTCGGTATATTTTAACTTGCATGCATGATTTACAATTTTGATGTTTATATTTCTTTTTATATAAAAAGTCCCTGCATAAAACAAATTATATAGTTATCGTTAAATATGACATGATTAATATTATAGAGATGGTCATAATTATATAATGGCCCTAAAATATGAAAAAAATATTACAGAAATGGTTATTATTATAGATAGAAACTATAATATACTAGCTGTATTAATAAAAAAAAATACATTTTACAGTTTATAATATTTTGGTATATCATTTTTATAGAAAATCCTAGTTAATTGCCCAATTTGTGCTCTATTTACAATTTTTCAGAGTAAAAGGACACTTCCTGCAAACTAAGTTGATCTTCATGTTAAACCCTCAACAGAACCCTTCCTCTCATTTTTCTCGCCCCCTCTTTCACTGGATCGATTCATCAACCTCTACTCCCCGCTAATCCAATTTCTGCTTTCCGTTGATGTGTGTTTCTCTTCGTAGTACATGTTCTTAGTTGATTCCAGGCCTCGACATGAAAGCTTTGAGGTTAATTCAAACACTTGCCAATCATTCTTCAAAAACCCCTAAAAACTCCAATCTCAACCCCACCTTTCTCTCTCGATATTTCGCATCCCAACCCCTACAAGAAACGCCAGCATCCGAAAGCGAAGAAACTCACATCACCGACACCAATGGCTTCGGATTCGACAGCAGTCATTACGAATTACCAAACGTGACACTAGGTTTGGGCTTAGACGAGGCTATTACTCCCGTCTCAAATGCCGAATCCACCTGGGACGAAAAGTATCGGTGGAAAGTTAACAAAACTATATTCGGAGAAGAGCATGAGAAACTAGTGAAGGAAAAGAAAGAGAAATTAGTTAAGGAAAAGAAAAAGAAGAAGAGTAAGAAAGAGAGAATGATGGAGCAGGAAGAGAAAAGGCATCGTGCTGCAATTCTCTCCAAGGCTCTGCTTGAAGCTGCGGTGGCTCCAACCGATGAAGACGAAGATGATCTTGAGGCGGTGAAGATGGAAGATCAGTTGTCTCTCTCAGTTGGGATTATCGGAGCTCCTAATGCTGGAAAATCCGCCCTCACCAATTTCATGGTACGCTTCTTTCCACTTGTTTTCATCAAATGTCTCATATGTTAATGCTTCTGAGCTCTTTGAACACCCACTAATCACTTTACAGATTAGAATGTTTAGCTAGAATTGATCATTTAGGTCAAACCGGATTTCTGTTAATGTAGGTTGGGACGAAGGTTGCTGCAGTTTCACGCAAGACAAACACAACTACACATGAAGTATTAGGTGTGATGACGAAAGGAAAAACGCAAATAGTATGTTCCCTTTTGATGCCTCTCATCTTTTTACCAGTATCACATATTACAAACATCCTCACTTGATAATTTTCTTTGATAAACAGTGTTTCTTTGATACCCCTGGGTTGATTATGAGAACTAATGGACTCCCAAAATCCGACATTAGAGTTCGAGTTGAAAGTGCATTGAGTTCAGTTGATCTTTATGACACGCTGCTTGTCATATTTGATGTTCATAGGCATCTTATCAGGTTTATCTTTTACTAGACACAAAACGTTGACATATTATCTTGTTTGTTTGTTTGTTTGTGTATTTGTGTTATGTATAAAGATGAATGACATATATATGTATATAGGCCTGATAAAAGAGTGGTGGGGCTTATTAAACAAATGGGTTCAGAAGTGAACCCGAAACAAAAACGAATCTTATGCATGAACAAAGTAGACTTGGTAGAGAAAAAGAAAGATTTATTGAAGGTTGCTGACCAGTTTAAAGATCTTCCTGGATATGAAAAGTAGGTGTAATAACTAATAATTTTTCTTTTCATCCCTGATTTGCCCCTGAATTTACATTTATTTGCTCTTTTGTCCCTATAGGTATTTCATGATTTCTGGACTTAAGGGTTCTGGTGTCAAAGATCTTGTACAATATTTGATGGAACAGGCAAGCTTGAAGCTTTTCCATAATTTTCATGTTTAATATATATTTTTTTCGTATAATAATTTTGTGTATTTTTGTGGGTGTATGATTTTTTGTTATGTTAGGCAGTTAAAAGACCATGGGATGAAGATCCTCTGATCATGACACAAGATGTCATGAAGAACATATCACTAGAAGTTGTTAGAGAAAAATTTCTAGACCATATACATCAGGTAGGTATTATATAATATTTTTCTTATTGGAACTTTAAAAAAAAAAAAAAAATCAAATTACCAATCAGTTATCATTTGAATTTGTAACAGGAAATTCCATATGATGTTGAACATCGATTAATAGATTGGAAGGAATTGCGTGATGGATCTATAAGAATTGAGCAGCATTTCATCACTGACAAACCCAGCCAGAGGAAAATTATAGTTGGGAAGAATGGTTCTAAAATAGGGTAATTAATCTACTTTCATCTCATAATTTTCACTTATTTCTTGTATAAAATGTTAAAATGTAATGTTGTTTATTTTTATTTTTTTCAGGAGAATAGGAGTTGAAGCCAATGAAGAGCTGAGATCTATATTCAAGCGAAATGTCCATCTTATCCTTTTGGTCAGACTCAAATGATCAACAATGAAACCCATTAACAATGATGTTCCTTTCATATGTTGAATAGTCAACATAACAGAAAGGTATAGTTTTGTTATATGTAAATGTAAATTTAATCTTTTTTTTTTTTTTTTTGATATTCACTCTTATAATGTTCCTTTAGTAATGTTTTGGTCATATTCTTTGTAAGAGTTGCATAATTGAGGTCTCTTTTACAAAATGCAAGAGATTTGATTTGATTTCCACATAAACAATTTACATGTAGCTCGTATATTTTGCACTGCATCTTCCTTGTTATCACAACACTTCATTCATGATTTTGTGTTTTAATGGTTTCATAATACAATGTGTACTTGGTAGAGGCCCAAGTCACATATATAGGATGCCACAATAGACAATGTTAAATGTTAATGGTTTACATCTTCAAATCATTAAGTTTATCATTTACACTAAAAAAAGTATTTTTGGAATTTTGGGTGACATTAAGTATTGTCAACGTGTTCCAAGGCCCATTTGGCTTTATATGAGATCAATTGTGGAACACTAATAATATTTTGGGTGTCTTTAGGTTTAAACCCTAAAAACAGGTGTGGGTTTTGTTGATATAGAGTGAGTTGGTGATAAAATATATGGTGCTAAGTTAGGGTGGGTTGCTTGGCAATCTCTATTAAGAGGCTAACATGTTTGGTAAGTTTGAATGATAATATTAATCATTTTATTATTTATTTTAAATTTGTAGAACATCAAATCATGTAAAATTGTAAAACAAGATCAAAATAAATTGATTTTTTTAAAATAAATTGTAAAGCAAGACCAAAATAAATTGAAATTTTAAAAATTTGTATAGCAATGTCAAAGTCCTATCTCAAAGTCTTTATATCTTTATTAATAAAAAAAATGTACAACAAAATTGTAAAGCAAGATCAAAACAAGTTATCCTTCAACCCAATGTTTTCCGTTGATTCTTGACTTCATACTTTGATACAAGAATCATGAAAGAGAAAACCATTTCAAGCATCAGTAAAAGCCAGTGATACTAATTTTAAATCAACAATCATAAAGTATCAAACAAAATTCAAAGCAATGAAACACAGATTTTGTATTAGAAGAAACAACAAAATTTAAAGAGAGAGAGAGAGAGAGAGAGAGAGAGAGAGAGAGAGAGAGAGAGAGCAACCATGGACAAGCCAAAGCTTTCAAGACCGATTAAAACTAGACCTACTTTGTAATCTAATTACAACTAGATCTATTTTTATCAGGATTTGATAGTTTCTAAAATTCATTTTTTGTTGCAGCAATTTAGAGCTCATATAACAAGCTACAAAAAATCCAGCAATGCTTCGACCGATTTAGAACCAACATCTTAATAGGATCATTAACAGGTGAACCAAACATCCCCTAGTAGTTTTTCTCAAATTCAATTCCATTATGTCTTATAAAACTCAACAAAAGAACTTAAACGAATCTCCATCGATGCCATTTTTGTAACCAAAAACACAAACCATCAATGCACACAAATTATTTTAATCATATCTATTGAGTATACGAATATTTATATTAAATTTAGGGTTAATGGCATAATATATTAACCAGTTATTATCAATGAGCACTTTGATTAATTAATCGTTTAATTGCACTTACAAAGCCACTCAAGGTCCTTTTGTATTTATATTTAGGGATAATGACTTAAAATGATAATATATTTTTTGATTTGTACACATTTGGTCACTAAGTTTTTTTTTCGTCCACATTTACCCCTTCAACTTGTTAAACTGTACACATTCAGTCCTTATAACCGGTTACTCCAGGTTAGCCGGGAAAATGACTTAATAGGATAATATATTTTTCATTTTGTACACGTTTAGTCTTTAATATTTTTGTACACATTTAGTCATTAATATATATTTTTTTGTTTCAAAATAAGTCATTTTTGTTTTTGTACTCATTCAGTACTTATGAATAATTTCTTTAGGTTTTCTCACGACATCTTACGTGGGACAATCATTGATGAAGTGTGTGGGGTTGTTGATGTTTATGTGTAATGTCTCATTTTCACAACAAAAAATTTTCATTTTTAAATAAGGCAAAAATCTCTAATTATAAATCCACTAATAAGAAAAAACGTTTATTCCAAAATACATTTATCGAAAATCAATGTAATATAAGAAACGTGGAATCCTCAATACTGTTGATGAGTGTAATATTAAAATAGGAACATAATTACAATTCCTTCAAAAAATCATTTAAACAAAATCTACAGTTCAAGTACAATTACATTTTTAACTTATTTAAACGAAAACTACAATAAAAATCAAAGCTAAAAAATGCAACTTTGACTAACAATAATTATGTAAATATGAACATAACGAAGGATAAAAATGTAACTTTGACTAGGTCGAATTAAGGTCTCAAGTTTCACAAGTCAAATATTTTAATGCTCGAGCTCTAATATATAATATTCTTGAGTGGCTCGAGATCCAATCTACTTGAGTCGAGTCAATTTTCAATATTTTTCAAATCAGTCTTGAATAACTTGAGCTCTACTCAACTTGAATCAAGTCAATTTCAAAAAAATTGCGAGTTGTTTCTAAAATTTAAAATTAATCTTAAAATAAAATGAAATGCACACTAAATATATCATAACAATTTCAAATTAAAAAAAAAATAATATTAAATAAATAGTTCATGTGACCGTCAGGTTTTTTGATGGGACAAAGCCTTGCAGTTTTTATCCAATCAACATCAGTCCTAATCTAATGCATACCAAACGCAGTACAAGAGTACAAGACTGCGTTCCATCAATCCATACATCCTATCTACCTAACAAACAAAACAAATCTTTAAAGTGGAAATGTGAATATTAAATACCTTGACTACAGTTCCTCCTTTATAGAACTCTGTTGGTTTGTTTTTTCCTTATTCTTCTTAATAAAACTAGTAATCTTATCCTTGCTTCTCTTTCCACTATATTGCAACAATTTTCCACTTGCTGACTTGAAGTACAATGTAGGGTAACCCTTAACATCAAACCCTTCATGCACAATATCATTTGCAGTTGCATCCTATAAAAATTATATACAAAATACCTCATTCAGCTTCACATCAAACATGCATAAAGTGCTAGACACTTTGTTAAGATAACTCTTTGTATTAATGAATTTGAAAATGTCAATGGATCTTACAATCTTAGCAATGATAACATCCGCATCATTTGCAAATGAAGCAGCAATTTTATCCAAAATTGGAGCCAACTTTTTGCAGTGTCCACACCACGGGGCGTAAAACTCCAACAAAACTGTAGTTTATAACTCAAGAATTAATTAATAATAGTAATAAACTAATAATAAAACATGAGTAATTTAAGTAATGAAGTGATGTTTTGCTTACCGTTTTTCCCTGATTTGAAAACAATGTCATTGAAATTGTCAGCAACAACCACCTTAACTGGTTGATTATTAACCTCGGGTACAGGCTCGGATTTTACATATGGTGTAACTTTTCCATCCTGCAATTTTATTGTATCTGTTTGGTTGGATGGAATGGAATGAAGATGGACGAATGGAATTAGCAAGGGAATGGAATGATCAATTACATTCCATTACCATGTTTGGTTGGTTTGTAGGAATGAAATAGATTGTAATATGAATTTTTTAAATTATATGCAAATGCAACTTATAGTTTTTAACTCTATGCTATACCTTATCTAATTAAAAGTGAAATAAGATTGTATTACAAATTTTCATTTCATTCCATCAAACGTAAAACAAACAATATTTTTTTTTATTCCAAACACATTTAATTCCTTCCCCAATTATTGAAATGAATCAATCACCTTGTACTCCTTCAACCATGATTCAAGGTGATGAGGCTCTACGTTTGGTTTCACATACTTCTCTTTATCATCATTTATAACCATCACAGGAACATGGTCTTCCTTAATTCCAAAAAACTGTTGATCAAAACCATTAAGAAAAATATATAGGAATTAACAATATATTATTTCAAATCATTTTTTAGTGACGGAATTGAATCCGTCACTATATCCTAGTAGTGAGTAAGAGATGCTAACCTGGAAAGCACCTTGACTAGCTTCAACATCTCCAATTAGAAAACTTATTCCCTTTCCCTTGTGCTCATTAGCAATGTCTTGATATTTGGATTCAAAAGCACCAAAAGGCTTGCTACTAAAGTTCACAAAAAGCATAGCCTACCAATTCCACAGTATCTCATTACAAGACATTTTTTTTTTTTCTTTTTTTGGTAATTTGCCCACTTGATATTTTGTGCTCAACATAAAATATTTTGTGGGTCCGCTTAAATACATAGATAAAAAAAAAAGTACATATAAATTAATTTTTTTCACCTTTGCATTGGGAGTGTTAAAGAATTTGATGACAAACGGGTGATTCTTTGGATCGAGGTTAAAGACGGTTACAGTAGGAATGGTTGCTTCCTCAACGAACTTCTCTAATGCATCCAAATTAAAATCCTACATATTAAAATACAATTTTATCTCATTGACATCAGTTTCAGTTTCAGTCGATATCAGTCACAGTACATGCCAAACACAATACAATATATTTTGTCGTGTCACGTTTGTAATAGACAGGAATAAACACATTTAAAGATTACCTTAAAATCTACTACAAGTTCATCAAATGGCTTGAATAAACGGACAATGGGCCCCACTACAGACGAATCACCTCGTGGTAAAAGTTTTGCATCTAATGTATGAGCAAATTCATAATCCAAACGCAAATGTTCAGCTAAAGTCAAAAATACCCCGAACTTTTCTCCGGAAAATTCAGGGAACACTCCAACCTAGGAGAACAAACAAACACATTACTCATGGCACAAAAAAATAATAATCAATTTATGCAAAAAGAACGACTTAACTGAGAACGTCAGAAAAATAAGGCTTTCTCTTTATAGTTTAACTTTATTTATTTTTTCCTTAGGTTTATCAAAGTATAAAATTATTTCTCAAATGGATTTAAAAAAAATATTAATTTAGACGGTAATTTATCCATGCAACATTTAATAAGAAGAAAAGAAAAGAAATAGGACTTACGATAACGATATTATCTCCATCAACAAGAGCATTGCCCTCTTCTGTAGATGTTATTTCAACAGAAGCGGGCCCGACTTGTTTCTTCAAGTAAGAAACTATTCCTTCTGCATCTCTTGGTCCTTTGTAATCTTGAATAGTTTTTCCTCCATCTCTAATGATTTTAAGTGTTGGGAAACCTTTTATGTCATACTCACTAGCCAAATCTTTGTTCTTTTCATCATTGGCATCAACTTTTGCTAAAGCAATCATGGGGTTGTTACTACTCAATATAGAAGCAGCTTTTTCAAACTGAAAAATCATTAAAGAAATCATGAGCTCATAAGGAATATATGTAACCCAACTAACAATGTTTAAGCATTCCCACAATCAACATGTAGGAAGTACAAGCATTTGTAAAAACCAATCCCAATCCAATGCATGTTAAACACTTATGGATTTTGACCTCCTTTCTCTCAGAATAATGATGTGGGGCCCACATATATATTATGTCGAGGATGAAAGATTGAAAGTTACCTCTGGATCAAGTTTCTTGCAGTGGCCACACCTATGTGTTAATTGACAAATCAAGATGTTAACAATGACAATGTGATTTCATTAATCGTTTATGAACAATGTCAATGCAACAAAAATTGAAAAATAAAAATCTTTTATGAACAATGCAAGAGTATCATAATAAATCTCACCACAATCCGATTAACACACAGAGAAAATGGGGATCGATCTGAGAGTACGTGGTGCAACAACGATAAAACAAACAATGAATCACCGACTGAAAACAAACAAACCAGATATGTAAACAATGGAGTTATGGAGGTTCTTACCAAGGTGCATAAAAGTCGACGACGACAAAATCATGATAGCTAATAGTTCCGGTGAAGTTGGATTGATCGAGAGTCAGAACGAACTCTTTCGATTGTGATGACGAGTCTTTAGTAGTATGGGCAGCGACACATGATATTCCGCCAATATACAACGGCGTTAGAAGAGAAAATAGGAAGACGATGATCGGAACCCTAGATGACGCCATTGCCGGAATGTTGTGGTAGCTGTTTAGATTCTTCCTCTGTAAAATCTTCCGAGATCGAGTTGAACTGAAAAATAGCGAGACCAGGTAGCCATTGCCGTACTCGCAGCAATTCGGTATTCATAAATCATAGTCATCATTCCCACGTGGCATTTCGGTTGATTTTTAGTCGGGTGTAGTTTATAATTCAAACATGGGCTAATTTTGCTTATATATTAAAAAAGAAAAAGCATAATTAACCTATTTTATTAAATTTGGATAATGTGTTAATTTAATATCTTATACTAATATTAAATTCAATGCATTTATGTGATATTATATGTTTTTATGTGGTTCTAGGTCACATATAGCTACCATTAAGTAATTTGTTGTTGCTCCCGGAAGTTTGATCAAACAAGTCCTTGGTAAAGTAGTTGTTTATAAAAACACCGGGTAGTTGATGGGAGTAGCTTATGATTGCACGTTTCCCATAGTCCACATGTGTAGTAACATCCTTCAAGGTATTTTTGGAATGCATCAAATCCTATCTTAACTTCAAAAACATGTGCCTCACTTGCCACAACACCCTAAAACCCGCAAATGATATACATTTACTTAGGATAAGGAATTAGGAGGTTTTGAGAATAAAACATACTACACAAAACTACTTTACATCATGTCAACATTACTATAATGCTCTGTCAGCTTTCATAAATTATTTAGTATATTATTTACAAAGTTGTTTGTTTTTTTTTTATAACATTGTCCCATAGAAAACGTTGTTTTTGTAACATACATATGCTCTTTACTTGATTAATTATTCAATATATTATAGCCTTCATATTTCATTTTGACTAATTGTGTTGAGCCAGACACGTGTCTTTCAATCAGAAAGTAACCTAATTCAAACACAACCTCAAAAGATCATATAAGAAAATGGACAACATTAAATATACTCACAGTAAACCACTATATCAATCAATCATTGCATCTCTACACATTCTCAAGGAAAGCCAAAACCAAAATATAAACACAAACTCTATAAAAAAAATGGAAGAAAAAAAAAAAACGAATCAGTTCCCAAGTAGAGATGTCAAAAGTGCCAAAACAGCAATGACAATGATAATATTGAGAAAATAGTTAGACTGAAGAGGCTTATCAGGGCTTCCTCCAACAGCTTCATATTCTGCACGAATCTTCTGCTTCATGTTATCTGAAAGCTCTCTCTGCAAATTCAAATATTTCAACTTACCATCTCAATCTCCATTATTAACATTTCATCATTGCTGAATTGCATTGCATTCTGGTATTATTTTTAAATTATTCCTTTAACAAAACAAGATAGTTGTTGTGTATCTTAATCCTGCACCAATCAAACACAAAAAAAATCTAAACCATCTGCAAAAAACCATATGTACCCTTATCTATTTTTTACTTTTTAAGCATTATTATTTTATCCAGCATGTAATATAGAAGGGCCTTATGGTAAAAAGTAAAACCTTTCCAGATGAGTACTTGGCTGCTACAAATTTCTCAGGTACTGCTGCTGCTGCAGGTTCATCATTAATTGAAAACCCCTGACAAATAGATATATATATTTTTTTGTAAAAAAAAAGATTGCTATAAATGAGAAAAAAGATATATTTTATAAGAACAATTGAACAGATTCTACAAACCTCGGTAGGATCAAACTTAGCTCCAAGGTTGCTGAGTTTAGCATGTGCTTCAGCATAGTCATCAAAAAATATTTTGGGTGTCTTTAGGTTTAAACCCTAAAAACAGGTGTGGGTTTTGTTGATATAGAGTGAGTTGGTGATAAAATATATGGTGCTAAGTTAGGGTGGGTTGCTTGGCAATCTCTATTAAGAGGCTAACATGTTTGGTAAGTTTGAATGATAATATTAATCATTTTATTATTTATTTTAAATTTGTAGAACATCAAATCATGTAAAATTGTAAAACAAGATCAAAATAAATTGATTTTTTTAAAATAAATTGTAAAGCAAGACCAAAATAAATTGAAATTTTAAAAATTTGTATAGCAATGTCAAAGTCCTATCTCAAAGTCTTTATATCTTTATTAATAAAAAAAATGTACAACAAAATTGTAAAGCAAGATCAAAACAAGTTATCCTTCAACCCAATGTTTTCCGTTGATTCTTGACTTCATACTTTGATACAAGAATCATGAAAGAGAAAACCATTTCAAGCATCAGTAAAAGCCAGTGATACTAATTTTAAATCAACAATCATAAAGTATCAAACAAAATTCAAAGCAATGAAACACAGATTTTGTATTAGAAGAAACAACAAAATTTAAAGAGAGAGAGAGAGAGAGAGAGAGAGAGAGAGAGAGAGAGAGAGAGAGAGCAACCATGGACAAGCCAAAGCTTTCAAGACCGATTAAAACTAGACCTACTTTGTAATCTAATTACAACTAGATCTATTTTTATCAGGATTTGATAGTTTCTAAAATTCATTTTTTGTTGCAGCAATTTAGAGCTCATATAACAAGCTACAAAAAATCCAGCAATGCTCCGACCGATTTAGAACCAACATCTTAATAGGATCATTAACAGGTGAACCAAACATCCCCTAGTAGTTTTTCTCAAATTCAATTCCATTATGTCTTATAAAACTCAACAAAAGAACTTAAACGAATCTCCATCGATGCCATTTTTGTAACCAAAAACACAAACCATCAATGCACACAAATTATTTTAATCATATCTATTGAGTATACGAATATTTATATTAAATTTAGGGTTAATGGCATAATATATTAACCAGTTATTATCAATGAGCACTTTGATTAATTAATCGTTTAATTGCACTTACAAAGCCACTCAAGGTCCTTTTGTATTTATATTTAGGGATAATGACTTAAAATGATAATATATTTTTTGATTTGTACACATTTGGTCACTAAGTTTTTTTTTCGTCCACATTTACCCCTTCAACTTGTTAAACTGTACACATTCAGTCCTTATAACCGGTTACTCCAGGTTAGCCGGGAAAATGACTTAATAGGATAATATATTTTTCATTTTGTACACGTTTAGTCTTTAATATTTTTGTACACATTTAGTCATT
This sequence comes from Lactuca saligna, assembly GCF_052625555.1. NCBI lineage: Eukaryota > Viridiplantae > Streptophyta > Magnoliopsida > Asterales > Asteraceae > Lactuca > Lactuca saligna. The sequence continues at coordinate 153,181,703 of NC_136422.1, forward strand.
AATATATATTTTTTTGTTTCAAAATAAGTCATTTTTGTTTTTGTACTCATTCAGTACTTATGAATAATTTCTTTAGGTTTTCTCACGACATCTTACGTGGGACAATCATTGATGAAGTGTGTGGGGTTGTTGATGTTTATGTGTAATGTCTCATTTTCACAACAAAAAATTTTCATTTTTAAATAAGGCAAAAATCTCTAATTATAAATCCACTAATAAGAAAAAACGTTTATTCCAAAATACATTTATCGAAAATCAATGTAATATAAGAAACGTGGAATCCTCAATACTGTTGATGAGTGTAATATTAAAATAGGAACATAATTACAATTCCTTCAAAAAATCATTTAAACAAAATCTACAGTTCAAGTACAATTACATTTTTAACTTATTTAAACGAAAACTACAATAAAAATCAAAGCTAAAAAATGCAACTTTGACTAACAATAATTATGTAAATATGAACATAACGAAGGATAAAAATGTAACTTTGACTAGGTCGAATTAAGGTCTCAAGTTTCACAAGTCAAATATTTTAATGCTCGAGCTCTAATATATAATATTCTTGAGTGGCTCGAGATCCAATCTACTTGAGTCGAGTCAATTTTCAATATTTTTCAAATCAGTCTTGAATAACTTGAGCTCTACTCAACTTGAATCAAGTCAATTTCAAAAAAATTGCGAGTTGTTTCTAAAATTTAAAATTAATCTTAAAATAAAATGAAATGCACACTAAATATATCATAACAATTTCAAATTAAAAAAAAAATAATATTAAATAAATAGTTCATGTGACCGTCAGGTTTTTTGATGGGACAAAGCCTTGCAGTTTTTATCCAATCAACATCAGTCCTAATCTAATGCATACCAAACGCAGTACAAGAGTACAAGACTGCGTTCCATCAATCCATACATCCTATCTACCTAACAAACAAAACAAATCTTTAAAGTGGAAATGTGAATATTAAATACCTTGACTACAGTTCCTCCTTTATAGAACTCTGTTGGTTTGTTTTTTCCTTATTCTTCTTAATAAAACTAGTAATCTTATCCTTGCTTCTCTTTCCACTATATTGCAACAATTTTCCACTTGCTGACTTGAAGTACAATGTAGGGTAACCCTTAACATCAAACCCTTCATGCACAATATCATTTGCAGTTGCATCCTATAAAAATTATATACAAAATACCTCATTCAGCTTCACATCAAACATGCATAAAGTGCTAGACACTTTGTTAAGATAACTCTTTGTATTAATGAATTTGAAAATGTCAATGGATCTTACAATCTTAGCAATGATAACATCCGCATCATTTGCAAATGAAGCAGCAATTTTATCCAAAATTGGAGCCAACTTTTTGCAGTGTCCACACCACGGGGCGTAAAACTCCAACAAAACTGTAGTTTATAACTCAAGAATTAATTAATAATAGTAATAAACTAATAATAAAACATGAGTAATTTAAGTAATGAAGTGATGTTTTGCTTACCGTTTTTCCCTGATTTGAAAACAATGTCATTGAAATTGTCAGCAACAACCACCTTAACTGGTTGATTATTAACCTCGGGTACAGGCTCGGATTTTACATATGGTGTAACTTTTCCATCCTGCAATTTTATTGTATCTGTTTGGTTGGATGGAATGGAATGAAGATGGACGAATGGAATTAGCAAGGGAATGGAATGATCAATTACATTCCATTACCATGTTTGGTTGGTTTGTAGGAATGAAATAGATTGTAATATGAATTTTTTAAATTATATGCAAATGCAACTTATAGTTTTTAACTCTATGCTATACCTTATCTAATTAAAAGTGAAATAAGATTGTATTACAAATTTTCATTTCATTCCATCAAACGTAAAACAAACAATATTTTTTTTTATTCCAAACACATTTAATTCCTTCCCCAATTATTGAAATGAATCAATCACCTTGTACTCCTTCAACCATGATTCAAGGTGATGAGGCTCTACGTTTGGTTTCACATACTTCTCTTTATCATCATTTATAACCATCACAGGAACATGGTCTTCCTTAATTCCAAAAAACTGTTGATCAAAACCATTAAGAAAAATATATAGGAATTAACAATATATTATTTCAAATCATTTTTTAGTGACGGAATTGAATCCGTCACTATATCCTAGTAGTGAGTAAGAGATGCTAACCTGGAAAGCACCTTGACTAGCTTCAACATCTCCAATTAGAAAACTTATTCCCTTTCCCTTGTGCTCATTAGCAATGTCTTGATATTTGGATTCAAAAGCACCAAAAGGCTTGCTACTAAAGTTCACAAAAAGCATAGCCTACCAATTCCACAGTATCTCATTACAAGACATTTTTTTTTTTTCTTTTTTTGGTAATTTGCCCACTTGATATTTTGTGCTCAACATAAAATATTTTGTGGGTCCGCTTAAATACATAGATAAAAAAAAAAGTACATATAAATTAATTTTTTTCACCTTTGCATTGGGAGTGTTAAAGAATTTGATGACAAACGGGTGATTCTTTGGATCGAGGTTAAAGACGGTTACAGTAGGAATGGTTGCTTCCTCAACGAACTTCTCTAATGCATCCAAATTAAAATCCTACATATTAAAATACAATTTTATCTCATTGACATCAGTTTCAGTTTCAGTCGATATCAGTCACAGTACATGCCAAACACAATACAATATATTTTGTCGTGTCACGTTTGTAATAGACAGGAATAAACACATTTAAAGATTACCTTAAAATCTACTACAAGTTCATCAAATGGCTTGAATAAACGGACAATGGGCCCCACTACAGACGAATCACCTCGTGGTAAAAGTTTTGCATCTAATGTATGAGCAAATTCATAATCCAAACGCAAATGTTCAGCTAAAGTCAAAAATACCCCGAACTTTTCTCCGGAAAATTCAGGGAACACTCCAACCTAGGAGAACAAACAAACACATTACTCATGGCACAAAAAAATAATAATCAATTTATGCAAAAAGAACGACTTAACTGAGAACGTCAGAAAAATAAGGCTTTCTCTTTATAGTTTAACTTTATTTATTTTTTCCTTAGGTTTATCAAAGTATAAAATTATTTCTCAAATGGATTTAAAAAAAATATTAATTTAGACGGTAATTTATCCATGCAACATTTAATAAGAAGAAAAGAAAAGAAATAGGACTTACGATAACGATATTATCTCCATCAACAAGAGCATTGCCCTCTTCTGTAGATGTTATTTCAACAGAAGCGGGCCCGACTTGTTTCTTCAAGTAAGAAACTATTCCTTCTGCATCTCTTGGTCCTTTGTAATCTTGAATAGTTTTTCCTCCATCTCTAATGATTTTAAGTGTTGGGAAACCTTTTATGTCATACTCACTAGCCAAATCTTTGTTCTTTTCATCATTGGCATCAACTTTTGCTAAAGCAATCATGGGGTTGTTACTACTCAATATAGAAGCAGCTTTTTCAAACTGAAAAATCATTAAAGAAATCATGAGCTCATAAGGAATATATGTAACCCAACTAACAATGTTTAAGCATTCCCACAATCAACATGTAGGAAGTACAAGCATTTGTAAAAACCAATCCCAATCCAATGCATGTTAAACACTTATGGATTTTGACCTCCTTTCTCTCAGAATAATGATGTGGGGCCCACATATATATTATGTCGAGGATGAAAGATTGAAAGTTACCTCTGGATCAAGTTTCTTGCAGTGGCCACACCTATGTGTTAATTGACAAATCAAGATGTTAACAATGACAATGTGATTTCATTAATCGTTTATGAACAATGTCAATGCAACAAAAATTGAAAAATAAAAATCTTTTATGAACAATGCAAGAGTATCATAATAAATCTCACCACAATCCGATTAACACACAGAGAAAATGGGGATCGATCTGAGAGTACGTGGTGCAACAACGATAAAACAAACAATGAATCACCGACTGAAAACAAACAAACCAGATATGTAAACAATGGAGTTATGGAGGTTCTTACCAAGGTGCATAAAAGTCGACGACGACAAAATCATGATAGCTAATAGTTCCGGTGAAGTTGGATTGATCGAGAGTCAGAACGAACTCTTTCGATTGTGATGACGAGTCTTTAGTAGTATGGGCAGCGACACATGATATTCCGCCAATATACAACGGCGTTAGAAGAGAAAATAGGAAGACGATGATCGGAACCCTAGATGACGCCATTGCCGGAATGTTGTGGTAGCTGTTTAGATTCTTCCTCTGTAAAATCTTCCGAGATCGAGTTGAACTGAAAAATAGCGAGACCAGGTAGCCATTGCCGTACTCGCAGCAATTCGGTATTCATAAATCATAGTCATCATTCCCACGTGGCATTTCGGTTGATTTTTAGTCGGGTGTAGTTTATAATTCAAACATGGGCTAATTTTGCTTATATATTAAAAAAGAAAAAGCATAATTAACCTATTTTATTAAATTTGGATAATGTGTTAATTTAATATCTTATACTAATATTAAATTCAATGCATTTATGTGATATTATATGTTTTTATGTGGTTCTAGGTCACATATAGCTACCATTAAGTAATTTGTTGTTGCTCCCGGAAGTTTGATCAAACAAGTCCTTGGTAAAGTAGTTGTTTATAAAAACACCGGGTAGTTGATGGGAGTAGCTTATGATTGCACGTTTCCCATAGTCCACATGTGTAGTAACATCCTTCAAGGTATTTTTGGAATGCATCAAATCCTATCTTAACTTCAAAAACATGTGCCTCACTTGCCACAACACCCTAAAACCCGCAAATGATATACATTTACTTAGGATAAGGAATTAGGAGGTTTTGAGAATAAAACATACTACACAAAACTACTTTACATCATGTCAACATTACTATAATGCTCTGTCAGCTTTCATAAATTATTTAGTATATTATTTACAAAGTTGTTTGTTTTTTTTTTATAACATTGTCCCATAGAAAACGTTGTTTTTGTAACATACATATGCTCTTTACTTGATTAATTATTCAATATATTATAGCCTTCATATTTCATTTTGACTAATTGTGTTGAGCCAGACACGTGTCTTTCAATCAGAAAGTAACCTAATTCAAACACAACCTCAAAAGATCATATAAGAAAATGGACAACATTAAATATACTCACAGTAAACCACTATATCAATCAATCATTGCATCTCTACACATTCTCAAGGAAAGCCAAAACCAAAATATAAACACAAACTCTATAAAAAAAATGGAAGAAAAAAAAAAAACGAATCAGTTCCCAAGTAGAGATGTCAAAAGTGCCAAAACAGCAATGACAATGATAATATTGAGAAAATAGTTAGACTGAAGAGGCTTATCAGGGCTTCCTCCAACAGCTTCATATTCTGCACGAATCTTCTGCTTCATGTTATCTGAAAGCTCTCTCTGCAAATTCAAATATTTCAACTTACCATCTCAATCTCCATTATTAACATTTCATCATTGCTGAATTGCATTGCATTCTGGTATTATTTTTAAATTATTCCTTTAACAAAACAAGATAGTTGTTGTGTATCTTAATCCTGCACCAATCAAACACAAAAAAAATCTAAACCATCTGCAAAAAACCATATGTACCCTTATCTATTTTTTACTTTTTAAGCATTATTATTTTATCCAGCATGTAATATAGAAGGGCCTTATGGTAAAAAGTAAAACCTTTCCAGATGAGTACTTGGCTGCTACAAATTTCTCAGGTACTGCTGCTGCTGCAGGTTCATCATTAATTGAAAACCCCTGACAAATAGATATATATATTTTTTTGTAAAAAAAAAGATTGCTATAAATGAGAAAAAAGATATATTTTATAAGAACAATTGAACAGATTCTACAAACCTCGGTAGGATCAAACTTAGCTCCAAGGTTGCTGAGTTTAGCATGTGCTTCAGCATAGTCATCAAAAAATGCTTTTTCATCTTCTGCATATTTCTCAGCAAATACCTGAAAGCCAAATCATTTCTACTTTTACATAAACAAATAAAATTTATCAAACAATTTTTTAACTTTTTCACCTTGAATGATGGATCATCAAAAAGGGCAGCATCCGTAGGCAAAACTAGTAGATCTTCATCTCTTCTTTCTTTAATGTCCTGTTTACATATTCATTCATATTCACTATTTTTCTTACAACTCATAAAATTAAGAAAAAAAAAATTGTTATTGCATTACCTTGAAGTAGGAATTATCAAACTTTAGCCACTTTTCAGTCCAAGATTGTCCCCCTGGGGCTCCAGGCCCTTCTTTCTGTCATATATTCAACATTTAATTGTTAGGTTTAAATTTGACACTGAAGGGTATTTTTGGTATTTTAATTGTTTCCTACCGTATATTTAGTCTCTGGCTTTCCCCAGCCACTGCGTTCAGGTCTGGATCTCCCCAAAGTGTGGGCCCCGGATAATGCAACTATTTCCTGCAAATTCAAATTATAAAACATCATATTGCAATTAACATTTTACATTTTTACATATAAAAAATAGTGATCTAATGATCTCAACCTTATCATTCAATCCCATTCTGTAGAAAACATCACGCAAGTGAGAAGCAGGTGAAGGTGGGCCCGCATCTAAATCATGAAATGAAAAAAAGTTAGAAACCCAAAAAATATATATAAAAGAAAATTTAAAGAGAAATGATGATATTAGTAATGACACCTGGGAGTCTCCCTTCTTCTGGACACTGATCAGGTGTAGAAACATCAACACGTCCATACTTCATAGGAATCTTGGGACCTCCAGCCTCCTGTGATTGTTATTATGTTAAGTAAAAATCAATGATAGAATATATATATATTTTTTTGTAAATTTATTAAAAAGATTCTAAAAGTGACCTCAATAGCTGTAGCACTTGCTAATTGGAACAAGTCTGCATAAGTTATGGTTGCATACTTGTCTTTGATAGGCTGGAGAAGCTTGAGAGCATTTACAAGCCCTGTAATAACATGAAGTAATATTAAAAATAGAAAAGAAAAAAAGATTAAAGAAAAAGGTAAAGGGTAGTAAATAACTTGCCAGCATTGGCTGCGTGTTTCTGTTCAACTTCAAACCTTAAACTTCCATTAGCTCCACCTCTTTGAGGCCATTCTTCAATATTCTTATTGTAAGTTCCAGCATCATGCCACCCTAGGCGAACCTATTGCAGATGAAGAATCAAAGTTTATAGTTAGAAGGGTAAATTTGAACTTTCACTAGTTTATATTTCTTTGTTGGGTAGTAGTTAGTGGCTACTATAGTTTCATGAGTTGTTCTTTCTTTACTTCAATCAATAGCTAAGTGCCCTTGATTGATCCCTAATGAAACTCTTCTCAAACAACAGATATCAGATAGCAAACATCAAAAACATACAAGTCCCTATGGAATATATTTCAACAGATATCAGATAGCAAATTTTGTTACCAAACTTACTTCTCAACTTGATTATATGAAAATTTTGTTACCAAACTTAATTGATATAGAATCTACTTCAACGAAATTTAGCGAAGTAAAATGAACTTTAAATTCACTGCTAGAAACTACATTAATGTTGGTGTTCAATAACGGATCCTGATTATTCTGTATTTGGAATGTTTAGTGAGGTAGGAGAAGGTAGTAAATATTAGGTCAAAATAGATACAATCGGGGAAGGTTTTAAAATTAACCATAATAGGATGACAGTAGGTAGTCTTGAGGAGTTCTTTAATGTCTTCTCTAGCAGACTTGAGCTGATCAGGGTTAGATGCAAAGCATTTCGTGGTAACCACTGCGCCGAAATCACCACCGGACGAATAAAGCTTTGTTCGTTTCTGCAATAAATAGATAATGAGAAGGATTAAAACATTTGTAATGAATGAGGGAGGGAATGGAGAGAAACCTGATGAGATAATTTGAGGCATTTGAGAGATGCAGCGACAGAAGAGGATGAAGAGAGGAAATGGAATGAGAGGGACGAAGGTCTGGCGGTGGTAGTTGGAGAAAGTGAAAGGAGACGAGGAGTGGCGGAGGAGGTGGCGGAGCCACCGGAAAGAGCCATTGGCGAGGGTGTAAGAGAGGAACAGTTAGCCGCCATTGAAATTGGATGTTGATCAGAAAATCAGAATGAATAAGAAGTACGACTGATCCTATCTCCAAAAGCCACAAAAGAGGAGGACAAGAATCCAAAACAAAATTTCACTTCCACCACCACCAACGGAAAATATCAAAATATTAATTAAAAAGTAATTATGTCGAATTGTCGATCAAATAGCATATTATTAATATAAAATATAAATATTGTATTTTATTTTCTGGTTATTAATATTTTTTATTTGTATTTAGATCATTTATTAAATGTTTAATCGGTACCAAATCAGTTTTGAACTTTTGATAGAGGTAACATCTTGTGAAGAAGCTTTTCTTACTGTTATTATTGAAAGAAAAAATGTGTATCATTTATAGTGGGTTCCAGTTTCTTAATATACTAAGTATATTTAACTATATTTTAAGATTAAAAATAGTTTTTAAAACCAATGAAAATTAATTATTTAGTGTGAATCAAAGAGTGTGAACGAATCTTTTGATGGTCGATTCTCACAAAACATAAAGAAACAAAAGAACATGATTTGTTTGACTACAAGAACCATGCCAAATTTGAAATAAAGAATAAACTAAACAATGTTTAGAAATTTTATTCTTGTAAACAAAGCACCAGAAGTCTTTTTAATTAGCAAATACATAAATATACATGCAAAATACATATTATGTTAATTTACAATAATAAGAATTTAATTTTAAAAATGACTATTTAATTGCCATCCTGACTCTCAACTTTTATTAAATATGGTAAACAAAATAAAATAGTTTTGGATAATTGATCCTATATTATCATCTAGTAATGGATAAAATCGATCTAATCTAATAACCAAATAGATAGATTTGATTTTGTTGCAAATTAGATTGTATCAGCTGAGAAAATCCAACAGCCAATGGATAATTGGATTAGATCGATTTCATCAACTATTGGATTTCAATTGGACACTCTACCAAAACCTATATTAGACAAGTAAAGGAAGTGGTTCGAGGTACTTGACCAAAAGTTATATGTTTAATTATTATAAACTTTTTCTAACTCTTGTGTCACATATTTATTTTGGTCATAAGGATGGGGTGACATATGGTAGATACATAAGTTCACATGTTGATACTCACCTTCCTCTTGTCCATTCTAATGAGATTGTGGACTTTTTATTCTTGTTGATGCACAACATAAAGACAAAACCATATAACAAATCGGTTACAAATGGTGTAGCTTGTTGTTCATATAATATGCAATGTATTCATGTACATAATGACAAATACTCTATAGTGCTACTAAGCTATGAGGAAATGGATTATAAGTTCGTAGGAAACTACTATCATGTAGATGCTACCAATACTGCAAGATTTCTATTTCTTGCACCATTCATAAGTCAAATATATCCGTTGAAAGATGGTTGAATTGACATCGATGAAAAAAAAAAAGTTGAGAAAATAACCTTACATGAAGCACTCATTTTCTAGGAATATAGAACAATGTTTTGGAGTTCTAAGAAGAAATTGGCTACACCTAGAAGTCCATGCATTTTATCCTCATAGAACATTAAATCGGATCATCCTTGTTTGTTGCATTCTACATAGTTTTATACGAAAGAATTTTCTCAATGATCACCTTAACATAGAGAAAGACGAGCACAATGAGAATATGGCTCAGCTTACATTAACTTCAGAAGCTTTTATTATAACACCATGAGGGCTTGTACCATGTTATTTGTGATTGTAAGAATATATCATGTTTATGTGTATCTTATGTTAATGTTTTGTTTTGTTTTATCATAGTATCATTAATGACGTGTTTAAAGGAATGTAATCCAAGAGGTTGGAGTTAAAGCTAAAGAAAATGGAATGAGATGGAAGATGAGTAGATGACAAGCTTGTAAAAGGTCATGCTTGATGTATTAAACACCTGCTCTCTCTTTAAAGTAGGTAACCATTTTTTGCTAATTGGCATGCCTTTTAACACTTACCAATTACTTTACATGGTTGTTTTAAATGAAAAGTGTTTTATAAGGAAAAAGTTAGTGGTTTTTTAGTATTCATCAAAAAATGAGTATCAATAAGGGAAAAGACCTATTTAAAATTTGTACTTTAAAGATTGGTTGGAGCCCTCCAAATAAACGAAAGGACTCTCCAAAAATAGGAGTATGCCACTAGATATGGAGAACACACGGTATTCTTTAGTAAAAGGCGAAAGAATAGTTCGCTTTGTGTTCACCACATGGCTGCATGCCTCTCATGTCTCAGCTGCTTGGTTTATGTAATGGTTTGCACGCCTTCTATTTTCTGTAAGCAGTCCATGTGGGATGAACCCCAAACCTACATTCATCTGTTCCAATTAAGGATTTTGTTTGACCAAAAGCATAGTTTCATGCCAATTTTTCTGACAGTTCATTTATGTTTATTTTTTTGAAAGACTAATTATTATATGAGGTGAAACCGTGAAATATGTTTATAGTGATATAAGAGTATTTTTGTCTTTTCTTCTTGTTTTTACTTAGATTCAACCAAAACAATGCCAAACAAACAACATACTTAAATTCAAATCCCCCTATTTCTTTCCATTTTGTTCTCATCCTTGATTTAAAAAAGTTACATGTAGCTGTGCTAAGGATTTTCATGGTTACTATTCTGGTAGGATCCTAAGAGGATTTCCTACTGTCCCTTTCTCTCTCTATTGTTATAAATAAAACCCAGTTGGTTTTTTTGAAGCCACATTATTTCTTAGGTTATTTCAGTTGTTCTGTTTCAAAATTAGAAGCAATGCTAACTAGGCAAAGGTGACCAAAAGAATTTTTAACTGCAAAATTTGGTTGGAGCCCTAACAAAAGGGACTCTCCAAAAATAGGCGTATGCCACTAAATATGGCAAGCACACGGTATTCTTTAGTAAAAGGCGAAAGAATAGTTCGCTTTGTGCTTACCACATGGCTGCGTGCTTTCTAACTTCCCAGCTGCCTGCTTTAAGTAACCACTCTCACACCTTCTATTTCAATCCAGCAGTCGATGTGGGATGACTCTTCCTCTCCTCTTCCTCTTTTCTTTTCTTTTTCCCCTCTCTTACTTTGATTTGGTTTTTGATCTGTTTTGGAGGAAGTGTTCTTATACGTGTTTTGAAAGAAATTATTGGATATTGGATAATTAGAATAAGATATTTGTGAACAATACATTTGACGACCAAACAGCATTAAAAAAATGTTAGCCTAATGAAATTAGTGTTTCATATTGTATTAAATGAAAGGGGGTAAAAAAGTAATTTTCTTTTACTTTTTGATAAAGGTAGTGTATATTTTAGGGAGTGTATGGTCCTAATTGTTTTCCAAAAAAATAAAATTTCTAAGATTATTTGTTCTTCTGTTTGCTGGAGTGGTGAAAGGTGTAAATATTTATGTAAACATTAACTTTGAAGAGTGTTAGCGGTATATAACATAGCCTCTTTGGAAACTTCTCTTGAGGGTTGGTTTTATTAAAATTGTTGTTGAATGTGATTTGAACATATTGAGATCAAACATAAGAACAACATTCTTGATTGGTTTATGATCAATCGCTATAGTTGCCAAAATGAGCGGATTGGGTAAAGTCAAAACATCTTGAGTCTAGTTTTATATAGATCGATTTCTTAAATGGTCAAAGGTATATGAGGAAACATGAAACGTGGATGAATGGACATCAAGGGATCATCCCAAAAAATTTGAATAATTTACCATGAAGTGCTCATGTTTCAAGGAATGTCATAGGATGATGTTTTGAAGTTTTAAAAAGATGGGAGAAATACTTAGAAGTCCATCCTTCTTACCCCCTTTAAAATGCAACATCGGATCATGCTTGCATTCCTCCTTGTTAGATATATGCAAATCTTTCACCCCCTCTTCCTCTCTTCTTATTCCCTTTCTTTTACTTCGATTTTGTTCTTAGGAAGTGAGGTTTGAAAGTAAAAACTAGATATTGGATAACTAGAATGATATCTGTAACACCGTTAAATTTCAAACAAATTTTCATTTAATTTTAATAAAAACATTTCATTTCCAAATCATCCAAAAATCATATATCCAACAGTTTTCATCAAAAACACAATACAAATCCAAATTCCAAGGTCTCAAAACATGTCATCTGCAAATGTGTACGGATCATGCTAGCCCCTTCCCGCGATCATCACTGGTACCTGAAACACATAACACACAAACGGTAAGCATCAAAGTTTAGTGAGTTTCCCAAAATACCACATAGAACACACACGCCTTTCCATGCCATAACTCTATAGGATCTTCTGACCCAAGTGTTTTAGGGGATTTCCATCCCATAACTCTGTTGACCTTTCGGCCCATAATCTGTTGACCTTACGATCTATATCATCATACTCATATCATAACATATCACATATATAACATGTATCACATAAACATTATACACATAATACCTTCCGGTCGCACCTAGTTATCGGGTATGGCATAGTGAGAAGACTCACCTCGCTGATGTCGGATAATCACTCGAGCTCGATTCCCCGATGTATCGCCTACTATATCATAAGTTCATCTCTAATTAATACTTTCCTGACTTAGTTTGACTAACAATATTAAATCAACTCTAGTCAACCCTGGTCAACGGTCAGCCTTTGACCCGACTCGTCGAATCTTGCATAGACTCGTTGAGTCCATACGTGAACTCGAGTCCTTTGAATCCCTTCTGACTCACTGAGTCACTCACCAACTCGGCGAGTCATCCACTGATTCGAATCACGGGACACCCCGTTCCGACTCGTTGAGTCTGCTCATGGACTCAGCGAGTTCGTTTCATGCACAACCTCAAACACCCTCCTGAGGTCAGGTCTATTCCTTTAATCCTTAGATCTAACCTTTCCAAGCTCAATAATCACGTAAAGTCTCTATCTTGATGTACATGCAACATTTATATGACCACATATGATGATTTAGCCCCAAATACCACAACCCAAGGTCATAACCTCCATTGTTCTCCATAAAGCTTGATGAGTGAGGCTCTCTGGACCTCTATGGATCCATATCCAAAGCCTCATCACCATAAAGGGACTATTGGACATCAAATCAACCTAACAAAGGGCACAAGAAACCCTAAATCCATATATACTTCATAAAACAGAAGATGAGCCGAATTAATACCTCAAATGCAATGATCTTAGCTTCAAATCCATAGAATAGCAACCTCATTTGCTTCCTCTTGGCTAGGACCTCCTTCTTCTTGCTAAACAACACCACAACGGTCAAGAATGGCTTCCTTTCTCTCTCAAAACGCTCAAGCACTTTAGGGTTTCTCTCTATGTACTGGTAGCCGCAAATGAAGGCTATAAGGGCCTTTAAATAGGCCCCAAACCCGAGAAATTAGGGTTTCTTTCGTCGGCTCTGACTCAGCGAGTCGCTCTCCTGACTCGTCGAGTCCCCTCATTAACCACGTCATCCAGTTGCGAACAGACTCGACGAGTCTGAGCACCAACTCGTCGAGTCAACCTACCTAAATAAAGAATTTCAACATAAATCAATATACCTGGAAACTGGATGTTACAATATCTTTAGTGACGGATAAATTCTATTTGTTCAGAAAGAACCTTTTGTGGAAGAAAAAAAATTAGTTTTATTAAGTTAGAGTTTCATTTTATAAAAATATGTAAATAATTGTAGTAAGTTTATTTTACATTTTGATAAGGGTATGTGAAACACGGTGGTGTTTGGTTAATCTCTTTAAGGGATGGTTGTTGTAAATGATTGTAGTGAGTTTAATGTTTTGTTTTTTCTGTCATGAATTCTTTCAACGTATATCATATAATTGACTACATGTTTCAAGAAAATTGTAGAAAAACTAAAACTCTTTACACTTTTATTGATTTAAACAGGTTAGAATAAAACCTCACTGCAAAGAAACCTATTCTACCCCTACAGTCAAAATACAAGAGCCCTAATCTAAACATTGAGTTTTAATATGACAAAGACAATATCTCTAATAGGAAGAAAACAAAAGTAAAAAAATATATATATCTAAATGTACATTGAAAACCCCAACATACCTTCCAACTACAGATGGAAATAACCAAAATAAAAATAAAACCAATAGAAAAAGGAAACGATGATTATGTATAAGAATTAACGATGATTATGTATAAGAATTGATCTAAAACATGCAACTTCAGTTTATATACTCGGGTCAGACCCATGTGGAGAAATTGACTCGCTACTCTTTTAACTTTCATCAAACAAGCCCCCATTCCTCAGATTTAGACAAATGTAACACTTCAACCAGGTTAGTTTTCCTGATGCCATGTCATACTCGTATATATACACAACTTCCAGGGATTGAGTACAATAAGGATTTCTCAATGTCGACAATTGGAAACTTGAATTCTGAAATTGGTTGAAGCCCTAATGAAAGGGACTCTCCAAAAATAAGCGTATGCCACTTAATGCAGCGAACACACGGTATTCTTTAGTAAAAGGCGAAAGAATAGTTCGCTTTGTGTTCACTGCGTAGCTGCGTGCCTTATCAGTTCCCAGCTGCTTGGTTTATGTAATGAGTTTGATACCTTCTGTTTCATTCAAGTAGCCGATGCGGGATGAACCCCATACCTGCATCTCTATGTTTCAAACCCTTCTTCCACTTTTCTCTTCAAACAGTTTTTCAGATTTCAACATTTAATACTATTCAAAACAAGATGATTCGTGATCTTTTTGACGTTTATTTCAAACAACATGAGTTCCTTTCTTGTACTTGGTAAGTATTAATGTATTGGTAAATTGTACCTTTTCATATTGTAAATTAAATCAAGGAGGTTTGATAATTATCAGTTCATACATTAGTGAGTTGCGTGGGCACAAAATGTGTTTTGAGTTCCAGAAACACTAATGTTTTCCTAAGTTCTACTAACTTATATACAATTGTATTAGAAATATAAACAAGGTTTATATACACTTGTATGCTTAAACGTTTAAAGAATGTATAAGTCCTAACTCTTTAACTTTTTTGTATGAATTTTATTCAGGCGATGTTTGGTTTTACCTAAGAAACTATTGACCAGGTCAGTTTTTGGTTTGGCAAAAGAAGCTTAGTTGATTTGGGTTTAGCCGTTTAGCTATGTATCACCTCATTATAAGCTCTAAAGTCAAGAAATTTAATGGCAGAAGAATCAATATTATCAAGAAATAAAGTAAGAAAAGAGATGAACTTTTGTGACAAAATCCAGTTAGCTTCTCTTATGCTGTTGCTGATCGTGAACTCTACTGCCTAATTTCAGGTTTTTTCAATATTGATTCTCAATGCATTTCTTGTGCTTTCAACAAAAAATTTACAAGCTTTTAGTTAATTTCAAAATTATTATAGACCTGACTTATGATTGTTACACAGGAAATATTGAAAATTTGAACTTTACATATTGATTGGAGCCCTTCAATAAGAAGGGACTCTCCAAAAATAGGCGTATGCCACTATATATGACAAGAACACGGTATTCTTTAGTAAAAGGCGAAAGAATAGTTCGCTTTGGTCTTACCACATGGCTGCGTGTCTTTTCTTCTTCCAGCTACTTGGTTTAAGTAATGACTCTCATACCTTCGGTTTATTTAAGCAGCCTATGTGGGATGACCCTCAACCCTGCATGCCTCTCTTCCAAACCCTTTTTCCACTTTTCTCTTTTCCCCTTCTTCTCTTATTTTGATTTGATTTTTGAGTAAATTACACGAATGGTCCCTATGGTTTAGGGTAATTTGCGCATTTGGTCCCTAATTTATATTTTTAACTCGGAAGGTCCCTATTGTTTGTTTTTGTTATGCGCTTGGTCCCTGTCATACATAAAAAGACTATTTTGCCCTTGATTTTTTTAATCTATTTAAATAAACACACCCCCAACCCCACCCTTCTCACCTTACCTTGCCTACCTAATCATTTTTTCCTATTTAAATAATAGTCGTTTTGGGTAAGACGGGGACCAAACGTGTAACAAAAACAAACAGTAGAGACCAAACGCGTAACAAAAACAAACAGTATGGACCTTCCGAGTTAAAAAAATAAGTTAGGGATCAAACGCATAAATTACTCCAAACCATAGGGACCATTCGTGTAATTTACTCTTGATTTTTTATCTGTCTTTTAAAATATTTAGTCAAATATTATTTTTAATTGTCCAAAGAAGAACATTTTCTTGAAGAAAAATGAAGTTGGAGTTTCAAATGGTAGTAAATGAACGGAATAAATTGGTAAGTTCAATTTATTTTTGGACAAAGGTATGGTGAAAATGGATAATGATATACATTAAGTCATTTTATTCATCTCACTTGTCGAAGAGTCTAAATGGTTTTGAATTTAGACCTTATAGTTCACACATTGATTTTTACTGTTCAAAAGTATTGGTCGCATTTATATATCTCGAGATGTTGTGTTTGATGAATCGTGTTTTCCATTTGTTACTTCTTCACCAACATCCTCAATTGATGTTTCGCAATTTACTTCTTTTCCTCAAAGTGAACCGGAAGTCTTAAATGATCATATGTCTAATTATGACCTGTCATTATTATTTAACACTTCTAATGCAGTTGCAACATCTCAATCTTCAAGTTTTGTTCCAATTTTCGGTTTACCAAACATATGTGTACAAGATTCAGCTGTTTCTACTCCTCCACTACCCATTGTTGAACCTACTCCTCAAGTACGACCGGATTTGCAGACTTCTTTTAATGGGAGAGTAAATTACATGAATGGTTTCTATGGTTTGGGGTAATTTGCACGTTTGGTCCCTAACTTATTTTTTTAACTCGGAAAGTCCGTAATGTTTGTTTTTGTTACGCGCTTGGTCCCTACTGTTTGTTTTTGTTACGCGATTGGACCCTGTCTTATCTAAAAAAACTATTATTTAAATAAGAAAAAATTGTAGGATAGGTAGAGTAAAGTGAGGGAGGTTGGAGTTGGGGTGTGTTTATTTAAAAAAAATAAAAATAAAAATAAAAATTCAAGGGCAAAATAGTTTTTTTATGTAAGACAGAGACCAAACGTGTAACAAAAACAAACAGTAGAGACCTTCCGAGTTAAAAAAACAAGTTAGGGACCAAACGCGCAAATTACCCTAAACCATAGGGACCATTCGTGTAATTTACTCTTAATGAAAATATCGACGAAACAGCCGCCCCATCCATGCCTGATTCTCAGCATGTTGTTGCCAATCCTCATGATCCTCCTGGTGTGCTTACTCGTGGTCGGGATGGGAAGACTTTTCCCCGACAATTCACCGATGGTCATTTCGCTATGACCCGCAAAAACGTGTTTTCTTTGCTGAGCCTGCTTCTTATCGATTGGCCTTGGCTGATAAAGCATGGCGCACAACTATGGAGGTTGAATTTGATGCGCTTCAAAAGAACAACATGTGGACTCTCGTTCCCCGACCTCCTGGTATTAATATTGTTGGTTGCAAATGGGTGTTTAAACTCAAACAACATCCCGATGGCTCTATTAACAAATATATGGCTCGATTAGTTGCCTGCGACTTCACTCAACAACATGGCATTGACTACCAGTCAGCCCTGTTGTCAAACCAATCACTATCCGTCTCATTTTATCACTTGTTGTTTCTCGTGGCTGGCCCTTCGACAAATCGATGTGAATAATGTCTTTCTTCATGGGCACTTAAGTGAGGATGTTTACATGTCTCAACCGCTGGGATTTGAAGATTCTAGTCGATCCTCATTTGTCTGCAAATTGAATAAAGCACTCTATGGTCTAAAGCAGTCCCCCTGTGCCTGGTTTCCCCGGTTTAGTGATAAACTCCATGAGCTTGGTTTCTCCTCCTCGAAGGCCAATACCTCTCTTTTTTATGTTCCATGAAGGTGATATCCTCATTTATATGCTTTTTATGTCGATGATATCCTCATTACCGCTATCATTGATTGTTTAATTTGTGTTCGTTCTATTGTGACTTACCACATACGTTATTTTTGTTTTACTTTTTGATAAGGGTAAGCAGGGAATTTTATTTTACTGTTTTGATGATGGCATGGGGTGTTTCGTTCAAATTGTTGAGGGCTAGTTTTATTAAAATTGTTGTCGAATATAATTTAAAGATATTGAAATTAAACATGAGAACAATGTTTTTGATTGGCCTATAATCTACAACTATTGATGCCAAAATGGGACCGGTTGGATAACAAGTTGGGTCATGTTGACATGAGATAGATGATTTTTGTCACTTTGAATTTAATGGTTTATTAATAAAACTTTTTGAACGGTTATTAACTAATATATTAAATATGATTATGAGTGCTCGTTGCTGAATAATGTCAATGTTTTGCACGAAACATTTTAGAAGGTTGTAGACACTCGAGTTTATAATGGACGACTTCTAAATTCCCATTTCCGGTTTAGCTAAAAAACAAATTTTACCCGTTTTACCGACTATCAACAAAATGTATTGTGTATATATGTACTTTGTTTGCAATATGTATTTGGTGTTGCTGTTAATTATGACGGAAATTGGACAAAGATTTGTGGAGTAATCAACACTCATGATGTAGCTTCTTGACGTTTGTAACATTTGCATCTTTTTTTTTTTTTTTTTTTTTTCACACATATTAGCATAGTATCCTCACTCTCCATATTTGTAGCAGCAGGTAACTACTTCTAAAGATTTTCCTTTTGAGTAATCATTCTTATCTTTCTCTTCGATTCTTCATTTTGTTGTGATTCCTTTCTTGTCTCACATTGTTTTCATTCGCTTTCAATTGCATATTGGTGTTATCTCCTTTACACGGTGACTTATTTTTCTTTGGATAAAACACGACAATATGTTGGTACTCTTGACTGTAAACTCTTTAGAAAAGGTCAAAGACTTTCATTAAAAGTAACCTTTCTGACTTTATCTCAAACAACATGAGTTCCTCCTTTGTACTTCTATCTTGATTATCACTGCATTTGTATTTTTGACAACAATTTTACAAGCTTTAGGTTTAGTGCCAGATTACATTAGACCTTATCAGTGACAGTTAACACTTAACAAAAAAGAACTAGTGAAAATTTAAACTTCAAAATTTGGTTAGAGCCCTCCAAATAAATGAAAGGACTCTCCAAAAATAGGCGTATGCCACTATATATGGAGAACACACGGTATTCTTTAGTAAAAGGCGAAAGAATAGTTCGCTTTGTGCTCACCACATGGCTGCGTGTCTCTTCATGTCTCAGCTGCTTGGTTTAAGTGTTGAATTTGATAGCTTCTCTTTCGTTTAAGTAGCCTATGTGGGATGAAGCAGAAACTTGCATTCCTCTTTTTCAAACCCTTCTTCCACTTTTCTTTTCTTTCCCCCTTATCTTTACTTGGTTTTTGATTTGTCTTTATTCTTTAATATTGGAAGCGCTCTTATATAGGTTTTGAAAGGAATTATTATTAGAATAAGATACAGAGTGAAATTTTAATTGTAGTTGACGAAAAAAAGAATATTTTGGTGAAGAAAAACAAAGTTGGAGTTGTAAATGAAGAGGATAATTAATTGGTAAGTACGTTTTACTTTTGGACAAAGGTTTTGTGAAAATGGATAATGATAGGCCATTAAATCAATTTATTCATATCACTTGTCAAAGATTCTAAATAGCTTTGAATTTAGACTTCTATGTTCACACATTGGCTTTTACTGTTTAAGCATGTTTCATAGTTCCACATTTAGCACTAATGCCTTGTTCATGAGTTTTTAGTAAATTTAGTAAAAGAAAGAGAGAGAAAATATTGACAGGAAGAAAGGGAGGGGAAGGAGAATTTTTCTTATTCCGTGTTCCCGAGCTCAAAGGAAATAAAAGGAAAAGTGTAAGTTTTTGTGTTTCTTCCAGAGTCCGCCCAATTTGGGAGGAAATTTTAGAATTAAAACATGGCTCTAAAATCCTTTTCTTCCCCTTACTTTCCTTACATCAATTAAATTCAGGGTACACGATTTTCCTTCGACATCATTCACATTCCCTCCATATACATCCATATCTCTCTTTAAGTAGAATTCGGGAACAAGACGTAAAGGCTTAGTGAGTGTACCTTCTCACCACTTTGCACTTTTTGCTTGACATCGTAATCATGTCATTCCCCTTTCATCTCTTTCATCCATAGGAAATGGCCACCTCTCATGTTTTTATTTTTTTTTTATTAAATATATAAAATTATAATTTTACAAGTTTCTATATATTTAAACTAATAAAAGAGGAATATTTCATGAACTTAATAATAAAACTCATTGCGTAGTAAAAAACGACAATTAAATAAAAACAATATAGAATACATCTAATTGAAATAATTTTTTATAATTTCCTCTCTTGTCCTCCAAACCATCACGAGGTCGTCTCCCGAAAATGGTCAATGTTTTTTGTTAGAAATTTCGTATTGCAACTTTTTTTGTTCTTCTCCCAAACAAATTCCATTTCCGGCTCGGTCAGGGGTTGGCATACCAAAATGTATTTGGGGAGAGAAGAAAATTTGTGGAATAAGGTTGGGCTAAGGGGTGGCATAGAGTATTATTGTGGTATTTGTATCAAGTTGTGGTTGGTAAACCGACAGATCAAAAACGAAAACATTTTGACTCGGTTTGTTGAACCACTTGCACATGACTTGTTTCGCCTGAATCTTGGGGTGAAATCGGTGGAAAGGTTGTTTGAATTCATTTTTGGTAGCAGAAATTAAGTGTAGTGTTTGTGTGAAATGAGTAGTAAAAAGTGTATTATTTGAGTGACAAAGTATTAGATAGTGTGAAATAAAATAAAATCCAAAAGTAGCCGTTGGGGAGGAAAGGAAGAAGGTGTGCCGAAATCATTTTGGGACCTCACTTTACCGTGGTGTGTGGTAAAGATTAATAAATTAACAAAATCCATTTGGTCTCTTCTGTGATGCAGTTTCCGATCACAAGCTCAAAAAGTCAAACATGCTGGGTTTTTGTTAAAATTATCACTGCATTTTTGTATCAATTGACAAATAGTGGAATATTGAACTTTAAAAATTGGTTGGAGCCCTCCAATGAAGGAAGGGACTCTCCAAAAATAGGCGTATGCCACTGTTTATGGCAAGCACACGGTATTCTTTAGTAAAAGGCGAAAGAATAGTTCGCTTTGTGCTTACCACATGGCTGCGTGCCTCTACATCTCTCAGCTGCTTCCTTTAAGTAACGACTCTCACCCATTCTGTTTCATTCCAGCAGCTGATGTGGGATGAACTAGAACCTTGCATTCCTCTTTTTCAAACCCTTCCTATCTTGTTTTACTTTGATTTTGTTTTTGTTTTGTTTAAGTTTCAAAAGTAAATCCGAGATATTGGATAATTAGAACAAAATATATAGTGCTGGTTCAAATTTTGATTGGTTTTAACTGTATTTGAACCTTTTGCCTTATGTGTTTTGTGAGTTGTCGTTATAAGTGTTATAAATATTATATGGATATTAACTAAACTAACCAATAGGAGTAGAGTTGTTAACAAAAATGATAATTTGCTTGTGATTTGTGAAAATAACCAACTTGTCCGGCCGAGATGGCTTCTTCGGACTAATCAAAATATATAATTTGTGTATTTTTTAGTTGCACCAAAAATATCTCTACTCATGTTCATGATGATCCTTTCGAAATGTCTAATATCATTGTTTTTCAATTAAATATCACATTTTAAGTCCTTTTTATCATATCTACTTACCATCAGTTACGTCTCTCTAGAATTTTGTTGGATTTGAGTGAAAAACGAAGCATCTTCTCGAAATTCCAAAATTGTGTAGTGGATTTCGGAATTGTTCTTGTAATTTCAAAATATTCCGAAACTTTTTTTTTCTGTAATCTCAAATGGATTTGCTGGAATGTCCGTTTGAAATGTATTTTCTTTGTATTTTTTTTTTTTTTTTTGTTATTGGCTAGTCAAATTATATTTAATTATACATATCGATTTAAGGCAAACGGGCAACAAGTTGCGCCGCTAGCCCTTTCTGGATGGCAAAACCAACATCAAAGTACTTTTTGTTAAAAAAAAGTACTTTGATGTGACATTAAATTGGTCCGGAATGAATTTGGAATTCCCCATTCCGAACCAAGTTGTTATTTCCTTAAAACACAAAAAACTCGGTTGTTTTTGTTAATAACTTTGTTCATGATAATTGGTTTGTTTAATAGCTAATGCCTTTTAACTATAAATAATGTAGATTTTCAGGACAAAAACCCAGAATTTTATATGCATAAATTAAGAACGACATAATTTACAACATATGATTTTGGGGTTAAAGTTGCATTCAATTATTTTTAGGAAAGTAGAAAAGTGAAATAGATATAAATCTAAGTTCAACTTTCAATTAACAATTTCTATGAACTAAATTTGTAAACACTTCCAACAAATACATATATGTCTATATATAAGTGTGTGTCCAAGTCATAAGAGAATATTCTCCGCATATTAAAAGGAATAATCCAATCGGTCTTGTCATCCCTTATGGACAGCTTTGCATCCAATATTCTCCCCTCAAAACTTATAAATGATGACGACATGATCGATGCGAACCTAGGGCAAGTTGGACACAACCTAGTACAACAAGTTTTAATGGGGCTTATGATTTCATATCGTTGTTATGGGTATATCATATTTAGGATTTCTTTTGATCCACTAGCACAAAAAGTTAAGTTATAGTCCACATGAGAAAAAATGAAGGGGGCAGTGACACACCTAAATCCCATTCGTATGCTTCTAACTCCTCGTTTTCCCTAACAACATTGCATCGACACACCTTATAATAATTGAATATGAAGAATACGAGGAGGAAATTTGGCAACAGTCATTGCTCTATGCCCTTACCAATTACAAATAAATTAATATCATGCTTCATATACCAACTATATTCTCTATCACACATCTCCTTGATTCCCTTCATCTATTGTGCGTCTTCCACATTCAACTTTCTTTCGCTAATGTATTCAATATCAACAACGACCTTGCCTTAGTTCATAGTAGTTTGAAGTTTACTAGATGATAAATGAACATGTATTAAGCGAATCAATTTTGTTTATAGGTATTACTGGTTCTTCATAGTTTAAATAAAGCCTTTAAGTTTGTCACCAAACATGCCTAATTCAAATATAGCTTTATAGGAAGGCATTGTGGTCATTAAAGATGCCAAAGTGTTCAATAATGTTAGGTTAAAAGAAGAGGAATTTGATTTCTTTTTTTGTCGGCTATTTATTTGTATATGTAACTATGTATTTATATATGTCTCCTTTTATGGGATATGACTAGTTGGCTTCAAGCTTATGTGAATATAATCTTATTAAAAAAAGCCTATTTCATATTTTATAGTAAGCTTAATATGTCTTTCATTGTTCATTAATGGATCTTAACACTTAACGTACCAAATTTTCAAAAAAATAATAATTTTAAAGGCATAATCAAAACATTCCAAGAACTACTTTTCATTAAGAAAACACCAAGTACAAATATGTTCAATCATCATATAACCAAGTACCAAACTTAGTGACCAATACTAATTAGATGTCAACAACCATGTAACACCCCAAAAATTCTCAACTTTAAAATGCTATGGTTTTAAAAACATTAGGGTGTTAACCCACATTTAATAAAAATTCATTCCCACAAAAACATTTATAATTAAAACATAGGGTGTTACCATTAAGAGTCATTAAAACCATAGCAGGCAAATAAGAATTACATTAGTGCAATTAATAAGTAACTTAACAAGTTCCACTCTATTCGTTATCTCTTGACTTCTAGCTTTCATCTACCATCCTCTCTCCTTAACTGTAACCTGAGATACATGGCATATAAAAGAGATACGTAAGATAATAATGTCTCGTGAGCTACGTGGGTTTATGACCCAAAACATTTATCACATTTTCATCAAAAAAACATTTCATCTTTGCAAAACATAGTTTTAGATTATAAATTTTTTTCAAGGAAAACTCTTTTCATACGCATCTTAAATATCATTTCATATCTTATTATTTCACATCTTATCATTTCATTTCAAAATACATCTTTCTACATTTCTTTCTCTTTTATCAAGGGCTAATTTTGATATTAAATTGTTGCTAATTTTTTTATACTTAAGGTACCCCCAAGTATATACAAAGGTGGAAAGAACAAATCAATCCACCAATGCATCGTGCTAACTAGGACATCTACTTCGCAAAGGGGAGGTGCCACCCCAATAAATTCCTCTAGACCTCTTATGAGGCATCATGGCCCGGGAAACTTTCATTCTTTCTTTACTTTCCAATTATTGTCATTACTTTTGTTTCTTATCATTACTTTCTATGCTTTACATATTTCATACTTTAGCATTACAATACTCATTTCAAAAGTAAAACATCTATACATCAAACACATTATCAAAACATTCGTTCTTTCAAAAACATTATTTGTTTTTAAAACATTCTTGCCTTCAAGGCATTCTTTCAAAATATTATTTCCAAAATATTTAACAGTTCCTTATCAAAACATTTCATATATCAAAACATTGCATTTCATTGTCATAAAATAATTTTGCCATGTACCCCAAAGTGGGAAAAATGCCAACACGTACTCACCTAGTTCTCCAATGTAGATTAGCTAGTCCTCTTCTAGTTCCTTTGCTTAGATCAACACTTCTCAAACACCACCTATATAACATAGAGGTGAAGGTCAACAAAATGACCAAAGTAACCTTATAAGATATTTCATTTAGATATCCCCCATAAGCTTATTTACTTCCCATTAGCTTATATATAAAGTTTGATGGCAATCGGAGGTCATTTACTAGGTTTTCCAAAAAAAAAAAAAATACATTTAACAGACTATTTGACACGCCCCCGTGTCAAAATTGCAGGCCATCATTTTGTATAGAATTTTGCTAAAAACTTTGTAACTTGTTTTCTACACCTCCAATTGCTACCAAAATCCACCACAAGGTTATTATGGACATAATAAGGGCTATTAACTTCTAAAATACTCAATTAACCCTTATCCTCATGATGAGTTAATCATTAAGACCTTTATCAAAATGTTAAGTTCATAATGCTTACAAACACTAAAATGAAAGGGTTAAGAGTCCAAGTTGATCAATAACACTCTTTAACAAATATGAACTATTCCCCGATCGTTTAATACATCATTGGGTGTTGTCAATTACATAAAACCACAACAAATCTCTTTGTATGTACATGAATCCTCAATTCCATTATATGTTTCCCAATTTGCCCTTTGGGCCAAAACAATCACTAGGGCTAGAACTTCACTAGGATCCCTTCATGTTAATGTTCCAATATCATATCTAGAGTGTTAATTCATATCCATGAATGTTATTCACAGATAATAAGTCAATCATCATATAGTTATACATAGATTTCCCAAAATGCTCTTATGACCACAAATTCTATGGATTCATCTAATAATCAATAAACACTTAGTATTTTGCATACAAATCATTCTAATAGCATCCATTAATGGTTATGAACTTTATTTGCTCAACAATTGCTCAACTACATAGGATTCCATTGTTTTCATCATATTGTCCCCAAATCCATTTCAATCCAAGCTTATACATGATTCTACCATCATGGATGAGTTTGATAATTCCAATTGGATTAATTATTTTCAAACACCATATAGGTCGTAAAAGTCAATCCCACTTCATCATTAATTGAAATATTCCCAATTTGGGGTTTTTTTAGGGTTCATGGAGCTTTTTACCCAAATCACAAAATACATCGATGGGATGATTGGATTGAGATTAGAACCATGGAAACCAATAAAGGGAGGCTAGAAAAACAAACACTAGTCAATAATTCTCATCAAATTCAACATTAGGGTGAACCCACTTCATAAATCTGAATTTCAAGGTTAGAAGGAGAAGAAGTTATACCTAGAAAGCCTTTGATTTCTCTTCCTTTTGCTTGAATGCTCCAATTTCCACTTGAATCTAACCCTAGGAGTTCTTAGGATTAAAATTGCCATTAGAGGAGGTATGGTGGACCTCAAACACATTCTTCCTCCATAAGAGAAGAATGATGCATCTTATTTCCTAAAAGTGTACCATTTAGTCTCTTAAGTTTGCTCATTTTGCCAATTTCCACCATAAACTCATATTTTTGTGATTTAACTTAAGTTTTGACATAATAAGTCCTTCCTCATCCATTTTATAACTTTTTTAGTTCATTCCATAATTTAAGTCAACCCTTTGGTTAACTCATTTTGCCAACTTGACACTTTTGGCCCTTTAACTTTTGAAATGTTATTATTTTCATTTATAACTTTCTAAAGTTCATATCAACTAATGATCTGATTATACCTTGATGATTTATTTATATAAATAATGTTTCATTTATTTAATTTATTAATTCAAGAACACAATCTTAAATTTTAGGATGTTACAAACCACATCGAGGCATACTGACATTCTTTGGAGAATTTTCCAATGTGTCAGCGGTATGACTCAAGTTATCCTCAAATTATTAAACTTTAGAAGCTTCAATATCAATAACCTCATCCCATTACGATGATTCAAGCGCCCAAGATCATTATATTTCTTTGAAAATTCAAACATATTGTGAATACGAATATATTACTATAATAAGTTTATCCAACATTATGTACGTTATATTCATTCCCAGTTCCATACATCTTTATTCAAATCGACTTTATATGATTAAAAATGTTGACTCTGCTTCTTCATTTGCGGACTATCAACAGGTGCTTGCGTGCCTGCATGACATAACAAATTAATAAATGAATAAAACACATTATAGAAGTAACAAAATGTAATATAAAAATGTAGGACTCATCCAGTTGACTTTTCATGATGTTGCTTATCATTCTCAATCTTCGCATTTATAACTTCCAGAATATAAAAAATAAAAGTATAATTGTCATTACACTAAAACATAAGCTCAAATGAGAAGTTGTAGGTGAGCAATTTTTTTATAAGATCCTATTGTTAGATAGAAATTTGGGCTTTTAATTAAGATTGGTTGGAGTCCTCCATCAAAGATAGAAATTTGGGATTTTAATTAAAATATGCATATACCACTAAATATGGCAATCACATGGTATTCTTTAGTAAAGGGGGAAAGAATAGTTCACTTTGTGCTTAACACATGGCTGCATGCATGTAAATGTTGCAGCTTCTTGGTTTGTGTAATGACTTTCACACATGTTGCTTGTTGTAAGCAGCCTATGCGGGATGAACCCCAAATCCTCATTCCCCTCTCCCAAACCCTAGTCCCCCCATTATTCCTCTCCTTTTATTTCTTCTTTGACTTAGAATTAGTTTTTGTGTCTATAGGAAGTGGATTTTGAAACTAAATACTAGATGTTGGATAATTAAAATAGAATATTTAGTTTTGGATAAATCCATATCAACCAAAAAGAACATTTTCCATTTTGTAAGAAATATGTTCCAGATTTCAACCTTCAATAATAATAAAAAAGAAAGTGAACCTTCAACTTTTTGACTAATTTCAAATAACATGAGTTCCTTTTTTTACAACTTGATAATTAACGCAATGGTTAAAGGTATATTTTCATTTTGTAAATTAAGGCAGTTGGTAATTACCGATTCATGCATTACTGAGTTATTTCATATTAGAGTCTCTCTGACACCTTGTTCCCGAGTTATACTTAACAAGAGAAAAGAAAGGAAATTGATGGAAGTGAGAAGAAAGTAAAAGAAATTAGTGTTCCCGAGTTTCATTAAAGGAAGGAATTGGAAATGCCTACTCTTTTGAACACACAATGTTATATACTTATATCTAACTATATTAGAAATCCAACAAAGGTAATAGTTCTAATTCCTAGATTTCTATATGAAGTTTATTGAAATATCCACCTACTTTATACTCCTACTTCATCATCCTACTTTATACTCCTACTTCATCATCCTACCTATTTAATAATTGACATGTGTAATGCACTACTTCTCTTTGATCATCTCATATAGCCCTTTGAAAATATGGCCCATGATTTATTATGGTAAATTAACCAAAGAGGTTGTGGACAAACAATCTGTTATGCATCAGGAGCTGTTGGATTTGTGCCCTTTAGCTAATCCTAACTGATAAACGATCAAACTTGGCCAAACAATCACTAGGTCTAGATGATTAGCTAATGTAGGGCCAGTGTAATAATCACATGGTGACTTGGAGAGAACACGAAAAAGTGAGAAACTTGAACTATTGTAATTGTTGGAGCCCTTGAATGAAACAAGGGACTCTCCAAAAATAGGCATATGCCACTGTGTATGGCAAGCACACGGTATTCTTTAGTAAAAGGCGAAAGAATAGTTCGCTTTGTGCTTACCACATGGCTGCGTGCCTTTCTAAATTCCCAGCTGCTTTCTTTAAGTAACGACTCTAACAACTTCTGTTTCATTCTAGCAGCCGATGTGGGATTCACACATTTTACCTTGATTTTTGTTTTTTAGGCAGTGGGTTTTGAAACTAAATACTAGAGATTTGATAATCAGAATAGGATGTTTGTGACGGTTTTAATTGGTCAAAAAGAAAATAATCTGTAAAGAAAAATAGCAGCCTTACGAAATTAAAGTTTAATATTATATTGAAAGTTCGTTTAGCTTTTGGATAACTAGCGTATGTGAAACAAGGGAGTGTTTGTTAAAGTTGTACCAGAATGTAATATGAAGATATGGGGATTAAACCTAGGAACAAAGTTGTTGATTGGTTTATAATCTATAGATATAGTGATAAAACGAATATGTTGGATAGAGGCTCAACAAGGTTGGGTCATGTTGGATAGAGCCGAGCTTAGGCTTGTTTAGGGTGGCTGGAAAACGAGTCGAGCCCGAGCCACTTAACTCCTCCGTTTCAAAATTAGGCTCGAAATGAGCTGGACTTGATCCCCATGAATATAAACGAGCCGAGCTCGGGATTGGCTCGGCTCGTTTAATTTACCACCCTAAATTTTCACATATATTTCTTGAAATTGCCTCTAGCATTGGTGAAACAGGTACGAGTTCATATTTAGTTGTTTGGTTGCAAAACAACGATTATCCCAATAAATTATCATATTTGACCTTTGGCATCTTTATAATCATAACTTTATGCTCCCCATATAACGAAACAACGATTACTTAGGATTAGAAAAATGTCGTGCTTGACTATAAATTCACAAATATCTTTAATTGGGATACAAAACAAGACATGACGGCTGAAATTTTAATTATTTCTCACAAAAGTTATTAGTATTTATAGACTTTTACCAACAGGAAATCCTGAAGCACGTCATCAAATCGCAAGTACAGAAGTTAGGAACACGTCATCAAATCATGAACACATCATCAAATCGTGAGTATGTCATCATATAGTGAGTAGAGAAATCTGGAAGCACATCATCAAATCGGGATGTTTGTTGTCTACAGAACTCTATTTTGGAGTGTATAAGTAACACATCCAAGTGATTCTCTCCCTCCTGTGACTCTGGTGGCTCTTCTTGCTGCAGCCATGCCATCTCTGTAACTCTGTCTTTGTGGGTTTGGAAAATCTATATAAATGTGTTACTTACAAACTGTGTATATGTAGTATATGTAACACATTCAAGTGATGCCTGTTAATACTCAGCTTGGTAACATATATAGATCCTCCACACCCACAAAAGGTGGAGTTACAGAGATGACAGGGTTGCAGCATGAGCCACCACGAGTTACAGGAGGGAGCAACCATATATCAGCTGTGGATCTTTCTGTTCTCAACTGTAAAGACTATGATGATGATAAAGATATGAACCATGATTATGTATCTCCCTTCCTACCCCACCCTCCCATCCCTACAAACGTTAATGTGTGTCTTTCAGCTAGAGCTCCGAAGAAAATTCAAATCAATCATATATTCATGTTTTAGTTGCCGAAATGGGACCTCTCGAGAACTCAATGATTGTTTTAGCAAATGGAGGTTCAAATGAAAGTATCTTTAGGAGTTTAGGAGATGATCTTTTGGATTATCCTATTTGAAATCAATCAAATATTCGGATGATACATTCATTTGAACTTCCGTTTGCACTGTTTCAGAGCTTCAAAGAAAATTCAAATCAATCAAATATTCGTCACTCCAATGATATTGTGCAACTAAAACATTTCAAGTGGATTCTAATTTCTAAGACATGCATTGGTATTTAGATTTCTTAAAAAATAACGTATTAATGCATGTATATCTTCTGAGTTTCAGGATTGATTCTATACACAAAAAAGTCGAATCATAATAGGATTCGATTTGTTTACTTGAAGCCTAATAGTTCGATTTTGTGTGATTGTATAATGAATAAGCAAGTACTGTATTGCTTTGTTTCGTTATTCTCTACATTATGGAATGAATCCTTGAAAGTAATGCAACTGATTCAGAACATAAGGTAATTTTGAAATAGACTCATTGTTGTAAAAAGGTAAAAAAAGTTGTCCAATACAATTAGAATCCTTGATATATATCAACACGACAAAAGGCAAATTTAGTTAATTAACTTACTTTTTTTCAAAGATAAGGCTAATTGCATTATTAGTGTAGACCAGAGTAGTCAGTGAGTTTGAGTCGAATTTTGAACTGCAAAAATTGGTTGGAGCCCACCAATGAAGGAAGGAACTCTCCAAAAATAAGCGTATGCCACTGAATATGGCAAGCACACGGTATTCTTTAGTAAAAGGCGAAAGAATAGTTCGCTTTGTGCTTAACACATGGCTGCGTGCCTCTACATCTTTCAGCTGCTTGGTTTAAGTAATGACTCTCACACATTCTCTTTCATTCCAGCAGCCTATGTGGGATGACCATCCAAACCTACATCCTTCTTTTTCAAACACTTCTTCCACCCTTCTCTTCTTTTTTTCCTTCTCTTACTTTGGTTTGGTTTTTTTATTTTCTTTTTAAGTGTTCATGTATGGTTTTCAAAGTAATTACTAGATATTATAATTAGAATAAGATATTTAGTGAAACATTAATTTAGTTAGACCAAAAGAACATGCTTTTGAAGAAAAACGAAAGTTGGAGTTTCATTTTATGGTAAATGAAGGGGCTAAATTGGTAAGTGTATTTTATTTTTAGACAAATGAATTGTTAAGTGAGAGGTATTTTCATCATTTCAATAACTGAGGACCATTTATGAGATTTCTATTTTTCTTTTTTTAAAATGAATTTTTTTTTTAAGGGGTCTCTCTCTCTCGTGAAGAAAGGGAAGGAAGAACCGATGAATATCATCAATTCTTAGCACCCTCACGTCATTTAGCAACCCCACGGACACCCATAAATATTGTTGTTGCTTCTATACTCCTTCCTTCTTTGTTTTCTGGCAAGAACACAACACCGAAGTGTGTGATTTTCTGGTGAAAACCAAGAGCGACAACCTCTTTTCTTTTGCATCTTCTCGTTAATAATAGATTCAAAAACACCCTGTTGTTTCTTGATCTGTCCATGCATCTATCGAAGCCACAACTTTGACGACAAGGCTTAACAACAAAAAGGGGAGCCACCGGAAAACTGACTCCCTATCTTCCTTGTTCTTCCTGTCAAGCATCAACAGTCGAACACCCCAACTTGCTGCTGAACAGCTTTGCTCCTCCTTCTCAACTATACATACAACTTAAATCTCTCTCACACACACAACACTAGCTTTTAATCTTCATCATGTGGCAATTTGAGTGTTCTTGGATTCCATGTTTACGAACAATGATTGTTGGTAATTGTTAAGAAAAGATTGGGACTTGACCGAATTTTCTGAATTTTATGATGTTTTGGATTTCTTTGCTTGTACCCTTGAAACCCTTTGTCTAATGTTTTAAATTTATGGAAATTGTTTCTACTTATGGGGTACAATTTACAAGCATCTATTTCTTCTACAAATTTCAAGATGCATTTAACCTAGATCGATTTTTGGATCTCTTTCGTGGTTGCAAGTTGTTTATTGAGATAAGAACGAGGGAAATAAATCAAAATCAAATATGTTACACCTATGATTGTTTATCAGAGAATAACAATGAACGTTTGGGATGTAGTTTGTGTTTTTGCTTCAAGGGATTGATTTAATCATCTTCAGCTATTATTTGGTAAAGAAAGCCCAACATCATTTGCAAAGACATTATCTCAATCGGGATGCTAACAATGATGTTCGATTCACAATCATGATAGCGGTGGTGGACTTGTATGGTGTAGATGGCGAGGTGTGGTAGAAATGTATCTCCGGTGGAGCTGGTGAAGACTTCATCATCTCCATCAGATACCAATACCGATGATGGACGATAGATTGATTTCCATTAAATCGAATATCAATTCTGACTTTTTCAGTCAAAAATTGTTCATGCGATGATTTCATATGAGAGAGAGGGCGGGACCCCTTTAAATTTCATGTTTTTCATTTAAAAAAATAGAAAACCTCAAAAATGGTCCTTGAGTATTGAAATGACGAAAATACCTCTCATTTAACAGTAGAAAGTTGATAGAGTTAGGTAGAATGACTAAATATTAAAAGTTTTGAAACCACAGGACGATCCGTGAGGTTTGTGTAAATTAGAGACCAAACTTCATATTTTATGAAACCACAGGGACCATTTTTGAAATTTTGTCTAAGAAAAACCAGAAAAAACAAGAAAGAACCCCCAAAACCGGAAAAACGCATCACTATGAAATGCCATAGGAATACCCACCCAAAATCTAAAGTCCAATGTCTATGGTGGTTTACTCAATGAAAAATAGCACCAAATCATAAAAGCGAAACAAAAAACGCAAATCACTCAAAATCGCAACCATAATTAGAAACACAAGAGAAATAAGGACGTTTTGGGTCTTAACGATTGTCCTTTAGTGGTGACTAGAGACAAGTTGTACGTTGTTTGAGATTGTGGTGTTCGTATTTCTAGAAATTGAAACACAAAAAAACTCAAAATCACACATAAAATCAGTGAAATCAACAAAAGTTTAACAAATGAAGCAAAATATCGGTGAAAGGTGGTGAAACACCGGTAAAATCACGTCGGAGAAGGGATCATGGATTCAAAAAGTTTTGGGTTGGATTATCTTTGTGTGACGTTGTGAGTGACGAACTAGGGATACCAAAGTCATTGGAACCCTATGCCAACGACAAAATGTCGGTATAGGGATAACGAAAACGATGTCGTTTATACCCTCTCATAAAGAAAAAAAGACCTTTATACCAACGAAAAGTCGTCGATATAGAGTATACATGGATCACAAGCCCTTTATACCGACAACATATCGTCGGGATAGCTCTTTTACAAACGACACCGTTTTTTTTTTTTTTTTTTTTTTTTTTGCAACATGAACTATAAATAAATAGAAATTATATTTCGTAACTTATACCGACAACATATCGTCGAAATAATTTTTCAGAAAACCGCATAAAATTTATTCGTTTCCACCTAAGTTAAGGCGACAACATTTCGTCGACATAGATACCCTGGTCAGAACAATTATTCAAAACATATATAAACGACATGTCGTTAGTATAGCCTAAGTTGTAGAGACAATTGTTGTCGTCGACATAGAAGTCTTCGACACAAGTGTGGATTCTCTTAGTGCTAGTGTCACGTCATTGATGTGCGACAAGGAAGCTACTCGGCACGTTGCAGTAAACCCAGTTTATCATGAAAATAACAAAACATATCGAAATAGGTTGTTATTTCATTTTGAGTTTGTGAATAGTACTGGAATAAAGCTTTGTCCCATACGGTATGAGTTTCACCTTTCGACATCTTTACTAAGGAATGGAGGAATCGTAATGGGGTGAAAATGGAGGGGTTGCGTGGGTTCAGAGATGAGTAGAGGGAATGGTGGGAGGAGAGCAAAAGATAAGAGAGAGGTGTTGCAGGTTCAAGAAGCCGTTGGAGGTTGGAAGCAAAGAAGAAAAATGGAAAGACATGTTGTAAGGGGTCCTTAGGCAGGTTCAACAAGATCACAACTCCCTATACCTTGGGTTCAGCGACTTCAGCAAGTTCGACGGAAATGATTCCGTCCCCTAAGGCTCTTACAACTAAACGTTTGAAGTTTATATACAATAAATTGGGTGTTCATGATCTTCACAATCCAACTTGAAGGGTAGTGTTGATATTGAATTTGAATTATTAGGGTTATCTTATTATTTACTTAGTCCACAAGTAATTATCTTTCCTTAGTTAAGTTAGGTTAACTCATAGATAATCCTTCATTGAAAGCCAAATATTTTCAATGCATGAAAAAAAAAATCTTTTACATTTTATTTATTAAACTTCATTTTATTGCTTTAGACTATGCTACAAACTTTCATAAAGGGAATGATTCGTATACAACAAAATTTCTCGATACACAATAATTTGTGTTTTAAAATATTGTATTGTACAACTCTGATAAACATGATTTTTTACTGATAAAAATTGTTATGTACGAATCACTTTTTTTCATAAATGGAAGAAATTTTCACAACATTAAAAATATTAAACTTTAGTGGCGTAAGTTAAAATTCTTTTAAGGTAGTAAAACAAAACTGAAATTTGGTTATTATTGAAGAAAATGTTTAAATATGTTGTCATGTTATTAGTCAAAAACATAAACATGTTACGGTTTACTCTGTTTCAATTAAATATAACAAAAATGAAGTTTGAATGTAAAACCACTTCAAAAAAGTCTAAGCTATGTAGGTTAAACAAATCTTAAATTTGCTTAAGTTATTATTTCATGTCATTATCTATATAAGAAACTACTAAAATTAGCCACCAATTGCTATAATAGAAAATTTGTATTCAAGTAAGCTAATATAACAAGAACCAAATAAAAATACTTTAAAGTTATAATATGCTGTTATAATAAACGGAAACATAAAAAAAAATTTCAGTTGACTTTTTTTCTTTTGACTTTATAAGTTTATTCTTCATCTACCTAAAACATAAAATATATGATTAGTTACACAGTTATGACTCGTTCTTCATCTCTCTAGAGTGTGAATTTCTTAATATTTTTATTGCTACGTAGCATATAGTACTCGTCTATTTAAAGAAGTACACAGAAACTAAACCTTTTTCATGGCTCCATACATGAATCACTTCAACTTGTTGCTAACCAGCTCCCTTGTATACTTGTTGGTCACTATCACATGCATGACTCGTTCTTCTTCACTAAGCCATGAAGAGGAATGTTCAGCCTTGTTTCAGTTTAAGCAAAGCATAATTCATCAAGGTGATGTGGCTTGTGTTGCTAGTTGGTTTCAAACGTTTAACTCTTGGAAGACCACAAGCAATGCATCAGATGCTCGTTTTGATTGTTGTTCATGGCATGGGGTGGAGTGCAGCAACAACCATGTTTATGGCCATGTAGTCAGCCTTGACTTGAGTGAAAGCTTTCTTTGTGGGCATATCAACTCTACCAACACCCTCTTCAGCCTTGTTCATCTTCAAAGCCTCAACCTTGCTATGAACTACTTTGATGAATCTCAAATCCCACATGAGATTACTCGTCTAAAACAGTTAAAAAGCCTCAATCTCTCTCATTCTGGTTTTAGTGGCCAAATCCCAAATGAGATCGCAAAGTTGACACACTTGTCTTCTTTAGATCTATCAGGGAATCCACTAAAGCTTCACAATCCTAGCCTCAAGAACCTACTACAAAACTTAACAGCACTCGAAGAAATCCATCTCTCAGGGGTTGACATTAGTTCTTCTGTACCTCATTTCTTGTCCAACTTTTCTTCTTTGAGCTCAATAAGGTTATCCAATTGTTGGCTTTCGAATGAATTCCCTGTCACTATATTTCAACTACCAAAGTTGAAAATTCTTGATGTGGCATACAATAACAACCTCACTGGTTCCTTTCCTGAATTCCATAACAACAGTTTACTTGAATATATAAATGTAAGGGAAACAGGTTTCTTTGGGATTGTACCTGAATCCATAAGCAATCTACACCATTTAACCTACTTGCGCCTTACTAAATGCTCTTTCTCAGGGGGGATTCCAAGTTCACTATCTAACTTGACACAACTCACTCTCTTGGGTCTTGGTTACAATAAGTTCACAGGATTTATTCCTTCGTTGGTAAGTCTTTCCAAACTCAAGTCTTTGGAACTTACAGGTAGCAAATTCGAGAAGGGACATTTGCCCAATTGGCTTAACAAGATGACTAAACTTAGTAGTCTGTATGTATACAATACAGACATAACCAGTGAAATCACACCCCATCTTGCAAACCTAACAAAACTTAGTGTTCTTGCAATGGGAAAAAATTCTCTTACTGGTCATATTCCATCATGGCTCTTCAACCTCACCCAACTAACAACGTTAGACCTTCAACAAAATCAGTTGCAAGGACCAATTTTAAGCTCATTTTCCAACTTGAAAACCCTTCAATATCTTCACCTAGGTTCGAATAGTTTCAGTGGGAGTGTAGACTTAGACATGTTCCTACAACTCAACAAACTCGAGACTCTTGGGTTAGGTTACAATAGGATATCATTAACGTCCATCAACAACTACACCAATAAGACCTTACCAAAACTTAAACTCCTAGCACTATCGACATGTAACTTGAAGGAATTCCCTACCTTTTTGCAATTCCAAAATACGTTGGAAGTCTTATTTCTCGACAACAACAAAATTAATGACATGGTACCCGTGTGGATCTGGAACAACAGCAAAGAATCATTACAAGTGATTGACCTTTCCAACAACTCCATCACTGGGTTTCATCGGCATCCTCAAATTCTCCCATGGAGACGTTTACAAGGATTTTCCATCAAGAATAATCAGATCCGAGGGCAGCTACCAATTCCACCACAAACCACAGTTGTTTATTCATCCTCAAATAACAATCTAACTGGAGAAATACCACCATCGATATGTGAAGTGAAATCTCTCAAAGTGTTGGATTTGTCTTCTAACAACATGAGTGGCACTCTTCCTCCGTGTTTTGGTGCCTTAAGCAATTCATTGTTGAGTTTAGATCTAAGGCAAAATAACTTTCATGGCATGATGATGGATTTGTTTATGCATGGCAGCCAGCTAAAAAATATTGATTTGAGCGAAAACCGATTTATGGGTCAGATTCCAAGATCATTGACGAATTGTACTAATTTAGAGGTTCTCTCTCTTGGAGATAACACTTTTGAAGACGTCTTTCCTTCTTGGCTGGGAACTCTTGCCAAGCTACAAGTTCTCATTTTAAGATCCAACAAATTTTATGGTTCAATTCAAGGTCCAACGAGTACTGTTTGCTCACAATTCCCTAAGTTGCGGATCATAGACCTCTCTCACAATGGTTTTCGTGGCCAATTGCATGGAAATTATTTCCAAAACTGCAATGCCATGACATCGGTTTATGATGGTGAATCATCTGTTATGAAATCAGATATGTCCTTCAAATACTTCAATTCAAGTATGCCATACACGATGACAATAATACACAAAGGTGTCAAAACGGAATACAAAAAGATTTTAACCATATATACGGCTATTGATCTCTCTTGTAACCATTTTGAAGGAGAAATCCCGCTATCACTCAAAGAACTCATAGGGCTTGAAGCACTCAATCTTTCCAACAACCATTTTACCGGACGTGTCTTGGCATCCTTTGGTTACCTAAAGAATCTTGAATCTTTGGATCTCTCTAGAAACGAGCTATCTGGAGAAATTCCTCAACTGTTGGCGCAACTCAATTTCCTTTCTATTTTCAACGTGTCATTCAACCATCTTGATGGGCACATTCCCCTAGGGCAACAATTTGATACATTTGAGAACAACTCATATGAGGGGAATCATGGGTTATGTGGGAAACCTTTATCGAAGGAATGTGAGGGTTTAAAGTTGTCAAGATTTCCACCAACAAGCAATGCATCCGAGTCTCTCCTCCCGAGCGAAAGAATTGATTGGATCGTTATTTTTTGTGGAATTGGAAGTGGGTTGGTTGTTGGGGTTGTTAATGGGAACTTTTTGAATACAAGGTATAGTGATTGGTTCATAAAGAGGAAGGATAGATGGGTAAGGCCACTTCGTAACACAAGGAGAAACCAAGGTACAATATCTCATCATATTACATTACAACTTTGTTGCAAACTATGTTGAAAATATTTTCTTGATGTCATTTTTTATAAAGCTACTTATATACTTTAAAGCAATCGTTACAAGATGTTTGTGAGATTTACTGTTATAGTCTAATAGATATGTTTCTCAACTTTGTCTTTTTAACAAATATTTTAGTTTTTTTTATCATGTATCTAAAACATAACTAAATTGTATGTCAAGACAGATATGCATCTTAGAAAAGAGGGTAATATTTACATAATTTGTTTAAAATACAAAAAGAAAATCCTTTTTACTTTAACTTGGATACATACATGTTTTCAACATGTTATTTGTTTATGGTACATTTATATATGATGATCTTTATGAAATGCATGTTTGTTTTGAATTAATGTGTTATGGTATAGTACATGTTTAAGTAATTTGTATGCAATCAGTATCAATGTGTCATTACCATGTTTTCTGAAAAACACAGTTTACAGCTGTGGGAAATGCGATATTTTCTAAATTAAGATAGATAATCGTGAATTAAAAACATAAAGCTCACCTTAACATGTATCTCAGGAGTGCTATAGCTTCAAGTTTGGAGCACAAGGAGAAGGTCTAGAAGGCCTAAGCTTCAAGGGATTTTAGTATGTTTATAGTTCCCTTTTTAAGTATGTAGATTCATATATGTGTTATAAATGTATATATTTGATTTAATTAAAATTTTGTTATTATAAATGTGATAATTTTGCTGATGCTGAATCGTATTTCTTTAATTATTTCAGGATTTTCATTACTAAATAAATAGTAGTTGTATTCGGCAGGTTTGGTTTATAAAGAAATAAGTAAAAAAACGGGTCAAAATTATAAAACTGAAAATTGGTTGGAGCCCACCAATGAAGGAAGAGACTCTCCAAAAATAGGCGTATGCCACTGTGTATGGCAAGCACACGGTATTCTTTAGTAAAAGGCGAAAGAATAGTTCGCTTTGTGCTTACCACATGGCTGCTTGCCTTTCTTTCTCTCAGCTGCTTGCCTTAAGTAACGACTCTCATATCTTCTTTTTCAATCCAGCAGTCGATGTGGGATGACTCTTCCTCCCTTTCAAAACCCTCTTCCATTTTTCTCTTCTTTTTCCCCTTCTCTTACTTTGCTTTACTTTTTGATTTGTTTTCTAGGAAGTGTTCTTATATGGGTTTTGAAAAGAAAAAAAAAAAAAAAAAAACATTGGATATTGGATATAAAGTTATAATAAGATATTTGTGAACGATAGATTTGATTGACCAAAGAAAACTAAAAAAAATGACAGTTTTATGAAATTAGAGTACCTTTCATATTATATAAAAATGAAGGTGTAAACAAGTTTTTTTACTTTTTAATAGAGGTATTGTGAAAAAACCGGGACCATATGCTTCGTAAATGTTTTTGAAAAGAATGAAAATTGTAACATTCTATTACATCTATAGAATCGGAATGAATTGCTTTGATTGACCCAAAAAACAGAGTACAACCTATATCATTATATATAGAGCAACTAGGTTATAACCCGTGGACACCACGGGGAAGAAATATAAAGCAATCACTTTCAATTATTAAGGTATTATAGCATCTTACTTTCATTTTTTTCTATAAAGGGATTGTATTTTTTGGAAGCATAATGGTAACATGAAGACATGAAAGTAGGATGATATACTAAACAAACTAATGGGTTGCAAATAGTTGAAAAACAATTGGCACATTCATTTAAAAGACTTAGAATTAACTAAAAATGTAAATTTTGTTCTGTTTAAAAGAATAAGTTTGTAGAAAAAGAAACCAATTTCAAGAAACAATCATTAGAAAATTAGTATAACCATAACTATGTTTTCTATTACTACAATATTGTACCTGTTAGCGTAAAAGAAATCACCAAAATTTGATGCTGCCACTAAAGAAAACAAAAGAAAATAAACAAAATTGATTGGTTTATTTTTTTTATAAATTCAATACAAATGAAACTTAAAATAAGCAATTTATTATTATTGTAATTTTTACACATAAGAATGCAAGGGAAGTGGATATAAGAAAAGGATAAAATGCATATCTTAAGCTTAGGAACATCTACGACCTAACATTAATAATGCAAAAGGTTAGGAAAGGTAAATTAAATCTATTTTTATTAATAATTTTTTAACAATGTAACTATTATTTTACCACCGGCTTTGTAGAGGTTGGAAATTTTTAGTACTATTCTAATCCTATATGAAAAATGTAGTAAAGAAAGATATTATCTAAAATAATAGCACTTTTTGATGCATAAAATGAAGAAGGAAGTCACTGAAGCAATATAAAAGGTAACATATGTGGGTAATCTTAATCCATGGTAAAATGGATAAGCAATAACCCTTTTATTTTTTACTTCACATGAATTGCCGATGTCCTAGTTTACCATTGGATTACCATTGTTAAAAATTGGGTATTACTAAACTAAACAATTTACTTAGTTTATGTTTGTGTCGCAAAGTTTTGGAAAATTATATTGAAAAGACTTGGCATGTTTTTTTATATTGCATCAAATAGTTGACATGCAATACAAAGATACATAAGAAACGTCATGTGTATAAAACAACATAAAACATGCAATCCAAAAACATATAACATATTCCAGCTGAGTACGGAAGAAGTGATGAAATAAGTGGAATATTAGGTAATAGGCAAATTAGACAACTATGTTATGCAAAACCAAGTCAGACACAAAATTCAGAAAATAAAAACATATATAATTTAAAATAAAAGCTACAAAACAACATATTTTGATAATGTTTATGTTTAATAGAGGGGAATCACTTATTTTCTTTATTGTTTGTTCTTTCTCATTTGGTTTTCTTAAATTCAATTCCATAAATTCAATTCCATGTTATAGACTGTGAGATTGCAAACAGATGGATTAGCATCTGGTTGAACTTACAAAAAGATATATAAATATATAATAACCAAAATATTAAAAAATGAACAAATTATTAAGACATGTATTAAATACTATACCTCAAGTAAACCAACATTGAGTCCCTTTGCAAGCTTTAATGTTTCATAACTTGACACAACATCATGTTCGACAAATTTACCATTAAGCCTAGATAAACAATTTCTTTGTTTTTCTTAATTGGCCAATAAATAAAATGTGATTGCTAAAAATTCAGTTTTTTACTGTAAAGACCCATTACGAAAATAGTTGATGTTGGGCAATAATGCTATATTTGGTGAAAAAATAATTAGTATGCATCATTGAGGCATTTCATCGAGCGTGTAAAGTGCAAATGAGTTTTCTACTAAACTCATAAGTATAAATGGGATCCCTTATTCTCTTTCACCAAATTGATGATCTGTACTAAATATTTCCCATCAAAATCATCAACAAATGACTGAATTGTGGACCGAATTTGATCCAATTGACAAAGTTGCAAATATTTTAGCGCCATAATCCTAGAATTCAAGGGAAAATCAACCCCCTCTCGCTCCCTTTTGAACTCCTTGAGTATTATGGAAAACAGAATTAAGACTATGGAAGGGTACATAACGATCTCTGGGATGAATTCCGAAATAGCGAAGGAGATGTCTTTTCCTTTTTGTCTATATCAGTGGAATGAAGAAAATAGAAGATACCTGCACAGTAAATTGAAAACCAAACTACAACAAAATCGACCAATCTTATGGAATTAATTAAATAAAAACATGTTATTGTTATCATAGTGTCAATTGTATTTTATTGACAAGTTCGTTGTCACTTCGAAAGTTTCCCGATCCCATCTTGGCTCCTCCATTTGCAAGTTAGACACGTCTCCTTAAGCCCTAGGGTTTACAATGACACCCCTAAACATTCAAAGTTGAGATGGATAAGCCGAGAAGATGGGTTCTATTGATTTACAACCAAAGGGAGTTAGGTATTTTGAAATCAAATTTAGAATCATGGGACCGAGATTTTAGGCAAGATATAATTAAAGATTTTAATATAGATTACTGATTTTCAGTGATTGATTGAATTAAAGAATTGAGCTGAAAAAGTTTTAAGCGGTTTGAATTGAAGTGAAAAAGTTTTAAGCGGTAAAAGCTGCAAAACAACTTGGGCGGGAAAGTTTTTTGTTAATTGCTTCTTATAATGCCACGTGGCAGATTCTTAGTCTAAAAATTAGACAAGTGGATTTTAGGAGAGGTTTTTATTAGGAGTAGATCTGAGTTAGTGTTTTATATATATATATATATATATATATATATATATATATATATATATATATATATATATATATATTGAGTTTTTTGTTCAAGATTTTGTAAACCCTTTTAAGGAGTGTAAAAGAAATGTAATATTTACTTGAAAAAAGGTAATTTTATATCCTTATATCAACCCTTTTACAGATATATTTTCATTATGTTTAAGTTCAAGAGTTCTCACATAAACATAGAGAAGTCATATGTCAGGCATTGCTATGCATGCTTTTATATGCTATTCACAAGCAATTATAAAGAAATTAAAGTTCAAAATACACATTCATGCCTTTTGTTGTTCACTATCATGATCTTTGTCTTTTGAGTTATTTGTGATGTAGAGATGTGCACAGAGAACGATTAACCGACTTGGACTCAGGACGTTAAAAAGATCCGGTCCAAGTCCTATAAAGTAAGATGGGTTATACCGATTGTCCATTTTTTAAACTCGACAGAATATGAGACTGTTTAAAAAACGCAATGATATCCGACTGATTATGAAACTGTTTAAAAAGCACAGTGATATAGCCGCTTTTGTCTCTTAATGCAATTTTTTTTAAAAAAATTTAAGATTCATTAAAATATGTGTTAAGAAGTATCACAAACGCTATAACCAGTTACGAAGCGATTATACCGGTGAAAATTTTCCACGTCCCAACTAAAATATTTTAAACACTAGGTTATAACCCGTGGACACCACGGGGAAGAAATATAAAGCAATCACTTTCAATCATTAACGTATTATAGCATCTTACTTTCATTTTTTTCTATAAAGGGATTGTATTTTTTGGAAGCATAATGGTAACATGAAGACATGAAAGTAGGATGATATACTAAACAAACTAATGGGTTGCAAATAGTTGAAAAACAACTGGCACATTCATTTAAAAGACTTAGAATTAACTAAAAATGTAAATTTTGTTCTGTTTAAAAGAATAAGTTTGTAGAAAAAGAAACCAATTTCAAGAAACAATCATTAGAAAATTAGTATAACCATAACTATGTTTTCTATTACTACAATATTGTACCTGTTAGCGTAAAAGAAATCACCAAAATTTGATGCTGCCACTAAAGAAAACAAAAGAAAATAAACAAAATTGATTGGTTTATTTTTTTTATAAATTCAATACAAATGAAACTTAAAATAAGCAATTTATTATTATTGTAATTTTTACACATAAGAATGCAAGGGAAGTGGATATAAGAAAAGGATAAAATGCATATCTTAAGCTTAGGAACATCTACGACCTAACATTAATAATGCAAAAGGTTAGGAAAGGTAAATTAAATCTATTTTTATTAATAATTTTTTAACAATGTAACTATTATTTTACCACCGGCTTTGTAGAGGTTGGAAATTTTTAGTACTATTCTAATCCTATATGAAAAATGTAGTAAAGAAAGATATTATCTAAAATAATAGCACTTTTTGATGCATAAAATGAAGAAGGAAGTCACTGAAGCAATATAAAAGGTAACATATGTGGGTAATCTTAATCCATGGTAAAATGGATAAGCAATAACCCTTTTATTTTTTACTTCACATGAATTGCCGATGTCCTAGTTTACCATTGGATTACCATTGTTAAAAATTGGGTATTACTAAACTAAACAATTTACTTAGTTTATGTTTGTGTCGCAAAGTTTTGGAAAATTATATTGAAAAGACTTGGCATGTTTTTTTATATTGCATCAAATAGTTGACATGCAATACAAAGATACATAAGAAACGTCATGTGTATAAAACAACATAAAACATGCAATCCAAAAACATATAACATATTCCAGCTGAGTACGGAAGAAGTGATGAAATAAGTGGAATATTAGGTAATAGGCAAATTAGACAACTATGTTATGCAAAACCAAGTCAGACACAAAATTCAGAAAATAAAAACATATATAATTTAAAATAAAAGCTACAAAACAACATATTTTGATAATGTTTATGTTTAATAGAGGGGAATCACTTATTTTCTTTATTGTTTGTTCTTTCTCA
Source organism: Lactuca saligna (assembly GCF_052625555.1). Lineage (NCBI taxonomy): Eukaryota > Viridiplantae > Streptophyta > Magnoliopsida > Asterales > Asteraceae > Lactuca > Lactuca saligna. The sequence continues at coordinate 153,225,961 of NC_136422.1, forward strand.
TTTGGTTTTCTTAAATTCAATTCCATAAATTCAATTCCATGTTATAGACTGTGAGATTGCAAACAGATGGATTAGCATCTGGTTGAACTTACAAAAAGATATATAAATATATAATAACCAAAATATTAAAAAATGAACAAATTATTAAGACATGTATTAAATACTATACCTCAAGTAAACCAACATTGAGTCCCTTTGCAAGCTTTAATGTTTCATAACTTGACACAACATCATGTTCGACAAATTTACCATTAAGCCCAGATAAACAATTTCTTTGTTTTTCTTAATTGGCCAATAAATAAAATGTGATTGCTAAAAATTCAGTTTTTTACTGTAAAGACCCATTACGAAAATAGTTGATGTTGGGCAATAATGCTATATTTGGTGAAAAAATAATTAGTATGCATCATTGAGGCATTTCATCGAGCGTGTAAAGTGCAAATGAGTTTTCTACTAAACTCATAAGTATAAATGGGATCCCTTATTCTCTTTCACCAAATTGATGATCTGTACTAAATATTTCCCATCAAAATCATCAACAAATGACTGAATTGTGGACCGAATTTGATCCAATTGACAAAGTTGCAAATATTTTAGCGCCATAATCCTAGAATTCAAGGGAAAATCAACCCCCTCTCGCTCCCTTTTGAACTCCTTGAGTATTATGGAAAACAGAATTAAGACTATGGAAGGGTACATAACGATCTCTGGGATGAATTCCGAAATAGCGAAGGAGATGTCTTTTCCTTTTTGTCTATATCAGTGGAATGAAGAAAATAGAAGATACCTGCACAGTAAATTGAAAACCAAACTACAACAAAATCGACCAATCTTATGGAATTAATTAAATAAAAACCTGTTATTGTTATCATAGTGTCAATTGTATTTTATTGACAAGTTCGTTGTCACTTCGAAAGTTTCCCGATCCCATCTTGGCTCCTCCATTTGCAAGTTAGACACGTCTCCTTAAGCCCTAGGGTTTACAATGACACCCCTAAACATTCAAAGTTGAGATGGATAAGCCGAGAAGATGGGTTCTATTGATTTACAACCAAAGGGAGTTAGGTATTTTGAAATCAAATTTAGAATCATGGGACCGAGATTTTAGGCAAGATATAGTTAAAGATTTTAATATAGATTACTGATTTTCAGTGATTGATTGAATTAAAGAATTGAGCTGAAAAAGTTTTAAGCGGTTTGAATTGAAGTGAAAAAGTTTTAAGCGGTAAAAGCTGCAAAACAACTTGGGCGGGAAAGTTTTTTGTTAATTGCTTCTTATAATGCCACGTGGCAGATTCTTAGTCTAAAAATTAGACAAGTGGATTTTAGGAGAGGTTTTTATTAGGAGTAGACTAGCTAACAACCTAACTTTAACAATAATTATTTAAAGCCCCAGCTTCAAATCTTGGCAATAATTATTTAAAATTATTTTTTATGGGTCTAGCAACATACTTTATCAAATATTTCAATTTGATGATAACTCATTGCGGAAATCCTAGTTTATTTTGGCAAATATTTCAACTTGATGATTAAAATTGAAACAACCCTCGCTGTAAAGGATTGGGAATAGCAACATACTTTATCAAATATTTCAATTTGATGATAACTCATTGCGGAAATCCTAGTTTTTTACTTTATAAACGTCACGAGACAATAAAATCAACTTCGAGTGCACTCGTTATAAAATTATGACAAATCAAACCATGTGTAAGTCTAGATTGTCTAATCCATAAGATTCCCAACAATAATGTGAATAATACCATGCCTCTAATCGTACACTTAACTTCTTCATATCTTACTCTTTAGCACATAAGACACATCCAAAATTTAAACATTTATTGAATTCTTTAAAACATCTTAATAATGGAAAAGTAGTTTACGATAGTAAGCAAAACATCATATGAAATATGCACTTATGTATACATAACATGCAAAAGCTTCTTTAGATCACTTTTTATGAATAAACATCATATCACTTTTAAGCTTCTTTTGCGTATATAGAATGAAAATATACTTCCTTGAACTCATATTAATATTGTGTAAAGAACATTCATAATAGTCATTTAATGTTCATCCATGCAATGGTTTTCTAACAGTTTTTTTTTTTATTATTTTTAAATACTAATGATTATTATATTATGTATGTGTCTTTTGCTCATTTGTTTCTTATATTGAAAAATAGAATGAAATAAACAAAATTACATTTTTCTACTCATTACCTTTCTTCCTTTATTTCTTTTCTTAAACATTAGGCAAACAAGACTAGTTGACTTTTTTTAACTCTAAAGATTGGTTGGAGCCCTCCAATGAAGGAAGAGACTCTCCAAAAATAGGTGTATGCCACTATATATAGAGAGCACACGATATTCATTATCAAAAGGCAAAAGAATAGTTCGCTTTGTGCTCACCACATGGTTGCATGCCTTCCCATTTCCCAACCGCTTGGGTTATGTAATGACTCTCACGCCTTCTGTTTCATTCGAGCAGCCGATGTAGGATAAAACCCAAACCCACATTCCTCTCTTTCAAACTTATCTTCCCGTTTTCTCTCTTCTTTATGCTATGTTTTTAGGTCATATAGTGTCATACCACACTCACCACAATACTACAGTGCGACTTCATCGCCACATTATTTTCCCCTCATCCCACAAAAAAAAAATACAAACTACATTAGAAAACGTAAATAAAAAAACATACTCAAAACATCGAAAAAAACATGATCTAGTCATCGTCACTAGCCACATCATCATAATCCGCGTATGAATCTCCTTCAAACATTTTCGACTCGTCGTCGCTAGAGTCGAACAACTCGTCTTCATCAAAATCGCCTACACCATGATTCACTTGAGCATTGAAGACGTGTTTCACCAAATCTGCACGAAGGTTGTGGTGTCCGACTCAATCGTATACCTCCACTTTCTTCACCATGTACGCCTACATACCAATACCAACTCCTCCTAAATTTTATAAATCCTCATTTCCATTGTAGTGTGGCAAATCGCTTTCCCCTCATCTTCTATAATAATATTATGCAATATGATACACGCATACATCAGGCTACTTATTCGTTTGCACTCCATAAATCACGTTAGTGCTATTAGTATTTGTCAACGTCTCTTCAGAACACCAAAGGTTCGCTCGATATCCTTCCTAGCAGATTCTTGGGCAGCCTTAACCTTTATTCGCTTTTCATCATTTGGACATGAGAATGATTTCACAAACGTAGTTAACTCAGGATATATCCCATCAATAAGGTAATATCCATGATTGTACGATGTCTCATTTGCTTGAAACGACACATCATATGATTTCTAAGGTAGATGGTGTTGAATATCAACGATTAGTCTAGAACGTTAATGTCATTGTTGGAATCCGTTTGACCAAAAAATGCATGTCATATCCAAAGATCATACAACGCCAATGTTTCTAAAATTATTGTTGGCATCTTTTGATTACCTCGCATAAATTAACCACGCCACACATTAGGGCACATTGAACACCTTGTAACATCCAAAAAATCATGATAAATTTTTTTATTTTTAAAACCATTTAATAACCCATAAGTATTACAAAACATTGTTTCGAAAAAGTCATAACCATAAATCAGAGTATCACGAAATTATCTATCAATAAAATATCCAAGCATGATGTGTACAGTTACACCTTCGCCATGCCCCGATCATCTGATGTACCTGAAACCAAGAAAACAACTGTAAGCCAAAACTTAGCGAGCCCCCCAAAATACCCCACACAAAATACTATAACAATTACAATACATGCATATAGGTTTTGTTGGCCAAGGGCCTCAACCGAACCATTTGGATTTGTTGACACAAAGTCTTAACCCAACCATCCAGTTTTGTTGACACAGAGTCTCAACCCAACCATCTGGGTTTGTTAACACAGAGTCTTAACCTAACCATTTGAGTTTGTTGACACAGAGTCTCAACCCAACCATCTAGGTTTGTTAGTCCACCGCACGAAGCGATACCTCAACCTAACCACTAATATGTCGACATATGCAACAGATAAACAATAATCAACAAGTATAGACAATTATATAGATCTACCAATCTAACAGGTCACTACAACATAACAACATCCTATATACCATGATACATAACCTAGTGGGTTGGTATTGGCGCCTTCGACCCACGAGTATGGTGAAAAGAACTCACCTGAACCACTTGACAGAAGCCCAACAGCTATCGTAGAAACAACACTGCCAGACCAAGCTTCCTAAAACCAAACTGAGACCATCCCTTAGTCAAATACTTAATTCAACCCAAGTTTGACAAAAAGTCAAAGTGGTCAAAAAGTCAATGGTAAAAGCTAAGGTCAAAATTGCCAACAACAGCTCTCCACGTCATGGCCTTCCTTAGCCAGGTCATGGGAACTAAATGCCAAAATAATTGCAGACTCCATAGTCACCATATCGTGGCAGCTTAAGTTCACGCCGTGGGGAGTGGTCTAAACAACTCAAACGAGCTTCATCCATTTTCTTACTATTTCAAGAGCTCCAAAGCTCAAATTTGATCATTTATGAGGTCTTAATGGATAAAGTTTCTAAATTTATCCATTAGGAAGTTTCAAACCACCAAGATGTGGACTTTAGGTCTCAAAACGGACCCAAAATGCATCTTTCTTAATTTAATTCGTTATGTCTAAGTCTCCAACCTTCATATCTAAATTAACATGATGTTTAGATGGATAAAGTTTCCAACTTTATCCATAATAATGTCTCAAGCTTTCAAGATCTAAACTTTAATACACCAAAATTACCTAAATGACCAAGATAATTTGCATGGCTGAAAGGGAAGGCAAAATATCAAAACTTTCCTATACATGAGGTCCAAGAAAACATTCTAAATTAATCAAAAGGTATTGGGGTCCATATCTGAAACACACAATGTTCTTGGGACATAGGAGAGTAATAAAGTTTCAAACATTATTCTCGAGTCACTCAAAACTCATAAAAATGGACCAAAACACCAAATACACTCAGATCCAAGATGAAATGCAATAAAGCTTGGAACTTTATATATAGCTTATATAGGTCTATAAGGTAGATGAAAGTTGAAATCTTCAATTGATGGAGAGTGGAGGCTCAAATCTTGAAAATGGAGGGTAGGGTTTCTCCTAAGATGTTATAGATATGATGGAGGCTAAGAAAATACCCTAAAACATGAATCATTACCTTTAAATACCTTGAAAACCCTAAAACATGAATCATTACCTTTAAATACCTTGAAAACCCTAAAAATTTGTGGTCTTTGGCTACACAGTTCTCACGTCGTGAGAATTACTTCTCACCTCGTGAGAACAGGTTTTCACCAAGTTTCACTAACATCAAACAATCATAACTTCTTCCTATCAACTCTGTTTTCGGTGATCTTTATATGCACTGAAAGGTATTAAGGAATTTGTGCATCCCTAAAATCACGGCCAGAAAAGACCGATTTAATTTATGCTTTTAAAATATTTTCAGAGTAATCCTTTGATTAAAAGAGTTGCGGAATTTGTTCCCAAAACGAAATATGATAAAAATATGATTTACCAAAGCATTTCTTAAAGAAACGCATTTTTCATTATTTTACAAGACTCGGGATGTCATGTTCCAATAAACAGACCAAAAGCATAAACATTTCAATGCAGACCTTACAACAGTTAAATATAACAACAGGTCTATAATCCAAAAATAATTTGACAGGTCATCCAACTTATGCTCTGGCGCCACTACCTGTAATACAAAGAAAATGAGTGGGTCAGGCTTAGGAGTCTGGTGAGCATATAGGGTTTTCAACCCACAATAAATAATTATATTTAATTCCACCAACCAACAATAACCCAATTACCCGTTCCCATTATTCTCACTTTATGTCCCTAAAACACCTAACACAAGGGACCTAGTCTTAGAATATTTTATCGGGGCGACAACACATGCTTCGGGGGTTTCCCAACAATATATGTCAAATAAGGTAACCATGAGGGGGATGGAGTACAACGAATGAACACCCAAGTTCATTCACACATACAGGTGCCAGGTGGCGAGCCTGCTAGCGTTCCACAGGACTGTCTAGAAAGTCTGTGGTCGTCATCTAAACTCCGTTAGATGACTGAATCAAAAACAACATCGAGGCCTCTCATATGTTTATCACACATCAACTATCTACCCATATTCTACCCAACATATTAGTAGATAAAAATATATATTTTTATGCATAGTTTAAAACCTGTATAACATTTTCATTCAATACATATTCCAAACAACAAATGAGGCACACACACATAACATGTATTTCATAGAGAATAAATCATATCTATGAGACAGAAGAAAGTGAATATACATTCACACATATAACAACAAAATATACACATAACACGTATTTCGTATAAAATACTTCATATTTATGTGTTAGAAGAAAGTGACTACACACTCACTTGATCAGAAGATAACCGGACAACATTACGACTTGTAGAAGTAGTATTCTTCGGTGAAACCGGGGGATCTTAAAAAAAAAACAGGCTTCTCGTGGGTAGAGCTTCGGCTCGGGAATTGCACTTCTCGGGATCTTCGGGGCTTCGGGACTTGCTTCGGGACTCGGGAATAATACTGGGGGCTCGGGATAATTCTGACATGAAAAACGAGGTAAAACAGGATATATATATATATATATATATATATATATATATATATATATATATATATATATATAGAGAGAGAGAGAGAGAGAGAGAGAGAGAGAGAGAGAAGAGAAAAGGAGCAAAAAGGTCGGTTGCCCTCGCATCCTTTATATAGGGGCAGAAGCCTCGCATTATGCTGGGCATAATGCTCAGCTACGCGGGGCATATGCTTCGGATCATCACTGTATGCGTCATTGGAGCACTCGAGTGCGAGGCAGGTCATTCTTCAGTGTACACTGGGCGTAGTTCGGATAAGATCAACGACTCCTTCGGATAAACTTTGGTATGCGTGCCACGATCTTCAAAAATTCATAACTTTCGCATACGGGATCCGTTTTCGACATTCTTCATATCCATGCGTTGGTGAGACTAAGCTCTACAACTTTCGTTTAGACTCTCCGTTATAAATTCATAACTTCTTCATCTAACATCCGTTTTCGCATGTCTCTTCATCGTTTCACTGCTATTAACGAGATCTTCGATTATCGTTTATATTGTTTCAACTAAAAACCGCTCGATCTCAAATCGAGTATTCGGGCTGCATACTGCTATGTCGAAACTTCGCAAAAATCATAACTTCCTCATACGACGTCAGATTTAGGCGTTTTTTTTATGCACACTCTCGGTTTAACGAACTCAACGACTTTCATTTAGATCACTAAGGGTAAATGTCGCTCTAACATAAAATTCACTGTTTATGTCATTCAACGTTGTCGGTTCTGTCGCGAAACTTCGACATGTCATAACTTCTTCGTTATAACTCGGATTTTGGCATTCTTTATATCTTTAGAAACCTTGTTTCGACCACTACATATTTATGCAAAGATATCGGGCTTATCTCACACTTTAATTTTGACGTTTATTTTATTCTTAATTCATTAAATTATAATAATTAAGAAAATAAACATATAATTCACATAATACTCAAATATTTCAAAAAGAGTTACAAGGGTTAACCTAGACTATTACATCAACAATAATGTCTAGTCTGGAAACGCAGGCGTTACAAAATTCCACAACTCTATATAATTATATTTGACTTAAAACACACCAAACTAAAATCCTTAATTCTTGAAAAAGTCTAAAATATCACTTTTCCCATTTTAGTCTTTGACTCCAAGACACAAACCAAGGGCTTAGATCACATAACCAATATTATCAACATCCAATAGGGTCTAAACCCTATTCCTTTTAAGCCCACGGCCTTTACCTGATCCATTTATTGTCCACAATCCTGAGATAAGAACTTTTCGAAACATGATGTTACAACCGCCGATGCATACAATCAGTACTACCAAGCATTTCATATAACCCATGTTTTTTCAAGTGTTGTATATAGTTTGTGGATGTCACTTATCGCGTAAATAGCGATCACGATAGAGAATAATCACAACTCTAGCAAACTTGTATACACATTGCCTCGTCGTTCGCTTTAACATCCTCAAATATTCATCCCATGAATCCGGTCCATGTCGAATGCTAGTTGACGGACTGCAGTGGTACACTTTTTAATTAAGGAGAAACCTTTCCGACCTCTTCCATTAACCCACTGCTGAAAATATGGAAATCGATTTTTGATGTCATCGACAATGCGTAAAAATAATTTCTTCCTCATCCAGAACCGGCGTCCGAATTTTACGGCATACAATGCATCATCGGCAAAGTAGTCGTTGACAAGTTGGTTGTGCCCGACTTCACACTTCTCCGTAAATGATGATTTCTAAGTTTCGGTTGCAAACTTTCGGCTTCATTTTCTTGTAGATATGCTAGTGTTGTTTACATAACGTATTCGATAAACCCTGCTTCCCACAACACCAACGTATCCAATGAAGTGGGCGACGACAATGCAAACATTTTTAAATTAGAAAAAAAAAAAGTTGTATATAGAGTATTTGGTGTTTTTTGTGTTGTAAAATGAGAAGTGAATAGTAATATTTTTAGCAAAGTTCAAAAAAAAAAAAATGAAAAATAGACATTGAAGGCTCAACGGTCACAAAAGAAGCAAAGCAAGGTGCGGTAATACCATCTGGTGCGGGGACATCACCATGGTCACCGAAGGGGGTCGATGCACACTGCGGCGCCACCTCAGCCACCGCAGTGTGCGGTTTAAGGTCTACCGAAGGGCCTTAAGAAATGAACATATACAAGTTTTTGAAGGTATATAATTACTAGATGTTAGATGGTTAGAGTACATTATTTATCTGATTGGTCAAACACGGTCTTATGAAGCGAGTGTTTAAAAATATAGTAAATAGAGGGGTAAACATGTATATTTGTTTTACTTTTTGATAAAGGTAATGTGCTCTAGAGTGATCATTATCAAAACATTCTTGTAATTGAAAAGTGTTGGTAGCTAGCATATAATATCTATATATCTGTGCATTATTTAGCATCGTCGGAAAGTTCTTGAGGGACACTTCTACTAAAATTGTGGATAAAACTAATTTGAAGAGAACTTAAGAACAATATAATATGTAGCTATAGGTGTCAATATGACAGGTCAAAAGAGGTTGTCATCTTGGCTTAACCTATTAGTACTTTTTGGCTTATATTGACACTCCGTTAGTTAACAAACGCTCTAAATAATATAAGTTTTGTCATCCCGATTTAAGTCAGTTGAAAATTCAATGAGTTTTCATGAGTAATATTCCAGTAAGGACCCTTTGATTGACTGGTTTCTACATAAGAGAATTTCCGATTGTCACTTTTAAATCTTTTATAAAACAGACTAGGTTTTCGCTGAAACCAAGCAAAACTCGTAACACTTGGGTTATTTCAGTTGTTCTGTTTCCAAATTACCAGCAATGCAAACTAGGCAAAGCTGTGTAGAAGAATTTTGAACTGCGAAAATTGGTTGGAGCCCACCAATAAAAGAAGGGACTCTCCAAAAATAGGCGTATGCCACTGAATATGGCAAGCACACGGTATTCTTTAGTAAAAGGCGAAAGAATAGTTCGCTTTGTGCTTACCACATGGCTGCGTGGCTTTCTTTCTCTCAGCTGCTTGCTTTAAGTAACGACTCTCATATCTTCTGTTTCATTCCAGCAGCCGATGTGGGATAACTCTTTCTCCCTTTCAAACCCCTCTTCCACTTTTATCTTCGTTTCCCCTTCTCTTACTTAGATTTAGTTTTTTATCTGTTTTATAGGAAGTGGTCTTATATGTGTTTTGAAAAAAATTATTCCATATTCGATAATTAGAACGAGATATTTGTGAGCAATAGATGCATTTGATTGACCAAAGAACAATAATAAAAAAAAATGAGAGTCTTATGAATTTATAGTTTCATATCATATGAAATGAAGGGGTAAACAAGTTTTGTTTGACTATTTAATATAAGGTATTGTAACAAAATTTGGGATCGTATGCTTCATAAATGTTTTCCAAAAGAATATTGGTAAGATTCATTTAGTTTTATAGAGCGGTGAAAAGAGTAAACATAAAAAAAAACATTTATAATTTGTTTAAGTTTAACTTTGAAGAATGTTAGCAGCATATATATATAACATAGCATCTTTATCAACTTCTCTTGAGGTTTCCATGGACTATACTAGTGTGTGTGTGTGTGTGTGTGGCCTTAAGGAGGAGGCAACATGTTGAGGACTACGCCATCTTTGCATTGGGGTGGCTACAACCGAGCTACGGGATGGGATCGATGAGTGCAATATGTGACTATATTGTATGTTGATCATTGGATCGAGGATTATGTCACGATCCATATATGTGTAATTGTGTTGAGAGAAGAATGGTGATTGTGCCATAATGTTAGACTCTCTGTCAGGATCAAAATGGTCACATCATCCATAATTTGTTGTTTGCTTGGATGTTGGAGTTTTGCAAAGTCATGGATGGACAAATATGTTAAGGGACCACATCCAGTGAAGTTGTAGTCGAGAGCTCTTGTCACTTCCCCTACGAGCTCTTGACACCAGAAAACTAGTTGAGTTACGTATGTCGGCAGTTTGAAATCGGGGTCACGTATGGGCTTCGGGAAGTCGGGAGTGCATGAACAAGGTCGTTTCTGAAAACAATCTAAAGGAATACCTCTCGATTTCAAAAATGACCATGTTCATCCAAAACCTAACAAAAATAATATATATTTTTTAATTTAACTCAAATTCTTCTAGTTTGTTTTTATATAAAAGTCTATTTTGAAACAACCCTCACTATAAGGATTGGGAATAACAATGTACTTTATCAAATATTTCAATTTGATGAGAACTTCTTGTGGAAATCTCAGTTTTTTACTTTATAAACATCAGGAGTCAATAAAATCAACTTTGAGTTCAATCGTTATAAATTATGACAAATCAACCATGTGTAAGTCTAGTCAATTACTATTCCCAACCATAATGTGAATAAGATCACGTCTCTAATCGTACACTTAACTACTTCATATCTTACTCTTTAGCACCCAAGACACATCCAAAATTTAAACATTTATTGAATTCTTTAAAACATCCTAACAGTGGAAAAGTGGTGTAGTAAGCAAAACATCATATGAAATATGAACTTAATTATGTATCATACCACTCACAATGCCTAACTCGTATGACATGAAATGTATGCCTAACATGCAAAGAGCTTATTTGGATCGTTTTTTATTCGTAAACATCATATGGCACTTTTAAGCATCTTGCGCATGGAATGAAAATATATTTCCTTGAACTCATATTAACATTGTCATTTAAACACATGTGTATAAAGCAATGCATAATAGTCATCCATGTCCAACCCAATTATCCTCTTATGAGGATAATTGTTTCATGCCAAGGTTTTCTAACAGTTATTTTTTAAATAGTAGTTATTATTATATTATGTATAGGTGTCTTTTGTTCGTTTATCTCCTTGCATTGAAAAACATAATGAAATAAACACTTCCTTTTTCTTCTACTCATTTATTTTCTTCCTTTATTTCAAAAGGATTAGGTAGATACACTACTACACAAGTCATTTAATAGTGCAAATGGTTTTTATTTTTTGATGAAGTCATTTCTAAAAACCATCCTATTAAATATCTACAACATCAAAAAAGTGTTGGAGATATTTAGAACCGTTGAAATAAAAGAATTCAAAAAAAAAAAAAAAAAAAGTTGACCAGTCAAGACCCAGGAGTTGCACGTGCAATTACTTAGTCTTCACTCTTCAACTATTTCCTTAACTTTAGCTTTTTCTGTTCAACTATTTCCTTAGCTTTAGCTTTTTCGTGTTTTCTAGCTTTTCAATTGTTTCCCTTTCTGTATTTAAAAGCCTATTTGGCTCATTGAATAAAGTATCTACTTCGTGAGCAATATACCATTATCTAAGTATTTCATTGTGGTATCAGAGCAAAAGATCCATTGTGTGAGTTTGAGAGCAAGCACGAGAGTCGGTGAGACTATCAAAGTGTGAGATCTGAGAGTAAACACGAGCGTGAGTGAAGTTTCTCAAAGTTTGAATCATGAATGACGAAAAGATGGTTGTGCCAGACTTCGACGGTCACTATGAACATTGGAGTGAAATGATGGAGAATTTGTTGCGAGCAAAGTAGGTGTGGAACCTAATTGATCCCGGAATCAAAGAACCGACGATGGGAATCGCTCAGAGTGAAGCAAAAAAGAAGCGATTGGAGGAGCTACGCATGAAAGATAGGCAAGTCAAACATTATCTCTATCAAGCTATACATAGAGTAACGTTTGAGAAAATCATGGATAGACGAACATCCAAGGCTGTGTGGGACTCGATGAAGCAACGATTTCCTGGTAATGACAGGGTGAAACGATCCATGTTGCAGAAGCTCGGGAGGGATTTCGAGGTACTGGTGATGAAAGACAGTGAAACAATTCCTGAATACTTTGGAAGGGTTCTCACAATCTCGAATCAAATTAGAAGCAACGGTGAAAAGATGGAGGATGTCAAAATTGTCGTGAAGATCCTCAGAACCCTAACAGAGAAATTCACGTATGTGGTGGTGTCGATTGAGGAGTCAAAGAACGTTGATGAAATGTCAATTGAAGAGTTGCAAAGCACCCTGATTGTACACGAACAGAAGTTCAAAAGGGTTGAAAAAGATGATGAGCAAGCACTAAAGGTGTAGACAGGGTTCAACCCAACTGGTAGAGGACGTGGGAGAGGTCGCTCCATTGGCAGAGGAAGGGGACGAGGTTGTGGACGACTATCATTCAATAAAAAGACTATGGAATGTTACAACTGCCACAAGCTAGGGCACTATTCCTACGAATTCCCCCAAGCAAAGGAAGCAAACTATGCTGGTTTTGATGAAAACGAAGAAGTCATGCTAATGGCTGAGGCAAACAAAGAAAAACTTGGGATCGAGATAGAATCAAGCAAGGCGATGCTTTGGTTCTTGGATTCAGGCTACTCCAACCACATGTGTGGAAACAGGGATAGGTTTTTTATTTTTGATTCAAGTTTCTCAAATTCTGTTAAGCTAGGTAACAATATTCCTATGGTGGTTGATGGGAAAGGAAGCGTGAAGTTGCATTTAAACGGAGCAACATATGTACTCAATGATGTCTACTATGTCTTGGATCTGAAAAACAATCTCTTGAGTATAGGCCAGCTGCAACAAAAGGGAATTTCTTTTTTGTTTCAACTTGATGTGTGCAAGGTCTACCATCAAGAAAATGGGTTGATCTTTCAGAGTATGATGAGTGCAAATCGCATGTTTCCAATCGGTGAAGATTCAGATGGCATCATTGAACAGAAGACTGAAGGCTGCATGTACACTAGTGAAGAAGACAATGCAAATTTGTGGCATGAAAGAATGGGCCACCTAGGTGATACAGGCATGGAGCAACTTAAAACAAATAACATGGTTCGTGATCTTCCTAAATTCTCCCCAAACAAAACAGTATGTGGGGAATGCATGATAGGAAAACAAACAAAGAATCCAATTCCAACGATGAGTAGCTGGAGAGCAACTGAAATCCTGGAACTTATTCACTCAGATTTATGTGGGCCAATAACTCCTGCATCACACATTGGGAATATGTACTTTCTAAGCTTCATTGATGACTACAGCCGCAAAGGCTGGGTGTACCTGTTGACTGAAAAATCCCAAGCACTTGAAAGTTTCAAGCAATTTAAAAGAAAAGTTGAGGTCCAAACTGGAAAGGTCATCAAAGTTCTTTGCACAGATATAGGAGGGGAGTACCTGTCTCATGCCTTCAAGACCTATTGTTGTGAGCAGGGAGTCAAAAGGCAACTTACAACTAGCTTCTCACCACATCAGAACGGAGTCGGTGAGCGAAAGAACAGAACAGTCATAAACATGGTAGTGTCCATGTTAGCTGCTAAGAAGATGCTAGAGAAATTTTGGGGAGAAGCCACTGTATGGAGCTTTTATGTATTAAATAGGTGCCCAACTAAATCTCTCTCAGAAACATCACCTCAAGAGGCTTGAAGTGGAGTTAAGCCAACAATTCAGCACTTTCGAGTTTGGGGTTGTCTAGCACACGTTCACATCCCAAAACAGAAGCGAACTAAGCTAGATAATAAGAGTGTGGCATGCATCTTGACAGGTGTTAGTGAAGAATCCAAGGCATACAGACTTATCAATCCTCAGACTTTGAAGGTAATTATCAGCAAAGATGTTGATTTTGAAGAGCATAAGTGTTGGATACGGGAAAAATCAAATGAACATAAGAAGAAAAAGAAATTGTATGGGGTGACTATGACCTATTTTGATGACTATGAATTCATTGATAGTCATCAAAGTAACGAAGTTGATCATGAAGCCACCAGTGAAGATTCAGAATCTCCAAATGCAAACTCAAATGATGACAATCCAGCACAAGGGGAAGGACGACCTCAAAGATCAAGAAGGCTCCCAGTTTACTTAAGTGACTACTTTACAGGTGATGAACCAATCCTCGACTCTGATGAAGAAGAAGATGAGTTAAATCTCATTGAATTAACTCAACCCCAAGATCCAACTCGATATGAAGAAGCAGTCAAGGATGAGAGATGGAGAAAGGCAATGGATCTTGAAATTCATGCAATTGAGAAAAACAAAACCTGGCATCTTGTTGATCTCCCAAAAGGAAAGAAGTGCATTGGTGTGAAGTGGCTATTCAAAACTAAAGTGAATGAGAAGGGAGAGGTTGAAAAGTACAAGGCCAGGCTCGTGGCTAGGGGTTATGGCCAAGAATATGGAGTTGATTATGGAGAGGTGTATGCTCCAGTTGCTCGTATGGATACTGTTCGTTTGATAATTGCCCTAGCTGCTCAAAATGGTTGGTGCATTTACCAAATGGATGTAAAATCGGCCTTTCTCCATGGAACTCCAGAAGAGGAAGTCTATGTGCAACAACCACAGGGGTATATGGTGAAAAACAGTGAACATAAGGTGTACAAACTCCAAAAGGCCCTATATGGACTTAAGCAAGCCCCTAGAGCTTGGTTCAGCCGAATAGAATCATACTTTGTGAAAGAAGGTTTCAAAAGGAGTTACTCTGAATATACTTTGTTCATCAAAACCACACCAGAAAGAAAGTACTTATTTGTTAATATATATGTGGATGATCTTCTATACACTGGAAATGACATGGGAATGCTAAATCAGTTCAAGAACTCTATGATGGGAGAGTTTGAAATGTCATACTTGGGTAAGATTGTTGGATTAATGTCTAAGTCCATAACTATTTTGGTATGTACTTGACCCGATGGTGCATGGTCCTTTTGGGTTGCCTTCACCAAAGCAACTTGATTGGAGAAATAAATAGAGAGAGAGGTTATTATGATTTATTAATATGTTATAAGAATAATATATTAAAGGAGAAATCTTATTTGTTTAATTAATATTGGTCAATAAGTAATTAGGAATTAATTTTGTGATCAAGTGTAATTAATTAAACTAGAGGGGCTGATTTCTAATTATGTGATAGTTACAAAATAAGGTAAGGATTATCTTAAATATAGGGTGAACGAATTTAAGGTGATAAGGCCTTAGAATTCGACTATGATAAGGATTCAAGGATTATCTTATGGGTTGCTTTGTGGATAAGCAACTAGATAAGGATAATGACTGAAACCCTATCTCTACACCTATATAAAGACCCTAAGGCTCATGAATTCGTGGATCTCTTCCCAAGAAGTTCTAAGGATGAATTCTAACCTCTCTCCTTTCTCTTTATACCTTCTCTATTTGCTCTTGGTGTTTGTAAGCCATTAGAGGAGTGACACTTGTGACTCTAAGCCTTCCAAAGTCAATTCAAGGAGGAATTGGGATTGTTATTGCTACATAACAATCAAGGTATGGTCTTAAACCTAATTACATATTAATATGATTACTTGTATGCTAGAATTAGGGTTTATAGTCTTGGATTCAAAGCATGTACAATAGAGAAACCTAGATCCAAGCATTAGGGTTTGTATGAGCACATAGGATGTCTTATGACCAAAACCCATCAGTGGTATCAGAGCCTAGGATGGTTTCAATTGTATTGATGCATTGTATATCTAAAAAATTCGATTTTTGATGTTTTAGAGGCTGGACTCGCCGAGTCCATAGCTGAACTCACCGAGTCCAGGCTTAACTCGACGAGTCAACTCGTCAGATAATGCTT
The DNA here is from genome assembly GCF_052625555.1 of Lactuca saligna. Lineage (NCBI taxonomy): Eukaryota > Viridiplantae > Streptophyta > Magnoliopsida > Asterales > Asteraceae > Lactuca > Lactuca saligna. The sequence continues at coordinate 153,242,214 of NC_136422.1, forward strand.
ATCTCGGGATTTCTTGCTGTTTTTGCATTAGGATAGTTACCTTATCATATTAGATCAATATAAATCCGATTTTATGATATATATGACTATATTCTTGATCTAATTAAAGATAATTATCAATTAATAAAATATTTGTTTCCTTATGTGATAATTGATTGATTATTTTGATTAAATTGATAAATTGTTTTGCAAGAAATCATTAAATAAATCAAATATAGATAATTATGTGATTAAATGTTAATTTAGATTATTTGTTATTTGATCCTTGTTGTTATGAAAAGTTTAATATTTTGTCCTTTAGGTTTTATAGTTTAAATTTGAACCCAAAAGTTTTGTTGTTTTGAAATTTAAATAGTTGAAACCCTAATGTTTTGAAATGTTTCAGAAGTTGCCCTCAAGTTTTGGAATTTAAAAGTTGATTAAAAGTTAATTAGGAATGTTAAATTCCAAAACCCTAGTAATATTTTGAAAAGTTCAAATACACCGTTATGGTTTTATTAATTAAATAAGGAGTATAATTAAAAGAGATTTAATAAATCCATAAAAGTCTAGGTTAACCATTTAATTGAATTAAAAGTGTAATTGTTAAAGCTAACCACCTAATATTTTAAAAGTGTAAAATGCACCCTATACTATATATAACATTAAAAGTCTAACATTATATATATGTATGAGTAAAAGTCAGTCTTACCGTTAGTAGGCCTCATTCACGAAGCTGGTCTATAAGAGGTGTTTAAGGAAATTGCCTATAAAATGGCGATTGAATGGGTATCCACTCTTACCCACTGCACTCTTGACTAGTGGAGGGTCGTTAGCCGAACGGGTAGGATAGGACGAAACATTCCATTATAAGTATAATGAAATACAAAGTAACTAAATGTTTTTCTAATTCCCAATCTTAGTTACTTAGGCAAAAGTGAATTGATGCAATTCTATGAAATTACACTTTGTGCCCTTGCGAAGACGTTAGTGGAGCGTGTGTGGTTTACCGGCACACTAAATGGTTCTAAGCAAAGGTTGCAAAGGGTGACTCAATGTTTGTCATAGTTCGGTGGAGTGTGTGTGGTTTACCGGCACATCGAATGGGTGATTGTAACATGTGAGGGCACCATGTAAGTTTGCATGGTTATTCACACCCGCTTTGTGGTCCTCGGCATCCCAGTTACAAACAAGAGGGGCATATCGAGATTTAAACATGCCATTGAAAGTTCAATGAATCTTAAAGGATCTAGGAGTTTTCATAGATTTAAAACTTAAATTTCTTTTTCGTTTTTCATGGTGGAAATTAGTGAATCGTCATTCACTTACCTTCAAATATTTTGCAACTAGATTACGACATCCCTTTTCTAGGTTGTAGAATATTGTGTTGGGTCCTAGCCTTAGTATCTTATTTGGGTGATTTACTAAGGATTCAATCAATCAACTAACTTGAATTCGTTTTCTCCCGTTTTGTAGATGTCAAAGTTCGACAACTATGGTCTTCTCAAATCCCGTGGAACAAGCATTCCACATGAAAATGATATTCCACGATTCGATCGAGGAACAAGAAATCATGCTTCACTTCCTCTACCTCCTCCAATTATTCTCCCTAACCCACAAGATCAAAGGCTTGAAAAGTTCAAGATCACTTAAGCCCTTTTGGCAAGTAAACATAAAGAAGGAAATTTCGTGTGTGCACACGTCCTAGGGATGAAGTCACACATTGATAGGTTAAGAATGTTGGGATTCGTTGTCTGTGAGGAAATGGTTGTTGATTGGGTTCTTTAGTCACTTCCCAACTCATATAGTGAGTTCGTAAGAGATTACTATATGATGAACCACGACGTGATCCTTATAGATCTCACCTACATGCTTATTGCTGTTGAATCAGCAATTGTTTGGTGCAATAGAAAAGCAAAGTTGATTGGTGAATCTGCCTTCAAGACCTCTATGGATATAGACAATGGAAATGAAGGACATGCAATGATCGAAAAGTTTGATCATAAGAGAAAGGCGATGTTTGAAGTAGTTCCATGTGTTGTTCCAAAAGAGTCAATTTGCTTTTATTGCCAAGAGAAGGGGCATTGGAGACGAAGTTGCCCTAATTACCTAAGAGATCTAAGAGATGGGAGAGTCATAACGTATGGCTCTACTTTAGGTAAGAATCCACTATCTAACTCCATTAAGTTCCTATTCATTGATTCTTAATACATGATGTGATAAGATTGCATTTGAATGTTTTGAAGGATCGGTGAAAAGAAAGGAAGCTTGATAAGAGAGCAAGATGAATCTAATCACAAGAGATGGATCTTGATCGCATAGACTTGAAGATTGGATTTTGAGCTTAGATAGTTATGATAGAGTTGTTAGAAAATTTTCATTTTTTACATAGTTTTCAATGGATTTTGCATTGTAAGGACAAATGTTTTTCCGCTGCTTTTATAAATAAAATAAATTTTGACTTACTTATTTATTTGTTTATTTCCTTGCAATGAAATCGTTATGAAAATTGATGTTTGAATATTTCTACAACGAATGGATATGATTCTTAGTTATGTTATTTATGGAAATGTCAAGAATTTACCAAATAGGGAGAGTTTCTCATCGCCCAAGTTTCAATTGGACAGAAACTTGGAATCATGTAACGTGGATGCACGATGAATGAGAAATTTCGTATTTGGAAATTAGACTAATTCATTGACAAAGTGTCAAGTGAAGGACTAGGAGATCGAGTACACAAAGTTATGTGTTGATCAAGTTCACCATAAGAGTAACAAAGATATTCGTCATGATTTACTAAAGGCTTAGTAAATATGATTACACTTACAAGATTAAGTGTAATTTTGAATTGATTAAAGGGTTTAGATCAATAGCAAAACGAATAAGAAGAGTCAAGTAGGCAGAAAGATAAGAGTTTCTCCATTCTAAGAAGAAAGGAGAGTAGCTTTTATGCTTTATGATAGGTCTTAATGATTAAGAACCACATCTCAATTGATCCTCTAAGAGAGTCGTAGTACAATTGTATGTCTAAGAAGAGGATTCAAGAATTGAAGAAATGGTTAAATCAAGAAGTCAATCATACTTCATTCCAATAAAAAGTCTTAAAGTTAAGATTGTGACAATGAGTGAAAAGTATTAAAAGGTTTATAACATTCATCAAATGTGGAAAGTTGTGATGTCTTGAAGAAGACAAAGATCAACTAGGACAAATTTATGAAGTGTTTTGATAAAAGCTACACTAACTCTTGAATATTTGTTTGTCAAAAAATGTTCATTGACAAGAGAATCTTATATGTCAAGGAGTCAGTGGGAGTCTTAATGGTCTTGAAGAGTTTCAAGAACAAATCAAATAAACCTTATCAATCATCACTAGCACACGAGTTGAGGTTTACAACCTATCGTGTTGACCTTATTTTTTTCTGTGCCGTTCCAATTGAGTTAATTATGCATATGAGTCCTATGAGTTCTCATTTTGAACGCATAAAAGGCAAGGCACCTTAATCAATGAAAGGTACATTGATAGGAAAGGGTGAGATGCTTAACTACTTGGAAGACATGGTGGGCAGTTGTGCTACCATAAGGCAAGAAATCAAGATTAAGAAAGTTCGGTCCATATGAGTTTGAATTTGTCGTAAACTCTGGTTTTAACAAATTCACATGGATAGGAACATATACACCATTAAAATCTAAGTGTCATAAGATTTCCTCCTTCATGAAAATGATTGTGAGGAAATGCTTTCACTAAGAAAGATTTTAAGAAGATAGTGATTGTAAAGTTGCATTCTCAAATTCAATTATGGTTACGGTATCCCTTTCCATGATTTGAATTGTGAGGTTTGGCAATTAGTCTTAAATGTTTAGACGCACATATAAACTATCTAAGACAAAGGTGTATAAGTTCAAGAAGCCTTGATAAAAGATTATCAAAGCACCAAGTATTAGAAACATGGACTTAAGAAATTCAATAAGTATTGTTTTTCTGGAAGTTAAGATGTTTTGAATACATGTCGAAGCTAGTGGGAGCATAAGTGTTATGTTTTATAGTAATCATCATGATAGTGGGAGCATAAAAGTTATGATTGTATGATTATTATGGAAAGTATTGCAAATTGGCAATATTAATTATAGAAAACAAGAGTCATTCTTTGCAAAGTCGTAAGGATGGAATAGTTGTTTTGCTATAATTAAAGGAGAGAATATTATGCTTCATTTCAAATCTAAAGGATTAGGTTGTGGAATGTTAATAAATTTAGTCAAAGGTACATAGTGTGTTCTTAAAATTTCGATTATGATTACGGCATTCCTCTTCACAATTCGAATTTTGAGAACATAGAAAATAAAACATTGTGCGTCGTGTCCCATACGCTTCGGGTATAGGATCGATTGCAAATGCTTTAATGTTTGACCATTCTAAAATTTTCCAAATGTCTAGCGCATTTAGAGGGAAAAGGGACTAGAATTGGTTTTGACTAAAATAATTAAACAACTATCAAAGGACAATCCAAAGTTCGACGAGGATTGGTCGCTTGTGAGTAGTTGGAAATATAGTATTGGAAAATATGGAAATGTTTCCATATTGGATGGACCATATCGACATCATTACAAATAGAAAAGATTTTATTAATAATGAGATGTCATGAGGAAAATATGGAAGCGTGTTCATATTAGGAAGTAAATATTGAAAATCTATGTCTAGATTAGAAACTTTTATGCAAAAAGATGTTCAAAGGAATGTACTTTGAGTGAGAGACATCATATCTAAGGAATTGTCTTGTAACAATCTCCGATAGAGGACTTTGTAATATCATTGGCAATAGTCTTTGTGACTTTGGTGCAGTGACATTACGAAAGGTTCGTTGCGTAAAGTGTTAGAATCTAGCATATTCTATAAGTAGCAAGAATTTGATATTCTTACACTTATGAAAAAGGATTTGGAGTTTTAAAATGAGAATGATTGGAAATGTGTTCAATTTGTCTATTTCACAAAGTAAGAACCATAAGTAAACATTGTGTGCATGCTAGGAGCATGGGACAAGTGTAATAATTCAAGTAAGAAGTTGATTAACCGAAACGACAAATAATGAGTAATCAATATGGTGATAAATAAAAGGCGTTTTATTTATACTCAAAGGTTTGAGGCCATATGGGATTAGTATTATTCTTGTGTTTCACATTTGCATGTTTTGACTTCTAGAATAATTTAAATGGTTAAGAACAGTCAAATTATTCGAACGGGCCACAGTCGTTCATATGTTGGAAGTAGGTATGAATGAAGACTGTCGTGAATTGGTGTGTGGATTGTCTAAAGAGCATTAGACATAAGCAAATGTTTGCTGCAACATTCATGAGTGCTTATGAATATGATTTGAGCATTGGATTAAACCCACGATCACTTGGATCATTTCATGAATTGAATCACGAGTGATTGGTGAGACGATAACATCTTATATTCTTGAAACCAATATGTGTGAGTTGTATCTTGCTAATCGGTTGCACATTGATAATATGTAAACGCACTAGTAACTTGGTGTTATAAAACATATTGTTGTGTGTGATTTGGTTAGTGAGTGCAAGCGAGCATTGTATCAAAGTTTATCTGTTCCTTTTATCCAAAGAAGGATAAAAGCGATTTCTTTGGGCCCCTCGATGGTTTAGTGATGACAAACGTAAATGCTCGGCCGGGCTAGGGCTAATTTGATTTGTTCAATTAGTCAGTCGTCATAAATCGGAAATCGTGATATAGTAGAAAGAGAATGATTAAAATCATATCTCAGACGATATCTAGACTGTTGGATTAGTGTCTAAGTCCATAACTATTTTGGTATGTACTTGACCCGATGGTGCATGGTCCTTTTGGGTTGCCTTCACCAAAGCAACTTGATTGGAGAAATAAATAGAGAGAGAGGTTATTATGATTTATTAATATGTTATAAGAATAATATATTAAAGGAGAAATCTTATTTGTTTAATTAATATTGGTCAATAAGTAATTAGGAATTAATTTTGTGATCAAGTGTAATTAATTAAACTAGAGGGGCTGATTTCTAATTATGTGATAGTTACAAAATAAGGTAAGGATTATCTTAAATATAGGGTGAACGAATTTAAGGTGATAAGGCCTTAGAATTCGACTATGATAAGGATTCAAGGATTATCTTATGGGTTGCTTTGTGGATAAGCAACTAGATAAGGATAATGACTGAAACCCTATCTCTACACCTATATAAAGACCCTAAGGCTCATGAATTCGTGGATCTCTTCCCAAGAAGTTCTAAGGATGAATTCTAACCTCTCTCCTTTCTCTTTATACCTTCTCTATTTGCTCTTGGTGTTTGTAAGCCATTAGAGGAGTGACACTTGTGACTCTAAGCCTTCCAAAGTCAATTCAAGGAGGAATTGGGATTGTTATTGCTACATAACAATCAAGGTATGATCTTAAACCTAATTACATATTAATATGATTACTTGTATGCTAGAATTAGGGTTTATAGTCTTGGATTCAAAGCATGTACAATAGAGAAACCTAGATCCAAGCATTAGGGTTTGTATGAGCACATAAGATGTCTTATGACCAAAACCCATCAGTGGTATCAGAGCCTAGGATGGTTTCAATTGTATTGATGCATTGTATATCTAAAAAATTCGATTTTTGATGTTTTAGAGGCTGGACTCGCCGAGTCCATAGCTGAACTCACCGAGTCCAGGCTTGACTCGACGAGTCAACTCGTCAGATAATGCTTATCTCGGGATTTCTTGCTGTTTTTGCATTAGGATAGTTACCTTATCATATTAGATCAATATAAATCCGATTTTATGATATATATGACTATATTCTTGATCTAATTAAAGATAATTATCAATTAATAAAATATTTGTTTCCTTATGTGATAATTGATTGATTATTTTGATTAAATTGATAAATTGTTTTGCAAGAAATCATTAAATAAATCAAATATAGATAATTATGTGATTAAATGTTAATTTAGATTATTTGTTATTTGATCCTTGTTGTTATGAAAAGTTTAATATTTTGTCCTTTAGGTTTTATAGTTTAAATTTGAACCCAAAAGTTTTGTTGTTTTGAAATTTAAATAGTTGAAACCCTAATGTTTTGAAATGTTTCAGAAGTTGCCCTCAAGTTTTGGAATTTAAAAGTTGATTAAAAGTTAATTAGGAATGTTAAATTCCAAAACCCTAGTAATATTTTGAAAAGTTCAAATACACCGTTACGGTTTTATTAATTAAATAAGGAGTATAATAATTAAAAGAGATTTAATAAATCCATAAAAGTCTAGGTTAACCATTTAATTGAATTAAAAGTGTAATTGTTAAAGCTAACCACCTAATATTTTAAAAGTGTAAAATGCACCCTATACTATATATAACATTAAAAGTCTAACATTATATATATGTATGAGTAAAAGTCAGTCTTACCGTTAGTAGGCCTCATTCACGAAGCTGGTCTATAAGAGGTGTTTAAGGAAATTGCCTATAAAATGGCGATTGAATGGGTATCCACTCTTACCCACTGCACTCTTGACTAGTGGAGGGTCGTTAGCCGAACGGGTAGGATAGGACGAAACATTCCATTATAAGTATAATGAAATACAAAGTAACTAAATGTTTTTCTAATTCCCAATCTTAGTTACTTAGGCAAAAGTGAATTGATGCAATTCTATGAAATTACACTTTGTGCCCTTGCGAAGACGTTAGTGGAGCGTGTGTGGTTTACCGGCACACTAAATGGTTCTAAGCAAAGGTTGCAAAGGGTGACTCAATGTTTGTCATAGTTCGGTGGAGTGTGTGTGGTTTACCGGCACATCGAATGGGTGATTGTAACATGTGAGGGCACCATGTAAGTTTGCATGGTTATTCACACCCGCTTTGTGGTCCTCGGCATCCCAGTTACAAACAAGAGGGGCATATCGAGATTTAAACATGCCATTGAAAGTTCAATGAATCTTAAAGGATCTAGGAGTTTTCATAGATTTAAAACTTAAATTTCTTTTTCGTTTTTCATGGTGGAAATTAGTGAATCGTCATTCACTTACCTTCAAATATTTTGCAACTAGATTACGACATCCCTTTTCTAGGTTGTAGAATATTGTGTTGGGTCCTAGCCTTAGTATCTTATTTGGGTGATTTACTAAGGATTCAATCAATCAACTAACTTGAATTCGTTTTCTCCCGTTTTGTAGATGTCAAAGTTCGACAACTATGGTCTTCTCAAATCCCGTGGAACAAGCATTCCACATGAAAATGATATTCCACGATTCGATCGAGGAACAAGAAATCATGCTTCACTTCCTCTACCTCCTCCAATTATTCTCCCTAACCCACAAGATCAAAGGCTTGAAAAGTTCAAGATCACTTAAGCCCTTTTGGCAAGTAAACATAAAGAAGGAAATTTCGTGTGTGCACACGTCCTAGGGATGAAGTCACACATTGATAGGTTAAGAATGTTGGGATTCGTTGTCTGTGAGGAAATGGTTGTTGATTGGGTTCTTTAGTCACTTCCCAACTCATATAGTGAGTTCGTAAGAGATTACTATATGATGAACCACGACGTGATCCTTATAGATCTCACCTACATGCTTATTGCTGTTGAATCAGCAATGGTTTGGTGCAATAGAAAAGCAAAGTTGATTGGTGAATCTGCCTTCAAGACCTCTATGGATATAGACAATGGAAATGAAGGACATGCAATGATCGAAAAGTTTGATCATAAGAGAAAGGCGATGTTTGAAGTAGTTCCATGTGTTGTTCCAAAAGAGTCAATTTGCTTTTATTGCCAAGAGAAGGGGCATTGGAGACGAAGTTGCCCTAATTACCTAAGAGATCTAAGAGATGGGAGAGTCATAACGTATGGCTCTACTTTAGGTAAGAATCCACTATCTAACTCCATTAAGTTCCTATTCATTGATTCTTAATACATGATGTGATAAGATTGCATTTGAATGTTTTGAAGGATCGGTGAAAAGAAAGGAAGCTTGATAAGAGAGCAAGATGAATCTAATCACAAGAGATGGATCTTGATCGCATAGACTTGAAGATTGGATTTTGAGCTTAGATAGTTATGATAGAGTTGTTAGAAAATTTTCATTTTTTACATAGTTTTCAATGGATTTTGCATTGTAAGGACAAATGTTTTTCCGCTGCTTTTATAAATAAAATAAATTTTGACTTACTTATTTATTTGTTTATTTCCTTGCAATGAAATCGTTATGAAAATTGATGTTTGAATATTTCTACAACGAATGGATATGATTCTTAGTTATGTTATTTATGGAAATGTCAAGAATTTACCAAATAGGGAGAGTTTCTCATCGCCCAAGTTTCAATTGGACAGAAACTTGGAATCATGTAACGTGGATGCACGATGAATGAGAAATTTCGTATTTGGAAATTAGACTAATTCATTGACAAAGTGTCAAGTGAAGGACTAGGAGATCGAGTACACAAAGTTATGTGTTGATCAAGTTCACCATAAGAGTAACAAAGATATTCGTCATGATTTACTAAAGGCTTAGTAAATATGATTACACTTACAAGATTAAGTGTAATTTTGAATTGATTAAAGGGTTTAGATCAATAGCAAAACGAATAAGAAGAGTCAAGTAGGCAGAAAGATAAGAGTTTCTCCATTCTAAGAAGAAAGGAGAGTAGCTTTTATGCTTTATGATAGGTCTTAATGATTAAGAACCACATCTCAATTGATCCTCTAAGAGAGTCGTAGTACAATTGTATGTCTAAGAAGAGGATTCAAGAATTGAAGAAATGGTTAAATCAAGAAGTCAATCATACTTCATTCCAATAAAAAGTCTTAAAGTTAAGATTGTGACAATGAGTGAAAAGTATTAAAAGGTTTATAACATTCATCAAATGTGGAAAGTTGTGATGTCTTGAAGAAGACAAAGATCAACTAGGACCAATTTATGAAGTGTTTTGATAAAAGCTACACTAACTCTTGAATATTTGTTTGTCAAAAAATGTTCATTGACAAGAGAATCTTATATGTCAAGGAGTCAGTGGGAGTCTTAATGGTCTTGAAGAGTTTCAAGAACAAATCAAATAAACCTTATCAATCATCACTAGCACACGAGTTGAGGTTTACAACCTATCGTGTTGACCTTATTTTTTTCTGTGCCGTTCCAATTGAGTTAATTATGCATATGAGTCCTATGAGTTCTCATTTTGAACGCATAAAAGGCAAGGCACCTTAATCAATGAAAGGTACATTGATAGGAAAGGGTGAGATGCTTAACTACTTGGAAGACATGGTGGGCAGTTGTGCTACCATAAGGCAAGAAATCAAGATTAAGAAAGTTCGGTCCATATGAGTTTGAATTTGTCGTAAACTCTGGTTTTAACAAATTCACATGGATAGGAACATATACACCATTAAAATCTAAGTGTCATAAGATTTCCTCCTTCATGAAAATGATTGTGAGGAAATGCTTTCACTAAGAAAGATTTTAAGAAGATAGTGATTGTAAAGTTGCATTCTCAAATTCAATTATGGTTACGGTATCCCTTTCCATGATTTGAATTGTGAGGTTTGGCAATTAGTCTTAAATGTTTAGACGCACATATAAACTATCTAAGACAAAGGTGTATAAGTTCAAGAAGCCTTGATAAAAGATTATCAAAGCACCAAGTATTAGAAACATGGACTTAAGAAATTCAATAAGTATTGTTTTTCTGGAAGTTAAGATGTTTTGAATACATGTCGAAGCTAGTGGGAGCATAAGTGTTATGTTTTATAGTAATCATCATGATAGTGGGAGCATAAAAGTTATGATTGTATGATTATTATGGAAAGTATTGCAAATTGGCAATATTAATTATAGAAAACAAGAGTCATTCTTTGCAAAGTCGTAAGGATGGAATAGTTGTTTTGCTATAATTAAAGGAGAGAATATTATGCTTCATTTCAAATCTAAAGGATTAGGTTGTGGAATGTTAATAAATTTAGTCAAAGGTACATAGTGTGTTCTTAAAATTTCGATTATGATTACGGCATTCCTCTTCACAATTCGAATTTTGAGAACATAGAAAATAAAACATTGTGCGTCGTGTCCCATACGCTTCGGGTATAGGATCGATTGCAAATGCTTTAATGTTTGACCATTCTAAAATTTTCCAAATGTCTAGCGCATTTAGAGGGAAAAGGGACTAGAATTGGTTTTGACTAAAATAATTAAACAACTATCAAAGGACAATCCAAAGTTCGACGAGGATTGGTCGCTTGTGAGTAGTTGGAAATATAGTATTGGAAAATATGGAAATGTTTCCATATTGGATGGACCATATCGACATCATTACAAATAGAAAAGATTTTATTAATAATGAGATGTCATGAGGAAAATATGGAAGCGTGTTCATATTAGGAAGTAAATATTGAAAATCTATGTCTAGATTAGAAACTTTTATGCAAAAAGATGTTCAAAGGAATGTACTTTGAGTGAGAGACATCATATCTAAGGAATTGTCTTGTAACAATCTCCGATAGAGGACTTTGTAATATCATTGGCAATAGTCTTTGTGACTTTGGTGCAGTGACATTACGAAAGGTTCGTTGCGTAAAGTGTTAGAATCTAGCATATTCTATAAGTAGCAAGAATTTGATATTCTTACACTTATGAAAAAGGATTTGGAGTTTTAAAATGAGAATGATTGGAAATGTGTTCAATTTGTCTATTTCACAAAGTAAGAACCATAAGTAAACATTGTGTGCATGCTAGGAGCATGGGACAAGTGTAATAATTCAAGTAAGAAGTTGATTAACCGAAACGACAAATAATGAGTAATCAATATGGTGATAAATAAAAGGCGTTTTATTTATACTCAAAGGTTTGAGGCCATATGGGATTAGTATTATTCTTGTGTTTCACATTTGCATGTTTTGACTTCTAGAATAATTTAAATGGTTAAGAACAGTCAAATTATTCGAACGGGCCACAGTCGTTCATATGTTGGAAGTAGGTATGAATGAAGACTGTCGTGAATTGGTGTGTGGATTGTCTAAAGAGCATTAGACATAAGCAAATGTTTGCTGCAACATTCATGAGTGCTTATGAATATGATTTGAGCATTGGATTAAACCCACGATCACTTGGATCATTTCATGAATTGAATCACGAGTGATTGGTGAGACGATAACATCTTATATTCTTGAAACCAATATGTGTGAGTTGTATCTTGCTAATCGGTTGCACATTGATAATATGTAAACGCACTAGTAACTTGGTGTTATAAAACATATTGTTGTGTGTGATTTGGTTAGTGAGTGCAAGCGAGCATTGTATCAAAGTTTATCTGTTCCTTTTATCCAAAGAAGGATAAAAGCGATTTCTTTGGGCCCCTCGATGGTTTAGTGATGACAAACGTAAATGCTCGGCCGGGCTAGGGCTAATTTGATTTGTTCAATTAGTCAGTCGTCATAAATCGGAAATCGTGATATAGTAGAAAGAGAATGATTAAAATCATATCTCAGACGATATCTAGACTGTTGGATTAGTGTCTAAGTCCATAACTATTTTGGTATGTACTTGACCCGATGGTGCATGGTCCTTTTGGGTTGCCTTCACCAAAGCAACTTGATTGGAGAAATAAATAGAGAGAGAGGTTATTATGATTTATTAATATGTTATAAGAATAATATATTAAAGGAGAAATCTTATTTGTTTAATTAATATTGGTCAATAAGTAATTAGGAATTAATTTTGTGATCAAGTGTAATTAATTAAACTAGAGGGGCTGATTTCTAATTATGTGATAGTTACAAAATAAGGTAAGGATTATCTTAAATATAGGGTGAACGAATTTAAGGTGATAAGGCCTTAGAATTCGACTATGATAAGGATTCAAGGATTATCTTATGGGTTGCTTTGTGGATAAGCAACTAGATAAGGATAATGACTGAAACCCTATCTCTACACCTATATAAAGACCCTAAGGCTCATGAATTCGTGGATCTCTTCCCAAGAAGTTCTAAGGATGAATTCTAACCTCTCTCCTTTCTCTTTATACCTTCTCTATTTGCTCTTGGTGTTTGTAAGCCATTAGAGGAGTGACACTTGTGACTCTAAGCCTTCCAAAGTCAATTCAAGGAGGAATTGGGATTGTTATTGCTACATAACAATCAAGGTATGATCTTAAACCTAATTACATATTAATATGATTACTTGTATGCTAGAATTAGGGTTTATAGTCTTGGATTCAAAGCATGTACAATAGAGAAACCTAGATCCAAGCATTAGGGTTTGTATGAGCACATAAGATGTCTTATGACCAAAACCCATCAGTGGTATCAGAGCCTAGGATGGTTTCAATTGTATTGATGCATTGTATATCTAAAAAATTCGATTTTTGATGTTTTAGAGGCTGGACTCGCCGAGTCCATAGCTGAACTCACCGAGTCCAGGCTTGACTCGACGAGTCAACTCGTCAGATAATGCTTATCTCAGGATTTCTTGCTGTTTTTGCATTAGGATAGTTACCTTATCATATTAGATCAATATAAATCCGATTTTATGATATATATGACTATATTCTTGATCTAATTAAAGATAATTATCAATTAATAAAATATTTGTTTCCTTATGTGATAACTGATTGATTATTTTGATTAAATTGATAAATTGTTTTGCAAGAAATCATTAAATAAATCAAATATAGATAATTATGTGATTAAATGTTAATTTAGATTATTTGTTATTTGATCCTTGTTGTTATGAAAAGTTTAATATTTTGTCCTTTAGGTTTTATAGTTTAAATTTGAACCCAAAAGTTTTGTTGTTTTGAAATTTAAATAGTTGAAACCCTAATGTTTTGAAATGTTTCAGAAGTTGCCCTCAAGTTTTGGAATTTAAAAGTTGATTAAAAGTTAATTAGGAATGTTAAATTCCAAAACCCTAGTAATATTTTGAAAAGTTCAAATACACCGTTACGGTTTTATTAATTAAATAAGGAGTATAATAATTAAAAGAGATTTAATAAATCCATAAAAGTCTAGGTTAACCATTTAATTGAATTAAAAGTGTAATTGTTAAAGCTAACCACCTAATATTTTAAAAGTGTAAAATGCACCCTATACTATATATAACATTAAAAGTCTAACATTATATATATGTATGAGTAAAAGTCAGTCTTACCGTTAGTAGGCCTCATTCACGAAGCTGGTCTATAAGAGGTGTTTAAGGAAATTGCCTATAAAATGGCGATTGAATGGGTATCCACTCTTACCCACTGCACTCTTGACTAGTGGAGGGTCGTTAGCCGAACGGGTAGGATAGGACGAAACATTCCATTATAAGTATAATGAAATACAAAGTAACTAAATGTTTTTCTAATTCCCAATCTTAGTTACTTAGGCAAAAGTGAATTGATGCAATTCTATGAAATTACACTTTGTGCCCTTGCGAAGACGTTAGTGGAGCGTGTGTGGTTTACCGGCACACTAAATGGTTCTAAGCAAAGGTTGCAAAGGGTGACTCAATGTTTGTCATAGTTCGGTGGAGTGTGTGTGGTTTACCGGCACATCGAATGGGTGATTGTAACATGTGAGGGCACCATGTAAGTTTGCATGGTTATTCACACCCGCTTTGTGGTCCTCGGCATCCCAGTTACAAACAAGAGGGGCATATCGAGATTTAAACATGCCATTGAAAGTTCAATGAATCTTAAAGGATCTAGGAGTTTTCATAGATTTAAAACTTAAATTTCTTTTTCGTTTTTCATGGTGGAAATTAGTGAATCGTCATTCACTTACCTTCAAATATTTTGCAACTAGATTACGACATCCCTTTTCTAGGTTGTAGAATATTGTGTTGGGTCCTAGCCTTAGTATCTTATTTGGGTGATTTACTAAGGATTCAATCAATCAACTAACTTGAATTCGTTTTCTCCCGTTTTGTAGATGTCAAAGTTCGACAACTATGGTCTTCTCAAATCCCGTGGAACAAGCATTCCACATGAAAATGATATTCCACGATTCGATCGAGGAACAAGAAATCATGCTTCACTTCCTCTACCTCCTCCAATTATTCTCCCTAACCCACAAGATCAAAGGCTTGAAAAGTTCAAGATCACTTAAGCCCTTTTGGCAAGTAAACATAAAGAAGGAAATTTCGTGTGTGCACACGTCCTAGGGATGAAGTCACACATTGATAGGTTAAGAATGTTGGGATTCGTTGTCTGTGAGGAAATGGTTGTTGATTGGGTTCTTTAGTCACTTCCCAACTCATATAGTGAGTTCGTAAGAGATTACTATATGATGAACCACGACGTGATCCTTATAGATCTCACCTACATGCTTATTGCTGTTGAATCAGCAATTGTTTGGTGCAATAGAAAAGCAAAGTTGATTGGTGAATCTGCCTTCAAGACCTCTATGGATATAGACAATGGAAATGAAGGACATGCAATGATCGAAAAGTTTGATCATAAGAGAAAGGCGATGTTTGAAGTAGTTCCATGTGTTGTTCCAAAAGAGTCAATTTGCTTTTATTGCCAAGAGAAGGGGCATTGGAGACGAAGTTGCCCTAATTACCTAAGAGATCTAAGAGATGGGAGAGTCATAACGTATGGCTCTACTTTAGGTAAGAATCCACTATCTAACTCCATTAAGTTCCTATTCATTGATTCTTAATACATGATGTGATAAGATTGCATTTGAATGTTTTGAAGGATCGGTGAAAAGAAAGGAAGCTTGATAAGAGAGCAAGATGAATCTAATCACAAGAGATGGATCTTGATCGCATAGACTTGAAGATTGGATTTTGAGCTTAGATAGTTATGATAGAGTTGTTAGAAAATTTTCATTTTTTACATAGTTTTCAATGGATTTTGCATTGTAAGGACAAATGTTTTTCCGCTGCTTTTATAAATAAAATAAATTTTGACTTACTTATTTATTTGTTTATTTCCTTGCAATGAAATCGTTATGAAAATTGATGTTTGAATATTTCTACAACGAATGGATATGATTCTTAGTTATGTTATTTATGGAAATGTCAAGAATTTACCAAATAGGGAGAGTTTCTCATCGCCCAAGTTTCAATTGGACAGAAACTTGGAATCATGTAACGTGGATGCACGATGAATGAGAAATTTCGTATTTGGAAATTAGACTAATTCATTGACAAAGTGTCAAGTGAAGGACTAGGAGATCGAGTACACAAAGTTATGTGTTGATCAAGTTCACCATAAGAGTAACAAAGATATTCGTCATGATTTACTAAAGGCTTAGTAAATATGATTACACTTACAAGATTAAGTGTAATTTTGAATTGATTAAAGGGTTTAGATCAATAGCAAAACGAATAAGAAGAGTCAAGTAGGCAGAAAGATAAGAGTTTCTCCATTCTAAGAAGAAAGGAGAGTAGCTTTTATGCTTTATGATAGGTCTTAATGATTAAGAACCACATCTCAATTGATCCTCTAAGAGAGTCGTAGTACAATTGTATGTCTAAGAAGAGGATTCAAGAATTGAAGAAATGGTTAAATCAAGAAGTCAATCATACTTCATTCCAATAAAAAGTCTTAAAGTTAAGATTGTGACAATGAGTGAAAAGTATTAAAAGGTTTATAACATTCATCAAATGTGGAAAGTTGTGATGTCTTGAAGAAGACAAAGATCAACTAGGACCAATTTATGAAGTGTTTTGATAAAAGCTACACTAACTCTTGAATATTTGTTTGTCAAAAAATGTTCATTGACAAGAGAATCTTATATGTCAAGGAGTCAGTGGGAGTCTTAATGGTCTTGAAGAGTTTCAAGAACAAATCAAATAAACCTTATCAATCATCACTAGCACACGAGTTGAGGTTTACAACCTATCGTGTTGACCTTATTTTTTTCTGTGCCGTTCCAATTGAGTTAATTATGCATATGAGTCCTATGAGTTCTCATTTTGAACGCATAAAAGGCAAGGCACCTTAATCAATGAAAGGTACATTGATAGGAAAGGGTGAGATGCTTAACTACTTGGAAGACATGGTGGGCAGTTGTGCTACCATAAGGCAAGAAATCAAGATTAAGAAAGTTCGGTCCATATGAGTTTGAATTTGTCGTAAACTCTGGTTTTAACAAATTCACATGGATAGGAACATATACACCATTAAAATCTAAGTGTCATAAGATTTCCTCCTTCATGAAAATGATTGTGAGGAAATGCTTTCACTAAGAAAGATTTTAAGAAGATAGTGATTGTAAAGTTGCATTCTCAAATTCAATTATGGTTACGGTATCCCTTTCCATGATTTGAATTGTGAGGTTTGGCAATTAGTCTTAAATGTTTAGACGCACATATAAACTATCTAAGACAAAGGTGTATAAGTTCAAGAAGCCTTGATAAAAGATTATCAAAGCACCAAGTATTAGAAACATGGACTTAAGAAATTCAATAAGTATTGTTTTTCTGGAAGTTAAGATGTTTTGAATACATGTCGAAGCTAGTGGGAGCATAAGTGTTATGTTTTATAGTAATCATCATGATAGTGGGAGCATAAAAGTTATGATTGTATGATTATTATGGAAAGTATTGCAAATTGGCAATATTAATTATAGAAAACAAGAGTCATTCTTTGCAAAGTCGTAAGGATGGAATAGTTGTTTTGCTATAATTAAAGGAGAGAATATTATGCTTCATTTCAAATCTAAAGGATTAGGTTGTGGAATGTTAATAAATTTAGTCAAAGGTACATAGTGTGTTCTTAAAATTTCGATTATGATTACGGCATTCCTCTTCACAATTCGAATTTTGAGAACATAGAAAATAAAACATTGTGCGTCGTGTCCCATACGCTTCGGGTATAGGATCGATTGCAAATGCTTTAATGTTTGACCATTCTAAAATTTTCCAAATGTCTAGCGCATTTAGAGGGAAAAGGGACTAGAATTGGTTTTGACTAAAATAATTAAACAACTATCAAAGGACAATCCAAAGTTCGACGAGGATTGGTCGCTTGTGAGTAGTTGGAAATATAGTATTGGAAAATATGGAAATGTTTCCATATTGGATGGACCATATCGACATCATTACAAATAGAAAAGATTTTATTAATAATGAGATGTCATGAGGAAAATATGGAAGCGTGTTCATATTAGGAAGTAAATATTGAAAATCTATGTCTAGATTAGAAACTTTTATGCAAAAAGATGTTCAAAGGAATGTACTTTGAGTGAGAGACATCATATCTAAGGAATTGTCTTGTAACAATCTCCGATAGAGGACTTTGTAATATCATTGGCAATAGTCTTTGTGACTTTGGTGCAGTGACATTACGAAAGGTTCGTTGCGTAAAGTGTTAGAATCTAGCATATTCTATAAGTAGCAAGAATTTGATATTCTTACACTTATGAAAAAGGATTTGGAGTTTTAAAATGAGAATGATTGGAAATGTGTTCAATTTGTCTATTTCACAAAGTAAGAACCATAAGTAAACATTGTGTGCATGCTAGGAGCATGGGACAAGTGTAATAATTCAAGTAAGAAGTTGATTAACCGAAACGACAAATAATGAGTAATCAATATGGTGATAAATAAAAGGCGTTTTATTTATACTCAAAGGTTTGAGGCCATATGGGATTAGTATTATTCTTGTGTTTCACATTTGCATGTTTTGACTTCTAGAATAATTTAAATGGTTAAGAACAGTCAAATTATTCGAACGGGCCACAGTCGTTCATATGTTGGAAGTAGGTATGAATGAAGACTGTCGTGAATTGGTGTGTGGATTGTCTAAAGAGCATTAGACATAAGCAAATGTTTGCTGCAACATTCATGAGTGCTTATGAATATGATTTGAGCATTGGATTAAACCCACGATCACTTGGATCATTTCATGAATTGAATCACGAGTGATTGGTGAGACGATAACATCTTATATTCTTGAAACCAATATGTGTGAGTTGTATCTTGCTAATCGGTTGCACATTGATAATATGTAAACGCACTAGTAACTTGGTGTTATAAAACATATTGTTGTGTGTGATTTGGTTAGTGAGTGCAAGCGAGCATTGTATCAAAGTTTATCTGTTCCTTTTATCCAAAGAAGGATAAAAGCGATTTCTTTGGGCCCCTCGATGGTTTAGTGATGACAAACGTAAATGCTCGGCCGGGCTAGGGCTAATTTGATTTGTTCAATTAGTCAGTCGTCATAAATCGGAAATCGTGATATAGTAGAAAGAGAATGATTAAAATCATATCTCAGACGATATCTAGACTGTTGGATTAG
This sequence comes from Lactuca saligna, assembly GCF_052625555.1. Lineage (NCBI taxonomy): Eukaryota > Viridiplantae > Streptophyta > Magnoliopsida > Asterales > Asteraceae > Lactuca > Lactuca saligna. The sequence continues at coordinate 153,261,435 of NC_136422.1, forward strand.
TGTCTAAGTCCATAACTATTTTGGTATGTACTTGACCCGATGGTGCATGGTCCTTTTGGGTTGCCTTCACCAAAGCAACTTGATTGGAGAAATAAATAGAGAGAGAGGTTATTATGATTTATTAATATGTTATAAGAATAATATATTAAAGGAGAAATCTTATTTGTTTAATTAATATTGGTCAATAAGTAATTAGGAATTAATTTTGTGATCAAGTGTAATTAATTAAACTAGAGGGGCTGATTTCTAATTATGTGATAGTTACAAAATAAGGTAAGGATTATCTTAAATATAGGGTGAACGAATTTAAGGTGATAAGGCCTTAGAATTCGACTATGATAAGGATTCAAGGATTATCTTATGGGTTGCTTTGTGGATAAGCAACTAGATAAGGATAATGACTGAAACCCTATCTCTACACCTATATAAAGACCCTAAGGCTCATGAATTCGTGGATCTCTTCCCAAGAAGTTCTAAGGATGAATTCTAACCTCTCTCCTTTCTCTTTATACCTTCTCTATTTGCTCTTGGTGTTTGTAAGCCATTAGAGGAGTGACACTTGTGACTCTAAGCCTTCCAAAGTCAATTCAAGGAGGAATTGGGATTGTTATTGCTACATAACAATCAAGGTATGATCTTAAACCTAATTACATATTAATATGATTACTTGTATGCTAGAATTAGGGTTTATAGTCTTGGATTCAAAGCATGTACAATAGAGAAACCTAGATCCAAGCATTAGGGTTTGTATGAGCACATAGGATGTCTTATGACCAAAACCCATCAGTGGTATCAGAGCCTAGGATGGTTTCAATTGTATTGATGCATTGTATATCTAAAAAATTCGATTTTTGATGTTTTAGAGGCTGGACTCGCCGAGTCCATAGCTGAACTCACCGAGTCCAGGCTTGACTCGACGAGTCAACTCGTCAGATAATGCTTATCTCGGGATTTCTTGCTGTTTTTGCATTAGGATAGTTACCTTATCATATTAGATCAATATAAATCCGATTTTATGATATATATGACTATATTCTTGATCTAATTAAAGATAATTATCAATTAATAAAATATTTGTTTCCTTATGTGATAATTGATTGATTATTTTGATTAAATTGATAAATTGTTTTGCAAGAAATCATTAAATAAATCAAATATAGATAATTATGTGATTAAATGTTAATTTAGATTATTTGTTATTTGATCCTTGTTGTTATGAAAAGTTTAATATTTTGTCCTTTAGGTTTTATAGTTTAAATTTGAACCCAAAAGTTTTGTTGTTTTGAAATTTAAATAGTTGAAACCCTAATGTTTTGAAATGTTTCAGAAGTTGCCCTCAAGTTTTGGAATTTAAAAGTTGATTAAAAGTTAATTAGGAATGTTAAATTCCAAAACCCTAGTAATATTTTGAAAAGTTCAAATACACCGTTACGGTTTTATTAATTAAATAAGGAGTATAATAATTAAAAGAGATTTAATAAATCCATAAAAGTCTAGGTTAACCATTTAATTGAATTAAAAGTGTAATTGTTAAAGCTAACCACCTAATATTTTAAAAGTGTAAAATGCACCCTATACTATATATAACATTAAAAGTCTAACATTATATATATGTATGAGTAAAAGTCAGTCTTACCGTTAGTAGGCCTCATTCACGAAGCTGGTCTATAAGAGGTGTTTAAGGAAATTGCCTATAAAATGGCGATTGAATGGGTATCCACTCTTACCCACTGCACTCTTGACTAGTGGAGGGTCGTTAGCCGAACGGGTAGGATAGGACGAAACATTCCATTATAAGTATAATGAAATACAAAGTAACTAAATGTTTTTCTAATTCCCAATCTTAGTTACTTAGGCAAAAGTGAATTGATGCAATTCTATGAAATTACACTTTGTGCCCTTGCGAAGACGTTAGTGGAGCGTGTGTGGTTTACCGGCACACTAAATGGTTCTAAGCAAAGGTTGCAAAGGGTGACTCAATGTTTGTCATAGTTCGGTGGAGTGTGTGTGGTTTACCGGCACATCGAATGGGTGATTGTAACATGTGAGGGCACCATGTAAGTTTGCATGGTTATTCACACCCGCTTTGTGGTCCTCGGCATCCCAGTTACAAACAAGAGGGGCATATCGAGATTTAAACATGCCATTGAAAGTTCAATGAATCTTAAAGGATCTAGGAGTTTTCATAGATTTAAAACTTAAATTTCTTTTTCGTTTTTCATGGTGGAAATTAGTGAATCGTCATTCACTTACCTTCAAATATTTTGCAACTAGATTACGGCATCCCTTTTCTAGGTTGTAGAATATTGTGTTGGGTCCTAGCCTTAGTATCTTATTTGGGTGATTTACTAAGGATTCAATCAATCAACTAACTTGAATTCGTTTTCTCCCGTTTTGTAGATGTCAAAGTTCGACAACTATGGTCTTCTCAAATCCCGTGGAACAAGCATTCCACATGAAAATGATATTCCACGATTCGATCGAGGAACAAGAAATCATGCTTCACTTCCTCTACCTCCTCCAATTATTCTCCCTAACCCACAAGATCAAAGGCTTGAAAAGTTCAAGATCACTTAAGCCCTTTTGGCAAGTAAACATAAAGAAGGAAATTTCGTGTGTGCACACGTCCTAGGGATGAAGTCACACATTGATAGGTTAAGAATGTTGGGATTCGTTGTCTGTGAGGAAATGGTTGTTGATTGGGTTCTTTAGTCACTTCCCAACTCATATAGTGAGTTCGTAAGAGATTACTATATGATGAACCACGACGTGATCCTTATAGATCTCACCTACATGCTTATTGCTGTTGAATCAGCAATTGTTTGGTGCAATAGAAAAGCAAAGTTGATTGGTGAATCTGCCTTCAAGACCTCTATGGATATAGACAATGGAAATGAAGGACATGCAATGATCGAAAAGTTTGATCATAAGAGAAAGGCGATGTTTGAAGTAGTTCCATGTGTTGTTCCAAAAGAGTCAATTTGCTTTTATTGCCAAGAGAAGGGGCATTGGAGACGAAGTTGCCCTAATTACCTAAGAGATCTAAGAGATGGGAGAGTCATAACGTATGGCTCTACTTTAGGTAAGAATCCACTATCTAACTCCATTAAGTTCCTATTCATTGATTCTTAATACATGATGTGATAAGATTGCATTTGAATGTTTTGAAGGATCGGTGAAAAGAAAGGAAGCTTGATAAGAGAGCAAGATGAATCTAATCACAAGAGATGGATCTTGATCGCATAGACTTGAAGATTGGATTTTGAGCTTAGATAGTTATGATAGAGTTGTTAGAAAATTTTCATTTTTTACATAGTTTTCAATGGATTTTGCATTGTAAGGACAAATGTTTTTCCGCTGCTTTTATAAATAAAATAAATTTTGACTTACTTATTTATTTGTTTATTTCCTTGCAATGAAATCGTTATGAAAATTGATGTTTGAATATTTCTACAACGAATGGATATGATTCTTAGTTATGTTATTTATGGAAATGTCAAGAATTTACCAAATAGGGAGAGTTTCTCATCGCCCAAGTTTCAATTGGACAGAAACTTGGAATCATGTAACGTGGATGCACGATGAATGAGAAATTTCGTATTTGGAAATTAGACTAATTCATTGACAAAGTGTCAAGTGAAGGACTAGGAGATCGAGTACACAAAGTTATGTGTTGATCAAGTTCACCATAAGAGTAACAAAGATATTCGTCATGATTTACTAAAGGCTTAGTAAATATGATTACACTTACAAGATTAAGTGTAATTTTGAATTGATTAAAGGGTTTAGATCAATAGCAAAACGAATAAGAAGAGTCAAGTAGGCAGAAAGATAAGAGTTTCTCCATTCTAAGAAGAAAGGAGAGTAGCTTTTATGCTTTATGATAGGTCTTAATGATTAAGAACCACATCTCAATTGATCCTCTAAGAGAGTCGTAGTACAATTGTATGTCTAAGAAGAGGATTCAAGAATTGAAGAAATGGTTAAATCAAGAAGTCAATCATACTTCATTCCAATAAAAAGTCTTAAAGTTAAGATTGTGACAATGAGTGAAAAGTATTAAAAGGTTTATAACATTCATCAAATGTGGAAAGTTGTGATGTCTTGAAGAAGACAAAGATCAACTAGGACCAATTTATGAAGTGTTTTGATAAAAGCTACACTAACTCTTGAATATTTGTTTGTCAAAAAATGTTCATTGACAAGAGAATCTTATATGTCAAGGAGTCAGTGGGAGTCTTAATGGTCTTGAAGAGTTTCAAGAACAAATCAAATAAACCTTATCAATCATCACTAGCACACGAGTTGAGGTTTACAACCTATCGTGTTGACCTTATTTTTTTCTGTGCCGTTCCAATTGAGTTAATTATGCATATGAGTCCTATGAGTTCTCATTTTGAACGCATAAAAGGCAAGGCACCTTAATCAATGAAAGGTACATTGATAGGAAAGGGTGAGATGCTTAACTACTTGGAAGACATGGTGGGCAGTTGTGCTACCATAAGGCAAGAAATCAAGATTAAGAAAGTTCGGTCCATATGAGTTTGAATTTGTCGTAAACTCTGGTTTTAACAAATTCACATGGATAGGAACATATACACCATTAAAATCTAAGTGTCATAAGATTTCCTCCTTCATGAAAATGATTGTGAGGAAATGCTTTCACTAAGAAAGATTTTAAGAAGATAGTGATTGTAAAGTTGCATTCTCAAATTCAATTATGGTTACGGTATCCCTTTCCATGATTTGAATTGTGAGGTTTGGCAATTAGTCTTAAATGTTTAGACGCACATATAAACTATCTAAGACAAAGGTGTATAAGTTCAAGAAGCCTTGATAAAAGATTATCAAAGCACCAAGTATTAGAAACATGGACTTAAGAAATTCAATAAGTATTGTTTTTCTGGAAGTTAAGATGTTTTGAATACATGTCGAAGCTAGTGGGAGCATAAGTGTTATGTTTTATAGTAATCATCATGATAGTGGGAGCATAAAAGTTATGATTGTATGATTATTATGGAAAGTATTGCAAATTGGCAATATTAATTATAGAAAACAAGAGTCATTCTTTGCAAAGTCGTAAGGATGGAATAGTTGTTTTGCTATAATTAAAGGAGAGAATATTATGCTTCATTTCAAATCTAAAGGATTAGGTTGTGGAATGTTAATAAATTTAGTCAAAGGTACATAGTGTGTTCTTAAAATTTCGATTATGATTACGGCATTCCTCTTCACAATTCGAATTTTGAGAACATAGAAAATAAAACATTGTGCGTCGTGTCCCATACGCTTCGGGTATAGGATCGATTGCAAATGCTTTAATGTTTGACCATTCTAAAATTTTCCAAATGTCTAGCGCATTTAGAGGGAAAAGGGACTAGAATTGGTTTTGACTAAAATAATTAAACAACTATCAAAGGACAATCCAAAGTTCGACGAGGATTGGTCGCTTGTGAGTAGTTGGAAATATAGTATTGGAAAATATGGAAATGTTTCCATATTGGATGGACCATATCGACATCATTACAAATAGAAAAGATTTTATTAATAATGAGATGTCATGAGGAAAATATGGAAGCGTGTTCATATTAGGAAGTAAATATTGAAAATCTATGTCTAGATTAGAAACTTTTATGCAAAAAGATGTTCAAAGGAATGTACTTTGAGTGAGAGACATCATATCTAAGGAATTGTCTTGTAACAATCTCCGATAGAGGACTTTGTAATATCATTGGCAATAGTCTTTGTGACTTTGGTGCAGTGACATTACGAAAGGTTCGTTGCGTAAAGTGTTAGAATCTAGCATATTCTATAAGTAGCAAGAATTTGATATTCTTACACTTATGAAAAAGGATTTGGAGTTTTAAAATGAGAATGATTGGAAATGTGTTCAATTTGTCTATTTCACAAAGTAAGAACCATAAGTAAACATTGTGTGCATGCTAGGAGCATGGGACAAGTGTAATAATTCAAGTAAGAAGTTGATTAACCGAAACGACAAATAATGAGTAATCAATATGGTGATAAATAAAAGGCGTTTTATTTATACTCAAAGGTTTGAGGCCATATGGGATTAGTATTATTCTTGTGTTTCACATTTGCATGTTTTGACTTCTAGAATAATTTAAATGGTTAAGAACAGTCAAATTATTCGAACGGGCCACAGTCGTTCATATGTTGGAAGTAGGTATGAATGAAGACTGTCGTGAATTGGTGTGTGGATTGTCTAAAGAGCATTAGACATAAGCAAATGTTTGCTGCAACATTCATGAGTGCTTATGAATATGATTTGAGCATTGGATTAAACCCACGATCACTTGGATCATTTCATGAATTGAATCACGAGTGATTGGTGAGACGATAACATCTTATATTCTTGAAACCAATATGTGTGAGTTGTATCTTGCTAATCGGTTGCACATTGATAATATGTAAACGCACTAGTAACTTGGTGTTATAAAACATATTGTTGTGTGTGATTTGGTTAGTGAGTGCAAGCGAGCATTGTATCAAAGTTTATCTGTTCCTTTTATCCAAAGAAGGATAAAAGCGATTTCTTTGGGCCCCTCGATGGTTTAGTGATGACAAACGTAAATGCTCGGCCGGGCTAGGGCTAATTTGATTTGTTCAATTAGTCAGTCGTCATAAATCGGAAATCGTGATATAGTAGAAAGAGAATGATTAAAATCATATCTCAGACGATATCTAGACTGTTGGATTAGTGTCTAAGTCCATAACTATTTTGGTATGTACTTGACCCGATGGTGCATGGTCCTTTTGGGTTGCCTTCACCAAAGCAACTTGATTGGAGAAATAAATAGAGAGAGAGGTTATTATGATTTATTAATATGTTATAAGAATAATATATTAAAGGAGAAATCTTATTTGTTTAATTAATATTGGTCAATAAGTAATTAGGAATTAATTTTGTGATCAAGTGTAATTAATTAAACTAGAGGGGCTGATTTCTAATTATGTGATAGTTACAAAATAAGGTAAGGATTATCTTAAATATAGGGTGAACGAATTTAAGGTGATAAGGCCTTAGAATTCGACTATGATAAGGATTCAAGGATTATCTTATGGGTTGCTTTGTGGATAAGCAACTAGATAAGGATAATGACTGAAACCCTATCTCTACACCTATATAAAGACCCTAAGGCTCATGAATTCGTGGATCTCTTCCCAAGAAGTTCTAAGGATGAATTCTAACCTCTCTCCTTTCTCTTTATACCTTCTCTATTTGCTCTTGGTGTTTGTAAGCCATTAGAGGAGTGACACTTGTGACTCTAAGCCTTCCAAAGTCAATTCAAGGAGGAATTGGGATTGTTATTGCTACATAACAATCAAGGTATGATCTTAAACCTAATTACATATTAATATGATTACTTGTATGCTAGAATTAGGGTTTATAGTCTTGGATTCAAAGCATGTACAATAGAGAAACCTAGATCCAAGCATTAGGGTTTGTATGAGCACATAGGATGTCTTATGACCAAAACCCATCAGTGGTATCAGAGCCTAGGATGGTTTCAATTGTATTGATGCATTGTATATCTAAAAAATTCGATTTTTGATGTTTTAGAGGCTGGACTCGCCGAGTCCATAGCTGAACTCACCGAGTCCAGGCTTGACTCGACGAGTCAACTCGTCAGATAATGCTTATCTCGGGATTTCTTGCTGTTTTTGCATTAGGATAGTTACCTTATCATATTAGATCAATATAAATCCGATTTTATGATATATATGACTATATTCTTGATCTAATTAAAGATAATTATCAATTAATAAAATATTTGTTTCCTTATGTGATAATTGATTGATTATTTTGATTAAATTGATAAATTGTTTTGCAAGAAATCATTAAATAAATCAAATATAGATAATTATGTGATTAAATGTTAATTTAGATTATTTGTTATTTGATCCTTGTTGTTATGAAAAGTTTAATATTTTGTCCTTTAGGTTTTATAGTTTAAATTTGAACCCAAAAGTTTTGTTGTTTTGAAATTTAAATAGTTGAAACCCTAATGTTTTGAAATGTTTCAGAAGTTGCCCTCAAGTTTTGGAATTTAAAAGTTGATTAAAAGTTAATTAGGAATGTTAAATTCCAAAACCCTAGTAATATTTTGAAAAGTTCAAATACACCGTTACGGTTTTATTAATTAAATAAGGAGTATAATAATTAAAAGAGATTTAATAAATCCATAAAAGTCTAGGTTAACCATTTAATTGAATTAAAAGTGTAATTGTTAAAGCTAACCACCTAATATTTTAAAAGTGTAAAATGCACCCTATACTATATATAACATTAAAAGTCTAACATTATATATATGTATGAGTAAAAGTCAGTCTTACCGTTAGTAGGCCTCATTCACGAAGCTGGTCTATAAGAGGTGTTTAAGGAAATTGCCTATAAAATGGCGATTGAATGGGTATCCACTCTTACCCACTGCACTCTTGACTAGTGGAGGGTCGTTAGCCGAACGGGTAGGATAGGACGAAACATTCCATTATAAGTATAATGAAATACAAAGTAACTAAATGTTTTTCTAATTCCCAATCTTAGTTACTTAGGCAAAAGTGAATTGATGCAATTCTATGAAATTACACTTTGTGCCCTTGCGAAGACGTTAGTGGAGCGTGTGTGGTTTACCGGCACACTAAATGGTTCTAAGCAAAGGTTGCAAAGGGTGACTCAATGTTTGTCATAGTTCGGTGGAGTGTGTGTGGTTTACCGGCACATCGAATGGGTGATTGTAACATGTGAGGGCACCATGTAAGTTTGCATGGTTATTCACACCCGCTTTGTGGTCCTCGGCATCCCAGTTACAAACAAGAGGGGCATATCGAGATTTAAACATGCCATTGAAAGTTCAATGAATCTTAAAGGATCTAGGAGTTTTCATAGATTTAAAACTTAAATTTCTTTTTCGTTTTTCATGGTGGAAATTAGTGAATCGTCATTCACTTACCTTCAAATATTTTGCAACTAGATTACGGCATCCCTTTTCTAGGTTGTAGAATATTGTGTTGGGTCCTAGCCTTAGTATCTTATTTGGGTGATTTACTAAGGATTCAATCAATCAACTAACTTGAATTCGTTTTCTCCCGTTTTGTAGATGTCAAAGTTCGACAACTATGGTCTTCTCAAATCCCGTGGAACAAGCATTCCACATGAAAATGATATTCCACGATTCGATCGAGGAACAAGAAATCATGCTTCACTTCCTCTACCTCCTCCAATTATTCTCCCTAACCCACAAGATCAAAGGCTTGAAAAGTTCAAGATCACTTAAGCCCTTTTGGCAAGTAAACATAAAGAAGGAAATTTCGTGTGTGCACACGTCCTAGGGATGAAGTCACACATTGATAGGTTAAGAATGTTGGGATTCGTTGTCTGTGAGGAAATGGTTGTTGATTGGGTTCTTTAGTCACTTCCCAACTCATATAGTGAGTTCGTAAGAGATTACTATATGATGAACCACGACGTGATCCTTATAGATCTCACCTACATGCTTATTGCTGTTGAATCAGCAATTGTTTGGTGCAATAGAAAAGCAAAGTTGATTGGTGAATCTGCCTTCAAGACCTCTATGGATATAGACAATGGAAATGAAGGACATGCAATGATCGAAAAGTTTGATCATAAGAGAAAGGCGATGTTTGAAGTAGTTCCATGTGTTGTTCCAAAAGAGTCAATTTGCTTTTATTGCCAAGAGAAGGGGCATTGGAGACGAAGTTGCCCTAATTACCTAAGAGATCTAAGAGATGGGAGAGTCATAACGTATGGCTCTACTTTAGGTAAGAATCCACTATCTAACTCCATTAAGTTCCTATTCATTGATTCTTAATACATGATGTGATAAGATTGCATTTGAATGTTTTGAAGGATCGGTGAAAAGAAAGGAAGCTTGATAAGAGAGCAAGATGAATCTAATCACAAGAGATGGATCTTGATCGCATAGACTTGAAGATTGGATTTTGAGCTTAGATAGTTATGATAGAGTTGTTAGAAAATTTTCATTTTTTACATAGTTTTCAATGGATTTTGCATTGTAAGGACAAATGTTTTTCCGCTGCTTTTATAAATAAAATAAATTTTGACTTACTTATTTATTTGTTTATTTCCTTGCAATGAAATCGTTATGAAAATTGATGTTTGAATATTTCTACAACGAATGGATATGATTCTTAGTTATGTTATTTATGGAAATGTCAAGAATTTACCAAATAGGGAGAGTTTCTCATCGCCCAAGTTTCAATTGGACAGAAACTTGGAATCATGTAACGTGGATGCACGATGAATGAGAAATTTCGTATTTGGAAATTAGACTAATTCATTGACAAAGTGTCAAGTGAAGGACTAGGAGATCGAGTACACAAAGTTATGTGTTGATCAAGTTCACCATAAGAGTAACAAAGATATTCGTCATGATTTACTAAAGGCTTAGTAAATATGATTACACTTACAAGATTAAGTGTAATTTTGAATTGATTAAAGGGTTTAGATCAATAGCAAAACGAATAAGAAGAGTCAAGTAGGCAGAAAGATAAGAGTTTCTCCATTCTAAGAAGAAAGGAGAGTAGCTTTTATGCTTTATGATAGGTCTTAATGATTAAGAACCACATCTCAATTGATCCTCTAAGAGAGTCGTAGTACAATTGTATGTCTAAGAAGAGGATTCAAGAATTGAAGAAATGGTTAAATCAAGAAGTCAATCATACTTCATTCCAATAAAAAGTCTTAAAGTTAAGATTGTGACAATGAGTGAAAAGTATTAAAAGGTTTATAACATTCATCAAATGTGGAAAGTTGTGATGTCTTGAAGAAGACAAAGATCAACTAGGACCAATTTATGAAGTGTTTTGATAAAAGCTACACTAACTCTTGAATATTTGTTTGTCAAAAAATGTTCATTGACAAGAGAATCTTATATGTCAAGGAGTCAGTGGGAGTCTTAATGGTCTTGAAGAGTTTCAAGAACAAATCAAATAAACCTTATCAATCATCACTAGCACACGAGTTGAGGTTTACAACCTATCGTGTTGACCTTATTTTTTTCTGTGCCGTTCCAATTGAGTTAATTATGCATATGAGTCCTATGAGTTCTCATTTTGAACGCATAAAAGGCAAGGCACCTTAATCAATGAAAGGTACATTGATAGGAAAGGGTGAGATGCTTAACTACTTGGAAGACATGGTGGGCAGTTGTGCTACCATAAGGCAAGAAATCAAGATTAAGAAAGTTCGGTCCATATGAGTTTGAATTTGTCGTAAACTCTGGTTTTAACAAATTCACATGGATAGGAACATATACACCATTAAAATCTAAGTGTCATAAGATTTCCTCCTTCATGAAAATGATTGTGAGGAAATGCTTTCACTAAGAAAGATTTTAAGAAGATAGTGATTGTAAAGTTGCATTCTCAAATTCAATTATGGTTACGGTATCCCTTTCCATGATTTGAATTGTGAGGTTTGGCAATTAGTCTTAAATGTTTAGACGCACATATAAACTATCTAAGACAAAGGTGTATAAGTTCAAGAAGCCTTGATAAAAGATTATCAAAGCACCAAGTATTAGAAACATGGACTTAAGAAATTCAATAAGTATTGTTTTTCTGGAAGTTAAGATGTTTTGAATACATGTCGAAGCTAGTGGGAGCATAAGTGTTATGTTTTATAGTAATCATCATGATAGTGGGAGCATAAAAGTTATGATTGTATGATTATTATGGAAAGTATTGCAAATTGGCAATATTAATTATAGAAAACAAGAGTCATTCTTTGCAAAGTCGTAAGGATGGAATAGTTGTTTTGCTATAATTAAAGGAGAGAATATTATGCTTCATTTCAAATCTAAAGGATTAGGTTGTGGAATGTTAATAAATTTAGTCAAAGGTACATAGTGTGTTCTTAAAATTTCGATTATGATTACGACATTCCTCTTCACAATTCGAATTTTGAGAACATAGAAAATAAAACATTGTGCGTCGTGTCCCATACGCTTCGGGTATAGGATCGATTGCAAATGCTTTAATGTTTGACCATTCTAAAATTTTCCAAATGTCTAGCGCATTTAGAGGGAAAAGGGACTAGAATTGGTTTTGACTAAAATAATTAAACAACTATCAAAGGACAATCCAAAGTTCGACGAGGATTGGTCGCTTGTGAGTAGTTGGAAATATAGTATTGGAAAATATGGAAATGTTTCCATATTGGATGGACCATATCGACATCATTACAAATAGAAAAGATTTTATTAATAATGAGATGTCATGAGGAAAATATGGAAGCGTGTTCATATTAGGAAGTAAATATTGAAAATCTATGTCTAGATTAGAAACTTTTATGCAAAAAGATGTTCAAAGGAATGTACTTTGAGTGAGAGACATCATATCTAAGGAATTGTCTTGTAACAATCTCCGATAGAGGACTTTGTAATATCATTGGCAATAGTCTTTGTGACTTTGGTGCAGTGACATTACGAAAGGTTCGTTGCGTAAAGTGTTAGAATCTAGCATATTCTATAAGTAGCAAGAATTTGATATTCTTACACTTATGAAAAAGGATTTGGAGTTTTAAAATGAGAATGATTGGAAATGTGTTCAATTTGTCTATTTCACAAAGTAAGAACCATAAGTAAACATTGTGTGCATGCTAGGAGCATGGGACAAGTGTAATAATTCAAGTAAGAAGTTGATTAACCGAAACGACAAATAATGAGTAATCAATATGGTGATAAATAAAAGGCGTTTTATTTATACTCAAAGGTTTGAGGCCATATGGGATTAGTATTATTCTTGTGTTTCACATTTGCATGTTTTGACTTCTAGAATAATTTAAATGGTTAAGAACAGTCAAATTATTCGAACGGGCCACAGTCGTTCATATGTTGGAAGTAGGTATGAATGAAGACTGTCGTGAATTGGTGTGTGGATTGTCTAAAGAGCATTAGACATAAGCAAATGTTTGCTGCAACATTCATGAGTGCTTATGAATATGATTTGAGCATTGGATTAAACCCACGATCACTTGGATCATTTCATGAATTGAATCACGAGTGATTGGTGAGACGATAACATCTTATATTCTTGAAACCAATATGTGTGAGTTGTATCTTGCTAATCGGTTGCACATTGATAATATGTAAACGCACTAGTAACTTGGTGTTATAAAACATATTGTTGTGTGTGATTTGGTTAGTGAGTGCAAGCGAGCATTGTATCAAAGTTTATCTGTTCCTTTTATCCAAAGAAGGATAAAAGCGATTTCTTTGGGCCCCTCGATGGTTTAGTGATGACAAACGTAAATGCTCGGCCGGGCTAGGGCTAATTTGATTTGTTCAATTAGTCAGTCGTCATAAATCGGAAATCGTGATATAGTAGAAAGAGAATGATTAAAATCATATCTCAGACGATATCTAGACTGTTGGATTAGTGTCTAAGTCCATAACTATTTTGGTATGTACTTGACCCGATGGTGCATGGTCCTTTTGGGTTGCCTTCACCAAAGCAACTTGATTGGAGAAATAAATAGAGAGAGAGGTTATTATGATTTATTAATATGTTATAAGAATAATATATTAAAGGAGAAATCTTATTTGTTTAATTAATATTGGTCAATAAGTAATTAGGAATTAATTTTGTGATCAAGTGTAATTAATTAAACTAGAGGGGCTGATTTCTAATTATGTGATAGTTACAAAATAAGGTAAGGATTATCTTAAATATAGGGTGAACGAATTTAAGGTGATAAGGCCTTAGAATTCGACTATGATAAGGATTCAAGGATTATCTTATGGGTTGCTTTGTGGATAAGCAACTAGATAAGGATAATGACTGAAACCCTATCTCTACACCTATATAAAGACCCTAAGGCACATGAATTCGTGGATCTCTTCCCAAGAAGTTCTAAGGATGAATTCTAACCTCTCTCCTTTCTCTTTATACCTTCTCTATTTGCTCTTGGTGTTTGTAAGCCATTAGAGGAGTGACACTTGTGACTCTAAGCCTTCCAAAGTCAATTCAAGGAGGAATTGGGATTGTTATTGCTACATAACAATCAAGGTATGATCTTAAACCTAATTACATATTAATATGATTACTTGTATGCTAGAATTAGGGTTTATAGTCTTGGATTCAAAGCATGTACAATAGAGAAACCTAGATCCAAGCATTAGGGTTTGTATGAGCACATAGGATGTCTTATGACCAAAACCCATCAGTGGTATCAGAGCCTAGGATGGTTTCAATTGTATTGATGCATTGTATATCTAAAAAATTCGATTTTTGATGTTTTAGAGGCTGGACTCGCCGAGTCCATAGCTGAACTCACCGAGTCCAGGCTTGACTCGACGAGTCAACTCGTCAGATAATGCTTATCTCGGGATTTCTTGCTGTTTTTGCATTAGGATAGTTACCTTATCATATTAGATCAATATAAATCCGATTTTATGATATATATGACTATATTCTTGATCTAATTAAAGATAATTATCAATTAATAAAATATTTGTTTCCTTATGTGATAATTGATTGATTATTTTGATTAAATTGATAAATTGTTTTGCAAGAAATCATTAAATAAATCAAATATAGATAATTATGTGATTAAATGTTAATTTAGATTATTTGTTATTTGATCCTTGTTGTTATGAAAAGTTTAATATTTTGTCCTTTAGGTTTTATAGTTTAAATTTGAACCCAAAAGTTTTGTTGTTTTGAAATTTAAATAGTTGAAACCCTAATGTTTTGAAATGTTTCAGAAGTTGCCCTCAAGTTTTGGAATTTAAAAGTTGATTAAAAGTTAATTAGGAATGTTAAATTCCAAAACCCTAGTAATATTTTGAAAAGTTCAAATACACCGTTACGGTTTTATTAATTAAATAAGGAGTATAATAATTAAAAGAGATTTAATAAATCCATAAAAGTCTAGGTTAACCATTTAATTGAATTAAAAGTGTAATTGTTAAAGCTAACCACCTAATATTTTAAAAGTGTAAAATGCACCCTATACTATATATAACATTAAAAGTCTAACATTATATATATGTATGAGTAAAAGTCAGTCTTACCGTTAGTAGGCCTCATTCACGAAGCTGGTCTATAAGAGGTGTTTAAGGAAATTGCCTATAAAATGGCGATTGAATGGGTATCCACTCTTACCCACTGCACTCTTGACTAGTGGAGGGTCGTTAGCCGAACGGGTAGGATAGGACGAAACATTCCATTATAAGTATAATGAAATACAAAGTAACTAAATGTTTTTCTAATTCCTAATCTTAGTTACTTAGGCAAAAGTGAATTGATGCAATTCTATGAAATTACACTTTGTGCCCTTGCGAAGACGTTAGTGGAGCGTGTGTGGTTTACCGGCACACTAAATGGTTCTAAGCAAAGGTTGCAAAGGGTGACTCAATGTTTGTCATAGTTCGGTGGAGTGTGTGTGGTTTACCGGCACATCGAATGGGTGATTGTAACATGTGAGGGCACCATGTAAGTTTGCATGGTTATTCACACCCGCTTTGTGGTCCTCGGCATCCCAGTTACAAACAAGAGGGGCATATCGAGATTTAAACATACCATTGAAAGTTCAATGAATCTTAAAGGATCTAGGAGTTTTCATAGATTTAAAACTTAAATTTCTTTTTCGTTTTTCATGGTGGAAATTAGTGAATCGTCATTCACTTACCTTCAAATATTTTGCAACTAGATTACGACATCCCTTTTCTAGGTTGTAGAATATTGTGTTGGGTCCTAGCCTTAGTATCTTATTTGGGTGATTTACTAAGGATTCAATCAATCAACTAACTTGAATTCGTTTTCTCCCGTTTTGTAGATGTCAAAGTTCGACAACTATGGTCTTCTCAAATCCCGTGGAACAAGCATTCCACATGAAAATGATATTCCACGATTCGATCGAGGAACAAGAAATCATGCTTCACTTCCTCTACCTCCTCCAATTATTCTCCCTAACCCACAAGATCAAAGGCTTGAAAAGTTCAAGATCACTTAAGCCCTTTTGGCAAGTAAACATAAAGAAGGAAATTTCGTGTGTGCACACGTCCTAGGGATGAAGTCACACATTGATAGGTTAAGAATGTTGGGATTCGTTGTCTGTGAGGAAATGGTTGTTGATTGGGTTCTTTAGTCACTTCCCAACTCATATAGTGAGTTCGTAAGAGATTACTATATGATGAACCACGACGTGATCCTTATAGATCTCACCTACATGCTTATTGCTGTTGAATCAGCAATGGTTTGGTGCAATAGAAAAGCAAAGTTGATTGGTGAATCTGCCTTCAAGACCTCTATGGATATAGACAATGGAAATGAAGGACATGCAATGATCGAAAAGTTTGATCATAAGAGAAAGGCGATGTTTGAAGTAGTTCCATGTGTTGTTCCAAAAGAGTCAATTTGCTTTTATTGCCAAGAGAAGGGGCATTGGAGACGAAGTTGCCCTAATTACCTAAGAGATCTAAGAGATGGGAGAGTCATAACGTATGGCTCTACTTTAGGTAAGAATCCACTATCTAACTCCATTAAGTTCCTATTCATTGATTCTTAATACATGATGTGATAAGATTGCATTTGAATGTTTTGAAGGATCGGTGAAAAGAAAGGAAGCTTGATAAGAGAGCAAGATGAATCTAATCACAAGAGATGGATCTTGATCGCATAGACTTGAAGATTGGATTTTGAGCTTAGATAGTTATGATAGAGTTGTTAGAAAATTTTCATTTTTTACATAGTTTTCAATGGATTTTGCATTGTAAGGACAAATGTTTTTCCGCTGCTTTTATAAATAAAATAAATTTTGACTTACTTATTTATTTGTTTATTTCCTTGCAATGAAATCGTTATGAAAATTGATGTTTGAATATTTCTACAACGAATGGATATGATTCTTAGTTATGTTATTTATGGAAATGTCAAGAATTTACCAAATAGGGAGAGTTTCTCATCGCCCAAGTTTCAATTGGACAGAAACTTGGAATCATGTAACGTGGATGCACGATGAATGAGAAATTTCGTATTTGGAAATTAGACTAATTCATTGACAAAGTGTCAAGTGAAGGACTAGGAGATCGAGTACACAAAGTTATGTGTTGATCAAGTTCACCATAAGAGTAACAAAGATATTCGTCATGATTTACTAAAGGCTTAGTAAATATGATTACACTTACAAGATTAAGTGTAATTTTGAATTGATTAAAGGGTTTAGATCAATAGCAAAACGAATAAGAAGAGTCAAGTAGGCAGAAAGATAAGAGTTTCTCCATTCTAAGAAGAAAGGAGAGTAGCTTTTATGCTTTATGATAGGTCTTAATGATTAAGAACCACATCTCAATTGATCCTCTAAGAGAGTCGTAGTACAATTGTATGTCTAAGAAGAGGATTCAAGAATTGAAGAAATGGTTAAATCAAGAAGTCAATCATACTTCATTCCAATAAAAAGTCTTAAAGTTAAGATTGTGACAATGAGTGAAAAGTATTAAAAGGTTTATAACATTCATCAAATGTGGAAAGTTGTGATGTCTTGAAGAAGACAAAGATCAACTAGGACCAATTTATGAAGTGTTTTGATAAAAGCTACACTAACTCTTGAATATTTGTTTGTCAAAAAATGTTCATTGACAAGAGAATCTTATATGTCAAGGAGTCAGTGGGAGTCTTAATGGTCTTGAAGAGTTTCAAGAACAAATCAAATAAACCTTATCAATCATCACTAGCACACGAGTTGAGGTTTACAACCTATCGTGTTGACCTTATTTTTTTCTGTGTCGTTCCAATTGAGTTAATTATGCATATGAGTCCTATGAGTTCTCATTTTGAACGCATAAAAGGCAAGGCACCTTAATCAATGAAAGGTACATTGATAGGAAAGGGTGAGATGCTTAACTACTTGGAAGACATGGTGGGCAGTTGTGCTACCATAAGGCAAGAAATCAAGATTAAGAAAGTTCGGTCCATATGAGTTTGAATTTGTCGTAAACTCTGGTTTTAACAAATTCACATGGATAGGAACATATACACCATTAAAATCTAAGTGTCATAAGATTTCCTCCTTCATGAAAATGATTGTGAGGAAATGCTTTCACTAAGAAAGATTTTAAGAAGATAGTGATTGTAAAGTTGCATTCTCAAATTCAATTATGGTTACGGTATCCCTTTCCATGATTTGAATTGTGAGGTTTGGCAATTAGTCTTAAATGTTTAGACGCACATATAAACTATCTAAGACAAAGGTGTATAAGTTCAAGAAGCCTTGATAAAAGATTATCAAAGCACCAAGTATTAGAAACATGGACTTAAGAAATTCAATAAGTATTGTTTTTCTGGAAGTTAAGATGTTTTGAATACATGTCGAAGCTAGTGGGAGCATAAGTGTTATGTTTTATAGTAATCATCATGATAGTGGGAGCATAAAAGTTATGATTGTATGATTATTATGGAAAGTATTGCAAATTGGCAATATTAATTATAGAAAACAAGAGTCATTCTTTGCAAAGTCGTAAGGATGGAATAGTTGTTTTGCTATAATTAAAGGAGAGAATATTATGCTTCATTTCAAATCTAAAGGATTAGGTTGTGGAATGTTAATAAATTTAGTCAAAGGTACATAGTGTGTTCTTAAAATTTCGATTATGATTACGGCATTCCTCTTCACAATTCGAATTTTGAGAACATAGAAAATAAAACATTGTGCGTCGTGTCCCATACGCTTCGGGTATAGGATCGATTGCAAATGCTTTAATGTTTGACCATTCTAAAATTTTCCAAATGTCTAGCGCATTTAGAGGGAAAAGGGACTAGAATTGGTTTTGACTAAAATAATTAAACAACTATCAAAGGACAATCCAAAGTTCGACGAGGATTGGTCGCTTGTGAGTAGTTGGAAATATAGTATTGGAAAATATGGAAATGTTTCCATATTGGATGGACCATATCGACATCATTACAAATAGAAAAGATTTTATTAATAATGAGATGTCATGAGGAAAATATGGAAGCGTGTTCATATTAGGAAGTAAATATTGAAAATCTATGTCTAGATTAGAAACTTTTATGCAAAAAGATGTTCAAAGGAATGTACTTTGAGTGAGAGACATCATATCTAAGGAATTGTCTTGTAACAATCTCCGATAGAGGACTTTGTAATATCATTGGCAATAGTCTTTGTGACTTTGGTGCAGTGACATTACGAAAGGTTCGTTGCGTAAAGTGTTAGAATCTAGCATATTCTATAAGTAGCAAGAATTTGATATTCTTACACTTATGAAAAAGGATTTGGAGTTTTAAAATGAGAATGATTGGAAATGTGTTCAATTTGTCTATTTCACAAAGTAAGAACCATAAGTAAACATTGTGTGCATGCTAGGAGCATGGGACAAGTGTAATAATTCAAGTAAGAAGTTGATTAACCGAAACGACAAATAATGAGTAATCAATATGGTGATAAATAAAAGGCGTTTTATTTATACTCAAAGGTTTGAGGCCATATGGGATTAGTATTATTCTTGTGTTTCACATTTGCATGTTTTGACTTCTAGAATAATTTAAATGGTTAAGAACAGTCAAATTATTCGAACGGGCCACAGTCGTTCATATGTTGGAAGTAGGTATGAATGAAGACTGTCGTGAATTGGTGTGTGGATTGTCTAAAGAGCATTAGACATAAGCAAATGTTTGCTGCAACATTCATGAGTGCTTATGAATATGATTTGAGCATTGGATTAAACCCACGATCACTTGGATCATTTCATGAATTGAATCACGAGTGATTGGTGAGACGATAACATCTTATATTCTTGAAACCAATATGTGTGAGTTGTATCTTGCTAATCGGTTGCACATTGATAATATGTAAACGCACTAGTAACTTGGTGTTATAAAACATATTGTTGTGTGTGATTTGGTTAGTGAGTGCAAGCGAGCATTGTATCAAAGTTTATCTGTTCCTTTTATCCAAAGAAGGATAAAAGCGATTTCTTTGGGCCCCTCGATGGTTTAGTGATGACAAACGTAAATGCTCGGCCGGGCTAGGGCTAATTTGATTTGTTCAATTAGTCAGTCGTCATAAATCGGAAATCGTGATATAGTAGAAAGAGAATGATTAAAATCATATCTCAGACGATATCTAGACTGTTGGATTAGTGTCTAAGTCCATAACTATTTTGGTATGTACTTGACCCGATGGTGCATGGTCCTTTTGGGTTGCCTTCACCAAAGCAACTTGATTGGAGAAATAAATAGAGAGAGAGGTTATTATGATTTATTAATATGTTATAAGAATAATATATTAAAGGAGAAATCTTATTTGTTTAATTAATATTGGTCAATAAGTAATTAGGAATTAATTTTGTGATCAAGTGTAATTAATTAAACTAGAGGGGCTGATTTCTAATTATGTGATAGTTACAAAATAAGGTAAGGATTATCTTAAATATAGGGTGAACGAATTTAAGGTGATAAGGCCTTAGAATTCGACTATGATAAGGATTCAAGGATTATCTTATGGGTTGCTTTGTGGATAAGCAACTAGATAAGGATAATGACTGAAACCCTATCTCTACACCTATATAAAGACCCTAAGGCTCATGAATTCGTGGATCTCTTCCCAAGAAGTTCTAAGGATGAATTCTAACCTCTCTCCTTTCTCTTTATACCTTCTCTATTTGCTCTTGGTGTTTGTAAGCCATTAGAGGAGTGACACTTGTGACTCTAAGCCTTCCAAAGTCAATTCAAGGAGGAATTGGGATTGTTATTGCTACATAACAATCAAGGTATGATCTTAAACCTAATTACATATTAATATGATTACTTGTATGCTAGAATTAGGGTTTATAGTCTTGGATTCAAAGCATGTACAATAGAGAAACCTAGATCCAAGCATTAGGGTTTGTATGAGCACATAGGATGTCTTATGACCAAAACCCATCAGTGGTATCAGAGCCTAGGATGGTTTCAATTGTATTGATGCATTGTATATCTAAAAAATTCGATTTTTGATGTTTTAGAGGCTGGACTCGCCGAGTCCATAGCTGAACTCACCGAGTCCAGGCTTGACTCGACGAGTCAACTCGTCAGATAATGCTTATCTCGGGATTTCTTGCTGTTTTTGCATTAGGATAGTTACCTTATCATATTAGATCAATATAAATCCGATTTTATGATATATATGACTATATTCTTGATCTAATTAAAGATAATTATCAATTAATAAAATATTTGTTTCCTTATGTGATAATTGATTGATTATTTTGATTAAATTGATAAATTGTTTTGCAAGAAATCATTAAATAAATCAAATATAGATAATTATGTGATTAAATGTTAATTTAGATTATTTGTTATTTGATCCTTGTTGTTATGAAAAGTTTAATATTTTGTCCTTTAGGTTTTATAGTTTAAATTTGAACCCAAAAGTTTTGTTGTTTTGAAATTTAAATAGTTGAAACCCTAATGTTTTGAAATGTTTCAGAAGTTGCCCTCAAGTTTTGGAATTTAAAAGTTGATTAAAAGTTAATTAGGAATGTTAAATTCCAAAACCCTAGTAATATTTTGAAAAGTTCAAATACACCGTTATGGTTTTATTAATTAAATAAGGAGTATAATTAAAAGAGATTTAATAAATCCATAAAAGTCTAGGTTAACCATTTAATTGAATTAAAAGTGTAATTGTTAAAGCTAACCACCTAATATTTTAAAAGTGTAAAATGCACCCTATACTATATATAACATTAAAAGTCTAACATTATATATATGTATGAGTAAAAGTCAGTCTTACCGTTAGTAGGCCTCATTCACGAAGCTGGTCTATAAGAGGTGTTTAAGGAAATTGCCTATAAAATGGCGATTGAATGGGTATCCACTCTTACCCACTGCACTCTTGACTAGTGGAGGGTCGTTAGCCGAACGGGTAGGATAGGACGAAACATTCCATTATAAGTATAATGAAATACAAAGTAACTAAATGTTTTTCTAATTCCTAATCTTAGTTACTTAGGCAAAAGTGAATTGATGCAATTCTATGAAATTACACTTTGTGCCCTTGCGAAGACGTTAGTGGAGCGTGTGTGGTTTACCGGCACACTAAATGGTTCTAAGCAAAGGTTGCAAAGGGTGACTCAATGTTTGTCATAGTTCGGTGGAGTGTGTGTGGTTTACCGGCACATCGAATGGGTGATTGTAACATGTGAGGGCACCATGTAAGTTTGCATGGTTATTCACACCCGCTTTGTGGTCCTCGGCATCCCAGTTACAAACAAGAGGGGCATATCGAGATTTAAACATGCCATTGAAAGTTCAATGAATCTTAAAGGATCTAGGAGTTTTCATAGATTTAAAACTTAAATTTCTTTTTCGTTTTTCATGGTGGAAATTAGTGAATCGTCATTCACTTACCTTCAAATATTTTGCAACTAGATTACGACATCCCTTTTCTAGGTTGTAGAATATTGTGTTGGGTCCTAGCCTTAGTATCTTATTTGGGTGATTTACTAAGGATTCAATCAATCAACTAACTTGAATTCGTTTTCTCCCGTTTTGTAGATGTCAAAGTTCGACAACTATGGTCTTCTCAAATCCCGTGGAACAAGCATTCCACATGAAAATGATATTCCACGATTCGATCGAGGAACAAGAAATCATGCTTCACTTCCTCTACCTCCTCCAATTATTCTCCCTAACCCACAAGATCAAAGGCTTGAAAAGTTCAAAATCACTTAAGCCCTTTTGGCAAGTAAACATAAAGAAGGAAATTTCGTGTGTGCACACGTCCTAGGGATGAAGTCACACATTGATAGGTTAAGAATGTTGGGATTCGTTGTCTGTGAGGAAATGGTTGTTGATTGGGTTCTTTAGTCACTTCCCAACTCATATAGTGAGTTCGTAAGAGATTACTATATGATGAACCACGACGTGATCCTTATAGATCTCACCTACATGAACCGTTGAAATAAAAGGAAAAAAAAAGTTGACCAGTCAAGACCTAGGAGCTGCACGTGCAATTACTTAGTCTTCAACTATTTCCTTAGCTTTAGCTTTTCCTGTTCAACTATTTCCTTAGCTTTAGCTTTTTCCTGTTTTCTAGCTTTTCAGTTATTTCCCTTTCTGTATTTAAAAGCCTTTTTGGCTCATTGAATAAAGTATCTACTTTGTGAGCAATATACCATTATCTAAGTATTTCAAAAAGAAGAGAACCGCACCATAAAATAGCTTTATTAGTGTGGTTCCGAAAATCGCTCCATTAAAGCATTTTTTAAGGCAGTTTCCCAAAACCGCACCAAAAAATAATTTCGGAAACCGCCCCAAAAAACAATTAAAACTGCCTCAAAAAATAATCCGCACTAAAAAACATTGAACCACACCAAAAAAAAATTGCATTAAAAAACATTCAACCGCACCATTAATCTTTCCTCGAAAAATTTCATTCGGATTTTTCATTCTTCACAATATCCCTCCAAATTTCATTCAATTTTTATGTTCAAGCAAGCTACAAGTTGGTTGATCCTTCGAATTTTTCATTTCCCTCCTATATTTTCATTTTCCTTCTATATTTTCATTTCCCTCTAAAAGTATGTGTGCATTGCGTGTGCTTTTCCCCCTTTTACAGACAACACAAGAAGCATATTTATTTTCTTTTTCTGATTAATGTTTGGTTTTTTTAAGGTGAAATAAGTTGGTTGACCGGAAATATGTAGGAGATGGTGGTGCTTCGATGGTTCTTAGTAAAAGCACGACATTTGTGGTCGGTGTTGACGGTGGTTAGTGGTGGAGATGGCAGGTATGCAGATAAACTAATTTTTGTTCTTCTTCCTTTTTTTACCGGTGTACGTTTGGTTTGTTTAAGGTGGAAAAAACGATGGTAACCGGGGATGTTGGGTGTTATTCGTGGCTATAGTGGTGGTTTCCGGCAAAGGTAGGGCAGATGGCGATGGTGTCAACTGGTGGTGGTTTATGCTCGATTGTAAAGGAGGTCAATGTAGAGTTGCTCGACGGAGGTTAATGGCGATAAAAATGGTGTGGCTTGGTGAATCTTGTGTTCTCGGAAACAAACACGCGGTAGAGATGATGGTGGTTTAAGGGTGGTTTCCGGTGGGATGTTTTTTTGGTGTTGTTTGCATTTTTGGGGGCGGTTTTCATCATTTTATGGTGCGGTTTGTACTTTTCCTCTACTATTTTTTGGTGCGGTTTTGACTATTTTTTGAGGCAGTCTTATAACCGCACTATTAGATGAGGTTATTTTTTGATGCCGTATTTGTTAGTGCGATTAATAACCGCAACAAATAACTATTTTAAGTGCATCAACAAATCATTATGTCTAGTGATACAAGGCTAGTTAAATTTTTTAACTCCGGAAACCACCCCTTCATCGAAACTTGCAACAGCGGGAACCACTATCCACTGCCACCTGTTGCACCCTTTCAAACCTCAAGACCCTCTCTGTCAGCCACCACCCTAACAACCTCCTGCCATCGCCAACTCTACTAACTACATCACCATTTGATCACCTGGACCACCGAGCCTCCATTACAACTAACCATCACACCAACTACACTCTATTTGTCGAGAAACTCCTCAACGGAAACACCCTCACCACCATACACCATCCTCATTCCTTTCCTTAGTCGCCCTTCTACAGCCTCCATCCAAACCAACGTAAACCATAGCTAAAACAACCGAGAGCAACAAAAGAAATAAGAATAGAATAGGAGATTACATAGATGGGAAAGAATAGGGCACAATAAATTTTAGGGGTGTCAATTTATGACACGACATGACAAAAATACACGAAACAAAATGAAATCGGGATGAAAACAAATTTTGAATTCATGTTTGTGTCGTTTTCATGTCAAAAATAAAAAACACAGTGTCGTGGTTGTGTTCATAAATCGACATAAAATTGGCACGATTAAGCATGTGTTTGTCGTGTTTTTCGTGTTTGTCGTTTTTGTCGTGTTATATATCATTAAGTATGAATGAAATTACTAATAGTTATGTAATATTATATTTGTCGTGTCGTGTCGTGTTGTCGTGTTTTAATTGGTTCGTTTTCGTGTTAATGAAAAAAACACGACATTGTGTCATGTCGTGTTTGTGTTATACAAAACTTTGTTGTGTCGTGTCGTGTCAGACAAAAACACGACACGACTGCCCGATTTGACAGCCCTGATAAATTTATTCACCAAAAAAAACAAGTCGCAGGAAAAATCGTAGGCACCATAGATGAAGACCAGAGGATTGTCGGAGATGCCAAAGTCGTTGGAAAATCTATTTTTTTTGGTTGGAAACCTACAACAAAGGGTTATAAGAACATAATATGGACAAAACAACAGGTTAAAAGGTATATTTTTCAATTAAACTACACTAAAACTAAACATATATAAAACGTAACAATCTTACTCTTTTAGGTCGTTTTCGCAATTGAAAAGTGCTAGCAGCTAGCATACACACACACACAATTATTGTGCGGACGTGTGGATAGTGCGATTCTATGAGAATTACTAAGAGAATAAGTTGTTTAGTAATGCGAATACGTTCAACCTTACAAGAATATCATCATTTTCATGCATTCTTTACTAATTTTTATTCATTTTTGTTCTCACAAATTGTTTTTCACTCATTTTCATTCTGACAGAATGCGATTTAATAAACATTCTGACATAATGAGAATAATAATAAAAAGTCTATAATAACCTTATAGACGATTCAACTTTATTATGGATTCATAATCTATAAACGACCTTCATTTCCTAATGTTTGTTATCGCTTATCCTATTAATCCATTAAAATTTTCAATAACTCTTTCTATGACACCTACTTATTAACACCTAATATATTTTATAAATATTTACATTTGAGTGTGGTCACTTTTTTTAAAAATAAATTTGTTTTTTTTAAACATTAGGCCATTTTAATGCATACCAAAACTAAAAAACTGATAGTAAACCGAAATAAGAAAATGAATATTATCCATATAAATGATATATGATTAAATATATAAAATCACATGTGATTAAATAATATATATATATATATATATATGTGTGTGTGTGTGTGTGTGTGAGATTAAGTATATAAAATCTCATATGATTAAACACACAAAAAAATTTGAATCGATAAATCATATTTGATTAAGTAATATACTATTATATACATATAATCACATTTTTATTAAATCACATGTAATTATACCATATGTGATTAGATATATAAAATAATATGTGATTAAATATATATAATCACATTTGATTTAATCGCATAAGATATATATATATATATATATATATATATATATATATATATATATATATATATATAATCACATATAATTTCTCGTGTATTTAATCACAATTTATTTTTTATATTTAGTCACATATGATTATATACACATAAACAACTACTGGTCACCCACCACCCAGTACACACCACCCAAGATTTATTTTTGCATTCTCGATCCAATTATATTTTTCTTGTGTTTCAAATCATATATCATTAAATACACGTGAACTATTATTGAATCATATGTGATTGTAATGGGTGGTTGGTAGTGGGTTTAATCACATTTGATTATATATATTTAATCACACGTGATTCAATAGTTGTTCTCATGTATTTAATCATATGTGATTATATGTATCTAATCACATATGATTTATATGGACAAGATTTGTTTTCGCATTCTCGATTCAATAGTTGTATTTAATCACTTGTGATTATATGTACCTAATCACATATGATTATATGTATTTAATCACATGTGATTATATGCATTTAATCACATGATTTATATGCATAAGATTCATTTTTGTGTTATCAATTTAATAGTTGTTCTTTATCCACATTAATCACATGTGATTAAATGTATATAATCACATTTGGCTAAACACATAAGAAAAATTAAATCCATATAATTACACATGATTATATGTATCTAATCACATATAATTTAAGTATATAATCATATATTATTTATGTAGAAAAGTTTATTTTTGCATTCTCGATTCAATAATTGTTCTTGTATTTAATGACATGTGATTATATGTATCTAATCACATATGATTTATACGAATAATATTTATTTTTCATTTTCGATTCAATATGTGTTTTTGTGTATTTAATCACATGTGATTATATGTATCTAACCACATAAGATTTATGTGTGCAAGATATGTTTTTGTGTTCTTGATTCAAAAGTTGTTCTTTGTCCATATTAACCATATGTGATTAAATACATGAAAAAAAGTTGATTCGAAAATTTGAAAACGAATCTTGTCTATATAAATACTGTACGATTAGATACATATAATCAAACATGATTATATGTATTTAATCACATGTGATTATACATATTTAATCACATGTGATTTATGTGATTAAATGCATATAACCATATATGATTTATGTGATTATATGCATCTAATCACATTTTTGGTCGTGGTTGTACTTGTAGTTATTGGATGGTGATGGGTGGTAGGTGGTCATATATGGTTGGTGGTGGATAGTGGATGGGGGATGATGGTGGAGATGGTTGGTTGTGGATGGTGGGTGATGGGTAGTGGTTAGTAAGAGGTAGTGATAGGGGGTGGTAGGTGGATGCTGAAATGTGTTAGTGAAGTTAGGTGGTGGGTGATGATGGTGGTTATTGGTGGTAGGGGTGGTAGTGGTGTGTGGCGTGGTGGTAGTAGCGGGTAGTGGGTATTTGGTGGTGGTCGTGGGTGGGGTGGTGGTAGTAGTGGGTAGTGGGTAGTTGGTGGTGATGGGTAGGGTGGTGATGGCAGTGTGTAACATCTCGACTCCCAGGTATTGCATTTATTTATTTAATTATTTATTTTTGGGATTAAATGAGTGACTCGACGAGTTGTGTGTCCGACTCGTTGAGTAGAGTTGGATTAGTCACGCGGGTTTAATGACTGACTTGACGAGTCAAAGAGTCGACTCGCCGAGTTGGCGATGTGTGAGGAAACCCTAAATTCTTGGGTTTGGGGCCTTTTTAAGGAAACTTATGTCCTCATTTCTACCTCACCAGCTACCCAACTCTCGTGTATGAAACCCTATCGGCCATTGAGCTAAGAGAGGGTGTTTGAGCTAACATTTGGGTGTTTTGGTGAATCTTTTTGAAAGGAAGAAGTGAGATTCAAGCAAGGAACAAGGAGATGTTGTGGGATCCAACATTCCTTCACTTGGAGCTTCTATTGAAAGGTAAAATCCATCACCTTGCTCATCATGTTGTTTAGATCTTGCTAATGAGGAACTTTTAGGGCTTTTTCCATATTTCATTGCGATTTGGTATGACTTGTGCTTGCCAAGCATTAAGACATTATATATAGACCTTGTGAGATCCTTAGAGTCCAAAGGTCCCAACTTTATTCAACCATGAAAGAGTTATTGTTCTTAAACACCTTGGTTAAAGCTTATAGTGGCGTTATGGAGCAAATATGTCATGCATGAATGTAAAGATCGAAGCTTTACGTGTCATTTGAACCTTGGGATGCTAGATCTAGAGTTTGGAGTGGTAGGTATGCCTTAGAAACGTCTGAATAAGATTTTCACTTAAGGGACTCGACGAGTCAATGAGCTAACTTGACGAGTCGGCTAGGGTTTCCCTCGATGAGTCTGGACAAGGGTGACTCGGCGAGTTGATGAGACAACTCGACAAGTTAAGTTGCGTTTTCGCAACTTTCTGTGGTACAGTGGGGACTCGGTGAGTTACATATATGCACTTGGCAAGTTGGGTCAACATGGACGGTTGACTCGAGTTTGACTTCTATCAACTTTAAGGTTTGGTCAATCATGAGTCATGGTGACCATGGAGGCATAAAATGGTCTTTTTCATAATCCAAGAGTTAGAGAGGGGAAATAACTTAGTTTGTTAGAATTTGTGATTTAAGTATTAATTAGATATAATTATCGAATGTGACTAGGCAGAGGCTAGGTTTGACGATTCGTGTTCGAGGAGTACACATTTCCTTAGCTTTCGTACGAGGTGAGTCTCCTCACTACACTTACCATGAGTGGTATCTATGTGTGATCGGAGGGTCTTATGTGCTTATTTGAGTTATGTGATATTAGGCATTTTGTCCGTGTGATATATATGCTATATTATGTGCTTATTGAGATAGGACCGGAGGGTCCTAACCGAGTTGTAGGATCGGAGGGTCTTCACTGAGATACTGGACTAGAGAGTCCAAACCGAGTTATGGGACCGGAGGGTCCTCACTGAGACATGTGATCGGAGGGTCCACACCAAGACGCATGAGACCCGAGGGTCCACACCGAGTTATAGCCATGAGAGGCTTATTGTTTGTGTATGTGGTATTTTGGGGAACTCACTAAGCTTCGTGCTTACCGTGTTATGTGGATGTGTTTCAGGTACCTCTCAGGACCGCGAGAAGGCACCAACATGATTGTACACACCTGCCCAAGACTATGTTGAGGATTCTGGGACTTTTATTATGGATTTATGTTGACCTTTAAGACACTGGTGGTTTTTATGAAATATTCTAACAATTATGTGTTTTAAAAATGAAAATTTTGGTTTGAAAATTTACGATGTTACATAGTGGGTGGTGGTGGTGGCAGTTGTAGATGGTGGTTGGTAGGTGGTGGTGGGTGGTGAAAGGTGGTGCGTATGGATAGGAGTATACAATGGTAGTGGTGATGGGTGGCGATGCTGGGTGGTGGGTAGGTGGTGGTGGTGGGTGGTGAATGGTGATTGTGGTAGGTGGGGATGATGTTGGTGTTGGATTAGGTGTCTAAGCCCATAACTATTTTGGTATGTACTTGACCCGATTATGAGCATGGTCCCTTTAGGTTGCCATCACTCATGCAACTTGATAGGATAACAATAGGAGGAATAGTAGAATTTATTATATGAATAACAAATTCATACTCAAAATGGTTTTATTAATATATTACAAGATTAATATGTTATTTGGAAATCATATTATTTAATTAGTATTGATCATAAATTAATTTGGTGATTAAAAGATATTGGTTAAATATAGGGGACTGATATTACAATTATCTGATAGTTGCTAGTTGGGCTATGGATTCCTAACAGGATGGGATTTGATGAAATCTATGGAGAGTCTAAGAAGATTTTGTCCAAGGGCTTTCTAGATGGGTTCAATGGATTGCTTTAGGCCTAATCAAAGGAAGTTAAGGTTTCCACCATAAAACCCTAATATCCTCAACTATATATAGACCCTTAATATGTAGAATTCGGCACTATGTCTTCTTTGAATTGCCCTAGCCGATTTCACCTCTCTCATAAGTCATCTTCTTGCATTGAGTGTTTGTGACTCCATTAGAGGTGTAACACTTGGGGCACCAGACTTTCAGAATTCAAGATCAAGAATGATTAACCTTGTTATTACTACATAACAAGAGAGGTCAGATCTAAACCCTAATCATATGTGATTTTCGGATTTGGTATGTCAGTTTTAGGGTTTATTGCTTTGGTATTCAATGTTGCATGTACACCATAGAAATGATATTATGCTCATAACTCATTAGTTGGTGGGCGGTAGTGGTGAGTGTTGGTTGGTGATGAATATGGTGGTGGTGTTGATGGGTTGGTGATAGTGGGTCGTGGTGATGGATGGTGTTGGTGTGTGGTGATGTTTGGTGATGGTAGATGTTAGGTGGTGGTGGTGGTGAAGGGTGATTGGGTGACATATTGGGTGATGGTTCGTGGTAGGGGTGGTGGTGGCGAGTGGTGATTGAGAAGGGTAGTGGTGGGTGGATGGGTAGGTGGTAGTGATGTCGGGTGGTGGTAGTGTATGGTGTATGACGGTTTTGGTAGGTGATAGGTGGGGTGGTGGTGGTTGGTGGTGGTCTTGGTGGGTGGTGAATAGGGTGGTTGTGGCGGGTGGTGGTGATGGGTGGTGGAGACAAGTGGTGGTGGTCGGTGGTGATGGTTGGCAGTGGTCTTGGTGGGTGGTGAGTAGGGGTGGTTGTGGCGGGTGGTAGTGATGGGTGGTGGAGACAGGTGGTGGTGATGGGTAGTGGTGGTGGGTGGTAATGGTGATGGTGGTGGGTGGGTGGGTGTGGTGGTGATGGATGGTGGTTAGTGGTAGTGGTGGGTGGTGGTCATAATGGTGGGTAGTGGGTGGATGGTAGTGATGGGTGGTGGGTGGTGATGGTGATGGGTGGTGGCTTTGGCGGGTGGTGGGCAGTGGTGGTGGTGGTCGGTGGTGGCCGTGGCTGGCGGTGACGGGTGGTGATGATAGTGATGGGTAGTAGTTTTCGTGGGTGGTGGGTGGGGGTGGGGGCGGGGGTGATGGGTGGTGGAGGTTGGTGGCAGGGACGGGGTGGTGGTGGTTGGTATTGTTTGGGTGGTGAGTGGTGTTGGTTAGTGAGTTTTTTAATTTTCTTATTTATTTATTTTATTTATATTATACAAGATTCTAAATAGCGTGAGGCGTAACGTGACAACAAGGTCAAGCCTCAAGACATGCGAGCCATGACGTTTTTCAA
The DNA here is from genome assembly GCF_052625555.1 of Lactuca saligna. NCBI lineage: Eukaryota > Viridiplantae > Streptophyta > Magnoliopsida > Asterales > Asteraceae > Lactuca > Lactuca saligna. Next base: position 153,292,929 of record NC_136422.1, read on the forward strand.
AGCATGATAAGCTTTTATACATTAAAAAGGATAAATCACATAATTATAGAATTATATAAATTTAACAAATTTTTATAAGTGTTATATCAAAACTTAGCATGAAAAAGTTAACGACAACTCAATTCTTTTATGCCCGAGATTCAAAAAAACTTTGGTTTTGTTTTTTGGAAGTACCTGAACAAACTTTTTTGATTAGGCAGCTAAGTGGGGAAAAATGGCATATCAGGTATAACAAAGTATTTATGTTTTTTTTTTTTTTTTTTTTTTTAGTCATAAGCCTTGAACTTAAATGCCCTATGTTTATTGTTTTGTTTTGTTTTTTTGTTTTTTTTTTGACGAATGGTGGGTTGTGATTGCTTATTATTTCAATTGTTTACAACCTTAAAACACATAATGTAACTTTATTTCAAAGGGTAAGATTCGGTTGTAATTGCTTATTTTAAGATTCCGATTTCTAATTATAGTTATTTGGTAATTGGTACAGTAATCCAAATGTACTATTTATGAAATATCTGAAAATGAAATTACTGAATATGAAAAACAGTGGTGCCATTTAATACTTGCTTTTTTCCATGAGAAAGTAAGATTGAACAACTTTCAGATATTACCAATCAAATGTCCCACAACATATTTGTACCCAAATCATTGAGCAAAAACATACTCCCAACACTGAATTTGAAATTGTTCTTGTAGTTGATTGAAGTCCCAGTTGTGATTCTGATATACATTTCTTTTGAAAAGATAAGAATCAGAAACCGGCAATTCATCATTTTTTCATTTTTTACAATTGATTAGGTCATCATATATAAAATGTACTTTATACAGTCAACTAAGGTTTATTTACATGTTACATTGCAGTACTGAAGGTTTTAGCTAGAGGTTTATTACGGACTCCAATTGGTTAGTCTTTACCCCTACATCTTTTGCATAAAACTCTAAAATTGTATATGTAATTTTCCACTTTATATTACCATATCTTCTTAATACACACACACACACACACACACACAAAAAAAAAAAAAAAAAAAAAAAAAAAAAAAACCTTTCAGGGGCAATAAATTTGTAATTTAAACATTTGTTTAATCTGAAAGCTCCTACTAATATTGTCTTTGGATGTGCAGGGGTGTAAACTAAATGAAACATTTGAGAATGTTGCATTTGTGTGAACATATATTAAACAATCAAAATAACAATCTATTTTCCTATTGAGTTTTTATATTACTAATAACCTAGCTCTGAAAATATAATTGATTTTTCCTTGCAAATGCAGTAAGTTTATTCATGTTTTTAATAAATATACCACTTGAAACATAATATTTCCCATTTATAACCATAAACAAATATATTTGAGCGACCTTTAAGCTAAAATGTATACATAAATTCACTATATGTAAATGGGAAACAAACTTTTCCATTTTATGTTTGCTTCCCATTTTTCCTTGCAAATGCAGTAAGTTTATCAATAAATATACTACTTGAAACATAATATTTCCCATTTATAACCATAAATAAATATATTTGAGTGGCGTTTAAGCTAAAATGTATACATAAATATGGCTTAAAGGAAAGAGATTAAATGGGTGATTGGGAGTGCTTTTCAAAATGTCTTATTAACTCATTGACAATTCAAAAAGTCAATAAATTAAAAAAAAATGTGTGATAAACACCAACTTTTTAATGTAAAAAATAACTTTTTTTTTTTTTTCTTCAAAAAGCCATGAATTTATGGCCTTTTCAGAAGTTGATTGAAAATCACTCCTAAACACCCTTTAAATGGTAATGTTTTACATTGAGTAACATATTTAAATTGAAAAATTAAATATATTAGAATGAAATTAAAAATATTAACATTAAAAATAAAATATTTTAATTCTTTTATATGGTAGAAATTTGATAACTTTTAAGATAAATACATTTATTATCATGAAATTTGAATTTTAAGTGTATTTAATATGCATATTTTAATTACTAGAACCCAATAATCTTTTTAAATAGTTAATACTAATTATATAAACAAATTTTAATGGATATAAATGTCATTATAACCCAACAAACTTTTTTCAAATTATTTCAAATTATCCGTTGATGTTTTTTTTTGGCTTCCTAGGGGCACAATGTGGGTTTTTCTGGGTTTAAAAGTCATTTTCAAAATTATGAAAGGGTAAATCGGTTACTCCTTTGTCGTATCATTAAATAAAATGCCACTTAAGATAAAATGGAAGAATCGATGGATGAGAATATCCTTGACTTTATAGACAATCTAAGTTTAGATCTGAATTCGAAGAAGAAAGTATCCTCTTCTTCGATGTCACCTAATTCCCCGACAGAGCTCCCTTCTTTGGTGATGCATACAACTCATGCGACAATTTTAGCTCTAATTGTTGGATTGTTACACTCGAGTCTTGGTAAGTTTCCCTTCTAACCCTTTAAATTGTAATTATTGGCACTTTGGCCCTTACGCTGGGCGTAAGGTGGATTAACGTGAAAAGGAAGCGTTTTGGGAGTATGTTGGGCGTACTCCGTCTGGATATAAACCCTAATCTTTAGGGTTTAAACCATATATATTGAACCTTAAGTTGCATTTCCCCATCCTATTTACAGTGTCCATCACTAGAAACGCCCCCCCTTGCAAACCCCTAGCCCTAATTGTTACATTTTGAAGCTTGAGAGAGTGTGTTTTTATGTGTTTCAAAAGAAGAAGAAGGTGGTGGTGAAGCTTGGGAGCTAGAAGCAAGCTTGGATCTGGAAGTCTTGTATCATCCTCAATCTCCAAAATGTATAAAGTTCATACATTAGTGATTAACTTGATAGATCTTGTTGGTATGATGATATTATAACTTTTGCCCCTAAAATACTACTTTCTTGTGCATGGCATGCTATAGAGCATATGGGATGTGGGATTTCCTTTTGGATGTTTTTCTATGTCTAGAGTAATAAAAATAGGATTTTAACTCTTGGTTCTTCCCCATGCATGGGTATTATTGTCTTAATGGCTTAAGATGTTGGGGGCTTTAGTGTTAAGCACTTAATGGCCACAATAAACCATAAAGTTGGAAACTTTATGGTTAAGGACAACATTTGGGACTGGGATTTGTAATTTGGACGTAGGGCATTAAGTATTAAGCACTTAATGTGTTGGGAAGAATCCGACTGCGTACGTTGGGCGTACTAAGTGGTACGTCGCGCGTATGCGGTCAAGTCCCCATCTTTGGTCAGCGAGCGAGTACGCCTCACGTACATCTGAGTATGCCCCGCGTGCGAGGCTGGATCGACTCAGCTAGGTTGACTCCGCTGTTTTGTTGAGTTTGACCAATTTTAACCAAAGGGTAGTTAGGGTAGTTTAATATTATTGTTAATTTGGGCAATATTTTGAATAATAATTGTCGAGTAGAGCCGATTTCCAGAGTAGAGTTTTATTCAGTTTATGTTCGAACTGAGAGGTGAGTTCTTCTCACTGTAATCGTCGGTCGAAGACACTAATGCCTACCCACTAGATTATGTATCCTGGTTTTAGGATAAAGATATGTTGGTATATGACTGATTAGATGTATGATTATCTGTATTTGATGGCTCGATGTTTATGTTTTTTTGTTACATATGTCGACATATTATGGTTGGGTTGAGGCGGTCATGCTTTGTGTTGAAGGCCAAGATACCCTGGGAGGTCTGGATAGGTTGTAGGCCTTACAAGCCAGTCCAGTCATGAAGAAAGCTCAGAGAGTGATCAAAATAGGTTGTAGGCCCTACGAGGCGGTCCAGTCATGCCGAAGGCTTGTAGAGCGGTCCAAATAGACTATAGGCCCTACGAGGCGATCCAATCAGGCCAAAGGCTCATATTTGCATGATTTGTTTGTTATGTTGTGTGTTGGTACTTTGGGGGGAACTCACTTAGATTTGACTTATAGTTTTAGTCTATTGTTTCAGGTACTTTAGTGGAACATGATAAAGTAAAGGCCTACCGTGCACAACCTCATATTTTCATGATATTGACTTTTGGGACACTGTGACATGATTTTAAATTTAGAAACAATGGCCTTTTGTAAACAATGATGCTTAATGGTTGTTTTTGAAAAGTTTTAAATTTTCACGATTTATGGGATGCTACATGGACTTGTATGGTGGCGATTTGGGGATTTGTCTCCTCCTCGGGTATTTCTACCTCCATTCCTTTACGCTCTTCTAATTTCCATCTTCTTGTTGAATACTAAATGACTCGTACTAAGCAAACAAAAAAGAAGTTCATGGGATGAAAGGCTCCAAGGAAGAGGTTTACCACTAAAGTAGTAACGAAGTATGAGAAGAGCACTGAGTTGTTGATCATGAAACTCCTATTTTAGTGGCTTGTGGGGGAAATAACTCAGGATTTTAAGACATATCTTTGATTTTAGAGCTCTGTTGTTGATGCACTCTAAGAGGTGGCTAAAGCATACCTAGTTGGATTGTTTGATGATACTAACTTATACTCAATTTCTGATAAAAGAGTTTATTATGCCTAAGGATATAATATCGCTCATAGAATATGTGGTAAATAAGCTTAGAGTTTTCGATTAGATTTCGCTCGTTGAAGGTATTGTTTAGGTGTTCTTTCATTCGTTGTTTTTGTTACGAGATGATTGTTAGGTTATCTATTTTATATCTTTCTTTCTTGTAAATTGATGTATGTCGATGGATTTTAATATGTTATTCTAACGGAGTATCGATTTTTCATTGTTATTGGACTATCACCCTCATCATCAATTTGATTGCTTCAACATGTGATATGGTAATCAATGGTGTTGTAAAACTCATCAATATTTATCCAACGTGGCACGAAACCCGCTAATACAATGTGAAATGATTTTTTTTAGCAAGTCATGATGGAGTTAGTTCCCCTAAAGTACAAAAAAAAAGTCAAGTGAATTTTCAAAACAAATATAAAAAGTTTATAGGGTTAAAATGACATTTTTCCTTCTTATTTCAAGTTAGATAACACATATTGTTTCGTTAAATTAAATATCATATTTCTTGGTAACCTTTTATTTTGTTTCAAGATAATATAAATTTTTTAAGCCATTAGAATCCCAATTTAATAATGTAGTCTCTTACTTATTTTAAGCTATATATATATATATATATATATATATATATATATATATATATATATATATATATATATATATATATATATATATATATATATAGAGAGAGAGAGAGAGAGAGAGAGAGAAAAGAGAGATATGGTTCATTTTTTTAAACTAAGTATTGTGTTATTGTATAGACAAATATGGACCAATTATTCTAAAAGGGTATTAATGTAATCTTGCAATATAATTTATTTTTTCCCAGTTAATTAAACTTTGATTGATATCAATCAAATTCCTAAATATCAGGCTATTAAATATACATTGTATCAACGAAAATAACATATATATCTATCGTATACGTTTCAATCCATTGCAGATTCTTAGTTCATCATCTTCAGAGCAATTTTCTGATTCTCATTGTTCGTTAATGGAGGTATGTTGTTCATGGAATTTTTTTGTATTTTTGAAGTATCGTTTATCATGTGCATATAAATTATTGTATATTCATAATTAAGAATAATCATTTATATGATTAATCTCATATTTGTTCTTTACGATATTGTTTTGTTTTTCAAAACAAAAATTATATTGATAACAATAAGGACTTTTCAGATAACAATGATCGGAATGTCAATCAATGCCAAGTGCATCAAGATCGGAAGAAAATAAGAAGATGTGAGATTTGTTTTGGTGTTGGTCATGATAGGCGGAATTGTCCTCAAGTTAGGGTCAACAAAGAGTAGATTTTTACTTCGTCAACATATTTTAGGATCTGAATAATGTTTTCAATTTAGCCTTATCTGATTTTATGAAGTTTTATTTCAGTATAATAATGATATGGATTCATGAATTATAGGGGGCTATCCTTGTAAGTTTATGTTTTCATTAAATTAATATTAATAATTCTCATTTTGAGTTTGATTAAAATTCCATACATTTTCTTATTTATCATATGAATACAGACTTGTTGTAAATGTTTTTTTGTTCTAATGTTTCTGGATATAACAATTCTTCGTAAATTGTGTTGTACTTAATGTCATATGTACACATTCTGTAAAATGTGCGATACAAAACATAATTTCTATGATTCGTACAGAACAAACAAAAACACAATTCTTTTTATCCAAAGTAGTATAATGTAACTGTCGATTACAATATACATTAAAAAAAACACAATGCTTATTATTCGTACAGAATAAGTGTTTCTAATTTCCTGTTACATTTTCATTAGTCAATGATTGTGTTAGAATTCTTTGGATGAAATTCTACTAGAATGCTAATTTGTATTACAATATACATATCAAACGGGAGCAAAATAAATTTGCTGTTATTATTATCACATATAGTTTTACGGAATAAAATTGTTGTATCATGACACCGTGATATATGTATGTATATGTTAAGTTGTACGAGAATATACAGAACAAAATTGTGAAAAATATTTTTATTGTAGATCTTGTTTGTGATTTTCTCACAGAATAACATGCTTGTGATATTAATTGATTATTTCATATACACTTTTATGTCATAACAAACCATAAATCATTTGTAAATTCAATTTTTTTTTTAAGTTTGTAGAATTAAATTTTTTAAAAGTTTAATTTAAAATGCAGGATGTGTTGAAGTCATATACACACAATTTATTATATTCAGAAGTTGAATATGTCAAATATTTACAATATCATGATGAATAAAACGATTTTGTGTTGATTATTATCCTAACAATCTTTCTAAAAAAAAAAAAAAACAAATATTTGATAACAATGAATACAGATATCACGCATTTTTAGTTACATATCAATTACACGGTTTCTCCTTTTTTAATATATATTGAATTGGCTAAAATTTTGTAATATCACATTTATTTTGCTTTCTCATATCAACCGGTGTTCAATCGTGCTGTTACTTATCTTTTGGATGATACAGTATCAGCTCGTGACGATCATATTCATGATCAACATGAATTTCGTGAGGAGTATGAAAATATCGGGTTACGGGATCATGACTCTCTACATAATGTCGATTTTTCATATATCTGAGAGTAGCAATCTAAATTTAGGTGAATTTACTTTATAAGTTTTTAATATTTGTTATTTTGTATAATAATAATGTTGAAATTTTCTATTGTTTTTTGTGTTTTGGCGTAACTTGCACTTGCAAAGATGAGGATCCATTAGAACACATTCAAGATCACATGTATGACAATTCCCAATATCATTTCGGTGAATCTAGTAATCATAACCCAAGTCATGTATTTTACGTATTTTTTTCGTTTTTATATATTTTTACGTAGCCATTACACATACTCTTATTAAAAGACTAGGTGTCAGACCCATGTATTACATGGGTTTAATTATATATATATATATATATATATATATATATATATATATATATATATATATATATATATATATATATAATTTTAATAATTTGAAAATTTTGAATTTATAAGAAAAATGAGAAAAAAATTTGAATTATTAAAATTAATGAGGCTTTAATGTATTGAATAAATTACATATATAAACCATTTTTTAATAAATACCTTACATATATATTATCTTACATATTAAATATGGAATTTTAATTTAATAAAATGAAAAATACAATAAAATGATAAGTGGAAAATAGAAAATATAAAAAATCTAGAAACTGTCATGTGTCCAAACGAAGGAGAAAAGGACATGTGGCAAAAAAAACCTTCATTTATTAGAGTAGATGCAGAAAATCAATTCGAGTTCAATGATAATGAGGCAGATTATACTATAGACGATGATAACATTGAATTTCAGAAAGGTTAGTATATGATAAAAATAAATTTAATAAACTAGATTAATTCTTTGAAACTTTTTTAATTTTTCTTTTATGCAGAACAATCTCATGTTACACATGATTATGTATCTCCTGGTGGATCATCGTATTGGATTCCTGTTGTTTCAGACAACATCAAACCTAAAATCAATTCAATTTTTGATTCATATACAACAACATTATCAATGTATTACAATTATGTTTCATTAGCAGATTTTGATGTCAGGCTTGGACCATTTAGAACAACCGAATCTAGCATTACCACACAACGACATTTGATATGCAATCGGGAAGGTAAACCAACAACATCTAAAGTGGATACTTTGGACCCTCAACATAATAAGATTCAGAGAAGGAAAGACTCATTTAGGTGCGAATGCAAAGCGAAAATTGTTGTTATTCTACTACATGGTACTAATAAATATAATGTTGCAGAATTTGTTGAACAACATAATCATATGTTGTTTGGTAAGGACAATATGTTTTTGTCTCGTACAAAGAGGAAACTTGATTATTCACAGGAGATGTTTATTCATAACTTGTCAAAGCAAAATATTGGTGCCTCAAAATCACATAGATTGTATTCCGGACTTCAAGGTGGTTTTGACATTCGAGGTGGGTTGGTTTTTGATTTCAAGAACAATATGAGAAATCTCAATTCTTACATAGGTGCCAGGGATGAAAAATTCCTTGTATTGAAGATGTTGGAGAGGAAAAAAAACATCCCAAGTTTTTCTTTCGATTTTAGAGTTGTTGAGGAAATTTTGAATTCGATTTTTTGGGCTGACGAAACTGCAAAGTACAACTACAATGCTTTTGGAGACGTTGTTTCTCTGGATACCACATTCAACATGAATAAGTATTATTAAATTTTGCAATCTTCTCACATAATTTTTCTTGATTCTAATAACGCTTACCAAGTTTTATATTTTTAAACAGATATGATATGGTTTCCGTACCTTTCACTGGGATAGATAATCATAAGAAATGTGTGACTTTTGGCGCTGGACTTTTGAGTAGAGAAGATGCGAGTTCTTACTCCTAGCTGCTTAGATCATTTTTGAAATCATTCAAAAAACAACCTACTTGTTCTCACAGATCAAGATCCAGCTTTAAATAAGGTTGTTAATGAAGTATTTCCAATGTCAGCACATATGTTTTGTATGTGGCATATTACAAAAAAAACATCCAAACAAGGTCAATATTTTTTTTATATTTAACCCAAACTCACTATGTTTATCTTGTTAGCACATATTTTTCAAATAGAAATAAAATATTTCAGAAAAAAAATATATGCCTCAACTACAATTCATTACCGACTTTTGCTAGATTTTAAGATACATTCTTTAAGAATTTCATGAAGAACATTTTGTTGGAATTCATAGTTTACACCATTCAGTCCCATGCATTCCTTATGCAGCACAATTATTTATTTTATACTAACATATATATATATATATATATATATATATATATATATATATTTTTAGATACATCGCAACTAGCTACAAATTCAGCCTTTCGAAAGCGTTTTCACTCTATAATTTGGAATTCTAAGCTGGAACCACATGATTTTGAAAAGGAATGGAAATCTTGTTTAAATGAGTTTAACATATCAAATAACAAGTGGTTGCAAGAGATGTATGGGTTGCGTAGACATTGAGTACCTGCAATTTTCAAGGACATACCGATGTCTGATCTTATGAGAACTACATCACTGTCGGAAGGCCAAAATTGGTCGTTTCAGAACAATACCCTTACTGGTTCTTATCTTTTAATGTTTATGATGACATTTGAGGGTGTTATGGAACGGTAAAGGCATAATCAAGTTGTCAACGACTTTAACACTGCTACAACACTTCCCAGATTCATCACATCTAGTCCAATTGAAGCACATGCTTCAGAGGTTTACACTCGTAAAAAATTTTATCAGGTGCAGAAAGAGATATCAGACTCTGATAACACTTGTTTCCAAATGAGTGTTACTTCTAATAATTGTGTTGACACTATTATTGTTTTGTAGAAACAAAAGAATATAACAACAAGGCAACCATCAAGTCCTGTTGTTGATGACAAACTTGAGGAATACCATTACGATCGTCTTATAGAGGATACTCAACACATTGTACGTTATTACTTTAACAATGCATAATTTTGTTTTTTAATCACACAACAATACTTTATTACTGAAACTCATATTTATTCATACATATTCCAGGTTACACACTCAACAATAGATGGTTCATACAAATATACCTGCATGCATTTTGAACATGTAGGTATTTTGTGTAGGCACATATTTTGTGTTTTTAAGTTCTATAGTATTGAACAGATTCCTGAAGAATACATTATGAAACGGTGGCGCTGGGATGTTGTTCCAACAGAATTGCTTAAAAGGCGTTTTTCTAATTCTTTACTAGACTCTAAGTCTGACATGAAGGCTATTGAAATTTTTTCAAACGTAGATCGTTGTGTTTCATTTTTAAGCCATGATGCATTGAAGTTAAATTCATACCTTGAAGAGTTGAATAAGTTGAAGAAAAAATTTGTAGATGACTGTCCAGCCCCTGAGATGCCATCAAGAGAAGCATTCTACAACCAGATTATAGGCGTAGAATTAACTAATGATGCTCCCGATATTGACAACCCATCAAATATTCGTAATAAGGGAACTGGCAGTCGTGGCAAGAGATTAAAATCAAAAAAAGAAATGCTGCAAAAAGTTGGTTCGAAGCCTAAGTGAAAGTGTGCTTTATGTCAACAGATGGCTAACTATGATAAACAAAATTATCCTCTTAAAAAACGTGTCTAAGTAGTATGCTTTATATGTAGTTTTCTTTTAATATTATATTACATTAAAACTTTTTTGTTTCATCTTTATTTATTTTACTGCTTACAAATTTCATCATATTTAATAAAATTGTCATACATTGTTATACACTTTTGCATATTTTGTAACAATTCTTATCTACCATTAATGAGTATCCTAACATGTATCACATAACCTTCATACATTCTACCACGATTAATGTGCATCTTATCTGAAATTCAAAAATAAAACAAACAAGGAAAATCATAATATTCATACATTCTACCACTTGCAAAACAGCACATATATTCTGTCAGAATATCTTGTAAACATAACACTTAGTAGTTTCCTTTTTTAATGGACAGGTCAAATGTACACATATTATTCTTGAAAAACAAAACATACATGTGCATTACAAACCATCTTTCAACAACTCATTTTTGTTACACTTTACCATTTATAACATAAGCTAATATATTCTTCCAGAACATTATGTAAAGTCATATCTAACAACTCTTACACATGACTATTTTGTATCACATATGACATATATCATCGAAACAATCATGGTAAATCATAATCTTCATATATTCTACCACTTATACTCAAACATATACATTCCATCAGAATATCATTTAATTATACTTAAAACATTTTACATACACCAAAACTGTCTACACTAACTTGTATTAAACTACCACAACAAATGCATATCGTAATGTATGATTTATAAACTTAATTTATCTGTACATTACAAGCCATCTTCCAACACATTGCATTTTTTGATAGCTTTCATATCCATATACACATTCCAACATCAATCAAGTGGTAAAAATTACCAAAAAATAAATTATACTACAACAAACACCATTCACATTAACCTGTTTCTAAAAAACAAACAATTCTAGAACATAATAAAACACATCAACATTGTTCCCAAGCAAATAAGTTAGACCAAAACAAACAATGTTACCAAAAGTCTTACACCATATAACAATCCTACCATGATAAACTGTTACCCCAAAACACACAATACTATACCAAAATAAAAAAACATAGACTTAAACCAAACATACTACCAAACGTCTTTGAAAACCAACCATCCTAACATCATAAAACACCCATCTTAAAATGGATGCCTTCCACATTTCTGCTTCTCCCTGATTTCCTTCATTTCATTCATCATAGCCAAGATCTGCAATGGATCAAGCATCTCATATGCTTCTGCATCTTTCTCCAACATACTTTTATGTTTGTTGTACTCTGATTTCATAATCTTTGCCATGTATTTAATTTGTAGATTATTTAATGCAAGTAAATCAGTCTGTTTTTTCCTGAAAAACTGCAATCCCAACGCCCTTCATTTTCCCCCATATATGACTCCATATGCCTCATAAGATATACTCCACAGTCTGATCCTTCTTTCTCTACTTTCCATGTTATTTTCATTACATGAGCTTTAATCTTGTTGAAAGCTGTTGACTTTTGGTAATTCTCTGTTTTCAAATAGTTCCCAAGTAACTTTTGTATGCGATACAAACAATCATTTTACAATTCAATATTAAACTCATGTGTTTTAAATCTTGCAAATAATAAAGCTTAAACATACCACATGAATGTGTTTTATTCCATAGGTTTGCTCAACATAACCATTTCGGGTCACATGGTCTATAATGTAGTATGTTGGAACCCCTAGATCAAAGCATATCAGATAATATTTGCTTTTATCAACTATTGGGAAGAAAACCTATTACATAACACATAGTGGTCCAATAAGATAGTATTGTATGTTATGGTTGTAATTGATAAAAAACAAGGTTTAATTAATTCACCAGTCCAATATCCTTCAGCTTTTCCTGTTTTGGTAGACTTTTAAGGTGGAGTTTCAACATCAAATCTATAATTATTGAGTTATTTCAGGTGACAATGATCCACCCAGTATCTCTTCTGCCTGTACAGATTAATAAACCAATCAATAAAACACATATTATTCGACTGGAACTAATTTTAATTTAAATACTTACCAAAAAAATTGTGTCAAAGAATAATCTAGAAACTGATCCTACATCCCTGAGTTCCTCCATTTTGTTGAGTAATGATGACCAACAATCAATGATTATCACATGAATAAACGTGTTGCTTTTAAAATGATATGCGGATCCTTGATGCAAAACATGCCCGCTACCAATGTTCCATATCTCTTCCCTGCTCGACAATTATAAAATGATCACTGTTATAACACCACACATTTTAAAAGCAAACCACTAAATTGTATTATGTAACTTACCCATAATCTCTTTTTGATGCAAAAACTAAGTTGTATAACGACATTTCATCCTTCTTCACCTTCTTACTCATTTTAACAATCCTTTCAACAAAAGGTGATTTTCCATATACAGGTATCTTTTAATCTCTTTTCCCTTTTTTCCATGGTCATCATCTTCCTCACATACCTCAACTATTTCCATAATTTTCTTTCCTCTTTTTTTTCTCTTTTTTATAACTTTCCAACATAGCCTCATCCGTCATTTTAATTGATGTTGCCAACACTTCAGGATTCTCCAAGAATTGTGAACAGATTAGATTATCTGTATTACCTACCTTATCCATTTGAGGTGTACTGAAACCTCCACCATCATCCTTCTTTTACCATTCAACTACCAATCCTCTAATTGGCAAGAATTTTGCTTCTTTACCACCATCTGCATCTCCTTTGTTACTACGACCATCAAAACCAGGATCCTTGTCTTTCACTCCTCCACTATTTGCATTATTAACGTCTTTGAATTTTTTTTTCTTTTTTTTTTTCACTCCACTCCTTCAAGCTTAAGCTATCTGGGAATTTCTCAATTCCATGTTTTATAGCTTTTTCAATATTCTTGTTTTCAGACAATATTACTCCATATCTATGCTTGATAACAACCACGTATGCCTATAATTTTTATATTAACATATCATGATTAATATTCTAAAAAAAAAATGTTCCAAATAGATCAATAACTATAAATCAAGTTATACAATTTAAATCAGTTACATCTGTATTTATGTTTTATATTAAACTATCATTTTTTACAATTCTGAAAGAAATATTGTTCTTAATTCTTAGTGAATTTATAGATTACCTCCTCATCACCATAATCCCTTATCATACCGTCGAACATATCATCTTCATCAACCAATCCATCATCATCACCAATATCCTCAAAGATTTCCGGTAACTGCCTACCAAACCCCCCAGCACTAATCTCCATCTTCTCTTTTTTTCAAGTAAAGAACCAGTAACATTTCTAACAAACGGTAACCTTTTCACTATCTTCAAACCTGCGAACTTCATTCTATATACATACACCAGCTACATAAAAAAAGATTAAACTTCATTAAGTAATTCATTATACATATTACTGTCATAAAATAAAGTAAATATTTAATATACACAACAATATTACCGTCAAAACTAGTATACGCCCATTGTAATAGCATGCCTTATCATCTCTTCTCCACAGTTGTTTTCTACTTACCAAACAATCTAGGATATACTTGCACCAATCAATTTTAGAGAAGTCCTTTACCAAGACCAACTTATTCACAACATTAATTTGATTTGTACCACTCAAAGTTGATTTAGCAAATGTGTTAATGAAAAGGGTAAGGAAATTCAGCCTAAACATATGTAACAACCCGAGTTCAGAGGTGCAAGTTCAGGGTTCTTCATGTAAATAAGGAAGGACAGCTCGGGGAGTCGATGGATAGACTCGGCGAGTCAAGTCGCGATTCTGGTCAAGTGTTAAGTGACCAACTCAGCAAGTCGGCGGCTGAACTCGACGAGTTGGTGCTGAAAGAAGAAAACCCTAATCCGAGGATTGTGCCCTATATAAAGCACATTATAGCCACCTTCAGCCTCTTGGCTACCCATTTAAAATCCAAAAACCCTCATCTCGTGTGTGTGACTGTATTGATGAAGAATTAGAGCTTGGAAGAGAAAATTGGTGTAAGAAGCTTGGGGATTTGGAGACCATCATCAAGGGGCTTCAGTAGATCTGGAATCTACTTCTTTTTGGGCACATTTCAGGGGTAAGGAACCTCCTCCTTAAGCTATTTCATTATTGTTTCATGAATGGTGGTTGATTTGGAATTTATTAGCTTGTTTGGGAGCTATCTCGAGTCTGAGGCTTCGATCTGAAGTTGCTACTTCAGATCTAGACGTGTGATGGCCCAAAAGGTCCTAAAGTTCCTGTCTAAGAGTCATTGGTGAAGCCCTTTGTCTTGAACCCTAGCCCTAGAAGTGTTTTGGGCATATATCTTCTTGCTTTCACGTAAAGTTTGCAACTTTATGTGAGGGTTAGGCTGTAGAGGAATGGATCAATGGATTGGAGTCCCTGCATGGCTTGAAAAGCCTCTGTTTGGAACGAGAAATGAAGAGACTCGGCGAGTCACATGGGTGCGCTCGACGAGTTGTATGAATATGTGCATGGACTCGGCGAGTTAGGAGGAACAACTCGGTGAGTCTGTTAAAGATTACCTTGGAGTCGACGAGTCTGTTCTTGGACTCGGCGAGTCTAGTCGTGGAACCCTAACCTTTTCTAGTTAAGTTATGAATCGGTGAATCGAGGGATGACTAAGTGAGTTGAGCAGAAAGGGACTCGAAGCTTGTTGGACTCGACGAGTCTTGGGTCGACTCGGCGAGTTAATTCATGGCATGGGAGTTTTTGAGCATAGGAACTCGACGAGTCAACGGCTTGACTCGATGAGTAGGGTCAACCAGGAAGGTTGACTTTGACTGAGGACCTTGACTTTGACCAAGGGTTGACCAGTTGTCTTCCAGGGGTATTTTTGTAATTATTGGATTGGTTATTTGGTAATGTTTAGTGGTGGAGTTCGTGTTGGTGGTCGGAGTGGCGTGATCTTATTCTTCAGTCGGCAATTGCATGTGAGTTATCCACACTATATCGAGAGGGTCTAAAGCACTAAGGCCGGCCCTTTATCAGATGGGAATCCAAGTAGTTGTTTGTTATGTTATTGCTTTGCTATGTATGCATCTTGCTAGTTAGGATGGTGTATGTTAGGGACCTGGTTAAGGTCGGTATCCTGGTAGTTAGGATGGTATATGTTAGAGAACTGGTTAAGGTCGGTATCCTGGTATATAGGATGATGCTATGTTAGTGACCGGTTAGGTCAGTATCCTGATTAGGATGTTGCTATGTTATGTGATATGCTAGATCGGTTTATTAGTTATGAATTTCTATATGATTATATGTTTATGTGCACATGGTTGTTGGACTGGGGTTGGGTTGAGGCGGGTCCTGCTTTGTGCTATAGGCCAACATACCCAGGGAGGACCGGTTAGACTAAAGGTCCGGCGAGCGGTCCGGATAGGCTGAAGGCCCCAAGAGGGCAGACCAGATGTGCCGAGGCTTGGAGAGTGGATCAGATAGACTGAAGGCTCGGTGCGGGCGGACCAGTTATGCTGTAGACTCAAAGAGCGGACCAGGTGGACTGAAGGCCCGGTGCGGGCGGACCAGTCATACTATAGACTCGGAGAGAGAGTGGACTGGGTGGACTGAAGGCCTGGTGCAGGCGAACCAGTCACATTGTAGATTCAATATGCACGACTGTTCTGTTTATGTTATAATATGTGTGTGGTATTGTGGTTGGTATTTTGGGGATAATTCACTAAGCTTATGGGCTTACAGTTCTAGTGTATTGTTTCAGGTACTTCAGGAGATCGTGGCAAGGCAAAGGCATGATCGTACCGCTCCTCAGTTTTATGTTGATGTTTCTGGGATACTCTGATAATAAATGAACTGAAAACCTTTTTGTAATAACTTAATGTATATGGGTTGTTTTTGAAAAGTTAAAATTGGTTGTAAATTTTTTGATGTTACAACATAAGATTGTCTTTTGATCCTTTTTAGGTATTCTTCACCATTGAACCCTTTTTGTCATATTGGCCTTTCCATTATTGCAAACTTCATTATCCTTATCACAACTACTCAACCTCAGAAAGTCTTCCCCCGCATTTTGTAAACCCAACATCTTATGCACTGTGTCTTTCGTAATTATTATGACCATATTTTCCAGAACTAGACGGCTACTACATGGATCATAGTGATATAACATGTTGTAGTTAAGTAAACCCGGAGTAGTGTCTATGTCAATATGAAGAAGTGAACCAAATCCCATTGACACAATCCTATTTTTCTGTGCGGGTGACATTACTTTCACAGCTGAACTTATCCTTCCAGGAGTCATCCTAGTTGCAAGTCTTCTATAACCTTCTGGATGGTCCTTGCTTATTTTTCTGACCTTCTCCTCCATTGTTTTGATTTTATCATTTTCATGTTCTACTTTTCCTTTCTTTCTTTTTGGTCTTTTCTTTGAATGTGCATCTTGCACCACCTTTTTCCTTTCTACAACATCTTCCTTATCTTCCATATCCAGTAACACCCCAAGTTCAGAAGTGCAAGTTCAGGGTTCTTTGTGTAAATAAGGAAGTCGACTCCGCGATTCGATGGGTAGACTCGGCGAGTCGAGTCGCGGTTCTGGTCACGTGTTAAGTGACCAACTCGGCGAGTCGGCGACTAGACTCGGCGAGTTGGTGCTGAAAGAAGAAAACCCTAATCTGGGGATTGTGCCCTATATAAAGAACATTATAGCCACCTTCAGCCTCTTGGCTACCCATTTGAGACCCATAAACCCTCATCTCGTGTGTGTGACTCCATTGATGAAGAATTAGAGCTTAGAAGAGAAAATTGGTGTAAGAAGCTTGGGGATTTGGAGACCATCATCAAGGGGCTTGGGTAGATCTGTAATCTACTTCTGTTTGGGCACATTTCAGGGGTAAGGAACCTCCTCCTTAAGCTATTTAATTCTTGATTCATGAATGGTGGTTGATTTGGGATTCATTAGCTTGTTTGGGAGCAATCTCGAGTTTGAGGCTTAGATTTGAAGTAGCTACTTTAGATCTAGACGTGTGATGGCCCAAAAGGTCATAAAGTTCCTGTCTAAGAGTTATTGGTGAAGACCTTTGTCTTTAGCCCTATCCCTAGAAGTGTTTTAGGCTTATATCTCCTTGCTCTCACATAAAGTTTGCAACTTTATGTGAGGGTTAGGCTATAGGAGAGTGGATCTATGGTTGGAGTCCCTGCATGGCTTGAAAAGCCTTTGTATGGAATGAGAACTGAAGAGACTCGGTGAGTCACATGGGTGTGGTCGACGAGTTGTATGATTATGTGCATGGACTCGGCGAGTTGGAAGAAAAACTCGGCGAGTCTGTTAAAGATTGTCTTGGACTCGGCAAGTCTGTTCTTGGACTCAACGAGTCTGGTCGTGGAACCCTAGGCTTTATGGTTAAGCCGTGTATCAGTGAGTTGAGGGACAACTCGGTGAGTTGAGCAGGATGGGACTCTGAGATTGTTGGACTCGACGAGTCTTGGGGCGACTCGGCGAGTTAAGTCATGGCATGGAAGTTTCTGAGCACAGGAACTCGACGAGTCAATGGGTTGACTCGGCGAGTAGGGTCAACCAGGAAGCTTGACTTTGACTGAGGACTTTGACTTGGACCAAGGGTTGACCATTTTGACTTCCAAGGGTATTTTGGTAATTATTGGTGTTTATTGGATTTGTTCAATGGTGGAGTTCGTGCTGGTGGTCGGAGCAGCGTGATCTTATTTCTTCAAATCGGCAGTTGCAAGTGAGTTATCCTCACTATATCAATAGGGTCTAAGGCACCAAGGTCGGCCCTTTTAGTTGTTATCATGGTTACAGTATGCTAGATGTGGTTATGCTATGTTAGATCGATATCCGGATAGACATTATGTTGTCATGCTCTTATGCTCCGTTAGGATTGGTATGTTAGTGACCTGGTTAGGTCGGTGTTTCGGTTATGAGAGATTACTATGTTCGATGATCTGTGAGATGGTTATATCTGATATTTGTACGTGTACTGTTTGATATGCTTATTGATTTGTTTAGATTGGCGTCCTGATAATTAGGACAGTATTATTGTAGTGACCTGGTTTAGGTCGGTATCCTGGTATATAGGATGATGCTATGTTAGGGACCTGGTTAAGGTCGGTATCCTGGTATATAGGATGATGCTATGTTAGGGACCAGATTAAGGTCGGTATCCTAGTATATAGGATGATGCTATGTTAGGGACCTGGTTAAGGTCGGTATCCTGGTATATAGGATGATGCTATGTTAGTGACTGGTTAAGGTCGGTATCCTGGTATATAAGATGATGCTATGTTAGGGACCTAGTTAAGGTCGGTATCCTGGTATATAGGATGATGTCATGTTAGTGACCGGTTAGGTAGGTATCTTGGTTAGGATGTTGCTATGTTATATGGTCTACTAGATCGGTTGATTAGTTGTGAATTACTATATGATTATATGTTTATGTGCACATGGTTGTTGGACTGGGGTTGGGTTGAGGCGGGTCCTGCTTTGTGCTGTAAGCCAACATACCCAGGGCGGACCGGTTAGACCGAAGGCCCGACGAGCGGTCCGGATAGGCTGAAGGCCCCAAGAGGGCGGACCAGACGTGCTGAGGCTTGGAGAGTGAACCAGACAGACTGAAGGCCAGATGCGAGCGGACCAGTCATACTGTTGACTCGGAGAGAGAGTGGATCGGGTGGACTGAAGGCCTGGTGCAGGCGGACCAATCACATTGTAGATTCGATATGCATGACTGTTCTGTTTATGATATGATATGTGTATGGTATTGTGGTTGGTATTTTGGGGGCAACTCACTAAGCTTTCAGGCTTATAGTTTCAAGGTATTTTTCCAGGTACTTCAGGAGACCGTGACAAGGCAAATGCGTGATCGTACCGCTCCTCAGTTTTATGTTGATGTTTCTGGGATACTCTGATAATAAATGAACTGAAAACCTTTTTGTAATAACTTAATGAATATGGGTTGTTTTTGAAAAGTTTAAATTGGTTGTAAATTTTTTGATGTTACATATCCACACCAGTATTAGCCTTTTCATTGTTTTTATTTGACCCACTAACTCTCTCTATAAAAATCTCATTTAAACCTCTTGGGTTTTTCCTTTCACCACTTGCATCCGACGATTTCTTCTTGTCCTTAACATGTGTATTTCTATTAGAACCCTTCCTTTTCAGACCGCTAACACTTGTGTTGTCAATTTGTATTGTGTCTTTCTTATCTTTGTTAAAATCTGTTATATCACAAAAAAAAAAAAAAACAATTACTAATCGTATAATACAACTTCAATAGAATAATAAACTCTATATTAGCCATATCAGAAACATATAGTTGAACTCATTAATTACATGCACTTATTATCTAACCTGTCTTACCACATTCAACATTGTTCTTTCCATGTTCTGATTTTGAAGTTTTTTTCCTCTGTTTCTTTGTTTTGCTTGATCCAACAATATTCATATCATTTTGTCCACGTCTGCCACCTTCTGCTTCATTAATTAACAATTAATCCATACTAGCTATCAACATTTCTAAAATTATTGTTATTTTCCTTCATAAATCAAAAAATTTTAATCTACCTGTACGTTGAGTATTGATATTCTCTTTAACGGGTGTTGATCTAGTACAATAGTTCCTTCTAACCTTTGTTTGGCTTGAAGTATCAACATTAATTGGGACTGGATCAACTTCTGCAACATTCAAAGCAACAACTGCTGAAATAAATGATTAACGTTGGTTAGTAATAGTTTTCCAAGTAACCAGCCATAGTTCATTACTTATAAAAACTAAAAGTATTATACAACTTTTCATTCTGTAAGGATGAAACACAAACCCAAAACATGTTTCTACAAGAATTAAAACCAAATATTAAAATAATAATAATAATAATTTATCAAATTTCTCAATAATAAAAACTTACACATTTAGTAAATACAAATCTCCATATTAAAGAGTCACATTCCAATTTGTATGACCCCAATATACACTTATTTTTGTTACAATTAAGTAAGCATGTACAAACATACCCTAACAATGATTCTGTTAGAATTTTAATTTTTAGGACAACATCATATTAGAATGCTAATAGAATGAACATAGACACACACAAAATTTGTACAATGACTATTTTACAATGACTCTACTAGAATTATAATTAGTAGGAGTGAATTCTATCAGAATGCTAATACATATAATGTACACAAACACAATTCTATGACAGTAATTCTATTACAATTTTGTTGTTGTTCATTCTATAAGAAGTCAAAACACATAAGTATAATTTTTATGTTAAAATTAAAACCACATCATTACTACAATAACACTAAATCCTCACATATCACAATAACAAACACATATATAAAGACCCACCAATATTAATCCCAATATTAACATTAATTTTTAAAGATTGTTGACACTTAGACTTATTTAACCACTACATCCCCTTCACGTGTTACACATTCTTTACGAATTTAACGCATTTAATTAAACTAATTATGTTAGAATTACATACACACCATACATACAACTAAACTGCAACATCAAAACAATAGGAATAAAACTACAAATTATAAAAACAAAAATACCAAATTAATTAAAACAATACAACATTATAGTACTAGATTCTATCATAACATAAAGACCTTGAAAGATGTATACATTTTTTTAAAAAAATATCTCAAAATACTAGACAAAATTTCGATAACAAAGAAAACATTAACACCCTAAATTACCACAACAACAACTACGTTCACTCCGTTTTACATAGTTAGTATTCTGGAAGAATGCATTTCAATAACTAACCTTTTACTTCTTTTACTTCTTACAGAATATCATGTAGTCTAACCTACATCACAACCACAACAACATATCAGTAAACGAAATACAGGATAGAAACAACATCCATTATCGTTGTTACACAACAAAACAAAATACATAATAACAAACACAATTTCTTCAAGAATCACATTACCAATATATGTAGAATAAAAATTTAAATTTCGTGTAGAAAATCCTAATAAAAAAAATACTCCATTTTTACAGAATTTTGTTATTTGTTACTAAAACGAACTTAACAACCACATGCATCTACTTCATTTTCCAAAAATTCTAGAAGAATATTTTGTACTCATTGTACCTTAAAAAAATTTTTAAAAAAAATACCTATTGACGGAGTAACGAAATCATCATCGTCTTCATCTAGATTCAAGATCGTTGCTTGTGTGTTCTTAAATTTCGATTTGAAAGAACTCGTCCTTGTATACCTCATTCTACTGCAATTTTTTTTTTCGAACGATCACAATGCACGTTCTTTGAATGATCTTCAATACTATAACACTTTATACTAAGAAAACAACACAATCTACCGCTATTTTTGGTTGATTATAGAAGATTTTCATTGATTTCGTGTTCCAAAACAGAGGGTAGTGGAATCCGAACTTATGCGTAGTTGTAGGATTATGCGGGGGAAGTTATGAAAATGGAGCAGTTTTCTATTTTAATGGAGAGGGCAAACCTACACATATACCCTTCCCGATCATTTTTCATTAAATGTGAAGACTTTTTCATTTATTTGAAATATATTTTATGAAAAACATTTTCATTTAAATATTACATATTTCATTGGCCCACAGTAATACAATAACACAATAATTAGTGTTAACAAAATAACCTAAGCTTATATATATATATATATATATATATATATATATATATATATATATATATATATATATATATATATATATATATATATGAAACAGTGAATATATCCTACAAGGTATATAAGTTTAGGTACTCAAACCCACTATACTACGTCGTTTTTTTATCATATATGAATTGCAATGTTCTTAAACCTCAATCCCTAACTTGATTTACTTTATGATTTTCGAAATTTCACTATTATTTTTCTCTTACGTCACATCTTTTTGCTGCCAACCAGGTTATGTATATTGTAGTTGCAAATAAAAATTAAATAAAAGAAAGATAATAGTGAAATTTCTAAAATTTGTAGAAGTAAATCAAGTTAGGAGTTGAATTTTAAGAACTTTGGAAGATTATAATACTTACATGATACAAAATGAAGTAGTATGGTGAATTTGGATACCTAAACTTATATATATATATATATATATATATATATATATATATATATATATATATATATATATATTAAAGTGATTTTTTTAGTATATTAAAATTATTTAATATTTTAATTTCAATCTTAACTATTTAACTATCAACATAATTTATCAATTTAAATATGATGTTGGTATAAACTATTATTAGTTTAATGCTACTATTTTTGAATTGTCAGTTATACATATTGGTTAATTTAAACATGATATTAAACATGTAAAACATAAATCAAAATTTAATTTTAACATTTCTCTTGCTAATCAAAACTTCTCTAAGTTGTAACGTGTCCCTCTTATAAACACCTTCATTCCACGTGTAATTTTCTCCTATTTTCTCAAAAAAATCTTCCCGCCCATTGCATTATAAACGAATTCAGACTCATTAATCAAAAAGTCAAAAGTCAAATAATTCAAATACAATCACAATCAAATCAAGATATTAGAAAACAATTTTTTTTTTGTTTCCTTTCAATCTTTTACCGCCAATACCTTCTTTGACGAATCCACACATTTTCCTACTAATCAACAAATTTGTTACCATATTATGCTTGCATTAAACTTCATTTTAAATATATCGTACATCATATCGCATAAAATAAGCAATGGTTTTTTAATATGTTTATATTTTTTCAAATATATATGTTTTATAATTGGAATTAAATCGATTACAATATTAAATTCGAATGATTTCTTTCACTTATACATTCAAAACCCCTAAATTCTTTTCCACAATTTGACGTCTTTCACATTTGCTTCGTAGTTGAAACGAAAAAGACTCTGCAATTATGGTAAAGCATCCCCAAACAACTATGTCGACTTTTTTTGTTTATCATGTATTTTTATTTTGATTATTTCTATATTCTTCTCCTTTTGATCCTTTCTGTATATGTTATCTTATAGGTAACCACGTTTAATAGATTAAAGTTTACCTATACCACCAGACATTAATTTTTCTAATTATTCAATATTTTTATATCATTCTTTGTAAACTACGTGCTATTGATTTTGTGCAGAATCTAGAAGTGCACAAAAACATTTTTTTCGGATCTGGTTTGGTTTTAAAACTGATTTGGATTTATCAACAAAGTTAAAATCGGACCTAGCCTAAACTGGTTCAAATTCAAACTAAATTTGAATCAAAATAATTCGAACATATAGGAATATGTGTGTTATGTTCATCAAGGCTTTGAATTTACATATATTTTTCATCAAATTTATATAATTTTGAATTTTTAAGTTACATGGCTGCTCCCAATATCACTTTGATTTCTGATGTTGATGCGCTGAGGGACGAATTGACACTAAAAGTTTGTGTCATAAACTTGTGGAAACATATGTCATTCTATAATGATGACATTTGATCCATTGAATTAATCTTACTTGATGAACAAATATCTTACACTCTACATATTAATGATTTTTTACAAATACACATTCATGTACAATTACTTATATAGTTTATATATATATATATATATATATATATATATATATATATATATATATATATATATATATATATATTATTGGGGAGCAAATCCAAGTTACTGTCTACAAAAAATTTATGTATCGATTTAAAAATATATGAAAGGATGGGTCGGCTTTTTACATCACAAGTTCAAGTTTTACATCACAAAAGCCCGATAGTTTCAAATTAACTCCTCAATATCAAAAACTAACATTTGTCCAAGATACTATTGTTAAAGAATGTGCAGAATTTTTTGGATCTAAAATTGGATTTTCATTTGTTGACTATCAACTTGTACTCTCATTCCTACATCCTCAAGATACATCTGTTGGTTAGTTAGTATTTACAATTTTAATTATAAACTAAAAATTAAATTAATCTTAATTATGTTTATCTACTTTGTATTATCTCTTAAAATTTCAAACAACTCTTCATTCGTTTGTTTTTTTTCCTTTTACAAATGTTATTGGATTGGTAGTTGCTATTAGTGAGATGATGAGGGATAATATTGATAAGTCTCAACACAGGCTAACCATTCACATCCAAGATGCAAAGTTTGTTTTTTTATATACTTATATTTGTAGTCTATATTATGTTAACAACAACTTTTAATAAACAATTGTTGAATTTTCATTGCTTTGCAACTCCATGTAATTTTGTGGGGTGATTATGTGTACAAGATGTAATATTACATAAATAACAATCCACCAAATCAACATGTCGTTGTTATACTTCAGTTTGCACATATTACTGTTTGGAGAGGTATATTTTTTTTATTATTATCAAGACACTTTTTCATCTATGATTACTAAACTAATTATTATTATTTTTCTTATAGATCACCCGATTGTTAACACCTACTTTACATCTTCAAAGTTGTTCATTAACTCCGACATCGATGAAATTACTCTTGTCAAAAAAGGTAACACATTTTCATGTAGGTTCTAATTATACAAAAGTTCATTTCAATAGTACTAAAAATGAGTACTTTATATAATTTACAATTAGACATGGATGATCGTCTTGATTCGTATTCAAATACGATTTCAGCTATTAAGTCTAAACAACTTTCTGAATTAGGTGAATTCATAGTTAAAACTAAGCTGAAGACTATTGGTGAGATTTTTGAACCCCGTGAGGTATTTATTTTAATTTTTTTTAACTTGTAGATTGTTATATCTTCTTTTTTTAAATCTCTTTTCTGTTTCAATGGTTTGCAAATTTCATTTTATATATACTATAAATACTTGTCTTTATAGGAATGGAAGATAATAATTATATGTCTATATGGATCATAATGAATCTTTAACATACAAATCTTAAATTGAAATTTACCTTAA
The DNA here is from genome assembly GCF_052625555.1 of Lactuca saligna. Taxonomy (NCBI): domain Eukaryota; kingdom Viridiplantae; phylum Streptophyta; class Magnoliopsida; order Asterales; family Asteraceae; genus Lactuca; species Lactuca saligna. Next base: position 153,318,504 of record NC_136422.1, read on the forward strand.
CAATGCTGCAATAACCTTCCAATAACTATATGTCTATACAAATATAACATCACAAACCATTTAAAAAGGTTATTGCAACATTATTCAGATAAATTTCAATTTAATATATGTATGTTAAAGATTAATTTTGATCCATATAGACATATAGTTATTATCTTCCATTCCTATATAGACAAGTATTTATAGTATATATAAAATGAAATTTGCAAACTATTGAAACATAAATAGTTAAAGAGATTTTAAAAAAAGATATATCAATCTACAAGTTTAAAAATTAAAATAAATACATCAAGGGGTTCAAAAAGCTCAACAATAGTCTTCTGCTTAGTTTTAACTATGAAATCATCGAATGCAAAAAGTTGTTTAGATTAAATAACAAAAATCGTATTTGAAGACGAACCGGGACGATCATCCATCTAAATTGTAAATTATATAAGGTGATCATTTTTAGTATTGTTGAAATGAACTTTCGTATAATTAAAACCTACATGAAAATGTGTTACCTTTTTTGAAAAGAGTAATTTCATCGATGTCGGAGTTAATTAACAACTTTGAAGAAGTGAAGTAGGTGTTAACACTCGGACGATCTATAAGAAAAATAATAATAATAAGTTTAGTAATCATAGATGATAAAGTGTGTTGTTAATAAAAAAAATATACCTCTCCAAACACTAATATGTGCAAACTGAAGTATAACAACAACATGTTGATTTGGTGGATTGTTAGCTATGTAATGTTGCATCTTGTACACATAATCACCCCACAAAATTACACGAAGCTACAAAGTACTGAATAATTGTTTAATAAAAGTATTTTTTTACATAACATGGTCTACAAATATAAAGATATAAAAAAACAAACTTTGCATCTTGGATGTGAATTGTTAGCCTGTGTTTAGACTTATCATAATTAGCCCTCATCATCTTACTAACAGCAACTATCAATCCAGTAACATATGTAAAAGAAAAAAAACAAACAAATGAAGAGTTGTTTGAAATTTAAAGAGATAATATAAAACAGATAAACATAATTAAGGTTAATTAAATTTTTAGTTTATAATTAAAATATAGATACTAATTAACCAACGTATGTATCTTGAAGATGTAGCAATGAGAGCACAGATTGATATTCAACAAATAAAAATCCAAATTTAGATCTAGAAAATTATGCACATTCTTTAACAACAATATCTTGGACAAAGGTTAGTTTCTGATCTTCAAGAGTTCATTTGAAACTACCAGGCTTTTGTAATGCAAAACTTGGACTTGTGATGTAAAAAGCCGACCCATTCTTTAATATATTTTTAAATTGATACAATTTTCTTTTGTAGACAGGAGCTTGGATCTTGCTCCCATATAAAAAATTAATATATGATAAACTACATAAGTAACTATACTTAAATATGTATTTGTAAAAATTCATTAATATGTAGAGTGTGAGATACATGTTCATCTAGTAAGATTAATTCAATGGACCAAATATCATCATTGTAGAATGACATATGTTTCCACCAGTTTATGACACAAACTTTTAGAGTTAAATTGTACCTCAGCGCATCCACATCAACAATCAACGTGACAGTGGGAGCAACCATTTAACCGAAAGAAATACAAAATTATATAAATTTGATGAAAAATATATGTAAATTCAAATCCCTGATGAACATAACAAAAATATTCCTATATGTTCGAATTATTTTGATTCTAATTCGGTTTGAATTTGAACCATTTTGGGCTATGTCGGTTTTGACTTTGTTGATCAATCCAAATCAGTTTTAAAACCAAACCAGATCCGGAAAAAAAATGTTTTTGTGCACTTCTAGTTTCTGCACAAAATCAATAACATGTAGTTTACAAAGAATGATATAAAAATATTGAATAATTAGAAAAATTAATGTTTGGTGGTATAAGTAAACTTTAATCTATTAAACGTGGTTGTATATAAGATAACATATACAGAAAAAGAACAGAAGGAGAAGAATATATAAATAATCAAAATAAGAATACATGATAACAAAAATCAACATAGTTGTTTGGGGATGCTTTACGAGAATTGCAAAGTATTTTTCGATTCAACTACGAAGCAACAGGAAGTCAAATTGTGGAAAAGAATTTTGGGGTTTTGAATTTATAAGTGAAAGAAATCATTCACAGTTAATATTGTAATCGATTTAATTCCAATTATGAAGCATATATATTAGAAAAAGATAAACATATTAAATAACCATTGCTGATTTTATGCAATATGATGTATGATATATTTAAAATGAAGTTTAATGCAAGCATAATATGATGTATGATATATTTAAAATGAAGTTTAATGCAAGCATAATATGGTAACAAATTTGCTGATTAGTAGGAAAATGTGTGGATTCATCAAAGAAGGTATGGGCGGTAAAAGATTGATAAGAAACAGAAAATTTTGTTTTCTAATATCTTGATTTGAATTTTGTGACATCTCCAAATTCACAGTCATTTTAAAACTTTTTATGCTTATTTAAAAATTAGAGTATCCATTTTAAAGACTAATATTGTGGAAATTGTTCCCCAAAAACATGATAAAGATATTATTAAAGCATTTTCGAAAAAATGTATTTCATTTATATTAAAACATTGGGGTGTCATCGTCAATATAGAAACACAAGCATAAACAGACATTACATTCATTTACACTAATGATTTAAATCTCCTTTAATCTCTCAGTTTAATGTATGTTCGTATCGACACCTATGATACAAATAAACTGAGTGGGTCAGGTTGGGAAACCTGGTGAGTTTTCAACCCACAATAATATACTTATTATGTTTAATCATCAAACAATTAACCCAACTTCTCATCCCCATTATCTTCTTTATTCTTAAAGATCTACCCTAAGAATCATCTATTCTTCATTCATTCATTCATTCCTAAGGATAGATCTAAGGAATATGCACGAAGTCCATCGCTGCCAAGTTTTATCCAATAGGCACTAAGTCCATAGTTATCGATGTTATCTATTAGGCACTAAGTCCATAACTGCCAATGTTATCTATTAGGCACTAAGTCTATAGTTGTCAATGTTCATCTATAGGGCACTAAATCCATAGCTGCCAACGTTTACTTATAAGGCACTAAGTCCATAGTTGTCAGGGTTTTTAGAGTACATCTAGTGAACAAGTCGTTCACAAACACCTACATGTTGCAAGTCGGCTAGCGTTCCACTCGACTGTCTAGAATAGTCCGTGGTTGTCATCTATACTCTGCTAGATGACTGGATCATCGTTCAAGTCAAGGCTTCTCATCATCTTTCACCTCTCATCATCTATATCATCTTTCATTTCTCATCATTCATTCACCCATCTTTACCCAATATATATATATATATATATATATATATATATATATATATATATATAGGTATGAAAATACATATACATTTTAAATCACGTAAAACCTGTATAAATCGTTCATCTAGCATAGATATCAGGAACACATATAATAAGCACATATAGCATGTATTAATATTAAATATTTCAGATCTATGTGTAAGATGAAAGTAACTATGCACTAACTTGTTAAAGTGATGACTCGAAGTTCGGGCAGCGCTTCGCTTCCAACAATCGTCTTTTCCTTCGACGAAACCTAACATTATTATCGCTAAGTTTTTAGTCTAATATTTATTGCAACTAATTATTAGTCTAGATTCATCATTAACTCAAAGTCTACTTTCATGATCTATCAAGTAAGCAACAACCAGGTAGGATCATATCGGATGTAGGGTCCGTTTGGTATACGAAGTATACTATTTGGAAATCCCACTTTAAACACCTTACTAAATCACTGCCTAAACATCCTCCCTGTAAGTAGCTCAATCAGTATAACAACTTTGAATCACTGATAAATCTTATTTATAGGTTCATAATAATGATAATGAACTTCATCATAAGTTATACTTAAAGTAGGGTAAGCATAACTCACTTACAAGGGAGTTTAACGAGGAACCGGGCTCTATGCGGGCAGAACTTTTGAGCCGAAAACTCTTATTCTTGGAACCTTCTGGCGCTCCAGGACTCGCTACTAACACCTAGGAGGTGATAGGGAAAAGCCTTGACGGTTTGGGGAAGAAGGTGGGGAAGATCTCTTTCAAAGCCTTCTGGCGCTCCGGGGCTTACTCCATCCACATGTCGCGATCTCGTTCAAAGTCGTGGAGAAGAAGGTGGGGCCGAGATTATGCCACATGCCAGGCTCACATCTTAACCCATAATTTAATTATCTTCTAAATTCCGTAACTTTTACATACAAGCTCAATTTTTGGCATTCTTTATATCTACGTGTAGGTAGCGACGTGATCTACAACTTTCGTTTGGACTCCATCGGCTGATTTTGACTTTATTTTTAAAGTTATATTTTAATAGGCTTAGAAAGTTAAATTTCGTTAAAAATTCATAACTTTGTCATCCGACGTCCGTTTTCGACTGTCTACAACTTTAGATTGCGTCGGCTAAAAATCCTTATGCTCCTATTAACGAGATCTTTGATTCTCGTTTAGATTGTGTCGGCTAAAAATCGATCGATCTATAATTCGATTATTGGGATGTATACTATTATGCTAAATCTTAGAAAAATCATAACTTCCTGAAACGAAGTCATATTTGGATGTTTTCTATATGAAGGCTCTCGGTTTAACATATACTACGACTTTCATTTCGATCGTTACGGCTAAGAAGTAGTTTATCAATAATTCACTTTTTACGATACGCGGCGTTGTGCCGGTTTAGTCGCAAAACTTCGACGTGTCATAACTTTTTCGCTATAAGTCAGATTTCAACGTTCTTTATATGTACATAATCCTTGTGACATATACTATAACTTTGTTTATGATTATTTATGCTAAATAATCTTCTATCAAAAAGTCATTTTTAACACTTACTATCTCTAAATTGACTAGCCTGAATATGTGGGCGTTACAAATTTGATTGTGATTGTATTTGAATTGTTTGACTTTTGACTTTTTGATAATGAGTCTTACTTCATTTATAATGTAGTGGACGGGAAGAATATTCTGAGAGAATGGGAGAAAATTATACATGGAATGGAAGTGTTTATAAGAGGGACACGTGACACTTTATTGAGGTTTTTATTAGGAAGAGAGATATTGTAGCATCCACCTCTTAAGTCCATAACTACAGACCGAAAAGTAAACACATTAAACTTGAAAAAGTTATAAAGAATAACATTGAAACCAAACACTTAGGATAATTATGCCTCTGAACAAAATAATCATCATTATAATAAAAAGAAAATGACAAAAAAAGGAACTTTGAGCATTGAATTTCATTATATTGAAAAAATAGATTATATTGGTATAAGTGATTATAACCATGGAAAATCCATATGAAAATATTTTTCTTAATTTGAAGTCCAAAATCTTTTTTGAAGATTGGATATGAAAATGCATCATATTCTTATTTATAATTATATCTTATTTTATCTTTTAACACACACACAAACACACACACACACACACACACATATATATATATATATATATATATATATATATATATATATATATATATATATATATATATATATATATAAGGAAACCAAATTCCTGATTTTTAGCAAATAATTCATTATTTTCATATATAGATAGCTATTCATCATAGAAGGAATCAACATCAACAATTAATATATACGATTTCGTTATTATTAAAACTTATATCTTTCAAGTTAAAAAAATATATATTTCCTTTGACTCGATCTTATCAATTAAACTACAACATTTTTCCTTACGCATATCCCGAAAAAAAAATCTACATTTATTTAAAACTTTAAATTGATCTTATATCAAACACATATATACATCCTTTTCTTTTATTTGTTGTTTAAAAGAACTGAACACAAAAACACATTCACTACATTCCTCTGTACGTCTTCTTCTATGCAACCTTGGTACATCATTCTCCTCTATACTTCTTATTCTGTTACACAAACTATTGTTCTTCTCTTACAGTTCTTCTTATCCTACGTACTTCCTTATTTTGATTACAAATTCATCGTTTGATATTGTATTCACTTCTCCAAAATTGCTATAACAGTTCCTTACAACAACCTTCTGATGTCGAAAAGTATTATGATTTATACCAATGTCCTTTCATTTACCAAAAAAAAATCAAATAATGACGTCCCAATTATAACATTGTACTTCAAAAATATAATGTTATAATTTGCAATGAATCACTTTTCAAGGCAGTCTTATCAATATATATATATATATATATATATATATATATATATATATATATATATATATATATATATATATATATATATTCAATTTAGTAAGGGATATTATTGGGAATTTTAGTCTATTTTGGTTGTTTCTTTGAGTATATATGTTAACTTTTCCTTGTATTTAAAGCATAATATTAACATGAAAGGACATAATGGTCATTTTATGTCTAAAATAGATAATGGTAGTTATTTTATCATTTATTATTAAATAATAATTTTGAATATATATATATATATATATATATATATATATATATATATATATATATTATTCTTTGCAGATCAATGGCTGCAACAAATGTTACTTTGATTGTTGATGTAGATGTTCTCAGGGATAATTTAACATTCAAAGTTCGTATTATCAACTTATGGAACCAGAAATCCTTCTATAACTAAGATGAATTTTACTCAATTAAATTGATCTTAATAGATGAACATGTAATCTTATTAGTTATTAATATTTTTTTCTTTAGATATACAACACAAAGACCATTTTACTTATTATTGCCAATTTATATCATACTTCTTTTAGGGAAACAAAATCCAAGCAAATGTATCAACAAAAAACGTCTACATATTCATAGATATTTTAAAAGATGGATATGCATTTTACATAAAATGTTCAATCTTTGATACAAAAAGGATGGGTGGTTTGAGGTTAACTCGTCATCATTATAAACTTACTTTTGTCCATAACATTGTTGTTATGGAGTGTCATGACTTTGAGGAACCTACGTTTGGTTTTGAGTTTGTTGATTATCAAACTCTTATCTCATTGGTCCATTCTCATAACATATTGGAATATATTTTAAATATCAACATATTTTATGTTTTAATAAAAAAAATCATATATTAACATTCACAACAATGTTTCATTGATCTTTGTTATTTTTCATAGATGTTATTGGATTAGTAGTTGCAATTGGTGACATGTGGCGAGATAATGCAGATGTGAACAAACACAAACTCAACATCTAAATCCAAGATGCTAAGTTTGTTTAGACATATTTTTATTTTTATCACTTATAATATACAATAGTTTATCTTTTTTTTTTTACTTTAATAATTTATTTTTCAGTGGTTTGCAAGTATCTGTCACTTTGTGGGGTCATTATGCTTACATAATGAAAGACATTATCGATAACAACATACACAATCTTCGCATGATTGTTATCCTTCAATTTGCAATGCTTAAAGTTTGGATAGGTAAATTTATTTTCTTATTAACCTTTATTTTATAATAATTAAATAACACTTATAGTATTTTTTATTAGACCGTCCCACAGTTAACACATATTGTTCCGTGACAAAGCTTTTGATCATTAACACTGACACTGATGAAATCAATGTTTTCAAGAAGAGGTAATTTATGTTTTATCATTTTATTTCTACAATTACCCTTTATGTTAGTGATATTAGTTATTTTTCTTATAGAAACAGTTTAGATGGACATGATCCCCTTGATTTGTCTTCAAATACACATATTTATTCCATCTAATCAAGTTTGTCAGCATGATGATGTCATACTTAAGTTTCAGTTCAAGAGTAATGTCAGGTTTGAAAAAATCTTTTTGTTTAGACCAATAAACATCAATTTCAGGTTACATTCTTGTAGTTTTAGATTCTCTTTGGAAGTTTGAAACATTTGTGGAACATCATTTTTGCTTTAGTGGTTTCTTACATAATTTATGGTTTCTAGAAAAACATGGTCATTGTGATTTCCGAGAACAAACACACAAATAGAAGAACACACTGAACCACTAATAAAGAATCACACACAAATGCAAAAGTACAATGTTGTGATAGAAATATAATTGAATAGAATTTTCTTTGTACTTGGAATGTTAATAAAATTACATTACTATTTTTGCATTATTTATATGTTAATAATGAAATCAATTGAAAGTATGGTATGCTAATGTAGTCTCATACCCTTTTATATATATCAAACGTTTTTATATAAAACCAAGTTATATAGTAGCACCATATGTGCATTCTTAACAATCTTAAAGAGAGTATTTTTATGTTTCGATTGTGGTAGTATATAGAAGATAGGGAAAATGACTTGTAAAGGTAACGAAGTATTAAACTTGTACAAAAAATACCATTGAACTTTTTTTTTTTGTACACATATCATCAATCAACTATGGATTTTGTACACATATGACCATTAAACTTCACCTTTGTTCAAAAAATACCATTATGTTACCGGTAATAGTAGGTCACCAGCCACGTAACATGCCACGTGGCATGCCATGTGGTTGCTGACGTGGATTTTATTGTATATTATGTACACATTATACCATTAAACTATTTTTTGTACACATTATACCATTAAACTTTTTTTGTGTACATTTTACCATTAAACTTTTTGTATACATTTTACCATTAATCTTATATAATTTATTCAAAAAATATCATTTCAAAAAATACATATTTTTACATAAAATGGGTTTTCCATCACCTATTGTGACTCCCTGATTTTGTAAGGTTTGGGGGAAAGGGTTTGTTTTTTACAATAATATTAAGACTTTCTTTTACAACTACATTGTGAACTTATGTTGGTCATACATCGAGTGAAACCCACAAGTTTTGAACTTGAGACTTCTATCTGGAGCGGCGAAGAAATACTCAATAGTTCATTATTTTAGCTAATGTGTAATAAACATATTCTTATAAGTCATTTTCTTAGGAAACTACGTTTAAGGCACACTTGTAAACTCATGAAACATTTTGTACATGCTACCTTAATATAACCCCCCCCCCCCCCCTCTTCATTATGGTTGATGATTAAAAAAGTGCATTGAAATTATGTCGTTGTTTACCGACAGGAAAATGACTTATAATGATAAGTTTACTAAAATTTAGAAAATTAGTAAAATTCACATCAAATGATGGGAAACCTACTTTTATGTAATAATTTGTATTTTTTGAGATGATATTTTTTTCAATAAATTAAATAACATTAATGGTAAAATGTGTACAAAAAAAAAGTTTAATGGTATAATGTGTACAAAAATAGTTTAATGGTATAGTGTGTACATAATAAACAGTAAAATCCACGTCAGCAGCCACATGGCATGCCACGTAGTGTGATACGTGGTTGATGACCTATTATTACCGGTAATATAATGGTATTTTTTGAACAAACGTGAAGTTTAATGGTCATATATGTACAAAAGTTATAGTTGATTGGTGATGTGTGTACAAAAAATAGTTCAATGGTATTTTTTGTACAAGTCTAATACTTTGTTACCCTTACAAGTCATTTTCCCTAGAAGATATTGATATAAATTGTGGTGGAGTTAAGGGTTAAAATTGGTTTTAAAGAATTGATTACCCAAAGTTGTTATTGCTCTTTTTGAGTTTTTAGTTGTTAAAAACAATGTCATTCATTTTGTCCATATAAAAAAAAGTGTGCAGATATGTGGTCTAATATTATATTTAAAAAAATGAAATATCTAAACACTAATATGAGTTTTTATATATATGCTAATTCACTAATAAAATATTCAAATACACTAATGTGAGTTTGTCCTGTGTTTTGCACATATTTAACCCTAATATCTAGCAAATATGTATAAAAATGAAATCTAATTTTGGAAGGTATATAAAATTAAATTAATAACTTATTTGCCCATATTAATTAGATCAACATTTTGCACAAATTTAACCCTAATATCCAGCATATTTGAATTTTAAATTTTCAAACTATTACGCATAAAGTATGAAAATCAAAATTTCAGTCAGATTGAAAGTTACATGATTGTGTCTCCACTCTTGAAGTATTTCGAATGATTTCTCATATCACTTCAGCTTTGATAACTTCTTTAAAAGACATTATTTCATCAAAAAATAATTATGTATAATTTCTTCCAACTAATTTATGTTCCGTTAAAAAAAACTATCATTAACAAATATTTAGATAGTTTCATACATTCAATAATCACACCTTCAAACCCTATTCATTCGTACCTTCATTCTATGACTTCTACATCGTATATTAATCGATATAAGTTTCTACTCGGTTCAAATTTGATTCGATAATAGTATATTCCTATCTGCCTTCGATGAATAACAATGGACAAAGTTCCATAACTTTATGAAATGAATACCTTGGAGATGTCAATCTTGCTAGCGGAGATATCATTTTCAGAATAAGACTATTCTAGGTCTTCATTTCTATTACAACAAAAGGGAGAAAAGGGGTTTATTATTGACTTGATTTTCGTGTAGGTAGGTATGTTGGTAAATAGTTAATAGTAATATATATATATATATATATATATATATATATATATATATATATATATATATATCATCATTATATACTTATAAAGGAAGCATTTTTCCAAACACCACTATAATATAAATATATTTGAAAAGTTTACATGATTGTATGTGTTACATGTTTAAATATCAAATACAATATGGTGACCTAAAATATGTTACTAAAGCCAGCGCGTTAGTCTTCAAAAGTAGTTGATACCTGATTTAGCGTTCTCCTAAGAATACAAGTTATTTCAAAGAAAAAGTGTCAACAATAAAGTTGGTGAGTTCATAAGTAGTGTTTTGATAAAATGTATGTCATTCGAAAGTTCGTGTATGTTTTCCAGAAAATCCGATATTTTCTAACAAATGTATGAAATAAGTATGAAAGATCATTGTATAAACTGAATGTATTTGAACCAGGAAAATCCTATATTTTCCTATAAGTGAAATGCAGTCTCAATTGACCAAGACTGTAACCTGTAAGCAACTATGACATGCTCAAAAGAATGATGCGTAGTCTTATTGTAAAACAAAACTATAAGAAGATTTGTATTTAAATGTGAAAAGAACTGTATCTATTACTTTTCCAGTGAAAAACGTAATACCATAATAATTGTCTATCCAGTGAGTTTTTATAACCGTACTATCATAATTTTCCAATAGCGACGTTCTTCAGGCGTCGAAATGAGATGACACTTGTCACTCCGGGGACTATAGCTAACAGTCAGAGTGTGGTATCATTAGTCCCGTATAGATCTATACACACTTGTCACGTTCTCCGGACGGGAGATTCTAGTTATAAACAGGATTTATAGCAATACCTTATTAGGTATAATGAAGATGAATGTCTCACAGATTCTCAATTAAGTCTCGTATTAAAATGAATAATGTTGTTTCTGAAATGATTATCCTTTTTCACAATGTTAACAAAGGCATAATAAAAGGTGGATGTTCTTGTATGTATAAAAGTGGTATACTAAAAGATAGTTAGCCTTAATATGATGCAAACGTATAAATAAGCTTATAGTATTTATAATCATGTTTTATTCCGAGAGGGTAAAGTAAGGTAAGATGTTTTGCATGTTAACACATCCATATGATAGTTATTAAAAATAATATGAAATGTATAACAAAAGATAGATGTTTTCACACAAGATTAATCGTGTGTTTACTTGTATTCTCCCCCGTAATGTGTTAAAAGCATTTAAAAAGTATTTAAAAGCGTAGAAATGGGGGTATGAACTCACTTGGTTGAAGAGGTGGGTTAAAGAAGATAAGGCAATAATCGAGCAGAACTTCGACAAGAGAAAGCAGATTTCTTGGGATTCTCGGGAATCTCGAGAGCGTAAAACTTCCTTCGGGACTTGGATATGAAAACCGGGACTTCGGGATATTTCTTGCACGTAAAACGAGGTAAAAATTCAAGAGAAGTAGAGAAAATTAGCAAAGAAACCCGGAACCCTCACATCCCTTTTATAGGGGCTGGAATCCTCACGTATGCGGGGCGTACCTCCGGGTTACGTTGGGTGTACCAAACATCATGAATGACGCGCTTTGGATGGGAGGGCTTCTATTCGATGGGAGAGCCTATTGACCGATGGGACGAGGCTCCTATCCTATGGTACGCGGGGCGTAACACATTACACGGGGCGTAATGTGATTTTTCCAACTTCTAAATTACGTAACTTTTGCGTACGAGCTCCAATAAACCTACGGTAATAGCCAGCGAGACCTAGGAATTGGCGAATCTCGGTTGGCATTGTGGGCGCAGCCCAATTCTTGATGGCCTTGATCTTAGAAGGGTACACGTGGATTCCCTCTTCGCTGACCACGTGCCCTAGGAAGTCCACTTTCCTAATCCATAATTCGCATTTTGAGAACTTTGCATAAAGTTTCTCATCTCGTAATGTCTCTAAGACTTGTCTCAAATGCTGACCATGTTCTTCTCTACTCTTTGAGTAAATGAGTATGTCATCTATGAACACAATCATAAATTTGTTTGGGAAGCAATAACATACTCGATTCATTAAGTCCATGAACACGGTAGGGGCGTTGGTTAGTCTAAATGGCATCACTACAAACTCATAGTGACCGTATCTAGTTCGGAAAGTCGTCCTAGGAATATCACCTTGTAGGAATCGTAGCTGGTGATATCCCGATCTCAGATCGATCTTGGAAAAATAGTTTGCTCCTTGGAGTTGGTCAAACATATCGTCTATTTGTGGTAGGGGATACCGGTTCTTGGTGGTAAGTTTGTTGAGTTCTCAGTAGTCGATGCACATTCTAAACGATCTGTCTTTCTTTTTCACGAACAACAGTGGTGCTCCCCAAGGTGAGAAGCTTGGTCGGATGAATCCTTTGCTGAGAAGTTCGTTTAGTTGACTGGATAGCTCTTGCATCTATGTTGGGGCTAAGCGATACGATGCTTTGGCCACAGGGGTGGCTCCAGGAATTAAGTTGATTTTGCATTCAACTTGCCTTACAGGAGGTATTCCCGGAAGATCCTCGGGAAAGACATCGGGATAGTCACAGACGTCAGGCACGCTCTTGATGTCTTCTACTCCTCGTTTCACATCCACGATATGTGCCAAGAACGTATGGCATTTCTTGCGCATATATTTTTGAGCCTTGATGCACGAGACGATACGAAGAGGGATGCTAGGTTTATCGCCATAAATAACAAGGGCTTCACCATTTGGCAGATTAAGGCGAACGACCTTATCGTAACATAAAATGTCCGCACGATGAGAACTTAGCCAATCCATGCCTATGATGACGTCGAAACTTTTTATTGAGACTGACATGAGGTTGATTGGAAAGGATTGATTGTTTGATGAGAGGGTACAGTTTAACTATATTTCCTTAGCGCTTTTTGTTTTCCCGTTAGTCATTTCTACTATAAATGTTTCACTTACTGATTGATGGATTTGTTTGAGTAGGTTTTTAAAACTATGGCTCACAAAACTCCTCTCCGCTCCACTATCAAATAACATATATGCATATGAGTTATTGAGGAGAAACGTACCCGTAACAACAATGGGGTCTGCAACGGTTTCGTCCTGGCCCATTGCGAATACTCGACCACTTTCGCCAGTATTCCCATTGTTTGCTTTTGGGCAATCCCTTCGGAAGTGTCCCATTGCTCCACACTCGTAACAAGTACAACCTACTCCCACAATTGCGGTTGGCGCTGCTGGTTGGGTTGGTTCCTTGCAGAAGCGGACAGTGTGTCCCTTCCGGTTGCACTTGGTGCAATGCATCTCACGGCAGGGTCCGTGGTGGTGAAAGTTGCACCTATGTCACGTGGGCAGATTGCCGACGTGCGACTTTGTTGGTGCGGGGGTGGTAGAGACAGTAACAGCGTGAGCTGTCACTAACTGTTGCCTCTTGGGGTTCTCTTGCAGGGCTTGCCCCTTTCTCTTGTTCCAGGGTTTCCTTCGGTCCTCTATTACTGTACTTTATTATTATTATTGTTATTATATATCAAACAAGAACATGGATGCAAGCTAGAGAGAGAAGAAAAAACAAAAAATTATATTTTGATCATAGAAAATCCAAAAAACACTATATTACATCATCGTCTCATCATACACCTACTGCAGATGCTATTAATTTTAGGTGATACAATAATCTTCTTGCTTTATTTTGCATTTATAATATGGTTTATTTATTTATTTATTTTAAATATGTTATTCATTTTTATTTAAAAAATAAAAATAATTAATTAAAATATATTAAAACTTAATCTAAAAAAACGTCTTTAAGTTGTTTTCTACTGTTTTATAGGTTCAAGTAACACTACAGATTCTACAAACATTAAAGAGATGAGAAAAATTTGAAAGTTATATTTGAATAACAGAAAAATCAAAATATTACCAAGCACATCAACCATCTAAATTCTTCTATTACACATGCTTCTTACATTTCAAATAACGGTATTTATATTCGTTTATTTTACAATTGATTTGCAAATATGAAAATCATATAAAAATTTCAACACTCTTTAATATAGTGTATTTATAATAATTAATATTTTTCTATTAGTACTAACCATTTTTCTAATTATATAACAGATGTCTAGAGTCCTCTTCTTAGATTAATATCTACAAATAACTATACAAGTTACCTTAGACAAGGAAAATATAAACTCAACCAAATCCTCTTTTAAACAACACGCATTTCTATATACACAAAATTTAAAATATATGCTTCGCATTTATATAACTCATAACAATTTCTAACATTCTAGTTTGTATTTTTATTTTATCAGACAACAATATTTTCAATAATAACGTGCAAACACCAATATCTATTAATAAACATAATTTAGTGTTTGGCATTGCCATGACATCCACCCATCGTTCGACAATAATTCATAATTCTCCTTCAATAAATATAAATATTAGAACTCCCTTTTCTAACAGTACAAAAGGTACGCATTTATAAATACACAAATTTAGCAATATATGTTTTAGATTTATATAACTCATAACAATTGCTAAAGTTGTAATTTATATTTTTATTTTATCAGACAATTATATATTCAATAATAACCTTCAAACACAAATATTTATTAACAAACATAATTCAGTGTTTGGGAATGTCATGACATCCGGTAATCGTTCGACAATAATCCATAATTCTTCATTAATCAAGTTACCAAGAGGAAAACATCAATTAAAAAGGAAGACTTCACATATATCCTCTATACTTGTGTTTCACTTGACATTAGATGAAGAAAGTAATGGTGATCATATTGTTAAAGATAATTTCAGCGGTATATCAAAAGGTGATCATAATTCTAATAGTTTTAATATTATTTAAATTTATTTAATAATTTATTTTTTTATAATTTTTTATATTTTTTTCATTCAACATAGTATGTGGATCATGGAGAGGAGATTGTTATATGTCAGATTTGTCATGCAAAATTATGGCTAGATGAATTTCTTAGAGGGCAAATAAAGGTAATATATATTCCCTATTTTTTGGTTATGACAAAGTTGAGATACCACCCTTAAAATAAACACCATCATCTTACAAAATTATTTATGGTTCGATAGATTAAAAAAGCAAACACTTCATGAAAAACATTCGACGTTACAATTCAATGTTTTCATTTACATACATGGGAGACAATGTTGATTCATCCATCAACAGAGGCAACACACCATACATATTCAGACTTAACGGTCAAGATTATCATAGTATGGGAAGTCTTTTACCTACAGGTGGATCAATATCAAAGTTCTGTCAGTTATACATATATGATACGGAGAACGAGATTTCAAATAGATCGACAAGTATTGGTAATATTTTTAGAATTAACTTTAATAAATCATTTCAATTCATTTTTTACTAACATTAAATAGTTTTTTTATTATATTTTCAGTGGACCAACGAGCGCTGCTACGTCAAGTTCAAGATCATATGATCTCCAAATTATAGAATTTTTGAAGGTTATGTTAGATTCAAACACTGCGTTGGTCAAGTCTTATAGGATGGTAAGAGGCAACCTTCATGAAAATCTTGGTGCTAATTTGAAATTAATATTAATCGGATAAAGAAAACAAGATGAAAGGACGTATAACTTACCAACTTCTTCCGAGGTAGTTGCTTTAATTGTCGGTGACATTTGTGATTCAATTGAAAAATGAGACATAGTTGCTAAAACCTCATCAAGATGAAAGTGTAATGAAATCATTAAAGAAACATATAAACTTACATATTGTGGAATGGGTAAGACATTTCTTTGGAAGACAATTTCTGCTACAATTAGATCCCAATGTGAGATTGTTTTAAATGTTGTTTCTAGTGGGATCGCTTCATTAATATTGACTGGAGGCAGGACAACACACTCTCGGTTTATAATTCCTGTAAATCTTACCGGTGATTCTTTTTGTAGAATAAATCCAAACAGTCAACTTGCTAGTTTAGAAAGAAAAGCCCTATTGATAATTTGGAATGAAGCATCCATGGTACACAAGCATGCATTTGAAGTTATACATCGAACTTTGAAGGATATATTACGATTTGTCGATCCTACAAAATCAAATATTCCATTTGAAGGGAAAGTGGTTGTTTTTGGAGATGATTTCAGACAAATTCTACATGTTTCGGGTGGCAATAAACAAAACATTGTTAACGCTTCTTTAAGTTCTTTGTATTTATGGCAACAATGCAAAGTTCTTAATTTAACACAAAACATTAGGTTAACTATTGGAAGCGATACATCTGTTGTTGAGCACATAAGGGGTTTTTCAAACTGGCTTTTGGACATAGGAGAAGGTAATCTTCGTGGTCCGAATGATGGTGAAGCAATTTTTGATATTCTAGAAGATATTCTCGTTAATGATCCATGTGATCCTATAGGTTTATTAATCAAGTTTGTATATCCTTCGATTCTTGAAAACTTCAACATTGCGGGTTATTTTCAAGAAAGAGCAATACTTGCTCCCAAGAATGAAGTTGTCCAAGAAATAAATGATCGGTTACTAAAATTGATTCCAAAAGAGTAAAAAGAATATTTAAGTTTAGATAGCCTCTACCAATTAGAGTTTGTTCGTGATCAGTTTTATGTAAATTTATACTCACCTGATGTTGTAAATGGTCTTTAAAGTCTCAAGTCTGCCAAACCATGAGGTCATTTTAAAAGTCGGTGTTCTAGTTATCTTATTGAGAAACATTGATCAGAAAAATGGTTTATGCAATAGCACTAGACTACAAGTCAAATATGATGTAACATCCCAAAATACGACCCGAATTTTTTTGTTTAAATAGTAATAAAAATCATATATTGATTGTCATATCATAAAAACCATACGTCAAATATTTCAACTCATAATAAAATGTCGTGAAACAACCGTATCAAATCAAACTACGAATCAAAACAAACTCCCAGGATAAAGACTAAAGCTGTGGTGTGTTCGATGTCATCATCCCGAGCTCTTCCCCTTACTTGCGGAAGTACCTGAAACCAAAACTGAAACTGTAAGCACGAAGCTTAGTGAGCTCCCCCAAACTACCATATACCATACAATAACATATAAACACATACTGGGCCTTGCCCACTGCATCGGACCGAAGTCCGAAAACTGCATCGGACCGTAGTCCGGAACTGACTGGGACCTTGTCCCCTGCATCGGACCGATGTCCGGAACTAGCTGCATCGGACCGAAGTCCGGAACTGACTACATCGGACCGAAGTCCAGAACTAACTGATTATAGGATAGCATATACACATATCAACTAGCATAACACACATCATCATAAACTCATATACTGCATACTACGTCAGGCCGTAGCCTAGAACACATAACACAAAAATCCTGTCTGAGCCACGAAGGCATCAAACACACTAACAACTGCATCGGACCGAAGTCCAGAAACTACTACTAACTAAACGGGCCAACATTGTGGCCTTAGACCCGTTCCTACTGGAAGGAAACTCACCTCGTAGCCTAGCTGCTGAAAGGACTGCTCCGGAATCTATCTGCTGCGTCTCCGGTTTCACCCTGACTACAATATCCATGAGCACCATCAATCAAATACTGATAATAATAATACTGAGGGTAAAATGACTCTCCTACCCCTGGTCCAAGTCAACCTAACTGTCAAAGTCAACATTCAGTTGACCTGACTCGTCGAGTTGGGTCGCCAACTCGTCGAGTCCTTACTCTTACTTTCTTGATTCCACTCGCTACTACTCGTTGAGTTTTGGCGCAAACTCGACGAGTTCCTCTTCACTACTAACACTCCAACAATTTGCATCCTACTCACCGAGTTGTATGAACAACTCGTCGAGTTCTCCTTCATCAGATGATCATTCTAGCTGTGACTCGCCGAGTTGTATGAACAACTCGTCGAGTCTGTTCTTGAAGTATGAAGATGGCCTTGGACTCGCCGAGTCAGGGCATTAACTCGTCGAGTTCTTCCACGAATGAGTTTAACCCTCTAGCTCACCGAGTCCACCTCTCACTCACTGGTTCCACTCGACATAACTCAAAATAGGAAACACAGGGGACTTGCGACTCGACTCGCCGAGTCATATGCATGCAAACATTATATACTCGATTTTGCTTGAAACCAGTCCATACCATTAATAGATCTGGGTTCCTGGGACTTGATTTACACGTAAAGTTTCCAACTTTACGTGTGAATAACATCAAATGAAGGTTTTAAGGTTCAAAGCACACTATAATAGTAGATTTAGAGCTTTCATGCAAAATGGATCCATAAAGGTGCTAGATCTAAGCTTTTGGAGTTCAAATCTAGCTAGACCCGAAGGCTAATCAACTCCATGAGTCCTCAATGTTACTATTAAGTTAAGAAATGGTTCAAGAATGGCTTTAATGGCTTCAAAAAGGAGATTTAAGCATAGAAACAGAAAAAGTGCCAAGATATACCTTACTTTCTTCTGAAATTCCTCAAGGATCTAGGATCTCCTTTTTCTCTTCTTGATCTACCTTCCTTTATCTCTAAAAATCTTCAAAGAACACACCAAAATCACACAAAATGCAAAGAGGGCTCTAGGGTTTCGAGAATGATGCTCTGAGGGGTGATGGGGGCTGACTTGAGGCCCCAAAAGTTGTTTAAATAGGGTGCAAACCCTTGAAATTAGGGTTTCATCCAGACTGACGGACTCACCGAGTCCGGAATATGGACTCGTTGAGTCGCCAACTTAAACGTGCTTGAAATCGCGACCCTAATCGACGAGTCCAGCTACCGACTCGTCGAGTTCCCCCCTTAAAACTTGAAGAAAAATAACAATAAATAGAATATAAATAACATACCAGAATTGGGGTGTTACATCCGATGGGTTTTAGGCACAACAAAACAAACTTAAAACTCTCAAGTGTGCATGCAATCTAAAACAAGATCTGTGTTTTCACTATTTAACCTATAACTATGAACATCAAAATAAGAACCCTAAAAACCCTATGTAATTTTCGAAAAACACATAAAAGGGTTTAGGATTACATACCTTATTGTTATTATTGCAAATAACAATGATCCTTGTCTTGTTGAAGCTTTGGAAGCAAGCACCACAAGCGTCATGCCTCTAATGGTTAACACCCAACACAGGTTCACACCCAACACAAGCAAAAAGGAAATTATGGAGAGAAGAGGAAAGAGGACAAAATTTCGACCTAGCTCTCTAAGAGTATGAGTGGCTGAAAATCGCTAGGCATAGGGTCCTTTATATAGTGGTACAAGGATGTCATGGATAACCTTAATCTGAATATAATAATAATATTTCAAATTTGTAATTATTTAGCTCCATATTTATCCACATAGGATAATCTAGAAACCCTACATTATCCCTTAGAAACCGTCCACCCCTTCGTGGAAGGTTCTGGAGCCTTTTTCTCAATTATTAAACATTTGCACTTTAGTCCCTACACTTTTAACTAATTTCATTAATCTTGAAATTAATTCCAATTAAATGTTGATAAATTATTAATCAAATATTACTATTTCTAATTAATATATTATTCTCATAATGTATTAATAAATTATTTATTTCAATTTATTAATCGAATAATAAATCAACCTCTCTCTCCAAAAATCATCATGTCTGGTTGTTAGGTTTGAGGGCAATCCAAAATGATTGTGCTGCTCTCAATTCAAGTTTATACCAATTATAGTTATGGACTTAGATACTTAATCCAACAAAATCTTTGAGCAAGCGTGTTATTAATGCAATTATCATATATAGAAGTAATATTGGAAACCAAACTTTTATTCCAAGAATGTCTTTAACTCCTACTGAAAACAAGATCTCGTTCAAATTCCAAAAAAGAGAATTTTCATTCATTGTATGTTTTGCAATGACAATTAATAAGAGCTAATGACCGTCTTTATCGAATGTTGGTTTGTTTCTCAATGATCCTCTTTTTACACATAACCAATTGTATGTTGTTATATCTAGAGTTCAGAGTAGAGAGAGATTAAAATTTTTAATTTTAAATAAGGATTGTAGACTGTCAAATAAAACATTAAATGTTGTGTATACAGAAGTTTTTAGAAATTTATAAAAACTTTGTACAATTTTATTATTTATATCATTTTTTTTTTAAATTTTGATTCAATTCTACAAAAATAATATTTTTCTAACATATCTAAAAATGCAAATTATCGATCGGATATTCAAACCACTATGCTTTCATTATTTTAAAGAATCATTATATCATTATGAAATGACTCATAAAACATCTAGATTTATTACTTATTACAAAATTTATTACCATTGTTCAATTATTAAGTACTAGTTGTGAGACCCGTATATTATACGGGTTAATTAAAACAAAATGTTAAGTACGAATGATTAAATAGAAATTTTATTTGAATTTGAAATTGAAATAAGTGAAAATTATGTGAAAAAAAAACATGCAAAAAATAAATTAATTAAAATTATGTGTTTAAAATTTAAAATTTAAAATTAATAGTAATTATGGTAGGTTTAATTTATGGAAACTAAATTAATAATAGATTGAAAATGAAAATTGAAGCAATGACAAATGGAAAATAAATATAAAGCTCAAAATTATGACAAAATTACATGTGGCTAATTTTATAAGAGAATGACATGTGGCAAAGTCATTTTCATTTATTATGGTAGATTATTATAAATAAAATTATTTTTAATTTTCTCATGTCCACGAGTTATAACCTAATTATGAACCCACGTATAGATATTATGTTGATGTGATTCCAATAAATGCTTATTTTATGACATGGTTCACATTAATTTCAATATTTTTATCAACTTAATATAAAAATTATTATTTTATAGTTACTAAGACTAACATAGTGATTTTGGACGATATATATTTATCAATATTTTAATTATGTAATTATACTTGCTCAATGGGCAAGAATTCACCTAATATTTATTAAAAATAAGGTCATTTTCCTTGCACGACATATATTTAAAATCTCCAAAATTTTTAAAATTACAAGATAAACAATTTGAAACTTCCAGCTCCTCAATTTATATACATTAATGGTTTTCTTTCACAAATTCCAAAATAAAAATAAAACATATATATTTCAAATTTCAGGTGATTGGTTATCCAATATATTTGAAAATTACAATTCATATATTTATATGAGATTTCAAATTAGACATTTGGATTCGAACATTTTTTAAACATCCCTGAATTTAATAATTGAAACCTATTTTAACACAAGGGTAGTCATAATAAATACTTGAAGTAGAAAAGAAGTGAGCAATACATCCATTAAAATATTGTGACAAGGACCAACGTTCAAATTCGAATTCAAAAAAAACCCACATGCCAAAGTGACACACACAATCAGAAAGCCCAATATTCAAAATCTTATAAAAAGACACTTGTGAAACCCAATGTCTTCAAAAATTTACATATTCAGCCCTTCATTTTTCCAAAAATAATACAAAATGGCCACTCCTCCATAGCCCAATGTAAGAAAACAGACAAGAGCCTCCTTGTCCGCTCCTAACGAATACCTGCTTCTCATCCTACGGCCAAGATCAATTCTCATTTCAAATCATCCCCTTTGCCCGCCTTCAAAAATACCATTAAATAACTCTCTCTCTTCCTTTCTCTCTCACTCAGTCACTCTGCTTTTTGAATTCGTTAACCCTTTTCAGTTCTGAGAAAATCAAACGGATACTTTCATTTTAAATCACATGAATTCACTTGGGTTTTCTTGGATTTGTTTTAATTTCTTGTTCTAGTTGTCAATTCAAAGCCAAAACGCCGTTGAATTTTAGGGTTTTGTTTCTAGGGTTCCTTTCTTCTTTCTTTTATTTTCTGGGTTTCTTGCTGCATTGAGTGATGTCGACGGTAACACACAATCGGAAAGCTTCAGGAACGACGTCGTCACTTGCAAAGCGACAGGCGTCGGAGAATGTCGTCGGGAAATCAATGGCTTTACCGCCTCACATGGCCAAGAAACGCCCTGCTCTCGCTAACGTCACGAATCAAAGACCCACCTCTCATAACATCTCAAAAAGCACATCTAATTTGGTAAAACATAATTTCATTCTTTCACGTTCTTTTAAATTATGTGGTTTTCATTTTCTTCATATATCACAATGATGTTTGATTTTCTTGAATATGTTCTGAATCAGTGTTTATGCAACGAGAATTTTGGTGATCAGATCCATTTCTTGATAAACAATCATAATCTCTTACCAACGGAATTTTTCTTTTGATTTAAGATACATTATTAATGCTCTGTTTCCTCCAAGACCGACGAGCACAGTTCCTTCAAATTCAAAATCGACCCTACTTCTTTTTTGTCTTATTTCAATAATTTTAATGCTTAAGTTTCAAATTAAAACATGTACAATTTAAATTTGATTAAAATACTGACTATAAACTGCATCTACAGAAGGGATCTTCATTTGTCAACAACAATGGCGCCTCGTATGGAAGTATCTTCTCATCATCAACCCATGTGAAGCCAACTGCTTCAACTAAGAGTATACCCACATCAAAAAAAGATGCAATCGTTCCTCCTGTTCAATCTAAAATGGACGTGTCTCCATCTAAATCCGACATGGATGAAACAATGTCCACATGTGAATCTTTAAACAGCCCAGATGTCGAATACATCGACAACAATGACATCGCTGCAATGGAGTCAATCGAGAGGAAAACATGCAGTAAACTGAACATCTCCGATGAAACAACAGGTACTGATTTCGGTTTCTGTGATTATACAGTTTGTAGTTTTTCAATTTCGTTTTCTTGTAGATTAAAATTTTCAAATTGGGTTTTTCAGGAACAGTATGCAAGAGAGAGATACTTATGGAGATGGGGACAAATGACAAGATTGTCGATCTTGATGTTGATTTCATGGATCCACAGTTGTGTGCAACTATGGCGTGTGACATTTATCAACACCTTAGAGCATCCGAGGTGCATTATTGTTTTAATCGTTTCTAATCCCGTTTGTGATTGAGTCGCTGATTTCTAATAACTTTTTATTGGTGATTTTAGGCAAAGAAAAGACCTTCAATTGATTTCATGGAGAAAGTTCAGAAAGATATCAATCCCAGCATGCGTGCAATCCTAATAGACTGGCTTGTCGAGGTAATACAAAACATTATTTTAATCCCATCTTTTTTTAGCAATTTTGTTACTTTTGTTAATACTAATATAAAATGTTATGAATTTAGGTTGCAGAAGAGTACAGATTGGTACCCGATACATTGTATTTGACTATTAACTACATCGACCGATATCTTTCTGGCAATTTGATGGATAGGCAACGATTGCAATTGCTTGGAGTTGCTTGCATGATGATTGCTTCGTAAGAGACATGTTTCTTGCTTTTTGTTCATAATATTATATGCACATTTTGTTTTGATTAAGAAAATTGAACTTGTTTTCAGGAAGTATGAGGAGATCTGTGCACCACAAGTGGAAGAATTCTGCTACATTACTGATAATACATACTTCAAAGATGAGGTGTTGCAAATGGAATCTGCGGTTCTAAATTTCTTGAAGTTTGAAATGACTGCTCCAACATCGAGATGTTTCTTGAGGCGATTTGTTCGTGCTGCTCAAGGAGTAAACGAGGTATAAATCTCAACGAATTTTACCAAAAGATAAAAGAATAATTTTTTGCATTTGATTTACTGATATGGTATAAAATATAAACAGGCTCCTTCGATGCAATTAGAGTGTTTAGCAAGCTACATATCCGAGTTATCTCTTCTCGAGTATAACATGCTTTGTTATGCTCCTTCTCTTGTTGCTGCATCAGCCATCTTTTTAGCAAGATTTGTACTTGTTCCATCAAAGAAACCTTGGGTATGTCGTATGTGCCATTATTATTATTATTATTGTTGTTGTTGTTTTTTGGTTGTTTTATGATGTTGGTTTCTAAGTTGGAACTTTGGATAATAAATTGTACAGAATTCGACATTGAGGCATTATACTCGGTATCAGCCATCGGATTTGAGTGAATGTGTGAAGGCTCTGCATGCTCTTGTTTGTGAATGCCCGAATTCTAGTTTGCCAGCAATCAGGGAAAAGTACAGTCAACATAAGGTGTGTAATTGTGAAATTACTGTATTGGTAATTTTGATGATGACTTGGGGTTAATTTGGTAATTTTGATTGATGTGAAACAGTACAAGTTTGTAGCGAAGAAGCATTGTCCGAGGTCAATACCGGTGGAGTATTTTGAGAACATTAGCAGCTAAGAAGGTGAAGGTGTGATGACAGAGGCAGTGGCAGGAGTCTTTTTTCCAATGTTCTGTTGGATGGATCCAACATGCTACTTGTAATTGTGTTCTACTGATGCAATGAATAGATGAATGTTTTTATTTTTTCTTGAAATTCTATTGTTTCTCAATTGAATCTTGAAGAAAATATCAAGAAAGTAGAAATGAAGAGTAAAAGAAACAAATTAAATAGGGATCACAGCCACCAAATAAGTTTCTTCTTTCTAACAAAAGGCTCGACAAAAATCCTCAAAAAAACTGTTGATGTTTTAAATTTGTTGATTTTGACGTTTTGGAATCACAGAAATATCTACATAATGAGGGTCCAATGTTAATACGAAAAGCGTAGAATGTTTTGAAAATAAGGGTCAAATATCCACACCACTTTAGGTTCCATTTCTGCAATATAGCATTTCATTAAGATAACAAGATTCTGGAGCCTTATCGCATAGGGAACAAATGTTTGATTGAATGAATTATAACTCCTCTATCTTCCAGGTTTATTGCTACAGGCATCCTGTTCATAGCTGCCCTCCAAACGAAACACCTATTTTCAATGGTATTGCTTTCAGCCAGCATATCCTGTTTCCTTCGCAAGGATTGAGATTGGAGTTAATTTTGTGGCCTAGTGTACCAATGGTTTCCTTTGCAAGGATTGAGATTGGAGTTATCTACTATCTGCACTCAAATTGAAGCAAAATTCATTTTGTGTTAGTTGCATATTGACCCCCATGAAGCATGTCACGTAAGTTTTATAGATCATCCATACCTCTTTCTACATAATTTGCAACTTCCAACACCAGTGAAAGCAAAAACTTGATGCAACTACTCTATCAGATACCACTTGATGCGACTACTCTATTAGATGACATAGTTTTGTCGTTTCCATCTCGTATAATCTAGGAAAACACTCTTGTAGTGTTAAAGACCAACACCAATGGTCCTTCCAAAATAATATACTTATATTGGATCCAGGCATAAGTGCGAATAGCTAGCTCATGATAATTGATGTCAACTTCAAGAAGAGCTTTAATGGTTTTAGCTATGTTGCTCCACCGCCTTCTCAAATAAAGTTGACTCACGCGATCATTCATTCTGCTCTTTGGTCTTTGTGGAAAGCCAGAAACGACTGCTCCTTTAACAATATTGCTCCATCTTAGACCCGTATTTTTGAAGATATTAAGGCGAACTCTTTCATATGGATAAAAAACAGGAGAGGGGGTATGAATTGATTTAACTTTCCCTGTCCCACACCAAAGAATAGGCATTCCTTTTATAAATGATAAAAGTTACATAATACATACACCAAGAATAAGAGAAATACACAAAAGGCACAACAAAAGTTACAAAGACATATTAACATCCCCCCTCAAGCGAAAGGGCGGAGGACCAAGACGAAGCTTGGAACGAAAGAATTCAAATTGAGACCGGGAAAGACTCTTAGTGAAAATATCCGCCACTTGAAGCTTGGTAGGAACAAATTTTGTGAACAGTTTACCCGAGGTCACAAGTTCACGAATGTAGTGGTAATCTATATCAATCTGCTTGGTATGTTTGTGAGCCATAGGATTCTGAGTCATGAACAGAGCACTTTGATTGTCACACAAGAGTGTCAGTCGATCAGGGGGCAAGGCACGCAATTCACGCAAAAGATTTGTAAGCCATATAATCTCAGCAGCAGCGGTTGCCATTGCACGATATTCAGACTCACAACTGGAGCGGGAAACAGTAGGCTGCTTTTTTGCACTCTAAGAGATGAGATTCCCACCTAGAAAGATGGAGTACCCACAAGTGGATCGACGAGTGTCAAGGTAGCGAGCCCAATCTGCATCCGAATAGCCCAAAACAGAGGAATGTGCCATCTTGGTGAAGGAAAGCCCATAGGAAACTGTAGCCTTGACGTATCTTAAAATTCGTTTAAGATGTTGCAAATGAGTAGTGGTGGGAGTTTGAAGAAACTGATTGACTTGATTCACGGCATACGAGATGTCCTGGTAATAGTGAAGTATTGGAGAGCCCCCACAAGAGACCGATAACAAAAGCGATCCTTGCGCGGTTCCCCAACTGTGGAAAATGATGCAATAGTGGCCAGTGGAGTTTGAACGGGTTTAGCGTCGAGAAGATCAACACGTTGAAGAACTTCCCGAGCGTATTTAGATTGGCTTAGAAACAAGCCATCATCAGTGCGAATGACTTCTAGCCCTAGAAAATAGGTAAGACTGTCAAGATCCTTTATTGCAAATTCAAGATTGAGTCGAGTAATGAAAGATGTAAGACGCGTGAGTTGATTGCCTGTTAAAATAAGATCATCAACATAAACCAGTAAGTACATAATGCATGAATCCTGTGTAAAGATGAACAACGAGGGATCAGATCGACTGCATGAAAACCCATTTTGGATCAAAAATGACTTAGACGTTGAAACCAAGCCCGGGGAGCCTGCTTTAGATCATAAATAGCTTTGTTAAGTTGACAAACATGATCAGGAAAATGTGAATCAACAAAGCCTGCAGGTTGTTCCATATACACACATTCAGTTAAGTGATCATGAAGGAACACATTATTGACATCAAGCTGATGGAGTCCCCAATTATTAAGAACAACCAAGTCCAAAATGACACATATAATAGAAGCCTTCACAATAGGATTGAACGTGTAGGAGAAATCGAGTTCGGGTATTTGGCTATAGCCTTGAGCAACAAGAGGAGCTTTGTGACGTTCAATGGTACCATTGAAACGATATTTTGTGCAAAATAACCATTTTGAACCAACAACATTTTGTCCGGTTGGTCGTGGAACTAACGTCCACGTATTATTATTATATACAACAGCAAGTTTCTTTTGCATGGCTGTTAACCAACGTGGGCTTTTGACGGCAATTTTGAAACCTTTTGGGTCATGGGCTGAGAACAAGGTGGAAAACAAGGCATGCCGAGTAGTGTGAGAGAAGTCAGGACGATATTTTGGTTTAAATATTCCTGATTTTGCTCGAGTCTGTATTGGATGAGAAAAAGCAGGTGGAAAAGGCGGTACCGGGTAGGGCCAAACTCTACAGTTCCAAAGAATTCAGTTGTCGGAGTGGAGCAGAATCCAGACGCCGCATTAGAGATTGGGTCAAAAACTGGATCAAAAATTGGCTCGGAAACTGGCTCGGAGACCAGCACGAAAACGGGCTCAGAGACTAGTTGGTTGTTAACAGTTAGAGTCGGAGTGGATATGTCCTCAGAACACATGCCACAAGGGCGTGTCGACGTTGGTTGGGTATCATTTATATGAATCGGCTGAGAATTCGATGACCAAAATGGGTTATCATCTAGAAAAGAGTGTAGGGCAATAAGCCAGTTGGTTGCACTGATTTATCCTCAGAAAACGGGAATATGCGTTCATCAAAGCGAGCATGATGTGTAATGTATACGAGAGGTGATAGGATCAAGACACCTATAACCTTTGTACCGAGAGCAATAGCCCATGAAGATGCAAGGGATGCTTCGTAAAGCCAACTTGTGGCTCGAATAATCACGTAAGTATGGATATACACAACATGCAAACGCACGAAAATTTACATAAGAAGGCTTGCGGGAAAATAAGGCCTCAAATGGGGATTGACCATCCAATACATGAGTTAGGTGACGATTAATAATGTAGATTGTCGAAGTAAACGCATCCACCCAATATGAAGGTGGTACGTGACCATTAAAGAGCATAGCCAATCCAGTTTCAATCACATGATGATGTTTCCGCTCAACTCTCCCATTTTGTTGAGGGGTATATGGGCAAGAAAACCGGTGAAACATCCCATTGTCTTCAAGGATGCGACGAACATTATGATTGGTGAACTCAGTTCCTCCATCGCTTTGAAATACATTGATTTTTCGAGAAAACTGAGTTTGTACAAATTTTATGAAAACCGAAAAAAATGCTTGGAAATTTAGACTTCATTTTTAATGTATAAAGCCAACTAAAGCGTGAGAAATAATCCACAAACAAGGCATAAGAATGATAACCATCAACCGATGTAACCGGGGATGGACCCCATAAATCACAGTAAATGAGGTCTAACGGGTGCAATGCTTTTTGTTCATTTATTTTAAATGGTAAATGGTGTCCCCTAGACATTTGACAAGGGGAGCATAGCCCTGGTTTAGGTAAAGTAGAGGTAATAGATAAACAACTTTATTTATTTAAAAGTAAAATGGTGTCAAACGCATGACCCAATCACAAATGCCAGAGTTCAAAGGAGGCCTTCATTTGTGATTCAACAAAAAAAGGCATGAGATCCTGAAGTCAAGACATACAATCCATTTTCACATTTTCCGTGGGCCATCGCCTATTTCGTCCTGTGGTCCTGAATATAAAAATGTGGTTGGTAAAATAACACATCCACGTTATTGTCACTTGTTAACTTGTTAATAGATAATCGGTTTTTCGTAAGATGAGGAATCACCAATACATCAGACAAGAGAATACGGTCTGAAATGGAAGTATGACCAACATGAGAGACTGAAAGTTTATTACCATTGCTAAAAGTGACATGCGCTTGGCCCGCATATGGGGTGGCTTGCGAGAAAGTATCTTTATATGGTGTCATATGATCAGTGGCTCCGGAGTCCACAAACCAATCGGGACCTGAGGAGGTCACATGACATTGAGCGTGAAATGCCTTAGTGAGATCAACATCAGGCGAGACCATTTTTGAAGCAAACTGAGGCGAATTGGGACAACGATTGGCATAATGACCCTCAGTGCGACATAACTGACAATGGGGCGGTCGTCTACCCCTTCCATGACCACTGTAGTTGACACATCTTTGGTTTTTACCACCATCACGACTGCGAGGTTGACCTAGTCAAGCTGATTGTTCAGCAGCAAAAGCCACAGGGGCAGTAGTCACACCATGAAGGGAGCGTATAAAAAGTTCACGTGACTCGGCCTGAATAAAAAGATCTCGAAACAGAGGGGCGGGACGAGTGGTACGGGCAACAGTTGAGAAGCCTTCAAAGGAGGGACCTAACCCACACAAAAACCAATGAAGTTTGTCAGCATCATCAACTGGTTGTCCGAAAGCAGTGAGATGATCGCACAATCCCTTAAACTTTCGGCCAAAATCAGAGACAGACATGGATCCCTTGGTAGTGTGGCGTAGCTGGTATCGTAAGTTTTGAATATGTTCCACTGAGGAGTTACTGTAGTCAGACTCAAGGGTCAACTAGATTTGGCGAGCAGTTGGCAAGCCAATGATTTCTGCCACAACCTCTTTGGTTAAAGAGGCATGGAGGATGATTATTGCACGTTGGTCAGCAGAAAACCAAGGGGTGTAAAGGGGATTGACTGCCGGTTTGCCATCAATTAGAATTTCGGATGTTGAGGGATCGACAGAACCATCAATTTGAGTTAGTAGGTTTTGATAAGAAAAAAGAGGGAGCATCTGATTCTTCCATAAAAGGTAATTGGAAGAGGAGGTCTTGATTGTTATCATGTGCAAGAGAGTAGTCATCGCCAAAGAGTTATCAGAGGAAGATGAGGAAGACATGGAGAACGGGAAGAAGAAACGAGACAGAAGGGGAAAAGAATGGTCTCAGGAAACGAACGAAGCGACTAATACCATGAATTAATTTAACTTTCCCTGTCCCACACAAAGGATAGGCATTCCTTTTATAAATGATAAAAGTTACATAATACATACACCAAGAATAGGAGAAATACACAAAAGTTACAAAGACATATTAACATGGTACCTCCTTAAATTGGTCTTCTTGGTGCATTTTCCCTTTGATGTAATTCTTGTACTTTTGTCTTTTCTTCTGTTCTACTTTTCCCCTAGCTGCTTGCTAGCGGTTTAATAAAAATTTCGTCGTTAAAAAAAAGATATGTTGTTCCATCCCCCACACATCGATGCTTTTGCCAGCACAGTGACAGGTTTTTGTTTCAAATTGTGTATCCTCTTTATGCAGTCTTTCCATAAACCATACGTTCTTTCATAAAGTTTCCTAAACCTCCATCTTTTATGGATGCAACAACTTTAGGCCATGACACCCAATGTATCCATGAGTTTGAATCATTGCCATTCCATAGGAATTTCCTTCTCATTTTTTCAAGCTCCTCAGTTATACCACTTGGTGTCTTAAAAAGAGAGAAGTAATAAGTTGGAAGACAGTTAAGCATTGCACAGACTTGATTAGTGTGAGTATGTCTACAAATGATAGGGTTTTTCCTTTCCAAGTGGAAAGCCTTGAGTGAAATTTGGCGATTACCAACCTCTAATTCTTTTTCAACACATATTTGTACCCACGGACACTCTTAGATAATTGAAAGGTAATGAGCTTTTGAGGCAACCTATCACTCGAGCTTGAGAATGTAGCTCCGATTCCATCATACCAATGCCAAATAAACATGACTTGTGAAAATTTAGAGCATGTATGAAAGCATTTAAGAATTCTAGCCAAGTATTTTATGTTAACTTCACCCTATTTACCCACCATAATTGCATTATCAGCATACAATAAGTGAGATAGAGTAGGACCATTGTGGGGTAAGGTAAGACCTTGAATGATGTCTTTTTTAAGGCACTTTTCAATGCAATGTTAAGTCCCTCCATTGCAATAATGAAAAGAAAGGATGAGAGAGGATCACCTTGTCATACCTCTTTAGTGATAGGAAATTCTTCCGTACAAGAGCCATTGACTAGCACAGATGCTCTAACTGCTGTGAGACAACCTTGTATCCACCCATGACATTTACAAATGAAACCCATATGTTCCATGATAGAGTCCAAATAATTCCAATTCAATGAATCAAAATCTTTCTCAAAATCAACCTTTAATAAAAAAAAATTCTTTTTGTCACACCCCTGAACCAGAACGACAGAAACGTCTATGGGCGGGTGACTTCAACTTGTAATATCATCACAATGTATATAATTGAATCATAGAAAACATCATCATCACACATG
Source organism: Lactuca saligna (assembly GCF_052625555.1). Lineage (NCBI taxonomy): Eukaryota > Viridiplantae > Streptophyta > Magnoliopsida > Asterales > Asteraceae > Lactuca > Lactuca saligna. The sequence goes on from NC_136422.1 coordinate 153,350,223, forward strand.
AAATATAAAAACCATCATAGTTTACATAAGTGTGTTAGTTTACAAATTACATTCCAAATGTTAAATATATGATGATAACAAAAATACAACGAAAATCCACGTGTTCTTGATGACCATACTGCTCAACGATTCCCTGAGAATACAAGTTATTTTGAAAATGTCAACATATATACTGTTGGTGAGTTCATAAGCATGTTTGTATGAAAAAACCTTTTTATCATTTTGTAAACACCAGAAATCTGATATTTTCTGTTGAAAATGGTTTGAGGGTTTTGTTTCAAATCTAGTATTAAAGCATGTGTGTTCTTGTTTTTGACAGTGTGTGAAATGAGTGTTCCAGAAAATCCGATATTTTATGTATGAAGTAAAAAGTGTAATGTATAGAGTATGTTTCCCAGAAAATCTGATATTTTCTGCTTGTAAAAGAATTGTGGTCTTAAAACCCTAAGACCCGAGTATTGTAATAAATGTATAATCCGTACAATGTATCAATAGTATAGTATATGTATTCCGTAAATTCACAATGGTTGTTAATCTCTATGTGAGTCGTTATAACCGTGCTTGATATGACTGATCTGTCTGTTATGACGTTTTTCAGGTGTCAACTTGTTTAAGGTAAGACATTTGTCACCCTATACTGGCCTAGTCTAGCTATAGTGAACAACTCAGGTGTGGGGTTGTCAACCCCATATAGATCTATACACAAACTCTCACTCTCCCTCCAGCGAGTACTCCGATCCGGGATGCGTGTATGAGGATGATGGTGATGACTCCATTCTTAGACACCATTTGAGAGGCCCAAGCGGGTGGCCATGAGACCAGAGAACCGTAAGAGAGAATGGGTGACCGGGCAGATTTATGAGTTTGAGACTGATAGTCGGGGACTTATGATCTTCCGTGGACGGATATGGGTGCCATATTCGGGTGAGCTCGACGGATTTTGATGGAGGAGGCCCATAGGTCGAGATTCTTGATCTATCCAGGGGCCACCAGGATGTATTTGAACTTGAAAAGGGATTATTGGTGGCCTTGTATGAAGAGAGATGTTACATGGGTAGTCGAAATATGCTTGACCTGTCGTCAGGTCAATGCAGAGCACCAGCGTCCGTGTAACAACGTAAAATTTCCAATTTAATTTTTCATTTTTAAACCACAAATGTATATCATATCACAATCTCAAAACCATAACAACAGTGTTTTCAAACAAATCCCAAGATCTCTCTAACATGAACTCCATCGGTGTGGGTGTGTACAAGTCAAGCCTTCGCCTTCCCACGATCCTCGCTGGTACCTAAGACATCAAACACAACAACTGTAAGCATAAATGCTTAGTGAGTTCCCCAAAATGCCACATATCACAAATACGCCACTCAAGGCTAAACCCGACCCTCTGGTCAAGATGTCTCAACGGGACCCTCCAGTCCCGCAGCTCGTCGGACCCTCCGGTCCAATAATAGCTCGTTGGGCCCTCTGGCCCGGTCAGAATCGTTGGACCCTCCGGACCGGTCTATATAACCATACAGCATACAAATAACACATAGCATGAAATCTCTAAGACAACACATAAACTCATACATAGCATATGAGATCCTCTGGTCAACTCAAAATACCTACTCAAGGTAATGAATAGTGAGAAGACTCATCTCCCGTATCTTGGTAACTCGTAAATCTCGTAACTACTAGTGCTCGATCTCCCGAGCTATCGTCCTCCTACAACACAAGCATATCTCTACTTAATACCACCTTGACCCTGGTTGACTAACACTACAAAGTCAAACTAGTAAACTCTGGTCAACGGTCAACGGTTAACAGTTGACCCGACTCGTCGAGTCTGACGTGGACTCGCCAAGTCCCTACGGGAACCCGTTCCCTCTGAATCTCTTCCAACTCACCGAATCACTCACCCGACTCGGTTACTCAGCCCCTGGTTCGTAATCACTAAACAACCCGCACTAACTCGTCGAGTCTGGGAGTGGACTCGGCGAGTGCATTCCATGCACAACCCCGAACGACCTTATGAGGTCAGATCCACTCTACTAACTCATAGATCCAGTCCCCTTAAGCTTATTGACCATGTAAAGTCCAAGTCTTGGTGCTCATTAAGCATCAAATAGCTCATTAATGGTGTTTTAGCCTCAAATACATTGATCCCAACCCGAAACCTCCATGAATGCATATAAAGCTTCGGCAAAGAGGTGCTCTGGACCTCTATGGGTCCAGATTCAGAGCCATAACTCGCCAAGGGACCATGAGGATACTAAATCTAGCCACAAATGGGTTCAAAAGCCCTAGATCTATATGAACATCACAATAACAAAGAAGAATTCGAAATGGTACCTCAATTGTGATGTCCTGGACCTCAGTTCTTCAAGAATCCACCCCTCTCTTGCTTCCTCTTGGCTAGATCTCCTCTTCCCTTGCTAGACAATAACTCCAAGATCAACAATGGCTCCTTCCCTCACTTGAATCACTCAAATGCTCTAGGATCTCACTCTGGGGACTGATGAGCGCAAATGACGGCCATAAGGCCCTTTAAATAGGCCTCAAACCCGAGAATTTAGGGTTTCATTAAACAGCGCAGACTCGCCGAGTCCACCAAGGCGACTCGCCGAGCCCGGGCATCAATCCGGGTGAAAAATCGCGTCTCAACTCGGCGAGTCTACGCACCAACTCGTCGAGTCCTTCCTCAAAACTCAAAATAAAAATAATAATTAATATACCTGAAATCCCGGATGTTACAATTCTCCCCCACTAGAATCCGACTTCGCCCTCGAAGTCTCATTCCAGAGGCACTTCCTTGTTCCTCAAAACCTTGATCTTCCAATCCACAATCGCAATTGGTCTCTCCGCGTAGTTCAGGCTCGCATCCACCTGAATGTCCTCTAACAGCACCACTGCCGACTTGTCGGCAATACATTTCCTCAACTGCGAGACATGAAAGGTATCATGGATCTGCCCCAACTCAGCAGGTAGATCCAATCGGTAGGCTACCCTGCCTACCCTAGTAATTACCCTGAAGGGTCCAATATACCGGGGTCCCAACTTACCCCTCTTCCTGAATCGTATCACTCCTTTCCAAGGAGAGACCTTTAGGAGCACAAGGTCACCAACCTGAAACTCGAGCTCGGACCGACGCCTGTCCGCATAACTCTTCTGGCGACTCTGCGCGGTCAACAACCTCTGCCTGACCTACTGAATCTGCTCGGTCGTCTGGAGTACAATCTCCGTGCTACCCATCACCCGTTGCCCCACCTCTCCCCAGCAGATGGGGGTGCGACACATCCGCCCATACAACAGCTCAAAGGGTGGCATACCAATGCTCGAATGATGACTGTTGTTGTACGAAAACTCTGCTAGAGGTAGATATGTGTCCCAGCTCCCTCCAAAATCCAAAACACATGCTCAGAGCATATCCTCAAGCGTCTGAATCGTCCGCTCGCTCTGTCCGTCCGTCTGCGGGTGGTATGCAGTACTGAAATGCAGTCTCATACCCAACTCCTCATGAAACTTCTTCCAAAATCTGGAAGTAAAACGCACGTCTCGATCTGAAACAATCGACATCGAAACCCCATGCCGCGATACCACCTCCCTCACATATAATTCCGCCAACTTCTCCGCAAAATAGCTCTCGCTGATGGCTAGAAAATGAGTGCTCTTCATCAATCTATCCACGATCAACCAAATCGCATCAACTCCCCTCGCAGCCCGTGGCAATCTGGTGATAAAATCCATGGTAATTTGTTCCCACTTCCATTCGGGAATCTCCAGCGGCTGCAATTTTCCGTGCGGATGTTGGTGCTCGGCCTTAACCTGACGACAAGTCAGGCACCTCTCGACGAACCATGCAACATCCCTCTTCATACAGGGCCACCAATACTCTTTCCTTAGGTCCAAATACATCTTAGTAGCCCCATGATGAATCGAGAATTTCGATCGATACGCTTCCTCCATCAAGATAGTACGCGCACCGCCCACAAACGGTACCCAGATCCGACCCTGAAAAGTCATAAGTCCCTGACCATCCGTAACGAATTCCGATACCTGACCGACAACCTGCTCCCTCTTCTGATTTTCTGATCTCGCAACCTCAGCCTGAGCCCCTCGGATGGTGTCCAAAATCGGGGTCATCACCGTCAACCTCAAACAGATATCTCGCATCAGGGCACCCTCTGCCCTATGACTCCGGGCGTCGGCTATCACATTAGCCTTGCCCGGGTGGTACATGATCTCGCAATCATAATCCTCTACCACATCCAGCCATCTCCTCTGACACATATTTAGATTTAGCTGATCCATCAAGTACTTCAAGCTCTTGTGGTCCGTGTATATCGTACACCGAACCCTATACAGATAGTGACGCCAGATCTTGAGGATGAAAACCACAGCCCCCAACTCCAGATCATGGGTGGGATATCTTGTCTCATGAGGCTTTAACTGCCTCGACGCATACGCGATCACATGCCCTCTCTGCATCAACACCGCTCCCAACCCCGATATCGATGCATCACAATACACCACGAAATCCTCCATCCCTTCCGGTAATGCAAGCACGGGAGCTTCGCACAATCTCTGGCGAAGGGTCTCAAATGAGGTCTGCTGCTCCGGACCCCATGAGAAAGTAACACCCTTCCGGGTTAACTTGGTAAGTGGCACAACAATTTTGGAGATGTCCCTGATAAATCTTCGATAGTAGCCTGCCAGCCCTAAGAAGCTCCGGATCTCCATAGGTGACCTTGGCACCTCCCAACTCATCATAGCCTCGATCTTGGCCAGGTCAACCAATATCCCATTCTGGTTAACGAGATGCCCTAAGAACTGGACCTCCCGTAACCAAAAATCGCACTTGGAGAATTTGGCGAATAGCCTCTCCGATCTCAGAACTCCGAGGAGCTCTCTCAAATGCTCCTCGTGCTGCTCTCTGGTCCTCGAATACACCAAGATATCATCAATGAATACAATTATCGATCGATCCAACATCGGCCTACACACCCTATTCATGAGGTCCATGAATGTCGCGGGTGCATTGGTGAGCCCGAATGGCATCACCACGAACTCGTAATGCCCGTAACGAGTCCTAAATGCCGTTTTCTGGATATCCTCATCCCGAACTCTCATATGGTGATATCCCGACCTCAAGTCTATCTTGGAGAACCAAGACGCCCCCTGCAACTGATCAAATAGATCATCGATCCTCGGTAGTGGATAATGGTTCTTGACCGTCAACTTGTTCAGCTCCCGGTAATCAATGCACATTCGGTGTGAACCATCCTTTTTCTTGACAAAAAGGATCGGCGCTCCCCAGGGAGAGCTACTGGGACGGATGAACCCTTTCCCCAATAGCTCCTGCAGCTGTGAGGATAACTCCTGCATCTCTGGCGGCGCTAGGCGATATGGCGCCTTAGTGATAGGCGCGACCCCGGGAATCAAATCGATACGAAACTCCACTTGCCTCTTGGGAGGTACGCCCGGCAACTCCTCGGGGAACACGTCCCGAAACTCACGCACTATCGGCACATCATCCAGTGAACTTGGCCTCCCAACAGCCTCTCGTACATCCGTTACATAGGCCGCGAATCCCTTGCAGCCCTGCTGCAAGCTCCGCCTCGCTCTGGCAGCCGAACAGAATACCGAACCACCACGAGTCCCCTCGCCATAAACTGTCAGCACTCCCCCACTAGGATCTCGGATCATCACCAACTGACGCTCGCAATCTATGACAGCCCCAAAACGGCTCAACCAATCCATGCCCACTATAACACAAACATCCCTCATGGCAATCGGTATCAAGTCAATCGGAAACTCCACTCCGAAGATCTCCAGTATGCATCCACGTATCACCTCGGTAGCACATACCTCACGCTCATCGGCTATGGAAACCTGCAGAGGTCGACTCAACGCCTCCCTCGGAATACTAATGTGCCGACTAAAAGTCACAGATACGAACGACCGACTCGCACTCGAGTCAAACAACACTAATGCAGATACATAATTCACAAGAAAAGTACCTACGCATAACATATAATCATCACAATATAAACTCAGCATAAATAAATAAAGAATATGCACCTGCCACGACGTCAGGTGTTGCGCGAACCTCTTCCGTTGTCAACTGAAAGGCTCTCCCCCTAGCCTTCGGTGTTTCGGCCTTTGTTGGCCGGGTCTCAGTAGCTCGAACTGCAGGTACGGATCTCTGCACTGTCCTCTGAAGTTGGGGGCACTCGGCCTTCCGATGGCCAGTTTGGTTGCAATGGAAGCAAACCGAGAACCCCTTAGGAAAATCCCTCGCGAAATGCCCTTCCTTCCCATACTTGTAGCATACCCCAGACTTGCATGACCCATCATGGCTCTTGCCGCACTTCCCACAAGTATGGCCCCTCGAACTACTCGTCCTCGAATCAGCGGGCTTCGCCCGCTTGGCGGATGGCTGCAACTGTGCCGGTCGCCGATCACCCCTCTGAGACTCGGCTTCCTCCCTCGCCTGCGTCTCAAGCTCAATCTCCCTCTTCTGGGCATTTTCCTGGAGCTTGGCAAATGTCCGGTAAGTCGAGTTCGCCACGAACTCATGAATGTCCCTCCTCAGTATACTCAGATATCGGCTCATGCGAGCCTGCTCAGTGGACACCTGTTCCGGGAAAAACAGTGCCCGCTCATGAAACATCCTCGTAATCACTGTCACCGACTCAGTCCCCTGCTTGAGGGTCAGATACTCCTGGGCTAAGCGTTCCCTCTCCACCTGGGGAACACACTCGTCACTAAACATTGCATTAAACCTCTCCCAGGTCACTGCACTCAACTCAGCTGTCGAATAGCTCGCGGTCACAAACTTCCACCAGTCCTTCGCCCCCAAGCGAAGTTGGTTGAGTGCGAACCGCACCCTTAAGTGCTCCAGACACGAGCACGTATAGAAACACCCTTCTATGTCTGAGATCCACCTCATGGCGGCGATCGGATCGTGTGTACCATCGAACTCTGGTGGTTTCGTGTTGCTGAACTCTCGGTACAGCAACGAATCACCACCCTGGGGTCTCGCAGCAGCAACAGCTGTTGTGGCTGCAGCAACAGCAGCATCAGTCAAAGCAACGTAACGCTCGTCAAACGTCTCGATCAGTGTGGTCTTAATAGACCCAAACATCTCTGGAATCTCGGCTCTGGTGGCAGCAACCACCTCCTCATAGATGATCTGACGGATCTCCTCATCACTCACCCTACTGCCCTCGGTGGTATGGCATGTCCTGACCATGATCAATCTCTGAAATACAACATAATAACTATTAGGGACACTTTCGAGCATACTCACACTCGACAATTTAATCATCCTCAACTTCTGGTACCCCAAGGATTCTTACTTGGACTGCGCACCAATCCGGTGTCTTCAATAGTACGGGCCCAATACTATCGTCCACACCGAATCAATATACAACCCAAGTCCTCCTCCTAGGATCCCAAGTCGTAAATACTATACTCTCGCTATGCGTTGGCTACCCTCAGTAGACCTCTCACGAGCTCCTCACTGCTACCTACTCACTCTCAAAGTATCTCATAGCAGCAACAATCTCCTAGGCTAAAGCATCACAAATCAGGCTACTCTAGTCCTAATAGGAATACCTAGCCTCTCTAGCACGCACAACATAATATCTCATAACTCATAACATATAATGTAAGGGTATTTTGGGGATTCACCGTTCGGGCGATGGCTGACCGTACACACCTTCCACTCTGCTTGGTTTCAAAACCTCTTGTTCTTTTTAGAAAATTTTAGTTTTGTTTGAAAATTTCTCAAATCCTCAGTTTGAGTTCAAATACGCCCGAAGGTGCATCCGAATCCCTCAAACCAAGGCTCTGATACCAACTTGTAACAACGTAAAATTTCCAATTTAATTTTTCATTTTTAAACCACAAATGTATATCACATATCATAATCTCAAAACCATAACAACAGTGTTTTCAAACAAATCCCAAGATCTCTCTAACATGAACTCCATCGGTGTGGGTGTGTACAAGTCAAGCATTCACCTTCCCACGATCCTCGCTGGTACCTGAGACATCAAACACAACAACTGTAAGCATAAATTCTTAGTGAGTTCCCCAAAATGCCACATATCACAAATACGCCACTCAAGGCTAAACCCGGCCCTCCGGTCAAGATGTCTCAGCGGGACCCTCCAGTCCCGTAGCTCGTCGGACCCTCAGGTCCAGTCATAGCTCGTTGGGCCCTTCGGCCCGGTCAGAATCGTTGGACCCTCCGGCCCGGCCTATATAACCATACAACATACAAATAATACATAGCATGAAATCTCTAAGACAACACATAAACTCATACATAGCACATGAGACCCTCTGGTCAACTCAAAATACCTACACAAGGTAATGAATAGTGAGAAGACTCATCTCGTGTATCTTGGTAACTCGTAAATCTCGTAACTACTAGTGCTCGATCTCCCGAGCTATCGTCCTCCTACAACACAAGCATATCTCTACTTAATACCACCTTGACCCTGGCTGACTAACACTACAAAGTCAAACTAGTCAACTCTGGTCAACGGTCAATGGTCAATGGTTGACCCGACTCGCCGAGTCTGGCGTGGACTCACCGACTCCCTACGGGAACCCGTTCCCTTTGAATCTCTTCCAACTCACCGAGTCACTCACCCAAATCGGTTACTCAGCCCCTGGTTCGTAATCATTGAACAACCCGCACCAACTCGCCGAGTCTGGGAGTGGACTCGGGGAGTGCATTCCATGCACAACCCCAAACGACCTTCTGAGGTTAGATCCACTCTACTAACTCATACATCCAGTCCCCTTAAGCTTATTGACCACGTAAAGTCCAAGTCTTGGTGCTCATTAAGCATCAAATAGCTCATTAATGGTGTTTTAGCCTCAAATACATTGATCCCAACCCAAAACCTCCATGGATGCATATAAATCTTGGGCAAAGTGGTGCTCTGGACCTCTATGGGTCCAGATTCAGAGCCATAACTCGCCAAGGGACCATGAGGATACTAGATCTAGCCACAAATGGGTTCAAAAGCCCTAGATCTATATGAACATCACAATAACAAAGAAGAATTCGAAATGGTACCTCAATTGTGATGTCCTGGACCTTAGTTCTTCAAGAATCCACCCCTCTCTTGCTTCCTCTTGGCTAGATCTCCTCTTCCCTTGCTATACAATAACTCCAAGATCAACAATGGCTACTTCCCTCACTTGAATCACTCAAATGCTCTAGGATCTCACTATGGGGACTGATGAGCGCAAATGACAGCCATAAGGCCCTTTAAATAGGCCTCAAACCTGAGAATTTAGGGTTTCATTAAACAGCGCAGACTCGCCAAGTCCACCAAGGCGACTCGCCGAGTCCGGGCATCAATCCGGGTGAAAAATCGCGTCTCAACTCGGAAAGTCTACGCACCAACTCGCCGAGTCCTTCCACAAAACTCAAAATGAAAAGAATAATTAATATACCTGAAATCCCGGATGTTACAGTCCGCATGGCCAATTACAGCCTTTGGAGATTCCCCTGTGGAAGTGGGAAAAGATCTCCATGGATTTTATTACCAAGTTACCGAGGACTACACGAGGTGTCAATGCGATATGGGTGATTGTAGATCGGTTGGCGAAGAGTGCTTGCTTCCTGGCTATAAGTGAGAGCTCTTCTGCATAGAAATTGGCCGAGGTATATGTTCGAGAGGTGGTGGCACGACATGGGGTGCCAACATGAATAGTGTCATATCGGGATGTGCGTTATACTTCCAGGTTCTGGAAGAAATTTCATGAGGAGTTGGGTATCCGGCTGCATTTCAGCACTGCATACCACCCACAGACAGACGAACAGAGCGAACGGATGATTCAGACGCTCGAGGACATGCTACGCGTATGTGTTATGGATTTCGGTGGGAGTTGGGACACTAACCTGCCCTTGGCTGAGTTTTCATACAACAAGAACCATCATTCCAATATCAATATGCCTCCTTTTGAGCTTTTGTACGGGAGGAGGTGTCAGACTCCCATTTGTTGGGGAGAAGTAGGGCAGAGAGTGATGAGGAGCACTAAGATAGTGCTCAAGACAACAGAGCAAATCCAGTAGGTCAGATAGAGGTTGCTGACAACCCAAAGTCATCAGAAGATTTACGCAGACCGGAGACGTTCCAAGCTAGAGTTTCAGGTCGACAATTTTGTCCTCCTAAAAGTGTCCCCATGGAAAGAGGTGATTCGATTTAGGAAGCGGGGGCAAGTTGGGCGCTAGATATATTAGTCATTTCAGAGTGATTGCTCGAGTGGGTATGGTAGCATATTGGTTAGAGTTGCCTGCAAAGTTGAGCCAAATTCATAACACCCTCCATGTATCCCAGCTAAGGAAGTGTGTAGCCGATGAGATGGCAGTGGTCCCGTTAGAGGACATTCAGGTTGATGATAGCGTGAACTACATTGAGAAACCAGTGGCGATTTTGGATAAGAAGGTGAAGGTCTTGAGGAAAAAGGAAGTGCCTTTGCTGAAGGTTTAGTGGCAGCATCGGAGGGGATCCGAGTGGACTTGGGAGCCGGAGTCCAAGATGCATGAGCAATACCCAAAGTTGTTTCCGGAAGATGACTTCAAGGGCAAAATCTGATTCTAGTAAGGGAGAATTGTAACATCTCGACTTTCAGATATACATTAATTTTTTTTATTCATTTTATCAGGGCAGCTCGACGAGTTGAAGGCTCAAACTCGTTGAGTAGAGATTTAGTTAGTCGTGTGGATTTTAGAGCAAACTTGAAGAGTTAAAGGACCCAACTTGACGAGTTGGAGTTGTATTAGAAAACCCTAATTTTCATGGTTTGTATCCTATTTAAAGGACCTTAAGCCCTGTATTCTGCCACCCTTACCACTTTACCACCCTAAGAGAACCCTAAACGAGTTGTTATCATCAAAGAGATAAATAGATAGAGATAGAGATAGAGAGAGAGAGAGAGGGGGGCTAAGAGTGTGTGTGTGTGTGTTTTGGTGCATTCTTTGAAGGATCTTGAGGAGCAAAAGGCTTGGAACGAGAAAAAGTCTTTGGATCCGACATTTGTTCAGTGGTATCAGCCATTTCGAGGTAAAAAGGAACTATCTTGATCACCTGTTTGTTAGATCTCTCCATTGGAGATTTTATGGCCATATCTACATTCTTTTTGAGACATTTAGTCGTTTGAGCATGCTTTGAAGACGAGACTTCAGATATAGACAATACTAGGTCCCTTAGGCCTAAAGATTCAAGCTTTATCAAGCTTTGGCCAACTTCTGTGCCTTAAACCCTTTGTTGAGCCTTGGTTTGAGCTGAAGGAACTCGACGAGTTGGTTAGGGTTTTCCGTGATACCCTGGACACTGTACGAACTAGACGAGTTGGTGAGACAACTCGGCGAGTTGAGTTGGATTTTCCCAACTTTTCTGAGAACAAAAGGAACTCGACTAGTCGCATAAATGCACTCGACGAGTTGTGTAACATCCGGATTCCCAGGTATCTTATTTTATGCTTTAATATTGAGTTTTGGAGAGAGACTCGGCGAGTGGGCGCTCAGACTCGCCTAGTAGGAGCGCGGATGGTCAGACTGATTTAATGGCGGACTCGGCGTGTCCATTCGTGGACTCGGCGAGTCCACACTGTTTAATGAAACCCTAATCCCTGGGGTTTGAGACCTGTATAAAGGGGCTTATAGCCATCATTTGCGGCTACCAGACCTCTGAGAGGAACCCTTAGAGATCCAGAGCGTTTGTGAGGAAGAAGAGGTCATTCTTGATATATGTGTGGGTGTTTTTGCAAAAAGAAGGTGGCCAAGGCAAGAGGGAACAAAAGAGGGCAATATTTTGTGGATTTCTGAGGCTAGGAACTTTATTTTGAGGTATATATTTCGATCCTTCTTCAGTTTGGTGTTAATCTTTGAGAGTTAGGGTTTCTAGCCCCTATAGAGTATAAATTGTGGTGCAATTGGTCCCTTCTTGTGTTGAGACTTTGGATCTAGATCCAAAGTGGACCATAGACCATAACTCTTCGATCTTTATGAGTTTCATTGGGAGCTAAGAGCTTGGATGGCATTTTGGGGCCATTTCTTCAAATAGAGCCATTAGGTCTTTGCATGGGCATCAAGATCCAAACTTTACGTGTTTATTTTGCTTAAGGAAGCCATATCTATGGGTTATAGGAATGGATCTGACCTCAGGAGGTTATTTGAGTTTGAGCATGGCTTGAACTCGCCGAGTCCAAGAACAAACTCGGCGAGTAGGATGGGTTTTCCCCATAAATCGCACAGATGGTAACTCGCTGAGTTGGGGAAGTGACTTAGTGAGTCATTGGGATTTTGAGGTCGTGAGTTCATGGTTGAACTCATCGAGTCACAATAGTGCACTTGGTGAGTCTGGTCAAAGGGTTGACCATTGACTTTTGTTGACTTTTAGGGATTGGTCAACTTTAGAGTATTTGAGCCTTAAGATGGGTAAAATGGTCTTTTACCCTCCCGAGAGTGCCAAGAGAGGGAATGGTCTAGCCTTGGGAAATGTGTAGATGGCGCGTGTTTATTTCTTATGACTAAACGGAGGCTAGATCCTATTTCACAGAGTCCGAGATTTTCGAGTTACCGAGTTAGACGAGGTGAGTCTTCTCACTATACGTTACCTAGAGTGGTATTATGCTTTGACCGGAAGGTCTTATGTGCTATGTATGAGATTGTGTGCCATATATGCAATTATGTTATATGTGTTGTATGTATGATATATAATTGTATAGACCGAGCCGGAGGGTCCAACGAGACAGACCGGGCCGGAGGGCCCAACGAGCTATGACCGGACCAGAGGGTCCAACGAGCTACGAGACCAGAAGGTCCCACTGAGACACATCGACCGGAGGGTTGTACAGTAGCCTCGAGTGGTGTATGTGTTGTATGTGGTATTTTGGGGGACTCACTAAGCATTTATGCTTACAGTTGTTGTGTTATGTGTTTCAGGTACTAGCGAGGACCGTGGAAAGGCGCTGGCGTGACCCGTACACACAAGAAGGGATTTGATTTTTGTGATCTTGGGATATGTTATGATTTGATAACTAAGGTTGAATACTTTTGAGAATATTTTTATATGAATTTGGTTGTTGAAAAATGAAAATTTTGTTTTGAAAATCTCGTCGTTACAAGTTGGTATCAGAGCCTTGGTTTGAGGGATTCGGATGCACCTTCGGGCGTATTTGTACTCAAACTGAGGATTTGAGAGATTTTTTTAAAGTAAAACAAGTTTTTAAAAGAGTAAAAGGTTTAAAAAGAGAAGAGCAGAGCAATGTGTACGGTCATCTAGCGCCCGAACGGTGAATCCCTAAAATACCCTTACATTATGTGTTATATGATATATTATGTTATGCATGCTAGAGTAGGCTGTATATTCATATTAGGACTAGAGTGCCCTAATTTGTGATGCCTTAGCCTAGGAGATTACTGTTGCTATGAGATGCCTTGAGAGTGTGTAGGTAGCAGTTAGGAGCTCATGAGAGGTCTATCGGGGGGTAGCCAATGCATAGCGAGAGTAGAGTACTTACGATCCGGGATCCAAGGAGGAGGATTTGGGGTGAATGCTGATGCGGTGGGGTCAGTAGCATAGGGCCCGTACTACTGAAGACACCGGGTCAGTGAACAGTCCAAGTAAGAATCCTTTGGATATTCGAGGACGAGTAGGGTTGCATTATCGAGTTCGAGTATGCTCGATCGAGTCTCTGATATTTTTATGTTGTATTTCAGAGACATCATGGTTGGGACACGACACACACCTGGGAACAATGGTGTCAGCGATGAGGAGATCCTTCGATTGATTCATGAGGAAGTGGCTGCTGCCATCCGGGCTGAGATTCCAGAGATGTTCGGGGACATCAAGACCACATTGATTGAGACCTTTGACGAGCAGTATGCAGCAGTGACTGAGGCTGCGGCTGCTGCAGCTACTGCTGTTGTTGCTGCTGCCAGACCTCAGGTAGGTGACTCGTTGTTATTTTGGGAGTTCAGCAACACGAAGCCACCAGAGTTCGATGGGACGCAGGACCCGATTGCTGCGATGAGATGGATCTCTGACATCGAGGGATGTTTCTACACGTGTTCTTGTCCGGAGCACTTGAGGGTACGGTTCGCTCTGAACCAGCTCCGCTTGGGAGCGAAGGATTGGTGGAAGTTCGTGACGACGAGCTTCACTTTGGCAGAGATTTCTGAGGTGACCTGGGAGAAGTTCGCTGCCATGTTCAGAGACAAGTATGTTCCCCCAATGGAGAGGGAACGGTTGATTCAGGAGTTCTTGACCCTCAAGCAGGGTGTTAATTATATTACAGTTGTTACCAGAAAGTTTCATGAGAGGGCGATGTTTAGCCCTGAGCAGGTGTCTACCGAGCAGGCTCGCATGAGCCAATATCTGAGTGTTCTGAAGAGAGATATTCGGGAGTTCGTGGTGAACTCGACTTATCAGACATTTGCCAAGCTCCAGGAAAATTCCCAATAGAGGGAGATTGAGCTGGAGACTCAGGCCAGGGAGGAGGCCGAGTCACAGAGAATGGATCGATGGCCGGCTCAGTCTCAGCCGGCAGCCAAGCGGGCTAAGCCTGCTGATTCGAGATCTAGGAGCGCGAAGGACCGCACTTGTGGGAAGTGAGACAAGAGTCATGAGGGTTCGTGAAGGGCAGGAGTATGCTACAAGTGCGGGAAGGAGGGGTATATCGCGAGGGATTGCCCCAAGGGGTTTTATGTAAGCTTCCATTGCAACCAGACCGGCCACCGGAAGGCCGAGTGCCCACAGCTACATTAGGGATCGACACAGGGATCTGTGCCTACGGCTAGGGCTACCGAGCTTCAGCCTGTGAAGGCCGAGGCACCAAAGGCTCGTAGGAGAGCCTTCCTGTTGACAGTGGAGGAGGTCCGCACAACACCCGACGTTGTGGTCGGTACTTTTCTTGTGAATTCTATACCTGCCTTAATGTTATTTGACTCGGGAGCGAGTCGATCTTTTGTGTCATTAGCGTTTATTCGTCATATTAGTATTTATCAAGAGGCTTTTGAGTCGACCTCTGCGAGTTTCTATAGCTAACGAGCGAGTAGTGTATGCCACGAAGGTGATTCTTGGATGTAGACTTGAGATCTTCGGTGTGGGGTTCCCGATCGATCTAATCCCTATTGCGATGGGGAACGTATCTGTCACAGTGGGCATGGATTGGTTGAGCCAATTTGGAGCTATTATAGACTGTGAGTGTTAGCTGGTGACGATTCGAGACCTTAGTGAGGGAGTACTTACGGTGCACGGTGAGGGTACCCGTCCTGAGTTAGCATTTTGTTCGGCTGCTAGGGCGAGACAGAGTTTGCAGCAGGGTTGTAGGGGATTTGTGGCTTATATGATGGACACGCGAGTGGCAGCTGGGAGGCCAAGTTCAATTGATGAGGTCCCGATTATGCGGGAGTTCACTGATGTTTTCCCCGAGGAGTTGTCGAGTGTGCCTCCCGAGATGTAGGTGGAGTTTCGTATTGACTTGGTGCCAGGGGCGGCACCTATTGCCAAGGCACCCTATCGCCTTGCGCTCCCTGAGATGTAGAAGTTATCCTCGCAGCTTCAGGAGCTATTGGGGAAGGGGTTTATCAGACCGAGTAGCTCACCTTGGGGAGCGACGATCCTTTTTGTCAATAAGAAGGATGGTTCACACCGGATGTGTATTGATTACCGGGAGTTGAACAAGTTGACGGCCAAGAAACGTTATCCGTTGCCGAGGATCAACGATCTGTTCGATTAGTTGCAGGGAGCGTCCTGGTTCTCCAAGATAGACTTGAGGTCGGGATATCATCAGGTGAGGTTCGGGATGAAGATATCTAGAAGACAACTTTCAGGACTCGTTACGGGCATTACGAGTTCGTGGTGATGCCTTTCGAGCTCACCAATGCACCAGTAACATTCATGGATCTCACGAACAGGGTGTGCAGGCCGATATTGGATCGTTCGGTGATCGTATTCATCGATGATATGTTGCTGTATTCGAGATCCAGAGAGCAGCATGAGGAGCATTTGAGGGAGATCCTCAGAGTTCTGAGATCGGAGAGGCTTTACACCAAAATCTCCAAGTGTTATTTTTGGTTACGGGAGGTCCAGTTCCTAGGGAACCTCGTTAACCAGAAGGGGATATTGGTTGATCCGGAAAAGATTGAGGCGGTGATGTGTTGGGAGGTGCCGAGGTCACCTACCGAGATCAGGAGTTTCCTTGAGTTGGCTGGTTATTATCGGATATTTATCAAGGATTTCTCTAAGATCGTCGTGCCACTCACCAAGTTGACCCGGAAGGGTGTTGCTTTTTCATGGGGTCCGGAGCAACAGACCTCATTTGAGACACTTTGCCAGAGATTGTGCGAAGCTCCGGTGCGAGCACTCCCGAAAGGGATGGAGGGTTTTATGGTGTACTGTGATGCATCAATATTAGGGTTGGGAGTGGTGCTTATGCAGAGGGGGCATGTGATAGCATATGCATCGAGAAAGCTGAAACCTTATGATTTGATGGTATCCCACTCAAGATCTAGAATTGGGGGCAGTGGTGTTCGCCCTCAAAATCTGGTGTCACTATCTGTATGGGGTTCAGTGTACTATATACACAGACCACAAGAGTTTGAAGTACTTGATGGATCAGACCAACCTGAATATGCGCCAGAGGAGATGGTTGGATGTGGTAAAGGATTACGACTGCGAGATCCTGTACCACTCGGGCAAGGCTAATGTTGTAGCCAATGCCCTGAGCTGTAGGGAGGAGGGCCCCCCGATACGAGATGTTTGCATGAGATTAACAGTGAAGACCCCGGTGTGGGACATCATTCGAGGGGCCCAGGCGGAGGCCGTGAGATCGGAGAACCGCAAGAGGGAGCGAGTGGTCGGGCAGGTATCGGAGTTTGTTACCGATAATCGAGGACTTATGACCTTTCAAGGTCGGGTTTGGGTACTGTTTATGGGCGGAACGCGTACCGTCTTGATGGAGGAGGCACATAGATTGAAGTTATCGATCCACATCGGGGCCATTAAGATGTATTTGGACCTGAAGAAAGAGTATTGGTGGCCCTGTATGAAAATGAATGTTGCATTGTTTGTAGAGAGGTGCTTTACCTGTCCCAAGGTTAAGGCCGAGCACCAGCGTCCGCATGGTAAGTTGCAGCCGCTAGAGCTTCCTGAGTGGAAGTAGGAACAGATCACCATAGATTTTATCACCAAATTGTCGAGGACTGCCACGGGTTTCGATGCAATTTGGGTGATTGTGGACAGGTTGACGAATAGCGCTCACTTCCTTGCCATCAGTGAGAGCTCTTTGGCGGAGAGGCTGGTAGAATTATACGTTAGGGAGGTGGTATCGCGGCATGGAGTACCAATCTCGATCGTCTCAGATCAAGATGTGCATTTCACTTCCAGATTCTGGAAGAAATTTCATGAGGAATTGGGTATGAGGCTGCATTTTACTACCGCATATCACCCACAGACCGACGGGCAGAGCGAGCAAATGATTCAGACACTTGAGGACATTCTTCGGGGATATGGACTAGATTTCGGCAGGATTTGGGACACGTATTTGCCCTTGGCTGAGTTTTCCTATAACAATAGCCATCATTCGAGCATTAGTACGCCACCCTTTGAGTTGTTGTATGGAAGGAGGTATCGGACCCCCATTTGCTAGGGAGAGGTAGGGCAACGTGTGATGGGTAGTACAGAGATAGTGCTTCAGACGATAGAGCAGATACAACGGGTCAGGTGGAGGTTATTAACCACTTAGAGTCACCATAAGAGTTATGTGGATAGGCGTCGGTCGGAGCTCGAGTTTCAGGTAGGGGATTTTGTGCTCCTGAAAGTGTCTCCTTGGAAGGGAGTGATCCGTTTCAGGAAGAGGGGCAAGCTGGGGCCCCAGTATATTGGGTTGTTTAGGGTAATCGCGAGGGTGAGCAGAGTAGCATATCGTTTGGAGTTACCTGCGGAGTTAGGTCAAATTCATGACACCTTCCATGTATCGCAGTTGAGGAAGTGTGTGGCCGATGAGTCGGCAGTGGTACCGTTAGAGGATATCCAGGTGGATGCGAGTCTGAACTACATTGAGAGACTGGTTGCGATTATGGATCGGAAGATAAAGGTTTTTAGGAACAAGGAGGTGCCCCTCATGCAGGTCCAGTGGCAATATTGGCGGGGGTCTGAGCTGACTTGGGAACCGGAGTGGGAGATGCGTGAGCAACATCCAGAGTTGTTTGCGAAATGAGACATCAAGGACGAAGTCTGATTCTAGTGGGGAAGAATTGTAACATCCGTACTCCCAGGTATCTTATTTTATGCTTTAATATTGAGTTTTGGAGAGAGACTTGGCGAGTAGGCGCTCAGACTCGCCGAGTAGGAGCGCGGATGGTCAGACTGATTTAATGGTGGACTCGGCGAGTCCATTCGTGGATTAAGCGAGTCCACACTGTTTAATGAAACCCTAATCCCCAGGGTTTGAGACCTATTTAAAGGGGCTTATAGCCACCATTTGCGGCTATCAGACCCCTGAGAGGAATCCTTAGAGATCCAAAGCGTTTGTGAGGAAGAAGAGGTCATTCTTGACTTTTGTGTGGGTGTTTTTGCAAAAAGAAGGTGGCCAAGGCAAGAGGGAACTAAAGAGGGCGATATTCTGTGGATTTCAGAAGCTAGGAACTTCATTATGAGGTATATATTTTGATCCTTCTCTCAGTTTGGTGTTAATCTTTGAGAGTTAGGGTTTCTAGCCCCTTTAGAGTATGAATTGTGGTACAATTGGTCACTTCTTGTGTTGAGACTTTGGATCTGGATCCAAAGTAGTCCAGAGACCATAACTCTTCGATCTTTATGAGTGTTATTGGGAGCTAAGAGCTTGGGATGGAATTTTGGGGCCATTTATTCAAATAGAGCCATTAGGTCTTTGCATGGGCATCAAGATCCAAACTTTATGTGTTTATTTTGCTTAAGGAGGCCAGATCTATGGGTTAGAGGAACGGATCTGACCTCAAGAGGTCATTTGAGTGTGAGCATGGCTTGAACTCGCCGAGTCCAAGAACAGACTCGGCGAGTAGGATGGGTTTTCCCCATAAATCACACAGATGGTAACTCACTGAGTTGGAGAAGTGACTCAGTGAGTCATTGGGATTTTGAGGTCGTGAGTTCATGGCTAAACTCGCTGAGTCACAATAGTGCACTCGGCGAGTCTGGTCAAAGGGTTGACCATTGACTTTTGTTGACTTTTAGGGATTGGTTAACTTTAGAGTATTTGAGCCTTAAGAGGGGTAAAATGGTCTTTTACCCTCTTGAGAGTGCAAAGAGAGGGAATGGTCTAGCCTTGGGAAATGTGTTGATGCCAAGTGTTTATTTGTATGATTAGGTGGATGCTAGATCCTATTTCATGGAGTCTGAGATTTCCGAGTTATCGAGTTACACGAGGTGAGTCTTCTCACTATACATTACCTAGAGTGGTATTATGCTTTGACCGGAAGGTCTTATATGATATGTATGAGATTGTGTTCCATATATGCGATTATGTGCTATGTGTTGGATGTATGATATATAATTGTATAGACCGGACCGGAGTGTCCAACGAGACAGATGGGGCCGGAGGGCCCAAAGAGCTATGACCAGACCAGAGGGTCCAACGAGCTACGAGACCGGAAGGTCCCGCTGAGACACATCGACTGGAGGGTCGTACAGTAGCCTCGAGTGGCGTATGTGTTGTATGTGGTATTTTGGGGGACTCACTAAGCATTTATGCTTACAGTTGTTGTGTTATGTGTTTCAGGTACTAGCGAGGACCGTGGAAAGGCGCTGGCGTGACCCGTACACACAAGAAGGGATTTGATTTTTGTGATCTTGGGATATGTTATGATTTGATAACTAAGGTTGAATACTTTTGAGAATATTTTTATATGAATTTGGTTGTTGAAAAATGAAAATTTTGTTTTGAAAATCTCGTCGTTACAAGTTGGGTCAACATGAATTGTTGACTCGAGTGTTGAATTTCGTTGACTTTTAGGGTTTAGTCATGTTATGGATTATGGAGACTGTGACATCCCCATTTTCACGGCTAGAAAAGACCGATTTTGTTTATGCTTTATAAAAATCAGAGTATCTCTTTTAATAAAAACGTTGCGGAATTTGTTCCCAGTAAAACATGATAAATACGTTATCAAAACATTTCCGAGGAAAAATATTTTTATTGATTTTAAAACATTTGGGAGTCATCATCAATACGAAAACATAAGCATAAACAGAACTTGCATTCATATCGCTAGTGATTTACATCTCCTTAATCTCTCAGTGTAATGTGACATCATAACAACACCTGTGATATAAATAAACTCAGTGGGTCAGGTTGGGAAACCTGGTGAGTACTTAGGGTTTTCAACCCACAATAATATAATTATTATGTTTAAATAATCAAACAATCAACCCAAATACCCACCCCCATTATCTTCCTTACTCTTAAGAGTCTACCCTAAGAGTCATTTATCCTGCATTCGTTCATTCTGAAGTCCTTCGCTTCCAGGGTTATAGGACTGACACTAAATTCATAGCTGCCAATGCTCGTTCGTAAAGCACTAATTCCATAGCTGCTGGGTACTAAATCCATAGCTACCAGTGTTTATCTAATAGGTACTAAGTCCATAGCTACCAATTCCTAACATGTACTAACTCCATAGCTACCAATGTTTGTCCAATAGGCACTAAGTCCATAGCTGCCGATGTTATTTATTAGGCACTAAGTCTATAGTTGCGAATGTTTACTCACATCATCTTTTATCTCTCATCATTCATCTACCCATGTTATACCCAACATATTTGTATATATAAAATATGTATACGATTTAAATCATTTAAAACATGTATAAAAACGTTCATCAAGCATAAACAACAAATATTCAGATAATATGCACACATAGCACGTAGTTTATATAAAATACTTCATATCTATGTGTAAGATGAAAGTAACTATGCACTCACCTGAGAAGGTGGTGACTCGGTACTTGGACAACGCTTCGTTTACTTTAAAATAATTTCTTTCGACGAAACTTACAAGGGGATTTTAACTAGGAGTCGGGCTCTGCAAGGGCAGAACTTCGTCGCTGAATCTTTCTAAGAAAGACTTGTGCAGCGCTTCAACGCTCACCTTACTATACTAAAAACTACAGAAAGAGAAGTCGAATCACGAGGGACCGAAATGCTCGGGGGATAAGGAGAGAAAGACTCTTGAATCAAGAGAATGGTGTCAGAAATATGAGATCCCAAGACTCTTATTTATACTAATTGAATTTTCAAAAACTATCCTCCATAATTACTTAATGACCTTTTAGTTCTATAAACAACTAAACACCCCTCTACAATTCTATTTTAAATGGATTTAATGATATTTGTACTAAACTAATGTCGAAAGTACTCAACATTAGTCTTATAATGACCGCATCGTCGATACCTTTCTAATGATATATACATATGTATATATATGTGTACGTATATATGATTTATACTTTATTTTAATACGTAAATATGCTATTATAATTTGTAACTTGTTCATAAGAACTCCATTTTTGATGTTATTTATATCCACACGTAGGTGGAGACATACTCTACAACTTTCGTTTGGACTCCGTCGGCTAATTTTGACTTTATTTTTAAAGTTATATTTTTAACAGACCGGGACAGGATTGGTCCATTAAAATCTCATAACCTCTTCATCCGATGTCCATTTTCGTCTGTCTTTTTATCGTTACGCTACTAATAAAGAGATCTTCGATTCTCGTTTAGGTTGTGTCGGCTAAAAACCGCTTGATCTAATACTCGAACTTCGGGTTGTATACCGCTAAGCCGAAACTTCGAAAAATCATAACTTCCTCATACGAAGTCAGATTTAGGTGTTCTTTTTATGGAAACTCGCAGGTTAACATATTCTACGACTTTCATTTAGATTACTAAGGCTAACAGTCGCTCTATCATAAATTCATTTTTTTACGTCTCTCGGTGCCGTGCTGGTTTTGTCGTGACACTTCGACGGGCCATAACTTCTTGTTATAACTCGGATTTCAGTGTTCTTTGTATGTACGGAACCCTTGAGACATATTCTACAACTTGTTTAAGATTATTTATTATAAATAATCTTTTGTCGAAAAGTCGTTTTCGACCCCTATTATCTCTAAATTGACTAGCCCGGATCTACGGGTGTTACAGAGACCATGGAGAGGTAAAATGGTCTTTCACCCTTTCCTAGAGTTAGTAAAGGAATAGTTTAACATCCTTGGAGTTGTTATTATAAATTTTTAATTAAAAATGATTATGATATATGCAGGTGGAGTCTAGACCTACCATTGAGTACGAGACATACTTACTTACTTACGAGGTGAGTCTTCTCCCTATACTTACCTGAGTGGTAATACTGTGTGATCGGAGGGTCTTATTTGAGTTATTAACCGGAGGGTCTTATACTATTATGTGCTTATACTGAGTTATGTGATATCATGCATTTTTTTTCTTTGTGATTTGTGTTGTATATTATTTGTGTGCCTTTTTGAGTTAGGACCGGAAGGTCCAAACCGAGTTGTGAGATCGGAGGGTCTTCACTAAGATACCAGACTGGAGGCTCCGACCCGAGCTGTTAGGCCGGAAGGTCTTCACTGAGACACATGACCGGAGGGTCCTTATCGAGATATAGCCATGAGAGGCTAATTATTTGTGAGTGGTGTCTTGGGGAACTCACTAAGCTTTGTGCTTACAATGTTGTGTGAAATGTGTTTCAGGTACCTCTCAGGATCGCGTGAAGGCACCGGCATGATTGTACACACCAACTAGAGATTATGTTTTGAGGATTTTGGGATAGTGTCAAACATTTTATTGTCTTGTGTTTTGAACAACTTATAAAATTGGGTTTGAGAAATGTGAAACTATGTTTTTGTGTGGTTTTAAAATGAAAATTTTGTTTGAAAGTTTAGAGTGTTACAATATCATGGTATATAGATATTGCTATGTTGTAGTGATTTGTTAGATTTGTATGGTTATCTGTTTGTTGGTTTCTGTTGTATATGTCGATATAATGTGGGTGGGTTAAGGTTGCACTGGTTTTTGTTGTTGGCAAACAAACTTGGGAAATCCAATCGGGAGATCATGGGCCAGAGTGGCAATCCAACCGAGAGGTTGTGGGCTAGGGTAATCCAACCGGTAGGTTGTGGACCCAACATGCATATGTATATTGTTTGGTTGTGTGTGGTACTTTGGGGAACTCACTAAGCTTTGACTTATAGTTTAAATGTTATGTTTTAGGTACTTATGATGATCGAGGCATGGCGAAGACTTGATTGTGTACATCCTTCAAATTTTATGAGATTTGATCTTGGGTTACTCTAATTTGTGATTTTGACACTTTGAAAACTATGTTTTGTAAACAATTATGGTTTTGGTTGGTTTTGAAAAATAAAAATTTTATCTGGATTTTTGGGATGTTACACATCTTGATGCATGACATGCAATATGATATACCTAATGTTTCAATAGAAGACATCATTATGGTACTGACACATTGTTATTACAATTGGGCAGTAAATAATGACCATTACTTCAAAGTAACAATGACAAGAGGATACACATCCCTATCATTATACAATAGTAGAATCGTTCAAGTTGTCGTTATACAAATCATGGATTATCTCGTATTAGAATTGAATAAACATGTGCACTTAATTTATTTGTTTTTATTGTATTGTTAAAAATTGTTATGTTTAGATGATTGTTAATGAGTTATCATATATTTTCTAGTATATTTGAAGTGCAACTATGATGAAACATTTTCTACCATTAATCTTGATCAAATCCTTTGTGAAAAACCACTTGGATCTTCACTTAAACTCTTTGTCTTCACCCTTTCAACCGATCACTAGAAAACACAACCAATAGTTCTCCACAACATAACTCTTCGATCAAAATTCCTCACCCTTCTGATACCTTGACTAACTTTCTAAAATGTCTTTTGGACCCATCCCGAGTAAACGAATGACAACCCGCTTTAACTTTACCTTGAAGAACATCCTCATTTAACTCTACTACTAAAGACCCACAACCATGTTGAAAATTCTCATGACTACTTTTCTTGTCTAACTCCTTCATACCAATTTGATCAACATACTTTCCAATATTCGATACCACTTCACAATTGCCATTTTCCACCCGTTTGGAGATACCTTTCACCTTTTCCACCATACCCGAAGAACCATCTTTTGAACCATCTACTTTATCTCGAATCTTGTATCCGACTAAATAACCACCTCTTAGAAGAGGACCAAAACCGGCATCCCTTGACACTACCACCATACCGTCTCTCAACCTTCTTTTCCTTTTACATATACACAATTGCACCTTCACTTGTGAGCATCTTTCTGAAAAAGTGAAAACCACATTTTGTTCCTTTAACAACGCCCACACATTGAACCCAAACTTGACATGCCATAGAACATTCTTTGTAAAACATGTCAATTTACCACTTGAAGAACCACTATCTATGCTGTCAAATAACCAAGGTCGTTGCAACTTTCTTTCACCAAAACGACTCAATTTCATTCCTCCTTTGAACTAGTGACTATTTCTGCAACGCCCTCTTTTGATCAATTAAACATTGTGAAAACCTTGATTGATCCAACACCTAATCGCATACAATTCACCCCTTTCGATTAATCACAAAAAATTGTTACCTAAGAACAAACCAAACTCCACTTTTTTAACATAAAACTCACTAAGGACTTTTATTGAACACCTTATCTGCAATCTTATAAACTCCACCTCAACACAAAAGTTCTTTTTGGAGGGACTATATATTTTCAATTCAAACTCCCAAATAACCACAAATCAATAAAACAAAATGAATTGAAATTACTGAACTTGCCATTTTGTAGTTTGATTATTTCTTTCCCTAGAAAACTCTCCAAGAAACGCACCACTTTATGTGAAATTGAACAACTCTTGTTGCTATGTCTTTGATCAAAAACCGTTGTGAAAACTCACTTGAATATTCACCCAAACCTTTGACTGATCATCGGAAAACACAACTAATAATTCACAAACACATTCCACCATTGGATAAAACTCCTTCCATGATGGTTTAATACCAATTTGTTGTGCAACTATGATAAAATGTTTTCTACCCTTGATCTTGATCGAATCCTTTGTGAAAACCTCCTTGGATCTTCACCCAAACCATTTTGTTGTGCAACTCCAATAAGATGATTTCTATTCTATCATTGATATTGATCGAATCCTTTGTGAGAATGAGATTTCTTATTTCATATGTAGTTGTGTATATGTTCATAGAGTTTTTTAAGTTACAGTTTCCATTATTCTTTTGTGAAATAAAAAATCTCATTTTTGTTTTATCTTTCTTTACAATTATTTTCATAAGTGAGAATATTCATGTCTAAACAACCTGGCAGGAAGTCTTTTAGAAAGGTCATCTATATAGTTATATGTTACTTTTTAAGGAAGTTCATCACGTGATAGTTTTATTTTTATTTTTTTGCTTTTGGAATAAGATATGTTCGAAGCTTGTATACGTTTGTTGCTACAAACATGATTTTTGTGTGGAGATCTCACATTATATATATGCATAAATTTTAGATTATTTATACAAATTTCCAGATGCGTCTTTCTTTTTTTCCAAACATAAAAATGCACTATTTTGTTGTAAAAAAATAAGATTGAAAAGTGACTGCAAACTTTAACGAAATCGAGGGATCTTTTTGTAATTTACTCATTAATTAAACAAAGTCTTGGAGAGAGATCAATCAATCAATATTAAGATTGTCGTGTCCCCCATCTCTCTACGAGAGCCACACAAGAAATCGCTCCCTTCGACTTCGATCTAAACACAGCACAAATCGAAGGCGTCTCTTTCAAAACCCTCCCTCCATCGGATCAATCTACCCTCCTCACACGTCAAATCTGCTTCCTCTTCCTCTTGGTCGTGGTTGTGGTTGTGGTCGATCACCATCAACCAACTTAACTAATCGAAGGACAAGTAAGACTATTGTTTTTCTAATATTCATCGTTTCCTTTCAAATTCAGTAAATCTATATCTGTACGTGATTTGATTGCGTTCTGCGTCTACAGTGGTATCCAGATCCACGTACTTGTATGTTTGTTGGTTATGAAATCTGGCAGTCTTATTGTTATTGATTTCTGAATAATCGATAGATGTGTAGGTTTATTTTTTCCCCTCATTTCATTGGATCAATCGGTAATCGTAAATTGGAATAAAAATACTTGGATCGAATAATCGATGGGAACATTCTCTATCATATGCTTGAATGGAGTTTGATGCGAATTAGACATAATTACAATATGATTCAACGAAAATTTGTTTTCCTCATGCCTATGTCTAATTGTCTATTTAGATCTCATTTTTGTTTCTCATCCGACGTTTTTTAAGTTAGCGCTCTTATAATTTGATCCGCATTATTGGATTTTAAAGTACGGATTGGGCATGGACCTAGAGTCTTGGACTTGCTTGAGTGAGCTATAAGACGGTTTATTTTTGGGAATTTCAGCCTTTTAACTTTTTTTTTTCTTTCCAATTTTTAAAATTCTGTTCTATAGGCTCTTTTATAGCTGAATATGGGGGTTACGAAAAACACTACCAGCATGGAGGAGGCAACACTTGAAATTGGAATGGGTAAGCTTGTGTTACAATCTCAACATGTCTTTTTCCCCTTCTTGAGTTTAATGGAAACTGAAATGCTGTAAGATCTTTAACTTCTATATGTAAGTATCATTGATTGTGCATGATTACTGAACTCACTACTATGCAGAATATAGAACTGTCTCTGGAGTTGCTGGACCACTAGTTATCCTTGATAAAGTGAAGGTTAGTTTCCATTCTTTTCATTTCTTCTTTCTCTCACTCTCTTATTTTGCCCATAGATATTCAAACATTTATACATGTTATACTTATATATCTGTAATTCTGCATACAAACTACTGATAAACATGTGGGCATTCCTCTTTACTTTATTCACAGGGACCAAAGTATCAAGAGATTGTCAATATTCGTTTAGGTGATGGTTCAACCAGACGTGGTCAGGTCTTGGAAGTTGATGGAGAGAAAGCTGTTGTCCAGGTGATCAGTTGTATAATTTATTTTGATTGTATGATAAACAATCTGCTTATCATTTATCCGTATCTATGGTTCTATACTTGTCTGCATTTATGATGAAACAAATATTCATTTAATTGACCAGGTTTTCGAAGGAACATCTGGCATTGACAATAAATTCACAACTGTTCAGTTCACTGGGGAGGTACACACAACATCCATTTTATGTCTTTTTTTATCTTTTTGCCAAATGAAATCTTACTTTCCAAAAATACAATTACAGGTCTTAAAAACTCCTGTTTCAATGGATATGCTTGGGCGCATATTCAATGGCTCTGGGAAGCCAATTGATAATGGCCCTCCCATTTTGCCAGAGGCCTACCTTGATATTTCTGGTAATAGCAACATACTTTGAACCCACATCAAAACAAAACCCAAAAACCATAATTAACTAAACTTTTTGTAATATGTTGTTATTATTATTTCAGGAAGTTCTATCAATCCTAGTGAGAGAACATATCCAGAAGAAATGATCCAGACTGGTATCTCCACAATTGATGTGATGAATTCAATTGCTAGAGGACAAAAGATTCCTTTGTTTTCTGCTGCTGGTCTTCCTCACAATGAGATTGCTGCTCAAATCTGTCGTCAAGCTGGTTTAGTCAAGCGATTGGAAAAGACTGAAAACTTGCTTGAGGTATTATTACAAGAAATAGCAACGTACTTTACTTTAAAAAAAAAAAAATCAATTTAGACAATCAATTTACTTTCCTTTTTTACCCATAGTAGCAATCTACATACATTTCTTTACCCCTAATAGCAAAATGTAAGTATGTTGCTATTATAGGTGAAAAGAAAATAATACTTTGTTGTTTTTTGTGGTTCTCGTTTTTTACTCCAAAGTGAATTTTATGTGATTTTAGCAGTCGGGTGGAGAAGAGGACAACTTTGCCATTGTTTTTGCAGCCATGGGAGTGAACATGGAGACTGCACAGTTTTTCAAACGTGATTTTGAGGAAAATGGCTCCATGGAAAGAGTGACACTTTTTCTAAATCTTGTAAGTGTTTTGATTAAGTTTATTATTATTATTATTAATATCATCAAATGATGCTTATTTTTTGACATTATTTTAATATATACAGGCCAATGACCCTACAATTGAGCGTATCATCACTCCCCGTATCGCTTTGACAACAGCAGAATATTTGGCATATGAATGTGGGAAACATGTTCTTGTTATCTTAACAGATATGAGTTCTTATGCTGATGCTCTTCGTGAGGTAATCAATCTTTTTCATGTTATCTGAAATACAGTATATATTTAAGTATTTATATTATTCAATTTTTATGTGTTTTATCAGGTGTCTGCTGCTAGAGAGGAAGTGCCTGGAAGGAGAGGGTATCCTGGGTATATGTATACTGATCTGGCAACTATCTATGAGCGTGCTGGAAGAATTGAAGGCCGAAAGGGCTCCATCACACAGATTCCAATTTTGACTATGCCCAATGATGGTATGTATCATTTTGTATGATGGAATGGAATCACAAAAGAATGGAATAGGTCATTACATTCCATTATCATGTTTGCTTGCTTTGAGGAAATGGGACAAGTCATTCAATCATGTTGTTTGTTATGTACACATAAAAAAGTAAATGAAATCAAATTGTTAAATAAAGAAAAAGTTATTGTTTTAGAAAAATAAATTTTAATCCAATAAAAATATACCGCTAAGTAAATTACAGGTGAACATATTTTATGTCGTTTGAAATATATATTATATGTATTATAAATAGTCAGAAAAGTTTATCTGTAACTGTAAAAGGATTGCTTACACATATTAAAAGATTAAATAAAATTTAATACCATGAAATCTTTAGTTACTTTTGGAAATAACAAAAAATAATTTAATTGAAGTTTGAACAAAAAAAAAAAAAGAATAAAAATCAGCCATGAGAAGGAATGACATTCCATGATTTCTTCATTCCATCATAGTGCTCCATCCCATTCCCTCTTTGATTACTTAGGGAAGTTACTTGTTATTTTTTTTCTTTTTCCTTTTTCTACTTGGATACTAATTAGTAATTACTCCTTGAATTAATCAGATATTACACATCCCACCCCTGATCTTACGGGTTATATTACTGAAGGACAGATATACATTGACAGGCAGCTCCACAACAGACAGGTTAGATGATCATGGAGTTTTATTTGTGATGCTTGATTGGTTTTCTTTTATTAAACCTAAAACTGATAAATGAAAAGTCTATTGATATGATGATTTAAAAAAAAAATGACAGATTTACCCTCCAATCAATGTGCTTCCATCCCTATCTCGATTGATGAAGGTAAGCCTAAACCTCTTGTTTATCACGACTAAATAAACCATGAGGGCTTTTTTGGTAATTAGAGGTTGTATGAATGATTTACAGAGTGCTATTGGTGAAGGGATGACTCGTAGGGACCATTCTGATGTCTCCAATCAGGTCAAGATTCTTTTTTCTCTCATATAATATAATAAATATACCCCTTAAAAAATTCAAAACTCCATATTGTATAGATGAATGACAGTTTTACCCTTATATTGTTGTTATATTCACAGCTATATGCAAACTATGCCATTGGTAAAGATGTCCAGGCCATGAAGGCAGTGGTTGGAGAAGAAGCTCTCTCTTCTGAGGATCTGGTGAGTTTCTCTCTTTCTGTGATAAATTACAAGGGACTAAAGTCGACAAACGTGATAGTTGTTCACTAAAACTGAAAATTTTATATTATTTTCAGCTGTACTTGGAATTTTTGGACAAATTTGAGAGGAAATTTGTGGCACAAGGAGCTTATGACACACGAAACATCTTCCAGTCACTGGACTTGGCATGGACACTTCTGAGAATCTTCCCCCGTGAGCTTCTCCACCGTATTCCCGCCAAGACCCTCGATGCCTTCTACAGCCGTGAGGCAACCAACTGAAAGGAAAGGAGTAGTTATTTGTTGGACGACCTTTTTATCCATGAAATAAGAAAAAGGTTTTTTGTTTTTGTTTTTTTTTATTTGTCTGTGGTTTGATTTATTATGTTGAAAAGGCCTCGGCTAATGATTCTTTTGCATAAGAGGCAGGGGGTAGGCTATGTAATTTATGGTATTTAGTGGCTACTACGAGAGACTATTTAGCTGTGGATTTGTGTTTTGGGAACAGCCCTGCCCTTATTATTCCTTCATTTATGTTTACTTTATCCATATTGTTATTGTTGTATTGGATTGGTTTGTGCTCGTTCCTGAATGCAACTTATTTGTTTCTGTTTTTGAAAATCATATATTTTTTAATTTTTGAAAATTTCCAAGGGCTGCTGCTTTTGAATCCGTTCTTCAAATAAATCTATTATATAACCAACGACCACCTAATGTGGTGCTCTACTACTTAGATGTCGTGGAGCTTAAACTTTTTTTTTTTTAAAAGATGCAAAACTATGGTAAATGTCTACTTATTACAAAACCAAATACTTGTGTACCTTTTTTTTTAGAAACGGCAAATGAATTAACAGAGCCTACACGTACTTTTAAACGTGCACCCTAGGTTCGAGCTCCACAAAGCGGGCAAACCCAGTCCCTGACGAGATTTCCAGGGAAAATTCCCCCACAAGGAGCAATTAAAGAGGATTTATGGAGTTCCAAATATTCAAACATCCAACCTCACCCCACTTGTGTACCTTAATACATAACCATCATAATCTAATATAAAAAGTACATTTCCTAATATAATGGAATTTAAACATCCTCCAACTACTTAATTCAAAGTACTATGCCATAGAAAATAGGGAAAATACCGGTAATAGCAAAAAAAATAAGAGGTATTTTCAAAATTTAGATATGAAAATGGATATTTCCGGATATAGACATGCATTCCGCGGAGGTAGCTCTGCGGAATGGTAAAATCGTAATTAAATCAACGTATTAAAAAAAAAACTCAAGATCCATTCCGCGGAGCTACAGTAGATTCTGCGGAGGTAGTTCCGAGGAATTGATCTTGAGTTTTTTTTTTTTTTTTTTTTTTTTTTTCGGATCGCTTCTTCGGGGTTTATATTTATTCACCAACTAGTTATCTTCAAGAAAAGATTATGATACTATGATAATATTTTTTTGAAAATAATTAGTTGGTTAATGAATATAAACTTCGAAGAATCGATGCAAAAAAAAAAGGTCCATTCCTCGGAGCTACCTCCGCGGAATGAATCTTGAGTTTTTTTTTTTTTTTTTTTTTTTTTTTTTTTTTTTTTTCGGATCGCTTCTTCGGGGTTTATATTTATTCATCAATTAATTATTTTCAAGAAAAGATTATGATACTATGATAATATTTTTTTGAAAATAATTAGTTGGTTAATGAATATAAACTTCGAAAAATCGATGCCAAAAAAAAAAAAAAAAAAAAGTCCATTCCTTGGAGCTACCTCCGCGGAATGGATCTTGAGGTTTTTTTTTTTTTTTTTTTTTTTTTTTTTTATGTTGATTTAATTACGATTTTGCCATTTCGCGGAGCTATAGTAGATTCCGCGGAATGCATGTCTATACCCGGAAATGTTCATTTTCATGTTTAAATTTTGAAATTACCCCCTGTTTTTTTACTATTACAGGTATTTTTCCTAGAAAATAACCAGATGAACAAAACATAGTCTAAAACCAAACTACCAAAGAAAATGAAGAGGTGTTTCCTCAAATAAAGGCAACTTGGCAAGGCCCCAATCAAGGGTTGTTTCTTTTGGCTCAATGAGTACTAACGATTGTCTAGATAAAGAAATATACACATACGGTACGTTTTTTAAAGATCCTTTTTTATAGATCAATAAACTATCAGAATAAAATTAAATGACCGTTTTACTATTATCTTTTATTTTTTACAATATTCATCAATTTTAACATGAGAAAAGTTGAGATGAAAAGAGAACATCAAATAGATAATTGTCAATGTCTTGATACATTAAGCTAGGTTTTTTAAACATTCATGTATTGCTATCCACGTTTAAGTGTTTAACCCATTAAGCCAAAAATAAACAATCCCTATGCATAAGTACAACATATAAATGACCTCTAAGAATTAGATATTCTTAAACATAGACACATATGGGGTACAAGAGAACGTCTACTATATCTTGGAGAATTAAGATTAAGAACTAAGAACATGAAGCACAAGAGAGAGACATATAAGAGTTTTTTGTATTAATAAGAGAATTCAATACTTTAGAGCATCCTCTTTGTAGATGACGGAGGAGCCAATTAATGAATTCTTCTTACTTAAAATATGGATAACAACTTTGGTTAAAAGAAAAAACAATTCAATAGCTTACACTTTTATATAGCTTTCAACACTTAACTTCCATTTTTGTTATGTTCATATGCCAAAAGGTAAAACCATGAAAGTAAATTGTTTACCTGTTTGGCCACAATTGAGTATTCATTTGATAATGGCACGGAAATGGCGTGACTGCATATTTAAAATAACCTCCAAATAATATACACTTTAAAAAAGAATAACCACTCAATAAATAAAACTACCGATTTTAAGAATTTCTTCCATTGTACAACAGAACTAACTTACCAAACACTAGAAGCAACAATCATGACTTGTAATAATCAGATAATCACTTTGAAAAGACACAATGAAACAACATTCCTAATACATGAAAACTACTATCAAATGTCATCTTTATCAACCTTTTTATGATCTACATCTTTTGTTTGAGTAGTTAGAGACTGTAAAAGTGCCTTTTGTGAAGGCAATTCAGCAATAAAAAGTAGAGTCTGAGCCCATCCAGCATATCTCCCGTATTTTTCCACAAATGCATCTGCCACACGGCTACAAAGCTTGGGTGTCAATTTTGTTCCAGCCAGCTCAGGGATTAAGTATCTGGTTGCAATCTTTTTTTTTATATAAAAACAAAAAAAAAAAAACACCAATATTTTAGTAATTATGTTTCATGCAATAAACCTTGTTATAAAGAAGACATGAATGAAGCTGGCTGACCTTCCAGACATGTGTATCAACAGGAACAGCATGGTGTTGATCTAAAGAGAACAAAGCAATGCAAGCAGCAACTTTGGGGCCCACACCAGGTAGAGTAGTAAGGGCTTCAATTGTGTTTTGAAGCTCTAATTCACGAAGAGAAGCCAGCCATGCTTCTCCTCCACCAGGTTTTGATTGCAGTGCTTGCACTGTGCCAGTTATGTACTTGGCCCTGTTTCATCAAAACCAAAATGTATTTTCAATGTAAGGAAATATGCATTCAATGGGAATGGAAGGAAGTCTAACCTGTAGCCAAAACCAGCCTTTCGAAGCTCTTCCTCGGAAACTTTTGACAATTGATCCAGAGAGGGGAATTCATAAAACTCAATCCCTTCGATCACGCCCAGATGATTACCCAATGATGATATGAAATCAACCATTTGGGTTATCCTCTTAATATTGTTATTAGAAGAACAAATAAACTGAATAAGGCACTCAAGTGGGTCTTGCCTGAGCACTCTGGCACCGCTCAAATGCTCCGCCAGTTCAGCAAACCGTTGATCGGAAGCAGAAAACTCCTTCCATAAATCACTCAAACAAATACTCATATTAAGGAAATCTAGTAGAGCTGATTTGGCAGCGGTTTGATCGGAGGTGGGGGTGTTGTGAAAAGTATAAGCTACGTCAGTCCCATTTGCATCTTGAAGTTGTATGAGGGAGACAAGGTGGGAGCCAACAACACCTGTGTATTGAAGAGGGGATGTCTGTTTCCACCTGAATGTTTGGCCGGTTGGGAATGTGAGGGGTAAAAAGAGCTCTGATTTGTTCAAATTGAGAGTTACCCGTTTGGGGGTTTTGAGGTCTGAAATAAGGGCTTTTCTAGGTTTCTTGGAAGAGTAGTATGAGGATATGGTGGAATTGGTTGAGGTGATTTTTGAAAGGATGGGTTCTCCGGTAGCCGTGGTTATTGACGGCGGCGACGGGAGGGGTCGTTGTCGCTTCATGTATGTAATCATTCGATGAGTAATTGGGTGATGAAATTTGGTTCGCTGCTTCAAGGGCCTCTACACTGGCTGGCGATTGCAAACACCCTCTTTGATGCCATTGTCGTGTCAATTCCTTAGAGCATTAGGTATGGGTCCGTTGAGGTGGCGTTATAACAACTTATAACACCAAGGGGAAAATGGTGTTCATGGTGTTATGATCATGTTATGAGGAGGTTAAGAGGAGAAAATTAGAGAGAGAAGAAATGTGTAGCCAATCAATGTTCTCGTTTGAATATGTCATAACGCCAACAAGATATGCCAGAACACCAATGGGGAAATGGTGTTTATGGTGTTATAACCATGTTATGAGATGCCACATCAGTAAAAATACCACTTCTCATTGCCTATACTATATGCTCTTATTTTTCAACCCATTTTTCGCCCGTTCTTGAGTGTTAACGAGAAAAATGTAAAAAAATTGGTGTTACTTTTTAATTTACAATAGACAAAGTTGCAAAAACTGTGTATGTGGTATGTATTTTTTGGGGGGTTTTAGTCCAAACCTTGGTTTTTTTTGGGTTCGTGATCCTTTTGAGTTAGTTTCATTGTGAATTTGGTCCCTTCGTAAACTAAAATGACTTTAATACCCTTGGATATTTATTTTTTATTTCTAAATTTATTTTTTTAAAGTTTTAATAGTTATTTATTCATTTTAATAATTAAAGAAATAAAAAGGCTCTCTCTCTCTCTCTCTCTCTCTCTCTCTTGCTTTGCATCAGAACTCAAAAATTCCATATAAAACCCAGGTAGAAGATATTGAATTCAAATTCATTTATGACTTAGAAGTTCTCTGCCTCTCTGTTTCTCGCTCCATGTATTTCACCCCACGAAGGATTTCATGGGCTTCGAATTAGTGAGTTTCAGAAGGCGGTCGGAGATCGTGAAGGCAATCGAACCCCCACAGGATCCGATCAAAACCCTCCTCCCCTAATTCTTCCCTCTTCTCTGTTTATTTTTTTGTATCTAATCTCTTTTCCCTCTTCTTTGATGGATGCTTCCCTCTTCAATGATTTGTGGAATTCGTTGTTGCTGATTGCTCTTCATCTTTAAAGTTATTGTTACAGAGATTTCGAAGTTCGATAACAAAATTATTAGGGTTTTAAACTTTAGGCATCTGTTCTTTTTTCATCCCATCCTTTTCAATTCCATGGTTTTGGACTTTAAGGAAATCACAATTCAATCCATGAAGATTATACATCCCCCGATTTCTCTCCCTTACTTATATCAGGTTCTATTCTTTTTATCCTTCGGAAACCTCTCTAGATCGTTTCTCAACTTGTTTAACATTAGATTATCGATCGAGGAAGTCGATTTGGATCTTTGGACTTTTGTTTCTGAATAAGGCGCAAATTCTTTCTTTCCATAAAGATTGACAGCATATGTGATGTTTGGGTCGGTTTGCTTGACAATATGATTCATGACTTCGAATTCGAGGTTAGGGTGGTCGGATTTGGCAGGTAGATCGATGTTCCTCATCTTTTTCCAAGGTCTAGATTAGTTGGAAATTGGAGCAATAACAAGGTTTGATGGAAGCACAAACAAGCAGGAGATGTAAATACTCTCCTAAATCAATATGTCATCGAATCCCTCTCAGGTCCCCAAATCGATGATTATCATACAACTATCCGGTAATGACTCGGTGGAAAAAATCTAAAAAAGAGGAAAGAAATAAAAGTGTTAAGAAGGAGTGTGGTGGGTTGCTCCAGAAATGAAAATAAGTGTTTGTTCTTGAGTTCTTGAAAACCCAAAAATATTAGGTGGAGAGAGAGAGGGGTTGGGAAGGAGGGAGGGAGAGAGAGAGAGATGCCCATTTATTTTTTAATTTTTTAAATAAATAAATGAATATAAGATTTTAGAAAATAAAAGAAAAATATAAAATAAATACCCCAAGGGCATTATAGTCATTTCAATTTTCCGAGGGACTAAAAATGCAACGAAACTACCTCAAAAGGACCACCAATCCAATAAAGTTATGGTTTTGACTAAAACCCCAAAAAAATGCATCCCACAGGGACTAGTTTTGCAATTTTGTCTTTACAATATGGTTAACTTTTCTTCTACTTCAAACTTGGGAACATATTTTTTTCTTTCTTTCTTTTCTATTCTTAGGTGTTGTTTGTTTTTTCGAATAGAAAATTCATGAAATCTGCGGACTACCTTTGCAATCCTCTATAGCAGATGAGGTGGAACAAACGACTGCAACCTATAATAAGAAGCATGTTTGTTTTTTAACATCTGCAGTAAACTGAAATTTAAATAAACTAATTTTATAAACTGAAAATAGTTCTCAACACCGAAATTTTAATAATTCTACTCTTAAAACATTGAAAAAAAATACTAAAAAGAATGTGTAAAAAAACAAAAATATAAAACTTAAAAAAAAACTTAAAAATATATAAAAGAAACTAAAAGTTATATTCTAGAAAAAAAAAACTAATTTTAAAAAACATAAAAAGGGAAAATAATAATAATAAAAAAAAAGGTATTGCGAACAATGTCTACAAAATTCGCAAAAAATTACATCGTTAAAAAAGAAGCAACTAAAACTGAAAATATTATTAACAGAAACGGTAAAAAAATTAAAAAAATCAAAGTTTTAGTTTTTTTATTATTTTTTATTTTTTATTTTAAATCAAGTAAAAAAAATATGTGGAAACTATAAAGAAATACTGTATCAAATCTGTAAATAAAAGTAAAAAAAAAAAATCAGTGTTTTTTTAAAAAAATAAAAGTTTTCTTAAAAAAAAAAAAGTTATACCAAAATTCTAAAAAAACACTTGGAAAAAATGAATGCTGAAAATGTTTGAAGATGCAAGTCAAGTGTTGCACCACGCAGCATACGCGTAGAGGTTTTGTAGTCTGAAGACTTCAAAAAACAAACTGTTGTGAGAGAGAAAGTGTTGCGCGTGTGCTGAGCCGCGCAGCAAAAAGTGGTTTGAAAAGGTTTAAAAAAACGAACAACACCTTACTTTCTTTTCTCTTCTCTTCTTTTCTCTGTTTAAACCAGGGAACAAGACCTTTATGTCAGGTTGTTTATTAGGCTAGAGGGAGTGGTGGTGTATGATAAGGTATGTTAAAACATGCCACGTACACATTGTAAACAAAAGCCAAAGATAGATGATAAGTGATTAGATAGTCTGTTGTGATTTGTTTTATAGGTCAATATTGATGATATTTAAATATGATGTATATATATATATATATATATATATATATATATATATATATATATATATATATATATATATATATATATATATGAGTACATCATATTTAAATATCATCAATATTTACCTATAAAACATATCACAACCGACTATCTAATCACTTATCCTCTATCTTTGACTTTTGCTTACAATATATATATATATATATATATATATATATATATATATATATATATATATATATATATATATATATATATATATATATATAAGGTATGTTAAAACATGCCACATAAACACTGTAAGCAAAAGCCAAAGATAGAGGATAAGTGATTAGATAGTGAGTTGTGATTTGCTTTATAGATAGATATTGATGATATTTAAACATGTGATTATATGTATATAATAACATATGATTTGAGGTGGTCAAGATTTATTTTTGTCTTCTCGATTCAATAGTTGTGTTCATGTACTTAATCACATGCGATTATACATATAATCACATGATATAAAATTCATGAGAACAACTATTGAATCGACAAAGCGAAAATAAATTGTGTCCACATAAATCATATATGATTAGATTCATATAATCACATGTGATTAAATGTATTTAATCACATATGATTAATTTGGATAATGATTTATTTTCGTGTTCTTGGTTCAATATTTGTTACCATGTAAATAACCATATATGATTGTATGTATATAATCATATATGATTTATATAGACAAGATTCAGTTTTTCCAAATAAAATCATATGTGATTAGAAACATATAATCACATCTAATCAAATGTATTTAGTCACATATGATTAAAGTGGAAAAAAGACAATTATTGAATCGAGAATGCAAAAATGAATCTTAGCCAATTAAAATATGTGATTAGATACACATAATCACATGCTATTATATGTATCTAATCACATATGATTTATGTGGACAATATTCATTTTTATGTTTTTGATTCAATAGTTGTTATCGTGTATTTAATCACATGTGATTATACGTATCTAATCACATATGATTTATGTGAATAAGATTGAAATTCACGTTCTTAATTCAATAGTTGTTATAATGTATTTAATGATGTGTCATTTATATATTTAATCACATACGATTAATATGGACAAAGAACAACTATTGAATCGAAAACACAAAAATGAATCTTGTGCATATAAGTCATATGTGATTAGATCATAAGATCGCATGTGATTTAATACATGAGAAAAATTAACGAATCGAGAACACGAAAATGAATTTTTTCTGCATGTCTCACTAGAAAACAAACTACATTTTGCCTTTCCTTTTTCACTCTACCGGATTAGGGTAACCGTGAATAATAACATAAAACAAATAATGCCTACATAATAGAAGAGTTAGAGGGTGTTTGTTTTTCCTCTGCAGGTCTGCGTGACCTCTTCTGTCTGCGAGGCGCAGATCACGCGCAGACATAATGGTTTGCAGTCCGTTTGTTTTTCTGAAGTGCGCAGACATAAAAACGTCTGCGCGAGGTCTTCACCACACAGATATGAGATAGCCACTTCTAAAGTCTGCAATGCCTTTGCCCTAAAAAAAACGCTTTTTTTTTGGATTCCGCCTCCATTCGTCGTCCAACCTCCCAGCCTCACCCAAAAAAAACCTCGACGCCTCCATCTTGCAGCGAAACGCCGAACATCATCGTCGATTGCAGCCCTCCTCTCCGATCAAAACCGCCGATCGCAGACCTCCTCTCCGATCCAGCGTCCTCCGATTGCAGCAGCGAGCGAACAGCGTCGACTGCGCGAGGTCTGTCACCTCCTCTCTCTCTCTGTCAATTTCAATTTTAATTCAACTTGTTTGATTCTTCAATTTCTTGTTTGGTTCACATCCTTTTTCAATTTCTTGTTTGATTCACATCCTTGTTTCACAGAAAAGCTTGGAGGTGTATAATCTATAATATATTCTTGCTAAAATTGAAAGCTAAATTCCCAGCAAATTGAAAATCTTACCTGTAAACAAATTGGATTTGTAAACAAATTGGATATATATTTTTCTTTGATTGGAAGCCAATATACATAACTGTGAAGCAAAAGATAACATATTATCTTGTTGATTGTGATTGTTTATGTGTATATGATTTTTGATTGTGTATATGTATATGATTTTTGATTGTGTGTATGTATATGATAGTGTATATGTATATGATTGTTGATTGTGATTGTTTATGTGTATATGAGTTTTGATTGTGTGTGTGTGTATATATATATATATGATTATTGATTGTGTATATGTATATGATTGTGTATATGTATATGATAGTGTATATGTATATGATTGTTGATTGTGATTGTTTATGTGTATATGAGTTTTGATTGTGTGTGTGTATATATATATATATGCTTATTGATTGTGTATATGTATATGATAGTGTATATGTATATGATTGTTGATTGTGTATATGTATATGATAGAAAGCATCAAAAAGAGTCATAAGTTTTGTTTATTTGATAGAAGTAAATTGGAAAACTCACTAGCTTTTAGGATGTGTGTTGGTACTAATGATTTTGATTTATAAAGTTTTTTAGAAAACTTTGAATTAAATCACTCTAATTGAGGTTATTTATGATTGAATAAAAAGTTTCACATTATTATGATTGAAAATAAAACAAAATTACAAATTTGTCGTGAAAATAAAAAGTTTACTAAAACAAAATTTATTGAAATAATGTTGTGAAAATAAAACAAAATTACACATTATTATCATTGAAAATAAAACAAAATTACAAACTTACCATTTCAATTCCCTAAATAGGTAGCCCTTTTCGATTTGTGGATGATATAATGCTGTGAAATAATATTTGTCTATGTTATATTGGTTATTAGAAATGGGAGAAAAACAACAATGGACCAATGAGCATTTTAAATGCTTATTGGATACTTGTATTGAAGAAGTAGAGAGTGTTGGTAGAAAAGGATTGAGTTTGCAGAAAGATTCATGGATAAGGCTTGGAAGAGTTCTTAAGGAGAAATTTGGGGTTGAGTTGACTCAAAAACAAATGAAAAACGCATATGACAATCTGAAAGTCAAATACACTGGATGGGTATATTTAAAAAACAAAACCGGTAATATATATAATTCTCAAACAAACACTTTTAATTTAACAGCCGAGGAGTGGGATGATTTTAAGAAGGTACATACACATTAATATACAATATATATATATATATATATATATATATATATATATATATATATATATATATATATATATATATATATATATATATATATAACATTTACGTTTGAAGTTGCCAAATATTCTTATACTATTTCTTGTTACATTTGGGTTTAGGGGCATCCGAAAGCTGCTTCTTTGAGAGCAATTCCACTGCCTTTTCCAGATCTTTGTGCACGTCTTTTTGATGGAAATAGTGCCACTGGTAATTTTAGGAGTTACTCAACCCAATCATCATCAGTAGCTGGCGCATCCTCCTGTCGTGTTCCACCACTTCAGATCACCGCCACTCCTTTTGATGCAATGGATGATGATGGTGTTGACACTTCTCATCATGAGCCACCACCTTCTGCTGCTTCACCTTCTGCTGCTTCACCATATACTGCTACACCATCCGGTAACCCCAACAAAAGGGCTAAACCCTCAACTCCTGTAGCTCCTAGTGCCTCACTGTCTGCTTCTTCACCTGATGGAACTTCTATTACTGCTGATGATTTAGCATTTGAAATGAAGAAGGCACTACAAAGTTTGACTAAAGGGTATACAATTCCTCAGTGTTTAGAGAAGTTAGAGGTCCTTCAGTTAAGCCCTACAGATCCTTTACGCTTTGTCGCATATCATATTTTTGGAGGAACCATGAACATGATAGAGATGTGGATGCATTTGCCCGATGTTCCCGAGATATTACGAGGGTGGCTTGAGATGATGAGTACCAATTTAGGAGTTTTGAAGGATGGAAAGATTGTTCGATGATTTTCTAGTGTTGAAACTATTTGTTATGTCTTTTTGCTTTGTTGGAACTACTTTGTTAAATGTTTTTGGCGTTGTTGGAACTATTTTGTTAGGTCTTTTTGCCCTTGTTGGAACTATTTTTTGTTATTTTGCTACTTGGACTATGGTTTATGCAATGTTATTTTGGTACTTGAAATATGATTAATGGAATGTTTATTTGATACTTGAAAGATGGTTTATGTAATGTTTTTTTGGTACTTGAAATATGATTAATGGAATGTTTATTTGATACTTGAAATATGGTTTATGTAATGTTTATTTGATACTTGAAAGATGGTTTATGTAATGTTCTTTTGGTACTTGAAATATGATTAATGGAATGTTTATTTGATACTTGAAATATGGTTTATGTAATGTTTTTTAAAGTTCTACTTTGTTGATTTTAGGTTTATATGGATCACGATCAAAAGTTACTTCTCGTAATTCTTATGTACCTATACATCCGTTATTTTTGGAAGAGGGGTGTGAAACGATTGCGGGATAATGATTCGGAAATGACGGGACATGAATACACATTGGAGTTATTACACCGTAATCGTTTACAATGTGTTGAAGTATTACGCATGTCCCGTGAATCTTTCGTACGACTATGTGCTCATTTTAGAGCAAATTACTCATTAAAGGACAGCAAACATGTATCAGTTGAGGAAAAGATGGCTATGTTTTTGATGATGATCGGACATAATCAACGTTACGTGATTATCAAGCGGAGATTTCAACACTCGAAGCAAACAATTCATAAATT
Source organism: Lactuca saligna (assembly GCF_052625555.1). Taxonomy (NCBI): domain Eukaryota; kingdom Viridiplantae; phylum Streptophyta; class Magnoliopsida; order Asterales; family Asteraceae; genus Lactuca; species Lactuca saligna. Next base: position 153,392,284 of record NC_136422.1, read on the forward strand.
TTTTTATGAAGTGTTGGAAAAAATGATGCTTTTCGCACAAGATGTTATAGTACCAACATCTTTTAATCCGAATCCAAACATTCCAGGACATAATAGGAGGCTACGAAGGATTTTCAAAGGAGCAGTTGGTGCACTTGATGGCACTTTGATACATGTTGTTGTCCCTGCTAAGAAACAAGACTTATATAGAAGTAGGGGAAAGGGAGATTGCTACCAAAACGTATTGGCAATTTGTGACTTCAATATGATTTTTACTTTTGTTGTGACCGGGTGGGAAGGGGTAGCGCATGACTCTAGAATATTATTAGAAGCAGTAGCCGATCCACAAGCATCATTCCCGTTTCCACCACCAGGTAAGGTTTTGTTTTTTTTTTAAAAAATATTGTTATCTTAATTTGAAAATTGATTAGTGTTTTGCATTTTTTTCAGACAAATATTATCTTTGTGATGCCGCGTATGCACACACTCGAGGATTTATGGCCCCTTATCGTAATGTGAGGTATTGGCTTGGAGATTTTCGTCAAAGACGTGCATTGACCGATAAAGAAAAATTTAACCATGGACATGCAAAACTTCGGAATGTCATTGAGCGTGCTTTTGGTGTTTTGAAAGCACGCTTCCCTATATTGAAGAGGATGGCACCATTCCCGTTTGTGACACAAAGAAACATCGCCATGGCATGTTTCGCGCTTCATAATTATATAAGAAAAGAAGGATTGAGTGATGAGTATTTCGCACGATACGATGAACCCAATGTCCTGTTTCGAAATAACAATGTGGCCATTGATGATGATGAAGACGGGATTCCAACACATGGTACTACAGCAGACCGTGAATATATGACTCAGTTACGGGATGAAATTGCTGATAAGTTGATGCACAACATAAATTGAATTGTTTTAAAAGAAATTGTTATTGTAAAACAAGTTTTTTTTATTGTATGACTAATTTAGTTGCATGAATTTTATTTTCAATGTGATAAGACTATTATTATTAAAATTTTGGTGTTGAAAAATCATTTTAAGTTTGTAAAATAATTTTATTTAAAATTCAGTTTATTTCAACAGCCTGCAGACATTAAAAAACAAATAGTCTTTTTATTGCAGACTGCAGACGTTTGGTCCACATCTTCTGCTGCAGAGGCTTGCAGATGTGGTCCGCAGACTGCAGACATTTTGGCTTCAGAAAAACAAACAACACCTTAGTGTAACTCACCTCCTTGAAATTGAAAATCAACTAGCATGAGCAATATGGATCATTTCCTTTCCGAGAACCTAAACAAAAATTATAACATTATTTAGCTTGTGCTTTGTTGTATTACTCTTATAAAAGTTATGTATATATTTTGTTATTTTCTCTTTGATTGTATTGCTCTTTTGGGATCTGTTTTCTTACCTTTCAACTTGTTCTTAAATTTCGATAAAATAATATTGGTAAAGTTCCCCATTTTATCTTTTTCATAAATATAAAGATCTCATTCTAATGATTTTTGGTTGATTTTATATTAAATTTACAAGTTAGTAACTTTAAGCTGTCACTTTTTGGACCACTCAATACTCTTGGAATAAACTGTACCAATCTATTCAAAATTACATTAGACCCTTTATATGTGGGAAACTATACATCCATATCTAGCTATAGGCTTTGGAATTTTTGCATTTGGAGTTCTGATGAATTTATTATGATTTTTTTAAAGACAATGCATGAAATCTATGACAACATGGACCAACCTGAGAAGATTGCCAAATTTAGCCTTCAAGGATTTGGAATTTAGAAATGTGATTCAAAGTTTGAAGGAACTAAACATACTAATATTTCCAGAAAACTAAGTCTCATGATTTTTAGGTGATCTTATTGACTTTCACGAATTTTAGAAGTTGGAGGACAGATTTGGGAAAATTGATCATAATAGCTTTTAAATCACTTTTGGTGTTCTATTAAGTACTTAATGGTCAAGCTTTAAGTTTATCACTTTTAACATGATTGTTGGTTACTTATTAGGATATTGAGATGTGAAATTCAATTTAACCTAAGGACCTTTATACTTGGCTTAACGAGGGTTAAAAGTTAAGGATTTTTACATAAAATGCCACTTTTACACTTATTAGGTTCTTTTAGACAATATGATAAACACCTTGCGTGCATGAAATCCTACGGTGATCATCAACTCTCTAATAGACTCCAATCCAGCCCTTAGAGCTTATTATTTTCATTTATCATTGACACCAATAATTAGCATAAACAAGGAATGATTAATGACTATAAATGGAACGATGCCAGATTTCATAATATCATGAATTTGACTCATAATTCGATCAGACCCATCACTTTCCCGACCAAAGTAAAAATCAAACTAGAATGTGCTTTTTAAAAACAACTGAAACTAACCTCAAATTCTATATCGACATCCAATTCGATGGCGAGCATCAAAATTTGCAAATATTTATGCTTCAAATCTCTTGTGTATGAGTTTTTCATGAACACTGGCTTCTGCTTCACTATTCCTCTTCCTCCCTGGTTGTTGATTTGCTATGTCCAATGCCGACATTATGTAGATCTTTGCCATTTACATCTTTGAAATGAAGAAATTGAGGCTCAGTTGGTCAGTTATTTGGTACACCTAATCGATAAACCCTAACCCTAAAATCCAAAGCATGTGATTGTCACTCGAACCATATTGACTTTTCGCTGGAGAGAAGGGACATACGGACATGGTTCTGACAGTGGGAGAAGTAGAGGCGAAGGGTATGTCCGTTGATTCCAGGTTTCACGTCGTTTCCTTGGGCCTGTCTAATTAATAAAGTAAGAGATAAACTTTTAAACTTAATGTGTTGTATTTGGATGACGCGCAGTGTTTTATGAATAAATAAACTAAACTTTTGTTCTCAATTTTTTAAATTTTATCTTTGAACGTGTGTGCATATATATATATATATATATATATATATATATATATATATATATATATATATATATATATATATATATATATATATATATGTTTAACACAAATTGCTCTGATTAAATACAAGTAAACAATGATACAAAACATAAAAGTGTAGTGGTCAAAGTATAAATTTTGCGTTTTTGCTTATTGGTCCTCTAACTTCACTGTGTATAGAGTTTTGGGTAGAAAAGGAAGATAAATTTTCTCTGCGCAATCTCGTTTTCTTGTGTTTTGGGGAAGATTGATTGGAAACCCTTCTCCCCCCCTCTCTCTATCGTGTTTTCTTGTCCTCTCTCTCCCCATACTTCCACCATTCACGGACCCCACAATTCCTCTAAACCCCTTCTTCTCCCCCTTCCTTCTCTCTTTTCCTTTCTCTCTCTCGCTGCAATAATGCCAGCCTCCTCCTCAGGTACATATACACCCTTTCTATATATACACATATGTATATGTGTGTGTATATACACAATAAAATTGGAACTTCTAAGGTTTCAATTCTTTTTCCATTTTCAATTTGAGCTTTGGGATAACTTCAATTTTGGTTTTGGTTTCGATTTGGATGTGGATTTTGATTTTCTACAGAGACTAGGAACAGGTGGAGGAAACGGAAGCGAGGAGAGCAGTCCCGAAAACCTAGACCGCAACCCCAGCACCAGCACGATGATGACGATGAGGATTATGAAGAAGAAGACGATGTCGACCTCGATCAACAGAATCAACATCCCGAATTTGAGGATGACCACAGTAATTCACCCGATCCTACTGCTGCCACCGGAGCAGTAACTGAGGTCATATCCGATGGCGCCGTTCGAATCTCCACCTTCCCTTCTGTAATCAAACATACGGTAAATCAACACCATTACTCGGTGATTCAGAGTGTTGCCAGGGAGAGAGCTTGCCGAGCTGGAGACAGTAGCAATGGTGGCATGAACTGCGTCTTCTTGGAGAATATTTCTCACGGCCAGCTACAGGCGTTGTCTGCCATGCCTAAGGATGCTCCAGCTTTGACCGGCGGAGACTCAGAAGGGTCCTTTGTAATAACACCTCCTCCCATCATGGAAGGTCGTGGTGTTGTCAAGAGATATGGTTCGGATCGAGTCCATGTTGTACCAATGCACGCAGGTATGTAGAATCACATGTTGTTATCAGGTTTTTGTTAATTGTAGGCACTTTCTTACCTACATGGGTTTGTATCTTCCTCTCATTTCAAGCAGATTGGTTTTCACCAACAACTGTAAACAGATTAGAGAGACAGGCAGTGCCACATTTTTTCTCCGGGAAGTCACCAGACCACACTCCAGAAAAGTACATGGATTGTCGCAACCGAATTGTTGCTAAATACATGGAGAATCCAGCAATGAGGTTGTCAGCTTCTGAGTGCCATAGTTTTTTAGCTGGTGTTGATGCTGATGATGTAACTCGAGTTGTAAGGTTTCTTGAAAACTGGGGTGTAATCAACTACTGTGCTGCTCCACCAAATCATCATGAACCCAGAAATGAAGGCTCATATCTGACAGAAGATTCAAAAGGAGAATTAAAAGTGCCAGCAACTGCTTTGCGATCTATTGATAGCTTAATCCAATTTGATAAACCAAGATGTAGGATAAAAGCAACCGATATATATCCAGAATTAGCTGTTGATAGTGATGAAACATCTGATTTGGACACAAGAATCCGTGAGCTATTATCTGAGAATAAGTGCAATCATTGCTCTAAATCTCTTGGTATTGTGTACTATCAGTCTCTGAAAGAGGTAATTCACCAACCCTTTTGTACTTTTTCTCTTTCTTGTTTTGTTGAAGCTTTAAACTTTATGGTGATACAATTTGTTTCACAGATTGAGTCACTATTATGCTTGAACTGTTACAATGAGGGGGAATTTGTTGCTGGTCATTCAAGTCTGGATTTTATCAAGGTTGATTCCACAAAAGATTATGGAGATCTTGAAGCAGACAGCTGGACCAATCAGGAGACATTATTGTTGTTGGAGGCTATGGAACTCTTCAATGAGAATTGGGTTGAGATTGCTGAGCATGTTGGGACCAAATCAAAGGCTCAATGTATCCTCCATTTTGTACGCCTTTCTATAGATGAGACTCCTTTGGAAAATCTTGAAGTTCCAACTGCTTCAAATTTGCCCAATGGGAATTCATGTGCAAAACCACAATCATATGCAAATGGAAAAGGTATATTTGTGTTTTCTATTTGGGAGGTTGGTTAACTGATTGAAATTATACCTGAAATAATGTTTGTGACTATATAGCATCTGTTATTGAAGACTCTGAATTTGAAGAGAGATTGCCATTTGAAAAATCTGGGAATCCTGTAATGTCTCAGGTGAGTTGTCTTTTCTCAAGATATTATATATCTTGAAATATATTAATTAACCTAGAGTTGTATTTCTGTTTGATTTTTTTAGGTTGCTTTTTTGGCATCTGCAGTGGGACCAAGAGTGGCTGCAGCTTGTGCCCATGCATCATTGGCAGCATTGTCTGAGGATGATCATCTAGGTGATTTGGAAAATGACGAATCTGGGTCTGAAAATAGGTATTTTTCCTCTAATGATTTGTTATTATTATTAGCTTTAGTAGGTTGTATGCTAGGGAAAGCAAATATATTTGGATTTGAACTCTTTGATAGGAAGAATCAGATACTGATGACTTGATAATTCTAAAACACATTCAGTTAAAGAAACAATTAACGACTTGTTAATGTAACAAACTTACACATGTTTACCAAATCATGCAACAAAGTGAATTTTGTAACGATTTATGCAGAGCCATGATTCAGTTTTGTTACACATATACATCATATCTTGATAGATAACCATTTGGTGGAAGTTGCTAATGATATTATATTATGTTTTGCTAATTGTTTGGTATGCTTTTCTACTTCTTTTTCTAAATTGGAAAACCATGCATAAAAACAATGCTTTTATCATATTGTTTTTTTTTTTTTTTTCTGCTTACCTTGTCACCCTAAAAACCAGTGGCCAGGAAATCAAGAACTTATCTTATGTCTAATTTGGGAGTTGTATTTTTGAAGGGTAAATTCGGAAAACATGAATGGTCGTGCAGATACGAGAAACCCAATTCAAGAGAAAGGTAAGTAAGGCGTTGACTTGAGTTTATTGGTGTCTTGTTTTTGTTACTCATTTGTTTGATGAATCATATAATAATTGTCAGAAAGTGAAGGAGGCAGCAGTAATATCACTCCAGAAAAGATGAGAGATGCAGTAAGAGCTGGTCTTGCTGCTGCTGCAACCAAAGCAAAGCTTTTTGCAGATCATGAAGAACGAGAAATCCAAAGGCTATCTGCTAATATCATCAATCATCAGGTATCAATAATTTCCTTTTTTTTTTTTTAAATAAAATAAAATTCTTTAAATCATTAAAACAACTATGCATGTGGACACTTTATTTTCAGTTAAAGAGGTTAGAGTTGAAGCTGAAGCAATTTGCAGAAGTGGAAAGCTTATTAATCAAAGAATGTGAACAGCTCGAAAGGGCAAGGCAAAGGGTGTCAGCCGAGCGGGCACTCACCATCTCCTCCCAATTCGGACCCCCTGCTGGCGGCGGCACAACCGTCAACAGACCAACCGGCATGCCAGGTGTCGGCTCCTCATTGGTCAACAACACTGCCGGACCTAGCCGCCAACCTGTCTCAGTCTCTGGGTCGCCAGGTCAGCCATTCATTTCAGGGTTCCCCAGTAACCACCACCCACAGATGTCTCACTCTCAACAGCAGCAGCCTATGTTTGGGATGGGCCCACGCCTGCCCCTCTCGGCAATCAACCCATCTCCATCGTCAGCCGCCCATCCCATGTTGAGACCCGTGTCCGGAAGTAGAACTGGTTTTGAGTAATTAAAAAAAATGATTTTAACCTTTTTTTTTTTGTTTTTTACTTTTCTTGAAATGACACGAGGGAAATGGTTAATCTTGGAGGTATCTGTTGATTAGGCTTTTTTTTTTAATCTCTTTCTTAATGTTATTGTGACTGAATTGGTATGGTGTTGTACAGCGATATTGATTATGTAGCAAATTTAGCATATGCTTTGTGTTGTGGACATGACATTAGCTTTATTATAATTGCTTTCGGAAAGAGACCTTTTGAGTTGCTGATTAAGAAGCATTTGGATAACGATGCTATGTAACAACTGTTTTTGGTTTCTTCATAGGAACGTGTTCATGCTGAACCAGTGCCATGTGTGTCCTTTCTGTTTATGGTGTAATGGTGTTCTAACGTTACTAAAGCAACATGGCAATATTGGAATAATATATGCATTGATATCTAAAGGGTTTGGTAATTGGCATCAGGCACTAAGATCATACTCAAATTGTATTGAATTTTAAATTCAGTGTCATTGAAAATTGATACCATCGTCCATCTATAACCTAATTGAGATAATGATAAGGATGATCTAAGAAATAATATATTCGATAGTGCTCATGGCTGATAATTACTTTCCTCATAATTCTTTTTTGTTATGGACAAGCAGGTTTACATGTTGGTTAGTTGGACATATGGTTTGTTTCTGTGTTTCCGTTAAAACCACTCTTGATGTTCATCTACAACTAACAAATGTACAAAAAAAAAAAGAGCAAATTACACGAATGGTCCTTTATGTTTTGTTTTTTTTTTCCTTAAAGTAGTCACTACGATACTTTTTCCCCTCAGATGGTACCTAAGGATCAAATCCTGCACATAAATAATCCTTATGATTAACTCTGTTAACAAATTTTGTTAAGTTTTCTTAAATAACAAAAATACCCTTTGTTTTATGCACACAAATGGTCCCCCTCCTCTGTAACGCCCGGGTTTTCAGGGCTAAGCATTTTTGTCAATGTAATAGTCTAGGTCAACTATTGTAACTCTTTTTGAAGTAATAAATAAGAAATATTTGAGTATTATGTGAATTATGTGTGTTTATGTGTTTATTATTGTATAATTAATAAAGAATAAAAATGAGCGTCAAAATTAAAGTGTGAGATAATCCCAATATCTCTAGATAAAGTTGTAGAATATGTCTCAAGGTTTCCGTGCATATAAAGAATGCCGAAATCCGAGCTATAAAGAAGAAGTTATGGCCCGCCGAAGTTTTACGACAAAACCGGCACGACACCGGGAAACGTAAATAGTGAATTTACGATAGAAGACTTTTTAGCCTTAGCAATCTAAACAAAAGTCGTAGAATATGTTAAACTAAGAACATCGATAAAAAGAACGCCCAAATCTGACTTCGTATGAAGAAGTTATGATTTTTCTAAGATTCGGCTTAGCAGTGCACGGCCTGAAACTCGAATTTTAGTTCGAGCGGTTTTTGGCTTACGCAACATAAATGAGAGTTGAAGATCTCATTAATAGGAAATCAACGGTAAAAAGACAGACAAAAACAGAGTCCGTATGTAGAAGTTATTAATTTTACGCAGACGTTTAACAGTATAATCTCCTTGTACTGTTAAATTTAAGATCGGTCGAGAATTAGCTGACGGTGTCAAAATGAAAGTTTTAGATCTTATTATTACCTACGCGTGGATATAAAGAACGTAAAAAACGGAGGTCGTATGTGAAAGTTACGGATTTTAGAAGTCGGAAGTGTGCTGTGCGAAAATGGGTGATGTGGCACAATCTTGGCCATTGCTTTCTCCCCAAGGCTTGCCACCAGATGGTGACATGTGGCACCAAGTTCAGCCACATTTCACCCTATAAATACCACCTCTCCCACCCTCATTTTCTTCACACCTTTCCCATTCTTTCTTCTCTTTACTCTCTCTCTCTCTCTAGAACCTCTCTCTAGCCCCGAAATCCCCCGAAAAGCCTAGGGAACCTCCCTAGCACGAGGCGGAAGCCCCGGAGTGCTCGAAGGCTTTGAGAAGAAGAGCTTTTCGGCTCGGGAACGCTGCTCCAAGCAAAGCCCGGTTTTCTATAAAACCCGCTGTAAGTGAGCTACGCCTACGCTATTTTTAATATAACTTTTATTTAATTATAGTAACGTTATTAGGAACTTATAATAAATACTTGGGCTATTATTATGGGTTATATAAGTATTTTTTTGACGCTTATATAATAATAATAATAGCTAGACTATTAATTAGTCTCGACGAATAATAAACTAAACTCTAGTGGTAATAATACTAGGTTTCGTCGAAGAAAAATTCTTTTTAAAAAGCGAAGCGCTGTCTGAGTTCGGAATCACCACCTTTTCTGGTGAGTGCATAGTTACCTTCAACTTACACATAGATATGAAGTATTTTATATAAATTACGTGCTATGTGTGCATATTATCTGAATACTTGCTATCTATGCTAGATGAACGTTGTTATACATGTTTTCAATGATTTAAACTGTATATGTATTTTATATCTACGAAAATGTTAGGGTAAAACATGGGTAGATGTAATAGGTGATGTGTGATAAAATGATGAGAGGCCTCGATGTTGTTGTTGTTGATCCAGTCATCTAGCGGAGTATAGATGACGACCACGGACTCTTCTAGACAGTCCAGTGGAACACTAGCAGGCTCGCAACCTGTAGGTGTTGTGAACGATGTGTTCACCGGTGTACTCCATCCCCCACATGGTTGCCTATTAGGACATTTATTGCTGAGGAATCCCCTTAGCAGTAGTGTCCGTCCCGATGATGATCCTTAGGCTAGGTCCCTTATGATAGGTGTTTAGGGACGTAAAGTGAGGATAACGGGAACGGGTAATCGGGTTATTGTTGATTGATGAAATTAATAAACTTATTGTGGGTTGAAAACCCTATGTGCTCACCAGGCTCCCAAGCCTGACCCACTCAGTTTTATGCATTACAGGTAGTGGCGCATGAGCATAGGTGTGATGTTTTGGACGAAGGATTACGGATATAGGCCTGTAGATATGAAATAATGTAGTAAGGCTTATATTGTACTGTTTATACTTTTGATCTGTACGAACATGACATCCCGAGTCTTTTAATGAAATACATTTCTATGGAAATGCTTTTGATAAATCTTTATCATATTATTGTTTTGGGACAAATTCCGCAACCCTTTTATTAAAAGATAACTCTGATTTTGAAATAAAGTATAAACAAAACCGGTCTTTTCTGGCCGTGATTTTGGGGATGTCACATCCTCACACTCTTTCTCTATCTCTCTCCACACAATACACTCATACACACACACATAATCGATGATGAATAAAAATCGTCAGTTAGCAGCTAATAAAAATCGTTTTTCGAAAATAATAAATTAATTTGCAGGTTTGTGTTAATCTCATTCATCTTGGAGAAGAAAATAAAAATCGATAATTAGCAGCCGTAACAAAACCCATAAATTGATTTGCAGGTTTTGATTTAATCGTGTTCAACCGTGAACCCACTAATAAAATTGATTTGTAGTGGTGATGTAGGATCGATTGAACCCCCTGTTGGGTTTCGACTTGGTTAAGGAGCCTAAATCCACCATTTTATTGGCTCACCACTACATATCCAATCTCGTCGGAACTAGAAGCCAGTAGCAACAATGCACCGTAGAAAAAGAAATCGGAAACACCTGTCACCTGATCTAAATTTTTGAATCAATCCTAACAAAACTCATAAATTGAGTTCTTGATTAAGGTTCAAATTAACACACAATACTGATAATACACACAAACACAAATGTATAGAAGTCTATTCTGGATTTTGAAAAAATAAAATCGTTCTCCTCTTTCCATCTCAGCTAAGAAAAACAATTCCAATCATCAATCAAAGGAAGAATCATAACTATTACCGTCATAAATTTGAGCATTTCAATATAGATCTTCGATTAATGGCTTTCAGGTTATGGTTCGGTGGTGATTAATTAGTTGCGAGGAATGTAGGGGCAACCACTCATCGTCAACGAACCTGTTGTGGTCCTATTCTCGTCATCGACGACTGGAAATCGGAAGGAGAACAGGTAGCAGCAACATTCAGATGTTGTGTTTCGAAGGAGGCAGCAACGATCAAAAGAGTGGCTTGGGCTGGTGTTATTTGAGTGTAGAATGATGGAGCAAGGGTTATGGAGGTGGTGAACATCGACAAGAGTTATCGGGGGTGGGAGGATGCTCTGGTAGTTCCCTTCCGTCGTTTCCCTTCTCGTTGTCGGCTTTGGAGTCGTGCAATAGTAGTAGTGATCGAAAGCGGTGTTTGGTTGTGATGCTGAACATAAATAAAGGGAATGATGAAAAGGGTTGTTCCCTATTGATTGTCAGAAAGCTCTACCTCCGGTGGAGGGTTTCTTGATCAAATCTGAAGAACAAGAAGAAGGAGCAGATCAACACAATAGTTTTAGGGGTTATTTGTGGCTGCTTCGATTAACAAGAAGCAATGAGGGAAAACGATGTTGCCCCCTTTTCATCTCACCGGAAACAACTTCGTCTCCAACTTTTGTATGTTCATCATCTGGGTGAAACCCATGAAATCGAACCTCAAAACCCCTGCAATCGAACCCACCTGATTTCAATTGAAACTAGATCTTCACCAATATGTTGATTTTGATGGAATGATACCGATTTCAATCGAACCCTCTGTGTATGTATGTGTTTATGTGAATATTCGTGTATGTATGTGTATGTGAGAGAGAGAAAGAGTGTGTGTGTGTGTGAGAGAGGAACCCACCTTTTTATTACAAATTAACAAAATGTAAAAATAAATATAAAAAAACAAAGGGCATTTTCATCTTTTCACATACACTTAACAAAATCTGTTAACAGAGTTAGTCATAAGGATCATTTGTGTGCAAGGTTTGCTCCTTAGGTACCATCTGAGGGAAAAAAGTATCGTAGGGACTACTTTAGGGGAAAAAACAAAACCTAAAGGACCATTCGTGTAATTTGTTCAAAAAAAAAAGACCCAAGTCTTATTTACGTAAGGGAAGATAAAATGGAAGGTTGTCAAAGCTATTTAAAAAAAAAAGATTAGCAACAAACAAAAAAGGAAATGAAAAATGAAAAATGAAAAATGGAAGAGGAAAAGACAAAACTCCTTAAATAATATCTGTCATACATATTAAACGTCAGTCTACCATCAAATACTATAAATAAATAAAATAAATAAATGAATAATCAATAAATTAAATAGGTAGAAGTTTTTAAGGAAAACATGTGCTTATTGTATATGTACACAAACAAAATAAGCAAATAGTAGCAATAAGACATGAACATGAACAAACAATACAAAAAAATAGAAGCAATAAAACACATAACAAACATTAGCCACAACACTTAGAGCAAAACCAAAAGACATTAAAAAGGGAAACAAATGACAAACTCATATGAATACAAGCACATACAAGGTGAAAAAGCTACATGTACAAACCATGTAAACCAAATACTAGCAATAAAGTATGTAATAAACATTAGCTATAGATCTTGTAATAGAAGCTAGCAAATACAAGGAGATAGTAAGAAGGAACAAAATCAACCCGTATGATTACAAGCGAAAACAAAAACTTTCTAGAAAGGACAAGTACCAACAAAGGTAAAGCTCAAATAATTACTCCTATTCTACTTAACTACTCTGATCCTATGCCTCCACACCCTCCTATATGAGGTTGTCCTAAAAAGACCAAAATCCCTCAAGCATAACATCACACTATGAACGAGTGTCCTATCATCCTTTCATTCTGTACAAACATTTATTGTCTCCATCCTCTTAATCATGACACTTGGTTGCCTTATATGAACATGTTCGAATTACCACAATCTTCTTTCTCTTGATTTCTCGTTAATTGAAACAAACCCTAATGAGTTTCTAATTGTCGAGTTTTGAAACCAATCCAATCGAGTTCTATCACAAACCCATCACAATATCCTCATTTCTACAACAAACATCTTCCTAAATGATTCTTCTTAGTCAGTCAACATTCAAATTCATACAATATAAATAGACCTTACACCCATCATATAAAATTTTCCCTTAAGTAACAACTCGATATGTTTGCAGAAATCCCAAATCTAAGATATATAAAAGGAAATTAGAGGACTAGCATGTCTCATAACCCAATTGGGTGTTCTCAACAAAAATCATCTAAAGTAATATATAACCATAACTAATCTCTTGACTTCAAAACTCTTTAATATATTGTCCTATCTTTCTCTTCAAATTAAGCCCACATCAAAATAGTATATTTGGATAGGAAAGCTTGGTGAGCAACATAAGGATTAGTACCTGTAATGTTATATAATTAATATACAAACTAAAAAACTCACTAGTAAATCCTTTGTGAAATAAACTTATAAATACTATATTAAAATATTTTGACACATAAATCAAGAAACCTTAATTCACATGTATACTATATGTAATACATGTCAAGTTGAATCATATATGTTAATCATGCACAAGTTATTAAAACTATTAAGAATTTATTCTTTTCATATTGATTTTGTAAGAATAGAACACAACTGTAGAAAACAGTATCCCATAAAATGCTTTTGATAATTATGAATCTAGTTTTCTAGAAGTTATATGTCTTATGCAGGTTTTACAACCTTATAGATCACGAGAGTAATGTGGATTGTGGAAGGGGTAAATCTCTAAACTCGGATGGTTTTACCTTTGGTTTTATCAAAAGGTATTGTGTAACGTCCTAATTTTCAAAGAAAATTTCCAATTTTTAAATAATATAAAAAACCAATTTTATAAAACCAAACATTAATAAAACCATTGTTCTATAAGTCACAATCCCCGAAAATTAGATTATCATAAAACAACACATAATCTCAAACATGAAAGCTGTTGATGAGTGAGTACAGTCACACTTTCGCATTCACATGATCATCTAGAGTACCTGAAATATTTAATCCACAAATGTAAGAAAGATTAAGGAGGTCCCCAAAATACCATAATCATTACAATACATGCAAGCATACAAAAAGCTAGTCCGCCTCAACTGCCTTCAGCATAAAGCTAGATCACCTCAACTCACCACAAGATATGTCGACATATATATATATATATATATATATATATATATATATATATATATATATATATATATATATATATATATATAAAGACATATGAACAAGCAGTCCAACACCATAAACAACTAACAACGAATCTACCTGCCTAACAACATACCACATCATAACCACATCTTACCCTACAAAGGATACATACTACATAATATAGTATAGTGAGAAAACTCACTTGATCTGTAATGCCCCACAAATACCGAGTAAAAAAATCATTTTAATTAAGTCAAAACCATTCATTTATCGTTTTAAAAGTCGATCAGAGTCAAAGTATTCTCAAAACAACACAGAGCAGACGAAATAACTATGCAGATAGGCGTAGATCGGACCTAGAATTTCAGGTCTGGGATATGGTACTCCTAAAAGTGTCACCCTGAAAGGGTGTTATTCGGTTCAGGAAGTGGGGAAAGTTGGGCCCTAGGTTTATTGGCCCGTTTCATATTATCGCCTGGGTGGGCAAGGTTGCGTATCAGTTGGACTTGCCTGAGGAGCTACAGAAATCCATAGTACATTTCACGTTTCATAGTTTTGAAAGTATGTGGCTGATGAGTCGATAGTTGTATCGCTTGATGATATCCAGATCGATGAGATCTTGAATTATGTGGAAAAGCCCATTGCGATTATGGATAGAGAAACAAAAGCCCTTCGGAACATGGAAGTGAAGTTAGTAAAGGTGTAATGACAACACCGAAGGGGCTCTGAATGGGTCTGGGAGTCGGAGGATGAGATGAGGAAGCACTATCCAGACCTTTTTGCATTAGCAGATTTCGAGGACGAAGTCTAGTTTAAGTGGGGGAGATTTGTAACGCTTGGTCCATATATTATTCATTTCTCAGCATTTTTAAGGTTTTGGGCTGGAACTCAGCGAGTTGGGGAGCTCCAACTCGTAGTGTAGGAATCGCTTTGGCCGCAGAGTTTAAGGATCCAACTCGACGAGTTGACGGCCAAAGATGAAACCCTAATTTTAGGGTGTTGCACCCTATATAATGGACTTAAACCCTCTTGGATGGCCTCCCTAATAGCCTCCCTGTCCAGAGAAACCCTAGATTCGTATTCCATCTTGCATCTTGAGTGTGGTGAGCTTAAAAGAGTGGTTTTTGGTGATTCATGAAAGGAGCTTGATGGTGGTAAGCATCTAGCTTGATGGATATATAATGGACTTAAACCCTCTTGGCTGGCCTCCTTGTCCAGAGAATCCCTAGATTCGTATTCCATCTTGCATCTTGAGTGTGGTGAGCTTAAAAGAGTGGTTTTTGGTGATTCTTGAAATGAGCTTGATGGTGGGAAGCATCTAGCTTGATGGAGGGGGTTTAGATCCATAAACTCTTCTTCAAAGGCAACATTTTTGACGTATAAAGTTGTCACCCTATCATGTATTCATCTAGATCTCCTTATTTGAAGTTTAAGCATGATTTTGGGGTTTTGGTTTAGTTGTCCAAAAGATGTGGATTCAAGGGGTTGTCAAGCTAGATCTGAACCCTTCATGACCTCTTGAAGCTTAAAGTTGCAAACTTTATTTGTCCCTATGTCCCATACATGAAATATGTCCATTATAAAGTCATAAATGAGCCTTAAAGGATATTTCTAGAATGCATGGATGTAAAGTTGGAAACTTTACGTGTTTTGCCTACCTTGGGACATCAAATCCATGTTTTAGAGCATTGGAGTGAGAGTTTAAGGGCTTAATGGGTCAAGACTCTCTTAAAAGGACCTAGGGTTTGAGTTTGAAGCTTTATGGATGGTCCTTGAGGGTAAAGTTGGAAACTTTACCTATCTAGACATCATTTTGAAAGGGATATGATATTTGGAGTCTTTAGATTCAAAGGAAGCGACTTAATGCATTAAGAAGTGGGTTTTCTGGCCAAATCGACGAGTTCATGTGTGAACGCGACGAGTTAGTGGGACTTTTTGCAATCTAGCCGGTCAACAAGGGAACTCGACGAGTTGTTAGCCAAACTTGACGAGATGAGTCAACTTAGAATGTTGACCTTGACTTTGAATTAGACTAATGTTGACTCTTTGGGTTTGAAACATTGAGTTGAATATAAGGAGCTTTTTATGTTTAGGGATTGGGTAGAGTAGATACTCAGAACCGGGGACTATTCAACTTCTATTAGTATTTGAGGTGTGTCTACTCACCACACTCATGGGTCGAAGGCACTAAGGTTGACCCATTACTTGATATGATATGTTTGTATTGAAAGGGAAATGATATATTAATTGATTTATGTATGGGTTTATGTGAAAACCATGGGGGGAGTCCTTGACACTTGTCAAGACCATGAGGGGGGGGAGGGGAGCCCATGGCAAAAGGATATAAGATCATAGGGGTAGCCCATGGCATTCCAATGAAGACCATGGAGGGATTCCATGGCAATTTGTATGTATATGTATGAGCATGACATTATGTGACTCTATGAAATGTGTGATCGGGAAACTCACTAAGCTTGTGCTAACAGTTTACTTGTATGTTTCAGGTACTTTTATTGATAAGGGCAATGGCCCGACTTGATGACAAGGCATGCATTCTCCGGTGTTTTCACATTTAGTTATGTGTACTCTAAATTTTCAAAATAACATGGATATGTATTGGGATTTTATATATACTATAGTTGATGCTATGAAAATAAAAGTTTAAATTTTTTATGAAAATTAGGTTGTTACACATGCAACATACATATAGTTTCCATGGGCTCCCCTATGGTCTTTATCTAGTATGCCATGGGCTCCCCCAATGCCTTTACCTGGAATATCATGGGCTTCCCCCATGGTCTAATATCTAATTGCTACGGGCTCCCCTCGGGGTCTTCCATGCAAGTATAACACATAGACAACTAGCATGCCGTATAATATGTAATGGGCCGACATTGGTGCCTTCGACCTATGGATATAATGAGAATACTGACCTCGCATAGCTAAAACCCACATATACTCTCCGATTGCAGATCCGCTATAAACCCACACTATCAAACAAATAACACCCAATTAACAATTGGATTCCAAACTTCAAAACCAATAATCCATATATGGGGTAAAAAGACCATTTTACTCCTTACTTATTTTGGTCCAAGACTAAGGCCCAAACTCTCAATCAAAAGGCCCACCAACCAAAAAATCACTCTAAGCCCACTAATGGCCCAATTTTCCAAATTGGGCCCAAAAACCCCTTTATGGGCATAACATCCAAAAGGGACTAAAAGATACCAACCAGAAGCCCAAACAAAATCTTATTCCCAACAAGGCCCAAACTATGAAAACCCAATAATGACCCAAACCTCAAAGGCCCAAAACACCCTTTTGGAGAATACGCCCAACATACTCACCTACAAAGCGCAATGTACAACACCCTGATGCACTTGTACGCCCAACGTACTAATCAGGAGTCCAAAAACCCTTTCTTTGCTCTTAATGGGTTAAGTCAAGATGTCCAACACCTAGATCCGGTCCCTAACGAAGGTCTTAACCAGTAAAGTTTCCAACTTTACTCCCAAGCACAACTTCATAGGACCCAACACTTAAAAGAAGGGACTAATTAAGAGCTTAATAAATGTATGTACCAAAACCTTTCATAAACTTTCCACTTTTATGAACAAGGGACCTTGGTGGGGCTTAGATCTAACATCCACTACTTCTGGAGTAGATCAAAAGCTCACATTTTCATCAAATGACTTAACAATGCCCAGAACACCATGAAATAGATATAAACACAAAGATCATCAAAGTCAAAGATTTTTACCTTTGGAATCTTGCAAATGGAGAGGTACTCCTGGATCTAGAAGCTCCCTCCACAACTCCACATGATTCTCTTTTTCTTTTTCTTCATCATCATCTTCTTCTTCTTCTTCTTCTTCTTCTTCTTCTTCTCAAGACGCCCATCAAACACATACCAAGCTCAAGAATCACTCAAATGGTACTAAGGGTCTATTTATAGTGTTTAGAGGGATGGAGGTTGAAGATATTAGGGTTAGGTTATGAGAAAATGAGCGTAAATAAGGTCTAAAGCCCTAAAATAGGGTTTGCATGATTCTAGAGGATGCACCGCGTACTCCTCTTAATGCCAACAATCCATCACCTACGTACGCCTAACATACTCACATTTGCCTCAGTACGCCCCACGTACACCCTATGTACACCCCACATACTAGGGTTTTGCCTTAAACCTTGTAACCTTCCGAAGGCCATAACTCCTTCGTTATAAACCCGATTATGATGATCCATATATCCACAAAAAGGTTACGAGATGATCTACACTTCTATCAACTCATACTTGCTTTGACATTTCCTAAACAAAAATCCTATATCTATAGAAATCCGAGCTGACAAATTACCAAAATACCCTTTGTGTAACAACCCGAAATCCAGGTACCCTTTTATTTAGCCCTTCATCTTTAATTTGTGTCATTTTAGGGTTTTGCATGTTGGGCGAGTACGCTGGGCATACAAGGAGTACGTTGCGCGTATTCGCGCACTCCATTTAAACGCGTCCTCCCTCGGGTACGCTGGGCGTACCCAAGGTTACGCTGGGCGTAACCGGTCCAGACCCAAAAACCCTACTTGTTGTGGTTGGCTATAAAAGGAATGTGATGGCTTGAGTCCTCAGCCACCATCCCTCAGAAAGAAACCCTAAGAGAGTGTTCCTTCGTTCCTAGCCCAATTGCGAGTGTTCTAAGCTTGGTGGTGTCATTTCAAGGTAGCAAAGGAGAAGAAGAGTCCATTGGGAAGGCTAGAAGTTGGTGTTCAAGTGTAGATCCGGGCTTAGCAAAGGTTGGAGCTTCATTCTAAGGTAAAAAGTTCGGATCTTGACTTGTAGTTCTTGTGGTATGCTTTATGGACCATTTTCTAGGGTTTTGGTCCCAAAGGTGGAGACTTTATGAGCAAGTGGTCTCCATTAGCTTAGATCCATCATATTTCCGGTCCATTTGAGTTGTAGATTCATAAAAATGTAATCTTGGACGTGAATGTTTAGCCATGCATGAGATCTAGATCCTTGAGTTGAAATGGAAAGGTGTTAAGGAGTGTAAGAGCCTTTACAGCCATGCCAAGGCTTAAAGGTTTCGACTTTATGAGTAAGGATGCTTAAATAAAGCTGGATCTAGAAGTTGAAGTAATGGCTTAACCAATTAAGACCAGAAATGAAGAATGTTTAAATCTGATGGTTACGCTGGGTGTAACTCCCAGTACGCGCAGCGTACTGGGTGGAGACCCCGACTTTTGGGTTGGCGATGTACGCCCCGCGTACTGAAATGTTGACTTTTGTTGACTTTTAGGGTTTTGGTCAACATGTGGACTTTGAGTCAAGGAAGGGTAAAATGGTCTTTTACCCTCTGAGGAATGATAATAAGGGGGTAAAGTCTAGTTGTGGAGGCCTATATTAATTAAAATGATATTCATTATGATTAGGCGAGGTTGAGTCTTCGTTGGGATTTGGAGATAGCGAGTACGCGAGATTCTAGACTTTCCACGAGGTGAATTTTCTCACTATACTGTACCTGCAAGGGTTTTATTGTGTGACCGGAAGGTCGGATATGTTATGAGTTGTATGCATTGTATATGATAAGTTAATCGTTTGTATGTGCTATGTATGCTATGCTTGATATGGGCCGGAAGGCATATATGTTATGGGCCGGAAGGCGTTGTGATGTGGACCGTAAGGTTGACGCAGGTAGGACCGGAAGGTTTACCGAGTCGGGACGGAAGTCCCCTGAGACACATGGACCGGAAGGTCAGGGCCTGGAAAGGCGTATGTGTGTAAGTAGTATTTTGGGGAACTCACTAAACATTTATGCTTACAGTTGTTGTGTTATGTGTTTCAGGTACTAGCGAGGACCGTGGGAAGGCGCCGGCGTGATCTGTACACACTGACGAAGGAACTGTTTTATGATCATGGGATGTATTTTGTTACAATGACATTTGTTACATATGTGATTCCATAATATTAAATGATGGTTTTTGATGTTTGCAAAAATGAAAAATTGTTTTGAAAATTCACGTTGTTACACTTTGACTCCAAGACACAAAACGAATACCCGGATCATCCAAAATACATCATCCACCTCCAAATGAGCCAAAAAATTCAATTCTTCAAGGATCCTAAGCCTGCTAATACCCAATCCTTGATCACCACCCTGAAAAGGAAACGATCTGAATGAGGGTGTTACAAAGTTATTTTTGGATGAATATTCGATGGGTGTTAAACATTTTTTTCTATTCTTTTCAACTATCACCACCGTCCACATTGTGTTTGGCCACCATCATTATTTATTTCCGGAAACCACCAATTTTCCAACGACAAAATCAATTATAATATGAACAAATTTAAGATAACTCAAATAAAATTTAACAATATTAAACAAAACACTACTTTATATTGAGTTGAAGATCTACAAAGAATTTATTGGTATGTAAAAAAAGGAAATTGAGTAAACTTTTGTCACATTTGAACTCATACGACACCATATTTTATAAGAGCAATTCGATCAAAATCGATTCCACTCCACCTGATTTTCATTATAAAATATTCGAATTTATCCAAAATTTGGATATTTAAAATTTCAAATATCGAGATTTAGATATTGAAATAGGTTATGCAAAAACAAAATCCCTCTATTATTTATAAGTTACAAGTTGTTACTGATAGTAGTCAAAACAAAATCAATTAACAATGAACATAAACAATAAATAATAATAAAACACCAACTGACAACTGAAAAAAAAACCAGTTAAATCACACAAATAAAGCATAAACAATTCAAACATTCAAATGTTAATTCAAACAAGAGTTCATAGTTCATTCCAAACTTTTGAGTAGCAACAACACTTCATGCTAGGCTTCCATTGTTCATTCCTGTAGCATTTGTGAATGCATTGCAAGGGGATGATTAGTTCATAAAACATAGTAGAAAGAATCATTAAGCCAAAACTATCCACCCACACCAACACACCTACTATCCAAGTAAATCTTAATAGATCTATAGCAAAAAAGAGAATTGAACAACATTTTTCACATTAGAAGTGATACAACCCCACATTTATTTAAAAGCAATTATATCATAATCGATTACATTCCATCATAATTTTCATTCTAACACAACTAATAAAGAATTTTTTTTGAGAACCGACTCACAAACTACATTTGTTCCATTGTACCAGTATCTTAGAACCACACAGTCTAATTGTATAAATAGGTTCTCATAAAAACTAAGGTGTTGTTTGTTTTTTTGAAGTCAAAATGTCTGCAATCTGTGGACCACATATGTAAGCCTCTGCGGCAGAAGAGATGGATCAAATATCTGCAGTCTGCAATAAGAATACTGTTTGTTTTTAACGTCTACGGGCTGTTAAAATAAATTGGATTTTTAAACTTAATTTCATATCATAAACATTAAAAATGCATTTTTGACAAAAAAAGAAACTGTATGGTGGCCCTTTTTTTTTTTTTTTTTTTTTTTTTTTTTTTTTTTTGGTTTAGGTTAAAATGAGGTCTGAACACTTTTGAAGACAGTAGCCCATGTCTGCGTCAGGAAGACCTCGCGCAGATATTTTCTGATCTGCGCACTTCCAAAAAACAAACAATCTGCAAGGGCATATGTCTGCGCGGCGCAGACAAAAGTGGTTGCGCAGATCTTCACACAAAAAACAAACAACCCCTAAAATTTTACACTATGATTAGTATCTCATCCGATTATTATATCAACCCACACCAACACACCAATTATCCAAGCAAATCTTACAAATTATTTGTCATCGTACCGAACAAATAGCGACATCACATTACCCACCAACTACTCTTCACTAAAAAGAGGAAAAGAAAATAGACAATTGAACAACCTTATTGCATCAGGACTCGTACCAAACCACATTTGTAATGAACAATTCTCTTAGAATCAATTCTATTCTATCCGAATTTTCACACAACACACGCTTTACCAAGAATAAACAATAAAAAAGCAAACTTTTGATCATAAACCATACACTACAAACTATATGAGACTTCATATCAAAGAATGTTCTTAACTCAATTCTTTCAGAATATATTTCATGTTTTCACACAAAACCCTATACTAAGAACACACAAATTAACTTAAAAAAAAAACTAAAACCTTTTTTTAGCAAAATCCAAATAAAACATACTTTGAGGAGTTGCAACGAAATCATCATCAACTAAATTCAAACTAGTGTCGGTTGTATTCCTTTATTTTGACTTGAATTCCTTCTCGAATTGTGAACTCGGTCCATCATTCATTAAGAATATGTTCTAAACCTTGTTTATAATTACCACTCGTTTTTGTATCCCCACAACTCAAATTGTTGTTTAAAATACACTCTGACATTCAATTCTTCACGATCGAACATTGATTCTTAATGATTGTTTTCCAGTTTCTTCACCGATACGTCCGTCCCACTTTGTTATGAGTTGCGTGTGTAATGGAGAATGAAATCAGTTAGCCACAATATATCCGGTTTTACCTTGTTTAATGAAGATGTAAAATTACATCAGTAGCCTTTAGAAACTGTTTATGTCTATTAGAATGTATTTTTTTAATCTAATAATATTAATACCTCACTTTCCAATTATAATTTAATTGATCGGCTCGTATTCAACCCTACAACCATATAATATTTACCATCCACACTATAACCCAACGCACACACACATACTCTCTCTCTCTCTCTCTATATATATATATATATATATATATATATATATATATATATATATATATATATATATATATATATATATATATATATATATATATATATATATATATATATATATATATATATATATGGGAAAATACCTGCAATAATAAAAAATGAGGGACATTTTCAAAATATAGTCACAAAAATTGGATTTCCAGGTATAGACATGGATTCCGCGGAGGTAGCTCCGCGGAATGATAAAATCGTAAATAAATCAGTGTATTGGAAAAAAAAAACTTAAGATCCATTCCACGGAGGTAGCTTCGAGGCATGGATCCTTAGATATATATATATATATATATATATATATATATATATATATATATATATATTTTTTCACATCGATTCTTCAGGGTTTATTTTCATTCCCCAACTAATTATTTTCAAGAAAAGATTATCATACTATCATAATATTTTCTTGAAAATAATTAATTGATGAATTAATATAAACCCCGAATAATCGATGTGAAAAAAAAAATTCTGAAGATCCATTCCTCGGAGCTATCTCCGCGAAATGAGTTCATTCATCGGAGGTAGCTCCGCGGAATGGATCTTGAGTTTTTTTAATACGTATATTTATTTACGAATTTGCCATTCCGCGGAACTACAGTAGATTCCGCGGAACTACCTCTACGGAATCCATGTCTTGAAAATGTCTATTTTCATGTCAAAATTTTGAAAACACCTCCCATTTTTTGACTATTGCCGGCATTTTCCCTGTATATATAATGAAATCACTCGTTTTGCCTTTCTTTTTCAAGTATATAGACGAAATAAGAAAGTTCTAATGGGTGTTAACGAAGCTGTCCTATAAAAAGTTGGTGTTAGATCCATGAAGGGAAGCACATTGGGTTTTGGTTCGGTAAGAAACAAAACACGTGAACTTTATTTGGATGCTTATGCTTTCATCCCCGTGACTAAACATGACACAGACCTCACAGTACTGTTTTGCTCCACTAAATTTATATTTATTTGTATCTTATGAGCTCTATTTGTATTTTGGTAAGTTAAACAAGTATTAAAATAAACATTAATTCCTAGATCGAATGCTATAAATTATATTTTTAGATTTAAATATGCAATGAAGTTTTGTTCTATGACAAAATTATGAAGCATGGTAACTTGGAACCGCTAACTTCATGATATATGTGAAAATTTTCGCATTTACCAATTTATGTTAACACTTGTCACTACTAGCTAGAAAAATGATTTTTTAGAGATGGATTAAATATAGTTGCATATTTTGTTTAAAAAGTTAATTTGTTGTATACGTCAAAAAAATTTAAAATGTCATTGCATAGCAAACAACCCTTTTTTAGTTAAACAAAAGATCTTATTTATTTATTTATTTTTAATTAAAATGATCAAATTTAGGTACTAATTTACTATAATGATTTTAGGGGAATATATATTATTACTTATCAAAACATAAAAAATCTATATGTTTATGCTTACTTTGCTACTTTAAAAAAATATATATGTGGACCTATTCAGTGCAAATTTTATGTCCTTTATGTTTACCCATAAAATATATCTGAAGTACTCTTTCATAAAAATGTGAAGGTAACTAAATAGTATGAATGTATGATCTATTTAACAAGATGGACACCCTTTTGATTTTTCTAACAAAATGATCATTAATTTTGTAATATAGATTTTATGAACAATGAAATGGATTTTTTTTATAAACATCATTATATTTTTAGCTTTTTATTCAATACTTAAATTATTTTTTAGAAAACCATTTAGGTTTCATAAAATTAGCAATTTTGACTGTTTTAAAATGATATAACAAACAATAACTTTAGATTTGGAACTAAATTTTTTAAAAACTATTTGTTTCAATTCGATTATTAAATGAATTTAATAAGTTCTTATCATATGTATGGTAAAATAATAGTGTCTATTTATGAGAAAATCCTATAAGTGAACCGCTTGATTAAGAAGCGGACCTTCAAAATTTACAAAACGTTATTGTTTTTTTTTTGTTTTTTTTATCCGAACAATATAAAGCAATGGCTATAAAAATATTGAAAAATGTAAAGATTTTGTGAAATTATCCTTATAAAAATTGCTTTCATTTCTAATAGTTCATACATAAAAAAAACATTCTTTTATTTTTAGAAAAAATAACATATTTTGCAAGATGTTAATGTGTTTATATGTTGTGAATTCATGAAGCCACTTCACATTATTTTTGAACTTTTTTAAATGTCTTTTTCCGGCAAGAATAATTTCACAAGTTTTTAAATTTTTTGTAATTGGTTTATTACGAGACAGGTAGCCATTTTAATTATTGACCGACAAAATAGTCGATTTGTAGCTATACTTGTCTTGTCATTATCCATTATATGAATGAAAAGGTAAAATATAAGGTAATGATTTTTTAATTTTTTTTTATAAACTTCAACTTATTCATGGGTGAATTTAGTCCTCCAAATTCTGTAAAGAATCAAATGTGCAGCTTGCTACACCTCCAATGGCTGCAATCACCTTCATCCTACACCTCTTCTTTCTCATACCATTTCTGCAAATCAACTATTCCCATTCTCAATCCCTTCGTTCTCTACAAACTCTACTTACCACTTTCAATGCACGAGGTACAAGTAACTACTGCCCCAGTAGCACTAGCAGCAGTGTCGCCATCAACCTTCCTACATTAATTCCAAACTCATCTTTGACACTCGTATGCTACAACAACATCATCACTCAACTTCACATAACTGGAGACAACAACAACAGATTTGACCATGAATACCTCTCAACCGAATCTTTCTTTTACACCATTTCTGCCATCTTTCCTAACTTGAAAGTCCTCTCTTTGGTTTCTCTAGCCCTCGATGGTCCTCTACCTGCTTCTGTTCTTGCTAAAACAGTTTCTTCTTTGGAAATCCTCAACATTAGCTCAAACCATTTCCATGGCGACATACCTTTCGAGCTTTCTTACTTAAAAAACCTTCAAACCCTAGTTCTTGATCACAATAACTTCTCAGGATCCATCCCTGATTGGCTTGGTAGCCTTTCATCCTTGAGAGTTTTGAGCTTCAAGAACAATTCACTTAATGGGTCTTTACCTTTTTCACTCTCTCGATTACCCTCTCTTCGTGTTCTTGATCTTTCCAAGAATCAGTTATCAGGTGACGTCCCAGTTGATTTCAAGAATCTAACGAATCTTCAAGTTCTTGATCTTGAAAGCAACCAACTTGGACCTAGTTTTCCAGTTCTTCATAACAGGTTGTTGGTTCTAGTGCTAAGAGAGAATAGATTCAGTTATGGCATTCAGGGGTACGATCTACGTTCGTTTTTCCAGCTTCGAAAACTCGATCTTTCTTCAAACGAATTCAACGGGCCTTTACCCGATTTCTTGTTCTCCCTCCCTTCCATTTCGTATCTCAACTTCTCCGGGAACAAGTTCACCGGAAAGTTATCAGCGAACGTTTCATGTAACGACGAACTGGTATCAGTCGACTTGTCGTTCAACAGATTCACCGGAGAACTGCCGACATGCATGCAAACATTAGAGAACAATAAAAGAGGGAGCGTTTTATTCGATTGGAATTGTTTATCAAATGTCGACGAGAAACAACAGCATAATGATTCGTTTTGTCATAACGAAGCTCTAGCTGTTATGATTAAACCTCCTGCAAGTGGGAATGATGATTCTTCCAAGTCGTCGAAGGTTAAAGTGGTGGTGGCTTCGAGTGTTGTTGGGGGTGTTGTGATCGGAGGAGTTGCAGTGTTTGGTGTCATCTTGGTTGCGATTAGGAGCGAGTTTTTTGGTGGAGGATGTGCAGCAGCGACACCACAAATTAGAGTTTTAGTTGAAAAGATTTCACCTGCTTATACCATTAAAATGCTGACTGATGCAAGTAAGATTTTATCTCCTCTTCCTCTGTTTTCATGAATCGGATTCGGATCTATGTGGTCTGTGGTCAAAATCCCGGAAAGTAGGGTGTGTACTGTTCAAAAAACCCAAACCAAATAAAAACCAAAAAAAATGAAGCGGTTTAATAAAAACGACGGTTTATTTTCTGAAAAACCGAAATTTTAGGATTGGTATGGTTTTTTGTATCTGAAAAAGTTTTGTTTGTAAATACAAATTTAGAACTTTTATTTTATACCAAAAAAAAAAAAAACTCATAATATAAAATCTATTTGAATAACTTTTAACTTTTATATTTTATATAAATTAACACATTTAAAAAATTTAGGATTAAAGTGTTAAACTGTTTTTTTAGGAAAGAGACGGTTGAACATGTTATGATATCACCAACAAACCAAAATAATATTATAAAAAAAACAAATTCTAGGTTTTTATTTTTCTCTGTAGGTAGGTCATTTTAATTTTACGTTTTTGACATAAGTTTTAAATTTTATTATTTAAAACTATAAATTTTGTTCCAAATATGGTCTATTTTTCCCCCCTACAAATTCGCCTCATTCTTTTTACAAGTTTACTGTTTGTATAACTTTAGTTTTAGAATTTATTAAACATTTGTAATAACATTTTTACACGTTTTATAATTTTTCATACAACAATTTTATGATTTTTTAAACTTTATTTTTTTTTATTTAAATATAAGATGTTTTACGAAAAAGAATATTTCTAAATATTGTAAAAATGTATTAAAAAAGTTTTTAGACAGTGTTTTTACAAATATTTACACAATTTTTTAAAAAAATTTCACAAAATTTCTTTGAACTTTTTAATAATTCTTTTATAACACTTAGAAACTTATAAAAATATTAATATATTGCATTAAAAAATTACAAAATAAGTTTATAATATTGCATTAAAAAAATATAACACAAATTAATTATTATTATTATTATTATTATTATTATTATTATTATTATTTTGTAAAGGAATGTAAAAAATTCGTAAATTTTTTATAAAAAGATTTAAAAAGGTTTACAAAAGGTTGTAAAAATATATATTTAAACAAAGTTGTATAAAAACTAATTTCAGGGTGAATTTATAAAAAAAAAAATTGAACCATATTTGTAACTAACCAAACTTTAGGCAAAAAAGCAGAAAAAAAAAAATTTAAAAATCGGACGGAAAGTGCCAAACTGGTATAACATGTGGAAAAACCAAATAACTAGTTTTACCAAACATACTCTCAAACTCAAACTGAAAATAAAATGGAACAAAACTGTTTGTGCTTATTACATTTACTATTTTATAACCCGTGAGAACCACAGTTATAAAATTAATTAAAATTTTATAATAAAAACTTAAAATTATTAATCAGTTATTTTAAATAAATTATTAATTTAAGAGATATTTTTATTAGTTATGTGAAATTATAATCGTTGATTCAAATAAATATGTAAAATTAATTTTTAATATATATTAAACATTTTTTATTTGTGAATTAATGATAACAATAATATAAAATTTAAATTTAAATTTAAAATAGAGAATAAATACATTGATAAATAACATCACATTAATGAGGAGGTCTAATAAATTTAAAATAAAGAATTAATAGATTGACAAGTGACAACAAATTAATTAAGAGGTCTAATATGATAACATATAACAAATGACTACTCTTTTATTAGTATAGGGATGACTTCTTTATATACTTAATTATATGAGATATTGCTTAGTTCTATTGAACCTAGAAACTAAAATCGAAAGATAGTTTTTGTGGTTAGAAACCGAATTTATTTGGCTTTAGGAAAAAGTGCGGAACAATTTTTTTTGATACGGACATACAAACATTATTAAAATATATTTTATATAGTTATCTTATACCAAACATTAAAAAACATGATTGTATCTTTTTAGGTGAGGTATAATAATATAAAATATGTTTACAAATAACCTTTTTATATATATAACAAACAAACTTTTTATATATATAACAAACAAACTTTTTAGGGATGCTGTAATACCCAGCTACATTTAGCTCCATGCTCACCTAGGGTAATTTATATTTTATACTAGAACTAAAATAATGTCAAATCTTAAAACCTTCTAAATAGGAAATGTCTGAAATCAGAGTCCCAAATGTAGGACTCCTAATACCAATCTATTAACAAACGAAATGATTAAATGCAGGATACATTTCAGAGACAATGAAGCTGGGAGCAGTTGGAATTCTGGCATATCGAACTTACGTTTTGGGGGAGTTGATTGAGGCCACAAATAACTTCCATAGATCAACTTGCATGGGCGATGGTTCTCATGGCCAGGTAATTGGTTTAATGAAAATCAGAGACATTTTGATTTCAAATATAACAAATATGAAATTTGGTTATCATTTTAATCAAATTGTCCCTTTTAAAACAATTCAACTCAAAATTAATATGTTGTATGTTGTATATTCCATCAGCTTTACAAAGGCCAGCTTAACGATGGAAGTATAGTTGCTATTAGAAACTTGAAATTGAGAAAGAGGTGTAGCATCCAGAGTTATACTCGACAGATTGAACTCATATCTAAACTCAGGCATCCGAACCTGGTCAACCCCATCGGTCACTGTTTTGAACGCCACACAGACGATTCAGCCATCATCCATGGCGTCTTTCTGGTTTTTGAATTCGTCCCAAACGGAACACTCAGAGCCTCTCTAATGGGTCAGTATTCGATTCCCTAAAAAAACATAAAAGAGACACTTCGGTTTTCAAGGCGAAATTAACACTCTTCTATTAGATCTTATTTTCCGATAAGAACAGTGCTTCCAATCACCATAGCTTAAATACCCTTTTCGGTTTTCTCTTATCTTTGTGTCTGGTAATCTGGTTGTATAATTTTTTTGAAAAAGTAAAAGATTCTTGACGATTTTGGAATTTGAAAATCAGTTGGATTGACCCAAAAAGTCAAACCCACAATCTTGAAGATATTAACTAATCTGAAGATTAAAATGGCAGCCGGACAGAAATTCTCCTGGGCACAGAGGCTTTCAGCTGCTATTGGGATTTCAAAAGGGATCCAGTTTCTAAACACACGGATAACTGCTAAACTATTTCCAGACAACCTAAAAATAACCGATGTTTTGTTGGATCAAAATTTTCAAGTGAAGATCAGTGGCTATAATCTTCCTTTGCTACCAGAAACTAAGGTATATATGCCTTTCCGGTGTTTCAGTACTCATGTAAGTAAGTTGACGATGTATGTTAGCAGAAATTAAGGTACGATTTTCTACCGCAGGTGGCTGCTGGACATTCTGCAACCAGATCGAGTGAAAATCTTGGAAGAAGTAAACGGTATTAATTAATGTTTAATTAACGTTTAATTAATGGAGTCAACCTTCATATGGCATGCATCTCTGCTTATAATTAATGTTTTTCTTTGACGTTTATACAGATTTGAAACGGAGGAGGACGACCATGATCATGTTTACGACATGGGAGTAATCATGCTAGAACTCATCTTAGGAAGGGCCATCGATTGCATAAGCGACATAACTATTGCTAAAGATATGGTAAGTTGTATTGTATACCAAGCTATGTGACTATATATGTTCGTAGATGTTTGGAATTAACGTCAAAACGTTAAAGTCATATGCAAACTTTGTTTTTTGTTTACAGTTGCATGTAAGTCTGGTGGCGGATGAGGTGGCTCGAAGGAGTATCTTGGATCCTTTGATTCGTAAGGAATGTTGTGATGAATCTTTAAAGACTTTAATGGAGCTTTGTCTAAGATGCATGTCTAAGGATCGACCTTCCATTGATGACGTGTTATGGAATCTAGAGTTCATAGCTCAGGCCCACACCTCATCAATGGATGATTCGATGAATAATATTCAAACCTCAACAAATAGTTGAATAAGTTATTATCACATTTGTAATTGTTTTGAAATTCGTTGTAGTTTTGTGCTTATGATAGTGATATCTAGAATAATTAAAGACTTAATTAACAGATTTGTGTGTGATTAAAACTTACACATTTTGTACTACACCAAGAAATTTACTATGACGAATTGAGTTACTTCAAAATCTTCACATGGAAAATTGGTTAAATTTCTGAACTTAACAATGCAGAGAATATGATTAACTTAATAATTTGCATAGCACAAGTAAGAATGGATCAGATGCAATGGAGGCCATGCGAGCAAACTTAATAAGTTCTCCTTTCTGAAGTTGCTTTAAATAAAGGATCAAAACACACATGAGTGCTGCCTTATTTGCCTTGGTTATATGATATAGTTGCATTAGTTTGAAGATTCACTGAATAATGTAAAGAATAAAAACAAGTTAAGCTGTAACGGATTCAACTGATGCCGTAGACTTTCTTATTCGGTTCACAAAGCGCATTCGGTTTACAAAACGCAGACAATTAAACTTTTTGGTTTCAAGCAACCAAATTAAATCTCCTACATTTAGGATTAGACATTTAGTGTATATGACCAATCCTGAAACACAGATGATCTACACACATAAAGAAGTAATATTTAAGAAGGCTAGATACCAATAAACACCTTTGAATCCACTCAGAAAGTTTCAGATACACTATTGTGGAAATGGGATGTCAGAAAGATCCTCTCTGTAAGGAGCATTTGTCAACTCTGGTCTTCTATTAGCATCATTTCCATTTTCCATGTTATCTTGAGCAATAGGGTTGCCTTTCGATGGCTCAATATATGTAACCACAACATCCTTACGCAACATAAGGTAGATCACTGAGAGAACATAAGCAGCCATGACTGGGAAAACTAATATTGCAATAAATACGTTAGCCACTTTAGGCCAAGTGCTATGGATTAGCCAATCGACAAATGCAGTGCTCAAGTAGTAGATGTTGATGCCGATTATTCCAAGTCCTAGTGCCCATGAAAAAAGAATGATCTGTAGAAGAAAAATAAACATATTACAAATGAATTTCAGGTATACTGGATTTACGAAATTGAAACTCACAAATATTGAGTTCTTGTGAGGTCCCATTTTGGTGCTTGAGCTACTGAACTTGAGTAGTGGAATGAGTGCAAATGGAAGTTCAAATGACAGTATCATCTGCAAAAGATCCATATTCCATACTCACAATAAAGTCAACTTTCAATGAATATCATGGATATGCTTTACATATCGAATGAAACTTTAAAGATGGAGTCACATACCGATGCTATTATAATTAGTCTTCCTGCTCCAGAAGGCCCACCAATTATTGACACTATCAGACTCGGTGCTATGGCGATGCATCTTGTTACCAAGTTCCTGAGCCATTTCCTCATTTTTAAGTCCAGGAAACCCTAAAATCGCAAATAGTTCATGTTTAGTGATTATCAATATATCAAAAAGTATCTGCCAAAGGGGAATGAATATTACAACCCAATTAAAGAGCTCTCATAACCTACCGACATAATGAATTGTCCAGCATAAGTGCCTGTGATTGTTGAACTCTGACCAGAAGCTAACAGTGCTATTGCATAAAGAGTAGAGCCCGACTTTCCCAAAACATTCTGTGTAGTAAAAATTAACGCGAGTTAACTATGAGAATTTTTGTGAATGTTGTTGGTATAGAAGTTATAGATTTAACACATCTTATAAGCTCATACTTTTAGAAGAAATGAAGCTGAGTTAAGGGTGAGATCGTTGCAGCGATCCATTTCTTCACTTGGTAGGTTTTTTTGTGAGCAAACAGTGCCAGAAACAGCGACCATTGAGACGTTGATTAAGAATGCTACAAAGAGAGCAATGCCACTCTCTATCAGGAAGTATCTGCACGCATCCTGTAATTCAAAACATCATCATGAACAGATAAGAACTCGAGTTCCTCTTTTGAGAAAAATTAAAGCGTACCAAAATTCCAATAACAACATTCTATCGTGGAGGGACTTACATTGATGCCACGAACTGAAGTTGGTATCTTCCGAGTAAGAACAAGAGCCGAATGGAGAAACAAGTTATGCCTATTAAAAAGGGTGAACTTTATGTTAAGTGAAATCAAAGTACATTTAGGGAATTAATACAAATGTATATGAGAAATAGTTTTTTTTTTTTTTAGGGGAGTGGGATATTACGGCATGACAAGGGCACCAAGTAGAGCAATGGCATCACCAGTGGCGCCTTGACCACTAAGTTTAGGAATGAACATTCCCTTTAGCAAATCACCAGCTGGTGGCTTCACATAGCTCATTTCTCCAAAGAAACAAGCAGCCATCAGAAAAACTAGAATAGCTATCAATATTTCAAGCTTCCTCACCTATGGGTATATGAAACCAACATTAATTATATGTGTTGTCATATATATATAAGGAAACACCAACTATGAAGACTTGGAAAGAAAACGAATCATAAATGAAGTTCTTACACCATATTTTTGGAGGCCAAGAAGGAGGAGGGTGCTGAGACCAGTGAGAAGAACTCCAACCCAAACTGGAATCTTGAATAAGATATTCAGTGCAAAAGCAGTTCCGATCACTGCAACGAATCATAATATTAATTATAGGAAAAAGTTAAAAGTGTATATTCACGACAGTTTCATGGATAAAGATTAAAAATCATTACCTTCGGGAATATCTGCTGCAATGACTGCAATCTCTGCTAGCAGCCATAGACAATACTTGACAAAGATAGGGTATTCAGCCTTACACAACTCTGATAAATGTTTCCCTGAATAAACAGAATAACTAATGTTTAGATATTTATAATTATTTCTGGATATATAAATAAATTCATAGGTCTAGTTTATTGGAAAAAACGTCTTACCAGTGCTTACACCAAGATTGGCAGCCAGAGATTGAATAACAAGTGCAAAGATTAGCCCGATTAAAATCACCCAAAGTAGCTGAAAATAAAGATTTTTTAATGATCAAAGTGGCCATTTTTTTGAACTAGAACTATGGAGGTTTCTTGGAAAAAACGTATACCTCGTATCTATGGTTGGCTCCTGCCTGTAAATCGGTTTCCACTGCATGAATTAAAAACATTGATAAGTTTATAATGAGGATTAAGATATATAAGCTACAATGAGATGTTGAGAAATCAAAACTTACTGTTGCCAGGATCCAGATAAGCCAATGACACTAGGAAACCAGGGCCAACAAAGGAGAGAAAACTTTTCCATCCAGGTTTCTGCAGATTAATTATGGTTATCAAATTATTCAAACTGTTAAAACTTCAAACATACGGTTAGATATCAATTTTGAAATTAGAAAGCAGCCAAAACTTTGAGTATTTCATGATGGAGTTCATTTTTATTCCAAGAACTGAAAACTACACATTAATGTTTGTGAGGATTAATTAAGCGAGAATTACCTGATCATGTTCAATCTCTTTATGGTCATCAAAGTCTTTGGAGTTGAGAACAGAAAGATCAACAGCTGAAACACGATTGCTCCCTCCTGTAACTCGTGGTTCATGCTGCAGACTTGCCATCTCTGTCTCTGTCTCTTTGGGGATGGAGAATCTATGTATGTGAATAATCTCAAGTATGAACAGATTTGATGGTAAAGCCTTGGATTGAATATGCTACTTATACTAGAGTTCTGCAGATAATTCATGGCTACTAGATTTCAACTTCAAAAGTTGCTTTCAGATTTGGAGCATGTCCATGCCGTTTGCATTAAAAAAAGACGGCTGCTGAGTTCAAGTTATAAAGGTTGCTTTCAGTTTGTGGGCATGTCCATGCCGTTTGAATTAAAAAAGGATTCTGAACTTCTCCTTAACCCAGTAACGCCCTCCCCTTCCACCACCTCCCGCCGCGAGACACCTCTTCAGCTCTTGTATTTTTTTTTTGCCGCCTCTGCCTTTTTCCTTTATCCACGTCTTTATCCACTCTATCACCATCATCATATAAAGGTTCCCACATCGCTCCATCTCTCTCGCTCTCAACCCCTAATCCCCACTGGAAGAGACGACAGAGCCGATGCAGAGATTAGGAAGAGACGGAAGGAAAATCAACATCACCGTCACCGACACCACCATGACACGTCGTCGCCGCCGCCACATGGTTTTACGTGCAAGTCGGACCCGGTACTCATCGTCTTTGTCCCTATTCTTGATCATGTCTTCTATACGTTCTACTTACTACTCACTTAGAATTTGATTTTGATAGTCAATGTGACTTAGATTTATACTTCGAAAGTCGATTAAAATTAATGTAATTAGAGGCGATGAACATGAAATTGTGCACGCCCCCCTAGGGTTTATTGGATGATTTATCTCCATAATATCTCTCCAATTGAGCTGTGTTCTGGCATGGCCTCCACAGTCAAAGAAGTTATGCTTTCTCTTCTATGTCTGTTCTACAGTGTTCACTTCTCTTTCTCAGGCTAGTTTTCCTGTTCTGATTTGGGGTTTCCTATTTTATCACTTATTGTGCTTCATGACTATTTTGGGGTTTCCTATTTTATCATCCGTTTTTATCTTTTTACCAGTTGTTTGACCGATTAAAACAAAATTCAAATATAAACAATTAATGAGAAGGTTTATTTGAATTTTAAATATGAAATAATTAAAAATTATGAGAAATAAAAAAGTATAATTTTTTTCGTCCATATTATCTTCAACTTGTTAAACTTTACATATTCAGTCTTTATAACCGATTATTCCTGATTAACCGGAAAAAATGACTTAACAGGATAATATATTTCTCATTTTGTACACATTTAGTCATTAATATTTTTTTATTTCAAAATAAGTCATTTTTGTTTTTTTACTCATGCAATACTTATGAATGTGGGACAATCATTGATGAAGTGTGTAAGACTGTTGATGTTTATGTGTAACATCTCATTTTTATAACAAAATTTTTTTATTTTTAAATAAGGAAAAAGTCCCTAATTATAAATCTATTGTTAAGAAAAAACGTTTATCCCAAAATACATTTATTGAAAATCAGAGTAATATAAGAAACACGAAATTCTCAATATTATTGATAAGTGTGTATAGTCACGTCTTCGCCTTCCCACGATCAACGATAGAACTTGAAAACATAAACAACTAGGTAAACACAAAGTTTAGTGAGTTTCCCCCAAAATACCCGATACAAAAAACGTATTATAATGCATAACGGACCCACACTCATCAGATTAGAATACCTTGGCCTAATCAGTTATCGGACTGGAATGCCATCATGCAACAAGTTCAATCAGTCATCAGACTGGAATAGCCAGGGTTTGTCGACATGTCGCCTTAACCCAACCACTTCTCGAGCCTCTGTGGCTACGACTTACAACCGACCCACACCAGGTATCTTGTCCTACAACATATAGCATGACTACCTCAACCTATCCCACGTAAGATCTCGTGAGAAAAACTTAAGTAAATCATTCATAAGTACTGAATGAGTACAAAAACAAAAATGTTTTATTTTGCAATATATATATATATATATATATATATATATATATATATATATATATATATATATATATTAACGACTAAATGTATACAAAACTATTAAAAACTAAATCTATACAAAGTGAGAAATATATTACCCTATTAAGTCATTTTTACCGGCTAACCTACAGTAGCCGGTCATAAGGACTAAATGTGTACAGTTTAACAACTTGAATGAGTAAATGTGGACGAAAAAAAAGTTAGTGACTAAATGTGTACAAATCAAATAATATATTACCCTTTTAAGTCATTATCCTAAATAAAAAACATGCGAAAAATGAATAAATTAAAATTATGTGTTTATTGGTCATATCTGTGTAATAAACGGGTTAATTATAACAAAATATTAAAATACAAATGTTTAAAGTGTAAATTTATTTGAACTGAAATTGATATTTAAAATTTAAAATTAATAGTCATTATGTTATGTTTAATTTATAGAAGCTAAATTAATAATATATTGGAAAATGAAAAAAAATGACAAGTGGAATATATATATATATATATATATATATATATATATATATATATATATATATATATATATATATATATATATATATATATATATATATATATATATATATATATCAAAATTATGACAAATTGACACGTGACCAATTGAATGAGAGAACAACATGTAGTAGAATCATTCTTATTTATTAAGGTAGATTTTTATTTGTTATTTTGTTTATTTTTTATTTTAATGTTTGTCAGTCGGAAAGTCGAGATCACCAATGACTTCTGCTATGAAAGCCCTGGAGTTTTGTTATGAATCCAGTGACCGGTAACTCCTCGTGAATGCTTCAAATATAATGATCATCAAATTAATTGGTGATCCATGGATAAAATTCTAGATCGCAATTCTTCTTTGGTTACTCTTCAAATGATATCCATGAACAGATTTTGAACTGCTAATGACAGTGTCCCAGAAGTTGTTTGAAAATCGAATGGCTTTTTCATTAGGTTCGCATTCAGTTTCGAGATCACTGTCTTTTATTTCTGAAAACTAGTGCAAAACCATGAGAATAAATGGCGCACATATCGATGGAGGTTTTGATCAAAGTGGTTATGTTTCCAACTTTCCTAGTGATTCTTGGAATGAACCAATAATGTTGATTTTCACGAAAGATCGGAGAAAGCGATCAAATAAGTTCATCTGAAAACCAGGTAAAATTGATGATGTTTCATTTTGTGATGATAGTTCCATATAGAGTTGTAAACGAACCGAACGAACACGAACAATGGCTTGTTTATGTTCGTTCGTTTAAATTAGCAGAACAAACGAACAGACAAAAACATATAAACAAACGAGTTTTCTTTTTCATGTTCATTTGTTTAACAAATTACCTTGTTCATGTTTGTTTATTTATGTTCATAAACATGCTAAATGAACATACAAAAAAGAACATAAATGAACAAAGATAAATAAACACAATTGAACATATATAAATATAACGAACATATGATATAGTAATGTAATAACAGACAATTGAACATATAAGAACATAACTAAAATTAAATGAAAGAACATAAACGAATGTTCACGAACATAAATGAACGGATGAGACCATTGTCATGGCCATCCTTTTAACTAAACAAATGATAATTTGTGTTCATGTTCGTTTATTTATTAAATAAACGAACATAAACAATCTTCCTGTTGAACGGTTTACAAATGGTTCATGGAACGTTCGGTTGTTTACAACCCTAGTTGCATAGCTTGTAATTGGTTCAAATACCTTTACCCTGTTTTTAAATAATCTTGATGAACATAATGTAAAAGTAAGAATCCACGTTTCAACTGTTTTGAGTCATTAGTTAAGTTTTGCCAATGAGTTCCTGTAAGCTATCTGTTATGGAACAATTATTACAGTTTCAAGACAATGTGCATGTAAGGAGCCTAACAGGTGGGTGCCCATCCACACATGAATCATAAACGAAAGGATAAACAATCTTACATGTCCTTCATTTGGAATTTCTAACTTATCATGAAGATCATAGCGACTATCATTTTTGTACATGTGTAGATAAGGCGAACACACATAAGCGAAAAAATGATAAAGCTACAAGATTTTGTCCCTAATATATATGGTCGAGGTAAGATCATTTGTTAATTAATTATCCTGCTTAAATATCTACTAAGAATCTGTGTATTTGATATTTGTAGCAAACAAACACGACATACATCTTAGATTTCGTTATCGATTACATCAAAGAGTTTCAAAAACAAATTGAGGTATGCCCTTATGCGAATCAAGTCATTAGTTAATCTATCTCTTTCATAACCCTGCACTTATAATAAGGTATTACTCATTTCCATTTAACTTGTGTGACATTTCAAAAGACTTCAGATCATCATG
This sequence comes from Lactuca saligna, assembly GCF_052625555.1. Taxonomy (NCBI): domain Eukaryota; kingdom Viridiplantae; phylum Streptophyta; class Magnoliopsida; order Asterales; family Asteraceae; genus Lactuca; species Lactuca saligna. The sequence goes on from NC_136422.1 coordinate 153,430,573, forward strand.
CAAAGTGTACATGTTCACATAAGTAGGAAATCTAATGCAAGTTTAAACGTATATAGGTAGATCCTATGAGCAACCAAGGAAGGAGCAGAAGGTGAAACTTTGTATTTATTTTAGTATTAAGATAAATCATAATAAGAAATTTGATTTGCTGAATACTCTTTTTTTCTTTTATAAAATTTCTTAGATATATGTGTTCAAGATATCCCTGACATTCATTGGGAATCCCACATCTTTTAGTCTTTCAACCCAATGTTTTCAGGCTAATTGTTAAATGCATTTTGTATGTATCTTTTAGCATGTTTTCTTGGTATTTTATTATAAAAAATTAATTTTCTCCATCGTACTGCTATAAATTGTGCATTTCTCATTATATTCACAAAATGCTCCATACTAATCACTTTTTTTTTTCGTGATTTTCATGGAAAATTAGAGTCGGATGAGAATACGACACATTGAGGATGCGTTCTACGAAACATTGAAGCTTAATTGGAGTTTGATGTTGGGAATGCTTAGAAGCTGCTTTAATTGAAGAATTACGATCAATGTGCAAGAAAAAGATAAAATATGATTGTGCTTCCTCAAAAAACACGATCGTGTTAGTGCTTCAAGGTTTTGTTGAACGTGAAAATGCATCTAAAGTTTTATAGCAAAAACAGGATCGTGTTTCTCCTTCAAAGTCATAAAAAATGCCAAAAAATAACAAAGTACTTCATTAAACTAGTTTTAGATGCGCATTGAATAAAAACATGATCGTGGAATTGGCTGAAACATTATTCTACACATAAAAAGCATCTGATAACCTTCCGTCGCCCTAACTTGTTTCCAGAGGGCTGTGTGGAAAATTTCTGAATATTTTGAGTGAAGAAAGAACTAAAGAACATGATTCAGTATGTTATTCCTGCTTAGTAAGATTATTCATTCAATACCTACTTTTACCATTTGTAATTAGTTTTTAGCCATGTCAGGTTAAAAACCCTAAATTTCAGTTTCGCATCGACTCAACTTTTTTGCACAAGTAATCATCAGACTTGATTTTTTATTGTGAATCCTGTCTAATTTGATTAATTTTGCGTTTAATGAATGTTTGATTTTACTTCAATTTTTGTTGGCCACTTGAATTGATATTAAATCATTCCAGTTAATTGATTATTATGATCCATACTTGTCTTAATTAATAAGTAATAAGTAATGAGTATCAGATTCGTTCTGTGCTAGGATTTAATTGTAATATAAACTAATTGAACAAGTTTTTACACTTCCGAGCCTATGAGAAGTATTGGAATTTACTCCGAATTTTACATTGTTATTAATACTGCTTTTATAGATTAATTAAGAGATTTTATGATTAATATAGAAAAAGCAAGGTGTAATTCAATGAGTATGTTTTTATTAAATAATTTGTTAAAAAAGATTATTAGTATCAATCGGTTGCTGAAGCAAACCCGAGGGATTTTGATATTCTACATTGACCTCGTTCATGGCAACGTCTCTGTACCCGCCAAATTTCGGTGTCCAGATTCGATTCATGAGATAATAAGCCCCACCATCCTTAACCTCAAGGTTTTTATCTATTCCCTGTAGGGCCTCTCCTACGAAGTTCTTGGGTTTCAAGGCTTCTAACTGTGCCTCCTTGATTTGTATGGAAAGGTGTGATGGATGGTCATGGTTAACGATTTTACTCGGCGGCCCGAGTATTCTTTACGACTTAGGGCATCTGCTACTACGTTGGCTTTGCCCAGATGATAACGAATTTCGCATTCGTAGTCATTTAGCAGTTTAACCCATCGCCGTTGTCTCATGTTGAGCTCCTTTTGATTGAGGATGTGATGTAGATTCTTATGATCTATAAAGATGGTGGATTTGGTACCGTATAGGTAGTGTCTCCAGATCTTCAGGGCAAACACCACCGCTCTTAATTCGAGGTCGTGCGTGGTGTAATTTACCTCATGAGCCTTGAGTTGTCTTGAGGCATAGGCGATGACCTTTCCTCTTTGCATGAGCACACATCCCAGGCCTTGCTTGGATGCATCATAGTAGACCACAAAGTCTTTGGTCCCTTCTGGGAGGGACAAGACTAGAGCACTGCACATGGCTTATTTAAGCGTCTGGAAGGCGGCTTCTTGTTTATTCCCCCAGCTGAATGTCACTCCCTTTTGAGTCAAGGTAGTGAGTGACTTTGCAATCTTAGAGAAGTTTTGTATAAATCTTTGGTAGTAGCCAGCAAGCCCTAAAAACTGATGGATCTTTGTCGCTGTTCTTGGTGTTGCCCAGTTTTCAATCGCCTTGACTTTAGAAGGGTCAACGTGTATCCCTTCCTCACTAACTACGTGCCCCAAGAAGTCTACTTTTCAAATCCAGAACTCGCATTTCGAGAATTTTATGTATAGCTTTTTTACCCTTAACGTCTCTAAGACCTGCCATAGGTGCTGACTATGTTCCTCTTTGCTTCATGAGTAGATTATTATGTCGTCTATGAATACTATCACGAATTTATCCAAGTAAAGTCAGCACACATGGTTCATTAAGTCCATGAACACTGCAGGTGCATTAGTCAAACCAAGGGGCATCACTACAAACTCATAGTGGCTGTAGCGAGTTCTGAATGCCGTCTTTGGAATATCTTCCTCTTAAATTTGCAGCTGATGGTACCCGACCTTAGATCAATCTTTGAGAAGTAGCTCGATCCTTGTAGTTGATCAAACCAGTTGTCGATTCGAGGTAGGGATAACGATTTTTGATAGTGAGCTTGTTCAGTTCTCGGTAGTCTATGCACCTGCGGAATGATCCGTCCTTCTTTTTCATGAACAAGACCGGTGCTCCCTAAGGTGAGAAGCTCGGCCGGATGAATACTTTGCTCAGTAGTCTGTTCAGTTGGGGATTTGGCTATGGTGGCGGCTCTGAGGATTAAGTCGATTCTGAACTCGACTTGGCGTACAGGTGGGATTCCCGGAAGGTCTTCTGGGAATACATCAGGAAAGTTGCAGAGCTCAAGAATTTCCTTGATGTTTTGCACTTCTTGTTTCTTATCAACGACGTGAACTAAGAAGGCGTGGTATTCTTTGCGTATATATTCTAAGCCTTGATGCATGAAATGATTTGTAGATTCGCGTCGGGTTTGTCGCCATAAATGATGAGGGTTTCACTGCTTGGCAGATTAAGGCAAACAACCTTTTCGTAACACCAGATATCGGCATGGTGGGGCTTAACCAATCCATGACGATGATAACATCAAAACTCCTTATGGTGACCGACATTAGGTCGATTTGAAAAGAATGGTTGTTTAGAGCTAGAGTGCATCCTATGTATATATCCTTAGTGCTTTTTGTTTTACCATTTGTCACTTCTATGGCGAATGTTTCATTTAGTGTTTGGGGTTTCTGTTTGAGTAAGTGTTTAAACTGGTGGCTCACGAAGCTTTTCTCCGCACCACTATCAAATAGTATGCACACATATGGGTTGTTTAGGAGGAACGTACCAGTAACCATGGTGGGATGCCTCATGACCTCCTCATGCCCTATTGCTAGAACCCTTCCCACACCTCTGCTATTTGTGTTTTGTGCCTTCGGGCAATCCTTCTTGAAATGCCCGGTTTCACCACAACCGTAGCAGGCACGACTCACCCCAGCATTAGCGGTCTGGGTGGTTTCTTGTGCCGGTGCTTTGTAAAAACAGGTTGTGTGCCCCTTCTTGTTGCAATTGTTACATTGTATGTCTCGACACGCTCCATGCTGGTGGTAATTGCATTTGTCGCATTTTGGAAGAGTTTCAACATATTGCTTGGTTGGTGTAGGGGCAGTAGGGGCGGTGGAAGTGGTGATGGCATGGACGGTCACCATTTGTTGTTTCTTGGTCGGGTCTTGAGCGGGTTGGCTCTTCTTTTTGTTCAAAAACTTCCTTTTGTGGTCACCGCCCTTTGGTTGTTCGGGCGTGGGGGTTATAATGCCTTGATGAACTCCCTGGTCGCCAAGAGTTTGTGATAGTCGCTTGGCACTGTCGAGGGTGCTGGGGTTGGCAGATATGGCCATCCCCTGGATTTGAGGGGATAGCCCCCAAATGTAACGTTCCACTTTCTTGGCCTCTGGAGTGACCATTCTTGGGCACAAAGTTGCCAATTTGTTAAATCGGGAAGTGTAAGTGGCAATATCAGAACCCTTCATGGAGTATTCCCACAGTTCCTGTTCAAGCTTCTGCATCTCACTCCTTCGACAGTATTCCTCGAACATCATGGCTTTCAATTCCTCCTAACTCATGGCGTTGGAAATAGCTAGAGTTAATATTTTAACGTGGCTGTTCCACCATGACAAGGCTAAGTCCGCAAATGTACATGCGACATATTTGACCTTGAACTCGTCTGGGCAGGCACATATTTTGAAGATGGACTCAGTTTTCTCGAACCATCTTGTCAAAGCAACGACCCCATCATCGCCATGATACGTCCTGGGCTTGCAGTTCATGTATTCTTTGTATAAGCACATCCGCTGGTGCCCTTGGTTTTCTCCCTGATTGGAACTGTCAGTCCCATTTCCGCTTTCGTTGCTGTTACTATTGATTTGGGCCACAACGGCTGTTACGACAGCCTGGAACATATCAGGATCCATTTATGGAGGTGGTGGGGCTAGTGGTGTGTTGTCTTGCACCTATTTGACTTCCTTGGTGGCATACTGCTGCCATAAAGTTTAAAGGTGGAACGACGATAAGTCATTGATAAGAGTTATGAATCGGACATTTTCGTAATGGAATGCCTTGTTTTGTATACATATCAAGTCTAGTTTTTATTGAAATTTTCAAGCAATTCATAATGAAATTTACTATAACAAGTAAAAAATTTCATAACAATTAACAACATCCAATGAAATAAAAAATGCATACCCATTTCATTGATAAATTTGGTACTAGTACATAGTTTTTTGTGAAAATTGACATTTAAGAAGGTCTACATGAAAGAGTGGCACCAACGCTTACTCGCAAATGAAATCAAGATGTGAGTAGGATAAGCTCTACTCATGGAGGGTAGTCTCCTATGGGTCATGGAATGAAGTCGAGGCACCCTGTATCTTTGCTATCCGACGCTCAGCTGCAATCACTCTCTCTTCGGGAGCCGAGTGCCTCTCCTGGTATTCTCTCAATTATGGTCGAGTGGTGGTAAGGTCCTCATGGATACTATCAATAAGGTGGCATATCGGGGGTAGTCTTTCTCCAGAAATCAAGTCCGTTTTCTGGTGGCCTCAACAGCGGCCCCTAGCTCCATGATCCGATTCGCTGACGCTTTGGTCTAATCTCCGAGGTGTGTGATTCGCTGAACCATAACAAGGAGGGACCTGTCCTCCGGTCCTGTATGACCAAGTTTATAGAAACCTTGCTCCATGCCGTATGGAGAACGCTGATGTTGCTGTGTGCTCCACCTTTTTGGGTCCTCTGACCAACGGGGCATGGGTCCCTGGTAGCTCGGGCGATGTAAGGAGGATTTATGACTTCAGACTTTGCTTCTAAGCCCTCTTCTTCCCCTTCCTCTTCTTCTTCTTCTCCCTCATCTGGATCCTCTTAGGGATCCTCTTCCATTACTTCCTCAGGATCCTCTTCGGGATCCTCTTCGATCCACCCACCATTTCCATGGTTAGGTAAATAGGGGTCTCCAGGCATGTGAAATCCTGCCATGATGTCTATGCGAGAATAGAGATATGAGAAATACATGAAAGGCTTAAGTGTATGATTCTGTAGTATTTTTAAAATAATCCTATAGTATTTTGATCTTTATGTTTTACCCTAAAGTTTCTTGGTATTTTGGGTTGGTAAGTTTTAGATTAATTGCCTACCACGACCATTCCTAAACACATGTTGGTCATATATTGTATAAATATAGTTTATCATACTATATTTATCCCATATATGATTACATAATAGTCTAGGATTAATCGTAGTGTTTAAACCTTCTAAATACTTTTTATATGGTTCTCATTATGACACTATTTCTAGTATGCATGTATGTATGTATAATTTTTAGAAAAATACTATTATATATTCAAAGTATACTTCTTAGTCAGAGTGTTTTAGCCCTATTGTATTTATAATTGTATATCTCAAATGGTTTGATATACTTAGTTCACTATAAATAATGCTCTGATACCAATCTGTCATACACCCAAACCAGAACGGCGTAAACGTTTGGGGGCGGATGACTTTCATGTACAGTATCATAACAATTGAATAGTATAGATCAAAGAATTACAACCATTGTATTGAATATTTAATAAGTTTACATTGTGCTATAGCACTTGGTTCATGGTATGTATTTTAATCTAAGTATTTTTACATTTTTAGTTGGAACTCGGTGAGTTATAGGCCCGAATCGCCGAGTAGAGACGAGATATTAAGCACGTTTAAGTTGGTGACTCGGCAAGCCCGCTAGTCTGGAGGAAACCCTAGATCCACGGGTTTTGCACCCTATTTAAACCATGTTGTGAGCCCCAACCTCGCCTCCTTCATCCTCAGAGCATCATTTAGCAAACCCTAACTATTCTGTGAGCATTTTAAGCATTTATTGTGTGAATCTTGAAGTTTTGAAGAGAAGAAGGAAACTAGATCCAAAGGAGTCGAAGGATGTCACACCCCCAAACCGGAACGGCGGAAACGTTCGGGGGCGGATGACTTCATGTGGTAACGTAGCAAATGAATACATAGTAAAGAAAGCAATACAACCATCATATATATAATTGAAAGTTTACATTGTTTAAAAGAGTACATGTTCAAAACCAATTACAATATGATGTCAAAATATGAATTTAAACTAGTGCCGCAACGTTCCTTCTTCAAAAGCTGTTTAGTACCTGTAATTACTGAGTCCCTGGGACATACAAGTAGTTTTGATAGAGTAGATCAGCATTTAAGCTGGTGAGTTTCATAAGCATTTAATGATAGTGTTTGTATGAAAATGAAATGGTTCGTTTTTGTTCGTTAGACTCTATAAAATCCCATATTTCCTACTAGTATAAATGTAGCCTTAAATCAAGACCAATATATGTTAAAAAGTTGATGTTTTTCCATCTATGAGTGGTGGTTAGAAGTTCCAAACGTATATCACAATTGGGTTTTTCAAACATAAAATAAATGAACTTATATATGTGTAAAACCTCCATTATATCTGAAAACCTCCGTAAATCAATGTGTTTTTAATACTCTATGTGAGTTTTATAACCATGCTATTAACAAGGAATGCCTACACACAAAGTTCTTTAGGCGTTGGAATGTTCTGACGTTTGTCACCCCTAATGGTGGACTGTAGCTAATAGTCAGGGCGCGGGTTGTCAAGCCTGTATAGATCTATACACAAACACTATGCTCCCCTTCCAAGGGATTCTGGTATATAATACACGACTTGAAATGTGTACTCGTGCGTACGTGAAGCTTAATGTCTCACAAAACTTAGTATAAAACAGATTTACGTGTGAAAATGTTCGTTCGTTATTGTATATGAAAGTAGCTTCTTGAAATAGTATTTCCATGTATGTAAAAGTTCGTAGTGTTCTCGTAAAACTATACCTATTATAGTTTCCTAAAAGTGTGTTTCGTTTGTAAAATAAACCCTTAGTGAAAAGGCTCACTTGTTATGAAAAGTATAGTTTTTATAGTGCCAAAACCGACACACATAAATATAGTATAAGGAAAGTGTCTGATTTATATAGATACATAAATCATTTCTCATTTCAAAAGATAAAATGTTGTCGTGGTATAATTTGCATATGAAAGTTTCCCTATAATAGTTATTAATCACATATGATTCCTTTGATAAAACGCGTATAGTGAAAGTTTATATAACACACAATAATAATCGAGTGTTTTACTTGTATTCCCCCCCCCCCCCCCCTTAAAAGCATATAAAAGTACTCATAAAACATTTAAAAGTGTGAATTATAGGGGTATGAACTCACTTGAAAGATCGGAGGATGCGGGATGAAAACCGGACATAATTTCGACTTGAGAAAGTGGATTTCCTCGGGATTCTCGGGAGCACAAACGACCTTCGCGACTTGAGCAAAGTGATCGGGGCTTCGGGGTAGCACGGGCACGGAAAACGAGGCAAGAACGCAAGAGAAATGAGAGAAATGGTACCTTTTCTTCGGAACCCTCGCATCCCTTTTATAGGGGCTGGGAACCGCCTCGGTACGCTAGGCGTACGCGTGCGTCACGCATGACCGAATCCTCGACTGCCTCGGAGCTCGGATGGGACGAGGCATAGCCTCGCATAGGGCGCGACGTGGACGATCCGAGGCCAAGGCCTCGCGTACGCTGGGCGTACGAGCTTACGCTGGGCGTAACTCGACCATATCAGTTGACTCCCCTTCAGATAATACCAAGGTTTATAATTAAAATTTATATTTTAATTATTTAATAAACTTCAAAAATTCATATCTTCTTCATACGAACTCCGTTTTCGACGTTTTTTATATCCACGCGAAGGTGAGACCATACTCTACAACTTTCGTTTAGATCCCGTCGGCAAATTTTGAAATTATTTTTATTATTTATTTTTAAAAGGTTGCGGTAAGAAAATTTCTTTAGAAATTCATAACTTCTTTATCTGACGTCAGTTTTTGCCAGACTTTTTGCTGCTGAAATACCATTGTTGAGACCTTCGATTCTCGTTTAGGTCATTCCGGCCAAAAGTCGCTCGATCTCCAATTCGAGTTTTTAGCCGTCTATCGTTAAGCTGAACTTGGAAAATTCCTAGCTTTCTTATACGGAGTCGGATTTAGGAATTCTTTTTACGTACGATCACGGTTTAATGACATCTAACATAATAGTTAATTTAATTAGTGATTTTTGGATATTTTATTTTCGAAGTTAATTTTATTATAACGAACGTGGTTACAATACTTGATTTTTTAGGTCGTTTATATGTAGTTGAAATATCGGGTTGTCACAAAGGAGATCCAAGATCTTGTACCCACTACGGAGTTTATTGAGGTACTAATCAGATTCCTTCTGTTTCTATGATTGATTCTCCATTATTAATCACATTTAGGCCATTTTATCCATTTCTTAGCTTTTTTATAGTAGAGAGATCGCATTGGGTTGAATAGCCTTCGGATCTAGCCATGTTTCAGTTCCAAAAACTTAGATCTAATACCTTTATGGAGCCATTTTGCATGAAAGCCCTAGATCTACTCTTTTAAGTGTCTTTTGAGCATTTAAATCCCTTTTCATGCATATGTACATGTAAAGTTGGAAACTTTACGTGGTAACCAAGCCTTAAGAACCCAGATCTATAAGTTGTATGCATTGGTTTTGAGCAGAATCAACTGTATAGAAGTTGCATGCAACCGATTCGGCGAGTCGTTCTTTAGACTCAGCGAGTCGAGTCGCGAGTCCTCGAGCTTTTCCCATTCTATGTATTATGCTGAGTGGAACCAGTGAGTTTTAGGTGGACTCAGTGAGGGAGATCAGACTCATTCATGGAGGGACTCGGCGAGTCAATGCCATGACTCGGCGAGTCCAAGTTAATCTTCATATCTCAAGAACACACTCGGCGAGTTGTTCATACAACTCGGCGAGTCACAGTCGGTGTGTTCATATGTTGAAGGAGAACTCAAAGAGTTGTTCATACAACTCGGCAAGTCGGATGCAGATTGACTAAGTGTTAGTATCAAAGAGGAACTCTTCGAGTCTATGCCAAACTCGACGAGTAGTAGCGAGCAGAGTTGAGAAATAAGAGTAGGGACTCGACGAGTTGGTGGCCCAACTCGACGAGTCAGGTCAACTGTATGTTGACTTTGACCAAGAGGTTGACTTTGACCAGGGGTAAAATAGTCATTTTCCCCTCATTATAGTTATCAGTATTTGATTGAGTGTACTTATGGAAATTGTAGCCGGGGAGATACCGGAGCAGTAGCAGACAGATTCCAGAGCAGTTCACTCAGCAGCCAGACTACGAGGTGAGTTTTCCTTCTAGTAGGAACGAGTCTACGGCCACAATGTCGGCTCGTTTAGTTAGCAGTAGTTTCGGACCTCGGTCCGATGCAGTAGTTAGATTGCTTGATGTCTTTGTGATTCAAGCATGTTTTGTGTTATGAGTTCCGGACTTCGGTCCGATGCAGTATGCAATATATGTGCTTATGCTAGTTAATATGTTTATGTTATGCTATGTTATGCTCAGTCAGTTTCCGGAATTCGGTCCGATGCAGGGGACAAGGTCCCAATCGGTTTTGGATTTCGGTATGATGCAGTTAGTTCCGGAATTCGGTGCGATGCAGGGGACAAGGTTCCAGTTAATTCCGGACTTCGGTCCGATGCAGTTTCCGGACTTCGGTATGATGCATGGAGCAAGGCCCTGGTTAGTTCCGAACTTTAGTCCGATGTAGTTTCCGGACTTCGGTCCGATGTAGTGGGCAAGGCCCAATATGTGTTTTATTTGTTATTGTATGGTATGTGGTAGTTTGGGGGAGCTCACTAGGCTTCGTGCTTACAGTTTCAGTTTTGGTTTCAGGTTCTTCCGCAAGTAAAGGGAAGAGCTCGGGATGATGGCATTGCACACACCACAACTTCAGTTTTTGTCATGGGGGTTGATTTAGCTTTTCATAGATATGATTTGATACAGTCTTGATACAGTTTTCTCATGATACTTTGTTATGATTTTGAGATATTGACGTATGGGTTTTTATTTTATGTTATTGATCTAATGATTTTAGTAGTGATTAAACAAAAAATTTTGGGTCGTATTTTGGGATGTTACAAGTTGGTATCAGAGCCTTGGTTTGAGGGATTCGGATACACTTTCGGGTGTATCTGAACTCAAACTAAGGAAACGGTAAAAGATTTTCAAAGGAAAAACATTTTCGAAAATGATTTTTTGAAAAAGAACTTAGAAAGAAAAAGAGTTTTGATAAAGAGAAAAAGGTGTGCTGCGTGTGATTAGTCGAGCTCAAGTAAGTACTTTCAAATTACCCATACAAGTTTATATTATTAGTTTCAGTTTCAGTAGAACATCATGCTAGTATAGGACTAAGGTTCTAGGAGGATGCCTTATGTGCCTGCTTTATGTGTTTCAGCTTGATGAGAACTGCATGCCAGTAGTGAGTAGACAGTAGTAGGATAGCCTGTGTAGGTTATGCCTGATAGTATGAGCTTAGCATTGTATGATAGTACAGTTTCTTATTATGAGAATAGTTTGCATGAGTATGTTTCTTTTATCCGAATGCTGCTTGCTTTGTGCTTTGTGGGACTCTGAGTGATGGGAGTTAGCCGTTAGGTGAATACATCACGTCACATGTGGTCAGGGTTGAATAATCTCAGAGTGTCGGATTTGACCCTATTGCGCAGCTCTCGTTTGAGTCTAACCGTTGTAAGGACGAGTCTTTTACTCGAAGGATTATCCAAGCCTCATTGCATGTGATGGTATTCAGGTGGTGGATAATTGGCATTACAAGGAGGCCTTCAACATCTGAGGACTGGTTTGGGTGGAGTCAAAGGTTTCCCTAGGGCAAGCCTAGGATGTGAGTAGCAAAAGTCAGTATCAATAGAGTGACTTGGTGGAGTCAAGGCAGTTCTTGAGGAAGTACGGATAGATGTGGAAGGTAGTATGGGCCCGTACTACTGAAAGCAAAGGATCCGTACTCGAATCAAGGAAGGCTGAGATGAGACCATGGTGGTTTTACGACCTAGGCCAGCAGCCGACAGTTCAGGTGCCAGAGAGGGATCAGGATCAGGCTCAGGAGCCGAGCATCTAGATGAGCAGACTAGAGAGTTTTTCACTTCAAAGGTGACCTGTATCATTCTTGAGCAGACTCAAGTAATCTTTGGTTCGATCGAGGAGGGTATACTAGAGTTGATGGAGGAGAGACTAGGCACATTTCGTGCTGAGGTGGCGGCCATGATGGGGTCGTACGCTTACACTCAGGGGGATCCGAGCATGTGGAGCTCCAGATTATCATGGGGCGCGGGACCCCACAACGAGTACTAGATGGTTGGCGGATGTGGCCAATGCTTTCCGCACAAGCAGGTGTCCCGAGGGGGACAAGGTCAGATTGGTGTCCTGTCTTCTAAAGGACAGGGCACGAGATTGGTGGGAGGAGGTCAGACATGTTATTGGAGATGACGCAGCTTTGGATGCTATTACCTGGGCTGACTTTACTGCCAGGTTCAAAGCTTAGTTCGCACCGGTTATTGAGGTGCAACAGTTAGCAAGGGAGTTTCAGGATCTCACCCAGACTACAAAGACAGTGGCGAAGATTACCGCAAAGTTTAGGGAGAGGGCGCTTCTCGTTCCTCAGTACGTAACTGATGAGGAAATGAAGAAGGCCTGTTATCATGAGATGCTATGGAGTGACATCCGCCAGTTTGTGAGTCGGTCCAACTGTAAAACGTTGGATGACATGATTGCTAGGGCGAGAGAGAGAGATAGATAGAGAGAGAGAGAGAGATAGAGAGAGAGAGAGAGATTGACCTTGAGATGGAGAGAAAAAGGAATATGGAGGCGGTTTCGGGTTCAAGGAGTTCAGGAAAAAAGCCCAAGGTTTCAGATCATAGATCCAGGAGTCAGCAGAGCCACGGTCGGTGTGGCAAGTGTGGGAGATTGCACGATGGGGCGTGCAAGGCAGGGAGTTCCGGCTGCTACAAGTGCGGTTGGACTGGGCATATGAGCAGATATTGTACAACCACTACTACCGCCATTGCGGCATCAGATCTGATTTGCTTCCAGTGCAATCAGAGGGGACATAAAAAGTCCCAATGTCCGAGTTTAGCTACTGCAGGGAAGGTGTCAGCACCTGCTCCTGCTACTTTGAGGATTACAAATGCCCGTCAGGGCCGAGTTGAGACGCAAGTGGCGAAGAGTAGGGCTTTTCAGCTGACAGCAGAGGAGGTGCGAGCGACTCCTGACGTGGTGACGGGTATGTATTTTTCCCTTATCTCTGCATTTATTATTGATTGTTTCTTATGGCTATATGTTTTGTATAGGGTCGTTCTCAGTGAACAGCCTTTCCACCACATTATTGTTTGATTCGGGGGGCTACCTGATCATTTGTCTCTCTTGCGCTTAGGAAGAGGTTTAGCAGAGCTCCAGGGGAGCTAGATTGTCCACTTGAGGTTGAGATAGCAGCTGACAGGACCTTTAGGGTGGCGAGAGTACATAGAGGTTGCTCTCTACAATTATTCGATGAGTAGTTTCCGATGAACTTGGTCCTTATTCCCCTAAGGGGGAATAAGGTCATAGTAGACATGGATTGGCTGAGCCCCAATGGGGCGGTGATAGATTGTGAGCTGCAGTTAGTGAGGGTTCGCACTCCCAGTGGGGGAGAGTTAGTGATTCAGGGCGAAAGGCCACAGCGCGGACCACATCTGTGTTCAGCAGCGAGAGTGAGGCGCTACTTCCAGCAGGGTTGCGTCGGTTATATTTCCTATGTTTTAGATGCTTGGGAGAAGGGCAAGACGACAATTGATGATGTTCCGATAGTGCGAGACTAGCCAGATGTATTTCCAGAGGATTTTCCTGGAATACCTCCCGAGAGACAGGTCAAGTTCAAGATTGACCTGATCCCTGGTGCGGTTCCGATAGCTAAGGCACCGTATCGGTTGGCTCCCCTAGAGATGCAGGAGTTGTCTACGTAGCTGCATGAGCTGCTAGAAAAGGGTTTTATCAGGCCGTGCAGTTCGCCCTGGGGAGCACCGATTTTTTTCGTGAAGAAGAAGGACGGGTCACACCATATGTGTATAGATTATTGGGAGTTGAATAAGGTAACGGTGAAGAACCGTTACCCACTCTCGAGGATAGATTATTTGTTTGATCAGTTGGAGGGGGCATCTTGGTTTTCCAAGATCGATTTACGCTCCGAGTATCATCAGATGTGAGTCAGAGATAAGGATGTGCAGAAGACTGCGTTCAGTACCCTGTATGGTCATTATGAGTTCGTGGTGATGCTGTTTGGGCTCACCAACGCTCCAGCCGTGTTCATGGATCTCATGAACAACATATGTAGGCCGTTGTTGGATCGGTCGGTGATAGTATTCATTGATGACATCTTGGATTATTCCAAGACTCCGGAGCAACGCGAGGAGCACCTGAGACAGGTGCTAGAGATTTTGAGGAGAGAGAGACTTTTCACAAAGTTCTCCAAGTGTGAGTTTTGGTTGTACGAGGTGTAGTTCCTTGGATACCCCGTCAACCAGAAGGGTATGTTGGTAGATCTGGCCAAGATAGAGGTCGTGACGCAGTGGGAGGTCCCGAGATCTCCATCTGAGATTCAGAGCTTCCTAGGTTTAGCAGGGTACTACAGGAGATTCATCCAGTATTTCTCCAAGATAGTAGTACCGCTCACCCGACTGACTAAGAAGTCGGTGGTGTTTCACTAGGGGCCTGAGCAACAGGCAACATTTGAGACCCTCAGGCAGAGATTGTGCGAGGCACCAATCCTTACCCTGCCAGAGGGAGTAGAGGATTTTGTAGTCTACTGTGATGCTTAGATCATAGGTATGGGACCAGTGTTGATGCAGCAAGGTCGTGTGATAGCTTATGCCTCGAGACAGTTGAAGCCTCATGAGGCTAACTATCCTACGCATGATTTAGAGTTAGGGGCAGTGGTGTTTGCTCTCAAGATTTGGAGGCATTACCTGTATGGGGTCCGTTGAACCATCTATATGGATCATAAGAGTCTGAGGTACCTCATGGATCAGCCGACTCTTAACATGAGGCAGCAGTGGTGGTTAGATGTGGTAAAGGATTATGATTGTGAGATCCTTTATCACCCAGGGAAGGCCAACATAGTGGCCGACGCCCTGAGCAGCAAGGCGGCAGTGGCCCTGATCAGGGACATATGTTTGAGGATGACAGTAATTACTCCATTGTTAGAGCAGATCAGAGATGCTTAGGTCGATAGCCTCAAGGAGGAGAGGCAGAAGTGTGAGAGGATTGTGGACCGAGTAGCTTCCTTCGACTATGACAGTCAAGGATTCTTGACCCTTCATGGGAGAGTTTGGTTACCGTACTGGGGTGGAGTACGACAAGTGTTGATGGACGAGGCTCATAAGTCTCGATTTTCCATCGACCCGGGGGCAACAAAGATGTATAGGGATCTTCGATCCGACTATTGGTGGCCCTGCATGAAGCGGTAATATTGCCATATTTATACTTATTTTTAGGCAATATTTAAGTACATTTTTATTGAAAAGTTGGTAATTTGTTTAGAATAATGGTACTTATGAGCTTAAATGTTGTTTACAGCAAAAAAAGAAGACATTTTGAAGAAAAGAGGACTGGAAACGTTAAAGAAAGAAACTTGGGAATTAGAGGAGTAAAAGTGAAGCAAATATGGAGAAAAGGGTTATTCACGACGTGAGAGTTAAAGAACTCACGACGTGAATCAATGGTTCTAGAAGATATGTACGCGGGTGAAGAAATCCTTGGCGGGCACGGTTATCTACTACTCACGACGTGAATTTATTATTATTCACGATGTGAATGTATGGATAACAGCAATTAGAAAGATCCTTGACTATTACGAATGAAGGAACTTTTGGCAGAAGAAAAGGAGTTCCAGGAGACGTTTCAAAAGGGAAGAAAGGTCCTGCAAGAGAGAGTTCAACACCAAAAGAAGTAAAATTTTATATTTAGTTGATTATAAACATGTTTTTCATTAGTTTTAGCCGTGTTAGTTTAATTACTATGATGAGCAGCTAAATCTAGCTACTTTTGCTTAGCTAGATGAAGCTTTGAACTTATGAATAGTTATATGTTTATAGATTAATTTGAGTTGGTAAGAATTGTTTGTGTTTGATTTGTATAACCTAGCATGTTAATATTTGTTTATCTAATTGCTAGATTGCATGTTCTGTGTAGCTTAGTGACTATGAAACTGCATGAACTTGTTTACCTAATAATTTAGTGAACATTAAATTGTTAGAGCTAGGATTGACCAATCTTAGTTAGTAATTAGAGTGAATAAATCTTAGCCGTGCTAGAGAATGTGAATTATGACCATAATTGCGTTTATACAACAAATCTTACATAGCATATCTACATTCATAATTAGTTCTGTGTTTAATTATGTGTGAACATACATGGTTTAACATGAATTAGTTACTTATTGGTAAGATATAACTAAATTACTAATATAACTAAAACCCAACTTAATAACCCATAATCATTAGCTATCCATAAGGAAGAAGTGGATTCAACTAAGCAAGAGTGTGTTTTTATTTAATTTGATTAAGTTCATCTGATCTTGCAAAACCAGATAAAACCCTTTATTAAATTTGTTAATAAATTAGGTTAATTTAATAGTAAGTAGGTTAATTAGTAACACCATTCCCTATGATCGACACCCGACTTACCTAAGCTATACTGTAATCTGACTAGGTACACTGCCTATAAGTGCATAGTTAGTCTTAGTTTGTTAGGTTATAAATATTAAAATTAGTGGGTACTTTTGTGCACATCAAGTTTTTGGTGCCGTTGCCGGGGAACGGTGCAGATTATTAGTTTATTTAGTTGCATTAGATTAATCGTTTTTTTAGGAATAAAATCTGCAGAAAGCTTAATTGGTTATTTATTTTGCTAGCTTATCTTAGTTTAATTTTTGTTCTGTTTGTCATAGAGTTCACGACGTGAGATTCAGTATACTCACGACGTGAAATCTGAGAGTTCATTTTTAGTTTTTCTTATTTTAGTCCAGTTTTACGTTTTAGTTTAGCAGGTTGCAGGAGTTAATGACCAGAGGCTCAAACACACCATTGTGCCACCACTAGAAGATCCCGAGTCTGCAATTCACAAGAAAAAGACGCCCTTGCAAGAATTGAAGTCAGCCTTCTCTAGGAAGGCGGGAAAGAAGACAGGAGAGTCAAGTTCAACAACGAAGCACGAGAGCAATCTTGAGCATCTGGATCATACACCCGTGCAAACTGAGTACGAAAGCGACACCGAGCCAAAATTTGAAGAACACACGAGTGAACCCGAGAACGAGCCAAGGAACGAGATGGCAGATATTGAAGAAATGTCCATGGGAGCTTACAAAAAGCGGATCCGAGACGATGTGGGTCCCGGATTAGTCCAACCCGCAATACCTGCCAATGCCACATTCGAGCTGAAGGGACACATATTGATTGCGCTGAAGGACATCCCATTTTTCGGGAAAGACCATGAGGATGCTTTTAAGCATCTAGATGAAGTCAATGACATTGCAGATTACTTCAATGTCCCAAATGTCAACAGGAACACAGTCTTGCTTAGGATGCTGCCCGTCACTTTCAAAGGAGCTGCTAAGGAGTGGTTAAAAGCACTCCCACCGGGTACAATCACCACTTGGGCTCAAATGCGTGAGCAATTCCTAGACCAGTTTTGCCCACCATCCAAGATAGCCAAACTCAAGAAGGCAATAGCCAACTTTGAGCAACAGCCGGGGGAGTCACTGTACGAAGCATGGGAGCGGTACAAGGGCTTACTCAGAAACTGCCCGCAACATGACCTAAATGTGCAGCAAGAGATGTCAATCTTTTATGATGGGGTCAATGTGATGACAAGACAACTCCTTGATTCTCAAGGACCGTTGACAAGGAAAAATCCAAGGGAGGTCAAGGAGCTAATTGAAAAATTCGCGAAACACTCCCGCAAATACCATAACCCGAGGCAGGATGGAAGAAAAGGCGGTGGAGGAGCCCAAACTGAAGAAATTGCAGCTGTCATGGCCATGCTGAATACATGGATCACAGGATAACACAAATGGACCAGTCGATACACGCCATAAGAGTGGGGTGCGAGCGATGCAATGGTCTACACTTGACCAAGGACTGCAACGTGGATGAATTTGGGAACAGAAAAGCTCAAGTGTGCTACTCTAATGGGGATAAGTTTGAAGAGGACTGGAGGAAACCGAAGAAGGAGTGGCTGCCATATGAAGAATATAAGAAGCAAAAAGAAGAGAAGTATAGGCAGACAGGTCGAGGCCTCTATCAAAAGGAGCAGCTACCAACCAAGAAGAAACCCGACCTAGAGACCGTTTTAATGAAATTTATGGAAGCATCGGAAAAGCGACACGAGGCCACGGATTCTGCTATTCTGGAACAACAAACTTTGATAAAGAATCAGCAAGCCTCCATCCATAACCTTGAAGTACAATTTGGTCAACTAGCAACCCTAGTTCATGAAAAATTGTCCCCGAAGAGTCCCGAAGTACAAAACCAATCTCATGTAATGGCCATAGACACCGAAGAAGAAGCTATCTAGAAGTTCCTGGAAGCATTGGACGAAGAACCACGAACGCCCGATCAAAAGAAGAAGAAGATCAAGATCGAAAATCATGAAGCTGCTGAGTTCCAGAGATCACGACGTGAACCTTATATGTTCACGATGTGGGCCCTTCATGAATAGAAAAATTCTGCAGATAGTTCGGTTTATGAGCCGAATTTGCCTTTTCCTTCCCAATCCACCCTTAGTCCACTGGAGAGAGCATAGAGAGTTTGTCAAGCATGTGAAGGGGATCCCGATTAATACCCCCTTTGTCGAGTCCTTATCCAAAGCTCCCAAGAACCAGAAATTACTGCAAGACTTGATAGACACTCGAAGGCAATTAAAGAAGCAGTCTACAGTGATTTTAAGTGAACAAACTTCAAAAGTTGTGTTGGGAGAGATACCAGAAAAGATGGGGGATCCTGGACGCCTCACTCTTCCATGCGAGTTTGGGAATAAAATGAAGGTTAATGCTTTAGCCGATTCTGGGGATAGCATTAATCTAATACCTTTTTCATTTTATCAAAAATTGGAGATTCAGAAGATGAAGGCTACAAAAATGAAGATTCACATGGCGAACCGTTCGGTGACACAACCCCGAGGCATAGTGGAGGATATTTTGGTGAGAATTGGAAAATTTATTTTTCCAATAGACTTTGTAGTCTTGGACATGAAAGAAGATCCAGATGTTCCGATAATCCTAGGTCGGCCATTGCTCAACACTGCTGGTGCCCTTGTTGATATCCGCGAGTCGAAGCTAACTTTGAGGGTTGGAGATGAACAAGAAGTCTTTGGGATAAAGGATGACTTTCAAGAAAATAAAGAAGAGGTGTTCACAATTAATGAAGAGAATGAACTAGAAGAATTGGAAAAGCTTATGGAAGAAGAGATAAAAGTAGTTCATCAAGTCAAAATGACAAAACCAAAGGCATCTGTTCCATATTGGATTGAAGTCATAGCTTACAAGAGCCCGCCTTCTTGGGTAAGCAAAGATGATGAGGAAATAACAAGTGATGAAGAGGAGGTTACTTCAAGAGTAACAAGGCCGGTGGTGAAAGCAGAAGAGAATGACATAATGTACGAGGAGGAAACCAAGGGCACAAAACGCAAGCTTGAAGAAAAGGGAAAAGCTAAAAAGGAGAATTCAAAGAAGGTGTATAAAAGGAGAGTTCAAGCTTACAAAAGGCGGTTCAAGGAGCAGAAGATCTTGGTGGAGGACTCTTCCGAAGACTCAACGTAGGAGGCACGGAGTCCAGCTCAAGACTCCAAGAAAAAGAAGCGCTTCTCGGGAGGCAACCCGAGTTTGGTTTAAAACTTTTCTCTTTCTTTTTGCATTTTAGTTTTGAAAACTTAGATCGAGTCATCCAACTCTATTAGAACAAAATGTGGGGACCTTAAAACGGAAGTAGTAGTAATTAAGAACTTAGTTCAAACTCAGAAAAATTTAATTATCCAGACAATTCACGACGTGAATAGTTAGCAATTCACGACGTGAATTGTGAATAAACCGGACACATAATCCATGATAAGGCTTAACGCATTAGACTAGCAAGCCCAAGACCAGTCCGTGAGTACATGGCCCAAACTTAAGCCCAACCACTACTCACGACGTGAATTGTATATAATTCACGATGTGAACTTTTACAAGTACGGGACCACATATTAAGTCCCTGGAAACCAGAAAACCCTCTCATTTGTTTATTATTCACGAAGTGGAAACAAAAATTGGTCCCCCTTGGTCCCCATTGCTGCGAATTTAGCCGACAATCCTACTAATTACCATTGTGCTTACGTAATACTTCCAACAAAGGTACTAATTCTTGACTATTACGTTTAATTTTTGGTTCTAGTAGAGGAACTTAGGGTTAGGGTTTGTTAAATGATGAAATTAATTCTTTACAGTTCGTAAATAACCTTGGAATGTTCATGCTAAGTGTTTGGAAGTGGTATAGGAGTAAAACCCAGGGATATGTTGACTGGATTTTCCCCGATTGTGAAGATTCGGCCTCCTGTGGTTACGAACTCACGACGTGAATCATACAAGATTCACGACGTGAATTCTGGTGCTAATCAGAATTCATTTTTTATTTTTTTATTTTTTTATTTTTTTATTTTTATGTTTGACTTGGGGATATTTGTTTTGGCTGTTTCTTTTTCGTGTTTTTGCAGGAATGGCTCCAAGAAGAGAGGCTCCAGCTGGGGTTGCGGGTTTACACCCGTTTTACAATTTTCCCGCGACGACGGCTCGTGATGTTTTGACCCGTTGGAACAACAGATTGGGATGGCTTTATAACAGAGAAATTGCAGTTGCTCCAACAGTCAATTGGACAAGATTGAGGGAAGTAGGGCTCATAGACCGGGTGGACCCGTATTTGAAAAAGACATTTATTGGAGATGGCTATTCGTTCACCTGTTCAGGTTGGCAAAATCTGTTCCGGGTGCAAGAGCGGGTCTACAAGGAATTTTGTGTCGAGTTCTTCGCAACGGTGACGTTTCAGGAAACGGTCCAAGATCCACATTGGCCACATGCGTTGGTATTTCGATTGGGGGGCGAGTACCGGGAGTGCAACCTAGTTGAGTTTGCTTGGAGAGTGGGACTGTATGATCGACAGGAGGCTGTGACTCCCGAGTTTGGCATGTTTTTAGGAGAGGCTGCTAGAGGATATATGGAGGGTGTCACGGGATATTCTTTTTGGCATAACATTGCCTCCAGGATGTTTAATTCCGGAGTATCTCCTGAGAGTAGTATTCGGTCCCCGATCCATCGTTTACTCCACCGGTTCATTACCTTTTCCATCAACCATAAGAGGCATGGAGACAAAGTGACTAAGCATAACTTATTTTTCTTATGGTGCATCTTACAGCCTGGTGTCTGTTGTAACATCCCGTATTTCCTAGCCCGTTTTCTGGCTGGGTCTGCTGCGAGTTCGCGCCCTGGGAGCCCTATTTGTGGGGGTCATTTGGTTACTCGTTTGGCCCGTTCTTATCATCTGATTGTTCCCAATATTATTAGATCCATGACGTGTGTAGACGAACATGACTTTGGTATGGGATATTTGGAGACTATGCGAGTGGTCAGAAATTTTGGTTCGCACTGGGGAATAGTTCCATCAGACGCTGAGGGTGAAGATGAGGATGATCAGCCAGCCGATCAACCTGCGCCAGAGCCGAGACCGAGACACAGGAACGTAGGAGGAAGGGGAGACCGCGGGCAGTCGACACACCCAACTGCTTCCAGGGTGGGTGCACCTTTTGGGGGTGATATGGCTGGTTACTTTGACCAGTTATCGTTGAGTGTGAATTGGATAGGCGGCACGATGGAAAATGTGGTTCGGCATCTTGGGGTGGAGCAGCCGTCTCATTTAGGGTATCATTACCCGATTTGCCCGCGTTGGTCGGAGTATGGTGGTCGTGGAGGTGATGGAGCTGGTACCAATGGAGCGCATGAAAATGAGGCGGATGATTGATCGTTATTTATTTGATTTGTGTTTAGTTTCTTTTAGTTTGTTTTTAGTTTGTTTTTATGGGACTGTAAGAACTACTTTGAATATTATGTTACTTTTATTCTTCGTTGTTGATTGTTTCTCAAAAATTGTTATGGAGTGCTTAGGAGGGATAGCGAGTTATGGATGCGTACGTTTTTAGCTGGGAGTGTTTAATTCCGAGAGTCGAGACCCATATTTTCAAAATACGTTTGGGGTGAGTTAATGAAGTGGAGTGTCCGCGAATGAGTTATAAACTGATGACTTTGGAAGAGTCTTAATACATTAAGACATTAGAAGAAGGATTGAGCAATGTTTTCTACTTGTCCAGTTCTCACGACGTGAACATTTCTAATTCACGTCGTGAGTCAGTTATCAGGAGGTTGTCAGGATATGTTCAGTTCGATTTCACATCGTGAATTATTACACGCTCACGTCGTGAGTATTACATGTTTTCCCACATTGGTCATTCTACTTTTGGAGACTTACACCATGTTAAAAGATGATTGACGGTCCGATTTCATGTTTTGCGGGTACACTCCTTATTTCGCGAGTTCCAGAATCAAGTTTCTATTTTTGGAAATCCATATTCAAATTGCACATTTTCCGCACTTTTCGAGATGCTCACGCCACTATTCCAGGGGAGTCTGTTCCTTTTTCTCCCTTTTCTTTAATTTTTGATTTGTTTTTATACATACAATGAGGGCATTGTATGAAATAAGTGTGGGGTAGGGGTAGAAAAAGTAAATTAATTGCTAGGAAATTTTGAAATTTCAAATTTTTATTAATTGAATCTAGTAATAATAATTTGAGCTATAATTGCTAGTATTATGCGGGATGATCCGATGAAAGTTCAAATGTTTAGTTGAGCCAATATACGTTATAGTGCATTTGTGGCTTCCCTTATTTTAGTGAAATCATGGAACAAAAACATAACCCCGCTCGGTTTGAAGGATGCAATATGTTTAGCAGCCTAAACCTGAAATGTATCCAGGGAAATTATTATCATTAACCAATAAAGGTTGAAGTTGAGCGCCTCTGCTTAAGCATGTAGGGTTTTGAGTGAAAAAAAAAGAACGAGTTACATGTTAAAAAAAAAAGGAGAGAATTACAAGAAAAAGTTTGAAGAATTTTTGGAGCATCAAAGTTAAAGTATGAAATTAGAAGATGAAAAATTCTGAAGAAGTTCAAAAAGTTGAAGATACCAAGAAATCAAATCAAATAAGGAGGTGAATTCAAAGAAATCAAAGATCGACTTGTTAAGAAAGTGAAGAATTCCAAAGAGCTCCATAGTGGTATCATAAATTGTAATTTTCTAGATTATGTATGCTTGGGTTGCTCAACCAAAAATACCTTGAGGTTAAGAGGTTTTCTGGGGATGGATTCGGAGGGTTGCATAAAATGAGCATTGTTCGGAAAAAGTGGGCAAGTGTTTATGAAGATTGTGAGTATTTAAAGTATGGGGAGGTACTTTAGGAAAATTTTAGACACAAATGCATGCGTTGAGGTCTTGGCATAATGGCTAAATTGGAGTCGGATTGTTCAATGTAATGTTAGTTTAAATTTGCTTGAGGGCAAGCAAAGCCTAAGTGTGGGGTATTTTGATATTGCCATATTTATACTTATTTTTAGGCAATATTTAAGTACATTTTTATTGAAAAGTTGGTAATTTGTTTAGAATAATGGTACTTATGAGCTTAAATGTTGTTTATAGCAAAAAAAGAAGACATTTTGAAGAAAAGAGGACTGGAAACGTTAAAGAAAGAAACTTGGGAATTAGAGGAGTAAAAGTGAAGCAAATCTGGAGAAAAGGGTTATTCACGGCGTGAGAGTTAAAGAACTCATGACGTGAATCAATGGTTCTCGAAGATATGTACGCGGGTGAAGAAATCCTTGGCGGGCACGGTTGTCTACTACTCACGACGTGAATTTATTATTATTCACGACGTGAATGTATGGATAACAGCAATTATAAAGATCCTTGACTATTACGAATGAAGGAACTTTTGGCAGAAGAAAAGGAGTTCCAGGAGACGTTTCAGAAGGGAAGAAAGGTCCTGGAAGAGAGAGTTCAACACCAAAAGAAGTAAAATTTTATATTTAGTTGATTATAAACATGTTTTTCATTAGTTTTAGCCGTGTTAGTTTAATTACTATGATGAGCAGCTAAATCTAGCTACTCTTGCTTAGCTAGATGAAGCTTTGAACTTATGAATAGTTATATGTTTATGGATTAATTTGAGTTGGTAAGAATTGTTTGTGTTTGATTTGTATAACCTATCATGTTAATATTTGTTTATCTAATTGCTAGATTGCATGTTCTGTGTAGCTTAGTGACTATGAAACTGCATGAACTTGTTTACCTAATAATTTAGTGAACATTAAATTGTTAGAGCTAGGATTGACCAATCTTAGTTAGTAATTAGACTGAATAAATCTTAGCCATGCTAGAGAATGTGAATTATGACCATAATTGCGTTTATACAACAAATCTTACATAGCATATCTACATTCATAATTAGTTCTGTGTTTAATTATGTGTGAACATACATGGTTTAACATGAATTAGTTACTTATTGGTAAGATAGAACTAAATTACTAATATAACTAAAACCCAACTTAATAACCCATAATCATTAGCTAGCCATAAGGAAGAAGTGGATTCAACTAAGCAAGAGTGTGTTTTTATTTAATTTGATTAAGTTCATCTGATCTTGCAAAACCAGATAAAACCCTTTATTAAATTTGTTAATAAATTAGGTTAATTTAATAGTAAGTAGATTAATTAGTAACACCGTTCCCTATGATCGACACCCGACTTACCTAAGCTATATTGTAATCTGACTAGGTACACTGCCTATAAGTGCATAGTTAGTCTTAGTTTGTTAGGTTATAAATATTAAAATTAGTGGGTACTTTTGTGCACATCAAGCGGGATGTCGCTTGGTATGTGGAGAGATGCCTGACCTGCAGGAAGGTTAAGGCGGAGCACCAGAGGCCTCACGACAAGATGCAACCGTTAGACATTCCAGTGTGGAAATGGGAAGACAACACCATGGATTTTATCACTAAGCTCCCCACGACCGCACGTGGAGTGGATTCAATTTGGGTTAGTGGATCGGTTAACGAAGAGTGCTCATTTTATACCAATATATACACTTATACAAACAATTCCCTTTTGGTTTTTGATGTGAACGAAAGTACCCATTAATTTTAATATTTATAACCTAACAAACTTAAACTAACTATGCACTTATAGGCAGTGTACCTAGTCAGATTACAGTATAGCTTAGGTAAGTCGGGTGGTGATCACATGGAACGGTGGATTAATTTAATATATTTGATTATAGGTTACAGGTCACTCGAAAAGAATAAAATAAATAAATTAATAAATCTCAAACTAATAATTAATTAACAACTCTCGATAAACTAACAAGAAAAACAAATCTCTTCTGGTACTTTGGTTTAGACAAATTCCACCTTAAAAACATAGACAATTGCATACACAAATTCATTTATTCATGTTCACCGATTCCTAAAATGATTAGATTCGCGTTCACTATAACTAATCCTTTAGCAAACAAGTCAATTCAAACAGTGATCAATTGGTTAAACTAACATGCTTCCTAGTGTTCAGTTCGTATCAAGCAAGACTTGCAAATATAGTTAATCAAATTAGACATTCAATTAACCTCTTGTTGATGGTTATCAAACAAGGCTCACACATTAACTTACTTATTCCCATGTTAATCCTAGTTTTACATTCGTTATTCCTAGACTTATAATCTCGATGGTCATCAAAATCATAAGAGACAAGCAATCAAGCATATGTCCATACAACTCAATTCACTTAACAATTAACAGCAAATAATTATCATTAATACGTAAGGATCTTTTAACAAGCTTGACAAGATAAATTAAACACAAACAAACTATTCAATATAGCAATTAGTCTAATAATCAAAGCTTCATTCAATCATAAACACAAAGTAAAAGGTTTTTACACCCAAGTCAGAAACTAAATACAAAATAGTAACACAATGGAATGCTAAACATGGTCACGTTAACAGCCCATATGATTACCGACACGTATCCGCTCTCCAACCCTTCCGATGTCTGCTCCCGTTAGCTTAACGGCCTTCCGGCCACCTCCTAGACCCTCAAAACGGCAACTATGAAGTTTTCTTGTTGCACAAGTCGAAGTGGAATAT
Organism: Lactuca saligna; assembly: GCF_052625555.1. Classification (NCBI taxonomy): domain Eukaryota; kingdom Viridiplantae; phylum Streptophyta; class Magnoliopsida; order Asterales; family Asteraceae; genus Lactuca; species Lactuca saligna. The sequence continues at coordinate 153,456,474 of NC_136422.1, forward strand.
CATAGATTATTTAAGTTGGTGGAATGATATGGGGTATTTATAGTTGAAGGGATATGAAATTAATATGGAATATTAGAGTTGTATTAGAATAAGGAAACTAATGGTGGCTTAGGGATTAAGCAAATAAAAATAAGGTAAGTGATGCTTGGGGAATAAGTAACTTGGAGGGAATTTCCGTCCAGCTTTTATGCTTCATCTTCAAGGCCGATTTTGGATAAGATAAGTGTCGAATTAGCCAAAAGTCCCTCTCACATAAGTCGTAGGAAATTTCATCTAGTTTCCAGAACATTTTGAATCTCGTCAATTGGACTTGTTAGTCATCAGATATACGCGAAACACTAAAGAGGAGTCAATCTGCCAGCAATATCATTTTTGCATCTTTTCAGTTTCATTCTCTTCCTTTGCATTCCAACTCTCATTTTTACTGTAATTAAATATTTCAAAGCATATTAAGTATATTTTAGTTCTAAATAATAATAATAAAGGCTAAAATATTAAGATATGTTTCACATAAATATATATAAAAAGACACATATCAGTTTTCAAAGTTTTTTTTTTCAATAAAGTTACATTGTGAATTCACTTACACACACAGTTACCATTTAGACCTTGCTTGTTTCAAAATTTTCCAGTTGTCACATTAATTTACTATTAGACTAGTGTGAACTTTACGCAAGAAGACATAGACCTTAGGACGTGTCCCCTGTGGATTCAAACAATCGTAATTTTGGAGCAATTGACGCTTTACTTGGACATTCTAGTAAAAATATGATATACCTTTCAGGTTTAGTGTGGTAGATGCTCATGAGGCTCTTTCTGTTGGATTAGTGTCTAAGTCCATAACTATTTTGGTATGTACTTGACCTAATGGTGCATGGTCCTTTTGGGTTGCCTTCACCGAAGCAACTTGATAGGATGAATTATGGAGAGAAAGGATTAAATATGATTTATTAATAAATTATGGGAATAATATATTAAAGGAGAAATCATATTGTTTAATTAATATTAGTCAAGAATTAATTAGTAATTAGTTTTGTGATTAAAAGAGATTAATTAAACTTAAGGGACTGGAATTGTAATTATAAGATAATTGCAATTTGGGCCATGGATTGCCTTGTATCATGGGTTGGACGAATTCTATGGGGAAGCCCATAAGGAAATCGTCCAAGGGCTTGATTAAAAGGAATTTATGGGTTGCTTAGGGCTTAAGCATCCAAATTAGGGTTTCCTTGTTAGATAACCCTAATAGCCCAACTATATAAAGACCCCTTAAGGCTCAAAAACGTGGCTAAGCTTCTTGCTAGGATTTTCACACAGTTTTGGTAGCCTCCATCCTCTCTCCTCTTCATCCTCTTGCTTATGGTGTTTGTGAACCATTAGAGGAGTGACACTTGTGACTCTAAGCCTTCCAAAGTCAATACAAGGAGATTTGGGATTGTTATTGCTACATAACAATCAAGGTAACATTATAAACCTATTCTCATGTTAATATGATTGTTTGAATGCTAGAATTAGGGTTTATAGTCTTGGATTCAAAGCATGTACAATAGAGAAACCTAGATCCAAGCATTAGGGTTTATATGAGCACATAGGATGTCTTATGACCAAAACCCATCACTTTCTTCAAGGTCATTAAAATCACATGTGTTTCTTTGTTAAATATGCACCCCTCAAATACGAAATTCATTTTCGCATGAGATGCAAGTGATTTTTATTTTTCATATCTATATCCTGTATAACTTACAGAAGATTTTGGTTATTTATCAAAAGAACCGCGTTTCAAGGCCATATAACTACTGTAATTCACCTCAATCTGTTTATAATAGCCTATGGAAAGCCTTTGCTTTTCGACATATTGTTCGATTTAAAGAGGCTCTTCGATGGGTTACGGTTACGGGTTGTATTTGGCAGCCTTTGATCTTCCAGTTGCCATAATAACCAATCATTTTTTCCTTTATAAATGAGGTATATTGGACAATCTTTCAACAAATGATTTGTTTATGTTCATTCATCTTTATAGTTTATTGGTTATTGATTTTTGCATTTTGGTTAAGATGAAACATCATAATTATCTTTTTTTTTATTGATTTTGTTTATGGTCATTAATTATTATAGTTTATTGGTTTTTGATTTCTACAATTTTGTTTGCATAAAACATCATAATTAGTTTTGCTCTTTTTTGTAGATACAACATGTGTACATGAAGGCATTCAAAATTGAACAACATTGATATGATTTTAATGGAGTAGGAGGTAGTTATGTGATATGTCTAAGTTTCATTGCTTTACTTTTTCATTGGGTTAATTTTTTTTGTTTGTTTGTTTGCTATTGTTAGGGAAAGTGTCATTATGGTATTGACGAAGAGAGTTTGATAGAGAAGTTTAATGGATCCTCCCAATGCAAAAATAGACCAATATAACTTCCAAATTCAGAGAAGAATTCCAAAATTATCCAGAAATATTGCCCACATCATGGTTGAATCAATCCAAAACCAACCCAATTGATGCGACATGTCAAAACTGGACTCTATGTAGGCCAGATGTATGCCTGAAAAAACTGAACAACATCACTCCGACATCCGAATTCCCAATAACCAAGGATAACTGTCAACTCAAGCCTTCTAGGAACAAGAATTCCACAACCAAACAGTCAAGAGTAAGAATACACAATGACCAATATATATGTCTTACAAAACTTAACGAAGGGTTGACACAACAATTGCACCTTCAACTAATCATAACTCGAGACCTTCAAACAACCACAATCATTAACGGTGAATTAAATGAAAAATGATCTCTTATAATGCTGAGAAGCCTCAGTAGAAATACACACATCGAACCCTAAAGTTGATCAACAAATTAATTGAAACATCCCAAAAATACAGTCTAAAAATTTCGTTTTAAATCATTAATAAAACCATAATTATCACTAAACACATTAAAAATCATAAATTGTGTATCTCAAGAATATCATAACATCTGTCAAATATATCAGAGTATAAACATCCCAGACTAAATAAATGTTGTGTGCACTGTAATCATCCCGAGCTTACCGAAAGTACTTATAACCAAAATTGAAAACTGTAAGCATGAAGCTTAGTGAGTCTCCCCATACTACCACATACCTCACACATAATCATGCTACTGAGAGATACGGTCCCTACCCACACTCAAGGAGATACGGGCCCCACCCACACTTCGCTAACTAGGAGATACGGGCCCCACCCACAATCCACTAGCTAGGAGATACGAGCCCGCCCATACTCTGTTGACTAGGAGATAAGAGCTCCACCCACACTCAACCAATCATGAGATAGGGGCCCCGCCCATACTCGAATAATAATGATATACTGGCCCCACCCAAACTCACATACATATACAAACACATACAAGTATCACACAGCCAACATATGCACAACCAACCATTATACCAATAACCATACTCAAGTAATGATAAAATTGATGGGTTTTGATCATAAGACATCCTATGTGCTCATACAAACCCTAATGCTTGGATCTAGGTTTCTCTATTGTACATGCTTTGAATCCAAGACTATAAACCCTAATTCTAGTATATGAAATCGATATTAACATATGAATGGGTTTAAGAAGATACCTTGATTGTTATATAGCAATAACAATCCTAAATCTCCTTGAATTGACTTTGGAATGCTTAGAGTCACAAGTGTCACTCCTCTAATGGCTTACAAACACCAAGTGCAAATGGAGAAGGTATAAGGAGAGAGGAGAGTTATGAGAATTCGTCTCTAGGACCTCTTGGGAAGGGATTCACGAATTCATGAGCCAAGGGGTGTTGATATAGGTGTAGAGATAGGGTTTCAGTCATTATCCTTATCTAGTTGCTTATCCACAAAGCAACCCATAAGATAATCCTTGAATCCTTATCATAGTCGAATTCTAAGGCCTTATCACCTCAAATTCGTTCACCATATATTTAAGATAATCCTTACCTTATTTTGTAACTATCACATAATTACAAATCAGCCCCTCTAGTTTAATTAATTACACTTGATCACAAAATTAATTCCTAATTAATTATTGACCAATATTAATTAAACAAATATGATTTATCCTTTAATATATTATTCTTATAACATATTAATAAATCATAATAACCTTTCTCTCTTTATTTATTTCTCCAATCAAGTTGCTTTGGTGAAGGCAACCCAAAAGGACCATGCACCATCGGGTCAAGTACATACCAAAATAGTTATGGACTTAGACACTAATCCAACAGTCTCCCACTTGGATAAGTCTAATAACTATTATGCGTATGACTTCAGATCCTGATCTGTAATCGTAGCTTTCCAAAGCCTCTGTCAACTTTGATCCTATCAGATACGCGTGTCCTTAGATAAGGGATCATATATTCCTCCATTCTAGATATCATATGAGATATGATTTCAAATCATTCTCTTTGTACTATATCTCGATTTCCGATTTATGACGACTGACTAATTGAACAAATCAAATTAACCCTAGCCCAGCCGAGCATTTACGTTTGTCATCACTAAACCATCGAGGGGCCTAAAAGATATCGCATTCATCCTACTTGGGATAAAAGGAACAGATAAACTTTGATACAATGCTTGCTTGCACTTACTTACAGAATCACACACAATAATATGTTTTATAACACCAAATTACTAGTGCGTTTTCATATTATCAATGTGTAACCGATTAGCAAGATACAACTCACACATCTCGGTTTCAAGAATATAAGATGTTATCGTCTCACCAATCACTCGTGATACAATTCATGGAGTGATCCAAGTGAGTGTGGGTTTAATCCAATGCTGAAATTCATATTCATAAGCACTCATGAACGTTGCAGCAAACGTTTGCTTATGTCTAATACTCTTCTAAACAATCCACACACCAATTCACGACAGTCTTCCTTCATATCTACTTCCAACATATGAACGACTGTGGCCCGTTTGAATAATTTGATTGATCTTAACCAATTAAATTATTCAGGAAGTCAAAACATGCAAAGTGAAACACAAGAATAATACTAATCCTATATGGCCTCAACCCTTTGAGTATAAATAAAACACCTTTTATTTATCACCATATCGATTACTCATTATTTGTCGTTTCGGGTAATCAACTTCTTACTTGAATTATTACACTTGTCCCATGCTCCTAGCATGTACACAATGTTTACATATGATTCTTACTTTGTGAAATAGATCGCATTGGACACATTTCCAATCATTCTCATTTCACAACTCCAGATCCGTTTTTCATAAGTTTAAAAATATCAAATTCTTGCCACTTCTAGAATATGCTAGATTCTAACATTTTATACAATGATTCTCCCGTAATGTCACTGCACCAAAGTCACAAAGACTATTGCCAATGATATTACAAAGTCCTCTAACGGAGATTGTTACAAGACAATTCCTTAGCTATGATGTCTCTCACTCAAAGTACATTCCTTTGAACATCCTTTTGCATAAAAGTTTCTAATCTAGTCATAAATTTTCAATATTTACTTCCCAGTATGGACACGCTTCCATATTTTCCATATGACAACTTATTCTTAATAGAATCGTTTCTATTCATAATAAGGTCGATATGGTCCATTCAATACCATGCTTCCAACCACTCACAAGCAACCAATCCTCGTCGAACTTTGGATTGTCCTTTGATAGTTGTTTAATTGTTTTAGTCAAAACCGATTCTAGTCCCTTTTCCTATAAATGCACTAGACATTTGGAAAATTTTAGAATGGTCAAACATTAAAGCATTTGCAATCGATCCTATACCCGAAGCGTATGGGACACGATGCACAATGTTTTACTTGCTATGTTCTCAAAATTCGAATTGTGAAAAGGAATTCCGTAATCATAATTGAAATTTTAAGAACACAGTATGTACCTTTGACTAAATTTATTAACATTTCTCAACCTAAGCCTTTAGATTTGAAATGAAGCATAATATTCTCTCCCTTAATTATAGCAAAACAACTTTACAACCCTTACGACTTTGCAAGGTATAACTCTTGTTTTCTATAATTAATATTGCCAACTTACAATACGTGCCTTAATAATCATACAATCATAACATTTATGCTCCCACTATCATGATGATTATTATAAAACATAACACTTATGCTCCCACTAGCTTCGACATGTATTCATAAACATCTTAACTTTCAGAAAAACAATACCTATTGAATTTCTTATGTTCATGTTTCTAATACTTAGTGCTTTGATAATCTTTTATCAAAGCTTCTTGAACTTGTACACCTTTGCCTTCGATAGTTCATATGTGTGTCTAAACAATTAAGACTAATTGCCAAACCTCACAATTCAAATTATGGAAAGGGACACCGTAACCATGATCGAATTCGAGAATGCAATTTTACAATCACTATCTTCTTAAAATCTTTCTTAGTGAAAGCATTTCCTCACAATCATTTTCATGAAGGAGGAAATCTTATGACACTTAGATTTAAACGGTGTATTTGTTCTTATCCATGTGAATTTGTTAAAACCAAAGTTTACGACAAATTTAAACTCATATGGACTGAACTTTCTTAATCTTGATTTCTTGCCTTATGGTAGCACAGCTGCCCACCACGTCTTCCAAGTAGTTAAGCAACTCACCTTTTCCTATCAATGTACCTTTCATTGATTAAGTGCCTTGCCTTTTATTCATTCAAAATGAGAACTCAAAGAATTCACATGCATAATTAACTTAATTGGAATAGCACAGAAACAAAATAATGTCAACACGATAGGTTGTAAACCTCAACTCGTGTGCTAGTGATGATCGATAAGGTTTATTTGATTTTTTCTTGAAACCTTTCAAGACCATTAAGACTTCCACTGACTCCTTGACATATAAGATTCTCTTGTCATATAACCATTTCTTGACAAACAAATATTCAAGAGTTAGTGTAGTTTTTATTAAAACACTTCATAAATTGGTCCTAGTCGGTCTTTGTCTTATTCAAGACATCACAACTTTCCACATTTGATGAATGTTATAAACCTTTAACACTTTTCACTCATTGTCACAATCTTAACTTGAAGACTTGTTATTGGAACGAAGTATGATAGACTTCTTGATTTAACCATTTCTTCAATCCTTGATTCCTCTTCTTAAACATACAATTGTACTAAGACTCACTTAGAGGATCAATTGAGATATGGTTCTTAATCATTAAGACCCATTATAAAGCATAAAAGCTACTCTCCCTTCTTCTTAGAATGGAGAAACTTTTATCTTTCTGCCTACTTGATTCTTCTTATTCGTTCTACTATTGATCTAAACCCTTTAATCAATTCAGAATTACACTTAGTCTTGTAAGTATAATCATATTTACTAAACCTTTAGTAAATCATGACGAATATCTTTGTTACTCTTATGGTGAACTTGATCAACACACAACTTTGTGTATTCGATCCCCTAGTCCTTCACTTGACACTTTGTCAATGAATTAGTGTAATTTCCAAATATGAAATTTCTCATTCATCATGCAACCAAGTTGCGTGATTCCAAAATTTTGTCCAATTGAAATTTGGGTGATGAGAAACTCTCCCTATTTGGTAAATTCTCGACTTTTCCATAAACACCATAAATAAGAATCATATCCATTTGTTGTAGAAAAATGCAAACATCAATTTTCATAACGATTTCATTGCAAGGAAGTAAACGAATAAATAAATAAGTCAAACAAAATTTATTTTATTTATAAAAGCAGCGGAAAAACATTTGTCGTTACAATGCAAAATCTATTGAAAACTATGTAAAAGGAAAATTTCTAACAACTCTATCATAACTATCTAAGCTCAAAATCTAATCTTCAAGTCCATGCGATCAAGATCCATTTCTTGTGATTAGGTTCATCTTGCTCTTTCACCAAGCTTCCTTTCTTTTCACCGATCCTACAAAAACATTCAAATGCAATCTTATCACATCATGTATTAAGAATCAACGAATAGGAACTTAACGGAGTTTGATAGTGGATTTAACCTTTATTAGATCCATACGTTTCAACTCTCCCATCTCTTAGATCTCTTAGGTAAATAGGGCAGCTTTGTCTCCAATGCCCCTTCTCTTGGCAATAAAAGCAAATTGACTCTTTTTGGAACAGGACATGGAACTACTTCAGACATCGCCTTTCTCTTATGATCAATCTTTTCAATCATAGCATGTCTTTCATTGCCATTTTCTATATCCATAGAGGTCTCGAAGACAGATTCACCAACCAACTTTGTTTTTCTATTGCGCCAAACCATTGTTAGTTCAGCAGCAATAAGCATATAGGTGAGATCAATAACGGTCACGTCGTGGTTCATCATATAGTACTCTCTTACGAACTCACTATACGAGTTAGGAAGTGACTGAAGAACCCAATCAACAGCCATCTCTTCACCGACAACGGATCCCATCATTCTTAACCTATCAATGTGTGACTTCATCCCTAAGACGTGTGCACACACCGACTTTCCTTCTTTATGTTTACTTGCCAAAATGGCTTGAGTGATATTGAACCTTTCAATTTTACAATCTTGTGGGTTAGGGAGAATAATTGGAGGAGGAGGAGGAAGTGAAGCATGATTTCTTGTTCCTCGATCGAATCGTGGAATATCATCTTCATGTGGAATGCTTGTTCCACGGGATTCGGGAAGACCATAGTTGTCGAACTTTGACATCTACAAAACAGGAGAAAACGAATTCAAGTTAGTTGATTGATTGAGTCCTTGGTAAATCACCCAAATGAAATTCCAAGGCTAGGACCCAACACAATATGCTACAACACGGGAGAGGGATGTCGTAACCCTAATTGCATAATATTTGAAGGTAAGTGAATGACGATTCACTAATTTCCACCATGAAAAATGAAAAAGAAATTTAAGTTTTAAATCTATGAAAACTCCTAGATCCTTTGAGATTCATTGAATCCTTTTCTAGGTTGTAGCGTATTGTGTTGGGTCCTAGCCTTAGTATCTCATTTGGGTGATTTACTAAGGACTCAATCGATCAACTAACTTGAATTTGTTTTCTCCCGTTTTGTAGATGTCAAAGTTCGACAACTATGGTCTTCCCAAATCCCGTGGAACAAGCATTCCACATGAAGATGATATTCCACGATTCGATCGAGGAACAAGAAATCATGCTTCACTTCCTCATCCTCCTCCAATTATTCTCCCTAACCCACAAGATTGTAAAATTGAAAGGTTCAATATCACTCAAGCCCTTTTGGCAAGTAAACATAAAGAAGGAAAGTCAGTGTGTGCACACGTCTTAGGAATGAAGTCACACATTGATAGGTTAAGAATGATGGGATCCGTTGTCGGTGAAGAGATGGCTGTTGATTGGGTTCTTCAGTCACTTCCTAACTCGTATAGTGAGTTCGTAAGAGAGTACTATATGATGAACCACGCCGTAACCCTTATTGATCTCACCTATATGCTTATTGCTGCTGAATCAGCAATGGTTTGGCGCAATAGAAAAGCAAAGTTAATTGGTGAATCTGCCTTCAAGACCTCTATGGATATAGACAATGGCAATGAAAGACATACAATGATCGAAAAGTTTGATCACAAGAGAAAGGCGATGTCTGAAGTAGTCCCATGTGTTGTTCCAAAAGAGTCAATTTGCTTTTATTGCCAAGAGAAGGGGCATTGGAGACGAAGTTACCTTATTTACCTAAGAGATCTAAGAGATGGGAGAGTCAAAAGTATGACCACGCTTCAGGTAAAATCCACTATCTAACTCCGTTAAGTTCCTATTCATTGATTCTTAATACATGATGTGATAAGATTGCATTTGAATGTTTTGAATCGGTGAAAAGAAAGGAAGCTTGATAAGAGATCAAGATGAATCTAATCACAAGAGATGGATCTTGATCGCATGGACTTGAAGATTGGATTTTGAGCTTAGATAGTTATGATAGAGTTGTTAGAAATTTTCCTTTTACATAGTTTTTCAATAGATTTTGCAAATGTTTTTCCGCTACTTTTATAAATAAAATAAATTTTGTTTGACTTATTTATTTATTTGTTTACTTCCTTGCAATGAAATCGTTATGAAAATTGATGTTTGCATATTTCTACAACGAATGAATATTATTCTTAGTTATGTTATTTATGGGAATGTCGAGAATTTACAAAATAGGGAGAGTTTCTCATCGCCCAAATTTCAATTGGACTGAAATTTGGAATCACGCAACTTGGTTGCATGATGAATGAGAAATTTCATATTAGATAATTAGACTAATTTGTTGACAAAGTGTCAAGTGAAGGACTAAGAGATCGAGTACACAAAGTTGCGTATTGATCAAGTCCACCATAAGAGTAACAAAGATATTCGTCATGATTTGCTAAAGGTTTAGTAAATATGATTATACTTACAAGATTAAGTGTAATTCTGAATTGATTAAAGGGTTTAGATCAATAGTAGAACGAACAAGAAGAATCAAGTAGGCAGAAAGATAAAAGTTTCTCCATTCTAAGAAGAAGGGAGAGTAGCTTTTATGTTTTATAATGGGTCTTAATGATTAAGAACCATGTCTCAACTGATCCTCTAAGCAAGTCTTAGTACAATTGTATGTTTAAGAAGAGGAATCAAGGATTGAAGAAATGGTTAAATCAAGAAGTCTATCATACTTCGTTCCAATAACAAGTCTTCAAGTTAAGATTGTGACAATGAGTGAAAAGTATTAAAGGTTTACAACATTCATAAAATGTGGAAAGTTGTGATGTCTTGAATAAGACAAAGACCAACTTGGACCAATTTATGAAGTGTTTTGATAAAAGCTACACTAAATCTTGAATATTTGGTTGTCAACAAATGTTTATTGATAAGAGAATATTATATGCCAAGGAGTCAGTGGGAGTCTTAATGGTCTTGAAAAGTTTCAAGAACAAATCAAATAAACCTTATCGATCATCAATAGCACACGAGTTGAGTTTTACAACCTATCGTGTTGACAATATTTTGATTCTGTGCTGTTCCAATTGAGTTAATTATGAATGTGAGTCCTATGAGTACTCATTTTGAACGCATAAAAGGCAAAGTACCTTGATCAATGAAAGGTACATTGATAGGAAAAGGGTGAGATGCTTAATTACTTGGAAGACGTGGTGGGCAGCTGTGCTACCATAAGGCAAGAAATCAAGATTAAAAAAGGCTCGGTCCATATGAGTTTGAATTTGTCATAAACTTTGGTTTTTAACAAATTCACATGGATAGGAGCAAATACACCATTTAAATCTAAGTGTCATAAGATTTCCTCCTTCATGAAAATGATTGTGAGGAAATACTTTCACTAAGAAAGATTTTAAGAAGATAGTGATTGTAAAATTGCATTCTAGAATTCGATCATGGTTACGGTATCCCTTTCCATGATTTGAATTGAGAGGTTTGGCAATTAGTCTTAATTGTTAAGACACACACATGAACTATCTAAGACAAAAGTGTATAAGTTCAAGAAGCCTTGATAAAAGATTATCAAAGCACTAAGTATTAGAAACATGGACTTAAGAAATTCAATAGGTATTGTCTCTCTGAAAGTTAAAATGTTTATGAATACATGTCGAAGCTAGTGGGAGCATAAGTGTTATGTTTTATAGTAATCATCATGATAGTGGGAGCATAAAATTTATGATTGTATGATTATGATAGAAAGTATTGCAAGTTGGCAATATTAATTATAGAAAAACAAGAGTTATACCTTGCAAAGTCGTAAGGGTTGTATAGTTGTTTTTCTATAATTAAGGGAGAGAATATTATGCTTCATTTCAAATCTAAAGGCTTAGGTTGAGAAATGTTAATAAATTTAGTCAAAGGTACATAGTGTGTTCTTAAAATTTCGATTATGATTACGACATTCCTCTTCACAATTCGAATTTTGAGAACATAGCAAATAAAACATTGTGCATCGTGTCCCATATGCTTCGGGTATAGGATCGATTGCAAATGCTTTAATATTTGACCATTCTAAAATTCTCCAAATGTCTAGCGCATTTAGAGGGAAAAGGGACTAGAATTGGTTTTGACTAAATTAATTAAACAACTATCAAAGGACAATCCAAAGTTCGACGAGGATTGGTCGTTTGCGAGTAGTTGGAAGTATAGTATTGGAAAATATGGAAATGTTTCCATATTGGATGGACCATATCGACATCATTACAAATAGAAAAGATTCTATTAAGAATGAGTTGTCATGAGGAAAATATGGAAGCGTGTTCATATTAGGAAGTAAATATTGAAAATCTATGTCTAGATTAGAAACCTTTATGCAAAAGGATGTTCAAAGGAATGTACCTTGAGAGAGAGACATCATATCTAAGGAATTGTCTTGTAACAATCTCTGATAGAGGACTTTGTAATATCATTGGCAATAGTCTTTGTGACTTTGGTGCAGTGACATTTCGAAAGAATCATTGCATAGGATGTTAGAATCTATCATATTCTATAAGTAGCAAGAATTTGTTATTCTTAAACTTATGACAATGGATTTGGAGTTGTGAAATGAGAATGATTGGAAATGTGTGAAATTTGTCTATTCCACAAAAATAAGAACCATAGGTAAACATTGTGTGCATGCTAGGAGCATGGGACAAGTGTAATAATTCAAGTAAGAAGTTGATTACCCGAAATGACAAATAATGAGTAATCGATATGGTGATAAATAAAAGGAGTTTTATTTATACTCAAAGGGTTGAGGCCATATGGGATTAGTATTATTCTTGTATTTCACTTTGCATGTTTTTACTTCCAGAATAATTGAGTTTATTAAGAATAATCGAATTATTCGAACGGGCCACAATCATTCATACGTTGGAAGTAGGTATGAATAAAGACTGTCGTGAATTGGTGTGTGGATTGTCTAAAGAGCATTAGACATAAGCAAATGTTTGCTGCAACATTCATGAGTGCTTATGAATATGATTTGAGCATTGGATTAAACCCACGCTCACTTGGATCACTCCATGAATTGTATTACGAGTGATTGGTGAGACGATAACATCTTATATTCTTGAAACCAAGATGTGTGAGTTGTATCTTGCTAATCGGTTGCACATTGATAATATGTAAACGCACTAGTAACTTGGTGTTATAAAACATATTGTTGTGTGTGATTTGGTTAGTGAGTGCAAGCAAGCATTGTATCAAAGTTTATCCGTTCCTTTTATCCAAAGAAGGATAAAAGCGATATCTTTTGGGCCCCTCGATGGTTTAGTGATGACAAACGTAAATGCTCGGCCGGGCTAGGGCTAATTTGATTTGTTCAATTAGTCTGTCGTCATAAATCGGAAATCGAGAAGTAGTACAAAGAGAATGATTTGAAATTATATCTCATACGATATCTAGAATGGAGGAATATATGATCCCTTATCTAAGGACACACGTATCTGATAGGATCAGAGTTGACAGTGGCTTTGGAAAGCTACGATTGCAAATCAGGATCTGAAGTCATACGCATAATAGTTATTAGACTTATCCAAGTGGGAGACTGTTAGATTAGTGTCTAAGTCCATAACTATTTTGGTATGTACTTGACCCGATGGTGCATGGTCCTTTTGGGTTGCCTTCACCAAAGCAACTTGATTGGAGAAATAAATAAAGAGAGAGAGGTTATTATGATTTATTAATATGTTATAAGAATAATATATTAAAGGAGAAATCATATTTTTTTAATTAATATTGGTCAATAATTAATTAGGAATTAATTTTGTGATCAAGTGTAATTAATTAAACTAGAGGGGCTGATTTGTAATTATGTGATAGTTACAAAATAAGGTAAGGATTATCTTATTATTAGGGTGAACGAATTTAAGGTGATAAGGCCTTAGAATTCGACTATGATAAGGATTCAAGGATTATCTTATGGGTTGCTTTGTGGATAAGCAACTAGATAAGGATAATGACTGAAACTCTATCTCTACACCTATATAAACACCCTTTGGCTTATGAATTCGTGTATCTCTTCCCAAGAAGTCCTAAGGATGAATTCTAACCTCTCTCCTCTCTCTTTATACCTTCTCCATTTGCTCTTGGTGTTTGTAAGCCATTAGAGGAGTGACACTTGTGACTCTAAGCCTTCCAAAGTCAATTCAAGGAAGAATTAGGATTGTTATTGCTACATAACAATCAAGGTAATATCTTAAACTTAATTATATGTTAATATCGATTTCCATATGCTAGAATTAGGGTTTATAGTCTTGGATTCAAAGCATGTACAATAGAGAAACCTAGATCCAAGCATTAGGGTTTGTATGAGCACATAGGATGTCTTATGACAAAAACCCATCACATAACACCACAAATAACGAAAACAATCGAACACACTCACATTTAGTCACCTCTCAGGTGGCTGTCATCACCAGAGTAAATGGAAACAGTGGCGAAAAAGGCCACTGCCAACAACCATGCTGTCTTCAGCAACATATTCACAACAAATAACGAGGAAAAGGAGAATGATGGGTTTGCGGTTGAACTTACCAAGTAATTCTGGTGGCTCACGACTTGCACAACGATGACACAACGGGTTTTCCCCGGTCCTCGGTGGTTCTCCACTGGCCCCCGACGTTTTCGGCAGTAGACATCGCAATGGGGACCTTCAATGGAAGTGTAGCGGTCGGCGGTGCTCAACAGCGAGGCATCAGGCAACCATGTCTGATCGGAACAGTGAACGAAGGGGAGGTGGTGGCGGATAAACATCACGCATGGCAGCTGGTATAACTAGAGTTAGGGTTGATACTAGCTACCCGTGAGGAAGGAGTGTCAGGTCTAAACCCCGTGCCTTCTTTCAAACATTGGTTATTTTTCCAATATTAGTCCCCCCCCCCCCCCATAATATTTTTTTCAATCTAGCTCCCACACTTACCAAACAACCCCTACCTTTATACATCTTTACAAGTGACTCCGAAAATTTACCCTTTAGCCCCTGGTTCCCAAAATCTATTCAACACACGTCCATATGATACCAATAAAACCATAAATTTCCGAATTTATAACATTTTACTCCTAAGGCTGGCACTAATAAGCTATTATGGATTTAGGGATTCAAGAAAACAATATGAAGTATACTTCTCATCCTACAGTTCATTTATTTATTTAATCTTATTTATTTATTTAATAAAGAGGATGTTAAATTAACCAAATCCTAATATTGAACAAAGACAACCGACCTGTACCATGGGATAACCATGTTCTCTATAACAGATGTACAACTCAAGCGGTTCAACCCCCCTCTATCAAGATCCTTGATGCTTCAGAAAGGAACTACTGACCATAACACGTTCTTTACTCAACATCTTCCTACTGCGAGGACAATGTATGCGTCCTTGTAGGCATAAACCTAACAACAACTTGATCTGCACCTACAATCTGACCAATCCTTAAATTCTCCGCGAACATGATGGATTTCGATGCCAACTTGATTCACAAGTCACCTCGAGAATTGAACCTTGCTCCATCAAACTTATAGATGCTCTAATAATAGTTCTGACAAACCCATTATAACAACATGACTCTTTATCCACCAACGATACTTGACCCTAGACCCGATAATCAACCTCGTGTTGCCTCTACACCTAAATCCAAAATTATATGCCAACTCTCTCTTTACTTTGAATGTGGTATGCTGGAGAAACATAACCCTATTGTAGAAAATTACATACAAAGAACTTGGAATCAACTAACTCACACATGACTACACTAATCAAACCCAATCTTCCATGGCCACTAATGCCCGAACAATGACCAGACTTACCTTCATCCCGAACGACCATCACCGAAAGACATGCAGCGATTGGGACAACTACAACTAACACTAATTCTATACCACACTATCTACCATCCACTAGATCTTTATATACCTTTTTGACTCTTCCTAATCCTCGTACAGATCCTGTGCTTTTAGTAGTATGGGACCATACTACCTTCCACACCCAATCCGTATGTGTCCTAAGAATTGTCTCAAAGTTCCTAAGTCAGTACACACATCCACTACCAACTGCTGATACCTGTACTCCCATAAGCACACATTATTGATCTTCCTAGACTCTCCCCTCTACGATTCTTCTCACATGTATGAACACGCTAGAACACCTTAACTGTAATAATTGTGATTTTTAGCACCGATCGTTATTTACGAAAATTGACAAATATCGAGTATAAAAAGCTTAATACGTTATATATATATATATATATATATATATATATATATATATATATATATATATATATATATATATATATGATAGAACTATAAAGTGTCGTATTAAGATAAATATGAAACATCAATCGAATCGTCTGTAAGTCGTGAAAATTAGTGCACCAAACATATATAGTTTATTATATATTTAGAAAGTATCTGTCCCCTCCATTCTGAAAATATAAATTTCATAAAAATTCGACTCTGTATGAATTAGTTATGATTTTTGTAAGATATAAAAATCAACCGCATAATAAAAACTATTAACGTCAAAATCTACAGAGAGAATAATTGACTTTTGGGTAATGTCAGCAAAACAAACATTATAGTGCTCTTTAAGATATGCATTTTGATTAAAAGAACGTCAAAATCAGAGTTCGTACGAGAGTGTTATGATTTTTGCAAAATCATTAAATCATATAAAATAAGGACTAAAAATAAAAGTCAGAATTAGACAAAACAACATAAAAAAAAGTTGTAGTACTCGTTGAGATCTACGCATGAATATAAAAAAACGTTAAAAACGAAGCTCGTATAAAAACGTTACATATTTTTGAAGTTTTGCGAAATACACCACGTGTAAAAATTATAGAAGAGCAACATGGACCACCAAGAAAGTGACACGTGACACCTCTAGGCTCCTCCTATTTGAACGGGGTGCACACCTTTTTACATAGGGCGCACTTCAGATTTTTGCCTATAAAAGGCTCATCAACCCTCATTTGATACTCACTCAATTCTATTCATTTCTCTCTTGTTTTTCTTCGAGGATTCCTTCAAATTCCTCAAGAAATTCTTAGGAAATGTTATTAAATATATATTTTAGTAATTATTATTATATTCTCGAGTTTGATCGATCCTGTTGCGATCTTCGAGTCTCGAGTCCCGATTCTACCCTACATCAGCGATATCACGCTTCAAGAGAGTTTCACAACCCCTTTTTCTATCGTTCTATAAAATATAGGGGGGGGGGGGGGGGGGGGATACATGTTATAAAACTACTTTATCGATTTTATAAAATATTATTATTTGTAATATATTAGTAGTTTATGCGATAAATACATTAAGATAATATGTCGGTAGAAACTCTGCCTAGTCTTAAGTAATGATATTATGCCTAGTCGTTATGCTACCCGATATACTAGGAAAAAATTATATGGATAACATAGTACCTAGAAGTAAGTAGGTTATCATGTCGTAGGAACTGTTCAAAAACCAGTTAATCGATTAATCCCTTAATCCATTAAGCCACATAATCATCTCTTCCACAATACTTCCAAATGTCAATAAACTTCATAAAACCCTTGCTTTATGTTCATACATGTCCAATGAATATCTTGAACTTGGTTAGTTCAAAATGATGAAAATGAGGTCAAAATCTCATGCATGGACCAAAATTCATCCAAATTCAGATGTAGCACACCAAACCTCAAAGGGACCCCAAGGATCCATAAAATTGCCAACTTCATGGAATCCAATAACTTAAACCACCCCAAACATGAATAACAAAGCATAAAATCCTAGAGCACACACTACTCATGTAGCGTTAAAAGGAGATTATAAGTATTTCCAACAAATTACTAGAATGAAATTTGAGAACTATATTACATTCAGAGTTACTACACAGACTCCTTGGTTACTTTCAATTAGAATTTGATGGTTTTTAAGTAAAAATGTATAAATACATGTAGTTTGAAAAGTACGTAGTGTGAAAATGATTGTTAATTATATGATGTTTTTGATGCATATAAATATATTGGATTGTCTTCTTACTTACATTTCATGGTTCAAGAAAAGTGATTTATTTAATTATGATGCAAAGAAGATTATCTGCCTAATGTGGCATTGCTAACCTGAATATACTACTTGATGATTTTAAGTAGTAAAACTTAAACGATTGAATTCATATGTGATGAGGCCGTTATGAGTAGTTTAATTGTTTTTAGTGACAAATCAATCGGTTATTTGTACAAAATACCTTTTTAAATGATTAGTTTCTATTGTAGTAGGTAGACCAATGGACTTTGCTAGAATAAGACATAAACAACTCTTACACGTCAAGCAAGAATGGTTAATCTTATAGAGAAGAAAAATAAAGTATTTCATGGTTAGAGAAAAAATGATTTGGTTAATTATTATGAAGTAGATTACATTTATTATATTCTAAACGTCAGTCATAAGAAGTTTAGTTGTTTTTAAATGCTCAGTTTATGTGGTAGTGAATATATCAATGGACCTTCCTAAGTGGTAATATGAAGCAACTCTTAAAAGTCAAGCAATGGTTGCTAAACTCAGATAGAAATAAAATAATATAGACATCAATAGTTGTGTTGTGTTTTAAATGATGATATTTTATATACCTAAACCAACATCGAAGGTGAAGACGAGTGATACAATTTATTTTTATTTTAACTGTGAAGAATATGTGAAATTATAGTTGTAGGTTATTAAAGATTCGAATGGTAACATGTAATACTCCATCAACAATTCCAAAACAAAGCTTGCTAGGAAGGCGACTAAAAGTAGGCTTGATTCAAAAAGAAACCTACCATATATTCAATCTGTTGTATTGATTACATGATGTACCTCTTATGATTACATGATGTACCTCTTATTCCGTTCTAAAAAAAACATGATGTACCTATTTTCTATGTTGACTCTGATGTTGAAAGTAAGTTACATTACTATTTAGAATATTACATTATAGCATATAGCAATTCAATTTTGCATTATTCTTATCAGGCCACCTAGTGAAGAGTCCGGAACAAGATTCACCTTAACACCATGTAGCCTCACAAATGTATTGTAACACTTCATTTTCAGAAGCTGTAACTCATGTAGCAATAATGTGGGATGTAATTACCCTTTATAATGATTGATTATATGATAATAACCCTTAAATAACATACCATATTTGTGTTCCCCGCATCTTTAACTTATGGATTGTTGAAACTTTAAATCACATTTTGTGATATGATCGGATACTTTTATTTAAATTATGTTCATTAATAGAAATGGAGGCATGACAGGTATTTTAGCATTGACTTTTTACACGGTCTAATTTATTAGCTGGAAAAAATTTAAGATTTTAATGAGACCTTGTTTAGTAGCTATGAGATGACCATTAGATTATTAAACTATGTGCGAAAAGGTTGAAGGATGTCATGCATGGCATCACCATTCAATCATTGATCAACTACTACTTGGCATTGTGTCGAAGCTATGCATGTCAAATGTTAAATAAATTAGATCACACACAAAAGTATACGAAATAATCATTAATAAATTTGGTGAGTAAATTACAGTTTTGGTCCATGTTGTTTACATTCATGTGTAGTTTCAAACCAACTTCTCAATGTTTAACATGACTCATCCATGTAGTTTTCGAAAAGTTAACTCTCCTATGTTAAATACTTCTAAATTACCATATTATCTTCATTTTTTTTTTTTTTTTTTTTTGTTCATTATGTTTTTGACATTTAATATTTATAAGATTAAAGAGAGTGGAGGTGTTAAGAGAGGTGTCATGAGAAAGGGAAAATGACTTAAAAGCCCAACGAAGTTTTCAAACCATTCAAAAAACCTCAATCATGTTTTGTCTATTAAAAAAAAATCCAACGAACTTAATATTTTGTCTAAAAAGTCCAACAAAGTTCCAAACCGTTCAAAAAATCCCAATTTTGTTTTGTTTAAGTTCGTTGGGTTTTTTTTTAACAGTCAAAACATGATTGGAGTTTTTTTAAATGTTTTGGAAACTTCGTTGGCCTAACAAGTCATTTTTCCAATAGGGTAATAAGCCATATTATCTGTTTCTTTTATTTGATTTTCAGGAAAGTATAACTTAATTGGACTTTTTAGACAAAATGTTAAGTTTTTCTGAACAAACAAAACATAATTGGGGTTTTTTGAACGGTTTGAAAACTTCTTTGGATTTTTAAATCATTTTCCCTCATGGGAAATGCTAAAGATGTTATACCACTCGCTAAGAAAGAGGTGCTATGTGTGTTGCAAGAAGAAAGAGGAGAGAGAAAAAAACTAAAAAATCAAAGTGATAAGAAAGATGTTATACACCCCACCACTACCACTCATCATCATGCTAACTTACATTTTCTAGAAAACCCAACCATAATCACCACTACCATACTTGTAGTATGCCCGTCGTCGATCAGAACACAATACCATCTGAACAACGAGGAAGATATATGTTTATCATAAATCCATCGATAATCTCTCGCTAACCCCCTGCTTGAACATTAGCAAAAATTTGGTCGTTGATCTCTCTCTAATCCATCACTTTTTTAGTGAGGGATAAAGTTCATTTTTGATTCCATCTCTAAAGCTCAATATTTTAGAAGTGTCATTACATTCATTGTCAAATTCATCACCCTGAGCAACACCACCATAATGACCACTGTCAACACCAACACTACAATCACTACTATCATCACTCCCACCTACGAGTCATCATCCACCAACCAACACTATTCACCCCCGTTAATAAATCACCGCCTTGAGACAATTTCCGATAACTTGTCAAATTCACGTTCTCAGCTTCATCGGTGATGATATAACATGTAATAGTCTTTGGCCATAAATCAATCATGAGAATCAATACTCCAAAGCTGTAAATATTGACTTTTTGTCAATCAAAAAACCACATTCTTGTGCCACGTAACAACGCCTCCCAACATATCCAAGATTTCATAAATTAATCTCCAACAATAATTTTCAGACAAGAAATCAAGAATCAGTTCTTTATAACTTACATAATGTGGTAAATATTCCAGAGGACATAGTAAGAGTAGTAAACTTTGGTGGCCTCAAACTAGAGGTAGATGCGTTGATCACGATCATACTTCCCATCGTGAAAACATTTGTTTGTAAAATGTATGCACGTCATGGTCTACTTCCATATACGTATGTTTCAATAAGGTCAAGGGAGGGAGGAACGTTGGCCTTTGGCTACATCCAATGAAAGTGCATGTGGTGGTTGAAGAGAAAGCATGAAGTTTCTTTATTTAATTTATAAAATGGCCCCTGTAGTTTATTAATATGTTAAAATATCATAAAATGAAAATAAGGGTATATAGGTAATTTTCCCATACATATAAATGGATGTAAATCCTAGGAACCAAAACTATAAATAACCCTTATTTGTTATAAAGAAAAAGCCGACCAATAGTATAATTCTATGGGACTATAGATGTTGTAACTCGTATGAAGATGAATGGTTGCTCACGTTTATTAAGACGAGTTAAAATAAAAAACTATATGGTTCACTAATTTTGTAAATTTTTTTATACAAATTCAAAAACTTTATAGGTAAGATAGTATATATATATATATATATATATATATATATATATATATATATATATATATATATATATATATATATATATATATATATATATATATATATATATATTAAGTAGATCACTAAAAACTTTCTATAAATATTTTAGATAAATTGAAAAAATTAAATGGATCATTGGACCCACCTTAATTGCACTTAACCTGCCCCTACCTTTATAAGTACATAAACTCTACAACCATTTGTTTACCTAAACTCTACCAAATACGGGTGTTATGTATTTGTCTTGTATATATCATATAAGGTTATTGTCACTCTAGCCCAACAAAGTTACGTATAATGGTTTAAATGGTCCCTCGTGACTATTTTTTGCGTTTTAAGGGCTTAAACTTGTTGATGACCGATTGAGAAAGTCACCTTACCCATTTTGGTAGGTAAACCTGCCTCGTCATCTGCCTCGTCACTTGCCATGTATACATATGAGGTAACTCACTGAGTCAATACCGAGTTGACTCAATGACACATAAGCTGGCACATGCAGATTAGTAATTATCGTCTTTGATGTCCACCAACACCTCAACAACCTTTCACTGTCAATTCGATTGAGTCCCAGGCACAAGTCTCGAATTATAAGGGGACATACGCATGTGGGGTTTGAAGTAAAACAAATTTGAAACTTGTTTACCATTTTCGGGCAAACAATCTTGTGGAAGAACCCTTAAAAAGCAACAATATCGGCTCCACCACCTTCACCCAACTCTATAAATTCTGGTGAAGACATCAACTACAATGTGCTCCACTCAATCTTTTGTGATTATGGTCCGAAGATTACACAAAACCAAACTGAAATGAAAAGGTTGAAGGAGCAGCTAGGACAAGATTATATCGTTTGCAGGATCGACCACATCAGTCTCCGGCACAAGCTGGATGATCATGATCAGAAGTTTAAAGTCGTTGGTGTTGCTCTGGGTGGCATGATGTTGGGGATGCTCTTGTTGCTGGTTGTTGTGCTCCATTTCCTTGTTAAGCTTTGGTGATGGGTTGATCTGCAGCTAAGGTGGTTAATGGTTAAGAAGGTTATTAGTATGTAGTGTTCGTGTGTCTTAATTTTTTTTCTTTTATTTCTGTTTATTTTGGCGAAATATCCCTATGTAAAAGTCTTGTCTTAACGACAAGCATTTTGTAAGTGAAATCGAATGATTAATGAAAGACATATCAAAATGATAAGTGTTTTGTAAAGATGTCTGATGTTCTTTGCCGATTGTTTTTTATCTAAATTAGTTCTTAAGTTTGATAATCGGATCCGTTGAAAGTGCAATAGTAGGGGTAATATAGTCTTTTACATAGTGGGGGGTAATATAGTCTTTTTTATGCACTGCTCCTTCATATATACCTTCTTGCATTCATTCTAGCACATTGTTTTCTTCTTCAAACACTCTTCACTGTGAAGGTACATAATGAAGAACATGGAATGTGGATGTGGAGCTGAGGCTATAATAAGAACATCTCGTACTACCAATAACCCAGGAAGGCCCTTTTATACATGCCCGAAAAAGGTAATTTACAAGTTATTCACATTTTGATGTTAACCCTACTTTTTTAAGATGTGTTAATTGAAGCAAATACTTGGAATCAGGATGCTCGTTCAGGTTTTATAGCTTAGGTTGATGAAATGGAGTGCAACAATGAAGGTTTGATCATAAATGGGTTGTATAAGTCCAACAAAAAGCTTCAGGCTAAGGTCTTTAAGTTAAAGGTTTACCTAGTATGTAGTTGGGTATTTTTTTCTGTTTAATCATGTACAAGTCGTAATGAAGGTCAGTTGGAACAGTTGTCTTGTTATGCATCTTGTAATGCACTTTGATGTCTTTTGAAACTTGTAATGTACTTTATTTCCTTTAAGTTGTTATGTAATCTGTAATGTACTTTATTTAATTGAAGTGGTTATATTTGGGGTTTGATGTGTTTTGTATGTACGAAATATGAACAATCAAATTAAACAAAGTTAACACTTAAATCTAACCAAACACAACAAATTTAAAACATAACAACTTGTCCAATTCCAGACTTAATAACCTACTACATCCCAATACCAAACATAACACTTAAATCCAACCAAACACAACCAAGTTAAAAGATAACAACTAAAACAAAATAAGATCCTAATCATTAAGCTCCAATGGGTTTGCACTTGTTTCTCCTTTCCCATCTTTGCCCTTCACCCTCTTAGCAAGTTTCATCTTTATGATTCTCTCTGATTTCTTTCTTTTAGATATCCTTCCAGCAGCAACAATTGTTGCTCCTTGACCCTTTTGCCCTTCGTGCACTGATTTTGCTTCTTGACCATTTTGTCCTTCATTGACACCTCTTGCTCCTTCACCTTTCTCTTTTCCATTGGTACCTCCTGCTCCTTCACCTTTTTCATTGACCCCTCCTGCTTCACCTTTTCCATTGACACCTGTTTTCATTTGAGGACATGTGACCTTGTTATGCCCTACATTTTTACAAACACTGCATGATATTTTTCTCCCTGCCTTAGATACAGTGTGCCTTGGTAGCTTCTCTGATGCATCTCTTCTTCTGTTAACCTTTGGTCTACCTGACATTCTTCTCTTCATTGGTGGAAGAGGTGGTATGAAGTCAGTAGGTGGCCACATGTTGCTACCATTCATCCCCTGAATTAGATACTTATAGGTGTTCTTGTAGACTGCTCCATAGAACATTGTATCAACATAACCACTAACATCTCTATTGAGGAATGATATAGTTGCAACTGAATGCACACATCCATACCCATTAAGTTGCCACACTCTACAAGTGCAAGTCTTCTTGTCCAGGTCAACAGCATAGGACTCAGCCATGTTTCTTGTTTCAAATTGGTTAAGACCACTTGGTAAAACCTGCCAATACCTAGTGTAGACATAACATAAGTAATTATATGAATTTATGAGTTTAGAGTTTAGAAAGTACCTTTGTGCTTTTTTTAATTGATTCAGAAGGAGTGTAATTGCTGGGCAAGGCTTGTAATCAGGCCATGAACTACCTTTAATCTTTAAATTGTATATTCTCTCCATAACATACAATATAATCTCCTCTAACATGGTGATGATTGGTTTTTTCCTAGCATCTCTTATCACACTGTTGAAGCTCTCAGATAACCTATTCTCCACTACATCACACATCTTTCCCTCTTGAAAAAATGCTCTACTCCAAGATTTGGGGTTGGTATCCATAAGATAAGCAAAGGCTGCAGGGTTAAGCACTTCAATCTCCTTCATGGCAGCATTGAATAAAGGCTCAGTGGATGCCTTGCTTGCCTTCCAAAACATGTTTTCATAATGCACACCACTGAATCTTTTCCTAAAGTTGGCAACAATATGCCTTGCACACTGCCTATGTTCAACAATAGGCAGTATTTCCTTCACAACCTCTAATAGCCCCTGTGCAACAATGGTAACAAATTATATAAAGGGTATGAAACTAGAATTCATTAAATTAGGAAGTAAAACTACTAACCTTATGCTGATCTGACATTAATGTTATACCAAAACCATCATTCAGTTGCAAGTCATCTCTAAGGTTTTCCAGAAACCATTTCCAATTTTCTTTGTTCTCTACACAGACAACTGCCCATGCAATTGGAAATATGTGATTATTGGCATCTCTTCCTACAACAGATATGAGCTCACCACTACATAAGCCCTTTAAGAAACATCCATCTAAATTTATAACCCTTCTACAACTCCCTCTCCACCCTTGCTTAAGCCCATCAAAACACAAATAAAGTTTGCTAAAATAATTCTTACCATCTGGCATAGAATTGACATCAATTTTAACTGTTGATCCTAGATTTGATCTTCTAATCTCCTCACCATATGATCACAACTTTGCATAATGCTCCACTAATGTTCCTTCAATCAGTTCAATTGCATACTTCTTTGCTCTTCTACACTGTCCCATACTCACATCTATACCAAATTTCTCTTTAACCTCATCCGTAAGTAGCCTCACACTAACCTTTTGTTTCTGTAAGAATTGTGTTGTGTAATGGGTACCTATCCATGAATAATTGACAATTGAACCTAACTTGAAGTTTCTTGCACAATTATGCTCATTTATAAGACTCTTTATTTGGAAAGACTTTTCCTCACTCATCCAAGAAGCCCACATCCTAAGCTTGCACTGCCCAGAACAACATTTCACTAATAGCCTCCTACTATCATTTTTTTGTAACACAACTGATAACCATTTGCTACATCATAGTTACACATCATATGTTTCAGTTGTTTAGGACTCACAAATCTCATACCTAATACAGGTTTTTGCTTTTTCCAATGAACATTCTCATTGTAAATAGCATGGTTAGTAGAAATTACCTCAACTTCATCTGGTGGATCATATGTATCTTCACGAGGTGGACTATCTAGGGTGACTTGCTCCTTTGGGCACAACTTACTCAGAAACTCATCCTCCTTTGTCTTGTTAATAGGAATGCACTAATCATGATCACTGTCCTCTTCCATGTGAATGTCATCATCTTGCTCTCCTTGCAAATCCTCATTTGGACGTGGGATATCATCTATACCCCCATGTAAATCTTGCATGTCGATACCATCATCCATATTCATACGACTGTGAACTTCTTCACGATCTTCATTTGCACCAGATAATTGGTCCAAAGAACTGCCAACTTCTGCTTGCTCTTCAAGAATCCATTGATGTACATTAACACCAAGATGGTCCATATATACATCGATTACACAATCAAAAGCATACCCTACTTCGATTAGTTCCATGTAATCCATGTCATTCACGATTAACCTTCAACCATCAGGAAAAACAATATCGGGCATGCAAAAGTACACATTCACACATATCTCACATGCAAATCTTTCAAGGAACTCGACAAATTCCTTCTTGTCCATTCCAGCAAAATCAACATCATCAAATCGTTGCTCTGCTCCATCTATGTAAGTAATAGAGGGATACCTGGTAAAAAATCCAGCAAAATGTAGATCAAGTTTCATGAAAACGGCCATAGCAACAACAAAGTTCCCCGATTTGAGTGACTAACACTTGAAGAAAAGGATAGGACCGAAGAACAAATCAACAACAAAACCCAATGCGGAAGTTATAGACGAAAGTGAAAGAAGGGGACAGTTGATGGGTTTAAACATACAGTATCTCTCATTAACTAATGTGCACACGTGGCAATGTAATGACTTTATTGCATATGACGTGGAATGCCATGTAGGATGGGGTCACCGGTTGACCCCTTCATTTTTTCAAGATTGCCCTTTTAAACCAACAAATAACAACTTTATGCCCTTAAAATGCAAAAAATAGTCACGAGGGACCATTTAAACCATTATACGGAACTTTGTTGGGCTAGAGTGACAATAACCCATATCATATATCTCTAGAAACACTTGTAAACACTTCTATGTCTACTTGGAATGTTTTCATGATCCTTTGAGTCGAGATAATTTGTCAAACAACACGCTATCAACATTTTGCTCAAAGACGAATGCCTCATAATCTTTTGTCGCTCGAGGAGTAACAAAAAAGAAAGAAGTTCAAGATCATTATTCTCTATTATCCTCAAGTACGATTTTCAGGATAACTCTTTGATTTCACCTCATTCTTTTTCTTTTTATGATCTTGTAGTTGTGTACTCATATAAAATGGGAAATCAATGTCGAAAAAAGAATATATATATATATATATATATATATATATATATATATATATATATATATATATATATATATATATATATATGTTCAGGTTCATTTGAGACCATTCTAATTTTGTAAGACCGTGAGACCAAATTTAAAAATAATTTTAAAATGCAAAATAAATGGAAAAATCCAAAAATTTCTTTTTTTAAATATTATTTTCGGAACTTTAATTAACTAAAAAAATATAAAAAAATATTAAAAAAATAAAAAAATTCCGTTTTTTTTTTTTGAAAAATACGTGAAATATTCTAAATAGAATATTACACTGACATATTCTAAAAAATAATTTTAAAATGCAAAATAATGGAAAAATCTAAAAATTCTTTTTTTAAATATTATTTTCGGAACTTGAATTAACTAAAAAAAATATAAAAAAAAATAAAAAAAATTCAATTGTTTTTTGAAAAATACGTGAAATATTCTAAATAGAATATTACACTGTACATATTCTAAAAATAATTTTAAAATGCAAAATAAATGGAAAAATCAAAAAATTCTTTTTTTAAATATTATTTTCGGAACATGAATTAACTAAAAAAAAATTAAAAAAAATAAAAATATGCGTCTCACGGTCTCACAAAATATAGGTGGTCTCAAATGAACCTAATCATATATATATATATATATATATATATATATATATATATATATATATATATATATATATATATATATATATATATATATATATATATATATATATTTTAATATTGTCCAAAGAAAAATGAAATAGTTTTCTTTGATGTTTAATAATATTTTTAAATCTTCATAATTAATGAGTGTTTTTGAAATTCCAATCTTCAAAATTAAATACTGTTTTCTTTTGATGTTTAATAATATATGAAGTTCATTTTCATTATCATTTTGTTTGGTTGATCGTTTTAAGAAATTAAGGAAAAAAAACCATTTATCATGTTTTGGAATGAATTTATGAAGAAACCTTTTTTTTGATCCATTCAAAAACTTAATTTTAAAGAAATTGAAGGCAATAATTATATATTTATGTAACATCAACATTTTTTTTTGTCTTTTAGTATATCCCTAAAAAGTTATTTCAAACCTCTTAACATTGAAATGAAAAAAATTAAAAGTTTTTTTTTTTTTTTTTTTTTTTTTTTTTTTTTTTTTTTTTAACTTAAAAATTATTTTAAAAAAATATCTTTTTGTCATTTACAAAATTTGTATATTCATATTTAAAATGGAAAATTATTTATATCCGTTAACCGAGAAGAAAGTTTTACATAGACATAACGAGTAAACGAGCAACAAGTTGTGTCGCAACCCCTTTTTCGATAACAAAACAAATTCTTTTTAAAAACATCTACAGATCTTGGGGTCATAACATTACTATACATGACTCGTTGGACTCTATTGTGTAACTCCACAACTTATGGCGCAACGAAACCGAAAGTATCAAATGCAAAAGGTATAAACGCTTTCTATTGTGTAACTTGCGCCACAATGAAAACCCCACTCCCGAAGCCCACAAGAGGGGAAACCCCTGTTAGATCCACACATGCATGCTTCCTTTCATCCCATCCAAATACTAAAACATCAGCTAGTCTAAGTCTTGATCTTTCTTCCAATAGACCAGTCAGAAAGTTCACAGGTGCCTCTTTCTTGGCAGAAACCACCTAAATATGTTGAAAAGAACATCCCTAACCAGATCGTATCGCTACTTGAAACCCGGGAGCTCTTTACAATGAACTGTATGCTCCCTAAAGGAGTGCAAGCATAACTTGCGGCAAACAGGGAAAGTCTTATCAGCCGGAAATAAAGGGATCATAAGACAATACTTGAGGGTGACACGATACTCCACTAGAGACATATGCTGGCCAGTACCATCAATAGGAATAGTCATAAGAAAATCCTAGGGCCCCTAGACACTCAAAAATTGCTTTCTGCCTAATCATCATGTCGAAGTGAACTTCCATGTCTAAGAGAATTTTACTAAAAAGGGCACTCGCCAGTGAATGTTGGGCTTTTGGATGGGCGGTGTCCTTATTAGTGAAACCGCTGCAGTCAAAGCCCAAAATCGTATCATGAAGACATGCCAAAGCGTAGACATAATTTGAATCCATACCACATATGTCACTATCTCGTAAGATGTGGTCTTGTAACACCCACGATTGATCTCGTGAGGCCACAAAAGCATAGGAGGAAGCCTATACTGCTAAGTACAACCCCAAACCACCAAACCTAATTGGTAACGAAGCCAGTCGCCATTGAAGGTCCCCAAAGAACTGATCCCCGCAAACCACAATGTCCTCAATCGACCCACGTAACCCTTTATCAAAACACAAAGCATCCTCTTCCATGTGAACGGGTGGGCATGTCCTCAAGCTAAAGAAAATTTTAGCGATGCCCATGCAAGATCGAAGCAAAAGGATCTCACTCTGGGGGTCATGTAACTGTGGTAAAAGGTGCATCAAATCAACAGCCTTGGCAGCCCTCTTCATGGCTAACCCGCTAATAAAACTCCTATCTCTACTAGCAGCTCCCCAAGAAGCTTCACCCTCAATAACGGTTGCCCAATCTCAACAGGGAATAAACCTGTACGAAGCTTCCTACCATCGCATGAAGGACAAAATAGCTCAGTTTTCTTGATATTTAGCTCAAGCCCCAATCGTGAGCCTGCCACCCTAATGATGTCCAATACTCTGGCCACCTCCTCTGAATCTCCAATGACGGTCCCGTCATCAAGGTACCAAGCATGAAGAAGAAGCTTGCAATTGTCTCTAATTTTATGTATAAGTGGGTGCAATACAAGAGCAAAAAGAAGTGGTCCCAAAGGGTCGCCTTGATGGACCCCAGTAGTCGACCAAATATGCTTATCTCCTAAATACAACCTTGCTCATATAAGAATTCGACCAATAAGGAAATGGAAAGGCACCTCATCCTGACCTCATGACGTAAGGCAAATCTATCCACCAAATTGAAGGAATTTAGGAAATCCACAATAAGCATTGCAAGAGAGCCATCATCATGATGCGCACTCAACACCCTATTGACACTATGAAGTATAGATTCAATGCCACCCGACGCACCTTCTTCAAATTGAAAGTCATTAAGGTTATTAAAATGAGATCAGTTATTAAAAAATGCTACGCGCTTACCATCCTTACCATTTTTCATAGTCGTATTCGAATAGAGCTACCAAAAAGGGCTGAATAAATAGTCTTTTCGTTGAATGTGTTTATATACCGATGTTGCATCAATTTCCCCCAATAAACCCATTGTTTAATTATGAAAAAACCATTTACTCTTGTGTTTCTCAAACCTGTTGTTTCGAAAACAAAGTTTAGTCTAGCAAAAGTAGTGTTTCTTGAACCTGCCATCTCGAAAAAAAGTTTGTGCTACGATGCACCAAAAACATATAAACCCATCGCCTTTATATGATAATTAATGCATATTAATCCGTTCGCTTCTCTACTACTGTGGTCAACTGACTAATGTTGACTTATTAGGGAAGACTTACACCACCTTTTCTAGTTATGGCAACTTGCTTTAAAAGCAATATCGTCAGTCCAAGTTCTTAATTTTCGCTGAGATTATTACCTAATTGCTTATAGATAAAATAATAGCATTATTTTAATGAGAAATAACAATTCTCTTCCAGTTAGGACAAAACTCCATCTTGGCATTATTTTAAGATGTAAACTCCTTTATTAGGTCATAATGGGCCCAAAACTCCATCTCGGCATTTTTTTAGGGCTAAAACACTCTTAATGGTCCAAACCCTTCTTAGTGGGCCCTAGTGGGCCAATAAGCCCTCAACTTAGTTCATTGAGCCATAAGACATGCTTATTGGGCCTTTTGGGCTGAAAACATATACTAAGTCTTCTTTAGTTGGGCCGAAAACTAATATTGTTGGGCCCTTTGGAACCAAAACCCATTTGTTAAACTTTGATGGGCCGAAAAACACTTTTGGGCCATACCAAAAATCGGATTTGATCTATTGGGCTGGCCTTGGGCCAAATTCCTCTCCTAACTAGGTTAGCCATTATAAAAAAAGGATAATTCTAATACTTGACACCTCATTAAAATATGTTGTGTATCTATGCAAAAATCACCCATACATCTAGGTTCAAAATATTAAACTTTCATGTAATAACCACTAAACTAATTGTAACATCCGGACTCCCAGGTATCTTATCTTATGCATTTATATTGAGTTTTTGGAGAGAGACTCGGCGAGCAGGCGCTCAGACTCGCCGAGTAGGATCGCGGATGGTCGGACTAATTTAATGGTGGACTCGGCAAGTCCATTTGTGGACTTGATGAGTCCACACTGTTTAATGAAACCCTAATCCCCGGAGTTTGAGACCTATTTAAAGGGGCTTATAGCCACCATTTGCAGCTATTAGACCCCTTAGAGGAACCCTAAGAGATCCAGAGTGTTTGTGAGGAAGAAGAGGTCATTTTTTATCCTTGTGTGGGTGTTTTTGCAAGAAGAAGGTGGCCAAGGCAAGAGGGAACTAAAGAGGGAGATATTCTGTGGATTTCAGAGGCTAGGAAGTTCATTCTGAGGTATATATTTCGATCCTTCTTCAGTTTGGTGTTAATCTTTGGGAGTTAGGGTTTCTAGCCCCTTTAGAGTATGGATTGTGGTTCAATTGGTCCCTTCTTGTGTTGAGACTTTGGATCTGGATCCAAAGTGGTCCAGAGACCATAACTCCTCGATCTTTATGAGTATCATTAGGAGTTAAGAGCTTGGGATGGCATATTGGGGCTATTTCTTCAAATAGAGCCATTAGGTCTTTGCATGGGCATTAAGATCCAAACTTTACGTGTTTATTTTGCTTAAGCAGGCCAGATCTATGGGTTAGAGGAACGGATCTGACCTCAGGAGGTCATTTGAGTTTGAGCACGGCTTGAACTCGCCGAGTCCAAGAACAGACTCGGCGAGTAGGATGCGTTTTCCCCCATAAATCACACAGATGGTAACTCGTTGAGTTGGGGAAGTGACTCAGTGAATCATTTGGGATTTTAAGGATGTGAGTTCATGACTGAACTCGTCGAGTCACAATAGTGCACTCGGCGAGTCTAGTCAAAGGGTTGACCGTTGACTTTTGTTGACTTTTAGAGTTTGGTCAACTTTAGAGTATTTGAGCCTTAAGAGGGGTAAAATAGTCTTTTACCCTCATGAGAGTGCTAAGAGAGGGAATGGTCTAGCCTTGGGAAATGTGTTGATGTCGAGTGTTTATTTTCGTATGATTAGGCGAAGGCTACATCCTATTTCACGGTGTCCGAAATTTCCAAGTTACCGAGTTACACGAGGTGAGTCTTCTCACTATACGTTACCTAGAGTGGTATTATGAGTTGACTGGAAGGTCTTATATGCTATGTATGAGATTTTGTGCCATATATGATATTTTGCGCTATGTGATGTAAGTATGATATATAATTGTATAGACCGGACAGAAGGATCCAACGATTCAGACCGGGCCAGAGGGCCCAACGAGCTATGACCGGACCAGAGGGTCTAACGAGCTACGGGACTGGAGGGTTCCGCTGAGACACATCGACCGGAGGGTTGTACAGTAGCCTCGAGTGGCGTATGTGTTGTATGTGGTACATTGGGGAACTCACTAAGCATTTATGCTTACAATTGTTGTGTTATGTGTTTCAGGTATTAGCGAGGATCGTGGAAAGGCGCCGGCATGAACCGTACACACCATGAGGATATTTGATTTGTGATCTTGGGATATGTTTGATTTGATAACTATTGTGTAATACTTTTTGAGAATGTGTTATATTTAAAATTTTTTTTTTGAAAAATGAAAATTTTGTTTTGAAAATCTCGTCGTTACACTAATCCTTCCTATTCCCCCACCTTAAACTCTTGGCTACAACACATCACACACACTCACAAAAATCAATTTCCAATTTACTCTCTAAACACTCTCAAATCCTCCCATTCTCCCTTAAAATTTTCAAGATCATCTTCAAGGGAGGATCCATCTTCAAGAATATTTCTTCAAAACTTAAAAACTAGGTAAGATCTTTATGATACTCAAGGTGTTTGTTTCATGCTTTTTCTTAAGATCACTCCATTCACCCACCATTTTCGTGTGTATGACTCTTAGAACTCCATCCAATTTCGAGTGACCTTCAAAACTACACCAAGCTAGGTTCAAAGTTTCATCTTCTTCTTCATCTACATCACAAAAACTTCAAGGTGAGTTCATACCCCCTTGTTTTCGGTTTTATAATTTTTTGGGGGAGAATACAAGTGCTTTAGTGTTAGATCTATGTATATATGCATGTTTATGTGTTTAACTTTAAGATATTTACTTGAAAATGAAGTTTATCACTTAGATCTTCATTAAAAACTTGAGAAAAGTATGTGTCATCACATATAATATATGTAAAATTGTAGATCTGGGATTTATCCACTTAAAATAGCAAAAACAAGTGTTGTGAACAAGCTTAGATAACTAAAACTCAAAAATCAACCCTTGACAGAAAAGTTTTAGTTCAATCTCGAACTGTTTTGACCTCCTTAATGGTAATATTTTTCAAAACTGTTTTACATGAAAATATTTCAGGTTATTACCTTTAAAATGACTACTCTTACGTTTTCATACGATTTTTATACTATTTTTGGTGAATTTTACAAAAATGCCTATTAGATTTGAAATAATTTTGGACCAACCTGTGAACGTGAGACATTTCACACTTGTTAGAGGCCAATAAAAAATATGAGAAAAATTGTGAACAAAGTAGATAAAATTTCCAAACCTCCAGAATTTACAGATTCAAATTTCGACTTACGATGATTTTTCTACAAAATTTCCAAGAACTAGGTCAGAAAAGCCAAAAACCAGAAAAATATGTAATTCACAAAAAAATCAAGCCAAAAATGATATTTTTGACAAAATGGGTTTAAAATGTTATTTTTACCACAAACTAGTTAAAAACACAGGCTTTGAACAAAAATGGGGATTAAAGTGTTATTTTTACTATAATTGGGCTTTAATTGAAAATTTTGTGGCTTATTGGGTCAAGAACGTCATTTTTACAAAAAGTGGGCTTTTTATATCAAATTTGTAAATAATCGAGCTAAAATAAACAAAACAATAACAAACGGGTTAAAAACGATATTCATATATTTATTGCGCCGGTAAATAATATACATGTTTAGTGGGCATTAGTGTCCTTTTACATGTATATTGGACTCAGGATAGACATTCATATTCTTTTTGCGCCTGGAAATAATTGACATGTAAAGTGGGCCTTAGTGGCACACTTACATGTTTATTGGGCCTGGGAATGAGTTTTATATGTGTTCTTCTTTCTTTTCCGAGTAAATTTTCGATTAAGGATTTAGTGAGACTTGTCGGTTGGCACCTTTGAGTGTACTATCGTAGCCTATAGTTATAACCAAAGTTTCCTGGAGGGAAAGCGGGAGTTTGTGTATAGATCTATACGGGGGTGACACCCCACACCTGAGTTGTTCGCTACAGTTAGACTAGGTCAGTCTAGGGTGACAAAAACCTTATCCTATTCCGTCGGCGTCCCAAAGACGCAACGGCAGGCGAAATTGTCATTATTTAGTATAGTTATAACGACCCACTTAGAGGAATTAACGTTATAAGATTTATGGGGAAACAATCCTATGCCCTTTTTGGATAAAACAAGAAACCTTCTTTTTGATAAAACGATAATCTATACACACTGGTACTCAACCACAGGGGTTGAGATTCTAGCATCATCTATCACAGACAACATCGGGTTGTCTGGAAATCATTCTTTTTCTATTTTTGTAAACATTATCACACATGCATTAACATAAGATAGGACACAAATATTTCAAACCATTTCTTTTTAGAAAATATCGTATTTTTTGAAAGCACTATGAAAACGATTCTAGACAAGTACAAAAAACATTTTTATTCAAAACTGCTTATGAACTTACCAACTTTTTAGTTGACACTTTTCAAAACGACTTGTATTCTCATGAATTCCAGTAGCAGGTATTAAATTCGACTATAAGATCAAGTGGTGTGACCTCAAGAAATTTTACTTTCTTACTTTTGTGTAACTGATGAACAAGATTTAATATGTAAACTATGTGAGTGTGTATTTCCAATGTATGATGTTTGGTTTCTATGTTTCATTCATATTCAATTGTTATGATACTATACACGAAGTCGTCCGCCCCTGGACGTTTCCGCCGTCCAGGTTCTGGGGTGTGATAGGTTGGTATCAGAGCATTGTTTATAGTGAACTAGTATATCTAACCATACAAGATAAAGAACTATAAATACAATGGGACTAAAAACACTTTGACTAAACGTATATCTTAAGAATATAAGTATCTTCTAAAAGTATACACACTTGCTAGAACCGTATCATAATAAGAACAAAACAAAAGTATTTAGAGGTTAAACACTACAGTCAAACATGGGCAGTTATATATGTAATCATATATGGAATAAATAGAGCCTGATCAACTGTATTTATTCGAGATACGACTAACATGTGTTTGGGATTGATGGTGGTGTTGCAAAAAGTCTAAAACTTACAAACCCTACATGTAAAGGAGCATTAGAACCAAACCTAAGGCTTAAAATACTATAGTAGTATTTTATGATACTAAACAATAACAACAAGTCTAAAAACATATCGATTTCGTACATCAGGAAGTCGTAGGATCAAACATGTAATACTATAGTAGCATTTTAGAATACCATATGACCTCCACACTTAAATCTTCTACATTTATCTCATACCTCTACTCTTTCGTGAAGGCAACATGACTGAGCTTCACCCCGAAGACGCCTACTACCCTACGGTGATAGCCAACGAATGGACCGAGGGAGAACTAGAGGAAGTGCAAAGGGAGAACCCAAAAATGGGTCCTGAAGAATACCAAGAGAGAACCCCGAGGGAAAGCATTCTGATGAGGAGTCAGACATGGATGAAGGCGCCAGAGAGATCCTTAGAAAGCCTTACCCCCTCGGAAGCAATATCGAACCAACACGCAGAACATGAAGACCTTATCAATCATCTCCACTCCTTAGAAGATGAGGTGACCACCCTAAGACAACATCTCATGTAAACTGAGGCTAGGACAGCCTTAGCAGAGTAGAGAGCTGAAGAGGCCAATCATGAAATGATCGAAATGGTTGGATACCTTTATGCTAATTAGGCATATGAGAGTCATCACACTAAGTCTGAGGTCTAGCATGTAATTCTTCACAACTAGTAGTAGTAAATCGAGAGAGGTACGGCCTACGAGAACTCATGTAACTTGAGCCAACTTAACGATCTGATATCTATAATCTATTAGGGTAACTTAACATTTGTACAATGCCTATTTCTACATACTACCATTAACACATCATAGGGATGTAGGTCGAAACCCCGAGAATCGTACAACAAAACATGCGATTTATATGCATACATGCATAAGTTCATATCCATAATCATAGATGAGATACAACTAGAAATAACCATAGTTACGCACGAACCAGTTTCTCATCATGAAACAGAATCATGTCTTCCCATGGAAACAACCAGCTAGCCGACAAAACACCGGTTCTATAGATGGACCCCGCATCCTTCCAAGCCATTGTAACAGCTGTCGTGACAGCCATCATGGCACAACTCAACGCCAACAATCCAAATGGAAATGTAAATGGTATCGATAACTCCAAACGATGTATCAACCAAGGAAACCAACGAGGGACAACCTACCCAGACACCCCAAACTTTAAACCTAAGGTCATGAAGCGAAAGCGGGGGAACAAGAAAGGAAGCGGATCAACTCAAGGGCCTACCAAAAGGCAACAACTTGTAGCAGCCCCTAACTCCACTAGCCCCCTACCCCAACACCGAGAAAACCGTATCTTGGAGACCTCCCACTCTGCAGCAAGTGCCACTACCATCATCATGGAGTCTGCCAGGAATTTCATTGCAATAGGTGCAACAAGAAGGGGCACATCTCCCGCTACTGTAGGTCCCCGACCCCATGCGTCACTCCAACCCTTAACCCAGAAGTAAGTCCAATATGCCACGTATGCGGTGAGACGGAACACTTCAAAAGGAATTGTCCAACAGAGAAGAACGACGGAGGACTAGGAGGATTTTAACAACAAGACATGATGAAGCAACAAGGAAACCTACTGGGAATACCGGTATGTTTCAAAAACAACAAACATTAAGCTTCGCATTTTCATTAAAATTTTGCCAATAAAAAATCATAATCATAAACTACTCCCTCATCCGAACTAATCATATCCTTCGTAGGAAAAACTAAAGATCCTTGCGAAAGTTATGATAACTTAGTGTAAATGTAAGGCCATGTGTAATTACGATTCTACAAACTTAGAGTATGTGGACCCACCTTGATTCTTGTTCCTTGTCTGACTGTGGATTTAGGGCATAACCACCCAGTCTACAACCTTTTCAATCTTGAATTACATACGACTAAGCTACATTGAAGCATCATAGAGAGGTCTAATAGAAATCAGACTATGAAATCACATCGTTTATACCAAGGCACTTGTATTGCTAGGGCACCCAAAAATTCAGACCGAGACAACCACAGTAGTACTACCAAGAACGAAATGAGTGACATTAAAAATGTGTACATAGAACACACTATCATTTCAAACAATTATCCTTTTCATACCAATCCAACACCTATTACAATAAGGAGCCCAACGGTGTCAATTGAGATGGGCTGACTTGATCCTTACCATATGAAATTGATGTGCCAAACTAGTAATGAGGCGGAAATGAGGCGTATAAACTAAGGCATTATAGAGTTAACCACCTAAGGTCCTTTAAGTTTCTACTGGTTTAATAAAATGGATTAAACCCTTTATTGGTAAGTTTCTAGTTTTGTCCACCAAATGTTCTATTTGAAAATTATGTTTTATACTAGAAAAATGTGCATTGAATTAGTGTCCTATGACCTGAACCATACCTGGTACCCCTTATGATGACATAATGTATAAGAAACATATATATATATATATATATATATATATATATATATATATATATATATATATATATATATATATATATATATATATATATATATAACTAAGATCGAATGGATAATAGGCTGGGTGAATCCGCTTTAAGCCCACAACCAAACAAAGAACAGGAAATGAAGCAGAAAGCACTAATCCTATTACCTATCAGATCCTATTAATATATATCCCTTGATGTATACATTAAGGAATCATAAGGTTAGCATTATATGTCCCTTTCAACTGAATGTACTAGACCCGACTGTTCTGTTTGTCGTTTGAAAAGATGTAAGTTTTCCCTAGTTTAAAACTATTATGACTCGAAAATAGTTTGCATTAACTTTTAAGTGGAACTTTCACTTTATGAAAGTAATGGGAAAATATAAGTACTCAGTTGTCTTTTTAATTGACATCCTGATGTACTGATTACCTTAAAACATGTTTGTTTTATTAAGGTCATAATGTGAAGGCTAGTACACATACTATACGCTCTCCCTGTCAAGAGATTTTGGAAACCAAACACGACTTTAGCAAACCAATTGCTAGGCAGTGTAATCCACATTAAAGTTAGGTAATCATGTATACCCAATTTATCTATCACCTTTTGTTTAGAACAATGAGTTAGTTATTCATTTGTATAATTAGATCCTGTAGTGTTCTCATGCTAGCATCTTAGTATGTTCGTTCTGTTATCATGTATAGTGTATAGTATGTCTCTCTATGTATTGTATCTACCTCCCTGTTTCTCTTTATAGTATGCTCTAGTATCTAGTATGAATTGAGGCTCTAAAATATACCCCTTATAGTTTACTAGTGTTTTGCTTGAACTGATATTGAAAAGAATCATTTTACTACTAAGTTATGCTTGTACTTTAAAAACGGAGTTTTGTTAAACTATAAAGCAGCATAACTTTAAAAGAGTTTTTGAATTGTTTTGATCACTTATAAAAGACATAAGCAATCTTTTGAAAGATGTTTATAACAAACATTTACACAATTATCATTGTTTTCAACTTGTATTCCCCCCCCCCCCATAAAAGCATTTAAAACAGTTAAAAGATTCATTATAGGGGTATGAACTCACCTTATGTGGGTGATTCAAACGGATATGCGCGTAAAGATGAGAAGTTCCACGAATGAAGTCCCGAGACACATACGAGTCCTAAATGACATATATGGCACATATTGGCATGCATATAGTGTTTGAAGTAACTAACATGCTAGGAAACACCCTTAGGAACTTGTACTAAGTGCTGAAATCACATGTGATTGATCAAAGGAGAGTGTACGACCACAAAGAGGAGTTTACGGCCCAAGTGGTATGTCTCATGGAGTTTACGACCATAGGGGTAACGACCCTATGAGTTAAGGTCGTAAACTCAAGGCATCTTGTACCCAAGTGTGTGATAAGGTCCTATTTGCATCAAGGAAGTGTTGTAGGTCACAAGCTTAGCTTCTAGAGGAGTTTATGGCCAAAATGGCACCTTCATAGGGGTTTACGGACAAGGGAGATGCTCTTGGCCGTAAAATCCTATTGTCCTTGGGAAATAAATGATTTCAAAGTGTAAACCAAGTGTTTCTATCCTACAACAAGTTAAGGAAAGAGTACTCACGATATAGAAGCTTGAAAGGGTTGATTTTGGACCAAAACACAAGTATGTGTTCTTGGTATTCTTGGTGAAAGTTGAAGATTATGAAGATCTAGAGAAAAAGGATGATTTCATGGATGAATCATGAGGATAATGCATGATTAAGAAGGATAACAACAACTAGAGTGAAGAACACTTACATTTTTGAAGGATTTGGATGAAGAACTTGTTGATACTTGAGAGTGTTTGAAGAGATTTCGGCCAAAGAAGGAAAGAATGAGGAAAATGGAGTGCCCTTATATATGTAGATGAGATTTTTCGGCCATGGTTGAGTTTACGGCCATAAAATCCATGTTTACAGTCGTAAACTCCACATGATTGAGTTTAGGGCTTGAATGTTGCACAATGAATCTAGCAGGTACTTCCTAACACTCATTCCTTGAATGTACTAGGGTTAAAACACTCAAACAAACTCTAAACAATGCTAAAAGATAGCAGGAGCAAGTCTAACATAAGGTTGAATGTACTTATAAAGCAAAAAATTTCAGGTTGTCACAAAAATGATACACCAAAACTCGCTAAAACAGCACGACTAAACCCACTGAAGCACTTCCTAGGCCTTCCAAGGTTTTCGACCTCACCATGGCATCAGCTGTTGAAGAACTCCCCATAATGCTAGTTAACCACCTCATAAATACAATCACACATAAAAAAGCTTACATAATTCTTCGAGTAAAAGACTCATCCTTACAACGGTTAGACTCAAACGAGAGTTGCGCAATAGGGCCAAATCCATCACTCTGAGATTATTCAACCTTTGTCACATGTGACTTAACATATTCACTTAATAGCTAACTTACATCAATTAAGAGTTCCACAAAGCACAAAGCAAGCAACATTCATGCATTACCACTCCAATCCATAGAATAACGGGCATTAACTTTGACCAAGGGTTTGACCTTGGGCCAAGGGAGGGTCAGTCTTTTGACCTAATGGTATTTATGGGTGTCTAACCTATGTTTATGGTTTATAGCTGGAGGATTTGCGATCCAGCAGTTAGACGCTCAGCAATCAGATTTCAACAACTACTTTCGAGGTGAGTTACCTTCCAGTAGCGGTGGGTCTAAGGCCACAATGCCGGCCCACCAGTAGGAGACGTATGATAGATGATTGTCTTTGTGATATCATCTAGGTTTTCTACTACCTGATATGTTATATGTTAGCATGATATGTTGTATGTGATAGTAGTAGAGTTTGGTTGTTAGGACCGAAGGGTAGTCAGACACCCCAGATACGTCTGACAGTATGTGACGATATATTTGCATGTTGGCTTGTTATGTTATATGCGATAGAGGTAGTAGGAGGGGACCAGTCCCCGAGTTCGGTTGTTAGGACTGCAGGGTAGTTCAGGCACCCCAGATATGTCTGATAATATGTTATGTTATGATATATATGATAGTAGCAGTAGGGGGTGAAATAGTCCTTTAGGTTCGGTCGTCAGGACCGATGGGTAGTCAGCACCCCAGAATGGCTTGACACGGGTAGGTCGGCACCCCAGAATGGTCGTACCGGGTAGGTCAGGCACCCTAGAAATTCCTGGAAATATGTATGATATGTGATTGTATGGTATGCAGTATGATGGGGGAACTCACTAAGCTTCGTGCTTACAGTTTCAGTTTTGGTTTCAGGTACCTCTTCTTCGAAGGGGAAGGAGCTCGCGCGGTAGTAGCACATCACACACACGCTTTGTATTCCGCAATATGAGATCTTCCTGGGGATTTGTACTCTGATTTATTATGTTTTTTTTTATAAACTGGTTTCCAGACACGCACATCTTTTGTGAAATGTTATGATCGGTGAATGTTTTATTTTAATGTTTTGCTAAGTATGTGTATTTTAAAAATGAAATTTTTGGCTCGTATTTTTGGGGTGTTACAATATTGTGATCCACTTAAACACAAAAGATTTGTGATAAAATTTAGGATAGACTATTAGTGATAAGACAATGAATCCTGTGAACTTATATATTTTTCCTAAAAAGCCATTCATCTGATGTCGACTAGAGATATTGTTGTCCACTTAAATTTAGCAGCGAGATCTACAGACAACCTATAAGTGTTCAATTTTAGGTGTACTAGAATGTTTTTCCCGCTTCCTGATATACTCTGACAATCAATGACTTGCAGAATACTCCTTACTTTAGGTGAGCAAACAATTATTAAGGGGGAAAAATAGATTTAGAATGCATATGTTGTTCACTCAGGTCAGATCTCTTCTAATCACACAGATAATGAAACATATGACTGATGTAACACTCGTGTTTCTAGCCTAGGCATTTATATTGAGTTGATAGTCTGGGTTAACCTTTGTAACTCATTTTGAAGAAATAAAAAGGAATTATGTGAATATTATGTGAATTATGTGTTTTATGCTTAATTATTAGGGTTTATTTAATTAAGAATAAAAATAAGCATAAAAAATGAACTTTGAGATAAGCCCGATATCTTTACATAAACTTGTAGTGCTCGAAACAAGGATTTCGGGGATATAAAGAATACCAAAATCCGAGTTATAACGAAGAAGTTATGACCTATCGAAGTTTCGCGACAAAATCGGCACGGTGCTGAATGTCGTAAAAAGTGAGTTTTCAATAAACTACTTTTTAGCCTTAGTAATCTAAACGAAAGTCATAGTATTCGTTAAACCGAGAAGTTCGATAAAAAGAATGCCCAAATCTAACTTCGTATGAGGAAGTTATGATTTTTCGAAGTTTCAGCGTAGCAATAGACAGCTAAAAACTTGAATTTTAGATTGAGCGATTTTTAGCCGACACAACCTAAACGAGAATTGAAGGTCTCGTCATTAGGAGCACAACGGTAAAAAGTCTGACGAAAACGGACGTCGTATGAAGAAGTTATGAATTTTTAACGGATTTCCTGTCCCGATCTGTTAAAAATAATAATATAAAATTTAAAGTCAAAATTAGCCGACAAAGTCTAAACAGAAGTTGTAGAGCGTAAATTTAGCTACGCGTGCATATAAAGAACGTCAAAAACGGAGTTCGTATGCGAAAGTTATGGATTTTAGAAGTTTTTGCACAAAAACCGAGAAAATTCGCATATGTGGCTTCGGCCACGTCACCCTCGCAGCATGCGAGCCACGTGTCCGAAATTCTGGTGAGTCATGGGAGCCACGTATCCGAGCCGGAGACCAAGCTGATGACTCTTCGCGTGAACAGTACCTGCGTGTCCTCTTCTGATTCGACCAAAGGGAGGCCCAATCCGAAGCTCGCATCCGGACCGAACCTCGCACCAGCCTAGCTCCGAGCCTCGCACCTGGCTCCGAACCTCGCATGTGCTGCAGTAGACCGCGATCCAATAAGAAGCTGCCAGCGAGCCCTTTGCACCTGCAGCCCTCGTGCAAGCCACCCCCTGTGAACCCTTCGGATCTGCGACACGTGTCTCCTTCTTGACCATCCGATCAGAGGCCTCGCCCCTAAATAGAAGGGTGCGAGACCTCCCGGGTAATTTTAGAATTTTGTCACGTTTAACCCCTAAACCCATATTTTCTTCATTTTAACATCCTGCAAAGCCCCGGTATCGATTGTAAAGCCCGGAATATCCTACGAAGTGCCCGAGAAGCCCAGAAAATTTATCTTTTCGGTTTCGAAGCCCAACTTTTGCAAAGCCTGGTTTCTCAATAAAACTCCCGGTTTTATTAGAAATGATCATTTTAGGAAATGAATTGCTGCCCGATTATCATCAAATCATGTGAGTGTATAGTCACTTTCATCTTAGACATAGATATGAAGTATTAACCTTATAATACGTGCTATGTGTAGATATATTAATTGTTTATTTGAGGTAACTGTTGAGTTGATGTTTTATACAAGTTT
Organism: Lactuca saligna; assembly: GCF_052625555.1. Taxonomy (NCBI): domain Eukaryota; kingdom Viridiplantae; phylum Streptophyta; class Magnoliopsida; order Asterales; family Asteraceae; genus Lactuca; species Lactuca saligna. The sequence goes on from NC_136422.1 coordinate 153,500,207, forward strand.
TAAACTGTATAAGTATTTTTATTTACAAATATGTTGGGTAGAACATGGGTAGATAGTGATGTGTGATAAAATAAAATTTATGAGAGGCCTCGATGTGTTTTGAAATCTAGTTATCTAGCGGAGTTTGGATGACGACCACAGACTTTCTAGACAGTCCAGTAGGAAACATTAGCAGGTCCGCAACCTGTAGGTGTTAATGAACTAAGAGTGTTCATTCGCTGTACTCCATCCCCCTCATGGTTGCCTTTAGGACATGTATGGCTGAGGAAACCCCTTAGCAGTAGTGTCCATCCCGATGATATTCTTTAGGCTAGTTCCCTTGTGATAAGTGTTTTGGGACGTAAAGTGAGGATAACGGGAACGGGTAATCAGGGTTATTGTTGGTTGATGAACTTAGTAAGTTTATTATTATTGTGGGTTGAAAATCCTATATGCTCACCAGGCTCCCAAGCCTGACCCACTCAGCTTTTTATGTTACAGGTAGTGGACCCCGAGCATAGTCGGAGGATGAAGAGAGATTTTTGGATTATAGGCGAGTAGTTGTAAATAACTGTTGAAAGGCTTATAATGTCTTGTTTATGCTTTTGATCTGTATCGGAACATGACATCCCGAGGTTTTGATATATATATATATGGAAAACATATACCTTCTTATTGAAGGATTTTGATAAACTTTTATCATATTTTGTTTGGGGACCAATTCCGCAACATCTTTTAAAAAGATTTCTCTGATTTTATTTTAAAAAGGCATAAATTAAATCGGTCTTTTCTGGCCGAGAAATTAGGGGATGTCACAACTGACTAGAGTTTAGAGGTGCTAAGAAGTAGAAGGTTGCATATACTGTGTACCAGGTCAGATTGTCAATGAAAAAGATACATTATATGACTAACAGATAGAAAGAATAGCATAGAAGAAGATGCAAAGAAACATAGTTGCATATGTTGCATTCCAAGTCAGATATGTTCCAATCAGCAAAGGAAGCAACATATGACTAATAGATAGAAAGAAAGAAAACAATTTTCGATATACCTAATTTATCGGAATTCCCAAGTTGTCCCATCAAAGTCGGAATTAAGCGCAAAGTCCGTACATCGAGGAAAAGTAAAACCACAGTTCTAAATACGGATTCTTTTAATGGGACCAATGGATTTTCATGTATATCTCCCTACTCAACCTATCCGAGCGTCGTATTGTCAGGCTAAACTGATCTATCTAGGTCAAGTTTTGTCAAGTCATTAAATTTCTTAAGTTCAGCTTTACCTAGTCAGATCCATTTAAAATCTTTGGTGCCTACCAGTGCATCGAACACAGAGCTTAGAAAATTCAACTTTGGTACGTTACGTTGATTCAGATTGCCTGTTATCACTTGATGTCATCACTTCCCAGTAAACAAAACTAAATACAACATAATTTTTTTTATTTTTTGATTTTCTAATGTTTTTTGATTTTTAAGTATTTTCTAAAAAAAATACAGAAATAAAAAAAAAAAAATAGAAATAACACTATTTTTTGGAATTTTTATTTTCTAATTTTTTGTTTGTTTTTTTGTTTATTTCTTGGCCTAAATTTGTGGATGGGTGAGAATGAAATTAAAATGTGCAAATTTAAACTAACCTAAAACAAAAAATTAATCCTCAAAACGAATCATTTTCAAAAAGCTCACAAGCACATCGAATCGAGCTTTCTTAAAAGGCTTTGTGAACAGATCAGCAACATTGTTAGCGGTGGGGACCTGTTCCAGCCGAATGAGCGAACGCTCATAGCAATCTCTAGTAAAATGAATTTTGATATCAATGTGCTTGGTTTTGGAATGGTGGACATGATTTTTAGTAATCTGAATAGCAGCCTCATTATCACAAAAGATAGGGGTTTCTAGATAGTTCAAACCGTAATCCAACAGCTGATGTTGGATCCATATAACTTGAGAACAATAGACAAATGCAGCAACATATTCCGCTTCTGCTGTTGAGGTTGAGACGGTGTGTTGTTTCTTGCACTGCCACGATACCAACATGTCTCCAAGGAATTGACACCCTCCTGATGTAGATTTCTTGTCAAGCTCACAGCCTCCATAATTACTGTCAGCAAATGCATATAAATTAAGTTTAGAATTTTTAGGGTACCAAAGACCCAATTTTGGGTTGCCTTTGATGTACCGAAAGATTCTTTTGAAAGACATAAAATGTAAAAGTTTAGGATTAGCCTGATAACGTGCACATTGAAAAATTGCAAACATGATGTTAGGGCAACTTGCAATTAGATACATCAACAATCCGATCATCGATATGTAGTGTGTCTGATCTACGGATTCGCCATCAGTATCCGGAGTTAGCATGGGTCTTTCGGCCATTGGTGTCGATGCAGGTTTTGCGTCTTGAAACCCGAACTTCTCAAGTATATCCTCCAGATACTTTGTTTGATGGAGCAAGATTCCGGTTGACTTCTATTGGACCTAAAGCCCCCAAAACATGGTCATTTCACCTAACGAACTCATCTTAAACCTCTTTTTGATCACGCCTTCGAACTCTTTACATAGCTACAGACTGGTAGACCCGAAGATAATGTCGTCAACATAGATATGGACTAGAATCTGATCATTACCCACATGCTTGATGAATAAAGTTTGATCGATACTGCCACGACTGTATCCATGCTCGAGCAAGTGCTTTGTAAGAGTCGCATACCACGCTCGAGGAGCTTGATGTAACCCATACAACGCCTTGTCTAACTTGTAGACATGATTAGGAAACTTCGAGTTAACAAACCCAGGGGGTTTATCAACGTATATTTCTTCCTTCACCTTGCCATACAAGAAAGCTGTCTTAACATCCATCTGATAAACTGTGAAGTTCATGTAAGAAGCATATGCAAGGAAGATACAGATAGCCTCCAAGTGAGCTACTGGAGCATAAACCTCAATGTAGTCAAGACCCTCGATCTATCTAAACCCGCGGACCACCAATCTTGCATTATTGCGCACAATGACTCCAGAATCATCCTGCTTATTGCGGTATACCTAGCGTATGTCAAGAGACTTTTTGCCCTTAGGTAATTCAACCAGTGTCCAAACCTTGAGTTTTTCAAATTGATTCAGCTCTTCGTGCATAGCATCTACCCAGCTGGGCTCATTCAAAGCCATTTCAACGTTCTTTGGATCTATTTACGAGATAAAGCAAGAATAGATACATGTGTTTACATATCCACTCTGACTTCTGGTTTTAACACCATCACCCAGTTGGCCAATGACATTCTCGATCGGATGATCGTGTTGAATACGTGAGGGTATCTCCTGGCTGATGTCATTGAGGGATACGGGAAGATTGTGAATGTTGATAACTCCATCATTTGGTGAATGTTCCACATCAGATGAACCTGTCTCATTAGATGGGTCTGCTACAAACTCATTAGCAATTTGTTCAGGAAAGAGTAGTTCCATAAAAGTTGAAGTAACAGCGAAAGCATCTCTAGACATAAACTCTCTTTCAACAGGAGCAAGAGGTGTAGCATCAGCATCTAGAGCATCATGTTGAGCGTGAGATTCTGGACTACTAAGTGGAACAGATGACTCCCCCTAAGGAATTGAAGAGGATACCGGTGGAGGTCTGTAAACAACTTCTTCATCTTCATCTTCAGGAGCAATCTTTGAACCAGAGGAAGAACCAGATGAACCATCTGAATACACATGGAGAGATTTGAACAATGATGTGTAATCAAACAACCAATCAGGTCCCACTCTAGCATCTGTTTCATTTTCCTCTAACTAGCGCACGTCAAAGGATTCTACAATATGCTTCGTCTTCTTGTTGTAAATCCTATATACAGTGAGAGAAACATACCCCATGAAGTAACAATCATCGGCTTTGGCATTAAATTTTGGGTTGGACTCCAGGTGAAGAATGGTGCGAGGGCAACCAAATACATGGAAGTGAATGAATGAAGGCTTATGACCATAAAGAATTTTGTACGGAGTCTTCATCTGGGCTTTGGTGATCAAAACATGATTCTGAATGTAGCAAGCAGTGTTAATCGCCTCAGCCCAAAAGAAAACAGGTAACTTGGAATCACAAAGCATCGTCCTTGCAGCATCTTTCAATGTTCTATTTCTCCGCTCAGCAACACCATTTTGTTGAGGTGTATGAACAGAGCTATATTGACATACAATTCTCGTTTCTGTGCAAAAGTGATCAAGAACTGCATTCTTGAATTCTGTTCCATTATCAGTGTGAATCGCCTTCACCCGGTTGTTAGTTTGGTTCTCAATCATCACAATGAACTTCTTTATCAGATCAGCAACCCTAGCTTTGTTGGATAAGAAGAAAACCCACTTAAAACGAAAGAAATCATCAATCACAACCAGACAATACGAGTTTTTGTTGATGCTTAGGACATTGACCGGACCACATAAGTCTATGTGCAATAATTGGAGCACCTGATTGATTGCATTAACCTGTTTTGGTAGGTGTGGCTTTCTATGATGCTTTCCCTGAGTCCACGACACACACTTCTCAAATGTTATAAAGTCTCTGATAGGTAAGCCATGTACCATCTCATTTTTCGCAAGACGATTCAGATTCTTAGTGTTGGCATAACCGAGTCGTCGATGCCACAACGTTGCATTTTGTTCTGAGACCTTCGAAAAGAGGCAGGTGACTTGTTCAGGAATGTTAATGTTCATATCTATGATATATGCATTGCCATCCCGCTTTGATTTGACAAGGATCCACTCTTCCGGGATGACAGTGCCTTGCTTAAGGATCATGCACTCTTTATCAGTAAAATGCATTGAATATCTTTTGTCACAAATTTGAAAAACACTCAAAAAGCTATGTTTTAACTCGAGAGCAAAGTTGACATTCTCGAAACTTGGCACTCCATTTGCTACGGTTCTTATCTGAGTGATTTTACCACCTTCTCTGCCCGCAAAGGAAACATAACCCCCATTAAAAGATTGAATGTTACTCAATTGGGAAATGTCTCCAGTCATGTGTCGAGAGCAGCCGCTGTCGACATACCAAGGTCTGACGACATTCCTCCGCAATTGTCCCTGCAAGATGAGCGGAATTATTTAGATTTGGGGACCCAGGTCATCACTTTCCTAGGTTGACCCTTCACATTCACATATTTATCCTTTAAAAATTTCAACTTTGAATCATCATTTAAAACACTTTCAGAGGATGATGATGATTGGTTTGAAGTTAATTTGGGCATCCACTGATATGTAGGTTTCTTAACAATTACAGGTGGTTTTGAAACAATTTTCTTTTCAGTTTGCATTGAGCATTTGGATTTTCTACCAGAAATCGTTGAAGACCTAGAACCGCTCTTTGACGAAACCGATCTTGGCGGAGCCTTGTTCGATTTTGGCAAATTGTTTGTGACTTTGTTATTAAAAACTTGTTTAGTCTTTTGAAAAAATGCCTTTTTCTTATTTTGATCATTTTTCCTATCATCATCTCGAGAACAAGTTCTTGAGGACTTTCTAGTTAAAGACCTTCCTCTAGACTCATTCTCTCCTCTTGATGACAGATAATGCACAAAAACCCTATTTGGACAATTTCTAGCTATATGACCACCAGTTCCACAATTGAAACAAGTCTGTCTATTGTTATTGAAACTTATAATGCCTTTTTAGATTTATTTTCTTTAATGACACCCTTACTTTTCCCACAAGTACATGTGAAAGTATCAGATTGTGTGATAAGTGAGGGTGCATTAGATTGTGTGACTAGTGTAGTGGGTGTACTTGTAACAGATACATCAGAAGTATCAGGATTATCAAACAAATCATCAAATATGTCAAAAAAATTCAACTCAGCGTGATCCGATGCAGTATCATTAATTTTAACATTAGAAACATTAAAATTTTCATTCAAAATAGAAACATTAAGTTCAGACACAGTTTTATTATCAGGCACATATCCTTCAGCTTTGTGCTTTGACCGATCTAAGGATTGATCTGCAAGGTAAGTAGAAACATTTGTACTTTCAATATTAATAATTCCTCCTAAAACAAAACCAGTTGGTTTGCCATAAACCATGAATGGTTCATTATCAATCTCCTCTTCAGTCACAGGGAGATACTGATAATTATGATTGAAAGGTGGAGGCACTTTATCATATCCTAAACCCTTTTGTTGGTTATGTTTAAATTTCAAGCAATTATCTATCATGTTGGCAACTACTTCGCTTGACACATCAAATTTTCTAAAATCAAAATTTGCAGTTTCAAATTTTCCTTTTAATGTGTCAAGCTCAGTAGTCAACTCAGCAAGTTGTCTCTTGACATAGTCATAGTTTTCACATTTGTTGCAATAGTCTTCCTGAAGTCTCCTAAAGTCTTTGACTTTTGCTTCTAATTGGGCCTTTAGGGGTTTTTATCCTTTCCTGAGTTGATAACCCTCGTATTTTTGGTCCTCAACTTCCTTACATAATGATTATATTTATTCACGAGGAATTTTAACATAATCAATACATGCTTGAGAACAAGAAGATAAACCTACCTCATTTTTCTTGGATTCAGAAGTAGAAGATACCATAAGTGCAAACTGCAGTTCCAACATCTTTTCTTCAGGATCAGCCTTAGCATTCTTCATATGAATATAATCATTGATTTGGGCCAAGTGAGCAGTTTTAGGTCCTGAAAGATTCAGAGCCTAAATCTGGTCCTCCCAGTCAAAAGACTGAGCAACCATTGCAGTCTCACTGTTGACAGCAGCACCTCCACGATTATTTCCCACAACAGCCATCGTTCTATCATTATTCATCCTTCTATCTGGTTTCAGGCACTCACAATCAAAATGACCCGACTTGTGACAACTGAAGCATCGCAACTTTCCTTTGTTAAACCTTACTTTCTTGTTGGCATTCATTCCCCATCTATTCTTTATTATCTTCTTTGCAAACTGCTTCGCCCTGAACACTGCCATAGCTATTTGCCATGTAATATCCATCTCTTCCACATCTTCTGGATGAATTTGATCCAGGTCAGCAAATGATAGTTGAGGTGGGAGCTCTCCGGCTACAAAGACATTATAATAGTTGACAAGTCCAGTGGCAAGAGCAAGATTTTCATCATTTTGCTTAGAGTTTGAGGAAGAAGCCACATCTAGTACATTGGAGGAGGGAGCAGCTTGTGAAGCAACAGATGACTTGCTTTGTGAGTGAGGCATGGATGACTAGAAGTAAAAGATGTTGCTGATGGAGTAGTAAAGTTTGAATCTGAGGTTGTTGAACAACAAACACTTGGCCTAGAGAGGAGATGAGTGATGAAAGAGCATTGTTTAAAGAAATCCCGAGATTTGCAGTCGAATAGGAATTCACATGATTAATCTCTCGCTACTTATCATCAAGATCACAAGCTTTGATAATAGCCATTGTTTCAGCAAGAGTGAGACGATTTAGATCTTTTGTCTTTTTTATAACAACTACGTTCATATCCCACGATTTTAGAAGTCCTTTCAGTAGCTTTTTATTTATCTTAGACTTAGTCAAGAAGATCCCAACTATGTTCATCTCAGTAGTGAGTGTAGTGAATCATTGCAGCTGAGCTTCCAGGGTTTCTTCAGGGATGTAGTTGAACATGTTGAATTTTTGTCGTAGCATATCCTGACGGCTTTCTTTCATGTCCTCATTTCCCTCATAAACCTCGATCAACGCTTCCCACAATGATTTGGCTGAAGTATACTCTCTAAAACCTTGAGCTATATTAGGAGATAAAGCCATATTTAGATAGGCTAAAGCCCTTTCCTGTTCTTCAACTTTCTCAAAATCCTCATTGGTATAATTTTCAACTGCTTTGTCAACCTGTTGTCCCACAATGGTGGTAGTAATTCTGACTCGACCTTTGATAATGCTTCACCAAATCTTGAAGTCTTTCATTTTGATGTACTTTTCAATTCGGTATTTCCATTCAAGAAACCCATCTGCAGATAGCAATCTTGGAATACGCATGGTTGTTCCCATAACTGAATCCAGTTCGTGAGGATGTCCTTAACTTTGAGAATCCATGTTAATTTTATTTTTTTTAAATAAAAAAAATAAAAACAAGAAAAGTCAAATACTGGTTTACGGTCAAGGGTTTTTATGGCTAAAAACGGAGTTTACAGTCAACGTGTTTATGGTCAATGAAGATTCAGTGTTCATGGTCTATGAAGATTCTTGAGTTTATGGTTGAAAGTCAATTCACAGTTATTGAAGATCTTGATTTTACGGCCGTATATAGCGGTTTATGGCTGTAAATACGTGGCTGTAAACTCACAGAAGTTGACGAAAAACTGAAATTCTAGCAGATTCGATCCCCTCTTTTCACGAAATCACCAAAAGCAATCTCGCATAGTGATGAAAACAATATCCTTTAACCAAAAACTTGATTAAGAGATGTTTTTGACACCGGTTTTGCTCTGATACCAATTGTAAGGTCCTGAAAACGAATATTAACCAATGATCAAGCAATCAATCAATAAATATAAGAATTGGAGTAGAAGAAGAATAAAATCAATCTTGGACACGTTTATATATAAAAAATGTCTAGTACAACTTGAATGCACTTGGCCGTGAACTCTAAACCAACAACCCGTACAAATGACCTAGACAAGCCCTATATATAGAAGACACTGGCCGTAAACAAGGTTTACGACCGTAAACACTACCCCGGACCATAAACACCCAAACACCCCCCCCCCCCCCACACACACACACAAGACATGAAATGACTCAGTAGACCTTATACAATGGAAAGCCTAGACCAAACCACAGACTGGACCCTTCAATACCTAATACTTGGAATCACGGAACTCTCCCTAGTACGTTGGGCGTATGTGTGGTACACCGGGCGTACTAGCCCAAACCTTAATCCCTAAATTTTAGGGTTTGTTACCTATTTGAAAAACCTTATACCTCTTGTGGACCTCCTATAATCAGCCTCCACTCCCTTAAAGCGCTAATATTGGATCCTGTTGATAATTTTATGCATTCTTGTTGAGGAAGAAGGTGATTGAAGAAGGTTTTGTTATATGCAATCTTGTGGATCCAGAAACTACTTCATCTTGTGTATCTTTTGAAGTTACAAAGTCCATACCTTGCTGATGTTCTTTCTAGATCTCTTTAGATGGGTTTTTATGAAATTTTTGAAGGGTTTTGAGCATCCTAACAACCTTAAGGTGCACATACAAGCCTAAATGCTTTGGATCTATGTTTTCTTTAATTATACATGTAAAATGATTTTCCAAAGCATTTCCCTAACTAGCATACAAACATGGGTACTTGTATAACAAAAATCTAGTTAGAACACATACCTTTTCTTGTAGCTTGATTTTGGACCTTTAAGAGCCCATCACCCCAAATGTGATGCCTCAAATGCTTCACACAACACCACCAACAATGGAGGAATTGAGAGAGAATACTTATACTAAAAAATCGGCTATGGCTCTTCTAAGAACACTAGGGTGCTGATTTTAGTAGCTCATGGATTTCTTATATAATGTGGCAAAACTAGGGTTACACCATGTAAACCCTAATGTGCATGACCTTCCATATTCCTTATGCTCCATGGGTTTAAACCTCCATGGATTATCCATGGGTTGTCACATGGGTTTAGCCCAACATAAGGAATCATGGATCATTGGCCCATACCATAAGAATGAATGGTTTACCAAATCAACCCCTTATATTTAATTAGTCTCTTTTGATTACAAAATTAATTCCAAATTCATTCTTGATCAATACTAATTAAATTATATGATTTCATATTAATACATTAGAATTTATAATATATTAATAAATCATGAATATCCTCTTCTCAAAAGTCCATCCTTACAAATTGTTCCGATATCATGCAACCCAAATGGACCATGCTACTCTCGGGTCAAGTACATACCAATTATATGTTGGAATAGTGTCTAAGGCTGCAACTATATTTGGTAAATACTTGACTCGATTGAGCATGGTCCTTTTGGGTTGCCTTCACCATAGCAACTTGATAGGATGATTTATAATGAGAGTTGAAATATTATATAGTATAATAATATTATTTGATTAATATAAGTCATAAATTAATTAGGAATTAATTTGGTGACTTAAAGAGATTAATTAAATAGAAGGGCTTAAACTATCAAATGTGTGATAGTTATACTTTAGGCTATAATTCCTTATGGATAATATGGTGGACGATTTTATGGCTTAGGATAGACCTAAAATCGTCCAAGGGTTATCATGAAGGGATTAGGATTGCTTAGGGCTTAAGTTATCCAATTAGGGTTTAAAGGTAAAACCCTAGGAGCCATACAAGTATAAATAGACCCTAGGGGTCATGGAAATCGGCACTCTTGTTGCTAGAGAAACCTTGGCCGATTTCTAAGTCCATCCCCACTCTCTCAAATCATCCTCTTGCTAGTTGGTGTTTGTAAGCCATTAGAGGAGTGACAATTGTGACTCTAAAGCTCCAAGAACAAGAAGAACAAACAAGTGATTCAAGGTAAAATTATAACTCTGATTTCTCAATGTTATTATGCTAGAATAACCATTATAAGTCTTGGATTCATGCATGTTCAATTAGAGAAACCTAGATCCAAGCATTAGGGTTTGTATATGCACATAGGAATGTTCATATAGCCAAAACCCATCATTATAGTTATGGGCTTAGACACTAAATCCAACACTTTTTGTACCAAATCTTGGACCTTTGTGAGCATGGAGTGCTCTAAAGCATATTGGTTTTCCTTTTAGATGTTTTCGAGCACTTAGATTGATAAAAATGGTTGCTTGATTGTTTCCTTTGGCTCATACGGGACTTAACTGATTTTGAGTGTTGTAAAGTTAAGGTTTTATGTTTTGATCCATGTCTAGCCATGCAAAGGTTTAAAGTCAGTGATATTATGGGTTAAGACATTCTATAGTGGTCAGATCTGTGTTTAGAATGAATGTCTTTAGGGATTAAGATATCTTTCATGAAAATGGAGGAACAACGTGCGTATGTTGCACGTACGCTTGGCTATGCCCCACGTAGCCTTGTGCGAGCATGATTCTTGTGATACGCTCTACTCCCAACGTAGAGTTGAGTACACCAAGCGTACTAAAATGTGTTGATTTTTCTTTTTTACTTTTGGGAATTTTGAAAATTGGGTATTTAGTAAATGGAGAGGGGTTTGTGAGGGGTAAAATGGAAGTTTACTCTAAGTATGGACTAGACATGACCTGGACTTAGTAGCGTCTGTGAAAATACCTTAATTATTAATTAAGGTTAATTGGTGTATTTAATTAGGCGGAGTCTAGTTTTGACGGTTCGGGAGTGAGATTTACTAGTCATCAGTGGTAGATGAATCTCCTCACTTATTCTTACCTATGTGGTAGAATAGCTATATATATATATATATATATATATATATATATATATATATATATATATATGTGTGTGTGTGTGTGTGTGTGAGTGTGTGTGTGTGCGTGCGTGTGTGTGTATGTGCACGTGCGTGATGACAGCTGGGTCAAGTGATATTACTGTGTATATGTTTTTTATATGTGTTGAGACTTCGGGTAGTCTCCAATGTAGCTGGTAGCCTACAGGGCGTGTTGTTTGCCTATTGAGACTTCAGGTAGTCTTCAGGGTTGTTGATTACCCATAGTTGTTTATTGTGTTGTACAATATGTGATATCTTGGGGAACTCACTAAGTTTTGTGCTTACAAATATTGTTTAACTGTGTTTTAGGTACTTCTGAGGATCGCGGGAAGGCGAAGGATTGATAGTACACATTCTCTTGGAGATTTTGTTAGTGCATATTTTTAGGAAATTCTGATATTTGATATGGATCTATATTTGATATTATGATTTTCTTTAGATGATTTTTATGAAAAGTTTTTTTATATTAAATTAAAAATGAAAATTTTGGTCTAAAATTTAAGGTGTTACATGTTTGGTGGTGGTGGGGAGGAGGCAGAGAGGTTGCCATTGTCGGTTGTGGTGGTTCTCTTTGCCAGTGGAGTGAGAAACGAGAAAGGATAACTTCGATAGGGAGGAGGAAGGATGAGGAAGTAGGTGAGGGAGGGTGTTTGGGTGGTTGATGGTCGATGTAAATAGGAGAAAAACGAGGGCAAAGTGGTAGTGTTTTGCGTCGGCAGTAGGTAGTAACCCCACTATTGGATTTCTTTCTTGCTCGGAAGTTCACAACAAGGAAGGGGGAGGGGAGTAGCGGACGGTGGGAGGTGTTAGGCATCTTTATCGACATAAAAAGAGAATGGTGATGGAGCTTGGGCAAGAAAGAAGGCGGTGGTTTCTGGTGGGGTTGTGGTGGTCTATGGCGGTAGTCGTGGTGGTGAGCAACATAGACCAGTATTACAATCATCGGTGCACTCTTTTCTTTGCTTAAAACAAGAGCGAAGGTAAGGAGGGGTTAAGAGAGAGAAAGAGAGGGTCTTAAAAGAGAAGAGAGATCATGTGAGTATGGGAGGAAGAAAGAGATTGTGTGTGGGCAAATAATATATAAAAATGTGGATGTTAAGTGAACATGGGTCAAAGGTGACTCTTTCTTTGTTTAAAGCTATGCATGCATGCATGCTTTTTGCATCCCCTTTGATTTTTCCCATACACAAGGTGCCTTGATTTACATGAGGTTGGCTTTGGAGCTCATAAAAATAATTTCAAAAGTTCATGGAAATTGTCGCGGTCGTGGTGATTTCAAATATTCAAACAGAATTCAAATCCGATATATGGATCTCCGTGAAACGGCGATCGAAGTTTCACATCAATTGGGTTCAAGTCAGTTTTCACAAATCCGATTTCGGTCCGGGTTAAAAGTACTGGAACAGTAAAATCAAATACTAGTTCAAAGCCTGAGTTCGTAAACGTGCTCAAAATTAATTTATGAGATGTGTAGATATCTTAAATGGAGCAGTGTAATGTCTAATACCGGGTAAAATCATGTATATACTTGCTTAAAGCTTAAAACATGCATAACTTACTCATACGATCTCTGTTTTGGATGTTCTTTATATCCACGAAATCATGAGAACATTTTCTATCCAATTTTTTCATCCATGACACCCATGAAGGTAAAATGAGAAAATTTGATTTTTAGGGCATCAAATCTCATTGATTTTTGAACTAATTCCTGTTTAATGACGATGGTCACCTTTTCGAGCGTTTTAAGGTATCACGAAGGAATTTATGAGTAACATGATCTCATTTGTACTTAAAATTATCAAGGTACTATGATATGGGTCCTACTACAATGTGGTTCATGGTAAATTGATTGTCTATAGTCTTAGACCTAAATTTCAGGATGTCACAAATCTATAGTCTAAAAAACCTCACGTTGACCAAAAGTTAACTTAGTAAAAAGTCAATAATCAAAACCATCTCTACTGGCCACCATATCGTGGCCAAGAATCTGCTATGATGTGGCAGACTCAGGACAAAACCGTCACGAGAAATCCCAATCGCTACTTTGTGGTGAGCATATTGCCAAGTCGTGGGAACTGCTTCTGGAAAACTTAATGGATTAAGCTCTTAATCCATTAAGCCACTCACTTATCTCTTCCAAAAGGCTTCCTTACACCCATATAACTCAAAAAAATCTTTGCTTTATGCACATGCATGTACAATGCTTATCTCGAACTCTAGTTAGGTCAAAATGGTGAAAATGTAACGCCCCAACTTAAGAAAAAAAAATTTCATTTTCAAAATTAATAAAACTTTTATCCAAAACATCATCATAAAACCATGGTGGAACAAAGTGTATCAACCGCATCATAAAATATTAAAGTAATCATAAAATAGGGAACGAGGTGGTGTGTGCACTGCAATCATCCCAGGCTCTTCCCCTTCGAACCAGAAGTACCTAAAAACATAAACTGAAAACCGTAAGCACAAAGCTTAGTGAGTTTCCCAAAATACCACATACCATACATAATAAACATATAATAGGCCCCACCCATCATCATGCCCCACTCGGTATACAAATTTGTCAGTCATCATAAACATATAACAGATAAACACATAGTACATGCAATAATTACAAAGATAAATAGCATGGAGAATGGTCATCGGGCCCCGCCCGGTAAGCATACAATCACATAATACATGTAAGATTCACGTAAACATCTAGAATCCTAACATAACAAACCATGGGCCAACATTGTTGCCTTCAACCCGCTAAAACACAATGAGGAAACTCACCTCTAACTGCTGAAATACGCAAAAGGATCTCTGTGTGTTGGTTCGAAAAATTCCCTCACCACCATCATCAAAATAATATCCAATTATTATGTGGATCTCGACCCAACCAAGAATATAAGCTTCTTAGCCCATAACCAGGTTAAAAGACCATTTTACCTTTTTTCTTACTTGGCCCAAAACCAAGGCCCAACCCAACTACTCAAAAGGCCCAAATCCTATATGGCAACCCAAAGCCTAATTATGGCTCAATCTTCCAAATTGGACCCAAAACCCATCATGGTCCTAAATCCAAGGAAGACTAAAATACTAGTCAAAAGCCTAAATCAGAATTATAATGGCCCAACCAGGCCCAAACTTAGAAGGCCTAAACTATGGCCCAAACCGAGAAGGCCAAGCCCAAATGACCAACTGTTGAGTACGTGGAGCGTACTCAGCTCATATCCCCAACATACTCCCCTGATTGCTAGTTCTAATCATTAGGAACTTATCAGTTAAGACCTTTTGCTATACTCTCAGATCCAATCCCTAAGGGTGACTTATCATATAAAGTTGGCAAGTTTACACTCATGTATGGCTTAATGGGACCTAATACTCCAAAAGAAACTTAATAAAGATCTTAATACATGCATGGACCAATATCCTCCATAAAGTTCGCATTTTTATGAACATTAGGCCTTAATGGAGCTAAGATCTAGCATCCATTGCTTCTGGAGTAGATCAAAAACTCAACTTTAACTCAAAAGGCTCAAAAATGCACAAATAACACCATAAAGTAGATCTAGCACAAATGACCATCAAGGTGAGAGATTTTTACCTTAAAAGTCTAGCAAATGAGAAGGTAATTTCGGATCTACTAGCTAAATCTATCCCGCCAAGCAATCACCAAGAGTTCTTCTTCTTCTTCTTCTTTCACTAAAACACCACCAAAATCACACTTACAAGCTCAAAACTTACAAGAAGTACTTAGGGTTTTGTTTTCGGGGTAAAGGGAGGTGGAGGTTGGTCAAACATGTCCAAGAGGTGCTATAATGAGGTTTAAATAGGGTGCAAACCCTAAAAATTAGGGTTTGACCAAACCGTGCGTACACCAAGCGTACTCCCACATACACCCAACATACATGGGTGATGCTCGCGACTCGTAAATAGATAATACGCTAAGCGTACTCATAGAGTATGCCCCGTATACTAGCCAAGGACCAAAATGAAAAGAATTTGCATTAAAGGGCTAAAAGGAAACTTACCAAAAACTTGAATGTTACAGAAAATAAGGTCAAAACATCAAGCATCGAATCAAAACTATGTAGTACTTCAGATCTGGAACAAGAAACTACAAACGGACCTCAAGGATCTATAAAGTTGCCAAATTTATGGAATCCATCCACTCAAACCACCATAAACATGAACAAAAGTGTATTAAATGCTTAGATTTAGAAGGATAACGCATAAAGATAGAAGCATGAGGACATTCAAAAGTCTGGAATGTATGCGAGAAGGAGAAGAGGAGATTTACTTGTTGAATCTAAGCACCAAGGACACCTTCTTTTTATTCCAAACCACCAAAAAAACTTAAAGAGGTTAACAATGGAGGCTAGGGTTTGATCCAAGTCAAGAGGGAGTCATGGAGGCTGAGGGTAAACAAACCCTAGCCATTATATCCCTTAAATAGGGCTTTAAACCCGAAAATTAAGGTTAAGCACACTAGCCACCACCACGTCGTGCTCATGAACTTACCACGTCGTGATGGATATAATAAGCATGCTTCTTCTCAGCCAACTCTATGTCGTAGTATTTCTCCCACTATGTCGTGGCCACCCTAAAATCTATGCATGAAGTCTTTTAATTGCCATGAACACTAAAAGAAATATTTACTTGATATTGTTGTTACAAAGATTACAGAAACCAACCTCTCTTATCGATCTTTTGGTTCTATGCGTTTCAAAAAATCTCCCGATGTGTTGATTTTATGGGTTTCAGTGGCTACGTGTGGATATGCAGGTGACGGTGGCAATGTGCATATATGCATGTAGCGGAGGGAGAGAAGTGGTTTCAAGAAAGGCAACAATGTTTCCATCACGATAAGAGAGATGAAAGGTGGTTCCACTTTAACGTCTCTGCCTCCTCCGATAAACCGCCACATCATCGATAAACACTGATTTGGTTGTTGAAATCAACCATTGTTGCTTCAATTGTTTTTTTTCTTCTTTTAAAACCTATGAGAACGATTTCAATAGAGGTAGAATGTGGGATGAAGAGATGCAAATGCATGGCAAGATAAGGAGAGTGCATGATATAGGTGTGTGTTGAAAAGAGATTGGGGAGGAGGAAGAACGGCTTGGTTGTGGTAGTGTATGAAAGCGAGGAGCAAGAGAGTGGGTATAAGGCAAAAAGTTCTAACCTAAAGCTCAAGTGGGTCCCACATGTCAATAAATCAATTAATTCGGTTTTTTAATTAAAAAAAATAAGTGCATTATAGTCATTTTCTATCGGAAAAGGACTTGCACCGGAAAAAATTAAAACTTGGGGATGGTCCGAGTGAAAGAAAAAAGATAGGGACCTAACATATAATTTTTAAAAACTAGAAGGACAATTTTAGTATTTTGTGCTTGTTTTAAAAGGAAAACTTTCATCTGTTAATTTCCATGGTTACATTCTCATATATCAAAAGGTTGTGAAGTACAGTTGAAAATAATTTATAGACTACAAAGTTGGATCATACAACACAAAATACCATCTACCCGTAAACCACCTAAAATCCAAATAATAAAATTACAAAACCTAACCCACGTATGAATCCTTCTATTTGTTCAATTATAGGCCAAAATTCCAAGAATATAGAAGAAAACATGTATGAGGTCATAGAATGCTTTGAGACGGCATCGGTCTGTATTTTAGCCATGTGTCTTTACAAATTAGGGGCATATATTAATCCAAAACTACTGTAACTGTTCAAACTCTTGTATAAATAACACTTTCAATTGAAAGCTTTAGTCACCAGTATTCATAGACACTCCATTGTCAAAGACAGGTTGAATTAAACACCAGGATCCAATGTCAGGCCGGATGCAACATGAACCACGAGTGAACCGCATTTCAGCTATTGATCAGAGTGGAAATGCATCTCCAGTTGTTAATAGCAAAGACTATGATCATCAAGAGATCATGGCTACGCAGGTTCATCATGCATAATTTATCTTTTTCCATTTTTTAACCTGAATATAAGCAGATTTTCAACTTTTTAGCTAGTAAAACATTTAATAGAGAGGGTGATTATGATCATGTTTAAAGCTGGTACTAAAATGGCTAAGAATTCCTATTTTTGACCAGTGTAATTTGAATTTACTTTCTTATTCTTGTAAAGGATAATCCTCAGAAGCCTGGATGGAAAGCTTTCCTCTCGTTTGTTGGTCCTGGTTTTCTAGTTTCATTGGCTTATCTTGATCCTGGGAACTGTATGTCTGATCTTGATCTCTTGATATCTCATTGTGCATTATCTTAATTGATCCCCACAAACTTATGAATATTTTGTATGCAGTGGAAACCGATTTACAAGCAGGAGCAAATCACAGATACGAGGTAAATGTAAAATGTTCATGCGAGGAACACCCATTGCTATAGTATAGAGAAACGCCCTTCAATCAGTTTGATCACTGAATACCATTTTTTGTTTTCAGCTACTTTGGGTGATTTTAATTGGGTTAATCTTTGCACTTGTGATTCAATCTCTTGCTGCAAATTTAGGAGTATGCACGGGTAAGATACTGACACTTACTTATTGAGAAATTATAAAAAAAAATATACATATGCCAAGATATTACTGATTTTTTTTTTTCAGGTAAGCATCTATCAGAGGTATGCAAGGCTGAATACCCAATATTTGTCAAGTATTGCCTTTGGCTGCTTGCTGAAATCGCAGTCATTGCAGCGGATATTCCCGAAGGTAAATTTTGAACTTATCTATGAATATTATTTTATTGATTATAAAACTGTGATGATGTATCATAATTTGTTTCATTATATATCTTCTACTCAACTTTTTCTATTAAATTGTGATCGCTTATCCTTTAATGTTGACAGTGATTGGGACGGCTTTTGCGTTGAATATCTTATTTAAGATTCCAGTTTGGGTTGGGGTTCTTCTCACTGGTTTTAGCACCCTCCTATTTCTTGGCATTCAAAGATATGGTGTAAGTTTACTTTTTATTTATTTATTTATTTTTTATTACACAGCCTGCAAAAATGGAATAATTTTATTTAATTAAGAGCCTCAATGGAAGAAGAAAGGTTTTAGAAGTGTCACGCCTCTTAGTATAAAAACGAACAGTAGCTTTCTCCAGTTAGTTATTAATTTCTTAGTTTTTGTTTTTATTTGAAGGGTAGACTATATATCCCAAGGTCGAAGCTTGTCACATTCCAGTTTGGATTGTTTAAATTTAATGGGATCATCACTAATTAACCACCTTGATGGTGGTTAGTTCTAGAGTTTATTAATATCAAGATTTTCTGAAATCTGTGTACAATTATAATTAATTAAGAACTTCATTTACTATGTGAATAGTTATTTACTTGGAACCTAGCTAGCAATCTAACTTTTGGTAAATTGCAGGATATTTGCTAGACAGAATGTGTTGAAATACATAATGCCGATAACCGCTAGTAGTTTCCAGTATATTAATATAATTTACACATGCATGGGACTCTAAACTTTAACATACATGCACACATGACATATAGGTGAGGAAGCTTGAAGTATTGATAGCCCTTCTAGTTTTGGTTATGGCTGGTTGTTTCTTTGGAGAAATGAGTTATGTGAAGCCACCAGCTGGTGATTTACTAAAGGGAATGTTCATTCCTAAACTTAGTGGTCAAGGCGCCACTGGTGATGCCATTGCTCTACTCGGTGCACTTGTTATGCCGTATGATCCCACTTCCCATTTATTCATCTATATGGTTTTCCCTCGAAAAAGTTTTAGTTTTAGTTTTAACAGGGATTAATTTTTCGTCTTTACAACAGGCATAATCTCTTTCTTCATTCTGCTCTTGTTCTCTCCAGAAAGATACCAAATTCAGTTCAAGGCGTAAATGTAAGTCCTCGGCGAAAATAATTTAACATCAGAAGTCTTTCTCGATTGGATGTGTGTTTATGGATGATGACATGATGTTTTCTACTACAGAATGCATGCAGATACTTCCTCATAGAAAGTGGTATTGCTCTCTTTATCGCTTTTTTGATCAATGTCTCAATTGTCGCTGTTTCTGGCACCGTTTGCTCAGCCGAGAACATGACAAGTGACGCCTTGGACCGCTGCAATGATCTTAGCCTTGACTCGGCTTCGTTTCTTCTTAAAGTATGAGTTCTATAGGAAGTCAATCTTGTTACTTGTACTTATTTAAGGAAAGGAGCCTCAGTAGAATATTCATAACTTAACCCCCTGTTTTACTACACAGAATGTTTTAGGGAAGTCCAGCTCCACTCTTTATGCAATTGCACTACTAGCGTCAGGCCAGAGTTCAACCATCACCGGAACATATGCAGGTCAATTTATTATGCAGGTTAGGAGCTTCACATTGCAAAATGCAATTAGCAATGTCATTTCACTTTCAGCTTCATCTTTCCAATAATTATGGTTGAGTACTACTGACTATGTGCTTCGTGCTATCATAGGGTTTCTTGGAATTAAAGATGAGGAAATGGCTCAGAAACTTGATAACAAGATGCATAGCCATCACGCCAAGTTTAATAGTTTCAATCATAAGTGGGTCTTCTGGAGCTGGAAAACTAATCATCATAGCATCGGTTAGTATCTCTGTTTTTGTAATATGACATTACAAATTCACTTCCAAGCTTCTTTGAGATTGAGTTTCCATAACGATCTTTGCATGGCAGATGATATTGTCATTTGAACTTCCTTTTGCCCTCATTCCACTCCTCAAATTTAGCAGCACCACAACAAAAATGGGTCCTCACAAAAATTCAATGCTTGTAAGTTAGCAATTATCTATCTATGATATGAAATCCAAGTAGCATAAAGTTCAAAGAAGATAATGCCTTTTCCTTGTGCAGATAATTGTCTTCTCATGGGTGGTAGGACTTGGGATTATCGGCATCAATATTTATTACCTGAGCACGTCGTTTGTCAGTTGGCTAATTCATAGCAGTTTGCCTAAAGTTGCCAACGTGTTCATTGGGATACTAGTGTTCCCTATCATGGCTATCTATGTTATATCAGTGCTCTACCTTATGCTTCGTAAAGATGTTGTTGTCACCTTTGTCGAACCAACTAAATTTGATCCAACTACACAAGTCAGCATGGAAAGAGGGGAAAATGGTGCTGATAGGTCAGTTGAGTTGAGTAATGCTCCTTACAGAGAAGATCTTGCTGATATACAATTCTCATGAAAGTGCAACTGAAGCGCTTTTTGCGAATTCTGAGATCTCTGTTATCTAGCCTTAAGATAGTCTTGTGGTTATAGATTGTTATAGTTAATTTCAGTATGGTATTAGGAGCAGATATGGTTACATGAAACCATGCCTATGAATCTTCATAGAAGTTTGATGTGCCTATGCTTGTATGCCTACTGAGTTTTATAGTATATCATTATAATCGTATATTTTTCTTTGTTAAGACTCAATAGTCAAGTATAGCTTATTGTACTTTAATTAATGCCGTGAACTTTCGAAGTGAGAAAACGTATGGTCTTGAAAAGCTTTTCTGAAATATTATAATTAATTTAATATGGATCAACAGTTGTGTCCTTTGGAAAGTAACTGTCATATGATAGTTACCAAAACTGTGTATATATATGTCTGTGTATATATATGTCTCTGTGTGTCTGTAATTGGTGTTGTTGACAGATCAATAAAAGGATACATTATCTTATAGTACAAAATGTCCATTGCATTCATTCATCATATAGATTTGCAGAGGAAACTTCCTATATGCTTTCCAGGGCCGGTACTGAAAAATGAAATATTTTTAAAGGCCCAGGACGAACAAGAATAAAAAGGGCCCTTATCTTTATTATAATTTTGTATTTTTAAATAAAAATATATAATGAAAAAAATTGAACCCTGTGCAGCTGCCCACTTTGTCCACCCTCTAAACCCCCCCCCCCCCCCCCCCCATGATGCTTTCTTTAATCTTTATTTGATTCCAACAATGTGGTATCAAAGCCGACAATTCTAAATCAAAAAGATATTCCGTTTCTTTCCTTAAAGATGACTACGAACAACAGTCTTTATCAAACCCAATTACCACGATTGAATAATAAAAATTATCATCACTGGAATATCCAGATGAAGGTTCTATATGAATCTTTGGATCTATGGAGTGTTGTGGATAAAGGCATCTCTCAACCAAAGAATCTCACTGCACAACAAGAAAAGGAATTAGAAAACAAGGACAAGAAGGCGTTATTTCTTATTTACCAGTCAGTTGATCCTATCTTTGAAAGGATATCAGGGGCAAAAGCTTCTAAGGAAGCCTAGGATGCATTACATAACACATACAGGGGACAAGATAGGGTCAAAGTAGTCCGTTTGCAAACCCTGCGGTGTGAGTTTGATGGGTTAAGAATGAAAGAATCGGAAACCATAGAACAGTTTACAATAAGGTGATTGCCTTGATGAATCAAATGAGATTGAATGGGGGAAGATATTGAAGAGAAGAGGGTTGTTCAGAAGATACTACGGAGCCTCACCTGCAAATTCGAATATGTGGTTGTGGCAGTAGAAGAATCAAAGGATTTATCATTGGAAAATATCTTGGGGATACTTCAATCCCATGAATTTCATATGAGGAACTTTGATGATGATACCACATAAAAAGCTTTTCAAGTCTCTTCAAAACCAAAACGTAAGGAGCATGCAAAATCTTTAGCGGAAATTTAATATTTCTATTGTCACAAATTTGGACATACAATGAAATACTACAAGAAACAAAAAGAAGATGAGAGTGAGGATGTCAATTTCACATGTGGGAATGAAGTCAAGAAAGATAACACAATGTTCATGGCTATTGAAGAACTTGAGAGTTTGGTTGATGATGCATGGTGCAAGGATAATGTATGTGACGATCTTGTGAAACAAAGCAAGAAATTATGTATGCATGCGGATGATAAACTCCATGGGAAGTTAAAGGAATTTGATGATAATGATGCTTGAAGTATAAATACTTTAGGAAGATGGATGTTGTGTCAAATATATATATATATATATATATATATATATATATATATATATATATATATATATATATATATATATATATATATATATATATATATAGTAAGTTTAAATAGTCTAGATTAGGGGGTATGTTGAATATTAAGCTAGACATATTCAGAAATATTAGAATTAATTTAATATGGTTCAATAGTTATGTCCTTTGGAAAATAATTGTCATATGACAGTTACCATACTGTTTATATATATGTCTATGTCTATGTAAATAGTGTTGTTGACAGAACAATAAGGGAATAGCAACCCTCACGTCTAGTCCCACATGTAAATCGTGTTATTGATGAGAATAGCAACCCTCACTTCTAGTCCCAACTTGCAATATATTAGAATAGCTAGTTGCTTCTGAATGGATTCTGTAGATATGTTTGTGAGTCATTGTGTTGTACTAATAAGCCAAGCACAACCATTTAGAGCTTGAATTCCATAACTATAATGGAAGGCATTACTAGAAAATTTGTGTACACGTGACATGTGTTTTTTTAATTAAGATTTGTCGCTAACCTAAAGATGATTGATCACTAGAATAATGTGTATATGTGACATGTCTTTTGTTAAACAAGATTTGTCGCTAACCTACATACTATTGGCAATGGAATAGTTTCATAATTTTCTCACTAATAAGATGAAGAATCACGGATAACATGTTGACTTTCGGAGAGTGGTCATCTCTTTAATCTTATATATCAGTTTCTTCATCATAATCTAAAAGTCAAGGTATGTGGTGTCAACTACGGCCAACCTTAACTATGGTTCAATCTATGGCGTGCAAGAAACTTTGTGGTGATCAAGTAAAAGTTTTTGGTTACCAAGTCAACGTTTTCCATGCCCGGGACAACATAACTTTGGTGCTCGGACCTATGGGCCATCCCAGTTGGTGATGTAGCATCCCAAAATTTAGAGCCAAGATTTTAATTTTAATATCAGACAAACCATCAACCAAATATGTTTATCAAAACCATAAAGAGATCAGAGTATATCAATAATTATCTAAAATACATTAGAGTCGATAAAATGGAAAATCATGGTGTGCAATGCAATCATCCTGAGACCTTCCCATTCGAATCGAAAGTACCTAAAACACAAATTGAAAATCTTAAGCACAAATCCTAGTGAGTTCCCTAAAATACCCTACACCCTACATACAATGGGATATGCCCTCCATCCATCGGGCCCTACTAGGTATAGATCTGCCAGTAACATGCAATGGGCCCCGCCCAATACACTCACCAGGCCTCGTTGGGCATTGAGCCCCTCCCGACATACATACAATACATACAACACATGCAAGGGTCACATAGATAGCTAGCATACAAAATCAAAATAATCTATGGGCCGACATTGGTGCCTTCGATCTGCCAAACACTGGTAAGAGACTTACCTCAATTTGTTGACTGTTGATCTGGACCCACACTAAATATGATCAAATAACACCCTAAAATAATTGGGTCATAAACAATAATCAGGACTTAATTTACTACTCTCGACTCCTAGGGTAAAAGACCATTTTTACCATTCTCTTAAGTGGCCCAATTAACCATCGCCCTAACTCAATAGCACTAAAAGCCTAAAAACAACCCAAATCCAAAGACACTCAATGCTCAATATGGGACCAAATCTATGAAGGTAAGGCCTAAAAATTACCCAAATCAAAAAGGCTTGTGGTTCAACAGGATCCCAAAGCCCTAGCGTCTAAAAGTGGCCAAAAATCAAAAGTCCCAAATGCCCTCTGGTGAGTATGCATAGCGTACGAGTTGGGTATGCCTATCATACATCTCTGGGACCAATCCCTTATGGGGTCTCAACTGTATACGCACAACATATGTTGGAGTGCGCCCAATGTATGCCTCCTTCATCCAACACTTTGTTTAGACACTTAATGCTTTAAGTCCAATGTCTATTTTTCAGATCTACTTCATTTTTAAGGTCTTAACACGTAAAGTTGACAATTATACTGTGACATCCCCAAAATCTCGGCCAGAAAAGACCGATTTTCATTTATGCTTTTAAATATTTTCAGAGTAAATCCTTTTGATTTGAAAGAGTTGCGGAATTTGTTCCCAAAAACAAAACATGATAAAACAATGTTTATCGAAGCATTTCATAAAAGAAATGTATTTTCATTATAATCAAAACTCGGGGTGTCATGTTCCGATACAGACCAATAAGCATAAACGAATACATTACAAGTCATATAACAAATATAAACATATGCAGACTTGCAAACAAAACAACTTGATGGTTCATCCATCTTACGCCCTTGCGCCACTTCCTGTAATACAAATAAAACTGAGTGGGTCACGCTTGGGAGCCTGGTGAGCATATAGGGTTTTCAACCCACAATAAAAAATTAAATTAATTATTATCAACCAACAATAACACAGTTACCCATTCCCGTTATTCTCACTTTATGTCCCTAAAATAACTAACACAAGGGACCTAATCTAAGAATATTTTCATCGGGGTGACAACACATGCTGCGGGGTTTCCTCAGCAATATAAGTCAAATAAGGCAACCATAAGGGGGATGGAATACAGCGAATGAACACCCAAGTTCATTAACACCTACAGGTTATGAGCCTGCTAGCGTTCCACATGACTATCTAGAAAAGTCCGTGGTCGTCATCTAAATTCCGCTAGATGACTGGATCAAAACAACAACGAGGCCTCTCATCTGTTTATTACGCACCAACTATCTACCCATGTTCTACCCAACATATTAGTAGATAAAAACATACATTTTTATACATATTTTCAAGACTTGTATAGCATGCTTGATCGATACATTTTCCATATAACAGATGAGGCACACACACATAACACGTATTTCGTATAGAAATAATCAGATCTGTAAGATAGAAGAAAGTGAATATACATTCACACACATAACAACAAAATATACACATAACACATATCTCGTATAAAATACTTCATAGTTGTACGTTATGAGAAAGTAACAACGCATTCACACGTATAAACGACAATAAACTTAATACACTCAAACCATACTTGTATTATTATTGCGTTTATGAAAGGTAGTATACACTCACTTGATCAGAAGATGATCGGACAGCACTACGACTCGCAAAAGTAATAATCCTCCGCAGATCTGGAAGATCTCTACGAAAATCGAACTTCTCACGGGCAGAGCTTCGGCTCGGAAACCGCACTTCTCGGGATCTTCGGGATCTCGGGACTCGCTTCGGGACTCGGGAATATTATCGGGGCTTCGGGATGGCTTCGGGGGTATAACGCAGAGCTTCGGCACAAAAACGAGAGGAAATTAGCAATTTGGCCGGCTGCCCTCGCATCCTATTTATAGGAGGCTGGAAGCCTCTCGTACGCGGGGCGTACAGGCTTCGAAATGCGTCACTGCATGCGTCATCCGAAGTGTCGACACTTTGGTTGTACGTGGGGCGTACTCGAGTACGTGGCGCGTAAGTCGGATCAGACCTCTGACTCCCCCTTCGGATAATGCCGGATTTTTGATTTAAAAATAAATACAAATTATTTATCAAACTTCGGAAATTCATATCTTCTTCATACGAACTCCGTTTTCGACGTTGTTTATATCCACGGAAAGGTGAGACTACGCTCTACAACTTTCGTTTAGACTCCGTCAGCTAATTTTGACTTTATTTTTATTATTTATTTTTAATAGGCCGGGACAGAAACTTTCGTTATAAATTCATAACTTCTTCGTTTGACGTTCGTTCTCGCCTAACTTTTTATCGCTTTGATACTAACAACGAGATCTTCGATTCTCGTTTAGATCACTAAGGCTAAATATCGCTTTAACGTAAATTTCACTTTTTACGTTATTCAGCGTTGCCGGTTCTGTCGCGAAACTTCGACAGGTCATAACTTCCTCGTTATAACTCGGATTTCGGCATTCTTTATATCTTCGGAAACCTTGTTTCAACTACTACAACATTATCTAAAGATATCAAGTTTATTTTACACTTAAATTTTGACGCTTATTTTTATTCTTAATTAATCAAACCACATAATTAAGCAATTAAGCACAAATCACATAATACTCAAATAATACAATCTTATTATTTCAAAATGGGTTACAAAGGTTAACCTAGACCATTACATTGCTAAAAATGGCAAACCCAGAAACACAGGCGTTACATATACTCCTTTTCATATCTTAATGGGACCCAATACCCATTTTTATCTATCTAATTCCATAATATGAACACTAACTCTAGCATGGTTCGTCAAGACCCAGCAAGGTGACATTTTATGCACTAACTGTTGGGTTTTGGTATACTGCAATATCCTATAGTGCACATACAACCCTAAAAGCTTTGGATCTATGTTTTCTCTTATTATACATGCAATAGTGTTTCCAAAGCTTTATGCCTACAACTAACATGTAATTGATATAAACTATATAGAATTGAGTTATAGAGTTACCTCTTGGTTGTAACATGTAGTTTTGGCCTTTAAGAAATTAGTGCCCCAAGTGTTGCACCTCAAATGGAATCACAACATACCTAGGGCAAAGGATGACTTTTGAGAGAGAATATTTTGTGCTCAAAATTGGCTCATACAAACCGTTGGTGTTTCAACTCCTGTTACTACCACACCACCCTCACCATCCTCTTCAACCGACTCTGAGCCTATTCTGGGAGGTGCAAACTTTGAGTTTGACTCCACTTATTACAGTCCCTATCGCCTTCCCAGTGAAGATGGTGACGATACTCCAGTGACAAAGCAACATTTGTAGAGTCTTCACGAAAAACTTGATAAACTACTTGCTTCTCCATCCACTTACTCTGATGTGGTGTTGAAGGCCTTTCTTGATACGGCTTTGCAGCAATATACCTCCTCAATTGACAAATCAATTGATTCAGTTAAAGCCTCCACATTGTCTTGCAAGAAAGCAACATCTGAAGTAGCTGAAGTTGTTCAAGAATCGAAAATCTTTCTAGATTCCTTCAAAGGCCATGCTGATTCGAATGCAACAAAACTTAATACATATGTCGATAATCTCTCCAAGTCCCTTCAAGAAGTGAAACTCAAATTTGATGCAGTTTGTTCTGAGCTAAGAGACGATCACCATTCTCTTCTCTCTTCAGTCAACTCTCGGCTTGAAAAGCTTCATGCTAACCTAGCCATCGACAACAAGATTAAGGATGACCTTGCTCAAAAGACAACTCAACTAGTCGTCCAATCTACTCATCTTGTTCATGATCAACAGCAGATTGCATCCCTTAAGACAGAGAGGGCAGTTCTTAAAATTTATGTTGGGGATGTTCTTTCAATGCTAAGCAATCTTGTAAATGCTCATGATCCTGTGCTCACCCTTACTATCAGGAATCACTTGACCACTAGACTTCTTCCTGCCATTCAAATTTTGAGTCAAATGCAGGGTGTTCCGGAGCTGGTGGTCAATTCGCAACAAGGGGAGAAGCTCAAAATCCTCTAACTTTATTCAAAACAGTTATACAAACCAAACTGAAGGTTAATGTAGCTTCAGGTTCTGTTCATGAAAAGTTGAAAGGTATTATTGTTGATGATGAGGAGGAGGAGGAGGAAGAGACAATAATTGAGGCGTTAAAGAGGAAGAAAAAAGATAGTGAAATTGATGAAAATTTGAGGATAGCTAGAGCAGAAGAAGAGAAAGAGCGAAAATTGAAAGAAGCTCATGATGCTATGGTCTGCAAACAGGCTCTCTTTCCCGCCAGGACTAGGGAAAGACTAATAAAAGAAGAAATTGAGTCTCCTAGTGTCCATTGGTTGGAGCCGGTTGCCTCGTTTGACTGTGATAATATGAGGGACTCGCAGTTTGATATGCCCATCACTTGCCGGGCCTTTGTGTTCCATTGCTTTGATCCTACCCTCACTCAAAGGTTGATAAAGATTTGGTTGATTATTATCTGGAATTCGCTCAGCCTCAATACATGACGTGGAGTGCTCAGAAGATAACATTTGTCAAGGTTTTTAAACCAACTGTTGCTGGGAAATTCATAAATGTGAAGTTCATGGTGACTCGGGGTTCTGATGACTCAGTGCATGTGATCATGTTGGCTGATCTTCCAAATCTAAACCCACATGATTGGATTCTGTTGTTCAACATTCTGCTCACTAGTCAAGAACATTATGAGCCGATCCTTGATCATATAAAGAGAATGTTGGCTTCCTATATCCATGAAGTTGCAATGATGGATCAGGAAGTGGCAGCTGTTCTGAGAAAGAAGCCAACAGTGAAGCCCACTGGAAAGTCGAGTGATCTCAACAAGATGAAAATGGGTAAGATTGACCCGAAACATCTCACCGTCATGTTCTCAAGAGGCGAAGGTGAAAAATTCCTTTTCGCTCTTGCTGAAAAACATTTGTTCTCCACTTCTTGCTTGGAGCATGTTCTTGATATCGCTCACCGATGCAAATACAACAGTGATTCAGACAAGAAGAATTTTTCTGACATGCTTCGGTGGTACATACATTTTCGACAAACTCTTTTGGCCATTATACCGAAGGTGTTCAAGACGGTGAAGTCTGCTATTTCTCAACCGAACTAAGGTCTCGCTTCTATTGACGCAAAGGGGGAGATTATTGGGATTAGAGTGTTGCGTCATATGGGCTTATTTGTTAACATTTTGATTATCCAGTTTGGGCCTGTCCAACCGTGATTTATGCATTAGGGTTAGCGTATATAATATGCATGCATGTATAGTTTTGAGGTTAACGTTTTCATTAATAGCAATAGCATTATAACCCTAACCACACCTCTATAGTCGAAGTTCTTCATCGAGCTCTTCTGAGATGTGTGATATTAATTGTTCGACATCTTTGATCCATTCTGGTGTTCATTGTTTTGTTATTTTTCTTAATCTGTTTAGAATCTATCGATCTTATAGCGCAATATTTTCAACAGGGGTTCTTTTTTCTAAGTGTGTGTGTTTGTGTGTGTGTGAGAGAGAGAGAGACCAGGTGGCCCTAAATTTTTTTATTTGTTTATTTTTAATTAGTATGTTATTAAAGAAAATGTTAAAAAGAATGCGAAAAAGAAATTAAAAGGGTAAAATTATCCTTTCAGGTTTTCCAAAGATCAAAACCATCGAAAATTCTAAATTTTAGGATTAAAACCACAAAAAATTCTTGATTTTGGACCGTTCATGTAAAACGGAAACTTTGGAACCTTATCCATAGTTTTTTGCAAACCATAGGGACCAAATTTATAGTTTTGTCTACTTTAAATAATCTCTATTCTAATAAAAGAATAGTTTTATTCTTCTTTTCACATGTGTCGTCTTATTAGGTCTCTTTATTAATGTATATTTTATTTTTAGTTTATCATGTGTCACCTTATTATGTCTCATAATTAATACATACTCCTTATCAACCTATTGATTTTCCATTTCAAATTTCAAATTTAAATTTCTCATTCTCATTACATTAAATTAATAACATTATAATAAAAATTAAATTAATATAAATTATAAAGTGATATAATTTTACATATTTATTTAAATCAATGATTATAATTTTATATAAGTAAAAAATCTCTTAACTAATAATTTATTTAAAATAGGTGATCAATAATTTTAAGTTTTTACTATAAAAATTTAATTAGTTTTGTAACCGTGGTTTCCACGGGTTATAAACTAGTTCTTTATAATCTTCTCGGCGTCCTAGTTATAAGGTGCGTGTTAGGTCCCTTCTTAGTTGGCACATTTCTCGTGAATCCAATAGGTATAAATACATGAGCCTTGAGAGACCATTGGTCTTTTTAGCCACGTATCTTAACAAATTAATTAAAGGCATATGCATTAATCCAAAACTACTGTGACTGTCTAAATTAGTTTATAAATAACGCATTTAACCGAAGGCTTTAGTCCCTAATATTAGTAGTCCATCCTGAAACACAGATAAACACACAGGGATCCATGTCAGTGATGTTGCATGAATCACCGGTGAACCACATTTCAGCAATTGATCGGAGTGGAATTGCATCTCCTGTTATTAATAGCAAAGATTATAATCTTCAAGAGATTAACGCTAAGAAGGTTTCATCTTGCATTCTTTCCAAATTTCAACACAAAAAATAAGCAGACATCCAACTTTAGTTTGTGTTTCTGTCTTTAGATGTCGATTTTTATTCGAGAGGATGATTATCCTCATGCTTAAAGCTATACAAGTGGCTAAAGTTATTTTCACCATAAAGTGCAACTGAAATTTTTTTTATTCTTGTAAAGGATAATGCTCAGCAGCCTGCTGGATGGAGAACTTTCCTCTCGTTTGTTGGTCCTGGTTTCCTAGTTTCATTGGGTTACCTTGATCCTGGGAATTGTATGTCTGATTTTAATCATTTGATATCTTGTTTTGCATTATCTAGTTGCAAACTTATGAATATTTTTATGCAGTTGAAACTGATTTACAAGCAGGAGCAGACCACAGATACGAGGTAAATGTTCACTGTTCAGGCCTGGAACGTTCATAGCTATAGTATACAGAAACGCCCTTCAGTTATATCAATGAATAGTTTAATCTTTTCAGCTACTTTGGGTGATTCTGATTGGGTTAATCTTTGCACTTGTGATTCAATCTCTTGCTGTAAATTTAGGAGTATGCACAGGTATGACAATGAACTCATCCTATGAATTTGTTTACTTATTGTAAAACTAGAATATAACTATATCTATAGAAATTATGAGGTTTTTTGTTCAGGGAAGCATCTATCAGAGATATGCAAAGCTGAATACCCAATATTTGTGAAATATTGCCTATGGCTGCTTGCTGAGATTGCTGTCATTGCAGCCGATATTCCTGAAGGTTATAAATAAAGAGCTTATCTATGAAGAATATTTAAATGATGGGTTTAATTATATTTCCTCTACGCAAGTTTTCATTAAAATTGTGATAGCTCTTCTCTTTCACGTTGACAGTGATTGGTACGGCTTTTGCACTAAATATCTTATTCAAACTTCCACTTTGGGTCGGGGTTCTTCTTACTGGTTTCAGCACCCTCCTATTTCTTGGCATCCAAAGATATGGTGTAAGTTTACTTTTCTTATTACAAAGTCTGTGGCCTTTATGGAAGAAGACAGGTTTTCATTAATTATATTAATTTTCAAGAAGTTTATGTATTGTCTGAATAGTTCCCATTATATTAATGCTCACATATTTTAACTCTAAATTCATTATTTCTGCACACACACACATATAGGTAAGGAAGCTTGAAGGGATAGCTGTTTTAGTTTTGGTTATGGCTGGTTGTTTCTTTGGAGAAATGAGGTATGTGAAGCCACCAGCTGGTGATTTACTAAAGGGAATGTTCATTCCAAAACTTGGTGGCCCAGGGGCTACTGGTGATACCATTGCACTACTTGGTGCTCTTGTTATGCCGTATGATCCCATTACCCATAAACTCAACTTGATTATGGTCTTCCCTAGAAACTGTTTTAGTTTTTTTAACATGCATTTTCCTCTTTAAAACAGGCATAATCTCTTTCTACATTCTGCTCTTGTTCTCTCCCGGAGGATACCAAATTCAGTTCATGGTGTCAATGTAAGCCCTTTCATGGATAAAGGACACTCATAAATATGTAGTAGACCTCAAAGATCTAAAAACTCGCTCTTCATAAGTAATGTTATTAAGTCTAATTAACTCGAATTCATGTGTCTTTATGGATGATGATCTTTTGTATTCCAGGATGCATGCAGATACTTTCTGATAGAAAGTGGCTTTGCTCTCTTTGTTGCATTTTTAATCAACGTGTCAATTGTGGCTGTTTCTGGTACTGTTTGCTCAGGCAAGAACATATCAAGTGACTCCTTGGATCGCTGCAATGATCTTAGTGTTCATTCAGCTTCATTTCTTCTTAGAGTATGAGTTCTATAGGATGTAAATCATATCAATCTTATATAAGGATCCTTAATAGCAGATTCATAACCCATTAATTATTTTACTATACAGAATGTTTTAGGTAACTCAAGCTCCACTCTCTATGCAATGGCACTGCTAGCTTCCGGGCAGAGTTCAACCATAACTGGCACTTACGCTGGACAATTTATAATGCAGGTTAGGAAATGGCATCACAAACACATTTTGCAATGCAAAGAACTTTCTTATTAAAGTTCTTTGCATTGAAAAATGCGTTTGTAATGCCATTTCTCTTTTAGCTTCACCTTTCCAATACTCAAGGTGTTAGTATGCGCTATGTGCATCATGCTATCCTATAGGGTTTCTTGGAATTGAAGATGAGGAAATGGCTGAGGAATCTGATAACACGATGCATAGCCATCATACCAAGTTTAATAGTTTCGATCATTGGTGGATCTTCTGGAGCTGGAAGACTAATTATCATAGCATCGGTTGGGATCTATCTTTTATTTTTAGTATGACATTACAAATGCACTTCCAAGTTTCTTTAAAATTGAGTTTCCATAACGATCTTTGGCAGATGATATTGTCATTTGAACTTCCTTTTGCCCTCATTCCACTCCTCAAATTTAGTAGCACGACAACAAAAATGGGTCCTCACAAAAATTCAATGATTGTAAGTTGGAAATCTTTTATGTGCTATGCGTATGAGTTAGCTTAGATTCAAAATAACAACAAAATGCCTTGTTATTGTGTAGATAATCGTTTTCTCATGGGTGGTAGGAGTTGGGATAATCGGCATCAACATTCATTACTTGAGCACGACATTTGTCAATTGGCTGATTCATAGCACTTTGCCTAAAGTTGCTATCATCTTCATCGGGATGCTAGTGTTCCCTTTCATGGCTATCTATGTTCTATCCGTGCTCTACCTGATGTTCCATAAAGATGTTGTCACTTTGGAACCTAGAAAACTTGATCGTAATGCTGACAGAGAGGATCTTGCTGATATGTATAGTGCAACTGAAATGTCATTTGTGAATTCTTCTGTTATTTAGCCATAAGATAGTCTTTGTCTTTGTTAAAATCTTTCGGTATTCTCTAGTTAGTAGCATTAGTGTCATTAGGGCTGATAGGAGAAGAACCCATCTGTAAGTTATATCAGCCTTGTTTTACTATTTAGCGACATAATTAGGGAAGGTATCAAATCTGTCATTGTGTACTGTCGTGAATGCTTGGCTATTTAGGTAATCAGGACTGTCGCAAAACGTGTTGTTAAATATCTGTCTCAAAATGGTCTCTGAGTTTACATTTAGCAACGAAATTGCCAGCAAAAGAACACAGACTGAGTTTAAGAGACGAATATTCTGCTTGCATGATGTGTCTCATTCATACAAGAAATATAACATCTTCCTAATTTAGGAATTATATAAGCTCTTCACAACAGAATTTCAATCGCTCAAAACCATCTAATTCCTGCCTAAATATTAAAACCATAACTATCAATATGAATTTTAGCGCTACTTTTGTCAAACTACACCGTTTTTAGGATATTGGCCTGTGATTGTTCTTTCTAGATACTGTTTAAAAATGGAATAACAAAAATTAAGTATGCACTATTAGGAAAGAAAAATGTGTATTAATCCTAGCTTCTAGCTAGCTTTATCCTCGGAATGAAATCTTTCTTGCTGTTTAAAAAAAAGGAAAGAAAAATGTTTTTACTGGCTTACTGCATGAAAAAATCTTTAATTTTCTTGTAAATCCCATATTAATGTCAACTATATTTATTCTTTCAAATTATGCAAAGATATTCCTACATTCCCTCGAGTGGGAGCATTTATTCGATATAATTACACACAAAGATACTCATACATTGAAGCATATAAATTTAGAATGCACAACTTACAAGAATATAGTGTAATTGTGTCTTCACAAGGGCTTTCATAAAGGTGTCGTAAAGGTGTCTGTGAGTAGTTATGATATACTTATAAAAACAAGCACTAACTTTTAGAGATTGGTCAGTCTCCTGACGACTGAAATGCACTAACTGAAAGACATGCATAGGCAATTGCCACTAAACTTAAAGACTTAAAGATTATTAGCAAGGAAATGCACTACCAGAAAGACATGCATAGGCAATTGCCACTAAAATTACAGATCATTAGCGGACGGAATTTTCTTCACATATATAACGACAGATCGTAACCAAATTAGTGTAGGATTACCAACAGAAAACAAGTTGTGTTATATATATATATAAAGGTCCATAAAGATTATAAGGCTAAAAGTAACCTACTAACATAATGAATTGTCCAACATAAGTTCCTGTCGTTGTTGAACTCTAACGTCCCATTTTTACTATAATTATGAGATTGTATAAGATGTCAATTATATAATTACTATAACAACTTTGACAAAAGACTCATAATTTAACACCATTTTGACTACACATAATGTTTTGGAGATGTAACGTCCCAAAATAGTAATAATTTTTTTTCATTTAAAAGTCGTTCAAATCATTCATTAATTGTTTGGAACCCATACAAATCATAGTATTAAATCATCAGAGTACAAATTATTTCAAATGCGGAAACCATGAAGGGAAGATGTTGTGTCATTACGTCGGGCTCTTCCCTTTGAAACTGGAAGTACTTGAAACCATAAACACAAATTGTAAGCATGACGCTTAGTGAGTTCCCCAAGTACCAAATATCACACATTAAATAAGATAAATGCTATGGGCCAAATCTTAGTCTTTTCGTTCAGTGTTGAGGGCCAAATCTCGGTCTTGCATACAAATGTTAGGGGCCAGATTCTGGTCTTTCATATAACTTTCAGGGCTAGATTCTGATCTCCATATAATCATCACAAGGCATCCAAAATTCTACAAAACAAACAATGTGTTGGCTTTAGTGCCTTCGATCCATGGAAATAGTGAGGAAACTGACCTCAGTCGAAGTGGGGGGGATCGCGACTGGGATGCAGTACATGCGGTGTACCAGGAGTTACGCCTGGCGTACACAACCCTCAAGCAAACTCATGAAAAATGTCTTAATTCCTTAAAAACGTAGATCTAAACCCACTAAGACCTCTAAGGCCATAAAGTTGCAAACTTTATTCCTTTGCATGGCTACAAGAAGCCCAACACTGAAAACCTAGCATACTTAACCCTTTTCTACACCCTAACTCTTGGATGGGGACAAATCAAGGTCCAAGCTTGCATCTTTATGACTTGAAATGTCTTAAAATGTCTAAAAGAACGCCTTGAAGGCTTAGGAGTACCTCATACTCACCAAGCCCTAGACTTTAGGACAAAAAGGAAGAAAATCAAGGCTTAACTAAGATCTAAAGAAACATAAGCCAAGTTTGAAGCTTTATACCTCGAAATGGTGCACAATGAAGAGGAGATGTTGGATCCAAAGTCTTGAGAGTAAAGCTTACCCTTGAAGGTCCTTCTTCACAACCAAGGAAGCACAAAATCACTCCAAAAAGCTCAAAATGCTCAAAATGAACTAAGGTTTGCAAAGAGGGTCGATCTTGGGATGGAGGCTGATAAAGGGAAAGGTCTTGGAGCCATAATGGTTTTTAAATACTACAAAATCCCTAACTATCAGGGTTTTGGTCTGAACCACGGACGCCCAGCGTACCGGAGTATGTGCAGTATATTGGCACAGGACATAGTATGCTCAACGTACCAAGGTGTACACCCCGTATACTCGAGCAACACCAAAAAAGTCACTGATTTTAACATCGAGGACCCTTCTTGCAACAAATGACACTTCGTTGTTACGCAAAACCTTCATTTTTCAGTCTAAGATTACCACCGACCTCTCAGTATAGTTCAGGCAATCATCGACCTGAATATCATCTAGAGGAACAACTGTGGACTCATCGGCTACACACTTCCGAAACTGCGACACATGGAATGTCTTATGGATCTGACTGAGCTCATCAAAAAATCCAGCCGCTATGCTACCTTGCCCACTCGGGCCGAAATCCTGAAAGTTCTGATAAATCTGAGGCCCATCTTGCTCCACTTCCATAGCGGATAACACCTTTCCAAGGTGACACCTTTAGAAGCACCAAGTCTCCTACCTGAAACTAAAGGTTCGAACACCGCTGATCGTTATAACTCTTGTGTCGGCTTTGTGTGACTCGCAATCTGCCGGGCACCTGTTGAATCAACTTCATAGTCTTGAGTACAAGTTTTGTACTCCCCATGACTCGATGCCCAACCTCCCCCCAACAAGTTGGAGTCCTGCACCTTCTTCCGTACAACATCTCCAATGGTGATCAATCGATACTGGCATGATAACTGGTGTTGTGGGTGAACTCAGCCAGTGGAAGGTAAGTGTCTAAACATCCTCCAAAATCCAACACATAAGCCTAGAGTATATATCCTCAAGCGTCTGAATCGTCTACTTGCTCTGGCCATTGGTCTGAGGGTGGTATGTTGTACTAAAATGCAACCAAGTACCCAACTCCTCATGGAACTTCCTCCAAAATCTAGAGGTGAAACGAACATCCCGGTCCAAGACCACCGAAATTGGCACCCCATGTCCAACTACCACCTCCTAAACATAAATATTAGCTAACTTCTCTGCGGATATGTTCTCGGCAATCGTTATGAAATGTGCACTCTTGATCAATCTGGCCACGATGAACCAAATAGAATCAACGCCACGTGATGTCCTTGGATATTTTGTGATGAAATCCATAGTGATCTCCTCCCACTTCCACGTAAGAATGGGTAAAGTATGCATCTTGTTGTGGTGTCTCTAATGCTCGGCCTTGAATTTCCTGCAGTTTAAGCATCACTCAACAAACCAAACTGTCTCCCTCTTCATACATGGTCGCCAAAAACTCAACCTTAAATCCTCTAGAATCATCTGCCTCACCCCACCTGATTCCGAGACCCAAACTCTACCGAATGGAGTCAACAGTCCTCGGTTGTCCCTGAAAAACAAGGGAATATGTCCCCTGATCTGCTAGGCCTTCCAATTCTCCTTTTTCAAACCCTCAACCTTAGCTTCCTTTATCAAATCCAACAAGGATGAGGTGACAACCATCCTCAAGAAAACATCTCTGATAAAATAACTCATCGCATTGCAGCTCAAAGCATCAGCCACCACATCGGCCTTCCCAGGGTGGTACAGGATCTCGGAATCATAATCATTTACCACAATCAGCCATCTCCGTTGTAGCATATTCAGATTCGGTTGGTCCATCAAATACCTCAAACTCTTGTGGTCGGTGTAGATATTACACCGAACCCCATACAGACAGTACCTCTTGAGGGAAAAACTACGGCCCCCAATTCCAAATCATGTGTGGGGTAGTTCGCCTCATGAAGCTTCAGTTGGCTCGAAGCGTAAGCAATCACATGACCCCTTTGTATAAGAACAGTTCCCAAACCCGAAATATACGCATCGCAGTAACCCATAAAATCATCCAAACCCTCAAGGAGTGCGAGAATCGGGGTCTCACACAATCTTTGCCTTAGAGTCTCAAAAGCCAACTACTGATCAGAACCTCATTGAAAGGTCACATTCTTCTTTGTCAAACGGGTCAAAGGCACAACAATCTTGGATAAATCTCTGATAATACCCTGCAAGACCTAAGAAACTTCGAATCTCATATGCGCTCCTCGGAAATTCCCGTCGCATCACAACCTCTATCTTGGTTGGGTCAACCAAGATTCCCTTCTGGATGATGATGTGCCCTAGAAACTACACCTCGTGCAACCAGAACTCGCATTTTGAAGAATTTGTCATAAAGGATCTCCTCTTCAGGATCTCCAACATCTCTCGTAAATGTTGCTCGTGCTGCTCCTTGGACTTAGTAGACCAGAATATCATCAATGAATACAATCACAGACCGATCCAGCATTGGCCTACAGACCCGATTCATGAGGTCCGTGAACGTTGTTGGTGTATTGGTGAGACCGAATGTCATCACCACGAACTCATAATGAACATAATGAGTCCTGAAGGCTGTCTTCTGCACATCCTCGTCTCTGACCCTCATCTGGTGGCACCCTGATCGTAAATCAATCTTGGAAAACCAAGATGGACCCTTAAGTTGATCAAACAAATCGTCGATCCTCGAAAGTAGGTAATGGTTCTTCACCGTTAGCTTTTTCAACTCCCGATAATCAATTCAATATTCTGTGTGAACCATCTTTCTTCTTCAAAAATAAAATCGGTGCTCGGACAAATAAAATCCTTGTCTAGTAGCTCCTGTCACTACGTAGACAGATCCTCCATCTCAGGTGGCACCAGGCGATACGGCACCTTGGCTATCGGAGCCACACTGGGTACCAACTCAATCCAAAACTCAACCTAACTCTTAGGAGGCACTCCTGGTAAATCCTCGAGGAAAACATCATGGAAAATTCCGCACAATGGGTACCCTGCTCAACTCCATCGTGCTCTCAACACAGAACAACCATGTTGCAGATATCACATGGCCCCCGCAACTTAACAGAGAGTTGTACTATGTGAAGCTCTCTCACCAGAAATAGTTAACAAACTCTTAACAAATGCTGCTCGCAATCAATCACGGCCCCATTGGGGCTTAACCAATCCATCCTGATGATAACCTTTAATCCGCTCAAGGAGATCGGCACCAAATCAATAGAGAACCTCTCGCTAAACATATTCGAGACACACCCACTGAAAATCCTTGAAGCACTCATGGTACGGTCATCCGCAATCTCCACCTCTTGAGGGGAATCCAAAGTCCCCGGAGCCTCTCAAAACTTCTTATTGAGCGCAAGAGATGCAAAGGATTGGTTAGCCCCAAATCAAACAGAACATAAGCAGACAAACCATTGACCAAAAAGCTCCTTATACAAGATCACAATAAGCATAAGCATAAACAAAGAAACAAATAAAAAATAGTGATAGAACACATACCAGTAACCACATTCGGCACCACACGGGCCTCATTGGTGGTCAGCTGAAAAGCCCTGCTCTTCACCACAGGAGCCTCCACCTTTCCCTAGCAGCCATCAGTAATCCTCAAAGTGGATGGCATGGGAACCGCCACTACTCCCCCGGACAACCTCGGGCAATCAGTCTTTTTATGGTCGGTCTGATTGCAATGAAAGCAAATCAGAGCCCTCTTGGGGAAATCCCTACTTACGTGGCCCGACTCGCCACAGCTAAAACATCCTGAACCTGCTGATCGGCAAGCCCCACTATCCGGCTTTCCGCACTTGGAGAAACTGCCCCGACCCTATTGGCCTTTGGTGTGAGCATCGGAGGTCTTGGTCCTCTTAGTCTGGCTCACTGTTGTCTGAACCTGCTCTAGCTTTCGCTTCATCCGGAGCTCCAACTCAATCTCCCTCTTATGGGCCTTCTCGATCATATCATTCAGAATCTTTCACCCCGAAAAGCTCACAAACTCCCTGATATCGTCACTTAACATGTCGTGATATCTCGTATTCCTCATTTCCCCATATGAAGCATGATGCGGGACCAACAATGCCTTCACCCTGAATTTGGTGGTGATCTCCATCATAGTCTCTGTAGTCTGACGAAAGTCCTGGAACTCCTTCTAAAACCTCTTAACAAAGTCCTCCCATGTCATCACTGCCACCGATGTCGTCCCTACAGCTCGGGTAACTTCCTCCCACCAGTCCCATGCTCTAATCAAATTCTCGTACAACGGTAGTTATCACACAAGCATCAAGGTAGCTCCCTTTAAGGCCCTTTACGGATGAAATTGTCGATCACCTCTCTGTTGGGCGGAGGTAGGAGACACACAGTTGGCAAAAGGGCAGGTACCAAACAACACTCTCACTGGGCCCGAGATTATCCGGGAAACAACTGAGAAGATCGTTCAAATCAGGGAACGACTCCAGGCATCTCGAGACCGGCAGAAGAGCAATGCTGACCGGTGACGAAAGCCCCTAGAATTCCAATTTGGTGATCGTGTACTGCTTAAGGTGATCTCCATGGAAAGGGATGATATGCTTCGGAAGGCGGGGAAAATTGAATCCAAGATACATCAGACCATTCAAAATCCTTGCCAGGATTGGTCCGGTGGCTTACAAGCTGCAGTTACCACCAGAGCTCAGCAAAGTACACCCCGTCTTTCATGTTTCAAACCTAAAGAAATGCTTATTTGACGAGATCCTCGTTTGTCCCGCTTGATGAAATTGAAGTGAATGAAAATCTCCATTTCGTTGAGGAGCCAGTTGAAATCATGGATAAAGAAGTGAAACGAACCAAGCAAGTGAAATTCCTCTATGTAACCTTTCAACATTATATTTAGTGAAATTCAAACTACAATACTATTTAAGTTCCTACATTCATACATTGTGATTCAAGCCTAAACAACCTCATGCAAGTCCAAAACTCGATCCAATAAGCCAAGTCTAATCAATTTTAGGCCTAATCCTAAGAATTCTCGGCCCAAATCCCTTATTGGACTAAGACTTCTTTATTGGGCCCTATTGGGCTGATAACTTGTCCAATTGGTCTTGTTAGGCCAAAAACCCATATTTGGGCCTTAATGGGCCGAAAACTTCTATTGGGTTTTATTTTGGGCCGAAAACCTGTTATTGAGTATTAATGGGCTGGGAACCACTACTGGGCCGAGAGCACTTCAATGGGCCTTGTTAGGCCGCAAACCTCTATTGGGCCCTTCTATTGGACCAAAAACTCTTTCAGGCCAAGCCAAAAATCGAAATATCCATTGTTGGGCCAAAAACCCTTTGCTCGGCTAGGGTTTGGATGAAACAATAAAAAAATAGAAAAGAAAAAGGAAAAAGAAAGGAAAATGGCCATGACACCTCAACATTATCTAGCATACAACAATGCGTTGGACCATCAAACATCCATGCATATCCCATTAATGTATCAAGAGGTCAACACCTAGTTTCCCCCTCCTTCTCCTATCTCTTGGCCGATACATACACACATACTCCATAAATCTCATTTCCTTCACTTAATTCACTAGAACTTCCTCCTCCTTCTCTCCAAGAATTTTGAGTGGGTGCATGTCATTGTGGGATTCCTTCAAGGAATTGCAAGAACTTGGTAAGTTCTAGGTTAAACTCAAGTGTTTTGTTTCATA
Source organism: Lactuca saligna (assembly GCF_052625555.1). Classification (NCBI taxonomy): domain Eukaryota; kingdom Viridiplantae; phylum Streptophyta; class Magnoliopsida; order Asterales; family Asteraceae; genus Lactuca; species Lactuca saligna. The sequence goes on from NC_136422.1 coordinate 153,541,534, forward strand.
TTTATACTAAGATCATTCCTCTTACACCCTCATTTTCGTGCATATCCCATCCATGTATCAAGAGGTCAAGACCTACTTTCCCCCTCCCTCTCCTATCTCTCAGCCGATACATACACACATACTCCACAAATCTCATTTCCTTCACTTAATTCACTAGAACTTCCTCCTCCTTCTCTCCAAAAATTTTGAGTGGGTGCATGTCATTGTGGGATTCCTTCAAGCAATTTCAAGAACTTGGTAAGTTCTAGGTTAAACTCAAGTGTTTTGTTTCATATTTATACTAAGATCATTCCTCTTACACCCTCATTTTCGTGTATATGGGTCTTAGAAACACCACCCTTTCAAGAATCTCACAAGAACACAAGCTAGGCTCGAAATTCCTTCTTCTTCGTCCTCTACATCTCGAAAATTTCCAAGGTGAGCTTCATACCCCACTATTTTCGAGTTTTTCATCCTTTTTGGGGGGGAGAATACAAGTCAAGTCTTGTTTAAATCTTTGAATAAATGTAGGCACTTGTATGTTTATATGTCTGTGTGTGTTGAAATGTGGATTACATCATGCTAACACCCCATGAAACTCGATATTTTACAAATCTCATATGGTTAGACTAAAGTTGTTTTGTATAACTTCGTGTATCATGGTTATATGTTGAAGATGAAATAAGTTACTAGGTGAGAAATGGGTTTTAATGTGTGTTTAAAAAGAAAGAAAATAATATCAAGGAAAATGTTATAACATATTTGGTTGTAAACACTTAAAAGATGGTGAAAATATGAAAGTTACACTCAAAATGGTTAATTTTTTGTTATATATATTTCTACCACTAATAAATGTACAATATTGAAACATAATAAATCTCATAGATTTATATGAGATTTTATGGAATTTGTGACAAATTATAGTCACAACAAAAATAGAATATATTTGTTTGCAAAGCACTCAAATAAAATTTTGAGTATGTTAAAACACACTACAAAACTTGGTTATTTTTCTAAAAATAAATATTGCTAGTAAAATAATCGTAATATGTTGTTACCATCTTGAGGGTTTATAATCAAGAGTATTATGATATTTCCACTACACATATTACAAGTTGGTAACCCCATTAGTAATTATTTATAAATAGCCTTGTAAACAATTTAATCAAAGCAGTAAACAAACAAAAAATTTTACGACAGAAAATATTGTGTAAACATGTTAAAGCACTTGTGAGACTTTCCTTCACCGTACCTATCTAGCGTACACAATAAGTCCAAAGTCTTTTGGAGGGAGAGCGAGGTAATTGCGTATAAATCTATACGGGGTTGACATCCCCACACCTGAGTTGTTCGCTACAGCTAGACTCGGACAGTCTAAGGTGACAAATATATTCCCGAAATCGACGCCTGAAGAACTTCATGACAAGCATTTTAGTCATATCAAGCATGGTCGTAACGAATCGCATAGGGATTAAAGATGTTATTTTGGATTTACGAAATTATACACTTCTCCAGTTTTATAAAAATATAAAACTATGCATCACTCTCGTACTTAACTACCACCACTCCAGTCTTACGATTTTAAGACTGCACTTTTTATAAAACAGGAAATATGAGATTTTCTGGGAACACACACTCTTTTCAATTATGAACAAAAGAAAACAATTAACACACATGCAACTATCCACCATTTTAGAACAAGACTACAAACCAATTTTCACAAGAAATATCGTACTTTCTGGAGTTTTACAAATTATTACAAATCAAAGTTGTTACAAATCTTTTATATAAATATGCTTATGAACTCACCAACTTTTTAGTTGACGCTTTTCAAAACGACTTGTATTCTCAGGGACTTAGTGAGCAGGTACCCGGGCTATGGATTTTGGATATTTACTACATTTTTGGAACATCATATTAATTGTCACTTTTGTGTAAAGTTGTGAACAAATACAATTATGTAAACAATGTATGTTGGTATCTTTAATGTATGATGTTGGTTGCTATGTTTTCAATTATATTGAATTGTGATGATACAATACAATGAAGTCATCCGCCCCCGGACGTTTCCATCGTCCTGGTTCAGGGGTGTGACATTAATCATATGTTATTTTATGTATTCAATCACATACGATTAATATGGACAAAGAGCATCTACTAAATCGAAAACAAAAAAATGAATCTTTTGCATATAAGTCATATGTGATTAGGTCATATAATCACATGTGATTTAATACACTAGAACAATTAACAAATCGAGAACGCGAAAATGAATCTTTTCTGCATGTCTCACTAGAAAACAAACTACATTCTGTCTTTCCTTGTTTACTCTACTGGATTAGGGTATCCATGAACGATAATATAAAACAAGTAATGCCTACATAATAAGAGAGTTGGTGTAACTTACCTCCTTGAACTTGAAAATCAGCTAGCGTGAGCAAGTTGGATCCTTTCCTTTCTGAGAACCTACACAACAATTATAACATTATTTAGCTTTTGCTTTGTTGTATTACTCTTATAAAACTTATGTATATATCTTCTTATTTTCTCTTTGATTGTAGTTTTCTTTTTAGGATCTGTTTTCTTACTTTTCAACCCATTCTTAAATTTCGATAAAATAATATTGGTAAAGTTTCCCCTTTTATATTTTCAGAAATATAAAGATATCATTCTAATAATTTTTGGTTGATTTTATATTAAATTAACAAGTTAGTAACTTTAAGTTGTCACTTTCTAGACAACTCAACACTCTTGGAATAAACTGTACAAATCTACTGAGAATCACATCAGTCCCTTTATATGTGCAAAACTATACATCCATATCTAACTATAGGATTTGGAATTTTGGCATTTGGAGTTCTAATGAATTTATTATGATTTTTTGAAGACAATACATGAAATCTATGACAACATAGACCAGCCTGAGAACATTGCCAAATTTACCCCTCAAGGAGTTGGAATTTCGAAATATGATTCAAAGTTTGAAGAAACTAGACACTAAGATTTCCAAAAAACTAAGTCTCATTATTTTTAGGTGCTCTTATTGACTTGCACAAATTTTAGAAGTTGGAGGACAAATTTGGAAAAATTGATCATAATAGCTTTTAAATCACCTTTGGTGTTCTATTAAGGACTTAATGGTTAAGCCTTAAGTTTATCACTTTTATATGATTGTTGGTTAATTATTAGGCTATTGATATGTGATATTCAATTTAACCTAAGGGCCTTAATGTTTGTCTTAATGAGGGTTTAAAGGTAAGGATTTTCACATAAAATGCCACCTTTACACTTATTAGGGTTAAGTTGCCAACTTAACCCATTAAGCTCTTTAAGTCACCTGTTGGAAGCAAAAAAGAGTCCTACACAAAGCCAAATTAAACAAAGATATCAAAATATGTTTGGGGAAACTATACAATAATATAAAATCCAGTTTACAATCTCAACAACCAAACATTCAAGTTGTTGAATATGTTTAGGGAAATAAATTCTAGTAAAAAAAACATAGGCAAATTAAACAAAAACATCAAAATGATGCTATTTCAGCAAAAAAAAAAAATAATAAAAAAAAAATAAAAAAAAATAACATCAACAAGCACCTACAGACTGCAACAGTAAATACACCACCGTTCTTGATTTTAGTTTTGGATGTTTTTTCATTGAGATATTTCATTGAACACTTGGTGTTCATAAAAAATCTATAAGTTGTCACAATGTCTATGAGATTAGATGAAACAAGATAGAAGTTAATTACCCCAAATGAAAGAGTAATGAAACAACAATAACAACAAGAATCACTTAAGAAAAATAAAAAATCACTGACATTAATTTCTGCAATCTAAATAAATAAAACCAGTTCATTATAGTTTTGTCCTTAATTCGAACAAAATCGAACCATTTCATCAAGTAATAAACATACCTGGTTCAATTGATCTTTGTACTCAGATCCAGGTTAAGCGATAGCAAACTCTTGATGATTGAGGGATTCTTGTACGCTCTGAGAGAGACCAACGAATTATGTTTTCAATTGGGACTTATGGCATATATAGTGAACGATAAGCTCTTGTAGTTGGGATGAAATCGGAAACCGAGTGGTTCGCCGGAGGTCCGATGGTCTCGATGGTGGTCCGACATGAAAATGAAACGACATAAACGACATAGGAAGAACGGGTGGATAGTTTACTATAAAACCTCTGAGTCTTTTTTAATCCATCAACTTTGCATCTCCATTTTCAATTATTTACAAAATTACCACCTTGAAGACAATTTTGTTCTCATTTATTCTCAGAATAAAAATTGTTCTCGTTTGAACATATATATATATATATATATATATATATATATATATATATATATATATATATATATATATATAGAGAGAGAGAGAGAGAGAGAAAGAGAGAGTTAGGTTCATATGTAAATGATAAATATTGTGTGACCGTATGACTAATTGAAGACCAATCATCGTTTAGGGGCAATTTAGTCATTTTGTACAACATCATTATATTTCCAACTTATCAATTAATTAAATAAACCTAATTAAAATCCTATAATCAAGGAATTTAACTTATAATCACCACCTTACCTGTCGTTATTATCTTTGTCGCAACCATCATCATCTTTATCGGTCGTTTTCATCTTCATCGACTACAATCACCGCAGCTGCCACCATCATCATCGCATCCATCACAATCCATGCCACCACGATCTTTCTGACATCCTTATACATCAATCCCCAATAGTCCATATGTATCCTTCAACCATCCTGCAACGCATCAGATAAATCGCAAAAACAAAAACCTGGGCTTATCACGACTATAGTACGCATCATTAAATTAATTAACAGAAGCATTACAAAGGTAAAAACTACTCTTTGCAGCCTGAGCTTGCTGATAAGGCATCATTCTTGAAGCTTTTCACAAACATTCATATATTAGTCACTCTTATATCTACCACCACAAAGGAAAAAAAAAGGTGGGTAGGGGGGAACTACCATCGGTTTCTTGTCTTCCTTTCAGCTGTAACTTTGATGATTTCAACATTTTTTTAGCATTTTTATGAATTGGTTTTTTTTTATAAAAACTCTATGTTTAGATATTGAAACTTCTATTATTTGGCCTAAAGACTAGACCTTAGTGTAAAGCCAAACTGCCCACCATGTGTATGATAAAAGGTCTAGGAGAATCTTATCATTGCCTAACATCTGTATGATAAGATTCTTGCATAATTTCATTAAAGAACAATTTCCCAACATGTTCTTGATTAAAGTACTGGAAATAAGTTTATGGAGTACTAGGTTTTTAATCATTTATCACCAATCTTTAGTTTTTATTTGCTATATTTTTTTATCAAAATAATGACAAATGTTTTGGTTTTCAAACGTGGTGGAAAAGTGAAGTTGAATTCTATTTTAATGTCTTTTTCGAAGTTGATCATGAAGAGCAAGTAGATGCATTATATGGTAAGTTGTTTTATATCCCTATATTTTATAAATGTTTATTTGTAAGCTTTCATATATTACTCTTTAATGATACTAGCTATGGAGCTTCTTTTGTCATTAGAGATGCTGCAAATGAGAAAATCATAAACCTCCATGAGGCATTTAATAAATTCCCTTTGCATTTACTTTTACCTTTTAATCCTAAGAGTGGATTTAAGATTCTAATATGCAAATGTAAGGTGAAATGAAACCAGGTACCTAGCAGGAACAATGATGTGTAATTAACCATTTTTGTAGAAAGTGAATTTATGAGTCAACAAGTGAATTCCAAAAAGAATTTTGGCATTTTATTGGAGGATAATAGTATTGATCATTGATTTGTATTTTTAATGTAATTAAAGGTTGAAGTAATCAAAAGATATATGAGTATGTTGCTCGGCTAAGAATAATTTGCAAAGGACATGGTAAAAATTTTATTAGAAATTTCATTTTTATGTGACCTGTTGCAGAAAAAAGGAACTATGAATGCGATAATATATGGATTTGTTTCACGCTTTGTAAAAGAGTTAAAAAAAGAGTTAAAAAAAGAGAAGAAAAAGAAGAAGAAGAAGAAAAGAAAAAGAAGACGAATAAATGGATTTGATTTCTTTTTGGACTGCCATCTGAACACAAATGACATGGCAATTAAATTCCACAAATATATTTTGCAGTTTTTGAATTTGAACCAGAGGACCTGCAATTCGATAATCAAAAAAGAAGGGATGTAATGTTATTGATATTCTTTAAGAATGTCTAATGCAGTATTCTTTAAGAATACTTACTGCAATATACTTTAAGAATGCATATTTTTTAGCATGTATTAGCAAGTTTTTAGAATGCATCAACAAATTATAATTTGATTTGTATAACTTCATTTTTCTATTATTTTAAGTGAAATATATCAATTTTCAATATGATTGAATAATCTTTTGATGCAGTTTCTTATTATTTAGAGTATATACAATCTTATGCCTTTAGAATGTTTAATTCGCGCTAAATATCTTGTATAAATTCGTATTCTTTAAGATTGCCTAACTCAAAAGAATGCATATGTAATATCAACAAAATGAACAAAAAGAATGAAGGTATTTTTAAAGAATTTCCAATATGGATAAATTATTATACCATATTTTTAAAGAACGGACGAACAATAATCAACTTTTAAAACAAAATCTCCATCTTATTTAAAGGATACAAATTTCCGGAGCTTTTGGTTAGTATTCCTTAATGTATGCATTTTCCTAATTTTTTTAAATAAAATGTCCAGTTTACCCTTATTGGTTATTTTTATATTGAAAATAATTAAATTTTTTCCAATTAATTACCATCATGCCCCTCTTCATCTTAACCATTCATTCTTATAATCCAATGGTTAAATAATGATCATACACTCACACTATATTTGTTGTTCACATTTAATCTTAACCCTATATATATATATATATATATATATATATATATATATATATATATATATATATATATATATATATATATATATATATATAGAGAGAGAGAGAGAGAGAGAGAGAGATAGAGAGAGCTAGGTTCAAGTATTCTAACTAATTATTGTGTGGATATCGTATGCTATGAGAATTACTAAGAGAATAAGTTGTTTAGCAATGTGAATACGTTTAACCTTTCAAATATATCGTCATTTTCATGCATTCTCGCTAATTATTATTTATTTTTGTTCTTATATATTGTTTTTCACTCATTTTCGTTCTGACAGAATACACCCAATAAACATTCTGACAGAAATGAGAATAATAATAATAATAACTGTATAATAACCTTATAGACGATTTAATTAGTGGGAATGTGTGTTAATGACAATAATTATGTAAGATTTAACATATTTATATTATCAAACAACATATTTTCTTTATCATTCCCATAACATACGATATACGCACAATAATTATTTAGAATACAATAAGCTAAGCCTATATATATATATATATATATATATATATATATATATATATATATATATATATATATATATATATATTCAAATTTTGTAGTGAACAATGATTCTTATTAAAGGTGTATAGTGTATACGATATTCCTCAAGATTTAATTACATGGACCGATAATAAATATGGAAATTAATTATGCAAGTTGTTGGACACCTAATTGAAGACATAAGGATTTATTGGGCCCAGTTGTGATGGCCTACCCAACTATAAGCCTTGGCCTAGAGCAGATAACTCAGACTCTCAGAGTCTATGCCTCCTCATCTATATAAGATACAATATCCAGTCTTTGAAGAGGCATAATACATTTAAATCCCCATATGGTTGTTGTTGTTGTTACATCTTTGTGACTTTGTCATGGTGATTGGGTATTAGGATTGAACCAGATTTATCTATCGCGACCTGGTCCCTATTCCCTTGCCATGACTCATGAATCCCAACATAAGATCCAAATACACAATTTCATAATGGTATAAACTTAACAATAACAAATAAAAAATACAATACTTATTAACTATTTATTAAAAAAGATATTTGTTATGTTACCACATAATCAATCTCTTTCGGTAAAAATATTGACCATGTCATGACTTCAACGTGACAAGCTATAATTTACGTTTTACAAAAATGAGAGCGTTGAAATTTACTTAAGAAAAGTTTGACTTATATTTTTGAAATTTTCCTTGTATCAGAATATTGTTGGTTTTGTGGGCTATACTTGACATATCGTATTTGTATCGGTTTATTTAAGCAAACGGTTTTTAGTCAAAATATATAGGCAACCATAATTTCCTTTCAGAAGAATGTATGTGCAACACTCTAACCAATTGCCTGATTATGTGTGATTGATCATATGCTTATCAATGTAATGGTTTTATTTTATTATTAATCTATGCTTCAAATTTTTTATTTTTTACAAATTAACACAATTATGTTTGGATGTGTCATTTTTCTTGTATCATTTTATACAAACAATACAACGGGTATTCTAAACCTTGCATGTTTTTTAAACTTGTTCAATTCCTTGGATAGATCCCGGTATCTGTGGACAGAGAAGGAAGAGGAATGTCTCTGGTTCTCCCGCCAAGTATCCAACTTTAACCCAAACTAAGATTATATTTGACATACTAGCTAAAAAACTAACTAATAATTGAAAAAAAAACTATTAACTAATATATGAAAATCTAATCGGTAATTGATAAGCTTGTTGGATAAAAAAATGTTAAAACTAACTCAAATATGTAAAATGATATAAAATAACACATACAAAATTAAATTTTTTTATAATCAATAAAAGATAAACTAATAAGCTAATTTTTAAAAAACTTAAAAAGGTAAACTAAACGATCAATTTTTTTTATAATTATGACGTGTTAAACTAGTTAATAGGATAAGTATTACACAATTTTGTTTTAAAAAAACTTACATATTTCTTCTAGAAACTATCAATTATACAAGTTAAAAAAAAAAAGTATAAAACTTCCTTAAATAACTAGGTACTTTATCCGATCTCTATTCTAGACAAATAAATTACACGAATGGTCCCTATGGTTTAGTGTAATTTACATATTTGGTTCCTAACTTATTTTTTTAACTCGGAAGATCCTACTGTTTGTTTTTGTTACGCTCTTGGTCCCTGTCTTACCTAAAAAGACTATTTTGCTTTTGATTTTTTTTAATTTATTTAAATAAACACACCCCCAACCCCACTCCATTCACCATATTTTACCTCCCCGATCAATTTTTTCTATTTAAATAATAGTATTTTTAGGTAAGACAGGGATCAAACGCGTTATAAAAACAAACAGTAAGGACCAAACGCATAACAAAAGCAAATAGTAAGAACCTTCCGAATTAAAAAAATAAGTTAGAGACCAAACATGTAAATTACCCCAAACCATAGGGACCATTTGTGTAATTTACTCTAAATAAAACTTAACCAACAAAATACAGCGAAAGGAAATTCATCGAGAATAACGATGTCGTTTTGGCTAAAAGAAGTCAATTGTCAACAAAAAGGGCGGTTGGTTTTTGTGGAGAAGCTCCATTCATACGTCGCAATTCTGAATTAATGGAGTTGTTTTATTTTGGCTATATCGATAACGATGCTTAACCAAACCTAACGAAAAGTGATTCTGAATAAGTCTAATTCATCTAACCACCGTATTTTTCTTTTATTATACCCAAAGTTGTTACAGTAACTACTTACAATAGATTAAAATCTGTATATCAAATTGTTGAATCATATTAATATACAATATGACACGTGTCAAGATCACAAAGAAGCATTAGCAACAAAAGTCCGAAGACAAATCCGATGCTAATATCTATAATTCGTCACTAATGACGGATTTTCTGGATTGAAGTGAACTCAGCTCAAACCTCATATTGTTCTAATTGAACCTCTTTTCCGCTTAAAGGCTCATACTCACCAAGATAACTTTCAAGATGGTTAGACAGATCTCCTTTATCGATGTTTTCATTATGATACGATTTGCAAACCAAATAAAGTATCGTTTGGATAACGAGCCCGAAGAGAAAGAATGTTAAAAGCAGTAAGGAACACAAGACTCCGAACCCTACCCTCTTCCATGCCTCCATGTGCAACGAGTTTCCGTGAACAACGAATATTTCAAATAAGAACTTGATAAGTATTAAGGACATATTCAACAGAAAGAAGATGGAAATCGCAACACCTCGGTTTCCCTTGATAAGATCCTTGCTTTTCTTCATAGCTTTAAGCCCATACGAGCTCTCAAGAACTGAGACAACACTCGCTAGTTGCCAGATCACAGTCATGTAGACAAACCCCATCACGTAAATGATCAATACGATGTACAGGAGGACCATCCCGAATGCGTTGTAAGGAAAGATTACCATACAGATGACCATCACCACTACTGCGATGAAGTTGTAAACGAAGAAAGCTGCAAACATGCATAGAAATGTAACCATGAGCCTTTTCCAGACTTTTGGGACGACGCACATGACTTTCTTGAAGGTTAAGTCACGGCCGGTGTAGATGGAGGCGATGGTGTAGACGACGGCGGCGGTGGATAGGAGGGATAAGATGAGGAGGATGGTGAAATAGGCGACTTGGAAGAGTAATAAAGTGATATATTCAGATGAGAGTGTATCGGAAAGCTTGTTGTACCTTGTGGTGCCTGGACGTGTGACGTCTTGTTCGTATTCGGTGTGTTTGATTTCTCGAGAAAGGAGATTTGAGATCTCGAGATGACCCAAGAAGATGAAGGTTAGAGGGAGGATTAGGGTTAGGGTTATTTGGGCGAAGATCTTTCGCCATGAGTGGATGATCTTGAAGCTTTCTTTGCAGATGCCGAAGAGGCCCAAAAATTGCATTTGCTCCTGTTCTCTATCCATTTCTGCTAAAGATGAAGCGGAAATGGAAAGGGGAAATGATCCATTTGGTATATAAAATTTGGTATATAAAAGTGTAAATGTATAATGGGGAAGATGGGTTTTGACTTGGACTTTTCTATGATCAAATTACCCTTAGATATTCGGTGTAATTACAAGTTGTGCCATTTCTACATGAGTAGGACCATGTCGCGGAAATGGCATCATGACAACCTTTGTAAGTAACATGGGACACGGTGGAATACTTTGGAAAGATTAATCACAAATTTCTTTATAACATCATGTAATTACTCATATTACTCATATGTATACAATATTTAATCATTATTCAATATCATAATTTTTAAATAGACATTTTTATTAAGTGGCATTTTCATCTTTACAACTTGTTTCAGGATGACTTGGCATCTTAATGTCTTAGTTATCTGGAACGACATAGATATTCTATGACGTTCAAAATGATTATATTGAATTACCAATTACAACCAAAATAAACATAAAAAATAAATTACTTTTAAACAGATATTTCCTAATAAACTTCAAGAATTGTCTTAAACAAATAAAAAATGATATACTAATATGAAAAGAAAATAAGTTTCTTTCTATAAACCTACAAATTCAAATTTCTATAAATCTAATAATTCAAAATTTATTTGGATAAAATCTCCGATTAGTTATATAAATCAACAAAATGAATAAAGTTCTCAAAAATCAACAAATATAGAAATACGTATTTTTTATCTCCGAAAAAGATTTCGAATGACCGAAAAACAATTCAAGTCATGATACATTGATGAGTTTCGTTGATCGGCTCGTTTTGCATAAATCATGTAAATTTATCCAATTATAAGTCTCGATGATCATTTCATTAGATTAGACAATAATTATATGAATATTCGTATTCATTGCTTCTAAATTTGTACCTCCTATATCATGTCTCGCGTATTCTTCAATTATTTTGGAATAATTTTTTGATATGGGAAAGTATTTAATTGTTTAAAATGTTTAACTATTTCAAAAAAAAAAAAAAAAGTAAGTTACAATTTATGTTGTCAGATTTTATGATGAACATTATAAAATATTGATTTTATATTGTAAATACTGTTATTATCGTATATTTTACCTATGTTTTGCTATAAACTATAGAAATAAAACAAAAAAATATTAAATAATGACGTTGACGATGAAGTCGTCTTTTGGATTGGTTCCACAAATGCCTTCTTCGCGTTGATAGGGCCGGGACGTACACGCCAACGACGCAAAGGAAGCTTCACGTTAGACTTCCGAAATCTAAAGTCTTTCTCCCACTATACGTTGACTAGTCAATGCCAACATTAACATTCATTCCCACGTTCAAAAACCAAATCTACATACTTGAAATATGAAACCAATTGTTTCTTTTTCTTTTGATTATCATCTGGATTTTAAGGGATCTTTTATAAACCACAAATAAAATAAAATTTGTATAAGGAAAATAACGAAAATGTCAAATAAACTACCGTACTAAAAAAATTGAAAGATGTGACACATATTTAATTATTTAAATCAATATTATTAATATCAAAATTGATAGAATTTGTCAACAAAAATTCACAAAATGATCATCACCGATAACAAAACATGATATCATATATGTTGTATCGGTACCTTATAGTTAAGTTTAAGTTATCTCCTTAAAAATGTTCTTTAGTTACTAGTAGCTTCTTGTTTCATGTATATATAAGGTTCTTCCATTTCATTTCTCTTCATCTTGTAATTGAGTTTCAATTATCTAGAGCAATAAAGAGCTTTCAAGTGTGAGTTTCTTTCTTCCTTTCCTTGATTTTGTGTGGTGGTTTAAGTTAGGCTGACTTAGTTTGAGGACTAAGTGTCGAACGGTGAGCTTAAGGAGTTAAGTTCGTGAGAAGTGGTATCAGAGTGAATCAAGTAAAGAAGGTATTGTGGGTGAGATGGAGAAGAATGTTAATGGCAATGTTGGTGTTATGGCAAACGAATAAAATCGAGGACGAGAGGAGACTCGTCAAGGTGTACGCCATGGACGAGGTAAGTCTAAGGATATATGGGAATCCCTATGTGACAATAGTCAATTTCGAGTCAAGTCAAAGTCAAACAAAGTCAACAAGTCAAACCGGACGACTCAATTAGCCCTTGCGTATTAGGGTTTACGTTGTGTATTTATTAAACAATCCATTATTTTAATAAGAAAACATCATTTGAAAAATCCGTGTGATTGAATTTTTCTTAAGCCTTAAATGCGATAAACAATGAACCAAAGCGATAAAACACTAATGCACATTCATCGGGAGTGTGTAAGACCCTAAAACATGACTTAATGGGGTTTACAGACCTTGCATTGCGAAGCCGGACACTCAAAAAGGTCACAAACGAAACCTCTCTCAATCGTTTTCACTCTATCTCTTTCTATTTGAAATCTCTCCCAAATCTCTCTCAATGGTTCCCCTAACTTTTTGAAGTCATTCGGGTCATTCCGACCCTTAACCGGGTCAAAAATCGCTTAAAACGTAGTTAGAACGGGTAAAATACCCTAACAGACCCGAAACCCTCTATATAGGGTCGAAGCCTCTTAGGGCTGAAGGTCCTCTTAGGGATCGAAACCAAGAGGACCGAACCAAAGCTGCTAAACGGAAACCAATAGGACCGAACACCAAGCTGTTGAACCGAAAGTCCTCTCGGGCCCGAACCTCGCACAAGACCGAACCCGAAGGTCCTCTCGGGACAGAACCTCCGCTTCGCTTCAGGCTGCTTTCGCTCCATTTAACCTTCGCTCAATCTTCCCTTTTGGACCGAACCTGTGCTTCGCTTCTTGCTGCTTTCGCTTCATTTCGCTTTCGCGCCTAGCCTCAGGAGGACCGAACCTTGGCCAAGACCGAGAGGCCTCGCTGAAAAACTAAGTTTTTGCCGGTTTTCGACTACGACTTCATTTTAGCTTCGTTTTTCATCGTTTTAACGCGGGATTTTCACCCAAAACTTTATTTTAACATATAAGGCCCCCTAATTAATTATTAATCATGTTTTTGGGGATAAAACCTTATCCAAGAAGAGTGGGTGAAGTACAAAGGTTGAGTGTTGATTTTTCTTTATATTATGACACAAGCAACCACCATACCCACTCCATGACTAACCCACACTCCTCCCCACCATACCTTGTCACTTCCTTGTCCTTTTTACCTCTCTCACAAGTTATTCCCACATTTTTAGAGCTACACATTCATCCTCTCTCCTCATTCTCACTCACTTGCTTTCATTTCACCAAAAATTAAACACTTTTCTCTCTCAATCATCTCACCAAGATTTCGAGATTAAAGGGCCTTCTTCTAAATTTTTTACCACTTTTTGGTAAGTATATTCATCCTCCATAGAATTATTTCACTTCCTCTTACTCCAAATCATAGATTTCTTACACAAATTCCATCACATTAATGTTAGATCTTCAAACCTTCAAGGCATCTTCTTAGTGTTCTTGAGTGGAATACTACATTTCTCCATCATCCATCCACTGAAATCACTCAAGGTGAGTTCATACCCCTACATTTTCATATTTTCTTATGTTTTAAGGGGGGGAATACAAGTTAAATCATCAAGAACACAACTAAATATTTCTAACAGCTTACATCAGAAAAGTTGGACTCCATTCACAGACTATTTTGGTCAACTAAAACATTTTTGTTTTCAAAAGTGTACAAGTTGCAAGTATTTCAAGTTCTTAGCTTTAAAATGGCTACTTGCACATCTCCATAAGATGTTTCTACAATTTATGGTGATTTTTTCAATACTGGCTATCATTTCAAGAACCAAACCGGACCAGTCTGTGTTTATGGACGTTTTCACCTAAGTTGGAGGTCACTAAAATCGTGGAAAATGTTATGAACAAACTAGACTCATTAACCAAACTCCCAGAATTTACAGATTCTGATTTGGATCTTTTATGAAGTTTTTATAAATTTTCTAATAACAGTGATCGAAGCTGTTAGTAACAGAAAAATACTAACATATTATTATCACCGTGTAACATGTTGAGCAAGGTATATATCTTATGTGAATGTATGTTATTACAAATGAATGATATTTTATCTTGGTATATGAACATGCATCAGTTAATAAATGGATTTGATATAGATATTCATATGAAATATAAAGGATAACACGATTGTTATAATCAAAGTACACCCATTTTACTCAAACAATTGAATGAACTACGTTGAATATAGTTTACGTACGTTACCATTACTACCCTTGCTTTGATAAACTATAATAGATATGGTTTATGATACATTACATAACATACTCATACAAAAAGTGTACATTTATACAATAAGGGATTTTCATTACATTACACGTAAATTTGTTAAAGACTTTGTGAGACATTCGCTTCACACTTACCATTAAGTCTTGTATTGTAACCAGAGTCTCCTGGAGGGAGAGTGTAACATCCCGGAATCGCAAGAGTAGAGTTGAAGGGCTAAAAGTGTAAGTTTTAGAGGGTGACTCGGCGAGTCCATGGATAGACTCGGCGAGTCAGGTCGCGACTATGGTCGCGTATCAAGTGGCCTACTCGGCGAGTCCAAAGATGGACTCGGCGAGTAGGTGCTGTATGGAGAAAATCCTAATTTTCGGGGTTGAGCCCTATATAAAGAGCATTATACCCCTCCACAGCCTCCCTTATTCCCCCCTTGAGTTCCAGAAACCCTAAATTCGTGGAGAGTTCATTTGTGGAGCAAATTAGAGCTTGGAGAGGTATTGGTTGAAGAAATCTTGAAGGAGAAGTGGCTTGGATCAAAGGGCTTTGCTTGGATTCGAGTTTGGTTGCTATTGAGGCATCTTTTGGAGGTAATACCTTCGTTCTTGGGCTGTATCTTCCTAGTTTCTCATTTTGGGGTTGCGTGGGGTGCTTGGTTGTGTGACATCTTGATGTTTGGGGTATGGATCTGAGGTTGCTACCTCATATCTGGAGTGGGGAAGATCTTAAGAGCATTAAAGCCCCTGTTCTTGTGTTGTTAATAAAGCTACCATGTCCCAAACCTTGGTTTTAAGGTGAATATGGCTTAGATCTCGTTATATTCACGTAAAGTTCGCCACTTTACGTGATGGATGGATTGTAGGAGGTTGGATCTATGTTTTGGATCAATTGCATGGCCTGAGATGCTTCTGTATGGATTCAGACTGGTGGTACTCGACGAGTCACATGGGTGGACTCGACGAGTTGCTTGAAGATGGCCTGGAACTCGACGAGTTGGAAGAACAACTCGGCGAGTAGGTTGAAGATAGCCTTGGACTCGGCGAGTCTTGTCGAGGAAGTCCCAATATTTCTGGTCGAGTCGAGGAATCGGTGAGTCAAGGGATGACTCGGTGAGTTGGGTGCGAGTGGACTCAGAGTTGTTGGACTCGACGAGTCTTGGGGTGACTCGGCGAGTTGGGTCGCTGATTGAAGGATGTTCTGAGCATATGGACTCGGCGAGTCATCGGGTTGACTCGGCGAGTAGGGTCAGTTAGGGGTTGACTTTGACTTGTCCAAGGTTGACCAGTTGTTTTCCAGGGGTATTTTGGTAATTAAGGGTATTTATTGAGTTGTATGTTTTGATGTTCAGTGGAGGAGTTCGTGTCAGAGTTCGGAGCAGCGGGATCTTATCTTTTCAGCCGACAATTTCGAGGTGAGTTATCCTCACTATATCAACAGGGTCTAAGGTACCAAGGCCGGCCCTTTATTGTATTGAGATTCGGTTATGGTTATTATGTTATTGTTTGATGTGTCTGCATCCTGGTAGCTAGGATGGTACATACTAGGAGACCTTGTTAAGGTCAGTTTCCCGATATATAGAGTGATGCTATGCTAGTGACCGGTTAGGTTGGTAACCCGGTTAGGGTAATGATATGCTATGTGATCTGCTTGCTCGGCTTGTTGACTATGACTGTTATATGAATGTATGTTTTGTGCACATGGTTGTTTGGACTGAAGATGGGTTGAGGCGGGTCCTGCTTTGTGATGTAGACCAAGATACCCTGGGCGGACCGGTTGTTCCGAAGGCCCAACAAGCGGTCCGGATAGGCTGTAGGCCCCACGAGGGCGGACCAGACGTGCCGAGGCTCGGAGAGTGGATCAGGCCGATTGAAGGCCCGATGCGGGCGGACCAGTCACACTGTAGACTCGGAGAGTGGACCAGGTGGGTTGAAGGCCCGCTGCGGGCGGACCAACCCCACTGTAGACTCGAAGGACATGAATAGACCTGAAGGATGGATCCGATGGACTGAATGCCAGATACGGCGGACCAGTCACACAGTATACCCGATATGCATGGCTGTTCTATGTTCTGTTATGTTATGTATGTTTTGTATGTTTGGACCGGAAGGTCACAGCCTGGAAGGGCGTATGCGTGGTTGGTATTTTGGGGGTATCTCACTAAGTTTTCGGGCTTACAGTTGTGGTTTAATGTTTTTCAAGTTCTTCAGGAGACCGTGGCAAGGCGAAGGCGCGATCGTACCGCTCCTCATGATTTTGTAGCAATGTGATTATGGGAATACTCTAATAATTTGTATTGAAAACCTTTTTGTAAACATTTTAATGAAAATCAGGTTAAATTGAAAAATTTAAATTTGGTTGTATTTTTCGGATGTTACAGAGAGCGTGATAGTTGTATATAGATCTATATTGGGTTTGAAAAACCCACACCTTAACTGCATGCAACAGTTAGACCGGCAGGTCTGGGGTGATAAATGTCATAAACATTTCCGACGCCTGAAGAACGTCGTTTCAGACCAAGTAGGTCATAGTATGGTTATAATGAACTCACAGAAAGTATTCACAATATAAGAATTTACGGGAATTTCATTTAATTTAAACGTGTTTATGTTGAATTAAACACATATCATTTTCTATTAGTAAGAGAGGTTACTTATACATTATGGTCTTCGGTTATAAGACTACATTACAAAATTTTAAGGAAAATATTGGATTTTTCTGAAACAAACATGACATTTACAAAAGAAAGACTTTTATTAAGTTTGAAAACAAAAGCTTATGAACTCACCAACCTTTGTGTTGACACTTTTTCAAACAACTTGTATTCTCAGGAAATCACTAAACAGATATCAAAGTGCATTTTGAGGATGAGACGTTAAGGCGTCAACATTTCATGTTTTGTTAACATATTGTAATTGATTTGGAAACATGTAACTCATACAATGATGTAACACTTTCAATTATATATATGTTGGTTGTGTTTGCTTAAATTACTATTGCAATTGTGGTTATGATGCTATACATGAAGTCCTCCACCCCCGGACGTTTCCACCATTCTTGGTTTGGGGGTGTGACACCCTAAATAAGAGTCATGGCAAAATTGAGACGGGTATGGAGACGTTGTGCGATAAAATTGAGAATGCACATCAACAAATGGGTGTGATGGCATCAGATAACGAAGAAATGCAAGACAACGTGAAGGGAGTGATAAATTAACTTAGTGGAGATCTACGCAAAGAGATGCACGACTTACAAGAGTTGCTCCTAGGTGAGGTGGCTAAATTGTGTGAGCATGTGCAAGGTGAGATCTCTATTTTGACTCAATAAGTTTTATAACATCAAGTTATTGATGTGTTTACATATTATCAATGCACAACCGACTTATAAACTACAACTCAAATATCTCTATTTCAAGATTATAAGACATTATTGTCTCAGAATTACTCGTGATTAATTCCATGAAGTAACTCTTTGAGCGTGAGTTAATCCAATATGTAAATCTCCATTTCAATGTACTCATGAAAATTATACCAATACCATTGTTATGTCTAAAACTCTGTAGACAATCTATAATTCAGTTCATGACAATCTTAATTCACTACTTACTTCCAAAAGTATAATCGACTGTGGAATTTGAATAATCGTATTATTCGGGAATTAAAACATGCAAAAATGAAACATAAGAATAACCAATTGATAAAGGTAGTAAACAAACTCATAATTAATTCTTTATTATTTAATCACCAAAAGTCAATTACATTTACTTTTTTACAAGTTTCAAACTAACTATCTAACTACTAAAACTAATATCATCTCTTAAACCTATGCTTTTGGCATGTTGAATGTGTTTAGCCCAACTCAAACCCTTCATAAGTGGATCTGTAGGATTCTATTCAGATTAAATTCTCTTCATAGTGAGGTGGACTTCTTCTAATCTATGTCTGATGAAATGGTACTTTCTGTCAATATGTCTTGATCTTCCATTATCTCTTGGTTCCTTTGTCAAGGCAATCGCCCCTATATTATCACATAAAAGTTACATTGACTCCTTAATAGTTGGAACAACTCCAAGATCTCTGATGAAGTTCTTCAACCAAATTTCTTCCTTTGATGCTTCACCCGTCTCTAAGTACTTTGATTCACATGTAGAATCAACCATTGTCTCTTGCTTAGAACTTTTTCCAAGTAGTTGTTCCTCTATTTAAAGTAAACATCGATCCAGAATGACAACGGAAGTTGTCTCGATCTATTTGAAAACTAGTGTCACTATACCTAGTTACTCTTAATGTATCTTTGCCACCAAGTATTAGGACCCAGTCCTTAGTCCTTCGCAGATACTTAAGAATAGCCCTAACTACTATCCAGTGAGCTTTACCTGGATTTCCTTGACAACGATTGACCATGCTTAAAGCAAAGGACATGTCAGCGCGATTACATGTTATAGCATACATGATAGATCCAACGGTGGAAGCGTATGGAATCCTACTCATTTTTGCTATTTCTGCATCGATACTCGGACTTTGAGTCTTACTCAGTTTGGTATTACTCTGGATGGACAGTTCTCCTTTCTTGGAATTTCCCATGCTAAATCGTTTTAGCACCTTTTCCAAATATGTACTTTGACTAAGTCCAATTAGTCTTTTACTCATGTCTCTTAGAATTCTTATCCCCATAATATAAGCAGCCTCACCTAGATCCTTCTCAACCTTGTTGGTTCATCTCTTAGATGTAGCTAGTTTTGGTTTTTTGATATATTTTGGTCTCTTGGGTTGATTCATGTGAGTATAAGCTACTCCAGAAGCCTAGGATAGTAGATCTTGATGTTTTTTAGGCCCCTAATGCATAAAAATGGCATATTAACGGATTTAACTCAACCATGCATGAGAATTTGATGATTTGGGTTATTACAACATGAAAGCTCCTTTATACCATATTAAAATTATCCATGAAGAAAACATAAAGAGTGAACTTGTATGTCAATACAATTGAGTAGTATAGTAAAGGCGAAAGGGCCTCAAAATTTTGGTTCGCTTAGAGCCCTCATATTGGTTGAGTCACTATTATTTATTGTCTGATGGATTTGACACCCATCAGTCGAGCCATGATTTCAGACTTTTCCCAAAAACCTCCAAAACTTGAGATCCTCCAATAGACATTATGATAACTTCTGAAACTGGTTTACATTTGTGGTGTGCTTATAGGGAATAAGTTGATGGTGTTCATTTTGTATATCCCGATAAAGATTTGTTTGTAGGTAAGTGGGATAAACATTATGTTCAAAACGTTATTTGTATCCTTAGGTAGGGATGATCGTGGGACGGAACTAGTACCGACCCGTACTGTTCCCGATTTTCCGAAAACCAATTTTGGTCAAAAGTCAATCCCGAGTACCAAACCGAATTAACATCACTGGTACCGGTACCGGGAATGGTACCGGTACCGGTGGTACCGATTCCCGAATTTCATGTATTTGGAGTATCAAATACCATCCTATATTTTTAAATCTGGTACGGTTCGGTACCGGTTCCGGTACAAGATTGGGATTTGGGACAAACTGCTCATCCTTATCCTTGGGTGCATTATAGGGGCATGCATTAAGAATTAATCTCCTTAAATCGAAGTTATTAAATGTTGGTGGTAATTTGGCTTCTATGCAACCTTTAACTTACTTTATGAGTTATAGTGCAACGTCTTTTCCTTTTACGTATTTGGTGCTTCTTGTAGAAGCTAATATGACTCGTGTGAGAGGATGATAGTTAAGATGCACTTGTCTACATGGAAGGTCAAAATGCTCTCAACGGGTGGTCTTGACTTTGATTAGGTTTGTCTAGCAAAGCTTGGGTATTTATTACATGTATATTTTTAAGATGCCTAGGGGTGTTGGTCGAAGTTTGGAGGCTTGTAGAGGTTGTTTCTTTTGGGGAATAAATACACAAGATAGACATATGAGTTTGGTGAAATGGGACATCATTCTTAATTCTAAACAACATGATGTCTTGGATGTTGGAAGTCTTAAGGTGTGTAATTATACATTTTTGTATAAGTAGAGTTAGCGATTCTTTAATGAGCACAACTCTCTATATAACAGACGTATTAAAGCGTTTTATGATAGGGATGGTGGTTTTGTGTTGGGCTTGCGTTCCTGAGCTGGTAGTGGTATTTGGTCCATAATAATCGATCTATCGTGATAATGGTGTTATTCAAGCGTTAGTGATGCATATAATTTTGGAGGATAGGGCTAATATAGAGTTTGAGATAGATACTTGGTGTGGGAATACTGTGTTGTGGTTCTGCTTTCATATATTGTATGCGCTTTTGAGCAATCGTCAGGGGTTGTTCAAAAACTTGGTAATTTATTAGGGTTGGAGTTTCTCTTAGCGTTTGACAATTACAAGAGGATTCTAATCATTAAAACTCTCGAATTTGCTTTCCATATTGGATTCGGTCCGGTTACAGTCAACACCAGATGATTGGGGTTAGGAGCTAGACCCCTATGGAGGTTTCACAATACGGTTTTCCAGATGTCAGATTAATGTTAGTCTTCTTCCTATAGGTGCTCGTGTTACTTAGTGGAATATGTCGAATCCAATAAAGATTAATATCTTTATTTGGAGGGTTATGTTAGATCATATTCCTACGCGGGTGAATTTATATTTAAGAGATATTGTTCTTTGTTGTGCCGAGTTTGCGGAGAGGACCCCGAAGATGTTAATAACTTATTCTTCAAGTGTTCGTTAGCTAGAGGTGTGAAATCGGGTGGCTGCTTGGGTGGATATCTTTATTCATGAATTTGATTTTGCTGTGTAGATGGCTCAAAAGATTCATTATCGTTCTTCTACTCATATAGTACACACGTGATTTTGGATTCAGTTTTCTCGACAATCATTTGGGTTCTTTCTACATATTGGAACACATTGCTCTTTCGTCATCAAGTATTCCAAAGCATTGCATTTTTTTATAACATTGTTGGTTATTCTTTTAATTGGTTTGTTGTTAAAAACGTTAAGGCTAGAAAGAATCGGAATGCGTTCATTCAATCCAATTTTGTCTTACTATGTACTTTGGTTTTTGCTAGTATCTATAGCTAGCTTGGGTCTTCAATATATTGGTGCCATTCCAAAAATAAATCACACCTAAGTTGAAATGTTGGATTTCATATCCTAATGGTATATACTGAAACTTAAAAGTACATTACTATGATGCTTGGGAATGTAAGTTAAAATGAATGGAACATTGAAAATAAGTATTAAAGTTGACGAAAAATGAGAAATGTCAACAATGCCTTTTGTATAAAGAGGCAAAGTATAATGCTATTTAATGCATAATGTTAAAATGGCTCACCGTCAAGACATGGTGTAACTCCATCACTTCACATGTGTTGATCGGTTTAACAAATGACAAGTTTTTACCTCATTTTCTGTCATAGGCTCTTTTCAGAGCCTAGGAGAGGCACTATTAAGGTTTCTTAACCAATTGGAGCCAAAAAAATCATGGGTTCATCCATTCTTGAAGACACAAATCTATCTTCAAATTAATTTGTGTATTAAAACCGTGAATCATATTTTCAAAAGTAAATGAGGCACAATACGATATACGTCTAGATCACTACTAAAAAATAGCATTAGTGGAAGACAAAATCCGTTATCCTTATCCACTAGTGCATTGAACTGAACTCAAACTTGATATTGTTCTAACTGAACATCTTTTCCACTTAGAGGCTCGTAATCACCGAGATAACTTTCAAGATGGTTGGACAGATCTCCTTTATCGATGTTTTCATGATGATACGATTTGCAAACCAGATAAAGTATCGTTTTGATGACGAGCCCGAAGAGAAAGAATGTTAAAAGCAGTAGGGAACACAAGACACCGAATCCAACCTTCTTCCATGCCTCCATGTTCAACGAGCTTCCGTGAACAACGAATATTTCAAATAAGTACTTTACAAGTATGAAGAACATATTCAACATAAAGAAGATAAGAATGGCAACTCCTTGGTTTCCCTTGATCAGATCGTTGCTCTTCTTCATAGCTTTAAACCCGTACGAGCTCTCAAGAACAGAGACCACGCTCGCCAGTTGCCAAATCACAGTCATGTACACAAACCCAATCAGGTAAATGATCAAGACGACGAACACGACGACAACCGCAACGTTATAAGAAAAGATCACCATAGAGATGAACATTACCAGTATCACGATGAAGTTGTAAACGAAGAAAGCTACAAACATGCATAAAAATGTTACCATGAGTCTTTTCCAGACTTTTGGGACGACGCTCATTACTTTCTTGAAAGTCAACTCTTGGCCGGTGTAGATGGAGGCGATGGTGTAGACGACGGCGGCGGTGGATAGGAGGGATAAGATGAGGAGGATGGTGAAGTAGGCGATTTGGAAGAGTAAGAAAGTTATCCATTCCGATGAGAGTGTGTCGGAGAGCTTGTTGTATGTTCTGGTACCAGGACGTGTAAAGTCTTTTTCGAATTCTGTATGTTTGATGTCTTGAAAGAGTGAATTGGAGATCTCGAGATGACCCAAGAATATGAAGGTTAGAGGAAGAATTAGGGTTAGGGTTATTTGAGTGAAGATCTTTCGCCATGAGTGGATGATCTTGAAGCTTTCTTTGAAGATGCCGAAGAGGCCCAAGAATTGCATTTGCTCTTGTTCTCTATCCATTTCTGTAAAAGATGAAATACGAATGGAAATACAAATGATCCATTTGGTCTATAAAAGCAGAGTGGAGAAGACGAGTTGAGTTGACTTTCTTTAGAAAGTCGTTGCCATAATATATCCAGAACAATGTTTTAATAATGTTTTAATTAAATATTTTGTCTTCTTAAACTCGTTATTTCTAATTAAAATATAGTATTTTCCCTGGTTAAATTTACGTAATACTATTATTATATATTAATCAAGTATAACATGTTTATAAATCAAAGAAATTAAATAATGATGTTGACTGTGAAGTCGTCGCTTGGAGTGGTTCCAGAAATGCCTCCTACGCGTTGATAAGGTCATACACACCAACCACATACCAGGAAGCTTCATGTTAGACGGCCAAGGTCTTATTCGCCACCATATGTTGACTAGTCAATGCCATCGTTAACTAATTTTTTATTGGCATGTTTAAAATCAAAACCACGTAATCTAACCATTAATTTAAACCAATTGTTTTATTTTCCTTCAATCAGAATATCAATTTTAATTCAAAGGATAATGTTCTAACTCAAAAATCGAAAATCATAAAAAATGTCAAATAAACTAGTATACTGAAAATGTTAAAACTTTCTAACAAAAATCATAAAATGGCAGATGCCAGTTAAAGTTTTATAAAATATAAGTATAATGTCTGGACCAAGTTGACGGAGGATATGAAGACTACGTGATCTGGTTAGCTTGCCATTTGGCTTGGGGGGGTTGTTTAGCCATAGTGTAGTGTTCGCCTAGTCATTGTCGTTTAATCAAGGGGAATTGGGCTATTGTCTCCCTGATGAGGTCATGAAAGGAGAAAGCCATTTGGCATACCATCTCCGATACGATGCGATACTAGACACAATCACAAAGGCATTTTCATCCGCCAAATCCATCGCAAACCTCATTCCCGTATTTCAACATAAAATAATCCGTTGGAAAAACCGCATTGGTAATTTTGTGACGGATTTCCCATTGATTTTGTGACAAATTTCCAATAAAGTTTTCTGATTAGTATGTGATTCTAACGTAAATTGGACTGTCACAAATTAACAATAGATATTCTTATGACATATTAGGAATGGATTTTGTTTTGGGACAATTTTTGGAGAGAATTTAAATCTAATTTATTGATAGAATTCCGTCGATATCTGTCGCTAAAATAACAGTTTAAAAACAGTAAAAAACCATTAAAATCCATATTTTTTCTTTATAAAATAAAAATAATGTAATACAATAATACCCTGATCAAAATTTACAAATTTAACCGCAAATATAATAAACCACATATATAAATTTGTCCAATATGTGTTCGACGAAGGTTCTTAAAATTAGGGATGAGCAAAAGGACTGAACCGGACCGGAACCGGGAACCGGCTTCGGCTAAAATCAAGAACCTAACCGGCCCTGCGGTTCTACCGGTTCCGATTCTACTGGTTCCTACCGGTTCTTGTGGTGTCTTCAAATGTTGGAACCGGTCCTCGAAAAATAGCATTATACGGTTCCGGTTACATCGGTTCCAGTTCCTACCGGTTTCCAATTCCAAAAATCCACAAAAATAACGTCTCGTTCCCGGCCCGACCGGTTCCATCGGGTTCCGGTTCCGGTTGCGGTACCGGTACCGGTTCCCCGGTCCATATGTTCATCCCTACTTAAAATCGTGACCTTAGTTGTATGATTGTGATCAATACTATAATTGTTTTTGGGTATGATCGAAATACTATAATTGTATAATCGATTCTTGTGCTAACTAAGTGAATCAAATATAAATCCTACAAAACTCATTTTAAATTGTTTATTGGTAAATGATGTATTATAGGTGTATTTTCACGTTTTAAACTTTTTATTGTTAAATGAATGGTTAACCGTCGAATATTTATTTTTTATGTTTTAAACTACTTTTAGGATGATTTTATTATTCTTATTAGATCTTACTATCAAGATTTTGCAAAGCAAAAAACAATATCATATAGGATCCCGATATTTGCAATATTGTATCCGACAAACATAATAAAAATGAATATTAAAAGGGTGTCTAATACAACAAAAATAAAACTAGGATAAGTATAACGTCCCACTTTTCAACCAATTTAAAAAAAAAAAAAATCAAAAATTTCCAAAACTTCTTCATAAAAAGATCAAAGTAATAAATTGTTTAAAAAAAACATCATCAAATCAAGTATCAATGTATCAACATCCTATAATGGGAAAAATAAGTACGTAAATCATCATAGTCGGCAAAAATCTAGAAACATGATCATTTGCGATGCATGTATAGTGCAATCAAGCTGGATCCCTCCTACGATCAGAAGAATTATCTAAAAGCATTTAATGTGCATCTATAAACCAAAGTTTAGCGAGTTCCCCAAAATACCACATACTACATTACATATATAATGTATACATACAAGGCTCATAGTCAACACCTAAATGGGCTTATAGGCATAAGTCATCATCTCAAAGACTTGTAGAACTTTTAACCATCATTAGTTTATAGTCAACACATCTATGGGCCTATAAACTCAATGTCATCATCCTAAAGATATGTTGAACTTCCAGCTATCTATCATAATAGCATACGGTCTTACAACCAACTTCCCTTAGGATCCAACACATAATCGCATAAGATCTTACAACCAACTTCCCTTAGGATCCAATACATAACAAGTACATAGACTAACCAACCAACTATACAATTGTTAAATTAAAGTGTCTAAGTTAATAGTTAAATTGGTGTATACTTGTAATTGGAAGCAAAGTCCTTTTTATGTTGCCTTCATAATAAGAAATAGTTAGAAATGGTATTAGGAGAGAAATATAATTTATTATATTATTATATGATTAATAAACTAATTGAAAATTATGAAAATGATTTGTTAATATATTATTTAGAAATAGATAATTAGTTTGTTAATTTATTACATGATTAATAAATTATATGAGGTCAAATATTAAAATAATTGTTTTTTTAATTTATATAATTAATAAATTAATATAAAACTAATTAGAATTGATTAATTATTAATTAGAATTGATCTGAAATTAATTTGATACCTCCACTAATCAAAATAAAAGAAAAGAAACAAAAAGAGGAAAATGAGAGGAGCATTTTTCTTTTTTGTTGCACAACAACTCACACACAAAAGAAAAGAAGTAAAGCAAAATTTGAAGTGGAATATCTAATTTATGAATGATCTTAAATTTGGGGCTAGGCTAAGAATATTTTTGGGCTAAGGTTTATCGATCAAATTTATTATATATTTGACTTTTTTTTTTGGAAGCTAAGTCTTAAATCTTTCTAAAAGTAACAACTACATATAGTTTGTTGAAAAAGTATAAGCATTAAGGTCTTGTTCTCGAGTTTTTTCATTGAAGGAAAGGGATGAACGGGAATGAAATGAAAGTAAATGGAACAATGGTGTTCTTGAGTCACACAGGGAAATGGAATGGAACAGAGGGATATGAGCTTTTTTTTATTTTTTTATTTTTTATTTATTTATTTTTTTGTCTTCCCCTCCTAACCCTCCCAAAAGTAGGAGAGTGAAAAAAACATATATTTTGTTTTCATTCCCTTCCCTTCCATCTCATAAAAAAACTCAATAACATATTTCCTGATATATTTTCATCATCTTTTGTTACACTCTTAAAAAAAACTCAAATATATAATGCATATCATCCTTACCAAATAACTCTCTCTCTCTCTCTCTCTCTCTCTATATATATATATATATATATATATATATATATATATATATATATATATATATATATATATATATATATATATAAATTATATTAACAAGGATAAGTTTCTGTATTAATATTGTTAGATTCACATTTCAAAAGTGATATGCATTTAGGGGTGTAAACGAGCCGAGCCGAGCCCGAGCCTGACAAAGCTCGAGCTCGGCTCGTTTAATTTGAGGAAGCTCGAGCTCGGTTCATGAACAATTTAGTGAGCTCACGAGCCTAATCGAGCCTAAACGAGCCTCTATGTGTGTGTGTGTGTTTGTGTATGTATGTATGTGTGTGTGTGTGTGTATATATATATATATATATATATATATATATATATATATATATATATATATATATATATATATATATATATATATATATAGGCTCGTTTAGGCTCGCGAGCCCATTAATTGAAGCTCGGCTCGAGCTCATTTAATAAACGAGCCTCATATTTAGGCTCGAGCTCGGCTCGGGCTCGTTTAATTCGATCTCGAGTCGAGCTTTAAACGAGTCGATCCCGAGTAGCTCACGAGTAGCTCGGCTCACTTACACCCCTATATGCATTAACAAATTGACTTATATAGTTAATTTTATCATATGTGTAATTTTTTTAAACAAATATATGAATTTTTTTCATTTAAAAAAGTTGGCAACTAACCAAGGAATATTTTTATTTTTATTTTTATTTTTATTTTGTGTGTTAAAACATAGTAATAAAAACCTCTATCGATAATGGAAGAATACGTCTGATGAGCATGTTCTAGTGGGTACTAATAAACAAACCACAGGTGTTTGGATTTTTTTGCAACTATAGGGTATTCTATGTACAATCTGAAAGTTGAGGGTTTAAATCTGGAAGAATGACTTAATGTTGTGAACATGATCCCTCTCTTCTCGCTGCCTACTCACGCTTCAGTTTACAGTCTCTCTCCGTTCTCTCCGCCGTACCTCTCACGACTGACATCAAAAACCATCGGAACCCGCCGTTGAGCCTGCCAAGGTCGCCTTCTCCTATTACTCCGTCGATTCCACCAAGCTTCTTCACTCCTCCCTCTCCTTAAAGCGTATGTCCTCCGCATTCCACTTTTTAATTAGATAGCCTCGTCATAAATTGTGCATTTTTTATTGTTATCTAATGTTGTTTACATTATATGTACCATCTCTAATGTATTAATTTGATTGCTGAGATGCACTTCGGTTTTGAAAATTAGGGTTATGGATACTTTTGGGGGTTTATGGAATTCGCATCGAAGGTTTTTATAAATTCGTCTACTTTAGGGGTTTTAATCTGTTTTAGTTTAACACTATTTGGTTGGTTGAGTGATTATATGGTACCTTACATAGAACATGGCTTGCAATATGTTTTCTTTCATATATGATTGCAACTACTGCGCCAAATTTAGGGTTTTTTGGCACCCAAACATGTGGATTTTCTGTTCATTAAAACCTTACAATGTTGCTTTCTTAGATTGCAGGAGGGGAAAAGAAATCCGATTGAAAATTGAAGCTGCCAAACAATGGTAGCTAAGAAAGGTGTAAAAGGAGGAGCAGCAGAAGATGGTGTAGATGATTTGCCACGAGTTCCATTGCAAGCCATTCTTTTAGCTGACAGCTTCACCACAAAGTTCCGACCTATTACCCTTGAATGTCCAAAAGTTCTTTTACCATTAGTCAACACCCCCATGATTGATTACACATTAGCATGGCTTGAATCTGCTGATGTTGAAGAGGTTTTTGTGTTTTGCTGTTCACATTCCAAGCAAATAATCAACTATTTAGACAAGTCCAAATGGGTTAATCAACCAAACTTTTCAGTCACAACAATCGAATCCCACAATTGCATTAGTGCTGGTGATGCTTTACGTTTAATATACGAACGTAATGTGATTCAAGGTGATTTCATTCTTGTTAGTGGAGACACAGTCAGCAACATGATGCTCACACAAGCCCTTCAAGAACACAAAGAGAGAAGACAAAAGGACAACAATGCTGTCATGACAATGGTCATCAAGCAATCAAAACCTTCTCAAGTTACACGCCAAACACGTCTTGGAACAGACGAATTAATCATGGCCATTGATCCTGCTACAAAGCAACTCCTGTTCTATGAAGACAAAGCAGATGATCGCAAAGGATCCTTAACTCTTGATAAGTCATTTCTTGCTCAAAACCCTTCTTTATCTTTACACAATGATAAACAAGATTGTTACATAGACATATGCTCACCAGAAGTCCTTAGTCTTTTCACTGACAATTTTGATTACCAACACCTTCGTCGCCACTTTGTGAAAGGTTTACTTGTTGATGACATCATGGGTTACAAAATCTTCACTCATGAAATCCATTCAAGTTATGCTGCTCGAATTGATAACTTTAGAAGCTATGACTCCATAAGTAAAGACATAATTCAAAGGTGGACATACCCTTTAGTGCCAGATGTTCAGTTTTCAATCAACAATGCCACCAAACTTGAGAGACACGGGATTTATCGCGCATCCAACATAACACAGTCTCGTTCTTCACAAGTGGGACCCTTTACATATATCGGGAAAGACACCTTTATTGGAAACAACACAATAATTTCAAATTCGGTTGTTGGGGATGGGTGTAAAATCGGTTCTAATGTTGCCATTGATGGATGCTATATATGGAATAATGTAACAATACAAGATGGATGCAAACTAAGACATGCAATATTATGTGATGGAGTTGTGATGAAGTCAGGGGCAGTTTTGGAACCTGGTGTTGTTTTGTCTTATAAAGTTGTTGTGGGACAAGAATTTGTTGTCCCGAGTTACTCAAAAGTTTCTTTACTTCCACAACCAGTGAAACAAGATAGTGATGAGGAGCTTGAATATGCTGATAGTAATAGTGGGATCATAGAAACAACAAACACCCTTGAAAATGGTGATTCAACAAATGATTGTGTTGTATCTGAGATTGGTAAAAATGGGCGTGGTTTCATTTGGTCAATGAGTGAAGTTGACCATGAAGAAGAATGGAGACATTCGGTTGCACCAATACCTGATTCTAAACTTATCGAGCTTACCCAAGCGGTTTATGATGATCTTGAAGCTTTAATCCAAGATGACTCTTTTCTTCCACTTTCTGATGTTAGAGAATCCGATACTGAAACTGATGATGATAATAGAGATGAGTCACAGTACTTTGAGAAAGAGGTTGAAGCGACATTCTTGAGGGGGGTTAATGAAAATGTGAAAGATGACCATATTATCCTTGAAGTGAACTCACTTCGGTTGTCATACAATATGGCTCTTGAGAATTGTGCTAGTGCTTTGTTTTATTCCATGATGAAATTGGCGCTTGATGTTTCACGTAATACTGGTAAAGATTTGGTGAAGAGCACAAATGATGTGATTTCTCAATGGGGGAAGTTGTTGAAACCTTATTTAAATGGTATTGATGATGAAATTGAAGTGATATTGAAATTTGAAGAAATGTGTTTGGAGTCAGGGAAGGAGTTTGCAATACTGTTTGTGCAGATTTTGCATGTTTTGTATGATAAAGATATAATTCAAGAGGAGGCGATTCTTAATTGGGCAAGTGAGAAAGAAGATGCAGATGAATCGGATAAAATATTCGTTAAGCAATCGGAGAAGTTTATTCAGTGGCTGAATGAGGCGTCTGAAGAAGAGGATTGAAAAAGTCAAGGTCATAAATTCGCATATTTTACATATTTGCCCCTTAGGTTTGTTTTTTATGCAGGACAAGACAAGTATATGACCTTGACTGATTTCATGTTTGTGAAAAAGACATGAATACCCTCTTCTCCTCATCCTGTGTAACAAATGCAGCTTTATATATATAAAGCTGGCTTGATATAAAGTTTTTTCTTTTTTCTTTGTGCAAATTTGTTTTGAACAGGTTGAATGAAGGAGGTGTAGAAGTGAAGAAAAACATGGTTGGTTGTTGAGTCTACCAATGAGTTGGTTTTTTGGGTTGTTGAAATCTATGTTTGTGCTTACATTTTGGATGATTTAAGATTTAAACATAGATTTAGATTTTGGTAGAAATTTAGGTAAGATTGATGATATCATACGGTTATTTAATTCCTATCATGGGAGAGTGAGTTTGTCCTTGCTATTTTGTGTCAACTGGGATATTTATTTTTGCAAGTATTTATTTTTGCAAGTATGTTGATCTTCATGGGTATGATCTCTTAGCTTCTATTGATTGATGGCAGTAATGGATCCAAATATTTGTTTCAATAATTAAAGATTAACACATAGATGCAAGAAATATGAAACTTAAAAAGCGCCTAATATCGCATTCCCAACAAATTTTGTGTTATGGGTTTTCATATTTTATTATCTCAAATTTAAATCCCTAATTCACATTCCAGTTTCGTTTGTCGGGTATTCATTCTTATTATGTAATCGTATTTTTTTATTTCTTGTTTTTTGTATGAAAATGGTATCAAAATTCAAAACAATCCCGTCAATCGAGTAATGGGGGTTAGTGTCCTCTTCAACATGGTTAGAAATGTGTTTCATTGAAAAGTCGTGTAGTACAACAAAAGAAGCAGCATACCCAAGAAAATCCTATATTACTTGGTTGGAAATGTGTTTCAATCGAGTAATGGGGGTTAGTGTCCTCTTCAATTATGTGGTATTTGACAACATATTGGTTCGTGAATGGAGGACAGAGCTCGTGATTCAAGAAACGTTGTCATTTACAACATGAGATACCTAATCCAATAAACACTTCATTTGATGTATCGTCAATAAGTTATTCAAATCTCTTTCGCAAAAGAAAAAAAGTTATTCAAACCCTTATACGAGATGCTATTAAAATATGGAGTTAGCAAAAGCCAATATGCAAGAAGGATTTTCAAAATTAGACACCAGATTGTCAATAATTTGTGATGTTCACATTTGATTAATATAATTAGTACTTTGAAGTTTGAATTTTAGAAAACAGAGTTTTTAGTATATAATTTGACAATACTTTCGAAAATAATGTCACAAGAAGATGATTATCTTAATTTATGGGGAGGGATAGTGGAGGGTTGGTGTGTGTCAATTGGGAGTTGGAATGGATAATAAGTTTATTGTGTAATAAGCTAGAATTAAAAACATTGTAACACAAAAAGAAGACACCTACTTAGGTATGGTCAGGTAAACCTGCGTATTATTTTTGCTTAAAGTTTTTAGATGTTCCACATACACTAAATTCGATAATGGAAAGTTGAAACCTTGAGCATTCGAAATGTGTATTTCTAAGGTTCAAAGTTTGAGTGACATGTTTCAAGTTGTGGAGTCCAAAGACGCGTAAAGTCATTGTTAGTAGAGATGTTACTTTTGATGAAAATATACGCTTCATAGATAGTCCAATTCCAAGCCACAAGAGAATGATGTGGATGAAAAGAATGATGAGTCCTCAAATTCAGGTGGAGCTTCCTACTACACACACCAATACAACATTATTCTTCTTCTGATGGTGAAGATGAAGGTGGTTCGTAATCAAATACATCACCACTTCAATCCATTCATGCATTGCAAGAAATCGAGAAAGGAAACAAATTGTACCTCCTATGAGATATGTTACTGATATGGTTGCATATGCATTGAATGTTGCATCGGATATGAGTAGGTTGATGAGCCCTCAACTTATAGTGGAGCAAATAATTCAGAGGATGCGGATAAGTGGATTGTTCTTGTGCATGATCAGTACTTAGGATCTTGTTCATGTACTTAAGGTTAAGAAGGTTGTTTGATGCAAATGGGTTTATAAAAAGGAAGGATGGAATATTTCAAGGCACAACTTATAGCAAATGGGCGTAGTCAAGTTTTGGTATCGACTTTACTGATGTATTCTTTACCATCGTCAATCATACTTCTAATTGTTAATGTGTGGTGTTTAGTCTATTCTACACAAAATTTACCTCATATATATATATATATATATATATATATATATATATATATATATATATATATATATATATATATATATATATATATATATATATATATATTTGAACCGGCAAATTTATTAAATAATCCTGCCGCCTAGCAAGTTACTAGACGGAGGGCAGGAGAAACAACAAAAGTACAACTTACACTACATCCCATCTAACTTTCTCACGCACAACTTAATGGACATGAAATATATAAAAGTCAATTAATTAACAAATAATGAAATGCATTATTACATTCTTATATAATATATTACAAAATTTGATTAATACTTTTAACTTGGAAAATAAAGTTTTCAATATATAATTTGACAATGTTTCTTATATACTTTAGACAAATTGCAATAAATTCATTAAATTAGTGGAAAATTTTGATTTGGACAATATATTTTTTTTCTCCCAGTTAAATCACTATATTTACAATTTTATTATAATATCAACCAACTGATTGGTTCTCATGTTCTCCGGGTAATCATTCTTCCCAAATTGCAATAAAGTCAGTAAGTTTATCAAAATTTCGATTTTAACAATGTGTTTTGTTTTTCTCAATCATGTTATTACATTTACAATTTTGTTGCAATGTCAACCAATTAACTAGTTACCATTGATCTAGCAAGTTACCAAATAAATGACAAGTCAATATTGTGATGTGGAAGTCACGTCGGATCTTATGTGGCAGAATTAAGTTTCAAATATAGGGTGTGCATCGAACCTAGTTTCAAATATCTGCTTGTCTTCTTCTAGTCTTCTCATCAAAGTATTTCTTTGCAAATGATGTCTGAAGGTCGATCCAGTGGTTCAAACTCACTTAAAAGTCAGTGAAAGGGTTGTACTCACCCTTTCAGGAAATGTTATTGGTTTAGAAGCTCAATTTGTACAATAAGTAAATGAAAACCCCTACAAGGTGGATCCGAGAGATGCTTAGTAAGTTTGAACCACTAGATTAACATTATCAGGGTCTTCATTTAATTGTTTTATAAATCAAGCTTCTAAACCACAATATCATCCACTGAAAAGTGTAACTAAGTCTTTTTTGTTGACTTGTAAGTGAATTTGAACAATTGGACCGACCTTTCAGACGTCAATTGTGAAGAAGAACTCTGACAAGAAGAAGAAGATAAGAAGATGTGTGATGGATTCGATGGAAATCCTATATTGAAACTCAATCCTGCTGCATAAGATCTGACGTGATTTTCACATCACAATATTGTCATGTTATTTATTTGGTAATGTGTTAGATCGATGGTAACCAATCAATTGGTTCACATTGCAACAAAATTATAAATGTAATGATATAATTGAAAAAAAACAAGGTGTCAAAATAAAAATTAAAAAAAAAAATTGGTAGACTTAATGATTTTATTGCAATTTACGAAGATTTGTTATAGGGAGAACAAAAAGAACTCTTATTTTGATTCATATTGTAACAAAATTGTAAATAAAATGAATTAGTTCACTTAGTGACTTCATTGCAATTTACCCGATACTTTTAAAAAAAGAATGGTACTTTCAAGATCACAAAAATTCTCATCCATGATTTTGCTATTTCGCTTTGTTTCAATCATCTTGCTGACTATCTTTCAAACCCCAAAGTGTTATTATATTTTTCAAGCATGTCGATCATGGGTTGCTTCAAAATTCAAAACTAAAATATAATGTTTTCAATGGCACGTTTATACAACAAGATCATGTATACAGTATACTATCATCTGTATGTTGCCTCCCTCTATACAACCCTAAAAGAATCCGCTATCTTTTTCAGGTCCTTGTTGTGCCTCTTCCATTGTAGACCTGCAAAGATTAAGTAATTAACACGTTAATGAATGTAAGCAATCTTTCAAGATTCAAAACTTATATGGATTTCATTTTCATTACCATTTGCAAGAACATTGAACAAATAGAGACGATTTCCAGCAGCAGTGGCTGTGATCAAACAGTGTGGTGGTTCTAACTCGAACTGATAATACTTTCTTCCTGAATATTCTTTAACTTGACTGCTCACCACTTTACCTTCTACATTCTCTCCAATTACTTCTGGTCCAAATGCACTGATCACTTTCTCTGGAGTTCCGATCTTCTCTATCCTGGCATCATCCTCTAGATCTATGTATTAAATGACGTAATAGAATGTTTAGTTATGCAGAAAAAACGATAAGTTTATTTTTTTTGAAGGGTGAACTCACAATCTGCGAATCTGAGAACTGGTGCAACGACGACGAACAGGCGTCCGTCACTTGGGCTACTGAATCTCAGATCAATCTCCGTTCCTCCAAGATCAGCTATCGATACTGGTGTCTGGAAAAGATGATAGACAAATCACCAAACCGTTGCTGATTTCTTAACGTTATCGAATGATTCAGAAGGGATGATAATCAATTGTTACCTCTTCCCAACCATCAGGCACTGAAAAGGCGTACGGAATGATCGGACTCCAGCCAACTCCATGGCCGCCGGACTTCTCATCTGGTCGGCGGTAAGTCCTCCAACCTGTCTGATCATGTTTTAACATCGTGAAGATGAATAACAAAATTGATTAAGAATATATGATTGATGATTTTGGTATAATTGTAAGAGTTTTCATATTCCCTAATTGATTGTGTATCTAGGATTAAAAGGGGACAAACCTTGTTCATTAGGTTCAGATAAGCCTGGAATTCTACCGGCTAAAAGTCCTTGCTTGACGACGGCCAATCCCTCTTTAGGGAATCCTAATATTGCTGAAGACACCAATGAAGCTCCAGATACGATTGCTGTTCTTCTTCTCAAAACCTCACACCCGTTTTCTTCTGAACTGATTCTTTCAGGGGAGGAGGAACTAGAAGCAACAACAGGAAGGTTTTGGTTCCTGGTTTTTAATGGAAACCCGAAACTTGTAAATCCAATTGTGCCCATCTTTCGAAGGGCTTCTGGTAGAATGATATCGTAAAAAAGATTGAGGGTGTTTCCTTTTTAGTCTGTAGAATGTAGATCTTCTTCTTCTTCAACAACTTATGCACAATGTTTGATAGTTTGTATTTTGGTAGTTTACTGTATGTTCTATTTTCATGGTGGGAATTCACTTATCTGAAAATGGTCACCATCTGGCTTCGAATTGGCCACGTCTTCAAGTACAAGACTCGTGTTCTATGTGTTTTTTAATTTTTTTTTTTGTTTATATAATCGCATATTTTGCAAAAAGATATTAGTAAAATAATAAATTTAAAAGCCTGCCTGGCAAAACGTAACTTTTCTGAAATCTCATAATGCATTGATTAATTTTCCTCATTTGGGTGCAATTTGTATAACTATTACATGAGAGAAATACCATATTATGTTAATTAAAGCTAATCACAAAAATTACAAAAAATTGAAACCACCTCTTCAACTTTAATTAC
This sequence comes from Lactuca saligna, assembly GCF_052625555.1. Classification (NCBI taxonomy): domain Eukaryota; kingdom Viridiplantae; phylum Streptophyta; class Magnoliopsida; order Asterales; family Asteraceae; genus Lactuca; species Lactuca saligna. The sequence continues at coordinate 153,578,341 of NC_136422.1, forward strand.
AAAATAACAACGTATAGGTCAACATAACAACTCAAGTCTTAGCAACCTCAAACAAATAAATAGATAAATTGACCCAAACTCAATTGTCATCTTGTAACTATAATACAACAAACCAATCAAAATTTCCATTATATCGAGGAATTGTTGTAATTCTTCCTAAATAGCCATATCATTTACATCACCATGACTAGCTTCTCATATCACATTAAAACTACAACTCTTGTATTCTATGAATCCTCTCCATTTTTTCAAAGTTTTAAGGCAAAGGCATGGGTGGTTTCCATTTGTAGAATTCCACCAAATCTCTATTAACTATCGATCCATTATGCAGCCAAAATGTTTCACTTGACTGATGAAATTGTCTTGTTTTCCTTTGAAGCTCCCACAATATCCCACTAAAAGCAGAACACGCCTCCGAATCAGGACCATATACCCATAAACATCTCAACTTTCTTCCTCGAGCAATCATCTCCTCTATCCGTTTATCTAACAACACCATAACCAAAAAGGTCAACAACTATACCAAAAAGTCAACATACTTAATGCCAATTTAAGGGATCATGTCATAACATCAAACAAACCTGGTATGGACTCCAAATACTCCAAAAGCTGAACACCAATTCTTGAAGATGGCCATTTGATTGATACTTGGGAGTAGTCAACAACATTCTGAAATGGTAACTCTGCATGATCTGATAACAGCACAGGCACACACTCCTGTTTTTCATTAAAAAAAAAAAATTCAATTATTCAACAAACCCTCATTTTGCAAGTTTAATAAAAACACATACCACAAAAAAGGACTCATAAAAGCGAAGAGTCCAAGATGACTCCCCACGTGGGGCCAAACAAAACTTAGCATTCCGCAGGTGTAGAAAGTAATCGGCCTTCCCCAATTTTTCAGGACCGCTAAACTTCAACTCTGGAGATTCCAACTGTAGAAAACAGACAGTTTCAGTGACAGTGACAGTGACAGAGACAGAGGAAAAAGTAAGTAAATACCTTATGTGGGAATTGTTTAGCAAGATCAATTAATTGAAGACGGCCTGATTTTCCTTGTGCACGACCTAAGTAGTTTGCCAAGTATTTTCTTTTTGATAATGGCAAGGGTTCTACCAGCCTTACCCCATGAGTTGTCATTCCATCATCAACATTTCCAGGGATAATTATGTCTTTCCATGTATTGAAGGCACTTGTGTCTCGCTTATCTGTCCTGTCTCCCTGTTTATTATGCAAACATTTTTTTTACTCCAATATAAATCAAGAAAACACCTTATGCAAGTCTTATTTTGTATTCACTAACCTCAGGAGTTAGGATTATTGAGCGGTTTATGTAGGTAGCCCATGATTTGAATAGGTGGGCCCCTGCACCACTGACAGATAGTAATAGTATCATAGTAGTAATTGTAAGTCATCATACTTATGTTATAAAAACTGACAACAAGAATAATAATTGATGAAATTGGTTATAATTGTAAGTAATCAGACCTTGGAAACACAAATATGTGGTTGCGACCACCTGATAACCTGAAATATGGCATTTGGCTTAATACCTGAGAGCAAGAGGGTGCTAAATTAGAAATCTTTTAACTTAACTATTTCTAAATTAAAGTACAATTTCTTATGATATACCTTAACATAAGTTTGGTTTATCTCTTTATCATTAAGACCACCCATCATCCGAACACATTTAACATAAGATGGTACGAAGAACAGATCAGCTTCTGCTTTCTTGTGTGTACGAAACCTTGATTTAAGTAGAAGCTTGTGGATCTTGACCTATAATTTCATGTCAGTGTCAAAAGACAAGAACTTAGTATACCCTTCAAACAAAAATAGGATACAGAACACTTAACATTATCAATTTATATAAATGTGCAATCTTTCAAGAACATGGTTTTAATCACAATAAGATAATCCTGTTCTATGTCAAATCTGATAGAAAAATAAAAACTGGACTGGTTATCTGATGCAAAGGATAAAATTCATGTGAAACTCTACCAAAATACAAGAATGCTATAACTGTGACCAGATGTGCTTGTAAAAACCTGATGAAGGAAGGTTATCTTCAAATTTACAAACTAATTTCATCAGTTCAGAATGGTAACTTGTTATATGCAATTCAAATTGAGTTCGCATCCTATACATCGTCGCCAGATTAAATTGATGTTTCAGCTTTTGATCAGGGCAGAAGTGAATCATGTAAAACAACAACTAATCCCAATAAACCAGTAACATATAATTTCGGCAAATCGACTATAGTTGAAGAACAGATTAGCACCCTTCATTCAATAAGTTGCACAAGTAAGATGAAATTGACGATCTATAGGTTCCATGAACTCTGGTAAACACGAAAAAAGGGAAATTGAATTACCTGAGTACCCCATTGGCCCTTGAGGCAAGAATCGGCCGAAATCGTTCCATCACGACCATACAAGAGCTGTTTTAGGCCGTCGATCTCATTCTCATCATAGATGTAGATTTTGAGGGAGATGTAGGACCCATATCCGCGGCGAGGCCACCGTACTGAACCCTCATCTTCTGAGAAACGTATAATGTTGGATTCATATCCATTGCCATCGAAGGATGAAGAGGAAGAAATGGAGGAGGGGAATGATTGGTCTAAGAGTCTGGTGGCGAAAAAGGTAACGGCGATGAGGGCTAGGGCTCCGATCTGGTGTGAGCGAGTGCAGGGTGTTGAGGAAGGAGGTCCGAACACTCTGCTCTTGATGTTGACTGTGCTGCCCATTGCTTTGTTCGACTATCAGTAGCAGGAAGTTAAGCGACTCATACTGTGTCTGGGAGTGAGAGATTTGGAGGAAGAAGGAAACGACGACGTCGTTCTCTTTTATTGATGTTTAATCACAAGAATGAGTTAATAAGAAAATAATAAATTTCAACACTGTATTATTAACAGTATTAAGCAATCTAACCACAATTTAATATGTATTTGAAGAAAAGTAATTAAAAAGAATTATTTTGTTAAAAATAACCACTTAGTACGGAATTGTCAATCGATATTTTGAAAAAACACATTTTCAGATTGACATTTCGGAGTAACATTCTCGATTTCATACAATATTTTTGGATTTCGATAAAAACTTTGGAATTTCAAGAACAAGTCCAAATCTGATGAACAATTCTGAAATTTCAAGAAAAAAATTAATCTTTTACTTAAATCTAACAAAAAGTTCAACAAACATAGTTAATATGATCTATATACGAGATTAATGTATAAAATCAAGCATTTGACTAAAAATCAATGACATTGAACACTTCGAAGGACATTTCCGACATAAATAGAGATATTTCTTTTGAAAAAATAAAACCAAAAATGAATTATGTCCGGAATATAGTATTTGGGAGTAAATGGTCATTTTTCAAAAACTGAAAAAAATAATTATAAAAAAAAATAAATAAAAACTCATTTATAATAGTTAGTTTACTCAGTTCCCTTATTTTTTTTACTACAAACACACACCCACTAATCATACTACTAATTCCACTTCTTTTGTCCACATGAGACTTGAAACCTCGATCGTTTAAAAAATAAACATTGTTCCAATACTTTTGATATTGTTAGGCTACAAACCATTTGGTATCTCATGCACGTATTTAATTACTTAGAACCAAGGGAATCTATCTTTCCCAGCCATACCAAGTCTCAACCCTCTTGTCACTTATTTGTCACATTCGTTTTTCTCTTTCTTCTTAATCTATCTTTCACAACCCTCAATACAAGGATTCCATATTTCCTAACCCGCTCTCAACGTACAAATACTAAAACATGTGGTACAAATCACCATTTGGCTAAACCCGCACCATTACGGCCCCCACTTTCACGGAATGGCGCTACCCGTACCCACGGTATTGAGCCCACCAATGGCTACCATTCTCCATGTTTGCTCATACTTTGTGCACCCTTATGTTTTTTTGGCACATAATCATTAAAATTGTTTACCATGAATCCCTTATATTTGTGTATCTCTTCCAAAAAAAATCCAACAAACCAGGAAATCCGAAGAAAAAAAAAACAAGAAACGATTTATGGGTTTGACTCATCAGAAACGAAATCAAACACCTAAAAAATGATTTCTTCCAAAAAGGTTTTCATGTCCTTCGATTTTTTAACATCACAAAAATCAGATTTTGATGAACACCCACGAACGATTTCATATTCTTCAGAGTTTTCTATGTGTTCGTTTGTGTGTATGTGCTTTTGAAAATAAAACCCAAAAACGGTTTTTGAGTTTGACTTGTTGGAAGTATGCCCAATGTCATAAGTTAGTGATATTTTTAGAAATAGCATGGTCCTTTTAGGTTACACGAAGATATGATTTACGAATAAAATGATAAAAGGAAAATTAGAGGGACTAGTTTATTATCTTGTCACCTTATGTCTAGTTAATTAGAAACTAAATGAAGGGTCTAAGTGTAATTATGCTTGGTTTGAAACTTTGAATTGGTAAGTATTTATCCCTTGGATTAACATATAAGTATACCAATTAAAATAGATAAATAGCAATCTAACCAATAGAGCAGTTCCTTAAGACTTGAGAACTGGACATATTATTTTTCCCTCTCATTCTCATGTTTTCTCTTGCTCTCTCTCTCTCTCTCTCTCTCTCTCTCTCTCTCTCTCTCTCTCCCTCTCTCATATCCAAGTTAGGGTTTGTGTCTTAGCCAAAAAAAGAAGAAGAATGGAAAGTCTTGTTTGCTTGATCATTGTTCTTCAGAGTTACTACATTAGTAACATCCATTTTCCTGGTACGTAATCTATCATGGTTTTATTTTACTTATTCGTTGAAATCTGAAAACTGATAATCTGTTGTTAAGCGTAAAAGATGTGAGGCGTCTTTTTATAGGTATGGTGCGCCTTGTCCCATGGGTTGAACGTATTTTTAGGTTTTGGGGCTATTTATGCATCGTTAACCCCTAGGGTTAGCTCATTCTCAGCCTTCATCAACCCCTTAAGAGAACTTCAAAAACCCTAGCCTTTTCTCCCTTGTTTTGAGCCTTGGAATCCTTTTGTGAGCTTATTTTTCCATTTTGGTGGTTGAAGCTTGTAGATCAAGAGTTTTTTTGGTGCATAGAAGGAAGGTTCAAGTGTAGATCCAACAAGGTTGCATCTTTTCTAGACCTTTGTGAGTATAAAGCTTCAAACTTTCTTTTTGATTAATTAGATCTTGCTTTATATCACATTATAAGCTTTTTGGTCTCTTTTGTTGGTGATCTTGGAGTTGAGAGAACACCAACATCTTGTGAGCACTTTGGGATACTCCTTAGACCTCATGGACTAGAAAAGTTGGGACCTTTTTGTCCCCCCTTTAAGACATGTAAGTTATGTTGGTTTTTTAGGTCATTATGGTGCATAAAGTTTACATCTTGCATGATTAGGATGTCTTAATGGATAAAGTTGGAAACGTTATCCATTAATACATGGTTAGGGACCGGTTCAGGAAGTTTCAGCTTTGACTTAATGGAATAACTCGAAAATCCCGTAAGAAGTGAATCTAACGCGACATGTCTTTTCCATGAGTGACGCGTTTTTGGAAATTTTTTGAAATACACCTTTTTAGACTTGGATCCCGACTAACTTGTCTTTTAGTGGGCATGGGGCGCCTGTTTGACTAAATATATACATTTTGACTAAGTTTGACCTTATGACAAACTTTAGGGTTTTAGGTCATAGACTAAGGTTTGACATTTTATTTAATTTTAAGTGGTTTGTGAGACCAACCTTCACATTTCATGCAAGTTGTAGTGGTTATCTATTTTATATATGAGGTAAGTCTTCTCACTAACCTATGTAGGACACGAGGTGTCGATATATGTTTGTTGTCTTTGTGACTATTGTTTGTAAGTTTGTATGTTTGATGGGTGGCACCCAAATATTTAGGGTGGGGACCTATTATTCACGACGCGGTCCAATATGCAGGGAGATGGCCATTATTCGGGATGAGGTCCAATATTCAAGGTGGGGTCCATTATTTTGTGTTCTTTGAGAACTCACTAAGTTTTATGCTTACTATTTTAAGTATTAATGCTTTAGGTACTTGTGGTACCAAAGAGAAGAGCCCCAACTGATTGCATCGCATCCACTGGACATTCCATATTGTCCGTTTTTATGATTTTACTCTGATATTTGATTGGAAATTCAAACTCATACTCTGATTATCTTTTGATGGAATAATATTTGAATGGTTTTGCTATATTTAAAAAAATTGAAAATTTATTTTGGATTTTGGGATGTTACAACATTAGATTGACTCTAGTTAATGGATAGGGTGTGTCGTAGCCTCTTAGGTTTTTAATAAGAGTATTAAAAAATAAAATTTATTATTATATAATAATCTAATAAATTTAAAAAGAATGACAAAAAAACTCGTTTAAGTACACTTAAGAGATAGAAACTAACTACTATTACTTTTAGAGGCGAAATCCTCAACGAAACCATTAAATAAGGACTACTTTTACAAGTTGAAACCTTTTTGGAACTTAGTCAAAGAAAACTACAAACTATATGAATTATTTTTGCAGTTTTCTCTACATTTGAGATAAAGTTACAAAACTGGTTCATATGTTTACAAAATCACCACAAATGGTCTTTATGAAGAATTTGTTAGACTAATGGTCTTTAAATTTGAAAAACCTTACATACATAGTGTAGCACTTGGTTCATGGTACGTATTCCTTGTAATTAATAATTCTTAAATTAATGCAATTTGCCTTGGACTCGGCGAGTTGAAGGACCAACTCGCCAAGTAAGAGCGGGATGAGACCCGGGGTCTGAGCTTTGGACTCGACGAGTCGGTTCCCGGACTCGGCGAGTAGGCCCTGTTTGGGCAAAAACCCTAACCCAGGTGTGTGCACCCTATTTAAGCACTCTAACTCGGCCTCCCTTGTCCCTAACACTTCCAAAGAGCTGTAGAGCGAAACCTTAGCCCCCATATTATTCTTGTGAGTGATTTTGCTTGGTGAAGGAAGTTTGGAGCTTAGAAGAAGAAGGAGGAGGTTGAAGAGTGCAAGGAGGGGAGTAGATCCGAAATCTACACTGTGAGAAGCTTCCATTCAGGTAGAAAAGTTCCTACCTTGATCACTAGTTCATTAGATACCATTTTTGTCCCAAATTGGTGGTTTTCAAGCCCTAAAACACCAAACTCCATGTGTTTATGCTTAATGATCCGAAAGGACTTTAGATCTAGACCTTATGGACATATTAGAAGCACAAAGTTTCTGTGGTTAAAGTGATTGAGGTCCCCATTAAGTGTATGACCTCATAAAGAGCTTGGATTTGCCTTTTGGAGCTTGTAGGGCCATGCATGCACGTAAAGTTTGCAACTTTACGTAATAAGCATGCCCTAGGAACATTGATCTATGGTTTTGAAGCATGCATGTCTCAGATTTGGTCTATATGGGAAATGGGTCAATGGACTCGCCGAGTCCCAAAGTGGAACTTGGCGAGTTCTTTGAAGATGGCCTTAGACTCAGCGAGTTGGATGAACAACTCGGCGAGTCCTATGAAGATTGCCTGGTACTCGGCGAGTTGTTCTTCAAACTCGGTGAGTCAGATGAACAGTTACTGAGTAAGAGGGGTTTAGGTGTTGAAGGTCCAACCCTTCGTATCTGCACTAATTAGCAATCTAACGTGTAGCAATAGTCCTAGAAACCCAAATCCTCATAAAGGACGCTCTGGTGAGGATTTGGAAGCGAGTAGGAGATTTGCTCGTATAGACTCGACGAGTTGTTCTTGGACTCGGTGAGTTGGATCGCGAGCCGGTTCTATCGTCCCAAGTAGTGAGTTAAGGGTGACTCAGTGAGTGGCAAAAGGGACTTGTAGAGTGGGACCGGGTTAGAGGGAGAAGGACTCGGCGAGTCCAGTCAACTGGAAGTTGACTTTGACCAAGGAGTTGACCTTGGACCAGGGGTGGGTCAGTCATCTAACCTAAGGGTGTTTATGAGTGGCTAATCTATGCTTATGATTTATAGTCGGAGGATTACCGATTCAGTAGTCAAGCGCTTAGCAAGCAGACTTTCAGCAGCTACTTTTCGAGGTGAGTTACCTTCCAGTAGCAGTGGGTCTAAGGCCACAATGTCGGCCCACTAGTAGGAGTTGTATGATTAGATGATTGTCTCTGTGATATTCATCTAGGGCTGCTACTACCTGTGTTATGTTTATGTGCTAGTATGATATGATGCTATGTGCTAGTGATAGTAGGGGAGATAGTCCCCAGATTACCGGTCGATAGGACCGAAGGGGAAGTTATGCCCAATCATGCTAGATAGATTATGTGATACGTGTTATGTGGTAGTGGTAGGGGTGAAATAGTCCCCAGCATCCGATCGAGAGGATCGAAAGGGAGACCAGCACCCAGGTATGCTAGTCAGCATCCGGTCAAGAGGACCGAACGGGAGACCAACACCCAAATATGCTAGTTAGTATCCGGTCGAGAGGACCGAAGGGGTAGGTCGGGTACCCAGATATGCCTGACAATATATGTATGTTATGTGGTTATTTGGTATGTGGTACGGTGGGGGAACTCACTAAGCTTCGTGCTTACGGTTTTTAGTTGTTGTTTCAGGTGCCTCTTCAGCGAAGGGGAAGGAGCTGGCGCGGTAGTGGCATATCACACACACACTCTTTGTTTTTCGCACTACGAGATATTCTGGGATTTGTACTCTGACATTATGGTTGTTTTTATGTTTTGGTTTCGGACACGAAATATGTTTATGAAATGATGATGTTTATGTTGGATAAGGTGTCTAAGTCCATAACTTATTTGGTATATACTTGACCCGACCGGCATGGTCCATTTGGGTTGCATCTCATCCAAACTATTATGGATAATTTTATGAGAGTTATACACATATGTTTATTAATATATTATGGGTTATAATATATTAATATGAAATTACGTTATTTAATTAGTTTTAGTCTTAAATTAATTATGAATTAATTTAGAGATTAAAAGGAATACTAATTAAATTATGGGCTATTTGTTTTATATAGTGTGGGCTAATACTCATTTGTTAATGGGTTAGGCTTATGTGGAAGTCCATGGATGATCCATGGAGCTTTTAACCCATGGATCCTTGGAAAAGGAAAAGACATGGGTTATTAGGGTTTTACCCTAACCATGCACACTATATAAGCATGCTTATAGAGCATGAAATGGAGCCTAAGAGAAAACTAGTGAACTAGTGTGTGTGTGTGTGCATGTGTGTGGCCGATTTTATACAAGGTGTATACTCTCTCAAAGTTTTCCAAGAGTTTGTGGTGTTTGTGATTCCATTTGAGGCATTCACACTATTGGTGCTTGGCCCTCAAACTCCTTAGAATCAAACTCACCAAAAGGTATGTAATCTCTTCTAACTCTTTTATGTTGAAATGTTCCCCATGCCATGTTAGATAGGTTATAAACCTTGGAAAATTATTATTTTGCATGTATTTAGACAAACATAGATCCAAGTTTTATTAGGGTTGCATGCACACTTAGGAAGTGTTATATTGCTCAAAACCCAACAGTGGTATCAGAGCCTAGGCTTGCTTGTTTGATACTTGATGCAAAATAGTGAAAAAAGTCGAAATCGTTGCTGTCAGCATGGTGGACTCGCCGAGTCCATTGGGGGGACTCGACGAGTCCAAGGCAAACTTCAACCTACTCGACGAGTCAGTTCATACACTCGACGAGTAGGATCGAAAAAGTGCAGATTCTCGACTTTTTCTGCTGGAAATGGACTAGAAACATTACCCTAAATTGTTTTGGTGTTATAAAACTTATTTTAGTTGGTGTAATGGTTGTTCTAATCCATTTACAATAGCATATATCAAAATTCCATGATTTTATGTGTTCATATAATTCTTGAATTTTTGATGATCATGTTCATGTTCTTATGAATTTAGAAAATGATAGGAATTATTTGCTGAATTGTTTAGAATTAATTCTTGATCATTTATGTGTTTTAATGGGATTCATAATTTGTCCTCAAGTTATGGATTACCAAATGTCACTTTTATTTAACACACACTTAAAACACATAAGTTACATGAAAATGAAGAGTCTTCATTTTTATGAACCTTTAATTCATAAGTTATGAAATGAAGAGTTTTGCAAAGTTACAAAACTTGCCCTCAAGTTTTGGAATTTGTAAAGTTTCACACACTTTAATAAACTTTAATTCCAAACCTTAGAGTTTTAATAGTTAAAATTCAACCCTTATACTATTATAACATTAATGGTTAATTATTATATATATGTATAAGAATAAGTCGTTTTACCGTTAGTAGGCCTCATTCACGAAGCCGGTCTATAAGGTGGGTATAAGGTTGTTGCCTATAAAATGGCGACTTAATGGGTGTATACTCTCACCCACCGCTTGCTTGATCGGTGGAGGGTCGTTAGCCGAACGGGTAGAACAATGACTTTAAATCCTCATTAAATGTATAATGAATATTATAAAATAACTAAACTCTTTTAATTCCCAATCTTAGTTATTTTAGGAAAATGTGAACATGGTGCTAGTCCATGGAATTCACACTTTGTACCTTACCAAATCGTTGGTGGAGCGTGTGTGGTTAACCGGCACACTAACTAGGACTAGTAAGGATCACGAAGGGTGACTTAATGTTTGTCATAGATCAATGGAGCGTGTGTGGTTAACCGGCACATTGATTAGGTGATAATATTAAGAGTACCAAGTGAATTAGCATGGTTATTCACACCTTGTTTTGTGATCCTCGGCATCCCAGTCACAAAACTTGAAGGACACAATCGAGATTGAAACATGCCATTGAAAAGTTCAATGAATCTCAAAAGAATCTAGGAATTTCAAATCCAATTAAACCTAATAAATCATTTCGTTTTCATGGTGGAAATTGGTGAATCGTCATTCACCTACCTTTCAAATATATTATTACTTAGATTACGGCATCCCTCTTCTAAGTGTAATATATTGTGATTGGATCCTAGCCTTAATATTACATTTGGGTGTCTTATTAAGGATCCTAAATATCTAATCTAAACTCACTTTCTTCTTTCAGATGTCTTCCAACACTAATGCTTCAGGCTCTAACCCAACTGGTTCTTTCTCTCTCATGAATCTTTGTGGGAGGGTCATCTTTGATGGTTCCAACTTCATGGATTGGATTAGGAACATCAGGATGGTTACTCGTTACGAGGATAAGGAATATGTCCTCGATAAGGAGTTAAAAGAACTTGATGAGTCTACTGCTACTCTTGAGGAGATCGCTGAATTCAGGACTCATGAGAGAGATGCTACTAAGGTGGCATGTATCATGATGGCCACGATGACAGCCGAGCTCCAAAAGTCGTATGAAGATTTCTACCCTTTTAAGATGCACCAAGACCTGATGGAAAGTTACCATCAGAGTGCTCGTCAGGAGCGGTATGAAATAATCTCTTCCATAATAACTACCCGCATGAAGGACGGTGAATCCGTCACGGGCCACATGCAAAAGATGCAAAGGTATGTGGACCATTTGCTGAAGCTGAATGTTAACATCCCCGAGGAGTTGGCAATTGACATCATTTTGCACTCCTTGCCTTCTTGTTATGATCATTTTCGAATGACATATCATATGAACAAGGAGGAAGTTACCCTCAGCAAGCTTCAAGGACTCTTGAAGACCGCTGAAACCGGTCTTAAGGGTAAAGCGGTTGTTACCTCTACTACTCCTACTCCACATCTACCCCTGTTTTAGCTATTGGGCAAGGCAAAGGGAAGAAGAGGAAGCACCCTTCGAAGGGTACCAAGGGAAAGTCTCTTGAAGGCTCCTCATCAAAGACCAAGAACGGTTCTGCCACTCCTTCTGCCATTCCCAAGGATGCTGAATGCTTTTATTGCCATGAAAAGGCACACTGGAAGCGAAACTGCCCTAAGTACTTGCAGGATCTAAAGGATGGGAAAGTGAAACCCACCTATGCAGGTATTTACACTATATTGTCTAATTACTCAACATACTCTAACTCTTGGGTGCTTGATACAGGATGTGGTATTCACATATGTTCTGATTTGCAGGGCCTAAGAAGAAGTGAGGATGTGGAGCACGGGAAGATAAACTTAATCATGGGGAATAGGAAGGCTTCACCTGTTTCCAAGATTGGAGTTTATACTTTGTTGCTTAATAATGGGTTAAAATTAGATTTGAATAAATGTGTGTACTCGTCTGAAATGGCGAGGAATATTATTTCTGTTCATGCTTTGTACAAACAAGGTTTTACCTTTTTGTTTGATAATGAATGTGGTGGTATTAATGATTTCTTTAATAATGTGTTTTATTTTAAAGCATTACCTTGTGATGGTGTGTATGAAACTGTGTCGATTGTAGACAACTTAGGAAATAATGTGTTGTATATTGATTCCTCTACTAGCCTAGATAAAGCATCATTGTGGCATTGTCGTCTTGGACATGTAAACAAGAAACGCATAGGCCAACTCCAAAAGAGTGGAGTCTTGGAATCATTTGACCTTAAATCAGATGATAGTTGTGAATCTTGTCTACTTGGAAAAATGACAAAATCACCCTTCACTGGAACTTGTGAGAGGGGTGAAGGAACCTCAGACACTAGCAATCAACCTGAGGAGGAAACTCCTATTGATCCAGCTGACGAGTCTGTACCTCCGAGGCGTTCCACACGGGTTAGGAACACACCTTCGTTTTATTATGGTTTTCATATTACTACGGAAGGTGATATGTTTATTAGTGATAGTACACTGGTAAATTTGGATGAACCCAGCAGTGTTAAGGAAGCCATGGCAGGCACGGAGTCTGCTAAATGGAAGGAGGCTATGGACAGCGAGATACAGTCCATGTATGACAATCAAGTTTGGAACTTGGTTGACAATGTACCAGGCCGTAAAACAGTCGGGTGCAAATGAATCTTCAAGAAGAAGACCGACATGGAAGGAAAAGTGCATACTTATAAGGCTCGACTGGTTGCGAAGGGTTTTACTCAAACTCAAGGTATTGATTATGATGAAACCTTCTCGCCGGTAGCAAAGATTAAGTCTATTAGGGTTATGTTAGCCATTGCAGCATTTCATGATTATGAAATATGGCAAATGGATGTCAAAACCGCTTTCCTTAACGGAAAGTTGGCTGAGGATGTGTACATGAATCAGCCAGAGGGTTTTGTCAGTGCAGAGTACCCTAATAGAGTATGCAAGCTTGAGAAATCCATTTATGGATTAAAACAAGCATCTCGTAGCTGGAATCTTTGTTTTGATGAGAAGGTAAAAGAGTTTGGCTTCTCGAGAAGCGAAGATGAGTCTTGCGTGTATGTCAGAGCTAGTGGGAGTATAGTTAGCTTCTTGGTACTGTATGTGGATGACATACTACTCATAGGAAATGACATCCCAACCTTGCAGGAGGTTAAGTCCTGTCTTGGGAAGTGCTTTGCTATGAAGGACCTAGGGGAGGCTACCTATATCCTAGGGTAAGGATATTAAGAGAAAGGAGTAGAAGACTAATTGGACTTAGTCAGAGTATCTACTTGGACAAGGTGTTGAAAAGGTTCAACATGGAAAATTCCAAGAAAGGAGATTTACCGATCCAAAGCAATACCAAACTGAGTAAGACTCAGAGTCCGAGTACAGAGGCAGAGATAGCTGAGATGAGCCAATTACCATATGCTTCCGCAGTTGGCTCGATCATGTATGCTATGACTTGTACCCGTCCTGATGTGGCATTTGCTTTGAGCATGGTCAGCAGGTATCAGGGGAACCTTGGCAAGGCTCATTGGACCGCGGTAAAGAACATTCTCAAGTACCTGCGGAGGACTAAGGATTGGGTCCTTACCCTTGGTGGCAGTGATGACTTGAAAGTATTAGGGTAGATGCTAGTTTTCAGACTGATAGGGATAATTTCCGCTCTCAGTCGGGCTGGATCTTTACCTTAAATGGAGGGGCAATTTCTTGGAAGAGTTCCAAGCAGGAGACGGTGGCTGATTCGACTTGTGAATCAGAGTATATAGTAGCGAGTGAAGCAGCGAAGGGGGCGATATGGCTAAAGAACTTCATCTGAGACCTTGGAGTTGTACCAGCCATTAAGGAGCCTATAGAGATTTTCTGTGACAACAATAGTGCGGTTACCTTAGCCAAGGAACCAAGAGATCATGGCAGATCCCGACACATTGACAGAAAATATCACTTCATAAGACACAAGATTGAAGAAGGACTCCTTGTGACAAGGAGGATATCGTCGAATGAGAATCCTGCAGATCCCCTTACGAAGGGACTAACGAGGATTAAGCATTTTCAGCATGCGAGACGCATCGGGCTGAGGGACGATATTAGTTTTACAGATTAGGTAGTTTTTTCTGAAACTTGTAAAATGTAATCGACGTTTGATGATGAATAAAATTTGTGATTTATTTATGAGTAAAGTGTTACTATCATTGTCAATTATTCACTATTGTTTCAGTTTTGCATGTTTTGACTTCCAGAATAATTAATTTATTCAAACCTCCACAATCGATCATACGTCGGAAGTAGGTATGAATCAAGATTGTCATGAATTGGGTTTGTAGATGCCTTAAAGGTGTTTAGACATGGCAATGGTTGCTGCAACATTCATGAGTACTCATAAGTTATGAGTATTGGTATAAACCCACGCTCACTTGTATCACTTCATGGAATTTATCTCGAGTGATCGTGAGACGATAACATCATATAAATCTTTAAACCTAGAGATATGAGTTGTTACCTATGAGTTGGTTGTGCATTGATTGCACGTAAACACATCAGTAACTTGATGTTATAAAACGTGTCTTTGTGTACAATTCAATAAGTAGTAGAACAAGCATATCAGTCGAAGTTTATCTGTTCCTTCTAGAAATAGAAGCGATATCTGGGCCCCTCGATGATTTTGTGTTGACCCATGTACCAGGCCTGGTCAGAACTAAACCGATGTGTTTAGTGAAGTTCTTCGTCAAACAAATCGAAAAATCGAGAAACAACTGCTAGACAATAAGCAAGACATAGTTCCATGTGTTTGTCCGGCTGATATCATGAGAACAGAGGATTATGTGATCACTTATCTAAAATGGCACTTCATAGTTCGACAGAGTCTTCATAGTTCGAGGGAGTTTTCGAGAGCTACGATTGCTGGTTGGTTCCTGAAGTTATAGGCAAATATAGTTATTAGACTTATCCAAGTGGGAGTCTGTTGGATAAGGTGTCTAAGTCCATAACTTATTTGGTATATACTTGACCCGACCGGCATGGTCCATTTGGGTTGCATCTCATCCAAACTATTATGGATAATTTTATGAGAGTTATACACATATGTTTATTAATATATTATGGGTTATAATATATTAATATGAAATTACGTTATTTAATTAGTTTTAGTCTTAAATTAATTATGAATTAATTTAGAGATTAAAAGGAATACTAATTAAATTATGGGCTAGTTGTTTTATATAGTGTGGGCTAATACTCATTTGTTAATGGGTTAGGCTTATGTGGAAGTCCATGGATGATCCATGGAGCTTTTAACCCATGGATCCTTGGAAAAGGAAAAGACATGGGTTATTAGGGTTTTACCCTAACCATGCACACTATATAAGCATGCTTATGGAGCATGAAATGGAGCCTAAGAGAAAACTAGTGAACTAGTGTGTGTGTGTGCATGTGTGTGGCTGATTTTATACAAGGTGTATACTCTCTCAAAGTTTTCCAAGAGTTTGTGGTGTTTGTGATTCCATTTGAGGCATTCACACTATTGGTGCTTGGCCCTCAAACTCCTTAGAACCAAACTCACCAAAAGGTATGTAATCTCTTCTAACTCTTTTATGTTGAAATGTTCCCCATGCCATGTTAGATAGGTTATAAACCTTGGAAAATTATTATTTTGCATGTATTTAGACAAACATAGATCCAAGGTTTATTAGGGTTGCATGCACACTTAGGAAGTGTTAGATTGCTCAAAACCCAACAGTTTATTCACAAATGTTTTCTAAAGTGTTGATTTAAAAGTGAAATTTTTGGCTGTGAAAATTGGGTCATTGCATATGGTCTTTACGCCAAAATCCAATAAAATGTAAAGGTTATGTCCATATGAAATTAACAAATGACCAATTTTCTTAAATTTTTGTCTTATTTAAATTATCAATAATAAATAAATAAATATAACAAATACACTCAATGCCTCTATCTCCCATCTAACCAAAAGGAATCATGTCTCCAACTCAACACCAAAACCCGGTTTTTACACCAAAATAGTATCATCTTCAACTTCACTCCATTGTCTACACCATTTTTGTCATAACTAGCATTTTGCTAGGAAATTCTACTCTTATGCAATCATTCACCTAGTGCAATAACTTGTACTCTAAGTGAATACTCTACTTCATACTCATTCAAATACATCTCATATGTTCAACTAAGGGTTGGAAGCCCTAGAAATTCATGTTCAAATTAGTTATGGACTATGAAATCTTTAATGGATCTTATTGGGCAAATAACTCCTCCCTTTGATCTACATTGGGCCGTGAACACACTTAAGGGCCCAATGGGCCGAAATTTTTTTGGGCTTCATAACTTCGAACCAAGTCAAGAAAGGAGCCCAAAAACAATTCTATCATTTTGTCAAGCCCATTCTCGGCCCAAGGCCCAAGTCCAAGAAGAAATGGAGAAGTGTTGACTATTTGCATGCCACCTCACTTATATCCAACATGTTTCCATGCACCTCTCATACTTCTAGGAGCATATCACTTCAAAGATCACTTCTTCTTTCTCTCTCACTCACTCTCGGCCGAAACACACACACACATACACAAATATCTCACAAATTCTCTCTAGAATACTCAAGAACACATCCTTCCTCTCCACTCAAAAATCTCGAAAATTAGGAGGCTTTCAAGAGGATATTTCCACAAACTCTTCATCTAAGGTAAGGCTATGCTTGGATCTATGACTTATATTCTTTTTTTTTTTTTTATCAAAATCTCTTCCTAATCCATGCAAAAATCGTGATCTTGCATCCTAGAAAACTCCATAAACTCGAAAACTTCATCAAGGGGTGCTAGGGTCAAAAATCACCAAGCTTTCTTCCATCCTTTCTTCAAAAACCGAATCAACATCCAAAGGTGAGCTTCATACCCCCTTATTTTCGTTTTTTATAAGTTTTATGGGGGAGAATACAAGCAAAGGTGTAGATCTATCATTATGTGTATGCTTTGTATGATTTCTATGCTTATATGTGTGTTTGGTATGATTATGATGTTGGATCTAGTCATAAATCACTAAAAACCGAGATATACTTTATGTTAAATGATACTAACATAAAACATACTACTACATACAAAGGATACCAAGAAAAATAGCTAAGTGGCTTAACAATACATACTTTGGGCTAAAAACTCATTTTTTTTGACATAAATATTAAAAATACAAAGTTGAAGGGCCCAAAATGAAATATTTCGAAAGCTGATGGGTGAGATGAGTCAAAACAGTTTCCATAATGTATTTTCTGAAAATATACTCTTTTGGAGGATTAAAAACATAAATTTCAAGCTTAATGGGCTAAAAATGACAATTTCGGCCCAATAGGGCCCATTATGCGAATTTTTCTGTTTTGGAGGGCCAAAACTGTGTTTTTCTGTAAAACAGTGGACTACTAGTGTTACAAGTACTTTTCAAAGGTTTAAAATGCTTTTCAAATTTTAAAAGGACCAAAGTTGCAAAAATTTTCCAATTAGGGCCAAAATTGTAAAAACTACGAAAAAGAGGGGTTATAACCGAGAAAACTACAATTTCAGGGACTTAAACTGTTTTCAATGAAAAATATGCTGAAAAATATTAATTTCAATAATTTTTGGTGTTAAAATGTCAAGAAAAATGATTTAAGGACCAAACCGGAAAGTTATTTAATTAGAGGGTTGAAAAAGTAAATATTACAAACAATGAGGGGCTGAAAACAGAAAACTTTCAAGGCTAATTCAATACACGCAACTTGATCGAATATTGGCACCACGACTACCGACACAATACACAACAATACCAAAAATCGTTGTTAAACGAATTGATTCGGTCTCGAATCAATAACAAATCCAAAACTACTAACACTACAACGCTCAATACACATATGGAACTCTCGGAACTCTATACTCTCGTGGAATTACTCAATACGTCGACGTACACTCCTTAGGCCCAAAAGTTGCAAATCATGCTTGTTGAGCCTAGCTAGCCCGATGACATGATCTTTAGGCCCAAAGGATACTTGCTTACATGTAGTTGGGTCTAATACGACTTAACCGCGTGTAAAAGGACTTTCAATGGCAAACGTGCTGCTGGTCCCCAAGGGTCCTTCGGTGCTGCTAGTAAAGTCGGGAACTCACGATTGCGAGTTGGGCTTCGGTCCCTTCGCAATTGCAATGGTCTTGAACGACGTAGGGAAATACCGAGGGTTTCGCACCTTCTCTTTTTCTCTTCGGTCGTGGGACTACACAAGTCCGGGAGGATTGAGTTGTGTGAATAAGTGCGAGTGATGCCTAAGGGATCGCTAGTACGGTTGTCGACTGGACGTTTTCATTAACGGACGTTACAACAATTCACCACCCACTATATACTCAATGCCTCCGGAGCTCAACGAATACCTCTAACGTAACGTAACAATAACACATAAACTCATTAAAGCAAAGTGATAGGAAAACGTCGGGTTTTCCTAGGGTTTTCAACTAGTACACTTACGAATTACATGCCGAATTTTACAACTCGTACGCTTACATCTATAGAAAACAAACAAGCATACTCACGGATCTTCACACTTTTTTTTACGTTATACTATTTTCAGAAAATATCGGATTTTCTGGTGGCTTTCGAAACAATACAAATGTTGGATTTCAAACATTACTTATGAACTCACCAACATTTCATATGTTGACGTTTTTCAAAATACTTGTATTCTCAGGTAATAGATAAATCGAATGGATAAGTGTACTCAGTGACGTTTTGCTGCTTGTTTAATTAGAACCGAACAATCTACTTTTTGGGCATGTAATGTTAGGGAACAATGTACTAAATGTAAACGCTACCAGTTGTATTATTCCAATGGTTGGTGGTGTATGATGTTATGTTTCATGTATATTCATTGTGATGGTATTCAATTGAGTCACAACAGCCCCCAGACATTTCCGCCGTCTGGTTCGGGGGTGTGACAGGTTGGTATTAGAGCTCTGTTTATAGTGAACTAGCATATCTAACCATACATTGATATGCAACTATAAACCAAAAGAGGGACTAACATAACTCTGAACAAAATAAGTAAAACATAACAATAAAACACCATTGCTTGTATTAGGAACGAGAACCTAACACCGAACCAAACAAAATAATGCTAGTATCTCGGTTAATCCAGGACTGTTCTTGGTTGTATCAAGGAGCGGATGTAGCCTGATCAACTACATTCCCTCCAAGGTACAACCATCACATGTCTGGAAGAAATCGTGATAGCTAGGGAATCTTAAAACATACCCCTAATCTCCAAAAAGGGAACCCCAACTAAATCTATGCAATAGTTGTAGGATTATAGGAGTAATTGGTATGCTATTTGATTCTAGTATTCATAGTCCTTCATGCAATACACTATAGACAAGTATCATTAGTCAGGAAAACCCTATCTCCCTAGTCAAGGAACAGTAGGGTGGCTCGATCCAGAGGAAGAACCGCAGGAGGAACACGAGGTAGAACTCGCCGGTGAACCCGCCAAGTCAATAAGTGGACCTCGAGGAGGAGGAGCCCAAGGGCAGAGATGATGATGACTCGGATGCATAATCTGATGTCATTAACCATCCATGAAAAGCCAGAGTATCGACTTATTGTGTGGGCCCCAGTGGCCCCATGCCCCCTTGGGCATACGAAAGTTGGAAATAGAGTCACCAGCAGGGGATATGACCACACTAGGGCAGGAACCGAGGTTGTGACATCCCCAAAATCACGGCCAGAAAATACCGATTTTGTTTATGCTTTATAAAAATCAGAGTACTTCATTTTATAAAAAGGTTGCGGAATTTGTTCCCAGAAAAACACGATAAATACGTTATTAAAACATTTTCGAAGAAACGTATTTTTATTCATCTTAAAACGTTTGGGATGTCATCGTTAATATAGAAACATAAGCATAAACAGAACTTACATTTATTTACACTAGTGATCTACATCTCTTTAAATCTCTCAGTGTAAAGTGACTTCATATCAACACCTGTGATATACATAAACTGAGTGGGTCAGGTTGGGAAACCTGGTGAGTATATAGGGTTTTCAACCCACAATAATATAATTGTTATGTTTAATCATCAAACAATTAACCCTATTACCCATCCCCGTTATCTTCTTTACTCTTAAGGATTTAACCTAAGAGTCGTCTATCATGCATTTGTTTATTCCGAAGTCCCTTACTTCCAGGGTTATAGGACTGGCACTAAATCCATAGCTGCCGATGTTAGTTCATAAAGCACTAATTCCATAGCTGCTATATCCTACTCATCGGGTACTAAATCCATAGCTACCAGCGTTCAGCAGGTACTAAGTCCATAGCTACCAATTCCTATAGGTACTAAATCCATAGCTACCAGCATCTAACTAATAGGTACTAAGTCCATAGCTACCAATTTCTAACAGGTACTAAATCCATAGCTACCAACGTCTGACATGTACTAAGTCCATAGCTACCGGTGTTTGTCCCATAGGCACTAAGTCTATAGCTGCCAATGTATACTCACGTCATCTTCTGTCTCTCATCATCTATCTACCCATCATCATACCCCACATATTCGTATATATAAAATACGTATACAGTTTAAATACTTTAAAACATGTATAAAACGTTCATCCAACATAGACAACAAGTATTCTGATAATATGCACACATAGCACGTAGTTTATATTAAATACTTCATATCTATGTGTAAGATGAAAGAGACTATGCACTCACCTGATTAGGTGGTGATTCCGAACTCAGACAGCACTTCGTTATCTCAAAAGAATTTTCCTCGACAAAACCTAGTATCAATACCATTAGGGTTTAGTTTTTAACGTTAACCACGACTAATTAATAGTTTAGCTATTATTACTATTATATAAGCGTTAAATAACACTCAATATAACTCATGATAATAGCCCAAATAATTATTCTAAGGTCCTAATAATGTTACTATAATTAAATAAAATCTATATTAAATATGGTATAGGCGTAGCTCACTTACAACGAGTTTTTATTAAAAATCGGGCTTCGCTGGAGCAGCGTTTCCAAGCCGGAAGCTTTTCTTCTCGGAGCCGTCGGGCGCTCCGGGGCTTTCTTCTCGTGCTAGGGAGGTTCCGTAGACTTGGGAGGGGTTTAGGGAGGCTAGAGAGAAGTTAGAGAGAGAAAGAGAGGCTTATGGTGTGAAGAAAATATGAGGAGTTCACCCTTGTATTTATAGGAGTTTTATAGTAAAGTAGTCTCTAAGCTTCGTCCGTAACTTTTGCATACGAGCTCCGTTTTTTTCTGTCTTTTTACCGTTGAGTTCCTATTAATGAGATCTTCAACTTTCATTTAGACCTCGTTGGCTAATTCTCATTCTATCTCGGATTTACAAAACTGTATCGAATTTGCCGCGCTCGAAAAGTAGGGACTAAGCTTCGTCCATAACTTTCGCATATGAGCTCCATTTTTGTCTGTCTTTTTACCGTTGAGTTCCTATTAATGAGATCTTCAACTCTCATTTAGACCTCGTTGGCTAATTCTCATTCTATCTCGGATTTACAAAACTGTATCGAATTCGCCGCGCTCGAAAAGTAGCGACTAAGCTTCGTCTATATCTATCTCATACTATCTCCGTTTTCGATGTTCTTTATATCCATGCGTAGGTAAAAATAATATCTACAACTTTCATTTTGGCTCCGTTGGCTAATTCTCGACCGATCATAAATTTAACAGTAGGAGACGTTTAGACTGTTAAATGACCGCGAAGAATTCGTAACTCTTTCATACGAACTCCATTTTCGTCCATCTTTTTACTGTTGAGTTCCTATTAATGAGATCTTTAACTCTCATTTAGGTCGCGTAAGCCAAAAACCGCTCGAACTAAAATTCGAGTTTCGGGCTGTACACTGCTAAGCCGAATCTTAGAAAAATCATAACTTCCTCATACGAAGTCAGATTTGGGCGTTCTTTTTATCGACGCTCTTAGTTTAACATATTCTAAGACTTTTGTTTAGATTGCTAAGGCTAAAAAGTCTTCTATCGTAAATTCACTATTTACGTCTTCCGGTGCCGTGCCGGTTTTGCCGTAAAACTTCGGCGGGCCATAACTTCTTCGTTATAACTCGGATTTCGGCGTTCTTTATATGTACGGAAACCTTGTGACATATTCTAAAACTTGGTTAAGAATATTCATTCTAAATAATCTTTTGTTGAAAAGTCATTTTTGACCCCTATTGCCTCTAAATTGACTAGCCCGGATCTGCGGGCGTTACAGAGGTCTCTCCGACCATTGGCCATAAAGGACCCGCTGACCAGGCTCTCCCAATCATGGTCCGACGCACCCGAAGTATTGATAACCGAGCTCAGGACACCCAAAATCGAACGAAACAAATGTGGCTTGCTATTAAGAGGGATGAAAGGCAAACACGGGAAGTGAACGGAGACTCTCGAGCGAGACGATTAGTTTGGGAGGTACGCCTACGAGATACCGAGCAACAAGTAGCTCGTCTCCAAGGTGCATCCACTTCACCAGCACCACCACCAGACACTTCCCGCCATGATTAGGATCAGCCTTTTCTAGTTCCCCCTACTATCCGACATGACTCCCTTTCGTGTACTGAGATGGTACTTACCCCTTAAACAATTAGGTGCTATATTGATTTCACATTACTGCAAAGACTCAATAATTTGCACAAGCGAACCCTCGAGACCGCTAGACACTCAAGGATCTCAAAACCAGAACAACCTATATACTCTAAGGATAGACGCAACGATCATGCCAAATATGTGATTACGTACTACCGCAAATACATCATAGCGATGTAGATGGAAACACAGGAAAATGCCATCCCGCAAGGATAACAAGCGCGCCCGCAAGACACCGCTCCTGCAGATGGACTCTGCTACATTTCAAGCTGTTGTAATGGCGGCAGTAACCACTACTATGGCACAAATCGATGCAAACAACCCAAATGGAGGCGGGAATAGCATTGACAACTCCAGCCAAAGGGACGAACATGGAAACCAACAAGTGACAACCTATCAAGGAACCCCAAACCCCAAGCTTAAGAGCAGGAAGCTGAGGTCTGTAAGTAAGAGAAAGGGACATCCCACTCAAGGGTTCTCAAGGAAGCAACATGTTGTTGTTGTTCATGAGACCATGACCCCTATTACACCAACAACCGGGAGACCATATGTTGGAATCCTTCCCAAAATGTAACCAGTGCAAATTCCGTCATAATGGAGCCTACCGGGAGATGCATTGTGACAATGCAACCGAAAGAATCACACCGCTAAATTCTGTAGAACGTATCCATGCCAGAATCGTCAGCCAAATGGAAATGAAAACACTCGCAGCAACCCTAACAACAACACCAATGATGAGACCATTCACACTTGCTATGGGTGTGGAGTAACCGGTCACTTCTGGCGTAGTTGCCCCAAGGATAACAATCAAGGTGCAGAAAGATCAGAAATGGTCCTGACCTGGGGTCAAGGCGAAGCAGTCCAAGACCCAACGGTTGTTATTGGTATGTTCCCACTTGACAACTCTTTCGCTTACCTCTTATTCAATGGTAAATCCGAGTGAAGTTTCGATTATTAACATATTCAAACACTTACTAAAACAACATCCCCAAAGCTAAGCTAAGCCTTTTCAATGGACATGGCCAACGGGGAAAAACCGACTTAACCTAGGGTACTTATGTGGAGTACACCTTAACACTAAACAACCATTCATGACAAATAGATTTCATGCCAGTAAAGATTAGGAGTTTTAATGTGATAATCATCGTGGTTGGGTTAAGCCCCCACCGTGCCGATACTATGTGTCGCGAGAAGGCCGTTTGCCTTCACCTTCCTAATCACGAAAACTCTAATAATCCATGGTGATAAACCTGGCGCCAATCCTCTTCCTATCTCGTGCATCAAGGCGCAGAAGTGCCTGCACCAGAAGAACTACGTTCTCCTCACTCATGTTGTGGACAAGACCGAAGAAGAGGTAGGCATACAAGGTATTCCAGTAGCATGTGATTTTTCCAAATGTGTTTCCCGAGGAACTTTCAGGAATATCCCAGAGAGACAGGTCGAATTTCGAATCAACCTCATATCGGGAACCACATCAATTGCCAATTCACTTTATAGGTTGACTCCCGCTAAAAATTCACAAGTTATCCTGTCAACTGAGTAGAATTGTTGCGCAAAGGATTCATTAGGCCAAGCTTCTCATCCTAGAGAGCTCCGATCTTGTTCTTCAAGAAGACGGATCCTTCAGAAGGTACATCGATTTTAGGAAATTGAATAAGCTTCCCATCAAAAATCGATAGCCACTCCCTCGGACTGACGATCTATTTGGCCAGCTCCAAGGAGCCCGTTACTTCTTTAAAATAGATCTAAGAATCGGTTATCATCAACTTCGAGTCCGAGAAGGCGACATTTAAAAAAACTGCCTTCCGAACTCGTCATGACCATTTCAGATTCATTGTGGTATCCTTCGGTCTAACGAATGCTCCCACACTATTCATGGACCCTACGAACCAAGTTTTCCCAACCATCCCTAGTTAGCCTTTTCATCATTTTCATTAATAACATATTCGTCTGCTCACGAAGCAAGAACAAAACACTGTCAACATCTACGACCAGCCTTGAAAACGTCAAAGTCGGAGAATATCGCGAAGTAAACACTACGTGAATGGAAAGAACTCTCGGAGTTGAAAGACGAAGCTTATAGGAATGCGAGTTGAATTGGGTGCTATCCGGGTGATCGTCAATAGGTTAACCCAATATGCCCATTTCCAGCTAATACAGATCGTGAGACTCCATGAAGTATCAACATCTATTATCTCGGATCGAGATAACGAGATTACTTCAAGACTTTAACAGTCATTCCAAAAGACTATGGGAGCATAGCTAAGTATGATCATTGCTTACCACTCTCAAACCACTAACCAAAGCGAACGAACTATTCAACCACTCAAATTCATGCTACAAGTCTAGGTGTTTGGGTTCAACAAATCAGGGGATACCCGGTTTCCCTTGACTAAATTCTCATACAATAACAACTATCGCACGAGCATCAAGAATGCTCCTTTCGAAAACTCTTTATAGTCATAAATGCATATCACTCGGTAGTACTCTCATGAGACCAGAAACCATTAACAAAACAACAGAGAAGATAATCCAATTCAAAGCTGGACTTCAAGCATCGCGAGACCGACAGAAGAGCCATTCTGGCAAGCGGCGTAAGCCATTAGGATGTCAAGTCGGGGATCGCGTGTTATCTAAGGACTCACCCTGGAAAGGAATGATTCTCTTTAGGAAACGAGAAAACTAAACCCACGATACATTAGGCTCTTCGAGATTTTTGCTCGGATTGGTCCAAAGACTTATAGGCTGCAGCTGCCTGTAGAGCTCAGCAATGTACACCATGTGTTTAGCGTATCGAATCTGAAAAAGTGCCTATCAGGCAAAACCTTTATCATTCCTTTTAAAAGAGAATCGAAGTAAACAAGAATCTCCTGTTCGTCGAAGAACCGGTTGAGATAAAGGATAAGGAAGTAAAGTATACGAAGCAAAGCCGCATTCCAATTGTGAGGGTCCGATGGAACGCTAAGGGTGGACCGGAATTCACATGGGAATGCAAAGACCAGATGAAACGGAAGTACCCTCACCTATTCTCTCATTCATGAACCTATCTCACAAAAGAATTTCGGGACGAAATTCCCTCTAACGGGGGGATGATGTCACAACTAGCATTTTGCTAGGAAATTCTACTCTTATGCAATCATTCACCTAGTGCAATAACTTGTACTCTAAGTGAATACTCTACTTCATACTCATTCAAATACATCTCATATGTTCAACTAAGGGTTGGAAGCCCTAGAAATTCATGTTCAAATTAGTTATGGACTATGAAATCTTTGATGGATCTTATTGGGCAAATAACTCCTCCCTTTGATCTACATTGGGCCGTGAACACACTTAAGGGCCCAATGGGCCGAAATTTTTTTGGGCTTCATAACTTCGAACCAAGTCAAGAAAGGAGCCCAAAAACAATTCTATCATTTTGTCAAGCCCATTCTCGGCCCAAGGCCCAAGTCTAAGAAGAAATGGAGAAGTGTTGACTATTTGCATGCCACCTCACTTATATCCAACATGTTTCCATGCACCTCTCATACTTCTAGGAGCATATCACTTCAAAGATCACTTCTTCTTTCCCTCTCACTCACTCTCGGCCGAAACACACACACACACATACACAAATATCTCACAAATTCTCTCTAGAATACTCAAGAACACATCCTTCCTCTCCACTCAAAAATCTCGAAAATTAGGAGGCTTTCAAGAGGATATTTCCACAAACTCTTCATCTAAGGTAAGGCTATGCTTGGATCTATGACTTATATTCTTTGTTTCATCAAAATATCTTCCTAATCCATGCAAAAATCGTGATCTTGCATCCTAGAAAACTCCATAAACTCGAAAACTTCATCAAGGGGTGCTAGGGTCAAAAATCACCAAGCTTTCTTCCATCCTTTCTTCAAAAACCGAATCAACATCCAAAGGTGAGCTTCATACCCCCTTATTTTCGGTTTTTATAAGTTTTTTGGGGGAGAATACAAGCAAAGGTGTAGATCTATCATTATGTATATGCTTTGTATGATTTCTATGCTTATATGTGTGTTTGGTATGATTATGATGTTGGATCTAGTCATAAATCACTAAAAACCGAGATATACTTTATGTTAAATGATACTAACATAAAACATACTACTACATACAAAGGATACCAAGAAAAATAGCTAAGTGGCTTAACAATACATACTTTGGGCTAAAAACTCATTTTTTTGACATAAATATTAAAAATACAAAGTTGAAGGGCCCAAAATGAAATATTTCAAAAGCTGATGGGTGAGATGAGTCAAAACAGTTTCCATAATGTATTTTCTGAAAATATACTCTTTTGGAGGATTAAAAACATAAATTTCAAGCTTAATGGGCTAAAAATGACAACTTCGGCCCAATAGGGCCCATTATGCGAATTTTTCTGTTTTGGAGGGCCAAAACTGTGTTTTTCTGTAAAACAGTGGACTACTAGTGTTACAAGTACTTTTCAAAAGTTTAAAATGCTTTTCAAATTTAAAAAGGACCAAAGTTGCAAAAATTTTCCAATTAGGGCCAAAATTGTAAAAACTACGAAAAAGAGGGGTTATAACCGAGAAAACTGCAATTTCAGGGACTTAAACTGTTTTCAATGAAAGATATTAATTTCAATAATTTTTGGTGTTAAAATGTCAAGTAAAATGATTTAAGGACCAAACCAGAAAGTTATTTAATTAGAGGGTTGAAAAAGTAAATTTTACAAACAATGAGGGGCTGAAAACAGAAAACTTTCAAGGCTAATTCAATACACGCAACTTGATCGAATATTGGCACCGCGACTACCGACACAATACACAACAATACCAAAAATCGTTGTTAAACGAATTGATTCGGTCTCGAATCAATAACAAATCCAAAACTACTAACACTACAACGCTCAATACACATATGGAACTCTCGGAACTCTATACTCTCGTGGAATTACTCAATACGTCGACGTACACTCCTTAGGCCCAAAAGTTGCAAATCATGCTTGTTGAGCCTAGCTAGCCCGATGACATGATCTTTAGGCCCAAATGATACTTGCTTACATGTAGTTGGGTCTAATACGACTTAACCGCATGTAAAAGGACTTTCAATGGCAAACGTGTTGCTGGTCCCCAAGGGTCCTTCGGTGCTGCTAGTAAAGTCGGGAACTCACGATTGCGAGTTGGGCTTCGGGCCCTTCGCAATTGCAATGGTCTTTAACGACGTAGGGAAATACCGAGGGTTTCACACCTTCTCTTTTTCTCTTCGGTCGTGGGACTACACAAGTTCGGTAGGATTGAGTTGTGTGAATAAGTGCGAGTGATGCCTAAGGGATCGCTAGTACGGTTGTCGACTGGACGTTTTCATTAACGGACGTTACAACAATTCACCACCCACTATATACTCAATGCCTCCGGAGCTCAACGAATACCTCTAACGTAACGTAACAATAACACATAAACTCATTAAAGCAAAGTGATAGGAAAACGTCGGGTTTTCCTAGGGTTTTCAACTAGTACACTTACGAATTACATGCCGAATTTTACAACTCGTACGCTTACATCTATAGAAAACAAACAAGCATACTCACGGATCTTCACACTTTTTTTTACGTTATACTATTTTCAGAAAATATCGGATTTTCTGGTGGTTTTCGAAACAATACAAACATTGGATTTCAAACATTACTTATGAACTCACCAACATTTCATATGTTGACGTTTTTCAAAATACTTGTATTCTCAGGTAACAGATACATCGAAGGGATAAGTGTACTCAGTGACGTTTTGCTGCTTGTTTAATTAGAACCGAACAATCTACTTTTTGGGCATGTAATGTTAGGGAACAATGTACTAAATGTAAACGCTACCAATTGTATTATTCCAATGCTTGGTGATGTATGATGTTATGTTTTATGTATATTCATTGTGATGGTATTCAATTGAGTCACAACAGCCCTCGGACGTTTCCGCCGTCTGGTTCGGGGGTGTGACAATTTTAACATAAATAAATAGTAGAGCAAATTACACGAATGGTCCCTATGGTTTAGGGTAATTCGCGTGTTTGGTCCCTAACTTATTTTTTTAACTCAGAAGGTCCTTACTATTTGTTTTTGTTACGCGCTTGGTCCCTATCTTACCTAAAAAAACTATTTTGACATTGATTTTTTAATTTATTTAAATTAACACACCTCCAACCCCACCACCTTCACCTTACCTTATCTACCTTACCATTTTTTTCTATTTAAATAGTAGCATTTTTAGGTAAAACAGTGACCAATCTCGCAAAAAAAAAAAAAAAAAAAAAAAAAAACAGTAGGGACCATGCGTGTAACAAAAATAATCAGTAGGGACCTTCCGAGTTCAAAAAATAAGTTAGGAACCAAATACGTAAATTACCCCAAACCATAGGGACCATTCGTGTAATTTACTCTAAATAGTATACCACCAAATTTGATGTTATAATATTCATTTATACCAAATGCTATAAAACATTCATGTGACACTTTTAGTCCCTTGTTTTGAATATTTATTACATTTTAGTTTATAAAATATGATTGGTTTATTTTAAATATAACTAATCGTCTACCCGCGCAAAGCGGCGGACGGCGAATAATTTGATCTCTTTAAAGTTAAAATAATTTTGCGTTCACTTCGATAAATGAATATTAAATGATATATATTTTTCAAGAGCATTACCATACCATATTAAGGGGGTGTTTGGCTAAGCTTTTTTAAAACAACTTATTAGGTTCCACATCACTATAAGTTAAAAAAGTGTTTGGATTAAAATAACTTATTCCGGTGGGGAACCTCTAATACGTCATTTTTTCATAAGTTACCCTACACTTACTTATTAACTTATAAGCTAATAAACTAATAAGCAATAAGCTTTTTTTGCAAAACACTCCCTAAATGGTTATTACTTCCATTTATACATACCCAAACTACTTGTACTGTTTATCGTCATTTTTTTTTCGTTTTCCTTAATTCATTTATTAATTTAATATCCTACTAAGTAAAATGCTAAAATATATAAATAATAGTTTATAAAAATAAACCTTTACAATATCAGGTGTTGTGATTCAAAAGTCGATAAATAGGCCTTTAAGAAGGCCAAAATACTCAGGTATCAACTTGTTCATTGTGATTTTAAACCAAGTTTGGTCACAAATTAAGCATTTTCAACGATGGTATGTAATTAAAGGATTCATATTGATTTAGGTTCTCGAAACCTTAAAATATTGAACAAAATCTATATAGAACCTTATAATAAAGACAATAATCACCGTAATTAGGAAGTCCATGTGATGAAACTTGATATTATAAGGACCAATGATGAAAAAGATTTCATTTTTAGACTAAACAAGATGAAAAATATACAAACTACCTTAATCATGTCAAATCTTATGTTTAACCGTTCTTTATTGCAAAAGTAAGATGCCAAAATATACAAACTAATGATAATACAACGCTCTAACTGGTCCTCTTGGTTGAGTTCTTTGAACCTGCAAAGCCAACACATTAAATAAACATAGTAAAAACCTTTTTAGGAACAAACCTGATATAATAAAGCCTTCACCCAATATATTTATAAGATAAAAATACAAAAAGTTAAAAATGATGAAATCAATTACAAGTAAATATTAAAATAAAAACCTGTTAAGAAAGAGCCATTTGCATGAGAGATATTTGAATCAACACGTATTTTCTGATGGTTTCAAATTTTGAATTATCCGAAATTCAGGGAAGGAGATAGAATTTGTTGAGAAATATAAGGATTCAAAACACAGGTTAAAATTTAATATTATTTTATTGATGACTACTTGTACTATTAGGTTATTAATTTGAACGTCTTAAAAAATAATATTATTATATTCAATCTATTTTTAGAAATAGTGAGATTTCTTCTATAAGATAGTAAAGATAATTATTCATTATAATTTTATGTTATCTTTTAAGTTGATATTAATTAATCATAAATATAAAAGTTAATATAAAGGTTCATAATTTATTTAAAATATTACATACTTTAAAATTTTAAAATATGGTAACATATTTTATAAAACATAAAATTGACATATATTTTAAATAATTAAAATGGTTATAAATTAATAATGATATATTTTATAAAATATTTACACAAAAAATATGTAAAAATCTAATAAGTCGAAAGTGGTATTTGACTATATATATATATATATATATATATATATATATATATATATATATATATATATATATATATATATATATATATATATATATACTATTGGTGTAAAAACATGTAAGTTGAAGTTGGAATACTATTTGCATTATTTTTACACAATTTTAATGTAAAAAAATGGTATAGATGTAAAGATGGTCTTAGATGTGAAGATGGTCTTAGGCTAAGTTGTTCTTCCCTTTCTTCCTCTATATATTCAACACCTTCCATTGTCACAATCTCGATCTTTATACCCAAGGAAAAAACCCCTCTTTCAAGTCTGCTTCCTTTCTCACTAATTATTTATAATATTTATATTCATCTTTTTTTTATCGGTTTCTGGTTGCATGGCGATGAGTTTTGGCAGTGATGGGTATACACAAGGTGCCCACATACTTCCTATATCACTGAGATCGTCATCACCAACTTCTTTTGCTAAAAGATTTAAACAAAACCCTTTTATTAAACAAAGATTAAAAGAAAATCGAACCTAGTAGCTAATTTGAAACTGATGGATTTTGATGCATATAATAAGAGAATTTTTCTTAAAACCCGCAACGAAAGCTTTAAAATTTTACAAGTAATTTTCGATTATATAACAAAACCAAACCACCAATGATCATTTTAAAGAGGTTAGAATAACATTAAAACCAACCATAGGGTGTTTTAGAATAATAACCTTTGGAGCTTTTGAATCCACTTGGTTTTGTGGTGTTAATGAAGATAAAAAAATCAAAGAGGATGATCTTCTCTACAAATATCCACCACCAAGAGTAAAGTACTATGTAATACTAGTTCTTTCTTGTATTCTTGAGTATCTTAAGCCTTTAAGCACCTAATACAAGTAAACACTACAGGAGACAACTCAAGGAAACTTTAATTACCAAAACTAACTTTAAAAGAGAGCAATGTGAAGGAGAAGAAAAGGCTACGTTTTTGAAGAGATTTCTAAGCCAAGAAAAAGTGTTTTTGTTCATGCTTTAAATACCTCCATGCAAAGTAAAGCCTATACATTATTTAAATATAAAGTATTGGCAACTAAACAAGCATGGGGATCAAGAGGAGGGAGGTTGACAAACATCCTTACATACCTCTAAAGATCAGGCCATGAGGGGAATAAAAGACAAAAATTGTCTTCTAGTTTCTTCAACCATAAAACACTAACTAGCTAGTTAAGTTACGGTTAACCAAAGTGTCTAAAATATTTGTACACGATTTATTAGTTATACCATATGATATAATAACGAGTTTGTTGCTTCTTTTATTATTATTTTCATAAAACAATAATTATTCTCTAATTAAATACAAGAGTTGAATTTATTTATTAATAATCAAATACTTAAAAAATAATAAGTACCAACTTGATTAAGTTATGACCCTATAATATTGTATGTTATTAGCAATATCATTCAATAATGATTATTAAGCATATAGATCCAACAAAAACCCCACAAAAGTTTATGGTTAATTGAATGTTGATTTAAGTTCTAGTATGTGTTAATTTTGTGTTGAAGCCATTGTAGCTCGAAAGCTATGTGTACGATGGTGCTTCCAATGGTGTGCTATCTTTTCGATGCACATAAACTCTTTGAATATTAACTTTGTTGATTCTCATGTTTAATTTTTAGTTGATGAGTGATTCTTCCGGATTCGAATGACATGGCAAATATAAAATGGGTATTGTAATTGGTTGAAGGGGTGTTTTTTACATGTTAAAGGAGTCGTCAGTGGAGCAGTGTTGGGTATAGAAGAGCAAGGGCAGAGATGCCCGACTTTGACGGTGTTGGGTATAGAGGAGCAAGGGTAGATACAACAATGCATGGGCAATACAGATAAAAGGGGTGGGGGTGGGATAGGGTCTTTTTCATTTTCTTTAATTAAAAATTATTTGATGTAAATACACGTATTCACAAGAGCATATTAGTCATTTTTAAATATTTAACCCATATGTTTAACAATGTTAGACATAAGGGCATGTGGTGCAAAATTTTCTATTCTTAAGCTATCCGGTGTGGGCAACACCCCACCGGCATTTTTCCGACGTGGCACCGAGAAAACGGCGTTACCATTACACAACCCCCTCCCCCTCATCGTTTTTGCGCATTATAGGCTTGTCATTGCTTCCCGTTACCACCACAGCCTCGGGTAGCAACGTTTTCTTCTTAGATCACATAAAAACGTCGATGAGACGTTGCCCCCACCGGATAACCTTAAGGACCAACAACATAACAAAATTCTCATAAAGACCATCTATGAAATTTTTTGTAAACGAGAAGAACCATTTATTTAATTTTGTCTACGTTTTATGTTAAAGTCATATTAGTTTAGTATTAAATGTTTTTATATATAACCATAATTCTCTTATTTCTTATCCTAGCAGTGGTATAATTTGAATTTTATAAAACATGTACCAACGTTAGATTACATATTATTATAATTACATAAAGAAATTTAAGCACCTTGTTGATTGTTATCATATGTAAAAGAATATATATGTATGTTGTTATTAGAGTTAGAGAAATACAAAACGAATTCATATTATGTTTAATAACTAAAGTACATTATCTAAGTTTTATTTTACATATTATGTAAATATATTGTTATTGTAAATAACAATTAAAGTAAAATTGTTTAGTATATATTCTTGTTATTTTGATGGTTGAATGTTTTTTGTGGTAATAGACGCTTATACATGATTACAGCAATATAAATTATATACCAAAACACTTATAGGCATACCATTAGTGTCCTAAAGTGTGGTATATATCGAGTTTAAAGTGACAATAAAACATTAGACATGATTAAACTCACAAAACTAAGCTTTCTACTAAAACATAAAAAACGTTAAAAGTTACCAAGAGAAGTGAACTAATAATCAATGGAATATATAAACTCATAAAGTCAGGATCTCAACACAGAAACACTGCGTACATAATAAGATTACAGAAGACACTTGATGTGTTATTATATGAAATATGAGCTACTATTATACAACATTTTTAAAAACTTTCCTCTCCATTTATTCACCCATCCGAATTATGCATCGAAGACCTTCACCTTTAAGCATCAAATCAAAAGCCTTATTTATCTCAGAAAATGGCAATTCATGTGTAATGAACTTCTCCAACTCAAGTTCCTGCACAAAATCAACTCAAGTTCATCATGCTTCCATGCCATTTTATTTATTTATAATTCAACTTTGAAGCTATAAAACGGGTTACCTTATTCATATACTTTTCAACCACAGAAGGAATATCTGATCGAGGTTTATAGTTTCCAAAAAAGGTTCCCTTCAGAGTCCTTTCGTTCAACAGATTCAATGGACTTGTCTTGAAAACAGCATCTTTATGTGGAACACCCACAAGAACAGCAACACCCCAACCCTGTAAAATTTTCAATGTTTGTTATTGTGTAATTAAACATGAATCATTAATTCATTATATGAGTGAGAGATGAATTGATTAAATTCATACATCATGAACACATTCGAAGGCAGATATCATAGCATCAATATGACCCGTGCATTCAACACTCCTGTCAACTCCTCCATTTGTCATCTCTGCAATCACTTCTTGTACTGGTTTCGTGTGATCTTTTGGGTTCACAAACTCTGTCACCCCAAATTTCTTTGCTGTTGAAGCCAAAAAAATATATGAGATTCACCATTTATCAAACTGGTTTTTATTCACAGTTTCATGAAGCAAAATCTAACCAAGCTCAAATCTGTTGGCGTTGAGATCAACACCAATGATCCTTGAAGCACCTGCAATTCTTGCACCTTCAGCAGCCTGATCACAAACAAATCATTCGTCATAAACCTTAGATGATAAAGTTAAAATATCAGAAAACTCACAGCAAGTCCCACAGCTCCAAGCCCAAAAATGGCGACAGATGAGCCTTTTTTAGGTTTTGCAACGTTAAGAGTAGCACCAAGACCTGAAGAAAACACCAAGATTAATTAGGTCAAGAAAACACTAATTGAACTGCAATCGGAAGATACTATGATTTGTTTTTGTACCTGTGGAGATCCCACAACTGAGGATGCAGACTTTGTCAAGAGGAGCAAGAGGGTTGATTTTGGCAAGACAACCGACATGAACGACGGTGTATTCACTGAAAGTTGAAGTTCCGACGAAATGGAAAATGGGTTTTCCGTTTATGGAAAATCGAGATTTTTGATCGTGAATCATGACTCCTCTATCGGTGTTGATTCTCAAAAGGTCACACATGTTGCTCTCTTCCGACTTACAGTGAGCACATTCTTTGCATTCTCCGGTGAAAACAGGGAGGACATGATCTCCGGGATGAAGATCGGTCACTCCTTCCCCAACACTCTCCACAACCCTGTTCATGTTTAAAAACTTATTAGATTATTTTTAGAATAAAAGATTAGAAGAAATCCTTTTCGGTTTTAACAAGAATCAAACATACCCTCCAGCTTCATGTCCAAAAATTCGAGGAAACAAAGGATTCTGACCCTGAAAAGTTCGAAAACAATGATTTATGATTTTAATTTTGGGTTGTTACATGATCGAATCAGGGAATAATAGGTTACCTTGGCTTCCCAGAAGTAAACATCGGTGTGACACAAGGAGGTGAAGAGGATTTTGATTCGAACTTCCATTTTCTGAGGTGGCGCCACCTCCACTTCTTCAATCACTAGTGGCTTTCCGGCTTCCCATGCCACAGCCGCTGTTACATTTACATTCATCATCAGCATTTAGCAGTCAGCACAGTCAAAACTTATTCTTCTTGTTAGGGAAATCACAAACAAAAGAATGACTGAAATGTTTACCTTTGCATCGAATCACCTGGTTAGTAGTGCTCGACATTTTTATCTTCATGTTACTTGATCGTTGAAAAATAGAAAATGAAAACAACTTCAATTGGGTTTGTTGATTGCTTGATATGAAGGAGTAATGAAGAATTCGGTATTTATAGGATGGGAGAGAGAGAGAGAGAGAGAGAGAGAGAGAGAGAGAGAGAGAGAGTGTATTAATCTAATGATCGAGAAGGTTTGATTTGAGTTTGTAGAATCTAGTAGAAAAGAGGATAAACCAGAACTAGAAACCTACCACCAGGTTTTGCTTTGCTGGGTTTCGTTTGATCAAGTTCTTGACTAATTAAACCCGAAGTTTAACGAAAACAAGAAACTATTGATCGGTGGTTTCTTTAACCTCCAAAAATAACTTTAAATCCATACAATAACGAGGATTTGATATGGAAGATTCTGTTATTAGTCTAACATTTTTATTTTGATTATAATCAATTGTTACCTCTTCCTAAAAGGCGTACGGAATGATCGGACTCCAGCCATCTCCATGGCCGCCGGACTTCTCAGGTTGGCGGTAAGTCCTCCTGTAACGATAATTTATTTGGAAAGGTCATTATCGTCATTTCAGTATTTTTAGTGATATTTATTTTAGTTGTACTTATCCGATTTGATCCTTTCCTCATTTCCTTCTTGGAGTTTTATGCAATGAAATAGACCTTTTCTTACCAAGAAGGACTACATTACAAAAAAGAGGAAACTACATGATCTCAGGAAATCGGATAAGTACAATTGAAATAAACGACACCAAAAATACTGAAATGACAATAATAACCTTTCCAAATAAATTATAATAACACCTTCGACTGTCTGAGCAAGTTTTAACATCGCGAAGATGATGAATAACAAAAGTGATTAAGAATATATGATGATTTTGGTGTAATTGTAGAGTTTTCATATTCCATAATTGTATCGAGGATTAAAAGGGGGAAAAACCTTGTTCATTAGGTTCAGATAGCCTGGAATTCTACCGGCTACAAGTCCTTGTTTGACGACGGCCAATCCCTCTTTCGGGAACCATAATATCGATGAAGACACCAATGAAGCTCGAGATACGATTGATGTTGTTCTTTTCAAAACCCCGCACCCATTTTCTTCCGAATCGATTCTTTCAGGGGAGGGAGAAGCATAAGCAGAAGCAACAACAGGGAGGTTTTGGTTCCTGGTTTTTAATGGAAACCCGAAACTTGTAAATCCAATCGTGCCCATCTTTCGAAGAGCTTCTGGGAGAATGATATGGTAAAACGATTAGAGGTTGTTTCCTTTTTAGCCCGTAGAATGTAGATCTTCTTCTTCTTCAACAGCTTAAGCACAATGTTTAATAGTTTGGATTTGGTAATTACTGTACGTCCTCTTTATGGTGGGAAGTCACTTATCTGTGAAAAATGAAAATGGTCTGGCTTGAAATTCGCCACGTCTTCTCCGGGTTTTTTTTTTTTTTTTGGACAATAACTTAAAAGGTGTTATTATTATTATTATTTTTTTTATATTTTTTCGTTAAATTTGTCGAACTGTTCAAAAACATCTTTATGACCTCCTAATATCAGAGGTTAGCCAGCTTTCGATGTATTTGATAGTTTCGATGATGTTCCTATCATCTTCTCCGGTAAATTGTAACATACACAAGTAATGTTTCGATTTTCAGATCTAGAACATACATCACACTCATATATTGGTTTCAGATAAAGAGCACACATACATCATATCTAGATTTCTAAAATCTTTTAAAGGATCAGATCTTAAACAAAAAATTGTGATGAAAATC
This sequence comes from Lactuca saligna, assembly GCF_052625555.1. Taxonomy (NCBI): domain Eukaryota; kingdom Viridiplantae; phylum Streptophyta; class Magnoliopsida; order Asterales; family Asteraceae; genus Lactuca; species Lactuca saligna. The sequence continues at coordinate 153,615,976 of NC_136422.1, forward strand.
AGAACTCAATTCATCTTATCTTCATCATAAATGATGATGAACCCAAAAATTGTGTTCATCCATAAAACAAACACACAAAAATGATTTCTGAGTGTGCGTACGTGTTCATCTTTTTCTAGGTTTGTTCTTCAAACAAATGTATATGCATGAACATACCCCATTTGCAAACATGTACAAGAAGTCAGACATACAAATGAGTTTTTTTTAGCGCGCACACATAAGAAATCTGACTACTTCTGCAAATCGAACACCCATATGAAATGGGTTCTTGAAAATCTTCATCAGATTTGCAAATCCGACTCCATCAGATCTACAAATTCAAGTTCTTGGAAGGTTCTTGTGAAGGTTGACCCTTCCTTTTGTTCCAGAACCTCTTGTTGTTGTTGTTGTTGTTGGTATTGTCGTTGTTGTTATTGCTTCCTCTGGGTTGCTCCGGTGCAGTAGTTGCAAAGTTTTGGCAGACCCCATGGTCTACGAGAGCTTGTGCCAACTGTTTGGCGCTATCGAAGGTGTTTGGCTTGGAAGCTAGAACACTCCCTCGAATCTGGGGTGACAGTCCCTAGATGTACCTTTCGATCTTCTTGCTCTCTAGAGAAACTATTCCTGTGCAAATGATTGCCAAATCACTGAACCTGTTGGTATAGGTCGTGACATCTGAGCCTACCATGGTAAGGCCCCAAAGTTCCTGTTTGAGCTTTTGCAATTCGCCCCGTGGATAGTACTCTTGCAGTAAGATTTGTTTTAGGTTCTCCCAGCCCATAGAGTTAGCCACTACTAGCGTTAGTGACTCGGCATGGCCATTCCACCATGTCAGATCTCTTTCAGAGAAAGTACAGGCAGCGAACTTCACTTTGTTACCTTCCGGACAAGAACATATTTCAAAAACCGCTTCTGTTTTCTCTATCCACTGGGATAGAGCCATTATTCCTCCTACCCCATTAAAAGTAATGGGTTTTCTATTCATGAAATCCTTATATGTACAGTCCCCTGGGCGACCTTGACGTTGGCCATTCGTAGAACTATTTACTCCCCCACCAGAACCATTGTTGCTTATTTGAACCATTGCCGCTGTTACTGTAGCTGTTACCGCATCTATCAATGCGACATTTTCCATTGTGGGAGGGGGTGATGGTGGAGGTGGTGCGTTGTTGACACGGCGTGTAGATCTACAGGGCGACATTGTGCTGATAAAGAAATAGAATGAAGAACATAAGTTTTTGGTGTGTAAATAAAATTTTCATTTTTATCAATTTATAAATTCGACTGAACTACCCATGGTATAGAGTTGGACTCATAATAAAAGTTTGCACAGTTTTAGATAACTTATGAATCTGAGTGGTAGTCAAAGAATTTATACACAACTGAATTTCTTCATATATATTAAACACATGCCGAGTTACATTTGGAGTTAGGAAAATTTTCGACCCTTCTAAGGATCTCCGATACAGAAGTTAAAGAAAAGTAAGACTTTTAGCCGAGTTCCTAATCTATAACAAAATTTTGGGTTTTAGCAAGCACTACTTGCGGTGTAGGTTGCGCTTGGAGCTTGACTCCGCGTCTGATTGCTTTGCTTCCATAAGACGCCTATTGAAGGTGGCTTGTTGTTCCCTCATCTCTGTGAGGGTTGCAATCATTTGTGCTTGGAATGCGTCGGTGCGGAAATGGGTGTCATCCTGCAACCTATCCAGTCGACGGATGTCGGAAGTGTGAACTTGTACTGCCACATTGACTTCGCGAAGTCGATTTGCTTGGACCCCGGATTGATAGGACTGGTTGGCCAGTTTGCCCACCATGACCGGGAGTGCTCGGCCGGCTGAACCTCCGTCCCTGATGTCGTAGAAGTTCCGACACATATCTTAGGGAGAACGTATCCCTTGTTGTTGGCTCCAATGGTGGAGGTGACTTCCCCAAACGGGATTCGGTCCCTGGAAGTTCCTCCTAATGGCTGGAGGGTCGACTACTTATGGTTCTGAATCCGTACCAGAGTCATCCCCTTCATCCAACTCGATAGGTTCTTCATCCTCTTCGGGACCCTCCTCTACCCATCCTCCATTGCCCTAGTTCGGGTAGTAGGGGTCCCCTGGTGGGTGGAATCCAACCATTTTGACTATACGAGAATAGGGTTATAAGAATTAAACAAAATTTGAAAACATGTAACACTAAACATGTCGATTAAACTATTGTATGCACCAAATACTCCTATAGTATTTAAATTTGTATGTTTAATACTAGTGTCTATTTTGGTAAGTTTTGACTTGTTGCTCACTACGACCATTCCTCGACGTACGTTAGTCAAATCTCGGATAAATATAGTTGATCAGACTATATTCGTCCCAAATTCGATTACATATATCGAGAACTAATCGTAGTGTCCAACTCATCTTAATACTTCTTGTATAGTTCCAACCATGAAAATATATCGTTGTATGCAAGTATTTTGTACTTTTACGACCAAAAATAATATATTTAAATAAAACGAGGTTTTAGGTGTAAAAACGGTTTTTCAAAGACTTTGAGTCCCTAAGCATTTATAGTTTGTATATCTTATGTGGTTCAATATACTTAGTTCACTATAAACAATGCTCTGGTACCGATCTGTCACACCCCCAAACCAGAACGACAGAATCGTTCGAGGGTGGATGACTTCATGTGGTATCATAACAATTGAATACATAGTAAAGAAAGCAATACAACCATCACATATATAATTTAAAAGTTTACATTGTTGAAAGGTACTTGTTTCAAAAGAAATTACAACATGATGTTTAAAATGAAATTAAACTAACGCCGCAACGTCCCTTCTTCAAAAGCTGCAGTTTACCTGTATTACTGAATCCCTGAGAAATACAAGTGGTTTTGAAAGAGTAGGTTAGGATTTAAGCTGGTGAGTTCATAAGTATTTAGTGACAATGTTTATATAAAAAGGAATGAAAATGTTTTGTTCACGTTAAATGTTCCATGAAAATCCCATATTTTCTACATAGTAGATGATTGTTTGATTTGTTCCAAAACTGTTATGCAATAGTGTTTTTCATGCCTAAAATAGTAGTTTTATGTGCAAATCGTTAAGGCATTCGAAAAACCCCATAAATCAATGTGTTTTTAATACTCCATGTGAGTCTTATAACCATGCTATTTGACCAGGATGCCTATATCAACGTTCTTCAGGCGTTGGAAAGTTATGATGTTTGTCACCCCAGGCCTGCTGGCCTAGCTGTAGCTAACAACTTAGGTGTGGGATTGTCAATCCCGTATAGATCTATACACAAGTATCACGCTCCCCCTAAAAGGGATTATGGTATATAATACAGGACTTAACTGCATACTGAAAAGTACGTGAAATGTCTCACAAAATTTAGTATAAAACAGATTATCGTATGAAAATGTCCATTTGTTATGGTATAAGAAAATATCTTCTTTGATGTAGTGTACCTAGTATGTAAATGTTCATGATTTCCTCGTAAACTATACCTATTATAGTTTTTCAAAGTGTGTTTCGTTCATATAGTAAACCCTAGTGTAATGTTCACTCTTTATGTAAAGTATAACATGTAAAGTGACTTAACTGTTCACATATACCTAATGTAAAATGGAGCATTTGACTTGTATATATATATATATATATATATATATATATATATATATATATATATATATATATATATATATATATATATATATAAACACGTTTTATTTCCACAAGACAAGGTGTCTTTGAAAGTATATATTTCATACGAGAATACTCATGTAGTAGTTTATGAACCACATATGATTATTTAGATAAAAAGTTTATATAGTGAATCGTTAAGTTACACACGATAATAACCACGTGTTTACTTGCATTTCCCCCCTTAATATTGTATAAATAGCATTTATAAAACATTTAAAAATGTTGTTTATAGAGGTATGAACTCACTTGAAAGATCGAAGAAGGCGAGATAAAAACAGAGCATAACTTTGACTCGGGAAAGCGGATTTTCTCGGGATTCTTGGGAATCTCAGGAGCACAAACAACCTTCGGGACTTGAGTATGGACACCGGGGCTTCAGGATGTCACGTGCACGGAAAACGGGGCAAAAATGCAAGAAAGGTGAGAGAAAATGTGTAATTCCCCCGGAACCCTCGCATCCCTTTTATAGGGGCTGGGAACCGCCTCGGTACACTGGGCGTACGGGGTTAAGCGGGGCATACTCCTACGTCACTGCTTACCGCATCCTCGGACGAAGGATCTGATGGGAGGGCATAAAGGATTTGGGGCGACATGGACGTTCTGAGGCCTAGTCCTCACGTACGCTGGGCGTACGCTGTTACGCCGGGCGTAACCTGGATTGGGCCGGTGACTCCCCCTTCGGATAATACCGAAATTTGATTTAATTTTATATTTTTATTATTTAATAAATTTCAAAAATTCATATCTTCTTCCTACGAACTCCGTTTTCGACGTTCTTTATATCCACGCGTAGGTGAGACCACGCTCTACAACTTTCGTTTAGACTCTGTTGGCAAAGTTTGAAATTATTTTTATTATTAATTTTTAAAAGGTCGGGGTAAGAAAAATTCGTTAGAAATCCATAACTTCTTTGTCCGACGTCTGTTTTTGCCAGACTTTTTACCGTTGAAATACCATTGTTGAGACCTTCGACTCTCATTTAGGTCATTCCGGCCAAAAGTCGCTCGATCTTTGTTTCGAGTTTTTAGCTGTCTACCGCTATACCGAACTTGGAAAAATCATAACTTCCTCATACGAAGTCAGATTTGGACGTTCTTTTTATATACGCTCACGGTTTAATGATATCCAACATGGTAGGTAACCAAAATAGAGACTTTTTGTACATTTATTTTCAAAGATAATTTCATTATTTTCGAAAGTGGTTACAATACTTGGCTTTTTAAGTCATTACATAGAATCGAAATATCGGGTTGTCACAACCCTTGGAACGCCACCCATGTCTTTTATCGTGTTCATCTTCTTCCTAAAAGCTTTGGAGCAATTTTCAGATCTGAAATTAAACGAGCTCTAGAAGTGTGTATATGTTTATGCTTGAATATCATATCTGAAATCAAATGATCTTCAAGCTTAGGAGTGATTTTCATATCTGTGTATGTGTTCATGCTCGATTTTGGAACAACACACATCTATTCTCTCTTTTTTTATTCGGTTTTCATATTTGTTTATAATGTGTTCATGCAGATGAGAAAAGAGAACATATTTGATGTTTATGTAATAGATCTGATGTTTATTGGAGTTCTTGAATTCACGAGAAAAGAGAAGAAAGAGAAAATAAAAACTTTGAATCTGAAACAGATATGATATTTATGTATGTGTGTTTATCTTCGCCGGAAAAATCATGAACATCGGAGGCTTGCCGGAGAAGATGACCGGAGTCTCATCGGAATTGTCAAATGGGTCGGAAACCGGCTAAACCTTCGATTATCGTAAGGATTTTTTTTAACGGTTCAACAAGTTCAATGGTAAAATATGAACACAAAAAAGTTAAAACTTAGTGACTAAACATATACAAATCAAAAAATATATTACCATTTTAAGTCATTATCATTTTTTTAATGTAATCATATAAAAAAGGCATTTGCAAAATAATGGTTTATACCACAAAATAATTTATGTCTATATATTTAGCAAAATGTTATATTCTGAAATTTCGTAACTTATTGGGTGCAATTTGTATCACTATGTTAATTAATGGCTAATCAAAAGTTAGTTTTCATCTTACAACTATAATACAACAAATCAATCAATTTTTTTTATTTATATCAAGGAATTGTTGTACTTCTTCCTAAATAGTCATATCCTTTACATATTAAAACTACAACACTTGTATTCTATGAATTGTCTCCCATTGTTTAAAGTTTAAGGCAAATGCATGGGTGGTTTCCATTTGTAGAATTCCACCAAGTCTCTATTAACTATTCATCCATTATGCATGCAAAATGTTTCACTTGACTATGAAATTGTCTTGTTTTCCTTTGAAGTTCCCATAATATCCTACTAAAATTAGGACCATATGTCCATAAACATCTCAACTTTCTGCCATGAGCAATCATCTCCTCTATCCTTTTATCTAACAATATCATAACCAAAAGGATCAACAACTATACCAAATACTTTATGCCAATTTAAAGGATCATGTTATAACATCAAACAAACTTGATATTGACTCTAAATAGTCCAAAAGTTGAATGCCAAATCTTGAAGATGGCCATTTGATTGATATTTGGGAGTATTAAACAACATTCTAAAATGGTAGCGCCACATAAGAAACACAAATATGTGGTTGCGACCACCTGATAACCTGAAATATCACATTTAGCTTAATACCTGAAAGGAAGAAGACACTATATGAGGAATCTTCTAACTCAACTAAAGTGCAATTTCTTATCCAAGAGAACATATGATATTGATATACCCATCATTCGAACACATTTAACATAAGATGGTAGGAAGAACATATCAGCTTCTGCTTTCTTATGTGTACGAAATCTTGATTTAATTAGAAGCTAGTGAATCTTGACCTATAAGTTCATGTTAGTGTCAAACAAAAATAGGATAGAAAACACTTAACATTATCAACATTGCACAAATATATAGGTGTATGCTAAATTTCACAAATTAGCATTTTCTAATGATAAAATAAAGTTAGTTATTGTTTGGGTGTCAAACCAACAAATGATGGGATAAAATAATATTAATATAACTCAAATCACTGCTATTTCTAATACTAAAGATAGTATAGAGTAAGCAGGGTCGGTCCACAGAGATACGAGACTTTTCATCTTACCATATTTTCACACATAATACAAGTAATATTTAAATGGGGGTTTGTATTTAAACTTGAATTAAACTTCATAAATAAGAAAGATTGAAAACAAACGCAGTAAAAGAAGTACATTTCCGATTCTGACTCTTATATATGTATTATGTTGAAAGATGTAATATGATTATAACTCATGTTCAATCTAGGTTAGTAAGTTGGATATTAATAAACTCTAATATCCAAATTGGCAAAAGTATTCTATTCAAAATAAGCTCTTTAAATAAAATTTCATTTATTTGATTCAACCCAAATAAGCTCTTGCATTAAATCATTAAATGACATTAAGTTCTTACACTAATTACCAACAATGTTTAACATTTCTCTTAAGCTTGGGAATATAAACATTTAATCTTTGATTGCACTAATTTTGATCTAATTACAACCAAATAAGTGAGTGTTACTAACATCAAATCATAAAACATATACGAATTTCATGATTTGATTAACTAGATTGAATAGAACCCTAGTTCATTGATCAAGTGAAAAAGAGAACTAATCAAACACATGATTAAGATCAAATCAAAGATTACTAGATGTTAAACATAAGTCAAATTCAAGTTACAATCTAACAACACATACTTAAGAATTCAGATTCGGAAATGATAATAAAATCAACCACACATATCTAGGTTGGACTACAAATCAAACAAGTTTAAACTTCAAATTGACTTACAAAAAGAAATTAAAGTGTTTTCCAAGTGTTAATCTACTTGCAAAAGCTCTGAAAATCGTCTCTTCTCCTCCCAAAATCCGACCTGACTCCCATAAAAACTGATTGTCTCAATTATAAGAAGACAAAACCACTTTAAAACTGCCGAGACGTTTACACGGCCCGTGTAAACCAAAGGGTTCCATTTACACGGCCGTGTAAACAAGAAAAGTAGAATGCTTAAGTCTTCCAGGTCTTCGAAGTAGAATGTCCTTGCATATACGTTTACACGGCCCGTGTAAATCAAAGGCATAAATTTACACGGCCGTGTAAACTCCTGTGAAACCAAATTCTTCATTTCTTCATTCTCTCTCTCTTCAAAGCTCCAAAACTTCTACAACTTTGTATCCAACTCTTGATAACTTCCTCCAACAAGATCCAACCTTCATAAGTCCCTGAAATATTCTAAAAGCGTGTGAATGGAATTGCATCATGAAAAATCCCGAAATTATACAAAATGCATGAGTCTAAACCTAAATGTAATGCACTTTTATGAACTAAAACTATAAAAAATGAATGCATGAAATGCACCTAACAAATCTCCCCAAGCTTAAACCTTTCTTGTCCTCAAGAAAGAACAAGAAGATTTAAACTGGAGGAAATAAAATAGAATAGAAGAAAAGAAAATTAAAGTTAAAACTATTTGAAACTTAATGCATGAAATCAAAACAAACATGAAATGATCCAACCCAATTACCCTGTTTTGTACCATAGTTGAGAATGTACCTGTCATGCCTCGAGTTAACTTTGCTTTAGTCTCACAATATTAAATGATAATAGAAACAAGACTTTGGCCACTCCCTAGTACAACTCAACAGAATTAAAGATCACAACACTTATTCCTTTTCAATATTATCAAGTCAATTCTTGGAACAAATTATGGTCTTACTCTCGTGAAATTATATATGACAAAACATGCTCAACCATCTTTGTTTCATAAAATATAACAATGTTCGATTCCAGCTATTTGTTGGTCAACAACAATCTTTTTCTGAAAAATATTTTCTAAAAATTCCCTAATATTTATCTAGATTGATTACAAACTTCAAACCACTTACACCAGTTGAAGTAATTAACATTCAGTCCAATGTCATAAATTCAAATCCAAGTCCAAGGGAATCTTTTGACAGCCATTTATTTTTCCTAAACACAACATCTAATTAAACTATAAACACAACTATGTACAAACTTTCTAATTACACATTTTTTTTTTTAATAAATAAAGCTCATGGCTTTCTTTGAAATCCGTGTAGCAGGCTTTCAACCAACACATCCAAATCAAATGACCTTAGTGTGCTAGATTTAAAGAGATCCCTCGGGTTTACTTGCCCGAACCTCAAAGGCCACAGATTAGCTTTATTTACTATTATTAAGTTCATGACTTTCTATGGAACCCGTATAGCGAACTTTCAACCCAATCAATCCCAAACAATTTAGCTTTAGGTGATTAGGTGTAGAACACCCCTCAGAGTTTACTTGTTCGAATCCCAAAGGTCACAGATTAACTTAATAATAGTTTTTTTTTTTTTTTTTTTTTTTTTTTTTTTTTTTTTTTTTTTTGTTTTTTTTAATATAACACATATACAAATAACTAAGTTAACACATAACACTCTTATTAATTTGTTTATTTGGCCAATTTCCTTATATTTCCGTCCTTGACTTTTCTATTGTGGGACATCTCACGGTCTATTACCGTGAGGGACTTCTGGACATTTTTCGAGGGATTAAATGTTAACATGCAAAAACCCGTAAGTATAGTTGAAAGCTATGTCCTCAAGCAGGGTATATATAAAAGGGAATAAGTAGAAAGAACTTTTAAGAGCGCTGGAAGGCGGGACATTGAGATTTTGCATTCTTTTTATGAACTTTTGAATTTGACATTTTAAGTTCAATTGAGCATTACTACTCATAAGACCGGTCAGATGTCCCAAAGAATCGACTCATACCTGCTGTTATGCTCCAGTGTTGACAATCTTCTCATTTTCTGTTTTGCACAAGTAGCTTCGGGAGATGTGCTCGTGTGATTAAATTGCTTTTAGATTTTTTTTTTAATAAAAATAGCAAGTAAAATCTCAAGGCACACAACTCACTTACCATCTCAACTGTTTTGAAAAGATTCGGTTGCTTGGGATTGGATCGTTTATTTATTTATTTATTATTTTTTTTTGTAATTATGCAATGAATGCAATGCAAAAATTTAGATGCAAAGAAAATAATAAAAATTAGAATAGAAAGAAAATCTTTTTGGTTTTTGAAAAATTTTCCATGCAGAAAGAAAAAAAAATGAAAAAGAAAATGAAATGAAAATTAATGCAATATGTACAAAACTACATGCAACCTACATGCAACGGGATAATGCAATGGATGGATACCCCTCCCCAAGCTTAAAATATAGCATCGTCCTCGATGCTTGAAGAGAGGCGCAACCGTCCTATTGAGGACCAGGCGGAGGATATGGAGGGAACTGTGAAGGGTAATCTGTAGGATAGTAGGGAGGCCATTGGGGTTGGGATGCTGATGGCTGCTGCGACTGTGTGGGGAGCACAAGAACTCTATGGATATCACTCAGCAGATGGTGAATGTTGCGGTTGTGCTGCTCTTGAGTAGCCCATCTTTGATCTTGCTCAGCCCATCGCAACTCTTGTTGGGCCCAATGCTCTTCCTGTAAGTTACGGTAGTCCTGAAAATCAGAAGTGATTTCAGCGACACCCGTATAAATGTCCCCGATTTCCTGTTGTAGACTGGTGTAACGATGATTCAAACGCGCAAACTCGCCCATATAAAGATTATGTTCAGAAAAAGGAATAGGGCGAGAGGAACTAGAAGCACCAGCAGTAGGAGCAGGAGGAGGAGAAGGAGGAGAGGATGGAGGACTATGATCTACTGTAACACCTAAGTTGGATCTGAGTTTCCAATTAGTTGATGGAATATCATTGGCTAAATTGAGTATCTTCTTATTTCTGCTGTCTATACGTAGATACTCTTTCCCATCTACTGTCCAATGAATATCCCGAGTGGGAAGGCAGTGGAAAAGATGCATTGTTTCCATAACATCAATTGATAGACGAGTACGACCCATGATGATGTTTGTTGGGTTATTAGGTAGATGGAGGCCAAGATGCTCTGCAATAATAGAAACCATGCCTCCACAATGTAGCTGTCCACCATTGCTCGTAGCACTTCTGAGCATTTTTTGAATAACCCAACAACCAAAATGAGGGACTTCTGCAGGCTTGTTAATCATACACCACAAGACTTCTAGCTCTTTTTTATTAGCTTTGCTAATCTCTTCTTGAGGGAATAAGAGAGAAGCAATGATCCGGTGAGCTACTTTCAAGACCGGATGGATAATGCTAGAAGCTTTTGCGGTGCCCGATTGATACTCATACTCACAAGAGATGTTTCTCCAAAAATTTGCGCAGTCTTGCTCAAAAACAACATTTTTTCTACCCTTAGCTGTGTATATATCCCTTCTTGCTTTAGGAGCACCAATTATATCACAAAGGATATCAGCATGAAATTGATGCGTTTGGTTGAGCAGACGGAAAGTTAGGAGATGGGTTTGATAGTCAAAGGAAATGGAAGACAAAAGTTCCAACATCGGTGTTTGGTAACTAACTGCATGAAGATTCAAAAGACCCTCCCATCCTATGTTTTTAAAAAGCTTGTGAACACCCTTGTATATGTGTAAATCTTTGAGGGCCTGGATGTCCACAAATTTTTGAGCACCCATTGTTCTTGTAACAAGATTTGCATACAAGATTTCCTGTCGATTGTTCTAAAAAATAAGACCAAATTCATAGGGGTTGTCTATGGCATGTGGGTCTTGTTCATCATGTGAAGTGCCAACTCTATGTCTTTTACCCCGGGAAGCCATAACCCAAATGAATCAACAAAATATTGCACACAATTAAGACAATTGAAGTACAAGAACTAGCAAGTTTCACCAAAAACACCCAAAAAAAAAAGGAATGTGTTCTATCTAAATGCACAAAGTAAGAGTTTGGAACAATTATACCAATTTGTGCTTGATAATGGTGATAAGATGATATCCAATGCTTCCCCAAGCTATCCCCAAGCTTATCCTACAAGAAATTTGAAACATTAGGTTGAGATTTGAAGTTAAAAAATTCTAGGGTTTTGTTAAAAAAAAACCCAAAATCGGCCATGGGAGAAGGATATAGATGTGGAAGATAAAGAAGATGAAGAAAAGGGAGGAATTTCATACCTTGGAGCTTGATTTTTGATGCAAAATTGAGGAAGATTGAGTATTTGGAAGGGTTTTTTTCGAAAGGGGGCAGTAGGGAGAGAGGGAATCGCAGGTATTGAGTGAAGAATGAGTTAGAAAAATCGAGATTTGACCTTAAAATCGTTCAGCCCTGTTTTTGCGTTTACACGGCCCGTGTAAATCAAAGGGGAGGGTTTACACGGCCGTGTAAATCCCTGAATCATAAAAACCGTGTTCAATTGTTTACACGGCCCGTGTACATGCAAGGCATAAGTTTAGACGGCCGTGTAAACTTCTGAGAAAGCCAAAAAAACTTGATTTTTTTCTTTTCACTTTTTGAAAATGCAACTCGCTAAACCTCTACTGCCCGAAAAATGATTTTTAACCCTTTTTTTAGCATGAAAAACAACTTGGAAGTTTGAAAACAAAGAAAATACAATGAAAATATACTAAATGACAAAAATACCCCCGGGTTGCCTCCCGGTTAGCCGCCCCTTTTTAATGTCGTTGGCTCGACTTGGACCCCAACTATTTGTCAATTTTCATATTTTGGATCCATTACTTCCTCCACCTCTTCATTCTTGACTTGAAATCCTTCCTAATAAGGCTTCAAACGGTGACCATTTACCTTAAAAATCTTCCCGGTTTTCTCACTTGTGATTTCTATTGCACCATGCTCAAAAACATTAGTGACAACAAATGGTCCCACCCAACGGGACCTTAATTTACCAGGAATCAATTTAAAACGCAAATGGTAAAGTAGTACCTTTTGACCTTTGTGAAATACCTTGCGTGTAATCATCTTGTCATGGAATGCTCTAGTCTTTTCCTTATAAAGAACCTCATTCTCATACGCTTCATTGCGGATTTCTTCCAATTCTTGTATGTCCAGCTTCCTCTTTTTTCCCGATTCACTTAAATCCATGTTGAACTGCTTGACTGCCCAATATGCCCTATGTTCCAACTCAACGGGTAATCGACACAGCTTTCCATAAACAATACGATATGGCGACATTCCAATTGGAGTTTTGTATGCAGTGCGGTACGCCCACAAAGCATCATCAAGGCGTGTACTCCAATCTTTCCTTGTTGTATTCACGGTTTTCTCCAAAATGCCCTTGATTTGTCGATTGCTAACCTCAGCTTGTCCATTTGTTTGTGGGTGGTATGCTGTGGAAACTTTATGAGTGACACCATATTTCTTCAAAACACTCCCGAGTATACGATTACAAAAATGTGTACCACGATCACTGATCAAGGCCTTTGGAACACCAAATCTGGAAAAAATGTTAGCCTTCAAGAAATCTATCACAACTTTTGAATCGTTAGTACGGGTAGCCTTTGCTTCCACCCACTTGGAAACATAGTCCACAGCCAAAAGAATATAAATAAAACCCGAAGATGATGGAAAAGGTCCCATAAAATCAATGCCCCAAACATCAAAAATTTCACAAACTAATATGGGGTTTAAGGGCATTTGATTCTTTGAGCTTAAAGAGCCCATTCGTTGACATCTATCACAGCTTGAGCAAAAAACATAAGAGTCATGGAAGATACTTGGCCAGTAAAATCCACTCTCTAAAATTTTTCTTGCAGTCCTTTGAGGACCAAAATGTCCTCCACAAACATAAGAGTGACAAAATGTTAAGATAGAAGCTACGTCATATTGATCCACACATCGTCTAATCATTTGGTCAGCACAATATTTCCACAAATATGGCTCATCCCAAACATACCTCTTGGCTTCTTTCTTGATCTTGTCTTTTTGCCATCGAGTTAAATCTGGTGGAAATTGATTTGTGACAATGTAGTTCACAATATCGGCATACCACGGGGCAACTTTTGCTGAAAACAGATTTTCATCGGGAAATGCATCATGAATGGGAGTTGAATCTTCGGGAGAAACAATCCTGCTAAGATGATCAGCTACAAGATTTGACTTTCCGCTCTTGTCTTTGATTTCAATGTCAAACTCTTGCAAGAGTAATACCCATCGAATGAGTCTAGGCTTCGAATCTTTCTTTGCAAGTAAATTCCTAATAGCTGCATGATCAGAATAAACAATGACTTTAGAACCTAGCAGATATTGACGAAATTTGTCTAAAGCAAAGACAATAGATAACAATTCTTTTTCAGTTGTTGAATAATTGGCTTGTGCACTATCAAGTGTTTTTGAAGCATAATAAATGACATTAGGAACACAGTCTTTTCTTTGCCCTAACACTGCACCAACTGCGTGATTACTGGCATCACAAATGATTTCAAAAGGCAAACTCCAATCCGGTGATTGAAGTATTGGTGCTGTGATCAACAACTCTTTCAACTGATCAAAAGCTTGCTTGCACTGTTTAGAAAACTCGAATTCTGCATCTTTTTGTAGGAGCTCACACATGGGACGAGATATCTTGGAAAAATCTTTAATAAACCTTCTATAAAATCCTGCATGACCAAGAAATGAGCGCACCTCACGAACACAAGTGGGATAAGGTAAAGATTTTATGACATCTATTTTTGCTTTGTCCACTTCTAGACCCTTAAAAGACACAATATGACCTAGTATGAGACCTTTGTCAACCATAAAATGACACTTTTCATAATTCAAAACAAGATTGGTTTCAATACATCTTTGCAAAATCTTTTTCAAATTTCCCAAACATTCATGAAAAGAATTACCATAAACGGTGAAGTCATCCATAAAAACTTCAATGATTTCCTCAACAAATTCCGAAAAAATACTTACCATGCACCTTTGAAAAGTGGTTGGAGCATTGCAAAGCCCAAAAGGCATTCGTCTATATGCAAATGTTCCGAAAGGACATGTGAAAGTAGTTTTTTCTTGGTCCTCAGGTGCAACGGGTATTTGATGGAAACCGGAATATCCATCCAAGCAACAATAATGTGTTTTTCCCGCTAACCTTTCCAACATTTGATCAATGAAGGGAAGTGGGAAATGGTCTTTCCGGGTTGAGGAATTGAGCCGTCTATAATCAATGCGAACTCTCCACCCGTTTTGCACACGGGTGGGGACTAATTCACCTTGGTCATTCTTTGTAACGGTAATACCTGTCTTCTTCGGCACGACTTGGACCGGACTTACCCACTTACTATCTGATATAGGGTAAATCATTCCCGCATTCAACAACTTTAAAATCTCTTTTTTCACAACCTCCATCATTGGAGGATTCAGACGCCTTTGAGCTTCTCGGGAAGGCTTGTAATCTTCTTCCATAAGGATTTTATGCATGCAAAGCGAAGGACTTAGCCCTTTGATGTCGGCTATAGTCCACCCAATTGCTTCCTTATATTCCTTCAAGGTGGTGACAAGTTCTTCCTCTTCTTTTGTTGACAACTTGGTGGAAATGATCACTGGTAGAGTTTCCTTATCTCCAAGATATGCATACTTGAGATGCTCGGGTAAAGTTTTTAGCTCCAATTCCGGTGCCTGCACAATAGAGGGAACAAGTTTCTCATTAGACATTGGTATTTTCAGCTTTTGAACATCAAACCTCATTTTCTTCTTCTCATCCATACAAGACACAACCTCCATAATCTCTTTGTCAATTGTAAATTTATTGGCAAGTTTTTCCACTCTTTCCTTTTGAAGATTCCTGTCTAAAATAAGAGCTAACACATCAAGATTAGACAGATCAAAACACTCCTCTGTCAATGGTTCAATGACATCCACAAAATTCAAAGATGAAATATCACTTGGATATCTCATAGCATCATAAATATTGAAATTTATCACCTCCCCATCAAATTCCATGGACAATGTACCATCATAAACATCAATTTTCGTCCTGGCTGTTTTCAAAAAGGGTCTTCCTAGGAGAATTGAACTCAAATTCGGTGAATCATCATCATCCATATCAAGTACATAAAAATCTGCTGGAAATACTAGTTCATTCACTTGGACTAACACATCTTCTAACACACCTTTGGGATGTACTAAAGATCTATCAGCCAATTGAATGATTACCCCGGTCTTCTTCAATGTGCCAATATTTAATGTTTTAAAGATGGAATATGGCAAAACATTGATAGAAGCTCCAAGGTCTAGCATAGCTCGTGGAACATGAAGATTACCTAATTTGCAAGGAACCGTAAAAACACCCGGATCCTTACATTTTTTAGGTAATCTTTTTTGTAGCACTGCAGACACATTTTCCCCTACTTTAACAGTTTCATTCCCTTTCAACTTTTTCTTGGATGTACATAATTCCTTAAGGAATTTTGCATACCTAGGGACTTGTTTGATGGCATCAAGAAGAGGAATATTTACCTCTACCTTCCTGAACATCTCCATGATTTCATTGTCTTCTCTTTCACGCTTTGACTTGCTTAATCTTGAGGGAAACGGAGGAGGAGTGACTTTTACTTCAATAGGAGCTTGCTTGGAAGGGGTTTTTGACTTCTCTTCTTCTTTCTCTAACTCCATCTCTTCTTCTTCTTCAATCATTTTAGGACCTTCATATTCTTTACCATTTCTCAAAGTGATGGCACATGCACTATGTTTTGGATTCTTCTCAGTTTGCACGGGTAGTTTGCCTTGTGACTCCAATTTACTCACAGATGTGGCGAGTTGAGTCATTTGTTGCTCCAAAGTCTTGATGCTCGCTTTGGTCTCATTTTGAAATGTTTGAGTACTTGTGGCTAAACTCTTAACAATGTCTTCCAAAGACATTCCCGATCCGCTTGAACTACTTCCTTGATACATGTTTTGAGGTTGATATTGAGATTGATGAGGAGGTTGAGTTGGTTGGAAATGTGGTTAATAATTTTGTTGATGGTGCATTTGATTTTGAAATGGGGGTCTTGGTTGATAAGGTGGTGGTCTAGGCTGAAAATTGGTATTAGGTTGGTCCCAATTTGGATTGCTTCTTGGCTGGAAGTTTCCTTGTTGTTGACTTGAAAATCCCATAGCTTGAACTGGCTCTACATCTTCTTGTAACATGGGGCACATATCAGTGGGATGTCCAACTTGTGTACAAATGCCACAAGGTCTGACTATTGGTGGTTGCACGCCCTTATCTTTTGCAAGAATCATTACTACCTTAGTCAACTCAGAAAGTTGACTTTCAATTTTTGGAGTAGAAATTTCTTTCACCCCCCTTGGTGCATCACTATACCACTCTTCTTCTTGGACTGTATGCTTGGACTCTTCTGCCATGTTTTTTATAAGAACTCTGATTTCTGTTGGAGTCTTATCAGCTATAGATCCACCACTTGATGCATTGAGCAATCTCCTATCCCAAGATGACATTCCTTCACAAAAATACTGCAGCAACTGATATTCTGTAATCCCATGTTGTGGACATCTTGAGCACAATTTCTTGAACCGTTCCCAATAAGTATGCAAGGCTTCTCTCTTTTGTTGCTTGATGCCAATTATCTCTCTACGTAAAGCTGAAGCTCTCATTTCGGGAAAATATTTATCCAGAAACATCCTTGCAAGTTCATTCCATGTTGTGACTGACCCCGGTGGTAAGTCATACAATCACTCCTTGGCTGAATCTTGTAAAGCAAAGGGGAATGCCCTTAACTTGATTTGATCTTCTGTGACTTCATGTGGCTTCATACCCACACAAACAACATGAAATTCCTTAAGGAATTTATGTGGGTCTTCATTCTCAAGACCACGGAATGAGGGTAACAAATGGATGAGTCCAGACTTGAGTTCAAAGTTGATTGCTGCAGGGTAATTTATGCACAAAGGTTGTTGGGTGACATCTTGAGTAGCCCATTGTCTAAAGGTTTGTTCAGGTAGTGGATGTGGAGGATTTTGATGTCCTCCATGGTTGTCTGCCATGGTAGGAGTAGGTGAAGATGGTGGGGTGATACTTTTGGATGTTGGAGAGGATGTAGTTGATGGATTTGATGAAGAAGCTCTGGATTGTTGTTGTTTCTTTAAAAGTCTGGCTTGCTTCCTTCTCTGTTTAGCAGATTTCTCTATTTCCAAATCAACTGGTAAAGGTGTACCTGTGCGAAAAGATCTTGGCATAAACAATTAGTACTACCGTATCCCCGACAACGGCGCCAATTTGTTTGGGTGTCAAACCAACAAATGATGGGATAAAATAATATTAATATAACTCAAATCACTGCTATTTCTAATACTAAAGATAGTATAGAGTAAGCAGGGTCGGTCCACAGAGATACGAGACTTTTCATCTTACCATATTTTCACACATAATTCAAGTAATATTTAAATGGGGGTTTGTATTTAAACTTGAATTAAACTTCATAAATAAGAAAGATTGAAAACAAACGCAGTAAAAGAAGTACATTTCCGATTCTGACTCTTATATATGTATTATGTTGAAAGATGTAATATGATTATAACTCATGTTCAATCTAGGTTAGTAAGTTGGATATTAATAAACTCTAATATCCAAATTGGCAAAAGTAATCTATTCAAAATAAGCTCTTTAAATAAAATTTCATTTATTTGATTCAACCCAAATAAGCTCTTGCATTAAATCATTAAATGACATTAAGTTCTTACACTAATTACCAACAATGTTTAACATTCCTCTTAAGCTTGGGAATATAAACATTTAATCTTTGATTGCACTAATTTTGATCTAATTACAACCAAATAAGTGAGTGTTACTAACATCAAATCATAAAACATATACGAATTTCATGATTTGATTAACTAGATTGAATAGAACCCTAGTTCATTGATCAAGTGAAAAAGAGAACTAATCAAACACATGATTAAGATCAAATCAAAGATTACTAGATGTTAAACATAAGTCAAATTCAAGTTACAATCTAACAACACATACTTAAGAATTCAGATTCGGAAATGATAATAAAATCAACCACACATATCTAGGTTGGACTACAAATCAAACAAGTTTAAACTTCAAATTGACTTACAAAAAGAAATTAAAGTGTTTTCCAAGTGTTAATCTACTTGCAAAAGCTCTGAAAATCGTCTCTTCTCCTCCCAAAATCCGACCTGACTCCCATAAAAACTGATTGTCTCAATTATAAGAAGACAAAACCACTTTAAAACTGCCGAGACGTTTACACGGCCCGTGTAAACCAAAGGGTTCCATTTACACGGCCGTGTAAACAAGAAAAGTAGAATGCTTAAGTCTTCCAGGTCTTCGAAGTAGAATGTCCTTGCATATACGTTTACACGGCCCGTGTAAATCAAAGGCATAAATTTACACGACCGTGTAAACTCCTGTGAAACCAAATTCTTCATTTCTTCATTCTCTCTCTTCAAAGCTCCAAAACTTCTACAACTTTGTATCCAACTCTTGATAACTTCCTCCAACAAGATCCAACCTTCATAAGTCCCTGAAATATTCTAAAAGCGTGTGAATGGAATTGCATCATGAAAAATCCCGAAATTATACAAAATGCATGAGTCTAAACCTAAATGTAATGCACTTTTATGAACTAAAACTATAAAAAATGAATGCATGAAATGCACCTAACAGTTATCATTGTACAACGAGGGAGATGGAAAACGGGAAACATGCTAAGCCGCTAAGCCTTTTTTATGGAAAAACCAATTCTTTTGAATACTACATCCATAGATCTAAGGGATATAACATTGTTATGCATGATCCGTTGTACTCTATTAAGAAGTTTCACTGCATCCGACGTGAGGAAACCAAACGTATCAAATGCAAATGGTATAAACACGTGTTGATTGACGATGCACGATTTCTCATGTTTGGTGACTTTGACTAAATGGAAATGAGATTATGAGTGTTTATAGTAGTCTTTTTAACTATATATATATATATATATATATATATATATATATATATATATATATATATATATATATATATGCCCTCTCTTTCAAGAACATGGTTTTAATCACAATAAGATACTCTTGATCTTGGTAAAATCTGATAAAAACATAAAAGGCTAAACCGATTATCTTATGCAAAAGATAAATTTCATGTGAAACTCTACCAAAATACAAGAGTGCTATAACTATGATATGACCATGTGTGCTTGTAAAAACTTGATGAAGAAAGGTTATCTTCAAATTTACAAACTAAATTCATCTCTTCATAATGGTTACATGTTTTATGAAATTCAAATTTGAGTTAGCATCCTATACATCGACACCATATTAAATTGATGTTTCCTCTTTTGATTAGGGAAGAAGTGAATCATGTAAAATAACTAGTCCTAATTAACCAGCAACATATAATTTCGGAAAAACAACTATAATTGAAGTACAAATTATTGGAAATTATAAGGGAATAAGGCAAGTTAGCTATTTTCCTTTATCCCATATTAGTAAAGGAATAAACATTGTGAGGGTTTATATTGGTTTTTTCTTGATATGCATTCAAAGGTTTAAGTGGATCAAGAGATGGGTCAAGCCTACGCACGTGCACCTAGTCTAGCCTAGTCAATGCCATGAGTGTGCGAAATGGCATGATTTAGGTGATGAAAACCTTCTAGAATAGAATCCTTTGGAAAGATAGGATGGACTTTAGGTTTGTTTGAATTCGGATAAGAGTAGATATCGATGCGATTTAGGTGACGAAAACCTTCTAGAATCCTCTGTAAAGATCGGATAGACTTTAGGCTTGTTTGAATTTAGATAAGAGTAGATATTGATATTATTTAGGTGATGAAAACCTTCTAGAATCCTCTAGAAAGATCGGATAGACTTTAGGTTGGTTTTAATTTGGATAAGTGTATATATCGATATCTTATTTGAAATTCAAACCACTCACATGTCCCATTTACACACGAATTTTTTAGTATTCACTTTGTGTTTATCTTCTTCTGTTACTATTAGAAAACCGATAAATCTGCATTAAATTAGGTTTGTTTGAAACCGGATAAGAGTATATCGATATTTGATTTGAAATTTTAACCACTCACAAGTCCCATTTACACACGAATTTTTGAGTATTCACTTTGCGTTTATCGTTTTCCATTACTAGTGGAAAAAACGATAAATCTACATTAAATTAGGTTTGTTTGAATTCGGATAAGAGTAGATATCAATATCTGATTTGAAATTCAGATCACTCACAAGTCCCATTTACACACGTATTTTTGAGTATTCACTTAGCGTTTATCGTTTTCCATTATTGTTGGAAAACCGATAAATCTGCATTAAATCTTGAGTTTTACTCTGTTGCTTACAGCCCTAGAAGCGAAGTAAAAACCTTTAAGGATAGGAGTCTGATCCATATAGTTTTTTACAATCAAAATCAACCATCAACAGGTTGTTTTTACTTTATTGTTTTGCGTTTAAGTTTGTCCAATAACATGACAATATGCTTCTACTCCTTTCTTATAATCAGATCTAATCGTGAAGGATCATCATGATTTTTGTATGAATATGGATAACAATATTAATAATAATTGAATTTATTATGTTGCGACATCTCAACGTTTAATTCCCAATATTAATTATTGGTTGTTTGTGAAAGTGTTGTGGATATTTAATCATAAATATTATCTACTCATTCGTTCATTTGACATTGCTAAATAATTCATTATTAGTTCATAATACGAATGATCAGATTGTTTAAATTTCAACACAGATTAGTACTCTTCATTAAATTCATCAATTTCAAGTTTGCAAATAAGTAGAAATTAATGATATATAGAATCCACGAACTTGGGAAAACACGAAAAAAGGAAATTAAATTATATTAGTACCCTATTGGCCCTTGAGGCAAGAATTCGTTGAAAACGTTCGATGAAGGCCATACAAGAGCTGTTTAAGGTCGTCGATTTCATTCTCGCCATAAACATAGATTTTGAGTAAGATGTAGGACCCATATCCGCGACGAGTCCACCGCAATGAACCCTCATCTTCTGAGAAACATATAATGTTGGGTTCATATCCATTGCCATCTAATGATAAAGAGGAATAAATGATGGAGTAGAATGAGTGGTCTAAGTGTCTGGTGGCGAAAAAGGTAATAATAACGAGGGCTAGGGCTCCGATTTGGTGTAAACGAGTGTAAGGTATTGCCATAGGTGGTCCGAACACTCTAATCTTAATGTTGACCGTGTGGCCCATTGCTTTGTTCGACTATCAGTAGCAGTAAGTTAAGCGAATCTTACTGTATATTGAAAAGAGATTTGGAGAAAGAAGGAGGCCACAACGTGGTCTTCATTTATTGATTTTATTGCCTTAATTTTTTTAGTAAGAAAAATTTTAAAATTATCAATGGAAAAAAATTATAAGGAAATTGACACTCTAGCATAATTAAATTTGGTATTTTTTCTGGATTAGCCATTAATTTTTTTTTTGTTTTTTATGCACAATAGATCCTTAAAGTTGGATTCCATGTGTTAAATAAATGTTTGATACCAAACTAACATATTTCTAGGTTAACTCCACTTACTTAGTATCTTGCATGGAAAAATGGGTTTATGGTAATGCCACGTATTAAAGTATTCAACATTATTCATCATTTAAAGTCAAAAATATGCAGAGAGCATTTGAAGCATCTGAACCATTTGGGAGTTTTCAGTTGGCTTTGGTAAACTCATTTTCTGCCTAGACTTCGATGAAAAATAGTGGGTAGATCACATCAGCAAAACCTTGAAAAAACACTTTATGATTATACTCAACACACCTCCACTATATATGCTTCAAGTTCCCCAAAACCTTAAAGACGGAAAACTCGAAGCGTGCATCCCTTAACGGATGACGTGTGGCCCTAATAACCATTTAGATGAGGAGGTGTCCACCACTCAATGCTATTTCAACTCTCAAACGTCTTCGCTTCATTCTGTCCCTTCCTTATTGTCACTACCTCCCCCCCTCTCAGCAAATGATGACTTATTCTCTGTTGTCAGCTTCGGTTTCGATGGTGAAATCTGAGTTGTAAAAGTTGATATTATTGATACTTGAAGACCTATATTGGTGTTGGATTATGTGTCTAAGCCCATAACTGTAATTGTTATAAACTTGAATTGATAGTAGCACAGTTCTTTTAGGTTGCCCTCAAACCTAGCAATTGAATATGATAGCTTTTAGAGAGAGAGAGAGAGAGACTGATTGACTAATTTATAATATAGTTAATAAATTAATTGAAAATCAAAATAAATAATTTGTTAATATATTATGAGAATAATAAATTAATTGGAAATAGTATTATTTAATTAACAATTAATCAGAAATTAATTTGAATTAATTTTGAGATTAATTGGATTAATTAAAAATGTAGGGTCTGTTTGGTTATTTATTGAAACTTGAGGAAAAGAGCCCGTGGACCTCATTGGATGAGGTGAACAAAAATCACTTGGGTAAGCCCAAGGAATTTCGTCCAAGCCCCTTGAAAGAGGGGAATGGGTTGTTTGGTCACCAAGAAAACGGATTATGATTTCTTCATTAAACCTAACTTTGACACCAAGCTACCTCAGCTATATAAGGACCCGTAGCATTAGAATTTCGGCTATGACATTCCTTTAGAGGCTTAGGGCCGAAATTTTTAATCTTCTCCTCTCTCTCTTCAAACTCCTTGGTTTCTAGGGTTTGGGTGTGAACCATTATAGGCACGACACTTGTGGTGCTTGCTTCCAAAAGTTTTTCAAGAAGGAATTCAAGATTTTTTGCAATGACAATCTTCAAGGTAAGTTTCTTATTCTTATGAATTAGTTATCATAGGAAAGTTTTGTAGGATAACAATTCATAGTATGTTGCCTATATGTGAAAGACATAGTTCCTATTAGGTTGCATGTTCCCTAAGTATTTGAATTGTTTAAATGTTTTTGCGCTTGGAGCATTGTGGTTCTAACCCTAATACCCGATCAGTGGTATTAGAGCCTATGGATTTCTTTCATGTATTTTCACTTTGGTGAATTGAAAAGAAACCTGGTTTTGATTTAGTCGCAGCTCACATGTGAGCATATAAGGCTCACGACGTGAGCTCGGTCCAGATCCAAAAATCTGGTACTTACCTGCCTAATCTACTTTTATGTGATAATTACTTATTATATCTTATCCTCAAATCTGATTTTGGTATATCTATGATGATAATATAAAAGCCTAGAAGTTAGAAGATTAATATTTGACTTGATTAATTGTTTTGTGATTAATATGATTGATTTTTTAAGTGTATAAATAATAAATCTAAATATTAATTAAACTTAATAATTAATGTCAAATATTATTTGGTTTATTTTATAAACTTGGTTTTTTGAAAACTTTAAAATACATCCCTATGGATCTTATTATTAATTTAATTAAGTAATTAATTAATAGACAATTAATAAATCCATAAAATGGTTTAAATTTAATTAAATTGAAAGTTTAATTTATTAAAAGATTAAACCATTGCTATTTTAAAATGTTTTAAAATATACCTTATACTATGTATATATAATTAAAAGTTTATATATATATATATATATATATATATATATATATATATATATATATATATATATATTATATTTATAAGAATATTCAGTCAAATCGCTAATACGCCTAGTTCACGAGGCCATACCATAAGGGGAGTTTAAGGAAGTGACCTATAAAATGACTGTCATTGGGTATACACTCTTACCAACCACTATCTTGTATGATGGAGGGTCGTTAGTCGAACGGATTTGATAGGACACAATTGTTGGTTGTAATGCCCATAGATCCGGGCTAGTCAAAATGTGCAAATCTTGGTTGTAATGCCCATAGATCCGGGCTAGTCAATTTAGAGACGATAATCATTAAAAATGACTTTTTTATAGAAGAGTGTTTAGAATAAATAATCATAACCAAGTTTTATTATATATCACACGGTTTCCGTGCATATAAAGAATGCCGAAATTCGAGTTATAACGAAGAAGTTATGAGATGTCGAAGTTTCGCAACAGAACCGGCACGACACATCGCAACATAAATAGTGAATTTATGTTAGAGCGATATCATATTATATTTCTATTTATAAAAATTATGACTTTAACTTTTTAACATATTATAGTTAACTTATTAATTTAAATATGTTGTTGTATATTATCAATTATCATTCTAAAGTCATAAAATTTGTATAATTTATGAGTTGATGCAAAATAGTCAAATTATTAATTTAATATAATATTAAACAATTAACTTAAATCAGAATTTTATTTAAACTTGAAAAAATCAAGAGACTATTTTATAAATAGTTAAAGATTATAGATTATAGTGTTAAACTATTGTAATCCTAAATTAACAAAAAAAAACACACATGAAACTATTTGATATAATCATTAAAATTTTTCAAATAAATAGCTTAAAAATAACTTACACTAAGAATAGTTAAAAGTAATATTATATAAAAAAAAACTATAATATTTTATATAAAAACAAAAACATTATTTTTTGTTTTAAATAACTACAATTATAGAAACTAACAATATTCATCAAATACAATTTAAAAACATTAAATTTCTGAAACCAAATTAAAATAATTAAGAGTTTTGAAATATGTTATTTTAAATAACTTACACTAACAATATTTAAAAGTAAAATTATATACAAAAATTAAATTGTTGTCTTTAAAAACAAAAACAATGTTTAATGTTTTAAATAATTACAATGATAGAAATCAAAATCTTAAGCAAATAAACTTTTTAAAATTAAGTAATCATAATAACAACTATAAATATGATCAAAATCTTATTATATTTAATTTTATTAAGTAAATTGCAGGTAGATGTCATTAAGACACTTAAGATTATACAATTCTAGAAGATATCTATATTATAATATAATTCAAAACAAACAATGTTTATACCAACTTATTATAAGATTTATTCTATAAAAGCTTATAACAATGTCATTGACATATTTAAAAAATATATATTTGTAAAATTTTCAAATATATTATTGTAATCTGTGCAACGTGCGGGTATTCGCCTAATATATTATTGTATTCTGCACAATGTGCGGGTATTCACCTAGTTGCCTATAAAATGGCGATTAAATGGGTGTCCACTCTCACCCACCGCTTCCTTGACTAGTGGAGGGTCGTTAGCCGAACGGGTAAGATAAGCCACAAACTTCCATTATAAGTATAATTAAATACAAAGTCACTAATTGTTTTATAAATTCCCAATCTTAGTTACTTAAGAAAAATGTGAATTTGGTGCTAATCCATGAAATTGCACATTTTACCTTGTTGGTCGTTAGTGAAGCGTGTGTGGTTAACCGGCACACTAACATGGGACTAATGAAGGATGACAATGGGTAGCTCGTAGTTTGTCATAGATCAATGAAGCGTGTGTGGTTACCCGACATGTTGATTTGGTGATAAATGACTTCAAGAGTACCAAGCTAATTTGCATGATTATTCACACCTTATTTGTGATCCTCGGTATCCCAGTCACAAACTTGAAGGGCATAATCGAGATTAAACATGTCATTGAAAAGTTCAATGAATCTCAAAAGATCTAGAAGTTACATTTAAAAACCTATTTTGTTTAAAATTTCGTTTTCATGGTGGAATTGGTAAATCGTCATTTACCTATCGATAAATAGTTTGCAATTGGATTATGTCATCCCTCTTTCGAATTGTAAATTAGTGTGTCGGGTCTTAGCTTTGATATTTCATTTGGGTGTTATATTAAGGATTAAATCAACTTACTTGAATTTCTCCCCTTGTAGATGTCTAGTTCTGACAACTATGGTCTACCTTATCCTTTTGGAAAAAACTTTCCTCATGAAGATGATGTTTCATGTTTCGATCGAGGAACTAGAAATCATTATTTACTTCCTCCACCTCCTCAAATAATTCTCCCTGATCCACATGTTCGTCGACTTGAAAAGTTCAAGGTCATTCAAGCCCTATTTACAAGCGAACACCAAGATGGAAGGTTTGTATGTGCTCATATCTTAGTGATGAAGTTGCATATTAACAGGCTGGGAATGTTGGGTGTCGTTTTCCAAAGGAAGTTGGCTGTTGACTTGGTTCTTCAGTCACTCCCCAAGTCATATGGTCAGTTCGTTAAAGACTTTTATATGACAGACCACGACATGACCCTTATTGATCTAACATATTTGCTAATTGTTGCTAAACCAGAAATGATTTGGCGCACTGGTAAATCAAATTTAAATGAATGATCTACCTCCCAAACTTCCATGGACATTGACAATGGCGACATTGGAAGTGCATAAAAGTTTTCTCTTCCCAATGGAAAGGGATTGGCCAAGGTCAAACCATTTGAATCGATAGTCCCATGTACCATTCCGAAAGAGTATGTTTGTTTCTATTGCCAAGAGAAGGGGCATTGGATGCAAAGCTGTCGTATCTACCTAAAAGATCGTAAGGATGGTAAAGTCAAAATGCATGACTCTACTTCAGGTAAATCCACTACCCAACTCTATTAAGTTCCTATTTATAGATTCTAAATACTTGATGTGATAAGACTGCATTTTGATATTTTGTAGGATCAAAGAAAAGGAAAGGAAGCTTAAAGGAAGAGTAAGCTGAGTCTGGTCACGAAGAGATGGATTTTGATCGCATGGTTCGATGATCAGATTTTTGAGCTGCTTCTTAGGAGTTATGATAGATTGCTTAGAAATATTTAGTAACATAGTTTTCATTTGAATTTGCGTTGTAAGGACAGTTTTCTGCATTTTATAAATAAAGAAAAATTTGATTTTATCTTATTTTATGTTTCCTTGCAATGACATTTGTGAAAATTGTTGTTTACATGTTTCTATTAATAGCAATAGTTTGATTCTTAGTTATATCGATTGTGGTAGTGTCGTAATTTTTCTAAGTAAGGAAAGATTCTCATCACCCAACTTTCAATTGGCCAGAAACTTGGAATCATATGATTTGAATCACGTGATGTATGAAAATCTTGGTACTTGGGAAATTGAGACTAATTCCAAGTTTACATATGTATGTAAGTCAAGTGAAAGGTGAAAGGATCTAGTACACATTGATGTGTACTTGTCAGATCTACCACAAAGAATGATAAAGGCTATTCATCTTGATTTACTAATGGTTCGGTAAATATGGTTATGCTTACAAGTTGAAGTATAATTCTGATACTTTGAAAAAATTCAATGTATGGCAGAACTAATAAGAAGAATCAAATTGAACAGAAATATAAAAAGTTTATCCAATTTGAAAGGAAAGGAGAATACTTTAGTATCGTGTTTTATGATCATCATAATGATTATGGAACCATATCTCAATTGATCCTCTAAGGACATCTTAGTAACTTAGACCTTAGTCTCAATCTATTGCCACAGGAACCCCCTCCCCTCGGGGTCTTCCATGCAAGAGTCATACCAACATGATGCATGATCAATCAACAATCCACATATCATAAAATGGGCCGACCTTGGTGCCTTAGACCTATTGATATGGTGAGAAGACTCACCTCGAATGCAGAATCTTCCCGAGTGAAATCCTTAGTTGCTGCCCCGCCAGCTTCCCGAGCCGTCATTTCCAATCAATATATGCTATTAGCAATTGGGTTCCATGCTATGACCCTCTATCTATACATGGGGTAAAATGACCATTCTACCCCAAGCCCAGTATGATCCAAAATTAAGGCCCAAACACAAACAAAATTCCAACACTATAATTTCCATAATCCATCAATGGGCCTAACTCGAGAAGACTCAATACCAAAAATGCCTAAGATATTGAATGGTCAACCCTAGTCAACTCTTGGTCAAAATCAAAGTCAACAGTCAAGGTTAACAGTCCATGTTGACCCAACTCGTCGACTGCATCTAGCAAATCGTTGAGTTCCTTCAGTTGTTTAGAAAACCGGGGAAAAACATAACCTACTTGCCGAGTTATTTTACCAACTAGCCGACTTCACTCGGTATACCGAAAACGGGAAAACCCAATCCAACTCGTTGAGTTTTTCCCATGTCTTAACATATTGATCCCTTTTAGTTAAATCTAAAGCCCCAAACTATAGATCCATTCCCTTAGGACCGAAATATCCCATAAAGTTGCTAACTTTACGTGCATGCAAGGCCTTAAGAGGCTAAAACACTAAAACTAAGCTTAATAGAAGGTTTAGGGCATGGAGGATGGCCAAACATTGAAACTTTATGCCCAAGGAGGTCTAAGGTCTCCAGATCTGAAGTCACAACTTCAAATCATGCTTAACTTCGAAAATGGTTCCAAAATGGGCTAAAAATGCACTAAACTTACATGGGAGAAGATCTAAGAAACAATAAGTCAAGGTAAAGAATTTTTACCTCGAAATGGTTGCTAACACAAGGTAGATGTCGGATCTATAGCCCCCTCCTCACTTCAATCTCTTAAATCTTCAAGTTTCCTTCCAAAGAGCACAAGATTCACTCTCCAAAGCTCTCTCTCTCTCTCTCTCTCACACACACACACACACACTAAAGAAGGCACTAAAGCACGATTAAGGTTTCTCTCTAGACATTAAGGATGACGAGGAAGGCCACAAATGAGCCATAAGTTCATTAAATAGGGTACAAAACCCTGATAATTAGGGTTTTCCTTTACAGCATCTACTCATCGAGTTGGGGCCTTCCAACTTGGTGAGCAGACACTAAGTCCCGCATCCAATATCGATATCTACTCGTCGAGTCCTAGTGCAAAACTCTAAAAACTTGAAAAATAACTGATACCAGGAACAAGCGTTACACCTCTATCACTCTCTATATTCTCTAGCCTGAAAGAAAAATCAATCTCACCTAGAAATCGAATTTATTTCTTGTTTCGGGGAGTCTTGATCTGAAGAAATCAATTTCAATTTTGGTTATGTGGATTAATTTTGATTCCGGTTACAAGGGTTTTAATTTATATGGTTTATGAATTTTGCTTTTCATTTAGGGTTCATGATTTTGCTTTTCATTTTGATTTCCGGTATCAATTTTCCAATGAGTGTAGCAATGGTTTGGATGGTGGCGGTGTTTTGCAGGGTTGCAATGGGGGGTTTTAAATAGGTTAAGTAATGGTGTTGCATGGTTGCGGTCGTGGTTTCCAATTTTAGTTTTGTGTTTCATTTGGTTGATGCAAAATATAGCTTTGGTTATTCATTTTCCGATGAGGATTGAGATGGGTGTGCGGTGGTGCAAGTGATCGATGAGGTGGGTAGTGATGTTGTAGGTTGTTATAAGAGAAATGGGAAAGGGGCGGTCGGTCCTTTTTTTCTTTTGTAACAAAATAGAGATGGTCTGAGAGCAAAATATCATGAGAATGTTGGGCCCATTATTCTAGGATGGGCTATGCCCATTGTATAACGGGCTAAGCCTATTTGTATGTTGG
Source organism: Lactuca saligna (assembly GCF_052625555.1). Taxonomy (NCBI): domain Eukaryota; kingdom Viridiplantae; phylum Streptophyta; class Magnoliopsida; order Asterales; family Asteraceae; genus Lactuca; species Lactuca saligna. Next base: position 153,645,958 of record NC_136422.1, read on the forward strand.
GTTGGGCCCAATGAGTAGGACAGACTAGACCCATTATTATGGGTTCAACCCAATGTGCGGGCTAGGCCCATTGATATGTATGGTATGTGGTATTTTGGGGAACTCATTAAGCTTTGTGATTACGGTTTATGTTTATATTTTAGGTACTTCCGGTTCGAAAGGGAAGGGTCCGATGTGACTGCACAACATTCCCTAGATTTTATTCCGCATTGCTAATTTTTACTCTCTTGATTAAATGTTATTTTTATCTTGAATGGTTTTGAGAACAATTTGTTATATGAATTATTATTTTAAAAATGAAAATTTTACCTTAGATTTTTACGACGTTATAGTTAAGGACAAAACACGTAATTTTAACTAAATCATAATGACGATTTTAGTAATTTACTCATTATTTTATCCAACAAAATATACAACATAAGGGTAATATGGTCATTTTTTCATCATTCACCACAGCCACTGAAAGAAATATTCAAACAACATAGTTTCAATACGATGTGTACTCAGTCAGAAGTTCTAACTTAATCAACATTAAACTCGGTCAACAACTATCAAATAACCTTTTTGAGAATCCAGAACAACGAAATGTTGCCATCCAAACAACATCATTACCATTCATAACTATCAAACAACCTTTTTGAGAATCACATATTTCTTCTATTTTCGATAGGATATCAACCTCTTGATGATACCTTACTCGAATTCCAAAATTTAACACACACGTACCTTAACTTACCCTCCTATTCCACGATTCCACGACAGTATGTACATGACTCATGGAGTCGACTCAGTGTAATAAACTATGAATCATCCACTCATGTCACATGATAAAACTAATATGCACCACCACAAAAAATTGATGTTCGCCACAACATAAAGTTGTTATTCAATGCCTCCGAGGATTCTTAACCAATAGTATTTCATATACTATCAACCATAGCTTTTGGTTATTACTACCTACTTACACAACAACTAACACTCGTCGAGGGTAGACTACGATTACTCTCATCATCTATCGACTCTTGGGATACGATAATGAATAGCGATCCTGACAATTTCTAACCGACACCTTTGCTTTTAATCGTCCTTATAACATCGTTCTTGTAAATCAACATTACCACAATACCCTTGATAGATAAAGAGTGGGCAATTGAACTGCACTCGAGGTAGACACAATGGCATTATCGTGTCCAAAGTAAACATCTAGTACGTCTAAGTGGTTGTTATACAATCTTAGTTGTGTTAATATATAATGACTTTAAGATACACTTGTTACTTTGATGAATGTTTATTTAGATTCTAATTTATATTTATTTACCGAAATTTATAGTTGCTATTCTTATCCAATCCACGATGTTACATTAAGAGAGGTGATCATATACTAAAATATTAGATGGGAAAGCGTAGAAATCGTAATTATATACATATGGAGCTTAAGGTGACAATAAAACATCAAACCAAGGTGAGTTGCATGTTCGATTTTGCAGAATCTATGATATACATGAATGCTAAATGTTCAAGGTCTGCATAGTATCGTATCATGAACCGTTTAACATCCAAGTTCTATTAAATCGGTAAGAGGATTAAACTTTAAAACAAAAAAGCTATCTACTGCAGTATGATGAGAAAATTGGGATTTCATTACCAATACATTCATACATAATAAGATTAAAGAAGGCACTCGATGTGTTATCTATAATAAGATCAAAGAAGACTCGTCATATGTTATGAACCACAATACAACATTCTGAAAAACTTTCCCTTCCATTTATTCTCCCATCCGAATTATACATCGAAGACCTTCACCTTTAAGCATCAAATCAAAAGCCTTATTGATCTCAGAAAAAGGCACTTCATGTGTTATGAACTTCTCCAACTCAAGTTCCTGCACAAAATCATATCAACCAAACACTAGTTAGATTTCAATTCATCATTCTATTATAATTCAACTTTGAAGCTATAAAACGGGTTACCTTATTCATATACTTTTCAACCACAGAAGGAATATCTGATCGAGGTTTATAGTTTCCAAAAAAGGTTCCCTTCAGAGTCCTTTCGTTCAACAGATTCAATGGACTTGTCTTGAAAACAGCATCTTTATGTGGAACACCCACAAGAACAGCAACACCCCAACCCTGTAAAATTTTCAATGTTTGTTATTGTGTAATTAAACATGAATCATTAATTCATTATATGAGTGAGAGATGAATTGATTAAATTCATACATCATGAACACATTCGAAGGCAGATATCATAGCATCAATATGACCCGTGCATTCAACACTCCTGTCAACTCCTCCATTTGTCATCTCTGCAATCACTTCTTGTACTGGTTTCGTGTGATCTTTTGGGTTCACAAACTCTGTCACCCCAAATTTCTTTGCTGTTGAAGCCAAAAAAATTTACATTAGATTCATCAATCATATCATATGTCTAGTTTTTATTTACAATTTCATGCAGCAAAATCTTACCAAGCTCAAATCTGTTGGCATTGAGATCAACTCCAATGATCCTTGAAGCCCCTGAAATTCTTGCACCTTCAGCAGCCTGATCACAAACAAGAATCATTAGCTTTTTATTTTTTGGCCATGAATGAGCCTTTTTTGAGAAAGTTAAAAGTTCCATAAAACTCACAGCAAGCCCCACAGCTCCTAATCCAAAAATGGCGACTGATGAGCCTTTTTTAGGTTTTGCAACGTTAAGAGTAGCACCAAGACCTGAAGACACGAAGATTATTTAGGTTAAGAAAATACCCATTAGAATTGTAATCGGAGAATGTTGATTATAATTTGTTTTTCTACCTGTTGAGATCCCACAACTGAGGACACAGACTTTGTCAAGAGGAGCAAGAGGGTTGATTTTGGCAAGACAGCCGACATGAACGACTGTGTATTCACTGAAAGTTGAAGTTCCGACGAAATGGAAAATGGGTTTTCCGTTTATGGAAAATCGAGATTTTTGATCGTGAATCATGACTCCTCTATCGGTGTTGATTCTCAAAAGGTCACACATGTTGCTCTCTTCCGACTTACAGTGAGCACATTCTTTGCATTCTCCGGTGAAAACAGGGAGAACATGATCTCCGGGCTGAAGATCAGTCACTCCTTCCCCAACACTCTCCACGACCCTGTTCACGTCACTTAAATTGATCAGATTTTTTATCCGATTACAAACCCTTTTCTATTTAATACAAGAATAAAACTTACCCTCCAGCTTCATGTCCTAAAATTCGGGGAAACACGGGATTCTGACCCTGAAAAGTTCATAGGAAGGAAACGAAGATTCAGGATTTGAGTTTTTGACAGAGATTTAAGTAAAAGGGCCAGTAGATTGGTTACCTTGGCTTCCCAAAAGTAAACATCGGTGTGGCACAGGGAGGTGAACAGGATTTTGATTCGAACTTCCATTTTTTCGGGTGGCGCCACCTCCACTTCTTCAATCACTAGTGGCTTTCCGGCTTCCCATGCTACCGCCGCTGTCACATTTACACTCATCATCAAGCACCGTACCAAACTTTTTCTTCTTGATAGGGAAATCACAAAAGAAAAATGAAATGCTTACCTTTGCATCGAATCACCTGGTTAGTGCTCGACATTTAATCTTCTTGTTATCTGATCGCTGAAACAGAGAATTAAGTTTGCTAATTGCTTGATATGAAGGAATAATCTGAAAATTTGTGTATTTATAGGTCGAGGGAGTGAATATACCAAAACTGTAAACCGACCACCAGGTTTTGATTTGCCGGGTTTCCATCGATCAAGACGTTGACAAGTTAAAACCACCGTTTAACGAAAACAAGAAACCATAAAGCGCCACTGATGCGTGGTTTTCTTCTAAACAATACATAAATTGGGTCCACAGATATGTCTAAAAGTCAAAAAGACCCCAACAAAAGGAGGTTAAAACTTTGGCAAATTACACCATGAGGTTTTGGATAATTTGTTTGTTTGATCTTAATTTTTTTAACTCGTACTTATTATTCAGTTTTTCTTTAAGTTTATACCTAACATATCTTAATATATTTACTTTTTACAATTTTATTAATATTTTTAGTTACTACTTCAATTATCAAAACAACAACCTTATCTAACATCATCATCTCATCTTCCTTATTCAATGACCTAACCACCACCCCAGTGTTGTCATCACCAGCTACTACTAACAACCACGGATCACCACTTGCATCAAATCAAAATAAATCATGAAATCAAACAAATCAAAACCAAAACCTAAACTCAAAGCTAAAAACCCAATCAAAATAAAATAAAAATCATAACTCAAAACTAAAAATCGTACCTTATAATCAAATCAGAAGAATGAATGCAAGTTGTGGAAGATACAATTATACAATATTTCATTATTATTAACTTTGAAATAATAATTTTATACTAATTAGATATTAAACGTTGTATATGTTTTGAACATATGATAAGGTAGACACATATATACAAGTGCTATCTTATCATTAAATGTTATTCAACATGTTATTCATTTAAACATTTTTTCATGATTTTCCTTTCTTTTTGCTGATAAATAATAATATTCTTCTTCACAGACTTTCCAAGAAGTAGACCAGTCAATGGGGCGGGTTTGAAACGAATCATCATTGATCCAAACATTTTTAAAAAATTTAAAAATATGACCCGCCCCACTCCAATAATAACCCTCACGATTTTGAATAATCGAATTCATATCCGTATCTACCGAATCAACGAATATCTAACCCATTAACCCGACCATTTTATAATATTAAATTTCACAATTTTGATGCATGTCACGAAGTAATATTTATCAAAAAATATAAAATATCTACGTAAACAAATATACATTACTTAATACTCAAAATCCAATACAATAAAATTTTCATTTTATTTAGACATAGACTTACATACTTTTTTGTTATATATATATATATATATATATATATATATATATATATATATATATATATATATATATATATATATATATATATATATATATATATATATATATGAGACGGATTATAAGTGGAGGGAATCGATAATGATCCATATCCAACCCATTTAATAAAAGGGTAAATGGGTATGGGTTGTAAACCGATAAACGAATCAAAAATTACAATCAAAACCCGTAAAGTTCTTACATGTTTGGAGCGAATCAGGGTTAAAACCCGCTCCATGGACAGATCTACCAAAAAGTTAAGAGGTAGAGTAAAATGAAAACGAGTCGAATGAGAGAAATGGTCATGGAATGAAGGTTTGAATTAGAAGATATATGTTTCAATACTCATATTGAACCTGATCTTAGTAGAATTATTGATAAATCCAATGCAATGATTGATTATGGTAAGTGGTATATAATTTTGGTGGATCCTAGTGAACTTTTGGCGAGCATTGAAGGACATATTGGTAAAGTAAAGGTTGAAGCTGTGAGTCAAAAGGAAATCATGGACAAAATAGAAGGGTGCCTTTCTGCTTGTGAAGAGGAAAATTAGAATGAAAATTATAATCTGGTAATGGTCCTTGCCTTTTTATATTGTTATATGAGTTTTAAGTATAAAATTTGAAAAATAAAACAACATATGAATTTTTATGACGTTCTAGCTTTATTAAAACAAAACCCATATGTAAGATTTTTATTATGTTTTTGTATTTTGTATGATAATTTATATTTGGATTTTGTAAGACAAATTGTATTTGAGATTTAAATGATGTATGTTTAATTTGGATTTCATATGATAATTTGTATTTGGAATTAAAATGATGCATGTTTAGTTTATATTTTATATGAGAGTTTGTATTTTTATTATTCTTTTAGAGTAAATTCCTTATGGTTTCTAGTTAGAATTATGCGTTTCGTTCCTAACTTTGTTCTTTGCACTCATACAATCCTTTTGGTTTGGTTTTATTATGTTTTTCACCCCTGATAGATATAAAATGACCTTATTGCCATTATATATATATATATATATATATATATATATATATATATATATATTATATATATGTTTTTAGAATTGTTTTCATTACATTTTAACTATTTATAAGTTATAGAAAAAGTAAAAAAGGGGTATATCCCACCCCCACCCTATACTGCTATACATACATCTTCTTCGTCTCTTCCCTCGTTTGATTTTATTCTCATCGGAGCTCCACCACCAAAAAAAAATATGTTGCCCATCCGATAGCCCATCACTACCCCTTTGCCACCCATAATATGGGCATCCATTTCTCTCATGAAATACACTTCTCTGCAGATCGCCACCATTACCATTGACTACCCACGGATGCTCAAATCTACAAACAAATGTAGGATTTTTCGTCTCATACTGGAATATGATATGTCTCCTGTTGAAATCGATTCAATCCACAACTGTGGTTGCTGGCCAACCTGACCCGTCTTGTGGGTTCTCAACCATAAATACAAACCCTCTTGTAACGACCTAAAAATTTAGGGTAAAAGTTTCATTTTCATTTTAATCAAAACACCGATACCATTTAACCCAAACATTTCTACTTTAAAAATATTTATCAGAGTTCATCCCAAAATCTCACATTGTGGAAAACACATGTGTGTGCGCTACGATCCAAGCGGGCCCTTCCTTTCCAAAATGATGATACCTGAAATCATAAACAAAATTTTAAGCACGAAGCTTAGTGAGTTCTCCAGAGCATACCTCACACAATCCACATAATCACATAATCCATATTAGCTATATAAGCTACATAACCATATAAGCTATGCTTACAACATATAGGGATGCCATGGAAGCACTCCAAGGTCTTACACCTAGTGTTACTGGAACCGCCATGTTGTCTTAACTACCTTCCATGGGAACCCCCACATGGTCTTCCTGCCATGGGAACCACCACATGGTCTTTATTACCAAGAAATTTCATGCAAGCTAAACATGCAAATATACTAGCATGCCATGGAAACCTTCTGAAGTCTTACACCAATGCCATGGGAACCCCCCACATGGTCTCAATCTACTACCACGGGAACCCCTGGGGTCTTCCATGCAAGAGTCATACCAACATGATGCATAATCAATTAACAATCCATGTATCATAAAATGTGTCGGTCTTGGTGCCTTAGATCCATTGGTATGCTGAGAAGACTCACCTCGAATGCAGAATCTTCCCGAATGAAATCTTTAGTTGTTGCCCCGCCAGCTTCCCGAGCCGCCACTTCTAATCAATATACACAATTAGCAATTGGGTTCCATACTATAACCCTCAATCTATACATGGGGTAAAATAACCATTCTACCCCTGGCCCAATATGATCCAAAATTAAGGCCCAAACCCAAACAAAAACCTAACACTATAAGGTCAATAATCCATCAATGGGCATAACTCGAGAAGACCCAATACCAAAAAGGCCTAAGATGCTGAATGGTCAACCCTAGTCAAATCGTGGTCAAAGTCAACAGTCAACAGTCAAGGTCAACAGTCCATGTTGACCCAACTTGTCGAGTGCATCTAGCAACTCATCGAGTTCCTTTAGTTGTTCAGAAAACCTGGGAAAAACATAACCAAATCGTCGAGTTATCTTACCAACTCGTCGAGTTCACTTGGTATACCGAAAACGGAATACCCAATCTAATTCGTCGAGTTACCAGGGAAACTCGTCGAGTTTTCCCCCTGTGTTAACATATTGAGCCCTTTTAGTCGAATCTAAAGCCCCAAACTACATATCCAGTCCCTTAGGACCGAAATATCACATAAAGTTGCTAACTTTACGTGCATGTAAGGCCTCAAGAGGCTAAAACACTAAAATTAAGCTTAATAGAAGGTTTAGGGCATGAAGGATGGCTAAATCTTGATAAAGCTTGAATCTTTGGGCCCAAGGAGGTCTAAGGTGTCTAGATCAGAAGTCACAACTTCAAATCATGCTCGACTCCGAAAATGGTTCCAAATTGGGCTAAAAATGCACTAAACTTCCATGGGAGAAGATCTAAGAAACAATAAGTTAAGGTAAAGACTTTTTACCTCAAAATGTTGCTAACACAGGGTAGATGTCGGATCTATATCCCCCTCCTCACTTAAATCTCTTCAATCTTCAAGTTTCCTTCCAAAGAGCACAAGATTCAATTTCCAAAGCTCACACACACACACACACACTCAAAAAGGCACTAAATCACAGCTAGGGTTTTTCTCTGGACAGTAAGGATGATGAAGGAGGCCACAAATGATCCATATGTTCTTTTAATAGGGTAAAAAACCCTGAAAATTAGGGTTTTCCTTTACAACATCTACTCGTCGATTTGGAACCTTCCACCTCGTCGAGTAGACACTAAGACCCGCATCTAATATCTATCTCTACTTGTTGAGTTGGGCTCCTCAACTCATCAAGTCCCAGTGCTAAACCATAAATATTTGAAAAATAACTGATATCAGGAACAAGCGTTACAAATCTCCCCCAATTGCACTAAACTTCGTCCCCGAAGTCTGCTGATGCAAAGGTCTGGATAATGCTTCCTCATCTCATACTCCCGCTGCTGCTCACGCGCCATGCCCACGACTTCCATTACCTATTACAACCCGACTGATGTTTCCCACTGCACCTTCACTAATCTTACTACCTTACTACCTCATGGCCTGTATTTTCTGTTCGATAACTAACACTAACTTCCTCCTATGACCCGGACACTCCTTTTCCTAAATATCGAACACAACTGAGTCATTGTCCAAACACTTCTGTGGCTGAAACATAGTAGTCAATTGAAGGGTTTTGAGCATCTTAACACTCCTAAGGTGTACATGCAACCCTAGAAACCTTGGTTCTATGTTTGACTAAGATACATGCAAATTTGATTTTCCAAGGTTCTTAACCTGTCTAGCATAGCATGAAGAACTTTTAAACATAAATGCTAGAAGAAGAACATACCTTTTGTTGTTTGGATTCCTTGAGAACCTTATAAGCCTAGCACCTCAAGTGTGATGCCTGAAATGTCTCACACAGTACCACAACACTTGGAATAACCTTGAGAGTTCACTAACACCTCAAAATCGGCTAACCCTCTTTTTCTTGTACAAGTAGTACCAATTTTCTAGTCTAGGGGTCTTTATATAGTTGTGGCACAAGTAGGGTTACACCATGTAAACCCTAATTGTCATGGTTTTCCATATTCCATGATCCATGGGTTTGTAACCTCCATGGACTATTCATGGAGCACCTTATGCGTTTTAACCCAATCCATACAAACCATGGATCATAAGCCCACTATACAAGAATAGATGATTTGCACAATCAACCCTATATCTTTAATTAGTCTCTTTTTGATCACTTAATTAATTCCAAATTAATTCTTTGATCAATACTAATTAAATAATGTTATTAATATATTAGAACGTATAATATATTAATAATCCTTAAGTGTCCTTTCTCTCATTTAGTCTATCCAAATGTTGCAATGCCATGCAACCCAAATGGACCATGCTAATCGGGTCAAGTACATTCCAGAAATAGTTATGAACTTGGACACCTAATCCAACAGTCTCCCACTTGGATAATTCTAATAACTATAACTACAAGAATGACTTCAGGAACTGATCAACAATCGTAACTCTTTCAAGGTCTCGCGGAACTAAGATGATGATGATGATACTCCATTTAAGATAAGTGATCATATAATCCTTTGTTTTAGATATCATGCGGACAAATACATGGAACAATGTCTTACTTATTGTCCATCAGTTTGTTTCTCGACTTCTGATTTGTTTGAAAAAGAACTTTATTGAACACATCAACTTTGTTCTGATCGGTCCCGGTACATGGGTCAACACAAAATCATAGAGGGGCCTAGATATTGCTTCTAATCCAAGAAGGAACATATAAACTTCGACTAATATGCTTGTTCTACTATTTGTTGAATCATACACAAAGGCATGTTTTATAACATCGAGTTACCATTGCGTTTTCGTACAATTAATGTATAACCAACTCATAGGCAACAAGTCATATCTCTAGGTTTGAATACTTATATGATATTACCATCTCACGATCACTCGAGATAAATTCCATGAAGTGATACCACTGAGCATGGGTTGAATCCAATACTCATAACTTATAAGCACTCTTGAGTGTTGTAGCAACACTTTGCAATGTCCAACATCTTAGACCTCTACAACCGACTACATGACAGTCTTGATACATATCTACTTGCAACATATGACCGATTGTGGAGAATTTGAATAATATTAAATACAAATATTCTGGAAGTCAAAACATGCAAAATGAAACGATAGTAAACGATTGACAAAAGATAGCAACACTTTACTCATAAATAAACAACAACTTTTATTCATCATCAAATGTCAAATACACTTTACACATTTCAAAGCTATCTAACTACTAAAACTAATATCATGCGCCTCGCATGCTGGAGATGCTTAACCCTACCCAGTCCCTTCGTGAGGGGATCTGTCGGGTTCTCATCCGATGATACCCTCTTTGCCACGAGGAGTCCTTCTTCTATTTAATGACTGATGAAATGGTATTGTCTGTCGATGTGTCTGGATCTCCCGTGATCCCTTGGTTCCTTGGCTAAGGCAACTGCACTTTCACTATCACAGAAAATCTATATAGGCTCCTTTATAGCTGGTACAACTCCAAGGTCTCCAATGAAGTTCTTTACCCATATATCCTCCTTTGCTGCCTCACTTGCCGCTATATACTCTGATTCACAAGTTGAATCAGCCATTATCTCTTGCTTGGAACTTTTCCAAGAAATTGCTCCTCCGTTTAAGGTAAAGACCCAAACTGACTGAGAGCGGAAATTATCCCTATCAGTCTGAAAGCTAGCATCAATGTACCCTAGTACTCTCAGGTCCTCACCCCACCGAGGGTAAGGACCCAGTCCTTAGTCCTCCGCAGGTATTTGAGAATGTTCTTTACCGCAGTCTAGTGAGCCTTGCCAGGGTTCCCTTGATATCTACTGACCATGCTCAATGCAAAGGCCAAATATGGATGAGTACAAGTCATAGCATATAATATCGAGCCTACAACGGAAGAAAACGATACTCGACTCATATCTGCTATCTCAGCCTCTGTACTCGGGCTCTGAGTCTTACTCAGTCTGGCGTTACTACGGATCGGTGTAACGCCTGTGTTTCTAGGCTTGCCATTTTTAGCAATGTAATGGTCTAGGTTATCCTTTGTAACCCGTTTTGAAATAATAAGATTGTATTATTTGAGTATTATGTGTTTTGTGCTTAATTGCTTAATTATGTGGTTTGATTAATTAAGAATAAAAATAAGCGTCAAAATTTAAGTGTAAAATAAACTTGATATCTTTAGATAATGTTGTAGTAGTTGAAACAAGGTTTCCGAAGATATAAAGAATGCCGAAATCCGAGTTAAAACGAGGAAGTTATGACCTGTCGAAGTTTCGCGACAGAACCGGCACGACACAGCGTGACGTAAAAAGTGAATTTATGTTAAAGAGATATTTAGCCTTAGTGATCTAAACGAGAATCGAAGATCTCGTTGTTAGTATCAAAGCGATAAAAAGTTAGGCGAGAACGGACGTCGGACGAAGAAGTTATGAATTTATAACGAAATTTTCTGTCCCGGCCTATTAAAAATAAATAATAAAAATAAATTCAAAATTAGCCGACGGAGTCTAAACGAAAGTTGTAGATCGTAGTCTCACCTTTCCGTGGATATAAAGAACATCGAAAACGGAGTTCGTATGAAGAAGATATGAATTTCCGAAGTTTATTAAATAATTTGTATTTATTTTTAAATCAAAATTCGGAAGCCTTATCCGAAGGCGAGTCATCGGTCCGATCCGACTTACGCGCCGCGTAAGTGAGTACGCCCCGCGTACTCCGAAAGTGTCGACATCGCAGCAAGTGGATTCGGATACGTAAGCGATGACGTTTCTGAGGCACGTACGCCTCGCGTACGCACGTACGCCCCGCGTACGAGAGGCTTCCAGCCCCTATAAAAGGCATGCGAGGGCAGCCGGCCAATTTGCTAATTTCCTCTCGTTTTTGTGCTGAAGCTCTGTGGTTTTACCCCCGAAGCCATCCCGAAGCCCCGGTAATATTCCCGAGTCCCGAAGCGAGTCCCGAGATCCCGAAGATCCCGAGAAGTGCGGTTTCCGAGCCGAAGCTCTGCCCGCGAGAAGTTTGATTTTTGTGGAGATCTTCCAGATCTGCGGAGGATTACTACTTTTGCGAGTCGTAGTGTTGTCCGATCATCTTCTGATCAAGTGAGTGTATACTACCTTTCATAAACGCAATAATAATACAACTATGGTTTGAGTGTATTAAGTTTATCGTCGTTTATACATGCGAAGGCGTTGTTACTTTCTCCTAACGTATAACTATAAAGTATTTTATACGAGATACGTGTTATGTGTATATTTTGTTGTTATGTGTGTGAATGTATATTCACTTTCTTCTATCTTACAGATATGATTATTTCTATATGAAATACGTGTTATGTGTGTGTGCCTCATCTGCTATATGGAAAAGGTATTGATCAAGCATGCTATACAGGTTTTGAAAATATGTATAAAAATGTATATTTTTATCTACTAATATGTTGGGTAGAACATGGGTAGATAGTTGGTGTGTAATAAACAGATGAGAGGCCTCGTTGTTGTTTGATCCAGTCATCTAGCGGAATTTAGATGACGACCACGGACTTTTCTAGATAGTCATGTGGAACGCTAGCAGGCTCATAACCTGTAGGTGTTAATGAACTTGGGTGTTCATTCGCTGTATTCCATCCCCCTCATGGTTTCCTTATTTGACTTATATTGCTGAGGAAACCCCGCAGCATGTGTTGTCACCCCGATGAAAATATTCTTAGATTAGGTCCCTTGTGTTAGTTATTTTAGGGACGTAAAGTGAGAATAACGGGAATGGGTAACTGGGTTATTGTTGGTTGATAATAATTAATTTAATTATTTATTGTGGGTCGAAAACCCTATATGCTCACCAGGCTCATAAGCCTGACCCACTCAGTTTTATTTGTATTACAGGAAGTGGCGCAAGGGCGTAAGATGGATGAACCATCAAGTTGTTTTGTTTACAAGTCTGTATATGTAAATATTTGTTGAATGACTTGTAATGTTATCGTTTATGCTTGTTGGTCTGTATCGGAACATGACACCCCGGGTTTTGATTATATAATGAAAAATACATTTCTTTTATGAAATGCTTTGGTAAACATTGTTTTATCATGTTTTGTTTTGGGGAACAAATTCCGCAACTCTTTCAAATCAAAAGGATTTACTCTAAAAATATTTAAAAGCATAAATGAAAATCAGTCTCTTCTGGCCGAGATTTTGGGGATGTCACAGTTGGTATCAGAGCATTAGTTTAAGCGAACTAGGAATTTTTAGGATTTCTAGACTTAAACTTAGAATGCTAAGTGGAATTTTGAGATGTGTGTCTGTTATGTTTTAGACACGAGCACTAGTTTATTTTAGGAAAGTTGCCTAAAATGCTTTATGTGCTAAATGTTATATGTTGCCATATATGATATTATTTGTTCAGGTCTATGGTCTGTTGTCGACCGGATCTAGAAACTTTATGTGTGTAGGATTCTAAACGTAAGTCTACGATATTAGAACTAGCATGTAAACGTTTCGGAGTGATAAGGATGATTTGAATATCTATCGTGAATAAGGATCTAATTTCACCTTATTCGGTGTGTAGATCAAAAATGGTGAGAACAAGAAGTGGAGTTGGAAATGCTGATGAAAACAGGAATCAACCACCAGTGATTGAACAAAGACCTGCTGTAGCAGCAGCACCTGAGCCAATAACCATGGCTGGTGTGCAATTGATGATTCAGACGATGTTGGATCGTCAAATGAATGAAACTAGACGGTTGCTTCAACAAAATCGTGAAGAACTGTCAATTCGTGTGGAAGAGCCTGAATTAAATGAAGGGCACTCGGAAGGTGGAAACTTTAGTGGGTCTGTTGGTCAAGCCAACCCGCCGATAGTTAGGCAAGATAACCGCGATGGAAGGAATGATGGAATGGGATGTAAGTACAAGGAATTTTTGACTTGCAAACCATCGACCTTCAATGGAAAGGAGGATCCGATTGGGGTTATGGATTGGATCTCCGAAATGGAGCTAGCCTTCATGACGTGTGGCTGCAGAGGTAAGTTGCAAACTATCTATGCCGTGCGTCAATTATGAGGTGGAACCATTCATTGGTGGAACACTCTAGGGAAAACTTTGAGCCCTAATGAGCCACTGCAATTGTCATGGGCAGAGTTCTTGGTGCAATTGAAGCGCAAGTTCTGCTCGGCTCAAAATCTGTTGGAGTTGGAGAACAAGTTCCTGACATTGACTAAAGGCAGCATGTCAGTTGATGAATACACCAATAACTTCACCGATAAGATGGAGTTTGCCTTGCGTATCGTTCCAAACGAGCTGACGAAGGTGGATCGGTATGCAAAGGGACTTCCATGGGAGTACGAGGTGCCAGTACGTCAGGCACTTACTCTAGAGGCAGCTATCTGGGCTGCCAACAAGGTTGAGGTTGGTGAGAAGAGGAAGTTTGAGGGAACATCTGGTTCCGGTAAGAAAAGTAAATTTTCGAAATCTGATTCGAAAAGGTTTGGTGGGGGAAAAGGAGGAGAAGCGAAGTGGTGTGATAAGTGTAAGAAAAAGCACTTCGGGAAATGTAGCGAGGATGTAACTTTCTACAACTGTGGAAAGGTTGGACATTTTGCCAATGAATGTCCGAACAACCAAAGGATGTGTTTTGGGTGTAATGAAGAGGGGCACATTTTGAAAGACTGTCCAAAGAAGAAAGAGGCAGCTAAGCCCAACATTCCACCAAAGCCGAAGGCGAGAGCATTCCAGATGACACTGGAAGCTGCTAAGGATGAAGCTGATGTCGCTTCAGGTACCTTTCTCGTTAACAATTTGCCTGCCCAAATTTTATTTGATTCTGGAGCCAACTACTCCTTTATATCGCACGAATTTGGTAGAAAACTAGCTTTGCCTGTTGATAGACTAGATAATGCTTTATTAGTCGAAGTTGCTAGTGGCAAGTTTGTACCTGTTAGCCATCGTATGAAAAACATCTTAATCGACTTGAATGGGAATAAGTTCCGCAAAGAATTATTGCCCATTGAACTTAATGGTTTCGACATCATCTTGGGAATGGATTGGCTCAGCGCCAATGATGCCGAAATTTTATGCAAGAAGAAGATAGTTAAAGTAAACCCGCCTGGAAAAGATTCATTTATGGTGTATGGGGACAAACGCCGAGTGAATTCTGGAATCATTTCCCTAATGAAAGCCAGAAAGTGTTTGACCAAGGGATGTACATCATATTTAGCATTTGTGATTGATGCTAAGAAGGAGAAGAAGGTGATGCAGAGTATTCCTGTGGTGTGTGATTATCCGGAAGTATTTCCCGAAGATCTTCCTGGATTACCACCTGATAGACAAGTAGAGTTCAGAATAGACTTGTTACCAGGAACCACGCCAATAGCAAAAGCACCTTATCGATTAGCACCGACGGAGATGAAGGAGCTAATGATGCAACTTCAGGAGTTGTTGGACAAAGGTTTCATTAGACCTGGTTCATCACCCTGGGGAGCTCCGGTGTTATTCGTGAAGAAGAAAGATGGAAGTATGAGAATGTGCATCGATTACAGAGAGCTGAACAAGGCAACAATAAAGAATAGATATCCGTTGCCAAGGATTGATGACCTGTTTGATCAATTGCAAGGTTCGAGCTATTTCTCAAAGATCGATCTTAGGTCAGGATATCATCAGCTGAAAGTAAGAGAGCAGGATATAGAGAAGACTGCATTCAGAACTAGATATGGACACTACGAGTTCTTGGTTATGTCGTTTGGACTAACCAATGCTCCGGCAGCATTCATGGATTTAATGAATAGGAAAGCGGTTTTGACATCCATGTGCCATATTTCATAATCATGAAATGCATCAATGGTTAACATAACTCTAATAGACTTAATCTTCGCTACTGGTGAAAAGGTCTCACCATAATCAACTCCTGGAGTTTGAGAAAAACCTTTTGCAACCAGTCGTGCCTTATAAGTGTAAACATCCTTAGCCAACTTTTCATTAAACTCTAATAGACTTAATCTTCGCTACTGGTGAAAAGGTCTCACCAGAACTAGATATGGACACTACTGACAAAACCCTCTGGCTGACTCATGTAAACATCCTTAGCCAACTTTTCATTAAGGAAAGCGGTTTTGACATCCATTTGCCATATTTCATAATCATGAAATGCAGCAATGGTTAACATAACTCTAATAGACTTAATCTTCGCTACTGGTGAAAAGGTCTCACCATAATCAACTCCCGGAGTTTGAGAAAAACCTTTTGCAACCAGTCGTGCCTTATAAGTGTGTACCTTACCATCTATGCCGGTCTTCTTCTTGAAGATCCACTTTCACCCAACTATCTTACGACCTGGTACATTGTCAACCAAGTTCCAAACTTGATTGTCATACATGGATTGTATCTTGTCGTCCATAGCCTCTTTCCATTTAGCAACCTCAAGGCCTACCCTGGCTTTCGTGTAGCTGTTAGGTTCATCCAGAGTTACCAGTGTGCTATCATTGATAAGTGTATCACCTTCCGTAGTAATATAGAAACCATAGTAATGCTCAGGTGCATTCCTAACTCTCGTGGAATGTCTTAGAGGTACATACTCTTCTATCGGATCAACATGAGTTTCCTCCTCAGGTTGGTTTCTAGGGTTTGAGGTTCCTTCACCACTTGACTCTTGAAGTTCTTCAAGGCCAATTTTCCTCCCACTGTTTCCTTGGCTCATGAACTCTCTCTCACAAAATACTCCTCTCCTTGCTACAAAGACCACATTATCACTAGGTATGTAGAAGAGGTAACCAAAGGATCTCTGTGGGTAGCCGATGAAAATACACCTCTTACTTCGAGGTTCGAGCTTATCGTGAGAATTGCGCCTAACAAAAACCTCACAACCCCAAATCTTGATGTGGTTCAGATTAGGAACTTTTCCGGTCCACATCTCATAAGGTGTTTTGAAAACCTTCTCTGTAGGGACTAGATTAAGGATATGGGCGGCAATCTCTAAGGCTTACCCCCAGAATGAGATTGGTAGCGAAGCTCGACTCATCATGGAACGAACCATTTCCATCAAGGTTCGATTGCGCCTCTCAACCACACCATTAAGCTGTGATGTCCTGGGAGGTGTCAATTGTGAGATAATCCCACATTCCTTAAGATAGTCAAGGAACTCTGTACTAAGATACTCACCACCTCGATCGGATCGAAGCATCTTAGTGTTCCTGCCCAATTGATTCTCCACTTCCTGTTTGAACTCTTTGAATCTTTCAAAGGTCTCTGACTTATGCTTGATTAAGTAGACATATCCATATCTACTAAAATCATCAGTAAAAGTCACATAGAAGCGATTAACATCTCTTGTGGCGGTTCTGAAGGGTCCACACACATCTGTATGTATGAGGTCCAACAAACCCTCACCCCTAGCACATGTACCAGTGAAGGGTGACTTTGTCATTTTCCCATGCAAACAAGATTCACAACTATCATCTTATTTTAGGTCAAATGACTCCAAGACTCCATCCTTTTGGAGTTGGCCTATGCATTTCTTGCTTACATGTCCAAGTCGACAATGCCATAATGATGTTTTATCCAAACTAGTGGAAGAATCAATACACAACACATTATTTCTTAGGTTATCTACAACCGACACAGTTTCATGCACACCATCACAAGGTAATGCTTTAAAATAAAGAACATTATTAAAGAAAGTATTAATACCACCACTTTCATTATCAAACGGAAAGGTAAAACCTTTTTTGTATAAACCATGAAAGGAAATAATATTTCTCGCCATTTCAGACGAGTAACAACACTTATTAAAATATAACACTAATCCACTACTTAGCAACAAAGAATAAACTCCAATCTTGGTGACAGGTGAAGCTTTCCTATTCCTCGTGATCAAGTTTATCTTCCCATACTCCATATTCTCACTTCTTCTTAGTCCCTGCAAATCAGTACATATGTGAATACCACAACATGTATCAAGGACCCAAGAATTAAAATGGGGTGAATTATTAGACAATATAGTGTATATACCTGCATGGTTGGGTTTCACTTTCCCATCCTTCACATCCTGCTGGTACTTTGGGCAGTTTCGCTTCCAGTGCGACTTTTCATGGCAATAGAAGCATTCAGCCTCTTTAGGGTTAGCAGAAGGAGTAACGAAACCTTTCTTGATTCCACTTGAAGAGGAGCCATCAAGGGACTTTCCTTTGGTACCCTTCGAAGTGCTCTTCCTTTTCTTTCCTTTGCCTTGCCCAATTTCCAAGACAGGGGCCACGGTTGGAGTAGGAGTGGTAACAACCGATTTACTCTTAAGACCAATTTATGCGGTCTTCATGAGTCCTTGAAGTTTGTTGAGTGTAACTTCCTCCTTGTTCATGTGGTATGTCATACGGAATTGATCATAACACGAAGGTAAGGAGTGCAAAATGATGTCAATTGGCAACTCCTCGGGGAAGTTCACATTCAGTTTCAACAAACAGTCCACATACCTTTGCATTTTTTGCATGTCGCCCGTGATGGGTTCACCATCCTTCATCCGGGTTGTTATCATAGAGGATATGATTTCAAATTGCTCTTGACGAGCACTCTGATGATAGCGGTCCATCAAATCCTGGTGCATCTCAAAAGGATAGTAGTCCTCATGCATAGGACTTTTGGAGCTCGGCTGTCATTGTGGCTAACATGATACATGCCACTTTTGTAGAATCTTTCTCATGTGCCTAGTATTCAGCGATCTCCTCAGGAGTATCAGATGAATCAAGTTCCTTAAGCGCCTTGTCGAGGACATATTCCTTATCCTCATATTGAGTGACCATCATGTTGTTCCTGATCCAATCCATAAAGTTGGATCCATCAAAGATGACTCTCCCACAAAGTTTCATGAGAGAGAAGGAGCTGGTAGGGTTTGAGCCAGAAGCATCATTGTTGGAAGACATCTGAAAAGAAGAAAGACAAGTTTAGATTAGATATAAAAATAGTCCTTAATAAGACACCCAAATGTAATATTAAGGCTAAGACCCAACACAATATTTTATAACTTAGAAGAGGAATGTCGTAATCCAAGCTATAAAATATTTGAAGGTAGGTGAATGACTATTCACCAATTTCCACCATGAAAAAGGAAATAAATTATTAGGCTTTAATTGGTTTTGAAACTCCTAGATTCGTTGAGATTCATTGAACTTTTCAATAGCATGTTTCAATCTTGAGTGTGCCCTTCAGGTTTTGTGACTGGGATGCAGAGGATCACAAAGCAAGGTGTGAAGTAACCATGCAAATTACTTGATACCCTTAATGTTTATCACTCAATCAATGTGCCGGTTAACCACACGCGCTCCATCGACCTATGATAAACCTTTAGCCACCCTTCGCCTACCTTGTTAAGTCCAGGTTAGTGTGTCGGTTAACCACACACGCTCCACTAATGAATTAAACAAAGTGTAAAGTGTAATTTCATGGGTTAGCACCTTATTCACATTTTCCTAAAGTAACTAAGATTGGGAATTTATAAAAAAAAAATTATTTACTTTACATTCATCATACTTCTAATGAAGATTTAAAGTCCTTTTCCTCCCCATTTGGCTAATGACCCTCCACCGGTCAAGGAAGCGGTGGGTGAGAGTGGACACCCATTAAGCTGCCCTTTTATAGGCAGCAACCTTATATCCCCCTTATAGATCGGCTTCGTGAATGAGGCCTACTAACGGTAAAACGAATTGTTCTTATACATACATATATATATATATATATATATATATATTATTAAACTTATAATATTATAAAGTATAAGGGTTGAACTTTAACGTTTAAAATTCTAAGGGTTGGAACTAAAGTTTTTAAAGTGACTTTACATGTTCCAAAATGTGAGGGCAAGTTTTGTAACTTTCAAAGATTTTCATCTTTCATAACTTATGAGTTAATGGTTTATTAAAATGAGAGACTTTTCATTTTATGTAACATATGTGTTGCATAATGGACTTTAAAAGACTGACTTTTGGTAATCCATAACCTGAAAATAAGGGTTTTCCTTTATCACGTCTACTCGTCGATTTGGAGCCTTCCAACTCGTTGATTAGACACTAAGTCCCGCGTCTAATATCTATCTCTACTCGTTGAGTTGGGCTCCCCAACTCATCAAGTCCCAGTGCAAAAACATAAATACTTGGAAAATAACTAATACCAGGAACAAGCGTTACAAATCTCCCCCACTTGAACTAGACTTCGTCCCCAAGGCCTGCTGATGCAAAGGTCTGGATAATGCTTCCTCATCTTATACTCTCGCTACTGCTCACGCGCCATGCCCGCAACTTGCATTCCCTACTATAACCCGACTGATGTTTCCCACTGCACCTTCACTAATCTTACTACCTTACTACCTCATGGCCTGCATTTCCTGTTCGATAACTAACATTAACGTCCTCCTATGATATGGATGCTCCTTTGCCTGAATATCGAACACAACTGAGTTGTTGTCCAAACACTTTTGTGGCTGAAACATAGTAGGAAATTGAAGGGTTTTGAGCATTCTAACACTCCTAAGGTGTACATGCAACCCTAGAAACCTTGGATCTATGTTTGACTAAGATACATGCAAATTTGATTTTCCAAGGTTCTTAACCTATCTAACATAGCATGAAGAACTTTTAAACATAAATGCTAGAAGAAGAACATACCTTTTGTTGTTTGGATTCCTTGAGAGTCTTGTGAGCCTAGCACCTCAAGTATGATGCCTCAAATGTCTCACACAACACCACAACACTTGTAATAACCTTGAGAGAAGTTCACTAACACCTCAAAATCGGCTGGTTCTCTTTTTCTTATACACGTAGTACCAATTTTGCTAGTCTAGGGGTCTTTATATAGTTGTGGCACAAGTAGGGTTACACCATGTAAACCCTAATTTTCATGGCTTTCCATAGTCCATGATCCATGGGTTTGTAACCTCCATGGACTATCCATGGAGCACCTTATGAGTTTTAACCCAATCCATACAAACCATGGATCATAAGCCCACTATACAAGAATAGATGATTTACAGAATCAACCCCATATATTTAATTAGTCTCTTTTTGATCACTTAATTAATTCCAAATTAATTCTTTGATCAATACTAATTAAATAATATTATTAATATATTAGAACTTATAATATATTAATAATCCTTAAGTGTCCTTTCTCTCATTTAGTCTATCCAAATGTTGCAATGCCATGCAACCCAAATAGACCATGCTAATCGGGTCAAGCACATTCCAGAAATAGTTATGAACTTAGACACCTAATCAAACCACAATATGAATCAGTCTGAGATTCCATCGCAATCTTACATGATGCACCACTTGCCTATCGGGGCCAAATTCTGAAAAGACTCCCTATACTTGGCCTTTGACCATGCTTCCTGAATCGGGTGTCACTCCTTAGAGTGAAGCCTTGAGAACACTTCAACTATGACGAACACCGAGGGACACAACCGTCACCTTGATCATTTAATGGCCTTTCCAAAAGGCAATAGGACCCAACCACACTAGACTCTCTCCATTCCCGATTATCTCGGTGTTACCAACTGAATGAATTCACTTACCATAACCGGATGCCGAACGCCTTCATTCGGAATACCAGATTCCTGCCTAGTTGCTGAGTCGACTAGCAACCTCACACTTGCCCAGTGCGACGTCCGAAAGTGACCTCATCTAGCAATAAATGTCCTAGCTATACCGCTACTCATGGTTCCATCAATCCTTCTGATACATCCAACAATAATAGCCTGACAACTTGTCGCCACAGAATCTAATATGAAAAGTGACTGCTACTAGAACCACTGTAATCTTACATCGCGCCTGGTCTCCATCGCCCTATCTTTTCTTCACTTCAAGTACGATGTGGCTCTTTCATGGCTAAGACTAAATCAGAACATGTCACAATAACTCAGGTTTCCATCAACTAAGTGGACCCATTACCCTTGGACCTCGCAACTGTTTCCCTTGGCATATAGATACTCCCAAATCTCATCTCACTGAAACGAAATCCTCTATTGAACATGCGCGAATTCCATTTCGGGATCTTTCTTAAAGAGAAGTGATACTCAGCTCCTACCCCGAGTTCCACGAATCTGCATTTGCATAATACACCATTACTTTCGACATCCCTTATTTGACTGATAAATATATAGCCTTAGCCGATCCTCAAGGCTACCAGTCTCGCACCTGGTCCATCCACCAGGTTCCCAAGAGTTCAAGATTAGGACTACCCAACTGTAGCCCTACCACGTCATGTACAAATTATCCACATGATCCTGCAACTCAAGACCCAAACCCTTGACTCAACAGTCTTTACTAGTTCCATCCCAAATTCCTATAACCACCTGGGCTCGCCCACGGATAACTAATCAAACAATCATCTTCTGTCCTGATTCTAATTAATCTGTGGCTTTCCCATAACCTTTCGAACTGGCCTACCCTAGCCTAAATCTTCCAAAAGAATCTAAGAATGGTGCGGTTATCCTACAGTCTTACAACACTTCCCATGCTATTCGGCTTCTAGGGAATGCTATGGCTCTCCCGTAGTCTTACAACACTTCTCACACTATACGAATTCTAGTGAATGTTACGGCTCCCCCATAGTCTTACAACACTTTTGCCCTAACTGACCATTAGTGAATGCTACGACTCCCCCACAGTCTTACAACACTTTCACCATAACTGACCATAAGTGAGTGCTACGGCTCCCCTGTAGTCTTACAACACTTTCTCCTTAACTGGCCGTTAGTGAATGCTACGGCTCCCCCGTAGTCTTACAACACCTTTACCCTAACTGACCATTATTGAATGGTATGGCTCCCCCATAGTCTTGCAACACTTTCACCCTAACTAACCATTAGTGAGTGAAGTGGCTCCTCCGTAGTCTTACAATACGTTCTCCCTAACTGACCATTAGTGAATGCTACGACTCCCCCGTAGTCATACAACACTTTCTCAAGGTTGAGCACCCACACAGTCTATCCTCCAAAACTAACCTCAATTACTGACTGGAACCCAACCTGGTCCCCTTCCTAAAAGTCCGCTATCTGACGTCAAGAAGACGCAATCCAAATGTTGGGGAGTTTCCCGAACTCCTATCCCGCAACATCCTATATTCAGTCAGCCCCTAAGGCCACTTTCCTTCCCCCGATGAGGATGTAAAATGAATCCTAGTTTCACACTCGTTTCTGTCCTGGATATCCGAACGGTCCTCCCCCACTTAGACTCAACTAAGTCTGCTCGGCATATGAAAATTGAAGGATTCCCAATCCTTCTTTTGTTCCAATGATGAATCTGTTGACGACCGATGCCTACCAAAAATAGTAACAACACAATTCCCGAAACCAGCTAACACTTCTAGAATCCCAACAATGCCAATCACTCCAGATGCTCAAACTGATATCACACTCAGATCTCGAAGTCCAAAGGTCGGATGCTCCAATCAAAAATTCACCAACAACTCTCACTTCCTTCGACAACCCCAAAAACCTTTACAAGCACAATTACTAAGGCTACTAAGTCCTAGTCATAATTCCCTCATACAAGCCCTTGAACCAACCCCAACTATACCCAAGATGGCATTCAAACACTGTGAAATTTGCATGGAAAAGGAGACGACCTCGTACTACTTCGCCAAAGATTCATGGTATGCAGGTGGCATATAACTCCTCTTGAATATATAACTCAACCACAAACAGAGATAACACCCCAACGATATGCTTACTCACACTAATGCAAGATAACAACAACAAAATACAAGTAAAGCTAGTAAGAAAGCAAAAATGTACATACCTTGTACCCTCGCCTGCTAAAGTTCTGATCTCCGCCGTCTGATACTGCGACATGTGGCCCGTCTCTGTTGGGTCTCCTGCCCCACCTTCTCGTCTGTCAGTGATCCTCACAATAGTCATAGTAGGCGCACCCCCCTCCTGACCTGATCATTTGAAAATCGACCTTATTGCAGCCCACCTGATCATAGTGAAAACATAACGAGCTTGCCCCCCGTGGACAATTCCTACTGACATGACCAACCTTGCCACACTCGTAGCGGCCCAATCCCTCGGAATGATAAACTCCAATATACAGTTCCCCGCACGTACTGAACGGGCTTCAATCCTGTCAGCCCCTCAGACTCCGTTTAGAAGTCATGGGTCTCCATCCGGGACCCTCCACTAATTGTACCTAAACTGATCCTCTCTTCTCGAGGTGCTCCAAATTGATCTCCCGCCCTCGAGCTCTGGGATTCATATTATCAAGGGTCTGGCACCCTGACACACTCACCAATTCGATTGTCAATGGCTGAACTGCAATAAATAGAGCAACAACTGCTCTAAATTAGGCTATAAACTATCCCCGAGACATAGTCTCCAATCCCAAAAGTGCCATAGAACGCACAATCAATCTGTTCCGCCTTATACAAAAGATCCAAAGTGAACTCAAAAACCTTGGCAGTCCCTCTACTAACTGGCTCACCAATGGATCCAGGACCAAACCCTGGTCCTTCCCACACGTACTTATCCTCGTTATGCAAAGCAATTATTCCTACGATCAAAGCATAACCAAGAATTCTCCTTCCCATAAGCTTCTCAGATTCTCCACGGCTCTTACCGATTCGAGTATGAATCATGTGCTTTCAGCAGTACGGGCCCAATACTACCTTCCACACATATCCATACTTTCCTCATCAATCCTCTTGAATCCTCTAAGTCACCTACTCCACTAATACACTAAATGTCTACTAAGAAGCAACCTAGTATCCACCGAAGCACCTCCTAGGTTCCCAACCTCACCAAACCGCCTCACTAAAATCACTGGAGCATATCCTAGGCTTTCCTAGGTTCCCAACCTCGCCCTGCCATCAGCTGCTAAAGAACTCCTCATAATGCCAGCCATCCACATCCTAAATATCATCATATTTACTTAGTAGCTTACTCCCATCATTTAAGAGTTCCACAAAGCACAAAGCAAGCAGCATTCGTGCAGAGGCACTCTAATCCACAAACTATCATAGAATATTTAGCCCACATAACCCAACTCATGTTATCCACATCGACCCTACTGTCGGCTGCCTTATGCATGCAAATTATACACAGAATAGGATCTAATAGATTATCTAATAATAGACTCTACCCTAGTATCACAACCAGACAAGGAATAGGAAATAAGGCCTAATCAATTATTCTAAGGCTGTAAGATCCTAACCGTATACAATTTTTATGTAACGACCCATTTTTCAATAGAAAATTTTAATTTTTATTAACCAAAATACTTTCCACAAACCATGAAATCCTAAATACAATTTCAAAATTCATATCAATTACAATTTTATTCCAAATCATGAGAGTGTCCCATAAAAACGTTTGAGAGAGAGTGCACGCCACGCCATCAAGCTTTGCCTTTGCCCTTAGGCTCGGATGTACCTAAAACAAATCCACAAACTATAAGCTAATGCTTAGTGAGTTCCCCAGGGCATACCCCACACACAATCCACATAACACATATCATATTAGCTATAGAAGCTACATATATCACATAAGCCATGCATACAAACATATAAGGATGTCATGGGCTCCCCATACATGCTCTTATACCAAAGTGCCATGGGCTCCCCCATGGTCTTTAAACAACAAGCCATGGGCTCTCACACATGGTCTTTCATTCGAATTGCATGGGCTCCCCACATGGTGTTTAACTATTAAGTCATGGGCTCCTCCACATGGTCTTGTCCAATTATGATGGGCCCCCCCATGGTCTTCCCTACAAGTATCATATAATCATTAGCATACCAATTAGAATATAGCTAACTATCATACCACATATCTCTACTACAACTAGTATACAACATATCATAAAATGGGTTGGCCTTGGTGCCTTAGATTCATTGGTATGGTGAGGAGACTCGCCTCTCGAATGTTGAACTGACAAGCTAAGATTAGATATATCCCACACACTGATCCAAGTCAACCGCCTCTAAATGGATGCTAACAACAAGTAGATGCTGGATCCAAAGCCTTCTCCTTTCTTCAATCTCCTCAACCTTCAAGTTTCCTTCTCAAAAGCACAAGTTCCACCCTCCAAGGCTCACACATACTCAAGGAAGCACCAAAATGCAACTAGGGTTTCTTTTTGGACTGGAATAGGTGTTACATTTTAAAGCATAAACTTAGCAGTTACCAATACCAATAGTCATTCTCATTCTAGCATGGCATCCAGTATCTCCAAGGCTACAAGCATCACATATCAGGCCAATCTATCGCTGACTACTCAGCATTAGCATGCCATTCTACCAGCTCATACAACATATAAAAGCATCTCTCCTACCCCTAACTAGGTTTCGATTCTCTGATTCATAAATAAAGTCATCACAAATAACATATACATGTATTCTGGGAAAACTTACTTGAGCTCGGCGGATTGTAAGCACCACAACCTTTTCTTATCTTAGCAAGTTTCTTTTCTCGAGAACATTTTTCTTTTGAAAATTTTACAGATCCTCAGTTTGATTTCAAACACACTGAAGAGTATGTCTAAATCCCTCAAACCAAGGCTCTGATACCAACTTGTAGCGACCCAAAACTTTAGGGTAAAAACTTCATTTTCATTATAATCAAAACACTGATACCATTTAATCCAAACATTCCAAACATTGCTAATTTAAAAACATTTATCAAAGTTCATCCCAAAATCTCATATTGCAGAAAACACGGGTGTGTGCACTACGATCCAGCTGGGCCCTTCCTTTCCAAACCGATAATACCTGAAATCATAAACAAAACAATAAGCACGAAGCTTAGTGAGTTCCCCAGAGCATACCCTCACACAATCCACATAATTACATAATCCATATTAGCTATATAAGCTACATAACCACAAAAGCCATGCTTACAACGTATAGGGATGCAAGCTAAACATGGTCTTTACTACCATGACAGATCATGCAAGCTAAACATGCGAATATACTAGGAATCCATAGAAACCTTATGAGGTCCTACACTAATGCCATGGGAACCCCCACATGGTCTCAATCTACTACCATGGGACCCCCCCTCGGGGTCTTCCATGCAAGAGTCATACCAACATTATGCATAATCAATCAACAATCCACATATCATAAAATGTGCCGGCCTTGGTGCCTTAGACCTATTGGTATGATGAGAAGACTTACCTAGAATACAAAATTTTCCCGAGTGAAATCCTTAGTTGCTGCCCCGCCAGCTTCCTGAGCCGTCACTTCCAATCACTATACCCAATTGGCAACCCTCAATGTATACATGGGGTAAAATGACCATTCTACCCCTAGCCTAGTATGATCCAAAATTAAAGCCCAAACCAAAAATAATCCCAAAACTATAATGTCCATAATCCATCAATGGGCATAACTCGAGAAGACCCAATACCAAAAAGGCCTAAGATACTAAATGGTCAACCCTAGTAAACTCATGGTCAAAGTCAAAATCAACAGTTAAGGTCAACAGTCCATGTTGACCCAACTCGTCGAGTGCATCTACCAACTCGACGAGTTCCTTCAGTTGTTCAGAAAACCGGGGAAAAACATAACCTACTTGCCGAGTTCACTCAATATACCAAAAACGAGAAAACCTAATCCAACTTGTCGAGTTGCTAGGGAAACTCGTTGTGTTTTCCCCTGTCTTAACATATTGATCCCTTTCAGTCGAATCTAAAGCCCCAAACTACAGATCCAATCCCTTAGGACTGAAATATCAAGTAAAGTTGCTAACTTTACGTGCATGCAAGGCCTCAAGAGGCTAAAACACTAAAACTAAGTTAATAGAAGGTTTAGGGCATGGAGGATGGCCAAAGCTTGATAAAGCTTGGATCTTTAGGCCTAAGGAGGTGTAAGGTGTCCAAATTTTAATTCACAACTTCAAATCATGCTCAACTCCGAAAATGGTTCCAAAATGGGCTAAAAATGCACTAAACTTACATGAGAGAACATCTAAGAAACAATAAGTCAAGGCAGAGACTTTTTACCTCGAAATGCTTGCTAACACAAGGTAGATGTCAGATCTATAGCCCCCTCCTCACTTCAATCTCTTCAATCTTCAAGTTTCCTTCCAAAGAGCACACTATTCACTCTCTAAAGCTCTCTCTCTCTCTCTCTTACACACACACACACACTAAAGAAGGCACTAAAGCACGACTAGGGTTTCTCTCTGGACATTAAGGATAACGAGGAAGGCCACAAATGAGCCATAAGTTCTTTAAATAGGGTACAAAACCCTGATAATTAGGGTTTTCCTTTACATCATCTACTCATTGAGTTGGGGCCTTGCAACTTGTCGAGTAGACACTAAGTCCCGCGTCCAATATCGATATCTACTCGTCGAGTCCCAGTGCAAAACCCTAAAAACTTGAAAAATAACTGATACCAGGAACAAGCGTTACACCTCTTTCTCTCTCTATATTCTCTAGCATGAAAGAAAAATCAATCTCACCTAGAAATCGAATTTATTTCTGGTTTCGGGGAGTCTTGATCTAAAGAAATCAATTTCAATTTTGGTTATGTGGATTAATTTTGATTCTGGTTACAAGGGTTTTAATTTATATGGTTTATGAATTTTTCTTTTCATTTAGGGTTCATGATTTTGCTTTTCATTTTGATTTCCGGTATCAATTTTCCAATGAGTGTAGCAATGGTTTGGATGGTGGCGGTGTTTTGCAGGGTTGCAATGGGGGGTTTTAAACAGGTTAAGTAATGGTGTTGCATGGTTGCGGTCATGGTTTCCGATTTTAGTTTTGTGTTTCATTAACCCGACCATTTTATAATATTAAATTTCACAATTTTGATGCATGTCACGAAGTAATATTTATCAAAAAATATAAAATATCTACGTAAACAAATATACATTACTTAATACTCAAAATCCAATACAATAAAATTTTCATTTTATTTAGACATAGACTTACATACTTTTTGTTATTTATATATATATATATATATATATATATATATATATATATATATATATATATATATATATATATATATATATATATATGAGACGGATTATAAGTGGAGGGAATCGATAATGAACCATATCCAACCCATTTAATAAAAGGGTAAATGGGTATGGGTTGTAAACCGATAAACGAATCAAAAATTACAATCAAAACCCGTAAAGTTCTTACAGGTTTGGAGCGAATCAGGGTTAAAACCCGCTCCATGGACAGATCTACCAAAAAGTTAAGAGGTAGAGTAAAATGAAAACGAGTCGAATGAGAGAAATGGTCATGGAATGAAGGTTTGAATAAGAAGATATATGTTTCAATACTCATATTGAACCTGATCTTAGTAGAATTATTGATAAATCCAATGCAATGATTGATTATGGTAAATGGTATATAATTTTGGTGGATCCTAGTGAACTTTTGGCGAGCATTGAAGGACATATTGGTAAAGTAAAGGTTGAAGCTGTGAGTCAAAAGGAAATCATGGACAAAATAGAAGGGTGGCTTTCTGCTTGTGAAGAGGAATATTAGAATGAAAATTATAATCTAGTAATGGTCCTTGCCTTTTTATATTGTTATATGAGTTTTAAGTATAAAATTTGAAAAATAAAACAACATATGAATTTTTATGACGTTCTAGCTTTATTAAAACAAAACCCATATGTAAGATTTTTATTATGTTTTTGTATTTTGTATGATAATTTATATTTGGATTTTGTAAGACAAATTGTATTTGAGATTTAAATGATGTATGTTTAATTTGGATTTCGTATGATAATTTGTATTTGGAATTTAAATGATGCATGTTTAGTTTATATTTTATATGAGAGTTTGTATTTTTATTATTCTTTTAGAGTAAATTCATTATGGTTTCTAGTTAGAATTATGCGTTTCGTTCCTAACTTTGTTCTTTGCACTCATACAATCCTTTTGGTTTAGTTTTATTATGTTTTTCACCCCTGATAGATATAAAATGACCTTATTGCCATTTTATATATATATATATATATATATATATATATATATATATATATATATATATATATATTTGTTTTTAGAATTGTTTTCATTACATTTTAACTATTTATAAGTTATAGGAAAAGAAAAAAAGGGGTATATCCCACCCCCACCCTATACTGCTATACATACATCTTCTTCGTCTCTTCCCTCGTTTGATTTTATTCTCATCGGAGCTCCACCACCAAAAAAAATATGTTGCCCATCCGATAGCCCATCACTACCCCTTTGCCACCCATAATATGGGCATCCATTTCTCTCATGAAATACACTTCTCTGCAGATCGCCAACATTACCATTGACTACCCACAAATGCTCAAATCTGCAAACAAATGTAGGATTTTTCGTCTCATACTGGAATATGATATGTCTCCTGTTGAAATCGATTCAATCCACAACTGTGGTTGCTGGCCAACCTGACCCGTCTTGTGGGTTCTCACCCATAAATACAAACCCTCTTGTAACGACCTAAAAATTTAGGCTAAAAGTTTCATTTTCATTTTAATCAGAACACCGATACCATTTAACCCAAACATTTCTACTTTAAAAATATTTATCAGAGTTCATCCCAAAATCTCACATTGTGGAAAACAAATGTGTGTGCGCTACGATCCAAGCGGGCCCTTCCTTTCCAAAATGATGATACCTGAAATCATAAACAAAATTTTAAGCACGAAGCTTAGTGAGTTCTCCAGAGCATACCTCACACAATCCACATAATCACATAATCCATATTAGCTATATAAGCTACATAACCATATAAGCTATGCTTACAACATATAGGGATGCCATGGAAGCACTCCAAGGTCTTACACCTAGTGTTACTGGAACCGCCATGTTGTCTTAACTACCTTCCATGGGAACCCCCACATGGTCTTCCTGCCATGGGAACCACCACATGGTCTTTATTACTAAGAAATTTCATGCAAGATAAACATGCAGATATACTAGCATGCCATGGAACCCTTCTGAAGTCTTACACCAATGCCATGGGAACCCCCCACATGGTCTCAATCTACTACCACGGGAACCCCTGGGGTCTTCCATGCAAGAGTCATACCAACATGATGCATAATCAATTAACAATCCATGTATCATAAAATGTGTCGGTCTTGGTGCCTTAGATCCATTGGTATGCTGAGAAGACTCACCTCGAATGCAGAATCTTCCCGAATGAAATCTTTAGTTGTTGCCCCGCCAGCTTCCCGAGCCGCCACTTCTAATCAATATACACAATTAGCAATTGGGTTCCATACTATAACCCTCAATCTATACATGGGGTAAAATAACCATTCTACCCCTGGCCCAATATGATCCAAAATTAAGGCCCAAACCCAAACAAAAACCTAACACAATAAGGTCAATAATCCATCAATGGGCATAACTCGAGAAGACCCAATACCAAAAAGGCCTAAGATGCTGAATGGTCAACCCTAGTCAAATCGTGGTCAAAGTCAACAGTCAACAGTCAAGGTCAACAGTCCATGTTGACCCAACTTGTCGAGTGCATCTAGCAACTCATCGAGTTCCTTTAGTTGTTCAGAAAACCTGGGAAAAACATAACCAAATCGTCGAGTTATCTTACCAACTCGTCGAGTTCACTTGGTATACCGAAAACGGAATACCCAATCCAATTCGTCGAGTTGCCAGGGAAACTCGTCGAGTTTTCCCCCTGTGTTAACATATTGAGCCCTTTTAGTCGAATCTAAAGCCCCAAACTACATATCCAGTTTCTTAGGACCGAAATATCACATAAAGTTGCTAACTTTACGTGCATGTAAGGCCTCAAGAGGCTAAAACACTAAAACTAAGCTTAATAGAAGGTTTAGGGCATGAAGGATGGCCAAATCTTGATAAAGCTTGAATCTTTGGGCCCAAGGAGGTCTAAGGTGTCTAGATCAGAAGTCACAACTTCAAATCATGCTCGACTCCGAAAATGGTTCCAAATTGGGCTAAAAATGCACTAAACTTACATGGGAGAAGATCTAAGAAACAATAAGTTAAGGTAAAGACTTTTTACCTCGAAATGGTTGCTAACACAGGGTAGATGTCGGATCTATATCCCCCTCCTCACTTAAATCTCTTCAATCTTCAAGTTTCCTTCCAAAGAACACAAGATTCAATTTCCAAAGCTCACACACACACACACACACTCAAAAAGGCACTAAATCACAGCTAGGATTTTTCTCTGGACAGTAAGGATGATGAAGGAGGCCACAAATGATCCATATGTTCTTTTAATAGGGTAAAAAACCCTGAAAATTAGGGTTTTCCTTTACAACATCTACTCGTCGATTTGGAGCCTTCCAACTCGTCGAGTAGACACTAAGACCCGCATCTAATATCTATCTCTACTTGTCAAGTTGGGCTCCTCAACTCATCAAGTCCCAATGCTAAACCATAAATATTTGAAAAATAACTGATGTCAGGAACAAGCGTTACAAATCTCCCCCAATTGCACTAAACTTCGTCCCCGAAGTCTGCTGATGCAAAGGTCTGGATAATGCTTCCTCATCTCATACTCCCGCTGCTGCTCACGCGCCATGCCCACGACTTCCATTACCTATTACAACCCGACTGATGTTTCCCACTGCACCTTCACTAATCTTACTACCTTACTACCTCATGGCCTGTATTTTCTGTTCGATAACTAACACTAACTTCCTCCTATGACCCGGACGCTCCTTTTCCTAAATATCGAACACAACTGAGTCGTTGTCCAAACACTTATGTGGCTGAAACATAGTAGTCAATTGAAGGGTTTTGAGCATCTTAACACTCCTAAGGTGTACATGCAACCCTAGAAACCTTGGTTCTATGTTTGACTAAGATACATGAAAATTTGATTTTCCAAGGTTCTTAACCTGTCTAGCATAGCATGAAGAACTTTTAAACATAAATGCTAGAAGAAGAACATACCTTTTGTTGTTTGGATTCCTTGAGAACCTTATAAGCCTAGCACCTCAAGTGTGATGCCTGAAATGTCTCACACAGTACCACAACACTTGGAATAACCTTGAGAGTTCACTAACACCTCAAAATCGGCTAACCCTCTTTTTCTTGTACAAGTAGTACCAATTTTCTAGTCTAGGGGTCTTTATATAGTTGTGGCACAAGTAGGGTTACACCATGTAAACCCTAATTGTCATGGTTTTCCATATTCCATGATCCATGGGTTTGTAACCTCCATGGACTATTCATGGAGCACCTTATGCGTTTTAAGCCAATCCATACAAACCATGGATCATAAGCCCACTATACAAGAATAGATGATTTACACAATCAACCCTATATCTTTAATTAGTCTCTTTTTGATCACTTAATTAATTCCAAATTAATTCTTTGATCAATACTAATTAAATAATGTTATTAATATATTAGAACTTATAATATATTAATAATCCTTAAGTGTCCTTTCTCTCATTTAGTCTATCCAAATGTTGCAATGCCATGCAACCCAAATGGACCATGCTAATCGGGTCAAGTACATTCCAGAAATAGTTATGAACTTGGACACCTAATCCAACAGTCTCCCACTTGGATAATTCTAATAACTATAACTACAAGAATGACTGCAGGAACCGATCAACAATCGTAACTCTTTCAAGGTCTCGCGGAACTAAGATGATGATGATGATACTCCATTTAAGATAAGTGATCATATAATCCTCTGTTTTAGATATCATGCGGACAAATACATGGAACAATGTCTTACTTATTGTCCATCAGTTTGTTTCTCGATTTCTGATTTGTTTGAAAAAGAACTTAATTGAACACATCAACTTAGTTCTGATCGGTCCCGGTACATGGGTCAACACAAAATCATCGAGGGGCCTAGATATTGCTTCTAATCCAAGAAGGAACATATAAACTTCGACTAATATGCTTGTTCTACTATTTGTTGAATCATACACAAAGGCACGTTTTATAACATCGAGTTACCATTGCGTTTTCGTACAATTAATGTATAACCAACTCATAGGCAACAAGTCATATCTCTAGGTTTGAATACTTATATGATATTACCATCTCACGATCACTCGAGATAAATTCCATGAAGTGATACCAGTGAGCATGGGTTGAATCCAATACTCATAACTTATAAGCACTCTTGAGTGTTGTAGCAACACTTTGCAATGTCCAACATCTAAGACCTCTACAACCGACTACATGACAGTCTTGATACATATCTACTTGCAACATATGACCGATTGTGGAGAATTTGAATAATATTAAATACAAATATTCTGGAAGTCAAAACATGCAAAATGAAACGATAGTAAACGATTGACAAAAGATAGCAACACTTTACTCATAAATAAACAACAACTTTTATTCATCATCAAATGTCAAATACACTTTACACATTTCAAAGCTATCTAACTACTAAAACTAATATCATGCGCCTCGCATGCTGGAGATGCTTAACCCTACCCAGTCCCTTCGTGAGGGGATCTGTTGGGTTCTCATCCGATGATACCCTCTTTGCCACGAGGAGTCCTTCTTCTATTTAATGACTGATGAAATGGTATTGTCTGTCGATGTGTCTGGATCTCCCGTGATCCCTTGGTTCCTTGGCTAAGGCAACTGCACTTTCACTATCACAGAAAATCTATATAGGCTCCTTTATAGCTGGTACAACTCCAAGGTCTCCAATGAAGTTCTTTACCCATATATCCTCCTTTGCGGCCTCACTTGCCGCTATATACTCTGATTCACAAGTTGAATCAGCCATTATCTCTTGCTTGGAACTTTTCCAAGAAATTGCTCCTCCGTTTAAGGTAAAGACCTAAACTGACTGAGAACGGAAATTATCCATATCAGTCTGAAAGCTAGCATCACTGTACCCTAGTACTCTCAGGTCCTCACACCACCGAGGGTAAGGACCCACTCCTTAGTCCTCCGCAGGTATTTGAGAATGTTCTTTACCGTAGTCTAGTGAGCCTTGCCAGGGTTCCCTTGATATCTATTGACCATGCTCAATGCAAAGGCCAAATATGGATGAGTACAAGTCATAGCATATAATATCGAGCCTACAACGGAAGAAAACGATACTCGACTCATATCTGCTATCTCAGCCTCTGTACTCGGGCTCTGAGTCTTACTCAGTCTGGCGTTACTATGGATCGGTGTAATGCCTGTGTTTCTAGGCTTGCCATTTTTAGCAATTTAATGGTCTAGGTTAACCTTTGTAACCCGTTTTGAAATAATAAGATTGTATTATTTGAGTATTATGTGTTTTGTGCTTAATTGCTTAATTATGTGGTTTGATTAATTAAGAATAAAAATAAGCATCAAAATTTAAGTGTAAAATAAACTTGATATCTTTAGATAATGTTGTAGTAGTTGAAACAAGGTTTCCGAAGATATAAAGAATGCCGAAATCCGAGTTATAACGAGGAAGTTATGACCTGTCGAAGTTTCGCGACAGAACCGGCACGACACAGCGCGACGTAAAAAGTGAATTTATGTTAAAGCGATATTTAGCCTTAGTGATCTAAACGAGAATCGAAGATCTCGTTGTTAGTATCAAAGCGATAAAAAGTTAGGCGAGAACGGACGTCGGACGAAGAAGTTATGAATTTATAACGAAATTTTCTGTCCCGGCCTATTAAAAATAAATAATAAAAATAAATTCAAAATTAGCCGATGGAGTCTAAACGAAAGTTGTAGAACATAGTCTCACCTTTCCGTGGATATAAAGAACGTCGAAAACGGAGTTCGTATGAAGAAGATATGAATTTCCAAAGTTTATTAAATAATTTGTATTTATTTTTAAATCAAAATTCGGAAGCCTTATCCGAAGGCGAGTCATCGGTCCGATCCGACTTACGCGCCGCGTAAGTGAGTACGCCCCGCGTACTCCGAAAGTTTCGACATTGCAGCAAGTGGCTTCGGATACGTAAGCGATGACGTTTCTGAGGCACGTACGCCCCGCGTACGAGAGGCTTCCAGCCCCTATAAAAGGCATGCGAGGGCAGCTGGCCAATTTGCTAATTTCCTCTCGTTTTTGTGCTGAAGCTCTGCGGTTTTACCCCCGAAGCCATCCCGAAGCCCCGGTAATATTCCCGAGTCCCGAAGCGAGTCCCGAGATCCCGAAGATCCCGAGAAGTGCGGTTTCCGAGCCGAAGCTCTGCCCGCGAGAAGTTTGATTTTTGTGGAGATCTTCCAGATCTGCGGAGGATTACTACTTTTGCGAGTCGTAGTGCTGTCCGATCATCTTCTGATCAAGTGAGTGTATACTACCTTTCATAAACGCAATAATAATACAACTATGGTTTGAGTGTATTAAGTTTATCGTCGTTTATACGTGCGAAGGCGTTGTTACTTTCTCCTAACGTATAACTATAAAGTATTTTATACGAGATACATGTTATGTGTATATTTTGTTGTTATGTGTGTGATTGTATATTCACTTTCTTCTATCTTACAGATATGATTATTTCTATATGAAATACGTGTTATGTGTGTGTGCCTCATCTGTTATATGGAAAAGGTATTGATCAAGCATGCTATACAGGTTTTGAAAATATGTATAAAAATGTATGTTTTTATCTACTAATATGTTGGATAGAACATGGGTAGATAGTTGGTGTGTAATAAACAGATGAGAGGCCTCGTTGTTGTTTGATCCAGTCATCTAGCGGAATTTAGATGACGACCACGGGCTTTTCTAGATAGTCATGTGGAAAGCTAGCAGGCTCATAACTTGTAGGTGTTAATGAACTTGGGTGTTCATTCGCTGTATTCCATCCCCCTCATGGTTGCCTTATTTGACTTATATTGCTGAGGAAACCCCGCAGCATGTGTTGTCACCCCGATGAAAATATTCTTAGATTAGGTCCCTTGTGTTAGTTATTTTAGGGACGTAAAGTGAGAATAACGGGAATGGGTAACTAGGTTATTGTTGGTTGATAATAATTAATTTAATTATTTATTGTGGGTCGAAAACCCTATATGCTCACCAGGCTCCCAAGCCTAACCCACTCAGTTTTATTTGTATTACAGGAAGTGGCGCAAGGGCGTAAGATGGATGAACCATCAAGTTGTTTTGTTTACAAGTCTGTATATGTAAATATTTGTTGAATGACTTGTAATGTTATCGTTTATGCTTGTTGGTCTGTATCGGAACATGACACCCCGGGTTTTGATTATATAATGAAAAATACATTTCTTTTATGAAATGCTTTGGTAAACATTGTTTTATCATGTTTTGTTTTGGGGAACAAATTCCGCAACTCTTTCAAATCAAAAGGATTTACTCTAAAAATATTTAAAAGCATAAATGAAAATCAGTCTCTTCTGGCCGAGATTTTGGGGATGTCACAGTTGGTATCAGAGCATTAGTTTAAGCGAACTAGGAATTTTTAGGATTTCTAGACTTAAACTTAGAATGCTAAGTGGAATTTTGAGATGTGTGTCTGTTATGTTTTAGACACGAGCACTAGTTTATTTTAGGAAAGTTGCCTAAAATGCTTTATGTGCTAAATGTTATATGTTGCCATATATGATATTATTTGTTCAGGTCTATGGTCTGTTGTCGACCGGATCTAGAAACTTTATGTGTGTAGGATTCTAAACGTAAGTCTACGATATTAGAACTAGCATGTAAACGTTTCGGAGTGATAAGGATGATTTGAATATCTATCGTGAATAAGGATCTAATTTCACCTTATTCGGTGTGTAGATCAAAAATGGTGAGAACAAGAAGTGGAGTTGGAAATGCTGATGAAAACAGGAATCAACCACCAGTGATTGAACAAAGACCTGCTGTAGCAGCAGCACCTGAGCCAATAACCATGGCTGGTGTGCAATTGATGATTCAGACGATGTTGGATCGTCAAATGAATGAAACTAGACGGTTGCTTCAACAAAATCGTGAAGAACTGTCAATTCGTGTGGAAGAGCCTGAATTAAATGAAGGGCACTCGGAAGGTGGAAACTTTAGTGGGTCTGTTGGTCAAGCCAACCCGCCGATAGTTAGGCAAGATAACCGCGATGGAAGGAATGATGGAATGGGATGTAAGTACAAGGAATTTTTGACTTGCAAACCATCGACCTTCAATGGAAAGGAGGATCCGATTGGGGTTATGGATTGGATCTCCGAAATGGAGCTAGCCTTCATGACGTGTGGCTGCAGAGGTAAGTTGCAAACTATCTATGCCGTGCGTCAATTATGAGGTGGAACCATTCATTGGTGGAACACTCTAGGGAAAACTTTGAGCCCTAATGAGCCACTGCAATTGTCATGGGCAGAGTTCTTGGTGCAATTGAAGCGCAAGTTCTGCTCGGCTCAAAATCTGTTGGAGTTGGAGAACAAGTTCCTGACATTGACTAAAGGCAGCATGTCAGTTGATGAATACACCAATAACTTCACCGATAAGATGGAGTTTGCCTTGCGTATCGTTCCAAACGAGCTGACGAAGGTGGATCGGTATGCAAAGGGACTTCCATGGGAGTACGAGGTGCCAGTACGTCAGGCACTTACTCTAGAGGCAGCTATCTGGGCTGCCAACAAGGTTGAGGTTGGTGAGAAGAGGAAGTTTGAGGGAACATCTGGTTCCGGTAAGAAAAGTAAATTTTCGAAATCTGATTCGAAAAGGTTTGGTGGGGGAAAAGGAGGAGAAGCGAAGTGGTGTGATAAGTGTAAGAAAAAGCACTTCGGGAAATGTAGCGAGGATGTAACTTTCTACAACTGTGGAAAGGTTGGACATTTTGCCAATGAATGTCCGAACAACCAAAGGATGTGTTTTGGGTGTAATGAAGAGGGGCACATTTTGAAAGACTGTCCGAAGAAGAAAGAGGCAGCTAAGCCCAACATTCCACCAAAGCCGAAGGCGAGAGCATTCCAGATGACACTGGAAGCTGCTAAGGATGAAGCTGATGTCGCTTCAGGTACCTTTCTCGTTAACAATTTGCCTGCCCAAATTTTATTTGATTCTGGAGCCAACTACTCCTTTATATCGCACGAATTTGGTAGAAAACTAGCTTTGCCTGTTGATAGACTAGATAATGCTTTATTAGTCGAAGTTGCTAGTGGCAAGTTTGTACCTGTTAGCCATCGTATGAAAAACATCTTAATCGACTTGAATGGGAATAAGTTCCGCAAAGAATTATTGCCCATTGAACTTAATGGTTTCGACATCATCTTGGGAATGGATTGGCTCAGCGCCAATGATGCCGAAATTTTATGCAAGAAGAAGATAGTTAAAGTAAACCCGCCTGGAAAAGATTCATTTATGGTGTATGGGGACAAACGCCGAGTGAATTCTGGAATCATTTCCCTAATGAAAGCCAGAAAGTGTTTGACCAAGGGATGTACATCATATTTAGCATTTGTGATTGATGCTAAGAAGGAGAAGAAGGTGATGCAGAGTATTCCTGTGGTGTGTGATTATCCGGAAGTATTTCCCGAAGATCTTCCTGGATTACCACCTGATAGACAAGTAGAGTTCAGAATATACTTGTTACCAGGAACCATGCCAATAGCAAAAGCACCTTATCGATTAGCACCGACGGAGATGAAGGAGCTAATGATGCAACTTCAGGAGTTGTTGGACAAAGGTTTCATTAGACCTAGTTCATCACCCTGGGGAGCTCCGGTGTTATTCGTGAAGAAGAAAGATGGAAGTATGAGAATGTGCATCGATTACAGAGAGCTGAACAAGGCAACAATAAAGAATAGATATCCGTTGCCAAGAATTGATGACCTGTTTGATCAATTGCAAGGTTCGAGCTATTTCTCGAAGATCGATCTTAGGTCAGGATATCATCAGCTGAAAGTAAGAGAGCAGGATATAGAGAAGACTGCATTCAGAACTAGATATGGACACTACGAGTTCTTGGTTATGTCGTTTGGACTAACCAATGCTCCGGCAGCATTCATGGATTTAATGAACAGGAAAGCGGTTTTGACATCCATGTGCCATATTTCATAATCATGAAATGCAGCAATGGTTAACATAACTCTAATAGACTTAATCTTCGCTACTGGTGAAAAGGTCTCACCATAATCAACTCCTGGAGTTTGAGAAAAACCTTTTGCAACCAGTCGTGCCTTATAAGTGTAAAAACCCTTAGCCAACTTTTCATTAAACTCTAATAGACTTAATCTTCGCTACTGGTGAAAAGGTCTCACCAGAACTAGATATGGACACTACTGACAAAACCCTCTGGCTGACTCATGTAAACATCCTTAGCCAACTTTTCATTAAGGAAAGCGGTTTTGACATCCATTTGCCATATTTCATAATCATGAAATGCAGCAATGGTTAACATAACTCTAATAGACTTAATCTTCGCTACTGGTGAAAAGGTCTCACCATAATCAACTCCCGGAGTTTGAGAAAAACCTTTTGCAACCAGTCATGCCTTATAAGTGTGTACCTTACCATCTATGCCGGTCTTCTTCTTGAAGATCCACTTTCACCCAACTATCTTACGACCTGGTACATTGTCAACCAAGTTCCAAACTTGATTGTCATACATGGATTGTATCTTGTTGTCCATAGCCTCTTTCCATTTAGCAACCTCAGGGCCTACCCTGGCTTTCGTGTAGCTGTTAGGTTCATCCAGAGTTACCAGTGTGCTATCATTGATAAGTGTATCACCTTCCGCAGTAATATAGAAACCATAGTAATGCTCAGGTGCATTCCTAACTCTCGTGGAATGTCTTAGAGGTACATACTCTTCTGTCGGATCAACAGGAGTTTCCTCCTCAGGTTGGTTTCTAGGGTTTGAGGTTCCTTCACCACTTGACTCTTGAAGTTCTTCAAGGCCAATTTTCCTCCCACTGTTTCCTTGGCTCATGAACTCTCTCTCACAAAATACTCCTCTCCTTGCTACAAAGACCACATTATCACTAGGTATGTAGAAGAGGTAACCAAAGGATCTCTGTGGGTAGCCGATGAAAATACACCTCTTACTTCGAGGTTCGAGCTTATCGTGAGAATTGCGCCTAACAAAAACCTCACAACCCCAAATCTTGATGTGGTTCAGATTAGGAACTTTTCCGGTCCACATCTCATAAGGTGTTTTGAAAACCTTCTCTGTAGGGACTAGATTAAGGATATGGGCGGCAATCTCTAAGGCTAACCCCCAGAATGAGATTGGTAGCGAAGCTCGACTCATCATGGAACGAACCATTTCCATCAAGGTTCGATTGCGCCTCTCAACCACACCATTAAGCTGTGATGTCCTGGGAGGTGTCAATTGTGAGATAATCCCACATTCCTTAAGATAGTCAAGGAACTCTGTACTAAGATACTCACCACCTCGATCGGATCGAAGCATCTTAGTGTTCCTGCCCAATTGATTCTCCACTTCCTGTTTGAACTCTTTGAATCTTTCAAAGGTCTCTGACTTATGCTTGATTAAGTAGACATATCCATATCTACTAAAATCATCAGTAAAAGTCACATAGAAGCGATTAACATCTCTTGTGGCGGTTCTGAAGGGTCCACACACATCTGTATGTATGAGGTCCAACAAACCCTCACCCCTAGCACATGTACCAGTGAAGGGTGACTTTGTCATTTTCCCATGCAAAAAGGATTCACAACTATCATCTTATTTTAGGTCAAATGACTCCAAGACTCCATCCTTTTGGAGTTGGCCTATGCGTTTCTTGCTTACATGTCCAAGTCGACAATGCCATAATGATGTTTTATCCAAACTAGTGGAAGAATCAATACACAACACATTATTTCTTAGGTTATCTACAACCGACACAGTTTCATGCACACCATCACAAGGTAATGCTTTAAAATAAAGAACATTATTAAAGAAAGTATTAATACCACCACTTTCATTATCAAACGGAAAGGTAAAACCTTTTTTGTATAAACCATGAAAGGAAATAATATTTCTCGCCATTTCAGACGAGTAACAACACTTATTAAAATATAACACTAATCCACTACTTAGCAACAAAGAATAAACTCCAATCTTGGTGACAGGTGAAGCTTTCCTATTCCTCGTGATCAAGTTTATCTTCCCATACTCCACATTCTCACTTCTTCTTAGTCCCTGCAAATCAGTACATATGTGAATACCACAACATGTATCAAGGACCCAAGAATTAAAATGGGGTGAATTATTAGACAATAAAGTGTATACACCTGCATGGTTGGGTTTCACTTTCCCATCCTTCACATCCTGCTGGTACTTTGGGCAGTTTCGCTTCCAGTGCGACTTTTCATGGCAATAGAAGCATTCAGCCTCTTTAGGGTTAGCAGAAGGAGTAACGAAACCTTTCTTGGTTCCACTTGAAGAGGAGCCATCAAGGGACTTTCCTTTGGAACCCTTCGAAGTGCTCTTCCTTTTCTTTCCTTTGCCTTGCCCGATTGCCAAGACAGGGGCCACGGTTGGAGTAGGAGTGGTAACAACCGATTTACTCTTAAGACCAATTTATGCGGTCTTCAAGAGTCCTTGAAGTTTGTTGAGTGTAACTTCCTCCTTGTTCATGTGGTATGTCATACGGAATTGATCATAACACGAAGGTAAGGAGTGCAAAATGATGTCAATTGGCAACTCCTCGGGGAAGTTCACATTTAGTTTCAGC
The DNA here is from genome assembly GCF_052625555.1 of Lactuca saligna. Taxonomy (NCBI): domain Eukaryota; kingdom Viridiplantae; phylum Streptophyta; class Magnoliopsida; order Asterales; family Asteraceae; genus Lactuca; species Lactuca saligna. The sequence continues at coordinate 153,688,582 of NC_136422.1, forward strand.
AAACAGTCCACATACCTTTGCATTTTTTGCATGTCGCCCGTGATGGGTTCACCATCCTTCATCCGGGTTGTTATCATAGAGGATATGATTTCAAATTTCTCTTGACGAGCACTCTGATGGTAGCGGTCCATCAAATCCTGGTGCATCTCAAAAGGATAGTAGTCCTCATGCATAGGACTTTTGGAGCTCGGCTGTCATTGTGGCTAACATGATACATGCCACTTTTGTAGAATCTTTCTCATGTGCCTAGTATTCAGCGATCTCCTCAGGAGTAGCAGATGAATCAAGTTCCTTAAGCGCCTTGTCGAGGACATATTCCTTATCCTCATATTGAGTGACCATCATGTTGTTCCTGATCCAATCCATAAAGTTGGATCCATCAAAGATGACTCTCCCACAAAGTTTCATGAGAGAGAAGGAGCTGGTAGGGTTTGAGCCAGAAGCATCATTGTTGGAAGACATCTGAAAAGAAGAAAGACAAGTTTAGATTAGATATAAAAATAGTCCTTAATAAGACACCCAAATGTAATATTAAGGCTAAGACCCAACACAATATTTTATAACTTAGAAGAGGAATGTCGTAATCCAAGCTATAAAATATTTGAAGGTAGGTGAATGACTATTCACCAATTTCCACCATGAAAAAGGAAATAAATTATTAGGCTTTAATTGGTTTTGAAACTCCTAGATTCGTTGAGATTCATTGAACTTTTCAATGGCATGTTTCAATCTTGAGTGTGCCCTTCAGGTTTTGTGACTGGGATGCAGAGGATCACAAAGCAAGGTGTGAAGTAACCATGCAAATTACTTGGTACCCTTAATGTTTATCACTCAATCAATGTGCCGGTTAACCACACGCACTCCACCGACCTATGATAAACCTTTAGCCACCCTTCGCCTACCTTGTTAAGTCTAGGTTAGTGTGTCGGTTAACCACACACGCTCCACTAATGACTTAAACAAAGTGTAAAGTGTAATTTCATGGGTTAGCACCTTATTCACATTTTTTTAAAGTAACTAAGATTGGGAATTTATAAAAAAAAAATTATTTACTTTACATTCATCATACTTCTAATGAAGATTTAAAGTCCTTTTCCTCCCCATTTGGCTAATGACCCTCCACCGGTCAAGGAAGCGGTGGGTGAGAGTGGACACCCATTAAGCTGCCCTTTTATATATATATATATATATATATATATATATATATATATATATATATATATATATATATATATATATATATATATATATATATTATTAAACTTATAATATTATAAAGTATAAGGGTTGAACTTTAACGTTTAAAATTCTAAGGGTTGGAACTAAAGTTTTTAAAGTGACTTTACATGTTCCAAAATGTGAGGGCAAGTTTTGTAACTTTCAAAGATTTTCATCTTTCATAACTTATGAGTTAATGGTTTATTAAAATGAGAGACTTTTCATTTTATGTAACATATGTGTTGCATAATGGACTTTAAAAGACTGACTTTTGGTAATCCATAACCTGAAAATAAGGGTTTTCCTTTATCGCATCTACTCGTCGATTTTGAGCCTTCCAACTCGTTGATTAGACACTAAGTCCCGCGTCTAATATCTATCTCTACTCGTTGAGTTGGGCTCCCCAACTCGTCAAGTCCCAGTGCAAAAACATAAATACTTGGAAAATAACTAATACCAGGAACAAGCGTTACAAATCTCCCCCACTTGAACTAGACTTCATCCCCAAAGCCTGCTGATGCAAAGGTCTGGATAATGCTTCCTCATCTTATACTCTCACTACTGCTCACGCGCCACGCCCGCAACTTGCATTACCTACTATAACCCGACTAATGTTTCCCACTGCACCTTCACTAATCTTACTACCTTACTACCTCATGGCCTGCATTTCCTGTTCGATAACTAACATTAACGTCCTCCTATGATATGGATGCTCCTTTGCCTGAATATCGAACACAACTAAGTTGTTGTCCAAACACTTTTGTGGCTGAAACATAGTAGGTAATTGAAGGGTTTTGAGCATTCTAACACTCCTAAGGTGTACATGCAACCCTAGAAACCTTGGATCTATGTTTGACTAAGATACATGCAAATTTGATTTTCCAAGGTTCTTAACCTATCTAACATAGCATGAAGAACTTTTAAACATAAATGCTAGAAGAAGAACGTACCTTTTGTTGTTTGGATTCCTTGAGAGTCTTGTGAGCCTAGCACCTCAAGTATGATGCCTCAAATGTCTCACACAACACCACAACACTTGTAATAACCTTGAGAGAAGTTCACTAACACCTCAAAATCGGCTAGTTCTCTTTTTCTTATACACGTAGTACCAATTTTGCTAGTCTAGGGGTCTTTATATAGTTGTGGCACAAGTAGGGTTACACCATGTAAACCCTAATTTTCATGGCTTTCCATAGTCCATGATCTATGGGTTTGTAACCTCCATGGACTATCCATGGAGCACCTTATGAGTTTTAACCCAATCCATACAAACCATGGATCATAAGCCCACTATACAAGAATAAATGATTTACACAATCAACCCCATATATTTAATTAGTCTCATTAATTCCAAATTAATTCTTTGATCAATACTAATTAAATAATATTATTAATATATTAGAACTTATAATATATTAATAATCCTTAAGTGTCCTTTCTCTCATTTAGTCTATCCAAATGTTGCAATGCCATGCAACCCAAATAGACCATGCTAATCGGGTCAAGTACATTCCAGAAATAGTTATGAACTTAGACACCTAATCAAACCACAATATGAATCAGTCTGAGATTCCATCGCAATCTTACATGATGCACCACTTGCCTATCAGGGCCAAATTCTGAAAAGACTCCCTATACTTGGCCTTCAACCATGCATCCTGAATCGGGTGTCACTCTTTAGAGTGAAGCCTTGATAACACTTCAACTATGACGAAACTTGAGTATCCAATTCTTACCAATAATCGGCAACCCGTTCTGAACCCAGTGAAAACCGACACCTGACGTCCCGAGGGACACAACCGTCACCTTGATCATTTAATGGCCTTTCCAAAAGGCAATAGGACCCAACCACACCAGACTCTCTCCGATCCCGATTATCTCGGTGTTACCAACTGAATGAATTCACTTACCATAACCGGATGTCGAACGCCTTCATTCGGAATACCAGATTCCTGCCTAGTTGCTGAGTCAACTAGCAACCTCACACTCACCCCGTGCGACCTCCGAAAGAGACCTCATATAGCAATAAATGTCCTAGCCATACCGCTACTCATGGTTCCATCAATCCTTCTGATACATCCAACAATAATAGCCTGACAACTTGTCGCCACAGAATCTAATATGAAAAGTGACTGCTACTAGAACCACTGTAATCTTACATCGCCCCTGGTCTCCATCGCCCTATCTTTTCTTCACTTCAAGTACGATGTGGCTCTTTCATGGATAAGACTAAATTAGGACACGTCACAATAACTCAGGTTTCCATAAACTAAGTGGACCCATTACCCTTGGACCTCGCAACTATTTCCCTTGGCATATAGATACTCCCAAATCTCATCTCACTGAAACGAAATCCTCTATTGAACATGCGCGAATTCCATTTCGGGATCTTTCTTAAAGCGAAGTGATACTCCGCTCCTACCCCGAGTTCCATGAATCTGCATTTGCATAATACACCATTACTTTCGACATCCCTTATTTGACCGATAAATATATAGCCTTAGCCGATCCTCGAGGCTACCAGTCTCGCACCTGGTCCAACCACCAGGTTCCCAAGAGTTCAAGATTAGGACTACCCAACTGTAGCCCTACCACGTCGTGTACAAATTATCCACATGATCCTGCAATTCAAGACCCAAACCCTTGACTCAACAGTCTTTACTAGTTCCATCCCAAATTCCTATAACCATTTGGGCTCGCCCACGGATAACTAATCAAACAATCATCTTCTGTCCTGATTCTAGTTAATCTGTGGCTTTCCCATAACCTTTCGAACTGGCCTACCCTAGCCTAAATCTTCCAAAAGAATCTAAGAATGACACGGTTATCCAACAGTCTTACAACACTTCCCATGCTATTAGGCTTCTAGGGAATGCTATGGCTCTCCCGTAGTCTTACAACACTTCTCACACTATACGAATTCTAGTGAATGTTACGGCTCCCCCATAGTCTTACAACACTTTTGCCCTAACTGACCATTAGTGAATGCTACGACTCCCCCACAGTCTTACAACACTTTCACCCTAACTGACCATAAGTGAGTGCTACAACACCCCCACAGTCTTACAATTCCTACTGACATGACCAACCTTGCCACACTTGTAGCGGCCCAATCCCCCGGAACGATAAACTCCAATGTACAGTTCCCCGCACGTACTGAATGGGCGACAGTCCTGTCAGCCCCTCAGACTCCGTTCAGAAGTCATGGGTCTCCATCCGGGACCCTCCACTAATTGTACCTAAACTGATCCTCTCTTCTCGAGATGCTCCAAATGATCTCCCGCCCTCGAGCTCTGGGATTCAAATTATCAAGGGTCTGGCACCCTGACACACTCACCAGTTCGATTGTCAATGGCTGAACTGCAATAAATAGAGCAACCACTGCTCTAAATCAGTCTATAAACTATCCCCGAGACATAGTCTCCAATCCCAAAAGTGCCATAGAACGCACAATCAATCTGTTCCGCCTTATACAAAAGATCCAAGGTGAACTCAAAAACCTTGGCAGTCCCTCTACTAACTGGATCACCAATGGATCCAGGACCAAACCCTGGTCCTTCCCACACGTACTTATCCTCGTTATGCAAAGCAATTATTCCTACGATCAAAGCATAACCAAGAATTCTCCTTCCCATAAGCTTCTCAGATTCTCCACGGCTCTTACCGATTCGAGTATGAATCATGTGCTTTCAGCAGTACGGGCCCAATACTACCTTCCACACATATCCATACTTTCCTCATCAATCCTCTTGAATCCTCTAAGTCACCTACTCCACTAATACACTAAATGTTTACTAAGAAGCAACCTAGTATCCACCGAAGCACCTCCTAGGTTCCCAACCTCACCAAACCGCCTCACTAAAATCACTGGAGCATATCCTAGGCTTTCCTAGGTTCCCAACCTCGCCCTGCCATCAGCTGCTAAAGAACTCCTCATAATGCCAGCCATCCACCTCCTAAATATCATCATATTTACTTAGTAGCTTACTCCCATCATTTAAGAGTTCCACAAAGCACAAAGCAAGCAGCATGTGTGCAGAGGCACTCTAATCCACAAACTATCATAGAATATTTAGCCCACATAACCCAACTCATGCTATCCACATCGACCCTACTTCCGGCTGCCTTATGCATGCAAATTATACACAGAACAGGATCTAATAGATTATCTAATAATAGACTCTACCCTAGTATCACAACCAGACAAGGAATAGGAAATAAGGCCTAATCAATTATTCTAAGGCTGTAAGATCCTAACCGTATACAATTTTTATGTAACGACCTATTTTTCAATAGAAAATTTTAATTTTTATTAACCAAAATACTTTCCACAAACCATGAAATCCTAAATACAATTTCAAAATTCATATCAATTACAATTTTATTCCAAATCATGAGAGTGTCCCATAAAAACGTCTAAGAGAGAGTGCACGCCGCGCCATCAAGCTTTGCCTTTGCCCTTAGGCTCGGATGTACCTAAAACAAATCCACAAACTATAAGATAATGCTTAGTGAGTTCCCCAGGGCATACCCCACACACAATCCACATAACACATATCATATTAGCTATAGAAGCTACATATATCACATAAGCCATGCATACAAACATATAAGGATGTCATGGGCTCCCCATACATGGTCTTATACCAAAGTGCCATGGGCTACCCCGTGGTATTTAAACAACAAGCCATGGGCTCTCACGCATGGTCTTTCATTCAAATTGCATGGGCTCCCCACATGGTGTTTAACTATTAAGTCATGGGCTCCTCCACATGGTCTTGTCCAATTATGATGGGCCCCCCCCACGGTCTTCCCTGCAAGTATCATATAATCATTAGCATACCAATTAGAATATAGCTAACTATCATACCACATATCTCTACTACAACTAGTATACAACATATCATAAAATGGGTTGGCCTTGGTGCCTTAGATTCATTGGTATGGTGAGGAGACTCGCCCCTCGAATGTTGAACTAACAAGCTAAGATTAGATATATCCCACACACTGATCCAACTCAACCGCCTCTAAATGGATGCTAACAACAAGTAGATGCTGGATCCAAAGCCTTCTCCTTTCTTCAATCTCCTCAACCTTCAAGTTTCCTTCTCAAAAGCACAAGTTCCACTCTCCAAGGCTCACACATACTCAAGGAAGCACCAAAATGCAGCTAGGGTTTCTTTTTGGACTGGAATAGGTGTTACATTTTAAAGCATACACTTAGCAGTTACCAATACCAATAGTCATTCTCATTCTAGCATGGCATCCGGTATCTCCAAGGCTACAAGCATCACATATCAGGCCAATCTATCGTTGACTACTCAGCATTAGCATGCCATTCTACCAGCTCATACGACATATAAAAGCATCTCTCCTACCCCTAACTAGCTTTCGATTCTCTGATTCATAAATAAAGTCATCACAAATAACATATACGTGTATTCTGGGAAAACTTACTTGAGCTCGGCGGATTGTAAGCGCCACAACCTTTTCTTATCTTAGCAAGTTTCTTTTCTCGAGAACATTTTTCTTTTGAAAATTTTACAGATCCTCAGTTTGATTTCAAACACACTGAAGAGTATGTCTAAATCCCTCAAACCAAGGCTCTGATACCAACTTGTAGGGACCCAAAACTTTAGGGTAAAAACTTCATTTTCATTATAATCAAAACACCGATACCATTTAATCCAAACATTCCAAACATTGCTAATTTAAAAACATTTATCAGAGTTCATCCCAAAATCTCATATTGCAGAAAACACGGGTGTGTGCACTACGATCCAGCTGGGCCCTTCCTTTCCAAACCGATTATACCTGAAATCATAAACAAAACAATAACCACGAAGCTTAGTGAGTTCCCCAGAGCATACCCCCACACAATCCACATAATTACATAATCCATATTAGCTATATAAGCTACATAACCACAAAAGCCATGCTTACAACGTATAGGGATGCAAGCTAAACATGGTCTTTACTACCATGACAGATCATGCAAGCTAAACATGCGAATATACTAGGAATCCATAGAAACCTTATGAGGTCTTACACTAATGCCATGGGAACCCCCACATGGTCTCAATCTACTACCATGGGACCCCCCCCCCCCTCGGGGTCTTCCATGCAAGAGTCATACCAACATTATGCATAATCAATCAACAATCCACATATCATAAAATATGCCGGCCTTGGTGCCTTAGACCTATTGGTATGATGAGAAGACTCACCTCGAATACAAAATTTTCCTGAGTGAAATCCTTAGTTGCTGCCCCGCCAGCTTCCTGAGCCGTCACTTCTAATCACTATACCCAATTGGCAACCCTCAATCTATACATGGGGTAAAATGACCATTCTATCCTAGCCTAGTATGATCCAAAATTAAAGCCCAAACCAAAAAATAATCCCAAAACTATAATGTCCATAATCCATCAATGGGCATAACTTGAGAAGACCCAATACCAAAAAGGCCTAAGATATTGAATGGTCAACCCTAGTAAAGTCATGGTCAAAGTCAAAATCAACAGTTAAGGTCAACAATCCATGTTGACCCAACTCGTCGAGTGCATCTAGCAACTCGACGAGTTCCTTCAGTTGTTCAGAAAACCGGGGAAAAACATAACCTACTTGCCGAGTTCACTCAGTATACCAAAAACGGGAAAACCTAATCCAACTTGTCGAGTTGCTAGGGAAACTCATTGTGTTTTCCCCTGTCTTAACATATTGATCCCTTTCAGTCGAATCTAAAGCCCCAAACTACAGATCCAATCCCTTAGGACTGAAATATCAAGTAAAGTTGCTAACTTTACGTGCATGCAAGGCCTCAAGAGGCTAAAACACTAAAACTAAGTTAATAGAAGGTTTAGGGCATGGAGGATGGCCAAAGCTTGATAAAGCTTGGATCTTTAGGCCTAAGGAGGTGTAAGGTGTCCAAATTTTAATTCACAACTTCAAATCATGCTCAACTCTGAAAATGGTTCCAAAATGGGCTAAAAATGCACTAAACTTACATGAGAGAACATCTAAGAAACAATAAGTCAAGGCAGAGACTTTTTACCTCGAAATGCTTGCTAACACAAGGTAGATGTCAGATCTATAGCCCCCTCCTCACTTCAATCTCTTCAATCTTCAAGTTTCCTTCCAAAGAGCACACTATTCACTCTCTAAAGCTCTCTCTCTCTCTCTCTCACACACACACACACACTAAAGAAGGCACTAAAGCACGACTAGGGTTTCTCTCTGGACATTAAGGATAACGAGGAAGGCCACAAATGAGCCATAAGTTCTTTAAATAGGGTACAAAACCCTGATAATTAGGGTTTTCCTTTACATCATCTACTCATTGAGTTGGGGCCTTGCAACTTGTCGAGTAGACACTAAGTCCCGCGTCCAATATCGATATCTACTCGTCGAGTCCCAATGCAAAACCCTAAAAACTTGAAAAATAACTGATACCAGGAACAAGCGTTACACCTCTTTCTCTCTCTATATTCTTTAGCCTGAAAGAAAAATCAATCTCACCTAGAAATCGAATTTATTTCTGGTTTCGGGGAGTCTTGATCTAAAGAAATCAATTTCAATTTTGGTTATGTGGATTAATTTTGATTCTGGTTACAAGGGTTTTAATTTATATGGTTTATGAATTTTGCTTTTCATTTAGGGTTCATGATTTTGCTTTTCATTTTGATTTCTGGTATCAATTTTCCAATGAGTGTAGCAATGGTTTGGATGGTGGCGGTGTTTTGCAGGGTTGCAATGGGGGGTTTTAAACAGGTTAAGTAATGGTGTTGCATGGTTGCGGTCATGGTTTCCGATTTTAGTTTTGTGTTTCATTTGATTTATGCAAAATTTAGCTTTGGTTATTCATTTTCTGATGAGGATTGTGATGGGTGTGCGGTGGTGCAAGTGATCGATGAGGTAGGTAGTGATGTTCTAGGTTGCTAGATGAGAAATGGGAAAGGGACGGTCGGTCCTTTTTTTCTTTTGTAAAAAATGATAAATGAATAATGAAAAAAATAAAAAATAAATATATAAGGGTATTAGTGTCATTGTACTTCTTTTAAGGACTAAATCCGTAACAAAATAGAACCATAGAGATGGTCTGAGAGCAAAAAAAGGGCGTACATACCTGGATAGACTTTGGGCAGTTTTTTGGGCCTTGAGTCATTTTGGCTTTGGGCCTTGCTTTGTTGGGCCAACTATAGGAAGGGTAAAATAGTATTTTACCCATTGTAATGGGGAGATATGAATTGGAGCTAGAATTGCGGGAAACTGTCCTAATTATTGAATAAGCGTAATTTGGATGTGTTCAGTGTGAGGAACTCGGTATCAGTCTTTATGACTCTTGCATTTGTGTGATGGGTTGGGCCCAAGGGCATGCATGTAGGTTTGGGCCCAATTTCATGAGAGGGTTGGGCCCATTATTCTAGCATGGGCTACGCTCATTGTATAACGGGCTAGGCCTATTTGTATGTTGGGTTGGGCCCAATGAGTAGGATGAGCTAGACCTATTATTATGGGTTCAACCCAATGTGCGAGCTAGGCCCATTGATATGTATGATATGTGGTATTTTGGGGGAACTCATTAAGCTTTGTGCTTACGGTTTATGTTTATAGTTTCAGGTACTTCCGGTTCGAAAGGGAAGGGTCCGATGTGACTGCACAACATTCCCTAGATTTTATTCCGCATTGCTAATTTTTACTCTCTTGATTAAATGTTATTTTTATCATGAATGGTTTTGAGAACAATTTGTTATATGAATTATTGTTTTAAAAATGAAAAATTTACCTTAGATTTTTGGGACGTTAAAGTTAAGGACAAAACACGTAATTTTAACTAAATCATAATGACGATTTTAGTAATTTACTCATTATTTTATCCAACACAATATACAACATAAGGGTAATATGGTCTTTTTTCATTATTCACCACAGTCACTGAATGATATAATCAAACAACATAGTTTCAATGGGATATGTACTCAGTCAGAAGTTCTAACTTAGTCAACATTAAACTCAGTCAACAACAATCAAATAACCTTTTTGAGAATACAAAACAACGAAATATTGCCATCCAAACAACATTATTACCATTCATAGCTATCAAACAACCTTTTTGAGAATCACATATGTTTTCTATTTTAGATAGGATATCAACCTCTTGATAATACCTTACTCGAATTCCAAAATTTAACACACACGTACCTTAACTTACCCTCCTATTCCACGATTCCACGACGGTATGTACATGACTCATGGAGTCGACTCAGTGTAATAAACTATGAATCATCCACTCACATCACATGATAAAACTAATATGCACCACAAAATAAAATTGATGTTCGCCACAACATAAAGTTGTTATTCAATGCCTCCGAGGATTCTTAACCAATAGTATTTCACATACCATCAACCATAGCTTCTGGTTATTACTACCTACTTACACAACAACTAACACTCGTCAAGGGTAGACTACGATTACTCTCATCATCTATCGACTCTTGGGATACGATAATGAATAGCGATCCTGACAATTTCTAACCGACACCTTTGCTTTTAATCGTCCTTATAACATCGTTCTTGTAAATCAACATTACCACAATACCCTTGATAGATAAAAAGTGGGCAATTGAACTCCACTCGAGGTAGACCCAATGACATTATTGTGTCCAAAGTAAACATCTAGTACGTCTAAGTGGTTGTTATACAATCTTAGTTGTGTTAATATATAATGACTTTAAGATACACTTGTTACTTTGATGAATGTTTATTTAGATTCTAATTTATATTTATTTACCGAAATTTATAGTTGCTATTCTTATCCAATCCACGATGTTACATTAAGAGAGGTGATCATATACTAAAATATTAGATGGGAAAGCGTAGAAATCGTAATTATATACATATGGAGCTTAAGGTGACAATAAAACATCAAACCAAGGTGAGTTGCATGTTCGATTTTGCAGAATCTATGATATACATGAATGCTAAATGTTCAAGGTCTGCATAGTATCGTATCATGAACCGTTTAACATCCAAGTTCTATTAAATCGGTAAGAGGATTAAACTTTAAAACAAAAAAGCTATCTACTGCAGTATGATGAGAAAATTGGGATTTCATTACCAATACATTCATACATAATAAGATTAAAGAAGGCACTCGATGTGTTATCTATAATAAGATCAAAGAAGACTCGTCATATGTTATGAACCACAATACAACATTCTGAAAAACTTTCCCTTCCATTTATTCTCCCATCCGAATTATACATCGAAGACCTTCACCTTTAAGCATCAAATCAAAAGCCTTATTGATCTCAGAAAAAGGCACTTCATGTGTTATGAACTTCTCCAACTCAAGTTCCTGCACAAAATCATATCAACCAAACACTAGTTAGATTTCAATTCATCATTCTATTATAATTCAACTTTGAAGCTATAAAACGGGTTACCTTATTCATATACTTTTCAACCACAGAAGGAATATCTGATCGAGGTTTATAGTTTCCAAAAAAGGTTCCCTTCAGAGTCCTTTCGTTCAACAGATTCAATGGACTTGTCTTGAAAACAGCATCTTTATGTGGAACACCCACAAGAACAGCAACACCCCAACCCTGTAAAATTTTCAATGTTTGTTATTGTGTAATTAAACATGAATCATTAATTCATTATATGAGTGAGAGATGAATTGATTAAATTCATACATCATGAACACATTCGAAGGCAGATATCATAGCATCAATATGACCCGTGCATTCAACACTCCTGTCAACTCCTCCATTTGTCATCTCTGCAATCACTTCTTGTACTGGTTTCGTGTGATCTTTTGGGTTCACAAACTCTGTCACCCCAAATTTCTTTGCTGTTGAAGCCAAAAAAATTTACATTAGATTCATCAATCATATCATATGTCTAGTTTTTATTTACAATTTCATGCAGCAAAATCTTACCAAGCTCAAATCTGTTGGCATTGAGATCAACTCCAATGATCCTTGAAGCCCCTGAAATTCTTGCACCTTCAGCAGCCTGATCACAAACAAGAATCATTAGCTTTTTATTTTTTGGCCATGAATGAGCCTTTTTTGAGAAAGTTAAAAGTTCCATAAAACTCACAGCAAGCCCCACAGCTCCTAATCCAAAAATGGCGACTGATGAGCCTTTTTTAGGTTTTGCAACGTTAAGAGTAGCACCAAGACCTGAAGACACGAAGATTATTTAGGTTAAGAAAATACCCATTAGAATTGTAATCGGAGAATGTTGATTATAATTTGTTTTTCTACCTGTTGAGATCCCACAACTGAGGACACAGACTTTGTCAAGAGGAGCAAGAGGGTTGATTTTGGCAAGACAGCCGACATGAACGACTGTGTATTCACTGAAAGTTGAAGTTCCGACGAAATGGAAAATGGGTTTTCCGTTTATGGAAAATCGAGATTTTTGATCGTGAATCATGACTCCTCTATCGGTGTTGATTCTCAAAAGGTCACACATGTTGCTCTCTTCCGACTTACAGTGAGCACATTCTTTGCATTCTCCGGTGAAAACAGGGAGAACATGATCTCCGGGCTGAAGATCAGTCACTCCTTCCCCAACACTCTCCACGACCCTGTTCACGTCACTTAAATTGATCAGATTTTTTATCCGATTACAAACCCTTTTCTATTTAATACAAGAATAAAACTTACCCTCCAGCTTCATGTCCTAAAATTCGGGGAAACACGGGATTCTGACCCTGAAAAGTTCATAGGAAGGAAACGAAGATTCAGGATTTGAGTTTTTGACAGAGATTTAAGTAAAAGGGCCAGTAGATTGGTTACCTTGGCTTCCCAAAAGTAAACATCGGTGTGGCACAGGGAGGTGAACAGGATTTTGATTCGAACTTCCATTTTTTCGGGTGGCGCCACCTCCACTTCTTCAATCACTAGTGGCTTTCCGGCTTCCCATGCTACCGCCGCTGTCACATTTACACTCATCATCAAGCACCGTACCAAACTTTTTCTTCTTGATAGGGAAATCACAAAAGAAAAATGAAATGCTTACCTTTGCATCGAATCACCTGGTTAGTGCTCGACATTTAATCTTCTTGTTATCTGATCGCTGAAACAGAGAATTAAGTTTGCTAATTGCTTGATATGAAGGAATAATCTGAAAATTTGTGTATTTATAGGTCGAGGGAGTGAATATACCAAAACTGTAAACCGACCACCAGGTTTTGATTTGCCGGGTTTCCATCGATCAAGACGTTGACAAGTTAAAACCACCGTTTAACGAAAACAAGAAACCATAAAGCGCCACTGATGCGTGGTTTTCTTCTAAACAATACATAAATTGGGTCCACAGATATGTCTAAAAGTCAAAAAGACCCCAACAAAAGGAGGTTAAAACTTTGGCAAATTACACCCTGAGGTTTTGGATAATTTGTTTGTTTGATCTTAATTTTTTTAACTCGTACTTATTATTCAGTTTTTCTTTAAGTTTATACCTAACATATCTTAATATATTTACTTTTTACAATTTTATTAATATTTTTAGTTACTACTTCAATTATCAAAACAACAACCTTATCTAACATCATCATCTCATCTTTCTTATTCAATGACCTAACCACCACCACAGTGTTGTCATCACCAGCTACTACTAACAACCACGGGTCACCACTTGCATCAAATCAATCATGAAATCAAACAAATCAAAACCAAAACCTAAACTCAAAGCTAAAAACCCAATCAAAATAAAATAAAAATCATAACTCAAAACTAAAAATCGTACCTTATAATCAAATCAGAAGAATGAATGCAAGTTGTGGAAGATACAATTATACAATATTTCATTATTATTAACTTTGAAATAATAATTTTATACTAATTAGATATTAAACGTTGTATATGTTTTGAACATATGATAAGGTAGACACATATATACAAGTGCTACCTTATCATTAAATGTTATTCAACATGTTATTCATTTAAACATTTTTTCATGATTTTCCTTTCTTTTTGCTGATAAATAATAATATTCTTCTTCACAGACTTTCTAAGAAGTAGACCAGTCAATGGGGCGGGTTTGAAACGAATCATCATTGATCCAAACATTTTTAAAAAATTTAAAAATATGACCCGCCCCACTCCAATAATAACCCTCACGATTTTGAATAATCGAATTCATATCCGTATCTACCGAATCAACGAATATCTAACCCATTAACCCGACCATTTTATAATATTAAATTTCACAATTTTGATGCATGTCACGAAGTAATATTTATCAAAAAATATAAAATATCTACGTAAACAAATATACATTACTTAATACTCAAAATCCAATACAATAAAATTTTCATTTTATTTAGACATAGACTTACATACTTTTTTGTTATATATATATATATATATATATATATATATATATATATATATATATATATATATATATATATATATATATATATATATATATATATATATATATATGAGACGGATTATAAGTGGAGGGAATCGATAATGATCCATATCCAACCCATTTAATAAAAGGGTAAATGGGTATGGGTTGTAAACCGATAAACGAATCAAAAATTACAATCAAAACCCGTAAAGTTCTTACATGTTTGGAGCGAATCAGGGTTAAAACCCGCTCCATGGACAGATCTACCAAAAAGTTAAGAGGTAGAGTAAAATGAAAACGAGTCGAATGAGAGAAATGGTCATGGAATGAAGGTTTGAATTAGAAGATATATGTTTCAATACTCATATTGAACCTGATCTTAGTAGAATTATTGATAAATCCAATGCAATGATTGATTATGGTAAGTGGTATATAATTTTGGTGGATCCTAGTGAACTTTTGGCGAGCATTGAAGGACATATTGGTAAAGTAAAGGTTTTATTATGTTTTTCACCCCTGATAGATATAAAATGACCTTATTGCCATTATATATATATATATATATATATATATATATATATATATGTTTTTAGAATTGTTTTCATTACATTTTAACTATTTATAAGTTATAGAAAAAGTAAAAAAGGGGTATATCCCACCCCCACCCTATACTGCTATACATACATCTTCTTCGTCTCTTCCCTCGTTTGATTTTATTCTCATCGGAGCTCCACCACCAAAAAAAAATATGTTGCCCATCCGATAGCCCATCACTACCCCTTTGCCACCCATAATATGGGCATCCATTTCTCTCATGAAATACACTTCTCTGCAGATCGCCACCATTACCATTGACTACCCACGGATGCTCAAATCTACAAACAAATGTAGGATTTTTCGTCTCATACTGGAATATGATATGTCTCCTGTTGAAATCGATTCAATCCACAACT
The DNA here is from genome assembly GCF_052625555.1 of Lactuca saligna. Classification (NCBI taxonomy): domain Eukaryota; kingdom Viridiplantae; phylum Streptophyta; class Magnoliopsida; order Asterales; family Asteraceae; genus Lactuca; species Lactuca saligna. The sequence goes on from NC_136422.1 coordinate 153,704,130, forward strand.
GTGGTTGCTGGCCAACCTGACCCGTCTTGTGGGTTCTCACCCATAAATACAAACCCTCTTGTAACGACCTAAAAATTTAGGGTAAAAGTTTCATTTTCATTTTAATCAAAACACCGATACCATTTAACCCAAACATTTCTACTTTAAAAATATTTATCAGAGTTCATCCCAAAATCTCACATTGTGGAAAACACATGTGTGTGCGCTACGATCCAAGCGGGCCCTTCCTTTCCAAAATGATGATACCTGAAATCATAAACAAAATTTTAAGCACGAAGCTTAGTGAGTTCTCCAGAGCATACCTCACACAATCCACATAATCACATAATCCATATTAGCTATATAAGCTACATAACCATATAAGCTATGCTTACAACATATAGGGATGCCATGGAAGCACTCCAAGGTCTTACACCTAGTGTTACTGGAACCGCCATGTTGTCTTAACTACCTTCCATGGGAACCCCCACATGGTCTTCCTGCCATGGGAACCACCACATGGTCTTTATTACCAAGAAATTTCATGCAAGCTAAACATGCAAATATACTAGCATGCCATGGAAACCTTCTGAAGTCTTACACCAATGCCATGGGAACCCCCCACATGGTCTCAATCTACTACCACGGGAACCCCTGGGGTCTTCCATGCAAGAGTCATACCAACATGATGCATAATCAATTAACAATCCATGTATCATAAAATGTGTCGGTCTTGGTGCCTTAGATCCATTGGTATGCTGAGAAGACTCACCTCGAATGCAGAATCTTCCCGAATGAAATCTTTAGTTGTTGCCCCGCCAGCTTCCCGAGCCGCCACTTCTAATCAATATACACAATTAGCAATTGGGTTCCATACTATAACCCTCAATCTATACATGGGGTAAAATAACCATTCTACCCCTGGCCCAATATGATCCAAAATTAAGGCCCAAACCCAAACAAAAACCTAACACTATAAGGTCAATAATCCATCAATGGGCATAACTCGAGAAGACCCAATACCAAAAAGGCCTAAGATGCTGAATGGTCAACCCTAGTCAAATCGTGGTCAAAGTCAACAGTCAACAGTCAAGGTCAACAGTCCATGTTGACCCAACTTGTCGAGTGCATCTAGCAACTCATCGAGTTCCTTTAGTTGTTCAGAAAACCTGGGAAAAACATAACCAAATCGTCGAGTTATCTTACCAACTCGTCGAGTTCACTTGGTATACCGAAAACGGAATACCCAATCTAATTCGTCGAGTTACCAGGGAAACTCGTCGAGTTTTCCCCCTGTGTTAACATATTGAGCCCTTTTAGTCGAATCTAAAGCCCCAAACTACATATCCAGTCCCTTAGGACCGAAATATCACATAAAGTTGCTAACTTTACGTGCATGTAAGGCCTCAAGAGGCTAAAACACTAAAATTAAGCTTAATAGAAGGTTTAGGGCATGAAGGATGGCTAAATCTTGATAAAGCTTGAATCTTTGGGCCCAAGGAGGTCTAAGGTGTCTAGATCAGAAGTCACAACTTCAAATCATGCTCGACTCCGAAAATGGTTCCAAATTGGGCTAAAAATGCACTAAACTTCCATGGGAGAAGATCTAAGAAACAATAAGTTAAGGTAAAGACTTTTTACCTCAAAATGTTGCTAACACAGGGTAGATGTCGGATCTATATCCCCCTCCTCACTTAAATCTCTTCAATCTTCAAGTTTCCTTCCAAAGAGCACAAGATTCAATTTCCAAAGCTCACACACACACACACACACTCAAAAAGGCACTAAATCACAGCTAGGGTTTTTCTCTGGACAGTAAGGATGATGAAGGAGGCCACAAATGATCCATATGTTCTTTTAATAGGGTAAAAAACCCTGAAAATTAGGGTTTTCCTTTACAACATCTACTCGTCGATTTGGAGCCTTCCAACTCGTCGAGTAGACACTAAGACCCGCATCTAATATCTATCTCTACTTGTTGAGTTGGGCTCCTCAACTCATCAAGTCCCAGTGCTAAACCATAAATATTTGAAAAATAACTGATATCAGGAACAAGCGTTACAAATCTCCCCCAATTGCACTAAACTTCGTCCCCGAAGTCTGCTGATGCAAAGGTCTGGATAATGCTTCCTCATCTCATACTCCCGCTGCTGCTCACGCGCCATGCCCACGACTTCCATTACCTATTACAACCCGACTGATGTTTCCCACTGCACCTTCACTAATCTTACTACCTTACTACCTCATGGCCTGTATTTTCTGTTCGATAACTAACACTAACTTCCTCCTATGACCCGGACACTCCTTTTCCTAAATATCGAACACAACTGAGTCATTGTCCAAACACTTCTGTGGCTGAAACATAGTAGTCAATTGAAGGGTTTTGAGCATCTTAACACTCCTAAGGTGTACATGCAACCCTAGAAACCTTGGTTCTATGTTTGACTAAGATACATGCAAATTTGATTTTCCAAGGTTCTTAACCTGTCTAGCATAGCATGAAGAACTTTTAAACATAAATGCTAGAAGAAGAACATACCTTTTGTTGTTTGGATTCCTTGAGAACCTTATAAGCCTAGCACCTCAAGTGTGATGCCTGAAATGTCTCACACAGTACCACAACACTTGGAATAACCTTGAGAGTTCACTAACACCTCAAAATCGGCTAACCCTCTTTTTCTTGTACAAGTAGTACCAATTTTCTAGTCTAGGGGTCTTTATATAGTTGTGGCACAAGTAGGGTTACACCATGTAAACCCTAATTGTCATGGTTTTCCATATTCCATGATCCATGGGTTTGTAACCTCCATGGACTATTCATGGAGCACCTTATGCGTTTTAACCCAATCCATACAAACCATGGATCATAAGCCCACTATACAAGAATAGATGATTTGCACAATCAACCCTATATCTTTAATTAGTCTCTTTTTGATCACTTAATTAATTCCAAATTAATTCTTTGATCAATACTAATTAAATAATGTTATTAATATATTAGAACTTATAATATATTAATAATCCTTAAGTGTCCTTTCTCTCATTTAGTCTATCCAAATGTTGCAATGCCATGCAACCCAAATGGACCATGCTAATCGGGTCAAGTACATTCCAGAAATAGTTATGAACTTGGACACCTAATCCAACAGTCTCCCACTTGGATAATTCTAATAACTATAACTACAAGAATGACTTCAGGAACCGATCAACAATCGTAACTCTTTCAAGGTCTCGCGGAACTAAGATGATGATGATGATACTCCATTTAAGATAAGTGATCATATAATCCTTTGTTTTAGATATCATGCGGACAAATACATGGAACAATGTCTTACTTATTGTCCATCAGTTTGTTTCTCGACTTCTGATTTGTTTGAAAAAGAACTTTATTGAACACATCAACTTTGTTCTGATCGGTCCCGGTACATGGGTCAACAGAAAATCATAGAGGGGCCTAGATATTGCTTCTAATCCAAGAAGGAACATATAAACTTCGACTAATATGCTTGTTCTACTATTTGTTGAATCATACACAAAGGCATGTTTTATAACATCGAGTTACCATTGCGTTTTCGTACAATTAATGTATAACCAACTCATAGGCAACAAGTCATATCTCTAGGTTTGAATACTTATATGATATTACCATCTCACGATCACTCGAGATAAATTCCATGAAGTGATACCAGTGAGCATGGGTTGAATCCAATACTCATAACTTATAAGCACTCTTGAGTGTTGTAGCAACACTTTGCAATGTCCAACATCTTAGACCTCTACAACCGACTACATGACAGTCTTGATACATATCTACTTGCAACATATGACCGATTGTGGAGAATTTGAATAATATTAAATACAAATATTCTGGAAGTCAAAACATGCAAAATGAAACGATAGTAAACGATTGACAAAAGATAGCAACACTTTACTCATAAATAAACAACAACTTTTATTCATCATCAAATGTCAAATACACTTTACACATTTCAAATCTATCTAACTACTAAAACTAATATCATGCGCCTCGCATGCTGGAGATGCTTAACCCTACCCAGTCCCTTCGTGAGGGGATCTGTCGGGTTCTCATCCGATGATACCCTCTTTGCCACGAGGAGTCCTTCTTCTATTTAATGACTGATGAAATGGTATTGTCTGTCGATGTGTCTGGATCTCCCGTGATCCCTTGGTTCCTTGGCTAAGGCAACTGCACTTTCACTATCACAGAAAATCTATATAGGCTCCTTTATAGCTGGTACAACTCCAAGGTCTCCAATGAAGTTCTTTACCCATATATCCTCCTTTGCTGCCTCACTTGCCGCTATATACTCTGATTCACAAGTTGAATCAGCCATTATCTCTTGCTTGGAACTTTTCCAAGAAATTGCTCCTCCGTTTAAGGTAAAGACCCAAACTGACTGAGAGCGGAAATTATCCCTATCAGTCTGAAAGCTAGCATCAATGTACCCTAGTACTCTCAGGTCCTCACCCCACCGAGGGTAAGGACCCAGTCCTTAGTCCTCCGCAGGTATTTGAGAATGTTCTTTACCGCAGTCTAGTGAGCCTTGCCAGGGTTCCCTTGATATCTACTGACCATGCTCAATGCAAAGGCCAAATATGGATGAGTACAAGTCATAGCATATAATATCGAGCCTACAACGGAAGAAAACGATACTCGACTCATATCTGCTATCTCAGCCTCTGTACTCGGGCTCTGAGTCTTACTCAGTCTGGCGTTACTACGGATCGGTGTAACGCCTGTGTTTCTAGGCTTGCCATTTTTAGCAATGTAATGGTCTAGGTTATCCTTTGTAACCCGTTTTGAAATAATAAGATTGTATTATTTGAGTATTATGTGTTTTGTGCTTAATTGCTTAATTATGTGGTTTGATTAATTAAGAATAAAAATAAGCGTCAAAATTTAAGTGTAAAATAAACTTGATATCTTTAGATAATGTTGTAGTAGTTGAAACAAGGTTTCCGAAGATATAAAGAATGCCGAAATCCGAGTTAAAACGAGGAAGTTATGACCTGTCGAAGTTTCGCGACAGAACCGGCACGACACAGCGCGACGTAAAAAGTGAATTTATGTTAAAGAGATATTTAGCCTTAGTGATCTAAACGAGAATCGAAGATCTCGTTGTTAGTATCAAAGCGATAAAAAGTTAGGCGAGAACGGACGTCGGACGAAGAAGTTATGAATTTATAACGAAATTTTCTGTCCCGGCCTATTAAAAATAAATAATAAAAATAAATTCAAAATTAGCCGACGGAGTCTAAACGAAAGTTGTAGATCGTAGTCTCACCTTTCCGTGGATATAAAGAACATCGAAAACGGAGTTCGTATGAAGAAGATATGAATTTCCGAAGTTTATTAAATAATTTGTATTTATTTTTAAATCAAAATTCGGAAGCCTTATCCGAATGCGAGTCATCGGTCCGATCCGACTTACGCGCCGCGTAAGTGAGTACGCCCCGCGTACTCCGAAAGTGTCGACATCGCAGCAAGTGGATTCGGATACGTAAGCGATGACGTTTCTGAGGCACGTACGCCTCGCGTACGCACGTACGCCCCGCGTACGAGAGGCTTCCAGCCCCTATAAAAGGCATGCGAGGGCAGCCGGCCAATTTGCTAATTTCCTCTCGTTTTTGTGCTGAAGCTCTGTGGTTTTACCCCCGAAGCCATCCCGAAGCCCCGGTAATATTCCCGAGTCCCGAAGCGAGTCCCGAGATCCCGAAGATCCCGAGAAGTGCGGTTTCCGAGCCGAAGCTCTGCCCGCGAGAAGTTTGATTTTTGTGGAGATCTTCCAGATCTGCGGAGGATTACTACTTTTGCGAGTCGTAGTGTTGTCCGATCATCTTCTGATCAAGTGAGTGTATACTACCTTTCATAAACGCAATAATAATACAACTATGGTTTGAGTGTATTAAGTTTATCGTCGTTTATACATGCGAAGGCGTTGTTACTTTCTCCTAACGTATAACTATAAAGTATTTTATACGAGATACGTGTTATGTGTATATTTTGTTGTTATGTGTGTGAATGTATATTCACTTTCTTCTATCTTACAGATATGATTATTTCTATATGAAATACGTGTTATGTGTGTGTGCCTCATCTGCTATATGGAAAAGGTATTGATCAAGCATGCTATACATGTTTTGAAAATATGTATAAAAATGTATATTTTTATCTACTAATATGTTGGGTAGAACATGGGTAGATAGTTGGTGTGTAATAAACAGATGAGAGGCCTCGTTGTTGTTTGATCCAGTCATCTAGCGGAATTTAGATGACGACCACGGACTTTTCTAGATAGTCATGTGGAACGCTAGCAGGCTCATAACCTGTAGGTGTTAATGAACTTGGGTGTTCATTCGCTGTATTCCATCCCCCTCATGGTTTCCTTATTTGACTTATATTGCTGAGGAAACCCCGCAGCATGTGTTGTCACCCCGATGAAAATATTCTTAGATTAGGTCCCTTGTGTTAGTTATTTTAGGGACGTAAAGTGAGAATAACGGGAATGGGTAACTGGGTTATTGTTGGTTGATAATAATTAATTTAATTATTTATTGTGGGTCGAAAACCCTATATGCTCACCAGGCTCACAAGCCTGACCCACTCAGTTTTATTTGTATTACAGGAAGTGGCGCAAGGGCGTAAGATGGATGAACCATCAAGTTGTTTTGTTTACAAGTCTGTATATGTAAATATTTGTTGAATGACTTGTAATGTTATCGTTTATGCTTGTTGGTCTGTATCGGAACATGACACCCCGAGTTTTGATTATATAATGAAAAATACATTTCTTTTATGAAATGCTTTGGTAAACATTGTTTTATCATGTTTTGTTTTTGGGAACAAATTCCGCAATTCTTTCAAATCAAAAGGATTTACTCTGAAAATATTTAAAAGCATAAATGAAAATCGGTCTTTTCTGGCCGAGATTTTGGGGATGTCACAGTTGGTATCAGAGCATTAGTTTAAGCGAACTAGGAATTTTTAGGATTTCTAGACTTAAACTTAGAATGCTAAGTGGAATTTTGAGATGTGTGTCTGTTATGTTTTAGACACGAGCACTAGTTTATTTTAGGAAAGTTGCCTAAAATGCTTTATGTGCTAAATGTTATATGTTGCCATATATGATATTATTTGTTCAGGTCTATGGTCTGTTGCCGACCGGATCTAGAAACTTTATGTGTGTAGGATTCTAAACGTACGTCTACGATATTAGAACTAGCATGTAAACGTTTCGGAGTGATAAGGATGATTTGAATATCTATCGTGAATAAGGATCTAATTTCACCTTATTCGGTGTGTAGATCAAAAATGGTGAGAACAAGAAGTGGAGTTGGAAATGCTGATGAAAACAGGAATCAACCACCAGTGATTGAACAAAGATCTGCTGTAGCAGCAGCACCTGAGCCAATAACCATGGCTGGTGTGCAATTGATGATTCAGACGATGTTGGATCGTCAAATGGATGAAACTAGACGGTTGCTTCAACAAAATCGTGAAGAACTGTCAATTCGTGTGGAAGAGCCTAAATTAAATGAAGGGCACTCGGAAGGTGGAAACTTTAGTGGGTCTGTTGGTCAAGCCAACCCGCCGATAGTTAGGCAAGATAACCGCGATGGAAGGAATGATGGAATGGGATGCAAGTACAAGGACTTTTTGACTTGCAAACCATCGACCTTCAATGGAAAGGAGGATCCGATTGGGGTTATGGATTGGATCTCCGAAATGGAGCTAGCCTTCATGACGTGTGGCTGCAGAGGTAAGTTGCAAACTATCTATGCCGTGCATCAATTCCGAGGTGGAGCCGTTCGTTGGTGGAACACTCTAGGGAAAACTTTGAGCCCTAATGAGCCACTGCAATTGTCATGGACAGAGTTCTTGGTGCAATTTAAGCGCAAGTTCTGCTCGGCTCAAAATTTGTTGGAGTTGGAGAACAAGTTCCTGACATTGACTAAAGGCAGCATGTCAGTTGATGAATACACCAATAACTTCACCGATAAGATGGAGTTTGCCTTGCGTATCGTTCCAGACGAGCTGACGAAGGTGGATCGGTATGCGAAGGGACTTCCATGGGAGTACGAGGTGCCAGTACGTCAGGCACTTACTCTAGAGGCAGCTATCTGGGCTGCCAAGTCTGTTGAGAACATGATAAAGGGGAGAACCACCAACAAGGTTGAGGTTGGTGAGAAGAGGAAGTTTGAGGGAACATCTGGTTCCGGTAAGAAAAGTAAATTTTCGAAATCTGATTCGAAATGGTTTGGTGGGGGAAAAGGAGGAGAAGCGAAGTGGTGTGATAAGTGTAAGAAAAAGCACTTCGGGAAATGTAGCGAGGATGTAACTTGCTACAAGTGTGGAAAGGTTGGACATTTTGCCAATGAATGTCCGAACAACAAAAGGATGTGTTTTGGGTGTAATGAAGAGGGGCACATTTTGAAAGACTGTCCGAAGAAGAAAGAGGCAGCTAAGCCCAACATTCCACCAAAGCCGAAGGCGAGAGCATTCCAGATGACACTGGAAGCTGCTAAGGATGAAGCTGATGTCGCTTCAGGTACCTTTCTCGTTAACAATTTGCCTGCCCAAATTTTATTTGATTCTGGAGCCAACTACTCCTTTATATCGCATGAATTTGGTAGAAAACTAGCTTTGCCTGTTGATAGACTAGATAATGCTTTATTAGTCGAAGTTGCTAGTGGCAAGTTTGTACCTGTTAGCCATCGTATGAAAAACATCTTAATCGACTTGAATGGGAATAAGTTCCGCGAAGAATTATTGCCCATTGAACTTAATGGTTTCGACATCGTCTTGGGAATGGATTGGCTCAGTGCCAATGATGCCGAAATTTTATGCAAGAAGAAGATAGTTAAAGTAAACCCACCTGGAAAAGATTCATTTATGGTGTATGGGGACAAACGCCGAGTGAATTCTGGAATCATTTCCCTAATGAAAGCCAGAAAGTGTTTGACCAAGGGATGTACATCATATTTAGCATTTGTGATTGATGCTAAGAAGGAGAAGAAGGTGATGCAGAGTATTCCTGTGGTGTGTGATTATCCAGAAGTATTTCCCGAAGATCTTCCTGGATTACCACCTGATAGACAAGTAGAGTTCAGAATAGACTTGTTACCAGGAACCACGCCAATAGCAAAAGCACCTTATCGATTAGCACCGACGGAGATGAAGGAGCTAATGATGCAACTTCAGGAGTTGTTGGACAAAGGTTTCATTAGACCTGGTTCATCACCCTGGGGAGCTCCGGTGTTATTCGTGAAGAAGAAAGATGGAAGTATGAGAATGTGCATCGATTACAGAGAGCTGAACAAGGCAACAATAAAGAATAGATATCCGTTGCCAAGGATTGATGACCTGTTTGATCAATTGCAAGGTTCGAGCTATTTCTCAAAGATCGATCTTAGGTCAGGATATCATCAGCTGAAAGTAAGAGAGCAGGATATAGAGAAGACTGCATTCAGAACTAGATATGGACACTACGAGTTCTTGGTTATGTCGTTTGGACTAACCAATGCTCCGGCAGCATTCATGGATTTAATGAATAGGAAAGCGGTTTTGACATCCATGTGCCATATTTCATAATCATGAAATGCATCAATGGTTAACATAACTCTAATAGACTTAATCTTCGCTACTGGTGAAAAGGTCTCACCATAATCAACTCCTGGAGTTTGAGAAAAACCTTTTGCAACCAGTCGTGCCTTATAAGTGTAAACATCCTTAGCCAACTTTTCATTAAACTCTAATAGACTTAATCTTCGCTACTGGTGAAAAGGTCTCACCAGAACTAGATATGGACACTACTGACAAAACCCTCTGGCTGACTCATGTAAACATCCTTAGCCAACTTTTCATTAAGGAAAGCGGTTTTGACATCCATTTGCCATATTTCATAATCATGAAATGCAGCAATGGTTAACATAACTCTAATAGACTTAATCTTCGCTACTGGTGAAAAGGTCTCACCATAATCAACTCCCGGAGTTTGAGAAAAACCTTTTGCAACCAGTCGTGCCTTATAAGTGTGTACCTTACCATCTATGCCGGTCTTCTTCTTGAAGATCCACTTTCACCCAACTATCTTACGACCTGGTACATTGTCAACCAAGTTCCAAACTTGATTGTCATACATGGATTGTATCTTGTCGTCCATAGCCTCTTTCCATTTAGCAACCTCAAGGCCTACCCTGGCTTTCGTGTAGCTGTTAGGTTCATCCAGAGTTACCAGTGTGCTATCATTGATAAGTGTATCACCTTCCGTAGTAATATAGAAACCATAGTAATGCTCAGGTGCATTCCTAACTCTCGTGGAATGTCTTAGAGGTACATACTCTTCTATCGGATCAACAGGAGTTTCCTCCTCAGGTTGGTTTCTAGGGTTTGAGGTTCCTTCACCACTTGACTCTTGAAGTTCTTCAAGGCCAATTTTCCTCCCACTGTTTCCTTGGCTCATGAACTCTCTCTCACAAAATACTCCTCTCCTTGCTACAAAGACCACATTATCACTAGGTATGTAGAAGAGGTAACCAAAGGATCTCTGTGGGTAGCCGATGAAAATACACCTCTTACTTCGAGGTTCGAGCTTATCGTGAGAATTGCGCCTAACAAAAACCTCACAACCCCAAATCTTGATGTGGTTCAGATTAGGAACTTTTCCGGTCCACATCTCATAAGGTGTTTTGAAAACCTTCTCTGTAGGGACTAGATTAAGGATATGGGCGGCAATCTCTAAGGCTTACCCCCAGAATGAGATTGGTAGCGAAGCTCGACTCATCATGGAACGAACCATTTCCATCAAGGTTCGATTGCGCCTCTCAACCACACCATTAAGCTGTGATGTCCTGGGAGGTGTCAATTGTGAGATAATCCCACATTCCTTAAGATAGTCAAGGAACTCTGTACTAAGATACTCACCACCTCGATCGGATCGAAGCATCTTAGTGTTCCTGCCCAATTGATTCTCCACTTCCTGTTTGAACTCTTTGAATCTTTCAAAGGTCTCTGACTTATGCTTGATTAAGTAGACATATCCATATCTACTAAAATCATCAGTAAAAGTCACATAGAAGCGATTAACATCTCTTGTGGCGGTTCTGAAGGGTCCACACACATCTGTATGTATGAGGTCCAACAAACCCTCACCCCTAGCACATGTACCAGTGAAGGGTGACTTTGTCATTTTCCCATGCAAACAAGATTCACAACTATCATCTTATTTTAGGTCAAATGACTCCAAGACTCCATCCTTTTGGAGTTGGCCTATGCATTTCTTGCTTACATGTCCAAGTCGACAATGCCATAATGATGTTTTATCCAAACTAGTGGAAGAATCAATACACAACACATTATTTCTTAGGTTATCTACAACCGACACAGTTTCATGCACACCATCACAAGGTAATGCTTTAAAATAAAGAACATTATTAAAGAAAGTATTAATACCACCACTTTCATTATCAAACGGAAAGGTAAAACCTTTTTTGTATAAACCATGAAAGGAAATAATATTTCTCGCCATTTCAGACGAGTAACAACACTTATTAAAATATAACACTAATCCACTACTTAGCAACAAAGAATAAACTCCAATCTTGGTGACAGGTGAAGCTTTCCTATTCCTCGTGATCAAGTTTATCTTCCCATACTCCATATTCTCACTTCTTCTTAGTCCCTGCAAATCAGTACATATGTGAATACCACAACATGTATCAAGGACCCAAGAATTAAAATGGGGTGAATTATTAGACAATATAGTGTATATACCTGCATGGTTGGGTTTCACTTTCCCATCCTTCACATCCTGCTGGTACTTTGGGCAGTTTCGCTTCCAGTGCGACTTTTCATGGCAATAGAAGCATTCAGCCTCTTTAGGGTTAGCAGAAGGAGTAACGAAACCTTTCTTGATTCCACTTGAAGAGGAGCCATCAAGGGACTTTCCTTTGGTACCCTTCGAAGTGCTCTTCCTTTTCTTTCCTTTGCCTTGCCCAATTTCGAAGACAGGGGCCACGGTTGGAGTAGGAGTGGTAACAACCGATTTACTCTTAAGACCAATTTATGCGGTCTTCATGAGTCCTTGAAGTTTGTTGAGTGTAACTTCCTCCTTGTTCATGTGGTATGTCATACGGAATTGATCATAACACGAAGGTAAGGAGTGCAAAATGATGTCAATTGGCAACTCCTCGGGGAAGTTCACATTCAGTTTCAACAAACAGTCCACATACCTTTGCATTTTTTGCATGTCGCCCGTGATGGGTTCACCATCCTTCATCCGGGTTGTTATCATAGAGGATATGATTTCAAATTGCTCTTGACGAGCACTCTGATGATAGCGGTCCATCAAATCCTGGTGCATCTCAAAAGGATAGTAGTCCTCATGCATAGGACTTTTGGAGCTCGGCTGTCATTGTGGCTAACATGATACATGCCACTTTTGTAGAATCTTTCTCATGTGCCTAGTATTCAGCGATCTCCTCAGGAGTAGCAGATGAATCAAGTTCCTTAAGCGCCTTGTCGAGGACATATTCCTTATCCTCATATTGAGTGACCATCATGTTGTTCCTGATCCAATCCATAAAGTTGGATCCATCAAAGATGACTCTCCCACAAAGTTTCATGAGAGAGAAGGAGCTGGTAGGGTTTGAGCCAGAAGCATCATTGTTGGAAGACATCTGAAAAGAAGAAAGACAAGTTTAGATTAGATATAAAAATAGTCCTTAATAAGACACCCAAATGTAATATTAAGGCTAAGACCCAACACAATATTTTATAACTTAGAAGAGGAATGTCGTAATCCAAGCTATAAAATATTTGAAGGTAGGTGAATGACTATTCACCAATTTCCACCATGAAAAAGGAAATAAATTATTAGGCTTTAATTGGTTTTGAAACTCCTAGATTCGTTGAGATTCATTGAACTTTTCAATAGCATGTTTCAATCTTGAGTGTGCCCTTCAGGTTTTGTGACTGGGATGCAGAGGATCACAAAGCAAGGTGTGAAGTAACCATGCAAATTACTTGATACCCTTAATGTTTATCACTCAATCAATGTGCCGGTTAACCACACGCGCTCCATCGACCTATGATAAACCTTTAGCCACCCTTCGCCTACCTTGTTAAGTCCAGGTTAGTGTGTCGGTTAACCACACACGCTCCACTAATGAATTAAACAAAGTGTAAAGTGTAATTTCATGGGTTAGCACCTTATTCACATTTTCCTAAAGTAACTAAGATTGGGAATTTATAAAAAAAAATTATTTATTTTACATTCATCATACTTCTAATGAAGATTTAAAGTCCTTTTCCTCCCCATTTGGCTAATGACCCTCCACCGGTCAAGGAAGCGGTGGGTGAGAGTGGACACCCATTAAGCTGCCCTTTTATAGGCAGCAACCTTATATCCCCCTTATAGATCGGCTTCGTGAATGAGGCCTACTAACGGTAAAACGAATTGTTCTTATACATACATATATATATATATATATATATATATATATATATATATATATATATATATATATATATATATATTATTAAACTTATAATATTATAAAGTATAAGGGTTGAACTTTAACGTTTAAAATTCTAAGGGTTGGAACTAAAGTTTTTAAAGTGACTTTACATGTTCCAAAATGTGAGGGCAAGTTTTGTAACTTTCAAAGATTTTCATCTTTCATAACTTATGAGTTAATGGTTTATTAAAATGAGAGACTTTTCATTTTATGTAACATATGTGTTGCATAATGGACTTTAAAAGACTGACTTTTGGTAATCCATAACCTGAAAATAAGGGTTTTCCTTTATCACGTCTACTCGTCGATTTGGAGCCTTCCAACTCGTTGATTAGACACTAAGTCCCGCGTCTAATATCTATCTCTACTCGTTGAGTTGGGCTCCCCAACTCATCAAGTCCCAGTGCAAAAACATAAATACTTGGAAAATAACTAATACCAGGAACAAGCGTTACAAATCTCCCCCACTTGAACTAGACTTCGTCCCCAAGGCCTGCTGATGCAAAGGTCTGGATAATGCTTCCTCATCTTATACTCTCGCTACTGCTCACGCGCCATGCCCGCAACTTGCATTCCCTACTATAACCCGACTGATGTTTCCCACTGCACCTTCACTAATCTTACTACCTTACTACCTCATGGCCTGCATTTCCTGTTCGATAACTAACATTAACGTCCTCCTATGATATGGATGCTCCTTTGCCTGAATATCGAACACAACTGAGTTGTTGTCCAAACACTTTTGTGGCTGAAACATAGTAGGAAATTGAAGGGTTTTGAGCATTCTAACACTCCTAAGGTGTACATGCAACCCTAGAAACCTTGGATCTATGTTTGACTAAGATACATGCAAATTTGATTTTCCAAGGTTCTTAACCTATCTAACATAGCATGAAGAACTTTTAAACATAAATGCTAGAAGAAGAACATACCTTTTGTTGTTTGGATTCCTTGAGAGTCTTGTGAGCCTAGCACCTCAAGTATGATGCCTCAAATGTCTCACACAACACCACAACACTTGTAATAACCTTGAGAGAAGTTCACTAACACCTCAAAATCGGCTGGTTCTCTTTTTCTTATACACGTAGTACCAATTTTGCTAGTCTAGGGGTCTTTATATAGTTGTGGCACAAGTAGGGTTACACCATGTAAACCCTAATTTTCATGGCTTTCCATAGTCCATGATCCATGGGTTTGTAACCTCCATGGACTATCCATGGAGCACCTTATGAGTTTTAACCCAATCCATACAAACCATGGATCATAAGCCCACTATACAAGAATAGATGATTTACAGAATCAACCCCATATATTTAATTAGTCTCTTTTTGATCACTTAATTAATTCCAAATTAATTCTTTGATCAATACTAATTAAATAATATTATTAATATATTAGAACTTATAATATATTAATAATCCTTAAGTGTCCTTTCTCTCATTTAGTCTATCCAAATGTTGCAATGCCATGCAACCCAAATAGACCATGCTAATCGGGTCAAGCACATTCCAGAAATAGTTATGAACTTAGACACCTAATCAAACCACAATATGAATCAGTCTGAGATTCCATCGCAATCTTACATGATGCACCACTTGCCTATCGGGGCCAAATTCTGAAAAGACTCCCTATACTTGGCCTTTGACCATGCTTCCTGAATCGGGTGTCACTCCTTAGAGTGAAGCCTTGAGAACACTTCAACTATGACGAACACCGAGGGACACAACCGTCACCTTGATCATTTAATGGCCTTTCCAAAAGGCAATAGGACCCAACCACACTAGACTCTCTCCATTCCCGATTATCTCGGTGTTACCAACTGAATGAATTCACTTACCATAACCGGATGCCGAACGCCTTCATTCGGAATACCAGATTCCTGCCTAGTTGCTGAGTCGACTAGCAACCTCACACTTGCCCAGTGCGACGTCCGAAAGTGACCTCATCTAGCAATAAATGTCCTAGCTATACCGCTACTCATGGTTCCATCAATCCTTCTGATACATCCAACAATAATAGCCTGACAACTTGTCGCCACAGAATCTAATATGAAAAGTGACTGCTACTAGAACCACTGTAATCTTACATCGCGCCTGGTCTCCATCGCCCTATCTTTTCTTCAATTCAAGTACGATGTGGCTCTTTCATGGCTAAGACTAAATCAGAACATGTCACAATAACTCAGGTTTCCATCAACTAAGTGGACCCATTACCCTTGGACCTCGCAACTGTTTCCCTTGGCATATAGATACTCCCAAATCTCATCTCACTGAAACGAAATCCTCTATTGAACATGCGCGAATTCCATTTCGGGATCTTTCTTAAAGAGAAGTGATACTCAGCTCCTACCCCGAGTTCCACGAATCTGCATTTGCATAATACACCATTACTTTCGACATCCCTTATTTGACTGATAAATATATAGCCTTAGCCGATCCTCAAGGCTACCAGTCTCGCACCTGGTCCATCCACCAGGTTCCCAAGAGTTCAAGATTAGGACTACCCAACTGTAGCCCTACCACGTCGTGTACAAATTATCCACATGATCCTGCAACTCAAGACCCAAACCCTTGACTCAACAGTCTTTACTAGTTCCATCCCAAATTCCTATAACCACCTGGGCTCGCCCACGGATAACTAATCAAACAATCATCTTCTGTCCTGATTCTAATTAATCTGTGGCTTTCCCATAACCTTTCGAACTGGCCTACCCTAGCCTAAATCTTCCAAAAGAATCTAAGAATGGTGCGGTTATCCTACAGTCTTACAACACTTCCCATGCTATTCGGCTTCTAGGGAATGCTATGGCTCTCCCGTAGTCTTACAACACTTCTCACACTATACGAATTCTAGTGAATGTTACGGCTCCCCCATAGTCTTACAACACTTTTGCCCTAACTGACCATTAGTGAATGCTACGACTCCCCCACAGTCTTACAACACTTTCACCATAACTGACCATAAGTGAGTGCTACGGCTCCCCTGTAGTCTTACAACACTTTCTCCTTAACTGGCCGTTAGTGAATGCTACGGCTCCCCCGTAGTCTTACAACACCTTTACCCTAACTGACCATTATTGAATGGTATGGCTCCCCCATAGTCTTGCAACACTTTCACCCTAACTAACCATTAGTGAGTGAAGTGGCTCCTCCGTAGTCTTACAATACGTTCTCCCTAACTGACCATTAGTGAATGCTACGACTCCCCCGTAGTCATACAACACTTTCTCAAGGTTGAGCACCCACACAGTCTATCCTCCAAAACTAACCTCAATTACTGACTGGAACCCAACCTGGTCCCCTTCCTAAAAGTCCGCTATCTGACGTCAAGAAGACGCAATCCAAATGTTGGGGAGTTTCCCGAACTCCTATCCCGCAACATCCTATATTCAGTCAGCCCCTAAGGCCACTTTCCTTCCCCCGATGAGGATGTAAAATGAATCCTAGTTTCACACTCGTTTCTGTCCTGGATATCCGAACGGTCCTCCCCCACTTAGACTCAACTAAGTCTGCTCGGCATATGAAAATTGAAGGATTCCCAATCCTTCTTTTGTTCCAATGATGAATCTATTGACGACCGATGCCTACCAAAAATAGTAACAACACAATTCCCGAAACCAGCTAACACTTCTAGAATCCCAACAATGCCAATCACTCCAGATGCTCAAACTGATATCACACTCAGATCTCGAAGTCCAAAGGTCGGATGCTCCAATCAAAAATTCACCAACAACTCTCACTTCCTTCGACAACCCCAAAAACCTTTACAAGCACAATTACTAAGGCTACTAAGTCCTAGTCATAATTCCCTCATACAAGCCCTTGAACCAACCCCAACTATACCCAAGATGGCATTCAAACACTGTGAAATTTGCATGGAAAAGGAGACGACCTCGTACTACTTCGCCAAAGATTCATGGTATGCAGGTGGCATATAACTCCTCTTGAATATATAACTCAACCACAAACAGAGATAACACCCCAACGATATGCTTACTCACACTAATGCAAGATAACAACAACAAAATACAAGTAAAGCTAGTAAGAAAGCAAAAATGTACATACCTTGTACCCTCGCCTGCTAAAGTTCTGATCTCCGCCGTCTGATACTGCGACATGTGGCCCGTCTCTGTTGGGTCTCCTGCCCCACCTTCTCGTCTGTCAGTGATCCTCACAATAGTCATAGTAGGCGCACCCCCCTCCTGACCTGATCATTTGAAAATCGACCTTATTGCAGCCCACCTGATCATAGTGAAAACATAACGAGCTTGCCCCCTGTGGACAATTCCTACTGACATGACCAACCTTGCCACACTCGTAGCGGCCCAATCCCTCGGAATGATAAACTCCAATGTACAGTTCCCCGCACGTACTGAACGGGCTTCAATCCTGTCAGCCCCTCAGACTCCGTTTAGAAGTCATGGGTCTCCATCCGGGACCCTCCACTAATTGTACCTAAACTGATCCTCTCTTCTCGAGGTGCTCCAAATTGATCTCCCGCCCTCGAGCTCTGGGATTCATATTATCAAGGGTCTGGCACCCTGACACACTCACCAATTCGATTGTCAATGGCTGAACTGCAATAAATAGAGCAACAACTGCTCTAAATTAGGCTATAAACTATCCCCGAGACATAGTCTCCAATCCCAAAAGTGCCATAGAACGCACAATCAATCTGTTCCGCCTTATACAAAAGATCCAAAGTGAACTCAAAAACCTTGGCAGTCCCTCTACTAACTGGCTCACCAATGGATCCAGGACCAAACCCTGGTCCTTCCCACACGTACTTATCCTCGTTATGCAAAGCAATTATTCCTACGATCAAAGCATAACCAAGAATTCTCCTTCCCATAAGCTTCTCAGATTCTCCACGGCTCTTACCGATTCGAGTATGAATCATGTGCTTTCAGCAGTACGGGCCCAATACTACCTTCCACACATATCCATACTTTCCTCATCAATCCTCTTGAATCCTCTAAGTCACCTACTCCACTAATACACTAAATGTCTACTAAGAAGCAACCTAGTATCCACCGAAGCACCTCCTAGGTTCCCAACCTCACCAAACCGCCTCACTAAAATCACTGGAGCATATCCTAGGCTTTCCTAGGTTCCCAACCTCGCCCTGCCATCAGCTGCTAAAGAACTCCTCATAATGCCAGCCATCCACATCCTAAATATCATCATATTTACTTAGTAGCTTACTCCCATCATTTAAGAGTTCCACAAAGCACAAAGCAAGCAGCATTCGTGCAGAGGCACTCTAATCCACAAACTATCATAGAATATTTAGCCCACATAACCCAACTCATGTTATCCACATCGACCCTACTGTCGGCTGCCTTATGCATGCAAATTATACACAGAATAGGATCTAATAGATTATCTAATAATAGACTCTACCCTAGTATCACAACCAGACAAGGAATAGGAAATAAGGCCTAATCAATTATTCTAAGGCTGTAAGATCCTAACCGTATACAATTTTTATGTAACGACCCATTTTTCAATAGAAAATTTTAATTTTTATTAACCAAAATACTTTCCACAAACCATGAAATCCTAAATACAATTTCAAAATTCATATCAATTACAATTTTATTCCAAATCATGAGAGTGTCCCATAAAAACGTTTGAGAGAGAGTGCACGCCACGCCATCAAGCTTTGCCTTTGCCCTTAGGCTCGGATGTACCTAAAACAAATCCACAAACTATAAGCTAATGCTTAGTGAGTTCCCCAGGGCATACCCCACACACAATCCACATAACACATATCATATTAGCTATAGAAGCTACATATATCACATAAGCCATGCATACAAACATATAAGGATGTCATGGGCTCCCCATACATGCTCTTATACCAAAGTGCCATGGGCTCCCCCATGGTCTTTAAACAACAAGCCATGGGCTCTCACACATGGTCTTTCATTCGAATT
This sequence comes from Lactuca saligna, assembly GCF_052625555.1. Lineage (NCBI taxonomy): Eukaryota > Viridiplantae > Streptophyta > Magnoliopsida > Asterales > Asteraceae > Lactuca > Lactuca saligna. The sequence goes on from NC_136422.1 coordinate 153,723,586, forward strand.
GCATGGGCTCCCCACATGGTGTTTAACTATTAAGTCATGGGCTCCTCCACATGGTCTTGTCCAATTATGATGGGCCCCCCATGGTCTTCCCTACAAGTATCATATAATCATTAGCATACCAATTAGAATATAGCTAACTATCATACCACATATCTCTACTACAACTAGTATACAACATATCATAAAATGGGTTGGCCTTGGTGCCTTAGATTCATTGGTATGGTGAGGAGACTCGCCTCTCGAATGTTGAACTGACAAGCTAAGATTAGATATATCCCACACACTGATCCAAGTCAACCGCCTCTAAATGGATGCTAACAACAAGTAGATGCTGGATCCAAAGCCTTCTCCTTTCTTCAATCTCCTCAACCTTCAAGTTTCCTTCTCAAAAGCACAAGTTCCACCCTCCAAGGCTCACACATACTCAAGGAAGCACCAAAATGCAACTAGGGTTTCTTTTTGGACTGGAATAGGTGTTACATTTTAAAGCATAAACTTAGCAGTTACCAATACCAATAGTCATTCTCATTCTAGCATGGCATCCAGTATCTCCAAGGCTACAAGCATCACATATCAGGCCAATCTATCGCTGACTACTCAGCATTAGCATGCCATTCTACCAGCTCATACAACATATAAAAGCATCTCTCCTACCCCTAACTAGCTTTCGATTCTCTGATTCATAAATAAAGTCATCACAAATAACATATACATGTATTCTGGGAAAACTTACTTGAGCTCGGCGGATTGTAAGCACCACAACCTTTTCTTATCTTAGCAAGTTTCTTTTCTCGAGAACATTTTTCTTTTGAAAATTTTACAGATCCTCAGTTTGATTTCAAACACACTGAAGAGTATGTCTAAATCCCTCAAACCAAGGCTCTGATACCAACTTGTAGCGACCCAAAACTTTAGGGTAAAAACTTCATTTTCATTATAATCAAAACACTGATACCATTTAATCCAAACATTCCAAACATTGCTAATTTAAAAACATTTATCAAAGTTCATCCCAAAATCTCATATTGCAGAAAACACGGGTGTGTGCACTACGATCCAGCTGGGCCCTTCCTTTCCAAACCGATAATACCTGAAATCATAAACAAAACAATAAGCACGAAGCTTAGTGAGTTCCCCAGAGCATACCCTCACACAATCCACATAATTACATAATCCATATTAGCTATATAAGCTACATAACCACAAAAGCCATGCTTACAACGTATAGGGATGCAAGCTAAACATGGTCTTTACTACCATGACAGATCATGCAAGCTAAACATGCGAATATACTAGAAATCCATAGAAACCTTATGAGGTCCTACACTAATGCCATGGGAACCCCCACATGGTCTCAATCTACTACCATGGGACCCCCCCTCGGGGTCTTCCATGCAAGAGTCATACCAACATTATGCATAATCAATCAACAATCCACATATCATAAAATGTGCCGGCCTTGGTGCCTTAGACCTATTGGTATGATGAGAAGACTTACCTAGAATACAAAATTTTCCCGAGTGAAATCCTTAGTTGCTGCCCCGCCAGCTTCCTGAGCCGTCACTTCCAATCACTATACCCAATTGGCAACCCTCAATGTATACATGGGGTAAAATGACCATTCTACCCCTAGCCTAGTATGATCCAAAATTAAAGCCCAAACCAAAAATAATCCCAAAACTATAATGTCCATAATCCATCAATGGGCATAACTCGAGAAGACCCAATACCAAAAAGGCCTAAGATACTAAATGGTCAACCCTAGTAAACTCATGGTCAAAGTCAAAATCAACAGTTAAGGTCAACAGTCCATGTTGACCCAACTCGTCGAGTGCATCTACCAACTCGACGAGTTCCTTCAGTTGTTCAGAAAACCGGGGAAAAACATAACCTACTTGCCGAGTTCACTCAATATACCAAAAACGAGAAAACCTAATCCAACTTGTCGAGTTGCTAGGGAAACTCGTTGTGTTTTCCCCTGTCTTAACATATTGATCCCTTTCAGTCGAATCTAAAGCCCCAAACTACAGATCCAATCCCTTAGGACTGAAATATCAAGTAAAGTTGCTAACTTTACGTGCATGCAAGGCCTCAAGAGGCTAAAACACTAAAACTAAGTTAATAGAAGGTTTAGGGCATGGAGGATGGCCAAAGCTTGATAAAGCTTGGATCTTTAGGCCTAAGGAGGTGTAAGGTGTCCAAATTTTAATTCACAACTTCAAATCATGCTCAACTCCGAAAATGGTTCCAAAATGGGCTAAAAATGCACTAAACTTACATGAGAGAACATCTAAGAAACAATAAGTCAAGGCAGAGACTTTTTACCTCGAAATGCTTGCTAACACAAGGTAGATGTCAGATCTATAGCCCCCTCCTCACTTCAATCTCTTCAATCTTCAAGTTTCCTTCCAAAGAGCACACTATTCACTCTCTAAAGCTCTCTCTCTCTCTCTCTTACACACACACACACACTAAAGAAGGCACTAAAGCACGACTAGGGTTTCTCTCTGGACATTAAGGATAACGAGGAAGGCCACAAATGAGCCATAAGTTCTTTAAATAGGGTACAAAACCCTGATAATTAGGGTTTTCCTTTACATCATCTACTCATTGAGTTGGGGCCTTGCAACTTGTCGAGTAGACACTAAGTCCCGCGTCCAATATCGATATCTACTCGTCGAGTCCCAGTGCAAAACCCTAAAAACTTGAAAAATAACTGATACCAGGAACAAGCGTTACACCTCTTTCTCTCTCTATATTCTCTAGCATGAAAGAAAAATCAATCTCACCTAGAAATCGAATTTATTTCTGGTTTTCGGGGAGTCTTGATCTAAAGAAATCAATTTCAATTTTGGTTATGTGGATTAATTTTGATTCTGGTTACAAGGGTTTTAATTTATATGGTTTATGAATTTTTCTTTTCATTTAGGGTTCATGATTTTGCTTTTCATTTTGATTTCCGGTATCAATTTTCCAATGAGTGTAGCAATGGTTTGGATGGTGGCGGTGTTTTGCAGGGTTGCAATGGGGGGTTTTAAACAGGTTAAGTAATGGTGTTGCATGGTTGCGGTCATGGTTTCCGATTTTAGTTTTGTGTTTCATTAACCCGACCATTTTATAATATTAAATTTCACAATTTTGATGCATGTCACGAAGTAATATTTATCAAAAAATATAAAATATCTACGTAAACAAATATACATTACTTAATACTCAAAATCCAATACAATAAAATTTTCATTTTATTTAGACATAGACTTACATACTTTTTGTTATTTATATATATATATATATATATATATATATATATATATATATATATATATATATATATATATATATATATATATATATATATATATATATATATGAGACGGATTATAAGTGGAGGGAATCGATAATGAACCATATCCAACCCATTTAATAAAAGGGTAAATGGGTATGGGTTGTAAACCGATAAACGAATCAAAAATTACAATCAAAACCCGTAAAGTTCTTACAGGTTTGGAGCGAATTAGGGTTAAAACCCGCTCCATGGACAGATCTACCAAAAAGTTAAGAGGTAGAGTAAAATGAAAACGAGTCGAATGAGAGAAATGGTCATGGAATGAAGGTTTGAATAAGAAGATATATGTTTCAATACTCATATTGAACCTGATCTTAGTAGAATTATTGATAAATCCAATGCAATGATTGATTATGGTAAATGGTATATAATTTTGGTGGATCCTAGTGAACTTTTGGCGAGCATTGAAGGACATATTGGTAAAGTAAAGGTTGAAGCTGTGAGTCAAAAGGAAATCATGGACAAAATAGAAGGGTGGCTTTCTGCTTGTGAAGAGGAATATTAGAATGAAAATTATAATCTAGTAATGGTCCTTGCCTTTTTATATTGTTATATGAGTTTTAAGTATAAAATTTGAAAAATAAAACAACATATGAATTTTTATGACGTTCTAGCTTTATTAAAACAAAACCCATATGTAAGATTTTTATTATGTTTTTGTATTTTGTATGATAATTTATATTTGGATTTTGTAAGACAAATTGTATTTGAGATTTAAATGATGTATGTTTAATTTGGATTTCGTATGATAATTTGTATTTGGAATTTAAATGATGCATGTTTAGTTTATATTTTATATGAGAGTTTGTATTTTTATTATTCTTTTAGAGTAAATTCATTATGGTTTCTAGTTAGAATTATGCGTTTCGTTCCTAACTTTGTTCTTTGCACTCATACAATCCTTTTGGTTTGGTTTTATTATGTTTTTCACCCCTGATAGATATAAAATGACCTTATTGCCATTTTATATATATATATATATATATATATATATATATATATATATATATATATATATATATATATATATATATATATATATATATATATATTTGTTTTTAGAATTGTTTTCATTACATTTTAACTATTTATAAGTTATAGGAAAAGAAAAAAAGGGGTATATCCCACCCCCACCCTATACTGCTATACATACATCTTCTTCGTCTCTTCCCTCGTTTGATTTTATTCTCATCGGAGCTCCACCACCAAAAAAAATATGTTGCCCATCCGATAGCCCATCACTACCCCTTTGCCACCCATAATATGGGCATCCATTTCTCTCATGAAATACACTTCTCTGCAGATCGCCAACATTACCATTGACTACCCACAAATGCTCAAATCTGCAAACAAATGTAGGATTTTTCGTCTCATACTGGAATATGATATGTCTCCTGTTGAAATCGATTCAATCCACAACTGTGGTTGCTGGCCAACCTGACCCGTCTTGTGGGTTCTCACCCATAAATACAAACCCTCTTGTAACGACCTAAAAATTTAGGCTAAAAGTTTCATTTTCATTTTAATCAGAACACCGATACCATTTAACCCAAACATTTCTACTTTAAAAATATTTATCAGAGTTCATCCCAAAATCTCACATTGTGGAAAACAAATGTGTGTGCGCTACGATCCAAGCGGGCCCTTCCTTTCCAAAATGATGATACCTGAAATCATAAACAAAATTTTAAGCACGAAGCTTAGTGAGTTCTCCAGAGCATACCTCACACAATCCACATAATCACATAATCCATATTAGCTATATAAGCTACATAACCATATAAGCTATGCTTACAACATATAGGGATGCCATGGAAGCACTCCAAGGTCTTACACCTAGTGTTACTGGAACCGCCATGTTGTCTTAACTACCTTCCATGGGAACCCCCACATGGTCTTCCTGCCATGGGAACCACCACATGGTCTTTATTACTAAGAAATTTCATGCAAGATAAACATGCAGATATACTAGCATGCCATGGAACCCTTCTGAAGTCTTACACCAATGCCATGGGAACCCCCCACATGGTCTCAATCTACTACCACGGGAACCCCTGGGGTCTTCCATGCAAGAGTCATACCAACATGATGCATAATCAATTAACAATCCATGTATCATAAAATGTGTCGGTCTTGGTGCCTTAGATCCATTGGTATGCTGAGAAGACTCACCTCGAATGCAGAATCTTCCCGAATGAAATCTTTAGTTGTTGCCCCGCCAGCTTCCCGAGCCGCCACTTCTAATCAATATACACAATTAGCAATTGGGTTCCATACTATAACCCTCAATCTATACATGGGGTAAAATAACCATTCTACCCCTGGCCCAATATGATCCAAAATTAAGGCCCAAACCCAAACAAAAACCTAACACAATAAGGTCAATAATCCATCAATGGGCATAACTCGAGAAGACCCAATACCAAAAAGGCCTAAGATGCTGAATGGTCAACCCTAGTCAAATCGTGGTCAAAGTCAACAGTCAACAGTCAAGGTCAACAGTCCATGTTGACCCAACTTGTCGAGTGCATCTAGCAACTCATCGAGTTCCTTTAGTTGTTCAGAAAACCTGGGAAAAACATAACCAAATCGTCGAGTTATCTTACCAACTCGTCGAGTTCACTTGGTATACCGAAAACGGAATACCCAATCCAATTCGTCGAGTTGCCAGGGAAACTCGTCGAGTTTTCCCCCTGTGTTAACATATTGAGCCCTTTTAGTCGAATCTAAAGCCCCAAACTACATATCCAGTTTCTTAGGACCGAAATATCACATAAAGTTGCTAACTTTACGTGCATGTAAGGCCTCAAGAGGCTAAAACACTAAAACTAAGCTTAATAGAAGGTTTAGGGCATGAAGGATGGCCAAATCTTGATAAAGCTTGAATCTTTGGGCCCAAGGAGGTCTAAGGTGTCTAGATCAGAAGTCACAACTTCAAATCATGCTCGACTCCGAAAATGGTTCCAAATTGGGCTAAAAATGCACTAAACTTACATGGGAGAAGATCTAAGAAACAATAAGTTAAGGTAAAGACTTTTTACCTCGAAATGGTTGCTAACACAGGGTAGATGTCGGATCTATATCCCCCTCCTCACTTAAATCTCTTCAATCTTCAAGTTTCCTTCCAAAGAACACAAGATTCAATTTCCAAAGCTCACACACACACACACACACTCAAAAAGGCACTAAATCACAGCTAGGATTTTTCTCTGGACAGTAAGGATGATGAAGGAGGCCACAAATGATCCATATGTTCTTTTAATAGGGTAAAAAACCCTGAAAATTAGGGTTTTCCTTTACAACATCTACTCGTCGATTTGGAGCCTTCCAACTCGTCGAGTAGACACTAAGACCCGCATCTAATATCTATCTCTACTTGTCAAGTTGGGCTCCTCAACTCATCAAGTCCCAATGCTAAACCATAAATATTTGAAAAATAACTGATGTCAGGAACAAGCGTTACAAATCTCCCCCAATTGCACTAAACTTCGTCCCCGAAGTCTGCTGATGCAAAGGTCTGGATAATGCTTCCTCATCTCATACTCCCGCTGCTGCTCACGCGCCATGCCCACGACTTCCATTACCTATTACAACCCGACTGATGTTTCCCACTGCACCTTCACTAATCTTACTACCTTACTACCTCATGGCCTGTATTTTCTGTTCGATAACTAACACTAACTTCCTCCTATGACCCGGACGCTCCTTTTCCTAAATATCGAACACAACTGAGTCGTTGTCCAAACACTTATGTGGCTGAAACATAGTAGTCAATTGAAGGGTTTTGAGCATCTTAACACTCCTAAGGTGTACATGCAACCCTAGAAACCTTGGTTCTATGTTTGACTAAGATACATGAAAATTTGATTTTCCAAGGTTCTTAACCTGTCTAGCATAGCATGAAGAACTTTTAAACATAAATGCTAGAAGAAGAACATACCTTTTGTTGTTTGGATTCCTTGAGAACCTTATAAGCCTAGCACCTCAAGTGTGATGCCTGAAATGTCTCACACAGTACCACAACACTTGGAATAACCTTGAGAGTTCACTAACACCTCAAAATCGGCTAACCCTCTTTTTCTTGTACAAGTAGTACCAATTTTCTAGTCTAGGGGTCTTTATATAGTTGTGGCACAAGTAGGGTTACACCATGTAAACCCTAATTGTCATGGTTTTCCATATTCCATGATCCATGGGTTTGTAACCTCCATGGACTATTCATGGAGCACCTTATGCGTTTTAAGCCAATCCATACAAACCATGGATCATAAGCCCACTATACAAGAATAGATGATTTGCACAATCAACCCTATATCTTTAATTAGTCTCTTTTTGATCACTTAATTAATTCCAAATTAATTCTTTGATCAATACTAATTAAATAATGTTATTAATATATTAGAACTTATAATATATTAATAATCCTTAAGTGTCCTTTCTCTCATTTAGTCTATCCAAATGTTGCAATGCCATGCAACCCAAATGGACCATGCTAATCGGGTCAAGTACATTCCAGAAATAGTTATGAACTTGGACACCTAATCCAACAGTCTCCCACTTGGATAATTCTAATAACTATAACTACAAGAATGACTGCAGGAACCGATCAACAATCGTAACTCTTTCAAGGTCTCGCGGAACTAAGATGATGATGATGATACTCCATTTAAGATAAGTGATCATATAATCCTCTGTTTTAGATATCATGCGGACAAATACATGGAACAATGTCTTACTTATTGTCCATCAGTTTGTTTCTCGATTTCTGATTTGTTTGAAAAAGAACTTAATTGAACACATCAACTTAGTTCTGATCGGTCCCGGTACATGGGTCAACACAAAATCATCGAGGGGCCTAGATATTGCTTCTAATCCAAGAAGGAACATATAAACTTCGACTAATATGCTTGTTCTACTATTTGTTGAATCATACACAAAGGCACGTTTTATAACATCGAGTTACCATTGCGTTTTCGTACAATTAATGTATAACCAACTCATAGGCAACAAGTCATATCTCTAGGTTTGAATACTTATATGATATTACCATCTCACGATCACTCGAGATAAATTCCATGAAGTGATACCAGTGAGCATGGGTTGAATCCAATACTCATAACTTATAAGCACTCTTGAGTGTTGTAGCAACACTTTGCAATGTCCAACATCTAAGACCTCTACAACCGACTACATGACAGTCTTGATACATATCTACTTGCAACATATGACCGATTGTGGAGAATTTGAATAATATTAAATACAAATATTCTGGAAGTCAAAACATGCAAAATGAAACGATAGTAAACGATTGACAAAAGATAGCAACACTTTACTCATAAATAAACAACAACTTTTATTCATCATCAAATGTCAAATACACTTTACACATTTCAAAGCTATCTAACTACTAAAACTAATATCATGCGCCTCGCATGCTGGAGATGCTTAACCCTACCCAGTCCCTTCGTGAGGGGATCTGTCGGGTTCTCATCCGATGATACCCTCTTTGCCACGAGGAGTCCTTCTTCTATTTAATGACTGATGAAATGGTATTGTCTGTCGATGTGTCTGGATCTCCCGTGATCCCTTGGTTCCTTGGCTAAGGCAACTGCACTTTCACTATCACAGAAAATCTATATAGGCTCCTTTATAGCTGGTACAACTCCAAGGTCTCCAATGAAGTTCTTTACCCATATATCCTCCTTTGCGGCCTCACTTGCCGCTATATACTCTGATTCACAAGTTGAATCAGCCATTATCTCTTGCTTGGAACTTTTCCAAGAAATTGCTCCTCCGTTTAAGGTAAAGACCTAAACTGACTGAGAACGGAAATTATCCATATCAGTCTGAAAGCTAGCATCACTGTACCCTAGTACTCTCAGGTCCTCACACCACCGAGGGTAAGGACCCAGTCCTTAGTCCTCCGCAGGTATTTGAGAATGTTCTTTACCGTAGTCTAGTGAGCCTTGCCAGGGTTCCCTTGATATCTGTTGACCATGCTCAATGCAAAGGCCAAATATGGATGAGTACAAGTCATAGCATATAATATCGAGCCTACAACGGAAGAAAACGATACTCGACTCATATCTGCTATCTCAGCCTCTGTACTCGGGCTCTGAGTCTTACTCAGTCTGGCGTTACTATGGATCGGTGTAATGCCTGTGTTTCTAGGCTTTCCATTTTTAGCAATTTAATGGTCTAGGTTAACCTTTGTAACCCGTTTTGAAATAATAAGATTGTATTATTTGAGTATTATGTGTTTTGTGCTTAATTGCTTAATTATGTGGTTTGATTAATTAAGAATAAAAATAAGCATCAAAATTTAAGTGTAAAATAAACTTGATATCTTTAGATAATGTTGTAGTAGTTGAAACAAGGTTTCCGAAGATATAAAGAATGCCGAAATCCGAGTTATAACGAGGAAGTTATGACCTGTCGAAGTTTCGCGACAGAACCGGCACGACACAGCGCGACGTAAAAAGTGAATTTATGTTAAAGCGATATTTAGCCTTAGTGATCTAAACGAGAATCGAAGATCTCGTTGTTAGTATCAAAGCGATAAAAAGTTAGGCGAGAACGGACGTCGGACGAAGAAGTTATGAATTTATAACGAAATTTTCTGTCCCGGCCTATTAAAAATAAATAATAAAAATAAATTCAAAATTAGCCGACGGAGTCTAAACAAAAGTTGTAGAACATAGTCTCACCTTTCCGTGGATATAAAGAACGTCGAAAACGGAGTTCGTATGAAGAAGATATGAATTTCCAAAGTTTATTAAATAATTTGTATTTATTTTTAAATCAAAATTCGGAAGCCTTATCCGAAGGCGAGTCATCGGTCCGATCCGACTTACGCGCCGCGTAAGTGAGTACGCCCCGCGTACTCCGAAAGTTTCGACATTGCAGCAAGTGGCTTCGGATACGTAAGCGATGACGTTTCTGAGGCACGTACGCCCCGCGTACGAGAGGCTTCCAGCCCCTATAAAAGGCATGCGAGGGCAGCTGGCCAATTTGCTAATTTCCTCTCGTTTTTGTACTGAAGCTCTGCGGTTTTACCCCCGAAGCCATCCCGAAGCCCCGGTAATATTCCCGAGTCCCGAAGCGAGTCCCGAGATCCCGAAGATCCCGAGAAGTGCGGTTTCCGAGCCGAAGCTCTGCCCGCGAGAAGTTTGATTTTTGTGGAGATCTTCCAGATCTGCGGAGGATTACTACTTTTGCGAGTCGTAGTGCTGTCCGATCATCTTCTGATCAAGTGAGTGTATACTACCTTTCATAAACGCAATAATAATACAACTATGGTTTGAGTGTATTAAGTTTATCGTCGTTTATACGTGCGAAGGCGTTGTTACTTTCTCCTAACGTATAACTATAAAGTATTTTATACGAGATACATGTTATGTGTATATTTTGTTGTTATGTGTGTGAATGTATATTCACTTTCTTCTATCTTACAGATATGATTATTTCTATATGAAATACGTGTTATGTGTGTGTGCCTCATCTGTTATATGGAAAAGGTATTGATCAAGCATGCTATACAGGTTTTGAAAATATGTATAAAAATGTATGTTTTTATCTACTAATATGTTGGATAGAACATGGGTAGATAGTTGGTGTGTAATAAACAGATGAGAGGCCTCGTTGTTGTTTGATCCAGTCATCTAGCGGAATTTAGATGACGACCACGGGCTTTTCTAGATAGTCATGTGGAACGCTAGCAGGCTCATAACTTGTAGGTGTTAATGAACTTGGGTGTTCATTCGCTGTATTCCATCCCCCTCATGGTTGCCTTATTTGACTTATATTGCTGAGGAAACCCCGCAGCATGTGTTGTCACCCCGATGAAAATATTCTTAGATTAGGTCCCTTGTGTTAGTTATTTTAGGGACGTAAAGTGAGAATAACGGGAATGGGTAACTAGGTTATTGTTGGTTGATAATAATTAATTTAATTATTTATTGTGGGTCGAAAACCCTATATGCTCACCAGGCTCCCAAGCCTAACCCACTCAGTTTTATTTGTATTACAGGAAGTGGCGCAAGGGCGTAAGATGGATGAACCATCAAGTTGTTTTGTTTACAAGTCTGTATATGTAAATATTTGTTGAATGACTTGTAATGTTATCGTTTATGCTTGTTGGTCTGTATCGGAACATGACACCCCGGGTTTTGATTATATAATGAAAAATACATTTCTTTTATGAAATGCTTTGGTAAACATTGTTTTATCATGTTTTGTTTTGGGGAACAAATTCCGCAACTCTTTCAAATCAAAAGGATTTACTCTAAAAATATTTAAAAGCATAAATGAAAATCGGTCTTTTCTGGCCGAGATTTTGGGGATGTCACAGTTGGTATCAGAGCATTAGTTTAAGCGAACTAGGAATTTTTAGGATTTCTAGACTTAAACTTAGAATGCTAAGTGGAATTTTGAGATGTGTGTCTGTTATGTTTTAGACACGAGCACTAGTTTATTTTAGGAAAGTTGCCTAAAATGCTTTATGTGCTAAATGTTATATGTTGCCATATATGATATTATTTGTTCAGGTCTATGGTCTGTTGTCGACCGGATCTAGAAACTTTATGTGTGTAGGATTCTAAACGTACGTCTACGATATTAGAACTAGCATGTAAACGTTTCGGAGTGATAAGGATGATTTGAATATCTATCGTGAATAAGGATCTAATTTCACCTTATTCGGTGTGTAGATCAAAAATGGTGAGAACAAGAAGTGGAGTTGGAAATGCTGATGAAAACAGGAATCAACCACCAGTGATTGAACAAAGACCTGCTGTAGCAGCAGCACCTGAGCCAATAACCATGGCTGGTGTGCAATTGATGATTCAGACGATGTTGGATCGTCAAATGAATGAAACTAGACGGTTGCTTCAACAAAATCGTGAAGAACTGTCAATTCGTGTGGAAGAGCCTGAATTAAATGAAGGGCACTCGGAAGGTGGAAACTTTAGTGGGTCTGTTGGTCAAGCCAACCCGCCGATAGTTAGGCAAGATAACCGCGATGGAAGGAATGATGGAATGGGATGTAAGTACAAGGAATTTTTGACTTGCAAACCATCGACCTTCAATGGAAAGGAGGATCCGATTGGGGTTATGGATTGGATCTCCGAAATGGAGCTAGCCTTCATGACGTGTGGCTGCAGAGGTAAGTTGCAAACTATCTATGCCGTGCGTCAATTATGAGGTGGAACCATTCATTGGTGGAACACTCTAGGGAAAACTTTGAGCCCTAATGAGCCACTGCAATTGTCATGGGCAGAGTTCTTGGTGCAATTGAAGCGCAAGTTCTGCTCGGCTCAAAATCTGTTGGAGTTGGAGAACAAGTTCCTGACATTGACTAAAGGCAGCATGTCAGTTGATGAATACACCAATAACTTCACCGATAAGATGGAGTTTGCCTTGCGTATCGTTCCAAACGAGCTGACGAAGGTGGATCGGTATGCAAAGGGACTTCCATGGGAGTACGAGGTGCCAGTACGTCAGGCACTTACTCTAGAGGCAGCTATCTGGGCTGCCAACAAGGTTGAGGTTGGTGAGAAGAGGAAGTTTGAGGGAACATCTGGTTCCGGTAAGAAAAGTAAATTTTCGAAATCTGATTCGAAAAGGTTTGGTGGGGGAAAAGGAGGAGAAGCGAAGTGGTGTGATAAGTGTAAGAAAAAGCACTTCGGGAAATGTAGCGAGGATGTAACTTTCTACAACTGTGGAAAGGTTGGACATTTTGCCAATGAATGTCCGAACAACCAAAGGATGTGTTTTGGGTGTAATGAAGAGGGGCACATTTTGAAAGACTGTCCGAAGAAGAAAGAGGCAGCTAAGCCCAACATTCCACCAAAGCCGAAGGCGAGAGCATTCCAGATGACACTGGAAGCTGCTAAGGATGAAGCTGATGTCGCTTCAGGTACCTTTCTCGTTAACAATTTGCCTGCCCAAATTTTATTTGATTCTGGAGCCAACTACTCCTTTATATCGCACGAATTTGGTAGAAAACTAGCTTTGCCTGTTGATAGACTAGATAATGCTTTATTAGTCGAAGTTGCTAGTGGCAAGTTTGTACCTGTTAGCCATCGTATGAAAAACATCTTAATCGACTTGAATGGGAATAAGTTCCGCAAAGAATTATTGCCCATTGAACTTAATGGTTTCGACATCATCTTGGGAATGGATTGGCTCAGCGCCAATGATGCCGAAATTTTATGCAAGAAGAAGATAGTTAAAGTAAACCCGCCTGGAAAAGATTCATTTATGGTGTATGGGGACAAACGCCGAGTGAATTCTGGAATCATTTCCCTAATGAAAGCCAGAAAGTGTTTGACCAAGGGATGTACATCATATTTAGCATTTGTGATTGATGCTAAGAAGGAGAAGAAGGTGATGCAGAGTATTCCTGTGGTGTGTGATTATCCGGAAGTATTTCCCGAAGATCTTCCTGGATTACCACCTGATAGACAAGTAGAGTTCAGAATATACTTGTTACCAGGAACCATGCCAATAGCAAAAGCACCTTATCGATTAGCACCGACGGAGATGAAGGAGCTAATGATGCAACTTCAGGAGTTGTTGGACAAAGGTTTCATTAGACCTAGTTCATCACCCTGGGGAGCTCCGGTGTTATTCGTGAAGAAGAAAGATGGAAGTATGAGAATGTGCATCGATTACAGAGAGCTGAACAAGGCAACAATAAAGAATAGATATCCGTTGCCAAGAATTGATGACCTGTTTGATCAATTGCAAGGTTCGAGCTATTTCTCGAAGATCGATCTTAGGTCAGGATATCATCAGCTGAAAGTAAGAGAGCAGGATATAGAGAAGACTGCATTCAGAACTAGATATGGACACTACGAGTTCTTGGTTATGTCGTTTGGACTAACCAATGCTCCGGCAGCATTCATGGATTTAATGAACAGGAAAGCGGTTTTGACATCCATGTGCCATATTTCATAATCATGAAATGCAGCAATGGTTAACATAACTCTAATAGACTTAATCTTCGCTACTGGTGAAAAGGTCTCACCATAATCAACTCCTGGAGTTTGAGAAAAACCTTTTGCAACCAGTCGTGCCTTATAAGTGTAAAAACCCTTAGCCAACTTTTCATTAAACTCTAATAGACTTAATCTTCGCTACTGGTGAAAAGGTCTCACCAGAACTAGATATGGACACTACTGACAAAACCCTCTGGCTGACTCATGTAAACATCCTTAGCCAACTTTTCATTAAGGAAAGCGGTTTTGACATCCATTTGCCATATTTCATAATCATGAAATGCAGCAATGGTTAACATAACTCTAATAGACTTAATCTTCGCTACTGGTGAAAAGGTCTCACCATAATCAACTCCCGGAGTTTGAGAAAAACCTTTTGCAACCAGTCATGCCTTATAAGTGTGTACCTTACCATCTATGCCGGTCTTCTTCTTGAAGATCCACTTTCACCCAACTATCTTACGACCTGGTACATTGTCAACCAAGTTCCAAACTTGATTGTCATACATGGATTGTATCTTGTTGTCCATAGCCTCTTTCCATTTAGCAACCTCAGGGCCTACCCTGGCTTTCGTGTAGCTGTTAGGTTCATCCAGAGTTACCAGTGTGCTATCATTGATAAGTGTATCACCTTCCGCAGTAATATAGAAACCATAGTAATGCTCAGGTGCATTCCTAACTCTCGTGGAATGTCTTAGAGGTACATACTCTTCTGTCGGATCAACAGGAGTTTCCTCCTCAGGTTGGTTTCTAGGGTTTGAGGTTCCTTCACCACTTGACTCTTGAAGTTCTTCAAGGCCAATTTTCCTCCCACTGTTTCCTTGGCTCATGAACTCTCTCTCACAAAATACTCCTCTCCTTGCTACAAAGACCACATTATCACTAGGTATGTAGAAGAGGTAACCAAAGGATCTCTGTGGGTAGCCGATGAAAATACACCTCTTACTTCGAGGTTCGAGCTTATCGTGAGAATTGCGCCTAACAAAAACCTCACAACCCCAAATCTTGATGTGGTTCAGATTAGGAACTTTTCCGGTCCACATCTCATAAGGTGTTTTGAAAACCTTCTCTGTAGGGACTAGATTAAGGATATGGGCGGCAATCTCTAAGGCTAACCCCCAGAATGAGATTGGTAGCGAAGCTCGACTCATCATGGAACGAACCATTTCCATCAAGGTTCGATTGCGCCTCTCAACCACACCATTAAGCTGTGATGTCCTGGGAGGTGTCAATTGTGAGATAATCCCACATTCCTTAAGATAGTCAAGGAACTCTGTACTAAGATACTCACCACCTCGATCGGATCGAAGCATCTTAGTGTTCCTGCCCAATTGATTCTCCACTTCCTGTTTGAACTCTTTGAATCTTTCAAAGGTCTCTGACTTATGCTTGATTAAGTAGACATATCCATATCTACTAAAATCATCAGTAAAAGTCACATAGAAGCGATTAACATCTCTTGTGGCGGTTCTGAAGGGTCCACACACATCTGTATGTATGAGGTCCAACAAACCCTCACCCCTAGCACATGTACCAGTGAAGGGTGACTTTGTCATTTTCCCATGCAAAAAGGATTCACAACTATCATCTTATTTTAGGTCAAATGACTCCAAGACTCCATCCTTTTGGAGTTGGCCTATGCGTTTCTTGCTTACATGTCCAAGTCGACAATGCCATAATGATGTTTTATCCAAACTAGTGGAAGAATCAATACACAACACATTATTTCTTAGGTTATCTACAACCGACACAGTTTCATGCACACCATCACAAGGTAATGCTTTAAAATAAAGAACATTATTAAAGAAAGTATTAATACCACCACTTTCATTATCAAACGGAAAGGTAAAACCTTTTTTGTATAAACCATGAAAGGAAATAATATTTCTCGCCATTTCAGACGAGTAACAACACTTATTAAAATATAACACTAATCCACTACTTAGCAACAAAGAATAAACTCCAATCTTGGTGACAGGTGAAGCTTTCCTATTCCTCGTGATCAAGTTTATCTTCCCATACTCCACATTCTCACTTCTTCTTAGTCCCTGCAAATCAGTACATATGTGAATACCACAACATGTATCAAGGACCCAAGAATTAAAATGGGGTGAATTATTAGACAATAAAGTGTATACACCTGCATGGTTGGGTTTCACTTTCCCATCCTTCACATCCTGCTGGTACTTTGGGCAGTTTCGCTTCCAGTGCGACTTTTCATGGCAATAGAAGCATTCAGCCTCTTTAGGGTTAGCAGAAGGAGTAACGAAACCTTTCTTGGTTCCACTTGAAGAGGAGCCATCAAGGGACTTTCCTTTGGAACCCTTCGAAGTGCTCTTCCTTTTCTTTCCTTTGCCTTGCCCGATTGCCAAGACAGGGGCCACGGTTGGAGTAGGAGTGGTAACAACCGATTTACTCTTAAGACCAATTTATGCGGTCTTCAAGAGTCCTTGAAGTTTGTTGAGTGTAACTTCCTCCTTGTTCATGTGGTATGTCATACGGAATTGATCATAACACGAAGGTAAGGAGTGCAAAATGATGTCAATTGGCAACTCCTCGGGGAAGTTCACATTCAGTTTCAGCAAACAGTCCACATACCTTTGCATTTTTTGCATGTCGCCCGTGATGGGTTCACCATCCTTCATCCGGGTTGTTATCATAGAGGATATGATTTCAAATTTCTCTTGACGAGCACTCTGATGGTAGCGGTCCATCAAATCCTGGTGCATCTCAAAAGGATAGTAGTCCTCATGCATAGGACTTTTGGAGCTCGACTGTCATTGTGGCTAACATGATACATGCCACTTTTGTAGAATCTTTCTCATGTGCCTAGTATTCAGCGATCTCCTCAGGAGTAGCAGATGAATCAAGTTCCTTAAGCGCCTTGTCGAGGACATATTCCTTATCCTCATATTGAGTGACCATCATGTTGTTCCTGATCCAATCCATAAAGTTGGATCCATCAAAGATGACTCTCCCACAAAGTTTCATGAGAGAGAAGGAGCTGGTAGGGTTTGAGCCAGAAGCATCATTGTTGGAAGACATCTGAAAAGAAGAAAGACAAGTTTAGATTAGATATAAAAATAGTCCTTAATAAGACACCCAAATGTAATATTAAGGCTAAGACCCAACACAATATTTTATAACTTAGAAGAGGAATGTCGTAATCCAAGCTATAAAATATTTGAAGGTAGGTGAATGACTATTCACCAATTTCCACCATGAAAAAGGAAATAAATTATTAGGCTTTAATTGGTTTTGAAACTCCTAGATTCGTTGAGATTCATTGAACTTTTCAATGGCATGTTTCAATCTTGAGTGTGCCCTTCAGGTTTTGTGACTGGGATGCAGAGGATCACAAAGCAAGGTGTGAAGTAACCATGCAAATTACTTGGTACCCTTAATGTTTATCACTCAATCAATGTGCCGGTTAACCACACGCACTCCACCGACCTATGATAAACCTTTAGCCACCCTTCGCCTACCTTGTTAAGTCTAGGTTAGTGTGTCGGTTAACCACACACGCTCCACTAATGACTTAAACAAAGTGTAAAGTGTAATTTCATGGGTTAGCACCTTATTCACATTTTTCTAAAGTAACTAAGATTGGGAATTTATAAAAAAAAAATTATTTACTTTACATTCATCATACTTCTAATGAAGATTTAAAGTCCTTTTCCTCCCCATTTGGCTAATGACCCTCCACCGGTCAAGGAAGCGGTGGGTGAGAGTGGACACCCATTAAGCTGCCCTTTTATATATATATATATATATATATATATATATATATATATATATATATATATATTATTAAACTTATAATATTATAAAGTATAAGGGTTGAACTTTAACGTTTAAAATTCTAAGGGTTGGAACTAAAGTTTTTAAAGTGACTTTACATGTTCCAAAATGTGAGGGCAAGTTTTGTAACTTTCAAAGATTTTCATCTTTCATAACTTATGAGTTAATGGTTTATTAAAATGAGAGACTTTTCATTTTATGTAACATATGTGTTGCATAATGGACTTTAAAAGACTGACTTTTGGTAATCCATAACCTGAAAATAAGGGTTTTCCTTTATCGCATCTACTCGTCGATTTTGAGCCTTCCAACTCGTTGATTAGACACTAAGTCCCGCGTCTAATATCTATCTCTACTCGTTGAGTTGGGCTCCCCAACTCGTCAAGTCCCAGTGCAAAAACATAAATACTTGGAAAATAACTAATACCAGGAACAAGCGTTACAAATCTCCCCCACTTGAACTAGACTTCATCCCCAAAGCCTGCTGATGCAAAGGTCTGGATAATGCTTCCTCATCTTATACTCTCACTACTGCTCACGCGCCACGCCCGCAACTTGCATTACCTACTATAACCCGACTGATGTTTCCCACTGCACCTTCACTAATCTTACTACCTTACTACCTCATGGCCTGGATTTCCTGTTCGATAACTAACATTAACATCCTCCTATGATATGGATGCTCCTTTGCCTGAATATCGAACACAACTAAGTTGTTGTCCAAACACTTTTGTGGCTGAAACATAGTAGGTAATTGAAGGGTTTTGAGCATTCTAACACTCCTAAGGTGTACATGCAACCCTAGAAACCTTGGATCTATGTTTGACTAAGATACATGCAAATTTGATTTTCCAAGGTTCTTAACCTATCTAACATAGCATGAAGAACTTTTAAACATAAATGCTAGAAGAAGAACGTACCTTTTGTTGTTTGGATTCCTTGAGAGTCTTGTGAGCCTAGCACCTCAAGTATGATGCCTCAAATGTCTCACACAACACCACAACACTTGTAATAACCTTGAGAGAAGTTCACTAACACCTCAAAATCGGCTAGTTCTCTTTTTCTTATACACGTAGTACCAATTTTGCTAGTCTAGGGGTCTTTATATAGTTGTGGCACAAGTAGGGTTACACCATGTAAACCCTAATTTTCATGGCTTTCCATAGTCCATGATCTATGGGTTTGTAACCTCCATGGACTATCCATGGAGCACCTTATGAGTTTTAACCCAATCCATACAAACCATGGATCATAAGCCCACTATACAAGAATAAATGATTTACACAATCAACCCCATATATTTAATTAGTCTCATTAATTCCAAATTAATTCTTTGATCAATACTAATTAAATAATATTATTAATATATTAGAACTTATAATATATTAATAATCCTTAAGTGTCCTTTCTCTCATTTAGTCTATCCAAATGTTGCAATGCCATGCAACCCAAATAGACCATGCTAATCGGGTCAAGTACATTCCAGAAATAGTTATGAACTTAGACACCTAATCAAACCACAATATGAATCAGTCTGAGATTCCATCGCAATCTTACATGATGCACCACTTGCCTATCAGGGCCAAATTCTGAAAAGACTCCCTATACTTGGCCTTCAACCATGCATCTTGAATCGGGTGTCACTCTTTAGAGTGAAGCCTTGATAACACTTCAACTATGACGAAACTTGAGTATCCAATTCTTACCAATAATCGGCAACCCGTTCTGAACCCAGTGAAAACCGACACCTGACGTCCCGAGGGACACAACCGTCACCTTGATCATTTAATGGCCTTTCCAAAAGGCAATAGGACCCAACCACACCAGACTCTCTCCGATCCCGATTATCTCGGTGTTACCAACTGAATGAATTCACTTACCATAACCGGATGTCGAACGCCTTCATTCGGAATACCAGATTCCTGCCTAGTTGCTGAGTCGACTAGCAACCTCACACTCACCCCGTGCGACCTCCGAAAGAGACCTCATATAGCAATAAATGTCCTAGCCATACCGCTACTCATGGTTCCATCAATCCTTCTGATACATCCAACAATAATAGCCTGACAACTTGTCGCCACAGAATCTAATATGAAAAGTGACTGCTACTAGAACCACTGTAATCTTACATCGCCCCTGGTCTCCATCGCCCTATCTTTTCTTCACTTCAAGTACGATGTGGCTCTTTCATGGATAAGACTAAATTAGGACACGTCACAATAACTCAGGTTTCCATAAACTAAGTGGACCCATTACCCTTGGACCTCGCAACTATTTCCCTTGGCATATAGATACTCCCAAATCTCATCTCACTGAAACGAAATCCTCTATTGAACATGCGCGAATTCCATTTCGGGATCTTTCTTAAAGCGAAGTGATACTCCGCTCCTACCCCGAGTTCCATGAATCTGCATTTGCATAATACACCATTACTTTCGACATCCCTTATTTGACCGATAAATATATAGCCTTAGCCGATCCTCGAGGCTACCAGTCTCGCACCTGGTCCAACCACCAGGTTCCCAAGAGTTCAAGATTAGGACTACCCAACTGTAGCCCTACCACGTCGTGTACAAATTATCCACATGATCCTGCAATTCAAGACCCAAACCCTTGACTCAACAGTCTTTACTAGTTCCATCCCAAATTCCTATAACCATTTGGGCTCGCCCACGGATAACTAATCAAACAATCATCTTCTGTCCTGATTCTAGTTAATCTGTGGCTTTCCCATAACCTTTCGAACTGGCCTACCCTAGCCTAAATCTTCCAAAAGAATCTAAGAATGACACGGTTATCCAACAGTCTTACAACACTTCCCATGCTATTAGGCTTCTAGGGAATGCTATGGCTCTCCCGTAGTCTTACAACACTTCTCACACTATACGAATTCTAGTGAATGTTACGGCTCCCCCATAGTCTTACAACACTTTTGCCCTAACTGACCATTAGTGAATGCTACGACTCCCCCACAGTCTTACAACACTTTCACCCTAACTGACCATAAGTGAGTGCTACGACTCCCCCACAGTCTTACAATTCCTACTGACATGACCAACCTTGCCACACTTGTAGCGGCCCAATCCCCCGGAACGATAAACTCCAATGTACAGTTCCCCGCACGTACTGAATGGGCGACAGTCCTGTCAGCCCCTCAGACTCCGTTCAGAAGTCATGGGTCTCCATCCGGGACCCTCCACTAATTGTACCTAAACTGATCCTCTCTTCTCGAGATGCTCCAAATGATCTCCCGCCCTCGAGCTCTGGGATTCAAATTATCAAGGGTTTGGCACCCTGACACACTCACCAGTTCGATTGTCAATGGCTGAACTGCAATAAATAGAGCAACCACTGCTCTAAATCAGTCTATAAACTATCCCCGAGACATAGTCTCCAATCCCAAAAGTGCCATAGAACGCACAATCAATCTGTTCCGCCTTATACAAAAGATCCAAGGTGAACTAAAAAACCTTGGCAGTCCCTCTACTAACTGGATCACCAATGGATCCAGGACCAAACCCTGGTCCTTCCCACACGTACTTATCCTCGTTATGCAAAGCAATTATTCCTACGATCAAAGCATAACCAAGAATTCTCCTTCCCATAAGCTTCTCAGATTCTCCACGGCTCTTACCGATTCGAGTATGAATCATGTGCTTTCAGCAGTACGGGCCCAATACTACCTTCCACACATATCCATACTTTCCTCATCAATCCTCTTGAATCCTCTAAGTCACCTACTCCACTAATACACTAAATGTTTACTAAGAAGCAACCTAGTATCCACCGAAGCACCTCCTAGGTTCCCAACCTCACCAAACCGCCTCACTAAAATCACTGGAGCATATCCTAGGCTTTCCTAGGTTCCCAACCTCGCCCTGCCATCAGCTGCTAAAGAACTCCTCATAATGCCAGCCATCCACCTCCTAAATATCATCATATTTACTTAGTAGCTTACTCCCATCATTTAAGAGTTCCACAAAGCACAAAGCAAGCAGCATGTGTGCAGAGGCACTCTAATCCACAAACTATCATAGAATATTTAGCCCACATAACCCAACTCATGCTATCCACATCGACCCTACTTCCGGCTGCCTTATGCATGCAAATTATACACAGAACAGGATCTAATAGATTATCTAATAATAGACTCTACCCTAGTATCACAACCAGACAAGGAATAGGAAATAAGGCCTAATCAATTATTCTAAGGCTGTAAGATCCTAACCGTATACAATTTTTATGTAACGACCTATTTTTCAATAGAAAATTTTAATTTTTATTAACCAAAATACTTTCCACAAACCATGAAATCCTAAATACAATTTCAAAATTCATATCAATTACAATTTTATTCCAAATCATGAGAGTGTCCCATAAAAACGTCTAAGAGAGAGTGCACGCCGCGCCATCAAGCTTTGCCTTTGCCCTTAGGCTCGGATGTACCTAAAACAAATCCACAAACTATAAGATAATGCTTAGTGAGTTCCCCAGGGCATACCCCACACACAATCCACATAACACATATCATATTAGCTATAGAAGCTACATATATCACATAAGCCATGCATACAAACATATAAGGATGTCATGGGCTCCCCATACATGGTCTTATACCAAAGTGCCATGGGCTACCCCGTGGTATTTAAACAACAAGCCATGGGCTCTCACGCATGGTCTTTCATTCAAATTGCATGGGCTCCCCACATGGTGTTTAACTATTAAGTCATGGGCTCCTCCACATGGTCTTGTCCAATTATGATGGGCCCCCCCCCCCACGGTCTTCCCTGCAAGTATCATATAATCATTAGCATACCAATTAGAATATAGCTAACTATCATACCACATATCTCTACTACAACTAGTATACAACATATCATAAAATGGGTTGGCCTTGGTGCCTTAGATTCATTGGTATGGTGAGGAGACTCGCCCCTCGAATGTTGAACTAACAAGCTAAGATTAGATATATCCCACACACTGATCCAACTCAACCGCCTCTAAATGGATGCTAACAACAAGTAGATGCTGGATCCAAAGCCTTCTCCTTTCTTCAATCTCCTCAACCTTCAAGTTTCCTTCTCAAAAGCACAAGTTCCACTCTCCAAGGCTCACACATACTCAAGGAAGCACCAAAATGCAGCTAGGGTTTCTTTTTGGACTGGAATAGGTGTTACATTTTAAAGCATACACTTAGCAGTTACCAATACCAATAGTCATTCTCATTCTAGCATGGCATCCAGTATCTCCAAGGCTACAAGCATCACATATCAGGCCAATCTATCGTTGACTACTCAGCATTAGCATGCCATTCTACCAGCTCATACGACATATAAAAGCATCTCTCCTACCCCTAACTAGCTTTCGATTCTCTGATTCATAAATAAAGTCATCACAAATAACATATACGTGTATTCTGGGAAAACTTACTTGAGCTCGGCGGATTGTAAGCGCCACAACCTTTTCTTATCTTAGCAAGTTTCTTTTCTCGAGAACATTTTTCTTTTGAAAATTTTACAGATCCTCAGTTTGATTTCAAACACACTGAAGAGTATGTCTAAATCCCTCAAACCAAGGCTCTGATACCAACTTGTAGGGACCCAAAACTTTAGGGTAAAAACTTCATTTTCATTATAATCAAAACACCGATACCATTTAATCCAAACATTCCAAACATTGCTAATTTAAAAACATTTATCAGAGTTCATCCCAAAATCTCATATTGCAGAAAACACGGGTGTGTGCACTACGATCCAGCTGGGCCCTTCCTTTCCAAACCGATTATACCTGAAATCATAAACAAAACAATAACCACGAAGCTTAGTGAGTTCCCCAGAGCATACCCCCACACAATCCACATAATTACATAATCCATATTAGCTATATAAGCTACATAACCACAAAAGCCATGCTTACAACGTATAGGGATGCAAGCTAAACATGGTCTTTACTACCATGACAGATCATGCAAGCTAAACATGCGAATATACTAGGAATCCATAGAAACCTTATGAGGTCTTACACTAATGCCATGGGAACCCCCACATGGTCTCAATCTACTACCATGGGACCCCCCCCCCCTCGGGGTCTTCCATGCAAGAGTCATACCAACATTATGCATAATCAATCAACAATCCACATATCATAAAATATGCCGGCCTTGGTGCCTTAGACCTATTGGTATGATGAGAAGACTCACCTCGAATACAAAATTTTCCCGAGTGAAATCCTTAGTTGCTGCCCCGCCAGCTTCCTGAGCCGTCACTTCTAATCACTATACCCAATTGGCAACCCTCAATCTATACATGGGGTAAAATGACCATTCTATCCTAGCCTAGTATGATCCAAAATTAAAGCCCAAACCAAAAAATAATCCCAAAACTATAATGTCCATAATCCATCAATGGGCATAACTTGAGAAGACCCAATACCAAAAAGGCCTAAGATATTGAATGGTCAACCCTAGTAAAGTCATGGTCAAAGTCAAAATCAACAGTTAAGGTCAACAATCCATGTTGACCCAACTCGTCGAGTGCATCTAGCAACTCGACGAGTTCCTTCAGTTGTTCAGAAAACCGGGGAAAAACATAACCTACTTGCCGAGTTCACTCAGTATACCAAAAACGGGAAAACCTAATCCAACTTGTCGAGTTGCTAGGGAAACTCATTGTGTTTTCCCCTGTCTTAACATATTGATCCCTTTCAGTCGAATCTAAAGCCCCAAACTACAGATCCAATCCCTTAGGACTGAAATATCAAGTAAAGTTGCTAACTTTACGTGCATGCAAGGCCTCAAGAGGCTAAAACACTAAAACTAAGTTAATAGAAGGTTTAGGGCATGGAGGATGGCCAAAGCTTGATAAAGCTTGGATCTTTAGGCCTAAGGAGGTGTAAGGTGTCCAAATTTTAATTCACAACTTCAAATCATGCTCAACTCTGAAAATGGTTCCAAAATGGGCTAAAAATGCACTAAACTTACATGAGAGAACATCTAAGAAACAATAAGTCAAGGCAGAGACTTTTTACCTCGAAATGCTTGCTAACACAAGGTAGATGTCAGATCTATAGCCCCCTCCTCACTTCAATCTCTTCAATCTTCAAGTTTCCTTCCAAAGAGCACACTATTCACTCTCTAAAGCTCTCTCTCTCTCTCTCTCTCACACACACACACACTAAAGAAGGCACTAAAGCACGACTAGGGTTTCTCTCTGGACATTAAGGATAACGAGGAAGGCCACAAATGAGCCATAAGTTCTTTAAATAGGGTACAAAACCCTGATAATTAGGGTTTTCCTTTACATCATCTACTCATTGAGTTGGGGCCTTGCAACTTGTCGAGCAGACACTAAGTCCCGCGTCCAATATCGATATCTACTCGTCGAGTCCCAATGCAAAACCCTAAAAACTTGAAAAATAACTGATACCAGGAACAAGCGTTACACCTCTTTCTCTCTCTATATTCTTTAGCCTGAAAGAAAAATCAATCTCACCTAGAAATCGAATTTATTTCTGGTTTCGGGGAGTCTTGATCTAAAGAAATCAATTTCAATTTTGGTTATGTGGATTAATTTTGATTCTGGTTACAAGGGTTTTAATTTATATGGTTTATGAATTTTGCTTTTCATTTAGGGTTCATGATTTTGCTTTTCATTTTGATTTCTGGTATCAATTTTCCAATGAGTGTAGCAATGGTTTGGATGGTGGCGGTGTTTTGCAGGGTTGCAATGGGGGGTTTTAAACAGGTTAAGTAATGGTGTTGCATGGTTGCGGTCATGGTTTCCGATTTTAGTTTTGTGTTTCATTTGATTTATGCAAAATTTAGCTTTGGTTATTCATTTTCTGATGAGGATTGTGATGGGTGTGCGGTGGTGCAAGTGATCGATGAGGTAGGTAGTGATGTTCTAGGTTGCTAGATGAGAAATGGGAAAGGGACGGTCGGTCCTTTTTTTCTTTTGTAAAAAATGATAAATGAATAATGAAAAAAATAAAAAATAAATATATAAGGGTATTAGTGTCATTGTACTTCTTTTAAGGACTAAATCCGTAACAAAATAGAACCATAGAGATGGTCTGAGAGCAAAAAAAGGGCGTACATACCTGGATAGACTTTGGGCAGTTTTTTGGGCCTTGAGTCATTTTGGCTTTGGGCCTTGCTTTGTTGGGCCAACTATAGGAAGGGTAAAATAGTATTTTACCCATTGTAATGGGGAGATATGAATTGGAGCTAGAATTGCGGGAAACTGTCCTAATTATTGAATAAGCGTAATTTGGATGTGTTCAGTGTGAGGAACTCGGTATCAGTCTTTATGACTCTTGCATTTGTGTGATGGGTTGGGCCCAAGGGCATGCATGTAGGTTTGGGCCCAATTTCATGAGAGGGTTGGGCCCATTATTCTAGCATGGGCTACGCTCATTGTATAACGGGCTAGGCCTATTTGTATGTTGGGTTGGGCCCAATGAGTAGGATGAGCTAGACCTATTATTATGGGTTCAACCCAATGTGCGAGCTAGGCCCATTGATATGTATGATATGTGGTATTTTGGGGGAACTCATTAAGCTTTGTGCTTACGGTTTATGTTTATAGTTTCAGGTACTTCCGGTTCGAAAGGGAAGGGTCCGATGTGACTGCACAACATTCCCTAGATTTTATTCCGCATTGCTAATTTTTACTCTCTTGATTAAATGTTATTTTTATCATGAATGGTTTTGAGAACAATTTGTTATATGAATTATTGTTTTAAAAATGAAAAATTTACCTTAGATTTTTGGGACGTTAAAGTTAAGGACAAAACACGTAATTTTAACTAAATCATAATGACGATTTTAGTAATTTACTCATTATTTTATCCAACACAATATACAACATAAGGGTAATATGGTCTTTTTTCATTATTCACCACAGTCACTGAATGATATAATCAAACAACATAGTTTCAATGGGATATGTACTCAGTCAGAAGTTCTAACTTAGTCAACATTAAACTCAGTCAACAACAATCAAATAACCTTTTTGAGAATACAAAACAACGAAATATTGCCATCCAAACAACATTATTACCATTCATAGCTATCAAACAACCTTTTTGAGAATCACATATGTTTTCTATTTTAGATAGGATATCAACCTCTTGATAATACCTTACTCGAATTCCAAAATTTAACACACACGTACCTTAACTTACCCTCCTATTCCACGATTCCACGACGGTATGTACATGACTCATGGAGTCGACTCAGTGTAATAAACTATGAATCATCCACTCACATCACATCATAAAACTAATATGCACCACAAAATAAAATTGATGTTCGCCACAACATAAAGTTGTTATTCAATGCCTCCGAGGATTCTTAACCAATAGTATTTCACATACCATCAACCATAGCTTCTGGTTATTACTACCTACTTACACAACAACTAACACTCGTCAAGGGTAGACTACGATTACTCTCATCATCTATCGACTCTTGGGATACGATAATGAATAGCGATCCTGACAATTTCTAACCGACACCTTTGCTTTTAATCGTCCTTATAACATCGTTCTTGTAAATCAACATTACCACAATACCCTTGATAGATAAAAAGTGGGCAATTGAACTCCACTCGAGGTAGACCCAATGACATTATTGTGTCCAAAGTAAACATCTAGTACGTCTAAGTGGTTGTTATACAATCTTAGTTGTGTTAATATATAATGACTTTAAGATACACTTGTTACTTTGATGAATGTTTATTTAGATTCTAATTTATATTTATTTACCGAAATTTATAGTTGCTATTCTTATCCAATCCACGATGTTACATTAAGAGAGGTGATCATATACTAAAATATTAGATGGGAAAGCGTAGAAATCGTAATTATATACATATGGAGCTTAAGGTGACAATAAAACATCAAACCAAGGTGAGTTGCATGTTCGATTTTGCAGAATCTATGATATACATGAATGCTAAATGTTCAAGGTCTGCATAGTATCGTATCATGAACCGTTTAACATCCAAGTTCTATTAAATCGGTAAGAGGATTAAACTTTAAAACAAAAAAGCTATCTACTGCAGTATGATGAGAAAATTGGGATTTCATTACCAATACATTCATACATAATAAGATTAAAGAAGGCACTCGATGTGTTATCTATAATAAGATCAAAGAAGACTCGTCATATGTTATGAACCACAATACAACATTCTGAAAAACTTTCCCTTCCATTTATTCTCCCATCCGAATTATACATCGAAGACCTTCACCTTTAAGCATCAAATCAAAAGCCTTATTGATCTCAGAAAAAGGCACTTCATGTGTTATGAACTTCTCCAACTCAAGTTCCTGCACAAAATCATATCAACCAAACACTAGTTAGATTTCAATTCATCATTCTATTATAATTCAACTTTGAAGCTATAAAACGGGTTACCTTATTCATATACTTTTCAACCACAGAAGGAATATCTGATCGAGGTTTATAGTTTCCAAAAAAGGTTCCCTTCAGAGTCCTTTCGTTCAACAGATTCAATGGACTTGTCTTGAAAACAGCATCTTTATGTGGAACACCCACAAGAACAGCAACACCCCAACCCTGTAAAATTTTCAATGTTTGTTATTGTGTAATTAAACATGAATCATTAATTCATTATATGAGTGAGAGATGAATTGATTAAATTCATACATCATGAACACATTCGAAGGCAGATATCATAGCATCAATATGACCCGTGCATTCAACACTCCTGTCAACTCCTCCATTTGTCATCTCTGCAATCACTTCTTGTACTGGTTTCGTGTGATCTTTTGGGTTCACAAACTCTGTCACCCCAAATTTCTTTGCTGTTGAAGCCAAAAAAATTTACATTAGATTCATCAATCATATCATATGTCTAGTTTTTATTTACAATTTCATGCAGCAAAATCTTACCAAGCTCAAATCTGTTGGCATTGAGATCAACTCCAATGATCCTTGAAGCCCCTGAAATTCTTGCACCTTCAGCAGCCTGATCACAAACAAGAATCATTAGCTTTTTATTTTTTGGCCATGAATGAGCCTTTTTTGAGAAAGTTAAAAGTTCCATAAAACTCACAGCAAGCCCCACAGCTCCTAATCCAAAAATGGCGACTGATGAGCCTTTTTTAGGTTTTGCAACGTTAAGAGTAGCACCAAGACCTGAAGACACGAAGATTATTTAGGTTAAGAAAATACCCATTAGAATTGTAATCGGAGAATGTTGATTATAATTTGTTTTTCTACCTGTTGAGATCCCACAACTGAGGACACAGACTTTGTCAAGAGGAGCAAGAGGGTTGATTTTGGCAAGACAGCCGACATGAACGACTGTGTATTCACTGAAAGTTGAAGTTCCGACGAAATGGAAAATGGGTTTTCCGTTTATGGAAAATCGAGATTTTTGATCGTGAATCATGACTCCTCTATCGGTGTTGATTCTCAAAAGGTCACACATGTTGCTCTCTTCCGACTTACAGTGAGCACATTCTTTGCATTCTCCGGTGAAAACAGGGAGAACATGATCTCCGGGCTGAAGATCAGTCACTCCTTCCCCAACACTCTCCACGACCCTGTTCACGTCACTTAAATTGATCAGATTTTTTATCCGATTACAAACCCTTTTCTATTTAATACAAGAATAAAACTTACCCTCCAGCTTCATGTCCTAAAATTCGGGGAAACACGGGATTCTGACCCTGAAAAGTTCATAGGAAGGAAACGAAGATTCAGGATTTGAGTTTTTGACAGAGATTTAAGTAAAAGGGCCAGTAGATTGGTTACCTTGGCTTCCCAAAAGTAAACATCGGTGTGGCACAGGGAGGTGAACAGGATTTTGATTCGAACTTCCATTTTTTCGGGTGGCGCCACCTCCACTTCTTCAATCACTAGTGGCTTTCCGGCTTCCCATGCTACCGCCGCTGTCACATTTACACTCATCATCAAGCACCGTACCAAACTTTTTCTTCTTGATAGGGAAATCACAAAAGAAAAATGAAATGCTTACCTTTGCATCGAATCACCTGGTTAGTGCTCGACATTTAATCTTCTTGTTATCTGATCGCTGAAACAGAGAATTAAGTTTGCTAATTGCTTGATATGAAGGAATAATCTGAAAATTTGTGTATTTATAGGTCGAGGGAGTGAATATACCAAAACTGTAAACCGACCACCAGGTTTTGATTTGCCGGGTTTCCATCGATCAAGACGTTGACAAGTTAAAACCACCGTTTAACGAAAACAAGAAACCATAAAGCGCCACTGATGCGTGGTTTTCTTCTAAACAATACATAAATTGGGTCCACAGATATGTCTAAAAGTCAAAAAGACCCCAACAAAAGGAGGTTAAAACTTTGGCAAATTACACCCTGACGTTTTGGATAATTTGTTTGTTTGATCTTAATTTTTTTAACTCGTACTTATTATTCAGTTTTTCTTTAAGTTTATACCTAACATATCTTAATATATTTACTTTTTACAATTTTATTAATATTTTTAGTTACTACTTCAATTATCAAAACAACAACCTTATCTAACATCATCATCTCATCTTTCTTATTCAATGACCTAACCACCACCACAGTGTTGTCATCACCAGCTACTACTAACAACCACGGGTCACCACTTGCATCAAATCAAAATCAATCATGAAATCAAACAAATCAAAACCAAAACCTAAACTCAAAGCTAAAAACCCAATATAAATAAAATAAAAATCTCAATGACTCGCCGAGTCGGCTATTTAACACGCGACCAAGTCGCGACTCTACTCACCGAGTCCATCCATGGACTCGACGAGTCACTCCTTCCCAAATTACACTTTTAGCCCTTCCACACAACTCTTGCTATTTCGGGATGTTACAATATATATATATATATATATATATATGAGACGGATTATAAGTGGAGGGAATCGATAATGATCCATACCCAACCCATTTAATAAAAGGGTAAATGGGTATGGGTTGTAAACCGATAAACGAATCAAAAATTACAATCAAAACCCGTAAAGTTCTTATAGGTTTGGAGCGAATCAGGGTTAAAACCCGCTCCATGGACAGGTCTACCAAAAAGTTAAGAGGTAGAATAAAATGAAAACGAGTCGAATGAGAGAAATGGTCATGGAATGAAGGTTTGAATTAGAAGATATATGTTTCAATACTCATATTGAACCTGATCTTAGTAGAATTATTGATAAATCCAATGCAATGATTGATTATGGTAAGTGGTATATAATTTTGGTGGATCCTAGTGAACTTTTGGCGAGCATTGAAGGACATATTGGTAAAGTAAAGGTTGAAGCTGTGAGTCAAAAGGAAATCATGGACAAAATAGAAGGGTGGCTTTCTGCTTGTGAAGAGGAAAATTAGAATGAAAATTATAATCTAGTAATGGTCCTTGCCTTTTTATATTGTTATATGAGTTTTAAGTATAAAATTTGAAAAATAAAACAACATATGAATTTTTATGACGTTCTAGCTTTATTAAAACAAAACCCATATGTAAGATTTTTATTATGTTTTTGTATTTTGTATGATAATTTATATTTGGATTTTGTAAGATAAATTGTATTTGAGATTTAAATGATGTATGTTTAATTTGGATTTCGTATGATAATTTGTATTTGGAATTTAAATGATGCATGTTTAGTTTATATTTTATATGAGAGTTTGTATTTTTATTATTCTTTTAGAGTAAATTCCTTATGGTTTCTAGTTAGAATTATGCGTTTCGTTCCTAACTTTGTTCTTTGCACTCATACAATCCTTTTGGTTTGGTTTTATTATGTTTTTCACCCCTGATAGATATAAAATGACCTTATTGCCATTATATATATATATATATATATATATATATATATATATATATATATATATTTAGAATTGTTTTCATTACATTTTAACTATTTATAAGTTATAGAAAAAGTAAAAAAGGGGTATATCCCACCCCCACCCTATACTGCTATACATACATCTTCTTCGTCTCTTCCCTCGTTTGATTTTATTCTCATCGGAGCTCCACCACCAAAAAAAAATATGTTGCCCATCCGATAGCCCATCACTACCCTTTTGCCACCCATAATATGGGCATCCATTTTTCTCATGAAATACACTTCTCTGCAGATCGCCACCATTACCATTGACTACCCACAGATGCTCAAATCTGCAAACAAATGTAGGATTTTTCGTCTCATACTGGAATATGATATGTCTCCTGTTGAAATCGATTCAATCCACAATTGTGGTTGCTGGCCAACCTGACCCGTCTCGTGGGTTCTCACCCATAAATACAAACCCTCTTGTAACGACCTAAAAATTTAGGGTAAAAGTTTCATTTTCATTTTAATCAAAACACCGATACCATTTAACCCAAACATTTCTACTTTAAAAATATTTATCAGAGTTCATCCCAAAATCTCACATTGTGGAAAACACATGTGTGTGCGCTATGATCCAAGCGGGCCCTTCCTTTCCAAAATGATGATACCTGAAATCATAAACAAAATTGTAAACACGAAGCTTAGTGAGTTCTCCAGAGCATACCTCACACAATCCACATAATCACATAATCCATATTAGCTATATAAGCTACATAACCATATAAGCTATGCTTACAACATATAGGGATGCCATGGAAGCACTCCAAGGTCTTACACCTAGTGTTACTGGAACCGCCATGTTGTCTTAACTACCTTCCATGGGAACCCCCACATGGTCTTCCTGCCATGGGAACCACCACGTGGTCTTTATTACCAAGAAATTTCATGCAAGCTAAACATGCAAATATACTAGCATGCCATGGAAACCTTCTGAAGTCTTACACCAATGCCATGGGAACCCCCCACATGGTCTCAATCTACTACCACGGGAACCCCTGGGGTCTTCCATGCAAGAGTCATACCAACATGATGCATAATCAATTAACAATCCATGTATCATAAAATGTGTCGGTCTTGGTGCCTTAGATCCATTGGTATGCTGAGAAGACTCACCTCGAATGCAGAATCTTCCCGAATGAAATCTTTAGTTGTTGCCCCGCCAGCTTCCCGAGCCGCCACTTCTAATCAATATACACAATTAGCAATTGGGTTCCATACTATAACCCTCAATCTATACATGGGGTAAAATAACCATTCTACCCCTGGCCCAATATGATCCAAAATTAAGGCCCAAACCCAAACAAAAACCTAACACTATAAGGTCAATAATCCATCAATGGGCCTAACTCGAGAAGACCCAATACCAAAAAGGCCTAAGATGCTGAATGGTCAAACCTAGTCAAATTGTGGTCAATGTCACCAGTCAACAGTCAAGGTCAACAGTCCATGTTGACCCATCTTGTCGAGTGCATCTAGCAACTCATCGAGTTCCTTTAGTTGTTCAGAAAACCTGGGAAAAACATAACCAAATCGTCGAGTTATCTTACCAACTCGTCGAGTTCACTTGGTATACCGAAAACGGAATACCCAATCCAATTCGTCGAGTTGCCAGGGAAACTCGTCGAGTTTTCCCCCTGTGTTAACATATTGAGCCCTTTTAGTCGAATCTAAAGCCCCAAACTACATATCCAGTCCCTTAGGACCGAAATATCACATAAAGTTGCTAACTTTACGTGCATGTAAGGCCTCAAGAGGCTAAAACACTAAAACTAAGCTTAATAGAAGGTTTAGGGCATGAAGGATG
This sequence comes from Lactuca saligna, assembly GCF_052625555.1. Classification (NCBI taxonomy): domain Eukaryota; kingdom Viridiplantae; phylum Streptophyta; class Magnoliopsida; order Asterales; family Asteraceae; genus Lactuca; species Lactuca saligna. The sequence continues at coordinate 153,757,417 of NC_136422.1, forward strand.
GCCAAATCTTGATAAAGCTTGAATCTTTGGGCCCAAGGAGGTCTAAGGTGTCTAGATTAGAAGTCACAACTTCAAATCATGCTCGACTCCGAAAATGGTTCCAAATTGGGCTAAAAATGCACTAAACTTACATGGGAGAAGATCTAAGAAACAATAAGTTAAGGTAAAGACTTTTTACCTCGAAATGGTTGCTAACACAGGGTAGATGTCGGATCTATATCCCCCTCCTCACTTAAATCTCTTCAATCTTCAAGTTTCCTTCCAAAGAGCACAAGATTCAATTTCCAAAGCTCACACACACACACACACACACACTTAAAAAGGCACTAAATCACAGCTAGGGTTTTTCTCTGGACAGTAAGGATGATGAAGGAGGCCACAAATGATCCATATGTTCTTTTAATAGGGTAAAAAACCCTGAAAATTAGGGTTTTCCTTTACAACATCTACTCGTCGATTTGGAGCCTTCCAACTCGTCGAGTAGACACTAAGACCCGCATCTAATATCTATCTCTACTTGTCAAGTTGGGCTCCTCAACTCATCAAGTCCCAGTGCTAAACCATAAATATTTGAAAAATAACTGATATTAGGAACACGCGTTACAAATCTCCCCCAATTGCACTAAACTTCGTCCCCGAAGTCTGCTGATGCAAAGGTCTGGATAATGCTTCCTCATCTCATACTCCCGCTGCTGCTCACGCGCCATGCCCACGACTTCCATTACCTATTACAACCCGACTGATGTTTCCCACTGCACCTTCACTAATCTTACTACCTTACTACCTCATGGCATGTATTTTATGTTCGATAACTAACACTAACTTCCTCCTATGACCCGGACGCTCCTTTTCCTAAATATCGAACACAACTGAGTCGTTGTCCAAACACTTCTGTGGCTGAAACATAGTAGTCAATTGAAGGGTTTTGAGCATCTTAACACTCCTAAGGTGTACATGCAACCCTAGAAACCTTGGTTCTATGTTTGACTAAGATACATGCAAATTTGATTTTCCAAGGTTCTTAACCTGTCTAGCATAGCATGAAGAACTTTTAAACATAAATGCTAGAAGAAGAACATACCTTTTGTTGTTTGGATTCCTTGAGAACCTTATAAGCCTAGCACCTCAAGTGTGATGCCTGAAATGTCTCACACAGTACCACAACACTTGGAATAACCTTGAGAGTTCACTAACACCTCAAAATTGGCTAACCCTCTTTTTCTTGTACAAGTAGTACCAATTTTCTAGTCTAGGGGTCTTTATATAGTTGTGGCACAAGTAGGGTTACACCATGTAAACCCTAATTGTCATGGTTTTCCATATTCCATGATCCATGGGTTTGTAACCTCCATGGACTATTCATGGAGCACCTTATGCGTTTTAACCCAATCCATACAAACCATGGATCATAAGCCCACTATACAAGAATAGATGATTTACACAATCAACCCTATATCTTTAATTAGTCTCTTTTTGATCACTTAATTAATTCCAAATTAATTCTTTGATCAATACTAATTAAATAATGTTATTAATATATTAGAACTTATAATATATTAATAATCCTTAAGTGTCCTTTCTCTCATTTAGTCTATCCAAATGTTGCAATGCCATGCAACCCAAATGGACCATGCTAATCGGGTCAAGTACATTCCAGAAATAGTTATGAACTTGGACACCTAATCCAACAGTCTCCCACTTGGATAATTCTAATAACTATAACTACAAGAATGACTTCAGGAACCGATCAACAATCGTAACTCTTTCAAGGTCTCGCGGAACTAAGATGATGATGATGATGATACTCCATTTAAGATAAGTGATCATATAATCCTCTGTTTTAGATATCATGCGGACAAATACATGGAACAATGTCTTACTTATTGTCCATCAGTTTGTTTCTCGATTTCTGATTTGTTTGAAAAAGAACTTAATTGAACACATCAACTTAGTTCTGATCGATCCCGGTACATGGGTCAACACAAAATCATCGAGGGGCCTAGATATTGCTTCTAATCCAAGAAGGAACATATAAACTTCGACTAATATGCTTGTTCTACTATTTGTTGAATCATACACAAAGGCACGTTTTATAACATCGAATTACCATTGCGTTTTCGTACAATTAATGTATAACCAACTCATAGGCAACAAGTCATATCTCTAGGTTTGAATACTTATATGATATTACCATCTCACGATCACTCGCGATAAATTCCATGAAGTGATACCAGTGAGCATGGGTTGAATCCAATACTCATAACTTATAAGCACTCTTGAGTGTTGTAGCAACACTTTGCAATGTCCAACATCTTAGACCTCTACAACCGACTACATGACAGTCTTGATACATATCTACTTGCAACATAAGACCGATTGTGGAGAATTTGAATAATATTAAATACAAATATTCTGGAAGTCAAAACATGCAAAATGAAACGATAGTAAACGATTGACAAAAGATAGCAACACTTTACTCATAAATAAACAACAACTTTTATTCATCATCAAATGTCAAATACACTTTACACATTTCAAAGCTATCTAACTACTAAAACTAATATCATGCGCCTCGCATGCTGGAGATGCTTAACCCTACCCAGTCCCTTCGTGAGGGGATTTGTCGGGTTCTCATCCGATGATACCCTCTTTGCCACGAGGAGTCCTTCTTCTATTTAATGACTGATGAAATGGTATTGTCTGTCGATGTGTCTGGATCTCCCGTGATCCCTTGGTTCCTTGGCTAAGGCAACTGCACTTTTACTATCACAGAAAATCTATATAGGCTCCTTTATAGCTGGTACAACTCCAAGGTCTCCAATGAAGTTCTTTACCCATATATCCTCCTTTGCTGCCTCACTTGCCGCTATATACTCTTATTCACAAGTTGAATCAGCCATTATCTCTTGCTTGGAACTTCTCCAAGAAATTGCTCCTCCGTTTAAGGTAAAGACCCAAACTGACTGAGAGCGGAAATTATCCCTATCAGTCTGAAAGCTAGCATCACTGTACCCTAGTACTCTCAGGTCCTCACCCCACCGAGGGTAAGGACCCAATCCTTAGTCCTCCGCAGGTATTTGAGAATGTTCTTTACCGCAGTCTAGTGAGCCTTGACAAGGTTCCCTTGATATCTTCTGACCATGCTCAATGCAAAGGCCAAATATGGATGAGTACAAGTCATAGCATATAATATCGAGCCTACAACGGAAGAAAACGATACTCGACTCATATCTGCTATCTCAGCCTCTTTACTCGGGCTCTGAGTCTTACTCAGTCTAGCGTTACTATGGATCGGTGTAACGCCTGTGTTTCTAGGCTTGCCATTTTTAGCAATGTAATGGTCTAGGTTAACCTTTGTAACCCGTTTTGAAATAATAAGATTGTATTATTTGAGTATTATGTGTTTTGTGCTTAATTGCTTAATTATGTGGTTTGATTAATTAAGAATAAAAATAAGCGTCAAAATTTAAGTGTAAAATAAGCTTGATATCTTTAGATAATGTTGTATTAGTTGAAACAAGGTTTCCGAAGATATAAAGAATGCCGAAATCCGAGTTATAACGAGGAAGTTATGACCTATCGAAGTTTCGCGACAGAACCGGCACGACACAGCGCGACGTAAAAAGTGAATTTATGTTAAAGCGATATTTAGCCTTAGTGATCTAAACGAGAATCGAAGATCTCGTTGTTAGTATCAAAGCGATAAAAAGTTAGGCGAGAACGGACGTCGGACGAAGAAGTTATGAATTTATAACGAAATTTTCTGTCCCGGCCTATTAAAAATAAATAATAAAAATAAATTCAAAATTAGCCGACGGAGTCTAAACGAAAGTTGTATAGCGTAGTCTCACCTTTCCGTGGATATAAAGAACGTCGAAAACGGAGTTCGTATGAAGAAGATATGAATTTCCGAAGTTTATTAAATAATTTGTATTTATTTTTAAATCAAAATTCGGAAGCCTTATCCGAAGGCGAGTCATCGGTCCGATCCGACTTACGCGCCGCGTAAGTGAGTACGCCCCACGTACTCTGAAAGTATCGACATCGCAGCAAGTGGCTTCGGATACGTAAGCGATGACGTTTCTGAGGCACGTACGCCCCGCGTACGAGAGGCTTCCAGCCCCTATAAAAGGCATGCGAGGGCAGCCGGCCAATTTGCTAATTTCCTCTCGTTTTTGTGCCAAAGCTCTGCGGTTTTACCCCCGAAGCCATCCCGAAGCCCCGGTAATATTCCCGAGTCCCGAAGCGAGTCCCGAGATCCCGAAGATCCCGAGAAGTGCGGTTTCCGAGCCGAAGCTCTGCCCGCGAGAAGTTTGATTTTTGTGGAGATCTTCCAGATCTGCGGAGGATTACTACTTTTGCGAGTCGTAGTGTTGTCCGATCATCTTCTGATCAAGTGAGTGTATACTACCTTTCATAAACGCAATAATAATACAACTATGGTTTGAGTGTATTAAGTTTATCGTCGTTTATACGTGCGAAGGTGTTGTTACTTTCTCCTAACGTATAACTATAAAGTATTTTATACGAGATACGTGTTATGTGTATATTTTGTTGTTATGTGTGTGAATGTATATTCACTTTCTTCTATCTTACAGATATGATTATTTCTATATGAAATACGTGTTATGTGTGTGTGCCTCATCTGTTATATGGAAAAGGTATTGATCAAGCATGCTATACAGGTTTTGAAAATATGTATAAAAATGTATGTTTTTATCTACTAATATGTTGGGTAGAACATGGGTAGATAGTTGGTGTGTAATAAACAGATGAGAGGCCTCGTTGTTGTTTGATCCAGTCATCTAGCGGAATTTAGATGACGACCACGGACTTTTCTTGATAGTCATGTGGAACGCTAGCAGGCTCATAACCTGTAGGTGTTAATGAACGTGGGTGTTCATTCGCTGTATTCCATCCACCTCATGGTTGCCTTATTTGACTTATATTGCTGAGGAAACCCCGCAGCATGTGTTGTCACCCCGATGAAAATATTCTTACATTAGGTCCCTTGTGTTAGTTATTTTAGGGACGTAAAGTGAGAATAACGGGAATGGGTAATTGGGTTATTGTTGGTTGATAATAATTAATTTAATTATTTATTGTGGGTTGAAAACCCTATATGCTCACCAGGCTCCCAAGCCTGACCCACTCAGTTTTATTTGTATTACAGGAAGTGGCGCAAGGGCGTAAGATGGATGAACCATCAAGTTGTTTTGTTTACAAGTCTGTATATGTAAATATTTGTTGAATGACTTGTAATGTTATCGTTTATGCTTGTTGGTCTGTATCGGAACATGACACCCCAAGTTTTGATTATATAATGAAAAATACATTTCTTTTATGAAATGCTTTGGTAAACATTGTTTTATCATGTTTTGTTTTTGGGAACAAATTCCGCAACTCTTTCAAATCAAAAGGATTTACTCTGAAAATATTTAAAAGCATAAATGAAAATCGGTCTTTTCTGGCCGAGATTTTGGGGATGTCACAGTTGGTATCAGAGCATTAGTTTAAGCGAACTAGGAATTTTTAGGATTTCTAGACTTAAACTTAGAATGCTAAGTGGAATTTTGAGATGTGTGTCTGTTATGTTTTAGACACGAGCACTAGTTTATTTTAGGAAAGTTGCCTAAAATGCTTTATGTGCTAAATGTTATATGTTGCCATATATGATATTATTTGTTCAGGTCTATGGTCTGTTGCCGACCGGATCTAGAAACTTTATGTGTGTAGGATTCTAAACGTACGTCTACGATATTAGAACTAGCATGTAAACGTTTCGGAGTGATAAGGATGATTTGAATATCTATCGTGAATAAGGATCTAATTTCACCTTATTCGGTGTGTAGATCAAAAATGGTGAGAACAAGAAGTGGAGTTGGAAATGCTGATGAAAACAGGAATCAACCACCAGTGATTGAACAAAGACCTGCTGTAGCAGCAGCACCTGAGCCAATAACCATGGCTGGTGTGCAATTGATGATTCAGACGATGTTGGATCGTCAAATGGATGAAACTAGACGGTTGCTTCAACAAAATCGTGAAGAACTGTCAATTCGTGTGGAAGAGCCTGAATTAAATGAAGGGCACTCGGAAGGTGGAAACTTTAGTGGGTCTGTTGGTCAAGCCAACCCGCCGATAGTTAGGCAAGATAACCGCGATGGAAGGAATGATGGAATGGGATGCAAGTACAAGGACTTTTTGACTTGCAAACCATCGACCTTCAATGGAAAGGAGGATCCGATTGGGGTTATGGATTGGATCTCCGAAATGGAGCTAGCCTTCATGACGTGTGGCTGCAGAGGTAAGTTGCAAACTATCTATGCCGTGCGTCAATTTCGAGGTGGAGCCGTTCGTTGGTGGAACACTCTAGGGAAAACTTTGAGCCCTAATGAGCCACTGCAATTGTCATGGGCAGAGTTCTTGGTGCAGTTTAAGCGCAAGTTCTGCTCGGCTCAAAATCTATTGGAGTTGGAGAACAAGTTCCTGACATTGACTAAAGGCAGCATGTCAGTTGATGAATACACCAATAACTTCACCGATAAGATGGAGTTTGCCTTGCGTATCGTTCCAGACGAGCTGACGAAGGTGGATCGGTGTGCGAAGGGACTTCCATGGGAGTACGAGGTGCCAGTACGTCAGGCACTTACTCTAGAGGTAGCTATCTGGGCTACCAAGTCTGTTGAGAACATGATAAAGGGGAGAACCACCAACAAGGTTGAGGTTGGTGAGAAGAGGAAGTTTGAGGGAACATCTGGTTCCGGTAAGAAAAGTAAATTTTCGAAATCTGATTCGAAAAGGTTTGGTGGGGGAAAAGGAGGAGAAGCGAAGTGGTGTGATAAGTGTAAGAAAAAGCACTTCGGGAAATGTAGCGAGGATGTAACTTGCTACAAGTGTGGAAAGGTTGGACATTTTGCCAATGAATGTCCGAACAACAAAAGGATGTGTTTTGGGTGTAATGAAGAGGGGCACATTTTGAAAGACTGTCCGAAGAAGAAAGAGGCAGCTAAGCCCAACATTCCACCAAAGCCGAAGGCGAGAGCATTCCAGATGACACTGGAAGCTGCTAAGGATGAAGCTGATGTCGCTTCAGGTACCTTTCTCGTTAACAATTTGCCTGCCCAAATTTTATTTGATTCTGGAGCCAACTACTCCTTTATATCGCATGAATTTGGTAGAAAACTAGCTTTGCCTGTTGATAGACTAGATAATGCTTTATTAGTCGAAGTTGCTAGTGGCAAGTTTGTACCTGTTAGCCATCGTATGAAAAACATCTTAATCGACTTGAATAGGAATAAGTTCCGTGAAGAATTATTGCCCATTGAACTTAACGGTTTCGACATCGTCTTGGGAATGGATTGGCTCAGCGCCAATGATGCCGAAATTTTATGCAAGAAGAAGATAGTTAAAGTAAACCCGCCTGGAAAAGATTCATTTATGGTGTATGGGGACAAACGCCGAGTGAATTCTGGAATCATTTCCCTAATGAAAGCCAGAAAGTGTTTGACCAAGGGATGTACATCATATTTAGCATTTGTGATTGATGCTAAGAAGGAGAAGAAGGTGATGCAGAGTATTCCTGTGGTGTGTGATTATCCGGAAGTATTTCCCGAAGATCTTCCTGGATTACCACCTGATAGACAAGTAGAGTTCAGAATAGACTTGTTACCAGGAACCACGCCAATAGCAAAAGCACCTTATCGATTAGCACCGACGGAGATGAAGGAGCTAATGATGCAACTTCAGGAGTTGTTGGACAAAGGTTTCATTAGACCTAGTTCATCACCCTGGGGAGCTCCGGTGTTATTCGTGAAGAAGAAAGATGGAAGTATGAGAATGTGCATCGATTACAGAGAGCTGAACAAGGCAACAATAAAGAATAGATATCCGTTGCCAAGGATTGATGACCTGTTTGATCAATTGCAAGGTTCGAGCTATTTCTCGAAGATCGATCTTAGGTCAGGATATCATCAGCTGAAAGTAAGAGAGCAGGATATAGAGAAGACTGCATTCAGAACTAGATATGGACACTACGAGTTCTTGGTTATGTCGTTTGGACTAACCAATGCTCCGGCAGCATTCATGGATTTAATGAATAGGAAAGCGGTTTTGACATCCATGTGCCATATTTCATAATCATGAAATGCAGCAATGGTTAACATAACTCTAATAGACTTAATCTTCGCTACTTGTGAAAAGGTCTCACCATAATCAACTCCCGGAGTTTGAGAAAAACCTTTTGCAACCAGTCGTGCCTTATAAGTGTAAACATCCTTAGCCAACTTTTCATTAAACTCTAATAGACTTAATCTTCGCTACTGGTGAAAAGGTCTCACCAGAACTAGATATGGACACTACTGACAAAACCCTCTGGCTGACTCATGTAAACATCCTTAGCCAACTTTTCATTAAGGAAAGCGGTTTTGACATCCATTTGCCATATTTCATAATCATGAAATGCAGCAATGGTTAACATAACTCTAATAGACTTAATCTTCGCTACTGGTGAAAAGGTCTCACCATAATCAACTCCCGGAGTTTGAGAAAAACCTTTTGCAACCAGTCGTGCCTTATAAGTGTGTACCTTACCATCTATGCCGGTCTTCTTCTTGAAGATCCACTTTCACCCAACTATCTTACGACCTGGTACATTGTCAACCAAGTTCCAAACTTGATTGTCATACATGGATTGTATCTTGTTGTCCATAGCCTCTTTCCATTTAGCAACCTCAGGGCCTACCCTGGCTTTCGTGTAGCTGTTAGGTTCATCCAGAGTTACCAGTGTGCTATCATTGATAAGTGTATCACCTTCCGCAGTAATATAGAAACCATAGTAATGCTCAGGTGCATTCCTAACTCTCGTGGAATGTCTTAGAGGTACATACTCTTCTGTCGGATCAACAGGAGTTTCCTCCTCAGGTTGGTTTCTAGGGTTTGAGGTTCCTTCACCACTTGACTCTTGAAGTTCTTCAAGGCCAATTTTCCTCCCACTGTTTCCTTGGCTCATGAACTCTCTCTCACAAAATACTCCTCTCCTTGCTACAAAGACCACATTATCACTAGGTATGTAGAAGAGGTAACCAAAGGATCTCTGTGGGTAGCCAATGAAAATACACCTCTTACTTCGAGGTTCGAACTTATCGTGAGAATTGCGCCTAACAAAAACCTCACAACCCCAAATCTTGATGTGGTCCAGATTAGGAACTTTTCCGGTCCACATCTCATAAGGTGTTTTGAAAACCTTCTCTGTAGGGACTAGATTAAGGATATGGGCGGCAATCTCTAAGGCTTACCCCCATAATGAGATTGGTAGCGAAGCTCGACTCATCATGGAACAAACCATTTCCATCAAGGTTCGATTGCGCCTCTCAACCACACCATTAAGCTGTGATGTCCTGGGAGGTGTCAATTGTGAGATAATCCCACATTCCTTAAGATAGTCAAGGAACTTTGTACTAAGATACTCACCACCTCGATCGGATCGAAGCATCTTAATGTTCCTGCCCAATTGATTCTCCACTTCCTGTTTGAACTCTTTGAATCTTTCAAAGGTCTCTGACTTATGCTTGATTAAGTAGACATATCCATATCTACTAAAATCATCAGTAAAAGTCACATAGAAGCGATTAACATCTCTTGTGGCGGTTCTGAAGGGTCCACACACATCTGTATGTATGAGGTCCAACAAACCCTCACCCCTAGCACATGTACCAGTGAAGGGTGACTTTGTCATTTTCCCATGCAAACAAGATTCACAACTATCATCTTATTTTAGGTCAAATGACTCCAAGACTCCATCCTTTTGGAGTTCGCCTATGCGTTTCTTGCTTACATGTCCAAGTCGACAATGCCATAATGATGTTTTATCCAAACTAGTGGAAGAATCAATACACAACACATTATTTCTTAGGTTATCTACAACCGACACAGTTTCATACACACCATCACAAGGTAATGCTTTAAAATAAAGAACATTATTAAAGAAAGTATTAATACCACCACTTTCATTATCAAACGAAAAGGTAAAACCTTTTTTGTATAAACCATGAAAGGAAATAATATTTCTCGCCATTTCAGACGAGTAACAACACTTATTAAAATATAACACTAATCCACTACTTAGCAACAAAGAATAAACTCCAATCTTGGTGACAGGTGAAGCTTTCCTATTCCTCGTGATCAAGTTTATCTTCCCATACTCCACATTCTCACTTCTTCTTAGTCCCTGCAAATCAGTACATATGTGAATACCACAACATGTATCAAGTGTTGGATAAGGTGTCTAAGTCCATAACTATTTCTGGTATGTACTTGACCCGACCCGGCATGGTCCATTTGGGTTGCATGGCACCATGCAATTGGATAAACTAAATGAGAGAAATAACGCTTGGAGATTATTAATATATTATAATTTCTAATATATTAATAATATTATTTGATTAGTTTGATCAAGAATTAATTTAGAATTAATTAAGTGATCAAAAGATAACTAATTAAATATATGGGTTGATTAAGTAAATCATCCATATCTTGTATAGTGGGCTAAAAGGCTCCATGGATCATCAAGTTGGGTTCCACCCATAGGATGCTCCATGGGAGTTACAAACCCATGGGTCATGGAAATGAAGAGTCATGACACATTAGGGTTTAACCCTAGATGTGTCAACACTATATAAGTAATATGATCTCCTCCCAAATCGGTTACACATATACACTAAGTAATAAGGGGGCTTGGCCGATTTTGAAGAGTGTGTATTCTCTCATAAGTTCTTCCAAGAGCATTTGGTGTTGTGTGAAGCATTTGAGGCATCACCACTTGAGGTGCTAGGCTCACAAGGTTTCAAGGAACACAAGCAACAACAAGGTAAGTTATTCTATCTATACTTTATGTTAAAATTGTTCCCCATGTATGCTAGATAGGATATAACCTTGGAATGCAACTTTGCATGACAAATTAGACAAACATAGATCCAAGGTTATTAGGGTTGCATGTACACTTAGGAAGTGTTAGAATGCTCAAAACCCATCAGTGGTATCAGAGCCTAGGCTTGTTTGTTCTTATTTGTTCTTAAAAGTTGAAAAACTTAATCGAAAATTTGCTGTCTGCGATCGGACTCGTCGAGTCCATAGGGGGGACTCGTCGAGTCCATGTGTATCTTCAACCAACTCGGCGAGTCATGTTCATGCACTCGGCGAGTAGGGTCGAATGAGTGCAGAATTTCGATTCAGTTGCTGGAAAATGAATTAGAAACATTACCCTAAACTGTTTTAGTAAATATAAACTTGTTTTTGGTGGTGTAATGTTTTGCTAATTCATTTACAACAACTAGTTATCAAAATTACAAAGTTTTATGTAATTTTTGATTATGTTCATATTCATGTTCTTGTTCTTATGATGTTTTAGATGATCATAGGAATTATTTGTAACCTATTTGGTAGTTTAATTCTTGATCATAATGTGTTTTAATGGAGTCCATAACTTATCCTTAAGTTATGGAAAACCAAGAGTCACTTGAGTTAAAAACCATTAAGAAAACACAAGAGTTATAAAAATGAAGAGTCTTCATTTTATGACTCTATTAAACTCATAAGTTACAAGAAATGAAAAAGTTTTGAAAGTTACAAAACTTGCCCTCAAGTTTTGGAACAAGTAAAGTTAAGTTAAAACTTTAGTTCCAACCCCTAGAATTTTAAAAGTTAAAATTCAACCCTTATACTTATATTATGATAATTTAATAATTATATATATATGTATAAGAACAAGTCATCTTACCACTAGTACGCCTCATTCACGAAGCCGGTCTATAAGGTGGGTATAAGGTTGTTGCCTATAAAATGGTGACTTAATGGGTGTATATTCTCACCCACCGCTTGCTTGACTGGTGGAGGGTCGTTAGCCGAACGGGTAAGACAAGGACTTATAAATTCTCATTCAAAGTATGATGAATATAATAAAGTAACTAAATGTTTATTAAATTCCCAATCTTAGTTACTTTAGGAAAAATGTGAATAAGGTGCTAATCCATGAAATTACACTTTACACTTTGTCAAAGTCGTTGGTGGAGCGTGTGTGGTTAACCGGCACACTAACTTGGACTTAACAAGGTAGGTAAAGGGTGACTTAAGGTTTATTATAGTATCGGTGGAGCGTGTGTGGTTTACCGGCACATCGATTGAGTGATAAACTTTAAAGGTACCAAGTGATTTGCATGGTTACTTCACACCTCGTTTTGTGATCCTCGGCATCCCAGTCACAAAACCTGGAGGGCACTCCCGAGATCGAAACATGCCTTTGAAAAGTTCATTGGATCTCAAAGAATCTAGGAATTTCTAAAACCAATAAAAACTAAATATTTAATATTTCGGTTTTCGTGGTGGAAATTGGTGAATCGTCATTCACCTACCTTTCAAATATGGTATAGCTTAGATTACGGCATACCTCTTCTAAGTTATATTATATTGTGATTGGATCCTAGCCTTAATATTACATTTGGGTGTTTTATTAAGGACTCTCTTAAATCTAAACTAAACTTGTTCTTCTTTTCAGATGTCTTCAAACAATGCTTCTGGCTCGAATCCTAATGGCTCCTTTACTCTTATGAGTCTATGTGGGAAAGTCACCTTTGATGGATCCAACTTCAATAAGTGGATCAGAAACATCAGGATGATTACCCGCTACGAGGACAAAGAATATGTCCTTGACAAGGAGCTTAAGGAAATTGACGAGTCCACTGCAACTCCCCAGGAGATCGCTGACTTTCATACTCATGAAAGAGATGCAACCAAGGTGGCTTGCATCATGTTAGCCACCATGACAGCTGAACTCCAAAAGTCTTATGAAGACTTCTACCCTTATGAAATGCACCAAGATTTGATGGAAAGATACCATCAAAGTGCACGACAAGAGAGGTACGAAGTCATCTGCTCCATGATAACAACCATGATGAAGGACGGAGAGTCCGTCACGAGCCACATGCAGAAAATGCAAAGGTATGTGGATCGTTTGCTGAAGCTTAATGTGAACTTCCCTGAGGAGCTTGCAATAGATATCATTTTGCACTCCTTACCATCGTGCTATGATCAATTCCGCATGACATATCACATGAACAAGGAAGAGGTCACCCTCAGCAAACTTCAGGGACTTCTCAAGACCGCAGAAACAGGTCTTAAGGGGAAGTCGGTTGCTATCACTCCTACTCCAGAAACAACTCCGGTCTTGGCAATCGGGCAGAGTCGAGGGAGGAAGAGAAAGAGATCTTCAAAGGGTACCAAGACTCGGACCCTTGATGGCTCTTCTTCAAGTGGAACCAAGAAAGGTTTCATTACTCCTTCTTCTGACCCAAAAGAGGCTGAATGCTTCTATTGCCACGAAAAAGCTCATTGGAAGCGGAACTGCCCAAAGTACCAGCAAGATGTAAAGGATGGGAAAGTCAAACCCAACCATGCAGGTATTTACACTATCATTTCTAATAACTCACCCCATTCGAAATCTTGGGTCCTTGATACAGGTTGCGGAATTCATATTTGTTGTGACTTGCAGGGACTAGGAAGAAGTGAGAATGTGGAGCAAGGAAGAATAAACTTAATCATGGGGAATAGGAAAGTTACACCTGTCACCAAGATTGGAGTTTATACTTTATCGCTAAGTAGTGGGTTAAATTTAGATTTGAATAAATGTTGTTATTCGCCAGAAATGGCAAGAAATATTATTTCCTTTCATGCATTGTACAAACAAGGTTTCACCTTTTCGTTTGATAATGAAGTTGGTTCGATTAATGCTTTCTTTAATAATGTACTTTATTTTAAAGCATTACCTTGTGATGGTGTGTATGAAGCTGTATCTATTGTAGATAACTTAGGAAATAATGTTTTGTGTATTGATTCTACTAATAATAATAACTTGGATAAAGCATCATTATGGCATTGTCGTCTTGGACATATAAGCAAGAAACGCATAGGCCAACTCCAAAAGGATGGAGTCTTGGAGTCGTTTGACCTAAAGTCAAATGATAGTTGCGAATCATGCTTACTTGGAAAAATGACAAAGTCACCCTTCACAGGCTCATGTGAAAGGGGTGAAGGTTTGTTGGACCTTATACACACGGATGTGTGTGGACCATTCAAACATGCCACGAGAGATGCTAATCGTTATTATTTGACTTTTACCGATGATTACAGTAGATATGGATATGTCTACTTAATCAAGCATAAGTCAGAGACTTTCGAGAAGTTTAAGGAATTTAAACAGGAAGTCGAGAATCAATTGGGCAGGAACATTAAGATGCTTCGATCCGATCGAGGTGGTGAGTATCTTAGTTCAGAGTTCCTCGACTATCTAAAGGAATGTGGGATTGTCTCACAATTGACACCTCCCAGGACACCGCAGTTGAATGGTGTGGCTGAGAGGCGTAATCGAACCTTGTTGGACATGGTTCGTTCCATGATGAGTCGAGCTTCGCTACCAATCTCATTCTGGGGGTATGCCTTAGAGACTGCCGCCCATATCCTCAATCTAGTCCCTACAAAGAAAGTTGCCAAAACTCCTCACGAGATGTGGACTGGTAAAGTACCTAAACTAGACCACATCAAGATTTGGGGCTGCGAGGCTTTCGTGAGACGCGAGACTCATGATAAGCTCGAACCCCGAAGCGAGAGGTGTATTTTCATCGGCTACCCACAGCATTCCTTTGGTTACCTCTTCTACAGACCTAGTGACAACGTGGTCTTTGTAGCAAGAAGAGGAGTCTTTCGAGAGAGAGAGTTTACAAGCCAAGGAGACAGTGGGAGGCAAGTTGATCTTGAAGAAATTCAAGAGTCAAGTGGTGAAGGAACTTCAAACTCTAGCCCTCAACTTGAGGAGGTAACTCCTGTTGAGCCAATTGACGAATCTGTACCTCTGAGACGTTCCACGAGAGTTAGGAGTGCACCTGAGCATTACTATGGATTCCATATTACTGCAGAAGGTGAGACACTTATTAGTGATGAGACACTAGTAAGTCATGATGACCCTAACAGCTACGAGGAAGCCATGGCGGGCCCCGAGTCTGCTAAATGGAAAGAGGCTATGGATAGCGAGATACAATCCATGTATGACAATCAAGTTTGGAACTTGGTTGAGAATGTACCAGGTCGAAAGACTGTAGGGTGCAAATGGGTCTTCAAAAAGAAGACCGACATGGATGGTAAAGTACACACTTATAAGGCTAGGCTGGTTGCAAAGGGCTTCTCTCAAATTCCTGGAGTGGATTATGATGAGACCTTTTCTCCGGTAGCCAAGATTAAGTCTATTCGGGTTCTGTTAGCCATAGCCGCATTTCATGACTATGAAATTTGGCAAATGGATGTCAAAACCGCTTTCCTTAATGGAAAGTTGGCTGAAGATGTTTACATGAGTCAGCCAGAGGGTTTTGTCAGTAACGAGTACCCTAATAGAGTGTGTAAGCTTGAGAAATCCATTTATGGATTAAAGCAAGCACCTCGCAGATGGAATCTTTTCTTTGATGAAAAGGTCAAGGAATTTGGCTTTTCTAGGAGTGAAGATGAATCTTGTGTATATGTCAAGGCTAGTGGGAGTATAGTTAGCTTTTTGGTATTGTATGTGGATGACATACTACTCATAGGAAACGACATTCCAACCCTGCAGGAAGTAAAGTCCTGGCTTGGAAAGTGTTTCGCTATGAAGGACCTTGGTGAAGCTGCCTATATTTTGGGGATAAGAATCTTGAGAGATCGGAGTAAAAGACTAATTGGACTTAGTCAAAGTACCTACTTGGAGAAGATTCTAAAGAGATTCAGAATGCAAAACTCCAAGAAAGGAGAGTTGCCCATCCAGAGTAGCGCCAAGCTGAGTAAGACACAAAGCCCTAGCACTGAGGCTGAGGTAGCAGAAATGAGTCGATTACCTTATGCTTCGGCTGTAGGTTCGATCATGTATGCTATGACGTGTACTCGACCTGATGTAGCCTTTGCCTTGAGCATGGTTAGCAGGTTTCAGGGGAACCCTGGCAAGGCACACTGGATTGCGGTAAAGAATATTCTCAAGTACCTACGAAGGACTAAGGACTGGGTCCTTACCCTCGGTGGAAGTGATGACTTGAGAGTTGTAGGGTATAGTGATGCTAGCTTCCAGACTGATAGGGATAACTTCCGCTCTCAGTCGGGCTGGGTTTTTACCCTAAATGGAGGAGCAATTTCTTGGAAGAGTTCCAAGCAAGAGACAGTGGCTGATTCTACTTGTGAATCAGAGTATATTGCAGCTAGCGAAGCAGCAAAGGAGGCGTTATGGCTGAGGAACTTCATTGGAGACCTTGGAGTTGTACCAGCTATTAAAGAGCCGATGGAAATTTTCTGTGATAGTGAAAGTGTTGTTGCCTTAGCCAAGGAACCAAGGGATCACGGGAGATCCAGACACATTGACAGAAAATATCATTTCATCAGACATCGGATCGAAGAAGGACTCCTCGTGGCAAAGAGGGTATCATCAGATGAGAATCCAGCAGATCCCCTCACGAAGGGACTGACTCGGGTTAAGCATCTCCAGCATGCTCGGAGCATAGGGCTGAAGGATGATATTAGATTTAGTAGTTAGATAATCTTGAAATTTGTAAAGTGTAATTGACATTCGATGATGAATAAAAGTGTTTGTTTATGAGTAAAGTGTTGCTATCTCTTGTCGATCGTTTACTATATTTCTTTTGCATGTTTTGACTTCCAGAATAATTTTGTTTGGTATAACATATTATTCAAACCTCCACAGTCGTTCATATGTCGGAAGTAGGTATGAATCAAGACTGTCATGTTTGGTTGTAGAGGTCTGGGACAAGGCTACAACAATCATGAGTGCTCATAAGTTCTGAGCATTGGACTCAACCCACGCTCACTGGAATCACTTCATGGAATTCTATCTCGAGTGATCGTGAGACGGTAATATCATATAAGTCTTTAAACCTAGAGATATGATTTGTTACTTACGAGTTGGTTATGCATTGATTGTACGAAAAACGCATTGGTAACTCGATGTTATAAAATCGTGCTCTTATGTGTAATTCAATGAGTAGTAGAACAAACATATGAGTCGAAGTTTATCTGTTCCTTCTTGGATTAGAAGCTGATATCTGGGCCCCTCGATGATTTTGTTTTGACCTATGTACCGGGCCCGGTCAGAACTAGATTGATGTGTTCAATAAAGTTCTTTGTCAAACAAATCGGAAATCGGGAAACAAATGTTGGACAATAAGTAAGACATTGTTCCATGTATTTGTCCGATTGATATCTAGAACAGAGGATTATATGATCACTTATCTTAAATGGCGTACCATCATCTTCTCAAGTTTCGAGAAACCTTGTAAAGAGCTACGATTGCCGATCGGTTCCTGAAGTCATACTTGCAGTAATAGTTACTAGACTTATCCAAGTGGGAGACTGTTGGATAAGGTGTCTAAGTCCATAACTATTTCTGGTATGTACTTGACCCGACCCGGCATGGTCCATTTGGGTTGCATGGCACCATGCAATTGGATAAACTAAATGAGAGAAATAACGCTTGGAGATTATTAATATATTATAAGTTCTAATATATTAATAATATTATTTGATTAGTTTGATCAAGAATTAATTTAGAATTAATTAAGTGATCAAAAGATAACTAATTAAATATATGGGTTGATTAAGTAAATCATCCATATCTTGTATAGTGGGCTAAAAGGCTCCATGGATCATCAAGTTGGGTTCCACCCATAGGATGCTCCATGGATGCTCCATGGGAGTTACAAACCCATGGGTCATGGAAATGAAGAGTCATGACACATTAGGGTTTAACCCTAGATGTGTCAACACTATATAAGTAATATGATCTCCTCCCAAATCGGTTACACATATACACTAAGTAATAAGGGGGCTTGGCCGATTTTGAAGAGTGTGTATTCTCTCATAAGTTCTTCCAAGAGCATTTGGTGTTGTGTGAAGCATTTGAGGCATCACCACTTGAGGTGCTAGGCTCACAAGGTTTCAAGGAACACAAGCAACAACAAGGTAAGTTATTCTATCTATACTTTATGTTAAAATTGTTCCCCATGTATGCTAGATAGGATATAACCTTGGAATTCAACTTTGCATGACAAATTAGACAAACATAGATCCAAGGTTATTAGGGTTGCATGTACACTTAGGAAGTGTTAGAATGCTCAAAACCCATCATCAAGGACCCAAGAATTAAAATGGGGTGAATTATTAGACAATATAGTGTATATACCTGCATGGTTGGGTTTCACTTTCCCATCCTTCACATCCTGCTGGTACTTTGGGCAGTTTCGCTTCCAGTGCGACTTTTCATGGCAATAGAAGCATTCAGCCTCTTTAGGGTTAGCAGAAGGAGTAACGAAACCTTTCTTGGTTCCACTTGAAGAGGAGCCATCAAGGGACTTTCCTTTGGTACCCTTCGAAGTGCTCTTCCTTTTCTTTCCTTTGCCTTGCCCGATTGCCAAGACAGGGGCCACGGTTGGAGTAGGAGTGGTAACAACCGATTTACTCTTAAGACCAATTTATGCGGTCTTCAAGAGTCCTTGAAGTTTGTTGAGTGTAACTTCCTCCTTGTTCATGAGGTATGTCATACGGAATTGATCATAACACGAAGGTAAGGAGTGCAAAAAGATGTTAATTGGCAACTTCTCGGGGAAGTTCACATTCAGTTTCAGCAAACAGTCCACATACCTTTGCATTTTTTGCATGTCGCCCGTGATGGGTTCACCATCCTTCATCCGAGTTGTTATCATAGAGGATATGATTTCAAATTGCTCTTGACGAGCACTCTGATGGTAGCGGTCCATCAAATCCTGGTGCATCTCAAAAGGATAGTAGTCCTCATGCATAGGACTTTTGGAGCTCGGCTGTCATTGTGGCTAACATGATACATGCCACTTTTGTAGAATCTTTCTCATGTGCCTAGTATTCAGCGATCTCCTCAGGAGTAGCAGATAACTCAAGTTCCTTAAGCGCCTTGTCGAGGACATATTCCTTATCCTCATATTGAGTGACCATCATGTTGTTCCTGATCCAATCCATAAAGTTGGATCCATCAAAGATGACTCTCCCTCAAAGTTTCATGAGAGAGAAGGAGCTTGTAGGGTTTAAGCCAGAAGCATCATTGTTGGAAGACATCTGAAAAGAAGAAAGACAAGTTTAGATTAGATATAAAAATAGTCCTTAATAAGACACCCAAATGTAATATTAAGGCTAAGACCCAACACAATATTTTATAACTTAGAAGAGGAATGTCGTAATCCAAGCTATAAAATATTTGAAGGTAGGTGAATGACTATTCACCAATTTCCACCATGAAAAAGGAAATAAATTATTAGGCTTTAATTGGTTTTGAAACTCCTAGATTCGTTGAGATTCATTGAACTTTTCAATGGCATGTTTCAGTCTTGAGTGTGCCCTTCAGGTTTTGTGACTGGGATGCGGAGGATCACAAAGCAAGGTGTGAAGTAACCATGCAAATTACTTGGTACCCTTAATGTTTATCACTCAATCAATGTGCCGGTTAACCACAAACGCTCCACCGACCTATGATAAACCTTTAGCCACCCTTCGCCTACCTTGTTAAGTCCAGGTTAGTGTGTCGGTTAACCACACACGCTCCACTAATGACTTAAACAAAGTGTAAAGTGTAATTTCATGGGTTAACACCTTATTCACATTTTCCTAAAGTAACTAAGATTGGAAATTTATAACCGTCACCTTGATCATTTAATGGCCTTTCCAAAAGGCAATAGGACCCAACCACACCAGACTCTCTCCAATCCTGATTATCTCGGTGTTACCAACTGAATGAATTCACTTACCATAACCGAATGCCGAACGCCTTCATTCGGAATACCAGATTCCTTCCTAGTTGCTGAGTCGACTAGCAACCTCACACTTGCCCCGTGCGACCTCCGAAAGAGACCTCATCTAGCAATAAATGCCCTAGCTATACCGCTACTCATGGTTCCATCAATCCTTCTGATACATCCAACAATAATAGCCTGACAACTTGTCACCACAGAATCTAATATGAAAAGTGACGGCTACTAGAACCAATGTAATCTTACATCGCCCCTGGTCTCCATCGCCCTATCTTTTCTTCACTTCAAGTACGATGTGGCTCTTTCATGGCTAAGACTAAATCAGGACACGTCACAATAACTTAGGTTTCCATCAACTAAGTGGACCCATTACCCTTGGACCTCGCAACTGTTTCCCTTGGCATATAGATACTCCCAAATCTCATCTCACTGAAACGAAATCCTCTATTGAACATGCGCGAATTCCATTTCGGGATCTTTCTTAAAGAGAAGTGATACTCCGCTCCTACCCCGAGTTCCACGAATCTGCATTTGCATAATACACCATTACTTTCGACATCCCTTATTTGACCGATAAATATATAGCCTTAGCCGATCCTCAAGGCTACCAGTCTCGCACCTGGTCCAACCACCAGGTTCCCAAGAGTTCAAGATTAGGACTACCCAACTGTAGCCCTACCACGTCGTGTACAAATTATCCACATGATCCTGCAACTCAAGACCCAAACCCTTGACTCAACAGTCTTTACTTGTCCCATCCCAAATTCCTATAACCATCTAGGCTCGCCCACAGATAACTAATCAAACAATCGTCTTCTGTCTTGATTCTAATTAATCTGTGGCTTTCCCATAACCTTTCGAACTGGCCTACCCTAGCCTAAATCTTCCAAAAGAATCTAAGAATGACACGGTTATCCTACAGTCTTACAACACTTCCCATGCTATTCGGCTTCTATGGAATGCTATGGCTCTCCCGTAGTCTTACAACACTTCTCACACTATATGAATTCTAGTGAATGTTACGGCTCCCCCATAGTCTTACAACACTTTTGCCCTAACTGACCATTAGTGAATGCTACGACTCCCCCACAGTCTTACAACACTTTCACCCTAACTGACCATAAGTGAGTGTTACGGCTCCCCCGTAGTCTTACAACACTTTCTCCTTAATTGGCCGTTAGTGAATGCTACGGCTCCCCCGTAGTCTTACAACACCTTTACCCTAACTGACCATTATTAAATGGTACGGCTCCCCCATAGTCTTGCAACACTTTCACCCTAACTAACCATTAGTGAGTGAAGTGGCTCCTCCGTAGTCTTACAATACGTTCTCCCTAACTGACCATTAGTGAATGCTACGACTCCCCCGTAGTCATACAACACTTTCTCAAGGTTGAGCACCCACACAGTCTATCCTCCAAAACTAACCTCAATTACTGACTGGAACCCAACCTGGTCCCCTTCCCAAAAGTCTGCTATCTGACGTCAAGAAGACGCAATCCAAATGTTGGGGAGTTTCCCGAACTCTTATCCCGCAACATCCTATATTCAGTCAGCCCCTAAGGCCACTTTCCTTCCCCCGATGAGGATGTAAAATGCATCCTAGTTTCACACTCGTTTCTGTCCTGGATATCCGAACGGTCCTCCCCCACTTAGACTCAACTAAGTCTGCTCGGCATATGAAAATTGAAGGATTCCCAATCCTTCTTTTGTTCCAATGATGAATCTGTTGACGACCGATGCCTACCAAAAATAGTAACAACACAATTCCCGAAACCAGCTAACACTTCTAGAATCCCAACAATGCCAATCACTCCAGATGCTCAAACTGATATCACACTCAGATCTCGAAGTCCAAAGGTCGGATGCTCCAATCAAAAATTCAGCAACAACTCTCACTTCCTTCGACAACCCTAAAAACCTTTACAAGCACAATTACTAAGGCTACTAAGTCCTAGTCATAATTCCCTCATACAAGCCCTTGAACCAACCCCAACTATACCCAAGATGGCATTCAAACACTGTGAAATTTGCATGGAAAAGGAGACGACCTCGTACTACTTCGCCAAAGATTCATGGTATGCAGGTGGCATATAACTCCTCTTGAATATATATCTCAACCACAAACAGAGATAACACCCCAACAATATGCTTACTCACACTAATGCAAGATAACAACAACAAAATACAAGTAAAGCTAGTAAGAAAGCAAAAATGTACATACCTTGTACCCTCGCCTGCTAAAGTTCTGATCTCCGCCGTCTGATACTGCGACATGTGGCCCGTCTCTGTTGGGTCTCCTGCCCCACCTTCTCGTCTGTCAGTGATCCTCACAATAGTCATAGTAGGCGCACCCCCTCCTGACCTGATCATTTGAAAATCGACCTTATTGCAGCCCACCTGATCATAGTGAAAACATAACGAGCTTCCCCATGTGGACAATTCCTACTGACATGACCAACCTTGCCACACTTGTAGCAGCCCAATCCCCCGGAACGATAAACTCCAATGTACAGTTCCCCGCACGTACTGAACGGGCTTCAGTCCTGTCAGCCCCTCAGACTCCGTTCAGAAGTCATGGGTCTCCATCCGGGACCCTCCACTAAATGTACCTAAACTGATCCTCTCTTCTCGAGGTGCTCCAAATTAATCTCCCGCCCTCGAGCTCTGGGATTCATATTATCATGGGTCTGGCACCCTGACACACTCACCAGTTCAATTGTCAATGGCTGAAATGCAATAAATAGAGCAACCACTGCTCAAAATCAGGCTATAAACTATCCCCGAGACATAGTCTCCAATCCCAAAAGTGCCATAGAACGCACAATCAATCTGTTCCGCCTTATACAAAAGATCCAAGGTGAACTCAAAAACCTTGGCAGTCCCTCTACTAACTGGCTCACCAATGGATCCAGGACCAAACCCTGGTCCTTCCCACACGTACTTATCCTCGTTATGCGAAGCAATTATTCCTACGATCAAAGCATAACCAAGAATTCTCCTTCCCATAAGCTTCTCAGATTCTCCACGGCTCTTACCGATTCGAGTATGAATCATGTGCTTTCAGCAGTACGGGCCCAATACTACCTTCCACACATATCCATACTTTCCTCATCAATCCTCTTGAATCCTCTAAGTCACCTACTCCACTAATACACTAAATGTCTACTAAGAAGCAACCTAGTATCCACCGAAGCACCTCCTAGGTTCCCAACCTCACCAAACCGCCTCACTAAAATCACTGGAGCATATCCTAGGCTTTCCTAGGTTCCCAACCTCGCCCTGCCATCAGCTGCTAAAGAACTCCTCATAATGCCAGCCATCCACCTCCTAAATATCATCATATTTACTTAGTAGCTTACTCCCATCATTTAAGAGTTCCACAAAGCACAAAGCAAGCAGCATTCGTGCAGAGGCACTCTAATCCACAAACTATCATAGAATATTTAGCCCACATAACCCAACTCATGCTATCCACATCGACCCTACTGCCGGCTGCCTTATGCATGCAAATTATACACAGAACAGGATCTAATAGATTATCTAATAATAGACTCTACCCTAGTATCACAACCAGACAAGGAATAGGAAATAAGGCCTAATCAATTATTCTAAGGCTGTAAGATCCTAACCGTATACAATTTTTATGTAACGACCCATTTTTCAATAGAAAATTTTAATTTTTATTAACCAAAATACTTTCCACAAACCATGAAATCCTAAATACAATTTCAAAATTCATATCAATTACAATTTTATTCCAAATCATGAGAGTGTCCCATAAAAACGTTTGAGAGAGAGTGCACGCCGCGCCATCAAGCTTTGCCTTTGCCCTTAGGCTCGGATGTACCTAAAACAAATCCACAAACTATAAGCTAATGCTTAGTGAGTTCCCCAGGGCATACCCCACACACAATCCACATAACACATATCATATTAGCTATAGAAGCTACATATATCACATAAGCCATACATACAAACATATAAGGATGTCATGGGCTCCCCATACATGGTCTTATACCAAAGTGCCATGGGCTCCCCCATGGTCTTTAAACAACAAGCCATGGGCTCTCACGCATGGTCTTTCATTCGAATTGCATGGGCTCCCCACATGGTGTTTAACTATTAAGTCATGGGCTCCACCACATGGTCTTGTCCAATTATGATGGGCCCCCATGGTCTTCCCTGCAAGTATCATATAATCATTAGCATACCAATTAGAATATAGCTAACTATCATACCACATATCTTTACTACAACTAGTATACAACATATCATAAAATGGGTTGGCCTTGGTGCCTTAGATTCATTGGTATGGTGAGGAGACTCGCCTCTCGAATGTTGAACTGACAAGCTAAGATTAGATATATCCCACACACTGATCCAACTCAACCGCCTCTAAATGGATGCTAACAACAAGTAGATGCTGGATCCAAAGCCTTCTCCTTTCTTCAATCTCCTCAACCTTCAAGTTTCCTTCTCAAAAGCACAAGTTCCACCCTCCAAGGCTCACACATACTTAAGGAAGCACCAAAATGCAACTAGGGTTTCTTTTTGGACTGGAATAGGTGTTACATTTTAAAGCATAAAATTAGCAGTTACCAATACCAATAGTCATTCTCATTCTAGCATGGCATCCAGTATCTCCAAGGCTACAAGCATC
The DNA here is from genome assembly GCF_052625555.1 of Lactuca saligna. Lineage (NCBI taxonomy): Eukaryota > Viridiplantae > Streptophyta > Magnoliopsida > Asterales > Asteraceae > Lactuca > Lactuca saligna. Next base: position 153,781,927 of record NC_136422.1, read on the forward strand.
ACATATCAGGCCAATCTATCGCTGACTACTCAGCATTAGCATGCCATTCTACCAGCTCATACAACATATAAAAGCATCTCTCCTACCCCTAACTAGCTTTCGATTCTCTGATTCATAAATAAAGTCATCACAAATAACATATACATGTATTCTGGGAAAACTTACTTGAGCTTGGCGGATTGTAAGCACCACAACCTTTTCTTATCTTAGCAAGTTTCTTTTCTCGAGAACATTTTTCTTTTGAAAATTTTACAGATCCTCAGTTTGATTTCAAACACACTGAAGAGTATGTCTAAATCCCTCAAACCAAGGCTCTGATACCAACTTGTAGCGACCCAAAACTTTAGGGTTAAAACTTCATTTTCATTATAATCAAAACACCGATACCATTTAATCCAAACATTCCAAACATTGCTAATTTAAAAACATTTATCAGAGTTCATCCCAAAATCTCATATTGCAGAAAACACGGGTGTGTGCACTACGATCCAACTGGGCCTTTCCTTTCCAAACCGATGATACCTGAAATCATAAACAAAATAATAAGCACGAAGCTTAGTGATTTCCCCAGAGCATACCCCCACACAATCCACATAATTACATAATCCATATTAGCTATATAAGCTACATAACCACAAAAGCCATGCTTACAACGTATAGGGATGCAAGCTAAACATGGTCTTTACTACCATGACAGATCATGCAAGCTAAACATGCGAATATACTAGGAATCCATAGAAACCTTATGAGGTCTTACACTAATGCCATGGGAACCCCCACATGGTCTCAATCTACTACCACGGGACCCCCCCCCCCCCTCGGGGTCTTCCATGCAAGAGTCATACCAATATTATGCATAATCAATTAACAATCCACATATCATAAAATGTGCTGGCCTTGGTGCCTTAGACCTATTGGTATGATGAGAAGACTCACCTCGAATACAAAATTTTCCCGAGTGAAATCGTTAGTTGCTGCCCCGCCAGCTTCCTGAGCCGTCACTTCTAATCACTATACCCAATTGGCAACCCTCAATCTATACATGGGGTAAAATGACCATTCTACCCCTAGCCTAGTATGATCCAAAATTAAAACCCAAACCAAAAAATAATCCCAAAACTATAATGTCCATAATCCATCAATGGGCATAACTCGAGAAGACCCAATACCAAAAAGGCCTAAGATACTGAATGGTCAACCCTAGTAAACTCATGGTCAAAGTCAAAATCAACAGTTAAGGTCAACAGTCCATGTTGACCCAACTCGTCGAGTGCATCTAGCAACTCGACGAGTTCCTTCAGTTGTTCAGAAAACCGGGGAAAAACATAACCTACTTGCCGAGTTCACTCAGTATACCAAAAACGGGAAAACCTAATCCAACTTGTCGAGTTGCTAGGGAAACTTGTTGTGTTTTCCCCTGTCTTAACATATTGATCCCTTTCAGTCGAATCTAAAGCCCCAAACTACAGATCCAATCCCTTAGGACTGAAATATCAAGTAAAGTTGCTAACTTTACGTGCATGCAAGGCCTCAAGAGGCTAAAACACTAAAACTAAGTTAATAGAAGGTTTAGGGCATGGAGGATGGCCAAAGCTTGATAAAGCTTGGATCTTTAGGCCTAAGGAGGTGTAAGGTGTCCAAATTTTAATTCACAACTTCAAATCATGCTCAACTCCGAAAATGGTTCCAAAATGGGCTAAAAATGCACTAAACTTACATGAGAGAACATCTAAGAAACAATAAGTCAAGGCAGAGACTTTTTACCTCGAAATGCTTTCTAACACAAGGTAGATGTCAGATCTATAGCCCCCTCCTCACTTCAATCTCTTTAATCTTCAAGTTTCCTTCCAAAGAGCACACTATTCACTCTCTAAAGCTCTCTCTCTCTCTCTCTCACACACACACACACACACTAAAGAAGGCACTAAAGCACGACTAGGGTTTCTCTCTGGACATTAAGGATAACGAGGAAGGCCACAAATGAGCCATAAGTTCTTTAAATAGGGTACAAAACCCTGATAATTAGGGTTTTCCTTTACATCATCTACTCATTGAGTTGGGGCCTTGCAACTTGTCGAGCAGACACTAAGTCCCGCGTCCAATATCGATATCTACTCGTCGAGTCCCAGTGCAAAACCCTAAAAACTTGAAAAATAACTGATACCAGGAACAAGCGTTACACCTCTTTCTCTCTCTATATTCTTTAGCCTGAAAGAAAAATCAATCTCACCTAGAAATCGAATTTATTTATGGTTTCGGGGAGTCTTGATCTAAAGAAATCAATTTCAATTTTGGTTATGTGGATTAATTTTGATTCTGGTTACAAGGGTTTTAATTTATATGGTTTATGAATTTTGCTTTTCATTTAGGGTTCATGATTTTGCTTTTCATTTTGATTTCCGGTATCAATTTTCCAATGAGTGTAGCAATGGTTTGGATGGTGGCGGTGTTTTGCAGGGTTGCAATGGGGGGTTTTAAACAGGTTAAGTAATGGTGTTGCATGGTTGCGGTCATGGTTTCCGATTTTAGTTTTGTGTTTCATTTGATTTATGCAAAATTTAGCTTTGGTTATTCATTTTCTGATGAGGATTGTGATGGGTGTGCGGTGGTGCAAGTGATCGATGAGGTAGGTAGTGATGTTCTAGGTTGCTAGAAGAGAAATGGGAAAGGGACGGTCGGTCCTTTTTTTCTTTTGTAAAAAATGATAAATGAATAATGAAAAAAATAAAAAATAAATATATAAGGGTATTAGTGTCATTGTACTTCTTTTAAGGACTAAATCCGTAACAAAATAGAACCATAGAGATGGTCTGAGAGCAAAAAAAGGGCGTACATACCTGGATAGACTTTGGGCAGTTTTTTGGGCCTTGAGTCATTTTGGCTTTGGGCCTTGCTTTGTTGGGCCAACTATAGGAAGGGTAAAATAGTATTTTACCCATTGTAATGGGGAGATATGAATTGGAGCTAGAATTGCGGGAAACTGTCCTAATTATTGAATAAGCGTAATTTGGATGTGTTCAGTGTGAGGAACTCGGTATCAGTCTTTATGACTCTTGCATTTGTGTGATGGGTTGGGCCCAAGGGCATGCATGTAGGTTTGGGCCCAATTTCATGAGAGGGTTGGGCCCATTATTCTAGCATGGGCTACGCTCATTGTGTAACGGGCTAGGCCTATTTGTATGTTGGGTTGGGCCCAATGAGTAGGATGAGCTAGACCCATTATTATGGGTTCAACCCAATGTGCGAGCTAGGCCCATTGATATGTATGATATGTGGTATTTTGGGGGAACTCATTAAGCTTTGTGCTTACGGTTTATGTTTATAGTTTCAGGTACTTCCGGTTCGAAAGGGAAGGGTCCGATGTGACTGCACAACATTCCCTAGATTTTATTCCGCATTGCTAATTTTTACTCTCTTGATTAAATGTTATTTTTATCATGAATGGTTTTGAGAACAATTTGTTATATGAATTATTGTTTTAAAAATGAAAATTTTACCTTAGATTTTTGGGACGTTAAAGTTAAGGACAAAACACGTAATTTTAACTAAATCATAATGACGATTTTAGTAATTTACTCATTATTTTATCCAACACAATATACAACATAAGGGTAATATGGTCTTTTTTCATTATTCACCACAGTCACTGAAAGATATAATCAAACAACATAGTTTCAATGGGATATGTACTCAGTCAGAAGTTCTAACTTAGTCAACATTAAACTCAGTCAACAACAATCAAATAACCTTTTTGAGAATACAGAACAACGAAATATTGCCATCCAAACAACATCATTACCATTCATAGCTATCAAACAACCTTTTTGAGAATCACATATGTTTTCTATTTTAGATAGGATATCAACCTCTTGATAATACCTTACTCGAATTCCAAAATTTAACACACACGTACCTTACCTTACCCTCCTATTCCACGATTCCACGACGGTATGTACATGACTCATGGAGTCGACTCATGGAGTCGACTCAGTGTAATAAACTATGAATCATCCACTCACGTCACATGATAAAACTAATATGCACCACAAAATAAAATTGATGTTCGCCACAACATAAAGTTGTTATTCAATGCCTCCGAGGATTCTTAACCAATAGTATTTCACATACCATCAACCATAGCTTCTGGTTATTACTACCTACTTACACAACAACTAACACTCGTCAAGGGTAGACTACGATTACTCTCATCATCTATCGACTCTTGGGATACGATAATGAATAGCGATCCTGACAATTTCTAACCGACACCTTCGCTTTTAATCGTCCTTATAACATCGTTCTTGTAAATCAACATTACCACAATACCCTTGATAGATAAAAAGTGGGCAATTGAACTGCACTCGAGGTAGACACAATGACATTATTGTGTCCAAAGTAAACATCTAGTACGTCTAAGTGGTTGTTATACAATCTTAGTTGTGTTAATATATAATGACTTTAAGATACACTTGTTACTTTGATGAATGTTTATTTAGATTCTAATTTATATTTATTTACCGAAATTTATAGTTACTATTCTTATCCAATCCACGATGTTACATTAAGAGAGGTGATCATATACTAAAATATTAGATGGGAAAGCGTAGAAATCGTAATTATATACATATGGAGCTTAAGGTGACAATAAAACATCAAACCAAGGTGAGTTGCATGTTCGATTTTGCAGAATCTATGATATACATGAATGCTAAATGTTCAAGGTCTGCATAGTATCGTATCATGAACCGTTTAACATCCAAGTTCTATTAAATCGGTAAGAGGATTAAACTTTAAAACAAAAAAGCTATCTACTGCAGTATGATGAGAAAATTGGGATTTCATTACCAATACATTCATACATAATAAGATTAAAGAAGGCACTCGATGTGTTATCTATAATAAGATCAAAGAAGACTCGTCATATGTTATGAACCACAATACAACATTCTGAAAAACTTTCCCTTCCATTTATTCTCCCATCCGAATTATACATCGAAGACCTTCACCTTTAAGCATCAAATCAAAAGCCTTATTGATCTCAGAAAAAGGCACTTCATGTGTTATGAACTTCTCCAACTCAAGTTCCTGCACAAAATCATATCAACCAAACACTAGTTAGATTTCAATTCATCATTCTATTATAATTCAACTTTGAAGCTATAAAACGGGTTACCTTATTCATATACTTTTCAACCACAGAAGGAATATCTGATCGAGGTTTATAGTTTCCAAAAAAGGTTCCCTTCAGAGTCCTTTCGTTCAACAGATTCAATGGACTTGTCTTGAAAACAGCATCTTTATGTGGAACACCCACAAGAACAGCAACACCCCAACCCTGTAAAATTTTCAATGTTTGTTATTGTGTAATTAAACATGAATCATTAATTCATTATATGAGTGAGAGATGAATTGATTAAATTCATACATCATGAACACATTCGAAGGCAGATATCATAGCATCAATATGACCCGTGCATTCAACACTCCTGTCAACTCCTCCATTTGTCATCTCTGCAATCACTTCTTGTACTGGTTTCGTGTGATCTTTTGGGTTCACAAACTCTGTCACCCCAAATTTCTTTGCTGTTGAAGCCAAAAAAATTTACATTAGATTCATCAATCATATCATATGTCTAGTTTTTATTTACAATTTCATGCAGCAAAATCTTACCAAGCTCAAATCTGTTGGCATTGAGATCAACTCCAATGATCCTTGAAGCCCCTGAAATTCTTGCACCTTCAGCAGCCTGATCACAAACAAGAATCATTAGCTTTTTATTTTTTGGCCATGAATGAGCCTTTTTTGAGAAAGTTAAAAGTTCCATAAAACTCACAGCAAGCCCCACAGCTCCTAATCCAAAAATGGCGACTGATGAGCCTTTTTTAGGTTTTGCAACGTTAAGAGTAGCACCAAGACCTGAAGACACGAAGATTATTTAGGTTAAGAAAATACCCATTAGAATTGTAATCGGAGAATGTTGATTATAATTTGTTTTTCTACCTGTTGAGATCCCACAACTGAGGACACAGACTTTGTCAAGAGGAGCAAGAGGGTTGATTTTGGCAAGACAGCCGACATGAACGACTGTGTATTCACTGAAAGTTGAAGTTCCGACGAAATGGAAAATGGGTTTTCCGTTTATGGAAAATCGAGATTTTTGATCGTGAATCATGACTCCTCTATCGGTGTTGATTCTCAAAAGGTCACACATGTTGCTCTCTTCCGACTTACAGTGAGCACATTCTTTGCATTCTCCGGTGAAAACAGGGAGAACATGATCTCCGGGCTGAAGATCAGTCACTCCTTCCCCAACACTCTCCACGACCCTGTTCACGTCACTTAAATTGATCAGATTTTTTATCCGATTACAAACCCTTTTCTATTTAATACAAGAATAAAACTTACCCTCCAGCTTCATGTCCTAAAATTCGGGGAAACACGGGATTCTGACCCTGAAAAGTTCATAGGAAGGAAACGAAGATTCAGGATTTGAGTTTTTGACAGAGATTTAAGTAAAAGGGCCAGTAGATTGGTTACCTTGGCTTCCCAAAAGTAAACATCGGTGTGGCACAGGGAGGTGAACAGGATTTTGATTCGAACTTCCATTTTTTCGGGTGGCGCCACCTCCACTTCTTCAATCACTAGTGGCTTTCCGGCTTCCCATGCTACCGCCGCTGTCACATTTACACTCATCATCAAGCACCGTACCAAACTTTTTCTTCTTGATAGGGAAATCACAAAAGAAAAATGAAATGCTTACCTTTGCATCGAATCACCTGGTTAGTGCTCGACATTTAATCTTCTTGTTATCTGATCGCTGAAACAGAGAATTAAGTTTGCTAATTGCTTGATATGAAGGAATAATCTGAAAATTTGTGTATTTATAGGTCGAGGGAGTGAATATACCAAAACTGTAAACCGACCACCAGGTTTTGATTTGCCGGGTTTCCATCGATCAAGACGTTGACAAGTTAAAACCACCGTTTAACGAAAACAAGAAACCATAAAGCGCCACTGATGCGTGGTTTTCTTCTAAACAATACATAAATTGGGTCCACAGATATGTCTAAAAGTCAAAAAGACCCCAACAAAAGGAGGTTAAAACTTTGGCAAATTACACCCTGAGGTTTTGGATAATTTGTTTGTTTGATCTTAATTTTTTTAACTCGTACTTATTATTCAGTTTTTCTTTAAGTTTATACCTAACATATCTTAATATATTTACTTTTTACAATTTTATTAATATTTTTAGTTACTACTTCAATTATCAAAACAACAACCTTATCTAACATCATCATCTCATCTTTCTTATTCAATGACCTAACCACCACCACAGTGTTGTCATCACCAGCTACTACTAACAACCACGGGTCACCACTTGCATCAAATCAAAATCAATCATGAAATCAAACAAATCAAAACCAAAACCTAAACTCAAAGCTAAAAACCCAATCAAAATAAAATAAAAATCTCAATGACTCGCCGAGTCGGCTATTTAACACGCGACCAAGTCGCGACTCTACTCACCGAGTCCATCCATGGACTCGACGAGTCACTCCTTCCCAAATTACACTTTTAGCCCTTCCACACAACTCTTGCTATTTCGGGATGTTACAATATATATATATATATATATATATATATATATATATATATATATATATATATATATATATATATATATATATATATGAGACGGATTATAAGTGGAGGGAATCGATAATGATCCATACCCAACCCATTTAATAAAAGGGTAAATGGGTATGGGTTGTAAACCGATAAACGAATCAAAAATTACAATCAAAACCCGTAAAGTTCTTATAGGTTTGGAGCGAATCAGGGTTAAAACCCGCTCCATGGACAGGTCTACCAAAAAGTTAAGAGGTAGAATAAAATGAAAACGAGTCGAATGAGAGAAATGGTCATGGAATGAAGGTTTGAATTAGAAGATATATGTTTCAATACTCATATTGAACCTGATCTTAGTAGAATTATTGATAAATCCAATGCAATGATTGATTATGGTAAGTGGTATATAATTTTGGTGGATCCTAGTGAACTTTTGGCGAGCATTGAAGGACATATTGGTAAAGTAAAGGTTGAAGCTGTGAGTCAAAAGGAAATCATGGACAAAATAGAAGGGTGCCTTTCTGCTTGTGAAGAGGAAAATTAGAATGAAAATTATAATCTAGTAATGGTCCTTGCCTTTTTATATTGTTATATGAGTTTTAAGTATAAAATTTGAAAAATAAAACAACATATGAATTTTTATGACGTTCTAGCTTTATTAAAACAAAACCCATATGTAAGATTTTTATTATGTTTTTGTATTTTGTATGATAATTTATATTTGGATTTTGTAAGATAAATTGTATTTGAGATTTAAATGATGTATGTTTAATTTGGATTTCGTATGATAATTTGTATTTGGAATTTAAATGATGCATGTTTAGTTTATATTTTATATGAGAGTTTGTATTTTTATTATTCTTTTAGAGTAAATTCCTTATGGTTTCTAGTTAGAATTATGCGTTTCGTTCCTAACTTTGTTCTTTGCACTCATACAATCCTTTTGGTTTGGTTTTATTATGTTTTTCACCCCTGATAGATATAAAATGACCTTATTGCCATTATATATATATATATATATATATATATATATATATATATATATATTTGTTTTTAGAATTGTTTTCATTACATTTTAACTATTTATAAGTTATAGAAAAAGTAAAAAAGGGGTATATCCCACCCCCACCCTATACTGCTATACATACATCTTCTTCGTCTCTTCCCTTGTTTGATTTTATTCTCATCGGAGCTCCACCACCAAAAAAAAATATGTTGCCTATCCGATAGCCCATCACTACCCCTTTGCCACCCATAATATGGGCATCCATTTTTCTCATGAAATACACTTCTCTGCAGATCGCCACCATTACCATTGACTACCCACGGATGCTCAAATCTGCAAACAAATGTAGGATTTTTCGTCTCATACTGGAATATGATATGTCTCCTGTTGAAATCGATTCAATCCACAACTGTGGTTGCTTCACCCATAAATACAAACCCTCTTGTAACGACCTAAAAATTTAGGGTAAAAGTTTCATTTTCATTTTAATCAAAACACCGATACCATTTAACCCAAACATTTCTACTTTAAAAATATTTATCAGAGTTCATCCCAAAATCTCACATTGTGGAAAACACATGTGTGTGCGCTACGATCCAAGCGGGCCCTTCCTTTCCAAAATGATGATACCTGAAATCATAAACAAAATTGTAAACACGAAGCTTAGTGAGTTCTCCAGAGCATACCTCACACAATCCACATAATCACATAATCCATATTAGCTATATAAGCTACATAACCATATAAGCTATGCTTACAACATATAGGGATGCCATGGAAGCACTCCAAGGTCTTACACCTAGTGTTACTGGAATCGCCATGTTGTCTTAATTACCTTCCATGGGAACCCCCACATGGTCTTCCTGCCATGGGAACCACCACATGGTCTTTATTACCAAGAAATTTCATGCAAGCTAAACATGCAAATATACTAGCATGCCATGGAAACCTTCTGAAGTCTTACACCAATGCCATGGGAACCCCCCACATGGTCTCAATCTACTACCACGGGAACCCCTGGGGTCTTCCATGCAAGAGTCATACCAACATGATGCATAATCAATTAACAATCCATGTATCATAAAATGTGTCGGTCTTGGTGCCTTAGATCCATTGGTATGCTGAGAAGACTCACCTCGAATGCAGAATCTTCCCGAGTGAAATCTTTAGTTGTTGCCCCGCCAGCTTCCCGAGCCGCCACTTCTAATCAATATACACAATTAGCAATTGGGTTCCATACTATAACCCTCAATCTATACATGGGGTAAAATAACCATTCTACCCCTGGCCCAATATGATCCAAAATTAAGGCCCAAACCCAAACAAAAACCTAACACTATAAGGTCAATAATCCATCAATGGGCCTAACTCGAGAAGTCCCAATACCAAAAAGGCCTAAGATGCTGAATGGTCAACCCTAGTCAACTTGTGGTCAAAGTCAACAGTCAACAATCAAGGTCAACAGTCCATGTTGACCCAACTTGTCGAGTGCATCTAGAAACTCATCGAGTTCCTTCAGTTGTTCAGAAAACCTGGGAAAAACATAACCAAATCGTCGAGTTATCTTACCAACTCGTCGAGTTCACTCGGTATACCGAAAACGGAATACCCAATCCAATTCGTCGAGTTGCCAGGGAAACTCGTCGAGTTTTCCCCCTGTGTTGACATATTGATCCCTTTCAGTCGAATCTAAAGCCCCAAACTACATATCCAGTCCCTTAGGACCGAAATATCACGTAAAGTTGCTAACTTTACGTGCATGTAAGGCCTCAAGAGGCTAAAACACTAAAACTAAGCTTAATAGAAGGTTTAGGGCATGAAGGATGGCCAAATCTTGATAAAGCTTGAATCTTTGGGCCCAAGGAGGTCTAAGGTGTCTAGATCAGAAGTCACAACTTCAAATCATGCTCGACTCCGAAAATGGTTCCAAATTAGGCTAAAAATGCACTAAACTTACATGGGAGAAGATCTAAGAAACAATAAGTTAAGGTAAAGACTTTTTACCCCCCTCGAAATGGTTGCTAACACAGGGTAAATGTCGGATCTATATCCCCCTCCTCACTTAAATCTCTTCAATCTTCAAGTTTCCTTCCAAAGAGCACAAGATTCAGTTTCCAAAGCTCACACACACACACACACACACTCAAAAAGGCACTAAATCACAACTAGGGTTTTTCTTTGGACAGTAAGGATGATGAAGGAGGCCACAAATGATCCATATGTTCTTTTAAAGGGTAAAAAACCCTAAAAATTAGGGTTTTCCTTTACAACATCTACTCGTCGATTTGGGGCCTTCCAACTCGTCGAGTAGACACTAAGTCTCGCATCTAATATCTATCTCTACTTGTCGAGTTGGGCTCCTCAACTCATCAAGTCCCAGTGCAAAACCATAAATATTTGAAAAATAACTGATATCAGGAACAAGCGTTACAAATCTCCCCCAATTGCACTAAACTTCGTCCCCGGAGTCTGCTGATGCAAAGGTCTGGATAATGCTTCCTCATCTCATACTCCCGCTGTTGCTCACGCGCCATGCCCACGACTTCCATTACCTATTACAACCCGACTGATGTTTCCCACTGCACCTTCACTAATCTTACTACCTTACTACCTCATGGCCTGTATTTTCTGTTCGATAACTAACACTAACTTCCTCCTATGACCCGGACGCTCCTTTTCCTAAATATCGAACACAACTGAGTTGTTGTCCAAACACTTCTGTGGCTGAAACATAGTAGTCAATTGAAGGGTTTTGAGCATCTTAACACTCCTAATGTGTACATGCAACCCTAGAAACCTTGGTTCTATGTTTGACTAAGATACATGCAAATTTGATTTTCCAAGGTTCTTAACCTGTCTAGCATAGCATGAAGAACTTTTAAACATAAATGCTAGAAGAAGAACATACCTTTTGTTGTTTGGATTCCTTGAGAACCTTATAAGCCTAGCACCTCAAGTGTGATGCCTGAAATGTCTCACACAGTACCACAACACTTGGAATAACCTTGAGAGAAGTTCACTAACACCTCAAAATCGGCTAACCCTCTTTTTCTTGTACAAGTAGTACCAATTTTCTAGTCTAGGGGTCTTTATATAGTTGTGGTACAAGTAGGGTTACACCATGTAAACCCTAATTGTCATGGTTTTCCATTTTCCATGATCCATGGGTTTGTAACCTCCATGGACTATTCATGGAGCACCTTATGCGTTTTAACCCAATCCATACAAACCATGGATCATTAGCCCACTATACAAGAATAGATGATTTACACAATCAACCCTATATCTTTAATTAGTCTCTTTTTGATCACTTAATTAATTCCAAATTAATTCTTTGATCAATACAAATTAAATAATGTTATTAATATATTAGAACTTATAATATATTAATAATCCTTAAGTGTCCTTTCTCTCATTTAGTCTATCCAAATGTTGCAATGCCATGCAACCCAAATGGACCATGCTAATCGGGTCAAGTACATTCCAGAAATAGTTATGAACTTGGACACCTAATCCAACAGTCTCCCACTTGGATAATTCTAATAACTATAACTACAAGAACGACTTCAGGAACCGATCAACAATCGTAACTCTTTCAAGGTCTCGCGGAACTAAGATGATGATGATGACACTCCATTTAAGATAAGTGATCATATCATCCTCTGTTTTAGATATCATGCGGACAAATACATATGACAATGTCTTACTTATTGTCCATCAGTTTGTTTCTCGATTTCTGATTTGTTTGAAAAAGAACTTAATTGAACACATCAACTTAGTTCTGATCGGTCCCGGTACATGGGTCAACACAAAATCATCGAGGGGCCTAGATATTGCTTCTAATCCAAGAAGGAACAGATAAACTTCGACTAATATGCTTGTTCTACTATTTGTTGAATCATACACAAAGGCACGTTTTATAACATCGAGTTACCATTGCGTTTTCGTACAACTAATGTATAACCAACTCATAGGCAACAAGTCATATTACCATCTCACGATCACTCAAGATAAATTCCATGAAGTGATACCAGTGAGCATGGGTTAAATCCAATACTCATAACTTATAAGCACTCTTGAGTGTTGTAGCAACACTTTGCAATGTCCACCATCTTAGACCTCTACAACCAACTACATGACAGTCTTGATACATATCTACTTGCAACATATGACCGATTGTGGAGAATTTGAATAATATTAAATACAAATATTCTGGAAGTCAAAACATGCAAAATGAAATGATAGTAAACGATTGACAAAAGATAGAAACACTTTACTCATAAATAAACAACAACTTTTATTCATCATCAAATGTCAAATACACTTTACACATTTCAAAGCTATCTAACTATTAAAACTAATATCATGCGCCTCGCATGCTGGAGATGCTTAACCCTACCCAGTCCCTTCGTGAGGGGATCTGTCGGGATCTCATCCGATGATACCCTCTTTGCCACGAGGAGTCCTTCTTCTATTTAATGATTGATGAAATGGTATTGTCTGTTGATGTGTCTGGATCTCCCGTGATCCCTTGGTTCCTTGGCTAAGGCAACTGCACTTTCACTATCACAGAAAATCTATATAAGCTCCTTTATAGCTGGTACAACTCCAAGGTCTCCAATGAAGTTCTTTACCCATATATCCTCCTTTGCTGCCTCACTTGCCGCTATATACTCTGATTCACAAGTTGAATCAGCCATTATCTCTTGCTTGGAATTTTTCCAAGAAATTGCTCCTCCATTTAAGGTAAAGACCCAAACTGACTGAGAGTGGAAATTATCCCTATCAGTCTGAAAGCTAGCATCACTGTACCCTACTACTCTCAGGTGCTCACCCCACCGAGGGTAAGGACCCAGTCCTTAGTCCTCTGCAGGTATTTGAGAATGTTCTTTACCGCAGTCTAGTGAGCCTTGCCATGTCACACCCCCAAACCAAGGATGGCGGAAACGTCTGGGGGTGGAGGACTTCATGTACAGTATCACAACAACGTGTATAATAGTGCTCAAAGTAAAAACAACCACCATATATATAATTGCAAAAGTTACACCAAAGTATATGTTTACATGTTTCAAAAGCAATTACATTATGATGACAAAATAATTTGTTGACGGTTTAGCGTCCCATCCTCAAAGCGATGAAGTTTTCCTGTTTCACTGATTTCCTGAGAATACAAGTAGTTTTAAAGAGTGTCAACACAAAGGTTGGTGAGTTCATAAGAGTTTTGTTTGAAGTAGAAACCGTTTTTCCTTGTAAAATCGATTTAGTTTGATTTCCAGAAAATCCAATATTTTCTTAGTTAAGTATGAATAGAAATAATCCTACATGATGCTGTAATGAACCCTAGAGTAATCCGTAGAGTTCCTCTATAATCGTCCAACATATAAAGTTATATAAGGCTTAACTTAGATAAAACGTTGAATATAGTGGGTCTGCCCTAGGTCCACAACCCAACGAGGAACAGGAGATGAGGTGGGCACCACCAATTCTAGGCCAATCAAGACTAAATTCTTATATGACTCAACATATACGCTCAGCGACTATAGTTGAAGTCTAACAATTTTAGAGGAAGTGTAGTTTTAATATCATAATAGCTTTGTATAGAGACCCGGCACTTTGTATTTGTACCCCTTTTTGTATAGAGACCCGGTACTTTGTATTTGTACCCATAGAGATAAAAGGTGATTTTAAATCGACATAAAACTCATTTAGGTTTTAAAAATAAAATCCCGTAAACTTATGGATTGTTCCCTATGTGAGCCGTTATAATCATACTATGACTATGTGAACCTGCCACGACGTTCTCAGTGTCGCGAAAAATGAAATGACATTTGTCACCCGTAGACCTGCAGGTCCAACTGTAGCTAGCAGCAAGGTGTGGGGTGTCAATCCCAATATAGATCTATATACAAGTATCACGTTCTCCCTCAAGGAGATTCTGATTATAACTACCAGGAATTATATCCCGCACTCGGACGTACGGGGAGAGAGAGAGAGAGAGAGAAAAATAGAGAAACTCACAATATAGGATAACAAGTTTACGTGAAATGTGTGTGAATATAAATATTTCTTGTATGAATGTACCCTTCTTGTACGAGTGCGTAGAGTGATGTATCATAAACTATACCTATTATAGTTTATCTAAAATGTATGTACTATGTATGAACTCCTTTATGGAAAAGTATTAGTGTTGTGAATTTATTGAACCATAGCTTAATAAATTTACGTGAAATGTGTGCGAATAGAAATCTTTCTTGTATGAATGTACCCTTCTTGTACGAGTGCGTAGAGTGATGTATCCTAAACTATACCTATTATAGTTTATCTAAAATGTATGTACTATGTATGAACTCCTTTATGGAAAAGTATTAGTGTTGTGAATTTATTGAACCATAGCTTAATAAATTTACGTGAAATGTGTGCGAATAGAAATCTTTCTTGTATGAATGTACCCTTCTTGTACGAGTGCGTAGAGTGATGTATCATAAACTATACCTATTATAGTTTATCTAAAATGTATGTACTATGTATGAACTCCTTTATGGAAAAGTATTAGTGTTGTGAATTTATTGACTATACTTTTTATAGTTTAATAGCACGTGTTCCAAAATGAATGAATAATATTTAATATGAATGTTTTAGTTTCAGTTCATAATGATAAACTAGCAAGGAAACACATTCAAATATTAGAACTTATGATTATACACTTTGCTCAACATAATACAAAGTGTTATGATATTTACATGCTGTTGGCAAAATTTAGCAATTCTGCCCTGTTTTGGAAAAATCATAGAAAAATCATACGAAGTCAAAAACTAGATCCGTAATTTCTGAGAGTTCACAAAATGTGTCTAGTTTGCTCATAATTTTTATCACAATTTATAATGACCTCTAACTTGGGTGAATAAGTCCATAATCACAGACTGGTCCGGATTGTTGTTTGAAATGATAGGCAGTTTTGTAAAAATCACCATAAATTGTAGAAAAATCGTATGGAGATGTGCAAGTAGCCATTTTAAAGCTAAAAACTTGAACTATTTGCACCTTGTACAGTTTTGAAAACAAAAGTGTTTAAGATGCCCAAAACAGTCCGTGAATGGAGTTGAACTTTTCTGATGAAGGCTGTTAGAAAAATTTAGATATGTTCTTAGTGTTTTAACTTGTATTCCCCCCCTGAAAACTTGAGAAAACATGAAAATGTAGGGGTATGAACTCACCTTAAGTGATTCCAGTAGGTAAGTGTTGAAGAAGGAAAGTGTTCAACCCAAGAACACTTGAAGATTCGAAGATCTAACACAATTATGAGAGAGTTTGTCTAAGATATCCATGATTTGAGTGGAAATAAATGAGATAATCATAAAGAGAATGGATTATGCTTACCAAATGTGGAGGAAAAACTCAAGATCAGCCCTTGAATCTCGAATTTCTAGAGAGAGAAAGTGAGAGAGGAAAGAGTTTGATCTTCTTGTGAAATGAGAGCAAATGAGAGAAGTGAGGAGAGAGGATGAATAATCAGCCCTCAAAAACGTGGGGAGGAGGGATAATTGAGTGGAAAAGACATTGATGTGACCTAGGTAAGGTGGAGAGGTGTGGTTAGTCAAAGAGTGGGTGTGGGGTGGTTGCTTGTGACTTTGGATAAGGCAAAGTCAACACTCCACCTTTAATAATTCATCCATTTGATTTTTATTATTTAAATAATGATTTTCATCAAAATATGTTTAAATTATGAATATTTAGAGTTTATTATGTTAAAATATAATTTCTGGAGAAAATCCCGCTTTAAAATCACGAAAAACGGGCTTAAAATGTTAAAAATATCAAAAATGGGCTAAAAATGACACATGCGAATTTCTGGCCGAGGCTCGGCCTCTTATGCTGAACCGAGAGAGAGAGGGAGGCGGAAACCAAGAGAAGAAGAAGAGAGAAGGAAGGAGCCGAGAGGGGAGAAGGGAGAGGGTAGGAACCGAGAGGTGGGAGGGGACAGAGAAGCGCGCGAGACAGAGAGTGAGAAGGAGAACAGAGAGGCTAAGCGGAGCAGAGAGTGGGACGCGGACAGGGAGTGGGACGCGAACAGAGAGCGAGTAGCGAACAGAGAGCGAGACAGCGAACAGAGAGCGAGACAGCGAACAGAGCGTGTAGCGAACAGAGAGCGAGACAGCGAACAGAGCGTGGGACGGACCGAGAGGGACCGACCGCTCGGTTGTGAACAGTACTCTCGGTTCCGGTTCTTGCTTCTTGGGTTCGGTCTCGGTTCTCTTAGCCACCAGAGGCTCGGTTGGTGAATAGTAGCTTCGGTTCTCTTAGCCACCAGAGGCTCGGTTGGTGAATAGTAGCTTCGGTTCTCTTAGCCACCAGAGGCTCGGTTGGTCCTAAGAAGCCTCTCATTCCGGTTTCGGTTCCTAAAGCCTATTTTTCTCGTTTTCGCTCCGTTTTAAGCCGTTTTTGACCCGGTTAAGGGCCGGAATGACCCGACTGATTCCAAAAAGTTACGGGAAACTTTTGAGAGAGATTTGGGAGAGATTTCTCACACTTGGAGAGATTTGGGAGAGATTTGACATTCTTGGAGAGATTTCTCATACAAAGAGATATTTGAGAGAGATTTCACATACTTAGAGGGATTTGGGAGAGATTTGACATTCTTGGAGAGATTTCTCATACAGAGAGATATTTGGGAGAGATTTCACACACTTGGAGCGATTAGGGAGAGATTTGACATAGTCAGAGATAGAGTGAAAACGATTGAGAGGGGATCCATGTGTGACAATTGTGAGTGTCCGGCATCGCAATGCATGGTTCGTAAACCCTGTTAAGCCTTGTTTAAGGATCTTACACACTCCCGATGAGTATGCATCATTGTTTTATCAGTTTGGCTCGCCACGTAGTACAGTTTTTAGGTTAAAGAGATCTAGTTGTACGTACTTTTCGATTCATGTTTTCTTATTAGAGTAGCGACTTGTTTAGTAAATACTGAGCGTAAGTCCAAGCACACACGGGTTAGTGGAGCTGACCGGTTTGACTTGTTGACTTTATTTGACTTTGAATTGACCAGAATATGACGGTTGTCACATCATCCCCCCGTTAAAGGGAATTTCGTCCCGAAATTTGCACTTCGAATGGGGATCCAGGAATTTAGAGGAAAGATGGGGATGACTTTTCGTAGTACAAGAATTTGATTATGGCGAGGAATAACTCGCCCGATGTCACATGATTACTACTATGCATGCTTTAATCGATGCTAGATTTATCATATAAAGAATTTCGGGATTTAATAAAGAATTTCGGGATTTAAATGTCGATGTTAGAAACACGTACTGATATTTGCGGGCAGTTCCGGAGTGGTTTCTCCCTCGGTGATTGCAAACACCCTCCCACCACCACCAGCATCTCTTGTCCTTGGGCATTCCCTTTTAAAGTGTCCTGTTTCTCCACACTCGTAACAGGTTGGGCTTACTCTAGAGCCGGGTACCTGGTTGATAGGTCGTGCTGCTGCCTTACAGAAACGAGCAGTGTGCCCCTCTCTGTCGCAGTTTTTGCAATGCATCTTTCGGCAAGCCCCAGTGTGATGGAAGTTACACTTGTTGCATTTTGGAAGTGTTCCAGCGTATGGTTTCATGGGAGTTGGTGTGGTGAGGGTTGTGGCAGCATGAACAGCAAGGATCTGTTGCTTCCTAGCGAGGCCTTGGGTTGATTGGTCCTTCTTGTTGTCCCAAAACTTTCTTTCGTTGTTCCCTCCTCTTGCTTGGGTAAGGGTGGTTGTCATAGTGTCATGGTGGGCATGATGGTCAATGAGTTGTTGTGCTAACTCCTTGGCGCTGTCGAAGGTAGTTGGTCTTGAGGCGAGCACGCTATCTTGAATTTCGGGGGACAATCCCCAGAGGTAACGCTCCAAATTTTTGTCTTCCGGGGTGACCATAGCGGGACAAAGGAGTGCTAGATCACAAAATCGGTTGGTGTAAGTTGTAAGGTCGGAGCCTGCCATTCTGAGATTCCATAGTTCTTGCTCCAGCTTTTGCACTTCACCTCTTGGGCAATATTCCTTCAACATCATCTTCTTTAAGTCCTCCCAACTTAATGAGTTAGCCACTGCAAGCGTAAGCGACTTAACTTTGTCGTTCCACCAAGTGAGAGCTCTTCCGATGAAGGTGAATGTCGCGTACTTGACTTTGCTCGCTTCGGGGCAAGCACAAATCTCAAAGATTGCTTCGGTCCTCTCGAACCATTGAATTAATGCGAGGACACCCCCACTTCCATCGAAGGAATCGGGTTTGCCATTTGTGAAGTCCTTGTAAGTGCATTCCCTTGTGCGTCCTGCACTATTCCCGTGGTTAGGGTTTGTGGCTCCAGATCCAGCACCACCAGTGCTATTTGTGCCAATTTGTGACATTGCAGCTACCACGGCTGCTGTTACTGCAGCTTGGAACATTTCGGGATCAAACTGGGGAGGTGGCGTTGGAGGTGGTGGCGTTGTGCTGCCCGAAGGTCTGGGTCTTTTCCTTGGTGGCATCGTTCTGTCATGAGTTTGCAAAAAGGAAAACTGATCAGATGGTAAGTTCCTACTAGTAAAGACAAGTCAGTTGTTATAGAATTTGATTTTTCCTGCGTTATTCTTCGATTTAAGAATTCCTTATATATAATTCATAAAGGAAGTCCATATTAATGAACTTCACGAGTTAGTGGGTTTTGTGGTCTCTCTTAGATTTTTCGCGAGTATGCTCAAGGCGATTGGTGCGGATCGTATGTATTCTTGTATTTGCATCAACCTCTGCGATACTATGGAGAGTTGTTCTACCCTGAATCTCGTTTCGGGCAACTCTATAGACTAGGATTGGAAAAAAAAAAAAAAAAATTTATCTGCTGAGTTTCCTTCGTTTATGTTGTAGAAGCTTCGTTCTCTATTAAACGACATATGTTGGTCTTGTTCTCTGCTCCAGGTTTCCAAGCACTCTACCCAAGGAGGCGTCGGGCCTTGAAAGCCGGTCAAGGGTTGGGATTCGGAACAAGAGTCATCGGGGTTAAGTTCTCCACTTCAGGGTCGGGGTCAGAACCATCAGCATAGCCTTCAGCTTGGTGACCATCTACAGGGGTTGGGTAATCATTCTCTGGCTCCTCTCCGAGCCATTTGGTATTATCGTGGTTAGGGTAGTACGGGTCGTCGTGTGGATGGAAATCCAGCCATGATATCTTCGCGAGAAATGGGGATATAAGAAATAATTAAGCAAAAGTACTAATTGGCTAATTATACGATGATCTTTATCAGGTACTTCAACAAATTGTTTAGTGCATACTAATTATATGTATTCGGGACAGGATAGACCTTCGAATAAGCGACCCTAACTCTAAATCCCCAATCCAACGAGAACAGGAAGTAGAGCAAAGATCCACAGATTCTAAGTCTATGACGTCCTGGATACATAAAATTTTAATGTATCCACTAAGCAACTATTGACCTATTGATAAAGATCTATTTAGTTCTCGCAGATGTAATTTTAATAATGCCAAAATACCCCTATGGTATTCCATTGTGGTAGTGTTGGTAAGTTTTTAGACTTGTTGCCACATCACAACCATTCTTGGGCATATGCTAATCACTCCTCGGACCAGCATAGTTGATCAGGCTATGCTATTCCCAAGACTGATCATACATCCCCAGGCTTACCTGTGATATCCAACAATCATTACTTTTGTTTTGTCCTAAAATACTGCTGACCTTAGTATGTATGCATGCATGTATACTTTTAACAAGAGTTATTTATTCTTAAAGGTATAGTGGTTTTGAAATCTTAAAATCAGAGACCTTAGTCCCAATGCATTTATAGTTTGTATATCTTATGTGGTTCGATATACTTAGTTCACTATAAACAATGCTCTGATACCAATCTGTCACACCCCCAAACCAAGGATGGCGGAAACGTCTGGGGGTGGAGGACTTCATGTACAGTATCACAACAACGTGTATAATAGTGCTCAAAGTAAAAATAACCACCATATATATAATTGCAAAAGTTACACCAAAGTATATGTTTACATGTTTCAAAAGCAATTACATTATGATGACAAAATAATTTGTTGACGGTTTAGCGTCCCATCCTCAAAGCGATGAAGTTTTCCTGTTTCACTGATTTCCTGAGAATACAAGTAGTTTTAAAGAGTGTCAACACAAAGGTTGGTGAGTTCATAAGAGTTTTGTTTGAAGTAGAAACCGTTTTTCCTTGTAAAATCGATTTAGTTTGATTTCCAGAAAATCCAATATTTTCTTAGTTAAGTATGAATAGAAATAATCCTACATGATGCTGTAATGAACCCTAGAGTAATCCGTAGAGTTCCTCTATAATCGTCCAACATATAAAGTTATATAAGGCTTAACTTAGATAAAACGTTGAATATAGTGGGTCTGCCCTAGGTCCACAACCCAACGAGGAACAGGAGATGAGGCGGGCACCACCAATTCTAGGCCAATCAAGACTAAATTCTTATATGACTCAACATATACGCTCAGCGACTATAGTTGAAGTCTAACAATTTTAGAGGAAGTGTAGTTTTAATATCATAATAGCTTTGTATAGAGACCCGGCACTTTGTATTTGTACCCCTTTTTGTATAGAGACCCGGTACTTTGTATTTGTACCCATAGAGATAAAAGGTGATTTTAAATCGACATAAAACTCATTTAGGTTTTAAAAATAAAATCCCGTAAACTTATGGATTGTTCCCTATGTGAGCCGTTATAATCATACTATGACTATGTGAACCTGCCACGACGTTCTCAGTGTCGCGAAAAATGAAATGACATTTGTCACCCGTAGACCTGCAGGTCCAACTGTAGCTAGCAGCAAGGTGTGGGGTGTCAATCCCAATATAGATCTATATACAAGTATCACGTTCTCCCTCAAGGAGATTCTGATTATAACTACCAGGAATTATATCCCGCACTCGGACGTACGGGGAGAGAGAGAGAGAGAGAGAGAAAAATAGAGAAACTCACAATATAGGATAACAAGTTTACGTGAAATGTGTGTGAATATAAATATTTCTTGTATGAATGTACCCTTCTTGTACGAGTGCGTAGAGTGATGTATCATAAACTATACCTATTATAGTTTATCTAAAATGTATGTACTATGTATGGACTCCTTTATGGAAAAGTATTAGTGTTGTGAATTTATTGAACCATAGCTTAATAAATTTACGTGAAATGTGTGCGAATAGAAATCTTTCTTGTATGAATGTACCCTTCTTGTACGAGTGCGTAGAGTGATGTATCCTAAACTATACCTATTATAGTTTATCTAAAATGTATGTACTATGTATGAACTCCTTTATGGAAAAGTATTAGTGTTGTGAATTTATTGAACCATAGCTTAATAAATTTACGTGAAATGTGTGCGAATAGAAATCTTTCTTGTATGAATGTACCCTTCTTGTACGAGTGCGTAGAGTGATGTATCATAAACTATACCTATTATAGTTTATCTAAAATGTATGTACTATGTATGAACTCCTTTATGGAAAAGTATTAGTGTTGTGAATTTATTGACTATACTTTTTATAGTTTAATAGCACGTGTTCCAAAATGAATGAATAATATTTAATATGAATGTTTTAGTTTCAGTTCATAATGATAAACTAGTAAGGAAACACATTCAAATATTAGAACTTATGATTATACACTTTGCTCAACATAATACAAAGTGTTATGATATTTACATGCTGTTGGCAAAATTTAGCAATTCTGCCCTGTTTTGGAAAAATCATAGAAAAACCATACGAAGTCGAAAACTAGATCCGTAATTTCTGAGAGTTCACAAAATGTGTCTAGTTTGCTCATAATTTTTATCACAATTTATAATGACCTCTAACTTGGGTGAATAAGTCCATAATCACAGACTGGTCCGGATTGTTGTTTGAAATGATAGGCAGTTTTGTAAAAATCACCATAAATTGTAGAAAAATCGTATGGAGATGTGCAAGTAGCCATTTTAAAGCTAAAAACTTGAACTATTTGCACCTTGTACAGTTTTGAAAACAAAAGTGTTTAAGATGCCCAAAACAGTCCGTGAATGGAGTTGAACTTTTCTGATGAAGGCTGTTAGAAAAATTTAGATATGTTCTTAGTGTTTTAACTTGTATTCCCCCCCTGAAAACTTGAGAAAACATGAAAATGTAGGGGTATGAACTCACCTTAAGTGATTCCAGTAGGTAAGTGTTGAAGAAGGAAAGTGTTCAACCCAAGAACACTTGAAGAATCACTTGAAGATTCGAAGATCTAACACAATTATGAGAGAGTTTGTCTAAGATATCCATGATTTGAGTGGAAATAAATGAGATAATCATAAAGAGAATGGATTATGCTTACCAAATGTGGAGGAAAAACTCAAGATCAGCCCTTGAATCTCGAATTTCTAGAGAGAGAAAGTGAGAGAGGAAAGAGTTTGATCTTCTTGTGAAATGAGAGCAAATGAGAGAAGTGAGGAGAGAGGATGAATAATCAGCCCTCAAAAACGTGGGGAGGAGGGATAATTGAGTGGAAAAGACATTGATGTGACCTAGGTAAGGTGGAGAGGTGTGGTTAGTCAAAGAGTGGGTGTGGGGTGGTTGCTTGTGACTTTGGATAAGGCAAAGTCAACACTCCACCTTTAATAATTCATCCATTTGATTTTTATTATTTAAATAATGATTTTCATCAAAATATGTTTAAATTATGAATATTTAGAGTTTATTATGTTAAAATATAATTTCTGGAGAAAATCCCGCTTTAAAATCACGAAAAACGGGCTTAAAATGTTAAAAATATCAAAAATGGGCTAAAAATGACACATGCGAATTTCTGGCCGAGGCTCGGCCTCTTATGCTGAACCGAGAGAGAGAGGGAGGCGGAAACCGAGAGAAGAAGAAGAGAGAAGGAAGGAGCCGAGAGGGGAGAAGGGAGAGGGTAGGAACCGAGAGGTGGGAGGGGACAGAGAAGCGCGCGAGACAGAGAGTGAGAAGGAGAACAGAGAGGCGAAGCGGAGCAGAGAGTGGGACGCGGACAGGGAGTGGGACGCGAACAGAGAGCGAGTAGCGAACAGAGAGCGAGACAGCGAACAGAGAGCGAGACAGCGAACAGAGCGTGTAGCGAACAGAGAGCGAGACAGCGAACAGAGCGTGGGACGGACCGAGATGGACCGACCGCTCGGTTGTGAACAGTACTCTCGGTTCTGGTTCTTGCTTCTTGGGTTCGGTCTCGGTTCTCTTAGCCACCAGAGGCTCGGTTGGTGAATAGTAGCTTCGGTTCTCTTAGCCACCAGAGGCTCGGTTGGTGAATAGTAGCTTCGGTTCTCTTAGCCACCAGAGGCTCGGTTGGTCCTAAGAAGCCTCTCATTCCGGTTTCGGTTCCTAAAGCCTATTTTTCTCGTTTTCGCTCCGTTTTAAGCCGTTTTTGACCCGGTTAAGGGCCGGAATGACCCGACTGATTCCAAAAAGTTACGGGAAACTTTTGAGAGAGATTTGGGAGAGATTTCTCACACTTGGAGAGATTTGGGAGAGATTTGACATTCTTGGAGAGATTTCTCATACAAAGAGATATTTGAGAGAGATTTCACATACTTAGAGGGATTTGGGAGAGATTTGACATTCTTGGAGAGATTTCTCATACAGAGAGATATTTGGGAGAGATTTCACACACTTGGAGCGATTAGGGAGAGATTTGACATAGTCAGAGATAGAGTGAAAACGATTGAGAGGGGATCCATGTGTGACAATTGTGAGTGTCCGGCATCGCAATGCATGGTTCGTAAACCCTGTTAAGCCTTGTTTAAGGATCTTACACACTCCCGATGAGTATGCATCATTGTTTTATCAGTTTGGCTCGCCACGTAGTACAGTTTTTAGGTTAAAGAGATCTAGTTGTACGTACTTTTCGATTCATGTTTTCTTATTAGAGTAGCGACTTGTTTAGTAAATACTGAGCGTAAGTCCAAGCACACACGGGTTAGTGGAGCTGACCGGTTTGACTTGTTGACTTTATTTGACTTTGAATTGACCAGAATATGACGGTTGTCACATGCCAGGGTTCCCTTGATATCTGCTGACCATGCTCAATGCAAAGGCCAAATATGGATGAGTACAAGTCATAGCATATAATATCGAGCCTACAACGGAAGAAAACGATACTCGACTCATATCTGCTATCTCAGCCTCTGTACTCGGGCTCTGAGTCTTACTCAGTCTGGCGTTACTATGGATCGGTAACTTTTCTTTCTTGGAATTCTGCATGTTGAACCTATTCAAAACTTTCTCCAAGTAGGTACTCTGACTAAGTCCAATTAGTCTTTTACTCTTGTCTCTTAAAATCCTTATCCCTAGGATATAGGCAGCTTCTCCAAGGTCCTTCATAGCGAAACACTTCCCAAACGAAGACATCACTTCCTGCAAATTTGCATTGTCATTTCTATGAGTAGTATGTCATCCACATACAATACCAAAAAGCTAACTATACTCCCACTAGCCTTGACATATACACAAGATTCATCTTCACTCCTCGAAAGGCCAAACTCTTTGACTTTCTCATCGAAACAAAGAATCCATCTGCGAGGTGCTTGCTTTAATCCATAAATGGATTTCTCAAGTTTACACACTCTATTAGGGTACTATGTACTGACAAAACCCTCTAGCTGACTCATGTAAACATCCTTAGCCAACTTTTCATTAAGGAAAGCGGTTTTGACATCCATTTTCCATATTTCATAATCATGAAATGCAGCAATGGTTAACATAACTCTAATAGACTTAATCTTCGCTACTGGTGAAAAGGTCTCACCATAATCAACTCCCGGAGTTTGAGAAAAACCTTTTGCAATCAGTCGTGCCTTATAAGTGTGTACCTTACCATCTATGTCGGTCTTCTTCTTGAAGATCCACTTTCACCCAACTATCTTACGACCTGGTACATTGTCAACCAAGTTCCAAACTTGATTGTCATACATGGATTGTATCTTGTTGTCCATAACCTCTTTCCATTTAGCAACCTCAGGGCCTACCCTGGCTTTCGTGTAGCTGTTAGGTTCATCCAGAGTTACCAGTGTGCTATCATTGATAAGTGTATCACCTTCCACAGTAATATAGAAACCATAGTAATGCTCAGGTGCATTCCTAACTCTCGTGGAATGTCTTAGAGGTATATACTCTTCTGTCGGATCAACATGAGTTTCCTCCTCAGGTTGGTTTCTAGGGTTTGAGGTTCCTTCACCACTTGACTCTTGAAGTTCTTCAACGCCAATTTTCCTCCCACTGTTTCCTTGGCTCATGAACTCTCTCTTACAAAATACTCCTCTCCTTGCTACAAAGACCACATTATCACTAGGTATATATAAGAGGTAACCAAAGGATCTCTGTGGGTAGCCGATGAAAATACACCTCTTACTTCGAGGTTCGAACTTATCGTGAGAATTGCGCCTAACAAAAACCTCACAACCCTAAATCTTGATGTAGTCCAGATTAGGAACTTTTCCGGTCCACATCTCATAAGGTGTTTTGAAAACCTTCTCTGTAGGGACTAGATTAAGGATATGGGCGGCAATCTCTAAGGCTTACCCCCAGAATGAGATTGGTAGCGAAGCTCGACTCATCATGGAACGAACCATTTCCATCAAGGTTCGATTGCGCCTCTCAACCACACCATTAAGCTGTGATGTCCTGGGAGGTGTCAATTGTGAGATAATCCCACATTCCTTAAGATAGTCAAGGAAATCTGTACTAAGATACTCACCACCTCGATCGGATCGAAGCATCTTAATGTTCCTGCCCAATTGATTCTCCACTTCCTGTTTGAACTCTTTGAATCTTTCAAAGGTCTCTGACTTATGCTTGATTAAGTAGACATATCCATATCTACTAAAATCATCAGTAAAAGTCACATAGAAGCGATTAGCATCTCTTGTGGAGGTTCTGAAGGGTCCACACACATCTGTATGTATGAGGTCCAACAAACCCTCACCCCTAGCACATGTACCAGTGAAGGGTGACTTTGTCATTTTTCCATGCAAACAAGATTCACAACTATCATCTTATTTTAGGTCAAATGACTCCAAGACTCCATCCTTTTGGAGTTGGCCTATGCGTTTCTTGCTTACATGTCCAAGTCGACAATGCCATAATGATGTTTTATCCAAACTAGTGGAAGAATCAATACACAACACATTATTTCTTAGGTTATCTACAACCGACACAGTTTCATACACACCATCACAAGGTAATGATTTAAAATAAAGAACATTATTAAAGAAAGTATTAATACCACCACTTTCATTATCAAACGAAAAGGTAACACCTTTTTTGTATAAAACATGAAAGGAAATAATATTTCTCGCCAATTCAGATGAGTAACTACACTTATTAAAATATAACACTAATCCACTACTTCGAAACAAAGAATAAACGCCAATCTTGGTGACAGGTGAAGCTTTCCTATTCCTCGTGATCAAGTTTATCTTCCCATACTCCACATTCTCACTTCTTCTTAGTCCCTGCAAATCAGTACATATGTGAATACCACAACATGTATCAAGGACCCAAGAATTAAAATGGGGTGAATTATTAGACAATATAGTGTATATACCTGCATGGTTGGGTTTCACTTTCCCATCCTTCACATCCTGCTGGTACTTTGGGCAGTTTCGCTTCCAGTGCGACTTTTCATGGCAATAGAAGCATTCAGCCTCTTTAGGGTTAGCAGAAGGAGTAACGAAACCTTTCTTGGCTCCACTTGAAGAGGAGCCATCAAGGGACTTTCCTTTGGTACCCTTCGAAGTGCTCTTCCTTTTCTTTCCTTTGCCTTGCCCGATTGCCAAGACAGGGGCCACGGTTGGAGTAGGAGTGGTAACAACCGATTTACTCTTAAGACCAATTTATGAGGTCTTCAAAAGTCCTTGAGGTTTGTTGAGTGTAACTTCCTCCTTGTTCATGTGGTATGTCATACGGAATTGATCATAACACGAAGGTAAGGAGTGCAAAATGATGTCAATTGGCAACTCCTCGGGGAAGTTCACATTCAGTTTCAATAAACAATCCACATACCTTTGCATTTTTTGCATGTCGCCCGTGATGGGTTCACCATCCTTCATCCGGGTTGTTATCATAGAGGATATGATTTCAAATCGCTCTTGACGAGCACTCTGATGGTAGCGGTCCATCAAATCCTGGTGCATCTCAAAAGGATAGTAGTCCTCATGCATAGGACTTTTGGAGCTCGGCTGTCATTGTGGCTAACATGATACATGCCACTTTTGTAGAATCTTTCTCATGTGCCTAGTATTCAGCGATCTCCTCAGGAGTAGCAGATGACTCAAGTTCCTTAAGCGCCTTGTCGAGGACATATTCCTTATCCTCATATTGAGTGACCATCATGTTGTTCCTGATCATATTGAGTGACCATCATGTTGTTCCTGATCCAATCCATAAAGTTGGCTAACATGATACATGCCACTTTTGTAGAATCTTTCTCATGTGCCTAGTATTCAGCGATCTCCTCAGGATAATGACCATCATGTTATAAAAAAAAAATTATTTACTTTACATTCATCATACTTCTAATGAAGATTTAAAGTCCTTTTCCTCCCCATTTGGCTAATGACCCTCCACCGGTCAAGGAAGCGGTGGGTGAGAGTGGACACCCATTAAGCTGCCCTTTTATAGGCAGCAACCTTATATCCCGCTTATAGGTCGGCTTCGTGAATAAGGCCTCTTAACGGTAAAACGAATTGTTCTTATACATACATATATATATATATATATATATATATATATATATATATATATATATATTATTAAACTTATAATATTATAAAGTATAAGGGTTGAACTTTAACGTTTAAAATTCTAAGGGTTGGAACTAAAGTTTTTAAAGTGACTTTACATGTTCCAAAATGTGAGGGCAAGTTTTGTAACTTTCAAAGATTTTCATCTTTCATAACTTATGAGTTAATGGTTTATTAAAATGAGAGACTTTTCATTTTATGTAACATATGTGTTGCATAATGGACTTTAAAAGACTGACTTTTGGTAATCCATAACCTGAAAATAAGGGTTTTCCTTTATCGCATCTACTCGTCGATTTGGAGCCTTCCAACTCGTTGATTAGACACTAAGTCCCGCGTCTAATATCTATCTCTACTCGTTGAGTTGGGCTCCCCAACTCGTGAAGTCCCAGTGCAAAATCATAAATACTTGAAAAATAACTAATACCATGAACAAGCGTTACAAATCTCCCCCACTTGAACTAGACTTCGTCCTCAAAGCCTGTTGATGCAAAGGTCTAGATAATGCTTCCTCATCTTATACTCTCGCTACTGCTCATGCGCCACGCCCGCAACTTCCATTACCTACTATAACCCGACTGATGTTTCCCACTGCACCTTCACTAATCTTACTACCTTACTACCTCATGGCCTGCATTTCTTGTTCGATAACTAACATTAACTTCCTCCTATGATCTGGATGCTCCTTTGCCTGAATATCGAACACAACTGAGTTGTTGTACAAACACTTTTGTGGCTGAAACATAGTAGGCAATTGAAGGGTTTTGAGCATTCTAACACTCCTAAGGTGTACATGCAACCCTAGAAACCTTGGATCTATGTTTGACTAAGATACATGCAAATTTGATTTTCCAAGGTTCTTAACCTATCTAACATAGCATGAAGAACTTTTAAACATAAATTCTAGAAGAAGAACATACCTTTTGTTGTTTGGATTCCTTGAGAGCCTTGTGAGCCTAGCACCTCAAGTATGATGCCTCAAATGTCTCACACAACACCACAACACTTGTAATAACCTTGAGAGAAGTTCACTAACACCTCAAAATCGGCTTGTTCTCTTTTTCTTATACACGTAGTACCAATTTTGCTAGTCTAGGGGTCTTTATATAGTTGTGGCACAAGTAGGGTTACACCATGTAAACCCTAATTTTCATGGCTTTCCATAGTCCATGATCCATGGGTTTGTAACCTCCATGGACTATCCATGGAGCACCTTATGAGTTTTAACACAATCCATACAAACCATGGATCATAAGCCCATTATACAAGAATAGATGATTTACACAATCAACCCCATATATTTAATTAGTCTCTTTTCGATCACTTAATTAATTCCAAATTAATTCTTTGATCAATACTAATTAAATAATATTATTAATATATTAGAACTTATAATATATTAATAATCCTTAAGTGTCCTTTCTCTCATTTAGTCTATCCAAATGTTGCAATGCCATGCAACCCAAATAGACCATGCTAATCGGGTCAAGCACATTCCAGAAATAGTTATGAACTTAGACATGTAGCACCTGGTTTCCGGTATGTGAATTTTATTTGAGTATTGCCCTATTTTAGCCTTGGACTCGGCGAGTCACAAGGTTCGACTCGCCGAGTAGGGACGAGACCCGGGACACGTTTAAGTGGGCGACTCGGCGAGTCCATATCCTGGACTCGGCGAGTCACCGCTGTTGGATGAAACCCTAAGTTTCAGGGGTTTGCACCCTATTTAAACCTCATATCTGCCTCTTGCCAGCCCCCATTCACCCCCAGAGCTCCTAACCCTCGACCTAACTCGTCCTAAGCTTGTTTCTTGTGAATTTGAGGCTCTTGTGTGGATTCTTGAAGGTTTTGAGGCAAGGAGGGGAAAGAGATCAAGAGGAAGGAGAGCCATCCAAGCATCATTGTGTTTTTCAGCAGGTTTCATTGAGGTATATCTCGTTTTCCCCCTGTTTCTATGCTTAAGATTTCATTTAAGGCACTCTTGAGCCATTCCCCAAACTTGTTTGTGCTTAATGTTTCGTAATAAGTGGGTTGGCCTTTAGATCTAGACAAGATTGAGCTCCAAGAGCTCAGATCTGTTAGCTTTATGGACCCATGTGGCTTGTTCATCCTAGATCTACCCTTTTGGAGGCATTTTGGACCCTAAAATCCATATTAGTGAAGATCCACACGTAAAGTTGGAAACTTTACGTATGATTCGTGTCTTAGAAGCCCAGATCTATGAATGGCATGGACTGAAATCAAACAAATCGGTGTATCTAGTGGATGCATGGCGACGACTCGGCGAGTCGTTCATGTGACTCGGCGAGTCGGCTCGCGAGTCACCAAATTGGTCCCTTTTAGACGTATCGAGTTGAGTCGTGAGTCACAGGGGGTGACTCGGTGAGTTGAAAGCTGGACTCACTCATGATAGGACTCGGCGAGTCAATGCCTGACTCGGCGAGTCCAAGGCAATCTTCATAGATCAAGAACAGACTCGGCGAGTTGTTCATACAACTCGGCGAGTCTTAGCATATGTGTTCTTAGGATGAAGATGAACTCGACGAGTTGTTCATACAACTCGGCGAGTAGGATGAAGGAGTTGAATGACAGTTTAGAAGATGAACTCGTCGAGTCATAGCCCAACTCGACGAGTAGAATCAGGGACCCAGGACAATAGTTTGCTAGGGACTCGGCGAGTGGAGATCCACTCGGCGAGTCGGGTCAACTAAAAGTTGACTTCGATTTGACTTAGGGCTAGACCAGGGGTAAAATGGTCTTTTTACCCAGAGGACAGTTAGCATTGTATAATTAAGTATATTGTGGGAATTACAGCCGGGGAGTTTCCGGAGCAGCAGCAGCAGTAGTAGGTGATCAATTCCCACACAGACCAGCAGCTATTTCGAGGTGAGTTTCCTTTCAGTAGTAACGGGTCTAAGGCACCAAGGCCGGCCCGTACAGATGAGACGATAGTATTATAGTGTGGGCCGAGCCCGTATCTATTAGTCGAGTTGATTGTGATATATACCAGTATGATAGAACTGTTTACACTTGTTGTCTGCGTGATACTTGTATGATATGTGTTGACGGTTGGGTGTGGGCGAGGCCCGTATCCCTCCGAGAATGGAGTGTGGGCTAGGCCCGTATCTCCCAGGTAGCGAAGTGTGGGCGGGGCCCGTATCTCTCAGAAAGTGAGGTGTGGGCGGGGCCCGTATCTTCACGAGTGTGGGCAGGGCCCGTATCT
This sequence comes from Lactuca saligna, assembly GCF_052625555.1. Taxonomy (NCBI): domain Eukaryota; kingdom Viridiplantae; phylum Streptophyta; class Magnoliopsida; order Asterales; family Asteraceae; genus Lactuca; species Lactuca saligna. The sequence continues at coordinate 153,813,573 of NC_136422.1, forward strand.
CCTAATTGCATGTTAATTATTATATGTTGTATGGTATGGGGTATTATGGGGGAGCTCACTAAGCTTTGTGCTTACGGTTTCATTTTTGGTTTCAGGTACCTCCTCAGCTAGGGGAAAGGAGCCGGCACTGTAGAAGCATGTCACACATACACTCTTCGGTTTCCGCATTTACGAGATTCACTGGGATTGTACTCTGATATTTGATGGGTAGTATGGTTTGATTATTAAAACATGGTTTGCGATGTGTTATGGCGTGATCAAACAATGTTTTTATTATTAATGTTTTCTAAAAGTAATATTTTAAAATGAAATTTTTGGACATGAAAATTGGGTCGTTACAAGACACCTAATCAAACCACAATATGAATCAGTCTGAGATTCCATCGCAATCTTACATGATGCACCACTTGCCTATCGGGGCCAAATTCTGAAAAGACTCCCTATACTTGGCCTTCAACCATGCTTCCTGAATCGGGTGTCACTCCTTAGAGTGAAGCCTTGAGAACACTTCAACTATGACGAAACTTGAGTATCCAATTCTTACCAATAATCGGCAACCCGTTCTGAACCCAGTGAAAACCGACACCTGACATCCCGAGGGACACAACCGTCACCTTGATCATTTAATGGCCTTTCCAAAAGGCAATAGGACCCAACCACACCAGACTCTCTCCAATCCCGATTATCTCGGTGTTACCAACTGAATGAATTCACTTACCATAACCGGATGTCGAACGCCTTCATTCGAAATACCAGATTCCTGCCTAGTTGCTGAGTCGACTAGCAACCTCACACTTGCCCCGTGCGACCTCCGAAAGAGACCTCATCTAGCAATAAATGTCCTAGCTATACCGCTACTCATGGTTCCATCAATCCTTCTGATACATCCAACAATAATAGCCTGACAACTTGTCGCCACAGAATCTAATATGAAAAGTGACTGCTACTAGAACCACTGTAATCTTACATCGCCCCTGGTCTCCATCGCCCTATCTTTTCTTCACTTCAAGTACGATGTGGCTCTTTCATGGCTAAGACTAAATCAGGACACATCACAATAACTCAGGTTTCCATCAACTAAGTGGACCCATTACCCTTGGACCTCGCAACTGTTTCCCTTGGCATATAGATACTCCCAAATCTCATCTCACTGAAACGAAATCCTCTATTGAACATGCACGAATTCCATTTCAGGATCTTTCTTAAAGCGAAGTGATACTCCACTTCTACCCCGAGTTCCACGAATCTGCATTTGCATAATACACCATTACTTTCGACATCCCTTATTTGACCGATAAATATATAGCCTTAGCCAATCCTCAAGGCTACCAGTCTCGCACCTGGTCCAACCACCAGGTTCCCAAGAGTTCAAGATTAGGACTACCCAACTGTAGCCCTACCACGTCGTGTACAAATTATTGACATGATCCTGCAACTCAAGACCCAAACCCTTGACTCAACAGTCTTTACTAGTTCCATCCCAAATTCCTATAACCATCTGGGCTCGCCCACGGATAACTAATCAAACAATCATCTTCTGTCCTGATTCTAATTAATCTATGGCTTTCCCATAACCTTTCGAACTGGCCTACCCTAGCCTAAATCTTCCAAAAGAATCTACGAATGACACAGTTATCCTACAGTCTTACAACACTTCCCATGCTATTCAGCTGCTAGGGAATGCTATGGTTCTCCCGTAGTCTTACAACACTTCTCACACTATACGAATTCTAGTGAATGTTACGGCTCCCCCATAGTCTTACAACACTTTTGCCCTAACTGACCATTAGTGAATGCTACGACTCCCCCACAGTCTTACAACACTTTCACCCTAACTAACCATTAGTGAGTGCTACGGCTCCCCCGTAGTCTTAGGACACTTTCTCCTTAACTGGCTGTTAGTGAATGCTACGGCTCCCCCGTAGTCTTACAACACCTTTACCCTAACCGACCATTATTGAATGGTACGGCTCCCCCATAGTCTTGCAACACTTTCACCTTAACTAACCATTAGTGAGTAAAGTGGCTCCTTCGTAGTCTTACAATACGTTCTCCCTAACTGACCATTAGTGAATGCTACGACTCCCCCGTAGTCATACAACACTTTCTCAAGGTTGAGCACCCACACAGTCTATCCTCCAAAACTAACCTCAATTACTGACTGGAACCCAACCTGGTCCCCTTCCCAAAAGTCTGCTATCTGACGTCAAGAAGACGCAATCCAAATGTTGGTGAGTTTCCCGAACTCCTATCCCGCAACATCCTATATTCAGTCAGCCCCTAAGGCCACTTTCCCTCCCCCGATGAGGATGTAAAATGTATCCTAGTTTCACACTTGCTTCTGTCCTGGATATCCGAACGATCCTCCCCCACTTAGACTCAACTAAGTCTGCACGACATATGAAAATTGAAGGATTCCCAATCCTTCTTTTGTTCCAATGATGAATCTGTTGACGACCGATGCCTACCAAAAATAGTAACAACACAATTCCCGAAACCAGCTAACACTTCTAGAATCCCAACAATGCCAATCACTCCAGATGCTCAAACTGATATCACACTCAGATCTCGATGTCCAAAGGTCGGATGCTTTAATCAAAAATTCAGCAACAACTCTCACTTCCTTCGACAACCCCAAAAACCTTTACAAGCACAATTACTAAGGCTACTAAGTCCTAATCATAATTCCCTCGTACAAGCCCTTGAACCAACCCCAACTATACCCAAGATGGCATTCAAACACTGTGAAATTTGCATGGAAAAGGAGACGACCTTGTACTACTTCGCCAAAGATTTATGGTATGCAGGTGGCATATAACTCCTTTTGAATATATAACTCAACCACAAACAGAGATAACACCCCAACGATATGCTTACTCACACTAATGCAAGATAACAACAACAAAATACAGGTAAAGCTAGTAAGAAAGGCAAAATGTACATACCTTGTACCCTCGCCTGCTAAAGTTCTGATCTCTGCCGTCTGATACTGCGACATGTGGCCCGTCTCTGTTGGGTCTCCTACCCCACCTTCTCGTCCGTCAGTGATCCTCACAATAGTCATAGTAGGCGCACCCCCCACCTGACCTGATCATTTGAAAATCGACCTTATTGCAGCCCACCTGATCATAGTGAAAACATAACGAGCTTGCCCCCTGTGGACAATTCCTACTGACATGACCAACCTTGCCACACTTGTAGCGGCCCAATCCCCCGGAACGACAAACTCCAATGTACAGTTCCCAGCACGTACTGAACGGGCTTCAGTCCTGTCAGCCCCTCAGACTCCGTTCAGAAGTCATGGGTCTCCATCCGGGACCCTCCACTAATTGTACCAAAACTGATCCTCTCTTCTTGAGGTGCTCCAAATTGATCTCCCGCCCTCGAGCTCTGGGATTCATATTATCAAGGGTTTGGCACCCTGACACACTCACCAGTTCGATTGTCAATGGTTGAACTGCAATAACTGGAGCAACCACTGCTCTAAATCAGGCTATAAACTATCCCCGAGACATAGTCTCCAATCCCAAAAGTGCCATAGAACGCACAATCAATCTGTTCCGCCTTATACAAAAGATCCAAGGTGAACTCAAAAACCTTGGCAGTCCCTCTACTAACTGGCTCACCAATGGATCCAGGACCAAACCCTGGTCCTTCCCATACGTACTTATCCTCGTTATGCAAAGCAATTATTCCTACGATCAAAGCATAACCAAGAATTCTCCTTCCCATAAGCTTCTCAGATTCTCCACGGCTCTTACCGATTCGAGTATGGATCATGTGCTTTCAGCAGTACGGGCCCAATACTACCTTCCACACCTATCCATACTTTCCTCATCAATCCTCTTGAATCCTCTAAGTCACCTACTCCACTAATACACTAAATGTCTACTAAGAAGCAACCTAGTATCCACCGAAGCACCTCCTAGGTTCCCAACCTCACCAAACCGCCTCACTAAAATCACCGGAGCATATCCTAGGCTTTCCTAGGTTCCCAACCTCGCCCTGCTATCAGCTGCTAAAGAACTCCTCATAATGCCAGCCATCCACCTCCTAAATATCATCATATTTACTTAGTAGCTTACTCCCATCATTTAAGAGTTCCACAAAGCACAAAGCAAGCAGCATTCGTGTAGAGGCACTCTAATCCACAAACTATCATAGAAAATTTAGCCCACATAACCCAACTCATGCTATCCACATCGATCCTCACTGCCGGCTGCCTTATGCATGCAAATTATACACAGAACAGGATCTAATAGATTATCTAATAATAGACTTTACCCTAGTATCACAACCAGACAAGGAATAGGAAATAAGGCCTAATCAATTATTCTAAGGCTGTAAGATCCTAACCGTATACAATTTTTATGTAACGACCCATTTTTCAATAAAAAATTTTAATTTTTATTAACCAAAATACTTTCCACAAACCATGAAATCCTAAATACAATTTCAAAATTCATATCAATTACAATTTTATTCCAAATCATGAGAGTGTCCCATAAAAACGCCTGAGAGAGAGTGCACGCCGCGCCATCAAGCCTTGCCTTTGCCCTTAGGCTCGGATGTACCTAAAACAAATCCACAAACTATAAGCTAATGCTTAGTGAGTTCCCCAGGGAATACCCCACACACAATCCACATAACACATATCATATTAGCTATAGAAGCTACATATATCACATAAGCCATGCAAACAAACATATAAGGATGCCATGGGCTCCCCCTACATGGTCTTATACCAAAGTGCCATGGGCTCCCCCATGGTCTTTAAACAACAAGCCATGGGCTCTCACGCATGGTCTTTCATTCGAATTGCATAGGCTCCCCACATGGTGTTTAACTATTAAGTCATGGGCTCCTCCACATGGTCTTGTCCAATTATGATGGGCCCCCCATGGTCTTCCCTGCAAGTATCATATAATCATTAGCATACCAATTAGAATATAGCTAACTATCATACCACATATCTCTACTACAACTAGTATACAACATATCATAAAATGGGTTGGCCTTGGTGCCTTAGATTCATTGGTATGGTGAGGAGACTCGCCTCTCGAATGTTGAACTGACAAGCTAAGATTAGATATATCCCACACACTGATCCAACTCAACCGCCTCTAAATGGATGCTATCAACAAGTAGATGCTGGATCCAAAGCCTTCTCCTTTCTTCAATCTCCTCAACCTTCAAGTTTCCTTCTCAAAAGCACAAGTTCCACCCTCCAAGGCTCACACATACTCAAGGAAGCACCAAAATGCAGCTAGGGTTTCTTTTTGGACTGGAATAGGTGTTACATTTTAAAGCATAAACTTAGCAGTTACCAATACCAATAGTCATTCTCATTCTAGCATGGCATCCAGTATCTCCAAGGCTACAAGCATCACATATCAGGCCAATCTATCGCTGACTACTCAGCATTAGCATGACATTCTACCAGCTCAGACAATATATAAAAGCATCTCTCCTACCCCTAACTAGCTTTCGATTCTCTGATTCATAAATAAAGTCATCACAAATAACATATACATGTATTCTGGGAAAACTTACTTGAGCTCGGCGGATTGTAAGCACCACAACCGTTTCTTATCTTAGCAAGTTTCTTTTCTCGAGAACATTTTTCTTTTGAAAATTTTACAGATCCTCAGTTTGATTTCAAACACACTGAAGAATATGTCTAAATCCCTCAAACCAAGGCTCTGATACCAACTTGTAGCGACCCAAAACTTTAGGGTAAAAACTTCATTTTCATTATAATCAAAACACCGATACCATTTAATCCAAACATTCCAAACATTGCTAATTTAAAAACATTTATCAGAGTTCATCCCAAAATCTCATATTGCAAAAAACACGGGTGTGTGCACTACGATCCAGCTGGGCCCTTCCTTTCCAAACCGATGATACCTGAAATCATAAACAAAACAATAAGCACGAAGCTTAGTGAGTTCCCCAGAGCATACCCCCACACAATCCACATAATTACATAATCCATATTAGCTATATAAGTTACATAACAACAAAAGCCATGCTTACGACATATAGGGATGCAAGCTAAACATGGTCTTTACTACCATGACAGATCATGCAAGCTAAACATGCGAATATACTAGGAATCCATAGAAACCTTCTGAGGTCTTACACTAATGTCATGGGAACCCCCACATGGTCTCAATCTACTACCATGGGACCCCCCCTCGGGGTCTTCCATGCAAGAGTCATACCAACATTATGCATAATCAATCAACAATCCATATATCATAAAATGTGCCGGCCTTGGTGCCTTAGACCTATTGGTATGATGAGAAGACTCACCTCGAATACAAAATTTTCCCGAGTGAAATCCTTAGTTGCTGCCCCGCCAGCTTCCTGAGCTGTCACTTCTAATCACTATACCTAATTGGCAACCCTCAATCTATACATGGGGTAAAATGACCATTCTACCCCTGGCCTAGTATGATCCAAAATTAAAGCCCAAACCAAAAAACAATCCCAAAACTATGATGTCCATAATCCATCAATGGGCATAACTCGAGAAGACCCAATACCAAAAAGGCCTAAGATACTGAATGGTCAACCCTAGTAAACTCATGGTCAAAGTCAAAGTCAACAGTTAAGGTCAACAGTCCATGTTGACCCAACTCGTCGAGTGCATCTAGCAACTTGACGAGTTCCTTCAGTTGTTCAAAAAACCTGGGAAAAACATAATCTACTTGCCGAGTTCACTCAGTATACCAAAAACGGGAAAACCTAATCCAACTTGTCGAGTTGCTAGGGAAACTCGTTGTGTTTTCCCCTGTCTTAACATATTGATCCCTTTCAGTCGAATCTAAAGCCCCAAACTACAGATCCAATCCCTTAGGACTGAAATATCAAGTAAAGTTGCTAACTTTACGTGCATGCAAGGCCTCAAGAGGCTAAAACACTAAAACTAAGTTAATAGAAGGTTTAGGGCATGGAGGATGGCCAAAGCTTGATAAAGCTTGGATCTTTAGGCCTAAGGAGGTGTAAGGTGTCCAGATTTTAATTCACAACTTCAAATCATGCTCAACTCCGAAAATGGTTCCAAAATGGGCTAAAACTGCACTAAACTTACATGAGAGAACATTTAAGAAACAATAAGTCAAGGCAGAGACTTTTTACCTCGAAATGCTTGCTAACACAAGGTAGATGTCAGATCTATAGCCCCCTCCTCACTTCAATCTCTTCAATCTTCAAGTTTCCTTCCAAAGAGCACACTATTCACTCTCTAAAGCTCTCTCTCTCTCTCTCTCACACACACACACACACTAAAGAAGGCACTAAAGCACGACTAGGGTTTCTCTCTGGACATTAAGGATAACGAGGAAGGCCACAAATGAGCCATAAGTTCTTTAAATAGGGTACAAAACCCTGATAATTAGGGTTTTCCTTTACATCATCTACTCATTGAGTTGGGGCCTTGCAACTTGTCGAGCAGACACTAAGTCCCGCGTCCAATGTCGATATCTACTCGTCGAGTCCCAGTGCAAAACCCTAAAAACTTGAAAAATAACTGATACCAGGAACAAGCGTTACACCTCTTTCTCTCTCTATATTCTTTAGCCTGAAAGAAAAATCAATCTCACCTAGAAATCGAATTTATTTATGGTTTCGGGGAGTCTTGATCTAAAGAAATCAATTTCAATTTTGGTTATGTGGATTAATTTTGATTCTGGTTACAAGGGTTTTAATTTATATGGTTTATGAATTTTGCTTTTCATTTAGGGTTCATGATTTTGCTTTTCATTTTGATTTCCGGTATCAATTTTCCAATGAGTGTAGCAATGGTTTGGATGGTGGCGGTGTTTTGCAGGGTTGCAATGGGGGGTTTTAAACAGGTTAAGTAATGGTGTTGCATGGTTGCGGTCATGGTTTCCGATTTTAGTTTTGTGTTTCATTTGATTTATGCAAAATTTAGCTTTGGTTATTCATTTTCTGATGAGGATTGTGATGGGTGTGCGGTGGTGCAAGTGATCGATGAGGTAGGTAGTGATGTTCTAGGTTGCTAGAAGAGAAATGGGAAAGGGACGGTCGGTCCTTTTTTTCTTTTGTAAAAAATGATAAATGAATAATGAAAAAAATAAAAAATAAATATATAAGGGTATTAGTGTCATTGTACTTCTTTTAAGGACTAAATCCGTAACAAAATAGAACCATAGAGATGGTCTGAGAGCAAAAAAAGGGCGTACATACCTGGATAGACTTTGGGCAGTTTTTTGGGCCTTGAGTCATTTTGGCTTTGGGCCTTGCTTTGTTGGGCCAACTATAGGAAGGGTAAAATAGTATTTTACCCATTGTAATGGGGAGATATGAATTGGAGCTAGAATTGCGGGAAACTGTCCTAATTATTGAATAAGCGTAATTTGGATGTGTTCAGTGTGAGGAACTCGGTATCAGTCTTTATGACTCTTGCATTTGTGTGATGGGTTGGGCCCAAGGGCATGCATGTAGGTTTGGGCCCAATTTCATGAGAGGGTTGGGCCCATTATTCTAGCATGGGCTACGCTCATTGTGTAACGGGCTAGGCCTATTTGTATGTTGGGTTGGGCCCAATGAGTAGGATGAGCTAGACCCATTATTATGGGTTTAACCCAATGTGCGAGCTAGGCCCATTGATATGTATGATATGTGGTATTTTGGGGGAACTCATTAAGCTTTGTGCTTACGGTTTATGTTTATAGTTTCAGGTACTTCCGGTTCGAAAGGGAAGGGTCCGATGTGACTGCACAACATTCCCTAGATTTTATTCCGCATTGCTAATTTTTACTCTCTTGATTAAATGTTATTTTTATCATGAATGGTTTTGAGAACAATTTGTTATATGAATTATTGTTTTAAAAATGAAAATTTTACCTTAGATTTTTGGGACGTTAAAGTTAAGGACAAAACACGTAATTTTAACTAAATCATAATGACGATTTTAGTAATTTACTCATTATTTTATCCAACACAATATACAACATAAGGGTAATATGGTCTTTTTTCATTATTCACCACAGTCACTGAAAGATATAATCAAACAACATAGTTTCAATGGGATATGTACTCAGTCAGAAGTTCTAACTTAGTCAACATTAAACTCAGTCAACAACAATCAAATAACCTTTTTGAGAATACAGAACAACGAAATATTGCCATCCAAACAACATCATTACCATTCATAGCTATCAAACAACCTTTTTGAGAATCACATATGTTTTCTATTTTAGATAGGATATCAACCTCTTGATAATACCTTACTCGAATTCCAAAATTTAACACACACGTACCTTACCTTACCCTCCTATTCCACGATTCCACGACGGTATGTACATGACTCATGGAGTCGACTCATGGAGTCGACTCAGTGTAATAAACTATGAATCATCCACTCACGTCACATGATAAAACTAATATGCACCACAAAATAAAATTGATGTTCGCCACAACATAAAGTTGTTATTCAATGCCTCCGAGGATTCTTAACCAATAGTATTTCACATACCATCAACCATAGCTTCTGGTTATTACTACCTACTTACACAACAACTAACACTCGTCAAGGGTAGACTACGATTACTCTCATCATCTATCGACTCTTGGGATACGATAATGAATAGCGATCCTGACAATTTCTAACCGACACCTTCGCTTTTAATCGTCCTTATAACATCGTTCTTGTAAATCAACATTACCACAATACCCTTGATAGATAAAAAGTGGGCAATTGAACTGCACTCGAGGTAGACACAATGACATTATTGTGTCCAAAGTAAACATCTAGTACGTCTAAGTGGTTGTTATACAATCTTAGTTGTGTTAATATATAATGACTTTAAGATACACTTGTTACTTTGATGAATGTTTATTTAGATTCTAATTTATATTTATTTACCGAAATTTATAGTTACTATTCTTATCCAATCCACGATGTTACATTAAGAGAGGTGATCATATACTAAAATATTAGATGGGAAAGCGTAGAAATCGTAATTATATACATATGGAGCTTAAGGTGACAATAAAACATCAAACCAAGGTGAGTTGCATGTTCGATTTTGCAGAATCTATGATATACATGAATGCTAAATGTTCAAGGTCTGCATAGTATCGTATCATGAACCGTTTAACATCCAAGTTCTATTAAATCGGTAAGAGGATTAAACTTTAAAACAAAAAAGCTATCTACTGCAGTATGATGAGAAAATTGGGATTTCATTACCAATACATTCATACATAATAAGATTAAAGAAGGCACTCGATGTGTTATCTATAATAAGATCAAAGAAGACTCGTCATATGTTATGAACCACAATACAACATTCTGAAAAACTTTCCCTTCCATTTATTCTCCCATCCGAATTATACATCGAAGACCTTCACCTTTAAGCATCAAATCAAAAGCCTTATTGATCTCAGAAAAAGGCACTTCATGTGTTATGAACTTCTCCAACTCAAGTTCCTGCACAAAATCATATCAACCAAACACTAGTTAGATTTCAATTCATCATTCTATTATAATTCAACTTTGAAGCTATAAAACGGGTTACCTTATTCATATACTTTTCAACCACAGAAGGAATATCTGATCGAGGTTTATAGTTTCCAAAAAAGGTTCCCTTCAGAGTCCTTTCGTTCAACAGATTCAATGGACTTGTCTTGAAAACAGCATCTTTATGTGGAACACCCACAAGAACAGCAACACCCCAACCCTGTAAAATTTTCAATGTTTGTTATTGTGTAATTAAACATGAATCATTAATTCATTATATGAGTGAGAGATGAATTGATTAAATTCATACATCATGAACACATTCGAAGGCAGATATCATAGCATCAATATGACCCGTGCATTCAACACTCCTGTCAACTCCTCCATTTGTCATCTCTGCAATCACTTCTTGTACTGGTTTCGTGTGATCTTTTGGGTTCACAAACTCTGTCACCCCAAATTTCTTTGCTGTTGAAGCCAAAAAAATTTACATTAGATTCATCAATCATATCATATGTCTAGTTTTTATTTACAATTTCATGCAGCAAAATCTTACCAAGCTCAAATCTGTTGGCATTGAGATCAACTCCAATGATCCTTGAAGCCCCTGAAATTCTTGCACCTTCAGCAGCCTGATCACAAACAAGAATCATTAGCTTTTTATTTTTTGGCCATGAATGAGCCTTTTTTGAGAAAGTTAAAAGTTCCATAAAACTCACAGCAAGCCCCACAGCTCCTAATCCAAAAATGGCGACTGATGAGCCTTTTTTAGGTTTTGCAACGTTAAGAGTAGCACCAAGACCTGAAGACACGAAGATTATTTAGGTTAAGAAAATACCCATTAGAATTGTAATCGGAGAATGTTGATTATAATTTGTTTTTCTACCTGTTGAGATCCCACAACTGAGGACACAGACTTTGTCAAGAGGAGCAAGAGGGTTGATTTTGGCAAGACAGCCGACATGAACGACTGTGTATTCACTGAAAGTTGAAGTTCCGACGAAATGGAAAATGGGTTTTCCGTTTATGGAAAATCGAGATTTTTGATCGTGAATCATGACTCCTCTATCGGTGTTGATTCTCAAAAGGTCACACATGTTGCTCTCTTCCGACTTACAGTGAGCACATTCTTTGCATTCTCCGGTGAAAACAGGGAGAACATGATCTCCGGGCTGAAGATCAGTCACTCCTTCCCCAACACTCTCCACGACCCTGTTCACGTCACTTAAATTGATCAGATTTTTTATCCGATTACAAACCCTTTTCTATTTAATACAAGAATAAAACTTACCCTCCAGCTTCATGTCCTAAAATTCGGGGAAACACGGGATTCTGACCCTGAAAAGTTCATAGGAAGGAAACGAAGATTCAGGATTTGAGTTTTTGACAGAGATTTAAGTAAAAGGGCCAGTAGATTGGTTACCTTGGCTTCCCAAAAGTAAACATCGGTGTGGCACAGGGAGGTGAACAGGATTTTGATTCGAACTTCCATTTTTTCGGGTGGCGCCACCTCCACTTCTTCAATCACTAGTGGCTTTCCGGCTTCCCATGCTACCGCCGCTGTCACATTTACACTCATCATCAAGCACCGTACCAAACTTTTTCTTCTTGATAGGGAAATCACAAAAGAAAAATGAAATGCTTACCTTTGCATCGAATCACCTGGTTAGTGCTCGACATTTAATCTTCTTGTTATCTGATCGCTGAAACAGAGAATTAAGTTTGCTAATTGCTTGATATGAAGGAATAATCTGAAAATTTGTGTATTTATAGGTCGAGGGAGTGAATATACCAAAACTGTAAACCGACCACCAGGTTTTGATTTGCCGGGTTTCCATCGATCAAGACGTTGACAAGTTAAAACCACCGTTTAACGAAAACAAGAAACCATAAAGCGCCACTGATGCGTGGTTTTCTTCTAAACAATACATAAATTGGGTCCACAGATATGTCTAAAAGTCAAAAAGACCCCAACAAAAGGAGGTTAAAACTTTGGCAAATTACACCATGAGGTTTTGGATAATTTGTTTGTTTGATCTTAATTTTTTTAACTCGTACTTATTATTCAGTTTTTCTTTAAGTTTATACCTAACATATCTTAATATATTTACTTTTTACAATTTTATTAATATTTTTAGTTACTACTTCAATTATCAAAACAACAACCTTATCTAACATCATCATCTCATCTTCCTTATTCAATGACCTAACCACCACCCCAGTGTTGTCATCACCAGCTACTACTAACAACCACGGATCACCACTTGCATCAAATCAAAATAAATCATGAAATCAAACAAATCAAAACCAAAACCTAAACTCAAAGCTAAAAACCCAATCAAAATAAAATAAAAATCATAACTCAAAACTAAAAATCGTACCTTATAATCAAATCAGAAGAATGAATGCAAGTTGTGGAAGATACAATTATACAATATTTCATTATTATTAACTTTGAAATAATAATTTTATACTAATTAGATATTAAACGTTGTATATGTTTTGAACATATGATAAGGTAGACACATATATACAAGTGCTATCTTATCATTAAATGTTATTCAACATGTTATTCATTTAAACATTTTTTCATGATTTTCCTTTCTTTTTGCTGATAAATAATAATATTCTTCTTCACAGACTTTCCAAGAAGTAGACCAGTCAATGGGGCGGGTTTGAAACGAATCATCATTGATCCAAACATTTTTAAAAAATTTAAAAATATGACCCGCCCCACTCCAATAATAACCCTCACGATTTTGAATAATCGAATTCATATCCGTATCTACCGAATCAACGAATATCTAACCCATTAACCCGACCATTTTATAATATTAAATTTCACAATTTTGATGCATGTCACGAAGTAATATTTATCAAAAAATATAAAATATCTACGTAAACAAATATACATTACTTAATACTCAAAATCCAATACAATAAAATTTTCATTTTATTTAGACATAGACTTACATACTTTTTTGTTATATATATATATATATATATATATATATATATATATATATATATATATATATATATATATATATATATATATATATATATATGAGACGGATTATAAGTGGAGGGAATCGATAATGATCCATATCCAACCCATTTAATAAAAGGGTAAATGGGTATGGGTTGTAAACCGATAAACGAATCAAAAATTACAATCAAAACCCGTAAAGTTCTTACATGTTTGGAGCGAATCAGGGTTAAAACCCGCTCCATGGACAGATCTACCAAAAAGTTAAGAGGTAGAGTAAAATGAAAACGAGTCGAATGAGAGAAATGGTCATGGAATGAAGGTTTGAATTAGAAGATATATGTTTCAATACTCATATTGAACCTGATCTTAGTAGAATTATTGATAAATCCAATGCAATGATTGATTATGGTAAGTGGTATATAATTTTGGTGGATCCTAGTGAACTTTTGGCGAGCATTGAAGGACATATTGGTAAAGTAAAGGTTGAAGCTGTGAGTCAAAAGGAAATCATGGACAAAATAGAAGGGTGCCTTTCTGCTTGTGAAGAGGAAAATTAGAATGAAAATTATAATCTGGTAATGGTCCTTGCCTTTTTATATTGTTATATGAGTTTTAAGTATAAAATTTGAAAAATAAAACAACATATGAATTTTTATGACGTTCTAGCTTTATTAAAACAAAACCCATATGTAAGATTTTTATTATGTTTTTGTATTTTGTATGATAATTTATATTTGGATTTTGTAAGACAAATTGTATTTGAGATTTAAATGATGTATGTTTAATTTGGATTTCGTATGATAATTTGTATTTGGAATTAAAATGATGCATGTTTAGTTTATATTTTATATGAGAGTTTGTATTTTTATTATTCTTTTAGAGTAAATTCCTTATGGTTTCTAGTTAGAATTATGCGTTTCGTTCCTAACTTTGTTCTTTGCACTCATACAATCCTTTTGGTTTGGTTTTATTATGTTTTTCACCCCTGATAGATATAAAATGACCTTATTGCCATTATATATATATATATATATATATATATATATATATATATATATATATATATATATATGTTTTTAGAATTGTTTTCATTACATTTTAACTATTTATAAGTTATAGAAAAAGTAAAAAAGGGGTATATCCCACCCCCACCCTATACTGCTATACATACATCTTCTTCGTCTCTTCCCTCGTTTGATTTTATTCTCATCGGAGCTCCACCACCAAAAAAAAATATGTTGCCCATCCGATAGCCCATCACTACCCCTTTGCCACCCATAATATGGGCATCCATTTCTCTCATGAAATACACTTCTCTGCAGATCGCCACCATTACCATTGACTACCCACGGATGCTCAAATCTACAAACAAATGTAGGATTTTTCGTCTCATACTGGAATATGATATGTCTCCTGTTGAAATCGATTCAATCCACAACTGTGGTTGCTGGCCAACCTGACCCGTCTTGTGGGTTCTCAACCATAAATACAAACCCTCTTGTAACGACCTAAAAATTTAGGGTAAAAGTTTCATTTTCATTTTAATCAAAACACCGATACCATTTAACCCAAACATTTCTACTTTAAAAATATTTATCAGAGTTCATCCCAAAATCTCACATTGTGGAAAACACATGTGTGTGCGCTACGATCCAAGCGGGCCCTTCCTTTCCAAAATGATGATACCTGAAATCATAAACAAAATTTTAAGCACGAAGCTTAGTGAGTTCTCCAGAGCATACCTCACACAATCCACATAATCACATAATCCATATTAGCTATATAAGCTACATAACCATATAAGCTATGCTTACAACATATAGGGATGCCATGGAAGCACTCCAAGGTCTTACACCTAGTGTTACTGGAACCGCCATGTTGTCTTAACTACCTTCCATGGGAACCCCCACATGGTCTTCCTGCCATGGGAACCACCACATGGTCTTTATTACCAAGAAATTTCATGCAAGCTAAACATGCAAATATACTAGCATGCCATGGAAACCTTCTGAAGTCTTACACCAATGCCATGGGAACCCCCCACATGGTCTCAATCTACTACCACGGGAACCCCTGGGGTCTTCCATGCAAGAGTCATACCAACATGATGCATAATCAATTAACAATCCATGTATCATAAAATGTGTCGGTCTTGGTGCCTTAGATCCATTGGTATGCTGAGAAGACTCACCTCGAATGCAGAATCTTCCCGAATGAAATCTTTAGTTGTTGCCCCGCCAGCTTCCCGAGCCGCCACTTCTAATCAATATACACAATTAGCAATTGGGTTCCATACTATAACCCTCAATCTATACATGGGGTAAAATAACCATTCTACCCCTGGCCCAATATGATCCAAAATTAAGGCCCAAACCCAAACAAAAACCTAACACTATAAGGTCAATAATCCATCAATGGGCATAACTCGAGAAGACCCAATACCAAAAAGGCCTAAGATGCTGAATGGTCAACCCTAGTCAAATCGTGGTCAAAGTCAACAGTCAACAGTCAAGGTCAACAGTCCATGTTGACCCAACTTGTCGAGTGCATCTAGCAACTCATCGAGTTCCTTTAGTTGTTCAGAAAACCTGGGAAAAACATAACCAAATCGTCGAGTTATCTTACCAACTCGTCGAGTTCACTTGGTATACCGAAAACGGAATACCCAATCTAATTCGTCGAGTTACCAGGGAAACTCGTCGAGTTTTCCCCCTGTGTTAACATATTGAGCCCTTTTAGTCGAATCTAAAGCCCCAAACTACATATCCAGTCCCTTAGGACCGAAATATCACATAAAGTTGCTAACTTTACGTGCATGTAAGGCCTCAAGAGGCTAAAACACTAAAATTAAGCTTAATAGAAGGTTTAGGGCATGAAGGATGGCTAAATCTTGATAAAGCTTGAATCTTTGGGCCCAAGGAGGTCTAAGGTGTCTAGATCAGAAGTCACAACTTCAAATCATGCTCGACTCCGAAAATGGTTCCAAATTGGGCTAAAAATGCACTAAACTTCCATGGGAGAAGATCTAAGAAACAATAAGTTAAGGTAAAGACTTTTTACCTCAAAATGTTGCTAACACAGGGTAGATGTCGGATCTATATCCCCCTCCTCACTTAAATCTCTTCAATCTTCAAGTTTCCTTCCAAAGAGCACAAGATTCAATTTCCAAAGCTCACACACACACACACACACTCAAAAAGGCACTAAATCACAGCTAGGGTTTTTCTCTGGACAGTAAGGATGATGAAGGAGGCCACAAATGATCCATATGTTCTTTTAATAGGGTAAAAAACCCTGAAAATTAGGGTTTTCCTTTACAACATCTACTCGTCGATTTGGAACCTTCCACCTCGTCGAGTAGACACTAAGACCCGCATCTAATATCTATCTCTACTTGTTGAGTTGGGCTCCTCAACTCATCAAGTCCCAGTGCTAAACCATAAATATTTGAAAAATAACTGATATCAGGAACAAGCGTTACAAATCTCCCCCAATTGCACTAAACTTCGTCCCCGAAGTCTGCTGATGCAAAGGTCTGGATAATGCTTCCTCATCTCATACTCCCGCTGCTGCTCACGCGCCATGCCCACGACTTCCATTACCTATTACAACCCGACTGATGTTTCCCACTGCACCTTCACTAATCTTACTACCTTACTACCTCATGGCCTGTATTTTCTGTTCGATAACTAACACTAACTTCCTCCTATGACCCGGACACTCCTTTTCCTAAATATCGAACACAACTGAGTCATTGTCCAAACACTTCTGTGGCTGAAACATAGTAGTCAATTGAAGGGTTTTGAGCATCTTAACACTCCTAAGGTGTACATGCAACCCTAGAAACCTTGGTTCTATGTTTGACTAAGATACATGCAAATTTGATTTTCCAAGGTTCTTAACCTGTCTAGCATAGCATGAAGAACTTTTAAACATAAATGCTAGAAGAAGAACATACCTTTTGTTGTTTGGATTCCTTGAGAACCTTATAAGCCTAGCACCTCAAGTGTGATGCCTGAAATGTCTCACACAGTACCACAACACTTGGAATAACCTTGAGAGTTCACTAACACCTCAAAATCGGCTAACCCTCTTTTTCTTGTACAAGTAGTACCAATTTTCTAGTCTAGGGGTCTTTATATAGTTGTGGCACAAGTAGGGTTACACCATGTAAACCCTAATTGTCATGGTTTTCCATATTCCATGATCCATGGGTTTGTAACCTCCATGGACTATTCATGGAGCACCTTATGCGTTTTAACCCAATCCATACAAACCATGGATCATAAGCCCACTATACAAGAATAGATGATTTGCACAATCAACCCTATATCTTTAATTAGTCTCTTTTTGATCACTTAATTAATTCCAAATTAATTCTTTGATCAATACTAATTAAATAATGTTATTAATATATTAGAACGTATAATATATTAATAATCCTTAAGTGTCCTTTCTCTCATTTAGTCTATCCAAATGTTGCAATGCCATGCAACCCAAATGGACCATGCTAATCGGGTCAAGTACATTCCAGAAATAGTTATGAACTTGGACACCTAATCCAACAGTCTCCCACTTGGATAATTCTAATAACTATAACTACAAGAATGACTTCAGGAACTGATCAACAATCGTAACTCTTTCAAGGTCTCGCGGAACTAAGATGATGATGATGATACTCCATTTAAGATAAGTGATCATATAATCCTTTGTTTTAGATATCATGCGGACAAATACATGGAACAATGTCTTACTTATTGTCCATCAGTTTGTTTCTCGACTTCTGATTTGTTTGAAAAAGAACTTTATTGAACACATCAACTTTGTTCTGATCGGTCCCGGTACATGGGTCAACACAAAATCATAGAGGGGCCTAGATATTGCTTCTAATCCAAGAAGGAACATATAAACTTCGACTAATATGCTTGTTCTACTATTTGTTGAATCATACACAAAGGCATGTTTTATAACATCGAGTTACCATTGCGTTTTCGTACAATTAATGTATAACCAACTCATAGGCAACAAGTCATATCTCTAGGTTTGAATACTTATATGATATTACCATCTCACGATCACTCGAGATAAATTCCATGAAGTGATACCACTGAGCATGGGTTGAATCCAATACTCATAACTTATAAGCACTCTTGAGTGTTGTAGCAACACTTTGCAATGTCCAACATCTTAGACCTCTACAACCGACTACATGACAGTCTTGATACATATCTACTTGCAACATATGACCGATTGTGGAGAATTTGAATAATATTAAATACAAATATTCTGGAAGTCAAAACATGCAAAATGAAACGATAGTAAACGATTGACAAAAGATAGCAACACTTTACTCATAAATAAACAACAACTTTTATTCATCATCAAATGTCAAATACACTTTACACATTTCAAAGCTATCTAACTACTAAAACTAATATCATGCGCCTCGCATGCTGGAGATGCTTAACCCTACCCAGTCCCTTCGTGAGGGGATCTGTCGGGTTCTCATCCGATGATACCCTCTTTGCCACGAGGAGTCCTTCTTCTATTTAATGACTGATGAAATGGTATTGTCTGTCGATGTGTCTGGATCTCCCGTGATCCCTTGGTTCCTTGGCTAAGGCAACTGCACTTTCACTATCACAGAAAATCTATATAGGCTCCTTTATAGCTGGTACAACTCCAAGGTCTCCAATGAAGTTCTTTACCCATATATCCTCCTTTGCTGCCTCACTTGCCGCTATATACTCTGATTCACAAGTTGAATCAGCCATTATCTCTTGCTTGGAACTTTTCCAAGAAATTGCTCCTCCGTTTAAGGTAAAGACCCAAACTGACTGAGAGCGGAAATTATCCCTATCAGTCTGAAAGCTAGCATCAATGTACCCTAGTACTCTCAGGTCCTCACCCCACCGAGGGTAAGGACCCAGTCCTTAGTCCTCCGCAGGTATTTGAGAATGTTCTTTACCGCAGTCTAGTGAGCCTTGCCAGGGTTCCCTTGATATCTACTGACCATGCTCAATGCAAAGGCCAAATATGGATGAGTACAAGTCATAGCATATAATATCGAGCCTACAACGGAAGAAAACGATACTCGACTCATATCTGCTATCTCAGCCTCTGTACTCGGGCTCTGAGTCTTACTCAGTCTGGCGTTACTACGGATCGGTGTAACGCCTGTGTTTCTAGGCTTGCCATTTTTAGCAATGTAATGGTCTAGGTTATCCTTTGTAACCCGTTTTGAAATAATAAGATTGTATTATTTGAGTATTATGTGTTTTGTGCTTAATTGCTTAATTATGTGGTTTGATTAATTAAGAATAAAAATAAGCGTCAAAATTTAAGTGTAAAATAAACTTGATATCTTTAGATAATGTTGTAGTAGTTGAAACAAGGTTTCCGAAGATATAAAGAATGCCGAAATCCGAGTTAAAACGAGGAAGTTATGACCTGTCGAAGTTTCGCGACAGAACCGGCACGACACAGCGCGACGTAAAAAGTGAATTTATGTTAAAGAGATATTTAGCCTTAGTGATCTAAACGAGAATCGAAGATCTCGTTGTTAGTATCAAAGCGATAAAAAGTTAGGCGAGAACGGACGTCGGACGAAGAAGTTATGAATTTATAACGAAATTTTCTGTCCCGGCCTATTAAAAATAAATAATAAAAATAAATTCAAAATTAGCCGACGGAGTCTAAACGAAAGTTGTAGATCGTAGTCTCACCTTTCCGTGGATATAAAGAACATCGAAAACGGAGTTCGTATGAAGAAGATATGAATTTCCGAAGTTTATTAAATAATTTGTATTTATTTTTAAATCAAAATTCGGAAGCCTTATCCGAAGGCGAGTCATCGGTCCGATCCGACTTACGCGCCGCGTAAGTGAGTACGCCCCGCGTACTCCGAAAGTGTCGACATCGCAGCAAGTGGATTCGGATACGTAAGCGATGACGTTTCTGAGGCACGTACGCCTCGCGTACGCACGTACGCCCCGCGTACGAGAGGCTTCCAGCCCCTATAAAAGGCATGCGAGGGCAGCCGGCCAATTTGCTAATTTCCTCTCGTTTTTGTGCTGAAGCTCTGTGGTTTTACCCCCGAAGCCATCCCGAAGCCCCGGTAATATTCCCGAGTCCCGAAGCGAGTCCCGAGATCCCGAAGATCCCGAGAAGTGCGGTTTCCGAGCCGAAGCTCTGCCCGCGAGAAGTTTGATTTTTGTGGAGATCTTCCAGATCTGCGGAGGATTACTACTTTTGCGAGTCGTAGTGTTGTCCGATCATCTTCTGATCAAGTGAGTGTATACTACCTTTCATAAACGCAATAATAATACAACTATGGTTTGAGTGTATTAAGTTTATCGTCGTTTATACATGCGAAGGCGTTGTTACTTTCTCCTAACGTATAACTATAAAGTATTTTATACGAGATACGTGTTATGTGTATATTTTGTTGTTATGTGTGTGAATGTATATTCACTTTCTTCTATCTTACAGATATGATTATTTCTATATGAAATACGTGTTATGTGTGTGTGCCTCATCTGCTATATGGAAAAGGTATTGATCAAGCATGCTATACAGGTTTTGAAAATATGTATAAAAATGTATATTTTTATCTACTAATATGTTGGGTAGAACATGGGTAGATAGTTGGTGTGTAATAAACAGATGAGAGGCCTCGTTGTTGTTTGATCCAGTCATCTAGCGGAATTTAGATGACGACCACGGACTTTTCTAGATAGTCATGTGGAACGCTAGCAGGCTCATAACCTGTAGGTGTTAATGAACTTGGGTGTTCATTCGCTGTATTCCATCCCCCTCATGGTTTCCTTATTTGACTTATATTGCTGAGGAAACCCCGCAGCATGTGTTGTCACCCCGATGAAAATATTCTTAGATTAGGTCCCTTGTGTTAGTTATTTTAGGGACGTAAAGTGAGAATAACGGGAATGGGTAACTGGGTTATTGTTGGTTGATAATAATTAATTTAATTATTTATTGTGGGTCGAAAACCCTATATGCTCACCAGGCTCATAAGCCTGACCCACTCAGTTTTATTTGTATTACAGGAAGTGGCGCAAGGGCGTAAGATGGATGAACCATCAAGTTGTTTTGTTTACAAGTCTGTATATGTAAATATTTGTTGAATGACTTGTAATGTTATCGTTTATGCTTGTTGGTCTGTATCGGAACATGACACCCCGGGTTTTGATTATATAATGAAAAATACATTTCTTTTATGAAATGCTTTGGTAAACATTGTTTTATCATGTTTTGTTTTGGGGA
The DNA here is from genome assembly GCF_052625555.1 of Lactuca saligna. Lineage (NCBI taxonomy): Eukaryota > Viridiplantae > Streptophyta > Magnoliopsida > Asterales > Asteraceae > Lactuca > Lactuca saligna. Next base: position 153,835,343 of record NC_136422.1, read on the forward strand.
ACAAATTCCGCAACTCTTTCAAATCAAAAGGATTTACTCTAAAAATATTTAAAAGCATAAATGAAAATCAGTCTCTTCTGGCCGAGATTTTGGGGATGTCACAGTTGGTATCAGAGCATTAGTTTAAGCGAACTAGGAATTTTTAGGATTTCTAGACTTAAACTTAGAATGCTAAGTGGAATTTTGAGATGTGTGTCTGTTATGTTTTAGACACGAGCACTAGTTTATTTTAGGAAAGTTGCCTAAAATGCTTTATGTGCTAAATGTTATATGTTGCCATATATGATATTATTTGTTCAGGTCTATGGTCTGTTGTCGACCGGATCTAGAAACTTTATGTGTGTAGGATTCTAAACGTAAGTCTACGATATTAGAACTAGCATGTAAACGTTTCGGAGTGATAAGGATGATTTGAATATCTATCGTGAATAAGGATCTAATTTCACCTTATTCGGTGTGTAGATCAAAAATGGTGAGAACAAGAAGTGGAGTTGGAAATGCTGATGAAAACAGGAATCAACCACCAGTGATTGAACAAAGACCTGCTGTAGCAGCAGCACCTGAGCCAATAACCATGGCTGGTGTGCAATTGATGATTCAGACGATGTTGGATCGTCAAATGAATGAAACTAGACGGTTGCTTCAACAAAATCGTGAAGAACTGTCAATTCGTGTGGAAGAGCCTGAATTAAATGAAGGGCACTCGGAAGGTGGAAACTTTAGTGGGTCTGTTGGTCAAGCCAACCCGCCGATAGTTAGGCAAGATAACCGCGATGGAAGGAATGATGGAATGGGATGTAAGTACAAGGAATTTTTGACTTGCAAACCATCGACCTTCAATGGAAAGGAGGATCCGATTGGGGTTATGGATTGGATCTCCGAAATGGAGCTAGCCTTCATGACGTGTGGCTGCAGAGGTAAGTTGCAAACTATCTATGCCGTGCGTCAATTATGAGGTGGAACCATTCATTGGTGGAACACTCTAGGGAAAACTTTGAGCCCTAATGAGCCACTGCAATTGTCATGGGCAGAGTTCTTGGTGCAATTGAAGCGCAAGTTCTGCTCGGCTCAAAATCTGTTGGAGTTGGAGAACAAGTTCCTGACATTGACTAAAGGCAGCATGTCAGTTGATGAATACACCAATAACTTCACCGATAAGATGGAGTTTGCCTTGCGTATCGTTCCAAACGAGCTGACGAAGGTGGATCGGTATGCAAAGGGACTTCCATGGGAGTACGAGGTGCCAGTACGTCAGGCACTTACTCTAGAGGCAGCTATCTGGGCTGCCAACAAGGTTGAGGTTGGTGAGAAGAGGAAGTTTGAGGGAACATCTGGTTCCGGTAAGAAAAGTAAATTTTCGAAATCTGATTCGAAAAGGTTTGGTGGGGGAAAAGGAGGAGAAGCGAAGTGGTGTGATAAGTGTAAGAAAAAGCACTTCGGGAAATGTAGCGAGGATGTAACTTTCTACAACTGTGGAAAGGTTGGACATTTTGCCAATGAATGTCCGAACAACCAAAGGATGTGTTTTGGGTGTAATGAAGAGGGGCACATTTTGAAAGACTGTCCGAAGAAGAAAGAGGCAGCTAAGCCCAACATTCCACCAAAGCCGAAGGCGAGAGCATTCCAGATGACACTGGAAGCTGCTAAGGATGAAGCTGATGTCGCTTCAGGTACCTTTCTCGTTAACAATTTGCCTGCCCAAATTTTATTTGATTCTGGAGCCAACTACTCCTTTATATCGCACGAATTTGGTAGAAAACTAGCTTTGCCTGTTGATAGACTAGATAATGCTTTATTAGTCGAAGTTGCTAGTGGCAAGTTTGTACCTGTTAGCCATCGTATGAAAAACATCTTAATCGACTTGAATGGGAATAAGTTCCGCAAAGAATTATTGCCCATTGAACTTAATGGTTTCGACATCATCTTGGGAATGGATTGGCTCAGCGCCAATGATGCCGAAATTTTATGCAAGAAGAAGATAGTTAAAGTAAACCCGCCTGGAAAAGATTCATTTATGGTGTATGGGGACAAACGCCGAGTGAATTCTGGAATCATTTCCCTAATGAAAGCCAGAAAGTGTTTGACCAAGGGATGTACATCATATTTAGCATTTGTGATTGATGCTAAGAAGGAGAAGAAGGTGATGCAGAGTATTCCTGTGGTGTGTGATTATCCGGAAGTATTTCCCGAAGATCTTCCTGGATTACCACCTGATAGACAAGTAGAGTTCAGAATAGACTTGTTACCAGGAACCACGCCAATAGCAAAAGCACCTTATCGATTAGCACCGACGGAGATGAAGGAGCTAATGATGCAACTTCAGGAGTTGTTGGACAAAGGTTTCATTAGACCTGGTTCATCACCCTGGGGAGCTCCGGTGTTATTCGTGAAGAAGAAAGATGGAAGTATGAGAATGTGCATCGATTACAGAGAGCTGAACAAGGCAACAATAAAGAATAGATATCCGTTGCCAAGGATTGATGACCTGTTTGATCAATTGCAAGGTTCGAGCTATTTCTCAAAGATCGATCTTAGGTCAGGATATCATCAGCTGAAAGTAAGAGAGCAGGATATAGAGAAGACTGCATTCAGAACTAGATATGGACACTACGAGTTCTTGGTTATGTCGTTTGGACTAACCAATGCTCCGGCAGCATTCATGGATTTAATGAATAGGAAAGCGGTTTTGACATCCATGTGCCATATTTCATAATCATGAAATGCATCAATGGTTAACATAACTCTAATAGACTTAATCTTCGCTACTGGTGAAAAGGTCTCACCATAATCAACTCCTGGAGTTTGAGAAAAACCTTTTGCAACCAGTCGTGCCTTATAAGTGTAAACATCCTTAGCCAACTTTTCATTAAACTCTAATAGACTTAATCTTCGCTACTGGTGAAAAGGTCTCACCAGAACTAGATATGGACACTACTGACAAAACCCTCTGGCTGACTCATGTAAACATCCTTAGCCAACTTTTCATTAAGGAAAGCGGTTTTGACATCCATTTGCCATATTTCATAATCATGAAATGCAGCAATGGTTAACATAACTCTAATAGACTTAATCTTCGCTACTGGTGAAAAGGTCTCACCATAATCAACTCCCGGAGTTTGAGAAAAACCTTTTGCAACCAGTCGTGCCTTATAAGTGTGTACCTTACCATCTATGCCGGTCTTCTTCTTGAAGATCCACTTTCACCCAACTATCTTACGACCTGGTACATTGTCAACCAAGTTCCAAACTTGATTGTCATACATGGATTGTATCTTGTCGTCCATAGCCTCTTTCCATTTAGCAACCTCAAGGCCTACCCTGGCTTTCGTGTAGCTGTTAGGTTCATCCAGAGTTACCAGTGTGCTATCATTGATAAGTGTATCACCTTCCGTAGTAATATAGAAACCATAGTAATGCTCAGGTGCATTCCTAACTCTCGTGGAATGTCTTAGAGGTACATACTCTTCTATCGGATCAACATGAGTTTCCTCCTCAGGTTGGTTTCTAGGGTTTGAGGTTCCTTCACCACTTGACTCTTGAAGTTCTTCAAGGCCAATTTTCCTCCCACTGTTTCCTTGGCTCATGAACTCTCTCTCACAAAATACTCCTCTCCTTGCTACAAAGACCACATTATCACTAGGTATGTAGAAGAGGTAACCAAAGGATCTCTGTGGGTAGCCGATGAAAATACACCTCTTACTTCGAGGTTCGAGCTTATCGTGAGAATTGCGCCTAACAAAAACCTCACAACCCCAAATCTTGATGTGGTTCAGATTAGGAACTTTTCCGGTCCACATCTCATAAGGTGTTTTGAAAACCTTCTCTGTAGGGACTAGATTAAGGATATGGGCGGCAATCTCTAAGGCTTACCCCCAGAATGAGATTGGTAGCGAAGCTCGACTCATCATGGAACGAACCATTTCCATCAAGGTTCGATTGCGCCTCTCAACCACACCATTAAGCTGTGATGTCCTGGGAGGTGTCAATTGTGAGATAATCCCACATTCCTTAAGATAGTCAAGGAACTCTGTACTAAGATACTCACCACCTCGATCGGATCGAAGCATCTTAGTGTTCCTGCCCAATTGATTCTCCACTTCCTGTTTGAACTCTTTGAATCTTTCAAAGGTCTCTGACTTATGCTTGATTAAGTAGACATATCCATATCTACTAAAATCATCAGTAAAAGTCACATAGAAGCGATTAACATCTCTTGTGGCGGTTCTGAAGGGTCCACACACATCTGTATGTATGAGGTCCAACAAACCCTCACCCCTAGCACATGTACCAGTGAAGGGTGACTTTGTCATTTTCCCATGCAAACAAGATTCACAACTATCATCTTATTTTAGGTCAAATGACTCCAAGACTCCATCCTTTTGGAGTTGGCCTATGCATTTCTTGCTTACATGTCCAAGTCGACAATGCCATAATGATGTTTTATCCAAACTAGTGGAAGAATCAATACACAACACATTATTTCTTAGGTTATCTACAACCGACACAGTTTCATGCACACCATCACAAGGTAATGCTTTAAAATAAAGAACATTATTAAAGAAAGTATTAATACCACCACTTTCATTATCAAACGGAAAGGTAAAACCTTTTTTGTATAAACCATGAAAGGAAATAATATTTCTCGCCATTTCAGACGAGTAACAACACTTATTAAAATATAACACTAATCCACTACTTAGCAACAAAGAATAAACTCCAATCTTGGTGACAGGTGAAGCTTTCCTATTCCTCGTGATCAAGTTTATCTTCCCATACTCCATATTCTCACTTCTTCTTAGTCCCTGCAAATCAGTACATATGTGAATACCACAACATGTATCAAGGACCCAAGAATTAAAATGGGGTGAATTATTAGACAATATAGTGTATATACCTGCATGGTTGGGTTTCACTTTCCCATCCTTCACATCCTGCTGGTACTTTGGGCAGTTTCGCTTCCAGTGCGACTTTTCATGGCAATAGAAGCATTCAGCCTCTTTAGGGTTAGCAGAAGGAGTAACGAAACCTTTCTTGATTCCACTTGAAGAGGAGCCATCAAGGGACTTTCCTTTGGTACCCTTCGAAGTGCTCTTCCTTTTCTTTCCTTTGCCTTGCCCAATTTCCAAGACAGGGGCCACGGTTGGAGTAGGAGTGGTAACAACCGATTTACTCTTAAGACCAATTTATGCGGTCTTCATGAGTCCTTGAAGTTTGTTGAGTGTAACTTCCTCCTTGTTCATGTGGTATGTCATACGGAATTGATCATAACACGAAGGTAAGGAGTGCAAAATGATGTCAATTGGCAACTCCTCGGGGAAGTTCACATTCAGTTTCAACAAACAGTCCACATACCTTTGCATTTTTTGCATGTCGCCCGTGATGGGTTCACCATCCTTCATCCGGGTTGTTATCATAGAGGATATGATTTCAAATTGCTCTTGACGAGCACTCTGATGATAGCGGTCCATCAAATCCTGGTGCATCTCAAAAGGATAGTAGTCCTCATGCATAGGACTTTTGGAGCTCGGCTGTCATTGTGGCTAACATGATACATGCCACTTTTGTAGAATCTTTCTCATGTGCCTAGTATTCAGCGATCTCCTCAGGAGTATCAGATGAATCAAGTTCCTTAAGCGCCTTGTCGAGGACATATTCCTTATCCTCATATTGAGTGACCATCATGTTGTTCCTGATCCAATCCATAAAGTTGGATCCATCAAAGATGACTCTCCCACAAAGTTTCATGAGAGAGAAGGAGCTGGTAGGGTTTGAGCCAGAAGCATCATTGTTGGAAGACATCTGAAAAGAAGAAAGACAAGTTTAGATTAGATATAAAAATAGTCCTTAATAAGACACCCAAATGTAATATTAAGGCTAAGACCCAACACAATATTTTATAACTTAGAAGAGGAATGTCGTAATCCAAGCTATAAAATATTTGAAGGTAGGTGAATGACTATTCACCAATTTCCACCATGAAAAAGGAAATAAATTATTAGGCTTTAATTGGTTTTGAAACTCCTAGATTCGTTGAGATTCATTGAACTTTTCAATAGCATGTTTCAATCTTGAGTGTGCCCTTCAGGTTTTGTGACTGGGATGCAGAGGATCACAAAGCAAGGTGTGAAGTAACCATGCAAATTACTTGATACCCTTAATGTTTATCACTCAATCAATGTGCCGGTTAACCACACGCGCTCCATCGACCTATGATAAACCTTTAGCCACCCTTCGCCTACCTTGTTAAGTCCAGGTTAGTGTGTCGGTTAACCACACACGCTCCACTAATGAATTAAACAAAGTGTAAAGTGTAATTTCATGGGTTAGCACCTTATTCACATTTTCCTAAAGTAACTAAGATTGGGAATTTATAAAAAAAAAATTATTTACTTTACATTCATCATACTTCTAATGAAGATTTAAAGTCCTTTTCCTCCCCATTTGGCTAATGACCCTCCACCGGTCAAGGAAGCGGTGGGTGAGAGTGGACACCCATTAAGCTGCCCTTTTATAGGCAGCAACCTTATATCCCCCTTATAGATCGGCTTCGTGAATGAGGCCTACTAACGGTAAAACGAATTGTTCTTATACATACATATATATATATATATATATATATATATATATATATATATATATATATATATATATATATATATATATATATATATATATTATTAAACTTATAATATTATAAAGTATAAGGGTTGAACTTTAACGTTTAAAATTCTAAGGGTTGGAACTAAAGTTTTTAAAGTGACTTTACATGTTCCAAAATGTGAGGGCAAGTTTTGTAACTTTCAAAGATTTTCATCTTTCATAACTTATGAGTTAATGGTTTATTAAAATGAGAGACTTTTCATTTTATGTAACATATGTGTTGCATAATGGACTTTAAAAGACTGACTTTTGGTAATCCATAACCTGAAAATAAGGGTTTTCCTTTATCACGTCTACTCGTCGATTTGGAGCCTTCCAACTCGTTGATTAGACACTAAGTCCCGCGTCTAATATCTATCTCTACTCGTTGAGTTGGGCTCCCCAACTCATCAAGTCCCAGTGCAAAAACATAAATACTTGGAAAATAACTAATACCAGGAACAAGCGTTACAAATCTCCCCCACTTGAACTAGACTTCGTCCCCAAGGCCTGCTGATGCAAAGGTCTGGATAATGCTTCCTCATCTTATACTCTCGCTACTGCTCACGCGCCATGCCCGCAACTTGCATTCCCTACTATAACCCGACTGATGTTTCCCACTGCACCTTCACTAATCTTACTACCTTACTACCTCATGGCCTGCATTTCCTGTTCGATAACTAACATTAACGTCCTCCTATGATATGGATGCTCCTTTGCCTGAATATCGAACACAACTGAGTTGTTGTCCAAACACTTTTGTGGCTGAAACATAGTAGGAAATTGAAGGGTTTTGAGCATTCTAACACTCCTAAGGTGTACATGCAACCCTAGAAACCTTGGATCTATGTTTGACTAAGATACATGCAAATTTGATTTTCCAAGGTTCTTAACCTATCTAACATAGCATGAAGAACTTTTAAACATAAATGCTAGAAGAAGAACATACCTTTTGTTGTTTGGATTCCTTGAGAGTCTTGTGAGCCTAGCACCTCAAGTATGATGCCTCAAATGTCTCACACAACACCACAACACTTGTAATAACCTTGAGAGAAGTTCACTAACACCTCAAAATCGGCTGGTTCTCTTTTTCTTATACACGTAGTACCAATTTTGCTAGTCTAGGGGTCTTTATATAGTTGTGGCACAAGTAGGGTTACACCATGTAAACCCTAATTTTCATGGCTTTCCATAGTCCATGATCCATGGGTTTGTAACCTCCATGGACTATCCATGGAGCACCTTATGAGTTTTAACCCAATCCATACAAACCATGGATCATAAGCCCACTATACAAGAATAGATGATTTACAGAATCAACCCCATATATTTAATTAGTCTCTTTTTGATCACTTAATTAATTCCAAATTAATTCTTTGATCAATACTAATTAAATAATATTATTAATATATTAGAACTTATAATATATTAATAATCCTTAAGTGTCCTTTCTCTCATTTAGTCTATCCAAATGTTGCAATGCCATGCAACCCAAATAGACCATGCTAATCGGGTCAAGCACATTCCAGAAATAGTTATGAACTTAGACACCTAATCAAACCACAATATGAATCAGTCTGAGATTCCATCGCAATCTTACATGATGCACCACTTGCCTATCGGGGCCAAATTCTGAAAAGACTCCCTATACTTGGCCTTTGACCATGCTTCCTGAATCGGGTGTCACTCCTTAGAGTGAAGCCTTGAGAACACTTCAACTATGACGAACACCGAGGGACACAACCGTCACCTTGATCATTTAATGGCCTTTCCAAAAGGCAATAGGACCCAACCACACTAGACTCTCTCCATTCCCGATTATCTCGGTGTTACCAACTGAATGAATTCACTTACCATAACCGGATGCCGAACGCCTTCATTCGGAATACCAGATTCCTGCCTAGTTGCTGAGTCGACTAGCAACCTCACACTTGCCCAGTGCGACGTCCGAAAGTGACCTCATCTAGCAATAAATGTCCTAGCTATACCGCTACTCATGGTTCCATCAATCCTTCTGATACATCCAACAATAATAGCCTGACAACTTGTCGCCACAGAATCTAATATGAAAAGTGACTGCTACTAGAACCACTGTAATCTTACATCGCGCCTGGTCTCCATCGCCCTATCTTTTCTTCACTTCAAGTACGATGTGGCTCTTTCATGGCTAAGACTAAATCAGAACATGTCACAATAACTCAGGTTTCCATCAACTAAGTGGACCCATTACCCTTGGACCTCGCAACTGTTTCCCTTGGCATATAGATACTCCCAAATCTCATCTCACTGAAACGAAATCCTCTATTGAACATGCGCGAATTCCATTTCGGGATCTTTCTTAAAGAGAAGTGATACTCAGCTCCTACCCCGAGTTCCACGAATCTGCATTTGCATAATACACCATTACTTTCGACATCCCTTATTTGACTGATAAATATATAGCCTTAGCCGATCCTCAAGGCTACCAGTCTCGCACCTGGTCCATCCACCAGGTTCCCAAGAGTTCAAGATTAGGACTACCCAACTGTAGCCCTACCACGTCATGTACAAATTATCCACATGATCCTGCAACTCAAGACCCAAACCCTTGACTCAACAGTCTTTACTAGTTCCATCCCAAATTCCTATAACCACCTGGGCTCGCCCACGGATAACTAATCAAACAATCATCTTCTGTCCTGATTCTAATTAATCTGTGGCTTTCCCATAACCTTTCGAACTGGCCTACCCTAGCCTAAATCTTCCAAAAGAATCTAAGAATGGTGCGGTTATCCTACAGTCTTACAACACTTCCCATGCTATTCGGCTTCTAGGGAATGCTATGGCTCTCCCGTAGTCTTACAACACTTCTCACACTATACGAATTCTAGTGAATGTTACGGCTCCCCCATAGTCTTACAACACTTTTGCCCTAACTGACCATTAGTGAATGCTACGACTCCCCCACAGTCTTACAACACTTTCACCATAACTGACCATAAGTGAGTGCTACGGCTCCCCTGTAGTCTTACAACACTTTCTCCTTAACTGGACGTTAGTGAATGCTACGGCTCCCCCGTAGTCTTACAACACCTTTACCCTAACTGACCATTATTGAATGGTATGGCTCCCCCATAGTCTTGCAACACTTTCACCCTAACTAACCATTAGTGAGTGAAGTGGCTCCTCCGTAGTCTTACAATACGTTCTCCCTAACTGACCATTAGTGAATGCTACGACTCCCCCGTAGTCATACAACACTTTCTCAAGGTTGAGCACCCACACAGTCTATCCTCCAAAACTAACCTCAATTACTGACTGGAACCCAACCTGGTCCCCTTCCTAAAAGTCCGCTATCTGACGTCAAGAAGACGCAATCCAAATGTTGGGGAGTTTCCCGAACTCCTATCCCGCAACATCCTATATTCAGTCAGCCCCTAAGGCCACTTTCCTTCCCCCGATGAGGATGTAAAATGAATCCTAGTTTCACACTCGTTTCTGTCCTGGATATCCGAACGGTCCTCCCCCACTTAGACTCAACTAAGTCTGCTCGGCATATGAAAATTGAAGGATTCCCAATCCTTCTTTTGTTCCAATGATGAATCTGTTGACGACCGATGCCTACCAAAAATAGTAACAACACAATTCCCGAAACCAGCTAACACTTCTAGAATCCCAACAATGCCAATCACTCCAGATGCTCAAACTGATATCACACTCAGATCTCGAAGTCCAAAGGTCAGATGCTCCAATCAAAAATTCACCAACAACTCTCACTTCCTTCGACAACCCCAAAAACCTTTACAAGCACAATTACTAAGGCTACTAAGTCCTAGTCATAATTCCCTCATACAAGCCCTTGAACCAACCCCAACTATACCCAAGATGGCATTCAAACACTGTGAAATTTGCATGGAAAAGGAGACGACCTCGTACTACTTCGCCAAAGATTCATGGTATGCAGGTGGCATATAACTCCTCTTGAATATATAACTCAACCACAAACAGAGATAACACCCCAACGATATGCTTACTCACACTAATGCAAGATAACAACAACAAAATACAAGTAAAGCTAGTAAGAAAGCAAAAATGTACATACCTTGTACCCTCGCCTGCTAAAGTTCTGATCTCCGCCGTCTGATACTGCGACATGTGGCCCGTCTCTGTTGGGTCTCCTGCCCCACCTTCTCGTCTGTCAGTGATCCTCACAATAGTCATAGTAGGCGCACCCCCCTCCTGACCTGATCATTTGAAAATCGACCTTATTGCAGCCCACCTGATCATAGTGAAAACATAACGAGCTTGCCCCCCGTGGACAATTCCTACTGACATGACCAACCTTGCCACACTCGTAGCGGCCCAATCCCTCGGAATGATAAACTCCAATATACAGTTCCCCGCACGTACTGAACGGGCTTCAATCCTGTCAGCCCCTCAGACTCCGTTTAGAAGTCATGGGTCTCCATCCGGGACCCTCCACTAATTGTACCTAAACTGATCCTCTCTTCTCGAGGTGCTCCAAATTGATCTCCCGCCCTCGAGCTCTGGGATTCATATTATCAAGGGTCTGGCACCCTGACACACTCACCAATTCGATTGTCAATGGCTGAACTGCAATAAATAGAGCAACAACTGCTCTAAATTAGGCTATAAACTATCCCCGAGACATAGTCTCCAATCCCAAAAGTGCCATAGAACGCACAATCAATCTGTTCCGCCTTATACAAAAGATCCAAAGTGAACTCAAAAACCTTGGCAGTCCCTCTACTAACTGGCTCACCAATGGATCCAGGACCAAACCCTGGTCCTTCCCACACGTACTTATCCTCGTTATGCAAAGCAATTATTCCTACGATCAAAGCATAACCAAGAATTCTCCTTCCCATAAGCTTCTCAGATTCTCCACGGCTCTTACCGATTCGAGTATGAATCATGTGCTTTCAGCAGTACGGGCCCAATACTACCTTCCACACATATCCATACTTTCCTCATCAATCCTCTTGAATCCTCTAAGTCACCTACTCCACTAATACACTAAATGTCTACTAAGAAGCAACCTAGTATCCACCGAAGCACCTCCTAGGTTCCCAACCTCACCAAACCGCCTCACTAAAATCACTGGAGCATATCCTAGGCTTTCCTAGGTTCCCAACCTCGCCCTGCCATCAGCTGCTAAAGAACTCCTCATAATGCCAGCCATCCACATCCTAAATATCATCATATTTACTTAGTAGCTTACTCCCATCATTTAAGAGTTCCACAAAGCACAAAGCAAGCAGCATTCGTGCAGAGGCACTCTAATCCACAAACTATCATAGAATATTTAGCCCACATAACCCAACTCATGTTATCCACATCGACCCTACTGTCGGCTGCCTTATGCATGCAAATTATACACAGAATAGGATCTAATAGATTATCTAATAATAGACTCTACCCTAGTATCACAACCAGACAAGGAATAGGAAATAAGGCCTAATCAATTATTCTAAGGCTGTAAGATCCTAACCGTATACAATTTTTATGTAACGACCCATTTTTCAATAGAAAATTTTAATTTTTATTAACCAAAATACTTTCCACAAACCATGAAATCCTAAATACAATTTCAAAATTCATATCAATTACAATTTTATTCCAAATCATGAGAGTGTCCCATAAAAACGTTTGAGAGAGAGTGCACGCCACGCCATCAAGCTTTGCCTTTGCCCTTAGGCTCGGATGTACCTAAAACAAATCCACAAACTATAAGCTAATGCTTAGTGAGTTCCCCAGGGCATACCCCACACACAATCCACATAACACATATCATATTAGCTATAGAAGCTACATATATCACATAAGCCATGCATACAAACATATAAGGATGTCATGGGCTCCCCATACATGCTCTTATACCAAAGTGCCATGGGCTCCCCCATGGTCTTTAAACAACAAGCCATGGGCTCTCACACATGGTCTTTCATTCGAATTGCATGGGCTCCCCACATGGTGTTTAACTATTAAGTCATGGGCTCCTCCACATGGTCTTGTCCAATTATGATGGGCCCCCCCATGGTCTTCCCTACAAGTATCATATAATCATTAGCATACCAATTAGAATATAGCTAACTATCATACCACATATCTCTACTACAACTAGTATACAACATATCATAAAATGGGTTGGCCTTGGTGCCTTAGATTCATTGGTATGGTGAGGAGACTCGCCTCTCGAATGTTGAACTGACAAGCTAAGATTAGATATATCCCACACACTGATCCAAGTCAACCGCCTCTAAATGGATGCTAACAACAAGTAGATGCTGGATCCAAAGCCTTCTCCTTTCTTCAATCTCCTCAACCTTCAAGTTTCCTTCTCAAAAGCACAAGTTCCACCCTCCAAGGCTCACACATACTCAAGGAAGCACCAAAATGCAACTAGGGTTTCTTTTTGGACTGGAATAGGTGTTACATTTTAAAGCATAAACTTAGCAGTTACCAATACCAATAGTCATTCTCATTCTAGCATGGCATCCAGTATCTCCAAGGCTACAAGCATCACATATCAGGCCAATCTATCGCTGACTACTCAGCATTAGCATGCCATTCTACCAGCTCATACAACATATAAAAGCATCTCTCCTACCCCTAACTAGGTTTCGATTCTCTGATTCATAAATAAAGTCATCACAAATAACATATACATGTATTCTGGGAAAACTTACTTGAGCTCGGCGGATTGTAAGCACCACAACCTTTTCTTATCTTAGCAAGTTTCTTTTCTCGAGAACATTTTTCTTTTGAAAATTTTACAGATCCTCAGTTTGATTTCAAACACACTGAAGAGTATGTCTAAATCCCTCAAACCAAGGCTCTGATACCAACTTGTAGCGACCCAAAACTTTAGGGTAAAAACTTCATTTTCATTATAATCAAAACACTGATACCATTTAATCCAAACATTCCAAACATTGCTAATTTAAAAACATTTATCAAAGTTCATCCCAAAATCTCATATTGCAGAAAACACGGGTGTGTGCACTACGATCCAGCTGGGCCCTTCCTTTCCAAACCGATAATACCTGAAATCATAAACAAAACAATAAGCACGAAGCTTAGTGAGTTCCCCAGAGCATACCCTCACACAATCCACATAATTACATAATCCATATTAGCTATATAAGCTACATAACCACAAAAGCCATGCTTACAACGTATAGGGATGCAAGCTAAACATGGTCTTTACTACCATGACAGATCATGCAAGCTAAACATGCGAATATACTAGGAATCCATAGAAACCTTATGAGGTCCTACACTAATGCCATGGGAACCCCCACATGGTCTCAATCTACTACCATGGGACCCCCCCTCGGGGTCTTCCATGCAAGAGTCATACCAACATTATGCATAATCAATCAACAATCCACATATCATAAAATGTGCCGGCCTTGGTGCCTTAGACCTATTGGTATGATGAGAAGACTTACCTAGAATACAAAATTTTCCCGAGTGAAATCCTTAGTTGCTGCCCCGCCAGCTTCCTGAGCCGTCACTTCCAATCACTATACCCAATTGGCAACCCTCAATGTATACATGGGGTAAAATGACCATTCTACCCCTAGCCTAGTATGATCCAAAATTAAAGCCCAAACCAAAAATAATCCCAAAACTATAATGTCCATAATCCATCAATGGGCATAACTCGAGAAGACCCAATACCAAAAAGGCCTAAGATACTAAATGGTCAACCCTAGTAAACTCATGGTCAAAGTCAAAATCAACAGTTAAGGTCAACAGTCCATGTTGACCCAACTCGTCGAGTGCATCTACCAACTCGACGAGTTCCTTCAGTTGTTCAGAAAACCGGGGAAAAACATAACCTACTTGCCGAGTTCACTCAATATACCAAAAACGAGAAAACCTAATCCAACTTGTCGAGTTGCTAGGGAAACTCGTTGTGTTTTCCCCTGTCTTAACATATTGATCCCTTTCAGTCGAATCTAAAGCCCCAAACTACAGATCCAATCCCTTAGGACTGAAATATCAAGTAAAGTTGCTAACTTTACGTGCATGCAAGGCCTCAAGAGGCTAAAACACTAAAACTAAGTTAATAGAAGGTTTAGGGCATGGAGGATGGCCAAAGCTTGATAAAGCTTGGATCTTTAGGCCTAAGGAGGTGTAAGGTGTCCAAATTTTAATTCACAACTTCAAATCATGCTCAACTCCGAAAATGGTTCCAAAATGGGCTAAAAATGCACTAAACTTACATGAGAGAACATCTAAGAAACAATAAGTCAAGGCAGAGACTTTTTACCTCGAAATGCTTGCTAACACAAGGTAGATGTCAGATCTATAGCCCCCTCCTCACTTCAATCTCTTCAATCTTCAAGTTTCCTTCCAAAGAGCACACTATTCACTCTCTAAAGCTCTCTCTCTCTCTCTCTTACACACACACACACTAAAGAAGGCACTAAAGCACGACTAGGGTTTCTCTCTGGACATTAAGGATAACGAGGAAGGCCACAAATGAGCCATAAGTTCTTTAAATAGGGTACAAAACCCTGATAATTAGGGTTTTCCTTTACATCATCTACTCATTGAGTTGGGGCCTTGCAACTTGTCGAGTAGACACTAAGTCCCGCGTCCAATATCGATATCTACTCGTCGAGTCCCAGTGCAAAACCCTAAAAACTTGAAAAATAACTGATACCAGGAACAAGCGTTACACCTCTTTCTCTCTCTATATTCTCTAGCATGAAAGAAAAATCAATCTCACCTAGAAATCGAATTTATTTCTGGTTTCGGGGAGTCTTGATCTAAAGAAATCAATTTCAATTTTGGTTATGTGGATTAATTTTGATTCTGGTTACAAGGGTTTTAATTTATATGGTTTATGAATTTTTCTTTTCATTTAGGGTTCATGATTTTGCTTTTCATTTTGATTTCCGGTATCAATTTTCCAATGAGTGTAGCAATGGTTTGGATGGTGGCGGTGTTTTGCAGGGTTGCAATGGGGGGTTTTAAACAGGTTAAGTAATGGTGTTGCATGGTTGCGGTCATGGTTTCCGATTTTAGTTTTGTGTTTCATTAACCCGACCATTTTATAATATTAAATTTCACAATTTTGATGCATGTCACGAAGTAATATTTATCAAAAAATATAAAATATCTACGTAAACAAATATACATTACTTAATACTCAAAATCCAATACAATAAAATTTTCATTTTATTTAGACATAGACTTACATACTTTTTGTTATTTATATATATATATATATATATATATATATATATATATATATATATATATATATATATATATATATATATATATATGAGACGGATTATAAGTGGAGGGAATCGATAATGAACCATATCCAACCCATTTAATAAAAGGGTAAATGGGTATGGGTTGTAAACCGATAAACGAATCAAAAATTACAATCAAAACCCGTAAAGTTCTTACAGGTTTGGAGCGAATCAGGGTTAAAACCCGCTCCATGGACAGATCTACCAAAAAGTTAAGAGGTAGAGTAAAATGAAAACGAGTCGAATGAGAGAAATGGTCATGGAATGAAGGTTTGAATAAGAAGATATATGTTTCAATACTCATATTGAACCTGATCTTAGTAGAATTATTGATAAATCCAATGCAATGATTGATTATGGTAAATGGTATATAATTTTGGTGGATCCTAGTGAACTTTTGGCGAGCATTGAAGGACATATTGGTAAAGTAAAGGTTGAAGCTGTGAGTCAAAAGGAAATCATGGACAAAATAGAAGGGTGGCTTTCTGCTTGTGAAGAGGAATATTAGAATGAAAATTATAATCTAGTAATGGTCCTTGCCTTTTTATATTGTTATATGAGTTTTAAGTATAAAATTTGAAAAATAAAACAACATATGAATTTTTATGACGTTCTAGCTTTATTAAAACAAAACCCATATGTAAGATTTTTATTATGTTTTTGTATTTTGTATGATAATTTATATTTGGATTTTGTAAGACAAATTGTATTTGAGATTTAAATGATGTATGTTTAATTTGGATTTCGTATGATAATTTGTATTTGGAATTTAAATGATGCATGTTTAGTTTATATTTTATATGAGAGTTTGTATTTTTATTATTCTTTTAGAGTAAATTCATTATGGTTTCTAGTTAGAATTATGCGTTTCGTTCCTAACTTTGTTCTTTGCACTCATACAATCCTTTTGGTTTAGTTTTATTATGTTTTTCACCCCTGATAGATATAAAATGACCTTATTGCCATTTTATATATATATATATATATATATATATATATATATATATATATATATATATTTGTTTTTAGAATTGTTTTCATTACATTTTAACTATTTATAAGTTATAGGAAAAGAAAAAAAGGGGTATATCCCACCCCCACCCTATACTGCTATACATACATCTTCTTCGTCTCTTCCCTCGTTTGATTTTATTCTCATCGGAGCTCCACCACCAAAAAAAATATGTTGCCCATCCGATAGCCCATCACTACCCCTTTGCCACCCATAATATGGGCATCCATTTCTCTCATGAAATACACTTCTCTGCAGATCGCCAACATTACCATTGACTACCCACAAATGCTCAAATCTGCAAACAAATGTAGGATTTTTCGTCTCATACTGGAATATGATATGTCTCCTGTTGAAATCGATTCAATCCACAACTGTGGTTGCTGGCCAACCTGACCCGTCTTGTGGGTTCTCACCCATAAATACAAACCCTCTTGTAACGACCTAAAAATTTAGGCTAAAAGTTTCATTTTCATTTTAATCAGAACACCGATACCATTTAACCCAAACATTTCTACTTTAAAAATATTTATCAGAGTTCATCCCAAAATCTCACATTGTGGAAAACAAATGTGTGTGCGCTACGATCCAAGCGGGCCCTTCCTTTCCAAAATGATGATACCTGAAATCATAAACAAAATTTTAAGCACGAAGCTTAGTGAGTTCTCCAGAGCATACCTCACACAATCCACATAATCACATAATCCATATTAGCTATATAAGCTACATAACCATATAAGCTATGCTTACAACATATAGGGATGCCATGGAAGCACTCCAAGGTCTTACACCTAGTGTTACTGGAACCGCCATGTTGTCTTAACTACCTTCCATGGGAACCCCCACATGGTCTTCCTGCCATGGGAACCACCACATGGTCTTTATTACTAAGAAATTTCATGCAAGATAAACATGCAGATATACTAGCATGCCATGGAACCCTTCTGAAGTCTTACACCAATGCCATGGGAACCCCCCACATGGTCTCAATCTACTACCACGGGAACCCCTGGGGTCTTCCATGCAAGAGTCATACCAACATGATGCATAATCAATTAACAATCCATGTATCATAAAATGTGTCGGTCTTGGTGCCTTAGATCCATTGGTATGCTGAGAAGACTCACCTCGAATGCAGAATCTTCCCGAATGAAATCTTTAGTTGTTGCCCCGCCAGCTTCCCGAGCCGCCACTTCTAATCAATATACACAATTAGCAATTGGGTTCCATACTATAACCCTCAATCTATACATGGGGTAAAATAACCATTCTACCCCTGGCCCAATATGATCCAAAATTAAGGCCCAAACCCAAACAAAAACCTAACACAATAAGGTCAATAATCCATCAATGGGCATAACTCGAGAAGACCCAATACCAAAAAGGCCTAAGATGCTGAATGGTCAACCCTAGTCAAATCGTGGTCAAAGTCAACAGTCAACAGTCAAGGTCAACAGTCCATGTTGACCCAACTTGTCGAGTGCATCTAGCAACTCATCGAGTTCCTTTAGTTGTTCAGAAAACCTGGGAAAAACATAACCAAATCGTCGAGTTATCTTACCAACTCGTCGAGTTCACTTGGTATACCGAAAACGGAATACCCAATCCAATTCGTCGAGTTGCCAGGGAAACTCGTCGAGTTTTCCCCCTGTGTTAACATATTGAGCCCTTTTAGTCGAATCTAAAGCCCCAAACTACATATCCAGTTTCTTAGGACCGAAATATCACATAAAGTTGCTAACTTTACGTGCATGTAAGGCCTCAAGAGGCTAAAACACTAAAACTAAGCTTAATAGAAGGTTTAGGGCATGAAGGATGGCCAAATCTTGATAAAGCTTGAATCTTTGGGCCCAAGGAGGTCTAAGGTGTCTAGATCAGAAGTCACAACTTCAAATCATGCTCGACTCCGAAAATGGTTCCAAATTGGGCTAAAAATGCACTAAACTTACATGGGAGAAGATCTAAGAAACAATAAGTTAAGGTAAAGACTTTTTACCTCGAAATGGTTGCTAACACAGGGTAGATGTCGGATCTATATCCCCCTCCTCACTTAAATCTCTTCAATCTTCAAGTTTCCTTCCAAAGAACACAAGATTCAATTTCCAAAGCTCACACACACACACACACACACTCAAAAAGGCACTAAATCACAGCTAGGATTTTTCTCTGGACAGTAAGGATGATGAAGGAGGCCACAAATGATCCATATGTTCTTTTAATAGGGTAAAAAACCCTGAAAATTAGGGTTTTCCTTTACAACATCTACTCGTCGATTTGGAGCCTTCCAACTCGTCGAGTAGACACTAAGACCCGCATCTAATATCTATCTCTACTTGTCAAGTTGGGCTCCTCAACTCATCAAGTCCCAATGCTAAACCATAAATATTTGAAAAATAACTGATGTCAGGAACAAGCGTTACAAATCTCCCCCAATTGCACTAAACTTCGTCCCCGAAGTCTGCTGATGCAAAGGTCTGGATAATGCTTCCTCATCTCATACTCCCGCTGCTGCTCACGCGCCATGCCCACGACTTCCATTACCTATTACAACCCGACTGATGTTTCCCACTGCACCTTCACTAATCTTACTACCTTACTACCTCATGGCCTGTATTTTCTGTTCGATAACTAACACTAACTTCCTCCTATGACCCGGACGCTCCTTTTCCTAAATATCGAACACAACTGAGTCGTTGTCCAAACACTTATGTGGCTGAAACATAGTAGTCAATTGAAGGGTTTTGAGCATCTTAACACTCCTAAGGTGTACATGCAACCCTAGAAACCTTGGTTCTATGTTTGACTAAGATACATGAAAATTTGATTTTCCAAGGTTCTTAACCTGTCTAGCATAGCATGAAGAACTTTTAAACATAAATGCTAGAAGAAGAACATACCTTTTGTTGTTTGGATTCCTTGAGAACCTTATAAGCCTAGCACCTCAAGTGTGATGCCTGAAATGTCTCACACAGTACCACAACACTTGGAATAACCTTGAGAGTTCACTAACACCTCAAAATCGGCTAACCCTCTTTTTCTTGTACAAGTAGTACCAATTTTCTAGTCTAGGGGTCTTTATATAGTTGTGGCACAAGTAGGGTTACACCATGTAAACCCTAATTGTCATGGTTTTCCATATTCCATGATCCATGGGTTTGTAACCTCCATGGACTATTCATGGAGCACCTTATGCGTTTTAACCCAATCCATACAAACCATGGATCATAAGCCCACTATACAAGAATATATGATTTACACAATCAACCCTATATCTTTAATTAGTCTCTTTTTGATCACTTAATTAATTCCAAATTAATTCTTTGATCAATACTAATTAAATAATGTTATTAATATATTAGAACTTATAATATATTAATAATCCTTAAGTGTCCTTTCTCTCATTTAGTCTATCCAAATGTTGCAATGCCATGCAACCCAAATGGACCATGCTAATCGGGTCAAGTACATTCCAGAAATAGTTATGAACTTGGACACCTAATCCAACAGTCTCCCACTTGGATAATTCTAATAACTATAACTACAAGAATGACTGCAGGAACCGATCAACAATCGTAACTCTTTCAAGGTCTCGCGGAACTAAGATGATGATGATGATACTCCATTTAAGATAAGTGATCATATAATCCTCTGTTTTAGATATCATGCGGACAAATACATGGAACAATGTCTTACTTATTGTCCATCAGTTTGTTTCTCGATTTCTGATTTGTTTGAAAAAGAACTTAATTGAACACATCAACTTAGTTCTGATCGGTCCCGGTACATGGGTCAACACAAAATCATCGAGGGGCCTAGATATTGCTTCTAATCCAAGAAGGAACATATAAACTTCGACTAATATGCTTGTTCTACTATTTGTTGAATCATACACAAAGGCACGTTTTATAACATCGAGTTACCATTGCGTTTTCGTACAATTAATGTATAACCAACTCATAGGCAACAAGTCATATCTCTAGGTTTGAATACTTATATGATATTACCATCTCACGATCACTCGAGATAAATTCCATGAAGTGATACCAGTGAGCATGGGTTGAATCCAATACTCATAACTTATAAGCACTCTTGAGTGTTGTAGCAACACTTTGCAATGTCCAACATCTAAGACCTCTACAACCGACTACATGACAGTCTTGATACATATCTACTTGCAACATATGACCGATTGTGGAGAATTTGAATAATATTAAATACAAATATTCTGGAAGTCAAAACATGCAAAATGAAACGATAGTAAACGATTGACAAAAGATAGCAACACTTTACTCATAAATAAACAACAACTTTTATTCATCATCAAATGTCAAATACACTTTACACATTTCAAAGCTATCTAACTACTAAAACTAATATCATGCGCCTCGCATGCTGGAGATGCTTAACCCTACCCAGTCCCTTCGTGAGGGGATCTGTTGGGTTCTCATCCGATGATACCCTCTTTGCCACGAGGAGTCCTTCTTCTATTTAATGACTGATGAAATGGTATTGTCTGTCGATGTGTCTGGATCTCCCGTGATCCCTTGGTTCCTTGGCTAAGGCAACTGCACTTTCACTATCACAGAAAATCTATATAGGCTCCTTTATAGCTGGTACAACTCCAAGGTCTCCAATGAAGTTCTTTACCCATATATCCTCCTTTGCGGCCTCACTTGCCGCTATATACTCTGATTCACAAGTTGAATCAGCCATTATCTCTTGCTTGGAACTTTTCCAAGAAATTGCTCCTCCGTTTAAGGTAAAGACCTAAACTGACTGAGAACGGAAATTATCCATATCAGTCTGAAAGCTAGCATCACTGTACCCTAGTACTCTCAGGTCCTCACACCACCGAGGGTAAGGACCCAGTCCTTAGTCCTCCGCAGGTATTTGAGAATGTTCTTTACCGTAGTCTAGTGAGCCTTGCCAGGGTTCCCTTGATATCTGTTGACCATGCTCAATGCAAAGGCCAAATATGGATGAGTACAAGTCATAGCATATAATATCGAGCCTACAACGGAAGAAAACGATACTCGACTCATATCTGCTATCTCAGCCTCTGTACTCGGGCTCTGAGTCTTACTCAGTCTGGCGTTACTATGGATCGGTGTAATGCCTGTGTTTCTAGGCTTGCCATTTTTAGCAATTTAATGGTCTAGGTTAACCTTTGTAACCCGTTTTGAAATAATAAGATTGTATTATTTGAGTATTATGTGTTTTGTGCTTAATTGCTTAATTATGTGGTTTGATTAATTAAGAATAAAAATAAGCATCAAAATTTAAGTGTAAAATAAACTTGATATCTTTAGATAATGTTGTAGTAGTTGAAACAAGGTTTCCGAAGATATAAAGAATGCCGAAATCCGAGTTATAACGAGGAAGTTATGACCTGTCGAAGTTTCGCGACAGAACCGGCACGACACAGCGCGACGTAAAAAGTGAATTTATGTTAAAGCGATATTTAGCCTTAGTGATCTAAACGAGAATCGAAGATCTCGTTGTTAGTATCAAAGCGATAAAAAGTTAGGCGAGAACGGACGTCGGACGAAGAAGTTATGAATTTATAACGAAATTTTCTGTCCCGGCCTATTAAAAATAAATAATAAAAATAAATTCAAAATTAGCCGATGGAGTCTAAACGAAAGTTGTAGAACATAGTCTCACCTTTCCGTGGATATAAAGAACGTCGAAAACGGAGTTCGTATGAAGAAGATATGAATTTCCAAAGTTTATTAAATAATTTGTATTTATTTTTAAATCAAAATTCGGAAGCCTTATCCGAAGGCGAGTCATCGGTCCGATCCGACTTACGCGCCGCGTAAGTGAGTACGCCCCGCGTACTCCGAAAGTTTCGACATTGCAGCAAGTGGCTTCGGATACGTAAGCGATGACGTTTCTGAGGCACGTACGCCCCGCGTACGAGAGGCTTCCAGCCCCTATAAAAGGCATGCGAGGGCAGCTGGCCAATTTGCTAATTTCCTCTCGTTTTTGTGCTGAAGCTCTGCGGTTTTACCCCCGAAGCCATCCCGAAGCCCCGGTAATATTCCCGAGTCCCGAAGCGAGTCCCGAGATCCCGAAGATCCCGAGAAGTGCGGTTTCCGAGCCGAAGCTCTGCCCGCGAGAAGTTTGATTTTTGTGGAGATCTTCCAGATCTGCGGAGGATTACTACTTTTGCGAGTCGTAGTGCTGTCCGATCATCTTCTGATCAAGTGAGTGTATACTACCTTTCATAAACGCAATAATAATACAACTATGGTTTGAGTGTATTAAGTTTATCGTCGTTTATACGTGCGAAGGCGTTGTTACTTTCTCCTAACGTATAACTATAAAGTATTTTATACGAGATACATGTTATGTGTATATTTTGTTGTTATGTGTGTGATTGTATATTCACTTTCTTCTATCTTACAGATATGATTATTTCTATATGAAATACGTGTTATGTGTGTGTGCCTCATCTGTTATATGGAAAAGGTATTGATCAAGCATGCTATACAGGTTTTGAAAATATGTATAAAAATGTATGTTTTTATCTACTAATATGTTGGATAGAACATGGGTAGATAGTTGGTGTGTAATAAACAGATGAGAGGCCTCGTTGTTGTTTGATCCAGTCATCTAGCGGAATTTAGATGACGACCACGGGCTTTTCTAGATAGTCATGTGGAACGCTAGCAGGCTCATAACTTGTAGGTGTTAATGAACTTGGGTGTTCATTCGCTGTATTCCATCCCCCTCATGGTTGCCTTATTTGACTTATATTGCTGAGGAAACCCCGCAGCATGTGTTGTCACCCCGATGAAAATATTCTTAGATTAGGTCCCTTGTGTTAGTTATTTTAGGGACGTAAAGTGAGAATAACGGGAATGGGTAACTGGGTTATTGTTGGTTGATAATAATTAATTTAATTATTTATTGTGGGTCGAAAACCCTATATGCTCACCAGGCTCATAAGCCTGACCCACTCAGTTTTATTTGTATTACAGGAAGTGGCGCAAGGGCGTAAGATGGATGAACCATCAAGTTGTTTTGTTTACAAGTCTGTATATGTAAATATTTGTTGAATGACTTGTAATGTTATCGTTTATGCTTGTTGGTCTGTATCGGAACATGACACCCCGGGTTTTGATTATATAATGAAAAATACATTTCTTTTATGAAATGCTTTGGTAAACATTGTTTTATCATGTTTTGTTTTGGGGAACAAATTCCGCAACTCTTTCAAATCAAAAGGATTTACTCTAAAAATATTTAAAAGCATAAATGAAAATCAGTCTCTTCTGGCCGAGATTTTGGGGATGTCACAGTTGGTATCAGAGCATTAGTTTAAGCGAACTAGGAATTTTTAGGATTTCTAGACTTAAACTTAGAATGCTAAGTGGAATTTTGAGATGTGTGTCTGTTATGTTTTAGACACGAGCACTAGTTTATTTTAGGAAAGTTGCCTAAAATGCTTTATGTGCTAAATGTTATATGTTGCCATATATGATATTATTTGTTCAGGTCTATGGTCTGTTGTCGACCGGATCTAGAAACTTTATGTGTGTAGGATTCTAAACGTAAGTCTACGATATTAGAACTAGCATGTAAACGTTTCGGAGTGATAAGGATGATTTGAATATCTATCGTGAATAAGGATCTAATTTCACCTTATTCGGTGTGTAGATCAAAAATGGTGAGAACAAGAAGTGGAGTTGGAAATGCTGATGAAAACAGGAATCAACCACCAGTGATTGAACAAAGACCTGCTGTAGCAGCAGCACCTGAGCCAATAACCATGGCTGGTGTGCAATTGATGATTCAGACGATGTTGGATCGTCAAATGAATGAAACTAGACGGTTGCTTCAACAAAATCGTGAAGAACTGTCAATTCGTGTGGAAGAGCCTGAATTAAATGAAGGGCACTCGGAAGGTGGAAACTTTAGTGGGTCTGTTGGTCAAGCCAACCCGCCGATAGTTAGGCAAGATAACCGCGATGGAAGGAATGATGGAATGGGATGTAAGTACAAGGAATTTTTGACTTGCAAACCATCGACCTTCAATGGAAAGGAGGATCCGATTGGGGTTATGGATTGGATCTCCGAAATGGAGCTAGCCTTCATGACGTGTGGCTGCAGAGGTAAGTTGCAAACTATCTATGCCGTGCGTCAATTATGAGGTGGAACCATTCATTGGTGGAACACTCTAGGGAAAACTTTGAGCCCTAATGAGCCACTGCAATTGTCATGGGCAGAGTTCTTGGTGCAATTGAAGCGCAAGTTCTGCTCGGCTCAAAATCTGTTGGAGTTGGAGAACAAGTTCCTGACATTGACTAAAGGCAGCATGTCAGTTGATGAATACACCAATAACTTCACCGATAAGATGGAGTTTGCCTTGCGTATCGTTCCAAACGAGCTGACGAAGGTGGATCGGTATGCAAAGGGACTTCCATGGGAGTACGAGGTGCCAGTACGTCAGGCACTTACTCTAGAGGCAGCTATCTGGGCTGCCAACAAGGTTGAGGTTGGTGAGAAGAGGAAGTTTGAGGGAACATCTGGTTCCGGTAAGAAAAGTAAATTTTCGAAATCTGATTCGAAAAGGTTTGGTGGGGGAAAAGGAGGAGAAGCGAAGTGGTGTGATAAGTGTAAGAAAAAGCACTTCGGGAAATGTAGCGAGGATGTAACTTTCTACAACTGTGGAAAGGTTGGACATTTTGCCAATGAATGTCCGAACAACCAAAGGATGTGTTTTGGGTGTAATGAAGAGGGGCACATTTTGAAAGACTGTCCGAAGAAGAAAGAGGCAGCTAAGCCCAACATTCCACCAAAGCCGAAGGCGAGAGCATTCCAGATGACACTGGAAGCTGCTAAGGATGAAGCTGATGTCGCTTCAGGTACCTTTCTCGTTAACAATTTGCCTGCCCAAATTTTATTTGATTCTGGAGCCAACTACTCCTTTATATCGCACGAATTTGGTAGAAAACTAGCTTTGCCTGTTGATAGACTAGATAATGCTTTATTAGTCGAAGTTGCTAGTGGCAAGTTTGTACCTGTTAGCCATCGTATGAAAAACATCTTAATCGACTTGAATGGGAATAAGTTCCGCAAAGAATTATTGCCCATTGAACTTAATGGTTTCGACATCATCTTGGGAATGGATTGGCTCAGCGCCAATGATGCCGAAATTTTATGCAAGAAGAAGATAGTTAAAGTAAACCCGCCTGGAAAAGATTCATTTATGGTGTATGGGGACAAACGCCGAGTGAATTCTGGAATCATTTCCCTAATGAAAGCCAGAAAGTGTTTGACCAAGGGATGTACATCATATTTAGCATTTGTGATTGATGCTAAGAAGGAGAAGAAGGTGATGCAGAGTATTCCTGTGGTGTGTGATTATCCGGAAGTATTTCCCGAAGATCTTCCTGGATTACCACCTGATAGACAAGTAGAGTTCAGAATATACTTGTTACCAGGAACCATGCCAATAGCAAAAGCACCTTATCGATTAGCACCGACGGAGATGAAGGAGCTAATGATGCAACTTCAGGAGTTGTTGGACAAAGGTTTCATTAGACCTAGTTCATCACCCTGGGGAGCTCCGGTGTTATTCGTGAAGAAGAAAGATGGAAGTATGAGAATGTGCATCGATTACAGAGAGCTGAACAAGGCAACAATAAAGAATAGATATCCGTTGCCAAGAATTGATGACCTGTTTGATCAATTGCAAGGTTCGAGCTATTTCTCGAAGATCGATCTTAGGTCAGGATATCATCAGCTGAAAGTAAGAGAGCAGGATATAGAGAAGACTGCATTCAGAACTAGATATGGACACTACGAGTTCTTGGTTATGTCGTTTGGACTAACCAATGCTCCGGCAGCATTCATGGATTTAATGAACAGGAAAGCGGTTTTGACATCCATGTGCCATATTTCATAATCATGAAATGCAGCAATGGTTAACATAACTCTAATAGACTTAATCTTCGCTACTGGTGAAAAGGTCTCACCATAATCAACTCCTGGAGTTTGAGAAAAACCTTTTGCAACCAGTCGTGCCTTATAAGTGTAAAAACCCTTAGCCAACTTTTCATTAAACTCTAATAGACTTAATCTTCGCTACTGGTGAAAAGGTCTCACCAGAACTAGATATGGACACTACTGACAAAACCCTCTGGCTGACTCATGTAAACATCCTTAGCCAACTTTTCATTAAGGAAAGCGGTTTTGACATCCATTTGCCATATTTCATAATCATGAAATGCAGCAATGGTTAACATAACTCTAATAGACTTAATCTTCGCTACTGGTGAAAAGGTCTCACCATAATCAACTCCCGGAGTTTGAGAAAAACCTTTTGCAACCAGTCATGCCTTATAAGTGTGTACCTTACCATCTATGCCGGTCTTCTTCTTGAAGATCCACTTTCACCCAACTATCTTACGACCTGGTACATTGTCAACCAAGTTCCAAACTTGATTGTCATACATGGATTGTATCTTGTTGTCCATAGCCTCTTTCCATTTAGCAACCTCAGGGCCTACCCTGGCTTTCGTGTAGCTGTTAGGTTCATCCAGAGTTACCAGTGTGCTATCATTGATAAGTGTATCACCTTCCGCAGTAATATAGAAACCATAGTAATGCTCAGGTGCATTCCTAACTCTCGTGGAATGTCTTAGAGGTACATACTCTTCTGTCGGATCAACAGGAGTTTCCTCCTCAGGTTGGTTTCTAGGGTTTGAGGTTCCTTCACCACTTGACTCTTGAAGTTCTTCAAGGCCAATTTTCCTCCCACTGTTTCCTTGGCTCATGAACTCTCTCTCACAAAATACTCCTCTCCTTGCTACAAAGACCACATTATCACTAGGTATGTAGAAGAGGTAACCAAAGGATCTCTGTGGGTAGCCGATGAAAATACACCTCTTACTTCGAGGTTCGAGCTTATCGTGAGAATTGCACCTAACAAAAACCTCACAACCCCAAATCTTGATGTGGTCCAGATTAGGAACTTTTCCGGTCCACATCTCATAAGGTGTTTTGAAAACCTTCTCTGTAGGGACTAGATTAAGGATATGGGCGGCAATCTCTAAGGCTAACCCCCAGAATGAGATTGGTAGCGAAGCTCGACTCATCATGGAACGAACCATTTCCATCAAGGTTCGATTGCGCCTCTCAACCACACCATTAAGCTGTGATGTCCTGGGAGGTGTCAATTGTGAGATAATCCCACATTCCTTAAGATAGTCAAGGAACTCTGTACTAAGATACTCACCACCTCGATCGGATCGAAGCATCTTAGTGTTCCTGCCCAATTGATTCTCCACTTCCTGTTTGAACTCTTTGAATCTTTCAAAGGTCTCTGACTTATGCTTGATTAAGTAGACATATCCATATCTACTAAAATCATCAGTAAAAGTCACATAGAAGCGATTAACATCTCTTGTGGCGGTTCTGAAGGGTCCACACACATCTGTATGTATGAGGTCCAACAAACCCTCACCCCTAGCACATGTACCAGTGAAGGGTGACTTTGTCATTTTCCCATGCAAAAAAGATTCACAACTATCATCTTATTTTAGGTCAAATGACTCCAAGACTCCATCCTTTTGGAGTTGGCCTATGCGTTTCTTGCTTACATGTCCAAGTCGACAATGCCATAATGATGTTTTATCCAAACTAGTGGAAGAATCAATACACAACACATTATTTCTTAGGTTATCTACAACCGACACAGTTTCATGCACACCATCACAAGGTAATGCTTTAAAATAAAGAACATTATTAAAGAAAGTATTAATACCACCACTTTCATTATCAAACGGAAAGGTAAAACCTTTTTTGTATAAACCATGAAAGGAAATAATATTTCTCGCCATTTCAGACGAGTAACAACACTTATTAAAATATAACACTAATCCACTACTTAGCAACAAAGAATAAACTCCAATCTTGGTGACAGGTGAAGCTTTCCTATTCCTCGTGATCAAGTTTATCTTCCCATACTCCACATTCTCACTTCTTCTTAGTCCCTGCAAATCAGTACATATGTGAATACCACAACATGTATCAAGGACCCAAGAATTAAAATGGGGTGAATTATTAGACAATAAAGTGTATACACCTGCATGGTTGGGTTTCACTTTCCCATCCTTCACATCCTGCTGGTACTTTGGGCAGTTTCGCTTCCAGTGCGACTTTTCATGGCAATAGAAGCATTCAGCCTCTTTAGGGTTAGCAGAAGGAGTAACGAAACCTTTCTTGGTTCCACTTGAAGAGGAGCCATCAAGGGACTTTCCTTTGGAACCCTTCGAAGTGCTCTTCCTTTTCTTTCCTTTGCCTTGCCCGATTGCCAAGACAGGGGCCACGGTTGGAGTAGGAGTGGTAACAACCGATTTACTCTTAAGACCAATTTATGCGGTCTTCAAGAGTCCTTGAAGTTTGTTGAGTGTAACTTCCTCCTTGTTCATGTGGTATGTCATACGGAATTGATCATAACACGAAGGTAAGGAGTGCAAAATGATGTCAATTGGCAACTCCTCGGGGAAGTTCACATTCAGTTTCAGCAAACAGTCCACATACCTTTGCATTTTTTGCATGTCGCCCGTGATGGGTTCACCATCCTTCATCCGGGTTGTTATCATAGAGGATATGATTTCAAATTTCTCTTGACGAGCACTCTGATGGTAGCGGTCCATCAAATCCTGGTGCATCTCAAAAGGATAGTAGTCCTCATGCATAGGACTTTTGGAGCTCGGCTGTCATTGTGGCTAACATGATACATGCCACTTTTGTAGAATCTTTCTCATGTGCCTAGTATTCAGCGATCTCCTCAGGAGTAGCAGATGAATCAAGTTCCTTAAGCGCCTTGTCGAGGACATATTCCTTATCCTCATATTGAGTGACCATCATGTTGTTCCTGATCCAATCCATAAAGTTGGATCCATCAAAGATGACTCTCCCACAAAGTTTCATGAGAGAGAAGGAGCTGGTAGGGTTTGAGCCAGAAGCATCATTGTTGGAAGACATCTGAAAAGAAGAAAGACAAGTTTAGATTAGATATAAAAATAGTCCTTAATAAGACACCCAAATGTAATATTAAGGCTAAGACCCAACACAATATTTTATAACTTAGAAGAGGAATGTCGTAATCCAAGCTATAAAATATTTGAAGGTAGGTGAATGACTATTCACCAATTTACACCATGAAAAAGGAAATAAATTATTAGGCTTTAATTGGTTTTGAAACTCCTAGATTCGTTGAGATTCATTGAACTTTTCAATGGCATGTTTCAATCTTGAGTGTGCCCTTCAGGTTTTGTGACTGGGATGCAGAGGATCACAAAGCAAGGTGTGAAGTAACCATGCAAATTACTTGGTACCCTTAATGTTTATCACTCAATCAATGTGCCGGTTAACCACACGCACTCCACCGACCTATGATAAACCTTTAGCCACCCTTCGCCTACCTTGTTAAGTCTAGGTTAGTGTGTCGGTTAACCACACACGCTCCACTAATGACTTAAACAAAGTGTAAAGTGTAATTTCATGGGTTAGCACCTTATTCACATTTTTTTAAAGTAACTAAGATTGGGAATTTATAAAAAAAAAATTATTTACTTTACATTCATCATACTTCTAATGAAGATTTAAAGTCCTTTTCCTCCCCATTTGGCTAATGACCCTCCACCGGTCAAGGAAGCGGTGGGTGAGAGTGGACACCCATTAAGCTGCCCTTTTATATATATATATATATATATATATATATATATATATATATATATATATATATATATATATATATATATATATATTATTAAACTTATAATATTATAAAGTATAAGGGTTGAACTTTAACGTTTAAAATTCTAAGGGTTGGAACTAAAGTTTTTAAAGTGACTTTACATGTTCCAAAATGTGAGGGCAAGTTTTGTAACTTTCAAAGATTTTCATCTTTCATAACTTATGAGTTAATGGTTTATTAAAATGAGAGACTTTTCATTTTATGTAACATATGTGTTGCATAATGGACTTTAAAAGACTGACTTTTGGTAATCCATAACCTGAAAATAAGGGTTTTCCTTTATCGCATCTACTCGTCGATTTTGAGCCTTCCAACTCGTTGATTAGACACTAAGTCCCGCGTCTAATATCTATCTCTACTCGTTGAGTTGGGCTCCCCAACTCGTCAAGTCCCAGTGCAAAAACATAAATACTTGGAAAATAACTAATACCAGGAACAAGCGTTACAAATCTCCCCCACTTGAACTAGACTTCATCCCCAAAGCCTGCTGATGCAAAGGTCTGGATAATGCTTCCTCATCTTATACTCTCACTACTGCTCACGCGCCACGCCCGCAACTTGCATTACCTACTATAACCCGACTGATGTTTCCCACTGCACCTTCACTAATCTTACTACCTTACTACCTCATGGCCTGCATTTCCTGTTCGATAACTAACATTAACGTCCTCCTATGATATGGATGCTCCTTTGCCTGAATATCGAACACAACTAAGTTGTTGTCCAAACACTTTTGTGGCTGAAACATAGTAGGTAATTGAAGGGTTTTGAGCATTCTAACACTCCTAAGGTGTACATGCAACCCTAGAAACCTTGGATCTATGTTTGACTAAGATACATGCAAATTTGATTTTCCAAGGTTCTTAACCTATCTAACATAGCATGAAGAACTTTTAAACATAAATGCTAGAAGAAGAACGTACCTTTTGTTGTTTGGATTCCTTGAGAGTCTTGTGAGCCTAGCACCTCAAGTATGATGCCTCAAATGTCTCACACAACACCACAACACTTGTAATAACCTTGAGAGAAGTTCACTAACACCTCAAAATCGGCTAGTTCTCTTTTTCTTATACACGTAGTACCAATTTTGCTAGTCTAGGGGTCTTTATATAGTTGTGGCACAAGTAGGGTTACACCATGTAAACCCTAATTTTCATGGCTTTCCATAGTCCATGATCTATGGGTTTGTAACCTCCATGGACTATCCATGGAGCACCTTATGAGTTTTAACCCAATCCATACAAACCATGGATCATAAGCCCACTATACAAGAATAAATGATTTACACAATCAACCCCATATATTTAATTAGTCTCATTAATTCCAAATTAATTCTTTGATCAATACTAATTAAATAATATTATTAATATATTAGAACTTATAATATATTAATAATCCTTAAGTGTCCTTTCTCTCATTTAGTCTATCCAAATGTTGCAATGCCATGCAACCCAAATAGACCATGCTAATCGGGTCAAGTACATTCCAGAAATAGTTATGAACTTAGACACCTAATCAAACCACAATATGAATCAGTCTGAGATTCCATCGCAATCTTACATGATGCACCACTTGCCTATCAGGGCCAAATTCTGAAAAGACTCCCTATACTTGGCCTTCAACCATGCATCCTGAATCGGGTGTCACTCTTTAGAGTGAAGCCTTGATAACACTTCAACTATGACGAAACTTGAGTATCCAATTCTTACCAATAATCGGCAACCCGTTCTGAACCCAGTGAAAACCGACACCTGACGTCCCGAGGGACACAACCGTCACCTTGATCATTTAATGGCCTTTCCAAAAGGCAATAGGACCCAACCACACCAGACTCTCTCCGATCCCGATTATCTCGGTGTTACCAACTGAATGAATTCACTTACCATAACCGGATGTCGAACGCCTTCATTCGGAATACCAGATTCCTGCCTAGTTGCTGAGTCAACTAGCAACCTCACACTCACCCCGTGCGACCTCCGAAAGAGACCTCATATAGCAATAAATGTCCTAGCCATACCGCTACTCATGGTTCCATCAATCCTTCTGATACATCCAACAATAATAGCCTGACAACTTGTCGCCACAGAATCTAATATGAAAAGTGACTGCTACTAGAACCACTGTAATCTTACATCGCCCCTGGTCTCCATCGCCCTATCTTTTCTTCACTTCAAGTACGATGTGGCTCTTTCATGGATAAGACTAAATTAGGACACGTCACAATAACTCAGGTTTCCATAAACTAAGTGGACCCATTACCCTTGGACCTCGCAACTATTTCCCTTGGCATATAGATACTCCCAAATCTCATCTCACTGAAACGAAATCCTCTATTGAACATGCGCGAATTCCATTTCGGGATCTTTCTTAAAGCGAAGTGATACTCCGCTCCTACCCCGAGTTCCATGAATCTGCATTTGCATAATACACCATTACTTTCGACATCCCTTATTTGACCGATAAATATATAGCCTTAGCCGATCCTCGAGGCTACCAGTCTCGCACCTGGTCCAACCACCAGGTTCCCAAGAGTTCAAGATTAGGACTACCCAACTGTAGCCCTACCACGTCGTGTACAAATTATCCACATGATCCTGCAATTCAAGACCCAAACCCTTGACTCAACAGTCTTTACTAGTTCCATCCCAAATTCCTATAACCATTTGGGCTCGCCCACGGATAACTAATCAAACAATCATCTTCTGTCCTGATTCTAGTTAATCTGTGGCTTTCCCATAACCTTTCGAACTGGCCTACCCTAGCCTAAATCTTCCAAAAGAATCTAAGAATGACACGGTTATCCAACAGTCTTACAACACTTCCCATGCTATTAGGCTTCTAGGGAATGCTATGGCTCTCCCGTAGTCTTACAACACTTCTCACACTATACGAATTCTAGTGAATGTTACGGCTCCCCCATAGTCTTACAACACTTTTGCCCTAACTGACCATTAGTGAATGCTACGACTCCCCCACAGTCTTACAACACTTTCACCCTAACTGACCATAAGTGAGTGCTACAACACCCCCACAGTCTTACAATTCCTACTGACATGACCAACCTTGCCACACTTGTAGCGGCCCAATCCCCCGGAACGATAAACTCCAATGTACAGTTCCCCGCACGTACTGAATGGGCGACAGTCCTGTCAGCCCCTCAGACTCCGTTCAGAAGTCATGGGTCTCCATCCGGGACCCTCCACTAATTGTACCTAAACTGATCCTCTCTTCTCGAGATGCTCCAAATGATCTCCCGCCCTCGAGCTCTGGGATTCAAATTATCAAGGGTCTGGCACCCTGACACACTCACCAGTTCGATTGTCAATGGCTGAACTGCAATAAATAGAGCAACCACTGCTCTAAATCAGTCTATAAACTATCCCCGAGACATAGTCTCCAATCCCAAAAGTGCCATAGAACGCACAATCAATCTGTTCCGCCTTATACAAAAGATCCAAGGTGAACTCAAAAACCTTGGCAGTCCCTCTACTAACTGGATCACCAATGGATCCAGGACCAAACCCTGGTCCTTCCCACACGTACTTATCCTCGTTATGCAAAGCAATTATTCCTACGATCAAAGCATAACCAAGAATTCTCCTTCCCATAAGCTTCTCAGATTCTCCACGGCTCTTACCGATTCGAGTATGAATCATGTGCTTTCAGCAGTACGGGCCCAATACTACCTTCCACACATATCCATACTTTCCTCATCAATCCTCTTGAATCCTCTAAGTCACCTACTCCACTAATACACTAAATGTTTACTAAGAAGCAACCTAGTATCCACCGAAGCACCTCCTAGGTTCCCAACCTCACCAAACCGCCTCACTAAAATCACTGGAGCATATCCTAGGCTTTCCTAGGTTCCCAACCTCGCCCTGCCATCAGCTGCTAAAGAACTCCTCATAATGCCAGCCATCCACCTCCTAAATATCATCATATTTACTTAGTAGCTTACTCCCATCATTTAAGAGTTCCACAAAGCACAAAGCAAGCAGCATGTGTGCAGAGGCACTCTAATCCACAAACTATCATAGAATATTTAGCCCACATAACCCAACTCATGCTATCCACATCGACCCTACTTCCGGCTGCCTTATGCATGCAAATTATACACAGAACAGGATCTAATAGATTATCTAATAATAGACTCTACCCTAGTATCACAACCAGACAAGGAATAGGAAATAAGGCCTAATCAATTATTCTAAGGCTGTAAGATCCTAACCGTATACAATTTTTATGTAACGACCTATTTTTCAATAGAAAATTTTAATTTTTATTAACCAAAATACTTTCCACAAACCATGAAATCCTAAATACAATTTCAAAATTCATATCAATTACAATTTTATTCCAAATCATGAGAGTGTCCCATAAAAACGTCTAAGAGAGAGTGCACGCCGCGCCATCAAGCTTTGCCTTTGCCCTTAGGCTCGGATGTACCTAAAACAAATCCACAAACTATAAGATAATGCTTAGTGAGTTCCCCAGGGCATACCCCACACACAATCCACATAACACATATCATATTAGCTATAGAAGCTACATATATCACATAAGCCATGCATACAAACATATAAGGATGTCATGGGCTCCCCATACATGGTCTTATACCAAAGTGCCATGGGCTACCCCGTGGTATTTAAACAACAAGCCATGGGCTCTCACGCATGGTCTTTCATTCAAATTGCATGGGCTCCCCACATGGTGTTTAACTATTAAGTCATGGGCTCCTCCACATGGTCTTGTCCAATTATGATGGGCCCCCCCCACGGTCTTCCCTGCAAGTATCATATAATCATTAGCATACCAATTAGAATATAGCTAACTATCATACCACATATCTCTACTACAACTAGTATACAACATATCATAAAATGGGTTGGCCTTGGTGCCTTAGATTCATTGGTATGGTGAGGAGACTCGCCCCTCGAATGTTGAACTAACAAGCTAAGATTAGATATATCCCACACACTGATCCAACTCAACCGCCTCTAAATGGATGCTAACAACAAGTAGATGCTGGATCCAAAGCCTTCTCCTTTCTTCAATCTCCTCAACCTTCAAGTTTCCTTCTCAAAAGCACAAGTTCCACTCTCCAAGGCTCACACATACTCAAGGAAGCACCAAAATGCAGCTAGGGTTTCTTTTTGGACTGGAATAGGTGTTACATTTTAAAGCATACACTTAGCAGTTACCAATACCAATAGTCATTCTCATTCTAGCATGGCATCCGGTATCTCCAAGGCTACAAGCATCACATATCAGGCCAATCTATCGTTGACTACTCAGCATTAGCATGCCATTCTACCAGCTCATACGACATATAAAAGCATCTCTCCTACCCCTAACTAGCTTTCGATTCTCTGATTCATAAATAAAGTCATCACAAATAACATATACGTGTATTCTGGGAAAACTTACTTGAGCTCGGCGGATTGTAAGCGCCACAACCTTTTCTTATCTTAGCAAGTTTCTTTTCTCGAGAACATTTTTCTTTTGAAAATTTTACAGATCCTCAGTTTGATTTCAAACACACTGAAGAGTATGTCTAAATCCCTCAAACCAAGGCTCTGATACCAACTTGTAGGGACCCAAAACTTTAGGGTAAAAACTTCATTTTCATTATAATCAAAACACCGATACCATTTAATCCAAACATTCCAAACATTGCTAATTTAAAAACATTTATCAGAGTTCATCCCAAAATCTCATATTGCAGAAAACACGGGTGTGTGCACTACGATCCAGCTGGGCCCTTCCTTTCCAAACCGATTATACCTGAAATCATAAACAAAACAATAACCACGAAGCTTAGTGAGTTCCCCAGAGCATACCCCCACACAATCCACATAATTACATAATCCATATTAGCTATATAAGCTACATAACCACAAAAGCCATGCTTACAACGTATAGGGATGCAAGCTAAACATGGTCTTTACTACCATGACAGATCATGCAAGCTAAACATGCGAATATACTAGGAATCCATAGAAACCTTATGAGGTCTTACACTAATGCCATGGGAACCCCCACATGGTCTCAATCTACTACCATGGGACCCCCCCCCCCTCGGGGTCTTCCATGCAAGAGTCATACCAACATTATGCATAATCAATCAACAATCCACATATCATAAAATATGCCGGCCTTGGTGCCTTAGACCTATTGGTATGATGAGAAGACTCACCTCGAATACAAAATTTTCCCGAGTGAAATCCTTAGTTGCTGCCCCGCCAGCTTCCTGAGCCGTCACTTCTAATCACTATACCCAATTGGCAACCCTCAATCTATACATGGGGTAAAATGACCATTCTATCCTAGCCTAGTATGATCCAAAATTAAAGCCCAAACCAAAAAATAATCCCAAAACTATAATGTCCATAATCCATCAATGGGCATAACTTGAGAAGACCCAATACCAAAAAGGCCTAAGATATTGAATGGTCAACCCTAGTAAAGTCATGGTCAAAGTCAAAATCAACAGTTAAGGTCAACAATCCATGTTGACCCAACTCGTCGAGTGCATCTAGCAACTCGACGAGTTCCTTCAGTTGTTCAGAAAACCGGGGAAAAACATAACCTACTTGCCGAGTTCACTCAGTATACCAAAAACGGGAAAACCTAATCCAACTTGTCGAGTTGCTAGGGAAACTCATTGTGTTTTCCCCTGTCTTAACATATTGATCCCTTTCAGTCGAATCTAAAGCCCCAAACTACAGATCCAATCCCTTAGGACTGAAATATCAAGTAAAGTTGCTAACTTTACGTGCATGCAAGGCCTCAAGAGGCTAAAACACTAAAACTAAGTTAATAGAAGGTTTAGGGCATGGAGGATGGCCAAAGCTTGATAAAGCTTGGATCTTTAGGCCTAAGGAGGTGTAAGGTGTCCAAATTTTAATTCACAACTTCAAATCATGCTCAACTCTGAAAATGGTTCCAAAATGGGCTAAAAATGCACTAAACTTACATGAGAGAACATCTAAGAAACAATAAGTCAAGGCAGAGACTTTTTACCTCGAAATGCTTGCTAACACAAGGTAGATGTCAGATCTATAGCCCCCTCCTCACTTCAATCTCTTCAATCTTCAAGTTTCCTTCCAAAGAGCACACTATTCACTCTCTAAAGCTCTCTCTCTCTCTCTCTCACACACACACACACACTAAAGAAGGCACTAAAGCACGACTAGGGTTTCTCTCTGGACATTAAGGATAACGAGGAAGGCCACAAATGAGCCATAAGTTCTTTAAATAGGGTACAAAACCCTGATAATTAGGGTTTTCCTTTACATCATCTACTCATTGAGTTGGGGCCTTGCAACTTGTCGAGCAGACACTAAGTCCCGCGTCCAATATCGATATCTACTCGTCGAGTCCCAATGAAAAACCCTAAAAACTTGAAAAATAACTGATACCAGGAACAAGCGTTACACCTCTTTCTCTCTCTATATTCTTTAGCCTGAAAGAAAAATCAATCTCACCTAGAAATCGAATTTATTTCTGGTTTCGGGGAGTCTTGATCTAAAGAAATCAATTTCAATTTTGGTTATGTGGATTAATTTTGATTCTGGTTACAAGGGTTTTAATTTATATGGTTTATGAATTTTGCTTTTCATTTAGGGTTCATGATTTTGCTTTTCATTTTGATTTCTGGTATCAATTTTCCAATGAGTGTAGCAATGGTTTGGATGGTGGCGGTGTTTTGCAGGGTTGCAATGGGGGGTTTTAAACAGGTTAAGTAATGGTGTTGCATGGTTGCGGTCATGGTTTCCGATTTTAGTTTTGTGTTTCATTTGATTTATGCAAAATTTAGCTTTGGTTATTCATTTTCTGATGAGGATTGTGATGGGTGTGCGGTGGTGCAAGTGATCGATGAGGTAGGTAGTGATGTTCTAGGTTGCTAGATGAGAAATGGGAAAGGGACGGTCGGTCCTTTTTTTCTTTTGTAAAAAATGATAAATGAATAATGAAAAAAATAAAAAATAAATATATAAGGGTATTAGTGTCATTGTACTTCTTTTAAGGACTAAATCCGTAACAAAATAGAACCATAGAGATGGTCTGAGAGCAAAAAAAGGGCGTACATACCTGGATAGACTTTGGGCAGTTTTTTGGGCCTTGAGTCATTTTGGCTTTGGGCCTTGCTTTGTTGGGCCAACTATAGGAAGGGTAAAATAGTATTTTACCCATTGTAATGGGGAGATATGAATTGGAGCTAGAATTGCGGGAAACTGTCCTAATTATTGAATAAGCGTAATTTGGATGTGTTCAGTGTGAGGAACTCGGTATCAGTCTTTATGACTCTTGCATTTGTGTGATGGGTTGGGCCCAAGGGCATGCATGTAGGTTTGGGCCCAATTTCATGAGAGGGTTGGGCCCATTATTCTAGCATGGGCTACGCTCATTGTATAACGGGCTAGGCCTATTTGTATGTTGGGTTGGGCCCAATGAGTAGGATGAGCTAGACCTATTATTATGGGTTCAACCCAATGTGCGAGCTAGGCCCATTGATATGTATGATATGTGGTATTTTGGGGGAACTCATTAAGCTTTGTGCTTACGGTTTATGTTTATAGTTTCAGGTACTTCCGGTTCGAAAGGGAAGGGTCCGATGTGACTGCACAACATTCCCTAGATTTTATTCCGCATTGCTAATTTTTACTCTCTTGATTAAATGTTATTTTTATCATGAATGGTTTTGAGAACAATTTGTTATATGAATTATTGTTTTAAAAATGAAAAATTTACCTTAGATTTTTGGGACGTTAAAGTTAAGGACAAAACACGTAATTTTAACTAAATCATAATGACGATTTTAGTAATTTACTCATTATTTTATCCAACACAATATACAACATAAGGGTAATATGGTCTTTTTTCATTATTCACCACAGTCACTGAATGATATAATCAAACAACATAGTTTCAATGGGATATGTACTCAGTCAGAAGTTCTAACTTAGTCAACATTAAACTCAGTCAACAACAATCAAATAACCTTTTTGAGAATACAAAACAACGAAATATTGCCATCCAAACAACATTATTACCATTCATAGCTATCAAACAACCTTTTTGAGAATCACATATGTTTTCTATTTTAGATAGGATATCAACCTCTTGATAATACCTTACTCGAATTCCAAAATTTAACACACACGTACCTTAACTTACCCTCCTATTCCACGATTCCACGACGGTATGTACATGACTCATGGAGTCGACTCAGTGTAATAAACTATGAATCATCCACTCACATCACATGATAAAACTAATATGCACCACAAAATAAAATTGATGTTCGCCACAACATAAAGTTGTTATTCAATGCCTCCGAGGATTCTTAACCAATAGTATTTCACATACCATCAACCATAGCTTCTGGTTATTACTACCTACTTACACAACAACTAACACTCGTCAAGGGTAGACTACGATTACTCTCATCATCTATCGACTCTTGGGATACGATAATGAATAGCGATCCTGACAATTTCTAACCGACACCTTTGCTTTTAATCGTCCTTATAACATCGTTCTTGTAAATCAACATTACCACAATACCCTTGATAGATAAAAAGTGGGCAATTGAACTCCACTCGAGGTAGACCCAATGACATTATTGTGTCCAAAGTAAACATCTAGTACGTCTAAGTGGTTGTTATACAATCTTAGTTGTGTTAATATATAATGACTTTAAGATACACTTGTTACTTTGATGAATGTTTATTTAGATTCTAATTTATATTTATTTACCGAAATTTATAGTTGCTATTCTTATCCAATCCACGATGTTACATTAAGAGAGGTGATCATATACTAAAATATTAGATGGGAAAGCGTAGAAATCGTAATTATATACATATGGAGCTTAAGGTGACAATAAAACATCAAACCAAGGTGAGTTGCATGTTCGATTTTGCAGAATCTATGATATACATGAATGCTAAATGTTCAAGGTCTGCATAGTATCGTATCATGAACCGTTTAACATCCAAGTTCTATTAAATCGGTAAGAGGATTAAACTTTAAAACAAAAAAGCTATCTACTGCAGTATGATGAGAAAATTGGGATTTCATTACCAATACATTCATACATAATAAGATTAAAGAAGGCACTCGATGTGTTATCTATAATAAGATCAAAGAAGACTCGTCATATGTTATGAACCACAATACAACATTCTGAAAAACTTTCCCTTCCATTTATTCTCCCATCCGAATTATACATCGAAGACCTTCACCTTTAAGCATCAAATCAAAAGCCTTATTGATCTCAGAAAAAGGCACTTCATGTGTTATGAACTTCTCCAACTCAAGTTCCTGCACAAAATCATATCAACCAAACACTAGTTAGATTTCAATTCATCATTCTATTATAATTCAACTTTGAAGCTATAAAACGGGTTACCTTATTCATATACTTTTCAACCACAGAAGGAATATCTGATCGAGGTTTATAGTTTCCAAAAAAGGTTCCCTTCAGAGTCCTTTCGTTCAACAGATTCAATGGACTTGTCTTGAAAACAGCATCTTTATGTGGAACACCCACAAGAACAGCAACACCCCAACCCTGTAAAATTTTCAATGTTTGTTATTGTGTAATTAAACATGAATCATTAATTCATTATATGAGTGAGAGATGAATTGATTAAATTCATACATCATGAACACATTCGAAGGCAGATATCATAGCATCAATATGACCCGTGCATTCAACACTCCTGTCAACTCCTCCATTTGTCATCTCTGCAATCACTTCTTGTACTGGTTTCGTGTGATCTTTTGGGTTCACAAACTCTGTCACCCCAAATTTCTTTGCTGTTGAAGCCAAAAAAATTTACATTAGATTCATCAATCATATCATATGTCTAGTTTTTATTTACAATTTCATGCAGCAAAATCTTACCAAGCTCAAATCTGTTGGCATTGAGATCAACTCCAATGATCCTTGAAGCCCCTGAAATTCTTGCACCTTCAGCAGCCTGATCACAAACAAGAATCATTAGCTTTTTATTTTTTGGCCATGAATGAGCCTTTTTTGAGAAAGTTAAAAGTTCCATAAAACTCACAGCAAGCCCCACAGCTCCTAATCCAAAAATGGCGACTGATGAGCCTTTTTTAGGTTTTGCAACGTTAAGAGTAGCACCAAGACCTGAAGACACGAAGATTATTTAGGTTAAGAAAATACCCATTAGAATTGTAATCGGAGAATGTTGATTATAATTTGTTTTTCTACCTGTTGAGATCCCACAACTGAGGACACAGACTTTGTCAAGAGGAGCAAGAGGGTTGATTTTGGCAAGACAGCCGACATGAACGACTGTGTATTCACTGAAAGTTGAAGTTCCGACGAAATGGAAAATGGGTTTTCCGTTTATGGAAAATCGAGATTTTTGATCGTGAATCATGACTCCTCTATCGGTGTTGATTCTCAAAAGGTCACACATGTTGCTCTCTTCCGACTTACAGTGAGCACATTCTTTGCATTCTCCGGTGAAAACAGGGAGAACATGATCTCCGGGCTGAAGATCAGTCACTCCTTCCCCAACACTCTCCACGACCCTGTTCACGTCACTTAAATTGATCAGATTTTTTATCCGATTACAAACCCTTTTCTATTTAATACAAGAATAAAACTTACCCTCCAGCTTCATGTCCTAAAATTCGGGGAAACACGGGATTCTGACCCTGAAAAGTTCATAGGAAGGAAACGAAGATTCAGGATTTGAGTTTTTGACAGAGATTTAAGTAAAAGGGCCAGTAGATTGGTTACCTTGGCTTCCCAAAAGTAAACATCGGTGTGGCACAGGGAGGTGAACAGGATTTTGATTCGAACTTCCATTTTTTCGGGTGGCGCCACCTCCACTTCTTCAATCACTAGTGGCTTTCCGGCTTCCCATGCTACCGCCGCTGTCACATTTACACTCATCATCAAGCACCGTACCAAACTTTTTCTTCTTGATAGGGAAATCACAAAAGAAAAATGAAATGCTTACCTTTGCATCGAATCACCTGGTTAGTGCTCGACATTTAATCTTCTTGTTATCTGATCGCTGAAACAGAGAATTAAGTTTGCTAATTGCTTGATATGAAGGAATAATCTGAAAATTTGTGTATTTATAGGTCGAGGGAGTGAATATACCAAAACTGTAAACCGACCACCAGGTTTTGATTTGCCGGGTTTCCATCGATCAAGACGTTGACAAGTTAAAACCACCGTTTAACGAAAACAAGAAACCATAAAGCGCCACTGATGCGTGGTTTTCTTCTAAACAATACATAAATTGGGTCCACAGATATGTCTAAAAGTCAAAAAGACCCCAACAAAAGGAGGTTAAAACTTTGGCAAATTACACCATGAGGTTTTGGATAATTTGTTTGTTTGATCTTAATTTTTTTAACTCGTACTTATTATTCAGTTTTTCTTTAAGTTTATACCTAACATATCTTAATATATTTACTTTTTACAATTTTATTAATATTTTTAGTTACTACTTCAATTATCAAAACAACAACCTTATCTAACATCATCATCTCATCTTCCTTATTCAATGACCTAACCACCACCCCAGTGTTGTCATCACCAGCTACTACTAACAACCACGGATCACCACTTGCATCAAATCAAAATAAATCATGAAATCAAACAAATCAAAACCAAAACCTAAACTCAAAGCTAAAAACCCAATCAAAATAAAATAAAAATCATAACTCAAAACTAAAAATCGTACCTTATAATCAAATCAGAAGAATGAATGCAAGTTGTGGAAGATACAATTATACAATATTTCATTATTATTAACTTTGAAATAATAATTTTATACTAATTAGATATTAAACGTTGTATATGTTTTGAACATATGATAAGGTAGACACATATATACAAGTGCTATCTTATCATTAAATGTTATTCAACATGTTATTCATTTAAACATTTTTTCATGATTTTCCTT
Source organism: Lactuca saligna (assembly GCF_052625555.1). Taxonomy (NCBI): domain Eukaryota; kingdom Viridiplantae; phylum Streptophyta; class Magnoliopsida; order Asterales; family Asteraceae; genus Lactuca; species Lactuca saligna. The sequence goes on from NC_136422.1 coordinate 153,879,014, forward strand.
TCTTTTTGCTGATAAATAATAATATTCTTCTTCACAGACTTTCCAAGAAGTAGACCAGTCAATGGGGCGGGTTTGAAACGAATCATCATTGATCCAAACATTTTTAAAAAATTTAAAAATATGACCCGCCCCACTCCAATAATAACCCTCACGATTTTGAATAATCGAATTCATATCCGTATCTACCGAATCAACGAATATCTAACCCATTAACCCGACCATTTTATAATATTAAATTTCACAATTTTGATGCATGTCACGAAGTAATATTTATCAAAAAATATAAAATATCTACGTAAACAAATATACATTACTTAATACTCAAAATCCAATACAATAAAATTTTCATTTTATTTAGACATAGACTTACATACTTTTTTGTTATATATATATATATATATATATATATATATATATATATATATATATATATATATATATATATATATATATATATATATATATATATATATATATGAGACGGATTATAAGTGGAGGGAATCGATAATGATCCATATCCAACCCATTTAATAAAAGGGTAAATGGGTATGGGTTGTAAACCGATAAACGAATCAAAAATTACAATCAAAACCCGTAAAGTTCTTACATGTTTGGAGCGAATCAGGGTTAAAACCCGCTCCATGGACAGATCTACCAAAAAGTTAAGAGGTAGAGTAAAATGAAAACGAGTCGAATGAGAGAAATGGTCATGGAATGAAGGTTTGAATTAGAAGATATATGTTTCAATACTCATATTGAACATGATCTTAGTAGAATTATTGATAAATCCAATGCAATGATTGATTATGGTAAGTGGTATATAATTTTGGTGGATCCTAGTGAACTTTTGGCGAGCATTGAAGGACATATTGGTAAAGTAAAGGTTTTATTATGTTTTTCACCCCTGATAGATATAAAATGACCTTATTGCCATTATATATATATATATATATATATATATATATATATATATATATATATATATATATATATATATATATATATATGTTTTTAGAATTGTTTTCATTACATTTTAACTATTTATAAGTTATAGAAAAAGTAAAAAAGGGGTATATCCCACCCCCACCCTATACTGCTATACATACATCTTCTTCGTCTCTTCCCTCGTTTGATTTTATTCTCATCGGAGCTCCACCACCAAAAAAAAATATGTTGCCCATCCGATAGCCCATCACTACCCCTTTGCCACCCATAATATGGGCATCCATTTCTCTCATGAAATACACTTCTCTGCAGATCGCCACCATTACCATTGACTACCCACGGATGCTCAAATCTACAAACAAATGTAGGATTTTTCGTCTCATACTGGAATATGATATGTCTCCTGTTGAAATCGATTCAATCCACAACTGTGGTTGCTGGCCAACCTGACCCGTCTTGTGGGTTCTCACCCATAAATACAAACCCTCTTGTAACGACCTAAAAATTTAGGGTAAAAGTTTCATTTTCATTTTAATCAAAACACCGATACCATTTAACCCAAACATTTCTACTTTAAAAATATTTATCAGAGTTCATCCCAAAATCTCACATTGTGGAAAACACATGTGTGTGCGCTACGATCCAAGCGGGCCCTTCCTTTCCAAAATGATGATACCTGAAATCATAAACAAAATTTTAAGCACGAAGCTTAGTGAGTTCTCCAGAGCATACCTCACACAATCCACATAATCACATAATCCATATTAGCTATATAAGCTACATAACCATATAAGCTATGCTTACAACATATAGGGATGCCATGGAAGCACTCCAAGGTCTTACACCTAGTGTTACTGGAACCGCCATGTTGTCTTAACTACCTTCCATGGGAACCCCCACATGGTCTTCCTGCCATGGGAACCACCACATGGTCTTTATTACCAAGAAATTTCATGCAAGCTAAACATGCAAATATACTAGCATGCCATGGAAACCTTCTGAAGTCTTACACCAATGCCATGGGAACCCCCCACATGGTCTCAATCTACTACCACGGGAACCCCTGGGGTCTTCCATGCAAGAGTCATACCAACATGATGCATAATCAATTAACAATCCATGTATCATAAAATGTGTCGGTCTTGGTGCCTTAGATCCATTGGTATGCTGAGAAGACTCACCTCGAATGCAGAATCTTCCCGAATGAAATCTTTAGTTGTTGCCCCGCCAGCTTCCCGAGCCGCCACTTCTAATCAATATACACAATTAGCAATTGGGTTCCATACTATAACCCTCAATCTATACATGGGGTAAAATAACCATTCTACCCCTGGCCCAATATGATCCAAAATTAAGGCCCAAACCCAAACAAAAACCTAACACTATAAGGTCAATAATCCATCAATGGGCATAACTCGAGAAGACCCAATACCAAAAAGGCCTAAGATGCTGAATGGTCAACCCTAGTCAAATCGTGGTCAAAGTCAACAGTCAACAGTCAAGGTCAACAGTCCATGTTGACCCAACTTGTCGAGTGCATCTAGCAACTCATCGAGTTCCTTTAGTTGTTCAGAAAACCTGGGAAAAACATAACCAAATCGTCGAGTTATCTTACCAACTCGTCGAGTTCACTTGGTATACCGAAAACGGAATACCCAATCTAATTCGTCGAGTTACCAGGGAAACTCGTCGAGTTTTCCCCCTGTGTTAACATATTGAGCCCTTTTAGTCGAATCTAAAGCCCCAAACTACATATCCAGTCCCTTAGGACCGAAATATCACATAAAGTTGCTAACTTTACGTGCATGTAAGGCCTCAAGAGGCTAAAACACTAAAATTAAGCTTAATAGAAGGTTTAGGGCATGAAGGATGGCTAAATCTTGATAAAGCTTGAATCTTTGGGCCCAAGGAGGTCTAAGGTGTCTAGATCAGAAGTCACAACTTCAAATCATGCTCGACTCCAAAAATGGTTCCAAATTGGGCTAAAAATGCACTAAACTTCCATGGGAGAAGATCTAAGAAACAATAAGTTAAGGTAAAGACTTTTTACCTCAAAATGTTGCTAACACAGGGTAGATGTCGGATCTATATCCCCCTCCTCACTTAAATCTCTTCAATCTTCAAGTTTCCTTCCAAAGAGCACAAGATTCAATTTCCAAAGCTCACACACACACACACACACTCAAAAAGGCACTAAATCACAGCTAGGGTTTTTCTCTGGACAGTAAGGATGATGAAGGAGGCCACAAATGATCCATATGTTCTTTTAATAGGGTAAAAAACCCTGAAAATTAGGGTTTTCCTTTACAACATCTACTCGTCGATTTGGAGCCTTCCAACTCGTCGAGTAGACACTAAGACCCGCATCTAATATCTATCTCTACTTGTTGAGTTGGGCTCCTCAACTCATCAAGTCCCAGTGCTAAACCATAAATATTTGAAAAATAACTGATATCAGGAACAAGCGTTACAAATCTCCCCCAATTGCACTAAACTTCGTCCCCGAAGTCTGCTGATGCAAAGGTCTGGATAATGCTTCCTCATCTCATACTCCCGCTGCTGCTCACGCGCCATGCCCACGACTTCCATTACCTATTACAACCCGACTGATGTTTCCCACTGCACCTTCACTAATCTTACTACCTTACTACCTCATGGCCTGTATTTTCTGTTCGATAACTAACACTAACTTCCTCCTATGACCCGGACACTCCTTTTCCTAAATATCGAACACAACTGAGTCATTGTCCAAACACTTCTGTGGCTGAAACATAGTAGTCAATTGAAGGGTTTTGAGCATCTTAACACTCCTAAGGTGTACATGCAACCCTAGAAACCTTGGTTCTATGTTTGACTAAGATACATGCAAATTTGATTTTCCAAGGTTCTTAACCTGTCTAGCATAGCATGAAGAACTTTTAAACATAAATGCTAGAAGAAGAACATACCTTTTGTTGTTTGGATTCCTTGAGAACCTTATAAGCCTAGCACCTCAAGTGTGATGCCTGAAATGTCTCACACAGTACCACAACACTTGGAATAACCTTGAGAGTTCACTAACACCTCAAAATCGGCTAACCCTCTTTTTCTTGTACAAGTAGTACCAATTTTCTAGTCTAGGGGTCTTTATATAGTTGTGGCACAAGTAGGGTTACACCATGTAAACCCTAATTGTCATGGTTTTCCATATTCCATGATCCATGGGTTTGTAACCTCCATGGACTATTCATGGAGCACCTTATGCGTTTTAACCCAATCCATACAAACCATGGATCATAAGCCCACTATACAAGAATAGATGATTTGCACAATCAACCCTATATCTTTAATTAGTCTCTTTTTGATCACTTAATTAATTCCAAATTAATTCTTTGATCAATACTAATTAAATAATGTTATTAATATATTAGAACTTATAATATATTAATAATCCTTAAGTGTCCTTTCTCTCATTTAGTCTATCCAAATGTTGCAATGCCATGCAACCCAAATGGACCATGCTAATCGGGTCAAGTACATTCCAGAAATAGTTATGAACTTGGACACCTAATCCAACAGTCTCCCACTTGGATAATTCTAATAACTATAACTACAAGAATGACTTCAGGAACCGATCAACAATCGTAACTCTTTCAAGGTCTCGCGGAACTAAGATGATGATGATGATACTCCATTTAAGATAAGTGATCATATAATCCTTTGTTTTAGATATCATGCGGACAAATACATGGAACAATGTCTTACTTATTGTCCATCAGTTTGTTTCTCGACTTCTGATTTGTTTGAAAAAGAACTTTATTGAACACATCAACTTTGTTCTGATCGGTCCCGGTACATGGGTCAACAGAAAATCATAGAGGGGCCTAGATATTGCTTCTAATCCAAGAAGGAACATATAAACTTCGACTAATATGCTTGTTCTACTATTTGTTGAATCATACACAAAGGCATGTTTTATAACATCGAGTTACCATTGCGTTTTCGTACAATTAATGTATAACCAACTCATAGGCAACAAGTCATATCTCTAGGTTTGAATACTTATATGATATTACCATCTCACGATCACTCGAGATAAATTCCATGAAGTGATACCAGTGAGCATGGGTTGAATCCAATACTCATAACTTATAAGCACTCTTGAGTGTTGTAGCAACACTTTGCAATGTCCAACATCTTAGACCTCTACAACCGACTACATGACAGTCTTGATACATATCTACTTGCAACATATGACCGATTGTGGAGAATTTGAATAATATTAAATACAAATATTCTGGAAGTCAAAACATGCAAAATGAAACGATAGTAAACGATTGACAAAAGATAGCAACACTTTACTCATAAATAAACAACAACTTTTATTCATCATCAAATGTCAAATACACTTTACACATTTCAAATCTATCTAACTACTAAAACTAATATCATGCGCCTCGCATGCTGGAGATGCTTAACCCTACCCAGTCCCTTCGTGAGGGGATCTGTCGGGTTCTCATCCGATGATACCCTCTTTGCCACGAGGAGTCCTTCTTCTATTTAATGACTGATGAAATGGTATTGTCTGTCGATGTGTCTGGATCTCCCGTGATCCCTTGGTTCCTTGGCTAAGGCAACTGCACTTTCACTATCACAGAAAATCTATATAGGCTCCTTTATAGCTGGTACAACTCCAAGGTCTCCAATGAAGTTCTTTACCCATATATCCTCCTTTGCTGCCTCACTTGCCGCTATATACTCTGATTCACAAGTTGAATCAGCCATTATCTCTTGCTTGGAACTTTTCCAAGAAATTGCTCCTCCGTTTAAGGTAAAGACCCAAACTGACTGAGAGCGGAAATTATCCCTATCAGTCTGAAAGCTAGCATCAATGTACCCTAGTACTCTCAGGTCCTCACCCCACCGAGGGTAAGGACCCAGTCCTTAGTCCTCCGCAGGTATTTGAGAATGTTCTTTACCGCAGTCTAGTGAGCCTTGCCAGGGTTCCCTTGATATCTACTGACCATGCTCAATGCAAAGGCCAAATATGGATGAGTACAAGTCATAGCATATAATATCGAGCCTACAACGGAAGAAAACGATACTCGACTCATATCTGCTATCTCAGCCTCTGTACTCGGGCTCTGAGTCTTACTCAGTCTGGCGTTACTACGGATCGGTGTAACGCCTGTGTTTCTAGGCTTGCCATTTTTAGCAATGTAATGGTCTAGGTTATCCTTTGTAACCCGTTTTGAAATAATAAGATTGTATTATTTGAGTATTATGTGTTTTGTGCTTAATTGCTTAATTATGTGGTTTGATTAATTAAGAATAAAAATAAGCGTCAAAATTTAAGTGTAAAATAAACTTGATATCTTTAGATAATGTTGTAGTAGTTGAAACAAGGTTTCCGAAGATATAAAGAATGCCGAAATCCGAGTTAAAACGAGGAAGTTATGACCTGTCGAAGTTTCGCGACAGAACCGGCACGACACAGCGCGACGTAAAAAGTGAATTTATGTTAAAGAGATATTTAGCCTTAGTGATCTAAACGAGAATCGAAGATCTCGTTGTTAGTATCAAAGCGATAAAAAGTTAGGCGAGAACGGACGTCGGACGAAGAAGTTATGAATTTATAACGAAATTTTCTGTCCCGGCCTATTAAAAATAAATAATAAAAATAAATTCAAAATTAGCCGACGGAGTCTAAACGAAAGTTGTAGATCGTAGTCTCACCTTTCCGTGGATATAAAGAACATCGAAAACGGAGTTCGTATGAAGAAGATATGAATTTCCGAAGTTTATTAAATAATTTGTATTTATTTTTAAATCAAAATTCGGAAGCCTTATCCGAATGCGAGTCATCGGTCCGATCCGACTTACGCGCCGCGTAAGTGAGTACGCCCCGCGTACTCCGAAAGTGTCGACATCGCAGCAAGTGGATTCGGATACGTAAGCGATGACGTTTCTGAGGCACGTACGCCTCGCGTACGCACGTACGCCCCGCGTACGAGAGGCTTCCAGCCCCTATAAAAGGCATGCGAGGGCAGCCGGCCAATTTGCTAATTTCCTCTCGTTTTTGTGCTGAAGCTCTGTGGTTTTACCCCCGAAGCCATCCCGAAGCCCCGGTAATATTCCCGAGTCCCGAAGCGAGTCCCGAGATCCCGAAGATCCCGAGAAGTGCGGTTTCCGAGCCGAAGCTCTGCCCGCGAGAAGTTTGATTTTTGTGGAGATCTTCCAGATCTGCGGAGGATTACTACTTTTGCGAGTCGTAGTGTTGTCCGATCATCTTCTGATCAAGTGAGTGTATACTACCTTTCATAAACGCAATAATAATACAACTATGGTTTGAGTGTATTAAGTTTATCGTCGTTTATACATGCGAAGGCGTTGTTACTTTCTCCTAACGTATAACTATAAAGTATTTTATACGAGATACGTGTTATGTGTATATTTTGTTGTTATGTGTGTGAATGTATATTCACTTTCTTCTATCTTACAGATATGATTATTTCTATATGAAATACGTGTTATGTGTGTGTGCCTCATCTGCTATATGGAAAAGGTATTGATCAAGCATGCTATACAGGTTTTGAAAATATGTATAAAAATGTATATTTTTATCTACTAATATGTTGGGTAGAACATGGGTAGATAGTTGGTGTGTAATAAACAGATGAGAGGCCTCGTTGTTGTTTGATCCAGTCATCTAGCGGAATTTAGATGACGACCACGGACTTTTCTAGATAGTCATGTGGAACGCTAGCAGGCTCATAACCTGTAGGTGTTAATGAACTTGGGTGTTCATTCGCTGTATTCCATCCCCCTCATGGTTTCCTTATTTGACTTATATTGCTGAGGAAACCCCGCAGCATGTGTTGTCACCCCGATGAAAATATTCTTAGATTAGGTCCCTTGTGTTAGTTATTTTAGGGACGTAAAGTGAGAATAACGGGAATGGGTAACTGGGTTATTGTTGGTTGATAATAATTAATTTAATTATTTATTGTGGGTCGAAAACCCTATATGCTCACCAGGCTCACAAGCCTGACCCACTCAGTTTTATTTGTATTACAGGAAGTGGCGCAAGGGCGTAAGATGGATGAACCATCAAGTTGTTTTGTTTACAAGTCTGTATATGTAAATATTTGTTGAATGACTTGTAATGTTATCGTTTATGCTTGTTGGTCTGTATCGGAACATGACACCCCGAGTTTTGATTATATAATGAAAAATACATTTCTTTTATGAAATGCTTTGGTAAACATTGTTTTATCATGTTTTGTTTTTGGGAACAAATTCCGCAATTCTTTCAAATCAAAAGGATTTACTCTGAAAATATTTAAAAGCATAAATGAAAATCGGTCTTTTCTGGCCGAGATTTTGGGGATGTCACAGTTGGTATCAGAGCATTAGTTTAAGCGAACTAGGAATTTTTAGGATTTCTAGACTTAAACTTAGAATGCTAAGTGGAATTTTGAGATGTGTGTCTGTTATGTTTTAGACACGAGCACTAGTTTATTTTAGGAAAGTTGCCTAAAATGCTTTATGTGCTAAATGTTATATGTTGCCATATATGATATTATTTGTTCAGGTCTATGGTCTGTTGCCGACCGGATCTAGAAACTTTATGTGTGTAGGATTCTAAACGTACGTCTACGATATTAGAACTAGCATGTAAACGTTTCGGAGTGATAAGGATGATTTGAATATCTATCGTGAATAAGGATCTAATTTCACCTTATTCGGTGTGTAGATCAAAAATGGTGAGAACAAGAAGTGGAGTTGGAAATGCTGATGAAAACAGGAATCAACCACCAGTGATTGAACAAAGATCTGCTGTAGCAGCAGCACCTGAGCCAATAACCATGGCTGGTGTGCAATTGATGATTCAGACGATGTTGGATCGTCAAATGGATGAAACTAGACGGTTGCTTCAACAAAATCGTGAAGAACTGTCAATTCGTGTGGAAGAGCCTAAATTAAATGAAGGGCACTCGGAAGGTGGAAACTTTAGTGGGTCTGTTGGTCAAGCCAACCCGCCGATAGTTAGGCAAGATAACCGCGATGGAAGGAATGATGGAATGGGATGCAAGTACAAGGACTTTTTGACTTGCAAACCATCGACCTTCAATGGAAAGGAGGATCCGATTGGGGTTATGGATTGGATCTCCGAAATGGAGCTAGCCTTCATGACGTGTGGCTGCAGAGGTAAGTTGCAAACTATCTATGCCGTGCATCAATTCCGAGGTGGAGCCGTTCGTTGGTGGAACACTCTAGGGAAAACTTTGAGCCCTAATGAGCCACTGCAATTGTCATGGACAGAGTTCTTGGTGCAATTTAAGCGCAAGTTCTGCTCGGCTCAAAATTTGTTGGAGTTGGAGAACAAGTTCCTGACATTGACTAAAGGCAGCATGTCAGTTGATGAATACACCAATAACTTCACCGATAAGATGGAGTTTGCCTTGCGTATCGTTCCAGACGAGCTGACGAAGGTGGATCGGTATGCGAAGGGACTTCCATGGGAGTACGAGGTGCCAGTACGTCAGGCACTTACTCTAGAGGCAGCTATCTGGGCTGCCAAGTCTGTTGAGAACATGATAAAGGGGAGAACCACCAACAAGGTTGAGGTTGGTGAGAAGAGGAAGTTTGAGGGAACATCTGGTTCCGGTAAGAAAAGTAAATTTTCGAAATCTGATTCGAAATGGTTTGGTGGGGGAAAAGGAGGAGAAGCGAAGTGGTGTGATAAGTGTAAGAAAAAGCACTTCGGGAAATGTAGCGAGGATGTAACTTGCTACAAGTGTGGAAAGGTTGGACATTTTGCCAATGAATGTCCGAACAACAAAAGGATGTGTTTTGGGTGTAATGAAGAGGGGCACATTTTGAAAGACTGTCCGAAGAAGAAAGAGGCAGCTAAGCCCAACATTCCACCAAAGCCGAAGGCGAGAGCATTCCAGATGACACTGGAAGCTGCTAAGGATGAAGCTGATGTCGCTTCAGGTACCTTTCTCGTTAACAATTTGCCTGCCCAAATTTTATTTGATTCTGGAGCCAACTACTCCTTTATATCGCATGAATTTGGTAGAAAACTAGCTTTGCCTGTTGATAGACTAGATAATGCTTTATTAGTCGAAGTTGCTAGTGGCAAGTTTGTACCTGTTAGCCATCGTATGAAAAACATCTTAATCGACTTGAATGGGAATAAGTTCCGCGAAGAATTATTGCCCATTGAACTTAATGGTTTCGACATCGTCTTGGGAATGGATTGGCTCAGTGCCAATGATGCCGAAATTTTATGCAAGAAGAAGATAGTTAAAGTAAACCCACCTGGAAAAGATTCATTTATGGTGTATGGGGACAAACGCCGAGTGAATTCTGGAATCATTTCCCTAATGAAAGCCAGAAAGTGTTTGACCAAGGGATGTACATCATATTTAGCATTTGTGATTGATGCTAAGAAGGAGAAGAAGGTGATGCAGAGTATTCCTGTGGTGTGTGATTATCCAGAAGTATTTCCCGAAGATCTTCCTGGATTACCACCTGATAGACAAGTAGAGTTCAGAATAGACTTGTTACCAGGAACCACGCCAATAGCAAAAGCACCTTATCGATTAGCACCGACGGAGATGAAGGAGCTAATGATGCAACTTCAGGAGTTGTTGGACAAAGGTTTCATTAGACCTGGTTCATCACCCTGGGGAGCTCCGGTGTTATTCGTGAAGAAGAAAGATGGAAGTATGAGAATGTGCATCGATTACAGAGAGCTGAACAAGGCAACAATAAAGAATAGATATCCGTTGCCAAGGATTGATGACCTGTTTGATCAATTGCAAGGTTCGAGCTATTTCTCAAAGATCGATCTTAGGTCAGGATATCATCAGCTGAAAGTAAGAGAGCAGGATATAGAGAAGACTGCATTCAGAACTAGATATGGACACTACGAGTTCTTGGTTATGTCGTTTGGACTAACCAATGCTCCGGCAGCATTCATGGATTTAATGAATAGGAAAGCGGTTTTGACATCCATGTGCCATATTTCATAATCATGAAATGCATCAATGGTTAACATAACTCTAATAGACTTAATCTTCGCTACTGGTGAAAAGGTCTCACCATAATCAACTCCTGGAGTTTGAGAAAAACCTTTTGCAACCAGTCGTGCCTTATAAGTGTAAACATCCTTAGCCAACTTTTCATTAAACTCTAATAGACTTAATCTTCGCTACTGGTGAAAAGGTCTCACCAGAACTAGATATGGACACTACTGACAAAACCCTCTGGCTGACTCATGTAAACATCCTTAGCCAACTTTTCATTAAGGAAAGCGGTTTTGACATCCATTTGCCATATTTCATAATCATGAAATGCAGCAATGGTTAACATAACTCTAATAGACTTAATCTTCGCTACTGGTGAAAAGGTCTCACCATAATCAACTCCCGGAGTTTGAGAAAAACCTTTTGCAACCAGTCGTGCCTTATAAGTGTGTACCTTACCATCTATGCCGGTCTTCTTCTTGAAGATCCACTTTCACCCAACTATCTTACGACCTGGTACATTGTCAACCAAGTTCCAAACTTGATTGTCATACATGGATTGTATCTTGTCGTCCATAGCCTCTTTCCATTTAGCAACCTCAAGGCCTACCCTGGCTTTCGTGTAGCTGTTAGGTTCATCCAGAGTTACCAGTGTGCTATCATTGATAAGTGTATCACCTTCCGTAGTAATATAGAAACCATAGTAATGCTCAGGTGCATTCCTAACTCTCGTGGAATGTCTTAGAGGTACATACTCTTCTATCGGATCAACAGGAGTTTCCTCCTCAGGTTGGTTTCTAGGGTTTGAGGTTCCTTCACCACTTGACTCTTGAAGTTCTTCAAGGCCAATTTTCCTCCCACTGTTTCCTTGGCTCATGAACTCTCTCTCACAAAATACTCCTCTCCTTGCTACAAAGACCACATTATCACTAGGTATGTAGAAGAGGTAACCAAAGGATCTCTGTGGGTAGCCGATGAAAATACACCTCTTACTTCGAGGTTCGAGCTTATCGTGAGAATTGCGCCTAACAAAAACCTCACAACCCCAAATCTTGATGTGGTTCAGATTAGGAACTTTTCCGGTCCACATCTCATAAGGTGTTTTGAAAACCTTCTCTGTAGGGACTAGATTAAGGATATGGGCGGCAATCTCTAAGGCTTACCCCCAGAATGAGATTGGTAGCGAAGCTCGACTCATCATGGAACGAACCATTTCCATCAAGGTTCGATTGCGCCTCTCAACCACACCATTAAGCTGTGATGTCCTGGGAGGTGTCAATTGTGAGATAATCCCACATTCCTTAAGATAGTCAAGGAACTCTGTACTAAGATACTCACCACCTCGATCGGATCGAAGCATCTTAGTGTTCCTGCCCAATTGATTCTCCACTTCCTGTTTGAACTCTTTGAATCTTTCAAAGGTCTCTGACTTATGCTTGATTAAGTAGACATATCCATATCTACTAAAATCATCAGTAAAAGTCACATAGAAGCGATTAACATCTCTTGTGGCGGTTCTGAAGGGTCCACACACATCTGTATGTATGAGGTCCAACAAACCCTCACCCCTAGCACATGTACCAGTGAAGGGTGACTTTGTCATTTTCCCATGCAAACAAGATTCACAACTATCATCTTATTTTAGGTCAAATGACTCCAAGACTCCATCCTTTTGGAGTTGGCCTATGCATTTCTTGCTTACATGTCCAAGTCGACAATGCCATAATGATGTTTTATCCAAACTAGTGGAAGAATCAATACACAACACATTATTTCTTAGGTTATCTACAACCGACACAGTTTCATGCACACCATCACAAGGTAATGCTTTAAAATAAAGAACATTATTAAAGAAAGTATTAATACCACCACTTTCATTATCAAACGGAAAGGTAAAACCTTTTTTGTATAAACCATGAAAGGAAATAATATTTCTCGCCATTTCAGACGAGTAACAACACTTATTAAAATATAACACTAATCCACTACTTAGCAACAAAGAATAAACTCCAATCTTGGTGACAGGTGAAGCTTTCCTATTCCTCGTGATCAAGTTTATCTTCCCATACTCCATATTCTCACTTCTTCTTAGTCCCTGCAAATCAGTACATATGTGAATACCACAACATGTATCAAGGACCCAAGAATTAAAATGGGGTGAATTATTAGACAATATAGTGTATATACCTGCATGGTTGGGTTTCACTTTCCCATCCTTCACATCCTGCTGGTACTTTGGGCAGTTTCGCTTCCAGTGCGACTTTTCATGGCAATAGAAGCATTCAGCCTCTTTAGGGTTAGCAGAAGGAGTAACGAAACCTTTCTTGATTCCACTTGAAGAGGAGCCATCAAGGGACTTTCCTTTGGTACCCTTCGAAGTGCTCTTCCTTTTCTTTCCTTTGCCTTGCCCAATTTCGAAGACAGGGGCCACGGTTGGAGTAGGAGTGGTAACAACCGATTTACTCTTAAGACCAATTTATGCGGTCTTCATGAGTCCTTGAAGTTTGTTGAGTGTAACTTCCTCCTTGTTCATGTGGTATGTCATACGGAATTGATCATAACACGAAGGTAAGGAGTGCAAAATGATGTCAATTGGCAACTCCTCGGGGAAGTTCACATTCAGTTTCAACAAACAGTCCACATACCTTTGCATTTTTTGCATGTCGCCCGTGATGGGTTCACCATCCTTCATCCGGGTTGTTATCATAGAGGATATGATTTCAAATTGCTCTTGACGAGCACTCTGATGATAGCGGTCCATCAAATCCTGGTGCATCTCAAAAGGATAGTAGTCCTCATGCATAGGACTTTTGGAGCTCGGCTGTCATTGTGGCTAACATGATACATGCCACTTTTGTAGAATCTTTCTCATGTGCCTAGTATTCAGCGATCTCCTCAGGAGTAGCAGATGAATCAAGTTCCTTAAGCGCCTTGTCGAGGACATATTCCTTATCCTCATATTGAGTGACCATCATGTTGTTCCTGATCCAATCCATAAAGTTGGATCCATCAAAGATGACTCTCCCACAAAGTTTCATGAGAGAGAAGGAGCTGGTAGGGTTTGAGCCAGAAGCATCATTGTTGGAAGACATCTGAAAAGAAGAAAGACAAGTTTAGATTAGATATAAAAATAGTCCTTAATAAGACACCCAAATGTAATATTAAGGCTAAGACCCAACACAATATTTTATAACTTAGAAGAGGAATGTCGTAATCCAAGCTATAAAATATTTGAAGGTAGGTGAATGACTATTCACCAATTTCCACCATGAAAAAGGAAATAAATTATTAGGCTTTAATTGGTTTTGAAACTCCTAGATTCGTTGAGATTCATTGAACTTTTCAATAGCATGTTTCAATCTTGAGTGTGCCCTTCAGGTTTTGTGACTGGGATGCAGAGGATCACAAAGCAAGGTGTGAAGTAACCATGCAAATTACTTGATACCCTTAATGTTTATCACTCAATCAATGTGCCGGTTAACCACACGCGCTCCATCGACCTATGATAAACCTTTAGCCACCCTTCGCCTACCTTGTTAAGTCCAGGTTAGTGTGTCGGTTAACCACACACGCTCCACTAATGAATTAAACAAAGTGTAAAGTGTAATTTCATGGGTTAGCACCTTATTCACATTTTCCTAAAGTAACTAAGATTGGGAATTTATAAAAAAAAATTATTTATTTTACATTCATCATACTTCTAATGAAGATTTAAAGTCCTTTTCCTCCCCATTTGGCTAATGACCCTCCACCGGTCAAGGAAGCGGTGGGTGAGAGTGGACACCCATTAAGCTGCCCTTTTATAGGCAGCAACCTTATATCCCCCTTATAGATCGGCTTCGTGAATGAGGCCTACTAACGGTAAAACGAATTGTTCTTATACATACATATATATATATATATATATATATATATATATATATATATATATATATATATATATATATTATTAAACTTATAATATTATAAAGTATAAGGGTTGAACTTTAACGTTTAAAATTCTAAGGGTTGGAACTAAAGTTTTTAAAGTGACTTTACATGTTCCAAAATGTGAGGGCAAGTTTTGTAACTTTCAAAGATTTTCATCTTTCATAACTTATGAGTTAATGGTTTATTAAAATGAGAGACTTTTCATTTTATGTAACATATGTGTTGCATAATGGACTTTAAAAGACTGACTTTTGGTAATCCATAACCTGAAAATAAGGGTTTTCCTTTATCACGTCTACTCGTCGATTTGGAGCCTTCCAACTCGTTGATTAGACACTAAGTCCCGCGTCTAATATCTATCTCTACTCGTTGAGTTGGGCTCCCCAACTCATCAAGTCCCAGTGCAAAAACATAAATACTTGGAAAATAACTAATACCAGGAACAAGCGTTACAAATCTCCCCCACTTGAACTAGACTTCGTCCCCAAGGCCTGCTGATGCAAAGGTCTGGATAATGCTTCCTCATCTTATACTCTCGCTACTGCTCACGCGCCATGCCCGCAACTTGCATTCCCTACTATAACCCGACTGATGTTTCCCACTGCACCTTCACTAATCTTACTACCTTACTACCTCATGGCCTGCATTTCCTGTTCGATAACTAACATTAACGTCCTCCTATGATATGGATGCTCCTTTGCCTGAATATCGAACACAACTGAGTTGTTGTCCAAACACTTTTGTGGCTGAAACATAGTAGGAAATTGAAGGGTTTTGAGCATTCTAACACTCCTAAGGTGTACATGCAACCCTAGAAACCTTGGATCTATGTTTGACTAAGATACATGCAAATTTGATTTTCCAAGGTTCTTAACCTATCTAACATAGCATGAAGAACTTTTAAACATAAATGCTAGAAGAAGAACATACCTTTTGTTGTTTGGATTCCTTGAGAGTCTTGTGAGCCTAGCACCTCAAGTATGATGCCTCAAATGTCTCACACAACACCACAACACTTGTAATAACCTTGAGAGAAGTTCACTAACACCTCAAAATCGGCTGGTTCTCTTTTTCTTATACACGTAGTACCAATTTTGCTAGTCTAGGGGTCTTTATATAGTTGTGGCACAAGTAGGGTTACACCATGTAAACCCTAATTTTCATGGCTTTCCATAGTCCATGATCCATGGGTTTGTAACCTCCATGGACTATCCATGGAGCACCTTATGAGTTTTAACCCAATCCATACAAACCATGGATCATAAGCCCACTATACAAGAATAGATGATTTACAGAATCAACCCCATATATTTAATTAGTCTCTTTTTGATCACTTAATTAATTCCAAATTAATTCTTTGATCAATACTAATTAAATAATATTATTAATATATTAGAACTTATAATATATTAATAATCCTTAAGTGTCCTTTCTCTCATTTAGTCTATCCAAATGTTGCAATGCCATGCAACCCAAATAGACCATGCTAATCGGGTCAAGCACATTCCAGAAATAGTTATGAACTTAGACACCTAATCAAACCACAATATGAATCAGTCTGAGATTCCATCGCAATCTTACATGATGCACCACTTGCCTATCGGGGCCAAATTCTGAAAAGACTCCCTATACTTGGCCTTTGACCATGCTTCCTGAATCGGGTGTCACTCCTTAGAGTGAAGCCTTGAGAACACTTCAACTATGACGAACACCGAGGGACACAACCGTCACCTTGATCATTTAATGGCCTTTCCAAAAGGCAATAGGACCCAACCACACTAGACTCTCTCCATTCCCGATTATCTCGGTGTTACCAACTGAATGAATTCACTTACCATAACCGGATGCCGAACGCCTTCATTCGGAATACCAGATTCCTGCCTAGTTGCTGAGTCGACTAGCAACCTCACACTTGCCCAGTGCGACGTCCGAAAGTGACCTCATCTAGCAATAAATGTCCTAGCTATACCGCTACTCATGGTTCCATCAATCCTTCTGATACATCCAACAATAATAGCCTGACAACTTGTCGCCACAGAATCTAATATGAAAAGTGACTGCTACTAGAACCACTGTAATCTTACATCGCGCCTGGTCTCCATCGCCCTATCTTTTCTTCAATTCAAGTACGATGTGGCTCTTTCATGGCTAAGACTAAATCAGAACATGTCACAATAACTCAAGTTTCCATCAACTAAGTGGACCCATTACCCTTGGACCTCGCAACTGTTTCCCTTGGCATATAGATACTCCCAAATCTCATCTCACTGAAACGAAATCCTCTATTGAACATGCGCGAATTCCATTTCGGGATCTTTCTTAAAGAGAAGTGATACTCAGCTCCTACCCCGAGTTCCACGAATCTGCATTTGCATAATACACCATTACTTTCGACATCCCTTATTTGACTGATAAATATATAGCCTTAGCCGATCCTCAAGGCTACCAGTCTCGCACCTGGTCCATCCACCAGGTTCCCAAGAGTTCAAGATTAGGACTACCCAACTGTAGCCCTACCACGTCGTGTACAAATTATCCACATGATCCTGCAACTCAAGACCCAAACCCTTGACTCAACAGTCTTTACTAGTTCCATCCCAAATTCCTATAACCACCTGGGCTCGCCCACGGATAACTAATCAAACAATCATCTTCTGTCCTGATTCTAATTAATCTGTGGCTTTCCCATAACCTTTCGAACTGGCCTACCCTAGCCTAAATCTTCCAAAAGAATCTAAGAATGGTGCGGTTATCCTACAGTCTTACAACACTTCCCATGCTATTCGGCTTCTAGGGAATGCTATGGCTCTCCCGTAGTCTTACAACACTTCTCACACTATACGAATTCTAGTGAATGTTACGGCTCCCCCATAGTCTTACAACACTTTTGCCCTAACTGACCATTAGTGAATGCTACGACTCCCCCACAGTCTTACAACACTTTCACCATAACTGACCATAAGTGAGTGCTACGGCTCCCCTGTAGTCTTACAACACTTTCTCCTTAACTGGCCGTTAGTGAATGCTACGGCTCCCCCGTAGTCTTACAACACCTTTACCCTAACTGACCATTATTGAATGGTATGGCTCCCCCATAGTCTTGCAACACTTTCACCCTAACTAACCATTAGTGAGTGAAGTGGCTCCTCCGTAGTCTTACAATACGTTCTCCCTAACTGACCATTAGTGAATGCTACGACTCCCCCGTAGTCATACAACACTTTCTCAAGGTTGAGCACCCACACAGTCTATCCTCCAAAACTAACCTCAATTACTGACTGGAACCCAACCTGGTCCCCTTCCTAAAAGTCCGCTATCTGACGTCAAGAAGACGCAATCCAAATGTTGGGGAGTTTCCCGAACTCCTATCCCGCAACATCCTATATTCAGTCAGCCCCTAAGGCCACTTTCCTTCCCCCGATGAGGATGTAAAATGAATCCTAGTTTCACACTCGTTTCTGTCCTGGATATCCGAACGGTCCTCCCCCACTTAGACTCAACTAAGTCTGCTCGGCATATGAAAATTGAAGGATTCCCAATCCTTCTTTTGTTCCAATGATGAATCTGTTGACGACCGATGCCTACCAAAAATAGTAACAACACAATTCCCGAAACCAGCTAACACTTCTAGAATCCCAACAATGCCAATCACTCCAGATGCTCAAACTGATATCACACTCAGATCTCGAAGTCCAAAGGTCGGATGCTCCAATCAAAAATTCACCAACAACTCTCACTTCCTTCGACAACCCCAAAAACCTTTACAAGCACAATTACTAAGGCTACTAAGTCCTAGTCATAATTCCCTCATACAAGCCCTTGAACCAACCCCAACTATACCCAAGATGGCATTCAAACACTGTGAAATTTGCATGGAAAAGGAGACGACCTCGTACTACTTCGCCAAAGATTCATGGTATGCAGGTGGCATATAACTCCTCTTGAATATATAACTCAACCACAAACAGAGATAACACCCCAACGATATGCTTACTCACACTAATGCAAGATAACAACAACAAAATACAAGTAAAGCTAGTAAGAAAGCAAAAATGTACATACCTTGTACCCTCGCCTGCTAAAGTTCTGATCTCCGCCGTCTGATACTGCGACATGTGGCCCGTCTCTGTTGGGTCTCCTGCCCCACCTTCTCGTCTGTCAGTGATCCTCACAATAGTCATAGTAGGCGCACCCCCCTCCTGACCTGATCATTTGAAAATCGACCTTATTGCAGCCCACCTGATCATAGTGAAAACATAACGAGCTTGCCCCCTGTGGACAATTCCTACTGACATGACCAACCTTGCCACACTCGTAGCGGCCCAATCCCTCGGAATGATAAACTCCAATGTACAGTTCCCCGCACGTACTGAACGGGCTTCAATCCTGTCAGCCCCTCAGACTCCGTTTAGAAGTCATGGGTCTCCATCCGGGACCCTCCACTAATTGTACCTAAACTGATCCTCTCTTCTCGAGGTGCTCCAAATTGATCTCCCGCCCTCGAGCTCTGGGATTCATATTATCAAGGGTCTGGCACCCTGACACACTCACCAATTCGATTGTCAATGGCTGAACTGCAATAAATAGAGCAACAACTGCTCTAAATTAGGCTATAAACTATCCCCGAGACATAGTCTCCAATCCCAAAAGTGCCATAGAACGCACAATCAATCTGTTCCGCCTTATACAAAAGATCCAAAGTGAACTCAAAAACCTTGGCAGTCCCTCTACTAACTGGCTCACCAATGGATCCAGGACCAAACCCTGGTCCTTCCCACACGTACTTATCCTCGTTATGCAAAGCAATTATTCCTACGATCAAAGCATAACCAAGAATTCTCCTTCCCATAAGCTTCTCAGATTCTCCACGGCTCTTACCGATTCGAGTATGAATCATGTGCTTTCAGCAGTACGGGCCCAATACTACCTTCCACACATATCCATACTTTCCTCATCAATCCTCTTGAATCCTCTAAGTCACCTACTCCACTAATACACTAAATGTCTACTAAGAAGCAACCTAGTATCCACCGAAGCACCTCCTAGGTTCCCAACCTCACCAAACCGCCTCACTAAAATCACTGGAGCATATCCTAGGCTTTCCTAGGTTCCCAACCTCGCCCTGCCATCAGCTGCTAAAGAACTCCTCATAATGCCAGCCATCCACATCCTAAATATCATCATATTTACTTAGTAGCTTACTCCCATCATTTAAGAGTTCCACAAAGCACAAAGCAAGCAGCATTCGTGCAGAGGCACTCTAATCCACAAACTATCATAGAATATTTAGCCCACATAACCCAACTCATGTTATCCACATCGACCCTACTGTCGGCTGCCTTATGCATGCAAATTATACACAGAATAGGATCTAATAGATTATCTAATAATAGACTCTACCCTAGTATCACAACCAGACAAGGAATAGGAAATAAGGCCTAATCAATTATTCTAAGGCTGTAAGATCCTAACCGTATACAATTTTTATGTAACGACCCATTTTTCAATAGAAAATTTTAATTTTTATTAACCAAAATACTTTCCACAAACCATGAAATCCTAAATACAATTTCAAAATTCATATCAATTACAATTTTATTCCAAATCATGAGAGTGTCCCATAAAAACGTTTGAGAGAGAGTGCACGCCACGCCATCAAGCTTTGCCTTTGCCCTTAGGCTCGGATGTACCTAAAACAAATCCACAAACTATAAGCTAATGCTTAGTGAGTTCCCCAGGGCATACCCCACACACAATCCACATAACACATATCATATTAGCTATAGAAGCTACATATATCACATAAGCCATGCATACAAACATATAAGGATGTCATGGGCTCCCCATACATGCTCTTATACCAAAGTGCCATGGGCTCCCCCATGGTCTTTAAACAACAAGCCATGGGCTCTCACACATGGTCTTTCATTCGAATTGCATGGGCTCCCCACATGGTGTTTAACTATTAAGTCATGGGCTCCTCCACATGGTCTTGTCCAATTATGATGGGCCCCCCATGGTCTTCCCTACAAGTATCATATAATCATTAGCATACCAATTAGAATATAGCTAACTATCATACCACATATCTCTACTACAACTAGTATACAACATATCATAAAATGGGTTGGCCTTGGTGCCTTAGATTCATTGGTATGGTGAGGAGACTCGCCTCTCGAATGTTGAACTGACAAGCTAAGATTAGATATATCCCACACACTGATCCAAGTCAACCGCCTCTAAATGGATGCTAACAACAAGTAGATGCTGGATCCAAAGCCTTCTCCTTTCTTCAATCTCCTCAACCTTCAAGTTTCCTTCTCAAAAGCACAAGTTCCACCCTCCAAGGCTCACACATACTCAAGGAAGCACCAAAATGCAACTAGGGTTTCTTTTTGGACTGGAATAGGTGTTACATTTTAAAGCATAAACTTAGCAGTTACCAATACCAATAGTCATTCTCATTCTAGCATGGCATCCAGTATCTCCAAGGCTACAAGCATCACATATCAGGCCAATCTATCGCTGACTACTCAGCATTAGCATGCCATTCTACCAGCTCATACAACATATAAAAGCATCTCTCCTACCCCTAACTAGCTTTCGATTCTCTGATTCATAAATAAAGTCATCACAAATAACATATACATGTATTCTGGGAAAACTTACTTGAGCTCGGCGGATTGTAAGCACCACAACCTTTTCTTATCTTAGCAAGTTTCTTTTCTCGAGAACATTTTTCTTTTGAAAATTTTACAGATCCTCAGTTTGATTTCAAACACACTGAAGAGTATGTCTAAATCCCTCAAACCAAGGCTCTGATACCAACTTGTAGCGACCCAAAACTTTAGGGTAAAAACTTCATTTTCATTATAATCAAAACACTGATACCATTTAATCCAAACATTCCAAACATTGCTAATTTAAAAACATTTATCAAAGTTCATCCCAAAATCTCATATTGCAGAAAACACGGGTGTGTGCACTACGATCCAGCTGGGCCCTTCCTTTCCAAACCGATAATACCTGAAATCATAAACAAAACAATAAGCACGAAGCTTAGTGAGTTCCCCAGAGCATACCCTCACACAATCCACATAATTACATAATCCATATTAGCTATATAAGCTACATAACCACAAAAGCCATGCTTACAACGTATAGGGATGCAAGCTAAACATGGTCTTTACTACCATGACAGATCATGCAAGCTAAACATGCGAATATACTAGAAATCCATAGAAACCTTATGAGGTCCTACACTAATGCCATGGGAACCCCCACATGGTCTCAATCTACTACCATGGGACCCCCCCTCGGGGTCTTCCATGCAAGAGTCATACCAACATTATGCATAATCAATCAACAATCCACATATCATAAAATGTGCCGGCCTTGGTGCCTTAGACCTATTGGTATGATGAGAAGACTTACCTAGAATACAAAATTTTCCCGAGTGAAATCCTTAGTTGCTGCCCCGCCAGCTTCCTGAGCCGTCACTTCCAATCACTATACCCAATTGGCAACCCTCAATGTATACATGGGGTAAAATGACCATTCTACCCCTAGCCTAGTATGATCCAAAATTAAAGCCCAAACCAAAAATAATCCCAAAACTATAATGTCCATAATCCATCAATGGGCATAACTCGAGAAGACCCAATACCAAAAAGGCCTAAGATACTAAATGGTCAACCCTAGTAAACTCATGGTCAAAGTCAAAATCAACAGTTAAGGTCAACAGTCCATGTTGACCCAACTCGTCGAGTGCATCTACCAACTCGACGAGTTCCTTCAGTTGTTCAGAAAACCGGGGAAAAACATAACCTACTTGCCGAGTTCACTCAATATACCAAAAACGAGAAAACCTAATCCAACTTGTCGAGTTGCTAGGGAAACTCGTTGTGTTTTCCCCTGTCTTAACATATTGATCCCTTTCAGTCGAATCTAAAGCCCCAAACTACAGATCCAATCCCTTAGGACTGAAATATCAAGTAAAGTTGCTAACTTTACGTGCATGCAAGGCCTCAAGAGGCTAAAACACTAAAACTAAGTTAATAGAAGGTTTAGGGCATGGAGGATGGCCAAAGCTTGATAAAGCTTGGATCTTTAGGCCTAAGGAGGTGTAAGGTGTCCAAATTTTAATTCACAACTTCAAATCATGCTCAACTCCGAAAATGGTTCCAAAATGGGCTAAAAATGCACTAAACTTACATGAGAGAACATCTAAGAAACAATAAGTCAAGGCAGAGACTTTTTACCTCGAAATGCTTGCTAACACAAGGTAGATGTCAGATCTATAGCCCCCTCCTCACTTCAATCTCTTCAATCTTCAAGTTTCCTTCCAAAGAGCACACTATTCACTCTCTAAAGCTCTCTCTCTCTCTCTCTTACACACACACACACACTAAAGAAGGCACTAAAGCACGACTAGGGTTTCTCTCTGGACATTAAGGATAACGAGGAAGGCCACAAATGAGCCATAAGTTCTTTAAATAGGGTACAAAACCCTGATAATTAGGGTTTTCCTTTACATCATCTACTCATTGAGTTGGGGCCTTGCAACTTGTCGAGTAGACACTAAGTCCCGCGTCCAATATCGATATCTACTCGTCGAGTCCCAGTGCAAAACCCTAAAAACTTGAAAAATAACTGATACCAGGAACAAGCGTTACACCTCTTTCTCTCTCTATATTCTCTAGCATGAAAGAAAAATCAATCTCACCTAGAAATCGAATTTATTTCTGGTTTTCGGGGAGTCTTGATCTAAAGAAATCAATTTCAATTTTGGTTATGTGGATTAATTTTGATTCTGGTTACAAGGGTTTTAATTTATATGGTTTATGAATTTTTCTTTTCATTTAGGGTTCATGATTTTGCTTTTCATTTTGATTTCCGGTATCAATTTTCCAATGAGTGTAGCAATGGTTTGGATGGTGGCGGTGTTTTGCAGGGTTGCAATGGGGGGTTTTAAACAGGTTAAGTAATGGTGTTGCATGGTTGCGGTCATGGTTTCCGATTTTAGTTTTGTGTTTCATTAACCCGACCATTTTATAATATTAAATTTCACAATTTTGATGCATGTCACGAAGTAATATTTATCAAAAAATATAAAATATCTACGTAAACAAATATACATTACTTAATACTCAAAATCCAATACAATAAAATTTTCATTTTATTTAGACATAGACTTACATACTTTTTGTTATTTATATATATATATATATATATATATATATATATATATATATATATATATATATATATATATATATATATATATATATATATATATATATATGAGACGGATTATAAGTGGAGGGAATCGATAATGAACCATATCCAACCCATTTAATAAAAGGGTAAATGGGTATGGGTTGTAAACCGATAAACGAATCAAAAATTACAATCAAAACCCGTAAAGTTCTTACAGGTTTGGAGCGAATTAGGGTTAAAACCCGCTCCATGGACAGATCTACCAAAAAGTTAAGAGGTAGAGTAAAATGAAAACGAGTCGAATGAGAGAAATGGTCATGGAATGAAGGTTTGAATAAGAAGATATATGTTTCAATACTCATATTGAACCTGATCTTAGTAGAATTATTGATAAATCCAATGCAATGATTGATTATGGTAAATGGTATATAATTTTGGTGGATCCTAGTGAACTTTTGGCGAGCATTGAAGGACATATTGGTAAAGTAAAGGTTGAAGCTGTGAGTCAAAAGGAAATCATGGACAAAATAGAAGGGTGGCTTTCTGCTTGTGAAGAGGAATATTAGAATGAAAATTATAATCTAGTAATGGTCCTTGCCTTTTTATATTGTTATATGAGTTTTAAGTATAAAATTTGAAAAATAAAACAACATATGAATTTTTATGACGTTCTAGCTTTATTAAAACAAAACCCATATGTAAGATTTTTATTATGTTTTTGTATTTTGTATGATAATTTATATTTGGATTTTGTAAGACAAATTGTATTTGAGATTTAAATGATGTATGTTTAATTTGGATTTCGTATGATAATTTGTATTTGGAATTTAAATGATGCATGTTTAGTTTATATTTTATATGAGAGTTTGTATTTTTATTATTCTTTTAGAGTAAATTCATTATGGTTTCTAGTTAGAATTATGCGTTTCGTTCCTAACTTTGTTCTTTGCACTCATACAATCCTTTTGGTTTGGTTTTATTATGTTTTTCACCCCTGATAGATATAAAATGACCTTATTGCCATTTTATATATATATATATATATATATATATATATATATATATATATATATATATTTGTTTTTAGAATTGTTTTCATTACATTTTAACTATTTATAAGTTATAGGAAAAGAAAAAAAGGGGTATATCCCACCCCCACCCTATACTGCTATACATACATCTTCTTCGTCTCTTCCCTCGTTTGATTTTATTCTCATCGGAGCTCCACCACCAAAAAAAATATGTTGCCCATCCGATAGCCCATCACTACCCCTTTGCCACCCATAATATGGGCATCCATTTCTCTCATGAAATACACTTCTCTGCAGATCGCCAACATTACCATTGACTACCCACAAATGCTCAAATCTGCAAACAAATGTAGGATTTTTCGTCTCATACTGGAATATGATATGTCTCCTGTTGAAATCGATTCAATCCACAACTGTGGTTGCTGGCCAACCTGACCCGTCTTGTGGGTTCTCACCCATAAATACAAACCCTCTTGTAACGACCTAAAAATTTAGGCTAAAAGTTTCATTTTCATTTTAATCAGAACACCGATACCATTTAACCCAAACATTTCTACTTTAAAAATATTTATCAGAGTTCATCCCAAAATCTCACATTGTGGAAAACAAATGTGTGTGCGCTACGATCCAAGCGGGCCCTTCCTTTCCAAAATGATGATACCTGAAATCATAAACAAAATTTTAAGCACGAAGCTTAGTGAGTTCTCCAGAGCATACCTCACACAATCCACATAATCACATAATCCATATTAGCTATATAAGCTACATAACCATATAAGCTATGCTTACAACATATAGGGATGCCATGGAAGCACTCCAAGGTCTTACACCTAGTGTTACTGGAACCGCCATGTTGTCTTAACTACCTTCCATGGGAACCCCCACATGGTCTTCCTGCCATGGGAACCACCACATGGTCTTTATTACTAAGAAATTTCATGCAAGATAAACATGCAGATATACTAGCATGCCATGGAACCCTTCTGAAGTCTTACACCAATGCCATGGGAACCCCCCACATGGTCTCAATCTACTACCACGGGAACCCCTGGGGTCTTCCATGCAAGAGTCATACCAACATGATGCATAATCAATTAACAATCCATGTATCATAAAATGTGTCGGTCTTGGTGCCTTAGATCCATTGGTATGCTGAGAAGACTCACCTCGAATGCAGAATCTTCCCGAATGAAATCTTTAGTTGTTGCCCCGCCAGCTTCCCGAGCCGCCACTTCTAATCAATATACACAATTAGCAATTGGGTTCCATACTATAACCCTCAATCTATACATGGGGTAAAATAACCATTCTACCCCTGGCCCAATATGATCCAAAATTAAGGCCCAAACCCAAACAAAAACCTAACACAATAAGGTCAATAATCCATCAATGGGCATAACTCGAGAAGACCCAATACCAAAAAGGCCTAAGATGCTGAATGGTCAACCCTACTCAAATCGTGGTCAAAGTCAACAGTCAACAGTCAAGGTCAACAGTCCATGTTGACCCAACTTGTCGAGTGCATCTAGCAACTCATCGAGTTCCTTTAGTTGTTCAGAAAACCTGGGAAAAACATAACCAAATCGTCGAGTTATCTTACCAACTCGTCGAGTTCACTTGGTATACCGAAAACGGAATACCCAATCCAATTCGTCGAGTTGCCAGGGAAACTCGTCGAGTTTTCCCCCTGTGTTAACATATTGAGCCCTTTTAGTCGAATCTAAAGCCCCAAACTACATATCCAGTTTCTTAGGACCGAAATATCACATAAAGTTGCTAACTTTACGTGCATGTAAGGCCTCAAGAGGCTAAAACACTAAAACTAAGCTTAATAGAAGGTTTAGGGCATGAAGGATGGCCAAATCTTGATAAAGCTTGAATCTTTGGGCCCAAGGAGGTCTAAGGTGTCTAGATCAGAAGTCACAACTTCAAATCATGCTCGACTCCGAAAATGGTTCCAAATTGGGCTAAAAATGCACTAAACTTACATGGGAGAAGATCTAAGAAACAATAAGTTAAGGTAAAGACTTTTTACCTCGAAATGGTTGCTAACACAGGGTAGATGTCGGATCTATATCCCCCTCCTCACTTAAATCTCTTCAATCTTCAAGTTTCCTTCCAAAGAACACAAGATTCAATTTCCAAAGCTCACACACACACACACACACTCAAAAAGGCACTAAATCACAGCTAGGATTTTTCTCTGGACAGTAAGGATGATGAAGGAGGCCACAAATGATCCATATGTTCTTTTAATAGGGTAAAAAACCCTGAAAATTAGGGTTTTCCTTTACAACATCTACTCGTCGATTTGGAGCCTTCCAACTCGTCGAGTAGACACTAAGACCCGCATCTAATATCTATCTCTACTTGTCAAGTTGGGCTCCTCAACTCATCAAGTCCCAATGCTAAACCATAAATATTTGAAAAATAACTGATGTCAGGAACAAGCGTTACAAATCTCCCCCAATTGCACTAAACTTCGTCCCCGAAGTCTGCTGATGCAAAGGTCTGGATAATGCTTCCTCATCTCATACTCCCGCTGCTGCTCACGCGCCATGCCCACGACTTCCATTACCTATTACAACCCGACTGATGTTTCCCACTGCACCTTCACTAATCTTACTACCTTACTACCTCATGGCCTGTATTTTCTGTTCGATAACTAACACTAACTTCCTCCTATGACCCGGACGCTCCTTTTCCTAAATATCGAACACAACTGAGTCGTTGTCCAAACACTTATGTGGCTGAAACATAGTAGTCAATTGAAGGGTTTTGAGCATCTTAACACTCCTAAGGTGTACATGCAACCCTAGAAACCTTGGTTCTATGTTTGACTAAGATACATGAAAATTTGATTTTCCAAGGTTCTTAACCTGTCTAGCATAGCATGAAGAACTTTTAAACATAAATGCTAGAAGAAGAACATACCTTTTGTTGTTTGGATTCCTTGAGAACCTTATAAGCCTAGCACCTCAAGTGTGATGCCTGAAATGTCTCACATAGTACCACAACACTTGGAATAACCTTGAGAGTTCACTAACACCTCAAAATCAGCTAACCCTCTTTTTCTTGTACAAGTAGTACCAATTTTCTAGTCTAGGGGTCTTTATATAGTTGTGGCACAAGTAGGGTTACACCATGTAAACCCTAATTGTCATGGTTTTCCATATTCCATGATCCATGGGTTTGTAACCTCCATGGACTATTCATGGAGCACCTTATGCGTTTTAAGCCAATCCATACAAACCATGGATCATAAGCCCACTATACAAGAATAGATGATTTACACAATCAACCCTATATCTTTAATTAGTCTCTTTTTGATCACTTAATTAATTCCAAATTAATTCTTTGATCAATACTAATTAAATAATGTTATTAATATATTAGAACTTATAATATATTAATAATCCTTAAGTGTCCTTTCTCTCATTTAGTCTATCCAAATGTTGCAATGCCATGCAACCCAAATGGACCATGCTAATCGGGTCAAGTACATTCCAGAAATAGTTATGAACTTGGACACCTAATCCAACAGTCTCCCACTTGGATAATTCTAATAACTATAACTACAAGAATGACTGCAGGAACCGATCAATAATCGTAACTCTTTCAAGGTCTCGCGGAACTAAGATGATGATGATGATACTCCATTTAAGATAAGTGATCATATAATCCTCTGTTTTAGATATCATGCGGACAAATACATGGAACAATGTCTTACTTATTGTCCATCAGTTTGTTTCTCGATTTCTGATTTGTTTGAAAAAGAACTTAATTGAACACATCAACTTAGTTCTGATCGGTCCCGGTACATGGGTCAACACAAAATCATCGAGGGGCCTAGATATTGCTTCTAATCCAAGAAGGAACATATAAACTTCGACTAATATGCTTGTTCTACTATTTGTTGAATCATACACAAAGGCACGTTTTATAACATCGAGTTACCATTGCGTTTTCGTACAATTAATGTATAACCAACTCATAGGCAACAAGTCATATCTCTAGGTTTGAATACTTATATGATATTACCATCTCACGATCACTCGAGATAAATTCCATGAAGTGATACCAGTGAGCATGGGTTGAATCCAATACTCATAACTTATAAGCACTCTTGAGTGTTGTAGCAACACTTTGCAATGTCCAACATCTAAGACCTCTACAACCGACTACATGACAGTCTTGATACATATCTACTTGCAACATATGACCGATTGTGGAGAATTTGAATAATATTAAATACAAATATTCTGGAAGTCAAAACATGCAAAATGAAACGATAGTAAACGATTGACAAAAGATAGCAACACTTTACTCATAAATAAACAACAACTTTTATTCATCATCAAATGTCAAATACACTTTACACATTTCAAAGCTATCTAACTACTAAAACTAATATCATGCGCCTCGCATGCTGGAGATGCTTAACCCTACCCAGTCCCTTCGTGAGGGGATCTGTCGGGTTCTCATCCGATGATACCCTCTTTGCCACGAGGAGTCCTTCTTCTATTTAATGACTGATGAAATGGTATTGTCTGTCGATGTGTCTGGATCTCCCGTGATCCCTTGGTTCCTTGGCTAAGGCAACTGCACTTTCACTATCACAGAAAATCTATATAGGCTCCTTTATAGCTGGTACAACTCCAAGGTCTCCAATGAAGTTCTTTACCCATATATCCTCCTTTGCGGCCTCACTTGCCGCTATATACTCTGATTCACAAGTTGAATCAGCCATTATCTCTTGCTTGGAACTTTTCCAAGAAATTGCTCCTCCGTTTAAGGTAAAGACCTAAACTGACTGAGAACGGAAATTATCCATATCAGTCTGAAAGCTAGCATCACTGTACCCTAGTACTCTCAGGTCCTCACACCACCGAGGGTAAGGACCCAGTCCTTAGTCCTCCGCAGGTATTTGAGAATGTTCTTTACCGTAGTCTAGTGAGCCTTGCCAGGGTTCCCTTGATATCTGTTGACCATGCTCAATGCAAAGGCCAAATATGGATGAGTACAAGTCATAGCATATAATATCGAGCCTACAACGGAAGAAAACGATACTCGACTCATATCTGCTATCTCAGCCTCTGTACTCGGGCTCTGAGTCTTACTCAGTCTGGCGTTACTATGGATCGGTGTAATGCCTGTGTTTCTAGGCTTGCCATTTTTAGCAATTTAATGGTCTAGGTTAACCTTTGTAACCCGTTTTGAAATAATAAGATTGTATTATTTGAGTATTATGTGTTTTGTGCTTAATTGCTTAATTATGTGGTTTGATTAATTAAGAATAAAAATAAGCATCAAAATTTAAGTGTAAAATAAACTTGATATCTTTAGATAATGTTGTAGTAGTTGAAACAAGGTTTCCGAAGATATAAAGAATGCCGAAATCCGAGTTATAACGAGGAAGTTATGACCTGTCGAAGTTTCGCGACAGAACCGGCACGACACAGCGCGACGTAAAAAGTGAATTTATGTTAAAGCGATATTTAGCCTTAGTGATCTAAACGAGAATCGAAGATCTCGTTGTTAGTATCAAAGCGATAAAAAGTTAGGCGAGAACGGACGTCGGACGAAGAAGTTATGAATTTATAACGAAATTTTCTGTCCCGGCCTATTAAAAATAAATAATAAAAATAAATTCAAAATTAGCCGACGGAGTCTAAACAAAAGTTGTAGAACATAGTCTCACCTTTCCGTGGATATAAAGAACGTCGAAAACGGAGTTCGTATGAAGAAGATATGAATTTCCAAAGTTTATTAAATAATTTGTATTTATTTTTAAATCAAAATTCGGAAGCCTTATCCGAAGGCGAGTCATCGGTCCGATCCGACTTACGCGCCGCGTAAGTGAGTACGCCCCGCGTACTCCGAAAGTTTCGACATTGCAGCAAGTGGCTTCGGATACGTAAGCGATGACGTTTCTGAGGCACGTACGCCCCGCGTACGAGAGGCTTCCAGCCCCTATAAAAGGCATGCGAGGGCAGCTGGCCAATTTGCTAATTTCCTCTCGTTTTTGTACTGAAGCTCTGCGGTTTTACCCCCGAAGCCATCCCGAAGCCCCGGTAATATTCCCGAGTCCCGAAGCGAGTCCCGAGATCCCGAAGATCCCGAGAAGTGCGGTTTCCGAGCCGAAGCTCTGCCCGCGAGAAGTTTGATTTTTGTGGAGATCTTCCAGATCTGCGGAGGATTACTACTTTTGCGAGTCGTAGTGCTGTCCGATCATCTTCTGATCAAGTGAGTGTATACTACCTTTCATAAACGCAATAATAATACAACTATGGTTTGAGTGTATTAAGTTTATCGTCGTTTATACGTGCGAAGGCGTTGTTACTTTCTCCTAACGTATAACTATAAAGTATTTTATACGAGATACATGTTATGTGTATATTTTGTTGTTATGTGTGTGAATGTATATTCACTTTCTTCTATCTTACAGATATGATTATTTCTATATGAAATACGTGTTATGTGTGTGTGCCTCATCTGTTATATGGAAAAGGTATTGATCAAGCATGCTATACAGGTTTTGAAAATATGTATAAAAATGTATGTTTTTATCTACTAATATGTTGGATAGAACATGGGTAGATAGTTGGTGTGTAATAAACAGATGAGAGGCCTCGTTGTTGTTTGATCCAGTCATCTAGCGGAATTTAGATGACGACCACGGGCTTTTCTAGATAGTCATGTGGAACGCTAGCAGGCTCATAACTTGTAGGTGTTAATGAACTTGGGTGTTCATTCGCTGTATTCCATCCCCCTCATGGTTGCCTTATTTGACTTATATTGCTGAGGAAACCCCGCAGCATGTGTTGTCACCCCGATGAAAATATTCTTAGATTAGGTCCCTTGTGTTAGTTATTTTAGGGACGTAAAGTGAGAATAACGGGAATGGGTAACTAGGTTATTGTTGGTTGATAATAATTAATTTAATTATTTATTGTGGGTCGAAAACCCTATATGCTCACCAGGCTCCCAAGCCTAACCCACTCAGTTTTATTTGTATTACAGGAAGTGGCGCAAGGGCGTAAGATGGATGAACCATCAAGTTGTTTTGTTTACAAGTCTGTATATGTAAATATTTGTTGAATGACTTGTAATGTTATCGTTTATGCTTGTTGGTCTGTATCGGAACATGACACCCCGGGTTTTGATTATATAATGAAAAATACATTTCTTTTATGAAATGCTTTGGTAAACATTGTTTTATCATGTTTTGTTTTGGGGAACAAATTCCGCAACTCTTTCAAATCAAAAGGATTTACTCTAAAAATATTTAAAAGCATAAATGAAAATCGGTCTTTTCTGGCCGAGATTTTGGGGATGTCACAGTTGGTATCAGAGCATTAGTTTAAGCGAACTAGGAATTTTTAGGATTTCTAGACTTAAACTTAGAATGCTAAGTGGAATTTTGAGATGTGTGTCTGTTATGTTTTAGACACGAGCACTAGTTTATTTTAGGAAAGTTGCCTAAAATGCTTTATGTGCTAAATGTTATATGTTGCCATATATGATATTATTTGTTCAGGTCTATGGTCTGTTGTCGACCGGATCTAGAAACTTTATGTGTGTAGGATTCTAAACGTACGTCTACGATATTAGAACTAGCATGTAAACGTTTCGGAGTGATAAGGATGATTTGAATATCTATCGTGAATAAGGATCTAATTTCACCTTATTCGGTGTGTAGATCAAAAATGGTGAGAACAAGAAGTGGAGTTGGAAATGCTGATGAAAACAGGAATCAACCACCAGTGATTGAACAAAGACCTGCTGTAGCAGCAGCACCTGAGCCAATAACCATGGCTGGTGTGCAATTGATGATTCAGACGATGTTGGATCGTCAAATGAATGAAACTAGACGGTTGCTTCAACAAAATCGTGAAGAACTGTCAATTCGTGTGGAAGAGCCTGAATTAAATGAAGGGCACTCGGAAGGTGGAAACTTTAGTGGGTCTGTTGGTCAAGCCAACCCGCCGATAGTTAGGCAAGATAACCGCGATGGAAGGAATGATGGAATGGGATGTAAGTACAAGGAATTTTTGACTTGCAAACCATCGACCTTCAATGGAAAGGAGGATCCGATTGGGGTTATGGATTGGATCTCCGAAATGGAGCTAGCCTTCATGACGTGTGGCTGCAGAGGTAAGTTGCAAACTATCTATGCCGTGCGTCAATTATGAGGTGGAACCATTCATTGGTGGAACACTCTAGGGAAAACTTTGAGCCCTAATGAGCCACTGCAATTGTCATGGGCAGAGTTCTTGGTGCAATTGAAGCGCAAGTTCTGCTCGGCTCAAAATCTGTTGGAGTTGGAGAACAAGTTCCTGACATTGACTAAAGGCAGCATGTCAGTTGATGAATACACCAATAACTTCACCGATAAGATGGAGTTTGCCTTGCGTATCGTTCCAAACGAGCTGACGAAGGTGGATCGGTATGCAAAGGGACTTCCATGGGAGTACGAGGTGCCAGTACGTCAGGCACTTACTCTAGAGGCAGCTATCTGGGCTGCCAACAAGGTTGAGGTTGGTGAGAAGAGGAAGTTTGAGGGAACATCTGGTTCCGGTAAGAAAAGTAAATTTTCGAAATCTGATTCGAAAAGGTTTGGTGGGGGAAAAGGAGGAGAAGCGAAGTGGTGTGATAAGTGTAAGAAAAAGCACTTCGGGAAATGTAGCGAGGATGTAACTTTCTACAACTGTGGAAAGGTTGGACATTTTGCCAATGAATGTCCGAACAACCAAAGGATGTGTTTTGGGTGTAATGAAGAGGGGCACATTTTGAAAGACTGTCCGAAGAAGAAAGAGGCAGCTAAGCCCAACATTCCACCAAAGCCGAAGGCGAGAGCATTCCAGATGACACTGGAAGCTGCTAAGGATGAAGCTGATGTCGCTTCAGGTACCTTTCTCGTTAACAATTTGCCTGCCCAAATTTTATTTGATTCTGGAGCCAACTACTCCTTTATATCGCACGAATTTGTTAGAAAACTAGCTTTGCCTGTTGATAGACTAGATAATGCTTTATTAGTCGAAGTTGCTAGTGGCAAGTTTGTACCTGTTAGCCATCGTATGAAAAACATCTTAATCGACTTGAATGGGAATAAGTTCCGCAAAGAATTATTGCCCATTGAACTTAATGGTTTCGACATCATCTTGGGAATGGATTGGCTCAGCGCCAATGATGCCGAAATTTTATGCAAGAAGAAGATAGTTAAAGTAAACCCGCCTGGAAAAGATTCATTTATGGTGTATGGGGACAAACGCCGAGTGAATTCTGGAATCATTTCCCTAATGAAAGCCAGAAAGTGTTTGACCAAGGGATGTACATCATATTTAGCATTTGTGATTGATGCTAAGAAGGAGAAGAAGGTGATGCAGAGTATTCCTGTGGTGTGTGATTATCCGGAAGTATTTCCCGAAGATCTTCCTGGATTACCACCTGATAGACAAGTAGAGTTCAGAATATACTTGTTACCAGGAACCATGCCAATAGCAAAAGCACCTTATCGATTAGCACCGACGGAGATGAAGGAGCTAATGATGCAACTTCAGGAGTTGTTGGACAAAGGTTTCATTAGACCTAGTTCATCACCCTGGGGAGCTCCGGTGTTATTCGTGAAGAAGAAAGATGGAAGTATGAGAATGTGCATCGATTACAGAGAGCTGAACAAGGCAACAATAAAGAATAGATATCCGTTGCCAAGAATTGATGACCTGTTTGATCAATTGCAAGGTTCGAGCTATTTCTCGAAGATCGATCTTAGGTCAGGATATCATCAGCTGAAAGTAAGAGAGCAGGATATAGAGAAGACTGCATTCAGAACTAGATATGGACACTACGAGTTCTTGGTTATGTCGTTTGGACTAACCAATGCTCCGGCAGCATTCATGGATTTAATGAACAGGAAAGCGGTTTTGACATCCATGTGCCATATTTCATAATCATGAAATGCAGCAATGGTTAACATAACTCTAATAGACTTAATCTTCGCTACTGGTGAAAAGGTCTCACCATAATCAACTCCTGGAGTTTGAGAAAAACCTTTTGCAACCAGTCGTGCCTTATAAGTGTAAAAACCCTTAGCCAACTTTTCATTAAACTCTAATAGACTTAATCTTCGCTACTGGTGAAAAGGTCTCACCAGAACTAGATATGGACACTACTGACAAAACCCTCTGGCTGACTCATGTAAACATCCTTAGCCAACTTTTCATTAAGGAAAGCGGTTTTGACATCCATTTGCCATATTTCATAATCATGAAATGCAGCAATGGTTAACATAACTCTAATAGACTTAATCTTCGCTACTGGTGAAAAGGTCTCACCATAATCAACTCCCGGAGTTTGAGAAAAACCTTTTGCAACCAGTCATGCCTTATAAGTGTGTACCTTACCATCTATGCCGGTCTTCTTCTTGAAGATCCACTTTCACCCAACTATCTTACGACCTGGTACATTGTCAACCAAGTTCCAAACTTGATTGTCATACATGGATTGTATCTTGTTGTCCATAGCCTCTTTCCATTTAGCAACCTCAGGGCCTACCCTGGCTTTCGTGTAGCTGTTAGGTTCATCCAGAGTTACCAGTGTGCTATCATTGATAAGTGTATCACCTTCCGCAGTAATATAGAAACCATAGTAATGCTCAGGTGCATTCCTAACTCTCGTGGAATGTCTTAGAGGTACATACTCTTCTGTCGGATCAACAGGAGTTTCCTCCTCAGGTTGGTTTCTAGGGTTTGAGGTTCCTTCACCACTTGACTCTTGAAGTTCTTCAAGGCCAATTTTCCTCCCACTGTTTCCTTGGCTCATGAACTCTCTCTCACAAAATACTCCTCTCCTTGCTACAAAGACCACATTATCACTAGGTATGTAGAAGAGGTAACCAAAGGATCTCTGTGGGTAGCCGATGAAAATACACCTCTTACTTCGAGGTTCGAGCTTATCGTGAGAATTGCGCCTAACAAAAACCTCACAACCCCAAATCTTGATGTGGTTCAGATTAGGAACTTTTCCGGTCCACATCTCATAAGGTGTTTTGAAAACCTTCTCTGTAGGGACTAGATTAAGGATATGGGCGGCAATCTCTAAGGCTAACCCCCAGAATGAGATTGGTAGCGAAGCTCGACTCATCATGGAACGAACCATTTCCATCAAGGTTCGATTGCGCCTCTCAACCACACCATTAAGCTGTGATGTCCTGGGAGGTGTCAATTGTGAGATAATCCCACATTCCTTAAGATAGTCAAGGAACTCTGTACTAAGATACTCACCACCTCGATCGGATCGAAGCATCTTAGTGTTCCTGCCCAATTGATTCTCCACTTCCTGTTTGAACTCTTTGAATCTTTCAAAGGTCTCTGACTTATGCTTGATTAAGTAGACATATCCATATCTACTAAAATCATCAGTAAAAGTCACATAGAAGCGATTAACATCTCTTGTGGCGGTTCTGAAGGGTCCACACACATCTGTATGTATGAGGTCCAACAAACCCTCACCCCTAGCACATGTACCAGTGAAGGGTGACTTTGTCATTTTCCCATGCAAAAAGGATTCACAACTATCATCTTATTTTAGGTCAAATGACTCCAAGACTCCATCCTTTTGGAGTTGGCCTATGCGTTTCTTGCTTACATGTCCAAGTCGACAATGCCATAATGATGTTTTATCCAAACTAGTGGAAGAATCAATACACAACACATTATTTCTTAGGTTATCTACAACCGACACAGTTTCATGCACACCATCACAAGGTAATGCTTTAAAATAAAGAACATTATTAAAGAAAGTATTAATACCACCACTTTCATTATCAAACGGAAAGGTAAAACCTTTTTTGTATAAACCATGAAAGGAAATAATATTTCTCGCCATTTCAGACGAGTAACAACACTTATTAAAATATAACACTAATCCACTACTTAGCAACAAAGAATAAACTCCAATCTTGGTGACAGGTGAAGCTTTCCTATTCCTCGTGATCAAGTTTATCTTCCCATACTCCACATTCTCACTTCTTCTTAGTCCCTGCAAATCAGTACATATGTGAATACCACAACATGTATCAAGGACCCAAGAATTAAAATGGGGTGAATTATTAGACAATAAAGTGTATACACCTGCATGGTTGGGTTTCACTTTCCCATCCTTCACATCCTGCTGGTACTTTGGGCAGTTTCGCTTCCAGTGCGACTTTTCATGGCAATAGAAGCATTCAGCCTCTTTAGGGTTAGCAGAAGGAGTAACGAAACCTTTCTTGGTTCCACTTGAAGAGGAGCCATCAAGGGACTTTCCTTTGGAACCCTTCGAAGTGCTCTTCCTTTTCTTTCCTTTGCCTTGCCCGATTGCCAAGACAGGGGCCACGGTTGGAGTAGGAGTGGTAACAACCGATTTACTCTTAAGACCAATTTATGCGGTCTTCAAGAGTCCTTGAAGTTTGTTGAGTGTAACTTCCTCCTTGTTCATGTGGTATGTCATACGGAATTGATCATAACACGAAGGTAAGGAGTGCAAAATGATGTCAATTGGCAACTCCTCGGGGAAGTTCACATTCAGTTTCAGCAAACAGTCCACATACCTTTGCATTTTTTGCATGTCGCCCGTGATGGGTTCACCATCCTTCATCCGGGTTGTTATCATAGAGGATATGATTTCAAATTTCTCTTGACGAGCACTCTGATGGTAGCGGTCCATCAAATCCTGGTGCATCTCAAAAGGATAGTAGTCCTCATGCATAGGACTTTTGGAGCTCGACTGTCATTGTGGCTAACATGATACATGCCACTTTTGTAGAATCTTTCTCATGTGCCTAGTATTCAGCGATCTCCTCAGGAGTAGCAGATGAATCAAGTTCCTTAAGCGCCTTGTCGAGGACATATTCCTTATCCTCATATTGAGTGACCATCATGTTGTTCCTGATCCAATCCATAAAGTTGGATCCATCAAAGATGACTCTCCCACAAAGTTTCATGAGAGAGAAGGAGCTGGTAGGGTTTGAGCCAGAAGCATCATTGTTGGAAGACATCTGAAAAGAAGAAAGACAAGTTTAGATTAGATATAAAAATAGTCCTTAATAAGACACCCAAATGTAATATTAAGGCTAAGACCCAACACAATATTTTATAACTTAGAAGAGGAATGTCGTAATCCAAGCTATAAAATATTTGAAGGTAGGTGAATGACTATTCACCAATTTCCACCATGAAAAAGGAAATAAATTATTAGGCTTTAATTGGTTTTGAAACTCCTAGATTCGTTGAGATTCATTGAACTTTTCAATGGCATGTTTCAATCTTGAGTGTGCCCTTCAGGTTTTGTGACTGGGATGCAGAGGATCACAAAGCAAGGTGTGAAGTAACCATGCAAATTACTTGGTACCCTTAATGTTTATCACTCAATCAATGTGCCGGTTAACCACACGCACTCCACCGACCTATGATAAACCTTTAGCCACCCTTCGCCTACCTTGTTAAGTCTAGGTTAGTGTGTCGGTTAACCACACACGCTCCACTAATGACTTAAACAAAGTGTAAAGTGTAATTTCATGGGTTAGCACCTTATTCACATTTTTCTAAAGTAACTAAGATTGGGAATTTATAAAAAAAAAATTATTTACTTTACATTCATCATACTTCTAATGAAGATTTAAAGTCCTTTTCCTCCCCATTTGGCTAATGACCCTCCACCGGTCAAGGAAGCGGTGGGTGAGAGTGGACACCCATTAAGCTGCCCTTTTATATATATATATATATATATATATATATATATATATATATATATATATATATATATATTATTAAACTTATAATATTATAAAGTATAAGGGTTGAACTTTAACGTTTAAAATTCTAAGGGTTGGAACTAAAGTTTTTAAAGTGACTTTACATGTTCCAAAATGTGAGGGCAAGTTTTGTAACTTTCAAAGATTTTCATCTTTCATAACTTATGAGTTAATGGTTTATTAAAATGAGAGACTTTTCATTTTATGTAACATATGTGTTGCATAATGGACTTTAAAAGACTGACTTTTGGTAATCCATAACCTGAAAATAAGGGTTTTCCTTTATCGCATCTACTCGTCGATTTTGAGCCTTCCAACTCGTTGATTAGACACTAAGTCCCGCGTCTAATATCTATCTCTACTCGTTGAGTTGGGCTCCCCAACTCGTCAAGTCCCAGTGCAAAAACATAAATACTTGGAAAATAACTAATACCAGGAACAAGCGTTACAAATCTCCCCCACTTGAACTAGACTTCATCCCCAAAGCCTGCTGATGCAAAGGTCTGGATAATGCTTCCTCATCTTATACTCTCACTACTGCTCACGCGCCACGCCCGCAACTTGCATTACCTACTATAACCCGACTGATGTTTCCCACTGCACCTTCACTAATCTTACTACCTTACTACCTCATGGCCTGGATTTCCTGTTCGATAACTAACATTAACGTCCTCCTATGATATGGATGCTCCTTTGCCTGAATATCGAACACAACTAAGTTGTTGTCCAAACACTTTTGTGGCTGAAACATAGTAGGTAATTGAAGGGTTTTGAGCATTCTAACACTCCTAAGGTGTACATGCAACCCTAGAAACCTTGGATCTATGTTTGACTAAGATACATGCAAATTTGATTTTCCAAGGTTCTTAACCTATCTAACATAGCATGAAGAACTTTTAAACATAAATGCTAGAAGAAGAACGTACCTTTTGTTGTTTGGATTCCTTGAGAGTCTTGTGAGCCTAGCACCTCAAGTATGATGCCTCAAATGTCTCACACAACACCACAACACTTGTAATAACCTTGAGAGAAGTTCACTAACACCTCAAAATCGGCTAGTTCTCTTTTTCTTATACACGTAGTACCAATTTTGCTAGTCTAGGGGTCTTTATATAGTTGTGGCACAAGTAGGGTTACACCATGTAAACCCTAATTTTCATGGCTTTCCATAGTCCATGATCTATGGGTTTGTAACCTCCATGGACTATCCATGGAGCACCTTATGAGTTTTAACCCAATCCATACAAACCATGGATCATAAGCCCACTATACAAGAATAAATGATTTACACAATCAACCCCATATATTTAATTAGTCTCATTAATTCCAAATTAATTCTTTGATCAATACTAATTAAATAATATTATTAATATATTAGAACTTATAATATATTAATAATCCTTAAGTGTCCTTTCTCTCATTTAGTCTATCCAAATGTTGCAATGCCATGCAACCCAAATAGACCATGCTAATCGGGTCAAGTACATTCCAGAAATAGTTATGAACTTAGACACCTAATCAAACCACAATATGAATCAGTCTGAGATTCCATCGCAATCTTACATGATGCACCACTTGCCTATCAGGGCCAAATTCTGAAAAGACTCCCTATACTTGGCCTTCAACCATGCATCTTGAATCGGGTGTCACTCTTTAGAGTGAAGCCTTGATAACACTTCAACTATGACGAAACTTGAGTATCCAATTCTTACCAATAATCGGCAACCCGTTCTGAACCCAGTGAAAACCGACACCTGACGTCCCAAGGGACACAACCGTCACCTTGATCATTTAATGGCCTTTCCAAAAGGCAATAGGACCCAACCACACCAGACTCTCTCCGATCCTGATTATCTCGGTGTTACCAACTGAATGAATTCACTTACCATAACCGGATGTCGAACGCCTTCATTCGGAATACCAGATTCCTGCCTAGTTGCTGAGTCGACTAGCAACCTCACACTCACCCCGTGCGACCTCCGAAAGAGACCTCATATAGCAATAAATGTCCTAGCCATACCGCTACTCATGGTTCCATCAATCCTTCTGATACATCCAACAATAATAGCCTGACAACTTGTCGCCACAGAATCTAATATGAAAAGTGACTGCTACTAGAACCACTGTAATCTTACATCGCCCCTGGTCTCCATCGCCCTATCTTTTCTTCACTTCAAGTACGATGTGGCTCTTTCATGGATAAGACTAAATTAGGACACGTCACAATAACTCAGGTTTCCATAAACTAAGTGGACCCATTACCCTTGGACCTCGCAACTATTTCCCTTGGCATATAGATACTCCCAAATCTCATCTCACTGAAACGAAATCCTCTATTGAACATGCGCGAATTCCATTTCGGGATCTTTCTTAAAGCGAAGTGATACTCCGCTCCTACCCCGAGTTCCATGAATCTGCATTTGCATAATACACCATTACTTTCGACATCCCTTATTTGACCGATAAATATATAGCCTTAGCCGATCCTCGAGGCTACCAGTCTCGCACCTGGTCCAACCACCAGGTTCCCAAGAGTTCAAGATTAGGACTACCCAACTGTAGCCCTACCACGTCGTGTACAAATTATCCACATGATCCTGCAATTCAAGACCCAAACCCTTGACTCAACAGTCTTTACTAGTTCCATCCCAAATTCCTATAACCATTTGGGCTCGCCCACGGATAACTAATCAAACAATCATCTTCTGTCCTGATTCTAGTTAATCTGTGGCTTTCCCATAACCTTTCGAACTGGCCTACCCTAGCCTAAATCTTCCAAAAGAATCTAAGAATGACACGGTTATCCAACAGTCTTACAACACTTCCCATGCTATTAGGCTTCTAGGGAATGCTATGGCTCTCCCGTAGTCTTACAACACTTCTCACACTATACGAATTCTAGTGAATGTTACGGCTCCCCCATAGTCTTACAACACTTTTGCCCTAACTGACCATTAGTGAATGCTACGACTCCCCCACAGTCTTACAACACTTTCACCCTAACTGACCATAAGTGAGTGCTACGACTCCCCCACAGTCTTACAATTCCTACTGACATGACCAACCTTGCCACACTTGTAGCGGCCCAATCCCCCGGAACGATAAACTCCAATGTACAGTTCCCCGCACGTACTGAATGGGCGACAGTCCTGTCAGCCCCTCAGACTCCGTTCAGAAGTCATGGGTCTCCATCCGGGACCCTCCACTAATTGTACCTAAACTGATCCTCTCTTCTCGAGATGCTCCAAATGATCTCCCGCCCTCGAGCTCTGGGATTCAAATTATCAAGGGTTTGGCACCCTGACACACTCACCAGTTCGATTGTCAATGGCTGAACTGCAATAAATAGAGCAACCACTGCTCTAAATCAGTCTATAAACTATCCCCGAGACATAGTCTCCAATCCCAAAAGTGCCATAGAACGCACAATCAATCTGTTCCGCCTTATACAAAAGATCCAAGGTGAACTAAAAAACCTTGGCAGTCCCTCTACTAACTGGATCACCAATGGATCCAGGACCAAACCCTGGTCCTTCCCACACGTACTTATCCTCGTTATGCAAAGCAATTATTCCTACGATCAAAGCATAACCAAGAATTCTCCTTCCCATAAGCTTCTCAGATTCTCCACGGCTCTTACCGATTCGAGTATGAATCATGTGCTTTCAGCAGTACGGGCCCAATACTACCTTCCACACATATCCATACTTTCCTCATCAATCCTCTTGAATCCTCTAAGTCACCTACTCCACTAATACACTAAATGTTTACTAAGAAGCAACCTAGTATCCACCGAAGCACCTCCTAGGTTCCCAACCTCACCAAACCGCCTCACTAAAATCACTGGAGCATATCCTAGGCTTTCCTAGGTTCCCAACCTCGCCCTGCCATCAGCTGCTAAAGAACTCCTCATAATGCCAGCCATCCACCTCCTAAATATCATCATATTTACTTAGTAGCTTACTCCCATCATTTAAGAGTTCCACAAAGCACAAAGCAAGCAGCATGTGTGCAGAGGCACTCTAATCCACAAACTATCATAGAATATTTAGCCCACATAACCCAACTCATGCTATCCACATCGACCCTACTTCCGGCTGCCTTATGCATGCAAATTATACACAGAACAGGATCTAATAGATTATCTAATAATAGACTCTACCCTAGTATCACAACCAGACAAGGAATAGGAAATAAGGCCTAATCAATTATTCTAAGGCTGTAAGATCCTAACCGTATACAATTTTTATGTAACGACCTATTTTTCAATAGAAAATTTTAATTTTTATTAACCAAAATACTTTCCACAAACCATGAAATCCTAAATACAATTTCAAAATTCATATCAATTACAATTTTATTCCAAATCATGAGAGTGTCCCATAAAAACGTCTAAGAGAGAGTGCACGCCGCGCCATCAAGCTTTGCCTTTGCCCTTAGGCTCGGATGTACCTAAAACAAATCCACAAACTATAAGATAATGCTTAGTGAGTTCCCCAGGGCATACCCCACACACAATCCACATAACACATATCATATTAGCTATAGAAGCTACATATATCACATAAGCCATGCATACAAACATATAAGGATGTCATGGGCTCCCCATACATGGTCTTATACCAAAGTGCCATGGGCTACCCCGTGGTATTTAAACAACAAGCCATGGGCTCTCACGCATGGTCTTTCATTCAAATTGCATGGGCTCCCCACATGGTGTTTAACTATTAAGTCATGGGCTCCTCCACATGGTCTTGTCCAATTATGATGGGCCCCCCCCCCCACGGTCTTCCCTGCAAGTATCATATAATCATTAGCATACCAATTAGAATATAGCTAACTATCATACCACATATCTCTACTACAACTAGTATACAACATATCATAAAATGGGTTGGCCTTGGTGCCTTAGATTCATTGGTATGGTGAGGAGACTCGCCCCTCGAATGTTGAACTAACAAGCTAAGATTAGATATATCCCACACACTGATCCAACTCAACCGCCTCTAAATGGATGCTAACAACAAGTAGATGCTGGATCCAAAGCCTTCTCCTTTCTTCAATCTCCTCAACCTTCAAGTTTCCTTCTCAAAAGCACAAGTTCCACTCTCCAAGGCTCACACATACTCAAGGAAGCACCAAAATGCAGCTAGGGTTTCTTTTTGGACTGGAATAGGTGTTACATTTTAAAGCATACACTTAGCAGTTACCAATACCAATAGTCATTCTCATTCTAGCATGGCATCCAGTATCTCCAAGGCTACAAGCATCACATATCAGGCCAATCTATCGTTGACTACTCAGCATTAGCATGCCATTCTACCAGCTCATACGACATATAAAAGCATCTCTCCTACCCCTAACTAGCTTTCGATTCTCTGATTCATAAATAAAGTCATCACAAATAACATATACGTGTATTCTGGGAAAACTTACTTGAGCTCGGCGGATTGTAAGCGCCACAACCTTTTCTTATCTTAGCAAGTTTCTTTTCTCGAGAACATTTTT
This sequence comes from Lactuca saligna, assembly GCF_052625555.1. Classification (NCBI taxonomy): domain Eukaryota; kingdom Viridiplantae; phylum Streptophyta; class Magnoliopsida; order Asterales; family Asteraceae; genus Lactuca; species Lactuca saligna. The sequence goes on from NC_136422.1 coordinate 153,923,458, forward strand.
CTTTTGAAAATTTTACAGATCCTCAGTTTGATTTCAAACACACTGAAGAGTATGTCTAAATCCCTCAAACCAAGGCTCTGATACCAACTTGTAGGGACCCAAAACTTTAGGGTAAAAACTTCATTTTCATTATAATCAAAACACCGATACCATTTAATCCAAACATTCCAAACATTGCTAATTTAAAAACATTTATCAGAGTTCATCCCAAAATCTCATATTGCAGAAAACACGGGTGTGTGCACTACGATCCAGCTGGGCCCTTCCTTTCCAAACCGATTATACCTGAAATCATAAACAAAACAATAACCACGAAGCTTAGTGAGTTCCCCAGAGCATACCCCCACACAATCCACATAATTACATAATCCATATTAGCTATATAAGCTACATAACCACAAAAGCCATGCTTACAACGTATAGGGATGCAAGCTAAACATGGTCTTTACTACCATGACAGATCATGCAAGCTAAACATGCGAATATACTAGGAATCCATAGAAACCTTATGAGGTCTTACACTAATGCCATGGGAACCCCCACATGGTCTCAATCTACTACCATGGGACCCCCCCCCCCTCGGGGTCTTCCATGCAAGAGTCATACCAACATTATGCATAATCAATCAACAATCCACATATCATAAAATATGCCGGCCTTGGTGCCTTAGACCTATTGGTATGATGAGAAGACTCACCTCGAATACAAAATTTTCCCGAGTGAAATCCTTAGTTGCTGCCCCGCCAGCTTCCTGAGCCGTCACTTCTAATCACTATACCCAATTGGCAACCCTCAATCTATACATGGGGTAAAATGACCATTCTATCCTAGCCTAGTATGATCCAAAATTAAAGCCCAAACCAAAAAATAATCCCAAAACTATAATGTCCATAATCCATCAATGGGCATAACTTGAGAAGACCCAATACCAAAAAGGCCTAAGATATTGAATGGTCAACCCTAGTAAAGTCATGGTCAAAGTCAAAATCAACAGTTAAGGTCAACAATCCATGTTGACCCAACTCGTCGAGTGCATCTAGCAACTCGACGAGTTCCTTCAGTTGTTCAGAAAACCGGGGAAAAACATAACCTACTTGCCGAGTTCACTCAGTATACCAAAAACGGGAAAACCTAATCCAACTTGTCGAGTTGCTAGGGAAACTCATTGTGTTTTCCCCTGTCTTAACATATTGATCCCTTTCAGTCGAATCTAAAGCCCCAAACTACAGATCCAATCCCTTAGGACTGAAATATCAAGTAAAGTTGCTAACTTTACGTGCATGCAAGGCCTCAAGAGGCTAAAACACTAAAACTAAGTTAATAGAAGGTTTAGGGCATGGAGGATGGCCAAAGCTTGATAAAGCTTGGATCTTTAGGCCTAAGGAGGTGTAAGGTGTCCAAATTTTAATTCACAACTTCAAATCATGCTCAACTCTGAAAATGGTTCCAAAATGGGCTAAAAATGCACTAAACTTACATGAGAGAACATCTAAGAAACAATAAGTCAAGGCAGAGACTTTTTACCTCGAAATGCTTGCTAACACAAGGTAGATGTCAGATCTATAGCCCCCTCCTCACTTCAATCTCTTCAATCTTCAAGTTTCCTTCCAAAGAGCACACTATTCACTCTCTAAAGCTCTCTCTCTCTCTCTCTCTCACACACACACACACTAAAGAAGGCACTAAAGCACGACTAGGGTTTCTCTCTGGACATTAAGGATAACGAGGAAGGCCACAAATGAGCCATAAGTTCTTTAAATAGGGTACAAAACCCTGATAATTAGGGTTTTCCTTTACATCATCTACTCATTGAGTTGGGGCCTTGCAACTTGTCGAGCAGACACTAAGTCCCGCGTCCAATATCGATATCTACTCGTCGAGTCCCAATGCAAAACCCTAAAAACTTGAAAAATAACTGATACCAGGAACAAGCGTTACACCTCTTTCTCTCTCTATATTCTTTAGCCTGAAAGAAAAATCAATCTCACCTAGAAATCGAATTTATTTCTGGTTTCGGGGAGTCTTGATCTAAAGAAATCAATTTCAATTTTGGTTATGTGGATTAATTTTGATTCTGGTTACAAGGGTTTTAATTTATATGGTTTATGAATTTTGCTTTTCATTTAGGGTTCATGATTTTGCTTTTCATTTTGATTTCTGGTATCAATTTTCCAATGAGTGTAGCAATGGTTTGGATGGTGGCGGTGTTTTGCAGGGTTGCAATGGGGGGTTTTAAACAGGTTAAGTAATGGTGTTGCATGGTTGCGGTCATGGTTTCCGATTTTAGTTTTGTGTTTCATTTGATTTATGCAAAATTTAGCTTTGGTTATTCATTTTCTGATGAGGATTGTGATGGGTGTGCGGTGGTGCAAGTGATCGATGAGGTAGGTAGTGATGTTCTAGGTTGCTAGATGAGAAATGGGAAAGGGACGGTCGGTCCTTTTTTTCTTTTGTAAAAAATGATAAATGAATAATGAAAAAAATAAAAAATAAATATATAAGGGTATTAGTGTCATTGTACTTCTTTTAAGGACTAAATCCGTAACAAAATAGAACCATAGAGATGGTCTGAGAGCAAAAAAAGGGCGTACATACCTGGATAGACTTTGGGCAGTTTTTTGGGCCTTGAGTCATTTTGGCTTTGGGCCTTGCTTTGTTGGGCCAACTATAGGAAGGGTAAAATAGTATTTTACCCATTGTAATGGGGAGATATGAATTGGAGCTAGAATTGCGGGAAACTGTCCTAATTATTGAATAAGCGTAATTTGGATGTGTTCAGTGTGAGGAACTCGGTATCAGTCTTTATGACTCTTGCATTTGTGTGATGGGTTGGGCCCAAGGGCATGCATGTAGGTTTGGGCCCAATTTCATGAGAGGGTTGGGCCCATTATTCTAGCATGGGCTACGCTCATTGTATAACGGGCTAGGCCTATTTGTATGTTGGGTTGGGCCCAATGAGTAGGATGAGCTAGACCTATTATTATGGGTTCAACCCAATGTGCGAGCTAGGCCCATTGATATGTATGATATGTGGTATTTTGGGGGAACTCATTAAGCTTTGTGCTTACGGTTTATGTTTATAGTTTCAGGTACTTCCGGTTCGAAAGGGAAGGGTCCGATGTGACTGCACAACATTCCCTAGATTTTATTCCGCATTGCTAATTTTTACTCTCTTGATTAAATGTTATTTTTATCATGAATGGTTTTGAGAACAATTTGTTATATGAATTATTGTTTTAAAAATGAAAAATTTACCTTAGATTTTTGGGACGTTAAAGTTAAGGACAAAACACGTAATTTTAACTAAATCATAATGACGATTTTAGTAATTTACTCATTATTTTATCCAACACAATATACAACATAAGGGTAATATGGTCTTTTTTCATTATTCACCACAGTCACTGAATGATATAATCAAACAACATAGTTTCAATGGGATATGTACTCAGTCAGAAGTTCTAACTTAGTCAACATTAAACTCAGTCAACAACAATCAAATAACCTTTTTGAGAATACAAAACAACGAAATATTGCCATCCAAACAACATTATTACCATTCATAGCTATCAAACAACCTTTTTGAGAATCACATATGTTTTCTATTTTAGATAGGATATCAACCTCTTGATAATACCTTACTCGAATTCCAAAATTTAACACACACGTACCTTAACTTACCCTCCTATTCCACGATTCCACGACGGTATGTACATGACTCATGGAGTCGACTCAGTGTAATAAACTATGAATCATCCACTCACATCACATGATAAAACTAATATGCACCACAAAATAAAATTGATGTTCGCCACAACATAAAGTTGTTATTCAATGCCTCCGAGGATTCTTAACCAATAGTATTTCACATACCATCAACCATAGCTTCTGGTTATTACTACCTACTTACACAACAACTAACACTCGTCAAGGGTAGACTACGATTACTCTCATCATCTATCGACTCTTGGGATACGATAATGAATAGCGATCCTGACAATTTCTAACCGACACCTTTGCTTTTAATCGTCCTTATAACATCGTTCTTGTAAATCAACATTACCACAATACCCTTGATAGATAAAAAGTGGGCAATTGAACTCCACTCGAGGTAGACCCAATGACATTATTGTGTCCAAAGTAAACATCTAGTACGTCTAAGTGGTTGTTATACAATCTTAGTTGTGTTAATATATAATGACTTTAAGATACACTTGTTACTTTGATGAATGTTTATTTAGATTCTAATTTATATTTATTTACCGAAATTTATAGTTGCTATTCTTATCCAATCCACGATGTTACATTAAGAGAGGTGATCATATACTAAAATATTAGATGGGAAAGCGTAGAAATCGTAATTATATACATATGGAGCTTAAGGTGACAATAAAACATCAAACCAAGGTGAGTTGCATGTTCGATTTTGCAGAATCTATGATATACATGAATGCTAAATGTTCAAGGTCTGCATAGTATCGTATCATGAACCGTTTAACATCCAAGTTCTATTAAATCGGTAAGAGGATTAAACTTTAAAACAAAAAAGCTATCTACTGCAGTATGATGAGAAAATTGGGATTTCATTACCAATACATTCATACATAATAAGATTAAAGAAGGCACTCGATGTGTTATCTATAATAAGATCAAAGAAGACTCGTCATATGTTATGAACCACAATACAACATTCTGAAAAACTTTCCCTTCCATTTATTCTCCCATCCGAATTATACATCGAAGACCTTCACCTTTAAGCATCAAATCAAAAGCCTTATTGATCTCAGAAAAAGGCACTTCATGTGTTATGAACTTCTCCAACTCAAGTTCCTGCACAAAATCATATCAACCAAACACTAGTTAGATTTCAATTCATCATTCTATTATAATTCAACTTTGAAGCTATAAAACGGGTTACCTTATTCATATACTTTTCAACCACAGAAGGAATATCTGATCGAGGTTTATAGTTTCCAAAAAAGGTTCCCTTCAGAGTCCTTTCGTTCAACAGATTCAATGGACTTGTCTTGAAAACAGCATCTTTATGTGGAACACCCACAAGAACAGCAACACCCCAACCCTGTAAAATTTTCAATGTTTGTTATTGTGTAATTAAACATGAATCATTAATTCATTATATGAGTGAGAGATGAATTGATTAAATTCATACATCATGAACACATTCGAAGGCAGATATCATAGCATCAATATGACCCGTGCATTCAACACTCCTGTCAACTCCTCCATTTGTCATCTCTGCAATCACTTCTTGTACTGGTTTCGTGTGATCTTTTGGGTTCACAAACTCTGTCACCCCAAATTTCTTTGCTGTTGAAGCCAAAAAAATTTACATTAGATTCATCAATCATATCATATGTCTAGTTTTTATTTACAATTTCATGCAGCAAAATCTTACCAAGCTCAAATCTGTTGGCATTGAGATCAACTCCAATGATCCTTGAAGCCCCTGAAATTCTTGCACCTTCAGCAGCCTGATCACAAACAAGAATCATTAGCTTTTTATTTTTTGGCCATGAATGAGCCTTTTTTGAGAAAGTTAAAAGTTCCATAAAACTCACAGCAAGCCCCACAGCTCCTAATCCAAAAATGGCGACTGATGAGCCTTTTTTAGGTTTTGCAACGTTAAGAGTAGCACCAAGACCTGAAGACACGAAGATTATTTAGGTTAAGAAAATACCCATTAGAATTGTAATCGGAGAATGTTGATTATAATTTGTTTTTCTACCTGTTGAGATCCCACAACTGAGGACACAGACTTTGTCAAGAGGAGCAAGAGGGTTGATTTTGGCAAGACAGCCGACATGAACGACTGTGTATTCACTGAAAGTTGAAGTTCCGACGAAATGGAAAATGGGTTTTCCGTTTATGGAAAATCGAGATTTTTGATCGTGAATCATGACTCCTCTATCGGTGTTGATTCTCAAAAGGTCACACATGTTGCTCTCTTCCGACTTACAGTGAGCACATTCTTTGCATTCTCCGGTGAAAACAGGGAGAACATGATCTCCGGGCTGAAGATCAGTCACTCCTTCCCCAACACTCTCCACGACCCTGTTCACGTCACTTAAATTGATCAGATTTTTTATCCGATTACAAACCCTTTTCTATTTAATACAAGAATAAAACTTACCCTCCAGCTTCATGTCCTAAAATTCGGGGAAACACGGGATTCTGACCCTGAAAAGTTCATAGGAAGGAAACGAAGATTCAGGATTTGAGTTTTTGACAGAGATTTAAGTAAAAGGGCCAGTAGATTGGTTACCTTGGCTTCCCAAAAGTAAACATCGGTGTGGCACAGGGAGGTGAACAGGATTTTGATTCGAACTTCCATTTTTTCGGGTGGCGCCACCTCCACTTCTTCAATCACTAGTGGCTTTCCGGCTTCCCATGCTACCGCCGCTGTCACATTTACACTCATCATCAAGCACCGTACCAAACTTTTTCTTCTTGATAGGGAAATCACAAAAGAAAAATGAAATGCTTACCTTTGCATCGAATCACCTGGTTAGTGCTCGACATTTAATCTTCTTGTTATCTGATCGCTGAAACAGAGAATTAAGTTTGCTAATTGCTTGATATGAAGGAATAATCTGAAAATTTGTGTATTTATAGGTCGAGGGAGTGAATATACCAAAACTGTAAACCGACCACCAGGTTTTGATTTGCCGGGTTTCCATCGATCAAGACGTTGACAAGTTAAAACCACCGTTTAACGAAAACAAGAAACCATAAAGCGCCACTGATGCGTGGTTTTCTTCTAAACAATACATAAATTGGGTCCACAGATATGTCTAAAAGTCAAAAAGACCCCAACAAAAGGAGGTTAAAACTTTGGCAAATTACACCCTGAGGTTTTGGATAATTTGTTTGTTTGATCTTAATTTTTTTAACTCGTACTTATTATTCAGTTTTTCTTTAAGTTTATACCTAACATATCTTAATATATTTACTTTTTACAATTTTATTAATATTTTTAGTTACTACTTCAATTATCAAAACAACAACCTTATCTAACATCATCATCTCATCTTTCTTATTCAATGACCTAACCACCACCACAGTGTTGTCATCACCAGCTACTACTAACAACCACGGGTCACCACTTGCATCAAATCAAAATCAATCATGAAATCAAACAAATCAAAACCAAAACCTAAACTCAAAGCTAAAAACCCAATATAAATAAAATAAAAATCTCAATGACTCGCCGAGTCGGCTATTTAACACGCGACCAAGTCGCGACTCTACTCACCGAGTCCATCCATGGACTCGACGAGTCACTCCTTCCCAAATTACACTTTTAGCCCTTCCACACAACTCTTGCTATTTCGGGATGTTACAATATATATATATATATATATATATATATATATATATATATATATATATATATATATATATATATATATGAGACGGATTATAAGTGGAGGGAATCGATAATGATCCATACCCAACCCATTTAATAAAAGGGTAAATGGGTATGGGTTGTAAACCGATAAACGAATCAAAAATTACAATCAAAACCCGTAAAGTTCTTATAGGTTTGGAGCGAATCAGGGTTAAAACCCGCTCCATGGACAGGTCTACCAAAAAGTTAAGAGGTAGAATAAAATGAAAACGAGTCGAATGAGAGAAATGGTCATGGAATGAAGGTTTGAATTAGAAGATATATGTTTCAATACTCATATTGAACCTGATCTTAGTAGAATTATTGATAAATCCAATGCAATGATTGATTATGGTAAGTGGTATATAATTTTGGTGGATCCTAGTGAACTTTTGGCGAGCATTGAAGGATATATTGGTAAAGTAAAGGTTGAAGCTGTGAGTCAAAAGGAAATCATGGACAAAATAGAAGGGTGGCTTTCTGCTTGTGAAGAGGAAAATTAGAATGAAAATTATAATCTAGTAATGGTCCTTGCCTTTTTATATTGTTATATGAGTTTTAAGTATAAAATTTGAAAAATAAAACAACATATGAATTTTTATGACGTTCTAGCTTTATTAAAACAAAACCCATATGTAAGATTTTTATTATGTTTTTGTATTTTGTATGATAATTTATATTTGGATTTTGTAAGATAAATTGTATTTGAGATTTAAATGATGTATGTTTAATTTGGATTTCGTATGATAATTTGTATTTGGAATTTAAATGATGCATGTTTAGTTTATATTTTATATGAGAGTTTGTATTTTTATTATTCTTTTAGAGTAAATTCCTTATGGTTTCTAGTTAGAATTATGCGTTTCGTTCCTAACTTTGTTCTTTGCACTCATACAATCCTTTTGGTTTGGTTTTATTATGTTTTTCACCCCTGATAGATATAAAATGACCTTATTGCCATTATATATATATATATATATATATATATATATATATATATATATATATATATATATATATATATATTTAGAATTGTTTTCATTACATTTTAACTATTTATAAGTTATAGAAAAAGTAAAAAAGGGGTATATCCCACCCCCACCCTATACTGCTATACATACATCTTCTTCGTCTCTTCCCTCGTTTGATTTTATTCTCATCGGAGCTCCACCACCAAAAAAAAATATGTTGCCCATCCGATAGCCCATCACTACCCTTTTGCCACCCATAATATGGGCATCCATTTTTCTCATGAAATACACTTCTCTGCAGATCGCCACCATTACCATTGACTACCCACAGATGCTCAAATCTGCAAACAAATGTAGGATTTTTCGTCTCATACTGGAATATGATATGTCTCCTGTTGAAATCGATTCAATCCACAATTGTGGTTGCTGGCCAACCTGACCCGTCTCGTGGGTTCTCACCCATAAATACAAACCCTCTTGTAACGACCTAAAAATTTAGGGTAAAAGTTTCATTTTCATTTTAATCAAAACACCGATACCATTTAACCCAAACATTTCTACTTTAAAAATATTTATCAGAGTTCATCCCAAAATCTCACATTGTGGAAAACACATGTGTGTGCGCTATGATCCAAGCGGGCCCTTCCTTTCCAAAATGATGATACCTGAAATCATAAACAAAATTGTAAACACGAAGCTTAGTGAGTTCTCCAGAGCATACCTCACACAATCCACATAATCACATAATCCATATTAGCTATATAAGCTACATAACCATATAAGCTATGCTTACAACATATAGGGATGCCATGGAAGCACTCCAAGGTCTTACACCTAGTGTTACTGGAACCGCCATGTTGTCTTAACTACCTTCCATGGGAACCCCCACATGGTCTTCCTGCCATGGGAACCACCACGTGGTCTTTATTACCAAGAAATTTCATGCAAGCTAAACATGCAAATATACTAGCATGCCATGGAAACCTTCTGAAGTCTTACACCAATGCCATGGGAACCCCCCACATGGTCTCAATCTACTACCACGGGAACCCCTGGGGTCTTCCATGCAAGAGTCATACCAACATGATGCATAATCAATTAACAATCCATGTATCATAAAATGTGTCGGTCTTGGTGCCTTAGATCCATTGGTATGCTGAGAAGACTCACCTCGAATGCAGAATCTTCCCGAATGAAATCTTTAGTTGTTGCCCCGCCAGCTTCCCGAGCCGCCACTTCTAATCAATATACACAATTAGCAATTGGGTTCCATACTATAACCCTCAATCTATACATGGGGTAAAATAACCATTCTACCCCTGGCCCAATATGATCCAAAATTAAGGCCCAAACCCAAACAAAAACCTAACACTATAAGGTCAATAATCCATCAATGGGCCTAACTCGAGAAGACCCAATACCAAAAAGGCCTAAGATGCTGAATGGTCAAACCTAGTCAAATTGTGGTCAATGTCACCAGTCAACAGTCAAGGTCAACAGTCCATGTTGACCCATCTTGTCGAGTGCATCTAGCAACTCATCGAGTTCCTTTAGTTGTTCAGAAAACCTGGGAAAAACATAACCAAATCGTCGAGTTATCTTACCAACTCGTCGAGTTCACTTGGTATACCGAAAACGGAATACCCAATCCAATTCGTCGAGTTGCCAGGGAAACTCGTCGAGTTTTCCCCCTGTGTTAACATATTGAGCCCTTTTAGTCGAATCTAAAGCCCCAAACTACATATCCAGTCCCTTAGGACCGAAATATCACATAAAGTTGCTAACTTTACGTGCATGTAAGGCCTCAAGAGGCTAAAACACTAAAACTAAGCTTAATAGAAGGTTTAGGGCATGAAGGATGGCCAAATCTTGATAAAGCTTGAATCTTTGGGCCCAAGGAGGTCTAAGGTGTCTAGATTAGAAGTCACAACTTCAAATCATGCTCGACTCCGAAAATGGTTCCAAATTGGGCTAAAAATGCACTAAACTTACATGGGAGAAGATCTAAGAAACAATAAGTTAAGGTAAAGACTTTTTACCTCGAAATGGTTGCTAACACAGGGTAGATGTCGGATCTATATCCCCCTCCTCACTTAAATCTCTTCAATCTTCAAGTTTCCTTCCAAAGAGCACAAGATTCAATTTCCAAAGCTCACACACACACACACACACACTTAAAAAGGCACTAAATCACAGCTAGGGTTTTTCTCTGGACAGTAAGGATGATGAAGGAGGCCACAAATGATCCATATGTTCTTTTAATAGGGTAAAAAACCCTGAAAATTAGGGTTTTCCTTTACAACATCTACTCGTCGATTTGGAGCCTTCCAACTCGTCGAGTAGACACTAAGACCCGCATCTAATATCTATCTCTACTTGTCAAGTTGGGCTCCTCAACTCATCAAGTCCCAGTGCTAAACCATAAATATTTGAAAAATAACTGATATTAGGAACACGCGTTACAAATCTCCCCCAATTGCACTAAACTTCGTCCCCGAAGTCTGCTGATGCAAAGGTCTGGATAATGCTTCCTCATCTCATACTCCCGCTGCTGCTCACGCGCCATGCCCACGACTTCCATTACCTATTACAACCCGACTGATGTTTCCCACTGCACCTTCACTAATCTTACTACCTTACTACCTCATGGCATGTATTTTCTGTTCGATAACTAACACTAACTTCCTCCTATGACCCGGACGCTCCTTTTCCTAAATATCGAACACAACTGAGTCGTTGTCCAAACACTTCTGTGGCTGAAACATAGTAGTCAATTGAAGGGTTTTGAGCATCTTAACACTCCTAAGGTGTACATGCAACCCTAGAAACCTTGGTTCTATGTTTGACTAAGATACATGCAAATTTGATTTTCCAAGGTTCTTAACCTGTCTAGCATAGCATGAAGAACTTTTAAACATAAATGCTAGAAGAAGAACATACCTTTTGTTGTTTGGATTCCTTGAGAACCTTATAAGCCTAGCACCTCAAGTGTGATGCCTGAAATGTCTCACACAGTACCACAACACTTGGAATAACCTTGAGAGTTCACTAACACCTCAAAATTGGCTAACCCTCTTTTTCTTGTACAAGTAGTACCAATTTTCTAGTCTAGGGGTCTTTATATAGTTGTGGCACAAGTAGGGTTACACCATGTAAACCCTAATTGTCATGGTTTTCCATATTCCATGATCCATGGGTTTGTAACCTCCATGGACTATTCATGGAGCACCTTATGCGTTTTAACCCAATCCATACAAACCATGGATCATAAGCCCACTATACAAGAATAGATGATTTACACAATCAACCCTATATCTTTAATTAGTCTCTTTTTGATCACTTAATTAATTCCAAATTAATTCTTTGATCAATACTAATTAAATAATGTTATTAATATATTAGAACTTATAATATATTAATAATCCTTAAGTGTCCTTTCTCTCATTTAGTCTATCCAAATGTTGCAATGCCATGCAACCCAAATGGACCATGCTAATCGGGTCAAGTACATTCCAGAAATAGTTATGAACTTGGACACCTAATCCAACAGTCTCCCACTTGGATAATTCTAATAACTATAACTACAAGAATGACTTCAGGAACCGATCAACAATCGTAACTCTTTCAAGGTCTCGCGGAACTAAGATGATGATGATGATGATACTCCATTTAAGATAAGTGATCATATAATCCTCTGTTTTAGATATCATGCGGACAAATACATGGAACAATGTCTTACTTATTGTCCATCAGTTTGTTTCTCGATTTCTGATTTGTTTGAAAAAGAACTTAATTGAACACATCAACTTAGTTCTGATCGATCCCGGTACATGGGTCAACACAAAATCATCGAGGGGCCTAGATATTGCTTCTAATCCAAGAAGGAACATATAAACTTCGACTAATATGCTTGTTCTACTATTTGTTGAATCATACACAAAGGCACGTTTTATAACATCGAATTACCATTGCGTTTTCGTACAATTAATGTATAACCAACTCATAGGCAACAAGTCATATCTCTAGGTTTGAATACTTATATGATATTACCATCTCACGATCACTCGAGATAAATTCCATGAAGTGATACCAGTGAGCATGGGTTGAATCCAATACTCATAACTTATAAGCACTCTTGAGTGTTGTAGCAACACTTTGCAATGTCCAACATCTTAGACCTCTACAACCGACTACATGACAGTCTTGATACATATCTACTTGCAACATAAGACCGATTGTGGAGAATTTGAATAATATTAAATACAAATATTCTGGAAGTCAAAACATGCAAAATGAAACGATAGTAAACGATTGACAAAAGATAGCAACACTTTACTCATAAATAAACAACAACTTTTATTCATCATCAAATGTCAAATACACTTTACACATTTCAAAGCTATCTAACTACTAAAACTAATATCATGCGCCTCGCATGCTGGAGATGCTTAACCCTACCCAGTCCCTTCGTGAGGGGATTTGTCGGGTTCTCATCCGATGATACCCTCTTTGCCACGAGGAGTCCTTCTTCTATTTAATGACTGATGAAATGGTATTGTCTGTCGATGTGTCTGGATCTCCCGTGATCCCTTGGTTCCTTGGCTAAGGCAACTGCACTTTTACTATCACAGAAAATCTATATAGGCTCCTTTATAGCTGGTACAACTCCAAGGTCTCCAATGAAGTTCTTTACCCATATATCCTCCTTTGCTGCCTCACTTGCCGCTATATACTCTTATTCACAAGTTGAATCAGCCATTATCTCTTGCTTGGAACTTCTCCAAGAAATTGCTCCTCCGTTTAAGGTAAAGACCCAAACTGACTGAGAGCGGAAATTATCCCTATCAGTCTGAAAGCTAGCATCACTGTACCCTAGTACTCTCAGGTCCTCACCCCACCGAGGGTAAGGACCCAATCCTTAGTCCTCCGCAGGTATTTGAGAATGTTCTTTACCGCAGTCTAGTGAGCCTTGACAAGGTTCCCTTGATATCTTCTGACCATGCTCAATGCAAAGGCCAAATATGGATGAGTACAAGTCATAGCATATAATATCGAGCCTACAACGGAAGAAAACGATACTCGACTCATATCTGCTATCTCAGCCTCTTTACTCGGGCTCTGAGTCTTACTCAGTCTAGCGTTACTATGGATCGGTGTAACGCCTGTGTTTCTAGGCTTGCCATTTTTAGCAATGTAATGGTCTAGGTTAACCTTTGTAACCCGTTTTGAAATAATAAGATTGTATTATTTGAGTATTATGTGTTTTGTGCTTAATTGCTTAATTATGTGGTTTGATTAATTAAGAATAAAAATAAGCGTCAAAATTTAAGTGTAAAATAAGCTTGATATCTTTAGATAATGTTGTATTAGTTGAAACAAGGTTTCCGAAGATATAAAGAATGCCGAAATCCGAGTTATAACGAGGAAGTTATGACCTATCGAAGTTTCGCGACAGAACCGGCACGACACAGCGCGACGTAAAAAGTGAATTTATGTTAAAGCGATATTTAGCCTTAGTGATCTAAACGAGAATCGAAGATCTCGTTGTTAGTATCAAAGCGATAAAAAGTTAGGCGAGAACGGACGTCGGACGAAGAAGTTATGAATTTATAACGAAATTTTCTGTCCCGGCCTATTAAAAATAAATAATAAAAATAAATTCAAAATTAGCCGACGGAGTCTAAACGAAAGTTGTATAGCGTAGTCTCACCTTTCCGTGGATATAAAGAACGTCGAAAACGGAGTTCGTATGAAGAAGATATGAATTTCCGAAGTTTATTAAATAATTTGTATTTATTTTTAAATCAAAATTCGGAAGCCTTATCCGAAGGCGAGTCATCGGTCCGATCCGACTTACGCGCCGCGTAAGTGAGTACGCCCCACGTACTCTGAAAGTATCGACATCGCAGCAAGTGGCTTCGGATACGTAAGCGATGACGTTTCTGAGGCACGTACGCCCCGCGTACGAGAGGCTTCCAGCCCCTATAAAAGGCATGCGAGGGCAGCCGGCCAATTTGCTAATTTCCTCTCGTTTTTGTGCCAAAGCTCTGCGGTTTTACCCCCGAAGCCATCCCGAAGCCCCGGTAATATTCCCGAGTCCCGAAGCGAGTCCCGAGATCCCGAAGATCCCGAGAAGTGCGGTTTCCGAGCCGAAGCTCTGCCCGCGAGAAGTTTGATTTTTGTGGAGATCTTCCAGATCTGCGGAGGATTACTACTTTTGCGAGTCGTAGTGCTGTCCGATCATCTTCTGATCAAGTGAGTGTATACTACCTTTCATAAACGCAATAATAATACAACTATGGTTTGAGTGTATTAAGTTTATCGTCGTTTATACGTGCGAAGGTGTTGTTACTTTCTCCTAACGTATAACTATAAAGTATTTTATACGAGATACGTGTTATGTGTATATTTTGTTGTTATGTGTGTGAATGTATATTCACTTTCTTCTATCTTACAGATATGATTATTTCTATATGAAATACGTGTTATGTGTGTGTGCCTCATCTGTTATATGGAAAAGGTATTGATCAAGCATGCTATACAGGTTTTGAAAATATGTATAAAAATGTATGTTTTTATCTACTAATATGTTGGGTAGAACATGGGTAGATAGTTGGTGTGTAATAAACAGATGAGAGGCCTCGTTGTTGTTTGATCCAGTCATCTAGCGGAATTTAGATGACGACCACGGACTTTTCTTGATAGTCATGTGGAACGCTAGCAGGCTCATAACCTGTAGGTGTTAATGAACGTGGGTGTTCATTCGCTGTATTCCATCCGCCTCATGGTTGCCTTATTTGACTTATATTGCTGAGGAAACCCCGCAGCATGTGTTGTCACCCCGATGAAAATATTCTTACATTAGGTCCCTTGTGTTAGTTATTTTAGGGACGTAAAGTGAGAATAACGGGAATGGGTAATTGGGTTATTGTTGGTTGATAATAATTAATTTAATTATTTATTGTGGGTTGAAAACCCTATATGCTCACCAGGCTCCCAAGCCTGACCCACTCAGTTTTATTTGTATTACAGGAAGTGGCGCAAGGGCGTAAGATGGATGAACCATCAAGTTGTTTTGTTTACAAGTCTGTATATGTAAATATTTGTTGAATGACTTGTAATGTTATCGTTTATGCTTGTTGGTCTGTATCGGAACATGACACCCCAAGTTTTGATTATATAATGAAAAATACATTTCTTTTATGAAATGCTTTGGTAAACATTGTTTTATCATGTTTTGTTTTTGGGAACAAATTCCGCAACTCTTTCAAATCAAAAGGATTTACTCTGAAAATATTTAAAAGCATAAATGAAAATCGGTCTTTTCTGGCCGAGATTTTGGGGATGTCACAGTTGGTATCAGAGCATTAGTTTAAGCGAACTAGGAATTTTTAGGATTTCTAGACTTAAACTTAGAATGCTAAGTGGAATTTTGAGATGTGTGTCTGTTATGTTTTAGACACGAGCACTAGTTTATTTTAGGAAAGTTGCCTAAAATGCTTTATGTGCTAAATGTTATATGTTGCCATATATGATATTATTTGTTCAGGTCTATGGTCTGTTGCCGACCGGATCTAGAAACTTTATGTGTGTAGGATTCTAAACGTACGTCTACGATATTAGAACTAGCATGTAAACGTTTCGGAGTGATAAGGATGATTTGAATATCTATCGTGAATAAGGATCTAATTTCACCTTATTCGGTGTGTAGATCAAAAATGGTGAGAACAAGAAGTGGAGTTGGAAATGCTGATGAAAACAGGAATCAACCACCAGTGATTGAACAAAGACCTGCTGTAGCAGCAGCACCTGAGCCAATAACCATGGCTGGTGTGCAATTGATGATTCAGACGATGTTGGATCGTCAAATGGATGAAACTAGACGGTTGCTTCAACAAAATCGTGAAGAACTGTCAATTCGTGTGGAAGAGCCTGAATTAAATGAAGGGCACTCGGAAGGTGGAAACTTTAGTGGGTCTGTTGGTCAAGCCAACCCGCCGATAGTTAGGCAAGATAACCGCGATGGAAGGAATGATGGAATGGGATGCAAGTACAAGGACTTTTTGACTTGCAAACCATCGACCTTCAATGGAAAGGAGGATCCGATTGGGGTTATGGATTGGATCTCCGAAATGGAGCTAGCCTTCATGACGTGTGGCTGCAGAGGTAAGTTGCAAACTATCTATGCCGTGCGTCAATTTCGAGGTGGAGCCGTTCGTTGGTGGAACACTCTAGGGAAAACTTTGAGCCCTAATGAGCCACTGCAATTGTCATGGGCAGAGTTCTTGGTGCAGTTTAAGCGCAAGTTCTGCTCGGCTCAAAATCTATTGGAGTTGGAGAACAAGTTCCTGACATTGACTAAAGGCAGCATGTCAGTTGATGAATACACCAATAACTTCACCGATAAGATGGAGTTTGCCTTGCGTATCGTTCCAGACGAGCTGACGAAGGTGGATCGGTGTGCGAAGGGACTTCCATGGGAGTACGAGGTGCCAGTACGTCAGGCACTTACTCTAGAGGTAGCTATCTGGGCTACCAAGTCTGTTGAGAACATGATAAAGGGGAGAACCACCAACAAGGTTGAGGTTGGTGAGAAGAGGAAGTTTGAGGGAACATCTGGTTCCGGTAAGAAAAGTAAATTTTCGAAATCTGATTCGAAAAGGTTTGGTGGGGGAAAAGGAGGAGAAGCGAAGTGGTGTGATAAGTGTAAGAAAAAGCACTTCGGGAAATGTAGCGAGGATGTAACTTGCTACAAGTGTGGAAAGGTTGGACATTTTGCCAATGAATGTCCGAACAACAAAAGGATGTGTTTTGGGTGTAATGAAGAGGGGCACATTTTGAAAGACTGTCCGAAGAAGAAAGAGGCAGCTAAGCCCAACATTCCACCAAAGCCGAAGGCGAGAGCATTCCAGATGACACTGGAAGCTGCTAAGGATGAAGCTGATGTCGCTTCAGGTACCTTTCTCGTTAACAATTTGCCTGCCCAAATTTTATTTGATTCTGGAGCCAACTACTCCTTTATATCGCATGAATTTGGTAGAAAACTAGCTTTGCCTGTTGATAGACTAGATAATGCTTTATTAGTCGAAGTTGCTAGTGGCAAGTTTGTACCTGTTAGCCATCGTATGAAAAACATCTTAATCGACTTGAATAGGAATAAGTTCCGTGAAGAATTATTGCCCATTGAACTTAACGGTTTCGACATCGTCTTGGGAATGGATTGGCTCAGCGCCAATGATGCCGAAATTTTATGCAAGAAGAAGATAGTTAAAGTAAACCCGCCTGGAAAAGATTCATTTATGGTGTATGGGGACAAACGCCGAGTGAATTCTGGAATCATTTCCCTAATGAAAGCCAGAAAGTGTTTGACCAAGGGATGTACATCATATTTAGCATTTGTGATTGATGCTAAGAAGGAGAAGAAGGTGATGCAGAGTATTCCTGTGGTGTGTGATTATCCGGAAGTATTTCCCGAAGATCTTCCTGGATTACCACCTGATAGACAAGTAGAGTTCAGAATAGACTTGTTACCAGGAACCACGCCAATAGCAAAAGCACCTTATCGATTAGCACCGACGGAGATGAAGGAGCTAATGATGCAACTTCAGGAGTTGTTGGACAAAGGTTTCATTAGACCTAGTTCATCACCCTGGGGAGCTCCGGTGTTATTCGTGAAGAAGAAAGATGGAAGTATGAGAATGTGCATCGATTACAGAGAGCTGAACAAGGCAACAATAAAGAATAGATATCCGTTGCCAAGGATTGATGACCTGTTTGATCAATTGCAAGGTTCGAGCTATTTCTCGAAGATCGATCTTAGGTCAGGATATCATCAGCTGAAAGTAAGAGAGCAGGATATAGAGAAGACTGCATTCAGAACTAGATATGGACACTACGAGTTCTTGGTTATGTCGTTTGGACTAACCAATGCTCCGGCAGCATTCATGGATTTAATGAATAGGAAAGCGGTTTTGACATCCATGTGCCATATTTCATAATCATGAAATGCAGCAATGGTTAACATAACTCTAATAGACTTAATCTTCGCTACTTGTGAAAAGGTCTCACCATAATCAACTCCCGGAGTTTGAGAAAAACCTTTTGCAACCAGTCGTGCCTTATAAGTGTAAACATCCTTAGCCAACTTTTCATTAAACTCTAATAGACTTAATCTTCGCTACTGGTGAAAAGGTCTCACCAGAACTAGATATGGACACTACTGACAAAACCCTCTGGCTGACTCATGTAAACATCCTTAGCCAACTTTTCATTAAGGAAAGCGGTTTTGACATCCATTTGCCATATTTCATAATCATGAAATGCAGCAATGGTTAACATAACTCTAATAGACTTAATCTTCGCTACTGGTGAAAAGGTCTCACCATAATCAACTCCCGGAGTTTGAGAAAAACCTTTTGCAACCAGTCGTGCCTTATAAGTGTGTACCTTACCATCTATGCCAGTCTTCTTCTTGAAGATCCACTTTCACCCAACTATCTTACGACCTGGTACATTGTCAACCAAGTTCCAAACTTGATTGTCATACATGGATTGTATCTTGTTGTCCATAGCCTCTTTCCATTTAGCAACCTCAGGGCCTACCCTGGCTTTCGTGTAGCTGTTAGGTTCATCCAGAGTTACCAGTGTGCTATCATTGATAAGTGTATCACCTTCCGCAGTAATATAGAAACCATAGTAATGCTCAGGTGCATTCCTAACTCTCGTGGAATGTCTTAGAGGTACATACTCTTCTGTCGGATCAACAGGAGTTTCCTCCTCAGGTTGGTTTCTAGGGTTTGAGGTTCCTTCACCACTTGACTCTTGAAGTTCTTCAAGGCCAATTTTCCTCCCACTGTTTCCTTGGCTCATGAACTCTCTCTCACAAAATACTCCTCTCCTTGCTACAAAGACCACATTATCACTAGGTATGTAGAAGAGGTAACCAAAGGATCTCTGTGGGTAGCCAATGAAAATACACCTCTTACTTCGAGGTTCGAACTTATCGTGAGAATTGCGCCTAACAAAAACCTCACAACCCCAAATCTTGATGTGGTCCAGATTAGGAACTTTTCCGGTCCACATCTCATAAGGTGTTTTGAAAACCTTCTCTGTAGGGACTAGATTAAGGATATGGGCGGCAATCTCTAAGGCTTACCCCCATAATGAGATTGGTAGCGAAGCTCGACTCATCATGGAACAAACCATTTCCATCAAGGTTCGATTGCGCCTCTCAACCACACCATTAAGCTGTGATGTCCTGGGAGGTGTCAATTGTGAGATAATCCCACATTCCTTAAGATAGTCAAGGAACTTTGTACTAAGATACTCACCACCTCGATCGGATCGAAGCATCTTAATGTTCCTGCCCAATTGATTCTCCACTTCCTGTTTGAACTCTT
Source organism: Lactuca saligna (assembly GCF_052625555.1). Classification (NCBI taxonomy): domain Eukaryota; kingdom Viridiplantae; phylum Streptophyta; class Magnoliopsida; order Asterales; family Asteraceae; genus Lactuca; species Lactuca saligna. Next base: position 153,943,236 of record NC_136422.1, read on the forward strand.
TGAATCTTTCAAAGGTCTCTGACTTATGCTTGATTAAGTAGACATATCCATATCTACTAAAATCATCAGTAAAAGTCACATAGAAGCGATTAACATCTCTTGTGGCGGTTCTGAAGGGTCCACACACATCTGTATGTATGAGGTCCAACAAACCCTCACCCCTAGCACATGTACCAGTGAAGGGTGACTTTGTCATTTTCCCATGCAAACAAGATTCACAACTATCATCTTATTTTAGGTCAAATGACTCCAAGACTCCATCCTTTTGGAGTTCGCCTATGCGTTTCTTGCTTACATGTCCAAGTCGACAATGCCATAATGATGTTTTATCCAAACTAGTGGAAGAATCAATACACAACACATTATTTCTTAGGTTATCTACAACCGACACAGTTTCATACACACCATCACAAGGTAATGCTTTAAAATAAAGAACATTATTAAAGAAAGTATTAATACCACCACTTTCATTATCAAACGAAAAGGTAAAACCTTTTTTGTATAAACCATGAAAGGAAATAATATTTCTCGCCATTTCAGACGAGTAACAACACTTATTAAAATATAACACTAATCCACTACTTAGCAACAAAGAATAAACTCCAATCTTGGTGACAGGTGAAGCTTTCCTATTCCTCGTGATCAAGTTTATCTTCCCATACTCCACATTCTCACTTCTTCTTAGTCCCTGCAAATCAGTACATATGTGAATACCACAACATGTATCAAGTGTTGGATAAGGTGTCTAAGTCCATAACTATTTCTGGTATGTACTTGACCCGACCCGGCATGGTCCATTTGGGTTGCATGGCACCATGCAATTGGATAAACTAAATGAGAGAAATAACGCTTGGAGATTATTAATATATTATAATTTCTAATATATTAATAATATTATTTGATTAGTTTGATCAAGAATTAATTTAGAATTAATTAAGTGATCAAAAGATAACTAATTAAATATATGGGTTGATTAAGTAAATCATCCATATCTTGTATAGTGGGCTAAAAGGCTCCATGGATCATCAAGTTGGGTTCCACCCATAGGATGCTCCATGGGAGTTACAAACCCATGGGTCATGGAAATGAAGAGTCATGACACATTAGGGTTTAACCCTAGATGTGTCAACACTATATAAGTAATATGATCTCCTCCCAAATCGGTTACACATATACACTAAGTAATAAGGGGGCTTGGCCGATTTTGAAGAGTGTGTATTCTCTCATAAGTTCTTCCAAGAGCATTTGGTGTTGTGTGAAGCATTTGAGGCATCACCACTTGAGGTGCTAGGCTCACAAGGTTTCAAGGAACACAAGCAACAACAAGGTAAGTTATTCTATCTATACTTTATGTTAAAATTGTTCCCCATGTATGCTAGATAGGATATAACCTTGGAATGCAACTTTGCATGACAAATTAGACAAACATAGATCCAAGGTTATTAGGGTTGCATGTACACTTAGGAAGTGTTAGAATGCTCAAAACCCATCAGTGGTATCAGAGCCTAGGCTTGTTTGTTCTTATTTGTTCTTAAAAGTTGAAAAACATAATCGAAAATTTGCTGTCTGCGATCGGACTCGTCGAGTCCATAGGGGGGACTCGTCGAGTCCATGTGTATCTTCAACCAACTCGGCGAGTCATGTTCATGCACTCGGCGAGTAGGGTCGAATGAGTGCAGAATTTCGATTCAGTTGCTGGAAAATGAATTAGAAACATTACCCTAAACTGTTTTAGTAAATATAAACTTGTTTTTGGTGGTGTAATGTTTTGCTAATTCATTTACAACAACTAGTTATCAAAATTACAAAGTTTTATGTAATTTTTGATTATGTTCATATTCATGTTCTTGTTCTTATGATGTTTTAGATGATCATAGGAATTATTTGTAACCTATTTGGTAGTTTAATTCTTGATCATAATGTGTTTTAATGGAGTCCATAACTTATCCTTAAGTTATGGAAAACCAAGAGTCACTTGAGTTAAAAACCATTAAGAAAACACAAGAGTTATAAAAATGAAGAGTCTTCATTTTATGACTCTATTAAACTCATAAGTTACAAGAAATGAAAAAGTTTTGAAAGTTACAAAACTTGCCCTCAAGTTTTGGAACAAGTAAAGTTAAGTTAAAACTTTAGTTCCAACCCCTAGAATTTTAAAAGTTAAAATTCAACCCTTATACTTATATTATGATAATTTAATAATTATATATATATGTATAAGAACAAGTCATCTTACCACTAGTACGCCTCATTCACGAAGCCGGTCTATAAGGTGGGTATAAGGTTGTTGCCTATAAAATGGTGACTTAATGGGTGTATATTCTCACCCACCGCTTGCTTGACTGGTGGAGGGTCGTTAGCCGAACGGGTAAGACAAGGACTTATAAATTCTCATTCAAAGTATGATGAATATAATAAAGTAACTAAATGTTTATTAAATTCCCAATCTTAGTTACTTTAGGAAAAATGTGAATAAGGTGCTAATCCATGAAATTACACTTTACACTTTGTCAAAGTCGTTGGTGGAGCGTGTGTGGTTAACCGGCACACTAACTTGGACTTAACAAGGTAGGTAAAGGGTGACTTAAGGTTTATTATAGTATCGGTGGAGCGTGTGTGGTTTACCGGCACATCGATTGAGTGATAAACTTTAAAGGTACCAAGTGATTTGCATGGTTACTTCACACCTCGTTTTGTGATCCTCGGCATCCCAGTCACAAAACCTGGAGGGCACTCCCGAGATCGAAACATGCCTTTGAAAAGTTCATTGGATCTCAAAGAATCTAGGAATTTCTAAAACCAATAAAAACTAAATATTTAATATTTCGGTTTTCGTGGTGGAAATTGGTGAATCGTCATTCACCTACCTTTCAAATATGGTATAGCTTAGATTACGGCATACCTCTTCTAAGTTATATTATATTGTGATTGGATCCTAGCCTTAATATTACATTTGGGTGTTTTATTAAGGACTCTCTTAAATCTAAACTAAACTTGTTCTTCTTTTCAGATGTCTTCAAACAATGCTTCTGGCTCGAATCCTAATGGCTCCTTTACTCTTATGAGTCTATGTGGGAAAGTCACCTTTGATGGATCCAACTTCAATAAGTGGATCAGAAACATCAGGATGATTACCCGCTACGAGGACAAAGAATATGTCCTTGACAAGGAGCTTAAGGAAATTGACGAGTCCACTGCAACTCCCCAGGAGATCGCTGACTTTCATACTCATGAAAGAGATGCAACCAAGGTGGCTTGCATCATGTTAGCCACCATGACAGCTGAACTCCAAAAGTCTTATGAAGACTTCTACCCTTATGAAATGCACCAAGATTTGATGGAAAGATACCATCAAAGTGCACGACAAGAGAGGTACGAAGTCATCTGCTCCATGATAACAACCATGATGAAGGACGGAGAGTCCGTCACGAGCCACATGCAGAAAATGCAAAGGTATGTGGATCGTTTGCTGAAGCTTAATGTGAACTTCCCTGAGGAGCTTGCAATAGATATCATTTTGCACTCCTTACCATCGTGCTATGATCAATTCCGCATGACATATCACATGAACAAGGAAGAGGTCACCCTCAGCAAACTTCAGGGACTTCTCAAGACCGCAGAAACAGGTCTTAAGGGGAAGTCGGTTGCTATCACTCCTACTCCAGAAACAACTCCGGTCTTGGCAATCGGGCAGAGTCGAGGGAGGAAGAGAAAGAGATCTTCAAAGGGTACCAAGACTCGGACCCTTGATGGCTCTTCTTCAAGTGGAACCAAGAAAGGTTTCATTACTCCTTCTTCTGACCCAAAAGAGGCTGAATGCTTCTATTGCCACGAAAAAGCTCATTGGAAGCGGAACTGCCCAAAGTACCAGCAAGATGTAAAGGATGGGAAAGTCAAACCCAACCATGCAGGTATTTACACTATCATTTCTAATAACTCACCCCATTCGAAATCTTGGGTCCTTGATACAGGTTGCGGAATTCATATTTGTTGTGACTTGCAGGGACTAGGAAGAAGTGAGAATGTGGAGCAAGGAAGAATAAACTTAATCATGGGGAATAGGAAAGTTACACCTGTCACCAAGATTGGAGTTTATACTTTATCGCTAAGTAGTGGGTTAAATTTAGATTTGAATAAATGTTGTTATTCGCCAGAAATGGCAAGAAATATTATTTCCTTTCATGCATTGTACAAACAAGGTTTCACCTTTTCGTTTGATAATGAAGTTGGTTCGATTAATGCTTTCTTTAATAATGTACTTTATTTTAAAGCATTACCTTGTGATGGTGTGTATGAAGCTGTATCTATTGTAGATAACTTAGGAAATAATGTTTTGTGTATTGATTCTACTAATAATAATAACTTGGATAAAGCATCATTATGGCATTGTCGTCTTGGACATATAAGCAAGAAACGCATAGGCCAACTCCAAAAGGATGGAGTCTTGGAGTCGTTTGACCTAAAGTCAAATGATAGTTGCGAATCATGCTTACTTGGAAAAATGACAAAGTCACCCTTCACAGGCTCATGTGAAAGGGGTGAAGGTTTGTTGGACCTTATACACACGGATGTGTGTGGACCATTCAAACATGCCACGAGAGATGCTAATCGTTATTATTTGACTTTTACCGATGATTACAGTAGATATGGATATGTCTACTTAATCAAGCATAAGTCAGAGACTTTCGAGAAGTTTAAGGAATTTAAACAGGAAGTCGAGAATCAATTGGGCAGGAACATTAAGATGCTTCGATCCGATCGAGGTGGTGAGTATCTTAGTTCAGAGTTCCTCGACTATCTAAAGGAATGTGGGATTGTCTCACAATTGACACCTCCCAGGACACCGCAGTTGAATGGTGTGGCTGAGAGGCGTAATCGAACCTTGTTGGACATGGTTCGTTCCATGATGAGTCGAGCTTCGCTACCAATCTCATTCTGGGGGTATGCCTTAGAGACTGCCGCCCATATCCTCAATCTAGTCCCTACAAAGAAAGTTGCCAAAACTCCTCACGAGATGTGGACTGGTAAAGTACCTAAACTAGACCACATCAAGATTTGGGGCTGCGAGGCTTTCGTGAGACGCGAGACTCATGATAAGCTCGAACCCCGAAGCGAGAGGTGTATTTTCATCGGCTACCCACAGCATTCCTTTGGTTACCTCTTCTACAGACCTAGTGACAACGTGGTCTTTGTAGCAAGAAGAGGAGTCTTTCGAGAGAGAGAGTTTACAAGCCAAGGAGACAGTGGGAGGCAAGTTGATCTTGAAGAAATTCAAGAGTCAAGTGGTGAAGGAACTTCAAACTCTAGCCCTCAACTTGAGGAGGTAACTCCTGTTGAGCCAATTGACGAATCTGTACCTCTGAGACGTTCCACGAGAGTTAGGAGTGCACCTGAGCATTACTATGGATTCCATATTACTGCAGAAGGTGAGACACTTATTAGTGATGAGACACTAGTAAGTCATGATGACCCTAACAGCTACGAGGAAGCCATGGCGGGCCCCGAGTCTGCTAAATGGAAAGAGGCTATGGATAGCGAGATACAATCCATGTATGACAATCAAGTTTGGAACTTGGTTGAGAATGTACCAGGTCGAAAGACTGTAGGGTGCAAATGGGTCTTCAAAAAGAAGACCGACATGGATGGTAAAGTACACACTTATAAGGCTAGGCTGGTTGCAAAGGGCTTCTCTCAAATTCCTGGAGTGGATTATGATGAGACCTTTTCTCCGGTAGCCAAGATTAAGTCTATTCGGGTTCTGTTAGCCATAGCCGCATTTCATGACTATGAAATTTGGCAAATGGATGTCAAAACCGCTTTCCTTAATGGAAAGTTGGCTGAAGATGTTTACATGAGTCAGCCAGAGGGTTTTGTCAGTAACGAGTACCCTAATAGAGTGTGTAAGCTTGAGAAATCCATTTATGGATTAAAGCAAGCACCTCGCAGATGGAATCTTTGCTTTGATGAAAAGGTCAAGGAATTTGGCTTTTCTAGGAGTGAAGATGAATCTTGTGTATATGTCAAGGCTAGTGGGAGTATAGTTAGCTTTTTGGTATTGTATGTGGATGACATACTACTCATAGGAAACGACATTCCAACCCTGCAGGAAGTAAAGTCCTGGCTTGGAAAGTGTTTCGCTATGAAGGACCTTGGTGAAGCTGCCTATATTTTGGGGATAAGAATCTTGAGAGATCGGAGTAAAAGACTAATTGGACTTAGTCAAAGTACCTACTTGGAGAAGATTCTAAAGAGATTCAGAATGCAAAACTCCAAGAAAGGAGAGTTGCCCATCCAGAGTAGCGCCAAGCTGAGTAAGACACAAAGCCCTAGCACTGAGGCTGAGGTAGCAGAAATGAGTCGATTACCTTATGCTTCGGCTGTAGGTTCGATCATGTATGCTATGACGTGTACTCGACCTGATGTAGCCTTTGCCTTGAGCATGGTTAGCAGGTTTCAGGGGAACCCTGGCAAGGCACACTGGATTGCGGTAAAGAATATTCTCAAGTACCTACGAAGGACTAAGGACTGGGTCCTTACCCTCGGTGGAAGTGATGACTTGAGAGTTGTAGGGTATAGTGATGCTAGCTTCCAGACTGATAGGGATAACTTCCGCTCTCAGTCGGGCTGGGTTTTTACCCTAAATGGAGGAGCAATTTCTTGGAAGAGTTCCAAGCAAGAGACAGTGGCTGATTCTACTTGTGAATCAGAGTATATTGCAGCTAGCGAAGCAGCAAAGGAGGCGTTATGGCTGAGGAACTTCATTGGAGACCTTGGAGTTGTACCAGCTATTAAAGAGCCGATGGAAATTTTCTGTGATAGTGAAAGTGTTGTTGCCTTAGCCAAGGAACCAAGGGATCACGGGAGATCCAGACACATTGACAGAAAATATCATTTCATCAGACATCGGATCGAAGAAGGACTCCTCGTGGCAAAGAGGGTATCATCAGATGAGAATCCAGCAGATCCCCTCACGAAGGGACTGACTCGGGTTAAGCATCTCCAGCATGCTCGGAGCATAGGGCTGAAGGATGATATTAGATTTAGTAGTTAGATAATCTTGAAATTTGTAAAGTGTAATTGACATTCGATGATGAATAAAAGTGTTTGTTTATGAGTAAAGTGTTGCTATCTCTTGTCGATCGTTTACTATATTTCTTTTGCATGTTTTGACTTCCAGAATAATTTTGTTTGGTATAACATATTATTCAAACCTCCACAGTCGTTCATATGTCGGAAGTAGGTATGAATCAAGACTGTCATGTTTGGTTGTAGAGGTCTGGGACAAGGCTACAACAATCATGAGTGCTCATAAGTTCTGAGCATTGGACTCAACCCACGCTCACTGGAATCACTTCATGGAATTCTATCTCGAGTGATCGTGAGACGGTAATATCATATAAGTCTTTAAACCTAGAGATATGATTTGTTACTTACGAGTTGGTTATGCATTGATTGTACGAAAAACGCATTGGTAACTCGATGTTATAAAATCGTGCTCTTATGTGTAATTCAATGAGTAGTAGAACAAACATATGAGTCGAAGTTTATCTGTTCCTTCTTGGATTAGAAGCTGATATCTGGGCCCCTCGATGATTTTGTTTTGACCTATGTACCGGGCCCGGTCAGAACTAGATTGATGTGTTCAATAAAGTTCTTTGTCAAACAAATCGGAAATCGGGAAACAAATGTTGGACAATAAGTAAGACATTGTTCCATGTATTTGTCCGATTGATATCTAGAACAGAGGATTATATGATCACTTATCTTAAATGGCGTACCATCATCTTCTCAAGTTTCGAGAAACCTTGTAAAGAGCTACGATTGCCGATCGGTTCCTGAAGTCATACTTGCAGTAATAGTTACTAGACTTATCCAAGTGGGAGACTGTTGGATAAGGTGTCTAAGTCCATAACTATTTCTGGTATGTACTTGACCCGACCCGGCATGGTCCATTTGGGTTGCATGGCACCATGCAATTGGATAAACTAAATGAGAGAAATAACGCTTGGAGATTATTAATATATTATAAGTTCTAATATATTAATAATATTATTTGATTAGTTTGATCAAGAATTAATTTAGAATTAATTAAGTGATCAAAAGATAACTAATTAAATATATGGGTTGATTAAGTAAATCATCCATATCTTGTATAGTGGGCTAAAAGGCTCCATGGATCATCAAGTTGGGTTCCACCCATAGGATGCTCCATGGATGCTCCATGGGAGTTACAAACCCATGGGTCATGGAAATGAAGAGTCATGACACATTAGGGTTTAACCCTAGATGTGTCAACACTATATAAGTAATATGATCTCCTCCCAAATCGGTTACACATATACACTAAGTAATAAGGGGGCTTGGCCGATTTTGAAGAGTGTGTATTCTCTCATAAGTTCTTCCAAGAGCATTTGGTGTTGTGTGAAGCATTTGAGGCATCACCACTTGAGGTGCTAGGCTCACAAGGTTTCAAGGAACACAAGCAACAACAAGGTAAGTTATTCTATCTATACTTTATGTTAAAATTGTTCCCCATGTATGCTAGATAGGATATAACCTTGGAATTCAACTTTGCATGACAAATTAGACAAACATAGATCCAAGGTTATTAGGGTTGCATGTACACTTAGGAAGTGTTAGAATGCTCAAAACCCATCATCAAGGACCCAAGAATTAAAATGGGGTGAATTATTAGACAATATAGTGTATATACCTGCATGGTTGGGTTTCACTTTCCCATCCTTCACATCCTGCTGGTACTTTGGGCAGTTTCGCTTCCAGTGCGACTTTTCATGGCAATAGAAGCATTCAGCCTCTTTAGGGTTAGCAGAAGGAGTAACGAAACCTTTCTTGGTTCCACTTGAAGAGGAGCCATCAAGGGACTTTCCTTTGGTACCCTTCGAAGTGCTCTTCCTTTTCTTTCCTTTGCCTTGCCCGATTGCCAAGACAGGGGCCACGGTTGGAGTAGGAGTGGTAACAACCGATTTACTCTTAAGACCAATTTATGCGGTCTTCAAGAGTCCTTGAAGTTTGTTGAGTGTAACTTCCTCCTTGTTCATGAGGTATGTCATACGGAATTGATCATAACACGAAGGTAAGGAGTGCAAAAAGATGTTAATTGGCAACTTCTCGGGGAAGTTCACATTCAGTTTCAGCAAACAGTCCACATACCTTTGCATTTTTTGCATGTCGCCCGTGATGGGTTCACCATCCTTCATCCGAGTTGTTATCATAGAGGATATGATTTCAAATTGCTCTTGACGAGCACTCTGATGGTAGCGGTCCATCAAATCCTGGTGCATCTCAAAAGGATAGTAGTCCTCATGCATAGGACTTTTGGAGCTCGGCTGTCATTGTGGCTAACATGATACATGCCACTTTTGTAGAATCTTTCTCATGTGCCTAGTATTCAGCGATCTCCTCAGGAGTAGCAGATAACTCAAGTTCCTTAAGCGCCTTGTCGAGGACATATTCCTTATCCTCATATTGAGTGACCATCATGTTGTTCCTGATCCAATCCATAAAGTTGGATCCATCAAAGATGACTCTCCCTCAAAGTTTCATGAGAGAGAAGGAGCTTGTAGGGTTTAAGCCAGAAGCATCATTGTTGGAAGACATCTGAAAAGAAGAAAGACAAGTTTAGATTAGATATAAAAATAGTCCTTAATAAGACACCCAAATGTAATATTAAGGCTAAGACCCAACACAATATTTTATAACTTAGAAGAGGAATGTCGTAATCCAAGCTATAAAATATTTGAAGGTAGGTGAATGACTATTCACCAATTTCCACCATGAAAAAGGAAATAAATTATTAGGCTTTAATTGGTTTTGAAACTCCTAGATTCGTTGAGATTCATTGAACTTTTCAATGGCATGTTTCAGTCTTGAGTGTGCCCTTCAGGTTTTGTGACTGGGATGCGGAGGATCACAAAGCAAGGTGTGAAGTAACCATGCAAATTACTTGGTACCCTTAATGTTTATCACTCAATCAATGTGCCGGTTAACCACAAACGCTCCACCGACCTATGATAAACCTTTAGCCACCCTTCGCCTACCTTGTTAAGTCCAGGTTAGTGTGTCGGTTAACCACACACGCTCCACTAATGACTTAAACAAAGTGTAAAGTGTAATTTCATGGGTTAACACCTTATTCACATTTTCCTAAAGTAACTAAGATTGGAAATTTATAACCGTCACCTTGATCATTTAATGGCCTTTCCAAAAGGCAATAGGACCCAACCACACCAGACTCTCTCCAATCCTGATTATCTCGGTGTTACCAACTGAATGAATTCACTTACCATAACCGAATGCCGAACGCCTTCATTCGGAATACCAGATTCCTTCCTAGTTGCTGAGTCGACTAGCAACCTCACACTTGCCCCGTGCGACCTCCGAAAGAGACCTCATCTAGCAATAAATGCCCTAGCTATACCGCTACTCATGGTTCCATCAATCCTTCTGATACATCCAACAATAATAGCCTGACAACTTGTCACCACAGAATCTAATATGAAAAGTGACGGCTACTAGAACCAATGTAATCTTACATCGCCCCTGGTCTCCATCGCCCTATCTTTTCTTCACTTCAAGTACGATGTGGCTCTTTCATGGCTAAGACTAAATCAGGACACGTCACAATAACTTAGGTTTCCATCAACTAAGTGGACCCATTACCCTTGGACCTCGCAACTGTTTCCCTTGGCATATAGATACTCCCAAATCTCATCTCACTGAAACGAAATCCTCTATTGAACATGCGCGAATTCCATTTCGGGATCTTTCTTAAAGAGAAGTGATACTCCGCTCCTACCCCGAGTTCCACGAATCTGCATTTGCATAATACACCATTACTTTCGACATCCCTTATTTGACCGATAAATATATAGCCTTAGCCGATCCTCAAGGCTACCAGTCTCGCACCTGGTCCAACCACCAGGTTCCCAAGAGTTCAAGATTAGGACTACCCAACTGTAGCCCTACCACGTCGTGTACAAATTATCCACATGATCCTGCAACTCAAGACCCAAACCCTTGACTCAACAGTCTTTACTTGTCCCATCCCAAATTCCTATAACCATCTAGGCTCGCCCACAGATAACTAATCAAACAATCGTCTTCTGTCTTGATTCTAATTAATCTGTGGCTTTCCCATAACCTTTCGAACTGGCCTACCCTAGCCTAAATCTTCCAAAAGAATCTAAGAATGACACGGTTATCCTACAGTCTTACAACACTTCCCATGCTATTCGGCTTCTATGGAATGCTATGGCTCTCCCGTAGTCTTACAACACTTCTCACACTATATGAATTCTAGTGAATGTTACGGCTCCCCCATAGTCTTACAACACTTTTGCCCTAACTGACCATTAGTGAATGCTACGACTCCCCCACAGTCTTACAACACTTTCACCCTAACTGACCATAAGTGAGTGTTACGGCTCCCCCGTAGTCTTACAACACTTTCTCCTTAACTGGCCGTTAGTGAATGCTACGGCTCCCCCGTAGTCTTACAACACCTTTACCCTAACTGACCATTATTAAATGGTACGGCTCCCCCATAGTCTTGCAACACTTTCACCCTAACTAACCATTAGTGAGTGAAGTGGCTCCTCCGTAGTCTTACAATACGTTCTCCCTAACTGACCATTAGTGAATGCTACGACTCCCCCGTAGTCATACAACACTTTCTCAAGGTTGAGCACCCACACAGTCTATCCTCCAAAACTAACCTCAATTACTGACTGGAACCCAACCTGGTCCCCTTCCCAAAAGTCTGCTATCTGACGTCAAGAAGACGCAATCCAAATGTTGGGGAGTTTCCCGAACTCTTATCCCGCAACATCCTATATTCAGTCAGCCCCTAAGGCCACTTTCCTTCCCCCGATGAGGATGTAAAATGCATCCTAGTTTCACACTCGTTTCTGTCCTGGATATCCGAACGGTCCTCCCCCACTTAGACTCAACTAAGTCTGCTTGGCATATGAAAATTGAAGGATTCCCAATCCTTCTTTTCTTCCAATGATGAATCTGTTGACGACCGATGCCTACCAAAAATAGTAACAACACAATTCCCGAAACCAGCTAACACTTCTAGAATCCCAACAATGCCAATCACTCCAGATGCTCAAACTGATATCACACTCAGATCTCGAAGTCCAAAGGTCGGATGCTCCAATCAAAAATTCAGCAACAACTCTCACTTCCTTCGACAACCCTAAAAACCTTTACAAGCACAATTACTAAGGCTACTAAGTCCTAGTCATAATTCCCTCATACAAGCCCTTGAACCAACCCCAACTATACCCAAGATGGCATTCAAACACTGTGAAATTTGCATGGAAAAGGAGACGACCTCGTACTACTTCGCCAAAGATTCATGGTATGCAGGTGGCATATAACTCCTCTTGAATATATATCTCAACCACAAACAGAGATAACACCCCAACAATATGCTTACTCACACTAATGCAAGATAACAACAACAAAATACAAGTAAAGCTAGTAAGAAAGCAAAAATGTACATACCTTGTACCCTCGCCTGCTAAAGTTCTGATCTCCGCCGTCTGATACTGCGACATGTGGCCCGTCTCTGTTGGGTCTCCTGCCCCACCTTCTCGTCTGTCAGTGATCCTCACAATAGTCATAGTAGGCGCACCCCCTCCTGACCTGATCATTTGAAAATCGACCTTATTGCAGCCCACCTGATCATAGTGAAAACATAACGAGCTTCCCCATGTGGACAATTCCTACTGACATGACCAACCTTGCCACACTTGTAGCAGCCCAATCCCCCGGAACGATAAACTCCAATGTACAGTTCCCCGCACGTACTGAACGGGCTTCAGTCCTGTCAGCCCCTCAGACTCCGTTCAGAAGTCATGGGTCTCCATCCGGGACCCTCCACTAAATGTACCTAAACTGATCCTCTCTTCTCGAGGTGCTCCAAATTAATCTCCCGCCCTCGAGCTCTGGGATTCATATTATCATGGGTCTGGCACCCTGACACACTCACCAGTTCAATTGTCAATGGCTGAAATGCAATAAATAGAGCAACCACTGCTCAAAATCAGGCTATAAACTATCCCCGAGACATAGTCTCCAATCCCAAAAGTGCCATAGAACGCACAATCAATCTGTTCCGCCTTATACAAAAGATCCAAGGTGAACTCAAAAACCTTGGCAGTCCCTCTACTAACTGGCTCACCAATGGATCCAGGACCAAACCCTGGTCCTTCCCACACGTACTTATCCTCGTTATGCGAAGCAATTATTCCTACGATCAAAGCATAACCAAGAATTCTCCTTCCCATAAGCTTCTCAGATTCTCCACGGCTCTTACCGATTCGAGTATGAATCATGTGCTTTCAGCAGTACGGGCCCAATACTACCTTCCACACATATCCATACTTTCCTCATCAATCCTCTTGAATCCTCTAAGTCACCTACTCCACTAATACACTAAATGTCTACTAAGAAGCAACCTAGTATCCACCGAAGCACCTCCTAGGTTCCCAACCTCACCAAACCGCCTCACTAAAATCACTGGAGCATATCCTAGGCTTTCCTAGGTTCCCAACCTCGCCCTGCCATCAGCTGCTAAAGAACTCCTCATAATGCCAGCCATCCACCTCCTAAATATCATCATATTTACTTAGTAGCTTACTCCCATCATTTAAGAGTTCCACAAAGCACAAAGCAAGCAGCATTCGTGCAGAGGCACTCTAATCCACAAACTATCATAGAATATTTAGCCCACATAACCCAACTCATGCTATCCACATCGACCCTACTGCCGGCTGCCTTATGCATGCAAATTATACACAGAACAGGATCTAATAGATTATCTAATAATAGACTCTACCCTAGTATCACAACCAGACAAGGAATAGGAAATAAGGCCTAATCAATTATTCTAAGGCTGTAAGATCCTAACCGTATACAATTTTTATGTAACGACCCATTTTTCAATAGAAAATTTTAATTTTTATTAACCAAAATACTTTCCACAAACCATGAAATCCTAAATACAATTTCAAAATTCATATCAATTACAATTTTATTCCAAATCATGAGAGTGTCCCATAAAAACATTTGAGAGAGAGTGCACGCCGCGCCATCAAGCTTTGCCTTTGCCCTTAGGCTCGGATGTACCTAAAACAAATCCACAAACTATAAGCTAATGCTTAGTGAGTTCCCCAGGGCATACCCCACACACAATCCACATAACACATATCATATTAGCTATAGAAGCTACATATATCACATAAGCCATACATACAAACATATAAGGATGTCATGGGCTCCCCATACATGGTCTTATACCAAAGTGCCATGGGCTCCCCCATGGTCTTTAAACAACAAGCCATGGGCTCTCACGCATGGTCTTTCATTCGAATTGCATGGGCTCCCCACATGGTGTTTAACTATTAAGTCATGGGCTCCACCACATGGTCTTGTCCAATTATGATGGGCCCCCATGGTCTTCCCTGCAAGTATCATATAATCATTAGCATACCAATTAGAATATAGCTAACTATCATACCACATATCTTTACTACAACTAGTATACAACATATCATAAAATGGGTTGGCCTTGGTGCCTTAGATTCATTGGTATGGTGAGGAGACTCGCCTCTCGAATGTTGAACTGACAAGCTAAGATTAGATATATCCCACACACTGATCCAACTCAACCGCCTCTAAATGGATGCTAACAACAAGTAGATGCTGGATCCAAAGCCTTCTCCTTTCTTCAATCTCCTCAACCTTCAAGTTTCCTTCTCAAAAGCACAAGTTCCACCCTCCAAGGCTCACACATACTTAAGGAAGCACCAAAATGCAGCTAGGGTTTCTTTTTGGACTGGAATAGGTGTTACATTTTAAAGCATAAAATTAGCAGTTACCAATACCAATAGTCATTCTCATTCTAGCATGGCATCCAGTATCTCCAAGGCTACAAGCATCACATATCAGGCCAATCTATCGCTGACTACTCAGCATTAGCATGCCATTCTACCAGCTCATACAACATATAAAAGCATCTCTCCTACCCCTAACTAGCTTTCGATTCTCTGATTCATAAATAAAGTCATCACAAATAACATATACATGTATTCTGGGAAAACTTACTTGAGCTTGGCGGATTGTAAGCACCACAACCTTTTCTTATCTTAGCAAGTTTCTTTTCTCGAGAACATTTTTCTTTTGAAAATTTTACAGATCCTCAGTTTGATTTCAAACACACTGAAGAGTATGTCTAAATCCCTCAAACCAAGGCTCTGATACCAACTTGTAGCGACCCAAAACTTTAGGGTAAAAACTTCATTTTCATTATAATCAAAACACCGATACCATTTAATCCAAACATTCCAAACATTGCTAATTTAAAAACATTTATCAGAGTTCATCCCAAAATCTCATATTGCAGAAAACACGGGTGTGTGCACTACGATCCAACTGGGCCTTTCCTTTCCAAACCGATGATACCTGAAATCATAAACAAAATAATAAGCACGAATCTTAGTGATTTCCCCAGAGCATACCCCCACACAATCCACATAATTACATAATCCATATTAGCTATATAAGCTACATAACCACAAAAGCCATGCTTACAACGTATAGGGATGCAAGCTAAACATGGTCTTTACTACCATGACAGATCATGCAAGCTAAACATGCGAATATACTAGGAATCCATAGAAACCTTATGAGGTCTTACACTAATGCCATGGGAACCCCCACATGGTCTCAATCTACTACCACGGGACCCCCCTCCCCCCCCCTCGGGGTCTTCCATGCAAGAGTCATACCAATATTATGCATAATCAATTAACAATCCACATATCATAAAATGTGCTGGCCTTGGTGCCTTAGACCTATTGGTATGATGAGAAGACTCACCTCGAATACAAAATTTTCCCGAGTGAAATCGTTAGTTGCTGCCCCGCCAGCTTCCTGAGCCGTCACTTCTAATCACTATACCCAATTGGCAACCCTCAATCTATACATGGGGTAAAATGACCATTCTACCCCTAGCCTAGTATGATCCAAAATTAAAACCCAAACCAAAAAATAATCCCAAAACTATAATGTCCATAATCCATCAATGGGCATAACTCGAGAAGACCCAATACCAAAAAGGCCTAAGATACTGAATGGTCAACCCTAGTAAACTCATGGTCAAAGTCAAAATCAACAGTTAAGGTCAACAGTCCATGTTGACCCAACTCGTCGAGTGCATCTAGCAACTCGACGAGTTCCTTCAGTTGTTCAGAAAACCGGGGAAAAACATAACCTACTTGCCGAGTTCACTCAGTATACCAAAAACGGGAAAACCTAATCCAACTTGTCGAGTTGCTAGCGAAACTTGTTGTGTTTTCCCCTGTCTTAACATATTGATCCCTTTCAGTCGAATCTAAAGCCCCAAACTACAGATCCAATCCCTTAGGACTGAAATATCAAGTAAAGTTGCTAACTTTACGTGCATGCAAGGCCTCAAGAGGCTAAAACACTAAAACTAAGTTAATAGAAGGTTTAGGGCATGGAGGATGGCCAAAGCTTGATAAAGCTTGGATCTTTAGGCCTAAGGAGGTGTAAGGTGTCCAAATTTTAATTCACAACTTCAAATCATGCTCAACTCCGAAAATGGTTCCAAAATGGGCTAAAAATGCACTAAACTTACATGAGAGAACATCTAAGAAACAATAAGTCAAGGCAGAGACTTTTTACCTCGAAATGCTTTCTAACACAAGGTAGATGTCAGATCTATAGCCCCCTCCTCACTTCAATCTCTTTAATCTTCAAGTTTCCTTCCAAAGAGCACACTATTCACTCTCTAAAGCTCTCTCTCTCTCTCTCTCACACACACACACACACACTAAAGAAGGCACTAAAGCACGACTAGGGTTTCTCTCTGGACATTAAGGATAACGAGGAAGGCCACAAATGAGCCATAAGTTCTTTAAATAGGGTACAAAACCCTGATAATTAGGGTTTTCCTTTACATCATCTACTCATTGAGTTGGGGCCTTGCAACTTGTCGAGCAGACACTAAGTCCCGCGTCCAATATCGATATCTACTCGTCGAGTCCCAGTGCAAAACCCTAAAAACTTGAAAAATAACTGATACCAGGAACAAGCGTTACACCTCTTTCTCTCTCTATATTCTTTAGCCTGAAAGAAAAATCAATCTCACCTAGAAATCGAATTTATTTATGGTTTCGGGGAGTCTTGATCTAAAGAAATCAATTTCAATTTTGGTTATGTGGATTAATTTTGATTCTGGTTACAAGGGTTTTAATTTATATGGTTTATGAATTTTGCTTTTCATTTAGGGTTCATGATTTTGCTTTTCATTTTGATTTCCGGTATCAATTTTCCAATGAGTGTAGCAATGGTTTGGATGGTGGCGGTGTTTTGCAGGGTTGCAATGGGGGGTTTTAAACAGGTTAAGTAATGGTGTTGCATGGTTGCGGTCATGGTTTCCGATTTTAGTTTTGTGTTTCATTTGATTTATGCAAAATTTAGCTTTGGTTATTCATTTTCTGATGAGGATTGTGATGGGTGTGCGGTGGTGCAAGTGATCGATGAGGTAGGTAGTGATGTTCTAGGTTGCTAGAAGAGAAATGGGAAAGGGACGGTCGGTCCTTTTTTTCTTTTGTAAAAAATGATAAATGAATAATGAAAAAAATAAAAAATAAATATATAAGGGTATTAGTGTCATTGTACTTCTTTTAAGGACTAAATCCGTAACAAAATAGAACCATAGAGATGGTCTGAGAGCAAAAAAAGGGCGTACATACCTGGATAGACTTTGGGCAGTTTTTTGGGCCTTGAGTCATTTTGGCTTTGGGCCTTGCTTTGTTGGGCCAACTATAGGAAGGGTAAAATAGTATTTTACCCATTGTAATGGGGAGATATGAATTGGAGCTAGAATTGCGGGAAACTGTCCTAATTATTGAATAAGCGTAATTTGGATGTGTTCAGTGTGAGGAACTCGGTATCAGTCTTTATGACTCTTGCATTTGTGTGATGGGTTGGGCCCAAGGGCATGCATGTAGGTTTGGGCCCAATTTCATGAGAGGGTTGGGCCCATTATTCTAGCATGGGCTACGCTCATTGTGTAACGGGCTAGGCCTATTTGTATGTTGGGTTGGGCCCAATGAGTAGGATGAGCTAGACCCATTATTATGGGTTCAACCCAATGTGCGAGCTAGGCCCATTGATATGTATGATATGTGGTATTTTGGGGGAACTCATTAAGCTTTGTGCTTACGGTTTATGTTTATAGTTTCAGGTACTTCCGGTTCGAAAGGGAAGGGTCCGATGTGACTGCACAACATTCCCTAGATTTTATTCCGCATTGCTAATTTTTACTCTCTTGATTAAATGTTATTTTTATCATGAATGGTTTTGAGAACAATTTGTTATATGAATTATTGTTTTAAAAATGAAAATTTTACCTTAGATTTTTGGGACGTTAAAGTTAAGGACAAAACACGTAATTTTAACTAAATCATAATGACGATTTTAGTAATTTACTCATTATTTTATCCAACACAATATACAACATAAGGGTAATATGGTCTTTTTTCATTATTCACCACAGTCACTGAAAGATATAATCAAACAACATAGTTTCAATGGGATATGTACTCAGTCAGAAGTTCTAACTTAGTCAACATTAAACTCAGTCAACAACAATCAAATAACCTTTTTGAGAATACAGAACAACGAAATATTGCCATCCAAACAACATCATTACCATTCATAGCTATCAAACAACCTTTTTGAGAATCACATATGTTTTCTATTTTAGATAGGATATCAACCTCTTGATAATACCTTACTCGAATTCCAAAATTTAACACACACGTACCTTACCTTACCCTCCTATTCCACGATTCCACGACGGTATGTACATGACTCATGGAGTCGACTCATGGAGTCGACTCAGTGTAATAAACTATGAATCATCCACTCACGTCACATGATAAAACTAATATGCACCACAAAATAAAATTGATGTTCGCCACAACATAAAGTTGTTATTCAATGCCTCCGAGGATTCTTAACCAATAGTATTTCACATACCATCAACCATAGCTTCTGGTTATTACTACCTACTTACACAACAACTAACACTCGTCAAGGGTAGACTACGATTACTCTCATCATCTATCGACTCTTGGGATACGATAATGAATAGCGATCCTGACAATTTCTAACCGACACCTTCGCTTTTAATCGTCCTTATAACATCGTTCTTGTAAATCAACATTACCACAATACCCTTGATAGATAAAAAGTGGGCAATTGAACTGCACTCGAGGTAGACACAATGACATTATTGTGTCCAAAGTAAACATCTAGTACGTCTAAGTGGTTGTTATACAATCTTAGTTGTGTTAATATATAATGACTTTAAGATACACTTGTTACTTTGATGAATGTTTATTTAGATTCTAATTTATATTTATTTACCGAAATTTATAGTTACTATTCTTATCCAATCCACGATGTTACATTAAGAGAGGTGATCATATACTAAAATATTAGATGGGAAAGCGTAGAAATCGTAATTATATACATATGGAGCTTAAGGTGACAATAAAACATCAAACCAAGGTGAGTTGCATGTTCGATTTTGCAGAATCTATGATATACATGAATGCTAAATGTTCAAGGTCTGCATAGTATCGTATCATGAACCGTTTAACATCCAAGTTCTATTAAATCGGTAAGAGGATTAAACTTTAAAACAAAAAAGCTATCTACTGCAGTATGATGAGAAAATTGGGATTTCATTACCAATACATTCATACATAATAAGATTAAAGAAGGCACTCGATGTGTTATCTATAATAAGATCAAAGAAGACTCGTCATATGTTATGAACCACAATACAACATTCTGAAAAACTTTCCCTTCCATTTATTCTCCCATCCGAATTATACATCGAAGACCTTCACCTTTAAGCATCAAATCAAAAGCCTTATTGATCTCAGAAAAAGGCACTTCATGTGTTATGAACTTCTCCAACTCAAGTTCCTGCACAAAATCATATCAACCAAACACTAGTTAGATTTCAATTCATCATTCTATTATAATTCAACTTTGAAGCTATAAAACGGGTTACCTTATTCATATACTTTTCAACCACAGAAGGAATATCTGATCGAGGTTTATAGTTTCCAAAAAAGGTTCCCTTCAGAGTCCTTTCGTTCAACAGATTCAATGGACTTGTCTTGAAAACAGCATCTTTATGTGGAACACCCACAAGAACAGCAACACCCCAACCCTGTAAAATTTTCAATGTTTGTTATTGTGTAATTAAACATGAATCATTAATTCATTATATGAGTGAGAGATGAATTGATTAAATTCATACATCATGAACACATTCGAAGGCAGATATCATAGCATCAATATGACCCGTGCATTCAACACTCCTGTCAACTCCTCCATTTGTCATCTCTGCAATCACTTCTTGTACTGGTTTCGTGTGATCTTTTGGGTTCACAAACTCTGTCACCCCAAATTTCTTTGCTGTTGAAGCCAAAAAAATTTACATTAGATTCATCAATCATATCATATGTCTAGTTTTTATTTACAATTTCATGCAGCAAAATCTTACCAAGCTCAAATCTGTTGGCATTGAGATCAACTCCAATGATCCTTGAAGCCCCTGAAATTCTTGCACCTTCAGCAGCCTGATCACAAACAAGAATCATTAGCTTTTTATTTTTTGGCCATGAATGAGCCTTTTTTGAGAAAGTTAAAAGTTCCATAAAACTCACAGCAAGCCCCACAGCTCCTAATCCAAAAATGGCGACTGATGAGCCTTTTTTAGGTTTTGCAACGTTAAGAGTAGCACCAAGACCTGAAGACACGAAGATTATTTAGGTTAAGAAAATACCCATTAGAATTGTAATCGGAGAATGTTGATTATAATTTGTTTTTCTACCTGTTGAGATCCCACAACTGAGGACACAGACTTTGTCAAGAGGAGCAAGAGGGTTGATTTTGGCAAGACAGCCGACATGAACGACTGTGTATTCACTGAAAGTTGAAGTTCCGACGAAATGGAAAATGGGTTTTCCGTTTATGGAAAATCGAGATTTTTGATCGTGAATCATGACTCCTCTATCGGTGTTGATTCTCAAAAGGTCACACATGTTGCTCTCTTCCGACTTACAGTGAGCACATTCTTTGCATTCTCCGGTGAAAACAGGGAGAACATGATCTCCGGGCTGAAGATCAGTCACTCCTTCCCCAACACTCTCCACGACCCTGTTCACGTCACTTAAATTGATCAGATTTTTTATCCGATTACAAACCCTTTTCTATTTAATACAAGAATAAAACTTACCCTCCAGCTTCATGTCCTAAAATTCGGGGAAACACGGGATTCTGACCCTGAAAAGTTCATAGGAAGGAAACGAAGATTCAGGATTTGAGTTTTTGACAGAGATTTAAGTAAAAGGGCCAGTAGATTGGTTACCTTGGCTTCCCAAAAGTAAACATCGGTGTGGCACAGGGAGGTGAACAGGATTTTGATTCGAACTTCCATTTTTTCGGGTGGCGCCACCTCCACTTCTTCAATCACTAGTGGCTTTCCGGCTTCCCATGCTACCGCCGCTGTCACATTTACACTCATCATCAAGCACCGTACCAAACTTTTTCTTCTTGATAGGGAAATCACAAAAGAAAAATGAAATGCTTACCTTTGCATCGAATCACCTGGTTAGTGCTCGACATTTAATCTTCTTGTTATCTGATCGCTGAAACAGAGAATTAAGTTTGCTAATTGCTTGATATGAAGGAATAATCTGAAAATTTGTGTATTTATAGGTCGAGGGAGTGAATATACCAAAACTGTAAACCGACCACCAGGTTTTGATTTGCCGGGTTTCCATCGATCAAGACGTTGACAAGTTAAAACCACCGTTTAACGAAAACAAGAAACCATAAAGCGCCACTGATGCGTGGTTTTCTTCTAAACAATACATAAATTGGGTCCACAGATATGTCTAAAAGTCAAAAAGACCCCAACAAAAGGAGGTTAAAACTTTGGCAAATTACACCCTGAGGTTTTGGATAATTTGTTTGTTTGATCTTAATTTTTTTAACTCGTACTTATTATTCAGTTTTTCTTTAAGTTTATACCTAACATATCTTAATATATTTACTTTTTACAATTTTATTAATATTTTTAGTTACTACTTCAATTATCAAAACAACAACCTTATCTAACATCATCATCTCATCTTTCTTATTCAATGACCTAACCACCACCACAGTGTTGTCATCACCAGCTACTACTAACAACCACGGGTCACCACTTGCATCAAATCAAAATCAATCATGAAATCAAACAAATCAAAACCAAAACCTAAACTCAAAGCTAAAAACCCAATCAAAATAAAATAAAAATCTCAATGACTCGCCGAGTCGGCTATTTAACACGCGACCAAGTCGCGACTCTACTCACCGAGTCCATCCATGGACTCGACGAGTCACTCCTTCCCAAATTACACTTTTAGCCCTTCCACACAACTCTTGCTATTTCGGGATGTTACAATATATATATATATATATATATATATATATATATATATATATATATATATATATATATATATATATATATATATATATATATATATATATATATATATATATATATATATATGAGACGGATTATAAGTGGAGGGAATCGATAATGATCCATACCCAACCCATTTAATAAAAGGGTAAATGGGTATGGGTTGTAAACCGATAAACGAATCAAAAATTACAATCAAAACCCGTAAAGTTCTTATAGGTTTGGAGCGAATCAGGGTTAAAACCCGCTCCATGGACAGGTCTACCAAAAAGTTAAGAGGTAGAATAAAATGAAAACGAGTCGAATGAGAGAAATGGTCATGGAATGAAGGTTTGAATTAGAAGATATATGTTTCAATACTCATATTGAACCTGATCTTAGTAGAATTATTGATAAATCCAATGCAATGATTGATTATGGTAAGTGGTATATAATTTTGGTGGATCCTAGTGAACTTTTGGCGAGCATTGAAGGACATATTGGTAAAGTAAAGGTTGAAGCTGTGAGTCAAAAGGAAATCATGGACAAAATAGAAGGGTGCCTTTCTGCTTGTGAAGAGGAAAATTAGAATGAAAATTATAATCTAGTAATGGTCCTTGCCTTTTTATATTGTTATATGAGTTTTAAGTATAAAATTTGAAAAATAAAACAACATATGAATTTTTATGACGTTCTAGCTTTATTAAAACAAAACCCATATGTAAGATTTTTATTATGTTTTTGTATTTTGTATGATAATTTATATTTGGATTTTGTAAGATAAATTGTATTTGAGATTTAAATGATGTATGTTTAATTTGGATTTCGTATGATAATTTGTATTTGGAATTTAAATGATGCATGTTTAGTTTATATTTTATATGAGAGTTTGTATTTTTATTATTCTTTTAGAGTAAATTCCTTATGGTTTCTAGTTAGAATTATGCGTTTCGTTCCTAACTTTGTTCTTTGCACTCATACAATCCTTTTGGTTTGGTTTTATTATGTTTTTCACCCCTGATAGATATAAAATGACCTTATTGCCATTATATATATATATATATATATATATATATATATATATATATATATATATATATTTGTTTTTAGAATTGTTTTCATTACATTTTAACTATTTATAAGTTATAGAAAAAGTAAAAAAGGGGTATATCCCACCCCCACCCTATACTGCTATACATACATCTTCTTCGTCTCTTCCCTTGTTTGATTTTATTCTCATCGGAGCTCCACCACCAAAAAAAAATATGTTGCCTATCCGATAGCCCATCACTACCCCTTTGCCACCCATAATATGGGCATCCATTTTTCTCATGAAATACACTTCTCTGCAGATCGCCACCATTACCATTGACTACCCACGGATGCTCAAATCTGCAAACAAATGTAGGATTTTTCGTCTCATACTGGAATATGATATGTCTCCTGTTGAAATCGATTCAATCCACAACTGTGGTTGCTTCACCCATAAATACAAACCCTCTTGTAACGACCTAAAAATTTAGGGTAAAAGTTTCATTTTCATTTTAATCAAAACACCGATACCATTTAACCCAAACATTTCTACTTTAAAAATATTTATCAGAGTTCATCCCAAAATCTCACATTGTGGAAAACACATGTGTGTGCGCTACGATCCAAGCGGGCCCTTCCTTTCCAAAATGATGATACCTGAAATCATAAACAAAATTGTAAACACGAAGCTTAGTGAGTTCTCCAGAGCATACCTCACACAATCCACATAATCACATAATCCATATTAGCTATATAAGCTACATAACCATATAAGCTATGCTTACAACATATAGGGATGCCATGGAAGCACTCCAAGGTCTTACACCTAGTGTTACTGGAATCGCCATGTTGTCTTAATTACCTTCCATGGGAACCCCCACATGGTCTTCCTGCCATGGGAACCACCACATGGTCTTTATTACCAAGAAATTTCATGCAAGCTAAACATGCAAATATACTAGCATGCCATGGAAACCTTCTGAAGTCTTACACCAATGCCATGGGAACCCCCCACATGGTCTCAATCTACTACCACGGGAACCCCTGGGGTCTTCCATGCAAGAGTCATACCAACATGATGCATAATCAATTAACAATCCATGTATCATAAAATGTGTCGGTCTTGGTGCCTTAGATCCATTGGTATGCTGAGAAGACTCACCTCGAATGCAGAATCTTCCCGAGTGAAATCTTTAGTTGTTGCCCCGCCAGCTTCCCGAGCCGCCACTTCTAATCAATATACACAATTAGCAATTGGGTTCCATACTATAACCCTCAATCTATACATGGGGTAAAATAACCATTCTACCCCTGGCCCAATATGATCCAAAATTAAGGCCCAAACCCAAACAAAAACCTAACACTATAAGGTCAATAATCCATCAATGGGCCTAACTCGAGAAGTCCCAATACCAAAAAGGCCTAAGATGCTGAATGGTCAACCCTAGTCAACTTGTGGTCAAAGTCAACAGTCAACAATCAAGGTCAACAGTCCATGTTGACCCAACTTGTCGAGTGCATCTAGAAACTCATCGAGTTCCTTCAGTTGTTCAGAAAACCTGGGAAAAACATAACCAAATCGTCGAGTTATCTTACCAACTCGTCGAGTTCACTCGGTATACCGAAAACGGAATACCCAATCCAATTCGTCGAGTTGCCAGGGAAACTCGTCGAGTTTTCCCCCTGTGTTGACATATTGATCCCTTTCAGTCGAATCTAAAGCCCCAAACTACATATCCAGTCCCTTAGGACCGAAATATCACGTAAAGTTGCTAACTTTACGTGCATGTAAGGCCTCAAGAGGCTAAAACACTAAAACTAAGCTTAATAGAAGGTTTAGGGCATGAAGGATGGCCAAATCTTGATAAAGCTTGAATCTTTGGGCCCAAGGAGGTCTAAGGTGTCTAGATCAGAAGTCACAACTTCAAATCATGCTCGACTCCGAAAATGGTTCCAAATTAGGCTAAAAATGCACTAAACTTACATGGGAGAAGATCTAAGAAACAATAAGTTAAGGTAAAGACTTTTTACCCCCCTCGAAATGGTTGCTAACACAGGGTAAATGTCGGATCTATATCCCCCTCCTCACTTAAATCTCTTCAATCTTCAAGTTTCCTTCCAAAGAGCACAAGATTCAGTTTCCAAAGCTCACACACACACACACACACACTCAAAAAGGCACTAAATCACAACTAGGGTTTTTCTTTGGACAGTAAGGATGATGAAGGAGGCCACAAATGATCCATATGTTCTTTTAAAGGGTAAAAAACCCTAAAAATTAGGGTTTTCCTTTACAACATCTACTCGTCGATTTGGGGCCTTCCAACTCGTCGAGTAGACACTAAGTCTCGCATCTAATATCTATCTCTACTTGTCGAGTTGGGCTCCTCAACTCATCAAGTCCCAGTGCAAAACCATAAATATTTGAAAAATAACTGATATCAGGAACAAGCGTTACAAATCTCCCCCAATTGCACTAAACTTCGTCCCCGGAGTCTGCTGATGCAAAGGTCTGGATAATGCTTCCTCATCTCATACTCCCGCTGTTGCTCACGCGCCATGCCCACGACTTCCATTACCTATTACAACCCGACTGATGTTTCCCACTGCACCTTCACTAATCTTACTACCTTACTACCTCATGGCCTGTATTTTCTGTTCGATAACTAACACTAACTTCCTCCTATGACCCGGACGCTCCTTTTCCTAAATATCGAACACAACTGAGTTGTTGTCCAAACACTTCTGTGGCTGAAACATAGTAGTCAATTGAAGGGTTTTGAGCATCTTAACACTCCTAAGGTGTACATGCAACCCTAGAAACCTTGGTTCTATGTTTGACTAAGATACATGCAAATTTGATTTTCCAAGGTTCTTAACCTGTCTAGCATAGCATGAAGAACTTTTAAACATAAATGCTAGAAGAAGAACATACCTTTTGTTGTTTGGATTCCTTGAGAACCTTATAAGCCTAGCACCTCAAGTGTGATGCCTGAAATGTCTCACACAGTACCACAACACTTGGAATAACCTTGAGAGAAGTTCACTAACACCTCAAAATCGGCTAACCCTCTTTTTCTTGTACAAGTAGTACCAATTTTCTAGTCTAGGGGTCTTTATATAGTTGTGGTACAAGTAGGGTTACACCATGTAAACCCTAATTGTCATGGTTTTCCATTTTCCATGATCCATGGGTTTGTAACCTCCATGGACTATTCATGGAGCACCTTATGCGTTTTAACCCAATCCATACAAACCATGGATCATTAGCCCACTATACAAGAATAGATGATTTACACAATCAACCCTATATCTTTAATTAGTCTCTTTTTGATCACTTAATTAATTCCAAATTAATTCTTTGATCAATACAAATTAAATAATGTTATTAATATATTAGAACTTATAATATATTAATAATCCTTAAGTGTCCTTTCTCTCATTTAGTCTATCCAAATGTTGCAATGCCATGCAACCCAAATGGACCATGCTAATCGGGTCAAGTACATTCCAGAAATAGTTATGAACTTGGACACCTAATCCAACAGTCTCCCACTTGGATAATTCTAATAACTATAACTACAAGAACGACTTCAGGAACCGATCAACAATCGTAACTCTTTCAAGGTCTCGCGGAACTAAGATGATGATGATGACACTCCATTTAAGATAAGTGATCATATCATCCTCTGTTTTAGATATCATGCGGACAAATACATATGACAATGTCTTACTTATTGTCCATCAGTTTGTTTCTCGATTTCTGATTTGTTTGAAAAAGAACTTAATTGAACACATCAACTTAGTTCTGATCGGTCCCGGTACATGGGTCAACACAAAATCATCGAGGGGCCTAGATATTGCTTCTAATCCAAGAAGGAACAGATAAACTTCGACTAATATGCTTGTTCTACTATTTGTTGAATCATACACAAAGGCACGTTTTATAACATCGAGTTACCATTGCGTTTTCGTACAACTAATGTATAACCAACTCATAGGCAACAAGTCATATTACCATCTCACGATCACTCAAGATAAATTCCATGAAGTGATACCAGTGAGCATGGGTTAAATCCAATACTCATAACTTATAAGCACTCTTGAGTGTTGTAGCAACACTTTGCAATGTCCACCATCTTAGACCTCTACAACCAACTACATGACAGTCTTGATACATATCTACTTGCAACATATGACCGATTGTGGAGAATTTGAATAATATTAAATACAAATATTCTGGAAGTCAAAACATGCAAAATGAAATGATAGTAAACGATTGACAAAAGATAGAAACACTTTACTCATAAATAAACAACAACTTTTATTCATCATCAAATGTCAAATACACTTTACACATTTCAAAGCTATCTAACTATTAAAACTAATATCATGCGCCTCGCATGCTGGAGATGCTTAACCCTACCCAGTCCCTTCGTGAGGGGATCTGTCGGGATCTCATCCGATGATACCCTCTTTGCCACGAGGAGTCCTTCTTCTATTTAATGATTGATGAAATGGTATTGTCTGTTGATGTGTCTGGATCTCCCGTGATCCCTTGGTTCCTTGGCTAAGGCAACTGCACTTTCACTATCACAGAAAATCTATATAAGCTCCTTTATAGCTGGTACAACTCCAAGGTCTCCAATGAAGTTCTTTACCCATATATCCTCCTTTGCTGCCTCACTTGCCGCTATATACTCTGATTCACAAGTTGAATCAGCCATTATCTCTTGCTTGGAATTTTTCCAAGAAATTGCTCCTCCATTTAAGGTAAAGACCCAAACTGACTGAGAGCGGAAATTATCCCTATCAGTCTGAAAGCTAGCATCACTGTACCCTACTACTCTCAGGTGCTCACCCCACCGAGGGTAAGGACCCAGTCCTTAGTCCTCTGCAGGTATTTGAGAATGTTCTTTACCGCAGTCTAGTGAGCCTTGCCATGTCACACCCCCAAACCAAGGATGGCGGAAACGTCTGGGGGTGGAGGACTTCATGTACAGTATCACAACAACGTGTATAATAGTGCTCAAAGTAAAAACAACCACCATATATATAATTGCAAAAGTTACACCAAAGTATATGTTTACATGTTTCAAAAGCAATTACATTATGATGACAAAATAATTTGTTGACGGTTTAGCGTCCCATCCTCAAAGCGATGAAGTTTTCCTGTTTCACTGATTTCCTGAGAATACAAGTAGTTTTAAAGAGTGTCAACACAAAGGTTGGTGAGTTCATAAGAGTTTTGTTTGAAGTAGAAACCGTTTTTCCTTGTAAAATCGATTTAGTTTGATTTCCAGAAAATCCAATATTTTCTTAGTTAAGTATGAATAGAAATAATCCTACATGATGCTGTAATGAACCCTAGAGTAATCCGTAGAGTTCCTCTATAATCGTCCAACATATAAAGTTATATAAGGCTTAACTTAGATAAAACGTTGAATATAGTGGGTCTGCCCTAGGTCCACAACCCAACGAGGAACAGGAGATGAGGTGGGCACCACCAATTCTAGGCCAATCAAGACTAAATTCTTATATGACTCAACATATACGCTCAGCGACTATAGTTGAAGTCTAACAATTTTAGAGGAAGTGTAGTTTTAATATCATAATAGCTTTGTATAGAGACCCGGCACTTTGTATTTGTACCCCTTTTTGTATAGAGACCCGGTACTTTGTATTTGTACCCATAGAGATAAAAGGTGATTTTAAATCGACATAAAACTCATTTAGGTTTTAAAAATAAAATCCCGTAAACTTATGGATTGTTCCCTATGTGAGCCGTTATAATCATACTATGACTATGTGAACCTGCCACGACGTTCTCAGTGTCGCGAAAAATGAAATGACATTTGTCACCCGTAGACCTGCAGGTCCAACTGTAGCTAGCAGCAAGGTGTGGGGTGTCAATCCCAATATAGATCTATATACAAGTATCACGTTCTCCCTCAAGGAGATTCTGATTATAACTACCAGGAATTATATCCCGCACTCGGACGTACGGGGAGAGAGAGAGAGAGAGAGAGAAAAATAGAGAAACTCACAATATAGGATAACAAGTTTACGTGAAATGTGTGTGAATATAAATATTTCTTGTATGAATGTACCCTTCTTGTACGAGTGCGTAGAGTGATGTATCATAAACTATACCTATTATAGTTTATCTAAAATGTATGTACTATGTATGAACTCCTTTATGGAAAAGTATTAGTGTTGTGAATTTATTGAACCATAGCTTAATAAATTTACGTGAAATGTGTGCGAATAGAAATCTTTCTTGTATGAATGTACCCTTCTTGTACGAGTGCGTAGAGTGATGTATCCTAAACTATACCTATTATAGTTTATCTAAAATGTATGTACTATGTATGAACTCCTTTATGGAAAAGTATTAGTGTTGTGAATTTATTGAACCATAGCTTAATAAATTTACGTGAAATGTGTGCGAATAGAAATCTTTCTTGTATGAATGTACCCTTCTTGTACGAGTGCGTAGAGTGATGTATCATAAACTATACCTATTATAGTTTATCTAAAATGTATGTACTATGTATGAACTCCTTTATGGAAAAGTATTAGTGTTGTGAATTTATTGACTATACTTTTTATAGTTTAATAGCACGTGTTCCAAAATGAATGAATAATATTTAATATGAATGTTTTAGTTTCAGTTCATAATGATAAACTAGCAAGGAAACACATTCAAATATTAGAACTTATGATTATACACTTTGCTCAACATAATACAAAGTGTTATGATATTTACATGCTGTTGGCAAAATTTAGCAATTCTGCCCTGTTTTGGAAAAATCATAGAAAAATCATACGAAGTCGAAAACTAGATCCGTAATTTCTGAGAGTTCACAAAATGTGTCTAGTTTGCTCATAATTTTTATCACAATTTATAATGACCTCTAACTTGGGTGAATAAGTCCATAATCACAGACTGGTCCGGATTGTTGTTTGAAATGATAGGCAGTTTTGTAAAAATCACCATAAATTGTAGAAAAATCGTATGGAGATGTGCAAGTAGCCATTTTAAAGCTAAAAACTTGAACTATTTGCACCTTGTACAGTTTTGAAAACAAAAGTGTTTAAGATGCCCAAAACAGTCCGTGAATGGAGTTGAACTTTTCTGATGAAGGCTGTTAGAAAAATTTAGATATGTTCTTAGTGTTTTAACTTGTATTCCCCCCCTGAAAACTTGAGAAAACATGAAAATGTAGGGGTATGAACTCACCTTAAGTGATTCCAGTAGGTAAGTGTTGAAGAAGGAAAGTGTTCAACCCAAGAACACTTGAAGATTCGAAGATCTAACACAATTATGAGAGAGTTTGTCTAAGATATCCATGATTTGAGTGGAAATAAATGAGATAATCATAAAGAGAATGGATTATGCTTACCAAATGTGGAGGAAAAACTCAAGATCAGCCCTTGAATCTCGAATTTCTAGAGAGAGAAAGTGAGAGAGGAAAGAGTTTGATCTTCTTGTGAAATGAGAGCAAATGAGAGAAGTGAGGAGAGAGGATGAATAATCAGCCCTCAAAAACGTGGGGAGGAGGGATAATTGAGTGGAAAAGACATTGATGTGACCTAGGTAAGGTGGAGAGGTGTGGTTAGTCAAAGAGTGGGTGTGGGGTGGTTGCTTGTGACTTTGGATAAGGCAAAGTCAACACTCCACCTTTAATAATTCATCCATTTGATTTTTATTATTTAAATAATGATTTTCATCAAAATATGTTTAAATTATGAATATTTAGAGTTTATTATGTTAAAATATAATTTCTGGAGAAAATCCCGCTTTAAAATCACGAAAAACGGGCTTAAAATGTTAAAAATATCAAAAATGGGCTAAAAATGACACATGCGAATTTCTGGCCGAGGCTCGGCCTCTTATGCTGAACCGAGAGAGAGAGGGAGGCGGAAACCAAGAGAAGAAGAAGAGAGAAGGAAGGAGCCGAGAGGGGAGAAGGGAGAGGGTAGGAACCGAGAGGTGGGAGGGGACAGAGAAGCGCGCGAGACAGAGAGTGAGAAGGAGAACAGAGAGGCTAAGCGGAGCAGAGAGTGGGACGCGGACAGGGAGTGGGACGCGAACAGAGAGCGAGTAGCGAACAGAGAGCGAGACAGCGAACAGAGAGCGAGACAGCGAACAGAGAGCGAGACAGCGAACAGAGCGTGTAGCGAACAGAGAGCGAGACAGCGAACAGAGCGTGGGACGGACCGAGAGGGACCGACCGCTCGGTTGTGAACAGTACTCTCGGTTCCGGTTCTTGCTTCTTGGGTTCGGTCTCGGTTCTCTTAGCCACCAGAGGCTCGGTTGGTGAATAGTAGCTTCGGTTCTCTTAGCCACCAGAGGCTCGGTTGGTGAATAGTAGCTTCGGTTCTCTTAGCCACCAGAGGCTCGGTTGGTCCTAAGAAGCCTCTCATTCCGGTTTCGGTTCCTAAAGCCTATTTTTCTCGTTTTCGCTCCGTTTTAAGCCGTTTTTGACCCGGTTAAGGGCCGGAATGACCCGACTGATTCCAAAAAGTTACGGGAAACTTTTGAGAGAGATTTGGGAGAGATTTCTCACACTTGGAGAGATTTGGGAGAGATTTGACATTCTTGGAGAGATTTCTCATACAAAGAGATATTTGAGAGAGATTTCACATACTTAGAGGGATTTGGGAGAGATTTGACATTCTTGGAGAGATTTCTCATACAGAGAGATATTTGGGAGAGATTTCACACACTTGGAGCGATTAGGGAGAGATTTGACATAGTCAGAGATAGAGTGAAAACGATTGAGAGGGGATCCATGTGTGACAATTGTGAGTGTCCGGCATCGCAATGCATGGTTCGTAAACCCTGTTAAGCCTTGTTTAAGGATCTTACACACTCCCGATGAGTATGCATCATTGTTTTATCAGTTTGGCTC
This sequence comes from Lactuca saligna, assembly GCF_052625555.1. Lineage (NCBI taxonomy): Eukaryota > Viridiplantae > Streptophyta > Magnoliopsida > Asterales > Asteraceae > Lactuca > Lactuca saligna. Next base: position 153,975,780 of record NC_136422.1, read on the forward strand.
GCCACGTAGTACAGTTTTTAGGTTAAAGAGATCTAGTTGTACGTACTTTTCGATTCATGTTTTCTTATTAGAGTAGCGACTTGTTTAGTAAATACTGAGCGTAAGTCCAAGCACACACGGGTTAGTGGAGCTGACCGGTTTGACTTGTTGACTTTATTTGACTTTGAATTGACCAGAATATGACGGTTGTCACATCATCCCCCCGTTAAAGGGAATTTCGTCCCGAAATTTGCACTTCGAATGGGGATCCAGGAATTTAGAGGAAAGATGGGGATGACTTTTCGTAGTACAAGAATTTGATTATGGCGAGGAATAACTCGCCCGATGTCACATGATTACTACTATGCATGCTTTAATCGATGCTAGATTTATCATATAAAGAATTTCGGGATTTAATAAAGAATTTCGGGATTTAAATGTCGATGTTAGAAACACGTACTGATATTTGCGGGCAGTTCCGGAGTGGTTTCTCCCTCGGTGATTGCAAACACCCTCCCACCACCACCAGCATCTCTTGTCCTTGGGCATTCCCTTTTAAAGTGTCCTGTTTCTCCACACTCGTAACAGGTTGGGCTTACTCTAGAGCCGGGTACCTGGTTGATAGGTCGTGCTGCTGCCTTACAGAAACGAGCAGTGTGCCCCTCTCTGTCGCAGTTTTTGCAATGCATCTTTCGGCAAGCCCCAGTGTGATGGAAGTTACACTTGTTGCATTTTGGAAGTGTTCCAGCGTATGGTTTCATGGGAGTTGGTGTGGTGAGGGTTGTGGCAGCATGAACAGCAAGGATCTGTTGCTTCCTAGCGAGGCCTTGGGTTGATTGGTCCTTCTTGTTGTCCCAAAACTTTCTTTCGTTGTTCCCTCCTCTTGCTTGGGTAAGGGTGGTTGTCATAGTGTCATGGTGGGCATGATGGTCAATGAGTTGTTGTGCTAACTCCTTGGCGCTGTCGAAGGTAGTTGGTCTTGAGGCGAGCACGCTATCTTGAATTTCGGGGGACAATCCCCAGAGGTAACGCTCCAAATTTTTGTCTTCCGGGGTGACCATAGCGGGACAAAGGAGTGCTAGATCACAAAATCGGTTGGTGTAAGTTGTAAGGTCGGAGCCTGCCATTCTGAGATTCCATAGTTCTTGCTCCAGCTTTTGCACTTCACCTCTTGGGCAATATTCCTTCAACATCATCTTCTTTAAGTCCTCCCAACTTAATGAGTTAGCCACTGCAAGCGTAAGCGACTTAACTTTGTCGTTCCACCAAGTGAGAGCTCTTCCGATGAAGGTGAATGTCGCGTACTTGACTTTGCTCGCTTCGGGGCAAGCACAAATCTCAAAGATTGCTTCGGTCCTCTCGAACCATTGAATTAATGCGAGGACACCCCCACTTCCATCGAAGGAATCGGGTTTGCCATTTGTGAAGTCCTTGTAAGTGCATTCCCTTGTGCGTCCTGCACTATTCCCGTGGTTAGGGTTTGTGGCTCCAGATCCAGCACCACCAGTGCTATTTGTGCCAATTTGTGACATTGCAGCTACCACGGCTGCTGTTACTGCAGCTTGGAACATTTCGGGATCAAACTGGGGAGGTGGCGTTGGAGGTGGTGGCGTTGTGCTGCCCGAAGGTCTGGGTCTTTTCCTTGGTGGCATCGTTCTGTCATGAGTTTGCAAAAAGGAAAACTGATCAGATGGTAAGTTCCTACTAGTAAAGACAAGTCAGTTGTTATAGAATTTGATTTTTCCTGCGTTATTCTTCGATTTAAGAATTCCTTATATATAATTCATAAAGGAAGTCCATATTAATGAACTTCACGAGTTAGTGGGTTTTGTGGTCTCTCTTAGATTTTTCGCGAGTATGCTCAAGGCGATTGGTGCGGATCGTATGTATTCTTGTATTTGCATCAACCTCTGCGATACTATGGAGAGTTGTTCTACCCTGAATCTCGTTTCGGGCAACTCTATAGACTAGGATTGGAAAAAAAAAAAAAAAAATTATCTGCTGAGTTTCCTTCGTTTATGTTGTAGAAGCTTCGTTCTCTATTAAACGACATATGTTGGTCTTGTTCTCTGCTCCAGGTTTCCAAGCACTCTACCCAAGGAGGCGTCGGGCCTTGAAAGCCGGTCAAGGGTTGGGATTCGGAACAAGAGTCATCGGGGTTAAGTTCTCCACTTCAGGGTCGGGGTCAGAACCATCAGCATAGCCTTCAGCTTGGTGACCATCTACAGGGGTTGGGTAATCATTCTCTGGCTCCTCTCCGAGCCATTTGGTATTATCGTGGTTAGGGTAGTACGGGTCGTCGTGTGGATGGAAATCCAGCCATGATATCTTCGCGAGAAATGGGGATATAAGAAATAATTAAGCAAAAGTACTAATTGGCTAATTATACGATGATCTTTATCAGGTACTTCAACAAATTGTTTAGTGCATACTAATTATATGTATTCGGGACAGGATAGACCTTCGAATAAGCGACCCTAACTCTAAATCCCCAATCCAACGAGAACAGGAAGTAGAGCAAAGATCCACAGATTCTAAGTCTATGACGTCCTGGATACATAAAATTTTAATGTATCCACTAAGCAACTATTGACCTATTGATAAAGATCTATTTAGTTCTCGCAGATGTAATTTTAATAATGCCAAAATACCCCTATGGTATTCCATTGTGGTAGTGTTGGTAAGTTTTTAGACTTGTTGCCACATCACAACCATTCTTGGGCATATGCTAATCACTCCTCGGACCAGCATAGTTGATCAGGCTATGCTATTCCCAAGACTGATCATACATCCCCAGGCTTACCTGTGATATCCAACAATCATTACTTTTGTTTTGTCCTAAAATACTGCTGACCTTAGTATGTATGCATGCATGTATACTTTTAACAAGAGTTATTTATTCTTAAAGGTATAGTGGTTTTGAAATCTTAAAATCAGAGACCTTAGTCCCAATGCATTTATAGTTTGTATATCTTATGTGGTTCGATATACTTAGTTCACTATAAACAATGCTCTGATACCAATCTGTCACACCCCCAAACCAAGGATGGCGGAAACGTCTGGGGGTGGAGGACTTCATGTACAGTATCACAACAACGTGTATAATAGTGCTCAAAGTAAAAATAACCACCATATATATAATTGCAAAAGTTACACCAAAGTATATGTTTACATGTTTCAAAAGCAATTACATTATGATGACAAAATAATTTGTTGACGGTTTAGCGTCCCATCCTCAAAGCGATGAAGTTTTCCTGTTTCACTGATTTCCTGAGAATACAAGTAGTTTTAAAGAGTGTCAACACAAAGGTTGGTGAGTTCATAAGAGTTTTGTTTGAAGTAGAAACCGTTTTTCCTTGTAAAATCGATTTAGTTTGATTTCCAGAAAATCCAATATTTTCTTAGTTAAGTATGAATAGAAATAATCCTACATGATGCTGTAATGAACCCTAGAGTAATCCGTAGAGTTCCTCTATAATCGTCCAACATATAAAGTTATATAAGGCTTAACTTAGATAAAACGTTGAATATAGTGGGTCTGCCCTAGGTCCACAACCCAACGAGGAACAGGAGATGAGGCGGGCACCACCAATTCTAGGCCAATCAAGACTAAATTCTTATATGACTCAACATATACGCTCAGCGACTATAGTTGAAGTCTAACAATTTTAGAGGAAGTGTAGTTTTAATATCATAATAGCTTTGTATAGAGACCCGGCACTTTGTATTTGTACCCCTTTTTGTATAGAGACCCGGTACTTTGTATTTGTACCCATAGAGATAAAAGGTGATTTTAAATCGACATAAAACTCATTTAGGTTTTAAAAATAAAATCCCGTAAACTTATGGATTGTTCCCTATGTGAGCCGTTATAATCATACTATGACTATGTGAACCTGCCACGACGTTCTCAGTGTCGCGAAAAATGAAATGACATTTGTCACCCGTAGACCTGCAGGTCCAACTGTAGCTAGCAGCAAGGTGTGGGGTGTCAATCCCAATATAGATCTATATACAAGTATCACGTTCTCCCTCAAGGAGATTCTGATTATAACTACCAGGAATTATATCCCGCACTCGGACGTACGGGGAGAGAGAGAGAGAGAGAGAGAGAAATAGAGAAACTCACAATATAGGATAACAAGTTTACGTGAAATGTGTGTGAATATAAATATTTCTTGTATGAATGTACCCTTCTTGTACGAGTGCGTAGAGTGATGTATCATAAACTATACCTATTATAGTTTATCTAAAATGTATGTACTATGTATGGACTCCTTTATGGAAAAGTATTAGTGTTGTGAATTTATTGAACCATAGCTTAATAAATTTACGTGAAATGTGTGCGAATAGAAATCTTTCTTGTATGAATGTACCCTTCTTGTACGAGTGCGTAGAGTGATGTATCCTAAACTATACCTATTATAGTTTATCTAAAATGTATGTACTATGTATGAACTCCTTTATGGAAAAGTATTAGTGTTGTGAATTTATTGAACCATAGCTTAATAAATTTACGTGAAATGTGTGCGAATAGAAATCTTTCTTGTATGAATGTACCCTTCTTGTACGAGTGCGTAGAGTGATGTATCATAAACTATACCTATTATAGTTTATCTAAAATGTATGTACTATGTATGAACTCCTTTATGGAAAAGTATTAGTGTTGTGAATTTATTGACTATACTTTTTATAGTTTAATAGCACGTGTTCCAAAATGAATGAATAATATTTAATATGAATGTTTTAGTTTCAGTTCATAATGATAAACTAGTAAGGAAACACATTCAAATATTAGAACTTATGATTATACACTTTGCTCAACATAATACAAAGTGTTATGATATTTACATGCTGTTGGCAAAATTTAGCAATTCTGCCCTGTTTTGGAAAAATCATAGAAAAACCATACGAAGTCGAAAACTAGATCCGTAATTTCTGAGAGTTCACAAAATGTGTCTAGTTTGCTCATAATTTTTATCACAATTTATAATGACCTCTAACTTGGGTGAATAAGTCCATAATCACAGACTGGTCCGGATTGTTGTTTGAAATGATAGGCAGTTTTGTAAAAATCACCATAAATTGTAGAAAAATCGTATGGAGATGTGCAAGTAGCCATTTTAAAGCTAAAAACTTGAACTATTTGCACCTTGTACAGTTTTGAAAACAAAAGTGTTTAAGATGCCCAAAACAGTCCGTGAATGGAGTTGAACTTTTCTGATGAAGGCTGTTAGAAAAATTTAGATATGTTCTTAGTGTTTTAACTTGTATTCCCCCCCTGAAAACTTGAGAAAACATGAAAATGTAGGGGTATGAACTCACCTTAAGTGATTCCAGTAGGTAAGTGTTGAAGAAGGAAAGTGTTCAACCCAAGAACACTTGAAGAATCACTTGAAGATTCGAAGATCTAACACAATTATGAGAGAGTTTGTCTAAGATATCCATGATTTGAGTGGAAATAAATGAGATAATCATAAAGAGAATGGATTATGCTTACCAAATGTGGAGGAAAAACTCAAGATCAGCCCTTGAATCTCGAATTTCTAGAGAGAGAAAGTGAGAGAGGAAAGAGTTTGATCTTCTTGTGAAATGAGAGCAAATGAGAGAAGTGAGGAGAGAGGATGAATAATCAGCCCTCAAAAACGTGGGGAGGAGGGATAATTGAGTGGAAAAGACATTGATGTGACCTAGGTAAGGTGGAGAGGTGTGGTTAGTCAAAGAGTGGGTGTGGGGTGGTTGCTTGTGACTTTGGATAAGGCAAAGTCAACACTCCACCTTTAATAATTCATCCATTTGATTTTTATTATTTAAATAATGATTTTCATCAAAATATGTTTAAATTATGAATATTTAGAGTTTATTATGTTAAAATATAATTTCTGGAGAAAATCCCGCTTTAAAATCACGAAAAACGGGCTTAAAATGTTAAAAATATCAAAAATGGGCTAAAAATGACACATGCGAATTTCTGGCCGAGGCTCGGCCTCTTATGCTGAACCGAGAGAGAGAGGGAGGCGGAAACCAAGAGAAGAAGAAGAGAGAAGGAAGGAGCCGAGAGGGGAGAAGGGAGAGGGTAGGAACCGAGAGGTGGGAGGGGACAGAGAAGCGCGCGAGACAGAGAGTGAGAAGGAGAACAGAGAGGCTAAGCGGAGCAGAGAGTGGGACGCGGACAGGGAGTGGGACGCGAACAGAGAGCGAGTAGCGAACAGAGAGCGAGACAGCGAACAGAGAGCGAGACAGCGAACAGAGCGTGTAGCGAACAGAGAGCGAGACAGCGAACAGAGCGTGGGACGGGCCGAGAGGGACCGACCGCTCGGTTGTGAACAGTACTCTCGGTTCCGGTTCTTGCTTCTTGGGTTCGGTCTCGGTTCTCTTAGCCACCAGAGGCTCGGTTGGTGAATAGTAGCTTCGGTTCTCTTAGCCACCAGAGGCTCGGTTGGTGAATAGTAGCTTCGGTTCTCTTAGCCACCAGAGGCTCGGTTGGTCCTAAGAAGCCTCTCATTCCGGTTTCGGTTCCTAAAGCCTATTTTTCTCGTTTTCGCTCCGTTTTAAGCCGTTTTTGACCCGGTTAAGGGCCGGAATGACCCGACTGATTCCAAAAAGTTACGGGAAACTTTTGAGAGAGATTTGGGAGAGATTTCTCACACTTGGAGAGATTTGGGAGAGATTTGACATTCTTGGAGAGATTTCTCATACAAAGAGATATTTGAGAGAGATTTCACATACTTAGAGGGATTTGGGAGAGATTTGACATTCTTGGAGAGATTTCTCATACAGAGAGATATTTGGGAGAGATTTCACACACTTGGAGCGATTAGGGAGAGATTTGACATAGTCAGAGATAGAGTGAAAACGATTGAGAGGGGATCCATGTGTGACAATTGTGAGTGTCCGGCATCGCAATGCATGGTTCGTAAACCCTGTTAAGCCTTGTTTAAGGATCTTACACACTCCCGATGAGTATGCATCATTGTTTTATCAGTTTGGCTCGCCACGTAGTACAGTTTTTAGGTTAAAGAGATCTAGTTGTACGTACTTTTCGATTCATGTTTTCTTATTAGAGTAGCGACTTGTTTAGTAAATACTGAGCGTAAGTCCAAGCACACACGGGTTAGTGGAGCTGACCGGTTTGACTTGTTGACTTTATTTGACTTTGAATTGACCAGAATATGACGGTTGTCACATGCCAGGGTTCCCTTGATATCTGCTGACCATGCTCAATGCAAAGGCCAAATATGGATGAGTACAAGTCATAGCATATAATATCGAGCCTACAACGGAAGAAAACGATACTCGACTCATATCTGCTATCTCAGCCTCTGTACTCGGGCTCTGAGTCTTACTCAGTCTGGCGTTACTATGGATCGGTAACTTTTCTTTCTTGGAATTCTGCATGTTGAACCTATTCAAAACTTTCTCCAAGTAGGTACTCTGACTAAGTCCAATTAGTCTTTTACTCTTGTCTCTTAAAATCCTTATCCCTAGGATATAGGCAGCTTCTCCAAGGTCCTTCATAGCGAAACACTTCCCAAACGAAGACATCACTTCCTGCAAATTTGCATTGTCATTTCTATGAGTAGTATGTCATCCACATACAATACCAAAAAGCTAACTATACTCCCACTAGCCTTGACATATACACAAGATTCATCTTCACTCCTCGAAAGGCCAAACTCTTTGACTTTCTCATCGAAACAAAGAATCCATCTGCGAGGTGCTTGCTTTAATCCATAAATGGATTTCTCAAGTTTACACACTCTATTAGGGTACTATGTACTGACAAAACCCTCTAGCTGACTCATGTAAACATCCTTAGCCAACTTTTCATTAAGGAAAGCGGTTTTGACATCCATTTTCCATATTTCATAATCATGAAATGCAGCAATGGTTAACATAACTCTAATAGACTTAATCTTCGCTACTGGTGAAAAGGTCTCACCATAATCAACTCCCGGAGTTTGAGAAAAACCTTTTGCAATCAGTCGTGCCTTATAAGTGTGTACCTTACCATCTATGTCGGTCTTCTTCTTGAAGATCCACTTTCACCCAACTATCTTACGACCTGGTACATTGTCAACCAAGTTCCAAACTTGATTGTCATACATGGATTGTATCTTGTTGTCCATAACCTCTTTCCATTTAGCAACCTCAGGGCCTACCCTGGCTTTCGTGTAGCTGTTAGGTTCATCCAGAGTTACCAGTGTGCTATCATTGATAAGTGTATCACCTTCCACAGTAATATAGAAACCATAGTAATGCTCAGGTGCATTCCTAACTCTCGTGGAATGTCTTAGAGGTATATACTCTTCTGTCGGATCAACATGAGTTTCCTCCTCAGGTTGGTTTCTAGGGTTTGAGGTTCCTTCACCACTTGACTCTTGAAGTTCTTCAACGCCAATTTTCCTCCCACTGTTTCCTTGGCTCATGAACTCTCTCTTACAAAATACTCCTCTCCTTGCTACAAAGACCACATTATCACTAGGTATATATAAGAGGTAACCAAAGGATCTCTGTGGGTAGCCGATGAAAATACACCTCTTACTTCGAGGTTCGAACTTATCGTGAGAATTGCGCCTAACAAAAACCTCACAACCCTAAATCTTGATGTAGTCCAGATTAGGAACTTTTCCGGTCCACATCTCATAAGGTGTTTTGAAAACCTTCTCTGTAGGGACTAGATTAAGGATATGGGCGGCAATCTCTAAGGCTTACCCCCAGAATGAGATTGGTAGCGAAGCTCGACTCATCATGGAACGAACCATTTCCATCAAGGTTCGATTGCGCCTCTCAACCACACCATTAAGCTGTGATGTCCTGGGAGGTGTCAATTGTGAGATAATCCCACATTCCTTAAGATAGTCAAGGAAATCTGTACTAAGATACTCACCACCTCGATCGGATCGAAGCATCTTAATGTTCCTGCCCAATTGATTCTCCACTTCCTGTTTGAACTCTTTGAATCTTTCAAAGGTCTCTGACTTATGCTTGATTAAGTAGACATATCCATATCTACTAAAATCATCAGTAAAAGTCACATAGAAGCGATTAGCATCTCTTGTGGAGGTTCTGAAGGGTCCACACACATCTGTATGTATGAGGTCCAACAAACCCTCACCCCTAGCACATGTACCAGTGAAGGGTGACTTTGTCATTTTTCCATGCAAACAAGATTCACAACTATCATCTTATTTTAGGTCAAATGACTCCAAGACTCCATCCTTTTGGAGTTGGCCTATGCGTTTCTTGCTTACATGTCCAAGTCGACAATGCCATAATGATGTTTTATCCAAACTAGTGGAAGAATCAATACACAACACATTATTTCTTAGGTTATCTACAACCGACACAGTTTCATACACACCATCACAAGGTAATGATTTAAAATAAAGAACATTATTAAAGAAAGTATTAATACCACCACTTTCATTATCAAACGAAAAGGTAACACCTTTTTTGTATAAAACATGAAAGGAAATAATATTTCTCGCCAATTCAGATGAGTAACTACACTTATTAAAATATAACACTAATCCACTACTTCGAAACAAAGAATAAACGCCAATCTTGGTGACAGGTGAAGCTTTCCTATTCCTCGTGATCAAGTTTATCTTCCCATACTCCACATTCTCACTTCTTCTTAGTCCCTGCAAATCAGTACATATGTGAATACCACAACATGTATCAAGGACCCAAGAATTAAAATGGGGTGAATTATTAGACAATATAGTGTATATACCTGCATGGTTGGGTTTCACTTTCCCATCCTTCACATCCTGCTGGTACTTTGGGCAGTTTCGCTTCCAGTGCGACTTTTCATGGCAATAGAAGCATTCAGCCTCTTTAGGGTTAGCAGAAGGAGTAACGAAACCTTTCTTGGCTCCACTTGAAGAGGAGCCATCAAGGGACTTTCCTTTGGTACCCTTCGAAGTGCTCTTCCTTTTCTTTCCTTTGCCTTGCCCGATTGCCAAGACAGGGGCCACGGTTGGAGTAGGAGTGGTAACAACCGATTTACTCTTAAGACCAATTTATGAGGTCTTCAAAAGTCCTTGAGGTTTGTTGAGTGTAACTTCCTCCTTGTTCATGTGGTATGTCATACGGAATTGATCATAACACGAAGGTAAGGAGTGCAAAATGATGTCAATTGGCAACTCCTCGGGGAAGTTCACATTCAGTTTCAATAAACAATCCACATACCTTTGCATTTTTTGCATGTCGCCCGTGATGGGTTCACCATCCTTCATCCGGGTTGTTATCATAGAGGATATGATTTCAAATCGCTCTTGACGAGCACTCTGATGGTAGCGGTCCATCAAATCCTGGTGCATCTCAAAAGGATAGTAGTCCTCATGCATAGGACTTTTGGAGCTCGGCTGTCATTGTGGCTAACATGATACATGCCACTTTTGTAGAATCTTTCTCATGTGCCTAGTATTCAGCGATCTCCTCAGGAGTAGCAGATGACTCAAGTTCCTTAAGCGCCTTGTCGAGGACATATTCCTTATCCTCATATTGAGTGACCATCATGTTGTTCCTGATCATATTGAGTGACCATCATGTTGTTCCTGATCCAATCCATAAAGTTGGCTAACATGATACATGCCACTTTTGTAGAATCTTTCTCATGTGCCTAGTATTCAGCGATCTCCTCAGGATAATGACCATCATGTTATAAAAAAAAAATTATTTACTTTACATTCATCATACTTCTAATGAAGATTTAAAGTCCTTTTCCTCCCCATTTGGCTAATGACCCTCCACCGGTCAAGGAAGCGGTGGGTGAGAGTGGACACCCATTAAGCTGCCCTTTTATAGGCAGCAACCTTATATCCCGCTTATAGGTCGGCTTCGTGAATAAGGCCTCTTAACGGTAAAACGAATTGTTCTTATACATACATATATATATATATATATATATATATATATATATATATATATATATATTATTAAACTTATAATATTATAAAGTATAAGGGTTGAACTTTAACGTTTAAAATTCTAAGGGTTGGAACTAAAGTTTTTAAAGTGACTTTACATGTTCCAAAATGTGAGGGCAAGTTTTGTAACTTTCAAAGATTTTCATCTTTCATAACTTATGAGTTAATGGTTTATTAAAATGAGAGACTTTTCATTTTATGTAACATATGTGTTGCATAATGGACTTTAAAAGACTGACTTTTGGTAATCCATAACCTGAAAATAAGGGTTTTCCTTTATCGCATCTACTCGTCGATTTGGAGCCTTCCAACTCGTTGATAGACACTAAGTCCCGCGTCTAATATCTATCTCTACTCGTTGAGTTGGGCTCCCCAACTCGTGAAGTCCCAGTGCAAAATCATAAATACTTGAAAAATAACTAATACCATGAACAAGCGTTACAAATCTCCCCCACTTGAACTAGACTTCGTCCTCAAAGCCTGTTGATGCAAAGGTCTAGATAATGCTTCCTCATCTTATACTCTCGCTACTGCTCATGCGCCACGCCCGCAACTTCCATTACCTACTATAACCCGACTGATGTTTCCCACTGCACCTTCACTAATCTTACTACCTTACTACCTCATGGCCTGCATTTCTTGTTCGATAACTAACATTAACTTCCTCCTATGATCTGGATGCTCCTTTGCCTGAATATCGAACACAACTGAGTTGTTGTACAAACACTTTTGTGGCTGAAACATAGTAGGCAATTGAAGGGTTTTGAGCATTCTAACACTCCTAAGGTGTACATGCAACCCTAGAAACCTTGGATCTATGTTTGACTAAGATACATGCAAATTTGATTTTCCAAGGTTCTTAACCTATCTAACATAGCATGAAGAACTTTTAAACATAAATTCTAGAAGAAGAACATACCTTTTGTTGTTTGGATTCCTTGAGAGCCTTGTGAGCCTAGCACCTCAAGTATGATGCCTCAAATGTCTCACACAACACCACAACACTTGTAATAACCTTGAGAGAAGTTCACTAACACCTCAAAATCGGCTTGTTCTCTTTTTCTTATACACGTAGTACCAATTTTGCTAGTCTAGGGGTCTTTATATAGTTGTGGCACAAGTAGGGTTACACCATGTAAACCCTAATTTTCATGGCTTTCCATAGTCCATGATCCATGGGTTTGTAACCTCCATGGACTATCCATGGAGCACCTTATGAGTTTTAACACAATCCATACAAACCATGGATCATAAGCCCATTATACAAGAATAGATGATTTACACAATCAACCCCATATATTTAATTAGTCTCTTTTCGATCACTTAATTAATTCCAAATTAATTCTTTGATCAATACTAATTAAATAATATTATTAATATATTAGAACTTATAATATATTAATAATCCTTAAGTGTCCTTTCTCTCATTTAGTCTATCCAAATGTTGCAATGCCATGCAACCCAAATAGACCATGCTAATCGGGTCAAGCACATTCCAGAAATAGTTATGAACTTAGACATGTAGCACCTGGTTTCCGGTATGTGAATTTTATTTGAGTATTGCCCTATTTTAGCCTTGGACTCGGCGAGTCACAAGGTTCGACTCGCCGAGTAGGGACGAGACCCGGGACACGTTTAAGTGGGCGACTCGGCGAGTCCATATCCTGGACTCGGCGAGTCACCGCTGTTGGATGAAACCCTAAGTTTCAGGGGTTTGCACCCTATTTAAACCTCATATCTGCCTCTTGCCAGCCCCCATTCACCCCCAGAGCTCCTAACCCTCGACCTAACTCGTCCTAAGCTTGTTTCTTGTGAATTTGAGGCTCTTGTGTGGATTCTTGAAGGTTTTGAGGCAAGGAGGGGAAAGAGATCAAGAGGAAGGAGAGCCATCCAAGCATCATTGTGTTTTTCAGCAGGTTTCATTGAGGTATATCTCGTTTTCCCCCTGTTTCTATGCTTAAGATTTCATTTAAGGCACTCTTGAGCCATTCCCCAAACTTGTTTGTGCTTAATGTTTCGTAATAAGTGGGTTGGCCTTTAGATCTAGACAAGATTGAGCTCCAAGAGCTCAGATCTGTTAGCTTTATGGACCCATGTGGCTTGTTCATCCTAGATCTACCCTTTTGGAGGCATTTTGGACCCTAAAATCCATATTAGTGAAGATCCACACGTAAAGTTGGAAACTTTACGTATGATTCGTGTCTTAGAAGCCCAGATCTATGAATGGCATGGACTGAAATCAAACAAATCGGTGTATCTAGTGGATGCATGGCGACGACTCGGCGAGTCGTTCATGTGACTCGGCGAGTCGGCTCGCGAGTCACCAAATTGGTCCCTTTTAGACGTATCGAGTTGAGTCGTGAGTCACAGGGGGTGACTCGGTGAGTTGAAAGCTGGACTCACTCATGATAGGACTCGGCGAGTCAATGCCTGACTCGGCGAGTCCAAGGCAATCTTCATAGATCAAGAACAGACTCGGCGAGTTGTTCATACAACTCGGCGAGTCTTAGCATATGTGTTCTTAGGATGAAGATGAACTCGACGAGTTGTTCATACAACTCGGCGAGTAGGATGAAGGAGTTGAATGACAGTTTAGAAGATGAACTCGTCGAGTCATAGCCCAACTCGACGAGTAGAATCAGGGACCCAGGACAATAGTTTGCTAGGGACTCGGCGAGTGGAGATCCACTCGGCGAGTCGGGTCAACTAAAAGTTGACTTCGATTTGACTTAGGGCTAGACCAGGGGTAAAATGGTCTTTTTACCCAGAGGACAGTTAGCATTGTATAATTAAGTATATTGTGGGAATTACAGCCGGGGAGTTTCCGGAGCAGCAGCAGCAGTAGTAGGTGATCAATTCCCACACAGACCAGCAGCTATTTCGAGGTGAGTTTCCTTTCAGTAGTAACGGGTCTAAGGCACCAAGGCCGGCCCGTACAGATGAGACGATAGTATTATAGTGTGGGTCGAGCCCGTATCTATTAGTCGAGTTGATTGTGATATATACCAGTATGATAGAACTGTTTACACTTGTTGTCTGCGTGATACTTGTATGATATGTGTTGACGGTTGGGTGTGGGCGAGGCCCGTATCCCTCCGAGAATGGAGTGTGGGCTAGGCCCGTATCTCCCAGGTAGCGAAGTGTGGGCGGGGCCCGTATCTCTCAGAAAGTGAGGTGTGGGCGGGGCCCGTATCTTCACGAGTGTGGGCAGGGCCCGTATCTCCTAATTGCATGTTAATTATTATATGTTGTATGGTATGGGGTATTATGGGGGAGCTCACTAAGCTTTGTGCTTACGGTTTCATTTTTGGTTTCAGGTACCTCCTCAGCTAGGGGAAAGGAGCCGGCACTGTAGAAGCATGTCACACATACACTCTTCGGTTTCCGCATTTACGAGATTCACTGGGATTGTACTCTGATATTTGATGGGTAGTATGGTTTGATTATTAAAACATGGTTTGCGATGTGTTATGGCGTGATCAAACAATGTTTTTATTATTAATGTTTTCTAAAAGTAATATTTTAAAATGAAATTTTTGGACATGAAAATTGGGTCGTTACAAGACACCTAATCAAACCACAATATGAATCAGTCTGAGATTCCATCGCAATCTTACATGATGCACCACTTGCCTATCGGGGCCAAATTCTGAAAAGACTCCCTATACTTGGCCTTCAACCATGCTTCCTGAATCGGGTGTCACTCCTTAGAGTGAAGCCTTGAGAACACTTCAACTATGACGAAACTTGAGTATCCAATTCTTACCAATAATCGGCAACCCGTTCTGAACCCAGTGAAAACCGACACCTGACATCCCGAGGGACACAACCGTCACCTTGATCATTTAATGGCCTTTCCAAAAGGCAATAGGACCCAACCACACCAGACTCTCTCCAATCCCGATTATCTCGGTGTTACCAACTGAATGAATTCACTTACCATAACCGGATGTCGAACGCCTTCATTCGAAATACCAGATTCCTGCCTAGTTGCTGAGTCGACTAGCAACCTCACACTTGCCCCGTGCGACCTCCGAAAGAGACCTCATCTAGCAATAAATGTCCTAGCTATACCGCTACTCATGGTTCCATCAATCCTTCTGATACATCCAACAATAATAGCCTGACAACTTGTCGCCACAGAATCTAATATGAAAAGTGACTGCTACTAGAACCACTGTAATCTTACATCGCCCCTGGTCTCCATCGCCCTATCTTTTCTTCACTTCAAGTACGATGTGGCTCTTTCATGGCTAAGACTAAATCAGGACACATCACAATAACTCAGGTTTCCATCAACTAAGTGGACCCATTACCCTTGGACCTCGCAACTGTTTCCCTTGGCATATAGATACTCCCAAATCTCATCTCACTGAAACGAAATCCTCTATTGAACATGCACGAATTCCATTTCAGGATCTTTCTTAAAGCGAAGTGATACTCCACTTCTACCCCGAGTTCCACGAATCTGCATTTGCATAATACACCATTACTTTCGACATCCCTTATTTGACCGATAAATATATAGCCTTAGCCAATCCTCAAGGCTACCAGTCTCGCACCTGGTCCAACCACCAGGTTCCCAAGAGTTCAAGATTAGGACTACCCAACTGTAGCCCTACCACGTCGTGTACAAATTATTGACATGATCCTGCAACTCAAGACCCAAACCCTTGACTCAACAGTCTTTACTAGTTCCATCCCAAATTCCTATAACCATCTGGGCTCGCCCACGGATAACTAATCAAACAATCATCTTCTGTCCTGATTCTAATTAATCTATGGCTTTCCCATAACCTTTCGAACTGGCCTACCCTAGCCTAAATCTTCCAAAAGAATCTACGAATGACACAGTTATCCTACAGTCTTACAACACTTCCCATGCTATTCAGCTGCTAGGGAATGCTATGGTTCTCCCGTAGTCTTACAACACTTCTCACACTATACGAATTCTAGTGAATGTTACGGCTCCCCCATAGTCTTACAACACTTTTGCCCTAACTGACCATTAGTGAATGCTACGACTCCCCCACAGTCTTACAACACTTTCACCCTAACTAACCATTAGTGAGTGCTACGGCTCCCCCGTAGTCTTAGGACACTTTCTCCTTAACTGGCTGTTAGTGAATGCTACGGCTCCCCCGTAGTCTTACAACACCTTTACCCTAACCGACCATTATTGAATGGTACGGCTCCCCCATAGTCTTGCAACACTTTCACCTTAACTAACCATTAGTGAGTAAAGTGGCTCCTTCGTAGTCTTACAATACGTTCTCCCTAACTGACCATTAGTGAATGCTACGACTCCCCCGTAGTCATACAACACTTTCTCAAGGTTGAGCACCCACACAGTCTATCCTCCAAAACTAACCTCAATTACTGACTGGAACCCAACCTGGTCCCCTTCCCAAAAGTCTGCTATCTGACGTCAAGAAGACGCAATCCAAATGTTGGTGAGTTTCCCGAACTCCTATCCCGCAACATCCTATATTCAGTCAGCCCCTAAGGCCACTTTCCCTCCCCCGATGAGGATGTAAAATGTATCCTAGTTTCACACTTGCTTCTGTCCTGGATATCCGAACGATCCTCCCCCACTTAGACTCAACTAAGTCTGCACGACATATGAAAATTGAAGGATTCCCAATCCTTCTTTTGTTCCAATGATGAATCTGTTGACGACCGATGCCTACCAAAAATAGTAACAACACAATTCCCGAAACCAGCTAACACTTCTAGAATCCCAACAATGCCAATCACTCCAGATGCTCAAACTGATATCACACTCAGATCTCGATGTCCAAAGGTCGGATGCTTTAATCAAAAATTCAGCAACAACTCTCACTTCCTTCGACAACCCCAAAAACCTTTACAAGCACAATTACTAAGGCTACTAAGTCCTAATCATAATTCCCTCGTACAAGCCCTTGAACCAACCCCAACTATACCCAAGATGGCATTCAAACACTGTGAAATTTGCATGGAAAAGGAGACGACCTTGTACTACTTCGCCAAAGATTTATGGTATGCAGGTGGCATATAACTCCTTTTGAATATATAACTCAACCACAAACAGAGATAACACCCCAACGATATGCTTACTCACACTAATGCAAGATAACAACAACAAAATACAGGTAAAGCTAGTAAGAAAGGCAAAATGTACATACCTTGTACCCTCGCCTGCTAAAGTTCTGATCTCTGCCGTCTGATACTGCGACATGTGGCCCGTCTCTGTTGGGTCTCCTACCCCACCTTCTCGTCCGTCAGTGATCCTCACAATAGTCATAGTAGGCGCACCCCCCACCTGACCTGATCATTTGAAAATCGACCTTATTGCAGCCCACCTGATCATAGTGAAAACATAACGAGCTTGCCCCCTGTGGACAATTCCTACTGACATGACCAACCTTGCCACACTTGTAGCGGCCCAATCCCCCGGAACGACAAACTCCAATGTACAGTTCCCAGCACGTACTGAACGGGCTTCAGTCCTGTCAGCCCCTCAGACTCCGTTCAGAAGTCATGGGTCTCCATCCGGGACCCTCCACTAATTGTACCAAAACTGATCCTCTCTTCTTGAGGTGCTCCAAATTGATCTCCCGCCCTCGAGCTCTGGGATTCATATTATCAAGGGTTTGGCACCCTGACACACTCACCAGTTCGATTGTCAATGGTTGAACTGCAATAACTGGAGCAACCACTGCTCTAAATCAGGCTATAAACTATCCCCGAGACATAGTCTCCAATCCCAAAAGTGCCATAGAACGCACAATCAATCTGTTCCGCCTTATACAAAAGATCCAAGGTGAACTCAAAAACCTTGGCAGTCCCTCTACTAACTGGCTCACCAATGGATCCAGGACCAAACCCTGGTCCTTCCCATACGTACTTATCCTCGTTATGCAAAGCAATTATTCCTACGATCAAAGCATAACCAAGAATTCTCCTTCCCATAAGCTTCTCAGATTCTCCACGGCTCTTACCGATTCGAGTATGGATCATGTGCTTTCAGCAGTACGGGCCCAATACTACCTTCCACACCTATCCATACTTTCCTCATCAATCCTCTTGAATCCTCTAAGTCACCTACTCCACTAATACACTAAATGTCTACTAAGAAGCAACCTAGTATCCACCGAAGCACCTCCTAGGTTCCCAACCTCACCAAACCGCCTCACTAAAATCACCGGAGCATATCCTAGGCTTTCCTAGGTTCCCAACCTCGCCCTGCTATCAGCTGCTAAAGAACTCCTCATAATGCCAGCCATCCACCTCCTAAATATCATCATATTTACTTAGTAGCTTACTCCCATCATTTAAGAGTTCCACAAAGCACAAAGCAAGCAGCATTCGTGTAGAGGCACTCTAATCCACAAACTATCATAGAAAATTTAGCCCACATAACCCAACTCATGCTATCCACATCGATCCTCACTGCCGGCTGCCTTATGCATGCAAATTATACACAGAACAGGATCTAATAGATTATCTAATAATAGACTTTACCCTAGTATCACAACCAGACAAGGAATAGGAAATAAGGCCTAATCAATTATTCTAAGGCTGTAAGATCCTAACCGTATACAATTTTTATGTAACGACCCATTTTTCAATAAAAAATTTTAATTTTTATTAACCAAAATACTTTCCACAAACCATGAAATCCTAAATACAATTTCAAAATTCATATCAATTACAATTTTATTCCAAATCATGAGAGTGTCCCATAAAAACGCCTGAGAGAGAGTGCACGCCGCGCCATCAAGCCTTGCCTTTGCCCTTAGGCTCGGATGTACCTAAAACAAATCCACAAACTATAAGCTAATGCTTAGTGAGTTCCCCAGGGAATACCCCACACACAATCCACATAACACATATCATATTAGCTATAGAAGCTACATATATCACATAAGCCATGCAAACAAACATATAAGGATGCCATGGGCTCCCCCTACATGGTCTTATACCAAAGTGCCATGGGCTCCCCCATGGTCTTTAAACAACAAGCCATGGGCTCTCACGCATGGTCTTTCATTCGAATTGCATAGGCTCCCCACATGGTGTTTAACTATTAAGTCATGGGCTCCTCCACATGGTCTTGTCCAATTATGATGGGCCCCCCATGGTCTTCCCTGCAAGTATCATATAATCATTAGCATACCAATTAGAATATAGCTAACTATCATACCACATATCTCTACTACAACTAGTATACAACATATCATAAAATGGGTTGGCCTTGGTGCCTTAGATTCATTGGTATGGTGAGGAGACTCGCCTCTCGAATGTTGAACTGACAAGCTAAGATTAGATATATCCCACACACTGATCCAACTCAACCGCCTCTAAATGGATGCTATCAACAAGTAGATGCTGGATCCAAAGCCTTCTCCTTTCTTCAATCTCCTCAACCTTCAAGTTTCCTTCTCAAAAGCACAAGTTCCACCCTCCAAGGCTCACACATACTCAAGGAAGCACCAAAATGCAGCTAGGGTTTCTTTTTGGACTGGAATAGGTGTTACATTTTAAAGCATAAACTTAGCAGTTACCAATACCAATAGTCATTCTCATTCTAGCATGGCATCCAGTATCTCCAAGGCTACAAGCATCACATATCAGGCCAATCTATCGCTGACTACTCAGCATTAGCATGACATTCTACCAGCTCAGACAATATATAAAAGCATCTCTCCTACCCCTAACTAGCTTTCGATTCTCTGATTCATAAATAAAGTCATCACAAATAACATATACATGTATTCTGGGAAAACTTACTTGAGCTCGGCGGATTGTAAGCACCACAACCGTTTCTTATCTTAGCAAGTTTCTTTTCTCGAGAACATTTTTCTTTTGAAAATTTTACAGATCCTCAGTTTGATTTCAAACACACTGAAGAATATGTCTAAATCCCTCAAACCAAGGCTCTGATACCAACTTGTAGCGACCCAAAACTTTAGGGTAAAAACTTCATTTTCATTATAATCAAAACACCGATACCATTTAATCCAAACATTCCAAACATTGCTAATTTAAAAACATTTATCAGAGTTCATCCCAAAATCTCATATTGCAGAAAACACGGGTGTGTGCACTACGATCCAGCTGGGCCCTTCCTTTCCAAACCGATGATACCTGAAATCATAAACAAAACAATAAGCACGAAGCTTAGTGAGTTCCCCAGAGCATACCCCCACACAATCCACATAATTACATAATCCATATTAGCTATATAAGTTACATAACAACAAAAGCCATGCTTACGACATATAGGGATGCAAGCTAAACATGGTCTTTACTACCATGACAGATCATGCAAGCTAAACATGCGAATATACTAGGAATCCATAGAAACCTTCTGAGGTCTTACACTAATGTCATGGGAACCCCCACATGGTCTCAATCTACTACCATGGGACCCCCCCTCGGGGTCTTCCATGCAAGAGTCATACCAACATTATGCATAATCAATCAACAATCCATATATCATAAAATGTGCCGGCCTTGGTGCCTTAGACCTATTGGTATGATGAGAAGACTCACCTCGAATACAAAATTTTCCCGAGTGAAATCCTTAGTTGCTGCCCCGCCAGCTTCCTGAGCTGTCACTTCTAATCACTATACCTAATTGGCAACCCTCAATCTATACATGGGGTAAAATGACCATTCTACCCCTGGCCTAGTATGATCCAAAATTAAAGCCCAAACCAAAAAACAATCCCAAAACTATGATGTCCATAATCCATCAATGGGCATAACTCGAGAAGACCCAATACCAAAAAGGCCTAAGATACTGAATGGTCAACCCTAGTAAACTCATGGTCAAAGTCAAAGTCAACAGTTAAGGTCAACAGTCCATGTTGACCCAACTCGTCGAGTGCATCTAGCAACTTGACGAGTTCCTTCAGTTGTTCAAAAAACCTGGGAAAAACATAATCTACTTGCCGAGTTCACTCAGTATACCAAAAACGGGAAAACCTAATCCAACTTGTCGAGTTGCTAGGGAAACTCGTTGTGTTTTCCCCTGTCTTAACATATTGATCCCTTTCAGTCGAATCTAAAGCCCCAAACTACAGATCCAATCCCTTAGGACTGAAATATCAAGTAAAGTTGCTAACTTTACGTGCATGCAAGGCCTCAAGAGGCTAAAACACTAAAACTAAGTTAATAGAAGGTTTAGGGCATGGAGGATGGCCAAAGCTTGATAAAGCTTGGATCTTTAGGCCTAAGGAGGTGTAAGGTGTCCAGATTTTAATTCACAACTTCAAATCATGCTCAACTCCGAAAATGGTTCCAAAATGGGCTAAAACTGCACTAAACTTACATGAGAGAACATTTAAGAAACAATAAGTCAAGGCAGAGACTTTTTACCTCGAAATGCTTGCTAACACAAGGTAGATGTCAGATCTATAGCCCCCTCCTCACTTCAATCTCTTCAATCTTCAAGTTTCCTTCCAAAGAGCACACTATTCACTCTCTAAAGCTCTCTCTCTCTCTCTCACACACACACACACACACTAAAGAAGGCACTAAAGCACGACTAGGGTTTCTCTCTGGACATTAAGGATAACGAGGAAGGCCACAAATGAGCCATAAGTTCTTTAAATAGGGTACAAAACCCTGATAATTAGGGTTTTCCTTTACATCATCTACTCATTGAGTTGGGGCCTTGCAACTTGTCGAGCAGACACTAAGTCCCGCGTCCAATGTCGATATCTACTCGTCGAGTCCCAGTGCAAAACCCTAAAAACTTGAAAAATAACTGATACCAGGAACAAGCGTTACACCTCTTTCTCTCTCTATATTCTTTAGCCTGAAAGAAAAATCAATCTCACCTAGAAATCGAATTTATTTATGGTTTCGGGGAGTCTTGATCTAAAGAAATCAATTTCAATTTTGGTTATGTGGATTAATTTTGATTCTGGTTACAAGGGTTTTAATTTATATGGTTTATGAATTTTGCTTTTCATTTAGGGTTCATGATTTTGCTTTTCATTTTGATTTCCGGTATCAATTTTCCAATGAGTGTAGCAATGGTTTGGATGGTGGCGGTGTTTTGCAGGGTTGCAATGGGGGGTTTTAAACAGGTTAAGTAATGGTGTTGCATGGTTGCGGTCATGGTTTCCGATTTTAGTTTTGTGTTTCATTTGATTTATGCAAAATTTAGCTTTGGTTATTCATTTTCTGATGAGGATTGTGATGGGTGTGCGGTGGTGCAAGTGATCGATGAGGTAGGTAGTGATGTTCTAGGTTGCTAGAAGAGAAATGGGAAAGGGACGGTCGGTCCTTTTTTTCTTTTGTAAAAAATGATAAATGAATAATGAAAAAAATAAAAAATAAATATATAAGGGTATTAGTGTCATTGTACTTCTTTTAAGGACTAAATCCGTAACAAAATAGAACCATAGAGATGGTCTGAGAGCAAAAAAAGGGCGTACATACCTGGATAGACTTTGGGCAGTTTTTTGGGCCTTGAGTCATTTTGGCTTTGGGCCTTGCTTTGTTGGGCCAACTATAGGAAGGGTAAAATAGTATTTTACCCATTGTAATGGGGAGATATGAATTGGAGCTAGAATTGCGGGAAACTGTCCTAATTATTGAATAAGCGTAATTTGGATGTGTTCAGTGTGAGGAACTCGGTATCAGTCTTTATGACTCTTGCATTTGTGTGATGGGTTGGGCCCAAGGGCATGCATGTAGGTTTGGGCCCAATTTCATGAGAGGGTTGGGCCCATTATTCTAGCATGGGCTACGCTCATTGTGTAACGGGCTAGGCCTATTTGTATGTTGGGTTGGGCCCAATGAGTAGGATGAGCTAGACCCATTATTATGGGTTTAACCCAATGTGCGAGCTAGGCCCATTGATATGTATGATATGTGGTATTTTGGGGGAACTCATTAAGCTTTGTGCTTACGGTTTATGTTTATAGTTTCAGGTACTTCCGGTTCGAAAGGGAAGGGTCCGATGTGACTGCACAACATTCCCTAGATTTTATTCCGCATTGCTAATTTTTACTCTCTTGATTAAATGTTATTTTTATCATGAATGGTTTTGAGAACAATTTGTTATATGAATTATTGTTTTAAAAATGAAAATTTTACCTTAGATTTTTGGGACGTTAAAGTTAAGGACAAAACACGTAATTTTAACTAAATCATAATGACGATTTTAGTAATTTACTCATTATTTTATCCAACACAATATACAACATAAGGGTAATATGGTCTTTTTTCATTATTCACCACAGTCACTGAAAGATATAATCAAACAACATAGTTTCAATGGGATATGTACTCAGTCAGAAGTTCTAACTTAGTCAACATTAAACTCAGTCAACAACAATCAAATAACCTTTTTGAGAATACAGAACAACGAAATATTGCCATCCAAACAACATCATTACCATTCATAGCTATCAAACAACCTTTTTGAGAATCACATATGTTTTCTATTTTAGATAGGATATCAACCTCTTGATAATACCTTACTCGAATTCCAAAATTTAACACACACGTACCTTACCTTACCCTCCTATTCCACGATTCCACGACGGTATGTACATGACTCATGGAGTCGACTCATGGAGTCGACTCAGTGTAATAAACTATGAATCATCCACTCACGTCACATGATAAAACTAATATGCACCACAAAATAAAATTGATGTTCGCCACAACATAAAGTTGTTATTCAATGCCTCCGAGGATTCTTAACCAATAGTATTTCACATACCATCAACCATAGCTTCTGGTTATTACTACCTACTTACACAACAACTAACACTCGTCAAGGGTAGACTACGATTACTCTCATCATCTATCGACTCTTGGGATACGATAATGAATAGCGATCCTGACAATTTCTAACCGACACCTTCGCTTTTAATCGTCCTTATAACATCGTTCTTGTAAATCAACATTACCACAATACCCTTGATAGATAAAAAGTGGGCAATTGAACTGCACTCGAGGTAGACACAATGACATTATTGTGTCCAAAGTAAACATCTAGTACGTCTAAGTGGTTGTTATACAATCTTAGTTGTGTTAATATATAATGACTTTAAGATACACTTGTTACTTTGATGAATGTTTATTTAGATTCTAATTTATATTTATTTACCGAAATTTATAGTTACTATTCTTATCCAATCCACGATGTTACATTAAGAGAGGTGATCATATACTAAAATATTAGATGGGAAAGCGTAGAAATCGTAATTATATACATATGGAGCTTAAGGTGACAATAAAACATCAAACCAAGGTGAGTTGCATGTTCGATTTTGCAGAATCTATGATATACATGAATGCTAAATGTTCAAGGTCTGCATAGTATCGTATCATGAACCGTTTAACATCCAAGTTCTATTAAATCGGTAAGAGGATTAAACTTTAAAACAAAAAAGCTATCTACTGCAGTATGATGAGAAAATTGGGATTTCATTACCAATACATTCATACATAATAAGATTAAAGAAGGCACTCGATGTGTTATCTATAATAAGATCAAAGAAGACTCGTCATATGTTATGAACCACAATACAACATTCTGAAAAACTTTCCCTTCCATTTATTCTCCCATCCGAATTATACATCGAAGACCTTCACCTTTAAGCATCAAATCAAAAGCCTTATTGATCTCAGAAAAAGGCACTTCATGTGTTATGAACTTCTCCAACTCAAGTTCCTGCACAAAATCATATCAACCAAACACTAGTTAGATTTCAATTCATCATTCTATTATAATTCAACTTTGAAGCTATAAAACGGGTTACCTTATTCATATACTTTTCAACCACAGAAGGAATATCTGATCGAGGTTTATAGTTTCCAAAAAAGGTTCCCTTCAGAGTCCTTTCGTTCAACAGATTCAATGGACTTGTCTTGAAAACAGCATCTTTATGTGGAACACCCACAAGAACAGCAACACCCCAACCCTGTAAAATTTTCAATGTTTGTTATTGTGTAATTAAACATGAATCATTAATTCATTATATGAGTGAGAGATGAATTGATTAAATTCATACATCATGAACACATTCGAAGGCAGATATCATAGCATCAATATGACCCGTGCATTCAACACTCCTGTCAACTCCTCCATTTGTCATCTCTGCAATCACTTCTTGTACTGGTTTCGTGTGATCTTTTGGGTTCACAAACTCTGTCACCCCAAATTTCTTTGCTGTTGAAGCCAAAAAAATTTACATTAGATTCATCAATCATATCATATGTCTAGTTTTTATTTACAATTTCATGCAGCAAAATCTTACCAAGCTCAAATCTGTTGGCATTGAGATCAACTCCAATGATCCTTGAAGCCCCTGAAATTCTTGCACCTTCAGCAGCCTGATCACAAACAAGAATCATTAGCTTTTTATTTTTTGGCCATGAATGAGCCTTTTTTGAGAAAGTTAAAAGTTCCATAAAACTCACAGCAAGCCCCACAGCTCCTAATCCAAAAATGGCGACTGATGAGCCTTTTTTAGGTTTTGCAACGTTAAGAGTAGCACCAAGACCTGAAGACACGAAGATTATTTAGGTTAAGAAAATACCCATTAGAATTGTAATCGGAGAATGTTGATTATAATTTGTTTTTCTACCTGTTGAGATCCCACAACTGAGGACACAGACTTTGTCAAGAGGAGCAAGAGGGTTGATTTTGGCAAGACAGCCGACATGAACGACTGTGTATTCACTGAAAGTTGAAGTTCCGACGAAATGGAAAATGGGTTTTCCGTTTATGGAAAATCGAGATTTTTGATCGTGAATCATGACTCCTCTATCGGTGTTGATTCTCAAAAGGTCACACATGTTGCTCTCTTCCGACTTACAGTGAGCACATTCTTTGCATTCTCCGGTGAAAACAGGGAGAACATGATCTCCGGGCTGAAGATCAGTCACTCCTTCCCCAACACTCTCCACGACCCTGTTCACGTCACTTAAATTGATCAGATTTTTTATCCGATTACAAACCCTTTTCTATTTAATACAAGAATAAAACTTACCCTCCAGCTTCATGTCCTAAAATTCGGGGAAACACGGGATTCTGACCCTGAAAAGTTCATAGGAAGGAAACGAAGATTCAGGATTTGAGTTTTTGACAGAGATTTAAGTAAAAGGGCCAGTAGATTGGTTACCTTGGCTTCCCAAAAGTAAACATCGGTGTGGCACAGGGAGGTGAACAGGATTTTGATTCGAACTTCCATTTTTTCGGGTGGCGCCACCTCCACTTCTTCAATCACTAGTGGCTTTCCGGCTTCCCATGCTACCGCCGCTGTCACATTTACACTCATCATCAAGCACCGTACCAAACTTTTTCTTCTTGATAGGGAAATCACAAAAGAAAAATGAAATGCTTACCTTTGCATCGAATCACCTGGTTAGTGCTCGACATTTAATCTTCTTGTTATCTGATCGCTGAAACAGAGAATTAAGTTTGCTAATTGCTTGATATGAAGGAATAATCTGAAAATTTGTGTATTTATAGGTCGAGGGAGTGAATATACCAAAACTGTAAACCGACCACCAGGTTTTGATTTGCCGGGTTTCCATCGATCAAGACGTTGACAAGTTAAAACCACCGTTTAACGAAAACAAGAAACCATAAAGCGCCACTGATGCGTGGTTTTCTTCTAAACAATACATAAATTGGGTCCACAGATATGTCTAAAAGTCAAAAAGACCCCAACAAAAGGAGGTTAAAACTTTGGCAAATTACACCCTGAGGTTTTGGATAATTTGTTTGTTTGATCTTAATTTTTTTAACTCGTACTTATTATTCAGTTTTTCTTTAAGTTTATACCTAACATATCTTAATATATTTACTTTTTACAATTTTATTAATATTTTTAGTTACTACTTCAATTATCAAAACAACAACCTTATCTAACATCATCATCTCATCTTTCTTATTCAATGACCTAACCACCACCACAGTGTTGTCATCACCAGCTACTACTAACAACCACGGGTCACCACTTGCATCAAATCAAAATCAATCATGAAATCAAACAAATCAAAACCAAAACCTAAACTCAAAGCTAAAAACCCAATCAAAATAAAATAAAAATCTCAATGACTCGCCGAGTCGGCTATTTAACACGCGACCAAGTCGCGACTCTACTCACCGAGTCCATCCATGGACTCGACGAGTCACTCCTTCCCAAATTACACTTTTAGCCCTTCCACACAACTCTTGCTATTTCGGGATGTTACAATATATATATATATATATATATATATATATATATATATATATATATATATATATATATATATATATATATATATATGAGACGGATTATAAGTGGAGGGAATCGATAATGATCCATACCCAACCCATTTAATAAAAGGGTAAATGGGTATGGGTTGTAAACCGATAAACGAATCAAAAATTACAATCAAAACCCGTAAAGTTCTTATAGGTTTGGAGCGAATCAGGGTTAAAACCCGCTCCATGGACAGGTCTACCAAAAAGTTAAGAGGTAGAATAAAATGAAAACGAGTCGAATGAGAGAAATGGTCATGGAATGAAGGTTTGAATTAGAAGATATATGTTTCAATACTCATATTGAACCTGATCTTAGTAGAATTATTGATAAATCCAATGCAATGATTGATTATGGTAAGTGGTATATAATTTTGGTGGATCCTAGTGAACTTTTGGCGAGCATTGAAGGACATATTGGTAAAGTAAAGGTTGAAGCTGTGAGTCAAAAGGAAATCATGGACAAAATAGAAGGGTGCCTTTCTGCTTGTGAAGAGGAAAATTAGAATGAAAATTATAATCTAGTAATGGTCCTTGCCTTTTTATATTGTTATATGAGTTTTAAGTATAAAATTTGAAAAATAAAACAACATATGAATTTTTATGACGTTCTAGCTTTATTAAAACAAAACCCATATGTAAGATTTTTATTATGTTTTTGTATTTTGTATGATAATTTATATTTGGATTTTGTAAGATAAATTGTATTTGAGATTTAAATGATGTATGTTTAATTTGGATTTCGTATGATAATTTGTATTTGGAATTTAAATGATGCATGTTTAGTTTATATTTTATATGAGAGTTTGTATTTTTATTATTCTTTTAGAGTAAATTCCTTATGGTTTCTAGTTAGAATTATGCGTTTCGTTCCTAACTTTGTTCTTTGCACTCATACAATCCTTTTGGTTTGGTTTTATTATGTTTTTCACCCCTGATAGATATAAAATGACCTTATTGCCATTATATATATATATATATATATATATATATATATATATATATATATATATATATATTTGTTTTTAGAATTGTTTTCATTACATTTTAACTATTTATAAGTTATAGAAAAAGTAAAAAAGGGGTATATCCCACCCCCACCCTATACTGCTATACATACATCTTCTTCGTCTCTTCCCTTGTTTGATTTTATTCTCATCGGAGCTCCACCACCAAAAAAAAATATGTTGCCTATCCGATAGCCCATCACTACCCCTTTGCCACCCATAATATGGGCATCCATTTTTCTCATGAAATACACTTCTCTGCAGATCGCCACCATTACCATTGACTACCCACGGATGCTCAAATCTGCAAACAAATGTAGGATTTTTCGTCTCATACTGGAATATGATATGTCTCCTGTTGAAATCGATTCAATCCACAACTGTGGTTGCTTCACCCATAAATACAAACCCTCTTGTAACGACCTAAAAATTTAGGGTAAAAGTTTCATTTTCATTTTAATCAAAACACCGATACCATTTAACCCAAACATTTCTACTTTAAAAATATTTATCAGAGTTCATCCCAAAATCTCACATTGTGGAAAACACATGTGTGTGCGCTACGATCCAAGCGGGCCCTTCCTTTCCAAAATGATGATACCTGAAATCATAAACAAAATTGTAAACACGAAGCTTAGTGAGTTCTCCAGAGCATACCTCACACAATCCACATAATCACATAATCCATATTAGCTATATAAGCTACATAACCATATAAGCTATGCTTACAACATATAGGGATGCCATGGAAGCACTCCAAGGTCTTACACCTAGTGTTACTGGAATCGCCATGTTGTCTTAATTACCTTCCATGGGAACCCCCACATGGTCTTCCTGCCATGGGAACCACCACATGGTCTTTATTACCAAGAAATTTCATGCAAGCTAAACATGCAAATATACTAGCATGCCATGGAAACCTTCTGAAGTCTTACACCAATGCCATGGGAACCCCCCACATGGTCTCAATCTACTACCACGGGAACCCCTGGGGTCTTCCATGCAAGAGTCATACCAACATGATGCATAATCAATTAACAATCCATGTATCATAAAATGTGTCGGTCTTGGTGCCTTAGATCCATTGGTATGCTGAGAAGACTCACCTCGAATGCAGAATCTTCCCGAGTGAAATCTTTAGTTGTTGCCCCGCCAGCTTCCCGAGCCGCCACTTCTAATCAATATACACAATTAGCAATTGGGTTCCATACTATAACCCTCAATCTATACATGGGGTAAAATAACCATTCTACCCCTGGCCCAATATGATCCAAAATTAAGGCCCAAACCCAAACAAAAACCTAACACTATAAGGTCAATAATCCATCAATGGGCCTAACTCGAGAAGTCCCAATACCAAAAAGGCCTAAGATGCTGAATGGTCAACCCTAGTCAACTTGTGGTCAAAGTCAACAGTCAACAATCAAGGTCAACAGTCCATGTTGACCCAACTTGTCGAGTGCATCTAGAAACTCATCGAGTTCCTTCAGTTGTTCAGAAAACCTGGGAAAAACATAACCAAATCGTCGAGTTATCTTACCAACTCGTCGAGTTCACTCGGTATACCGAAAACGGAATACCCAATCCAATTCGTCGAGTTGCCAGGGAAACTCGTCGAGTTTTCCCCCTGTGTTGACATATTGATCCCTTTCAGTCGAATCTAAAGCCCCAAACTACATATCCAGTCCCTTAGGACCGAAATATCACGTAAAGTTGCTAACTTTACGTGCATGTAAGGCCTCAAGAGGCTAAAACACTAAAACTAAGCTTAATAGAAGGTTTAGGGCATGAAGGATGGCCAAATCTTGATAAAGCTTGAATCTTTGGGCCCAAGGAGGTCTAAGGTGTCTAGATCAGAAGTCACAACTTCAAATCATGCTCGACTCCGAAAATGGTTCCAAATTAGGCTAAAAATGCACTAAACTTACATGGGAGAAGATCTAAGAAACAATAAGTTAAGGTAAAGACTTTTTACCCCCCTCGAAATGGTTGCTAACACAGGGTAAATGTCGGATCTATATCCCCCTCCTCACTTAAATCTCTTCAATCTTCAAGTTTCCTTCCAAAGAGCACAAGATTCAGTTTCCAAAGCTCACACACACACACACACACACTCAAAAAGGCACTAAATCACAACTAGGGTTTTTCTTTGGACAGTAAGGATGATGAAGGAGGCCACAAATGATCCATATGTTCTTTTAAAGGGTAAAAAACCCTAAAAATTAGGGTTTTCCTTTACAACATCTACTCGTCGATTTGGGGCCTTCCAACTCGTCGAGTAGACACTAAGTCTCGCATCTAATATCTATCTCTACTTGTCGAGTTGGGCTCCTCAACTCATCAAGTCCCAGTGCAA
This sequence comes from Lactuca saligna, assembly GCF_052625555.1. Classification (NCBI taxonomy): domain Eukaryota; kingdom Viridiplantae; phylum Streptophyta; class Magnoliopsida; order Asterales; family Asteraceae; genus Lactuca; species Lactuca saligna. The sequence goes on from NC_136422.1 coordinate 154,006,329, forward strand.
AACCATAAATATTTGAAAAATAACTGATATCAGGAACAAGCGTTACAAATCTCCCCCAATTGCACTAAACTTCGTCCCCGGAGTCTGCTGATGCAAAGGTCTGGATAATGCTTCCTCATCTCATACTCCCGCTGTTGCTCACGCGCCATGCCCACGACTTCCATTACCTATTACAACCCGACTGATGTTTCCCACTGCACCTTCACTAATCTTACTACCTTACTACCTCATGGCCTGTATTTTCTGTTCGATAACTAACACTAACTTCCTCCTATGACCCGGACGCTCCTTTTCCTAAATATCGAACACAACTGAGTTGTTGTCCAAACACTTCTGTGGCTGAAACATAGTAGTCAATTGAAGGGTTTTGAGCATCTTAACACTCCTAAGGTGTACATGCAACCCTAGAAACCTTGGTTCTATGTTTGACTAAGATACATGCAAATTTGATTTTCCAAGGTTCTTAACCTGTCTAGCATAGCATGAAGAACTTTTAAACATAAATGCTAGAAGAAGAACATACCTTTTGTTGTTTGGATTCCTTGAGAACCTTATAAGCCTAGCACCTCAAGTGTGATGCCTGAAATGTCTCACACAGTACCACAACACTTGGAATAACCTTGAGAGAAGTTCACTAACACCTCAAAATCGGCTAACCCTCTTTTTCTTGTACAAGTAGTACCAATTTTCTAGTCTAGGGGTCTTTATATAGTTGTGGTACAAGTAGGGTTACACCATGTAAACCCTAATTGTCATGGTTTTCCATTTTCCATGATCCATGGGTTTGTAACCTCCATGGACTATTCATGGAGCACCTTATGCGTTTTAACCCAATCCATACAAACCATGGATCATTAGCCCACTATACAAGAATAGATGATTTACACAATCAACCCTATATCTTTAATTAGTCTCTTTTTGATCACTTAATTAATTCCAAATTAATTCTTTGATCAATACAAATTAAATAATGTTATTAATATATTAGAACTTATAATATATTAATAATCCTTAAGTGTCCTTTCTCTCATTTAGTCTATCCAAATGTTGCAATGCCATGCAACCCAAATGGACCATGCTAATCGGGTCAAGTACATTCCAGAAAGAGTTATGAACTTGGACACCTAATCCAACAGTCTCCCACTTGGATAATTCTAATAACTATAACTACAAGAACGACTTCAGGAACCGATCAACAATCGTAACTCTTTCAAGGTCTCGCGGAACTAAGATGATGATGATGACACTCCATTTAAGATAAGTGATCATATCATCCTCTGTTTTAGATATCATGCGGACAAATACATATGACAATGTCTTACTTATTGTCCATCAGTTTGTTTCTCGATTTCTGATTTGTTTGAAAAAGAACTTAATTGAACACATCAACTTAGTTCTGATCGGTCCCGGTACATGGGTCAACACAAAATCATCGAGGGGCCTAGATATTGCTTCTAATCCAAGAAGGAACAGATAAACTTCGACTAATATGCTTGTTCTACTATTTGTTGAATCATACACAAAGGCACGTTTTATAACATCGAGTTACCATTGCGTTTTCGTACAACTAATGTATAACCAACTCATAGGCAACAAGTCATATTACCATCTCACGATCACTCAAGATAAATTCCATGAAGTGATACCAGTGAGCATGGGTTAAATCCAATACTCATAACTTATAAGCACTCTTGAGTGTTGTAGCAACACTTTGCAATGTCCACCATCTTAGACCTCTACAACCAACTACATGACAGTCTTGATACATATCTACTTGCAACATATGACCGATTGTGGAGAATTTGAATAATATTAAATACAAATATTCTGGAAGTCAAAACATGCAAAATGAAATGATAGTAAACGATTGACAAAAGATAGAAACACTTTACTCATAAATAAACAACAACTTTTATTCATCATCAAATGTCAAATACACTTTACACATTTCAAAGCTATCTAACTATTAAAACTAATATCATGCGCCTCGCATGCTGGAGATGCTTAACCCTACCCAGTCCCTTCGTGAGGGGATCTGTCGGGATCTCATCCGATGATACCCTCTTTGCCACGAGGAGTCCTTCTTCTATTTAATGATTGATGAAATGGTATTGTCTGTTGATGTGTCTGGATCTCCCGTGATCCCTTGGTTCCTTGGCTAAGGCAACTGCACTTTCACTATCACAGAAAATCTATATAAGCTCCTTTATAGCTGGTACAACTCCAAGGTCTCCAATGAAGTTCTTTACCCATATATCCTCCTTTGCTGCCTCACTTGCCGCTATATACTCTGATTCACAAGTTGAATCAGCCATTATCTCTTGCTTGGAATTTTTCCAAGAAATTGCTCCTCCATTTAAGGTAAAGACCCAAACTGACTGAGAGCGGAAATTATCCCTATCAGTCTGAAAGCTAGCATCACTGTACCCTACTACTCTCAGGTGCTCACCCCACCGAGGGTAAGGACCCAGTCCTTAGTCCTCTGCAGGTATTTGAGAATGTTCTTTACCGCAGTCTAGTGAGCCTTGCCATGTCACACCCCCAAACCAAGGATGGCGGAAACGTCTGGGGGTGGAGGACTTCATGTACAGTATCACAACAACGTGTATAATAGTGCTCAAAGTAAAAACAACCACCATATATATAATTGCAAAAGTTACACCAAAGTATATGTTTACATGTTTCAAAAGCAATTACATTATGATGACAAAATAATTTGTTGACGGTTTAGCGTCCCATCCTCAAAGCGATGAAGTTTTCCTGTTTCACTGATTTCCTGAGAATACAAGTAGTTTTAAAGAGTGTCAACACAAAGGTTGGTGAGTTCATAAGAGTTTTGTTTGAAGTAGAAACCGTTTTTCCTTGTAAAATCGATTTAGTTTGATTTCCAGAAAATCCAATATTTTCTTAGTTAAGTATGAATAGAAATAATCCTACATGATGCTGTAATGAACCCTAGAGTAATCCGTAGAGTTCCTCTATAATCGTCCAACATATAAAGTTATATAAGGCTTAACTTAGATAAAACGTTGAATATAGTGGGTCTGCCCTAGGTCCACAACCCAACGAGGAACAGGAGATGAGGTGGGCACCACCAATTCTAGGCCAATCAAGACTAAATTCTTATATGACTCAACATATACGCTCAGCGACTATAGTTGAAGTCTAACAATTTTAGAGGAAGTGTAGTTTTAATATCATAATAGCTTTGTATAGAGACCCGGCACTTTGTATTTGTACCCATTTTTGTATAGAGACCCGGTACTTTGTATTTGTACCCATAGAGATAAAAGGTGATTTTAAATCGACATAAAACTCATTTAGGTTTTAAAAATAAAATCCCGTAAACTTATGGATTGTTCCCTATGTGAGCCGTTATAATCATACTATGACTATGTGAACCTGCCACGACGTTCTCAGTGTCGCGAAAAATGAAATGACATTTGTCACCCGTAGACCTGCAGGTCCAACTGTAGCTAGCAGCAAGGTGTGGGGTGTCAATCCCAATATAGATCTATATACAAGTATCACGTTCTCCCTCAAGGAGATTCTGATTATAACTACCAGGAATTATATCCCGCACTCGGACGTACGGGGAGAGAGAGAGAGAGAGAGAGAGAGAGAGAAAAATAGAGAAACTCACAATATAGGATAACAAGTTTACGTGAAATGTGTGTGAATATAAATATTTCTTGTATGAATGTACCCTTCTTGTACGAGTGCGTAGAGTGATGTATCATAAACTATACCTATTATAGTTTATCTAAAATGTATGTACTATGTATGAACTCCTTTATGGAAAAGTATTAGTGTTGTGAATTTATTGAACCATAGCTTAATAAATTTACGTGAAATGTGTGCGAATAGAAATCTTTCTTGTATGAATGTACCCTTCTTGTACGAGTGCGTAGAGTGATGTATCCTAAACTATACCTATTATAGTTTATCTAAAATGTATGTACTATGTATGAACTCCTTTATGGAAAAGTATTAGTGTTGTGAATTTATTGAACCATAGCTTAATAAATTTACGTGAAATGTGTGCGAATAGAAATCTTTCTTGTATGAATGTACCCTTCTTGTACGAGTGCGTAGAGTGATGTATCATAAACTATACCTATTATAGTTTATCTAAAATGTATGTACTATGTATGAACTCCTTTATGGAAAAGTATTAGTGTTGTGAATTTATTGACTATACTTTTTATAGTTTAATAGCACGTGTTCCAAAATGAATGAATAATATTTAATATGAATGTTTTAGTTTCAGTTCATAATGATAAACTAGCAAGGAAACACATTCAAATATTAGAACTTATGATTATACACTTTGCTCAACATAATACAAAGTGTTATGATATTTACATGCTGTTGGCAAAATTTAGCAATTCTGCCCTGTTTTGGAAAAATCATAGAAAAATCATACGAAGTCGAAAACTAGATCCGTAATTTCTGAGAGTTCACAAAATGTGTCTAGTTTGCTCATAATTTTTATCACAATTTATAATGACCTCTAACTTGGGTGAATAAGTCCATAATCACAGACTGGTCCGGATTGTTGTTTGAAATGATAGGCAGTTTTGTAAAAATCACCATAAATTGTAGAAAAATCGTATGGAGATGTGCAAGTAGCCATTTTAAAGCTAAAAACTTGAACTATTTGCACCTTGTACAGTTTTGAAAACAAAAGTGTTTAAGATGCCCAAAACAGTCCGTGAATGGAGTTGAACTTTTCTGATGAAGGCTGTTAGAAAAATTTAGATATGTTCTTAGTGTTTTAACTTGTATTCCCCCCCTGAAAACTTGAGAAAACATGAAAATGTAGGGGTATGAACTCACCTTAAGTGATTCCAGTAGGTAAGTGTTGAAGAAGGAAAGTTTTCAACCCAAGAACACTTGAAGAATCACTTGAAGATTCGAAGATCTAACACAATTATGAGAGAGTTTGTCTAAGATATCCATGATTTGAGTGGAAATAAATGAGATAATCATAAAGAGAATGGATTATGCTTACCAAATGTGGAGGAAAAACTCAAGATCAGCCCTTGAATCTCGAATTTCTAGAGAGAGAAAGTGAGAGAGGAAAGAGTTTGATCTTCTTGTGAAATGAGAGCAAATGAGAGAAGTGAGGAGAGAGGATGAATAATCAGCCCTCAAAAACGTGGGGAGGAGGGATAATTGAGTGGAAAAGACATTGATGTGACCTAGGTAAGGTGGAGAGGTGTGGTTAGTCAAAGAGTGGGTGTGGGGTGGTTGCTTGTGACTTTGGATAAGGCAAAGTCAACACTCCACCTTTAATAATTCATCCATTTGATTTTTATTATTTAAATAATGATTTTCATCAAAATATGTTTAAATTATGAATATTTAGAGTTTATTATGTTAAAATATAATTTCTGGAGAAAATCCCGCTTTAAAATCACGAAAAACGGGCTTAAAATGTTAAAAATATCAAAAATGGGCTAAAAATGACACATGCGAATTTCTGGCCGAGGCTCGGCCTCTTATGCTGAACCGAGAGAGAGAGGGAGGCGGAAACCAAGAGAAGAAGAAGAGAGAAGGAAGGAGCCGAGAGGGGAGAAGGGAGAGGGTAGGAACCGAGAGGTGGGAGGGGACAGAGAAGCGCGCGAGACAGAGAGTGAGAAGGAGAACAGAGAGGCTAAGCGGAGCAGAGAGTGGGACGCGGACAGGGAGTGGGACGCGAACAGAGAGCGAGTAGCGAACAGAGAGCGAGACAGCGAACAGAGAGCGAGACAGCGAACAGAGCGTGTAGCGAACAGAGAGCGAGACAGCGAACAGAGCGTGGGACGGACCGAGAGGGACCGACCGCTCGGTTGTGAACAGTACTCTCGGTTCCGGTTCTTGCTTCTTGGGTTCGGTCTCGGTTCTCTTAGCCACCAGAGGCTCGGTTGGTGAATAGTAGCTTCGGTTCTCTTAGCCACCAGAGGCTCGGTTGGTGAATAGTAGCTTCGGTTCTCTTAGCCACCAGAGGCTCGGTTGGTCCTAAGAAGCCTCTCATTCCGGTTTCGGTTCCTAAAGCCTATTTTTCTCGTTTTCGCTCCGTTTTAAGCCGTTTTTGACCCGGTTAAGGGCCGGAATGACCCGACTGATTCCAAAAAGTTACGGGAAACTTTTGAGAGAGATTTGGGAGAGATTTCTCACACTTGGAGAGATTTGGGAGAGATTTGACATTCTTGGAGAGATTTCTCATACAAAGAGATATTTGAGAGAGATTTCACATACTTAGAGGGATTTGGGAGAGATTTGACATTCTTGGAGAGATTTCTCATACAGAGAGATATTTGGGAGAGATTTCACACACTTGGAGCGATTAGGGAGAGATTTGACATAGTCAGAGATAGAGTGAAAACGATTGAGAGGGGATCCATGTGTGACAATTGTGAGTGTCCGGCATCGCAATGCATGGTTCGTAAACCCTGTTAAGCCTTGTTTAAGGATCTTACACACTCCCGATGAGTATGCATCATTGTTTTATCAGTTTGGCTCGCCACGTAGTACAGTTTTTAGGTTAAAGAGATCTAGTTGTACGTACTTTTCGATTCATGTTTTCTTATTAGAGTAGCGACTTGTTTAGTAAATACTGAGCGTAAGTCCAAGCACACACGGGTTAGTGGAGCTGACCGGTTTGACTTGTTGACTTTATTTGACTTTGAATTGACCAGAATATGACGGTTGTCACATCATCCCCCCGTTAAAGGGAATTTCGTCCCGAAATTTGCACTTCGAATGGGGATCCAGGAATTTAGAGGAAAGATGGGGATGACTTTTCGTAGTACAAGAATTTGATTATGGCGAGGAATAACTCGCCCGATGTCACATGATTACTACTATGCATGCTTTAATCGATGCTAGATTTATCATATAAAGAATTTCGGGATTTAATAAAGAATTTCGGGATTTAAATGTCGATGTTAGAAACACGTACTGATATTTGCGGGCAGTTCCGGAGTGGTTTCTCCCTCGGTGATTGCAAACACCCTCCCACCACCACCAGCATCTCTTGTCCTTGGGCATTCCCTTTTAAAGTGTCCTGTTTCTCCACACTCGTAACAGGTTGGGCTTACTCTAGAGCCGGGTACCTGGTTGATAGGTCGTGCTGCTGCCTTACAGAAACGAGCAGTGTGCCCCTCTCTGTCGCAGTTTTTGCAATGCATCTTTCGGCAAGCCCCAGTGTGATGGAAGTTACACTTGTTGCATTTTGGAAGTGTTCCAGCGTATGGTTTCATGGGAGTTGGTGTGGTGAGGGTTGTGGCAGCATGAACAGCAAGGATCTGTTGCTTCCTAGCGAGGCCTTGGGTTGATTGGTCCTTCTTGTTGTCCCAAAACTTTCTTTCGTTGTTCCCTCCTCTTGCTTGGGTAAGGGTGGTTGTCATAGTGTCATGGTGGGCATGATGGTCAATGAGTTGTTGTGCTAACTCCTTGGCGCTGTCGAAGGTAGTTGGTCTTGAGGCGAGCACGCTATCTTGAATTTCGGGGGACAATCCCCAGAGGTAATGCTCCAAATTTTTGTCTTCCGGGGTGACCATAGCGGGACAAAGGAGTGCTAGATCACAAAATCGGTTGGTGTAAGTTGTAAGGTCGGAGCCTGCCATTCTGAGATTCCATAGTTCTTGCTCCAGCTTTTGCACTTCACCTCTTGGGCAATATTCCTTCAACATCATCTTCTTTAAGTCCTCCCAACTTAATGAGTTAGCCACTGCAAGCGTAAGCGACTTAACTTTGTCGTTCCACCAAGTGAGAGCTCTTCCGATGAAGGTGAATGTCGCGTACTTGACTTTGCTCGCTTCGGGGCAAGCACAAATCTCAAAGATTGCTTCGGTCCTCTCGAACCATTGAATTAATGCGAGGACACCCCCACTTCCATCGAAGGAATCGGGTTTGCCATTTGTGAAGTCCTTGTAAGTGCATTCCCTTGTGCGTCCTGCACTATTCCCGTGGTTAGGGTTTGTGGCTCCAGATCCAGCACCACCAGTGCTATTTGTGCCAATTTGTGACATTGCAGCTACCACGGCTGCTGTTACTGCAGCTTGGAACATTTCGGGATCAAACTGGGGAGGTGGCGTTGGAGGTGGTGGCGTTGTGCTGCCCGAAGGTCTGGGTCTTTTCCTTGGTGGCATCGTTCTGTCATGAGTTTGCAAAAAGGAAAACTGATCAGATGGTAAGTTCCTACTAGTAAAGACAAGTCAGTTGTTATAGAATTTGATTTTTCCTGCGTTATTCTTCGATTTAAGAATTCCTTATATATAATTCATAAAGGAAGTCCATATTAATGAACTTCACGAGTTAGTGGGTTTTGTGGTCTCTCTTAGATTTTTCGCGAGTGTGCTCAAGGCGATTGGTGCGGATCGTATGTATTCTTGTATTTGCATCAACCTCTGCGATACTATGGAGAGTTGTTCTACCCTGAATCTCGTTTCGGGCAACTCTATAGACTAGGATTGGAAAAAAAAAAAAAAAAAAATTATCTGCTGAGTTTCCTTCGTTTATGTTGTAGAAGCTTCGTTCTCTATTAAACGACATATGTTGGTCTTGTTCTCTGCTCCAGGTTTCCAAGCACTCTACCCAAGGAGGCGTCGGGCCTTGAAAGCCGGTCAAGGGTTGGGATTCGGAACAAGAGTCATCGGGGTTAAGTTCTCCACTTCAGGGTCGGGGTCAGAACCATCAGCATAGCCTTCAGCTTGGTGACCATCTACAGGGGTTGGGTAATCATTCTCTGGCTCCTCTCCGAGCCATTTGGTATTATCGTGGTTAGGGTAGTACGGGTCGTCGTGTGGATGGAAATCCAGCCATGATATCTTCGCGAGAAATGGGGATATAAGAAATAATTAAGCAAAAGTACTAATTGGCTAATTATACGATGATCTTTATCAGGTACTTCAACAAATTGTTTAGTGCATACTAATTATATGTATTCGGGACAGGATAGACCTTCGAATAAGCGACCCTAACTCTAAATCCCCAATCCAACGAGAACAGGAAGTAGAGCAAAGATCCACAGATTCTAAGTCTATGACGTCCTGGATACATAAAATTTTAATGTATCCACTAAGCAACTATTGACCTATTGATAAAGATCTATTTAGTTCTCGCAGATGTAATTTTAATAATGCCAAAATACCCCTATGGTATTCCATTGTGGTAGTGTTGGTAAGTTTTTAGACTTGTTGCCACATCACAACCATTCTTGGGCATATGCTAATCACTCCTCGGACCAGCATAGTTGATCAGGCTATGCTATTCCCAAGACTGATCATACATCCCCAGGCTTACCTGTGATATCCAACAATCATTACTTTTGTTTTGTCCTAAAATACTGCTGACCTTAGTATGTATGCATGCATGTATACTTTTAACAAGAGTTATTTATTCTTAAAGGTATAGTGGTTTTGAAATCTTAAAATCAGAGACCTTAGTCCCAATGCATTTATAGTTTGTATATCTTATGTGGTTCGATATACTTAGTTCACTATAAACAATGCTCTGATACCAATCTGTCACACCCCCAAACCAAGGATGGCGGAAACGTCTGGGGGTGGAGGACTTCATGTACAGTATCACAACAACGTGTATAATAGTGCTCAAAGTAAAAATAACCACCATATATATAATTGCAAAAGTTACACCAAAGTATATGTTTACATGTTTCAAAAGCAATTACATTATGATGACAAAATAATTTGTTGACGGTTTAGCGTCCCATCCTCAAAGCGATGAAGTTTTCCTGTTTCACTGATTTCCTGAGAATACAAGTAGTTTTAAAGAGTGTCAACACAAAGGTTGGTGAGTTCATAAGAGTTTTGTTTGAAGTAGAAACCGTTTTTCCTTGTAAAATCGATTTAGTTTGATTTCCAGAAAATCCAATATTTTCTTAGTTAAGTATGAATAGAAATAATCCTACATGATGCTGTAATGAACCCTAGAGTAATCCGTAGAGTTCCTCTATAATCGTCCAACATATAAAGTTATATAAGGCTTAACTTAGATAAAACGTTGAATATAGTGGGTCTGCCCTAGGTCCACAACCCAACGAGGAACAGGAGATGAGGCGGGCACCACCAATTCTAGGCCAATCAAGACTAAATTCTTATATGACTCAACATATACGCTCAGCGACTATAGTTGAAGTCTAACAATTTTAGAGGAAGTGTAGTTTTAATATCATAATAGCTTTGTATAGAGACCCGGCACTTTGTATTTGTACCCCTTTTTGTATAGAGACCCGGTACTTTGTATTTGTACCCATAGAGATAAAAGGTGATTTTAAATCGACATAAAACTCATTTAGGTTTTAAAAATAAAATCCCGTAAACTTATGGATTGTTCCCTATGTGAGCCGTTATAATCATACTATGACTATGTGAACCTGCCACGACGTTCTCAGTGTCGCGAAAAATGAAATGACATTTGTCACCCGTAGACCTGCAGGTCCAACTGTAGCTAGCAGCAAGGTGTGGGGTGTCAATCCCAATATAGATCTATATACAAGTATCACGTTCTCCCTCAAGGAGATTCTGATTATAACTACCAGGAATTATATCCCGCACTCGGACGTACGGGGAGAGAGAGAGAGAGAGAGAGAAAAATAGAGAAACTCACAATATAGGATAACAAGTTTACGTGAAATGTGTGTGAATATAAATATTTCTTGTATGAATGTACCCTTCTTGTACGAGTGCGTAGAGTGATGTATCATAAACTATACCTATTATAGTTTATCTAAAATGTATGTACTATGTATGGACTCCTTTATGGAAAAGTATTAGTGTTGTGAATTTATTGAACCATAGCTTAATAAATTTACGTGAAATGTGTGCGAATAGAAATCTTTCTTGTATGAATGTACCCTTCTTGTACGAGTGCGTAGAGTGATGTATCCTAAACTATACCTATTATAGTTTATCTAAAATGTATGTACTATGTATGAACTCCTTTATGGAAAAGTATTAGTGTTGTGAATTTATTGAACCATAGCTTAATAAATTTACGTGAAATGTGTGCGAATAGAAATCTTTCTTGTATGAATGTACCCTTCTTGTACGAGTGCGTAGAGTGATGTATCATAAACTATACCTATTATAGTTTATCTAAAATGTATGTACTATGTATGAACTCCTTTATGGAAAAGTATTAGTGTTGTGAATTTATTGACTATACTTTTTATAGTTTAATAGCACGTGTTCCAAAATGAATGAATAATATTTAATATGAATGTTTTAGTTTCAGTTCATAATGATAAACTAGTAAGGAAACACATTCAAATATTAGAACTTATGATTATACACTTTGCTCAACATAATACAAAGTGTTATGATATTTACATGCTGTTGGCAAAATTTAGCAATTCTGCCCTGTTTTGGAAAAATCATAGAAAAACCATACGAAGTCGAAAACTAGATCCGTAATTTCTGAGAGTTCACAAAATGTGTCTAGTTTGCTCATAATTTTTATCACAATTTATAATGACCTCTAACTTGGGTGAATAAGTCCATAATCACAGACTGGTCCGGATTGTTGTTTGAAATGATAGGCAGTTTTGTAAAAATCACCATAAATTGTAGAAAAATCGTATGGAGATGTGCAAGTAGCCATTTTAAAGCTAAAAACTTGAACTATTTGCACCTTGTACAGTTTTGAAAACAAAAGTGTTTAAGATGCCCAAAACAGTCCGTGAATGGAGTTGAACTTTTCTGATGAAGGCTGTTAGAAAAATTTAGATATGTTCTTAGTGTTTTAACTTGTATTCCCCCCCTGAAAACTTGAGAAAACATGAAAATGTAGGGGTATGAACTCACCTTAAGTGATTCCAGTAGGTAAGTGTTGAAGAAGGAAAGTGTTCAACCCAAGAACACTTGAAGAATCACTTGAAGATTCGAAGATCTAACACAATTATGAGAGAGTTTGTCTAAGATATCCATGATTTGAGTGGAAATAAATGAGATAATCATAAAGAGAATGGATTATGCTTACCAAATGTGGAGGAAAAACTCAAGATCAGCCCTTGAATCTCGAATTTCTAGAGAGAGAAAGTGAGAGAGGAAAGAGTTTGATCTTCTTGTGAAATGAGAGCAAATGAGAGAAGTGAGGAGAGAGGATGAATAATCAGCCCTCAAAAACGTGGGGAGGAGGGATAATTGAGTGGAAAAGACATTGATGTGACCTAGGTAAGGTGGAGAGGTGTGGTTAGTCAAAGAGTGGGTGTGGGGTGGTTGCTTGTGACTTTGGATAAGGCAAAGTCAACACTCCACCTTTAATAATTCATCCATTTGATTTTTATTATTTAAATAATGATTTTCATCAAAATATGTTTAAATTATGAATATTTAGAGTTTATTATGTTAAAATATAATTTCTGGAGAAAATCCCGCTTTAAAATCACGAAAAACGGGCTTAAAATGTTAAAAATATCAAAAATGGGCTAAAAATGACACATGCGAATTTCTGGCCGAGGCTCGGCCTCTTATGCTGAACCGAGAGAGAGAGGGAGGCGGAAACCAAGAGAAGAAGAAGAGAGAAGGAAGGAGCCGAGAGGGGAGAAGGGAGAGGGTAGGAACCGAGAGGTGGGAGGGGACAGAGAAGCGCGCGAGACAGAGAGTGAGAAGGAGAACAGAGAGGCTAAGCGGAGCAGAGAGTGGGACGCGGACAGGGAGTGGGACGCGAACAGAGAGCGAGTAGCGAACAGAGAGCGAGACAGCGAACAGAGAGCGAGACAGCGAACAGAGCGTGTAGCGAACAGAGAGCGAGACAGCGAACAGAGCGTGGGACGGACCGAGAGGGACCGACCGCTCGGTTGTGAACAGTACTCTCGGTTCCGGTTCTTGCTTCTTGGGTTCGGTCTCGGTTCTCTTAGCCACCAGAGGCTCGGTTGGTGAATAGTAGCTTCGGTTCTCTTAGCCACCAGAGGCTCGGTTGGTGAATAGTAGCTTCGGTTCTCTTAGCCACCAGAGGCTCGGTTGGTCCTAAGAAGCCTCTCATTCCGGTTTCGGTTCCTAAAGCCTATTTTTCTCGTTTTCGCTCCGTTTTAAGCCGTTTTTGACCCGGTTAAGGGCCGGAATGACCCGACTGATTCCAAAAAGTTACGGGAAACTTTTGAGAGAGATTTGGGAGAGATTTCTCACACTTGGAGAGATTTGGGAGAGATTTGACATTCTTGGAGAGATTTCTCATACAAAGAGATATTTGAGAGAGATTTCACATACTTAGAGGGATTTGGGAGAGATTTGACATTCTTGGAGAGATTTCTCATACAGAGAGATATTTGGGAGAGATTTCACACACTTGGAGCGATTAGGGAGAGATTTGACATAGTCAGAGATAGAGTGAAAACGATTGAGAGGGGATCCATGTGTGACAATTGTGAGTGTCCGGCATCGCAATGCATGGTTCGTAAACCCTGTTAAGCCTTGTTTAAGGATCTTACACACTCCCGATGAGTATGCATCATTGTTTTATCAGTTTGGCTCGCCACGTAGTACAGTTTTTAGGTTAAAGAGATCTAGTTGTACGTACTTTTCGATTCATGTTTTCTTATTAGAGTAGCGACTTGTTTAGTAAATACTGAGCGTAAGTCCAAGCACACACGGGTTAGTGGAGCTGACCGGTTTGACTTGTTGACTTTATTTGACTTTGAATTGACCAGAATATGACGGTTGTCACATCATCCCCCCGTTAAAGGGAATTTCGTCCCGAAATTTGCACTTCGAATGGGGATCCAGGAATTTAGAGGAAAGATGGGGATGACTTTTCGTAGTACAAGAATTTGATTATGGCGAGGAATAACTCGCCCGATGTCACATGATTACTACTATGCATGCTTTAATCGATGCTAGATTTATCATATAAAGAATTTCGGGATTTAATAAAGAATTTCGGGATTTAAATGTCGATGTTAGAAACACGTACTGATATTTGCGGGCAGTTCCGGAGTGGTTTCTCCCTCGGTGATTGCAAACACCCTCCCACCACCACCAGCATCTCTTGTCCTTGGGCATTCCCTTTTAAAGTGTCCTGTTTCTCCACACTCGTAACAGGTTGGGCTTACTCTAGAGCCGGGTACCTGGTTGATAGGTCGTGCTGCTGCCTTACAGAAACGAGCAGTGTGCCCCTCTCTGTCGCAGTTTTTGCAATGCATCTTTCGGCAAGCCCCAGTGTGATGGAAGTTACACTTGTTGCATTTTGGAAGTGTTCCAGCGTATGGTTTCATGGGAGTTGGTGTGGTGAGGGTTGTGGCAGCATGAAAAGCAAGGATCTGTTGCTTCCTAGCGAGGCCTTGGGTTGATTGGTCCTTCTTGTTGTCCCAAAACTTTCTTTCGTTGTTCCCTCCTCTTGCTTGGGTAAGGGTGGTTGTCATAGTGTCATGGTGGGCATGATGGTCAATGAGTTGTTGTGCTAACTCCTTGGCGCTGTCGAAGGTAGTTGGTCTTGAGGCGAGCACGCTATCTTGAATTTCGGGGGACAATCCCCAGAGGTAACGCTCCAAATTTTTGTCTTCCGGGGTGACCATAGCGGGACAAAGGAGTGCTAGATCACAAAATCGGTTGGTGTAAGTTGTAAGGTCGGAGCCTGCCATTCTGAGATTCCATAGTTCTTGCTCCAGCTTTTGCACTTCACCTCTTGGGCAATATTCCTTCAACATCATCTTCTTTAAGTCCTCCCAACTTAATGAGTTAGCCACTGCAAGCGTAAGCGACTTAACTTTGTCGTTCCACCAAGTGAGAGCTCTTCCGATGAAGGTGAATGTCGCGTACTTGACTTTGCTCGCTTCGGGGCAAGCACAAATCTCAAAGATTGCTTCGGTCCTCTCGAACCATTGAATTAATGCGAGGACACCCCCACCTTCACTAATCTTACTACCTTACTACCTCATGGCCTGTATTTTCTGTTCGATAACTAACACTAACTTCCTCCTATGACCCGGACGCTCCTTTTCCTAAATATCGAACACAACTGAGTCGTTGTCCAAACACTTATGTGGCTGAAACATAGTAGTCAATTGAAGGGTTTTGAGCATCTTAACACTCCTAAGGTGTACATGCAACCCTAGAAACCTTGGTTCTATGTTTGACTAAGATACATGAAAATTTGATTTTCCAAGGTTCTTAACCTGTCTAGCATAGCATGAAGAACTTTTAAACATAAATGCTAGAAGAAGAACATACCTTTTGTTGTTTGGATTCCTTGAGAACCTTATAAGCCTAGCACCTCAAGTGTGATGCCTGAAATGTCTCACACAGTACCACAACACTTGGAATAACCTTGAGAGTTCACTAACACCTCAAAATCGGCTAACCCTCTTTTTCTTGTACAAGTAGTACCAATTTTCTAGTCTAGGGGTCTTTATATAGTTGTGGCACAAGTAGGGTTACACCATGTAAACCCTAATTGTCATGGTTTTCCATATTCCATGATCCATGGGTTTGTAACCTCCATGGACTATTCATGGAGCACCTTATGCGTTTTAACCCAATCCATACAAACCATGGATCATAAGCCCACTATACAAGAATATATGATTTACACAATCAACCCTATATCTTTAATTAGTCTCTTTTTGATCACTTAATTAATTCCAAATTAATTCTTTGATCAATACTAATTAAATAATGTTATTAATATATTAGAACTTATAATATATTAATAATCCTTAAGTGTCCTTTCTCTCATTTAGTCTATCCAAATGTTGCAATGCCATGCAACCCAAATGGACCATGCTAATCGGGTCAAGTACATTCCAGAAATAGTTATGAACTTGGACACCTAATCCAACAGTCTCCCACTTGGATAATTCTAATAACTATAACTACAAGAATGACTGCAGGAACCGATCAACAATCGTAACTCTTTCAAGGTCTCGCGGAACTAAGATGATGATGATGATACTCCATTTAAGATAAGTGATCATATAATCCTCTGTTTTAGATATCATGCGGACAAATACATGGAACAATGTCTTACTTATTGTCCATCAGTTTGTTTCTCGATTTCTGATTTGTTTGAAAAAGAACTTAATTGAACACATCAACTTAGTTCTGATCGGTCCCGGTACATGGGTCAACACAAAATCATCGAGGGGCCTAGATATTGCTTCTAATCCAAGAAGGAACATATAAACTTCGACTAATATGCTTGTTCTACTATTTGTTGAATCATACACAAAGGCACGTTTTATAACATCGAGTTACCATTGCGTTTTCGTACAATTAATGTATAACCAACTCATAGGCAACAAGTCATATCTCTAGGTTTGAATACTTATATGATATTACCATCTCACGATCACTCGAGATAAATTCCATGAAGTGATACCAGTGAGCATGGGTTGAATCCAATACTCATAACTTATAAGCACTCTTGAGTGTTGTAGCAACACTTTGCAATGTCCAACATCTAAGACCTCTACAACCGACTACATGACAGTCTTGATACATATCTACTTGCAACATATGACCGATTGTGGAGAATTTGAATAATATTAAATACAAATATTCTGGAAGTCAAAACATGCAAAATGAAACGATAGTAAACGATTGACAAAAGATAGCAACACTTTACTCATAAATAAACAACAACTTTTATTCATCATCAAATGTCAAATACACTTTACACATTTCAAAGCTATCTAACTACTAAAACTAATATCATGCGCCTCGCATGCTGGAGATGCTTAACCCTACCCAGTCCCTTCGTGAGGGGATCTGTTGGGTTCTCATCCGATGATACCCTCTTTGCCACGAGGAGTCCTTCTTCTATTTAATGACTGATGAAATGGTATTGTCTGTCGATGTGTCTGGATCTCCCGTGATCCCTTGGTTCCTTGGCTAAGGCAACTGCACTTTCACTATCACAGAAAATCTATATAGGCTCCTTTATAGCTGTTACAACTCCAAGGTCTCCAATGAAGTTCTTTACCCATATATCCTCCTTTGCGGCCTCACTTGCCGCTATATACTCTGATTCACAAGTTGAATCAGCCATTATCTCTTGCTTGGAACTTTTCCAAGAAATTGCTCCTCCGTTTAAGGTAAAGACCTAAACTGACTGAGAACGGAAATTATCCATATCAGTCTGAAAGCTAGCATCACTGTACCCTAGTACTCTCAGGTCCTCACACCACCGAGGGTAAGGACCCATTCCTTAGTCCTCCGCAGGTATTTGAGAATGTTCTTTACCGTAGTCTAGTGAGCCTTGCCAGGGTTCCCTTGATATCTGTTGACCATGCTCAATGCAAAGGCCAAATATGGATGAGTACAAGTCATAGCATATAATATCGAGCCTACAACGGAAGAAAACGATACTCGACTCATATCTGCTATCTCAGCCTCTGTACTCGGGCTCTGAGTCTTACTCAGTCTGGCGTTACTATGGATCGGTGTAATGCCTGTGTTTCTAGGCTTGCCATTTTTAGCAATTTAATGGTCTAGGTTAACCTTTGTAACCCGTTTTGAAATAATAAGATTGTATTATTTGAGTATTATGTGTTTTGTGCTTAATTGCTTAATTATGTGGTTTGATTAATTAAGAATAAAAATAAGCATCAAAATTTAAGTGTAAAATAAACTTGATATCTTTAGATAATGTTGTAGTAGTTGAAACAAGGTTTCCGAAGATATAAAGAATGCCGAAATCCGAGTTATAACGAGGAAGTTATGACCTGTCGAAGTTTCGCGACAGAACCGGCACGACACAGCGCGACGTAAAAAGTGAATTTATGTTAAAGCGATATTTAGCCTTAGTGATCTAAACGAGAATCGAAGATCTCGTTGTTAGTATCAAAGCGATAAAAAGTTAGGCGAGAACGGACGTCGGACGAAGAAGTTATGAATTTATAACGAAATTTTCTGTCCCGGCCTATTAAAAATAAATAATAAAAATAAATTCAAAATTAGCCGATGGAGTCTAAACGAAAGTTGTAGAACATAGTCTCACCTTTCCGTGGATATAAAGAACGTCGAAAACGGAGTTCGTATGAAGAAGATATGAATTTCCAAAGTTTATTAAATAATTTGTATTTATTTTTAAATCAAAATTCGGAAGCCTTATCCGAAGGCGAGTCATCGGTCCGATCCGACTTACGCGCCGCGTAAGTGAGTACGCCCCGCGTACTCCGAAAGTTTCGACATTGCAGCAAGTGGCTTCGGATACGTAAGCGATGACGTTTCTGAGGCACGTACGCCCCGCGTACGAGAGGCTTCCAGCCCCTATAAAAGGCATGCGAGGGCAGCTGGCCAATTTGCTAATTTCCTCTCGTTTTTGTGCTGAAGCTCTGCGGTTTTACCCCCGAAGCCATCCCGAAGCCCCGGTAATATTCCCGAGTCCCGAAGCGAGTCCCGAGATCCCGAAGATCCCGAGAAGTGCGGTTTCCGAGCCGAAGCTCTGCCCGCGAGAAGTTTGATTTTTGTGGAGATCTTCCAGATCTGCGGAGGATTACTACTTTTGCGAGTCGTAGTGCTGTCCGATCATCTTCTGATCAAGTGAGTGTATACTACCTTTCATAAACGCAATAATAATACAACTATGGTTTGAGTGTATTAAGTTTATCGTCGTTTATACGTGCGAAGGCGTTGTTACTTTCTCCTAACGTATAACTATAAAGTATTTTATACGAGATACATGTTATGTGTATATTTTGTTGTTATGTGTGTGATTGTATATTCACTTTCTTCTATCTTACAGATATGATTATTTCTATATGAAATACGTGTTATGTGTGTGTGCCTCATCTGTTATATGGAAAAGGTATTGATCAAGCATGCTATACAGGTTTTGAAAATATGTATAAAAATGTATGTTTTTATCTACTAATATGTTGGATAGAACATGGGTAGATAGTTGGTGTGTAATAAACAGATGAGAGGCCTCGTTGTTGTTTGATCCAGTCATCTAGCGGAATTTAGATGACGACCACGGGCTTTTCTAGATAGTCATGTGGAACGCTAGCAGGCTCATAACTTGTAGGTGTTAATGAACTTGGGTGTTCATTCGCTGTATTCCATCCCCCTCATGGTTGCCTTATTTGACTTATATTGCTGAGGAAACCCCGCAGCATGTGTTGTCACCCCGATGAAAATATTCTTAGATTAGGTCCCTTGTGTTAGTTATTTTAGGGACGTAAAGTGAGAATAACGGGAATGGGTAACTAGGTTATTGTTGGTTGATAATAATTAATTTAATTATTTATTGTGGGTCGAAAACCCTATATGCTCACCAGGCTCCCAAGCCTAACCCACTCAGTTTTATTTGTATTACAGGAAGTGGCGCAAGGGCGTAAGATGGATGAACCATCAAGTTGTTTTGTTTACAAGTCTGTATATGTAAATATTTGTTGAATGACTTGTAATGTTATCGTTTATGCTTGTTGGTCTGTATCGGAACATGACACCCCGGGTTTTGATTATATAATGAAAAATACATTTCTTTTATGAAATGCTTTGGTAAACATTGTTTTATCATGTTTTGTTTTGGGGAACAAATTCCGCAACTCTTTCAAATCAAAAGGATTTACTCTAAAAATATTTAAAAGCATAAATGAAAATCAGTCTCTTCTGGCCGAGATTTTGGGGATGTCACAGTTGGTATCAGAGCATTAGTTTAAGCGAACTAGGAATTTTTAGGATTTCTAGACTTAAACTTAGAATGCTAAGTGGAATTTTGAGATGTGTGTCTGTTATGTTTTAGACACGAGCACTAGTTTATTTTAGGAAAGTTGCCTAAAATGCTTTATGTGCTAAATGTTATATGTTGCCATATATGATATTATTTGTTCAGGTCTATGGTCTGTTGTCGACCGGATCTAGAAACTTTATGTGTGTAGGATTCTAAACGTAAGTCTACGATATTAGAACTAGCATGTAAACGTTTCGGAGTGATAAGGATGATTTGAATATCTATCGTGAATAAGGATCTAATTTCACCTTATTCGGTGTGTAGATCAAAAATGGTGAGAACAAGAAGTGGAGTTGGAAATGCTGATGAAAACAGGAATCAACCACCAGTGATTGAACAAAGACCTGCTGTAGCAGCAGCACCTGAGCCAATAACCATGGCTGGTGTGCAATTGATGATTCAGACGATGTTGGATCGTCAAATGAATGAAACTAGACGGTTGCTTCAACAAAATCGTGAAGAACTGTCAATTCGTGTGGAAGAGCCTGAATTAAATGAAGGGCACTCGGAAGGTGGAAACTTTAGTGGGTCTGTTGGTCAAGCCAACCCGCCGATAGTTAGGCAAGATAACCGCGATGGAAGGAATGATGGAATGGGATGTAAGTACAAGGAATTTTTGACTTGCAAACCATCGACCTTCAATGGAAAGGAGGATCCGATTGGGGTTATGGATTGGATCTCCGAAATGGAGCTAGCCTTCATGACGTGTGGCTGCAGAGGTAAGTTGCAAACTATCTATGCCGTGCGTCAATTATGAGGTGGAACCATTCATTGGTGGAACACTCTAGGGAAAACTTTGAGCCCTAATGAGCCACTGCAATTGTCATGGGCAGAGTTCTTGGTGCAATTGAAGCGCAAGTTCTGCTCGGCTCAAAATCTGTTGGAGTTGGAGAACAAGTTCCTGACATTGACTAAAGGCAGCATGTCAGTTGATGAATACACCAATAACTTCACCGATAAGATGGAGTTTGCCTTGCGTATCGTTCCAAACGAGCTGACGAAGGTGGATCGGTATGCAAAGGGACTTCCATGGGAGTACGAGGTGCCAGTACGTCAGGCACTTACTCTAGAGGCAGCTATCTGGGCTGCCAACAAGGTTGAGGTTGGTGAGAAGAGGAAGTTTGAGGGAACATCTGGTTCCGGTAAGAAAAGTAAATTTTCGAAATCTGATTCGAAAAGGTTTGGTGGGGGAAAAGGAGGAGAAGCGAAGTGGTGTGATAAGTGTAAGAAAAAGCACTTCGGGAAATGTAGCGAGGATGTAACTTTCTACAACTGTGGAAAGGTTGGACATTTTGCCAATGAATGTCCGAACAACCAAAGGATGTGTTTTGGGTGTAATGAAGAGGGGCACATTTTGAAAGACTGTCCGAAGAAGAAAGAGGCAGCTAAGCCCAACATTCCACCAAAGCCGAAGGCGAGAGCATTCCAGATGACACTGGAAGCTGCTAAGGATGAAGCTGATGTCGCTTCAGGTACCTTTCTCGTTAACAATTTGCCTGCCCAAATTTTATTTGATTCTGGAGCCAACTACTCCTTTATATCGCACGAATTTGGTAGAAAACTAGCTTTGCCTGTTGATAGACTAGATAATGCTTTATTAGTCGAAGTTGCTAGTGGCAAGTTTGTACCTGTTAGCCATCGTATGAAAAACATCTTAATCGACTTGAATGGGAATAAGTTCCGCAAAGAATTATTGCCCATTGAACTTAATGGTTTCGACATCATCTTGGGAATGGATTGGCTCAGCGCCAATGATGCCGAAATTTTATGCAAGAAGAAGATAGTTAAAGTAAACCCGCCTGGAAAAGATTCATTTATGGTGTATGGGGACAAACGCCGAGTGAATTCTGGAATCATTTCCCTAATGAAAGCCAGAAAGTGTTTGACCAAGGGATGTACATCATATTTAGCATTTGTGATTGATGCTAAGAAGGAGAAGAAGGTGATGCAGAGTATTCCTGTGGTGTGTGATTATCCGGAAGTATTTCCCGAAGATCTTCCTGGATTACCACCTGATAGACAAGTAGAGTTCAGAATATACTTGTTACCAGGAACCATGCCAATAGCAAAAGCACCTTATCGATTAGCACCGACGGAGATGAAGGAGCTAATGATGCAACTTCAGGAGTTGTTGGACAAAGGTTTCATTAGACCTAGTTCATCACCCTGGGGAGCTCCGGTGTTATTCGTGAAGAAGAAAGATGGAAGTATGAGAATGTGCATCGATTACAGAGAGCTGAACAAGGCAACAATAAAGAATAGATATCCGTTGCCAAGAATTGATGACCTGTTTGATCAATTGCAAGGTTCGAGCTATTTCTCGAAGATCGATCTTAGGTCAGGATATCATCAGCTGAAAGTAAGAGAGCAGGATATAGAGAAGACTGCATTCAGAACTAGATATGGACACTACGAGTTCTTGGTTATGTCGTTTGGACTAACCAATGCTCCGGCAGCATTCATGGATTTAATGAACAGGAAAGCGGTTTTGACATCCATGTGCCATATTTCATAATCATGAAATGCAGCAATGGTTAACATAACTCTAATAGACTTAATCTTCGCTACTGGTGAAAAGGTCTCACCATAATCAACTCCTGGAGTTTGAGAAAAACCTTTTGCAACCAGTCGTGCCTTATAAGTGTAAAAACCCTTAGCCAACTTTTCATTAAACTCTAATAGACTTAATCTTCGCTACTGGTGAAAAGGTCTCACCAGAACTAGATATGGACACTACTGACAAAACCCTCTGGCTGACTCATGTAAACATCCTTAGCCAACTTTTCATTAAGGAAAGCGGTTTTGACATCCATTTGCCATATTTCATAATCATGAAATGCAGCAATGGTTAACATAACTCTAATAGACTTAATCTTCGCTACTGGTGAAAAGGTCTCACCATAATCAACTCCCGGAGTTTGAGAAAAACCTTTTGCAACCAGTCATGCCTTATAAGTGTGTACCTTACCATCTATGCCGGTCTTCTTCTTGAAGATCCACTTTCACCCAACTATCTTACGACCTGGTACATTGTCAACCAAGTTCCAAACTTGATTGTCATACATGGATTGTATCTTGTTGTCCATAGCCTCTTTCCATTTAGCAACCTCAGGGCCTACCCTGGCTTTCGTGTAGCTGTTAGGTTCATCCAGAGTTACCAGTGTGCTATCATTGATAAGTGTATCACCTTCCGCAGTAATATAGAAACCATAGTAATGCTCAGGTGCATTCCTAACTCTCGTGGAATGTCTTAGAGGTACATACTCTTCTGTCGGATCAACAGGAGTTTCCTCCTCAAGTTGGTTTCTAGGGTTTGAGGTTCCTTCACCACTTGACTCTTGAAGTTCTTCAAGGCCAATTTTCCTCCCACTGTTTCCTTGGCTCATGAACTCTCTCTCACAAAATACTCCTCTCCTTGCTACAAAGACCACATTATCACTAGGTATGTAGAAGAGGTAACCAAAGGATCTCTGTGGGTAGCCGATGAAAATACACCTCTTACTTCGAGGTTCGAGCTTATCGTGAGAATTGCACCTAACAAAAACCTCACAACCCCAAATCTTGATGTGGTCCAGATTAGGAACTTTTCCGGTCCACATCTCATAAGGTGTTTTGAAAACCTTCTCTGTAGGGACTAGATTAAGGATATGGGCGGCAATCTCTAAGGCTAACCCCCAGAATGAGATTGGTAGCGAAGCTCGACTCATCATGGAACGAACCATTTCCATCAAGGTTCGATTGCGCCTCTCAACCACACCATTAAGCTGTGATGTCCTGGGAGGTGTCAATTGTGAGATAATCCCACATTCCTTAAGATAGTCAAGGAACTCTGTACTAAGATACTCACCACCTCGATCGGATCGAAGCATCTTAGTGTTCCTGCCCAATTGATTCTCCACTTCCTGTTTGAACTCTTTGAATCTTTCAAAGGTCTCTGACTTATGCTTGATTAAGTAGACATATCCATATCTACTAAAATCATCAGTAAAAGTCACATAGAAGCGATTAACATCTCTTGTGGCGGTTCTGAAGGGTCCACACACATCTGTATGTATGAGGTCCAACAAACCCTCACCCCTAGCACATGTACCAGTGAAGGGTGACTTTGTCATTTTCCCATGCAAAAAAGATTCACAACTATCATCTTATTTTAGGTCAAATGACTCCAAGACTCCATCCTTTTGGAGTTGGCCTATGCGTTTCTTGCTTACATGTCCAAGTCGACAATGCCATAATGATGTTTTATCCAAACTAGTGGAAGAATCAATACACAACACATTATTTCTTAGGTTATCTACAACCGACACAGTTTCATGCACACCATCACAAGGTAATGCTTTAAAATAAAGAACATTATTAAAGAAAGTATTAATACCACCACTTTCATTATCAAACGGAAAGGTAAAACCTTTTTTGTATAAACCATGAAAGGAAATAATATTTCTCGCCATTTCAGACGAGTAACAACACTTATTAAAATATAACACTAATCCACTACTTAGCAACAAAGAATAAACTCCAATCTTGGTGACAGGTGAAGCTTTCCTATTCCTCGTGATCAAGTTTATCTTCCCATACTCCACATTCTCACTTCTTCTTAGTCCCTGCAAATCAGTACATATGTGAATACCACAACATGTATCAAGGACCCAAGAATTAAAATGGGGTGAATTATTAGACAATAAAGTGTATACACCTGCATGGTTGGGTTTCACTTTCCCATCCTTCACATCCTGCTGGTACTTTGGGCAGTTTCGCTTCCAGTGCGACTTTTCATGGCAATAGAAGCATTCAGCCTCTTTAGGGTTAGCAGAAGGAGTAACGAAACCTTTCTTGGTTCCACTTGAAGAGGAGCCATCAAGGGACTTTCCTTTGGAACCCTTCGAAGTGCTCTTCCTTTTCTTTCCTTTGCCTTGCCCGATTGCCAAGACAGGGGCCACGGTTGGAGTAGGAGTGGTAACAACCGATTTACTCTTAAGACCAATTTATGCGGTCTTCAAGAGTCCTTGAAGTTTGTTGAGTGTAACTTCCTCCTTGTTCATGTGGTATGTCATACGGAATTGATCATAACACGAAGGTAAGGAGTGCAAAATGATGTCAATTGGCAACTCCTCGGGGAAGTTCACATTCAGTTTCAGCAAACAGTCCACATACCTTTGCATTTTTTGCATGTCGCCCGTGATGGGTTCACCATCCTTCATCCGGGTTGTTATCATAGAGGATATGATTTCAAATTTCTCTTGACGAGCACTCTGATGGTAGCGGTCCATCAAATCCTGGTGCATCTCAAAAGGATAGTAGTCCTCATGCATAGGACTTTTGGAGCTCGGCTGTCATTGTGGCTAACATGATACATGCCACTTTTGTAGAATCTTTCTCATGTGCCTAGTATTCAGCGATCTCCTCAGGAGTAGCAGATGAATCAAGTTCCTTAAGCGCCTTGTCGAGGACATATTCCTTATCCTCATATTGAGTGACCATCATGTTGTTCCTGATCCAATCCATAAAGTTGGATCCATCAAAGATGACTCTCCCACAAAGTTTCATGAGAGAGAAGGAGCTGGTAGGGTTTGAGCCAGAAGCATCATTGTTGGAAGACATCTGAAAAGAAGAAAGACAAGTTTAGATTAGATATAAAAATAGTCCTTAATAAGACACCCAAATGTAATATTAAGGCTAAGACCCAACACAATATTTTATAACTTAGAAGAGGAATGTCGTAATCCAAGCTATAAAATATTTGAAGGTAGGTGAATGACTATTCACCAATTTCCACCATGAAAAAGGAAATAAATTATTAGGCTTTAATTGGTTTTGAAACTCCTAGATTCGTTGAGATTCATTGAACTTTTCAATGGCATGTTTCAATCTTGAGTGTGCCCTTCAGGTTTTGTGACTGGGATGCAGAGGATCACAAAGCAAGGTGTGAAGTAACCATGCAAATTACTTGGTACCCTTAATGTTTATCACTCAATCAATGTGCCGGTTAACCACACGCACTCCACCGACCTATGATAAACCTTTAGCCACCCTTCGCCTACCTTGTTAAGTCTAGGTTAGTGTGTCGGTTAACCACACACGCTCCACTAATGACTTAAACAAAGTGTAAAGTGTAATTTCATGGGTTAGCACCTTATTCACATTTTTCTAAAGTAACTAAGATTGGGAATTTATAAAAAAAAAATTATTTACTTTACATTCATCATACTTCTAATGAAGATTTAAAGTCCTTTTCCTCCCCATTTGGCTAATGACCCTCCACCGGTCAAGGAAGCGGTGGGTGAGAGTGGACACCCATTAAGCTGCCCTTTTATATATATATATATATATATATATATATATATATATATATATATATATTATTAAACTTATAATATTATAAAGTATAAGGGTTGAACTTTAACGTTTAAAATTCTAAGGGTTGGAACTAAAGTTTTTAAAGTGACTTTACATGTTCCAAAATGTGAGGGCAAGTTTTGTAACTTTCAAAGATTTTCATCTTTCATAACTTATGAGTTAATGGTTTATTAAAATGAGAGACTTTTCATTTTATGTAACATATGTGTTGCATAATGGACTTTAAAAGACTGACTTTTGGTAATCCATAACCTGAAAATAAGGGTTTTCCTTTATCGCATCTACTCGTCGATTTTGAGCCTTCCAACTCGTTGATTAGACACTAAGTCCCGCGTCTAATATCTATCTCTACTCGTTGAGTTGGGCTCCCCAACTCGTCAAGTCCCAGTGCAAAAACATAAATACTTGGAAAATAACTAATACCAGGAACAAGCGTTACAAATCTCCCCCACTTGAACTAGACTTCATCCCCAAAGCCTGCTGATGCAAAGGTCTGGATAATGCTTCCTCATCTTATACTCTCACTACTGCTCACGCGCCACGCCCGCAACTTGCATTACCTACTATAACCCGACTGATGTTTCCCACTGCACCTTCACTAATCTTACTACCTTACTACCTCATGGCCTGCATTTCCTGTTCGATAACTAACATTAACGTCCTCCTATGATATGGATGCTCCTTTGCCTGAATATCGAACACAACTAAGTTGTTGTCCAAACACTTTTGTGGCTGAAACATAGTAGGTAATTGAAGGGTTTTGAGCATTCTAACACTCCTAAGGTGTACATGCAACCCTAGAAACCTTGGATCTATGTTTGACTAAGATACATGCAAATTTGATTTTCCAAGGTTCTTAACCTATCTAACATAGCATGAAGAACTTTTAAACATAAATGCTAGAAGAAGAACGTACCTTTTGTTGTTTGGATTCCTTGAGAGTCTTGTGAGCCTAGCACCTCAAGTATGATGCCTCAAATGTCTCACACAACACCACAACACTTGTAATAACCTTGAGAGAAGTTCACTAACACCTCAAAATCGGCTAGTTCTCTTTTTCTTATACACGTAGTACCAATTTTTACTCTCTGCATTGCTAATTTTTACTCTCTTGATTAAATGTTATTTTTATCATGAATGGTTTTGAGAACAATTTGTTATATGAATTATTGTTTTAAAAATGAAAAATTTACCTTAGATTTTTGGGACGTTAAAGTTAAGGACAAAACACGTAATTTTAACTAAATCATAATGACGATTTTAGTAATTTACTCATTATTTTATCCAACACAATATACAACATAAGGGTAATATGGTCTTTTTTCATTATTCACCACAGTCACTGAATGATATAATCAAACAACATAGTTTCAATGGGATATGTACTCAGTCAGAAGTTCTAACTTAGTCAACATTAAACTCAGTCAACAACAATCAAATAACCTTTTTGAGAATACAAAACAACGAAATATTGCCATCCAAACAACATTATTACCATTCATAGCTATCAAACAACCTTTTTGAGAATCACATATGTTTTCTATTTTAGATAGGATATCAACCTCTTGATAATACCTTACTCGAATTCCAAAATTTAACACACACGTACCTTAACTTACCCTCCTATTCCACATTCCACGACGGTATGTACATGACTCATGGAGTCGACTCAGTGTAATAAACTATGAATCATCCACTCACATCACATGATAAAACTAATATGCACCACAAAATAAAATTGATGTTCGCCACAACATAAAGTTGTTATTCAATGCCTCCGAGGATTCTTAACCAATAGTATTTCACATACCATCAACCATAGCTTCTGGTTATTACTACCTACTTACACAACAACTAACACTCGTCAAGGGTAGACTACGATTACTCTCATCATCTATCGACTCTTGGGATACGATAATGAATAGCGATCCTGACAATTTCTAACCGACACCTTTGCTTTTAATCGTCCTTATAACATCGTTCTTGTAAATCAACATTACCACAATACCCTTGATAGATAAAAAGTGGGCAATTGAACTCCACTCGAGGTAGACCCAATGACATTATTGTGTCCAAAGTAAACATCTAGTACGTCTAAGTGGTTGTTATACAATCTTAGTTGTGTTAATATATAATGACTTTAAGATACACTTGTTACTTTGATGAATGTTTATTTAGATTCTAATTTATATTTATTTACCGAAATTTATAGTTGCTATTCTTATCCAATCCACGATGTTACATTAAGAGAGGTGATCATATACTAAAATATTAGATGGGAAAGCGTAGAAATCGTAATTATATACATATGGAGCTTAAGGTGACAATAAAACATCAAACCAAGGTGAGTTGCATGTTCGATTTTGCAGAATCTATGATATACATGAATGCTAAATGTTCAAGGTCTGCATAGTATCGTATCATGAACCGTTTAACATCCAAGTTCTATTAAATCGGTAAGAGGATTAAACTTTAAAACAAAAAAGCTATCTACTGCAGTATGATGAGAAAATTGGGATTTCATTACCAATACATTCATACATAATAAGATTAAAGAAGGCACTCGATGTGTTATCTATAATAAGATCAAAGAAGACTCGTCATATGTTATGAACCACAATACAACATTCTGAAAAACTTTCCCTTCCATTTATTCTCCCATCCGAATTATACATCGAAGACCTTCACCTTTAAGCATCAAATCAAAAGCCTTATTGATCTCAGAAAAAGGCACTTCATGTGTTATGAACTTCTCCAACTCAAGTTCCTGCACAAAATCATATCAACCAAACACTAGTTAGATTTCAATTCATCATTCTATTATAATTCAACTTTGAAGCTATAAAACGGGTTACCTTATTCATATACTTTTCAACCACAGAAGGAATATCTGATCGAGGTTTATAGTTTCCAAAAAAGGTTCCCTTCAGAGTCCTTTCGTTCAACAGATTCAATGGACTTGTCTTGAAAACAGCATCTTTATGTGGAACACCCACAAGAACAGCAACACCCCAACCCTGTAAAATTTTCAATGTTTGTTATTGTGTAATTAAACATGAATCATTAATTCATTATATGAGTGAGAGATGAATTGATTAAATTCATACATCATGAACACATTCGAAGGCAGATATCATAGCATCAATATGACCCGTGCATTCAACACTCCTGTCAACTCCTCCATTTGTCATCTCTGCAATCACTTCTTGTACTGGTTTCGTGTGATCTTTTGGGTTCACAAACTCTGTCACCCCAAATTTCTTTGCTGTTGAAGCCAAAAAAATTTACATTAGATTCATCAATCATATCATATGTCTAGTTTTTATTTACAATTTCATGCAGCAAAATCTTACCAAGCTCAAATCTGTTGGCATTGAGATCAACTCCAATGATCCTTGAAGCCCCTGAAATTCTTGCACCTTCAGCAGCCTGATCACAAACAAGAATCATTAGCTTTTTATTTTTTGGCCATGAATGAGCCTTTTTTGAGAAAGTTAAAAGTTCCATAAAACTCACAGCAAGCCCCACAGCTCCTAATCCAAAAATGGCGACTGATGAGCCTTTTTTAGGTTTTGCAACGTTAAGAGTAGCACCAAGACCTGAAGACACGAAGATTATTTAGGTTAAGAAAATACCCATTAGAATTGTAATCGGAGAATGTTGATTATAATTTGTTTTTCTACCTGTTGAGATCCCACAACTGAGGACACAGACTTTGTCAAGAGGAGCAAGAGGGTTGATTTTGGCAAGACAGCCGACATGAACGACTGTGTATTCACTGAAAGTTGAAGTTCCGACGAAATGGAAAATGGGTTTTCCGTTTATGGAAAATCGAGATTTTTGATCGTGAATCATGACTCCTCTATCGGTGTTGATTCTCAAAAGGTCACACATGTTGCTCTCTTCCGACTTACAGTGAGCACATTCTTTGCATTCTCCGGTGAAAACAGGGAGAACATGATCTCCGGGCTGAAGATCAGTCACTCCTTCCCCAACACTCTCCACGACCCTGTTCACGTCACTTAAATTGATCAGATTTTTTATCCGATTACAAACCCTTTTCTATTTAATACAAGAATAAAACTTACCCTCCAGCTTCATGTCCTAAAATTCGGGGAAACACGGGATTCTGACCCTGAAAAGTTCATAGGAAGGAAACGAAGATTCAGGATTTGAGTTTTTGACAGAGATTTAAGTAAAAGGGCCAGTAGATTGGTTACCTTGGCTTCCCAAAAGTAAACATCGGTGTGGCACAGGGAGGTGAACAGGATTTTGATTCGAACTTCCATTTTTTCGGGTGGCGCCACCTCCACTTCTTCAATCACTAGTGGCTTTCCGGCTTCCCATGCTACCGCCGCTGTCACATTTACACTCATCATCAAGCACCGTACCAAACTTTTTCTTCTTGATAGGGAAATCACAAAAGAAAAATGAAATGCTTACCTTTGCATCGAATCACCTGGTTAGTGCTCGACATTTAATCTTCTTGTTATCTGATCGCTGAAACAGAGAATTAAGTTTGCTAATTGCTTGATATGAAGGAATAATCTGAAAATTTGTGTATTTATAGGTCGAGGGAGTGAATATACCAAAACTGTAAACCGACCACCAGGTTTTGATTTGCCGGGTTTCCATCGATCAAGACGTTGACAAGTTAAAACCACCGTTTAACGAAAACAAGAAACCATAAAGCGCCACTGATGCGTGGTTTTCTTCTAAACAATACATAAATTGGGTCCACAGATATGTCTAAAAGTCAAAAAGACCCCAACAAAAGGAGGTTAAAACTTTGGCAAATTACACCCTGAGGTTTTGGATAATTTGTTTGTTTGATCTTAATTTTTTTAACTCGTACTTATTATTCAGTTTTTCTTTAAGTTTATACCTAACATATCTTAATATATTTACTTTTTACAATTTTATTAATATTTTTAGTTACTACTTCAATTATCAAAACAACAACCTTATCTAACATCATCATCTCATCTTTCTTATTCAATGACCTAACCACCACCACAGTGTTGTCATCACCAGCTACTACTAACAACCACAGGTCACCACTTGCATCAAATCAATCATGAAATCAAACAAATCAAAACCAAAACCTAAACTCAAAGCTAAAAACCCAATCAAAATAAAATAAAAATCATAACTCAAAACTAAAAATCGTACCTTATAATCAAATCAGAAGAATGAATGCAAGTTGTGGAAGATACAATTATACAATATTTCATTATTATTAACTTTGAAATAATAATTTTATACTAATTAGATATTAAACGTTGTATATGTTTTGAACATATGATAAGGTAGACACATATATACAAGTGCTACCTTATCATTAAATGTTATTCAACATGTTATTCATTTAAACATTTTTTCATGATTTTCCTTTCTTTTTGCTGATAAATAATAATATTCTTCTTCACAGACTTTCTAAGAAGTAGACCAGTCAATGGGGCGGGTTTGAAACGAATCATCATTGATCCAAACATTTTTAAAAAATTTAAAAATATGACCCGCCCCACTCCAATAATAACCCTCACGATTTTGAATAATCGAATTCATATCCGTATCTACCGAATCAACGAATATCTAACCCATTAACCCGACCATTTTATAATATTAAATTTCACAATTTTGATGCATGTCACGAAGTAATATTTATCAAAAAATATAAAATATCTACGTAAACAAATATACATTACTTAATACTCAAAATCCAATACAATAAAATTTTCATTTTATTTAGACATAGACTTACATACTTTTTTGTTATATATATATATATATATATATATATATATATATATATATATATATATATATATATATATATATATATATATATATATATATATATATATGAGACGGATTATAAGTGGAGGGAATCGATAATGATCCATATCCAACCCATTTAATAAAAGGATAAATGGGTATGGGTTGTAAACCGATAAACGAATCAAAAATTACAATCAAAACCCGTAAAGTTCTTACATGTTTGGAGCGAATCAGGGTTAAAACCCGCTCCATGGACAGATCTACCAAAAAGTTAAGAGGTAGAGTAAAATGAAAACGAGTCGAATGAGAGAAATGGCCATGGAATGAAGGTTTGAATTAGAAGATATATGTTTCAATACTCATATTAAACCTGATCTTAGTAGAATTATTGATAAATCCAATGCAATGATTGATTATGGTAAGTGGTATATAATTTTGGTGGATCCTAGTGAACTTTTGGCGAGCATTGAAGGACATATTGGTAAAGTAAAGGTTGAAGCTGTGAGTCAAAAGGAAATCATGGACAAAATAGAAGGGTGCCTTTCTGCTTGTGAAGAGGAAAATTAGAATGAAAATTATAATCTAGTAATGGTCCTTGCCTTTTTATATTGTTATATGAGTTTTAAGTATAAAATTTGAAAAATAAAACAACATATGAATTTTTATGACGTTCTAGCTTTATTAAAACAAAACCCATATGTAAGATTTTTATTATGTTTTTGTATTTTGTATGATAATTTATATTTGGATTTTGTAAGACAAATTGTATTTGAGATTTAAATGATGTATGTTTAATTTGGATTTCGTATGATAATTTGTATTTGGAATTAAAATGATGCATGTTTAGTTTATATTTTATATGAGAGTTTGTATTTTTATTATTCTTTTAGAGTAAATTCCTTATGGTTTCTAGTTAGAATTATGCGTTTCGTTCCTAACTTTGTTCTTTGCACTCATACAATCCTTTTGGTTTGGTTGTATTATGTTTTTCACCCCTGATAGATATAAAATGACCTTATTGCCATTATATATATATATATATATATATATATATATATATATATATATATATATATATATATTTGTTTTTAGAATTGTTTTCATTACATTTTAACTATTTATAAGTTATAGAAAAAGTAAAAAAGGGGTATATCCCACCCCCACCCTATACTGCTATACATACATCTTCTTCGTCTCTTCCCTTGTTTGATTTTATTCTCATCGGAGCTCCACCACCAAAAAAAAATATGTTGCCCATCCGATAGCCCATCACTACCCCTTTGCCACCCATAATATGGGCATCCATTTCTCTCATGAAATACACTTCTCTGCAGATCGCCACCATTACCATTGACTACCCACGGATGCTCAAATCTGCAAACAAATGTAGGATTTTTCGTCTCATACTGGAATATGATATGTCTCCTGGTGAAATCGATTCAATCCACAACTGTGGTTGTTGGCCAACCTGACCCGTCTTGTGGGTTCTCACCCATAAATACAAACCCTCTTGTAACGACCTAAAAATTTAGGGTAAAAGTTTCATTTTCATTTTAATCAAAACACCGATACCATTTAACCCAAACATTTCTACTTTAAAAATATTTATCAGAGTTCATCTCAAAATCTCACATTGTGGAAAACACATGTGTGTGCGCTACGATCCAAGCGGGCCCTTCCTTTCCAAAATGATGATACCTGAAATCATAAACAAAATTTTAAGCATGAAGCTTAGTGAGTTCTCCAGAGCATACCTCACACAATCCACATAATCACATAATCCATATTAGCTATATAAGCTACATAACCATATAAGCTATGCTTACAACATATAGGGATGCCATGGAAGCACTCCAAGGTCTTACACCTAGTGTTACTGGAACCGCCATGTTGTCTTAACTACCTTCCATGGGAACCCCCACATGGTCTTCCTGCCATGGGAACCACCACATGGTCTTTATTACCAAGAAATTTCATGCAAGCTAAACATTCAAATATACTAGCATGCCATGGAAACCTTCTGAAGTCTTACACCAATGCCATGGGAACCCCCCACATGGTCTCAATCTACTACCACGGGAACCCCTGGGGTCTTCCATGCAAGAGTCATACCAACATGATGCATAATCAATTAACAATCCATGTATCATAAAATGTGTCGGTCTTGGTGCCTTAGATCCATTGGTATGCTGAAAAGACTCACCTCGAATGCAGAATCTTCCCGAATGAAATCTTTAGTTGTTGCCCCGCCAGCTTCCCAAGCCGCCACTTCTAATCAATATACACAATTAGCAATTGGGTTCCATACTATAACCCTCAATCTATACATGGGGTAAAATAACCATTCTACCCCTGGCCCAATATGATCCAAAATTAAGGCCCAAACCCAAACAAAAACCTAACACTATAAGGTCAATAATCCATCAATGGGCCTAACTCGAGAAGACCCACTACCAAAAAGGCCTAAGATGCTGAATGGTCAACCCTAGTCAAATCGTGGTCAAAGTCAACAGTCAACAGTCAAGGTCAATAGTCCATGTTGACCCAACTTGTCGAGTGCATCTAGCAACTCATCGAGTTCCTTTAGTTGTTCAGAAAACCTGGGAAAAACATAACCAAATCGTCGAGTTATCTTACCAACTCGTCGAGTTCACTTGGTATACCGAAAACGGAATACCCAATCCAATTCGTCGAGTTGCCAGGGAAACTCGTTGAGTTTTCCCCCTGTGTTAACATATTGAGCCCTTTTAGTCGAATCTAAAGCCCCAAACTACATATCCAGTCCCTTAGGACCGAAATATCACATAAAGTTGCTAACTTTACGTGCATGTAAGGCCTCAAGAGGCTAAAACACTAAAACTAAGCTTAATAGAAGGTTTAGGGCATGAAGGATGGCCAAATCTTGATAAAGCTTGAATCTTTGGGCCCAAGGAGGTCTAAGGTGTCTAGATCAGAAGTCACAACTTCAAATCATGCTCGACTCCGAAAATGGTTCCAAATTGGGCTAAAAATGCACTAAACTTACATGGGAGAAGATCTAAGAAACAATAAGTTAAGGTAAAGACTTTTTACCTCGAAATGGTTGCTAACACAGGGTAGATGTCGGATCTATATCCCCCTCCTCACTTAAATCTCTTCAATCTTCAAGTTTCCTTCCAAAGAGCACAAGATTCAATTTCCAAAGCTCACACACACACACACACACACACTCAAAAAGGCACTAAATCACAGCTAGGGTTTTTCTCTAGACAGTAAGGATGATGAAGGAGGCCACAAATGATCCATATGTTCTTTTAAAGGGTAAAAAACCCTGAAAATTAGGGTTTTCCTTTACAACATCTACTCGTCGATTTGGAGCCTTCCAACTCGTCTAGTAGACACTAAGACCCGCATCTAATATCTATCTCTACTTGTTGAGTTGGGCTCCTCAACTCATCAAGTCCCAGTGCTAAACCATAAATATTTGAAAAATAACTGATATCAGGAACAAGCGTTACAAATCTCCCCCAATTGCATTAAACTTCGTCCCCGAAGTCTGCTGATGCAAAGGTCTGGATAATGCTTCCTCATCTCATACTCCCGCTGCTGCTCACGCGCCATGCCCACGACTTCCATTACCTATTACAACCCGACTGATGTTTCCCACTGCACCTTCACTAATCTTACTACCTTACTACCTCATGGCCTGTATTTTCTGTTCGATAACTAACACTAACTTCCTCCTATGACCCGGACACTCCTTTTCCTAAATATCGAACACAACTGAGTCATTGTCCAAACACTTCTGTGGCTGAAACATAGTAGTCAATTGAAGGGTTTTGAGCATCTTAACACTCCTAAGGTGTACATGCAACCCTAGAAACCTTGGTTCTATGTTTGACTAAGATACATGCAAATTTGATTTTCCAAGGTTCTTAACCTGTCTAGCATAGCATGAAGAACTTTTAAACATAAATGCTAGAAGAAGAACATACCTTTTGTTGTTTGGATTCCTTGAGAACCTTATAAGCCTAGCACCTCAAGTGTGATGCCTGAAATGTCTCACACAGTACCACAACACTTGGAATAACCTTGAGAGTTCACTAACACCTCAAAATCGGCTAACCCTCTTTTTCTTGTACAAGTAGTACCAATTTTCTAGTCTAGGGGTCTTTATATAGTTGTGGCACAAGTAGGGTTACACCATGTAAACCCTAATTGTCATGGTTTTCCATATTCCATGATCCATGGGTTTGTAACCTCCATGGACTATTCATGGAGCACCTTATGCGTTTTAACCCAATCCATACAAACCATGGATCATAAGCCCACTATACAAGAATAGATGATTTACACAATCAACCCTATATCTTTAATTAGTCTCTTTTTGATCACTTAATTAATTCCAAATTAATTCTTTGATCAATACTAATTAAATAATGTTATTAATATATTAGAACTTATAATATATTAATAATCCTTAAGTGTCCTTTCTCTCATTTAGTCTATCCAAATGTTGCAATGCCATGCAACCCAAATGGACCATGCTAATCGGGTCAAGTACATTCCAGAAATAGTTATGAACTTGGACACCTAATCCAACAGTCTCCCACTTGGATAATTCTAATAACTATAACTACAAGAATGACTTCAGGAACCGATCAACAATCGTAACTCTTTCAAGGTCTCGCGGAACTAAGATGATGATGATGATACTCCATTTAAGATAAGTGATCATATAATCCTCTGTTTTAGATATCATGCGGACAAATACATGGAACAATGTCTTACTTATTGTCCATCAGTTTGTTTCTCGACTTCTGATTTGTTTGAAAAAGAACTTTATTGAACACATCAACTTAGTTCTGATCGGTCCCGGTACATGGGTCAACACAAAATCATAGAGGGGCCTAGATATTGCTTCTAATCCAAGAAGGAACAGATAAACTTCGACTAATATGCTTGTTCTACTATTTGTTGAATCATACACAAAGGCACGTTTTATAACATCGAGTTACCATTGCGTTTTCGTACAATTAATGTATAACCAACTCATAGGCAACAAGTCATATCTCTAGGTTTGAATACTTATATGATATTACCATCTCACGATCACTCGAGATAAATTCCATGAAGTGATACCAGTGAGCATGGGTTGAATCCAATACTCATAACTTATAAGCACTCTTGAGTGTTGTAGCAACACTTTGCAATGTCCAACATCTTAGACCTCTACAACCGACTACATGATAGTCTTGATACATATCTACTTGCAACATATGACCGATTTTGGAGAATTTGAATAATATTAAATACAAATATTCTGGAAGTCAAAACATGCAAAATGAAACGATAGTAAACGATTGACAAAAGATAGCAACACTTTACTCATAAATAAACAACAACTTTTATTCATCATCAAATGTCAAATACACTTTACACATTTCAAAGCTATCTAACTACTAAAACTAATATCATGCGCCTCGCATGCTGGAGATGCTTAACCCTACCCAGTCCCTTCGTGAGGGGATCTGTCGGGTTCTCATCCGATGATACCCTCTTTGCCACGAGGAGTCCTTCTTCTATTTAATGACTGATGAAATGGTATTGTCTGTCGATGTGTCTGGATCTCATGTGATCCCTTGGTTCCTTGGCTAAGGCAACTGCACTTTCACTATCACAGAAAATCTATATAGGCTCCTTTATAGCTGGTACAACTCCAAGGTCTCCAATGAAGTTCTTTACCCATATATCTTCCTTTGCTGCCTCACTTGCCGCTATATACTCTGATTCACAAGTTGAATCAGCCATTATCTCTTGCTTGGAACTTTTCCAAGAAATTGCTCCTCCGTTTAAGGTAAAGACCCAAACTGACTGAGAGCGGAAATTATCCCTATCAGTCTGAAAGCTAGCATCAATGTACCCTAGTACTCTCAGGTCCTCACCCCACCGAGGGTAAGGACCCAGTCCTTAGTCCTCCGCAGGTATTTGAGAATGTTCTTTACCGCAGTCTAGTGAGCCTTGCCAGGGTTCCCTTGATATCTACTGACCATGCTCAATGCAAAGGCCAAATATGGATGAGTACAAGTCATAGCATATAATATCGAGCCTACAACGGAAGAAAACGATACTCGACTCATATCTGCTATCTCAACCTCTGTACTCGGGCTCTGAGTCTTACTCAGTCTGGCGTTACTATGGATCGGTGTAACGCCTGTGTTTCTAGGCTTGCCATTTTTAGCAATGTAATGGTCTAGGTTATCCTTTGTAACCCGTTTTGAAATAATAAGATTGTATTATTTGAGTATTATGTGTTTTGTGCTTAATTGCTTAATTATGTGGTTTGATTAATTAAGAATAAAAATAAGCGTCAAAATTTAAGTGTAAAATAAACTTGATATCTTTAGATAATGTTGTAGTAGTTGAAACAAGGTTTCCGAAGATATAAAGAATGCCGAAATCCAAGTTAAAACGAGGAAGTTATGACCTGTCGAAGTTTCGCGACAGAACCGGCACGACACAGCGCGACGTAAAAAGTGAATTTATGTTAAAGCGATATTTAGCCTTAGTGATCTAAACGAGAATCGAAGATCTCGTTGTTAGTATCAAAGTGATAAAAAGTTAGGCGAGAACGGACGTCGGACGAAGAAGTTATGAATTTATAACGAAATTTTCTGTCCCGGCCTAGTAAAAATAAATAATAAAAATAAATTCAAAATTAGCCGACGGAGTCTAAACGAAAGTTGTAGATCGTAGTCTCACCTTTCCGTGGATATAAAGAACATCGAAAACGGAGTTCGTATGAAGAAGATATGAATTTCCGAAGTTTATTAAATAATTTGTATTTATTTTTAAATCAAAATTCAGAAGCCTTATCCGAAGGCGAGTCATCGGTCCGATCCGACTTACGCGCCGCGTAAGTGAGTACGCCCCGCGTACTCCGAAAGTGTCGACATCGCAGCAAGTGGATTCGGATACGTAAGCGATGACGTTTCTGAGGCACGTACGCCTCGCGTACGCACGTACGCCCCGCGTACGAGAGGCTTCCAGCCCCTATAAAAGGCATGCGAGGGCAGCCGGCCAATTTGCTAATTTCCTCTCGTTTTTGTGCCGAAGCTCTGCGGTTTTACCCCCGAAGCCATCCCGAAGCCCCGGTAATATTCCCGAGTCCCGAAGCGAGTCCCGAGATCCCGAAGATCCCGAGAAGTGCGGTTTCCGAGCCGAAGCTCTGCCCGCGAGAAGTTTGATTTTTGTGGAGATCTTCCAGATCTGCGGAGGATTACTACTTTTGCGAGTCGTAGTGCTGTCCGATCATCTTCTGATCAAGTGAGTGTATACTACCTTTCATAAACGCAATAATAATACAACTATGGTTTGAGTGTATTAAGTTTATCGTCGTTTATACATGCGAAGGCGTTGTTACTTTCTCCTAACGTATAACTATAAAGTATTTTATACGAGATACGTGTTATGTGTATATTTTGTTGTTATGTGTGTGAATGTATATTCACTTTCTTCTATCTTACAGATATGATTATTTCTATATGAAATACGTGTTATGTGTGTGTGCCTCATCTGTTATATGGAAAAGGTATTGATCAAGCATGCTATACAGGTTTTGAAAATATGTATAAAAATGTATGTTTTTATCTACTAATATGTTGGGTAGAACATGGGTAGATAGTTGGTGTGTAATAAACAGATGAGAGGCCTCGTTGTTGTTTGATCCAGTCATCTAGCGGAATTTAGATGACGACCACGGACTTTTCTTGATAGTCATGTGGAACGCTAGCAGGCTCATAACCTGTAGGTGTTAATGAACGTGGGTGTTCATTCGCTGTATTCCATCCGCCTCATGGTTGCCTTATTTGACTTATATTGCTGAGGAAACCCCGCAGCATGTGTTGTCACCCCGATGAAAATATTGTTACATTAGGTCCCTTGTGTTAGTTATTTTAGGGACGTAAAGTGAGAATAACGGGAATGGGTAATTGGGTTATTGTTGGTTGATAATAATTAATTTAATTATTTATTGTGGGTTGAAAACCCTATATGCTCACCAGGCTCCCAAGCCTGACCCACTCAGTTTTATTTGTATTACAGGAAGTGGCGCAAGGGCGTAAGATGGATGAACCATCAAGTTGTTTTGTTTACAAGTCTGTATATGTAAATATTTGTTGAATGACTTGTAATGTTATCGTTTATGCTTGTTGGTCTGTATCGGAACATGACACCCCAAGTTTTGATTATATAATGAAAAATACATTTCTTTTATGAAATGCTTTGGTAAACATTGTTTTATCATGTTTTGTTTTTGGGAACAAATTCCGCAACTCTTTCAAATCAAAAGGATTTACTCTGAAAATATTTAAAAGCATAAATGAAAATCGGTCTTTTCTGGCCGAGATTTTGGGGATGTCACAGTTGGTATCAGAGCATTAGTTTAAGCGAACTAGGAATTTTTAGGATTTCTAGACTTAAACTTAGAATGCTAAGTGGAATTTTGAGATGTGTGTCTGTTATGTTTTAGACACGAGCACTAGTTTATTTTAGGAAAGTTGCCTAAAATGCTTTATGTGCTAAATGTTATATGTTGCCATATATGATATTATTTGTTCAGGTCTATGGTCTGTTGCCGACCGGATCTAGAAACTTTATGTGTGTAGGATTCTAAACGTACGTCTACGATATTAGAACTAGCATGTAAACGTTTCGGAGTGATAAGGATGATTTGAATATCTATCGTGAATAAGGATCTAATTTCACCTTATTCGGTGTGTAGATCAAAAATGGTGAGAACAAGAAGTGGAGTTGGAAATGCTGATGAAAACAGGAATCAACCACCAGTGATTGAACAAAGACCTGCTGTAGCAGCAGCACCTGAGCCAATAACCATGGCTGGTGTGCAATTGATGATTCAGACGATGTTGGATCGTCAAATGGATGAAACTAGACGGTTGCTTCAACAAAATCGTGAAGAACTGTCAATTCGTGTGGAAGAGCCTGAATTAAATGAAGGGCACTCGGAAGGTGGAAACTTTAGTGGGTCTGTTGGTCAAGCCAACCCGCCGATAGTTAGGCAAGATAACCGCGATGGAAGGAATGATGGAATGGGATGCAAGTACAAGGACTTTTTGACTTGCAAACCATCGACCTTCAATGGAAAGGAGGATCCGATTGGGGTTATGGATTGGATCTCCGAAATGGAGCTAGCCTTCATGACGTGTGGCTGCAGAGGTAAGTTGCAAACTATCTATGTCGTGCGTCAATTTCGAGGTGGAGCCGTTCGTTGGTGGAACACTCTAGGGAAAACTTTGAGCCCTAATGAGCCACTGCAATTGTCATGGACAGAGTTCTTGGTGCAATTTAAGCGCAAGTTCTGCTCGGCTCAAAATCTGTTGGAGTTGGAGAACAAGTTCCTGACATTGACTAAAGGCAGCATGTCAGTTGATGAATACACCAATAACTTCACCGATAAGATGGAGTTTGCCTTGCGTATCGTTCCAGACGAGTTGAAGAAGGTGGATCGGTATGCGAAGGGACTTCCATGGGAGTACGAGGTGCCAGTACGTCAGGCACTTACTCTAGAGGCAGCTATCTGGGCTGCCAAGTCTGTTGAGAACATGATAAAGGGGAGAACCACCAACAAGGTTGAGGTTGGTGAGAAGAGGAAGTTTGAGGGAACATCTGGTTCCGGTAAGAAAAGTAAATTTTCGAAATCTGATTCGAAAAGGTTTGGTGGGGGAAAAGGAGGAGAAGCGAAGTGGTGTGATAAGTGTAAGAAAAAGCACTTCGGGAAATGTAGCGAGGATGTAACTTGCTACAAGTGTGGAAAGGTTGGACATTTTGCCAATGAATGTCCGAACAACAAAAGGATGTGTTTTGGGTGTAATGAAGAGGGGCACATTTTGAAAGACTGTCCGAAGAAGAAAGAGGCAGCTAAGCCCAACATTCCACCAAAGCCGAAGGCGAGAGCATTCCAGATGACACTGGAAGCTGCTAAGGATGAAGCTGATGTCGCTTCAGGTACCTTTCTCGTTAACAATTTGCCTGCCCAAATTTTATTTGATTCTGGAGCCAACTACTCCTTTATATCGCATGAATTTGGTAGAAAACTAGCTTTGCCTGTTGATAGACTAGATAATGCTTTATTAGTCGAAGTTGCTAGTGGCAAGTTTGTACCTGTTAGCCATCGTATGAAAAACATCTTAATCGACTTGAATGGGAATAAGTTCCGCGAAGAATTATTGCCCATTGAACTTAATGGTTTCGACATCGTCTTGGGAATGGATTGGCTCAGCGCCAATGATGCCGAAATTTTATGCAAGAAGAAGATAGTTAAAGTAAACCCACCTGGAAAAGATTCATTTATGGTGTATGCGGACAAACGCCGAGTGAATTCTGGAATCATTTCCCTAATGAAAGCCAGAAAGTGTTTGACCAAGGGATGTACATCATATTTAGCATTTGTGATTGATGCTAAGAAGGAGAAGAAGGTGATGCAGAGTATTCCTGTGGTGTGCGATTATCCGGAAGTATTTCCCGAAGATCTTCCTGGATTACCACCTGATAGACAAGTAGAGTTCAGAATAGACTTGTTACCAGGAACCACGCCAATAGCAAAAGCACCTTATCGATTAGCACCGACGGAGATGAAGGAGCTAATGATGCAACTTTAGGAGTTGTTGGACAAAGGTTTCATTAGACCTAGTTCATCACCCTGGGGAGATCCGGTGTTATTCGTGAAGAAGAAAGATGGAAGTATGAGAATGTGCATCGATTACAGAGAGCTGAACAAGGCAACAATAAAGAATAGATATCCGTTGCCAAGGATTGATGACCTGTTTGATCAATTGCAAGGTTCGAGCTATTTCTCAAAGATCGATCTTAGGTCAGGATATCATCAGCTATTTCTCAAAGATCGATGAAAATACACCTCTTACTTCGAGGTTCGAGCTTATCGTGAGAATTGCGCCTAACAAAAACCTCACAACCCCAAATCTTGATGTGGTCCAGATTAGGAAATTTTCCGGTCCACATCTCATAAGGTGTTTTGAAAACCTTCTCTGTAGGGACTAGATTAAGGATATGGGCGGCAATCTCTAAGGCTTACCCCCAGAATGAGATTGGTAGCGAAGCTTGACTCATCATGGAACGAACCATTTCCATCAAGGTTCGATTGCGCCTCTCAACCACACCATTAAGCTGTGATGTCCTGGGAGGTGTCAATTGTGAGATAATCCCACATTCCTTAAGATAGTCAAGGAACTCTGTACTAAGATACTCACCACCTCGATCGGATCGAAGCATCTTAGTGTTCCTGCCCAATTGATTCTCCACTTCCTGTTTGAACTCTTTGAATCTTTCAAAGGTCTCTGACTTATGCTTGATTAAGTAGACATATCCATATCTACTAAAATCATCAGTAAAAGTCACATAGAAGCGATTAACATCTCTTGTGGCGGTTCTGAAGGGTCCACACACATCTGTATGTATGAGGTCCAACAAACCCTCACCCCTAGCACATGTACCAGTGAAGGGTGACTTTGTCATTTTCCCATGCAAACAAGATTCACAACTATCATCTTATTTTAGGTCAAATGACTCCAAGACTCCATCCTTTTGGAGTTGGCCTATGCGTTTCTTGCTTACATGTCCAAGTCGACAATGCCATAATGATGTTTTATCCAAACTAGTGGAAGAATCAATACACAACACATTATTTCTTAGGTTATCTACAACCGACACAGTTTCATGCACACCATCACAAGGTAATGCTTTAAAATAAAGAACATTATTAAAGAAAGTATTAATACCACCACTTTCATTATCAAACGGAAAGGTAAAACCTTTTTTGTATAAACCATGAAAGGAAATAATATTTCTCGCCATTTCAGACGAGTAACAACACTTATTAAAATATAACACTAATCCACTACTTAGCAACAAAGAATAAAATCCAATCTTGGTGACAGGTGAAGCTTTCCTATTCCTCGTGATCAAGTTTATCTTCCCATACTCCACATTCTCACTTCTTCTTAGTCCCTGCAAATCAGTACATATGTGAATACCACAACATGTATCAAGGACCCAAGAATTAAAATGGGGTGAATTATTAGACAATATAGTGTATATACCTGCATGGTTGGGTTTCACTTTCCCATCCTTCACATCCTGCTGGTACTTTGGGCAGTTTCGCTTCCAGTGCGACTTTTCATGGCAATAGAAGCATTCAGCCTCTTTAGGGTTAGCAGAAGGAGTAACGAAACCTTTCTTGGTTCCACTTGAAGAGGAGCCATCAAGGGACTTTCCTTTGGTACCCTTCGAAGTGCTCTTCCTTTTCTTTCCTTTGCCTTGCCCAATTTCCAAGACAGGGGCCACGGTTGGAGTAGGAGTGGTAACAACCGATTTACTCTTAAGACCAATTTATGCGGTCTTCAAGAGTCCTTGAAGTTTGTTGAGTGTAACTTCCTCCTTGTTCATGTGGTATGTCATACGGAATTGATCATAACACGAAGGTAAGGAGTGCAAAATGATGTCAATTGGCAACTCCTCGGGGAAGTTCACATTCAGTTTCAACAAACAGTCCACATACCTTTGCATTTTTTGCATGTCGCCCGTGATGGGTTCACCATCCTTCATCCGGGTTGTTATCATAGAGGATATGATTTCAAATTGCTCTTGACGAGCACTCTGATGATAGCGGTCCATCAAATCCTGGTGCATCTCAAAAGGATAGTAGTCCTCATGCATAGGACTTTTGGAGCTCGACTGTCATTGTGGCTAACATGATACATGCCACTTTTGTAGAATCTTTCTCATGTGCCTAGTATTCAGTGATCTCCTC
Organism: Lactuca saligna; assembly: GCF_052625555.1. Classification (NCBI taxonomy): domain Eukaryota; kingdom Viridiplantae; phylum Streptophyta; class Magnoliopsida; order Asterales; family Asteraceae; genus Lactuca; species Lactuca saligna. The sequence continues at coordinate 154,050,973 of NC_136422.1, forward strand.
AGGAGTAGCAGATGAATCAAGTTCCTTAAGCGCCTTGTCGAGGACATATTCCTTATCCTCATATTGAGTGACCATCATGTTGTTCCTGATCCAATCCATAAAGTTGGATCCATCAAAGATGACTCTCCCACAAAGTTTCATGAGAGAGAAGGAGCTGGTAGGGTTTGAGCCAGAAGCATCATTGTTGGAAGACATCTGAAAAGAAGAAAGACAAGTTTAGATTAGATATAAAAATAGTCCTTAATAAGACACCCAAATGTAATATTAAGGCTAAGACCCAACACAATATTTTATAACTTAGAAGAGGAATGTCGTAATCCAAGCTATAAAATATTTGAAGGTAGGTGAATGACTATTCACCAATTTCCACCATGAAAAAGGAAATAAATTATTAGGCTTTAATTGGTTTTGAAACTCCTAGATTCGTTGAGATTCATTGAACTTTTCAATAGCATGTTTCAATCTTGAGTGTGCCCTTAAGGTTTTGTGACTGGGATGCAGAGGATCACAAAGCAAGGTGTGAAGTAACCATGCAAATTACTTGATACCCTTAATGTTTATCACTCAATCAATGTGCCGGTTAACCACACGCGCTCCATCGACCTATGATAAACCTTTAGCCACCCTTCGCCTACCTTGTTAAGTCCATGTTAGTGTGTCGGTTAACCACACACGCTCCACTAATGAATTAAACAAAGTGTAAAGTGTAATTTCATGGGTTAGCACCTTATTCACATTTTCCTAAAGTAACTAAGATTGGGAATTTATAAAAAAAAATTATTTACTTTACATTCATCATACTTCTAATGAAGATTTAAAGTCCTTTTCCTCCCCATTTGGCTAATGACCCTCCACCGGTCAAGGAAGCGGTGGGTGAGAGTGGACACCCATTAAGCTGCCCTTTTATAGGCAGCAACCTTATATCCCCCTTATAGATCGGCTTCGTGAATGAGGCCTACTAACGGTAAAACGAATTGTTCTTATACATACATACATATATATATATATATATATATATATATATATATATATATATATATATATATATATATATATATATATATATTATTAAACTTATAATATTATAAAGTATAAGGGTTGAACTTTAACGTTTAAAATTCTAAGGGTTGGAACTAAAGTTTTTAAAGTGACTTTACATGTTCCAAAATGTGAGGGCAAGTTTTGTAACTTTCAAAGATTTTCATCTTTCATAACTTATGAGTTAATGGTTTATTAAAATGAGAGACTTTTCATTTTATGTAACATATGTGTTGCATAATGGACTTTAAAAGACTGACTTTTGGTAATCCATAACCTGAAAATAAGGGTTTTCCTTTATCGCATCTACTCGTCGATTTGGAGCCTTCCAACTCGTTGATAGACACTAAGTCCCGCGTCTAATATCTATCTCTACTCGTTGAGTTGGGCTCCCCAACTCATCAAGTCCCAGTGCAAAAACATAAATACTTGGAAAATAACTAATACCAGGAACAAGCGTTACAAATCTCCCCCACTTGAACTAGACTTCGTCCCCAAAGCCTGCTGATGCAAAGGTCTGGATAATGCTTCCTCATCTTATACTCTCGCTACTGCTCACGCGCCACGCCCGCAACTTGCATTCCCTACTATAACCCGACTGATGTTTCCCACTGCACCTTCACTAATCTTACTACCTTACTACCTCATGGCCTGCATTTCCTGTTCGATAACTAACATTAACGTCCTCCTATGATATGGATGCTCCTTTGCCTGAATATCGAACACAACTGAGTTGTTGTCCAAACACTTTTGTGGCTGAAACATAGTAGGAAATTGAAGGGTTTTGAGCATTCTAACACTCCTAAGGTGTACATGCAACCCTAGAAACCTTGGATCTATGTTTGACTAAGATACATGCAAATTTGATTTTCCAAGGTTCTTAACCTATCTAACATAGCATGAAGAACTTTTAAACATAAATGCTAGAAGAAGAACATACCTTTTGTTGTTTGGATTCCTTGAGAGTCTTGTGAGCCTAGCACCTCAAGTATGATGCCTCAAATGTCTCACACAACACCACAACACTTGTAATAACCTTGAGAGAAGTTCACTAACACCTCAAAATCGGCTAGTTCTCTTTTTCTTATACACGTAGTACCAATTTATCTAGTCTAGGGGTCTTTATATAGTTGTGGCACAAGTAGGGTTACACCATGTAAACCCTAATTTTCATGGCTTTCCATAGTCCATGATCCATGGGTTTGTAACCTCCATGGACTATCGATGGAGCACCTTATGAGTTTTAACCCAATCCATACAAACCATGGATCATAAGCCCACTATACAAGAATAGATGATTTACACAATCAACCCCATATATTTAATTAGTCTCTTTTTGATCACTTAATTAATTCCAAATTAATTCTTTGATCAATACTAATTAAATAATAATATTAATATATTAGAACTTATAATATATTAATAATCCTTAAGTGTCCTTTCTCTCATTTAGTCTATCCAAATGTTGCAATGCCATGCAACCCAAATAGACCATGCTAATCGGGTCAAGTACATTCCAGAAATAGTTATAAACTTAGACACCTAATCAAACCACAATATGAATCAGTCTGAGATTCCATCGCAATCTTACATGATGCACCACTTGCCTATCGGGGCCAAATTCTGAAAAGACTCCCTATACTTGGCCTTCGACCATGCTTCCTGAATCGGGTGTCACTCCTTAGAGTGAAGCCTTGAGAACACTTCAACTATGACGAAACTTGAGTATCCAATTCTTACCAATAATCGGCAACCCGTTCTGAACCCAGTGAAAACCGACACCTGACATCCCGAGGGACACAACCGTCACCTTGATCATTTAATGGCCTTTCCAAAAGGCAATAGGACCCAACCACACTAGACTCTCTCCAATCCCGATTATCTCGGTGTTACCAACTGAATGAATTCACTTACCATAACCGGATGCCGAACGCCTTCATTCGGAATACCAGATTCCTGCCTAGTTGCTGAGTCGACTAGCAACCTCACACTTGCCCAGTGCGACCTCCGAAAGAGACCTCATCTAGCAATAAATGTCCTAGCTATACCGCTACTCATGGTTCCATCAATCCTTCTGATACATCCAACAATAATAGCCTGACAACTTGTCGCCACAGAATCTAATATGAAAAGTGACTGCTACTAGAACCACTGTAATCTTACATCGCGCCTGGTCTCCATCGCCCTATCTTTTCTTCACTTCAAGTACGATGTGGCTCTTTCATGGCTAAGACTAAATCAGGACATGTCACAATAACTCAGGTTTCCATCAACTAAGTGGACCCATTACCCTTGGACCTCGCAACTGTTTCCCTTGGCATATAGATACTCCCAAATCTCATCTCACTGAAACGAAATCCTCTATTGAACATGCGCGAATTCCATTTCGGGATCTTTCTTAAAGAGAAGTGATACTCAGCTCCTACCCCGAGTTCCACGAATCTGCATTTGCATAATACACCATTACTTTCGACATCCCTTATTTGACCGATAAATATATAGCCTTAGCCGATCCTCAAGGCTACCAGTCTCGCACCTGGTCCATCCACCAGGTTCCCAAGAGTTCAAGATTAGGACTACCCAACTGTAGCCCTACCACGTCGTGTACAAATTATCCACATGATCCTGCAACTCAAGACCCAAACCCTTGACTCAACAGTCTTTACTAGTTCCATCCCAAATTCCTATAACCACCTGGGCTCGCCCACGGATAACTAATCAAACAATCATCTTCTGTCCTGATTCTAATTAATCTGTGGCTTTCCCATAACCTTTCGAACTGGCCTACCCTAGCCTAAATCTTCCAAAAGAATCTAAGAATGGTGCGGTTATCCTACAGTCTTACAACACTTCCCATGCTATTCGGCTTCTAGGGAATGCTATGGCTCTCCCGTAGTCTTACAACACTTCTCACACTATACGAATTCTAGTGAATGTTACGACTCCCCCATAGTCTTACAACACTTTTGCCCTAACTGACCATTAGTGAATGCTACGACTCCCCCACAGTCTTACAACACTTTCACCCTAACTGACCATAAGTGAGTGCTACGGCTCCCCTGTAGTCTTACAACACTTTCTCCTTAACTGGCCGTTAGTGAATGCTACGGATCCCCCGTAGTCTTACAACACCTTTACCCTAACTGACCATTATTGAATGGTATGGCTCCCCCATAGTCTTGCAACACTTTCACCCTAACTAACCATTAGTGAGTGAAGTGGCTCCTCCGTAGTCTTACAATACGTTCTCCCTAACTGACCATTAGTGAATGCTACGACTCCCCCGTAGTCATACAACACTTTCTCAAGGTTGAGCACCCACACAGTCTATCCTCCAAAACTAACCTCAATTACTGACTGGAACCCAACCTGGTCCCCTTCCTAAAAGTCCGCTATCTGACGTCAAGAAGACGCAATCCAAATGTTGGGGAGTTTCCCGAACTCCTATCCCGCAACATCCTATATTCAATCAGCCCCTAAGGCCACTTTCCTTCCCCCGATGAGGATGTAAAATGCATCCTAGTTTCACACTCGTTTCTGTCCTGGATATCCGAACGGTCCTCCCCCACTTAGACTCAACTAAGTCTGCTCGGCATATGAAAATTGAAGGATTCCCAATCCTTCTTTTGTTCCAATGATGAATCTGTTGACGACCGATGCCTACCAAAAATAGTAACACCACAATTCCCGAAACCAGCTAACACTTCTAGAATCCCAACAATGCCAATCACTCCAGATGCTCAAACTGATATCACACTCAGATCTCGAAGTCCAAAGGTCGGATGCTCCAATCAAAAATTCAGCAACAACTCTCACTTCCTTCGACAACTCCAAAAACCTTTACAAGCACAATTACTAAGGCTACTAAGTCCTAGTCATAATTCCCTCATACAAGCCCTTGAACCAACCCCAACTATACCCAAGATGGCATTCAAAAACTGTGAAATTTGCATGGAAAAGGAGACGACCTCGTACTACTTCGCCAAAGATTCATGGTATGCAGGTGGCATATAACTCCTCTTGAATATATAACTCAACCACAAACAGAGATAACACCCCAACGATATGCTTACTCACACTAATGCAAGATAACAACAACAAAATACAAGTAAAGCTAGTAAGAAAGCAAAAATGTACATACCTTGTACCCTCGCCTGCTAAAGTTCTGATCTCCGCCGTCTGATACTGCGACATGTGGCCCGTCTCTGTTGGGTCTCCTGCCCCACCTTCTCGTCTGTCAGTGATCCTCACAATAGTCATAGTAGGCGCACCCCCCTCCTGACCTGATCATTTGAAAATCGACCTTATTGCAGCCCACCTGATCATAGTGAAAACATAACGAGCTTGCCCCCTGTGGACAATTCCTACTGACATGACCAACCTTGCCACACTCGTAGCGGCCCAATCCCTCGGAACGATAAACTCCAATGTACAGTTCCCCGCACGTACTGAACGGGCTTCAATCCTGTCAGCCCCTCAGACTCCGTTCAGAAGTCATGGGTCTCCATCCGGGACACTCCACTAATTGTACCTAAACTGATCCTCTCTTCTCGAGGTGCTCCAAATTGATCTCCCGCCCTCGAGCTCTGGGATTCATATTATCAAGGGTCTGGCACCCTGACACACTCACCAGTTCGATTGTCAATGGCTGAACTGCAATAAATAGAGCAACCACTGCTCTAAATCAGGCTATAAACTATCCCCGAGACATAGTCTCCAATAGTTAGCAAGTGGTCTTTCATTCGAATTGCATGGGCTCCCCACATGGTGTTTAACTATTAAGTCATGGGCTCCTCCACATGGTTTTGTCCAATTATGATGGGCCCCCCCATGGTCTTCCCTACAAGTATCATATAATCATTAGCATACCAATTAGAATATAGCTAACTATCATACCACATATCTCTACTACAACTAGTATACAACATATCATAAAATGGGTTGGCCTTGGTGCCTTAGATTCATTGGTATGGTGAGGAGACTCGCCCCTCGAATGTTGAACTAACAAGCTAAGATTAGATATATCCCACACACTGATCCAAGTCAACCGCCTCTAAATGGATGCTAACAACAAGTAGATGCTGGATCCAAAGCCTTCTCCTTTCTTCAATCTCCTCAACCTTCAAGTTTCCTTCTCAAAAGCACAAGTTCCACTCTCCAAGGCTCACACATACTCAAGGAAGCACCAAAATGCAGCTAGGGTTTCTTTTTGGACTGGAATAGGTGTTACATTTTAAAGCATAAACTTAGCAGTTACCAATACCAATAGTCATTCTCATTCTAGCATGGCATCCAGTATCTCCAAGGCTACAAGCATCACATATCAGGCCAATCTATCGTTGACTACTCAGCATTAGCATGCCATTCTACCAGCTCATACAACATATAAAAGCATCTCTCCTACCCCTAACTAGCTTTCAATTCTCTGATTCATAAATAAAGTCATCACAAATAACATATACGTGTATTCTGGGAAAACTTACTTGAGCTCGGCGGATTGTAAGCGCCACAACCTTTTCTTATCTTAGCAAGTTTCTTTTCTCGAGAACATTTTTCTTTTGAAAATTTTACAGATCCTCAGTTTGATTTCAAACACACTGAAGAGTATGTCTAAATCCCTCAAACCAAGGCTCTGATACCAACTTGTAGCGACCCAAAACTTTAGGGTAAAAACTTCATTTTCATTATAATCAAAACACCGATACCATTTAATCCAAACATTCCAAACATTGCTAATTTAAAAACATTTATCAGAGTTCATCCCAAAATCTCATATTGCAGAAAACACGGGTGTGTGCACTACGATCCAGCTGGGCCCTTCCTTTCCAAACCAATTATACCTGAAATCATAAACAAAACAATAAGCACAAAGCTTAGTGAGTTCCCCAGAGCATACCCCCACACAATCCACATAATTACATAATCCATATTAGCTATATAAGCTACATAACCACAAAAGCCATGCTTACAACGTATAGGGATGCAAGCTAAACATGGTCTTTACTACCATGACAGATCATGCAAGCTAAACATGCGAATATACTAGGAATCCATAGAAACCTTATGAGGTCTTACACTAATGCCATGGGAACCCCCACATGGTCTCAATCTACTACCATGGGACCCCCCCCCTCGGGGTCTTCCATGCAAGAGTCATACCAACATTATGCATAATCAATCAACAATCCACATATCATAAAATGTGCCGGCCTTGGTGCCTTAGACCTATTGGTATGATGAGAAGACTCACCTCGAATACAAAATTTTCCCGAGTGAAATCCTTAGTTGCTGCCCCGCCAGCTTCCTGAGCCGTCACTTCTAATCACTATACCCAATTGGCAACCCTCAATCTATACATGGGGTAAAATGACCATTCTACCCCTAGCCTAGTATGATCCAATATTAAAGCCCAAACCAAAAAATAATCCCAAAACTATAATGTCCATAATCCATCAATGGGCATAACTTGAGAAGACCCAATACCAAAAAGGCCTAAGATATTGAATGGTCAACCCTAGTAAACTCATGGTCAAAGTCAAAATCAACAGTTAAGGTCAACATTCCATGTTGACCCAACTCGTCGAGTGCATCTAGCAACTCGACGAGTTCCTTCAGTTGTTCAGAAAACCGGGGAAAAACATAACCTACTTGCCGAGTTCACTCAGTATACCAAAAACGGGAAAACCTAATCCAACTTGTCGAGTTGCTAGGGAAACTCATTGTGTTTTCCCCTGTCTTAACATATTGATCCCTTTCAGTCGAATCTAAAGCCCCAAACTACAGATCCAATCCCTTAGGACTGAAATATCAAGTAAAGTTGCTAACTTTACGTGCATGCAAGGCCTCAAGAGGCTAAAACACTAAAACTAAGTTAATAGAAGGTTTAGGGCATGGAGGATGGCCAAAGCTTGATAAAGCTTGGATCTTTAGGCCTAAGGAGGTGTAAGGTGTCCAAATTTTAATTCACAACTTCAAATCATGCTCAACTCCGAAAATGGTTCCAAAATGGGCTAAAAATGCACTAAACTTACATGAGAGAACATCTATGAAACAATAAGTCAAGGCAGAGACTTTTTACCTCGAAATGCTTGCTAACACAAGGTAGATGTCAGATCTATAGCCCCCTCCTCACTTCAATCTCTTCAATCTTCAAGTTTCCTTCCAAAGAGCACACTATTCACTCTCTAAAGCTCTCTCTCTCTCTCTCTCACACACACACACACACACTAAAGAAGGCACTAAAGCACGACTAGGGTTTCTCTCTGGACATTAAGGATAACGAGGAAGGCCACAAATGAGCCATAAGTTCTTTCAATAGGGTACAAAACCCTGATAATTAGGGTTTTCCTTTACATCATCTACTCATTGAGTTGGGGCCTTGCAACTTGTCGAGCAGACACTAAGTCCCGCGTCCAATATCGATATCTACTCGTCGAGTCCCAGTGCAAAACCCTAAAAACTTGAAAAATAACTGATACCAGGAACAAGCGTTACACCTCTTTCTCTCTCTATATTCTCTAGCTTGAAAGAAAAATCAATCTCACCTAGAAATCGAATTTATTTCTGGTTTCGGGGAGTCTTGATCTAAAGAAATCAATTTCAATTTTGGTTATGTGGATTAATTTTGATTCTGGTTACAAGGGTTTTAATTTATATGGTTTATGAATTTTGCTTTTCATTTAGGGTTCATGATTTTGCTTTTCATTTTGATTTCCGGTATCAATTTTCCAATGAGTGTAGCAATGGTTTGGATGGTGGCGGTGTTTTGCAGGGTTGCAATGGGGGGTTTTAAACAGGTTAAGTAATGGTGTTGCATGGTTGCGGTCATGGTTTCCGATTTTAGTTTTGTGTTTCATTTGATTTATGCAAAATTTAGCTTTGGTTATTCATTTTCTGATGAGGATTGTAATGGGTGTGCGGTGGTGCAAGTGATCGATGAGGTAGGTAGTGATGTTGTAGGTTGCTAGAAGAGAAATGGGAAAGGGACGGTCGGTCCTTTTTTCTTTTGTAAAAAATGATAAATGAATAATGAAAAAAATAAAAAATAAATATATAAGGGTATTAGTGTCATTGTACTTCTTTTAAGGACTAAATCCGTAACAAAATAGAACCATAGAGATGGTCTGAGAGCAAAAAAAGGGCGTACATACCTGGATAGACTTTGGGCAGTTTTTTGGGCCTTGAGTCATTTTGGCTTTGGGCCTTGCTTTGTTGGGCCAACTATAGGAAGGGTAAAATAGTATTTTACCCATTGTAATGGGGAGATATGAATTAGAGCTAGAATTGCGGGAAACTGTCCTAATTATTGAATAAGCGTAATTTGGATGTGTTCAGTGTGAGGAACTCGGTATCAGTCTTTATGACTCTTTCATTTGTGTGATGGGTTGGGCCCAAGGGCATGCATGTAGGTTTGGGCCCAATTTCATGAGAGGGTTGGGCCCATTATTCTAGCATGGGCTACGCCCATTGTATAACGGGCTAGGCCTATTTGTATGTTGGGTTGGGCCCAATGAGTAGGATGAGCTAGACCCATCATTATGGGTTCAACCCAATGTGCGGGCTAGGCCCATTGATATGTATGCTATGTGGTATTTTGGGGAAACTAATTAAGCTTTGTGCTTACGGTTCATGTTTATAGTTTCAGGTACATCCGGTTCGAAAGGGAAGGGTCCGATGTGACTGCACAACATTCCCTAGATTTTATTCTGCATTGCTAATTTTTACTCTCTGCATTGCTAATTTTTACTCTCTTGATTAAATGTTATTTTTATCATGAATGGTTTTGAGAACAATTTGTTATATGAATTATTGTTTTAAAAATGAAAAATTTACCTTAGATTTTTGGGACGTTAAAGTTAAGGACAAAACACGTAATTTTAACTAAATCATAATGACAATTTTAGTAATTTACTCATTATTTTATCCAACACAATATACAACATAAGGGTAATATGGTCTTTTTTCATTATTCACCACAGTCACTGAATGATATAATCAAACAACATAGTTTCAATGGGATATGTACTCAGTCAGAAGTTCTAACTTAGTCAACATTAAACTCAGTCAACAACAATCAAATAACCTTTTTGAGAATACAAAACAACGAAATATTGCCATCCAAACAACATTATTACCATTCATAGCTATCAAACAACCTTTTTGAGAATCACATATGTTTTCTATTTTAGATAGGATATCAACCTCTTGATAATACCTTACTCGAATTCCAAAATTTAACACACACGTACTTTAACTTACCCTCCTATTCCACATTCCACGACGGTATGTACATGACTCATGGAGTCGACTCAGTGTAATAAACTATGAATCATCCACTCACATCACATGATAAAACTAATATGCACCACAAAATAAAATTGATGTTCGCCACAACATAAAGTTGTTATTCAATGCCTCCGAGGATTCTTAACCAATAGTATTTCACATACCATCAACCATAGCTTCTGGTTATTACTACCTACTTACACAACAACTAACACTCGTCAAGGGTAGACTACGATTACTCTCATCATCTATCGACTCTTGGGATACGATAATGAATAGCGATCCTGACAATTTCTAACCGACACCTTTGCTTTTAATCGTCCTTATAACATCGTTCTTGTAAATCAACATTACCACAATACCCTTGATAGATAAAAAGTGGGCAATTGAACTCCACTCGAGGTAGACCCAATGACATTATTGTGTCCAAAGTAAACATCTAGTACGTCTAAGTGGTTGTTATACAATCTTAGTTGTGTTAATATATAATGACTTTAAGATACACTTGTTACTTTGATGAATGTTTATTTAGATTCTAATTTATATTTATTTACCGAAATTTATAGTTGCTATTCTTATCCAATCCACGATGTTACATTAAGAGAGGTGATCATATACTAAAATATTAGATGGGAAAGCGTAGAAATCGTAATTATATACATATGGAGCTTAAGGTGACAATAAAACATCAAACCAAGGTGAGTTGCATGTTCGATTTTGCAGAATCTATGATATACATGAATGCTAAATGTTCAAGGTCTGCATAGTATCGTATCATGAACCGTTTAACATCCAAGTTCTATTAAATCGGTAAGAGGATTAAACTTTAAAACAAAAAAGCTATCTACTGCAGTATGATGAGAAAATTGGGATTTCATTACCAATACATTCATACATAATAAGATTAAAGAAGGCACTCGATGTGTTATCTATAATAAGATCAAAGAAGACTCGTCATATGTTATGAACCACAATACAACATTCTGAAAAACTTTCCCTTCCATTTATTCTCCCATCCGAATTATACATCGAAGACCTTCACCTTTAAGCATCAAATCAAAAGCCTTATTGATCTCAGAAAAAGGCACTTCATGTGTTATGAACTTCTCCAACTCAAGTTCCTGCACAAAATCATATCAACCAAACACTAGTTAGATTTCAATTCATCATTCTATTATAATTCAACTTTGAAGCTATAAAACGGGTTACCTTATTCATATACTTTTCAACCACAGAAGGAATATCTGATCGAGGTTTATAGTTTCCAAAAAAGGTTCCCTTCAGAGTCCTTTCGTTCAACAGATTCAATGGACTTGTCTTGAAAACAGCATCTTTATGTGGAACACCCACAAGAACAGCAACACCCCAACCCTGTAAAATTTTCAATGTTTGTTATTGTGTAATTAAACATGAATCATTAATTCATTATATGAGTGAGAGATGAATTGATTAAATTCATACATCATGAACACATTCGAAGGCAGATATCATAGCATCAATATGACCCGTGCATTCAACACTCCTGTCAACTCCTCCATTTGTCATCTCTGCAATCACTTCTTGTACTGGTTTCGTGTGATCTTTTGGGTTCACAAACTCTGTCACCCCAAATTTCTTTGCTGTTGAAGCCAAAAAAATTTACATTAGATTCATCAATCATATCATATGTCTAGTTTTTATTTACAATTTCATGCAGCAAAATCTTACCAAGCTCAAATCTGTTGGCATTGAGATCAACTCCAATGATCCTTGAAGCCCCTGAAATTCTTGCACCTTCAGCAGCCTGATCACAAACAAGAATCATTAGCTTTTTATTTTTTGGCCATGAATGAGCCTTTTTTGAGAAAGTTAAAAGTTCCATAAAACTCACAGCAAGCCCCACAGCTCCTAATCCAAAAATGGCGACTGATGAGCCTTTTTTAGGTTTTGCAACGTTAAGAGTAGCACCAAGACCTGAAGACACGAAGATTATTTAGGTTAAGAAAATACCCATTAGAATTGTAATCGGAGAATGTTGATTATAATTTGTTTTTCTACCTGTTGAGATCCCACAACTGAGGACACAGACTTTGTCAAGAGGAGCAAGAGGGTTGATTTTGGCAAGACAGCCGACATGAACGACTGTGTATTCACTGAAAGTTGAAGTTCCGACGAAATGGAAAATGGGTTTTCCGTTTATGGAAAATCGAGATTTTTGATCGTGAATCATGACTCCTCTATCGGTGTTGATTCTCAAAAGGTCACACATGTTGCTCTCTTCCGACTTACAGTGAGCACATTCTTTGCATTCTCCGGTGAAAACAGGGAGAACATGATCTCCGGGCTGAAGATCAGTCACTCCTTCCCCAACACTCTCCACGACCCTGTTCACGTCACTTAAATTGATCAGATTTTTTATCCGATTACAAACCCTTTTCTATTTAATACAAGAATAAAACTTACCCTCCAGCTTCATGTCCTAAAATTCGGGGAAACACGGGATTCTGACCCTGAAAAGTTCATAGGAAGGAAACGAAGATTCAGGATTTGAGTTTTTGACAGAGATTTAAGTAAAAGGGCCAGTAGATTGGTTACCTTGGCTTCCCAAAAGTAAACATCGGTGTGGCACAGGGAGGTGAACAGGATTTTGATTCGAACTTCCATTTTTTCGGGTGGCGCCACCTCCACTTCTTCAATCACTAGTGGCTTTCCGGCTTCCCATGCTACCGCCGCTGTCACATTTACACTCATCATCAAGCACCGTACCAAACTTTTTCTTCTTGATAGGGAAATCACAAAAGAAAAATGAAATGCTTACCTTTGCATCGAATCACCTGGTTAGTGCTCGACATTTAATCTTCTTGTTATCTGATCGCTGAAACAGAGAATTAAGTTTGCTAATTGCTTGATATGAAGGAATAATCTGAAAATTTGTGTATTTATAGGTCGAGGGAGTGAATATACCAAAACTGTAAACCGACCACCAGGTTTTGATTTGCCGGGTTTCCATCAATGAAGCCTTTGACAGGTCAAACCCACCGTTTAACGAAAACAAGAAACTGCAAAGTACCACTGATGGGTGGTTTTCTTTTGAAGAATATATAGATTGGGCCCACAGGGTCTACAACATTAAAAACATTGAGAGTAAATTACAACCTTGGTCCCTGTTATTTCTAATTTCTACCGTCCTAAGTCCAAAACTAAAGTTGTTTTCCAATTTTAGTTGTTATTTCATGTTTTTATCCATTTTTGTCCCTGGAATCGACATCGTTAAATTCTTGGTGATATAGACCCTCAGGGAAAATTGTGTATTACACCAAATGTTTTAAAAACCGGTTTTTTAGTTGAACCAGTCTGGTGATCGATTCCCGGTTAAATTGTCGATTCAATCAAAAAAGTTTTCTACATCTGACAGTGTTGTGTGTCGGCCTTTGAGTTCTGTACACTCTAAAAATGTTAAATTTACTTTAAAAACGTGTGTTTTTATTGGTTTAGTAAAATCCAACTATACTAGTGTAATAAACTAGTTCAAATGGTTTTTTTACCGGTTTTTGAAGAAACCGTTTAAAAGCAATTGTTTTCCCTTACCAATTTCATTGAGAAAAACAAATATATACATTAGAAGTGGGTCGAAAATACAAAGGGTCGTATACATCTGTGAGGCTAAATTCAATACACAATGGTACAAATGATACAAAATACATATGACTAATACGCCCCCGCTGAGCGGGAGAATTACAGACGCTTAAGCTAGAGCGGAAGTCAGAGAACAAAGGGAATGGGAGCCCTTTGGTGAAGATGTCAGCATACTGGTACCTAGAGGGTATGTGAAGAACTCAAACATGACCCGTAGCAACTTTGTCTCGAACAAAGTGAATGTCAATCTCCATATGTTTGGTCTGCTGATGTTGAACTGGGTTTGTCGACATATATATAGCACTCACAATATCACAATAGATGAGTGTGATTGTTCGAAGGGGTAAGTGAAGCTCTCGTAACATATTACATAGCCATGTAGTCTCAACAAATGCATTGGCGACACCACAATATTCGGCCTCGGCGCTGGATCGAGATACAATATGTTGTCATTTAGACGGCCATGAAATGAGATTATCTCTAAGAAAGACACAATAACCAGAGGTGAACCTACGAGTAACTGGACACCCCCCCCCCCCCCCCAATCTACATCAGAGTACGCGGTGAGAGTCATGCTGGAGGAGGTATACAATTGTATACATTGATCGAGAGTACCTTTGACATATCTCAAAATGCATTTCATGATGGGTTTTGAGTATAACTACAAATCCTATGAGTTCATGAAACCCTATAAATTTTGGATCTAGGTTTTCACTAGTGGGACATGCAAACTTGAATACAAAAAAGAAACCCTAATATGCATCTATAAAATCGAAATTAACCGAATACTAGGGTTTAGATGCATACCTCAATTATTATGTAGTAATAACAATTAATCCTTGTAGATCTTGAACTCTTAAAAGCAAGTGCCTCAAATGTGACACCTCTAATGGTTTACAAACACTCTTTGTAATAGGATGAGAGCCTTGTTTTGAAAACCGGACTGCACCGGCTGGTTCAACCGAGAATCAACAAGGTTACCGGTTTTTTAGCCACCAAAAACCGCTAGTAAGCCAAACTGTTTAAAACCGACGGTTTTCTACGAATCACGGTTAAACCACTCCGGTCTAACCAGACAGAAAACTGGTTTTATAACTTTTGACTTCGAGCCAGCCCGTTAAACGGCAACCCAGACGGTTGGAAAATGCTTACATTGACATATCATTATATAGAGTATTAAGGTGGCAAAAGTTTTTTATCCCAGCCGATGTGGGATTCCTCCAAGCTTAGACTTGAAAGGATATGAGGATAAATTTCCTTTTTGTAGAAGATGAAACTGATACAAGTTTTATTATGCAAACGATGTGGGATAGATAGTAAGAATTGATGGCAAAATAATATACTACTTGTCAAAGACAAGTTTGGAACTTTAAATAATGGAAATAAAACTGTAAGCATCTTAACCATCTTTACTTGATGCCTGCTTGAGATACATCACACTTCAATTTATTTATGATACCTTCGTATAAGAATTAACAATACATCCACATCAGTATTTTATTGTTTACACTATTAGTTCTTTTTTATGTTATATATATAGTCGGTTCTACTGGTTTTTAGAGTCGGTTCGAGCGGTCGAACCACTTGAACCATCGAACCGGTAAAACGGTCGGTTCGGAATCAGGTCCAGCTTTCAAAACATTGGATGAGAGGAGATAGCACCATAATTTCGGCTCTTCTAGGGTTAGAAGCAATTGGCCAAAAATCCCAAGGGTTAGGCTCCTTTTATACTTAAGGTTTCTTAGTCCCAAAGCTAGGGTTAGTAGGTGGAAACCCTAATTTCCTGCTTAAGGCCTAAGCAGCCCATGGACTCCTCATCTAGAAGCCTTGGACGAAAACTTATAGGGCCTCCCTATAATTTTCGTCCACTCCTATCTAAGGATTCCAAGAGCCCTATTTCACAACTATCAATTAATTGCAAAACAACCCTTGTACTATTTAATCAATTCTTTTAATCCTAAAATTAATTCCAAATTAATTTCTGATTAAATAGTAATTAAATAACATGATTTCTAGTTAATATATTATTCTCATAATATAAATAAATCATTCATGTCAATTTTATTATTCCAAATAATAAATTCGTCCAAAAGTCATTCTGTCAAGTTGCAAGAGTGAAGGTAACCCAAAAGGGCTACTATCAATTCAAGTATATACCAATTATAGTTATGGGCTTAGATACCTAATCCAACATTTCAATGCATGAAAGTGTGGTCATCGGGGGTCATGTATGTAGAGACAAATCTGTTACACAAAAAATGAGATATTTGGACGAGTGAACGTGAGATATTGAAGTGCCCCTGCAAGGCTACCGTACAAGGATGGATCCGAGACAAGTGTATCGCTATCTACCAGCTTAGCAGATGAGTGGATGGGAGTGCGACAAGGTTTAGCATTTGTCATGTGAGCACGCTGAAGAATCTCATTTGGATACTTCTTCTGGGAGAGAAACATTCCATCCAGGGACCTAGTCATAGAGATGCCAAGAAAGTAATTCGGATTGCCCAGATCTGTCATGTCAAATTCTTTGCTAAGAGATGAGATGATTTGGTTAAGGATCATAGGACTGGAAGTTGTTAGGATGATGTCGTCGATATATAAAAGTAAATAAGCCAAGTTCATACCCTGTTGTAAGACAAACAATGAGGAATCAGACTTGATGTACTGAAAACCGAGTCGCATGGCATGGTTAGCGAGCCACTGAAACCAGGCTCTTAGAGCTTGTTTGAGACTGTATAATGATATCCGAAGACGACAAACATACCCTGGTTTTGATAAGTCTGTGAATCCTGGGGGTTAATGCATGTAAACCATCTCTGACAATTGGCCATGAAGGAACACATTTTTGACATCCAATTGGTGAACATGCCATTTTTTCGAGACAACAAGACTTGGAACTATGCATATAGTAGTTGGTTTGACAACTGGACTAAAAGTTTCATTACAATCAATACCATGTTGTTGAATCTTACCATTTGCAACAAGTTTGGCTTTGTACCTACTAATAGAACCATCAACATTAAATTCATGTTTATATAGCCACATGGAGTGAACTATATTGACCCATGGTGGTCATGGAACAAGAACCCAAGTCCCGTTTTTAATAAGAGCCCCATATTCGTCAAGCATAACAGATTTCCAATTTGGGTCATGAAGCACTTGGATGTGAGTTTTAGGTATTGGAGAAAGGGAGGATGTGGGAAGGTTTAAGCGAGTGATAGGTTTAGTGATTCAACTACGAGATCGAGTATGCATGTGATGATGCAACGAAGCAGTTGGAGGAGGATTATTTAAGGTGGGTGGCACAGCCGTATCGGTGGGAGAGAGTGAGGTGTCGACTGTAGATATGGCAGAGGCCGAAGAGGCTACCAAAGCAGCTTGGTCACCCAAAATAGGGGAGTCCAATGAGGACGATGATAAAGGGGAGGATGTTGTGGAAGGTGATGACAAATATGGTGTTGGTGAAGAAGGGTGGGTAGTTGTGGTGTTGGTTTGGATGAATTTTGATGCAATGTAGTTTAAAGGTTCATATGTGTGAAGAAAATCATATTATGGTGGCGTGTTGGGTGACATAGAAGCGAAAGGAAAGACATGTTCATCAAAAATGACATGTCTTAGGATAATTATCTTTTTGGAGTGGGGGTCAAGGCATTGAAAACCACGATGATTTTCTGGATACCCGAGTAAAATGCACGGGGTAGATCGAGGAGCGAGTTTGTGTGGTGGGTGTAAGTGTGGATAACATAAGCACCCAAAGATAAGAAGGTGGTCATATGTTGGTTGACTGTGAGAAAGTTTAAAGTAAGGGGTGCAATTGTGGATGCATTTGGATGGGAGGTGGTTGAGGACTTGAGTGGCCATGTGAAGAGCTTCAACCTAATATGTAGGAGGAAGGTGAGATTGGAAAAGAAGTGATCGAATGAGCTTATTAATTGTCCGAAGCATTCGTTCAGATTTTCCATTTTGTTGAGATGTTTTTGGGCATGAGAATCGTATAAGAATACCATTTGTGCCAAAAATTGTTCGAAGGGTGTTGTTGTCAAATTTGCCCCCGTGATCACATTAAAAGACTTTGATGTCTTTGTTAAATTGGTTTTGACAAGTTTTTGGAAATGTAAGAATTTTGAAATAACGTCACTTTTACGTTTGGGAGGGTAAACCCATAAGTCATGAGAGTAATGGTCTAAGAAAATGACATAATATTTAAGAGCACTCAAGCTGGGTAAAGGGGATTTCCAAATGTCAGAATGAATTAAATCAAACTGGGAGTTCACGAATTTATTAGAACTATGAAATGGAAGGTTCACATGTTTGCCTAATTGGCACGCATTACAAATAATATCTGAAACATTTTTATTACACGAAATGAAATTATTAGAAAGCAAATGACGAAATATTTCGTTCCTGGGATGTCCGAGCCTTTGGTGTCACGTCGGAGGACTCAAAGAAACAAGAGCTTGTGGGGTTGACAGGAGGTCGTGAACTGGATAAAGTTCCCCGATACTATCACAGCGGAAAAGAGTTTGGTGCATCCGAAGATCCTTCACAGTTAAACCAAATGGGTCAAATTCAATGGAACGATCATTATCAACGGTAAATTTGCAAACAAAGATAAGATTTTTGATTATATTTGGGGTGACCAGAATATTATGTAGGTGCAGTGGGCGATAAGGAGTGGGAACAATGTTATGTCCCGTGTTAGTGACAGGTATGGGCGAACCGTCACCAACGATAATTGACGAAATGGATCTTTTATTAAAAACAGTGCGAAGGTTACCTATACCTACCGAGATATGATTTGTTGCACCTGTGTCCATGAACCATCCCGAGTTGGTCCGGTCTTGAAGGTTCATGGTTTGAAACGCCTCTAGTATTAAAGTTGTCTGATCTGAGATGTTTATGGGTCCTGAATTTGGAGCAGTACATGAAGTGAGAAAGGCAATAGGCTGTTGGGCCTATTGTTGTTGTTAACGAGATGGTCCAGCTCCAGGAGAACCCCAAGGTGCTGAGGGGTGTTGTTGTTGAGCCCATGGAACATTAACTAAGGATTGAAGCCATTGGGCTGGAAGAGCCCACGGTGGTGGGGAAGTCTATATTTTTCAGGGAGCAAAATTAAATGTGTCAGTTTGGCGTCTGTCACCGCCTCCAATTTGTGTTGTTGTTGACGATCAACTTTCATGTGTTTATTGCTACAGTGGTCCTGATATCGACGATCTCCACTCCAACGGTCATTATTCTGCTGAAGATCTTGATTCTGGTGGTCTCCACGGGAGTAGGTGAAGGGAGTATGAGAGGGGTCTGTGTTTCCGCTGTAGAGTACTGTTGGGGCTGAGGAATTGTCTCAATGAATTCCGTGTTGAGGGCGCTGATGAGATAGGCAAAGTTCTTCACGAACAAGCATCGAACGCACTTGGAAGAAAGATGGAAGAGGATTCTTATGACAGATGATTCCGGGTAGTTGATCGATCTTCTCCCCGAGACCATTAACCATGAATGTGACCAAGGTTTTCTTTGGTACAGGTTGATCGATATTTGCTAGGAGGTTGGCGATGGTCTTGATACGTTGATAGTATGCGTGAATCGACATGTCTCCCATTGTTATAGTACGTAGTTCTTGATCGAGCTCCATAGCTTGGGCATCTTTGCTATCATTGAAGATGTCCTCGATACTTTTCCAGATGTCATATGTTTTCATGCCCTTATTGAACACCATATGAATCAAGGATTTGTGAACTGTGCCATAGAGCCAAATCTTTACCATTGAGTCAAGTATGGACCAGTCAGCAGATGGGTTAGTAGGAGCAAGGTCTGTCAAGTGGTGTTGAACACCAAATGTGATGCAACATGCTTCAAAGAGGTCTTTCCATAGGTCAAATTTTAGTTCTTCGAGATCAAGTGTGATTGGCACATAAGAGCGAATGTTTGTGTTTTCAAATGGCTTCTCAATGGCATCTTTGTCAATAGTATTTTTCATCTTGGAGGATGCAAGAAATTGTTACGGTCGGTAGGAAGATGAAAGAAAAAGGAAAAAAGAGAACTGAGAGAGATTTGAGGAGAAAATTAAGGGGAAAGTAAATCACTTCTCTGATACCATAAAAGCAATTGTTTTCCCTTGCCAATTTCATTAAGAACAACAAATATATATACACACACATGAGAAGTGGGCCAATAATATAAAAGGGTCGTATAGATCTATGAGGCTACACTCAATACACAATGGTACAAATGATACAAAATATATATGACTAATACCATCTAGTTTGATCCAATCTAGAAATTGAAATAAAACCGGTCATTATTGAATTGTTCTCATCTCCATATCCTGACCCAACCGGTTCGAACCAGTTTTTAAGACATTGATTACATCTGAGGACATTTTACTTGTTTTTCTTTTTCGGTTTTTATCGCTATCTCTTAATATAAACATATATAACGTTTATTTCTTGTTATCTTTTTTTTTCTTTATCATATATCTCCTTTACTAATACATCCTATTGGAAAATTGGTTTTAACCAATTTAAAAATTGGTTATTTTTCATTTTTTTAGCACAAATTTTGAACTATAAATATAATTAAAATGGATAATGATTATATGTTTGCCTTCTCCTATAAGATACCTTCATTTTGATATATCACATGTCCAAAAAGGATTAAAAATGAATGAAAATTTGTATGTTAAAATGAGGTGTTTGAAAGAAATTAACAATTGAGTTAATTGGCTTTTATTTCATTCCACATGGGTGGGAGCATGAAAAAAAACGAGTTTATAATTACAAAGGCTTATTATTCTTATCAATGTGACCAAGAGGCTCTCTTTTGCACGTGTAGGGGTACAAATGTGAATAAGAGAGGTTTGGGTTCACTGAATTTATTTATGGATTGGTGTGATGAATGCGAACAACGGATGCTCCTATACCTCCCATATCACTGAGACTGTCCTCACCAACAAAAGTTAGACCTGATATGTAATTTGAAATCCAACAAAAAATTATGGTGATTGAGTGTTGATTCTTAAGTTCTATTAGATGTTATTTTAGTTTTGAAGCCATGACAGCTCAAAGCTATTTGTACAGTGGCGCTCTATCTTTTTGATGTAAATGAATTATTGACTATTAGCTTTGTTGATCTTCTAATATTTAACTTTTGGTTTTTTTGGTTGATGAATGTTGATTATTAAGTTTTATTAGGTGTTATTTTGGTTTTGAAGCCATAGCAACTTAAAGATATTTGTATGATAGTGCTTCTAATGGTGCTCTATCTTTTTGATGTACATGAACAACTGAAAAATATAACATGGGTATTGTAAATGTAAATGGTTAGAAGATTTTTTGTAGGTTGAAGATTTTATTGGAGATAGTTCCTACTTGCAAAGAGAATTGTAAATGGGATTTATACATAGATGGTGAGATTGATGTGTGGTGGTGATTAGTGACATTGTAAATGAGAGTCAGTGGATGTGGGTTGGAGGGCAAAGGATTGTCTGTGGGAGGCGGTTATGGTGTTGGTTTCGAAGGAGTAAGGGAAGAGAGGCGAACCATTGTAGGTGATGCAAATAAAAGGGATGCGGTTGGGGTTTTCTTGTTCTTTAATTAAAAATCGTTTTATGAAAAAAAAAAGATGTTTATTAATCATTTAAAAAATATTTAACTGATATTTTTAACCGTATTAACCATAACATACATGTATATACATGTAGTGCAAGATTTTCTATTCTTAAAGATTGCTTCGTATCACAATTCTCATAAGGACCGGAACCTTTTGTAAACCAACAAGACCATTTATATAACTTTTTCTATATTTTACTTTTAAGTCATAGTACTAATTTAGTATTATATGTTTTTATATATAGCATTATTTCTCTTATTTCTTATCATAGTAATGGTATAATTTTAAATTTGTAAAATATTTACAAGTGTTCGATTACATCAGGGGCATAACTAGGGGTTCTAGGGGTAGCGGGTGGTACTCTTTAAATTTTTTGGCTTTAATTTTTTTTTCCAATGTAGTGTAAATTTTCCAATGTGCTACACCTTCGACTTTTTATGGTTCCGCTATTGGATTACATATTATTATTAGAAAGTTAAGCACCTTGTTATTTTTTTAGAATAACGGCTTTATTAAGTAAAACTAGCAAGACGCTAGAAAGAAAAATAGTTACATGGAAGTAATAAACAAAATTGGATCATGCAACCAGACAATCTAACTGATAGTAGTTTCACGACACCTACTACTAGCCAAAATGAAACTCTGATTCATCAGCTTATCAAACAATAAACATTTTCTAGGCTTAACTTTACCAAAAAAGTAAAGAGGTTCTAAAACACCAAATCGACCACCAAAGAGCAAAACAAATTGCCTCTAGAAACTCTTGACAAATCGAAGACAAACGCAAGGCGGCAATCTAGGCAAACCAATCTTGGAAAGGAAACAAAATAGGAGTCTGAACATTCCACCGTATGTAAACAAGATTCAATAAGCCTCTAGCTAAATCACACTCGAAGAACAAGTGTATATTAGTCTCAACTCCCTTCTAGCAAATAGGGCATAAAATAGAATCAATGTCAATCCCTCTTTGAGATAAGTTATACCGAGAAGGTAATTTGTTTAATAAAGACGGCAAACAAAAGCATCAGAGTAAATTACACGAATCATCCCACATGTAGGTGTCAAAAAGGCATGTTTAGTCAATATTTTCAAATTTTAACTCGGACCACCCCTCGTTTGGTTAAAATTTGCATGTTTCATCCCTCGTTAGCTTAAATTTACACGCTTAGTCCCTTGTGATACATGAAATGACTACAATTCCCTTTTCAATTTTATTTTTCATTTATTTTTAACATTTATGATTAAAACAATAAAAGAATAAAATAAAAAACCACCCCCTACTATCGACATTTCATCTCATCTCTTTCTCCCTCTTCAACTCCTCACCCACCTCAATTCTTCACAAATTCATCTACAAATTCAGTTGGGATGCTCAACAGATACCACCAGAGCATCCAATAATGATCTTCTTCAACACATTTCTACAACTAATTTTATCAACAATTATATTTTCTTTCGAAATCACCTACTACATAAAAGCCAGAGGAGATATTGTCGTACACTGTCTTCTTCAATTTCCTCCCTGATAGTAATCTTCATCTCATCAACAAAACATTTGGATCCGTTGTCTAGTAGTCCAATACAATCGATCATGGCGTTATAGTAGCTTCACTTGATGATCAGGTAACTTTGTTTTCCGCTACCGCCACTAAAACGACCTCTATTGAAAATCTACACACACGGAGATTTACCCTCGCTTCACTCCATCCCCGCTGTAAAATTTTTTTGGAAAAACCACAAATCTAAATGTACTCAAAATTAGGACAAAATTAGTTTGGTTATATCCAAACCCCAAATCAGTTTGCTCAAATCTAATGAGAGAAAACACAACCCCTCAACTTGAGTTTGAATCTAGGTTTATTATGGTGGATTATTTTGAACATAGAAAAGAGAAATCGAATCCCCTACCCGAAATCAAAACATAGTCCATCACATCTTTTGCAAAATCAACTGATATCGGAGGGATTGAGAACTAAGGCGATGGCGACTTTAGAGTTTTAAGGAGGGTTGACATGTAGATTGATGGCTTTAAGGTTGAGTTTAAAAGAGAGATCAGTGGCTTCAGGTCGAAAAAGTAATTGTTCGTTGTGGCCTCCTCTTTATAATGTTTCTCGTCGGTCTCATATGTGGCTTTAGATCCACCATTTTTGTTTTATGAGAGTTGGGGGAACAAAAGTAATCAGGGAAAGGAAGGTTGACGTCCGAGGATGTAACATCCCATAATTTTCAACAAATTTAAAATTTTAAAAACAACCCATTTATTAATAAAAGTAGTTAACAAAACATTGTATCCAACACATGATTTAAAATCAAAGTCTCCCAAGATCCAATTCGTTGTAAAACCGAGGATGTGTATGGTCATGCCTTCACCTTGCCACGAATCATACGAATAACCTGAAACCATTAACAAACTATAAGCACAAAATTTAATGAGTTCCCCTAAAATTCCACAGCACAATAGATAGCACATAAATAACAACAAAATGTACTGGGTCCACAGTGAAACGACTAGATTACCCCTGAGCCCACAATATAAATCTAGCTTGCCTGTCAGGCCCACAACTCATATTTGGCATGATCTTGACCCACAACATAAGTTTTGTAAGTCCCTGGGGCTGACAATTTATGTGTGGTTTGCTCCCATATCAATCAGTCATCGGATTAGAATGCCAATGTTCAGCCGTCAGTACGAGTTTGGCATACCAACTGGTCCTCAACTTGTATCTAGAATGCTTTTGAGTCCTTAGTATGAGTCTAGCATGCCCTACCCAGCCCTCAACTCGTATCTAGAATGTTCTAGGGTTTGTTAGCTATAGCACGAAGCAGTACAACATTAACCCAACACAATATGTCGACAGATAACCAACATATAAAAATAATCATGCAGATAGAATCATAGGCAGTCCTACAGATCTACCATACTAACACATCAACAATTATCATAGTCATATAGATCTATTCCATAATCAGCATATTAGAGAATAGCAGGAGAACAAACCAATGGGTCGGCCTTGGTGCCTTTGACCCATAAATACAGTGAGGAAAACTCACCTCGCACTGCCGAACATACAAATGATCCCTGGTTGTTGGCTGCCAGATCCCCGAACCGCTAATATCAAGACAACACCCCATTACAGCTGATCGCATGAATAATTTCTGACTCCAGAACCACTAAGGTCCACGTGCTATCATATACCACAATGACAACCCATCAACATCTAGCACCTGACTCACACTATTAGTCCAAATTAAGGTAAAAGACCTTTTTACCCTTCTCAAGCTTGGCCCAAAGCCAAGGCCCAACTAGATGGACAAAGGCCTAAAATCCAAAATAAACTTCTAAGTCCAAAATATGGCCCAACTTTCCAAATTGGGTCCAATTCCTTTCGTGGTTCTTCACCCAAGAAATTCTATCAAAACAAAAGCCCAAATCAAAAATCCAGATGGCCTAACATGGCCCAAGACAATCTGAGCCCAAAACAAAAAGGCCCAATACTGTCGCATAAGGGGAACGTACTTCGGATGTACGCTTAGCGTACATGAGGCTGTGTAGAATCCACCTTCGGGGTGGCAGATTGGGTACGCGGGCCTACCCTCGCAAGACTCAATTTCTTCATAAGTGCTTAATGGCTTTAGAATTGGAGCTCATATTTCAGATCCAAGGTCCAGAGGCATACTAGGGTCATAAAGTTCCCAACTTTATGACTTTCCACATCCAAAAAGTCATTAATGCAAGGTATTAATCCATAAAGACCTTCTATAAGAATTATGGAGCCAAACTAGATAAAGGGACCTCATTTTAATGGCTTAGAACCCCTCTTAGGGTCTGAAAGGATAACCAAAAATGACCAAAGCCAAACATGCATAACAATGGGACTTTTGGGACAAAAAGAACATTATAAAGCTACCAAAATGATATCCAAAAAAACAAAGCATAAAGATAGCAACTTTTTTTTTTCCTTCTGGAGCTTCCCAAGAAGGCGATGATCCAAGATCCACAAGCTTGCTTCAACTACTAATCTCCTTGATGCAAATCCTTCTTCATTAAGCACACAAAGAACACACTTTTAGCTCAAGACACTCTCTTATGGGGTTAGGGTTTGCATAAAATGACACAAGGGCTTATAGGATGAAAAGATAAGGCTACATGATCCATTAAGGTGCTTAAATACCCCACAAACCCTAAAACTTAGGGTTTCTTTCAAACAAGATTTCGCCCAACGTACATATGTCTATGCCCAGCATACTAGGGCACACCCTAGTACACTTAGCGTACTCACATGTACACTTAGCCTACCACTCCTTCTCCCAAATTTACGATTTTTCCACAAGGGCTTCTTGCGACCATTTTCTTCCAAAACAAGGATCAAAATAACATACTTTAAAACCAAGAGATGAATTTGAAATGCCTAAAATTGGGGAGTTACAACTCTCCCTCACTTAAATTCGATATTGTCTTCGAAATCAACCTTATCATCCATGGCATGCCCGACAGCTTGAGGGGCACAACCATAACCTTGATCATATAATTACATTCCCAATGCAACTGAACCAACATAATTTTCCACTCAAAGAAGGAAATTCCACAATCCTTTAAAGAAACCCGATCTACTTATTTGAAGCCTAAAGTCTCGAACTGATCTGATGTAACACCCATAAAATTCAAGCCATTTTAAAACTTTTTAAAATATTCAAAACCATTAAGTTAGTACAATTTGTTTTTAAAATAGTTTAAGCATCAAAGTATCCCCATAATCAATTCATGAAAATATGAGAAGGTGCACGATCATGTCATCACCTTCCCGCGATCATCAGAAGTACCTGAAACATAATAAATAGTTGTAAGCTCGAAGCTTAGTGAGTTTCCCCAAAATACCAATGTCATAAAAATATAACTATATCATATAACAAATAAAAAACAACATTCATACTGAGCCTTCAGCCTGACTGGACCGCCTTGCAGGCCTACAGCCTATCTGGATGGCTCCCGAGTCTTCGGCATGACTGGACAGACTCACAGGGTCTACAGCCTATCCAGACCGCTCAGCGGGTATGTTGGCCTACAACACAAAGCAGGACCACCACAACCCAACCCCCAATCAAAAAAACATGTGCACATAATATCATACGCTAGCTCATATCATATAATAGTCAAATCGATCTAACAGATCACTAATCATAGCAACATCCCAAAAATCGGGGTACAAGCCCTACCGATCACTAGCTTAACATCATCCTATAACTAGGACACTGACCTAACCGGGACACTTAGGGTCAAGTGTTTCTCACTTAACCCATTAAGGGCTAAATCCATTAAGTCCATTACTTTACTAGATAAATCATATGGTGGGATTGGGTGTAATTCGCAATTCCATTCTAATGGCCCAAATGTGGGTTTGTTTCATGAAATGATGATTAGAGTTAAGTGTCCCCACTTAACCCATTAAGGACTTAATTCATTAAGTCCAATATTGCCTTAGATTAATTAAAAATGATTATTAATTAACATTTTAAGTTTACAAAATAATTCCCGTGTGAGTGTCTCGATCAAGTTTTAAAATTAGGGTTTCATGGCATTAGGGTTTTCCAAACCCTATTTAGGGTTTCCAACCCAATACTAGTCCATTAGTTAACTGGTTGGGATTTTAGGTCAATTGGGATTCATTAGGCCCATTAGGGTTTCATTGGGCCCATTAGGGTTTCAAACATCCCAACGAGTCCAAAAATGCAAACAAGGCACACCGCCACCCAACACGGCGGCCAGTGGCGGCAGCCACCAGCTTAAGGTGGTGGTTATAGTTTTTCTATTATTTTTTCGGTTACAAAATACAACAATACACATAATGACCCAAAATAAACTCCCAATAACTATACCCACAACCACCTTGCAGCGGCAGACGGTGGTAAAGAGTGGCAGCCACCACCTCACGGTGGTGGTGGTGGCCCCCTATTGACTCCAGCCAAGATAATTACACACCCACGGCACACACATGACACACACACACACACACACTTCAGTCGCGAGATAAGCCTAACCACCCACCTGGTGGTGCATGATGATGGCGGAAGTAACCCTAATGGCCACAACGCTGACTAACGGCGACAGCAAACGACTACCAGTGGCGATTATGCATCGATAATAGTGACATTAAGACCCAAACAACAACCGGTTCGACCTGCCCTTCACACGACCACAACACCAATTCAACGTCTCGTCTTACGGTCTCCAACATCCCACAGGGAGCTCTTCGCGGCCCACAACATCCAGCAACGGCGGTGGCGTATAACGGAAATAGCAGCGCCTGCATTTGGCGTTGTCGGTGGTGAAGTCTAGGGTTTCTGAGGCGTAACGGCAGAAGACTGGAGAAGGGAGGGCGCAAACCGACCACGAAGCGCAACAGCCTACATGGCAACTGGTCACTGATCTCCAACCGGTGACGTCTCATTCTGGTGTCCTATCGGCACCAGGACAACAACGATGCGAGATGACGAATCATGTCAATGTCATGGATAGTGGCGATCGTTGGGTGCTTTGCCTGGCCGTAAAATCATGAGGGATTAGGGTAGTGGCGGCCGAAGGTGAGGAGGGTGGCGGTTGCATTAGATTTAGGGTTAGGGTTGCAAGTGACGGGACTGACACGACTTTTATACCCGGTTCTCAAACATATTCCCATAATAACATAACTAGTACCTCCTTGTAATATTCTTTTCAAAAAAATCCCAAATTTACCAATTAGACCCCGCCTTCTGAAAATCTTTCCAAATCAGGTCCAAAATGTTACCAATCAGCCCCTCCTCCACAAAATCTCATCATCCAAGTCCAGAACTTACCCTTTAGTCCCTGCTTCCATGAATCTTTACATATTAAAAACCAAATATACCAAACACCCCCTTTACTTATGAAAATCTTTACAAATTATGTCCCAAAATTACACTTTAACCCACGGAGATTCAAATGTTGTCATTTGGCTTCCCGAAACCAACCCCAACTAATTATTATTTGATTTTAGGCTATAATAATATAAAATAATAATAATAATTACTTCTCAGGGTGATCATTTTATTATTTTACTTTAAAAAAGATGTTACAACTGTCCCCCACTTAAATTCGATTTCATCCTCGAAATCATTTCTTATCGTTCCTTACACTCCAGACAACTTGACTTCATGGCCGAAACTACAAGCACATCCCAGCCTTTCCAAGGCAACCCGCGCGGAGTTCTAAAACATGAAGATAAACAATTCCTTGCAATATGATCACATTTACTCAATCCAGGTTCTAAAGTCTCGAGATGGTCTGGCTCCCTGATAGACCTCTCTTACAAATCGGTATTGTTGAGCCCAGTCTACTTGTCTCTCATATAATTATTCAACTTCTGATATCTGGTGGATTCCAACATCTTGATACTTTTCATACACGTGAAGACCCATGTCACCAATACCGACTTAAACACAGAAACTGTCTGAACACTGATCTGTCTGAAGCAGTATACTGCCACATGATTGTTTTCCAAAATCCATCGAGGCCTCCCTGGTCTCAATTCATTCACCAATCATCTGACATACTGGGTTCCGGCCCGATTGAGGAGCTAAAGGACTCCCACATAGTTTCCTCACACGACTTGTGAACGAAATCCTTCCCTGGAACTAGTTGCCACTAGTTATCATGCCACTGCGACTCTAACAACCCCCTGATCTAATCGATCAGATCCATGCATCGAATCTCGTCGTTACCAAATCCACAGCTAAAGTGATTGCTACATGACCAATGGTAGCCTTACATCACAAGCAACCTTAAGCAATCAATTGCTTCCTTGATCTCATAATTGTAGTGACGTTACTGGATTCTTATCACTGGCTTAACCAGGTCTTATCCCTCTGGGGAACCCATAAAACCATCTGTGGATTTTCATATCCTCACTACTACACCTGAACTGGTGGTTACTATTGCCCCTTCCGCGTCCTAACAACGCGCCTATGCTATCTACCAACCTAGTGAATGTTGTGGCTACACCCACAGACTTACATCACTCTGGCACTATCTGCTACTAGTAAATGTTACAGCTACCCCCGCAGCCTTACAACACTTTCCATACTACCTGATCACTAGGAAATGATATGGCTACCCCCGCAGTCTTACAACACTTCCCATACTAACTGATCACGAGTGAATGCTACGGCTACCCCCGCAGTGTTGCAACACTTCCCATACTAACTATCACTAGTGAATTCTACGGCTACCCTCACTGTCTTACAACACTTTCCATACTGGTCGAACACCCACTCGACCTAACACACAACTGCACTTAATTCATGGTTAGAATCCCAGGCTGATTCCCCAAAATTTTCTATTACGCATCGAGAAGACGCAATTTACATGCTGGGGAGTTTTACTGGACTCCCAACTCACACAACCCTCAAACCCGTACAACCACTTGGGTTGTCTTCCTTCTTAACAACGATGCGAAACTTATCCCCTTTTTCAAAACCGATCCTACTTCTGCATTCCGAGACAATTCTCCCCCACTTAGATTCAACTAAATCTTCAAAATACATGAAAAGTTGAGAATTCCCAATCCTTCTCGCTTTCCAATGATCGATTCGATGACAACCAGACCTTTCCAACTAGTACTCCTTTACTAGCCAACCACAAGTGATCACACACTTCTAAGAACTAGCTGAACACTTCCTGAAACCCAATGAAACTGAAAATACCTAATTCTTGAATGATTCCACACTCAAATCTTGAAGCCCAAAAGATAGATGATCCAATTAATATCTCAGCAACGAGCTACTTCCCTTGGCGTTTTCCTCTGCTAACCAATAACGGTTACTGAACTACTGAATCCTGACAATGTTGAATAACCATCCTATGGGACCTTGTTTGTAGACCTCCCACATAATACCCTTCTCCTAAAGTGTTCCAACAATCCTCCTGCTCTCGATTCTAGAACTCATATCATACAGGGCCTTGCAACCTGACTCACTCACTAGCTCAATCATCCACAACTGAACTACATCAGCTGAAACAACCTTTGCCTTAAACCGGGCTACAACTACTCCCAAGACATAGTCTACAATCTTGAAAGTGCAATATATCGCACAATCAACCCTTACCGTCTGATACATGTGATCCAAGGTGAATCGGATCTTAACTCTTATGGGTCAGAAAGGTAATTGCGTACATCTCATAAGATTTCTCATGCCACATCGACCCACCTGCACTCACCATCACTGAAATACTGTCGCTAACCCTTGCGACTAACTTACTCGAGTTGGAACACAGCCTGATCCTGGGGTCCCAAGTTTGCTTACTCCTTGAAGCTCGAAAATTGAAAAGGCACAGTCCTTGCACTATAAAACGACATTCCCAATTCACCAATTAACCATTCTACTCCCCAACTGAACATAATCATCACTCCTTTCCGGAGTCCCTGCGACTCGTATTCCAGCCTCGAGCAAAACCCCCGAAGCCTCAATTCCAAAAACTTCTATGATAGCCACTCCTGCTCAGCCCGCGGAATGTAACAAGTACAGAACATCTCCCTGATCCCAAGTAACTGCAACCCTTTGCTCATCAGAATATGTCCCAGTAGCAAGTACTGGTACTGGAAAGCTCGACCAGCTCCTCCCCTTATCGTCGTTACAGATGTTATAACTATCACGGCAACCGTCTCGGTAATGGCTGCATAACGCTCATCGAAATACTCAACCATGGCGGTCTTACTAGACCCAAACATCTTCGGTAACTATCCCCGTATAATCTCGATCACCTCCTCCAGGATAATCTCACTAACACGATCCTTTGACAATGCTGGCCTATCCTGGCTACCAGCTCCCGATCTTAAACCCTGATCCAGTCTCAAGACATCTCATAACCACCATTCTGGTGATACACCAAAAAGATCTTTGATAATTTGTATAATGATAGGGATCCAACTCCCAACTAAACCCTAGGGTTTGTGACTTCCTTAATATGCATATGGGTCCTGTGCTTTCAGTAGTATGAGCCCATACTACCTTCTACACCTACCTATATTTGTCTCAAGTACCACCACAACACCTTAACAATATACATAAACATGGCGAGAGCTCGATCCTCACTCCCAAAGGAATGCTAAATATCTCGTAACCGGCCTCCCAACCTCACACAACCTACCCATCCATAAAATTTCCAACAACCCTGTAGCACTAATGTATGCTAGCCATGCATAACGTTGGACCCTATAGACTTTCGAATATCCAATCCTACCCTAAGCCCTAATCAATAAGAATATAACATAAGGCCAAATCAAACATTCTCAGGCTATACGATCTTAACTATATACAGCCGTGATGCAAACATAAGCAACTACAGTAATGATATCAATCTCTTATAAGGAAAACCCTAGGCTAGCAGGCATCATGTAATCAGGAAATTCTATCATGAAATTCTTGAAGATCCCTATCCTAGTACTAGCATGCTATTCTAACATATCGCATAATCAAATAACTACATGATATTTTGCGGTCTACTTACTGGCTCCGACTGATCGTACACTTCGCATCTTCTTTTACTTATTTTGAAAACCATTTAAATTTATTTTGAAAATCTTTCCTTGATTTCAGACTGGATTCACACGAGTGTTCCTCCAACTCACTCAAACCAAGGCTCTGATACCAACTTGTAACACCCATAAAATTCAAGCCAATTTAAAACATTTAAAACCATTAAGCTAGTATAATTTGATTTCAAAATAGTTTAAGCATCAGAGTATCCCCAAAATCAATTCATGAAAATATGAGGAGGTGCACGATCATGCCTTCGCCTTCCCACGATCATCAGAAGTACCTGAAACATAATCAACAGTTGTAAGCCCGAAGCTTAGTGAATTTCCCTAAAATACCAATGCCATACAAATATTATCATATCATATAACAAATACAAAACAACATGCATACTGAGCCTTCAGCCTGACTGGACCGCCTCGTAGGGCCTACAGCCTATCTGGATAGCTCCCGAGCCTTCGACATGACTGGACAGACTCACAGGGCCTACAGCCTATCCAGATCGCTCGCCGGGTATGTTGGCCTACAGCACAAAGCAGGACCGCCTCAACCCAACCCCTAATCAAAAAAACATGTGCACATAATATCATACGCTGGCTCATATCATATAACAGTCAAATCGATCTAACATATCACTAATCATAGCAACATCCCAAAATTCGGGATACAGACCCTACTGGTTACTAGCTTAACATCATCCTATAACCAGGACACTGACCTAACCAGGTCACTAAGCATAAGCATATCACCATCCCAACTACCAGGATGTAATCAATAAACATATCATGCCATAACCAGATACAATCCATAAGGGCTGGCCTTGGTGCCTTAGACCCTATTGATATAGTGAGGATAATTCACCTCAAAATGTTGAAGTCTCATAGACACAATCCCAGCTGCTGGATGATAGATTCCCGAACTATCAATATCAAAACATCACCCAATTAATAATTGGGTCCCAACACATAACCAAAAAAATTTGGAGTAACAGACTACATTACCCCATCTTGGCTTGATTCAAGCCCAATGCCCAATCCAAAAACCCAAAAGTCAAACTAGGAATCAAAGCCCAACATATGGCCCAACTACTTAGTCCAGTCCAAACATTTGGCATTTCTAATGACCCAACTACTTAGTCCGGTCCAAAAATTTGTCATTCCAATGACCCAATATCATATAATCATCAAGGCCCAAACTATGGTCCATCCACGACCCAATTTTCCAAATTGGGCCCAGACCCTCATACGGGCCTTACCCTAAGCCCATCAACATATTCTAGTCCATATGATTATTCTTGGATGGACCATTAATAATCCAATTATCAAAGCCAAAGGAAAGGCCCAACTCAAGGCCCAAGTGAAATCGGGTTTTCACATGAAATGACGATTAGGGTCAAGTGTTTCTCACTTAACCCACTAAGGACTTAATCCATTAAGTTCGTTACTCTACTAGATAAATCATATGGTGTGATTGGGTGTAATTCACAATTCCATTCCAATAGCCCAAATGTGGGTTTGTTTCATGAAATGATGATTAGGGTTAAGTGTCCTTACTTACCCCATTAAGGACTTAATTCATTAAGTCCAATATTACCTTAGATTAATTGCAAATGATTATTAATTAACATGTTAAGTTTATGAAATCATTCCCGTGTGTATGTCCCGATCATGTCCCAGAATTAGGGTTTCATGACATTAGGGTTTTCCAAACCCTATTTAGGGTTTCCAACCCAATACTAGCCCATTAGTCAATTGGTTGGGCTTTTAGGTCAATTGGGATTCATTGGGCCCATTAGGGTTTCATTGGGCCTATTAGGGTTTCAAACATCCCAACGAGTCCAAAAGTACAAATGAGGCACACCACCACCCAATACGACAGCTGGTGGTGGTTATAGTTTTTTCTATTATTTTTCCGATTACAAAATACAATAATACACACAATGACGCAAAATAAACTCCCAATAACTACACCCACAACCACTACGGCAAACGGTAGTAGAGAGTGGCAGCCACCACCTCACGGTGGTGGTGGTGGCCCCCCAGTTACTCTGGCCAAGATAATTACACACACGACACACACATGACACACACACACACACTTCATCCGCGAGATAATCCCAACCACCCACCTGGTGGCGCATGATGATGGCGGCAACGACCCTAGTTACCACAACCCTGACTAACGGCAACAACAAATAGCTACCGACGATGGTTATGTGTCGGCAACAACGACATTGAGACCCAAACAGCAATAGGTTCGACCTGCCCTTCACACAACCACATCACCGATTCAACCTCTCGTCTTACGGTCTCCGACGTCCCACATGGAGCTCTTCACGACTCACAACATCCGACAGCAGCGGTGGCGTATAACAGAAACAGCAACGCTTACATCCGGCACTATCGGTGGTGAAGTCTAGCGTTTATGAGGCACGATGGTAGAAGACCTGAGAAGGGAGGGGCGCAAACCGACCATAAACCGTAATAGCCTCCATGATAGTTGGTCACCGATCTCCAACAGATAAAGTCTCATTCTGGTTTCCCATCGACAGCTGGACAGCAACGATGCGGGATGGCGACTCCTGTCGATGGCATGGATAGTGGCGATCATTGGGTGCTTCGCCTTGCCGGAAAATCGTGAGGGAATAGGGTGGTGGCGGCCGAAGGTGAGGAGGGTGGCGGCTACATTAGATTTAGGGTTAGGGTTGCAAGTAATGGGAATGGCACTACTTTTATACCCATTTCTCAAACATATTCCCATAATAACATAACCACTC
This sequence comes from Lactuca saligna, assembly GCF_052625555.1. Classification (NCBI taxonomy): domain Eukaryota; kingdom Viridiplantae; phylum Streptophyta; class Magnoliopsida; order Asterales; family Asteraceae; genus Lactuca; species Lactuca saligna. Next base: position 154,085,840 of record NC_136422.1, read on the forward strand.
CCTCCTTGTAATATTCTTTTCAAAACAAATCCCAAAGTACCAATTAGACCCCGCCTTCTAAAAATATTTCCAAATCAAGTCCAAAATGTTACCAAACAGCCCATCCTCTACAAAATCTCATCATCCAAGTCCTAAACTTACCCTTTAGTCCATGCTTCCATGAATCTTTACATATTAAGTCCAAATAATACCAAACACCCCCTTGACTTATGAAAATCTTTACAAATTAAGTCCCAAAATTACAGTTTAACCCCCGGGGATGCAAATCTTGTCATTTGGCTTCCCGAAACCAACCCCAACTAATTATTATTTGATTTTGGGCTATAATAATATAAAATAATAATAATAATTACTTCTCGGGGTTCCGGGGTTATTATTTAATAATTCTACTTTAAACAGGATGTTACATCTGAATCCCTGACAGACCCACCCATATTGAACCAATGCTAAGACCATAACACATATCCATCGAACAATCTACTCAACTCCTGCTCACCTGCGATTCCTACTAGAAAACAAAACCGCAAACCAACTATTGCTGCCGAAAACCCTCCGGTCGACCATGAATGATTAGATATTCCTTTGAGAGAAGTCTCATCCTGAAGATAACAATTTCCATGAACACAATGGGTTACGAAATATTGATTTCCTTAACTAACGAACCGGCATGTTGCTACTAAAATACTGAAACCTCATTACTTGTCCGATATTTACATAGGTAGAACCATCCCAAAGCACAAACATATAAACTGAATCCTAAACCCTCTAGTTGAGATCTTTGACATCTAAATTTCTTGATCGATATCTTTCTGAGCATAAACCTTGCACGAATACACTCACGATACCTAATGCGAGTTTTCACCAAAAACCCACTCAAACATGGCTACTCATATTCTTCTCGAAGATCCTTCCCTACAACTGATGAGCATCCAATTATGAATCTACTCCTATTCCCTGGCTAGAAACACTAACAGAAACATGCATAACTGATCCTCAAAACATACCGCCTGCGATCTTCACCCAAAACCAACCATATGATGTACCAAAACCTTAATAACCCTTAACTCTCTACTTTGTCATCACCAACCACTGCTTCGCCAAGCAAAGAAGATCAATCCAAGAATTTCCACGTTACATCCAACTCCTTTATAGACTCAGGTGTAACCCTACCGGGACAATCACTTGAGACAATCATAAAGAACTTTATGACTTGCGGCTTCCCAACCAATCCCAACTTGAAAACCAACACCCAAGCAATAACTTATGAACAACCAGAAATATAATGCATACATCCCATAGAGACTTTTTGATTCCTGAATGATACTCCTTACAACCCTTACTGCTTCTTTTATACAACCAACATATTTGTGACTCGCTTGACTCCCCTCAGTTCGTCGACACCGAAAGTACCACAAGCAGAAGAAATAAACAACCATGTTCACTAGGCCCTCAGCCTATGACTGAAATACCCGTACAAGGTCCTCAACATAGGTCTGGATTGCCTTCGAGCCCACAACATGAGTTTGGAATGCCTCCCTGGCCCTTAACCCTTGTCTGGAATGCTCCTGATATCACACAGACCTTGACACCATCATATCGCTCACCCGATACTTTGGGCCTAAAGATACTCACCTCATTCCATTTACTTGAAGTGACCTAATCAATTCCCTCACAACATCGATTGAGCACCACAAAGATGCAACCTAAGCAAAACGTACAAAACATGGTCGCACGCGACCCACGAATAGAAAAATGGATGCACTCTTTGGTCTGATTCGAAGGCTACAACCCAAAAGAACCATGCACATAATTCGGAAAAGGACTCCAATGCTATATTTCCCAGCTCACATGAAATACCACCACACCCATAATCTCATCCAAAAAGAGAAGAAACACTAGAGATAATCAAAATAACCCCTCAATCAATAAAAAAAACATCCTCATAAGCAGACAAAACAAGATCCTATACTTGATTGAGACTGAACGAATTCCACCACTATACAACTAGCTCAAAAATACTTCCACAATGATCTCGAAGGTTACCAAAACCTGAGTCTGCGATGAACTAAGTTCCCATTCCATCATTGGTGGTAACCACACCTAAAGGCCCAAAGAACATAGAACATACTAAACTTGATGGCTGATTGGCCCAACCATTGAATCTCAGTTGACACAACTAAACTTTCAAGAGAACCTCTGTTGAATGATGAACCCCACGACCAATGATCAAAAACACTTTGACACTTAATCCATAGAATCAAGAGTCTCATGGAACTAAACATACCCGCTTTTGGAAAAGATCCACTGATCAACATCTTCCCAACTAATCCGACAACAGCAGCTCAAACAACGAACTGGCAAATCCCTCAATAGCTAAAGTAATCAACCTGAGAATCCCAGTTCTCCCTCACTTAGGGTTCGAACTACCACCCACGGGAAAAGAAACCAAATCATAATTCAACCGAATGAAACACAAACTACCCTTCCTAACTCTGGAAGAAACAAACCAGCTCACCCCCCCCCCCTCCGAACTCGGAAAACTAAAAGGGTATAACCCTTGCCAAAGATAACGACATTCCAATCCATCAACCAACCATCTCACTTTCAGCTGCAAAACACAAAACGATCATAATCATCGCCCCCATCTTGATTCCCACGACTCGAATACCCAACAACGCCCCTGAGGCTCAGAACACTTACCAGGTCTATCCACATGCCTGAGCGGCCACAACCAAAAGATCAACATGAACAAAAAACACTTCCAAAAATCATGGTATCCAACCTTGCTAATTACCCTGACCAAACCTTAGAATCCTCGAAACTTTCCTTGATTCGAGTATGGATCTTGTGCTTCATGTAGTACGTGTAACGCCCGTAGATCCGAGCTAGTCAATTTAGAGATGATAAGCATCAAAAATGAATTTTTTATAGAAGATTATTTAGAAGGATTAATCTTAACTAAGTTATATTATATGTTACAAGGATTCCATACATATAAAGAACGCCAAAATCTGAGTTATAACGAAGAAGTTATGACCTGTCGAAGTTTCGCGACAGAACCGGCACGACACAGCACGACGTAAATAGTGAATTTACATTAGAGTGATATTTGGCCTTAGCGATCTAAATGAAAGTCATATAATACATTAAACCGAGAGCATGCATATAAAGAATGTCTAAATCTGACTTCGTATGAGGAAGTTATGATTTTTCGAAGTTTCGGTATTAGCAGTATGCAGCCCGAAGTTCAAATATGAGATCGAGTGATTTCTAGCTGAAATGATCTAAACGAGAATTGAAGATCTCCTCGATAGTAGTCTAACGGTAAAATACAGATGAAAACAGACGTCAGACGAAGAAGTTATGGATTTCTAACGGAATTTTCTTGTCCCGACCTACTAAAAATAATATAATAAAAATACAATAAAAATAAAAATACAATAAAAATAAAAATAAAATCAAACTTAACCAATGAAGTCTAAACGAGAGTTGTAGAGCATATTCTCACCTACGCGTGGATATAAAAAACGTCGAAAACGGAGTTCGTATGCGAAAGTTATGAATTTATGAAGTTCGGGGCGCGAAACCCCAAAACTGCCAGAGTTCACGACGTAAATACAGTGTTCACGACGTGAACCCAGTATTTATGAATTCTGGAGCCTGACAGACGCAAGTTGCGATGACGCACCTGATGACTATTGAACTCACGACGTGAATATTTGAGATTCACGACGTGAATCTAGAAAAGTGGCCCTATAAATAGAATTCAAGGGGCAACCATGTTTGGTTTCTCAATCTCTTCTCTCCCACTCCCAATACCCTCTCTAAGACCTATTTTATACCCCCGAAGCCCCGGTATCATCCCGAGACCGAAGCGAGTCCCAAAGCCCGAAGATCTCGAGAAGTGAAATTCCCGAGCCGAAGCTCTGCCTGTGAGAAGCCGGTTTTTGTGAAGATCTTCCAGATCTACCGAAGAATACTACTTTTACAAGCCGTAGTGTTGTCCGAGCATCGTCTAATCAGGTGAGTGTGTAGTTACTTTCTTCTAACACATAGATATTAAGTATTTTCTATGAAGTACGTGTTATGTGTTTATATATTGTTGTTTACTTGAGATGGATGTTGAATGAACGTTTTATATAGGTTTTTAAATAGTTTTAAGGGAAATCTCCAATAAAGTCTTAAAATTTTAGTCCGGTTTATGTTTTAGTCCTAAACTAATTTTTGTTTACGAAAAAGTCCCAAAAAACGGCAAAAGTTTGCATTTTGACCCTTTTTGACTGGTTGGAATCGGTAACAAATTAATTTGGGACTATTTCATAAAGTGACTGAAAATATTGGGACTTTTCTGCAAAAACAAAAAATAATAGGGTTTTTCTGCAAACAAAAACTTTATTATTATTATTATTATTATTATTATTATTATTATTATTATTATCATTATTATTACTATTATTATTATTATTATTATTATTATTATTATTATTATTATTATTATTATTATTATTATTATATTAAAAATATAAACAAGTATACTATTTTTTAAATTTGTTATTATTAATATTGTTAATAATACATATAAATACATTTAAATTAAAAAAATATTAAAGACATTTTATATAGGTGAAGGTTGAGCGGATGGTAATGCTTTAAGCTTTGAAATCATGAATGTCTATTTGTATATTCTAACTTTGTATATGGTCATTTCACATTTGTTATTATTGTTTTTAATTCAGACTATTAACATTTAACAATTTAAAAGAAGCTTTTGATTTTTCAAATTGTTTACAAATAGTAAGCGTATGATATGCGTGTATGCCTTGTTTGTAAGTATTTGAATTACCAATATGTATGTTGCTCTTTTTCATTACTTTATCCTTGTGGTTTTTTCAGAAACATAGAAGATATAGTGTGATAAAGAAAAACAAGTCATATTACTTTCTATTAAACAAGCTATTTTAATTAATATTTTGAATTTTGATATGGGCCACCAATGTAAATATTTATTGTGGATCTATTGGATTTGAAAAGAAATCATTCTACTTTAAGAAATTTTATATACAAAATGAAAAATCTTTTTATCTTAAACTATTTATACACAATTTTACAAATAGGCAACTTCTTTTAAATTGTTAAGTGTTCATATTTTGAATTCAAAACAATAATAAGAAATGTGAAATGTTCATATACAAAGTGAGGACATACAAGCACTTATTCATGATTTCAATGTTTAAAACATTACCATCACCACCACCTTCACCATTAATTAATTTCTTCAATATATTTTTTATTTCACTGTATTTATATGTATTATTAAAAAGATTAATAATAATGAATTTAAAAATTAGTATACTTGTTTATATTTTTAATATAATAATAATAATAATAATAATAATAATAATAATAATAATAATAATAATAATAATAATACTAATAAAGTTTTTGTTTGCAAAAAAGTCTTAATATTTTTTTGCAGAAAAGTCTCAATATTTTGGGACATTTTGTGAAATAGTCCCAATATTTTGGCTCAGTTTATGAAATAGTCCCAAATTAACTTGTTGTCGGTTTCAACAGGTCAACAAGGGTCAAAATGCATACTTTTGCTGGTTTTTAGGACTTTTTCGTAAACAAAAATTAGTTTAGGACTAAAACGTAAACCATACAAAAATTTTAGGACTTTATTGGAGATTTCCCTAGTTTTAAATTGTATATGCAATTTATATCTATAAATATGTTGGGTAGAACATGGGTAGATGAAATAGTTGGTGTGTGATGAAATATTGTGATAAGAGATAGGTGAGGATAGATTAGTGATGATAAATAGGTGGTGTAAGATGAGAGGAGATACCATAACGTTGACCGACGATGTAGTCATCTACCAGAGTATAGATGACGATCACCGACTATTCTAGACAGTCATGTGGAAACACCAGCAGGCTCATAACCTGTAGGTGATGAATTACGAGTTCAGGTGATGTTGTAACTGCGTATTCATGCGATGATACTCTAACCCCTTACTATGAATTACGAGTCCAGACGATGTTGTAACTATGTATTCATGCGATGATACCCTAACCCTTGATGGGCATGTATTGAGGGATTAATCCCTGAATCAATACTATCTATGTGATGTAGGCGATGATCCTTAATAAAAGTCCTTAGGAACAAACATATAATGAAATCTGATATAAGGAGATGAGAGGTAAATATGATGTTGGAGATGACCCTTAGGATAAATCCTTGGGGAAAGGTACTTAGGAATAAAGAAGATAACGGGGATATGATATAGGAGATGACCCTTAGGATAATATCTTTAGGGAAGATTAAACGAAGATAATAGGGATGGGTAATTGGGTTGATTGTTTGATGATTAAATATAATAATTATATTATTGTGGGTTGAAAACCCTATATGCTCACCAGGCTCCCAAGTCTGGCTCACTCGGTTTTCTTTGCATTACAGGTAATGGCACAAGAGGATAAGTTGGTGGACTTGACGAGAGATTTTGGATTATAGATCAGTAGTTATAAATGACTGTTGTAAGGTCTATTTTATATTGTTTATGATTTTGGTCAGTATCGGAACATGACATCCCAAGATTTTGTTATTTAATAAAAATACATTTCTTTAAAGAAATTCTTTGATAAATTTTTATCAAATTTTGTTTTGGGAACAAATTCTGCAACTGTTTTTTGTAAACGATTACTCTGATTTTAAAACAAAGCATAAACAAATCGTCCTTTTCTGGACGTGAAAATGGGGATGTCACAGTATGGGCTCAATATTACCTTCCACTCCTGAAACCTGCTCCTCGGCGAAATAAACACACTAAATACTCCCTAGGCTATCCTAGGACTCACCCACACCCCTTCTGCCATCAGTTGCTAAATAACCCCTACCAATGCTAGCTAACCACTTCACAAATACATTTACATGAAACCAAGCTTAAATAATCCTTCGACTAAAGGGCCCAACCCTACAACGGTTGGACTCAAACATGAGTTGTGCAATAGGTACGAGTCCTTCGTTCTAAAATTATTTAACCTTCATAGCATGTAATTTTATTGAATTCATTTAATGGTTAACTTTCATCAACATGGGCCCCACAAATCACAAAGCAAGTAACATTCAAGCAGAGAAGCCGACTGACACTAAAAAGCAATAAAATCAAACAGATCCTCATACGAAATCCTCGATCTCAAACTCCCCACACCACGGGTGCACCTTTGTCCTACTCTTACTCTTCCCAAAGTGGCTAATCATTCCTCGTGCTGACCTACTATACACTACACTCACTCATGAAACTTCCACCAACCCTGCAACACTAGTATATGGTAGCTATACATAACATTAGATCCTATAGACAATTGAATACTTGATCCTACCCTAAGCCCACAACCAAACAAGGAATAGGAACTAAGGCCAAACCAAATAACTAAGGCCAAACCAAATATTCTCAGGTTATAGAATCTTAGTTATGTACAACTATGATGCATACACTAAGCAACTACAGTAATGATGTCAATTTCATATAAGAAAGAACCCTAGGATATATGGCATCATATAATCACGAAATTCTACCATGTAATTCCTGAAGATCCCTAGCCTATCACTAGCATGTTGTTCTAACATATTACAATATCAAAGAACAGTGTGGTAAAGTAAGATCAGCTTACTGGCTTCGGCTGATTGTACACATCACATCCTCTTTTGGTTATTTTGATAGAAACTATGAAAGTTATTTTTAAAACCTTTACTTTGAAAATTATTTTTAAAACTTTTTATCCTTAGTTTGAGCCTGGATTTACACAAGTGTTCCTCCAATTCACCCAAACCAAGGCTCTGGTACCAACTTCTAACATCCCAAAAATTTCAACAAATTTAAAGTTTTCAAAACAACCCATTTATTAACAAAAGTATTTACAAAAACATTGTCACTAACGCATGATTTAAAATCAAAGTCTCCTAAGATACAATCCGTTGTAAAACCGAGGATGTGTAGGATTACGCCTTCGCCTTGCCACGAATCATCTGAAGAACCTAAAACTATAAACAAATGGTAAGCATGAAGCTTAGTGAGTTCCTCCAAAATACCATCGAACAACAGATAGAACATAAATAGCAAAAGAATGTATTGGATCCATAATGAAAAGACTGGATTACCCCTGAGCCCACAGTATGAGTCTAGCTTGTCTATTGGGCCCACAACTCATATCTGGACTGCTCTTGAGCTCACATTATAAGTTTGGCTTGCCCGCAGGGCCCACAAATTATGTCTGGCTTGCTCCCAAACTCAATCAGTCATCGGACTAGAATGCTAATGTTCACCCCTCAGTATGAGTATGACATACCAACTAGTTATCACCTCGTATCTGGAATGCTAATGAGCCCTCAGTATAAGTCAGGCATGCCTTACCCACCCCTCAGCTCATATCTGGAATGTTCTAGGGTTTATTGGCTACAACACGAAGCAATACAACCTCAACCAAACACAATATGTTGACTAATAACCAACATATACAAATAATCATGCAGACAAAATCATAGGCATTCCTACAGATCTACCATACTAACACATCGATAACTATCATAGTTATACAGATCTATTCCATACTCAACATATCAATGAAAAGTAGGAGAACAAACCAATGGGCCGACCTTGGTGCCTTCGACCCGTAAATGCAGTGAGGAAAACTCAACTCGCACTGCCGAACATAAAGATGATCCCTGGCCGCTGGCTGCCAGATCCCCAAACCGCTAATATCAAGACAACACCCGATCACAGCTGATCCCACGAATAATTTCTAACTATGGAACCGCTAAATGATCCATAAAAGTGCTTAATCCCCCCCCCCCCCCCCAAACCCTAAAACTTAGGGTTTCTTTTGGACAAGAGTACGCACAACATACATATGTGTACGCCAAGCATACTAGGCGTACTGGGGCACACCCCAGTACACTTAGCGTACTCACATGTATGCTTAGCGTACCACTCCTCCCAAAGTTACGATTTTGCTACTAGGGCTTCTTGCGACCACTTCCTTCCAAAACAAGGACCAAAATAACATACTTTAAAACCAAGAGATGAATCTGAAAACCAAGGCGTTGCAGAGGATGAAGTGGAGATGTTAATTTATTCTATTGTTATTATTTTTTAATTTAAAGTTGATGAACAAATAAAAGAAAATTAAAAAAGAATTATTGAGGACGAAATAGTCTTTTCTTATCCGGAGGGATGAAACGTGCAAAATTAAAGTTAAATAACACGAGGGACAGTCCGAATTAATTTTTGAAAATAAGGACTAAACGTGTCATTTGACACTGCACAAGGGACGATTCGTGTAACTTACTCAAAACATTAACTTTAATAGGCGTAAGGTGGCACCCTCTAGTCACTGTATCCGAGACAATAAGAATATTCTTATCGATTAGCAGAGCTCACAAAGAAAGAATTGGAACCATCGAGCGACCAGCTCCACCTATCCGCAGACGAAGAAAGCCAAACCGAGGGCATCAAGTCTGAAATCAGACCATTGCTCAACCTCTATCCCCCCTCTCGATTTTCTTCTAAAACAAGTATCCCAACCCGGTTGAAAGCAAAACCAAAGAAAGCACCTTGTTATTACATGTAAAAAAATATACTATCTTTATGAAACTGGAGATGTTGCATTAAAGATTATTATATGCAATTATAGCAATAAAAAATTTATACAAAAACACTTGTAGGTATACAATTAGTGTCCAAAAGTGTGGTATATATCGAGTTTAAGGTGACAATAAAACATTAAACAGAGGATTAAACTTTGACAAATATAATCTTTCTACCAAAATGTATGATGCAAAAACATTAAAATTTACCAAGAGAAGTGAAATAATAACTATTGGAATATATAAACTCAGGATTTCAACACAAAAACACTCATACATAATAAGATCAAAGAAGATACTTGATATGTTATGAAACTTGAACTACAGTTATACAACATTTTAAAAATAATTCCACTCCATTTATTCACCCATCCGAATTATGCATCGGAGACCTTCACCTTTAAGCATCAAATCAAAAGCCTTATTTATCTCAGAAAATGGCAATTCATGTGTTATGAACTTCTCCAACTCAAGTTCCTGCACAAAATCACGACAACCAATGTTAAATTTCAATTCATCATTCTATTATAATTTTACTTTCAAGGTATAAATTAAATGGATTACCTTATTCATATACTTTTCAACCACAGAAGGAATATCTGATCGAGGTTTATAGTTTCCAAAAAAAGTTCCCTTCAGAGTCCTTTCGTTCAACAGATTCAATGGACTTGTCTTGAAAACAGCATCTTTATGTGGAACACCCACAAGAACAGCAACACCCCAACCCTGTAAAATTTTCAATGTTTGTTATTGTGTAATTAAACATGAATCATTAATTCATTATATGAGTGAGAGATGAATTGATTAAATTCATACATCATGAACACATTCGAAGGCAGATATCATAGCATCAATATGACCCGTGCATTCAACACTCCTGTCAACTCCTCCATTTGTCATCTCTGCAATCACTTCTTGTACTGGTTTCGTGTGATCTTTTGGGTTCACAAACTCTGTCACTCCAAATTTCTTTGCTGTTGAAGCCAAAAAAATATATGAGATTCACCATTTATCGAACTGTTATTATTCACAATTTTAGCCCAGGTATAACAAAATCTTACCAAGTTCAAATCTGTTGGCATTGAGATCAACGCCAATGATCCTTGAAGCCCCTGAAATTCTTGCACCTTCAGCAGCCTAATCACAAACAAACCATTAGCTTTGTTTAGCCATGAACGAGCTTTTCTTGAGAAAGTTAGAAATTTCAGAAAACTCACAGCTAGCCCCACAGCTCCCAATCCAAAAATGGCGACAGATGAGCCTTTTTTAGGTTTTGCAACGTTCAGAGTAGCACCAAGACCTGAAGAAAACATGAATATTGATTAGGTCAAGAAAACACCAAAACGCAATTATAATCAGAGAATCTAGATTACGATTTTGTTTTTGTACCTGTGGAGATCCCACAGCTGAGGACGCAGACTTTGTCAAGAGGAGCAAGAGGGTTGATTTTGGCAAGACAACCGACATGAACGACGGTGTATTCACTGAAAGTTGAAGTTCCGACGAAATGGAAAATGGGTTTTCCGTTGATGGAAAATCGAGATTTTTGATCGTTAATCATGACTCCTCTATCGGTGTTGATTCTCAAAAGGTCGCACATGTTGCTCTCTTCTGATTTACAGTGGGCGCACTCTTTGCATTCTCCGGTGAAAACAGGGAGGACATGATCTCCGGGCTGAAGATCAGTCACACCTTCCCCAACACTCTCCACAACCCTGTTTACGTCACTTAAATTGATTAGATTATGATCGGAATCAAAGATTAAGAGAAACCTTTTTTGGTTTTATACTAGAATCGAACATACCCTCCAGCTTCATGTCCTAAAATTCGAGGAAACACGGGATTCTGACCCTGAAAAGTTCATCCAAAACGAAGATTCAGGATTTGAGTTTTTTCAGAGATTTAAGTAAAAGGGCTATTGGAATAATTACCTTGGCTTCCCAGAAGTAAACATCGGTGTGGCACAGGGAGGTGAAGAGGATTTTGATTCGAACTTCCATTTTCTGGGGTGGCGCCACCTCCACTTCTTCAATCACCAGTGGCTTTCCGGCTTCCCATGCCACCGCCGCTGTCACGTTTACATTTATCATCAGCAATTCTTCTTGTAAGGAAAATCACAAAAGAATGAATGAAATGTTTACCTTTGCATCGAATCACCTGGTTAGTAGTGCTTGGCATTTTTATCTTCTCGTTACTTGATCGTTGAAACAGAGAATATGAAAACAACTTCAATTGGGTTTGTTAACTGCTTGATATGAAGGAGTAATGAAGAATTGGGTATTTATAGGATGGGGAGAGTATATTGATCTAACGATCGAGAAGGTGTGATTCGAGTTTGTAGAATCTATTAAAAAAAAAAGGCTAAACCAGAACTAGAAACCTGCCACAAGGTTTTTGCTTTACTGGGTTTGGTTTGATCAAGTTGTTGACTAATTAAACCCACAGTTTAACGAAAACAGGAAACTGTAGAGCAGCCGCTATTGATTGGTGGTTTCTTTAACATCCAAAAACAACTTTAAATTCGACCAATAAGGCAATAACAACGATTCGATATGGAAGATTATGTTGTTTGTTTAACATTTTAATTTTGATTTACATATTTCCCTATTTGTGAATGGTCGACATCACCTTAGTGACTCATTATTATTTTCGGAAACTATGTTTAAATTAAAAAAATAATCATGTATTAAAAAAATCATAAATAATTATTTTGGTGATATTAATTAAACTAATGGATGTTTTGATTAGAAAAAAAAAAGATGTTTATTGCTCATTGCTTATTCCCATTATAATAAGTTAAGTTTAAGTATTTGGAAAAAATCTTAAAAATCAATTTATTGTATTAGAAATAAGTTAAATAAGCTAATTTTAATAAGCATTTCTCTCTTGCTTATTGCTTATTCCCACCACAAATAAACTAATAAGTTAATAAGTTATCCAAACACCCCTAACTCTTATAAACAAGACATTTAATAAATTAGAAAAAACAAACGAATATGGACATATTTTTGGCGTAATTTTAAAATCTATACACAAATAAACGGTTTCCAGCTATAAACATAGGTTCCACAGAGCTCTCGTCTACGGGCTCCACGGACTGACAATAGCTCCGTGGAATCGGGGTATTTTCGTAAACTCTCCTATCTACATCTCTTCTCTTTTGTAAAATCGGGTTTCTTTGGTCCCCCTGGTCCCTTTGCTCCCTCTACATCACTCCGCGTCTCCGTATCGATAACAACAGTTCCAATGACATCGACATCAACCCTTTCTTCCGACATCGGCAACAACCCTTTCGACGACATTTTCCAGCGACAACAAATGGATCGGCAGTTCCCTAACATTTTTGTTAATGGATACGGCTCCCAGGGTTCATGTTCTTTAGATTAATGTTTTCCTTTTTTTGTATTGTTTAGATTTAGGATGAAAATGATGTAAATATGGAATTAAAAACCTACAAATAGGCAGAAATGGAATTGAAATTGAATTGAAATGGAGAAGATCCATTTTGCGGAAGGGATAGGTCACTCTGCAGAGGGGCCTCCACATAATGACCTATTCCCTCCGGAATGACCTAAAATTCTTATTTTCCCTTTTTTTCTGTCCTTTTATAGCAATTAATTTCAAAATAAACCCTTTAATAGAAAATTGAAAATTTGTAAATTGAAAGTATGTTGCTATTTAAATTTTTATGTAAATTGATGTGAATTGTATAATTGAGTATTCTTTTAATTTTATAATGTAAACTGAAAGTACGTTGCTATTTATTGCCTTAACCGAATTTACTATGTAATTTTAAAACATTGTTTTTATTTTCAATTACTAACGTTTTATAATTAAATTAAATGTATATATTTTACAGCACGATGATCTCGAACAAAAAGTTTATTTAACTTTAAAAGGTGTGGTCGGTACGATCATTAAAAACTATTTTCTGTAGCTAACTCAATCGCAATGAGCATTATGTGAAGCTGCAATATTTGGAAGATTCTTAGGAATGCATGTCCCCAATTCAAATCTTAGGTCCTTATGTCGATTTACTCAATGACGAAAAATGTCAGTCAAATTCAAATCTTTGGGCTCGGTTGTTCCCAGACATTATAGATGCTCGTTTGCGGCTCAGAGAGAGATTTAGAAGAGTATATTATGTTATCTGAATTATCTACAACTTCAGGATGAAGATGCAGTAGTGTTTATCCAACTTGTTTTTATGTTGAAAGGTCTCCACGAACGAGACGTTAAAATGTGCATTCCCGCAATAGTATACAAGCTTGCGGATAATATATATGATTGGAACAGGTATTACATTTAAGCTTGCGAAAAAAATTCACCATAAAACTGATCGTGTTTTTAGATAGAACAAAAAATTTCTTTTAAATGACAAAAACCAGTCACAAAAGATCAATCAAACACATTCCATAGAGAGGTTAATCAATCCACGGAAACCTAGTCAACATGCTACGTGGATGCTTTAATAATATGTTGAACCAAACACTCCGCGGAGGGTTAAATGTGTCCGTGGAGGTAGCTATGCGGTCCGTATAAAATGTCTGAAAATCATACAAAATTGGTCATTCCGTAGTGATTTTATGATTCTGCGGAGCCCGTAGATCACCCCTCCATATAACGTATGTCTATACTCGGAATTTTGCTTTTTTTGACTAAATTTTGAAAACCCCCCCCCCCCCACACACACACACACATTCCCAAAAAATGTCAATAACTGGTATTTTTTTCATAGAGTAATGTACGGTCGGATTTTGCAGGGATGGGAGGCGGTGTCGGAGGTGATAGGTGGAGGAGAGGTGGTGGTTGTGAAGAGGATGAAGCATTTTCTGTGCAAAAAAAAAAAAAAAAATAGTGTCCTGAGGTAAATACATGGGAATTTTCATAATTTCAGGGGAAATTAACAGAGCATCTAAGACAGATTTAGTATCGGGACGAGGCATGCAAGATTTGGAAACCACCAGACCATCCATATAAAAAAAATCAAATTTTAGACTAAAAGTACAAATTTGAGATAACGAAAAGGACCAAAACTATAATTAACTCTTTACTTTTTTTCTGTTAAAATAAAATATATTTGTACTTTTTTGGAATACATGCATCTTTCAACAATCCTATTTTAGAAAAATACATGTGATGTCGAAGGACGAACTTGTAATTTATAGTTTTCAAAACCATGAGAGGATTAAACGTCTTGCTTACACCTGTCACTCCCAGTCAAGGCGGTGGCTTGTTGTGTCTTACGTTTTTTAGCTATAAATCATAATCTTCACCATAACCATCACCATCTCGTTTTCATATATAAACACTCGCTCCAATCTGAACCAAAAATAACGAGAAAAATCTACGACGATGTCCGGTGAAGTCATTCGATGCAAAGGTACTGTATCATCTCATGATTTTGATTTGATTTTCATAATTTCTCCGCATTCCCCAAAATTTTATGATGCGAATATGACAGAATTAAGTTACAGATCTCCCAATCTCTTTTTTCGTATGGTTAGATGATCGCTTCCGCTGTTCTGACAGTTTTTTTTTTATCTCGACTTTTCATAATTCTCGCTGTAATCTTCGTGTGTGTTCATGAATCATGAGATGTTATCATCTGTGTTTCTAAATGTGTTCTTCTGAATTTCTTCTTTTGTTTTCCGTTTTCTGATAATTAATCTCCTATTATAACCCATATTATTTATTTATTTTTCCGTTGGTTTTTCTAAATCAATATCGACAATTTCCCAATTCATTTGTATATGCAGCTGCGGTGGCATGGGAAGCCGGGAAGCCACTGGTAATAGAAGAAGTGGAAGTGGCGCCACCGCAGAAAATGGAAGTCCGATTGAAGATCCTCTTCACCTCTTTGTGCCACACCGATGTCTACTTTTGGGAAGCTAAGGTCATATATATATAACTTCTTACTCCATTATTCCCCACGAACATTTAACACTCGTAGTTCTTCAGTTTTAGATTAATTACCACTCATAATTACAAGTTCTATTCAACAATCGAATCGTTAAACATGAGTATACATGTTGCAGGGACAAAATCCCTTGTTTCCTCGCATATTAGGCCATGAAGCCGGAGGGTATAGTAATCCTCCTTTTAAACTTCTTGTTTCAAGTTTATTATGATGATATGTAATTCGAATCTTCATATTTGTTTATCTTGTGTTGGATAGAATTGTAGAGAGCGTAGGTGAAGGTGTGACAGAGCTGCAACCAGGTGACAAAGTCCTCCCAGTATTCACCGGAGAATGTGGGGAGTGTCGCCATTGTAAGTCTGAAGAGAGCAATATGTGTGATCTTCTCCGGATTAATACTGATAGGGGTACAATGATAAACGATGGAAAAACAAGATTCTCAAAAGATGGAAACCCGATTTACCATTTTCTAGGAACTTCAACTTTCAGCGAGTACACAGTTGTTCATTCTGGTTGTGTTGCTAAGATCAATCCTGATGCTCCCCTTGACAAAGTCTGTGTTCTTAGCTGCGGGATTTCCACTGGTTGGTTTCTTTATTTCGTTTCTTTAAAATCAACAAGTGTAAGCGTAACTTTAACTTATTTTGGTTTGTTTTTTTTTTGGGCATGAAGGCATGGGTGCAACCCTAAATGTTGCTAAACCTAAAAAGGGTATGACTGTTGCTGTATTCGGGCTAGGAGCTGTAGGGCTTGCTGTGAGTTGACTTTTGTTTCTTTCTCTATTTGTGTATTCAACTTGGCTAAATTGTGGAAAAGGATTTGGATTTGTATTTTCTTTTGGTTCGATATCAGGCAGCTGAAGGAGCTCGGATTGCTGGGGCTTCGAGGATCATTGGTATTGACCTAAATGAGAGTAGAGCCAATGAAGGTAAGTCACTCCATGATCGACTTATATGTGTCAAAAGAGTTGACTAATTCTTAACATACATCGATATTTCTCAAGTATGTTTGTTGAATTCTTGAATGACAACAGCTAAGAAGTTTGGTGTTACCGAGTTTGTGAATCCTAAAGATCATGACAAACCGATCCAAGAGGTTTTTTTTTCCTAGCATGAGATATATAATTTTTTTTTGTTGGGACTTTAACTTTAACTTTCTTAATTTTAGTCCCATTGTTTAATGTTTTACCCTTTTTGTAGGTCATTGTTGCAATGACTGATGGTGGAGTTGATAGGAGTGTGGAGTGCACTGGAAATGTTAGGGCAATGATTTCGGCTTTTGAATGTGTTCATGATGTAAATCCCGTTCAAATCCATTTAATCCATTATTCTATTTCTTGGTGTTATATATTTGTATGATGAGAACTTGACGTTTTTGTAGGGTTGGGGTGTGGCAGTTCTTGTTGGTGTGCCAAGTAAAGATGATGAATTCAAAACTCTTCCTATAAATTTCTTGAATGAGAGGACTCTGAAGGGTACATTCTTTGGGAACTATAAACCCCGTACCGATATTCCTGGTGTTGTTGAAAAGTACATGAACAAGGTGATGATTTATAGTTTTTTTATAATTGATTTAGTCATTGATTGAAGTAGTAATTGAAGAGTTGTAGAACACTTTTATAGTTTGGTTTTGATGGATGCAGGAAATAGAAGTGGAGAAGTTTATAACTCACCATGTTGGTTTCTCGGACATCAACAAAGCATTTGACCTCATGCTTAAAGGAGAAAGTCTTCGTTGCATCATACAAATGGATTCATAGATCCCTTTGTTGAGTGTTTTACTATGTTATCGGTGTTGGTTCAATCATGTAACAAAGTTTATAGCGAATAATGTATAGAGGAATAAAAGTAATGGGACATGTAATGCCCTTGAAGCTTAATGTTGTTTATGCAAATGTGTAACCTAAATATATGTTTGTATAGTTCTTGTTGCTCGTGTGCTTCTATTTTAGGTGCCACACCTGGGAGAGTTTACTTGATAAAAACATGTATCAATAAATCAACACATGCATCTTACTTTGGGAAAGTTATAGATGTTATTGCTAGATTAAGGAATCGATAAACATACAAACACAACAATTTGAAGATGTGAAGAAGATAAATGATACAAGGATGTACATGTTCATTCAATCAATGTAGTCTAGTCACATCCACAGACGAACTAAAATGATTTATTCAACGAGCGAACTCTAACATAGTTTTCAAACACACACTTTATATATTGGTGTAACATCCAAGTTTCCATGTATTAATTTTGAAAATCCTTTCTTTCTTAAGTTTGGATTTAAGAAGTTTTGCCTCTCCACCATGCGGCGCATAGGTTGCCACGACATGTTGGTGACACGTCACCGTGGCACGGTAGTTTAATGAGAGTGCGGTGCGGTGTTGCATTGTTCACAAAACCCTAAGTTTTAGGTTTGGGCTCTATATAAGAAACATCGGGGCTAGGGTTTTAACCAACCTCACCCACCATCACTCCAGAAGCATCATTTGCAAAGCATAACTCTTGTATTCATTCTTGAGCTCCTTTTGGTGCTTTGGTCATTTTGAAGGAAGGAAGAAGAGTTATAGAGCAAGAGATTAGCAAAAAAGCATCATCTCAACCACTCACGAGCATCCCTTGGACCTTTGTAAGTCTCCAAGTTCTTGCCTTTTGGTTCATCTATTGTAGGTCTAGGAAAAAAGAGCTTGTTTCTCTATGGTTTGTTTATATGAATGGTTGTTGTTGATAAAGTTTGCAACTTCATCATTTCCTGAGTAGGGAGTTTATGAGCTTATCAAGGTACAAGACCCTGAATGATATGATTGCTAGAGCCCGAGAGCGGGAGATTAATTTGGAGCACCTCGGGAAGAAGAAGTCGAAACAGATTCAGATTGCAGTAGGCCAAGAGAAGAGGCCCAAGACTCAGGATTTGCGTCTAGGAGGCCATCAGGGCCGAGACCATTGTGAGTGTGGGAGGACTCATGAGGGAGGTTATCAGGAGACAAGAAGGAATGTTTTAGTTGTGGGTATATGGTTCATTTCAGTAGGGATTGCCCTCGAGGATAATTTCCAATGTGTTTTCACTACAGTCAGGTGGGCCACATGAAGGTTGATTGTCTAAGGCTAATAGGTGGAGCAGTAAGGGCACCTTTTCCAGCTACATTGAGGATTACTGATGGCCGAGAGGGCAGGATAGAGGCTCTAGCAATGAGGAGCCAAGCTTTGCAGTCGCAGACAGGGGAGATGAGAGTTTCATCGAATGTTATCGTGGGTACGTAATGTTTTGTTTTCCTCGTGCTTTATTATTTAATATATGTGCCTTTGGATCATGTGTTTGTAAGTGTAAGAAATTATCTTTGGTTTAGTTTCCCTGTAATTGTCTGGTTAGTATTAACAAGGGTCGTTATATGCCATTTTTCATGCCGAGAGGCATGCGTGGAGCACATCTCATTGAGTTGGATTCAGATTGTCCGACATTTTGTTATGGGCCCTTGGTGGAAGCAAATTAGGGGTACCGATTGGAAGATCAATACTCAGATCAACATGTTAGTTTAGCAATGGGTCAGAGGAAGTCATAATGCAACTTCATATTCCTATTGGAATTCAAGATATATATATATGGGTTGTAAGGGATCGATCAGGATTCGAGCGCAAGAGAGTTTGTCGTCGGGTTGACGTTCTTAGGTTGTGAAGGTAGTCCTCGCATCATAAGCTTTAAGGAAAAGATTACATGGAAGCTGGTTGTTCCTTTATGGGATAACAAGATTAGAGTTCAAGGTGTTTGTGTCGCTCCGGAGGAATGTTAGTCGATTGTGATAGGCTTTTGATCCGATCGCTACCGCTAGTAGGGTAGGAGCGGTAGTGAATGGGTTTTAATCTTGGTCGCATGAGTTCGTTCAGACTCTAGGATTGTCAATAAATTTTTGAAATTGTATCTATTGAAGATGTTTAGAATTCATAAATCCTTCAGAAAGTGGGTTGTTGGGTTGGTGATCTATCCATTCAGATAAATGGGTTAATCATTCGTTGTTCTTAGCGAGATTGTCAGGGCGTAGATAAATACAAGTAGGGGAGAACCATTTGGATTTGTGGGGATAGTCTCAAGTGCGGAACGAGGAGTAGTTCCACATCCTGGTCACAAGGAAATCCAGCCCAAGTGGCAGTCTAGATAAAGATCACTCAAGGTTGGGGATTCAGAAACTTTTATCGACAGGGTGGCACGTTCGTTGTGATGCATGTCAAATATGTGTTTGGATCAAGGTTGAGGGATGTGTTAGATCCTCTATGCCTATTCTTGTCTGATGAAGGCCTAGGGGGTCGAAGCATGACCCGAACTCTTGATTGTGATGCAACCGATGTGGTATGGACTCGTGTTTGGTTTGGGGTTGGTGTCGTAGAAGGAGAGCAAGACCATGAGTTGGGATCATGGCTGATATCGGAGTGTTGTAAGACTACATGGTAGCCTCAGCATACACAATGATGATAGGCTATTAGGGAAGTATTGTAAGTCTGCGATGTAGCTGTAGTATTTATTAGAATCAGGTGTACAATATTGTTAATGGACCACTCCTTGTTTAGAATGAGGATCATTGGATTTGAGGAGATGATGGGCATGTACAGCACTCGAGTGGTTAGACATGTGGGCAAGGCTTGTTCAATTATGTAGATTAGCTGAGACCCATGGTCAGGGACCGTTAAGTTATGATGGTGTGGATGAGACCCAGTGGAAATTGTCTTGTGCAAGGTATTGGATCACGTTAGGGTAGAATGACTCTATTGCCAACATATATCATTCGTGCAGTAGTTAAGCTAGGGTAGCCCTTATCAATTGGACTCTTAGACAGAGCCTTATGGTGGGACCAAGCATGAGAAAGTCAGTCTCTATGAATGATTGGGTATTTATATCCTATCTTAGTAGAAGGTCGTCATGGAATCTGGAGATTTTGAATAGAATGCAAGTCTGAATCCTAAGATTTTGGGTTGTAAGTTATGTTATGGGTTGGTTCAAAGGGATAAGACTCGAATTGGGATTCCCTTTGCTTATATGAAAGGTCTTTTCGGTAGAATGTCTGGTCATCAGTTCTGTCTGCTAGGGGTATCAACAAGATAATGTAGGTTTGGAAGGATTTCTTTCGGTTCAGGTTTTAGAGTGGGGTTATGATGGTTGTGTTCGGAATTGTTTTATTTGAATTTAGTAGAGCGATGATTCATTCTCCATCAAGGCGTGTGAGTCCTGCTAAGGTTGGGTTCGATTGTATCATCGGAAGATTGTTATGTGTGTAAGTCAACTTTTAGCCAAATCGGGATTCGGGAAGAATTGGTCGGTTCGTCTAGGTACCTGGTAGGTAGAAATGAGTGATTTCGAGGACGAAATCCAGTTTAAGTGGGGAGAGTTGTAACATTCGGTTTAAATAAATTCCATTTTTTGGAATTATAGGCATTAATGGATCAAGCTAGGCCCCTGGACTTCAAAGGGTTTGGGTTCTAGGCCCATTTGGGAGTGGATTATATATAGGTTGTGCGAGCCAAGCTTTCGGTTTGTACTTTGGAACCTAAGGGTATAATGGTAAAAGAGTGCTTCAGACCTTTTATTGAATTAAGGATTCAAGTTCGGATGGTTTTAAGTACAAGGGGGAATAGATGAGATTGTAGAGTTTCTCATTACCTTTCCGAACATATTAAGAACTCTGAAAATGGAGTTGGGATGAAAATGTTATGGCCTTTGGAAGTTTGAATGGGTAAAGGGGCTTTCCAATACACTGGGCGTACAGGGCATGTACAATGCGTGTACTTAGCCGTGTGGATTGTGGTGGTTCAACCTGGTACGTTGGGCATACCAGGAGTACATTGGGCATACACAACTCGGACCCAAATCTTAATATTTTGGTCTTGGACCCTATTTAAAGACCTTAACTTATTCTAAACCCTTATTACCTTCAGCCTCCATCCTCTCTAACCTTAATTTTGAAACCATATCCCCGTTTGTTGGATCCATTTGAGAGTGCTTTGGAATATTCTTGGTGCATTTTGTAGAAAAAACGAGCTTGTTGGAGGAGTTTTGGTTGCATTAGAGCTTGTAGATCCATGCCTTGTTCACCTTGATCTTTCTTCTACATGTATAAAGCTTCAATCTTGATGGTTCTTTTTGTAAATCTAGTTTTGGATTAATTTTCCATGTTTTGATCCCATGGTTTTGGTTCTTATGAGTATAAGCTACTCCAGAGCTTAAGGGTGTCATTTCTTGTTAGATATGAGGTTCATGTAGTGTGACATCCCCATTTTCATGGCCAGAAAAGACCGATTTGTTTATGCTTTGTTTTATAAAATCAGAGTAATCTTTTAAAGAAAACAGTTGCGGAATTTGTTCCTAAAACAAAATATGATAAAAATTATCAAAGCATTTCTCGAAGAGAATGTATTTTCATTTAATAATAAAACCTCGGGATGTCATGTTCCGATACAGACATATAAGCATAAACAGAACTTACATTTAATTACACAATTGATTCATATCTCCTTTAAATCTCTCTGTGAAATATGTCTTCGTATTAATACCTGTGATACAAAGAAAACTGAGTGGGTCAGGCTTGGGAGCCTGGTGAGCATATAGGGTTTTCAACCCACAATAATATAATTATTATATTCAACCATCAAACAATCAACTCAATTACCCATCCCTATTATCTTCTTTATTTCTTAGGATTTTACCCTAGGAATTCAACTACCCGTCATTCATTCATTCCTAAGGATTGACCTAAGGAATTAGCACAAACTTTCATTGCTACATAAGGCACATCTGCCAACATTATCCTTTAAGCGCCTCTACCAGGATTACGTCATACACTATGAGGCGCGACTGTCAGGTTTATGACATTCTCTTTTAGGCGCATCTGCCGACATTATCCTATAAGCGTATCTGCCAGGATTATCCTATAAGCGCATCTGCCAAGATTACGTCATTCACTACTTGGTGCATCTACCGATATTATTCTTAAGCGCATCTGCTAGTATTATGATATTCTCTAATTGGTGCATCTGCCAATATCATTCTTAATCATCTTTCATATCTCATCATTTTATCACATACTATCTCATCTACCCATGTTCTACCCAACATATTTCTAGATATAAAATACAAATACAGTTTAACTCATTTAAAAACTATATAAAACATCCATCCCACACTCATCTCAAATAAACAATAATATATAAACACATAGCACGTATTTTATAACAAATAATTCATATTTATGTGTTAAAAGAAAGTAACCACACACTCACCCAAACATATACTTAATACATTCAAGCAATACTTGTATTATACCCGTGTTTATGAAAGGGACGATACACCCACACATATAAACAACTTTATATTATACACATAGCACGTATTTTATATAAAATACTTCATAATTATACGTTAGAAGAAAGTAACAACACACTCACACATATAAACGACAATATACCTAATACACTCAAACCATACTTGTATTATTATTGTGTTTATGAAAGGTAGTATACACTCACTTGATTAGAAGATGATCGGACAGCACTACGACTTGTAGAAGTAGTATTCTTCGGTAGATCTGGAAGATCTTCACAAAAACCGAGCTCCTCGTGGGCAGAGCTTCGGCTCGGGAATCGCACTTCTCGAGATCTTTGGGGCCTCGGGACTTGCTTCAGGGCTCGGGAATGATACCGGGGCTTCGGGATATTTCTTGCACAAAAAACGATGCAAAAACGCAAGAAAACGGGAAGAAATGAGCAAAGAAGTCGGTTGCCGTCGACACCCTTTTATAGGGGGCTGGAACACGAATTACGCTGGGCGTAATTCTAAATTACGCTGGGCGTAACGGCGATAAGATCGCTGACTCCCCCCCTTCGGATAATATCGGAATTTATATATAAATAAAATATCGAAAATATTTAATAAACTTCAAAAATTCATATCTTCCTCATACGAACTCCGTTTTCGACGTTCTTTATATCCCCGCGTAGGTGAGACTACGATCTACAACTTTCGTTTAGACTCCATCGGCTAATTTTGAATTTATTTTAATTATTTATTTTTAGTAGGCCGGGATAGAAAAACTCCGTTATAAAATCATAACTTCTTTATCCGACGTCTGTTTTCGCATATCTTTTTATCGTTTTACTCCTATTGACAATACCTTCGATTCTCATTTAGATTGTTTCGGCTAAAAACCGCTCGGTCTCAAATCGAGCATTCGGGCTGCATACCGCTAAGTCGAAACTTCGAAAAATCATAACTTCCTCATACGAAGTCAGATTTGGGCGTTCTTTTTATGCACGCTCATGGTTTAATGTATTCTACAACTTTCATTTAGATTGCCAAGGCTAAATATCACTCTAACATAAATTCACTTTTTACGTCGCGCTGTGTCGTGCCGGTTCTGTCGCGAAACTTCGACAGGTCATAACTTCTTCGTTATAACTTGGATTTCGGCGTTCTTTATATGCATGGAAACCTTGTAACATATACTATAACTTAATTAAGATTATTCCTTCAAAATAATCTTCCATCAAAAAGTCATTTATGATGCTTAACGT
The DNA here is from genome assembly GCF_052625555.1 of Lactuca saligna. Taxonomy (NCBI): domain Eukaryota; kingdom Viridiplantae; phylum Streptophyta; class Magnoliopsida; order Asterales; family Asteraceae; genus Lactuca; species Lactuca saligna. The sequence goes on from NC_136422.1 coordinate 154,109,961, forward strand.
CTCTAATTGACTAGCCCGGATCTACGGGCGTTACGATTATCTCCCCCTTAGGATGATTACGTCCCGGAATCATCAACAAAATAGGACTTGCATAATGATTCCACACGTTATTTATTCGTCCCAGGTAATAATCGTAACTTCTATGTTTCCTCGAAAGAGTATTTAACTCTATGACTTTCTTGACCGCAGAAGATGCCCAATCTTGCATCTGCTTATCGTACTGTGTTTTACTTTCAATCGTAACCTTCAAGTTACCAATTAAGTCCTTATTGTGGACTCCTTCTTCTTCTCAGGATAATTACTTTCATATATCTATTGTAACAAATCGATGGGTCGTGCTCTATTTACCTCTCATCACACGATGTGACGCTTAGACTCGATCTTTAATGAAGTTAAATTCCAAGATGGAATATAACTTTCTTCATATTCTAACGTGATATAATCACATTTCAGCATGTAGCATTTCTACCTACAAACTTCTTTTAACAACGAGCGCAACACTATCAATCGCATTAACTTCAACTTTCTGACTTAAGTTAGATGTTACATCTAACTTGGTCCTCTAGACCACGTAACATACTCCTCGTAGTCGAACTCAAATTTAAATATGACCACTAGGGTCGGAAAAAGAACCATATTACTAGTCATTACCGAAACAATGGTAATGACATACCAGAATAAAGTGGAATCAGTTACTAGCTTCTTGGTAACCTTGTGACTTTCCCTGATCCAAGTGCGAGTCCTGTGCTTCCGGTAGTATATGCATCTACTATCTTTCACACCTACTCATACTCGTCCCAAGTATTGTCCCGCAGTCGACCAAGTCACCATACAAGAAAATCAGACAATCATTCAACACATCAGTTAGCAAAACTAGGGTTTATATTAATTCCTTGAAACGATTACACAAAAGTTCAAGTTCACCCTATATTATGCCTCTAATAGGCTACATACATGATACTTTTCATATCGCTACTTTATAACTTGATCTTTAGATATAAGATCCTTATTCCTGATTCCTTGCATTGCCATCTGCTTCATCAAGGGTCATTTGAAATGCTCTTGCCTTTAGCTCTGGCGGCGCCTCTAGCCTTGCTGCTTGATTTTTCCTTGGGCAGTCTTGCTTGAAGTGCCCCTCTTCGTTACATTCGTAACACACCTTTTCGTTGAAAATACATTCATCGGCGTAGTGCCCATGCTTTCCACACTTGAAACACGTCACCTCCGCACCACATTTTCCTGAGTGCTTCTTTTTGCACTTATCGCACCACCTTGCCTCATCCCTTCCTCCTCCTCCAAACTTCGAGAATTTTCTTTTCTCATTAGAACCTAAAGTTCCTTCTAACTTTCTCTTCTAACATAAATTTCACTTTTTACGTCGTTCAATGTTGTCGGTTCTGTCGCAAAACTTCGACCGGTCATAACTTCTTCGTTATAACTCGGATTTCGGCATTCTTTATATATTCGGAAACCTCATTTCAACTACTACAACATTATCCATAGATATCGAGTTTATTTTACACTTAAATTTTGACATTCATTTTATTCTTAATTAATCATATCACATAATTAAGCAATTAAGCACGAAACACATAATACTCAAATAATACGTTCTTATTATTTCAAATTGGGTTACAAAGGTTAACCTAGACTATTACATTGCTAAAAATGGCAAGCCCAGAAACACAGGCATTACAATTCTCTCCACCTTAGAATGATTCCATCCCCGGAATCACACATCAGCAAACAAATGCGGATAACAACTTATCATGTCACTCTCCGTCTCCTAGGTGAGATTCAGCCCATTCGTGTGTTTCCATCGGACAAGCACTTACTCAACCATCTTACGTCGCAACATCTTAGTCTTTCGGTCAACGATTGCCTCTGGTTCTTCGATCAACCTTTTTTTCTCATCGATCCTCAACTCCGAAAGTGGAATCATGTCGGGAACTTCTCCCGTGAACTTCCTCAAATAACACACATGGAAAGTGTTATGAATTCCATTCAGTTCTTCTGGTAGTTCGAGCTTGTAAGCTTGGTTCCCAATCCTCTAAAGAACTTTAAACTGTCCAATAAACCTTGGACTTAATTTTCCCCTTTTTCCAAATCTTATAAGTCCCTTCCACGGCGAGACTTTAAGCAAAACCGAATCTCCAACTTCAAAAGTCATCGGTCTTCGCTTGTTGTCAGCATAGCTCTTTTGACGATCCTGAGCTGCTAACATTCTTTCCCTAATTATTTTCAATTTTTCAGCAGTTTGATGAACCAACTCGGGTCCCATAAACTGCTTTTCCCCAGCCTCAAGCCAACAAGATGGCGTACGACACTTCTGCCCGTACAAGACTTGATAAGGTGCCATCTTAATGCTCGAGTGGAAACTATTATTGTAGGAAAATTCTACCAAAGGTAAATGTTCATCCCAGTTACCTTGGAATTCTAAGGTACATGCTCTTAGCATATCTTCAAGTGTTTGTATTGTTCGTTCGCTCTGACCATCAGTCTGTGGATGGTAAGCTATACTTAAACACAACTTGGTACCCAATTCCTCTTGTAGAATTTTCCAAAATCTTGAGGTGAAACGACTATCACGATCCGACACAATTGTTAGTGGAACACCGTGAAGCCTTAAAATTTCCTTCACGTAAGAGTTCGCAAGCTTTTCCATAGACCATTTCTCATTGGCTGCTATGAAATGCGCACTCTTAGTGAATCGATCAACGACCACCCAAATCATGTCGTGACCATTCTTTGTTCTGGGCAGTTTAGTGACAAAATCCATAGCAATGTCTTCCCACTTACCCATAGTTTAGTGACAAAATCCGTACAGTTTCTGATGTTGTGTCTTGACTCTTGCACAAGTCACACACTCGGCCACATACTTTGCAACGTCAAGCTTCATCGTCGGCCACCAGTAGTAGGGTTTCAGGTCCTTATACATTTTAGTGCTACCGGGATGAATCGAGTACATGGTCTTGTGAGCTTCTTCCATCAGAAGATCTCTGACTCCTCCTGTATTAGGTATCCAAATCCGATCTTGGAACACCTTCAGTCCATGACTGTTTACACCGAACACCAACGTTTTGCCTAAACATTCCTCCTTTCGGTCATTCTTCTCAGAAGCTTCGCTTTGAGCTTTCTTTATACTTTCCAAAATTGTCGAGACAACTTAAATTCTCAACGCTCTTGGCCTTCTCTTTTCAAGATTGACTTTCCGACTGAGAGCATCAGCAACAACATTTGCTTTACCAGGGTGGTAAAGTATCTCATAGTCGTAGTCTTTAAGTAATTCTAGCCAGCGTCGTTGCCTCATATTCAATTCTTTCTGAATAAAGAGATATTGGAGACTCTTATGATCAGTGAAAAGTTTGCACTTCGTGCCATACAGGTAATGCCTCCATATTTTCAGAGCGAAAACCACCGCTGCCAACTCCAAATCATGAGTCGGGTAGTTTTTTTCATGCTGTTTTAGCTGTCGAGATGCCTACGCGATCACCTTATCTCTTTGGGTCAAAACACAACCCAATCCAACACCAGACGCATCGCTATAAACAACGAAGTCTTCAACTCCATCGGTTAGAGAAAGTATCGGTGTCTCGCATAGTTTCTTCTTTAGCTTCTCGAACGCTTCTTTATGCTTATCACTCCAAGCATAAGTAGCTCCCTTGTGGGTCAAAGTTGTTAATGGACTAGCGATCGAAGAAAAACCTTGGATAAACCTTCGGTAATATCCGGCTAATCCTAAAAAGCTTCGGATCTCTGTGGGACTTTTCGGTTGTTCCCACTTCATCACAACTTCGATCTTCGCTGGATCAACCATTATCCCTTCTTGGTTGACCACGTGACCCAAGAATTGGACTTCACGAATCCAAAAATCACATTTGGAGAATTTTGCATACAACTTCTCCTTCTTCAAGACTTCCAAAACTTCTCGCAAGTGTCTGCCATGCTCCTCTTGACTTTTTGAATAAATCAGAATGTCATCTATGAACACTATCACAGATTTATCAAGGAACGGGTTACAAACTTTGTTCATTAAATCCATGAATGCTGCTGGAGCATTGGTCAGTCCAAACAACATAACCAAGAACTCATAGTGTCCATATCGCATTCTGAATGCAGTATTCTCGATATCCTGCTCCCTTACTTTCAGCTGATGATATCCTGAACTTAGGTTGATCTTTGAAAAATAACTTGAACCTTGTAGTTGATCGAATAGGTCATCAATCCTCGGCAACGGATATCTATTATTTATTGTTGCCTTATTCAGCTCTCAGCAATCAATGCACATCCTCATGCTTTCATCTTTCTTCTTTACGAATAACACTGGCGCTCCCCAGGGTGATGAACTAGGTCTAATGAAACTTTTGTCCAATAACTCCTGAAGTTGCATCATCAGCTCCTTCATCTCCATCGGTGCTAATCGATAAGGTGCTTTTGCAATTAGCTTTGTCCCAGGTAACAAGTCAATACGGAATTCCACTTGTCGATCAGGCGGTAATCCAGGAAGATCTTCGGGAAATACTTCCGGATAATCACATACAACGGGAATATTTTGCATCACCTTCTTTTCCTTCTTAGCATCGATCACAAATCCCAAGTATGATGTACACCCCTTTGCCAAACATTTTCTGTCTTTCATTAGAGAAATGATTCCAGAATTTACTCTGCGTTTATCTCCGTACACCATAAATGACTCTTTCCCAGACGGGTTCACTTTCACTATTTTCTTCTTTCATAAAATTTCGGCATCATTGGCGCTAAGCCAATCCATTCCCAAAACGATGTCGAAACCATTAAGCTCTATAGGCAATAATTCCTCGTGGAACTTATTCTCATTTAGATCAATTAAGATGTTTTTCATACGATAGCTAACAGGTACAAACTTGCCACTAGCAACTTCGACTAATAAAGCATTATCTAGTCTAACAACAGGCAAAGCTAGTTTTCTACCAAATTCATGCGATATAAAGGAGTAGTTGGCTCCATAATCAAATAAAATTTGGGAACGCAAATTGTTAACGAGAAAGGTACCTGAAGCGACATCAGCTTCATCTTTAGCAGCTTCCAGTGTCATCTGGAATGCTCTCGCCTTTAGCTTTGGCTGAATGTTAGGTCTAGTTGCTTCCTTCTTTTTCGGACAATCCCTTCAGATGTGCCCATCCTCACCGCAACCATAACAAACATTCTTGGTGAGGGTGCAGTCGTTGGCATAATGCCCTGGCTATCCACATTTGAAGCACGTGGTTTCCCCGCCACACTTCCCATGATGCTTTTTCTTGCACTTGTCGCACCATTTCGCCTTTACCTTTCCTCCACTTCCTCTCGATACTAGACTTCAAGAATTTACTTTTCTTGTTGGACCCTGAAAATCCATCAATTTTCCTTTTCTCACTAACCTCTGACCTTTCCAGACCTTTTTCCCTGATCTAGGTCTCAACATTTCTAGCAGCCCAGATGGCAGCTTTCAATGTGGTTGCTTGCTTAACCATTGGACCATAGTCCGTTGGTAGTCCAAGGGCAAACTTGTTGACCTTAGAGAGTTCTGTAGGTACCAAATATGGGATAAACTTCATCTTTTCTGTGAAACTTACAGCATATTCAGTAACGCTCAATTTCCCTTTCTTCAAATTCTGAAACTCGTTACTGATTTCCAGAAGGTCCTGCTCGGAGCAGTATTGTAGTTTTAATTATTCCACAAAGTCTTCCCAAGATATTTTACTTGCTTCTCCCTTGGGCATAGAGTCGGCCAATAGCTTCCACCAACTCAATACACTAGATTTTAGCAGAGGGATCGCCAGAGCGGTCTTCTGCCTGTTGCTGCATTCGCAACTTTCAAACATAGTCTCCATTTCGGAGATCCAGTCCATAACTTGCACTGGCGTCGGGCTTCCAGATAGACATGGTGGTTTGGATGCCATGAAATCCTTGTACTTACACCCACGCCCATCATTTCCTCCATACTGGTTATTGCGTCTAACCATTGGTGGGTTGTCTTGACCAATGATCCCACTAAAGTTTTCTCCTTCAGACTGCCCTCCAGTCTCCTCGGGCTCTTCTACATGAATTGACGATTCTTCACGATTCTGCCTAACCAGGCGTCTTGTTTCTTCCATATGACGATCCAACATTGTTTGAATCATCATTTGTACACCAGCCATTGTTATCGGCTCAGGTGCAGCAGCTACAAAAGGTACTTGTTGAATTACAGGCGGTTGATTCCTGTTTTCATCAGCATTTCCAATTCCGCTTCTTGTTCTCACCATTTTTGATCTATACACCGAATAAGGTGAAATTTAGATCTTCATTCACGATAGATATTCAAATCATCCTTATCACTCCGAAACGATTACATGCTAGTTCTAATATCGTAGATATACGCTTAGAACCCTAAACACATAAACCTTCAGATCCGGTTGGCAACAAACCGTAGATCCGAACAAATAATATCATATATAGAAACATATAACATTTAGCACATAAAAGCATTTTAGACAACTTTCCTAAAATAAACTAGTGCTTGTGTCTAAAATTTAACAGACACACACCTCGCAATCTCCACTTAGCATTCTAAGTTTAAGTTTAGAAATCCTACAAATTCCTAGTTTGCTTAAACTAATGCACTGATACCAACTGTGACATCCCCAAAATCACGGCCAGAAAAGACCGATTTCATTTATGCTTTTTAAAATAATTTCAAAGTAAATCCTTTTAATTTTAAAAGAGATGCGGAATTTGTTCCCAAAAAAAACGATGATAAAATAGATATTTATCAAAACATTTCATAAAGAAATATGATTTCATTTCATAATCAAAAGTCGGGATGTCATGTTCCGATACAGATCATAAAGCATAAACGATAGCATTACAAGTCATTCAACAAATATATACATATACAGACTTGTAAACAAAACAACTTGATGATTCTTCCATCTTAATCTCTTGCGTCACTTCCTGTAATACAAATAAACTGAGTGGGTCAGGCTTGGGAGCCTGGTGAGCATGTAGGGTTTTCAACCCACAATAAATAATTATATTTAATTCAACAATCAACAATAAACCCGATTACCCATTCCCGTTATCCTCACTTTACGTCCCTAAAAATAACATCTATTATAAGGAACCTAATTTAGGATTTTCATCGGGACGGACATTACTGCAGAGGGACTTCCTCAACAATAAGTGTCCTAAAGGCAACCATGTGGGGGATAGAGTACATCGGTGAACACGTCGTTCACAACACCTACAAGTAATGAGCCTGCTAGTGTTCCACAGGACAGTCTGGAATAGTCCGTGGTCGTCATCCATACTCTACTGAATGACTTAGAATAACACCAATAACACCGAGGCCTCTCATCTTTTTACTACACACCAATTATCTACCCAACATATTAGTAGATAAAAATATACATTTTTTTTATACATTGTTTAAAAACCTGTATAACATGCTTTAATCAATGCATATTCCACATAACAGATGAGGCATACACACATAACACGTATTTCATAGAGAATACATCAGATCTATAAGATAGAAGAGAGTGAATATACACTCACACGTATAACAACCAAATATATACACATAACACGTATTTTATGTAAAATACTTCATAATATTGCGTTGGAATGAAAATAGCTACACACTCACTTGATCAGAAGATGATCGGGCAGCACTACGGCTTGCAGAAGATGTGTTTCTCCGTAGATCTGGAAGATCTTCACAAAAACCGGCTCCTCGCGGGCAGCGCTTTGGCTCGGGAATAACGCTCTTCGGGATCCTCGGGGCTTCGGATCTTACTTTGGGGCTTGGGAATATTACCGGGGCTTCGGGGTACGAATGACACGCAAATCGAGGCAATACTAGAGAGAGGAAAGAGTTTGAACAAGAGAAAATGGCTGATCTTGGTTTCTATTTATAGGCTGGGGGTCTGGGATTACGTTGGGCGTAATCTCAATTTACGTTGGGCGTACTCAGTACGCTGGGTGTAAATTGGTTACGCTGGGCATACTTTGACGTCACTGCATGCGTCGATCGATGGCACTCGAGTATTGGTCAGACAAGTTGCATCCTCCTGAGTACGTTGGGCGTACTCAAATTACGCTCAGCGTAATTTGAGTTGTCGAACTTCTAAATTGCGTAACTTTCGCATACGAGCTCCGTTTTCGACGTTCTTTATATCCACGCGTAGGTCAGAGCATACTCTACAACTTTCATTTAGACTCTATTGACTAATTTTGACTTTTATTTTTATTATTTATTTTTAGGAGGTCGGGACAGAAAAACTTCGTTATAAATTCATACTTCTTCGTCCGACGTCCGTTCTCGCCTTGGTTTTTATCGTTTTGCTACTAAAAACGAGATCTTCAATTCTCGTTTAGATTGTTTCGACTAAAAACCGATCGATCTCAAATCGAGTATTCGGGCTGCACATTGCCTCGTCGAAACTTCAGAAAATCATAACTTCCTCATACGAAGTCAGATTTGGGCGTTCTTTTTATGCACCCTCTCGGTTTAATGAACTCTACGACTTCCGTTTAGATTACTAAGTCTAAATATCGCTCTAACGTAAATTTCACTTTTTACGTCATTCAGCGTTGCCGGTTCTGTCGCGAAACTTCGACAGGTCATAACTTCTTCGTTATAACTCGGATTTCGGCATTCTTTATATATTCGGAAACCTCATTTCAACTACTACAACATTATCCATAGATATCGAGTTTATTTTACACTTAAATTTTGACATTCATTTTATTCTTAATTAATCATATCACATAATTAAGCAATTAAGCACGAAACACATAATACTCAAATAATACATTCTTATTATTTCAAATTGGGTTACAAAGGTTAACCTAGACTATTACATTGCTAAAAATGGCAAGCCCAGAAACACAGGCATTACAGAAACCCCAGTACCCTGCTCAGTCTCCGCCTTCCTCTTCCTGATGTGCTCTATGCTAATCTCCCTCTCCATCGCCCTCGTAATCATGTCATCTAATGTTAGACATGCTAAGTAGCTAACATGTTTCCGAATGTCAGCTCTCAACATGTCATGGTAGCGGGCCTTCCGCATCTCCTCATCTCCTACATACTAAGGCACCAATAAGGCCCTCTCCCTGAACTTGGCAGTAATATTCGCCACCAACTTAGCCGTCTGTCTCATATCCATAAACTCCCTGGCCAGCTGTTGGAGCTCCACAGCCGGTGCAAACTCATCCCTAAACCTGGTCATAAAGTCAGAACAACTCATAGCCTCAATGGCTGAGGCTCCCAAAGAATCACTGACCGCCTCCCACCAATCTCGAGGTCGGTCCCTCAAACAACCTACCACATACCTGAACTTCGACCCATCAGGGCAGAAGCTCATCAACTGAGCTGACTCCATGTCTGCGATCCACCTCCTGGCAACAATGGGGTCCTTCACCCCGTGGAAGTCTAGCGCACCACATCCGTTGAAATCCTTGAAGGAGAGTGTGTGTGTCCCTATCTGGCTAGATGCCATGTCACTCGAGAATGCCCTGAGGTGATCCTCCATCAGCTGAATAATCTGATCCTTGATCGACTCGAAAATCACCAGGGTCGCCTCAAGGATGCCTCTCGTGATCTCTGACCTGATGAACTCGCTCAGTCTCTCATCAATTGGTTCGGAACCCGGACCTGATCGTGATCATGATCCTGACCCTGATCTCGTTCCTCCTGCTCCACAACACGTAATCATCACCTTTCTTAAACAAAAGATACAATTTGCAAGGTCATACATAATCTCGAGAGATCCTACACACTTTACAAGTTCCATGGTTCCATCTCGACCCTCCCTGATTCGAGTATGGATCCTCTGCTTTCAGTAGTACGGGCCCATACTACTTTCCACATCTATTTGTATTTTCCTCAATGATTGCTTCGACTTCACCAAGTCCCTTCTACTGTTGTTGCACTATGTGCTAATCTCATACAAGGCTTACCCTAGGGTAACTCTCCAACCCACTCTCTACTATCAACTGCATAAGAGGTCCCTACTACCTTTACCTAACCATCTCACGAATACCATTACATATTACTAAGACCAGATAATTCTTCGAATGAGAGGTCATGCCCTAAGACTCAAACGATAGTTGTGAAATAGGGCTAGACCTAACCTTCTGAAATTATTTAGTCCTTACAATATGTAATGTAATATATCTGTTTACTAGTTACGTAAGGATAGCTAAGAATCCTAATAGCACAAAGCAAACAATATTCGGGCATTAAGTAACCCAAACCAAGCATATCCTATCCAGGCTATCCCTTTACCGACTAATCAGTACTATCATGCAGCTCAAAAGCATATACAACAGGCATATCAGACATCCTCCTAGATCCTTAGCCCTATTCTAGCATGCAGTTCTCATACACATATAGTAGGCATAAAAGGTATCCTTCCTAGATCATTAGCCCTAATCTAGCATGTAGTTCTCATAATCATATCATAACATAACATAAAATGTATGGGTATCTTGGGGAAAACCTACTTGAGCTCGGCCAGTTGCACGCATCACACACATTGTTCTTTCTCAAAACTCTTTACTTTAATTTTGGAAAAACTATTTTCTTGTGAAAATCTTTCAAACCCTCGATTTGAGTCCAAACACTGCCGAAAGTGTGTCTGAATCCCTCAAATCAGGGCTCTGATACCAACTTGTAACATCCTAGATTTTGAGACCACAAATTTCATTTTTATATAACGATTTAGAAAAACATGTATAAGTAAACATTATCGTGTCACATCATGTCATAAAACATAATCATATGTCTCAAAATCATATCATGAAATAGTAATAATATTAGAGTACAATCCTAAAATCTCATAATGCGGAAATCCTATGTGTGTGTGATACGCTGCTACCGTGTTGGCTCCTTCCCCTTCGATGAAGAGGTACCTGAAAACAAAACCGAAAACTGTAAGCACGAAGCTTAGTGGGTTCCCCCATCATACCACATACATACACATATAATTCCTATCCCTCGGTATCTTTCAGTCGGTATCTGGCATGCATAACTGGAAGTTAGGCTTCCTTATGGTATCTTTCAACCGGTAGCCGGGAGCTGACCTCACCTTCGATATATTTCAACCGGTAACCGGGGCCTATTTCACCCCTACCACTACCACATAATAACATATCATGAACATATAGCTAGGCATGCATGGGTACTGTTTACCCCTTCAGTATCTTTCAACCGGTAATCAGGGACTATTTCACCCTTACTATCACTAGCACACATAACATCCTAGCAGATAAGCATAGCAGATAGTGGCATACCAGACAATTATCACAAATTCAATCATCTAACTACAACTCCTACTTAGTGAGTCAGCATTGTGGCCTTCGACCCACTCTACTGGAAGGCAACTCACCTCAATGTCGTGAAGTGTCTAAACTGTCCTCGACGTAGGGATCAACTCCTCTCAGCTCCTACACATAACAACCTTCCTTAATTACCATTTCATACTCTTAAACCTTTCATGATCAACTCATTTCAAAGTCAAAGTCAAGGTCAACACCTTGGTTAAAGTCAACTTTTGGTCAAAGTCAACATCTGGTTGACTCAACTCGCCGAGTTGGTCCACCAACTCGTCGAGTTCCACAATCCTCAAAGTGTTGGGACTTCGCTCCTACTCGTAGTCTTTCAAGAACTCGTCGAGTTCTCTTTCATACAGAATCGAGACCTTCTACAACTGACTAGCTGAGTTCATCCTTGAACTCGTCGATTCCTGCTTCATGCAAGTTGGCACGTTTAGCCCTGGACTCGCCGAGTTCTCCATGAACTCTTCGAGTTCTTCTTCATACAATTGGGACATTGCCTTGAACTCGTCGAGTTTTTTCTTGAACTCGCCGAGTTCCATGATCTCCAAGTCCATAAACAAGCCCAACTTGTTGAGTCCTCTTCAAACTCACTATCAGAAAAGATTGGGGGAAACTGCGACCCAACTCGTCAAGTCGTATGAGCAACTCGTCGAGTCATTCCATGTTCAAAACTATCCAGTTGATTTTAGTCGGTCTTGATGCATCCATAACATATATCTAACTTCATAGGGTCCATATTATACGTAAAGTCACAAACTTTACGTCTATGCATGGGTCTTCAAGCTCAAAAGGCCCAAAAATGAGCTCCACAAGGTGCATGGGACTCTCATGGCCATAAAGTTGGCACCTTTTTGCCATGGGAACCCTCAAAGGTTCAAGATCTAAAGTTACACCCCCTTTGATTCATCAAATCCCGAAAATGGCTTTACTAAGACTTAGAAAATATATATTCTAGCCCTAACTAGAGATCTAAGAGGTAAATGGTCAAGGTTGAAGCTTTTTACCTCAACCAAGTTGGAAGTGTGACAAAATATTTAGATCTACTTGCTTTCTCTTGATCTTCCAAGCCTCCTCTTTCTTCTCAAGCTTCAAGGATACACAAATGGCACACAAATCTCAAGAACACTCAATAATCGATTAGGGTTTCGTGAAGAGGGTGTGAGGGTGATGGAAGCTGGACTGGAGACCCTACAAGTTGTTTAAATAGGGTGAAAACCCTCAAATTTAGGGATTCATCCAGACAGGTCTGCTCGTAGATTTGGGACTTCCGACTCAGCAAGTAGATCCTTCCACCTGTGTCCAAGTTTTTGCCTCGATTCGACGAGTTGGGGCCTCCAACTCGTTGAGTCCCAAAGTAAAAATGAAAGAATTCATATTTAAAATATGTATCAAGAACCAGGCGTTACACTTCCAAAAGACTCTGGGAAAGACTCCAAAACCATCCCAAGTAGGAGGGTTCAAGAACCTGTCATCTGCTCAACTTTTAAACAATTACAATTTTAGTCCTTCAACTTAGAATAAATTCTAATTAACCCAGAATTAATATTAAATTAATTATGATTAATTCAAAATTATTTATAACTATTTCTATTTAATATATTAATCATATAATATATTAATAAATCATTTATCTCTCTCTTAAATCAATCTAAAAAATTTCATGGTTATGAGGGAAACCCAAAAAGAATTTTACTCTTATTTATCAATATTATACAAAATTTAGTTAGGGCCTTAGACACTTTTTCTTTATAGAAAATTTATTTATTTTTCAGAAAAAATTATCAAATTCTCAATTTGAGTTCAGACACACCTAAGAGTGTGTCCGAATAACTCAAACTAAGACTCTGATACCAACTTGTAACGTCCCAAAAATAGCGAGTAAAATTTTCATTTTAAATAGGTCAAAACCATTCATTCATTATCCCCAAAGACAATTAGAGTAAAAGGATTCTAGAAACATAAGAGTAAAATCATAAAAAACTCAATGCAGAATAAATCTTCAGGGGATGTAGTGCGATTAAGTCGGGCTCTTCCTTTTGAAACCAGATGTACCTGAAAACATTTTAAACATAAACCGTATGCCCAAAGCTTAATAAGTCCCCCCAAATACCAAATTCTATACATACAATTACTATGGTCTTTTACCTAGAATGTAATTAGTTATCCCCAGGGTCATACAATTAAGTGTCATGGCCTACCCCATGGTCTTTCCTTTAAATGTTATGGGCTACCTTCATGGTCTAACATCCAAGGGACATGGGCTACTCCCATGGTCTTTCATGCAATTTTCATGGAGTACCCCCATGGTATTTCACCCAAATGTCATGGGCTGCCCCCAAAGTCTTCCATGCAAGTATCACAAAGATAACTAACATCCAACATAATCTAGTGGGCCGATATTGGTGCCTTCGACCCATAATTACAGTGAGAAGACTCACTTTCACTACTCATCAGAAGCTGAACAGCTACCTCAACAACAAATTAGCCAATTCAAGCTACCTAAATCCAAACTGAGACTAGTCCATAGCAAAAAGCGCATTGCTACCCAAGTTTAACCAAAAGTCAACGGTCAAAGTCAACTTTAACTGATGTCCATGTCGTGGCCAACCAATGGCCACGTTGTGGTCACGCAATCCAATCTCGATCAAATTTGGTACCACGTCGTGGTAGACATGCCACCACGGCATGGCAGAATCCAGTCAAAATAGTCACGAACAAACTCGTTGGCACGTCGTGGCGAGCATCATGCCACAACATGGGCACATCCGGACAAAACAGACGAGATAAATCCTGTCACCACACTGTGGGCCTTCCTTGGCCATGCCGTGGTCTTCAGTCTTAAAGTCTTTCCTTCAATAAGAGCTTAATCCATAAGGACCAAAGCTCATATCATCATATCTATATCCTAAATGTTTTATGATGGATAAAGTTTCCAAATTTATCCATTAGGATGGTCCAAATCACCAAGATCTAGACTTTAAATATTAAAGGGACCAAAAATGCATATTTCTCAACTTAATCCAGTAAGTCCAAGTCTCCTATCTTTAGATCTGAATCAACAATTTGTCTAGATGGATAAAGTTTCCAACTTTATCTATAATAATGTAACAATCTTTCAAGATTTAAACTTTAATACACCAAAATGACCTAATTGACCAATATAACTTTCGTGGCTAAAAGGGAAGGAAAAAGATCATAACTTTCCTAGTCTATGAGGTCCAAGAAGCATTCCAAACTGGTCAAAAAGTGTTGGAGTCCACTCAACTCCAAGATCACCCATAAAATGGACCAAAAGTGCCACAAACATTAAATGATAAGATGTAAAGAACAAAAGATCAAGTTTGGAACTTTATACTCACAATAGTCTAAAAATGGAGTGTCTTTGATGGATCCAAACTTGAAACATCATTCCTTGCAACTAAAAGAACCTACTTGATCTTCATCAAAACACCACCAAAAGCATCCAACGAAGGAGAAAGGAGAGGGGAGAGCTCCAATCTTGAAGGTGGAAACTAGGATTTCTACCAAGGAGTTCTAGAGGTGATGAAGGCTCATTAAATGGCCAAAAAGTGGGAATATTATGCTTAAATACATTAAAAACCCTAAAAATAATGTGCTTGGGCCTAACAGTTTGTCGTGTCGTGGCAATGCTTTCGCCACGCTGTGTCAACTGTCGTATCGTAGCAATGCTTACGCCATACCGTGGCGATGCATTTTCACCAAAATCCACATCAACTTCAAACAATCATAACTTCTTCGTTTAATATCCACGGAAAGGAACTGACGATCCCTACAACCCTATATAGTTACTTTTGAATTAAAACATATCGAACTAAAATCATTAATTCATGCAAGAAGTCTGAAACATCACTTTTTCCATTTTACCATTTGACTCCAAAACACAAACCAAGGGCTTAGGCTACCTAACTAATATTATCAACATCCATTAAGGTCTAAACTCAATTCTCTTAAAGCACAAGACCTTTACTCGATGCATTTATTGTCCATAATCCCTGAATAAGAAAACTTCTCGAAACATGATGTTACATCCCCCAAGTCATGAATTTGAATTTGAAAACTAGAGGAGAAGACATTCTACTTTAAATGATCACAATCATTTATTATAACTTCAATCTCTTGATAGATATTCACTTGAGCATGATATCCTCTCCAAAATCGCCATCTTCTTGGCCTCAAACTCTCTCCATGGTGAAATATCTGAAGTACTCTCTCCATGGTGAAATATCTGAAGTTGGGAAGGGTTGTACCTTATAATCCTGATTTTACATATTTGGCCCCTTAAGTTTGCACCTCTTGACCAAAACTACCCAAATCCTAATATTTTTTATTTTAACTTAAGGATTTATATAATAAGCCATTCCCCATCCATTACATAGATTTAGTAGTCTATTTCCCATGTTAACCCAATGGTTAAACATTTTACCAAATCAACACTTTTGGTCCCTTAACTTTGAAGTATTATTATTTAAATCTTTTTCTTTCTAATATTCATATCAAATAACAATATGATCATTCCTTAATGATTTAATTATGTAAATCATCATTTATTTAATTATCTTGTTAATTTAAGAACATGGATCTTAAATTTTAGAATGTTACATAATAGAGAGAAAGTTATACACCAAAATATAACATTTTCATAGTATATCAATCAAAATACATATCAAACATGAATGATTACACGAGATAATATCACGACGATTCAAACAAGATAAAACTGACTTTTTTCAAATACTGCTATAACATTGTGGTCTTCGGTAAGATGATCTTCTTCATTAGATGCTAATCTTTTTGATGTGGACAAAATAGAGAAGAAACACCCCCAAAATGCATAGTAATCCATGTTTCAGACCAAGAAAAATGAATGATCAAAGCCTTAAAATCGTCATTGCTTTCAGTTTCCATGTCCTTCAATCAACCCCCACCACCACTACCTGCCACTAATCTACTCCAATTGATTACGGTCCTTGCTGCAAATGTTGATTATAACCCATCTGTGGGGGAGGAGGATATGGATACGTCCCTGGCGGTGTTGTGCCCGGTGGTGGGTACCACGTGCCACCATACTGGGGCGGCGCTGGGCCGCATGGGTAGTTTACATATCCTGGAGGAGTTGTTGAGTACGGTTGCTGGGGATAAGCAGGCATCCCTTGTTGATTTACCATGTATGTAGTGCCTGGAACCGGTACTGGATGAGAACCACCGTCTGCTCTAACCGGAAGCACCTTCTCTCTAAATTCGTGTGAAAAGGTGAACGTACCTTTACATTTTCCTCTCGTGGACTGAACCTGATAGTCGACTTCATGTTCGGTGGATCCATAGCCGGAGTTTGTCTCAAGGAGTTCACGGACAGGGATGGACACCTCGCCAATGTCTTTGTCACCAAGCATGCGGTGTTGCCGGAGGACAAACAGGAGGGTGCTGGTCTGGATGGCTGACTCCTCGACGGGGAACTTAATCCGGTGGTTCCACCTAGGGTTCCGGCCGTTGGACATATGGGTCTTTTTTTCAATGACGGATTTGCCATTTATCAACGAGACAACGACGTAAACTTTCATCTTGAAGACTAATAAAAAATTATCCAGGCCACTGGCGGAGATCACCGTGATGTCCAATGGACGAGAATCCATTAATTAATTCTTTTGCCCTATATATTATATATATACGACTTTTAATCCCACTGCTCTTAATTACGTTTTGTTTTTCTTGATTTTTTTCATACAACTCGAACCCCACCAATGTAGGTTCGAGGCATGAAAAAAATCATGAAGGGTTGTTAATTAGGGTTTGTTCTTTGTTGTGGTGGAGGGTGGTAACTTGAAAGAAATACGTTTATCAGACACGGCAGAAGTGGTGTTGCTAGGGCTGAGAAGATGGTGGCCTTAATTACAGATGGTGAGAAGATGGTGGCCTTAATTACAGATGGTGGGATTAAGGAGGACTTGTACAAACATCCAGAAAATTGTATAGGGAGATATAAGAGAGATGATATGAAGAATGATGGAGAGAGATTAGCGGTTGGCCATTGTTTTCAATTCCTTTACATGCAAAATTCCAGGAAAAATGCTAAGATTAAAATTAGCAAACTCATTAAAATCAATTACATGTTTTAGATAAGTATTTTTATATAGTTATACATGTTTCAAAAGTTTCGGGCTATTTTTGCCGAATACTCATTGTGGTAACACCCATTGATTGACTCTGACTTTATTTTTGTTTAAAATCTAACACTTGATTTGGGAATTACTACTTTAAATCTGTTAAAGTTTAAAGAAACGCAAATACAATACATCAAAGAAAATCAGAATACATCACACTTATCCACACGTAACGTATATAAAAATCTGAGAAACCAATTATTAAATGTGAGCATCGCACAACAACAAATTAATTAAATTTGTTATAATAGTCAGAGTCAAGTGAGCATGTTATAGTTTCATAGATATGAAAAAAGGATTTGATTCCATGCATCCGGGAGTCCAGGTAGACACCAATGGCTACAATCAGGAACCGTTGGATTATCACTCCAAGTACCAACATGTGCATCACTACGAAACGATCCCATGGGTGTCACGTACATTGTAGTTACAGGAACCGACATATTATTCACCACACTTTTTATAATATCCGAAAAATTATTTCTGTATTCCATGTTACTTCTATACAAGGGCTTTTCCGTAACTTCACATGTGTGACCATTTTGCCCGCTGATAACATAAGAAAAAAAAAAACGTTAGTAGATATTAAAAGTCAAAATGTACACTTTTTCCATATATTTAACATACCTCCAATGACTGCCTTCAAAAGTCCTAAAGAACACACGGGTCCTATCCGTATCCACCGTATTTTCGACCCATGAAGCCCAAGTGTTCAATGCTGTTGTATATGCTGACATTGTTGACATTCCAAGTTTCAACCTTCCCCCAACTTTAAAATAACAACCCCTGTTCAAAAAATCCAAATTATTAGACCTAAATGCAAGAAATCATGCTAAATGAAAAAAAAAAAAAAAAAATAAGCAGAGAAGAACGACTTACATTTCAAAAAGTTTTGCACGATTCCACCAATGGCCTGTATTGAACACTAAAATGTCTGAATCGATCCATTTTGAGCTAATTCCATCCAGCTCATCAAGTTTAATTGTGGATCGAACCCTTTTTGGTGAACGTTTTGGGACTGATCCAATTTTCACAAGAAAAACAGATCGATAGAATTCGATTGTGAAATTAAACGGATGAAATCGAACATTCAAATACCTAATTTTTTTACTTATCTTGTTCCTATTGACTTCGTAAACACTTGATTTATCTTCCACACCATTCATGAGCAAACATATCATAGACTCCCATTGAGTCCTACTCAAAGAATCACCAACAAACACAATTCGTTTCCCACGAAGTTTTTCCAAAATTACCCCTACGTTAAACCTAGGAATATCACAATTTTTGGGCTTCCATTTCCATTTGAGGTACCCTTTATCTCTTCGACCATTTGCTAAACAATTAAAACTTGTCTCAGCGAAAGGACACTCGGATGCATTATATAAAGGGTAAGTTTCATCAACAACCCAAGTTCCATCATACAGATCACAAACACCGTTTGATTCTTGTAAATCGTTGATCGTGTTTTTTTCAAGAATTACAGGTGAAGGAACAGCTTCATACAGGTATATATAAACACAAGTTATAGCTAACACTATAAATAAACAAGAGCTAATCAAATTGAATCTGTTGATCGACCTAAAACGAGATCTTTTACAATGTGCCCAATTCACAGAAGACCTAAAATATCCAGGGGAAGCCGAATAGACTCTATTAAGCATTTGATTTTCCCCAAATTTCAATTCTTAGAATAACCTAAAAAATGGTAGTAAACAAAATCGCATCAAACCTTTAACCAAATTCAAGCAATCTGATCAATAACGAAGAATGAGCACTTGAAACTTGAAAGAAGCCCTAGAAACTGAACTTTGAAGTTAAACCCACCCACAGAGAATCTGCACAAGAAGTGATCATTAATAGAAGATCTTACCTTGTTGTCAATTGTGGTTGCAGTGAATCATTGGTTGAGTAACAAAAAAGTTTCGAAGGGAGAAATATTTGAGGGGGAGAGGAGGGCGTTTTGGTAATTTCAGTGATGGTCGCCATTGATATGAACATGCTTGAACGTGATGATGTGTATGTAAAGTCTATAAATCTGGTGAAATCAACTCCGTTTGGTAGGTGATTCTTGGGGAAATATCAAAAGTAAAAGAGGTGTGCATTAGGATCCCACGTATGCAATAACTCGGTTTTAGATAGGATCCAGGGTACAATCGTAAAAAGACAGATAAATAAATAAAAGAGCAGGTAGGTTAAATGGTCTTTGGGCCAGTAAAATTTATTTGGGCCTTTAAGTTACAACGGAGATATTTATACTGAAATATAAGATATAAAGTTCTTTTATCAATATTAAATTGAAAATAATTATAAAGTGTTTTTACAATAATATATTTTGGTCATGTTTAAGAATATCATAATTGGTTTTATTTCCTGTCAAAAAGTTGGACTATAATATTTTTTATAACTAAATAAAACTAAGTCAAAACTGAGATATATAAATATAATTGGATACATAATTACAATTATTATGAAAAAATTGTCCATTATGATCTTAGGTTTGCGATTCGATTTTATAATCAAGATTTTGTAAAATAAAAAATGATTTCAAGTAAGATCTCAACGTTCACAACTTATAATATATGTTCATCTGAAAATCTCACTCTTTAATTTTGTGTTTGTTGAATTCAAATGAATTTTGATAATTTAGGATAAAAATTCAACTAAAGTTTGTATTTAATTGATAAAATTAAAGAAATTATATTTTATTTATAAAAATTCATCATTTAGAGAATCAAAGATTTTAGATTTTGATTTTTATATTTTATTAAAAATACAAAAATATATTTCAACATTCTCTTTATTTTAATCATTACTCATCAAATCAAAACAAATGATTATGTACTATCACCGTACACACTCATTTATTATTTATGGTTTTAAACTAGATTATAATCCGTGTTAAATGTAAGGGAATGCATAAAAAACATATCGATATATACATATATTGCACGATAGATAAATAAAAAATATATCCAGGGGTTTTTAATGATATCGTGTATTTCACATTCTATGTATAATACATGGATATACAATAAAGTAACAAACTAATACTAAAATACAGGAGATAAAATAAATCAACATCTATCATTTATTATCTCTAATAGTTTCTCTCTTCCGTGATTTGTGTTGCTTAGTTTGTCGAGTGCTTACACACTATCATAGGGGTTTTTTATGTTACGTACAATCGTGAAATGATTCTCACTCTTTCTAGAATGATGTGATGAAGATGACGAGATGATGTAGATCGAAAAGGAAGAAGTTGTGTGTGTAAAGGGGAACGAAAAAAATGAACCAATCTTAAGGGACCCTTTTTCATTTCTTATCAGGGAAAGTTGGAAGAGGTGTAGTTCATGCCTTCATGGGGATAGACAAAGTCCAAATCAATACAATGCAAGTACAATACAGACATGTCACTAGCTCAACCTATAAACAGAGATCATTCCCTCATTTAACATGTAATTTGAAATATTGCACCCATGTAATGCACAAAAAAATAAATGAGGGACCATTTAAAACTAAAGCCAATAAATTCTTATGTTATAATTATACCCCTAAACTTTATCCATGTTAGTCGTGGGGTTCATTGGTTGTGTGCTTGTTGAAAAGCTAACATTTAACTTATAAGCTATCAAATAAACTAGTTTATAAGCAACTATAGTCTACCTTTATGGTTTCACCAAACACCAAATTGCAATACACTTAAAAATTACTTTATATGCGTCAAACAAAGGCTTAATCATAAAACAAATCAAAACAACATAGTTTTTCTATAGAAAATTCATCGATGCCTAGTTTTCTTAGCAGAATTGGTCGTTTCTAATATTTTAAAACCATTCAAACAACATAACATTAGGTTCCAGCGGATTTTCTGAAAACTAAAACATAAACCTTCAGAGTTCAATTGTTCAATTTAACCACAATGGCTTGTGATATTTAATTCAACTCCTTTTTTGTTCTTACATTACGAAGATTACCAGAGTCAAATTTTTTCTCGCCTTCGGCCACATGAATAATCCAGAAAAACATAACTTAAAAATCCAAAATTAGATTTAGTTTTTTTAGTCCTCAATAGAAGGACGTGTGTTGTTCGGGAGTCTTGAACCACGAATAAATGAACTAAACAAATGCAAAGCACGCGACGGTTGCGCATATGGCACCATATGAGCCGCACCTCTCACTGTTGCAAATGTAAGTAGCTTTCCATATTCAGTCACCCAACCTCCAGCCTAAACACATTTTGATTTTTTGTTTTGGTCAAACTAATCAGAAAAGTCAAACTAAACCGAAACAAACAGTTGACTAATCAAAGTACCTGGCCTTTATGGAACCACACTCCATATGGAACAGTAATCGGGAATTCTAATTCGTGTGCTAATTCACGTACAAGTGTTCTTGATCCAAGCAATGGAACTACAGAATCTTGATCCCCACTACATGTTAAAACATTTTAAAAACGTTAATTTTTTTAGAATATGACAAAATACTTTGGAGAATGGGAAAGGAAAAAGTAAATTTGGACAAATTTGTAAAAGCCCAGACTTTTCTTTTATCTGTTAAATCGTTCTTTCTGCGTTAAAGTAAAACGAACACTTTCTATGTGTTTTCTTGTTGAGCACAAAAGTGTACCTGAAAATCCAAACGGGGATTTTGTTTTGGATGATTCTTTTAAGCAAAGGGAGAATGTTGATGTTTCCGTCATTATCGTTGTAATTTAGAACTCTGTTACAAGAACATTTTATATCATTTCAATATATTAAACATTAAATTTAAAAAAAAAAGCCACGTCAGCATTAAAAAAAACTTACCCACTGCACATACTCCAAGAATACGGCAACTTGGTTCGATTAGCATGGAGAGCCTGTTGAACCTCTGGAAGGTTAAAATAGAACCGTCTTTCAAGGCTCATGCACACATCAACTCCAAAACTCATCTTCGTCACCTTTTCAACCAAAAAAAAAAGGTACACAAAACTCATCAACAGGTTCCAAATTTTGTGTCAGGCACAATGTTTTACATTGTGCCTGATACATACTTTATTAGACACATTGTTGTGCCTGATTATAGGCACAACAATGTATGAGGCACAAATAGCATTTGTGTCTGATACAATCTTTGTTGTGAGAAAACTATAAAAAATGTGGCAAAGTTACCGTTTTCTTCAAACGAAGCTCTTGTTCTACTAGTGATGGATAGCAAACATCAAGAATGACATCATAATTATTAATATAATCACCAATTACGCTATTTGCTTGAGAAATGGCATTGTTACAAGCAACAGATTCATTGTGAGGTGAAGCATACGTGTAATCTTCAAAACTGCATCCATTCATAATAGTAAGACCAATCTCATCAGATATCATCCCATGTGACCAGTAATACTCGTATACAGCTGGCACATCGCGATCAAGTTTAAGAAGCGGATTACCAATCTGATACAAAAAAGTTCGGTAATTACTAATTTGCCACTCAATGTATGTTTATTGTAAAGTTAAATAAATGAAATCTTACAGCGACTCCTTTGATTTTGAACTTGAAACCGGTAGAATGGGCATTGTGGTCCAAAAGGGCAATAGCCAATTGTGGTATGTAGTGTCCTACATGTAACATCATCATTAACAATTATCTTTATAAAACTAGTCAACTATTTGGGTAAAAAAGATAACACACAAATAAATAAAATAAAATAATAAAATCCATATTTGTTTTTTTCTAGAAACATACCGGCATAACTTTCGCCTGTTAGGTATAAATCTCGTGATCTGAAAGATGGAAACTTTTTGTACCAATACATCAAGAATGTATGCATATCTCTTGCTGTTTACTCATAAAATAATTTTTTATTAGACACCAAAAGGGAAAGATAATACTGAAGGGTAAAAATGTCTTTTGTTAATTACCCGTGTTGGCATCGCCTGTTGTGTAATCTGAGGATGTGTTTGAGTATGACCATCCTACCCCCGCCGGAGACTCCACGAATAATAAATTTGATGCTAATTGATAACAAGAAAATATATTACACGAAGATGAGAATTACAAATATTTGAATAAAAAATAAAATATTATTAAATTAACAAATATTTAGCTTCTCACCTTTATTCCATGATTTTTTATTTATGCGTAGGCCCCGGCCATTACCTTGTGGAAAAAATGGACCCAACTCTGTGAAGGCTCCTCCACCCATTGATGAGCAACCTGGGCCTACAGATAAAATTCAAAAATTTTATGTATTTTATCTCATTTTTAATTTTCAATAAAATAACATATAGTAGGAAGAAAACTATTCACGTTTTCAAATCCCAAAGAACCATGTTCAATTTTGAACCCAACTCTTGGAATTAATTACACACTGCCCCCAACTACTTATACATCAAAATCAAGAAAACCTTAAATGATTTCTTTCTAAAATTCACAATCTCACGCAATATTTCAACCGGCATTAAATTCAAAGATGAATGTGAGATTCCTTATATACACTATCATCATGGGAAAAGATGTAGAATGAAACCCAGCTAGTTAGATTTATAGATTATGTTAAAAACATGTAAAGTTTTATATTGTTATTTTTACACTACCTATGTGAAAAATAGAGTAGACTATATAGTAAATTAGTATTTGTGCCTAAAAATATTAACTTTACAAGGAACAACCAAAAAGGAAAAGTTTTGAGAAGAGCATGTTGTTTGTTTAGAGTACAGCTGTACAGTTTTGTAAAAAGGGAACTCGAAATGTCTCCCCATGCTTTATATCCCTTTTAACAACACCCCACCTGCATGTCCTGCATTCTCCCCCTTTTTCTGCACTAAAATTCAAAAATTCTTGTTTCCATTTGAATCTAAGTGACGATATGGTTATTTGAAATAGCTTAATTGGTGAAATCGATTGTTGGGACTTTGAGATTAGTCGATTAAACTATGAATAGGTTAATTGTTCTTACATTTATGTGGTTTATAAGCTTATTTACTACTTGAATCACTATAATTCCATTCAAAATGATGATTTCGATCCACATAACCACATTCAAATACCACATAATATAGTTTTGAATCGAGATATCAAATCGAATATTGAAATGAGAGAGGGGAACAGATTACAGACCTCCATTAAGCCAAAGTGTGAGGGGTTTACGATCAGCATCCTTGTCGGCTTCAACGAAGTAATAGAACAAACTCCTCCCAGCCTTCACATCCACGTCTACATATCCAGCATACTGTCTGAAACTAACATCTGGTTGTCCGGGTAATTTCACCACCAGATCCTCAGCCGGAAAACCATTTACACCGCCTACTAGCAGCACCATCACTACAACCGCCGCCGCCATAGACAACCATCCAACACCCATCTCAGAAAACTCGATTTCAAAAAACGAAAACTGCCTTGTAAATCGTCTCGCTTCTCTATAAACTAATAGAAAGTGAAACAGAACGATTATAAAGTGTGGGTGTTCATAAATGAAATCCGTTAAGGATAAGCATGTGAACTTTGAAATACTTGAACATCAGAAACGGAACAGTTCCTGTGGATATGTAGCAAAATGTTAACAATGTGAAGCGTCATGATTTTAAGGCTTTGGCAGCTTTCCTTCTTATAATAAGTGTGTTTGTTATAGAGAGAGAAATCACAGGAAACTGCAGAGAGAGAGAGAGAGAGAGAGAGAGAGAGAGAGGAATTTTGAAGACGATAATATGATAATTAGTCAAAGTCTCAAAGCAGTCAAATAGATGGATATGAAATCTGTATCTTTCGGCTTAATTGTTTAGGTTTAATCTTTTATAAATAACGATAAATATAGTTTATAGTCTCGTAAGACCCGAGGGAGTGGCGTTCGGTTTCAGCCGTACTCAATGCAACGTACATAGGGAAACATCAACCTCTATGCGGACTTGGGTGCCCGCACCTCTCCCTTCAAATTTCACAAGGGATAATGACTTGAAAGGGTAACGAACTTTCGACTTTTGTCATATTTAGTCACTAAACTTTTTTTTGTTATCTATTTGCCATTGAACTATTGAAACTGCTCATATTTTACCCTTATGACCGGCTGTTACCGGTCATAAGGGTAAAATGTGAACAGTTTCAATAGTTTAGTGGCAAATAGATAACGAAAAAAAGTTTAGTGACTAAATGTGAACAAAATCGAAAGTTCATTTCCCTCTAAAAAGTTCAATGACTAAATGTGAACAAACTTCCTATTGCATTATGTTTTGGCAAATTATTTATTTTTGTTTAATTGTAGCAACATTTGTTGATGAAGAAATCTATGAAATAAAAAAACAAAATGTAACATCCGGATTTCCAGATATCGTAATTTAAGTATTTTTCTTTTGAGTTAAGAAGAGAGACTCGACGAGTTTACGCCTCAACTCGTCGAGTAAGGTTGCGACTGATGACTCGGATTAATGAATGGACTCGACGAGTCGGTGAGGCGACTCGACGAGTCCGCGTTGTTGGCAGAAACCCTAAATCTTTGGGCCTGAGCCATATTTAAAGGCACTTATGGCCTTCAATTGCGACTACCTTTCCTATAAGTGAGAACCCTAGCGAGCTTGAGTGTGTAGAGTGAAAGGAAGAGCTATCTTGAGCTTTTTGGTGTGATAGATCTAGACCCTTCTAGGTCCAGAGAGCCGAGAATATGAAGCTTTAGTAGAGTAAACCTTGGGGTTCGAAGTTAGGAAGCATTTATGGGATTTTTACGGTATATATAGTTATTTTCATCTTACACATAGATATGAAGTATTTTATATAAATTACGTGCTATGTGTGCATATTATTTGAATACGTGTTGTCTATGCTGGATGAACGATTTTATACATGTTTTAAAAGATTTAAACGGTATATTTATTTTATATCTACAAATATGTTGCAGATGAAACATGGGTAGATGAAATAGTTGGTGTGTGATGAAATAAAATGATGAGAGATAGGTGATGATAGAAAGGTGATGATAATTAGGTAAATAGATGATGATGAATATGTGATGTAGAATGAAAGGAGATACCATAACCTTAACCGAAAATATGGCGATGTAGTCATCTACCAGAGTATAGATGACGACCACGGACTATTCTAGACAACCCAGTGGAAACACCAGAAGGCCCATAACCTGTAGGTGATGAATTACGAGTTTAGGCGATGTTGTAACTACGTATTCATGCGATGATACTCTA
Source organism: Lactuca saligna (assembly GCF_052625555.1). NCBI lineage: Eukaryota > Viridiplantae > Streptophyta > Magnoliopsida > Asterales > Asteraceae > Lactuca > Lactuca saligna. Next base: position 154,136,647 of record NC_136422.1, read on the forward strand.
ACCCCTTACTATGAATTACGAGTTCAGACGATGTTGTAACTACATATTCATTGGATGTCACAAATTCTGCATGCCAAACTAATGGTCATAATTCACATCAGTGAGAATGATTTATTTTTTTGTAAAACCAAAATCAGATTGGAAATTTTGATTTTTTATTTTGGAAAATGTCAAACCATTGGTTTTTTATTTCGGTTTTAGTTTTTTGTTTTTTTTTACATATATTTTCAGTTTTTTTTTTTTAATATTTTTTATATTTTTTATTTTATAATTTCATAGATTTCTTCATCAACAAATGTTGCTACAATTTAACAAAAATAAATAATTTGCTAAAACATAATACAAGAGAAAGTTTGTTCACATTTAGTCATTGAACTTTTTAGAGGGAAACGAACTTTCGATTTTGTTCATATTTAGTCACTAAACTTTTTTTCGTTATCTATTTGCCATTGAACTATTGAAACTGTTCACATTTTACCCTTATGACCGGCAACAGTCGGTCATAAGGGTAAAATGTGAACAGTTTCAATAGTTCAATGGCAAATAGATAACGAAAAAAAGTTTAGTGACTAAATGTGACAAAAGTCGAAAGTTCGTTACCCTTTCAAGTCATTATCCCATTTCACAAACCTTTATCGGTGGGGAAGAAAAGTGACCGTTGAACAGTCAGAATATTCAATATATATAAAAAAAATTTATCTATAAAATAAACCTTTCATCCTTATTTCTTCGAACCAAAACCAAATTTTTATATCTTTCTGATGTTTTATTTTTCAAAATCAGTAGAAAATGTTATCGTCTTTTGAAAATTTTCAATTTATTCTTTTATGTTGTTGTCGCTTGTGGTTAAATGGCGGAGCAAGCGTATGATGTTTTATACAATAAAACAGTTGAAAGTTTTCAATGGAGAACACGAAAATATATTTACAGAAACCGTGAAAAACCCATCCAACGCTTGGTACAAGTACATTCACGAGAATGCCACTTTTCAAGGGTATTACTTTCGAAAGCGCTTCAGAATGTTCAAACTTTTATATGAACTTATAGTCGAGGATTTAACAAGGGAGTGTAGCTTTTTCCAACAACGTCTCGATGCTACAGGTGTACCCGGTTTCACTCATTTATAAAAATACATAGTCGAACTTCGTCAATTAACATATGGCATCACGCTTGATGTGTTGGACGAGAGTTTTAGGATGTTCATTAGGATCGTAAAAGATAGTCTCCATTTTTTATTTTTTTTGCAAAACTGTGATTGAGTTTTATGATCCAAAATATTTCTGTAAGCCTACACATAATAATTTCTTACAATTGCAAGCTCATCATGCTAACGTACATGGGTTTCTTGGAATGATATGAATTTTAGATTGTCAATTATCCTATCTCACACTATGACAACCCGAAATTTTCTATCATGTACAGTCAAACACGTCATTGAAAGTCAAACTCATTCCTGCTATCATTTAGCAGAATTTAGAGTCTGTTTGAGCGTTCTGAGCCTTGTACACTTAAGGGATAAGTGTTAGGCTTTATCTATTGAAGCTATAGTACAAAGACCAGGCCTAAAACACCATGACCATGAGTTCACGTCCACCACACTGGAGTTTACGGCCGTAAACTCCATGTGGGCCGTAAACTCACCCTATATGATCAAGTTTTGGCCATTTGTTTCATTCCTTTCCTTCCTTGGCTGATTTTTCTTCAAATCCTCTCAAGTATCATCAAGACTTTCTTCCAAAATCTTCAAAAGATGTAAGTATTCTACCTAGATTTGTTGATACATCTCTTAATCTAGTATCCTTACATGATTTCATCCATAAAAATCATGTTTTCATATATCTTCAAGTTTCACCAAGAACACACACTAGTGTTCTTGGCCAAAACCGACCATTTCAAGCTCTTATATCGTAAGCACTCTTGTTCTAACTTGTTATGTACTAGATTAAACATGTTTAGGCCTTTTAAACATCAAGATTTAAGGGTTGGATGAGAGTTGACGGCCAAGGATCTCCCAAGGCCGTAAACTCCCTTTAAGGGTGCATTGATGCCCTAATTTCCTTCCTTATGCTTAGAACTTGGATTAGAACCCTCCACCAATGAACTGGGGACATTAAACTTCGAGTTGGTACATAATACCATGATTTTACGGCCGTAAACTCATGGAGGAATGGTCCCTAGGCCGTAAACTCATGTTAAGGTTAATTCTTGGACCTTAAACTTATATAGACCCTTGTTTAACCTTGGAACACTTAAAAACTTGAGACTCCATACCTTTAAGCCTCTAAATATGACCCCTAGCATTTATATGTTATTAGGATCATTGTGTGTGTTCAAGTCTTCACTTGACACCTAGCATTTGTCCGACACTTCCATACGATCCACTCACTACATGTAAGTTCATACCCCTTAATTAACCTTTTAAATTATTTTAAATGCTTTTATGGGGGGTGGGGGGGGAATACAACTTGAATCATGATAGTTATTATATGAATCACATGTGATTAATAATACTATCAAACTATGGATTTACTACACTTTTAGTTGTGTTGCTAAGCATACTACTTTAAAATGATTTCTCAAAACGTTTTACATGTTAAACTCTTTATCAAAATGTCTTACATACTTTATCTTTCCTTCCAAACTCTGTTATAACTACATTCCAAACAAAGGTTTTCATGTACTTCAAGTTGTGTTTCAAACAAAGGATTTATTATACTCTAAAATATTCTTATCAAACAAACTGCTTTTAAATCGTTTTATAAACTGACATCAAGTCATCAATTCTTATTTCTTAACTTTTCAAAGGTGTTACAAAACTTCTTTTATACTTTTATATCGTCGAATGCATGCCTATATATGTAGAGTTATATAAGTAATGTTTAAAGGACTTATGACTGCTAGCTCGCTTTAATTCCTTTTCTTTGTTTGGATGTGGCCTTAGGGCATTGGTTATTTGTCCGAATGTCGTCTAAATATTAGTTGTATATTATGTATACATATACAGACATAAAAGTTCTATCAGTCAATTCAGTACCTTTAGGTAGCAAAGGCATACTTTCGGTTATACACGTACATTACTAGTAACTATAATAGGTATAGTTAGGAGATACTATATACTATTCCTAGTACAAGGAATCACACTAAGAGTCAGTTCATACATGAGTCAATACATACTATACGAAGAGACACTAGTACATACTATACGAAGAGACACTAGTACATACTATACGAAGAGACACTAGTACATACTTTATGAAGAGATACTACTACATACTATGTGAAGTTATACTTCTACACACTCATGGAGTGACCATCCTACACTTGGTTGCTCCCAACAGAAGGTGTGTTCATCTTCGGATGTTCTCGGTTGTACTGTTCGGCGAGTTACCACGCCGTGTTTATCCTATACAAATGGATACATTCTTAAGTATTATAGTATTTTCCTTATTACCTCTACTTTGTGACACATTCACATAAACGATGAGGTAGGATATATTTTGATATAAATGTACTATTTTCCTTATTACCTTTATTTTGTGATACATTCACTTAAACGATGAGGTAGACTATATTTTTAAAATAATAGTTATACATGGGAAAAACATTAATTTTTACAGTGAAGCATACCTTCAAAACAGTCAGGTCGTGTTAGAAGACTGCTTTTTCATACTAGTAGGAAATATGGGATTTTCTAGGGTTTTCATACTTATACAAACTTTTCCTCAAACAATTACAAGTCTTTCATTACAAGTTTTTACAAATCAATGACACTAAAATACTTATGAATTTACCAGCTTGATGCTGATACTCGCTTTCAAAATAACTTGTATTCTCAGGTCACCAGTAGACAGGTACGATGACCAGGTATTGAGAAGACGGAGCAGTCAAGACTCGTCTTTTATTTTGATTATTCATTATGTTGTTATATTCTATGAAAGAACACAGTTGTATTTAAAATTATACTATTAATGCAATGGATGATGTTTTTGCTTGTTTACTACCTTGCATTGTTGTGATACTTTACATGACGTCCTCCGCCCCAGAACGTTTCCGTCGTTCTTGGTTTTGGGGTGTGACAGATTGGTATCAGAGCATTGTTTATAGTGAATTGAGTATATCAACCCATAAAAGATATACAGACTATAAATACAATAGGATTAAAATACTCTGAGCTAGAGTTTATACTTTTAAATAATAAAATATTTAACTAAGTATACATACTTGCATTCATACTAAAATCAGTGTCACAATGACAAGAACAAAAGTGTTACGATTGTTTAATATCACAAGTAAGCTCGGGGATGTATGGTCAGTCCTGGGAGTGGCATAGCCTGATCAACTATGTTGGTCTGAGGAGTGATTAGCATATGCCCAAGAATGGTTGTGATATGGCAACAAGTCTAAAAACTTACCAACACTACTACAATGAAGACATTAGGAGTATCATATGTCACTATAAATACTTAGTTGAGAACTAAAAAGATCTTCATTACTAGGTCAATAGTTGCTAAGTGGATACACTAAGGTTATATGTAGCTATGATGATATAGGCTTAGAATCTGTGAATTTTTGCTTTGCCCCTGCTCCTTGTGAATTTGGAGTCAAGGTCACTTATTCAAAGGCCTATCATCTTTTGATTACATATGACTGGTATACACTTTACAAATAGTGAAGTAACTAATGAAGATTATCTTATAATTATCTAGTTAGTTCGGTTAATAATTATTTCCTTACCCAATTCTCGCGTAGATAACATGGCTGGACTCCAAACCCACGGTGACTTGTACCTTCCGAACGAAGGCAATGTTGGATGGTTTGGAGAAGAACCAGAGGATGATCATCCAATCCCTTTGGATGATCATCATGCTGAAGACTTTTCGTATGGTGCTAACTCCGAGCCCGAGGTTGAGAACCTACCCCCGGTAGCTCCCATCCCAAATCCTAACCCTCTTCCGGCTTTTCATGGCCCAACGCCTCCTTGGGTAGAATGCTTGGAGACATGGAGCGAAGAGAATATCAACATATTCCATTTAATGGAGACCAAAGCTTCTACAACTTAAGCGAAGGGGGCTCATCAGACAGAGTTCTGCCAATCCTGGTTCGTAGAGTTTCCTGAAACGAAATTCAGGGCAGGACGGCTCTCCATCATATCGCAGAGGTTGATGCGAATGCAGTAATGCATACCATCCGCACCAATCGCCTTGAAAACACTCATGAGAGATCTGAGAGAGACCATGAGACCCTTCTGCAAGCACTAGCTGAAACTCGAGCCGAAGTTTTAGAGCTCCGAGTACGCCAGAGGGTGTACGAAAGATACCTGCTTGATATGGAACGACAACTGGCTGAACTAAGGGTTCACCATAGGGATAACCGTCAGTAGTAGGAGATGCTTTATTTTCCTCGTTATAAGGAGTCGTTTTCCTATCTATGCCCTATGTAGCACTTTTCTATGTGACTATCTTGTACTGTAAGTACTTTTAGTTAGGCCTTTCTATTGTCAAAAACTTTTCTACCCCGGATGTGACGTAAGACCTACTACAAGGTCAATTTTCCCAAACTTATTACATCATAAATATCAATGATATTAACAGTCGGCTAATTTCTGTGTCACTCTTTGTTCAAATACTTTCATCATACTATCGTTGGAGTCTATCTGAAACTCACTCTTGTCAAGTTATTGGACTATGGTAATTTAGCTCCGGGATCATTTCCAATTCTCTTTCAAAGGTTGGATCATGTTATCCACCAACCAATGGTAACTTAGGTTGGGACGACAAACGTCTTGTGACCATTCTATGAACTTACTTCTACTCTTTACTAGGACTGCATCATATGGATGTAGGTCAAACCCTCGAGAACATACTTCTACTCTTTACATGAATGATCGGAATACATCTAGGTTCAACGATAATCACTCACGAACTCTTTTTCTTTCATATAACAGAATCATGTCGTCATCCAGAAATAGTCAACCGAGCAACGAAACCCCTATCCATCATATCGATGCTGCTACATTCCAAGCTGGGGTAACAGCTGCCGTGACAGTTGTCCTTGCAAACCTCAGCTCTAGCAACGCAAACAAGACTAGCAAAGGGGTTGACAATTCTGATTGTTGTATCGATCTGGGAAGCCAACAAATAATAACAGTCACAAACACCCAAAGCCACAACTCAGAGTTTAAGAAACGAAAGCGTCAAGCCCAAAAGGAACACAAGCGATTTCAAAGGCTTGCCATGCAACAACCACTAGTGGCGACCCCTGCCACCTCAGCACCGGTCAAGCGATATGAGGGAACACTCCCAAAGTGTAACAAGTGTAACTATCATCATAATGGAGCTTTTCGGGTATTACAATGCATCAATTTGCAACAAAATAGGGCACATTGCTCATTTCTGTAAAACCACCTCCACCACTGGAGCTAGCCAGGTTTGCTATAGTTGTGGTGAGATAGGACACTATCATAGGAATTGTTCAAAAAGGAAGTACAACGAAAGCACTCGTGTCCACATAACTCTGACTCGACACATCACTTCCACCACCGATGTTGGTACTAGCCAGATATGTCACCAATGCGGTGAGATAGGGCACCTCAAGAAGGATTGTCCAATAATAAAGAACTATGGCGCGGACGGGAAATACTAAGGATCACTGTCGCAGGAGAGACTACTCCAGACCCACGTTGAAGTGATTAAGGCATTTCGTTGTAATAGACTCATAAACTGTTAAAAACTAGTGCAACTCGAGTCTTATCTTTTGCGAGATCCCGTCAGGAAAGGGACCCTCGTGCTGCGTATACTTGCCTTTTGTAGTATACCTTGTTCACAGCAGTAGTCTTGTAGTTAAACTAAAGTACTAAAACTTTGTTAAAATTTGCACTATTGTGTTTTGTCTGTAACGTCTTTATGATCTAGTCTAATGCCTTTATTTCCAAGTGAGTCCGATATTATCATACAACTTGAGTCAATTCAATCCTCACAATACCAGTTTCGTGCGAAAATCTCTTTCTCCATAATCGCCTTTCAAGCGAAGCCGTCATTCCAGAACTCTGAGGTACTCATGCATAGAGTACCTTATGTTCCGTATCCTTCCCGAAGAAAACTCAACAAACCTCCCTAGAATACCACTCGTACAGTACGTCAAGTTCAATCCAAAGACCCTTACGGTTGATCTATCGCTGAAGAATGTATACATAAGGGTGGTATATAATCAAAGTTCTACAGGTTTAGAATTGATGATTCCGCTTTAACTTTTTTTTCCTTGTTTGGATGTGAGCTTAAAGAAGAATCATTTATTCGACTATCTTTTCAATCTTAATTATATACGACTCGTATACACGAGACCGTGATTGATGAACCATGTATGACTACTAATATGAACTTCAGGACGGAGACTGCTTAAGACTGCGAGTGATCGTGTTGTCATGCGAATAAACTTGGAATTCAATCAAATGATACCCCTGTAACCAAATCGCCCTATAGTCTAACACCTACAGAGATGCAAGAACCGTTTGGTCAACTTAACGAACTACTCAGAAATGGATTTGAAAGACCAAGCTCCTCACCCTGTGGAACTCCGATCTTGTTCATCAAGAAGAAAGACGGATTGTTTCTTATGTGCATCAACTAACATAGACCTAGACAAGATTTCCATTTGGAATCACTACCCTGTGTCTCGCATAGATGAATTGGTTGACTAACTGCAAGGAACGATATACCTTTCAGAGATGGACCTGAGATCCGAATATCACCAGATACGAGTGTTAGAGAAAGATGTCCCAAAGACGATCTTCCGAACTTGATGCGGACACTACGAGTCCGTAGTGATACCCCTCGGATAAGACAAATGAGCCGCAATATTCATGGACTTAATGAATAGGGTATGTTGTCCTTACTTGGATCAATTCGTCATTGTCCTTATAAATGACCTACTTATCTACTCTCATAGTAAGAAAGAGCATAGAAAGCATCTACGACAGACCATGGAAACATTACGATCAGAGAATGCTCTACGCGAAGTTCTCTAAATGCGACTTTTGGATTCGAAGAGTGAAATTCCTAAGGTACAGTGTTAGTTAGGAATTCATGTGGACCCTTCCAAAATCAAAACCATTGAGAGCTGTTCAGCACCAAAGATGCCTACGGGAATTCGCCAATTTCTAGGTCTCACTGGCTACTGTCGTAGGTTCATTCAGAACTTCTCTCGAGTTACGGAACCTCTTACGACTTTGACCCAGAAGGGAGTGTCACTTGACTGGGAAGAAAAGCAAGAGAAAGGAACCTTTGGAATTCCAAGCGAGAGACCAAATTCTTTTGGAAGTCTCACCCTGGAAAGGCTTGATACGCTTCAGAAAGCGTGGAAAGTTAAATCCAAGATAGTTAGGGCCTTCGAAATTCTTGCCAGAACCAGCCCTGTAACTTACAAATTCAACCTACTCACGAACCCAGTAACATACATTCTACCCTCCATGTCTCGAACTTGAAAAAGTATTTGTCCAACGAGGCTCTTGAAATCCCACTCGACGAGATCGAGTTCAACGAGAACCCCACGTTCATGGAAGAACCGTAGTGATCATGGACCCAGAGGTCAAGTGGACGGAGCAAAGTCGCGTCCCATTAGTGAAGGTTCGGTGGAATGCCGAGCGAGGACCTGAATTCACTTGGGAGCGTGAGGATTCAATCGAATAGGAACCATCCTCATCTCTTTACTTTATTATTCATATCCACTTCCTTACCTAAACTCTAATTTTGGGAAGAATTCCCCTCTAACGGGGGATGATGTGACAACCCGAAATTTTCTATCCTGTATAATCAAACACATCATTGAAAGTCAAACTCATTCCTGCTATCATTCAGCAGAATTTAGAGTCTATTTGAGCCTTCTGAGCCTTGTACACTTAAAGGATAAGTGTTAGGCTTTATCTGTTGAAGTTATAGTACAAAGACCAGGCCTAAAACACCATGACCATGAGTTCACGGCCACCACACTGGAGTTTACGGCCGTAAACTCCATATGGGCCGTAAACTCACCCTATATGATCAAGTTTTGGCCATTTGTTTCATTCATTTCCTTCCTTGGCTGATTTTCCTTCAAATCCTCTCTAGTATCATCAAGACTTTCTTCCAAAATCTTCAAAAGATGTAAGTATTCTACCTAGATTTGTTGATACATCTCTTAATCTAGTATCCTTACATGATTTCATCCATAAAAATCATGTTTTCATATATCTTCAAGTTTCACCAAGAACACACACTAGTATTCTTGGCCAAAACCGATCATTTCAAGCTCCTATATCATAAGCACTCTTGTTCTAACTTGTTATGTACTAGATTAAACATGTTTATGCCTTATAAACATCAAGATTTAAGGGTTGGATGAGAGTTTACGACCAAGGATCTCCCAAGGCCGTAAACTCCCTTTAAGGGTGCATTGATGCCCTAATTTCCTTCCTTATGCTTAGAACTTGGATTAGAACCCTCCACCAATGAACTGGGGACATTATACTTCGAGTTGGTACATAATACCATGATTTTACGGCCGTAAACTCATGGAGGAATGGTCCCTAGGCCGTAAACTCATGTTAAAGTCAATTCTTGGACCTTAAACTCATATAGACCCTTGTTTAACCTTGGAACACTTAAACACTTGAGACTCCATACCTTTAAGCCTCTAAATATGACCCTTTAGAGTGTTTACGGCCAGGAGTAAACTACCCTGGGCCGTAAACTCCATTGAGTGTGGTCCTTGGGCCATAAACTCAAATGCAATGCCTTACATTCCTTTGTTGCAACCCAATGGTCTCCTAACACTCAGACCAAAGTGTTTTTCACGATTTAGGGTGTTTATACTTAATTAATGTTATAATCACTAATTAGTTCTATATATATATATATATATATATATATATATATATATATATATATATATATATCTTTATATGTTATTAGGATCATTGTGTGTGTTCAAGTCTTCACTTCACACCTAGTATTTGTCCGACACTTCCATACGATCCACTCACTACCCCTTAATTAACCTTTTAAATGATTTTATGGGGGGGGGGAATACAAGTTGAATCATGATAGTTATTATATCAATCACATGTGATTAATAACTATCAAACTATGGATTTACTACACTTTTAGCTATGTTACTAAGCATACTACTTCAAAATGATTTCTCAAAATGTTTTACATGTTAAACTCTTTATCAAACTGTCTTACATACATTATCTTTCCTTCCAAACTCTGTTATAACTACGTTTCAAACAAAGGTTTTCATGTACTTCCAGCTGTGTTTCAAACAAAGGATTTCTTATACTCTAAACTGTTCTTATCAAACAAACTGCTTTTAAATCGTTTTATAAACTGACATCAAGTCATAAATTCTTATTTCTTAACTTTTCAAAGGTGTTACAAAACTTCTTTTATACTTTTGTATCGTCAAATGCATTCCTATATATGTATAGTTATATAAGTAATGTTTCAAGGACTTAGGACTGCTAGCTCGCTTTAATTCCTTTTCCTTGTTTCGATGTGGCCTTAGGGCATTGGTTATTTGTCTGAATGTCATCTAAATATTAGTTATATACTATGTATACATATACAAACATAAAAGTTCTATCAGTCTATTCAGTACCTTTGGGTAGCAAAGGCATACTTTCGGTTATACACATACATTACTAGTAACTATAATAGGTATAGTTAGGAGATACTATTTACTATTCCTAGTACAAGAAATCACACTAAGAGTCACTTCATACATGATTTAATACATACTACATGAAGAGACACTAATACATACTATATGAAGAGACACTAATACATACTATATGAAGAAACACTAATACATACTATACGAAGAGACACTAATACATACTATACGAAGAGACACTAGTACATACTATACGAAGAGACACTAGCACATACTATATGAAGATATACTACTTCATACTATATGAAGTTATACTTCTACACACTCATGGACTGACCATCCTACACTTGGCTGCTCCCAACAGAAGGTGTGTTCATCTTCGGATGTTCTCGGTTGTACTGTTCGGCGAGTTACCACGCCGTGTTTATCCTATACAAATGGATACATTCTTAAGGATTATACTATTTTCCTTATTACCTCTACTTTGTGACACATTCACATAAACGATGAGGTAGGATATATTTTGATATAAATGTACTATTTTCCTTATTACCTTTATTTTGTGATACATTCACTTAAACGATGAGGTAGACTATATTTTTATAATAATAGTTATACATGGGAAAAACATTAATTTTTACAGTGAAGCATACCTTCAAAACAGTCAGGTCGTGTTAGAAGACTACTTTTTCATACTAGTAGGAAATATGGGATTTTCTAGGGTTTTCATACTTATACAAACTTTTCCTCAAACAATTACAAGTCTTTCATTACAAGTTTTTACAAATCAATGACACTAAAATAATTATGAATTCACCAGCTTGATGCTGATACTCGCTTTCAAAATAACTTGTATTCTCAGGTCACCAGTAGACAGGTACAATGACCAGGTATTGAGAAGACGGAGCAGTTAAGACTCGTCCTTTTATTTTGATTATTCATTATGTTGTTATATTCTATGAAAAAACACACTTGTATTTAAAATTATACTATTAATGCAATGGATGATGTTGTTGCTTGTTTACTACTTTCTATTGTTGTGATACTTTACATGACATCCTTCGCGCCCAGAACGTTTCCGTCGTTCTTGGTTTTGGGGTGTGACACACACCATGGTTATTTACCGGAGTTAATCATAGTCACCAAACGATCATGTGGATTTGACATGCTTTTTTTCAGATGACTCGGAGGTGATCACAGTCACCATACTTGAAGCGGTGTCGTCACAGAATCTGTGGATTTGACATGCTTTTTTTCATTCTCCCAATTCGATTAACAACATCAACGTTCTTAATCGTTCACCTATATTTAACAACATATACAACGGATCTGCACCAAATGTTTTTTTTCAAGTGCGTAAAACGCCATATAAGTATGGTTATTATCTTGTTGATAAGATTTATCCTGAGTATGTTATGTTTGTTAAATCATTTTCGTGTCCACATGATTTTAGACGAAAAAATTCAAGAAAGGGTCGGGAAGGATGTCGAGCGGACTTTTGGAGCTCTTAAGAAACATTGGTACATACTGAAAAAAAAAAACAGCATTCTTTCGACGAGGGGTATGTGCGTATTCAAGAAATCATGTATGCATGTATGGCATTGCATAATATGATTATTGAAGACGAAGTAAGAGCAATATGTGCGTACACAACCAATAGAAATTGGTGGCGACGAGTACATGGATAGGAGAGTAAAGGTACGTTGCACTGAAACTTTTCACAAACTTCGCATGGACTTAGTGGAACATATTTACGAGATTTAGCACATTAACCTCAATTTAGATCTCTTTGATGACTCGGAAGACGAGTTCTCAGATGACGACTTTATGTTGCATGTTTTTTGTTTTTTTAGTTATTTTAATTGTGTGATAGGTGTTTTTTTAATGTCATGGTATGTTTTTTTTAAGTAATGTGATGTAATCTTTTTTTTATAAAAAATTGAAGTAATGAAATATTATGTTTTTATTATTAAAATTGAAGTTTTTTTTTTAAAATGATATTGTTAAAGGAGTGTGATATCACTCCTTGGGTGTGACAAGAAACCACACTTTTGTGGTAAAAAATTATGTTACGTCTATGTGGCAGCGTAGCAAATGAGGGATTATGACACCACTCCCTCTACCCTGAGGTATGACAAATTTTATGTTTATGTTTAATCTTTTATAAATAACGATAAATAAGGCTTATAGTTTTATATATTTATGTTTCTTCATTTATATTCTTGAATGTTCGGTCATTAAGGATTATTTATGTTTATGTTTGCTTATTTTTATTTATGTTCATGGTTATTTCATGATTTTTGGATATTGTGTATCCTAAGATTTGTGTACAATGTTGTTATTTACATATGGTTCTTCATTTGTACATTCTTGTTCATTTTGTTAATGTATGTTTGTTTATGTTCATTAATTTTATTTAGCATTAACGAACAAAATTGAAGGAACATTAACAAAACAGTTTTTTAAAAGAACGGACACATCACAAAAATATGTTTTTATGTATTCGTATCTATTCATTTGTTCAGTTAGACTTAAATGAGCAAATATGACTAGAGATTTGCTTCAATCACAACCCTACATATGTTATTTGGCATGTCATTTTATATAAATCATATATACTTATTTATTTTGATAAATTAAATGACATGGCATTTTTAAAACCATATTGCATTTTTGTAAACCAACCTTTGTTTTGATACTAATAGGTATTTCTTTAAAACTTTTCATGGAAAGGAATACAAGCATACAACTTCGATGAAACTATTATTTCTTTTACTTTCATAAACCCGTCCTAAAACTCAATTATATGTGTGCTTTTGCTTTCATTTGTTCATTTTTGTTGTAATTCACCACAACATAAAGGGAAGTTCATTTGGATGAGTTGTTTCGATCAAGACCAATCTATTGGATCCAAATTGATTTTATTTTTTTAAATATGGATAAGAATGATCCAAACTTGTTTAAAATGTGATTTGAACCAAAGGAGTTATATATTTGGTTCAAAATCAAACATCAAGTCATAATATTCAAAACATCAGAGTATAATTATTCAGAATGCGAAAATCATGAGGGGAGGATGTTGTGCCATCATGTCAGACCCTTCCCTTTCGAACCAGAAGTACCTGAAACCATAAGCATAAACTATAAGCATAAAACTTAGTGAGTTTCCCAAAGCACCACATACCAAAACATATATGAGCCTAAACCTAGGGTATAACCAACCCCATATACATATATGGTCCCGCCCTATGGTGTATTTTAACCCGATCAAAAAATATGGGCCCCGACCTGAGGTATCTTTCAACCCGATCATACAATAGTGGGCTCCACCCTGGGGTCTATTTCAACCCAAATATACGATAATGGGCCCTATCCTAGGGTCTATTTTAACCCAAATATACGATAATGGGCCCCGTCCTGTGGTATATTTCAACCCATCATACAAACTCATGTAAGCCACAATGAGGCCGATATTGGTACCTTTAACCCATGGATACAATGAGGTAACTTATCTCATAGATAGATGAGAAAACTAAATAGCACGCCGCTCCAAAATCAACTCTATCAGTCACCTTTATGAATTCAGGGACACAATCTCAACATACATATCAAAATACCCAAAATACCCCTAGGTCAAACTTGATCAAAATTTAGGTCAAAGTCAGTTGGGTCAACCGAGTCAATTCAGTGAGTACGTTGGGCGTACTCAATACGTACGCGAGGCATACTACATGCTTGACCAAAGTCGGGGAGCTGACCACGTTTGCGCAGCGTACCCTTTGGTATGCCAAACGTACGCGACTTCCATCAACTCCATCCATTAAGTGCTTAATCCTTAAGCACTTATATCCAAAATCCAAATCTAGACCTTAAAATGTGTCCTTAACCATTAAGTTTCCAACTTTATGGTTTTGCATGGTATTAAGACCTTAGAATCAAAAACTCTTGCTTCTTTACCCATTAAGACAACCTAGATCATGCATGGAAAGAAAATAATGTCCGATATCACATTTTTATGACTTAACACACCGTAAAACATCTGAAAGGACAACTCAAACGTCTTGGAGTATTCCATACTCACAAAGATCAAGATCGGGACAAAAAGGTGCAGACTTTAAGCTAAAACTAGATCTAAATGAATTACTCATCAAGGTTGGAGCTTTATACCTCCAAGAGGTGCACAAGGGGGTGTAGATGTTGAATCCAAAGCCTTGAGTGAAACACTACAACTTCAAATCTCTTCCTTCAACTCCCCAAAAGCTCCAATATGGCACCAAAAGACTCTCCAAGCTTCAAAATGCACTAACACAATTTACGGTTTCAAAATGAGAAATGAGGAAGGAGGTTGGAGTTAAGAGAGTGCATGAGGCCACAAAGATGTTTAAATGGGGTCTAAAACCTAAAAATTAGGGTTTACACCCTAGCTAAGTATGCCCAGCGTACAAAAGCTGTAACACCCCCCTCTGGCACGTATCACAATATTAACCGCTTTGGGCCACTCGGCACGAGGACTTCCCAAGGGGTCACCCATCCTAGTACTACTCCCACCCGAGCACGCTTAACTGCAGAGTTCTTATGGGATCTGCTGCCCTCACGGCTTTAAAACGCATTGTGTTAGGGAAGGTATCCACACCCCTTATAAGAAATGCTTAGTTCTCCTTCCCAGCCGATGTGGGATCAGATCTAACCTACTTTCACCCCCATTATAGGGTTCGACGTCCCCGTCGAACACATCGACCCGTGCCCTAGCTCTGATACCATTTGTAACACCCCCATCTGGCACGTATCACAATATTGTCCGCTTTGGGCCACTCGGCACGAGGACTTCCCAGGGGGTCACCCATCCTGGTACTACTCCCGCCCGAGCACGCTTAACTGCAGAGTTCTTATGGGATCTGCTGCCCTCACGGCTTTAAAACGCGTTGTGTTAG
Source organism: Lactuca saligna (assembly GCF_052625555.1). Lineage (NCBI taxonomy): Eukaryota > Viridiplantae > Streptophyta > Magnoliopsida > Asterales > Asteraceae > Lactuca > Lactuca saligna. Next base: position 154,152,225 of record NC_136422.1, read on the forward strand.
GGAAGGTATCCACACCCCTTATAAGAAATGCTTAGTTCTCCTTCCTAGCCGATGTGGGATCAGATCTAACCCACTTATGAAAGTGGTTTAGATCTGATCCCACATCGGCTGGGAAGGAGAACTAAGCATTCCTTATAAGGGGTGTGGATACCTTCCCTATCACAACGCGTTTTAAAGCCGTGAGGGCAGCAGATCCCATAAGAACTCTGCAGTTAAGCGTGCTCGGGCGGGAGTAGTACTGGGATGGGTGACCCCCTGGGAAGTCCTCGTGCCGAGTGGCCCAAAGCGGACAATATTGTGATACGTGCCAGAGGTGGGTGTTACAAAAGCCATGCCCAAAAATTACGAAAATGCCATTAGGGGCCAACTTAGCCATACAATCACCAACCAAGGGTCAAAAAAGAAATATTGTTACACAAACGTTCTACTACAATTAAAAAAAGCAATAAGTAACTAAAGTTACATATTAAAAATAAATATATAACATGCATTTTGGTTTATCGGTTTAGTTAGTTTTGTTTTAGTAACAAAAAACCAATCTTAACTCCAAAATAAATAACTGGCATTTTGTTTTATCGGTTTATTCAGTTTTGTTTTAGTAACAAAACAACCAATCTTAAATCCAAAATAATAATACCATTTTTGTTTAAAGTTGAAACCAATCCAAATATCTAAATATACAATCTCTTCGCTTCAATTCAAATTGTCGAATTAGACAATCGAGTTATATCCAAAGAATGAACAGTCCTAGCACAAAGAGTATGTGGTTTTTTTAAAATAAATTACGTTAATAAGAATATATATATATATATATATATATATATATATATATATATATATATATATATATATATAATGATATAATAAAGAAAGATATACAATGTTATAATAAAGAAAAAATAGAAACATTGTCTTACTTGACATTTTCTCCAATGTAACAGAAAATTGATGTGGTGGTTTTATTAAAATAATTAAGATATTTGAGATCTTTATTATAATACAACATCATGGTAGAGCTAATGATTATTGATGGTAAAACGAGGACAGGTTGACGAGAAAGTTAGAGGATAATGTGGGACTAGATGTAGAGGAACTCGATCTTTCCAAGGACATCTTGTAACACCCAATAATTTCAACCAAATTTGAACTTTTGAAAACATTTCAAACCATTTAAATCATTAGAACTTTGTTTTTAAAATGTAAAACATCAGAGTTTTCCTAGAAACATAAACAAAACATGAGGACCTGTACGATCACGCCTTCGCCTTACCACGATCCCCTGATATACCTGAAATAATAAACTAAAACTGTAAGACGGAAAGCTTAGTGAATTCCCCAAAAATACCGATGCACTGCGCATAAAACAAATACCAATAACAGCATGTACTGGGTCTACAGTTTTACAGACTGGATTACCCTCTAGGCCCACAGTGTGAGTCTGGATTGCCTTACGGGCCTACAGCTCACATCTGGCTTGCCATCAAGCCCACAATACAAGTCTCCCTCAGCTCGTATTTGGAATGCTCCTGGGTTTGTTGGTTACTGCATGGAGCAGTATCACCCCAACCCATCCCACATAATATGTCGACATATAACAGATAAGTACACAAAAAGATAAACAAACAATATCACAGGTAGTCCTACAGACCTACCCTCTTGCATAACAAACTAGCATGCATAACTAACTCATACTCAACATAATACCAACTACTAGGATATCGTATCTAATGGGTTGGCCTTGGTGCCTTAGACCCCTTAGTATAGTGAGGATAACTCGCCTCGCAATTTGTGTTGAAATATTGCAAGTCTCTAACTATGATCTCACCTGGAAATCCCAAACTGTCACATAATAATAAATACTAGGTTAATACCTAACATTACCCCGTTGATCAAGTGTCTTTAGAACTTGCTAAACCCGTTCCTTTTATTGGGCCAAAGTCCCACACCAAGTCCTTATCTTGAAGGTCCAAATATGTAAGTCCACTATTGGTCCAATTTACTAAGTTGGGCCCAATCTTCTTATTGGGCCGAAAACCATGATCCACTACCACTAATTGGCCCATAACATCTTGTTTATTAAGTCCATCAAAGGCCCAAATCCCTTTAGTCCAAAAACAGCTGAAAACCCAAAGCCCAATTGTCCATGGCCCAACAGAGGGCGTATGTGGGGCGTACTCCTCTGGTACGCGGAGCATACGCGACCAGATGTTGACCACCATCGGGGTGGTTGACCCAGAATGCTGGGCATACTGGATTTACGTTGGGCATACTCCATCTCTTGACAAAACCTTATTAAGTGCTTAATGGCTTAATCACTTAAGACCAAACCTCATATCCAGAGACCTAACATGCCTAGGATCCATAAAGTCATGAACTTTATCACTTTGGATGTCCATAAAGTTGTTATTTCTTGGTATTAATCCATTAAGACCTTATTCCTCTTGCATGGGATGCATACAACAAATGAAACTTTATTTTTATCATTCAATGTCCCTTCAAGAGCCTGGAAGGACAACTCTTTTCGACCAAATCACAACATGCACCATTTATGGCTTTTAGGACAATGAATGCTTCTAATAAAGTAAAATGATGAGATCTAAGCATATATGCATAAAGTTTCGAACTTTATACCTTCTGGAGCATCTTGAACACAAGCTAACTTCAGATCTACAAGCTTGATCTCTTCCTCCAACTCTTGATGCAATGGTTTTCCTCTTTAAGCACTCAAGAACACACCAAGTGAGTTTAACACACAAAAAGGGAGGCTAGGGTTTGAGAGAGCTGAGTTTGATCTATGGAGGTTGAGGTTAAAAAGGTGTGGGTGCTCAATATGTTGCTTATATAGGCCCCAAACCCTACTTATTAAGGTTTCATCCAGACATTAGTGCCCAGTGTACTCAAGTGTACGCCCAGCGTACTAAGGCGGACCTTAATACGCTTAGCGTACCCTTAAGTATGCATGACGTACTCTCTTTTGGCCTAAATTGCAAGTTTGGCGCTTAAACTTATCTTGGCTCTTCATTCTCAAACCCAAAGGACTATAATTGACAGGGTAATGATAGAAGAGGGTTTGGAAATACCAGTGAAATCTCGGGACATTACACATCTCATATAGAAGGGTTTACAAGGAAAGCATTAGGGTAGGTGAGTAGCTTAGCACCATTGTTCAGATGAGTACGGATGAGTTGGATGCTAGGATTCGTGATATCCTGCATGATGAGGTTGCTGCTATGTTCCGAGCTGAGTTGCCGGAACTGTTTGGGTCGGTCAAGACCGCCATGGTTGAGTATTTTGATGAGCGCTATGCAGATCTTGCAGAGACAGCAACCAAGGCATCCGCAGCAGCTGTGGCAGCGGTAGGGGGAGGAGTCAGTCGGGGTTTTCAGTATCGAATTTCGACAATACGAAGCCCATACTTTTGCTGGAGTTCAGGATCTAATCGTTGCTATGAGGTGGTTGCATGTCAGACGTGGAGGGTTGCTTCTTCACGTGTTCATGCCCTGCAGATCAAAGGGTGAGGTGTGCTCTGAACCTTTTGAGGCTCAGGGCGAAGGATTGGTGGAGGTTGACCACAGGATCTTATTCTGATGTGCAGCGGGCTGCGCTTTCATGGGACCAGGTCCAGGAAATGTTAAATACTCGTTATGTTCTACAGGTTGAGAGGGAGAGGTTGGATCAGGAGTTTCTAGAACTGAAGCAGGGTTCAGAGTCGGTGACTGAGATCACCAGGATGTTCACTGAGAGGGCGATGTTTTGCCCGGAGTTTGCTTCAGAGCAGGCTCAGATGTCTCGATATCTGAGGATGCTCAAGAGGGACATCAAGCAGTTTTTATCCACGCATAGGTGTAGTACCTTGTAGGAGTTGCAGGAAGCCGCTAGGTGACGCGAGTTAGAGATTGAGCTCCAGTTGAGAGAGCAGAGGCAGGCCCCGGTGCAGTCGCAACCTGCACCGAAGCGGATGAGGCCCGCTGATTATCGATAGGGAGGTCAGAGGAGTTGCACTTGCAGGAAGTGAAACAAGGTGCATGAGGTTAGTTGTCGTTCTTCTTCAGGGTGCCACAAGTGTGGCAAGGAGGGCCACATAGCCAGGGATTGCAGGCATTCGACTCCAGCGGTAGGGGTCCGACTTTGTTATCACTGTGATCAGGTGGGCCATATGAATGCCCAGTGTCCTCTGCTAGCTGCCAAGTCAGTGCATGGCCCTAACGCCAGCCACTTTGAGACTTACTGATGGGAGTCAGGGTCAGGCAGAGCCTCCGAAGGCTCCAGGGCATGCTTATCAGCTTGTGACCGAGGAGATCAGATCTGAGTCAGAGGTGTCAGCTGGTATGTTTTCTGCCTTATCTTGTTTATGCTGTGATTATGAGATGTTGTTTCTTGCATGAGATGTTTTAATGATTGTATGTATTAGAGGAGAGCGAGTATTGAGGGTTTTTAGAGGGTTATCATCTAGTGTGGAATTCGTGAAAGAGAATGGTTACAGTTCGAGAATTTGAGAACATTTAACAGGAACTTAATTTCCTTGAAGTTCGGTGTATTAGTGGGTTCGTTTGAGCAACGTGTTAGCTTCGCCGTCAGCGGATGGTGGTTAGTGCCCTAAGTGGGGGAGAATTGGAAATTCTCGGATAAGCCACTGGTTGTAGAAGGTTTCCTGGCACGGCTTGAATGTCGATTATTGGGATGGGCGATGGGGCGGTTCAGTTATAGTAAGGGCTTGCATGAGTTGAGGAAATGCGACAGGCTACGTATGGGTTGCTGGTTATGCGATCAGTCTCTAAATACGTATGCATGATATGAGATAGCGGTGGGTACCGCTAAGGGGTGAGGTATAGCAAGGATCTATCGTTGTGACAAGGTTGGATGATGCGTGGGCATGTTTTTTAGTCTCCTTGAAAGAGGAGGGGGATAGTGGATCCAGATTGGAGGTATGGACAGAGGTTAGTGAGATAACAGGTTAACAGACTCGGGAGTAGTCTGGACCGGTGATGAGGATTGTGTAAAGATATTGCAGTAAGAGGTCAAGGACCAAGAGATCATGATAGGGGGTATGAGTGGGGTTACACTCATATGTGGCGAACCGAAGGGTTCGAGGGTGACGCAAGGATAAGGTCCTTGGTTCTAAGTATGGTTTGAGTTAGGAGGTATTCCAATATGGGGTATTCCATCATGAGGATGATCGGACCCTATGGTTGATTGGACCTGATGTGTTTGATATTCCAACCCGAGGGTTGATTGGGCCAAACATGTGTAGGGATACGAGGGTATTCCATGCTAGGGATGAGCGGACCGTCGGAGGCATACCTGGTATTCCATCCTGAGGTTGATTGGGCCAGGTATGAGTGTTGGTTTGGTAAGAGCATTGTTGTATGTACGTTAGGTATGAGTAAAAGAAAGCAAGTGTGGCTAACAGCAGAGTATGATTCGTGGTTCTGTTTTCAAGTTCCCATGGTTGAGTAGTCCCTTTTTATAGCAATAGTAAGAGGTCAAGGGATGGTTAGTTTGGACGGCCTGTCTCGGAGACGAGTCCAATCTAACTTTCCAAGTTCAGGGCTTGCCGGAGAGGTAGGTATTGAGACTGCATGGGAAAGAATAGGTATCTCTTCAAAATGGAGTTCCATTGGGGATTAGCCTCCCTTGGTGGTTGTCACACTTGAGCGGCGTGAATGTGTTTTTCAGGGTTATGGATAGCCAGAGTTGGCAATTGGCGATTTCGAGGGCGAAATCATATTTAAGTGGGGGAGAATTGTAATGCCCCGTTCTAAAAGTAATTATTTATGGATTATTGAGATCAAGGGTAAGGGCGTTTTGGTCTTTTTGGGAATTGGGTTCATTCGAGAAGGTTTCGGGTCTGGGTGTGTTGCTAAGAGCATAGGGCTTCTCGCCACCTTTTCGTGGATATAAAGTCCGTCGGAAACGGACTTAGAATAAAGGAGTTATGACACTTTGAAGCCAGTGTCAATGATGGTCCCTATAGGAAACATTTGGCAAAGGGGTCCTAGGCGTGCATGGAGTGCATGTGTGTAATTGGTTGGGTACGCCCAACTTAAGCTAGGTTACGCCCAGCGTAGAGTGATTAAATGAACGCGGAGTTCCTTGACATACGCCCAGCATACGGGATTTACGCTATTGAAGCAACCTTAAGAGCTCATAACCCTCCCAAACCCTAGCCTCCACTATTTAGAGCTATTTTCCCCAAACCCTATCCAACTTCTTGAGTGTGTGAGCTTTTGAAGTGAATTTGGAGTGCTTTGGAAAAGAAGGTGTGCATGTAATGAGTAGAGGAAGAAGGCCAGCTTGTAGATCTAAAGTTTTCTGGTGGTTCAAGAGCTCCTAAAGGTATAAAGCTTCTTACTTGACATCTATTTTGTGTAGATCTATGTATGGTGAAGTTTTGACACCATTCTTGTCCCCAAAACCCCCATCTTGATGCATGATGTGTTTTGGTTAAGATGAGTTGTCCTTTCAGACCATTGGAGAGGTCTTGAGTAAGAAAAATGAGGTCCCAATGGCTTTGGTTGTCCCATGAAAGAAGTAAGAAGGTCTTAATGGGTTAAGAACTTGAGTTAAGAGCTTTATGGACATCCAAAAGGATAAAGATTGAGACTTTATGAGTCCTAGGCCCTTTTTGTCACTGGATCCAGCATATGGGCTTGAGTGCTTAAGCCATTAAGCACTTGGAAGGATTTTTGGTACAGACGAGCGTACGCCCCGCGTACCAGAGGAGTACGCCCAACGTACGCCCTCTGTTGGGCTTTCAATCTTGGGCCTTAGGTGATTGGGTTGTTTATGGGCTAGTTGGGGTTGGGCCGTGACTGAATATTATGGATGGAGTATTTTGGACCCATTAATTATTATGGACCTTGGATCTAGGCCCGTTTGGAAAGGTGGGCCTAACTTAGTAATTTGGGCCAATATTGGGCTTTGCATGAGGATTTGGTTTTGGGTCTTGGCCCAATAAGAGGAGGATGGACTTAATGAGTGTTGTGGGCCCTTGGCCTAGGAAATCATTATGGTTTCTAATGTAATGATTTTTGCATGTGATAGTTGGGATTTCCAGCGACTCAGCAGTCAGAGATTTACAAGATTCTGACAGTTGCAAGGTGAGTTATCCTCACTGCACCCAAGGGTCTAAGGCACCAAGGCCGACCCTTTGATTTTTTGTTTTGAGCTTATTATGTTGTGTGATGATATGCTTGCTAGTACCCTAGTATATAGGATAAGAACATGAGGACATGCCTTGTTAAGCTTAGTATCCTAGAGAAATGGATAGTTGTGTGATGGCTAGTTCTGTTGGATCAGTGCCCTGGTAGTTGAGTAGTGGTTATTCATAGACCGATAGTTGGTCTTGCCTTATGCACGCTGGTAGGAAGCTACCTGCGTGTTCTGTATGTTGAGTAGTAATAGAGGGTACCCCATCCCGATAGGATGATAGGGCCCTAGTATGTTGGTTCTGTAGAGTATTATGTGGTTGCATGTTATGTGTACATGTTTGCTAGTATAGATTGGCATTCCAACCCGATGGTTGAGGGGCCTGGGGTATTCCATCCCGAGGGATGATTGGACCCATAGTAGTAGTAGTAGTTATCGTATGTATAGGAGGTGGGGCATTCCAACCCGATGGTTATGGTCCAGGAGTATTCCATCCCGGTGGGATGATTGGACTCATAGTATGTTGGCATTCCAACCCGATGGTTGAGGGGCTTGGGGTATTCCATCCTGAGGGATGATTGGACCCATAGTAGTTATTGTTGTACGTATAGGTGTATGGGCATACCCACCCGATGGTTGTGAGCCGAGAGTATCCCATCCCAGTAGGATGATTGGGCTCGTAGTATTTAGGCATTCCAACCTGATGGTTGAGAGCCAGGGGTATTCCAACCGGAAGGTTGATTGGACCCGCAGTATGTTGTTCTTTGATGTATGCCTATGTTTATTTGTGTATGGGTACTTTGGGGGAACTCACTGAACTTTCGGGCTTACAGTTGTGGTTTATTGTTTCAGGTGTTTCAGGAGATTGTGGTAAGGCGAAGGCGTGATTGTACCGCTCCTCATGTTTATGCTTTATGGTTCTGGGGAATTACTCTGATGTTTAAACTATTTTGAAAACAAGATGTATGATATTAACAATTTTTTAATGAAATAAAATGTTTTAATTTGGTTGAAAATTTTGGTCCTTACACGATTACCCGTTCCGTTATCCTCATTTTACGTCCCTAAAGCATCTATTATAAGGGACCTATCCTAAGGAATTTCATCGGGATGGATACTACTACTAAGGGGATTCCTCAGCCAAATAGGTCCGTAAGGCAACCATAAGGGGGATGGAGTACACCGGTGAACACATCGTTCACAAACACCTACAGGTTGCGAGCCTACTAGTGTTCCACTGGACTTCCTAGAAAAGTTTGTGGTCGTCATCTATACTCCGTTAGATGACTGGATTATCGTCAACACCGATGTCTCTCATCATTTTATTTTATCACACACCAACTATTTCATCTACCCATGTTTTACCCAACATATTTATAGATATAAAAATACATATACAGTTCAAATCTGAAAAACGAAGTTTAAATATTTCATACATCATAGATCTCAAGGTATTATATATAGTTTATATCTGAAAAAGTTTTGTTCTGAAGTGAGAAAGTTTAGATCTGAAGGAAAAAGGTTTAGATCTGAAAGAAAAAGTTTAGATCAGAAAGAAAAGTTCAGATCTGAAAAGAAAGAAGTTTAGATCTCAGGTAAACATATAATATATACACATAACACTTAATTTATATAAAGTACTTCATATCTATGTGTAAGATGAAAGTGACTATACACTTATTTGATAAAGTGGTGATTCGGACAACACTTCACTTCTTAAAATAATCTTCTTTGACGAAACGGGGAGGTTTTCTTGAAAACCGGGTTCTGCGCGGGTAGAGTTTGTAAACCGAAAACCTCTTTTTCTCGGAGTCTTCGGGAGCTCCGGGGCTTTCTTCTAGTGCTAGGCAGGTTAATAAGGCTCCGGGGTGGTTTAGAGTGGCTAGAGTGAGAGTATAGAGAGAAAGAAATGGAGAAAAGTGTGAAGAAAGTGTTGGATTAGTGTCTAAGTCCATAACTATTTTGGTATGTACTTGACCCGATGGTGCATGGTCCTTTTGGGTTGCCTTCACCAAAGCAACTTGATAGGATGAATTATGGAGAGAGAGGTTTAATTATGATTTATTAATATATTATGAGAATAATATATTAAAGGAGAAATCATATTGTTTAATTAATATTAGTCAAGAATTAATAAGAATTAAGTCTGTGGCTAAAAGACATTAATTAAACTTAAGGGACAAGAATTGTCAATTGTGTGATAGTTGAATATTGGGCTAATGGACTCCATATTAGAGGAGTGGACGAATTCTATTGGGAAACCCATTAGAAATCATCCTAGGCCTCTAAGGAGGGAGTCCATGAGTTGCTTAGGGCCTAAGCATCCAAATTAGGGTTTCCTTGTTAGATAACCCTAATAGTCTCACTATTTAAAGGACCCTTGAGACTCAAAAACGTGGTGAACTTATTCCTTAGGGTTTCCACATGTTTTGGGCAGCCTCCCCTCTCCTTATTCTTGATCCTCTTGCTCTTGGTGTTTGTGAACCATTAGAGGAGTGACATTTGTGACTCTAAGCTTTCTAAAGTCATTATAAGGAGGATTTGTGATTGTTATTGCTACATAACAATCAAGGTAAGATCTAAAACCCATTCTTATGTTAATATGATTAATTCTATGCTAGAACTAGGGTTTAAAGTCTTGGATGAATTGCATGTACAATAGAGAAAGCTAGATCCTAGCATTAGGGTTTGCATGAGCACATAGGATGTTCTTATGGCTAAAACCCATCAGTGGTATCAGAGCCTATATTGGTTTCTATTGTATTGATGCTTATTTGATCGAAATTATCACTGAAAATCGAAATTTTTTGCTTCTGAGTGTTTGACTCACCGAGTCACTTGGTGAACTTGCAGAGTCAGCTGTACTCGACGAGTCCAAGTCCAGACTCGACGAGTCAAAGGGTCTGACAGCTCGTTTTCGCGATTTTCTTCTAGTTTTGGCTTTGGATAATTACCATAAACATGTTTTTTTAATAAAATCCAAATTTTATCAATATTTGGTGATTATCCTTACCAAAATAGAAGATAATTGTCAAAATTTAGATAATCATTTGTTTTGTTAGATAAAGTTTAATTATTTGTAATTTAGATTTGAATTATCTCGTGAAAAAGTTTCTATTTTCCCCTTTAGGTTTTCTAGTTTAAATTTGAACTTAAAAGTTTTGTTTTTGAAATTTAAATAAGTTAAACCCTAATGTTTTGAAATGTTTCAAAACTTGCCCTCAAGTTTTGGAATTTAAAAGTTGATTAAAAGTTTAATTTAGAAATGTTAAATTCTAAATCCCTAGTATAGTTTTGAAAAGTTCAAAATCGCACCCTTATGGTTTTGTTAATTAATTAAAGTGTATAATTAAAAGAGATTTAATGAATCCATAAAGTTTTGGTTTACAATTTAATTAAATTAAAAGTATAATTATTAAATTTAACCACCTAGTATTTTAAAAAGTGTAAAATACACCATATACTATGTATAACATTAAAAGTCTAACATTATATATATGTATGAGTAAAAGTCAGTGTTATCGTTAGTAGGCCTCATTCTCGAAGCTGGTCTATAAGGGGTGTTTAAGGAAATTGCCTATAAAATGGCGATTGAATGGGTATCCACTCTTACCCACTGCACTCTTGACTAGTGGAGGGTCGTTAGCCGAACGTGTAGGATATGACAGAAACCTTCCATTATAAGTATAATGAAGTACATAAGTAACTAAATGCTTTTACAAATTCCCAATCTTAGTTACTTTAGGCAAAAGTGAATTGATGCAATTCCATGAAATTACACTTCGTACCCGTGCGAAGACGTTAGTGGAGCGTGTGTGGTTAACTGGCACACTAAATGGTTCTAAGCAAAGGTAGCAAAGGGTGACTCAATGTTTGTCATATAGTTTGGTGGAGCGTGTGTGGTTAACCGGCACATCGAATAGGTGACTGTAACATGTGGGGGCACCATGTAAGTTTGCATGGTTATTCACACCCTGTTTTGTGATCCTCGGCATCCCAGTCACATATCGAGGGGCATATCAAGATTTAAACATGCCATTGAAAAGTTCAATGAATATTAAAAGATCTAGGAATTTTCAATAGATTTAAAACTTAAATTTCTTTTTCGTTTTTCATGGTGGAAATTGGTAAATCGTCATTTACCTACCTTCAAATATTCTGCAACTAGATTACGGCATCCATTTTCTAGGTTGTAGTGTATTGTGTTGGATCCTAGCCTCGATGTTTCATTTGGGTGTCACATCGAGGATTCTAATCAACTAACTTGAATTTGTTTTCTCTCGTTTTGTAAATATCAAAGTATGACAACTATGGTATTCCCAAATCCCGTGGAACAAGCTTTCCACATGAAGATGATATTCCACGATTCGATCGAGGAACAAGAGATCATGCTTCACTTCCTCCACCTCCTCCAATTGTTCTCCCTAACCCACAAGTTCGAAGGCTTGAAAATTTCAAGCTCACTCAATCCCTTTTGGCAAGTAAACATGAAGAAGGAAAGTCGGTGTGTGCACACATCATAGAGATGAAGTCACACATTGATAGGTTAAGAATGTTAGGATTCGTTGTCTGTGAGGATCCGGCTGTTGACTGGTTTCTTCAGTCACTTCCTAACTCGTATAGTGAGTTTGTAAGAGAGTACTATATGATGAACCACGATGTGACCCTTATAGATCTCACCTACATGTTTATTGATGCTGAATCAGCGATGGTTTGGCGCACTGGAAAAACAAAAATTGATTGGTAAATCTGCCTGCGAGACCTCTATGGATACAGGCAATGGCAACGAAAGGCATGCTATGATCAAAAATTTTGATCATAAGAGAAAGCCAGAGTCCGAAGTACTTCTATGTGCTGTTCCAAAAGAGTCAATTTACTTTTATTGCCAAGAGAAGGGGCATTGGAGACGAAGCTGCCCTATTTACCTAAGAGATCTAAGAGATGGGAGAGTCAAAACGTATGGCTCTACTTTAGGTAAAATCCATTAATTAACACTTTTAAGTTCCTATTCTAGATTCTTAATACATGATGTGATAAGATTACAATTGATGTGTTATAGGATCAAAGAAAAGGAGCGGAAGCTTAAGGGAAGAAGTTAGCGGAATCTAATAGTGAATAAATGGATTTCGATCGCATTGCTTGAAGATTGGATTCTTGAGCTACTACTTAGAGTTAGAAAAGATTGCTAAGAAATATGTATTAACATAGTTTTTCGATGAATTGCATTGTAAGGACAAATTTTTCCGCAATAAAATAAAATTTTGTTTTTATATTATTTATTTATCCTTACAATGGCATGCATGAAAAATTGATGTTTGAAGATTTCTATTATTAGCAATAATGGATTTGATTCTTATGTTATTCGTAGAAAGGTCAAGAATTTACCAAATAGGGAAAGTTTCTCATCGCCCAAGTTTCAATTGGAAAGAAACTTGGAATCATACAACAAGTATTGCATGATGAATGAGAAGTTGCATATTTGGAAATTAGACTAATTCGTTGACAAAGTGTCAAGTAAAGGACTAAGAGATCAAGTACACAAGGTTGTGTGTTGATCAAGTCCACCACAAGAGTGACAAAGATATTCGTCATGATTTACTAAAGGTTTAGTGGATATGATTATACTTATAAGATTAAGTGGAATTCCGAGTTGATTTGAAAGAGTTTAAATCAATAGCAGAACGAATAAGAAGAATCAAGTAGGCAGAAAGATAAAAGTTTCTCTATTCTAAGAAGAAGGGAGAGTACCTTTTATTATGTTTTATGATAGGTCTTAATGATTAAGAACCATATCTCAATTGATCCTCTAAATGAGTCTTAGTGAAATTGTATGTCTGAGAAAAGGAATCAAGAATTAAAGAAATGGTTAAATCAAGAAGTCAATCATACTTCGTTCCAAAAACAAATCTTAGAGTTAAGATTGTGACATTGAGTGACAAGTCTTAAGAAGGTTTATAACAATCATTAAATGTGGAAAGTTGTAATGTCTTGGATAAGACAAAGACCAACTAGGACCAATTTTATGAAGTGTTCTGTCTTGCTAAAAGCTGCACTAACTCTTGAATATTTGTTTCTCAAGAAATGTTTATTAACAAGAGAATGTTATATGTCAATGAGTCAGTGGGAGTCTTAATGGTCTTGAAAGGGTTCAAGAACAAATCAAAATAAACCTTATCGAACATCTGTAACACCCCAAAGTTTGGAAAGCCAAGAAAAGAAAGAAAACCTCAAGTTTAGGGGAGACTCGGCGAGTCCATGGAGGGACTCGGCGAGTCCGAGCGGGATCCGGGTTGTGGTGAAAGCGACCGACTCGGCGAGTCGGCCAGGGAGACTCGGCGAGTTGGGTCTGAACGGGGAAAACCCTAAACCCGAGAACTTGGAGCCTATTTAAGTGTCTCATTCTCCTTCCTAGGGTTCATTTATTGCCTCTCTACCCCAGAACATCAAACCCTAGCCACCATTTCCGTTTTTGGAGCTAGATCTTGCCTTGTAGAATGCATTACGCTTGGAGGAGGAAGAAAGACCTTGGAGGTGCAAGAAGGGATTGTAGATCTGGATTGTGGAGTCATTTCAGACCAAGTGGAGGTAATAAGTTGTTGCTTGGACTCTCTTTTTCATCTAGATCTACTCTTATGTGTGGGTTTTGGCCATTGTTGGTATGATATGTAACCAATTCGAGTTGGAGGTTCAGATCTAAGGTTGCTACCTCAGATCCATGTTGGTTTTGGTCTAGAATCCCCTAAAGTATCAGCCTTTGATATGTTGAAGAAGCATGTTTGCCATAAACACGAATTTAGTGTGTTTTGAGCTTAGATCTCTCAATCTACACGTAAAGTTTGCCACTTTACGTGGGGCATAGGCCCTAGAAGTATGGATCCAGGAGTTGGAAGTTCAGTTTGGCTCGAAAAGCCACTGCATGGATTGAGGAATGGATAGACTCGGCGAGTCCTTCGAGTGGACTCGGCGAGTAGCTTGAAGGAGAGGAGGAACTCGACGAGTAGGATGAACAACTCGTCGAGTCGGATGAAGATAGGCATGGCCTCGGCGAGTTGGATGAACAACTCGACGAGTTGGTTGAAGATTGTCTAGGACTCGGCGAGTCTGTTCTTGGACTCGACGAGTCAGATCGCGAAACCCTAAACCCTTCGAGTCGAGACCCGAATCAGTGAGTCGGGTGGTGACTCAGCGAGTTGGACAGGACAGGACTTGGACCTAGTTGGACTCGGCGAGTCATGGATTGACTCGACGAGTCGAGTCGTGAACAAGAAAGACTCAGGGCATATGAACCCGGCGAGTCAGTAGATAGACTCGGCGAGTAGGGTTGACCCGGAAGGTTGACTTTGACCAGGATTTTGACCTTGACCAGATTTGACCTAGTAACCTTTGGAGGTCAGTTGGACTAAGTGTCATATTGATATTGGTAGCTTGAGGAGCTAGTGGAGCAGCAGTCGAAGTCAGAAGTCAGGTAGCAGTCAAGGATTAGCAGCAGCAGTTCAGCAGCATCAGGTGAGTTTCCTTCCAGTAGTAACGGGTCTAAGGCACCAAGGTCGGCCCGTATAGATGAGACGTTAGTATTATAGTGTGGGCCGAGCCCGTATCTATTAGTTGAGTTGATTATGATATATGCCAGTATGATAGAATTGTTTACACTTGTTGTCTGTGCGATACTTGTATGATATGAGTTGGCGGTTGAGTGTGGGCGAGGCCGGTATCTCTCCGAGAATGGAGTGTGGGCTAGGCCCGTATCTCCCAGATAGCGAAGTGTGGGCGGGGCCCGTATCTTCACGAGTGTGGGCGGGGCCCGTATCTCTCAGAAAGTGAGGTGTGGGCGGGGCCCGTATCTTCACGAGTGTGGGTGGGGCCCGTATCTCCTAATTGCATGTTATTTGTTAGATGCTTGTATGGTATGGGATATTATGGGGGAGCTCACTAAGCTTTGTGCTTACGGTTTCAGTTTTGGTTTCAGGTACTTCCTCAGCTAGGGGAAAGGAGTCGGCGCGGTAGCAGCATGTCACACACACACCCTCTTCGGTTTCCGCATTTATGAGCTTTTCTGGGATTGATACTCTGATATTCTGATTAGTTGTATGTTTTGGTTTTCGGACATGGTTCAGTTTATATTATGGATGATTGAATGATGTTTTAGTTATTAATATTTTCTAAAGTAACGTTTTTAAACAAAAAAAATTTTGATGTGAAAATTGGGTCGTTACAACATCACTAGCACACGACTTGAGGTTTACAACCTATCGTGTTGACACTATCTTTTTTCTGTGTCGTTCCAATTGAGTTAATTATGCATGTAAGTTCTATGAGTTCTCATTTGAACGCATAAAAGGCAAGCACCTTGATCAATGAAAAGTACATTCATAAGAAAGGGTGAGCTGCTTAACTACTTGGAAGACATCGTGGGTAGCCGTGTTACCATAAGGCAAGAGATCAAGATTAAGAAAGTTCGGTCCATAAGAGTTTGGATTTGTCGCAAACTTTGGGTTTGACAATTCGCATGGATAAGAACACATACACCATTAAAATATAAGTGTCATAAGATTTTCTCCTTCATGAAGATGACTGTGAGGAAATGCTTTCACCAAAAGAGATTTTTAAGAAGATAGCGATTGTAAAATTGTATTCTCAAATTTGATTATGGTTACGGTATCCCTTTCCATAATTCGAATTGTGAGATTTGGCAATTAGTCTGAATTGTTTAAGACACACAAATAAGTTATCTAAGGCAAATGTGTATAAGTTTAAGAAGCTTTGATAAAGGATTATCAAAGCATTAGGTATTAGAAATATCAACTTTAGAAATTCAATAAGTATTATTTTCTGGAAGTTCAGTTGTTTTCTAAAACATGTCAAAGCTAGTGGGAGCATAAGTGTTATGCTTATATAATAATAATCATCATGATAGTGGGAGCATAAATATTATGCTTGTATGATTATTAAGGCAAGTATTGCAAGTTAGCAACATTAATTATAGAAAACAAGAGTTATACTTTGCAACGTTGTAAGGGTTGAATAGTTGTTTTGCTACAATTAAAGGAGAGAATATTATGCTGCATTTCAAATCTAAAGGCTTAGGTTGTAGAATGTTAATAAATTTAGTCAAGAGTACAAAGTGCGTTCTCAAAATTTTGATTATGATTGTGGCATCCCTCTTCATAGTTCGAATTGTGAGAATGTGACACATAAAATATTATGGCAAAAGATTGATAAAGTATTGTATCTTTATGTAAGACATTATGCATCGTATCCCATACACTTCGGGTAAAGGATCGATTACAGATGCTATAATATTTGACCATTCTAAAATTTTCCAAATGTCTAGCGCATTTAGAAGGAAAAAGGACAAGAATTGGTTTTGACTAAGATAATTAAACAACTATCAAAGGACGATCCAAAGTTCGCCGAGGATTGGTCGCTTGTGAGTAGTTGGAAGTATAGTATTGGATGGACCATATCGACATTATTATGAATAGATAAGATTCTATTAAGAATCAGTTGTCATATGGAAAATATGGAAATGGTTCCATATTAGGAATTAGATATTGAGAGTCTATGTCTAGATTAGAAAATTTTATGCAAAAGGATGTTCAAGGAATGTACTTTGAGTGAGAGACATCACGTCTATGGAATTGTATTGTAACAATCTCAGATAGAGGACTTTGTAATTTCATTGGCAATAGTCATTGTGACTTTTGTACTATGACATTATGAAAGGATCATTGCATAAAATGTTAGAATCTAACATATTCTATAAGTGGTAAGAATTTGAAATTCTTTCACTTGTGAAAAAGGATTAGGAGTTGTGAAATGAGTATGATTGGAAATGTGTTCATTTGATATGTTTCACAGTAAGAACCGTAGGTAAACATTGTGTGCATGCTAAGAGCATGAGACAAGTGTAGTAATAATTCAAGTAAGAAGTTGATTACCCGAAACAACAAATAATGAGTAATCAATATGGTGATAGATAAAAGGTGTTTTATTTATACTCAAAAGTTTGGGGCCATATGGGATTAGTATTATTCTTGTGTTTCACATTGCATGTTTTGACTTCCTGAATAATTTAATTGGTTCAGAACAGTCAAATTATTCGAACGAACCATGATCGCTCAAATGTTGGAGTAGTAGGTATGAATGAAGACTATCGTGAATTGGTGTGTGGATTGTCTAAAGTGTATTAGACATAAGCAATTGTTTGTTGCAACGTTCATGAGTGCTTATGAATATGATTTGAGCATTGGATTAAACCCACGCTCACTTGGATCACTTCATGGATTTTATCACGAGTGATTGGTTAGACGATAACATCTTATATTCTTGAAACCGAGATGTGTGAGTTGTATCTTGCGAGTCGGTTGCACATTGATAATATGTAAACGCACCAGTAACTTGGTGTTATAAAACATATTGTTGTGTGTAATTCGGTAAGTGAATGCAAGCGAGCATTGAGTCAAAGTTTATCCGTTCCTTTTATCCAAAGTAGGATAAAAGCGATATCTTTGGGCCCCTCGATGATTTAGTGATGGCACCTAAGCGCTTGGCCGAGCCGGGACTAATTTCATGTTATCAATTGTAGTCTGTTGTCAGTCATCACAAATCGGAAGTTAGGAAATAGTATAGAGAGAATGATTAGAATTCATGTCTTATATCTATACGATATCTAGAATGGAGGAATATATGATCACTTATCTAAGGGACACGCATATCTAATAAGATCAGAGTTGACAGCGGCTTTGGAAAGCTATGATTGCAGATCAAGATCTGAAGTCATACGCAGAATAGTTATTAGACTTATCTAAGTGGGAGACTGTTGGATTAGTGTCTAAGTCCATAACTATTTTGGTATGTACTTGACCCGATGGTGCATGGTCCTTTTGGGTTGCCTTCACCAAAGCAACTTGATAGGATGAATTATGGAGAGAGAGGTTTAATTATGATTTATTAATATATTATGAGAATAATATATTAAAGGAGAAATCATATTGTTTAATTAATATTAGTCAAGAATTAATAAGAATTAAGTCTGTGGCTAAAAGACATTAATTAAACTTAAGGGACAAGAATTGTCAATTGTGTGATAGTTGAATATTGGGCTAATGGACTCCATATTAGAGGAGTGGACGAATTCTATGGGGAAACCCATTAGAAATCGTCCTAGGCCTCTAAGGAGGGAGTCCATGAGTTGCTTAGGGCCTAAGCATCCAAATTAGGGTTTCCTTGTTAGATAACCCTAATAGTCTCACTATTTAAAGGACCCTTGAGACTCAAAAACGTGGTGAACTTATTCCTTAGGGTTTCCACATGTTTTGGGCAGCCTCCCCTCTCCTTATTCTTGATCCTCTTGCTCTTGGTGTTTGTGAACCATTAGAGGAGTGACATTTGTGACTCTAAGCTTTCTAAAGTCATTATAAGTAGGATTTGTGATTGTTATTGCTACATAACAATCAAGGTAAGATCTAAAACCCATTCTTATGTTAATATGATTAATTATATGCTAGAACTAGGGTTTAAAGTCTTTGATGAATTGCATGTACAATAGAGAAAGCTAGATCCAAGCATTAGGGTTTGCATGAGCACATAGGATGTTCTTATGGCTAAAACCCATCAGAAAGAAGGTTGCCTCGCACCCCCTTTTATAGGGTCGAAGCCTCGCAGTACGTTGGGCATACTTCGGATCTATGCGGGGCGTAAGGGCAGGTGTGTGATTCTCGGTGGTGCATTGTGGCTACTTCAGAACCGTAGAAGGAAAGGAGACCGTGGGGGGTTCACTTCTCGTACGCAGGGCGTACTCCGAACACGAGGCGTCCGAAGGTACGCTGGGCGTACCCCTCATATCCATCTCGTATTTTGCCATTTTGACTTCAAAAATTCATAACTTTCGCATACGAGCTCCGTTTTCGACGTTCTTTATATCCACGCGTAGGCGGGACCGTACTCTACAACTATCGTTTAGACTCCGTTGGCTAGTTTTGAATCTACTTTTAAAGTTATATTTTTAACAGACTGAGACATAAAAAGTCCGTTAAAAATTCATAACTTCTTCATCCGAAGTCCGTTTACGTCTGTCTTTTTACCGTTGAACTACTATTAACGAGAACTTTGATTCTCATTTAGGTTGTGTCGGCCGAAAACCGTTCGATTTACTATTCGAACTCCGGGTTGTGTACTGTTAATCTTAAACTTGGAAAAATCGTAACTTCATCATACGAAGTCAGATTTAGGCGTTATTTTTATGCACGCTCTCGGTTTAGAGAACACTATGAATTTCCTTTATATCGCTAAGGCTAAAAAGCGCTTTATCGTAAACTCACTGTTTACGTCACGCAGTGTCATTCCGGTTCTGTCGCGAAACTTCGACAAGTCATAATTTCTTCGTTATAACTCGGATTTCGACGTTCTTTATATCTCCGAAACCATTGTCACGACCACTACAACTTTCTTCATAGGTATCGAGTTTATCTAATGTTTTATTTTTGACGTTTGTTTTTATTTTATATATATATATACACAAACAAATATATAATCACATAAAATCACATAATTCACATAATATTCAAGTAATTCATCTTTATTAATTTAAAATAGGTTATAATGGTTGACATTGACTATTATATCATTGAATTAATGTTTAGTCTCGAAACATGGGCGTTAAGGTGAGTTGCCCCTGATCCTACGTCGGCTTGAAAGGAGAACGAAACATTTCCTTATAATGGGTGTGGATACGTTCCTTGTCACAATGCTTTTTAAAGCCGTGAGGGTACCAGATCCCATAAGAACTCTACAGTTAAGCGTGCTCGGGCGAGAGTAGTACTGGGATGGGTGACCCCCTCGGAAGTCCTCGTGTCGAGTGGCCCAAAGCGGACAATATTGTGATACGTGTCAGAGGGTATGTTACAGTACAAACATTTATGCATGAAGAACAAGCAACTAAAGCATGAGAGAGTGGAGTGAGGAAATAAAGAGGGATACATTAACGAGTTTTGTAACAACCTTTCCTTCTTGTAACGATACCAATTTTTGCTCTGTGCAATCTCCCCCGCGGTACCACCAGCCCAAAAGGCTTCTTTTCAAGCGACTCCAACCATCCTAAGGGTGGTGGTAGGAGTGGAAAACATTCAACCTACTACCACATCAGTTTTGTTTTCTCTTCTTTCTTACATATTTTCCAACACACAACACATAAAAATAACATCTTTCTCAACATATTTGCCATATCATTATTTTTAATTAAATTAAAATATAAAATGAATAATTAAATACAACATAACATTGTTATAACTTTTTAATCATTAAAATTTACTTATAGTAATTTAAACCAAAAAAAATATTAAGCAATATTAAAAATAAAATTTAATTATAACACCATACTACAATATTATAAATTAAAATCACACCATAATAAGATAAATTAAATCCTAATACGGCAAACGAAATAATTAAAAGAAATATATACTATAAATGACAAATGAAAACTAAAAGAAATACTTAAACTCTAAAAAATGGTGATTTTTTAAAAATATTTAACAATGCCTCGTGCCGAAAATATTTCATGTTATGGTGTTTGCGATACTCATTTTTTGTTACTTTTAAAAATTCTTTGTCGGAAACTCTATGCTCGTGAGTATGCATCTTGTGGGTGAAAATATCATTAAACATTTAAACTCTTTCATTTTTCCCTGCATATTTATCCGTTTGAAAAAACATTGATGGGTTGAACATTCTGAACCTCCAATATGCTGCTTCAAAATGACCTAGAATTGATCGTCAAAAATATGACGATTTATGTTGACTCAGGTGCCTATAATCAAAAGTGTTAATGTATGCTCGAGTCAATGTCGCTTCTTTGATTTCTGACGATTATGCATGAATGAAATCAATTTTCAAAATTTGAATTGGAATGAAGATAGGATCGGGTAAAATGTAATGAAATTGAAAAAAAAAAGTGTAAGAGAATGAAATTGAATTGAAAGAAAGATATGTGTGGTTTTAAATTGGTAGATAAATGTATTTATAATAGAAAATTAAATTAAAATATTTTAAAACGTTGGAGAATCACTTACGGGTTCCTCAACCCATTTTCAAAGCTAAAGTCTCAACCCATCAAGTGACAGTGCAAGGTTCCCGACGGTACCGCCGATACCACCAACCCATTTCAACTCTCCCTGAGGCACTACGATCACCCTTAGTACCAAATCCACCTTATTCAATTGTCTTTTCTATAATTTTGGCCTAGTGTTTATAATTTTTTTTTTCAAATCCAAACCTTTTTCATATATTTTCCACGATTTTGTTTTCTAGTTTTAGAAAGGTAATTTTTAATTTAGTTTTTTTTTTATAAAAAAATATTGTTTATAACATTTTACAAAGTTACAATATGTTTTTGGGTTCAACGAGAAAAAAAATAGATGAAAGTAATGAGAAAGTAAAATAAATTGGTGGTTTTAAGTTTCTTTAAAGAAAAAGGAGTGAAAAGAAATAGAAAGAAAATGAAAGAAAAACTTGTGCTCTAAAATTTTTCCAATTTAAAAGTATTTGAAAAAAAGATAGCAAAATGTTTTTTCTTTTTTAATTTCTTTTTTAAACTAACACTTAATTATACAAATGTCCATAACTTAAACTTTTGGTTTCAAATAGAAGCCCTTTGGTTTTTTTTTATCTTTTATTTTTTTATTTTTTCTCCTTACTTTTTTTTCCTTAATTTTTTTTCCCTTAGCTACATTTAGTATTTTTATAGTATCCAAATAGAGATACAGAAAATATTTTTCTAATTTCCTTTTATTCTTTTATATATGTAAATCTTCTGTTGCAACTCACAAAAATATAAGTTCCTGTTCTAATTATTTCTCTTCTATATAAAACAAAGGTAACGTGACTTTAGGTTTGGATAAGGATTAAGGATGGAAGAAGATCCAAAAACCATCTTGTCTCTTTTCCTTTTCAAACTCCCAACTTTTTCTTTCCAAATACATGATGATATTTATAAGGTTTTGATTTTTATAATTAAGTTTATTGATTGTTTATTATTTATGAAAGGTTTTTTTTTTGTCTCCATTGAGAAAGAGGCAAGCTTGAAAAAAAGGAAAAAATTGGTTGGGAGAGACAAAAATCGATTCATATATAAGAAGATGCAGTGATGGTATACGTATTTTTAGTACTATTAATTTATGATATTTTTAATTTAATAGAATAGCAAAAAATCCACAATTTGCCAAGTGGAAATAAACTTAATTGAAAAAATTATCAAAATGCCATGTGTCATATTGAATGAGAAGGTGACACATGGCAGAAAACCTTTATTTAATATATATATATATATATATATATATATATATATATATATATATATATATATTAAATAAAGGTTTTCTGCCATGTGTCACCTTCTCATTCAATATGACACATGGCATTTTGATAATTTTTTCAATTAAGTTTATTTCCACTTGGCAAATTGTGGATTTTTTGCTATTCTATTAAATTAAAAATATCATAAATTAATAGTACTAAAAATACGTATACCATCACTGCATCTTCTTATATACAAATAAAAAGGAAACATGAATATCCCTCACGGTTTTGTCAAAAAACACATTAAATCCAAATATCTCTTCCTAAATTACATACATAATTCTCGAAAATCACCATCCAAATTGATTTTTAATTGCAGAAACTTAACAAATTTCAATTCATTCTATTATTCATATTCATATCCTTTCCAAATTCGATTTTGAAAAATATATACAGCTACAATCTCCTTCATATGTCGACTTTTATTGAGAGATTGAAGATTTATAGCATCACCACGTTCATCATCACAGTTCATTATCGACAATATCTTCATCAGGTTAGCAACTTTAATTATCGGTACAATTAGTGTTCTGTGGATTATGATTTGATTCTTTTTTATTTGAATATTTGAAGATTTCATGTTTTAAACTTCTCCTTTCCATGATAATATCGAATTGTAGAGATTTATGTACTAAATATTTACTCATGTTTCACTGCATATAAGCTGTTTGATTAAATGTCTCAAAGATTTTTTTTTTTTTTATTTTAGTTTTACTTGCTGAATTCGAATTCATATGGTTTTTCTTCAAACATTTAGTTTTTCATTATCAAAATCGACTACAGAAACATGTTTACAACATTGGCAAACCATTATGGTTTAATGATTAACTTAGTTTGCAAAGCAGTTTATTGTTGAATCAATGCAAATTTTGTGTATATATATATTTTTTATCTTTTTCCTGCATTTTTTTTATCTTTTTGTTTGAATCTTTGAAAGTGGATGGGATTTAGATCCTTTGTCGAAGTTAAAAACTTATCTGTTTAAGATCCTATCTCAAGTATTGTTATTATTTTTTTGTTTCTCTACTTTTTTTATCAACATAAATAATGGGTACTGTTAAGTTCGGATAACAAATTATATTATCTGTTCGAAATTGATCAATCTTTTCATAGAGTAATTTGTTGAAGATTTTAACATATTCTTTGTTCCTTTTTCCATTTTTCAAAAAATTTCAAATGCTTTAGTTCAAGTTTATATAGATGCTAAATTAATACAGATGATCAAAGTTTAATTTCTTGAGAGATATTATAAGCTTTAATTTTAGAGTTTCAGTTGGATATATGTTTTTCTGGCAATAATCGAATCCAAACAGATAAGAGGTTTTTTAAAAAGCATATATGATATGCAGAATTGCAGTATCCCTTAAACTAGGAATGGTTCACTTTACTACATCTGTAGAGGTTACTACATCTTTTGAAGAAAAACAATCTCGTGAAAAAAATAAACTGATATTTACATTATTTTCATGCTTTAAGAATCAAAACAGATATTTACATATCTACCATTTTATTAGATTTATATGTACAACGGTATTGACTTCATGATTCTTTCCATTTATGACCTTTTTGTAAATAAATTTGTATAAAATCTGTGAAAGACAATATCAAGGGCATAAATGTCCATTTTAGACCTGCATATGATATTGTATGTGAAAGGGAAATGTAACTACATTAATGGAAACTAAAATTTACCTAATTACCCTTTTATTATGTCATATTATATGTAAGCTATAAATTTAATATTTTTAATAAGTCACAGTATCATCCTTTACAATTTTACGTAATTTCCCTTTTATTAGCTTTATTAACAGAACTGTCCTTATTGTCTTTGGCAAATCTTCACAACGGTATTTTATTAAATTTACGGTATGCAAATGAGGGAGAAAGAATGTTGAATTTCCGTGTATAAATACCTTTTTGTTTTGGTTTTTTCTCTGCCATCAAATTATAAAAATTATATCACATATGGCATTACACAAAAGATGTAGGTCAATGTTATATGGGCCTACAAAACAATAATCTCTATTATGACCATTCTATTGAGAAAAACAGGCCCCTAAGTCCTGCCACCTTCGACCTTCGTTTATATGATATTGTATGTGAAAGGGCATAAATGTCCATTTTAGACCTGCATATGATATTGTATGTGAAAGGGAAATGTAACTACATTAATGGAAACTAATAAAAGTCAAAATAACTCATATAATATTGCATATATAAACTGCAAAATTCTTAATATTACGAATTTAGACGTACAGTGTGTGTTAGTTCAAGGCTTTATGTGGCCCTTTTTTTTTTCCAACATAACAAAAGAAAACAGATATTTACATATCTACCATTTTATTAGATTTATATGTATACTATAGCATCTTATTTCCTAATTATGTCATTTTATATGTAAGCTATAAATTTACTAATTTTAAAAAGTCACACTGTCATCCTATACAATTTTACGTAATTACCCTTTTATTAGCTTTGTTAACAGAACTGTCCTTCTTGTCCTTGGTAAACTATGAATAATCATTAGTCATCATGCTTTTTAAAATTATTTTTATCAATTATTTATAGTAGTTCTCTATTATATAACAACTTATCTTCGTTACTACATTTGGTTTACAGCGTAATGGAAAACACCAACGTTACCATGATCAGTGACTTGACACTTGCACAAGATGACTACACGATCAAGGTTCGAATCATTCGTCTGTGGAAACAGATTCGTATGATTGGAATGATATTGATGGACGAAAGGGTATTATGGATTTTTTTAGTTTTTTGTTTTAATATTATTACTTTATACATGTTAAGTTATAATTATTTTTATGTATACTATAACTTATTATTATATTTTTTTCATCTATTTATAGGGCGCCAAAATTGAATGTAATGTGGATAAACCATTTTCATACCTACAAGGAAATAATTTGGAAGAATACGGTGATTACTACATTCAAAAACCCACAATAGGGTTAAATAATGGTATTATAAAGTTTGTTGATGGTCCACATAAACTCTATTTCCAGTATAGCACTAAGGTTATTAAATGCAAAGACTTTTGTGGCCCCCGGAATTCCTTTGCTTTCATTGATTTCAAACAACTTCATTCTAATTCGATCCAAGCCAATTTGTCATTTGGTTAGTGTATTCCTAAAATGCCTTTGTTAATGGATTAACTTATCTAACTTTAATTTTTACACAATAACAGATACATCCTTACACTTTTCATTTTATATAATATAGATATTATAGGAAACGTTTTCCAATGTTTTCCATTGGAACCTCCAAAAGACAAACAGGAGCAGAAAATCACACTAAAAATGGAGGATTTAGAGTGAGTTTCATTCTTTATAAATATATTTAATATTGTAATGATGCTTTGTTTTTTAATTTTATTTCTTTTTACAGAGGACATGAAGTTTTTGTTACTCTATGGGGACGTTATGCAGATGAAATTGTTGCATATGTTTCAAAGCATCATGGTCATTTTGTAATGATTATTCAACTTGCTAAATTCAAGAAAATCCGAGGTACGTATTACCATGATACTAATTTGTAATATTTCTATTATCAAAATCTTGGTTTTATGAAATTGTTAACATTCATACAAAAATTAAAATATCCATTTCAGAGCGTCCATATGTCAACAACACCTACTTAGCTACAAAGCTTTTTATTGAGGACAACATTGTCGAGATAACTGCTTTCAAAAAAAGGTTTCATGAATTTTCCAAATGATTTTTCATTTCAACTCAATATTTTATTAACTCTTATTTATGATATATAATATTTATTAAAATTCTAAAAAAATAGTTTACAAGCAAGAAAAACCTCTTCGTGTTCTTCGGTCTCACGTGCATCGGGATCATCAATCATGTATTCACTACATGATGATTTTCTTCAAAAGAACTCCTTTTACAAAATATCGACTATTCACGAATTGAATGAGGTACATAATTCATCCCCTGTTAATTTAATTAATCCAATACTATAATATTAATCGACCCCATATACACCTACTATCATAGGGAAATTGTGCGGTAATTCTTGGAACAATAAAGATGTTTGAAGATATGCGGACTTGGTACTATAATGCGTGTACAAAATGCAAGTCAAAGGTTATTTTAATGGATGTTCCAAATGAGGCGGTCAATGACTTGGACCGCTTTGAAGAGAAAAAGATGATGTTTTGTCCAAAAAAAGATTGCAAAGGCAAAGATGTTATTGCTGAACCAAGGTATGTAACAAATAAAAACTTAATATATTCTAATTCAATGATTTTAAATTTATTTTTAATGTTACAAATTTATGTTTATATATGTTCTTTTTAAGTTACATGATCAAAGTTCGAGTTCAAGGTTTAGTTGGAGTGGTCAGTCTTACAATGTTTGATCGTGAAGTAAGAAACCTTCTGAAAATATCTGCTGCTGAATTAATATCAAAATATGAAAGGGTATATGTATTTTATAATCAATACCATATTGCTAAATTAATGTTGTTTTTAAAACATTTATTTAATTCATATTGTTTACTACTAATTTTTTTAGTTCGACAACCCAAGTGACTTTCCAAATGAGTTGAACGCCATGCTCAATAAAAAATTGGCTTTTAAGATCGTTGTCAAGACTTTGAATTCCTCAAAATTTGGTCGTTATTACAACATTTCCAAGATAACAGATAATTTCGACATTATTGTTGCTTTGGAAAACATTGAGAAAAAGAATATCATTGAACAGGTAAAAATACACCATAATTTGATTACTTTACTACATAATATTTCATAGAATCCTTAATGTAGCAATTTTTTTTTACCCGTAATATTATAGGATATGGATAATGATTCTGTTAATGCAGTTGGCTCAGAATTTGCATCTCAAGACACAGTGGGTTGTAAGGTAATCAACACTTTTATGTTTTATATATATATATATATATATATATATATATATATATATATATATATATATATATATATATATATATCATTTTCATTAATAATTTATCTTATTTTCTCTTTTTAATTTTAGGATGTTAATTCCCACACTGATGATAATACTCCTGTGTCAAATATTCCATCTGGTAATAGTACAAGTCCATCATCAGTAACCGCCACCAACAACCTCAATTCTCCACCTACAAGTGTCAAACGTAAACTCGTAGATATTTATGATCTTGATGATGATGTTTATGAATCTGCAACAAAACCTAATGCATCCCGTGTTGACAATGACAAAGCTGGAATAACAACCAAATTGTTGATTCCTAAGGTGGAAAAATGATCCTAAACAACAATCGTTCTTTGCTAATCATTGCTTTCTTCTAAGATATTTTTTTTATATTTCCTTCTTTTACTTGCATATTATTTTGGATTTCTAAATTTTTTGCTTGGTAAACTATGAATACTCATTTGTGTTATCTTTTACTTTTTTAATTGAATAACGTAATTGGGTTTTGGATGTTTCCTTGTGGTAGCTTCTACTAAACAGCAGTATTGTTTTCTTTGTGTTTGTTCATAACAATATATGGTTTGATCCATTTTGGTTTAATGATTACCTTATTTTGCAAAGCAGTTTATTATTGAATCAATGCAAAGTTTATATATATTTTTTATCTTTTTGGTGCATTTGTCCCTGATTATATAACTCTACTATTTGAATCCTTTTGTATGTTGAGGTGTTCTCATTTTGGCAATGAAAATATCTACAACGGTATTGACTTCATGATTCTTTCCATTTATGACCTTTTTTTAAATAAATTTGTATAAAATCTGTGAAAAATGGAATCAAGGGCATAAATGTCCATTTTAAACCTGCATATGATATTGTATGTGAAAGGGAAATGTAACTACATTAATGGAATTTTAAATTTACCTAATTACCCTTTTATTATAAAAAATTGCGTTTATAGCAACCTACTTTCATTTAACAGCCGCCTACACATTACTTTGATGCTTTCAGAATCAAAACTCATATTTAAATATCTATCATTTTATTAAATTTATATGTATACTATAGCATCTAATTTCCTAATTATGTCATATTATATGTAAGCTATAAATTTAATATTTTTAATAAATCACAGTGTCATCCTATACAATTTTACGTAATTTCCCTTTTATTAGCTTTATTAACAGAACTGTCCTTATTGTCTTTGGCAAATCTTCACAACGGTATTTTATTAAATTTACGGTATGCAAATGAGGGAGAAAGAATGTTGAATTTCCGTGTATAAATACCTTTTTGTTTTGGTTTTTTCTCTGCCATCAAATTATAAAAATTATGTCACATAATTTTGACCTAATAATCTACAAAATAACTCATATAATATTGCATATATAAACTGCAAAATTCTTAATATTACGAATTCAAACGTACAGTGTGTGTTAGTTCAAGGCTTTATGCGGCCCTTTTTTTTTCCAACATAACAAAAGAAAACTACAAAACAATACCCAACTAAATTACAACTTTATTTTACAAAATAATAATTCCATTACACCATATTAATTAAATTTACAGACTATTTTCATATTGTACATAATAGAATTTCTTCTTTACAAATTTTTTTTCATATTGTACATTATAAAATTGATGAATTTTCTTAGTTTGTGCACTGTGGTGATATGCATGCTACTTAGCCACCAAATCAGTCGCATCCTTTACAGCATTCACAGCAAGATCCTGAGCATTATCAAAAAATAAAATTATCACCATTCATACAAAATTTAATTATATATTTTTCAAATTTTAATAATACTAATAAAAACCTTTGGAATTATCAACAATCACTCATCAAATTCTGCAATCTCCAGCTGTTTGCGGGACCCCAAAGTTGTAGCTAGGTACTCCAAAGTTGTAGCAAGGAAGGGGTGCAGTTGATGCTGCTTTATCTGTGTGGACATTTATGCCCTTGTAGCAAGGTACTCCAAATACACATGGCAGTAATCGTATGTGGAAATTTATTCAACATGGCATAAATACATACCTAAATCGACAAAGTTGGTTACCATTGTCTATAACTTATCAGTATAATTATTATACACATAACTAAATCGACATTATTACTCACAAACCCTAGAACAAAGCCCTTTAACCCAAATAAATTTAGCCATACCGACGAATTAGCACCATCCCACATATCTTGCTAACTTTATGGACCCTCCATTTATCATTTTATCATTAATAAAAAGCGAATCATACAACTATGCATCACAATCTCATGAAAATTAACTGAAAAAATCAAAACCAATTCGTGATTTTTAGAAACTAAATCTCTACAAATAAACCCAAAATAATGTTGTATTTTACTTTCTATTTACGCAATACTTCATAAAATATTAAGCCCTAAACTTAACAATAATCGATGATCAGAAAATTTGAGAAGCTAATCTCGAAGAAAAAAGATGAAACCCTAATTAAACAAAAAATACATTTTGTTTTCGTCAACGACGTTGTTGCTGAACCCATCTCCGCTCCGATTAGTTTGTCGGCACCACCTCGGTGCTCAACATCATCCTACACTTTAGTACACTTCTGCTACACCTGACCAGTTCTTCCATTTCATTGAATCGGAGACGGCTTCCTCCTACCGTGTCTTTTATTTACAGGTGTTATTCTCACACTCTCATTTTCTCTCTGTTTTAGTATTTAATCATTTAATGTATTCCTTATAAAATAAAGCAATTGTAATCTATCGGTCAAAAAGCCTATTATCAATTGGAGTAAAATACTTTCAATAAATAATTTATACACGGAAATAAAATATAAATATTTTATTTATTTAGTTTGTATATGATGTTGGGTTGGTTTATTTCGCAATTAAAGCTGGGTGATAATTACGAGTACTTGCTTGCAACCAATTTATTATAATATATTATTTTTTTTATCATTGTTATGTTATAGTTGCATTAAGTTCATTATTGACAGCCCGATTACATCACTAAAATTTTATAAGTCGTTTATTTTTATACGTCATTCAATTAAGACACATGTGACTTTGAATCCTAATATCGCCGTTGTCACCAACAGGGTCGTGAAATTACTGAAATTGTCATCGGTTAACAGCGTTGCTACCACCGGAGTGCTCATCAATCCCTCTATCGTCTTTGCCCTTGCCTAATTTGTGCTTTGTCGATTATTATTAGTAAAGTTTTTCTATCTTTCTCGATCTCATTATCACTCTGTATAACTATCTTTCTATTTCTATCTTTTTGTTGAATATTATGGTCAATATAATTTTTTATTACATAAATTGCTTTTTGTTCTTAAGCTACACAGACGATATGAATTCAAATGAGCATAAAGATAAACGAAGACATAGAAAATTATATTTGGAAAATAGAAGATCCAATCTTATGTCCACCACGTCAATTGGTAATTTTTTATATATAACCCAATTTACTTTTATTTTCAATCATGTTTTATATTTGACTTATGTTGTGCAAATATTATTTTATATCTTATGATGTATTATATCACATAACTATCACATCATGTAATAACACATTCTTAATATTATATATACATTGTAGGTATTGCTCAACAACATTCACCCCGTTCAACCAATTCTACATATGTTCGCATCGATAATGAAAATGTCAATCCAAATATATCATATGCATATCAACATACAAATTTCCAATCTACTTCAACTTTTAATATTAAGAATCCATTGTCTGTTGCTGCCAAAGAGAACAGAAAACTTAGAAAATTATATTTGGATAAGAAAAGATCCAATCATTTATCAACAACGCCGTCTGGTATGTCTTTTTATTCCTATGACACCGGTTTTTATTGCATTTTAAACATATTTTATTTTATACACATTCCCCAAATTCTGAAATCCTATTGTCTTTTACCTATACTCTTCTATACATTACAATTTATATTTCATTAAGATATTGTTATAATTTCACACCTAATACCTAGCACGGTCAAAATTTATTTCAATTTTTTTAACATTGGTATTTCATAAATCCCTTATATAGTACGTGTAATTATATGATTACATTTATTTTTTTATATTTTTCTTATTTATCTTATCTTAAGATAAATGTTATGTGTACTGTAACTTACATATTCTTTATTTTTTTACAGTCATTTCTAATATAACTACCAACATTCAAACACCATCATCAAACAAGTTGGCATATCATGGTGGTAACAATCAAAATGTCACCACAACTTCTTCATATGGATATCAACAAACACGTGTTCAATCTACTTCCAATATCTATATCGATACTCCATTATCACACAACGCCAAAGACAAACGAAAAGAAAGGAAAAATTATTTGGATAAAAGAAAATCCAATCACATATCCACCATGCCAATTGGTATATCATATATATCATCTTACTTCTTTTATTTTATCCATCTATAGTTATTATAAATATTTTAATAAATATTATGTTCTTATATGTGTTTCTTTATTATTCCATAATTAATACATATTTATATTAACATATATTACAATTATAGGTAATAATGGTCGTCATCAAGAACGTTTTGAAGACGCTTCTAATTTTACTACAAGAACTCCGTTGTCCAACATTACCAATGGTATAACTACGCTTTTATCCAGCATATTGTTTCTTACTATATATGGTATACATATTATTATAATATGTATGCATTTTTATTTTTTCATTTTTATCAATTTACTTTATAAATTTAATACTAAATATCATACTTTTATTTTTAGTCAACGGAGAATGTTCAGTCTTGTGTCGTGACATGAGACCTATGACTTCATCTTCAATCACTCGAGACTATTCCAACAATTTATTGCGCAAAAATATAAATAAAAAAAGGAAGTTTCTAAATACTACTCACATACCCATTTTCGACCTAACGTCAGAAGAAGAGTTTCGTGATCAACAAATCCATAAACTAACTTTAACTTCAGGTGCCACAAAAGGTAACATTTAATTTAAATTTATCATCCACCTTTCTTTATAAACTATTACTCATCTAAACATTAATTTAGTTCAAACTTTATCATACATTTTTATTAAACAGATTACTTGGACCATGGTGATCAGACTTTTGTGTGTACGATGTGTCATGCACAGTTATGGAGGGATGAAGCACGTAAAGGCAATGCTTCTGGAAAGAAAACTTCTTTTTCCCTTTGTTGTGGCAATGGAAAGGTCGAGCTTCCTCAACTAAAAGAACCGCCTAAAAATTATGAAAATCTCTTTCGTGTTGTTGATCCAAAAGGAAAAAATTTCATGAAGAACATCCGTCGATTCAATTCGATGTTTTCCTTTACTTTAATGGGTGGAAAAGTTGATTCTTCAATTAACAAAGGCAATGCTCCATATGTTTTTAGACTTAGTGGTCAAAATTATCATTGCATGGGAAGTCTTCTACCTATAGATGGATCGAAACCAAAGTTTTCGCAATTATACATATATGATACTGAAAATGAAGTTTCAAATCGACAACAAGCGTTCAGGTATTTCTTTATACGTTTTTTATAAACCATTAATTTTATATATTTCATATAATTATTAACTTGCTAAATTTTACATATAACCGTTATTCTTAACAGTACACAAAAAGAAGGGTGCACATCAACTTCTCATTCTTTTGATATCGAAATTATACAGTTTTTGAAGGACATGTTGGATTCAACGAATGAGTTGGTTAAGTGTTATAGAATGGTCAGAGATTGTTTTGATGAAAATCCTCATATAGATGTAAAGTTACGTCTTATAGGAAGAAGGCAACAAGATGGAAGGACATATAACTTACCTTCTGCTTCTGAAGTTGCTGCTTTAATTGTTGGTGATATTGGTGATGCAATTGATAACAGAGATATCATCGTAAAAACTAAATCAGGAAGTCTACAACGTATAAACGAATTACATCCTTCGTACCTTGCTCTTCAGTATCCACTACTATTTCCATATGGGGATGATGGATATAGAGTTGACATCCCTCACAGAGATTTTGATGATTCAACGAATAGCAAACGTCGTAACTGTACAATGAGAGAATTCTTTTCTTATAGAATTCAAGACAGAGTTAATGTTTTTTCATTAATTCTTAATTCACGAAGGCTTTTTCAACAATTTTTGGTTGATGCTTATACGATGATTGAAACTGAGAGACTATATTACATACGTAATCAGCAAAAAGTTCTTAGATGTGAATCGTATGAAACATTACGAAACGTACAAAGTGATGGTCGTACTGATATTTCCAACATCGGAAAACGTGTTATCTTGCCTTCTTCATTTACGGGTGGTGCACGCTACATGATGCAAAACTATTTAGATGCCATGTCGCTTTGTAAGTGGTTTGGATACCCAGATTTTTTCATAACCGTAACATGCAATCCAAAGTGGCCTGAAATTAAAAGGTTTCTTGCTGACACCACACTTAATCCCGAAGATAGGCCCGATATCCTTTCCAGATTATTCAAAATCAAGTTGAATTCTTTGATTAAAGACTTAAAGAAAAAAGCGTTATTGGGTCGGGTCCAAGCAGGTACCTTATAATACAACAATACTTTTTATCATTATGTTTTTTATTATATTATAATATTATATTTATTTTAATAATTTACAGTTGTTTATACTGTGGAGTTTCAAAAGCGCGGTCTGCCTCATGCACATATATGTTTATTCATGCATTCTGATTACAAACTCCCAACTGTTGAACATATTGATCGAGTTATTTCGGCTGAAATTGCAAACAAAGAAAATGATCCAGAATTGTATGCACTTGTCAGTGAGTTTATGATGCATGGTCCATGTGGTTCTGATAATCCTAAATGCCCATGCATGATTGACAAAAAGTGTTCAAAAAATTTCCCAAAGTCATTCTTAGAAAATACCTCAGTCGATTCTGATGGTTATCCTATATATAGGAGACGTAATGATGGATCTTTTGTTGAAAAGTCTGGTGTTAGGTTAGACAACAGAAGTGTCGTTCCATATCATAAAGCCCTTTTGAAAAGATATCAGGCTCACATTAATGTTGAGTGGTGCAATCAAGCGGCTTCCATCAAATATTTGTTTAAATATATTAACAAGGGTCCTGATTGGGCTACTGTTGCAGTTGTTCAAAACAACGGAGATGATAATGATGATGTTTCTGTTGATGAAATACAAAACTACTATGATTGTAGGTATTTGTCTGCATGTGAAGCTTCATGGCGTATATTTGCATTTGATGTTCATTACAGATATCCTTCTGTTGTAAGGCTTCCATTCCATCTTCCTGGAAAACAAAATATTGTATATGGAGCAGACGATGATATTGAAGATGTCGTCAATAAACAATCGGTTTCTTCTTCGATGTTCTTATCTTGGATGAGCTGTAATGAACATAATGCTGATGCACGAAAACTTTCTTATGTTGAGTTTCCTACAAAATTTGTATGGAAACAGGAAGATCGTTGTTGGGAGCCAAGAAAACAAGGGTTTTCTATTGGAACAATTCACACAGTCTCGCCTAATTTGGGTGAAGCATATTTCTTGAGAATTCTTTTAAATAAAGTCGAAGGGCCGAAATCATTTGAAGATATTCGCAAGGTTAATGGACAAGTCTGTCCTACTTTTAGAGATGCATGTTATGCGCTTGGACTTTTAGAAGATGATAGAGAATATATTGATGCCATCGAGGAAGCAAGTCACTCAGGATCTGGTTATTATTTACGGTTTCTATTTGCAACTATGCTAAAGTCTAATAGTTTGTCTAGACCATATTATGTCTGGGAAAATACTTGGCAATACTTATCTGATGGAATTCTCTACAATCAACGAATAAGATTAAAGACTCCAGGTATTATTATTTTTTCCATTATTTACATTACACACGTTATTTATATATTTTTCATATGAATAATTATACAATTATTTTTAAATTAACTTTACTATTGTACAGGTTTATCACTTAATGATGATCAGATTAAAAACTTGACGCTATATGAGATTGAAAAAATTCTACTCCAAAATAGTTCAAGCCTAAGAGATTTTGTTGGGATGCCTTACCCTGATCATGATTTGGTATCTTCTACGATTTGGTATCTTCTACAAACAATCGTTTAATTACTGAGGAGTTAGATTTTGATATAACGATTCTACAAAAAGAATCTCATCAGCTACTTGAGTCATTAACAATTGAACAACGCTCAATTTTTGATGAAATCATGACAGCTGTTAAACAGAAAAAAGGAGGAGTGTTTTTTGTTTATGGCTATGGAGGTACTGGTAAAACTTTCCTTTGGAAGACTTTATCTGCATCTTTAAGATCTAAAGGTGATATCGTCCTAAATGTTGCTTCAAGTGGTATTGCTTCGTTGTTACTAACAGGAGGTAGAACAACACACTCACGCTTTATAATTCCTCTAAATCTTACAGAGGATTCTTTTTGTTCTTTTGGGAAAGACAGTGATGTAGCCGAATTGTTAAAAAAAACATCATTAATTATATGGGACGAGGCACCTATGATTCATAAGCATGCATTTGAAGCCTTGGATCGTTCTATGAAAGATGTATTCACTTGTGATCTTCGTACCAACTCAAAGTTGCCGTTTGGAGGAAAAACAATTGTTTTTGGAGGAGATTTTAGACAAATTCTACCTGTTATTCCTAACGGAAGCAGGCAAGAGATTGTTAATGCTTCATTATGTTCCTCTTACATTTGGTCAAATTGCAAAGTGTTAACATTAACAAAAAACATGAGGTTAAGTGTTCTCGCATCCAATATTCAAGAAACGACAACTTTTGCAAAATGGATTTTGGATATAGGAGAAGGAAAGGTTGGTGGTTTAAATGATGGAGAGACAACTATTGATATTCCTGATGATCTTCTCATTGTTGATTCTACTGATCCTATTGGTTCATTAATTGAATTTGTCTATCCTTCTATCGTTGAAAATGCCAAGAATCCGATTTATTTTCAAGAAAGAGCAATCCTTGCACCGAAAAATGAAGTCGTTCAAGAGATTAACGAGCGTTTGTTAAAATTATTTCCAGGAGCACAACAGGAGTATTTAAGTTCAGATAGTCTTTCACATGCAGATTTTGTTCATGATAACATCGATGAAACTTTATACTCCCCTGATGTTCTAAATGGTCTTAGACCTTCAAGTATGCCAATTCATAAGTTGGTATTAAAAGTCGGTGTTCCAGTTATGTTACTAAGAAATATTGATCAAAAATCTGGATTGTGCAATGGAACAAGGCTACGGGTTATTGCATTGGGCAAACGTGTTATAGAAGCTGAGATAATATCTGGAAGTAATATCGGAAACCGTACGTTTATTCCAAGAATGTCTTTGACGCCTTCGGATAAAAGGATTCCTTTCATATTTCAAAGACGACAATTCCCATTGGCTGTATGTTTTGCGATGACAATAAATAAAAGTCAAGGACAATCATTATCGAAGGTGGGGTTGTTTTTGAGACAACCAGTATTTACTCATGGCCAGTTGTATGTTGCATTGTCGAGAGTGAAGAGTAAAGATGGATTAAAAATATTAATTTTAGATAAAGATGGTAAACTTACCAATAAGACATCTAATGTTGTATTCAAAGAAGTCTTTGGAAATTTGTAATTCATAAAAATAAGTCTCATTATTTCGATGTTTGTTTTTATTATCTTACCTACTTATTCATCATTTTGTTTTTTATATTTAGCAATTTTTATTTAATCAATGTTAAATGTTTATAACATTATTGTCATCATCATTTTATAAATACGTACGTTTTTTTATTTATTTATACTTCTAAATAGTTAATTTATTGTTTATATATTTTTTGTCTTTATGTTAAATTAATACTACAAAACATGTAATGTTTAACAAAATATATTAATTTTTTTTTAAAAAACCCGTGTATTACACGGGTTTCACACCTAGTATATATATATATATATATATATATATATATATATATATATATATATATATATATATATATTATTTATAAGAAAAAGATATTTGGTTAAGGCATATTTGACAAAAAAAAAAAAAAAAAAATTGCATGGAAGTTGTAGTTATTATTTATATATGAAAATTCGGCAAAAAGAAGTGAACTTTTTAAAACATGTAAACTTACATAAATAATATCATTTAATCTTATTTTCAAAAACATTTTTGTTTCTTCTTTACTAGGTGTGAAACTCGTGTAATACACGGGTTGATTAAAAAAAAAGATTAAACATTAAATTAAAATGTAAATAGAAAATAATTTTTAATGTACAACTTTAAATAAGAAATAAAAAAATGTATTTATTGCAATTTAATATCATATATATAATATCTAATACTTTACATATGTAAGTATATGATTTTAATTTTAAAAATTGAAACAAATCAAAAATTGATAGGTGGATAATATTTATTTCAAAAATATCACAAAATGACAAGTGTCAAAATTCATGAGATTGATATGTGGCAAAAAAAAAACTTTCATTTATTAAGAAGGATTAAGCTCAGCTCCTTCCTTACAAGTTTCAGTTTTTTTACCAATTCTTTTAACACCTTCAAGGTTTTGATCTTTAAAAAATAAATTAAATATCATTTTAATTTTTGTTACTACAAATCTTTCTGCCAAATTAAATAGTGATATGTGTAACATTTAATTCTCATTTAATGAGATATAATGATATTTTAGTATAGTAATGTAACACATGTCATCATTTAAATGGATAAAAGGATTAGTAGGAACAAAATGTAAAAATATATTTAATTTATCTTTTTAAAATAAAACTTTATTGTTTCTTTTACCAATATAAGAAAAGAG
The DNA here is from genome assembly GCF_052625555.1 of Lactuca saligna. Classification (NCBI taxonomy): domain Eukaryota; kingdom Viridiplantae; phylum Streptophyta; class Magnoliopsida; order Asterales; family Asteraceae; genus Lactuca; species Lactuca saligna. Next base: position 154,190,483 of record NC_136422.1, read on the forward strand.
GTGTGTTAGAAAAAGGAATAGGATGAAACCTAGTTTTGAGAGAGGCAAAAAATCTCTTTGTTATACTTATGAATATACCTAACATTTAATAAAAAAAATACAAAAGCGGATAACGAAGATGATAAAAAAAATGGAAATCGTATATATCATAAAATAGGTACGAAGTTCGTTATAACGACGAAAAAATTTAAAACAATTTTTTCGTTTTTCAAACATAACATATCTTATATAAATCATCTCAAAACTCAAGTGTATCAAATGTTATCACGGTAAAACATATCCCTGAATCTCAAATACAAAATCCTCTGTCAGTGTGTACAAATCATGCCGGCGTCTTCCTGTGATCCTTGCTAGTACCTGAAACACATATCACATAACACGGTAAACATAAATACTTAGTGAGTTCCCCAAAATACCACATACAACACATAAGCCACTCGAGACTATAACTCGGTATAACCCTTCGGTTAATTTGTCTCAGCGGGATCCTCCAGTCCCGTAGCTCGTTGGACCATCCGGTCCGATCTAGCTAATTGGACCCTCCAGTCCGGTCTAAATCGTTGGACCCTCCGGTCCGGTCTGATCGAGGACATCTGGCCTCATGAGTCGTTGGACCCTCTGGTCCGATCTATATAACACATAGCATACATATAACATAATGCACATAAATCTCAAACATATACACATAAGACCCTTCGGTCTGCACATAGATACCACTCTAGGTAATGTATAGTGAGAAGACTCACCTCGTATGATGTCTAGTATACTCTCGTTCTCGTTATCCCCGATCTAGCCTCCTCCTATCAAAATGATAATATCTCTAATCAATACTCTCTTTATGTTCTCATCTCTAAAGAATGGGTAGAAGACCATTCTACCCCTCCATGACCTCTCTTGAATCAGTTTGACCAAAACCCTAAGGTCACCGGAAGCCAACTCCAATCAACGGTTCAACTTTGACTTGACTCGTCGAGCGCACTCGGGTGACTCGGCGAGCCCATGCGCATCCTCTAAATCATCCTAAGGCCTCACTCGACTCGTCGAGTTAACCTTTCACTCAACAGGTTACCACTGATCACGAATCGTGGGGAAACCCGATCCAACTCGTCGAGTCCTCTTATGGACTCGACGAGTTTCTTCCATGGCAACACTCATTTGACCTTCTGAGGTCAGATCTGTTTCTCTAACTTATAGATATGGCCTTCTAGCACCCAAAAGTCACGTAAAGGTTCAATCTTTATGTCCATGCACCACACATCTAGCTCTTTTTGATGAAATAACCCTTATAATGGTGTCTTAGGCTCAATACTCTTATGTGACTGCATAAAGCTAGGTTGTTGGGACTCTCTGGACCTCTCAAGGTCCAGATCTAATGTCTATGCTTCAAAGGGACTCCACATACTCTAATACTCAACTAAAAAGGGGGCAAAGAAACCCTAGATTCATGAGATTTACTAAGCATACAAAAATAGGCATGGATTCATACCTTAAGTAGCAACCTTTAATGAAATGGTAGAAGATCTGAGCCCCTCAAGCCAGCCTAGCTTGAACCCCTCTTTCTTCCTTGCAATAATGCACTAAAGTGATGAAATTAGCTCCCTCTCTTTCTCTATGCTCTCTGGTTCGATTAGGGTCTCTCAAGGGTATGTGTAGCCGCAAATGAAGGCCATAAGGACCTTTAAATAGGGCACATGCCCAAATATTTAGGGTTTCTGTCCACAGCGCAGACTCGTCGAGTCGACTCACCGACTCATCGAGTCCATTCATTAATCCGAGTCATCAGTCGCGATCCTCCTGGACGAGTTTAGGCGCGTCGAGTCCCCCTTCTTAACTCAAATTGTGATACCTAAAAATCTGGATGTTACATTCGTGAAGATAGTCTATACGAATTAGCAAAATAGCTTTTCTTAACACAAAATATTTCATGATATATTTGAAAATTGCATTAAATTTGCAAAGGAAAATATCATTTCAACCCAACAAACTTATCTCATTTGTTTAAAAAGGTCACCCATTTTTTTTGTACATAAAAGAAACAAGTTTAGTTGGCCAGTTAAAAAAGTCATTTAACCTTTTACATTAGGTAAAAGAAAAATGTATTACAAATCTTGGTGATATGGACTTCCACGAAGGAGAATGTTTGACATAGTTGGACGGACACGTAGGCGAACAATACCACCCTTAGGGACCAAGTTTGTTTACTTGGCTTGTTGTCCCCTATAAGAAGTGGGCAAACCCTTATTAGGATAAATCGATGCCGGTCGTTACCCTTTTAAAGCAACAATTGTGTGCCCATTCTTCGTCAATCTTTAAATCTCTCAAGAAATCGATAATGGCTTCGTACGGTAGTTTCTCATATGGTGGTTTCCACGCATCCGACTTGGATATCCCAACCGATAACGAGTTGCTTGCTATAGAATTGCAAGTTGAAGTGGAAAATTGAGAAACAACATGAATAAGGAGCTCATGGAAGTTAGAGAGCAGTTGGAGCTAATGCAAAAGAAGTTTAATGTTAGTTTGTGGAATGTGATTCTCGGGGTGGGTGCTTGTGTAAGTTGGATAACTCGATCATGGAAATAGTGTGGGTTTGTTGTCTACCAAAATCATTTTTGTGGATGTCGTATTAGGACTAGTGTTTGTTGGGTTTTGTTAATTTCTTTGATAACTGTTATTTAGGGTTTAATGTGGATTTTGGGGGTTTGCTAGTGTTAGTTTGGGTTTTTTGTGGATTTTGTGTAACGACCCAATTTTCAAGTCTAAAAAAATCGTTTTTATTAACTGACTCATAAAAACATTCATAAGAAAATAATGTGAAATCACATCATCTCATAAAACATTGTATCATGTTTGAAAACCCAAGTCATAAAATTTGTAACAAGTCAGAGTACAATCCCATAATATCCATAGTACGGAAAACAAAGAGTGTGTGTATGATGTGCCGCTACCGTGCCAACTCCTTCCCCTTATCTAAAGAGGTATCTAAAACCAAAACTGTAAACTATAAGCACAAAGCTTAGTGAAATCCCCATCGTACCACATACCATACAATCACATAGCATACATATTTTTGGGCAATTCTGGGGTACCTGACCTACCCGGTACGTCCATTCTGGGGTGTCGACCTACCCGTACGACCATTCTAGGGTGCCGACCTACCCTTGCGGCCGTTCTTGGGTGACGTCCCACCCTTGCAGCCATTCTAGGGTGCCGTCCTACCCGTGTCAAGCCATTCTGGGGTGTTGACCTACCCATCGGTCCTAACAACCGACCCTCGGGGACTATTCCACCCCCTACTGCTATTATCACATATATCATAACATAAACATACTATCAGACATATCTGGGGTGTCCGAACTACCCTTCGGTCCTAACAACCGAACTTGGGGACTATTCCCTTCCTACTACCACTATCATATATAACATATCATGCCATCATATAAACATATCATTACATACTGTTAGACATATCTGGGGTGTCTGACCTACCCTTCGGTCCTGACAAACGAACTTTACTACTATCACATATAACATATCGTGCCAGCATATAACATATCAGGGTAGTAGCAAACCTAGATGATATCACAAAGACAATCATCTAATCATACAACTCCTACTGGTGGGCCGGTATTGTGGCCGTAGACCCACCGCTACTTGAAGGTAACTCACCTCGTATGAGTATCTGCTGATAATCTGTGCAGGAAACCTCTGTCTGCTGCTGCTCCGGTAATCCTCCGACTATAATCCCCACAAAACACTCAGTCAGAATCTGATATCTACTCTTAGGGCAAAACAACTATTTTACCCCCAATCAAGTCCAAGTCAAAGTCAACTTCCAGTTGACCGGACTCGCCGAGTTGGGCCATCAACTCGTTGAGTCCCTAACCCTTTACCCGTCCTTATCTACAACTCGACTCCTTGAGTTTGGCAACGACTCAATGAGTTCCTCCTCTATATGAATATCAAATGAACCTTCATCCGACTCGCCGAGTTGTATGAACAACTTGTCGAGTTCACCTTCATCTGATGAACAAGTTCTGACCTTGACTCGCCGAGTTGTATGAACAACTCATCGAGTTCATCTCTAATCATAAGGACATGGCCTTGGAATCGCCAAGTCTGTTCTAGCACTCGTCGAGTTCCATGAACTCCAGGTCTAAGGCTAAGTCCAAAATGTTGGGTCACTCCTTCGGACCTTTTACAACCCTTCTAACACCCAACTGAGTTCTTTTGACCCTCAACAGATAAGGGACTATATGCCTTGGACTCGTCGAGTCCCAAGAACGGACTCGCCGAGTCGATAACGTCCATGACCTATTTCCTCGATTTCTGATGTACAACCTTTGACCAAAAGATAGATCCAATCCCCTAAGCTCGATCTAGCACGTAAAGTTTCGAACTTTACGTGCATGCATGGGACTTTTGAGTCCAAAAGGCTCTAAAATGGATCTTGTGTTGCATGGGACCTTCCTTGGGTGCAAAAGCAACCCAAATATGCCTTGTGACTCCTCCCAAGACTTAGATCGGAAGTCTTGACACCCAACCATGTTTGTAATCATGGTTGACCACCTCATATGGCCTAAAAAGCCCTAAATCTTCCCCCAAAAGGGATCTAACAAACAAGCAAGCAAGGTACAGACTTTATACCTTTCAAGTACTGCAAATGATGAACCAAACTCGAATTCTTCAATCTCCTCTTTATCCTTATATGCTCTTCCTTCTTCCTTGAGGTTAAAACCCACAAAAATCACTCAAAAGCCTTAGATCTTGCACCAAAACACTTAGGGTTTACTATGAAGGGTTTTTGGGAGCAATAGGGATGAGTGATGGCTGAAAGAGATGATTAAATAGGGTGCAAACCCTCAGATTAGGGTTTTTGTCCAATCAGAGCCTACTCGTCGAGTCCGGGACCCGACTCGACAAGTCCATCACTTAAATCCCGCATCCCATCCCGCTTCTACTCGACGAGTTGGTCCTTCAACTCGCCGAGTCCCAGGCCAAAAATACAAAATACTTAAATAAAAATGCATACCAAGAACCAGGTGTTACATTTTGTGGGATAGGCCATGTATAAGGGTGTTTTGGGGGTATCGATTACCCCAATTATTCTAACCAAAAGTGTTTGTTGTAATGTTAATGTTCCTGGCTATTGATGACATGTTTCGTAAAAGTAATTATGGTTTGGTTGTTTGATTTTGTACGTGTTAATGTTTTGAAAGTATTGTATTTGATTTGAGAAACATAATGTCTTTAACTAAATGTATGAAGTGCAATGCCATATTAGGAAATGAACCAAATGAACTAAAATACATTTCCATTTTGGGTCTCAATGTAGATTGCAATATTGGATATCAAGGTACATTTACATTTTGCCATATTGGATAATAAAGTATATTGCCTTATTGGGTAACAAAGTACATTAATATTTTAGGTAACAAAGTAGATTGACATATATTATATCAAAGTACAATGTGCACACTTACCACAAACCAACGTTGGTATTTTGTCTCATAACCACAAGACAAAACAGCACAAATGGTCCCTGTGGTTAGCTCAAAATTGCCACTTTGGTCCAAAAAAGTTTGGACTTGCACCAGAGGTCCAAACTTTTCATTTTGTTGCAAGTTTGGTCAAATTTGCTTTGAACTTTTTTATTATGATGATTTTGCCCTCGCTTTTTTTCTTTTCTAGTTTTTTTTTTAAATATTTTTATGATTTATATATATATATATATATATATATATATATATATATATATGTATATATATTACCCCTACCCTACCCCCTCTCTCTCTTTCTTACAATGCATAAGACCACCAACACCGCCCACCACCACTGCCAACACTAACACCGACCACCACCACCGCTGACACTGATGCTTCCTTTGTAACCTTAAACACCACACATATAAAACTTTCTTTCTCTAGATGAACAAACACACGAAAATTAGAAATCTAACATACAAGAACACATTAAAAACCCATAAATGATCAGACACAGATGAAATGATTAAACACAAATGATTAAACACATATGATATCAAACACATACATATATTCAAGAAGATATGATATAAAAAACTAAAAATCTGATATATAAGACCGAACACATAAATTTGATTCAATACATAACACTCGTCGGAGCAACATTATCTTTAAGTCATCTGTTGATCAAAGAAAAAAAATCAAGGGTTTCCAAATCTTCACGTCTGTGGATCGAAGCAAAAATGAGGGTGGAAATAGATCTGAAAAGCCGGGGTTTTGAAAAATTAGAAGGGTGGCGGCGTTAGGGTTTTTAGAAATGACGACACCTCGCCGGAGAAGGAGAGGGACGGACGGCTGAGACCCTAAACAGCATCGGATATCTCACCTGTTCAAATCCAAAAAAACGGCGGAAACCGAACCCTATGACGTTGCTCAAACCCTTGTGTCGTCCGAACACGAGCCTTCATTGGCGTCGCCGCCTCTACAAATCCTAGATATCTTGCCAAATTTGTTCGTCTCCATGCTTGTTGTATCGTCAGCATCGTCGAGAAGTGGCAATTTTCTAAGTGTAGATGTCGTCGGAAAACAAATAAATCTCATTGGTCTCGATGATGGCGGATTTGTGGTTCATCGGACTTAGCAGATTTGAGGGAAACGAGTGTTTGAAGAAGAAATGAAGAACATGAGAGAGAGAGAGAGAGAGGTTAGGGGTATTTTATTTTTGTTTTTTCGTAATTGTTTTTAAATTGTTGTAATAAAAGAAAAATATAAAATAAAATAATAAGGGGCAAAATCATCATTATAAAATAGTTCAAAGCAAATTGGACCAAACTTGCAACAAAATGAAAAGTTTGGACCTTTTGTGCTAGTCCAAACTTTTTTGGACCAAAGTGACAATTTTGAGCTAACCATAGGGACCATTTATGCAGTTTAGTCTAACCACAAACAAGCATAATATCAAAGTCTTTACCAAATTAAAACACACAAACATACAAGTCCATAACTATCAAACATTCATACTCTCACATTCCCTCAAAATATCAAATATAATCAAAGTGCATTGGTTTTGATGAGTTATCACCTTCATTGTCTTTACCTTGAACCTTCTTTTCCAACTACATCTTAATTATCCTTTCTGTTTTTTTCGTTGATCATGCTTACATTTGTCTTTACCCTTCCGTTTTTCTATTTCAGTCACATCTGCTTGTTGCCCATCTGTATTGCGCCTAATCTTTGGGTTTTTTGTTACTTTTAATTTAAGGGGCTTTTCCACTTCTTGACAAGTTGATTTGTTATGCCTAATCTTTTTTCAAGAAAGCACAAACAATTTTCCCCGTGCTTTTGATACCTTGTGTGATGTACTCCTCTCAGAACTGTCCATCTTCCTATTTATGGTAAGTTACCCTCAAATTCTCCTTTTCAATGGTGGCAATGGTGGTATATAGTTTGTAGGAAGCCACATTGCACTTCCATTCGTACAAGTTATTGGGTATTTGTAAGTGTTCATATAAAATGTTACACGAAATAATGGATCAACAAATTCCTCTACATTCCTGTTTAAATAAGAAATGTTTGCAACTGAGTGAACACAACCATAGCCATTCAACTACTACATCCTGCATGTGCAATTTTTTTTTTGTCCAAGTCAACAAAATATGAATATGCTAAATTTCTTCACTCAAATATATTAAGTTCACTAGGTAACAATTGCCAATACCTAAACAATGAAATAAACCACTAGTAACTAATAGTAAAATCACTCAGTGATTATATACATTATTAGGAATAATTACCTTTTTTGGATTTTCAATTCATTAATGTTCAGTCTTATAGTTGGACAAACTTGCAAACGATCCCATTGACTCCCTTTAAAATTCAAGTTACACATCATCTACATAACATACAATCTTATATTATCCAACATAATTATTATGGGCTTCTTCCTTGCATCCAAAAGAACATTGTTGAAGCTTTCAGATAAACCATTCTCCACTGGATCACAATCCCTTCATGGTAGAAAAAAAGTTCTTGATCATGATTTGGTTCCTGAACATATGTTGCACGAATGAACATTTGAATCTCTTTTATTGCAACATTGAAAAGAGGTTCAGTGGATGTTTTACTTGTTTTCCAAAACATTGACTAATATGCAGCTTCAGGAAATCTATTTTTGGAGTTTGATAGAACATGCCTAGTACATTGTCTGTGTTCGATAATGCTGCTTTAAACCACTGATACTCTACTTCATTACTTTATGTACAAAAAAATTGGATGGCTTTTAAAACAAATGAGATAAGTTCATTGTGTTAAAATAATATTTTTCCATTCGCAAAATACATAAATTCAAATCATTAGAAATATTATCATTGTATAATAACTTAACATGTTTTTCTTGAATTTTCTGCAAAATAAAATGGATAAAAAAAACTAGTCAACCAGTAATACCAACAAACTATATTCTCAAAGAATATACACAAAACGTTCCGTTTTGAACAGAAAGTTTTGTTTGGCACTACAAGCTTCTAACATTTAGTTTAAACAAAACGCTCAAAATCCAAATGGTACCTTAGAGATGAGCAGTTTTCCCAAATCCCGATCCCATACCGTACCGGAAGCGGTATCGAACCGTACCGAATTTAAAAATATAGGACGATACTTGGTACTCCAAAATACATAAAATTGGGGATTCGGTACCGCCGATACCGGTACTAGTACCAAAAACCAGTACCAGTACCGGTGATTTTAATTCGGTTCGGTACTCGGGATTAACTTTTGATCGAATTCGGTTTTCGGGAAATTGGGAACGGTACGGGTCGGTACCGGTTCCGTCCCACGCTCATCTCTATGGTACTTCATGTAGCGTTTAACAAAACTTTAAAAGCTACAAACTATCTGTTACCCGCCAATTTTGCTGAACACGTCCATAGCGTTTAATAAAACGTTATAAGCTACAAGCTTCCCGCTACCTGCTATCAGCTAATTTTATCAAACACGTCCTAATTAACCAAAGAAACTAATTACACTAAACTAAAAACATTTCAAAATGATAAACTCGTAATGTACATTTGAGGTGCACAATTGTAAGCGTTTTTTTTATAACCAACCAAAAATAACCGGACCGGTTTTTCTAACCGAACCAGCGCCTTAATATAAGTTTAAAAAAAAAACAAACCAATATTTTATTATTTTTTAAGAAAACCAAACCAGCCTTAATATAAGTTTAAAAAAAAAACAAACCAATATTTTATTATTTTTTAAGAAAACCAAACCAAACCGGCTTTTAAACCGGAAAAAAAACAATTTTTTAACAAATTTTATTTCTAAAAAAACCGAACCGATTATAACCGAAACCGATATTTGTGCAGCTTTAATGTATATCCCCACAAGTATAGGATATATCTTAGAAATGAATACTCTATAAATATCATTGAAATAATCAAATATATATCATTATATAAATTTGATCAGCCATAATATGATCATGCACATCCTTAACAATGAGATTATCAACTCTACCCATTATATAATCACCAGAAACAACGAAAATTTTAAAAGAAAGTTTTAAATTTATACACAATGCATAAAGAGCTTTTTTTTTTTTTTTTTTTTTAAACCATAGAGTTTTCAACAAATTATAAAGTATAAACAAGTGATGTTTTTTTGCAAATACTTCAATTCCTAAAGATTGAAAGATATAAACTTCCTCATTTGTACACCTTGTATTAAGTTATTGTGACATCACCAAACTTTTTATCAAAATGTTAACTTGATGTAGCATAAGATACACATTCAAAAATCAGCATAAATCCTAACTAAAACCAACGATTGAAAGGGGGTATCGAGTCGCCACTCCTTTTGTTTTTTGGTAAGTGGTCTTCCTTTTCCTGCCTTTTCTCGATTAACCTTAACATCTGCTAAACCCCAAATACAACGCTTTGTTTCCAAGTCGAAAGATTCAAGCCTCAAAACACCATCACGTTCCTCATCATCACCTTCAATTGTGTATCTCACATACATGGAACGATCTTTAAACCTCTCAAGATCTTGAGGAACCCTAACCACCCTCTCAAGTCCAGGTGAAGATACCTACCAAACAAACATCATGATGGAGCCCACCCCACAATTTTAGGTGGGGCAAGTCCCATTGACATCAGTATCAGTCTCAATCCAACACAATCCAAAGGTAGTAGACTAGCAGGACAGTATAACATGTTTTGTTCTGTCATATCTTGTGTAACATATGGGGCCTTATACTAGTAATCTACAATTGTCTTCAAATCAAGTGAGCGGGACCCAAAATCATATAAGCTTCCTTTTTAGAATTTCTTTTTCTTTGCTATAAGAAATTCCAAGAAACCCATTTATGAAAATGGGTCAAATGCATAAACTTTAAAAATTATGAAAAAATATTGACGGGTCAAACGCTCTAGTGTTTACAACCTCTTGATTATAAAAAAACAGGATCATTATTTTAAATGAAAGAAATAGCAATGAATTTTTATTGATCTGTTTAGTATAGGATCCAACTTTCATTGCTTCCTATTACAACACTTGTACTTTGAAAAATCTACCAATTTATAGGAATTTCATCCAAATACAAAGCAATTTTCACTGCTATAATTAGGTAGATTTTTTCAAAGTACAATAACTTAATCAGAAAAAAAAAAAAAAAATTAAATTACAATGTTGTAATAGAGAGAACTGAAAGTACCTCGATTGATATATCAGGAATAGATCCATCAGCCTCAGCCTCATTTAATCGTTCTCTGTAAGCTTTTGCAAAAGCTTCAATGTCTTCCATGGTGGGAGAACCCGATCTGCAAAACAAAACATCTATAATTTCTTAGAAATTAAGTCATAAAATAGCAATCTACTTTTTTATTTGTCTTTCTTAGGTCATTAATCATTAATATTAGTTTCATACATAGACAATCATTTGGTGTAAAAAACAATTCACCTTTATTGAATCATTTCATCCGTATTTTGGTTTAATACAATATTACTAAACCATCAACAAAATACAACAATCATCAATAATATGTTTTTTCAAATGGTTTAGTATTGTTGTATTTTGTTAATTTTAAACTAATATAAACATAAATGCTTACTTGTTTGTAAGCCTTTCAATGCGCACTCGAATGGCAGAATTTTGTAAAGTTTTGAAAGCATATATTCCCAATTCTCCATCAAAAGACATGGAAACTTGTTCAGCCATTTCCAACACTTGTTTGTCCCATTTAGTCCCAGCAAGTGAAATTCCACCTCCTCCACCTCCATCTCCAGCCTTCATAATTTTTTAATAAAAGTTAAAGCTTAGTGTTAGATCTACAATATGAATGATTTGTTAATAAATTGTGTGAGTTTGTTTTAAATACTTAGCGAATCAGCAACTTACTTTTGTTTCCGCATCTTCTATCGCGTACTCATCTTCAATATCATAATCATCATCGAATTCTTCTAAATTGCATGATTATATGAGAAAAGAAAGAACTCTTGAGATCAACATAATATAAACATCCCCGAGTCACACTAATGGGCACATATAGAACCCTAATTACCAAAATCTGTTCACTAACAACCAAAGAAAAAAAAACCCAAAACAGAAATCTGAAATGAACAACATATTTTGAATAAGCATAGAAATTTACACATCGAAAACCTTGCCATGGAAGCCATGACAAGTTCTTTTATTGCAAAATCAGCAAACGCATTCAGTTTTAGTTCCAAATTCGTTGGAAAAAAATTGGGACTTTTCGTGTTTCTGCAATAGCAAAATAGTGAAGAGAAAGGTACCATCGTCATCAAATTCTTCAAAGTCATCATCCTCTGACACTTCTTCAACAATGGAAGGACTGAGAACTGGTTCTGAAGAGGGGGTTTTCTTTTTGGCGGTTACAACACAGCGAGGAGTTCTGTTCGCGATAAGATTTATAAGGGATGATGATAGTAATGGGCATGAATCACAAAATGGGGTTTTGGGGAAGTTGATGAATTGAGGGTAGAAAGGATTTCGTGGTGCTAATGAATAAGAATGAGGAGCAACTAGTAAGCTGGTGTGATTGTTAGAGATGGAACCCATTTTTCAGCGTTCGTTTGTAGTTTGGTGTATCGGGTTCTTGTACAGCTTTTTGAACTTGGTGACGATGGTTGGTCCATTGGACCTCATAACATGTACTAACGGATAAATGGATACACATTTGAAGTTAGTTTGAGATACCCATCTTAGTCCAACAAAATGACATAAAAAACCATAGAAGATTGATTTTTTTTTTTTTTTCTATTTTTTTTGGTTGTAATTAATGTAAGGTACATTTGATAAAAATTAAAAAAAATGTATAAATTGGTTTAAATGCTAGTCTTACATCCTTATCATATTATATTCTGACCATCAGTATGTTTGGTATCATATTCTTTTTTGCTGCATATCTAAGTTACTTTTAAAGTTTCAACGTATTTATGCTCTAGTCCAATATTTGATGTATATATATTTATTTTATTTTAAGACATGTATATATCGAAGTGTTTAGTTTTTTTTTTTATCGATACTTGTTTTCACATGTATGACTTTTAGATGTCTCACATTGATCATTGATCTTAATTTAAGTTAGAAGCTTAGGTTGGTCGTTTTCATCATACGCCTACAGATATATCTAAATGCAAAATTGTTATTATTATTATTATTTTTTTGAAGTATATGAAAATACATTTTCTTATAGAAGTGCGACAAATAATGATTAATATATATATATATATATATATATATATATATATATATATATATATATATATATATATATATATATATATATATATATATTAGTTATTTTCATCAAAAATTCAAAACTGAAACTTGCAAACCCTGGGGACTGGTAATTGATATCGGGAAGTAGATGAAGGACCAGTTTGCAATCCACTTCAACCCTAAACCCTTGTTTTTATGTGTCTGTGGTTTAATTCTCACTTAACGCGACCTTGGCTTTCTGCTTCCTCCGATTTCCGAAACATTTGCCGACGCCACGGGTAAGCCGCTTTCGGTGTTCTTCATTCTTATTAGTTTAATGTTTCTTTAGTCTGCATGTATGCCATCTCTTTGATGTCGATCGTATTGGCGTGCTCCACAAATAAAAATAGCTCAGAAATTTAATAAAAACTTAATCTTTTCTATTTTACAGTTCAAATCGTTCATGCAGTAATGGCTGCATCATTGGAGATTACAAAATCTGAGTTCTTACAAGTATGTATTATGTTTCGCTTGCTATTGTATTGATTTTTTTTTTTGAAATTTATTATTTCGGCTGATGGTAATCTGTATAAATTTGTATAATTTACTTATGTAATTTTATTTATATAATTTCAGGGCTCAAGAAATCGCAACTTTTTCTTGCCAAAACCTTTACCAAAGAGCAGAAGTTCCCATTTGCTCTTTGGTTTATCTAAACACAAAAGAAACAATTTGGTGAGAATATGCAACCAAGGTGTTCGACGAAATTCCTCTAAGAAAGTCAGGGCTGTTGCATCGGTAGATGTACAAGATTTGGGCAGTGTTGACAAGTTAGGAACCGAAAAAGTGATTCACTTCTTTAGAACTCCTCTAATTCAAGATACAGCAAACGAAGAGTTGCTAAAGTCGATTCAGACCAAGATCTCGAATCAAATTGTGGGTCTGAAAACAGAACAGTGTTTCAACATTGGGGTCGATGGGAGTTTGTCATCTGAGAAGCTTTCAGTACTTCAATGGCTTCTAAGAGAGACCTATGAGCCAGATAATTTAGGGAATGAAAGCTTTTTCTCAGAAGAGAAAAAAGAAGGGCTCAACAGTGTGGTAGTTGAAGTCGGACCAAGGCTGTCTTTCACTACTGCATGGTCTGCAAATGCTGTGTCTATATGCCAAGCTTGTGGACTTTCAGAAGTCAGTAGATTGGAAAGATCAAGGCGATATATTTTATATGTTAAAGCAGGAAGCGTTCTTCTAGACACTCAAATCGAAGAGTTTGCAGCAATGGTGCATGATAGAATGACTGAATGCGTGTATCCCAAAAAACTCATTTCCTTCAAAACAAGTCTAGTTCCTGAAGAGGTTTATACTATTCCTGTTATGGAAAAGGGGAGAAAAGCATTGGAAGAGATAAACCAACAAATGGGATTGGCTTTTGATGAACAAGATCTACAATACTACACTAAACTTTTCAAAGATGATATTAAACGGGACCCAACAAACGTTGAGCTTTTTGACATTGCACAATCAAACAGTGAACACAGTCGCCACTGGTTCTTCACAGGAAAGATTGTGGTAGATGGTCAACCCATGGATCGAACTCTAATGCAGATTGTAAAGAACACATTAAAGGCGAATCCCAACAATTCTGTGATTGGATTCAAGGATAATTCAAGTGCAATCAAAGGGTTTTTAGCAAACCAATTGCGACCCACAAAACCAGGATCCACATCTCCATTGAGCCTTTCTACACGCGATCTTGACATTCTGTTCACAGCCGAAACCCATAATTTCCCGTGTGCAGTTGCACCATACCCCGGTGCGGAAACCGGTGCAGGAGGGCGAATTAGGGATACACACGCAACAGGAAGAGGGTCGTTTGTTGTTGCATCCACAGCTGGCTATTGTGTTGGGAATTTAAACATTGAAGGTTCATATGCTCCATGGGAAGACACATCATTTGAATATCCATCCAACCTGGCTTCACCTCTACAGATTCTTATAGATGCCAGCAATGGAGCATCCGATTACGGGAACAAATTCGGGGAGCCTTTGATTCAAGGGTACACGAGAACCTTCGGAATGAGACTCCCGAGTGGGGAAAGACGGGAATGGCTGAAGCCGATCATGTTCAGCGCCGGAATCGGACAAATCGATCACACCCACATCACGAAAGGCGAACCCGACATCGGAATGCTGGTTGTGAAAATCGGTGGGCCCGCTTACCGGATCGGAATGGGAGGTGGTGCAGCATCGAGCATGGTGAGTGGACAGAACGATGCTGAGTTGGACTTTAACGCGGTCCAGCGTGGCGATGCTGAGATGGCGCAGAAACTTTACCGGGTTGTTCGCGCGTGTATCGAAATGGGTGAAGATAATCCGATTGTAAGCATACACGATCAAGGAGCAGGTGGGAATTGTAATGTAGTTAAAGAAATCATCTACCCAGAAGGTGGAACAATCGATATTAGAGCTGTTGTAGTTGGGGACCACACCATGTCTGTTTTGGAAATATGGGGAGCTGAATATCAAGAACAGGATGCGATTTTAGTAAACCCTAAAAGCCGTGAACTTTTGGAATCTTTATGTAAAAGAGAACGCGTGTCAATGGCTGTAATCGGGAGTATAAACGGCGAAGGGCATATTCGTCTAATCGACAGTCACGCGATTGAAAAAAGCAAGTCAAACGGTCTTCCACCACCTTTGCCAGCTGTCGATCTCGAACTTGAAAAAGTCCTCGGAGACATGCCACAAAAGACGTTTGAATTCCACCGAGTGAAAGATTTACGAGAGCCTCTCGAAATAGCTCCCGGGATTACATTAATGGATTCATTGAAACGCGTGTTACGCCTTCCATCAATCTGTTCGAAGCGATTCCTGACAACGAAAGTGGACCGGTGTGTAACGGGCCTCGTGGCCCAGCAGCAAACGGTGGGCCCGTTGCAGATCACGCTTGCTGACGTGGCGGTGATCGCGCAGACGTATACGGATTACACAGGTGGTGCGTGTGCGATCGGGGAGCAGCCGGTGAAAGGGTTGTTGGATGCGAAGGCAATGGCGCGTTTGGCTGTGGGTGAAGCGCTTACGAATCTTGTTTGGGCGAAGATTACGGGGTTGAGTGATGTGAAGGCGAGTGGGAATTGGATGTATGCTGCTAAACTTGATGGGGAAGGAGCTGCAATGTATGATGCTGCTGTTGCTTTGGAGGAGGCTATGATTGAGCTTGGGATTGCCATTGATGGTGGGAAAGATAGTCTTTCAATGGCAGCTCATGCAAATGGTGAAGTCGTGAAAGCTCCTGGGAATCTTGTGATTAGTGCTTATGCTACGTGTCCTGATATTACAAAGACTGTGACTCCTGATTTGAAGCTTAAAGATGAAGGTGTTCTTGTTCATATTGATTTGGCAAAAGGGAAACGAAGGTTAGGTGGATCTGCTCTTGCTCAGGTACTTTTCTACTTTTCTACTTTTCTGTTTTTCACTTTGGATTTCAGGTTTTGACTTTTGACAATTTGACTAATGTGCAGGTGTTTGACCAAATTGGGGATGAATGTCCTGATCTTGATGATGTTCCTTACCTGAAAACCGTGTTTGAGGTTGTTCAAGAGCTTATCTCCGGCGATCTGATCTCCTCCGGTCATGATATCAGTGATGGTGGCCTTATCATCACCGCCTTGGAGATGGCTTTCGCCGGAAACTGTGGTGTTCAGATCAATCTAAATTCGAATGGTAAAAGCATCTTTGAAACCCTATTCTCGGAAGAACTCGGTCTCATTCTCGAAATCAGCAAATCAAATCTCGATAATGTCACAAAAATTCTCCTAAACCATGGCGTTAATGGAGAGATCATAGGAGAAGTAACTTCTGATCCAAAAATTAGGTTAAAAGTCGACGGGTTGACCCATTTGGATGAAAAAACCGTGGACCTTCGTGACATTTGGGAAGAAACGAGCTTCCACCTCGAAAAATACCAAAGACTGGCGGCTTCGGTGGCGGCGGAAAAGGATGGGTTAAAACACCGCCACGAACCCGCCTGGCGGCTGTCGTTTACTCCGGTGAACACCAATCAGAAATACATGACGGCGGCGGTGAAACCGAAAGTGGCGGTGATTCGGGAGGAGGGCAGCAACGGTGACCGGGAAATGTCCGCCGCGTTCTTCGCTTCTGGGTTCGAACCGTGGGATGTGACAATGTCGGATCTTTTAAACGGGTCGATTTCATTGGATGATTTTAAAGGGATTGTTTTCGTGGGCGGGTTTAGTTACGCGGATGTTTTGGATTCCGCTAAAGGTTGGGCCGGGTCGATCCGGTTCAACCCGTCCGTTTTGAAACAGTTTCGGGATTTTTACAATCGGAAAGACACTTTTAGCCTTGGGGTATGCAACGGGTGCCAGCTCATGGCTTTGTTAGGGTGGGTCCCGGGACCCGGGGTGGCGACAGGCGACCCGGTGCAACCGCGGTTCGTGCATAACGAGTCGGGTCGGTTCGAGTGTCGGTTTGCAAGTGTGATGATTAAGGAGTCTCCAGCGATCATGTTGAAGGGGATGGCGGGGAGTACGGTGGGGGTGTGGGCGGCTCATGGTGAAGGGAAGGCGTATTTTCCGGAGAAGGGTGTTTTTGACCGGATTTTGGAGGCGGATTTGGCTCCGGTGAGGTATTGTGATGATGATGGGGAGGTGACGGAGGAGTATCCGTTTAATTTGAATGGGTCTCCGGTGGGTGTGGCGGCGATTTGTTCACCGGATGGGCGGCACTTGGCGATGATGCCGCATCCCGAGCGGTGTTTTCTGATGTGGCAGTTCCCGTGGTACCCCAAGGAGTGGGATGTGGAGAAGAAAGGACCGAGTCCGTGGTTGAAGATGTTCCAAAATGCTAGAGAATGGTGTTCTCGAGAGGAGTAAATTTGTATTTGTTTTTTTTTTATTTTTTTATTTTGAGCTTGTTTCTTTTTTGTTTGTTGAGAATGATGCAAAATGGTGTTGTTTGCTTTGAACATATGCTGTTTAAGATCTCAGTTTTCAGAGCTTTATGTTCTGTTGGTAATTTGTAACGTGCTATTTTAGTTGTTAAATAAGCGCGGCTTATATTGCCATGTCATCATTTTTGTGCCATGTACGCATAATGTTTGCTTGATTTTAGATATAAGAAGCACATAATATTTATATAAACTTAACTCAAAACTATAATAGTTTTCATCTAGTTTTATCAAACAATTAGATACACATTTTCACTCAAGATTTAAAGAGGCAGAGAGCCCATCTTCCGCAACTTACAGTATTTTTTTTTTCAAACATTCAAGGATTCATTATAAAATGTTCTTTTAGACCAATCAAAATTTGAACGTGACTATATATCTTATTCTAGTTATCTAATATCTAGTATTTGCTTTTGAAACATATATCTGAAACACTTCCTAAAAACAAAACGAAAACCAAATCAGGTTGATAAAACCGAAAGCTTTGAAGGATTTGGTCAAGAAGTACAAGAAATGCAGTAATAAAATTAAGTTCTTCACAGAAAACCTGAAAGTTTGACTATTTTAGTTTTGTGATCAGAAACAATATCAGAGAAACCAAATGGATTTTGGTACTTTATTTATCTTCATAATTAAATGTCCTGCCATAAAATTAAGTTCTTTACTTTTTGAGCTTATAATGGGGCCATGCATAGGTGCTAAACCAAAATCGATTAAGCTTCACAGAAAAAAAAGTTAAGAGTTGGGAGTTGGGACTTAAAACTTTTTTACATTTTTAAATATAAAAAAAATCAATATTAAATTAGTTAAATCTTAATTACAAAATATAAAAGTGTATATAACCTTGTAAATTGAGCCAACCATTAGTATCTAACCTCCTTGATTCACATTTCATCAATACACTAACTTGAGAAGTACAAGAAAGGAACTCATGTTGTTTGAAGTAAAAAAGGTGTTACAGATCATCTGGTTTTTATTAGTGCTAAATGTTAAAATCTGAAAACATGTTTGAATGGTAAAAGCAATATGTGAACTGTGAAGTCTAAATTCAAAACCATTTAGATGCCTTGACAAGTGATATGAATAAAATGACTTGATTAATCTTTCACTAAATATCTCATTCCAGTTAAGATATCCAGTAATTGCTTTCAAAATCCATATATGAACACTTCCTAAAAGACAGATCAAAAACCAAATCAAAGAAAGTGAAGAGGGAAAGAAGAGAAAAGTGGAAAGAAGGGTTTGAATTTTGAAAGAGATGGATGCAGGTTTGAGGGTCATCCCACATCGGCTGCTGGAATAAAAGAGAAAGTGTGAGAGTCATTACTTAAACCAATTAGCTGGGAAATGAAAAAGCACGCAGCCATGTGGTAAGCACAAAGCGAACTATTCTTTCGCCTTTTACTAAAGAATACCGTGTGCTTGCCATACACAGTGGCATACGCCTATTTTTGGAGAGTCCTTTCATTTATTGGTGGGCTCCAACCAATTTTTAGTGTTCAAATCTTCAAAAACTTATTTAATTGAAGGGCTACAACCAATTTTCAGTGTTTAAAACTTCAATTGTTTTTGTGTATCATTAACTAGTCATGACTTAATAATTTGGCAATTAAATAAAGTCTTGTAAAATTGTGGTCAAAACTCATAAACTCAAGAAATGCAGCAAGAATCAAAATAAAAAACCTGAATATAGGTAGTAGAGTTCAGGATCATCTCGTTTCTTACTTCATTAATCTTGATAATATTGATTCTTCTGCCATAAAATTTCTTGACTTTTTGAGCTTATAATGAGGTGATACATAGCTAATCGGCTAAACCCAAATCAACTAAGCTTCTTTTGCCAAACCAAAAACTGACCTGGTCAATAGTTTCTTAGGTAAAACCAAACATCGCCTGAATAAAATTCATACAAAAAAGTTAAAGAGTTAGGACTTATACATTCTTTAAACGTTTAAGCATACAAGTGTATATAAACCTTGTTTATATTTCTAATACAATTGTATATAAGTTAGTAGAACTTAGGAAAACATTAGTGTTTCTGGAACTCAAAACACATTTTGTGCCCACGCAACTCACTAATGTATGAACTGATAATTATCAAACCTCCTTGATTTAATTTACAATATGAAAATGTACAATTTACCAATACATTAATACTTACCAAGTACAAGAAAGGAACTCATGTTGTTTGAAATAAACGTCAAAAAGATCACGAATCATCTTGTTTTGAATAGTATTAAATGTTGAAATCTGAAAAACTGTTTGAAGAGTAATAGCAATGTGTGAAGTCTAAACTCAAAACCATTCTACTCCATTCTAACAATACCTTTGTCCAAAAGTAAAACAAACTTTTACCTATTTATATCCACTTCATTTACCATAATATGAAGCTTTGACTTCCTGAGATTGATGTTTTTCTTCACGAAAATGTTGTTTTTTTGGTCAACTAAAATTAATCTTTCACAAAATATCTAATTTCAGTTATAATATCTAGTAATTTCTATCAAAACCCATATACATGAACAGTGAACACCTCATAAAAATTAAAACAGATCAAAAACCAAATCAAAATAAGTGAAGGGGAAAAAAAAGAGAAAAGTGGGAGAAGGGTTTGAAACAGAGGGATGCAAGTATGAGGATCATCCCACATCAGCTACTTGAATGAAACAGAAGGTATCAAACGCATTACATAAACCGAGCAGCTGGGAACTGAGAAGGCACGCAGCTACGCAGTGAACACAAAGCGAACTATTCTTTCGCCTTTTACTAAAGAATACCGTGTGTTCGCTGCATTAAGTGGCATACGCCTATTTTTGGAGAGTTCCTTTCATTAGGGCTCCAATCAATTTCAGAGTTCAAGTTTCCTATTGTCGACATTGAAAAAGCCTGATCGTACTGAAGCCCTAGAAGTTAAGTATATATACAAGTTTGACATGGCATCAAGAAAACTAACGTGGTTGAAGTGTGACATTTGTCGATATCTGAGGAATGGGGACTTGTTTGATGAAAGTTAAAAGAGTAGCGAGTCAACTACTCCACATGGTCTGACCCGAGTTTACTGACCGAGTATATAAACTGAAGTTGCGTGTTTTAGATCAATTTTTATACATAATCATCGTCTCCTTTTTCTCTCGGTTTTATTTTTATTTTGGTTATTTCCCTCTGTAGTTGGAAGGTATGTTGGGGTTTTCAATGTACATTAAGATATTTTTTTTTTTTTACATTTGTTTTCTTACTATTAGAGATATTGTCGTCGTCATATTAAAACTCAATGATTAGGGCTCTTGTATTTTGACTGTAGGGTTAGAATAGGTTTCTTTGCAGTGAGGTTTTATTGTAACTTGTTTAAATCAGTAAAAGTGTAAAGAGTTTTGGTTTTTCTACAATTTGCTTGAAACATGTAGTCAATTATATGATATAAGTTGAAAGAATTCATGACAGAAAAAACAAAACATTAAACTTACTACAATCATTTACAAGAACCATCCTTAAAGAGATTAACCAAACACCACCGTGTTTCACGTACCCTTATCAAAACGTAAAATAAACTTACCACAAAAGGTTTTTTCTGAACAAATAGAATGTATCCGTCACTAAAGATATCATTCTAGTTATCCAATATCTAGTATTTGTTGGAATTAAACATCATCATCCACGTGACTTATTGGCTTATTACTTGGGAAGTTTATTTTATTTTATTCCACTTTATTTCCTTTCCTTTTATTAGAATAAGAAATAGTCTTCTAGATAGTCCAACTTATTTGGGTTGTTAGCGAATCTTATGGTAGTGAACGTTAGTTGCTGATTCTTCACTTTATTTTATGTATGTTAAAGGTTATTCTTAATTATTCAGAAAAGTTAGCAGCAACTCTGTTCTTCCCATCAATTGTTCCTTCTTAATTACCTGTTAGTTTCATATTTGTGCCCTACCAGTTTTACAATTGGTATCATAGCCTACAGGGTAGTTCTAGTTATCTATGGCTGAACTCCAGTTAGTCGGTGCTGTGAAAAAGTTGAACAATGGCAACTACAACACTTGGTCTACATGCCTGAAGTCGTATTTGCAGGGCCAAGATCTATGGGAGATTGTAAGTGGTACGGATACCACACCACCGTTACGAGAAGATGCTAATGGAATTTTGAGGAAATGGAAGGTGAAGGCTGGTAAAGCTCTTTTTATTATGAAGACCACAGTAGAAGATGAAGTGTAGGAACACAAACGGTACTCTGTGACACCCAAGGAGGCTTGAGATACCCTAGTTACCTCAATGGGATTCGAAGCTGCAACTCTTAGAGAATGAATTGTTGTCGGTATCTCAATGGGATTTAACAATCCCCCAATACTTTCATAAGATCAAAACGTTGTGCAGGGAGATAGGAGAGCTTGATCCACAATCCATGATTGGTGAGGCACGGATGAAATGAATCATAATACATGGGCTAAAACAAAAGTTTTGTTGCAGTTGTTCAAGGGTTGCCTACACAGCCAACCCTAGCTGAATTCGAGAATTTACTGGCTTCTCAAGAGTCAAGAAACTCTCGCTAAGCAGCTTGGAGATATGTCCATCAGTTCAACGCCAAAGACAGATGCGGAAGCCCTTTATGCTAACAATAAGTACAAAGGAAGAAACTGGAATAGGAGCTCGTCTAGTAGCTCAAGACGGCCCCACAAATTAGAAGCCCGGTCCAATAGAGGGGGTCGGGTAAAGATCGAAGCGATTACAACCACGACCAGGTCTCGTAAAGGAAAAAAATTCAGGTCGACGATTTCCATATAATTGTAGATCCAAGCAAGCCGATCAAGGGAATTCAGCCACAGTACAAGAAGAAGAAGAATGGGGTGTGCAAGCCCTAGCCGCCGATGTAACAGCTGACGTCAACATCTTCACTACCTCGACTATTGATCATCGGAAAAACCGTTTAGATGAGTGGATAGTTGATTCCGGGTGTTCCAATCATCCAACGGGTGACAGAGAAAAACTCAGTAACCCTGTAAGGTATGAAAAACGCAGTCGAGTAGTAGTCATAGCAGACGATTCAAAACATCCTATTGCCCATATAGGAAATGTTGTATTTCCAACTGAAGATCGGAAGCATGAATTGAAGTTATCAGACGTGTATCACGTTCCTGGAATGAAGAAGAATCTGTTGTCTGTTCCCCAATTAACTTCTGAAGCCAAGTACGTTCTATTCGGTCCTAAAGATGTGCAGGTATTCAAGGAGTTTGAGACGCCTTCAATTCCAATTCTAAAAGGTCTTAAGAATGAGTCAGTATACGTTTTGTCTGCTGAACACGCCTATCTGGGGAAGACGAAAGATGTTCAAAATGCTGACTTGTGGCACTATCGGTTAGGACACGCTGGCTTTGACAAACTGAAACTAATGATGGAAAAGGGCTTGGTCACTGGGCTGCCCAAGCTCGAAGTCAACCGAGAGATTGTATGTGTCGTGTGTCAATATGGTAAAGCACATCAAGAGACATTTCACTCATCATCTTATCGAGCAGAAACACCACTTGCTCTGGTCCATTCGGATGTGTGGGGACCTGCCAAACATGCTTCAATGAAAGGACTGTTGTATGCAGTTACGTTCATTGATGATTACTCCTAGTTTATGTGGGTTTATTTTATGAAGGAGAAGTCCGAAGTACTTGCAAAAATTAAAGAGTTTGAGGTTGAAGCTGAACGGGAAACCGGTCATAAAGTCGGGTGTTTACGGTCTGATAATGGAGGAGAGTACGTGTCGGCTATTTTTGATCAATACTTAAAGCAGAAGCGAATCAAGCGTCAATTTACATGCTCGAATACACCCTAACAAAATGGCGTGTCCGAGCGAAAAAATAGGCACCTAGCAGAAGTTATGAGAAGTTTGTTGCATGATAAGAACCTCTCGGGGCGATTTTGGGCAGAAGCAATGACAACGGCCTGCTATCTAATCAACCGAACCCATTCACAGAACCTACAATATGCATCACCTTTTGAAAGGTTATTCCAAATTAAACCCACCGTTCATTACCTTCATGTATTTGGATGTGTGTGCTATGTGTTTGTACCTAATCACTTGCGCCATAAGTTGGAGAAAAAGGCAACCAGGTGCATTTTTGTAGGGTATGACTCAGAAAGAAAAGGGTGGCGTTGTGTTGAACCCAGTTCGGGTAAAGTCCATATTTCAAGAAACGTTGTATTTGATGAGATGTCATTATGGTGGGGACCTGAAAATGAGACGCTAGAAGACTCAAAGAAGTTGGGTGATAAGATTGGCTAATATTTAGCAAAGCTAAATCAAATAGAAGAAGAGATAGATGTGGAGATTTCGACCGAGGAGCACAACACCTCCATACAGTTTGGTCAACAACAAGCTGATCAGGAACCATCTTCAGAAGCAGTATTAAGGAGGTCACAAAAGGAACACATAGGGATGTCAACGGGGGTAAACAGGACGGGGATTGCATTCCCCGCCCCCGAATTCCCCTTCTGACCCCTGCCCCCGTTCTCCCGCCCCCGATTGATTTTGGGCTAACTTATTTGGGCTAAAATAAGTTTTTATTTGGGCTAAAAGAAACTATTTTTTGGATAACAAATAGATATTTATAATATAACTTTACATGTTACAAACAACTTAAAAACATGTTTTTGTTCAATTTTTGTGAGTAAAGATCATTTTGTTGTTTATTATACTTATATAATTAACATATGTCAATTTATATAATTTATTAACGGGGCCCCCACGGGGGTTTCGGGACGGGACTACCAACCCCTGCCCCCGCCCCCGAAATTAAAACGGGGGTTAACCTTGCCCCCGCCCCCACCCCCGTTCCCGATTTTTTTCAACAAATGCCCCCATACGGGGCCCCCGCGGGATCGGGGTCCCACGGGACTTTTTGACATCCCTAGGAACACAAGCCAAATTCAAAGTAGGCACATATGTATGGTCGTGTCGCAATCATTGAAGATGTGTTTGGTGAACCCGAGTCATACCATCAGGCGAGTGTGAAAGAAGAATGGGTGGAAGCAATGAAGGTTGAAATGGATGCATTGGTTCAAAATCAGACTTGGGAGCTCGTCCCAAAACCATGTGGTGTAAAGTCGATCTCGTGTAAGTGGGTCTACAAAGTTAAACAAAAAGCCGATGGAACCGTTGACAGGTTTAAGGCTCGTTTGGTGGCACGTGGTTTTTCTCAACAACAAGGACTCGACTATAAAGATACTTTTAGTCCAGTATCAAAAATCACAACCATCCGACTTCTTATAGCCTTGACAGCCTCTAAGGGCTGGAAATTATGGCAAATGGACGTTCATAACGCTTTTCTGTAGGGCGAACTTGATCATGTTATTTACATGACTCAACTGATGGGATTTGAAAGCCAAGAACATCCCAATCACATATGCAAATTGAAGAAGGTGATCTATGGGCTAAAGCAATCCACAAGAGCTTGGTTTGGAAAAATTGCAGAATTTCTAGAGCAAAGTGGGTATCACCTAACTTCAGCCGATTCCAGCTTGTTTGTGAAAAAGCTCGGTGAGAAAGTTGTGTTTGTACTTGTGTATGTCGATGACTTAATCATCTCAAGAGATGTGATTGAGGAAGTGGACCTTTTGAAATCAAATATTTCCATTCGTTTTAAAATGAAAAATCTGGGAATTCTTAGGCACTTCCTTAGGTTGGAGTTGAACTATGTTGAAGATGGAATGGTGTTGCACCAACATAAGTACACTACTGACCTGTTACACAAGTTTTGGTCTAGCATTATGTAAACCGACTGTAGCTCCTATGGATCGAAATGCAAAAATATACGCTACTGAAGGGAAAGAGTTAGATGATCCGGCGAAGTATCGGAAGATGGTGGGTAGTCTAATCTACCTCACCTTAACTAGACCCGACATCGCATTTGTCGTTGGAGTGCTTAGCCGATTTATGCAGGATCCGAAGAAACCTCACATGGCTGCTATGAAAAAGGGTGTTTAAGTATCTTAAAGTTACTGCTAGTAAGGGTATACATTTTGGAAAGGATGTTGAACCAAAACTGTCCGGGTATTGCGATGCTGACTATGGTGGAGATCTAGACACCAGGAGGTTTACTTCCGGATACATTTTCATATTTGGATCGGGCCCTGTATCTTGGTGTAGTAAACGTCAACCAACTGTGTCGTTGTTGACTACCGAAGCAGAGTATCGAGCTGCAGCTATGGCATCCTAAGAGTGTGTCTGGTTAGTTGAGCTGTTAAGAAATCTGAATCAGAAAATTGACTACCCAGTTCGCTTATGGTGTGACAATATTTATGCAATTAAGGTAGCCCGGAATCCAGTGTTTCATGCTCGAACAGAACATATCGAAATCCATTACCATTTCGTTAGGTAAAGGGTTTTGAAGGGCGAAGTTGATTTGGAGCATGTAGAGTCAGTCAAGCAAATTGCAGATGCTTTGACGAAAAGCTTGACCGGAGCACAGTTGCAGAAACACAATAGGAATATGGGAATGGTGGATTATGATGTTTAGAGAGGGTGTTGGAATTAGGCATCATCATCCACGTGACTTATTAGCTTATTACTTGGGAAGTTTATTTTATTTAATTCCACTTTATTTCCTTTCCTTTTATTAGAATAAGAAGTAGTCTTCTAGATAGTCCAACTTATTTGGGTTGTTAGTGAATATTATGGTAGTGAACGTTTGTTGCTGATTCTTCACTTTATTTTATGTACGTTAAAGGTTATTCTTAATTATTTAGAAAAATTAGCAGCAACTCTATTCTTCCCATCAATTGTTCCTTCTTAATTACCTGTTAGTTTCATATTTGTGCCCTACCAGTTCTATAATATTTACTTTCAAACCTCACTTCCTAATAACAAAATCGAAGTAAAAGAAACGGAATAAGAAGAGAGGAAGAGGGGTGAAATATTTGCATATACCTAATAAGGAGGAATGCAAGGATGATCCGATGTTGCATTTTAAAGGGGATAAAAAGGATGGACTTCTAAGTTATAAGTTTTTCTCACATCCTCTTTTTAAAACTTCAAAACACCATCCTATGACATTCCTTGAAACATGAGCACTTCATGGTAAATTATCCAATTTTTTTGGGATGATCCCTTGATGTCCATTCATCCACGTTTCATGTTTCATCTGATACCTTTGACCATAAAAGAAATCGATCTATATAAAACTAGACTCAACATGTTTTCACTTTACCCAAACCGTTCATTTTGGCAACTATAGCAATTGATCATAAACCAATCAAGAGTGTTGTTCTTATGTTTGATCTCAATATTTTCAAATCACATTCAACAACAGTTTTAATATTTACATAAATATTTAATGTTATATACCTAACCTTCAAGAGAAGTTTCCAAAGAGGTTATGTTATATACCTGTTAACACTCTTCAAAGTTTAATGTTTACATAAATATTTACACTTTTTGTTTTAACCACTCCAGCAAGAACAAATAATCTTAGAAATTTTATTTTTTTGGAAAACAATTAGGACCATACACTCCCTAAAATATACACTACCTTTATCAAAAAGTAAAAGAAAATTACTTTTTTACCCCCTTTCATTTAATACAATATGAAACACTAATTTCATAAAGCTAACATTTTTTTAATGTTGTTTCGTCAGTCAAATGTATCGGTCACAAATATCTTATTCTAATTATCCAATATCCAATAATTTCTTTCAAAACACGTACTAGCTGTTTACCCGCGCCAAGCGACGGGTGCGAATAGTACTTATGTTATTTTGTACAATAATAGGCTTTCATTTCTTTATATTATAGCATTATACTTTTGGGTATTTATCTAATTAGAGCAATATCCACTTAAATATTTGGGTTTATATCTAAGTATAATGCTTTAATAAGAAAAAAGTTGAAAGTACAATGTTATAACTGTATATATTTTTCAAAGTATAATGGCTTAACAAGAACCAAATTGAAATTAAAATGCATTAATGGAAATAAACGAAGGTAGTCCAACCAACCATTTAGTATTTAGTTAGTGTTTGTTGGTCAGCTATGATGTATACATTAGTTTTAAGGATGAGCATTTGGGTCGAAAAACCATACCGGGCCAGTTAGGACCGAATTAGCATTTTCGGTTATGTTGGCGGTTTTTTAAATTAGGCTAAATTGGAAGCATGTTATATTACAAAGAACACTCAATGCATCAGTGAATAGTTTATTTTAGGTTTTAGGATCATGCGTTCGGGTTTAGGGGTTACATACCATTTCGGAGGGCAACAAATATATTCTTTTAAAGAAATAGCCATTAACGGATTGTTATTATCGGTACCATTTTCATAGTATAATGTCCTAAAAATAAAGGCGTATAATTTTAATTTGTATACAAATTTAGAAATTTTTTTATTCAAACAAAAAAAAAATCTTTAGAAAATTTTTTAATTATACCAAAAAAGTTATGTAATTGATATGATAATTTTAGTGTCAATTATCTTATGAAAGAAATTATTAATTGAGTAACGCCTTATATCCTTAACTTAAGCTTCAAAACTTATCACTTTGATTGAATGGTTGTATCTTTTTATAATATTGATTGATAGTGTCCAATATCTTATAATTTTATTGATTTTTGGCTTGAGTATTTATGATAACCTAATTAACTGCAAGAATATATTATATATTCAAATTTGTGATGTCTTCCTTTTTAGATGATTAAACCCATAAAGCAAAACCCTCAGATAAGAACCAAATATACAAAAGGATTTTTTTTTGTATCGGTCAACCAATAGCCAGTGGCGAATCTAGGACTAAAACTTAAGGGTGTCAAATTACGGATCCACATACCATTAAATCATTAAAACAAAATATAATACTATCTTAAATATAATTTAACAATATGAAATTAGAAGATATAAATTATTAAAATTACTTTTAGCTCTTCAAGTTAAAATATAATATAATTAAAGAAATTGTCAAATAAAGAAACATGTTCGGCACGGTAACTTTCTAGAGTCTAAACTAAACTTTGACCTACAACTTTCTAGAGTCACTAAATCGTAAATACCAAAGGAGACTTGAACGTTTACCTCAAAACAAAGATGTGCAACGATTTAAATGAACACAAATCACTTCTGGAGATGGCGAAGAGAGGCTAAGGAATGCGGCCGAGAGAGATTTTTTTAGGGTTTTTACATTGCTTAATTTTTTTTTTTTTTAATTTTGTTTCTCATCTTTGATATAATTTCCTTTTATATTTTAGGTATTAAAAACTGATTGTTTTCTATAGAAAAGATACTCTTGGTAACCAACTCCTTACTTCCTAATACATCGGTGTTAATTATATAAAATTTTCAAAATTTTCACAAGATTTCGTTATGTTTGGTCTTCACCAGAGGTGTCCATTTTTAATTTTTACCGGTGTCCAAGTGATATATATCATATAGTGTATTAATAAAACCCCAAAACAAAGGGTGTCCATGGACACCCTTGGTGTTAAGGTAGGCTCGCCACTGCCAATAGCAACAAACTTTGACACCGTACTACGGGTTTAGGAAGCATCAACATAATATTGGTGTGCATTAGATATCTTCAGCACAAGAATAGCATTGTAGCAACACTAAAAATGAATTCATAAACATATCATGCATCCATTAAGAGAACGAACTTCAAGTTTAGCCACAATCACGAATATTGGCGAACATCTCCAAATGTAGTGGTATGGAGGAAACACAAATCAGAATATTAGCCAATTTATAGAGTAGAGATAGAATACAACTGAATCAAATATTCCAATCAACAAAAGGATGATATATGAGATTATTGTGGAAAAATGGGTGTTATATATTCAAATTTGTGATGTCTTCCTTTCTACACATTCTTCCCCATGGTTATTTGCTTATTGAAGCAATACATAACCATGCCTCCTGGATCTTTCATTGAAACACACATAAAAAACAAATGGAGGAATAAGTCATTTTCCATATTTGGGTGGTGGATGTCGAAGCTACAAAACAAAAAATTAAACCAAGGCTAGTCTACAAACTTACTATAACACAAACTATGTAGAAATATTAGATGAAATTATGATTTCCAGATCCTCTAATGGCGTTTGAGGGAGAGTACATAATTTCTAATTTTGACCTCTTGATAGACAAAAGATACGAATAAAGAATTAGAAAAAAATACTAAAGACAGGGAAAGCAATACTTTTGTATTACCTTTTTTGAGTAGAGAGTGCTGATTGTGATCTAGTAATAACCTGCAAATCAGGAAGAAACAAGCAACCACTTGTGCACAAAATACACATACCACACAACATTTGAGGATGAAAGAGAGATGGAACAACAATTTACAAAATAAAACCAGAAGCTTGAATACATATAGATTTAAGGCTCGTTTGTGAGAATATACCGTAGATCTAAACCGGTTACAACACTCATTATGTGTAATATCATATGACCAAAAATACTAACAAAAACAATTTTCTTACCTCTCAAGGGTAAGGTTGTTCAAGACAGATCTGACCACAATCATACTCTACCATCTTCAATAACACTGAAGAAAAAAAAAAAAATAATACATACTCAGTTACTCAGATAAATCACAATTGTTTAAGTACAAAAATAGGTTAAGACAAAATACCCTTATTCATGTCAAGTACAATGAAGAAAAGAAAAGATACTTGAGAATACCTTATCCTTTTACTCCATTTTCCATAACAACCCTCAAAAAATCATAGCAGTCCCTAACAACAGACAAATGGAGTATCAGATGACACACAACTGTCAAACTTAATCTTGATTACAAGTATATGCTATAAGTAAAGCATAATATTGATGGATTAGAAGTTGAAGAGAGAAAAATGATCACAAGCCTGTTGTCAACTCTCTTATCCTCCTTCTCTTCTGATCTGATAGATCCAATAAGCAAATAACCATGGGGAAGAATGTGTAGAAAAAATTATTCCAATTTAACAATTAGTAAGAGCTATTTTTCAAAAACCAAAATGGATGACCAGATATAAGTTTAGGGAAAATCAATCAAATATAGAATAAACATATTACCTTTTTTCGTTTAGAAAAAAATCAAAGATATACTTCTCTTGTTGTTGTCTTGTGCAATGAATATACCGCTTGAGAAGCAACCCGATACATTCATATTTCATACACATTATTATAATAATAAAACGAATGAATTAATATAAAATTTATTAAATTTTATTTTGCTATTTGTTAGGAAATATTTTATTTTTTTTACCTTCAATGCGACAGAGAGAAACTCCATGTCAGCTCCTTTTTTCCGTGTTCCAAATGGAGGGTTCATTACAACAGTATCAACAATTTGACCTTCAAAAATAGCAGAGGTTATCAAATATCAGTAATTATTAAGTTTTTTTTAGCAAAAAATAAAACGGAATTTAGAAAAAAGGTTAAATAAGATAAGTCACCTCGCCAATTTAAATTCTTGATTTCGCATTGAATTAAACCTATTTCAACCTGGTAAATAAATCACCATAAAAAAACCTTAAATCAAATAAATAGTTATCAAAAAATCTTGAATGCTAAAGGATAAAAGAGTGTTTGTTGATGTCATAATTACCTCCAGATTATCAGCATTGATTGATGCAATTTCAAGGGACTCATCATCAACATCTATGCCAATGACATGTCTATTAAACACCTATTTAGAGTCAAATTGTAGATACATAAAACACATTAAACTCAAAGATTAAACAAAATCTAACTGAAAAAATAAGCCAAGAAGAAGAAACTTAAAAAAATCTCACTCTGCATCTAGTAGAGTGGCAGCAAGACCTAATGTGCCACACCTACATCCAAAGTCTGCTACTACTTTATTACTCACATCCCCATATAAATTCACGGTCTACATCCGTAAAATTGGAAAACTCAATGAAATGATAACAATTATAGGGTTTTTATATCAACAAGCTTCCATTGTCACTGTTACATGGTATAACCAAATTAACAAAAACAGCTCATTCAATATATTTTGACTCATGACATCAATTGAATTATCCAACTATCCTAATGAAAGTAGTAGGTAGATGTAGTGAGTTGATGCAATATGTTCAATAATATAGTAAAGATAAAGATAGAAAAGCTGAAGAGGGGAGGAAGAGTCATCCCACATCGGCTGCTGGAATGAAAGAGAAGGTGTGAGAATCGTTACTTAAACCAAGCAACCGAGAGATGAAGAGGAACGCAGCCATGTGGTAAGCACAAAGCGAACTATTCTTTCGCCTTTTACTAAAGAATACCGTGTTCTTGCCATATTCAGTGGCATACGCCTATTTTTGGAGAGTCCCTTCCTTTGTTGGTGGGCTCCAACCAATCTTTAAAGTTATAAATTTTTTTGTGTTTCAATTGCTAGTCGTGACTATAATAAAAAATCTGAAATTAAGCGGTAGAGTTCAGTATAAGCCAACAGCATAAGAGAAGCTAACTCGATTTTGTCACAAATGTTCATCTCTTTCCTTACTCCATTTCTTTATAATATTGATTCTTCTGCCATAAAATTTCTTGACTTTTTGAGCTTCTAATGAGGTGAGATACATGGTTAAACCCAAATCAAGTAAAGCTTCTTTTCCCAAACCAAAAATTGACCTGGTCAATAGTTTCTTAGGTAAACCAAACATCGCCTGAATAAAATTAATACAAAAACTCAAAAAAGTTCAAGAGTTAGGACTTATACACTCTATACATTTAAGTATACAAGTGTATATAAACCTTGTTTTCTAATACAATTGTATATAAGCTGGTAGAACTTTGGAAAACATTAGTGTTCCAGAACTGAAAACACATTTTGTGCCCAAGCAACTCACTAATGTACGAACTGATATTTATCAAACCTCCTTGATTTAATTTACAATATGAAAATGTACAATTTACCAACACATTAATACTTCCCAAGTACAAGAAAGGAACTCATGTTTGAAATGAAGTCAAAAAGTCACGAATCATCTTTGAATAGTGTTAAATGCTGAAATCTGGAAACCTGTTTGAAGAGAAAACCACTCTAATCCTTGATAAGCGAGTTGAAATAAGGACTTAAATTATGTCATTACTGATTCTTACAATCCCTTTGTCCAAAAGTAAAGCGAACGTTTACCTATTTATATCCACTTCATTTACCATAATATGAAGCTTTAACTTCCTAAGATTGTTGTTTTTCTT
This sequence comes from Lactuca saligna, assembly GCF_052625555.1. Taxonomy (NCBI): domain Eukaryota; kingdom Viridiplantae; phylum Streptophyta; class Magnoliopsida; order Asterales; family Asteraceae; genus Lactuca; species Lactuca saligna. Next base: position 154,223,300 of record NC_136422.1, read on the forward strand.
CACGAAAATGTTCTTTTTTTGGTCAATAAAATTAATCTTTAACGAAATATCTAATTCCAGTTATAAAATCTAGTAATTTCTATCAAACCCCATATACATGAACAGTGAACACCTCATAAAAAACAGATCAAAAACCAAATCGAAGTAAGTGAAGGGGAAAAAGAAGAGAAAAGTGGGAGAAGGGTTTGAAAAAGAGGGATGCAGGTATGGGGTTCATCCCACATCGGCTATTTGAATAAAACAGAAGGTATCAAACTCATTACTTAAACCAAGCAGCTGGGATTTGAGAAAGCACGCAGCTACGCAGTGAACACAAAGCGAACTATTCTTTCGCCTTTTACTAAAGAATACCGTGTGTTCGCTGCATTAAGTGGCATACGCTTATTTTTGGAGAGTCCCTTTCGTTAGGGCTCCAACCATTTTCAGAGTTCAAGTTTCCAATTGTCAACATCAGGAAAGCTAACCTGGTTGAAGTGTGACACATTTGTCTAAATCTGAGGAATGGGGTTTGTTTGATGAAAGTTAAAAGAGTTGCGAGTCAACTTCTCCACATGGGTCTGAACCGAGTTTATTGACTACATAAACTGAAGTTGCGTGTTTTAGATCAATTTTTATACATAATCATCGTCTCTTTTTTGTCTAGGTTTTATTTTTATTTTGGTTATTTCCCTCTATAGTTGAAGGTATGTTGGGGTTTTCAATGTACATTTAGATATTTTTTTTTTTTTACTTTTGTTTTCTTTCTGTTGGAGATATTGTCTTCGTCATATTAAAACTCAATGTTTAGATTCGGGCTCTTGTATTTGACTGTAGGGGTAGAATAGGTTTCTTTGCAGTGGGGTTTTATTGTAACTTGTTTACAACAATAAAAGTGAAAGAGTTTTAGTTTTTCTACAAATTTGCTTGAAACATGTAGTCAATTATATTATATAAGTTGAAAGAATATGATATAAGTGAAAGAATTCATGACAGAAAAAACAAAACATTAAACTTACTATAATTATTTACAAGAACCATCTCTTAAAGAGATTAACCAAACACCACCGTGTTTCACATAACCTTTTCAAAATGTAAAATAAACTTACTACAATTATTTACATATTTATTTTTATAAAATGAAACTCTAAATAAAACTCATTTTTCTCTTCCACAAAAAGTACTTTTGAACAATAAGAATTTATCCGTCACTAAAGCTATCATTCTAGTTATCAAATATCTAGTATTTACTTTCAAACCTCACTTCCTAAAAACAAAATCAAAGTAAATGAAAGGGAATAAGAAGAGAGGAAGAGGGGGTGAAAGTTTTGCCTATATCTAATAAGGAGGAATGATGTTGCAGTCTAACGGGTAACAACTTATATGGGAAGAAATAAAGAGAGATAAACTGTAATTCTCATTAGTGCAATACTGATTACAAAGACGCTTATATACATGTTTACAATACGCTAACAGCCTCTAACTAAGTAATTGGTCTTAACAATCTTAACTAATTAGACTGTTAAATTACATTAATACCCCCAGTATCCCCCCTCAAGATGACCGTGAAAAAATAGATTTCAAGGCCATCTTGGACATTGAAGGCAACAATTTAGCACGTGTTAATGGTTTGGTGAAAATGAGTTCTTATTGGAAGAAGTTTGATGGTTTGATCAATGATTTTGTCCCGAATGAAGTGACAATAAATCTCCGTGTGTTTCATTTTTTCATGGAAAGTAGGATTGGATGCTAATTGGATGGCATATTGATTATCATAGAAGATGAGGTTTGCTTCATTTTGCGTTACACCAAAATCACTTAGCAAGTGTCTTAACCACATAAGTTCACAAGTGACAGCAACAATGGCTCTATATTCTGCTTCTGTAGATGATCGAGCTACAATATTATGCTTCTTAGATCGCCAAGAAATGAGAGAATCTCCAATAAAAACACAAAATCCCGTAACATATCTTCTTGTGGCCTTGCATCCTGCCCAATCAGCATCACGAAAAGCTCTTAATTGGAGAGAATTAGTTGCTGAAAGAAATAACCCTTGTCCTGGATTAGATTTTAAGTATCTAAGAGGATGTGTTGCAGCATGCATATGATGAGTTCTGGGTTTGTTGAGATACTGACTCAAACGATGAACAACATAAGTGATATTAGGCCTTGTGATGGTCAAATACAACAATCGACCAATAAGTCTTCTGTATTGAAACTCATCTTGTAAAAATTCTCCTTCAAAATTTGATAATTTGTATTTGGGATCCATAGGTAGTTGTGTTGGCTTTGCTGCTAAAAGTCACATATCTTCAAGAAGCTTTAGAGTTTGCCTTTGTGAAATAAAAATTCCAGTTTTTGATCTAGCAATCTCAAGACCTAAAAAATGTCTCAAATTCCCAAAGTCTTTTAATTTGAAACGAGCACTTAAAGCTTTTTTAACCAACTGTATTTCAGATGTTGATGCTCCTATGATGACTATATCATCCACATAAACTAGCAAAGCAACATATGATGAACCAACACCTTTAAAAAATAAAGAATAATCTGATTTTGATTGTGTGAAATCCAAAGTGCTTAAAAAACTGGAAAACTTGGAGTACCATTGTCGTGAGGCCTATCTCAATCCATAAAGAGATTTTTGGAGTTTACATACCATTTGTTGTTGTCCTGAAGAAGAAAAATTACCAGAATACCCTTGAGGCAATTGCATATACACTTCTTCTAAATCTCCATTTAGAAATGCATTGTTCACATCTAATTGTGTAAGTGGCCAATATGTGTTGGTGTTTTCGTTCTACAACAAAGTTCTGTTGTGGCCTCTCAACACAAGAAAACTGATGTTGTATGCCTATAGCTTGAAACTAGTTAATGAAAAGCAACTCTTTAGCATTGTCAGATCTGAAATTTTTTACATTAGCATTAAATCGTGTGGATATCATATTTAAAAACCTTGGGATCACATATTGCACATCAGACTTGTTCTTCGTCTACAATCATCTACCAAAGTAACAAAGTATTTATAACCTTGATATGAAGTAACTTGGTTGGGACCCCACACATCACAATGAAGTATATCAAGTGGATTACTAGCAACATTGTTTAAAGAAACAAAGGGTAATCGCTTTTGCTTAGCTAAAGGACAAATAGAACAAAGTAAAGCATTATCATCTTTATTACTAATGCCAAGATCATTCTTATTTTGTCATTTGAAGGATGCCCAAATCTTGAATGCCATTTTTGAATAGAGATAGCAACATTAGTTGAAGCAATAGTAGTTTGTGGAACATCTAACAAATATAATCCCTCATGAACATCACCCCTGCCAATCATCTTCTTGGGGAAAATCTGTTTGATCAAAGCAAAGTTATGGTAGAATTTAACCATTAGCAACTGTGATTTGGTCAAACATGTGACTATATCAAATTCAGTTCAAATTGAGGAACATAAAGAACATCTGTAAGAAACAACTCATTTGTGAGTTGTATATCTCCCTTATAATGAACTTGAATGAGACTATGATTTGGCAGCCTTACTCTAGTGCCTTTTACAGTCTGGATTTTTTTAATATACCTTTATCATTGCAAATATGTTGAGTAGCCCCCGAATCAAGAATCTAAATAATAGACATATAATTCCCAGAAGTAAGAGTAAGAATTTTGTATTTACCTGCTAAATTCTCTGAAACAGAGGCATGATTAGCATAAGTGGTGACCATATTTGTAGAAGCAATTTGACCAGATAGCATTGCAATTAGATTTTCACATTGTTGTTGAGTAAGTCTAGTCAAAGCATCATGAACATTACAAGAAGAAACTTGTTGTGATTGATTAACAGTTGAAGATGTTTGATCAACATCAACAAATTAGCATGAGACTGAGTTTTATATCTCGGTGGGAAGCCATGTAGGCGATAACACGTATCTTGTGTATGACTGGTCTTCTTGCAATGCATACAAAACGGAGAATCCTTTTTGAAGTTCTTATATGATTGATTAGATTTGGCTCTGTTGTTAGTATTGTTGTGATTGTTGTTTGAAACATTAGTATTGAAAGCAAGTGTATGAATTTGAAGGTTACCTATATTGCATTGCCTTTCTTCTTGAATAATCAAGGAGAAAGTTTTGTTAACAAAAGGAATCAGATCCATGAGTAGAATTTCACCTTGTACTTGAGCATAACTTGAATTTAGTCTTATCAAGAACTCATGGCATGTTCAATCTCTTTTTCTCCTCCACATGTACACTTTCCACATACACAATTAGTGTTGTAGTTTTGACAGTTCTTCCCAAAGAGTCTTCAACTTTGTAAAATAAGTACCGACCGAATCAGATCCTTGTGTCAAATTCATCAAGTCACGCTTGAGTTGAAAATTCCTTGGACCATTGGATAGTTGGAAACGTTCTTTTAATTCCTTCCACATGTCAGCAACAGTAGAAATATAAATGATATTGTTATGCATCATATTTGACAAGTCTGCAAGTTAATAGATAATAAGTATTTTATATTATAGGAAGTTATCTTGTTTCCATTTTTAATTTTAGTAATTAGGATCTTTTATTATTTGAGTCGATTTTAGAGGTCTCAATCCCGGGTCATAACAGATACTTGAAGCAATTTATTTAGAAACGGAATTAAGAATTCATGAGATAACAACATTATGGAACCAAGATCTGAAGTTTTGATTGGATTCATCAGGTTGCGAAAGTAAACCTTCAACAAAATCCAACTTTATTCTTGACTGATAAAGCAATCCGCATAGATCTACTCCAAGTAGCGTAGTTGTCACCTGTGAGCGTATGAGAAACTAACGTTAAACCAGGTCCATCAGATTTATGAAGATAATACAGATCATTGTATGAATTTGTATCAGTAAAATTTGTGTGATTAGGATTCAGATTTGCGGAATTGAGATTAGATTATATGAAAATAGGGCTCGAAGAAGCCATGGAATCAATCGATGATGAAGAAAAAAAATTGACAATTCAAGATGAGTAGAAAAACAATTAACAGATTAAGAAACAGAGCATCGCTATGATACCATAACAACTTGTATGAGAAGAAATGAAGTGTGAGAAACTATAATTCTCATTATTGCAATATTGATTACAAAGATGCTCATATATATGTTTACAATACGCTAACAACCTCTAACTAACTGGTACTATTAATCTTAACTAATTAGACTGTTAAATTACATTAATACCCCCAATAAAGGGGATAAAGACTTTGAAGTATTTCTCACATCCTCTTTTTAAAACTTCAAAACACCATCCTATGACATTCCTTGAAACATGAGCACTTCATGGTAAATTTTTCAAATTTTTTGGGATGATCCTTTGATGTCCATTCATCAACGTTTCATATTTCATTTGATACCTTTGACCATGCAAGAAATAGATCTATATAAAACTAGACTGAACATGTTTTGACTTTACCCAATCCACTCATTTTGTCAACTATAGCGATTGATCATAAACCAATCAACAATGTTGTTCTTATGTTTGATCTCAATATGTTCAAATCACATTCAAAAACAGTTTTAATAAAACTAACCCTCAAGAGAAGTTTCCAAAGAGGCTATGTTATATACCCTGCTAACACTCTTCAAATTTAATGTTTACATAAATATTTACACTTTTCACCACTCCAGCAAACAAAAGAACAAATAATTTTAGAAAATTTAGTTTTTTGGAAAACAATTAGGACCATACACTCCCTAAAATATACACTACCTTTATCAAAAAGTAAATGAAATTTACTTTTTTACCCCCTTTCATTTGATACAATATGAAAAAAGTTAAGAGTTAGGACTTATACATTCTTTATACGTTTTAAGTATACAAGTGTATATAAACATTGTTTATATTTCTAATACAATTGTATATAAGTTGTTAGAACTTAGGAAAACATTAGTGTTCCTGGAACTCAAAACACATTTTGTGCGCAAGCAACTCACTAATGTATGAACCGATAATTATCAAACCTCCTTGATTTAATTTACAATATGAAAATGTACAATTTACCAATACATTAATACTTACCAAGTACAAGAAAGGAACTCATGTTGTTTGAAATAAAAGTCAAAAAGGTCACGAATCATCTTGTTTTGAATAGTATTAAATGTTGAAATCTGAAAACTTGTTTGAAGAGTAATAGCAATGTGTGAAGTCTAAACTCAAAACCATTCTACTCCATTCTAACAATACCTTTGTCCAAAAGTAAAACAAACTTTTACCTATTTATATCCACTTCATTTACCATAATATGAAGCTTTAACTTCCTGAGATTGATGTTTTTCTTCACGAAAAATGTTCTCTTTTTGGTCAACTAAAATTAATCTTTCCAGTTATAATATCTAGTAATTTCTATCAAAACCCATATACATGAACAGTGAACACTTCATAAAAAACAGATCAAAAACCAAATCGAAGTAAGTGAAGGGGAAAAAGAAGAGAAAAGTGGGAGAAGGGTTTGAAAGAGAGGGATGCAGGTATGGGGTTCATCCCACATCTGCTACTTGAATGAAACAGAAGGTATCAAACTCATTACATAAACCAAGCAGCTGGGAACTGAGAAGGCACGCAGCTACGCAGTGAACACAAAGCGAACTATTCTTTCGCCTTTTACTAAAGAATACCGTGTGTTCGCTGCATTAAGTGGCATACGCTTATTTTTGGAGAGTCCCTTTCATTAGGGCTCCAACCAATTTTCAGAGTTCCAAATTTGAAAAGGTTTAGTGTATTCAAGCCCTAAAAGCTGAATATAAAAATATACAGTTTCTGTGATTAAAAGCAGTGTTGATTTCGTAATAAAAAACGTGAAATAACCCAAGAATTACGAGTAACTGTTATTATCAGAGTGTAAATTTCCTTGACAAAAACTGTGAAATAACTTAAGAAATACGAGTTTGACTTAGCATCAGGAAAACTAGCCTGGTTTTATAAGTACAGAGACAGAAAAGAACAATCGGAAATCCTCTTACGAGGAAATCAATCAAAGGGTCCTACCTGAACATTAAAATCATGAAATTCCGACCAGCTATATAAACCTTTCTGAGTATGTTGTTTCGCATGTTTTTGGTTGAATACTAGTAATCGAAGTAGAAAAGACAAAAATAAGTTGTATTTTGAAAAAATTAAAATAAATGAAGGCTCCAACCAATATTTAAAGTTAAAAATTCTTGCAGTTCTTTGTAGCCATAAGAAACATTTCGTGACCACCATTGACCTATGTCGAATGATATGATAATTTGTTCAATCTTATCAATAAAACAATTAATATAGCTTATATTTTGAGAAATTTACAAATTTAGCAAAAATGTTAAATAATTTTTAAAAATAGCTAAAAGTTCACAATTTTCAAAAAATAACCACTGATCGTACTAGTGAAATCCTGTCTTCGATACTATTTGAGTATGTTGGGCTGTGAATTGGGCCTAGTAACAGTTCATGCGCCAGAAGTATAATTACCCATTTTTTTAGGAATACCATTATTTTCTAGTTTTTCGTTTATAGTAAATTTTCCCAACCTCTAATGGCTAAAGATATATATTTTTCCGAGAAATATATATATATATATATATATATATATATATATATATATATATATATATATATATATATATATATTGTATCAATCGTCTCTTGTACAGATACCCAAAAATACGTTTAATTTCTATTTTAAAAAGTAACTCGAGCCATCCTATTTATTATTTTCATTCGGATCGTCTTTAAGGACCACTACAAGAAAAGTCATTATTAGTGACCAATCTTTGAGTGACTATCCAAATTTTGGTCACTAACAACATCCTTTAGTTACCAAATATTTAGTCGTCACTGAATTTTGGTAATCCTTCAAATTTAATGACCAATTCTATGTGGTCGTCAATAAATCGGTCACTAAACCATGAATAAAATTAAAATACTTTCTTTCATATCATAATAACTATTAATGATTAAAAATAATCGTCACTGTGTTAGAGGCCTAATGATAAAAAATAGTGATCACTTTATTGAAGGTTAAGTGATCAAAAATAATGATCAGTAGCTACTCTTTTTTATTCTGACTTAAATGTTATGTAGATAAACTACGACCACTCAATAGTGGTCACCAAATTACAAAATGAAAAACAATTTGTGAGCCGTAGCATTTTGACCCAGATAGAACTCTTTCAATTCATGAGATAGTGGTCACCAAATTACAAAATGAAAAACAATTAGTGACCACAAAATAAAAGTCACTAGAGCTTAGTTTTCTTTCATACATAATTTTCCAAAAGCTCATTACATTTGATAAGTCCTTATCTAAGTTCCTTAGCACTTATTCACAACTAACCAAAACACTTTTATTAAACCTATTTATTATACTACCATTTTCAGATATAGGTGACCTAAAATCATTTTTGGACCTTTTTTTTTGTGGTGTTTCATAAATAAAGAATTTTTTTTATTTTCCATTATTATAATATACAAAGGAAAGCGTTGAGATGATTTTTTCATCGTAATGTTCAAACTCTAGAGGGAAAAGTCATCCCACCTCTCGTCAACACATATCTCCTCATAGTTTGCCCTAATTCGACATACCAACAATTGGCAGTTCGACACCAATGTTGTCGGTCTATCGTTGCTCCACAACCTCCTATCAACGCACCTTTGTTCTCCACTCGATGTTAAACATGTACTCTTTTCTCCGCTCCGACCATCGATGTAGCTACATTTATGTTAGAAATATGGTTTAGTGACACTTGGAAATCTGAGAATCGTGATAATCACTTTCAAATCTAAGTATTTGGATGGTACTCCCAAATCCTCAATTGGATAAGACTCAGAGAAAATCAGAGAGAAAAAAGAGAGAATGAGATGGTGTAATTTCGTGAGCACCAGAAAAATGATTAAAATTGGTTATAAACCTTCCTTGTATGAAAAACTATCAAAACTGTCATATAACAATTTTTCTCAACAGTCAAAACTGTTATAAATCCTGGTTTTGTATAAGGATCAATGCAAATTCAAAACCGGGTCAAATATTCAAAATTTGGATTTTCTGATGCATTTTTAATACAACAATATAACCCAGCCAGGGGCTCTGCCCCTTGGACCTCGCTCCCAGGGGCGCTACCCCTGGACCCTCGTTCGTTTAGGGGCTTCGCCCCTAAATGACATTTGATACTTGATCAAACTTAAACAAGTATGTATTCCACACCTTCCTTCCTTGTTTAATATTTATCAATATCATTTTTAGTCACCAAAGTAATCCCATTACACTTAAATAACATTGATGATAACAAATCACCAACAAATTATTGCTCTCATGTCTCATAGTAGCTAATCAATCGGCTCCCTGATTCCATTCTACCAAATAGTAGCTAAAAGTTTGAATTTCTATCATTAACCTAAACTTGTCCGTCTTCTCTCTCACCTTAAAGTTGATGCTCCTCCACATTGTTCATTTCCAAATTCGCAGCTCCATCCGTCGCCTCCAACATCTCCAGCCGTCCCACCCCTCCCATGCCTCTAACACCACCACCGCACATCAGAACTCCAACTCATCTTCGGGTATCTAGTCCGTTCTTCAGTTTTTCCTGATTTCTCTTTATTTTTCCTGAAATCGATGCTCCAAATCTGATGAAATTGGCGATTTCTCGGAAATCGGTAATGAAATCGTTGATATGAAATTGTTTGTTGATTTCTTAAAATCGTGATGTTCTGATGAAATTGTATGCTGATTTCTCCATATTGTATGTTTTGATTCGGGTATAGTTGTCAATTACGTGAAAAGGAATACAATCATTTTTCAAGTTTCTTTCTCTTCTCATTAATCTCCATCTTATAGCTTTTATCTTGTCTCAAGATTAGATGAAAAATGAGAGTTGCTCTTTTCTTCTTGTTAAAGATATAGTACTTGTGGTTTTGTTACATATTTTGTTTCATCCATGAATAAATGCTTTCAAAATGATGAAATCTTTTATGTTCTTGTGTTTGATGACGTTAAAGGATCTTCAGATGCAAAGGAGCATAATCAAAAAGCCCATACACATTCCCAGGAGTTGGAGAAGCAGGTATGTATACAATGAATTAATTTTTACCAAATTATGTCATGATTTGCATTCTGTTGTAGTTTATAGGTGTTTATTCCTTATTATAGTTGGAGAAACTACGGTTGGAAATGGATCTCAAACTCAGTTTAAGGGAGGCTTTGGAAACTAGATCAAAAGAATTGGATCAGAAAATGTTTTTGTGATTGTGTGAAGTGAAAGCTAACACAAGAACCACTTGTTGCTTGCTAATTTGAGGATCTATTACTTAATCAAGAAATTAACCAACTTATCACTACATATACATCTAAACTCATGAATAAAGACATATAAGTAGAAATAAGAAGTTAAGATGTAAAACACTTTCCTAAAAATCTAAGAACAAGTTCACGGAGTTCTTCAATATTCAACAAAATATTCAAGCAATTTCACCAAAGTCAACCAAGATTAGTTTATCCTAATATGGCTAAACTCAAGAAACAAAAATAAAACATAATTGTACCACACATGTAGCAAGAATCAAAGGTAAAAGATGATGTCTCTTTAAGGTTTCAAGGCTTAAAGAGCTCACAAATCTCCATAGAAAATCCTTCAAAATGGAATCCAAGAGTTCTATCAAAAGTGTCCCACCAAGCGTCCCAAAATAGAGGTAAAAAGCCAAAACTCAGTTTCTTCACTGCACGGTCCACACATATAGTGTGTAAATCCACACGAACCGTGTGTTTGTTGCTGTATGGATTAATTGGCCCATTTGCTTTGGTCTTCAATATCCTTTCTTCTTGCCTTGGTCTAACCCATTTACAAGGTTCTTGATAGCCCAAGTTTGTCTTTTAAGCTCCTCCAAACTAGCCCATAACTTCTTTTGATCATCCAAAGCTTTATTTGTCTTCACATCATCATCATTCACCATCCAAGATTAAAGCCCAAATTATTCCTTCATTAGGTTGACAATAAGCCGAATTGCACCACTTCACTCCCACAAATAAAACACAAGCCTCCAACTTCAAGGTTAGTATTCCGACAATCCTCCATATTCAAAAGTATTCGAGAGATCCCGAAATTATGCTCAAAAGACTGTAAATTATCCGATAAATGTGAAATATAACGATAAGAGAAAATATGCATGAACACTAACTTAAAGAAGATGAAATGGGCTAAAATAAACTAGGAAAAGAAGTAAATAAAATGAAACTATCACCTATAAACAAGATTTATCAATGATTCTTTGTCATAATATTGATTGATTTACTTACGGGAGCGATGTCTAGAATAGATTTAGTGAGATGTTTAAAGTGGATTTTCCAAAGAGTATACTATGTATACCAAACAGATTCTACCTCCAATATGATCTTACTTGGTTGTTCCTAATTTGATAGATCTCGATGTATTCATTGGGATTGTTGAGGAATCTAAAAGAAGTTATAAAACATGTATAAATACGAACAAATACTAAAGTATAGTAATATTCGTATTTAGGGATAAGTTGAAGTATTAGTCAAAGAGCTAGCTTTTTAGAGGATCTTCCACCTCAATCAGGTAAATGCATAATTACTTTATGAACATAATTTTAATACAAGTATTATTAAAAGTATTAAATCTCTGTTGAAAGTTTATATGTGAATTATATGCTTATTGCATGAGATATGTGTTAGATGTATAGTTAATAACATACATTGTGCGAACTAGAGATGATTATATATGTGTTCAAATGTATATATAATATTATTACATGATAATAATAATAATAATATAAGTATTATTTTTGAGAAAGTATATATACACACCTAATACTCTGTGTTAAATGTATACACTAGATTATGATAGTGTTGTCTAAATAGAGTTGGTATTGGGAGTTAAGATTAAGCATTGTGGTCTTCCCTAGTGATGATATAAAACTCATAAAGGATACTTAGTTTGAGTTAAGCTTAAGAGATATAAACTTATCCTATATTGCAAAGATATTACATAGGGAGGAACTTTGGGATGATTATGGGTATTACAACCTTGTTTAGACTTCTGTATTGTAAAGATATTACTTAGGCAAGAACTTAAGGATAATTATGGGTATTACAACCTTGTTTAGTTATACCCTAAGACTTAAAAGAGATGCTTAGTTCAATTAATTTCGAACAAGGGGTAGTTTTTTGTACAAAGTATTTCTCGACACTATCACGTATCAGGGTACAATTTGCGTACTAGAGTCTACATGATAAGTTTGATATTAGGTAGTTATGTTTTAGGGTATGTGTGATATTAGAACGGATATGAGAGTTCCGTTTCCGTGTTACTATCTCGAGTCCAGGAGCGAGTTTCGTACAAGTCATCTGCCGGAGTAGGGTGATAACCACTGACCATTCTAGGCAGTCAATTGAAACACCAACATGTTCATTACATATAGGTGTTAATGAATCATACACTCCATGAGTATGGATTGTGTGTTCATTCGAGTACTCCATTTCCCCTCATTTGTTGTTTAAGTCATCTAATGGAGTATAAATAGCCACCATGAACTTAACAGTCTTGCGCTGCTAATGAATTATATTGATATGAGGAGACAGGATCGCATGTTTATTCAAGTACTCCATTCCCATCAATCGTTTTCTTTATTGACCCTGGTATGCTGCCAGGGAATCCCGAAACATCATAGTTAATTTGTTATTCATAGTGATCCATGTAGATAGATCTAGTAAAGTAGTTGTATAGGATCAGTATGTGAGGATCAACATGATAAGGTAGATTGTTTTTATAAATATGATATATTTGTGTTGATAACAGTTGTTTTTTTAGGTTTGAGATAGATGATTTATTATCATTAAAACATTATGAGATAGAAAACCTTATATATCTCATCAAGTTTTCCAACATAACCCACTTAAGTTTTATGGTATGTTGAGTGATTGAAGAAAGGACCTACCATAAATCTGAAATTACATGAAAACCTTTAAATTAAGGCACATACTAATAATCAGCATGTTCTGGAATAAGATTTTCATATGCTATCCTCCTACAATTACTTCATAGCAATTGTCTTACTCATGTTAAATGGTGACATGTCATATTTAATAAAATTAATAATATTTTAATACTTAAATGTAACACATGTCACAATTTAACAAGGATAGGAGAATTGGTAGGAATAAATGTATGTGGATATTTAATTTCTCTTGAATTATAACTATAGCTGCCACATTCTTTTTAAATTAGTATATTGAAATTTCGACAAATAACTTTGTCATCTCGCCAAGATATTAATGCTACCAAAAATACCTTCAAACCCATTTGTATTAAGATAACAGATACCAAACCACCAAGCAACGGATCTATAAAATAGTACAAGGCAATACAAATATTTAAATTAAAAACAACACTAAACAAACAAACATCTCTTACACCAACTATAACCAAATATTTGCTCCTACAAATCCCTATCAAATAAAATAAGTTTTAGCATTTTAGCACTAGAAAAAACTATTTATTCGGTCATGGTCCCTCATGTTTCAATTTCAACCACTTTTTGCCCATTGCCATTTCCCAATAAAAAATAATAATAACATTACAACAAGGGTTTTAATTTAATGGGCAAAAAGGTTATTGGAACATAAGTTATAATGAATTAATGACTGACCAAATAAATAAATTTAACAGAGCAGTTGCCAAAACTTATTGTATAATAATAATAATAATAATACATGGTTCAACAAATACCTCCTTTCTCAACTATCAACTCATCTTATGTAATCATCTTAACAACATTTTCAAGCATTTATTAAGCCTTTAGATGCCTTCCCACATATGCCTACGAATAAATGAAAAAAAAAACATAAAAAAGGGGAACCATGATGCGTGAAAAAACATGATAGATAACAACTGACCTCAACAAGCTTAGTGATTTTGGATTTAGAAAACGCGAGATATTGATCAATCTTTTCTTGTGTTCTTGGAATTTGAACTCCTTGAATACTACTTGAAACCTTTTCAACCACTTTTTTCACAATTGTTTTATAAACTTCTCTACTCATTTTACCTTCTTTCCATGTTGGTTTCAATATCTCTTTAACAAATTCCACAAGCACAATCTTGAATTGTCTCATTGCCTTTTCATCACCCTCTTCCACTTTCCCTTGTACCTCATTCTTCCCACTATTATTCGTATTCTTTAAATTCTCATCTTTTTTCTTCTCGGTTTCCTCCTCCTTCACATCTGATTCCACCGGAATCGGATTCCCCTGTTCCACGGAATCACTCACAGGGGCACCAGAAGATCCGGAATTCGGAAGGGAATAGAGCAACTCAAGGGCACTTGCGAGAATTTGCTTCTCATTTGTTTGAGAAAACTGCTCCTGCTCCTTATTTTCAGTTGGGATCCCGTTTCTAGAAGCTTCTAGAGGTTTCCCTTCTTCAAGTTTTGGTCCTCCGTTGATGTCATGACTTTTTTCAGCCTGATTTAAAGCGATTGGGTTTTGAGTAAATTGGGATTGGGATTCTTGATTCCATGAAATAGGAGCATTCCAAGATTTGTTATTTTCATCATGTGACCTTTCTACATAATCCTCTGATTTTGGAATATCATGAGAAAACTTGCAACGATTTCGGTTGCAATTACCCCTCATAAAAAACCTACATGGGGGCTTCACACTATTATTATCATAAGAATTATTCCTATTATTATTATTATTACCTCCGTCTCTGTGGTAATCAGCATCTTTCCTATGACCATGTCCATCGGAATCCTTATTCCTCTCATCACGGAATCCTGATTCCGGGTGGACGAATCTACCCTGACCCTGACCCTGACTACCTCTTCTAGAGTTTCCAGAAGCAAAATCTTTAGATGATCGATGTGATGATGCTGCCCTTGAAATCGAATCATTTCTTATGTCACCGGAATCATACGATTCCTGTCTTTCATCCCGATTCCGATCCCGGTCCCGGACTCGGCTTCGGGGTGGACTCCTACTCCGGTCTCGGTTGCCACCTCTACATGTTATTTAGAATTCAAAAGAAAGAAAAAAACATAAAAAAGGGTGTTTTTGGAAAATGATTATTTGATGTTTTGAATAATCATGATTAGATAATCAGTGTAATGGAATTGCAAATGCAAACCTATATGGGATGTTTTCATTTGGTTGTTGTTGCATAGGGTCATGAGAAAAATCATCAGACATGAATACATCATTAGTTTCTGAATTTGAACGTTTTGGTGAAGTGTCTCCATGAAAGCTTGAATCAAGAATCTTTCCACTTTGAGGGATTGCTTCTTCTTTGTTGTCCCATAAGGATTTTGATCTTCTTCGTGCACCACTCATTGTCCCACTTTTTAATGCTTTTTTCTTTACCTTTTCTACTCAAGCTACAGCATAATCTGTTTTTGCAAAAAGATTAAGTTCAAATTTACATGTTTCAACTTCCACACTTGCATGATTCAACAAGATATGCTTGAAACATAAATTAGGCTTCATATTCATTAATCTCTAATCTAAGGGTTGATGATTAGAAATATAACAAAAGTCTACTCATACTTTGTTCAAAAACACTAAACAAATGACACCAATGGAAACAAGAGCCCCCATCTCTAACCATGGAAGCCAATTGAGGTCCTATCTAACACCCTAAAATCTGGATAATAGCATAAGGTAACTAAATACATCAAGATTGTGTTACTAACAATTTTGCCAATGTATAATGTAATAGAACAATAGTTTTTTGCTTCATGTTTTGTGCAATCCAAATAAATTATTCTACCAAATCACAATAAGCTAATAAGCACCTTATATGAATACCCTAATACTTCAAAATAGATACACACAATATTAGTTTATCTTCCAATTGATCTCTTAAAATATTCAACTATCTTCTAAACACAATACCTCATATAAATGCTTGTTACAACCTCACCTCTAAATACCCACAACCCATGTGATTTACAAAGATCAATGTAGATAAATCATGCAAAGCACAAAACCTTAATAGTCCAACATATCCATCAATGGTGTTCTAGAACAAATTCATAATAACCATACATAATCTTCACAAATAACATGAATATAACAACATTTAGCCATTTAGACATTTAGCTTACTAGCCCTAAGACAAAACCCTAGTTTTAAGACAATTACTTTAGCAAATATGAACTCTAGGTTTAACATGTCTATATCTTTAGTACCCAAGAACACAATGATAGTCCTTGAAAGTTTTCAATAACTGCTTTCCCAAGAGAGAAAAAAAAAATACCCTTTTGTGAGAGTGAAGTATAATAA
This sequence comes from Lactuca saligna, assembly GCF_052625555.1. Lineage (NCBI taxonomy): Eukaryota > Viridiplantae > Streptophyta > Magnoliopsida > Asterales > Asteraceae > Lactuca > Lactuca saligna. The sequence continues at coordinate 154,239,568 of NC_136422.1, forward strand.
ATGAAAAAGTCCCAAAGTAAAAGCCTTTAAAACCCTTTGTTATACATAAGCAACATGCAAGTTGCATAGCCTCCTCACCTAATTCCATTTTTCCTTAAAAGCACCTTCCATTTGCAACTTACTCAGACTTTTTGTGATGATGTGTCATATGACTTACTCATTGGCCAAGTCATGTAGACCCTTCTAGACATTCTCCTTGCCCTTAGTTATATGATTTGCCATACAACTTGCCCAAGTTGCATTCCATTGTTTGTTTGAAAAGAATCTTCAACCAAAACATATCCTTGCTTTCTTCAAAGATATCCAATTACTAGATTTAGATTTCAATAGTTGACATGTAAGCACTTTTGCTTTGTTTTTGCAAATGTTGAATTCGAAGTGCCCTTCGAATATATCTCTAACACCATTTAATAGCTTCCTAATGTAGAAGTGTTTGACATTATAATGCTCACGCCTCATATTGCATTGGACGTATCATGTCTAGTCCATGATGGACCATATTAATATTATATATATCGAGTTGCTAATTACAAAAGTTGAATTTGCAACATAATGGATAAGTATCACCTCAAATTAGGTTCCATATCTAGCAACTTGCCAAAATACACTAGATCCATATATGGTCACATTCTTACTTGATAGTCCTTTTTACCCTCTTTACATACTAAAATAGCTAAAACCTTTCCTTCCTCCTTTGAATTTAACAAACCAATACACCCCCACCTTTTTTCTCAAGGGAAAGAGTAAGGACATTAGGTAGTCACTCAAGAGTCAAGACACTTGACTTTTAGAACACCAATTGCATCTTGATTTGTAGAAGTTGATGGAGAATTCCCGTTTTAGACATGATGTTGATGCCAACTAATGTTCTTAATGTCTATCCAACATATGCCACACAACCACAACATGCATCAACCTTCACAACATGACAAACTTGCTTCACATTGCAATTTGCAAAGCTTTATGTATAGCAAAACTCAAAACATGATGCTTCTTAACTTTGAGAGTATTCGCCATTTATATATTATTGATTTATTTCCAAATCTGCCCCTCAGATTTGTCAAGGGTTGTTACGAGCATTTTGAAGATAGTTCCACCATGATCACTGGTTGATATAACCAATGTCACATGGAAGATCATTTGGAAAGCAACAAGTGCCTAAAAATGATAGTTCAGCAACATTGAAGAGTGGATTTCATTATTATATTTCTGGATTAAATTCCCATAATTTGGTTGCAAAGGGAAAGATATGTTGCTGGAGATCAAGAAAGGTTGGCAATGAGGATTTTCCATTATTTGGATATGTGGCAGCATAATATCACGTGGCCCAGAAAAAACGCAGCCATCTACACATGTAAAGATCACAAAAAGAAAGAAAAAGAATCAAGAACATATCACGTGACTGTGATATACAAGGTGCCTAGATACACAATAAAGCTTAAAATCAACATCAACTAAGAATTCAAATAAAAAGTAGTTCTGATGATATACAAGTTGTGGTAAATCAATCACACTCAACAACCATAAAAAAGGGATCTAAATTATGAATGAATACGCAAGAAAAGATAATAAAATGTCACAACAAAAATATCCACATACACCAACACTCTAGGTCTATATATCTAACACTGTATCCACTTAAAGTTTTGGTTAGAGAGACCCTCTTTCCTGAAGGTCCCAATGCATGATAAGAAAAGGAGTGGCTTCTTATATATCAAGTCACTCTATGTACTATAAAAGTAGACCAAATGAAAGGGCATAGAAAAGTTTAGGATAACTTATTGGAGAAACTTTATTAAAAAAAAAAAAGGAGAGATCACCTATATCCTTGATCTTCACCCAATTCCTGTGAATTTAATGCTACCTAAGAATTCAGTCGCAAGTCTCTTAAAGCTATTTGCCTGTTGCGACATAAACCAAGCTAAGATAAGAAACTTTAGTAAGGAAGAAGGTGGGAACATGCACACTTTGAGAGCACACGGGGAGTTGTATACTAGAAGTTAGCAGCTGAATCACATATATGTCTAATACTTAGCACTATTGGGAGCTGAATTAGCGTCAATTAATTCCCTTTTTTAATAAATGAAAGTTGAATCGACCACAGAATTAAAAAGACACAAAAAAAACACCAGTCACTTCAGTTACATGTCTTAACGGGCAAAAGCTAAGCATAAACACAAGATCCCTTTTCAAATAACATTTATTTCACAACGATACGTACAAGAAAGAAGGCTTCTCATTAATAGCGTCATTGACAAATTTAGAGGCCGAAAAAGTTGATAACTTGTCTAACGAACGAAGGAAAATGAAAACCCTAACTGAAAAGCGCGAGGGAATGATGAATACCTGTAAGCGAAGAAATGAAAACCCTCGAATTATGTGTGATTATGTTCCTTTCTCGCCATTGTTCAGTAGCAGCAATCTGAAGAATGAAAGGATCTTCTTTTCGTAAGGCATAGATTTTAGGTCATTTAATTGTACGAGTCAACTAGTGATTTAGGTGATATATGGAATTGGGGGTAGAACTGAGAATCTTGAAATTACCGAAGGACCGTCGCAAAATGGTAATTTACGAAACAGCCCCTAAGGTTATTAAAATTTGCAATTATTTTGGAAAAGAATAAAAGTTTACAATTATTTACGATATGGATCATGAATGCAACAAAACCTAAAATGTAACCAGATGAGTGTTTTCACTAGGACAGAATAATCAAATAAGAGAGGTTCAAATAAGAGAGGTTCAAATAGTGTAAATAGTCTAATTCGTTTCAAAACTTTAAATCAAACTATACTCATTCACTAAATTTAGTAATCAGTATCATATTTGTCTCAATAAAGTTTGTAGATGTGATGTTATGTTTCGCCTCATTACTCAACATTATGAAAAATAAATAAACACTTAAGCAAAGAACATAGGAAGTTCGTATTCGTTTTATCTTCAAAGCCTCGATCTACACTCATTAAAGGGGTCTAACTTTTCGAACCAATCAAACTTAAAACACATGAATTTCACATGCTTTGTGATTTTCTTTTTTTGATTTTCCAGGATTAATTGTTAGATTAGCCATGAATTTTTTGGCTTTGTCACCATTAATTCTTAGAACTTTAAATTTATTAAATTAGACCTTCAACTTTTGTAAAATGTAATGATTTGGTCATTGCACCGGGCTATAGGAGGTTAAATATGATACAATGCCGCATATCCAAAATCTGATATTTATCTTCATCCATGGGGCCTTGTCAATGTATTTCTTTGACTCAAGTACAAAAAAAGTTTCCCAAACACCCTCTAACTAGGAAATTTATAAGTGTCACATGTGGTGAGTGCAAACAAAAGGATCACAATTCAAAAAAATACAAGAGTCAAATTCAAGAACATACAAAAGTCTGGGAGAGAATGCAAGAGAATATATGTAGCAGTCAACCAAGAAATTGATATGGTGCAAGGGTTGTCATGGTGCAATGATGAAAATGGTGCATGGTTGATGTTTTTTTGGTATGGTTTTCATGTCGTTTAAGGTTTCAAAAACAATATTTTTATTTTGAAAACTATGGTTGTTTAAGAAATAGTTATAATAATGTCATTGTGACTATTGATGGTTATGTCTTTTGTGATGGTATAATTATGAACATGTTTGACTTTACCACCCTTTTGGTTATGTCTTTTGTGTATGGTATGTTGATGACATTGTGACTATGGATGGTTATGTCATACTATTTATTTGAAAACCGATATTTTTCATTTTGAAATCGTCAGTTTGTGTGTGTCACTTTATATACCATCTAATCTATGTACGAGTACACTATTAAGTTAAAGAAAATCAATGTATTACAACACAATCAACTTAAACAAACATTATGAGAGACTACTTTAGACATTGAAATGGGTTACCATACAAATAAGGGTTTCTAAATCATAATAATAATAATAACAACCAAAACCTTAACATATATGCCCTAGTTCCGAAACAACACAATAACCACAAACAAGATCCATGTTTTGCTTCTATCTTGCAAATCCCCCCAAGACACCCAATGTCTATTAATTAATTGTTCTTAGTAACCAATAAACCCAATTGGTCTTCAACACATTATAAACCTCCATATGGAATCCTTCAATTTTTCAGGAAAAAAAAGGATTAAGCTCAAATCTAAGGAAAATGTTTGAACTTTGAAGTAACTTGAAATTGCTAACCTGTTCACAACATGCATCAAATGGGTAATCAAGGGTAAGAGATGTCACTACATTCGCAAAATCACCACATTTCCACGCAAGCAAAACACTATCGTTGAGGGAAATGAGTTTATGTTTGAATAATAAAAGAACCGATGAAGCCGAAGGTGTATAGAAAAGGTAGAGACTTTGAAAGACAAAAATGATAAAAATGTTATCATAGGGAGGACATATGTTCTACTTAATGGGGCCCTTTTGACATAAGTTAAATTAAAGGATCAAAACCACCAAAAAAGAAAATTTAGATTTTAAGCCATTTGTGCAAATTGAAAAAAATTTAGACTCCATCAACAGTTTTTTAGCAAACACAAAGAGCAATTTTGTAGTTTACTCAATTATTTATCGCAAACCAGTTTGCACAAAAAATAAATTGAGTATTCAGTGGAAATTTATAAAAAGTGAAAACATGTTCAACATGGTTTTAATATAATACACGTTTACAATTTTGCTAAAACAAAAATCATATATATAACACAAATTACCATTTCAAACAATTTAATAATTTCAAGATCATTATAATCCCGATGTGCTATTATCTCGTCTATGACCCACATTGACTTACCCATATAAGAAACTTTAACTTTCAACTTACATAAAAACTGCAACTATCACCTACATGGCTACACACATTAAAACAGATTTTTCGATCACTATAACAACGCCGCCGTCAAAACAGTCGCCGGTGGCGGTGGAGCCAGAGCATTCACTGTTCCATTATCAGTCCAATTCGTTTCACCCCAATGCCAAAGCATACTCTCCCAGAAACAAAAATCCTCAAAACAACTCTCCAAACGTGAATCTTTTATCGTAATCTTCCAATGCCCATCGGAATAGTTCCCTTTCTCCGCCTCCCTCCGATCCCACTCCAACGCCGCCTTCTGCTTTGATCTAAGCAAACAATACTTATGCAGATTCTCCGGCATCGCATCATGAACCTTCCACCACCGTTCATGTGCCACGTCACTAGCAAACTCCTGAATCTTCGCCACGTTCCAGTTGCAATCATAGTCTCGAAAACACAACCATGGCTTCAACCCTAGGTAATGAAGAACGTAAAGAACCGGAGGATCGGCGCCAAAAAGACGTGTTTTCATAACCTTCTTTTCTTCCTCATCGCCTTCCCAAAAATGCTTCAAAAAATTCATATGTTTAGGGATCCGATGCCACCACGTGAAGATCTCGTTCAAGTACCCTTGATCGCCGCCGTTGTACGACTCAATCTCATCGATGTGATCCATCAACAACTTGAAAGTGCAATTCGAAGGCTCAACCACCATTACACCGGAATTGAAAAGCGTGGCGTTGTTTCCGGTAGCGGTAATCTCCGGCATCTCGAAGAGGAAGTCGATATTTCTGAGAATAAGTAAATCAGCGTCGATGAAAATGATTTTGTCGTAATCGGTTAACTGCCATAGACGAAACTTGCTGTAGTTCCATTCATTGTAGGCGTCTCGTTCGGCTTTAGGGTTTCTGATTCGTTCAATTGTGTGGACCTTCCACCCGGCGGCCTGAAGACCTTCGCGGTGGTAGTCGCTGATTGTGTTGTCGACGAGTATCACCAAGTCTCGGGTTGACCCGGACATCCGAATGCTTTGAGCTGCTGCAATTGCTCCACATACGTATACATGAGCCGAGTGTAGAATTGTTGCATACGCTTCTCGTTTCGGATTCCCGGAGTATCTATAATCTGTTACAAACACCAAATTAGTTCATCAATTGTAAATTAGCATGAAGATTATGAAATCACCACAAACTTTTTCATTCGTTACATTCACGTCCCTACGAATTCTAATTGTACGTTTTCGGTCCTTTAACCTTTTAAGGCTATTTTGGATGATAAATAGCATTTATGTCTTTTGCACGTGTCAGCTTTGGTGACGACAGTACAACCGTTTAAGTCTGATACACATCAAACACAGTACAACTGATTTAAGAATTTATTAAGAACTAACCTTTAGCCATGAGAGGGACCGAAAGTTCACAAGACCCAACCGGAAGCCGGACTTTATCCCTCAACAAATTAAGATCCGGTTCATATAACCAAACATTCCCCCTACGCATCACAAGCTCTTTACACATAAAAAGATTTGGAATCGGGAAACAATCGGTCACCAAAAGCACTCTAACCGGATGAACCCCTCTAGATTTAGCAACGAATCTTGCAACCGCAAGTTGCAAATGCAAACGAGCCACGTCTCTTGACCAATCCCGTGTCTTCACACACGGAAGCTTTACAGCTATGAAATCAATTCTTGGTTTTCTTGGAGCTTCAATCAAGGGTAATTTAGGGCATATGGGAACTTTATATTCTTCTTCTTCATCGATCCACTCGGGATATAGATCTTCCCAAGTTATGTTTTTAGCAGGATTGAGGCTGAGGGTAATGTGCTCGGGTGATGGGAGTAATTCCTTCCATTGATCGGTTTCATTCTCGTTGAAGTTTAATAGACCGATTCCCTTGTACTCATTTGCATCGGAAAGCGTCCTAATTACCCCGGAAATGTGATTCCAGTTGACTTTTAAATGGGATAGATAGCGTTCATCGTCTGAGAAAGATTTCTCATTTCCCCGTCTTTCTACCAAACTCACCCTGTGTGCACATGATGTAAGAAATTATTTACTCTGTGTACTGTGTACTGTGTACTGTGTACTGTGTACTGTGTACTGTGTACTGTGTACTGTGTACTGAGGGTAGGATATATAACGTACCGGGATCCGGAATGGGAAGGGCGTTCTGTGTTATATACAGCTGGCGAGTGAAGGAGCGTAAAAAGTGCTCCTAATATTATAATAACCAAAACAAGCTTTAAAGTAGGAAATTTGCAGCTTGCATTTCTGTCTTGGTTGGGACTAAGATATGGTTTTTCACCATCTTTAAAGCTTCTATTTCCAAAAGACCTTCTTTTGCTTGTATCTTCACTGAAACATAAAAAAACTATTAATATCTTATAAAATAATGGTATAACTTTTTGAATAAAACAATTTAAGAGGTCGTATCCATATGCATAATGCATCACATGTATATACGTTCTGGAAGACTTTCAGACTGTATGAACTATTTTATTTTATAGCTAAATTGGTTAATTTTATGGGCAGATTACAAAAAAGCTGGTTTATTTTTTTGTTTTCTCTATTTCAGCTATGGTTGACCTATAAAAACTGGTTACTATGTTTGATTTTGCTTACATGGACAATTTTTAAAGAGTTGGCATCTGATGTGGGAATGGAAATGTGAAAGTGTAGTTCTTAAGTGCATCCATTAGTATAACACATGCTTATGTGGACATTTCCCTAGCCACATCAGATGCCACATTAAAAAAAAATCCCATGTAAGCAAATCAAACCTCGCAACTGATTTTGTAGGTCGATAATGGCTAAAATGGGAAGAAAAAAAATGCCAATGGCTTTTATGCAAAAAATAAATAAATCATAATGGCTTTTTAGGTAATAGAACTGATAACATAGTGGCTTTTGTGTAATTTTCCCCAATTTTACCTATTTGACCAATTAGAGATAATTAATAACCCCAAAGTGACCCCCTTTTTCTATGATGACTTCACTAACATCACAGATCTTCTAGACTTCTACCTCTACTATAAAATGGGAAATGAAAATATGACATAATCTTCAATTAAATTTAAAGAAATCCTTGTACATGGAGAAATTTATCCAAGTGAGAATATTTATGAAGACCCTATTCATACAAACTTAATGCTTTAAAATATTCATACTTCATTTCTCTTATAACATATATAATAAAAATATTCAAGGGATAGTCATAAGTTTTTTCAAACATCTTATAGATTCATGACTATGAAACACCAAACACAACATAAACTATATTTGATATTAAATTTTCAAGGGTAATATAATCCATAAGAGAGGTCTCAGGTTCAAACCCTGGCATCCCCTTGTGATTTACCTCCTCCATGTTGTCAATTGGGGGGGAGGGGGGGGGGGGGGGGGGGGGGGTATACACCTTTTTTCTATGATGGGGGCAGAAAGTGTGATGAAAGTTTTGGATTTTAAAACTGAAGAGTCAAATCAACTACAGATCTAAAATAAGGGATTAGGTAGTTTTGGTAAAAGAAGAGAGGTAATTAAATCCTTTTGGTGTTTGTTTTAGCAGCCATAGCTATCTACTTATAGGCTACATGTAGAAATAAATGAAAATCACAATTGAACTATGCAACAACAACTACAAATACCAAACAATTCAAAAGGATAATAAGATCTACAAGAATATGGGACCACTTTTTCCTGATTATGGATAGAAAATTTGGTAACTTGTAACAACCGTTTTGATAACTAGCAATTTCTGAATGTGACATTGATATGACAAATCTAATCACCAACTTCTATTCTGTCATTCTATGTACCCAATATAACAATCAATGTCAATATCAACCTTTGAAATCTAGAATTTCACATCAACTTTAAAGTTGAGAGATTAACAAATCAAAAGACAGTGTATAACTATTCTTAGGTTTTGGAATAGATGGTCAAATAGTCAAACTTTATCTTACATGCTGATACCAAAATACACATTAACTAGATTAGATAAGATAATAGTTTCTTTGATCCTGAAATCAGTAGAGTTTTTTTTCTTAAAAGTTCATTAGATAAAAGTCGCATTTTCAACTGCAATTGAGTGGACTTCATAGAGAAAGAGGTCTCTGAATCTAAACGATAAAAGCTTAAATTCCAATTCCATTTTGACCCAAATGAAATTAGTTCATAAAAATCAACTTTTTAGGGCATCATTTTGTCAAATCTAACCAAATAAAACCTCAAACAAACAAATACCAATGCAAGGACACAAATAATTCTTCTAACAAGCATTTTCACAAACACCTGGTTTGCATATATTATCAACTCATTTTAAAGTTAAAAGAGAGGAAGGATCTACTTGGCAACGGAGAGCCGATGTCTAGGCTCAATTGGAGTAGGCGAAGCACCGAGGAGTCCTCTCATACTTGTCAAATCAATTTCAGTAGGGCTGCATCTGTGATCTGCGGAAAATGAAAATTAGGAGCAGACGAACATAACTGTTGACTCCCAAAAATAATTCTATTGCATGTGATTCCAACTTACGAATTCGGATCTTGAATACAAGAGAATATCAAAGCAACGTTGAGTTTTGCATATGGTTTTGGTGACTGGTGAGGAAAAGAACATTAATGGAGTCTGCTTCAGCGTTAAAGGTTTTATTACAGAGGGTCAGAGCTCGTACAGCCGCAGTCAAATTTATGCTCAAATTATGCAAATTTCTCTAAGCTATTGACATACTTCATTAATGGCCCTTGAACTGTGAGCTTGGCTAGTTGGGCCCTTATACTTTACAATAGCACCAAAAATGGTCAAATTGATTGAGAAAATGACGACGTGTCAAATATGTGATGAAAATCAATTGTTATTGTCTTGAATTATTTTCGATTTAATATAAATTTATTACTATAGTTATTATTGTTAATTTTAAAATCTATCTATTTGGATATTTTGATTTACTAAAAATGATTTTAAGACATTTTTTAGTTTGTATATGAATCTGTATGTAATATTTTATTTAATATAACTTTTTTTAGTATAGAATAAAGATTTTTTTGCTACATGTTACATTCTTATTTATTTTGCTACATATAATTTTGTGTTTATTTTAAATTAATGTTTATTCCACATGTCATTTTATTGTTTTTCATTTTATTAAATTGTAGATACTATTTAAATTCATATCAATTTCATTAATGAACTTTCCTTATAATTTCAAAATTATTAAATTAAAGATTCATTAATTTTCTTTATTTATTTATCTAAAGTATTTGTTTAAATTTAAAAAAGAAAACAACACTTTAATTTTTATAATTCAATATTTTTTTACTTTTGTTTATAAATTCATACTTCTTAAATGTTTAAAATTTTGTATTTAATTTTTTTTTAAATAAACCCATATAATATATGGGTTTTACACCTAATATAATAATTAATCAAAAACTTCAATGTAATTAAAGAAACATTTTAATTTTAATGCACGTCCTTTCAACTTGTAATACAATATATTTAATTTTACAATTTTGAATATGATGTTAAATATAATAACTTAGAAAATTTGAAATATACTAATACATGTGCAGAAGTTTTTTTTTTATTTTATTTAACTAATAGTGGTGAATACGGAATTTAAATCGAAATGTTAAAATAAACTTAAATTGTCCTGAACTCTTTATAAAATCAGTTTTAAAGTTATTGTAACGATAATTTTTTTAGATAATCTATAAAAAGCTAACAATAAAAAAGATATTTACAAAAATCTAAAACATTTAAAAATTCATATTTAGAATATTCATTTTGATATAATTTTTTTTACAAAAAATAAAGTAAAAGGTTAAAGATGAATCTTAGCACCATTTTTATGGACAAAAAAAAAATAGTGTATTGTTAAAATCTGATGATAATCGGTTTGAGAGAGCTCGCTCTTTGGTTCACCTCAACACAGAAAATGATCATCAAATTGATGGAAACAATTGCTTCATTCCTAAGTTAACTGACAGTCACCGGAGCAATCGAGCCGATCACCGGAACTTTTTCCCTCGAGATAACCCCACAAGATCTCCGAAAGCCCCGTATGTTTCGAGCCTACCGAAACTTTCTCCCCCGAGATAATAACCCCACAAGATATCCCAAACCCCTCATCATCCCCAACCGCCTAGGCTCGCGATCATATTCCAAACTCCAAAAGATTTCTTCACAAATCTCACTTCCTTCGAGAGAATTTCAGCTTGAAATTACGTCCACAAATCTTTCGAAGTCTTCGTGCAGCATTACATTAGATAATCGGTTTATTCATCTTGTAAGTTAAAGCTTCTCTAGGGTTCTATGTGACACACATTTAGTTTTTAGTGAATTTGAATATGTATCTGCTTTTGTGTGTTCATGATGATCACTTAATCGTACTTGTTCGGGAAATGTTGGATTTTTCGTCCATGGTCTGGAATATCCGTTGAATCAACTTTATCTTTGGGTTGTGAAAAAGGTTTATCGGAATTTGTCTCTTTATCTCACTTCAATTTCTGATTCCCTTTTTTGTAAAAGGTTATACTGTTTTCCTGTGTTTATTTACATATTGATGGAACTTGTTTTGACATTCTTTTGATCCAGTGCCCGTTATCCGCAATTGTAAAGGAAGTGTTATCATCGTATGTTTCTGATGGGATGGAAAAGAATAGTTATTGTTTTATCATTCTCTCTGATGGTGATGGAGTCCTCAAGCAGAATGTTACCATTGTCATCAAGCAACATTGGTGCTGAAACTTCCTTTCTATACAAGTGGACAATCTTCAGTGCAAGCTTCTGTGTACTCATTGCTCTTATCCTCTCAATGTGTCTAATGTTTGAGCACTTATCTGCATACAATCAACCTGAGGTATTTCTGTTATGTACCATCTTCATACATCATAATTCTTGATTCCCTGTTAAATTTGAATACAATTATCATCTCAAATTACTTGTATTTCAGGAGCAGAAGTTTCTAATTGGGCTTATCCTAATGGTCCCTGTTTATGCATTGGTATCGGTATAACATCTGTTCTTTATTTCTTTTCTGATACTTTTCTATATTCTTTACAATTATCTAATTTTCACTTTTTTTGTAATGTGAACAGCTTTTGTCACTGTTGGATTCAGATGCTGCATTCAACTATGAAGTAGTCAGGGATTGCTATGAAGCTTTTGCATTATATTGCTTTGAGAGATATCTCATAGCCTGCTTAGGTATGCTCTTTTCTAGATTTAACTCTTATAATTTCAGTTTCCTGTGTCCATGTTCATATTTTTTGACAAATATTATGTTGATTGAAGGTGGAGAGGATAATACTATTAAATTCATGGAAAGTAAAAGCCTAATCACCTCAAGCATCCCACTTATAGAAGAATCATATACTTATGGAATTGTGGAACATCCTTTTCCACTGAATTACATGTTGAGGGAGTGGTATCTTGGCTCTGATTTCTACCAAGCTGTAAAAATTGGGATTGTTCAATACGTATGATTTTTCTTAATTCTTATTTACAATTAGGTTTTATAATTCTAGTGTGGTTTACTCCTTATTCCTTATCTAATCTCATGAAAATTCTTGCTTCCAGATGATCCTGAAGCCCATATGTGCACTTCTAGCAATATTTTTTCAGTTTCTTGGAGTTTATGGTGAAGGAAAATTTGAATGGGGATACGCGTAAGTCCCTGTTTCCTTTCTTTTTTCTCCATTAAATGTTTTCTGGTTAAACAAGGGCAAATTTGTAAAATGTGAATACAAGTTGTTATATTTGTTTGCAGCTATCCATACTTGGCACTAGTCCTTAACTTCAGCCAAAGTTGGGCCTTGTATTGCCTCATACAGTTCTATTCAGTAATCAAAGATAAGTTAGCACCAATTAAACCTTTAGCCAAGTTTCTGACTTTTAAGTCAATAGTATTCTTAACATGGTGGCAAGGTGTTGCTGTTGCCTTTCTTTTTTCCATGGGTGCCCTTCAAGGTTCTTTAGCTCAAGAACTAAAAACCCGCATTCAAGATTACATCATCTGTATCGAGGCAAGTTTTGGGCTTTATTTCTTTTTATATATATAAAACCTAATTTAGGGTTTAGGGTTTAGGGTTTTTGAACATCTGTATGTTTACATACAGATGGGTGTTGCTGCAGTGGTGCATCTATATGTATTTCCAGCAGCACCTTACAAACGAGGTGAAAGATGCGTACGCAATGTTGCTGTGATGGAGGACTATGCATCTTTAGGTTCGGAACCTGCTCCGGATGAGGTTCGGGATTGTGAGAGAACCACAAAATTACGGTTTAGTCCTCATGGTGAAATCGAAAAGCGTATGAAGTTACATCAAAGTGTTCGTGATGTGGTTGTTGGAAGCGGTGAAATCGTAAGTTCCCATAACTTTTAACCTAGGGTTCCAGTAGCAGAGTCAGAGTCAGACTGTTGTGTACCTGATTTACATCTCACATCCTGACAGTGTTTTGTTGTGACTTAACATTTTTTATTATTTTTGTTGAATATAGATGGTTGATGATATGAAGTTTACGGTGTCGCATGTGGTGGAGCCGGTTGAAAGGGGAATAGCGAAAATAAATAAAACTTTTCATGAGATATCAAAGAATGTGAAACGACATGAGAAGAGAATAAAGAGCTCTAAAGATGATATTCATGTTATCCCTTTAAATTCATGGAGTAAGGAATTTTCTGAAGGGGATGATGATGGAGTAGGAGGGAGTTTTAGTGACAGTAGTGTCTTTGAAGGGAGGAGGCCACGTCAGCAATCGAAAGTCTCTTCTCAGTCTAACATGTTTTCTAAACCTTTTTGACAAAAAAAAAAAAAAAGTCAAATTACATATTTGGATATCATCTATACAGCTGGTAAGTTTATGTTTACTTGTACACATCATTTGTAACACATAACATGATGTGACATGACAATATTGGACTGAGACTGGTGTTTGTGTTTTTTGCAGGGTGATTAAGATACTTGATTCTGTTACCACTGTAAAAAAAATGTGGGTGATACTAAAAAAGGAGGTTATCAGCTAACAATAGAGGCAGTAGCTAATGATGTATTATGTATATATGTTTACGTTATATAATCCTCTAATGGATAGGGATTTATCCTTGAGGAAAAACTGAAAATATGATGCAGGATATTTGAAAAGTTCTTTTTTGGAATAAAGGATGAAATGTTGATAGTTGAGTTGTGGAGTGGATGGTTCTAACTAAATATACACAAAATTGAATGAATGTTTGTGTTGACTCGCTATAGAAATTAACATGTGTAGGTGATTTTAGTGTCATCAATACATTTAGTGCAGTCATGATTCTATTTGATACAAGTTGAGTTCTATTTGGTTATATTATGAGGAGATGTTGAGTGTACACTCAGATAACTAATGCGGACTCGGGAATGTGGGGTCCACGGACAAACGCCTCTGGTGGGTTCAAAGGGCGAGATCTAGGGGCATTGCCTATAGCGGGTCGAAGGGTAGAGCCCTTGGCGGGCCAGATCCTTAATGAAAAAATTGACCCGGAGAAAATTGCCCACAAATATCAACTGTCACAACCGTTGGAAATAGTTGTTACTTTTCCCACCAAATTAACCGAATTAAACTGCCATCTTCTTTATAAATTGATGGGAATAGTTGTACTACTGAAACTTTAGTACTACATTTGATATTAATGAATATATACTAACAGGGGAAGAGGTTGATGATGGAGGTTGTTTGGATGACTACGCTTCATTTGGAACTAATGTAATGCTCTGGTCTTTGGTTCTAAGGAGTTTCGTCAAAACACTATTTTGGGAAGAATGAAAAAAAAAAGTTTTATTTTCTTTTAACCGGATCGGGCAATGAATCAAAGTAAGTTGCATGTCAATCAGGTTGTTTAGCTTCTTGCTAGTTTATCTTTATAAAATTAGTCAGTTCTAAAAAAGAAAAAAATTAAAGGAAGATTTGACACACTTGCTAGACTTTTTCACTTTGTTGATAACAATGGCTTTGAATGCCAGACTTTTTCACTCACTTTGTTGATAACAATGGATATGAATGCTAGACTTTTTCACTTTGTTGATAACAATGGCTTTGAAAGGTCAAGAATCAACATCTTCAAAGTATTAACATTCAATTCTTTGTCAATTGTTAAGTAGGGTCGAATGAACAAAGTCAAAAAGATATTAAAAAAACATACCATTAAATGAATAGATTAAGCGCATTATTAGTTAAATAATTCCAAAGAAACATACCTTGATAAATAATCAATTGTAGCAATGCATATATAAAAAAATATCATACTAGCTCTATTTGTGGTTGAATGCATAAATGCAAAACCAAATCATAAAAAAATTGATTTTGTCGTATCATTGAAGTTGTAAATATTTTGTTCTACAAATGTATTATGATAATTGTAATATTTTTAATCTAAAATTGTTTCTAAATTATAAATATATATTTGCTTTAGAGGTGTATATGATTCAATTTTATGTGTTTTTTTTTATTAAAAACTAATGATACTAGGACTAGGCAAAAGTGAAAATTTGAAAAATTGAATTAAATTACAGAAAAATAAAAAATTTAAAGCATCTATAATGCATAATTTAATAGAATAACTGAATGAGATGACATACCGAATCGATATTCAATGATTAAACTTACCATTGTGGAATGTCATGTTGACATTCAATGAATATGGAGTTCAGTAATCATTGAACTCTTCAATAGGGAAAAAGAACATTTTAGGAAGTGTTTGAGATTGTTTTTAAAAACAACTTATTGACTTATTATTTTTTGCAAAGACAATAGTAAAAAAAATGTTTGGCAATATCAAAATGACTTTTTCATTAGTTTTAAAAAGTCTTCAAAAACAAGTTTTGAAAAGCATGTAAAATTTAACTTTTTGAAACTCTTTTTAGCTTTTCACCTATAATACCTTCAAAAGTAGATTTTAGCCGAACACTTTTTAACTTATTAACTTATTGATATCATAAAAGTTAATCTAAACATTTTTTTTAAAACTTATTTTATCACCACCATAAGTCAATTAACATTTTTTTTACCAAAAACACTTTTGAAATTCAAAAAACAATTCCAAACACCCCTGTAATTATGTCATTCGGAGTACCTACCACTAACCACTAATATGGTGGTGTCATCTCATCACTAAACACAACCACTAAAGGTTTGTATATACACTACTATATTCCTCTTTTTCTTTTTTTTGATTATTTAAATAAAAAATATGTACCTTTTAATTACTTAAAATCAAGGTTCTAAAAACCTCGTCATGACGTGTCATGGCTCCAAAGCTTATACTTGCCGCCACACTTTAACAAAATGTTGTCACGCATAGTAGAATATATATATATATATATATATATATATATATATATATATATATATATATATATATATATATATATATATATATATAACTATTGATTATATACAAAACTTTAGTTACACTTTTACAAATGACAAGGCTTGTCATGACTCATAAAAGATTAAGGTTTGACATTGTCGTCAAAATCGCGTCTAACATTATTTAGAACATTGCTTAAAATATAGAGAGAGGTAGAGAAATATATATATATATATATATATATATATATATATATATATATATATATATATATATAGAGAGAGAGAGAGAGAGAGAGAGAGAAGATAATTGGTTGTGGTTGCTCGTGCTCCCCACCACAAATGACCACAAAAACTTGCAACCAATAGCCACCACTAAACACCCAGGATGGTGTTCACATTGTGGTTGGGTGCCATGTAGACATCAGAGCCATCTGTTGAGGGTATTTCGGATGGTCTTATTAAAAAATACGTTCCGTTGAATTTTGTAAAGTTGAATGTATCATAGAAATTTTTTGGTAGAGTTGTATAAAAAATAGAAAATTTGACAATCAATTAAATTCTTGATACAAATCACAAATGTCTTCATTTGTGGAGTTATTTTTGGTGTTTTACCGACTCAAGATAATCTACAAACAAGTCGTGTCGGGTCAATGCTCATTAGGGAGTAGCAATAACAAGTATATTCTCATAAATGTACATTAAACATCCATGACTTTGATATGTACATTAAACAAGCTACTTAATCCATGCAATGCCTTGGTGAAAAAGTTGGGTACTTTATTTAAGAGAGACAAAAAATACATTGCTATTTCTATTAACCGAAATAAAATTCACTAGATAAATCCAATTAAAAAAAACTAACATTAACATATAACTAGTGATTACTACATAAATCCAATTTTAAAAAAAAAAAAAACGAATTCATAAAATGTATAAGATCTATTGATATGGGCACAAACCAAGCATTGATTCCATACCCGCCAATTGATGATGAAGGAACCTATAAACCGATTCGGTTGTTGTGGCAGCTATTCTCACAACCACACCCGTCCCCTGCAACAAATGGCAACCTACTTTCATTTATTTATTCTTATTAAAGCATTGTACTTTAAAAGCTTTTAGCATTATACTCTTTCAAATGTTTGTTATTACGACATTATATTATTATACATTAATAAATTCAAAATCCAAATGTAGCTAGCATAAAATTGCTTTGTATTTGGAAGATATTGCTATAATTAAGTTAAAAAAAGGAAACAATATAAAGGAGAAAATGAAA
Organism: Lactuca saligna; assembly: GCF_052625555.1. Lineage (NCBI taxonomy): Eukaryota > Viridiplantae > Streptophyta > Magnoliopsida > Asterales > Asteraceae > Lactuca > Lactuca saligna. The sequence continues at coordinate 154,256,985 of NC_136422.1, forward strand.
AATACCTTTGGACCAAAGGGGCTACAAGAAGCAATAAGTGAAGGCTTTGTATATCGATCACTATTACTATTACATGCTTTAGAGACTGAGATTCCTCCAATAGATGGAGCGCGTAATTGCTCTGACATCATCTTTTTCACATCTTCTTGAATTTGGTTTTGTATTTTCTTCAATTTAGGCCTAAATTACAATAATAACCCAACCCAAAACATGATTTTTTTTTTTGAAATTTCATATTAGTACAAAGAAAGAAAAAAACACACAAGAATACTTCAAAAAGATAATCCTACCCTAGCAAAATAACCATTGCAATTACTTGGTAATCCTGCATTCGTTCACCAATACTTGAAACACTTGTGTTCTCAAGTAGTACCTAAATACAATCAAACAAATGGAGATATACTCATTGTAATGCTTCTTTTTTCATATGTGTTTTAACTAGTATAAAACAAATAACTTGGTTTAAATATGTGATTAGTTTATGTCAAAGACAAAGTATTGTAGATGTTTTGGAATCCTATGGCCTAAAAGAAAGAAAGAAAGAAAGATACCGTATCAAGAAACATGGGCTTTGTATCAAGATATATGTGATTGGTGCTTTTATAAAGCCCAAAATCCCATTTTTCTCCACTTTCATGACGCCCACTAGTGATCCAATCAACAATCAGTAAACTTGAGTCTCCAACCATTCTAAAGATTTGCTTTTGGGAGTATCTTGCTGTAGAAAAACATGTCACTGGATCTGGAATGACAACCAAAAGGGCATCACTCCCTATTCTTGCCTACTACATTCAAAAGTTTAGCATCATTAAAAAGTATATATATGTAATAAAATTAATATTCCATTCTACATTCTAAATTTTAATCTGGGTGATGAGATTGATGAGAATCACAACTCTAATATCATTAAGTGTTTTTAGACTTTAGTGTCGAGTACATATGTTAACTAGCCATCTTTTTATGTAATAAATTTAAATTTGAAATGAAGCTAATGAAATAAACAGCACTTAATGCAAAAAAGCAAAAAACAGCACAACTTATTACCTCCATCATTTGCTCAGAGCACTTCAAGGCCACTGATTTGTACACCTATACGACCATGTGAAACTTCTGTTATTTTAATGAAAACATTCAGCAAAGATTTTAATTCCCTCCATCTTTTAGTATTTTGGAACAATCAAGAAGACAAGAAGGTATGTACCCTAGATGCAGCAAAGTATATCCCAATAACAGAATTTAATGTCTTTTGTGTTGGTGTTAAAGTTAGGCCCTAATTATGTATACTATGCACATGAAATGACATGAAAATATGAAATGAAGCTAGATAATTGGTTGAAAATGTCACTATTTCGATAACTCGTGAGCACAAATTTGCTATAATTGGGAACACAGAAATTATTTTAAGAATTGAGGCATCCATAAAGGAAATTTTGCAGTTTTTACAGGAGAGAGCATATGAAGCATAAAAACAAACACATGGTATGCAATCAGATAGCTGTGATGTGAAGGAGACTGACCTTGGTAGATGCCTGAGTTGTCAAAACGGCAGTGCAACCATCTTCTACGGTAAGGTCAACCGAAATGCAATCACCCTAAATCGGAAAGAAAGAAAGAAAGAGAGAAGCATGCGTTATATGAAAGATCAATCCTAAACAATACAAAACCATCTGTTTCACTCAAACCTTATCATAGCTTAATCGAAATGCTTACAGAAACAATGCCACCGCCATAAGTGAGAGTGTAGATCCAAACGGCATCAGTTTCAGAACGCCCTGCCTGCAATACATATCAAATTTGAAATTTTTTCTCATGGCTCATAAAGCAGAGAATAATTTGATAGGGATTTGTTTATACCTTCGTCGGAATGATGAACTTGAGAGGATACTTGGAGAAGCATCGGGTTACGGTGGACTTGCCTCCTACTCTCCCCACCACTAACTTCCCGGTTTCCATATTTACCCTCAATTCTGCCCTCATAATTGCCTCTTAATATCATATGATCATTACAAAATTACACAAATGGTCCTTGTGATCGACAAAATTAGTAAATTACCAGTCCTTGTGATCTGCACCCAACTTCTATTTTTGCCACTTTAATCATTTCTAACCAAATTTATTTTACATTTGGTTCCTAACCTAAGTCAAGATCAAGTCGAGCACAATCCTTCTTAATAAATGATGGTTTTTTTTACCATATGTTAATGTATGATGAGTTTGACACTAGAAATTTTATGGTATTTTTGAAATAAATATTATTCACTTGTCAATTTTTGATTTTTTTCAATTTTTAAAATTAAACTTCTACTTATATATGTAAAGCATTAAATATCATATAATTTTGCAATAAATACATGTTTTCTTTATTATTTTAAAGTTGTACATTAAAAAATATTTTCTATTTACACTTTAATGTTTAATTTTTTTAAATTAACTCGTGTAATACACGGGTCTCACACCTAGTTTTTATAAAATTGATGGCTTTAGTCCTATTAATAATTCTAACTTAAACATAAATACTACATCCATGATATTTAAATCTAAAATTTAAGTTAATTAGGTCGCACTAAAATTTCTTACTTTTGAAAAGTTTAAACATTGAGGTCTTTATTTCATAAAATGGATACCATTCATCATGACACTTTAAAATAACTTCTCAATTTCATATAAAAGCCTCGTAATCAAGTTTTCTACTAGTTAGTCATTGGCGAAGTCAAGAGTAGGCATACAATTTGCCATTTGACAATCATAGTCTATTCATTTTATTGTTACACTTTTTAGATCAAAATAGTTATTCTTTGTCAAAATGTCTATTCATTTTATTGTTAATCTTTTAGGTCAAAATATTTATTCTTGTTAAATAGTCTCATCATATTTGTTTTAAAACTCTTGATATTTACCACATGTTTATTTATTACTTTTAACTATTTATTTTTATATTAAATTATATTTTTTTTCAAATTTTTATTTTTCACTAAAAAGGCTTAGGTCTGTTTTGAGGATGTTACATATTTCGTTTTTCTTGAGTGAGCCAACAATTCGTGGATAAATGGTTTGGATGAAGCTATGTACCCAGGTGGAGATAATTTTTTCTTTAAGATGCCCCACATATCCAAGAATATAATTGATCGGTAATTCGACCGATGACTATTTAACCTCAGAATCTACTAACCTGCAAGTAGATGGAAGTTTGTAAAATGTGATCCGTCTTGTAAATGGTTTAGATGAAGCGATATACCCTCGTGGGGATGATTTTGTCTTAAAGATGCCCCACATATCCAAGAAAATAATTGTTGATCGATAATTCGATCGATGACTATTTAAACCAAAAATCTACTAGTTGCAAGTACATGGAAGTTTGTAAAATGTGATCCATCTTGTAAAACTCACCAAGAAAATAAAAAAAATAAAAAATGTCACATGTGTAACATTCGTATTTTAGGACTAAAATTCTAACATTTTATGTGGATTTATGTAACGCGCGTAGATCTGGACTAGTCAATTTAGAGATAATAAAGGTCGAAAACGATTTTTCGACAAAAGATTATTTAGAATAAATAATCCTAACCAAGTTGTAGAATACGCCTCAAGGGTTCCGTACATATAAAGAACGCCGAAATCCGAGTTATAACGAAGAAGTTATGGTCCGTCGAAGTTTTACGGCAAAACCGTCACGACACTGGGAGACGTAAATAGTGAATTTACGATGGAGGACTTTTTATCATTATAAATCTAAACAAAATTTGTAGTATAATTTAAACCGAGAACATACAAAAAAAACGCCCAAATCAGATTTCGTATGAGAAAGTTATGAATTTTCTAAGATTTGGCTTAGCAGTGCACAACCCGGAACTCGAATTTTAGATCGGGTTATTTTTCACCTATGTGACCTGAATGAGAATTGAATATCTCATTATTAGGAACTCAACGGTAAAAAGACAGACGAAAACAGAGTCTGTATGTAGAAGTTATGAATTTTACGCGGACATTTAACAGTATAATCTCCTCGTACTGTTAAATTTAAGATCAGTCAATAATTAGCCGACGGAGCAAAAATGAAATTTGTATATATTATTTTTACCTACGCGTGGATATAAAGAACGTCAAAAACGGAGCTCGTATATGAAAGTTACGGATTTTAGAAGTCGGAAGTGTGCTGTACGAAAATAGATGACGTGACACAATCTTGGTCATTGTTTTCTCCCCAAGTCTTGCCACCAAATGGTGACATGTGGCACCAAGTTCAGCCATATTTCAGTCTATAAATAGAACTTCTTCCACCATCATTTTCTTCACATCTTTCCCATTATTTCTTCTCTTTATTCTCTCTCTAGAACCTCTCTCTAGCCCCGAAACCCCCTGAAAAGCCTAAGGAACCTCCCTAGCACGAGGCGGAAGCCTCGGAGTGCTCGACGGTTCCGAGAATAAGAGCTTTTCAGCTCGGGAACGCTGCTCCAAACAAAGCCCGATTTTCTATAAAACTCGCTGTAAGTGAGCTACGTCTACGCTATTTTTAATATAGCTTTATTTAATTATAGTAACATTATTAGGAACTTATAATAAGTATTTGGGATATTATTATTGGTTATATAAGTATTGTTTAACGCTTATATAATAGTAATAATATCTAGACTATTAATTAGTTTCGGCGAATAATAGACTAAACTCTAGTGGTAATAATACTAGGTTTCATTGAAAAAAATTATTTTTAAGAGGCGAAGCGCTGTCTGAGTTCGGAATCACCATATTTTCAAGTGAGTGCATGGTCCCTTTCATCTTACTCATAGATATGAAGTATTTAATATAAATTACGTGCTATGTGTGCATATTATTTGAATACTTGTTGTCTATGCTATGTGAAATATTTTTATACACGTTTTAAATGATTTAAAATGTATATGTATTTTACATCTACAAAATGTGTTGGGTAAAACGTGGGTAGATGTAATAGTTTCTGTGTGACCAAATAAAATAATGAGAGACCTCGATATAGGTGTTATTGATGATCCAGTCATCTAGCGGAGTATAGATGACGACCACGGACCATTCTAGACAGTCCAGTGGAACGCTAGGAGTCTCATAACCTGTAGGTGTTTATTTGAACTGTGTGCTCACCAACATTACTCCATCCCCCACATGGTTGCATTATTTGACATGAATTGTTGAGGTACCCCCAAAGCATGTGTTGTCACCCCGATGGAAGTCCTCATACTAAGTCCCTTGTGTTAGATGTTTTAGGGACGTAAAGTGAGGATAACGGGAACGGGGTAATCGGGTTTGCTTGGTTTGATAAAGTTAATAAACTTATTTATTGTTGGTTGAAAACCCTATGTACTCACCAGGTTTCCCAACCTGACCCAATCAGTTTATTTATATCACATGTATTGATATGAAGTCACCTTACACTGAGAGATTAAAGAGATCTAAATCACTAGTGATAATGAATGTAAGTTCTGTTTATGCTTATGTTTCTGTATTGACGATGACATCCCTAATGTTCTAAAATGAATAAAAATACATTTCTTCGAAAATGCTTTGATAACGTATTTATCATGTATTACTAGGAGCAAATTTAGCAGCATTTTTATTAAAAGAGGTACTCTGATTTTTATAAAGCATAAATAAAATTTGTTTTTTCTGGCCGTGAAAATGAGGATGTCACAATTTATTTAAAGAAAGTAAATAAAATATAAAAAATAAATAAATACATTATATAAATAAATAAAATAAATAGAATATGGTGATTTCAAAAGTCTCAAGGTTATTTAGAATGTAAAAATTAAAAGTTAGATAAAAAAATTAAAATAGGAGGGACTAAACATGTCAAATTGAAAAACTTAAGTTTGACTTTGGCTTAACTAGATTTAGGTCCAAAAGTGCAGAGGAATTAACTTTTTAGGTTATATATATATATATATATATATATATATATATATATATATATATATATATATATATATATATATATATAATGTAACTTGTTAGTTAAATGGAATCTAGTTGTAAAAACAAGTGAAAAACATAAAGGTTTTAGGGCCAAAGTGTCATTTAGCCAAAGATTAGAACATAAGCCCAAGTTCCTCTTTTTTCATTTTGAATCTAGGTGAGCTTCAGGGAAGGATAAATGGTGATTTTGGAGTTTTAGATAAAATTGGAAGGTGAATTAAAGATGTAATGGTGTCACTATGATTGATCTCTAACTCTTAATCATTTAGCTTTTAGATGATGTGGATTAGTTCCAAATCTGAATTCTATTAGTTGATACATCAAATGATTTCGATTTAATGTTAAATTGCATGTTTAAAAATCTATCCAATGATGTAATTTTCATTTCAAATGGTGAATTTGAGTTTACGAAGCTATAATGAAGCTTTTGAAACCTTGGCTTCATGAGACCATCACTAGAGTTTGTGGATTTCGATTCAGGAAATGGATTTGGTAAATAGTGTGGTTTGGATCTTACTTTAGTAATACAAAGTCCAAATCATAGCAGTGAGACCTTCAATTCAATCAGGTGTGGAGTCAAAATTTTAGGATAAGGGGGCTTATCTATCGGTGTTACTAGTGAGCGGCGCCCATGAGGTAAAGATGACGTCGAGTGGTTAGGGTATTTGATTTTAGATTTTTTTTATCATTTTGTGGTTTTCAACATCTTAAAATCATTTTGCGTTTTTCACGAAAAAATGGAACTTGTTTGAACGAGAAACATTAAAAAAACGACATTATACATCTTTATTTGTTATGTTATAATTTATTTCAACAAATGAATTTATTTTATTTTGAAAAGAGAGAAACCACAAAATGGGACCATACATGTATTATATGAAGAGAATGTGTGTTATTTGATATCTAGAGTAAAAGTTTAAAGAGATAGGTGTGGCGGTGGTTTAAGTTGACCATCAACCCATCAATCATAATTAATGAGCTATTAGTATTTATAGTATATGAATTGATTAATTGGAAATGTTGGGGGTGACCAATCACCGACTAGACCCCAAACTGACTCCGGCCACCACTAAATTCAATGGTGATATTAGGAGCTTTAATGGGCTTTTTGAGTTAATTCGTAAGCGAATCTCTCATGAGCATGTGTAGTTATAATTAATTAATGTTTAGTTAGGCCTTCCCATTTTATCTAACACTTCTCATACGGGCTAATAGAAATAACAATTTCTTAAAATCATTTCAAATGTATATAAAATTCAGTTGCAGGATTTGGTCCCAAATATTCATTTGAAAATTCAAAATTTCAAGAATTAAGTAGTTTTAGATACAATGGTGTCAAATTCAAATATCATTATAAAAAGTTTAGATAAACCATACAACCTATGAAATGACATAGGTGTTGTTGAAATCATATCATATCCATGTAGGTATTGTTTCATTTTTCATTTAATTATAGTCATGTCCTCCAAATACAAAACAATTTTATGCTAGCTACACTTGGATATTAAAGTATAATATCCTAATAATAAACAATTGAAAGTATAATGGTATAGTTGGATAAAAGCTTTTAAAGTACAATGCCTTAATAAGAATAAATAAATGAAAGTAGGTTGTCATTTGTTGTAGGGATGGGTATGGTCATCAAAATAGTTGTCACAACAATTGAATCAATTTATAGGTTCCTTTATCATCGATTGATAGGTATGGAATCGATGCTTGGTTTGCGCATGACCAATAGATCTTACATATTTTATGAATTTGTTTGGGGATTATAATTTGTTCTTTTATTGAATTTATCTAGTAAACACTAGTTGTATGTTGTTAGTTTTTTTATTGGATTTATCTAGTGAATTTTATTTCGGTTAACAAAAATAACAACATGTTTTTTTTGGTTCTGAAATATTGTCACACCCCCAAACTAGAACGGCGGAATCGTTCGAGGGCGGTTGACTTCATGTAGTATCGTAACAGTTGAATACATAGTAAATAAAGTAAAACAATCATCATATATATAATTGAAAAGTTACATTGTTGAATGATACTTGTTTCAAAACAAATTACAATATGATGACAAAATGAGTTTTAAACTAACGCCTTAGCGTCACTTCTCCAAAAGTTGATGTTTACCTGTATTACTGAATCCCTGAGAAATACAAGTAGTTTTGAAAGAGCGTCAACAATTAAGTTGATGAGTTCATAAGTATTTAATGTCAATGTTTGTATATGTTTGAAAACTCCTAGAAAATCCCTTATTTCCTACTAGAATAAAAGTAATCTTCTACCAAGACCCGATTGTTTTGAATGTTTGCTTCTATAAATCCAAAAATTTTCCATAAGTGTGTGGTAGTTTAAAAGTTCCAAAACTGTAATGCAATAGTGTTTTTCATGCCTAGAATAGTAGATTTATGTTTGTATAGAATCACTAAGACATTTGATGACCCTGTAAATCAACGTGTTTTTAATACTCCATGTGAGTTTTATAACCATGCTATTGACCCAGACTGCCTATAACAACGTTCTTCAGGCGTTGGAATGTTATGACGTTTGTCACCCCAGACCTGTCGGTCTAACTATAGGTAATAGTTTAGGTGCGGGATTATCAATCCCGTATAGATCTATACACAAATATCACGTTCTCCCTACAAGAGATTATGGTATATAATACAGGACTTTAACTGCATACTTGAAAGTACGTGAAGTTGAATGGCTCACAAAACTTAGTATCAAATAGATTTATGTATGAAGATTTCATTTGTTCTTGTATATGAAAGTATTTCCTTGATATAGTACTTATAGTATGTAAAATCTCTTGATTTCTTTGTAAACTATACCTATTATAGTTTTTCTAAAAGTGTTTCGTTTGTATGGTAAACCCTAGTGTAGTGTCGACTTTGTATGTAAGTATAACATTTGTAATAACATTATTGAACATTTATACTCAAAATATAAATAAAGTGTTTGATATTTATATAACAACATGTTTTATTCCAAAAGGACAGGGTGTTATCGTGATATGTTGCATGAGAACATTTTCGTATGATAGTTATAAATCACATATGATTGATTATGTAACAAAAAGTATAGCAAAATATTGATGTTTTTCACACGAGGATAATTGTGTGTTTACTTGTACCCCCCCCCCCCCCCTTAAAAGTGTATGAAAGTATTTACAGAGCATTTGAAAACGTAGTTGTAGGGATATGAACTCACTTGATAGATCGAAAAAGGTGAGACAAAAACCGAGCAGAAATTTGACTGGAGAAGAGTTGATTTCTCGGGATTCTCGGGAATCTCGGGAGCGTAAAACTTCCTTCGGAACTTGGATATGAAAACCGGGACTTCGGGATGGATTCGACGGTTTAAACGCAAAGCTTCGGCACTAAAACGAAGAGAATTGAGCACCTAAACCCGAAACCATCGGTTTCTATTTATAGGGGTGCAATTTGAGGGTTCACGTCGTGAGCATAGGTGGATCATGTCATGAGTTTGACCTGGTCTCCTCCCGTAGACTTGACGACTCGTTGATAGGCTCTGGAACCCATCAGTCGCAGGCTCACGTCGTGAGCTGCCTGATAGCCTCGAATTTTGTGTCTCGAACTTGTAAACTCCGTAACTTTTGCGTACGAACTTCGTTTTCAATGTTCCTTATATGCACACGTAGGTGAAAATATATTCTATAACTCTCGTTTAGACTTCGTCGGTTAATTTTGACTTTATTTTTAATTATTTATTTTTAACAGACCGGGACACGAAAAGTCCGTTAAAAATCCACAACTTCTTCATACGATGTCCGCTTTCGTCAGACTTTTTACCGTTGTGCTACCATTGATGAGATCTTCGATTCTCGCTTAGATTGTTTCAGCCAAAAATCCCTCAATCTCTATTTCGAGTTTTTAGCTGTCTACCGCTATCCCGAAACTTAGAAAAATCATAACTTCCTCAGAAGTCGGATTTTGACGTTCTTTTTACGCACGTTCACGGTTTAGTATAATCTACGACTTTCTTTTAGATACTTCAGACTAAAAAGTATTTTATTGCATTTTACTTTTTTTTTTTTTTTTATGTTTGTCAGTGTTTTATCGGTTTTGGGACGAATTTTCGATTTGTCATAACTTCTTCGTTATAACTCAGATTTTAGTGTTCTTTATATTTCTGAAAACCTTGACACGATAACTATCATCTTAGTCAACCCAATAGAGACTTTTTGACGTTAATTTCATTATATCAAAAGAGATTACAATTTTTGATTTTTTAAGTCATTACATTGACTCGAAATATTGGGTTGTTACAAATATAAATATCAAATTTTTTCATGAGGACATTGCATGGATTAGGTATCCTATTAGTAAAGTAGTGTTGAGGTGACATCTATATCACAATGAATATTGATATTTAATTTATATGTATTTTAAAGATAATTTTAAATACTATTAATTTATATTTTTATTGGGAAGCTAGATATGCCTTAAATTAAATTTTATATTGCATACATTCCGCACTACCTTTTTTTTAACTCACTTTGTTTTGGGGGATTTTTGTATGGGTTTGGGTGGATTTACAACTTTCGTTCTTTGATATATGATTGTTTTTTTGTCTATGACACAATGGTTGATAATTAACCACCAGCTCATTTGAAGAATAGAACTTTGGACTCGGTGTGTATGACGAACATTTGGGTTTTTTTTTTAAACTTTCTAGAATACTTTGATTTTCCATCAAAACAAGTATTGTAAGGAAGTTCTGTTCGACAACATTGTAGCGTTTTCTTTTACTTGATTTTATGCTAGAAAACGCCAAAGATAGGAAGAATTTGATTGCGTGGTTGCAAAATCCAAATTTGAATTAGTTTTACATGTTTTTTGTGATGCTAGCTCATAGCTAGCTTTGGTTTTTTAGTATACAGCTCCGAGAGGCGTGCCGCCGAACCCCTTTCTGATTTTCAGCGATCGTAGATGGATAGTCTGGGACTAACGACCTGCTTTTCGACACGTTTAGGTGTTGTTTGTTTTTTGGAAAAAAATCTCTTCAGACCTCTTATTGTTGCGCTGCGCAGTACACGCGCAACACTTTTCATCTCGCAGCTGTTTGTTTTTCAGAAGTCTTCGGATTAAAAAATCTTTGCACGTATTCTTCTTGGGGCAACACTTGTTTTGTCTTTTCATACCTCTTCTTCTTTTTTTCTTGCTAAAATATTGATTATATATTGCTGACATCTTATTTCACATTTTTTTTTCGTTTTTTTTTTTTTTTTTTTTTTTTGTTTATTCTTGTTGATTTTATTTCTTTTTTTATATTGAATAAAAATCATAATTTGTTGATGAAATATTATTATTTTATATAAAATCAGTTTATTTTAGTTTTTTAATATATGTAGCAGCATATAGATGTTAAAAAAACAAACACGTTTCTTATTACAGTCTGCAACCGTTTGGTACACCTCTTCTACTGCACAGTGTTGCAGAGATGATCCACAGACTTTATAAATTTTTGCTTCAAAAAAACAAACAACACCTTAGACTCTCTCTCATGTGCACGCACACATTTGATTCTTTTATGATTTTAGCTTTTGTATAGTTGGTGCAGTAATTTATTTAGCTTATATGATTAGTTTATAAAATATTGTACAATGTCATATATCAAGAAAGATCTATTAGATAGTATTAGCATCATATTTTTGTTTTCAAAATACAAGAAACCGTCGTGAACAACTACAAGGCGTTTACTAGTAATTTTAATTTATGTTTAATCTTTGGTATTAACATTAATAGTATGAGATGATGTTATTGACAACCTGACAAACTGATCTGTTAGCCAAAAAAAATGCTTTGTTTATTTTGTTACCCCATTCAAGTGGACACACGTAAATTTGAATCATAAATTTATCATGAATAAAAATATGTTTAAAGTATATAATCCTTTATTGGAAAAGAATTTAATCCTTAAGGAAAAACTGAAAATATACAAGATATTTTAAAGGTTCTTTTTGGAATAAAGAATGGCGTTTCAATGAAATGCTAAAAATCCAAAATAAATAAATAAATAAATAATTTAGGCTTATATGTGGAAATAATAAATATATAAAAAAACTCTTTTTTTGTTTATTATTATTATTAAATTTTGTTGTATCCCAAGTTCGTGTTCAAGTCCTCTTGTCGTGGCCTAGTCATTTTAGTTAAACCTTGCGATTGTTTTAGATGTTATTTCAGATGAAGTACATGATATAATATCTAAAGCCCATTTGGTTAAAAATATTTGTTTCAATTTGAAGCTCCCGAGACTTTTAATACTTTTCTTGTTTCACCTTAAATGCATTTGTAAATAGAATTAATCATATAAACACAAATTAAAATTATTTCAAGACATATTAACCTTATGTTGTAAGTGAATTTAACTCAAACTCGTATATAAATACAATTATTTTCTTTAAAACAAAATAATTATAGTTTAGTTGATTGAGATGAATCTTTAGATATCAAGTCTAATAATTATCAGAGGATTTATAGTCTACCGATATCAAATGTTGGTGGAAAGTTGATCTCGAGCCTAGTAGCATGTAGCGGATCCAAAACAAATGTCAGAGATAACACATATGATTTTAATGATAGCACATCCGAAAAATTACATTGTAACAGAAAAAGTCTCAAAAGTTTTCCATTATACCAATAAAATTGAGGTGATATAGGTTACTTCAAACATAGACAGTCTCTCCTTGTTTCAACCGAATATTAAAAGTTCTATAGAAATAATAAATTATATAAAGCTCAATGTTTGACTCTTATTCAAGAGGCATGATTTCAAGATTTGGTAAGAATTTTTATCATTGTTTTCTTTCGGGATGTATCTTTTTGTTTTTATCATGGATCCATTGTTGGTTCATATTATTTTTTTTAGATTTATTATTAGAAATTTCTAGTTGCAATTATTGCAATAACAATAGGAAAGTCAAAGATGACTAATAATTTTTGCAATTATTGCAATAACAATAGGAAAGTCAAAGATGACTAATAATTTTCATAATTATCAAGAAAAAACAAAAATAATTATTAAAGCTAGGAAAATAGATGAGCAACTATAGGTAAGGATGTTATTATACCAACATATAAGTGTACTAGGATCCTTAACATGTCACCATAGAAAGAAAGAAAAGTTCCACGAAGCAAACCAATAACCACTTAATGCATTCATTTCTAGCTACCATTTTTTTTTGCATTACTTTCATGAAATGAAGTTATGGATAACAACTTTTATTAATACAAAATTTTTTCCAACCCATTATACCATTTTAACACACAAAAAAAATATTCTTGTAACACCTTGACTTTCAAGTATTTTCAAATTCATCCATTGGTTTTAATTATGTCATTTTTGGTCTTTGGAATCGGAAGCAAGTGGTCATGGGAAGCCCTAGTGGTAAACCTGTAATTTGGATGTAGGAAGAGTGTGTTAGGCGTACACAAATGTACGCTGGGCGTACTCATGTCTGAGTGAAACCCTAATTTTTAAGGTTTGTGGGGTATTTAAGCACCTTTATAGCTCATTTACCCCACCTTTCCAACCTTTAAGCTCTTGAGTCGTTTTTAGCAAACCCTAACCTCATAAAAGTGTGTTTTGAGCTTCAAGTGTGTCCATTGTGTGCCTAAGGAAGAATGAGTTGCATCAAGGAGCTTAGAAGTTGAAGTAAGTTTGTGGATCTTGGATCATCACCTTCTTAGGAAGCTCCAGAAGGTAAAAAGTCTTCACTTTGATGTTTTGTTTGCTTGGATCTCATTTTTGGTAGCTTTATGTGTTTTTCTTGTCCCAAAAGTCTCATTTCTTTGCATGTTTGGTGTTAGATGTTTTGAGTTGTCCTTCTAGACCCTAGGAAGGGTTCTAAGCCATAAAAATGGGGTCCCTTTAGCTAGTTTGGCTCCATGCTTCTTGTAGAAGGTCTTAACGTATTAAGACCTTGCATTAAAGACTTTTTGGACGTGGAAAGTGATAAATTTGGGAACTTTATGACCCTAGTATGCCTCTGGACCTTATATATGAAGTATGAGCTTAAGTGTCGAAGCCATTAAGCACTTAATAAACAAAATGGAGTTGCGAGGGTAGGCTCGGCGTAGGAGGAAGTGTGCCCCACGTACTCGGTCAACTTCCCCGTAATCAATCAACGTGGCATTTACATACACCAAGCATACCTCCAGAGTGTGCCCCGCGTACTCGCATGGATCAACCAATTTTGAGTTAACTCGGTTGGGCTGAATCGGTTGGGTTACTCAGTGGATTTATGATGTTTGACCAAGTTTGACTTTTGAGTATATTTTGGGTATTGTTGGGATTTTGATGGAATTGGTCACTTGGTGATTGTAGACATTTGAGTTGAGAGCTGAGATTCAGAGTCTGGCCTTATCAGTTATGTGCAACTTGTGAGGTGGTTTTCCTCACTATACTTTCGGGTCGAAGGCACCAAGGTCGTCCCTTGGGTTTAGATAACCTGATACTGTTGATATGTTGAGTATGGAATAGATATGGATGCTAGTTTGGTATATCTGTAGGAATACCTGTGATACTGTCTGTTTATATGTATATGATATTATCTGTTATATGTTGACATATTGTGTGGGATGGGTTGAGGTTGTACTGCTCCTGTGATGTAGCCAACAAATCCTGGAGCAAACTAGATATGAGTTGAGGGCCGGGGAGGACATTCCAAACTCATATTGAGGGCTCATGAGCATTTTGGATACGAGGTGAGGGCCGGGAATGATATGCTAGACTCGTACTGAGGGCTTAGTGGTATTCAGTCCGAGGAATAATTAGGCTGGGGAGCAAGCTATACATAAGCTATGGGCCTAGTGAGCAAGTCAAACTTATGTTGTGGGCTTAGAGGTAATCTAGTCTATTAGTTGTGGACCCATTGCATGTTGTTATTATATTTGTGCTATTTGTTGTGTATTGGTGTTTTGGGGGAACTCAATAAGCTTTGGGCTTACAGTTTTGGGTTATATTTTAGGTACCTCCGATGATCGTAGGAAGGCAAATGCTTGATTGTGCACCTCGTCATGTTGTGTTTTGTGATTTTGGGAAAACTCTGATGTTTAACATATTTTGAAAACTACACTATAAACAATTATGATTTTTGGTTGGTTTGAAAAAGTTTAAATTTTTACGAAATTTCATGGATGTTACAAGTTGCTATCATAGCCTTGGTTTGAGTGAATTGGAGGAACACTTGTGTGAATCCAGTCTCAAACTAAGGAAAAAGATTTTTAGAAAGGGTTTTAAAGGGTTTTCAAAATAATTAAGGAGGATGCAATGTGTACGATTAACCGGAGCCAGTAAGTAGACCTGAAAATACCATATTGTTATTTGATATTATGATATGTTAGAACATTATCTAGCGATATACTAGGGTTCTTCAGGATTTTGCATGATAGAATTGCCTGATTATATGATGCTTGATAGCCTAGGGTTCTTCTCTAATGAAATTGACATCATTACCGCAGTTTCTTAGTGTATGCATCATGGTCATGCATAACTAAGATTTTTTAGCCTGAGAATGTTTTGTATGACCTTATTTCATGTTCTTGTTTGATGCAGGGCTTAGGGTAGGATCAGATATTCGACTATTTACAGGGTCTAGTGTTATATATGGCTAGCATACACGAGTGATGTAGGGTTGGTGGAAGTTTCATAGATGAGTTGTGTGGGGCCAGCCGACCAGTATCGAGATGTTTAACCTTTCCTCTAGGGAGTGAGGATTGAGTGTATGATTATGCTATCAAGTATTGTTAGGGTGTTTTGATGAAACTTTGAGAAAAATATGGGTAGATGTGAAAGGTAGTATGTGTCTGTACTGTTGATAGCACAAGACCCATAAGCGTAACAAAGAATTCACAACCCCTAGGGATTTACTGGGAGTTGGTTCCCCGTTATGATATACATGTTATATGATATCCTCCTGGTTTATTTCCAGTATAGTGACTACACGTCGGTTTGAGGTTGGGTTCGGTTTGGGATCAAGAGCTGTCCGTTAAGGTGAGTCAATTGTGTTGGATGACAGGATCAGGGAGATCCTACATGAGGAGGTTTTTGCTCATTTTCAAGCTCAGTTGCCAGAGATGTTTGGGTCTATTAAGATTGCCATGATGGAGTACTTTGATGAGAATTATGTTGCTTTGTCTGAGACTGCTGCTGCTGCAGCCACTGCAGCCGTTGCGGCTACAGAGGTTGGATGGGGTCGGGTTTTGTAACGCCCTGATTCTCAGGTATTGATGTATGTATGAATCTTTTGGGTTGTTAGGTCTACTCGACGAGTTGGCTGCCCTACTCATCGAGTAGTAGCGAGTTGGTCCGCGTGTTTTAGTGATCTACTCACCGAGTCCTAAAGCGGACTCGGCGGGTGGGAGCTGACAAATGAAACCCTAGATTTCGGGGCATTTCACCCTATTTAAAGGATCATTCGCCTCCCCCAGCCTTCCCTTTATTGCTTATTGTCCCTCTCAAACTCTAAATCGAGTGTGTGTGTTCTTTTAGTGTGTTCAAGCTTGGAGAGGGAGTTTTGGAGGAGGAAACACTTGGCGGAAAACAAGAAAGTAGAAGCAAGAACTTGTGGGATTCAAGATTTTTATCAGTGGACATTCTCGTGAAGGTATTAGACTGTTTTCCTTGGATCATGTTCATCAAAAATCTCTTTTGGATGGGTTTTATGAAAGGGTTTTTATGTTTGAGCTAAGATACGAAGTCGTAACTTCAGATCTGGACTCCCTTTGACCTCTACATTGATAAAGTTATCAGCCTTGCCTAGTATGAGCCATCCTTCAAGTGTGAGACTTCATTACAAGCTTAGTTTTGTCATTTAAGGGCCTTAAAGCCTTGCATGCACGTAAAGTTTGCAACTTTACGTGATAAACATGCCTAAGGAGGTTGGATCTACAATCTGGAACCTTTGTATGGCTTAAAATGCATCTGTATGGATGAAGAATTGAAGGGAGTCGGTGAGTCGCATAGTCGACTCGGCGAGTCATATGAAGATGTTCGTGAACTCGACGAGTTTTATGAACAACTCGGCGAGTCTGATGAAGATTGTCCAAAACTCGGTGAGTTAGTATAGTGACTCGGCGAGTCGGTTAAGGTTTTTATTAACCGTTGGATACGTATGAACTTGTCGAGTTGCAAGGGGGAAAACTCAATGAGTAGCCATAGAGCTTCGACCATGAACCTTAGGAACTCGACGAGTCACTCTGGTGACTCGGCAAGCGGACGAGTATTCGAGGAACTCGACGAGTAGATTAGGGTACTCGACGAGTTGAGGTCAACATGGACTGTTGACTTTGACTTTTACAATGGGTTGACCATTTGACTTCTGGAGAACATTTTAGAAAGGATGGAAATTTACAAGTATGGTTTACAATGAATATAGGTGGTGGAGTTCGTAGCGGTGATCCGAGAATTTGAGCTTATTTTATGAGTCGACAGTTGCAAAGTGAGTTACCTTACTATACTAAGGGGTCTAAGGCACCAAGGCCGACCCATTAGATATGTTATTCTAGCAGTGTTAGTATGTTTAGTATGAAGTTAGTTTTGCAAGCTAGTGGTTATGCTAGTTAGGTAGATCTGTAGGACTACCTGTGTTGTTATATGATTATCCGCATGCTCAGTGATTATGTTATATGTTCATATGTCATGTGGGATGGGTTGAGGTGGGACTGCTTCATGCGGTAACCAACAAACCTGGGAGCATTCCAGTTATAGGTTAAGGGAGACTCGTATTGTGGGGTTGATGACAAGCCAGATATAAGTTGTGGGTCCGCAAGGCAATCCAGACTCACACTGTAGGCCCAGGGGGTAATCCGGTCTGTAAAGTTGTGGACCCGTTGCATGTTGTTTAGTTTATTATGTTATGATATTGTTGACAAGGTTATGTGGATTGTATGTGTATCGGTATTTTGGGGGAACTCACTAAGATTTGGAACTATATATTCGAAATACAATATACATGGAGGGAACAAAAAAAAATAACTGATAGTTTCAGTTTATTGTTTCAGGTACATCTGGGGATCGCAGAAAGGTGAAAGCATGATCGTACAGCTCGTCTTGTTTTGTTTATGATTTTGGGAAAACTATGATATTGAACTATTTTGAAAACAAGAATGTAATAACTATTGCTTTTGAATGTTTGAAAAGTTTTTAATTGGCTTGAATTTTTCGAATGTTACAAGTTGGTATCAGAGCGTTGATTTGAGTGAATTTGAGGAACATTTATGTGAATCCAGTCTCAAATCAATGAAATATTTTCAAAATGATTTCTAAAATGGTTTTCAAAATAAGTGAAGGAGGAGGCAGGGTGTACGATCGGTCGGAGCCAGCAAGTAAACCCCAAAATACCATACAGTTATTTGAATATGTGATATGTCAGAGCAGTATGCTAGTACTAGGCTAGGGATCTTTAGGAATTGCATGGTAGAATTGCCTGATTTCATGATGACTGCTAGCCTGGGGTTTTTCCTTATATGAGATTGACATCATTACTGTAGTTACTTGGGTATGCATCACGACTGTACATAATTAAGATCTTATAGCCTGAGAATGTTTGATTTGGCCTTATGTTCTAGTCTTATTGATTAGGGCGTAGGGTAGGATCGGGTATTCGAAAGTCTATCAGGTCCAGTGTTATGTACGGCTAGCATATACGAGTGTTATAGGGTTGATGGAAGTTTCATGAATGGGTGAGTAGTACGAGGCCAGTAGGCCAGTTACGAGATATTTAGCATTTACTCTAGGAGTGAGGATCGAGCGCTCGCTATGGTTATGTGTATTGTTAGAGTGTTGTGGTGATACTTGAAACAAATATAGGTAGGTGTGGAAGGTAGTATGGGCACGTACTACTGAAAGCACAGGACCCATACGCGTAGCAAGGAAGTCACAACCCCTAGGGTGTATTCGGGAGTTGGATCCCAAATTATTATATGGATCATATGATATCATTTGGTATGTTTCAGAATGGTGATGAAGAGACGCTTTGTGACGAGATCCGGTTCAGGATCAGGAGCAAGAGACAGAGGCCAACAACACCTGAGCCTGTAGTGCAAATGGGTACAGACGAGTTGGATGCCAGGATCCGAGAAATCCTGCATGATGAGGTTGCTGCAATGTTCCGGGCACAGCTGCCATAGATGTTTGGGTCGATTAAGACTGCTATGGTTGAGTACTTTGATGAGTGTTATGCAGCCCTTGCGGAGACGGCTGCTGCAGCAGCTGCGTCAGCTGTATCCGCGGAAGGGGGAGGAGCCAGTAGGGGCTTCCAGTACCGGGATTTCGATAATACGAAGCCCCCTACTTTTGATGGGATGTAGAATCCCATCAAGGCTATGAGGTGGAGCTAAGATGTGGGAGGGTGTTTCTTTACCTGCTCGTGTCCTACTGACCAGAAGGTCAGGTGTGCTCTGAACCTGCTAAGGTTCAGGGCCAAGGACTGGTGGAGACTGGCGACTGGGTCGTACACTGATGATCAGAGAGTTGCTATTACCTGGGAGCAGTTCAGGGATATGTTCCACGCCTGATACATTCCTCGGGTCGAGCAGGAATGATTGTCATAGGAAGTTTTGAGTTTGAGACAGGATAGGGAATCGGTGACTGAGATCACCCGCATGTTTACACAGAGGGCAATGTTCTGCCCTGATTTTGCTTCTGAGCAGGCTCAGATGACCCGATATCTAAGCATGCTCAAGACTGATATCACTCAGTTTGTGTCTACCCAGTGATGTGATACTCTTTTAGAGTTATAGGAGGCCGCTAGGTGGCGTGAGTTGGAGATAGGGCTGCAGTTAAGGGTGCAACGGCATACCCCATCACAATTGCAGTGGGCACCTAAGCGGTCTAAGACCGCCGATTCTAGGTCCAGGAGTCAGTAGAGCCGCATTTGTGGGAAGTGTGGCAAAGGGTCATTATGGAGTATGTCGAGCTGGTAGTGGGTACCACAGGTGTGGCAAGGAGGGGCATTATGTGAAGGATTGTCGCCAAGCCACCCCGGTTCTGGGTATGAGGTTGTGCTACCACTGTGATCAGGTTGGCCATGTGAAGGCCAACTGCGCGTTGCTAGCCGCCAAACTGGCGCAAGTTCCAACGGAAGCTACATTGAGGATTGCTGATGGGAGGCCAGTTAAGGCCGAGCCTCCGAAGGCTTAGGGGCATGCCTTCCAGCTTACGACAAAGGAGGTCAGGGCAGCACCAGATATGGTTGCTGGTATGTTTCTATCCTTTATCTCCTTTATTATATCTGTGTTATGCTTATTTGTTGTACCTGTGATTAGGTACATTTTTAGTGAACTCCCTGCCCGCTTTGGTTTTATTTGACTTGGGGGCGAGTCGGTCTTTCATATCTCAGTTGTTTAGTAGGGATTTTGGTGTGCCAGAGGGCAAGTTGGAGTGCCCGTGACGGTAGAATTCTAAGGATCATTGCCTCAGGGGAGACTACTCTGTACCCACGTAAAATTAATTAAGGCGTTTCATTGTAACAGGCTTATAAACCGTTTAAAATTTGTGTGACTCGAGTCTTACCTTCTGCGGGATCCCTTCAGTTAAGGCACCCCCGTGTTGCGTATACTTGTCTTTTGTAGTATACCTTATTCGCAGCAATAATCTTGTAGTAAGTCTAAGGTACTGTAACTCTGTTGATGGTTGCACGGTTGTGTTTTGTCTGTAATGCCTTATGTTCATATCTAATGTCTTTAGTTCCCATATGATTCCGACATTATCATACAACTAGATTCAATTTGATCCACACAATACCAGCTCCTTACGTACATCTCTCTCTCTCCGAAATCGCCTTTCTAGCGAAGCCGTCATATCAGAACACCGAAGTACTCATTCATGGAGTACCTCATGTTTCTTTTCCTTTCCGAAGAAATCCTCGAAGTATCACTCGTACAGTACGTCAAGTTCAATCCAAGGATCCATACGGTTGATCTATCACTGAAGAATGTATACATAAGGGTGGTATATAATCAAGGTTCTACAGGTCTAGAATTGATGATTCCACTTTAACTTCTTTTCCTCATTGGGATGTGAACGTAAAGAAGAATCATTTATTCGACTATCTTTTCAATCTTAATTATATAGGACTTGTATACACGAGATTGTGATCGTTGAACCATGTATGAATTTTAATATGAACTTCAGGACGGAGACTGCCCAAGACTACGAGTAATCGCACAATTAGGTGAACAAACTTAGAACCCAATACGACTCCTGAAACCAGATCACCATACCATCTAAACACCCACAGAGAGACAAGAACAGTCCAGACAACTTAGCGAACTACCCAACAAAAGAATAGAAAGACCCAACTCCTCGCCCTGGAGAGCTCCGGTCTTATTCCTCATAAAGGTGGACGTATAGTATCATAAGTACATCGACTATTGAAGACCTCGTCAAGATTTTCAGTGGAGATCATTATCTCTGCCTCGCATGGATGAGTTGGTTGAGCAAACGCAAGAAACGAATTACTTTTTAGAAATGGACCTGTGATCCGAATGTCACCAGTTTCGAGTATTAGAGAAGGATGTCCCGAAGACGACCTTCCTAACTCGATACAGACACTACGAGTCCGGAGTGATATTCCTCGGATAGGACTAATACACCCGTAGTACTCATGAACTTAATGGATAGAGTACGCCATTCTTACTTGGATCAGTTCGTCATTAACCTTGTAAATGACTTACTTATCTACCCTCGTCGTAAGAAGGAAATCATAAAGAGCACCTGCAACAAACCATGGAACCAATACGATCAGTGAAGTGTTACACAAAGTTCTCTAGATACGAGTTTTGGAATTGAAGAGTAAAAATTTCCTAAGACACACTATTAGTGATGTGGAAATTCTTGAGGACCCTTGCAATTTATCAAAATCATTGAGAATTTGTCAGCACCGAAGACGCCATCGGGAATTCTTCAAAATTTAGGTCTTGCAGAGCTACTATTGTATTCCATTCAAAACTCCTCGCGAATTTCAGAAACCCTTACAAATTTGACCCAGCAAGGGGTGGCCCCTAACTGGGAAGATAAGCAAGGAAAAGAAACCTTGGAATTTCAGAAACCCTTACGACACTTGCTTTCACCCGTTCGTTTGAAGAATAATTATAAAAATAATCAAACGAACTTTAAATTTGATAACAACAAATAAAAATGAAGTTGACTTATAATTTGAAGTGATTGACTTTAGGGTTTGACCGAACAAAAATTTTGGGTTGTCACATCATCCCCCCGTTAAAGGGAATTCTGTCCCGAAATTAAAGTCTAAGCAAATAAAGTAGTTACAGATAACTAAGAGAATAGATGAGGATATTTCAGTTTCATTTGATCCTCACGCTCCCATGTGAATTTTGGTCCTCGCTTGGCGTTCCAGCGAACCTTCACATTAGGAATACAGCTTTATTTTGTTTGCTTGACCTCTCGGTCCATGATCTTTATTGGTTCTTCCATGAAGTTGAGGCTCTCGTTGATCTCGATCTCGTCGAGTGGGATTACGAGAGTCCTAGCAGAAAGGTACATTTTCAAGTTCGAGACGTGAAGGGTAAAATGTACGTTACAGAGCTCGCGGTGTAGGTTGGGTTTGTGAGTTACAAGGCCGATTCTTGTGAGAATCTCGAAAGGCCCAATGTACCTTGGATTTAGCTTTCCACACTTTCTGAAGCATATCAAGCCATTTATAGAGTGAGACTTCCAAATGAATTTGGTCTCTCACCTGGAGTTCCAAGGGTTTGCCTGTTCCTCTAGAAAATCATATATTTCCTACTTAAAATGGGAGTTGAGTAAAGTGACACTACAAGCCTTTCTTTGCATAATAAGTGGGTACAAGTTATATATACTTGGAGTAAACAAACAGTCGATTGTGGGCATCTGCCCTCAACCCACAACCCAACGGGGTACATTAAGTAAGGCGGATAGCACACATTCCATTGGTTGTTAGATCGTTGTCATATATAACCTTGGTGTATTCACTTGTTACTCATGGAGTTATTTGTAATGGTTCCTTTATATCTAATGGAAAGTTCCTTTTAAGAAAACCTATATTTATTATAGTAAAATATTGACTATGGTGATTACTTTTATAATAGCTTTGTTTTTACTGCTATATATAATTTGGTATCGGGTAGATAGTAGATTGGGTGACCTCGGTGTAAACCCACATCCAATGGGAACAGGATGTACAGCGAAGAACACACATCCTATTAGCTGTCGAATATTAGTTTTATATATAAACATGGTGTATAAACTAAGGTGTTATAGAGTTAACTCACTTAAAGTCTTTAAAAATGTACTGGCTTAATAAAATGGATTAAGCCCTTAACTGGGAAATCGCTAGTTTTGTATACCAAAAGTACTGACTTTGAAACGAAAGTTTTGTACTAGAAAAATTGTGCATTGACTCTAGTGTCCTATGACCTGATCCATACCTGGTACCCTTATGATGACTTAATGTATACTAAGCATAAATATATATATAGATTCGGGTAGATAATAGAGTGGGTGACCTCGGTGTAAACCCACATCCAACGGGAACAGGACGTACAACGAAGAACACACATCCTATTAGCTATCAGAATCTACTTAGCATATATGTATCCTATAGTGTATACATTACGGAATCATAAGGTTAGCATCATGGTCCTAACTTTTAAAAGTATCCTTCTACCAAGACTCGATTGTTTTGAAAGCAGTCTTCTACCAAGACCCTACTGTTTTGAAAGCAGTCTTCTACCAAGACTCTACTGTTATGAAAGCAGTCTTCTACCAAGACTCTACTTTCCTTTGTCAACTGTAAAGTACATTCTCCCTAGTTTATAACCTATCTCGAATAGAGAATAGATTAACCTTCAAGTGTTACCGACACTTTATGAAAGTAATGGGAGAAATGAGTACCCTGATGTCATTTATAATGACATACGGAGGTACTATCAACCTAAGAACATATTTGTTTTATTACGGTCATAATGTGAAAGTTGGAACCCCTACTAACCGCTCTCATTTATGGAGATTGAGGGAACCAAACGCGACCCGAGCAAATCCATGCAAGTCGTGTAATTCACATTAAAGTTAGATCCTGTCTGTGTGTTTTCATGCTATAGCAAATTAACTTGTTTGTTATGTTATGTTCTGGTGTTGTTTTATTCTCTTCTCTGTTTGTTCTGTTCTGTTCTGTGTGTGCTTCATTGTACTAGAAGTAATGAATATCATTCTCTTAAACTATACCTATAATAGTTTACTAATGCTCTAACTGGACTGTTACTGAAAAGACTCATTTATCTACAAAGTTATGCTTATACTTTAAAAATGGAGTTTTGTATAACTATAAAGTAACATAACCTTTAAAAGAGTTTTGAAATGTTTTAACAACTTATAAATAACATAAGTAACATTTTGAAAGATGTTTATAACAAACATTTACACAATTATCATTGTGTTCAACTTGTATCCCCCCCTTAAAACAATTAAAATAGTTAAAAGATTCATTACGGGGTATGAACTCACCTGATGTGGGTGATTTAAACGGGTATGCGTGTAAGGATGAGAAGTTCCAAGAATGAAGTCCCGAGACACAATAAGTCCTAAATGATATTTAAGGACACATAATGACATGAATATAGTGTTTATAAACAACTATATGAAAGATAACACATTCCGGGACTAGGAAACACCTTGACCAAGTGTTGGAATCACATGTGATTCAACATAGGAAGGTATAAGGCACACATATGAGTTTACTACCATAATTTCATGGATGAAGGGAGTTTACGGCCGTAAAATCATGGTTACTCATGGGTTAGTGCTAGTTTGAAGGCTAGGGGTGATTTAGGGACATTAGATATACCCTAGGATGAGAAAGACCACTTCTTTTGGCACTTTTGGGGTGTTCACGGCCCAAATGAGTTTACTACCGTAAACTCATGGCCAAATATACTTATGAGGGTCCTAAAGGTCATAAAGAAGCATTCTAAATTCATGCCTAAGCCCTTGGAAGTGTTTGTGGCATCAAAACACCTCTATCTTGAGTTTACGGCCCATGGACCACTTGGTCATGTTTTTGCGGCTGTAAACACTTATGGGTGATGATATTTTGATTGTTTTGGGTCCTAGACACATCATGGTAAAGTGCTATGCTTGTCTCTTGGCTTATGGAAGGCATTTAGGGCATTTTGGCACCCTAAAATGGAGTTCACGGCCCAAGAACTTCCTTGGCCGTGAACTCACTTTTGGTCCTTGATTTTTAATGATTTTGATGCCTAAACATGTCAAGGTTTGTCCCATGTTTGGTTTCCAAGGTTTAGGGGGACATTGGGCACACTTTGGTCCTTATAAGAGAGTTTACTCTCCAAGATGTTCTTGGGCGATAAACTCCCAAATCTTGGGGTTTTGACATGATTTATGCGTTTTTAGGCACTTAATAGACTATGTAATACAACTAGAGAAAGATACTCACGATTTGGGATGAAAAACTGAAGATCCGTGAGAGAGAATTTCACTTTTCTCTAGTTGGAATTGTAACTAATGAATATATTTGGTTCAGAATCCTATATATAGTCTTGGGATTTTTGGCAGAAAATATTTTATTCCCGGAATGAACTCTAATATCATAGAGTTTTGGAATAACATAGTTGCACAAAACCCAACTGTAACCTCTCTCCTGATATCTCCTTAAGTGTAAATCCTGAATTGCTCAAACTTATCCCAAAAGTTTGAAAGTTAGCAGAAACAGACTTGGCTTCTATTGACGTGGTTGGTTTCACTGAATGTAAAATTTTGGGTCTTCACATAGAGGGAGTGGAAGATATTGTATTTTGTGATGCATCCATCACATGTTTGGGGGCAGTCCTCATGCAGAGAGGATGGGTGATAGCCTACGCATCATGACAATTGAAGCTGCATGAGACAAGATATCCTACTCATGATTTAGAGCTGGGAGCGGTGGTGTTCTTTCTCAAGATATGGAAACATTATCTGTATGGGGTCCGTTGTACCATATACACGGATCAAAAGAGTTTGAGACACATCATGGACCAGCCAAACCTAAACATGAGGCAGCGCAGGTGGCTGGATGTAGTCAAGGACTACGACTGCGAGATCCTTTACCACCATGGTAAAGCGAACACGGTGGCAGATGCTTTGAGCCACATGGCAGCTGGGTCTTCCTCCCCAGCAGTGTGTATGAGCATAACGGTGGATTCTCCGCTTATGAGTTTGATCAAGGATGCTCAGGTCGAGGGCATGCGACTGGAGAACTGGAAGTTGGAGAGGATCAAGGGTGAAAACACTCGGTTCGTGCAGGATAGCTGGGGATTACTGACCCGATGCGGTCGGGTATGGGTTCCGATGTCTGGTGGGGTCAAACAAACAATCATGGAAGAGGCTCATAAGTCTCAATTCTTTATTCACCCGGGGGCTACCAAGATGTACCGAGCCCTGAGTTTGAATTATTGGTGGCCATGTATGAAGCGAGAAATCGCTTGGTATGTTGAGAGGTGCTTAAACTGTAGGATGGTCAAGGCTGAGCATCAAAAACCGCATTGTATGCTGCAGCCTCTGGAGATTCCCATATGGAAATGGGAGTAGATCACGATGGATTTTATTACCAACCTGACGAGGACGACAAAAGGGTTTGATGCAATATGGGTAATTGTAGACCTATTAACCAAGAGTGCCCATTTCTTGGCTATATGGGAGAGTTCCTTGGCCGAAAAGTTGGCCGACATGTATGTTCGCGAGATTGTCGCTCACCATGGGGTTCCGGTGTAACATCCCCCTCTAGCACGTATCACAATATTGTCCGCTTTGGGCTACTCGGCACGAGGACTTCCCAGGGGGTCACCCATCCTGGTACTACTCCCGCCCGAGCACGCTTAACTGCAGAGTTCTTATGGGATCTGTTGCCCTCACGGCTTTAAAACGCATTGTGATAGGGAAGGTATCCACACCCCTTATAAGGAATGCTTAGTTCTCCTTCCCAGCCGATGTGGGATCAGATCTAACCCACTTTCACCCCCCATTATAGGGTTCGACGTCCCCGTCGAACACATCGACCCGTGCCCTGGCTCTGATACCATTTGTAACACCCCCCTCTGGCACGTATCACAATATTGTCCGCTTTGGGCCACTCGACACGAGGACTTCCCAGGGGGTCACCCATCTCGGTACTACTCCCGCCCGAGCACGCTTAACTGCAGAGTTCTTATGGAATCTGCTGCCCTCACGGCTTTAAAACGCGTTGTAATAGGGAAGGTATCCACACCCCTTATAAGGAATGCTTAGTTCTCCTTCCCAACCGATGTGGGATCAGATCTAACCCACTTTAGATCTGTCGAAGTCCATGTAGAGGTTTGGGGCCAATTTGGAAAATTGAGCCATATGTTGGGCTTTGATCCCTAGTTGACCTTGGGCCTATGGATTGGGCCTTGGGCTTGGGTAAGCCAAGCTAGGGGTAATGTATAATTATCCAAAGCATGTATTTATAGTTATGTGTTAGAACCCAATTATTAATTGGGTGTTATTTTGGTGTTGACAGTTCGGGAATCTGTCATCCAGCAACTGGGGTTGAGTGTGCGGGACTTCATCAGTGTGGGAATTGTGTCTACGGGACTTCAGCAGTGTGAGGTGAGTTTCCTTCCAGTAGGAACGGGTCTAAGGCCACAATGACGACCCGTTTAATTAGCAGTAGTTCCGGACTCCAGTCCGATGCAGTAGTTTATTATGCTTGGTGTCTTTGTGATATAGATGAGTTATGTGTTCCGGACTATGGTCCGATGCAGTATGCAGTATATGTGTTTATATTATATGCTATGATTATGTTATGCTATGTTCAGTTAATTCCGGACTTCGGTACGATGCAGTAGTTAGGGTGCTTGATGTCTTTGTGATTCAGGCATGTTTTGTGTTATGTGTTCCGGACTCTGTTCTGATGCAGTATGCACTATATGTATTTATGCTAGTTGATATGTTTATGATATGCTATGTTCAGTCAGTTTCGGACTTCGGTCCGATGCAGGGGACGGGGTCCCAGTCAATTCCAAACTTCAGTTCGATGCAGTTAGTTCCGGACTTCGGTCCGATGCAGGGGACGGTGTCCCAGTCAGTTCCGGACTTCGGTTCGATACAGTGGGTAAGGCCCAATATGTGTTTATATGTTATTGTATGGTATGTGGTAGTGTGGGGGAGCTCAC
The DNA here is from genome assembly GCF_052625555.1 of Lactuca saligna. NCBI lineage: Eukaryota > Viridiplantae > Streptophyta > Magnoliopsida > Asterales > Asteraceae > Lactuca > Lactuca saligna. The sequence continues at coordinate 154,285,121 of NC_136422.1, forward strand.
TAAGCTTCGTGCTTACAGTTTCAGTTTTGGTTTCAGGTACTTAGTTTTCAAAAGAGGAGCTCGGGAAGATTGCAGTGCACACACCATTTGTTCAGCCTGGGATGTTTATACTCTGATATGTTTGATAGTTGTTATGATATTTTGATATACATTGTTTATGATTCTTATATGACGTTGATGAATATGGTTTTATTATTGATTTAAAACGAAATTTTCAGACTGTATTTTTGGGATGTTACAAGTTGGTATCAGAGCCTTTGTTTGAGGGATTCGGGCACATTTTCGGGTGTGTCTGAACTCAAACTAAGGAATTGGTATAGAAATTTTCAATAGTAAATCAGTTTTTATAAAAAAGGGAGTTTTTAGAAAAGAAAAGAGTTTTAGAAAAAGTGAAAAGAATTTTTAGAAAGAAAAGAACTTTGAAAAGAACAAAAAAAAAGGGGTGTTGTGCATGCAATCAGCCTAGCTCAAGTAAGTAATCCCAAATTACCCATACAAGTTATGTTATGATCATCAATTTCAGTTTGAGTTTCAGCTTCAGTCTCAGTAGAACAACATGCTAGTATAGGACTAAGGATCTTGGAGGATGCCTTATGTGCCTTCTTTATGTGTTTCAGTTTTATGAGAATTGCATGCTAGTATTGAGTAGACAGTAGTAGGATAGCCTGTTTAGGTTATGCCTGATAGTATGAGCTTAGCATTGTATGCTACTACAGTTTCTTGTTATGAGAATAGATTGCTTGAGTAGTTTCCCTTTGTCTTAATGCTGCTTGCTTTGTGCTTTGTGGGACTTTGAGTGATGGGAGTTAGCTATTAGGTGGATACGTTAAGTCACATGCAATTAGGGTTGAATAATCTTAGAGGATTGGATTTGACCCTATTGCGTAGCTCTTGTCTGAGTCCTAACCGTTGTAGGGATGAGTCCCTTACTTGAAGGATTATCTGAGCCTCGTCGCATGTGATGGTATCCATGTGGTGGCTAACTGGCATTATGAAGGGACTTTTAGCAGCTGAGGACTAGTTTGGATGAGTCAGAAATTTCCCTTCAGCGAGCCTAGGATGTGAGCAGCAGATATCAGTAGTAGTAGAAGTGACTTGGTGGAGTCAAGGCAGTTCTTGAGGAAAGTACGGGTAGATGTGGAAGGTAGTATGGGCCCGTACTACTGAAAGCAGAGGGTCCGTACTCGAATCAATGAGGGCTGAGATAAGACCAAGGAACTTGTAGTGTGTGAGATCCCTCGATTTTTGATAATTATTATAATGTTAGCGATGGTGTATTACCGATATAGTGATGCTACGTGGTAGACCAGATGGTAGTTCTGGTGTCGACGAGGGATCAAGCTCGAACTCTTGAGTCGGGCAGATTGATGATCAGATGAGGGAGTTCATTCCATCCGAGAATTTCGCGCAGTATCATTGACCAGACTCCTGTGGTCCTCAGTGTGATCAAGGAGAGCATTATAGAGATTTGTGATGAGAGGCTGAGTGCATTCTGCACAGAGATAACAGTCATGATAGAGACCCGTATGTTGATGCTTTGAGAATTCAGAGTTTGTGAGGCTTCAGATTGTCATGGGGGTTAGGGACCCCATTGTTAGCAGCAGATGGTTGGAAGATGTCACCAACGCTTTTCGTACCAGACGTTGTCTCGAAAGGAGACAAGATCTGACTTACTTCCTATCTCCAGCGGGGTAGAGCACGAGATGGATAGGAAGAAGTTGGTGGTGAGTTGAGTGATGATGCAGTTAATGATATGTCATGAGATGACTTTTAGACCAGATTCTGGGCAGAGTGTGCCCAGGCGATTGAGGTGCAACAGTTGCCGCAAGAGTTGTTAGATCTCCGCCAGACGACTGAGACCGGGGCAGAGATCACTGCCAAGTCTCGGGAAAGAGCTTATATGGTACCACATTATACAGCAGATGAGGAAATGAAGAAGGAAAGTTATCAGAACATACTGTAGAATGATAGCAGGGAGATCATGAGTATCTCGGGGTGCAAGACCCTGAATGATATGGCTTTTTGAGCCTGAGAACGAGATATGGACTCGGAACACATTAGGAAAAGGGAACCAGATCAGTTGTTTATAGTGAGGGGTCTCGGGAGGAGACCATAGATTTTAGATTAGCTTTCGAGAGACCAGCAGGACTAGATTCGGTGCAGCACTTGCGGGAAACTGCACAAGGGAGTGTTTTGTTCTAGAGGTTTGAGTAAGTGTAACCCTGAGTTATCCTCAGTTCGTGTCTGAATTGTATTTTTAAGAGATGTCATATGCCAATTGCATACCGAGAAGCATTAGCGATTAGTGATAGAGCAATCCCCCAGATTGCAGGATTGGGGAGTACAACGGGCAGCACGAGAAGCACCTGAGGGAGGTGCTAGAGACTTTGAGGAGGGAGAGAATTTTTGTAAGGTTCTTCAATTGTGAGTTCTGGTTGTGCGAGGTGCAACTTCTTGGGCACCTAGTCAATCAGAAGGGTATTCTAGTCGTTCCGGTCAAGATAGAGGTCGTGATGCAGTGGGAGATTTTGAGGTCTCCAATTGAGATTTGGAGCTTCCTGGGTCTAGCGGGATATTACCGGAGATTTATTCAGATTTTAGAAGTCGGGTGATCTTTTGGATTAGCTGGTGTTGAAACCCTAGCACGGATAAGCGTGAGTTCTAGCAGATTAGTCATGGGTGGTGAGAAGGATTAGGAATTCTTCCAGTCCGGTATGCTGTAAGGCATTAGCTGAATCAAAGTGGGGGAGAATCGCCCAAGGATTCAGAAGCAGGAGCAGTTTTGGGACTAGAATAAGTTTTGCATCCTTGTCAGGAAGGAAGACAGCTTGAGCGGCTGTATTGTTTGATGATAGTGTGAGATGGAAGTTCGGAAAAACTTGCCAATAAGGAGATCGCGTTTTCGTAATTTTTTCTAGCAAGCCTTAGGGAATCCGGTTGGGGATTCCAGTTAGGACACGAGTTCAGCTGAGAACGGGTCAAGCGCATGTTCGACCCAATCAAATAGTGTTAGAGTGTTGTAAATCTACGGGAGTAGCCGAAGCATTCACTAGCAGCAGATAGTGATAAAGTGCTATAAGTCTACGGGTGTAGCCGTAGAATTCACTAGGTTATTAGATAGCGTGAGTGCATCGTTAGGACGCGGGAAGGACAATAGTACCCACCAGTTCAGGTATAGCAGTGAGGATATGGAAATCCACATATTGGGTTTTGGAGTTTCCCAGACGGATTAGAAAGGGTTAAGCCAGTAATAAGATTGTAGAAGCGCCACTACAAAGATGAGAGCAAGGAAGCAGTGGAATGTTTAAGGTCATCTATGACATGAGGCTACCAATGGGCATGTAGCAATCACTTATAGCCTTGGGTTTGGTGATGTCAGGATTCGACGTATGGACTTGATCAGTTAGATCAGAAAGTTATTAGGGCCTCAGTGACAAGATAATTAGTACCAACTAGTTCTATAGAAGGATTTCGTTTATAAGTCGTGTGAGACGACTAAATAGGGAGTCATTTGGCTCCGTAGTCGGGTTGGAGCCTGGTATATCAGATGATTGGCGAATAAATTGAGACCAGGAAGGTCTCGATAGATGTTGGAAAACAGCCATGTAGCAGCATGTTGTTTCAGAAAGTTCAGTATTTCAGGTAGTTCTGTGGTTCAGGCAGTCAGTGTTTCAGGCAGTAACGGTAATTGGGGATATTATGTGCGGTTAGAGTCACAGATAGCTTGGATTATGCTAAGTCACTTACGGCAGGATTATATGAGTTTCAGCCAAGTATAAGTGAATCACAGGGATAAGTAGATCTGTGATTTTGTTTGCTAGTGGGAACCTCGAGTTGTCAGAAGTTAAGTAAGCAGTTGAGAGATAAGTTGGACTGAGTGCAACGATAATGATTTCAGTATGGGCGGTCTGCCAGGGATGTAAACCATCTCAAGACATCAGATATCAGACAGATTAGATGTGAACTATTATGAGGAATCCGTTCACCAGTGGAATTCAAGGCTTTGCAAGAATTGGTCATGGTTACCCTGAGAAGGCTAGGGTGTGCCTAGGATTATGGCCATGTTACTTGAATAGTTAGTACGTAAGGAATGATTTCGAGGACGAAATCTAATTTAAGTGGGGGAGAGTTGTAACGCCCCGTTTATTTGAATAAAATAATAAATATAAGTCTCGGACTAATTTGTGGAGAATTTTAGAAGTCGAAGATTAAAATTGTCAGTTCTGGATTAGTCTTGTAAGTATTTATGAAGGTAAGGACAACGTGGTAAATTATCGAGACTTAAGATGGATAGATTATGAGAAGCAAGGGTTAAATGGTAATTTTGGACTTCATTGTAAAGAGTTTTGAAAGTCAGGGTTTAATAGGTAAACAAATAAGGGTGGAGGGGCTGAAGTTGAATAATCCGATCACAAGTTTAAAATGGATACGGAATGAACCCGTAACTTTGATTCTCCCGTTATTTAGGAGGCATGAAACCCTAAGCCTACAAAAGAATGTTCCTGCCGTCGGACACCACTACCGTTTCCCTCTCGTTCACCGATCGAAGAAGTGTTAATCGACCGCCGCTTACATCTCAGGTCCGATCGCCGACTGCTACACTGCCGATGAAGGTCGCCTTGCGACGTCCGCTGCTAGAAGTGTCGGGGGCCGCTAGAGAACCATCAAGAACCAGAGACAAATCCGTTGCTCGTCGTGGGTGCGTTGTGAGCCACCAGAAACTCTCGGTTAGTCCTCTGCAAACCATCCTCTTCTCTCTCTTTCATTGTATTCTGTGTGTACAATGCCGGAAGCGTCATTGTCGACGTCGGTGGCCATGGGGCCGCTGTGTGTGACTTTCCGATAATAACAACCTCCTAATTAGCTGTTAGGGGCTTGATATCGAGTCATTTCGTGTATGTGTTGCTTCCATAGGTTTTTTGTGTAAGCTCGGACCTAGAAACCCATCGCCACCACCTCATGATGGTGGCTGCCATCGTGTTCTGCTGCCCATTTCCACCACCAGCCACTGTAAGAGGTGGCTTTGTGTGTGTTTATTGTTAATTGTGAAGAAGTATGTGTGTTTTTGAGCAGGAACCACCACCACCATTGGAAATCGTAGCTGCCGCCGCAGTGCCGCTGCTGTTGCTATCGGACCTCTGCACGCTGCCGTGGCGTGGGTGATCGTTTGCATTCCCGAGTAGGAGGCATATTTTGTGGCTGTGTTTCTTTTGTTAGAGTGTGTTTTGTGTAGCCGAAATTTCCAAGATCAGCCACTGCCACCACCGTGAGGTGGTGGCTGCCGCCAAGCACTGCTACCGGCCACCATGGTGTGTGTGTGTGTGACTAGTTTATTGTGTGTGTATGGGTAATTGAGATTAGCTTTGTAAATTGTAACTTAAATTTTGGATTAATGAAAAGAATCAAAACCACCACCGTAAGGTGGTGGCCGCCGCCGTAAGCCGCCATAGACCACCACTACCCGAGGTGGTGGTGGATGGTGCCCCACTAGCAAACCCTAATGGGCTTAGAGATCGATGTTGGGCCAATTGGGCCTTGTTTGGGTGGAAAACCCTAATTATGAGTATTTGGGCCTTGGACTTATTTGGACCCACTTTTGGGCCATTTGGATTGGATTGTGAATTAAGCCCAAATTATTCCATGCCATTTATATAGTAGAGTAAATGAATTAATGGATCAAGTCCTCAATGGACTAATTGAGAAAAATCCTAATATTTGAGAATTCTTCAGGACGCAAACGAGACTTAATTAATAAGTGAAATATTAAATAACAATCATTGGTAGAAATTAATCTAAGCAATAATGGACTTAATGGATTAAGTCCTTAACAGATTAAGTACTTAGTGGGATAAGCCCTTAATGGGTTAAGTGAGAAACACTTAACCCTAATTGTCATTTTATGTGAAACCCTAATTTCACTTGGGCTTTGTGTTGGGCCATCCAAGAATAATTAAATGGACTAGAGTAATTAGTTGGGCTTTAGGGTAAGGCCCATATGAAGGATTGGGCCCAATTTGGAAAATTGGGCCATAGTTGGGGCCTAGATGGTTGTATGATGTTGGGCCCCTAGAATGAGACATGTTGGACTGGACTGGATAATTGGGCCTTAAGGGAAGTCCATGTAGAGGTTTGGGGCCAATTTGGAAAATTGGGCCATATGTTGGGCTTTGATCCCTAGTTGACCTTGGGCCTATGGATTGGGCCTTGGGCTTGGGTAAGCCAAGCTAGGGGTAATGTATAATTATCCAAAGCATGTATTTATAGTTTTGTGTTAGAACCCAATTATTAATTGGGTGTTATTTTGGTGCTGACAGTTCGGGAATCTATCATCCAGCAGCTGGGGTTGAGTCTGCGGGACTTCATCAGTGTGGGAATTGTGTCTACGGGACTTCAGCAGTGTGAGGTGAGTTTCCTTCCAGTAGGAACGGGTCTAAGGCCACAATGCCGACCCGTTTAATTAGCAGTAGTTCCAGACTCCAGTCCAATGTAGTAGTTCATTATGCTTGGTGTCTTTGTGATATAGATGAGTTATGTGTTCTGGACTATGGTCCGATGCAGTATGCAGTATATGTGTTTATATTATATGCTATGATTATGTTATGCTATGTTCAGTTAGTTCCGGACTTCGGTACGATGCAGTAGTTAGGGTGCTTGATGTCTTTGTGATTCAGGCATGTTTTGTGTTATGTGTTCTGGACTCTGTTCTGATGCAGTATGCACTATATGTATTCATGCTAGTTGATATGTTTATGATATGCTATGTTCAGTAAGTTTCAGACTTCGGTCCGATGCAGGGGACGGGGTCCCAGTCAGTTCCGGACTTTGGTCCGATGCAGTTAGTTCCGGACTTCGGGTCCGATGCAGTTAGTTCCGGACTTCGGTCCGATGCAGGGGACGGGGTCCCAGTCAGTTCCGGACTTCGGTCCGATGCAGTTTCCGGACTTCGGTCCGATGCAGTGGGCAAGGCCCAATATGTGTTTATATGTTATTGTATGGTATGTGGTAGTTTGGGGGACCTCACTAAGCTTCGTGCTTACAGTTTCAGTTTTGGTTTTAGGTACTTAGTTTTCAAAAGAGGAGCTCGGGAAGATTGCAGTGCACACACCATTTGTTCAGCCTGGGTTGTTTATACTCTGATATGTTTGACAGTTGTTATGATATTTTGATATACATTATTTATGATTCTTATATGACGTTGATGAATATGGTTTTATTACTGATTTAAAACGAAATTTTCAGACTGTATTTTTGGGATGTTACAATTACATGGAGAGGCATGTAGCCATACTTGAGAGGAAGATGAAAATTTAGTGGAACAAAGAGATACCTTTGGTGAAAGTGCAGTGGGAACATCGGAGGGGATCTGAGTGGACGTGGGAGCCGGTGGCAGAGATGCGAGAGCATTACCCGACGTTGTTTACCCCAACAAACTTCGAGGATGAAGTCTAGTTCAAGTGGGGGAGAATTGTAATGCCCCGATTCTCAGGTATTGATGTATGTATGAATGTTTTTGGCTTTTTGGGTCTACTCGACGAGTTGGTTTCCCTACTCGTCGAGTAGTAGCGGGTTGGTCCGCGTGTTTTAGTGATCTACTCGCCGAGTCCAAGAGCGGACTTGACGAGTAGGAGCTGGCATATGAAACCCTAGATTTTGGGGCATTTCACCCTATTTAAAGGATCATTGGCCTCCCCCAGCCTCCCCTTTACTGCTTCTTGTCCCTCTCAAACCCTAAATCGATTGTGTGTGTTCTTTTGGTGTGTTCAAGCTTGGAGGGTGAGTTTTGGAGGAGTAAACACTTGGGGAAAACAAGCAAGTAGAAACAAGAACTCGTGGGATTCAAGATCTACATCAATGGACATTCTCTTGAAGGCATTAGACTGTTTTCCTTGGCTCATGTTCATAAAAAACCTCTTTTGGATGGGTTTTATGAAAGGGTTTTTTTGTTTGAGCTAAGATATGAAGTTGTAACTTCAAATCTGGACTCCCTTTGACCTCTACATCGATAAAGTTATTAGCCTTGCGTAGTATGAGCCTTCTTTCAAGTGTGATACTTCATTACAAGCTTAGTTTTGTCATTTAAGGGCCTTAAAGCCTTGCATGCACATAAAGTTTGCAACTTTACGTGATAAGCATGCCTAAGGAGGTTGGATCTGAAATGTGGAACCTTTTCATGGCTAAAATGCATCTGTATGGATGAAGAATTGAAGGGACTCGGTGCTCATCGACTCGACGAGTCATATGAAGATGGTCCTGAACTCGACTAGTTTGATGAACAACTCGGTGAGTCCGATAAAGATTGTCGAAAACTCGGCGAGTCAGTATAGTGACTCGGCGAGTCGGTTAGGGTTTTTCTCAACCGTTGGATATGTATGAACTTGTCGAGTTACAAGGGGGAAAACTCAACGAGTGGCCATGGAGCTTCGACCATGAATCTTAGGAACTTGACTAGTCACTCTGGTGACTCGGCGAGCAGACGAGTATTCGAGGAACTCGACGAGTAGATGAGGGTACTCGACGAGTTGAGGTCAACATGGTCTGTTGACCTTGACTGTTGACTGTTGAATTTGACCATGGGTTGACCAATTGACTTCTGGAGGACATTTTGGAAAGGTTGGAAATTTACAAGTATGGTTTACAATGAATATAGGTGGTGGAGTTTGTAGCAGTAATCCGAGAATTTGAGCTTATTTTACGAGTCGATAGTTGCAAGGTGAGTTACCTCCTATACTAAGGGGTCTAAGGCACCAAGGCCGACCTATTGAATATGTTATTCTAGCAGTGTTAGTATGTTGAGTATGAAGTTATTTTTGCATGCTAGTGATTATGCTAGTTAGGTAGATATGTAGGACTACCTGTGTTGTTATATGATTATCTGCATGCTAAGTGATTATGCTATATGTTGATATGTCATGTGGGATGGGTTGAGGTGGAACTACTTCGTGCGGTAACCAACAAACCCAGGAGCATTCCAGTTATAGGCTAAGGGAGACTCGTACTGTGGGCTCAATGGCAAGCCAGATGCAAGTTGTGGGCCCACAAGGCAATCCAGACTCACACTGTGGGCCCAGTGGGTAATCCAGTCTATAAAGCTGTGGACACGTTGCATGATGTTTAGTTTGTTATGTTATGATATTGCTGACATGGTTATGTGGATTGTGTGTGTATTAGTATTTTGGGGGAACTCACTAAGCTTTCGGGTTATAGTTTCAGGTAAATCTGGGGATCGTGGCAAGGCGAAAGCATGATCGTACAACTCCTCCTATTTTGTTTATGATTATGGAAAAACTCTAATATTGAACTATTTTGAAAACAAGAATGTAATAACTGTTGCTTTTGAATGTTTGAAAAGTTTTTAATTGGCTTGAATTTTTCGAATGTTACAGTTTTTTAGTATCGGGACTTTGACAATATGAATCCCCCAAATTTCGATAGGGTGCAGGACCCGATCATCGCCATGAGGTGGCTATCTGATGTGGAGGGGTGTTTCTTCACTTGTTCTTGTCTAGCTGACCAGAAGGTCAGGTGCGCTCTGAACCTTCTGAGGATTGGAGCAAAGGATTGATGTAGGCTTTCTACTAGTTCATATTCTGCTGAGTAGAGAGCTGCTGTGTCTTGGTAGCAGTTCTCTGAGATATTCCGCTCCCGATATGTACCGCTGGTGGAGCATGAGAGGTTGGCCCAGGAGTACCTGGATTTGAGGTAGGATTCCAAGACGGCGACGGAGATCACCAATGTAACACCCCAGCTTTCAAGTAAATTCATATTCATCCATTGGGTTTTAATTATGTCATTTTTGGTCCTTAGATTGGAAAGAAGTGGACATGGGAAGCCCTAGTGGCAAAATGGTAATTTTAGGAGCATGAGTAGTGTTGGTTTAGGTGTCTAAGCCCATAGTTACTCATGAGAAGCCCTAATGGCAAAATGGTAATTTATGCTCATTCATTTAAGTTAGCCGAACAAACGAACAGACACGAACAAGTTTTCTTGTTCATGTTCTTTCATTGAACACAGTAGGTGCCATTTTTCACATCTCTTGACTTTGGAAGTAACACATGCAACTTTCTAGAAGATCTGGTGACTAGAAGTAATTTGGAAACAATATTTTCTTTTTATTGTAAATTGAATCAACACATTAATTGAGTTGAATTCTTGTATTGTTCAACCCTTTTTAGCAATGATCGACTAAAAAACCATAACCGAGCATTCAATGAGTTGAATTCTTGTTTTGTTTCGATGCCTACTCGGCTACTCCTGCCCCCACGATTGAAGTCTAGTGGTTGAGGAGTGAAATTTCACACAAGATGTCCATGGTTCAAACCTTGACACACCTAAATATTTCTAGTGCTTCACGATTGACCTCCCATGTGGACTGCTCAAATAATGCAATTTACCATTTTTTAGTTCTTACTCCTTTTTTTGTAGTTAAGTACTGTGGATTGATGTTGAAAACAATGTCTAATTTAGCATTTCACATATTGTTTGATTCAAATGCTTGAATTTCTACTTAGTTTATGATGGCTACCTAAATTAGGTACATTTTAGTATCATTGCTTGACATCAATATATATATATATATATATATATATATATATATATATATATATATATATATATATATATATATATATATATATATATATATATATATATATATATATATATAAAGAGAGAGAGAGAGAGAAATGAAACTAGTAAGAAATAATGAAATGGTTCTAATACGATTAACTTAATTATAAATGTGAATTTCATGTTTTCAAACTTTCGATATTTTGAAAGGAAATGAACATTGTTGAAAATGCTTGCATAAAACTCTATGCAAGCTTTTAGTTCATTATAAAAGCTTATTTATATTTAGTTAATGTGATTAAGTTTAATTAATGATGTTTTAATTAAAATTTGTGGCAAGTAAAGAGATGCTAGAGCTTGTTAGTATATTTTACTTAAATTAGTAATTGAATTTGATATCATTTCATAATTAACTCGCATATTAGGCGGAAAGAACTTGCAACTTGATTTTTTCCCATTTTGTTTTTAAATCTTATTTTAGTTGGATGTTAGCGACAAGTTAGTTTATTCGATATGTCTCTTTTTAATCATAATTGTTTGATTCATGACTCAAGCGCCTTATGCAAATAAACATTAAAATTTTAATTTGTGTCATTGTGGATTTAACCTTTACTTTCACCGTACTTTATTTTGGTCCATATAATTGTGTGTTGTTATATATGTAATACCCTAATTTTATTTTTTTGGTCGTAAACATTCTAAAAGATGCATAAAATGCATCAACCATTTCCTGTAGAAATTGGTTGATTCACCATATCGAGATGAAAAACACGTTTCTGTATGAACATTTACACGAGACTATCTTTAGCATCAACCACTATGATTATGTTTGTCATCTTTTATACTCTCTTTATGGATTTAGACATACCCAACGATTTTGGTTTAAATGTTTTCCTAGTTTGTCATACATATTTGTATTTGCATAGTCGATCCAATTCTTTTTTTATTTACTATATGCAAGAAAAATATATGGATTATCTACTTCTGTATGTCGATGACATTCTCGTAATTCTGTCATCCATGACATCTCCATGATCGATTTTAGGAACTTAATTATTCCTCGAGATCTCTACCGCTCATAGTTTAGCATGTTTATTTTGTAGCTAATAGAAGTCTGCCACAACAATCCTCGAGTGTGTAGGCATGCAAAACTGCAAGCCTTGTGATGTACCTACTGACATACAATATAAATTAGACGCCTATAACACACCCACCGTCAATCTCTCAAAGGAGTTTAGCTAGTGCTTTTCAATACCTTACCTTCACATGAACAAATATTACCTATTTTGTCTAACAAGTTTTGCTCTTTATATACATTCTTTGGTATGTTTGTGGTATCGTTGATTATATATTTAAAGCACATCCATTTGTATGTTTGGGGGTACCGTTGATTATAGATTTTAAGCACATTCTTTGGAATGTTTGGGGTACAATTGATCATAGATTTTAAGCACACTCTTTTATGATGTTTGGGGGTACCATTGATCAGAAATTATAGGTTAATGTCTTCTCTAGTATATGTCTTAATGCATATTTAGATGTCGACTTAATGCATATTTAGATGTTGACCGGGGATGTTACTCAGCCTTACACTCAACATATGGATAATGCATGATTATGGATAATAATTTGCTATAATGGTCCTCTAAAGGAGAATGTGGCATCCCTTATTCCAATATGAGAGTAATATTATGGGCTCGTCAATACGGTATCGAAACTTGTTAGCTTTGCAACCTTCTATTGAAATTGCATTCTTCACCTTCCAAAGTAATGATCGTGTATTGCGATAATGTCACTGCATTGCGACAATGTCAATGTCATCTACATGACTCAATTCAACATCAACGAACCAAATATATTAATATAAACATCCGTTTTGTTTGTGATTAGGTTGCCATGGGACAAGTTCAGTTTTACATTTTACCTCCAACGCATTCTATACCAATATCTTCACTAAAGAGGTTTTCTTCATCTTTATTTAATGAATTATTGTCTAAATTAAATGTTCATACTATCCTTGCAATAAAAATAATGAAGGACGTTAGGGATGTTAATGGAAGATATTAAGTCTAATCAAATATATAAACTATGCTTAGCTAGAGGGACAAGTGATTGGGTTAAATCTTAGTATGAGAGACATGTTGGATGCAATTATGTTAAAACGCTATCTAATAAGTAATAACTTATGTCTCGCTTTCGACCTACGTGTTCCTAAAATGAATGTGACTTTAGGATTGATTCAATTATTTGGTTCGATTCTGCATTTGTATTGACATCAACCAAAGTTGGTAAAAGGACCATTACAACCAAACTTTGAAAATCATTTATCATTTAATAATTCGAAAATAGATAATTATTAATAGTTTTATGTATATCTTACAAATCTCTCAACTTCTTAACTAAATATCCAAATTTAAATTTAATTTAATGTGCTTATTAAATAAAATATTTTACACTTAATGCTAATCACATTAGAGTTAAAAACCAGTTAATAAAGCGTTACAATCTAGAAAAAAACATTTTATATTTTATAATATATACACAAACTGTTAGTTCTTATCGTCAACGCAAAAACCCACCGGCTATCGGCAATCGGCAATCGGCAATCGGCGTCACCATCGATCCTTTTTTCTTATACTTTACGCCTCGTCATTCGCTGGTAAACTACTATACCTAAACAGTCTTCCTCACGTCACTTCCTTTGGTTTTATCCATATATAGCTGCGACGATTCTACTCAGATCGATATTGACCACAACAATGGCTTCCGAAGAACAAGTGAAGAATTCTGCATTCGATACAGAAGCTGCTAACTGTTTAGTCAAGGAGTTGAGAGGCACGGTTGTCGCTGGAAAAACGAAGAGCTACGAGTGGAGAGTATCACAGTTGAAGAGCTTGTTGAAGATGGTGGAAGAGCGCGATAAGCAGATTTGCGATGCTTTATTCTCTGACCTCTCGAAGCCTGAGATGGAAGCTTTCATCCATGAGGTCAATTTTTTTTTTTTAGGTTTTGATTTTATTGATGCTCTACTTGCCTACATATAGGTTTCGATTTCAGTATATTGATTGCGTACGGAATTCTTTGGTTGATTGGGAGTGCAGTTGATTAGATCTGGTTGTGTAATAAATTCATACATGACATGTGCGTGTGTGTGTTCCAGCTAGTATGTACACTCACTTTCTCCTGCAAAAAAGTTCATTCGATTTTCGAGGTTCAAACTACAATTAAATGCAATCCAAAACCAAATTGACCTAAAAACTTTTTGAATTCAATATTATTTGAGTAGTAGTTTACTAGTTGATTCTACACAATTTTTTGCCATACATGCATTATATAGTTGTACAATACAACATTTTAAAGCACCAATTGTTGTGTATAGAGGAAAATTGTTGTATACGGATAAGCTCCTGTTGATTTTACTTGTACAAAAATGGTTTTGATAACTCATTTGTGAGTCAAAATTCAAATATGAACTCTTTTATCATAAGTATATTACAGACACACTGATGCTCTGTTTTTCCTCCAGGAATTAATTGCTCAATTCTTTTAGTTGGTGAATGCATTAAATGCTGAAATTTGAAGTTCCCTATAATGATGAATTCTTTTGTGTTTTTTAAAGTAGATATGTCCTTTTGTTGTACTAATTGATTTTGTCATCTATGGTGTAGCAGCTTATTGAGGCTCCTATTTGTACAGAACCAAAAGTTGCTCAAATTTTGCAGATTATTTATGACTAAAACATCCAATCATATTTTTTAAATTTGATGGTTTGTTGAAACTATGATTGAGCCTTTGAATTTAACAACTTCTAGAAATCAAAAGGATTTTTTTTTTTTTTTGCATGTACTCTATGAAACTTGCATAGTTGAATATATTGTGGTTGTTATAATATTTGGTGTGGTCAAGCTTCTACATATTAAATATTATAATTTAAGATATTCTATCCTTTACTGAAATAGATCATTCTATTGCTTTATAATGCAGATTGCTCTGATAAAAAATTCATGCAAGGTGGCACTGAAGAAACTTAAAGAGTGGATGAAACCAGAAAAAGTAACCGTTTTTGGATTTTAAATGACATAAAACTTTTCATTTACTTTTAAAAGGGAAGTTTATATAATGTATATATATATATCTTGATAATTCTTTGCAGGTGAAAACTACTTTAAGCACTTTTCCTTCATCAGCAGAAATAGTCCCAGAACCTTTGGGGGTTGTTTTGGTCATTTCAGCATGGAACTATCCTTTCTGTATGTTCTTGACTTGGTTTTCTTCTGTATCTGTCACATTTGTCTCATGTCTTTTACACACACCGGACATGATTGGATAAGCTTTGTAGCGTTGTTTTCAATAATGAGGATGAGGGCATTTACGTCTTTTGTTTGCAGTGTTGTCTGTTGATCCAGTGATAGGAGCAATTGCAGCTGGGAATGCTGTTGTTCTGAAGCCCTCAGAAATTGCTCCAGCCATGTCTTCATTGCTGAAGAAACTTCTAGAAGAATATCTGGATAATTCTGCTGTAAAAGTTGTTGAAGGTGGTGTTCCTGAAACATCTGCACTTCTGGAACAAAAATGGGATAAAATCTTCTATACAGGTCTTTCTCTGATTCTTCCTTTTTAACAGTCTGAATAAATAGTAAATGACCATTTTACCCTTTTGAATCTTTTCAGGGAATGGGAGAATTGGGCGAGTTGTCATGGCTGCTGCTGCAAAGCACCTGACACCTGTAGTCTTGGAACTTGGAGGCAAATCTCCTGTTGTGGTTGACTCAAACGTTGACTTAACTGTAGGGAGCTTTCTTATTTACACTTTAGTCCCCCCATGCCTTCTGGGCTTTTTCTTTTCGTGGTTAATTTAAATATCCATTTTTTTATTTTAAATACTTTTTATAGGTGACAGCAAGGCGTATAATTGGAGGTAAATGGGCATGCAACAATGGACAAGCTTGTGTAGCTCCTGATTACATAATCACAACAAAACAATTTGCTCCCACATTGGTACGTATGTTTCTTTAAAAACCCTAAATCATTTACATGTGTAAAAGACGAAAATACCCTCAATATCTTCATCATCAAAACTCGCCTTAAAAAGCTTGTCTGATCAGGACAAGACTGGAACAGATGTGACTAGACAAGCTTTTTAAGGCGATTTTTGATGATGAAGATAACAAGGGTATTTCCGTCTTTTAATCACTTGTACAGATAGACACTATAAAACAAGAGTTGCTAAAGTTTTATGGGGAAGATCCTTTGAATTCTCCGGATATATCTCGAGTTGTGAACTCCAATCATTTTGCTCGGTTGTCAAAGCTATTAGATGATGATAGGGTTTCTGGAAAGATAGTTCATGGAGGCCAAACAGACAAGAGTAGCCTGTGAGTTTTATTTCATGTTTCCCATATTTTATTTTGTTAAAAATTTACTTAATTACCTGATTAAGTCGTGATGTTTTTTTTATCTGTTTTAGAAAAATTGCCCCAACTATTGTTCTGGATGCGGAGGAAGATTCCCTCATTATGCACGAAGAGATATTCGGTCCTTTACTTCTTGTAGTAACGGTAATTTTTTTTTTACCAGCCACAGTAAATTCTCACCCGGTTAAAATTTTCGAATAAATTTACTTTCTTACCCTCTGGTAGGTTGAAAAAATTGAAGATGGCATTGACTTTATCAACTCAAGGTCAAAGCCTCTTGCAGCATACATATTTACCAACAACAAGCAACTCAAACAAGATTTTGTCAGCAACATCTCTTCTGGAGCCATAGTCGTTAATGATATTTCCTTACACGTACTACTCATCTTTTACCATTACTTTATGCAAATGACAAAAATGCCCTCCTCATTGTTGGTTTTGTTATTATGCAGCTTATGGTTGACACATTGCCATTTGGTGGAGTGGGGGAAAGTGGAACAGGGGCATACCATGGTAAATTCTCATTTGATGCTTTTACCCATAAAAAAGCAGTTTTACATAGAAGCTTTTTGGGAGATGCTCCAGCAAGATACCCACCATACACAGCTGGCAAGCTTAGGCTTCTGAAAGCTCTTTTAGATGGCAGTATCTTTGGCATCATTCGCGCTCTTTTCGGCTTTTCGTAAATGTAAATCCGTAATTTTCACAACCCGTTTGCTTTCATTTCCGTTAAAAAGTTCAAATGTTTCCGTTATCTTTACATTTGTACAACATCGTTACAAACAAAAACATGTGAATTCATCTGTATGATACAAGTTGCGCATCTTTTAGCAGAAAGCAGATACAAACAGGATTGACAGTTTGTCTAAAATGACTAATGAAAATGAAAAGGAAACGAACTTAAATCTAAATAGGCTTAGCTCATTAGCATGAATCTTGTAAGATATTAAAACACTCGGATCGTTGTTCTTCGGACAAATTTTGTGGGAACTTAACCGAAAACTTGATGTTCAAGTTTCCTCTCTTTCCTTGTTCTTTAAGTAAACACATGCCTTCTCCTTCGATTGTTTTCGTGTAACCTGGGTTAATGACATCATCATCGATGGTCAAACGTGATTCTTGACCACCTAAAAAAGGTATGGTAACTGTACAACCGGTCAATGCATCTACTAAAGGAAGCTCGATTGCTACTTCTAAATCGTCTCCGTTTCTTTTAAAAACGGGATGTCGTTTCTCGTCAATCACAAACATTACATCCGCAATGCAAGTTGGTGAGGTTTGGTTTCCCTTACCCTCAAATGTGATCTTTGTTCCTTTCTTCCATCCTGGTTTTACGTTTATCGTTAGCACTTCATCTTGTTGTATTACTTGCCTAGACAAGATAAAGTCACATGAACACTACATCAGTCTCTATACATCAAATGCAGTGCAACATGTTAGGTTGTGTCCTCTATTACTAATCTTGATATCAATACATGCATACCCGTCGTCTGTAACTATGTCTCGTTTGATGTAGACCTTCTTGATGCAACCAAAACACAAGTCTTCAAGGGTGCACTCGAGTCGCTTCACAGTATCGGGAGGCTTTCGAAGTCCGTTAACATCGGAATACAAGATTGTTGAATTGTTCCTTGTCGGGTTGACATGGAACACGGAGCCTTTAGGTAAAAAACCAGTGCTTGCGGTTCTTGAAAGTCTTGGAACTGAGACTCTAGGTGAGATAAGACCTTCGGTTTCATGAACATCCCTCTCCAAGTCGACCTAAAATGTATTTAACCATATTTAAAATCGTTAACACCATAAATTGGCGAATCTAACATCGTACTTTTATACTTTACTCTATCAACATAGACAATATAATTTAGAGAAAATGTATATTTAACCCTATCCACCTTTCACCAACCGTTCTCATTGCTAACATGCTTAGATATGGTAAATAAAAGTAATCCAATGTAAACAAAATGTTAAACCCTAATGTAGTTTTTCTTTGAGTAAATTACTGAAATCGTCCCTATGGTTTGGTTAAAATTGCACGTTTAGTCCCTAACTTTTCTTTTGCACTCGGATCGTCCCTGTGGTTTGATTTTGTTGCATTTTTCGTCCATATGGTTTGATTTTGTTGCGTTTTTCATCCCTTACATACATAAAGTTAGGGACCAAAGATGCAATTTTGACCAAACTATAGGGACGAAAAATGCAACAAAATAAAACCATAGGGACGATTTCAGTAATTTACTCTTTTTCTTTTATCCATAATAGCAATACACTTACGATTCCTTACTCACAAATCACAACAAGAATGTGCTTACCCACAAATCACAACAAGAATGTGCTTACGCTTGTTTAATTTACCATTAGCTAAAATCGCCATTGTTAATAAAGCAATTAAATTATGGGATTCTTATAAACGAATAAAATTGGAATGATTTTTTAAATGTGTATGTGATATAAGTTATGATCATTAATTTGTTGGGAATTGGAAATGGAAATGGAACCTGGAGATGGTGTTTGTCCTTGCTCTTCACACGTGATTTTTTGCCGAGACGATGTTTGGAGATGAATGATTTGCATGCTTTTCGAACGCCTCCCATTCTCACACACGTTGATCCCATGCATGCAGCATCAGGAATATGATACAAGAATTTGTACGTTGACGAGAGCTATATATACCAACTATACCTCAACAATTAATCAATTATGTTGCAACATATCGATGATTTCATCTCTTGTTCTTTTCTGTTATGTCCTTTCCTTAAATTACGCAATCTCAACGCCATGAAATCTTATTCTGAACACAAAAACAAAACCCATTTCTAAATTAACACCCTCATTTTTTTGCCATTTTGGAAAGAAGAAAATTTCATTGATGTTTTTTTTTTGTTTTGTTTTACTTACTAGATTATAGCCCGCGTTAAACGCGGGAAACGCATAAAAAACATATAATTGTTTATAGATATTGTATAATGATTATAAAAAAAAATATATGGTTATTGGTATTATTGAAATATGTAGAAAATACATTGAAAACGATAAATATATATAATCATTGAAAGATCTCTTTGTAGACATCATTTTTTGTTTTATTAGTTGAACGATTTTCATCGTCTTATATAGTTATGATATTTATATATTTATAAGCATTTTAATTAGACGTTCATTGCATAATAATGTTACCTAATTTAAACATATATTGACAATCAATATACCATTTTTTCTATTGCATTAAATATTAACAACTATTTTATTTATTCAAATAAAGTTATGTAATATAATTTATAAAGTGTTAAATGTTATATAGATTTAATTTTAGTATATCATCAATGAAGATTCTTTTCTAAATCATGATTGATTTATTTTAAATTGATTATAAATATAAATGCTAGTTTTTATGTTTGTTCTTATTTATTTAGTGTTCGCAAAAATTTTGGCGCAACTTTGAATAATTTTAGTATATCAATTTATTTTGATATATCTGTCAATTATATGAAATATCAAATAATGACATTTCATTACTATTGTGATAATTTAGTTTATATATATTCTATTTTCACTAATCTTAACGGTCTTATTTTCTAATAACCATAACGCTTTTTACTAAATGTACTTTTTACAAATCTCCTAATATCTTATAATTTTAATCTTACTTTATAATTTTTCATAACTATGTTATTTTCAAAATTGACTGCTTTAATAGTGTTTTTTTTTTTTTTTTCAGTCTATTCAATTTTATATTTCATTGTACAATATTATCGTTTGTATGTATTCTGAAATTTCACTTTAAAAATGTTTAATGTTTACACCTTGATATTAATTTTTTTTAATAAACTCATGTAATAATTATGAAATATATATCTCATTTTAATTAACATTCACTTCCTTTATTATATCAAATTCCTCATTAAACGGATATACTTTTGGAAAATAATAATTATAATAGGGCAACATTATCTAAAACGTAAATGTTTGATATACTTTTGGAGAAAAAAAAATCAGGATCATTAAAAAAAATTTATATAAAGAAAATACAAATTTAAATTTGTTGAAATTATGGATGAAATTACTGACGAAAATTTATTTTGGAAGGAGTTGTATTTTGTAAGGTATAATAATATTACAAAATTTGAAATATCTATATTTGTTGTGTAAATTAATAAATTTTATTGTTACTATACGAAGATAAAAAAGTAGGTTGATATGATATCTAAAAACATAATAATTTCAATGATATTTTAAAATCATGCCAAAATTAACCAGATTCTTATGACATAAAAATTTAAAAAAAAATCATAATCATCTCTAATATATAAAAGTAACATTTTCGTAATTAATGTCAGTTACCAGGATGGTTATTTTTTGTTTTGTTAAAGGTACCTAATACCTTTTCATGTTTATTTGAAAAGTTTCAGAAAAGTAGTTAACTGATTTCATGTAATTTGTGACAAAGAAAATCGAAATATATGAATACATACATTTGATATAGGAACAAAAAATGATCGAAAAAAATATAAAAAGCGAAAGAAGGTACTGACCTTCTAGCGCACAAGAGCTAATGTTGATAGCAGAGAATGATGATGGAAGTTATAAGCAATATTAACGATGTTGTAGGAGAATGTTTGACGAAAAGAAACGATTGAAAATAAATGTGAATCGCGGATTCAATGATGAATCGTATATGTATGTGATAATTAGAATATGATTTTTCGGTATTAATGATTTCCTAATAAAAAAAAGATTTTATATTACTGGTTTACTAATATAAACGGATTTGTATTAATGGTTGATATTAAGGCCTTGATTGAAATGATTTGTTAGTAATATATTTTTAAAATTGATCATATTAAAATCTTTATAACTAAAAATTCAAGATGTAAAATATGGAAAGATTTTATTGGAATTAAATACATTCCATTTCAATGAATGTAAATTATTGATTGATGATTGGAAAACATTTATTGGAATTAAATACATTCCATATGGGGAAGATGATGTCAGCAATTTGATCTAAGAGTGGAAAAAATAAGATTGAAATACAATCAATGGTCTAGATTATTTAAGATGATGTCATAAAGTTTCTCTTTTAGTAATATTTAAGATTTTTTTTTTCTTCGTAAAAGCAACTTTTCATGAGTTGTAAAATAGTCATTACGTGGTAGATTCCATAAATAAGCATAAATCCGTACTAATAAATGAAAGTCTTTTTGTCATATTATGTTTTCATGCATTTTGATACATATAATTTTGTGGTTAATTCTTAAAAAATAATTTTCATCTGTCCTTTTGTGGTAAGTTTTTATTTTCTTAATTAACCATCTAATTTTTAGGTTATAGAAAGTAATTATTAGACTAGTTATGTATCTGTATAGACTTTTCATTTATTGTTGTATATTTGAGGGTATTATGTGTATCTTTATTTATTATATATATGTGATAACTCTAATGTCTATTGGTGTGGAAACCCATTATTTCATGGTATCAGGCCAAAACCCCCTCCCTTCCTCTCCCTCTTCTTAACCGATCATTCTCCTCCTTTCTTCTCTTATCTTTCAGTTTTTTCTTGTCACCATCACAGCTTCATCCATGGCTGGCTCCTCCATTGATGCTACTCTATCCATGAACATTCTCCTTCACCTCATACCATCCGCTTCTCCTCTAACAATTATCTCTTGTGGGTGAACCAAATGACTCCTCTCCTTAACTATCAACAACTCCTTGCTCACGTTGATGGATCCTCTTCAGCTCCTTCTTCCCACCTTCTGGTTGACAACAAGCAAGTTGAGAACCCTGCTTTTGCGGAATGGCATGCTGCGGATCAACGGGCAATCATCATTCTTCAAGCCTCCCTCACGGAAGAAGCATTTTCTGAGGTAGTGGGCCTCTCTTCCGCTCGTGCTATATGGACCGCTCTTGAATCCGCCTATGGGAACTCTTCCAAGGAACGTGTATAAAATCTTCGTGATCAACTACGGCTTCTCTCTAAAGGAACCTCCACCGTCTCTGAATATGGACGAAAATTTAAGGCGATTGTGATCAATTGGCAACTATCGGCCAAGCTGTTACCGAATTTGATAAAAATCATTGGTTCCTATTTGGTCTTGGCAGCGATTTTGAAGTTTTCTCCATTGGGGTTCGGACCTCTCATCTCTCTCCAACTTTTCGGGACCTCCTGGCTCAAGCCGAAAGTAGCGCAAAGAGCACTATACTATGAGTAAGGATGTGTAGTAGCGCAAAGAGCACTCTTTGGCCTTTAGATTAGGGGTTCGGACCTCTCATCTCTCTCCAAATTTCCGGGACCTCTGCTGAATCTGCGCCCATTAGGGCTGCTGCCTCTGCCACTGCTGGTCGGGGTCGGGATGGTGACTCCGGTGGTCGTGGTGGTCCTCACGGTGGTCGTGTTCGTGGCCGATGGTCACCCCACTGCCAACTATGTCGACAAAACGGTTATTTTGCTAATGCTTGTCCACAACTTCCGACATTTGCTTCTCAGTCTGCCCCTAGTGAAGCCGATTTTGCAAAAAAATTCCTTGCAAATTGTCGTGTGACCCCATCCGGCCCGGATTGGTATGTTGATTCCGGTGCCTCGGACTACATGGTTTCTTCTTCAGGCTCGGTTGCTAAACACGAACCTTTTGTTGGTGATGACTCGGTTCACTTCAATAATGGTAATAGTCTTCCCATTGCTGCTATTGGGACTTCATCTCTTCCCAATGATATTCGGTTGCAGGATGTTTTGGTGGTTCCCCGTCTTACTAAAAATTTATTATATATTAGAAAGTTAACATACGATAATAACATGGATGTGATTTTCTCCAAATCTTTGTTTTACATTTAGGATCAGACAACAAAACAAATTCTGGCTCAAGGAACCTGTGATCGGGGGCTTTATGTTCTTCCAAATAAGTTGGTGGCTTGTGCGTTTTATGCTAAGAAGCGACCAAAGGCGTCTTTTGAATTATGGCACTCCCGTTTAGTGCATGTGTCTTTTGATGTTATTTCTATATTAAATAAACTTGGTCATGTGTTTGTTTCTTCTATTTTACCTAAACCGTTTACTTGTTCTCCTTGCCAACTTGCTAAGTCTCATCGGTTGCCTTTTGACAATAATGACCAACACGCCACCCATGTTTTAGATTTGATCCATTGTGATATTTGGGGTCCTTCCCCGATTGATTCGGTTGCTTCATACCGATATTATGTCACCTTTGTGGATGATTTCTCTCGCTTTACATGGCTTTACCCGTTCAAGTCTAAATTGGATTTTTTTAGCATTTTCGAATTATTTATCGCCTTTGTAGAGACTCAATTCTCTACCAAAATTAAAAATTTTCAAAGTGACAGGGGTACGGAATTTCTAAACAACAAAGTAAAGGCGTTATTGCATAAACATGGTGTATTTCACCGCATCTCATGCACATATACCCCCCAACACAATGGGCGGATTGAACGCAAACATCATCACATTGTGGAGACGGGACTCGCCATGATGTTTCATGCTCACATTTAGGTTTCTTATTGGGCTCATGCTTTTAGCTCTGCTGTGCATGTTATTAATCGTCTCCCCACAAAGATGTTGTCCATGAAATCACCATTTGAGGTCTTGTTCGGACGGGTGCCATCTTATGAGAATTTTTGCATTTTTGGGTGTCGTGTCTATCCGCATTTGCGTGACTATGCGGATCATAAACTTTCTCTGTGGAGCATCCATTGTGTTTTTGTGGGTTAACGCTCAATATAAAGGCTACTTAAGTCTTGATCCGGTTTCGACATGGGTTTTTGTTACCCGCCATACCCGGTTTGATGAAGAGTGCTTCCCGTTTCGTGCCACCCACACAAATGCTCTTATTGGGTCTTTACCCATTACATACGTTCCTTGGTGATCAGCTCCCCACCGTTCCCATCCCCAATGACGCAACCTCGACTTCTCTATGTATTGCATCAGGACCCGCCACCCCTACTCCTTGAGCTGTGTGTATGAAGCCCGATTCTCTAGCTCCCTCGATTGCATCTCCTGCATATGAGTCCTCTACGGTTGCTTCCCCAGGTCCCGAACTCGAGTTGCCTTCTGGGTCTGACTCCGAACCAACCATTGATCCTGCTGCTAAAACCGTCTCTAAGTCTGGCTCGTTTTCTGGTTCCGGGCCTGCTTCGCCTCTGGCCCCTTGTCCGCCCCCGCCTTCGCACCCGATAAAGCTGGGATTTTTAAGCCACACTATCGTACTGATTTGGCACATTTAACCTCTCATGGTTTGTTTTCGCAGGTTTTTTCTACTGAAATTCCCTCGTCCCATACCACTACATTGCGTGATCCTAAATGGCATGACACAATGTGTTCCGAGATGGTGGCTCTTCATCATAATCAAACATGGACTCTTGTTCCATGACCTTCCCAAACTAATATTGTGGGTTACAGGTGGTTGTTTCGCACTAAATATCGGGCTGATGGGACTGTAGAGTGTCACAAGGCTCGTCTCGTCGCTCAAGGGTTCAGTCAAGTGCTGGGACTTAATTATTCTCACACCTCCAGTCCCGTTATCAAGGCGGCTACCGTTCATATTGTTCTCACTCTTGCAACTATTAACGGATGGCATTCGCGTCAACTTGATGTCAATAATGCTTTTCTCCACGACCATTTGGGTGACACTGTCTTTATGAATCAACCTCCAGGCTTTGCGGATGCTCGTCATCCTGATTATGTTTGCAAGCTCAATAAAGCTATCTATGGTCTTAAGCAGGCTCCCCGTGCGTGGTTTCATTGACTCAACTCGTTTTTAGTGCAACATGATTTTTCCTGCAGTCGTGCGGATCCCTATCTTTTTGTGTTTCGCCGGGACTCGTGTATCATGTATCTGTTAGTGTATGTTGATGATTTGATTGTTACTCGCTCGAATGATGTTGTTGTGACATCTTTCATTTCTCGACTACACGCCGAGTTTCACATTAAGGATCTTGGGCGTTTGAACTATTTTCTTGGGCTTGAGGCTACTCATCATCCCACAAGCTTGTTTCTCAGCCAAGCCAAGTATGCTCACAACATCGTCAGGCACGTCGGTCTTCTCAATGCCAAGCCCATGCCTACTCCTCTTGCTACCAACGCCTCCCTTGTTAGTGGTGGCCCTCTTTATGAGGATCCGACTCATTATTGATCCTTGGTTGGTGCCCTTCAATATTTGACGATTACAAGACGCGATATTTCTTACGGTATTAATCAAGTTAGCCAATTTCTTGCCGCCCCAATGATTGCTCATTTTCAAGCTGTTAAACGACTTATTCGCTATGTCAAGGGAACCCTATCGTTTGGTCTCACTTTCTCACGGCCTCCGACTATTAAGCTTCTTGGATACTCCGATGCCGACTGGGCTCGTTGCCTTGAGACTCGCCGCTCCACCTATGGATACTCGATATTCCTATGGGGTAATCTTGTGTCCTGGAGTGCGAAGAAGCAGCCTACTATCTCTCGCTCCAGCTGTGAGTCTGCATGGCTAATACGGCTGCCAAGATCATCTGGATCACTCATCTGTTGCAGGAGCTGCATGCCTTGCCCACCGATCGCCCCACACTTCTCTGTGATAATCAAAATGCGTTATTTCTTACCCAGAATCCGATGGCTCATAAGCGTGCTAAGCATATTGATCTTGAATATCATTTTGTTCGTGAGCTCATTGCTTCAGGAAAATTGGTCACTATGTTTGTTCCTACCAAGCTTCAAGTCGCTGATATCTTCACTAAGAGTCTACCTCGGCCACAGTTTGAGCAGTTCCGTCGCATGCTTCGTCTTGGTCCACCTCCTCTCGCTTGAGGGGGATATTAGACTAGTTATGTATCTTAGTAGACTTTTCATTTATTGTTGTATACTTGAGGGTCTTATGTGTATCTTTATTTATTATATATATATCTGATAACTCCCATATCTCTTGGTGTGGAAACCCATTATTTTAATAATTATTGTGTCATTAATTTGTTTCCTTATATTTTCAAATTTAATATGTTTCATTCAATATATGTAATTCAAAATTGATACTTTTCTTTTAAAGTTCATTGTCATTTTAGGCAAAATGATCTATATAAAAAATAATTAAATTTTGTTGTTGTTTATTGACAAACTAAAAAAAGGTTATATTATCAAAATATAATTATTTTTCGGTAGTTTATTTTATTAGTATAAATGGAATTATTTATTTATTCATTATTTTGTTTGTATATATTTTAAAATTTTATTTTAAAACATATTTAATTTTTAAACTTTAATATTTAATGTTTTCTTTTAAAAAGTACTTAATGTTTATATTTTTATATATAATTTTTTTAATCAACCCGTGTAGTATATGAGTTTCACACCTAGTTATACTAGAATGAGGAGTCATTGGATGTTTCCGGCGATAGTTTACACCCTCTACTTTTAGAAATGACATTTTCCACCCCTATACATTTTAAAATACTTTGTAAAATGATATTTTCCGCAATCAATTTTTTAAATTGTCATTTTAATCCTTTCAACTTTATATTTTGTAAAATGTTACTTTCATCCCCTCTATTTTCTAAATTTTTATGTTTATCCTATCTAATTAATTCAAATGGCGGCAAAGACAGACCACACACCAAAAAGATGAAAATGCCCTCACATGGAGGGCGCGTGATGAGTCTAACAGCTCTAAATAGACAGAATCAGCTCTAAATAACAGATGGAATGGACTAAACCACAATTATTTATTTCTTTCTTTATTTATTTTTATTTTGGACATTCAAGTTAACCTTTTGGATTTTATCCTTAATTTTTTTTGAAATACGACAAGAACCAATTTTGCAGATTTGTCTAAATAGTTTGTTGCAAGTTGAAGATTTGATAATTAGATTCTATCATGACAAGTCTACCAGATAACAAAACATCTATAAATACGGCACATCGTTTTCCTTCTAAGAGTCATCTTATTCAATACCAAAATCTCTTCACACATCGTAGGTTCAACTTCCATGGAATCCTTGTTGTCGAGTTACGATACTCTCAAGGATTTTCGTCAAATCTCTCCCGAAGTTCAAACTGCTCTAAAACAGGTTTGTAAACTGTATATCCTGTGGAATCTGGATCATCTGGCTTAGTATATAAATCATAAATGTGGTTTTGGATAAAAATTGATCCGTGAAATTTTTATATGATTCTTTTGGTTTAACAATTTCTTCATTCAGATTGCGTTGAGTAATTGAGTCTTTCTGGTTTAGACTACTTGGTTTGCAAAGTGCATGTGGATTGTGGAAGTGTTGGGTTAATCTTGTGGAAGTGCATGTGGTCTTTGGCATTACGTTGTTTTCTAAAGTTTCAATGTTGTTCGTTTTGTGGTGCTACAAACTAATGATGATAAAAACAATCAAATAAAATCTTTGCTTATACGTACAGGGATTTTATACAAGTCATGCATATATGTATATATGATAATTAACATATAATTCCTATATATAATGTGATTGCAGGGATATGCGAAAGTATGTTGCTTCTTAATAGCAAATGCACTCGGGTTTTATCTCCATATCCTATTGGACAATGGATGTTTTTTCACCACCTTGGCAAGGTTGATCACCACTCCTATATGGGAAGAGGTAGTTGTCTAGTTATCTTCTACCTTATATACCCAATGATTTCTTGAAATCTTATTAATCTTAATTATTCCTTATATATTCTTCATGGGATTCTTATTCCTGCAGCAGAAAAGGTTAATGACATATTACCTGTTTAAAATTCTCGACGGAGCCTCCATTGTTTCTGTAGTCAAATTATGCATAGATTTTGACAAGGGGTTTGTTCTTTTCCTTTTATTAATTATTATTATATATATATATATATATATATATATATATATATATATATATATATATATATATATATATATATATATATATATATATATTATATATTACTCAACTAATTACCCAGTTAATGTTTCTTGATGTATATTTCTATTGGTTTTGCAGCATGTGGGTGAGCTTGCTTGTTTCTTAGGCGCTGCCATGGTAGCAAGGCGTAGAGAGTTTCTTTATCTTGGAGCTCTTCTTTCCTCTGGTGTTTGAATCTTCTTCTGGTCACATTTTGCTTCAAAAATCTTTGGTGGTGCCACTGATTATTTCCAATCTGAGGCAAATAGTTAACTCATGATTCATTCTTTTTTGCATTTTCTCTCCATTTTTTTCAACCATTTGTGTTAATTGTGTTTAATAATTCACATTTGCAGCTTTATTTTGTGTTAATGGTTGTTGTTGGTTGCATGGTTGTTGCAACTCAGGTGCTCATCCCAAATACTTGGAGTATGTGAAGCATCCCCTCAAACTTTTTTCTGGCTTAATTAATTGCTGTTTTTCTTCCCTCACATTTATATATACTGATTTTATTGCTGTTTTTATCAGTATTTGATGCAGTTGAACAATTCTGATGAAAGGGAACCTAGGAAGAAGAGGAGGAGGAGGGGGATTGTGGACAAAAACCGCATTTAACTACAAATAAAAGCTCGGTGTAATTTATACTTTGGGAAAATGACTTACGAGTCCAACGAAGTTTCCAAAACGTTCAAAAAATCTCAATCATGTTTTGTCTGTTAAAAAAAACCCAACAAACTTAACATTTTGTCTAAAAAGTCTAACTAAGTTACACTTTCCTGAAAATCAAATAAAAGAAACAAATGACGTGACTTATTACCAACAAAGTTTCTAAAACGTTTAAAAATCTCCGATCATATTTTGATTGTTCAAAAAAAAAAAACCAACGAACTTAAACAAAACAAAATTGAGATTTTTTGAACGGTTTGGAACTTTATTGGATTTTTTAGACAAAATGTTAAGTTCGTTAGGTTTTTTTGAACGGACAAAACATGATTGGAGTTTTTTTAATGGTTTAGAAACCTCATTGGGCTTTTAAGTCATTTTCCCTTTATACTATCGTGTGGTACATGTTTTTTTTAACATCAAACGTGCGTGTGTTCTATGTCACTTAGAGACTTAATATGATATCGGGTTTTACAGTGAGTTTTTTTCATAAAAGCTTTTTGGCCTCTTGATCATCTGGTGTGAAGAAAATGGCTTTTTATATGGGATATCATAACCTAAAATGAGAGTGTTTTTGTCATCGAACGAGTATTTTTCACAAAATAATTTCATTTCTCAAAAAGGGTTCTATGTAACCATTTTTGAGATGGCGTTTGGTTTGTCAATTTTTTGTATATGGTCAAAACTATATAAACAATGAACATCATGTACATGAACTTCTATGCTTCTCCAGCTAAGCGTCGTCCTTCCCTTTTTCACAAGGGCCTATATATGTCCAGTGTTGGATGAAGAACATTGTAGTGGGGTGCATGAACCATTTAAAAGTGGGTTCCACTTTCAATTATATGAAATAAGATTTTTTTGGTCAAAAAAATATATTAGACCATCCGATTGGATGGAGACAAGATTCTATAATAAAAAGGGTTTACATCTTAATAAGATATTAAAATATTTTGTATACAAGAATAACATGATTGAGTATGTAAATTAATTTGATAAAGAAGAAAATCGTTTAAATAGGAGCTACATTGATCCCTGCAAAAATCAATCTTAAAAGATTTCAAATGGTTGTCGTTAAAAAAAAAAAATTTAAATGACTATAAGCATCGATTCTCATCCATTAGTTATCTTAATTGTGCTTGTCTTTGTTTCATAGAATACAAATCATCTACCATTTTATAAGTGAAAAACAAAAAAAGTTACTAGCTATACTGATTAATCCACAGTTAAGATAGCTAATTTTGAACATGAATAAAATAAATGAATCTGATCAGCAATTAAAATAAATGGGTACGAATGCTGTGGGATTTTAGATAATAATTGTGAGACTTAATATTAGTTAATTGACATAGCATTTACTTCTTATATAATGATTCAGTTAAAAAAAATGGGAGGGATTGAGCACCAGGGGAGGATCTAGTATGTAACAAGAGCTACCTCTCAAAATTTTCCATCAAATATAAATTTAGTAAAAGTTCGTCGGTATCTGTTATAAATCCGTCGGAAACCTGTCAAAAATAAGTTAGTAATCCATCACAAAGTCTGAGAAGTGTGAATTTAGAGTAAATCCATTGGTTTAGTGATGATTTTGTGGCTGAAAATGCATCAAAAATGAGTTTCGTTCTAACAGTACAACCACTAAAAAATTTGTACAACTCATGTGTTTTCTTTCTAGGTATGCCACTCTTGAGCACTACTTATAGGTAGCTTTGAATTACTTTTGGGCTTAATATTCATCTACATTATGATTAAAGTTTTAGAAGAGATTAGGGAGAGAAGGAGGGAGGGAGGGGTGGGGGGAGCATCCGACAACCCCACTTTTTCGCTCTATCCATGTAAACCACACTTAAGCTTTTTAGCACCCACCTTATGGGTTGTTTGATATGCTTCTTGTTAGGTTTGGTAAAAAGGTGAATCTAACTCGATTATTACACTTAGAAACTTTTTGGCAATTCTATATGCCTCTTACTCAGTTATATTTAGAGATGTGTGTAACTCACTCCATCTCTATTTCTTGTTAACCCTTAACAGTTTGCCATCATGTGGTGAAACATTTTGTATTAGTTCATGACATCTAAGTAAATTTTCAAGCATATGCATACTTCCAAAAACAAAAGGGTGAGTTTTGTTCTTATAGGTGATATAACCCTATCACTAACAGAAAAACGGATTTCAAAGCTACTATAGAAGCTTGGATGGTAAGTACATCACAAGCCATAATGACTAGAATCTGAAATTAGGAATCATTTTCTTTCCATGAAGCCAAAATATCAAAAATCGCAAACTCTTGTATACTTGTATGTGCCAAAAAATTGCATCCAATGTACCTTCCGAGCTCACTACTAGGGGTGCTAGACCGACGTCGTTTGGCATTTTCATTTCTTCAAGTATTATAGAGTTGAATGGTTGAAAACCCAAAATTTTACATGAAGTCATAAATGATTGTTGAACCATATTTTGTTAAATACACTTGAAACAAACTCCGGATAATATCATTTTTCTACCCATTTCAAGGTAACCTACATATGATGGGAGATTGAAAAGGGTATATATTAGACATAGGTGTCTACTTGATAGTCTACATGAATTTGTTTCTTATTAATCTTAAATTTACTTTATAAAAACAATATTCATTCTTAACTTACAACAAAAAAAGCATAGATACAACAGATCAAAAGCCAAAATCAAAACCCTCATCATGGATCTTCTTCATGACAGAGAGGCCTCTCTCTCTCTCTCTCTCTCTCTCTCTCTCTCTCTCTCTCTCTCTCTCTCTCTCTCTCTCTCTCTCTCTCTCTCTCTCTCTCTCAGGTAGGGGTGTTCAAAACATCCAAAAATGACTAATTGTACCAATATTTAGATTTATCAAATTAGTATTTTGATTTTTTTGGGTTCAGTAACAATTCAATTTTTTCTATGAATGATTAGTTGAAATTGATATTTGGCTCATAATTCCATTGTTTGTTGTTATTACCGGTTCTTATTGTGTGTTCAACGAAGTAGGGTGGAGTTTCGATTGTTTTTGTGCATTTTGCTTCTACTAAATGACATGGTATTATAAAACAAATGGTTTCGTGTATGCTAATATAAAGACCAAAGGTTATGTGTCTGCTAACTTAGATGAAATTCTACCACATAGGGTTTTGTATATTTTAAATTTAAGGCTAAAGGATCTTTGTTTTCTAACTTGGGACTAAAGGTTGTAAGCTTGCCAACCGAATGTTTTGCATTTGCTAATTTAAAATTGAATAACAATGCAATGTTAGAGGAATTTGTAAACTATGTTATTAATGATATGACTATTGTTGTGTAAAATTCGGAGTCACAAAGAAATCTAATTAAATTATTATAGATAAAATCATATGAAATCTGAAATTAGATTTCCATACATAAATTGAAGTTCGGAAGTTTTGTTTTTGTTTGGTTTTGAAAACAATGTAAGATGCCAAACGACTATTCTTAACTCACAAAAATCTTTCAGCATCCTGCAAATAAATGTTGTTATCCATTTTGCTAATGATAATTGGACACAACATTCATGGTTGTTCGGAAAACGATCTAATGTGTCATTCAAATTTTAATGTTGAAAACCATCAAAAACTCCAAACAAGAAGACAAGTAGGGGTTCATAACCGGATATCCGAAAATTCGGATATTCGAATTTCGGATCGTTGATTTTTGGTATCCAATTCCGTATCTGAAATTTTGGATATCCGAAATTACGGATACGGATTCGGATATCCGGAAATTTGAAATTTTGTTCAAATTTGAAAGGCATATAAGGTTTTAAATTAGAAAGACATATTTTTAAATTAGAAAGAAATATGAAGTAATATAGGTATTTAATTAAGGGTATTATGAACCCATTTAATACATGGGTTAATTTTTTAGAAAATTAAATATAAAGGTCAAAATATTTGAAAACTTTGAATTTATAAGAAAATAAGAAAAATAATGAACTATTATAATTGAGAATTTAAATTTAAATAAATAAACAAATAGAACTAATAAATTGATATCCATTTATTACTATATTTATTACAATCATTACATTAAAATATTATGTTGAATTTAATAAAATAGAAAAAATCATAAAATAACACGTGCAAAAAAAATTAATTCAAAATAATCACAAAATGACAATTGATTAATTAAATGAAAGTGTGACATGTGATAAAAAAACGTTCATTTATTAGAGTATATATATGTTATAGTAACTAATATCCATATTATAAGACATATGTGATTAAAATAACAAATAATGTATAAATTAAAATCAAAATTTTTGGATATCGGATATCCGAAAAAAATGAAAAACAGTCTCCAATTTCGATTCCGAAAAAACGGATATCGGAAATTTCGAAAATCCAAAAATTCGGATATCTGATTTTTCGGTTAATTCGGATTCGGAATTTTGGATACGGATGTTTTTAAACATCCCTAGAGACAAGTATTAGCCAAACGAAGTAATTGGTCCTAAACAAAAAGTTTATCAAAAATATGATTTGATAGCTAAAAGCTAGAAGTTATAACTTTTATTTATACACAAAAGTTTATTAAAAACTAAAAGCTATGAAAAGCTAAAAACTCTTAAAAGCTGTTTAAAGCAGCTTTCTTTTAAACTCCTTGTAGACACTTCGAATGCATGCCTTCTTCCATCATAGTATGATTCTCCAATCGATTTTTCAAATTTAATGAGATTCAAAGGTTTTATGCATGTGGGTTTCTTTGCGTCTAATGGAAGGGGATATGCTATTATTTGAATGGGTTTGATCGTATATAGTTTGTATTATAAAACGTCGGAGTTTGTGTCAATTGGGCAACTGTTCGATATGTTTTCCGGAGGATTCAGTCAGAAAACAACATGAAACACAAGGTATCCGGTTTTATTTCTTTTAATTGAGACTTTGATAGAGTGCGTTGCATAGAAGATAAAAAAATTCTTTCTTTTCTTGTTAGTTGTTAATGGGATGATGGAAATGAGATTTTTCTTTTATTGAAAAAACTGTCCAGATCTAATCAAATAACCATCTTACCTTGATCTACAAATGACCAATTTAAAAAACAAATACATACAAGCACTATGTATATATGAAACATAGAAAAACCGGATTTTTTTTTTGTTTTGCAAAATAAAGATTTGGCGATGTTCGACTGAAATACAATAAGCTTCTATCAACAAAATGCAGTCTTTTTATAATCAAGAATCTTGATTTCAATGATACAAAAAAGAATGAATGAGACATCAATCATCAATATGAATTCAGATTTCAGTCTCAACCTCTATGCAGCAATTGAGTGGTTGACTTTCAACCCTCCCACAGTTTGACTTTCTTTTTACACTATGTCATTGCCCCATGGTGTGGTTAATTACAAAAGAAATGTTGCAAGAATTTGAAATACAGATTTAGGTAAGCCATTATTACTTGGAGGTGTAGATGATTCCATGTTTCCTCCAAATAAACCTTGCATTTGATCCCCTACTCTTCCCTGAATATATCCAAATTCATAATTATTAAAACAAACTTGAACCAGAGACCTTACTTATAGATTCTCACATCCTGCTAAATTATACACAAATTGAAGATTGTATATTTGTGTGTAGTACCTTAGCAGCATCTTTGAGAGGACCCCAACACTCTACTCGGTTGTACTTTCTTGAACTTGAGTGAAAAAAGACCCGAACAAATGCATCCATTAACTCTTTATGTTGACTGAATAGAACCCGATCCCCATACAACACTGCTTCAAGAACCTACATTTTTACCAAAAATCTCTTAGGCGCCATTTGTTACACAAGACATAACAGGACATGATGATCTTGTACTGTGTTTGGGATGTGACTGATGTCGATGTGACAAAAATTGTACTTTTTGTCCCATCCAAAAAGGTGTGACACAGACATGTTTCCTCTATGCAAAAAACGTGAACGTCCTCGCTATTAAAAATAGCCCTAGAAAGCTACACATCTTTAGCTAACGCTAAAATCTTCATAATCATTAGATTAAGGTGATGATATTTGATTTACCAATGGCAATTCCTTTGCGAAAATGTAGTATCTGAACTCTGCAACAAGGTCTAGTAAAGAATTCGGTCCGCTAACATAGCAGTGAACATCAAGACACATATGACCTTTCACTTCAGCCCACCGAGCTACTACATCGTCCTTATTATACCACCCTCTCAACTGACATCAAACAAGTACAAGTCAATCAACACCTTTTCTAGGGAATTAAGTATGCATTAGGTACATCCTATCTCATACATTGTATGTATTTTCAGGCACATTATGCCTCAAACATACACTATGCAACACATATTGTGTCTGACACATTTAAAATGTGTCAGACACATGTAATGTGTATGTGTCCGATGGACACAGACGCATTGTACTTATACAATGTGTCTGTCATGTACATCAGACAATGTGTAATCAGACACATTGTCGGCATGTATAGACACATTGTATTTATTTTTAGGCACAATGTGTCTGATACACCTGGAAGAAAATAGAAAATAGAATGCGTCTGGAAGAAAATAGAAACCTGGTCATGGTGAATAACGTTTGAGATAGTTAAGGTGAGGTTAGCAGTGAAGTCACAATGGGAAAGGTTGTAGGTTCTTGGGAGAATTCTTGTGAACTGATCGGTTTCTTCTCCCTTGAAAACAACTTGTAGTTTTGAGGGATAAAAGGTTGCTGGAGGGCCTAAAAGTTTCACTGCCTGTTAAATAAAATTCCAAACAAAACTAAATTAGCTTTACGCATATCAAGTAATCCGAAGCAAAAAAAAAAAAGTCGAACATCATCGATCAAACTAAAACGAGCTGTTCTTCCTCTTTATAAGATCAAAATACATCGAACAAATAGACATAATTTCATCACTTTATGCATCATTATCGAAAGAAACAAAGTCAAACCATATGAATTCGGTAGCAAAACAGAGGGAAAGAACCTGGTAAACAAGTGTATTGTAAGAAGGTCGAGTATCGGGAAGAAAACCAGAATTTGGTGAGTGTCTTCTTGAAGGATTTAAACTGCAACTGAAAGTATTATAAAGATTCCTGTGAAGGGATGTTAATGAAAGATTTCTGCTTGCCATAGACACCATTGCAAACTCATCTCTCTTCAACCACTCTTTCTACTAATAATTTGATCTTTCGGTTACCCCATTCATCACCACTCACTCTTCCTACTAATCTAACAAAGGAGAAAGAGGTGTGTGGTATGTGGGAATTTTGAAGTTAGAAAATCATTTGGAAACCCTATGATTTTGAGTTTTGAGTTTCTAAATTTCGTTGGTGGGTGTTTTGTTATTGTGGAGCCTATCGAAAATCCATGGGAATGCAGAAGCAACCACTCGTTTAGGTGGAGCCTCCTATTTGATGGATAATGTGAGATACGTGGCCATGTATTGCTTTGTTGAGTTCATTTGTGATTTTTAATTCTAAAAGAGTAAATAGTAAATTACTAAAATTATACTAAGGTTTGGTTAAAATTACACATTTGATCCTTAATTTTCTTTTCACTCTGATCGTTCTTATGGTTTGATTTTATTGCGTTTTTCGTCCCTATAATTTGGTTAAAATTGCACGTTTGATCCTTAACTTTATATATATATATATATATATATATATATATATATATATATATAAGAGATGAAAAACGCAACAAAATCAAACCATAGGGACGATCTGAATACAAAAAAAAACTTAAGGATCAAATGTATAATTTTAACCAAACCATAAGGACCATTTCAGTAATTTACTCAAGAGTAAAAGATACGGAATAGGACTTGTTAAGGTAATTAACTTTTCGGGTTGTTTACATATAGGTAACTATCATTTTTTGTACACATCTAGGTAACAAACTTTTTTGAACTGTTCACATATGACCATTATGACCTGCTGTAGCAGGTTATATCCAGCTACAGTAGGTCATAATGGTTATATATGAACAGTTTCATCAAGTTCGTTACCTAGATTTGTACAAAAAAAACAGTTACCTAAATATGAACAAAACCAAAACTAAGAGTAAATTACATGAATGGTCCCTATGGTTTGGGGGAATTTGTGCATTTGGTCCGTAACTTATTTTTTTAAATCGGATGGTCCCTACTGTTTATTTTTGTTACGCGCTTAGTCCCTATCTTACCTAAAAAGACTATTATGCCCTTATTAATTTATTTTTTTAAATAATTTTCTTATTTATGTTTTTTTAATATGTTTAAAAAGATTAATAGACCCCACATATCTGTATCTTCTCACCGTAAACCTGAAACCACATTTGAGAAATTTAATTTGGGTCCCACCGGTCGCCATCCCATCTCGCATCCTCTTCAACCTCTATTTGCTTTCAATCTTTAGTGACATGGAAGTCTTCACCATCCTTTTTTTTGGTCCTTCAACTTTGGCAAACAAATACCATAACCTATTGTCTCTTCACTTTATTGGGTTGTAGTGTTGGTTCGCTGGAGTTGAAGGACCGACAAAAAAATAGATGGTGAAGACTTCGTTGTCATTAAAGATGGAAAAGAAATAGAAGTTGAAGATGATGAAAGATGAGATGGTAAGGAGATACAGATATGTGAGGTCTATTAGTCTTTTTAAACATATAAAAAAATACATAAATAAAAAAAAATAATTAAAAAAAAATAAATTAATAAGAACACACTAGTCTTTTTAGGTAAGACATGGACCAAACGCAACAAAACAAAACAGTAGGGACCATCCGAATTAAAAAAATAAGTTAGGGACCAAACGCATAAATTCCCCCAAACCACAGGAACCATTCATGTAAATTACTCTTACTTTTGGTTTTCTTCATATTTTGGTAACTATTTTTCTTTTGTACATATCTAGGTAACGAACTTGTTGAAAGTGTTCACATGTAACCATTATGACCTACTGTAACCGGATGTAACCTGCTACAGCAAGTTATAATGGTCATATGTGAACAATTTCAAAAAGTTTGTTACCTAAATATGTACAAAAAAAATAGTTACCTACATGTGAACAAACCGAAAAATTAATTACCTTAATTAGTCTTATTCCCAAAGTTTAATAGTAAAACCTTAAAATTGTCCATGGGTTTATAATTTTTTTACGGTCTAAAAATGAATCCTTTTTTATACATACCGTAATTATTGATAAATTTCATTTTTGGTTTGGTCTTTTATTTATTTAGGAGTACTGAAAACTAATGAATAGCTAAAAATTAGTGTATATATATATATATATATATATATATATATATATATATATATATATATATATATATATATATATATATGTATAGGTAAACTAGCTCATAAACTAATTAAGTGAAATTTATAAAATAACATATGTTTCTAAATAATTTTGTTGAAACATTAGTTCATATAATTTTTTTAAATAGTCACGCAGTAAGTTATAAGTTATTTTTTGACAACATATTTTTATGCGGTTTATAACCTACAATTTTATTTTATTTAACAAAATGAACATACAACTCATAAAAATCTCCTTACGAATCACACGTCGGAGAGACGTTGCCACATTAATGATTATCATTACTTTCTACTATATCTTGTCCCATCATAGCTAACAACGAGAAAATATCTACCCATTGTAACATCTTGTTTTGAATTGTTCCGTTTTTAGGATGAAGATCAAGGACTGGGTATTTTTAGGTTTCAGATCCTTGAGAGATTAGGTTTTGTACCCAGTTGGAGTTGGATAATGTATCTTGGTCGCTCGAGTATTCAGTTTGAGTTTTTGGGCCATAGGGGTATTTCGGTAATTTGTGATCTTGGGCTTTTATGGAAAGTGGATTTAGTTCGGGACATCTTATAGCGAGTCTGAATTGATAATAGGGTTGAGCGTCTCGATACCTTTTTATGGATATATGAATAGTTGGAATCGGGGTTGTATCGAGTGAGTTATGGCCTTCAGAAGAATTAGGGGTTTGGGGAAAAGCCCTAGTACGCGAGGCGCAGCTGGGAGGAATGTGGGGCATTTGTGCAAGGTTGGGTCGGGGTGCGCAACCTCGTACGTGGGGCGTACGAGGGTCAGATTGAATGCCCTAATCTAAGGGTTGTATCCTATATAAGCATAAGGTTAAGCCTCTTTCTTCATTCTAAGTTATCCCCCACCCTCTAAACCCTAGAAATCGTCCTTAATCATTCATGGTGGGATTTTGAGCTTATGGTGTCCATTTTTGGTGTGTTTGGTTCATTTTCAAGAAGGTGGAGTTTGATGCAAAGGTGGGGATCAAGAAGGAGCTTATGGGTCTTGCTTATATGTCTCGTTTCTAGCTTGTTGGAGGTAAAAAGCTGTGAACTTGATCATTTCTATCTTAGATCTCTCATTTGTGAGTTTTAGTTCATTTTGGTCCGAAGGATGAGATTGGTGGGATGTCAATTACACCATTTGTTTGCAAATAAAACGTAATATAATGGTAAAAAGG
The DNA here is from genome assembly GCF_052625555.1 of Lactuca saligna. Classification (NCBI taxonomy): domain Eukaryota; kingdom Viridiplantae; phylum Streptophyta; class Magnoliopsida; order Asterales; family Asteraceae; genus Lactuca; species Lactuca saligna. The sequence goes on from NC_136422.1 coordinate 154,324,067, forward strand.
GGTATCGATCCTCAGGGAAATGGTTGTATTTAATTACCAATGCAACTTAATAAAACTAGTGGAAATAAACTAATTACAATTAAACTAAAAGGGGTGTTGTGATTGCTTGAAAACTAAAAGACTTGAATAACTAGAAAACTTGCAATTAACCAAGATGATGAGATGCTCAAATCTTGGAGAAAATTGGCAAACCAAGGCAATTCAACACAATGAACATTTTTGTGTTTATCATTAGGATTTAATATGAAGCTTATCATTCATCCCAAATTGGTTATAACAATCATGAAGCATGATATGCCAAGATTTCTCATAGGTAGTATGGAGGTTAGGGAAGCCCACAACACACCTTCTTAATCAAAATCAAAGATCCAATTGAAGCAATTGAACCCAAGAAGTTGATTAGCCTTAAGAATGAAGAAATCCCCAATTCCTAGAGGATGTCAAGGCTTACACGTCCATAAAGGAGTTGTGATTCATAAGCTAGAGATGATTTCTACCATCATAAAGCCGATAAATCCCTTGTTCTAAGTAAATTCAATGATTCAATGCTAAACCAAATAGATAAACCAACAATTGCTTATTAAAGTACCAAGCTCATGATCAAAGCATTAAACAAGCATAGGAATTATGAACTAGAATCATAGACATAAGATACATGATAAATAAACATAAATCCTTCAAAAACCCACAAACATTCAAAGGTTTTAGCCAAGGCCTACCAAAATAGTGGATTTAGTCACTCATAGCAATAGAATAACAATCACAAAAGTCTAATTGCATAAAGAAACTACCAAAAACTTAGATAGATGAAAAGAAATGAGTTTCAACTCCAAAATCTCCTTCTGGTCTCCAATGGTGTAAAATCGATGTGATAGCAGATAGATCCAACCCCTCAAGGTAATGGTAAGCCCAAATGACCAAAATACCCAAAACTGGGCAGTTACGCGGGTACCCGTGCGACGGAGATTTCACCCGGGCAAGAGTTGTTGGATGCTATTGGCTCATTTTCCCTCCACTAACCATCCCACTACCAAAGATTCCCTTGGTCCCCTCCATATCCCACATGATTCAAACTAACCAATCATCTTCTAGCTTCAAATATGGATGCTCCAAGCCTAAAATAAAGATCCATGACTGCTCTTCACAAGCCCACTTCATCCAAGTCCATAGCCTTTTAAGCCCAAATTTCCTTTAATAGATCCGCAAAGCCCAATGATGCCTCGGAAGCCCACAAAGCCCATTTCCAAGCTAAATCATAAACGCAATAAACTCCAAAACCCTACAAAATATCTTATGCAACATAAAAAGTCATCGGTATGATCCATAATAAAGAAAATAAATAAAATACAATGCAATAATAATAAAAAGATCTAAAAATCTAAACTAAAGTAATAAAAATAAGGAAATAAAATAAGCTATTAGAGATCTAATGGTCTTGATTCCATTATAGGAGCTTTGAGTTGCCCCTCTTAGTGTTTCTGAGGTTCAAGGTCCACAAAATTGGTACCTTTAGAGTTTAAGACCATCTATGTTGGAGTTTGAGTAAATTCCATGATAGTAGAATGCTATATTTTGAGTTTGGGTCCATTTGGGGCATGCGAAGTCACCAAGCCAGTGACTTTATGGGTCTAGAAGTCGTTTAGGACTCAAATATGTGATTTGGATTTATAGGATAAGCATTAAGTGCTTAATGGCAAAAGTGAGATTAAGAATGAAGGACGCTGGGCATACAAGCCTGTATGCGCATCGTACAAGCAATCAACCAAGTACGCGCAACTACAACTGAGTACGCCCTACGTACTTAGTCAGAATGGATTTCACATTAGTGGGCTTAGGGTTGGGCCATTTCTTGGACTTAGCTATTGTGGGCCATTGGAAATAGATTTCTGGACTAAGGAAATTTTTGGGCTTTAGGATAAGGCCCATTGGAAAGGTTTGGGCCCAATTTGGAAAATTGGGCCATAAATGGGCCATGATTAGGTTTTGATGATTATTGGTCAATGGGCTATCATAATGTTAAGTGTGCTGGACTAGAAAGAATGGTTGTGCCTTAAGGCAAGGCCCATGTAGAGGCTTGGGCCCAATTTGGAAAATTGGGTCATTGGTTGATTAATTTGGCTTTTGGGCTTTTTAGATTATAGTTTGGAATGGTCTTTTTATCCCAGGTATGAAGTTATAGGTGTGGATTAGAACCCACTTGTTAATTGGGTGTTGTTTTGTTATTGGTAGATTGAGGATCTATCAACCAGCAACCAAGGATTTTCTGTATGATTCGACAGTACGAGGTGAGTCTCCTCACTATATCCATGGGTCGATGGTACCAATGTCGGCCCATTATGCGTTATGTTATATGCTAGTTGTTCTATGATATGTGATATGCTAGTTGTCTCTGTGATGCTTGCATGGAAGACCCCGATGGGAGCCCGTGACATTTGGATATTAGACCATGGGGGTAGCCCATGACATTCCAGGTAAAGACCATGGGGGATCCCATGTCATATCAGATAAAGACCATAGGGGAGCCCATGACAACTATATGTACGTTGCATGATATTTTGTGGTTGTATGTTGTGTGGTATTTTGAAGAACTGACTAAGTTTTGTGCTTACGGTTTTCAGTTTATGTTTCAGGTACTCTGGTTTTCAATTGGAAGGGCTCGAGATGATTGCAGAGCACGCACCGCATGTTTCCGTTTTCCGTGAAATACTTTGATTGACAACGCTACGTTAAAAATTAATTTACCCTGGTTGTTATGGGAAAGACGTGTACTAACGATTTATTAATCTAAAAATAATTTTTTTTAAGTCATGATTTTAGGGCGTTACACCTATTTTTTTGCACATTTAGATCATGGTTGACACACATGTTTGTCATGCATGTAGTTACATAACTATCCTTCGTTTTCAAGCACAATTACAACAAAAACACTTTAAAAGGCTGAATAAGTATGTTTTAGCCTTTTAGGTTATTTTGTATTGTATGAATGTTTTAGAAGCATACATTACATTATGAACACACATATCCATACTAAACACACTCACGATATTATTTTTGTGGTTAACTCTCCATTTTAATTTACATATTGCAAATGCTTCAGTCAATTTCGTTTCTAATGTTGGGTCCACCCAGACCACCACAATGGATGCATTGCCCATTAAGATCATCTCCAAACATACGCTATTTTTTTACACAAAAATGATATAAATAATATTTCATTTCCAACTCTATACCGATTTTTACATAAAAAATATATTCATTATTATATTCTCTTTTTAAACTTATATGGATTGTAAAAAATACATTTCAACTTGTTAGCTTTTTATCTAGACAAAAAATTTAACAATTGGTCCCTATGGTTTACAGAATATCGCATTTTGCGGATTTTCAAGCAAAAAGTCACGCAACTAGTCCCTATGGTTTGTAAAATTACATGAAAGGTCCTCCTGCCGTTAAATCTAACTTTTCTGTCGTTAGATTTTAAGGAAAAAAACTATTTTGCACTTGTACCAATATTGCAATACACTACAAACCTCAAGGACCATTCGTGTATTTTTCTAAATATGAAATTTTGTAGATATATAAATTATAAATATAAATCCGGTATATATATATATATATATATATATATATATATATATATATATTCAACAACTTGATATTTTTTTTAATCTTTATAACATTTTTTTATATAATTTTAGTTATGTATGGTTTTCTTTAATGTTTTTATTTATTTTGATTCAACTAAATAAACTTAAATTCGATAAACCATATCGAAACTTTTTTTCTTCTTAATTATGAAATGAAACGCTAATGTTTTTTTTATTTTTTTTAATTTTATGTTGTTACAGTGTTTTTTTTTTTTTTTTGATGCTCCATAGTTAATATCGTTAGCAACTTTATGTTTGCATTTATCATTATCATTATTTCGTTTTTTGTTGTTTTTTTTATATATATTTAGTTATTTGTTATTCTTCTATTGTTTTTATTTATTTTGATTCAAGTAATAAAAAAAAACAAAACAAAACAAAACAAAACAAAGGAAAAAACTCAAACACCAAAGTTGTAAAATACTCTAATATATTGACACATTTTACACATTTCATATTTTTTGGTTTTTTTCACATTTTTCTTACTAATTTTTATTATTTGTAGTTTTTGTAACTTTTTTTTATTTTGATTTGTGTAAATAAAAAATTTATGTTCATTTTCTTTATTTATATTTGTAAATATAACTATTTTATTTACTGAAAATAAAATAAATTACAAAAACCATAAATAACCAAAATTATTAAGAAAAAAAGAAAACTATAAAAACTCAAACACAAAAATTGTAATATACTCTACTATATTCATACATTTTACATCTTTTGGAAAAGGTCAAAAAAAGCTTTCAAGTTGATGAAAAATAAAACGAAACCAAAAAAGAAAAAGTAGGATATAATTCAAAAATAATACGAAAAAAATTAAAAAAAATAATACAAAAAAATTAAAAAAAATACGAAAAATCCAAAAAAAGATGAAAATTTAAAATGTATTAATATATTATAGTATATTAGAATTTGGTGTTTGAGTTTTTGTTTTTTGTGTTTCTATTTTTCATTACTTGAATCAAAATATATAAAAACAATAGAAGAATAATAAATAATTAAAATTATAACAAAAATAGAAAACAAAAGGTCAAATAAGGATAATGATAAATGCAAACATAAAGTTGCTAACGATATTAACTATTGAGTGATAAAAAAACATTAACAGTAACGACATAAAATTAAAATAAAATAAAATAATATTAACGCTTCAATTCACAAATAAGAAAAATTAAAGGAAAAAATAATTTCGACATGATTTATCAAATTTAAGTTTATTTACTTGATTCAAAATAAACAAAAATATAACAAAAAGCCATAAATTACTAAAACTATAAAATAAAAATAGAAATCAAAATGTCAAAAAGATTAAAAAAAAGTTATCAAATTGTTGAAATTATATATATATATATATATATATATATATATATATATATATATATATATATATATATATATATATATATATATATATATATATATATATTTATATATTTACAAAATGTGAAATTACACGAATGATCCTTGATGTTTATAGTGTATTGCAATAATGGTACAAGGGCAAAATAATCTTTTTTCTTAAAATCTAACAGCAAAAAAATTAGATTTAACGGTAGGAGGACATTTCATGTAATTTTAAAAACCACAGGGACCAGTCGCGTAACTTTTTGCTAGGAAGTACTCAAAGTACGAAATTATGTAAACCACAGGGACCAATTGTGAAATTTTGTCTTTTATCTATTTATTTTTATTTTTTTTCTATCTAAAAATTTGACAAAATATATTATTATAAAATTATAACAAAAAATATTATTTGTATATCAGTGATCCGAATTAGATGTTATCTTATTAATGACATTTATAAAATAAAAAAATTATAATTTTAAACGATTTTTTTATATATTTATGATTAATTAATGTCAATTTAAGTGAATAATTAATATATTTAGAATATACATATTCATATAAACAAAATAAAATAAAATCAAAGACAATTAATTAAAATTGACACGAAAGTCTTGCATTATTTTGGTGTAAATGCGATTGATTAAAATCGACATGCAAGTGTTGTACCATTTTGTTGTAAATAAATAGCATAACATCCAATTTGTGTTATACTATTTTTTTTTAAACAAAAATAATATAGAAAATGAACTCGGATTGTAGATGATTCCGCACCATTTTTATATAAAAAATAAATGTTGGGTTGGAGATTTACTTAGCCTAATTTTAGACATCATCATTTTTTATTGTTGTATTCACGGCCTAAGGTATCACATACTCAAATTTTTGATTCTGAAAGTTCTATTATGATTTTGATAACATCATATGTATTAAAATACAAGTGTTACGACTCCTATTTCTAAAATATTGTGTTCCACATGAGCAATTAAGTTTTAAACATGATCGCTTTAGGTTGAACACCTTAAAAAGACGCATATCACCAACATCCTCGCTAGCATTATGACATGATTCACACCCATGAAAGGGATAATTTCAAAATAAATATATATCCAAGAACTATATTAGTTACAAGGTAAATAAAGGGAAATTAAGTAATCTATAAATGAGTTTTTCAAAGAAAATAATATATTTTTTCAGTTTTTGAAAAATAACCACTTTCTAGGGAATGTCTTCATTCCGAAATACTATTAGAGTTTTTTCTTATTATTTTATTATTTTTTATTTTTTTCAAAGAAACCTTTTTATATTTCTTTCGGATTCCGAATGGTACATTTCGAAGCGCTTGAGGTCAACGTTTTTCAATAAAATGTCCAAATTTAACACTAATATCGTATACAGTTCAAATTACTATGTTTATTTAACTTTTTGTTACATATAAATAAAAAATCGGATTTTTTTTTGAAATTTCGGAATTGATTATCAGATTTTTGTCTTGTTCTTAAAATTCTTGAGTTTGCTTCGAAATCCGAAATTTTAATCCAGAACCTGGAATGTTGGTCCGAAATTCAGTCTGAAATGTATTTTTTTGTCAGAAAAAAGTGTTTTTCTTAATCTGGAATGCCAATTCCAGACCAAAATGGTTATTTTTGCTAAAAATAATATATTTTTTTTGTTATTTTCTTTAAATAGACATTAAGATTAAAATACGGTTAGATTTATCCCTAAAACATAAACCTAAAGCCTAAAGTAATTAAGGAACTCATATAAGAGCCCAACCAGTAGCCTAAAACAAAGAAAGTTGGGCTAACAGAACTCATAACGATTGAAGTCTAGCCCGCTAGCCATGGTTTCCAGAATTGCTACATGATTGATATTGAACTATATACATTTTTTATAATATAGGAACTGTTCAAATAATTTTTTTTTTAAATAGAAGAACCGTTATGATTTATGAGATAAAAAATTGATTTGATTGAAGATATTATATTTATTTAAAAAAAAGGGATATAAAAATATTATGATTGAATATGTTTATGATTCAAAAATATTATCACCTTTAATCATAATCATATCTTATATGATTTAAAATTGTATAATTCAAAATTATTATGATAAAAAACTTTTGTACGACATAAACATTTGTTTTGATTGAAAATGTTATAATCCTAAATTATGTGATTTAAAATCATAGATCCAAAATGTACCCATACTATGTTATGAACTAAAGTATATATAGAAAAAATATTATTTAATTTGAAAATGATTTGATAAAAAAATAATAGGATTACAAAATATTTATGATTTTTAATGTCTTATAATTAAAAAAAAAATCTGATTTTAACTTTGATACTTGAATTGAATCACCGATCTAAAAAATAACAGCGTACATTTTAGGGAAAATGATTTAATAAGATAATACATTTTTTATTTGTACACATTTAATCACTGGATTTTTTTATCCACATTTGACCATTTAACTTGTTTTTTTGTACATGTTCAATCCTTATATCAAACTATTCCAAATAAAACCAAAAAGATTACTTAATAAGCTAATGTAATTTTTAGTTTTAAATATTTAGTCATTAATGTTTTTGTATATATTCACTTCGTATGTTCGGTTTCTTCAGGTTTTGCTCACGACATCCTACGTGGGACAATCATTAATAAAGTGTTCTCATATGTGACTCGTTCATCACTTATATCGGTAACCTAATTCAAAAATTGGTCAAATAATTTTGTTGCCATGGTTTTCTCCGAACAAAAGATGTCTTCGACTTCATTTCATCTATTTCCATGATAGACACCGAGATTCTTTATGATTACTTCCTCCAAACTCGAATTTGCACTTTCAAGACAAAAGAACACTGACAAAAAAATTTAGAGTATTTTCCTACTTCATACATGGTTCATGTATGGATTAGGGAAGACTCTAAACTTTTTTAGGGTGTTATTGTCATCTTTCGTCTTGGAAATGTAAATTCGAGTTGGAAGTAAGCAATCACGAAGAATCTTATTATCTTTTATGGAAATAGATGAAACTAAAACCTAAGACATCTTCTGCTTGGAGAAAACTATACCAATATTATTTGACCAATTCATAAGTTAGGGTACTAATATAAGTGAGGAACAAGCCACGTATGAGAGCACCTCATTAATGAGTGTCACATTTAAGATGTTGTGAGCAAAACCTGAAGAAAGCAGTCATGAAGACTGAATATGTGTAAAAATATAAGAACAAATGTGTACAAACTGAAAATTATATTACCATGTTAAGTCATTTTTTTTGTTTAATCTGTAGTAGTCGGTTATAAAGATTGAATATACAAAAAATTAAGTTAAATTATCAAATATGGACAAAAAAATCAGTGACTAAATATATACAAAATAAAAAATATATTAACCTATTAAATAATTTTCACTATAATCTTTAACTTTAAGACAAACTAAATTACTAATGCAGATAATTTGACATTTCTTTTAAACGGCTAATTCATATGTTTATCTAATTGTAGCTAATTCATAATTTTTTATCCACCACAAAAGTTGAATCTTCAACCACTTGGAGGGACAGACACATTTCCAACACAATTAATACAAGCATAACAAATGTTTTTTGATGAAAATAATTTGGCAATATGAAATAATTTTTAAAAGTTAGTAATTTTACAACAATAGAACCTTTTATGCATCTTTAAAAAGTATTGTGTTAAGTTCTTTTATCTTATTTTCTACCGTACTTTAACCTCATTTGTACAAAATAAATAATGCATTCAATAGATCAATAATGTGTGACATAAATTTTTAATAGTACTTTATGTAATACAATAGATAAGGTACAAAAAGTATATATAGATACTTACTGTCATTCCAATAGAAAAATATTTGTTCAAATGTATCTAGACAATAATCAAAAGGAGATTCATTCTACTACGCAACAAACAATGCTCATGATCGATGACAAAACATGATCATTTCATCGTAATGGAAATTTTGAATAAAGTGATAGTGGTATATGTATTTAAATTTCATGATTAAGTAATTAAATAATCGTTGTTTAATCATTGCTTAAATAAACAAAATAAAGTGAACATTAATTTAGTTTAATAAGGTAATACAAGGTTAAACATAAATAATTACTCGTGGTCAAATTAAGAAAAACCTATTTGTAAATATCTTCTCCAAAAACCTAAACCTTTTTAAATGCTCTATTTGATTATTATACGTTGATTCTTCATCGATATGAAACGTTTAATTTCTTAACAACTTTTTTGTATTTAATCACAAAATCAAATTTGATTATTTCATCAATTATATATTAAAAAATAAATTAAGATATTACCATTTTAATTTGCATATTATATTATCATAAAAATAAATTATAATCATCATTTATTATCGATATTTGTTTTGAAACCGAAGAAACTGCAAAACCAAATTAGACCGGAACTACTTTCGGACCAAAATAATTTTTAATTCGGTTTCTGGTTTGGTTCAGACCAAAATGAATTATGAATTCGGTTTATGGTTTGAGGTATGATATCGTGATATTTAGACCAAACCAAACCAAACCGAAATATAGAATTACCTTTATTTATTTATTATTTAATAAATAATTTATACTTAAATAGTTCAAAATTTTAAATTCTTTAATAATAATTTTGAACTATCGTACTCATTACATTAGAATGAGTCGAAATATCAAATTTTGTCGTTTTTTTACGATATAGTTTATGTTTTGATTTGATATATTTCATAATTCATGGGTTATGTGTCGTTTTTTTACGATATAGTGTGTGTTTTGATTTGATATATTTCATTATTCATGGGTTATGCATTTGGATTTTTTTATACTTAACTAAAAATTGAAATGTATATTTTATGTTTAGAAAGTTGGAACTTCAAACTTTGTTTTATAAATTTTGGTTTTCTGGGTTTTCAAACCCAATCAAATTGAATTATAATTCAAATTTTGGTTTGGTTTGGATTGGTTTTCGGTTTGGACACAATATAATTCATTCCGAAAAAACCAAACGGAGGAAACTGAAGTAACTATAAACTGAACCCCATACTTGTGGTTGTATCCTCGAACATAAAGTTGAAGATTTCAATCCAAACCAACACGTTTACTTAAATGGTTTGAGATTTTTAACCCGATCTAACCTATTAGATAAACGGGTTCATCGGATTGACTTGTGTGTGTATTTTGAGTTCGACAATTTATAGCTGATAAGTTTGAGACGTGATTAAGGAGTGAAGTTGAGAGCATGTGGTGTTGTCGGCGATTTTTTTTAAAATAAAAATAAGAATGTAACATTATAATTAATGTATTTAATAATAATATTCAAATATAAAATAATTTATAGTAAATTTAAATGAATGCGTGAGTAGAAAGCATGTTGATAAATATTCAAACATAAAATAATTTATATCAGGAAGTGTATATGTGATAGTGTGAGATCCAAACATTACGTTTGACGTTTATACCTTTAATAAAATGAATGATCGGGAACTGAATATGCAACTTCTATGATTTTTTGGATTTCTACGAGATCTTGATATATTCAATCAAATTGGGAATAGAAAGGATGCAGATATAACCTCCAAGTTAAGGACTTCGTTGGAAACAAGTGCCAATAGGCGCAACGAATTTGAGTTTGCTATTTCTAATAAATATGTTTTACATGAATTTACGTGTAGATTACATATGTAATATATATTAGTTGGTTAATGGGCTATTAAAAATCAATCTATATGCATTTGTACGTAATAATGAATGTGACATAGGACAGGGCATCTCCATCACGTATGTGTGAAAGATGAATGCTTGTGGATATACTAGAAACTAGTTGCGTGTTTATAAAATCATATTATTTTTATATAACAATCAAGAAATTACGTATTTGTCTTTTATTCCCATAATAATTTAGTTCTTTAGACAAGATATGTATGTGGGTTTAACCATCTTATTTTGTCGGCTTCAAAAGTGGGTATAACATATGATATTGCACCTGGTCACTAATAGGGACTAGAATAATATCAACGAATAGTTTGAATTAAGTGTTGTTTATAGAATAAAAAAACATTATGTTAGTATTTTTATGATTTTCTAAGCCTTTTGTCGTACTCACCATGCCACGAGTCAACAACTAATCTACGCTCATCCAAACATTAGTATATTAGACTTACTAGTATGAATTTCATATCGACCATTAATAGATATATAAAATAATTATAAACTAAAATATTTAAAACATATAGTTTAAATAAATTTTACATACAAAATACGGTACTTTTTTCAAAATTTTGGCAGTCTTGGCATCAATCGATATCAATCAAGTTAATAATGCTTTGTTACTTTTGGCTTTTGACTCCACAATGGCATTTTGATCGGATGGAAATATAGGAAGTTGCGGTATCCTTTTGTCCATTCCACGTTCCTGTCAAAAAAAGGCATCTGCTAAAATTAAGACACAACCTATATATATATATATATATATATATATATATATATATATATATATATATATATATATATATATATATATATATATATATATATATATATATATATATAGAGAGAGAGAGAGAGAGAGAGATAAGTTCAAATGTTTCCAACAAATATTGTATGCTTAAATGCACCAATGAAAATTCAAGAAATAATAAATAATTAAATAAATCATTAAAGAGTATTTTGGAACTTTTGTACTTTTAATTAAGAAAATCATTTAATTGAAATCTTACAATTATGGAAATAAGTAAATATATTTGACATAGTCCTTCACTTTTGTTTCCTGCCTGGAACATCACCACTACAGAGAAGAAAATCAATGACTTCACACCGCCGTTTACAGCCCTTCCTTGCGATCGATTAAGAGTCGTTGGTTGTGTTTCTTTCTTCCCGGATCAATTGAGGACCGAAGTCTTTCGCTCCCTGCGTGATTGTTGTCGGATAGAAGAAGGAGCAGCCGTCGCTGCCACTTGACGGCAACACTGTTGCCTCCGTTCCTTTCCCTTCATCGATACCCTCGTATTGATCATACCATGGAGCATGAACAATCACAAACAACCATGGTGTTTTACTCCAACTAACAGTCTTCAAGTTGTCAGGTATGATTCTCCCTTGGTTTGATTTCTCTTTTGTCTTTGTTTGAAATTAATTGGACTTCATTGATTAAGAATTCAATAATGGAATTGGACCTGTCTTATCCAAGTGTTTAATAATAAAACATGTCTTCCAAGTGTTTGATATAATGTCAAAAAGAGAAAGTTTTTGTGTAAAAGAGGCAAGAAGTATATTATTCTGTTAGAATATTCAACAAAGAATATTTATATATCTTTATGTTGTTTATGCAAATCTCAATTTACATGTTGTTTTAGTGGCTTACAAGCTATCCAAGTGTTTGATAATAAAACATTTCCAAGTGTTTGATATAATGTCAAAAAGAGAGTATTTTGTGTAAAAGAGGCAAGTTTGATATGTTTTTTCATATCGATTATTCTGTTAGAATATTCAACAAAGAATGTTAAGAATATTATGCAACAAATATATTATTCTGTTAGAATATTAAACAAAGAATATTTATATATCTTTATGTTGTTTATGCAAATCTCAATTTACATGTTGTTTCAGTGGTTTACAAGTTGTCCAAGAGGAAAGTTGATGAGAACTTGCATTTACTGCATACCATCCTTTTTGAAAAACGAACAAATGTGAAAATCAACAAATTAAACAATCTTTTTTTTTTTTTATCGTTTTTCATATATGAAAGCTAAGTTTTTGTGGCTTCTGAATATTATGCAACAAGTATATTATTCTATTAGAATATTCAGCAAAGAATATTAAGAATATTATGCAACAAGTATATTATTCTGTTAGAATATTCAACAAATAATGTTATTTTTTTAGTCACCTTTTGAGTTAACGTGATCTTTTCATGTATTTATATTTCAATTGTTTTTTCGTTGGATATATTCTTGATAATACAAACTCTTTAAGAATATTCAAAATCATTCTGCAAGAATAGTTTATTATATAAAGAATATTATTACTGTATTTTGATAGAGTTGTAGTTAATTATTTATATGTTTAATGTGCAGTTGTTACAAATGTATCACTACAAAATATTTGATAATAAATTTGTGATAGAAATGGCTTGAAGAATGACTTGAAGACCTGATGAGAAAGGCTTGAAGAATGAATTAAAGAATGATTACACTCATTGTTTAAAAATATTGTTATTTTTTAAGAATTACACTTGTTATTCTTTCAGAATTTTGGTATTATAAAGAAAATATTATTATTGATAATATGTTGTATAATTCTTTAAGCATATTTAATATAAAAAGTAATGAATGAAATAATATTCTGAAAGAATAAAACCGCAAATATATTTACTAGTTTATTGTTGATTTTTTTATCATTCTGATATAATAAAATCGGTTATTATTAAAAATAATATTAAAATTTAATTAAAATTATTTTAAAAATTCAGATTTTAAAAAAATAAGTAAATTAATGATCCCTTAAAATCCAAAAATTTCCTTTGGGAGAATTTCATATATGCCCCTTTTAAACTTCAAAATATCATATTTATCCAGTTTAATTTCTCAATATCATATTTACCCTTCATAAACCTTCAAAATATCATATTTGCCCAAATTATTTTTATAATGTTTTAATATTTTATAATCATTTTTATACCTTAGAATTATTATAATAATTAATAAATTTAACAATATTATCTATGATAATGGAATGTGAACTTGTAAATTGTTGGAATATCGGTCTCTTGACAGACAAAAAAATTCATCTTTAATCCTTTCTATGGAATGTATATTTTGATTGTTTAGTTTTTGTTGTTGTTGATTATTATCATTTTGTAGATGGAGGATATTGTAAATATTATCATTGATATTTTGATGTTTAAAAAGTGCATATACGATATTTTGATATTTAAGAAGGACATATATGATATTTTGATGTTTAAAAAGGACATATATGATATTTAGAAAGTTTATAAAGGGTAAATATGATATTTAGAAAGTTTATGAAGGGTAAATATGATATTTAGAAATTATGTTGGGTAAATATGATATTTTGATGTTTAAGAAGGACATATATGAAATTCTCCCATTTCCTTTTTTAAAATAGGTTAATTGACCAAAATACCCTTTTGCTGAAATTTGTGTGATTATATGATACATGTTAGCCTATGGTAATATCATAGTGTTGGATAATTATGGGACCACTTCATAAATTTGTACAATATTTTATTAAATCCAGTTATTATGGTAAGAGTATAAATTGTTGATGGACCGATTTATAGAATATTTACTTACCTTGTGGGTTGAGTTCCCGGTTTGACTCAAGATCCTCAAGATCCCTTCCATCTCTCACATTAGGGTTTATCTCCATCTATAAATATATGTGATGAGGAGCAAATCAATACACACGAAAATACACTAAGAAATTCGTATGGTTCATTGCTGGGGGATTTTAGAGAGAACTGTTAAGATCAACTGGAAAACTCTTCCTAGTCTCTAGATCCGAAAATCTCAATGGAACAAGGTATGTAATCATTATTTCAAGTTTAAGTTTTCTTTTAATCAGATTCGAGGTTAAAGATCCAAACTTATGCTTTCGCGTTTATGTTTTGGTTATATGAAAATAACCAACAATTGGTATCAGAGCCTACTCGAATTTGATACTAGAATATATATTTGACTTGTTTAAGATCTGTAAATTTTTTTGTTTTTTTTAGGTTTGTTTCGGATCTTACCTTCGATCTAACACATACCGGTATATATGTGTTTAGTCTTATTTTTCTTGTCGGATTTATGTTGCGTGGATATGGATATAATATTTGACAACATTTTCCAACTCCACATACACTTTATTTGATTGACCGACTACAAACCTTTTGTCATAAAATGACCATTAAAGGTTTAATGCAAAATTGTTTTATGCATGTTAAGATCTAGTTTGAGAAAATTTGCAAATCAATATCTTGCAAGTTGCAGCGATAGAGTAATCAGAAATTTTTTGATGACAGCAATGTATTTTCGTTTAAGTTTTATCTTAAGCATGTTTTATGTTTATATAAAAGCACCATTATGTTATTTATGGATATGATATTTGCAGAAGTTATAAAATCAATATTTTTGATAATATTGATATTCGCCATCATTTAAATTAAGGAGTTGAAATACCAAATAAATAAAATGCTTTTGATGATATCTTTATATTTATAAAGAATTTTTTTATTGCTTAGCAATTTTGTTATTATGTTATCAATATCCAATAAGGATATTCACGAGATCAAAGGATATTGAACTTTTGTATAAACGTTGTGTAACTTAAATTCTATAGTAGTTTAACTTGGGATATTAAAGTATTAAACTGGCCTAGTCTTTTTGTTTCAAATTTTATGATATGTGGGTATTCAACGGTGCTATTCCCCTTTTGATTCAATTAATCTTTTGTTTTTGATGGCAAGAAGAGAGTGTTTACAAAATCTATCATCATTTAATGTATTTTTAAACACTCGTCCTCTCAGTGTGTTTGCATTTTAATACTATTAGTGTTTATGCAATTTAATTAAAGAAATTTTTTTGATATATGAAATCATTTTCATATTTTATTATTATTATTGTTATTATTCTTGATTATCAACAAATTCAGTAATGATATTATGGTTTATGTGTTTATTAATGTGAATATCAATCAACCCAAAGGTAGATTCATATTTTGCCGAATAAACACATATATAATAATAAACATGCAACAATTTTTAAGGTTGCCTGTCATTAATAAGTCAGTCCAAAAAGAAGTTTATTAATCGACAAAATTTATTGTCATTTTTTTATTAAATTTTATGGTTTTTGTGTTTGTTAATGCGGATATTAATCGACCCAAAGGTAGATTAATGTTTGGTCGGATAAACACATGTTTGATGATAAATATATGACAATTTTTAGGTTACATGTCATTAATAAGTAAATCCAAAGATAAACTTATTAATTGACATGATATATTGTCAATTCTTATTATCAAAGTTTATAGTTTATGTGTTTATTAATGCGGGTATTAGCCGACCCAAAGGTAAACTGATATTTGGCCGAATAAACATATATGTGGTGATAAACATGTGACGATTTTTTGGTTCCATGTAATTAGTAAGTCAATCCAAAGAGGGGATTGTTAATTGACATGATTTATTGTCAATGTTTATCTCTAAAATAAGGTTATCTCTTACAAGTTAGTATTACTGTCCAAAGACTTGATATTAATGTTGTGTTGATACCTTATAAAGATGTCATAAATTGAATTTATTGATTACGGTTTATGGATTAATGAGCATAAAAATAGAGTTGCTTATGTTTGAATTATGGTATTATATTTGTTAACATTGATCACATTTATGAGTCATGTACTCAATGAGATTAACTTTCAGGAATGGAATGAGGGCATTATGTTAGTTCTCAATTGTATGGGTATTGACCTTGCATTTTTGGATAGAGTAACACTCTTTGAGGATGTTGAGTTTGGGGGAGAAACAAGGTTAAAACATTGTCTTTAAGGAGGAATCAATCTTGATTTCTATTATTGTTTTCGATAGTATGCAAATTATGGAAAAGTGATCGACAATGTTATTCAATCTCTTATTCAAAATACACAAACTCAACAACCTCAACTTTGGATATCCTATGCGTGGTACCACATTTTTCATCAAATTTTTTTTTATCTCTTTTGGTTTCGAGGTAAATATAATAGATGATTTTGTGTATCACAGATTAAGTGAGAGTAAATTTATCTTTTTGGTTTTGGGTAGATATATATGCAACTCAAGTTTGGATCTATAACAAAAGTCTATATGCTCAACTACAAGAAATTTGGATGTTTTGGAGATCATTTTTATTAAGAATTAGATTTTATTAGATGTCAAAATGGTTGCTGATCCATATCAGGACACTTTTACATTTTAGCATGATAAACCATTTCATGGAATAGACTTCGGTAGCTTCTTCCATAATGGCATCATAATTTATAGTATGGAATATGGTTGCGAAAATTTGTCACGAGGCTACACATTATTGGTATTGAAAGACCATTAAAGTTATGATAATAAGTCAGCAATGTTATATTCCAACAACAGAAGTTCTATTAAGTCAAAGCATATTTACATCAAGTTTCCTTCTGTTAACACAATAGTGCAAAATGGTAATATATATAGCAAATATGAACAAACTCCATGAAAGCGGATCCGCTCATAAAGGGATTACCTCCCTAGGTCTTTCATGAGCATACTACACACGTTGGTGTGATATTTGGTTTTAGTGGGAGTTTTATGGTGCTTTATGTTTTGTTTAAGATCAATTATGTTTTTCTGTACAGAATTAAGAATTCAGTTAACTCCATTATTAGTTGCACTTATTTGAAGTTTGATTTCACTTCAATCTAAAGAGGAATTCGTTGGAAATCTATTTAGATTTTAAAACCACACATCATGTTTAATCTATGTCGTTAGTTATATATGTATATGTGACCATTGAGAGGTTTAGTTACGTAAATTGTAACGAAGGCCGCTTTGATCCTATACTATTATGATTAGTGGACGAGATTGTTTAAGGGTACCAATGTTATAATAACATTCATTAAAGCGCTTATACAGTTATACGTACGTTTATATATTCGTGGTCCAGTGGGAGATTATTGGATAATATGGGACCACTTGATAAATTTGTACGATATGTTATTAAATCCAGTTATTATGGTAAGAGTATAAATTGTTGATGGACCGATTTATAGAATATTTACTTACCTTGTGGGTTGAGTTCCCGGTTTGACTCAAGATCCTCAAGATCCCTTCCATCTCTCACATTAGGGTTTATCTCCATCTATAAATATATGTGATGAGGAGCAAATCAATACACACGAAAATACACTAAGAAATTCGTATGGTTCATTGCTGGGGGATTTTAGAGAGAACTCTTGAGATCAACTGGAAAACTCTTCCTAGTCTCTAGATCCGAAAATCTCAATGGAACAAGGTATGTAATCATTATTTCAAGTTTAAGTTTTCTTTTAATCAGATTCGAGGTTAAATATCCAAACTTATGCTTCCGCGTTTATGTTTTGGTTATATGAAAATAACCAACACATAGACCCTCAAATCATGACTGTTAATCATATTCATCTAGTGATCCAGATCTGTGCATTCTGATACATAATAGTTAGTAGAAACAAAATAACTTATATATATATATATATATATATATATATATATATATATATATATATATATATATATATATATATATATATATATATATATTGGGAAAAGTGAATATACCCTTAAGGGTATATAAGCTTACGTACCCAAAATCACCATAATACGTCGTTTTGCTTGATATATTTATTATAATTTTCTTCAACTTCAATCTTTAACTTGATTTATTTTCAAGATTTTTAAAATTTCATTATTATCTTCCTCTTACATCACACTTTTTGACGAACATCTACTAAGCTATATATATTATAGTTGAGAATAAAAATTATGTAAGAGGAATATAAATGTGAAATTTATAAAAATCTTTGAAATAAATCAAGTTAGAAGTTGAATTATAAGAACATTAGACAATTACAATTTATATATACACAAAACGCCGTAGTATGGTGTTTGAGTACTTAAGCTTATATACCTTAAGAGTATATTCATTTTTCCCATATATATATATATATATATATATATATATATATATATATATATATATATTGCAGGTTTTCGGCATTCGTTGTGGTTGCGGGTTGATTGGAGTCGGACTTAGTGGGCTCTCAAGGCATTGTTGGGCTTGGCGAATCCATAAAAGAAGATTTGGGCTTAAAAAGCTAAAGGCTTGGATGAAGTGGGCTTGTGAAGATGGATCTTGGACTTTTATTTTGGGTTTGGAGCATCCATATTTGAAGCTAAAATATGATTGGTTAATTTAAATCACATGGATACGGAGGGGACCAAAGGAATCTTTGGTAGTGGAAGGGTAGAGTGGAGGAATGAAGAGCCAATAGCATTACATCAACACTTGCGTGGGTGGAATTTTCGTCACGCGGGTACCCGCGCAACTGCCTAGTTTGGGCATTTTGGTCATTTGGTACACCATAACCTTGGAGAGCTGTAGGAGGCGATTTTTCACCATTGGAGAGCTGTAGGAGGCGATTTTGGAGCTTGAAGACTCATTTCTTTTCATCTTCCCAAGATATTGGTAGTTTCTTTATGCAATTAGACTTTTGTGATTGTTTTTCTATTGCCATGAGTGGCTAAACTCTCTATTTTGGTAGACCTTGGCTAAAACCTCTGAATGTTTGTGGGTTTTTGAAGGATTTATGTTAATTTATCATTTATCTTATGTCTATGATTCTAGTTCATAATCTCTATGCTTGTTTAGTGCTTTGATCATGAGCTTGGTACTTTAATAAGTAATTGTTGGTTTATTTCTTTGGTTTAGCATTGAATCATTGAATTTACTTAGAACAAGCAGTTTATGATGGTAGAAATCATCTCTAGTTTATGAATCATAACTCCTTTATGGATGTGTAAGCATTGACATCCTCTAGGAATTGGGGATTTCTTCATTCTTAAGGCTAATCAACTTCTGGGTTCAATTGATTCAATTGAATCTTTGATTTTGATTAAGAAGGTGTGTTGTGGGCTTCCCCTACCTCTATACTACCTATGAGAAATCTTGGTTTATCATGCTTCATGATTGCTATAACCAATTTAGGATGAATGATAAGCTTCATGTTAAATCCTAATGATAAATACACAAATGTTCATTGCGTTGAATTGCCTTGGTTTATCAATTCTCTCCAATATTTGAGCATCTCACTATCTTGCTTAATTGCAAGTTTTTAGTTATTCAAGTCTTTTAGTTTTCAAGTAATCAAACACCCCCCTTTTAGTTTAATTGTAGTTAGTTAATTTATTTACAATAGTTCTTTTAGATTGCATTGGTGATTGAATACAACCATTTCCCCGAGGATCGATACCCCTTTTTACCATTATATTACGTTTTATTTGCAAACAAAGGGTGTAATTTGCTTGGTGGACTTGACATCCCACCAGCCTCACATGAACCAACCCTATATATATATATATATATATATATATATATATATATATATATATATATATATATATATATATATATATATATATATATATATATATATATATATATATATAACATCCCAAAATCACATAAATTTAATTTTTTAAAAAAAACAACATTTTCATCCACAAAGTGTTTACAAATCCATTGTTTCAAAAGTATTATCCAAAATCAGATTTTTCTCAAGACCCAATAACATAAAAAAGGAAGATGTGTACAATCATGCTTTTTCCTTGCAACGGTCATATGAAGTGTCTGAAATAATAAACTGAAACTGTAAGCCAAAGTTTAGTGAGTTCCCCCAAGTCACTTTGCATCACTCCATTAAACCCTGAACACACATGCATACGTCTATACACATGCATAATTCTACTCTTCCTAGACTTTATCCAGGATTCTTCCCTTCCCAAAACCCCGCAATTTGATCAAGGTCTACACTAATATTATTAAAATGCCTCACAAATGCACAGACGTACATAATTCAAATTACAATGGACATTCGAATAAGTGTCTCTACCTTAAAACCACAACCAAACAAGGAACATGTAATAAGGTCGAATCAGAAATTCTAAGTTTATCATATTCTAATTATGTACAACCCTTAGAAATTCGATTAACAATTCAATAATATAAGTCAAAGATTCCACAACACATACTACAATCAACACATAGGGTGTATGAGACATCTATAAAAATCATGCAATTCTAGCATGCAATTCTTGAACATATCCTTATCCTATAATCGAGCATGCATATCAATCCATAACACAATTACATAACCATATGGGTATATTGGGAATCACTTACTTCCTGAGCTCCGTCTGAATGTATGCATCACATTTTCCTTTTATAAATTGAAGTTAGATAGGGAAACCATGCTCACGATCTCAGTCCAACAATCAAACAAGAACATGGCAAATGACTGAGATCATGTTTCTGACCCAACTATTTACTTAAGTTTCTTTGAATTAAAGTATTATTTTACACACACACAAAAAAACTTAGTTTAGAAATCTCTTATCCCTCAATTTTATTTCTGACACGCTGTAAAGCACGCCAAAATCTGTTAAACTAAGCCTCTGATACCAACTTTAAAGTCCCAAAATTTTAAAAGAGATTTTTCATTAAAATTATGTTGAACAATTAAAACCTTTAACTTGAAAACATAAAGTAAAATCTAATTGTTTGAATATCATATGATTAATAGAGTTAAACAACAAAACAATAGAAACCAATATGTTCGATGTGTATGTACAGTCCCGTCGAGCCCTTTTCCACGAATAACCTACAAAACATCGAATCCATAACTGTAAACATAAAACTTAGTGAGTACCCCAAAATACTATATATTCCACCATACATACAATGCATACAAGTAAAGTCCTCAGCTCTAGCGCCGACATGCCAACATACTTATCTATGTACCCACAACATATATAACAATCATACGTGTTATTTACTGGCACTCTACCAATGAGTCTCAGCTACTACAACTATCAACTCTCAGCCTCCCACTTCTATTGGCTCTCAACCGCCATACAATCATCGACCTATAGTTGGAACCATATCCATATCAGGGCTAATGTTAATACTGACAACCGCTTCTTGAATACATAGTCATGCGTAATCGGAGATCAGATAGACAACTGAACAGATGATCCCACCCGAAAATAATAAATCAAACAAGAACCATGAAATAAGGCTTTAAACCAAGAGTTCTCAGGCTATCTAAATTAAATTACATACAACCGCTAGGGTATCCACTCAACGATAAACTAATATTATCATTACCCTAACCAATCATGACACCTAACAACATCATACAAGCCACATGAAAGACCATGCCATTATATCATATTGTCACATCCCCAAACTAGACAGCGGAAACATCCGGGGGTGGAGGACTTCATTTGTAGTATCACAACACATGCATAAAAGTAATCAAAGTACAAACAACCACTAAATTATATATATATATATATATATATATATATATATATATATATATATATATATATATATATATATATATAAGTAGTTACATGTGTTCAATCACAGTATATATTGACACCAAATTAGTTATACAAAAGTAGAAGACATGACTCAAAAATAGCTCCATCTTCTCAAAAGCTTGGGAAGTACCTGTCTACCGATTCCCTGAGAATACAAGTAATTGAAAAAGAGAGTATCAACATAAGTTGAGGGAGTGCATAAGTATTTATGTTTGAAAGTATGTTTTCCGTTTCTTGAATATGTAAACTGTTCTAGAAAATCCTATATTTTCTGTTGTATATGAAAAGTAGTTTTAATCTCATAAAACCGTTGTGTTTGTAAACCAATGTTTTGAATTTTCATTCCTTTGTAAAATCTGTAAGAGTAAGTGTGCCTGAATCCACCAGTTGTTATTGTAAACTGTAATGTAATACTGTAACTTGTATCTTTGTAAACTAGTACTTTGAAAATGTACTCATGTTTAGTTAATTATACAGTAACTGTATTGTTAATATCTTTTTAGTGAGTTATTATAACCATACTAAGACTAGATGGCCTAAAAAAATTCTTTGAAGGCGTTAAAAACTATTGATAACAACTGTCACTCGTAGGCGTGTATGCCTGGCTGTAGCAAGCAGTCTGAGTGCGGGGTTATCAATCCCAATATAGATCTATACACACTTGTTTCGATCCCCGAATGGAGATTCCGGTTATAATGTCAGGACTAGGGGTGCAAACGAGCCAAGCTACTCGCGAGCTACTCGGGATCGGATCATTAAAAGCTCGACTCGAAATCAATTTTAAACGAGCCCGAGCCGAGTTTGAGCTTAATATTAAGCTCGTTTATTAAACAAGCTCGAGCTCGAGCCTATGTCATTAAGCTCGATTAGGCTCGCGAGCCTAAACGAGCCTTTATATAATATAATCTATTATTATTTATATATATTAAAATAAAAATATATTAGAGGAATTACGGATTTAGGGTATTAGTAAACGAGCTTCTTAACGAGCTCGAGCCGAGCTTAAGCTTATTTAGGCACGTCAGATAAAAAACGAGTCGATCCCGAGCCCGAGCCGAGCTTGGATAATTCTTTACGAGCTCGAGCCGAGCTCAGTACAAGAAAGCTCGAATCGAGCCGAGCTCGAGCTCGAGCCTCATATAACTTAAACGAGCCCTAGCCGAGCCTAGCCAGGCTCGGGCTCGGCTTGGCTCGTTTGCACCCCTAGTCAGGACTTTAACTATGTTGTTTAAATGAGTTAAACAACCAGAATCAGATGACTCATAAAAAGCATATAGATGTTACGTGTATAATTGTTGTGAAAACCCAATCATTCCGAAATAAATGATTAATAGTATGTTCCTGAATTAGTATTCTTAACATGTGTAAGAAAGATGTATACTCTTGATTAGTTTTGAATCAAACCCTTGTTCTTGTAAAACAGTGTATTCTGGTATACATGAATCATGAATTAATGTTATATGAATCATAAATTATAACTATTATTATTTATATGTATTTTTTGAATTAGTACTAACTGTTCATGAATGTAACCCTTTGATCAACATGTTACAAAGGGTATTTGAACTAAATGAAATAACTTTTATATTTATATACACATACAAATATATAGAAGTAAAATTTAAACGACATTAGGACAAATAATTGATACTATAAGCCTACATCCAAACAAGGAAAAGGAACCAAAGTGAGTTATCAATCTTAAGCCTTTTAAATCTTATTTATATAAACATACATATATAAATATGATTTTTGAGGAAAAACATAAGGTTATAAAATCATTTAAAGAGTTTAACATTTTGAAATACTTTTGATGACTTGATGTCATTTTAACACAATTTAAAACCGTTTGATTTGATAACAATTGAAATTCATTTTAGTAATATAATTTGAAACCATTTACTTGTAATACAATATCCTTGTGTTAGACTTGTATCCCCCCCCCCCCCCCCCCTTTTAAAACGGTAAAAGTTATGAAAATACGGGGGTATGAACTCACCTATTGTGAGTGGTATGATTGATGAATAGATATAGGACGACAAGTTTCTCGAGTGAAATCCTGAAGCACAAACGAGTCCTATTTAGCATATATATATATATATATATATATATATATATATATATATATATATATATATATATATAATTAGTGGATTAACACTTAAAATGTATAAGTAATAGCCTTAGGATGTAGGAAACACTTACCAAGAAGTGTTAGAATCAAAACTAGAAGGCTAAAGGAAGATCACGGCCAAAAAAGAAGGGTTCACGACCCTAAGGGATGTTCACAGCCCAAGACCAAGTGTGTGTTCTTGGTGAAAAAGATGGTGATTTGAAGATGTTTTTGAAGAGAAAGGAAGGTTTCCCTTGATGATACTTGAGAGAGTTTGAGAGTTCTTGGCTGGAAGATGTGAGAAATGAAGGAAAAATGAACTAAATCTATATACATGGGTAGGGGTTCACGGTCCGAAGGGTTCATAGCTGTGAACCTCGTTTGCGGTCCGAAGTGTATATGGTCCAAAGTCGTTTGAGGCCTCGTTTACGGCCGAAGTGTTCCCGGTCCGAGGTTGGTGTATGGTTCGAAGGAAAAGAAGAAAATGCATGCGATACTTCTCGGATTTCAAGCCATACTCTTCTTAACACAACAATACTTTGAATACTATAATTAAACCCATAAAATACATTGCTCTATCTTATAAAAGATAGAACAAAATTTTAGTTGACTTTAGTTTGACCATGTTTGACTTTGTTTGACTTTATACAAGAAAATAACGGGATGTTACACATATCATGACACCAAGTGTCCTACATTGCATATAGATAAAAGGAGTTACCTTAGTCAACTAACATACATGAACTCTAACAATACCTCTATCCTAACATACAAAGGTTATATAATGTCATACGTGGCATAGTGAGAAGACTCACCTAAATCGCAACACTAGAGAAACACAACTACTATGTCAATTTCTTGTACTGATCAAACTCACAAATCGACTATCATCAAATAAAGATCAAACCTTAATCAACAACCCAAATCCTCCAAGTCTGGCCCAAGGTCAAACTGGTCAAAAGTCAATGGTGAATGGCCATCGTGCCATGGCGAGTCCTTGGCCATGTCATGGTCATATCCAGAGAAAACAAGCATGTTGCAGCATGCCACCATGCCATGGGCCTTCTTTGGTCGTACTATGGTTTCATTCAGAAAGTCATTTTTTCATTAAGAGCTTAATCCTTACAGATCAATTCTCATAACTTCAGATATGGTTCTTCTCAACGACTTAATGGATAAAATTTCCAACTTTATCCAATTAGACTTCACCACAATGAAAGATCTTAAACCCCAAGTCCATTAAGCTCACTAAAAGCTAAGTCTCTATGAATGGATTCAAGAAAACCCAAACATGGTCCTTTTTCTCACTCAACAGAAGTCCAATGACCATAAAAAGGCCATTACAAACTCTGGAGTTCCCCAACTCCAATAACATCCATAAAAAGACCAAAAACCTTCCATAAAAAGCACAAAATTGGATCTAGAAGAACAAAGATCAAGGTATGAACTTTATACCTCAAATAACTTAGAAATCTGATGTAAATGATGTATCTATGCTAGCTCCTTGCTTCCTTGAACCAAGAAGGGTTTCCTTCTTCCTCAAACTTCACAAAATCATGAGAATAAACCCAATAGCACACATGGAGGCTAGGATTTTGAGTTAGGAAGATGGAGGTTAAGGAGAATGACCTAAACCATGAGTTAATGCCCTTAAATATAGAAGGAACCCTAAACTTTGTGGGCTTGGTCTGCAACGTTAACCATGCCACGATGACTTCCTTACCATGATGTGGTCACCGGCCAGACACATTCCACTTTTAAGTGACATGGCCACACCGTGGTAAGCAACCTATCACGATGTGGCTAAAGATTTTCCCCAAAATATCATCCTCATAATCCTTAAGATTTTACCGAAAACACCATCCTCTTAATTAGGTATGAAAGTGGGTCCAAACCCGGACCAGATGGACCTAGACCTCAAAAACCCGGAACCGGTTAATGGGATTTTGTAGGACCGGAAACCGGATTGTTATATCAGAACCGGTTCTTGCTTCGGTTCTGGGTACGATATCCGGTAAAGTGGGTCTAGAACCAGAAAACCCAGAAACATCAAAGTGGGTAGGGTGGAACCGAATAAAGTGGTTTTAGAACTGAAAAACCTGGAAAAACCAAAAAATTTTGGTAATTACTTACTACTTAGTGGGTTTAACTTTGAAAATTTTCATATTGATATCCTGACTTTGGGGGACTGTAAGTCAATGAATATGAACCCAAATTTGACAAAATTAGAGTCTAAAATCATGTAAAAACTCTAAAGTACACTCTAAAAAAAAACACATGTCAATCCGATTTTAAACGAATGAGATATTCATGTTTTAACATTTTCACAAAATACAAAGTACAAAAACATATAGTTGAAAAGTTGAAAATTTTCAGCTTTGATATCTTGACTTCGAGGGTCTATAATTCATTGAATATTAAACCAAAAATGATAAATTATAGTCTAAAATCATGTAAAAACTCTAAACTACAAGTTAAAAAACGCATGTCAATACGACTTGAAACGAATTAAATATGAATGTTTTAAAATTTTCACAGAATACAAAAAAAAAAAAAAAAAAAAAAAAACTAAAAAACTAAAATCTTTCAGCCTTGATATCTCAACTTTGGGGGACTGTAAGTCATTGAATATAAAACTAAAAAACGGTAAATTTATAGTCTAGTATCATGTAGAAAATCTAAATTACACGTTAGAAAAAA
Organism: Lactuca saligna; assembly: GCF_052625555.1. Classification (NCBI taxonomy): domain Eukaryota; kingdom Viridiplantae; phylum Streptophyta; class Magnoliopsida; order Asterales; family Asteraceae; genus Lactuca; species Lactuca saligna. Next base: position 154,351,048 of record NC_136422.1, read on the forward strand.
TTGCATGTCAACCGACTTGAAATAAATGAGATATGCATGTTTTAAACTTTTCATAGAAACTGATTCTGGACCTAAAAGTGGTTCCGGTTCTTAAACCCGGTTTACCCAGACTCGATGGATCCAAAACCGAATTACCCAGAACAGAGATAAAGTCATTCTTTAAACACGGAACTAGAACATGTTCTATATATCCCGATTCCGGTTTCAGTCCGGTTTTCCAGTTATAAATCTCATCCCTACTCATAATCCTTAGGAATAGACTTCGAAGGAACTATATTCAAGATGTAAACCACTGTTTTTAATGACTTGGTCTATAAAATTTCGGGAAATTTTGTAACACCCCTAATTTTCCAAAAACTTTTTCATGCTATAATTTAAAAAAAAAACATTCGGGTGCTAACCTGCATTTAACAAAAATCGGTCCCACATAAACATTTACAAATTTAAAACGTTGAGTGTTACCATTAAGCATCAATATAACCATAGAAAGAAAATAAGAATTACATCAATACAATTAATAATGAACTTAATAAGTTCCATTCCATTCTCTATCACTTGACTATTAACTTCCATATATCATTCTCTCTCCTTAAGTGTAACCTGAGATACATGGCATTAAAAAGAGATACATAAGACAATAATGTCTCGCGAGCTACGTGGGTTTGAGACCCAAAACATTTATCACTTTTTCATAAAAAAGCGTTTCATCTTTGCAAAAAATAGTTTTAGACCATAGAACATTTTCAAGGAAAACTCATTTCATAAATGTCATAAATATCATTTCATATATTCTCATTTCATTTCCTTTCATTTCATTTCAAAATCCATATTTCCGTATTTCATTTTCTTTAATCATTAAGGGTTAATTCCGGTATTAAACCGTTGCCATTTTTATACTTAGGTTCTACGTCCAATAAAGGAACCACTCCCAGGTCTAAGAACAAGGCGGGAAGAACAAATCAATCCACCAAGGCATCATTTCCATTAGGACATCTATCTCGCAAAGGGGAGGCGCCACCCCTTATAGATTCCTCTTAGGCCTCTTACGAGGTATCATGGCCCGGGCGGTTTTCATTTCATTACTTTCCAATTTCTTTCATTACTTTCCATTCATTTTCATTACTTTCCATGCTTTACACATTTCATACATTAATATCATAAAATCATTTCAAAAGTAAAGTATCTATATTTCAAAACATTTCAATCATATTTTCAAAACATTTGATCTTCCAAAACGTTCTTTTCTTTCAAAAACATTCTTGCCTTTATGGCACTCTTTCAAAATACACTTTCCAAAAACATTTGACACGTTCATTTCAAAACATTTCATATATCAAAACATTGCATTTCATTATCATAAAATCATTTTTCCATGTACCCCAAAGTGGGGAAAATGCCAACACGTACTCACCTCAATCACACGTAGGCTAGCTAGTCTTCTTCTAGTTCTTTTCCTTATAGAAACACTCTCAATCAACACCTATATAATCATGGACACAAGTCATTAAAATGACCAAAATACCCCTCAAAGGTTCCATTACTAAATCTTTTTGTTACATACTATTACTTATGTAAAAATATGAATGTAGGCGAAAACCGCGTGTAAATCCGAGTCTGTATGCAAAAGTTATGAGCAAAATACTAAAGTTCCGTCTAGCCAGGCAATTTGTTGTATGTGCGCGGGCCGCGTGCATAACCACGCGGATCGCGTCCCGTAGCAGCTCAAACACCCCCAAAAACTCACATTTTGAGTCCTAAACTTGCTTGGGTGGTTTTAGTCTTTTAGGTAACCATTTGTAACACTTTTAAGGTTTCCCAGCACTACTAAAGGATGTTTTATCATGTTAAAAACATTCAACTTAATTCATCAATCCCTCTATCAAAGTGTTATGTTCATAATGTTTACAAACACTCAAATGAAAGGGCTAAGAACTCAAGTTGCTCAAACACACTCTTGAACAAATATGACTTATTCCCAAATCATTTAGAACATCATTGGGTGTTGTTAAGTACATAGAACCACAATTTATCTTATTGCAAGTACTTCATCCAACTATGGAATTCTCAACTCCATTCCATGTTCCCAAATTACCCTTGGGTCAAAACAATCATTAGAGCTAGAACTTCACTAGAAATCCTTCATGTTAATGTTCCAATAACATATTTAGAGTGTCAATTCATGTTCATGAATGTCATTCACTTCTTATATGTCAATCAACATATAATTATCCATAGATTTCCCAAAATACCCTTATGGCTAGTTATTCCATAAATTCAACTATAGATCACTTAATACTTCATGTTATTTCATTAAAATCATATTGTTAGTATCAAGTCATGATTATGAGTATCATATACTCATCAAATGTTTATATTCTAGAATTTCATTCTTTTCATCACAATTTCTCACATAACCATCTAAAACCCAAGTTTATGCTTGACTCTACCATCATGGATGAATTTGAGCATTCCAATTGGCTTTATTGCTATCAAATATCATTTAGGTCATAGAATCCAATCTTATTTCATTATCAATTGCATTATCCATAGTTTTGGGTTTTCTAGGGTTCATGGTTGACTTTTTACCCAAATCACCAAAACCATTAATGAAATGATTGGTTTGAGATTGGAACCATTGAAATCACCTAATGGAGGTTAGAAAACAAAATCCCAATCATCAATTCAATCCAAATTCGACATTAGGGTCCAACCCCAATCATGAACTCGAAAATAGAGTTAGAGGAGGAGAAATTATACCTAAAAAGTCTTTGATCCCACTTTCTTTTGCTTGGATGCTCAACTCCCCACTTAAATCAAACCCTAGAAGCATGAAGAAATCGCCATTAGTCTCATATAAATCGCCACTTCCTTATTCCTTTCCATTAATCACGTTTCTTCTTTCTTCAAATGAAGAGAACCCCATCTAACTAGTGACTACTTTCGACAATTGGTAGAAATGGCCCCTAACCTTCCTTGTTCTCATATTTAACACCAATTTAATCAATAACTAAAAAAAAAGAGCTAACATCTTTCACACTTTGACCCCAAAATAATTCATTTTATCTAATTAGTCAAATGACTATGTTAACACTAGTTACAAAGTTTGCTATTTGTCAAAACTAGTCCCTCAACTTTACAATTTTTGTCAATTTTACCATTACTTCAATTATTTTCACATTTGCTTAAAAGGTTGACATAATGAGTCCTTGACCATCTAATTCTTAACATTCGTCATCCATTTAACCTTGGTGAGTCAACTCTTGGTCAAACATACTATTCCAAATTGACACTTTGGGTCCCTTAACTTTGAATCTTAACATCTCAGCCTTTAACTTTGCAAGCTTCATATCGACTAATGATATGATTATCCCTTGATTATTTATTTAAATAATTCACCTATTATTTATTTATCCATATTAATTTAAGAATATGGTCTTAAATTTTTAGGATGTTACAAAATTAATGTTTGCAAGCATACATTGCACTAATTTTCCAAAACGTTTATGGACCTAGGCATTAAAAATGATGGCCTACATCTTGGATATAGTTCCTTCGAAGTATGTTCTTGAATTTCCATATGAGATTTGAACAAGAAGGAAACTAAGCTTAAGAAATTTAAAGGTGTGGGATGTCCGACCTAGACAAAACTATAGAATCCTTAGTTGTAGAAACTCAACATGAAAACTATAAGTTGTTTCTTGGGTAAACTGCAAATTTGGTCCCTGTGATTTGTCAAAAAAATGTGAATGATGTCGAAAATCTTTCAAACTTGCATCATTGGTCCAAGATGAGAACCTTTTGTGGTTTTGATCCCTGTAAAAATTGAAAGGACAATTTTTCCCTTCTAATTTATTTTTTGTATTTTTTATATTTATTTAATACCTTTTTAATTTTAATAATAATGATAATAATAATAATAATAATAATAATAATAATAATAATAGTAATAATAATAATAATAATAATAATAATAAAAGAATTAACCCTATCCCACCCTACCCTACTTGTAACGTCCCAAAAAATTAAAACCATCAACCAACCATGTTCATAAAACTATAAAGGATAATCAAAGTATTTCAATCAGTCATCCTAATACAACAAAGTCAAATAAGGAGGAAATCCTGGTGTGTCTGATGCGATCATCCTAAGCTCTTCCCCTTCGATCCAGAAGTACATGAAACATAAACTAAAAACTACAAGCACGAAGCTTAGTGAGTTCCCCCAAAATACCAAATACCATACATATCATACATACAATGGGCCATGCACGACAACTATCGGTCCCCGCCTGGCATCGAGTCCTAATAGGAACAAATCTGCCTATATCATGTGATGGGCCCTACCCATCAGGCCCCGCCTGGCATTGGACCCTGCCTGACATACAGATAATACATACACACATGCAAGGTCACACAAACAACTAGTATACAAATAACCATAATTTGTGGGTCAACATTGGTGCCTTTGACCAGCTAAGAACTGGGAGGAAACTCACTTCAATCTATTGATAACCATATAATTGTTCGATTCGTTGAACCGTATAGTCTCGCACTAACTAACAATAAATACAACCCTAATTAATATTTAAGATAATGCCCCACGAACAAGTCAAATATTCCAAAAACGAGCAAAAGACCATTTTGCCCCAAATAAATCCCAAGCCAATCCACAGTTGAGTACGCCTACCCTACTCAATCTACACCCACCATACACCACCTCTGGCTAGTACGTGTTGCGTACAAGCTGGGTACACCCAACGTACTCCACAACAGCCCAAACTCACTACTGAGTGCTTAAATGGATAAGCCACTAAGTCCACTTCTCAGATCTGATCCTAAATAATGTCTTAACACGTAAAATATAACATCCTGATGTCGAGGTATTTTCAATTTTAACCCTATGTATGAATAAATATTGTATTTTAGTCCCTGAGTATAAGAAATAATGCAAAATGGCCCATCGTGGCATTTTGGGGATTTTGGGCTAAGGGAAGTACATTGGGTGTACGATGTGTACACTGAGCGTACTAGGGAGGACCCCAGTATGATGGCATACACCGTATACATATGGTGTATGTGGAGAAATTTCAAACCCTAATTTTTAGTGTCTAGTCCATATATAAGCATTATTATAGCCTCATTTATCATTCCCTCATCAGCCTCCAACTGAGAATTCGACCCTCTAACAATCCTTAAGTGAGAAGCGTACTTTTGAGCTCATTTGTGTGATTTTTTGGTGTTTTTGAAGAAGAAGTTGGTATAAGGACTTTGGAGCTTGGGAGAAGCTTGAATATGGGATTCTTCACTTGTTAGCTACCTCCAAAAAGTAAAAAGATCCTTGCTTGATCACTCCATCTTGTAGATCTATTCATTTCTTCATTTAAGGCACTTTTGGTGCCAAATATGGTGATTCTTGAGTATGGCATGATTTTGACCAAATAAGTCATCCTTTCAGACCTTATGAGGGGTCATGAGTCATAAAAATGTGGTCTTGATGCTTAGTTTCACTCCATGCATGCTATAGAAGGACTTAAGGCATTAAGATGTTGAGATTTAGTGTATTAAGCACTTAATGGACTTAAAAAGTCATAAACCTAGAAACTTTATGACTCTTGGTGTGTAACATCCCGACTCCCATGTATGAATTTCAAGAATTTTTATACATCATTTAAGACTTACTCGACGAGTGGGAGGCCCCAACTCGTCGTGTAGAAATTGATCAGGACGCGTGATTTATGGAACCTACCCAACGAGTTGGAAGACCCCAAATCGACGAGTTGAGGCTGTGCATGAAAACCCTAATTTTTATAGTTTGTACCTTATTTAAAGGATCTTAAGTCCCCTCACCGGCCACCCTTATAACTTTACAGTCCAGAGAAATCCTAGTTGAACTAACCTTCCATTTTGAGAGTGTGTAAGGCTAAAGAGTGTGTTTGGTGCATTTCTTGAAGAAGCTTGAAGTGGTGAGTGCATAACTAAAGGAAGGGGTTGTAGATCCGACTTTTGCATTGTTGTAGCAGGCATCTTAAAGTATAAAGTTGCTACCTTGAACTTTCATTGCTTAGATCTCCTTTCATGAAAGAAAATGTTCCTTTTTGGTACATCTTGGAGTCATTCTAGGATTTGCGTTTGTCAAGAGTACATGGCTTTAGATCTAAACACCATTAGGCTTCCTTAGTCCTAATGACTCAAGATTTGGCCAACTTCCATGCCCTAAACCTCTTATTAAGCTTAGTTTTAGTGTTTTGATCCCTTTGAGGCCTTGCATGCACGTAAAGTTAGCAACTCTACGTGGTATCTTAGTCCAAAGATACTATATATGTAGTTTGGGGCCTTGGAGTCGACTCGAAAAGGGCCGAACACGTTAAGACAGGAAAACTCAAAGAGTTTCTTAGCCAACTCGACGAGTTGGATAGGGTTTACCCGCTTTCTGGATACCGAGTGAACTCGGCGAGCGGGTGAGATGACTCGGCGAGTTGATTAGGGTTTCCTTGGTCTTTTGAACACTGAAGAACTCGACGAGTTACTCGGGTAACTCGGTGAGTTATCTCGATTTTTTCATGACCTTTTGAGATATGAAGGAACTCGATGAGTCAATAGATGAACTCGACGAGTTGGGTCAACATGGACTGTTGACCTTGACCGTTGACATTGACTTTGACCATGGTTGACCAAGTTTGACTTCTGAGGGAATTTTTGTAATTTGGGATTCTAATGGAATCATTCATATTAAGTTTGGAGCTGTGAGTTGGGATTCGATTTATCGGTTCAACACTACTTGTGAAATGAGTTTTCCTCACTATACTAACAGGTCGAAGGTACCAATGTTTTTCCTTTTTGGATTGTTATCCAGGTTATTGCATGATGATATGCTTGGTGATCTGCTAGATCTGTATCCTGGTATATAGGATGATGTTATGTTTAGTGAACTGTTAGGTCGGTATCTTGGTATATAGGATGATGTTATGATTAGTGATCTTTTAGATCGGTCTGATTGTTTGTACACACTAGCATTTGTTATCTATGTGTCGATTGTATGTATAGGGCTGGGTTGAGGCGGTTCGGCTTTATGCTGATGGCCAACATACCCAGGGAGGCCTAGATAGACTAAAGGCTCAATGAGGCATATCGGTCAGGCCGAAGGCCCGAAGAACAGTCTAGACAGGCCGAAGGCCTGGTAGGGCGGACCATACATGCTGAAGGTTTTGAGAGTGGGACAGACAGACTGAAGACCCAACGAGGGCGATCCAGTGACAATTTAGACTCTATATGCATGGTGTTTGTTGTGATATTGTTATGGTTTGTATGATGTTGATATTTTAGGGGAACACACTAAGCTTCGGGCTTACAGTTTTGGATTTTGTTTTAGGTGCTTCGGATGATCTCGGGAAGGCAAAGGCTTGATCATGCACTTCCTCACATTTTATGATTTTGATTTCTGAGATACTCTGATATGAAACTATTTTGGAAACATTTTGTAAAAGTTTTAAATTTTTATGAATTTTATGGATGTTACAAGTTGGTATCGGAGCCTTAGTTTGAGTGAATTGGAAGAACACTCGTGTGAATCCAGTCTCAAACCAAGGAAAAGATTTTCAAATGGTTTTCAAAATACTAAAGGAGGATGCAGAGTGTACGATCAGCCGGAGCCAATAAGTAGATCCTAAAATACCATACGGATATTTGATATTGTGATATATTAGAACAACATGCTAGTGATAGGCTAGGGATCTTTAGGAATTGCATGATATAATTTCCTGATTATATGATGCATGATAGCCTAGGGTTTTCCTTAAATGAAATTGACATCATTACTATAGTTGCTCAGTTTATGCATCATAGTTGTACATAATTAAGATCTTATAGCATGAGAATGTTTGGTTTGACCTTATTTCTTGTTCTTGTTTGATGAAGGGCTTAGGGTCAAATCAGATATTCAAATGTATATAGGGTCCAACATTAAGTATGACTAGCATACACGAGTGATGCAGGGTTGGTGGAAGTTTCATGGATGAGTTGTGCGGGGTCAGTCAGCCAATTATGAGATATTTAGCATTCCTCTAGAATTGAGGATTGAGCGCTCGCCTATGCTTATGTATATTGTTAGGGTGTTGTGATGATACTTGAGAAAAATATGGGTAGGTGTGGAAGGTAGTATGGGCCCGTATTACTGAAAGCACGTGACCCATACGCGTAGCAATGAAATCACAACCCCTTGGACTTTGTTGGGAGTTGGTTCCCCGATTATTATATGGAATGTATGATATCTTCCTGGTATATTTTCAGCGTGGTCAGATGAGTTGGACGACAGAATTAGAGAGATCCTGCATGATGAGATTGTTACACTGTTCCGGGCAAAATTGCTAGAGATGTTTGGGTTTATCAGGACCGTTATGGTTGAGTACTTTGATGAGCGTTATACAACCATTGTTGAGACAACTACCATTGCAGCCTCCGCAGTGGTAGCAGCCGCTGGTGGTGGGACCAGTCTGGCTTTTCAGTACCGGGACTTCAATAAAACGAAGCCCCTGACTTTTGATGGGATTCAAGAACCGATCATAGCCATGAGGTGTCTATCTGACATTGAGGGATGCTTTTTCACATGCTCATGTTCTACTGACCAGAAAGTCAGGTGTGTTCTGAACCTGCTAAGGGCTGGAGCAAAGGACTAGTAGAGGTTGATGACATGGTCGTATAATGATGATCAGAGAGTTGCGGATACCTGAGATCAATTCAGGGAGATGTTTCACGCATGCTACATTCCACGGGTTGAGCGGGAGTGGCTGGCACATGATTTTTTGGTTGTGACAGGGTATGGTGTCGGTGATGGAGATCACCCGTATGTTCACTGAGAGGGCGATGTTTTTCCCGGAGTTTTCTTCCGAGCAGGCTCAGATGACACTTTATTTAAGAATGCTCAAGACCAACATCTGACAGTTTGTTGCTACCCAGCGTTGTGATATACTACTGGAGTTACAGGAGGCTGCTAGGCGGCGTGAGCTTGAGATTGAGTTACAGTTGCGAGAGCAGATCTGGCCCCGACGCAGTCACAGCCTACGCCAAAGTGGTCCAAAACTGTTGATTCTATGTCTGAGGGTCAGTGCGGCCGCACTTTTAGGAAGTGCGGGAAGGGCCATTCTGGAGTTTGTAGATCCGGTAGTGTGTGCCACAAATGCGACAAGGAGGGGAACTTTGTGAGGGATTGTCGCCAATCAGCCTCGATTCAGGATTTGAGGATCTGTTATCACTGCTATCAGGTTGATCACGTAAAGACCAACTGTCCATTGCTCGCTGCCCGATCGGTGCAGGCTACAACGCCGGATATACTGAGGATTAATGACGGGAGTCAGGGTAGAGTAACTCCTTTGAGGGATCAGGGACGTGCCTTTTAGCTTACAACCGAGGAGGCTAAGACATCACCGGATGTGGTGGTTGGTATGTTTCTATCCTTTATCTTATTGATTTTATTTGTTTTATGCTTAAGTGTTTGTACCTATGTTAGGTACGTTCTTAGTGAACTCCTTACATGCGTTGGTATTATTTGAATCTGAGGCGAGTCGATCATTTGTCTCTCGATCGTTCATTAGGGAGTTCATTTTGCCTGTAGGAGAGCTAGAGTGTCCGTTACGAGTCTCAATCGCCAACGAACACGTGATTTCTACTTCTTTAGTCTATCGAGGTTGTGTTCTAGAGATCTTCAGGGTATCCTTCCCGATAAACTTGATTTCGATTCCCACGGGGGATGTATGTCTGTTTGTGGGTATGGACAGGATTAATTGTTTCGGTGCCATGATTGACTGCAAGGGTCAATGGGTGGTAGTTCGAACCCCAAGTGGAGGAGAACTGGTAATTCATGGCGAGGGCACTAGATTGGGTTCAACATTTCGCTCAGCTGCCAGGTATCGACAGTATATTCAACATAGGTGTGCAGTTTATTTGGCGTATGTGGTAGATACGCGGGTTAGGGATCAGGTTTTGGTTTCGGATGTTCCGGTTGTCAGAGAGTTCATTGATGTATTTTCGGAGGAGTTACCCGGAGTGCCTACAGAGAGATAGGTCGAGTTCAGGCTCGACCTGGTGCCAGGTGCGGCACCTATCGCCAAGGCGTCGTACCGATTGGAACGACCCGAGATGCAGGAGCTTTCATCTCAACTGCAAGAATTGTTGGGCAATCAGTTCATCCGTCTGAGCAGTTCTCTGTGCGGAGCACCAATTCTCTTCGTTATGAAGAAAGACGGTTCACACTGGATATGCATTGATTAACGAGAGTTGAAAAAGTTAACGGTGAAGAACCATTATCCACTCCCGAGGATAGAAGTCTTTTCGATCAGTTGCAGGGAGCATCTTGGTTCTCCAAGATAGACATGAGGTTCGGATACCATCAGGTCGGGGTTAGGGAGGAGGACGTGGAGAAGACCGCATTCCGGACTCGTTATGGACATTACGAGTTCGTGGTGATGCCGTTTGGGCTTACCAACGCGTCGGCAGTATTGATGGGCCTGATGAATCGAGTATGCAAAATGATGCTCGATTTCTCAGTCATTGTGTTTATAGATGACATCTTGGTATACTCTAAGACCAAAGAGCAACATGAAGAGCACCTTTGTGAGCTAGAGTTTTGAGGCAAGAACGGTTGTATACCAAGTTTTCGAAGTGCGAGTTTTGGTTACGAGATGTTCTATTCCTTTGACACCTCGTTAACCAGGAGGGGATTTTGGTTGACTTGGCCAAGATCGAGGCATTTATGTAGTGGGAGGTTCCGAAATATCCCTTGGATATCAGAAGCTTCTTGGGATTGGTAGGGTACTACCGGAGATTCATATAGGATCTATCGAAGATTGCAGTATCCCTCACTCGTCTGACGAGGAAGTGGTGGATTTATGGTGGGGCCCTGAGCAGTAGACTGCATTTGAGACTCTGCAACAACGACTCTACGAGGTACCAGTTTTGACACTCCCTAAGGGAGTTGAAGATTTCATGGTGTTCTGTGATGCATCGATCACCGAATTGGGAGCAATCCTTGTGCTGAGAGGACGAATGATAGCCTATGCATCGCGACAGTTGAAGACGCATGAGACGAGATATCCCACACACGATATGGAGTTAGGAGTGGTGGTATTCGCTCTCAAGATTTGGAGACATTATCTCTACGTGGTCTGTTGTACCATATACATGGACCCCAAGAGTCTGAGACACATCATGGATCAGCCGAACCTAAACATGAGGCAGCGCAGGTGGCTGGATGTAGTTAAGGATTATGACTGTAAGATCCTTTACCATTCAGGTAAAGCGAATGTGGTTGCGGACGCCCTAAGCCGCAAGTCGGCTGGATCTTCTGTTCCAACGGAATGTATGAGGATATTAATGGATTCTCCACTTGTGAGCTTGATCAGGGAAGCTCAGGCCGAGGGTGGGCGCAGAAGAACTAGAAGTTGGAGAGGATTAAGGGCGAGAGTACCCTATTCGTGCAGGATAGTCGGGGATTGTTGACCCGTTGTGGTCGGGTATGCGTTCCAATGTCTGGTGGGGTAAGACAGATTGTACTGGAGGAGGATCATAAGTCTCGCTTCTCTATTCACCCGAGGGCCACCAAGATGTACCAAGATCTGAGACTGACTTACTGGTGGTCGTACTTGAAGAGTTAGATCACATGATACGTCGAGAGGTGCTTGACCTGCAGGATGGTCAAGGCCAAGCATTAGAGGGCGCATGGCAAGTTGCAGCCTCTGGAGGTTCCCATGTGGAAAAGGTAGCCGATCACGATGGACTTTATCACTAAGCTGCCGAGAACAGCGAAGGGGTATGATGTTATTGTTGGATTAGTGTCTAAGTCCATAACTATAATTGGTATGTACTTGACTCGAGAGTAGCATGGTCCATTTTGGTTGCATATTACCTGCACAATTTGATAGGATGGACTTTTGAGAAGTGGTTATTTACGATTTGTTAATATATTATAAGTTCTAATATATTAATATGAAATCATATGTTTTATTTAGTATTGATCAAAAATTAATTTGGAATTAATTATGTGATAAAAAAAAAAAAGACTAATTAAAAAAATTGAGACTAATTAAGTAAATTATATATATATATATATATATATATATATATATATATATATATATATATATATATATATATATATATATATATATACATATATATATATATATATATATATATATATATATATATATATATATATGTTCAGGTTCATTTGAGATTATTTTAATTTTATGAGACCGTGAGACCAAATCTAAAAATAATTTTAAAATGCAAAATAAATGGAAAAATCCAAATATTCTTTTTTTAAATATTATAAAAATAAAAATAAAAATAAAAATAAAAAATGTTCTAATAGAATATTACACTATACATATTCTAAAAAATAATTTTAAAATGCAAAATAAATGGAAAAATCTAAAAATTCTTTTTTTTTTAATATTATTTTCGGAACTTGAATTAACTAAAAAAAATAAAAAAATCCCTTTTTTTTTATTTTTTTATTATTTATTTTTTTTTTTTTAAATATGTGAAATATTCTAATAGAATATTACACTGTACATATTCTAAAAAGTAATTTTAAAATGCAAAATAAATGGAAAAATCCAAAAAAAAAAAATTTTAAATATTATTTTCGGAACTTGAATTAACTAAAAAAATAATAAAAAAATAAAAAAAAAATAAAAAAATGCGTCTCACCGTCTTACAAAATTAGGTTGTTTCACATGAACCTAACCCTATATATATATATATATATATATATATATATATATATATATATATATATGTATATATATATTTGTCTTGGGCTTATGATCCATGTTGGACTAAGTTTATAAATGGATACATAAAGAGTTGGGCCACATGAACCATGGATCATAAACCCATAGGTATAGATTAGGGTTTACCCATGACCCTTGGAATCCTACAATATATATATATATATATATATATATATATATATATATATATATATATATATATATATATATATGTTGGTCCATAGCTAAAATTGTGAGCGAAATCTCTCTCAAGAGTCACCCTTTTGTCCAAGGTGTGTTGTAATTCCATTTGAGGCATTCACATTATTGGTGCTTAGTTCTTAAAGGAAAACACAACAAGGTTTCCAACTACAACAAAGGTATGTCATCTAACTAGAAATTTTTTAGTAAAGATACTCCATTGTATGTTAGTTAGGATGGTGTTTTGGAAAAATAAAGTTTGCATGTATATTAGAGAAAACATAGATCCAAAGCATCTAGGGTTGCATGTACACCATAGGAGTGTTAGAATGCTCAAAACCCATCAGCTATATGGGTCATCGTGGATCGTTTGACCAAGAGTGCCCATTTTCTGCCGATTCGGGAGAGCTCATTGGCCGAGAAGATGGCCGATATGTATATCCGCAAGATCGTTGTTCGCCACGATGTACCAGTCTCCATTGTCTCAAACTGTGATGCTCGATTCACTTCCCGTTTCTAGCAGAAGTTCTGCAAGGAACTGGGCATGCAACTGCATTTCAATACAACTTATCATCCGAAGACAAACGGCCAGAGTGAGCAGACCATACAGACCCTCGAGGATATGTTGCGAGCCTGCGTTATTGACTTTGGTGGGAGCTGGGACTCCTACCTACCTCTTGCAGAGTTCTCCTACAACAACAACTTTCATTCCAGTATTGGTGCTCCACCATTTGAGCTGTTATATGGACGGAGATGTCACACCCCAATCTGTTGGAGTGAGATTGGTCACAGGGTGATAAGTCGGACATAGGTAGTTCTGCAGACTATCGAGAGGATTCAGCAGATTAGGTAGCGGCTGCAGACTGCTCAGAGTCGGCAGAAGAGTTACGCCGACTGGTGCCGATCTGATTTGGAGTTTCAGGTTGGTGACATGGTACTAATGAAGATCTCACCATGGAAGGGTCTGATTCGCTTCAGAAAGAGGGGGAATTTGGGTCCCTGATACATTGGACCCTTTCGGGTTATTGCCAGGGTTGGCAAGGTGGCATATAAACTGAATCTTTCGGAGAAGCTTAGTCAGATTCACAACACTTTTCATGTCACACAATTGCGGAAGTGCATACTAGATGAGGAGGCAGTGGTGTCATTAGATGATATTCAAGTCGATGAGCGCCTGAATTATGTGGAGAGGCCAATGGTCGTTTTGGAGAGGAAAGTGAAGGTTCTAAGGAACAAGGAGGTACCTTCGGTAAAGGTATAATGCAAGCATCGGAGGGGATCTGAGTGGACTTGGGATCCAGAGGCCGAGATGCGGGAGCATTATCCGGAGTTGTTCACCGCAACAGACTTCGAGGACGGAGTCTAGTTCAAGTGGGGGAGAATTGTAACATCTGACTCCCATGTATGAATTTTAAGAATTTTTATACATCATTTAAGACCTACTCGACGAGTTGGAGCCCCCAACGCGTCGTGTAGAAACTGATCAGGCCGCGTGGCTTATGGAACCTACTCGATGAGTTGGAGGACCCCAACTCGATGAGTTGAGGTTGCACATGAAAACCCTGATTTTTAGGGTTTGCACCCTATTTAAAGGACCTTAAGTCCCCTTACCGACCTCCCTTATCACTTTATAGTCCATAGAAACCCTAATTGAGCTAACCTTCCATTTTAAGAGTGTGTAAGGCTAAACAGTGTGTGTTTGGTGTATTTCTTGAAGAGGCTTGAAGTGGTGAGTGCACACCTAAAGGAAGGGGTTGTAGATCCGATTTTTGCATTGTTGTAGCAACCATCTTGAGGTATAAAGCTACTAACTTGACCTTTCATTGCTTAGATCTCCTCTCATGAAAGAAAATGGCCCTTTTTGGTACATATTGGAGTTATTATCAGATTTGGGCATGTCATGAGGACATGTCTGTAGATCTAAACCCCTTTAGTCCTCCTTAGGCCTAAAGACTCAAGCTTTGGACAACTTTCATGCCCTAAACCTCTTATTAAGCTTAGTTTTAGTGTTTTGATCCCTTTAAGGCCTTGCATTCACATAAAGTTAGCAACTTTACATGGTATCTTAGTCCTAAGAGACTAGATTTATTGTTTGGGGCCTTGGAGTCGACTGGAAAGGGCTGAACACGTTAAGACGGGAAAAATCCATGAGTTACTTAGTCAACTCGACGAGTTAGATATTGTTTACCCACCTTCTGGATACTGAGTGAACTCAGTGAGTGGGTGAGATGACTCGGTGAGTTGATTAAGGTTTCCCCGGTCTTCTGAATACTGAAGAACTCGACGAGTTACTCTGGTAACTTGGCGATTTGTCTCGTGTTTTTAACAACCTTCTGAGATATGAAGGAACTCGACGAGTTAGGTTGACATGGACTATTGACCTTCACTGTTGATTGTTGACTTTGGCCATGGTTGACCAAGTTTGACTTCTGAGGGTATTTTGGTAATTTGGGATTCTAATGGAATCAGTCATATGTTGGTTATAGGCAGTTGAGTTTGGAGCTGTGAGTTGGGATTCAATTTATTGGTTCAACATACTTGTGAGGTGAGTTTTCCTCACTATACTAACAGGGTCGAAGGGACCAATGTCGGCCCTTTTTGGATTGTTATCCTGGTTATTGCATGATGATATGCTTAGTAATCTGTTAGATCTGTATCTTGGTATATAGGATGATGTTATGTTTAGCGACCTGTTAGGCCGAAGGCCCGATAGGGCGGACCATACATGCTGAAGGTTCTGAGAGTGGGACAGACAGACTGAAGACCCAGTGAGGGCGATCCAGTCATAATTTAGACTCTATATGCGTGGTGTTTGTTGTGATATTGTTATGGTTTGTATGATGTTGATATTTTGAGGGAACACACTAAGCTTCGGGCTTACAGTTTTGGATTTTGTTTTAGGTGCTTCGGATGATCTTGGGAAGGCAAAGGCTTGATCATGCACTTCCTCACATTTTATGATTTTGATTTCTGGGATACTCTAATATGAAACTATTTTGGAAACATTTTGTAATAAGTAATCGGTTTTGGATTCATGAAAAAGTTTTAAATTTTTATGAATTTATGGATGTTACATAGTGGTGTTTTCGCCTTGGATCTGAAAGTTGGACGTGAGAGCTTAATGCTTTAAGCTCTTGTTGAGGAATTGGAAAGTCTGAACGTACGCCCTATGTAACCTGGAGTACGCAGCACGTACGTGGTCAACCACCCCTACTGCGGTCAAAGCTTGAGTACACCCCACGTACATTCGAAGTACGCCCTGCGTACGAGTCCTGAGTTGACTCGACTGGGTAGACTCGACTAAGTTGACTTCTTGATTTTGACCAAGTTTTTCCAAGGGTATTTTTGGGAAAATATTATTAATGGGAAATGTTTGGATATTTAGGATTTGGCTTGAGCCAATTCTCGAATCTGGGAGTTATTCAGACTTCATTCAGACTGCGATGTGTGTTTTCCTTACTGTACATACTGGTTGATGGCGCCAAGGCCAGCCCATTGTATTGATATCCTAGTGTACCGTATGTTGCTATTTTGTACTGATCTGTTAGATCTGTATCCTGCTATATAGGATGTTGCTATGTTGTAGTGATCTGTTAAATCTGTATCCTAGTATATAGGATATTGCTATGTTGTGGTGATTTGTTAGATTTGTATGACTACTTGTATATGCTAGCTATTGACTGTCATGGTATATATTGATATGTTATGGTTTGTTGGGTTGAGGCGGTCCTACTTTGTGCTGAAGGCCAAGACACCTAAGGCGGTCTGGATACACTGAAGGTCTGCAAGGCGGTCCAGTCAGACCGAAGGCCCGGCGAACGGTCTAGATAGGCTGAAGGCCCAGTGAGGCGGTCCATTCATGTTGAAGGCTATGCATGCATGTTGTTGTTTGTTATGTTTATGTGGTGGTACTTTGTGGGAACTTACTAAGCATTGGCTTACAATTTTAGTTTTGTTTCACGTACTTCAGAGGACCATGGCAACCGAACGCGTGGTCGTACACATCTTTTGTTTCAGGTTGTTGATCTTGGGAGACTCTGTTTTTAGTTATGTTTTGTAAAGGAAATGACCTTGTCAGAATAGTGATGCGATTACATGACGCTGATATTCACACAGGAAAGAAAATAACCCTGTCAAAATAGTGATGCGATAACTTGTGATCATTTAACTTTGTCGAATTAAGTTGTGATTGAAGAGCCTAAATCAAAGCAAAATATTCTTAAGACCACACTAATGAGTTATTTTCCAACATATAGATGGTTTAATAAGCAATTTAACTGATGTCAATGGTGATGTAATTCGTTTGAAGTTACAATATTACATACCATATATAAAAGTTTCAAAATAAAATTAATTTAACTATATAAACAAATTTGTAGAACAAAAAAAGTACATCTTTGGTGAAAACATTACCAAATTTATAAAGTTAATGTGACAATCTTATTCTAATAAATAAGAATGATTCTACCACATGTCATTCTCTTATTCAATTGATCACGTGTAAATATGTCATAATTTTGAGATATATTTATTTTTCACTTGTCATTACTTCATTTTTCATTTTCTAATATATCATTAATTTAGTTTCCAATTAAACTTATCATAATAACTATTAATTTAAAAATTAAAATTTAATTTCAACTTCAATTTCAATTTCAAATAAATTTATACTTTAAACATTTGTATTTAATTTTTGTTACAATTAACCCATTACACGGATACGACAACTAAACATATAATATTAATTTATTTATTTCTCGTATGTTTTTTTTTTTCATAATTTTCATTTATTTTATATTTCAAATTCAAATAAAATTTACATTTAATCGTTTATATTAAATATTTTATTTTAATCAATATGTATAATTTACTGTTCTCACATGTAATAATCAAAATATAAAATTATATAGAGTTTTCTAATCAAAATATAAAATTATATAGAGTTTTCTAATGTCACAACCAAGTGTTCCCCACCGGATAACAACCGATGTGAATATGGTATATCTTCAATGTCATAATCAAGTCTACCCCACCACACAGACTGCTTCGAATTTTGACAAAACTTGGAACCACTATCTCCCCAAAATCCTCTATCTTCATACTTTATTTAATAATATTTGCTTTTTCTATTGAAATCGGTGCTAAAGATTCCATACCATCTTTTAATAATGTTGCATACGATTATTTATAGAGTATTCAAAAGTTTTAATCATTTAACATTGATATAAATCATCTTTTAGCTTCCAATTATTTATTCTTGCTTATAATATTTGCATCGACCATCATGTTACGGTTTACTTTTCCTTTTAAACGGCTTAATTTCCATATATTTAAAGCATCACACTAGCAAGGAGCTAGGAAGATGGAAACAACAATTATAAAAGCAAAACCTTAATTAAGTTTTTTAATAAAAAATCTAACTAATATTCAATTTTTTGTTCCTACGTCCAAACCATAAAAAAGAAAGATGTTTTATCGTGTTTATTGATTGTATCTTTTCTCTGTTTGAGAGCTCCTGAACCACCAAAACATCCACCATAGAAACATATATATTTAATATTTAATGTACTAAAGATCATTTGAGGAAAATGGGATAAAATATTACCTGAACTTGATGTGTTGTATGGAGGAGAATGTTCATCTTGTCTACCTCGTCTACCTCTTCCACCTCTTTGTGACATTATGCTCTTTGTGACTGTAAAAAGGTATTTTATAACTCGATTGTATAATCATAGTAGAGATTCAATTTTAAAGTTTAAACCACAACTACATATGCAAATCAATTACCAAACAACAAACCTTATACATTGTTATTCAAATCAGTTTAGAGAAAGGTACCGATGAGCAGAGAAATAATATCAACGAATATGGGCTATGCGATAAATAAGCGAAGACTTCGTGATAATATGTTACCTGGAATTGACCGCCAGACTTTGCCCTCTTTGTTCCGCCTTGATTTCTCAAATGTCATGATTATTAGGACTTTGGTGGGATTTGGTGGGACGAACGCTAGCAGAGAACCGTTTCCCTCTATAAACTCCAAGATGTTTGTGGATTCCTGAAGAGATTACCCCCAAATTCAAAATGGCATCATCGTGAATGTAGGATGAGATCAACCCAAATCATTCCTAGTTACGCATGTATCTTTCCTTTATCATATCCCAATGAGAATGTTAAAAAAAACCTTAAGTTTTGCAAAAAAATATCGGTTTTACCTTTCAACAGATTTTTGGTTTGTTTATGCCGCAAACTTGTCATTTTTTGTCGATTTTTCTCTTTTAGCTTTAATAGCAGATTTCCAGGTTACCATAAGTTATTTTTGCGAAAAAAAAAACCTTAAGTTCACAAATATTTTGCAAAAAAACCCCTTAATATTATAAAACTATAAAATATAAATATATATTCAAAATTTGAAAAAACTAAATGATTTTTAAAAATCTAATTGCCAAAAGTTTATATCAAACTAATATAAGTTTTATTGTACTTATATTATGAAATCAAAACATAAAATATTTTTAGCTTTACGTACATTAAATCTTATATTGGTTCGACATAGACATTTTATATTTAAATTATAAAAATGTTACCTAGTTTTATCAAAATTTGAATATATTCCTTAATTAATACTTAAACTTTTCAAAGCAAAATTAAAAAAACATCTGTTAGCTAATAATTAATTATGTTAAAATAGTTAAACATATGAATAATATGACATTAATTACATTCAATTAATTTTTTTAAAAGGAGATAAAAATATTTTATATATTTAAAGGTTTGTATTTCATAAATAATAATGTATCATATTTTTCATAAAAAACAAAATATATTTATATAATAAATTAGACAAATACATTTATATTTTATATCTTTATAATGTTTATGTTGTGTTTTAGAATAATAACTTATACATCTATGTTTAATGTTATAAAAAAATAATAAGTTAATATTTTTATTTATGAAATACAAAACTTTTAAACATATAAAATATTTTCATTCTCCTTTAAAAAAATAATTGCAAGGAAATAATGCCACCATATAGTGACTATGATCATATGAAAAATTGCTTTACGAGCCATGGATATTTACAACGAATCTTAAAAATATGATATATTATTATTTCTGTAATACAAATCTTATGTGTCGATAAAAGTTAATGAACTACGCATACATAATTTAGCTTGTATTCAAGCAATTTTTTTTAACAGCTATATTTAGAGTAAATTACACGAATGGTCTCTATGATTTGGGATAATTTGCGTGATTGGTCTATAACTTATTTTATAACTCGGAACCTATTTAGTATTTATTTTTGTTACGCATATGGTCGCTATTGTTTGTTTTTATTATGCGGTTGGTTCTGTCTTACCTAAAAAGACTAATATTTAAATAGGTAAAAATGGTACGATATATAAGGTAAGATGAGGGGGTGGAATTGGGGGTGTGTTTATTTAAATAAATTAAAAAAATCAATAACAAAATAGTTTTTTACGTAAGACATGGACAAAATGCATAACAAAAACAAACAATATGGATCTTCAGAGTTAAAAAAAAAATAATAAGTTAGAGATCAAACATATATTACCCTAAACCATAAGGACCATTCGTGTAATTTACTCCTAGATTTATTAATAAAAAAAATCTTGCAAGGAGCCAGAGAGCTAAAAGAATACATCAAGAAATATGTAACAAAATTTTGAGACACGATTACCATACATACTTTAGTTTATTCTTTTTATGCGCTATCAAATTATAAGAAAAAGCGACTACACTATCAAATAAACATGTTTCCTCGACTTACTTTAACAAAAAACCGTCACAATTATGAACTTCCATACGCAGTATCAAGTGACAGAAATAATAGCATTGAATTTAAATTTTTTCGGCCTGCTAAAATGAAAAGAATCCATCTAAGATTAAAGATATCGAACACTAATCAAATGTGTCGTAGGAACATCGCACCATCTACAAATATTCTCCAAAAGAGTCTTGGCCATCTTACAGTGAATAAAATCATGATCCACCTAATTCGTATGAAGATGGTAAATAGGATAAAGAGAAGTGTGTAAATCAATCCCTCTAAGCGGAAGGTTATCCTTTTTTAGAAAGGCTATCCAAACCCACACGCCACATAAAAATATTTACCTTTTTAGGTAGCTAAAAGGTCAATATTTCTTTCCAGTATTACTAAAGCCAAAAAGATTTGGGAGAATGGTCAAGTGGACAACTAAACTTGACAATTATGATATAAAATTCCTTTCAGGAACATGCATCAAAGGATATGTAGTCATAATAGTTTTAGTTGATTTTTCGCATGAAGAAGAATCCTAACACACTACGCAACTACTTGATACATAAACCTATACTACTGACCCGATATACCATGTAACATCAGAAGCGACATGAGAAAATAATTGGATATTGTTTAAAAATGAAACCATAAGTAATAACAAGGCATGTATGTGGACTATGCTATCGGGTCCTAGCAGAGAAATAATAACACATGCCATCTAGTTTGATTCCCAAGATTCCAATACTAAAGTCTAGTATGAGGCCTTACTAGCAAGACTAAAGCTAGCATGACACCTGAAAACAAACCATTTGATGTCATACAATGATTCCAAACCAAGTGAATAGTTCATATAATGTACAGAATTCACATATTCGAAAATATCTATCCAATGAGCTTTTAGGTACTTTAAACATTCCAAATAAAGCATATCTCAAGGGTGAGAAACAAAGAAGTAGACACCCTTTACAATATAGCGTTCACATCTTTCCCCACCTAAACAAAAAGGTATTAATATAAGTCTTATAAGATCACAAAACAATAGAGAAGAATTTTAGTGACATCAATGCACTCCTCAGTCGAGCACATGGATGCTCTCACCCATAACTAGATTAAATGGCATTTTTCGTTAAGATGACAAAGAAGCTTAGAAAACAAGAGTCACAACACCGATATTTGTCATCTGACATTGAACACTTTATAAAATTCGTACTTAATTCTCTAGTTAAGTTGTGTGGAACTTATGGAACCCGACTATCTCTTAAGAGCATCTTCAATGGAACACTACTTTATCACTTAAAATAAGTCCCACTTCATCATTCTACTAATATTGATATCTAATTGTTATGTTATAGATTACCTTGATATTATTGCTTGATTCTCGAATAAAGATTACATACAAATATATAGATAAACTCTAAATCTTAAAGGCTTTGGGCCTAAACCCTAAATCCCTCTACACCCCCCCCCCCCCCCCCCCAAAAAAAAAAAAAAAAAACGTTTGATGGGGAGGACAATCAAATTGAAAAACAAAGAAAATGAAAACATAGAGAATAGAGAACATGAGCATGAGACAAAAATGAAGGCAATAGCTACAACTTCGACGACGTCATTGCCATGTGAGTATTTCTTGTGAAATAGTCGAATAGGTGTTCTTGGGAGTGGAAAAGGCTGGAAACTAGAATGTACATGAAGCTATTTCTTGTGGCTGTAATGTGGCCATGTGAGTATGAAATGGAGAAAAAAATGGAACGATTTTTAGAAGAGAAGGAAGGAAGTGGCAGAGATGCATAATATTGACCGATAATCAATTAAAAAAGAGGGGCAAAGAAAAAAGAGAGAGAATGCACCTCCGAAGACGACTAAAAAAGGTCGTCAGAGGTGGTTGTTGGCGACAAATGGTAGTTGTTGTCAACAAAGTTTAACATGAATCTATGATACAATGTTATAATGTAGATTGCTTTGATATTATTGCTTGATTTTCAAATGAAGATTATATACGAATATATAGATAAACTCTAAACCCTCGACTTTGAGCCTAAACCCTAAAGCCCTCTAACATAAATAAATGACCGTTCTAATGGGTTAAAGTTAATTAAATAGTTATATATATATATATATATATATATATATATATATATATATATATATATATATATATATATATATATAACTAATTTATCCTCATCTATAAGAAATTTTTTTAAAAATCCTATAGTCTAATTTTAAAAAAACCCACAAATCGTATTTTAATACGTACATATAAATACAACTATATCAGTTCTTTGTTTATAAAATAAAATACAACAAATATTATGTTATGATTGTAAAAATAAAATAAAAATATTGAAAATATTATAATATTATTATAGAATTTATATTTTATATAGGAGAAGATATTAAATACTTAATACGAACAATTAAATAGTGAAGAAATAAAAAAAAAATATTTAAAACATATTTATAATTAAAATGAAAAAAATATAAAATATGATTAAATAGAAGGAGTTGGATGTACTAAGGCATTCCATATTACTCATCATCAATGTCACACCCCGAAAACCGAAGGCGGAAACATTTCCGGGGCGGACTCCACGTTAAGTATCAAATCCAATGCACATAGTAAGTAAAGTAAACAACCATTACATTACATATAGAATTTACATTTGTTTCAAAAGTAAAGTTATAAAAGTGATATACATATGCATCATATTAACAAAAGTAAAGACGATGTCTTCAGTATGCTCCGTCTTCTCCAAAAAGGATTGTTGGGTACCTGTCTATCGCTGACCTGAGAATACAAGCGGTTTGAAAATCAGCATAAAGCTGGTGAGTTCATAAGATGTTTGTTTTCTGAAAATGTACCAATTTCCTTTAGTTTATCAAAGAGGTTGTTATCCAAGAAAATCCCATATTTTCTTATGTAAAGTTGGTTTACCAAAGAGATTATTATCCAAGAAAATCCCATATTTTCTTATGTAAAGACCGGTTGTATATTACAGAGTATAGTTTAATACATAAAACTATATATTGAGGATCATGCGATTACTATCCTGAACTAGATATGAATTAGTTTGGAATGTGCGATCTATAGATGGAAAGTAGTTTGAAAACCATGGGACTCACATCCCGTACTAAATACAAGATAGTTTGATATACATAAAAATATAATTTGAAAACCTTGGAACTACCGTCCCGTACTAGGTACAATCTAGTTTAGTATTCATGGAAATATAGATTGGAAACCATGGGACTACCGTCCCGTACTAGGTACAATGTAGTTTAGTATTCATGGAAATATAGATTGGAAACCATGGGACTACCGTCCCATACTAGATATGGTATAGTTTGATATTCATTTAAATATAGATTGAAAACCATGGGACTTCCGTCTCGTACTAGATATAGATTCAAAACCATGAGATTATCATCTCGTATTAGATATAGTTTCAAAACCATGGGACTACCATCCCGTACAAGATATAGGTTGAAATCATGGGATTATTATCCTGCATTAGATATAATACCAATAGACTGAGAACCATGGGACCATCATCCCATACTAGACATGGAAACTACAGATAGAAGGTAGATATGGAATCGAAACATAGTCAAACCGAACCCAAAGCGATACTGTGAATAAACTTATATTAATATGTATTGTGAGTCGGGTAACCATGCTGATACAACAAAGAGACCTCCTTGATGCTTGTCAGACGTCGGATGACATCCAGAAATTTGTCACCCCAGGCGTGCCCGCCTAACTGTAGCTAGCAGTTAAGGTGTGGGATTGTCAGTCCCGAATAGATCTATTCACAAATTCCTCGCTCTCCCTCCAGGAGACTCTGGTTACACTTCTGGGGAGGATTTACTGATCATCCATAAAGGGTAGTGACGAACTCACAAGGTAGTACTAAACTATTCACAGGGTTCTCATATGATATCAAACATACAAAAGATCATGAAATATAATACAGTGAATACAACTATATACAATGAAATCATCTGGCAATACACTCAAAATGAAACGGAGATAAATTGAACCGGACATAGTTTATCTAATAACTTTGTATACATATCGGTATATGATGAAACAAGAACTAAAGAACCCCAAATTATTCCCATAATAATTTGATTAGTTTGGTTATTTCCTTAACTGAAATTCATATAGTTGTAGTTGATAAATCACCCCTTATGCTCAGCATAATACATAAGGGGTAAAAGTATTTATAAGTTTGCCAGATATTATTTGGAATACATCAATGTTATGTATTGAAAACAATTGTAGTTTGCTTGTATTCCCCCCCCCCCCCCCCCTGAAAACATTGAAAAACCATTGAAAAAGGGTAGGGGTATGAACTCACCGGACGAGAAATGTGACGATTTCGGATGCTAAACGTTGGTTCGGGGCTTGCAAACGTACGAGATTCCTATGTATAATGAAAAGATACACATTTGTATCTAATTAGGACTTAGTTTATTTATTTGTTAGGGACAAACACTTCTAGTTGCGGAAACACCTCATTGCAAGCGTTTGGAGGGACCCGGGTGACATTTACGGACGTGTAATGGCACTAGGGACTTGGAATTTGAGTTTATTCCCCAAGAGTAAACTCATACAAGAGTTTTTGGCCCATAACACCCATTCCCCATGAGTTTACGGCCGTAAACTCATGGTGGGGTGTTTTTGGTTGTTAAATGGCTTCATATGACTAGGGAAAATTTGCTAGGATTAAATCTAAGGCCTTGGAATGCACTAACTTCACATAGGGACCATTTATTGGAGTTTACGGCTGTAAACATGGATTTTACAGCCGTAAAATCCCCCATACATAGAATCCTTAATGTTTTTGGTCCTAAATCAATCATATGTGATTCTAATGATTTTTCCTAGCCTTGTATGGATTTTTGAGGGACTTTGGACAAGGTTTTTGGAGTTTACGACCCATGAACCACCTCATGGCCGTGAACTCCTTAGATGGGGAAAATAATGTGTTTTAAGGTTCAATACTTGTTTGTAAACACTTCTAGAATTTATCCAAGGCTTTAGGTGTGTTAAAGTGGCATTTTAACACCTTTATAGGAGTTTACTCCCCAAGAACATGGAGTTTACGGCCCAAGCATGTGCCTTGGCCGTAAAATCCCTTTTACTCCTCAAAATTTATGTTCAAGGTGTCCCAAGGCCAAAACCATAATTCAACAAGTCGTATCTAAGCCTTGTTGGTGTTTTGGAAGTGTTTAAGGGCATAAAAACCCCATTTATACGTGTTTATGGCCTAGCACTGTTCTTGGGCCATAAACACATGAACAAGGCTCTAAATTATGGTTCAGTGCATTCTAGGTTCATTCCATAAAGTCATCTAGCCATATCTAAGGTTCAGTTGTGGTTTGGAAGGGTTTTGTTGCTCCAAAAACCCCATTTAGATGGGTTTACGGCCTAGGACTATTCTAGGGCCGTAAACTCATGATAATGGTCCTAATCCATGGTTTAAACTCGAATTTGAAGGCTAGAGAGGTTTCATAACAAGTTAGGGAAGGTACCTTAAAGATTTGGAGCCTTAAATTGATGATTTGGACCCTTAAACTTGAATTTAGGAGAGAGGTTAGAGAGAGAGAGTAGAGAGAGGAAGAAAAAGCTTCAAATGGATGTTTAAACACATTTAAATAGGTCCTAAAACTTGGATACGGTGGAATTCTACTCGATACCGGTATTAAACGGGGCTTTAGGTCGCACCCGATTGAGTTTCTATAACCCGGCTGGGACGTTTCTAAACTTTTGAAATAAACATTTTGGGCTAATTTCATGAATTCCAAAGGGGTTTGGACACTCATTAGATTATAATAAACATATAAGTTTAAATAATTTAACTCAAAACGAAAACGGAACGAATTGACAAACGGCGAATTTTTATGGGTAGAACGGGTTTTCGACGATGGAAGACTTCGGGTTGTTACAATCAACCACAAATGTAGTGGGTGTCACATTACGGCCATGTAATGCCCAAAAATACCAAGGAAAAATTTTCATTTTTATTAAGTCAAAACCATTCATTCTTTATTCCAAAAGATGATAAGAGTAAAAGTATTCTCAAAACATCAGAGTAAATCATAAACAATCCTTGCGGAATAATCTCCACGGGATGCAGTGCGATCAAGCTGGACCGTTCCTTTTGAAACAAGAAGTACTTGAAAACATTTTAAACATAAACCGTAAGCACAAAGCTTAGTGGGTTACCCAAAATACCGCTTACCACACATATACGTCAGCTCAAGGCTGTACTAGGTTTATTTCACCCTCGGATTTATTTCACCCCCGAGTCTATTTCAACTCATATGTCAACACAAAGATGTAATGGGTCTATTTCACCCACCGAGTCTATTTCAACTCATATGTCAGCACAAGGTTGTACCGGGTCTATTTCACCTCTGGGTCTACTTCAACCCACACATATATATCAAACAGGCATATAGGCATACAACACATACAGTAGGAGTCACAAAACTACAAGCACATACAATCCCTAGTGTCCTATAGTATAGTGAGCAAACTCACCTGAACTATTCAATAGAAGCCCAACAGCTACCTCAACATCAGAACTGCTCACCTAAACTTCCTAAAACCAAACCGAGACCAATCCTTAGTCAAATACTCCATTCTACCAAATTTTGACAAAAAGTCAAACATGTCAAAAAGTCAATGGTTAAAGTCCACAAGGTCAATGGTTAGCTTACACAAAGTCAACATCACGTCATGACCATTCCGTGCTCATGTCGTGAGAATGCAATGACAAATGATCTTGAATCTGGACACCGTCACATCGTGACACATCCTATGTCACATCGTGTCTTCTACTCAGAAGGAAAAGATATTCATTAAGTGCTTAATCTCTTTAGACAAGGCTTATAACCTCAAATCTAGTTCCTAAATAGCTTCATAATGGATAAACTTTCTAGCTTTATCATTTAGGATGATCTAAACAACCAAGATCTAGTATTTAAGTCTCAGAAGGACCAATAATGCATCTTTCTTAGCTAAATCCATTAAGTCCAAGTCTCCATCCTTCAGTTCTGAATCAAAATAATGTTTATATGGATAAAGTTTCCAACTTTATCCATAATAATGTCTGAAACTTTCAAGATATAAACTTTAATACACCAAATGGCCTAAATTGCCAAAATAACTTACATAGCTGAAAGGGAAGGAAAAAATATAAAAACATTTCTAGTCTATGAGGTCTAAGAAAACGTTCTAAACTTGATCAAAATGTGTTGGAGTCTAGATCTGAAACATACAATTATCTTAGCACCTTGGAGATTAGTAAAGATGCAAACTTTATTCCAACTCTTACTCAAAACTCATTAAAATGGACCAAAACACCAAATACACTTAGATCCAAAGATGAAATGCAATAAAGCTTGGAACTTCATAACTTACAAAGGTCTAGAAGGTAGATGAAAGTTGAGATCTTCAATTGAAAAGCTTCAAGGATCAATCTTGCATGAAAACATTGCTCGAAAACCACCAAAAACTCTAAAAATTAGATATGAGAGGAGAGGGGAGGCTCGAATCTTGAAAATGGAGGCTAAGGTTTCTGCCAAGAGGTTTTGGATATGATGGAGGCTAAGAAAATACCCTAAAACATGAATTCTTATCTTTAAATACTTTGAAAAACCTGAAATTTTAGTGGGCTTTGGGTTGTATAGTTCTCATTTCATGAGAATATATTCTCGCCTCATGAGAACGTGTTTTCACCCGGTTTCACTCTAACTTCAAACAGTCATAACTTCTTCGTTTCAACTCCGTTTTTGGCGATGTTTATATCCATGGAAAGGTATTGACGAGCACCATATTTCTATCTAGTTAATTTTAGCTTAACACATGTTGAACTGAAAACCATAATTCATGAAAGAAGTCTAAAACATCACTTTCCCATTTTACCTGTTGACTTCAAGACACAAACCAAGGCTTTAATCCCTTAACCAACATTTTATTCTTCCAATAAGGTCCAAACCATATTCCCTTGAAGCACAAGACCTTTACTTAATCCATTCATTGTCCACAATCCCAAAAATAAGAAATTTCTCGTAACAGGATATTACAACTCTCCCCCACTTAAACTGGATTTCATCATCGAAATTCATCTTAGTAGAATCTATGTAGTTAATGCCAACATATTACACAAGCTATCTCTAACCCCTTAGAAATGAAGGCAACTATACAGAGAATTCAACTCGGAAATCCATAACCGCCAACAAAAAATCCAATAACTTGAAATACTCAACTGTAACGAGAACTGTAAGATCCAACTGTTCGGTTTTGAGCACTCTAACAACCTTATGGTGCGCATGCAACCCTAAATGCTTTGGATCTATTTTTTTCTAATTATACATACAATTTGATTTTCCAAAGCATTATCCTAACTAGCATACAAAGCATGGGTACTTGAATAACAAAAACCAGTTAGATGACTTACCTTTTCTTGTAGCTTGTTAACTCGGATCTTTAAGAGCCTAACACCCCAAATGTGATGCCTCAAATGTTTCACAAAACACCACCAACAATAGAGGACTTGAGGGAGAGTAACTTACAGAAAAATCGGCTCTTATGATCTTCCTTAAACCACTAGTGCCGATTTTAGGAGCTAAGGGGCTTCTTATATAGTGTGGAAAAGTCTAGGGTTACATCCATGTAATCCCTAATGGACGTGACCTTTCATTTTAATTAGGATCCATGGGTTAAACCTCCATGGACTATCCATGTACTTATAGCCCATGCTAAATTACCATTGGCCCACACTATAAGAATCATTGATTTACCAAACCAATCCCCGTACATTTAATTAGTCTCTTTTGATTACTAAATTAGTTCCAAATTAATTCTTGATCAATACTAATTAAATAATATGATTTCATATTAATATATTAGAACTTATAATATATTAATAAATCATAACTAACCTCTTCTCAAAAGTCCATCCAGTCAAATTGTTCTGGTGAAATGCAACCCAAATGGACCATGCTACTCTCGGGTCAAGTACATACCAATAATAATTATGGACTTAGACACCTTATCTGTAACATCCCATTTAAAATATAATAATTAAATAATAAAACCGAAACCTAAGAAGTAGTTTTATTATTATTGTATATTAATATAGTACAAAATTAAATAATAATTAGTGGGGTGTTGGTTTCGGGAAGCCAAATGAAAATATTTGAATCTCTAGGGGATAAAGAGTAAATTATGGACTAATTTGAAAAGTATTTGTTGAGGGAGGGGTTGTTTAGTAAAACTAGGGCTTAATTTGTAAAGGAAATTCAAGGGGCAGGGTTTTAATGGTAATTTATAGACCTCTTTTGGAAAGATTTCATGGAGGAGGGACTGGAACCGTCATTATGGAAAAGATGTGAAGGGGGACGGGTATTTATGCCAAAGAGAATCCTAACCCTAGGGACCATATGCAGCCGTCATCTTCACCACTCTCACACTCTCCACCTTTCAACCACTACTTCCATTGTAACGACCTCCAACGTTGCTTGCTGCCTCGCTGGCGTCGCTGCGGTCATTTCCGACGTGAAAGTGAGGGCACCGTCATCCGCCGCTGCTTGCTAATGACCGCCACCATCGTAGTTCGTCGTCAGTGATGCTGTGAGCAACCTGAACGATCACTAGGGGCCGACGAAGGGTCGGATTCGTTGCTGTTCCTCCGTCCTTCATTCTTCTTCTTCCTGCCGACGCATCACCACCGATGTTTTCGCCGTTTCATGCCATCGTTAGCCGTACTACTGAAATATGGGTAGGTGTGGAAGGTAGTATGGGCTTGTACTACTGAAAGCTCAAGACCCATACGTGTAGAAAGGAAGTCACAACCCCTAGGGTTGGGTTGGGAGTTGGTTCCCTATCATTATATGGGTTATCAGTGATCCAAACAACTAAGATCTAGTCTTTAAGTCTCAAAATGACCAATAATGAATCTTTATCAGCTAAATCCATTAAGTCCAAGTCTCCAACTAGAATCAACATAATGTTTAGATGTATAAATTTTCCAACTTTATACGTAATAATGTCTCAAGCTTTCAAGATCTAAAATTTAATACACCAAAATGGTTTAAATGACCAATATAAAAAGCATGGCTGAAAGGGAAGGCAAAAGATTAAAACTTCCTAGTCCATGAGGTCCAAGAAAACATTCTAAACTTGATCAAAAGGTGTTGGATTCTAGATCTGAAACATACAATGCTCTTGGACCTTGAAGAGTAATAAAGTTGCAAACTTTATTCCCAACTCTCACTCAAAAATCTTTAAAATGGACCAAAACACCAAATACACTTAGATCCAAAGATCAAATACAATAAATCTTGAAACTTTATTACTTACAAAGGTCTAGAAGGTAGATGAAAGTTGAGATCTTCAATTGACAAGTTTCAAGGATCAATCTTGCATGAAAACATTGATCAAAAACCACCAAAAACTCCATAAATTAGATAAGAGATGAGATGGGGGGCTTAAATTTTGAAAATGGAGGCCAGGGTTTCTCCCAAGAGGTTCTAGATATGATGGAGGCTAAGAAAATACCCTAAAACATGAATCCTTACCTTTAAATACATTGAAAACCCTAAAAATTTCGTGGGCTTTGGGTTGCACAGTTCTCTTGTTGTGAGAATATACTCTCGCCTCGTGAGCACTTCTCACGTCGTGAGAAATACTTCTCACCTTGTAAGAATGGGTTTTCACCCAATTTCACTCGAACTTCAAACAATCATAGCTTCTTCGTTTTAACTCCGTTTTTGGCGATCTTTATATCCACGGAAAGGCGTTGACAAGCCCCATACTTCTATCTAGTTAATTTTGGCTTAACACATGTTGAACTAAAAACCATAATTCATGAAAGAAGTCTAAAACATCACTTTTCCCATTTTATCCTGGTGTTTGTCAAGACCAACAAAATTAATAATCCTAAATCTTGTACACTAAAATAATGTATAGTGGTAAAGAGATCATATCCATGGATATTGGTTCAATTTTATAACTCTATGAAAATCTCTTTGCAAAAATAATTGTAAAATGACAATAAAAATAAAAATTGGGGTTTTGGTCTTTTGAAATACTTGAAATAAAACTAGAATTAAAGTAAGATTTAAATAGACAATTCAACAAAAACAAGAGTTTGATGTAAAATCAATAAGAGAAAGATGGTTGACGTAAGGTTTCCTCACTTGAACAATTGGTGAACATATCATTAGAATCCAATGGTGCAATACTTGTTTTAAATCTTTAATTTGACTACACTAATACAAGAAGTTTGAGATTACATAGACTTTTCTTAGTTGTTAAATAGTTAGAGAAGCTCATAACAATTTCCTTAGTTAATGTCACAATTTCCATTAAGCATGTAATTAGTGAAGATTAACTAGCATTAAGAACCAAAAAGTCACCAAATCGAAGAGGAGTCAAATTATTTCATTTCCATCTTGGAGATAAATGTTTTTTGTGATTGTGTGAAGTGAAAACTAACACAAGAACCACTTGTTGCTTGCTAATTTGAGGATCCTTTACTTAATCAAGAAATTAGCCAACTAATCACTACAAATACATTTAATAATCATGAATAAAAATATGCGAGTAGTAAGAAGATGTTAAAACATAAAACATTCTCATAAAGATTTAAGAACAAGTTTATGGAGTTCTTCAACATTCAACCAACATTTAAATGATTTCACCATAGTCACCCAAAATTATCTTAGCCTAAAATGGCTAAACTCAAGAAAACAAAGTAAGAGTAGATTATATCAAACATCTAGCAAGAAGCAAGAGCAAAAAGATGATGTTCTTGAGGTGTTCTTGGCCTTCAAAGTGCTCCAAAATCTCTAGAGAATCGTTTAACTTCTGGATTTATAGAAGTGTGAAATAGATGCACACCAACCTCCCTCAAATAGCTCTCAATATGGAATTCCAAAAATTCCCCTACACGTCTATGCACAGCCGCACAGCTGTGCAAGGGTGGCTTGCGTGGGTTGTGTCTAATGTGGGCTTCTTTGAGTTTTAGGCTCCACAACTTAGCCTACTAGCCCCGTTTGAGTCCATTCAGCTCCTATCCCATCTTTCTTCAAGTTTTCTTTATTTTAAGCCCAATTTGACCCCTATAAATCACCCATAGCTCGTGTACTCGCATGATTAATAATCCCCAGCTGTACAAATATTCTTCCATTTTCTTGCAAATTCAAATCTCATCTTATCCAAGCCTTCAAATAATCAACAAGTCCACTTCATGCATCATCTCTACTAGCCATCAATCCCATAATCCTTATTTTCTTCCAAGTCCATATGCCTCTTAAAGATCTCGCTCCGCTAGTCTCCTTAAAATTTGCAATTATGCTCACAAAACTAGAAAGTACCCAAAATAGTCATAAAATAATAAAAAGGAAAATATGCATGAAAAGTAGCTAAAATATGAATGAAATATGCTAAAATAAACTATAAAAAGAAGTAAATAAAATTAAACTATCATATTCTTTGACTCCAAGACACAAACCAAGGCTTTAATCACTCAACCAACATTGTCATCATCCAATAAGGACTAAACCCCATTCTCTTGAAGCCCATGACCTTTAGTTAATTCATTCATTGTCCACAATCTTGAAAATAAGAAACTTTCCGAAACAAGATGTTATATGCCACCTTATCACTACATACACCTACATGAGGTTGGTATACTCACCATTCTATATCATTATATTTCTCTTATATTTTTATTATTTAAATAAAAATTAATATTTAAAATGTAAGGAGAGGTGTGTGTGTGTGTGTGTGTATATATATATATATATAGAGAGAGAGAGAGAGAAAAAAAAAAAAAGAGTTAGGTTCAAATGTTTGTCACATCTATTGTGTGCTAGAAAGCACCAATAAGAATTTGGTAAAATTTAAATTATTATTTAATCAAATAAATATAGATATTAAATGATTTCTATAATTATATGTATGTTAAATGATATCCATAATTATAATTTTTTTTATGGAAACTAATTAAATTCATCATTAATATCAATACTAATATTTTTTCAGAATAAATTCGCATCTAGGTTTTCATGTATGAGCTCGTATTTTGTTTCATAACCCACTCACTCAAAATACAACAAAGTTGTCTGGAACATGGAGAACGAGAGTGTATTCTAGCAGAATGGAAGTTGATTCTAGAATAATAAGAGTATATTCTAACATAATGAGAGTGTATTCTAGTAGAATGCACTCTCGTTTTTTATATTCTATACAACTTATTCTGAATGAATTTTATTTCTAACATTAATCACGAATTTAATTATTTTCCATAAAAAGATAATTATAATTATGGATATCATTTAATATACATACAATTATGGAAATCATTTAATGTCCATCTTTATTTAATTAAATAATTATTTAATTTTACTAAATTTCTATTAGTGCATTCTAGCACACAATAAATGTAAGAAACACATGAAACTAGCCCTATATATATATATATATATATATATATATATATATATATATATATATATATATATATATATATATATATATATATATATAGGGATATGTTTTAATGTGGATGGTCAACTATTGTACGGACGTGTGGACAATGTTATTATATGAAAATTACTAAAAAAATAGGTTGTTTAGTAATGTGAAAATGTTCAACGTTACACAACTATCATCATTTTCATGCATTCTCACCAATTCTTATTTATTTTTGTTCTCACACATCGTTTTTCATTCATTTTCGTTTTTAATGACTCAATAAACATTCTGACAAAATGAAAATAATAAAAAAAAAGTCTATAATAACCTTATAGACGATTTAATTAGTGAGAATATGTGATAATGACAATAGTTATGTAAGAGTGAACATATTCATATTATCATACAACATATTTTCTTTGTCATTCTCACAGAATAGTATTGTCCACACGTCTGCACAATAAATATCAATCCACATTTAAACCTAGCTCTCCATCTCTCTCTCTCTCTCTCTCTCTCTATATATATATATATATATATATATATATATAGAGAGAGAGAGAGAGAGAGAGAGAGAGAATATGATTAAGTGTGGTTAATTGAGGTGGTGACCACAATCCACCTAATTAACACATGACTTTGTTCATATTCTCGTCACAATAACACTAATGATGATCGTTGAAAGTACTGCATAAGACCTAAGAAAAAACATAAAAAAAAATTATATTTTTGTTTGAAAAATTATATTTTATAAATGAGAAGTTACTAAGTATTTAATAGAAGCAAATAAATAGTAAATAAATAAATAAAATAATTAAAACAAAACTATAATTAAAATGATAAAATAAAATATGACTAAAATAGAAGGCATCATATGTATTAAGACATTCTAAAGTACTCTTCATTAATATTATGGGTAACACATCACTACCACCTCTGCACACAACCATATAGTTCGGTATACTCACAATTCTACATCATTATAGTTCTCTTATAGTTTTGATTATTTTAAATAAAAAATTAATTATTTAAATGGTGTGACCACAATCCACCACAATGAAATAGGGCAATGTTCACATTCTTACCACAGCCATGTGAACCACACATGGTGCTTGCTGTAAGTACTCCAAAAAGCCTAAGAAAAACCCATATTGAAAATATTATATTGTGGTTATAAAATTTATATTTTTTAGAAGTTATTATGTATTTAATAGGAACAATTAAGTAGTAAAAAATAAAAATTATTTAAAATAAAATTATAATCGAAAGGATTGAATAAAATATGATTAAAATAAAAAGGATTATATATATTAAAACATTTTGGAATACTTATCATTAACCGTAGTGGGTGCAAAATCACCATGACCTTGTCACCACACAATCATATTAGATTCACTATGGTTATCTTATTTTTTTGATTATTTAATATACATATATATATATATATATATATATATATATATATATATATATATATATATATATATATATATATATATATATATATATATATATATTATAAAACTAGTATTTTTCATTGAACCTCATGCATTTGAAACTCCTATGTATTTTTCCTTCATCATATTTATTTGGAAGTCTCATTACTTTTTAATTTCTTTATAATAATAATTATAAGTTGATTAATAAGGTTAAATAACCATCAAACCTAAAGTGTAATCATATATAAACTAAATTTCAATATTAAAATAACATATTACTTCTACTTATAAAGTAATGTTTTTTAACTTTTAACATATTATACTTAATTTATTAGTTTTAATATATTGTTGGATGTAAACCATTATCATTTTTTTTTGGAAAGGGAACTTCCCTAACGAGGGTTTCCGGGCCAGCTTTCACGCACCGACTAATCCCCCGCTGCAAATATAAAGCTTTGCCTCATGCCCTGGAGTCACTGCAGGTGAACCTCCATGGCCACAAGGGCTGAAAGATACAAGTTTGGAGCAATTTGTATAAAATACTTAAATTATTAATTTAAATACAAAATTACATGGTTAACTTGAATTCTAAATAGTTAAAAGTGATAAATTGTAGTGATAAATACAAAAACTAAATTGTAATCTCAATTTAACTAAAATATTTCCTAAATATATTTTTATAATCGTTAAAAGTTTTCAAATAAATAGCTTAAAATAACTTACAATAAAAATACTTAAAAATAACTCTATATAAATGATTATATTATTACCTTTAAATTCAAAAAATAATGTTTGGTGTTTTAAATAATTATAATAATAGAAATTAAAACTTTAAGCAAACAAATTTTAAAAAACTAATTAACAATAACAACTTTAAATACCATTAAACCATATATTATATTCAATTTTTTTATGTGTACCTCACGGGTAGAAATCATTTAAACGATTGAGATTATGCAGTTAAAATAGATGTATATATTATCATATAATTCAAAATATATATTATATTAATTTTAACAACAACGTTATTGTTATATTTAAAAAACATATATTCGTAAATGCTTCAACTATATAGGTGTTTTTGCGCAACACGCGGGCATTTGCCTAGTATATGTATATATATATATATATATATATATATATATATATATATATATATATATAGCTAGATTGAAATATGGATTGACATCTATTGTGTGACGTGTAGATAATGCTATTCTGTGAGAATGACAAAGAAAATATGTTGTTTGATAATATGAATACGTTCAATCTTATATAATTATTATAATTATTAAGCATTTTCATTAATTAAGTCGTCTATAAGGTTATTATACAGTTTTTTAAAATTATTTTCATTCTATCAGAATGTTATCAGAATGTTTATTGAATCGTATTCTGTAAGAATTAAAATGAATAAAAAACGATGCATGAGAAAAAAATGAATTAGAATTGGTGAGAATCTATTAAAATAACAATAGTTATGTGAGATTGAACGTATTCACATTACTAAACAACATATTCTCTTAGTAAATTTCATAAAATAGCATTTATCTACACGTCCACACAATAGTTGTCCATTAACATTATATCCAAGCCATATATATATATATATATATATATATATATATATATATATATATATATATATATATAGAGAGAGAGAGAGAGAGAAAGAAAGAGAGAGAAAGTGTGTGTGTGGTTAATTATGATGTGACCACAATCCACCATAATGATAGAGAGTGGTGTTCATATTTTTATCACCTTGCTATGTCAACTAGAAATATTTTTTTGTTGCAAGTGTTATAAAAGGCTTAAAAAACCATAAGGAATAGATGTTGCACATTCCTGAGCTAATGTCATATTATATACTCGTCATGCCATCGGCGTGGAAAGCGGAGACGGAGGATCATTAGGGCCAGGAAGGGCTATGCACCCCCCCCCCTTTTTTTTCTTAGAACTCGTTATAGCCTAGTAAACTTTACTCAAATTAATCCCAAAAAAGAAATTGTTTAGGCTACCCCCTCCTCTCCGAACCAAATTCATCAACACTTCTTACCCTCACTCAGTCGCTCCATCATTCGTTGTTCGCTACACCGCGTATTGTGACAACCCGATATTTCAATTACATGTAAACGACCTAAAAAGTCAAGTATTGTAACCACGTTAGTTGTAATAAAATTAACTTCGAAAATAAAATATCCAAAAATCACAAATTAAATTACCTATTATGTTAGAAGTCATTAAACCGTGCTCGTACGTAAAAAGAACGCTCAAATCCGACTTCGTATAAGAAAGTTAGGAATTTTTCAAGTTCGGCTTAACGGCAGACGGCTAAAAACTCGAATCAGAGATCGAGCGACTTTTGACCGGAATGACCTAAACGAGAATCGAAGGTCTCAACAATGGTATTTCAGCGGTAAAAAGTCTGGCAAAAACCGACGTCAGATAAAGAAGTTATAAATTTCTAAAGAAATTTTCTTACTGCGAACTTTTAAAAGTAAATAATAAAAATAATTTCGGAATTTTCCGACGGAATCTAAACGAAAGTTTTAGAGTATGGTCTCACCTTCGCGTGGATATAAAGAACGTCGAAAACGGAGTTCATATGAAGAATATATGAATTTTTGAAGTTTATTAAATAATTAATATATAAATTTAATTCAAAATTCGGTATTATTCGAAGGGTGAGTCACCGGGTCCATCCGAGTTACGCGCCGCGTACAGGCGTACGCCCCGCATACGTGAGGCCTTGGTCTCAGTTCGTCCACATCGCCCCTATGCGAGACTACCCCGTCCCGTCCCATCCGAAGCCGAGGCAGTCGAGGACTCGGTCACGCATGACGTGCAAGTACGCCCCGCATACCGAGGTCTCTCAGCCCCCTATAAATAGAGATACGAGGGTTCCGGGAAAAACACACCATTTCTCTCATTTCTCTTACGATCTTGCCTCGTTTTCTGTGCCCGTACTACCCCGAAGCCCCGATCACTTTGCTCGAGTCCCGAAGGTCGTTTGTGCCCCCGAGATTCCCGAGAATCCCGAGGAAATCCACTTTCGCGAGCCGAAATTCTGTCCGGTTTTCATCCCGCAACCTCGGATCTTACAAGTGAGTTCATACCCCTATAATTCACACTTTTAAATGTTTTATGAGTACTTTTACATGATTTTTGGGGGAGGGGGGGGGGGTATACAAGTAAAATACTCGATTATTATCGTGTGTTATATAAACTTACACTTTACGCGTTTTATCAAAGGAATCATATGTGATTTGAAACTATCAAAGGGAAATTTTCATATGCCAAATTATACCACGACAACATTTTGTCTTTTGAAATGAGAAACGATTTATGTATTTATATAAATCAGATACTTGCTTATACTACATTTCTGTGTGTCGGTTTTGGCACTACAAAAACTACATTTTTCATAACAAATGAACATTTTCACTAAGGGTTTATTCTGCAAACGAAACACACTTTTAGGAAACTATAATAGGTATAGTTTTACGAGAATACTACGAACTTTTACATACATGGAAATACTATTCCAAGAAGCTACTTTCATATACAATAACGAACGAACGTTTTCACACGTAAATCTGTTTTATACTAAGTTTGGTGAGACATTAACTTCACGTACGTTCGAGTACACATTTCAAGTCATGTATTATATACCAGAATCCCTTGGAGGGGAGCATGGTGTTTGTGTATAGATCTATACGGGCTTGAAAACCCGCGCCCTGACTGTTAGCTACAGTCCACCATTTGGGGTGACAAACGTCAGAATATTCCAACGCCTGAAGAACGTTGTGTATAGGCATTTCTAGTCAATAGCATGGTTATAAAACTCACATGGAGTATTAAAAACACAATGATTTACGGGGTTTTTCAGACGTATTGGAAATTTCATAAGTACATACATTTACTAGAAACAAACATTTGTCTTGAAAGAAGGCTGCATTTGTACTAGTAGAAAATATAGGATTTTCTAGGAACGAACAAACAAGAACAAAAACATTTCATTTCATACAAACATTATCATTAAATACTTATGAAACTCACCAGCTTAAATGTTGATCTACTCTTTCAAAACTACTTGTATGTCCCAGGGATTCAGTAACTACAAGTAACAAACAGGTTTTGGAGAAGGGACGTTGCAGCGCCATTTTAGTTTCATATTTTGACATCATATTGTAATTGATTTTGAACATGTACACTTTTAAACAATGTAAACTTTCAATTATATATATGATGGTTGTATTGCTTTCTTTACTATGTATTCATTTGTTACGTTACCACATGAAGTCATCCACCCCCGAACGTTTCCGCCGTTCCGGTTTGGGGGTGTGACAGATTGGTATCAGAGTAATGTTTATAGTGAACTAAGTATATCGAACCTCATAAGATATACAAGCTATAAATGCTTAGGGACTCAAAGTCTCTGACAAAAGTTTTCGTACCTAAAATCCTTATTTCATATAAATAGATTATTTTAGGTTTTGAAAATCCAAAATACATGCATACAACAACACATTTTTATGATAAGAACTATACAAAAGTATTAAGACAAGTTGGACACTACGATTAGTTCTCGAGATATGTAATCAAATTTGGGACGAATATAGCCTGATCAACTATGTTTATCCGAAATTAGACTAACGTATATCGAGGAATGATCGTAGTGAGCAACAAGTTAAAACTTAACAAAATAGACACTAGTATCTAACGTACAATTTAAATACTATAGGAGTATTTGGTGCATACAATAGATTAATTAGTATTACATGTCTCAATTTTTGTTCAAATCTTATAACCCTATTCTCGTATAGTCAAATGGATGGATTTCACCCGCATGGAGACCCCTACTACCCAAACCAAGGCAACGGAGGATGGATTGAGGAGGATCCGGAAGAGGACGAAGAGCCTATCGAGTTGGATGGAGTGGACGACTCGGGTACAGACTCGGAACCAGAGATAATCAACCCTCCAGCCATTAGGAGGAACTTCCAAGGACCAACTCCCGTTTGGGGAAGTCACCTCATCCACTGGAGCCAACAACAAGGGATACGCTCTCCCTACGGTATGTGTCGAGACTTCTACGACATCATGGACGGAGGTTCAGCCGACCGAGCACTTCCGGCGATGGTAGGTAAACTGGCCAACCAGTCCTACCAATCGGGGGTTCAAGCAAACCGAATTCGAGAGGTCAACGTGGAAGTACAAGTCCACACGATCGATATCCGCCGCCTGGATATGTTGCAGAATGACATCCACCTCTGCGCCGAAGCATTCCAAGCACAAATGAATGCAGCCCTCGCAGAGTTGAGGGAACAACAAACCGCCTTCGATAGGCGTCTTATGGAGTCAAAGCAATCGGATGCAGAGTCGAGCTCCAAGCGCAACACACGTTGCAAGTAGTACTTGCGAAAACCTCAAATTTTGTTATAAGATAGGACTTCGGCTAAAGGGTTTTACTTCCTTTAAATTCTTGTAATCGGAGACCCTTTTAAGGGTCAAATTTTCGTGATCGTTGTATCATCTATCATATTAATATAATTCGCACGCTATTACTACTACGTTGAGTATCGCGTTCAATCTTTAAAATATTATGGAAAAACCATACGCTTGTTCATATATTCGGATTTACGAATAACCTTCGCTCTTCTATCTGTGAGACTCATACTATCATCCGTTGTTGAACTATAGCAATTTAGTTCATGAGACACATTCATTATTCATTTATTCTTATTCATATCCTCATCTTTTAAACATATAGTTAAAGATGCCGCCACACAGGAATCCCAGACGTAACCCTAACAACGAAACACCGATACCACCACCTCCACCTCCTCAATTTGATGTTGTCATGTTCCAGGCAGCAGTCACTGCAGCTGTGGCAGCTGCCATGTCACAGATCAATACCCCTGTTACTACGGGTTCAGGAATTGGCATACATCCTTCCAACCATGGCGATAGTCATGGACAACCCTGGGAGTGCACCTATAAAGACTTTATGAATGCTAAGCCTCGGATGTTTAATGGAACGGGTGGTGTGATGGTTTTAAGGCAGTGGATTGAAAGAACGGAATCAGTATTTGAAATCTGCTCCTGCCCCGAGCACAACAAAGTCAAGTTTGAAAGCTACACGTTTACTGATAGGGCTTTAACTTGGTGGAATGGCCACGTTAAGGTACTTACCCTGATAGTGGCAAACTCAATAAGCTGGGAGAGCTTGAAAATCATGTTGATGAGGGAGTATTGTCCACGAGGAGAGATTCAAAAACTCGAGCATGAACTCTGGACTCTGGGAATGATTGGTACCGATATAGCAACTTATACCAACAGATCCTGCGAACTGGCAATCCTTTGCCCATATATGATTGCTCCCGAGAGCAAGAAAAAATAGAGCGATACATTTGGGGACTGTCGCCCCAAATTCAGTCAAGCGTGTTAGCTTCAAAACTTGACACATTTGAAAGTGCCAAGGAGCTGACACAATCGCTTATTGATTTCGGAAATCATCAAAACTCAACAACTTTTGCACCAGAACCACACAAGGGAAACAACAATAACAACAACAAGAAGAAGAGAGGGTGGAATAAAGGGAAGGGTGGGGCTTCCCAAGAATCCTCGAAGAAACAACAACTAGTTGCCGTAAACGCTGCGATGGTACCTACTACCGTTCCTACAAATCCCTACCCAACAAAGCCTTATGTGGGCAACCTCCCAAAGTGCACCAAGTGCAATTACCACCACCACGGACCGTGTCGAGAAATGCAGTGCTCCAACTGCAACAGAAAGGGACACACTATCCGTTTCTGCAAGCGCCCCGCAAAACCGATCACTCAAGTTCCCGGTGCTGGTGTAGGCTAAGCATGTTACGGTTGTGGCGAGATGGGCCGCTACAAAAGAAACTGCCCAAAGGCAGCAAATACCGGCAGAGTAGGACGAGTATTAGCTATTGGTCACGAGGAAGCCGTAGCTGATCCTACAGTAGTTGCTGGTACGTTTCTTCTCGATAATTCATATGCATGCATCCTATTCGATAGCGGAGCAGAGAGAAGCTTTGTGAGCCAAAACTTTATTCATTTACTTAAACGTAACCCTAGCATGTTAGAAAAATCATTCACTATAGAAATGGAAAATGGGAAAATGGAAAACACTAATTGCATATACATGGGTTGTACATTAACTTTAGACGATCACTCTTTCCTAATCAACCTTATGCCAATCCAAATAAAAAGTTTCAACGTTATAGTTGGCATGGATTGGTTAAGTCCTCTTCACGCCGACATCATGTGCTTTGAAAAAGCCGTTCGTCTAAATCTCCCTAACCATGAAACATTAATGATCTACGGCGACAAATCAAGTACAAACCTTCGCATCATTTCATGCATCCAAGCTCAAAAGTGTTTGCGTAAGGATTATCAGGCATTTCTTGCACACATCATCGATATGAGTCGGGAGGTAAAAGATATAAACATCATCCCAGAGGTACGGGATTTCCCCGATATCTTCCCAGAAGAACTACCGAGATTACCACCACAACACCAAGTCGAGTTCAGAATCGACTTAATTTCAAGGGCTACCCCTGTAGCAAAAATGCCTTATCGTCTGGCACCAGCAGAGATGCATGAACTTTTCAGTCAGCTTAACAAACTTCACCAAAAAGGATTCATCAGACCAAGTTTCTCACCTTGGGGAGCACCGGTCTTGTTTGTAAAGAAGAAAGACAGATCGTTCCGGATGTGCATCGACTACCGAGAGCTGAACAAACTCACTATCAAGAATCGTTACCCTCTACCCCGCATTGACGACCTATTTGATCAACTTCAAGGAGCGAGCTACTTCTCAAAGATAGATCTACGATCCGGATATCACCAATTACGAGTGCTAGAGGAAGACGTTCCCAAGACAGCCTTCCGAACCCGTTATGGACACTACGAATTTGTAGTGATGCCGTTCGGGTTAACCAACGCACCAGCAGTATTCATGGACCTAATGAATAGAGTGTGCAATCCTTACTTGGATCAATTCGTCATCGTATTCATCGATGATATACTTATCTACTCCCGAAGTAAGGAAGAGCACAGTCAATACCTACGGAGGGTCTTAGAAACACTACGATCAGAGAAACTCTATGCGAAGTTCTCTAAATGTGAATTTTGGATTCGAAGAGTCGAATTTTTGGGCGACGTGATTAGCGAAAAAGGGATACACGTGGACCCCTCCAAAATTAAGGCCATTGAGAACTGGTCGGCACCAAAGACACCTATAGAGATTCGTCAATTTCTAGGTCTAGCTGGCTACTATCGCCGATTCATAAAGAACTTCTCTAGCATCGCGAAACCTCTTACTACATTAACCCAGAAAGGCGTGGCTTTTGACTGGGAAGCAAAACAAGAGAAGGCGTTCCAAACTCTGAAACAAGCCTTATGCACCGCACCAATACTATTCTTCCCCGAAGGGATAGAAGATTTTGTAGTGTATTGCGATGCATCGAATCAAGGGCTCGGTTGTGTTCTTATGCAACGAGGGAAGGTTATTGCTTATGCCTCCCGTCAGCTTAAGACACACGAAATAAACTATACGACACACGATCTCGAGTTAGGAACAGTGGTATTTGCTTTAAAGATCTGGATACACTACTTGTACGGAACGAAAAGTACTATTTACACCGACCACAAGAGCTTTCAACACATTTTCGATCAGAAAGAGCTCAACATGCGACAACGATGATGGGTCGAGTTACTCAATGATTATGAATGCGAGATTCGTTATCATCCGGGAAAGGCCAATGTAGTAGCTGACGCCCTCAGTCAAAAAGAATACACTGGTCGGAAAGTCAAATCTCTGAATATGACCATCCATTCCCACTTATC
The DNA here is from genome assembly GCF_052625555.1 of Lactuca saligna. Lineage (NCBI taxonomy): Eukaryota > Viridiplantae > Streptophyta > Magnoliopsida > Asterales > Asteraceae > Lactuca > Lactuca saligna. Next base: position 154,395,617 of record NC_136422.1, read on the forward strand.
CACAGAAATTAAAGAGGCTCAACTGGAAGCTTTACAACCCGAACATGTGACGGGTGAATCCCTGAGAGGAATGGAAAAGAATCTAGAAATCAAGGGTGGCGGAGCCTATTATCTCATGGACCGTATCTGGACACCAAGACATGGTGGTTTCAGGGATGTGGTCATGACTGAAGTGCACAACACGAGGTATTCCGTTCATCCAGGTTCAGATAAAATGTATTTGGATCTTAAGAAACTGTACTGGTGGCCTAACATGAAAGCAGAGATTGCTACCTTTGTAAGTAAATGTCTTACTTGCGCTAAGGTTAAGGTCGAGTACCAGAAACCTTCAGGATTACTACAACAACCAGAGATACCGGAATGGAAATGGGAACGGATCACTATGGATTTCATAACCAAGTTGCCCAAGACAACGGGTGGACTTGATACCATATGGGTCATCGTCGACCGATTAACCAAATCCGTGCATTTTCTACCAATCAAGGAGACCGACAAGATGGAAAGGCTTACAAGAACTTACATAAGGGAAATAGTACGATTACATGGGGTTCCGATGTCCATTATCTCGGATAGAGATAGTAGATTTACATCAAGGTTCTGGCAGTTACAACAAAGTTCCCTAGGGACTAGATTAGACATGAGTACAACCTACCATCCACAAACAGACGGGAAAAGTGAGAGAACGATACAAACTTTGGAAGATATGCTGAGAGCCTGTGTGATTGAATTTGGAAAGGCATGGGATATCCATTTACCTCTTGTCGAATTTTCATACAACAATAGTTATCATACGAGCATAAAGGCTGCTCCATTCGAAGCCCTCTATGGCCGCAAGTGCAGATCCCCTCTGTGCTGGACCGAAGTTGGCGACACACAACTAGCTAAAGGAAGAGATACTAAAAGCACTCTCACCGATCCGGAAATCATACGAGAAACGACAGAGAAGATCGTTCAGATTCGTGAATGGTTGAAAGCATCTAGAGACCGTCAAAAAAGCTAAGCTGACCAACGGAGAAAACCTTTGGAATTCCAAGTAGGAGACCGTGTTCTATTGAAAGTCTCGCCATGGAAAGGCTTAATACGCTTTGGAAAGCGTGGAAAGCTAAATCCAAGGTACATAGGTCCTTTCGAGATTCTCGCTAGAATCGGCCCTGTAGCTTACAAACTTAATTTACGACGTGAACTTAGTAACATACACCCAACCTTCCATGTATCGAATTTGAAAAAGTGTCTGTCCGATGAGACTCTTGTTATCCTACTCGACGAGATCGAGATCAACGAGAGCCTCAACTTCATGGAAGAACCGGTAGAAATCATGGACCGAGAGGTCAAACAAACGAAACAAAGTCGCATACCCATCGTGAAAGTCCGCTGGAACGCCAAGCGAGGACCTGAATTCACATGGGAACGCGAAGATCAGATGAAACAAAAGTACCCGCATCTTTTTCTCTGATTCACTTGTATCTTTCTTGCTTTAAATTTCGGGACGAAATTCCCTCTAACGGGGGGATGATGTGACAACCCGATATTTCAACTACATATAAACGACCTAAAAAGTCAAGTATTGTAACCACGTTAGTTGTAATAAAATTAACTTCGAAAATAAAATATCCAAAAATCACAAATTAAATTACCTATTATGTTAGAAGTCATTAAACCGTGCTCGTACGTAAAAAGAACGCTCAAATCCGACTTCGTATAAGAAAGTTAGGAATTTTTCAAGTTCGGCTTAACGGCAGACGGCTAAAAACTCGAATCAGAGATCGAGCGACTTTTGACCGGAATGACCTAAACGAGAATCGAAGGTCTCAACAATGGTATTTCAGCGGTAAAAAGTCTGGCAAAAACCGACGTCAGATAAAGAAGTTATAAATTTCTAAAGAAATTTTCTTACTGCGAACTTTTAAAAGTAAATAATAAAAATAATTTCGGAATTTTCCGACGGAATCTAAACGAAAGTTTTAGAGTATGGTCTCACCTTCGCGTGGATATAAAGAACGTCGAAAACGGAGTTCATATGAAGAATATATGAATTTTTGAAGTTTATTAAATAATTAATATATAAATTTAATTCAAAATTCGGTATTATTCGAAGGGTGAGTCACCGGGTCCATCCGAGTTACGCGCCGCGTACAGGCGTACGCCCCGCATACGTGAGGCCTTGGTCTCAGTTCGTCCACATCGCCCCTATGCGAGACTACCCCGTCCCGTCCCATCCGAAGCCGAGGCAGTCGAGGACTCGGTCACGCAAGACGCGCGAGTACGTCCCGCGTAAGCTCGTACGCCCCGCGTACCGAGGTCTCTCAGCCCCCTATAAATAGAGATACGAGGGTTCCGGGAAAAACACACCATTTCTCTCATTTCTCTTACGATCTTGCCTTGTTTTCCGTGCCCATACTACCCCGAAGCCCCGATCACTTTGCTCGAGTCTCGAAGGTCGTTTGTGCCCCCGAGATTCCCGAGAATCCCGAGGAAATCCACTTTCGCGAGCCGAAATTCTGTCCGGTTTTCATCCCGCAACCTCGGATCTTACAAGTGAGTTCATACCCCTATAATTAACACTTTTAAATGTTTTATGAGTACTTTTACATGCTTTTAGGGGGGGGGGGGGGATACAAGTAAAATACTCGATTATTATTGTGTGTTATATAAACTTACACTTTACGCGTTTTATCAAAGGAATCATATGTGATTTGAAACGATCAAAGGGAAACTTTCATATGCAAATTATACCACGACAACATTTTATCTTTTGAAATGAGAAACGATTTATGTATTTATATAAATCAGATACTTGCTTATACTACATTTCTGTGTGTCGGTTTTGGCACTACAAAAACTACATTTTTCATAACAAATGAACATTTTCACTAAGGGTTTATTCTGCAAACGAAACACACTTTTAGGAAACTATAATAGGTATAGTTTTACGAGAATACTACGAACTTTTACATACATGGAAATACTATTTCAAGAAGCTACTTTCATATACAATAACGAACGAACGTTTTCACACGTAAGTCTGTTTTATACTAAGTTTTGTGAGACATTAACTTCACGTACGTTCGAGTACACATTTCAAGTCATGTATTATATACCAGAATCCCTTGGAGGGGGAGCATGGTGTTTGTGTATAGATCTATACGGGCTTGACAACCTGCGCCCTGACTGTTAGCTATAGTCCACCATTTGGGGTGACAAACGTCAGAATATTCCAACGCCTGAAGAACGTTGTGTATAGGCATTTCTATTCAATAGCATGGTTATAAAACTCACATGGAGTATTAAAAACACAATGATTTACGGGGTTTTTCAGACGTATTGGAAATTTCATAAGTACATACATTTACTAGAAACAAACATTTGTCTTGAAAGAAGGTTGTATTTATACTAGTAGAACATATAGGATTTTCTAGGAACGAACAAACAAGAACAAAAACATCTCATTTCATACAAACATTGTCATTAAATACTTATGAAACTCATCAGCTTAAATGTTGATCTACTCTTTCAAAACTACTTGTATGTCCTAGGGATTCAGTAATTACTGGTAACAAACAGGTTTTGGAGAAGGGACGCTGCGGCGCCATTTTAATTTCATATTTTGACATCATATTGTAATTGATTTTGAACATGTACACTTTTAAACAATGTAAACTTTCAATTATATATATGATGGTTGTATTGCTTTCTTTACTATGTATTCATTTGTTACATTACCAGATGAAGTCATCCACCCCCGAACGTTTCCGCCGTTCCGGTTTGGGGGTGTGACACGTATCCACCTCGGCACCTCCCAATTGGCTATCTTCAATGAACGCTGACAACTCCACCTCTCTCCTTTGCACTAGAATCGATCAGGTATGTTCAGTGTTCTTTCAATTTCTCTTTTCCCTCTTCTGCATCGAACCATCATCCCCATTCCCTCAGCCTCTCTAATTAAGTTTAACTGATTTATATCTTCAACTACTGATAATGAATGTCTTGTTGGATTAGTGTCTAAGTCCATAACTGTTTTGGTATGTACTTGACCCGATTATGAGCATGGTCCTTTTGGGTTGCCTTCACCATAGCAATATGTAGGATGATTTAAGGAGAGAAAGGTTTAAATATGATTTATTAATATATTATGAGAATAATATATTAAAGGAGAAATCATATTGTTTAATTAATATTGGTCAAGAATTAATTAAGAATTAATTTTGTGGTTAAAAGAGATTAATTAAACTAAGGGGACTGAAGTTGTAATTATAAGATAATTATAATTGGGCTATGGATCACCTAATAATATATAGGTTGAACGAATTCTATGGGAAGCTCATTAGAAATCGTCCAAGGGATATGTTTAAGGAATCCATGGGCTGCTTAGGGCCTAAGCAGTCAAATTAGGGTTTCCTAGTTGTAAACCCTAATAGCCTACATGTATAAAAGGGACCCTTAAGCCCCAAAAATGTGGACAACACTTCCATTAGGGTTTCCAGCCGTTTTTGGTGCCTCCTTTTCTTCTCCTCTTCATCCAAGTTGCATATGGTGTTTGTGACTCCATTAGAGGTACTACACTTGTGGTACTTGCTTTCAAGAGCTAAGGAAATTCAAGGAACTAGTTGTTATTGCTATATAACAACAAAAGGTATGTATTCTAGCTTTATATATGAATTTCGAAAATTAAAGTAGCATGCCAGGTTTCTTTTTGTGTTCATAAAGTTGTATAACTAATAGTGAAAACATAGATCCAATACTAGGGTTGCATGCACACATAGGATTGTTTGTATAAGACCCATCAGTGGTATCAGAGCCATTGGTTTTTGTTTTCAATTAGCTTTTATTCAATTTTATGAACTTGACATATTAGGGTTTATGGCTAATGAACCCTAAAGGCTAGGTAATTTTCGCAATTAGGGTTGCAAAACCCTTGATGGCGATTTTTGCTAGGGTTTCCCAAATCCTTTCCTTAGCCTCCAAGATTTTGAAATCTAGGGTTATCCAACCCTTGGATTTCGAAATTACCTCCTTCCACAAGGTTAGATCCTAAATTTTAGGGATTTGGATAATCCCATATCTTGTAATTATCTTTTAATTGTAAAATATGGTAATTAAAGATCTTGAATTATCCCATCCCTTATTTTCGAGATTTAGAGAGGGATTCAAGGGATTAGGATATCTTAGATGTATAATTGGTAATTATCCTCATGATCTAGATAATCCCTTGTGATTTAATAATTTAAATTAATTGTTTAATTTATGGTAATTATTAAATCAAGAGTTTTAATATTTAAAATTTTAATTTAAATGTCTTAAATTCAAAAAAAATTTAAGTGAGATTAAAACCTAATTGTTTTGAAGAGTTTCAAAACTTGCCCTCAAGTTTTGGAATTTAAATTGTTGATTAAAAGTTAATTTTGAAAGTCTAAAATCCAAAACCCTGATTTTGAAAAGTTCAAATTAAACCCTTATGGTTTTATTAAATTAATTAAGTGTATAATTAAAAGAGATTTAATAAATCCATAATGATTTTGGTTAATTAAAAGTATAATTTAAACCACCTGGTATTTTAAAAGTGTAAAATACACCCTTATACTATATATAACATTAAAAGTTTAATATTATATATGTATAACTAAAAAGTCAGTCTTACCGTTAGTAGGCCTCATTCACGAAGCTAGTCTATAAAGGGTGTTTAAGGAAATTGCCTATAAAATGGCGATTGAATGGGTATCCACTCTTACCCACCGCACTCTTGACTAGTGGAGGGTCGTTAGCCGAACGGGTAGGATAGGACAGAAACCTTCCATTATAAGTATAATGAAGTACAAAGTAACTAAATGCTTTTTCAAATTCCCAAATCATAGTTACTTTAGGCAAAATGTGAAATTGTATGCTAACCCATGGAATTACACTTCGTACCCTTGTCAAACGTTAGTGGAGCGTGTGTGGTTAACCGGCACACTAATTTGGGGATGACATTGGTAGCGAAGGGTGACTCGATGTTTGTCATAGATCAATGGAGCGTGTGTGGCTAACCGGCACATTGATTAGGTGATAGTAACATTGGGTGCACCACGTGATTCGTATGATTATTTACACCTTGTTTGTGATCCTCGGCATCCCAGTCACGAATAGTAGGGCATAATCGAGATTAAACATGCCATTGAATAGTTCAATGAGTCTCAAAAGATCTAGGAGTTTCAATTCATTTAAAACTTAAACTTCTTTTTCGTTTTTCATGGTGGAAATTGGTAAATCGTCATTTACCTACCTTCAAATATTCTGCAACTAGATTACGGCATCCCTCTTCTAGGTTGTAGAGTATTGTGTTGGATCCTAGCTTGATGTTTCATTTGGGTGTTACATCAAGAATTCTAATCAACATAACTTGAATTTTCTCCCGTTTTGTAGATGTCTGAATCTTACAATGGTCTTCCCAAATCCTTTGGAACAAGCTTTCCAAATGAAGATGACGTTCTGAGATACGATCAAGGAAATGAGAGTCATGCTTCACTTCCTCCACCTCCTCCAATTATTCTCCCTGACCCAAAAGTTCAAAGGCTTGAAAAGTTCAAGCTCACTCAAGCCCTTTTGGCAAGTAAACACGAAGATGGGAAACCTGTGTGTGCGCACGTCTTAGAGATGAAGTCATACATTGATAGGTTAAACATGTTGGGTGTCGAGATTTCAAGTGAGTTGGCTGTTGACTGGGTTCTTCAGTCATTTCCTGAATCATATAGTGAGTTCGTTAGAGAGTACTATATGATGGACCATGACGTGACCCTAATTGATCTCACCTATTTGCTTATAGCTGCTGAATCAGCAATGATTTGGCGTGCTGGTCAAGCAAATTTGTCTAGTGAATCAAACTCCCAAACTTCAATGGACACTGGCAACATTGGAAGTCCAGAAAGAACTAAGTCTGTGATTGTCCGATGTGTTGTGCCAAAGGAGTCCATTTGCTTTTATTGCCAAGAGAAGGGGCATTGGAGACGAAGCTGCCCTAACTACCTGAAAGATCTAAGAGATGGGAGAGTCAGGACGTATGGCTCTACTTCAGGTAAAATCCATTATCTAACTCTTTTGAGTTCCTATTCTAGATTCTTAATACATGATGTGATAAGATTACATTTTGATGTTTTGTAGGATCGAAGAAAAGAGAGGAAGCTTGAGAAAAGAAGTGAGCTGAATCTGATCATGAAGAAATGGATTTCGATCGCATTACTTGAAGAATGGATTCTTGAGCTACAACTTGGAGTTAGAATAGATTGTTAAGAAATATGTAATAACATAGTTTTTCAATTGAATTACATTGTAAGGATAAATTTTTCCCGCAATAAAATGAATTTTGATTTTATCTTATTTATTTATCCTTGCGATGGCATGTATGAAAAATTGATGTTTGAATGTTTCTATTATTAGCAATAATGGATTTGATTCTTAATTATGTTATTTGTGCAAATGTCAAAAGTTTACCAAATAGGGAGGGTTTCTCATCGCCCAAGTTTTAATTGGACAGAAACTTGGAATCATGCAATGTGTATTGTATGATGAATGAAAAAACCTTCACATTTGGGAAACTTAGACTAATTCTTTGGCAAAGTGTCAATTGAAGGACAAGGAGATCAAGTACACAAGGTTGTGTGTTGATCAAGTCCACCACAAGAGTGACAAAGACATTCGTCATGATTTACTAAAGCTTAGTAAATATGATTATAGTTATAAGATTAAGTATAATTCTAAGTTGACTGAAAAAGTTTCAATGAATAGTAGAACGAATAAAGAAGAATCAAGTAGGCAGAAAGATAAAAGTTTCTCTATTCTAAGAAGAACAGAGAGTACCTTTTTTTTATGATGAAGTCTTAATGATTAAGAACCATATCTCAATTGATCCTCTAAGTGAGTCTTAGTGCATTTGCATGTCTAAGAAGAGGTATCAAGTATTGTAGAAATGAATATATCAATAAGTTAATCATACTTCGTTCCAATATCAAGTCTTAGAGTCAAGATTGTGACATTGAGTGAAAAGTCTTAAGTAGGTTTATAACACTCATCAAATGTGGAATTTGGAAAAGTTTTCTTATTCTTGCACATTTGAAATTGGTAAGTTGTGCTGTCTTGGATAAGACAAAGACCAACTAGGACCAATTGTGTGAAGTGTTTTGTCTTGATAAATGCTTCACTAACTCTTGAATATTTGTTTGTCAAGAAATGTTTCTTGAAAAGAGAATCTTATATGTCAAGAAGTCAGTGGGAGTCTTAATGGTCTTGAAAAGTTTCAAGAACAAATCAAGAATAAACCTTATCGATCATCACTAGCACACGACTTGAGGTTTACAACCTATCGTGCTGACATTGTTTTGTTTCTGTGCCATTCCAATTGAGTTAATTGTGTATATGAGTTCTATGAGTTCTCATTTGAATACACACTAAAGCCTTAGTCGATGGAAAGTAAATTGATATGTAAGGACAAGTTACTAAACTACTTGGAAGGCATGGTGGGCACTCGTGTTACCATAGGGCAAGAAATCAAGATTAAGAAAGTTCAGTCCATATGAGTTTGGATTTGTCACAAACCTTGGTTTTGGCAAATTCACATGGATAGGAACTCATACACCATAAAATCTAAGTGTCATAAGATTCCCTCCTTCATGAAAATGACTGTGAGGAAATGCTTTCACTAAGAGAGATTTTAAGAAGATAACAATTGTGAAAATTGTATTCTTAAATTCGATTATGGTTACGGCATCCCTTTCCATAGTTCGAATTGTGAGATTTGGCAATTAGTTTCAACATTTGGAACTTAGTAACATAAGTTATGAATTGTTTAAACACACATATGAGCTATCTAAGGCAAAGGTGTATAAGGTTAAGAAGCTTAGATAAAGGCTTATCGAAGCATCTGGTATTAGAAATATGAATTTCAGAAATTCAATAGGCATTGTTTTCTGGAAGTTCATTTGTTTTCTGAATACATGTCAAAGCTAGTGGGAGCATAAATGTTATGCTTATATGATAATCATCATGATAGTGGGAGCATAAGTGTTATGCTTGTATGATTGTTATGGCGGGTATTGCAAGTTAGCAATATTAATTATAGAAAAACAAAGATTCCATTTACAAAGTTGCATGGGTTGAAAAGTTGTTTTGCTATAATTAAGGGAGAGAATATTATACTCCGTTTCAAAATCTAAAGCTTAGCTTAAGAAATTTTAATATTTTCAGTCAAAGGATACATTGTGTGTTCTTAAAATTCGATTATGATTACGGCATCTCTCTTCATAGTTCGAATTGTGAGAACATGACACATAAAATATTATGGCAAAAGATTGGTAAAGTATCATATCTTTATGTAAGACATTATGCATCGTGTCCCATACGCTTCGGGTATAGGATTGATTGTAAATGCTATAGTATTTTACCATTCTAAAATTTTCCAAATGTCTAGCGCATCAAGAGGGAAAAAGGAATAGAATTGGTTTTGACTGAAAGAATTTAACAACTATCAAAGGACGATCCAAAGTTCGCTGAGGATTGATCGCTTGTAAGTAGTTGGAAGTATGGTATTGGATGGACCATATCGACATTATTATGAATAGATAAGATTCTATTAAGAATGAGTTGTCATATGGCAAATGTGGAAATGTTTCCATATTGGGAGCTGGATATTGAGAGTCTATGCCTAGATTAGAAACTTTTATGCAAGAAGGATGTTCAAAGGAATGTACTTTGAATGTGAGACTTCACATCTATGGAATTGTCTTGTAACAATTTCTAAGAAAGTGCTTTGTAATTTCATTAGCTACGTCTTGGTGACTTTTGTGCTATGATTTTGCAAAGGGATCGTTGCATAAAATGTTAGAATCTAGCATATTCTAGTAGTGGCAAGAACCTTGTGTTCTTACACTAATAATTAGGATTAAGGAATTGTGAAATGAGCATCATTGGAAAAGTTTTCAGGTGATCTATTTCACAAAGCATGGACCATAGGAAACAAAGTGTGCATGTTTAGAGCATGGGACAATTCTTGGTATAATTCAAGTAATGAGCTGATTATCCGAAACATTAAATGATAAATAATGAGTAATCAATATGGTGGATAAATAGAAGGGTTTTATTTACTCTCACAAGTTTGGGGCCATATAGGATTAAGTATTATTGTCATGTTTCAATTTGCATGTTTTGACTTCCAGAATAACTAGGTTATTCAAATATCCACAGTTGGTCATACGTTGGGAGTAGGTATGAATAAAGACTGTCATGAATCTGTCTGTAGATTGTCTGAAGTGTTTAGACATGGCACAAGTTTGCTGCAGAGTTCGTGAGTGCTTTGATAAGATTAAAGTATTGGATTAAACCCACGCTCACTTGGATCACTTCATGGTTTTATCACGAGTGATTAGTTAGACGATAATATTGTATATTCTTGAAACCGAGACATGTGAGTTGTTATTTGTTGGTCGGTTGCACATTGATAATAAGTAAACGCACCAGTAACTTGGTGTTATAAAACTTATTGTTGTGTGTGATTCGATCAGTAAATGCAAGCGAGCATTTGAGTCGAAGTTTATCCATTCCTTTTACCCAAAGTGGGATAAAAGCGATATATGTGGGCCTCTCGATGATTTAGTGATGACACCTAAGCGCTTGGCCAAGCCGGGACTAAGTTGATGTGTTCAATTGTAGTCTGTTATCAGTCGTCATGAATCGGAAGTCGGGAAACAGTATAGGGAGAATGATTGAAATTCATGTCTTTTGTCTATACGATATCTTGAGAATGGAGGAATATATAATCCCTTATCTAGAGGACACGCTATCTGATAAGATCAGAGTTGACAGCGGCTTTTGAAAGCTATGATTGCTGATCAGGTTCTGAAGTCATACGGAAAATAGTTATTAGACTTATCCAAGTGGGAGACTGTTGGATTAGTGTCTAAGTCCATAACTGTTTTGGTATGTACTTGACCCGATTATGAGCATGGTCCTTTTGGGTTGCCTTCACCATAGCAATATGTAGGATGATTTAAGGAGAGAAAGGTTTAAATATGATTTATTAATATATTATGAGAATAATATATTAAAGGAGAAATCATATTGTTTAATTAATATTGGTCAAGAATTAATTAAGAATTAATTTTGTGGTTAAAAGAGATTAATTAAACTAAGGGGACTGAAGTTGTAATTATAAGATAATTATAATTGGGCTATGGATCACCTAATAATATATAGGTTGAACGAATTCTATGGGAAGCTCATTAGAAATCGTCCAAGGGATATGTTTAAGGAGTCCATGGGCTGCTTAGGGCCTAAGCAGTCAAATTAGGGTTTCCTAGTTGTAAACCCTAATAGCCTACATGTATAAAAGGGACCCTTAAGCCCCAAAAACGTGGACAACACTTCCATTAGGGTTTCCAGCCGTTTTTGGTGCCTCCTTTTCTTTTCCTCTTCATCCAAGTTGCATATGGTGTTTGTGACTCCATTAGAGGTACTACACTTGTGGTACTTGCTTTCAAGAGCTAAGGAAATTCAAGGAACTAGTTGTTATTGCTATATAACAACAAAAGGTATGTATTCTAGCTTTATATATGAATTTCGAAAATTAAAGTAGCATGCCAGGTTTCTTTTTGTGTTCATAAAGTTGTATAACTAATAGTGAAAACATAGATCCAATACTAGGGTTGCATGCACACATAGGATTGTTTGTATAAGACCCATCATGTCTGATTATGCTTGCTATATTCAATTACTTGCTTTAAGTAACTGATACGTTTGTTCTTCGACTAACATTGTTAGTTAAATTGTAACATCCATAAATTTTATGCTAAAGTTAAACTTTTCAATCATAAATAAAAACCAAATAGCATTGTTTACAAAAATGTTTTCAAATCATTATCCATCAAAGTTTCCCAACATCATAACATAAGGATAAAGAGCGGTACGGTCACGCCTTCGCCTTGCCATGATCTCCTGAAGCACCTGAAACAATAAAGTGAAAATTGTAAGCCTGAGGGCTTAGTGAGCTACCCCCAAAATACCAATACCATACAGACAATACCATATCAGTAATAATCAAGCAATCAACATGCATACTGGGCCATCGGCCTGACTGGACCGCCATAAAGGGCCTACAGTCTATCTGGATCTATCCCGAGCTTTCGGCATGACTGGTCTGCCACGTGGGCCTACAGTCTCCCCGGACCGCTCACAGGGTATGTTGGCCTTCAGCAAAAACCAGGACCGCCTCAACCCACCCCACAAGCAAATAACCATGTGCGCATAACTATCATATACTGGCATATACGAACATCAAACATATCTATCTCACTGATCATAAATCATAGAATTCTCTCATGACTAGAGCACCGACCTAGCAGGTCACTAACATACAAATCCCTACGAATCATAAGTGCATAGCATATTGTTTACCTTGATTCCGATCTAACAGATTATAATAACATATATCATACCATAATAATAACAACTAAAGGTTCGGCCTTGGTGCTATAGACCCTATCGATATAGTGATGATAACTCACCTCGCAAATGTCGACTAGGAAGGTAAACTCTAACTCTCGGATCACTTGACACAGGCTCCACCACCTATAGCACAATATACTCGTAAGTCCTTAACCTTATAAGGTACTCCATAACCCACTAGTCAACCCCTGATCAAATTCAAAGTCCTCAGTCAAAGTCAACAGTCCATATTGACCTCGACTCGTTGAGTACCCTTGGCTACTAGTCGAGCTCCTTGAAGCGTATTCCAACTCGCCGGGTCATCGGGGTGACTGGTCGAGTTCCTTCGATTCTCGATCAAACTTTAAGGCTACCCGCCGAGTTTCCTCCTTGCAACTCGACGGATACACATGCCTACATATCCTGGAGAAAACTCATCCGACTCGCCGAGTTGTTCTTCAACTCGTCGAGTCTATAGTAATCATCATCGGACTCGCCGAGTTGTTTATCCAACTTGTCGAGTTCACGGCTATCTTCATGTGACTCGCTGAGTCAACCTTGCGACTCGCCAAGTCCATTCAATCCTTTTTCCATACAGACTTGTTTTGAGCCATGCAACGGCTCCAACTCATAGATCCAAGCTTCTATGGCATGCTTATCACGTAAAGTTGCAAACTTTACGTGCATGCATGGCTATAAAGGCTCTAGATGCCTATTTTAATTTCTTAATGGAGCTTTATGCTCAAGAGGGACCTCAATCATGACCAAAACTGTAACTTTATGCTTCTAGTATCCAAGGAGGGTTCAAATCTGAAGTTACAACCTCAGATCTAGCCTATAGCTCATCTTACCAACTTAATTTTCCACAAAAACCCTAAAACTCAACCAATATAAGAGATTTACAAGAAAATGGCGATTTGGGTACCTCTAAAAGATGATAACTGAGATAAGTGTTGATTCCCACACTCTACTTGCTCCAATCTCCTTCTCCTCCAAGCCTTCTCTCTCCAAAGATCCACTTTCAAGCTTCAAACACACAATGGGCACACACATACACACACACGTATTAGGGCTCTCAAGTACTCTCTAGAACTGTAAAGAGGCCCAAGGGAGGCTAAGGTTCCTTTAAATAGGGTGCAAAACCCCGGGAGTTAGGGTTTCATTTGCCAGCTCCTACTCGTCGAGTAGGTCACTTAACTCGCTATCCTACCCCGCTGCTACTCGACAAGTAGGGCAACCAAATTGTCGAGTAGGGCCTAACCCAAGAGATTTTTATTTAAAACAATACCTGAGAATCAGGGCGTTACATAAATTGTTGGTTCAGTTTTAACCCATTAGCATGAAAATCCTAATCAAGCAAGATGCAATATTTAAACCTGTATGCAAAAACTTTAAATCCACTTGTATAGTATGAGCAACTAGAAAGAGAAAAGAATAGAAAAGAAAGAATAGAAAATGGAGAAGAAATTATAGCTAGAAAGAGAAAAGTAAAGAAAGAATAGAGAACATAAAAGAAAGTGTGATTACAAGTGTGAGAGGAAATTGGCAGAAAAAGGAAAGGAAGTACGATTTAGGAATGGAGGTTTCACATGAAGAGAAAAAAGGGTTAAAACATAATCTTGGCTTCATATTGATCGGTCTTACTATTCCCCCCCCTTTTTTTTTTTTTTGACCAAATACACTCCTTTTTTATTTCCTTCCCACTAAACAAATTGATAAAGTTTTTGAGTTGACAAAAATGTTATTATTCTGATAAAAATAAAAGAATTAAAATATGGAACTATGGAAGTTTAGATGATTTTGTTGTCTGTTGGTTTAAATAGAAAGAGAAATTATTAAAAACAATGATTATTGGAAGTTTGTAATTCTTCTTCTTGGTGTTTTTGTTGTTTGTTTGCTAAAAAAATTATACTTTCGGCCCCCAAATTAATTGTTCAGGCTTCGCCCCTGATGAAAAGCTTTCAGGTCAATAAATAAGGCCACTACAAACCACCACTTGTGGTGTCTGTACTACCACACTGGAGAAGAGAAAGAAGAAAGAAGGTGCAAAAAAGAAAGAAAAAAATTGATTGATAGTCATCCATGTGGTGACCATAATTCAGAACGTCATAACCACCATGACACACACCGGATGGTGTGCAAAGTCATAGTGCACTGTCGCTGTGACCACGAACTCCTTTGTGAAAAGCATAGAGGAAGGCTTGAAAATTAAAAACAAACATTTGAGAGATTTTCTTTTCCTATCCAAATTTAAATCCAATCACCAATCAATTGAGCTAAGAGCATGCGCAATGCATTGAACTCTATAGATTTTAACGGAGTGCCACATCATTATTCAATTTTTCATACAATTCTATTCATTTTTATCCCACAATGCATTAAACTCTACAAGTTCAATGGAACATATTAAAAAAATATTTATTTAAAGATTTTTTTTCCCATTGAAAAATTCAATGATCATTGAAGTCCAAATCCATTAAATATCAGGTGACATTTCATAATGATAAAATTTTATCTATTGAATGACAAATAAACGTTACATCTACTTTTTCATTAACTTTTCCATTAGCAATGCTCTAATAGGATAAACATTGATTTTGTACCAAAAGTAAATTTTAACCTTTACGGTTACAACAAAGACGAAGGACTTCGGTGTACCAATGTAATGTATCATTCGAGTGTCAACATCTCCAATTGGACCACAACAACACCCACAATCTTCCGTCCTTACACGTGGATTCATACGTGTCGCTCCTCTTCTCTCTCTATAAAACCTTCTTTGCTGCACTACTGATGGCCGATTAACAAAACCCCCTGTCAAAACACACAAACGAGTACACACATTCCTCGATACAACCACTACATATATGATGACATTCATAGCTATACTTTTTTACCCCTAAAATTTCATTGAACTGCGTTAATCTCTCATTTCCGATCATCTTTTCTCTCTGATCGAAGCAGTCAATCGGCGAAACGAAATACCCTCGTCTCCGGTTTCGATTCAGCAACCCATCTCTCGTTTCCGATCATTCTCCGAAGTGATCGACTTCAATTTTCGGTTTCTCTACACCTGTTCTTTCTTTATTTCATCTGGGTATTCAAGATTTTAATATCTTAACTGTTGTTTCTTGCTGTTAATTACTGCTATTTTGTCTCTATATAACCCTAGTCTTCTGGTGGTAGAGTAATTAGTTGGAAAATCGCTAAATGTCGACCATGAAAGACGATGAACTGGAGGTGGTCGGAGGTGGGGCGATTATCACCGACTGGAATGACATTCCGATGGAGCTTTTGCTGAGGATTGTTTCTTTGTTAGATGATCGGACTGTCGTCGTCGCTTCTTCTGTTTGTAGTGGATGGAGATACGCTATCTGTTCGGGACTTTATCATATTTCATTCTCTTGGTATCTTTCTTCCATCCATGGCTTCTGTTCATAAATCCACCACTTTTCCTTACTCCCTGCTTCTTTTTACAGGTGCAAAAACAACATGAACAGCTTGGTGCTTTCCATCGCTCCCAAGTTTAAAAACTTAAGGGGTTTGATCCTCCGGCAAGATAAGCCACAGCTGGTTGATTACGCCGTCGAGACAATCGCAAATAACTGTCACGACTTACAAGAAATCGATCTCAGCAAAAGCTTTAAACTTTCCGATCGATCTTTATACGCTTTAGCTCATGGTTGTCGTAACCTTATCAAGCTCAACATCAGCGGATGCTCTTCATTTAGTGACATCGCTCTTGCGTATCTCACTGGGTATTGCAGAAAATTGAAAATCTTGAATCTTTGTGGGTGTGTCAAAGCTGCATCCGATAAAGCCTTAAAGGTAAGAAATAAAGAACGATACTTTATTGTTTTTTCCAACTTTTGCGTGATTTGATCATGATCATGATCATGTGTGCAGGCTATTGGATACAACTGTGGTGAGCTTGAGTCGTTGAATCTTGGGTGGTGTGAGGAAGTTAGTGATGCTGGAGTAATGAGCTTAGCTTACGGGTGTCATGATCTACGTGCACTTGATTTATGTGGTTGTGTTCTTATAACAGGTACTTTGACACTTAGTGTTTCTTTCTTGAATATTATCGACATCATTTTGCATTGAGTGATATGATGATAATTTGTGATTACTGATTACAGATGAGAGTGTGATAGCACTTGCGAACAATTGTCTACATCTGAGATCGTTGGGTCTTTACTATTGTCAAAACATTACGGATAAAGCTATGTATGCATTGGCACAGAGTCGAGTGAAGAATGAAGATGAAATATGGGAGACTGTTAAAAGCAGAAGGTATGAAGAAGATGAAGGGCTTATGAACCTGAACATAAGTCAATGCACGGCGTTGACTCCACCGGCTGTTCAGGCACTATGTGATTCTTTTCCGGCACTTCATACATGTCCCGGTAGGCATTCACTTATTATAAGTGGGTGTTTGAATTTAACGTCTGTTCATTGTGCTTGTGCTTTTCAAGCACATCGTGCACTCAACACAGTTGCTCATCATGCGTATTAGAAACGGGTCGGGCTTAGACTTGTTGGGCTTGAATTGGGTTTTGACTTTATCATGGGTTAGGCTTCTATGGGTTGTTTCTTGTTGTTTTGGGATGGAAATCTTGTTATATAAGTTGGTTGTGTTTTGATTTAGTTGTTTTTGGACTTGTTAACGTTTGGATATTGATATCAAGAGGTATCCAGTCAAAAATACCCGTTACCCGAATTACCCACCGATTTTTTCGGTATCGGGTTTTTCGGGTAAGTGGGTAACCCGAATTTTTTCAGTTCAGGTAAAGGGTAAGTTGTTTGGGTTTCGGATACACCCGATTACCCGAAATATATATAACAAATAATGTCCTTTATGAGTTTATCTGTCCTCGTTTTATTTTTCCCACGTCAAAAAATCCTCGTACCTCGTCACTCTTCGTAGGTATTCGTCATCATGACTATATTGAAGTAGAAGATGAGATGATTGAAGTTGACAACCCAACCAATGATCAAGTTCCACAAGAAAAAAAGAAAAAAATAATAATAAAGAATTCAAACCAAAATCGAAAGTTTGGAAAGAATACTTGATATCTCAATAAAAATCTTTTCGTCTCCTTGATAGTTGGAAGTTCTCCAAAAGTATGAAAAGTCGGAGGACTTTGTACCATCCATTCCGGTGTGGTTGGATTCTGTTCAACAGCCCAAGGACTTGGAGCGCATCTTTTGTTGTTTCCACTGCTTGAAGTGATTGTTACGACCACGAAGAAACGACAAATCCCAACTACAGATATATAAGAGCCAGAACTGCTAAGAGCATTCCATCCAACGTAAGCATCTGGATAATCTGGAATGTGACGTGGCATACCCGAAAGCCCTAAGAAATGCATGGGAAAGAAGGTCGGATTAACCCCGAAAATAAAAAATCTCAATGTTCAAAAGTTTAACACGACATATTTATTTCATTTCATTTATTTTTAGGCTCCTTTAAAAAATTAAAAAAAAAAATTTAAAAATCGGGTAATACCCGAATTACCTGAATTACCCAAATTTAATTTGGGTAGGGTAATGGGTAAATTTTTTTATATGAAAAAGTCGAATTATCCGAAACTCGAAAATTTTACCCGATTAACACCCCTATCAAGTGCGGAATTATTAGATGAGTGTGTGAAGCTTTGTTATGTTTTTTATTTTTGTTTTTATTTATTATTATTATTATTATTATTATTGATGGATTCAAGACTACGAGTGGATACAACAAAAACATACAACTTCCGTGCAATTTGTTAATGCAATTTATCTTTTAAATTTATGTATAACAACTTGATAGTAACTTGCAATATTATTCAAGAAAACCTCATTGGCAAACAAATCCTATATAGACCACCCAATACCCATATTCAAGAAACCCCGTAGGCACCAAATCCCAAATCCCATACATACTATCTAATCTCATTTAGGGCACCGCGATACTTGGTGTTAGCCCTAGATCGGGAAATAATGGCCTGTAGTTAAGAAGATCAAGAAATAGGATTTCCACATAGGAATACCTAGTCACTTGAAGTGGATAGTTTGGTGATGGGAACACATCCTAGTCTACATCTTAGTGGGAAATGAGATACGAGGATGTGGATGCATGAATTTGAAGGTCATAGGAAAAGGTTCCTTGATCGTTACCATACGATGCACTTTAACACTCCATAGCGGGCCTCCATGGGTCATGTATAAAGAAACATATTTGTTAGACCGTGTTGTTAAGATCTAGTGTGGTGAACGTGTGATACTGAAAAGCGCAGACAAGACTTGATCCTTAGTAGTATCAATGATAGAGGGACAGAACCGTCCAATTTAGAAAAACATGTCAATAGGTGTATGACATGGTTTGCAATTAAGCATCTTGACACACTTGGAAATTAAGGTCGCATTGATCGGTCATGGAGAAATTTATAGGAAGGAGACGACCACACGAAGTAAAGTGATGGACAAGGTTATCAAAACAATGCCATCAACATAAAATAACAGACAACTAGTGGAAGATCTTCATTGGTCAGTGTCAGACCCAAAAAGAAAAATCAGGGGTTGCATAAATATTTTAGAGGTTGCACTAGTAGAAAAAACTCATTTCCGAAGGAAGTTTCCGACACAAAATCATCACTAAACCGAAGAATTTATACTATATTTACAATTATCAGACTTTGTGATAGATTGCCTCGTGACGGATTTCCAACATATTTTGATGGACTTCTGAAAAAAAGTTCACGAAATTTATATTCGACGGGAAAATTTAAGGGGTATCCCAGGCTACATAGTAGCGCCAACCCTGATGACGGTAAACAAAGAGAGAGAAAGACAAAGGAGTTGGAGCGATTGTGAGAAAAACCAACGCTAGCAACAAAACGTTGAAATCATGTACAAGGAGCCTGTCGGATAATATATAGAACCAACATAGATGGAATACCTTATATGAAAACCGACTATTACGAAATCTTGGTAGCTGGTACATAAATACAGACTCATGGAAGTGTCTTTAGATGAATACATTCTTAACATCTAGTTGTCTATAAGTCTGTAAAGTGGTGTGAGACCGAATGGTGTCGTCACTCATCACCATTTAAGTTAGGGCATTGTTTATTACCATTGGCAACAGTCGTGCTTTGAGTCGAGCAAAGGAATCATCGACATGTAACTTCCGTTAAAAAAAAAATTCAAATTGTTTGCATATTGTTGGCCTCGAGGGGTCTTCGGACAAGTGTTGAATATGTGTAGAATACCTAATGTAGTTATGGGTTTATCATATTTGGCACGATGTCTATTTGTGTTATCTCTTTTTATTCACATTTCTACACCAAAACAAATCATTGTAAACATTTCAATATCATCGATTATATAGGGCGTGTTCAGAAAAACTAGGTGATAGCGTTTTATTAAACGCTATGTGAGATAGGTTTTAGATTTTGTGCGTTTTGTTATACTAAACACTAAAAACTTGTAGTGTCAAACAGGATTTTTTTTTTGTTTAAAACAGAGCGTTTTGTCAATGCTAGAATCTACCACACGCTCCGCAGCAAACACACCATATAATGTTCTTCAAAGGGGGGTATTCCCCATTTTGTGTTTTTTCACTATAAATCCGATGTTCTTTACTTTATTGTTTATGTTTTGATCATTACAAGTACCCACATATCGTTCGAAATAAGAGCTTTAAACTTTTTATCCATGGCTTTTTGCCTCTTCAAGTCCTTGAGAGCTGAGCACTAGGAGAGAGGGTAATAGTATGAACACATTTTTAGTAATTAATATGTTATAATTATTTCCTACACATGTTTGGTAGTATCAAATTTCAAACACACAACAAAGATAAACAATGAACACATCCATCAATAGAAAATACTAAATTAATCTTCATAATAAGAAAGTATACAGATTCAAGTGCCATTTGTTTTTTTGAAGCAAAAACACATGAAGTCTGTTGATTACATCTGCAACTCTCTGTAGTAGAAAAGGTGGAACAATAAGTATGTTTATTTTTTAATGTTTGTAGGTTGCTGTAATAAGCTGAAATTTAAATAAACAGATTTTATAATTTCCTATTTTGCATTAACTGCTCAACAATTTCATTACGTAACCGAATCTTATATTCACGATCCGTTGCAGCACCATGTTTTCCTCAACCGAGGTTAAATTATATTTATTCATCTTTTTGTTAATTATAAATTATATTTCATTTAAAGTAAAGTGGGAAGATGTTTAAAGATGAACGTTATATTGATGACACACAATAGATTTTAAGTAAAAAGTCTTTTAGAAAACAATCAACTACGAAATGCTAAGTTTTGTGTGGCTGAACAAGAAATAATCAGAATTAGTTTTTTTTTTATTAGAAAAACAAAACACCTCAACTTGCAATCTTACACCTTCCATCAAGAAACAAGATCCACAAACACCCTTTATTCATGATAATGTATACCCAATGAATCGTAGATCACTAGAAAGAGACCACAAAGTATTCTTCCTTACAAAAAGGTTAGAGAAAGCAATTTCACATATGTTCAATTATCAATGTCGTATAAGGAAAAATAACACACAATATTCAATTTAATCAACCGATTGCACCTCTATATCCAGGATCTTTGCATCCTTTTCTTTCTTTTTGGACTTTACATGATCAATCTTCAACACCCGTTGCTAATGACATTAGTGACACCACTCATCAATCATTTGTTGCCTTTGTAAACAATCTCATCATCATCATCCACATCATATGCTGGATTACACAGACACCTGAACAGTCTACCAATTCCCTGTCATTATATTCAACAAACAAACAAATCAGATTTGGATTCCATCGCTAATCCGTCACTAATTGTCCATTTTTAGTGACAGATTCATGATTTTCAACAATGGCATGCATCATATAACAAGTTTCCTCGAGTAAACGCACCAGAAAAAACTATCTGTCATTTGAATCAAATATTTGTGAAAAAAAACAAACCTGTGTGATTAAGGGCGCTCGATAGTTGAGTGTTCTTGGTGAATCATCATCATCATCACTGCTATCATCAGAGCTGCTTGTATCATCATGAATATCTGAAGCTATTTTGTTCTTCGATGTTCCAACATTTTGTGAATGTTTTTCTCTCTAAATAGAAGATATCACTATCAAAATCGGTTTCTAAATAACAACTTATCTAAATACAATTCAATAGTTAAGACACTACTAGAAAAAATAGCACTTAGTGAAAAATCCGTCGCTAATGTTCTATCTTTAGCGACGGATTTAATCTGATTTTCTAGTAGTGAGAAAACATACAAATCCCACCTGAAATATTTTTCCTAATAGTTTTAGAGCCACAGCACGAGCTTTAAGTTCCTCTTTCTTGGCATTATTTTCATGGAGAACCTATGAATTAAATCAAAACGTTAATAACCTAACTTCAAAAAACTTTGAAGTTTTAGAAAATAAACGAATGCGACCAAAAAAGATTCACCATTTGACAAACATGTAAAAGGGTAACTTCAATGTCAACGACATTCAACTTCCATAATGAGTTCATTAGTGTATCCTTGCTGGATCTTAGATGTGATTCCACGTCATTTGTGGGCCCACTTCCATCCATTTTAAATTGGCGACGCATGTCTTCTTGAAGTTGCAACAACTGAAAAGCACCTACAAACATTTTTCACCAAAATAAGATAATTTCTATAGCTCCTAACCATTTTTTTAGAACTAGTTACAAGAAAATAGCAATCTACATTCATCTACAGATTACATCATCCTACTTTCATATATTCCGTTACATCATTGTACTTTCAATTTTTTTTCTTATTAGGACATTATACTTAGAAAAATCTAGCAACAAAAATGACATTGCTATAATCGGGTAAAATTTTGAAAAAAAGTACGTTGCTATATCTTGAACTTAACCCTTTCTAGTTACCTTTTGCTGCAGTAATTTGTGATTTCCAGAAATGCCCTTTGTTTCTTACCCATTCAGCCATAAATGGTACCCCAAGGTAAATGGCTTTCTTTCCAAGCTCTTGTGCAGCTTGTCTTTCATATATGTATCCAATTGTATGCAAGATATTTGCTCCAAAAGCTGTCAAAATGATATATATATATATATATATATATATATATATATATATATATATATATATATATATATATATATATATACTAGCCGTCTACCCGCGCAAAGCGGCGGGGCACGTGAGTTCTTTCGGTGATATGTTTCCATTACAAAATTGTTATGTTAAAAAAAAGTACATGTTGAAGACAATATAATCAAACTATGGTGTTATTTGTTACATCATGCATCAAATAACCAATAAAAAGCAACCAGTCAAGACGACACAAAATATTAATCGTGCAATACTTCTTTATACACCACATTTGCTGTATAAACCCCATCACCTTTTGAATTTTCGTTAGGCTTTACTAATACTTTTGTATTGCAACGTGAAACCCCTCTGGACAATGCAACATAAAGTTGTCCATGCGAGAATACTGGTTCTGGAAGATAGATACCTACATATGGAATTGTTTGTCCCTGAGCTTTATTGATTGTCATTGCAAAGCACAATCGAATAGGAAACTGTTTCCTCATTAGAGGATCGATGGTTGCTACTAATTGCTTGTAACTGGTATTGGTTTCATATCGATGGATGTGGATTCGCATATGAAATCAATTGTGTTCGCATCTATGAAATCAGTTCGCACATGACATCAATTGAGTTCGCATTTGGTTTTGTGGGTCAAAACAGTTCGCATAAGAAGTTCACGATTTGTTTGAGGTTAATTGATTTTGATTTCGCAAGCTTGGAGTCGGAGATCTGGATTGTGTTCGCATCTATAGAATGCGAGGAGAATTTAATGGTGATATTCAGTTCGCATTTGGTGACACAAGTACGTGGTTGATGATTTTTG
Organism: Lactuca saligna; assembly: GCF_052625555.1. Lineage (NCBI taxonomy): Eukaryota > Viridiplantae > Streptophyta > Magnoliopsida > Asterales > Asteraceae > Lactuca > Lactuca saligna. The sequence continues at coordinate 154,418,967 of NC_136422.1, forward strand.
GTTGGTTCGCATTTGAAATTAGTGGGTTTCGCATTTGGCTTCGTATCTGGGTTTCTCAAACAACTGAAATGCGAATATGAGACAATTGATTAATTTCTCAGTTAATGCGATGAAATGCGAATGAACTCAAAGACGGATGGATGCAAGATGCGAAGAATTTGAATGAAAATGCGAAGTTTTTAATGTATAAATGCGAATTGGGGAAGAAAGCTTAGAGTTTCGCATTTGGCACCTGATCTTTTCAAGAAATAATATAAGTGGTCCAACTTCGCAAAATGGGGTCATTTAATCAGAAAATCGATCATTCTTCAAATATGACATTTAATCAGAAAATCGATCTAAAAATGAGACATTTGGTGTTTATCGATTTTTCAGGGTCGACGGGTTGTATGAAAAGCGAAGGCTGAGTAATTGAAAATTAGAGGATCGATGGTTGTTGCTACTAATTGCTTGTAACTGGTATTGGTTTCATATCGATGGATGTGGATTCGCATATGAAATCAATTGTGTTCGCATCTATGAAATCAGTTCGCATATGACATCAATTGAGTTCGCATTTGGTTTTGTGGGTCAAAACAGTTCGCATAAGAAGTTCACGATTTGTTTGAGGTTAATTGATTTTGATTTCGCAAGCTTGGAGTCGGAGATCTGGATTGTGTTCGCATCTATGGAATGCGAGGAGAATTTAATGGTGATATTCAGTTCGCATTTGGTGACACAAGTACGTGGTTGATGATTTTTGGTTGGTTCGCATTTGAAATCAGTGGGTTTCGCATTTGGGTTTGTATCTGGGTTTCTCAAACAACTGAAATGCGAATATGAGACAACTGATTAATTTCTCAGTTAATGCGATGAAATGCGAATGAACTCAAAGACGGATGGATGCAAGATGCGAAGAATTTGAATGAAAATGCGAAGTTTTTAATGTATAAATGCGAATTGGGGAAGAAAGCTTAGAGTTTCGCATTTGGCACCTGATCTTTTCAAGAAATAATATAAGTGGTCCAACTTCGCAAAATGGGGTCATAAAAAGACAAAAGTGCAGAATTTTCATTTCGCATCCCTGTAGTCTTCGCAAAATGGAAAATTTTACCCAGTTTCGCATTTGGGGTAAATTTTTTTGAGAAATTGGAATATTTTCAAACTTTTTTTCTTAAAAAAAACACATTGTCTTCGTCTAAGAGAGGGAGAAAAACGATTAGGGTTTATAAGGGAAATACTTCATGGCAGTGGGATTTATAGCAGGGTTTATAAGGTGGAGAGAACAAACACACGTCTGCTATGAGATATTTTAATCAGCTGCAAATGCAACATTTAAAGGATATTTGTTGAAGCGTATTAGGATGAAAAGGTTTTAAATTTTGAATGACCATGAAATTAGGATTTTGCTGAGAAATATAAGGAATCAAAACAAATTTAAAATTTAATATTATTTTATTAATGGTTGTTTGTAATATTAGCTGTACGTCTTAAAAAAATAATATTATTATATTCAATCTATTTATAGAAATAGTTAGATTTCTTTTATAAGTAGTAAAGATATATATATATATATATATATATATATTCCTATATTATATATACAAACAAATACATGTTTCCATGAATCAAACAAATGACATATGAATTTATAAAGTTACCTGCTTGTGAAAGTCGATCTAATTCAGACTCAGCAAGATGTAAAAACTCTTCTTTATCACCATGAACATATGGGTGGATGAAGTTTTTGAGTGATCTAGCAAGTTTTTCTTCCCTTTCTCTTTGTATACTCTACATGATACAAATTCACAAACTTATACTTGAAATATGAAATTAAAGAATCATTCGATTCTTGTATGAATGAAAGAATTGAACTTTGAAATATTTGCCTTTAATCTTTGATGCAATATCTCTGGGCTATCATTTTCACTGACTAATTCAGCAGAAGCCATTGTTGCTACAGCTAAATGTCCTATGTAGTCTTCAAATAATTCACTTCCAAAAAGAACAGCAAAAACAGCAGTGGAATCGAGCATAGTGTCCCTATGAAATGATGACACGTGTAAGAACACATGACTTTTGCAGAACCCTTTGTGGGTTTTTTTTTTTTTTTTGTCTATGTACATGTAACTTATTTTTGGAAAACTAAAATTGAAAGCAAAATAGAAATGCTTACTTAGATATAGAACACTTCCCATTTTGATCATATGCATCTCTTTTCACAGGATCACTCAAAACCTGATAAGCTTCACCAAGTACCTGATTATGAACAAGATTTTTTCATCACATTGTACAATCATAAAGACAAGATTTTCTATGCACTACAATTTCTTTTCAAGAAATAAGCTACCATAAAACATATTCTCCTATAACTTTATATGATGAGAGCACTAAATATTTTCTAATGAAGGATTAAACACTTGCCTGAAATCTTTCAGCAGCTTGAGGATCATCTGGATTCTTATCTGGATGAACTTGGCGTGCCTATTCCACAAACAACCTTATAGTTAATAGTCACAAAGGCTAATTTATTCACAGGAAAATAAACAATTATAAAATTTGAATTTTAAAAAGGGGTGGAAGTTTGGGATTATATATGATCAGCATGATATGAGTCATAAATAGCTTCAAACCACGATCTTGTATCAATAAAAAGGTCCCGTTTACACGAAATATAACTATTCCCTAGTGTGTCAAATCACATTAACTTCCAATAACGATAGTTCCTTTGTGGAATTACGACAAACACATAATATGAATCTCAATTGAACTAAAGTGACACATAGAAACGTCCGATGTTCTTGAATCAGCAACACCAAATCAAGTTTTAGATAACAAAAACATTCAACTTGTGATTTGAAAGCGTCGAGGTATGATGAGATTGTGATCAAGTAAAAAAAGAAAGAGAAGGGTATGAGAGAGACCTTCAGATAGTAAGCTTTTCGAATATCGTCATCAGATGCAAGTGGGCTAACACCAAGAACATCATAATACTCCGATTCTTTCACCATTTACACAATAAACTTTCAGGTTATCCGAGTACAAAAGAACTCTTCAGATCACCCCGAAAAGCCGATCCCTGAATTCCAGGGTTCGATAGTGGCAGATCAATTATGATCTACAGAAGAGAATGTGTAAAAAAGATGAGGGAGAGCATAGGAGCAAGTGGAAAAGACATGACTTTCCAGTTCTGAACATCGAATAAAGAAAGATCAAAAGGGAAAAAGGCTATATTTTTTCATTTTCCGAAAGCTTTTTCGCGGGAGGGAAACAGTATTTTAACGGTTGATGTGTGGTGCTAATGATTCACTATTGCTTGTGTGGCGTCTTTAACAACTTTTCGAAATGGCCATGACTTGCTTTTGACGATGGGGTTGCTTGGTGGGTTATTTTTGGTTCTGGGTTTGGACTTAAGAGCCCACTTTTTGACCCACAGACCCACCCACCCGACATCAACACCCCACAAATAGAGTATTCAAGAAGTGGTCCTGGTCCTGTTATTGCATGGGTTCATGTGAAGTAAACGGTAAGCATAAGTACATGTAATAAATAACAACGGATGTGTCAGGATGAGGTAAATAATTCATTACTTGTATAGATGTTATAAGAGATAAAATTAGAAAGTTTGAGCAACATATTTAGGAGAAAAGGGATAAATTTTAAAGTAGGTTAATAAAAGGGAACTGATTTATCCACGTTATATTTTAATTTGTCCACAGAAAAATAATGGATTTGACAATTATACCCTCATTCTAATTCTAGATACCAAGAGAGAAAATCCCAAGTCTGGAAACCCCAAACCACGCACGACGCAACAACCCTTCATCCTCCTTCGGCGCTTCTTGTGTGATCTCTATTAAGCCTGAAGGTCGATGTTGGAAGATCGAGTAATCGGAAGATCAATGTCTGGAGTTTTAGGCTCGATTGTTGATGGACGATGGAGTGATGATGATTGATTGATAATTACTGGGGATGCTTGATCATCGACCATGGACGCATTGTAGAGATGGAAGTATTTGGAGTGCTTGCAGAAGTGTTGTCGATGGTTGGGCGGCATCGATTAGAAATTTCAGAAGTTGGCAATTCAATTGGGGACAAAGGTCTAGAATGCACAATTGAACCTCTATGTGCAGCCACTGTAATATACATAAATGTTCTTTTCAACTTCAAACAGATTCAACAACTATTGCAACTTCAGTACAAAGAACCCTCAAATCAGCGAAGAGCTTTCAAATCAACCCCACACAACTAGCAGCAAGCTCCAATTTCAACTATTTTATAGATGGTCGCTTCCATTTCCGTGTATGAATATCTATTAAGGGTATAATTGTCATTACAAAATTAAGCTCCAATTTCAACTATTTTATAGATGGTCGTTTCCATTTCCGTGAATATCTATTAAGGGTATAATTGTCATTACAAAATATTTTATGTGGATGGATAAAAAGTTTTCAGTGGATAAACCAGCACCCTTAATAAAATATTTAGCACGTTGTAAGCAACTTTAAAGTTTAAACCCATCTACCACGTTTGTTTTGCATCTAATTACTTTCAACATATCGGATCATTGTGATTATTAGCTCTAAGAATAAATAAAGTTGTACATTAGTCTTATGTAACATGATTTGTATTTGTCAAATCTATCGGTGATTTTAGTGTCACCTGATGATTTAGTATAATCACAACTCACAAGTATATATATATATATATATATATATATATATATATATATATATATATATATATATATATATATATATATATATATATATATATATATATATATATATATATATATATATAGTCAAATGGCTCACTTGACCCACCTACAAAAATTTGTTACAAGTAATATATAAAATTTATTTGTGACCTACCTAAATTTTTTTGAGTGATATAACTTATTTTGTTTGGCAAAAACATTAATATAAATCCGGACTTTTAAAACCAACCTTTTATTTTCCAATAGTACAAATACTTAATTACCCATTAAAAAAATAACCCAATACAAATTTTGAGTATCAGCTTAATGTGATATATTGAAAAAAATAAGTGATTAATTTTTTAGTAATAGTTTAGTGTTATATACCGAAAAAAATATGTTTTAGACAGTATTATAATACATGAGTATGTTAGATTTTTCGTTTGAAAAAAGATAGTATAACTAATAATATAATTGTAAAAATATTTCAAAATATTATACCACGGCGGGTATAATTGTAAGAATTTTAGGATGTCTGCTAGGATCGCACGAGACAGTCTCTACTTTTTCTGCAAAACTGTGATTCGGTTTTATGGTCCAAAATATTTACGTAAACCTACACGTAATGACATCCTGTAATTGCAAGCTCATCATGCTAGTGTGCATGGGTTTCCTGAAATGCTAGGAAGCTTAAATTGTCTCCATTGGATATGAGAAAACTATCCTACGTCTTTTCATGGACAATTTACCCGAGTTGATCATGGTCACCCAATGGTCATACTTGAAGCAGTTGCATCACAAGATATGTGGATTTGACATGTTTTTTTTGGTTCTTCTGGTTCGATTAACGACATCAATGTTCTTAATCATTCACCTATATTTAACAACATATATGATGGATCCGCACCAGATTCTTCTTTTGATGTGCGTGGAACGCCATATAAGTATGGTTATTATCTGGTCGATGGAATCTATCCTGAGTATGTTGTGTTTGTTAAATCATTTACATGTCCACATGGTTCTAGACGAACGAAATTCAAGAGAGCTCAAGAAAGAGCTAGGAAGGATGTTGAGCGTGCTTTTTGAGCTTTGAAGAAACGATGGTTCATATTGAAAAACCAACAGTTTATTTAGGCGAGGAAAAACTTCAAGAAATCATGTATACATGTCTCATATTGCATAACATAATTATTGAAGACGAAGGAAAAGCGATATGTGCGTTTGACGAGGAAGAAACCATACCAGAGACACGACCAATAGATATTGGTGGCGAATAGTATATGAACAGAAGAGCATAGATACGTTGCACTTAAACATTTCACAATCTTCGCAATGACTTGGTGGAACACATTTACGGGGTTCAAAACATTAACCTTAATTTGGATCCACCGGATGACCGTGAAGACGAGTTCTCGGAGAACGACTTTATGTAATTTGCTTTAGTTATTTTATTTGTGTTTTTTAAGTTTCTAGGATTATTTAAATGTCATGTATGAGGATTTTTTTTTTTTTTGGTAATGCAATGTAATCTTTTTTGAATTTTCAATGTAATGCTTTTATTATTATTATTATTATTATTATTATTATTATTATTATTATTATTATTATTATTTTCAAGTAATGAAAAATTATGTTTTTTTATTAAAAAAGAAGTTTTAATTTTAATAGCTAAAAAAAGAAAATAAAAGTGTGGCACCACTCCTTGTGTGGCAAGGGAGTGGTGCCTTAATTTACGAGGTTCAAAACATTAACCTTAATTTGGATCCACCGGATGATCCTGAAGACGAGTTCTCGGAGAACGATTTTATGTAGTTTGCTTTAGTTATTTTATTTGTGTTTTTTAAGTTTCTAGGATTATTTAAATGTCATGTATGTGATTTTTTTTTTAATGCAATGTAATGTTTTTTGAATTTTCAATGTAATGTTATTTTTTTTTTAATTTTCAAGTAATGAAAAATTATGTTTTTTTATCAAAAAAGAAGTTTTAATTTTAATAGCTAAAAATAAAATAAAAGTGTGGCGCCACTCCCTTGATGTGTGGCAAGAAACCGCATTTCTGTGATTAAAAATGACACGGCGCTTATATGGCGGGGGAGGGAGTGCGGTTTCGGTGGCACCACTCCCTCTAGTCTAATATATATTTACTTTTATATTTCGAAACACAATAATTTTTTTGTCATACTTGTCTAATTTTTGGATAGAATGAGTATAGCTACTCATCAGACATCATTTTTTTAAGGATTTAAAAATCCTCACTTTCATCTAATACATTGTTTTTCTATTTTGTGCATAAATGTACCACAACCACTAAATTTTTTTAAAACATTTAAAAGGAGGCAACCCAGTACACTAGACTGTTTGTTTGATGAGGGATAAGTATAGGCTATAGCCTATAGGCTACTACTACTAATCTATGGATGGATCATTATATATTGTCCTTATAAAGGAAAGGACTTCTGGACTTGTAGTTGCAAAAAATAGGATAATAACATGCATGCCATGCAAGCATGAGTAAGAATGATTTGGAATATGAGATTAGATAGTATATATGGATATAGGTATACCAGAGGATTTGATTCATGCATGGTATTGGTTGAAGAAATGTCAAGCAATGTGTAGTGATGGTTTAAACTGATCATACTTCTGTTGTAATGGGTACTTGTTTAAAACCTTTATGATGTAATGGCTGCAAACTTATGTTACTTTATTCGAAAACTGTTATGAAACTTAATCATGTAGCTAGTGGTTATTGTTTTGGTTATGGTTAAACAATAGTAGTTTTCAGTCGATACGTTTTTTTCCCCAAATGTATTGTGAAATGTTTTTGGTCATGGAAATTGAGCATAATTAGACTGAAAAAAAAGTGTTTGAAAAAGTGTCATGCCATGATCTCCCGTATACCTCTCTTGGAGAGGAATTAAACTTGCATGCTTCTTATTTTGTTTTCTCAGATCAACACCTCGTATCCCCCATTGTAACGCAACACAAGGTATCTCTCTCTCTTTCCCTCCCTTAGAATCCCTCATTGTAGCTCATATATTCTTCAGTATAGCTTCGTTCATCATTGTTTATGAATTTCTGCATGTTCTCGTGCAACTTTCTCGAGATATGAGCGGAAATTGACTGACGTGTGTCCTTTAATTTTTACACAACTCGAATCCCCATTGTATATGATATACTTGATCAATTATACGCCGATCGATCTTCAAACTTTTCTGTCATGCATCCTCTAATTTTTAAATTGGGAATCAGATTACGTGTTTCACCTTCTTGATTTTCGATTTTCCGTTACACACAATCGATTAACTTCCTTTACTTTGATATTACGTTACTTATTTCCGATATTCTTTATTTACCATTACCTTCTATAGTTTTTCTCATGGTCTGTACTGGTGTAGTGTTTGCAGATATGGTTTCTTCCCAAAATGAAACCTCTCTATTGAGCTCTGAAGAAGATTCTCAGAGGACTAAGTATGTATACAGTATACTCCTATATCTCTACTGCATTATTCTAATCTTTTAGTGCAAAATACATAACGTTTTACTTATGACTTCAACATAATGTTATAAATTGATTGTGTTTTTTTCTTCGGAAACAGGTATCCATATTTTACAGGTACATCTGTGATTGGGATCAAATACAAAGATGGTATTCTCATGGCTGCTGACATGGAAGGTTTGAGTTTCATACACGATTTTATTCGACTTTGACTTTTTTTATTAATCTCATTGACTTTTGCTAGTTCACAGGATCTTATGGTTCTACTATACGTTATAGGAGTGTGGAGAGAATGAAGCAAGTGGGGAAACATTCTCTCATTGGTGCAAGTGGAGAAATCAGTGATTTCCAAGAGATTCTTCGTTAGCTTGATGAGCTTATGTAAGTATATATATATATATATATATATATATATATATATATATATATATATATATATATATATATATATATATATATATATAGTTTTAATTTTGTTATAATTTATTTTGGAATACAGGTTGCATGACAATATGTGGGATGATGGGAATTCACTTAGTGCTAAAGAGGTCCACAATTATTTGACCCGGATTATGTACAATCGTGGCAACAAATTTGACCCGTTGTAGAATTCTCTTGTAATTGGTGGAGTAAAAAATAGACACAAGTATATAGGCTCTGTAAGTTCATGAACCATGCTTTTTTTATTGTTTTTTCTTCTAACATGTATTGGACTTAAACTGTGATTAATATTAATAGCAATTTTTTTGTCCCATTTGAAAAGGTGGTGTGGAGATTGAGACTTGTGTCAAAAGGACAAAAGTTGCACTTTTTTGTCCAGCCAAAAGAGTGGAACAAGGTGGGAGAGAGACTCTAACTAATAAGAATGAGATAAAAATTGTAATTTTTTGTCTTAAAAAAAAGGTGGGATAGAGATTATGACTGACACTGATGTCTATGGAACAAAATGTACCGTTTTTTCTCCTAATAGAAAAGGTGAGATAAAGACTATGTAGCAACTAATGTCAATAGGATAAAAGTTACAATTTTTTGTTCTAGCCAAAAAGCTATAACTAATGTCTATGGGACAAAATGTACAATTTTTTCTGCTAACCAAAAAGGTGGGATAGGTCGGGCAATGATTCACTATTGTCTATGAAAAATGATGTTAATGTCCTCCACATCCTTGTCGAAAATAACCATAGAAAGTGGTTTATAATGAGAGACTACATACTTTTGATGATATTTACTACTTGTGTGTAGGTTACCATGATTAGTGTACACTATGAAGACAATCATGTTGCTACTAGTTTTGGTAATCATCTTGCAAGGCCAATTCTTCATGAAGAATGGAGGGAGGATTTGAGTTTTGAGTAGGGTGTCAAGTTATTGGAAAAATGCATACGCAACCTTCTATATCGTGATAGGTCAGTTGTCAACAAGATTCAGGTATGAATCTTTAAATATGGCTAATGTATTTTATTTTTTACCCATATTTATTGATAAAGAAATGTAAATACAATGCTATTATGGGTTAAAATAAACTACATTGTCAGATAGCATAGATCACAAATGAAGGGTTGCTCATTTCTGAGCCTTACTCTTTGAAGACTTTTTGGAATTTTAGGGCTTCTCAGAATCCAACAGTTTGTGCTGAAGGATCATGGTAGGAAGAAGGAATCTGCATTTTTTTTTCAAGTGATGTAATTCAATGGGTTTCAAATGTTATGGTGTATTTGATTTATATTAACATTTTTCATATCTGATTATATTGTTCAAATAAATAGATTTTATCTCTCGTGTGTTTTTGTTTGCTTTTTAAATTAAAAAATAAGTATGAAATATTGCATGTTACATCTATTTACCGATAAGTAAACATGAGCACATTGCTATTAGATGTTAAAAAATATATACATACACACGTTCATAATATGGAGAAGACAAATCGATGTAACATTAAAATGATATTTCAAATAAACATAGAAACAAAAACAAGCAACCCATCAAGATGAAATATACACTTCCTTTATGAACGAATTAATGGCTACACAATTATGAAAAGTACTAGAAATTTAAAAAAACAGAAAGAAACACATATCAACTTCAGCAACAACCACTGGTTGATGCATCTGAAACAGGAGGCTTCTGTCTGAATATGTTTTTCTTCATAACAGCTGATCCCTCAGCAATCAGACTTGGTGTATCCATAATCTGCACATTTAAAGTTATTCATTTAAATATTAAAGAAAAACTATTCCATCAATAATGATTCACACTTAAGTTAGATATAATAAGTTTTAGGCATACCTTTAAAACAAGCTCCTCAAAACACAACTCCACATTCACCCGAGTTTTTGCACTACACTCTATAAAAAGGCATCCATATTCCCTTGCAAATTCGATTCCCTCTTTTTTTGTGACAACCCTATCACTTTCCTACAAAGGAAAACTACTTAGTTGACAGATAACAGATGACAGATGACAAGCATAACTTTGTATTGTATAAAGTTTACCTTATCAACTTTATTTCCAACAAGCATCTTGATGCAATCTTGATTTGTTGAGTGCATATCAATTTCTTTGGCCCATATATCGGATAAATTTGTAAATGTTTCTCGACGTGTTACATCATAAACTGTTTGTATATGTCACAAAATAAACAAAATGGAGTTCTTTATAGAAAAATCATTGTATATATAATGAGTGTATGCAGAAACATATAATTCATCACATACCCATTATAACGCCTTGAGCTCCTCTGTAATATGAACTTGTTAAAGTTCTGAATCTTTCCTGTCCAGCTGTAATAAGTCCTTAGATAACTTTCACTGTATTTTATTTTAATAATAAGTTATTAATAAACTTTTAGAATTACCAGTATCCCATATAGCAAGCTTTAACTTCTTCCCATCTATGGTGACAAATTTTACCTTAAAATCAACCCCTGTAATAATTGAACACAATTCTTTAGGAGAAAAGAAGAAACATGTTGCGTTAAAGATAATAAGATGATATCAATCATAATCTATGGTTAACTTAAATTATCCAGAAAAATTTGAATTGATACATGATAAAGATAACAAGATGATCCAGAAAGGGAAGTTCTTGAATAAAGAAAAAGAAAGATCACATAATTATATATTGTTAATGGTTACCCAAATTGAGACATGTAAATATTTTAGCTTTTGAGCTTCGCAGTTTACGTTATACAAAATGATAATTTGGTCAAATCATGTTATGCTATATACAGAGAAACATGTTCCTACGAAATCAACAGTGGGAAGCAACAGATCGAATTTAGGAAATTACATGTAAATAAATGTGATCGAATGGTTTACCAATGGTAGGAGAAAGATCTTCAATTGCATTTGCGGAAGTGAAACTCAACAGAAGAGAACTTTTACCAACTCCTGAATCCCCAATTAACAACAGCTTGAACAAATAATCAAAATCCGCACTCGAAGACGGATCCATTGATAAACTAGAATCAGTCTCGAACTTTAGAAAACAATCGATGCCACAATGTTTCACAACCCCAAATTAAACGCATAAAAACAACATTAATGTGGTTTGCAAAATTAATGAGGAGAAAGAAAAAACAGATAATTGCGAAACAAATTTCCAGATCTAGAAAGATAAAAAGTTCTATAGGGTATCGTAACTAAGATTTACAATCAAAATTATCAATACATTAAATGTAAACTTGATCGAGTTTGCGATGATTGAAAGCAAAAGTGCAGAAACGAGAAGGAATCTTCTGAATCACGAACGTTTATAAACAAGGGCGACTGATAATTTATTCGGTGCCATTGGGGTTGGGTGGCACTTTTGTGTTGTTCTTTCCAAGCTTCTTAGTGGAGAAAAAGAAAACCGTCGAAAGAGAGGATAAAAAATATAGTTATAATTTTTTGTTCAAGTTACAAAAATAGTCGCTTATCATATCATAAGTTGGGAATATAGTTAAATATTTTGTATATAATGTTGATCATTCATAAATTTAACTTTATTGCACTTTTAGTTTCTTGACAATTTTTTAAGAGCATAACATAAATATAACAACTTTATGGTATTGTCAAGGACTCAAGGTCATTTTAGAATATACAATTAGGACAAATAGTTAATGATTTGATTGATCCCAAAACATAAATGAGGTGATTAGTTTATTGACCTAGCACTCAATCCTTGCTTACGAATCTTTCATATGTGTGTCCATATATTGACTCGTAGCTTATGTCAACATTGCATCAACTAAGGTGCATATCAAAGTAACTAATCGATCCAACCTCATAAAGTTAAACCTCATAAAGTTGTTGTCTGGTTGCCTTGGCGAGATGTATTGATTTATATTATGTTTAAATAGTTATGGTTATTTTTTTTTTTTTTAAAAAGTTGTTTTTATTTCTTATATGATCCTATTGATGATCTTGTTCGATTGTGCATCAATATCGGGTTAACTATTTTCTTCGGTAGTTGTCATAATATTTATAATTAATACTTGGTTATAGCGCGTGAAAATCACGGTTACAAAAATATATAAATTTTTATAGTAAAAAATCATATTTATTAATCAATTATTTTTCAATAAATTATTAATTAAGATATTTAGATAATAGCACGGTCACAAAAAAAATTATAGTAAAAAGTCATAATTAATAATATACTTTTTTCAATAAATTATCAATTAAGATATTTATATTTTATATTTATGTAAAATTATAATTATTGATCCAAATAAAATAATAATTATTGATTACCAAATATTTTGAATTTCAAATTTCAAAATAATAATAAATAATGTTAATTTTAAGGGATTTAGAAATTTTTTAATTTAAATGTAAAATCATAGAAAAAAACATATGTCAATTTTAGAGAGCGAGAGAAAGAAAATAAAAAATTATAAAAAAATAACAAATGATATACAAACTACTATTTTATTAGCTTAAGAAGACAAGCCTAAATTTCAAGGATTTGAATTACAAAAATTAAATACAAGGGTAAATTACACGGATGGTCCCTATGGTTTAGGGTAATCTGCGTGTTTCGTTCTTAAGAACTTTTTCTAACTCAGACCGTCCTTGATTTATATATTTGTTGCACGCTTGGTCCCTATTAGTTCTAAAAAGATTGATATACCCTTGCTGATTTCTTTTTTATTTTTTTAAATTATCAATGAATATTAATTAAATGTGAAAAGGATATTAATTAAATATTAACATTTGATGGATCCCACCAGCCTATTACTACTTTACCCACCCCACCCCCACCCTCTTCTTCTCCAGTAAACAACCCACAACCTCGTTTTCTCCGGCAAACCACCCATAACTCTGTTTCATCCTTTTCCGACCAAAAAGCCACCTTCCTGCTTGCTCACCTCCTTAGGTGTTTCTTGTAAGATCCATAACCAAGCTCATAACTACTAATCAATTTTGTGAAGAAAAAAAATCACAACCAAAACCTATATCTGATGAAACTGAATTCAAAACAAGAAAATCTGATGTAATAGAAATCACAAAACATCACACAGAATCTGATGAAACATCAATTACAATCCAATCGGTGAATTCAATGTTCTAGACTTCAAACCTTATGCCATCAAATCCAAAAAATCCCATAAAAACATTTTTGCTATTTAGTTTCGTTAATAGATGAGAGAGGAGAAAACGAGGGAAGTGGAGAGAAGCTAGAACCAGATGAACCCAATCGACGAAATCCACCATTACAAGGCCATCTGGGTTTCAGATCTCATTCTCTTTTCTTTCTCACGATGCAGCAACGCTCCAACCACCGAACCCTAGATGCCTCTGGTTACTTTCTTCTCTCATTTTCTTTTTCTTTCTCCAGATTGATGATGACGGTGAAGGATTCTAGGATCCAGTGATGGTGGACGAGGACTGAAGCAGGCACTTTGGTGGGTGGTCTTTCACTTGCTGACGGTAATAAACGGAGAGATCTTTTCTCCAACATTGTCACTGGAAACCACGATCCAAGGTTTTGATTTCACGATGGTGAATTTAGGAATGGTCGCCGGTCCAGGGGTTTAAGGGCGTCCGATGGTCCGATAATTGTGGATCCTGTCGGCGAGGCTTCGTCTGTCATATTTGAGCAAGAAAGAGAGAGGCAGTAGAAAGGGAGGAAGGAGATGCAACTCGATGTTGAAGATGAAGGAGGGATAAATGATGAGATGCAAGTCGCGGTGAGGAAGGAGGAGTTAGGAGTGAGGCAGCCGACAAGAAGGGTGAGGGACTGGATCGAACATCCAAGAGAGAGAGAGACGTAAACGGAGTGGGTTTTGGTGGTGGACCCACATGGAATTTTTATTAAATAGTTTTTTTAAACAACAGTTAATAAAAAATAATTCTAAAAATAATATTATAAGGGTAAAATTGTCTTTTTAAGTTAACAGGGACCAAATATGCAAAAAATTAAAATTTTAGGGACGGTCCGAGTTAAATTTTTTTTTTAGGGATTAAACATGCAGATTACCCTAAACCATAGGGACCATCTGTGTAATTTACCCTAAAAACAACATAGATCTCATTTTTATCGAGGTAGTCTTGTCACACACATTTAGCCTTGAGATGTGTGTGGACCGTGCACAACCTGTAAAACTCAACATCTTTTGTTTGTTGAAATAATTATTGTATTTGGTATATGAAATCAAAATGATAGTTTTTATGCATTATCAATTGCAATGGGAGTAAAGAGTTTAACTTGTCACATGGAAATACATTTATGATTTGGAAGTATGGGTGGACTTAGCATATTCGTCAAGGTGAAGAATTATAGGTTCCAAGTGGATACATTCCTAGTCTAGGGATTTTAAATAGGATTACAAGCGAACTTAAAATTTTATCTAAAAAGCCCAACTAAGTTACACTTTCCTGAAAGTCAAATATGAGAAAAAATGACGTGTTCATTACCGTATCGGGAAAATGATTTGTTACATCAACGAAGTTTCCAAAACGTTTAAAAAACTTCAATCATGTTTTGACTGTTCAAAAAAAACCCAACAAACTTAAGCAAAACAAAATTAGGATTTTTTGAACGGTTTGAAACTTTGTTGGACTTTTTAGATAAAAAGTTAAGTTCGTTGGGTTTTTTGAACAGATAAAACATGATTGAGATTTTTTTAATGATTTGGAAACTTCGTTGGGCTTTTAAGTCATTTTCCCAACACATAAATAAACAAACTTTTTTGTTTGTGTTTTTTTGTTTAAAGATTATGTTGTGATGTTCATTCGTTAAGAAGCTAAATGAAGATAAATAAATATAAATGAACCACATACTCATATATAAACATCCAAACAAAGAAATGCACGTAAACAAAATTGTTATATACAAGTTCCACAATTCAAAACATCCCAAAGTCTAGAAGCATTTCAAAAGTAAAGTCTATATATCATCGTCTATATCGAGTCTCATCTCTAAATTGCAAACTTGAAAGGTTTCATTGTTTGACTTCATTACATCCAAATAACTTTTTAGCGTAAATGAACTGATACAGAAGGCTAACGAAGGGAAATGAATGAAAAAACCTATTTTTTGCTCGTTTATTAAATAAATTCAAACGAGCTTTCCACTAAGAGGCTGGATGAATTTTCTAATTGATTACATATTCCTAGTTTTAACTTTTAAGTGTATAGACTATCACGTTGATTCCAATTTTATTTTTAGGTTTAATTATCATCTCTCATTTCCTCCCCATATAAGCTTTCAATAGTGAAGAAATACTAAGCCGATTCTTGGCACCGTTTGAAGCACTTCTTTGTTGTATTGATTCCACAAACACTGATTAGTTCATCTCTCTTTGTTGTATTGGCACCCTTCGGGTCTTTCCGCTATACCATGGCAATGATCATATTGTTGTGACTTCTTAATAAGAAAATCTGCCTATATAGTCCTTCAAAGACACCGGGTCTTTAATTTTCAGGATTAGAGAAATGAAAGAGGAGTTATATATATATGCCGTATATTCATATATAATTTGTACATACATATACCACATATATAATACAATCTTTTAGAAATTAAAATTCATTATATATAATTTATATAAGATGATAATTCAACACCGACAAATAACTTTTTCATTGCTGTTCATAACAGAAAAAGAAAACCGAGATCAACAGATGGAAACCATGAGACCAAAGAAAGCAATCAAACTTGAGGTTGATGAGGAGGCTGCCCTAGCTCAACATCCTTGTTGGCCTTGAACACAGGCTCGACTTGGCTTAGATAACCTCCAAGTTGTGTCGACAATCCTACCTTATCGATGGGTTCACGATGATACGATTTGCAAATAAGATAAAGCATCGTTTGGGCGACATAGCCAAGAAGAAACATGTTCATAAGTAAAAACAGGCACACTACACCCACGATTAGCGTTAAAAATGTGAAGTTCCATACAAACACGTAAAACAAGATCAAGATCCCTGCAAAGATGCAATATAACACGAAGAACACAAACCATGATAACCACCTCTTCCCTTTAATAAGACTATTGCCTTTCATCATTGCTTTCAATCCATACGAGCTTTCTAAAACAGTAACCACACTAGCAAGTTGCCATATCGCTGTAATATAAATAAACCCGATGGCGTATACAGAAAACAACACCCAAAACAGGATCGAACCAAACGTGGTTTCCGAAATGGTGGTTGCCCAGATGAGAAATACTACTCCCGACACAACGTTGTAGATAAAAAAACCGAAGTAAGTCCATAAGAAAGTTAAAGCAAGTCTCTTCCAAACCCTAGGGACAATTTTCATGACTTTCTTGAATGTCACATCACCTCCGGTATACACGGTGGCTATGGTGTAAACGATTGCAGCAGTTGAGAGGAGAGAAAAGAGGAAGAGGAAGGTCAAATAGACAAATTTGAAAACCCAATAGCCGATCCATTCAGATGATACCCTACGATGATAGTAGTACTGGTTGTCCCTATTTTCATAGCGCTCAATACGCAGATTAAGTACGTCAGCAATGATGATATGAGCCAGGAAAATGAAAGAGAGTGGTAGGATGAAAGTTACGGTGATCTGAGCGAAGATTTTCTTCCATGAGAAGATGGTTTTTACAGATTCTTTGAAGAGGCCAAAGAAACCTACACTTTGCATCTCTGCTTGATCTCTATCCATTATGTTTATGTTTGCAAAGGGTGGGAAGGGGTGTAGGGAGAAGTGGAAATGAATAGAAAATTTCGGCTTAAATTTATAGAACAGTTATTCTTCAAAAGGACTCTTACTTTGTAATGAACTAAACAATGGTCACCATGTGTGTAAAGGTTAAATGGCCTTAGTTTTTCACGCGAAAGGTACAGGCCGGTTGGGTTAATGGAATCCTTGATGTGTGCTATGTTCCATTCATATAGGTTTAAAAGGAGGACTATCATAATGAAAGGAAATTAAGGAGATTTTGGTATTACTAAATATATATATATGACGATATGGTTAAGGTTCTTTATTTCTTATTTTTGTTATCATATATATATTTACAGAAATTAAGTAATCATGCTAATGTGGAATATTTTCCATATCTCATTCATCCAAATCCAAAAGACAGCGTAAGCGTACATATATAAATATTAAATACCTACAAGAATGAATATCGGCCTATCTATACATAGTACAAACTATCATATATAATAATACATTGTCAAATTCGCCCCGCAGTGTGAGCTGTAGATAGCAAGCGGACAAAACTGGACAAAAAGTTGGCGAAGAGTGACGAAGGAAATCTTTTGGTGAAAATGTTAGCATACGATGAAAAACTCGAATTTGCCCGTGGCCATCTTAGATCGTCTCCATATTCTAATATATATATATATATATATATATATATATATATATATATATATATATATATATATATATATATATATATATATATATATATATATATATATATATATATATATATATATATATATATATATATATATATATAGAGAGAGAGAGAGAGAGAGAGACGTTTAAATGTTTCTAGCAAGTATTGTGTGCTTAAATGCACCAATGAGAATTCAAGAAATAATAAATCATTAAATAAATCATTAAAATATATTTTGGATATTTTGTACTTTTAATTAAGGAAATCATTTAATTTAAATATTGCAATTAAGGAAATAAAGTAATATATTTGACCTAGTCATTTGTGTTCTCGTTTATAGGCGTGCATATTGTTCCGTTCCAACCCTATCACATCTCTTTCTTTTTTTGCGGCCTTCTTTAGTAACCTGCAAGAAGAGAGGGAGAGATCGGGAAACTCGCCGGAGCTACCAGTCGGAGTTCTAGAAGACAATCGAAGAGAAGAAAGGCTGGAAGGTCTAAGACAAATTACTCGTTTGGTAAGTCTAGTATGTCCTTGTTTCTTATTCTGCCTTCTACCTCTTTCTTTTCTGCTAGATGTAGCATAACCATAAACTACCTCTTTCTTATTCTGCCTTCTACCTCTTTCTTTTCTTTTATTCTGACAAAATAATATCGAAAAATATATTTACTAGTTTATGGTTGGAATTCTATCATTCTGACATAATAAAATTGGATTTTTAAATTTGAGTTAATTAAAATATTCTGATTTTTTAAAATAAAAGAGTTAATTATCTCTAAAAATCCTGAAATTTTCTTTTAAAGTATAGGTTAACTGATTAAAATGCCCTTATGCTGAAATTAGTGTGATTATATGATATATGTTATCCTATTCTAATATCATAGACCATTAGATCACGATCTTTGATTCTATTCCATCCGGTGGTCCAGATTTGTACATTCTGGCACACAATAGGTAGTAAAAACAAAATAACTTAAGCATATATATATATTTATATATATATATATATATATATATATATATATATATATATATATATATATATATATATATATGGATCGAGTGAAGACTTGAAACTAAGTGAAGACTGTGAGGACAAATTTTGCCGCAGGATTGAAAAAAATAAAAGGTGAAGATTTGATTTTATTTATCGTAAATATCTCACGAGATGGTATGATGTGTTTGTAATAATGTGTGGGATTTTAACATTTTTTGGCAAAGCTTAATTGTTTGTTGTTAGGATGTTAAATAGGTAAAAGAAAAGAAAAAAAAACCCCTCCAACGTGTGAATTTTCTCTTTCTGACACACGTCAAGCCTCATTTGGTGAGTTTTTTTCCACCCACTTCATCTTTTGGACACACTACAAGAAATAAGAGTATTACCGGCGACAAATATCGCCGCTAAAAGTGGTGTTTGTCGGCGCTAATACTTTTAGCAACGATGCATCGTCACTAAAATTCCGCCGCTAATGCTTTATCGCTAATACTCCAAATGTCGCCGGTAATGCGAGCTGTCGTCGCTAAAGGCGTGTCGCAACTACTAAGCGGACGTCACTACTAAAGTGTTGTCGCCGCTAATAACAATTTTTCGCCACTAAATGTGTCGCGGGTATTAGTATTTTCTTTTTGTTTTTGTATTTCACGTTAAAATTGAAAAAAAAAATTATACCAAAAGTATAAAAATTGCTATGATATTAATTAATTTAATCCTAGATCCTTCCATTCCAAAATATTAATCCAACAACAGTTCAAAATACTCATCAAATTTAATATAATGCAAAATATTCAAAATACTAGTCTAAAATACTTACACAAACAAAACATTACAAAAATCCTACAAATAGCTACTCGTCATCATCACTCTCCTCGTTTCTTCTGGTTTCATTCCTTGTAGCAACTAAACCAATCTTCAAGTGCGGCACTACATGCCGGATCTTTTAACATTGTTTGAAGCATGTCAAACTACAAAGAAAACAACATAGTCTTATAAGTTAAACCAACATTATAACATTCTATATACAAAATATACATTCCACATACAAGCAAAGTACAAAATATAGCATTGTACCATAACTAACAATTACTAAACTACAAAATACCATTATAGTATTGTACTTACATAAATTAAGAATTACCAAATTACACATAATGCATTTAACACATTATAACATTGTACTATAGTTAACAATTACCAAACTATAAAATACCATTATAGTATTGTACTTTCAAAAACTAACAATTAACAAACTACACATAGTGTATATAATACATTATATCATTGTACTATAACTAACAGTTACCAAACTACAAAACACCATTATATCATTGTACTTTCATAAACTAACAATTACTAAACTACACATAATGCATATAACACATTATAGCATTGTACTATAACTAACAATTACCAAACTACACATATTACATATAAAACATTATAGCATTGTACTTTTTTTCATTTTTTCCAATATAACATTGTACTTTCATAAACTAACAATTACCTAAATAAAAAATACCAATATATCAAGCTATAACAAAAGTAACAATTACCAACATATGAATTATTACCAAACTAACAATTATCAACATTTGCAACTCTTAGTAAATTAACAATTACCAATATTTGAAACAATTACCAAAAATATGATCCTTAAAAACAATTACCAAAATTAAATAGTCTTGTTACCTGTGATTATGGAGGTGGTTGTGTCAGTGGTTGTTTCTGGTCGTACATCGACACAACCGTAGGAGGTTTACGCCCGATGTATCTGATATGGCCTCATTGAACACCCACTATTCTTTCAAAACATTTTTTTTATATCCTTTGATGTTAGATAGTTGGCTTTAGAAGAAACTTGTATTTGTTGATTGATCTCATGGAGTAAAGCATTCTGTATTTTCAGAAAATGAAAAACATCATAAAAAAAAATAGATTACTAAATACCAATTGACGATATAAACACTTATATGAAAAATACAAATTAACCACTTACGTATTGTTTCTCGACTGCAGGACTACTAAATACCCCTTGTCGATCAATATTAGCCTTACGAAATGCTTCGATTCGATTGATGTCGTATTTAACATTAAAAAGATTTATTATAATTTAAATAAATAGTTAAACATATCATAACTTACTTCTTTGAAATAGACATTGCTATATGACCACAATCCCCCTCTGTTTACAATTTGTTGTTGTGTATGAACTCCTTTGTTTGACGTAGAACACTTAAAAAAGTCGGGCGTTTGAAAATGCTCGATTGCTTGCACCTAATGTTCACATGACATAACCTGCGGGGAGGGGGAGTTGGCTAATGCCCTTAGAATATCTGCAAGCCCAACGACATTCTAAAAATAAGTATGTGCTTTATTTTTCTGGCCTCTATGAACTCTTTGTAAAGTCGCATCAATGCACTGAAACAACTAAGCAAGCTCGGGATCCAAGTTAACGTTGTCCAAATCAAACTTATTCTACAAATACAAAAAAGTTAGTTAGCTATATATCAATCACAACTAAACTTAAAATATTATCCAAGTTACCTTTAGAGGCACGACTGTGGCATTCTTTAAAGCGGGGGAAACATTGTTCCAACTCGATACGCTCAAAGGGATGTTCATCCACGTATACCTCCCAATTTCACGGGTAAACCAATTACCATGCTTCTCGAGTGGGGAATATGTGAGCTCCCTATCAAAATCCAAATCCACAAGCTTTCCCTTGTTTGCACATATCAGCTTTGGTAGTTGGATGTTTTTTGATAGATCTATTCTTTTTTTTAGGAAGCTTAGCTAAAAAAAAATACAATTAAAAATATTAGTCACGGTAGCTTATAATAAATTAATAAAAATAGCTAATAAATATATCATAATAAGACTTATCATCATATTCGTGTTTTCCGTAAACAAATCCTCCTGGAAGTGGTGGATCCCCGACTCCACCACCTCCATGTCCTAGTCCCATAACATCCAACATCATGTAAAAGAGTATTATCCAACTAAACCCCATATATAGCATGTAAAACTACAAGATATATAATATAGAAACACAATATGAATAAAAGTTAGTTATAGTATCATATTTTATCATATTATAGCATCTTACTTTACAATATTTTTGGAAAGTGCAAATCCTATAATTGAAAATAAAATGAAATAAAAAGTGTGTGTATTTGTATGCAACTTGGAAAGTACAATGCTATAATAAAAAAATTTCATTTTCTGCATTATAGCATTGTACTTTCCAAGTTGCATACAAATACACAATTTTTTTTTCATTTTTCTCAATGATAGCATCGTACTTTCCAAAAATATTGTAAAGTACAATGCTAAAATAAGACAAAATATGATACTATAACTAACTTTTTCCATACATATATTCATTATACACACATTTTTTCCATACATTATACATAAATACACATAGTATACATACAAATACACTTAAACATAATTCCTACACATACTACATATTCATTATTTTCCATGATAGCATCCTACTTTATTTTTCAATTTTTCGATACATATATACACAAATTAAATATATAATTTCCAAAGTGATGAGTTATTAAAACTCTTTGATCGATTAGATCTTTGCAACAGGTAGATAAAGAAAGTAAAACAATGAAACAATACTCAAGAATGGATTTGAATGTGTTGAATGATTAGAACGTTCAATCCTCAGTAGAGCTCGATAAAGAACTTCCGTTGTAGAGGATTCTAGGGTTACAAAAGAGATCTTCTAAAATTACACGTAAAAACCCACGATCTATCAGTTATGAAAAAGATGCATGCAAGCACCTATTAATACACAAACCCTAGAAAATAAGATACAGATGGACAGGCCCATGCCGTATACAAGATGGGCTAGGAAGCGAGCCCAAGACGCAACATCAAGTACCCAACAATCTCCCCCTTTGCGTCAATTGGGGCGAGACCTCACTCCAACTTGCTTACCCCCGCAGTACTGGCTTTCTTGACGGTCTTGAACAGGCAGGGGATGATAGCAAGAAGTGTTTGTTGGAAGTGAATGTACCAATTTATCATATCATTGAAGTACTTTTTATCACTATCCGAGTTCTGCTTGCAACGATTGATGATACCCAGAACATGCTCCAAATAGGTAGTAGTGTAAAGATGTTTGTCAGCCAAAGCAAACAAGCATTTCTGACCTTCTGCTCTGGTGAACATGACCGAGTTCTGTTTCGGATCAATCTTTCCCATCTTCATTCGGTTTATATCGCTTGCAGAACCGACTGGAGTGATGATGGGCTTCTTCCTCAGAACATTAGCAACCTCTTGATCAAGCTTAGCCACCTCCAAAATATAGCAAACTAACATTCTCTTGAAATGGTCTATGATCGGACCATATTCAACTTCATTGACAAGAAGAATGTTGTGCAAGACAATCCAATCGTGAGGGTTTAGGTTGGGAAGATCAGCCAGAGAGATGGAATGCTCAGATTTTTTAGATCCCCTCAAGACTTTGAATCTAACATTAACGAAATTGCCTTCACGAACAGGTTTGAGAACCCGAACGTTGGTTATCTTCTGTGCGCTCCATGTCTGGTACTGAAGTTGACCGGTCCTCAGATAATAGTCTATAAGCTCCCTATCCACCTTCGGGTGAGGATGGGGAACTTCAGCTATATGAGCGAATGCATGGAAGATGAAGGCCTTTCGGGTCAGGGGCATGTCGAACTGGGAATCGACCGAATTGACACGGTCTAAGGAGATGACCGGTTCTAACCACAGAGTGCAAGGGGACTCAATGGCTTCTTTGATAAGCACTTTGAGAGTCCAAGGAGGAAACAAATTTTTCCTGCTTTCAAGGAGATCATGAGCCTCATTTATCTTCCTCTCCTTGGCCTCGGCTTCCCTGACGATGCGAGCATTTTCATCCAGCTCTCTCTCTCTCTGGTCTACTTCCGGACTAAGCTGACAATCGGTTCTTGATCATCACTTTCATCACTATCGTCGGCAATTTTTTGTTTGGCTTTGGTTTGAGCACTCAAACCTGATGAAGGAACAGGTGTTGGTTTGGGTGCTTTCGGAGGGACAAGTGATGAAAATGGAAGAGATTGAGCTTTGGAACTTGGAGGGGGTTTCAGTTGAGCTGTGGACTTTTTTTCTCCCCCTTGTTTCGGATGGTCCTCCTGCTCAGGAATGCCTTCAATACGGCTAAGCATGGCAAGAGCAGGAGCGAGCTTCTCTGCAAGACTACGCCTCACCGAATAGTTGAGAATCGGATCATGGGCTTCAATAATGTTAGACAAAGCTCCGTGGACATCTGAAACACAACTCTTGACCACAACTTTCTCAGACCGAAGAGAATTGATCTCCTTCTCAGCTTGGGAGAGCTAATGAGTTGCCAAAGTAAGTTCGGAAGACTTTCGAGCAAGCTCTTCCTTTGTATTGGATTCGACGGCAAGAGTGGCTTGGAAGGAAAGAAGACGATCCGCAAATGAAGACTGAAATGATTGGTTGTCTTCTTTGAGTTTTTGGCGAAAGCTGGCAAATTGGTCTTTTTCAGTTTCGAAGGAATGGACCAGCTTCTCCACAACGGTGCGGATCTTCTTAGTGTTTGTCTCTGATGCCGTCTGTAAAGACTCCAGCCAGATCTGGGCGTCTTGAAATAGTTTTTCGACTTTTTCGGTCGCAACAGCACTAGCCTTTGTGGATTTGTCAATGGCAGCAGCAACTGAGCTGATAGACGCTTCATGTGCTTTGGAGAGAGACTCCACCATCCCCTGAATGGCAGCCTCCGAAAAGTGAGATGTTGAGGAAGAGGAAGAAGCCACAAGATTGACAATCTTCTCGTGGAGTTCCTTGATGTGCTTTTTAGTGACTGGAGCATCATCATCATCATCACTCTGAAGTTGATAGGGGCTGTAGTAGATGGAGTCAAAAACGGTATCCTCACCTCCCAAAAAGGTTTCGGTTTCAGCAGATGGAGTGGGAGATAAGGGTGCGGTTGGTGGTTCGGTAGTGGTAGTGGGTTCGGGTTGTGAAGTAAGAACCCCCGTATCAGATACGTTGGTTGGAACCTCACGGGTGGTAGTTGTGGTGGCTTCTGTGAAAAGTGGTGGGGGAATGGAGGTTGTTGTGGTTGGAAGAGAAGTAGAGGTAGTTATGGGGGGAATAGAAATAGGGTTAGATATGGAGGGAATGGAAATAGAGGAGGTTATGATGGGAATGGAGGAGGTTATGATGGGAATGGAAGAGGTGGTTATAGGGGAAGGGGAAGGAGGTTTTGATGAAACATGTACCTCATGATCAGGCGAGTGAGGCGGAGTTTCGCCTCTAGCCGACTCATCTGAGTCAGAATGGTTCTCTTCCGAATCGCTGGAGGAAGAAGAGAGAATAAGTTTTCTCTTTGGCTGTACTTTCTTCTTCTTCGCTGGTGGGGAAAGATCTTGTTTTGACGGTTTTCGCTTCTTAGGAGAAGGACCCTTTGCCCCCTTTGCTGCTTTCTTGATCTTCCCTTTCTCGGGTTTCTTCCCTCTAGCAGCAGGTTTATCTGCATCATTAATGGACTGAACCATTTCAGCAGAAAGTTCCCTTGGACCCGAAGGAAGAAAGTCCTTGTAGGCTTTCATTATTACGCTCTCCTTTGACACCCCAGCGGACATAGAATCCGGAATGGATCCGATGAAAGAAAATTTAGTCGGATCGGTAACAATTATCTTGGTGGTGTGGAAGACACTGATGGTGGAGAGAAGGGAACCTACAACAGTGGGAACATGAAGTTTATCCATGGCCCACTTGGTGATGAGCGTCCAGAATCGGGCGTAGGATACCTCTGTGTGTCGAGAGGAAGAGGCTAGGCTCTAAATGAGTTGCTGCCAGAGAACCGAGCCATAGTCGAGGTTGAGGCCGTGATATAGACACGACTTCTTGAACTTGGTGACCGTCGTGAGAATCTCCGTGTAACCCATGTTGTAGAACATCGAAAATAATTTCCCGACGGTGATGGAATCGGGATTAACCCTAGATTCATCGGCTTCAAAACCTAGGAGCCAACAGAATTGTTGCTTGGAGATAGAGGTCTTGTGAGAAAGAAGATCAAAGTAGATGCGATCCACTGATCTATCATAATGGGCTGTGGAGAAGACCTGGGAAAGGCATTCCATAGGCAAAACCTTGACCTTGGAAAGAGCGAGCACCAGTGGAGAGTATTTGAGGCACTCCACCATGGGATACATATAATTCTCGTAAGCTTTAGGGTTGAGATCGATCACCAGGCTTTGTTGAGCATGGATAGGAAGAATATTTGTGCGTGAAGAGGTTTCCTAAACTGATGAAGAATCCACCATTGTTGAAAGTAGAAGATGATGAACAGTAGATTAGAAATCGCCTGATTATGGTCGTTTGAGTTTTGATTGTGGTAAGTTTGGAATGAAGCAGATGTGTTCCTTTTATACTGTGGGTAGAGGAGAGAGACAGATCAACCCCCAAATCTTCTTGATACACGAAACGGTTTCAGATTTGACAGAAGTGCGACGGTTGGCACCCCCGATGATTACGCATGAGAGAGAAGAACTGTTCCGTTTTGCACGCGTGCCCGTCACCTCACTATTGAGGCCGTTACTCTGTCGGCTGAGTCAGCATCTTATCTGTTTAATAGCTGTCATCCAAACATAAGATTATAATGGAACCGAACGAGATTTTTGGAAAATCAAAGATTTTCGTGCATAGAGTGTGAAAGATAAGGAAATAAAGCGAGATATATGTGGGAATCTGTGATGTCAATATAGACACAAAACAGTTGATCCCGGGCACGAATCACTCTCTTCAAGGTCAAGAGAGACCTTAAAGTGTTTGTATGGATTCCCGTTGAATTACGATCAAACACTTTCTAAGAAGTGTTGAAAGGCATCTTTTTGTAAGGCTTAAAAGGGTGGCTTTCGCTTCAGTTTAGAATCCCGGACCTTGACATAAGATCGAGACTAAATAAAGTACTTGTGAGACCGATGTGGTCTGTTGAACAAGTAGGCTGGATAATATATATAGTGACTTGTTGAAGATGTGTGATGGTGAAATCTCAAAAAAAAAAAAATTAAACTGGATTCTAAGGGAAGAAATGTTATGGTAAATAACAATTTCATAAGAATCGTACAACCAAAAAGAGATTTCATGTTGACCGTCAATTCATGTTAGGTATTGAATTTTGGTTTTCACTAAGCACGTAGTGACATGTGGCTTAGATCATAAACACAGAGATTGTGTAACCATAAATCTCAGTGGTTAATTCTGAGAGTCTCAAGGGTTACCATATGGGACCGAAATATGATGGAGAAAAGTATTGAGGTGGTGAAGAGAAACGATAGTACCTCTGCTGAAAATAGTGACCAAACAGTAAACTCTTAACCCATATGAGAAAAGAGTAAGGTAGCTCAGGATTAGAATAAATGGAGCAGCCTTATTGGGAAGACAAGGTTTGTATATACCTAGTCATTAAGGCTTTTATTCAAAATCAGTTGAGGCTTTGGACAACATGCAGCAGCATGCTTCTAGGGACGCTTAACTAGTTAGTATAAAGTGTGAGAACCAAACCTGTCCCATCGATATTTAAACAAGAATGAAAGAGGAAAAAAAATATTTTTGGAGATTTTAAGTTTTTGAAAAGAGAAAAACCAAACAGAATAAGTAGTAAAAAAAAAAATTGAACCGAACCCAAAATGGACCGAACGCTCGGTTCATTTCGGTTCCTAAAAAAAATATTTTTGGATTTTTGGAAAACAGCTTTACAAAAGTTTACAACCATAGACAACACCTTTTTGAGATTGAGCAAAAATATGTGCTAGGGGACCGAACCCGAAATAGACCAAACGTTCGGTTCATTTCGGTTCCCATGTGAACCGAACCCGAAATAGAACGAACGTTCGGTTCATTTCGGTTCATTTCGCTTCTAACTTTTAACTTTGGGATGGTGTCTTTGGTACCGATTCTGATTCCATCATTCCTAGACCATGAAGGATTTTATTGAAACTTGCTTCAGGTAGGGCTTTGGTGAAGATATCGGCCAGTTGATCAGTGGTTCGAACAAAGTGAATTTCGACATTTCCATCCTCCACGTGATCCTTAATGAAGTGATACCTCAGTGCTATATGCTTGGTCTTAGAGTGTTGCACTGGGTTATGACAGATCCTAATTGCACTTTCTGAATCGCAATATAGTGGGATCTTTTTCATGTTAAGTCCATAATCTTTGAGCTGGCTTTGGATCCATATGACTTGAGATGTGCAGGAGGCGGTTGCGATGTACTCTGCTTCGGCTGTAGAAAGGGAAACGCAGGTTTTCTTCTTTGTCTGCCAGCTGACCAACTTCCCATCAAGGAATTGGCAACCCCCTCTGGTGCTTTTCCTGTCTAAACCACATCCTCCAAGGTCTGCATCAGAGAAGGCTTGAACGAAGAAGCCTGAGTTGGATGGATACCATAGACTGAGAGAGGTAGTTCGCTTCAGATACCTGAGTATATTTTTCACTGCAAGCATATGTGGTTCTCGTGGGTTCGCCTGAAACCTAGCACAATAACATACGAAAAACATGATATCAGGCCTGCTAGCAGTAAGATACATTAAGGACCCAATCATCTGGCGGTATAACGTAATGTCAACTGCCGGTTTCTCCAGTGAAGGGGTGAGTTTGGTGCCGAATGCCATTGGAACTTTGACCTTTGAATCTCCCATCATACCAAATTTGGCAAGAAGAGTTTTGGTGTATGCTTCCTGGTTGATAAAGATGCCTTCGGGTCCCTGTCTAATATTTAATCCAAGGAAAAAGTTAATCGGACCCATGGAGCTCATTTCAAATTTAGTCTCCATCAGCTTTCTGAATTCAGCTGTTAAGCTGGGATTCGTTGAGCCAAAGATGATATCATCGACGTAAATTTGTACAATCATAAGGTGGTTACCTTCCTTCTTACGAAAGAAGGTTGGGTCAACCGAACCTTGTTTGAATTTAGACATCTTTAAAAACTTTGTTAGCGTTTCATACCAGGCCCTAGGAGCTTGTTTCAGACCGTAAACCGCCTTGTCCAGAATATAGCAGTGATTTGGGAACTTCTCATTAACAAAGCCAGGAGGTTGTTCCACGTAGACTGTTTCTTCGAGTTCTCCATTCAGAAAAGCGCATTTGACATCCATTTGGTAGACCTCGAAGTTTTTGTGTGCTGAATAGGCAAGAAAAATGCGAACAGATTCCAGCCTTGCAACTAGAGCGAAAGTCTCTTCATAGTCAATTCCTTCCTCCTGACAGTATCCTTTCACTACCAGACGTGCTTTGTTTCGTATCACATTCCCTTCCTTGTCCATTTTGTTCCTGAATACCCATTTGAGACCAACAACTGATGCATTTTGAGGAGTTGGAATGAGGCGCCAAACTTTGTTCCTTTCGTATTCATTCAGTTCGTCTTGCATAGCTTGAACCCAATCGAAGTGATCAAGAGCAGTGTTAACTGTCTTTGGTTCAACTTTTGAAACGAAGGAATTAAACATACAGAATTCTACTTTTGAAAATAAGGAATTTTGTTTTGCCTTAAGTTGTGATCGGGTCAGAAACTTTTCAGAAACATCACCCACAACTTGAGAGACAGGATGATTTCTGGTCCATTTGACGAGAGGAGGGTAATTTGGATCATAGGATGGATCCAATTCAACATTTACCATCTCTTCTGGTTCGGATTGACTTTCATCGTCATAAAGCATATTGGCATTCCCCCCTCGAATGATGAGCTTTCTGGAGCAGTGGGACTTTCGGGTACAGTGAAGAGTTCGGGTGCTACTGTGCCTTCAGATGATGTGGAGTGTTCAGGTGCTACAGTACCTTCGGGTGTTGTTGTGCCTTCTGGTGATGTGGAGCGTTCAGGTGCTATAATACCTTCGGGTGCTACAGTACCTTCGGGTGCTGTTGTGCCTTCTGGTGTTGTGGAGCGTTCGGGTGCTACAGTACCTTCGGGTGCTACAGTATCTTCGGGTGCTGTAGTATCGGCGTGCTCCCCCTCGACTGATGCTCCGGAACTGGGCACTCCTTCATTCATTCGCCTTATAGCATCTTCTACTAGTTGCTTCAGATGATCCACCTTGTTGTCTGCTGCGCTGGCTTCTGAATTAATAGCCTTCTCTGGTTCATCAAATAACTCGACAAACTTCTCAAAGAGATTTGCAATTGATGCTGTGACTTGACCTGTTTGAGGAAAGATTTCACCAGTTGAGTTTATGTTTACTGTTGACTTTTTGACATAGCTATCATCAAAGGTCACGTAATACGTCTCTTCTATTTTCCTTGAACGTTTGTTTAATACCATGTATGCTTTAGAAGTGATAGAATAGCCCAGAAAAATCCCTTCATCGGCTTTGACATCAAATTTGTTGCGATGCTCTTTAGAATTGAAGATGGAAGAATTTAACATTCGGCTTCCTGTTGTTGATGATCTCATAAGGAGTGAGCGTGAATCGCTTATTGAGATATGACATGTTTTGTGTAAAACAAGCTGCAGAGATAGCATCAGCCCAGAAATATAAAGGTAAAGAAGCAAAACTTAGCATGGTTCGAGCTGCTTTACACAAAGATCGGTTTCGTCTCTCAACTATTCCGTTTTGTTGAGGTGTGTAGGGAGCTGAGAAGTTGTGACTAGTTCCTCTTTCTGCCAAGAATTGTTCGAATTCTTTATTTTTGAACTCCAGCCCATTGTCGCTCCTGATGTTGCGAACGACTTTCTTCAGCTGTACTTCAACCTGCTTGATGAACATCTTTAGCTTGTGAGTCGCTTCAGATTTAAGCTTCAGAAAGAACACCCATGTAAAAAGCGAAAAGTCATCAACAATAACAAGAATGTACTTGCTACCGCCGATGCTTTCGATTGATGATGGACCACACAAGTCAATGTGAAGTAACTCTAGTGGTTCAACAACTTTTGTGTTTATGATTGATGGATGACTTTGACGACTCTGCTTCCCCATTTCACATGCCGCACACAAATGATCTCTATCGTACTTGAGCAATGGAAGACCACAAACATGACCTCCAGTGACAAGTTTGTTGATATCCTTAAAGTTGAGATGAGAAAGCCTTCGGTGCCACAGCCAGCTTTTGTTAGATTGTGCTTTTGATAACAAGCAGATTGCTTGATTCCCTTTGATGTGTTTGAGGTTTAGGGGAAACATTTCACCTTTGCGCTCTGATTTGAGAATAACTCTGTTCGTTTGCTTCTCAATTATTTCCGAACCCTCATCATCGAATGAGACCTTGAGACCGGTACCTCCAACAAGCTGAGATACATTGATGAGATTATGTTGTAGTCCTTCTACGTATGCAACCTTCCTGATCGTGAAATCACCGTTTGTAATCATTCCATAGCCTTTTATGGTTCCAAAGGAGTTGTTCCCGAACTTGACATTTCCACCGTTTGAAAGAGATCTGAATTCCCTTAGCTCTTCCTTCCTTCCTGTCATGTGACGTGAGCAGCCACTGTCGATATACCATTCTTCGTCAAACTGCTCGTCACTGATAACCTGCACAAATTAAGCAGATTTAGGAACCCAAAGTTTCTTGGGTCCACGTGAGCCTTTCACAGGAACAGGAGTAGTAAGAGAGATGTCAACAAAATATGTTCTTTTTATTAACGTTGTTTCATCTTTCTTTTTGATGGTGAAAACTTTAATTTTATTGGGATTTGATGCTTTTGGTTTGGACTCAGATTTAACGGACGAAACCTTTGATTTCCCTTTCAGGTCAGTTGAAGATTTAGGTTTTTGAGTTCGAGCAGAATTGGATTTAGAATGGGGTTGAGAAGAAGAATGATTGAAAGAATTAGAAGAGTTAGAATGAGAGAATTTAGACTGAGATGATTTCTTGACTTGATATTCTAGGTAACCCTTTCGGTTTTGATTATCAGTGGGACCGAACCTAGAATTTTGGTCTCTTTTGCTCTCTGAACCGAACCTCTGCTTTTGGTTGACACTGTTCTCTGAACCGAACCTCTGCTTTTGGTTGACACTGTTCTCTGAACCGAACTTCTGCTTTCGGTTGATGTTTCTCTCTTGTGGTCTAACAATATTTTTCTCTGACTTTAAATTTCTGTCACGATATGAGAAATAGGCATTTTGAGACTGCCAAAATTGTTTTCTTTTAGAAAGATTCTTCTTGTATCTCTGATTCCTTTGTTGTTTTTGGTTTCTCATCTGCTTCGGCTGATGATGGATGTTCGCCTTCTGTTTTTGTTTTGTGTCAACAGGTCCACTTTGAACTGATGAAGATTCACTTGAATCCGCTTTTTCTTTAGGGACATCTTTTGTACCACTAGTACTTGGTACGTCAAATTATCAGGCTTGTTCAGTGGCTCCGGAATATATCTTACTTTTGTTTTCCAGGATGTTTGCTCTAATAGACCAACTGTTTCATCAGCATTGTCGATAGGGGCAGACCAGAAGAACTCATCACAACCATCAGCATTATCTTCGTTTACAATGGCTGTGAGTTCGGCTGTCTGATGTTCGGTTACACCTGTGACCTTATACACCTGATTTGGTGTTGTCCTTACCTTTTGGTAAACAACAGCCTTTTCTTCAAGGTTCAGGGACTTTTGTTGGGACAAGCGAGCAAACTCCACAGAATTTTCTGAGATGAGATTTTTGTGGTTTTCGGGTTCACTCTTGACAAACTCAGAACAGTCAACTTCATCCTCTACAGAAATTTCACTCATATCATCATCCTCATTAAGCTCAGATGCATTTTCAACATTAATTTTATTTTCTGAGCTCAAATTGGCATTCAATGAGTCAAACTTTTGTATGGTTTCGGTCCTTAGATTCAGTTTGTCATTTTCATCCAAAAGGTTTTTCAGCATGTCCTTATGGTCCTTGGACTTAATGAAAGATTCAATTTTGTCTAGACCATACATATATGTCGGATTAACATCCTCAGACGAAACCACACTTTCACAATTGTATGCTTCAGCGTCGATTTCATCCTCCTTAAACTCAAGGAAGGGCAAAATCATACAATGAATTTTCTGCCCTATTTCACAGTTTAAATGAAGTTGAGTAATATTATTATAAAGACGCTTAGCAATCAAACAAAAAGCATTTCGCTGTTTTAAAAGTTTTAAATTGTCTCTTTGCAAATAAATGTTTTCGTCCTTGGTTTTGATTAACTCCGACTCCTTCAGTTCGATCCACATCCTCCGTTCCTCACTCTTCGAAGACACCCTGCTTATTTGGTCAGTTAGGTTAGAATTGGTGACTCGAGTTTGAGTTAAACTGCTATCTAGATGAGAAATTCTTGAATTAACAATTTTTAATTCTTTTTCATATGAGCATTGTGGGACTTTGAATGAAACAAAAACGGATTGTACCTTCTTGATCAGTTCATCAAGCTCGTTGAATTGCACGCTGAGCGGTTTTGCTGTAAAGCACATGTCCTGTTGCTCATTCGTGTCTTCATTCCCACCATCTGTGTTGTATCTCCTCATCTGAGATACATCAGACACCATTAAGCATTTTCCACCGCTATCCTTCTCTTTCGCCACATAAGCCTTTCCATGAGAAGGCCTCCTTACTTCATCATCTTCGGAGTCGGATGACCAGACCTCCACTCCTCCGAACTCATCATTCGCTACCGAACCCTGCACAATTAAAGCATTCATAGAAGGGTTAGCAGTAGATTTCTTCTTCCTGATCTCATCCAGCTTTTTTAGCAACAAAGCTTCTTCATCCTTTTCCTCATCCTTTTCTGCCATTTTCTTGAGGACACAATCTTTTTCATAGTGATTCTTTCCTCCACAGTAATAGCAGCTCACTCCTGAATCTCCTTCAACTTTCGGTTCCTTCTTTGATTCTTCTGCCTTTGGTTCGTCTTTGACCTTTTCAGAACTATAACTTCCCTGCCCATTTCGGTTCTTATTGGTGGTAAATCTTTTCTTGATGAACCTCTTGGGGTTTGATACCATCATAGCATAGTCTTCAGAAGTAAGATCATAGTCCTCTATGTTGAGGTCTTCATCTTCCATAACCGCTTTACTTTTGGATAGGAGGGCCAATGAACCCATGCTTGAAACTACATTTTTCTCCTGTAGTACGATCTTTTCTTGAGATTTCAGAATGCCTACCAGTTTCGCCAGAGAATAAGATTTGAATTGCTCATGCGCTTTAACTGTGGACACTACAACTCTCCACTCAGATCTGAGGCCGTTCAAAAACGTAACCTTCTGCTCAATTAGCTTCCTTTCAATATCATGTTTAATCATCTTGCTAAGAAGATGATTGAAGCGATCGAACGTTTGAGTCACGGTTTCTTCGGCTCCCTGCTTGAATTCACCAAACTCGGACAAGAGTAAGGTTTGAATGGAGTGTTCAAGATCTTCGTCCGTAGAATACAATTCTTGAAGCCTGTCCCATATTTCTTTGGCAGTAGTACATGAACTCACCAGCCTGAAAGTGTCAGATTGAAGAGCGAATCTGATTAATCTCAATGCTTTTAATATTGCACTGAAATTTATCTTTTTCGTCTTGGGCAACATCTTTAACATCTTTCAAAAGATCATTATACTCCTTTTGAGTTTTAATAATCCTTGAAGTTGTAGAATGAGCGAAGGGTCCCGATACGATTGCTTCCCAGATGAGGTATCCATTGTCCTCAGATCCTATAACATAATCTTCAAAGTGATGTGCCCAGAATTCATAATCCTGGGTGTAAAGGATGGGAATCTTCGTTGTTGATCCAATGCTGTTCGAAATATTAATGGGATTGGATTGCGACTCGTCCATGCTTGATCGAATAACCTGTTTGAAAGATCAAACTTGTAATATATAATATTTGGGCAATACGAATAAGTAATGAGATACGTCAATTATGGAGTGACGACTCAATAAATATTAGTTAATGCGGAATAAACCCTAATAGCTTCTTTCACAGAAGATATGTGTATGAATTACATAGCCTCCCGCTCTGATACCAATTGATGAGTTATTAAAACTCTTTGATCGATTAGATCTTTGCAACAGGTAGATAAAGAAAGTAAAACAATGAAACAATACTCAAGAATGGATTTGAATGCGTTGAATGATTAGAACGTTCAATCCTCAGCAGAGCTCGATAAAGAACTTCCGCTGTAAAGGATTCTAGGGTTACAAAAGAGATCTTCTAAAATTACACGTAAAAACCCACGATCTATCAGTTATGAAAAAGATGCATGCAAGCACCTATTAATACACAAACCCTAGAAAATAAGATACGGATGGACAGGCCCATGCCGTATACAAGATGGGCTAGGAAGTGAGCCCAAGACGCAACATCAAGTACCCAACACAAAGTTATACATGTAACGTCTCAAAATTTAAGACCAAAAAATTCATTTTTATATAATAATAAAATATCATCCAAAATGTGTTCATAAAACCGTAAAAGAAAATCATAGTATATCAGTCAATCATCACAATACATCAAAGCCAAATAAACAAAAATCATGGTGTGTATAATGCGATCTCTCGAGATATTCCCCTTCAATCCGGAAGTACCTGAAACATAAACTGAAAACCTTAAGCACGAAGCTTAGTGTGTTCCCCAAAATACCACATACCATACATATCAGACATATAATGGGCATGCCCAACAACCATCGGGCCCCGCCCGAAATTGATCCCTGCTCGGAACAGATATGATAGTAATATTAGATGGGCCCCGCCCATTACATTCATTAGGCCCCATCTGACATTCATACAGATACATAAAATACACGAAAGAATAACTAAGATAAATAGAATACAATACATTCATCAGGCCACGCCTGGCATTGGACTCCGCCCGGTATACATATCACATACTGCTCATGCAAGAGTCATGCAGACAACTAGAATCCTAATCATAACAAATAATGGGCCATCATTGGTGCCTTCGACCTGCTAAGCACAGTGAGCAGACTTACCTCAAACTGTTGAAAATCAGATAAATGTTCGGACTGTTGATCCAGAAAATCCTCGTTCTAAACAGTCAAACAATACCCTAATTAATAATTACATTAAAATTCATAACTGGGGTCCCCGACCCACAACCCTCTGTAACATCTGGTTTTGAAATACTTCCAATGTTGACCCTTGTTTTGAGATGCATTACGTTTTGGTCCCTAAGTTTAAGAAAGTATGCAAAAGGGCCTTAATGGTACGCCATTCGTACGTGGTGTACGCTAGGTGTACATCCTTGTACGTGGGGACGTACTTGCTAAATAAGGAAACCGTAATCTCTAGGGTTTGTTTGGTAATTAATCATATTTATGGCCTAATTTCCCTTCACCTCATCAGCCTCCACCCTCTCATTCGTGGATGTAACCCTAGTTTACCTTGTGAAGCCATTTCTAGCCTAAAAGTGTGTTTGTGAGCTTAGAAGAAGGAGGAAGGAAGTCAAACTCATATTGGAAGAGTGAAGCACTTTGTATTTGGGTCTTATTCTTCATTTTCAAACTTTCAAAGGTAAAAATCTAGCAACTTGATCCCTCTATCTCATAGATCTAGTTTTGGTTGTCTTATGGAGCTTTTTGGGTCCCAAAATGTTAGATCTTGAATATGACATGTTCTTGATCTTTGAATTGTCCTTTCAGACCCTAGGATGGGTCTTAAGTCATAAAAATAGGTTCCAAGTGGTTGGTTTGGCTTCATGCACCTTGTAGAATATCTTAATGGAAGCACCTATTGGATATGTTAGGACATAAAGTCGGAGACTTTATGACTCCTAAGAGTATTTTGGCCATGGATCTGAAGTTCAAGTATAATATCTTAAGCCATTAAGCTCTTAAAGTGGATTTTGGGCTTGTGAGGGTACGCCCGACATACTCGGAGTACGCCCTACGTACGAGGTCAACCACCTCGATAATGGTCAACCTACGAGGCCTCGTGTACGTCCAACGTACCTCCGGAGTATGCCCCACGTATGCAGTTTGGCTTGACTCGGTCGAGTTGGCTCGGGTAGGTTCACTCAGCTGGGTTAACTCAATTGACTTATGGTCTTTGACCAAGTTTAACTTCAAGGGTATTTTGGTATTTGGGATTTTGATGGATATTGGTCACTTGGATGGATAGGTGTTGGTTGGAGCTGAGATTCAGAGTCAGGACATCATCAGCTATGAATCAGATCGAGAAGTGAGTTTTCCTCACTACACTTTCTGGTCGAAGGCACCGAGGCCGGCCCATTAGATTGTTATCCTAGTTTATTGCATGTTGGGATGTTGTAGTGATCTTTTAGATCTGTATCCCGGTATATAGGATGATGCCATTCTTAGCAATTGGTAGATCTACCTGTTATTCAATTGCTGGATATATGTGTATTTGTAGTATATGTAGTTGTAGTATGGGTGGGTTTAGATTGTACTGCTTTGTGCTGTCAGTCAACAAACCTGGTAACATTTATATCGAAATGTTGTTATAGTTTACTGGGCTTATGTGTATATTGGTTATGTATATATCAACATGGATATGTGTAGTTAGGTTGAGGCGGACCAGTATAGACTGAAGGACAAGGGACCCAAGGCGTCCTAAATAGACTACAGGCCTAAGGGGCGTACCAGTTAGGCCGAAGGCCCGGAGAATGATCTAGATATGCTGAAGGCCTGGTGAAGCGTACTAGTCATGCTGAAGGTTTTGAGATCGTACCAGATAGACTGTAGGCCAGTGGGGCTTGCCAATCATGTTGAAGACTTTGTGAGTATAACAGATAGACTGTAGGCTGGTGGGGAGTTCCAGTTAGACTGAAGGCTCTGTATGCATGCCATTTGTTGTATATATTATCTGTTATGTGGTGGTATTTTGGGGGAACTCACCAATCTTTGTGCTTACAGTTTCAGTTTATTGTTTCAAGTGCTTCAAATGGTTGTGGCAAGGCGAATGCGTGACCGTACACATCCTTGATTTTACTACTAATTGGATCTTGGGAGACACTGATTTTAAATCATGTTTTGGAAATAGTGGTTTTGTAAACACTTTTATTGGTAAATGGGTTGTTTTGTAAAGTTTAAATTAAATTGAAAATTTGGGGATGTTACACCCTCAGCCTTTAGGGTGAAATACTATTATACCTTTTCCCTTATTAGGCCTAACTAGCTTGGCCCAATAACCCTATAGTGGTCCAAGGCCCAATAATGGCCCAACCCATAAACCTAAGGTCCAACTATAACCCAATAGATATAAGGCCTAAAATCTAGCTAAGGCCCAAAGTCTAAAGGGAGTCCACGTCTAAAAGAAGGCCCAAAAAGGAAGAAGCCCAGTCGTAGTGTATGCATTGGGTACTCTTCGTATGCACCACATATGCGCGTTTACCCAAACACACAACCTGCTGACCCAATACACACAACGGACTATGGAGTACGCCTGGTGTACTGGCTAGAGTCCCAAAATCCAACTTAGGGTCTTATTCCATTAAGACCTTTTTGTCCAATTTTAGATCTAAATCTTGTGGAACATCTTAATCCATAAAGTCATGAACTTGGAGCCTTTGCATGGCTCAAAAGAACCTAAACCATACTTTAGCATTCTACTTTCATTTAATGGACCTAAACACATGCATGGTTGATCCATAACCATCAAGATACTAACTTTATGGACTAGAGACCTCAGAAACATCAAGAGAAGCAACTCCTAACTTCTCGAGTGGAAGAAACCCTCTAGATCTCATTGTAGGACCAAAAGGGACCAAAACTTCATAAAGACTAGATTTAAGCATACAAGGAGCAAGTTCGAAGCTTTATACCTCAATAAAGCTGGAAATGATGTATGAAATCTAGATCTACAAGTTCTCCATTGATCAAGGCTCCTTCATCCAATCTCTTCTTCCTCAAATCTCACCAATACATAATAAACACACACACAAGAGGGTCAAATCTCCTCAAGAGGGGCTAGGGTTTCGAAATGGGACTCAAGGGGAAATGGAGGCTGAGAAATGAGAGGGTTGTGATTCATCATGTTGTTTAAGTAGGGTCCAAACCCTGAAATTTAGGGTTTATCTCTTGGGTGCATACGCCCTACGTACTCCCGGATTTCTAAAACTGGCAAAACTATCCCTTAGGGACCAAATATGCAAAAATATTTACATACCAAGGGTGGAAATGAAAAGTACCTTTAATCGGATGTTATAGTTATTGCCCACTTAAATTAAACTTCATCCTCGAAGTCGACTGCCGCATATAACTCTGGGTAATGCTCCCCCATCCATTCAGACCCCTTTTGGTGTTGTCACTACACCTTCACCAACTCTACAATGTTTCCTCAAGGTTTTCGTCTTCTTGTTAAGGATAGAAATCAGTCTCTCAATATAATTCAGACGATTATCCACCTGAAGATCTTCCAATGGAACTACCACGTAATAATCAACCAAACATTTGATAGCTGTGAGACGTGAAATGTGCTATGGATATGACTACGCTCCTCGAGAAGATCCAAGAGATAAGCAACCCAGCCCACCCAAGCCAAAACCTTGAAAATACCGATTTCCTGGGGACCAACTTGCCCCTCTTCCTGAATCATATGACACCTTTCCATGGTGATACCTTCAGGAGAACCATAGCCCTAACCTGAAATTCTAGATCTGATCGGTGCTTATCTGTACAGCTCTTCGTCCGACTCTATGCTGTCTGAAGCCTACCCCAAACCTGGGGTATCAAGTCGGTAGTCTTGAGTACCACTTCAATACTCCCCATGACTCACTGAATGACCTTACCCAAAATATCGGGGTCCTGCACTTCCTCCCATAGAGCATCTCAAAAGGAAGTCGATCAATGCTGACATGATAACTGTTGTTATACGAAAACTCCGCATAGGAAGATACGTATCCAACTCCAACTGAAAACCAATACACATGCCTGAAGTATATCCTACAAGGTTTGGATTGTCCATTCACTTTTCCAATCAATCTGCAGGTGGAAATCTTTGCTAAAATGCAGATGAGAACCCAACTCCTCGTGAAACCTCTTCCAAAACCTAGAAGTAAAC
Source organism: Lactuca saligna (assembly GCF_052625555.1). Lineage (NCBI taxonomy): Eukaryota > Viridiplantae > Streptophyta > Magnoliopsida > Asterales > Asteraceae > Lactuca > Lactuca saligna. Next base: position 154,458,918 of record NC_136422.1, read on the forward strand.
CGAAAATCCCTATTCGAGACTACTGAAACTGGCACCCCATGTCGTGCCACAATCTCCCTGATGTAGATTTCAGCCAACTTCTCTGCATAGATACTCTCCAAATCGGAATGAAATACGTGTTCTTCATCAATTGATCCCTGATGATCAATATTGAATCCCCTCTGCGCGTTGTCTGTGGCAACTTCATGATGAATTCCATAGTAATCTCTTCCCGTTTCCAAATGGGAATGTCTAATAGTTGCATCTTTCCATGAGGTCGCTGATGCTCGGCCTTGAGTTTCTTGCAAGTCAAGTACCTCTCCACATACTATGCCATATCCCGCTTCATACATGACCACCAACAATTGGGATGAAGATCTCTATACATCTTTGTCGATTCAGGATGAATGGGGAATCTCAACTTGTGCGCCTCTTCCATCAAAACCTACCACACACCACCCTAGTAAAGAGCCCATACCCTCCAATGAAGGGTCATGAAACATCATCTATCATAATCAAAGGAAGCCACCTAACCCATAATGCACTCACTCTTTTAGTGCTCTTCCTTCATAGCCTCAACCTGAGCCTCTCAGATATGCCCCAATAGTGGCTGAGAGCATCGGCCACTGCGTTGGTCTTCCTCGGATGGTAAAATATCTCACAATCATAATCCTTCACCACATCCAACCACCTATGCAGCTTCATGTTCAGATTCGGCTAATCCATAAAATACCTCAGACTCTTGTGATCCGAGTAGATAGTACAATGGACCCCATAGAGATAATGCCACCAAATGTTGATGGTCAACACCACAACCCCAACTCTAAATCATGTGTATGATAGTTCGCCTCATGAGGCTTTAGCTGCCTTGAAGTGTACGCAAGAACACAACCCCTCTACATCAGAACTACACCCAAACCCATGATCGATGCATCACAATAAACTACAAAATCCTCAACACCCTCTGGCAGGGTCAGAATCAGTGCATCACACAATTTCTACCTCAGGGTCTCAAAATTTGCCTGCTACTCAAGCCCCCAATGAAACGTAACAATCTTCGTTGTTAAATGAGTCAAAGGAACCGCTATCTTGGAGAAATCATGAATGAATCTCCAATAGTAACCTACCAACCCAAGGAAACTTCAAGTCCCATATGAAGACTTCACAACTTCCCATCTAATCACCGCCTCGACCTTGTCCGGATAGACCAGAATATCGTTCTGGTTGACAAGGTGCCCCAAAAACTGCACCTCGCGCAACCAAAAATCACACTTAGAGAACTTCGCTTACAGTCTCTCTCTCTCTCTCTCTCTCTCTCTCTCTCTCTCTCCTCAAGGTCTCCAATAAATCCCTCAGATGCTCCTCTTGCTGCTCATGGGTCTTAGAATAGACTTGTATGTCATCGATAAAAATAATCACATACTGATCCAACATGGGTATGCATATGCGATTTATGAGATCCATGAATGCGGATGGAGCATCGGTGATCCCGAAGGGAATCACCACAAACTCGTATTGACCATAATGAGTCTGGAAGACCGTCTTCTGTGTATCCTCTTCTCCGACCCTTATCTGATGATAACCCGAACACAGATCGATCTTTGAAAACTAAGATGTACCCTGATGCTGGTAAAATGTTGTTGGGTTTTGAGCATTCTAACACTTCCTAAGTGTACATGCAACCCTACTAAACCTTGGATCTATGTTTTTCTAAGATACATGCAAATAATTAATTTTCCAAGGTTTATATCCTAGCTAGCATGTCATGGGGAACATGAATCAAATAAAGCTAGAAGAAATACTTACCTTGAAGTTGTAGTTGATTGCTTGGAGTTTTTGAGCCTAGCACCAATAGTGTGGATACCTCAAGTGGAAATCACAAATCACCACAAACTTGGAACTTTGAGAGAATAGTCACTACTATCTTGAAATTTTCCCTCACCTCAACAAGTGTCAACTAGTGTCATTTCAAGAATCAAAGCCTCCTTTATATAGTGTGGAGGATTAGGGTTACATCCCTAAAACCCATGTCTCTTCATTTCCATGAGATCCATGGGTTAAAGCTCCATGGAGTATCCATGGACTTTTCCATGCAAGCCTAGCCCATAAGCTTTAGCGCACACTATATAAATATAGAAGCCCATATTTAATTAGTAATATCTTTGATCTCTAAATTAATCTTAGATTAATTATAGATCACTACTAATTAAATAATATGATCTTATATTAATATATTAGAACTTATAATATATTAATAAATCATAACTTGTACTATTCTCAAATATTATCCATAAATTGTTCGGGTGAAGTGCAACCCAAATGGACCATTCCGGGTCGGGTCAAGTACATACCAAATATAGTTATGAACTTAGACACTATATCCAACAAATATATCATCAATCCTCGGGAGTGGATAACGTTTCTTCACTGTCAGCTTATCCAGCTCCTGGTAATTGATACACATTTGTTAGAACACTTGTCGCACCCGATTTAAACAAATAAAACAATCACTACTGGTTGCACTAAAAATATAATATAAGGAAGCAGGGTCGAATCGTCAGGAATACAACCTAATGATTAAAGCCTTTTCGTATCAGGCACATTCTAGCCAAAACATATATATAAAAGGGGGTTTTTGATTAAGACTATAAGCTAAAAAAAAGAGAAAATAAATTAAATGAAAATCGATAATAAAAATGATTTCAGTTCTGCTGCAACTTTCCTAATCATGCAATCAGTTCAGATCTTGTTATTTGAGATGCATTCTATCTAAGCTGGTACTGAGAAAAAATAACAAGTTGTAGTATCAGATCTTTTGCCTAAATTAGTTAACCAAAACAAGATCTTCAATTAAACCTAACTTTTTACTGTTCAATTAAAGAAGCTGTTAATTAAATTTGAAAAATTGCATTAACTTCTATGTAAAATTCCCAACAATACACAATACTTCTCATAAGCTCATAAGCGCAAAAATATGATTTTTACAGTTTTTATAAGAGTTAAATCCCAAAATAGAACCAATTTGATACTTGTTACTTTTACCAGTTGATAAGAACAATTACTGATTGTATTAACTGATTAAATGGAATGATAAAACCCTAGCTAGCTTATCAGACTAAAAAGAATTTAAAACCAAACATTCATTAAGTTCAAAACAGAAAAATATAGATAGAAACACAAAACGTAAACCAAATCTAAAAACTAATCACATGAAAAGTACTAGTCTATGCAGAACTGAAAACTAAGGGTTTAGCCAGACATGGCCAAAAACAAACTAAAATTAGATAAAAGAAACATTACTGATAAATCTAGATAAACTAATTGAATGAAATGATTCGCAGTCTTCAGATCTCCAAAAGTCGCTGAAAGATATCATAAATCGCCTTTAGAAGTGGTTTTTGTCGTCTGGAATCTTCTCTCCTCCGCATATGATAATGAGGGTTGTATTTATACTCAAGGTGGATACTTACAGAGAAAGAAACTGATAACATGCGATTGCAGGTTGCCTTAAAAATGCGTATCGGGCCAATTTAATGACAAATATTGCTTATCTGAGCTTTTTGCACAACATTCGATCGTAGGTATAGGTATATGCGATCATAGGTTTGGACTCTTTACTTCAGATGACTCCCATACGACTTACATTGACCCTAGGAAGCTTGGTGGCAAACATGCGATCGTAGGAAAAACATGCAATGAAAGTCATCCTAAATTGTGTCTAGTTTTCATAATATTTTGAATCTCATCAATCGGAGTTATGGTTCATGAGATATGGTCAAAATACTGAGAAGGGGTCAAAGCTGCCAGCAACATCCTTTAGCTTTAGATTGTAGCAACCTATCTTCGTGTGATCAATTCAATCAATTCGTTTATTGAACAAAACATTTTACAAGCATTCCTAAACATCATTTTTTAGTTCTAACTCCATTTAGGCTCCAAATATGAATCCAGCTGCTCCCAAAGTACTGCTTCACTCGAACCTTCTGAAATTGACACAAAAATGCTAGTAGTACAAGAATTCTGATAAAATACATGAGGTAAACATTATTTAAACAACTTACATGAAAATTTAGAAAATATGATGCTAAATGCTAATAAAAAGTACCCTAAAAGATACCTAAATTGGCATCTATCAACATCCGATGCGACCCATCATTTTTCTTCACAAACAAGATCGGCGCTCCCCATGGCGAACTACTCGGACGAATAAGTCCATTGTCTAAGAGCCCCTACAGCTATGTAAACAACTCCTGAATCTCTAGAGGTGCTAAACGATAAGTTTCTTTGGCTATTGGAGCCGCACCGGGAACTAAGTCAATCCGAAACTCCACTTGCTTCTCCGGAGGCACTCCAAGTAAGTCATCCACATTCGCCTTACCCTTCTCCGGGGTGTACATAACATAGGCAGAAAATCCTGAATAACCCTGTTTAAGATAGCGTCTGGCCCAAACTGTTAAACATAAAATCAGCCCTGTTGAACACCCTCACCCTGAATTAGCAATTCTCCCCCACTTAGGGTCTGAATATGCATCAACTACTGCTCACAATCAATCATTGCCCCATTTGGTCTCAGCCAATCTATCCCTACTATAACCTTGCTCTCACACAGGGGAATAGGAACCTAATCGATTAGATACCGCTCACTGAGCAACTTGAGGACACAACCCCAATGAACCCTCAACACTCGCACATGACGATCATCAGCAATCTCAACATCTAGTGGACAATCCAACTCTCATAGAGCATCGACAAACCTCTTCCTGAGAGCAAGAGATACAAAGGATCATATAGCCCCTGAATCAAATAATACCAAAGCAAAAATATCGTTCACAAGGAAAGAACCTAAAACAAAACACACAGATATTAGCATAAATTCAACATAAATAAAGAGATAAAGAGAAGATACATACCTGTTACCATATCTGGTACTGCATGAGCCTCCTTGGCTGTCAGCTAGAAAGCCCTGCTCTTCACAACAGGCACATCGTCCTTGCCTTGGCCGCGATCCGTGATCCTTAAAGTTGCCGGAGCAGGTGCTACAACTAGTCCCCCTGCTGCTAGACTGGGGCGATTAGCCTTCTTATGGCCCCTCTGATTGCAATAAAAGAAAATCAGAGCAGATACCTGGGTGGTGGTTTTCGCAGAGCAATCCCTGCTGAAATGACCAAGTCTTGCCACACTTGAACCAGCCAGAACCACCCACCATGCATGCCTTATTGTGCGTCTTGTCGCTCTTACCGTAGCAGGCCCAATCCTGTTGGCCCCTCGACCTAAAGTCAAAAAGCTTGGGCCTCCTGACCAAACCATCTAAACTCTGAACCTGATCCTACTTCCTCTTACTCTCCATCTCCAAGTCAATCTCCCTTTCTTTGGCTCGGACTATCATATCCTCCAATGTCCTGCAACTGGATTAGCTCACAAAAGGCCGGATATCACTCCTCAACATTTCGTGGTACCTCGCCTTCTTCAACTCCTCATCCACGACATATTGTGGAACCAATAACGCCCTCTCGTGTAACATAGCAGTGATCTCCGCTACCGTCTCAATAGTCTGTCGAAGGTCCTGAAACTCCCTCTCCAACTGTTGGACCTTAATCACTGGTGAAAACTCAGCCCGAAACCTCATCATAAAATCGTCCCAAGACATCAAATTAGTCACCTTGCCTCCTAATGTGTGCCCCAACCTCCTCCCACCAGTCTCGATCTTTGTCCTTTAAAAGACAACATGCAAGTCGGAGATTCGCCTCCTCTGGAAAAAGGCTAGATCGGAAGGTGTTCCCGACGTATGCCACCCAATGCCTGCTCGCAATCGGATACTTCTTCCCAAAGAAATTCAGGGCTACACATGCCCGAAACTCACATAAAGTCAAAGTGCGAGCTCCCATCATCGCCACCATCTCAGAATAAAAAGCGCCTAAGCGCTCATCCAAAATCTCCAGGATACCCTCCTTGACTGTGATGAAGATAATAGGAATCTGCTCAAGAATACTACGGGTAATCTGTGATGAAATGAACTTCCGCATCTGATCATCCAAATGTCCGACCCCAGACCCGGACTTGAACCCTCACCGACACCATAACCACTACCAAATCCTCCTCGAATGACCACCATACTGAAAATAGACCATTCAAACCGGAACCAGACCATATATATATATATATATATATATATATATATATATATATATATATATATTTATATATATATATATATATATATATATATATATATATATATATATATATATATATACAGGGGACGATTCACTTGAGATTAAAAAAAAATAGAGATCCTGAGATTCTGCCTCAGCCATATAGTTCTCATTTGTTGGTCTAAAGCTCAAGCGTACCAGCAGCAATACGGTATGCCTAAGTATAAATGAGTATAAGGTAAAGAGGTATATTCTATATGATTTTGCATGTTTATATGTATATACCTAATCATAAATGAGTATGACAGATAGTGGAAGAAGAGGTGGTGGTGACAGACGTGGCAGTGGTATAAGTGACGGATGTGATAGTTGTGGGATCATCTGGTGTTAGAGGTGGTGATATTGGTGGTGGCGGTAGCAGTGGCGGTTGTGGTGGTGGGATGGTGGCGTAGGAGAAAGGAATAGGTGATGCTATATAACCATTTATGATTATAACATGTATGTCGCGCCGGTACGCCGGAGGGTTAGAGCGGTCGATGTGAAATATATGGCTGATGTTGAAACTCAAGATCTCTATTTTATTTTCAATATCCCCGAACCTATCCCTATATATATATATATATATATATATATATATATATATATATATATATATATATATATATATATATATATATATATATATATATATATATAGGTTCTATGGAAAACAAAAAAATCATAAAAATGCTTAAAAAAAATACTGGTTGTGGTGGTGGGGATGGTGGTGGAGGAGAAAGGAACAGGCGGCGTTATATAATCATTTATGATTATAATAGGCACGTCGCACCGGTACGCTGGAGAGTTAGAGCAGAAGATGTGAAATATATGACTGAGGTTGAATCTCAATATCTTTATTTTATTTTTAATCTCAACGGAATATATATATATATATATATATATATATATATATATATATATATATATATATATATATATATATATATATATATATATATATATATATATATATATATATATATATATATATAAGGGATAGGGAATATACATTACAGCACACATAAGCTTCGGTACTAAACTTCTAAATTGTATTGTTTTAACTTATTAAATATATTCGGGTAGGTCTTCACTTTGGTAAATATACCATCCCCATAACATTTCCGTCATTCACTATGGTTTAACCATCATCGTTTTCTTTCCTCCATAATCGCTTATTACTTCATTGTAGTGAACATTATTCTTTTTCACCGCCACAAAGGTTGAAGATAACCAATATTCTTGCTTTCATATCAAAATGAAGGCTTCAATCATGAATATGTTGCATCAAGTGTTATAATGAATCCATAATAGCAATCTTTAGCTAATCAAATGACGTAATTTACTATGCTTTATTACCTAAGCTTAGGTGAGGCTGTAATGTATATTCACTTTTCCAATATATATATATATATATATATATATATATATATATATATATATATATATACATACACACACTAGGTGTAAGACTCATTTATTACTTGAGTTAATAAATAAATTAAATATAAAAGTCTAAATATTTAAGAACTTTGGATTTATAAGAAAATAAGAAAAATAATTAATTATTAAAATTGATTTTTTTTTATCTTTTAAATTTAAATAAATAAACAAAATAAACTAATGAACTTTAATTTGGGAATTTTGAAATAAGAAAGTAAGCCCATTAATGAAATTGATATTAATTTATTATTACATTAAAGTATTATATGTAATTTATTAAAATAGAAAAACTCATAAAATAACATGTGAAAAAAAATTAATTCAAAATAACCACAAAATAACATTTGACAAATTAAATGAGAGTGTGACATGTGGGAAAAAAAACTTTCATTTATTAGAGATTATATAGTGATTATATATATATATATATATATATATATATATATATATATATATATATATATATATATATATATATATATATATATATATATGGAAAAGTTAAATAGAGAACCATTATTAATCAAGGAACCAATGTATCAATTCAAAGCGTCGAAATTTAAAGCGGTCAATGATAAAATGAAGGGTTGTAGACTTTTATACTTGACGCAAATGCACCGGATTATAACCGAATATACTATTGTTCAATGGCAAAGCGTTGAAATTTTTTTTGGCAATGTTTTTCATTGAAAAAAATAACCAAATATATCGTTGTTCATGATATTCCGTCATCTTTCCAAAGAGATCAATGATAATATATAAAAAAACGAACTTCTTTTTTCGAAAAAAAACTCACTTCATTTTTTTGTTGAAAAGTTAAGGTCTATTTTTTATAAAAAATATTAATAAAATATCAAAATTCATACTTTTTATACTTTTTAAACACAAATTCATATTCATGTAAAAAAACGATATTTCAGTTTAGATTCACATTGTCAACCTGTTCAGATTCATATTATGAATCTGTTCCGATTCACAATATGAACATTCTCAGATTTACAGTGTGCATAATAATAAGTCAGATTCACAATATGAATATGAAGTGATCGAGCTTTTTCACATTGTGAATGTTAAAATTTGAATGTTTATATTCACATTGTGAATCTACATTGATCGATGTTTTTTTAGTCGGTGTTGATGTTTATTAATAGAGTACAAAAAATTAATTTTTTCGGTACATTTAGTTTTTTTTTTTTTTTTTTGATAAAAATAAACTTAAATATTTAAAAAACTAACAAAATAAAATGAGTTTTTTTCGGAAAAAAAAATCGTTTTTTATATATCAATAAGGATCTCTATGAAAAGAGGATGAAAAAATCGAGAACAACGGTACATTCGGTTTTTTTTCGATAAAAAATGTGGTCTAAAAAATTTTTTAAACAAAAAAAGAGGTGAGTTTTTTGTAAGAAGGTGGATTTTTTGGTATAATCTGTTATGTATGCGTCAAATGTACAAGTGCATCTATTTTATTGACCGTTGATTATTATGATTTTCGACGATCATGATTGATTCATTGATTCCTTATTAATTATGGTTATCTATTGAAGTTCACCATATATATATATATATATATATATATATATATATATATATATATATATATATATATATATATATATATATATATATAGAGAGAGAGAGAGAGAGAGAGAGAGATGGGGTAGGTTCCGTTGAGATTAAAAATAAAATAGAGATCTTGAGATTCAACCTCAGCCATATATTTCGCATCTACCGCTCTAACCCTTCGACGTATCGACGCGACATGTCTGCTACAATCATAAATGGTTATATAGTACTGCCAGTTCCTTTCTCCTCCACCACCATCCCCACCACCACAACCGCCACGGCACCACCACTACCACTACCTCTTACACCAGCTGACCCCCACCACTGTCACCTCCATCCTTTATACAACTGCCACCTTTCTGCCACTGACTGTCATAATCATTTATGCTTATTCAGTTTGTAAACAGACATCTATATATAAGCATTTATGATTAGACATATACGTATAAACATGCATAATTATATATATTATACCTCTCTACCATATAATAATTTATGATTAGGCATACTCTATTATTGTCGGTACGCTGGAGCGTTAGAGCGGCAAATAAGAAATATGTGGCTAAGGTTGAATCTCAATATCTTTATTTTTTTAATCTTAAGTGAACCGTCTCATATATATATATATATATATATATATATATATATATATATATATATATATATATATATATATATATATATATATATCACTATAACAAAATGAAGCTAATGCAACCCCACCAAAAGGTTGCATTAGGCCATAAAAAAGTTGCATAATGCCTAAAGCAACCTTTTACCAAAGGTTACATTAGGTAAAGTTGCATTAGACCTAAAGCAACCCTTTTTTCTTGGAAAATTCAACCCTTTCTAAAATAGTTGCAAAACGTTTTTAGATGCAACTTTTTTTGAATGAAACCTTTGTTATGGAAAAGCAACTTTTCTATGCTTATATGCAACTTTTTTTTTTACACTGAGAGGCAACTTTTTTAATGGTTTTAGTTACGAAAATGCAACTTTTTTTTCATAATCAATTGAAACCTTTATTATGTTTCTAGTAAAGATTTGCAACCTTTCTATATGATATATGCAACCTTTGTTATGTCTTTAATTGCAGAAAATGCAACCCTGTTGACAGTCGAATGCAACTTTATTTTTGTGACTTTTCTAACGCTAATGCAACAATTTTTTTCTAATCATATAGACACTACATATGTTTTATTACATTGCAACAAATATTCATTACTACTAAAATTACACCATAACAATAACATAAATATGTTATATAATTCTACGGTCTCCTTTGAAATTTCTAAATTCAAAATAACAAACATAAATCAAAGTCAACACAAAGTTGTCAACTATAATCACAAAAAAGTATTAAAAAAATCCTAGACATGTACTAAAAATACACGGTAAATCATATTAGCAAATCGTTGGTAGTTAATATCTATTCGCACAACTTCTATTTCAACTTGTTTTTTTTTTTGTGACCCTCTTGAATCCCTTTAAGCATTTCAATCAACTGATTTCTTTCAACTTCGTTTTCCTTGAATATCACCAAAAATACAACGAATATTACCAAGAAAATAGGACCATTCTCATCAACCGTACAATCATTTTCTGGAAGCAACCTAATAGGGGACTCCAAAATTTGTGTTCATCTTCACCTTGAAAATAAACTACATACCCTAGAAGCTCCTTCACTTTTTTCCATTGCATATACCAAGAGTCTCTGCAAGTCAAGTAAAACAAAAAGGTTTTATAAGTTTTAAAACGTATAGATGGGGGTTGGAGATAAACTTATAGCTTACCTTACAACCATCATTTTAATAAAAAAAATTAAATTTGTATAAGAACATTAGAGAAACAATCTCTTGCCGAAAGGAATTAGAATTCAATCCATTCCATTTAAGTTTAGTGTGTATGAGTATATAAGCAAACCATTAACATTGTAACATCAGTTTCAAGACAAACTTTCAAGAACCATTCCATTTAAGTTCATCTTAGAAATAATATAATTAAAAAAAAAGTTGATTATAGCATCTTACTTTCTACTTCTGGGATATATATGAATGGCTCATATAATCCATCCATCTCAATCTTTTTGATACATGTAGCCTCTACAACCCTTGCAAGACAAATCAACAATTATGTCCAAATTTATGTTTGAATCAAGAAGTCATCTTAGGCTTTAAGGATTGGCTTAACCCATCAAGCCCTTAGAATAATTGGTTGAATGGGTCTCAAATGTGTACTTTTTTATCTTTTCATCCTTGGTTGTATTTTCTCAACTTCTTTTAGATTCAAACACACAAATAATATACGACGGCACACAAATATAACCCGATTCCTATTTCCGATTATTCCTAGCATAACTAACCCAATTCATGTGTCTTTCAAAATTGTGTGGTTACTAAACTAGAATTATAACACATTAACTTTTGAATAACACCACCAAGACCAGACTCAAGGTTAGGGAAAACCATTCACGAAAGGAAACCTTCGATTTAAGAGCTTGGGGCCAAAGCAAGCCAAAACATGGTGTTTTCTTTTAGTCAAAGCTTCTACCTGACTCCACAAGTACCATGAGTGTTTGGTACAAGTTTAAAACAGAATTATGAAGGCTTGAGACTCACTAAAAGCATTAGAAATAATCCCGAAAACAGAAATCCCGCACAACAAGAACTTCCGGCTGTTTAAGGGCTGACGGAGGCAATTCCGGCCTGTATAGCTCTGGGAAGAGTCGATAATCAAGATAGAGTCGAGAGAGCTTGTACATACCTTTCCATGATCTAGAAAAATCGAAGAAACAAGCTTAGCAGCCTCCTCCTTCTCGTTGCATTCTTCATCCGACGCTCTCTCTTTCTCTCTTGCTCTGCTCCCTTGTTTTTCTGTCAATAAGTATATCTCTCCCTCTCGTATAGCAGCTTCACAATCGATAGAATAGATGGCAGGAAGGTTAACATCATTGGAATGGTAACAAAATAAAGAAAGAAGAGCCTCCGTCGGTTCATTTGGCTACGTGTGATTAGGGTTTCATTTTTCACTTTCGGTCCTTGGTGCTTAAAGCCTTGTGAACATTCCACCCTAACCTACAATTCCTTTAATAAGATTTGTAACTTTTTTTAAAAGTTGTAGTTTTCAATAAAATTTTAAAAAGTTGCAATTCTGAATAAAATTTGCAACTTTTTTAAAAAAAGTTGCAATTTTCAATAAAATTTGCAACTTTTTAAAAAAAGTTACAATTTTTAATAAAATTTGTAACTTTTTAAAAGCAAAGTTGCATTAGATCTTCTAATGTAACCTTTTTGTTCGAAGAAACCTTTTTTATAATCAAATGCAACTGTTGTGAAAAGGTTGCATCTAAAAGGTCGTATTAGACTCATTTTGTAGTAGTGTATATATATATATATATATATATATATATATATATATATATATATATATATATATATATATATATATATATATATATATATATATATATATATATATATATTGGTTTAGGTTCTATGGAAAACAAAAAATCCTAAAAATACATAAAAAATATTTAGATATAACAAATCATTTTTTTGACTTTATATTCTTTAAAACCGCACATTTTTATATAAATTTGCTTAAATTTTTTTTGAAAAAAATAAACGAAAAAATAATAAATTAATAAAAAAATTAAATAGCTAATTAAAAATGAAAAATCGATTTTTTAATTTTTTTTTTCAGTGAATTTAAAAAAAAAAATCTGCAATTTTTAAGAATATAAAGTCAAAAAAAAAAAAAAAAAAAAAGATTTGAGATCTCTAAGTATTTTTTTTAATCCATTTTTATGATTTTTCGGTTTTTTTTTGTTTTCTATATAACCATTCCCTATATATATATATATATATATATATATATATATATATATATATATATATATATATATATATATATATATATATATATATATATATATAGCTAGGTTCAAATGTGGATTGATAATTATTGTGTGGTTGTATGAACCGATCTGAATTTGAGAAAAAATAAATCATTAATTAAGCTAATAAAGGATAGTTTAGTCATTTTATGTATACAATTAATTAGAATCCCTAAAATAATGTTTCAATTCCCCTGAATCCGATTCCATCTAATTAACCCTATATTTCTCTAAACCCATCGCTCACAATTCTTCCATTTATTCCTCCTGTGCACGCTTCCAAGATCCACTGGTAAGCTCTATAGTTTTCCTAAATCCAAATTTCTATTCATATTCGATGAATGTATTTGGAGATGATACTTCTAAGAATTGAGGAAATCAAAGGTTTTGATTTAGGGTTTTTTTGGTTGTACACTGATAGAAGGTGAATTAATTTCTTTTTTATCACCACCCGAGTCTTGAGGGAGACAAGACATTTTTAGCTTATCCGCCTGCAAATAAAAGATGCAGAGAGGGGATCGTGATCTTTGGTGCATGCTTCTCCATCGTCGAGCCATCATCGTTGCCCAACCCCAATGCTAAATCGAGAATCGACCCTCCAGGGCTCGTTTGATAAACATGATTCAAGTGATTTCTTGATAATCATGAATCGGTGTATGGACCAGTCAATCGATTCAGGTTAGTAAAATGCAATTTGATTAAATTATGTTCATAATTTTTGTACTTTATTTATTTTGTGTTTTATATTTTATTTTTATTTTGTGTTTCAATTGAAGCGTATATACATATTCAGGATGAAATCAATGCATTCTATCAGATTACATGCTTCTAGGTGTAACATAAGAAAGAAAAAAAGACAAAGAAAAATGATATTTTGATACTCTTGATGAATAAAGAAGATAAGCAATAAAAGATTATGGCTTTTGGAGTTACTCCTACTTGCAACTTCATGGATCCAGAGCAAATATATATATATATATATATATATATATATATATATATATATATATATATATATATATATATATATATATATATATATATATATATATATATATATATATATAATTTGATTTTTTGAAAGACATTCTCACAAAATGTATTCTCATTCATTCTTAAAGAATTACTGAAGAATGTTTTTAAGATTTTCTTTTTGATGTAATACTTTTTATATGAATTCATGATAATTCTTAGAAGAATGGTATGTTTTCCTTTATTGTCATTGTATTCTGATAGAATATGCATATTACATTCTGTTAGAATAGTTATTTTTATGTTATGTTTATACATGTATGTTCATTCTTTAATGTTGGTTCTTGAAGTTATGTATGTTCATTCTTGTAAAAATGTTTATACCCGATTATTGTATATATATTCTGTCAGAATATGGTTTCTTATTGTATTTTTATTCTTTAAGTAAGGTAAGTTCATTCTCGTAAGAATCCATAATCAGAGAAAGTTTTGTATAGTTCTTTATTAGCGTTTAACTCCAAAATTTGGAAAATCAAATTTAAATCCCGAATTTATTGAAATCAGATGTGATTATTTGGTTAGTAGCAAGAATATCTCACATGCCATATTTGATTGTTAACCAAATTGACATAATTACTCTTAAAACCGTTTTGAGCCTTATTAATTAAATAGGATAATCACTTTTTAAATTACCAAAAATGATTGCACCGCAAAGGATCCTTACATCCACACAATAATTACAATCTACATTATAATCTAGCAATATATATATATATATATATATATATATATATATATATATATATATATATATATATATATATATATATATATATATATATATATATATATATAGGGTGACGTTCAATAGAGAACTATAATCAACCACATAACCAATCCTTTTGTCAACTTTTAGAACATATTTAAAAAAAAATTACAGAAATTCATAACTTTTTATCTACTTTCTAATGATATCAAATTCGATAATTTTTTTTTTTACTTTATTCGTCAAATTCACAATGTGAATTTAAATTCACAATGTGAATTTAAATTCACACGGTGAATCCGAAAAATATATTTAACATTCACAATGTTAAGTTATGAATTCATAACTTTTTATCTACTTTCTAATGATATCAAATTCGATAATTTTTTTTTTACTTTATTTGTCAAATTCACAATGTGAATTTAAATTCACACGGTGAATCCGAAAAATATATTTAACATTCACAATGTTAAGTTATGAATTTAGATATTTTTAGTTATTTTTTTCGATAAAGAATAAATTCTAGAACTTCAAAACAAAATTTGGTTATTTGTAGAACCAATAATTATGGTTCTCTATTGAATTTTTCCATATATATATATATATATATATATATATATATATATATATATATATATATATATAGGTTCAACTTCATTTGAGACCATTCTAATTTTGTAAGACCGTGAAACTAAATCTAAAAATAATTTTAAAATGGAAAATCCATAAATTCTTTTTTTAAATATTATTTTTAGAACTTGAATTAACTAAATAAAATAAAAATAAAAAATTCCCGTTTTTTTTGAAAAATACATGAAATATTCTAATAGAATATTACACTGACATATTCTAAAAAATAATTTTAAAATGCAAAATAAATGGAAAAATCTAAAATTTCTTTATTTAAATATTATTTTCGGAACTTGAGTTAACTAAAAAAAATCCCCTTTTTTTTGAAAAATACATGAAATATTGTAATAGAATATTACAGTGTACATATTCTAAAAAATAATTTTAAAATGCAAAATAAATGAAAAAATCCAAAAAAAAAAATTTAATATTATTTTCGGAACATGAATTAACTAAAAAAAAATTAAAAAATACGTCTCACAGTCTCATAAAATTAGGCCGTCTCATATCAACCTAACCCTATATATATATATATATATATATATATATATATATATATATATATATATATATATATATATATATATATATATATATATATAGGTTCAGGTTCATTTGAAACCATACTAATTTTGTGAGACCGTGAGACCAAATCTAAAAATAATTTTAAAATGCAAAATAAATGGAAAAATCCAAAAATTCTTTTTTTAAATTTTATTTTCGGAACTTGAATTAACTAAAAAATTTTTAAAAAAATAAAAAAAAATTTCGTTTTTTTTTTTTTTGAAAAATACGTTAAATATTCTAAATAGAATATTACATTGACATATTCTAAAAAATAATTTTAAATTGCAATATAAATGGAAAAATATAAAAATTCTTTTTTTAAATATTATTTTCGGAACTTGAATTAACTAAAAAAAATAAAAAATAAATCTTATTTTTTAAAAAATTTTGAAATATTCTAAAAATAATTTTAAAATTCAAAATAAATGGAAAAATCAAAAAAAAAATTTAAATATTATTTTTGGAAATTGAATTAAGTAAAAAAAATTTAAAAAAAATAAAAAAATGCATCTCACTATCTCACAAAATTAAGCCGTCTCACATTAAAACTAATCTCTCTCTCTCCATATATATATATATATATATATATATATATATATATATATATATATATATATATATATATATATATATATATATATATATATATATATATATATATATATATATATATATATATATATCAAAAGCTTTAGATACCCATGTTTTCGGTTATTCCATAAATTATATTAAAATGTAGAAACAAATTCACCTCGAAGTTCAAACAAATGTCATAAGAATCTTTACACATTGACGTACGTTAAGTAGTCTGTACTGTTTAATTCTTAATTATATATTATAAATCATCGTAAATAACGTGGAGGACATGGCATAATGCTCGTATCCGGAATTTTTATTGGTATATATATGTGTTGTTTATTTTAATTATTTCTTTATTTGTTATGTGTTTTAAAATTATTGTCAATATCAATTTTCTATTATTTAGAACTGCATAGAAAAATCTCACCATCATTTATTATTATTATTATTATTATTATTATTATTATTATTATTATTAATTTCAGTTATAATAAGTATCTATAATAAGTTATAATAAGTTAAGAGTAACTAATTTGCTTAACAAGGTGTCCAACAAGGAGGTCGTGTGTTCTATCACAAACATATATACTTCTAAAAAATATATCTATAATTTGGAACGGTTCGGATAAAACGGCTCTTTAGAATACATTCTAGGTTATACAAATTGAACATACCATTAATAGGACGATAACCTTTATTGAATATTTATGAATTAACGAAATGACATGTACAGTAAATGTAATGTGAGACGTTTTTGTATTGAGTTTTTTTTTAGTCCCGATATTTTGAAAAAATTTACAATTACATTTCACATTTTTTTTCTAAAAATAGAAAAACGGAAGAAACCTTAATTTTAATTTTATTAAAATTAGCTCTTTTGTCCTGGTAAACTCTTTCTAGCCGGTTTCATACTATGATGTAGCAGTAAGTTACTTAGGTGGATGTTAAGTCGTTAACAAATAGCTTAGTGGGGTTCTAACGAAAATCTTGGGTCATTCAACCCCTAAAATCGCATAGGCCCTCATCTAAGAGAAAGAGAAAGAGATGTTGTTTTCTTTGTTTATCGAAAGAAGATGCCATCATCAAACACAAAGGCAAGTTTTAGGAAGTACGTGTTATTATGGTGATCCAATTGGAAAATAGAGTTTGTGGACTCCCTTAAACCCAGAAAGATGGTTTGTTGGATGACCTAATTTCTAGGATGAAGGCAATGACTACAAGTATTTTGGTTGGGTATTTTGTTTATCAGAAGAAGAGGCGCTCATGTACGCCCTCGTCATCTCCAAATTCTTGAGTTCTAGGTACTGATTATGAGACTAATTCATATATGTCCTTAACTGGAAATTGTATCCTATCTTGGCTCTCAATACCAATATCAAATTACATAACATATAGATTACAAATTCATATTAGCATATTACTTACCATAAACATATCAATCTCTATCAATGCAACTATTACACCTTTAATCTTATTTAATTCAACTTTAGCTAAATTAGTATAATCTTTGATCTCCTCATAAGTGTATTTTAACTATTATATGAACTTAATGTTTTCCTTATGAAACGTCCCAAAAATACGGTCTAAAAACTTCGTTTGAAAAACATTACTTAAACTATATTTATAAACCATGAAATCATTCATGACATAAATTCAGAGTATTAATTCAAAACATATTCTTATTATCAGAGTAAACATCCCAGACTGACTAACTATGGTGTGTGCCATGCAATCATCCCGAGCCCTGCCCTTCGCTACTAAAAACTGTAAGCACGAAGCTTAGTGAGTTCCCCAACCTACCACATACATACGCATAATCACATACTGGGCCTCGCCCTGCTGCATCAGGAATGGCCCGACATCGGACTTGCTCTGGCATCGGGCCCCGCCCGACATCAAGCCCCGCCTGGCATCGAACCCCGCTCGGAATACAAATTTGTTCCCTTAGGCCCCACCTATCTCTAGGCCTCGCCCGCTAACATATACTAACATATAACCATATCACAACACATAACTAACATACACTACTGTACCCTGTTCTAAGGCCTCACCTATCTTGGGCCCCGCCCCTGTCCTGCTACTGATGAGTCATGGAACCCCATCCACACTCCTACTGATAGTGAGATATAGGCCCCCACCCACACTCACTCATTTCCTAACTCGGGTCTCGCCCCTTCTCTGCTACTAATGAGACATGGAACACCGTCCATACTCTGCTATTGGTGAGATACGAGACCTTACCCACACTCACCTCCCTACCAGGCACATACAAGTATCACATAGACAACAAATATAATCTATCATGCAAACAAATCCTTGGGCACCTGCCCGACATCGGACGTTGGTCCGGAATATCATACTAGCATACAGTGCCTAGGGCTAACCCTCGGTTCTTCCTACTCATAACTACATGGACCGACATTGTGGCTGTAGACCCAATTCACACAAAGGGAAACTCACCTACACTGCTGAACTTGCTAATAACCCTCTGGCTGCTAACCAAAGTTTTCCCTGACTGCTGCTCCCTCGACTTCCCAAGCTACCAAGATCAAATAACACTTAGCTCAATGTAATAGTCCTTCTCAGGGTAAAATGACCATTTTACCCCTACCCCAAAATAGCCCATAACTAAGGCCCAAAACATAATATAGAATGGCCCAACCCTAGATAGGCTTCCCAAGCCAACTATTGGCCCATTAATGGCCCAATTTGCTACATTGGACCCAAACCCTTTATTGGGCCCTACCCTAAGCCCAACACCTTTGCTTAGACCATATTTAGTGAATCATGATGGCCCACTAAGGCCCAAATACCCAAAGTCCAAAACACAGCCCTCACCGAGGCCAAATACTCAAGGCCCAAACTGGCAGCGTTACGCAGGGCGTACTCCAATGTACGCTTAGCGTATAGACTTAATGACGAGTACGTTAGGTGTACCTGCCCGTACGCTCAGCGTAGTACCTTGTTAAGACATCTTTCCATTAAGTGCTTAATACGCCGATTCAAAAGCTACAAACTCAATCCAAGTCTTATTCCATGTCTTGAACCATAAATGTAACATCCCCAAAATCACGGCCAGAAAAGACCGATTTTTTGTTTATGCTTTATGAAAATCAGAGTACTTCATTTTATAAAAAGGTTGCGGAATTTGTTCCCATAAAAAAACATGGTAAATACGTTATTAAAACATTTTCGAGGATACGTATTTATTTCATTTTAGAACGTTTGGGATGTCATCGTTAATACCGAAACATAAGCATAAACAGAACTTACAATGATTTACACTAGTGATCTACATCTCTTTAAATCTCTCAGTATATGTCACTTCACTTCGTCACCTGTGATATACATAAACTGAGTGGGTCAGGTTGGATAACCTGGTCAGTACATAGGGTTTTCAACCCACAATAATATAATTATTATGTTCAATCAAACAATCAACCCAATTACCCATCCCGGTTATCTTCTTTACTCTTAAGTATTTAACCTAAGAGTCGTATATCCTGCATTCGTTTATTCCGAAGTCCCTTACTTCCAGGGTCATAGGACTGACACTAAATCCATAGCTGCCAATGTTCGTTCGTAAAGCACTAATTCCATAGCTGCTATATCTTACTCATCGGGTACTAAATCCATAGCTACCAGTGCTCAACAGGTACTAAGTCGATAGCTACCAATTCCTACAGGTACTAAATCCATAGCTACCAGTGTATAACTAATAGGTACTAAGTCCATAGCTACCAACTCCTAACAGGTACTAAATCCATAGCTACCAATGTCTGACAGGTACTAAGTCCATAGCTACCGGTGTTTATCCCATAGGCACTAAGTCTATAGTTGCCAATGTATACTCACGTAATCTTCTATCTCTCATCATTTATCTACCCATCTCATACCCAACATATTCGTAAAAATACATATACAGTTTAAATTCTTTAAAATATGTATAAAACGTTCATCCAACATAGACAGCAAGTATTCAGATAATATGCACACATAGCACGTAGTTTATATTAAATACTTCATATCTATGTGTAAGATGAAAGGGACTATGTACTCACCTGAGTAGGTGATGACTCAACACTCGGACAGCGCTTCGATACTCTCAAAACGATATTCCTTCGATAAAACCTAGTACCAATACCACTAGGGTTTAGTCTAACGATAACTGTGACAAATTAATTAGTCTGACTATTATTAAGCGTTAATAATGCTTAATATAACTCATAATAATAGCCCAAATAATTATTTTAAGGACCTAATAACATTCCTATAATTATTTGAAAGCTATATTAAAAGTTGCGTAAGCATAGCATACTTACAGTGAATTTTATCGAAAACCGGAACTTAATTGGAGCAGCGTTTCGAAACCGAAAGGCTCTTTTTCTCGAGACTCCGGAAGCCTCGGGGCTTCCCTCGGGAGCTAGGGGGTTTTCCTAGGGTTTAGGGGGGGGGGGGTTTGGGGAGCTAGAGAGAGAAAGAATATAGAGAGAGAAGGAGACTTTGGTGTTAAAATGGAGGCAGCCTCGGCCTCCTTTTATAGCCGCGAGGTATTCACTACGCGGGGCGTAGATCCGAAGTAGGCAGCGCGTACTTCCGATGCCGTACCGACGTGTCGATGATCTACTCGGGCGACGTGGGCGAAGCTGGACTAAGAATGGCTAAGCAAACGCGGCGCGTACGAGACCGAACGTTGGGCGTACCGAGGGCGACGTGTTCTTCATCCGAAGCGAGATCTGATCAGCGATGGACAGCCCACAATGCGCCACGTCATCAGCTCCTTATCAGCCTTCGCAAATTGCATTCTCGACTTCTAAAAATCATAACTTTCGCATACGAGCTCCGTTTTCGATGTTCTTTATATCCACGAGAAGGTGGGAATGTACTCTACAACTTTCGTTTAGACTTCGTCGGCTAATTTTGGCTCGATTTTAAATTTTATATTATTAACGGGCCGGGATAGGATTGGTCCGTTAAATCCTCATAACTTCTTCATCCGACATCCGTTTTCGCCCATCTTTTTCTCGTTACGCTAATTTTAACGAGATATTCGATTCTCTTTCAGGTCATGTCAGCTAAAAACCGCTCGATCTAATATTCGAATTTCGGGTTGTACACTGCTAACTCGAAACTTCGAAAAATCATAACTTCTTCATACGAAGTCAGATTTGGGCGTTCTTTTTATGGATTTTCTCGGCTTAACATATTCTACGACTTTCATTTAGATTACTAAGGCTAAAAAGTCTTCCATCGTAAATTCACTATTTACGCTTCCCGGTGCCATGCCGGTTCCGTCGCGGAACTTCGACGGGCCATAACTTCTTCGTTATAACTCGGATTTCGGCGTTCTTTATATGTACGGAAACCTTGTGACATATTCTACAACTTGGTTAAGATTATTTATTCTTAATAATCTTTTGTCGAAAAGTCATTTTCGACCCCTATTGCCTTTAAATTGACTACTCGGATCTGCGGGCGTTACAATTATCTCCCCTTTAGGATGATTACGTTCCGGAATCATCAATGAAACAAGGATCGTATAATGACTCCATACGTCATCTCTTCATCCTAGGTAATAATTATAACTTATTTATTCCTTCAAGTCTATCTTTTAGACTTATTGACTGTAAGTAGTACTTGATCCTGCACCTGCTCTCTACCTCATATTAGACTCCAAGTTATGACCTATCATCATGTGATGCACGTTTAGACTCAGGTCTCTTAAATTATAAAACAGACTAAGCCTTCCTTCAAGTTCTAATGTGATATAATCATACTTTAACATGTAGCATTTCTAGCTACCAACGAGCGCGATACTTCTATTGATCGCTTTGATTTTAATCGTTTGGTTTAAGTCAGACGCTATATCAAACTTGGTTCTCTGAACCACGTAACCTACTCATCATAGTCGGACTCAATGTGATATGACCACTAGGGTCGGGATAACAACAATCTTCTTAGTCATTACCGAAACAATGGTAACGACATACTTGAATAAAACGAAATCAATTACTGGCTTCTTGGTAACCTTGTGACTTTCCCTGATCCAAGTGTGAGTCCTGTGCTTCCGGTAGTATAGGCCTCTACTACCATTCACACCTACTCATACTCGTCCCAAGTATTGTCTCGCAGTTTCCCAAGTCACCATGCAGCAAATCACACAACAATTTCACACACCAGATAACAAAACGAAGATTTTATTATTTCTCGAAACTATTACATAGGTGTTCAAGTTCACCCTAGACTATGCCTCTACTAGGCTACATCATACGAAACTATGGCTACTGCATAATCCGATCTTCGGGTAAGAAGTCCTCATTCTTGATTCCTTGCATGGTTCTCTGCCTCGTCAAGGATCATGTGAAATGCCCTCGGCCTTGGTGGCGTTTCTGGTCTTGCTGCTTTATTTTTCCTTGGGCAGTCTCTGGACATGTGCCCCTTGCCTCCACATCCGTAGCATACTTTGTCATTATGAGTGCAGTCTTTGGAATAGTGACCAGTCCTCCCACACTTGTAACAAGTCACTTCTTCGTTGCACTTTCCACCATGCTTCTTCTTGCATCTATCACACCATCTTGCTTCACCTCCATCTGCTCCTCCAAGCTTTGAGAATTTTCTTTCCTTGTTCGGCTTCGAAGATCCTTCAAACTTCCGCTTCTCTCCTACCTTATCTTTTTCTAGACCCTTTTCTCTTATCTGGGCCTCTACGTTCTTAGCTGCCCTAACAGCTGCTTTCAAAGTAGTTGCCATTTTGACCATTGGGCCAAAGTCAGTGGGCAGTCCGTTAGCAAACCTATCAATCTTGGAGAGTTCAGTAGGCACCAAGTAGGGGAATAGCTTCATCCTTTCGGTGAATGCGGTGGCATACTCATCAACACTCATCTTCCCTTTCTTCAGGTTTTGAAACTCGTTGTTTAGGTCTATCAGATCTATCTCCGAGCAGTATTGCATTTTCAACTGTTCCAAAAACTCTTCCCACGACATCCTTAAGGCTTCTCCTCGTGGCATCGTATCTGCCAATAGCTTCCACCAGCTCAAGACTCCAGTTTTAAGCTATCTTACTACGAAGACAGTCTTCTATTTCTCGTTACAGCTGTAGCTCTCAAACACCATCTCCATCTCAGAGATCCAATCCATAATCTCAACCGGCTTCGGGCTTCCTGAGAGGCTTGGTGGTTTCGCACCCAAGAAATTCTTGTACATCCGCCCATCCTTGTTGTTTCTCCCTTCTGGGCCATCCCTTTGCTCACCTTGAGTCCCTACTTGACTCACTTGGCGGCTGTAGTTCCCTTCCTCAGATTGCTTGGGAACTGGCTCCGTCGGTTCAACATGTACGGTAGGTTCGTCCCTATTCAACATCTATCTCATTTCTTCCCTTTGTTCAGCTAACATAGCCCGAATCATGGCTTGAACTCCAGCCATGGTGACTGGCTCAGGCGCAACTTCTTCAACAACAGGTATTTGCTGAACCACTGGGGGTTGGTTTCGGTTCCCATTCGCATCTACGTTTCCGCTGCGGGTTCTTGCCATCTTGATCTCTACACCGAAGAAGGTGAATCTAGAACTTTACTTAGGATTGACGTTTAAATCATCCGTATCACTCCGAAACGTTTATATGCTAGTTCTAATATCATATTCGTACGTTTAGAATCCTAAACACATAAGGTTTCCAGATCCGGTCGGCAACAGACCATAGATCCGATCAAACTATAGCATAACAAATCATTTAGCACATAAAAGCAATTTAGGCATCATTCCTAAATTAAGCTAGTGCTTACACCTCACAATCATCGCTTAGCATTCTAAGTTTAAGTCTAGAAATAAATCCATATTCCTAGTTCGCTTAAACTAATGCTCTGATACCAACTGTGACATCCCCAAAATCACGGCCAGAAAAGACCGATTTTTTGTTTATGCTTTATGAAAATCAGAGTACTTCATTTTATAAAAAGGTTGCGGAATTTGTTCCCAGAAAAAAAAAACATGGTAAATACGTTATTAAAACATTTTCGAGGAAACGTATTTATTTCATTTTAGAATGTTTGGGATGTCATCATTAATACCGAAACATAAGCATAAACAGAACTTACAATGATTTACACTAGTGATCTACATCTATTTAAATCTCTCAGTATAATGTCACTTCACTTCGTCACCTGTGATATACATAAACTGAGTGGGTCAGGTTGGGAAACCTGGTGAGTACATAGGGTTTTCAACCCACAATAATATAATTATTATGTTCAATCAAACAATCAACCCAATTACCTATCCCCGTTATCTTCTTTACTCTTAAGGATTTAACCTAAGAGTCGTCTATCCTGCATTCGTTTATTCCGAAGTCCCTTACTTCCAGGGTCATAGGACTGACACTAAATCCATAGCTGCCAATGTTCGTTCGTAAAGCACTAATTCCATAGCTGCTATATCTTACTCATCGGGTACTAAATCCATAGCTACCAGTGCTCAACAGGTACTAAGTCCATAGCTACCAATTCCTACAGGTACTAAATCCATAGCTACCAGTGTATAACTAATAGGTACTAAGTCCATAGCTACCAACTCCTAACAGGTACTAAATCCATAGCTACCAACGTCTGACAGGTACTAAGTCCATAGCTACCGGTGTTTATCCCATAGGCACTAAGTCTATAGTTGCCAATGTATACTCACGTCATCTTCTATCTCTCATCATTTATCTACCCATCTCATACCCAACATATTCGTAAAAATACATATACAGTTTAAATTCTTTAAAATATGTATAAAACGTTCATCCAACATAGACAGCAAGTATTCAAATAATATGCACACATAGCACGTAGTTTATATTAAATACTTCATATCTATGTGTAAGATGAAAGGGACTATGTACTCGCCTGAGTAGGTGATGACTCAGCACTCGGACAACGCTTCGATACTCTCAAAACGATATTCCTTCGATAAAACCTAGTACCAATACCACTAGGGTTTAGTCTAACGATAACCGCGACAAATTAATTAGTCTGACTATTATTAAGCGTTAATAATGCTTAATATAACTCATAATAATAGCCCAAATAATTATTTTAAGGACCTAATAACATTCCTATAATTATTTGAAAGCTATATTAAAAGTTGCGTAAGCGTAGCATACTTACAGCGAATTTTATCGAAAACCAGAACTTAATTGGAGCAGCGTTTCGAAACCGAAAGGCTCTTTTTCTCGAGACTCCGGAAGCCTCGGGGCTTCCCTCGGGAGCTAGGGGGTTTTCCTAGGGTTTAGGGGGGTTTGGTGAGCTAGAGAGAAAAAGAATATAGAGAGAGAGAAGGAGACTTTGGTGTGAAAATGGAGGCAGCCTCGGCCTCCTTTTATAGCCGCGAGGTGTTCACTACGCGGGGCGTAGATCCGAAGTACGCAACGCGTACTTCCGATGCCGTACCGACGTGTCGATGATCTGCTGGGGCGACGTGGGCGAAGCTGGACCGAGAATGGCTAAGCGAACGTGATGCATACGAGACCGAACGTTGGGCGTAGCGAGGGCGACGTGTTCTTCATCCGAAGCGAGATCTGATCAGCGATGGACGGCCCACAATGCGCCACGTCATCAGCTCCTTATCAGCCTTCGCAAATTGCATTCTCGACTTCTAAAAATCATAACTTTTGCATACGAGCTCCGTTTTCGATGTTCTTTATATCCACGAGAAGGTGGGAACGTACTCTACAACTTTCGTTTAGACTTCGTCGGCTAATTTTGGCTCGATTTTAAATTTTATATTATTAACGGGCCGGGATAGGATTGATCCGTTAAATCCTCATAACTTCTTCATCCGACATCCGTTTTCGCCCATCTTTTTCTCGTTACGCTAATTTTAACGAGATCTTCGATTCTCATTCAGGTCATGTCAGCTAAAAACCGCTCGATCTAATATTCAAATTTCGGGTTGTACACTGCTAACTCGAAACTTCGAAAAATCATAACTTCTTCATACGAAGTCAGATTTGGGCGTTCTTTTTATGGATTTTCTCGGCTTAACATATTCTACGACTTTTGTTTAGATTACTACGGCTAAAAAGTCCTCCATCGTAAATTCACTATTTACGCTTCCCGGTGCCGTGCCGGTTCCGTCGCGGAACTTCGACGGGCCATAACTTCTTCGTTATAACTCGGATTTCGGCGTTCTTTATATGTACGGAAACCTTGTGACATATTCTACAACTTGGTTAAGATTATTTATTCTAAATAATCTTTTGTCGAAAAGTCATTTTCGACCCCTATTGCCTTTAAATTGACTAGCCCGGATCTGCGGGCGTTACAATAAAGTTGCTTACTTGATGGCTTGCATGACCCATACAAGATCAAACTTCAAAAAAAATAATCCATTTCCATGAAAAAAAAGGGTAAATTACATCAATCGTCCCTCGTGCACATTCCAGAAAGCGTGTTTAGTCCCTATTTTCAAAATTTACTTGGACCGTCCCTCATTTCGTTAAAAGTTGCACGCTTCATCCCTCGTTAGTTTAAATTTGCATGTTTCATCCCTCGTGATACATAAAAAGACTATAATACCCTTTTCTTTTTCTTTTTCATTTATTTTGATCATTTTTTATATTTTTAATTATTAAAACTTATTTCAATTATTTTTCTATTTTGTTGAATAACACTTGACCACCACTGGTAATCTACACCACCACCGGAAAATGAATCACCACCGCCACCCCTCACCCGAAAATGGAGCACCACCGCACCCCTTACTTCATCCCACCCACTCCTTCGTTCAAAATTCAAATGTTTCACTGAATGTAACCACAAACCACCGGCTCATTCACCGAACCAACCATTTACTGTTAACACCACCACAACCTCTATCGAGAAACCCACTTACAAATCTAGATAGAATAATCAAGGCAAATCAGGAAGAAGAATCATGGCATGGAAATGTTTAATTCGAAATCAATAAAGGATTTAGAGTTCTTAAATTGAAAGCATATCTGATTAAGTGAACCTCCAAATATGATTTGATACCAAGGAGATGGCAAGAGGAGGTTTTAAACCTGTACTTCGTCTAATTCGTTGTTCATCAATTTCTTACCCCTTAATCTCCAATTCGTTGTCTTCTTCACTTCATAAGAAGAAAGAGACACATCTGGTGATCAATTAGAGGGTTAAGAATAATGTTGTATCTGTTTTGAGACTTGTTATGGGTATAAACACGTAAAATCTGAACCGGAGGTTGTGGTGGTGGTTGCGATTTGTAGAGAAAAACAGGTTGCATTATTCTCCTTCATATGCCCTAACTAAAACCCTTGAACATCCGTCTTCGGAAATCTGTGGATGGTACATCACATTGGCCTTGATTGAATTGATTTCATACCCTAACCTCATCATCTCATATCTGTAAACTCTTCGTCTTCTCCGATGAGCATCAAAAACCCTCCTATTTTGCACCCTTTTTCTCTTACAGACCCGATTTATAGGTGTGTGGTCGCTGGCGTAGTTGCAGAAGATATGAAAAGGTGATTGAGCGGATCTGTGATGGTGGTGCTTTGTCGGAAGTCGTCGGTCTCATTCTTCACCTGTACACCACCGTCGAAAGTTGTCTACGAAATTTTAGATCAAGGTGACGATGGTGTTTTTGGCTCAGTGATGTAGGTCTGCTGTGAAGGATGTAAGAACAGGGGAGAATGGAAGTGCGTACGAAGGGGTTGGAATATTTGGTTTATTTATTTGTTTTTTAATTTAAAACTTATAAAGAAATAAAAAATGTCATTTCATGTCAATAGGGACCGAGTGCACAAGAAAAAACAAACATAGGGATGGTCTGAGTTAATTTTTGAAAATAGGGACTAAATACGCTTTTCGACATGTGTACGAGGGATGAATGGTGTAATTTACCCCCAAAAAAAGGTCTTAACTCATACATACACTCATTTGGACCTTCAAGATATCAACTTTCTATTCTAGGGAGTCATTTAGCACCAAGGGTGGCAACCCTTGGCATGGAAATCGTATTTAAGCTATAAAGCTTCTACCTTTGGACCAAAAACTAAACCATACTAGATCTAAGCACCCTTAAGTAAAGTTGTGAGATTTATACATTCAAAGAGTTCCAGAAGATGATGATATCTCAGATCTATAAGCTTTGGCCTCCAAGGTTCCTCCTTGCCAATCTTCTTCTTTTCTCTTCCAAGTTTTAAACCACCAAAATGAGCTTACCAAGGTCAAGATCTCACAAAATGAAGGTTGGGCCTTCTAGGGTTTCTTCTGAAGTTGGGGAGGCTAGTATGGGGGCTAGGGTTGAAGCCATTATGTTCTTTATATAGTGGCACTCCCGAAAATAGGGTTTAAAGGCTTTTAACGTATGCCTTCAACACCCACGATCAATTGCCCCGCTACGCTAGGCGTACTCCGGCCTTACGTTGGGTGTACCCAGCTAGACATACGCATGCACTTTGTGCATGCTAGGGACTGCCTTGTCAACTTTTCCATTAAGGGGCCATAAATGTCAATATATTCAAAGTGTCATAACTCCTTCATTCTAGATCCGTTTCCGATGAACTTTATATCTACGGAAAGGTGGCGAGAAGCCCTACATTTCTAACAACACACCCGGCCCGAAACTATCTTGAATAATACCTCTAAAATTCATAAAGGACTAAAATTCCCCTAGCCTTGGCCTCCGAATTTCCATAATTGAATAGTTTAGATGAGGGCATTACACCTTATATCATCCTTATCTTCATGAAGGATATTGATAGATGCCATTTTATGCATCTTTAGGGTATTTATTATTAGCATTTTGCATTATATCTTGTACATTTGCATTTCATTAGTTTAAATAGCGTTCAACTTATGTCTTTTATTATAATTCCTGTTCTCCTAGCATTTTTTTGTCATTTTCAGATATTTCAAGTGGAGCGGTATTTTTGGACAGTTGGATGCATATTTGGAGTCTAAATGGAGTTGGAACTGAATGAGCATATAAGGAATGCTTAGAAGCTATTTTGGTCAAGAAACATTCGATCGAATTGATTTTACGAAGATAGATTGCTACAATCTAAAGCCTAAAGGATGTTGCTAGCAGCTTGACCCCCTATTAGTATTTTAACCATATCTCAAGACTCGTAACTCTGATTGACGAGATTCAAAATGCTCTAGAAACTAGACAAAATTTCAGACGACTTTCCATGTTTACTTAAACTGAAGAATCGTGACCAAAATGGACCAAAAATTTAAAAATACGATCGTATTTTTCATATCTACAATCGTATAAATGCATCAAAGTTTCCCAGGGTTGAAATAAGTCATCTGAAGAAAAAAAAAACAAAAACTACGATATCATATACTGCTTTTGCGATCACATTTTTGTCTCGCAGCTCCCGAAACTTCAAAATCGCATCGTACATCATTTAAAAGCAATTCTGGAAAAAAAATCATGATTTCTATGATCGCATATCTACTTTCTGCGATCGCATTTTTCATTAACTTTCTCCGGAAGCTTCTGTCATGTGTATAAATATGGACCTCAGTAATCATATTCGAGGGGTGGATGATTCCAGATGACGGAAAACACTTCTGAAGGTGATTTCTGATACCTTTTAGTGATTTCTAAAGATCTAAAGGCTGTGAATCATCTCATACAATTAGTTTAATAGATTATTCGGTTCGTTTTTCTTTTTACTAGTTTAGGTTCATTTTTAGCCATGTCTAAATAAAACCCTAGTTTTCAGTTCTGCATTAGACTAGTACTTTTTCCTGTGATTAGTTATCACATTTGGTTTTCTTTTTGTGTTTCTATTAAGATTTTTCAATTTTGAGCTTAATGAATGTTTGATTTTAATTCTTGTTAGTCTGATCACCTAGCTAGGGTTTTATCAATACAATTAATTAGTTAATAGAATACGTAATAGTTCTTGTCAGCCGGTAATAAGTAACAACTATCAGATTGGTTCTGTGTTAGAGATTTAACTCTGATATAAACTATAAAAATTCTTATCTTTTTGCATCTGAACTTGTGAGAAGTATTCGGTATTGCTAATAATTTTACACAAATCATAAAACTTCTTTTTTTATTTAATTAAGAGCTTGTTTAATTGAACAATAAAAAGTTAGGGTTAATTCAAAGAGCTTTTTTTGGTTAACTAATTTAGGTAAAATAGATTATACTAAAGCTTGTTAGTTTTTCTCAGTAGCGGATTAGATAGAAATGCATTCTAAATAACCAGATATGGACTGGTTACATGATTAGGAAAGTCGGAGCAGAGCTAAAATCATTTTTAATATTGATTTTTGTTTAATTTATTTTCACTACAGTTTTTATTTTTATTAGTTTAATTGAACCCCCCCCCCCCCCTTTTATAATTTATGTTTTATTGACTAATATATGTCTGATACAAAAAGACATTGACTGTTAAGTTGTGTCCTTGAGGATTTGATCATGATTCTTTGTGATATATTATTAGTGTAACCAGCAGTGAAAATTTATTTGTTTAATACGCCCACGACAACATGTTAAGAAATTGGCGTCAGTGTCGGGGACACGATGCTTCTAATAGTTTTATGCCTAGAAATTTTCGTATGGGTACGCCTTTAGATTTTGATCCAGAAATTGAAAGAACTACAAGGAAACTTAAGAAAGAAGTAACAAAGAGAAAACAATCAGCTGGTTTCTTTGGTTAATCTTCTTCAGTACCTACATAAATTACCACACCACAAGGCAGTTCCTTGTTGAATGAACTAGACACAACTTTTCCATTTTTCGAAAGTACCCCCATCTTCACCTTCTAATAGCCCCTTTAAAACTTACTCCCCACCATCCTCAGTTATAATTTATGTTTTATTGACTAGTATATGCTTGATGCAAAAAGGCATTGACTGTTAGGTTGTGTCCCTGAGGATTCGATCATGATTCCTTGTGCTATATTATTAGTGTAACCAACAGTGAAGATTTATTATTTTAATGCGCCCATGAGAACATGTTCACAAATTGGCGGCA
Source organism: Lactuca saligna (assembly GCF_052625555.1). Lineage (NCBI taxonomy): Eukaryota > Viridiplantae > Streptophyta > Magnoliopsida > Asterales > Asteraceae > Lactuca > Lactuca saligna. Next base: position 154,490,479 of record NC_136422.1, read on the forward strand.
GTGTCGGGGACGTGGTGCTTCTAATAGTTTTATGCTTTGAAATTTTCGTATGGGTACACCTTTAGATTTTGATCCAGAAATTGAAAGAACTACAAGGAAACTTAAGAAAGAAGTAGCAAAGAGAAAACAATTAGTTGGTTTCTTTGGTTAATCTTCTTCAGTACCTCCATAAATTACCACACCACAAGGCAGTTCCTTGTGGAACGAACCAGACCTAACTTCTCCATTTTTTCGAAAGTACCACCATCTTCACCTTCTAATAGCCCCTTTAAAACTTACTCCCCACCATCCTCAGTTAAATCCAAGCAAACAGTTTCTTCAGAAACCCAATCTAAAAAAATATGAAACTCTATAACCTTCAGAATCTAAAAAATTTGGCATGAGTGACACGAGAGAAAAAGCAGAATGTGACATCCCCATTTTCACGACCAGAAAAGACCAATTTTGTTTATGCTTTAAAAAAATCAGAGTACCTCTTATAATAAAAATGTTGCAGAATTTGTTCCCAGTAAAACATGATAAATATGTTATCAAATAATTTCTGAAGAAAAATATTTTTATTCATTTTAAAACATTTGGGATGCCATCATCAATACAGAGACATAAGCATAAACAAAACTTACATTCATTATCACTAGTGATTTATATCTCCATAATCTCTTAGTGTAATGTGACTTCATCTCAACACTTGTGATATAAATAAACTGAGTGGGTCAGGTTGGGGCACCTGGTGAGTATATAAGGTTTTCAACCCACAATAATAGAATTATTATGTTTAAATATCAAACAATCAACCCAATTACCCATCCCCATTATCTTCTTTACTCTTAAGGATCTACCCTAAGAATCAGCTATTCCTCGTTCATTTATTCCTAAGGATCATCCTAAGGAATTGGCACGAAGCCTATCGTTACCAAAGTTTATAGATTACAACAGGTAAACACGTAGTCCAAAACATCTGGTAAACACTTAGTTCAAAAATAACTAGCGAACACACTTAGTTCAAATATACCTAGTGAGCACACTCAGTTCAAAATACCTAGTGAACACACTTAGTTCAAAAATACCTAGTGAACACACTTAGTTCAAAAATACATAATGAGCACCTAGTTCAAAAAAAACACCTACATGTTACGAGTCTGCTAGTGTTCCACTAGACTGTCTAGTATAGTCTGTGGTCGTCATCTATACTACACTAGATGACGGGATCACTGTCATCATTGATGTCTTTCATCGTGTTATCACACAGCAACTATTTCATCTACCCATGTTTTACCCAACAAATTTTGTAGATATAAAATACATATACGTTTTAAATCATTTAAAACATGTATAAAAATCTTTCACCCAGCATAGACAGCAAGTATTCAGACAATATGCACACATAGCACGTAATTTATATTAAAATACTTCATATCTATGTGTAATATGAAAGTGACTATTCACTCCCCTGTTTAAGTTGTGACTCTATACTCGGATAGTGCTTCGTTATCTCAAACGCAATTTTCCGTTGACAAAACCTAGTATCATTACCACTAGAGTTTAGTCTATGATTCACCGAACCTAATTAATCGTCTAGCTATTATTACTATTATATAAGCATTAAACAATACTTATATAACCCATAATAATAGCCCAAGTATTTATTATAAGGTCCTAATAACATTACTATATTGAATCATAAGCTATACTAAAGATAGGTTAGGCGTAGCTCACTTACAACGGGCTTTTCTCAAAACCGAGCGCCGCTGGAGCAACATTCCTAAGCCGAACAACTCTTTTCTCAGAGCCATCGGTCAGTCCGGGGCTTCCGCCTCATGTTAGGGAGGTTTCCTAGGCTTTTCGGGGGGGGGGGGGGGTTAGGGCTTAGAAAGAGAGTATAGAGAGAGGAATGAAGGGTTAAGGTGTGATGAATGAAGGAGAGGGGAGTTTCTATTTATAGGAGGTTGGAGGAAGGTTCACGTAGTGAATTTTTGATATTCACATCGTGAGCCAGGCTGGCTACAGCCAGCCACAACCTGGTGTTGACACGCGACATCGCACATAGAGTGGAAATCAGCCGATTTTCAAAAATTCATAAATTTCTCATACAAGATTTGTATTTGACGTTCTTTTTTTTCCACGCATAGGTAAAAACAATATCTACAACTTTCATTTAGACTCTATCGGCTAATTCTTAATCGATCTTAAATTTAACAGTACGAGGAGATTAGACTGTTAAATGACCGCGAAGAATTCGTAACTCCTTCATACAGACTCCATTTTTGTCTGTCTTTTTACCGTTGAGTTCCTATTAATGATATCTTCAACTCTCATTTAGGTCACATAGGCTAAAAACCGCTCAAACTAGAATTTGAATTTCGGGTCGTGTATTGCTATGTCAAATCTTAGAAAAAGTCATAACTTCCTCATACGAAGTCAGATTTGGGCGATCTTTTTCTTATGTTCTTGGTTTAACGTATACTTCAACTTTTTTTTTAGATTACTAATGCTAAAAAGTTCTTTATCAAAAATTCACTATTTACGTCTTCCGGTGTAATGTCGGGTTTGCAGTAAAACTGCGACGGGTCATAACTTCTTCGTTATAACTCGGATTTCGGTGTTCTTTATATGTACGGAACCCTTGAGACATATTATACAACTTGGTTAATATTATTTATTATAAGTAATCTTTTGTCAAAAAGTCATTTTCGGCCCCTATTATCTCTAAATTGACTAGCTCGGATCTACGAACATTACAATTATCTCCTCCTTAGCATGATTACGACCTGGAATCATCAAAGAAACAGGGCTCACATGATGACTCCATATGTTATCTCTTCATCCTAAGTAATAACCGTAACTTTGATGTTTCTTCGAACGAGTATCTAACTCTTGGACTTCCTGACTGCAGTCGGTGCCCGATCTTGGAACCGCTCTCTATCTCACGTTAGACTCCAAATTATGACCTTCAAGTCACAACCTTTATCCTTACAGGAGACTCCTTCTTTTTAACAAACTTAAGATAAGTTCTTTTATTACTACCATGGACCGATGTGTCATATTCTAGTGACCTATCATTGTTTGTTACAACACTTAGACTCAGGTCTCTTAGAGTCAAATTCCAGAACAGACTGCACCTTCCTTCATGTTCTAATGTGATATAATCACATTCTAACATGTAGTATTTCTAGCTACAAGCTTCTTACTTCAATGGCGATTTGCGATACTTCTATTGATCGCTTCAATTATCTTTTATTTCAATCTTTCGGCTTAAGTCAGATGTTACATCAAACTTGGTTCTCTGAACCACGTAGAATATTCATTTTAGTCATACTCGATTTGATATAACCACTAGGGTCAGAATAACAATCATCTTCTTAGTCATTACCGAAACGATGGTGACGACATACTTGAATAAAACGGTATCAATTACTAGCTTCTTGGTAACCTTGTGACTTTCCCTGATCCAAGCGTGAGTCCTGTGCTTCTGGTAGTATAGGCCTCTATTACCATTCACATCTACTCATACTCGCCCCAAGTATTGTCTCGCAATTCACCAAGTCATTATCACAAAAATGAATTTTAACACATTCAAATGTGTCCAACCAATCATATAATTTTCCCTAGACTCTACTAGGACTTCTTCCATGTGTATCTTCAATCATCTATTCTGCTTCAACTTGGTTGGTGGTGGAAATGTCTGACGATGGGATAACTTCATGGATTATACCAAAAATCTTTCTTTCTTCTAATCGAAGGTGTACTTCTCTCGTACTAGACGTATTATTTATTAGACGCATTCCAAGGGCAAGATATCACTCTTACGATATCTTCTGATAGGTATCATTCACTATCGTAAGCCTTCTCATTTCCTCGATTTACTCAATTCACTATGAGTCTTCACCATGATGTTCAACACACCAAAGCAGGCGTTCGGTGTATCGAGACGAGAATATAAATAAGGGAAGATTTAGACACGTATTCCTCCTTATTACTCCGAAAAGTTACATGCCAGTTCTAAAACCATAATTAAACATTTAGAAATCTGAACACATAAAATTTTCGGATCCGTTCGGCAACAGACCATAGATCCAATCAAACAATAGCATAAAGCATCACAAATATTTAGCACATAAAAGCATTTTAGGCATCTTCCCTAATTAAGCTAGTGATTGTGTCTATTCAGGTGTACTACCTAAAATATATTGGACACATACCTCACGATCATCGCTTAGCATTCTAAGTTTAAGTCTATAAATAAATCCTTGTTCCTAGTTCGCTTAAACTAATGCTCTGATATCAACTGTGACATTCCCATTTTCACGGCCAGAAAAGACCAACTTTTTTTATGTTTTATGAAAATCAGAGTACCTCTTTTAGTAAAAATGTTGCAGAATTTGTTCCCAGTAAAACATGATAAATATGCTATCAAATAATTTCCGAAGAAAAATATATTTATTCATTTTAAAACATTTGGGATATCATCGTCAATAGAAAGACATAAGCATAAACAGAAGTTACATTCATCATCACTATTCACTAGTGATTTATATCTCATTAATCTCTCAGTGTAATGTAACTTCATATCAACACCTATGATATAAATAAATTGAGTGGGTCGGGTTGGAAAATCTGGTGAGTACATAGGGTTTTCAACCGACAATAATAGAATTATTATGTTTAAACATCAAACAATCAACCCCATTACCCATCCCCATTATCTTCTTTACTCTTAATGATCTACCCTAAGAATAAGTTATTCCTTGTTTATTTATTCCTAAGGATCATCCTAAGGAATTGGCACGAAGTCCATCGTTACCAAGGTTTATAGATTACAACTGGTGAACATGTAGTCCAAAACATATGGTAAACACTTAGTTCAAAAATAACTAGTGAATATACTTAGTTCAAAAATACCTAGTGAACACACTCGGTTCAAAATACCTAGTGAACACACTCAATTCAAAAATACCTAATGAGCACCTAGTTCAAAAGTAACACCTACAGGTTACGAGTATGCTAGCGTTCCACTAGACTGTCTAGTATAGTATGTGGTCGTCATCTATACTCCACTAGATGACTGGATCACTGTCAACATTGATGTATTTCATCATGTTATCACACAACAACTATTTCATCTACCCATGTTTTACCCAAAAAAATTTGTAGATATAAAATACATATATAGTTTAAATCATTTAAAACATGTATAAAAATATTTCACCCAGCATAGACAACAAGTATTCAGACAATATGCACACATAGCACGTAATTTATATTAAAATACTTCATATATATTTGTAAGATGAAAGGGACTACGCACTCACCTGGTTAGGTGGTGACTCTGTACTCGGACAACGCTTTGTTATCTCAAAACACAATTTTCCTTTGACAAAACCTAGTATCATTACCACTAGAGTTTAGTCTATTATTCACCAAGAACAATTAATAGTCTAGCTATTATTACTATTATATATGTGTTAAACAATAGTTATATAACCCATAATAATAGCCAAAGTATTTATTATAAGGTCCTAATAACATTACTATATTGAATCATAAGCTATACTAAAGATAGGTTACGCGTTGCTCACTTACAACGAGTTTTTCTCAAAACCAGGCGCCGTTGGAGAAGAGTTCCCGAGCCAAAAGACTCTTTTTCTCGGAGCTATCAGGCACTCCGGGGATTTCGCTTCGTGCTAGGGAGGTTCCCTAGACTTTTCGGGGGGGGGGGGGGGGGAGGGGGGGTTAGGGCTTAGAGAGATAGAGTATAGAGAGTGGAATGGAGGGTAAAGGTATGGGGAATGAAGGAGAGGGATGTTTCTATTTATAAGAGGCTGGAGGAAGGTTCACGTCGTGAATTTTTGATATTCACGTCGTGAGCCAGGCTGGCTACAGCCAGCCACAACCTGGTGCTGACACGCGACATCGCAAATAGGGTGGAAATCAGCCGATTTTCAAAAATGTATAACTTTCGCATACGAGCTCCGTTTTCGATGTTATTTTTTTCCACATATAGGTAATAAAAATATCTACAAATTTCATTTAGACTCCGTCGGCTAATTCTCGACCGATCTTAAATTTAACAGTACGAGGAGATTAGACTGTTAAATGACCGTGAAGAATTCGTAACTCCTTCATATGGACTCCGTTTTGGTTTGTCTTTTTACCGTTGAGTTCCTATTAATGAGATCTTCAACTATCATTTAGGTCACGTAGGCCAAAAACCGCTCAAACTAGAATTCGAGTTTCGGGCCGTGCACTACTATGCCAAATTTTAGAAAATTAATAACTTCCTCATACGAAGTCAGATTTGGGAGTTTCTTTTTTTGTATGTTCTCAGTTTAACGTATACTAAAACTTTTGTTTAGATTACTAATGCTAAAAGCTCCTTTATAAAAAATTCACCATTTACGTCTCCCGGTGCCGTTCCGGTTTTGCCGTAAAACTTCGACGGGTTAAAACTTCGGCGTTCTTTATATGTATGGAACCCTTGAGACATATTCTACAACTTGGTTAATATATTTGTTCTAAATAGTCTTTTGTCAAAAGTCGTTTTTGACCCCTATTATCTTTAAATTGACTAGCCCAGATCTACGAGCGTTAAACAGAATATATTCTCATTGAGTGGGCCCTCAAGAGGTCAATCATCAACCTCTTTGAATTAATTTTCCAGAAGCCCAAAACTTTGAACTGTTGGAACCTAAAAGTGAACCTCTAACAATCACAAGTATTGAAGATCCGAAGTTAGCAAGTTCGGAAGTAGATATGGAGTCTGAAGTAAAGACCATTCCGAGATGAAGCAAGTATCCAAAATTGGTACTCTGTTTATACATTTATTATTTATTGTCTTTTATGTGATTTAACATTTCATAGGACTTAGCCTTTTGTATCAATTAGATAATCAGTTGTCAGAAGTTGTTTATTATCCAGGCATAAGAACGTTTTGTCGTTTGTACGATGTACCTCCTTTTCTTATATAAAGAGTGATTCTATTGACAAGAATGATACGAATTGTTCCTCAAAAGATAGAAATTATTCCTCTTAACTCTCTTTTACTTTTCTTTAAAGCAAAATCCTTCACAACATTCTTCTTGTTCATTTATTGTCTTTACATTGATTATACTCATCGTTCCTTCATTTAATTCGTGTGTACTTTGCTGAATCTTTACTTCAAGTCTCGACTGGTATTACCAGACTTGACTGCAATATCAATTAAGATCATACATTGATCTTTAAGATTAACTCAAGATTTGAGTTTTCAAACATTGTCCTTGCGCATTGATTCCACAATTGGTATTAGAGCTTGAGTGGTTGTCCTTTGAATCCACAAGAACATATTATAGTTGATTCGAATATACCTTGGTATTTCGATCATTTTTGTGTTCAGGATAAAAGTTCATCTATATACTACTTTTGCTCTTATATCTTAGATTCAATGACTGCTCCTAATTCTCAAGAAATGTATTTAATGCAAATGGAAAATAGCGTGGGTTGTCGCGAGCCCCATTGCTAGTTGTTGAAGAGTATGACCACTGGAAAGTTAGAATGAAAAGGTTCCTACTTGGCAAAGAAAAAGGTGAAGCTATCTGGAGATCCGTTAAAGGTCTACATGTTCCTGTGAGACAAACTGTGAGAGATGCTACTACAACTCTTATGGGACAAGATGAACAACGTCAAGAACCTCTTACTGCTGATGACATCGAGAAATTGCATGTAGATCAAGTTGTATTTTACGAAATGGTGTTTGATGTTCCTCCTTCTCTCTTTGAGCACATTAAGTTGTGCAAATCTGCTAAAGAGATTTGGGACACTCTCCAATACATGATCAAGGAATCAGAAAACATGAAGGATAAGCGTTTGAATTTCATCATCAACAACTTCGATACTTTCACCACAACTCCCGGTGAATCAGTTGCCTCGGCCGCTAACAGATACCAAATCATCGTTAACAACATGAAAGCTAATGGGATTTTCCGAACTCCTCTAGAGTACAATATCAAGTTCATCAATAGTCTTGGTAAAGGTTGGTCAAACGTTAAATCGTGTCTTCGGAGTACTAGATCTATGAGGAAGTTGAAGCTTTACCAACTGTTTGATGAGCTTCAAGGTCATGAATCAAATATTGCACAAACTTTGAGGGAAATCTTAAGAGGACCTCTTTCTCTTGTCAGTTCTTATGATCCTCAGGTTCTAAACCTCTTTGCTTCAGACCCTTTCAAAGTTGTTATCCCATCTATCCCACTTGTTTAACCCTCTCCACCAAACTTACATGCTCTTGCTGTGACAACCTGAATTTTTTTCTTTGAAAGTTCAGCCAGTCAACCCAACTGAGTGTCAGACTCATTCCTACTATCATTTAGCCTTGTTTAGAGTTCGTTAAAAGGTTCAAAGGTCGGTACATTCAAGCATTTATTAAAGGATTGGATCGTGTACACTTTAAAACACCAAAATCCAACCATACACTCCATATGAGGTAGTGTACGACCATACACATGAGTGTACAGCCGTACACCCATGTTGGGCCATACACACCCCTCCCTAATTATGTATTCCCTTCATTTCTTAGCCATTTTTCAGTTTCAAAGTCAAGAACATCGAGTTTTCTCTCAGCTATCATCTGTTTTTCATCCCGATCTTCAAGAATGTAAGCCTTTCTTCCATTTTGATTTGTTGTTAATCCTTTTAACCTAGTAACAACCTCTTGATTCATCCATGAAAATATCTATTTTTGCTAGATCTTAAAGTTTCACCAAGAACACCAAAAACACACACTTGTTCTTGGTGATTGTGAACCCTTTGAACCTTCAAATTGTAAGTACTCCTTCCTTATGCTTAGTACTTATTAGAAAACTGGATTAACACCTTAGAAAATGCCCAGAACGTGATCATCAAGGAGTGTATGGCCGTGCACACCCCATGTGGCCATACACCCCTTTGTTTGGTGCTATTTGGCTTCAAACTCCATTTTATGCTATGCACATGATCAAGAACACTTAGGGGATTCAAGTTAGAAGCTTGGGACCAACTTTTGACCACTTTTTACAAGTTGTTAAGTTGTGTACGGCCGTACACCCATGTGTAGCCGTACATCCCTCAAAACACCCATTTAAGGCCTCTAAAATGTAATTCTAGCTTCAGCACTAGTCTGACAATTGACCCACAAGCATCCCTACCTTTGGAATACACTTTTGTGCACTCATTACCATGAGTATGCAGCCGCACACTCCTTGGCCGCACACTCATCAAAGTGGTTGTGCACTCCCCTTTAGTAAATCACATGTGATTCTACCACTTGGTCAAATTGTTTCCTAGTCTCGTGAGGTGTTTCCTTACATTTGGTTGATTCTAAAAACTATATTTATGTCAATATATGCCATTATATGTCATTTTGGACTCGTTAAGTCTTTGGATTTCATTCGTGGAACTTCTCATCCTTACACGCATATTCGTTTGAATCACCCACATCAGGCGAGTTCATACCCCATAATCAATCTTTTAAAATGTTTTAAATGCTTTTAAAGGGGATGGGGGGAATACAAGTTGAACACAATGTTAATTGTGTAGATGTTTTGTTATAAACATCTTTTAAAGGATTGCTTATACATAATTAAGTGATCAAAATGCTTAAAAAACTCTTTTTAAGTTATGTTACTTTATAGTTTATAAAACTCCGTTTTCAAAGTACAATCATAACTTAGTATATAAATGAGTCTTTTCAATAGTGGTTCACGTATACATATAAGTAAACTATAATAGGTATAGTTTAGGTGTTCAATTCATATTAGATACTATAACACACTATAAAGAAAAACAGGGAGGAACATACTATAACAAGTACAGAAAGGAACATACTATAACAAGTACCGGGGAAAACTCGTTAATATATATTTCCGGGTTTGTGTTGACATCAGTATGATTTCACGTACGGGGGTCAGCAGGCAAGAGGTGATAAAACATAATAATATATCTTTCCGGGTTTGCGTTGACACCAGTACGATTTCACGTACCAGGGTTAGCAGGCACGAGGTGATAGTATTATCCAACCTAAGTTATTTATAAAGGGTACATATGCAAAGTACCCAACGATAATAAACAAGATACATAACCTATTCGTAACATGAACATTAAGTGGAAAAAGGGACCTATAATGTTAACCTTATGATTCCTCAATGTATACATCAAGGGATATATATTAATAGGATCCGACAGGTAATAGGATGTGCGCTTTCCGCTTCATTTCTTGTTCCTTGTTTGGTTGTGGGCTTAGAGCAGATTCACCCAGCCTAGTATCCATTCGATCCTAGTTATATATATGTTCCGTATACATTAAGTCATCATAAGGGGGTCAGGTCATATGACAGTAATTCAATGCACATTTTTCTAGTACAAAATATACTTTACGAATCAGAACTTTTGGTATACAAAACTAGAAACTAACCAATAAAGGGTTTAATCCATTTTATTAAACTAGCATAACTTAAAGGACCTTAAGCGGTTAACTCCATAATACCTTAGTTTATACATCAAGGTTATATATAATTAATACCCGATTGGTTGTTGGATGTCTGTCTTCCGCCTCATTTCATGTTCCTTGTTTGGTTGTGGGCTTAGGGCAGATCCACACAACTAACTATTTGTTTCATATTAGATTATATATAGCCAGTATAAACTAAGTGATTATAGAAGGAACCACTGTGCTTACTATTTTTATTATAAGAAATAAGGGTTTTCTTAAAGAATCTTTTCATAAAATATAAAGGAGTTATTACAGATAACTCTGTGAGTACCAAGTGAATACACCAGGGTTATATACAACGATGATCTAACAACCAATGGGATGTGTGTCATCTGCCTCATTCCCTATTCCTTGTTTGGTTGTAGGCTTAGGGAAGATACACACAATCGATTGTTTGTTTACTCTGAGTTTTATATAACTTGTATCCATTTAGTACTCATAAAAAGGATTGTAGAGTCACTTTTACTTATATTTCAACAAAGCAGGAAATATAGGTTTTTTTGGAGGAACCGGCGAACTTTTCTAAACATAACTTACAACTTACTAAACTTTCTACAACATACTTACATCACTAAAATCTTATGAACTCACCAGCTTAATTGCTGATAAACTCTTTCAAAATAACTTGTATTCTCAGGGAATTAGTAGGCACGTACTCGCTGTGACATCCCCATTTTCACGGCCAGAAAAGACCGATTTTTGTTTATGTTTTATAAAAATCAGAGTACTTCTTCTAATAAAAATGTTGCGGAATTTGTTCCCAGAAAAACATGATAAATACGTTTTTAAAACATTTTCAAAGAAACGTATTTTGATCATTTTAAAACATTTGGGATGTCATCGTTAATACAGAAACATAAGCATAAACAGAACTTACATTTATTTACACTAGTGATCTACATCTCTTTAAATCTCTCAGTGTAATGTGACTTCATATCAACACCTGTGATATAAATAAACTGAGTGGGTCAGGTTGGGAAACCTGGTGAGTACATAGGGTTTTCAACCCACAATAATATAATTATTATTTTCAAACTATCAAATAATCAACCCAATTACCCATCCCTATTATCTGCTTTATTCTTAAGGATCTACCCTAACAATCAACTATTCCTCATTCATACATTCCTAAGGATCATCCTAAGGAATCGGCACGAAGTCCATCGTCACCGGGGTTTAGGCACTAAGTGTGCATAGTCGCCAGAATTTATACAATAGGCACTAAGTCTGCATAGTCGCCAAGGTTTTGGCACCAAGTCTGCATGATCGCTAGGGTCTAGGTATCAAGTCTGCATGATCACAAAGGTTTAGAGTACACCGGGTGAACACATCGTTCACAACACCTACAGATTGCGAGCCTGATAGTGTTCCACTGGACTATCTTGGATAGTCCGTGGTTGTCATCCATACTCTGCTGAATGACGGGGACATCGTTTGGGAAAAAGGTTTCTCACATCGTACACCTCTCACCCACACCTTATAGTGTATATCACCTCTCAACTCATCATCAAACTCATATTTCATCTATTATATCTACCCATGTTTTACCCCAACATTTTCGTAGATATAAAATACATATATAGTTCAAATCATTTAAAACATGTATAAAATCTTTCACTCAACATAGACAGCAAGTATTCAGACAATATGCACACATAGCACGTAATTTATATTAAAATACTTCATATCTATGTGTAAGATGAAAGGGACTATGCACTCACCTGAGAAGGTGGTGACTCGGTACTCGGACAGCGCTTTGTTTACTTTAAAATAATTTCCTTTGACGAAACCTAGTATTATCACCACTAGATTTTAGTCTAATATTACCGTGACTAATTATTAGTCTTATTATTATTATTATTATTATTATTATTATTATTATTATTATTATTATTATTATTATTATATAAGCGTTTAAACAATATTTCCAACTACTATGTACAGACAAGGGCCAGACATAAAACACCGGAGGGCAGGACCATTTTGGTGTATAGCACTTCTGAAATCCAACAACCCTATGCGGCCCTTTAAACCAGATTCCCCATACCGCGAGTAGTTAAAAGATATTATAACGACACTTATATAAGTCATAATAATAGCTCAAATATTTATTATAAAGTTATAATAACAATAGTAATTTTAAATATAAACTATATTTAAAATAGGGTAAGCATAACTTACTTTCAAGGGGATTTTAGCTAGGAGTCGGGCTCTGCAGGGGCAGAACTTCGTCGCTGAATCTTTCTAAGAAAGATTCGTGCAGCGCTTCAGCGCTCACCTTACTATACTAAAACTACAGAAAGAGAAGTCGAATCACGAGGGACCGAAATGCTCGGAGGATAAGGAGAGAAAGACTCTTGAATCAAGAAAATGGTGCAAGAAATATGAGATCCCAAGGCTCTTATTTATACTAATTGAATTTTCAAAAACTACCCTCCATAATTACTTAATGGCCTTTTAGTTATATAAACAACTAAACACCCCTCTATAATACTATTTTAAATGGATTTAATGATATTTGTACTAAACTAATATCGAAAGAACTCAACATTAGTCTTATAATGACCGCATTGTCGATACCTTTCTAATGATATATATATATATATATATATATATATATATATATATATATATATATATATATATATATATATATATATATATATATATGTACGTATACATGATTTATACTTTATTTTAATACGTAAATATGCTATTATAATTTGTAACTCGTTCATACGAATTCCGTTTTTGACGTTCTTTATATCCACGCGTAGGTGGAGACGTACTCTACAACTTTTGTTTAGACTCCGTCGGCTAATTTTGACTTTATTTTTAAAGTTATATTTTTAACAGGCCGGGACATGATTGGTCCGTTAAAATCTCATAACTTCTTTATCCGATGTCCATTTTCGTCTGTATTTTTATCGTTACGCTACTAATAACGAGATCTTCGATTCTTGTTTAGGTTGTGTCGGCTAAAAATCAATCGATCTAAAATTCAAATTTCGGGTTGTACACCGCTAATCCGAAACTTCGAAAAATCATAACTTCTTCATACGAAGTTAGATTTGGGCGTTCTTTATATCGATGTTCTTAGTTTAACATATTCTACGACTTTCGTTTAGAGCGCTAAGGCTAAATCTCTCTCTATCATAAATTTACTATTTACGCTTCCCGGCGCCGTGCTGGTTCCGACGCGAAACTTCGACGGGTCATAACTTCTTCGTTATAACTCGGATTTTGGCGTTCTTTATATGTACGGAAACCTTGTGACATATTCTAAAACTTGGTTAAGATTATTTATTCTAAATAATATTTTTGTAGAAAAGTCGTTTTCGACCCCTATTGCCTCTAAATTGACTAGCCCGGATCTGCGGGCGTTACAATTATCTCCCCCTTAGGATGATTACGTCCCGGAATCATCAACGAAACAGGGCTCGTATAATGACTCCATACATCATCTCTTCATCCTAGGTAATAATTATAACTTCTATATTCCTTCAAGTCTATCTCTTAGACTCATTGACTGTAAGCAGTACTCGATCGTGCACATGCTCTCTACCTCAGGCTAGACTTCAAATTATGACCTATCATCATGTGATGCACGTTTAGACTTAGGTCTCTTAGAGTTAAATTCTAAAATAGACTATGCCTTCCTTCATGTTCTAATGTGATATAATCACACTTTAACATGTAGCGTTTCTGGCTACCAACTTCTTTAACAACGAACGCGATACTTCTATTGATCGCTTTGATTTCAATTGTTTGGTTTAAGTCGGACGCTACATCGAAATTGGTTCCCTGAACCATGCAACATACTCATCGTAGTCAGACTCAATTCGGTACGACCACTAGGTTCGGGAATTAACAATCTTTTTAGTCATTATCGAAACGATGGTAATGACATTCTTGAAAAAAAAAACAGAATCAGTTAGTAGCTTCTTGGTAACCTTGTGACTTTCCCTGATCCAAGTGTGATTCATGTGCTTCCGGTAGTATAGGCATCTACTACCATTCACACCTACTCATACTCGTCCCAAGTATTGTCCCGCGGTTTCCCAAGTCACCATACAAGAAAATCACATAACATTTTAACACATCAGATAACAAAATGAAGGTTTTATTATTTCTTGAAACTATTACATAGGTGTCCAAGTTCACCCTAGACTATGCCTCTAATAGGCTACATCATACGACACTATGGCTACTGCATAACTTGATCTTCGGATATGAAGTCCTCGTCATTGATTCCTTACACGGTTTTCTGCTTCGTCGTGGATCATGTGGAATGCCCTTGGCCTCGGTGGTGTTTCTGGTCTTGCTGCCTTATTTTTCCCCAGGCAGTCCCTGGAAATATGCCCTTCCTTGTTACATCCATAACACACCTTCTTGTTGGACGCACACTTGCTGGCGTAATGCCATGTCTTCCCACATTTGTAGCAAGTCACCTCCTCGCTACATTTCCCGAAGTGCTTCTTTTTACACTTCTCGCACCACTTGGTTTCACCTCCTCCTCCTTCTTCAATCTTTGAGAATTTCTTTTCCTTGTTGGATTTTGATGATCCTTCATGTTTCCTTTTCTCACCAACTTCGGCTCTCTCCAGACCTTTTTCCCTAATCTGGGTCTCAACATTCCTGGCTGCCCAGATGGCTCCTTTCAAAGTGGTTGCTTGCTTGACCATTGGTCCAAAGTCTGCTGGTAATCCATGGGCAAACTTATTTACCTTGGAGAGCTCAGTTGGAACTAGATAAGGAACAAGCTTCATTTTCTCTATAAAACTTGCAACATACTCGATGACACTCATCTTTCCCTTCTTTAGATTCTGAAACTCGTTGTTGATCTCCAGAAGATCCTGCTCAGAGCAGTACTGCATTTTTAACTGCACTAGAAAATCCTCCCATGACATCTTGCTCGCTTCTCCTTTGGGCATCGAATCGGCTAGTAGCTTCCACCAGCTTAGTACTCCAGATTTCAACAAAGGAACCGCGAGAGCGATCTTTTTCCTGTTGCTACACTCGCAACTCTCAAACATCGTCTCCATCTCGGAGATCCAGTTCATGACTTCCACCGGCGTCGGGCTTCCAGATAGACTCGGTGGTTTGGACGCCATGAAATCCTTGTATTTTCATCCACATCCATCATTTCCTCCATCCTGGTGGTTTTGCCTAACTATCGGTGGGTTGGCTTGACCAACAGTCCCACTGTAGTTTCCCTCCTCAGTCTGCCCTTCGTTCAACTCGGGCTGTTCGATCTGTATGGTTGCTTCTTCTCGATTTTGCTGGAGCAAACGTCTGGTTTCCTCCATTTGACGATCCAACATCGCACGGATCATCGCTTGCACTCCGGCCATTGTTACTGGCTCAGCAGCGGTTACCACAACCGGTATTTGCTCAATCACCGGGGGTTGGTTCCGGTTCCCATTTGCATTCATGTTTCCGCTATGGGTCCTTGCCATCTTGATCTATACACCGAATAGGGTGAATCTAGACCTTTACTTAAGATTGACGTTTAAACCATCCTTATCACTCCGAAAACGTTTATATGCTAGTTCTAATATCGTATTCGTACGTTTAGAATCCTAAACACATAAGGTTTCCAGATCCGGTCGGCAACAGACCATAGATGCGATCAAACTATAGCATCATTTAGCACGTAAAAGGAATTTAGGCATCATTCCTAAAATAAGCTAGTGCTTGTGTCTATTCAGGTGCATTACCTAAATCTATTTGACACACTCCTCACAATCATCACTTAGCATTCTAAGTTTAAGTCTAGAAATAAATCCATATTCCTAGTTTGCTTAAACTAATGCTCTGATACCAACTGTGACATCCCCATTTTCACGGCTAGAAAAGACCGATTTTTGTTTATGTTTTATAAAAATCAGAGTACTTCTTTTAATAAAAATGTTGCGGAATTTGTTCCCAGAAAAACATGAGAAATACGTTTTTAAAACATTTTCAAAGAAACGTATTTTGTTCATTTTAAAACATTTGGGATGTCATCGTTAATACATAAACATAAGCATAAACAGAACTTACATTTATTTACATTAGTGATCTACATCTCTTTAAATCTCTCAGTGTAATGTGACTTCATATCAACACCTGTGATATAAATAAACTGAGTGGGTCAGGTTGGGAAACCTGGTGAGTACACAGGGTTTTCAACCCACAATAATATAATTATTATTTTCAAACTATCAAACAATCAACCCAATTACCCATCCCTATTATCTGCTTTATTCTTAAGGATCTACCCTAAGAATCAACTATTCCTCGTTCATACATTCCTAAGGATCATCCTAAGGAATCGGCACGAAGTCCATCGTCACCGGGGTTTAGGCACTAAGTGTGCATAGTCGCCAGAATTTATACAATAGGCACTAAGTCTGCATAGTCGCCAAGGTTTTGGCACCAAGTCTACATGATCGCCAGGGTCTAGGTATCAAGTCTGCATGATCACAAAGGTTTAGAGTACACCGGGTGAACACATCGTTCACAACACCTACAGGTTGCGAGCCTGATAGTGTTCCACTGGACTATCTAGGATAGTCCGTGGTTGTCATCCATACTCTGCTGAATGACGGGGACATCGTTTGGGAAAAAGGCTTCTCACATCGTACACCTCTCACCCACACCATATAGTCTATGTCACCTCTCAACTCATCATCCAACTCATATTTCATCTATTATATCTACCCATGTTTTACCCCAACATTTTCGTAGATATAAAATACATATATAGTTTAAATCATTTAAAACATGTATAAAATCTTTCACTCAGCATAGACAGCAAGTATTCAGACAATATGCACACATAGCACGTAATTTATATTAAAATACTTCATATCTATGTATAAGATGAAAGGGACTATGCGCTCACCTGAGAAGGTGGTGACTCGGTACTCGGACAGCGCTTCGTTTACTTTAAAATAATTTCCTTTGACGAAACCTAGTATTATCACCACTAGATTTTAGTCTAATATTACCGTGACTAATTATTAGTCTTATTATTATTATTATTATTATTATTATTATTATTATTATTATTATTATTATATATGCGTTTAAACAATACTTTCCAACTACTATGCACAGACAGGGGCCAGACATAAAACACCGGAGGGCAGGACCATTTTGGCGTATAGCACTTCTGAAATCCAACAACCCTATGCGGCCCTTTAAACCAGATTCCCCGTACCGTGAGTAGTTAAAAGATATTATAACGACACTTATATAAGTCATAATAATAGCTCAAATATTTATTATAAATTTATAATAACAATACTAATTTTAAATATAAACTATATTTAAAATAGGGTAAGCATAACTTACTTTCAAGGGGATTTTAGCTAGGAGTCGGGCTCTGCAGGGGCAGAACTTCGTCGCTGAATCTTTCTAAGAAAGATTCGTGCAGCGCTTCAGCGCTCACCTTACTATACTAAAACTACAGAAAGAGAAGTCGAATCACGAGGGACCGAAATGCTCGGAGGATAAGGAGAGAAAGACTCTTGAATCAAGAAAATGGTGCAAGAAATATGAGAGCCCAAGGCTCTTATTTATACTAATTGAATTTTCAAAAACTACCCTCCATAATTACTTAATGGCATTTTAGTTATATAAACAACTAAACACCCCTCTATAATACTATTTTAAATGGATTTAATGATATTTGTACTAAACTAATGTCGAAAGAACTCAATATTAGTCTTATAATGACCGAATCGTCGATACCTTTCTAATGATATATACATATGTATATATATATGTACGTATACATGATTTATACTTTATTTTAATACGTAAATATGCTATTATAATTTGTAACTCGTTCATACGAATTCCGTTTTTGACGTTCTTTATATCCACGCGTAGGTGGAGACGTACTCTACAACTTTTGTTTAGACTCCGTCGGCTAATTTTGACTTTATTTTTAAAGTTATATTTTTAACAGGCCGGGACAGGATTGGTCCGTTAAAATCTCATAACTTCTTTATCCGATGTCCATTTTCGTCTGTATTTTTATCGTTACGCTACTAATAATGAGATCTTCAATTCTTGTTTAGGTTTTGTCGGCTAAAAATCAATCGATCTAAAATTCGAATTTCGGGTTGTACACCGCTAATCTGAAACTTCGAAAAATCATAACTTCTTCATACGAAGTCAGATTTGGGTGTTCTTTTTATCGATGTTCTTAGTTTAAAATATTCTACGACTTTCATTTAGAGTGCTAAGGCTAAATCTCTCTCTATCATAAATTTACTATTTATGCTTCCCGGCGCCGTGCTAGTTCCGACGCGAAACTTCGACGGGTCATAACTTCTTCGTTATAACTCGGATTTCGGTGTTCTTTATATGTACGGAAACCTTGTGACATATTCTAAAACTTGGTTAAGATTATTTATTCTAAATAATCGTTTTGTAGAAAAGTCGTTTTCGACCCCTATTGCCTCTAAATTGACTAGCCCGGATCTGCGGGCGTTACACTCGCTTTGGGAATTCAGAAGATGGAGCAATATAGCTTCAAGTCTTGTTTTGTTATTTGCTTATGTATTATATGTTTTGTGAACACACACTTTGTAAACACTTCTTTCTAATGAAATGGTTGTTTATTACTTTGATTACTACGATGCATGTAATGTGATACTAAGCATGACCTCCTCCACCCTTGAACATTTCTGCCGTTCCAGTTTTTGGGATGTGACACTTTCCAGTTCAAACTATCAGTTTGATGGTGACCTTGACCCTGAAGCAATGGACTCCGAACTACGTATTGAACAAGAGTTTTCTTTACTATCCATGAAATATAAGTTTCCTTTCAAACCAACTCACAAACCATACCATAACCATTTCCAAGCTCCTCATAAAAGTAATCCTCAACCTTATCCTAAACCTTCCAAAAATCCACTTGCATAAAAGTTGAATATTCTGACACAAAATCACTCCTCATAATCCCACGAGACTCCCAAGTGTGCCAAAAAAAAAAAAAATTTGTCACAAGTTTGGTCATGCAAACCACTTTGCAAACGACTGTCTGGCTGAAGTGCTACAAAACCCAATGATCAAGGACTCTCCATACTATGCACTTCGAGCCCAAGAGATAGCTGCTAGTGAGAAAGCGTTTGTTATCACTGTATCGAGAGATGTGGAAGGATATTGGTCATCCGGAGATGAAGATGATGTGAGTACTGGTAGAAACATGTGTCTTATGGCTAGACAAACCATCAAATGTGATAAAGGTTGTTGGTCATCTGGATCAGAGGAAGATGATGATGATGCTAAACCGAACTACTGCTACATGGCAACTAACGACCCACCCTGTAGAAGCATCGTTTAATAGGTAAAATTTACGATTACTAATAATAATTTTGATTTATCTATTTGTGAACCATATCTAACCCAGATCCAATCATATATAAACATCATTTACAAAGCCTATGAGTTTCCATAGAAGCTAGTGAAAAAACGAAGAGTGAATTAAATAATCTTAGATTACGTTTCGAGGATAAAAAACTTAAAGTAGAGTCTTTTGAAAATGAACTTGTAATGTCAAAAGATGAATATATCGTTCTTAAAGACAAATGTGAAATCACTTATTCTGAAAGAAATGTTTTTATTTCTGATAACAAACGTCTCAATGCCAAAATATATGCTTTACATAATTCCATAGACATTCTTGAAGCAAACGAAAGGATGACTCACAATTTCGTCATCCTTGGTCTAAAGCACCTGGTCTCGGAAGCGAATTTCCGAAACCTATTGCTTGTCCCTTGCAGGAGTTACATAATCTAACTTTTATGGGATACATTCTGAGCCACAAACATTTGGATACCCCTGTCTCACGTTTGTCACCCCTTCATGAGACCTTGGACAACATTTCTTCCATGGTTCCTAATTTTCAACCAATAGTTGTCAAGTGTCCTGATTTCGCGCCCTTTCTGCCTCTGATACCCCTGGACCTGAATCAGAACTTAGAATTTTGTCCAAACATTCCCAACATTGTAGTTCACATTCTGAACCACAGTCCTCCTAACAATTGCCAAGATGATGAAATTATTCCAGATACAACCGTACATGACTCTAAAAATCAAATTTTGTTTGGGCATCCTTAGATAATAACGTTGATGTAGAAACCATAAGTGATAATTCATCCGATTCGTGTGTTTGGGACTCTCAAGTGATTTCTAAAACCATCTTAGTGCCAATCAAACCTAAGTTTAACAACCCATCCGTTGGCCAAACTTCCAAGTCAACATCCGACTCCGGGAAGAAACCTTCATTAAATAGAAAAGATGTCGTTGATCCTAAGATTGACTCCAAAAATGCACTCAAAAGGAAATTACATAAAGAAAAAAAAATTCTAGGTTCATTGAGAATTCCAAAAAGAAAGTATCTCTGACTGTAAGCCCGACCACTAGGAACCATAAAACATGTGTGCTTGTTAAGATCCTTAAAAGGCCATCCACCCTTCCTAGTCCTGTTGTTCAAAACAAAGTTGTCAGTCCCATTCCGAAAAAAGATTGTTGATACTTATCCCACAAGAAATAACCTTCCTCGGACTGTTTCCTCTATTTTCAATGCTAAATCCGATGGTACAACTTTTAAACCTTAATAGCTTTCAAAACTGAGTGCACCATAAAAAATATTAAACAAAGAATGCTTGGTTAAAAACATTAACACTCAAACATTTTCAAAGAATTCAAAACAAAATTTTTAGTGTAGAGCTAAAAGTGTTGAAAAAGATTTTGCAACTTCAAGTGACACTGAGATTCCTACAACGCCAAAAACAGTTGGTCTGAGAAAAGTTGTTCCAAAACAACCTATTGTTGAATATGATTTATGGATCAACGAAAAGACCTTGGCATTTTGCTTCTTTCCCAAAGGATCTCGGAACAAGCCTTCCGAGACTCCTGTTGCTCGAAAGTCACTACCAAAGTCCAAAGCCCGTTCCTAAGTCCCAAAACATAACTCGGAGCCTAAAAAATCCAAACTTCACTAAATTTTGCAGGCACTATGTGCTTCAGAACAAGATACAATATGGTATATTAATAGTGCTTGTTCCATGCACATGATGAGGCAGAAAGACTTTCTACGTGATCTCAAAATTTCACCTAATGTTAGCTATGTGATGTATGGTAACAACTCCAACTCTAAAATTCGAGGTTATGGCATCCACACCAATGGAAAATTCTATGTATCAAACATGGAATATGTAGCTGACTTGAAGCATAATCTAATCATTGTTGCTCAACTTACCAATACAAATCGTCGAGTTGAATTCTACAAGAAGCACAACTATGACATGTCTGAAGACCTGAAAGTATGTTTGATCAAGTCAAATTGCAACAAGAACATGTATCCTCTTAACATCAACATGATCGTTGGCAAGCCTCAACTTTGTCTTCTCTCAAAGGTAGTTCCTAATGTCATTTGGTTATGGCAATGAAGGCTTGCTCATCTAAACTTTCGATATATGAACGATCTTGTTTCGGGTGAAATGGTTAGAGGTTTGCCTCTTCTCAAGTTCAAAAACAATCATCTATGTGCTGCTTGTGAGTGTGGGAAGCAATCGAAGGAAGGTCATCCTATCATCATCAAAAAATTGATCTCGGAACCGTTAGAACTGCTTCATATTGATCTATGTGGACCCTCCACTATAGAAAGTCCACATCACAAGAAATACATTCTTGTGATTCTGGATGATTTTACAAGGTTAACCTGGGTTTTCTTCTTCAGGATCAAGTTGGAAACCGCCTCGGAACTTATTACCTTCATTAAGGGTATTGAATTTCGAGTGAAACTGCCTATTCATCGAATCCAAAGTGATAATGGTTCGGAGTTTGCCAATGTCATCGTTGAGAAATTCCTATCCGAGAAAGGTATTGACCACAATTTATCAGCTCCTTATACTCCTCAACAAAATGGTGTAGTCCAAAGATGCAATAGAACCTTAGTTGAAGCTTCTTGATGGATGCTCAATTTTTCCAAATCTTCCACTTTATCTCTGGGATGAAGTCGTATCAACTGCATGCTTTACTAAGAATCATATCATCTTCACTCGACGCCTCAATATGACACTGTACTAAGCCATGAATGGTCATAACCCGAGTATCTCCTTTCTGCATGTCTTTGGATATCGGTGCTTTATCAAGAAAAATCTTGATCAACTCACGAAATTTCAGCCCAAAGCCGATGAAGCAATTTTTCATGGATACTCATCAAAATCAAAAGCTTATAGGGTTCTTAATCGATGAACTCATGTTTTTGAAGAAAGCTTTGATGTCACCTTTGATGACAACTATATTTTGAATTCCGGCCTAACCCATGTCACAACCCACATCATGGAGTCCGATGCTCCATCGATAGGATGTCCAAATCCTCAAATAATTTATGAGGTCGATTTTCAAACCATGTTCAGACCATCAGAAACTGCTCTTGATTTGGAATCTTGATCAAGAAAATCCTCATCCATTATTGCTCCTACTTCCCAAAATGTTTCTGGTCCAATTCCTACATTTCCTCCATTTGATTCTGAACCAATTCAACCTTCTCAAGTTAGGGGAGATAATGGTTTTCCCTCTCTAGAATCCAATGTTAAAGGATTCCAAGATGCAACAAATCAATTTGCTGAATTTGATCATATTCTGAATAACAACAATGACAACATCAACTTCTTTGACGTTCCGAATGATGCTAATATCTTTGGTTCAGAAGTTCAGGGGGAGCATCATCCTCCAGTTCAAGTTGTTCAGGAGGAACAACACAACTCCATCGTTGATGTCTGATCATCTGCTGCAGAAGAGCTTTCGAGACTACACATCTAGACCAAGGATCATCCGCTAAAGCAAGTCATTGGACATCTAAACGCTGGCATCCAAACTTAATTCGCCAGTAACAGCCAAAATGAATGTCATTTCTCGGCATTTATCTCAATGGTTGAACCAAAATCCATCAAGAAAGCACTTGAACATGCTGACTAGATTACAACCATCGAAGAAGAGTTGGCATAATTTAACAGAAATGAAGTGTGGACTCTCATTCCTCCTCCTTGAGATCCTACTATTGTAGGTACGAGATGGGGGTTCTGAAACAAGCTAGACGATGCAGGAGTTATCATTCGAAAAAAAAAAAGCAAGATTGGTGGCTAAAGGATTCACACAGATTGAAGGACTTGATTATGTCGAGACCTTTGTTCCTATTGCCTATCTTGAAGCTATCAGAATATTTCTTGCTTATGCAGCTCATAAAGGCTTCAAAGTTTACCAAATTGACGTTAAGAGTGATTTTCTTAATAGTGAACTTGATACTGAAGTGTATCTCCAATAGCCTCCAGGGTTTGTCAATCTTTCTTATTCTAACTATTGCTACAAACTTCGAAAAGCTATTTACGGCCTCAAGTAAGCTCCTCGTGCCTGGTACGAGACTCTCACCGACTTTCTAAAGCGTTCTAGTTTTCAAAGAGGAATTCTCGATCCTACCCTGTTCCGAAGATCAAATGGAAAACATCTCATGCTGGTTCAAATCTACGTTAACGATATCATTTTTGGATCCACAGATTCATCAATGGTTGCTGATTTTGCCATTTTAATGGTTAGCCGATTCCAAATGAGCATGAATCGTGAACAAAGTTTCTTCCTAGGTATTCAAGTAAAATAGACCAATAGACAAATATTTAGTCACTAATAAAAGTACATTTCCGACCTTCTCAAAAAATATTTGATGGACACTTGTTCCTCTGCTAAGGTTCCTATGCGTTTCGGACATAAGAGCTTCTCGGACCCATCAGGTGTTGCTGTCGATGAAAAGAAGTATAGAGGAATGATTGGGTCGCTAATCTACCTAACAACAAGTCGTCCAGACATCATGTTCTTCACATGTTTGTGTGTCAGATTTCAAGTCAATCCAAAGATGTCTCATCTTTTTGCTGTTAAGCAAATATTCCGATACCTTAAAGGTACAAATAGTCTTGGAATCTGGTACCCAACAAATGAGAATTTCCTTCTATAATCATATTTTGATTTGAACTATGGTGATCTTCAATTAGATAGAAAAAGCACCTCTGTTGGCTGTCAATTTTTGGGTGGAAGACTGGTTAGTTGGTCATCTAAAAAGTAGAACTGCATTGCACTATCAATAGCAGAAGCGGAATACATTGTTGCTGCTAGTTGAACCTCTCAATTTCTTTGGATGAAATCACATCTCTTGGATTATGGTTACCGGTTTCAACAAATTCCCATCTATTATGATTCACAAAGTGTCATTGCGATTTCACACAATCCAATTTAGCACTCCATGACAAAGCACATCGATATATGTTACCATTTTATTAAGGATCATGTTTTAAAAGGAAAGATTGAACTTATTTTTGTTCCATCTAATGATGAAATTGCTGATGTCTTTATTAAGGCATTAGATGAAACCAAATTCAATGGTTTTCTGAAAAAAAAAAATGGGTATGATGTTGCCTGATCCTCCATTTTTTCAAGGGGCTTTCACTCTTTAATTTTATCATTAGGAAGTGAAATTATTCCAAAGTAAAATCTATCT
The DNA here is from genome assembly GCF_052625555.1 of Lactuca saligna. Lineage (NCBI taxonomy): Eukaryota > Viridiplantae > Streptophyta > Magnoliopsida > Asterales > Asteraceae > Lactuca > Lactuca saligna. The sequence goes on from NC_136422.1 coordinate 154,515,533, forward strand.
TTCACCTCGGAATCATATCCTCACGGAATAAATAGGATCATTTTACAATCATTTTTATCTAACCTCTTCTTCTAGTCATAAGTTGTATAGCTCACTCAATCTTTGGAAGTTCATGACCAATATAGTCACATTGGTATTTTGTTTGATCACATCTTGAAGTCTATATCATAAAGTGTGTATGAAGTTCATCTCGGAATTCAATTCGGAAACAATAATGTGCTTTTGTCTCTTACCATGTCCGAGACCAGTTCCTTCTCGTCTGTAAACTTAAAAATCCATTTAAATATTTCCTCTAAGATCTTCCTTCCTTTTACCTCTAATATTCAACCTGATTCTGTGCAATCTCGGACTCTATATCATGTATAAGTATTTTTCTTTTTCGTCTCGAAAGTATCTTATGACAATCCAACTCGGAACTCCCATGCTCCGAGATCACATTGTAAATACTTATCGGAACTTTCATGCTCCTAGATCCATTTGTCAACTCATCTTGGAACTTTTTGGCTCCAAGATCATTCTCTTTAAAAGAAGTTCAAACGGTTTTTCGTCATTATTTGTGAAACGTTTTCTTAAGAACTCAATTGGTTATATTTTTTAATGATGATTATCCTTTAATCCTATCAAATTGCACCTTTTTGCACACGTCTCCATAAAGTAAACATCATGTTAGTTAAATGATTGTTTCCATTTTGCACGTCTTGCCATAGTATTCTTTCGTCCCTGTAGGTCAACTCATTCTAAATGTGGCAACACATTTAATGCGGTTCATATCCATATCCGAGTATCATCATTATGCTTTTTCAACACGAACCACTTCTTTTGAAAAGCTTTCAAAAAACGATTTTTCACTTTATGCTATCAAAACCTTCATCTCTTTCTCTCTACAAAAAAGTGTTCTTCGAGCCCTCATAACCTGCAACAATGACGTCTTCACAATCCGCTCCTAAAATCATCAAAACAACACCCAAGAAGAAATCCTCCAAACGTTCTGCCTCATCATCCTCAACTGAATCGTTTCTCTGTGATACCACTCAACTCTCTTCCTTGGATCCCATGGACTATCACGAGTATCCAGGTCATGATCGAGTTTATAGCTCGCCATCCCATCTTAGTTCCACTCACCAAAATTCCTGACCCACCCATGCCCCTTAATCTCCTTCACACAGCCTTTGATAGAATCAAGATCGAAGATGGAGTTCTTGAGATAAGGATCACTAGTGATCATATTGTACTAGTTCACAAGCCAACTTTCTTGAAAGCTATTGGGATTCCAGAAAACCCTAAGGGTTTCAAGGGATAAGAACCATCGTCTGAAGAGTTTTAGATGTTTCTCAACCACATTGGGTATGCTGAAGAGTTCAAAGCAAAGAAATTCAAGAAATCTGCAGTTCATGGGCTATAGATAGTCCTTATGCACTTAATCCTTCGAGGTCTGTCTAAAAAACATGGAGGCACAAACACAATAATCAAGTATTGGCTCTACATCGTCTCCAACATCTTTTCAGGGAAGAAGAACGTTGTCGATCTAGCAAAAGTTTTATGGCAAGACTTTTGGAAGTTTATTGTCAAACGCAAACCTCAAGAGATATCTAGTCCGTGATTCTAGGATCTGAGCATCCAACAACTATACCGAGAGAGGCAACAATCGATCCCTGTCAACACAATTACAAAAAAGGTATTTTTATCTTTCAAATCAGTTAAGTCTTATCGCCTTCCGAACCAGGCATCACTCAGACCAATTCATAGATTGCCTGAACACATGTTGACCACTCTACTATCTGAGTCCCCTCATTTGAAACAACACTTGGAGACTTTGATTTTGCATAGCCCTACACAATCTACCCCTATCTCCGTTGAGCCAACCTTGGATGTGGCCAAGCTAGTCTCAACTGGCGGAAAGAAAAAGAAGGTTCCAAAAGAAAGACCTTTCCCTCCAAACCTAAAGCCAAAAAGAGAACCAATGTTGACACTTCCTCCCAAAGGAATCTGTTAAAGACATTTCGACCGACTCTAGTCATCCTCTAACCCTACCTTCCCACTCGCCTGAAGTACCCTTCAAAGTTTCAAAAACACCTACACACACTCACAGGGAGTCTCCACATAATCCACCCTCACATTCCTAACAAGGTGATGCCGGTGTTGAACAAAGTTTCTTGCACCCCCTGGAACACACCCATGAGTCATCTCGGATATCCCTCATTCTTCTTCTACACAAGCATGATTTGAGACCTTGGTCTTGGATCCTATGTATTCTGATGCGGGAATGTTCCCTCCTGCCTCAGATGCGACAACTAGTCTGATACCTGGAAATGGTAAAGGACGATCAGGTACTGACGATCCGGATTGGTTAGACTTTGTCATTAGGGCTCATTCAAGGAATCCAGAGCTCACCAGAACACAGGTTGAAGTAACTCTCATTTCCATGAGAAATAATCCATTCAAAGCAACCTACCATTTGTTGCTCCATTTGATAAATGTGCTAACCAAGAGTTTGGATCTGGAGAGACCCTCAACGACCACATCATCTCGGACAACCCTCCGAAGTCTCCCCACCATGATGCAGTCCACCTTGATCCCGATGAGGAATACTCATTCGAATTCAAGTTCGATGACGACAGTGCTTCCATTGTTGCTCCTCCTATTCGCTCATCTATTCACCTTTCTTCGAAACCATCTTCATCCATGCCAGCTTATGACTTCAGACTCTCATCATCCTCGTTTGAAATACTTGATGAAGAAATTAATATTGACGATCAAATCACAATACTCTTGAAGGAGAAACTGAAACCAATCCTCCCAAGGATGATCAAGCAACAACTACCAACAAACCTCGCCTTTCTGAACCATTGTGAATCAAGAGCATGATAAAGCCAAGATTGCGAGTTTGTATTTGGACACAGGATCATTAACAGAAAACTATGATGATCCCTTTGCCTTGATGGAACTCTAAGAAAATGTCTCTACTGTAGTATACAAGGTTGAATCATTTGACATGTCGGTTGCCCAACATGACTCCAAAATTGATGCCAAAGTGACTGGTCTTGACACTAAGCTGGATGCAATTATCCAATCTCTCTCGGACGTCAAGAAGCAAGGGCCCTCGGATGAAGAAAAAACTCAACAGTTGGATCAACTCATTTCCCTCTGTCTCAAGCACACCATCGAGGAGGTCGAGTAGAAATATAATTCAAGTCTTGATCACTATCTTGACACCATCGCCACCATGCTGAAAGTACACAATGACATGATCAGTGCCACCAATGAGCTGATCAAACAAACGCATGTCAAGCATGAGAAAAAGATTCAAAGGATGGAGAAGGAAATTAATAAGAAAGATGAGATGAATCTCATCATGCAATAAGTTCTCATTAAACTCCTCCGAGCCTATTGGAATATTGTGGACGTTTCAAACAAAAAAGTTGATGAAATGTTGTCCATGCTTGGCTCTTTATTTGACCATCGTAAAGCTCAGGCTCCGAATGCTGAAGCATATGAAACTCTTACCCTACAGATGAACACCATCTTTCAAAAGGTGTTTAATCGTCTCTCGGAATTTCAACACTATGCATTGCATGCCTCGGTTGCTAGGCCATCCGATGCAAGAGGGGGAGAAGACCTAAGCAACAAAGATAATTCTATCTCTTGGAAGCCTACCTCGAACTTCAAACTCCGAGATGTGTCTGATGATGAATTTTTTCAGATTGTTTCCAAAGTTATTTCATCTGATGAGGATGATGATGATAAAGATGACGAGTATATCATCAATGCAGTGATAGGAATTCAAGCTCCAAGGAAGTTTCCAACCAAAATTATATCTGAGGAAGAGTAGAGGATATGGTCTGCTGTCTCATGGCCATCATCCTTATCTAATGTTCTAAAATGAATCCGTGAAATAGCTAAGGAAAAGATTATGCTCACAATCAAAGCTTTCCGAGACACTCAGTCAACGCTACCTCCAGTTCCCTCGCCCATAATTGCTCCAATAGATGAAGGTTCTCCACTTCGGAAACTGGATAACATTCCTGAAGAGCCTCTGATTCTTCCCCCTCCCAAATTCACCGTCGATGAAAACATGCAACATATTATCTCGGTCCTCAACAAGCAACAAGACAAGGGAAAAAAGCCCATCTCATAATTTCAAAGCTCCGAAAAGACCACTAGGAAGCCTGATGGTTGGTCTTAGGAACAGATCGCTCAAGCTCTTGAAGAGAGCATCCTAATCCAAGCTTTGAAAGACAACCCCAATCTGATGTTAGGACTTTCCCCACTCTGCAGAGCAGGAATAAACATGATCTGGATATTGTTCCTTTCATGTATTATAAACTCCCAAACCACGATTCAGACTAGCTTGATCTTCCTATCTCTCCATACGGCAATTTCTATATCAAATTCACTCCTCTCCACCCAGAAGATGATCCTCAAGTGGTTATCAGAACTGAAAGAGAATGTTTAAAGACTTTTACTCCTTGAACGCAGGTCCTTAAAAAGAAGTGTGGTCTTGGAAGAGAATTACCAAGATTTTTGGGTTCGGAAGGAAGGTGCCAACGAAGTGTGATCTGGATTGCCTCTTACATCACTTCAATGTGTATCAGAACAAGACAACACAATTCATCATCACGGACGCTGACTTCCAGGTCATCAATCCTAATGACATCTTAACCATTGTTGCCCATTTCCGAACGCGTCAAGACAGTCATATGAGCATGGCTGCATACACGCTGCAATGAGTTACTTTAAGGATTATGTCACTGAGTTTTGTAGATGAGACTTTGAATTTGCTCACTTGTTCAAAACTGAAAAGTTCCTGGAAAAGATTGACTATAAATTGCCAGAAGCTAAAATCTTGGCAGAATGGCCAATTAATGATCCGATGTTGGGGTATGTCTACCTTCAAAAGAAGACAAAAAAAGGACTTCTTCCGAGTCATAGATAAGCATCTCCTCCCCTCCAAAGCTCTTAAAAAGTTAATAAAAAATGCAGCTAAGTCTGATTCCCCCGAGCATGTGAAGTCCAAGTTTATAAATCAACTTTAATGGTATCTTGAAGTCCGAGATTGGTTGTTCAAAGCGCATGTGTTCATCCTAGAGGAAGCTAACTAGCTTAATAGATTGCTAAGTTCACTTAGAGGGAGATTGTTGCAACCTAGAAGAGAACCTCTAGCAATCATAAGTACTAAAGATCTGAAGTCAACAAGTTTCGAAGTAGAGATGGAATCTGAAGTAAAGACCATTCCAAGACGAAGCAAAGAACCAAAATTGATACTCTGTTTATGCATTTATTATTTCTTGTCTTTTATATGATGTGAGATTTCATAGGACTTAGCCTTTTGTATCAATTAGCTAATCAATTGTCAAAAGCTGTTTATTATCCAGTCTGAGAAGCGTTTTGTAGTTTATACAATGTACCTCCTTTTCCAATATAAGGAGTGATTCTAATGACAAGAATAATATGGATTGTTCCTTAAAAGATAGCAAATATTCCTCTTAACTCTCTATCACTTTTCTCTCAAGTCAAAACCCTGCACAACATTCTTCGTGTTCATTTATTGTCTTTACATTGATTATACTCATAGTTTATTCATTTAATTCTTGTGTACTTTGTTGAATCTTTACTTCAAGTGTCAACTGGTATTACCGGACATAACTGGAATATCAATTAAGAGCAAACATTGATCTTTAATATTAACTCAAGGTTTGACTTTTCTAACCTTTTCCTTGCACATTGATTCTTGTAATCACACGAACTCAAATCTGGTCTGATACATCTTCTTCCCACATTCTAAGGTCTAGAAAATGAAGACCCACATAAATTTCTCAAGGAATTTTGTGTGGTTTGTTTAGGAATGAAGCCACATGCTCTTATTAAAGATCGAATAAAGTTAAGGGAATTCCTTTTTTCAGTTCAAGAATCAGCAAGAGAATGGTTTTACAAGCTCCCATCCGGTTCGATTAACACATGGATAGAAGTCGCAAAGCTATTTTTAGAGAAAAATTTCCAGAAACGTGATTTTCAAGTCTTAGAAGAGAAATCCATTGCATCAAAAAAGGAAGAAGAGCAACTCTACACACTTACTAGGAGAGGTTCAAAAATTTGTTGGTTCGTTGCCCACAACATGGGATCAGTGAGTATTAGCTCTACAATTGTTTTTGTGAAGGTCTGACAGCCATGGAGCGACGTCTAATAAATTCTTCCAGTGGCAGTTTCTTAGGTGATATGACACCAATAGAAATCTGAGAACTGATCGAGAAGCTGGCGATAGAGTCAAAGCATTCTGGAAACAAAGACAAATGGTATTCTGATTAGCCATGAGGAGACAAGGAAATCAACAATCATCATTTGGAAGCCCAAACATCCGAACTAACGAAAGCAGTTTTTCTCTTGACGAAAGAAAACACAGCTATAAAGAAACAATGTGGTATCTACCTGAAGACTGAACATCCAACAGATATGTGTCCAATATTGCAAGAAGATGTTGCTCCAATCAAAGCTATCAGAGGATACCTACAACAGAAGATTTATAATCAGCTTCCAAACTATTATCAGAACAATATCTTTCTAGTAAAGAAACCAATTTCAGCAATGGCCGGGTTTTCAACAAACAAACTTTCAGCATAATTCTTAGAATCAACACAATTTTCAGAATCTAAATCAGCAAAATTATTAGCAGTAAAATTTTCAGAACTAGAATTCACATCAGCAACCCAGTAGTTACAATGTGGACTTAGAAGATATTGTGAAGAGTCTTTCCACAATCACCCAAACATTTCAGAATGAAACCAGAGCTAGTATCAAGAATTTGGAACAACAGGTGTTTCAACTTGCCACTTCTATGGGTCATTTGGAATCTCAAGGAAAGTTACCGGGACGCACTAAAAACAATCCAAAGCATAATGTGAGTACTTTTTTTCCTAAAGAAGTGGGAAAAGTTATGAAGGCTCAAGCGTATCTAAACCATAAAAGAGGTTGAAAAAGAATATGAAGAAATTATGGTTGAAGAAGAAGATGTAAAAGAAACAGAAAAGAAAAAGAAGAATATGAAGAAGTTTTGGTTGAAAAAAGTTATGTACTTCTCACTTTTATAAATAATTAACACATCACTCATTATGCAAAGTTTCTGAAAAAAGTTATGTACTTCTCGTCCTTGTAAATTAGGAATGATGGTAGGTGGATTATGTACTTCTCGTCCTTGTAATTTAGGTGCATCAGTTAATTTTCTTCCCTTTTCAGTTTTTGAAAAATTAAAATTTGGAACTTCACAAAAGACCGGGACACTCATTCAGTTGGCAGATCACTCGACAGTACACCCAAAAGGTGTATTGGAGGATGTTCTCGTCCAGGTGGGTGAGCTTATTTTCCCGCTATTTATATTTTGGATATGGGTGATTTTGACGTATCAGATAAAAACTTAATTATTTTGGGAAGACCTTTTCTAAAAACTGCTAATACGAAAATTGAAGTTTTTGCTGGTAGGCTTTCTATGGAATTTGATGGGGACGTGGTGAACTTTAAAATGAATGATGATGATACTACTAATAATATTTCTATTAATTTTCTAGGTACCAACTGTCCTTCATTTTAGGGCTATTGTGAGATTTCTAATGTTTCTATGCAAGATTTATTTTTAGACAAGAATTTATCTTATAATACATCCAAGGAGCTGAAACAAAATAAGTTTGGGGAAGTGACAGAAAAGCTGATTTATGCTAAAGAAACGTTAGAGAAGGAGCTGGCAGAAAAAAGATAAGCTTGGGGAGGAAGAAAAAAAGATTTATATGAAAAGGATTAATGAAAAACTGGTGATTTCTACTGAGAAAATTTTTGAAAAGAAAATTCAGAAAAATGAGAAGACTTTTGGAAATAAGAAGATCAGAAAACAAAAGAAGCTCAAAAATCTGAAAAACTTATCTGTAGTACTTTCTGTTTGTTGAACAAGTTCCAGATCCACTAATCTTGCCATATCTAAAGGGATTTGGAGTGAAAAGGAATATAGATGAGCTTCAGAGAAGTCCCAACCATACTAGTTAGCAAATACGGTTGGGAAAAGTCGAGCCAAAAATAGGCAGCTTTTGGGGAGTTAACACGAGGAGTAGTTTTTTTTTGTTTTCTTTTTTATATTTTTTTTTATTTTTTTACGTTTCAATAAAGAGATGGCTGTAGTTTCAAGAAAGCTTAGGGAAATCAGAGAATCTTCAAAGTTGCTAAAATTCGTTAAAATTAGAATTTCTGCAAATTTATCATGTACATTCATTTATAGTTGCACCTTTTTGCTTTTATATGCTTTATTGAGGTATTCATTTCTCTCTGATCATTGTGGAAAATGCATCATTAAAAGCTTGGGGAGGGGATTAGTATGAAAATTTGCATTTTATGTTAAAACTTTTAAAATTTTCAGTTTTTTTAGGTTAAATTTTTCTTTTTGCATTTGATTTTCTGCATTGCATTTTCATATAAAATATTTGAAAAATCCAAAAATATTTTCCTTTTTATTTTTCTGCATTCATAAAAAAAAAACAAAACAAAAATGACTTTATTTCTAGTGATTTTAGGTTTTTTTTTTATTTTCTACTTAAACAAAAAAAAAATAATAATAATTTTTTTTACATGAGATGAGAATATTATTTATATCTGACAGCTCTGTTAAGATAAAGTGTGATAGAAACCGAAAATAACAACCCCATTACAATCAATTTTAAGAATTATTTTTTTATACAAGAAAGTGTTTTAAATGATTTTGAAATATAAACCAACATAAGAGTCGGACATTTTTACAATAGAAGTGTGGGATGGAAAAATGAACAGCGTTTTAGAAATAATTTCCTTATATGCCTTAAAAAGAAACTAGTTTGAATAACCATTTTCTTTCCTTGAAGTAGTAAACTCTATAGTTTATGCGTCTTTTGAGATTAGGAGGGAATTCTTGTTATATCCATACAATTTATTATCATTTTTGAAGTATTGAAGATATGTTAGGCCTCAAAGTAAAATCCTCCCCTAGTCAATATATTTGTTAGAAATGGTACGCCAACAAAATTGAAGAAATCTAAAATTCAAAGTCAAATCCAAGTCAAGTTCAAGTCGAAATCACGAACCAAGAAAAGTTAAATTCAAAGACTTCATCAAGAAAAAGAAGATGTGTGGTATAATGCGATAGATCCCTCAATAGTGAAAAAAGGGTAATCTTGGATTTTCTGTGCATATCGGGGCTTACCACGTTTACTGGATGAGTTTAGAAAAAAAGGAAGGGTCGGTCAAGCTAAGTTTTTATAAACGAATTTTTATGAAATTACTTTTAGAAATACAATGTTTTCACAAATTTAATTCAGCGTAAAAAAAAATATTTAATCAAGCTTGGTTTGATTTATTAAATACGAATTCTGAATCTGCAATAAATGTATTGAGATTGTTGTCTAGGTAGTGATTACATTTGACCTTCCTCGTTGTGAAATCTAATCCTGAGGAAAAAAAGAGTGAAGTATTTTCAGTTCAATTTATTTCCTTTATTTTAATCTAAATTTTTTTTAGGTCATCTACATCTTTTCATTTGTTTATAATGTTTAATCTTTTTATTACTTGAGGGCAAGTAATGTTAAAATTTGCGGAGATTTGATAGATGCCATTTTATACATCTTTTATGGTAGTTTTTATTAGCATTTTAGATCATATTTTGTACATTTGCATGTCATTAATTTAAATAATGTTCAACTCAAGTCTTTTATTAGAATTCTCGTACTGCTAGCATTTTTGTGTCATTATTATATATTTCGAGTGGAGCGGTATTTTCGGAGTAGCTTGATGCATATTTGGAGCCTAAATGGAGTAGGAAATGAAGGAGGATTCTAAGGAATGCTTAGAAGCTATTTTTGTCAAGAAACCTTCGATCGAATTGATTTTACAAAGATAGATTGCTACAATCTAAAGCTAAAAGGTGTTGCTAGCAGCTTTGACCACCTATTAGTATTTTGATCATGTCTTATGACTCATAACTCCGAGTGATGAGACTCAAAATGCTCCGGAAAGAAGAAAAATTTTAGGACACTTTCATGCTTACCTAAACTTAAGAATAGCGATTGAAATGAGCCAAAAAGCCAAAAATATGATCACATTTTTCATATCTACAATCGCATAAATGCAACGAAGTCTCCCAGGGTCAAGATAAGACATTTGGAAGTAATCTGAAGAAAAGAACAAAACTTTGATGGCATACAACACTTTTACGATCACATTTTTCGCTTGCGGCTCCCTAAACTTCAAAAATAGCATCGTACATAATTTAAGAGCAATTGTGGAAAAAAATCATGATTTCTGTGATCGCATATCTACTTTTTGCAATCGTATTTGTAACCTACAAAAATACGATCCAAAAAATTCATTTTTAATTTAATAAAATTGTATTCCAAAAGATTATCCATACAGCCTAAACGAAAGAAAAGCGTATTAGACATCATATCAATCAGAGTAATATCTCAAAGCCGAAACCATGTGGTATGTACGATACAGTCATCCCGAGCTCTTCCCATGGATCAGAAGTACCTGAAACAAAAACTAAAAACTTTAAGCATAAAGTTTAGTGAGTTCCCAAGATAAAACATACCAATCATAAAATACGTAACAGACCCCGCCCAAAAACTATAACGGGCCCCACCCACATATAATTTATATCAAATTATAGCATACAAGATAATTATTCGGCCCCTCCCAGAAAGCATACAAGCACTTACACATACTAGTGTCAAACAAACAATGAGTATTCTAACATATCAAATCATAGGTCGAAATTGGTGCCTTCGACATGTTATCCATCGTGAGGAAACACGCCTTGTGCTGCTAAATCTCACTGAAAATCCCCAGCTGTTGTCCTGACGAATCCCCGAGCTAACAATACAAAATAGCACCCAATTAACACTTGAGTTCCAATCCATATCCAATAATCCATACTTGGAGTAACCTAGTTTGAACCAAGACTGAGGCCCAAACTCACAAACCAAAAACGCCTAAAACTAAATGATCCTCGAAGGCCCACTTCTGGCATAATTTTCTAAATTGGACCTAAACCCCATATGGACCTTACCCTAAGGTACAATTATTTTCTCTAGTCCAAAATCTTAGCCCAATGCTTGATTTCAGATGGCCCACTAAGGTCCAAATGAATGACCCAACCGAAGCCCAAAAACTGTGAAGCCCAACAGACTAAGTACGCGAGGCATACTCAGCTATACGCTAAGCATACTCACTGCTTGGCTACAGACTTGTACGCCCAACGTACTCATCCATTAAGCCAACTTTTCCATTAAGCTTTTAATGCTTATTCTAAAGGCCCAAACCACATATTTGAGTCCTAAAAAGTGTCTAGAACCATAAAGTCACTGGCTTGGTGACTTTGGATGCCCCAAAAGGTCCCAACTTTGAAATTTAGTATTCTACTTCCATTAATGAACTCAAACTCATGCATAAGGGATTGTAAGCCCTAAAGGTGTCAACTTTATGAATCTAGGACCATGGAAACACTAAGAGTGGCAACTTTAAGCTCCTGGAGTAAAATCAAACCACTAGATCTCATCCATGGGACCAAGAGGGGTCCAAAGCTTAAACAATGAAGATCTAAGCTTCTAAAGAACAAGATTAAAGCTTTATACCATAAACAAGCTAGAAACGGAGCAGATAATTCAGATCCACAAGCTCTTCCTTGATTCACCACCTTGTAACAATATTCTCCTTCTTGAAAATGGATAAAAATACTCCAAAATGGACACTATAAGATCAAAATGCAAAAGAGAGGCTTAGGGTTTCGGGTATAGGGCAAGGAGGACAGATGAAGCTGAGAAATAAGGGTTTCGTGGTCCATAATAATGTTTATATAATGTCCAACCCCGAGAATTAAGGTTTCTAAATGACCCACATATGCCCCGTGTACATACATGTATGCCTAGCATACATGTCCAGAGTCCCATCCTACCTTCCATGAGTACGCTAAGCGTACCATGTGGTACTCCCCGCGTACTCGCTTTATAGCATGTACACCAAGCATACTATGTGGTATGCCCCACGTACAACACAAGGATTAAAATTGACTAATTAAATAATACAAGGGCAAAAGAGAAACTTACCAGGATTTAAGTGTTACAATTCTCTCCCACTTGAATTAAACTTCGTTCGTGAAGTCCACTGCCATGAATAACTTCGGATAGTGCTCTATCATCTCATCCTCGGGCTCCCAAGTCCATACCGATCCCTTGCGGTGCTGCTACTTCACCTTCATTAGCTCAACCACCTTGTTCCTCAAGGGCTTCTTCTGTTGATCCAAGATCATCACCGGTCTCTCAATATAGTTCAGGCAGTCATCTACCTAAAAATCCTCGAATGGTATCACTACAGAATCATCCACTAAACACTTACGCAACTGAGAAACATGAAACGTGTTATGAATCTGACTAAGCTCAGGTGGAAGATCTAAACGATAAGCAACCCGACCCACCCAAGCCAAAACCCAGAAGAGACCATTATACATGGGGCCCAGCTTACTCCGCTTCCTGAACCAGATGACACCTTTCCAAGGTGACATATTCAGGAGAACCATATCTCCCACCTGGAACTCTAAGTCTGACCGGCGCCTGTCGGCATAACTTTTCTGCCGACTTTGATTTGTCTGGAGCCTATAGAATCAGCTCAGTGGTCTTGAGTACCACTTCAATACTCCCCATAATCCACTGACCGACCTCGCCCCAACAAATCATGGTCACATATTTCCTCCCGTGGAGCATCTCAAAAGGAGGCCGATCGATGTTGGCGTGATAACTATTGTCATATGAAAATTCTAGTAACGGAAGATATGCATCCCAACTCCCACCGAAATCTAACACGTACACACGCAACATATCCTCAAGGGTCTAGATAGTCCGTTTACTCTGACCAACGTTGTGTAGATGAAAGGTTGTACTGAAATGAAGACGAGTGCGCAACTCTTCATGAAATCTCTTCCAAAATCTAGAAGTAAAACGAACATCCATGTCAAAAGCCACTGATACCGGTACCCCATGACATGCCACCACCTCGCTGATATAAAACTCGGCCAATTTCTCTGCATAAATACTCTCCAGAACCGAAATGAAATGCATGCTCTTGGTCAAACGATCCACGATGACCCAAATCAAATCCACACACAGTCCTGGGAGGCTTCATGATAAAATCCATAGTGATGTCCTCCCATTTCCATATGAGAATCTCTAACAGTTGTATCTTGTCGTGAGGATGCTGATGCTCGACCTTGAATTTCCTGCAAGTCATGCACTGCTTAACATACCATGCCACATCCCGCTTCATGCAGGGCCACCAATAATCAAGACGAAGATTCTTATACATCTTCATCACCCCGGGATGAATGGAGAACCTCGACTTGTGAGCATCCTCTATCAGAATCTTACATACACTACCCCAATACGGAACCCAAAATCGCCAATGTAGAGTCAACAAACAATGACTATCATAATCGAAGGAACCCACCTGCCCCATAATATGCTCTCTTTTCCGGTGCTCTTCCTTCATAGCCTCAACCTATGCCTCCCGAATCTACTCCAATAATGGAGTAATCACGGTCATCCTTAAACATGTGTCTTTGATTGGAGTCGCGACTGCCTTGTATCTGAGAGCATCGGCCACCACATTAGCCTTCCCTGGGTGATAAAGGATCTCAAAATCATAATCCTTCACCACATCCAACCATCAACGTCGCCTTATATTCAGATTTGGTTGATCCATCATGTACCTCAGGCTCTTGTGATTTGTGTAAATAGTACAATGGACCCCATAGAGATAATGTCTCCAAAACACGAGGGAGAAAACCATGACCCCAACTCCAAATCATGTGTCGGATAATTCTCCTTATGAGGCTTTAGCTACCTCTAAGCATAAGCAATCATGCGACCCTTCAACATCAACACTGTCCCCAAACCAGAGATTGAAGCATTACAATAAACCACAAAATCATCAACACCTTCTGGTAGGATCAGAATCGGCACCTCACACAACCGTTGTCTCATAGTCTCGAAAGTTGCCTATTGCTCAGGCCCCCATCGAAAAGTAACCGACTTCTTGGTCATTCGGGTCAAAGGAACAGCTATCCTGGATGAATGTTTGATAGTCACAAGCCAAACCAAGAAAGCTCAGAATATCAGATGGAGACCTCGGAACCTCCCACTGCATCATGGCCTCGACCTTGGCTGGATCAACCAAAATACCTTTATGGTTGACAAGGTGACCCAGAAACTGCACCTTGCACAATGGGAACTCGCACTTGGACAAATTTGCAAAAAGTCTCTCCCTCCTCAAAGTCTCTAGCACTTCCCTCAAGTGCTCCTCATGTTGCTCCTGAGTCTTGGAATAAACCAATATGTCATCAGTAAATACTATCATAGAATGATCTAACATTGGTCTGCAAATGCGGTTCATTAGATCCATAAACATTGATGGGGTATTGGTGAACCCAAAAGGCATCACTACGAACTCATAATGACCATATCAACTTCGAAAAGCTGTTCTCTGCACATCCTCATCCCTGACCCACATCTGATGATAACCCGATCGCAAATCAATCTTGGAGAACCAAGACTGAAGCTGGTTATAAAGATCATCAATCATTGGGAGTGGATAAGGGTTCTTCACTATTACCTTATTCAGCTCCCGGTAATCAATACACATACGGTGAGACCCATCCTTCTTCTTCACAAACATAATCGGTTCTCCCCAAAACAAACTGCTTGACCGAATAAATCCCTTATCTAACAGCTCGTGTAACTGTGTAGATAATTCGTGCATCTCGGGAGGTGTCAACCGATATGGTGCTTGGGCTATCAGAGTCGCACCTAGAACCAAATCAATCCTGAACTCAAATTGCCTCTCTGGAGGCACCCAAGAAAAATTATCCATGAATACATCCAGATAATCCTTCATATTTGACACATTATCCACGATCTCCTTACCCTTATCCTAGGTATCCATGACAGAGGGTACATAACCCAAGCAGTCCTGTTGAAAATAGCATCTAAGCCTCACTGTAGAATACATAATCGACCGATGATGGGGTCTCTCCCCATGAATCCCCAACTCTCCCCCACTTAGGGTTCGAACTCGTACCAACTGCTGCTTACAGTCGATCACTACCCCATTAGGGCTTAACCAATCCATGCCCACGATAACCTTGTTCCCAGGCAGAGAAATAGGAACCAAATCAACCAGATACTTCTCGTTGAATAACTAGAGAGTACAACCCCGATGGAGCGTCGTAACCCAAACAGGCCTATCATTGGAAACCTCGACATCTAAAGGACAATCCAACTCCCCCGGAGCTCTAGCAAATTTCTTGCTAATCGCAAGCGATACAAACGGTCAGGTAGCCCTAGAATCAAATAATATAAATGCAGAAATAGCGTTCACAAGGAACGATCCTAAAATAAAACACAAAAATATAAGCAATCAATTCAATATAAATAAAGAGATAAGGAAAAGATACATACCTGTCACTATATCGGGAGCTACACATGCCTCCTCGGTCGTCAACTGGAAAGCCTTGCTCTTCGTCACAGGTACGTCTACCCAGCCCTGGCGACCGTCAGTAATCCAAAGAATCGCAGGAGTGGGTGTTGACATCGGTCCTGCCACAACCAAACTCAGATAATAGGCCTTCTTGTGGTCCCTCTAGCTGCAATGAAAGCAAATCAGATCAAATACCACGGTGATGGTGGTGGTAGCAGTACAATCCCTGCTAATATGACCAGTCTGACCGTACTTGAAGCAGCCAGAACCACCCACCATGCACGTCCCCTCGTACGACCTGTTGCACTTTCCGCAATGGCTCCGGGCCTGCTGGTCATTCCCCCTCGAATCAACAACCTTGGGCCTCTTAACTAAACCCTCAGCACTTGACACAAAATCCAGCTTCCTCTTCTTCTCCATCTCCAGATCAATCTCCTCTCCCTATCTTGTGCTATCATATCCTCCAGCGTCTTGTAGCTAAATCGGCTCAAAAAAATGTCGAATGTCACTCCTCAACATCTCATGATATCAGGCCTTCTTCATCTCCTCGTCTGCTACATACTACAGTACCAAAAGTGCCCTCTCCTAAAACATAGCGGTGATCTCAGCCACCATCTGAGTAGTTTGGCGGAGATCCTGAAACTCTCGTGCTAACTGCTACACCTCAATCATTGGTGCAAACTCAGCTTGAAATCTGATCGAGAAAACATCACAGGTTATCACATCAACAACATCATCACCCACTACACGTCCTACCTCCATCCACCAGTCTCATGCCATGTCCTACAAAAGGCAGGAGGCTAGTCTGACCTTGTCCCCCTTGGGACAATGACTGGTATGGAAGGTGTTAGCAACATTTGCTAACCATCTCCTACTCGCAATCGGATCCCTCGCCTCGTGATAATCCGGAGCTCCACATGCCCATAACTCTCTGAAGGTCAAAGAACGTGTTCTAACCAAAGCCACCATCTCAACACGAAAGGCGCTCAACCGTTCATCCAGAATCTCCAGTATACCTTCCTTGACT
The DNA here is from genome assembly GCF_052625555.1 of Lactuca saligna. Classification (NCBI taxonomy): domain Eukaryota; kingdom Viridiplantae; phylum Streptophyta; class Magnoliopsida; order Asterales; family Asteraceae; genus Lactuca; species Lactuca saligna. The sequence continues at coordinate 154,532,085 of NC_136422.1, forward strand.
ATGCCAAAGATCACAGGAGTCTAATCAAGGATATTGCATGTAATATCAAACGAGATGAACTCCCTCGTCTGGTCATCAAGTTGCCCTGCTCCAGAACCTGAGCCCAAACCCTCACCAGCACCAGAACTGCGAACAAGTCTGCCTCTCAATGTCACCATACTTAAAATAGACCATATAAACCATCAAAATACATATATCGATATATATATATATATATATATATATATATATATATATATATATATATATATATCGAGAGAATCACAAACTCCACAAGTTCCCTGGTTTCATCGCAGCCCTCCTTGAATCGTGTACGAATCCTTTACTTTCAGTAGTATGGGCCCATACTACCTTCCACATCTATACGTACTTTCCTCAATGATTGCCTTAACTCAACCAAGTCACTTTATATCCATACAGCTATCCTTCACAGATAAGGCTCCCAACACTACATGTCATCCTAGGTTTTCCTAGGGCAAACTCTACTCCACTCTCTGCCATCAACTGCAGAAGGAACTCCCACTAACTTCCTCTAACTAGCTCGTGAATACAATTACATATTTAAAAAACCAGATAATTCTTTGAATAAGAGGTCTCACACTATAACGGTTGGACTCAGATAAGAGCTGCGCAACAGAGTTAAAACATAGCCTTCTTAAATTATTTAGTTATCATAACATGTAACTTTGCATATTTTCTTACTAGTTAGCTAAAGCTAGTTAGAACTCCTATAATGCACAAAGCAAGCAGCATTCAGGCATCAAGTAACCAGGTTTAAACATTGCCTAATCAAGCCACCCTATCACTGACTAATCAATACTAGCATGCAATTCTACAAGCTCATACAATAGGCATACAAGGGTATCTATCCTAACATTTTATTATGCAAAAACTGAGCAGATCCTTAGCGGTAACTAGCATGCAATTCACAAATTCACAGATCAAAGCATAACAGATAACATGTATGGGTATTCTGGGAAAACTTACTTGAGCTCGGCTGATTGCATGCACCACACTCCGTCTTATTTTGGAAAAAAACCCTTTTCTTAAAATATATTTCGTTTTGAAAAAATTTATCAAATCCTCAGTTTGAGTTCAGACACACCCGAGAGTGTGCCCAAATCCCTCAAACCAAGGCTCTGATACCAACTTGTAACCTCCAAAAATACGATCCAAACAGTATTCCAAAACATTATTCATACAACCCAAATGATAGAAAAGTGTATCACACATCATTTCAGAGTAATATCTTAAAGCAAAAACCATGTGGCGTGTGTGATTCAGTCATCCCGAGCTCTTCCCCTTGGAATCGGAAGTACCTGAAACATAAACTGAAAACTGTAAGCATAAAAACTATTTATGAGGGTTGCGACTTCGACAATGCTTTGGCTTCCGGTGAGAGGCATTTAAAAACTATTTATGTTTTGTTGTAAGAGAGACAGGGAAGAAGGAAATGGGGTATTTTAGTTTTATTTTTTTAATTGTTGGAGAGAGAGAGAGAGAGAGAGAGAGAGAGAGGGGGAGAGAGAGAGAGATAGATAGAGGGAGAGAGAGAGAGAGAGTGTGTGTGTTTCTTTTTTGTTTTCTTGTTTAGATTTTTGTAATAAAAAAACTGGAAAAAAAAATACCAAGGGCAAAATCGTTATTCTATAAAAATTTAAAACAAAATGGACCAAACTCGCAACAAAATAAAACTTTCTGACCACCCTTGCGACCAAACTTGCTCATTTTTACATACCACAGGGACCATTCTCGCAATTTTATCTCAAAGAAACACCATATACAAGAAGTATTCCATCTCTTCTGACTCCCGCATCAAATTGCTATGCAAGACAGCAAAAGGAAAACAATAAAACGACATACGGATTTAACATGATTTGTTCGATATAACCTATGTTCGTAGACATAAACTGGATATCTCTTCTATTAAGCGTTTCACATGCTCACATTATTTTAAATATTTGTAACAGCAAACCCTGCAAACCTTAATAACCAAATAGGTATGTACCGCCACTATGATCCCCATCCACCGTAACTAGATAAGTGTTTGTTATGTATAACTTCGGGTCATTTAAAATTCGTTAACTTTGTTTTGAGTCGGATTATTTATTTAGATCACTAAATTCCAAATTACATGTTAATATGATTTTCATGTCTTTCCCTTTATATAGCTTCTTCAAATGTTCCAATTTCCATAACATAATTCTTGAACATAATAACATTATTGCACATAAGACTTTCCGGAGTTTCCTTTCCAAAAATAACTTAAACTCAAGTACAATGTTCAATGAACAACTTACAAACACTACATCAAATATATGAAGTACAAGTGCACAATAATATATGCAAAAGGTAGTTTAAGGAGAGAAAAATCTGAATGAGATATGAGTAGATAGCCTGGACTTTTACAACATGACCTTGATTGCTACTTTCCACTCAAGTACAACAATATATTGCAAAATATACTACCAAATAAAGCCTTTTAAACCTGTTGTTGTAGTTGAGGTCCTCCAAGCTGGATTTCCTCGCCGACGGTGGGATTCACCACCGTCTCCCCCATGTAAGCTCCTAAAACCGTCGACAAACTAAGCTTATCAATCACTTCCCGATGATGCGATTTGCAGACCAGATAAAGCACCGTTTGGGTCACTATGAAGAGCAAGAACAACATCAAAAGCAAAAGCCCACATAATATTCCGATCATCACCCTCCAAACCATCGCTAATTCGAAAACACCTCGACCATATTCCACGAACAACTCATACACAACAAATAATCCCACCAAAAATGCGTACAAAACGAATGCAATTCCCATTCCCACTTTCTTCTTCCCATTCGCGAGATACTTACCTTTCTTCATGGCTTTAAATCCTTGAGTGTTTTCAAGAACACTAATGACGCTAGCCAGTTGACAAACAACGCTCAGGTATAAGAAAACAATAATGTATACGATGAGGAAGATAAGCAAAAGAATTAAAGTCAATATTGATGTGTTGCGCAAGAAAGATCTGAAGATAGCTAGAGCCACCGAGCCGATTACGTCGTAGATGAAGAGCGCAATGTATATGATTACGAAAGTGACTAAGAGTCGTTTCCAGACCTTCTGAACGACTTTCATGGCATTTCGGAAAAGGGTTTCTCGGTCGGTGTAGATGGAGGCGACGGTGAAGACGACGGCGGCGGTGGAGAGGAGGGAGAAGACGGTGAGGAGGATGATGAAGGCGATTTTGAATAGCAAGTAGTAGAGCCAATCCATGGCGCTTGTTCGGTTTCCATCGTCGTCATTAGGTTCAAACTGTAGGAAAGAATTGGTCTCCATCTTCAAGAATACATGGTGGGAGATTTCCATCTCAGCTAAAAACACGATTGTGAGAGGTAGGATTAAGGTGAGAGTGATTTGTGCGAAGATTTTCTTCCATGAGAAGATGGTTTTGAATGAGTGTTTGAAGATTCCGAAGAAGCCAACGGATTTCATATCTTCTTCGCTTCGATCCATGGTGGTTTGTGTGGGATTTTTGCAGGTGAAGTTGTGTGTAGGTAGGTGTATGAATGGATAGAATCGCTTACCCTTTATATCTAACTCACCAATTTATTTAGTGGGATCCATTCTTCAACTTCTTGTTGATATATATACAAATTAATGATATAATACTGGCAACTTTCATTACCAACTTGCAACTTGTGGGGTGGTCGATAACTAATTAAAGGCAGTATAGCAACAGATATGTGGCTATTAAAGACTCCAATAAACTCGGGGTCGGATCTAATCAAGTGAATGGATACTATAATGGGTCAAAAAGCTTACATGCATGAAGCAATAATAATGATTTTTCTTTGGGTGATGTAGAGCTAACGAAATCATAAGTTCACTTGATTCGAAAAATATTGTTCAAACTAATGAACTTTGTTTGTCGATTTTACACATCAATTGGATTAAATCAATGGACTATTATTGTAAATTGGATTCTACAAGGTCACCTTAGAACAACCATAATCGTGATTTGTTGGTTAACTTACAAAAGGTATTATGTACCACTTATTCAACCCAACTTTATTAAATGTTGATTTTTTCAATCCTTGTACCTTGTATCTTACAAATGGACTTATTTGTTTTGACTAGACAATAAAAACCAACAAAAAATAGTTTTATCCAGAATCCCATGAGAAGTTAATCCTGATAATCACAAACAGTAGACAACAAACAACCTTGAGCTTGTTGTATAGAACTAGTCATTGTCAAAACTTGAACTAGAGATCATTTGTTTATCCCAAAGTAACAAAAAATAATTTAGTTGGCTGGTTTGATAGTGTAGCATTATTTTTAAGTTTTTTTTATTGGATTTCAAACAAACAAAAAACACAATTAAACTTAGGGTTAAATGCAAAAATTAGTAGTGCAAGCATATTTCTAGAATTTTACTAAATTGTTTCATTTTCAATTGTTATTATTACCGCGTTGTTTTTCGAATACATTTTCAGTAGAATAACATATCATAATGGGTAAACTACTACCTTATCGGTCGTCTCATTGTTAGAATGATTATGCATTTCGAAGTACAATATTGTAATAAAAATTTCTTAAAATCTAATGGTGTTTGCCAAGGTCTAAACCGAGGAATTAAGTTTCCATGGATTATACGATTTTTGTTGGATACTCATAATGGGCTGGGTATATTGAATGAATGAAGAGGTGTAGAAAAAGCCGGTTTTAAACCGGTTCAAGTTAGAAAAATAATTCATGCAATAACAAATACAATATACACTTTTTTTTTAGAAAAAATAACAAATATAGCTATTTTCTTATTTTGTTTTACAAATTTTAGCCAAAAAAAAATTCTTAAACCAACAATCATATATTTCGTTGGGCATCCTGCAATACCATTATGCATACTGTGAAATGGGTCCATTATAACATAGTTGTTGGTATTTTGTGATGTCCTTAAACATTTCGCAGGATACCTTGTGAAATGGGTCTACGAACAATACGAAATGGGCCGGAATAGGCTGGACATACTCCCCCATAATTATTTTTTTTTTTTTTTTTTTTTTTTTTTTACTTTCAGATTTTCAATTCAAACGTCTAGAAAAATATGAAGTTTAATAAGCATTAATTAATTTAAAAATGAGTTTTTAATAACTTGCTTAAAGAGTTTTGGATAAGTTATTCTTTATTATATATAAAAACATAATTGCAATATATATATATATATATATATATATATATATATATATATATATATATATATATATATATATATATATATATGTATAATAACCTTTAACTAGATACAATTAAGCTTTGACAATTTAACTAAGAGGGTGTTTGGGAGTGTTTTTTATACTTAAAAGTGTTTTTTTTAGAAAAGTGTTTATTGGTTTATGACTTTTTTCTAAAAACAGTTTTAAAAATATGTTTGGATAAGTTTTTAAGTTGGTAAAAGCTAAAAAGTCAGTAAACCCTAAAAAGTCACGGTTCTCTTGCTTTTCAAAATTTGTTTTTTCTTCTTTAAAAAAAAGCTCTTTTTAAAAGCATTTTTCATTTACCCAAACACATTTTCAGCTTATTTGCTTATTTGTGACATCCCCAAAATCTCGGCCAGAAAAGACCGATTTCATTTATGCTTTTTAAAATAATTTTCAGAGTAAATCCTTTTAATTTTAAAACAGATGCGGAATTTGTTCCCAAAAACAAAACATGATAAAATAGATATTTATCAAAACATTTCATAAAGAAATATAATTTCATTTCATAATCAAAAGTCGGGATGTCATGTTCCGATACAGATCATAAAGCATAAACGATAGCATTACAAGTCATTCAACAAATACACAGACTTGTAAACAAAACAACTTGATGTTCGCCCATCTTAAGCTCTTGCGCCACTTCCTGTAAAATAAATCAACTGAGTGGGTCAGGCTTGGGAGCCTGGTGAGCATATAGGGTTTTCAACCCACAATAATTATATTTAATTTCAACAATCAACAATAAACCCGATTACCCATTCCCGTTATCCTCACCTTACGTTCCTAAAAATAACGTCTATTATAAGGAACCTATTTCAGGATTTTTCATCGGGACGGACATTACTGCAGAGGGGCTTCCTCAACATTAAGTGTCCTAAAGGCAACCATGTGGGGGATAGAGTACACCGGTGAACACGTCGTTCACAACACCTACAGGTAATGAGCCTGCTAGTGTTCCACAGGACAGTCTAGAATAGTCCGTGGTCGTCATCCATACTCTGCTGAATGACTAGAATAACACCAATAACACCGAGGCCTCTCATCTGTTTATTACACACCAATTACCTACCCATGTTCTACCCAACATATTAGTAGATAAAAATATACAGTTTTATACATTGTTTAAAAACTTGTATAACATGCTTTAAGCAATACATATTCCACATAACAGATGAGGCATACACACATAACACGTATTTCATAGAGAATACATCAGATCTATAAGATAGAAGAGAGTGAATATACACTCACACGTATAACAACCAAATATATACACATAACACGTATTTTATAGGAAATACTTCATAATATTGCGTTGGAATGAAAATAACTACACACTCACTTGATCAGAAGATGATCGGGCAGCACTATGGCTTGCAGGAAGAGGTGTTTCTCCGTAGATCTGGAAGATCTTCACAAAACCGGGCTCCTCGCGGGCAGCGTTTCGGCTCGGGAAAAAACGCTCTTCGGGATCCTCGGGGCTTCGGATCTTACTTCGGGGCTCGGGAATATTACCGGGGCTTTGAGGTATAAACGGCACGCAAATCGAGGCAAAACTTAGAGAGAGGGAAGAGTTTGAACAAGAGAAAATGGCTGAATTCGAGTTCTATTTATAGGCTGCTGGGTCTGGGATTACGCGGGGTGTACTCAAATTACGCGGGGCGTACTCAGTACGCAGGGCGTACTCGGGTTACGCGGGGCGTACTTTGACGTCACTGTGTGCGTCGACTGGTGGCACTCAAGTATTGGTCAGAGAAATTGCATCCGACTGAGTACGCGGGGCGTACACAAATTACGAGGGGCGTAATTGACTTGTCAAACTTCTAAATTGCGTAACTTTCGCATACGAGCTCCGTTTTCGACGTTCTTTATATCCATGCGAAGGTCAGACCATACTCTACAACTTTCATTTAGACTCCGTCGGCTAATTTTGACTTTTATTTTTATTATTTATTTTTAGAAGGCCGGGACAGAAAAACTTCGTTATAAATTCATAACTTCTTCGTCTGACGTCCGTCCTCGCCTAACTTGTCATCGTTTCGCTACTAACAACGAGATCTTCGTTTCTCATTTAGATTGTTTCGGCTAAAAACCGCTCGATCTCAAATCAAGTATTCGGGCTGCATACTGCCACGTCGAAACTTCAGAAAATCATAACTTCCTCATACGAAGTCAGATTTGGGCGTTCCTTTTATGCACGCTCTCGGTTTAACGAAATCTACGACTTTTGTTTAGATCTCTAAGGCTAAATATCGCTCTATCTTAAATTCATATTTTACGTCACTCGGCGTCGTGTCGGTTCTGTTGCGAAACTTCGACAGGTCATAACTTCTTCGTTATAACTCGGATTTTGGCATTCCTTATATCCCCGGAATCCTTGTTTCGACCACTACAACTTTATGCAAAGATGTCGGGCTTATCTCACACTTAAATTTTGATGCTTATTTTATTCTTAATTTATTAAATTATAAAAATTAAGAAAATACACACATAAATCACATAATTCAAATAATTCACAAATAATACATTCTTATTATTTCCAGTTGAGTTACAAGGTTAACCTAGACTATTACATTGCTAAAAATGGAAAGCCTAGAAACACGGGCGTTACAATTCTCTCCACCTTAGAATGATTCCGTCCCCGGAATCACACACCAGCAAACAAATGCGGATAGCGACTCATCATGTCACTCTCCGTCTCCCAGGTGAGATTTGGCCCATTCGTGTGTTTCCATCGGACAAGCACTAACTCCACCATCTTACGTCGCAATTTCTTAGTCTTTCGGTCAACAATTGCCTCCGGTTCCTCAATCAACCTTTTGTTCTCATCGATCCTCAACTCTGAAAGTGGAATTATGTCGGGAACTTCTCCCGTGAACTTCCTCAAATAACACACATGGAAAGTGTTATGAATTCCATTCAGTTCTTCTGGTAGTTCGAGCTTGTAAGCTTGGTTCCCAATCCTCTGAAGAACTTTAAACGGTCCAATAAACCTTGGACTTAACTTTCCCCTTTTTCCAAATCTTATAAGTCCCTTCCACGGCGAGACTTTAAGCAAAACCGAATCTCCAACTTCAAAAGTCATCGGTCTTCGCTTTTTGTCAGCATAACTCTTTTGACGATCCTGAGCTGCTAACATTCTCTCCCTAATTATTTTCAACTTTTTAGCAGTTTGATGGACTATCTCCGGCCCCATAAACTGCTTTTCCCCAGCCTCAAGCCAACAAGACGGCGTACGACACTTCTGTCCATACAAGGCTTGATAAGGTGTCATCTTTATGCTCGAGTGAAAACTATTATTATAGGAAAATTCTACCAAAGGTAAATGTTCATCCCAATTACCTAGGAATTCCAAGGTACACGCTCTCAACATATCTTCAAGTGTTTGTATCGTCCGTTCGCTCTGACCATCAGTCTGCGGATGGTAAGCTGTACTTAAACACAACTTGGTACCCAATTCCTCTAGTAGACTTTTCCAAAATCTTGAGGTGAAACGACTATCACGATCCGACACAATTGTTAGCGGAACACCGTGAAGTCTCACAATTTCCTTCACATAAGAATTCGCAAGCTTTTCCATAGACCATTTCTCATTGGCTGCTATGAAATGCGCACTCTTAGTGAATCGATCGACGACCACCCAAATCATGTCGTGACCATTCTTTGTTCTGGGCAGTTTAGTGACAAAATCCATAGTAATGTCTTCCCACTTACCCATAGGCACAGGCAATGGTTCTAAACTCCCGTACGGTTTCTGATGTTGTGCCTTGACTCTTGCACAAGTCACACACTCGGCCACATACTTCGCAATGTCGAGCTTCATCGTCGGCCACCAATAATAGGGTTTCAGGTCCCTATACATTTTAGTGCTACCGGGATGAATTGAGTACATGGTCTTGTGAGCTTCTTCCATCAGAAGATCTCTGACTCCTCCTGTCTTAGGTATCCAAATCCGATCTTGGAACACCTTCAGTCCGTGACTGTTTACACCGAACACCAACGTTTTGCCCAAACGTTCCTCCTTTCGGTCATTCTTCTCCGAAGCTTCCTCTTGAGCTTTCTTTATACTTTCCAAAATAGTCGAGACAACTTCAATTCTCAACGCTCTTGGCCTTCTCCTTTCAAGATTGACTTTCCGACTGAGAGCATCAGCGACAACATTGGCTTTACCGGGGTGGTAAAGTATCTCACAGTCGTAGTCTTTAAGTAGTTCCAGCCAGCGTCGTTGCCTCATATTCAATTCTTTCTGACTAAAGAGATATTGGAGACTCTTATGATCAGTGAAAAGTTTGCACTTCGTGCCATAGAGGTAATGCCTCCATATTTTCAAAGCGAAAACTACCGCTGCCAACTCCAAATCATGAGTCGGGTAGTTCTTTTCATGCTCTTTCAGCTGTCGAGATGCATACGCGATCACCTTATCTCTTTGGGTCAAAACACAACCCAATCCAACACCAGATGCATCGCTATAAACAGCGAAGTCTTCAACTCCATCGGGTAGAGAAAGTATTGGTGCCTCGCATAGTTTCTTCTTTGGCTTCTCGAATGCTTCTTTATGCTTATCACTCCAAGCATAAGTAGCTCCTTTGTGGGTCAAAGCTGTTAATGGACTAGCAATCGAAGAAAAGCCTTGGATAAACCTTCGGTAATATCCGGCTAATCCTAAAAAGCTTCGAATCTCCGTGGGACTTTTTGGTTGTTCCCACTTCATTACAGCTTCAATCTTTGCTGGATCAACCATTATACCTTCTTGGTTGACCACGTGACCCAAGAATTGGACTTCTCGAATCCAAAAATCACATTTGGAGAACTTCGCATACAGCTTCTCCTTCTTCAAGACTTCCAAAACTTCTCGCAAGTGTCTGCCATGCTCCTCTTGGCTTTTTGAATAAATCAGAATGTCATCTATGAACACTATCACAGATTTATCAAGGAACGGGTTACAAACTCTGTTCATTAAATCCATGAATGTTGCGGGAGCATTGGTTAGTCCAAACGACATAACCAAAAACTCATAGTGTCCATATCGGGTTCTGAATGCAGTCTTCTCTATATCCTGCTCTCTTACTTTTAGCTGATGATATCCTGACCTCAAGTCGATCTTTGAGAAATAACTTGAACCTTGTAGCTGATCGAATAGGTCATCAATCCTCGGCAACGGATATCTATTCTTTATTGTTGCCTTATTCAGCTCTCGGTAATCAATGCACATCCTCATGCTTCCATCTTTCTTCTTTACGAATAACACCGGAGCTCCCCAGGGTGATGAACTAGGTCTAATGAAACCTTTGTCCAATAACACCTGAAGTTGCATCATTAGCTCCTTCATCTCTGTCGGTGCTAATCGATAAGGTGTTTTTGCAATTGGCGTTGTTCCGGGCAACAAGTCAATACGAAATTCTACTTGTCGATCGGGCGGTAATCCAGGAAGATCTTCGGGAAATACTTCCGGATAATCACACACAACGGGAATATTTTGCATCACCTTCTTTTCCTTCTTAGCATCAATCACGAATGCTAAATATGATGTACATCCCTTAGTCAAACACTTTCTGGCTTTCATTAGAGAAATGATTCCAGAATTTACTCGGCGTTTGTCCCCATACACCATAAACGATTCTTTTCCAGGCGAATTCACTTTCACTATTTTCTTCTTGCATAAAATTTCGGCATCATTGGCACTAAGCCAATCCATTCCCAAAACGATGTCGAAACCATTAAGTTCTATAGGTAATAATTCCTCGTGGAACTTATTCCCATTCAAATCAATTAAAATGTTTTTCATACGATGGCTAATAGGTACAATCTTGCCACTAGCAACTTCGACTAATAAAGCATTATCTAGTCTCACAATAGGCAAAGCTAGTTTTCTACCAAATTCATGCGATATAAAGGAGTAGTTGGCTCCAGAATCAAATAAAATTTGGGCAGGCAATTTGTTAACGAGAAAGGTACCTGAAGCGACATCAGCTTCATCTTTAGCAGCTTCCAGTGTCATCTGGAATGCTCTCGCCTTTGGCTTTGGCGGAATGTTGGGTCTTGATGCCTCCTTCTTCTTCGGACAATCCCTTGAGATGTGCCCCTCCTCACCGCAACCATAACAAACATTCTTGGTGAAAGTGCATTCGTTGGCATAATGCCCTGGCTTTCCACATTTGTAGCATGTGGTTTCCCCGCCACACTTGCCATGATGCTTCTTCTTGCACTTGTCGCACCATTTCGCCTCTACCTTTCCTCCACTTCCTCTCGAACTAGACTTCGAGAATTTACTTTTCTTGCTGGACCCTGAAAATCCATCGATTTTCCTTTTCTCACCAACCTCTGACCTTTCTAGACCTTTTTCCCTGATCTGGGTCTCAACATTTCTAGCAGCCCAGATGGCGGCTTTCAATATGGTTGCTTGCTTAACCATTGGACCATAGTCCGCTGGTAGTCCAAGGGCAAACTTGTTGACCTTAGAGAGTTCTGTAGGCACCAAATATGGGATAAACTTCATCTTTTCCGTGAAACTTGTAGCGTATTCAGTAACGATCAATTTCCCTTTCTTCAAATTCTGAAACTCATTACTAATTTCCAGAAGGTCCTGCTCGGAGTAGTATTGCAGTTTTAGTTGTTCCAGAAAGTCTTCCCAAGACATTTTGCTTGCTTCTCCCTTGGGCATAGAGTCAGCTAAAAGCTTCCACCAACTCAACACGCCAGATTTTAGCAGAGGGATCGCAAGAGCGGTCTTCTGCCTGTTGCTGCATTCGCAACTTTCAAACATAGTCTCCATTTCAGAGACCCAGTCCATAACTTGTACCGGCGTCGGGCTTCCGGATAGGCATGGTGGTTTGGATGCCATGAAATCCTTATACTTGCACCCACGACCATCATTTCCTCCATACTGGTTATTGCGTCTAACCACTGGTTGTTCGTCTTGACCAATGATCCCACTAAAGTTTTCTCCTTCAGACTGCCCTCCATTCTCCTCGGGCTCTTCAGCTTGAATTGACGGTTCTTCACGATTCTGCCTAAGTAGGCGTCTTGTTTCTTCCATCTGACGATCCAACATCATTTGAATCATCATTTGTACACCAACCATTGTTATCGGCTCAGGTATAGCAGCTACGACAGGTACTTGCTCGATTACAGGCGGTTGATTCCTGTTTTCATTAGCATTTCCAACTCCGCTTCTTGTTCTCACCATTTTGATCTATACACCGAATAATTTCACCTTATTACTCCAAACGATTACATGCTAGTTCTAATATCGTATACATACGCTTAGAATCCTAAACACATAAACCTTCAGATCCGGTTGGCAACAAACCGTAGATCCGCACAAATAATATCATATATGGCAACATATAACATTTAGCACATAAAAGCATTTTAGGCAACTTTCCTAAAATAAACTAGTGCTCGTGTCTAAAATTTATTAGACACACACCTCACAATCTCCACTTAGAATGCTAAGTTTAAGTTTAGAAATCCTACAAATTCCTAATTCGCTTAAACTAATGCTCTGATACCAACTGTGACATCCCCAAAATCTCGGCCAGAAAAGACCGATTTCATTTATTCTTTTTAAAATAATTTTCAGAGTAAATCCTTTTAATTTTAAAAGAGATGCGGAATTTGTTCCCAAAAACAAAACATGATAAAATAGATATTTATCAAAACATTTCATAAAGAAATATAATTTCATTTCATAATCAAAAGTCGGGATGTCATGTTCCGATACAGATCATAAAGCATAAACGGTAGCATTACAAGTCATTCAACAAATATATACATATACAGACTTGTAAACAAAACAACTTGATGTTCGCCCATCTTAAGCTCTTGCGCCACTTCCTGTAAAATAAATCAACTGAGTGGGTCAGGCTTGGGAGCCTGGTGAGCATATAGGGTTTTCAACCCACAATAATTATATTTAATTTCAACAATCAACAATAAACCCGATTACCCATTCCCGTTATCCTCACCTTACGTTCCTAAAAATAACGTCTATTATAAGGAACCTATTTCAGGATTTTTCATCGGGACGGACATTACTGCAGAGGGGCTTCCTCAACATTAAGTGTCCTAAAGGCAACCATGTGGGGGATAGAGTACACCGGTGAACACGTCGTTCACAACACCTACAGGTAATGAGCCTGCTAGTGTTCCACAGGACAGTCTAGAATAGTCTGTGGTCGTCATCCATACTCTGCTGAATGACTAGAATAACACCAATAACACCGAGGCCTCTCATCTGTTTATTACACACCAATTACCTACCCATGTTCTACCCAACATATTAGTAGATAAAAATATACAGTTTTATACATTGTTTAAAAACTTGTATAACATGCTTTAAGCAATACATATTCCACATAACAGATGAGGCATACACACATAACACGTATTTCATAGAGAATACATCAGATCTATAAGATAGAAGAGAGTGAATATACACTCACACGTATAACAACCAAATATATACACATAACACGTATTTTATAGGAAATACTTCATAATATTGCGTTGGAATGAAAATAACTACACACTCACTTGATCAGAAGATGATCGGGCAGCACTATGGCTTGCAGGAAGAGGTGTTTCTCCGTAGATCTGGAAGATCTTCACAAAATCGGGCTCCTCGCGGGCAGCGTTTCGGCTCGGGAAAAAACGCTCTTCGGGATCCTCGGGGCTTCGGATCTTACTTCGGGGCTCGGGAATATTACCGGGGCTTTGGGGTATAAACGGCATGCAAATCGAGGCAAAACTTAGAGAGAGGGAAGAGTTTGAACAAGAGAAAATGGCTGAATTCGAGTTCTATTTATAGGCTGTTGGGTCTGGGATTACGCGGGGCGTACTCAAATTACGCGGGGCGTACTCAGTACGCAAGGCGTACTCGGGTTACGCGGGGCGTACTTTGACGTCACTGCGTGCGTCGACTGGTGGCACTCAAGTATTGGTCAGACAAGTTGCATCCGACTGAGTACGCGGGGCGTACACAAATTACGCGGGGCGTAATTGACTTGTCAAACTTCTAAATTGCGTAACTTTCGCATACGAGCTCCGTTTTCGACGTTCTTTATATCCATGCGAAGGTCAGACCATACTCTACAACTTTCATTTAGATTCCGTCGGCTAATTTTGACTTTTATTTTTATTATTTATTTTTAGAAGGCCGGGACAGAAAAACTTCGTTATAAATTCATAACTTCTTCGTCTGACGTTCGTCCTCGCCTAACTTGTCATCGTTTCGCTACTAACAACGAGATCTTCGTTTCTCATTTAGATTGTTTCGGCTAAAAACCGTTCGATCTCAAATCAAGTATTCGGACTGCATACTGCCACGTCGAAACTTCAGAAAATCATAACTTCCTCATACGAAGTCAGATTTGGGCGTTCCTTTTATGCACGCTCTCGGTTTAACGAAATCTACGACTTTCATTTAGATCGCTAAGGCTAAATATCGCTCTATCTTAAATTCATATTTTACGTCACTCGGCGTCGTGTCGGTTTTGTCGCGAAACTTCGACAGGTCATAACTTCTTCGTTATAACTCGGATTTTGGCATTCCTTATATCCCCGGAATCCTTGTTTCGACCACTACAACTTTATGCAAAGATGTCGGGCTTATCTCACACTTAAATTTTGATGCTTATTTTATTATTAATTTATTAAATTATAAAAATTAAGAAAATACACACATAAATCACATAATTCAAATAATTCACAAATAATACATTCTTATTATTTCAAGTTGAGTTACAAGGTTAACCTAGACTATTACATTGCTAAAAATGGCAAGCCTAGAAACACGGGCGTTACATTATTGAATAAGCAAATAAGCTAATAAGCCTTTTTTATAAACAATCCCAAACACCCTCTAAAAATCTTAAGATAATTATTAAATAATAATAATAATAAAGCCAAAGTAAATCAATTAATTTGAGTAAAATCAATTAATTTGAGTTATACCATGTATTCTATGAACCAAGAGTAATGTGACCATTAACTACCAAAAGCATATAAAATATATAATAAATATATGATAAAAGACATGTCAAGAAAAGGTACTAAAAGGTCACGGTAACTCTATTCTATACTCTGAGTCTCTGACATTGTGTAATTCTCAAAACATAATTATTGAAAAAATATATATCAACACATGTTCGAGTCTAAGTTTCAAAAGCAAAACAGAAGATAACCACAAACTGAGCAGAAGAATACGTTGTACTAAGGTTTATGCTTACAGTTATGGATTAAATTTTTTTCGAGTACTTTATCATATCGTGGGAAGGTGAACGAGTTATTGTACACACATCAATGTTCTATGATTTAAGATTTCATAATACTCTTCTTTTTAAATTATATTATGAGTTATAGTTTATGAATAAATGGTTTTACCTTGAATATGTCTTTATGAAAATACGTGTATAATTCTATTTTAAAATGAAAAGTTTGCTTTAAAATTTAGGACATTACACGTATTATCCTGTTACCATAGTTTTACATCAATTATTAACATCATTATATATAGGGGTGATAATATATATATATATATATATATATATATATATATATATATATATATATATATATATATATATATATATATATATATATATATATATATATATATATATATATATATATATATAATCATACCCGTCAACATTAACAAGCACTTTTCAATGCGTCTTTTGAAACTTCCTAAGCTTGGACCATCCAATAGCATGAATGATCACATTCGCTTATCGTGTACTTATAAAATGCGGACCAGAAAAGTTTCCAGAACCTATATTTGACATAACCATGTATCAGAATATTAACAAAGAGAAAACATTAAAAGGATAAAAAGAGAATAAAAAACATGCATAAATCATACACCGATTTTTGAGGATAAAGAAGATTATGAAGCTTTCTAAATATCGTCTTTAACAAAGGTTCTAAATGGCATGAGGCGAGGCGTGGCGTGGTGTAACACCCGTTTTCTGAGCTTGTCATTAATAGCGATGTAATAGTTTAGGTTAACCTTTGTAACCCGTTTTGAAATAATATAAGTGCATTATTTAAGTATTATGTGTTTTGTGCTTAATTATGTGTCTTAATTGAATTAAAAATAAAGCGTCAAAATAAAATATTAGATAAAGCTGATATCTATGGATAATGTTGTGGTGGTTGAAACAAGGATTCTGGAAATATAAAAAATGCCGAAATCCGAGTTATAACGAAGAAATTATGACATGTCGAAGTTTCGCGACAGATTCGGCAACACTGAATGATATAAATAGTGAATTTACGATAGAGCGATATTTAGCCTTAGTAATGTAAATGAAAGTCGTAGAATACGTTAAACTGAGAGCGTGCATAAAAAGAACACCCAAATCTGACTGCGTATGAGGAAGTTATGATTTTTCGAATTTTTGACTTAGCGGTATGCAGCCCGAATACTCGATTTGAGATCGAGCGGTTTTTAGCCGACACAATGTAACGCCCGTAGATCATGACTAGTCAATTTATAGACGATAAGAGTCAAAAATGACTTTTTGATGAAACATTATTTAGAATGAGTAATCTTAACTAAGTTATAGTATATGTTACAAGGATTTCGTACATATAAAGAACGCCGAAATCCGAGTTATAACGAAGAAGTTATGACTTGTCGAAGTTTCGCGACATAACCGGCACGACACAGGGCGACGTAAAAAGTGAATTTACGTTAGAGCGATATTTAGTCTTAGCAATCTAAACGAAAGTCGTAGAATACGTTAAACCGTGAGCGTGCATAAAAAGAACGTCCAAATCTGGCTTCGTATAAGGAAGTTATGATTTTTCTAAGTTTTGACTTAGCGGTATGCAGCCCGAATACTCGATTTGAGATCGAGCGGTTTTTAGCCAAAACAATCTAAACGAGAATCAAAGATATCGTTAATAGTAGTGAAACGATAAAAAAAAATAGGCGAAAACGGACGTCAGATAAAGAAGTTATGAATTTATAACGAAGTTTTCCTGTCCCGGTCTACTAAAAATAATATATAAGTAATATATTTATAATATATTAAAAATAAAGGCAAAACTAGCCAACGGAGACTAAACGAGAGTTGTAGATCATAATCTCATCTACGAGTCGATATAAAGAACGTCGAAAACGGAGTTCGTATGTGAAAGTTATGAATTTCTAAAGTTCGGGGCGTGAACCTCAACCTGTATCAGAGACCACGACGTGGCAACAGTGGCCACGACGTAGCATGACTTCTGACGCATTCTAGAGCCTGCCAAAGCAAGTGGACGATGACACATGCAGTGACGACCAAGCCCACGACGTGGCAAGGGCAAATTTTGCCCTATAAATAGATTTGAAGGGTCAGCCGATTATGGTTGCTCCATCCCTTCTCTCCCACTCCCGATACACACTCTAAGCCCTATTTTAATCCCCCTGAAGCCCCGATAACATCCCGATACCCGAAACGAGTCCTGAAGCCCGAAGATCCCGAGAAGAAAAGAGTTTCTGAGTCGAAGCTCTGCCTGTGAGAAGCCCGGTTTTTCTGAAGATCTTCCAGATCTATCGAAGAATACTACTTTTACAAGTTGTAGTGTTGTCCGATCATCTTCTGATCAAGTGAGTGTATGGTTACTTTCTTCTAACACATAAATATAAAGTATTAGTTGTGAAATACGTGCTATGTGTTATATATATATATATATATATATATATATATATATATATATATATATATATATATATATATATATATATATATATATATATATATTGTTTGTCTATTTGAGATGGGCTTGGAATTGATGTTTTTATACCGGTGTTAAATGATTTAAACTGTATATGTATTTTATATCTACAAATGTGTCGGGTAGAACATGGGTAGATGAAATAGCGGCGACTATGAGACGTAGTGCCTATAGAGTAAAGCATTGGTGACAATGTGACTTCATGCCTATTGAGTAAGCTTTGGTGACGATGCGACTTCATGCCTATTTGAAAAACCTTGGTGACGATGTGACTTCGTGCCTATTAAGTAAACCCTGGCGACTATGTGACTTAGTGCATATTGATAAACCTTGGTGACGATGTGACTTCGTGCCTATTGTATAAACCTTGGTGACTATGGAGTTAGCGCCTGATAATTATGGATTTAGTATCTGATAGATAAGCTTTAGCAGCAATGGACTTCATGACAATTCCTTAGGTAAATCCTTAGGAATGAATGAATGAATGATAGTGGATTCTTAGGGTAAACCCTTGAGAAAATAAAGTAGATATGGGGATGGGTATTTGGGTTGATTGTTTGATAATTTAATATAATAAATGTATTATTGTGGGTTGAAAACCCTATATGCTCACCAGGCTCACAAGTCTAACCCACTCAGTTTACTTTGCATTACAGGTAATGGCACAAGGGTATAAGTTGGTGGACATGACGAGAGATTTTGGATTATAGATCAGTAGTTATAAATAACTGTTGTAAGGTCTATTTTATATTGTTTATGCTTTTGGTTTGTATCGGAACATGACATCCCGATGTTTTATTATTTAATGAAAATACATTCTCTTTGAGAAACGTTTTGATAAATTTTATTATATTTTCTTTTGGGAACAAATTTCGCAACTCTTTTAATCAAAAGATTACTCGGATTTTATAAAAACAAAGCATAAACAAATCGGTCTTTTCTGGCCATGAAATTGGGGATGTCACAGTTGGTATCAGAGCATTGGTTTAAGCAAACTAGGAATTTGTAGGATTTCTAGACTTAAACTTAGAATACTAAGCGATGATTGTGAGATGAGTGTCTACCATATTTTAAGACACGAACACTAGTATATTTTAGGAAAGTTGCCTAAAATGCTTTTTTGTGCTAAATGTTATATGTTTTCCATATATGATATTATTTGTTCGGATCTATGGTCTGTTTCCGACCGAATCTGGAAACCTTATGTGTTTAGGATTCTAAGCGTATGTCTACGGTATTAGAACTAGCATGTAAACGTTTCGGAGTGATAAGGATGATTTGAATATCTATCGTGAATGGGGATCTAATTTCACCTTATTCGGTGTATAGATCAAAAATGGTGAGAACAAGGAGTGGAGTTGGAAATGCTGATGAAAACAGGAATCAAATATCAGTGATTGAGCAAATACCTGTTGTAGCAGCAGCACATAAACCAATGGCAATGGCTGGAGTTCAAGTGATGATCCAGGCAATGTTGGATCATCAGATGGAAGAAACCAGACGTCTGATTAGGCAAAATCACGAAGAATTGTCAATTCAAGTTGAAGAGCCTGACGTAAATGGAGGGAAGTCTGAAGGAGGAAACTACAGTGGGACCGTTGGTCAAGCCAACCCACCAATAGTTCGCCAAAACAACCAGGATGGAGGAAATGACGGACGTGGATGCAAGTACAAGGATTTCATGGCATCCAAACCACAGTGTCTTTCTGGGAGTTCAACACCGGTGCAAGTCATGGACTGGATCTCCGAGATGGAGACAATGTTCGAAAGTTGCGAGTGTAGCAACAGACAGAAGACCGCTCTTGCAATTCTTCTATTAAAATCTGGAGTGCTAAGCTGGGGGAAGTTACTGGCTGGTTCGATGCCCAAGAGGGAAGCTAGCAAGATGTCTTGGGAAGAGTTCTTGGTGCAACTAGAAATGCAATACCGCTTTGAGCAGGATCTTCTGGAAATCAAAAATGAGTTCCAGAATCTGAAAAAGGGAAAATTGAGCATCACTTAATACGCTACAAGCTTTACGGAGAAGATGGAGCTTACTCCATAACTAATTCCAACGGAACTTTCCAAGGTCAACAAGTTTGTCAATGAATTACCAGTGGACTTTGGTCCGATAGTCAAACAACAACCACTCTGAAAGCCACCATCTGGCCAAAGAAAAACGCACCGCCACAGCCAAGGGCATTCCACATGCTCCTCGACGAAGCAGAAAATGACGGGAGGACTAAAAGATGAAGACTTCATATTAATATATAAAGTCTATATCAGGAAGCATAACATGTTAGAGGCATAGTATATGGTGAACTTGAACTTTTATGTAATAGTTTCAAGAATTAATATAAACCCTGGTTTTGTTATCTGATGTGTTGAATGATTATATGATTTATGTATGGTGACTTGGTTAACTGCGAGACAATACTTGGGACGAGTATGAGTAGGTTTGAATGGTAGTAGAGATCTATACTACCGGAAGCACAGGACTCACGCTTGGATCATGGGAAGTCGCAAGGTTACCAAGAAGCTAGTAATTGATTCCGTTTTATTCAAGCATGTCATTACCATTGTTTCGGTAATGACTAGTAAGATGGTTGCTATTTCGACCCTAGTGGTCATATCAATTGAGTCCGACTACGATGAGAGGTCATCAGGACACGACCCATCGGTCTATTACAATAGATAAAGGAAAGTATTTATCCTAAGAAGAAGAAGGAGTCCACAATAAGGATTTATTTGGTAACTCGGAAGTTATGATTGAAAGTACAGCATAGTACGAAAAGTAGAAGCAACATTTGCTGTAGTCAAGAAAAACATAGAGTTATACACTCTTTCAAGGAAACATAGAAGTTACGGTTATTACCTAGAATGAAGAAATAACGTGTGGAATCATTATGCAAGCCCTATTTCGTTGATGATTCTGGGATGTAATTATCCTAAGGGGGAGATAATTGTAACGCCCGTAGATCAGGGCTAGTCAATTTAGAGACGATAAGCGTCAAAAATGACTTTTTTATGAAAGATTATTTAGAATGAGTAATCTTAACTAAGTTATAGTATATGTTACAAGGATTCCGTACATATAAAGAACGCCAAAATCCGAGTTGTAACGAAGAAGTTATGACCTGTCGAAGTTTCGCGACAGAACCGACACGACACAACGCGACGTAAAAAGTGAATTTATCTTAGAGAGATATTTAGCCTTAGCGATATAAACTAAAGTCATAGAATACGTTAAACCGTGAGCGTGCATAAAAATAACGTCCAAATCTGACTTCGTATGAGGAAGTTATGATTTTTTCTAAGTTTCGATTTAGCGGTATGCAGCCCGAATACTCGATTTGAGATCGAGCGGTTTTTAGCCAAAAAATCTAAACGAGAATTGAAGATCTCATTAATATTAGTGAAACGAGAAAAAGATAGGCGAAAACGGACGTCGGATGAAGAACTTATGAATTTATAACGAAGTTTTCCTGTCCCGACCTGCTAAAAATAATATATAAGTAATATATTTATAATATATTAAAAATAAAGTCAAAATTAGCCAACGGAGTCAAAACGAGAGTTGTAGATCATAATCTCACCTACGCGTCAATATAAAGAACGTCGAAAACGGAGTTCGTATGCGAAAGTTATGAATTTCTAAAGTTCGGGGCGTGAACCTCAACCTGTGTTAGAGACCACGACGTGGCAACAGTGGCCACGACATGGAATGACTTCTGATGCATTCTAGAACCTGCCAAAGCAAGTGGACGATGACGCATGCAGTGACGACCAAGCCCACGACGTGGCAAGGGCAAATTTTGCCCTATAAATAGATTTGAAGGGTCAGCCGATTATGGTTGCTCCATCCCTTCTCTCCCACTCCCGATACACCCTCTAAGCCCTATTTTAACCCCCCCCCTGAAGCCCCGATAACATCACGAGACCCGAAGCGAGTCCCGAAGCCCGAAGATCCCGAGAAGAAAAGAGTTTCCGAGCCAAAGCTCTGCCTGCGAGAAGCCCGATTTTTGTGAAGATCTTCTAAATCTACTGAAGAATACTACTTTTACAAGTTGTAGTGATGTCCGATCATCTTCTGATCAAGTGCGTGTATGGTTACTTTCTTCTAACACATAAATATAAAGTATTAGCTATGAAATACGTGCTATGTGTTATATATATTATTTGTCTATTTGAGATGGGCTTGTAATTGATGTTTCTATACGGGTGTTAAATGATTTAAATTGTATATGTATTTTATATCTACAAATGTGTCGGCTAGAACATGGGTACATGAAATAGCGTCGATTATGAGACGTAGTGCCTGTTGAGTAAAGCCTTGGTGACGATGCGACTTCGTGCCTATTGAGTAAGCTTTGGTGACGATGCGACTTCGTGTCTATTTGATAAACCTTGGTGACGATGTGACTTCGTGCCTATTGAGTTAACCCTGGCGACTATGTGACTTAGTGCCTATTGATAAACCTTGGTGACGATGTGACTCCGTGCCTATTGTATAAACCTTTGTGAATATGGAGTTAGCGCCTGATAACTATGAATTTAGTATCTGATAGATAAGCTTTGGCAGCAATGGACTTCGTGACAACTCCTTAGGTAAATCCTTAGGAATGAATGAATGAATGATAGTGGATTCTTAGGGTAAACCCTTGAGAAAATAAAGTAGATATGGGGATGGGTATTTGGGTTGATTGTTTGATAATTTAATATAATAAATGTATTATTGTGGGTTGAAAACCCTATATGCTCACCAGGCTCCCAAGCCTAACCCACTCAGTTTTCTTTGCATTACAGGTAATGGCACAAGGGTATAAGTTGGTGGACTTGACGATAGATTTTGGATTATAGATCAGTAGTTATAAATAACTGTTGCAAGGTCTATTTTATATTGTTTATGATTTTGTTTTGTATCGGAACATAACATCCCGAGGTTTTATTATTTAATGAAAATACATTCTCTTTGACAAACGTTTTAATAAATTTTATCATATTTTGTTTTGGGAACAAATTCCACAACTCTTTTAATCAAAGGATTACTCTGATTTTATAATAACAAAACATAAACAAATCGGGCTTTTCTGGCCTTGAAATTGGGGATGTCACACACAATCTAAACGAGAATCGAAGATCTCGTCGATAGTAGTCTAACGGTAAAAAGACATACGAAAACGGACGTCAGATGAAGAAGTTATGAATTTATAACAGTGTTTTCCTATCTCGGCCTACTAAAAATAAATAATAAAAATAAATTCAAAATTAGCCGACGGAGTCTAAACGAAAGTTGTAGAGCGTAGTCTCGCCTACACGTGGATATAAAGAACGTCGAAACGGAGTTCGTATGAGGAATATATGAATTTCTGAAGTTTTTAAATAATTAATATTTATTAATTAATCTTTAATTCAGATGGATATCCAAAGGGATCACCGATCTGATCCGAACTACGCCCAGCGTACCCCGATGCATGCACCGCCTCGCACTCAAGTGCTCCGATGACGTAAACAATGACGAATCCGGAGTACGCCCCACGTACTGGAGCATTACGCCCAGCATAATGCGAGGCTTCATCCTCTATAAAAGGGCATGCGAGGGCAGTGGATTCTTTTGCTCAATTTCTCTTCTTTCTCTCCCGTTTTGCATCGTTTTGCGTGCAACTTATACCTGAAGCCCCGGTATCAATCCCCAGCCGCGAAGCTAGTCCCGAAGCCCCGAAGATCCCGAGAAGTGCAATTCCCAAGCCGAAGCTCTGCCCACGAGAAGCCCGGTTTTTGTGAAGATCTTCCAGATCTACCGAAGAATACTACTTCTACAAGTCGTGGTGCTGTCCGATTATCTTCTGATCAAGTGAGTGTGTAGTTACTTTCTTTTAACGCATAATTATGAAGTATTTACGTGTTATGTGTATATTTTGTTGTTATATGTGTGAATGTATATCCACTTTCTTCTATCTCATAGATATGATTTATTCTCTTTGAAATACGTGTTATGTGTATGTGTCTCATATGTTGTTTGGAATATGTATTGAATGAGAATGCTATAAAGGTTTTGAACTATGTATAAAAATATATATTTTTATCTACTAATATGTTGGTTAGAACATGGGTAGATAGTTGATGTGTGATAAACATATGAGAGGCCTCGATGTTGTTATTGTTGACCTAGTCATCTAGCGGAGTATGGATGACGACCACAGACTCTTTCTAGACAGTCCAGTGGAACGCTAGCAGGTTCATAACCTGTAGGTGTTATGAACGATGTGTTCACTGGTGTACTCTATCCCCCTCATGGTTGCCTTTAGGACATCTATTGTTGAGGAAACCCCTTAGCAGTAATGTCTGTCCTGATGAAAATCCTAGATTAGGTCCCTTGAGATAGATGTTGTTTTAGGGACGTAAAGTGAGGATAACGGGAATGGGTAATCGGGTTATTGTTGGTTGGTAAAAGTAAATCTAATTATTTGTTGCGGGTTGAAAACCGTATATGCTCACCAAGCTCTCAAGCCTAACCCACTCAGTTTAATTGTATTACAAGTAGTGGCGCGAGGGCATAAGATGGATGAATCATCAAGTTAGTTTGTTTATTAGACCAGTTGTTATATGTAACTGTTGTATGGTCTATCTTTTGTTGTTTATGCTTTTGTGTCTGTATCAGAACATGACATCCCGAGTTTTGATTATATAATGAAAATACATTTCTTTATGAAATGTTTTGGTAAATATTATTTTATCATATTTTGTTTTTGGTAATAAATTCCGCAAATCTACTAAATCAAAAGGATTTACTCTGAAATTATTTTAAAAGCGTTGATGAAACCGGTATTTTATGGTCGTGATTTTGGGGATGTCACACGTGGTGGCAAGGTCAAGCCTCAAGCTTAACGAGCCATGAAGTTTTTCAAGGCGAGATGTAAGGGGACAATTTTGTATTAATTTATAATGATATTACCACATAAATAAAATTTTATATTGAATATAACTACTTTTTAGAAGTGTTATATCAATAACTAATAAAAAAAAGTAAACAAAAAACACAATAGGATAAAAAAAAAAGAACAAAAAAACATGTCTCCAAAGAAAAAACATGCACCATAACACGCGAGAACGTGTCATGGCACGCCATATCACGCCTTGACACGTGTCATGACTAACAACAACGTTATGAGACTTTTCGTAATGGCGAAGTCACACCTCACGCCATGGCATGCCTTGGTGCACTGTTTGTACCTGACCATATACAATTCATCCTAAATTATCCTCTTCCAAGGATATATGCGACACTATAAAAAATACATAATTACTTCCGTAAAAAAATTACTATTTATATTTATAAATTACCGACATGGTACATGCTGAAATCATCAAAGTTGGATACCAAAGCCAAATGCTAATTATTTATAGGCTAATGAAGCAATCGACTATTGAACCCATTCTCCACCATATATAATAGACACATCCCCTTCTGATAACTCATGAAGAGATGTTTCAAACACATATATAACATGTTATAATTTTGCCAATTCACTCGCCCTGGCCATAGGAAACACACTTAACCGGAAGGTGTGACCGGAGTCTAGGGCTGCAAAATATTCAACGAAAGTCGGCGACAAGACAAAATCCCTCTTACGAAAGGTTAAATTGTACTCCTCGATCTCAAAAATCATTTCCTCTACATCTATTCGAGGGCGTGCGATAAATTCTTTGTCGAATATGTAATATAAAAGCAAATGATCCACCTTCTACCCTGGTTGGGATATAACTATCCGCCTACCAAAAACAAGTATGTTAGAACATAGTCTCACATAGCAGTCAGTTCTTGATTTTAGCACGAATATTCATAACAATTGCAGGTTTGCAAGACATTATAAGAGAAACCTAAAAAGAGTCATGTTACAAAAAAGAAAAAAAAATAATAAATTACTTCAAATATGACAATGAAGATATTTTAGGAGGCATTATGGTGCTATGGAATTAAATGCTTTAAATATTATGGATTGATTCGTCATATTTTGGACTTTTTCTTCGTATTTGAGAGATGATCTTTGTATTCCAAAATACGAAAATTATTATGGAATTACCTAAGGCACATGTTATTGTAAATGTAATTATTATTTTAATGTTTTGGGTCTTTTCTAATACTAAATAACTACCTACCTATAGCTCTTGATATCAGTTAATTTCTTTGTGTTCTTACCCATATATTCATGTTTTGTACTCTAGATTTTTCATTTATATTTATAAAATTTAACAAGTAAAAGTAAAGGAGTGAAAGAACTTATCTGTAAAATCTCCAATTCATTGGAATCAGATGTTATTTCCTTGTTGACCACTAAGTCTAAAATATGAAGATATCCGACATGCATTCCAGAATGCCTCTTGTATTATCCATTTTGTTCGGAACCCAATACAAAATGGGTCAAAACCGATAACTCCAATCTGGATCGCCCATTCTGAAATATGTGATTATTTTTCCAAGTCAAATTAAAGGTGGTTATTCTATTCAAAATGATTAAACATTCGGTTAAATTAGTGAATTTCTCTAAAAAGATATTCAGATAAATTAAATTAAATAAATTTCAATTTCATTTCATTATTGTGAAATTTTTGGAGCAATTTCGCTAGGAATAATCAAAGGGATAATAACTTAAAATGGTAATATACTTTTTGATTTGTACATATTTGGTTACTGATTTTTTTTTTTTTTGTTCCACATTCGGTCCTTATAACCGACTATTCAAGGTTAAGCCGAAAAAATGATTTAATAGAGTAATATATTTTTTCAGTTTGTACACGTTTAATTCTTAATATTTTTGTACACATTTAATCCTTATGGTCAGTTTCTTCAGATTTTGCTGACGACATCCTACATGATACAATAATTAATGAAGTGTTCTCGTATGTGGCTCGTACTTCAATTATACCATTATTCTAATTCACAAATTAGTCAAATAGTGTTGGTGCACACGTTTTCTCCAAGTAGAAGATATCTTTGTCTTTGGGGTTCATCTATCTCCATAGCAGACAACGAAATTATTTGTCTTGGAAGTGCAAATTCAAGTTGGAAGGAATAAATCACAAAGAATCTCGTTGTCTGCTATGGAAATTGATGAAACGTTTTGCTAGGGTGTTTTTTTGTTTTGGAAGTGAAAATTCTTTAGCCTCTTCCTTAATTCTTTTGTCTTGGAAGTGAAAATCTGAGTTACAAGGAAACGGTCATAAAAAATTTCGTTATATGCTATGGAGATTGATGAAACCTAAAACGAAGACATTTGTTGCATGGAGAAAACTATGACACAAGCATTATTCGACCGATTTGTGAATTAGCTTATCGGTCTAAGTGAAGGAGGACAACATATAAGAGCACCTCATTAATTATTTTACCGCGTAGGATGTCGTAATAAAAATATGAAGAAATCGGTCATAAGGACTAAATGTGTATAAAAATATTAAAGATTAAATGTGTACAAATTGAAAAATATATTACATTATTAAATCATTTTTTAAACTTAATCTGAAATAGCTAGTTATAAGGATTGAATGTGAACAAAAAAAAAACAAGTTAAATGTTAAATGTGAAAAGATATATTACCCTTTTAGGTCATTATTCCATAATTAAACTACTTATTTAGTAATAACATAAATATGATATCAGTAAAATGTACCAATTATAATCCACAAATATAAAAGAAACTTAAGTAATATCATATCGAAGACACAACTTATACTAAAGATATGTTTGATCAACTCAATGGAAGCTAGCTTTTGTTTTGTTTTTGCTTTTCAAAAATAGACTTAAGGTCTTAAGCTAAAAGTCACAAAAAAAATATATATTAAAGATATGTTTGATCAACTAAATGCAAGCTAGCTTTTGTTTTGTTTTTGCTTTTCAAAAATAGATTTAAGTTCTTAAGCTAAAAGTCACAAAAAATATGCGTAATAACTTTCATTTTTGGAAAAATGGCTCAAAAATGTAACTAAATTCTAAAAATATACAAAAGAAGACCATTGGTTTTTTAGTACATAAAATAACATTAAACCGACTACTGTAGGTAACTATCAAGTTATCACGTTTCAAAAATATTCAAAAAATATCATTTTTGTTTTTTTAGTACAAAAAATATCATAAAACTTACTATTTGTACACGGAATACCAACGAAATACACATGTGTTCAAATAAAACCTTGCTGTAACCAGTTACTTTAGGTAAATGGAAAAATGACTTAAAAGCACAATGAAGTTTCCGAAATGTTCAAAAAATGTTGCACTTTTCGTTAACTGTGTTGTTGTCGAATTATGTAGAACACAATTACCGAAGATCAGGCACCGTCATATCAATTCATAACAGTTATGCAATCTCTTTCATTCCTTCACTCGATCGTTTTTGTGGTAACATGATAAGTAGGTGGATAATAACTTTAGTTAGGCATTCTTGTTTCCTAATCACATTATATGCCTCAAACTTAAACCATATATTCGTTATATAGATACAAATATTATAAATCAAGGTTAGTCATTCATTAGTGTTGTGGCACAAGTGAGACAAATGAGAAATGAGTGTGACGTTATGTCATGAGAATTCCTAAATATGGATGTAGAGAGTAAGAGTTATGTTTAATTCTCCTGGACTAGTGCTCAACATCATGTGGCTGATCTGATGACGATTTGTAGTTAAAGTAGAGAAAGAAGCATATGTGTTTGAACGCTTGAACGTTTGCATCATAATTGATGGATTATTAGTTATGTGCTTTTCTATGATCGCATCTAGATAAAAATTGATCGAGTAAGGAAATGAAAAAGAGTACATAACTAGTGTGAACGGGTACGACAATGAATAATCTCTGATGATCATATTCTATATAATCCTGAAACAACAAAGTTAACAGGAGACGCTTTGAAAAAACAACAATGATTTTTTTTGAACATTTTGGAAACTACAATAGTATTTTTTGTACTAAAATATATATTCTGTTGGTATTCTGTGTACAAATGTTATACTTGAAGGGTATTTTTATACTGAAAAAATAATAGTATTTTTTGAACATATGGAAAACTTCGTTACCGTTTAAGTCATTTTTTCGTTTACATATGGTAACCGGTTACCATAAGGTTTTATTTGAACACATATGCACTTATTATAAATACAAAAAAAAATATTTTAATGGAATTTTATATACTAACAAATGACAATACCTTTTTCTTATACATTTTAAAAACTTTATTACCTTTTCAAATCATTTTCTCTTTCCTAATTACATACATACCCCACAAGTAATAAATATCCCTCTCAAATGGTATATTACCACATCAAACACCAAATACTCCATATCAGTTACAATGAGTACCGTTTTCATTTTGTTTGACATTTTTCTAAATATATCTTTCTACAAATTTTTTTTATTTTTCCTATTACTAGATTGTTAGATTGTGACAATTGTAATAATCAAAAGATAAAATGATGAAAAGGAATTAATGGATTACATTGGACAATCAATAAAAAGACAGGATGATAAAATATGAATCAATTTAATTTTTCTTAAATATAATAAAACATCAATGTTTTTTTTTAATATTATTTTTCTTTTAAAAGCTTAAACATATTAAAACATAATGAAGAATATACTTATTTGAATAAATGATTTGTTGTCCATATCTACATGAAGAATATATTTATTTGAATAATGTGAAGAATATATTTATTTGAATAAATCTTTGAAAAATAATTTAAAAAATGACTTAAAATGATAATGAACTTTTTATTCTGTTCAAATTTAAATAATTTTTTTTATATGTATGATTGACCACTTAATAAAAATGTGTTCAGAAATTCAGATACCATTATCATCTAAAAAAAATAATAAATTTAATTAAAATGTAAAAAAATAAAATTTTGTTTACCGAATTCATTCTCAGTTTGCTTTTTTAAAATAACTTAATCTAAATTCTCAACCACAATATTCAATGTAAAACCTACAAACACAACCACCGAATCAAAGAAGTAAAAAAATAAAAATATCATTACTCCCAATAAAACCCCTTTATAACTTTTGGTAAAAGGCAATTAATGAAAGAAAGTCTGAATCAGATCTGAGTAGATAGCCACGACTTTTACAGCTTGATTGCTACTACCCAGTTCCCTTGTTACGCCATTAAAGTACAACGATATATGCAAAAGGTACTACCACATAATTCCTTTTAAACCTGTTGATGTTGAGGTCTTCCAAGCTGGATTTCCTCGCCGGCGGCGGGATACACCACCGTCTCCCCCATGTAAGCTCCTAAAAACGTCGACAAACTAAGCTTGTCAATGACTTCCCGGTGATGAGATTTGCAGACCAGATAAAGCATTGTTTGGGTCACGATCAGGAGCAAGAACAGCATCAAAAGCAAAAGCCCACATAGTGTTCCGATCATCACCCTCCAAATCATCTTCAATCCCAAATTTTGTCCACCGTATTCCACGAACAACTCATAAACAATAAGTAATCCAAGCAAAAATCCGTACAACACGAATGCAATTCCCATTCCCACTTTCTTCTTCCCATTCGCCAGATCCTTACCTTTCCTCATGGCTTTAGATCCATGAGTGTTTTCCAGAACAGTAACGACGCTAGCCAATTGACAAACAAAGCTCAGGTATAACAGACCGATAATGTATAAGATGAGGAAGATGAGCAAAAGGATTACACCAAATAATGAATTGTGAAAGATAGATCCGAAGATAACCAGAGCCACCCCGCCGATTACATCGAAGATGAAGAGCGCCAGGTATATGAATAAGAAAGTGACCAAAAGGCGTTTCCAGACCTTCGGAACGATTTTCATGACATTTCGGAAAACGATTTCTCTGTCGGTGTAGATGGAGGCGATGGTGAAGACGACGGCGGCGGTTGAGAGGATGGAGAAGACGGTGAGGAAGATGAAGTAGGCGATTGTGAATAGCCAGTAGTAGAGCCAATCCATGGCGCCTGGTCGGCTTCCATCGTTGTCAATAGGTTCAATCTGAAGCAAAGAATTGCTGTCGATATTCAAGAACTCGATTTTCCCGAATAAATGATGGGAGATTTCCCTGTGAACTAAGAAGACGATTGTGAGAGGTAGGATTAAGGTGAGAGTGATTTGCGCGAAGATTTTCTTCCATGAGAAGATGGTTTTGAATGATTGGTTGAAGATGCCGAAGAAGCCAACGAATTTCATATCTTCTTCGTTTCGATCCATGGTGGTTGGTGTTGGGTTGTTGCAGGTGAAGTGTATGAATGGATAGTTCATAAAATGGATTGGCATTGATATCTAATTACACCTATTTACTTTATTTGGTGGGACCCACTCTTCAATTTGTTGTTGACTTTCTCACTATAAAAAGAATTAAGTTTCTTTTCTTTTCTGTAAAAATTAGTATTATTTTTTTCTTAAATAATTCCTTGCCAACGGAATTAATTATTTCGGACTAATCAAAATCTTTTTCTTTTAAATAAAAGTAAGCTTTTAATACAACCGTTTTATTTCGAAACATTTAACATCTCAAATATTATCTAAATATTATTAAAAGGGAAACATTAAGGTATCATTTTAAACAATCTATATCTGTATTTTAATCATGTTTTTTCGCATCATCTTTTCCATATTGAATGTATTTAATTTCAATAAAGCTTTCAAATTTTCAAACAAAATTAACTTATATCCGTTGAAATGAAATTTATATAATTCTAATAAAATATTTCCATATTTTAAATTTAGAATTTTCGGTTATAAATGTTTTAATATGGCCAGCTTTAAAAATATATTAATAACAAATCATTTCAATTAACGCATTATTATCAACCATTAATATAAATCTGTTTATATTAGTAAATCATTAATATAAAAAATCTAATGAAATTTATATAATTCTAATAAAATATTTCCATATTTTAAATTTAGAATTTTCGGTTATAAATGTTTTAATATGGCCAGCTTTAAAAATATATTAATAACAAATCATTTCAATTAACGCATTATTATCAACCATTAATATAAATCTGTTTATATTAGTAAATCATTAATATAAAAAATCTATTTTTATTAGGAAGCCATTAATACCAAAAAATCAGATTCAAATTATCAGATGCATATACAATTCATCAATGAATCCGTGGCTCACACTTATTTTCAATCTATTCTTTTCTTTAAAGATTCTCATACAACATTATTCTTATTGTTTATAATTTTCATAATCATTCTTTACTTCAAAGCTTCGTTATTGTGCAATAGAATATCAGTACCTTCTTTTGTTTTTTTATATTTTTTTCGATTAATTTTTTGCTCGTATATCAAATATATGTATTCATATATTTCAATTTTTTTGTCACAAATTACATAAAATTGGTTAAATACTTTTCTGAAACTTTTTAAATAAACAGGAAAATATATTACACCTTTAACAAAATAGAAAATAACTATCTTTGGAATTGACACTAATTAGGAAAATATTATTCTTATATATTAGAGGTGATTATGATTTTTATTATTAGTATGTCATAAGAATCTGGTTAATTTTGGTATGATTATAAAATATTTTGGTATGATCTCATTACAATTTTAGGTTGATTTAATAGGAAATAATATATAATCTATTTATGCATCATTTGAAATTAAGTATGGAAACAATTTTGTAAGTATGGAAACAATTTTGTCGACAGCTATGGTGGATCCTTATAATTTTTTGACTTTCCAAAATTTGATAACCAGGAATTGTCACTCGTGTTGCATTTGATAAGATTTTATTTTAACATTCAACCTTATCTGCACGTAAATATTTATTGTATTACATATCTATAATACAACAACCATTTATTTATTTATTTATTTTTTGTTCCAGATTTTCTTAGTCGGGTTGTGTCGACTAATCTCATGAAAGTGGTTATTGAAAATTCAAGGGATAAACTATTGATAAACCTGGTTGATCAGGATATAAGTTAAGTATATGTGTTTAAAAAATATTATTTTCTTAAGTATTTTTCTACATGATACCATAAAGCATGTCTCTTGCATGAAAATGACATGTTCATATACACTTCAATATACCTATTTATTTTAGCATTATTTAAAAAAATTCGAATACACTAATTATAGAATCCACATTTATTCATATAGGAAATAATTCATTGATCATTATCAAAGGGTCCATTTATGATCTTCTCACTAACAAATTGGTTAAATGTGGTTAGAGCTCTTTCAAACATTTTTTATCACGTGTCTTCATACTTTTAAATTTTAAATTTTCATCTTCGAATTCCATTTTTTTAGTTACATACATTGAATTATTTTTTTTTTTTTTGTTTAACATGCCAACCTACTTTGTTTTATCTTTATATAGTAACAATAAAATTTATAAATTTACAGAAAAATATAAATTTTTCGAATTTTGTCATAGTATTATACTCTACAAAATACAATTCCCTCCAAAATAATTTTCATCTATAATTTCATCCAATTTAAATTTGTATTTTCTTTATATAAACCTTTTTAATGATCTTAATTTTTTCCCTCTAAAAAGTATATCAAACATTGATGTCTTAGATAATGTTGCCACATTATAATTATTATTTTCCAAAATATAGGAATTTAATTTAGTGAATGAAGTAAATGTTAATTCAAACTAGATATATATTCCATAATTATTACACGAGTTTATTAAAAAAATATCAAGATGTAAAAATTAAGCATTTTTAAAATAAAATTTCAGAATACATACAAACGATAATGTTCTACAATGAAATATAAAATTGAATAGACTAAAAAAACTATTAAGACAGCAAATCTTGAAAATAATATAGTTATGAAAAATTATAAAGTTAGATAAAAATTATAATATATTAGGAGATTTGTAAGTACAATTAGTAAAAACACTACGGTTATTAGAAAAAAAAATAAGGTCATTAAGATTAGTAAAAACGCAATATAAAAATAAAATTATCACAATAGTAATGAAATGTCATTATTTGATATTTCATATAATTGAAATATATACTAAATTATATTGATGTTATACTAAAATTATTCAAAGTTGCACCAAGACTAATGCAAAGTTCTTGCGAACACCAAATAAATAAGAACAAACATAAAAGCTAGCACTTATATTCATAATCAATTTAATATAAACCAATCATGATTTAGAAAAGAAATTTCATTGATGATATACTAAAATTAAATGTATATAACATTTAACATTCCATAAATTATACTTTATGAGTTTATTTGAATAAATGAAATAGTTGTCAATATTTAATGCAGTGAAAAAACAGTATATTGGTTGTCAATATAGGCTCAAATTAAGTAACTTTATTATGGAAGGAACGTCTAATTAGAATATTTATGCTTATATAACAATATCATAATCATATGTGATAAATAAGATCATTCAACTAATAAAACAAAAAATGTTGTATACAAATATGTCCTTCAACGATTATAGATATTTATCGATTTCAATGTATCTTCTACACATTTCAAGAATACGTACCAATAACCATAATTTTTTTTATAATTATTATGCAATATATGTAGACATTTGTATGTCTTTTATACGTTCCCCACGTTTAACGCGGATTATAATACAGTTATTGTTTAAATTATAATAAAATTTGGAATTTATAGTTTAGTTTCAAAATTATTACTAATTGTTATTTAATAAATGGGTATTAGATTTTTTGTATTTCTCCATCACTCTCCATAATTATTCTACATTACATTATAAGTAACATTGAGTTTTATAAATGCACTTATGCAATACTATGATGAGCATTCATAACTTACCGTACCTTTAATCTTCTTTGTCTACTATTAATAATAAGTATTATGTATTGTAAAGTTAGGTTGTTTTGACCATAACTGATGAAATAAATTTTTTTACAATCTCATTTCCTACTTTGTAATTTAATTTAACTTCATATTGTATAACATGTTATCAACACGACTCTACCATAGAGCTCAAATTTCTTATTAGTCTTGTCATTTTCAGGTATGTATTTTTTTCTTTTATATAAGTTTATATATACAATGCTTACAACTTATTTTATAAAATTTCTTAATTAATAATTCATTAACATACAAGTCTTTATTTTGATTAGTATTTTCATTATGGAAAACCATGCTAGAAAAAACTTTCACTACTTTTCATGTCACTAATATGCTCCTACAGTAGCAATATCATGAGAAATGTTTAAAAAAAATTATGTATTAATCTCATGTCTTCTTGTGGCTAAATAAAACTATGGATTATTGATGAAAACTCATCAATCACATCCGATCGGTTCTAGTTCATTCCCTAAAGTGAATGTAGCATCATATAATTATAATAATCATAGGTCTAACCGAGATTGTGGAGGTCAACATAATTATCATGACAATAATAGCAAGATTGCAAGTAACCACCAAAAGTTGGAAAATAATAAAAACCCACATCCTAATGATTAAAGTGGTCAAGACAAAAAGAAAGTTGAAAATATTTGTCACCGGTGTGGAATGACCGTTTATTGGTCTCGTACATGCTACTCTCCAAAGTTTTATGTTGATCTTTATCAAGATTCTCTAAAATCTAAATAAAATAACATATCAAAACAAATATTATTCAAATGATTTTCATGAAGATCAACCAAAAATGGCATGTAACACTTAGTTTCGAATTTGCTTCTTTATTTGGGGTTGCGCCCAATCTTCAGTGGTCATGAGGCTTAGGGCCTTGGGAAAAAAGAATTTGGCCCTTCCCAGGTGCGGGTGTTATGGTTTAAGTGATCTAAGTGTTTGACTGAGTCTTCGGAGGCCAATGGTATAATCGTAATTTGATAACTCGGTCTTTTATGGATTTTGGGTTTTGTTCATGGGGTTTTAAGGCTTGGGTGTGTTGTTAGAAGCGTAAGGCTTCTCGCTACCTTTTCGTGGATATAATGTTCGTTGGAAATGAACCTAAGATGAGGAAGTTATGGCATTTTGAAGATTTTGGAAGAAATGACTCTTATTGGAAAAGGCTTGTGTTTCAGTCATATGCATGCACGACAGAAGGCACATGCCTGGGTGAGTACGCCCATCATAAGCTGGGGTATGGCCAACATAATAATCAAAGAGCCAAACACTAGATTTTAGGGGTTGGGCACTATTTAAGCATCTTTATGACCTTAAGGCTCTTTCATTCTTAGCTATCATTACCTTTTAGCCTCATTTTGGAAACCCTAATCTCATTTTGAGTGTTTGAGAGATCTAAGTGTGCTTTTTGGTGTGTTCTTACTCATTTCTAAGAAAAGGGGGTTTGGTGCTAGCTTGTGGTTCAAAGAAGGACGTTTAGATCCAAATTTTTGGCTTCATCTCCAGCTCGATCACTCAAGGTATAAAGGTCTCATCTTGACTTCTTATTATGCAAGTTTGAGTTTAGGGCAAGATTAAGGGTTTTTATGGTGTATTAAGTTCTCATTATGAGTTTGAGCCACTCCAGGAGCTTGGAGTGATAGATCTTGCCTCTTCTGATGTTTTCTAGTTCATAAAAAATTCTTGGTTGATGTTCAGAAATGGTCCATGCATGCTCTAGTTGGATTATGTTGGGTCTTAATTGATTAAGCTGGTTGTTAGGTCCCTTTGAGTCATGTAAATGCATAAAGGTGCCAACTTTATGCATTAAGAGCTTGATTAAAAGGACTTTTGAGGTTTTGCAGTGAGGACTTAAAGGATTAAGATGTGTTTTGAATTTTGTAGAAGTTCCCATTACGCCTCGCGTAACTGATGGTACGCACAACGTACCTTCTTTTGGTCGCGATCCAGATTCGTCGAGTACGCCCAGCGTAGCTGAGCGTACGCCCGATGTTCGCCAATCAGATGGGTTTTAGGTTATTGTATTTTGGGCTTCGCATTCTTGGGCCACTTTGTTGATTGGGTCCTTTTGGGACAATTGATATTTATGATTTGCTAAGGAATTATTGGGCTTTAGGATAAGGCCCATATGGGGTTAGGCCCAATTTGGAAAATTGGGCCATTAGTAGGAATTTATGGATCTTGTAGTTTAAGGCTATTTGGTTTTGGGCTTGGGCATTAGTTTTTGTTCATGTTGGGTCAGGGGTAAAATGGCCATTTTACCCTAAGTATAGATTATGGATCATAGTTTGGAACCTAAATTCTAATTGGGTGTTATTTTGGTATTGATAGTTGTTAAGGCTATATTGTGTTGTGTCAATTTTGTGTTGTACTAATATAGTCCATTTGTAACGGGTTAGGCCTGTCCACCCGGTTCTTTATTGTGCTAGGGTTAGAGTATAAATAGTGCATGCATGCACCATGTGTAGTATCGATCATCTTGTAACCCTACACTACCTTTACATTAGCAGTTCTTTATCGAGCTCTTCTAAGACAATGCTTTTTAATCATTGAGCAAAACTTTGATCTCCATTCTTCATGTTTGATTCTTTTACATGTTTTGAATATATCTATCTTATAGTTTTAACCATATCAGTTGGTATCAAAGTAAGAGACTGTGTAAACTATACGCATCTCTTCTGTTAAAGAGCTATTAGGGTTTCTGCTTTTATTGGATCTATCGTCTGTCGTCTTCAATGTTTTAATGATTGTTGAAGTTGGATTTTGATCTTGATGCTACCGTAATATCGATTTCAGTTTTACAAATTTGGTTTATTACATGTTTTATTGAATTGATATCATGCATTCAGAAGATTCTCATTATCTTTCCTTCAACCTATCTAGCAATATTGATTCTACAACAAGAATCCCGATTCTTTTTCTGCATGAATATGAGGTGTGGGCACTATACGTCGAGGATTATGTTCTAGATTTAAAGATAATGACTCCTTGATATGGAAAGCCATGACAGTTCAAACATTTTCTCATACTATCCAAGTAGAGTTATTAAAACTCAAGCCGACTACAACAAGCTTCTTCTCGAAGTTGCAGACGTCCCACAGGACGAAAAAGACAAGTTAATCAGTAATTTAAAGGAGGTGAGGATAATCAGATTTGCTTTGCCTCCAGAAACATTTCGTCTTGTGAGTGCCTATGAGAAAACGAAAGAGATATGGGACATGATTAAGGAACTCTATTCTAATGATGCTGATCTTGAGCATTCTATTCAGACGCTGATTCTATCTGATTTTGGAGCCTTTGTCCAGAAGCCTGAGGAGAAACTTGATCAAACGTTCAAGTGTTCAACCGATAGAACAATCTTTTGAGTAGGATGGTAAAAAATAAGATAGGACCTGAACAGATTGAACAAAAGGTCACATTCATGAATGGTGTGAAGCCAAAATGGAAAGTTGTGGTGTCAACAGTTAAAGCACATGAGCAATTTAAAACCTAATTTTTAGCAAAGCTTGTGGGAATTCTTAGGACTCACGAGGACAAAGTGAAAAAAGAATCGAAGATTGTTTCTTGGAAGGGTTCTTTGGCATTAGTCACAAAAAACAAGCAGTTTGTAGAAGAAGAAGGTTCGGAGACGGACCTCTCAGATTGTGAACTCTCAAAGGGGGAATATGCAATGATGGTGTCAAACCCTAGGAAGTTCGCCAAAAAGAACTTTGGATGCAAAAAAAACAGAAACTGACAAGGGAGTTATAACTCTAACAAGGTGAAGGAAGAAAGCTTTAACAACTCACCGAAGGATGAGGTAAAGACGAACAATAAGCTAGTAGGAGATTCTGGATATGACTATAATTACTATCATGAAAAGAATCATTTGGAAAATGAGTGCATGTTAAAAAGGATAAATGAGAAGAAGGACGAAGGAGAGAAAGATGAGGCTTACTATCTTCGGAAGATAGATGAACTAAAGAAAAAGAAAAGTGTGGATAATGCTAAACCTGCTTTGATTGTGCATGAAGGCAATGGCAAGTTTGGAAGAGTTGAAATCTGGTCGACTAACTTGGAGTATGATGAGGTTCGCAGACCTACACATAGTAAGTGCTTCGTTGCAAAGGCTGGAGTTTCAGAGTATGAGGGAAAATGCTTCATGGTCAGCAATGATGTTTCGGAGAAAAGGGAATATACTTCGGACACTTGCTTCATTGCAAGACTCGTCACAGAGCAAATCAACAAATGTGAAAAAATGATAAGCAAGGTAAATTCTATTCTAGAATCTTTAAATATTCCCATCTCTAGGTATGAAACTGAATTAGATGATTTAAAATTTACAGTTTCTAGTTAAAGTGGTAGTTTAAAGAGAACCCGTTTAAGTAATACTAACTTAACTGATCAAATCAACATGGTAACATCAAAAAGTGAGGAGATGAGGATGCGGATGCGGATGTGGATGATTTAAAATTTACAATTTCTAGTTAAAGTGGTCGTTAAAGTGGTGTTTCGGAATCCTTTATTCCAAAACAAGGGGAGAACTTGTGAAAACTTCTGGTGCGGGAACAGGAACTTTTGGTGGTGATCATGAGAATGAGCAAAAATCCAAATCCATTGATCCAAAGGGTAATGTATCTTCATGATCAAAAGGAAAAGAGAAGCTTGTTGATGATGATAGTGATGAAGAAGAGGATGGTGATGCAAAACTAAAGCGTAAATCTTACGATGTAGAACTCGATGAAAATCTACGAGTTGCTAAAGAAGCTGAAGAAAAAGAAAAGGCAGCCCGTGACGTAGAGGAAACTTTGAAGGCTCAGAAAAATATTTTTCATCTGTGGACACTAGAGCGAATTTTGAATGAGGACATCGACAATCCGAAAATTTATTGGCTAGAGCCTCTTGGATCATTCAAATTGCAGAACTCTCCGGATCCGCAGATTGATCTACCGATAACTCCGAAGGCGTTCCAGTTTTGCTGCTTTGACAGAGTTGTGAACGCTCCTCCTTTTGATTCAGGTGCTGATAAAATTCCCTTTTCTTTCTACCTAAAGCACGTGAAGCCTCAGTACGAAACTTGGAGCTCTAAGAAGATTATAGTTGTGAAGGTTTCTGGCCCAATTGAAACCGAAAGCTTTTTTAATGTTCGGTTCAAAGTTGAAAGGGGTGCTACGAGTCAGATATACGAGTTTACTATCACAGATCTACCATGTCTGAACCTGTATGATTGGATTTTGCTGCTTCATTTGTTGGTGAGAGATGAAAAGAAGTTCGAACCCATCATTGCACATCTTAAGAGGATGCTGGTCTCGTACATCCTGGACAATGGGAACATGGATGTTGAAATTGTTGCGGCATTGCAAAGGAAGCCAACCGTGTTGCCCAAAGAAGCTCCTAAAGATTTTGAAGAATGAAGTTGGACATAATACGAAAGGATGGATGGTGTATGGCATTTCAAATCTGAGAAAGACCTGATGTTGATTTTCACAGAGCTTGCTTCTATCTGCCTGATAAGCATCTTTTCTCCACATCATGTCTTGAATTCATTGTGGAGATGATGAATAAATGCAAAGCAAACAGTGTTTGTGACAAGAAATGTTTCTCGGATACGATCCTTTGTTATATACATGTTCGCAAGACTCTGCTAAGCATCATGCCAAAACTTTTTACAATTCAGAGACGACAACAACCATGAAGATCTACCTTCCTAATTGACACAAAGGGGGAGATTGTTGGGGCTATATTGTGCTATGTCAATTTTGTATTTTATTAATATAGTCTATTTGTAATGGGTTGGGCTTGTCCACCTAGTTCTTTACTGTGCTAGGCTTAGAGTATAAATAGTGCATGCATGCACTGTGTTTAGTATCGATCAGCTTGTAACCCTACACTGCCTTTACAGTAGCAGTTCTTTATCAAGCTATTCTAAGGGAGTGCTTTTTAATCATTCAACACAACTTTAATCTCAATTATTCGTGTTTGATTCTTTTACCTGTTTTGAATTTATCGATCTTATAGTTTTAATCTTATCAATAGTCGGAGGAGTCATCGAGGCCGCAGCTAAGGATTTCTTTCAGTGAGATTCTGCATTCGAGGTGAGTCTCTTCACTGTTATATGGGTCGAAGGTTCCAATACCAGACCATTTGGTTTATGTATTGTAGGAAGACCTGGGGGTAACCTTTGGCAGCTTGTATGAAAGACCACGAGGCGGCTCATGGTGTAACACCACGAGTTTAGAAGAGCAAAGTTCTGGGTGCTTAGTGTAAATATGGAATACCGACTCGGTGAGTTAATGGGTAGAATCGGCGAGTCGGATCACAAATCTGGTCATGTGTTAAGTGACCAACTCAGCGAGTCGGAGGAATGACTCGACGAGTTGGTGTTGTGTGGAGAAAAACCCTAATCCAGAGTTTGTGCTTTATCTAAAGGACATAATACCCTCTCATTAGCCTCTCTACACTCCCTTTGAGTCCCAGAAACCCTAATAGCTGTGAGTTAGAGCTTAGAGAGTGTTTGAAGCTTTGAGAAGTGAATTTGGTGGAGGAGACTTGAAGAAACAAGAGGCAACCATCATGGTTTCGTGTGGATCCAGAATCCACTCCAGTTTAGGGCACGTTTGTGAGGTATTAAGCTGTTACTTTTACCCTTTTCTTCTAGAATCATTCATATGTGGAGGCTAATGTTTTCCTTGGTTAAGGGAATTGTTATAGAAGCTAGATCTGAAGCTGAAACTTCAGATCTGAACCTCTTTTGAGTCCTAAGTTCATAAAGTTTCAGTCCTTGGATGATTGGTGAAGCCCCTTTTGTCTAAAACCCAAGCCCTAGTGTGTTTTGAGTTTATATCTCCTTGATATCATATAAAGTTTGCAACTTTACGTAAGGAATAGCTTGTGGAAGGGTAGATCTATGGATTGGAGCCCCATAATGGCTTAAAAAGCCGCTGCATGGGTTAAGAACTAGAGGTACTTAGCGAGTCACATGGGTGTACTCGGCGAGTTAAATGAAGATAGGCA
Organism: Lactuca saligna; assembly: GCF_052625555.1. Taxonomy (NCBI): domain Eukaryota; kingdom Viridiplantae; phylum Streptophyta; class Magnoliopsida; order Asterales; family Asteraceae; genus Lactuca; species Lactuca saligna. The sequence goes on from NC_136422.1 coordinate 154,573,870, forward strand.
GGGACTCGACAAGTTGGAAGAACAACTCGGCGAGTCTATTGAAGATTGCCTTGGACTCGGCGAGTCTGGTCGTGAAGTCCTAACCTTTTTGGTTAAGCTGTGAATCCGTGAGTCAAGGGACGACTTGGTGAGTCGAGCAGGAAGTGACTTAGAGTTTGTGGGACTCAGCGAGTCTTGGGGCGACTCGGTGAGTTGGGTCGCAGATGGGAGTTTTCAAAGCCTAAGGACTCGACGAGTCAGTGGGCTGACTCGGTGAGTAGAGCCAGTCAGGAAGTTTGACTTTGACTGAGGACTTTGACTTTGACCAAGAGTTGACCAGTTAACTTCCCGGGGTAATTTGGTAATTATTGGTATTTATTGAGTTCAGTCTTTTGGTATTATAAGTGGTGGGGTTTGTGTCAGAGGTTGGAGCAGCGTGATCCTATCTTTTCAGCCAGTAGTTGCGAGGTGAGTTATCCACACTATACTAAGGGGTCTAAGGCACCAAGGCTAGCCCATCGGATTTGATATCCTAGTAGTTATTGATATGTTGAGTTGCATTAGTAATGTATGTCTGTTTATATGTTAGTCGGGTAGGTCTGTAGGACTGCCTGTGATACTGATAGATTACCTGTATGTGCATTTATCTGTTACATGTCGACATGTTATGTGGGATGGGTTGAGGTTGTAGTGCTCCGTGCGGTAGCCAACAAACCCTACAGTATTCCATATATGAGCTGAGGGCCCAGAAGGCATTCCAGACTCATACTGAGGACTCGAGAGTATTCCAGATATGAGCTGAGGGCCCGGAAGGCATTCCAGACTCATATTGAGGACTCGGGAGTATTCCAGATATGATCTGAGGGTCCGGTAGGCATTCCAGACTCATACTAAGGACTCGGGAGCATTCCAGATACGAGCTGAGGGCCCGATATGCATTCCAAACTCGTACTGATGGCTTGATGGCATTCCAGATACGAGCTAAGGGGCCATGGGGTAGTTTAGTTTGTAAAGTTGTGGACCCAGTGCATGCTGTTCTGTTTCTGTTCTGTTATGATATGTTATGCGTATGGTATATGTGGTTGGTATTTTGGGGGTATCTCACTAAGCTTTCGAGCTTACAGTTCTGGGAATACTCTGATAATAAATGTATTGAAAACCTTTTTGTTATAACTTAATGAAATTGGGTTGTTTTTGAAAAGTTTAAATTGGCTTGAATTTTTAGAGTGTTACAAGTTGGTATCAGAGCCTTGGTTTGAGTGAATTGGAGAAACATTCGTGTGAATCCAGTCTCAAATCAAGGAGAGTTTTCAAAAGAGAATTTAAAATGGTTTTCAAAAATGAATAAAGGAGGATGCAGAGGTATGATCAGCCGGAGCCAGTAAGTAGCCCCAAAATACCATACAAGTTATTTGTTTATGAGATATGATAGAACAACATGCTAGTACTAGGCTAGGGATCTTCAAGAATCGCATGATAGAATTGCTTGATTATATGATGCTTGCTTGCCTAGGGTTTCCTTGTATGAAATTGACATCATTACTGTAGATATTTAGTGTATGCATCACGGCTATATGTAGTTAAGATTTTATAGCCTGGGAATGTTTGATTTGGCCTTATGTTCTGTTCTTGTTTGATTGGGAGCTTAGGGTAGGATTGAATATTTGAAAGTCTATAGGGTCCAGCGTTATGTATGACTAGCATACACTAGTGCTACATGAATTGGTGGAAGTTTCATGGTCAGGTGTGTTGTGGGACCGGTAGGTCAGTATGAGATATTTAATATTCCTCTAGGATTGAGGATTTGTTGCTTGTTATGTATGTTCATCTCTAGGGTGTTGTGGTGATACTTGATATAAATATGGGTAGGTGTGGAAGGTAGTATGGGCCCGTACTACTGAAAGCACAGGACCTATAGGCGTATCAAGGAAGTCACCAACCCTAGGGTTGGGTTGGGGGTTGATTCCCGGGTTAGAGGGAGGTATCTGATGTTTTGCGGTGTTTTTCAGTATGGTGGTTACGAGGCATGCTGGGAGTGGATCCGGGTCAGGTTCGGGAGCCGGAGAGGGTGGTCAGGGTGGATCGGTGCCACCCGAGGTCATCGGTCAGATGAGTACGGATGAGTTAGACGCTAGGATTTGTGTGATCTTGCATGATGAGGTTGCTTCTATGTTTCGGGCCGAGCTGCCGGAAATGTTTAGGTCGATCAAGACTGTCATGGTCGAGTATTTTGATGAGCACTATGCGGCTCTAGCAGAGACAGCGGCCGCGGCAGGGGAAGGAGCCATTTGGGGCTTCTAGTATCGAGACTTCGATAACAAAAAGCCCCTACCTTTGATGGAGTTCAGGATCTGATCGTTGCTATGAGATGGTTGTCTGATGTGGAGGGATGTTTCTTCACATGCTCATGCCCTGCTGATCAGAGGGTGAGGTGTGCTTTGAACCTGTTGAGGCTCGGGGCAAAGGATTGGTGGAGATTGACCACAGGGTCATATTCGGATGCATAGCGGGCTGCGGTTTCATGGGATCAGTTTCAAGGGATGTTCAGCACTCGTTATGTTCTATGCGTAGAGAGAGAAAGGTTGGCTTAGGAGTTCTTGGAACTGAAGCAGGATTCAGAGTCGGTGACGGAGATGTGTACTGAGAGGGTGATGTTTTGCTCAAGAGGGATATCAGCTAGTTTGTATCTACACAAAGGTGCGAGACCTTGCTGGAGTTGTAGGAGGCCGCTCGGCAGCATGAATTTGGAGATTGAGTTACAGATGAGGGAGCAGAGGCAGACCCTGGCACAGTCGCAGCCGGCACCGAAACGGTCCAAGACCGTTGATACTAGGTTGGGAGATCAGAGCAGCCGCACTAGTGGGAAGTGCGGGAAGGGTCACACCGGAGTTTGTAGATCCAGTGGTGCGTGCCGCAAGTGCGGGAGTGAGGGGCATTATACGAGGGATTGTCATTAGTCAGCCCCAGTTCAGGATATGAGGATTTGTTATCAGTGTCATCGGGTTGGTCACATGAGGGCCAACTGTCCACAGCTTACTGCAGGACCGGTGCAGGCTCCAGCACCGACCACTTTGAGGATTACGGGTGGAGGTCAGGGTGGAGCAGAGCCCCAGAGGGCTCAGGGGCGTGCTTTTCAGCTTATAGCAGAGGAGGTCAGGGCAGAGCCGGATACAGCTACGGGTATGTTTCCTTCTTGATATCTTGTTATCTTGTCGTTATTGTGGAGTATTGCATCTGCTAGTCTTGTTCATATAACTTATGGTATTGTATCCATTCGATCTTTTGGGTTTATAGTATTATTGAGGGGTCGATAGTTAGGGATCGCATTCAGTTAGCATCCAAGGGATTGATGGTCAGATTTTGGTTGATTGATCTTGCTGTTGGGTATAGCAATTGCGATTTGAGAAGTGTTCCACGAGGAGTCGAGCTCCCTTAGAGTTCGAGATGTGCGATGTTGGATAAGTGATTTTGTGGAGGCTGCTCGTTTTGACCCAGTTCATGTAAAAGAGAATTCGTTGAGTATGAATGTTTAAGTGATGTCGGTTGGGTCACCAGTGTTGGTAGTCAATGCTCTAAGTGGGGTAGAATTGGAAAATTCTCAGGAGGATCGACAAGTAATTAAGGTTGATTAGCTGTTTGGAAGTCAGTGGTGTTTCAGTCAGCCAAGAGTATGTGCTGGTATGAGTAAGTGGCAGACTAGTGGGGGCCGGGAGCAGACCATGGATTCAGGCTAGATAGTGTTTGATGTTAGGCCTGGGTTAGGTCATGGAAAGGATTTCGGGATCAGAATGGAGTTAGAATTCGGAAACCCTTGAGGGCTAGAATTGTATGTTCGGGAGAGAGTCCCAGGAAGGATAGTTCGGGATGATATATGATAGTCTGAGCGGTCTGGGGAGACTGAAGGTCAGTGGGCGTACCAGTCAGGACGAAGTCTCGGAGAACGGTCCATACAGGCTGAAGGCCCTGAAGGGCGGTCCAGACATGCTGAAGGTTCTGAGAGTGGTCCAGATTGGCTGAAGGCCTGGTAGGGCGGTCCAGTCATGCTGAAGACTCGGTAGGTGTTGATAGATCTATATGAGGAGATGGATTGAGTATGCTGCAATGCATTGGCAACCAGTAGGTCTGGCCCCGAGTATTGATCATGTTAGTGGGAGGCGGTGCATGGAATCGAGAGTCCTTGCGAGTATATTCAGGGCATGTGCGATGCATGGAGTGCGGTTACTCTACAAGGGATAGTGTAGAGTGGGGAGTGTACACTGTGGAACTTGTCTGAAGTGGCGAGGTTGGCAAGTAGATTTCCTTGGATAGGGAAAGGGAAAGATATTTAACTCTGGGAAGGAGTGTTGGTTCATGGAAGTGTGAGCAGTGGCGGGAAAGGATGATTGGAAGTATTTCAGGATGGTTGTTGGGCATTATGTTGTGCCAATGATATGGAAGTACATCTGGGTTGGATGTCGGTTGGAATCACGGAAGGGTTTCCAGTAATGAACAACCAGAGGAGTTCCGAAGGGATGCAAGGGTGGAGTCTTGGATTCTCAGTTTGATTGCGATCAATAGGTTATGTATGTAGTGGAAGTTCACCGTGGGGGATGTCTGGAGGTATCGTCAGTGCGTTGGGTTCCCAACCCGAGGATGCTAGAGCAGGGTCAACACATTTATGCGATTGCGGAAGAGAGCTCTTGAAAGTGCTCGGGAGCTGAAGGATGTATCATCCTGTCAGCATGAAAAGAGTAGAGTCGAATTCAGAAAGGAAAAGGGATAAGTCCTAGTAGTGAACTCGATAAGGTTGTGTTAAACGAGGCAAGGGATAGCAGTTGGTAGCAGTGAGTACCCGGTCAGAACTCGATGGTTTAGGGTATTATCTAGTCTTGCGAGAGGCAAGTGTATATGGAGATCAAGAGTGATAAGTGTCGCTATCAGAGGAAAGAGCCGATGGTCGGCTTGAGATAGTTGATATGAATCGGTAAGCACGGAGTTGGATCATTTTTGGAATGATAGCAGTGATTGGAAGGATCTGAATTAGTAGAGATCTGAGGTTGCAGTGTGGGGTTATGGTTATTGGAATTGTGTGTTGCAGTGGCTTCGAGGATGAAGCCTAATTTAAGTGGGGGAGAATTGTAACACCCCGAGTTCAGAAGAGCAAAGTTCTGGGTGCTTAGTGTAAATATGGAAAACCAACTCGGCGAGTCAATGGGTAGACTCGACGAGTCGGTCGCGAATCTGGTCATGTGTTAAGTGACCAACTCAGCGAGTCAGAGGAGTGACTCGGCGAGTTGGTGCTGGGTGGAGAAAAACCCTAATCCGGAGTTTGTGCTTTATATAAAGGACATAATGTTGGGTTTTGAGCAATCTAACACTTCCTAAGTGTGCATGAAACCCTAATAAACCTTGGATCTATGTTTGTCTAAATACATGCAAAATAATAATTTTTCCAAGGTTCATAACCTATCTAACATGGCATGGGGTACTTTTAAACATAAAAGAATTAGATGAGATTACATACCTTTTTGATGATGAGTTTTATTCCTAAGGAGTTTGAGGGCCAAGCACCAATAGTGTGAATGCCTCAAATGGAATCACAAATCACCACAAACTCTTGGAAAACTTTAAGAGAGTGTATACACACTTATAAAATCGGCCACACACAAACACACACACTAGTGACACTAGTGGCTATTTCATGCAACATAAGCATGCTTATATAGTGTACATGATTAGGGTGAAACCCTAATAACCCATGACCTTTCCTTTTCCAAGGATCCATGGGTTAAAAGCTCCATGGATCATCCATGGACTTCCATACAAGCCTAGACCATTAACAAATGAGTGTTAGCCCACACCAGATAAAACCAATAGCCCACAATCTAATTAGTCTTCCTTTTAATCTCTAAATTAATTCATAATTAATTTAAGACTAAGACTAATTAAATAACATGACTTCATATTAATATATTATAACTTATAATATATTAATAATCATATGTGTATAACTCTCATAAAATTATCCATAAATAGTTTGGATGAAATGCAACCCAAATGGACCATGCCGGGTTGTGACATCCCCAAAATCACGGTCAGAAAAGACCGGTTTTGTTTGTACTTTATTTCAAAATCAAAGTTATCTTTTAATAAAAGGGTTGCGGAATTTGTCCCAAAACAATAATATGATAAAGATTTATCAAAAGCATTTCCTTAGAAATGTATTTCATTAAAAGACTTGGGATGTCATGTTCGATACACTACATAAGTATAAACAATACAATATAAGCCTTACTACATTATTTCATATCTACTGGCCTATATCCGTAATCCCTCATCCAAAACAGCACATATATGCTCATGCGCCACTACCTGTAATACATAAAACTGAGTGGGTCAGGCTTGGGAGCCTGGTGAGCACATAGGGTTTTCAACCCACAATAAATAAGTTTATTAATTTCATCAATCAACAATAACCCGATTACCCGTTCCCGTTATCCTCACATTACAGCGGGTTTTATAGAAAACCGGGCTTTGCTTGGAGCAGCGTTCCTGAGTCGAAAAGCTCTTCTTCTCGGAGCCGTCGAGCACTCCGGGGCTTCCACCTCGTGCTAGGGAGGTTCCCTAGGCTTTTCGGGGGATTTCGGGGCTAGAGAGAGGCTCTAGAGAGAGAGAGAGAGAGAGAGAGAGAGAGAGAGAGTAAAGAGTAGAAAGAATGGGAAAGGTGTGAAGAAAATGAGGGTGGGAGAGGTGGTATTTATAGGGTGAAATGTGGCTGAACTTGGTGCCACATGTCACCATCTGGTGGCAAGCCTTGGGGAGAAAGCAATGGCCCAGATTGTGCCACATCACCCATTTTCGCACAACACACTTCCAACTTCTAAAATCCGTAACTTTCACATACGACCTCCGTTTTTGACATTCTTTATATCCACGGGTAGGTAATAATAAGATCTACAACTTTCATTTTGACTCCATTGGCTAATTCTCGAACGATATTAAATTTAACAGTACAAGGAGATTATACTGTTAAACGTCTGCGTAAAATTCATAACTTCTACATAGGGACTCTGTTTTTGTCTGTCTTTTTACCGCTGATTTCCTATTAATGAGATCTTCAACTCTCATTTACGTTGCGTAAGCCAAAAACCGCTCGAACTAAAATTCGAGTTTCGGGTCGTGCACTGCTAAGCCGAATCTTAGAAAAATCATAACTTCCTCATACGGAGTCAGATTTGGGCGTTCTTTTTATGGATGTTCTCGGTTTATCATATACTACAACTTTGGTTTAGATCACTAAGGCTAAAAATCCCTACATTTTACGTCTCCCGGTGTCGTGTCGGTTTTGCCGTAAAACTTCGACGGGCTATAACTTCTTCGTTATAACTCGGATTTTGGCGTTCTTTATATCCTCGGAATCCTTTTTTCGACCACTACAACTTTATGTAGAGATATCGGGCTTATCTCACACTTTAAATTTGATGCTTATTTTTATTCTTTATTAAATATATATATTTATAATAAAGTAATAAGCATACAAATACACATAATTCACATAGAATTAGAATATTTCATCTTTATTACATCAAAAATAGTTACAATACTTGACCTAGACTATTACATCATCTAAAAATGCTTAGCCCCGAAACCCGGGCGTTACACGGGTCGGGTCAAGTATATACCAAATATGTTATGGACTTAGACACCTTATCCAACACATAATACCCTTTCTTCAGCCTATCTACACTCCCTTTGAGTCCTAGAAACCCTAATACCCGTGAGTTAGAGCTTGGAGAGTGTTTGGAGCTATGAGAAGTGAATTTGGTGGAGGAGACTTGAAGAAACAAGAGGCAACCATCATGGTTTCGTGTGGATCCAGAATCCACTCCAGTTTGGGGCACGTTTGTGAGGTATTAAGCTGTTACTTTTACCCTTTTCTTCTAGAATCATTCATATGTGGAGGCTAAGGTTTTCCTTGTGTAACAGCCCGGAATTTCAGGTATTGCTTTAAAACTATTTTTGGGGCAATTTAGGAGAGGACTCGGCGAGTTGGTGCCTGACTCGCCGAGTAGGACCACAGACTTGGTCGCGGATTCGCGACTGGACTCGACGAGTCCATTAGGGACTCGGCGAGTCGACGCTGTTCAGCAGAAACCCTAGCCGTTTGGTTTTGGATCGTATATAACGCCTCTTAGGCCGTCATTGTTCGTTTTTGCTTTCTGAGAAGAACCCTAGAACGATTGTGTGCATCTGGAGCAAGGATTGAAGACCATTGTTGGGTTTGGAGGAGTTGTATGCAAGGAAGAGGAAGGTTTAGCTGAAGGGACAGCAAGAGAATCACGTTCTGAGAATTGGGGACATAGAAAGTGCATCAATCAGGTAATATCTCGGATTTCGTTCTTCTGTGATTGATGTGAATATGAAGTTAGGGTTTATAGAACCCATTTGATGATTAGATGGATTATTATGTTGTTACCCAAGTGTTTATACCCCAGTAATAGGATGTTTAGAGGTCCAGATAGTCCCATGAGTGTGTATTTCGGGACCATACGTGTTTCAGGAAGCAGTTGATCGACTGCATGGCATGGACTCGCCGAGTCGGATGAGCAGACTCGGCGAGTAGCTTGAAGATTCACTGGGACTCGCCGAGTTGTTCTTCAGACTCGGCGAGTGGAGTCGGGGTGGCCCCGCAATTCTTCCACGAGGACCTCGTCGAGTCAAGAGGGATACTCGACGAGTAGAAAGGAGAACAACAGGGAAAATTGGGGAGGACGTCTAGACTCGCCGAGTCGCCTTTGCACTCGACGAGTCCGGTCAAGTTGACCGTTGACCAGAGTTGACCTGCATGTAATTTCGTAGGGTCAGTTGTCTTGTTTGATAAGATTATTAATAAGGGTATATGGTATTATAGGGAGACTGCAGATCGGCGGACCGAGTGCGAGTGGTTTCAAGAGTTTATAGTTTACATTACCACGAGGTGAGTCTTCTCACTATACTGTACCCGGAAGGGTTTGACTGTGTGACCGGAAGGTCGGATATGTTATGTGTTATATATATGCTATAATTGAAAGGAATAGTTGCTATGCATGCTATGTATGTTTCTATGGGCCGGAAGGCAATGTATTATGTGACAGGAAGGTCAGGTATGATATATGATATATGTGATATATGTGCTAGAGTAAATGTATTATGTGTTATATATGTTTATGGGCTGGAAGGCAATCATGTTATGGGCCGGAAGGCAATTATCTTATGGGCCGGAAGGCAATTATCTTATGGGCCGGAAGGCGATTATCATATGGGCCGGAAGGCATTGTACTGTGGACCGGAAGGTCCGGGCCTGGAAAGGCATATATGTGTAAGTGGTATACTGGGGAACTCACTAAGCATTTATGCTTACAAGTTGTTATGTATGTGTTTCAGGTACTAGCGAGGACCGTGGGAAGGCGCCGGCATGATGGATACACACTGCTGCCATTTGAGATCTTGGGGATTTTACATATTTATTTGATATGAAACATGAAATAATATTATTGGTTGAATGAAACTACTTTATTTTAAATGAAAAATTTATTTGAAAATTTGCGTTGTTACAATTGGTATCAGAGCCTTTGTTTGAGGTATTCGGGTGTACCTTCGGGTGTAACTGAACTCAAACCGAGGATTTGAGGAAAAAATCTTTTAAAAAAAAAATATAAATACATAAACTTTTATAAATGGTAAAGCGGTAAACAAGAAAGAAGCAGTGTGTACGATCAGCCAGCGCCCGAACGGTAAAGATCCCCAGAATACCTTACAATGTTATGTTATGCACTGAATTATGAATTGTTATGCATGCTAGAAGACTAGGTATACATGATAGGACTAGAATGGCCTGTTTTGTGATGCCTTAGTCTAGGGAGGTTGCTTGTATGAGATATTCGGTAGCGTGCAGGTAGATAGTGCATACGAGAAGTAGAGTACTCACTATTCAGGGTTTGGGGAGGAAGATTTGGGATGAATACTGACACGGTGTGGTCGGTGGTATTGGGCCCGTACTACCGAAGACACCGGGTCGGTGGAAGACCCAAGTAAGAATCCCTGGATATCGGATACTGAGTAGGGTTGCGTTATCGAGTACAATTGTACTTGATGGAGTCTCTGATAATTTTATGTTGTGTTTCAGAGACATCATGGTTACGACACGCCACGGAGCGAGTTCGAGCAGTATGAGCGACGAGGAGATTCGTCAGATGATTCAGGAGGAGGTAGTTGCGGCGGTTCGGGCTGAGATCCCGGAGATGTTTGGGTCCATTAAGACCATCCTGATGGAGGAGTTCAAGGAGCGGTACGCCGCACTAACTGAAGCTGTAGTCGCTGCCGCTACCGCAGCTGTGGCCGCTGCTAGGCCGCAAGGGGTTGATTCGTTGCTATTCCGGGAATTCAGCAACACGAAACCCCCTGAGTTCGATGGGACGCAGGATCCGATTGCTGCGATGAGGTGGATCGCCGATATTGAGGGGTGCTTCTACACTTGTTCATGCCCGGAGCACCTGAGGGTACGGTTCGCCTTGAACCAGCTCCGTCTGGGAGCGAAGGATTGGTGGAAGTTCGTGACGGCGAACTTCACTCAGGCGGAGATTTCAGCGGTGACATGGGAGAGGTTTACTGAGATGTTCAGGGACGAGTACGTTCCCCCAGTGGAGAGGGAACGATTGATCCAGGAGTTCTTGACCCTTAAGCAGGGTACTGATTCCGTTGCGGTGGTTACACGGAAGTTTCATGAGAGGGCGATGTTCTGCCCCGAGTTGGTGTCTACAGAGCAGTCACGGATGAGCCGGTACTTGGGCGTGTTGAGGAGGGATATCCGGGAGTTTGTGTCAAACTCCACCTATCGTACTTTCACTGAGCTTCAGGCGAATGCCAGGAAGCGCGAGATCGAGTTGGAGACCCAGGCCAGGGAGGAGGCCGAGTCTCGGCAGGTGGACCGGCGACCGGCTCAGTCTCAGCCGGCAGCCAAGCGGTTCAAGTCCGCTGATTCGAGGACGGGAGGTTCGAAGGGCCGCACTTGCAGAAAGTGCGGCAAGAGTCATGAGGGGGCGTGTAGAGCGGGTGGTTGCTACAAGTGTGGCAAGGAAGGACACATTGCCAGGGATTGTCCTAAGGGGTTTATGGTTTGCTTTCATTGCAACCAGACAGGCCATCGGAAGGCCGAGTGCCCGCAGCTTCGTCAGGGATCTACACCTACTACCAGGACTACCGAGACACGACCGGTGAAGGTCGAGGCTCCGAGGGCTCGCGGGAGAGCCTTTCAGCTGACTGCGGAGGAGGTCCGCGCTGCACCCGATGTTGTGGCAGGTATACTGTAATTCGCGTATTTATTTAAAGTTGAAATGTTATGCTTATGTTAATATATGTGTAGGTACTTTTCTTGTGAACTCTATGCCTGCTCTTGTGTTATTTGATTCGGGTGCGAGTAGATCTTTTGTATCTTTAGCTTTTAGTCAGCATATCAGCATTAGTCGTGAGCCGTTAAGTCGGCCCCTGAGTGTTTCTATAGCGGCCGAGAGGGTGGTTTGTGCTACGGAAGTTCTTCGGGGATGCGTGCTAGAGATTTTTGGGGTTGCATTTCCGATTGACCTAATTCCTATTGCGATGGGAGATGTCTGTGTCATCGTGGGCATGGACTGGCTGAGCCGATTCAGCGCCGTCATCGACTGTGAGCGCCAGCTGGTGACTATATGAGACCCTAGTGGGGGAGTTCTTACGGTGTATGGCGAGGGTACCCGTTCGGGATCAGCTTTTTGTTCGGCCGCTAGGGCGAGACAATGTCTACACAGGGATGTAAGGGTTTTGTGGCGTATGTGATGGATACGCGGGAGGCTTCCGAGAGACCGAGGTCAGTGGAGGAGGTACCAGTGGTGCGCGAGTTTCCAGATGTCTTTCCCGAGGATTTGCCGGGAGTACCTCCTCCGAGGCAAGTGGAGTTTGGTATCGATCTGATTCCGGGGGCTGCGCCTATTGCGAAGGTGCCTTATCGTCTTGCACCTCCAGAGATGCAAGAGTTGTCCTCGCAACTCCAGGAGTTGCTGGGGAAGGGATTTATTCGGCCGGGTAGCTCGCCGTGGGGAGCACCGATTCTGTTCGTCAAGAAGAAGGATGGTTCACACCGGATGTGTATTGATTACCGGGAGTTGAACAAGGTGACGGTCAAGAACCGCTATCCGTTACCGAGGATCGATGATCTATTCGATCAGTTGCAAGGGGCATCTTGGTTTTCCAAGATCGATCTGAGATCAGGGTACCACCAGGTAAGAGTGCGGGATGAGGACGTCCAGAAGACAACATTCAGGACGCGGTATGGGCATTACGAGTTCGTGGTGATGCCTTTCGGGCTCACCAATGCCCCGGCAGTGTTCATGGACCTCATGAACAGGGTATGCAGGCCGATGCTGGATCGGTCTGTGATTGTATTTATCGACGACATCCTAGTATATTCACGAACTAGAGAGCAGCATGAGGGACATTTGAGGGAGGTCCTTGAGGTACTGAGGTCGGAGAAGCTATATGCAAAATTCTCCAAATGTGACTTCTGGTTGCGGGAGGTGGAAGCAGTGATGAGTTGGGAGACACCGAAGTCACCTTCCGAGATCAGGAGTTTCCTTGGGTTGGCGGGGTACTATCGGAGGTTTATTAGGGACTTCTCCAAGATTGTGGTACCGCTCACCAGGTTGACCCGGAAGGGTGTTACATTCTCATGGGGACCCGAGCAGCAGACTTCCTTCGAGACACTTCGTCAGAGACTGTGCGAAGCCCCGGTATTAGCTCTCCCGGAAGGGATGGAGGATTTTATTGTATATTGCGACGCGTCGATTTCGGGACTGGGTGCAGTGTTGATGCAGAGGTGCCATGTGATAGCTTATGCATCGAGGCAGCTAAAGCCTCACGAGGCGAGGTATCCCACGCATGACTTAGAGTTGGGGGCAGTAGTGTTCGCTCTCAAAATTTGGCATCACTACCTGTACGGGGTTCGTTGTACTATATACACGGACCATAAAAGTTTGAAGTATTTGATGGATCAACCCAACCTAAATATGCATCAGAGGAGATGGTTGGACGTGGTTAAGGATTATGACTGTGAGATCCTATACCACCCAGGCAAGGCTAATGTGGTAGCCGATGCATTGAGTCGTAGAGCGGAGAGCACTCCATTGCGAGACGTATGTTTGAGACTGACAGTGATGACCCCGATATTGGATGCTATTCGCGGGGCGCAGGCCGAGGCTGTGAGATCCGAGATGCAGAAGAAAGAGAGAGTCATTGGGTTAATTTCAGAGTTCGTTAAGGATGGACGAGGACTTTTGACGTTTCAGGGTCGGATTTGGGTACCATTCGTGGGCGGTACGCGTACTATTTTGATGGAGGAGGCTCATAGATCGAAATTCTCGATCCATCCCGGTGCTACGAAGATGTATTTGGACTTGAGGAAGGAATATTGGTGGCCTTGTATGAAGAGAGACGTCGCATGGTTCGTTGAGAGGTGTTTGACTTGCCGTAGGGTTAAAGCCGAGCACCAGAGACCGCATGGTAAGTTGCAGCCCTTGGAGATTCCTGAGTGGAAGTGGGAGCAGATTACTATGGATTTCATCACCAAATTGCCAAGAACTGCTAGGGGAGTCGATGCAATTTGGGTGATTGTGGATAGATTGACGAAGAGTGCACACTTCCTTGCCATTAGCGAGAGTTCATCAGCGGAGAAGTTGGCGGAGTTATACGTGAGAGAGATAGTATCTCGGCATGGAGTGCCGATCTCGATTGTTTCAGACCGTGATGTACGCTTCACTTCCAGGTTCTGGAACAAATTCCATGAGGAGCTGGGTACTAAACTGCATTTTAGTCCGCATACCATCCCCAGACAGACGGTCAGAGCGAGCGGACGATTCAGACATTGGAAGACATGCTTAGAGCATGTGTGTTAGACTTCGGGGGTAGCTGGGTTGCGCATTTGCCTTTGGCTGAGTTTTCCTACAACAACAGCCATCATTCGAGCATTGGTATGCCACCTTTTGAGTTGTTGTATAGTAGGAGGTGTCGGACTCCCATTTGCTGGGGAGAGGTGGGACAGAGAGTGATGGGCAGTACAGAGATCGTACTTCAGACGACCGAACAGATTCAGCAGGTTAGGCAGAGGTTATTGACCGCCCAGAGCCGACAGAAGAGTTATGCGGACAGACGCCGGTCCGAGCTAGAATTCCAGGTTGGCGACTTCGTTCTCCTGAAGGTTTCTCCTTGGAAGGGGGTGATCCGGTTCAGAAAGAGGGGCAAGTTGGGGCCCCGGTTCATAGGTCCATTTCGTGTAATTGCAAGGGTAGGTCAGGTAGCTTATCGGTTGGAGTTGCCAGCAGAGTTGGGACAGATTCACAATACCTTTCACGTATCACAGTTGAGGAAGTGTATAGCCGATGAATCGGCGGTGGTTCCGTTAGAGGATATTCAGGTGGACGCGAGCCTGAATTACCCCGAGAGACCAGTAGCTATCAGGGATCGGAAGATCAAGGTTCTGCGGAACAAGGAGGTACCTCTGGTGTTGGTTCAGTGGCAACACCGGAAGGGATCGGAGATGACTTGGGAGCCGGAGCGTGAAATGCAGGAAAAACATCCGGAGTTATTCGCAGAGTGAGACTTCGAGGGCGAAGTCTAGTTCTAGTGGGGGAGAGTTGTAACAGCCCAGAATTTCAGGTATTGCTTTAAAACTATTTTTGGGGCAATTTAGGAGGGGACTCGGCGAGTTGGTGCCTGACTCGCCGAGTAGGACCACAGACTTGGTCGCGGATTCGCGACTAGACTCGACGAGTCCATTAGGGACTCGGCGAGTCGACGCTGTTCAGCAGAAACCCTAGCCGTTTGGTTTTGGATCGTATATAACGCCTCTTAGGCCGTCATTGTTCATTTTTGCTTTCTGAGAAGAACCCTAGAACGATTGTGTGCATCTGGAGCAAGGATTGAAGACCATTGTTGGGTTTGGAGGAGTTGTGTGCAAGGAAGAGGAAGGTTTAGCTGAAGGGACAGCAAGAGAATCACGTTCTGAGAATTGGGGACACAGAAAGTGCATCAATCAGGTAATATCTCGGATTTCGTTCTTCTGTGATTGATGTGAATATGAAGTTAGGGTTTATAGAACCCATTTGATGATTAGATGGATTATTATGTTGTTACCCAAGTGTTTATACCCCAGTAATAGGATGTTTAGAGGTCCAGATAGTCCCATGAGTGTGTATTTCGGGACCATACGTGTTTCAGGAAGCAGTTGATCGACTGCATGGCATGGACTCGCCGAGTCGGATGAGCAGACTCGGCGAGTAGCTTGAAGATTCACTGGGACTCGCCGAGTTGTTCTTCAGACTCGGCGAGTGGAGTCGGGGTGGCCCCGCGATTCTTCCACGAGGACCTCGTCGAGTCAAGAGGGATACTCGACGAGTAGAAAGGAGAACAACAGGGAAAATTGGGGAGGACGTCTAGACTCGTCGAGTCGCCTTTGCACTCGACGAGTCCGGTCAAGTTGACCGTTGACCAGAGTTGACCTGCATGTAATTTCGTAGGGTCAGTTGTCTTGTTTGATAAGATTATTAATAAGGGTATATGGTATTATAAGGAGACTGCAGATCGGCGGACCGAGTGCGAGTGGTTTCAAGAGTTTATAGTTTACATTACCACGAGGTGAGTCTTCTCACTATACTGTACCCGGAAGGGTTTGACTGTGTGACCGGAAGGTCGGATATGTTATGTGTTATATATATGCTATAATTGAAAGGAATAGTTGCTATGCATGCTATGTATGTTTCTATGGGCCGGAAGGCAATGTATTGTGTGACAGGAAGGTCAGGTATGATATATGATATATGTGATATATGTGCTAGAGTAAATGTATTATGTGTTATATATGTTTATGGGCTGGAAGGCAATCATGTTATGGGCCGGAAGGCAATTATCTTATGGGCCGGAAGGCGATTATCATATGGGCCGGAAGGCATTGTACTGTGGACCGGAAGGTCCGGGCCTGGAAAGGCGTATATGTGTAAGTGGTATACTGGGGAACTCACTAAGCATTTATGCTTACAAGTTGTTATGTATGTGTTTCAGGTACTAGCGAGGACCGTGGGAAGGCGCCGGCATGATGCATACACACTGTTGCCATTTGAGATCTTGGGGATTTTACATATGTATTTGATATGAAACATGAAATAATATTATTGGTTGAATGAAACTACTTTATTTTAAATGAAAAATTTATTTGAAAATTTGCGTTGTTACACCTTGGTTAAGGGAATTGTTATAGAAGCTAGATCTGAAGCTGGAACTTCATATCTGAACCTCTTTTGAGTCCTATGTTCATAAATTTTCAGTCCTTAGATGATTAGTGAAGCCCCTTTTGTCTAAAACCCAAGCCCTAGTGTGTTTTGAGTTTATATCTCCTTGATATCACGTAAAGTTTGCAACTTTACGTGAGGAATAGCTTGTGGAAGGGTAGATCTATGGATTGGAGCTCCAGAATGGCTTAAAAAGCCACTGCATGGGTTAAGAACTAGAGGTACTCAGCGAGTCACATGGGTGTACTCGGCGAGTTAGATGAAGATAGGCAGGGACTCGACGAGTTGGAAGAACAACTTGGCGAGTCTGTTGAAGAATGCCTTGGACTCGGCGAGTCTGGTCGCGAAGTCCTAACCTTTTTGCTTGAGTTGTGAATCAGTGAGTCGAGGGACAACTCGGTGAGTTGAGCAGGAAGTAACTCGGAGTTTGTAGTACTCGACGAGTCTTGGGGTGACTCGGCGAGTTGGGTCACGATATAGGAGTTTTTAGAGCCTAAGGACTCGACGAGTCAGCGGGCTGACTTGGCGAGTAGAGCCAGTCAGGAAGTTTGACTTTGACTTTGACCAAGAGCTGACCAGTTGAATTCCACGGGTAATTTGGTAATTATTGGTATTTATTGTATTTAGTCTTTTGGTATTATCAGTGGTGGGGTTTGTGTCGGAGGTTGGAGCAGCGTGATCCTATTTTTTCAGCCAGTAGTTGCGAGGTGAGTTATCTGTTACATGTCAGCAGTTGATAGATTACCTGTATGTGCATTTATCTGTTACATGTCGACATGTTATGTGGGATGGGTTGAGGTTGTAGTGCTCCGTGCGGTAGCAAGAAACCCTAGAGTATTCCAGATATGTGCTGAGGGCCCGAAAGGCATTCCAGACTCATACTGAGGACTCCGGAGTATTCCAGATATGAGCTGAGGGCTCGGAAGGCATTCCAGACTCATACTGAGGACTCGGGAGTATTCCAGATATGAGCTGAGGGCCCGGTAGGCATTCCAGGCTCATACTAAGGACTCAGGAGCATTCCAGATACGAGCTGAGGGCCCGATAGGCATTCTAGACTTGTAGTGAGAGCCCATGGGGTAGTTCAGATTGTAAAGCTGTTGACCTAGTGCATGTTGTTTTGTTTTTGTTATGTTATGATATGTTATGTGTATGGTATATGTGGTTGGTATTTTGGGGGTATCTCACTAAGTTTTCGGGCTTACAGTTGTGGTTTAATGTTTTCAGGTACTTCAGGAGACCGTGGCAAGACGAAGGCGTGATCGTACCTCTCCTCATGTTTTTGTTTTATGATATTGTTCTGGGAATACTCTGATAATAAATGTTTTGAAAACCTTTTTGTAATAACTTAATGAAATTGGGTTGTTTTTGAAAAGTTTAAATCGGCTTGAATTTTTAGAGTGTTACACATGGCAAATTGTATGCAAGACTAGAGTCTAAACTCTGACAGCTAATTAGTTAACTAGTGTAGATTGTTTGCTAGTTGTCTTTGTGATGCTTGCATGGAAGACCCGGAGGTGGCTCCTGGCACTTTTCAGTAAGACCCAAGGTTTTGGCCCCCGGCCTGGCAAGGAAGACCACAAGGCGGCTTGTGGCATAATGACAAGACTATGGTTGGCACATAGTACTTTTATTGATTGATTAGTTATGTATGATATATATGGATCGTTTGATATGTTTGGTATGTTGTATTTGGGAACTCACTAAGCTTTGTGTTTACAATTTGTGGTTTACAATTTCAGGAGCTTCCGATTCGAAAGGGAAGGGCCCAACTTGATCACAACACATACACCCGTGTATTCCACAATATGTGATCTTGGTAAATGAACTCTAATAATTGTTTTATTTTGAAATGATGTTAAATGTTTGGATATAGTTACATTAGTGTTTCAATTATAATAAAAACGAAATTTTTACCCTTGATTTTCATAAAGTTACATGGCACATCCGGATGTTGTCGATTATCTTGTCTACCTAGAAGGGACAAGTGGTGCTATGGATGGTGATGGAAGAATAATATATAATAGTTTTGTTTCATGTCATTTTTTATGGTTTTATGTCATAGTCGTGTCATGAGAAATGATGTCATCACAATCTTCTCAAAGAAATAAAATATGGCTTTATTTCTCTAAGTCGAATGTTTCTTATTACTTTTTATTTATTTATTGAAGTGAAATATGGATATTCATAAGAAAAACGAGGAAGATATATGTCTTGTAGATAGTGCAACAACACATAATACTTTTAATAATGGAAAGTATTTTGTTTACTTGTCAATTGGAGAAGCAAATGTTAAAACAATAATGGGTAGTGCAAAAAGTGATTGAATGTTCGGAAGAGCGATTATAATATTACCACAAGGGAAAACAATTACAATTGGTGATACATTATTTTCATCTAAATCACCAAGAAATTTATTAAGTTATATGGATATTTGGTTTAACATATATCATGATAAAGAGTATCTCAGTATTACAAAAATGATATCGGGTACGAATTTTTTTTGGGAAAAATTATACGTATTGTCCTTCGGATTGTATTATACAAATATTAGAATGATTGAATCTATGTTATTGAATATAAAAGGTTTGATAACACCTTTAAATTTTGGCATAACCAGTTGGGCCATCCCGGATCAATTATGATGTGTAGAATAATTGAAACCTTAAGTGGTCATTCCTTGAAAAAACTAGAAGATTTTTCAAGCTAATGGATTGTCTTGTGTTGCATGCTATTAAAAAAATTAATTTGTCATCCATCATTAAACAAAGTTGGGTATGAAAGTCATAGTTTCTTAGAAAGAATTCAAGGGGATATATGTGGACAAATTCATCCACAATATTAACCATTTAGATATTTTATTGTTTTAATTGACGCGACAATTAGATGGTCATACGTTTGCTTGTTATCTAGTTGTAATGTCGTTTTAACAAGATTACTTGCACAAATAATCCACTTAAAGACACATTTTTCTGTTTTCCCAATTAAGAAAATTCGACTTGACAATGCTGGAGAATTTACATCACAAGCTTTTGATAAGTATTGCTTGTCTATTGGGATAACAATTGAATGTCCTGTTGCATATGTTCATACACAAAAATGGTTTAGCTGAGTTGTTAATCAAACCCATTCAATTAATTACAAGACCATCACTAATGCATTTAAACTTCCTACATTGATATGAGGACATGCAATTTTACATGCAACATTAGTTATACACATCAGGCCAACTAGTTATCATAAGTCGTCCCTTATTTAACTGGTTTGCGGTTAGGAACAAAATATTTCTCATCTAAGGATGTTCGGATGTGTAATTTATGTACCATTTTCTCCACCTCACCGCACAAAAATGGGTCCTCAAAGAAGAATGAGAGTTTATGTTAGATATGAATCTTCATCTATAGTAAAATATTTAGAACCATCAACTGGAGATTTACTTACAGCTATATGTAACGATTGTCATTTTGATTAATCGGTTTTTCCAACATCAAAGGGAGAAATCAAGAAGTTGGAAAATAAAATATCTTGGAAGGAATTATCACTTTCAGTTTTAGATCATCCTTCAATTCAATGTGAACTTGAAGTGAAAAAGATAATTCATTTACAAAATATAGCAAATTAATTGCCATATTCATTTACTGAGTCTAAGAGAGTAATAAAATCTCATGTACCAACTGTAAATTCTCCACTTAGAATTGATATCCCAAAAGGAAAAAGTACAACTATGAATGAATCTAATGCATGCTTGAAGCATGGAAGACTAGCGAGTTCCAAAGATAAAAATCATTGAAAACGATATGGAGAAAGTATAATTGATGGTCCAAAAGAGAAAACTAATGAAGCTCTAGAAGAGCCCAATGACATAACAAAAGAAACTGAGGTACCTAAAAATTATGAAAATGAAGAGATCTCAATAAATTATGTCACGACATGAATAAGATGGAACCAAAATAAGACAGACGTCGACGATAATTTTTCATATCATGTTGCGTGCGAGATTATGGAAGAAAATGAGGATCTTTAACCTAAATCTATAGAGGAATGTAAAAAATAGAAAAGATTGGCCAAAACGGAAAGATGAAATCGTTAAAGAGCTTAATTCTCTTACTTAATGAAAAGTTTTTGGACCTGTAGTTCGTACACAAACAGAGTAAAACCAGTGGGACACAAATGAGTATATGTGCTTGAAAAACGCTAAAAATGAAGTTGTGAGATATAAAGTAAGAGTCGTTACAAAAGGTTTTACTCAAAGGCCTAAAATTGATTATGAAGAAACATACACTCCTTTGGTTAATGCATTTACATTTTGTTATCTAATAAGTCTAGCAACACATGTAAAACCGGAGACGCGTTTAATGGATGTGGTTACCGCCTATTTATATGGTTCACATGAGAATGCTATTTATATAAAAATCCCATAAGGGTTTAAGGTGCCATAAGCACAAATTTCTAATTTTCTAGAAGTATATCCGGTAAAATTAAATATATCTCTATATGGATTGAAATAATTGTGCCATATGTGGTTCAAGTGTTTAAGTAAATTTTTGTTGAAAGAGGGCTACAAAAAGGACCCAATAAGTCCATGTGTATTCATAAAAAGATATGGATTAGAATTTTTCATAATTGATGTTTATATAGATAATTTGAACATAATTGGAACTCCTAGAGAATCGGAAAAGGCTACTTCTTGTTTGAAAGAAAAAATTTGAAATGAAAGATCTTAGTATGTCGAAATTATGTTTGGGTCTTCAAATTGAGCACACCAAAATAGAGTTTTTTTAAACATTAATCTCGTTATCTAGAAAAGGTGCTTAAAGGATTTTATATGAATAACTCACATCCATGAGTAACCCGATGGTGGTAAGGAACTTAGATGCCAAAAATGACAAATTTTGGCTTTGCAAAAAAACATGAAAAACTTCTTGGTCCTAAAGTAATATCTTAGTGCTATTGGTGAATTAATATATCTTCCTATTAATACCAGACTCGATATATATATATATATATATATATATATATATATATATATATATATATATATATATATTGTAAACTTATTAGCAAGATATAGTTCTTTTCGAACAAGAAGAATTGCAACATTTGAACTTCGACTACTATGAAAATCACCAAACTTGACTCTGATACAACTCATAGTTCTTCACTCAAACCTCCAAGGGTACACATAATCTGAACCCTAGTTATACCACCGATAAGACTATCATTAAGGGTCGATGCACCAGCTGTACCTTTGACTATTACTGTTTGAAAACCCCCAAAAGACTTGCAGGTGCAGATAAGGAATGGAGTGGAAACAGATCGACAACTAAACTCGCTGATCCCACACATAATGAAGAAGTCCCACACGAAAGTACTCTTACCAAACTATGAAACCAATCAACAGATTAACAGTTTCCCATCTCAACTAAAGATATCCTACCCATACCATGAACTAACCATGTTCTCTATATCTGATGTATAACTTGAATAGCTCAATGCTTCTCTATCAAGATCCTTGGTGCTTCCGAAAGGAAATACTATCCAAGTCGAGTTCCTTTCCCATTAGCTTCATGATGAGATAACAACATATGTGTTCTTAAAGACATAAGCTTGACAACAACTTGCTCTACACTCACCATCTGAAAAATCCTTAAATTCTCCATGACCATGGAGGACTCCGATAGATCCTTGACAAATGCAATGAAAACTTCTTAAACCCAAGCACTTTGATGGTAGCCTACTTTTCTTATCTTATGCTACAAATAACCCAGACCAAAATCTAGCATACCTGAACCACATATTCCTCTGATCCATTGTGCAGAAACCATAAAAATTGTATCGGACGATGATCCTCCAAGTAGAATATGCAGTCCTCCCTTACTTAGGGTTCAAACCATCATATATTGTCATTTATAACATCAAAACCTTAGATATGCTCAACCAGAAACATACCAACCTTGACCTTCAGTATGCATAACAAAATACATGTTGATCCTTCAAATAACAAACAGTCAACCATAAGGAAACTCTAAATTTCAGATGGAGACCTCAGGAGTTTCCCCTAGCATTGTCGCCTCAAACTTATTGAAATCGATCAAAATACCATTGATACACGAGGTACCTTGCTAACTAGACTTTTCACAATCAAAACATGCATTTGAAGGAATGACATACAACCTCAAACTACGGAAACTTCCAGAATCCTTTACTAATGCTCTAGAAATAGCTCTGGAAAAACCAAACATTAAAATAAAACTCTTATTTCCAAATCAGGAACATCTCGATGCCTCCTAAGATACACCAGGTCTTCTCAAATCCGTGCCACCTATCTGACTTGTGACATGACCTTAACCTAGGCCACCGAACCAAAAGAACAGACGGGCCTCGAATATTCCATTGATGTAAGATAGAAAGGATTCACCATGAACCAAATGATACCCCCTCCCTTAAGGAAAAAACTGATGCGAATAACATCATCCCTTTCTTCTATCTATCGGCTGATACACATCTGATCCTTTATACCTCAAGCATAATAGGTTGAAAGAGCTTAACCCCGTCATAAAGAACAACATCACAAGCCATCGTCCGACTACCCATCCTTAGGCGGTAATCATCAGGTTAATCATCACATTTGATTCCTACATGAGTCCCGCAACTCAACTGGCACTACACTGGATAAGGTCCTTGACACCTTAAGATCAACTAGCTCATGTAGATCTATACTCTTCAGGTGCAAACAACTATGGCCACTTAGGCCCGAACTAGTACCATTTTCACACTTATCCAACACAACCATAACCACAAGACCAACAGCATGAGGATGAGCAAGAACTAATCCTAGTGCTATACCATATTGTATATCAACAACCAATTTCCTAGCAGCTTTGTGACTTTTCCTGATCCTCGTACGGATCATGTGCTTCCAGTAATACGGGCCCATACTACTTTCCACACTTATCTTTATTTGTTTCAAGAATTATACCAAGGTTCTAGATCATTACACTAGACCACAACCAGGTGCACTAGTACGCACCTATATGCTCAAAAGAGCCATAAGCTAAACTTCCTAAGCTTTCACCCTATGATACTTCTCACACACACACACACACACACACACACATATATATATATATATATATATATATATATATATATATATATATATATATATATGCACTAGCATACCATAATACCTTTCATAGGCCACTAGGAACTCCACCATACCTTACTACCTCGCTGGAAATACAATTCTATCAATATCAACCAACCATCATACAATTACTAACCACATGCAACTAGAGATAGGCAGGTCTTCGACCGAAAGAGCCAGCACTACAACGGTTGGACTCAAAAAATAGTTGTGTAATAGGCCAGACCATACAATCTGAGACCATTTAATCCTAGGGGCATGAAATCTGTAACACCGTGAAATTTCAAAACAAAATTTTCCTTTTAATTTAGTAAAAATAAACCAATCACAATTCTCAAAAACATGTATCAATTGTTTTTACATAACATAAGTAAAAATCAAAAACCCCAGAATCTCAAACGTCTCCACCATAAGTGTGTATTGATCATGCCGGCGCCTTCCCGCGATTATCACTGGTACCTGAAACACATAACACGAAAACGGTAAGCAATAATGCTTAGTGAGTTCCCCAAAATACCACGTACAACACATACGTCTTTCCAGGCCATATGTAGCACCTGGTTTTCGGTATGTGAATTTTATTTGAGTATTTCCTTATTTTAGCCTTGGACTCGGCGAGTCATAAGGTCCGACTCGCCGAGTAGGGACGAGACTTAGGACACGTTTAAGTTGGCGACTCGGCGAGTCCATATCCCGGACTCGGCGAGTCACCACTGCTGGATGAAACCCTAAATTTCAAGGGTTTGCACCCTATTTAAACCCTCATTCCGCCCCAAACTCGTCCCCATTCACCCCCAGAACTCCCAACATTGTTTATTCCCTTATTTCCTTGAGAGATTGAAGTGTTTTGGAGTGTTCTTGAAGATTTTGAGGAGAAAGAAGAGTAGATCAAGAAGAGGAGAAGGAGACCAGGCATCTTTGTGTCATCTCAACGTTTTCCTTGAGGTATAGCTCGTTTCCCCTCTGTTTTCAAGCTTGTAATCTCTTTTAGCTTCATAGGAGTCCTCCTTGGGCTCTTCCCCAAGCTTGTTTGTGCTTTGTGGGTTGTAATAAGTGGTTAGCCTTTAGATCTAGGCATGATTTAGTCCCTGGATCTTGGATCTAATGCCTTTATGGGGTCATATTGCATGAAAGGCCTAGATCTACCTCTTTTGGTGCACTTTGAGCCTTAAAATCCATATTGGTGAATATCTACACGTAAAGTTGGAAACTTTACGTGTGATTTGTGTCCTAGAAGCCCAGATCTGTGAATGGCATGGACTGGAATCGAGCAAATCGGTGTATTTGATGGATGCATGGCTGCGACTCGGCGAGTCGTATATGTGACTCGACGAGTCTGGTCGCGAGTCACTGAATTGGTCCCTTCATGATGTGTCAACTTGAGCCGTGAGTCACAGGGGGTGACTCGGTGAGTTGGGAGCTGAACTCACCCATGTTAGGACTCGGCGAGTCAATGCCCTGACTCGGCGAGTCCAAGGCAATCTTCATAGATCAAGAACAGACTTGGCGAGTTGTTCATACAACTCGGCGAGTCTTAGCATATGTGTTCTTCGGATGAAGATGAACTCGACGAGTTGTTTATACAACTCGGCGAGTAGGATGAAGGAGTTGAATGTCAGTTTAGAAGATGAAATCGTCGAGTCATAGCCCAACTCGACGAGTAGAATCAGGGACCCAGGACAATAGTCTGGACAGGGACTCGGCGAGTGGAGATCCACTCGGCGAGTCGGGTCAACTAAAAGTTGACTCCGAATTGACATAGGGCTAGACCAGGGGTAAAATGGTCTTTTTAGCTAAAGGACAGTTAGCAGTGTATGATTAAGTATATTGTGGGAATTACAGCCGGGGAGTTTCCGAAGCAGCAGCAGCAGTAGTAGGTGATCAATTCCCACACAGACCAGCAACTATTTCGAGGTGAGTTTCCTTCCAGTAGTAACGGGTCTAAGGCACCAAGGTCGGCTCGTATAGACGAGACGTTAGTATTAGAGTGTGGGCTGAGCCCGTATCTCTTAGTTGAGTTGATTATGACATATGCCAGTATGATAGAATTGTTTACACTTGTTGTCTGTGCGATACTTGTATGATATGAGTTGGCGGTTGAGTGTGGGCGAGGCCCGTATCTCTCCGAGAATGGAGTGTGGGCTAGACCCGTATCTCCCAGATAGCGAAGTGTGGGCGGGGCCCGTATCTTCACGAGTGTGGGCGGGGCCCGTATCTTCACGAGTGTGGGCGTGGCCCGTATCTCCTATTTGCATGTTGTTTGTTAAATGCTTGCATGGTATGGGGTATTATGGGGGGAGCTCACTAAGCTTTGTGCTTACGGTTTCAGTTTTGGTTTCAGGTACCTCCTTAGCTAAGATAAAGGAGCCGGTGCGGTAGCAGCATGTCACATACACACTCTTCGGTTTCCGCATTTACGAGCTTTTTGGGATTGATACTCTGATATTCTGATTAGTTGTATGTTTTGGTTTTCAGACATGGTTCAGTTTATATTATGGATGATCGAATGATGTTTTAGTTATTAATATTTTCTAAAGTAACGTTTTTAAACAAAAAAATTTTGGTGTGAAAATTGGGTCGTTACAAATTGGTATCAGAGCCTTGGTTTGAGGGATTCGGACACGCCTTCGGGAGTGTCTAAACTCAAATCGAGGGATGGAAAGATTTTCTAAAAGAAAATGTTCTCTGAAATTTAAAAAAAAAAGGGTCATGAGAAAGAGCGAAGTGTGTGACGTGCGCGACCGGCCGAGCTCAAGTAAGTATTCCCCATAGTACCCATACAAGTTTATGTTATGTTTATCATTTTTCGTAGAACCGCATGCTAGAATAGGACTAAGGATCTAGGAGTGATGCCTTATGTGCCTACTATTTGTGTTTCAGTTGTATGAGAAATTGCATGCTAGTTACGGAGTAGACAGTAAGTAGGATAGTCTGAATAGGTTATGCCTGGTAGTATGAGCTTCGCACTATATGCTAGCTCAGTTCCTGAAAGTGGATAGAGTTAGTTGAGACTGTTACCCTTGTCTGAATGCTGCTTGCTTCGTGCTTCGTGGGACTCTGAATAATGGGAGTTAGCCATTAGTCGAATGCGTCACATCACATGTAACCAGGATTGGATAATCTTAGAGTGCCGAATTTGATCCTACTGCGTAGCTCTTGTTTGAGTCCAACCGTTGTAGGGACGAGTCCGGTACTCGAAGGATTATCTGAGCCTCGTCACGTGTGATGGCATTCGAGTAGTAGCCAATTGGCATTATAATGAGGCCTGCAGCAGCTGAGGACTGGTTAGAGTAGAATTAGAGATCTCCCTAGGGCAAGCCTAGGATGAGTATAGCTCTGATCAGCAGTAGTGGAGGGGATTTGGTGGAGTCGAGGAATTCCTTGGAGAAGGTACGGATAGATGTGGAAGGTAGTACGGGCCCGTACTACTGAAAGCAGAGGATCCGTACCCGAACCAAGGAAGGCCAAGATGAGACCAGGGAACCTGTAAGTAGTTGAGATCCCTCAGAAAGTAGCAGTATCACTAATGATTATTGTGATGTATTGCAGAATGGTGGTACTTCGACCGAGACCGACAGATGGCGGTTCAGGAGAGGGGTCAGGTTCGGGATCAGGCTCCGAGCCGATTGATGAGAGGCTACATGAGTTCATCACGTCGGAGATCACCAGGGGCATCCTTGAGTTGACCCCCATTCTCTTTGGGTCGATCAAGGAAGGGATTATGGAGTTGATGGAGGATCGCATACGGGCATTCAGGAGCGATTTAGCCTCTAGCCAGTTAGGATCTCGCACACTGTCCTTCAAGGACTTCAGGGGCAGTGGTGCGCCGGATTTCCATGGGGTGAAGGACCCCATTGTCGCCAGGCGATGGATTACAGATATCGAGTCTGCCCAGTTGACTAGCTTCTGCCCCGAGGGGTCGAAGGTGAGATACGCAACAGGGTGTTTACGAGACCGAGCCCGGGATTGGTGGGAGTCAGTGGGTGACTCGTTGGGAGCCTCAGCTATCGAGGCAATGACCTGGTCGGACTTTGTGACCAGGTTTAGGGCAGAGTTTGCACCGGCGGTCGAGCTTCAGTAGCTGGCCAGGGAGTTTCTAGACATGAGGCAGACGACGGAGACTGTGGCGGAGATCACCGCCAAGTTCCGGGAGAGGGCTTTATTGGTGCCCCAGTATGCCGGTGACGAGGACATGAGGAGGAATCGTTACCATGATATGCTACGAGCTGACATCCGGGAGCATGTTAGCTTTTCGGCTTGCCCTACCCTGGACTCTATGATTGCCAGGGCTAGGGAGAGGGAGATAGATTTGGAGCACATCCGGAAACGGAAACTAGAGGACGGTCAGGCAGGAGGGGCTTCGGGGAAGAAGCCCAAGGGATCAGACGGTAGGCCGAAAGGTCATTCAGGATCGAGCCGCTGCGGGAAATGCGGCAGGACGCACGTGGGGATATGTAGGATGGGATCAGGAGGCTGCTACAAGTGCGGCAAGACAGGGCACTTTAGCAGGGATTGTACTGCTCCAGTTTCAGCTATTCAGACATCCGAGTTGCTATGTTTTCACTGCAACCAGAGGGGCCACAAGAAGGCCAATTGCCCCCAGTTAACAGTTGTAGCGCCAGTGAAGGCGCCAGCTCCAGCGACCCTACGGATCACGGATGGTCGGCAGGGCAAGGCAGAGGCTCCAGTGGTGAGGAGTCGGGCATTTCAGTTGACTGCCGAGGAGGCACGCGCCGCACCCGATGTGGTGACGAGTATGATTCTTCCCCTTTATTATATTTTATGATGATGTTATGTTATTGATATGTGCTCTATATGTATATGTATGCCTTAGGATCGTTCCATGTGAACGGCCTCCCAGTTCAAGTGTTATTTGATTCAGGAGCATCCCGATCATTCGTTTCCCTTACACTTAGCAAGAAGTTTCATGAGCCATCGGGCAAGTTAGATTGCCCTTTGGAAGTGGAGATCGCTGACGATCGATTGGTGTGAGCATCGATGATATTCCGAGATTGTGTGCTGCGTTTGTTCGAGGAGCGCTATTTGGTAGATTTGGTTCCCATTTCGTTGCGTGGGAACAAGGTGATTATAGGCATGGATTGGCTGAGCCCCAATGGGGCGGTGATAGATTGCGCGCAGCAGCTAGTACGGGTCAGGACCCCAAGCGGGGGAGAGCTAGTGATTCATGGAGAGAGGCCTCAGCGTGGACCCACTGTATGTTCAGCTGCGAGGGCTAGGCGCTACCTCCAGCAGGGATGCGCAGGATATGTCGCATATGTGATGGATACCCGGGAGGCGGGTAAGGCGACAGTGAGCGAGGTTCCGGTGGTTCGAGACTTTGCAGATGTTTTCCCGGAGGAGCTTCCTAGGATACCTCCGGAGCGACAGGTGGAGTTCAGGATTGACCTTGTCCCTGGCGCGGCTCCGATAGCCAAGGCACCGTATCGGTTGACCCCTCCCGAGATGCAGGAGTTGTCTACGCAGCTACAGGAGCTGCTAGACAAGGGATTTATTCGTCCAAGCAGTTCACCCTGGGGAGCCCCGATTCTGTTTGTAAGGAAGAAGGACGGGTCGCATCGGATGTGTATAGATTATCAGGAGCTGAACAAGGTAACGGTGAAGAACCGTTACCTGCTTCCGAGGATTGATGACCTATTTGACCAGCTTCAGGGGGCATCTTGGTTCTCCAAGATTGATTTGCGTTCTGGTTATCATCAGATGAGGGTCAGGGAGGAGGATATGCAGAAGACCGCGTTTCAGACGCGCTATGGTCATTACGAGTTCGTGGTGATGCCGTTTGGGCTCACCAATGCTCCTGCCGCGTTCATGGACCTCACGAACCGCGTATGCAGACCGATGCTGGATCGGTCTGTGATAGTCTTTATCGATGATATCTTGGTCTATTCCAAGACTCGGGAGGAACACGAGTAGCATCTGAGGGAGGTATTGGAGACCCTGATGAGGGAGAGCTTGTATGCCAAGTTCTCCAAGTGTGAGTTTTGGTTGCGTGAGGTGCAATTTCTTGGACACCTCGTCAACCAGAACGGGATTCTGGTTGATCCGGCCAAGGTCGAGGCCGTGATGAGATGGGAGGTCCCGAAGTCTCCATCTGAGATTCGGAGCTTCCTGGGAATGGCAGGCTACTATCGGAGATTTATCCAAGATTTCTCCAAGATAGTCGTACCCCTGACACGACTAACGAAGAAAGTCGTGGTCTTTCGGTGGGGACCCGAGCAGCAGGCTGCGTTTGAGATGCTGAGACAGAAATTGTGTGAGGCGCCGATCCTAGTCCTGCCTGAGGGCCTAGAGGATTTTGTGGTTTATTGTGATGCGTCCATTTCAGGGTTGGGCGCAGTTCTGATGCAGAGGGGGCATGTCATTGCCTACGCTTCAAGGCAGCTCAAGCCTCACGAGGCGAACTACCCGACACACGATTTGGAGTTGGGGGCGGTGGTCTTTGCCCTCAAGATTTGGCGACATTACCTCTATGGGGTTCGGTGTACCCTCTACACAGACCACAAGAGTTTGAGGTACCTCATGGACCAGCCGAATCTGAACATGAGGCAACGTCGGTGGTTGGACGTGGTGAAGGATTATGATTGCGAGATCCTTTACCACCCGGGGAAGGCCAATGTGGTGGCCGATGCGCTTAGCCGCAAGACGGTGCCGATCAGGGACGTTTGCTAGAGGATGACCGTGGTGACTCCCCTTTTGGAGCAGATTCGGGAGGCTCAACAGGAGGCTATCAAGGAGGAGCATCAGAAGAGCGAGCGTGTGGTGGGTCAGGTTTCCTCCTTTAATTATGATGGCCGAGGACTTTTGACACTACACCGTAGGGTGCGGGTGCCGTATCACGGAGGCGTGCGTCAGATTTTGATGGAGGAGGCGCACAAGTCCCGATTCTCTATTCATCCCGGGGCGATGAAGATGTATAGGGATCTTCGTCCGGATTACTGGTGGCCCTGCATGAAGCGGTATGTGGCATGGTACGTCGAGCGGTGTTTGACCTGCAGGAAGGTCAAGGCCGAACATCAGAGACCGCATGGCAAGATGCAGCCGTTGGACATTCCACTGTGGAAATGGGAAGATATCACGATGGATTTTATCACGAAGCTTCCCAGGACCGCACGTGGAGTGGATTCGATTTGGGTCATCGTGGATAGATTGACCAAGAGTGCTCACTTTATTCCAATTCAGGAGAGCATATCGGCCGAAAAATTGGCCGACATCTATATCAGGGAGATTGTGGCACGGCATGGGGTGCCAGTATCGGTGATCTCGGACAGGGATGTGCGTTTTACTTCCAGATTTTGGAAGAAATTCCATGACGAGTTGGGCACTCGTCTGCATTTTAGCACCGCCTTTCACCGGCAGACAGATGGTCAGAGTGAGCGGACCATCCAGACTTTGGAGGACATGTTGCGGTCATGTGTGTTGGATTTTGGTGGTAGCTGGGATACCTATCTTCCCTTGGCTGAGTTCTCCTACAACAACAGCTATCACGCGAGTATTGACCGACCACCGTTCGAGATGTTGTACGGGCGGAGGTGCAGAACCCCGATATGTTGGGGTGAAGTTGGCCAGAGAGTCATGGGAAGCACCGAGGTGGTGCTAGAGACGACCGAGAGGATCCAGCAGGTTCGGAGCAGACTTCAGACTGCTCAGAGTCGGCAGAAAAGTTAAGTCGATAAGCGTCGATCCGACTTGGAGTTCCAAGTCGGGGATATGGTTCTCCTGAAAGTGTCGCCTTGGAAAGGCGTCATTCGATTCAGGAAGCAGGGCAAGTTGGGCCCAAGATTCATCGGGCCGTTCAGGGTTGTAGCCCGGGTGGGCAAGGTGGCGTATAAGCTGGATCTGCCAGCCGAGCTCAGTCAGATCCACAGCACTTTCCATGTTTCGCAGCTGCGGAAGTGCCTGGTGGACGATTCAGCGGTAGTACAGTTGGAGGATATTCAGGTTGATGACAGCTTGAATTACATTGAGCGCCCAGTCGCAATACTCGACAGGAAGTCAAAGGCTTTGAGAAACAAGAGGGTAGAACTAGTGAAGGTGCAATGGAAGCACCGCAAGGGTTCGGAATGGACTTGGGAGCCGATGGACGAGATGATGGAGCATTACCCCGAGCTGTTTCAGGATCGAGCAGCAGACTTCGAGGACGAAGTCTAAAATAAGTGGGGGAGATTTGTAGCACCTGGTTTCCGGTATGTGAATTTTATTTGAGTATTTCCCTATTTTAGCCTTGGACTCGGCGAGTCATAAGGTCCGACTCGCCGAGTAGGGACGAGACTCAGGACACGTTTAAGTTGGCGACTCGGCAAGTCCATACCCCGGACTCGGCGAGTCACCGCTGCTGGATGAAACCCTAAATTTCAAGGGTTTGCACCCTATTTAAACCCTCATTCCGCCCCAAACTCGTCCCCATTCACCCCCAGAACTCCCAACATCGTTTATTCCCTTATTTCCTTGAGAGATTGAAGTGTTTTGGAGTGTTCTTGAAGATTTTGAGGAGAAAGAAGAGTAGATCAAGAAGAGGAGAAGGAGACCAGGCATCTTTGTGTCATCTCAACGTTTTCCTTGAGGTATAGCTCGTTTCCCCTCTGTTTTCAAGCTTGTAATCTCTTTTAGCTTCATAGGAGTCCTCCTTGGGCTCTTCCCCAAGCTTGTTTGTGCTTTGTGGGTTGTAATAAGTGGTTAGCCTTTAGATCTAGGCATGATTTAGTCCCTGGAGCTTGGATCTAATGCCTTTATGGGGTCATATTGCATGAAAGGCCTAGATCTACCTCTTTTGGTGCACTTTGAGCCTTAAAATCCATATTGGTGAATATCTACACGTAAAGTTGGAAACTTTACGTGTGATTTGTGTCCTAGAAGCCCAGATCTGTGAATGGCATGGACTGGAATCGAGCAAATCGGTGTATTTGATGGATGCATGGCTGCGACTCGGCGAGTCGTATATGTGACTCGACGAGTCTGGTCGCGAGTCACTGAATTGGACCCTTCATGATGTGTCGAGTTGAGCCGTGAGTCACAGGGGGTGACTCGGTGAGTTGGGAGCTGAACTCACCCATGTTAGGACTCGGCGAGTCAATGCCCTGACTCGGCGAGTCCAAGGCAATCTTCATAGATCAAGAACAGACTCGGTGAGTTGTTCATACAACTCGGCGAGTCTTAGCATATGTGTTCTTCGGATGAAGATGAACTCGACGAGTTGTTCATACAACTCGGCGAGTAGGATGAAGGAGTTGAATGTCAGTTTAGTAGATGAACTCGTCGAGTCATAGCCCAACTCGACGAGTAGAATCAGGGACCTAGGACAATAGTCTGGACAGGGACTTGGCGAGTGGAGATCCACTCGGCGAGTCGGGTCAACTAAAAGTTGACTTCGAATTGACTTAGGGCTAGACCAGGGGTAAAATGGTCTTTTTACCCAAAGGACAGTTAGCAATGTATGATTAAGTATATTGTGGGAATTACAGCCGGGGAGTTTCCGGAGCAGCAGCAGCAGTAGTAGGTGATCAATTCCCACACAGACCAGCAGCTATTTCAAGGTGAGTTTCCTTCCAGTAGTAACAGGTCTAAGGCACCAAGGCCGGCCCGTATAGACGAGACGTTAGTATTAGAGTGTGGGCCGAGCCCGTATCTCTTAGTTGAGTTGATTATGACATATGCCAGTATGATAGAATTGTTTACACTTGTTGTCTGTGCGATACTTGTATGATATGAGTTGGCGGTTGAGTGTGGGCGAGGCCCGTATCTCTCCGAGAATGGAGTGTTGGCTAGGCCCGTATCTCCCAGATAGCGAAGTGTGGGCGGGGCCCGTATCTTCACGAGTGTGGGCGGGGCCCGTATCTCTCAGAAAGCGAAGTGTGGGCAGGGCCCGTATCTTCACGAGTGTGGGCGTGGCCCGTATCTCATATTTGCATGTTGTTTGTTAAATGCTTGCATGGTATGGGGTATTATGGGGGGAGCTCACTATGCTTTGTGCTTACGGTTTCAGTTTTGGTTTCAGGTACCTCCTCAGCTAAGATAAAGGAGCCGGCGCGGTAGCAGCATGTCACATACACACTCTTCGGTTTCCGCATTTACGAGCTTTTTGGGATTGATACTCTGATATTCTGATTAGTTGTATGTTTTGGTTTTCAGACATGGTTCAGTTTATATTATGGATGATCGAATGATGTTTTAGTTATTAATATTTTCTAAAGTAACGTTTTTAAACAAAAAAAATTTGGTGTGAAAATTGGGTCGTTACACCATAACTCTATGGGATCTTTCGATCCAGGTGTCGCAGGGGATTTCCATCCCATAACTCTGTTGACCTTCTGGTCCATGTCATCATACTCATATCATAACATATAAGATATGCAACATGCATCACATTTACATCATACACATAAGACCTTCCGGTCACATATAATCACCCCATTAGGTAAGGCATAGTGAGAAGACTCACCTCAATGAAGTTGGATAAACTCTCGTGCTCAACGTCCCGACCTAGCCTCCTCCTATTATTCAAATAACATTCCCGATCAATACTCTCCCATGATCTCATCTCTACAGACTGGGTAGAAGGCCATTCTACCCTTCCCTGAACTCTCCTGAATCAGTCTTCACCAGAACCCTAAAGTCAATGAAAGTCAACGGTCAACTTTGACCCGACTCGTCGAGTGCACACAGGTGACTCAGCAAGTCCAAGCAGGTCCTCCGAATCCTTTCAGACTCTCTTGGCTCATCGAGTCTTTCTTCTACTCGACAAGTTATACCTGTTACGAATCGAGGGGCAACCCCGAATCAACTCGTTGAGTCCGCTCATGGACTCGACGAGTTCATTCCATGCTCACACTCAAATGACCTTCCTAGGTCAGATTTTTTCCTCTAATCCATTGATCTAATCTTCCCAAGCTCAATAATCACGTAAAGGTTCGAACTTGATGCTCATGCAACGTCCAAATGACACTACTTAATGATTTAGCACCAAGTACAACATCCTAACTCCATTTTTTCCATAACTCCTCATAAAGCAAGGTGGAATAGGTTCTCTGGACCACTATGGATCCAAATATGATGTCTAAACATGATAAGGGACCATATTCCCAACAAATCAACCCAATAAAGGGTATAGAAAACCCTAGATCCATGGATTCTTTAACAAAACAGAAAAAGGATCGATGTGCTACCTCAAGGATGATGTCCTTTGCTTGCAATACACAAATAAGCAACCTCCTTGGCCTCCTCTAAGCTGGAATAAACATCTTCTTGCAAAACAAACCCACAAAGATCCAATAAGGGCTTCTTCTCTTTCACAAACGCTCAAGCACTACAAGGGTTTCTCTCAATGGTCTGGTAGCCGCAAATGGTGGCTATAAGGGTCCTTAAATAGGCCCGAAACCCGAGAAATTAGAGTTTCATTAAACAACATGGACTCGCCGAGTCCTTCATTAAATCAGACCAACACATGCGCAATCCCACTCAGCGAGTTTGAGCGCCTACTCGTCGAGTCCCTCTCTAATATTCAATATAAATACTTAAAATGAGATACCTGGGTATCCGGATGTTACAATTCTCCCCCACTAGAATCAGACTTCGCCTTCGAAGTCTATCTCCACAAACAATTCTGGATACTGCTCCTGCATCTCTAACTCCGGCTCCCAAGTCAGATCGGACCCCTTCCGATGTTGCCACTGGACCCGAACCAGGAACACCTCCTTGTTCCTCAGAACCTTGATTCTCCTATATCGGATCGCAATTGGCCTCTGAACATAGTTCAGGCTCGCATCCACCTGAATGTCCTCCAATGGAACCATTGCTGACTCATCGGCAATACACTTCCTCAACTGAGACACGTGGAAGGTATCATGAATCTGACTCAGCTCGACAGGTAGCTCCAAACGATACGCTACTCTGCACACCCTAGCTGTCACCCTGAATGGACCGATATATCGAGGTCCCAACTTGCCTCTCTTCCTAGATCGAATCACACCTTTCCAAGGTGATACCTTCAGGAGAATGAAATCACCAACCTGAAACTCGAGCTCTGAGCGACGCCTATTAGTGTAGCTCTTCTGGCGACTCTGGGCTGTCAACAACTTCTGCCTAACCTGTTGAATCTACTCATTCGTCTGGAGTACTATCTCCATACTAGCCAACACCCATTGTCCTACCTCTCCCCAACAAATGGGAGTCCGACACCTCCTTCCATACAACAGCTCGAAGGGAGGCATACCGATGCTCGAATGGTGGCTATTGTTATAGGACAACTCAGCCAAAGGCAGATACGTGTCCCAACTTCCTCCGAAGTCTAATACACATTCCCGAAGCATGTCCTTGAGTGTCTGGATAGTACGCTCACTCTGAACGTCGGTCTGAGGGTGATAAGCAGTGCTGAAATCCAACCTCGTACCCAACTCCTCATGAAACTTCTTCCAGAACCTAGAAGTAAAACGTACATCTCGATCTGACACAATCAAAATCAGCACCCCATGCCGAGACACCACCTCCTTCACATATATTTCTGCCAACTTCTCTGCGGAAGAACTCTCACTGGTAACAAGGAAGTGAGCACTTTTCGTCAATCGATCCACAATCACCCAAATTGCATCGACACTCCTTGGGGTTCTTGGCAGTTTGGTGATGAAATTCATAGAAATCTATTCCCACTTCCACTAGGGAACCTCAAGTGGCTGTAACTTGCAATGCAGATGCTGGTGCTCGGCCTTAACCTGACGATAGGTCAAGCACCTCTCTACAACCCACGCAACATCTCTCTTCATACAAGGCTACCAATAGTCTCTCTTCAGATCTAAATAACATTTTAGTGGCCTCGGGATGACTCGAGAATCTCGATCTATGCGCCTCCTCCATCAAAACACCACGTGCCCCGCCAATAAATGGTACCCAAATCCGACCATGAAAAGTCATAAGCCCTCGGCTATCAGTCAAAAACTCAGATACCTGCCCAATCACTCGCTCCTTCTTGCGATTCTCCGGTCTCACAGCCTCTACATGTGCCTCACGAATGGTATCTAACACCGGAGTCATCACAGTCATTCTCTTACACATACCTCATATTAGAACACTCTCTGGCCTCCGACTCAGGGCATCGGCTACTACATTCGCCTTGCTCAGGTGGTATAGGATCTCATAATCGTAATCCTTCACCACATCCAACCATCTCCTCTACCACATATTCAGGTTAGGCTGATCCATCAAATACTTCATACTCTTGTAGTCCGTGTAAATGGTACACCGAACCCCATACAAATAGTGGTGCCAGATCTTGAGAGCGAACACTACCGCTCCCAACTCCAGATTGTCAGTGGGATACCTCACCTCATGTGGCTTCAGCTGCCTCGATGTATATGATATCACATGCCTCCCTCTGCATAAGCACCGCACCCAACCCTGATATCGATGCATCGCAATATACCACAAAATCCTCAACTCCCTCACGAAGGGATAGCACCGGGGCTTTGCACAACTTTCGGTGAAGAGTCTCAAACGAGGTCTGCTGCTCTGGACCCCATGAAAAAGCAACACCCTTCCGGGTCAACCTAGTGAGTAGCACTACAATCTTGGAGAAATCCTGAATGAATCTCCGATAATAACCGGCCAACCCTAGAAAACTTCTGATCTCCGTGGCGGACTTCGACATTTCCCAACTCATCACCGCCTCAATCTTGGCCGAGTCGACCAAAATCCCATTTTGATTAACAAGATGCCCCAAGACTTGGACCTCTCGTAACCAAAAATCACACTTGGAGAATTTGGTATAAAGCCTCTCTGACCTCAATACCCTGAGGATCTCCCTCAAATGCTCCTCATGCGGTTCTCGGGATCTAGAATACACTAGAATATCATCAATAAACACGATTACCGATCGATCCAACATCGGCCGACATACTCTGTTCATGAGATCCATGAACGCTGCTGGTGCATTGGTAAGCCCAAAAGGCATCACCACAAACTCATAGTGCCCATATCGCGTCCTGAACGTCGCCTTCTGGATATCCTCATCACGTACCCTCATATGGTGATATCCCGACCTCAAGTCTATCTTGCTAAACCATGATACCCCCTGAACCTGATCGAACAAATCACCAATCCTCGGCAGTGGATAATGGTTCTTGACTGTTAACTTGTTCAGCTCCTGATAGTCGATGCACATCAGGTGCGAACCACCCCTTTTCTTGACAAAAAGGATCGGCGCTCCCTAAGGCGAGCTGCTTGGTCGAATAAACCCTTTGCCCAACAGCTCCTGAAGCTGTGAGGATAACTCCTGCATCTGTGGCGGTGCAAGGCGATAAGGCGCCTTAGCGATATGCACTGCCCCCGGAACCAAATCAATGCGAAACTCCACCTGCCTCTCGGGAGGCACACCCAACAACTCCTTGGGAAATACATCTGGGAACTCACGCACTATTGGAACATCATTAACTGAACTTGGCCTTCCTACGGCCTCTCGGGTATCCATCACATAAGCTACGAACCCCTTGCAACCCTGCTGCAAACTCTGCCTCGCTCTAGCAGCCGAACAGAACGCTGACCCACTTCGAGTTCCCTCGCCATAGACTTTCATCTCTCCCCCACTAGAATCTCGAATAGTCACCAGCTACTGTTCGTAGTCTATCATAGCACCAAATCGGATCAACCAATCCATGCCCATGATGACACATACGTCCCTCATCGCAATCGGGACCAGATCTATCGGAAACCCAACGCCGAAAATCTCAAGCACACACCCTCAAATCACGTCCGTGGCATACACTTTTCTCTTGTTAGCTATAGAAACTCGTAGAGGTCGAATCATCGCCTCTCGCTAGATACTGATATGTCTACTAAACGCTAATGAAACAAATGACCGACTCGCACCCGAGTCAAACAACACCAAAGCAGGTACAGAATTCACAAGAAAAGTACCTACGCATATCATAATATAAACACAAGATCTCATCATAAATAAATAGTAACAGAATACATACCAGCCACGATGTCGGGCGCTGCGTGGACCTCCTCCGCTGTCAACTGGAAGGCTCTCCCGCGAGCCTGTGGTGCCTCAGACTTCACGAGCCGAACCTCAGTAGCTCGCACGGTGGCAGGGGCATATCCCTGTTGTGCTCCCTGTGCTGTCCCCCACAACTGCGGACACTTGGCCTTCCAATGGCCCGTATGGTTGCAATGAAAGCAAACCATGAATCCTTAGGGGCAGTCCTTGGCTATATGCCCCTCCTTGCCACATTTGTAGCAAGCACCAGACCGAAAAACTCCATCGTGTCCCTTGCCGCACTTTCCGCAAGTGCGGCCCTTCTGGATTCCAGATCTCGAATCGGCGGGCTTTGCTTGCTTGGCTGTCGGCTGAGACTGTGCCGGCCGCCTATCCCACCCCTGAGACTTGGCTTCCTCCCTGGCCTGAGTCTCCAACTTAATCTCCCTCTTTCGGGCATTTGCCTGAAGCTCAACAAATGTCTTGTATGTCGAGTTCGATACGAACTCCCGAATGTCCTTCCTCAGAATGCTCAGATACCGACTCATGCGCACCTGCTCAGATGACATGTGCTCAGGGCAGAACATCGCCCTCTCATGAAACTTCCTGGTGATCACAGTCACTGACTCAGTACCCTGCTTGAGGGTCAAGAACTCCTGGGCCAACCGTTACCTTTCCACCGGGGGAACGTACTCGTCTCTAAACATAGTTATGAACCTCTCCCAGGTCACCGCTGAGATCTCCGTAGAAGTAAGATGCGCCGTCACAAATTCCCACCAGTCCTTCACTCCTAAGCGAAGCTGGTTCAGTGCAAACCGAACCCTCTGATGATCTGGACACGAACATGTGTAGAAGCATCCCTCAATATCAGATATCCATCTCATCGCAGCAATCGGATCTTGCGTCCCATCAAACTCTGTTGGTTTCGTGTTACTGAACTCCCGATACAACAATGAGTCACCCCCTATGGCCTGGCAGCAGCGACGGCTGCGGTGGCCGCGACACTAGCAGCATCAGTAAGAGCAACGTACCGCTCATCAAAAGTCTCAATCAGCGTGGTCTTGATAGACCCGAACATCTCTGGTATCTCGGCCCGGATGGCCGCAGCCACCTCATCATGAATCATCTGGCGGAGCTCCTCATCGCTCGCACCCCCCTCGCTAGTCCACGGTCTGAGGCGTGTCCCAACCATGATGCCTCTGAAATACAACATAAAGATATCAGACACACTACTAGAAAAAAGGCCTTTTACGACACTCATTGCGCGTCGTAAAACGCTCAGACGACGCGCAAATGCGTGTCAAGGAAGGCCATGTCATAAAGAGAGACGACGCGCATTTACGACGCTCATTTACGACACGCAATTACGATGCGCGTTTACGACACGCAATGCGTATCAAGGAAGGCCCTGTCATAAAGGAAGACGACACGCATTCGCGTGTCATAACCTTACGACGCGCGTGTTAATGACACGCATTGCATATCAAGAAAGACCCTGTCAAGAAAGGCCATGTCATAAATGAAGATGACACACATTTTTGCGTATCATAATTTTAAATGTTAAAAAAATTATTATTTATAGATTTACTAATTTTCAAATTAAATTTGTGTTTAATATCTCATAATAGAAAATAAAATATCATATACAAAAAGTACAATCTATTACATAAAATTTAATATCATACAAATAATCGTTCCATGGAAAGATAAAACAAATTAATAGAAGTTGTTACAAAAATTTACAAACTAATTAGATACAAGAAATATAAAAAATAATATACCCTCAAATGCTTTTCAAAGTCTAATCTCCATGTCAGCTCTTCAACTCACTTCTCTAGTTTGTCCTTAGCTTCTCTAAGGGCTCCAGCATCTCTTCAACTCACTTCTCTAGTTTGTCCTTTACCTGACAAGCCATTTGTTCAAGGAAGCAAGCCATTTTTTCCAAAAGATTTCCAAGTTATAGTCGTGTGTAATGTAATTACTTTACTATATTGTATTTAAAAAAAATGGGGATTTACATTTACTTACCAGTTCCCAAAATCGGAAGTAACGCCATATGAGGAAAATTTTGAGCCACATGAAGTTTAGGACCTATATGTGGTAAATGATGCAGGCAACATAAGACAGTGAATTTATGTATGAATAAGTGAGCAGGTTGTGAAAATAAGTCTCACCCCATATCCAATAATGAAGAGAGACATAAGGATTATGATCTGAGGAATAGTAGTCATACTGAAAGCTTATCATGCGCAAAACAACTGCCAGAAAGGAATAAAAGGAAATTGTGTGAGAAAAGAAAAAAGTAGCTCAAATAAGGTCATTGGACTATAAAAAGGAAATGGAAGTGTTATGCTATTTCTGTGGCATTTTTGGTAAAAATAAAGAAATCCAAATGTTCTTTGTTATGGAAGTAGCAATAAGCACAAGCATGTGGAATTTCTAAAAGTGTATAGAGCTAGAAAGAGGCAAATAGAGAGAGAGAGAGAGAGAGAGAGGTAATACCAAAGTTAAAGCAGATATGCCATCTAAAGGTACCCCTAAATTTGTCCAAGTAAGCTCAATGGTCTCTACAAGTGCATTCCCAAAATAAATACAAATCCATACATGATAACACAGCACAGAGTGATTAAAATTTTAAATGAAGCTACAAATGAGAAATTAACCCACCCAAAACTGGAAAATGAGTATCCCTCATAAACACGTTTACAAAGAAGAAATGATAAGTTTAAGACCCAAAGTATAAATGCGAAGTATTTTGTGCGTCCAAAAGGTTAGCTACCTCCCAAATAGATATAAGGGTAAAATGGTCATTTTCAAATTCTTTTAAATTAAACCACCATATCCATGGTAATCAGCAAAGCATTGGGACCTAGATTTTTTTTATATTATAATAAGTAAATACAATATATAGTTCTGACTCTACTGTGTCCGAAAGGTTAGCTACCTGCCAATATATAGTTCTGACTCTACTGGATTTGCAGACTCACTAGAGCTTTCAGCAGCCCTGAACACCACCAAATCAATAAATTCAGCTGTAGATTCATTCAATAGGAAAGATTCATTGATCAAAGACGTCAAGGCAGACAATTTTAAAGATTCCCAAAACATGGAAATATAATATGGGCCTTGTAAAGAAACTTAATCTTCCTACAAACTTTGGGTTTCATTGAAAACTAGCTATCTCCAAAAGCAAACGATGAGATGTACATCATATGATCAACAAGAGAACACCAAGTAAATTGCTGTCAGGAGGCCAAACCAAAGAAACCTTATTCATAAACCCCTGTACTAACATCTATCTAGAAGAAAATGCCCAAAGAAAAACCTTCCTTTGACCAACAAACCCCAATATCAATCAATGATCAGTAATTCAACGTACCTTTTTTTTTAGCAGAACCGATCTTCATCTCCATCAGCATATCATCAGATCTTTCTTTGTTCTTCTTTTGTTATGCAGAAGAAACATTATTAGGCCCTGCACCAGTGTTGCCCACCAACTTCATTAACTCTTTGTCGTTGCTGAAATACCTAGCTTCTTTCTTGGTCAACACATCCCAGTAAAAAAGAACAAATGTTCAAAGAACATATATTCTTCCATGGCATCTTCATTATGCATGGCATGTGGAGATTGAAATAACTATACAAATAAAAGCACCGCATAAGATCAAGAAACAGTAAAAAAGAACAAATGTTCAAAGAAAAACAAAAATTAAGTATCTGAGGCACCTTCCATATGGGTCCAGTCACTACTATCCAAGCACTTGACAAGGGTATGCAAAAACTTCATTACCAACCACAATTTATTCGATTACCAAGGGAATTTTGGTTGGGTAGCTCTGCATCAACAAATATGATTTATTACAAAAAGGAATCAATCAACAATGATTAGAAAATATTGAAATAGATAATTGATTACCTGTATTAGTTTTAGGGCTTGTGTTCCCGTTTCTCTTATGCATTTTATACATGAGATTCATCCCAAATTAAGAGATTCGTGAAGATACTTTGAAACAACAAATCCAAAGTGAACAGGCTGCAATAATTTTTTTTAAATAGTAAAATTGGTGAGCAGAAAAGATCAAGTTCTTGGAGATTTCAAAAATATCAAATTTGAGAATTTGCAATGCTTAATGGCCATTGTTCATCGTCAATCTAGAATTTGCAATGTTCATTCAACGCAGTGCTAAGAACCTCAATATTAAACGCCTCTGTTGACTTCAAATTTCCACCCGATGCAGCAGCTGCAGATGCCATTACTGCAGGAATGTTGGCAGTTTTTTTACCCTTCCAACAATCCGTTTTCCCTGTTCCTATTTTTATTTCAGATAAAAGAGAGACAACGTCTGTAGTGGGCTGTGCTTTTTGCCATGTGTTTGCTTTACAAAGTTGCTCCTGAAATGTTTATGTTTGGACACAGTCAGTTTGTTAGACTTAATAAACTACAACAAAGTGAACCTTTTGAGACTACAGGCTTGTTTCTTTTTTTACTTAAACTGGACAGAATGACTTAACGAGTTAAATTTAAAATTGATGAATATTGTGAAATTTGTTTTTTTGGAATACAAGGGTAATATGGTCATTAAGTCTCATTTAAAAGGCTTGTTCAGTCTAGAATATAAGGGTAATATGGTCATTAACGTCACAAACCTGAAGAAGACCTTGGGTGGTGCATGGAGCATAGGATAGCGAATCAACAATCCACTCCTTGACAACGCTTTGGTACAAAGAGCGAACAGAAGCTACTGAAGCAGGATCATTCACGAGAGATGAAGGTGGATCACCATTCACAGAGAACAAAAGAGAATCCAAACAAGATGATTTCCACAGAATCTGCACCCAATAGAATGTTACTTAAAGTAAAGGGCAAATCATTTACTCTTTTTACCATTATAGGTAATGTAATTTATTTTTTACAGGAGATAGCATATAAAAGCTCATAAATTTGTAATACAGGTCAACAGTTTACCTGTGGAAATCTCTCTCTCAATTGAGACAACAGATTAACAGATACATCCCGAATGTGTTCTTCTCTAACAGACAAACTCTTTATGAGAAAACAAGCATGGACAACCAGAGTTGACTCTCTGACCTCAGCAGCATCTCCTGTCTCGCATATTTGAGCCTCCTGCATCCATTACAAGATTCACCTAACATTCCACATATAAAAATAAAAATGCATAATATAAAGGAATTCATAAGAAAAAGAATCACCAGCCATGATAATGCAGCCTCAAAAGCACGATGAACAATGGCCATTAAGCATTGCAAGACAGCTGGCATAAGATTTGGGTTCATTCACGTGGAATCTTTCCAGTATGTTACATTTTCAGGTGGAATCACAACCAAAAACCTAAAAGACTTCATCATTACTAGCAAGTTCCTGCTACTTCCAT
Organism: Lactuca saligna; assembly: GCF_052625555.1. Taxonomy (NCBI): domain Eukaryota; kingdom Viridiplantae; phylum Streptophyta; class Magnoliopsida; order Asterales; family Asteraceae; genus Lactuca; species Lactuca saligna. Next base: position 154,617,694 of record NC_136422.1, read on the forward strand.
GATCAAATTAGCAGTAATAGTGTAATAAAGCAACAAATTTATCCTCATTAGAATTGACAAAAACTTTAGTTAAAAGGTGAAATCATAAACACAAGTTCATAAGTACAAGTCAACAACTTTGACTGGAATATTATATTGAAATGTCTACATACAATTTAGGATGAACACGTTTTGGAGGGATGAGCTATAATTGCAACAAATACTCATACAAAAGGTAATTATGCATTGTTTCAGCAACAATGTTTGCAACCTGTACATATTTTTCATAGATAGTAAGTTCAAGTCTCCTCATTAGATTTGACAAAAACTTAAGTTAACAGGTGAGTGAATTGGACTATGTTTTAAAAAAGTTGTTTGAAGAAAGCTATCCTAATTCTCAGGATTTCACCAAACTGTTTGAAGAAAGCTGCATAAACAGTGGAATAATTGAATCAACTTCAAGTTATAATAGATTTCCATAGAGCTCCTTTGAGGCATAAGATGTATAATTTGCTTGTGTATATATGAACACAAGTTAAAATGGCCATTTACACATACACACAGAGAATTAAATTACACATACACACGCAAAGATATCTGTTCATACCTGGTTTGGATTGAAGAAGGCCATGGTTCAGGGGAAGGGGCAAGCAGATAATGCAACAAATGTATCATACAGGGAGGAATGCTTAATTCCATTCCTTCACACACAATCACATTTAGGGCTTCACGCCCATAAACTGCCTCTCAATATTCAACATGTCCTTATCTTCACTATCTAGATGCGAGATTTAGACATGTTGTTCATAGGTCTGGAGCAGTTGATGGTATCGTAGAGGCAGTGATCGACAATCTGTTGAACGGATGAAGCAGAGAAGTCGTCGACAGATGCTCCTAGGTTGGGGAAAAGGGAAGGTAGGGCTGGTCAAAGAAGGCAACAATAGCGACCACCGGAGAGGAAGGGAGGAGAAAGAATACCGATAAGAAAAGGAAGAGGAAGAAAAGAAAATTTGTACGTACCGTAGGTTTCTTGATAGCAAAAGTGGTCTGAGGGTTGAGTTTTGCCCTGATTGGCTCCCAATTACCGTAAAGGGTTTGGGTTATGCTATTTATTTGAATCCCCTGGTTTAAGAATGTTGTATTTTACACACCATAAACTCTCTCTCTAGCTCCACCATCGACTGTGAGAACGTGGGTGAAGGCGGAGGCCCTAGGGCTTCTTCTTGCTAATTCAAAGATCAACATCGATGGTAGAAGGTGGAGGCATCAGTAGAGGGAACAATCTAAAAAGAGAGGAGATCGAACCATTTAGTGTGAGGTTTGATTTGGAAGAAATCTCAAACCCTTAACCTTAAACATGATGTGAAGCGATTGATCCATAATTTTCTTCGTCTACGTCAATTCATTTGGCTCGCATAATCGGATGAGGGTCATAAATTTAGCATTCTTCGAGAAGGAAGGTGCATCGCCATAGTTTAAGGCTGGAAGAGGCAATGAGGATTGGAGGTAGTGCATGTGGACGAGGGGTGGAGACGAGGGAGAAGAAGGTGGGGTTTAAAAATTTTGGGGATTTCATTTTCCCACCGAGACGCGCGTTTCTTAAAAGAAAATATAAAACGACATTCACATACGGCGCACAAGTGCCTTCCGTTTTTTTAATATTTTTACATGAGACACTAATTTAAGGGCACTCAGTAATGCGCGACCTAAATCCTTAAATTTTTTGAAGAGATGACACTTTTTTAAGGTCGCTCTCTAATGCGTAACATAAATCAAAGAGCATCGTGTTTTGCGCGTCGTAAAAGGCCTTTTTTCTAGTAGTGACACTCGCCCGAGTATACTTGCACTCGATAACTCAACCCTACTTGCTCCCTAGTACCCAAAGGATTCTTACTTGGGTTGCGCACTGATCCGGTGTCTTCGGTAGTACGGGCCCAATACTACCGCCCATACCGCATCAACATTCACCCCAAGTCCTCCTCCCTAGGATCCCAACTCACGAATACTCTACATCTCGCTAGCATAGGCTACCCTTCGGTAAGCCTCTCATAAGCTCCTCGCTGCTACCTACTCACTCTCAAGCATCTCTTAGCAGCAGAAATCTCCTAGGCTAAGGCATCAAAAATCAGGCCACTCTAGTCCTAACATGAATACCTATCCTACTCTAGCATGCGTAACATATCATATCATATCTCATAGAACATAATGTAAGGGTATTTTGGGAAATCACCGTTTGGGCGCTGGCTGATCGTACACACTGCTTCTTTCTGCTTCCTCAATTTCTTTTACTTTTTTTTGTAAAAATTGTTTCTTTTATGAAAATGTTCTCAAATCCTCAGTTTGAGTTCAAATAAACCCGAAGGTGTATCTGAATCCGTCAAACCAAGGCTCTGATACGAACTTGTAACAATGTGAAATTTCAAAACAAAATTTTCCTTTTAATTTAGTAAAAATTCCCCAATCACAATTCTAAAAAACATGTATCAATTGTTTTTACATAACATAAGTACAAATCAAAAACCCCAGAATCTCAAACGTCTCCACCATAAGTGTGTACTGATCATGCCGACGCCTTCCCGCGATCATCACTGGTACCTGAAACACATAACACGAAAACGGTAAGCAATAATGCTTAGTGAGTTCCCTAAAATACCACGTACAATACATACGCCTTTCCAGGACATAACTCTATGGGATCTTCCGATCCAGGTGTCGCATGGGATTTCCATCCCATGACTCTGTTGACCTTCCGGTCCCTGTCATCATAGTCATATCATAACATATAACATATACAACATACATCACATTTACATCATACACATAAGACCTTCCGGTCACACATAATCACCCCATCAGGTAAGGCATAGTGAGAAGACTCACCTCAATGAAGTCGGATAAACTCTCGTGCTCAACGTCCCGACCTAGCCTCCTCCTATTATTCAAATAACATTCACGATCAATACTCTCCCATGATCTCATCTCTACAGACTGGGTAGAAGGCCATTCTACCCTTCCCTGAACTCTCCTGAATCAGTCTTGACCAGAACCCTAAAGTCAACGGTCAAGTTTGACCCGAATCGTCGAGTGCACAAAGGTGAATCGGCAAGTCCAAGAAGGTCCTCCGAATCCTTTCAGACTCTCTTAGCTCATCAATTCTTTCTTCTACTTGACAAGTTATACCTGTCACGAATCGAGGGGCAACCCCGACTCGACTCGTTGAGTCCGCTCATGGACTCGACGAGTTCATTCCATGCTCACACTCAAATGACCTTCCTAGGTCAGATTTTTTTCCTCTAATCCATTGATCTAATCTTCCCAAGCTCAACAATCATGTAAAGGTTCGAACTTGATGCTCATGTAACGTCCAAATGACACTACTTAATGATTTAGCCCCAAATACAACATGCTAACTCCATTTCTTCCATAACTCCTCATAAAGCAAGGTGGAATAGGTTCTCTGGACCACTATGGATCCAGATATGATGTCTAAACATGATAAGGGACCATATTCCCAACAAATCAACCCAATAAAGGGTATAGAAAACCCTAGATCCATGGATTCTTTAACAAAACAGAAAAAGGATTGATATGCTACCTCAAGGATGATGTCCTTTGCTTGCAATCCACAAATAAGCAACCTCCTTGGCCTCCTCTAAGCTGGAATCAACATCTTCTTGCAAAACAAACCCACAAAGATCCAATAAGGGCTTCTTCTCTCTAACAAACGCTCAAGCACTACAAGGGTTTCTCTCAATGGTCTGGTAGCCGCAAATGGTGGCTATAAGGGTCCTTAAATAGGCCCCAAACCCAATAAATTAGGGTTTCATTAAACAGCGTGGACTCGTTGAGTCCACGTATGGACTCGCCGAGTCCTGCATTGAATCTGACCTACACATGCACGATCCCACTCAGTGAGTCTGAGCCCCTATTCGCCGAGTCCCTCTCTAATATTCAATATAAATATTTAAAATGAGATATATGGGAATCCGGATATTACAAAATCATATCTTAATCGCATAATAATTAAGTAATATCAACATAGTTTTAAATAAAACCAAGCAATCAACAGTCAAATAATCAATCTAACAGACAATACCTAGGTTATAAGGCATCTCAAGAATAAGTCAATTTTAACATGGCATTCCTAAAATATCTGTAGCCTATCCATTAGCATGCATTTCTAATAATTCTCATAACAATAGATATATAAATAGTATGGGTATTTTGGGAGACACTTCCCTTGAGTTCTGGTTGATTGTACTGTAACGGCCCAAAAATTATGAGGTAATAATTTTATTTTTAATACAATAAAAAAACAATTATTTTTTGTCCAAAAATTTAAAGTATTTCATAATAAAACAGTCTTGAAAGTACAATCCCAAAATCGTCACATTGCGAAAACATGGATTATGCATTGCGATCAAGCCGTGCCTTTCCTTTCAAACTGGAAGTACCTGAAACATAAACTGAAAACCATAAGTATGAAGCTTAGTGAGTTCCCCAAAATACCACATACTAAACAAACATACTGCCAAACATATATGGGTGCCGGCCTACCCCTTCGGTTTATTTCAACCAGATACTGCCAAACATATCTAGGTGCTTGCCTACCCCTTTGGTTTATTTCAACCTGATACTGCCAAGCATATCTGGGGGCTTGCCTATCCCTTTGGTCTATCTCAACTGGATACTATTAAGCATATCTAGATGCTTTCAATCCCCTTCAATCCATTTCAACTGGATATCGGGTCTATTTCACCCCCTAATACTACCACATAATATCATAACTGTAATCACAGAGTCATCAAGCAAATACAGGAATAACTGAAAATTATCACAAAGACAATCATCAAAATATAAAATAAACTAGTGAGCTGATATTGTTGCCTTCGACCCACGAATACTACAAAGGAAGACTCACCTCAAGCTGCTGAATATCACAGACAAAAGCTCGAATTGTCGATCCGGAAAATCTCTATGCTAACAACATCAAATAACACCCAATAAATAATTGGTCCTCAACCCATAGTTGGAAACCTAGTCAGACTGCCCAATACTCAAGGTAAAAGTCAAATTTACCCTTTCCTCACTTGGCCCAAAATTCGAAGCCCAAACCAATAGCAATAAAAGCCCAATAAGGCTCAATATCCTAATTGGGCCTAAACCCCATCATGGGTCTAATCCAAGAAAGTCCATCATACTAGACAAAAACCCACATCAGAAGTTTAATGGCCCAACAAGGCCCAAAGTCAAAGGTCCAAACTCCAACTGTTGGTCCTCACGTCAAACCAAAACCAGAAACAAACCAATTTAATAATTAGGGTTTAACCCAAACCCATGGTCTAGTCCAATACTCATCATGATAAGGGCAAAAGACCATTTTACCCTTTACATACAAGCGTAACTAAACTAAACCCAAAATCCCTAACGTCCCAAAGCCCAAAATCGACCCATTAGGCTTCTGTACAGAACGCCTGGCATTCCTCCCTACGACGCTTGACATCTGAACGTTGAGTGTTCACATGTAAACACCTAGCGTTTGCTTGCTGTTCACCAACTTCCAAACCAACGACTTAATGGCTTAAGATATCAAGTCTAAACTTCAGATCCACAACTAATAGAACATCTAAAGCCATAAATTTGCAAACTTTATGGCCATGAATGCTTACAATGAGCCCAAAAGCTAAAACTCTAACTCCTTAACCCATTAAGACACCTCAAAACTTGCATGGAGTGAAAAGAAGGTCCACGATCACACTTTTATCACGTAATCTACCCTAAAACATCCAAAAGGACAACTCCTTTGGTCTAAGGTAGCTCCCACCCAAAAATACCAAGAAAATAAGGCTAATAAGCATGAATTTCTAACATAAACAAGATCTAGAGATATGATGTTCAACTTCAGAACTTTATACCACAAAATGATGCTCCAAGATGCCAAGAGTCCAGATCCACAAGATTAAGAGGAACACCAACATTGCAATGATCTTCCTTCTCTTATTAAGAACACCAAAATGATAACAAAAAGATGAACCAAGGCTTCAAACTCTCAAACACACTTAGGGTTTTCGAAATGAGGATAGAGGCTGATGTGAGACAGGGTTGGGGGGCCATAAGGATGCTTAAATAGGGTGTAAAAACAAAAAATGAGGGTTTGGCCTCTACATGAAAATGCCTGGTGTCCATCATAGAACGCTTGGCATTCAATGCCAGACGCTTGTCGTTTGGAGCAAATTGCCAAAAATCATTATAACAAGGTTAAAAGTGTATATACCTGGAAACCATGGTGTTACATGTACACAATGCATCTTCATTTCTTCTTTTAGTTCCATTATTTTTTAAAACGTTTATAAAAATTTCTCAGATCCATAGTTTGAGTTTGGAATCACATGAGTTTTCATATAAATCCCTCAAACCAGGGCTCTGAAACCAACTTGTAACTTCCTATATTTCCAAAATAAAATTTTGGATTTCAAATAAAATAAACAACCATTTTTGTAAATATATCCAACTTAAAACCATTTAATCAAAGAACATATCTCCAAATCAGAGTTATAAGGGAAAACAACGTGGAATCTCGAATTATAAAATTGATGATGTGCATGTGTACCGTCCCACCTTCGCCGTCCGATAAGTACCTTAAAAACATTTAATCCACAACTGTAAGTCAACACTTAGTGAGTTCCCTCAAAACACCCCACAAAACAATACACATACAATATATATGCACATATCAACCTACATTATGCTTGGACTGCCTTGCAAGGCCTATAGGATGTTGTACTACTTCGCAAGGCTTACAGGATACCTAGACCACTCTACTGAGCCAACAGTCTACTAGCCCGCTTCGTAAGGCCTTCAGTAGCTGGACCGCTCCCTTGGGTCGACAGTCTAGATGGACTACCTTGTAAGGCCTACATTAAACTAGACCGCCTGGTTATATCTTAGCCTACAGCACAAAGCAAGATTGTCTCTACCAAACCATACACAATATGTTGGCATATGCAACCAGATAAACAATAACCAATAAACACATGTAATCATTACATATCTACCAATCTAACAAATTACTACCAATACCAATATCCTATACATAAGGATACATGCTATAATACAAAGTATAGTAAGAAAACTCACCTTGCAATCTAGCGGACAACAACATTGCTCACAAATCCAATAACTAATACTACACCTAACCGATACAACAATTAAGGACCAAATCTCAAACTACAACCCCAAAACCTAAATCCAAACTTAGACAAAAAGTTAACGGTCAACAAAAGTCAAATTCAATGCCACGTCATGGGACATCCTTAGCCACATTGTGGAAATGTCACGACAAAATGGCCATGGATATGGATTTCACCACGTTGTCGTCATCCCTTGGCCACATCATGGTAACTAGGTGTTTCCTTCAAATCTTTATTAAGAGCTTAATCCTTACAGATCAAGGCTTAAAACTTGAGATCTAATCTTTCATATTAACTTAATGGATAAAGTTTCTAACTTTATCCATTGGGACCTCAACCACAAGACAAGATCCTAAAACCTAAGTTTGAAATAGTACAAAACCTTCCCAAAACATGCATGGCTTCAAGAATGAAATCAAGATAGAAACTTTCCCAATCCAATAGGATTATGAGGTGATCAAACAAGCTCAAGAGGTGTTGGAGTCTACCCAACTCCAAAGAACTTGGACCAAAAGGGACAAATATGATCAAACTACAAGATCTAGCAAACTAAAGATCAAGAGTGAAGCTTTTTACTCACAATGGTCTAGAAATGAAGTCCCTTTTGATGGGTTTTGCACAAAATAACATCCTATGTGCTCATGCAAACCCTGATGCTTGGATCTAGGCTTCTCTATTGTACATGCTATTCATCCAAGACTTGCAAAACCTAGATCTAGTGTATATAATCGAAATTAACATAACAAAACAAATATATAGATGATTACCTCTTGTTGAAAGCTTGAATCTTCTTTTCCTTGGAGCTTAGAGTCACAAATGTCACTCCTCTAATGGCTTACAAACACCACAAGCAAGAGGATGATCTTGGAGAGAGGTTGGAGGCTATAGCATTTGGCTCTAGTACTCTTATAAGTAGTGGTAGCTGATTTCTGAAGCCTAAGGGGTCTATTTATACTTGTGCTGCTAGGGTTTCAGTCAAAACCCTAATTAGATAGCTTAGGCCTTAAGCAGTCCATAGAACTTTCCAGAATAAAGGCCTTGGATGAAATTTAGATGGGCTCCCACTCAAATTTCATCCATCCCTTAATTTTAAAGGATTATCAGCCCAAATCAACTATCACACAATTGACAGTTCCAGTCCCTTTATTTATTTAATCTGTTTTAGCCACATAATTAACTCTTAATTAGTTCTTGTCTAAAATTAATTAAACTATATGATTTATCCTTTAATATATTATTCATATAACATATTAATAAATCATGACAACCTCTTTATTCATAAATCATCCTATCATGTTGCTTTGGTGAAGACAACCCAAAAGGACAATGCACAACCGGGTCCAGTAATTATGAAATATAGTTACATGCTTAGATACTAATCCAACAGTCCCCCACTTGGATAAGTCTAGTAACTACAAATGTGAATACAATCCAATTAACAATCGTAGCTCTCAAAGACGTTGTCGAACTCTGATCTTATCGGTAACCTGTCCTTTAGATAAGGGATCGTATAATCCTCTGTTCTAGATATCGTGCGGACAATTACATGGAACGTAGTCATGCGTATTGTCCAACAGTTTGTTTCTCGATCTCAGATTCTTCTGACATAGAACTTAATCGAACACATCAACTCAGTCCTGATTGGACCCGAAACATAAATCAAACTAAATCATCGAGGGGACCTGATACCAATTTTACCCTCTTAGGATAAAAGGAATATATAAACTTCGACTTATATGCATTTACCATTAACTAATCAAATTATACACAACAATGAGTTTTATAACATCAAGTTACTGATGTGTTTACACATTATTAATTCACAACCAATTAGCAAACAATAAACCATATATCTAGGTTTTAAGACCATATGATATTATTGTCTTGCGATCATTCGTGATAAATTTCATGAAGTGATTCCAGCAAGCGTGGGTTTATTCCAATGCTCAAATCTTATTCATTAGCACTCATGAACGTTGTAGTAAACTTTTGCTATGTCTAATATGTTGGATATAGTGTCTAAGTCCATAACTTTATTTGGTATGTACTTGACCCGACCCAGCATGGTCCATTTGGGTTGCATGGCATTGCAATACTTGGATAGACAAAATGAGAGAAAGTACACTTGTGATTATTAATATATTATAAGTTCTAATATATTAATAATAGTATTATTTAATTAGTATTGATCAAGTATTAATCTAGTATTAATTTGGTGATCAAAGTGAGACTAATTAAATATATAGGGTTGATTATAACAATCATCAATTCTTTTATGGTGGATTAATGATCCATGGTTTTTTGGGTTTGGTTATAACCATATGGAGCTCCATGGATAGTCCATGGGAGTTACAAACCCATTGGTCATGAGAAATGAAGAGTCATGACAATTAGGGTTTACATTTGTAACTCCTAATTATGACACACTATAAAAGAAACCCTATAGCATGCAAAATCGGCACTAGAGTGTTTCTAGAGAGGGCATAACCGATTTTCAAGTGTAAGAAGTATTCTCTCAAGTTATTCCAAGTTTTGTAGTGTTATCTGAAGCATTTGAGGCACAACATTTGGGGTGCTAGGCTCACAAAGTCTTGAAGGAATCCAAGCAACAACAATATATGTATTTCTACTAGTTTTTATGTCTTATATATTCCCCATGCCATGCTAGTTAGGAAATAACCTTGAAAAAGAAATTTGCTTGTATATAGAGAAAACATAGATTCAAGGTTATTAGGGTTGCATGTACACTTAGGAAGTGTTAGAATGCTCAAAACCCATCGTAATATACTTTAGACAATCTACGCACCAATTCATGACAGTTATCATTCATACCTACTTCCATCATATGAATGACTATGGACCGTTCGAATAATATTTTTATTCAGGAAGTCAAAACATGCAAAATGAAACAATGGGTAAATAATTAACATAAGACAGTAACTTTACTCATAAATAATACCCATTTATTTAATCATCAAATGTCAAGTACAATTTATCTATTAGAACCTTATAATCTATCTAATCCAAACTAATATCGTCCTTCAGCCCAATGCTCCTAGCGCGCTGCAAGTGCTTAACCCTACTCAGTCCCTTCGTAAGAGGACCTGCTGGGTTATACTCTGACGATACCCTCTTTACTAAGAGGAGTCCTTCTTCTACCCGATGTCGAATAAAGTGATATTTTCTGTCGATATGTCGAGATCTACCATGATCCCTCGGTTCCTTGGTTAAGGCAACTACTCCTTCATTATCACAGAAAATTTCCATAGGCTCTTGTATGGCTGGCACAACTCCAAGGTCTCCAATGAAATTCTTCAGCCATATTGCCTCCTTTGATGTTTCGCTCGCTGCAATGTACTCTGATTCACACATTAAATCAGCTACAGTCTCCTATTTGGAACTTTTCCAAGTCACGACTCCTCCATTAAGGGTAAAGACCCAACCCACATATGAACAGTAGTTATCTCTGTCGGTATGAAAATTGGCGTCACTGTACCCCGCGCACCTTTAAGTCATCACTCCCACCGAGGACTAGAAACCATTCCTTGGTCCTTCGAAGGTACTTAAGAATATTCTTGACTGCGGTCCAATGTGCTTTGCCAGGGTTCCCTTGATATCTGTTGACCATGCTCAAAGCGAAGGCCGCATCAGGGTGAGTACAAGTCATAGTATACATGATCGAGCCAAATGTGGAAGCGTAAGGTACTCGGCTCATCTTTGCTATCTCAACTTCGTTACTCGGACTTTGAGTCTTACTCAATTTGGCATTACTTTGGATTGGTAACTCCCCTTTCTTGGAATTCTCCATACTAAAATGTTTTAGTACATTTTCTAAGTAAGTAAATAGACTAAGTCCTATTATTCGTTTACTCCTGTTTCTCACTATCCTTATTCCCAAAATATAAGCAGCCTCTCCGAGGTCCTTCATAGCGAAGCACTTCCCAAGCCAGGACTTTACATCCTGCAGCGTTGGGATGTCATTTCCTATGAACAGTATGCCATCGACATACAATACAAGGAAGCTAACTATACTCCCACTGGAATTGACATATACACATGATTCATCCTCGCTTCACAAAAAACCAAAATCTTTGACTTTCTCATCGAAACAAAGATTCCATCTTTGAGATGCTTGCTTAAGTCCATAAATAGACTTTACAAGCTTACACACTCTATTGGGATGCTTCGCATTGACCAAACCCTATGGCTGAGCCATGTAAACATCCTTATCCAACTTCCCATTAAGGAAAGTGGTTTTGACATCCATTTGCCATATTTCATAATCATGAAATGCAGCAATGGCCAGTATCATCCTAATAGATTTTATCTTCATAGCTGGTGAAAAGGTCTCATCATAGTCAACTCCAGAAGTTTGAGTAAAGCCCTTCGCAACCAATCACGCCTTATAAGTGTGCACATTCCCATCCATGTCGATCTTCTTCTTGAATATCCTTTGCACCCGACCGTCTTACAACCTGGTACATGATCAACCAAGCTCCAAACATGGTTATCGTACATGGATTGAATCTCGCTGTCCATTGCCTCTTTCCACTTTTGCAGAATCTAGGCCTACCATGGCTTCCTTATAACTGTTAGGTTCGTCCAAAATTATTAGTGTAATATCACTAATATACATATCACCCTCACCAGTTATATGAAAATCATATAACATGGGTGGAGCATTAACTCTACTGGAACATCTAAGAGGTAATGACTCGTCAATCGGCTCAACCAGAGTTTCCTCATCGGGTTGAGTGCCAGCGTCCCAATGTCCCCTTGGCTTATGAGTTCTCGCTCTCGGAAAACCCCTCTCCTCGCAACGAAGACAACATTGTCACTCGGTCTATAGAAGAGGTATCCAAAGGACTTCTACAGGTAGCCAATGAAAACACACTGCTCACTACGAGGCTCGAGCTTTTCGTGAGTCTCTCGTCTGACGAAAGCCTTCCAACCCCAAACCTTGATATGTGCTAACAAGGGAGCCTTCCCTGTCCACATCTCGTGAGGTGTTTTGGCAACCTTCTTCGTAGGGACTAAGTTAAGGATATGGGCGGCAATCTCTAAGGTATACGCCCAAAATGAGATAGGTAGTGAAGCACAACTCATCATGGAACGAACCACGTCTAGCAAGGTTCAATTACGCCTCACATCCACACTGTTTAATTGTGGTGTCCTAGGTGGTGTTAATTGCGAAACAATTCCACATTACTTGAGGTAGTCGTGGAATTCAAGACTTAGGTACTCTCCTCCTCGATCGGATCGAAGCATCTTTATTTTCCTGCCCAACTGATTCTCCACTTCTTGTCTAAACTCTTTGAACTTTTCAAAAGTTTCTGACTTGTGATTAATTAAGTAGATATAACCATATCTGCTATAATCATTGGTGAAAGTCATATAGAAGCGGTTTGCATCCCTTGTGGTGGATCTAAAGGGCCCACACACATCGGTATGTATGAGATCCAATAGACCCTCACCCCTTTCACAAGTGCCAGTGAAGGGTGACCTGGTCATCTTTCCAAGTAAACAAGACTAAAACACGTCATCATCCCTAAGGTCAAATGACTCTAACACTCCATCCTTTTGGAGTTGGGCTATGCATTTCTTGTTGAGATGTCCAAGACGACAATGCCATAAGCATGATTTATCCATACTATTGGAAGAATCGACACACAACACATCATTTCCTAAGTTATCAACAACCATCACGGTCTCATATATTCCATTACAAGGCAATGCTTCAAAATATAAAACACTATTAAGATAAGCATAAATAGAACCCTTTTCATTATCAAATGAATATCTAAAACCTTGTCTATATAAACCATGAAATGAAATGATGTTTCTTGCCATGTCTGGCGAATACCAACAACTGTTTAAATCTAACCCTAATTCATTACTAAGCACTAAGGAATAAACTCCAATCTTGATGACATGAGACGATCTTCTGTTTCCCATGATTAGGTTTATCTTCCCATGCTCCACATCCCTATTTCTTCATAGTCCCCACAAATCAAAACATATGTGAAAACCACATCCTGTATCAAGAACCCAAGAAATAGCATGTGATGAATCATTAGATTTAATAGTGTAAATACATGCGGAGGATGGATTGATCTTCCCATCCTTGATAGCTTGCAGATATTGTGGGAAGCTTCTCTTCCAATGCCCTATCTTGTGGCAGTGGTGGTACTCCGCCTCCTTGGTGTTAGAGTTGGGTTTAGCAGAACCAACTTTAGTTCCACCAGAAGAGGTACCATCTTGGGACTTTCCCTTATGGTGGCCCTTTGAGGGAGCCTTCCTCTTCTGACCCTTCCCTTACCCTATTTCCAAGAGAGTGGAAGCTGCGGGAGAATGAGTCGTTCTAGCAGACTTATCCTTGAGATTGCTCTCAATAGTCCTTACCAAGCCTTGAAGCTTGCTCAAGGTGACCTCTTCCTTATTCATGTGGTAGGTCATGTGGAACTGGTTGTAGCAAGGAGGCAAGCAGTGAAGGATAATGTCGATTTACAGCTCTTCATCGAAGTTAACATTTAAATTCAGCAGGTGATCAACATATCTCTGCATCATTTGTAGATGAGCGGTAAGGGACTATCCATTACCCATTTTGGCAGTGATCATCAAAGTGATGATCTCATACCTTTCTTGCCTAGAACTTTGGTGGTACCGGTCTAGCATGTCTTGATGCATTTCATACGGATACATGTCCTCATAGGAATTTTGGATTTCATCAGTCATGGTCCCTAGCATGATGCAATGGACTTTCATGGCATCATGCTCATGGGCCTCAAAGGCAACGATCTCTTCGAGGGAGGCAATGTTGATGTTAATTTCCTTCAGCTTCTCATCAAGGACATAATTTTTGTCCTCATAGCAAGTGACCATTCGTATGTTGCAGATCCAATCATTGAAATTGGACCCGTCAAAGATCACTCTCCCCCAAAAGTTCATGAGTGAGAATGAGTCGGAGGAGTTCGAGCCGGAAGCATTGTGGTTGATGTTCAACATCTGAAATAGAAAAAGACAAAGTTTGATTAGAAATGAATCCTCAATTAAACACCAAAATAAGAGATTAGGGCTAGGATCTAACAACATTATTTCCAAATTAGAAGAGGGATGCCGCAATCTAACATGCAAATAATTTGAAGATAAGTGAATGACAATTCACTAATTCTCCACCATGAAAAATGAAAAGGAAATTAAGTTTTAAATGTATTGAAAACTCCTAGATCTTTTAAGATTCATTGAACTTTTCAATGGCATGTTTAAATCTTCATATGCCCCTCTTGTTTGTGACTGGGATGCCGAGGATCACAAAACGGGTGTGAATAACCATGCAAATGTACATGGTGCCTCATTGTTACAGTCACCTATTCGATGTGCCGATTAACCACACACGTTCCATCGAACTATGACAAACAATGAGTCACCCTTTGCCACCTTTGCTTAGATCCCAATTAGGGTGCTGGTTAGCCACGCTCACTCCATTAACGTTGTAACGACCAAAAATTTCAACAAATTTTAACTTTTCAAAAACAACCCATTTTCATAATGTTATTACAAAAAGGTTTTCAATACATTTATTATCAGAGTATTCCTAGAACCATAACATAAAACATAAACACGAGGAGTGGTACGATCACGCCTTTGCCTTGCCACGGTCTCCTGAAGAACCTGAAAAAAAAAACATTAAACCACAACTGTAAGCCCGAAAGATTAGTGATATACCCCCAAAATACCAACCACATATACAATACACACATAACATGTTATATCATAACAATTCATAGAACAGCCATGCATATCGGGTCTACTGTGTGACTGGTCCGCCGTATCGGGCCTTCAGCCCACCTGGTCCACCCTCCGAGTCTAGTCATGTCCCTTGAGTCTGCAGTGTGGTTGGTCCGCCCGCACTGGGCCTTCAACCCACCTAGTCTACTCTCTGAGTCTACAATATGACTGGTCCGCCCGCATCGGGCCTTCTGTTAGCCTGGTCCACTCTCCGAGCCTCGGCACGTCTGGTCCACCCTCGTGGGGCCTACAGCCTATCTGGACCGCTCGCTGGGCCTTCGGGATAACCGGTTCGCCCTGGGTATGTTGGCCTACAACACAAAGCAGGTCCTGCCTCAACCCAACCCCAGTCAAACAACCATGTGCACATAAACATACACTCATATAACAATTCGCATTCAGTCAAACCGATCTAGCAGATCACGTATCATAACATACTCTAAACAGGATACCAACCTAACAGGTCACTAGCATAAACCATCCTAATACTCAGATGCAAACATAACAAGGCAACAACATAACAACGATACCCGGATTACAATCCGATAAAGGGTCGGCCTTGGTGCCTTAGACCCTGTTGATATAGTGAGGATAACTCACCTCGTGATTGCCGAAACTCTGAACTAAAGAAGCAGATTCCCGAATCACCGACTCACCGAAAAATCCTGAACTAGCCATCATAACAAAATAATCATTAGTCCAAACATACATCCACTTATTGGGCCAAGGCCAAAGTCCAAATCTCTTACAAAGCCCAATATTGGGCCAATTTACTAAATTGGGCCCTCCTTACCAAATGGGCCTAGATCCAAGGTCCATAATAATAATTGGTCCCAATATACTCTATCCAAAATTTCCAGTTATGGCCCATAAATCCAATAGCCCAATAACATCCCAAACTATCAGGCCCAAATTGAAAATGCCACAGATGGGGTACGTTGGGCGTACCCTTCTTGGTACGCTGGGCGTACAACAATGCTTGCAACATGGGATGGGGACACTGGCCCGCTACGCTGGGCGTACTCATATGTTACGCGGGGCATAACCTCACTGCTCAACAACATCACATAACGTCTTAATGGTTTAAGCTCTAAAGCCCAAACTTCAGATCCTTAGGCCAAATATGATTAGAATTCATAAAGTCTCAAACTTTATCACCTGGGACGTCCATAAAGCTCTTAATCCAAGGTCTTAACCCAATAAGACCTACTTATCTCACTCATGGAACAACCACAGCCCTTGGGATCTCATTTTTCTCACTTAAGACCTCTCCTAAGGTCTGAAAGGACAGATAATCTTGACCAACTCGAAACATGCAACAAGATGAGGACTTTTGGGACAAGAATGGTGTCAAAGCTTCACAACACATATATCTACACAATATAAATGTCAAGCAAGAAGCTTTATACCTCAAATAGGCTCCAAAGGATGATGTCTTCCTAGATCTATAAGCTCCAATCGTTCATCTCCTTCTTTGACAACTTCTCATTTCTTCTTCTAGCTTCTCTTTTGCCAAAATAAGCTTTCCAAGACCAAACACACCCAACAATGGAGGTGGGACGGCTATCTAGGGTTTATGAGGTTAAGAGAGTGCTTATGGGGGCTAAGGAGGAAGCCTTTAAGTTCTTTATATAGTGGTTGTCTCAAAATTAGGGTTTTAGGGATTCTAAGAGTACGCTGGGCGTACTCAACCATGCACCTGCGTTTCTTTCCCCCACTACGTTGGGTGTACGTCCAGCTTACGCTGGGCATACCCAACATGCTCCCTTTTTCATGCATGGTCTTCCCTTTCCAATTTTCCCATTAAGTGCTATAATCGATATTATCTTCGAAATGCCGTAACTCCATTACTCTAAACCCGCTCCCGATAAACTTTACATTCACACGAGGGTGGCGAGAAGCCCTATGCTTCTATCAACATACACCAATCCGAAACCTTCTCGGATAAAACCCATTTCCCATAAAAGGACCAACATTACCCTTTCTCTTAAATCTCAGGGACTCATACATAAATACTTTAAGAACGGGGCGTTACAAACGTCTTAGCAAGGGTACAAAGTGTAATTTGATGGGATTGCATCAATTTCACTTTTGCCTAAAGTAACTAAGATTGAGAAGTTTGAAAAACATTTAGTTACATTTATAAATTCATTATACTTTTAATGAGGAAAGGGTTGCCCTATCCTACTAACGGTAAGACTGTCATTTTAAGTTATATATATATATATATATATATATATATATATATATATATATATATATATATATATATTAATCTTGTAATATTATAATAGTATAGGATGAATTTTAAACTTCTAAATTTCTAGGGTTTGAAATTTAAATACTTCAAACTAAACCTATCAGGCAAAAATTTAAATTTCAAAACTTGAGGGCAAATTTTGAACTTTCAAAACATATAGGATCAAATAGCAAATAATTTAAAATTAAACATTTAATTTAATGATTATCTAAATTTAACCTAATCAATTTTATTCACAAGATAATTCATCAACTAATTTAAATAATCAAATATTATCATATAAGGAATTTATTATTCAAATAAATGGTAATTATCTTTTGGTTTGGAAAGGATAATCAAAAACTAACAATAAAATTCAGATTTTATTAGTTAAAAACGATTTAGGAAATTATCCTTAAGCAAAACAACAAGAAATCGCAAAAATCCGTTTGCCAGATGCTCCGACTGGCCGAGTACCTTTATGGACTCGTCGAGTTCATCCTACTCGTCGAGCTCACATTAGGACTCGTCGAGTCTGCCAGACAGATGACTCAAAAAATCAATTTTCAAGCAAGAATGAAATGCATAACATCAAATACAATAGAAGCCAATCAAGGCTCTGATACTACTAATGGGTTTTACACAAAATAACATCTTATGTACTCATGCAAACCCTAATGCTTCGATCTAGGATTCTATATTGTACATGCTATTCATCCAAGACTTGAAAACCCTAGATCTAGTGTATATAATCGAAATTAACATAACAAAACTAATCTAGATGATTACGTCTTGTTGAAAGCTTGAATCTTCTAGTCCTTGGAGCTTAGAGTCATAAATGTCACTCCTCTAATGGCTTACAACCACCACAAGCAAGAGGATGATCTTGGAGAGAGGTTGGAGGCTATAGAATTCGTCTCTAGTCCTCTTATAAGTAGTGGTAGCCAATTTGTGGAGCCTAAGGGGTCTATTTATACTTGTGTTTCTAGGGTTTCAATCAAAACCCTAATTAGATAGCTTAGGCCTTAAGCAGTCCACAAAACCTTCCAGAATAAAGGCACTGGATGAAATTTAGATGGGATCCCACTCAAATTTCATCCATCCCTTAATTCTAAAGGATTCTCAGCCCAAATCAACTATCACACAATTGACAGTTCCACTCCCCTTTATTTAATTAATCTCTTTTAGCCACAGAATTAATTCTTAATTCATTCTTGTCTAATATTAATTAAACTATATGATTTCTCCTTTAATATATTATTCATATAACATATTAATAAATCATAACAACCTCTTTATTCATAAATCATCCTATCATGTTGATTTGGTGAAGGCAACCCAAAAGGACTATGTACAACCGGGTCAAGTAATTACCAAATATAGTTACGGGCTTAGACACTAATCCAACACATTTTCTAGATATACACTTAAGTTCTTTACCAAAACACTTTCCAAGAAACATGGTCTTCAAGCTCAACACAAAAATATAAGAAATGAGTCTTCAAATGGCTATGAACACCAAGAACACTCAAAGGGGGCTAGGGTTTTCGAAATGGTGAGGTTGGAGGCTGAAGAGGATAGCTTAAGTTAAAGTTAAGGTGCTTAAATAGAGAGTAAATGTGACAACCCGAAATTTCTATCTTGTACAACCATTCAATTCAATCAAAGTCAGACTTGTTTTTGCTAACTTTTATCACTATTTAGAGTCTGTTTGAGCATTCTAAGCCTAGTACATCGAAGGAATGAGTGTTAGGAAGTGTCTGCTGAAGTTTAAAGCCAACAATCAAGCCATAAACCCCTTAATAAGGAGTTTATTGCCAGGACACATGAGTTTACGACCGTAAACTCATGGTGGCCGTAAAATCTTGGCTATATATGAAAAACTTGGCCATTTTCCACCACTTTTACCACTTCCAAGCCAAGAACTTGGTTTTGCTCTCAAGTGTCATAGTATCTTGCTTCCAATTCTTCAAAAATTTAAGTGATTTCTTCCATCTATGTGTTAATACATCTCTTATTCTTGAATCACCTTTGCATTCATCCATGAATTTCATCTTTTGGGTCCAGATCTTCAAGATCCTCAAGAACATCAAGAACACATTAGTTCTTTGGGCCGAAATCTACTCTTCTAAGCTCCAACATCGTAAGTATCCTCTTATATACTTGCTATCTAGTTAGGACCCTTGATATACACCTTGAAAACAAGATTTTCCCAAGAACATGAGGTGTTTATGGCCAAGATCATCTCCCTTGGCCGTAAACCCTAGTTTGAAGTGCTTATGAGCCTTAAACTTTTCCTAAGGATTGGACATGAACCTAGAACCCTTCCATAGTGCTTGAAAGCCCTTTAAAACACCATTTGTCACTTTTCATCATGAGTTTACGGTCGTATGTGGCCATAAACTCATGGCCGTGAACTCCCTTGGTCATGCCATTTTGGCCGTAAACTCCTTAGAGTGGTCGTACACCCTTAGTATGCAATCATATGTGATTCATATCCTTCAATCTAAGTGTTTTCTAAGTCTTAGGGTGTTTTCCCTTACATAATTAGTTGTATAAACACTAATCTTATACATACATGTGTCATTATATGCTAATTAGGATCCATGTGTGTGCTCAAGTCTTCACTTGACACGTAGCATCCTATACCACTCTTTCATCCAAACCACTCACTACAGGTGAGTTCATACCCCTTAATCTACCTTTTAAATGATTTTAAATGCTTTTAGGGGGGATACAAGTTGAAACATAGTAGTTATTATATCAATCACATTTGATTAATAACTAGAACAAACAAATAGATTTCTTATACTTCAAAACTGTGTTAGCAAACAACTACTTCAAAACATTTTATCAAACTCTTTTATGTTTAAACTCTTTATTTAACTCTTTCAAACTTATATATTGTTAAAACATGTCTATATATATATATATATATATATATATATATATATACACACACACACACACACATAAGTAAGGTTGAAAGGACTTAGGACTGATAACTCGCTTTATTTCATGTTCCTTGTTTGGTTGTGGACTTAGAGTATCCGATTGTTTGTCCGAGTGTCGTTTGAACCTTAGTTATATATTATGTAATATTTATATAGATATAAAAGCTTTTATCTTAGTTCAACATACTCAGTCATACAAACAATATTACCAGTAAAACTATAATAGGTATAGTTTAGGAAGTCACTAATACTATTACTAGAACAATGAAACATACAAAGAGTCAGTTCATACATAAGTCAATACATACTATAACGAGAAACAATACTCACTATAAAGAGATACAAACAACGAACACTATAACGAGAAACAATACATACTACACACTATACACTAGAGAACATACTACATACTAGACAAAGAGAACATACACTACACTAGTACATACTATACAAATACAAGAATACTATAACATTAATGTGAGACACTACTTCATGGCATGGAAATCTTCTGATGTGTCACGTTTTGTAACCAGAGTCTCCTAAAGGGAGAGCGTGAATTTGTGTATAGATCTATACGGGACTGATCGTCCTACACCTTGATGCTAGCTACAATGGGACCTGTAGATCTACGGGTGACGAATGTCATACCATTTCGACATCTTCGAGCGTCTTATTTTACTAGTCGATCAAGTATGGTTACAATCATATCACATTATACCTTAATTAACAACTGGTTTAAGGTAGTTAGTACAACAGTGGTTACTATATACAACACTACGGTGCTTTATTATTTTCCCATTGCATTCACATTGTGATCTTCTCACATAAACGGTAATGTAAAAACTATATTTGGTTAATGATAGTCATACTTGGGAAAAATACACACTTTTACAAGAAACAAACATTCAGAACATTTAGGCCTTGGTAGAAGGCTACTTTTTAGTAGAAAATATAGGATTTTCTAGGAGATACAAACATGTACTACAAACATTTATAAACTTATACATCAAACACTTACAAACATTTTCATACAAACAATGACACTAAAATGCTTATGAACTCACCAGCTTTAATGCTGATAAACTCTTTCAAAATAACTTGTATTCTCAGGTCATCAGTAGACAAGTACCGATGTCAGGTTTTGAGAAGACAGAGCTTTCAAGACTCTTCTTTATTTTGATCATTCATTTTTGGTATCTTATAAACTATACACAAAACACACTTGTATTAAATTATATTGTTAATGCAATGAATGATGTTGATGCTTGTTTACTATTATGCTGTGTTGTGATACTGTACATGATGCCATCCGCCCCAGAACATTTCCGTTGTTCTAGTTTTGGGGTGTGACAATAAACCCTAAAATCATGGGCTTGGTCTCAAGCGACCGCCTCATCGTAGCCCTCCTTGTGCCACGTTGTAGAGCCCGTCAGAGATACACGTACTATAACAACCATGCCACGTCATGGGCATCCTTGCACCACGTCATGGCATAGGTTTTTTTTTTCAAAAACTCTAACTTTGATCCTAATACGTCCTTAGCTATACTCCTGGGAAAACGGGTGTTACAAAAAGAGTTGTATTATAAGCATACAAGGTTCCACTCCTAACCCACCTTCTATTATACTTGGCATAACCTTCTTCCACTTGACCCAAATAGGCTTAATGTAACCCAAATATCCGCTAACAAAAAGTTGATTACAAATCAATTCTTAACGGGTCACACCTGCTAAATATTCCATTTTATTAAAGTCCACATCAATGCCTAACAACTTACTTTTATGTAAAAATAACTTTTAAGATTTGAGGCAAGAACAAACTATGCAAGGTTCTCATAATCTTCCTAACATTTTCCATTGATTAACCCCTAAGAACAATTGTATCAATAAAGAATGTGAGATCTACTTACCTCCAGCATCAAACTCAAACTGACTAGCTAAGCACCATGAAAAATATTTTTCTTTATAGCCTATTTGACGAAAACATACAAATATACAATCCCTCAATGACCAAAATAAAGTAAGAAAAGGAGATAGTGGATTGACTTTACGAAAACCCATTTTCATTTGAAATTCATGTGGGAGAACCATTAATCAAAGTCGAGCCATCGATGACTATTATTAAGAACCCATAATCTAATTACTCCCAATACATATATCTCTTTATTTGAATTTACATAACCAACTATTTTAAATCAACGTATTCATTTTATACTTCAACGTGTACAAAGAACCACTATTAATTTTGTATAATATATACACAATGTTTCATTTGTTTCAATAAACATCGAAATAATTAAAAGCTACAAAACAATTACATAACTAAAAAACAAAAATATAAATTTAGAATTGTCAAAAGTGGAAAACCTAAATCAATGAAATTTGGTATTTGCAAATTTAGATAATTTAAACAATTATAAAAGTTTTTTTATTTTTTATTTTTTGTAACCGGCAAATATATTAAAAAGACCAGCCTCTAGCAAGTGACCAGAGGAGGGGAATGAACAAAGTACAAAGTATTGAGATCATAGATTACAAACAAAAATAAGATTTATAACATCTTGACCAATCAATATTTCTATTTTTTCTCTGTTTTTGGTTTTGGTCCATAGGTAAGTTGTGGATTTGATGTTGTATACACAATTGAAAGGGGGAAGCTAGTTTTTATTGAAAATTTTGTTGTTCCTTGCTTTTCCACATACTCTAGAATTTTGTTGTTCCTTGCTTTCCACATACTCTAGAGCATAACGTATTCTGGTAAACAATCTTCTTTTTTGGGCAATTGGACCACGTATGGACATAGGTGAGCACCTAATTTACTATTTTGAGTTCTCCGAGAGGAACTCCACACCATTTAAGAACCTTTTGTATAACCATTTTAGTGTATTTACACCCAATCAATGCATGGTCTGCACTTTCCACAGCTTCTTCAGAGTGGTTGCATAGTGATTTTTCCAAAGCTACCCCTCTAGATAAAAGGCCCATAGCCGAAGGTATTTTGTCTATTCTAGCTGAGATTTACTTGCGTGAGATAGTGACATGACATGGAGTGCCTGTCTCGATGGTTTCATACCGAGATGTCTGTTTCAATTCCGGATTTTAGAAGCAATTTCACGACGAGATGAGTACTCATCTCCACTTTAGCTCCACTTTCTACCCTCAGACGGATGGACAAAGCGAGATGACAATACAAACTCTCGAGGACATGCTATGCACATGTGTCTTGGAATTCGGTGGCATAGCCGAAGGTATTTTGTCTATTTTAGCCCTCCAAATAAAACAATTAATTTTAATTGGGATCTCGTTTAACCATGTAAACTTTCCCATGCTTAGTATGGGGTTGAAGTCCAATTTTTTTTTTTATAAGAACTTTCACTGAAAAAGATCCATTATCAGTGAGATTACACTTCCACGCATCACCGGTTGGACCTGGTTGTTTGTATAGCACCGTTTCAGTTGGGATATCCTTTTTTTAAGGTGTTTTCCAATGCTTGCGATATTTTTCCACACGCATGATATATATTTGCTTGCATAACAATGGTCGGGTTTATTGTTTAGATTATGCATGTCTTGTATGGCTTTCGCCCAAAGAGATGTCGACTCGGATCGTAGTCTCCACCACCACTTCATAATGAGGGAACTGTTTAGGGATTTAATTGTACCAACACCAAGCCCGCCAACGTCTTAAGAGGCAGTAACTTTGTCCCAAAAGACCTAGTGTATGCTTCTTTTTCCAACTATTCCTCCCTATAGAAACGTCACATGAATTCATTCCAACGTCTCAATTATCCCTTCCGGAGCCACAAATACCGAGAAATAATAAGTTGGTAGATTACCCAGGACCGATTGTACAAGTGTTAATTTGCTACCAAACGACAAGGTTTTGGATTTCCATATGGACAGTTTTTTATGGAATCTCTCAATCACCAGTTTCCAATTTTTAGTTAAGTTCATGTTCGTCCCGACTAGAACCCCGAGGCAAGTGAAAGGGAGAGAGGATAGTTTGCAACCAGGAGTTGTGGCCCATCTTGAGACTTCCTCCATATCAGCTTCAATACCAAAAACCTTGAATTTATCGAAATTTACTTTGAGACCGGAAGAAGCGTAGAAACAATGCAGGATCCTGTCGATGTTTTTTATGTTTCTTTTTGACAATTCACCTACAAATAGCGTATCGTCAGCGTATAGTAAGTGAAAAATCGTTGGTCCACCGTTTGGTAGTGCCTGACCTTGGAAGACGCCAATCTCGCATGCAGCCTTCATGGCTACCCTTTAAACCCTCTATAGCTATGATGAAGATGAACGGTGAAAACAGGTCCCCTATCTGACCCCTTTTGAAATTGAGAATTCCTTAGACCCATTAAAATTTTCGGTTCATTAAAATCTACACCAATGTCCATCAACTTACTTTTATGTAAAATGACGTTAAGAGCGGTGGCAAGACAAAAAAAAAACATCATGTAGGTGCCGAGTGAGGTTTAATGTTACAAATGATAACCAATAATATGCCCAAGTAAGGTTTAATGTCACAAAGGATAATGAATAATCTACAATTTGTTTTGTAGGTCACTTATATTTGAAGTATATTCAATGTCATTAAATTTTCTTTTATGTTTTTATTGCACAATTAAATACCTTTTAAACAGATTTATTATAGTGTGTTTAGGTGTCTTCTTAGACAACCTTATATTAAATGTTACTCTCCATACAATTTCAGCTTCATACATACTTGAATGAAAAAAGTTGTCATTACATGGAACAGTTGACACTATGTAGGATTCAATATTAATTTAACTACTTGAAATCTATCATATAGCAATCTAATGAAAACTAAAAAAATAAATAAATCAAACGACCTTTGTATATAACTGAAAGACAAATTATGCAAATATAAAACTATTCTTGCCATTTTAAACATCAACCTAAATAAATATGTTTCAATATTTAAACATACATTCAGATGTTTCAGCTTTAACTAAAATCCAACATTCAATGCACAACTTCCAAGTTGAAAGCCAAATATAAGATTCATTAAATACCTTTTAAGGTTAACTTTTACCTTTGAGCACATAGCGTAGATTTTTACAACTCGATTGCTAATTTCAAACATGTTGAGATTGCGATTGAGGTCTCCCAAGCTGGATTTCCTCGCCGGCGGCGGGATACACCACCGTCTCCCCCATATAAGCTCCTAAAAACGTCGACAAACTAAGCTTATCAATCACTTCCCGGTGATGCGATTTGCAGACTAGATAAAGCATCGTTTGGGTGACGAAGAACAGCAAGAACAAGTTCAAAATCAGAACCCCACATAATATTCCGATCATCACCCTCCAAATCATCGCCAAATCGAAAATTTCTCCACCGTATTCCACGAACAACTCATACACAATAAGTAATCCCAACAAAAATCCGTACAACACGAGTGCAATTCCCATTCCCACTTTCTTCTTCCCATACGCCAGATCCTTACCTTTCCTCATAGCTCTGAATCCATAGGTGTTTTCCAGAACAGTAACGACGCTAGCTAATTGCCAAACAACGCTCAGATATAAGAAACCAATGATGTACAAGATGACGATGATGAACCAAAGGATTATACCGATGGCTGAATACCCAAAAATAGATCTGACTATAACCAAAACAACACCGCCAATTACGTTATAGATGAAGAACGCGATGTATATGAACACGAAAGTGACAAAGAGTCGTTTCCAGACCTTCGGAACGACTGTCATAACTTTTCGGAACACGACTTCTCGGTCGGTGTAGATGGAAGCGATGGTGAAGACGATGGCGGCGGTGGAGAGGAGGGAGAAGACGGCGAATAAGGTTATGTATGCGACTTTGAATAGCCAGTAGTAGAGCCAATCGGCGGCGGTTGCTCGGGCTCGATAGTAGGAATCACTCTCGGACACCAACGAACTGCTCTCGATTTTCCAGAATAAATGACGGGAGATTTCCATGTGAGCTAAAAACACGATTGTGAGAGGTAGGATTAAGGCGAGAGTGATTTGTGCGAAGATTTTGTTCGATGAGAAGATGGTTTTGAATGATTGTTTGAAGATGCCGAAGAAGCCAACGAATTTCATATCTTCTTCGGTTCGATCCATGGTGATTTCTGTTGGATTGTTCCAGGTGAAGAAGATGGTGTAGGTGGTGGGTAGTGGATTGATTGGATTTTTGTTTCCCTGAAATTTCCTGTTTACGCTAGACTCACAGAGTGATAGAGTGATGACTATCTTTATATGGTCCCATACTTCCATTTACCTTTCTCATTATTTCAGAAACCCAAAGTTGGCATCTGTTGTGTGGAAGGTGATTCATTGTTTGATTTGTTGTGGCATGAAATGATACGACGTGTTTGCCGATAATCTTTTGAGAACTTATAAATTTTCCATTTAGCATATGTAATTGTGTTTTAAGAAAAAAAAAATCAATATAAATAATAAAAATATTCACCAATCTTTTTGAATTAAATTTAACATAGTGTTTTTCATTTTGTTAAAATTCTTACAATTTGATCGATCGATCCAGTTATAAAATATGAATTATTACAATTATTTTTTGTTTTAAATTAATTTAAAATAGTAAAACAATTCTATAAATAATACGTATATAAAAATGTATAACAAAAGCTATACAAATAAGAAAAAGATATTATCTATACAAGTAAGAGCATAAGTTGTGGGTAAAAAGTTGCGACACTAAGTTGTACCACCTCACACGCCACATAAGTAAATGATGTTATAACACCAAGTGGGGAAATAAGCAATAAGATGCAATACCAACTTTTTAAAAATAAATATGTTTTATTTTTTATTTTTTTTCGAAATTGTTTTTTTTCACATTTTCGTTTTTTTTTACTTTTTTTTCTATATCGTTTTTTCCTTTTTCGCATTTTTTTAATCACTAACATTGAATATATTTTTTATAAAACATAAAGTTAAAAAAAAAGACATAATATTTAAAATCTAAAATTACAATTACAATTTAAAAAAAACATAATTTTAAACCTAAAATGATAACTAAATTACCATTCAAATTATTACTAAAACCACATAACAATCCTAATTAACCTAAATATTTCTTTCTAATTTGTTCTTTCATCGCTTGTTGCACTGCTAGATCAGTAGGCGCCAAACCCTGCTCGCTCGTCCGAAGAATTGACAACTGATGTGTCATCAATTCCCTCTCTTTTTGCTCCTGCTTCTCCCATGCCTGGCTTTCCAGGAACTCCAAAACGCCGTTTCAACTCATTTTTTTCTTGTGTTCGTCGAATTTCGCTCTCATTTCCGTCGACTCTTTTGCTATCGCCTCCATCTCCTCCGCATGTCTTGCAGCGCGCCTCGCGTTGTCGCATCCAGGCGGTCGTCGTGGTGGGGATATCTCTTGAATATCATCAGGGATCTCATCGTCGTCGGTGCTTAGGTCGATATTAGTCCGTGCATCTGACACATCGACCGAGCTAGAATTGCGAGACCTTTTGAATTAAACCTCCAACGATGTAACCGTTTTATTTCACTTTGGATCTGCTCGCAACAATTCTCATGATTTTTCAAAGTCGAAAACATGATCCATTTCAACCCGATATTTTTCCTTAGCAGATTTGAACAAATCGAAGATGTTGGTTCCGCTTTGTTGTTGCGCCTCAAGCCGGTTGTAAATGCCGTTGAATTTGCTACACCGCTTAATTATTTGACCCTATTTGCTGCTCAACATGTCATTGTTGCGATACGTATTTTTCTTCAAAATAGCATGAAACTTGTCATGCACCGCCCCCCAATAAGCTCCTTTCTTCATTCCATTTCCGCGTAGTTCATTTTTTGAAGTAGCACACCAAGCCGTCGTCAAAGAGTATTCCTCCTCTGGTGTCTACCATTGTGGAACGTCTGCATTTTCTGTTTCTACCGCTATCGATTTTCCTTTCGATTTTCATTTCCCTTTCCCTCTGCTACTACCTCCGGCTTCCACCTCAACCGATTGTTATGTCGTAGGCGATGGTTGGTTGGTTGTTTGTTGCATTGAACCAAAATAAGGGAAAAGATTTTGTTGTAAATTTGGGTTTTGACCAAATTGATTTTGTTGAAGGTAAGGTGAGTTGGGAAACTGTAGTGGCAGTGAAGCAGGATTGAAAGCTGCGCCTTGGTATGAGATTTGTGGTGAGCCTTGAGACGATAAAATGTTGAAATAACCTTCATAACCCGCAAATCCGAGAGGCGAGGTTGTGTTTGGTTGTGTGTTTGGGTTTGATGATGGGGAGGTGTTTGGGTTTTGCTCCATTTTTTGAGTAAGAAAATTTATAAAAGTATAGAGAGAATGTTAAAAAAGATGTAAAATTTGAAATAAAATGAGTATATGTATATATAGGTAAAAAGGTAAAAATAAAAAATTTGAATGCAGATCGTTTGCAAACGGTCATAAGCCACAACGGTAACTTTTTTCCCGTTTCACTTTGTTTCGATGGCCACGAGACCTGAAGGACGAGATGCAACGAGTTGGGGGGGGGGGGGGGGGAGGGTGTCCCCCCGTTAAGACGGTGTTGCGCCTTGCCACGTAAGCCGCGTCTTTTCTCATTTTGGCCCATACCGATCGCTCTAAGAAAAAAGATATTGAAAGTCCTTTCGTTATACCAAGAACAAAGATGCTTTGTTATCATTGTGGCAAACCATCACAACCATACACACCATCCTGCCCGCATCGTGGTGGTTGTGAAGTTGTAGAATGCGGTCGCCACTATAATTGAGAATGACCGATGGGAAAACAAAGTCAATGATCACTCTCTTTTTTATACTTTTTTAACACCATACACATTTTTTTTTTAAATTTATGATTGGTACACGAATGTTAAGAATACAAGAACGGTTGTCAATCGAGTTTAACAACCCGCACATAAACTTTTGGCACACGATTAATTTGTCGATGATTAAATGATGATGCATCATTCAATTGTCGATTTAATATTATTATAGTAATATTTGTACATATTATTAAAGTTTTAGAGTCGCGATATGAGTTTTTCCAGCAAAGACCAGTTGCTAGAGGTAGAATTGGTATTAATAATATACATAAATATTCGACCACACTTAAGTACTTAGGGTACAATATAGCATATGATGCAACAGACGAGTATTTGAAAATGTCTAAGAGGACTGCAACGGAGCTTGTAGATTTTTTTACATATGTTAATTATGTGTTTGGCAAAGAATATATGTGTAAGCATATTACACTACATGGTTTACGAAGAATGATCGGTAACCTTGATTGTACGCATTGAGCATGTAAATGATATCTAAATGTGTGGCGTGTTCAATTTTTCCGAGGTACTATAAGTGAATCCTCTATGTTACTAGAAGCCGTTCCATCTCATGATTTATAGATTTAGCATGCATACTTTGGGGTTGCACAGTCCAACAATGACCAAAATGTTCTTTGTTAGTCACTCATTTTAAACGAAACTAGGACTAGGCAAGCATCTAATATGTTTTTCACAGTGAACGAAAATTGTTACTACCTTTGTAATGTGATATACACAAACTACTCCATCTTTGTAAAGGCATATATAATACCTCGAACTGAAAAAGAAATGATATTCCTAAAAAGATAGGAGTTTGTTAGAAAGGACATAAAGAAGACATTTGGAGTTGTCAAACATAAATGACATGTAGTAAAACACTCCATACAACTCTGAAACAATGACATGCTACACACAAGAATATATTCATATATTATATTACATAATATGATGAATGAATATCAATGTAGAACGATTTGTGTGTATTATGAAAACAACATAGTTAACTTAGGATCAACAATTCATTACCTAGCTAGAGTATATGAAATTCAAGATGCAAAAACATAACAATATTGTAATATACATGTTCAGTAATCGTGTTTGTAACTTAAAAGTGAATAATATTATAAAATATTATGTTATTTTGAGCGTTGAGTTCTAACAGATAGTTTTTACTAGAACTGAAGTAAAACTATGTTTAAAATCACTCGAAAAAATTTGAAAGTCTTATGAGATTCTAGTCAAAAGCTAACTATTGAAATTAACGAAAATATAAAGTTGGAAATAAATGAAAATCATGTTATTGAAAGTTGTAGATAATTTTTTTAGAAACATTTAGGCGAAAACCTCATCAAAATCCGAGTTATAACGAAGAAATTATGATTCCTTATAGTTTCGCGACAAAACCGACACAACACTATTTAGCGTAAAAAGTGAGTTTTCGATAAACTACTTTTTATATTTAGTGATCTAAATGAAAGTCATAGTATTCGTTAAACCAAGAATTTTCATAAAAAGAACGTCAAAATCTGACTGCGTATGACGAAGTTATGATTTTTCTATGTTTCGGTATGGCAGTAGACAGCTAAAAACTCGAAATAAAGATCGAGTGACTTTTAGCTGATGCAACCTAAACGAGAATCGAAGGTCTCGTCAATAGTAGTACAACAGTAAAAATACAAACGAAAACGGATGTCATGTGAAGAAGTTATGAATTTTTAACGGACTTATCCTGTCCCGACCTATTAAATATATAACTTTAAAAATAAAGTCAAAATTAGCCAATGGAGTCTAAACAAAAGTTGTAGAGTATAATTTCATTTACATGTGGATATAAAGAACGTCAAAAACGGAGCTCGTATGCAAAATATATGAAATTTTGAAGTTTGTGGCACAAATTACGAAGCTAAACGGGAGAAGTATGCCCAGCGTACTCAGAAACAAGGTTAGGAGTCGGCCACATCGCCCTCTCTTCGCATAATCAACACACAACAGCCATGTCCGAGGCTTGGGTTCCGAACCATCGACACATCGCCTGGTACGCCCCGCGTACTCGGTGTACGCCCAACGTACTTAGCCGCAAAAGATACGCCCCGCATACTTAGATTACGCCCCGCATAATGTGAGGTTTCAGCTTACTATAAATAGCAAGCGAAGGTCTCCAGGTTTAGGTTACAAAATTTACTCTTTCACATCATTTATTCTCTCTCAATTAACCCTAGCACCCCTGAGGTCCCGGTATCAACCCCGACATGCGAAGCAAGTCCCGTCGCTCCGAAGTTAACGAGAAAATCATATTTTCTAGTCGAAAATCTGCCCGCGTAAGGCCGTTTTTCAACTAAAATCCCCAGTTTCGTCACAAAAAGTCATATTTAGAGTCGTAGTGCTGCCCAAATTATCATTTATTCCTTCAGTATTTCACAGTGAGTTCAATATAGGGACAATTGTATGTTATGTGTTATATATTCAATGTACTTTCCTATGTTATATTGGATTTATGCCTTTGGCCATGTTGAGCATGACTTGTATGAATTCTGGTATTGGCTTTATGCTTTTGGCCATGTAGAGCATGACTCGTGTAAATTCTGGTATTGGCATAAGGCTATGTAGGGCTGAAAGCTTGTATATACTAGCAAAATGATAATCCAAAATTGTATTTTTTATACCATTTGGGCTGAAGCTTTATTGATGTATATCGAGTATGGAAATTATTATGTCTCATTGATTGTAAATTATTGAATCAGATTGTTGGTTGATATGGAAAGTCTGCCAGATGATACACATATACCTTTGTTTTTATTTGTCCCTCTTTGCTTCTATCATATTGATATGTATATGGCATAGCGTTATATTGTAACTGTTATTGAACTCACTAAGCGTCAACTGCTTATCCCTCTCAATGTTTAAACTATTGCAAGTGATAAGCATTTAGTATAGTCATGTACTGCTAGAAGATGTAGAATATATAATATTATAGCTTTTTTATTTAGTATTTAAATTTCCTGGAAAGCTATATAATATATATATATATATATATATATATATATATATATATATATATATATATATATATAATTCTACAAAAATTTTAATCGTCGGGTTGTATCCAGTCTTTTGTAATTGAACTATCAATGTAAAATATTATTTATAAATATGCATGTAGCATGTTTTGGAGTAATATGATGTAGTTTTATCAAAAAGGAGTTCTTTCAATCATGGTATCAGAGCAGTAATTTAAGCGAACTAAATTCCACAGATTGGTATTTAGACTTAAAGTATTGGAAGTTCAATATATAAACGGATTCGTTGTAAGTATATGGATACAAACCATAGAAAAACCTTAAGTAAAGTATTAAGTAATGATAAATCTTAATATTCTAAAATTCTATATTACCCCAAAGTTTCAGAACAATGACTGAACAGGTGAATAGACATACACCAGATGTGGGTGAAGATCCTCAACCTGATGAAGTAAATACTCTAGTATTTCCTTGTGAGGAGCGACTAGTGGATAAACTCACTGGTGTTATTCGGTTAACTCTTGAAGAGCACAAAAAGGATAGTGATAAAGGCAAATATAAAGTTACTAGAGAATCTTCTAAAGGGGAGACGAAACATCCCTCATTCAAAACTTTTAAGAGTAGTGGTGCTACAGAATTTTCTGGTGTCCTTAATCCCATAGTTGTTCTAACTTGGATTCAGAACACATAGAAAGTATTTCGTATCTCCCATGTAGATAATGAAGACACGGCTAATTATGCTTTTTCAATGCTCGTCAGAGAAGCCTTAGTTTGGTGGGAAGCAACATATGAAGCTCTCAACAAGTATTTCCAAGAGAATATATCTTGGGAGATGTTCAAAATGTTGGATTCGGTGTCTAAGTTCATAACTATTTCTGGAATGTACTTGACTCGGTTGGCATGGTCCATTTGGGTTGCATGGCATTGCAACACTTGGATAGACTAAATGAAAGAAAGGACACTTAAGGATTATTAATATATTATAAGTTTTAATATATTAATAATATTATTTAATTAGTATTGATCAAAGAATTAATTTGGAATTAATTAAGTGACCAAAAAGAAACTAATTAAATATATGGGGTTGATTGTATAAATCATCCATTCTTGTATAGTGGGCTAATAATCCATGGTTTATACGAATTAGGCTAAACCCATAAGCTGCTCCATGGATAGTCCATGGGAGTTATAAACCCATGGATCATGGAATATGGAAAGCCATGATAATTAGGGTTTACATGATGTAACCCTACTTGTGTCACAACTATATAAACACCCCATGTCTAGCAAAATCGGCGACTACAAGCAAGTGTAAGAGGGCTAGCCGAATTTTGAGTGTTAGTGAACTTCTCTCAAGGTTATTCCAAGTGTTGTGGTGTTGTGTGAGACATTTGAGGCATTACACTTGAGGTGCTAGGCTCACAAGGTTCTCAAGAAATCCAAACAACAAAAGCTATGTACTTCAACTAACTATTATGTTTAAAAGTTCCCCATGCCATGCTAGTTAGGTTAAGATTGGAAAATCAAATTTTCATGTATCTTAGTAAAACATAGATCCAAGGTTTCTAGGGTTGCATGTACACCTTAGGAGTGTTAGAATGCTCAAAACCTTTCAGTGGTATCAGAGCCTAGGCTTGTTTACTTGATACTTGATGCAGACTTATTAAGAAAATTAACAAAACTGCTTTCTGCCTGAGTGAACTCGCTGATTCTCTGGGGGACTCGACGAGTCCATGCCTATATTCAACCAACTTGACGAGTTGGCTTGTCAGAGTGCAGTTTTCCGAATTTTGCTGCTGGAAATGGACTAGAAACATTACCCTAAACTGTTTTGGTATTAGAAAACTTGTTTTAGATGGTGTAATGGTTGTGCTAATCCATTTTCAATGGCTAATATCAAAATTTGAAGTTTTGTATGGTTTATTTATGATTCTTGAAATTGTTGATATGAACAGTCATGAACTTATGAGTTTAGAAGATCATAGGAATTATTTGTAACTTGCTTGTTAGTTTAATTCTTGATCTTGATGTGTTTTAATGGAATCCATAATTTGTCCTCAAGTTTTGGTTTACCAAAAGACACTCTTTTAAAAGTCCATTAAAGAAACACATAGGTTACATAAAATGAAAAGTCTCTCATTTTATTAAACCATTAACTCATAAGTTATGAAAGATGAAAAGTTTTGAAAGTTACAAAACTTGCCCTCAAGTTTTGGAATATGTAAAGTCACTTTAAAAACTTTAGTTCCAACCCTTAGAATTTTAAAAGTTAAAATTCAACCCTTATACTTTATAATATTATAAATTAATATATATATATATATATATATATGTGTGTGTGTGTGTGTTTGTGTGTGTGTATAAGAACAAGTCATTTTACTGTTAGTATGTATCATTCACGAAGCCGGTCAATAAGGGGGATATAAGGTTGTTGCCTGTAAAATGACAGCTTAATGGGTGTCCACTCTCACCCACCGCTTCCTTGACTGGTGGAGGGTCGTTAGTCAAACGGGTAGGACAATGAATTTAACCCTCATTAAAAGTATGATGATTATAAAGTAACTAAATGTTTTTTTAATTCCCAATATTACTTACTTTAGGAAAATGTGAATAAGGTGCTAACCCATGAAATTACACTTTGCACTTTGCTTAAGTTGTTAGTGGAGCGTGTGTGGTTAACCGACACACTAACCCGGACTTAACAAGGTAGGAAAAAGGTGGCTTAAGGTTTATCATAGGTCGGTGGAGCGCGTGTGGTTAACCAGCATATCGATTGAGTGATAAACATTAAGGGTATCAAGTAATTTGCATGGTTACTTCACACCTTGTTTTATGATCCTCGGCATCACAGTCACAAAACTTGATGGGTACACTAGAGATTGAAACATGAAATTGAAAAGTTCAATGAATCTCAAATAATCTAGGAGTTTCAAAACCAACTAAAACCTAATAATTTATTTCATTTTTCATGGTGGATATTGGTGAATTGTCATTCACCTACCTTCAAATATTTTATAGTTTATATCTAATCTAAATTTATCTTTCTTCTTTTTCAGATGTCTTCAAACAATGTTGCTTCTGGCTCAAACCCTACCAGCTTCTTCTTTCTCATGAACCTTTATAGGAGAGTCATCTTTGATGGTTCCAACTTTATGGATTGGATCCGGAACATCAGGATGGTCACTCATTACGAGGACAAGGAATATGTCCTCGACAAGGAGCATAAGGAACTTGATGAGTCGTCTGCTACTCCAGAGGAGATCATTGAATTCCAAACTCATGAGAGAGATGCCACAAAAGTGGCTTGTATCATGTTGGCCACGATGATAGCCGAGCTCCAAAATTCCTATGAGGACTATTACCCTTTTGAGATGCACCATGACTTGATCGACCGCTACCATCAAAGTGCTGGCCAAGAGAGGTATGACATCATCTGCTCCATGATAACAACCCGGATGAAGGATGGTGAACCCATCACCGGCCACTTGAAGAAAATGCAAAGGTATGTGGACCAGTTGCCGAAGCTAAATGTGAACTTCCTCAAATAGTTGGCAATTGATATCATTTTGCACTCCTTACCTTCTTGTTTTGATTAATTCCGAATGACATACCACATAAACAAGGAGGAAGTTACACTCAGCAAACTTCAAGGACTCTTGAAGATTGCCAAAAGTGGTCTTAAGGGTAAGTCGATTGTTACCACTCCCACTCCTACCGCGGCCTCTGTCCTGGCAATCGGGAAAGGCAAAGGGAAGAAGAGGAAGAGCCCTTCGAAGGGTACCAAGGGAAAGTCCCTTAATGGCTCCTCTTCAATTGGAACCAAGAAAGGTTCCGTCATTCCTTCTGCTAACCCTAAAGAGGTTGAATGCTTCTATTGCCATGAAAAGTCGCACTGGAAGAGAAACCGCCCAAAGTGTCTGCAAGATGTGAAAGATGGGAAAGTGAAACCCATACACGAAAGTATTTACACTATATTGTCTAACAACTCACCTGATTCTAATTCTTGGGTCCTTGATACCGGTTGTGGTATTCATATTTGTTCTGACTTGTAGGGACTAAGAAGAAGTGAGGATGTGGAGCATGGGAAGATAAGCTTAATCATGGGGAATAGGAAAGCATCACGTTTCACCAAGATTGGAGTTTATACTTTGTTGCTAAGTAGTGAGTTAACATTAGATTTGAATAAATGTTGTTACTCGTTTGAAATGTCGAGGAATATTATTTATTTTCATGCTTTGTACAAACAAGGGTTTACCTTTTCTTTTGATAATGAATATGGTAGTATTAATGCTTTCTTTAATAATGTTCTTTATTTTAAAGCATTACCTTGTGATGGTGTGTATGAAGCTGTGTCTGTTGTAGATAACCTAGGAAATAATGTGTTGTGTATTGATTCTTCCACTAACTTGGATAAAGCATCATTGTGGCATTGTCGTCTTGGACATGTAAGCAAGAAACGAATAGGACAACTCCAAAAGGATGGAGTCTTGGAGTTATTTGACCTACATTCGGATGATAGTTGTGAATGTTGTCTATTTGAAAAAATGACAAAATCACCCTTCACCAGTTCTTGTGCTAAGGGTGAAGGTTTGTTGGATCTAGTACACACTGATATGTGTGGACCCTTCAGAACCACCACAAGTGATGCTAATCGCTTCTATGTAACTTTTACTGATGATTTTAGTAGATATGGATATGTCTACTTAATCAAGCATAAGTCAGAAACCTTTGAAAAGTTCAGAGAGTTTAAGCAGGAAGTGGAGAATCAATTGGGCAGGAACATTAAGATGCTTCGATCTGATTGAGGTGGTGAGTATCTTAGTACAGAGTTCCTTGACTATCTTAATCAATGTGGGATTGTCTCATAATTGACACCTCCCAGGACACCACAGCTTAATGGTGTGGCTGAGAGGCGTAATCGAACCTTGTTGGACATGGTTCATTCCATGATAAGTCGAGCTTCGCTACCAATCTCATTTTGGGGGTATGCCTTAGAGACTGCCGCCCATATTCTTAATTTAGTCCCTACCAAAAAGGTTGCCAAAACACCTCATGAGATGTGGACCGGAAAAGTTCCCAATCTGGATCACATCAGGATTTGGGGTTGCGAGGCTTTCGTGAGGTGCGAGACTCACGATAATCTCGAACCCCGTAGTGAGAGGTGTATTTTCATTAGCTACCCACAAAAATCCTTTGGTTACCTCTTCTACAGACCCAATGATAATGTGGTCTTTGTTGCAAGGAGGGGAGTCTTGAAAGAGAGAGAGAGAGAGAGAGAGAGAGAGAGAGACAGAGAGAGAGTTCATAAGACAAGGAAAACGTGGTAGGAAAATTGACCTTGAAGAAATTCAAGAGTCCAGTGGTGAGGGAACCTCAAACCCTAGCAATCAACCTGAGGAGGAAACTCCTGTTGATCTGACTGACGAGTCTGTACCTCTGAGGCGTTCCACCAGAGTTAGGAATGCACCTGAGCATTACTATGGTTTCCATATTACTACGGAAGGTGATACACTTTTCAGTGATAACACACTGATTGGTCTAGATGAACCTAACATCTACACGGAAGCCATGGCAGGCCCTGAGGATGCTAAATGGAAAGAGGCTATGGACAACGAGATATAGTCCATGTATGACAATCAAGTTTGGAACTTCGTTGACAATATACCAAGTCTTAAGAAAGTTGGGTGCAAATGGATCTTCAAGAAGAAGACCGACATGGATGGTAATGTACACACTTATAAGGCGCGACTAGTTGCAAAGGGCTTTTCTCAAACTTTAGGAGTTGATTATGAAGAGACCTTTTCACCAGTACCAAAGATTAAGTCTATTAGGGTTGTGTTAGCCATTGCTACATTTCATGATTATAAAATATGGCAAATGGATGTCAAAACCGCTTTCCTTAATGGAAAGTTGGCTGAGGATGTTTACATGAGTCAGCCAGAGGGTTTTGCCAGTACATAGTACTCTAATAGAGTGTGTAAACTTGAGAAATCCATCTATGGATTGAAACAAGCACCTCGCAGATGGAATCTTTGTTTCGATGATAAAGTCAAAGAGTTTGGCTTTTCGAGGAGCGAAAATGAATCTTAAGTATATGTCAAGACTAGTGGGAGTATAGCTATCTTTTTGGTATTGTATGTGGATGACATACTACTAATGGGAAATGACATCCCAAATTTGCACGAGGTTAAGTCCTGGCTTGTGAAGTGTTTCGCTATGAAGGAACTTGGAGAAAATGCCTATATCCTAGGGATAAGGTTTTTGAGAGATAGGAGTAAAATACTAATTGGACTTTGTCAAAGTACCTACTTGGATAAGGTGTTGAATAGGTTCAGCATGCAGAATTCAAAGAAAGGAGAGTTATTAATCCAGAGTAACGCCAGACTGAGTAAGACTCAGAGGCCGAGTACAAAGGCTGAGATAGCTGAGATGAATCGAGTTTTGTATGATTCCACTGTAGGCCCTTTCATGTATGCTATGACTTATACTCGTCCTAATGTGGCCTTCGCATTGAGCATAATCAGCAGATATCAGGGGAACCTTGGCAAGGCTCACTGGATTATGGTAAAGAACATTCTCAAGTACCTGCGGAGGATTAAGGACTGGGCCCTTACCCTCGGTAGGAGAGTTATGAGGACAGGCGTCGGTCCGAACTTGAATTTCAGGTTAGTGACTTCATACTCTTAAAGGTCTCTCCTTGGAAAGGAGTGATCTGATTGAGGAAGAGGGGCAAGTTGGGGCCTCAATATATTGGACCTTTCAGGGTAATCGTGAGGGTAGGCAGGGTAGCCTACCGTTTGGATCTACCTGAGGAGTTGGGTCAGATTCACGACACTTTTCATGTGTCGCAGTTCAGGAAGTGTATAGCCGACGTGTCAACAGTGGTACCATTAGAGGATATTCAGGTGGATGCAGGCCTGAACTATGTTGTGAGACAGGTGGCAATTAGGGATCGGAAGGTCAAGGTTCTGAGGAACAAGGAAGTGCATTTGGTGCAAGCGCAGTGGCAGCATAGAAAGGGGTCAGAGCTGACTTGGGAGCCGGAGCGCGAGATGCGTGAGCAGCATCCAGAGTTGTTTGCAGAATGAGACTTTGAGGGTGAAGTCTGATTCTAGTGGGGGAGAATTGTAACATCCGGAATCCCAGGTGTATTATTTTAATATTTTATTTTGGAATTTGTGAAGGAACTCGGCGAGTTGATGCTTAGACTCACCGAGTAGGGTCGTGGTTGATCATCCGGGTTCGCGTTGGACTCGGCGAGTCAATGAGTGGACTCAGTGAGTCCACGCTGTTTAATGAAACCCTAATCCTCCCAGGTTGGAGCCTATTTAAAGGCCCTTATGGCTATCCATTGCGGTTACCACACCCCATAGAGAGTCTTAGATCGCTTGTGAAGAGAGGAGAGGCCATTGATTGATCAATTGTTGGTAAAATTTGAAGAAAAAGGTGACCAAGGCAAAGGAAGGCCTAAGGAATTGCAAAGCTAGTGCCTTCAGATATCAAAGGCTTCATATTAAGTTATTCCTTCGGACCTTCTCCTGTTTTGGGTGTTGATTCATAGAGTTTGGGTTATGTTATGGCCTTTAGAAGAAGGATATGTAGAATATTTAGTCCCCTCTCGAGTTTGTGTTTTGATATGGACTCAAAGGGGTCCAGAGACTTCAACCCATGAAGCTTTATGAGTCTTTGTGGGGTGATTGGACTTAGGTTGCCATTGTTAGGACTAAATCACCATTTGATGCCATTATGTATGTATATATATATATATATATATATATATATATATATATATAAGCATCAAGTTTCGAGCTTTACGTGATTATATTGCTTGGGAAGGTCAGATCTATGGATTTGAGGAACAGATCTAACCTTAGGAGGTCAATAGAACTTGTGCATGTCATGTACTTGCCGAGTTGTTCTTGGGACTCGGCGAGTTGAGTCGGGGTAGACCCGCAATTCTTACTTAGGAACTCATCGAGTAAAGGGAAGGACTCAACGTGTTAAATGGGACTAAAAGAGTTAAGTGGACACATGTGGACTCGCCGAGTTGCCTAAGTGCACTCGCCGAGTCTGGTCAAAGTTTGACCGTTGACTTTGGTTGACTTTTAGGATTTGGTCAACAACGAGGGCCTTTGAGCCAAAGGAGGGGTAAAATGGTCTTTCACCCTTCTGAGGGAACTTAGATAAAGTAGAGTCTAGTTTTGGGAGCTATATTTATGAGAATATTACTTTATGTGTTTAGGCGGAGGCTAGATCATATTTCTACCGAGTCAGTGATCTACCGAGATATCAGAGGTGAGTCTTCTCACTATACTGTACCTGGAAGGGTACTTATGTGTGACCGGAAGGTCTGATATGATATATGATATATGCATTGTATGTGATTAGTTTCCCGTTTTTTATGTGCTATGTATGTTATGCTTGTTATGGGCCGGAAGGCATTATGTTATGGGCCGGAAGGCATTATGTTATGGGCCGCAAGGTCAGGGAGTTATGGACCGGAAGGTCGACACGAGTAGGACCGGAAGGTTTACCGGGTTGGGATGGAAGTCCCCTGAGATACATGGACTGGAAGGTCATGGCCTGGAAGGGCGTATGCGTGTAAGTGGTATTTTGGGGGAACTCACTAAGCATTTATGCTTACAGTTGTTGTGTTATGTGTTTCAGGTACTAGCGAGGACCATGGGAAGGCGCCGACATGATCTGTACACACTGACGGAAGATTTATTTTATGATCTTGGGATGTATTTTTGTTATGATGACATTTGCTAAACATGAGATTTGAGAATATTAAATGATGGTTTATGTTGTTTGAAAAATGAAAAATTGTTTTGAAAATTCACGTCATTACAAGTTGGTATCAGAGCCTTGGTTTGAGGGATTCGGGTGCACCTTCGGGTGTAACTGAACTCAAACCAAGGATTTGAGAAAAAATTTACAATAATAAAAGCATAAGGTCTTATAAGAGGTTTTGAGATAACCAAAGAAGGAGCAGTGTGTACGGTCAGCAAGCGCCCGAACGGTAAAATCCCCAAAATACCCTTACAATATGTGTTATGAGATATGCTATGATATGTTATGCATGCTAGAGTAGACTAGGTATTCATATTAGGACTAGAGTGGCTTGATTTGTGATGCCTTAGTCTAGGAGAATCCTACTGCTATGAGATGCCTTGAGAGTGAGTAGGTAGCCAATGCATAGCGAGGATAGAGTACTTGCGTTCCGGGATCCAAGGAGGAGGGCTTAGGGTGAATGCTGATGCAGTGTAATCAGTAGTATAGGGTTCGTACTACTGAAGACACTGGATCAGTGGACAACCCAAGTAAGAATCCTTTAGGTATTGGAGGCCAAGTAGGGTTGCGTTATCGAGTGCGAGTATGCTCGATCGAGTCTCTGATATTTTTATGTTTTATTTCAGAGGCATCATGGTTGGGACACGCCACAGACCTGAGACAAGCGGTGTGAGAGACGAGGAGCTACGCCAGATGATCCACGATGAGGTGGTTGCGGCAATCAAGGTCGAGATTCTGGAGATGTTTGGGTCTATCAATACCACACCGTTGGAGACTTTTGATGAGCGGTACGCCACGGTGACTAAGGCTGTAGCCGCTGCAGCTACAACAGCTGTGGCTGCTGCTAGACCTCAGGGAGGTGACTCGTTGTTGTTCCGGGAGTTCAGCAACACGAAGCCACCCGAGTTTGATGGGATGCAGGATCCTATTGCTATGATGAGATGGATTGCTGACATTGAGGGATGCTTCTAAACGTGTTCCTGTCCGAAGCATCTGAGGGTACGGTTCGCTTTGAACCAGCTTCGCTTGGGAGCGAAGGATTTGTGGAAGTTCGTGACAGTGAACTTCACTCTTGCAGAGATTTCAGCAGTGACCTGGGAGAGGTTCACCACCATGTTCAGAGATGAGTATGTTCCCCCGATGGAGAGGGAATGGATGATTCAGGAGTTCTTGACCCTCAAGCAGGGTAATGATTCGGTTACTGTGTTCACTCGGAAGTTTCATGAGAGGGCGATGTTCTGCGATGAGCAGGTGTCTACTGAGAAGGCACGGATGAGCCAGTATTTGGATATTCTGAGGAGGGACATTCGGGAGTTCGTGTTGAACTCGACGTACCGGACATTTGATGAGCTCCAGGCAAATTCCCGGAAGAGGGAGATTGAGTTGGAGAATTAGGCCAGGGAGGAGGCCGAGTCTCAGAGGATGGATCGGGGGCCGGCTCAGTCTCAGCCGGCAGCCAAGCGGACCAAGTCTGTCGATTCGAGGACGGGAGGCCAGAAGGGCCGCACTTGCGGGAAGTGTGGCAAGGGTCATGAGGGGGCCTATCGATCGGGTGCTTGCTACAAATGTGGCAACGAGGGGCATATCGCCAGGGATTGCCCCAAGGGATTTATGGTTTGCTTCCATTGCAACTAGACCGTCCATCGGAAGGCCGAGTGTGCTCAGCTACATCAGGGATCAGCACAGGGATCTACGCCTGCTACTAGGGTTACCGAGATTCGA
Organism: Lactuca saligna; assembly: GCF_052625555.1. Taxonomy (NCBI): domain Eukaryota; kingdom Viridiplantae; phylum Streptophyta; class Magnoliopsida; order Asterales; family Asteraceae; genus Lactuca; species Lactuca saligna. The sequence continues at coordinate 154,660,172 of NC_136422.1, forward strand.
CCGGCGAAGGCCGAGGCCCCGATGGCTCGTGGGAGAGCTTTCCAGTTGACTGAGGAGGAGGTCCGCGCGGCGCCCAATGTAGCGGCTGGTATGTATTCTTTCGTGTATTTACTTTCATGTTGAGATATCATGCTTATATTATGATATGCGTAGGTACTTTTCTTGTGAGTTCTGTACCTGCCTTGGTATTATTTGACCCGGGTGCGAGTCGGTCTTTTGTATCTTTGGCTTTTTGTCAGCACATTAGTATTAGTTGGGAGGTGATGAGTCGACCCCTGAGGGTATCCATAGCTAATGAGAAAGCGGTGTATGCCACTGAGGTGATTCGAGGATGTGTGCTCGAGATTTTTGGCATCAAGTTTCCGATTGATCTAGTTCCTATCATGATGGGATATGTCTGTGTCATCGTGGGCATGGACTGGTTAAGTAAGTTTGGAGCGGTTATTAACTGCGAGAGACAGCTGGTGACCATACGAGATCCTAGTGGGGGAGTTCTTACCGTGTACGGCGAGGGTATGCATCCTGGGTCGGCGTTTTGTTCGGCTGCCAGGGCGAGGCAAAGTTTGCAGCAAGGCTGCCGTGGGTTTATAGCTTATGTGATGGACACAGAAGTGGCCGCGGGGAGGCCAAGTTCGATTGACGAGGTCCCGATAGTGTGCGAGTTTCCGGATATTTTTCCCGATGAACTGCTGGGAGTGCCTCCAAAAAGACAAGTGGAGTTCCATATCGATTTGGTTCCAGGAGTAGAACCTATCGCCAAGGCGCCTTATCGCCTCGCACCGCCAGAGATGCAGGAGTTATCCTCACAGATTCAGGAGCTGTTGGGGAAGGGGTTTATTCGACCGAGCAGCTCACCTTGGGGAGCGCCGATCCTTTTTGTCAAGAAGAAGGATGGTTCACACCAGATGTGTAATGATTACCGGGAGTTGAATAAGTTGACGGTCAAGAACCGGTATCCGTTACTGAGGATCGATGATCTGTTCGATCAGTTACAGGGGGCATCTTAGTTCTCCAAGATAAAATTAAGGTCGGGTTATCATCAGATGAGGGTTCGGGATGAAGATATCCAGAAGACTGCATTCAGAACTCGTTATGGGCATTACGAGTTTGTGGTGATGCCTTTTGGGCTCACCAATGCCCCAGCTGCGTTCATGGATCTCATGAACTGGGTGTGCAGGCCGATGCTGGATCGGTCGGTGATCATATTCATTGATGATATTTTGGTATATTCGAGGTCTAGAGAGCAACATGAGGAGCATTTGAGGGAGATCCTTGGAGTTCTGAGATCGGAGAGGCTGTATGCCAAATTCTCCAAGTGTGATTTCTGGTTACGAGAGGTCCAGTTCCTAGGGCATCTTGTTAACCAGAAAGGGATATTGGTCGATCCGGACAAGATCGAGGCGGTGATGAGATGGGAGGTGCCGAGATCACCCACTGAGATCAGGAGCTTTCTAGGATTGGCCGGCTATTATCGGAGGTTTATTAGGGATTTCTCCAAGATCGTCGTGCCACTTACCAAGATGACCCGGAAGGTTGTCGCATTTTCATTGGGTCCGAAGGAGCAGTCCTCATTTGAGACACTTCACCAGAAGTTGTGCGAAGCCCCGGTGCTCGCACTCCCGGAAGGGATGGAGGATTTTGGATGTACTGTGATGCATCAATATCTGGGTTGGGGGCAGTGCTTATGCAAAGGGGGCACCTGATAACGTATGCATCTAGGTAGCTGAAGCCTCATGAGTCAAGATATCCCACCCATGATCTGGAGCTGGGGGCTATGGTGTTTGCCATCAAGATCTGGCGTCACTATCTGTATGGGGTTCGATGTGCCATATACACGGACCACAAGAGTCTGAAGTACTTGATGGATCAGCCCAACCTGAATATGTGCCAGAGGAGATGGTTAGATGTGGTGAAGGATTATGATTGTGAGATCCTCTACCACCCGGGCAAGGATAATGTTGTAGCTGATGCTTTGAGCTGAAAGGCGGAGAACGCCCTGATTTGAGATGTTTGTATGAGGTTGACAGTGATGACTCCGGTATTGGACAACATTCGAGGGGCCCAAGCCGAGGCTTTGAGACCAGAAAACCGCAAGAGGGATCGAGTCGTTGGGCAGGTATCGGAGTTCGTTACAGATAGTCGGGGACTTATGACATTTTAGGGTCGGATTTGGGTACCGTTTGTGGGCGGAACGCGTACCTTTTTTTATGGAAGAGGCACATCGATCGAAGTTCTCGATCCATCCCAGGGCCACTAAGATGTATCTGGACCTAAAGAAGGAGTATTAGTGACCCTGTATGAAAAGGGATGTTGCATGTTTCGTTGAGAGGTGCCTAACTTGTCACCAGGTTAAGGCCTAGCACCAGCGTCCGCATAGTAAGCTGCAGCCATTGGAGATCCCCGAGTGGAAGTGGGAATAGATTACCATGGATTTTATCACCAAATTGCCAAGGACTGCTAGAGGTGTCAATGTAATTTGGGTGGTGGTGGATAGGCTAACGAAGAGCACTCATTTTCTTGCTATCAGTGAGAGATCTTCTGCTGAGAGGCTGGCAGAGTTGTATGTGAGGGAGGTGGTATCGCGACATGGGGTTCCGATATCGATTGTTTTAGATCGAGATGTGCGATTTACTTCCAAATTTTGGAAGAAGTTTCACGCGGAGTTGGGTACGCGACTGCATTTCAATACCGCAAACCACCCACAGACGGACGGGCAGAGTGAGCGGATGATTCAGACACTCAAGGATATGCTTCGGGCATGTGTTTTGGATTTTGGTAGGAGTTGGGACACATATCTATCCTTGGCAGAGTTTTCGTACAACAACATCCATCATTCGAGCATTGGTATGCCACCCTTTGAGCTGTTGTATAGGAGGAGGTGTCGGACCCCCATATGGGAAGAAGTAGGGTAACGTGTAATAGGTAGTATTGAGATCGTGCTTCAGAAGACTGAGCAGATACAGCAGGTCAGGCAGAGGTTGTTGACCGCTCAAAGTCGTCAGAAGAGTTATGCGGACATGCGTCGGTCCGAACTCGAATTTCAGGTTGGTGACTTCGTACTCTTAAAGGTATCTCCTTGGAAAAGATTGATCCGATTCAGGAAGAGGGGCAAGTTGGGGCATCAATATATTGGACCTTTCAGGGTAATCGTGAGGGTAGGCAGGGTAGCCTACCGTTTGGATCTACCTGCGGAGTTGGGTCAGATTCACGACACTTTTCATGTGTCGCAGTTGAGGAAGTGTATAGCCGACAAGTCGACAGTGGTACCATTAGAGGATTCTCAGGTGGATGCAGGCCTGGACTATGTTGAGAGACCGGTGGTAATTAGGGATCGGAAGGTCAAGGATCTGAGGAACAAGGAAGTGCCTTTGGTGCAAGTGCAGTGGCAGCATAGGAAGGGGTCAGAGCTGACTTGGGAGCCGGAGCGCGAGATGCAAGAGCAGCATCCAGAGTTGTTTGCAGAATGAGACTTCGAGGGCGAAGTCTGATTCTAGTGGGGGAGAAATGTAACATCCGGAATCCCAGGTATATTATTTTAATATTTTATTTTTGAAATTTGTGAAGGAACTCGACGATTTGATGCTTAGACTCGCCGAGTAGGGTCGTGGTTGATCATCTGGGTTCGCGTTGGACTTGGCGAGTCCATGCTGTTTAATGAAACCCTAATCCTCCCGGGTTGGAGCCTATTTAAAGGCCTTTATGGCCATCCATTGCGGCTACCACACCCCAGAGAGAGTCTTAGATCGCTTGTGAAGAGAAGAGAGGCCATTGATTGATAAATTGTTGGTAAAATTTGAAGAAAGAGGTGACCAAGGCAAAGGAAGGCTGAAGGAAGTGCAAAGCTAGTACCTTCAGAGATCAAAGGATTCATATTAAGGTATTCCTTCTGACCTTCTCCAGTTTTGGGTGTTGATTCATAGAGTTTGGGGTTTGTTATGGCCTTTAGAAGAAGAATATGTAGAGTATTTTGCCCCCTCTCAAGTTTGTGTTTGGATCTAGACTAAAAGGGGTCCAGAGACTTCAACCCATGAAGCTTTATGAGTCTTTGTGGGGTGATTGGAATTAGGTTGCCATTGTTGGGACTAAATCACCATTTGATGTCATTATGTATATATACAAGCATCAAGTTTCGAGCTTTACGTGATTATATTGCTTGGGAAGGCAGATCTATGGATTTGAGGAAGAGATCTGGCCTCACGTGGTCAATAGAACTTGTGCATGGCATGTACTCTCCGAGTTGTTCTTGGGACTCGGCGAGTTGAGTCTGGGTAGCCCCGTGATTCTTACCTGGGAACTCGTCGAGAAAGGGAAGGACTCGACGTGTTAAATGGGACTAAAAGAGTTAAGTGGACACAGGTAGACTCGCCGAGTTGCCCAAGTGCACTCACCAAGTTGGGTCAAAGTCAACAACGAGGGCCTTTGAGCCAAAGGAGGGGTAAAATGGTCTTTCACCCTTCTGAGGGAACTTAGAGAAAGTAGGGTCTAGTTTTGGGAGTTATATTTATGAGAATATTACTTTATGTGTTTAGGCGGAGGCTAGATCGTATTTCTACCAAGTCAGTGATCTACCGAGATATCAGAGGTGAGTCTTCTCAGTATACAGTACCTGGAAGGGTACCTATGTGTGACCGGAAGGTCTGATATGCTATATGATATATGCATTGTATGTGATTAGTTTCCCGTTTTGTATGTGCTATGTATGCTATGCTTGTTATCGGCCGGAAGGCATTATGTTATGGGCTGGAAGGCATTATGTTATGGGCCGGAAGGTCAGGGAGTTCTGGACCGGAAGGTCCACACGGGTAGGACCGGAAGGTTTACCGGGTCGGGACGGAAGTCCCCTAAGACACATGGACCGGAAGGTCATGGCCTGGAAGGGCATATGCGTGTAAGTGGTATTTTGGGGGGACTCACTAAGCATTTATGCTTACAGTTGTTGTGTTATGTGTTTCAGGTACTAGCGAGGACCATGGGAAGGCGCCGGCCGGCATGATCTGTACACACTGATGGAAGATTTATTTTATGATCTTGGGATGTATTTTTATTATGATGACATTTGCTAAACATGAGATTTGAGAATATTAAATGATGTTTTACGTTGTTTGAAAAATGAAAAATTGTTTTGAAAATTCACATCGTTACAGTAGATGTTTAAGTTGGTTGACATAGCAAGAGGTGCTACAACACTCATGAGTGCTCATAAGTTTTGAGTATTGGATTCAACCCACGCTCACGTGTATCACTTCATGGAATTTATCTTGAGTGATCGTGAGACGTTAATATCATATAAGTCCACAAAACTAGAGATATGAGTTGTTGACTATGAGTTGGTTATACATTGATTGTACGAAAACGCATTGGTAACTCAATGTTATATAACATGCCTTTGTGTATAATTCAACAAGTAGTAGAACAAGCATACGAGTCAAAGTTTATTTGTTCCTTCTTGGATTAGAAGCGATATTTGGGCCCCTCGATGATTTTGTTTTGACCTATGTACCAAGCCCGGTCAGAACTAAATTGATGTGTTCGATTAAGTTCTATGTCAAACAAATCATAAATCGGGAAACAAATTGTTGGACAATAAGCAAGACATTGTTCATTGTATTTGTCCGGCTAATATCTAGAACAAAGGATTATATGATCACTTGTCCTAAATGGCATATCATCATCATCTCAGTTCCGCGAGACCTTGAAAGAGCTACGATTGTTGATCGCTTCCCGAAGTCATTCTTGCAGTTATAGTTATTAGACTTATCCAAGTGGGAAACTGTTGGATTAGGTGTCTAAGTTCATAAATATTCCTGGAATGTACTTGACCCGGTTAGCATGGTCCATTTGGGTTTCATGGCATTGCAACACTTGGATAGACTAAATGAGAGAAATAACACTTAAGGTTTATTAATATATTATAAGTTCTAATATATTAATAATATTATTTAATTAGTATTGATCAAGAATTAATTTAGAATTAATTAAGTGATCAAAAAGAGACTAATTAAATATATGGGGTTGATTGTGTAAATCATATATTCCTGTATAGTTGGGCTAATGATCCACGGTTTGTATGGATTGGGTTAAAACCCATAAGGTGCTCCATGGATAGTCCATGGAGGTTACAAACCCATGGATCATGGAATTTGGAATGCCAAGACAATTAGGGTTTACATGGTATAACCCTACTTGTTTCACAACTATATAAAGACCCCCTGTCTAGGACAATCGGCCACTACAAGCAAGTAAGAGGGTAAATCGATTTTTGGAGTGTAAGTGTACTTCTCTCAAGGTTATTCCAAGTAATGTGGTATTGTCTGAGACATTTGAAGCATCACACTTGAGGTGATAAGCTCACGAGGTTCTTAAGGAATCCAAACAATAAAAGGTATGTATCTCAACTAGCTATTATGTTTAAAAGTTCCTCATGCCATGCTTGTTAGGTTAATAACCTTGGAAATCAAATTTGCATGTATATTAGTAAAAAATAGATCCAAGGTTTCTAGGGTTGCATGTACACCTTAGGAGTGTTAGAATGCTCAAAACCCTTCACCAACATGAGTCTACACACTCGGTTCATTAGGTCAATGAACGTTGCTGGTTCATTGGTGAGCCCAAAAGCCATCACCACGAACTTGTAATGCCCACAATCAGTCTGAAAGGCCGTCTTCTGAATATCCTCCTCACAGACCCTTATCTGATGATATATAGATCTCAAGTCAATCTTGGAAAACCGAGACGTCCCCTGAAACTAGTCAAATAGGTTGTCGATCCTCGGCAACGGATAGCGGTTCTTAACCTTCAACTTTTTCAACTCCCAATAATCGATGCACATCTAGTGTGATCCATCCTTCTTCTAGAAAAAAAAGATTGGGCTCCCTACGGTGAACTACTCGGACGAATGAATCCCTTCCCCAACAGATACTGATGCTTCGAGGGTAACTCCTGCATCTAGGGCGGTGCAAGACGATATGGTGCCTTGGTGAGAGGCACCATCCCCGGAACCAGATCGATCCATAACTCCACCTGTCACTTAGGAGGCACATCCAGTAACTCCCCAGGGAAAATATTCGAAAAATCACATACCACCGAAACATTGGAAACAGAAATCGACCCCTCTTTTACAACCTGAGTATCCACCACATAAGCCAGGAAACCCATACACCCATGCTGCAAACTCTGTCTTGCCCTGGCGGCAGAACATAATTTTGATCCCGATCTAGCACCCTCGCCATAAATAGTAAGCACTCCACCACTTGAGTCCCGAATCATCACCAACTATCACACGCAATCAATCAAAGTTCCAAATCGGCTCAACCAATCCATGCCTACTATAACACAAATAACCCCTATTGCTATCGGCACCAAATCAATCAGAAACCCGACACTAAAAATCTCCAAAACACAGCCATGAAAAACATCTGTAGTAAAAACCATGTTCTCATCAGCTATGGAAACCCTTAATGGCCGACTAACGGCGTTGCGCCTGGTGCTAAAATAGTAGCTAAAGGATAAGGAAAAAGGGATCGACTCGCACCCAAGTCAAATAACACAAAAGAAGATATAGGATTTACAAAGAAAGTGCCTAACAAGAAACACAAAATAAGCATAAACAATTCAAATCAACAACATAATAAAGAGATACATACCAGCAACAACATCATGTGTTTCATGAACCTCCCTCGCAGTCAGCGGAGAAGCTCTCATATGAGCTCTCGGAGCCTTGGTCTTCACTGGCCGACCCTCAGTAGTACGCAAAGTAGTAAGAATAGGGGTCTGGGCTGAAACCTTAGTGAGATGTGGATACTCAACTTTTATGGCCAGTCTGTTTGCAATAAAAGCAAACCAAAAATCCCTTGGGGCAATCCTTAGCCATGTGCCTCTCCTTGCCGTATTTGAAACAAATCCATGATCGGCAAGATCCTTCATGACTCTTACCGTACTTGCTATAAGTGCGACCCTTCTAGCCTCCTGCTCTCGAATCAGCGGGCTTAGACCGCTTAGTCGTCAGTTGTGACTACACTGGCCTCCTGTCTCTCTCCTTAGACTCTTTCTCCTCCCTCGTCTGGGTCTCAAGCTTGATTTCCCTCCTCTTGTCATTGCTCTGCAACTCATCCAATGTCTAATATGATGAGTTCACCACGAACACCTGAATGTCCCTCCTCAATATGCTCAAGTACTAACTCATACATGCCTACTCCATAGACACGTGCTTACACATAATAATGCCCTCTTGTGGATCATCCTCGTGATCTTCATCACCGTCGCTGTCTTCTACTTGAGAGACAAAAACTCCTAGGCCAACTGCTCTCCACCTAAGGAACAAACTCATCTCGAAACAAATGGATAAAACTCTCCCAAGTCACTGTGTCATGATCTGCAGAAGAATAATTAGTCATCACAAACGTCCACTCGTCCTTCACCCCAAATTGAAGCTGGTACAACGTAAATCGAACCTTCAGGTTTTTAGGGCATGAACAGGTATAGAAACATCCCTCAATATCTGAGATCCATCTCAGCACAAAAATCGAGTCATGGGTCACGTTAAACTTTGGTGTCTTCGTGTTTCTACTCTCAAAACATTAATGAATAACCCCATGGGGACTCACAACTGCAAGGGCTACGACGGCTGCGGCAACAGTAGCCTTAGTGACGAAAGCATAGTGCTCATCAAAAGTCTCGATCAACATAGTGTTAGTAGACTCGAACATCTCTGGGACGGCCTATCTAATAGCTGTGGCTACCTCATCCGCAATGATCCTACAGATCTCCATATCAATAGCACTCTACCTCTCGGGGTCGCTGGAGCCTGAACCTCAGGTAACCACCATACTCTATCTGAAACATAAAGATAGAAATCACCATATACAGGCTAAATTGCACACACTCCACACTTAGACACTCCTGAAGGCTCCTTAGCATCCTAAGATTCCTTATTGATTCGCGTACATATCATGTGCTCTCAGTAGTACGGGCCCAATACTACCTTCCACACCAATGCGTATTTGTCCTAAGCCGTCCTCTTAATACCCTAAGTCACAAGTACTCTATCCCACATGGATATCTAGCTATTCACTTTGCATAATTCTTAAACTCACATCTAGGCACTCCTCCTAGATTGCTTAAGTAAGGAAACAACTACCTACGCTAAGGCATCACAAACCAATCAACTCTAGCTCATATATCCTGAAGATACCTAGCCTATTATCTAGCATGCATTTCTAATGTTTCAAATAACAACTCATCTCATAATAAAAATCAAGTAAGGGTATTTTGGGAAATCACTGTTCGGGCTCTGGCTGATTGTATACACTGCTCCGACCTGCTTTTATCTTAAAGTTCTTTAACCTTTTGAAGATTCTTTTTAAGAAATCATTTATTTTAGAAAAAATGTTATCAAATCCTTAGTTTGAGTCAAGACATACCCAAGGGCGTTCCTAAATCCCTCAAACCAAGGCCCTGATACCAACTTGTAACAACTCAAAGTTTCAAACAAAATTTTCATTTTCAAATTTCTCAAAACATAGTTCATAGCATCAACCCATGACAAAATATAATTGTTAAATATATAATATCATAAAACAAAGTCAGCGAATCCCAGAATCCACATAAACCCTAATCGTCAAGCTGGTGTGTACAATCATGCCGACGCCTTCCCGCGATCCTAAGATGTACCTGAAACACATTAATAAACACTGTAAGCACGAAGCTTAATGAGCTCCCCAAAACATCATATAAACAATTAATTAGCCTCTCATGGATAAATCTCGATAAGGACCCTACGGTCATGTGTCTCAGTAAAGACCTTCCGGTCTCATGTCTCGGCATGGACCATCTGGTCATATCTCAACATATACATAAAATAATATAACAACATAATTCACAAAGACAGAATGCATAATAACACATATATCAGCAGAAGAAGATAAGACCCTCTGGTCAATAACATGAATAAGATCCTCTGGTCTCACATAAATTACCACACAAGTAAGTATAGTGAGAAGACCCACCTCTCGTAGAAAAACAAGTTAACCTCGCACCCGAACTGCCAGTCTAGACTCCTCCTAAAATATGTCACATATAACTTTAATTAATAAATAATATTAAGAACCTCAAATTTCTAGACCGAGCCTTTAAACTAAATCTCAGAAGGGTAAAAAGACCATTTTGCCCCTCCTTGGTCAAAAGTCCATAATTTGACAAAAAATTCAAAAGTCAACGAAAGTCAACATGTTGCACGTACGCTGGCCGTCCAACTCTCTACGTTGGGTGTACAGATGGCTAAGCATATGAAAAGGATTTTCCAACCTACGCTGCACGTAACGGGAGTACACATGACGTACTCCCCGATTCCTCTCTTCTCACTTCTTTTGGTCTTAACCCATTAAGACAAGCAGTCTAACCACATATCTAAGCTAAATAAGACCTATTACTTCATAAAGTTGCTGACTTTAAGCCTTAGTATGGCTGGACAAGACCCAAACCCAAAAACTCTAACTTTCTCAACACAAAGGTCCATATAACTCATGCATGGAAAGGTCTAGACATCCAAGCTCTCATTTTTATGGATTAGTACACTCTCATATACCTAAAAGGATAGAGGAATAGCTTTGGAGTTCACCAAACTCACAAAATTTCATACTTGGGACATAAAACTCTAAAAAGGACCCAAAACAAGAACTAGATTAAGAAATGAACAAATTTTGAGCTTGATACCTCTGGATGACGCACCAACTGAAGTAGAACTTAGATCCAAGACCTAGAACACCAACTATCACTCCTTCAAGGCTTTTTCTCCACTAAAAGCTTGACAAGAACACTCAAATAAGCCACAAACACTCTCAAAAGCTAGAGGGACGAGATTAGGGTTTTGAGGAGGTTTCGAGGCTGGAAATGAGACCATCAACTTCTTTATATGGGGACACAAGAAGATATTAGGGTTTCACTCTGAGCCTAGTACGCCCAACTTACCCTCTAGTATGCCCAGCGTACTAGGTGGTAGGGGTGGAAATTTATGACACGACATGATAAAAATATACAGCACGAAACGAAATTGGGACAAAACTAAAATTTAAATTCTTGTTCGCATTAACTGTAAAAATACAATGTCGTGTCATGTCTTGTTTGTGTTCAAAATTCCACATGAAATTGACACGATTTAGTAGTTCTTTATCGTGTTTTTTTTGTGTGTTTTTCGTGTTATATTTGAAAAAGTATTCATTAAATAAACTGGTTTTTAGTATATGCTATATTTTTTGTGTCGTGTTGTGTTTGTAATTTTTAATTTTGTTCGTTTTTGTGTTCGTGCCGTGTTCATGTTACATAAAACTTTGTCATGTCGTGTCGTGTTAGACAGAAACATGAAATTATAGCACAATTTTCCACCCCTACTAGGTGGCCTCCACGATCATGCAAAGTGCATGGGTATGCTGCACATATTCATGCGTACACCCTGCTTACTCAAATGCTACTTTTTTCACAATAAGGACTAGTCTTGACATATACATAAAAGATTAAGGTAAGAGAAAATATACCTCTTTGGGATGTTACATTAAGGCCATGGACGGTAACCATGGTTGGTTGGAAGTGATGTAAGACTGTGATGGGATCGTAACATTCATCAGTTCGACGTAGACTATTATTGAGATGGTCACGGGCATGGAAGAAGATCAGCTTGTGCCTTAGGCATGCCAGCTAGGATGGCCGGGGAATTATTGTCTATTCTAAGTTGAGGACCATTAGGGTCTGAGGCGGAGTCGGGCCTAAGTGGCTCTTGATAGGTAAGGCCCGCGTGATTATGGAAATTCAGGTTGGACCTGGTGGAGACCGTTGGGTCAAGGTATTGGATCTTAATTTGTAGGACCATGTGGGTGATTAGTGTGTGACACAGAGAGGTTTTTAGGTTAGGTAGCCTTATTTCTTGGACTCTTGAGAACCTGGTGCTTGGACTAGGTGCGAGACTGGTAGTCTAAGAGATGGTTTGGGATTATTTATTTATTGGTCAGGTGAGGGGTCATCAGGGATCATAAGGTTGTGGTGTGAAATGCAAGTGCATATTCGTGGATCTCGGGTTATGTGTGGAGTATCAAATTGGTTTTGGATAACATCTCAAGTCGGGTATCACACGTGTTTTTTGAAGGATTTTTGTTCCAGTAGAATAAGATTTGGGGTATCTATATACTATGGGAATCAATCGTAGGGTTCAAGGGTAATGAATGGCTGTAGTTTTGATGGCAATCGAGCCATTGTGTTGTGTCTTGGGTTGGTTCTGTCTATGGGAAGGCCACAACGTATTTGGAATCAGGAGAATGTAGGTTGTTGGAGACCGGGTATGATATGAAACTGTAGTTGGTGTTGTGGCATTCTTTTAGTAGTAGGTTTGGTGACAAGGTAGTTTGGGCTAGTATAGCCAGATAACTTTTCTCTTGGGAGTCGTGTGGGGCTACTTTGTTTGTGTGTCTTTTGGCTCAAAAATCGAGTAGAGTGTTTCAGATAGTTGGCAGACAAGTTGGGACCAAGGAGGTCTCGGCTACTTTTGGAAAGCAGCTAGGTAGTAGCCAGGGGAGTCAGAGTGGTTTTAGTGACTTGGGATTTGGGTATGGAGTTGCTTGTGATTCGGGGCATATGCTTTCCGCTTGCAGTTGGAGTGGATAATCTCAAAGTGGTTGATTGGAACCTGTTGCACAAATCTTGTTTAGGTTTAACCGTTATACGAAAGAATCTTCTACTCAAAGGATTATCTGAGCTTTCTGTCAAGTGTAAGTGTTATGTAGTTGTATGTGGTCAGTGAATTTGTTCCTATGGAAGCATCAAGATGATCTGGGTTGAAAGTATTTTTCTTAGTCTGGTATTCACATGGAATTGATTTGATAGTGGTTCAGTGGGGGCGGTCTGTTGGGAAGTCAAATCAATTTGAGATTTTGGGGTTTAGGAAATGTAGAGGTGGTTTTCTGCAATGGATTAAGGTCTCTTCTTCTTCTTTTTCACATTTGGTAAGTTCTGATAGGATTGGTTTCGATTTCCTTGGGAAGGTTGAGATATTCTCGGGTTGAGGTTGTGTTGCTTAGGTTGTTTGGCGTGATTGAGAAAAGGTAACGACAGATTTAGAGGACGAAATCTAATTTAAGTGGAGGAGAGTTATAACGCCTTGTTTCGAATCGTTTCCATCGGGGGAAATGGTGATCAGGGATTAGGTATTAGCAGATTCAGATCCATGAGGAATTGAGTTTTGGAACCTTTTGGAGTTAAATAGTGTATTTTGGATGCTCATGTATTCAGTTTGAGTTTTGGGGTCAAAGGGCATTTCGGTAAATTTCTAGCCCAGGCTTATATGGAAGTGGATGCTTGTTCAGGACATCTTATGGTTGGTATTAGTTGATAATGGTGAAGATCATTTCGATACCTTTTCATGGATATACGAATGGTTGAAATCAGAGTTGTATAGAGAAAGTTATGGTCTTCGGATGATTTAGGGTTTGGGGAAAACCCTAGTACGCAAAGCATACCAAGGTGGTACGCTGGGCATACCAAGGCGAGGGAGGTTACATGAGGCATAGCTGGAGGGACGTGCAGTGTAAGTATGAGGTTGGGTCGGGGTGTGAGATCTCGTACGTCGGGCGTACAAGGAGGTACGCTGGGCGTACAAGGGTCAGGTTCAAAACCCTAGTTTTAGGGTTGTACCATATATAAGCATAATGTTAGCCTCTTTCATCATTTTTAAGTCAGAATCCACCCTCTAAAAACCCTAGAAATCATCTTTTATCCTTCATAGTGGCATTTTGAGCTCATGGTGTCCATTTCCAAGAAGATGGAGTTTGGTGCAAGGATGGGAATCAAGGAAGAGCTTATGGATCTTGCTTATGTGTCTTATTTCTAGCTTGTTGGACATAAAAAGCTTTGAACTTGATCATTGATATCTTAGATCTATCATTTATGAGTTTTGGTTCATTTTGGTCTTAAGAATGAGATCTAGTGGTCTTGATTCCACTCCAGGAGCTTTGAGTTGCCCCTCTTCATGTTTCTAAGGTTTAAGGTCTATAAAGTTGGCACCTTTAGAGTTTAAAACCATCCATGTTTGAGTCTGGGTCCCTTTCATGATAGTAGAATGCTACACTTTGAGATTGGGTCTTCTTGGGGCATGCAAAGTCACCAAGTCAGTGACTTTATGGTTCTAGACGTTCATTTAGAAATGGATCTGTGGTTTGGAATTATGGGATCAAGCATTAATAGCTTATTGAAGGTTTTGTATTAATGGAGGAGTATGTTGGCCGTACAAGTTTGTACGTGTAGCGTACAAGCGAAACAACCTGTACGCTTAGCATATATCTGAGTACGCCCCGCGTACTCAGTCAGGGGAAGTTTTACTTATTGGGCTTCAGTGTGGGCCATCTAAAATGGCTTAATTGTCTTGGGCCCTGTTGGGCTATCAGGTTTCGGTTTGATAGTGAGTTTTAGAAGGCCCACGAAGGGGGTTTGGCCTAATTTGGAAAATTGGTTCATGGTTTGGACCACGAGTGATTTTTGGTATTTTGGGCATGAGTGTTTGAGTTATTAATGGGGCATCGAAATACTAAGTATTTTGGACAAGAAAGAATGGTTGGGCCTTAAGGTAAGGCCCATGTAAGGTGTTTAGGCCCAATTTGGAAAATCGAGCCGTTGGTTGATTAATTATCCTTTAGGCCTTTCAAATCGTAAGTTTGGGTCTTGGTTTTGGACAAGGCTAGGTTAGCGGTAAAATGGTCTTTTTACCCCAAGTATGGAGTTGTGGTTATGGATTGGAACCCAATTGTTAATTGGGTGTTGTTTTGTTATTGATAGTTTGGGGATCTGCCAGCCAGCAACCAAGGGTGTTTTTGTATGATTCAACAGTGTGAGGTAAGTCTTCTCACTATATTCATGGGTCGAAGGCACCAATGTCGGCCCATTACGTGTTATGTGGTATGCTAGTTGTCTTTGTAATACTTGCATGGAATACCTTGCGGGGAGCCCGTGGCAATTAGATATCAGCCCATGGAGGGAGCCCATGGCATTCTAGGTAAAGACCATAGGGGGAGCCTATGACATACCAAATAAAGACCATGGGGGAGCCCATGACAATTATATGTATGTTGCATGGTAATTTGTGGTTCTATGTTATATGATATTTTGGAGAACTCACTAAGCTTTGCTCTTATGATTTTCTGTATATGTTTTAGGTACTTTGGTTTTCAATTGAAAGGGCTCGGGGCGATTGCAGAGCACACACCACATGTTTCCGTTTTCTGTATATTACTCTGATTTGTCAATGTTTTGCTAAAACTTAGTTACTTTGGTTTTATGGGATATATATATATATATATATATATATATATATATATATATATATATTAATGATTTATTAATCTAAAAACAAAAAATTTTATGCCATGACTTTTGGAGTGTTACATATTTGGCACATGAAGTGATACATGATTTACGAAGAATGATCGGTAACCTTGATTGTACACATTGGACATGTAAAAGATGTCTAAATGTGTGACATGTTTAATTTATGTGTGTTAATATAGTTGAAGCATCTATGTTACTAGAAGTTGTTTTATCTCATGATTTATAAATTTAGCATGCATGCTTTGGGGAAGCATGGTCCAATAATGACCGAAGTGTTCTTCATTAGTCCCACATTTTCAACGTAACTTGGACCGGGTGAGCACTTGATATGTCTTTCACGGTGAACAAACATGATTACAAACACAATTACTACCTTTGTGATGAGATATACACAAATTACTCCATCTTTGTGAAGGCATAGACAATACCTCGAATTAAAAAGGCAAGGATATTCATAAAAAGATAAGAATCTTGTAGAAATGACATAAAAATGGTATAAGGATATTCATAAAAAGATAAGAATATGCTAGAAATGACATAAAAATTGTGTTTGGAGCCATTAAACAAAAATAACATAGTGCAACATGTGTCAAACAAAAATGACATAGTAAAACACAACAACTCTGAAATGACAACATGATAAACAATAATTTATTCATTATAATGCTACATAATATGATGATTGAATATCAATGTAAAATGATTTACACTATGATGAGAACGATATAGTTAAACCGGATCTACAATTCATTCCCATTTCGGTGAAATCCTTTGCTAGAGTATATGAAATATAAGATTATGAAACGTATCAATATCTTCGAGAAGACCTAACAAAATATCTATATCAAAACAAAGTGAACGAAGACAAATCATTTTGTTTTTGAACTATGTATTTTTTGGAACTTTTAATTTTATTTATATAATTTTAGGATTATGTGAATGTTCGTTATTTTTTTCTCTGCTTGTTTTTATTTTATTTTATTTATGTCACGTAATGCTTATGAGGTGATGATATGTCATATGAGATATCCTATTAGGTTTGCGATTAATGATCATCACCAAATTGAATTTCTGAGTTTTTTTAGCTGGTTCATATTAATTTTATGCCATGTATAAAATTTACTGTTGACAAGATTTATTGGACATAAGTACAATTTAGATTAGACATTAAAAAATAAATAAATAAATAAATACAATTTAAATTAGATTTTCAAATTATATAGCATATCGAGTTCCGAAATGAGACTATTTAAGAATGGAGCATCTCAGTTTAAATGGTTGAGATGAATTTGAATACTTAATTTATGATCAACATTTTGGGATTGAATTTAGAAAGAAACGTGTGAAGTTGGAAAACTTAAATATAAAAACAAATCGATCAAACCAATTGAAGACTTATGACAGTTTGAGTGGAAAGTAGGCACATTCCACCACCATAAAAATTAAAAAGACCTGTATGCCCCGTGATATCAAAATCAGTCTCTGAAATAGTAAAATGGAGGGGACATTAGCCTGTAAAAAACAAAAGGACGTCTGGTTTTATTATTATTATTATTATTATTATTATTATGAAATTCTTTATATTGCATATTTCAAGGTAGGATTTAATTTAAAAGGTTTTGTTTTTTTGTAATTGTCCGCTAATAAAACATTTTCATTGTGAAATTAAGTAATTTAACAATTTAAGGGTTTTTTTTTTTTTTTTTTTTTTTTTTGAAAAATAATATGCTTTACATTTGTTTTGTAAAATAACTATTTTTTCTGGAATGAACCATTTAAGAATCATTTTATACTATATGGATTATGTAATGTTCAAAAAATTCAAATCAATGGGTCCAACCCAACATACAAATGAGCCTAGCCTGACGTAAATTGGACCTAGCCCAACATACGATGGGCCTAACCAACTCATGCAATTGGGATCAACCCTATATACAGGTCAATGTGCCCAACTCAACATACAATGTGGGAGTCACAAAGACAACTAGCATCCTACATAACACATTCTAGTGAGTCGGCATTGGTGATTTTGACCTACGAGTATAGTGAGGAGTCTCACCTCAATATGATGGTAACCGAATCACACACGCGTTGCTCCTAAAAAGGCTCCTCACATTTGAACACATCAAAACCAATCCTAATCAATAATTAGGGTGACAACCCATCATCAAAGTCCATTTCTTATTCTCTTCCATTAATGGTAAAAGACCATTTTACCCATTCTAAGGCTAAAACCACCCAACTTGGCCCAAAGCCCAAAAATTGGCCTAATGCACCTCTTGGAGTACGCCCTGCGTACTCCAAACTTACGCAACATGTACCACCTTTTTACTGAAGAGAAAACGGGAAAAACCCATTATGCCTGGCGTACAGTTAGGTTACGCCCAACGTACTCCAACTGAAGCCAAAATGATTTTCTAAGCTCTTAATACTTTAAGACCAAATGCCCAACTCTTGGATCTGACTCTAAGGGGCCTCTTAAGTCATAAAGTTCCTGACTTTATGACTTTACATGGCTTAATGGGATCCAAAAGTCAAATCCTTGATCCATAACACACTTTAATAACCGAAAACTCTTGCAGAATGAGAAATAAGAACAAAGACTCCATTTTTATGACATAAGGTCCTAAAACCAACATAAAGTAACAACCTTGAGTTTAGGAGTAGCTTTTACTCACAAGAACAAAAACTATGGGACCAAAAACTTGCAAATCAAGGTTCTAACCTTTATCTATTTATAGAACCATAAAGTTGAGAGCTTTATACCTCCAAAAGCTTGCAAAGGTGATAGAGGTTCTGGATCTTCAAGATTCAAGCTCATTAAGGCTTTTCTAATGGGTACCTTTTTCACAAGATTAACCCTCCACCCCCCCCCCCCACCAAGGCCCTAAACTCTCATAAATGGGGCTAGGGTATCGAGTTGATAAAATGAAGGAATAGGGGATGAAGATAAGGGAGGTCTCAAGGCTTAAGTTCCATAACATAGGGTTTAAACCCTAAAAATTAGTGTTTGGGAGCTGTATGAGTATGCCTAGTTTACTCAAGGATGGTTGCATCTTTTCAATGGTGTACACCCAACATACAATCAAATTCTCATTTCCCTCTTAACTTCCAATTATCATAACTTCTTTGTCCTAACTACCTTTTCTCCGTTCTTTATATGCACATAAAGGTATTGAAAAGCCCCACAATCCTATCTAGTTGATTTTGTCTTAACATAAATCAATTTAACACCTTAACCCTTGCAAGAAGCCTGATCTATAACTTTTCACTTTCAACCCTTCAGTCTAGCACACAAATCAAAGGGTTTGGGCTTAGCAAACAACGATATCAACCTTTAATAAGGTCTAAACCTTTATTCCCTAAAAGCCCAAAGCCTTATGATAATCGAACTTTGGGTCACGACCCCAAATTAAGAAACGGTCGGAGATAGAGTGTTATAACTCTCCCCCACTTAAATTAGATTTCATCCTCGAAACCATCACTCACTTCTTCTTCTGCCAAACTAGCCGATCCAGACAAAATTTTCTTGAAATCCAAATAGGGTTGCGATGTCGCCTCTTAGTAGTGGTGCCATTTAGACGCAATATCAATTATTTTCGGAGGCTCTTAACTCGATGTAAATCATATATCAGATCGACTTGTGGGTTTGGGATATTGGTGTTGAAGATGTGATGACGATTAATGTGACATACCCTATTTTTCAGAAACAATTATAACATTTTCTTTACGCTTTATAAATGGAGACGCAGAAACTCCCAGTTAAATCAAACATTTTTAAGATAACAAAAGTTATTTTATTAAAACCTTGATGATGTCATTCGATTTATCCAAACATATGTTACATCGTAAAATATAAAAGGTCTTGAAACTATAAATTACAACCGCATCTCTTTATTACACTCAACATTCTAACTAGACGACTGCAACCATGGTTCCGCTACCTGTGATGCATAAAAATGAATGGGTCAGGTTTGGGAAAACCTGGTGAGATGCATAGGGTTTTCAAGCCCATAATAGTTTAATGATAATCATAATTAATATCATTCCTGCAAACAACTTCATCAAATAATATAAAATCCAACCTAAGACCAACTACCCAGCCTAATTAATCCTTACAGATCCTAAAGCAACGATTATCTAGAGGAATCACCCAACCTGATTAATCGTTTGAGTAACTATTTGACTAGATAGATAGGGGTATCCTTGGCTAGTGTAAGCCATATAATGCAACCTATATTCAAATATTTGATAAATATGGTATCCCATTTTATCTATGTCCATGGGTTATAAGTACATGCTAGCAATGTAATTCACTAGACCGCCTAGAATAGTTAAGTGTTGTCATCTACTCTGGTCGGTGACCCAGACATATTTGCCAGTTGTCTGATCTGGACCCATCATTTCTGGTTATCCAAGAAAGAGGAGAAACACTCCACTCTGATTTCACACACTCTATCGCAATCATGAGACCTAATCGATATCTAACTTAATTTCAACTAAGTATCCTTTAAAAGTCTTAATCTTAAACCTAAGGCAAGACTTATAACTAAAGGCAATCGATTTCTAATACAGTTTCTAGTTCAATAGTATTATCTTAATTAAACAAATAGCATATAGCACATATAATACATGAAAGAATTTAATGTCTTATATAAATAATACTTTTATTTTAGATTATGGTCTTGATAAGAACTACGCACTCACCTGACAAAAGTATCTAGTGATTAGTGAATTGGGCAGAGCTTTGCCTTACACCTTTTCCAAAAGACCTAGATGTACATAACATTAAGTCTTAGTATATTATTATAAGGGTTTAGATTCCTCAACAACTCAAAAGTCTACATCATGATCTAAATAAGGAATACCCAAGTAGGATCTTATCAGAGGTCGGGTCTGTTTGGTATATAGAGTATAGTGTTTGGAAATCCTACTTTAAACCCTCACTAAATTTAGCCTAGGAATTACTCCCTAAAGTAGATCAGGAAGTATAACAACTTGGAATTATCGATAAATCAGACTTATAAGTTCCTAGTAATGTTTCATAACTATAATTATAAATTACACGGAAGCAGAGTAAGTGTAGCTTACTTATAGAGTACTATAGACGAGAACTAGGATCTAAGCAGGCAAAATACTGACTTAGGATCTCCTACTCGAAGGCTACTACTAGGATGAGTACTCAGGGGTGGTGTAGGGATTCGCCGCAGGATAGAATGATGGAAAAATGGGCTAAACAACGAAAATTTTAGAGAGAATTTGATTGGATTGTGTGATGAGAAATGAAGGAATGAGTTGCTATTTATAGGGCATATTCTTGGGATGTGCACTGTACACCACGATGGCATGCCACACTCTTGGTCGGTACATAGTGACGTGGAGAAATTTTGGACTAACATGTGTTGCACAGTGAGTGGGGATGCATGGTCTTGTTGGGTGCGCAACTCTCTTGACGCATACGGGTACCATTTTTTTTAGATTTTCAAAACTGTGCATCTTCTCCATACAAACTCCTTTTTGACATTTTTTATATCCATACACATCTCTCAACGATATCTAAAACTTTCATTTAGACTCCGTCAGCTAATTTTGACTTTATATTTTTCACACAGTCTTACACTACTAATGCTCGTATAAAAAGCATAACTCAATCATCCGGTGTC
Source organism: Lactuca saligna (assembly GCF_052625555.1). NCBI lineage: Eukaryota > Viridiplantae > Streptophyta > Magnoliopsida > Asterales > Asteraceae > Lactuca > Lactuca saligna. Next base: position 154,681,195 of record NC_136422.1, read on the forward strand.
CGTTTTTGACAGAATTTTTATTGTTGAACTCTTATTAATGAGATCTTCAACTCTTTTTTAGATTATTTTGGCTAAAATTTGACCGAACTAAAATTTGATTTTTGAGTAGAATACTACTAAGCCAATAATTATAAAAAGTAATTTATCATGAATCTACTTTTTACGAGACGCAGAGTCGTGTTGGTTAAATCGTGAAACTTCAAACAAGCATAACTTCTTCGTATGAAATCGGATTTAAACGCTCCTTATATTTCCAGAATCCTTATGACATATACTACAACTAGATTAAGATTATTTTTCCTAAGTAATATTTTATCTGCGATGCGTATTTTAATCTTATTTATTTTATTATTAAATATACCTAATATCATATAGAACACATAAGCACATAAATATATGAATAATCATATCTTATTCATTAATATAAAGATTACAATGGTTGACCAAAGCAATTACAGACTATGACTTAATTTAGCTGGAAATGGGGTAATTATAATTATATCCCCATCTGTCCCGAGAATTATCCAACAACAAACAGATATGGATAACGACTTTTCATTTCACTTTCTGTTTACCAGATGACATTCGACCATTTCGTGTGTTTCCATCGCACTAGCACGAAGCCAATCATCTTGTGTCGTAATTTCTTCCTATTACGATCAATGATTGCTTTAGCCTCTTCCACCGACCTTCTATCTTCATTGATCCTAAACTTTGAAAGTGGGAGAATATTAACTTCTTATCTCAAGTACTTCCTCAAATAACAAACATGAAAGGTATTATAGATACCTTCTAGTTTGTCGGAAAATTCAAGCTTGTAGGATTGATTCCCTATCCTTTGAAGTACTCTAAATGGTCCAATAAAACAAGGACTCAACTTCCCATGCTTTCCAAATCTAATAAGTCCCTTCTATGGAAAGACTTTAAGTAACACTTGATCACTCACATCAAATGTTATCGATCATCGTTTCTTATCTACGTAGATTTTCTGACGACTTTGAGCAACTAGCATCCTTTCTCTGATGACTCTTAACTTTTCACCGATCTGGTGTACTAACTCAGGACCTACAAAGCTTCTCTCTCTCTCTCTCTCTCTCTCTCTCTCTCTCTCTCCCTCTCTCTTTCTCTCTCTCTCTCTCTCTCTCTCTCTCTCTCTTTCTCTCTTCCAACCAACACAATGATGTACGTCACTTCCTTCCGTACATGGCTTTATAAGAAGGCACCTTGATGCTTGTGTGATAACTATTATTGTAGGAAAATTCGGCCAGTGATAGGTGATCATTCCAACTACTTGGAAACTCTAAGGCAAATCCCACAACATATCTTCCAAGTTTTGGATTGCTCTCTCACCCTATCTTTCTTTTTGTGGATGATAACCAGTACTTAGGCACAACTTTGTGCTCATTACTTCCTGCAAAATCTTCTAGAATCTGGAGGTGAATCGACTGTCCTAATAAAATCCAAGGTACCCTATGTATCCTAATAATTTCCTGTACATAGGTCTCTTCCAACTTCTCAATAGACCAATTTTCTCGTGCGGATATGAAATGTGCATTCTTTGTAATTCGGTCTACTACAAACTAGATCATGTTGTGACCTCTCTTTGTCTTTGGAAAATTTTTTATAAAATCCAAGGTAACATCATCCTATTTCCATATAGGTGTTGATAAGGGTTCCAAATCCCCATAAGGATTCTAATAAACTCTTGCATATGTTACGCACTATGCTAGTAAGTTGCCACACCGACCTTCATTGTAGGCCACCGATAATAGGGTTTTAAGTCCAAGTACATTTTGGTACTACCTTGATGTATAGAATACATGGTCTTATGAGATTCTTCCCTAAGAAGATCTAGTATGCCAACCAACTTAGGCACCCAAATGCGATTCTTAAACGTCTTCAATCCTTGCTAATCTTCTTCAAACGGAAACATCTTGCCTAGAGGTTCAACCTGTTGGATTAGTGTCTAAGTCCATAACTATATTTGGTATGTACTTGACCCGATTGGCATGGTCCATTTGGGTTGAATGGCATCATGCATTTGGATAGACTAAAATGAGAGAAATAACACTTAAGGTTTATTAATATATTATAAGTTCTAATATATTAATAAGATTAATTAATAGTATTGATCAAGAATTAATTTGGAATTAATTAACTGATCAAAAGGAAACTAATTCAATATATGGGTTAATTGTGTAAATCATCCATACTTGTATAGTGGGCTGATGCTCTATGGATTATCAAGTTGGGCTAAAAGCCATAGGATGCTCCATGGTGTTTTTGTACACATGGATCATGGAAATGAAAGGCCATGACAATTAGGGTTTACATGGCGTAACCCTAATTGTGACACACTATATAAGCATTTTATTCTTCCCAAAAATCGACCACTATGTATGAATGGTGATGGCTAGCCTATTTCATGAAGTGTCTCATTTCTCTCAAGTTATTCTTAGTGTATTTGGTGTTGTGTGAACCATTTGAGGTGTCACACTTGAGTCACTAGGCTCTTAAGCTCCATGGAATCAAGCTACATCAAAAGGTATGTCTTCTAACTTATATTATTCCATATGAATCAATATTTTGTATGCTAGTTAGGATAATACCTTGGAATATTCATATGTGCATGTATATTAGAGAAAACGTAGGTCCAATGTATTTAGGGTTGCATGTACACTTAGGAGTGTTAGAATGCTCAAAAACGAACAATGGTATCAGAGCCTAGGCTTGTTTTCTTGTTATACTTGTAAAATTTGCTGAAAAATCGAAGTTTGTTGATGTCTGCTTAGCTTACTCGCCAAGTCCATGAAGGGAATCGACGAGTCCAAGGCTAAACTCATCCAACTCACCGAGTTGGTTAATAAACTTGACGAGTTGGACCCCCAAACAACATATCTTCAACTGTTTTGGCTGGAATTGGACTAGGAACATTACCCTAAGCTGTTTTTCAACGTATAAACATGTTTTTGATGTGGTAATGTTCATGCTAATCGAATTTCAAAGATAATTGTCAGTAGATTCATGTTTTGTATTAGTTTAATGATTAGGCTAATTACATGAAAAAGTTTGATTGAATTATCTTGTTCTTATGAGTTGCTTAGATTAATAGAAAAAATTTGTGAAATTGTTGTTTTCAATCCAAATTAATCTAAGAGTTGGTTCTAAAATGTGTTTTTGTAACTTGTCCTCAAGTTATATGAAAATTCATATTTAAGATTCATAAAACTCATAAATATTTCCATAGGTTATGAATAAAGAAAATTCATAATCTTTTAATAGTTTAAAGTCTTCCATAACTTGTCCTCAAGTTATGGAACTTGAAGAGTTTTTTTGAATTAAGACTACTTTAAACATATAAGTTATGGAATTGAATAGTTTTGAATAGTTTCAAAACTTGCCCTCAAGTTTTGGAATTTGATAAAGTTTTCCCTTATGAATGCTTTAATTCCAAATTAAGCCCTTAGAATTTTAAAAGTTAAAATTCAACCCTTATACTTTATAGTATTATATGTTTATATATATATATGTATAAGAGCAACTAAGTCTTACCATTAGTAGGCCTCATTCAAGAAGCCGGTCTATAAGGGGGTATAAGGTTACTGCCTATAAAATGGCAGTTTAATGGGTGTCCACTCTCACCCACCGCTTCCTTAACTAGTGGAGGGTGGTTAGCCGAACGGGTAGGACAAGGACTAGAATTCTCCCTTCATTAAAAGTATTAATGATAAATACTAAGTATCTAAACTTTTATAAAATCCCAATCTTAGTTACTTAGGAAAATGTGAATTTGGTGCTAACCCATGAAATTACACTTTACACTTTGCTTAAGTCTGTTAGTGGAGCGCGTGTGGGTAACCGACACACTTGCTTGAGTTAACAAGGTGGTTAAACGGTAACTTAATGTTTATCATAGTATCGGTGGAGCGCGTGTGGTTAACCGGGACATCGATTGAGGGATAAATGTTAAGGGTACCAAGTATATTTGCATGGTTATTCACACCTTGTTTTGTGATCCTCGGCTTCCCAGTCACAAAACTTGAGAGGGCACAATCGAGATTGAAACATGCCGTTGAAAAGTTCAATGAATCTCAAAATATCTAGGAGTTTCAAATCAAATTAAAACCTAATAAATTATTTCATTTTTCATGGTGGAAATTGGTGAATCGTCATTCGCTTACCTTTAAATATTCTATAGCTTGGATTACGGCATCCCTCTTCCTAGTTATAAAATATTGTATTAATATTTCATATTGGGTGTTATATTAAGGACTTTAAATCAACTAACTTGAATATCTCCCATATTATGATCATCCCAAATCCCTTGGAACAAGCTTTCCTAATGAATATGATGTTCAATGGTTGGATCATGGAAATCATACTTCTCTTCCTCCTTCAATTATTCTCCCTAACCTACAAGTTCTTGAATAGTTCAAGTTCACTCAAGCTTTATTGGCAAGCAAGGTCTATGTGTTATCACATCTTGGAGATGAAGTCACATATTGACAAGCCGAGAGAGTTTGGTGTCAAAGTCTTGAGAAAGTTGGATGTTCAATCACTTTCTAAGTCACATAGTGAATTCGTTTGGGACTACTATGGAACAAACTATGACATGACCCTTAATGATCTTATCTATTTGCTTGGTGCTTTTGAATCAACAATGATTTGGAGGACTAGTAAAGCAAATTTGATTAGAAGATCAACTTCGCAGACTTCAATGGACACTGACAATTGGTAACATAGAATATCTAAAAAAGCTTTCTCTTCCCAATGAAAAGGGATCAGTCATAGTCAACTCGGTTAACCAAATGGTAAAGAGAAATGCCAAGTCTGATATTGTCCCATGTACCATTACCAAAGAGTCCATATGTTTCTATTGCTAAAAGGAAGGGGCATTGGTTGCGAAGCTGCCAAATTTACCTGAAAGATCATAAGACTGATAAAGTCAATAAGTTTGACTCTACTTCAGGTAAAGTCCATTGTCTAAATCTATTAAGTTCCTATTTGGAGATCCTTATTACATGATGTGACTTGGCCACATGTTGATGTTTTAAGAATCAAAGAAGAGAGAGGAAGCTAAAAGGAAGTATATGCTGATTCTGATCATGAAGATGGATTTCGATCGCATGGTTCGGTGATCAGAATTTTGTGTTGTTACTTAGGAGTTATAATATATTGCTTAGGAATAGATAACAACAAGTCTTTCATATGCATTTTCATTGTAAGGAAAAGTGTTTCCGCAAGTTTTAAAATAAAAGAAATTTTTTAATTTTATTTATTTTGAATATCCTTACAGTGGCATTTGTGAAAAAATTGTTGTTTATATGATTCCATTGATTGCAATAGTGGGAATATGAATTTGATTTAGTCCTTTGTGGTATTGTCTAAATTTATCAAATAAGGAAAGATTCTCATCACCCAAGTTTCAATTGGACCAGAACCTGGAATCATACAAGTTGTATAGTATGATGAATGAGAATTTTCACCTTTGGAAAATTAAGACTAACTCCTTGTTCACATTTATATGTGAGTCAAGTGAAGGACTAAGGGATCGAGTACACATTCTTGTGTACTGGTCAAGTCCACCGCAAAGATCGATAAGATTATTCGTCATGATTTACTAAAGTTTAGTAAATATGGTTATGCTTACAAGTTTGAGTATAATTCTGAAACATTGGAAAAGTTTTGATGTATGGCTAAACAAATGAGAAGAATCAAATTAGGTAGAGAGATAAAAGTTTCTCAAATCTGAAAAGATGGAAGAGTACTTTAGTATCATGTTTTATGATCATCTTAATGATTATGAAACCATATCGCAATTCATCCTCTAAGGACATCTTAGTGCATTCTTATGGCTGAGAAGAGGAGTCATGATTTTTTGAAATGGTTAAATCAAGAAGATGAGTCATTCTTCGTTCCAAAACAAGTCTGAACATCATACTCCAAGATTATAATTTGAGTGACACATCTTTAAGAAGGTTTATTAACACTAGTCAAATGTAAGAGTAAAATGCGTTCTACTTTTGTACATTTGAAATTAGTAAGTTGGGATGTTTTGGATAAAATAGAGACCAACATAGGCTAATTGTATGAAGTGTTTGTCTTGATAAAGAATCCAAACTATCTCTTGAATATTTTTCAAATGAGTCTTATATGTCAAAATGATAGTGGGAGTTTTAAAGATCTTGGAAAAGTTTCAAGATCTAATCAAGAATAAAAACCTGTAGTTTATCAGTAGCACACGACTTGAGGTTTGTAACCTATCGTGTTAACATATTTCTTTTTCTGTGCCCATTCCAGTTAAAGTTGACTTTGCATATGAGTTCTGAGAGTTCTCAATTGGTTGCATAACAACTTGGAAGCAATGGTAGACCCTTGTGCTGCCAGGTGGCAAGAAATTAAGGTTGAGTTCAATCCATATGAGTTTGGATTTTTCATTATCCTTGCTTGTGATTATGGTTTTGACAAATTCACATGGATAAGAACACATACACCATAAAATCTAAGTTTCATAAGGTTTCTCTTCGATTCATGAAAATGATGGTGATGAAACACTTTCACTAAGTAGATTTTAAGTAGATAATAGTTGTGATATTTGCATTCTCAAAGTCGTTAGTGGAACGTGTGTGGTTAACCGACACACTAACATGGACTTACGAGAAATGACAAAGGTCTAAACAATTGAGACTATGATTACGACATCCCTTTTCATAGTTCTAAAAATTTTTTAGACACACATCTGAGCTATCTAAGGAAAGGTGTGTGATTTTGATAAAGTCTTATCAAAACATGTCGTATCATAAATCTGAACTTTGGTAAGAAAGTCAATAAAGTATTGATCTCTAGAAGTTCAGTTGATTTCTGAGTACATGTCAAAGCTAGTGGGAGCATAAGTGTTATGTTAATAATCATCATGTTAGTGAGAGCATGATAATTATTATTAGTATTGCAAGATAGAAATGTTAATTATAGAAAACAAAAGTTTCAATTCATGAAGTTTCAGGGGTTGAAAAGTTGTTTTGCTATAATTAAGGGAGAGGAAATTATACTTCATTTCAATTCTAAAAGCTTAGGTTGAGGTTTTAATCATCTTTAGTCAAGGATATATATGAATTTTGTGTTGGAATGGCTCAACATAAGGAAATTCTATATATGGGTCCATTATTTGCGTTCTAAAATTCGATTATGATTACGACATCCCTTTTCATAATCTGAATTATGAGAACTTGGCAGATAGAAATATTGTAGCAAAAGGAGTGGTCTAGTATCATGTCATTATGTGAGACATCATGAATCGTGTCCCATATGCTTCAGATATAGGGTCGATTGCATGTGCTATAATATTCATCCATTCTAAAATTTTCCAAATGCCTATGGCCTTAAGGAGGGAAAAGGTCTAGAATTGGATATGACTAAAATGATTAAGCAATTATTGAGGACAATCTAAGGTTTACCAAAGATTGGTTTCTCATGGAAAGTTGGAAGTATAATGTTAATTTTGGAAGGACCATATTAATATATTCTGAAATAAGCAACTCTTGTTCAAAAGTGATAGTCAAAATGGGAATATGGAAATGTTTCCATAGGTGGAAGTTATTCAATTTGTGTAAGATTAGAAAAACCTAATGCAAGAAGGTTGTTTCCTTGGAGTTGATCTCCACTGGAATACTCTATAATGTCTGTTGACAAATCTTTGTGACTCTGTGCATAATCATTACAAGAGGATCAATGTATATAAGTTTAAAATCTAACAATATTTCGGTAAATGACATAAATTTGGAGTTCTTGCATTTGCGGTAAGGATTTGGGACTGTGAAATGAGAATCATTGGAATTATGTTCAATCGATCTATTTCACAAAGTAAAGATCAGACAAACTTAGTATGCATACTTGGTGTATGGCATAACTAATGTTTAGACAAACATGGTGTGCATACTTGGTGTATGGTATGACTGGTGTTTAGAAAACATAGTGTACATGCTTGGAGCATGGGACAACTATTGTTTTAATTCAAGTATAAAGTTGATAGTTTGAAACAATATGCAATGAATAATGTGTAATCAATATGGTGAAAAATAAAATGTGTTTTATTTATATTCATAAGTTCTGAGACCATATTGGATTTGATTATTCTTGTGTTTCACTTTGCATGTTTTGACTTCCAGAATAACTAGGTCGTTCTTCTTGAATGACTAAGTTATTCAAACTATTCACAGTCGGTCATATGTTGGAAGTAGATACGAATCAAGACTGTCATGAAGCTGGATTGTAGATGTCCAAGGTATGGGACATAACAAGTGGTGCTACAACATTCATGAGTACTCATAAGTTATGAGTATTGGATTCAACCCACGCTCATTGGAATCACTTCATGGATTTTATCACGAGTGATCATGAGACGATAATATCTTATATTCTTCAAACCTAGAGATATGACTTATTGCCAATGAGTTGGTTATACATTGATTGCACAAAAACTCATTTGGTAACTCGGTGTTATTAAACGTGCCTTTGTGTATGATTCAACAAGTAGTAGAACAAACATATGAGTCAAAGTTTATCCATTCCTTTTACCCTTAATGGGACAAAAGCGATATCTGTGGGCCCCTCGATGATTTATTGATGACACCCTGAAGTGCTTGGCCAAGCCACGATTGATTTGATTTGTTCAATTAGTCGGTCGTCATAAATCGAAAATTAGGAAATAATAAATGGACATAGAGAATGATTTTAATACATGTCTCAATCCATATGATATCTAGAATGGAGGAATATATGATCCCTTATCTGATGGACGCGTCATTGATTTGTTTAGAGTTCGATGGCAACAACTTTTAAGAGCTACGATTGCTAGTCGGGTTTTAAAGTCATACGCAATAATATTTTTAGACTTATCCAAGTGGGAGACTGTTGGATTAGTGTCTAAGTCCATAACTATATTTGATATGTACTTGACCCAATTGACATGGTCCATTTAGGTTGTATGGCATCATGCATTTGGATAGACTAAAATGAGAGAAATAACACTTAAGGTTTATTAATATAATATAAGTTCTAATATATTAATAATATTATTTAATTAGTATTGATCAAGAATTAATTTGGAATTAATTAACTGATCACAAAGAGACTAATTAAATATATGGGTTGATTGTGTAAATCATCCATACTTGTATAGTGGGCTAATGCTCCATGGATTATCAAGTTGGGCTAAAACCCATAGGATGCTCCATGGTGTTTTTGTACCCATGGATCATGGAAATGAAAGGCCATGACGATGGTTTACATGGTGTAACCCTAATTTTTGCACAAACAGTAGTAAAAATATGTGTAATCATATTGTATTTTTAACATAAGTTTTCTTGTGTTTTACTTGTATTCCCCTTTAAAACATAGATAAATCGTGAAAATGTGGGGGTATGAACTGACCTCGAATGTGTTCTTAATTGGATAGCAAGATGAAGGAGGTGTTCTTCAAGTTATAGTACGTGAACGTATTCATATCCTACGAGTATTTAACACACAATATTGTGTGTGAATTTTAGTTAAATTAATATGTAAAGTGTTATAAAAACACCAGGTTAAATAAGTGGATTTACAAGTTTTCTAATAATTAACTTGAAGTACTTAGTTTCCTGGGGATGTTTAAATGTTTTTATGGGTAATCTGTTGAGGATTTGAAGATGTTGTTGAGGAAAGTTTGAAGATTGGAAGATGTACGTATGAGTATTGAGAGAAAATGTGAAGGATTTTGAAGAAGGATTTTATAAATGGGGATTGAGTTTGGCCAAGTATATATATACATGGGGTAAAAGTGATGTGATATTTGCATTGATATGTGTATTTTATCACCTAGGAAGAAGTGCCACCGGATAAGGTTTAGTGATTTCGGCCTATCTTCACCGAAATAACCTTGATTTTGGTCCAAAACCTCAACCGAGAACTAGGGTCTTCGATCTAGAGTGTCTTCGGTCCAAGGTTGAGACCATGGTCTCTCATGTTCTCAGCCAAAGGGGTTCTCGGTCAAGGGGGTGATTTCGGTCCAAGGTGTTATATGTTTAGGTGGTGATTTTGATTCTCAAAACCGAAAACCTCAAAAGTAAAGTGAATTGTCATTATTTAATTTTAACTATTTGACTTTTGTTGGCACAACTGACTTTTATTGGCAAAATTGACTTTTTTGAACCGAAATAATCGGTTGTTACAAGGATGGTGATGATCACGTGAGATTTAGGTTCAGGATCAAGATCAGGTTCAGGCTTTAGCATAGTGCCCATTGATGAAAGGTTGCGATGTTATTGCATCCAAGGTTACTAGTGGCATCCTTGACACTACCCCAATTATTTTAGGTACTGTCAAGGAAGGCATCATGGAGATTATGGATGAGCGGCTCAGGTCCATTAGAGCCAAGATTGCTGCATGCCAGATTGGGTCCTGGTCTCACTTGTTTAGGGAGTTTAAGGCAGATGGAGCGAATGAGGTCTTCGGGGTCAAGGACCCCATCACTAGCCAATCCTGGGTGGTCGACATGGAGAATTCCAAGCGCACAAGCTTTCCCCCGAGGCGGCAAAGGTGGGGTTTGCATCATGTATGTTGAGGGATTGAGCACGAGATAGGTGGGAGGATGTGACTCACGAGGTAGGATGAACGGGTGTGGCTGAGTTTTTTTGGGAGGAATTTGTGAGGAGGTTTGATCAGGAGTTTGTTCCGCCCATTGAGGTGCAGCGTTTGGTGAGAGAGTTCCAGGATTTGCAGCAGACTATCGAGACTGTGGCAGAGATGAATCTTGTGTATATCTCAAGGCTAGTGAGAGTACCAAGGGAAAGTCCCTTGAAGGCTCCTCTTATAGTGGAACCAAGAAAGGTTCTATCATTCCTTCTGCTAACCCTAAAGAGGCTGAATGCTTCTGTTGCCACAAGAAGTCGCATTGGAAGTGAAACTGTCCAAAGTATCTGCAAGATGTGAAGGATGGGAAAGTGAAACCCAACCATGCATGTATTTACACTATATTATCTAATAAATCACCCCATTCTAATCTTGGGTCCTTGATACTGGTTGTGGAATTCATATTTGTTCTGATTTGCACGGACTAAGAAGAACTGAGGATGTGGAGCATGGGAAGATAAGCTTAATCATGGGGAATTGGAAAGCATCACCTGTCACCAAGATTGGAGTTAACACTTTGTTGCTAAGTAGTGGGTAAACATTAGATTTGAATAAATTTTGTTACTTGTCTAAAATGGCAAGGAATCTTATTTCTTTTCATGCTTTTACAAACAAGGGTTTACCTTTTCTTTTGATAATGAATATGGTAGCATTAGTGCTTTCTTTAGTAATGTTCTTTATCTTAAAGCATTACCTTGTGATTGGGTGTATGAAGCGGTGTGTGTTGTAGATAACCTAGAAAATAATGTGTTGTGTATTGATTCTTCCACTAACTTGGATAAAGCATCATTATGGCATTGTCGTCGTGGACATGTAAGCAAGAAATGCATAGGCCAACTCAAAAAGGATGGAGTCTTGGAGTCGTTTGACCTAAAGTCGGATGATAGTTGTGAATCTCGTCTACTTGGAAAAATGACAAAATCACCCTTCACTAGTTCTTGTGCTAGGGATGAAGGTTTGTTAGATCTGGTACACACTGATGCTAACTGCTACTATGTGACTTTTACTGATGATTTTAGTAGATATGGATATGTTTACTTAATCAAGCATAAGTTAGAAACTTTTGAAAAGTTCAAAGAGTTTAAGTAGGAAGTGGAGAATCAATTGGGCAGGAACATTAAGATGCTTCAATCTAATCGAGGTTGTGAGTATCTTAGTACAAAGTTCCTTGACTATCTTAAGGAATGTAGGATTGTCTCACAATTGGTACCTCCCAGGAACCATAGCTTAATGATGTGGCTGAGAGGCGTAATCGAACCTTGTTGGACATGGTCTATTCCATGATGAGTCGAGCTTTGCTACCAATCTCATTTTGGGGGTATTACTTAGAGACTACCGCCCATATTCTTAATCCAATCCCTACCAAAAAGGTTGCCAAAACACCTCATGAGATGTGGACCGGAAAAGTTCCTAACCTGGACCACATCAAGATTTGGGGTTGCGAGGATTTCGTGAGGCGCGAGACTCTCGATAAGCTTGAACCCCGAAGTGAGAGGTATATTTTCATCGGTTACCCACAGAAATCCTTCGGTTACCTCATCTACAGACCCAATGATAATGTGGTCTTTGTAGTAAGAAGGGGTGTCTTTCGCGAGAGAGAGTTCATAAGCCAAGGAAACAGTGGGAGGAAAATTGACCTTGAAGAAATTTAAGAGTCAAGTGGTGAAAGAACCTTGAACTCTAGCAATCAACATGAGGAGGAAACTCCTATTGATCCGACTGATGAATTTGTACCTCTGAGGCGTTCCACGAGAGCTAGGAATGCACCTGAGCTTTACTATGGAGTCCATATTACTGCGGAAGGTGATATACTTATTAGTGATGACACACTGATTGGTCTGGCTGAACCTAATAGCTATACGGAAGCTATGGCAGGCCCTGTGGCTGCAAAATGGAAAGAGGTTATGGACAGTGAGATACAGTCCATGTATGACTATCAAGTTTGGAACTTAGCTGACAATGTACCAGGTCGTAATACATTTGGGTTCAAATGGATATTCAAGAAGAAGATCGACATGGATGGTAATGTACACACTTATAAGGCTGGACAGGTTGCAAAGGGCTTTTCTCAAACTCCGGGAGTTGATTATGATGAGACCTTTTCACCAGTAGCTAAGATTAAGGTAGTGTTTCTTTTTTGTCTGCAGATCTGCGAGACCTCTTCTGTCTGCGCCGTGCAGACCACGCGCAGACATTAGTCTTCGCAGACTGTTTGTTTTTTTGAAGACTGCAGACCTAAAAATGTCTGCGCGCCCTCTTCTTGGCGCAGATGTGGACCAGAGTCTTCTAACATCTTCAGACATCTTCTAGCCTAAAAAAACATATATATCTTTATTTTTTTAAGTTTTTTTTCAATTTATATTTTTTCCAACTTTATTAATGATAAACAATTTGAAAAAAAAAATTACAAAACTTAAAAAAAACATTTGACGATACAAACATGATATTTTTAACAAATTTATAAATAAAATTTTATTATAATAATAATCGTTGAAGTTGTTTATATAAATATGAACAAAAAATCATAATATATTCTTATATTTTTTTGCCAAAATTTTGTAAAACTTTATTTAATAGAGTATCATCAGTTTCTCGAGAAAATATTTATCGTACGTTTTTAATAGATTTTAATTGAAAAAATCGAAGTTTATTTCCATCTATTTATGTATCAAATTCTTTGATCACTAATTATAATGTTTAGTTATAATTTTACAATCAAAGTTGTTCGTTTTAATCAAATATGTATGTGAATTAATACCATTTAATACATAAAAGTTGATCTAGATTCGTTATATATTTATAATAAAGTCGTAAAAATATATAAAAAAATCGCTTTGAAGTTTTAAAAAATCAGTTTATTTAGATTTCAGTTTATTTTAATAGCCCGTAGATGTTAAAAAAACAAACAGTCTTCTTTTTTCAGATTGCAGACGTTTGGTCCACCTCTTCTACTGCAGAGGTCTAGAGATGTGGTCCGCAGACTGCAGATATTTTGTCCCAGAAAAAACAAACAACAACTAAGTCTATTAGGGTTATGTTAGCTATTGTTTCATTTCATGATTATGAAATATGGTAAATGGATGTCAAAACCGTTTTCCTTAATGGGAAGTTGGCTGAGGATGTTTACATGAGTCAGCCAGAGGGTTTTGTCAGCACAGAGTACCCTAATAGAGTGTGTAAGCCTGAGAAATTCATTTATGGATTGAAACAAGCACCTCGTAGATGGAATCTTTGTTTCGAAGAGAAAGTTAAAGAGTTTGGCTTTTTGAGAAGGGAAGATGAATCTTGTGTATATCTCACAGCTAGTGGGAGTATAGTTAGCTTTTTGGTACTATGTGTGGATGACATACTACTCATGGGAAATGACATTCCAACTCTGTAGGAGGTTACCTCCTGGCTTAGGAAGTGTTTCGCTATGAAGGACCTTGGAGAAGCTACCTATATCCTAGGGATAAGGATTTTGAGAGACTGGAGTAAAATTATAATTGGACTTAGTCAGAGTACCTACTTGGATAAGGTGCTGAATATGAGAGTTACCGATCAGCATGCACAATTCCAAGAAAGGAGAGTTACCGATCCAGAGTAACGCCAAACTAAGTAAGACTCAGAGCGGCTGAGATAGATGAGATGATTCGAGTACCGTATGCTTCCGTTGTAGGCTCGATCATGTATGCTATGACTTGTACTTGTCCTAATGTGGCCTTCACATTAAGCATGGTCAGCAGATATCATGCGAACCCTAGCAAGGCTCACTGGTCTACGGTAAATAACATTCTCAAGTACCTTCGGAGAACTAAGGATTGGGTCCTTACCCTCGGTGGGATTGATGACTTGAGAGTAGTAGGGTATAGTGATGTTAGCTTCCAGACTGATATGGATAATTTCTGCTCTCAACTAGGCTGGGTCTTTACCTTAAATGGAGGAGCAATTACTTGCAAAAGTTCCTAGCAGGAGACAGTGACTGATTCAACTTGCGAATTAGAGTGTATAGCGGCAAGCGAGGCAAAAAAGAAGTCTATATGGCTAAAGAACTTCATTGGAGACCTTGGAGTTGTACCATCTATAAAGAAGCCTATGGAATTTTCTGTGATAGTGAAAGTGAAGTTGCCTTAGCCAAGGAACCAAGGGATCACGGGAGATCCAGACACATCGATAGGAAATATCATTTCATCAGACATCGAATAGAAGAAGGAATCCTCGTGAAAAAGAGGGTATCATCGGATGAGAACCCAGCAGATCCCCTAACAAAGGGACTGGGTAGGGTTAAGCATCTCCAACTTGCGAGGCGCATAGGGCTGAAGGATGATATTAGTTTTAGAAGTTAGATAACTTTGAAATTTGTAAAGTGTAATTGACATTTGATGATAAATAAAAGTTGTTGTTTATTTATAAGTATAAGTGTTGCTATCGTTTACTATCATTTCATTTTGCGTGTTATGGTATATCATATTATTCAAATTCTCCACATTCGGTCATATGTTGGAAGTAGATATGAATTAAGATAGTCATGAGTTGGCTTGTAGATGTCTAAGTTGTTGGACATAGCAAGAGGTGCTACAACACTCATGAGTGCTCATAAGTTCTAAGTATTGGATTCAACCCACGCTCACTTGTATCACTTCATGGAATTTATCTCGAGTGATTGTGAGATGGTAATATCATATAAGTCTTCAAACCTAGAGATATGACTTGTTGCCTATGAGTTGGTTATGCATTGATTGTACGAAAACGCATTGGTAACTTGATGTTATAAAACGTGCATTTGTTTATAATTCAACAAGTAGTAGAACAAGCATATGAGTCAAAGTTTATCTGTTCCTTCTTGGATTAGAAGTGATATCTGGGCCCCTCAATGATTTTGTTTTGACCTATGTACCGGGCCTGATTAGAACTAAATTGATGTGTTCGATTAAGTTCTATGTCAAAAAAATCGGAAATCGGGAAACAAACTGCTGGACAAAAGGTAAGACAATGTTCCATGTATTTGTCCGGCTGATATCTAGAACAATGGATTATATGATCACGTATCTTAAATGGCATATCATCATCATCTCAGTTTTGAGAGACCTTGAAAGAGCGATGATTGCTGATCCATTCCTGAGGTCATTCTTTCATTTATAGTTATTAGACTTATCCAAGTGGGAGACTTTTGGATTAAGTTTCTAAGTTCATAACTATTCCTGGAATGTACTTGACCCGGTTAGCATGGTCCATTTGGGTTTCATGGCATTGCAACACTTGGATAGACCAAATGAGAGAAATAACACTTAAGGTTTATTAATATATTATAAGTTCTAATATATTAATAATATTATTCAATTAGTATCAATCAAGAATTAATTTAGAATTAATTAAGTGATAAAAAAAGAGACTAGTTAAATATATGAGGTTGATTGTGTAAATCATCTATCGTGTATGGTTGAGCTAATGATCCATGGTTTGTATGGATTGGGTTAAAACCAATAAGGTACTCCATGGATAGTACATGGAGGTTACAAACCCATGGATCATGGAATATGAAAAGCCATGATAATTAGGGTTTACACAGTGTAACCCTACTTGTGCCACAACTATATAAAGACCCCTATGCAAGCAAAATTGGCTACTACTTGTACAAGAAAAAGGGCTAGCCGATTTTAGAGTGTAAGTGTACTTCTCTCAAGGTTATTCCAAGTGTTGTAGTGTTGTGTGAGACATTTGAGGCATCACACTTGAGGTGCTAGGCTCACAAGGTTCTCAAGGAATCCAAACTACAAAAGGTATGTTCTTTTTCTAGCATTTATGTTTAAAAGTTCTCCATGCTATGCTAGATAGGTTAAGAACCTTGGAAAAACATTTTTGCATGTATGTTAGTAAAACATAGATCCAAGGTTTCTAGGGTTGCGTGTACACCTTAGGGGTGTTAGAATGATCTAAACCCTTCAGTATGGGCCTGTACTACTGGAAGCACGTGACCCGTATGCATAGCAACAATGTCACAAGCCCTATGGTCTTGTTATGAATTGGTTCCTATGGTGTGATATGCATCTCATATGATATCTTTCTGGTTTATTTTTAGCAAGGTATTCATGAGAGGATCCAGATCAGGAGTAGGAGTGAGTGGCTAGGATAGGCCAGGGTTAACAGAGGATTAGGTCAGGGTGATGATTCATTTTGAGGTTGTTTCTATTGTCTGAGGGAAGATACCGGAGTTTTATGAGTCTATCAAGACCACTATAATGGAGTTCTTTTATGACCGATACACTACATTTTCTAAGTCTGCTTCTGTTATGGCCGTCACTGTTGCGGGGATTCGTGAGGGGGGGGGGAACCTTCCAATATTGGGACTTTGACAATATGAAGCCCCTAGTGTTTGATGGAGTCCAAGATCCAATCATTTCCATTAGGTGGTTGTGTGTTGTTGAGGGATGTTTCTTTATTTGCTCCTGGTCAACTAACCAGAATGTTATGTGTGCTCTGAACCTTCTTTGGTATGGATCGAAGGATTAGTGGAGGCTGGTTAGTGGTCCATACACTCCAGAGCAGAGAGTCGCGATATCATGGGAACAGTTCTCCGAGATATTCCTCTTGAGATACGTTCCTCTGTTGAGAGGGAGAGATTGGCCCAGGAGTATTTGGACATGCGACAGGGTACTGAGTCGGTGATGGAGATCACCAAGATGTTCATTGAGAGAGTGTTCTTTTGCCCTGAGTTTGCTGCTTTTTAGCAAGCTCAGATGACTCAGTACTTGAGTATGCTTAAGACATACATCTGCCAGTTTGTGTCTACTCAGTGCTATGGTTCACTCATTGAGTTACAGGAGGCCACAAGGAGGCGGGAGATTGAGATGGAGCTCCAAAAAAAAGAGCTAAGGCAGGCCGATGTGCAGTTGCAGCCTGCGGTAAAGCGGTTGAAGGTTGTTGATGTTAGATTTCGGAGTCAGAGGGGCCACACTTATGGCAAGTACGACAAGGTTCATGAGGGTTCTTGTTGATTTACTTCTAGATGCCTCAAATTTACCAAAGAGAGGCACTAAACGAGGAATTATTGCCAGCCAGCCCCAATACCGAGCACCAAGATTTGCTACCATTATGATAAGTTTGGCCATGTGAAGGTCAATTGTCCATTGTGCGTCACCAAGATGGCACAGGCACCGAAACTAGCCACTCTAAAGCTTACCTATGGGTTCCAGGGTTGGGCGGAGCCCCCGAGTGCTTAGGGTCGTGCTTTTCAGTTCATTACCAAGGAGGCCAGGTAAGCGCCATAGTTTGGTTGTTTTTATGTTATTTTTCTATCGATTAATTTATGGCATACTTATTTTTTATGTTTCTAATAAGTACATTCTTAGTGAACTCTTTTCCTGCTCTTGTGTTATTTTATTCAGGCGCGAGTCGGTCCTTATATGTTATGTATATGTCGACATAGTTTGGTTGGTTGAGGTGGTACTGCTTTGTGTGGTAACCAACAAACGTAGGAGCAAGCCATACATAAGTTGTGGGCATGAAGGGCAAGCCATACTTATGTTGTGGGCTCGGGAGCAAACCAAACTCATATTGTAGGCTCAAGGGTAATCCAGTCTGATAGTTGAGGACCCAATATATGATGTTATATGTTGTGTGTGTTGGTACTTTGG
This sequence comes from Lactuca saligna, assembly GCF_052625555.1. Lineage (NCBI taxonomy): Eukaryota > Viridiplantae > Streptophyta > Magnoliopsida > Asterales > Asteraceae > Lactuca > Lactuca saligna. The sequence goes on from NC_136422.1 coordinate 154,699,473, forward strand.
GGGAACTTACTAAGCTTTTGCTTACAGTTTCAGTTTACTGTTTAAGTATTTCTAATGATCACATAAAAGAAAAGGCATGATCATGCACATCTTCATATTTTTTTTTGTTGATATTGGATCTTGGGAAAAACTCTGATTTTGTCTACACCTTTGAAACAATGGTTTTTTAAACACTTTATGGTTGAAATGAGTTGTTTTTGAAAATTTTAAATTTTTATGATTTTGGGATGTTACAATAGAATATTGTTAAGCCGAATATTAAAAAAATCATAACTTTCTGTTGCGAATTCAAATTTGGACATTCTATATACACACACTCTCGGTTTAACGACTACTACGACTTACGTTTAGATCACTAAGGCTAAAAAATAATTTATCAAAAATCTAAGTTTTATGACATTCAGAGTTCTACCGGTTAAATCGTGAAACATCGAAGAAGTATAACTTCTTCGTATGAAGTCAGATTTAAACGCTCCTTATATCTCCGGAATTCTAATGACATATACTACAACTAGGTTAAGATTATTGTCCTAACTCCTAAGTAATATTTTATCTTTGACGCGTATTTTAATCTTATTTATTTTATTATTAAATATACCTAATATCCTATAAAACACATGAGCACATAAATATATGAATAATTTTTTCTTATTCATTCATGTAAAGATTACAATTGTTGACCAAAACAATTACAGACTATGACTTAATCTAACACGAAATGCGGACGTTACAGTTAAAGATCTTAGATTTCACTTTGATCATCATACATTGCCTATAGGTGGTGGAATTAATAGAATACGTTTGTTACTATTATAATTAATTTTTTTATTTGGATATTGATGCTTAACCAGTTTCGACTACAACCAATTTGGTTAAAAAGGCGATTGATGTGGATGGTGTTGTGCCCGTGTTACAATCTTCATCAAGAGGATGTGGAGCATTTGTTTCTCAAGTTCTCTTTAGTACTTCAATTTTGGCAAAAGCTTGTATCTTGGTTAGATGAATTTTTATCTCATTTCCTTGATTTGATTGATCACTTCGATAGGACTGATGCGTACGGAGTTGGTAATTATTGTTTAGTGATCATGGATACCATTTGTATAACATTAATATGTGTGCTTTGGACGTAAAAAAATACGTTGGTGTTTGGGAACAAGAAATATTGGAATGGATTGTTGTTTAATTCAATTGTATCATTCTTTTAATTAGTTTTGTAGTAGGAATTGTAAAGCTAAAAAAGAACCAAAATGGATGGATGCAAAATACATTCATAAAAAGACTTGTTTTTTCGTTTTTTTTTTCTAGCTTTAATATATATGGCCGTTCTAAAAAAAACTATAGAAATGGTTTCTTAATATCCTTGTGGATGACATTGAAGTAGGATATGACATGGATTGACCCCCCCATCTTATACCAACATAAGGTGTATTCTCTCTCTCTCTCTCTCTCTCTCTCTCTCTCTCTCTCTCTCTCTCTCTTCTGTTATCACTCAATATTCATAGACACATGTCTTGGTTGTTAGAATATTTTTCAGTTTCAGTTATTTAGTTATTACTTACAAGTCTGTTTAAGTTTTGATATATATGTATTAAGTTTGTCATTTTATTTCAATCAATGAAAGAAATGTTCTCTCTCAAACATATTTCTCTCTCTAGATTTCAAATCTAATATGGTATCAGATTAAAATCAATGAAAGAAATTTTTTGAAGATCAAAGCATTATTCGAATGTTAATGGGGTTAAATGATTCATATAAAATTGTTCGTGGTCAAATCCTTATGATGAAGCCGTTACCTTCACTTTCCGCTGCTTACTCGTTGATTATTCAAGAAGAACGTAAAAGAACAATTTCAATTCCTTCAATCATAAACAATGATGCAATTGCAGTGCATGTTACTTCTGAATCATCTGTTTCAAACCCTAAGAAATCGCTTCTCTGTACTCATTGCAAGAAGACAGGTCATACGAAAACCAACTTCTATCGTTTAATTGGTTTTCCTTCATCATTCAAATTCACCAAATCAAAGAAGGATGATCAAAAATCAAGTGTTCAGAATGTTGTGTCGACATCCAATTCTCCCTCAATCACCATGGAACAGTATGAACATCTTGTTCAACTCATTAACAATCAAAATCTGACATCTTCTTCTTGGACCAATCAAATCAGCTCTTCAGTGGTTCATGATGGTATGAAGGATGAAGGTACAACTTTCTCTTATCATCATTTTTTTTGCAAACGTTTATAAGTCCTTATCATTATTGCATACTGGTTTTTCTTGGATCATAGACTCAGGAGCCATATATCATATTTGTTGTAATCGTGATCTATTTTTGTCATTTCAATCACTTACTCAGCCACAATACATTGTGCTTCCTGATGGTCATCATGCCACTGTTTCTTTCATTGGTGATATACAATTGCATGGTTCTATTATTCTTTATCGAGTCTTGTATGTTCCTTCATTCAAATACTATCTCATTTCTATTCCCAAATTCAGAAAACATCTTAAAACATTTGTCATCTTTACTGATGAAGCATGTCTTCTGTAGGACCCTTCATCAAAGAATGAGATTGCTCTAGGTGTTTTTGGGAAGAAGATCAATGACCTATATGTATTTGATCATCGATCCATTAAGGATTCTCTTTTGTTTTCTTGTCCATTTCCTTCTAAAACATGTTTCAATGTAATCAATAAGCCTTCAGACACTTTGTTGTGGCATAAACGATTAGGTCATCTTCCTTTTTGTAAACTCAAATAGTTGTCTCTTGTTTCTTCACATTGTAAGGAATTTTCATTTGATTCTTGTTTGACATGTTCTCAAGCTAAACAGCCACATTTATCTTTTCCTAAAAGTCTATCTAATACTCATGATCCTTTTGATTTAGTACATATTGATGTATGGGGACCTTATAAATATGCAACTCATGATGGTTTTAAATTTTTTCTAACCATTGTTGATGATTACTCTCGACACACATGGATACATTTGATGAGTAATAAAGGTGCAACATGGAATCTTATTAAAGCTTTTGTTAATCACATACAAACCCAATTTCATAAGACCATAAAAATTATCAGATCTGATAATGCATATGAATTGGGTTCTAGCAATGAGGGAGTTGATTTTTTTCAAACAAAAGGAATCATTCATCAAAGATCAACACCATATTGTCCTCAACAAAATGGTCTAGTTGACGAAAGCATCGACATATTTTAGAAGTTGCAAGGGCATTGTATTTTCAATCAGGATTGGGACACATCTATTGGGGAGAGTGTGTTACAACAACCATTCATTTGATCAATGGAATGCCTACAAAAGTTCTTCAACACAAAACCCCATTTGAAGTCTTGTATAATGTTGCACCAGATTTACAACATCATAAAGCATTTGGGTGTTTATGCTATGTCAGTTCTCAACGCACAGGAAGAGATAAGTTCATGCCTCGTACACATCCATGTATTTTCATTGGATATCCATATGCTCAAAAAGCTTACAATCTTGAACTTAACTACAAATGAAATCTATGTAAGTAGAGACATCAAGTTTTTGGAAGATATATTTCCTCTTCATTCTATCTAGCAGCCATCATCCTTCATTGACAACTATTTTCCAATTTTAATTGATGATCATTCCAATTCTGAAATGCATTCTTCACAAAATCATGCTGAACCAGTTTCTAATTGATCTTCAGAAAATATTTCACCTTTCCCATCTTTAAGAAGATCTACAAGAGTTTCTCACCCTCCATCACATTTACAAGATTATATCTGCAATCTTATTTCTTCGAGTGATATACATCATCATTGTAATCATACCATTACTAATCTTTGTATTGGTATTCATCCCTCCATACCTCATACTTCAATTGATGATAGTCAACTTCAACATTTTGCCTTCAATACGAATAATCATCTTTTTGAACCCACTTTTTATCATCAAGCTAAAGGTGATCCTAATTGGGAAGAAGCAATGACCAAAGAGTTACAAGCTTTACAAGATAATGATACATGGGATATTGTAAAATTACCAAAAGGCAAGAAACCTATTTCTTGCAAATGGGTATTCAAAATCAAATACACGGCTAATGGTTCAGTTGAGAGGCACAAATCTCGATTGGTGGCAAAGGAATTTACACAAAAAGCTGGTATTGATTATCATGAGACATTTTCACCAGTGGTAAAATTTAACACAGTAAGGTGTTTAGTTGCTTTAGTTGTAAAAAAAAGATGGAAAATTCAACAATTTATATGTAAACAACGCCTTTCTTCATGGCGATTTACATGAAGAAGTCTATATGAAAATACCACCTGGAATTTCTACATCATCTTCTTCTCATGTATGCAAACTCAAAAAGTCCTTATACGATTTAAAACAAGCATCCAAACAGTGGTATTCTAAGTTGTTAGAAGCCTTAAGAACAAGAGGATATCATCACTCACAAAATGATTACTCTGTGTTTCTTAAAAATACATCTCATTCAACTGTTATTGTAGCTGTCTATGTTGATGACATCTTGATTACAGGAGATGATCAAGATGAAATTGCAGCTCTCAAAAGTTTTCTGGATGATAAGTTTCGTATAAAATATTTGGGACAAATCCATTTTTTTTCTTGGATTGGAGTTTAATCATGTTCCTAATGGCATGATTGTTCATCAGTAAAAGTATATTAAGGAATTACTTGATTTGTATTCTATAGTTGATTGCAATCCTGTATTACCAGCTATGGAAAATCCTTTAGCTGATCCCACCACATATCGACAGTTAATTGGAAAGTTGAATTTTTTAATTCATACATGGCCTGATTTGTCTTACTCAGTTTAGTAACTAAGTCAATTCAATCAAACACCATCTCAAGCACATTATGAAGCTGCTTTACATGTTCTACAATACCTCAAAGGAACATTACATCAAGGATTGTTTTTTCACCAAAATAACAATTATACCCTTGATGCATATTGTGATTCTGACTGGGCTGCATGCCCAATCACAAGGAGATCTGTTAGTGGCTACTTCATCATGTTTGGCAATACTACTATTGCATGGAAATCCAAGAAACAAATTACTATATCTTTATCCGCAGCAGAGGCAGAATATCGGTCTATGAGAATATTAGTTGCTAAATTAGCCTGGTTAAGTCGGCTTTTTCATGAATTTCAAGTTACCAATATTACCCCAATACCCCTAAAATATGATAATCAGGCAGCCATCTATATTGCTTTTAATCCCGTTTTTCACGAGAGAACTAAACACATTGACATAAATTGTCATTTTGTTAGAGAAAAACTTAAAAATGGTCTTATCTCTTTATCCTATGTTTCAACAAATCAACAAGTTGCAGATGCTCTTAAGTCTTTACCAGGACCAAAACACAAAAAAGCTGTAATCAAGTTGGGTCTTCAGTCATATCCACCAGCTTGATGGGGGGGGGGGGGGGGGGTTATCACTCAATATTCATAGACTAGTGTCCTGGTTGTTAGAATATTTGTTAGTTTCATTTATTTAGTTATTACTTACAAGTCTGTTTAAGTTCTCGTGTATATATATATATATATATATATATATATATATATATATATATATATATATATATATATATATGTATGTATTGAGTTTATCATTTTAGTTCAATCAATGAAAGAAATGTTCTTTCTCAAACATATTTCTCTCTCTAGATTTCAAATCTAATTCTCTCTCTCTCTCTCTCTCTCTCTCTCATGACAGGCAGTGTTGGTCTTTATCTTCTACTAGGTGGATCCTCTCTCTCTCTCTCTCTCTCTCTCATGACACGCAGTGTTGGTCTTTATCTTCTACTAGGTGGATCCGAGTAGTCCCCATTAAAATTAATCTAGTTAGTAGTGTTTGTCTTTGGATAAGCTTACTATTAGCGTTCATCTGGATAGTCATGGTATATTGGTATGAATGTGCCTTCATTACTATGTATTCTTTGTGATGTTGGGATTGAGATGGCTAGCTATTTATTCTGTGTTTGCTTTATTGCTATTGTGATTGGTTTTAGTTTAGTAGGTGGCGAGGTATCACAATGGCATCCTTACTTTCGTATATTGATTGGTTTGTTTGGTTCGGTACTCGTTGCCTTAAGGAGTTTTGAAGAATTGTCTAGAAGGTATTTTTTATTCTACTTGGTGGCATATTTAAAATTTCAGCAATATTCATTTGTTTGATAAACTTTCCACCCTTCAAACAAACAATTAAAAAATAATAATAACAAAAATAAAAAAATAAAATAAAATAAAATTGTAGCCGTCTTTTGTTTTCAAAAATGCAATTTTTAAGCATTATATAGACGCGTGTCGCACTTTTGGCACATTTGACCATTGTATCATTTTGGATGTGTATAAGTAGATGTGGAGCTGTTTATTAGAATGCCACCTATGGCAGATGACATGCAAAAAGAAAAAATAAAATAAAATAAAAATAAAGAAAATACAATACTGATTTGGTACATACTATTTAAGACGATGAATTTGATCCTTATATTTATAGGCTATTGACATAATTATATTTTATACTTAAGGATATAATTCAATAAGATGAAGCAATACATCTAACAATAATAAATGCAAGCATATCAACTAATGAGTATTTTCAACTAATGAGTGTTTTCCCTGCATCTTTAATATACTAAGAAAATTTTTATTTCATCATCTTTAAGAGATAAATGATCTTTGACTGTGTTTTCTACAATTAGATCAAATTACTGATATCATCTTTACTATATAACAAGTTTGGCTCACACCCCGTTTGTTTTGAAGAGTTACGCATTTCCTTTATGAGATTCAAAGTTTCCAAAATCGTATTCCAATCATAACTTAAACTCACATAACTGTAAACCCTAATTCATCTTCCCCAAATACCATTTCTTCTCTATCGTCAAAGCATGTAGTATCGTCACTCATGTTATAGGTAACATATATACAAATACCTAGCGGAAGGTTATCATTATTTATTTATTAATTGTTAATTTTTAATAATCATTTATTTATAATCGATTTGTTGATTGTTAAGGTGGATAATTTCCTTCATTGTTAATTTAAGACAATGTTCATTCGAATCGATATATTTACCGATGAGGTTCTTGATGTTCCTGAAAACAAATTGATGTATGAAATTTGTATATTTTAAGGAAACTGATGCCTTGATTAGTTTAATTATCAAATTCGTATATCATGCATCTTAAATGCTTCATTCTAATTTGTTTTACCTTCGGTAGTTACGATATCAGGTTGAAGGATCAACATTGCTTTTTAAGTTTCTGGCTTGTTCAATAGCTGCAAAAAGACACATACATTCAAGCACAACAATCTTGGATGCTCAAGGCGTCGTATGTAAAATATTTATTCCCCTTATGCAAATCTATAACTCCAAATATACACTATTCGACATTTTGTAATATTTTACGGTATAAAAAACTCCACAAAGAGTGCTTGAGAGCTCATAATGTCACTCCAGAAAATAGATGGTGATAATTACCCTGAAGTAAGAATGTAAGATTAACCCTTTTTTTCTTAACATTGTTGTGCTTTATGTAAAAATAATAATAATAATAATAATAAAAGACTACTATGATCACAAGTGTTGATAAAAATTTGTTAAGAATATGATGGTGTTTTTGGTCCTTGTATTATTTTTGCATATTTTCAAGCATGAATAAGGACGAAACATGTTACATAAATAGTTCGATTTGTTACACCTGCTACCAAACTTGAACCTTCCCCTTTTGCCGCCTATGATCAAAATAAGTTGGTTAACACGAACTAAAAATGTTTTCTTAAAACATAAATGGGTCCTGTCTACCCATTTCTATCCTAGAACCTGGTTATTTTGCCACTTTTGCGGCAAAGATTCATTTAATTTAAAAAACAGAGTTAAAAAATATTACACATGAACATATTTATCATTTATGCTGACATGTTACCCCTTTATAAATTATGTAGAACTTAACTTACCTTCAAATCTAATAAAAGAATATATTTTCGTTTTCAATTGAAACAATTCCTTATAACTGATTGTTTTGTTATTAACTATTAGCAAAATTCAAGGACAATCATGATCTAGTGTTGGATTGTATCACTCATGATCAGTTATATGTAGTTGTTTATCGCGTCGCAAACAAAAAAAGCTTGAAAGATATGCACATGTGATGCGGAAGGTCATACAACTAATAAAACAAATAAAATGTTGTATACAAAAATGTATTTCAATGATTATAAACACTTAAAAATTTCATTGTATATATGTTTTACATATTTCAAATAACCAGTAATGTGAACTATGTTTATATTACTTGATCTTCTTTTTTTAATTACTGTGTATGTTTTTTAAGATGTTTTGTGCTTTTTTAGGTTTCTCTGTATTTTATACGGATTATAATCTAGTATAGTTTCTAAATGATTTTTTTTTTCAAGTCAGTTTTAAATAAATATGAATGTGGGTAGGCAAAAAAATAAAATATTATTTAATATATTATGCAAATAACTGTTTTTACCACACCAAAAAGATAACGACTTATTTTAGTCCAAACTCATTTAACTTTTCAGAGCACGGCACTCACTTTGCCATATCTAGTTAACTTCTTTGAACGTTATTAAATAAATTACCAAAATACATTTTAACAAGTTAAAATTAAGAAGAAAAAATAATCTAAAATCGTACAAAAATTCGTAATCAACTTTTTTTAATTTACAATCAGACAAGTAAATATTTATTTGATTGAATTAAGAAATCACTATCTAACTTTTTTTAATTAATAAGCTTTGTTAAAAAAAATCAAAAATCGGTACAAAGGAATCGGCCTTTATAAGTTATAACTGGTTAAAAGGATTGGGCTCGACCCATTATTTATAGCCTGTTGAAAGCCCATTTTCTGTGCATCTTTTAATCTTGGTCACATTATTTAAAAGTACAATAATAAGAAACGTGCCAAAAATAATTAACACATTTGTTTTTGTTTTTTTTTTTTTTTGGACTTCTTTCACTATCACTATAAAATATAAATATATTATCTTACATATTTACTATATTAAAAAAAAAAAGTATTTTTCAAAGGTTTTAGCATATACTTTGACAATTACGCGTTAATATATAATACTCACCCCGAATTTAATTTGAGTTACTTACTAATTTTCAATGCACCATATGTAAGTCAATTATTATTGTTGTACAAATTTTAATGTATTTATTTTATTTTTTAATAATAGACATTTTTTTATTATTATTTTTGATTTTTAATTTCAGATACCTCGTCAGAATCTTTAGTTGTGAGTGAGTGTTACCTATTAAATCGGGTACATTATTAAACAAACAATTTTTAATAAACAAACAAGTTTAAATTAAATGTTAAAATTAGTTATATAACTAAAAAAACTAAATAAACAAAATAATAAAAACATATCGTTTCTTTTCTGCAATATTCTCTTTAAATTATTGCTAAACAACTTTAAATTTAATATTTGATATAAAGTAAGAAACTTACAATATTTTCCAATTTTGGTCGTCATTATTCTTAATGCAAGTCTTAGTCAAGTTACGTAAAGCCTTTTGCTTATTTCCCAAAAAAGAAAAACTAAACAATTATTATCTTAATTTTTTAGTTCTAAAAATAGTCACCTTAAACCATAAATTCATCAAAGTGTCTTCGTTTCATTCAATTAACCAATTACTTTTATACCCATATTAAACATTGCTTAAGTTATAAAATTCTGAAGTTTTTTATATTATTCTATCCACATATATAAAATATTATATATATTCATTTGCCCCACATCTGATTCTAACAAACTTATCGGCCACCGAGAAAAAAAATAAAAAGCCAACCACTATATAGGAAGATGAACATGGAATTCTGCAACTTAAAAACATTTATAGCAAATATGCAAATTCAAGGAAGAAGAAGACGATTATACTTGAGAAACTGGTTGATTTTGTGATCCTCCAAGCTGAATATCTTCACCCACCATGAAAGCTGGCTGTGAATTGCTCAAATAAGCACCTAAATAAGTCGATAAACCCACCTTATCAATGGCTTCTCTGTGATAAGATTTGCAGACTAGATATAACACTGTTTGAATCACTATTATTAGCAGAAACATGATCACAAGCAAAACACAGCATAAGATTCCGATCGCCGCCTGCCACACCGCCGCTAACTCGGCAGCATCAAGCACGACCAATGCCAGATACATAAACACGACACTTCCTAACAACCCATACAAAAGAAATGACACCATTAACGCCAATCTCCGTTTCCCCTTCATCAGATCCATCGATTTGATCATGGCTTTCAATCCGTAGCAACTTTCTAGAACGGAGATGACGATAGCAAGTTGCCAAACGATGGCCAAGTATAAGAACCCGAAGATGTAAGGAATGGATATAGCGAATAAAATGTAGAATTCCACGAAGATGACGCTCGATAAGAAGAACACGACGGAAGAGATTAAGTTGTAAGCGAAGAAGGTTAAGAACATACAGATGAAACTGACGGTGAGTCGTTTCCAGACTTTTGGAACCACTTTCATAAGCTTGCGGTATGTGACATCGCCGCCGGTGTAGACGGATGCGATGGTGTAGACGACGGCGGCGGTGGAGAGGAGAGAGAAGAGTGTGACGAGAACGATGGAGGTGATTTTAAAGAGGATGTAGAAGAGCAATTCGGTGGGGCTGGTTTGGGAGATATAGGATCGGTAATACTCGTAGGCGTTGACGAACATTTGATATGGGTCTTCTTCGATTTGGTGAAAGAATCGGCAAGAGATCTCAGTGTGAGCAATGAAGATGATTGCGAGGGGAAGGATTAGAGTGAGGGTGATTTGGGTGAAGATTTTCTTCCATGTGAAGACTGTTTTGAAGGATTTACTGAAAATGCCGAGTAATCCAACGAATTTCATCTCTTCTTGGGTTGCATCCATGGTGGGATGTGTGTGGGTTGCAGAAAAAGCGAAGGGGGAAGAGTGAATGGAATCGTATATATACAACAAATTCTATGAGAAGAGGACTTGCTTGGAATTTGTTCAACAATTTACTCTTGTCATAAATGAATAACTCAAACAGAATAAATCATGTCACAAAAATACGCAACACAAAATGAAATTGGGGCAAAAGAGAAATCCAAATTCGTGTCTGTGTCGTGTTTATGTTTAGTGCAAAAAAATATGATATCGTGTCGCGTCATGTTCGTATTCAAAATTCGAAATAAAATTGACACGATGTAACATTTGTTTGTCGTGTTTTTCATGTTATGTATGATTAAATACTAATTAAATAAACTAATTGTTATTTTATACTACCCGTTCTATATTTATTGTTTATTTTTTTACTTATATATATATATATATATATATATATATATATATATATATATATATATATATATATATATATACACACACACACACACTAGCCATCTACCCGCGCAAAGCAGCGGACGACGAATAATTTGATCTCTTTAGAGTTAAAACTATTTTGCGTTCACTTCGAGAAATGAATATTAAATGACATCTATTTTTCAAGAGCATTACCATACCATATTAAGGGGGTGTTTGACTAAGTTTTTTTAAAACAACTTATAAAGTTCCACATCACTATAAGTTAAAAAAGTGTTTTGATTAAAATAACTTGTTCCGGTGGGGAATTTCTAATACGTCATTTTTTCATAAGTTACTCTAAACTTACTTATTAACTTATAAGCTAATAAACTAATAAGTAATAATTTTTTTTTGCCAAACACTCCCTAAATGGTTATTACTTCCATTTATACATACCCAAACCACTTGTACTGTTTATTATCCTCTTTTTTTTCGTTTTCCTTAATTCCTTTATTAATTTAATGTCCTACTAAGTAAAATGCTAAAATATATAAATAATACTTTATAAAAATAAACCTTTAAAATATCAGGTGTTGTGATTCAAAAGTCGATAAATAGACATTTGAGAATGCCAACATACTCAGGTATCAACTTGTTCATTGTGAATTTAAACCAAGTTTGGTCACAAATTAAAACATTTTCAACGATGGTATGTAATTCAAGGATTCATATTGATTTAGGTTCTCGAAACCTTAAAATATTGAACAAAATCTATATAGAACCTTATAATAAGGACAATAATCACCGTAATCAGGAAATCCATGTGATCAAACTTGATATTATAAGGACCAATGATGAAAAAGGTTTCATTTTTAGACTAAACAAGCTGAAAAATATACAAACTACCTTAATCATGTCAAATCTTGTGTTTAACTGTTCTTTATTGCAAAAGTAAGATGCCAAAATATACAAACTAATGATAATACAATGCTCTAACTGATCCTCTTGGTTGAGTTCTTTGAACCTGCAAAGACAACACATTAAAGAAACATAGTAAAAACCTTTTTAGGAACAAACCTGATATAATAAAGCCTTCACCCAATATATTTATAAGATAAAAATACAAAAAGTTAAAAATGATGAAATCAATTACAAGTAAGGATTAAAATAAAAACATGTTAAGAAAGAGCCATCTGCAGGAGGGATATTTGAATCAACATGTATTTTCTGATGGTTTCAAATTTTGAATTATCCGAAATTCAGGGAAGGAGATAGAATTTGTTGAGAAATATAAGGATTCAAAACACAGGTTAAAATTTAATATTATTTTATTGATGACTACTTGTACTATTAGCTTAATGATTTGAACGTCTTAAAAAAAATAATATTATTATATTCAATCTATTTTTAGAAATAGTGGGATTTCTTTTATAAGATAGTAAAGATATATATTAATTGCTCAAGTTTTAAATTTATAAAACTGAATTTATTGCAACCGGACTAACACACACACTAGTCAGCGGACCTAATCATGTAATAATATAGTTGTTGTAAGAACAGATGTCGAACACAAGGGAGATGATGGTGAATTAATTTGGAGTTTTGATTATATGTTACACTAAACACACTAAAGCAATAAAGAAATGTTTTATTAGATGTTTTAAATACCACTTAACATTAAATATCGATAAACTGATTGGGAGACAAATTTCTTTAGTTTTGGTTTAGATAAATCACATCTCAAATGGCTAACTGCTAATACAACGAATATTTATTCATTATTAACCGATTCCTAATATGACTAGTGTCATGGTCACAACTACCAATCTTTTGATTTCAACACAACTATTAATTCATTGATCAGGTGAACAAACAATCATGCAACTCAGTATTTAGTTCGTATTAAGCAAAATTTGATCTTATTTAACCCTAATGGTCACATGAGTTAAATCATGCAAAGAATGGACATTCTACTCATGTACACACATTAAAGTTCATTACTTTATTCCCTAACCATAAGTTTTTGTTAAAACTCTAGTCATAATCATCAATGGTCGTTGGATGACTATGATTCAAATTAATACAGCTAAATGGTCATCTAAACTCTATTAATTCAACAGTAGGAAATAAAAGAACAATCTTTAACACATATGGATCTTCAATCAAACTCGACAAAATAAATTAAATAAGAATAAACAATCCAAATAACAATTAAACCAAAAACTCAAAGATTCATTCAATCATAACACAAAGTAAAAGGTTTTAACACCTAAATAAGAAACTAAACACATAGTGGAATCACAATGGAATGCTAAATATGGTCACATTAACAAACCACATGTACTCTGACATAAATCCGCTCTCCAATCCCTTATATCTTTGCTCTTATTAGCTTAATGGCCTTCTGGCCACCTTCTAGACCCTCAAAACGGAAGAATAGAGGTTACTTGTCAACTAAGGATCAATGGTAATCAAGTTCTTCCTTCTGGTTGGCCGAAAATAACTTTTTATAAGCTTTAGAACTGAATTATGTATGTTGTCCGTAAGTCGGTTACGTGGGGCGTAACACAGAAATATTCGTGATTCGCTTTCGAAGATCAAGCCCGGTACGTTGGGAATACCAACAAGCTACGTTGGGCGTAGTGCTGATTTTTCAAGTATGCTTGGCGTAAGTCCCACTACGTTGGGTGTAGTGGGCTGCCTTCAGCCACCTTCTTCCTTTTTGCATTCTATGACCAATTTCCGCTCCACTTGTTTCTTTTCCTCTCTAGCAACAATTATATCTATAAAACATAAATTTAAACATTATAAGTACCTTTTAGTTCTAAATAACAATAATTAAGGCTAAAATATTAAGATATGTGTTAAGGGTGTCAAACCCACTAATTAAAGAGGTACAAAATGACTCCGAAAATACTGTTACTTTGCACTAAAAATATAAGGAGAATTTCATATATACCCTTAATAAAGAGTAAAATATCATATTTTCCCAGCTTAATCACAAAATATCATAAATACCCTTAATAAGCTTTTAAAATATCATATTTACCCAAATATTTTTTTCTAACATTTTTATTATCATTTATTGTAATTTAAAATTATTATAATTATAACATAATTTGAAATACCCACAACACCTATGTTATTTTTCCTTCACTTGTACTATTAATATAAGAAAATGTGATCCTTTTTGTACCTGATGAATTAAATTAGGTTAAAATCTCTATGTTTATGCTTTCCTTGAATTCGTCTCACGGTCTCAGATACTATGATATCATAGTGTGTTTCAGTTTTCCACTTGATTTTGGTTGATAGGCCACCTATTGTTGAAGTATCGATGAAGGTTTCAATTATTACTCCCTACAACTTCCATTCATTCTGATCTTAGTGTCCGCCTTCTTCTTTAGCGACACTTCATCTCCGACAACGGCGACTCTACTCCACTCCTAAGCCTCGTTCCACTAGTCTAAACCTTAATCATCATCTCCTTCTCTGATGTAACTACTCCTTATCACATGAAGTTTTTTCATCTTACAACACTCTCATTATCTCTTATAAAACTCTCATCAACTTATTATTACAACACCTTCATCGAAAGCACATGAGCATCGCTATACGAAGTAATCCCCTATGTTGTCCACCACTGGAAAAATTAACCGTTGAAGAACTGGTTGAGAGGTCGAACCTGACACTGGAGATTTAACCACAGTCAAATTCCTTCCTTCTCCATTAATCTCTGACAACAAAAACCATTGGTCCCTCTCCTTGAATTTAACCCATTAGTTATCCCTTTCATATTGTCCTCTCCCCACATTTCCTTCTAGAAGTCGTGAATGGCAGAACTTAACCAAATGAAACTTTACAATTCATTCTTTGTTCTATGTACTCTCTGTAGATGGAATTCTCTCAAACCTCTCAATCACTAAAGAAGACAATCCCAATTTCCCTTCTTTTGGTACCAATCGAAACTCTAGAATTGAACAATCCTTGGGAAACAAGAAACCATATATGCAATAACTCAATCTAGAAATAGGTAAGGAGAATGAAAAAGTTGTTTTTACAATAGATTGTGTGTTGTTTGATTTTCTTAATGGTGGGTGGAAGGTTCATAAGAAAGGAGAAATGAAAGTGAACGTTTCAAGAACTAGTATCTGGAAAACTAGACTTGTGATGAGAGCTAAATAGAATTCTAGATTAATATTGAATGTGAGTATCTTTCCTGATATGTAATGAACAAATATATAGAGCATATTTTTTTATTTGATTGGCATGGGTGTAGGAAAATAGAAGAGGGGTATTATGGGTAAATATGATATTTTGTTATTTATCGTTAGACGGTGAATTGCAGATACGGGAATAAAGAACTTGGGTCCATCAATTGCTTTCCTGTAAACAACCCCTAGCTCGAGGTAACTTGTTGCTCCAAGGGACATGTCTTGAAAACCTTCAGTGTAATCTGGTATAGGCTCAAATGGAGGAAAGTTGAATTTGTTAGCTAGGACTAGATGAATTTCTAAGTCAATTTTTTTGAAGTAACAAACTAGATCCTCTAGGAATTCACACACCTTTTTTGATGGCAATCTTCATTTTGGGGTATTTTTCAACCTTAAGCTGAAATACTCGAGCTATCAAAAATATTTCTTCAGGGTTCATGCTCATATAGTCAGCCTGGGTTCTAATGTACTCAATGTTTCTTCTTGTGAGGATATATTGAAAAAAATTCACTTTTCATGAATTTTCTTGTTTTGTAGTTCTTTACCCCATCTGGTCTATTATTTGACCAGCTATTCTCGAATTTTGATCAATGCTTGGCATGAAAGAGGTTTAAGCGTTCAAACTCCATTGGGAGTCTTCTTTCATCAGGGAGATGAGATTAAGAGACTAGAAAACATGGAAGTACTTTAAGATTGGAGAAATGGGGATGTCCGAGTAGCCATCTAATGGTGGTTCAGCATAAGTAAGATGATGAGTATAATCAGCATCCAGAAGTCTATGGGTTGAGTTCACGCAAGAATTAATCAAAGTTTTGTCGAAAGTGGTATCAAACCCTTGTTCTTTCCAAATCTCATGTAACATCCCGGAATAACAAGAGTAGAGTTGAAGGGCTAAAAGTGTAAGTTTTGGAGGGCAACTCGGCGAGTCCATGGATGGACTCGGCAAGTAGGGTCGCGACTTTGGTCGCGTGTCAAGTGGCCTACTCGGCGAGTCCAAAGATGGACTCGGCGAGTAGGTGGTGAGTGGAGAAAACCCTAATTCTTGGGGTTGAGCTCTATATAAAGAACATTATGTTTCCTCCCCAGCCTCTTTGATTCCCCTTAGAGCCCCAGAAACCCTAATTTCGTGGAGGAACACCATTGTTGGGAAAATTGGAGCTTGGAGAAGTGCTAGTTGAAGAAATCTTGAAGGAGAAAAGGCTTGGATCAAAGGGTTTTGCTTGGATTCGAGTTTCATTGTTGTTGGGGCATTCTTTGAAGGTAATATCTCGTTCTTGAGCTGCTATTGTCTGGATTCTTCACTTTTGGGGGTGTTGAGATCACATATATTGGTGTTTTGGAGTCTAGAGGTTAGATCTGAGGTTGCTACCTCAGATCTGGAATAGAGAAGGGTTGGAATGCCTGAAAGTCCCTGTGATTGAGTATGTAGTGAAGCTATCTTGTCCCAAACCTTAGCCCTAATGTGTATTATGTCTAGATCTTCATGGATTCACATAAAGTTTGCCACTTTACGTGATGGATGGGTTGTAGGAGGCTAGATCTATGTTTTGGATCAATTGCATGGCCTGTGATGCTTCTGTATGGATTCAGACCGGTGGTACTCGGTGAGTCACAAGGGTGGACTCGACGAGTTGCTTGGAGATGAGCTGGAACTCGACGAGTTGGATGAACAACTCGGCGAGTAGGTTGAAGATAGCCTTAGACTCGGCGAGTCTGTTCTTGGACTCAGCGAGTCTTGTCGAAGAGTCCCAATATTTTCTGGTTGAGTCGAGAATCGGTGAGTCAAGGGATGACTCGGTGAGTTGGGTGCGAGTGGACTCAGAGTGGTTGGACTCGGCGAGTCTCGGGGTGACTCGGCGAGTCAGGTCGCGGATTGAGGGAAGTTCTGAGCTTGGGGACTCGGCGAGTCATCGGGTTGACTCGGCGAGTAGAGTCAGTCACGGGTTGACTCGGGGAGTAGAGTCAGACAGGGGTTGACTTTGACCTTGTCCAAGGGTTGACCAGTAGTCTTCTAGGGGTATTTTGGTAAATGAGGGTATATATTGAGTTAAGTGTTTTGGTGTTCAGTGGAGGAGTTCGTGTCGGAGTTCGGAGCAGCGGGATCTTATCCTTTCAGCCGATAGTTTCGAGGTGAGTTATCCTCACTATATCAACAGGGTCTAAGGCACCAAGGCCGACCCTTTTATCGGATTGAGATCCGGGTATCTATTGTTATGCTATTGTTTTGATATGTTTGCATCCTGGTAGTTAGGATGGTACTCGTTAGAGACCTGGTTAAGGTCAATATCCTAGTAGATAGGATGATGCTATGCTAGTGACCGGTTAGGTCGGTATCCTGTTAGAGTATGTTGTGTTATGTGATCTGCTAGATCGGTTTGCTTGAACATGAATTGTTATGTGATTGTATGTTTATGTGCACATAGTTGTTTGGACTGGAGTTGGGTTGAGGCGGGTCCTGCTTTGTGCTGTAGGCCAAGATACCCAGGGCGGACTGGTTATTCCGAAGGCCCAGCGAGCGGTCCGGATAGGCTGTAGGCCCCACGAGGGCAGACCAGACGTGCCGAGGCTCGGAGAGTGGACCATGCCGACTGAAGGCCCGATGCGGGCGGACCAGTCATACTGTAGACTCAGAGAGTGGACCAGGTGAGTTGAAGGCCTAGTGCGAGCAGACCAACCATACTGCAGACTCGATATGATTGGACACGGAGGGTGGACCAGGTGGACTGAAGGCCCTGCAAGGCGGACCAGTCCCACAGTAGACCCGATATGCATGGCTGTTCTATGATTCGTTATGAGATAGCATGTTACGTGTATGGTATATTTGGTTGGCATTTTGGGGGTATCTCACTAAGCTTTCGGGCTTACAGTTGTGGTTTAATGTTTTTCAAGTTCTTCAGGAGACTGTGGCAAGGTGAAGGTGTGATCGTACCGCTCCTCATGATTTTGTAGTAATGTGATTATGGGAATACACTAAATGATTTGCATTGAAAACCTTTTTGTAATAATTTAATGAAATCGGGTTGTTTTTGAAAAATTTAAATTTGTTGGATTTTTCGGTTGTTACATCTCATCCACAAACTTGGTTGCTCTCCAGCTACGTTTTCTTTGAGTTGTAGTCGGAGAGTCATCAGAGTGATCTGAATACATAACTTCTTGTTGTAGTGAAGCTGATTGTCGAAGAGATTGTTCAGATATAGATTTATGTGGAGATTGATGTGAAGACCTTTGAGGAGATTTATGTGGTGATGATCGAGGAGTTGGTACTCGGTAAAGCTCTGCGGTAGGGGGTTAGTCTCGAGGAGGGGTTTGATGAACAGATGGAGATTTGGAAGTTTTTGGTTCTTTATTTTCTTGACCTTGAATTAGATTGCTTTTACTTCCCCCTTTTGAGGAAGCATGCTCCATTTACTCCTTAAACCATTGCATCAGACCATCTATCCTTTGAAATGTCTCATTAACTGATTTTTCATCTCATTGTAGTCTTGCTGCTTGTTGGGGATCTTGGGGTTGAACATAAGTTGATAAATCTCCTTAGTAAGACGTAGAATTTCATCAACACTCTGGTTTGCGGTGAGTGATCTTCTCAAACCATGGATTGTTGGGGATCTCGGTCCTCAATTCTTTGATCTCATTGATGAGATTTTCAGCCTTTGTGATGAATTCTTTATGATCTGCGATCCTTTGGTTGTCAAGACCCTGATACCCATTTCAGTTCATAAAAGAATACGCTATGCAGTCATCTTTTCCCTTGTTTCTAATCTTTCAAGACGTTCAATGAGCGTCTCCGGGTGTTGGAATGTTTGGATCCTGCAGTGCTCTAGTGGTAATTGCGTCCAGGATTTGATCAACTTTAGCTTGAAGAGAGAGGAATTCTTTCCTTGAAACGGCTATCTTCTTTTTCTTTTTGGCTTTAGGTTTCGAAGTGTAATGTTGTGATCCACTTGATTCTTCGTCATCTATCACCATAATAAAATCATCAGAAAGAGGAAGTTGTTGAACATCATCTACGTTGTCATCATCGAGACCAAACATCGGAGCTGAACTAATCTCGATTGTGGCGTCATCATCATTTGAATCATAGTCTTCACCATGTTGAGAAGGATTCAAGGGGCCAACCATATTTTCCATATTTTGAGCTTATTGAAATGAAAGCTCCATTCCAGACATCCATTGTTGAATCACGAAGATGTCATGAACTATTTGGGCATTGTTGATTATTGTAGCCCAATACGTTGCTACCTGAAGGAGAGATGCTTCTTTTTGTTGTTGCTACTAAACCTGTTGTGCCTTTCTTGCTTTTTCTACCCATTTGAACACTTCAAATTATCTTAATCCATACTCTATTTTTGGAAAATATCGAGTCCAAGAGTCATCCGAAGAATATCAGTCAATTCCTTGGCACGCCAAGGTGTCCCTTTGGTTCATGGATTCCTGCACGTTTGTGCTCACCATGCCTAACTGCTTGACTGTAATGTAGGCGGTACATGATTTCCAAAGCTTCCTTGGTCTCCTTTACCTAAAGTCAAGTGTGGTGTTTGATTTTTTCTGGCAAGGGCTACGTAAGAGGTGCCCTACTGTATAACATGTGTATCAAGTGTTTGTGTGACACGAACAAAAATGGAGTGCAACTCCCCTTGTTCAAAAAGTGCAATCGTGAGGCCCTGGAGACCTTAGGGAGAGAAGTAACAACTGGATCCACTTGGGATCCAGTTGGGGGTCTTTCTCCAACATGAGATGAAATAGATACACTTGTTGTATCTGATTGGTGAGTTGGGGCTCTAACACGTGAGTCTACGGTGACTCGAATGGCTGCGGGAGTCTTTTGAGAGACTCTGGCATGTGCCTTGGTACGCATTTGGACAAGACTTGGGATAATATTTAGTTTCTTTCTTCGAAAAATGTCTTGAGATTCTGAATGCTCTTCTTAATGTTCATCAGGGACATAAACTGGAATGTCATGAGTTGGAGAAGAAGGTGGGACTGTGGGAGTAGGCTTTGTGGTTTTCGCCTTTCTTTTCCTTGAGGAAAAAGATCCCTTTGTTAGAATGTTCATAGGTGTTTTCATTGAGATAACAAGAGATTTAACTCTTTTGGACTTCGGAGGTTAGTTAGGTGTTGTGGTAGATTGAATGACTTTTGAAGGTTTTGATTGTTGATCCTGGATTGTGGTGAGCTGACTGGGCCTTGGCAGGGAAGAGTGATATGGGGCAATATCACTCGTAGCCATTATATGTGCAGCTACCTCTATGGTGGCGAGTCCAATAGACTCCAAGATATATATGGGTAATCTATGGATGAGACCAAAAACAATTTGATCTTTTGAAGGGTTGTACCTTTTAAGATCGCAAGCAGAGAATAATTCGGTGTCGTTGCCCATGCTAAGCTTAGCACACTTGTGGAGACCAACCAAGCATAGTTACTAGAACCTTGCAAATGTCAATTTAGTCAAGCCTTCTTTTGGTGTTTCCTTGAAGATGTACTGAAGAAAATCATCTCAGATGATTTGCCCGTAATCTATAACATTTCATTTGTAGATACTCCATACAATGTCAAGAATTTGTTTGCTCATATTATCAGTCCCTCCAGTCCTGCCTGAGAGACTTCTGATCAGAAAATGGCAAACAAATTGCCAAACTGCCAGTAACTTGCTTTTCTTGAATTTGATGAGACCTTTCAATTTTGGCTGATACCCCATCTGATAAACGGTAGAAAACACATCGATTGTGCTTGGGGAGTAGAATTTTGTTGAGGAAGAACCTTGAGATTGATTGCAGACAAGAACTTCGCTATGGTTAGAACCACCAAAGAGTCATCAACCAGATTGAGATGAACTTCATGAAGATTGTGGCTAGGTCGAAACTTCGAGAAGGCAAATTTGTAGAGAACGACCAATATAGTTGCTTCAGTGAAAGAATTGAATGCTCTAAACAGAGGATGTGATAGAAGAAACTTGATCATCGGCTTCATTGTTGGGTATTAGATGTTGCGTCATTGGGCTTTTTGTATAGTCTGTTATGTAAACGGTTTGGGCATGTACATCCCGTGTTTAATTCTAGGGTTACAGTATTTAAGGTGCATGTATGCATCATATTTAAATCATTGTTGTGTTCTTGTTTGTACACAGGGGGAGCAATTTACCCAACAAGAAACGAACATTCCATCATAGGGGGAGGATTACACTTTGTCTTTATCTTCTGAACTACCCTCTGATAAAGATGACTCACCTCCCACAATGACTCACGAACCTTCATTCACAAAAGATACTCCAATTCATGAATAAGAGGACCTCTCGTCATTTGAGGGGAGAATAAAGATGTGAATGAAGATTCAGACGTTCAATCAGAATTTGAAGAAGTTAATGTTGAATTGGATCCCTCTTATGATCCAAACTATCCTCCATTTACCAAATGGACCAGAGATCACCCAAGAACTCAAGTAATTGGCGAATCACGTGTAGGGGTCTTTATGAGATCTCAACTAAAAGCGAAACAAACAACACTATTCACCAAAGTGGAATTTTGTATGTTTAATTTGTTTATTTCCAAGATTGAACCAAAAATCGACAATAGAGCTCTTGATCGTTTTGATTGGGTGCAAGCGATGCAGGACAAGATCAACGAGTTTGAAAGAAACAAGGTTTAGAGGTTAATTCCTACTCCACCAGATGCATCAGTTGTTGGTTTGAAATGGGTATTTCGCAACAAGTTGGATAAAGAAGGGAACGTTATTAGAAACATGGCGAGACTCGTGGTTAAGGGGTATTTCCAGGAAGAAGGTATTGACTACGAATAAACCTTCAAGCTCGTTGTAAGGTTGGAATAAGTTCGCATTTTCTTGGCATACGCAGCACACGAGAACTTTGAGGTGTTTCCGGTGGATGTTAAATGCACATTCTTGAACAGAGAATTAGAAGAAACTGTATACGTAGAACAACTACCTGGGTTTGTAAACGAGAAGTATCCTAATCATCACTACTAGCCATAAAACAACATCAGAACTTGGTAATCGATCTCGATCCGTGCAAGTATGACACTTTTATGCTTCCAATCGTCGAGTGTCTCAAATACTCTCCTTTGTTTATTGCGCTCACCAAGATGGAGATTGTTCCAATGTTGCTCCTCTCTAAAGCTTACTCTTCAATAAACTATATCAAGGAAGAGAAAATGATCACGTTTGAGATCCACAACCGTACCACTTCCATCACCAAAACTCATTTTTGTTCTCTTCTAAGGCTTCCCCAATCAGAAGATATGATCGACCCAGAAACAGTTTCCAGTGCTGCTCTTCTCGAGATGTTCTATAAGATGGGTTACAAAGAAACCCTAATCGTCGTATCGAGGTTCAGGAAAACCAATTTTCCTCCCCAATGGAATGAAATATTCACTTTGATTTTCAAGGGTTTTTCTGAAAGGGTCACCGGATTTGACTGTGCAAGCAAGTTATTCATGGGGATTCTTTATGGCCTCTACACAGGTTCCAATTTCGACTATGGATCTGTTCTTTAGGCTCAAGTTGTTCAGAGCACCCTCAATCCCACATGTCACAGTGAAATCTCCTGTGCACTTTTTTGGAATATCATTGTCCAAAGGTCCATTAAACAACTTAAAATCCCATCGATGCAAGACACTTTGATGGCATTCATTTCCAATTTTCACACCACTTGGATTATCATTTATGATTCTTTAAAGTTCAATTTCACTGGCCCAATCCCACAAGCAATGTTTCATGATGTGCCATCTTCTAGAAAAATCTTAGAGGGATATAGGAAATTGACTCCATCCGGGTTTTGTCCATTAACCCCAAAAATACAAGCAATAATCACTGAGGCAGACCAATTTCATGGAGAATTTTCGAACCACCTACAACAACAATACCACCTCTGCGAATGAAGCCCTTCAGAACTTGGGGGCAATGTTCAAGAATGAGAAGCTCAATCTGGAAAAAGTTTGCACTGGGCTGCAGCAAGACCATGCATCGTTCCAAACATCCCTTACTTCGCAGATTACAAAGCTTCATGATAATTTGGCGATGGAAAGTAAGGTTATGGATGCCCTTGCGAGGAAGACATAAAAGGTCAAGGTGTTAGATACTAAACTTCAAAAGTCTGAGAAAGGGGTACATGATTTGTAATCAGAGAAGGCGCAGTGCAAACTTGCATTACTGATGTTACCAGTTTTCTCTCTGATATCATTGAGACCAGGGACTCAATGATCTCCATTACGGTTCGAAAACACCTTGCTGAGAAGTTAAGCCATGTCTTCGCAATGTTATATCGGTTGCAGGGTGTTTCTCCTCAGTCTTCTAAACAAAAACAAGGGGAGAAGGTGCAGGTGCATCAAAGGTTCAATCTCCGAAAGTTCTTGCCAAGCTCATTATCAAGAACGAACCTAAGGGTAAGGAAAAGCTGACTGGTGAAGAGCCGATTATTGATGATGATGAAGATAAAGAGCCTGATGAAGCTGAACTTAAAAGGCAGAAGGATTGCGACGCTGAACTTAATGAAACTCAGGGAATCGTCAAAGAGGCTAAAGAGAAAGAAAGAGCAGAAATGGAAGCTCAGGCCATTCTCAAGAGCAGAACGCTATTATTTTCTAAGTGAACCTTGAAGAAAATTCACCATGATGCTGTGGAGCTGCCCAGTCAATATTGGTTAGATCCTATTGCGTCTTTTGATCATCAAAATACTTAGGATTCGTAACTTGATCTTCTAATCACTCCAAAAGCATTCAGGTTTCGTGCTTTTGTGAAGGTTGCGAATGCACCTTTCACAGACAACAATGCTGATCAGATGTTGTTCTCTTTTTACTTAAAGCACATGAAGCCCCAGTATGAAAGCTAGAGTGTGCACAAAATTGTTTTTGTGAAGGTCACTGGGCTAATCGAGACTGAAAGCTTCCCGAATGCGAAGTTTAAGGTTGCAAGAGGATCAACATGTCAGGCCTACGAATCCACTCTTGCAGACTTGCCTTGCTTTGAATCCTAATGACTGGATCATTCTTTACAACATATTGCTACAAGAAAAAGATAAGTACAAGCCTGTGATGTCCTATCTTCAACTTATGATCAAATTGTATATTCAAGAAGTTGGTTCGATGGATGTGGATATTGCCACAGTTCTGAAGAAGAAGCCAACAGCTGCTCCTAAGGAAGCTCCGAAAGACTTGTAACATCCCAAAAATCCATACCAAATTTTTTTCTTTAAATCATTATCAAATCCATATTCATAAAAACATATCATAAGTCATAACATAAATTTAGAGTATTAATTCTAAAACATATTCCATTATCGGAGTAAAGCATCCTAGGCTGACTAATCAATGGTGTGTGCCATGCGATCATCCCGAGTTCTTCCCTCCACTACCGGAAGTACCTGAAACCAAAACTGAAAACTGTAAGCATGAAGTTTAGTGAGTTCCCCAACCTACCACATACCCTGCATAGACACATACAACATATACTAGGCCACGCCCGCTATTCCGGGCCTTGCCTACTACTTCGGGCCCCGCCGGCTACAACGACCCCGCCACTCCAGGCCTAGCCTGGCTTCTAGTCCTGCTCAGATATAGATCTGGTTCTTTTAGGCCCACGCCCGCTAACCACATATAGTAAAAAATAGCATATAACACGTAAATGAACATACCCTACTGAATTCTTATCCTTAGGCCTCGCCTGTCTTGGGCCTCGCCCCTGTCTTGTCACTAGTGAGTCATGGAACCCCGTCCAAGCTCCTACGGTAAGTGAGATACAGACTCACGCCCACACTCACTCCATGCCTATCTCATGCCTCGCTCATGATCTGCTACTAATAAGACATGGAACGCTGTCCATACTCGGCTATTGGTGAGATACGGGACCTCGCCCACTCTCACCTACCTACCAGGCACATACATGCATCACACAGACAACAAGTATACTCTATCATGCAAACCATTCCTTGGGCACTCGCCCGACATCGGACCTTGGTCCAAAATATCATACTAGAAAACAGTGCCTAGGGCTAACCCCCGGGTCTTCCTACTCATAACTACATGGGCCGACATTGTGGCCGTTGACCCATTCACACAAAGGGAAACTCACCTGCACTGCTAAACTTTTGCTGATAACCCTCTGACTGCTGACCGATAATTCTCTGAACCGCTGCTCCACTAGCTCCCCGAGCTATCAATATCAATATCATACAACATTTAGTCCCTAACTGAACTCTTAGAAGCCGTCCAAGTCCACTCTTGCCAAAGCCAAAGTCCTGGTCCAAGTCAACCTTCTTGATTGACTCTACTCGCCGAGTCACCCCAAGACTCGTCGAGTTCAACGATCTCTGAGTCCCATCTTGCCCAACTCACTAAGTCACCACTCAACTCACCGATCTAAGTCTTAACCCGAAAAGGTTTGAGGTTCTGCGACCAGACTCACCGAGTCCAAGGCAATCTTCGACAGACTCACCGAGTTGTTCTTCCAACTTTCCGAGTCCATGCTCATGTTCATAAAACTTGCCGAGTACACCCATGTGACTCGCCAAGTCTCTTCAGATCTCAAACCATATAGTGGCTTTTCGATCCATGCAGGGGCTCCAAACCATAGATCCACTCTTCTACAGTCTATCCCCCCTCGTAAAGTTGCAAACTTTACGTGAAACCAAGAAGCTAAAGGCCCAAAACACTCTAGGGCTAGGGTTCTAGACAAGCATGCTTCACCAACACCCCCAAGACTGATACTTTATGGTTCTCTAGGCCGAAACACATCTAGATCTGAAGTAGCAACTTCATATCTGGACTTCTAACTCGAAATGTTTAACATCCGCACTCCCAGGTATCTTAATTTATGCTTTAATATTGAGTTTTTGGAGTGAGACTCGGCGAGTAGGTGCCCAAACTCGCCGAGTAGGAGCGCAGATGGTCAGACTGATTTAATGGCGGACTCGGCGAGTCCATTTGTGGACTCGACGAGTCCATGCTGTTTAATGAAACCCTAATCTTCGGGGTTTGAGACCTATTTAAAGGGGCTTATAGCCACCATTTGCGGCTACCAGACCCTTGAGAGAAACCCTTATAGTGCTTGAGCGTTTGTAAGAGAGAAGAAGCCATTATTGGACCTTTGTGGGGTTGTTTTGCAAGAATAAGTTGATTCCAGCTTGGAGGAGGCCAAGGAGGTTGCATATTTGTGGATTTCAAGCAGAGGGCATCATCTTTGAGGTCGCATATCGACCCTCTTTCTATTTTGTTAAAGCATCCATGGATCTAGGGTTTCCTATGCCCTTTATTTGGTTGATTTGTTGAGAACAAGGTCCCTTATCATGTTTAGACTTCAGATCTGGACCCATAGTGGTCCAGAGGAGGTTATCCATCTTGCTTTATGTTGGGTTATGGAAGAAATGAACTTAGAGTGTTGTATTTGGGACTAAATCATCAAGTAGTGTCATTTGGACGTTGCATGAGTATCAAGTTCGAACCTTTACGTGTTTATTGAGCTTGGGAAGGTTAGATCTATGGATTAGAGGAGCAGATCTGACCTCAGAAGGTCATTTGAGTTTGAGCATGGCTTGAACTCGCCGAGTCCAAGAACAGACTCAGCGCTTTCCCCATAAAGCACACAGATGGTAACTCGCTGAGTTGGGGAAGTGACTTAGTGAGTCACTTGGGATTTTGAGGATGTATGTTCATGACCGAACCCGTCGAGTCACAATAGTGCACTCGACGAGTCTGGTCAAAGGGTTGATCGTTGACTTTTGTTGACTTTTAGGGTTTGGTCAACTTTAGAGTATTTGAGCCTTGAGAGGGGTAAAATGGTCTTTCCCCTCTTGAGAGTGCTAAGAGAGGGAATGGTCTAGCCTTAGGAAATGTGTTGATGCCGAGTGTTTATTTTCGTGTGATTAGGCAGAGGCTAGATCCTATTTCACAGAGACTGAGATTTCCGAGTTACCGAGTTACACGAGGTGAGTCTTCCCACTATACGTTACCTAGAGTGGTATTATGAGTTGACCGAAAGGTCTTATGTGCTATGTATGAGATTGTGTGCCATGTATGAGATTATGTGTTATTTGATGTATGTATGATATATACTTATATAGACCGGACCAGAGGGTCCAACGATTCAGACTGGGCCGAAGGGCCCAACGAGTTATGACCGGACCAGAGGGTCCAACGAGCTACGGGACCGAAGGGTCCCGCTGAGACACATCGACCGGAGGGTCGTACAGTAGCCTCGAGTGGCGTATGTGTTGTATGTGGTATTTTGGGGAACTCACTAAGAATTTATGCTTACAGTTGTTGTGTTATGTGTTTCAGGTACTAGCGAGGACTGTGGAAAGGCGCCGACGTGACCCGTACACACAGAGAAGGGATTTGATTTTGTGATCTTGGGATATGTTATGATTTGATAACTATTGTTGAATACTTTTGAGAATATTTTTATATAAATTTGGTTGTTGAAAAATGAAAATTTTGTTTTGAAAATCTCATCGTTACAAAATGGCTCTTAATCATGCCATAAAAGCCCCAAATCTCATAACAAAGGTAACACTTTATGGAGGCTTAGGGTTTTGTGTTCTAAAGCCAATCCTTGAATCACCAAAGGTTCCCTTCCTCCTTCATCCTTCAAATCACCCAAAATGGCAAGAAAGCTTGAATGTACTAAAATGGAGGCTTAGGGTTTCGTGTTCTGGATAAGAGAGACTATAGAGAACCCTAAGGGAGAGAATGAGATGTTTATATAGTGCACAAAACCCCGGACTTAGGGTTTCCCAATCCAGACCGGACTCGCCGAGTCCACTCTCCAACTCGTCGAGTCGGTCACTTTGTCACACCCCCAAACCTGAACGGCGGAAACGTTCGGGGGCGGATGACTTCATGTGGTAGCGTAACAAATGAATACATAGTAAAGAAAGCAATACAACCATCATATATATAATTGAAAGTTTACATTTGTCAAAAGTTACATGTTCAAAACCAATTACAATATGATGTCAAAAATATGAGATTAAACTGGCGCCGCAGCATCTCTTCTTCAAAAGCATACTAGTACCTGAAATTTACTGAATCCCTGGGACATACAAGTAATTTTGAAAGAGTTGATCAGCATTTAAGCTGGTGAATTTCATAAGTATTTAAATGACAATGTTTAAATGAAATGAAATGTTTTATCTTTTCTTGTGATTGTTTAGAAAATCCTATATTTTCTACTAGCATAAAAGTAGCCTTCACTCGAGACCAATGTTTGTTTCCAAAATGTATGTAAAAGTAAAATAATAAATGAGCTTGAAAACATTGTAAATCAATGCGTTTTTAATACCCCTTGTGAGTTTTATAACCATACTATTGACTCGAAATGCCTATACACAACGTTCTTCAGGCGTTGGAATGTTATGACGTTTGTCACCCCAAACGGTGGACTGTAGCTAACAGTCAGGGCGCAGGTTGTCAAGCCCGTATAGATCTATACACAAACACCATGCTCCCCCTCCAAGGGATTCTGGTATATAATACAGGACTTGAGATGTGTACTCGAACGTACATGAAGTTAGTGTCTCACAAACCCGTGGTATAAAAACAGATCAACTTGTTAAAATGTTACGTTTATTCTTGTATACGAAGGTAAACCTCTTGAAATATATGTTTCTAGTACATAAGAGTTAGAAATCTGTTCGTAAAACTATACCTATTATAGTTTTAAAAAGTGTGCTTTGTTTGTTTAGAAATACTTAGGAAAAGGATAATTTAAGAACGGTTTAGTTTTATACATGTATTACAACAACTTCATATTTTAAAAGATTCGAATACTATTGTAACATATGTTTCATATTTATATATACAAGTTCCTTTAAAAGTTTATAAACCGATTGTGATTTGAATATTTAACAGTATATAAAAGAGTTTCTTTATGTAACACACGATAATACTCGTGTGTTATACTTGTAATCCCCCCCTTTGAAAGGATATAAAAGTATTTAGAATAATTAAAACGGTTGATTAAGGGGTATGAAACTCACATGAAAGTTTTGGAGATAGCGAGATGGAAAACCGGGCAGAGTTTCGTCTCGGGAAACGGATTTTCCTCGGGATTCTCGGGAGTAAAATCGACCTTCGGGACTTGAGCCAAAAAGACTAGAGCTTCGGGTTTGAACGGGCACGGAAAACGAGGCAAAGTAGAGTGAGAGAGAAGAGAAATGAGCCCCTTCTTTGGAAACCCTCGCATGCTATTTATAGGGAGGCTGGTCTGCCTCGGTACGCGGGGCGTACGCTAGTACGCAGCGCGTACGCGTGCGTCACGCATGACCGAGCTACGAACGCCTCGGCCTCGGATGGGACGGGTTCCTGGGTTCGCGGGTCGGATGGGACGGATCGCTGGCACGCGGGTCGGATGGGACGTCGGGTCGGGTTCTCCGGATCGTGCGACGTGGACGATTTGAGACCGAGCTTTCTCGGGTACGCGGGGCGTACAGGAGTACGCGGCGCGTAACGCGTATGCTGACTCCCCTTCGGATAATATCCGAATTTTGAATAAAATAAATAATTAATTTATTTAATAAACTTCAAAAATTCATATCTTCTTCATACGAACTCCGTTTTCGATGGTCTTTATATCCTCGCGTAGGTGAGACTACGCTCTTCAACTTTCGTTTAGACTCCGTCGGCAAATTCCAAAATTATTTTTTTTATTAAATATAAAATCTATCGTTTTTAAGGAATTTCTTTGAAAATTCGTAACTTCTTTATCTGATGTCGGTTTTTGCCAGACTTTTTATCGCTAGAATACCATTGTCGAGACCTTCGATTCTCGTTTAGGTCATTCCGGTCAAAAGTCACTCGATTTCCGATTCGAGTTTTTAGCTGTCTGTTGCTGAGTCGAATTTGGAAAAATCATAATTTCGCTAAATGAAGTCGGATTTGGGCGTTCTTTTCACGTACGATCATGGTTCAAAGACATTTAATCATAGAAGGAAATTAAATAGGACTTATTTGTACATTTTATTATGAAAGTAAATTTTATTACTCAGAAGCGGTTACAATACTTGACCCACTTTGGTCGTTACAAAGAGTTGAAATATCGGGTTGTCACATCATCCCCCCGTTAGAGAGAATTTCGTCCCGAAATTTAAAGTAGTAAAGATACTAGTGAACACAAAAGAGATGAGGGTACTTTTGTTTCATCTGATCTTCGCGTTCCCATGTGAATTCGGGTCCCCGCTTGGCGTTCCAGCGAACCTTCACGATGGGTATGCGACTTTGTTTTGTTTGTTTGACCTCTCGGTCCATGATTTCTACTGGTTCTTCCACAAAGTTGAGGCTCTCGTTGATCTCGATTTCGTCGAGTGGGATAACAAGAGTCTCGTCGGATAGACACTTTTTCAAGTTTGAGACGGGGAAGGTTGGATGGATGTTACTAAGTTCGCGCGGTAGGTTAAGCTTGTAAGCCACAGGGCCGATTCTGGCAAGAATCTCGAAAGGCCCTATGTACCTTGGATTTAGTTTCCCCCGCTTTCCAAATCGTATTAAACCCTTCCACGGTGAGACCTTTAATAAGACGTGGTCTCCTACCTGGAATTCCAAAGGTTTCCTCCTTTGGTCAGCGTAGCTTTTCTGTCGGTCTCTTGAGGCTTTCAATCGTTCACGAATCTGAACGATCTTCTCTGTTGTTTCACGTATGATCTCCGGACCGGTGAGAGTGCTTTCAGGAACTCTTTTTCCAGCTAACTGGGTATCGCCAACTTCAGTCCAGCACAGAGGGGATCTGCACTTTCGACCATAGAGGGCTTCAAATGGAGCAGCATTTATGCTTGTATGATAACTATTGTTGTATGAAAATTCGACAAGGGGTAAATGAATATCCCATGCCTTTCCAAAATCAATCACGCAGGCTCTCAGCATGTCTTCTAAAGTTTGTATCGTTCTCTCACTTTGTCCGTCTATCTGTGGATGGTAGGCCGTACTCATGTCCAGCCTAGTTCCCAGGGAACTTTGTAGTGACTACCAGAACCTTGAAGTGAATCTACTATCTCGATCGGAGATAATGGATATCGGAACACCATGCAGTCGCACTACTTCCCTTAAGTAAGTTCTTGTAAGCTTCTCCATTTTGTCAGTCTCTTTGATGGGTAGGAAATGCGCGGATTTGGTCAGTCTGTCGACAATGACCCATATGGTATCGAGTCCACTTGTCATCTTGGGTAATTTGGTTATGAAGTCCATAGTAATCCGCTCCCATTTCCATTCTGGTATCTCTGGCTGTTGTAGTAGTCCTGACGGTTTCTGATACTCGACCTTAACCTTAGCGCAAGTAAGACATTTACTCACGAAGGTAGCAATTTCTGCTTTCATGTTAGGCCACCAGTACAGTTTCTTAAGATCCAGATACATTTTATCTGACCCCGGGTGAACGGAATATCTTGAGTTGTGAGCTTCAGTCATGACTATGTTTCTAAAACCACCATGTTTTGGGGTCCAGATTCGGCCCATGAGATAGTAGGCTCCGCCACCCTTGACTTCTAAATTCTTCTCCATTCCTCGCAGGGATTCACCCGCCACATTTTCGGTTTGCAAGGCTTGCATTTGTGCTTCCTTAATTTGTGTGGATAAGTGGGAATGGATAGTCATGGTCAGAGATTTGACCCTCCGACCAGTGTATTCCTTTCGGCTGAGGGCGTCGGCTACTACGTTGGCCTTTCCAGGATGATATCGAATCTCACATTCGTAGTCATTCAGTAACTCGACCCATCGCCGTTGTCGCATGTTGAGTTCCTTCTGATCGAAAATGTGTTGAAGGCTCTTGTGATCGGTGAAGATGGTACTCTTTGTTCCGTATAAGTAGTGCCTCCAGATCTTCAGAGCAAATACTACAGCTCCTAATTCGAGATCGTGTGTCGTATAGTTCACTTCGTGTGTCTTAAGCTGTCGGGAGGCATAAGCGATAACCTTCCCCCTCTGCATAAGAACACAACCTAGTCCTTGATTTGAAGCATCGCAATACACCACAAAGTCTTCTATCCCTTCGGGGAGGGATAGTATCGGTGCGGTGCACAAGGCCTGCTTTAGTGTCTGGAATTCCTTCTCTTGTTTCACTTCCCAGTCAAAGACCACACCTTTCTGAGTTAATGAAGTAAGAGGTTTCGCAATGCTCGAAAAGTTCTTTATGAATCTGCGATAGTAGCCAGCTAGACCTAGAAATTGACGAATTTCAGTAGGTGTCTTTGGTGCCGACCAGTTCTCAATAGCCTTAATTTTGGAGGGGTCAACGTGTATTCCCTTTTCGCTAACAACGTGACCTAAAAATTCGACTCTTCGAATCCAAAATTCGCATTTAGAGAACTTCGCATAGAGTTTTTCCGTTCGCAGTGTTTCTAGGACTTTTCGTAGGTGTTGACCATGCTCTTACTCACTTCGAGAGTAATAAGTATATCATCGATAAAGACGATGACGAACTGGTCCAAGTAAGGGCGGCATACCCTATTCATTAGGTCCATAAATACTGCTGGTGCATTGGTTAATCCGAACGGCATCACCACGAATTCATAGTGTCCATAACGAGTTCGGAAAGCTGTCTTTGGAATGTCCCCCTCTAGAACTCGTAATTGGTGATATCCGGATCGTAGGTCTATTTTCGAGAAGTAGTTCGCCCCTTGCAGTTGATCGAATAGGTCGTCGATACGGGGTAGAGGATAGCGGTTTTTGACAGTAAGTTTGTTCAGCTCTCTGTAGTCGATGCACATACGGAACGATCCGTCTTTCTTCTTTACAAACAAGATCGGTGCTCCCCAAGGTGAGAAACTTGGTCTTATGAATCCTTTGCGAAGGAGTTCATTAAGTTGACTGGAAAGTTCCTGCATCTCTGCTGGTGCAAGACGATAAGGCGACTTCGCTACTGGGGTAGCTCCTGGAATTAAGTCGATTCTGAACTCGACTTGGCGTTGCGGTGGTAATCCTGGTAGTTCTTCTGGAAAGATATCGGGAAAGTCGCGTACTACCGAGATGCTCTTGATGTCCTTCAGTTCTTGACTTGTATCGATGATGTGTGCTAGGAATGCCCGACAATCCTTCCGTAAGCACTTTCGAGCTTGGATGCACGAAATGATGCGAAGGTTTGTACTAGATTTGTCGCCGTAGATAACTAATGTTTCGTTGTTCGGGAGGTTAAGACGGACTGCTTTCTCAAAGCACATGATGTCAGCACGAAGGAGACTCAACCAATCCATGCCGACTATGACATCGAAACTTTTAATTTGTACCGACATGAGATTGATTGGGAAAGAATGGCCGTCCAATGTTAACGTACAACCCATGTATATGCAATTTGTGCTTTCGGTTTTTCCATTGGCCATCTCTACAGTGAATGGTTCTTTTAACTTGCTAGGTGTAGGTTTAAGCAAATGGATAAAGTTTTGACTCACGAAGCTTCTCTCCGCTCCACTATCGAATAATATGCATGCATATGAATTATCGAGAAGAAACGTACCAGCAACTATAGTTGGGTCAGCTACAGCTTCATCATGGCCTATTGCCAAAACTCGTCCTACGCCTCCAGTGCCTGCTGCCTTAGGATAGTTTCTCTTGTAGTGGCCCACCTCGCCACAACCGTAGCAAGCCTGCCCTACACCCGCACCGGGAATTTGAGTGATCGGCTTTGCGGGTTCTTTGCAGAAACGAGCCGTGTGTCCTTTCCTGTTGCAGTTGGCACACCACATATCTCGGCAAGGTCCATGGTGGTGGAAATTGCACTTGGTGCATTTTGGGAGGTTGCCTACATCAGGCTTTGTTGGGTAGGTATTTGTAGGGACTGTAGCAGGTACAATAGCAGCATTTACTGACACGAGTGGTTTCTTTGCGGAATCTTGGGAAGATCCACCCTTTCCTTTGATCCACGCTCTCTTCCTGCCATTGTTGTTGTTGTTGTTGTTGTAGTTGTTGTTTCCTTTCTGTGGTGCTGGTGCAGAAGTGGTTGAGTTCTGATGACCTCCGTAGTCGATCAGAGATTGTGCCAGTTCCTTAGCACTTTCAAAGGTGTCAGGTTTGGAAGCTAACACGCTTGACCGCATCTGGGGCGTCAGTCCCCAGATGTACCTTTCTATTTTCTTGCTCTCGGGAGCAATCATGTCTGGACAAAGGATTGCCAGTTCGCAGAATCTGTTGGTATAAATAGCGATGTCGTTACCCACCATTCCGAGAGTCCATAGTTCGTGTTCAAGCTTTTGAATTTCTCCCCGCGGGCAGTATTCCCTCATCATCATGGCCTTCAAGCTCTCCCAGCTTATGGAGTTTGCCACGATTAGGGTAAGTACTTTAACGTGGCCATTCCACCAAGTTAAAGCTTTATCGAGAAGGGTGAAGGTTGCAAACTTGACCTTGCTGTGTTCGGGACAGGAGCATATTTCAAAGACTGCCTCCGTCCTTTCAATCCACTGTCTCAGGGCCATCACACCACCAGTACCATAAAACATCCGGGGCTTGGCATTGGTGAAGTCCTTATAGGTGCATTCCCGAGGTGGTCCATGACTCTCGCCATGATTGGACGTGTGTACGCTAGATCCCGAGACATTAGCACTCGAGTTATTGATCTGTGACATGGAAGCTGCCACTGCTGCGGTGACGGCTGCTTGAAACATTACAGCATCAAATTGGGGTGGTGGAGGTGGTGGTATAGGTATTTCCTCATTGTTGTATCGCCTTGGATTCCTACGCGGAGGCATCCTTCAACTATAGATGGAAAGAAAACAATGATAAGAATTTCATGAAATGGAAAATGTATGTGTCTCATGAATTAAATCGCTATAATTCAACAACAAAAGATAGTATGAGTCTTGAAATAGAAGAATGAAAGTTATTTGTAAGACTGAAGGTATGAAACAAGTATTTGGGTTCCCAAGGACCATTCAAGGTTCGAACGAAATACTCCACATAGTAATAATAGTGCCACTTATATTAATATAAAAGTTGTTACAACGATCAAGAAAATTTGTCCTCTATAAGGATCTCCGTTTACTAAGTTTAAGAAATTTAAAGACTTTTAGCCGAGGTCCTAAGCTATAACAAAATTTCGAGTTTTTGACAAGCACTACTTGCGTCGAAAGTTGCGTTTGGAGCTTGACTCCGTATCTGATTGCTTTGACTCCATTAGACGCCTATCCAAAGCGGCTTGTTGTTCCCTTAGTTCGGCGAGGGCTGCAATAATTTGCGCTTGAAACGCTTCGGTTTGGAACTGAGTGTTGTCTTGCCTCTTGTTCAACTTACGGATGTCAGAAGTGTGAACCTGCACTTCTACGTTGATATCCCGGAGTCGACTAGCTTGTACTCCAGACTGATAGGACTGATTGGCTAACTTACCCACCATTACCGGGAGTGCTCGATCAGCCGAACCTCCGCCGCGGACATCATAGAAGTCCCGGCACATGCCGTAGGGAGGGCGTAGGTTTTGCTGTTGGCTCCAATGGTGGAGGTGACTTCCCCAGACGGGAGTCGGTCCTTGAAAGTTCCTTACGAAGACGGGAGGTTGAATGGGTGGTGGATCGATAACTTCCGGCTCTGAGTCGGTACCGGAGTCATCACCCACGTCTATGGGTTCCTCGTCCTCTTCGGGATCATCTTCGATCCATCCTCCATTACCTTGGTTGGGAAAGTAGGGGTCGCCAGGGTGGTGAAATCCAGCCATTTGACTATACGAGAATTTAGGTTATAAGAATTGAATAAAGTCGGAACATGTAAAACATGTAAGTTAAACTAGTTTAGATAGCAAATACTCCTATAGTATTTAAATTCTTGTGTTTGATTTTTGTAATGGTTTGGTACGGTTTGACTTGTTGCTTACTACGATAATTTCTCGATTCGTGCGTGTCAATTTGCCTATATACTTGTAAAATTGTACAATATGAAAATAGTTTGTGGTATGCATGTAATTGTACTTAAATGAACTATTAATTTAAGTTGAACGAAATGATGTTTAAGTGTAAAAAGAAATTTGTTTTGTTAGAGAGTATTAGTCCCTTAAGCATTTATAGTTTGTATATCTTATGTGGTTCGATATACTTAGTTCACTATAAACATTGCTCTGATACCAATCTGTCACACCCCCAAACCTGAACGGCGGAAACGTTCGGGGGCGGATGACTTCATGTGGTAGCGTAACAAATGAATACATAGTAAAGAAAGCAATACAACCATCATATATATAATTGAAAGTTTACATTTGTCAAAAGTTACATGTTCAAAACCAATTACAATATGATGTCAAAAATATGAGATTAAACTGGCGCCGCAGCATCTCTTCTTCAAAAGCATACTAGTACCTGAAATTTACTGAATCCCTGGGACATACAAGTAATTTTGAAAGAGTTGATCAGCATTTAAGCTGGTGAATTTCATAAGTATTTAAATGACAATGTTTAAATGAAATGAAATGTTTTATCTTTTCTTGTGATTGTTTAGAAAATCCTATATTTTCTACTAGCATAAAAGTAGCCTTCACTCGAGACCAATGTTTGTTTCCAAAATGTATGTAAAAGTAAAATAATAAATGAGCTTGAAAACCTTGTAAATCAATGCGTTTTTAATACCCCTTGTGAGTTTTATAACCATACTATTGACTCGAAATGCCTATACACAACGTTCTTCAGGCGTTGGAATGTTATGACGTTTGTCACCCCAAACGGTGGACTGTAGCTAACAGTCAGGGCGCGGGTTGTCAAGCCCGTATAGATCTATACACAAACACCATGCTCCCCCTCCAAGGGATTCTGGTATATAATACAGGACTTGAGATGTGTACTCGAACGTACATGAAGTTAGTGTCTCACAAACCCGTGGTATAAAAACAGATCAACTTGTTAAAATGTTACGTTTATTCTTGTATACGAAGGTAAACCTCTTGAAATATATGTTTCTAGTACATAAGAGTTAGAAATCTGTTCGTAAAACTATACCTATTATAGTTTTAAAAAGTGTGCTTTGTTTGTTTAGAAATACTTAGGAAAAGGATAATTTAAGAACAGTTTAGTTTTATACATGTATTACAACAACTTCATATTTTAAAAGATTCGAATACTATTGTAACATATGTTTCATATTTATATATACAAGTTCCTTTAAAAGTTTATAAACCGATTGTGATTTGAATATTTAACAGTATATAAAAGAGTTTCTTTATGTAACACACGATAATACTCGTGTGTTATACTTGTAATCCCCCCCTTTGAAAGCATATAAAAGTATTTAGAATAATTAAAACGGTTGATTAAGGGGTATGAAACTCACATGAAAGTTTTGGAGATAGCGAGATGGAAAACCGGGCAGAGTTTCGTCTCGGGAAACGGATTTTCCTCGGGATTCTCGGGAATCTCGGGAGTAAAATCGACCTTTGGGACTTGAGCCAAAAAGACTAGAGCTTCGGGTTTGAACGGGCACGGAAAACGAGGCAAAGTAGAGTGAGAGAGAAGAGAAATGAGCCCCTTCTTTGGAAACCCTCGCATGCTATTTATAGGGAGGCTGGTCTGCCTCGGTACGCGGGGCGTACGCTAGTATGCAACGCGTACGCGTGCGTCACGCATGACCGAGCCACGACCGCCTCGGCCTCGGATGGGACGGGTTCCTGGGTTCGCGGGTCGGATGGGACAGATCGCTGGCACGCGGGTCGGATGGGACGTCGGGTCGGGTTCTCCGGATCGTGCGACGTGGACGATTTGAGACCGAGCTTTCTCGGGTACGCGGGGCGTACAGGAGTACGCGGCGCGTAACGCGTATGCTGACTCCCCTTCGGATAATATCCGAATTTTGAATAAAATAAATAATTAATTTATTTAATAAACTTCAAAAATTCATATCTTCTTCATACGAACTCCGTTTTCGATGGTCTTTATATCCTCGCGTAGGTGAGACTACGCTCTTCAACTTTCGTTTAGACTCCGTCGGCAAATTCCAAAATTATTTTTTTATTAAATATAAAATCTATCGTTTTTAAGGAATTTCTTTGAAAATTCGTAACTTCTTTATCTGATGTCGGTTTTTGCCAGACTTTTTATCGCTAGAATACCATTGTCGAGACCTTCGATTCTCGTTTAGGTCATTCCGGTCAAAAGTCACTCGATTTCCGATTCGAGTTTTTAGCTGTCTGTTGCTGAGTCGAATTTGGAAAAATCATAATTTCGCTAAATGAAGTCGGATTTGGGCGTTCTTTTCACGTACGATCATGGTTCAAAGACATTTAATCATAGAAGGAAATTAAATAGGACTTATTTGTACATTTTATTATGAAAGTAAATTTTATTACTCAGAAGCGGTTACAATACTTGACCCACTTTGGTCGTTACAAAGAGTTGAAATATCGGGTTGTCACACACTTACTCTTCGACCCGGATCCCACTCGGACTCGTTGAGTTCCACCCTGGACTCGACGAGTTGATCCCTTTGACTTAGGTTTTTTTTTTCCTTTCTTGGTCTTTCTAATTATGGGTGTTACAAGACTTGGAGAAGTTAAAGCCAGGGAAGATATACAATGAAGGATGGTTCGTGGTGTATCAGTCCAGAGAACGAACGAGAGTAGACTTTCACAAGTCATACTTTTATCTCGAAGACAAACATCTTTACAACACTGTCTATCTGGAATTTATATTGAACCTGTTCACCAAGTTTAAGGGCAACCGTCAGGATGACGTTAAGTGCTTTTTGGATATGCTTTTGTGGTACATCAATGTTCGCAAGATGCTGCTGAGCTTTATTCCAAAAATTTACGAAGTGCAGAAGCGAATCACTGGCTGATGGGCCACAGTCTCCATTGATGCAAAGGGGGAGATTGTTGAGTATTTATGTATTGCGTCATTGGGCCTTATGTTAGTCCCTTTTGTAAACTGTTTGGGCCTGTCTAACCGTATTTAATATTAGGGTTAGAGTATATATGGTGCATGCATGCATCTATTATAACTAACTGTTGAATTGATAGTTTTGTAACCCTAGCATGTCTCTACAGTAGCAATTCTTCATAGAGTTCTTATGAGGTTGTGCTTTTTAATCATTCGACACCAGTTGATACATCTTGTGTTCTTGTTTTCTTAATCGTGTTTATACTATACTTGTTAGAGTCCAATCAATCTAAGATGATTTTATTCCTAACAAAAATGAAAAAACCATAAAATAACATGTGAAATAAAAATTACTTTAAAATAACCATAAAATTACATATGACAAAATAAACGAGAATGTAACATGTAACAAAAAGATCTTTATTTATTAGGGAGATTGTTAACAAACTAGGATAGTTTTTAATTGCCTAATTGAGGGACCTAAATTGGATATTCATTGAGATCGAAAGATTAAATATGTAGTGCTAATATGCTAATAGAAGGCTCTAATACCACCATAGAGGTTTACATTGATTATAAATCTTTTTGCATGCAACAAAAACATAAACAATGTTGAAATTGAAAGCCAACTATTGAAACAACTATGTTACTGTACATGATACACTATTTGTAAACTAATAACAATTTAAAGAGAAATCGACTAGAGTTTCATTATTGAGTGTAAAGTTTACATACAAAAAAGGTAAATAAGAATAAAAATATTAAAGCTATCTAGTATTAATTTTTTTGAAAAAATAAGCCAAATAGCTTCGACGACGATGGTTCCAAATGAATAAATAATTTTTCATAAGTACCGTGATGATTTGAAGAGATAGTGTTCACTTTCCGGTTAAAATGGGATGTAATATGAAAAAGAGTTTTACTTCACTAAAAAATGCAGAGCCACAATACATATAACAACCTTCGTACAAATTTTGTGGAAAATTTTATAGAAGTTAACTACCCATTGACGACAAGGATTTGAGGCTTCGGTGTAATGCAATTTTTGTTTAGTTTAAACTACTTGCAAGACTCATATATTATACGGGTTTACTAAAATAAAATGTTAAAACTAAATGGTTAAATGAGAAGTTTTGAATTTGAATTTAAAGTAAGTTAAATTATGAGAAAAAAAACATGCAAAAATAAATTAAAATTATGTGTTTAGTTCTCAGACTCGTATGTTAAACGAGATAATTATAACAAAATGTTAAGTACAAAGATTTAAACTGTAAATTTATTTGAAATTGAAATTAAAATTTAAAATTAATATAGTTATGATATGTTTAATTTATGAAAACTAAATTGATATATGACATTATACGTAAGATGACAAACAAAAATGGTTTTTATTTATCATAGTAGATTATTAAAAAAAAATTAACTTTTATCAATCTTGTATTTGTTTTTATTTTATTTCTTCGGTTATGTGTATATTTTATATTTGCATTAATTTTTTTTTTCTAAAAATGAATGGAATTATGTGTCAATCATTTTATTCATGAAAAGAAAAACAGGAAATCTGAAGTTGCACATTAGTCTTCTTAATAAATTTTCTAAATGACTTAAATGAGAAGTGTTAAAATGGTTAAAGAATAAGAGGTAAAATTGATAAAAATATATTAAAAGGTTCCTAAAAAATATATAATTCTTGATTGAATTAACCAAGAGTATAAAATAGCTAAAAAATGAAATGTAAAATTAACAAAAAAAAAAAACATACAAATTTACTATTCATAAGAAAATGATGTTTTAATATATATATATATATATATATATATATATATATATATATATATATATATATATATATATATATATATATATGTTTCGAGTTATTAACTAACGAGTAACTTTAGAAAATGGATTGTAGATTAAATGTCGAACACAAAACGCTAAAAACCACCAAATCTAATGGCTTGAAACTATTCAGCTGAAGTGTCATCCACACCAAATATCCTAAAATGCTTTTGCTTTACAACCATCAAAATGATAAATGGCCACATGGACTTTGTATCAAAGGCAATGAACTTGTTTTCATTATATATGGTTTTTTACCAAAACATACCATGCGGAATCCCACACTTGCAATCGGGTTTATTGATCTTTTGGGTAATTTTGGAATCCTCTTGAGACATTGCATACAGAACAAAAAGTAAATCTTCGATAACAAGTTTGATCGCTTTGATTACATTTATCTTATCCTATATAAATATATAATATATTTTGTGAAATCCTATATAACCAAATTTCATTAAAAGGACGATGATAAGATTTGTACATAATAGATCGGTAGTAACTAGTTATAATAGTAACTAGCCTTAAAAGAAGAAAAAATGTTTATATACAAAGAATCAACAACGATAATTAGCGACGAAACCTCGATAGAAGCAACTGATTCCAAAGTGTTGTGTTACAAGCTAGCTTTGTTGCTAATTTGGTCAATCGCTAATTCCATCGCTAAGTTCCTTACTAATATGTTGTTGACATTTAGTGATGTGTTTCCAACGGAATTTTTTGTTGTTGATTTCTATGTTTCTAGTTCATAAAAAAAATTTCACAACACGGTCCTTGTGTCGTTGCACACCGTGGGCATTCTAAGGGCCGGTCCTGCTTAGAATCATGATATTTATGTATGATCTCAAACACAGAGGTTTGTTTAGGGTTCTTTGTACACATGTTGAAGGATGGAAGGGAGAACTTGCTTTAATCATACAAAATCTCTACTAAATTGACAATGTAAATAAGATTAAGATTCTTAATATGGTCTAATTGTATATCATTCGGTAGGGAATTCTGATGTATGGTACAGATCGTTTACGCATGAACTTTATCATCCTAGCTTGCCGATCGCTCACAAATCTCACTACCAAACAAAAGCCAGTTTCAATCAGAACTTGTTTAGGCATACACTTCAAACTAGCTTGTTGATCGCTAAAAAACTGGTGTCGAAGTCAAGCTAGTTTTATGAAAAGTTATTAATTCCATTCTCTACTATGATATATTTGTTATTATATTGTACAAATAATCGATTTCAATATATATATTTTTATAATAGTTTAAGTTCAACGAGCCTTTATGTGGTAAATGTTGGGTTTTCTATTGGATTTTTAGCCCATGAGGAAAGCCCATTTATATGGCCCACATATATATATATATATATATATATATATATGTGTGTGTGTGTGTGTGTGTGTGTGTGTTACATGCCCTAATTTTCAAAACACACAAAAAAAAATTCTCAGCCACCAAGAACAATAGTGAGATCAAAAGAGAGAAATCAAGAGTTTCTTCAATTTCCGTTTTTCTGGACACTCCTTCAGTGTTCCTTCGTTTCCCGGAGATCCAACGATCCATTTCCTCTCATTTTCGGACAACAGCTTTCCAACATCGAGGCCTTCAGATCCAACAGTTGAATTGTCGAGATCAGCTCCATAGACTCGGGAATCGTTGATTCTGTTTGCTGCTGGAAATCAGGAACGTTTTCTGTGATATTCTTCTTTGTCTTTGCTTATTTGATTCCATATGTTTGATGTGATTTAGTAGTAAGTATATGATGATTATTGTATGCCTCTAGTACATCTACAGAAGACTTTGTATTGCTCTAATATTGGTGATAGTGGATTTGAAGCGGTTCTAGTAGTCATGTGGTTTTACTCTCTTTTCTTGAGATGTTTTCACGCTAAAATTCCAGTGTCATTATTTGTTGATTACTTATTGTTTTGGGTTGATTATATTGATCATATAACTTGCATTGGGGCTGATTTGTTGCAAGTGAAACTATCTTATTTGTTTGCATCCTAAAAGGTTCATTCACGACGGGAATAGTTTAGTCAAACGAAGTATTATTCCGCATTGTTATTTACCGTTGTGGCTGCGTTTTTCCCATAAAATTGGTATCAAAGCAAGAACCAGGCTCTGATATCAATTTGATAGGAAAAACGCAGCCACAACGGTACATAACAATGCAGAATAATACTTTGTTTGACTAAACTATTACCGTCTTAAATAAACCTTTTAGGATGCAAACAAATAGGATAATTTCACTTGCAACAAATCAGCCCCAATGCAAGTTATATGATCAATATAATCAACCCAAAACCATAAGTAACCAACCAATAAAGACACCGGAATTTTAGCGTGGAAACCTCTCAAGACAAGAGAGTAAAACCACATGACTACTAGAGCCGCTTCAAATCCACTATCACCAATATTAGAGCAATACAAAGTCTTCTCTAGATGTACTAGAGTCATACAATAATCATCATATACTTGGAACTAAATCACATCAAGCATATGGAATTAAATAAGCAAAGACAAAGAAGAATATTACCAAAAACGTTCCTGATTTCCACCGGCAAACAAAATCGACTGATCCTGAGTATCTGGAGCTGATCTCGACAATTTAACCGTTGGATCTGAAGGTCTCGATGTTGGGAAGCTGCTGTCCAAAAATAAGAGAAAACGGACCGTTGGATCTCCGAAAAACGAAGGAACACTGAAGGTGTGTCCAGAAAAACGGAAATTGAAGAAACCCTTGATTTCTCTCTTTTGCTCTCACTATTGCTCTCGATGGCTGAGATTTTTTATTTATTTATTTATTTATT
Organism: Lactuca saligna; assembly: GCF_052625555.1. Lineage (NCBI taxonomy): Eukaryota > Viridiplantae > Streptophyta > Magnoliopsida > Asterales > Asteraceae > Lactuca > Lactuca saligna. Next base: position 154,743,431 of record NC_136422.1, read on the forward strand.
TATTTATTATTTTTTTTTTGTGTGTTTTAGAAATTAGGGCATGCAGATATATATAAATGAGCCAAATAAATGGTGTTTCCTCATGGGCTAAAAACCCAAAAGAAAACCCAAATTGATATGAAAATTATGTGTTTGGTAAAATGTGACACATTGTTCAGGAGAAGTTAAGTTATCTATGTTTTCTTCTTAGATAATTACGGAAGGTTGTAGTAGCGACTAAGGATGTGAAAATTTCTCATGAACTCGAGCATCACCTTTCTATTTTTCGAGAACTTGTTGGTGATGACTACATGTCCCTCGTAACATTTGGCTGGTTTGACTTTTTCAAAAATTAAATTTTTTACACGAAATTTGGCTTCTCCTTTTAAAAACCTCATGTCACTTATAAAAGGTCAACTCATAAAGGTTTTGTGTAAGTGGTGTCAAAAAAACAAATATGGTGAAGATTATGATGGGAACCAATAATTGTGTAAAGAAACTATGTCCCTTTTTATATGAGACTTCTTGAATTCCTTATTGTTTAAGTATATTAAACATCAACCTATATTATTTGGATCATTAATGGATGACACGACACCATAAATAGTGACAATTTAGGTGTTTGAAAATTTTATCAATAATCTAAGTTTTATAATTATGTTAAGTAACATGATAAGTTGGATCAACTTGAAATATGAAGTAATTTGACCCATTAGGCCATTACTATCCCTAATAAATGGGCAAAACTGTGACCAGTTTCGAACTCAAATTGCACCTCTCGAGGGCTAATGCCAACGTTAATATAAGTCTTACAAGATTCGACGTGATCGACTGCACCCTGTTTTTGTGGCATCCATCTTTCATCTTGTGTTTATTTAAATATTGGGTTTAAGCCCATTTTCGTTGTTTCTAGTTTTTATTTAATTATTGGGTTTAAGCCCATTTTCAATGTTTTTAGTTTTTACGACCCAAGTTTGAATTTATTCTTGATTTTTTTTTTTCACGAAAAAAGTTTTACATTAATTTTGTACCTATCAGAACATTAGATGGTTTGGGTGATTTTAATAAATTAGAGCATACGGTGTGAGCACATCTCGTGCTCGTTGTGGCTGAGGTGGAAGCCAAAAACAACGTTATAACTGAGAACCCCCCCCCCCCCCCCCCCCTCCCTTCTCGTTTCTTCTCGTTATGATATTTCTCGTGTTCGTCACCACTTATTGAAACGAGAATAAGAACCAATCAAAATCATTTTTCTTCCTCATTCTCTGTTTCTCTCTCTACATTTTTCTACCTCTTAACAAGTTATAACATTGGAACATCATTTCCTATATTGTGTTATGGTGGTGTTAAGGTTGATGTGACATGTAAGATGGTGTTATAACACCGATCCACACCCAATGTTCTTAGTTACCCATGAGATTGTATTTTTAATTCTTTAGTCATGATCTAGGCTATTTAAAGTTTTAAATTGTTGGTTTGTCGGTCATGTTATTATCTTTTTGCTTTTATTCGGCTTTTTCATTGGATGACTGTATGGTGAAGTCTTTTTCATTGGATGATTGTACGGTGAAGACATGAAAGGTGCTTGGGATTTCATCTAAAACCTCATTTTTAATATATTGACTTCTTGAAAGGTCAATAAGTTAAAAAAAGTGTTTGGATACTTAGTAAGGACTTTTAAAACAACTTTTTGTTTAGCCTTTGAAAATGAGTTTTGAAGAAGTTATAATTTGTGATTTTCTAGAATAACTTATGACTTATTAGAATAAAAAACACACAAAAGTCAATAAGTTAGCAAAATACTTTTTAACTTATTAAATTATTGATTTTTACCACTAAAAAGTTAATCCAAACACTTTTTTAAAATCTTATTTTTCCACATTCATAAGTTAATAAGTTCTTTTAGATAAAAGTCCTTTTTAATTTTAAAATGAAATCCCAAACACACTAGAATATTTGATGCCACAATAGGAAAAAAAAAACAACAACAACAACAAAAACCGACGTTTTGGTCGATGAAGCTAAAACTTCACATACAAAGAGCGATAAAACTTGTTATATAAAGATCGTGAAGCTGCACTACACAGTCGTTTCATACATAACTGCTTCATCGGGAATGCAAGATATGAAGCATATTAGTTTTGACGACTGTTCCAGATGACCAACCAACTATTGGTACATATAGGATGATAATTTGGAGAGAGTGTTTTTATTTTCCAATTAAAATAGGATACGAGATATAAAAGGGATTTACTGCACTGTAATAATGCACAACTGCAATACACTTAACAACATTCGTGCAAATTTGATGGAACACTTTATAGAACTCAACTATCCATTGATGACGAGGATTCGGAGCAATGTAAATTTTTATTTGTTTAGTTTAAATTGTTGTACTTTTAAACTTTTATTGATCTTATAATTATTTTTATTTTATTTCTTCAACTAATCGTATATTCATATAGTAAATTATTTTTTTATTTCTATTTCTTTTTTAAATTAATGGAATTGAGTGGTGATTGTTTTATAAGCCAAAAGGGAAACAGAAAAGTTGAAGTCGCATTAGAAAAATGAGAGGTGTAGAAAAGTAAAGAATGATTACACCCTTAGCCTCATAATCTTATTAATAAACGCCATAAATAAAATAAAATGTTTGGAATTATTAATTAAAGAGTAATTTAAAAAAATAGATTTTAAAATAATTATAAGCCAAAATCACTTAGAATGATGAATACGGATCACGCCATCTATATCATTTTATATGACCCATCATCCACCCTATTTCATATTTACTAGGAAATACACCATATAACTACATCATGTCACATCCATACTAGGAAATACCCATGTGTCATGTTGCATCCACTCTATTCCATATTTACTAGGAAATACACTATATAACTGCATCATGTGACATCCATACTATTCCAAATTTTTACTAGGAAATACACCATATAACTGCATCATGTGACATCCATACTATTCCAAATTTTTCCCCATTGCGTTGAGCTATCCCTTCTCCATGAGATGTAACCTGGGCGTTGATGATGAGCGGTGTTCCCATTACCTCAATGGCATCGAGGCTATCCACCTCAACTGAGGGCAGTGACGAGTTTAGAATAGAAAATCATATGGTTTATTAATTTTTCTATAGTAAATTTTCTATATAAATTAGAAAATTTTATTGGTAAGATAGATCCTAAGTTTTTCCTAAGATAGGTAAAAAAAAATTCAATAAAAACTTTACATAAGTTAAAAAAATTAGTGGGTCATTGGACCACCTTCCATGTGAATAGGGGTAGCATGTCCTACCCATGAACTATTTAATAGAAGTGCTATTTTTTACATAACATGTATATAAGTAAATGGATGGTGTTTGTTTTGTCACCACAAACAACTAAACAAATAACTTGAGACAGGAAGGAAAAAATAGCATTTTTTTTTTCTAGTTCGTATGCACACCTATGCCTCTCCTTGACGACAACTTTGTTTTGGCAAACTCACTCACATAATCATCATCCTACTAGCAAGAATAGAAACAAGTAATATTTACTTTTTCAACTTTAACGTTTTATCCTTTAGTTTAATTTAGTTAATTGATAAAATTGAAAACCTAATTAGCCAATTAGATGTTCGCTTGTTATGTTTGTGAAATTAAGTTTAGATCTTCAATTGTGAATTTTAAGATTTTATTGGAAATCTTTTTAAAAGAATATTAGATGTTGGTAGTAGTGATGAAAATGGTCGAGAAAAAAATCATCATCCACAACAACCACTTACTCCAATAAGTTTTAATATTAATAATTTTCCTTTGGAGCGCACCGATAAATCAAGAATTATATCATATCATCCAAACTACAATTTTAATTGTGTCTAATAAATTTAATTGTTTAGAGTATAACTTAAAATAGAGCAAAACTTATTGTTTATGTTGGGTCAACCAAGGGGAGAAATATATTTGTGACGGAGGTTTTAGCATTTACAGTAAAAAGATATCATTGGGTAAATGAAGAGGTTGATTTAAAATTTAATATATATATATATATATATATATATATATATATATATATATATATATATATATATATATATATATATATATATATGGAAAAGTGAATATATGGCTATCATGTATGTAACATTAGGTACAGAACCATCAAAATTGATTTTATTTTGATTAAATAAAGACAATTTTTGATATTGTTAGTTTCTTCCTATTGCTTTTGAGATCATATTAGTTCTGATTTCATAATTTATCCCTAACATCTATGTATTTCGAATGTGTTTTTTATATTATATATCTAGTAGGTTTCATAAATTTTCTTTAACACCAACCATATGTATACTTGCATGGTTCTTTTAGATGTGTTATTGGAAGAAGTTTATTGTGTTTTTAATGAATAATTTCAATCATTCACTATAATTTTTATTTTAAATTTTGAATATGAAGATTTATAGGTAGTTGATAATGTATTCTTATATATGGTTTGTGTTGCAAAATTAAAAATTTAAAACTTCATAAAAGTATGTACAAAGCCTATCATCTAATCTAATAGAGAATACAAGAAAGATGTTAGAGAGATTTGATCGTATTTTGTTAAAACTATGTAGTTTTTAATGGTTCTATACCTAACATTTACAGTAAAAAGATATCATTGAGTAAATGAAGAGGTTGATTTAAAATTTAATATATATATATATATATATATATATATATATATATATATATATATATATATATATATATATATATATATATATATAGAGAGAGAGAGAGAGAGAGAGAGAGAGAGAGAGGAGCGTTCAATCGAGAACATTTATTATCGTTCGAACATTTGATAACAAATTTATACTACACAATTTTTTAATTAAAATTATAAAATAATATTCATACAAATCAAAAAATAGTTACAAACAATCAAAAAATCCACTAACTAACACAACTCACCATCCAACCAACACCACTCACCACCACCACTCATCACCACCACCCATCAATAACCACCAACCACCCACCACCCACCACTACCCACCACCACCAACAACCAACACCCGTCACTACCATCATCACCCAACCACCACCACCCATTACCAGCGCCTGCCACCACCACCCATAACCACTACCTACCACCCATCACCACCACCCACCATCACCACTCATCACTATCCACCACTACCAACCACTACCCACCACTACCACCCGCCAGCACCAGCACCACCAACCACTACCCACCACCCATTACTACCCACAACCCACCACCACCACCAAAAACCACCACTAGCCACCACGACCACCACTCACCACCATCACCACCCAACCACCACCACCTCACTATCACCACCCACCTCCACCACTCACCACCGCTCGCCACCGCCACCACCAACAACCACTACCTACCACCCGTGGGCACCACCCGCCACTTACACCCATAACTACCCACCACCACCAACCATTACCCACCACCCATCGCTACCCACCACCCACCTCGACCCGCCACCACCCACCTACCACAACCACTACCCGCCACCACCACCAATCACTACCTACCACCACTACCACCACTAACCACCACCCACGACCATTATCACTACTCACCACCATCACCACCAAACTACAACCACCTGCCACCACCACCGACCTTCACCACCCATTACCACTGCCCACTACCACCACTAACAACCATTACCTATTACCCATCACCACCACCACAACCACCCACCACTACCTACCACCCATCACTACCCACCACCACCCACCCACTACCACCACCACCAACCACCATCCGCCACTACCACCCATCACTACCCACCACCACCCACCACCACCATCACCACCAACTACCACCCACCGACCCATCACCAACCACCCCCGCTGCCACCATCATCACCTACCACCATCATCACTAAACCACCACCACCTACCACCACCATCCCACCTCCATCACCCATCACCACCACCTGCCACCACCACCCAACTACACTACCCGCCACCACTACTCATCACTACCTACCACCTATCACCACCCACCAACACCCGCCACCCCACCACAACCACCACCACCAACCACTACCCACCACCACCACCCATTACTACCCACCACTAACAACCATCACCCACCACCCATCACTATCCACCACCCACTACCACCTGTCACCACCACCAACACCCACCACCTACTCACCACAACTACCACCACCAACCACCACCCGTCACTACCATCACCACCCACCATCATCACTACCCAACCAGCACTACTCGCCACCACCACCTACCAAAACCATCACCCGCCACTATCACCACCACTTGCAACCACCCACCCACCACCATCAATCACCCCTACCTCACCTCCACCACCTGCCGCCACCACCCCCACCCCCACCCCTACCTACAAGATTTGTTATTGCGTTTTGGATTCATTAGGTTTTCTCTTGTATATAATCACATGTGATTATATGTATCGAGTCACATGTGATTATATGTATCGAGTCACATGTGATTATATGTATCGACTCATATATGATTTATATGTTATTAAATACATATAATCACATGTGATTAAATACACATAAAAAACTAGTGAATCGAGAATGCAAAAATGAATATTATCCACGTAAATCATATGCGATTAGATATATATAACTACACGTGATTATATGTATTTAATAAAATATTATTTACGTGGGCCGTATTTATTTTCGTGTTTTTAATTTAATAATTGGCATCGTGTATTAAATCACATGCGATTATATGTATTTAATCACATATGATTTAAATGGACTATATTTGTTTTCACATGTTGATTCAATAGTTGTTATTGTGTATTTAATCACATGTGATTATATATATTTAATCACATATGATTCGTATGGAAAAGATTTATTCTTAAGTCAATTCAATAATTGTTCTAATATATTTAATCACATGTGATTATATTTATTTAATCACATATGATTTATGTGGACAATATTCATTATTTATTTCTGAATTCGAGAGTTGTACTCATGTACTTAATCACATGTGATTATATGTATCAAATTGCATATGATTTATAGTGATAATATTCATGAGTCAATATTTTTTCTTATGTATTTAATTATATGTTATTGTATGTATTAATCACATATGATTAATGTAGAAAAAGAAACACTATTTAACCAAAAACGCAAAAATGAATCTTGTGTACAGAAATCATATGTGACTAAATGTATAAGAACAACTATTGAACAAGAATGTAAAAATGAATATTGTCCATATAAATCATATCTAATTAGATACATATAATCTTATGTAATTAAGCCCACAAGAACAACAAATGAATCAAGAACAAGAAAATAAATAATTTCCACATAAATTCTATGTGATTAGATACATATAATGCAACGACCCAAAAATCCATATAAAAAATTTCATTTTTAATTTAACAAAAAAACCACAAATGTCAACCATTCATACAAAACATATCACGTCAGAGTATCATGACCAAAACATTATTTTATTTTATCAGAGTAAACATCCCGGGCTTAATAAACAACGTTGTGTTCCATGCGATCACCCCGAGCTCTTCCCTCCGCTACTGGAAGTACCTGAAACCAAAACTAAAAACCGTAAGCACGAAGCTTAGTGAGTTCCCCAACCTAGCACATACCATGCATAATAACATACTGCAAGAACTGAGCCACGCCCGCTACATCGGGCCCCGCCCGATCCCAAGCCCCACTTGGCTTCGTGTCCCGCTCTGTATACAAATCTGTTTTACTTTAGGCCACGTCTGTCTCTGGGCCCCGCCTGCTAAAAGCATGCAAACATATAACCATAGCACATAACAGATAAACTGAACATACCCTACTGCATTATTGTCCTAAGGTGCAACAACCCGAAGTTTTCTATCATCGAAAACTTTTTCTACCCATGAAATTTCGCCGTTAGCCAATTCGTTTCGTTCTCGTTTTGGGTTAAACTAATTAAAACTTATATGTTTATTATAATTTAATGAGTGTCCAAATCCCTTTGGAACTCATGAAATTAACCCAAAAGTGTTTATTTCAAAAAGTTAGAAACATTTCCGCCAGGTGACGGTAACTTAATCAGGTGCGACTAAAAGCCTCGTTTAATGCCGGTATCCGGTAGAATTCCACCGCGTCCAAAACTTAGACACTATTTAAAGTGTTCTAAGCACTCATTTGAAGCTTTTTCTTCCTCTCTCTACTCTCTCTCTCTAACCTCTTTCTTAAAATCCAAGATTTAGGGTCCAAAACTCAATTTTAAGGTCTCAAATCCTTAAGGTAACTTCCTAACCTCATTGTATAGCTTATTTGACTTCCAAATTCGAGATTTAATCATGGAATTGGACATGACATATGAGTTTACGGCCCAGGAAGGTGCCTAGGCTGTAAACACCAAGTTTGAAGGGTTTTGAGCCCTTAAACCCCTCCTTGACGATTTTGGGACCTAGATATGGCTAAATGACTTCAAGATATGGACTTTAAACATTTAAAACATGGATTTTGTGAGGTTTGAAGGAGTTTATGGCCAAGGCACAAGCTTGGGACGTAAACTCATATAAAAGGGGTTTTCATGACCTTAAACCCTTCCAAATCACAAACAAGGCTTAGATATGAATTATAGAATATTGGTTTTAGCATTTGGACACCTTAAACATAATTTTTGAGGGGTTTGTGTGAGTTTACTGCCAAGGCATATGCTTGGGCCGTAAACTCCTTAAAAATGGGTATAAATTCAATTCTAAGGTGTTAGAAAGCCATCCAACACCACCAAAAGCCTTGGAATAAACCAAAGGACCAACCAAAAATAGTTTTAGGGCTTTAAACATAACAAAATCCCATATATGAGAGTTTACGGCCATAGAACATACTCCATGGCTGTAAACTCCAATAACCCTTTCAAATCTTCAAACAAATGCATAAAAGGCCTTGGAACAATTTTACCAATCACATGTGATTTGTTTTAGCATCATTAAACACCATTTTCATGAGGATTAAGGAGTTTACGGCCAGGAGCCTATGCTAGGCTATAAAATACCATAAATTAATCATTTTGATGATTTAAATCCGTTCCAAGCCTTTAAATCCAAAACTAGAAAATTCCCTTAAGTGATTTGAAGTCATTTTTGCCCTTAACTCACCCCACCATGAGTTTACGGCCGTAAACTCATGGGTAGAGGGTCTTGTGGCCGTAAATTCCTTAAGGAGTGTTCCTTTGATGTCCCAACTCATTATCCTAACTATATGTGTCCTTAAACGCCACCTGGGTCCCTCCAAACACTTGTATCGGGGTGTTTTCACGACTAGAAACAATTGTCCTTATCAAATAACCAACCTAAGTCCTAATTAGATACAAATGTGTATCTTTACATTATACTTAGGAACCTCGTGTGTTTGCAAGCCCCGGACCAACACTTAGCATCCGAAATCGCCACATTTCTCGTCCGGTGAATTCATACCCCTACCCTTTTTCAACTGTTTTCACTTTTTTCAGGGGGGAATACAAGCAAAAGTACAAGGAAATCTTGTACTCAAGTTTATTGTTTTCAGTTTAATCGTTTTCATTCTGTATGTTCTAATATCAATAACTGTGTTTATCAAATAGTTCGAATTACGAATTTAACTTTCAAACTAATCATAGATTTCTCGATAAAATGCTCTAATCTAAACTATGTTTCATAATCTACGAATAACTTTTACTAATTTCCAATTATAACTAATTACGAAAACGAAAACGAATACGAAGCTATAACTAGGAATAGAACGAATACGAAGCTATAACTAGGAATAGGACGAATACGAAACCATAATTAGGAACAGAACGAATAACGAAACTACAACTAGAAACAGAACGAATAAGGCATCTATAACTAGGAACATAATGGATAACGAAACTATAATTAGGAACAGAACGAATACGAATACGACTGCGAATACGAATACGATTGCGAATACGAATACGACTGCGAATAGTAATAGGAGTAAGAATAGGGAAATGAATACGACTGCGAATACGAATACGACTGCGAATACGAATACGAATACGAATAGTAATAGGAGTAGGAATAACGAAACGAATACAACAACGAATACGAATACAAACACGAATAAGTACAAGAATATGTATAAGAATGAGAACACGAATATGAAGATATGTATCTAAGTATACTCCAAGATAATACCATTAGATTATCAGAATACCTAGTTAATACAATAGGTACGAAAGGAAATAAATTAGTATATCGAAGTTCAATAACTAAAAATTACTTTTAGGAAAGTACGGGACTTTCCTGGGGAAAACAAAACATTACCTAATCAAGTTACATCTTTTACATCTTTAACATCGTTCACATTAGAAACCAACATGCAGGAAAGCATGGAGCTTTCCTGGGTAACACTTATATAACTAGAAATAGTAACAAACTGAATAACATTACATCTTTTACAATTGGTAATATACAATAAGGAAAGTATGGGACTTTCCTGGGATCATAGATAAACAACCAAAACCGCGTAACCTAACAATCAATCAACCTTCTCTTTTAAGAAAATATAGGATTTTCTTGGATAATAACTTTTCGGTAAACTAAAGGAAACTCGTACATTTTCACAAAGCAAACATCTTATGAACTCACCAACTTTATGCTGATTTTCAAACTTCTTGTATTCTCAGGTCAACATTAGACAGGTACCTAGCGAATCTTTTGGAGAAGACGGAGCGTATAGAAGACCCGTCTCTACTTTTGTTCATATATACTATGTATTACGAATGTACAACTTTACTTTTGAACAAATGTAAACTTTGATATGTAATGTAATGGTTGTTTACTTTGCTTACTATGTACATTGGATTTGATATTCAACTTGGAGTCAACCCTGGAGATGTTTCCGCCTTCGGTTTTCGGGGTGTGACAGATTGGTATCAGAGCCCTTGTTTTTAGTGAATGGAGTATACCAAACCTTACATGGTATAAAACTATAAACACTAAAGGCCCTAACTGCTCTGAACTAAAAGTATACCTCAAAAATAAGTATTTTCAAAAGTATACAAGTATACCCGATAGTCGAAAATCCGTAACTACGAGTAGAAAAAAACATAAGTAAATGGGTGTTGTACACTGCGGTTAAACCTGGACAGTTATGTAGTCGTGTCTAGTATCAATATAGCCTGGCCAACTATATTCATTCGAGACACGGCCAACATGTGCTTGGGAGTGACTGTGGTATGCAGCATGCCTAAAACTTACCCAATATCCCAAACAACGAATCGTCTCTGCAGCGAATCATGAAATGCTATGGGAGTATTTCTCGAGCCAAATCCGTTATAGAATTCCTCATCCCAGCGTTGCTCCTTAATCATTCCTTTAGCGATAATTTATCTGTTTGATAACTCCTTCCTGCTTTATCGCTTAATAGAATTCTATGTGTGCCATAAAGAGATATCCTTTGTATCATATCTCTTGATTCAATTCAGAGGGCTTATCATCCTCTCTTCCTGATCTTATTAGATCAAGATGCCTCCAAGAAAGAGACCCAACTCACAGAACAACAACAACCCTCCTCAAATATCACCTTCTCTTCAAATCAACCTGGCAACCCTTCAGTCAGTTTTAACTGCAGCATTTTCAGCAGCCATGTCGCAAACGAACCCCGGTAGTTCGGGAGGTGGTCCCCAACCTCAAAATCCAGAAAATAGCCAGGGATACCGAAAGGAGTGTTCCTATAAAGACTTTATGCATGCGAAACCTACATTCTTCGATGGCATAGGAGGTGTCATTGCTCTAACTCGATGGTTAGAAAGGATCGAATCTATCTTCGAGATCTGTGCTTGTTCAGAATCCGACAAAGTGAAGTTTGCCGCTTGCACTCTCACCAACAAAGCCCTGACTTGGTGGAACAACCGAGTCAAATCTCTAACTCTACCTGTAGCCAATGCTATGGGTTGGGAAGTTATGAAGGAACTTTTGCACGCTGAGTATTGCCCTCGGGGCGAAATCCAGAAGTTGGAGCATGAACGTTGGAATCTGAAGATGAAAGGTTCCGATATCGCCGCTTACACATCTAGGTTTGACAACTTAGCGCTTCTTTGTCAAGGGATGGTTACCCCGGAAAGTAAGAAGATAAAGAGGTTTATCTGGGGATTAACCCAGCCAACAAAAGGGAACGTCTTAGCTGCTAGGCCAGATACATACGACAACGTCAAATGCCTAGCGCAAATCTTGATTGACCATAGTGAGGACGTAGAGAAAGCAGCCACTACTCCTGAGCCGATGCAAAGAAGTGGTGAGAAAAGAAAATACTGGGAGGCGGGGGATAAATATCAGCCTTCCCAGGAGTTCTCGAAGAGACAACAAATGGTGACAGTCCACGCTGCCACTACCCCTGTTGTTGTACCCATCATCGGTTCCTCAGCTCAAGCACCTATTACCGGATATGCTGGTGTTCTCCCGTGGTATAACCAGTGCAGTTACCACTACTATATCCCCGGTCCCTGTCGTATAAAACTTTGCAAAAATTGTGGCCAAGAGGGTCACCTTGAGCGGAATTGTAGAACACCAACAAATCAAGCTCCCGGAGCGGGCATTAATCAGGTCTGTTATGGTTGCGGAAGGGTCGGGCATTATAAGAGAAACTGCCCCAATGCAACAACAGCTGGCAACTCTGGAAGAGTCCTACCTATAGGACAAGGTGAGACAGCCACCGATCCCACAGTTTCCCCAGGTATATTCCTTTTCGACAACCATTTTACTTGCAGTTCTTTTTCAACTCTAATCTAGAAAGATAAACTGTTATCTATTCATTCGAATCTCTCCATAAACGTAGAACTTTTCGAAATCGTCATTAGGATTGATCCCGTAACCTACAAACTTCGGTTAACCTCGAAACTTAGAAACATTCCTATGGTACTTCACGTCTCGGTCTTTTAGAAATATCTACCCAACAAAACCAAGACACGTCCCGAAAGTGAGGGTTCGCTGAAACGTCAAGCGGAGACCCGATTCCACTTGGAAGCGTAAAAAAAAAACCCCGAAGTAGTAGACTCATCCTCGGTTCTCTTTTCAGCTTGAAAATTGAGTTCGAATCTTTGAATTTCGGGACGAAATTCTAACGGGGGAATAATGTAACAACCCGAAGTTTTCTATCGTCGAAAACGTGTTCTACCCGTGAAATTTCGCCGTTAGCCAATTCGTTTCGTTCTCGTTTTGGGTTAAACTAATTAAAACTTATATGTTTATTATAATTTAATGAGTGTCCAAATCCCTTTGGAACTCATGAAATTAACCCAAAAGTGTTTATTTCAAAAAGTTAGAAACATTCCCGCCGGGTGACGGTAACTTAATCGGGTGCGACCAAAAGCCTCGTTTAATGCCGGTATCGGGTAGAATTCCACCGTGTCCAAAACTTAGACACTATTTAAAGTGTTCTAAGCACTCATTTGAAGCTTTTTCTTCCTCTCTCTACTCTCTCTCTAACCTCTCTCCTAAAATCCAAGATTTAGGGTCCAAAACTCAATTTTAAGGTCTCAAATCCTTAAGGTAACTTCCTAACCTCATTGTATAGCTTATTTGACTTCCAAATTCGAGATTTAATCATGGAATTGGACATGACATATGAGTTTACAGCCCAGGAAGGTGCCTAGGCTGTAAACACCAAGTTTGAAGGGGTTTGAGCCCTTAAACCCCTCCTTGACGATTTTGGGACCTAGATATGGCTAAATGACTTCAAGATATGGACTTTAAACATTTAAAACATGGATTTTGTGAGGTTTGAAGGAGTTTATGGCCAAGGCACAAGATTGGGCCGTAAACTCATATAAAAGGGGTTTCATGACCTTAAACCCTTCCAAATCACAAACAAGGCTTAGACATGAATTATAGAATATTGGTTTTAGCATTTGGACACCTTAAACATAATTTTTTAGGGGTTTGTGTGAGTTTACAGCCAAGGAATATGCTTGGGCCATAAACTCCTTAAAAATGGGTATAAATTCAATTCTAAGGTGTTAGAAAGCCATCCAACACCACCAAAAGCCTTGGAATAAATCCAAGGACCAACCAAAAATAGTTTTAGGGCTTTAAACATAACAAAATCCCATATATGAGAGTTTACGGCCATAGAACATACTCCATGGCCGTAAACTCCAAAAACCCTTTCAAATCTTCAAACAAATGCATAAAAGGCCTTGGAAGAATTTTACCAATCACATGTGATTTGTTTTAGCATCATTAAACACCATTTTCATGAGGATTAAGGAGTTTACGGCCAGGAGCCTATGCTAGGCCATAAACTCCCATAAATTAATCATTTTGATGATTTAAATCCGTTCCAAGCCTTTAAATCCAAAACTAGAAAATTCCCTTAAGTGATTTGAAGTCATTTTTGCCCTTAACTCACCCCACCATGAGTTTACGGCCGTAAACTCACGGGTAGAGGGTCTTGTGGCCGTAAATTCCTTAAGGAGTGTTCCTTTGATGTCTCAACTCATTATCCTAACTATATGTGTCCTTAAACGCCACCTAGGTCCCTCCAAACACTTGTATCGGGGTGTTTTCACGACTAGAAACAATTGTCCTTATCAAATAACCAACCTAAGTCCTAATTAGATACAAATGTGTATCTTTACATTATACTTAGGAACCTCGTGTGTTTGCAAGACCCGGACCAACACTTAGCATCCGAAATCGCCACATTTCTCGTCCGGTGAGTTCATACCCCTACCCTTTTTCAACTGTTTTCACCGTTTTCAGGGGGGAATACAAGCAAAAGTACAAGGAAATCTTGTACTCAAGTTTATTGTTTTCAGTTTAATCGTTTTCATTCTGTATGTTCTAATATCAATAACTGTGTTTATCAAATAGTTCGAATTACGAATTTAACTTTCAAACTAATCATAGATTTCTCGATAAAATGCTCTAATCTAAACTATGTTTCATAATCTACGAATAACTTTTACTAATTTCCAATTATAACTAATTACGAAAACGAAAACGAATACGAAGCTATAACTAGGAATAGAACGAATACGAAGCTATAACTAGGAATAGGACGAATACGAAACCATAATTAGGAACAGAACGAATAACGAAACTACAACTAGAAACAGAACGAATAACACATCTATAACTAGGAACAGAATGGATAACGAAACTATAATTAGGAACAGAACGAATACGAATACGACTGCAAATACGAATACGACTGCGAATACGAATACGACTGCGAATAGTAATAGGAGTAGGAATAGGGAAACGAATACGACTGCGAATACGAATACGCCTACGAATAGTAATAGGAGTAGGAATAGGGAAACGAATACAACAACGAATACGAATACGAACACGAATAAGTACAAGAATATGTATAAGAATGAGAACACGAATATGAAGATATGTATCTAAGTATACTCCAAGATAATACCATTAGATTATCAGAATACCTGGTTAATACAATAGGTACGAAAGGAAATAAATCAGTATATCGAAGTTCAATAACTAAAAATTACTTTTAGGAAAGTAAGGGACTTTCCTGGGGAAAACAAAACATTACCTAATCAAGTTACATCTTTTACATCTTTAACATCGTTCACATTAGAAACCAACATGCAGGAAAGCATGGGGCTTTCCTGGGTAACACTTATATAACTAGAAATAGTAACAAACTGAATAACATTACATCTTTTACAATTGGTAATATACAGTAAGGAAAGTATGGGACTTTCCTGGGATCATAGATAAACAACCAGAACCGCGTAACCTAACAATCAATCAGCCTTCTCTTTTAAGAAAATATAGGATTTTCTTAGATAATAACTTTTCGGTAAACTAAAGGAAACTCGTACATTTTCACAAAGCAAACATCTTATGAACTCACCAACTTTATGCTGATTTTCAAACTGCTTGTATTCTCAGGTCAACATTAGACAGGTACCTAGCGAATATTTTGGAGAAGACGAAGTGTACAGAAGACTCGTCTCTACTTTTGTTCATATATACTATGTATTACGAATGTACAACTTTACTTTTGAACAAATGTAAACTTTGATATGTAATGTAATGGTTGTTTACTTTGCTTACTATGTACATTGGATTTGATACTCAACTTGGAGTCAACCCCGGAGACGTTTCCGCCTTCGGTTTTCGGGGTGTGACATAAGGCCTTGCCTGTCTTGGGCCTCGCCCCTGTCCTGCTACTAGTGAGCCATGGAACCCCTTCCAAGCTCCTGCTATTAGTGAGATACGAGTCCCCCGACCACACACATTCCTCTTATCTCGGGCCTTGCCCCTGCTCTACTACTAATGAGATATGGAACCTTGTCCACACTCCGCTAATGGTGGGGTACGGGACCTTGCCCACACCCACCTCCCTACCAGGCACATACAAGTATCACACAGACAAGAATAAATTATCATGCATACATTCCTCGGGTACCCGCCTGACATCAGACCATAATCCAGAATCACATACTAGCATACAATACCGAGGGCTAACCCCCGGGTCTTCCTACTAATAAACTACATGGGTCGGCATTGTGGGCGTAGACCCATTCACATAATGAGGAGACTCACCTCGCACTGCTGAAACCCTGTTGGTACACTTTTGGCTGCTATCTGACAATCCCGGTACTGCTGCTCCTCTAGCTCCCCGAACTATCAATACCACATTAATACTTAGCCCAATACAATAATCCTTCATATTGTAGAATGACCATTCTACCCCTCCGAGTCCAACTTGATACATATTCAAAGTCCAACACTAGGTAAGCTTCTTAAGCCCACTAGTGACCCACTAATGGCCCAATTTGCTACATTGGGCCCAATCCCTTAATGGGACTTACCCTAATTCCAATTATATATATACTCCTTGGCCCATATTAACTGACTCCTGATGGCTCATAATGACCCAAAGGCCCAAAATCCAAAACACATCCCACACCGAGGCCCAATACGCACAAAGCCCAACTGGCAGAGTATGCGGGGTGTACTCCTAGGTACGCTAAGCATACTGGCCAATGGCTTGTACGCCGTGCGTACCTCCTTGTACGCCCAACGTACAACCTTGTTAAGCCACTTTTCCATTAAGTGCTTAATACTCCGATCCAAAGGCTACAAACTCAGATCCAAGTCCTCTTCCATGTCATAATTCATAAAGTCACTAACTTGGTGACTTGCAATCCACCAAATAAGTCTAAACTCAAAATGTGACAACATACTTTCATTCCAAGGGTTAGATCTCAAGCATAAGCACAAATAAGTCCTAAAGGTTGGAACTTTATTACTTATGGGACTCATATGACTCTAAGGGAGGCAACCTTGGAGTTAGAAACGTGGTTGAGTCCTAAAGATCCATTCTTGGGACCAAAAGAGTCCATAAACGTGTACTAAGAGAGATCTAAGAGATTAATCATCAAGTTCAAAACTTTATACCTTAAAAAGGTCCGAAATGAAGCAAATATCCCAGATTTAAATCTCCTCCTTCAGCTTACCACCTTCCTTGTTCTTCACTTGTTGAGAAAATGGCTTTACAACACTAGAATACTCTCCAAAGGTCTCTAAAGCTCCAAAAACAATCAAAGGAGGGTTAGGGTTTCGTTGCAGCTCTTTAGGGTGAAATGGAGGCTGGAACTTGAGGGTATAACATTCCTTATATAGTGGCATGCCCTGAAATTAGGGTTCTTGGAAACTGAGCGTACATTGGGTGTACGCGAAAAAGCACTCACGTCACCACCTTTTATACGATGGGCATACCCACGTGCCACCTACTTTCAATGCATGACCCTTCTTTGCCACATTTTCCATTGAGGGGCCATAAATTAAAACAACTTCAAAGTGTTATAACTCCTTCATCCTAAGTCCGTTTTCCAACGAACTTTATATCCACGAAAAGGTGGCGAGAAGCCCTTCGCTTCTAGCAACACACCCCGACCCGAAATCTTCTTAACTAAGATTAAAGCCCATAAATGACCAGAACGCCCCTAGCTTTAGCTTCTAAAATCCCTAAATGAATATTTTCAGAACAGGGTGTTACATATATGATATACGTGGACAATATTTATCTCTGTGTTCTCGATTGAATAATTGTTCTTCATATGTGATTATATGTATCTAATTAGGTATGATTTATATAGACATCATTATTATTTGTCTGTATAAATCATATGTGATTAGATACATATAATCACATATGATTATATGTATTTAATCACATATGATTACAGTAGACAACAAACAATTATTGAATCGAGAATGTGACAATGAATCTCATCCACATAAATCATATATGATTGGATACATATAATCGCATGTGATTATATGTATTTAATAAGATATGATTTATGTATACAATATTTATTTTTGCGGTTTCGACTGAATAACTGCTTTTATGTAATTAATCATATATGATTATATGTATATGATCATATATGATTTGAGGTGGAGAAGATACATATTTTCCTTCTCGATTCAATAGTTGTGCTCATATACTTAATCACATACGATTATACATATAATCACATGTGATAAAATACATGAGAACAACTATTGAATCGACAAAGAAAAATGAATTATGTCCACATAAATCCTATGTCATTAGATTCATTTAATCTCATGTGATTATATGTATTTAATCATATGTGATTAGATTCATATAATCACAAAGAAAAAATGAATTACCTCCACCACCCACACCCACACCCACCCACCACCCACCAAAACCACAACTTATTACTATCACTGCTACTTGCAACCACCCACCGACCCACCCACCACCACCAATCACGACACACCACCACCATCCTACCTTCATCACCCGCCGCCACTACCCCCACCCCCACCTACAAAGATTTGTTATTGTGTTTTTGATTCATTAGGTTTTCTCTTGTATATAATTAGTTAATCACATGTGATTATATGTATCGAGTCACATGTGGTTATATGTATCGAATCATATATGATTTATATGTTATTAAATACATATAATCACATGTGATTAAATACACATGAAAAACTAGTGAATCGAGAATGCAAAAATGAATATTGTCCACATAAATCATCTGTGATTATATGTATTTAATCACATATGATTTACATGGACAATATTTGTTTTCACATGTTGATTCAATAGTTTTTCTTGTGTATTTAATCACATGTGATTATATATATTTAATCACATATGATTCGTATGGAAAATAATTATTCTTGCATCGATTCAATAATTATTCTAATATATTTAAACACATGTGATTATATGTATTTAATCACATATGATTTATGTGGACAAGATTCATTATTTCTTTCTCAATTCAATAGTTATACTTATGTACTTAATCACATGTGATTATATGTATCAAATCACATATGATTTATATTGATAATATTCATGAGTCAATATTTTTTCTTATGTATTTAATCATATGTGATTGTATGTATTAATCACATATGATTAATGTGGAAAAAGAAAAACTATTTAATCAAAAGCGGGAAAATTAATCTTAACATAAATCATATGTGACTAAATGTACAAGAACAATTGTTGAACAAGAATGTGAAAATGAATATTGTCCAAATATATCATATCTAATTAGATACATATAATCTCATGTAATTAATCACACAAGAACAACAACTGAATCGAGAAATAAAAAATGAATATTTTCCACATAAATTCTATGTGATTAGATACATATAATCACATGTGATTATATGCATTTAATCACATATGATATATATATGGACAATATTTGTCTTTGTGTTGTCGATTCAATAGATGTTCTTGTGTATATAATCATATGTGATTATATGTATCTAATCACATATGATTTATATAGACATCATTATTTTGTATCTGTATAAATCATTTGTGATTAGATACATATAATCACATATGATTATATATATTTAATCACATATGATTACAGTGGACAAAGAACAATTATTGAATTGAGAACGTGACAATGAATCTCATCCACATAAATCATATAAGACTGGACACATACAATCACATGTGATTATATGTATTTAATTAGATATGATTTATGTATACAATATTTATTTTTGCGGTTTCGACTGAATAATTGCTTTTGTGTAATTAATTATATGTGATTATATGTATATAATCATATATCATTTTAGGTGGACAAGATGCATTTTTTCCTTCACGATTGAATAGTTATGCTCATGTACTTAATCACATATGATTATACATATAATCACATGTGATAAAATACATGAGAACAACTGTTGAATCGACAAATCAAAAATGAATTATGTCCACATAAATCATATGTGATTAGATTCATATAATCACATGTGATTATATGTATTTAATCACATATGATTAATTTGGATAAAGATTTTTTTTCATGTTCTTGGTTCAATATTTGTTATTGTGTATATAATTACATGTGATTGTATGTATCTAATCATATATGCTTCAAATAGATAATATTTGTTTTTTCCAAATAAAATCATATGTGATTAGAAACATATAATCACATATGATTAAATGTATTTAATCACATATGATTAAAGTGGAAAAAACAATTATTGAATCTAGAATGCGAAAAAAAATCTTAGCCACATAAATCATATGTGATCAGATACGCATAATAACATGTTATTAGAGTATCTGTAAACAATATAACATAAAACAAGTAATGCCTATATAATAGGAGAGTTAGTACTCACCTCCTTGATCTTGAAAATTAGCTAAAATGAGCAAGAGGTATCCTTTAGTTTCCGAGAACCTACACAAAAATTATAACATTATTTAGCTTGTGTTTATAGTGTTAATCTTATAAAACTTATGTACATATTTCCTTATTTTCTATTTGATTGTAGTCCTCTGTTTGGGATATGTTTTCTTACCTTTCAACCCATTATTAAATTCTGATAAAATTATATTGGTAAATTTCCCCCTTTTATATTTTCAGAAATATAAAGATCTCATTCTAATGATTTTTGGCTTATTTTATATTAAATTTACAAGTTGGTAACTTTTAGCTGTCACTTTCTACACCACTCAATACTCTTGGAGTAATCTGTATCAATCTACTAAGAATTACATCAGTCCCTTTATATGTTGAAAACTATACATCCATATCTAACTCTAGGATTTGGCATTTTGATCAATTTACTATGACTTTTTGAAGATAGTGCATGAAATCTGTGACAACATGGACCAGCCTGAGAAAATTGCCAATTTTACCCCTCAAGGAGTTGGAATTTCGAAATGTGATTCAAAGTTCGAAGAAAGTAGACACACTAAGATTTCCAGAAAACTAAGTCTCATGATTTTTAGATGTTCGTATTGACTTGCACGGATTTTAGAATTTGGAGGACAGATTTGGGAAAATTGATCATAATATCTTCTAAATCATTTTTGGTGTTCTATTAAGGAATTAATGGTTAAGCCTTAAGTTTATCACTTTTAACATGATTGTTGGTTACTTATTAAACTATAGAGATGTGAAATTCAATTTAGCATAAGGGCCTTAATGTGTGGCTTAATGAGGGTTCAAAGTTAAGGATTTTCAAATAAAATGTCACTTTCATACTTATTAGGGTTAAGTTGCCAACTTAACTCATTAAGCTCTTTAAGTCACCTATTTTGATTCCTATGCAGAGGAAAATTAAACAAAGATATCAAAATATATTTGGGGAAACTATGCGAAAATATAAAATCCTGTTTATAATCGCAACAAGCGAACATTCAAGTTGTTGAATATGTTTGGGGAAATAAAGGCCAGCCAAAAAAACAGAGACAAATTAAACAGAGACATCAAAATGATGCTATTTTAGAAAAAAAAATAGTCAACAAACACCTACAAACTGCAACAATAAATACATCACCTTGTTCTTCATTTATTTGTGGGGATTTTTTCATTGAGGCAGAACACTTGGTGTTCATAAAAAATCTACTCAACAAGTACTGCAAAACATAAGCAAGTTCATAAAATCCAAAAAGCTAGATCAAGAAACTCATTAATTTGCAAAATTTATAACAGTTTCTCGCAAAAATGGTTCTCATATCAAAACAACATAACAAAAAGGGGAATTTCATAAGCTAATAAATAAGAAAACATAAACTAATAGATTTTTTGGAGAGATGCACCTATAACAACATTCTGAACAGTAAACTTTCCTTTAGATTTATCAGCAACACGACCTTTTTCTTTTCGATCAAGCAATGACTTCATATCCTTATCAAGATTAAGCTTAGTTAAAACTACTTATGTCAGTATACTTGAAGCTCCTTATCTTCACAAATAACTGAAATTGTAGATTGGAAGAAAAATTTGTAAGGAGGTCAACGATGCTTCCGGGGTCATTACCATGGTTCCAACATCGTTATGAAAATTTTGGCGGTCAATGGACGATCTTGATGGTGGTCCAGATGTATCTTCAAGATGTGTGTGTGTGTATGAGAGAGAGAGAGAGAGAGAGAAAGAAAGAGAGAGAGTAATAGAGTATGCGTGAGAGAGAAAGAGTGCGTGAGACACGTTTACATACCCAATAAATTGTTGGATTAGTGTCTAAGTCCATAACTATTTTGGTATGTACTTGACCCGATGGTGCATGGTCCTTTTGGGTTGCCTTCACCAAAGCAACTTGATTGGAGAAATAAATAAAGAGAGAGAGGTTATTATGATTTGTTAATATGTTATAAGAATAATATATTAAAGGAGAAATCATATTTGCTTAATTAATATTGGTCAATAATTAATTAGGAATTAATTTTGTGATCAAGTGTAATTAATTAAATTAGAGGGGCTGAATTGTAATTATGTGATAGTTACAAAATATTGTAATGGTTATCCTAAATATGGGTTGAACGAATTCAAGGAGATAAGGATCCTTGAAATCGTCTAAAGGATAAAAGATAAGGGTTTTCAAGGCTTATCTTATGGTTGCTTTGTGGATAAGCAACTAGATAAGGATAATGACTGAAACCCTATCTCTACACCTATATAAAGACCCTAAGGCCTTAGAATTCGTGTACTTGTTCCCAAGGAGTCCTAAGGATGAATTCTAACCTCTCTCCTCTCTCTTTATACCTTCTCCATTTGCTCTTGGTGTTTGTAAGCCATTAGAGGAGTGACACTTGTGACTCTAAGCATTCCAAAGTCAATTCAAGGAGGAATTAGGATTGTTATTGCTATATAACAATCAAGGTATGATCTTAAACCTAATTACATATTAATATGATTACTTGAATGCTAGAATTAGGGTTTATAGTCTTGGATTCAAAGCATGTACAATAGAGAAACCTAGATCCAAGCATTAGGGTTTGTATGAGCACATAGGATGTCTTATGACCAAAACCCATCAGTGGTATCAGAGCCATTGGTTTGGTTTCAATTGTATGAACTTGATATATTAGGGTTTATTGCCAATAAACCCTAAGAGGCTAGGGTTTTTCGAGATTAGGGTTTGCAAACCCTAATTTGCAAGAGTTTGAATAAGGTCTTCAAATCCTTTCCTTAAACCCTTAAATTTCGAAATCTAGGGTTTGTTATAATCCCTTGTTTTTCGAAATTTGCCTCCTCCCCAAGATAAGATCCTATTTTTTTGGGATTTCGATTATCCCATATCTTGTAATTATCCTCTAATTGTTATATATGGTAATTCAAGATCCTGCATTATCCATCCATATTTTCGAAATCTATATAGATATTTAAGGGATTAGGATAACTTAAATGTATAAATGGTAATTATCCTCATTATTTAGATAATCCCTTATGATTTAATAATTAAATTAATAGTCTAATTTAAGATAATTATTAAATCAAGAGTTTTAATATTTAAAATTTTAAATTTAAATGTCATATATTCGAAATTTTAAGATAGATTAAAACTAAATTGTTTTGAAATGTTTCAAAACTTGCCCTCAAGTTTTGGAATTTAAAAGTTGATTAAAAGTTGATTAGGAATGTTAAATTCTAAAACCCTAGTTTTGAAAAGTTCAAATACACCCTTATGGTTTTATTAATTAATTAAGGAGTATAATTAAAAGAGATTTAATAAATCCATAAAAGTTTAGGTTAACCATTTAATTGAATTAAAAGTGTAATTGTTAAAGTTAACCACATAGTATTTTAAAAGTATGAAATGCACCCTATACTATATATATAACATTAAAAGTCTAACATTATATATATGTATGAGTAAAAGTCAGTCACAAAGTTGGTCTATAAGGGGTGTTTAAGGAAATTTCCTACAAAATGGCGATTGAATGGGTATCCACTCTTACCCACCGCACTCTTGACTAGTGGAGGGTCGTTAGCCGAACGGGTAGGATAGGATGAAACCTTCCATTATAAGTATAATGAAATACAAAGTAACTAAATGTTTTTCAAATTCTCAATCTTAGTTACTTAGGCAAAAGTGAATTGATGCAATTCCATGAAATTACACTTTGTGCCCTTGCGAAGACGTTAGTGGAGCGTGTGTGGTTTACCGACACACTAAATGGTTCTAAGCAAAGTTAGCAAAGGGTGACTCAATGTTTGTCATAGTTCGGTGGAGCGTATGTGGTTTACCGGCACATCGAATAGGTGACTGTAACATGTGAGGGCACCATGTAAGTTTGCATGGTTATTCACACCCGCTTTGTGATCCTCGGCATCCCAGTCACAAACAAGAGGGGCATATCGAGATTTAAACATGCCATTGAAAGTTCAATGAATCTCAAAGGATCTAGGAGTTTTCATAGATTTAAAACTTAAATTTCTTTTTCATTTTTTTCGTGGTGGAAATTAGTGAATCGTCATTCACTTACCTTCAAATGTTCTGCAATTTGGGTTACGGCATCCCTCTCCCGAGTTGTAGAATATTGTGTTGGGTCCTAGCCTTAGTATCTCATTTGGGTGATTTACTAAGGACTCAATCAATCAACTAACTTGAATTTGTTTTCTCCCGTTTTGTAGATGTCAAAGTTCGACAACTATGGTCTTCCCAAATCCCGTGGAACAAGCATTCCAAATGAAGATGATATTCCTGGATTCGATCAAGGAACAAGAAATCATGCTTCACTTCCTCCTCCTCCTCCTATTATTCTCCCTAACCCACAAGTTCGAAGGCTTGAAAAGTTCAAGCTCACTCAAGCCCTTTTGGCAAGTAAACATAAAGAAGGAAAGTCCGTGTGTGCACACGTCCTAGGGATGAAGTCACACATTGATCAGTTAAGAATGTTGGGATCCATTATCTGTAAGGAAATGGCTGTTGATTGGGTTCTTCAGTCACTTCCCAACTCATATAGTGAGTTCGTAAGAGAGTACTATATGATGAACTACAACGTGACCCTTATAGATCTCACCTATATGCTTATTGCTGCTGAATCAGCAATGATTTGGCGCAATAGAAAAGCAAAGTTGATTGGTGAATCTGCCTTCGAGACCTCTATGGATATTGACAATGGCAACGAAAGACATGCTATGATCGAAAAGTTTGATCATAAGAGAAAGGCGATGTCTGAAGTAGTTCCATGTCCTGTTCCAAAAGAGTCAATTTGCTTTTATTGCCAAGAGAAAGGGCATTGGAGACAAAGCTGCCCCATTTACCTAAGAGATCTAAGAGATGGGAGGGTCGAAACGTATGGCTCTAATTTAAGTAAAATCCATTGACTAACTCTTTTAAGCTTCATTCTAGATTCTGAATACATAATGTGATAAGATTACAATTGATGTTTTGAAGGATCGAAGAAAAGAAAGGAAGCTTAAGGGAAGAAGTGAGCAGAATCTAACCATGAAGGAATGGATTTCGATCGCGTTTCTCGTAGATTAGATTCTTGAGCAACTACTTAGAGTTAGAATTAGATTGCTAAGAAAGATGTATTAGCATAAGTTTTTCAATGAGTTGCATTGTAAGGACAAATTTTTTCGCAATAAAATAAATTTTGATTTTAAATTTTATTTATTTATCCTTAAAATGGCGTGTATGAAAAATTGATGTTAGAATGTTTCTATTAGTAGCAATAATGGATTTGGTTCTTATTGTGTTATGGAAAGTCGAGAATTTACCAAATAGGGAGAGTTTCTCATCGCCCAAGTTTCAATTGGACAAAAACTTGGAATCATGCAACGTGGATGCACAATGAATGAGAAATTTCGTATTTGGAAATTAGACTAATTCATTGACAAAGTGTCAAGTGAAGGACTAGGAGATCGAGTACACAAAGTTGTGTGTTGATCAAGTTCACCATAAGAGTAACAAAGATATTCGTCATGATTTACTAAAGGCTCAGTAAATATGATTACACTTACAAGATTAAGTGTAATTCTGAATTGATTAAAGGGTTTAGATCAATAGTAGAACGAATAAGAAGAATCAAGTAGGCAGAAAGATAAAAGTTTCTCCATTCTAAGAAGAAGGGAGAGTAGCTTTTATGCTTTATAATGGGTCTTAATGATTAAGAAACATATCTCAATTGATCCTCTAAGTGAGTCTTGGTACAATTGTATGTCCAAGAAGAGAAATCAAAGATTGAAGAAATGGTCAAATCAAGAAGTCAATCATACTTCGTTCCAAAACAAGTCTTAGAGTTAAAATTGTGACAATGAGTGAAAAGTATTAAGAAGGTCTAAAACATTCATTAAATGTGGAAAGTTGTGATGTCTTGAATAAGACAAAGACCATCTTGGACCAATTTATGAAGTGTTTTGATAAGCTACACTAACTCTTGAATATTTGGTTGTCAACAAATGTTTATTGACAAGAGAATCTTATATGTCAAGGAGTCAGTGGGAGTCTTAATGGTCTTGAAAAGTTTTAAGAACAAATCAAATAAACCTTATCGATCATCACTAGCACACGAGTTGAATTTTACAACCTATCGTGTTGACGATATTTTGATTCTGTGTTGTTCCAATTGAGTTAATTATGCATGTGAGTCCTATGGGTACTCATTTTGAACGCATAAAAGGCAAAGCACCTTGATCAATGAAAGGTACATTGATAGGGAAAGGGTGAGATGCTTAACTACTTGGAAGACGTGGTGGGCAGCTGTGCTACCATAAGGCAAGAAATCAAGATTAAAAAAGGCTCGGTCCATATGAGTTTGAATTTGTCGTAAACTTTGGTTTTAACAAATTCACATGGATAGGAACAAATACACCATTTAAATCTAAGTGTCATAAGATTTCCTCCTTCATGAAAATGATTGTGAGGAAATGCTTTCACTAAGAAAGATTTTAAGAAGATAGTGATTGCAAAATTGCATTCTCGAATTCGATCATGGTTACGGTATCCTTTTCCATAATTTGAATTGTGAGGTTTGGCAATTAGTCTTAATTGTTGAGACACACATATGAACTATCTAAAGGAAAAGGTGTATAAGTTCAAGAAGCCTTGATAAAATATTATCAAAGCACTAAGTATTAAAAACATGGACTTAAGAAATTCAATAGGTATTGTCTTTCTGAAAGTTAAGATGTTTATGAATACATGTCGAAGCTAGTGGGAGCATAAGTGTTATGTTTTATAGTAATCATCATGATAGTGGGAGCATAAAAGTTATGATTGTATGATTATTATAGAAAGTATTGCAAGTTGGCAATATTAATTATAGAAAAACAATAGTTATACCTTGCAAAGTCGTAAGGGTTGTAAAGTTGTTTTGCTATAATTAAGGGAGAGAATATTATGCTTCATTTCAAATCTAAAGGATTAGGTTGAGAAATGTTGATAAATTTAGTCAAAGGTACATAGTGTGTTCTTAAAATTTCGATTATGATTACGGCATTCCTCTTCACAATTCGAATTTTGAGAACATAGAAAATAAAACATTATGCGTCGTGTCCCATACGCTTCGGGTAAAGGATCGATTGCAAATGCTTTAATGTTTGACCATTCTAAAATTTTCCAAAGGTCTAGCGCATTTAGAGGGAAAAGGGATTAGAATTGGTTTTGACTAAAATAATTAAACAACTATCAAAGGACAATCCAAAGTTCGACGAGGATTGGTCGCTTGTGAGTAGTTGGAAGTATAGTATTGGAAAAATATGGAAATGTTTCCATATTGGATGGACCATATCGACATCATTACAAATAGAAAAGATTCTATTAAGAATGAGTTGTCATGAGGAAAATATGGAAGCGTATTCATATTAGGAAGTAAATATTGAAAATCTATGTCTAGATTAGAAACTTTTATGCAAAAGGATGTTCAAAGGAATGTACTTTGAGTGAGAGACATCATATCTAAGGAATTGTCTTGTAACAATCTCTGATAGAGGACTTTGTAATATCATTGACAATAGTCTTTGTGACTTTGGTGCAGTGGCATTACGAAAGAATCATTGCATAGGATGTTAGAATCTAGCATATTCTATAAGTAGCAAGAATTTGATATTCTTTCACTTATGAAAATGGATTTGGAGTTGTGAAATGAGAATGATTGGAAATGTGTGCAATTTGTCTATTTCACAAAAGTAAGAACTATAGGTAAACATTGTGTGCATGCTAGGTGCATGGGACAAGTGTAATAATTCAAGTAAGAAGTTGATTATCCAAAACGACAAATAATGAGTAATCAATATGGTGATAAATAAAAGGCGTTTTATTTATACTCAAAGGTTTGAGGCCATATGGGATTAGTATTATTCTTGTGTTTCACATTTGCATGTTTTGACTTCCAGAATAATTGAGTTTGTTAAGAATAATCGAATTATTCGAACGGGCCACAATCATTCATATGTTGGAAGTAGATATGAATGAAGACTGTCGTGAATTGGTGTGTGGATTGTCTAGAAGAGTATTAGACATAAGCAAATGTTTGCTGCAACATTCATGAGTGCTTATGAATATGATTTGAGCATTGGATTAAACCCACGCTCACTTGGATCATTCCATGAATTGTATCACGAGTGATTAGTGAGACGATAACATCTTATATTCTTGAAACTGAGATGTGTGAGTTGTATCTTGCGAATCGGTTGCACATTGATAATATGTAAACGCACTAGTAACTTGGTGTTATAAAACATATTGTTGTGTGTAATTCGGTGAATGAGTGCAAGCAAGCATTGTATCAAAGTTTATCCGTTCCTTTTATCCAAAGAAGGATAAAAGCGATATCTTTGGGCCCCTCGATGGTTTAATGATGACAAATGTAAATGCTCGGTCGGGCTAGGGCTAATTTGATTTGTTCAATTAGTATGTCGTCATAAATCGGAAATCGAGAAGTAGTACAAAGATAATGATTTGAAATCATATCTCATACGATATCTAGAATGGAGGAATATATGATCCCTTATCTAAGGACATGCGTATCTGATAGGATCAGAGTTGACAGCGGCTTTGGAAAGCTACGATTACAGATCAGGATCTGAAGTCATACGCAGAATAGTTATTAGACTTATCCAAGTGGGAGACTGTTGGATTAGTGTCTAAGTCCATAACTATTTTGGTATGTACTTGACCAGATGGTGCATGGTCCTTTTGGGTTGCCTTCACCAAAGCAACTTGATTGGAGAAATAAATAAAGAGAGAGAGGTTATTATGATTTGTTAATATGTTATAAGAATAATATATTAAAGGATAAATCATATTTGCTTAATTAATATTGGTCAATAATTAATTAGGAATTAATTTTGTGATCAAGTGTAATTAATTAAACTAGAGGGGCTGAATTGTAATTATGTGATAGTTACAAAATATGGTAATGGTTATCCTAAATATGGGTTGAACGAATTCAAGGAGATAAGGATCCTTGAAATCGTCCAAAGGATAAAGGATAAGGGTTTTCAAGGCTTATCTTATGGTTGCTTTGTGGATAAGCAATTAGATAATGATAATGACTGAAACCCTATCTCTGCACCTATATAAAGACCCTAAGGCCTTAGAATTCGTGTACTTGTTCCCAAGGAGTCCTAAGGATGAATTCTAACCTCTCTCCTCTCTCTTTATACCTTCTCCATTTGCTCTTGGTGTTTGTAAGCCATTAGAGGAGTGACACTTGTGACTCTAAGCATTCCAAAGTCAATTCAAGGAGGAATTAGGATTGTTATTGCTATATAACAATCAAGGTATGATCTTAAACCTAATTACATATTAATATGATTACTTAAATGTTAGAATTAGGGTTTATAGTCTTGGATTCAAAGCATGTACAATAGAGAAACCTAGATCCAAGCATTAGGGTTTGTATGAGCACATAGGATGTCTTATGACCAAAACCCATCATAAATAAGGATTAATTAGTGGTCAATATTTGTTCTCAAATTAGTAAATGTTCTAATTTGAACATAACTATATATATATATATATATATATATATATATATATATATATATATATATATATATATATATATATATATATATATATGGTGAGGTTCAATAGAGAACCATAATTAACCAAGGAACCAAGGAACCAATTTTATTTTCAACTTTTAGAACTTATTTTTTATCAAAAAAAAAAAAAACCTAAAAATACAGAAATTCATAACTTTTTATCCTTTTTCCAATGATATAAAATTCGATTTTTTTTACGTCAAAATCATAATGTGAATCTTTGAAAATTCACAATGTGAATCCGAAAAATATTTTTCACATTCACAATGTTAATATATGAATTTAGATATTTTTAGATTTTTTTCGATAAAGAATAAGCTCTAGAAATTGAAAAAAAGATTTGGTTCCTTGAAGAACCAATAATTATGGTTCTCTATTTAACTTTTCCATATATATATATATATATATATATATATATATATATATATATATATATATATATATATATATATATATATATATAGAGAGAGAGAGAGAGAGAGATGATGGTTTAATTGAGAAAAAAAAGGTTGAGAATGGGGGGATTATTCTCAGTCAATCATTTAATTAACATTTTAACATAAATAGACGGTGACAAACTTATAAATATGATATGATATCCTTCAATCACAGATACGTAACTGTGGATAATTTGATAATAATTCAAATTCATTAGTACTCGATCGTTCATCATCCAAATTTCTTCTCCAACCTTCAATGATCATCCAAATTTCTTCAATTAAATCATCGATCACTATCATCCAGTGTTAATCAATCATCAATCTTCGTCAAAAACACGTTGATCAACATCATTCAACATTAGACAAAAAAAAAAAAAATTCTTTTTTGGTTCTTTCAATCCAACCTTCAATTATGCTTGAATACGAGAATATTTTCAACATTTACGATTAATTATACTCCCAGTGTCATTATATCAATATCATCGATAATCAACAACAGTTTCATTTCATATCAGTCATTCAATATCGATCATCAAACAAAACTTCGAAATTAAGGTTAGAAAAACATCAAATCATTTTTTTTTTGAAAAATTTCATATAATTATCTATCAATCCACTATTTTTTAAGTTTTAAATAGTCAAAGTATCATGTTTTTAGCATTTTTAAAAAAACTTACTTGTATGCACTCCAACTGTTTGATGAAATGCATGAACTAAATTACCACATTATATTCACATATGTTTTCGCACCTTAATCAGTATATGATTATTAAAACACAAAACAAATATACAATTTTATATGTTATTCATATATGAATGACATATAAAAATTATATATATTTGTGAATATACCTTGTAATATTCATATTTTAATATCGTGTGTAATATTCATATGTGAATAAACTGTGTAATATTCACATATGAATATATCATCTAATATTCATAAGTGAATATATCATCTAATACTTACAAGTGAAAATACTATGTAATATTCACAAGTAAATCCATCGTTTAATATTTAAATATGAATATAATGTATCATATTCACAAGTTTATATAGTATACATTATTCATATGTGAATACACCGTGTAATATTTATGAATGAATATACCATGCAATATTTAGATGTGACTAGAATGTGTAATATTCACAAGTAAATATACCATATAATATTCACATGTGAATCTACCATATAATATTCATATGCGAATATACTATGTAATATTCATTTGTGAATATACCATGTAATATCACATGTAAATATACAATATAATCAGCATATATCATATAATATTAACATATGATTATACATTCATGTGTGAATATATCATGTGATAATTAGAATGTGATAAATCGTTATTATTATGAACTAAAAGTATATTTTTAACATTTTTTATGTGTATTTGCATGTTTTTCAGGTATCGTTATAACTTAATAAACGAATAACATTTCAATCAATGGTTGGTTCATATCCCGGTGATTGACGATTGGTTGACGTAATTGAAAAGATATCATTGATGAAGACAATATGCTTTTATATTGACGTGTAAATGTTATACAATTTAATATATTTTTCATTTTTATCGTGTTAAATTCAAATACAAATGATATTCATTAACTAATACAATGTTTTTTTGTCTTAGTATAATGTTGATTTTACATGTAAAACAATATTGGTACAATATACAAAAAAAAAAAAACTATTCACAAACCAATTCTTATAGTGTATTATTTATTAATATATATATAAAGGTTGTATTCACAAAATAAAAATAATCAACATGTATAGTTTATTCACATAAATAAAAATAATCAACATGTATAGTTTATTCATTTGTGAATAATATATATATATATATATATATATATATATATATATATATATATATATATATATATTCACATTAGATTATTATATATATATATTCATTTGTGAATATTACATATGTTCACATGCGGATATAATTCTTATATGTTATTCACATATGAATTACAAACTTGCTTAGTACCTTAAAATGACGTATTACCTGTATTCATTTATTAATATTAACTGTATTCATTTGTGAATATTACATGTATTCGCATGTGAATATATTTTTTTTATATATTATTCACATATGAATTACATACTTGCTTTGTGTTTTTAAAAGAAATACATTGATTCTTGTATAAAGACATATTCACTTGTGAATATTACGTGATATATTTAGTTTATGCATTTCATCGAACAGTTGGCGTGCAAATAAATTAACTTATATAACTATGGTAAAACATTCACAATTGAAGCCAATAATTACAAAACAAATCAAATCCTATCAAAATCGATTAATAATCAATAGGTTTATATCAAAAATTGTGAAAAAAATATATGAAAAATGAAGTTTTTCAAATTTGAAAAAACAATTTTTAAAAAAATCTTTAAATATATGGTTATATTGATGAACTTTTGATTGCTATATGTTGTTTCATACTGGAGAAGGTTCATTTGATGAAGTTTCGATGATTGTTGATCGCTAAACGATGTGACATCGATAAATGTGGATTATTTATAACGATTTTGCTTGATGTCAACGAAATTAGACAAGATTGAATCACAATTTACACTTAATAGTACGAATAAATATTTTTAATGACGAATCACAACATTTTGATGAATAAACGAAGATATTTGATGAAGATTTTATGTTTTTATGAAGTGTCGATGTCTTTTTTTATGAAGGACATATGACATTGAAAGCGAACAAGTAGTAGAACATATGATGTTGATGAAGAACACAGAGGAACAATCGAGATGATTGGATAATAGATGATGTTGATGAAATGATATATGTGATTGAAGGTTAATATATTATATTTACAAATTTGCCACCGTATATTTTATGCTAAGATGCTAATTAAATGATTGGCTGAAAATAATTCTCCTATTCTCAACTTTTTTTTATTTTTTCAATTAAACTTACCTTTTTCTCTCTCTCTCTCTCTCTCTCTATATATATATATATATATATATATATATATATATATATATATATATATATATATATATATATATATATATATATATATATATATATATATATGTCGGTATATATATTTTTGTTATAAAGCAGAAAAAATTATTTCGAGAGTTAAAAGCTATTAATATTTCAATAATAAATGCTTGATGTAAACCTTTGAGGAACGAATTTTCTCTTTCCAGTGTTGCACCACAAAAATCTTATCAATCGTCCATCGATGAACTAAACTCCGTAGAAAATACGTAATAAAAAATTAGAAAACGGGGCAAAACTTTTTCATAATACTTTCACATATGTAAAGCATATGCTATAAATTAATATCGTCATTTCCAAAAAAAAAAAAGATTTTTTTTTTATTTTTCTTGTTTTAATTAATGTGGAACTTGCAATTTTTTTGGAACCTACAAATATATTATAAAGATTGTACTAGCAAGATGCTAGAGAAGCGAAAAAGTACAAAATAATTAGTTTTAACAAGATAACGCCTAGGTACTCTTATCCGCATTTTAGCATATTGTTTAACCATAAATTCCAATCCAAGACATTTTTTTGATTCTATGTGAAACTTTCAAATACTTCTAACTCTGTAATTAATGGACTATTGGTTTTACTTTTCCCAAACTTTGTCTTTGTTTGCAAATTCTTCTAACTCTTTAATTAATGGTTGCACGTTTAATTAGGTTGAACAATCCAGTCTTCCATTGGGTAGGTTTATATTTTAAATTTTTCTTGGTTTGGTTAGGTTTCAAGTTTAATGTTGTCTCTAATTTATGGTGTTGTTTATCATGTGTTTTATCCGAGAATTGTAGGGTATTCACAACTTTTATGACCATAATTGGTGTTTATTTTATATATTTTTAATTTACAAATGTTTGCATTCACAATGTAAGTATCAAAGTTGTCAAGATCGGGATCCTACCTAGGATCGATTTTGGGTTTGCAAGATCGGGATCGGGATCCTAAGATCCCACAAAATAGAATATAATTTTAATTTATAATATTTAATCATGAAAACTATTTCAAACATTTAGTTTTTCATTCAAAAATTATAAAAACTTCAAAATATTAGTCATAAATTACAATAAAAAATGATAAATGGTAGATTGGTAAAGGATAAAAGGCATAAAGTGGTAAAAAAAAATTCATTTGCAAAAAAAAATAAAATAAAATAAATAAAAAATCAAGGGAAGGTAGGATCGGATCGGATCTCGATCTTACGATCCTACCTACGATCTTACCTGCGATCCTTCCCCAAATACGATCCTTTTACGATCCGGATCGTTTTTCATACCTAGGATCGTAGGATCGTACGATCCTACGATCAGGATTGCGATTTTGACAACTATGGTAAGTATATAGCTAATATGGGGTTGTACCCGACTTTGTGAGTTGTCATTTTTGTCAATATGTCGGCTAATTTGGTCATATAAAGAATATGAAATCAAAGAAGATGAGTGTTTGCTGAACAACTGATTTTGTTAAATGGATCTAATATTGGTTTGATTTGAATTTGGATTTCGGATCCTGATTTATCACAGGCAATTCATTATTGCGTCTCCATGATATCCATTTAAATCTTTCTTGGTGTCCTTTAGAACAAAGGGTATTTCTTTCCGTTTGTTATCTGCATAGGAAACGCAAGCTTTTGAGACCACTCTGGGTGAGACTGAAACTTGAAAGTATTCAACTTTGATTTTGATGTTAATTATAACTTGAAGCTTTCATTTTAATGTTGATTATAAAGTTTTTTTTTTAATCAACTTTGTTTAACCAAAGCAACTTTATAAGGTGATGTTATAAATTAATCAAAACCCTTATCCTTACTCCACCATTTCACTTTTTATCGCATGTGCTTTCTTTATTGGCATATTTAGTATGAAGTTTTCAACAACCTTGAAGATTTGTCATGTCCAACAAACGTAGAAGATGACAAATAAACTTTGAAGATTTACCTAATCCTATGCTTGACACTAAAGCATAAATGGGAATTAGCGGCGACAAAAGTCACCACTAAAGCCTAGAAGAGTTGCTGGTAAAGCTAATTGTTAGAAATTAGAATATAGAAAGACTTGAAATTCTGAGAATTGTGTTAAACACTTTCAGATTAAAACATTTGGGTGGTACTCCAAATATTCTTTAATCGGATAAGGTTCAGAGAGATAAGAACTTAGAATGTTTTGATGATAGTTTTGTATGTACCAAAAATAAGATTAAAACCGACTTTATGATCTTTGTCTGAAAACTGTCATAAAACTATAAAAATGGAAGTTTGGATAAGGATCAAACAATGATCAATTCTCTGAAAATTCAATTTTCTGATACCAACTCGACACCAACCAGGGGCTGCCACCCCTTGAACTCCACTCCCAGGGGCGCTGCCCCCGGACCCCCGTTCGTTTAGGGGCTTCACCCCTAAATGATAGTGTATTTTGAAACTTGATCAAACTTAAACAAGTGTGTAGTCTACACATTCCTTACTTGTTTAAGATTTATCAAGATCATTTTTGGTCAACAAAATAATCCCATTACACTTAAATAATATTGATGATAACAAATCACCAATACTAATTGCGACGACGAGTCGTTTGTAAAAAGTCGCTGCTAAAAATATTTTTGCCGCTAATGGTCTTTTCGTTGGGAGGGATGATGCGGATCGTGGTTTAGTAGCATTACCAACTACGGTAATATTGGCGACCTAGGTATTAGCAGCGATATTTTTCAAGAATCGCCGCTAATGCCTATGTCAACGGGATAACTGTCGTCGGTATTAACTGGATTTCTTGTAGCACATGAATGAGAGAAAAATGGTCAATATGTTTAATCTATGTTTCTAGTGGTGGTTTTTGGGAAAATTTTGGGCATTTTTTTAGAAATCTTCTTGTGTTTTAGTGATTACTCCATATTTGGAAAAATGTGACGTGGTGGATAAATCAATATGACTTTTTTGAAATTTTACTGCATTTCTTTGTATGTTTATTTGAGAATGAATCTCCTTGTTATTATATAATCTCTATTGCTGCATCAAAGTACATTGGTATTCTTAATTATGTGAATTTCTGGTAAGTGGCAGTTCAAAGCGTAATTATGTTTTGGGTTTTGTATACGGTAACACAGGAAATGTTATCAATCTATTAATGACGATTTCCTGAACTACCACCCAAGAAAACGTTGATAACAAAGTTTGGACAAGGTAAACACAACAAAGGATCCATAACAAAGTTCTGGTACTTGCTTATCTTGGGTGATAATTCGAAGTGTTTAGTTATTTTCAAACATATGCATAATTATATATTTTTTTATAATGAATATTGTTTTATATTTATATGTTGAAATGAGAAAGTGATGTGAATTAAATTTGCCAACGTCGAGGTGAAGAGCAAGTCATTCCCGCATTAAGAACTTAAAAAATGAAGAAAGCAATCACGAAGAGACCAAAGTGCCCATAAGGGATCATTATCTATTTCGAATGTTTTGTCAAATTTGGCATCTTTATAATTTACTACTTTTAAATTGTTTAATCATAGCTCCTAATCTTAAAAAAAAAACACGGGCGAAGCCCACGTTTTTTACTAGTTATTATATATATATATATATATATATATATATATATATATATATATATATATATATATATATATATATATATATATATATATATATATATATATATATATATATATATATATATATATATATATATATTAAAATTCTCCTACCTTAGCTACAATAATTTGCTAAGGATTTGACAAAAATAGTCATTCATTTATATATACATGTTCAAATGTGTCTTATTTATGCTAACAATTCTTTATCTTTTCTTTTAGAGGTCATATTTTGCCACTTTGTTTATTTTTGGTGGATATGTGTTCTTTCCACCGCGCCGAATCTAAACCAATACAGATTGGATTGCCTGGTCGGTGTGTACGCAAGGTGTGATCACCGTTTCTTTAAGGAAGTGATACGTTTTCTGGATGTAATACATTTTCTGTCCCCTTTCTTCTCATCTAGAAAACCCCACAAAGACATCTCTTGGTATCACTAGACCACCTCCTCCACACTTGTGCTTACCGTCTTCACCACCGTCGACGACATGTTCCTTCAAATTATTCTTTTATCAATTCCACTTTCTGGCTTTCGATCAAGCGAAGAGGTCAACACCTGTTACTCATCTTCACAGTCATCGCTTCCACCTCCTACATAACATCGATGTCTTGACACACTGGGGCACTAGATAGCACCCACACTTGCAATCGGTGTAGGTAATGAAGTTCAACCCTATTTTCGTTTCTTTCTATGGCCCTACCTCCGTATTTACTTTTAGCTTCATTTTATTTTTTAGATTATCACATGGATTTTCCCTCCATCTGTTACGCCATTGGTTCAATTTCATTTATCTACGGTTTGGACTCATAAATTGATGGTTGCTCTTCAGGTTTGGTATGTTGTTGAACCGATCAGAACTACTCAACCGACGATTTAATATAATAGTCATTGTCTTTGTACATCATGGAATACCCCCAATAAAGGCTTTCATTTGAAGTCCTGCATCGAAGATATAATATTTTCTACATCCACGTTGCTTCTCCCAGTTATATGGTCTTTGATTTCCTTTCTTTTTAAATCTTTGATCAAAGATTTCAGTTGTTCTTCAATTCAGATCATATAAATGTCCAGGTAACTGAAGTATTGGTTAATACTCAAGATTGTTTTTCCTAAATTTTAGAGTTCAATTTAGTTTGAAGGCTCTGTTCATGATCGCCCATGAATGATTATGAACAAGGTACAAAGTTTAAGTTTTTGAGGCAGTTGATTTTGGATTCCTGATATGGGCATATTTAGTTATAAAATTCATGCATTATCTTAATACTTTATGTTGTTTTTGTCTCATTTAATGAACAAAAGGTGCTTAATTAGTTTAGAATTTCATTTTTCAGCAATGATGACATGCGCGGGTGGAAAAGGAAGCGGAACTAGCTATTGGAAGCTTGGATCTTGGATTTTGAAGAAAGAAGGATGTTGCTGGACAGCTTGACCCCTCGTCAGTGTTTTGGCCATATCTCATGAACCGTAACTCCGATTGACGAGATTTAAAATGTTCTGAAAACTAGACACAATTTCGGATGACTTTCGTGTTTTGAGAAAATGCTGATTCGAAACGTACTCAGCGAGTAGGGTCGATTACTCGGCGAGTTGTATCGAACTTTCGCGATTCTGGATGCGCTGACTTGCCGTACACGGGTTTTAAGTGATGTACTCGACGAGTAGGTCACTGGACTCGCCGAGTAGCCCCTGTTTTGTGAAAATTTATATAAAGGGACTTTCAGATCGATACCCTAGCATATAGATGAACCCTTGGAGGCCAATTGTCGACTAAAGGTGTTGCTGGTGTGTGGGAAGCAAGGGAATCAACCGTACATTCAATTTTAAGGAGAATCAAGTCAAAATCAAGTTTACTCTTACCTAATCTCTTGTTTGAACTATGTTTTTACCAATTGATTTTGTTTTTGTGCTTGTTTCTGCTGTAATCATGAGCTAAAAACTCATAACTTCTGTTAGGGTAGACAATTTTGTGAACATGGATTGATTATTTGAGTAGGATTAATTTTGATTGGTAATTATGTTTTGTTAAGCTTGTTAAAGAACCTTATGTGTTGCCAATAACTATTCTTCTATTAATGAATTAGTAATTAAGTTGTATGAACATCTCTTAGTTATTAATTTCATATGATTTATTGTGACCACATAGTTGTATGTCTAGGAATAACGAACGTGAAACTAGAATTAACTAGAAGATAGGTAAGTTAATGTGTAAGCTTGTTGGATGAACATCGACAAGAGATTAATTGAAGGGCCAATTTAGTTAACCACTACAAGTCTTACTTAACCCGAATCAATAATCTAGGAAACCCGTTAATTTAGACAATTGGCCATTGCTTGAGTTAATTTGTTTTCTAAGAATTAGGAATAGCGAACATGAACCTAATCATCTTAATTGGTAGCCAATGAAGAATTAATCCGATACATTAAAATCATCCATGGGAACAAATGAATCGTACCTAAACAGAAGTCCTCTTTATTATTGAATTTAGTTGATTTTTATTTGCTTAGCTCTTAGTTTCTTAGTTTAAGTTTTAGTTAATTGTTTAAGTTTCCAGTCTTGCAAAACTAGAGAAAACCCCCTTTCTATTACTTGTTTTATTTAGATAATATTAGCATCTATTTTAATTGTTTACCGTTCCCTGTGTTCGATACCCTACTTACCTGAACTAAACTGCTAATCGATAGGTACACTGCCTTTCGTGTGTTTGTCTTTGTGTTTAAGTTAGTAGGATTAAAACTAGTTGGTTTTACACACATCAATTCCCTCAACCACGCTTTAATCAGATCAGATTAGATGAAGAAGACCAGGATTTATTGTTGTTTTTTATTAGAATTTTGTGAGATTGAAAAGGTGGGAAGGTTGTACTTCTGATCCTACTTAAAGTTTACAATGTCTATTCTATTTCTTTGTTATTTCATTTCATCCAACCTATCATGCCTTTATTTTTATTTTTAGTGATATTGTTTATCTGAAATGCTTTTACATACTCAATTAGTGAATTATGTTCAATATAAAGCGTTATTAGAAGGATAAACATTGCATATATGGAGTAACTACATAGGTGTTTTGATATGGAAATCACAAAATCCATGGACAGCTCTACGAGGTCAGTTGTATGATCATCTTCATGACCAAACAACTAGAGTTTAAGGTTGTCATGTTGCACAACAAATACATGTCTAATTAAACCTCACAACTTATTTCATAGATGTAAAAAGCTTAATTTCTCTCGGTTACATTCATTTCTAGACTTCAATGCTCTCATGTTACTAATTAGTAACTGGGTTTCACACCGGACCTGT
This sequence comes from Lactuca saligna, assembly GCF_052625555.1. Classification (NCBI taxonomy): domain Eukaryota; kingdom Viridiplantae; phylum Streptophyta; class Magnoliopsida; order Asterales; family Asteraceae; genus Lactuca; species Lactuca saligna. The sequence continues at coordinate 154,784,060 of NC_136422.1, forward strand.
GTATTTTGTTCCTTGGTTGGTTGTCAAATTTTGTTCTTTTTTCACTATTCTCTTTAGTTCTCTTAAATCCTATCCTTGCAAAAATCGAAATACATAACACTTTAGTCCCCGTTATGCAAGATTGTATAAATGTCATATTAAGCTTAGTATAATTGGAGGAACTTTTTACCTATGTTTGGGATCGATAGGACCTAAGAAGGAAAGAAAATATAATTGGAGGATTTTTTTGGACAAAACGAGTATTCCGATTCTATGGACTTTACAATGAAATCAAGCTTAAGAATTCGCAATTAATAAGAAACAAATGAGAACGAGGTAATTTGTCACTCCCCTTCATCAATTTCTCAGTTATGCTTGTAATTTTGCCAATAAGAATTCAGGTAAGTTTGTATGTGCTTCTTTCTTCTTTAAAAGCTCGGTTAATGATTAATTGATCATCAAATATCAAATATTCAATCATGATCTTGAGATACAAAGGTTTGTTTGAGAATGAATGTTTGAATTTTTTTTATCAATGATTATTGAATATCAACTATTAAATTATGATTTAATTTATCTTTCATATCATTCATTCCCATTCTTGGTTTGTTATTTAAAGACCAAAATAACCTCCTTATTTATATTGGAATAAATAAATATATAAAAAATCAATTATGTAAGTAATACCTTGAGTGGTGAACATACATAAGTGTAATCTACCAGTCCCAGGTGCCAACAGTATCATTATCCATTTTATAAAATATTTTTTGAAGCAGGTACTAATTGCTGGCAGCAAAATGCTCCAACCAAGGAGGAGGTCAGCAATCCTCTCCTCTGAGGCTACATGCATTAATCTTGAATAGTAATACAACCTTATTTTTTTCATGTTGTTTCTATCAATCTCTACCATAGGTATGATATTTGAACTTGATAAAGATTGTAATGGTAGCATATCAATAAGATCCCAGTTAGTTTTCCCCATTAAAATAGTAGTTAATGATTTTCTGATTTAATTTTATGTGGATATGATCCCATTTTAAAATCCATAGTCCTTGCAGTCCTTTCAAGGAATCGAGTATATAAAATTGGTGAAAGTCTAGGCAAGGCTAACTCAATCACAGAGCATCTGGAAACAGGTATGTGGCAATGTTTTGTTTTATGGTTTGAAGTCTAAAAGTAATTTCACTTAATTTTTTTAGATTTGTTTTTATGGAAGACAAAAAATAACTGCTATGTGATGCTTATATTTACAATGATAATTAATGCAGGAAACTTGAAGTTGTTAGAGTGCATCCTGCAATTATGTCCATATGTACTGCTGTTACAATTTCAATTGAAGTCAAATCAACAGATGTAGAGTTTTTTTTGTATGTTCATTAACCGACATCCAAAAATGTGAAGCTTAGATTTGAGCCTGAGGGTAAATGTTGCTTTTTTGGTGCTTGTGACCTTATGGCCCTAACCATTTGTTTTGACAAATTTTATGCAGACTTACAACAATGAAACAACGACACAGTCACCCTAAACAACAATATGCGAATTAGAGCAACACCAAAGGCATTTCGGTCAAAGTGTTCTTTTATTTACCAATGTAGAACACAAAATGTCATTCGTTTGGAATCAACCGAAGGCTTCCAACCCCCGCAAAGCGGGGGAACCTTCACTAGTTATTATTATTATTATAAAATTTTAAACAAAATGTTATTTACCGACCGATTTCCGATAAACCACAAAAGACCATTCTTTATCACAAATTCATCGGTAATGGCTAATGGATTATTAATGGATTTATATATCACCAACCTTCGCAATGTAACATCCCAATGTTGAGGTATTTTCAATTTTAACTATGTATGAATAATTATTGCATTTTAGTCTCTGAGTATATGGAAGAGTACAAAATGGCCCATAGTCACATTTTGGTAATTTTGAACTCCATGAAGTACGCTGAGCGTACGCTGTATATGCTAAGTGTGTTAGGGTGGATCCTAGTACGCTAGGCATACACCTTGTATGTGGGGTGTACGTCAAAGAAGTGCAAACCTTAATTTTTAGGGTTTGGTCCATATATAGACACCATTATAGCCTCATTTCTCATTACTTCATCAGCCTTACTCTGTGAAAAACGACCCCAAGAAAACCCTAAGTGAGTAGAGTGATTTTTGAGTCCATTAGAGTGTTTAGAGGTGTTCTTGAAGAAGAAGAAGAAGGTGGTGAGAAGAGCTTGGAGCTTGGGAAGCATCTTGGATCTGGGATTTCCTTCTTGTTAGCAACCTCCAGGAGGTATAAAGTTTACAACTTGATCACTACATCTTATAGATTTAGATATTTCTTCCTTTAAGATACTTTTTATCCCAAAAATGGCGATTCTTGAGCATGACATGTTCTTGACCCAATAAGTCGCACTTTCAGATCTTAGGAGGGGTCTTAAGTCATAAAAATGTGGTCTTGATGGTTAGTTTTGCTCTGTGCATGTTATTAAAGGTCTTAATCCATTAATATGTTGAGATTTTGTGTTTTAAGCACTTAATGGACATGCAATGTCATAAAATTAGAAACTTTATGACTATTGAGGATATTTGAGCCTTGGATCTGATTTTGGACATGAAGATTTGGAGTATTTAGCTCTTAATAGGGAAAGGGCTGAACTGGCATGTATGATGGGTGTACCAAGTGGTACACTGCGTGTAACACTCAAATTTTGGTATGGCCCCTTTATCCCCTTAGTTATTTTTTATTGCGAAAGAAGTCCCTTCCTACGTTGCGCATACGTTTATGTACACTTAGCGTACATGAGACATGCGAAGTTAGGATCCTTAGCTACGTACGCAGGGCATACACAACCTTTCACTAAAACCCTATTTTTTTGGAATGAGCCCTATTTAAAGCTCAATTATGACCTTGGACCCTCATTCTTACCAGCCTCCACTGCCTTTGAGCGTCCCTAAAACCCTCATTTCCATTGAGAGTGATCATTGAGCTTGAAAGTGACATTAGGTTTTTGGAGGTAATTTCCTATTTGAAAATGAAAGTGACATAATTTGTTTTCCGCACTTACTAATATTATTACTATGAGAACTGGCATGTTTATTATCTAATGGATTTTGGAAACAAATTATGGTTGTAATTTCCTATTTGAAAATGAAAATTTTTATTTGTTTTTTGGGCTGTTACAAGTTGATATCAGAGCCTTGGTTTGAGGGATTCGGGTGCACCCTTAGGTCTGTAAGAACTCAAACTAAGGAAATGACAACCTTTTCAAAAGAAAAAGAACTGAATTTTTCTGAAAAATATTTTCTTAAGTAAAAGGGAGAGTGTAATGCGTGAAATCGACCGAGCTTAAGTAAGTGTTTCCCAAAAGCTAACCATGCTTGTGTATTGAAACTAGTATGTTGATATGTAAAATGCATGCTAGAGTACGACTAAGGATACCTTTAGGGATTATGTGATAAATTTGTCTGATTTGTGGGATGCCTTATAGCCTAGGAAAATTTGATGCGATATATTTCTTAGAATCAATGTTGACTTTGTTATTTGCTAAGTGTATGCTTTCAAAGCTATATATGCGTGGATTGCATAGCCCTAGAATGATGGATTCAGCCTCATTCTCTGTTCCTTGTTTGGTTGTGGACTTAGGGTAGAAAATTAATTTGACAATCTATGTGATTCTATTTATGTATAACTTGCATACATAAGGTACCTTGCAGAGTTTATTAAGGTTTCTAGTTCTTCGAGGTTTGAGAAATACTTGAAGAGTCTAAGATGTGTGTGTAGTGTGTTATAAGAGTTATGTTTCTGAGTATAGTTGGGTGAATTATAGGTATCACGTATGACCTTGAGGAAGGTACTAGTAAGTGTGGAAGGTAGTATTGGGCCCGTACTACTGAAAGCACATGACTTGTATCTGAGACAAGAGCAGACATGGAAGCTCTAAGGAGTTTGGTGATGAGGAATCCCTTTAAATTTCTTATAAATTGTTTCTATGTTGTATTTTCAGTTGAGGATGGCCATGGCTACTCGAAGGGGTATAAGTTCGGGATCATGTTCTGGTTCAGGTTCAGGTACTGGTGGGGAACCGATTGATGAGACGTTGTGTAAGCTCATCGCAATCGAGGTTACTCGTGGCATCCTTGATGCTACCTCAGTTTTTTCTGTACCATCAAGGAGGGGATTATGGAGATCATAGAGGAGCGGCTCATATCATTTCGAGAAGAGATTGTCGCGGGTCAGATTGGGACTCAAACTCCCTCGTTCTAGGAGTTTAAGGTGTGCAGAGCGCCTGAGTTCTTTGAGGCTAAGGACCCCATCGCTAGCCGGCGTTGGATCGCTGAAATGAAGAATTCTTAGCGCACGAGCTTTTGTGTGACAACCCGAACCTTTTTCTGTTAACGTTAGCCCAATTCTGATAAATAAATTTTGAATTTTTATTTAGTTCCGTCAAATTCTTATGGTTTGGAAAATCATTTAATTTATATAATTAAATTTATATAAGAGTCAGAACTAAAATTCACGTGAAAACCAAAGTTTCTTCGAAAATCAATGAAAACCGGCCTGACTGGAGTTCACAACCATGCACCTGATCACGGCCGTAAGCCGTTCACGGCTGGTGGACCGCACCACTAACCATGAACCCAGCCTATATATATGTGCTCCTACCCCTCATTTACACTTTTATGGATGAAAACTAATCCATTTTCTCTTTAACCTCCCAACTGGACACTCAAGAACACCACCTTTTCTTCCAAAAATCATCAAGAATCACCTTTGGGTGTTGTTGTGGAGCCTCTAAAACACATTCTTTATCAAATCAAGCATTGTTGTTCTTGAGTTCACAACCTCAAGCCCTTCAAATCTTCAAATCTTCAAGTGCCAAAATTATTTCATGGCCGTGAACCCTTCTAACCTTCATATTTTCTTCAAGAACACCAATCACAGCCATAAACCATTCAAGGGGCTGTTCACAGCCGCAAACCTTTCCAAGTCGTGAACTTGACTGAAAACCCGCTTTTTCTGATTCAATCGAGTCTCGGTAACATTTCCAAACTAAAAGCAAGTGTTTTCCAACACTATAATTAATGGTTTCGCTAATATTACGCGTATATGTGTTTAATTATTATTAGGATTCCGTTAATTCCGCGTACAACAACTCGAAGGTCCTCATTCAGTTTCACAGTCCGACACCTTCACGCAACTAACAGTGAGTTCATACCCCTATGCTTTTACTATTTTTAACGTTTTCATGGGGGAATACAAGCCAAACACAAATGATTTTGTGAACTTATACAAAATAATTTAAACATGTTTAAAACTAATGCAATTGATACAACCAAATGATTTGCACATTTTATAAAATATTTAGATATTTTATCCCTTTTGTAACATGCTGAGCATAAGGGAGGTTTTCAACTTGCAATCATAATTGTATAGTTTTCAGATCAATACACGAACCAAGTACATAACATACATGCAACCTATTATAAGTATAGTTTGGGATTTCAATACACTGTTTTACAAATTTAATTAGAGCTTATACATTAATAGACATATAAACTATGACAGACTTAGTTTATGATATACATTAGTACTTTTGGATTTCAAGAGTAAAACATTAGATAATTATAATTATTGTTACACTACAAGTATACAAATGGATTCAAATACAAGAGAACAATATAGGACTACACGTAAACTAGCTAATACAGGGTTGTGAGACACTACTTTAGTTGTACCCTTCGGGGTAATGGCTAAATCCCATTATAGTATAACCAGAGTCTCCTAGAGGGAGAGTGTGAGATTTCTGAATAGATCTATTTGGGAGTGACTATCCGATACTTGAACTGCTAGCTACAGTTAGGCAGCCATGCCTGGGGTGACAAATGTCATAACGTCCGACGCCTGAAGAACATTGTAGGGGTCACTAGGTCATATCAAGCATGGTTATACGACTCATAATAGTATAAACTAACCTTTGTTTATGGGATTTCATTCTTCATTAGTTTTATTTTAATTAATAGAACAACTTTACATTGCACTGGAGGATTCTAGAGGATACAATTAATGATTTTATTTTAATTAATGAAACTACTATACATACTGGTGGTGACCAGGGTTTTCAAACAGAACATTCTATACATTACTGGTGATAGCCATGGTTTTTACACAAAGGGTTTTCATTCAAAAAACCGATATACAATACAGCTGGTGGTAACCAGGCATATGAATTAGTACATTATACACTACTACAAAACATAGTAACAAACATATATGTTAGAAAATATTGGATTTTTTTGGGAAGCATACAAACATTTTTACAGATTCAATGACAGGTTTTCACTACAAAAACATTTTTATGAACTCACCAGCTTAATGTTGAGACTCTTTCAAAATCATTTGTATTTTCAGGAAATTAGTGGACAGGTACTCTCGCAGGCTTTTGAGAAGTTGGAGCGTATAGAGTCACGTCTTTTATATTTTTTTATACTTTTGATGTATACAATCTATGTAACAAACAGACTTATATACCTATATTTCAATGTAATGGTTGTGTTTACTTTGATTACTATGATGCAGTTATTGTGATACTCTACATGACGTCGTCCACCCCCGAATGTTTTCTTCGTTTCAGTTTGGGGGTGTGACATTTTGCCCTGAGGCGGTAGAAGTGGGATTTGTATCATGCATGTTAAGGGAAAGAGTGCAGGGTTGATGTGAGGAGGTTACCTGTGAGGTAGGGATGGCGAGTGTGACAATGATGACATGGGATGAGTTTATGTAGACGTTTGATTGGGAGTTTGCACCAGCCATTGAGGTGTAGCAGTTGGTGAGGGAGTTCCAGGACCTACATCAGACTACAAAGAATGTGCTGGAAATCACGGCCAAATTCAGAGAGAGGGCATTGCTAGTTTTGCAGTACGCTGCGGATGAGGATATGAAAGAGACGAGATAACATGCTATGTTGAGGTATTATGAGCTTTTTAGGGTGCAGGACCCTGAATGATATGATTGAGAAGGCCTGTGAATGGGAGATCTCGTTGGAGCTCCGAATGAATCATAAACCAGAGCAGGTGTAGACAATAATGGTCCAGGCCAAGAAGCCTAATACCTCCAATAATTCTAGCAGAGGCCAGCAGGGCTGAGGCCGTTGTGCCAAGTGCGGCAAGCCGCATAGCCGGGCCTATCGAGTAGTAGGCTCGGTATGTTACAGTTGTGGTCAGTCAAGCCATATGAGCAGGGACTGCCCTAAGAAGGGCTTGATTTGTCTTCACTGCAACCAAACCAGCCATAAAAGGCCTATTGTCCGAGGTTCTCTGGTGGAGCAGTGGTGGTGCCTGTGCCAACCACCTTAAGGATTACTGATGTCCGCCAGGGATAGGCGGAAGCTCCTGCGGTGAATAGTAGAGCGTTTCAGTTGACTACCGATGAGGCCCGAGCAGCATCAGATGTAGTTACTGGTGTGTGACTTAAACTCTATCTTATATTTTTTTTCTTGTTATGATCTTGTATAGGGACTTTTTTGGTCAATGGGTTGTCAGCTCATGTTTTATTTTATGAAAGGGATACCCGATCCTTTTGTATATCTTGTGCTCAACAAGAAGTTTCGAGATGCTCCAGGGACTTTGGACTCCCCTCTGGAGGTGGAGAATGCAAATTATCGTACCGTGAGCACTAAAAGGGTATTTTGAGGATGTGTTCTGAACATGTTCGGTGAGAGGTTTCCTATCGATTTAGTACCGATTCCCTAGAGGGGATTGAAGGTGATTATCAGGATCAATTGGTTAGGGCCCAATGGGGTCGTGATTGATTGTGAGCAGTAGTTATTGAGAGTTTGAACCCCGAGTGGGGGAGAACTAGTCATTACTGGTGAGAGAGCTTCACATGGGCCAACTCTTTGTTCAGCTGCGAAGGTTAGGAGACTTTTTCAGTAGGGTTGTTCTGGGTTCCTTGCTTATGTTTCATATTCGCAGGTTGAGACCATGTTAGAGTTGTGCAGGGTACTCATTATATGGGATTTTCCCGAATTCTTTCCCGGGGAGTTACCGAGAGTGCCTCCTAAGAGGCAGGTTGAGTTTTAGATTGATTTGATGCCTGGTTCGGCTTCGATAGCCAAGGCGCCATATTGACTTGCACCACCTGAGATGCAGGAGTTATCTACGCAGTTGCAGGAGCTGCTAGACAAGGGTTTTGTCCGTCCAAGCAGTTCCCATGGGGAGAACTGATCCTATTGGTGAAAAAGAGGGATGAGTCACACAGAATGTGTATTGATTGTCGGGAATTAAACAAGCTAACAGTAAAGAACCGTTACCCACTTTCGAGGTTCGATGACTTATTTGATCAACTTCAGGGTGCATATGGATTCTCCAAGATTGATTTGTGGTCAGTATATCATCAGATGAGGATCAGGGATGAGGATGTGCAAAATAAGGCCTTTAGTACTAATTTTCGTCATTATGAGTTTGTGGTGATGCCTTTCGGGCTTACCAATGCTCCAACAACATTCATGGATCTCATGAACTGGGTTTGTAGGCCGATGTTTGATCGGGGTTTGATTGTTTTCATTGATGATATTTTGGTGTACCTCAAGACGAAGGAGCAACATAAGCAACATTTGTGAGAGGTGTTGGAGACCTTAAGGAGGGATGGGGTTATGCCAAATTCTCCAATGTTAGTTTTGGTTGCGTGAGGTGGAGTTTTTTGGGTACATCATCAACCCGGGTGGTATCTTGGTGGACCCGGCCAAGATTAAGGCTGTGATGCGTTAGGAAGTTTTGAAGAATGCATAATAGATTCAGAGTTTCTTGGGTCTTACATGGTATTATCGGAGATTTATTAAGGACTTCTCTAAGATTGATGTGCCATTGACCCGTCTAACCAAGAAGACTGTGAGTTTTTAGTGGGGTTCATATCATCAATTGCCCTTCGAGACTCTGAGGTAGAGATTGTGCGAGGCCTCAATTCTCATGTTACCTGAGGGATTGGATAATTTTGTGGTTTATTGCGATGCTTCTCATTCAGGATTGGGAGTTGTCCTTATGCAGAGAGAGTATGTGATTGCTTACGCCTTGTGGAAACTACATCCTCATAAGGTGAATTAACCCACACATGATTTGGAATTAAGGGAGGTGATGTTTGCTCTCAAAATCTGGAGGCACTACTTGTACGGGGTTTGATGCTCTATCTACACCAATCATAAGACTTTGAAGTATTTAATGGATCAACCGAAGTTGAATATGTGGCAGCAGAGGTGGTTAGATGTGGTAAAAGACTATGATTGTGATATTTTGTATCACCACGGGAAGGCCAAAGTGGTGAACGATGCTTTGATCCGTAAGGCGGTGTGCTCATTGATCCGATATATTTGTTTGAGGATGACATATACTTCACCCTTGATGAATTTGATCAAGGTGGATCAGGTTAAAGGATTGAAGTAGGAAATTTAAAAGACTGAGCAAATTAGAGGATATATTCCCTTGTTTGTTAGAGACAGTCGGGGGTTATTCACTCAGTGTGGTACGGGTATGGGTTCTGGCATCAGGTTGGGTGAGACGGGTGATTTTAGAGGAGGCGCATAAATCAAAGTTTTCTATCCATCCGGGGGTCATGAAGATGTACCGAGATTTGAGGTAGAGTTATTGGTGGCCCTATATGAAGTGGGAAGTTGCTTAGTTTGTTGAGTGGTCTTTGAATTGTAGGAAGGTAAAATCCGAACACCAGAGACCTCATGGCAAGGTGCAACCGTTACCCATCCCTATGTAGAAATGGAAAGAGATTAGTATGTTTTTTATCACTAAGTTGCCTAGGACTGCGCAGGGTGTCGATTCTATTTGGGTAATTGTGGACAGATTGACCAAGAGTGCACAATTTGTTCTGATTGTTGAAAGAATATCCATAGAAAAGCTAGTGGATATCTATGTTTGGGTGGTGGTATTCAGGCATGGGGTGTCGGTATCTGTGGTCTCGGACCGCGATTTCCTTTTAACCTCCAGATTTTAGAGGGAGTTCTATGAGGAATTGGGCATACAATTGCATTTTAGTACATCATACCACCCTTAGACCGATGGTCAGAGCGAGCTGATGATCCAGACGCTCGAGGATATGCTTAGGGCTTGCATGGTGGATTTTGGGGGGAGTTGGGTTACTTACCTTCCACTGGAAAAGTTCTCCTACAACAACATTTATCATGTTAGTATTGACCCACCACCTTTTACGATGTTGTATGGAAGGAGGTGTAGGACCTCAGTTTATTAGGGAGAGGTCGGGCATCGGGTCATGGGAAGCACCGAGGTGGTGCTTAAGGCCACTGAGTTAATTAAGCAAGTACACGACAAACTGCGGGCCGCGTAGAGTCACCAGAAGAGTAACATTGACCGACACCATTCAGATCTCGAGTTTCAGGTGGGAGACTTTGTGTTGCTGAAGGTGTCACCTTAGAATGGTGTCCTCCGATTTTGGAAGAGGGGCAAGCTGGGTCCCCGATTTATTGGTCCTTTTTGGATTTCTGCCTGTGTTGGCAGGGTTGCATACCAGATGGATCTTCCTGATGAGCTTAGTTAGATCTATAACACTTTCCATGTATCACAGTTGCGAAAATGTTTAGCCGATGACTCGGTAATGATCTTTTTTGATGAAATTCAGGTCGACGAGCGCCTGAATTATGTGGAAAATCCCATTGCGATTATTGACAAGGAGAATAAGACTCTTAGTAACAAGGTGGTGAACCTGGTGAAGATGCAATGGTAGTACTGAAGAGGCTATGAGTGGGCGTGGGAGCCAGATGACGAGATGAGAGAAAACTACCCAGATTTGTTCGCGATAGTTGACTTCGAGGACAAAGTCTAATTCAAGTGGGGGAGATTTGTAACACTCGGATTCTGGTATATCCCGTTTAGCACCTGATTTATTGTTTTATTGTGAAAGAAGTCCCTTCATATATTGGGAATACGTTTATGCACGCTTAGTGTACATGGGACATGCGGACTTAGGATCCTTAGCTAGTACACAGAGCATAGGCAGCGTACACGGGGCGTACGTAGCCTTTCACTAAAACCCTAATTTTCGGGCATGGGCCCTATTTTAGCATATTTATAACCTTGGACCCTCATTCTTATCAGCCACCATTTCCTTTAAACATCCCTACAACCCTAGTTTCCATCGAGACTGATCCTTGAGCTTGAAGGTAACATTAGTAGCCCTTTTTGGTGTGTTTGCAAGAAGAAGAAGTTGGTGAGCAAGCCTTGGATATGGTTGAGCTTCAAGATCCTGAATCTACATCATCTTGGGAAGCTTTTGGAGGTAAAAAGTTCACACCTTGTTGATCCTTTTGCTAGATTGAGTTAGGGTTTGGTTAGGAGTCCATTTTTGGTTCATGGATCCTCTTTTGTGAGTTTGGGCAACTCCAGAGGTTAGAAATGCTAGATCTTAGTCCTTTTAGCATGTTAGAAGCATAAAAATGTAGTCTTTTTGATGGATATGTAGCCATGCAAGAGTCTCGGACCTTTAAGTGAGCTTTCATAGACTAAAATTGATGTTGGGCTTCCATAAGTCTTGCCAAGGCATAAGGTTGCCAACTTTATGCCCTAAGGCCCTTTTTCCAACCAAGACTTGGTATTCGGATTCAATGTCTGCATGGGTTAAACGTCAAACGACTGTATTGGTTGAGCTGGGCAATACGCTAAGCGTACCAAGGTGTACGAAATGCATACTACATGGCAAGCTAGTACGTTGTGCGTTCAAGGATTATGCTCCGCATACGCTCCCAAAGTCTTGGGCATTGAGTCATTTGGGCCCTAGTTGGTTTTGGGCCTTGATTTTGTTTAGAGTAGGTGGGCCTTTGAGCTTGCTAATGGGCCTTAAGTGGCGCTGTTGGGCATGTTGGACCTTGGGGCCTATTATTGCTTTCAAGACTGGGGTTAGTTAGATCATTAAAGGAAATAGCTTTTGGGACCTTATTTTAGGAATTTAGACTTAGGGTTTTGGCCCATGATTTAGGATTGTTCCCTAATTCTAACTAGGGTAATTTATGTATTCAGTGTGAGATCTTTGGAGCCGTAGTCGAGCAGTTGGTATTTATCAGCAAATTGATGTGAGTCTTCTCACTATATCAATGGGTTGAAGGCACCAATGACGACACATTACTTGACTATGTGTTTGCTTGTCTGAAAGAGCTCGGGGGTAGCCTATGACACTTGTATGGAAGATCATTGTAGTAGCCCATGGCATGGAAGACCATGCGGGTAGCCCATGACACTTGGATATCGGACAATGGGGTTAGCCTATGACATTCCAAGGAAAAGACCATAGGGGTAGCCCATGGCAATTATATGTATGTTGTGTGGTATTTTACGATTGTATGTTATGTGGTATTTAGGAAACTCACTAAGCTTTTGCTTACAGTTTGTATTGTGGTTTCAGGTACTTCTGTCACTAAGAGGAAGGACCCGACTTGATGATGCATCATTCACTCTCCACTGTTTTCTGCACTTACTGATATTATTACTCTGAGAATTAGACATGTTTATTATTTAATGGATTTGGGAAACAAATTATAGATGTAATTTCCTATTTGAAAATGAATTTTTTTATTTGGTTTTTGGGTTGTTATACTGTGTGTACGTGGTCAACGCCCCGTAAGCTGGTCAACCATCGAGTACGTACCGTGTACAAAAGAGTACACCCAACATACTCGGCTGAGTCAACTCGGTCGGGTTGGCTCATCTGGGTTGACTCGGCTAGGTGATGACTTGACTTCTGACCGTTAACCAAGTTTAACCAATGGCATTTTGGGGAAATTTATTAAAGGTTAATGTTTTGACATTTAGGATTTGGGTGAACCGGTATTTGGAAGAAGAGTATTGATCTGCTGTTTGTTAGATTGTGAGGTGAATCTTCCTCATTGTCTTTGCGGGTCGAAGCCACCAAGGTCTGGCCATTTGATTAATATCCTGGTTTTTACCGTATGCTGTTACGGTGTAGTGATCTATTAAGATCTGTATCCTCGTATATAGGATTTTGATATATATATATATATATATATATATATATATATATATATATATATATATATATATATATAGAGAGAGAGAGAGAGAGAGAGAGAGATACGTTCAGGTGTTCAAAGTAATTATTGTGTTATTGTATGCATAAATGTGGGCTAATCAAAATTAAATAAAAAATTAAAAAATTAAATAAATAAATAAGGGTAATTTAGTAATTTGTTTCGTAACTTCCAAAATTAATCCATATAATCATGGTATTGAATTTTAACCTAATTTCTCCAGGTTTATAAAATCTTGAAGTCACTCCATCAACCAACACCCACCGAAGATCGCCACCACCATCGTTTGCTATTGCCACCACCACCATTGTTTGTTGTTGTCGGCGATCTCCAGCCGTCATTCACTGTTATGGCCGCCGGAAAAACATGTCCACCCTCAATCAGCATATGATTCACAGAATTCGTCCCAATCAGCAATGGAAAATGGATCATCAGGAGATTCTGGAACGAGTGCGAGAGGTCTGGGAAGATTGAAGGCATAAATGAAGAAGAAAGGCATCGATGAGTTCCCCTTCTGTGTACATTTATTGAGTTCCCTTCTGATTCACCTCAATTCTTCTTTTTCTCTAAAGGGTTTTTGAAGAGAATGTATGACCAGGGAATAGAAATGCAAATCAATACCCCAAGGTCATTGATGGATTCTTCTGTATTGGTTTTTCCTTTTCCTTGAACCAGATTTCTCAGCTTCATCATCTTGCTTTATCGAGCTTAAGCCTAATTCAAGAATATGTATCAGGAAACAAGAATTCAAGAAACACCCAAAACAAAGAAACCAACATCCCCCCTCTCTATTTCCCTTTTTTCTCTTTCTCGATTTCTTGTTAGTGTGCACAATATCCACCATTGATTCGTTGTTGAACGGAATGTATGACCAAGGAATAGCGAGTGTTGAGATATAAATCTCTTAGATCGATTAGATCCTTGAAACAAGTATATAAAGAATGTAAAGCATGGAAATAATACTCAAGAATGGATTTGAATGAGTTGAATGATTAGAACTTTCAATCCTCAGCAGAGCTCGACAAAGAACTTCCGCTGTAGAGGATTCTAGGGTTACAAAAAGATATCTTCTAAAATTACACGTAAAAACCCCGATCTGTCAGTAACTAAAAAGATGCATGCAAACATCTATTAATACACAAACCCTAGAAAATAAGATATGGATGGACAGGCCCATACCGCATAAAAGATGGGCTAGGAAGCGAGCCCAAGACGCAACACCAAGTACCCAACAATCTCCCCCTTTGCGTCAATTGGGGCGAGACCTCACTCCAGCTTGTTTGCCCCCGCAACACTGGCTTTCTTGATGGTCTTGAATAGGCAGGGGATGATGGCCAGAAGTGTTTTTCGGAAGTGAATGTACCAGTTTATCATATCATTGAAGTACTTTTTATCACTATCCGAGTTCTGCTTGCAACGATTGATTATACCCAGAACATGCTCCAGACAGGTAGTGGTGTAGAGATGTTTGTCAGCCAAAGCAAACAGACATTTCTGACCTTCTGCTCTGGTGAACATGACTGAGTTCTGTTTCGGATCAGTCTTTCCCATCTTCATTCGGTTTATATCGCTTGCAGAACCGACTGGAGTGATGATGGGCTTCTTCCTCAGAACATTAGCAACCTCTTGATCAAGCTTAGCCACCTCCAAAATATAGCAAACTAACATTCTCTTGAAATGGTCTATGATCGGACCATATTTAGCTTCATTGACAAGAAGAATGTTGGGCAAGACAATCCAATCGTGAGGGTTGAGGTTGGGAAGATCAGCTAGAGAGATGGAATGCTCAGATTCTTCAGATCCCCTCAAGACCTTGAATTTAACATTAACAAAATTACCTTCACAAACAGGCTTGAGTACTCGAACGTTGGTTATCTTCTGTGCGCTCCAAGTTTGGTACTGAGGTTGAGCAGTCCTCAGGTAATAGTCTATAAGCTCCCTATCCACCTTCGGGTGAGGATGGGGAACTTTAGCTATATGAGCAAACGCATGGAAGATGAAGGCCTTTCGGGTCAGGGGCATGTCGAACTGGGAATCGACCAAATTGACACGGTCTAGGGAGATGACCGGTTCTAGCCACAGAGTGCAAGGGGACTCAATGGCTTCTTTGATGAGCACTTCGAGGGTCCAAGGAGGAAACAAATTTTTCCTGCTTTCAAGGAGATCATGAGCCTCCTTTATCTTCCTCTCCTTGGCCTTGGCTTCCCTAACCATGCGAGCATTTTCATCCAGCTCTCTCTCTGGTCTGCTTCCTAACCAAGCTGACAATTGGTTCTTGATCATCACTTTCATCACTGTCGTCGGCAATTTGTTTGGCTTTGGTTAGAGCACTCAAACCTGATGATGGACCAGATGTTGGTTTGGGTGCTTTCGGAGGGACAAGTGATGAAAATGGAATAGATTGAGCTTTGGAACTTGGAGGGGGTTTCTGTTGAGCTGTGGACTTCTTTTCTCCCCCTTGTTTCGGATGGTCCTCCTGCTCAGGAATGCCTTCAATACGGCTAAGTAGGGCAAGAGCAGGAGCGAGCTTCTCTGCAAGACTACGCCTCACCGAATAGTTGAGAATCGGATCATGGGCTTCAATGATGTTAGACAGAGCTCCGTGGACATCTGAAACACAACTCTTGACCACAGCTTTCTCAGACCGAAGAGAATCGATCTCCTTCTCGGCTTGAGAGAGCTGATGAGTTGCCAAGGTAAGCTCGGAAGACTTTTGGGCAAGCTCTTCCTTTGTGGTAGATTCAGCGGCAAGAGTGGCTTGGAAGGAAAGAAGACGATCCGCAACCGAAGACTGAAATGATTGGTTATCTTCTTTGAGTTTTTGGCGAAAGCTGGCAAATTGATCTTTTTCAGTTTCGAAGGAATGGACCAGCTTCTCCACAACTGTGCGGATCTTCTTAGTGTTTGTCTCTGATGCCGCCTGTATAGACTCCAGCCAGATCTGGGCGTCTTGGAATAGTTTGTCGACTTTTTCGGTCGCTCCAGCACTAGCCTTCGTGGATTTATCAATGGCAGCAACAACTGAGCTGATAGAGGCTTCATGTGCTTTGGAGAGTGACTCCACCATACCTTGAATAGCAGCCTCTAAAAAGTGAGATGTTGAGGAAGAGGAAGAAGCCACAAGATTGTCAATCTTTTCGTGGAGTTCCTTGATGTGCTTTTTAGTGACCGGAGCATCATCATCATCATCACTCTGAAGTTGATAGGGGTTGTAGTAGATGGAGTCAAAAACGGTATCCTCCCCTCCCAAAAAGGTTTCGGTTTCAGCAGATGGAGTGGGAGATAAGGGTGCGGTTGGTGGTTCGGTAGTGATAGTGGGTTCGGTTGCTGAAGTAGGTTCCGGTTGTGAAGTAGAAACCCCCGTATCAGATACGTTGGTTAGAACCTCACGGGTGGTAGTTGTGGTGGCTTCTGTAAAAAGTGGTGGGGGAAGGGTGGTTGTTGTGGTTTGAAGAGAAGTAGGTTCCAGTTGTGAAGTAGAAACCCCCGTATCATTAATGGACTGAACCATTTCAGCAGAAAGTTCCCTTGGGCCCGAAGGACGAAAGTCCTTGTAGGCTTTCATTATGATGCTCTCCTTGGACACCCCAGCGGACATAGAGTCCGGAATGGATCCGTCGAAAGAAAATTTTGTCAGATCGGTGACAATTATTTTGGTGGTGTGGAAGACGCTGATGGTGGAGAGAAGGGAACCTGCAACAGTAGGAACATGAAGTTTATCCATGGCCCACTTGGTGATGAGCGTCCAGAACCTGGCGTACGATACCTCAGTGTGGCGAGAGGAGGAGGCTAGGTTCTGAATGAGTTGCTGCCATAGAACCGAGCCGTAGTCGAGGTTAAGGCCGTGATATAGACCATAGAGAATGGTCATAAACAATTTGCTGGCCCCATCAGAACCAGAACTACGCTCTGAGAGCCTTTTGAATAGAATGGTGAAGAAACCATTCCATGGAGGAGGGAGACACGATTTCTTGAATCTTGTGACCATGGTGAGAGTCTCTGTGTAACCCATATTGTAGAACATCGAAAATAATTTCCCGACGGTAATGGTGTCGGGATTAACCCTAGATTCATCGGATTCGAAACCTAGGAGCCAACAGAATCGTTGCTTGGAGATGGAGGTCTTGTGAGAGAGAAGATCAAAGTAGATGCGATTCACTGATCTATCATAATGGGTTGTGGAGAAGACCTGGGAAAGGCATTCCATCGGCACAACCTCGACCTTGGAAAGAGCGAGCATCATCGGAGAGTATTTGAGGCACTCCACCATGGGATACATATAATTCTCATAAGCTTTAGGGTTGAGATCAATCACCAGGATTTGGTGAGCACGGATTGGAAGAATATTTGTGCGGGAGGAGGTTTCCTGAACTGATGAAGAATCCGCCATTGTTGAAGGTAGAAGATGATGAACAGTAGATGATAAATCGCCTGATTTTGTTCGTTTGAGTTTTGATTGTGGTAAATTTGGAATGAAGTAGATGTGTTCCCTTTATACCGTGGGTAGAGGAGAGAGAAAGATCATCCCCAAATCTTCTTGATACAAGAAAACGGTTTCGGATTTGACTGAAGCACGACGTTGGCACCCTCGCTGATTACGCATGAGAGAGAAGAACTGTTCCATGTTGCATGCGTGCCCGTCACCTCACTATTGAGCCCGTTACTCTGTTGGCTGAGTCAGCATCTTATCTGTTTAATACCTGTCATCCAAACATAAGATTATAAGGTAACCGAACGAGAATGTTGGAAAATCAAAGATTTTCGTGCATAGAGTGTGAAAGATAAGGAAATAAAGCGAGATATATATGGGAAGTAGTGATGTCAAAATAGACACAAAACAGTTGATCCTGGGCACGAATCACTTCCTTCAAGGTCAAGAGAGACCTTAAAGTGTTTGTATGGATTCCCGTTGAATTATGATCAATCACTTTCTAAGAAGTGTTGAAAGGCATCTTTTTGTTAGGCATAAAAGGGTGGCTTTCGCTTCAGTTTAGAATCCCGGACCTTGACATAAGACCGAGACTAAATGAAGTACTTGTGAGACCGATGTGGTCTGTTGAACAAGTAGGCTGGATAATAGATATAATGACTTGGAGAAGATATATGATGGTGAAATCTCAAAAAAAAATTAAACTGGATTCTAAGGGAAGAAATGTTATGGTAAATAACAAATTCATAAGAATCACACAACCAAAGAGAGATTTCATGTTGACCGTCAATTCATTGATAGATATTGAATTTTGGGTTTCACTAAGCACGTAGTGTCACGTGGCTTAGATCATAAACACAGATATTTTGTAACCATAAACCTCAGTGGTTAATTCTGAGAGTCTCAAGGGTTACGATATGGGACCGAAATATGATGACGAAGAGTAAGGTGGTGAAGGAAAGCGATAGTACCTCTGCTGAAAATAGTGACCAAGCAGTAAACTCTCAACCCATATGAGAAAAGAGTAAGGTAGCTCAGGATTAGAATAAATGGAGCAGCCTTATTGGGAAGACAGGGTTTGTATATACCTAGTCATTAAGGCTTTTATTCAAAATCAGTTGAGGCTTTGGACAACATGCAGTAGCATGCTTCTAGGGACGCTTAACTAGTTAATATAAAGTATGAGAACCAAACCTATTCCAAGTATATTTAAATAAGAATGAGAGAAAATTATTTTTGGAGATTTTAAGATTGTGAAAAGAGAAAAACCAAACAAAATAAGTAATAAAAAAAATTGAAATGAACCC
This sequence comes from Lactuca saligna, assembly GCF_052625555.1. Lineage (NCBI taxonomy): Eukaryota > Viridiplantae > Streptophyta > Magnoliopsida > Asterales > Asteraceae > Lactuca > Lactuca saligna. The sequence goes on from NC_136422.1 coordinate 154,802,826, forward strand.
GAAATGGACCAAACGCTCGGTTCATTTCGGTTCCTAAAAAAAATATTTTTGGATTTTTGGAAAAAAACTTTACAAAAGGGAAGAACCAAAACAGAATAAGTAATAATAAGAAATAATGAAAAAAAAATTGAACCGAACCCGAAATGGACCGAACGCTCGGTTCATTTCGGTTCCTAAAAAAAATATTTTTGGATTTTTGGAAAACAGCTATACAAATGTGTACAACCATAGACAACACCTTTTTGAGATGGAGAAATAATATGTGCTATGGGACCAAACCCAAAATAGACCGAATGTTCGGTTCATTTCGGTTCCCATGTGAACCGAACCCGAAATAGACCGAACGTTCGGTTCATTTCGGTTCATTTCGCTCCTTACTTTTAACTTTGGGATGAAGTCTTTGGTACCGATTTGGATTCCATCATTCCTAGACCATGAAGGATTTTATTGAAACTGGCTTCAGGTAGGGCTTTGGTGAAGATATCTACCAGTTGATCGGTGGTTCGAACAAAGTGAATTTCGACATTTCCATCCTCCACATGATCCTTAATGAAGTGATACCTCAGTGCTATATGCTTGGTCTTAGAGTGTTGCACTGGGTTATGACAGATCCTAATTGCACTTTCTGAATCGCAATATAGTGGGATCTTTTTCATGTTAAGACCATAATCCCTGAGATGGCTTTGGATCCATATGACTTGAGATGTGCAGGCGGCGGCTGCGATGTACTCTGCTTCGGCTATAGAAAGGGAAACGCAGGTTTGCTTCTTTGACTGCCAGCTGACCAATTTCCCATCAAGGAATTGGCAACCCCTTGTGGTGCTTTTCCTTTCTAAACCACATCCTCCAAGGTCTGCATCAGAGAAGGCTTGAACGAAGAAGCCTGAGTTGGATGGATACCATAGACCGAGAGAGGTAGTTCGCTTCAGATACTTGAGTATGTTCTTCACTGCAAGCATATGAGTTTCTCGTGGGTTCGCCTGAAACCTAGCACAATAACATACGGAAAACATGATGTCAAGCCTGCTGGTAGTAAGATACATTAAGGACCCAATCATCTGGCGGTATAGCATAATGTCAACTGCTGGTTTCTCCAGTGAAGGGGTGAGTTTGGTGCCGAATGCCATTGGAACCTTGACCTTTGAATCTCCCATCATACCAAATTTGGCAAGAAGAGTTTTGGTGTATGCTTTCTGGTTGATAAAGATGCCTTCGGGTCCCTCTCTAATATTTAATCCAAGAAAGAAGTTAATCGGACCCATGTAGCTCATTTTAAATTTAGTCTCCATCAGTTTTCTGAATTCAGCTGTTAAGATGGGATTCGTGGAGCCAAAGATGATATCATCGACGTAAATTTGTACAATCATAAGGTGGTTACCTTCCTTTTTACGAAAGAAGGTTGGGTCAACCGAACCTTGTTTGAATTTAGACATCTTTAAAAACTTTGTTAGCGTTTCATACCAGGCCCTAGGAGCTTGTTTCAGACCATAAACCGCCTTGTCCAGAATATAGCAGTGATTTGGGAACTTCTCATTGACAAAGCCAGGAGGTTGCTCCACGTAGACTGTTTCTTCGAGTTCTCCATTCAGAAAAGCGCATTTAACATCCATTTGGTAGACCTCGAAGTTTTTGTGTGCTGCATAGGCAAGAAAAATGCGAACAGATTCCAGCCTTGCAACTGGAGCGAAAGTCTCTTCATAGTCAATTCCTTCCTCCTGACAGTATCCTTTCACTACCAGACGTGCTTTGTTTCGAATCACATTCCCTTCCTTGTCCATTTTGTTCCTGAATACCCATTTGAGACCAACAACTGATGCATTTTGAGGAGTTGGAATGAGGCACCATACTTTGTTCCTTTCGAATTCATTCAGTTCGTCTTGCATAGCTTGGACCCAATCGGAGTGATCAAGAGCAGTATTAACTGTCTTGGGTTCAACTTTTGAAACGAAGGAATTAAACATACATAATTCTACTTTGGAAAACAGGGAAGTTTGTTTTGCCTTAAGTTGTGATCGGGTCAGAACTTTTTCAGAAACATCACCTACAACTTGAGAGATAGGATGATTTCTGGTCCATTTGATGAGAGGAGGGTAATTTGGATCATAGGAAGGATCAAATTCAGTGTTTACCATCTCTTCTGGTTCGGATTGACTTTCATCGTCATAAAGCATATTGGCATTCTCCCCCTCGAATGATGAGCTTTCTGGAACAGTCGGACTTTTGGGTACAGTGAAGAGTTTGGGTGCTCCGGTGCCTTCAGATGCTGTGGAGTGTTCAGGTGCTACAGTACCTTTGGGTGCTCCGGTACCTTCTGGTGCTGCGGAACGTTCGGGTGCTACAGTACCTTCGGGTGTTGTGGAGCGTTCGGGTGCTACAGTACCTTCGGGTGCTACAGTACCTTCGGGTGCTGCAGTATCGGTGTGCTACCCCTCGACTGAAGCGCTGGAACTGGACACTCCTTCATTCATTCGCCTTGTAGCATCTTCTACTAGTTGCTTCAGATGATCCACTTTGTTTTCTGCTGCGTTAGCTTCCGAGTTAATGGCCTTCTCTGGTTCATTAAATAACTCGACAAACTTCTCAAAGAGATTTGCAATTGATACTTTGACTTGACCTGTTTGAGAAAAGATTTCACCGGTTGTGTCTACGTTTGCTGTTGACTTTTTGACATAGCTATCATCAAAGGTCACGTAATACGTCTCTTCTATTTTCCTTGAACGTTTATTTAATACCCTGTACGCTTTAGAAGTGAGAGAATAGCCCAGAAAAATCCCTTCATCGGCTTTGACATCAAATTTGTTGCGATGCTCTTTAGAATTGAAGATGAAGCACCGGGAGCCGAACACATGGAAGAATTTAACATTCGGCTTCCTGTTGTTGATGATCTCATAAGGAGTGAGCATGAATCGCTTATGTAACACCCCAAAGTTTGGAAAGCCAAGAAAAGAAAGAAAACCTCAAGTTTAGGGGAGACTCGGCGAGTCCATGGAGGGACTCGGCGAGTCCGAGTGGGATCCGGGTTGTGGTGAAAGCGACCGACTCGGCGAGTCGGCCAAGGAGACTCGACGAGTTGGGTCTGAATGAGGAAAACCCTAAATCCGGGAACTTGGAGCCTATTTAAGCGTCTCATTCTCCTTCATAGGGTTCCTTTACCGCCTCTCTACCCCAGAACACCAAACCCTAGCTGCCATATTCGTTTTTGAGCTAGATCTTGCCTTGTAGAGTGCACTAAAGCTTGGAGAAGGAAGAAAAGCCTTGGAGGTGCAAGAAGGGACTGTAGATATGAGATTGAGATGACATTTCAGACCAGTTGGAGGTAATAAGCTGTTGCTTGGACTCCCTTTGCACCTAGATCTATTCTTATATGTGAGTTTTAGTCATTTTTAGTATGATATGTAACCAATCCGAGTTGGAGGTTCAGATCTGAGGTTGCTACCTCAGATCCATGTTTGTTTTGGGTCTTGAATCCTCTAAAGTATCAGCCCTTGGTATGTTGAAGAAGTATGTTTGCCATAAACCCGAATTTAGGGTGTTTTGAGCCTAGATCTCTTAATCTACACGTAAAGTTTGCCACTTTACGTGGGGAATAGTCCCTAGAAGTATGGATCTATGAGTTGGAAACTCTGTTTGGCTCGAAAAGCCACTGCATGGATTGAGGACTGGATAGACTCGGCGAGTCCTTCGAGTGGACTCGGCGAGTAGCTTGAAGATGAGGAGGAACTCGACGAGTAGGATGAACAACTCATCGAGTCGGATGAAGTTAGGCATGGACTCGGCGAGTTGGATGAACAACCCGACGAGTTGGTTGAAGATTGTCTAGCACTCGGCGAGTCTATTCTTGGACTTGGCGAGTCAGATCGCGAAACCCTAAACCCTTCGAGTTGAGACTCGAATCAGTGAGTCGGGTGGTGACTCAGCGAGTCGGACAGGACAGGACTTGGAACTAGTTGGACTCGGCGAGTCATAGACTGACTCGGCGAGTCATAGACTGACTCGGCGAGTCGAGTCGCGAATAAGAAAGACCCTGAGCGTAGGAACTCGGCGAGTCAGTAGGTAAACTCGGCGAGTAGGGTTGACCTGGAAGGTTGACATTAACTAGGATTTTGACCTTGACCAGTGTTGACCTAGTGACCTTTGGAGGTCAGTTGGACTAAGTGTTTTATTGGCTTTTGAAGCTCGAAGAGTTAGTGGAGCAGCAGTTCGGAGTCAGAGGTCAAGTAGCAGTCAAGAGGATTAGCAGCATCAGTTTAGCAGTCTTAGGTGAGTTTCCTTCCAGTAGGGACGGGTCTAAGGCCACAATGCCGGCCCGTTCAGTTAGCAGTAGTTTCCGGACTTCGGTCCGATGCAGTAGTTCGTATGTTTGATGCCTTCGTGGCTCAGACAGGATTTATGTGTTGTGTGTTATGTGTTATGTGTTATGTGTTCCGGGCTACGACCCGATGTAGTATGCAATATATATGTTCATGCTAGTTGATATGTTATGCTATGCTATGATTCAGTTAGTTCCGGACTTCGGTCCGATGCAGGGGGCAAGGCCCTAGTTAGTCCGGACTTCGGTCCGATGCAGGGGACAAGGTCCCAGTCAGTTTCCGGACTTCGGTCCGATGCAGGGGGCAAGGCCCTAGTTAGCCCGGACTTCGGTCCGATGCATGGGACAAGGTCCCAGTCAATTTCGGACTTCGGTCCGATGCAGGGGGCAAGGCCCTAGTTAGTCCGGACATCGGTCCGATGCAGGGGACAAGGTCCCAGTCAGTTTCCGGACTTCGGTCTGATGTAGGGGGCAAGGCCCCAGTTAGTCCGGACATTGGTCCGATGCAGTGGGCAAGGCCCAGTATGTGCTTTATATGTTGTTGTATGGTATGTGTTAGATTGGGGGAGCTCACTAAGCTTCGTGCTTACGGTTTTCAGTTTTGGTTTCAGGTACTCAGTTTTCAAAAGAGGAGCTCGGGGAGATTGCAGTGCACACACCATAGTCAGTTAGCCTGGGAATGTTTGACTCTGATAATGATATTATGTTTTGAATTAATACTCGAGAATTTATGTTATGACTTATGATACAGTTTTTATAAATATGATTCTAGTAATGCTTTTAAAGAAATTTTTTTGGTCGTGATTTTTGGGTCGTTTCAGCTTATTAAGATATGACCTGTTCTGTGTAAAACAAGCTGCAGATATAGCATCAGCCCAAAAATATAAAGGTAAAGAAGCAAAACTTAGCATGGTTCGAGCTGCTTCACACAAGGATCGGTTTCGCCTCTCGACTATTCCGTTTTGTTGAGGTGTGTAGGGAGCTGAGAAGTTGTGACTAGTTCCTCTTTCTGCCAGAAATTCTTCGAATTCTTTATTTTTGAACTCCAGACCATTGTCGCTCCTGATGTTCCGAACGACTTTCTTCAGCTGTACTTCCACCTGCTTGATGAACATCTTTATCTTGTGAGTCGCTTCAGATTTAAGCTTCAAAAAGAACACCCATGTAAAACGCGAAAAGTCATCAACAATAACAAGAATGTACTTGCTACCACCAATACTTTCGATTGATGATGGACCACACAAGTCAATGTGAAGTAACTCTAGTGGTTCAGCAACTTTTGTGTTTATGATTGATGGATGACTTTGACGACTCTGCTTCCCCATTTCACATGCCGCACACAAATGTTCTCTATCGTACTTGAGCAATGGAAGATCACGAACATGACCTCCAGTGATAAGTTTGTTGATATCCTTAAAGTTGAGAAGAGAAAGCCTTCGGTGCCACAACCAGCTTTCGTCAGATTGTGCTTTTGATAACAAGCAGATTGCTGGATTCCCTTTGATTGGTTTGAGATTTAGGGGAAACATTTCACCTTTGCGCTCTGATTTGAGAATAACTTTGTTCGTTTGCTTCTCAATAATTTTCGATCCCTCATCATTGAACGAGACATTGAGACCAGTACCTCCAACAAGCTGAGATACACTGATGAGATTATGTTGTAGTCCTTCTACATATGCAACCTTCCTGATCGTGAAATCGCCGTTTGTAATCATTCCATAGCCTTTTATGGTTCCAAAGGAGTTATTCCCGAACTTGATATTTCCACCGTTTGAAAGAGACCTGAATTCCCTTAGCTCTTCCTTCCTCCCTATCATGTGACGTGAGCAGCCACTGTCGATATACCATTCTTCGTCGAACTGCTCGTCACTGATAACCTGCACAAATTAAACATAATTAGGAACCCAAAGTTTCTTGGGTCCATGTGCGTCTTTCACAGGAACAGGCGTAGCAAGAGAGATGTCAACAAAATATGTTCTTTTTAGTAACGTTGTTTCATCTTTCCTTTTGATGGTGAAAACTTTAATTTTAGTGGGATTTGATGCTTTTGGTTTGGTCTCGGATTTAACTGACGAAACCTTTGATTTCCCTTTCAGGTCAGTTGAAGATTTAGGTTTTTGAGTTCGAGCAGAATTGGATTTAGAATGGGGTTGAGAAGAAGAATGATTGGAAGAATTAGAAGAGTTAGAATGAGAGAATTTAGACTAAGATGATTTCTTGACTTGATATTCTAGGTGACTCTTTCGGTTTTGATTATTAGTGGGACCGAACCTAGAATTTTGGTCTCTTTTGCTATCTGAACCAAAACTCTGCTTTCGGTTGATACTGTTCTCTGAACCGAACTTCTGCTTTCGGTTGATATTTCTCTCGTGAGATCCAACAGTATTTTGCTCTGACTTTAAATTTCTGTCACGATATGGGAAATAAGCATTGTGAGACTGCCAAGACTGTTTTCTTTCAGAAAGATTCTTCTTGTATCTCTGATTCCTTTGTTGTTTTTGATTTCTCATCTGTTTCGGCTGATGATGGATGTTTGCCTTTTTTTTAATTTGAGTCAACATGTCCACTTTGAACCGATGATGATTCACTCGAATTTGCTTTTTCTTTAGGAACATCTTTTGTACCACTAGTACTTGGTACATCAAAGTTATCAGGCTTGTTCAGTGGCTCAGGAATATATCTTCCTTTTTTCTTCCAGGATGTTTGCTCTGATAGACCAATAGTTTCATCAACATTGTCGATAGGGGCAGACCAGAAGAATTCATCACAACCATCAGCATTGTCTTCGTTTACAATGGCTGTGAGTTCAGCTGTCTGATGTTCGGTTACACCTGTGACCTTATACACCTGATTTGGTGTTGTCCTTACCTTTTGGTAAACAACAACCTTTTCTTCAAGTTTCGGGGACTTTTGTTGGGACAAGCGAGCAAACTCCACAGAATTTTCTGAGATGAGATTTTTGTGGATTTCGGGTTCGCTCTTGACAAACTCAGAACAGTCAACTTCATCTTCTACAGAAATTTCACTCATGTCATTATCCTCATTAAGCTCAGATGCATTTTCAACATCAATTTTATTTTCTGAGCTCAAATTGGCATTCAATGAGTCAAATTTTTGTATGGTTTCGGTCCGTAGATTCAGTTTGTCATTTTCATCCAAAAGGTTTTTCAGCATGTCCTTATGGTCCTTGGACTTAATGAAAGATTCAATTTTGTCTAGACCATACATATACGTTGGATTAACATCATTAGACGAAACCACACTTTCACAATTGTATGCTTCAGCGTCGATTTCATCCTCCTTAAACTCAAGGAAGGGCAAAATCATACGATGAATTGTCTGCCCTATTTCACAGTTCAAATGAAGTTGAGTAATATAATTGTAAAGACACTTAGCAATCAAACAAAAAACATTTCGCTGTTTCAAAAGTTTTAAATTGTCACTTTGCAAATAAATGTTTTCGTCCTTGGTTTTGATTAATTCCGACTCCTTCAGTTCGATCCACATCCTCCGTTCCTCACTCTTCGAAGACACCCTGCTTATTTGGTTAGTTAGGTTAGAATTGGTGACTCGAGTTTGAGTTAAACTGCTGTCTAGATGAGAAATTCTTGAATTAACATTTTTTAATTCTTTTTCATATGAGCATTGTGGGACTTTGAATGAAACAAAAACGGATTGTACCTTCTTGATCAGTTCATCAAGCTCGTTGAATTGCACGCTGAGCGGTTTTGCTGTAAAGCACATGTCCTTTTACTCCTTCGTGTCTTTATTCCCACCATCTGTGTTGTATCCCCTCATATGAGATACATCAGATACCATCAAGCATTTTCCACTGCTATTCTTCTCTTTCGCCACATAAGCCTTTCCATGAGAAGGTCTCCTTACTTCATCATCCTCGGAGTCGGTTGACCAGACCTCCGCACCTCCGAATTCATCATTTGCTATCGAACCCTGCACAATTAAAGCATTCATAGACGGGTTAGCAGTAGATTTCTTCTTCCTGATCTCATCCAGCTTTTTCAGCAACAAAGCTTCTTCATCTTTTTCCTCATCCTTTTCTGCCATTTTCTTGAGGACACAATCTTTAGCATAGTGATTCTTTCCTCCACAGTAATAGCAGCTTACCCCCGAATCTCCTTCAGCTTTCTGTTCCTTCTTTGATTCTTCTACTTTCGGTTCATCTTTGACCTTTTCAAAGCTATGACTTCCCTGCCAATTTCGGTTCTTATTGGTGGGAAATCTTTTCTTGATGAATCTCTTGGGGTTTGATACCATCATAGCATAGTCTTCAGAAGTAAGATCATAGTCTTCTATGTTGAGATCTTCATCTTCAATCACCGCTTTACTTTTGGATAGTAGAGCCAATGAACCCAGGCTTGAAACTACATTTTTCTCCTGTAATACGATCTTTTCTTGAGATTTCAGAATGCCCACCAGTTTCGCCAGAGAATAAGATTTGAATTGCTCATGCGCTTTAACTGTGGACACGACAGCTCTCCACTCAGATCTGAGGCCGTTCAAAAACGTGACCTTCTGCTCAATTAACTTCCTTTCAATATCATGTTTAATAATCTTGCTAAGAAGATGATTGAAGCGATCGAACGTTTGAGTCACGGTTTCTTCGGCTCCTTGCTTGAATTCACCAAACTCGGATAAGAGTAAGGTTTGAATGGAGTGTTCAAGATCTTCTTCCGTAGAATACAATTCTCGAAGCCTGTCCCATATTTCTTTGGCAGTAGTACACGAACTTACCAGCCTGAAAGTGTCAGATTGAAGAGCAAATCTGATTAATCTCAATGCTTTAATGTTGCACTGAAATTTATCTTTTTCGTCTTGGGCAACATCTTTAACGTCTTTCAAAAGATCATTATACTCCTTTTGAGTTTTAATAATCCTTGAAGTTGCAGAATGAGCGAAGGGTCCCGATACGATTGCTTCCCAGATGAGGTATCCATTGTCCTCAGATCCGATAACATAATCTTCAAAGTGATGCGCCCAAACTTCATAATCTTGGGTGTAAAGGATGGGAATCTTCGTTGTTGATCCAATGCTGTTCGAAATATTAATGGGATTAGACGGCGACTCGTCCATGCTTGATCGAGTAACTTGTTTGAAAGATCGGACTTGTAATATATAATATTAGGGCAAAACGAACAAGTAATGAGATACGTCAATTATGGGGTGACGACTCAATAAATATTAGTTAATGCGAAAAAAAACCTAATAGCTTCTTTCACAGAAGAGATGTGTAGGAATTACACAGCCTCCCGCTCTGATACTAATTGTTGAGATATAAATCTCTTAGATCGATTAGATCCTTGAAACAAGTATATAAAGAATGTAAAGCATGGAAACAATACTCAAGAATGGATTTGAATGAGTTTCCTTCTGATTCACCTCAATTCTTCTTTTTCTCTATAGGGTTTTTGAAGAGAATGTATGACCAGGGAATAGTAATGCAAATCAATACCCCAAGGTCATTGACGGATTCTTCTGTATTGGTTTTTCCTTTTCCTTGAACCAGATTTCTCAGCTTCATCATCTTGCTTTATCGAGCTTAAGCCTAATTCAAGAATATGTATCAGGAAACAAGAATTCAAGAAACACCCAAAACAAAGAAACCAACATCCCCCCTCTCTATTTCCCTTTTTTCTCTTTGTCGATTTCTTGTTAGTGTGCACAATATCCACCATTGATTCGTTGTTGAACGGAATGTATGACCAAGGAATAGCGAGTGTTGAGATATAAATCTCTTAGATCGATTAGATCCTTGAAACAAGTATATAAAGAATGTAAAGCATGGAAACAATAATCAAGAATGGATTTGAATGAGTTGAATGATTAGAACTTTCAATCCTCAGCAGAGCTCGATGAAGAACTTCCGCTGTAGAGGATTCTAGGGTTACAAAAAGATATCTTCTAAAATTACACGTAAAAACCCCGATCTGTCAGTAACTAAAAAGATGCATGAAAACATCTATTAATACACAAACCCTAGAAAATAAGATACGGATGGACAGGCCCATACCGCATAAAAGATGGGCTAGGAAGAGAGCCCAAGATGCAACACCAAGTACCCAACAATCTCCCCCTTTGCGTCAATTGGGGCGAGACCTCACTCCAGCTTGTTTGCCCCCGCAACACTGGCTTTCTTGATGGTCTTGAATAGGCAGGGGATGATGGCCAGAAGTGTTTTTCGGAAGTGAATGTACCAGTTTATCATATCATTGAAGTACTTTTTATCACTATCCGAGTTCTGCTTGCAACGATTGATTATACCCAGAACATGCTCCAGACAGGTAGTGGTGTAGAGATGTTTGTCAGCCAAAGCAAACAGACATTTCTGACCTTCTGCTCTGGTGAACATGACTGAGTTCTGTTTCGGATCAGTCTTTCCCATCTTCATTCGGTTTATATCGCTTGCAGAACCGACTGGAGTGATGATGGGCTTCTTCCTCAGAACATTAGCAACCTCTTGATCAAGCTTAGCCACCTCCAAAATATAGCAAACTAACATTCTCTTGAAATGGTCTATGATCGGACCATATTCAGCTTCATTGACAAGAAGAATGTTGTTCAAGACAATCCAATCGTGAGGGTTGAGGTTGGGAAGATCAGCTAGAGAGATGGAATGCTCAGATTTTTCAGATCCCCTCAAGACCTTGAATTTAACATTAACAAAATTACCTTCACGAACAGGCTTGAGTACCCGAACGTTGGTTATCTTATGTGCGCTCCAAGTTTGGTACTGAGGTTGAGCAGTCCTCAGGTAATAGTCTATAAGCTCCCTATCCACCTTCGGGTGAGGATGGGGAACTTCAGCTGTATGAGCGAACGCATGGAAGATGAAGGCCTTTCGGGTCAGGGGCATGTCGAACTGGGAATCGACCAAATTGACACGGTCTAGGGAGATGACCGGTTCTAGCCACAAAGTGCAAGGGGACTCAATGGCTTCTTTGATGAGCACTTCGAGGGTCCAAGGAGGAAACAAAGTTTTCCTGCTTTCAAAGAGATCATGAGCCTCCTTTATCTTCCTCTCCTTGGCCTCGGCTTCCCTAACTACGCGAGCATTTTCATCCAGCTCTCTCTCTGGTCTACTTCCTGACCAAGCTGACAATTGGTTCTTGATCATCACTTTCATCACTATCGTCGGCAATTTGTTTGGCTTTGGTTTGAGCACTCAAACCTGATGAAGGACCAGATGTTGGTTTGGGTGCTTTCGGAGGGACAAGTGATGAAAATGGAATAGATTGAGCTTTGGAACTTGGAGGGGGTTTCTGTTGAGCTGTGGACTTCTTTTCTCCCCCTTGTTTCGGATGGTCCTCCTGCTCAGGTATGCCTTCAATACGGCTAAGTAGGACAAGAGCAGGAGCGAGCTTCTCTGCAAGACTACGCCTCACCGAATAGTTGAGAATCGGATCATGGGCTTCAATGATGTTAGACAGAGCTCCGTGGACATCTGAAACACAACTCTTGACCACAGCTTTCTCAGACCAAAGAGAATCGATCTCCTTCTCGGCTTGAGAGAGCTGATGAGTTGCCAAGGTAAGCTCGGAAGACTTTCGGGCAAGCTCTTCCTTTGTGGTAGATTCGGCGGCAAGAGTGGCTTGGAAGGAAAGAAGACGATCCGCAACCGAAGACTGAAATGATTGGTTGTCTTCTTTGAGTTTTTGGCGAAAGCTGGCAAATTGATCTTTTTCAGTTTCGAAGGAATGGACCAGCTTCTCCACAACTGTGCGGATCTTCTTAGTGTTTGTCTCTGATGCTGCCTGTAAAGACTCCAGCCAGATCTGGGCGTCTTGGAATAGTTTTTCGACTTTTTCGGTCGCTACAGCACTAGCCTTCGTGGATTTATCAATGGCAGCAGCAGCTGAGCTGATAGAGGCTTCATGTGCTTTGGAGAGTGACTCCACCATACCTTGAATAGCAGCCTCTGAAAAGTGAGATGTTGAGGAAGAGGAAGAAGCCACAAGATTGTCAATCTTTTCGTGGAGTTCCTTGATGTGCTTTTTAGTGACCAGAGCATCATCATCATCATCACTCTGAAGTTGATAGGGGTTGTAGTAGATGGAGTCAAAAACGGTATCCTCCCCTCCCAAAAAGGTTTCAGTTTCAGCAGATGGAGTGGGAGATAAGGGTGCGGTTGGTGGTTCGGTAGTGATAGTGGGTTCGGTTGCAGAAGTAGGTTCCGGTTGTGAAGTAGAAACCCCCGTATCAGATACGTTGGTTAGAACCTCACAGGTGGTAGTTGTGGTGGCTTCTGTAAAAAGTGGTGGGGGAAGGGTGGTTGTTGTGGTTTGAAGAGAAGTAGTTATGGGGGGAATAGAAATAGGGTTAGATATGGAGGGAATGGAAATGGAGGAGGTTATGATGGGAATGGAGGAGGTGGGTATAGGAGAAGGGGAAGGAGGTTTTGAAGAAACATGTACCTCATGACCAGGCGAGTGAGGCGGAGTTTCGCCTCTAGCTGACTCATTTGAGTCAGAGTGTTTCCCTTCGGAGTCGCTGGAGGAAGAAGAGAGAATAAGTTTTCTCTTGTGTTGGACTTTCTTCTTCTTCGCTAGTGGGGAAGGATCTGGTTTTGAGGGTTTTCGCTTCTTAGGAGAAGGATCCTTTGCCCCCTTTGCTGCTTTCTTTATCTTCCCTTGCTCGGCTTTCTTTCCTCTAGCAGCAGGTTTATCTGCATCATTAATGGACTGAACCATTTCAGCAGAAAGTTCCCTTGGGCCCGAAGGACGAAAGTCCTTGTAGGCTTTCATTATGATGCTCTCCTTGGACACCCCAGCGGACATAGAGTCCGGAATGGATCCGACGAAAGAAAATTTTGTCAGATCGGTGACAATTATTTTGGTGGTGTGGAAGACGCTGATGGTGGAGAGAAGGGAACCTGCAACAGTAGGAACATGAAGTTTATCCATGGCCCACTTGGTGATGAGCGTCCAGAACCTGGCGTACGATACCTCAGTGTGGCGAGAGGAGGAGGCTAGGCTCTGAATGAGTTGCTGCCATAGAACCGAGCCGTAGTCGAGGTTAAGGCCGTGATATAGACCATAGAGAATGGTCATAAACAATTTGCTGGCCCCATCAGAACCAGAACTACGCTCTGAGAGCCTTTTGAATAGAATGGTGAAGAAACCATTCCATGGAGGAGGGAGACACGATTTCTTGAATCTTGTGACCATGGTGAGAGTCTCTGTGTAACCCATATTGTAGAACATCGAAAATAATTGCCCGACGGTAATGGTGTCGGGATTAACCCTAGATTCATCGGATTCGAAACCTAGGAGCCAACAGAATCGTTGCTTGGAGATGGAGGTCTTGTGAGAGAGAAGATCAAAGTAGATGCGATTCACTGATCTATCATAATGGGTTGTGGAGAAGACCTGGGAAAGGCATTCCATCGGCACAACCTCGACCTTGGAAAGAGCGAGCATCATCGGAGAGTATTTGAGGCACTCCACCATGGGATACATATAATTCTCATAAGCTTTAGGGTTGAGATCAATCACCAGGATTTGGTGAGCACGGATTGGAAGAATATTTGTGCGGGAGGAGGTTTCCTGAACTGATGAAGAATCCGCCATTGTTGAAGGTAGAAGATGATGAACAGTAGATGATAAATCGCCTGATTTTGTTCGTTTGAGTTTTGATTGTGGTAAATTTGGAATGAAGTAGATGTGTTCCCTTTATACCGTGGGTAGAGGAGAGAGAAAGATCATCCCCAAATCTTCTTGATACAAGAAAACGGTTTCGGATTTGACTGAAGCACGACGGTTGGCACCCTCGCTGATTACGCATGAGAGAGAAGAACTGTTCCATGTTGCATGCGTGCCCGTCACCTCACTATTGAGCCCGTTACTCTGTTGGCTGAGTCAGCATCTTATCTGTTTAATACCTGTCATCCAAACATAAGATTATAAGGTAACCGAACGAGAATGTTGGAAAATCAAAGATTTTCGTGCATAGAGTGTGAAAGATAAGGAAATAAAGCGAGATATATATGGGAAGTAGTGATGTCAAAATAGACACAAAACAGTTGATCCTGGGCACGAATCACTTCCTTCAAGGTCAAGAGAGACCTTAAAGTGTTTGTATGGATTCCCGTTGAATTATGATCAATCACTTTCTAAGAAGTGTTGAAAGGCATCTTTTTGTTAGGCATAAAAGGGTGGCTTTCGCTTCAGTTTAGAATCCCGGACCTTGACATAAGACCGAGACTAAATGAAGTACTTGTGAGACCGATGTGGTCTGTTGAACAAGTAGGCTGGATAATAGATATAATGACTTGGAGAAGATATATGATGGTGAAATCTCAAAAAAAAAATTAAACTGGATTCTAAGGGAAGAAATGTTATGGTAAATAACAAATTCATAAGAATCACACAACCAAAGAGAGATTTCATGTTGACCGTCAATTCATTGATAGATATTGAATTTTGGGTTTCACTAAGCACGTAGTGTCACGTGGCTTAGATCATAAACACAGATATTTTGTAACCATAAACCTCAGTGGTTAATTCTGAGAGTCTCAAGGGTTACGATATGGGACCGAAATATGATGACGAAGAGTAAGGTGGTGAAGGAAAGCGATAGTACCTCTGCTGAAAATAGTGACCAAGCAGTAAACTCTCAACCCATATGAGAAAAGAGTAAGGTAGCTCAGGATTAGAATAAATGGAGCAGCCTTATTGGGAAGATAGGGTTTGTATATACCTAGTCATTAAGGCTTTTATTCAAAATCAGTTGAGGCTTTGGACAACATGCAGTAGCATGCTTCTAGGGACGCTTAACTAGTTAATATAAAGTATGAGAACCAAACCTATTCCAAGTATATTTAAATAAGAATGAGAGAAAATTATTTTTGGAGATTTTAAGATTGTGAAAAGAGAAAAACCAAACAAAATAAGTAATAAAAAAAATTGAAATGAACCCGAAATGGACCAAACGCTCGGTTCATTTCGGTTCCTAAAAAAAATATTTTTGGATTTTTGGAAAAAAACTTTACAAAAGGGAAGAACCAAAACAGAATAAGTAATAATAAGAAATAATGAAAAAAAAATTGAACCGAACCCGAAATGGACCGAACGCTCGGTTCATTTCGGTTCCTAAAAAAAATATTTTTGGATTTTTGGAAAACAGCTATACAAATGTGTACAACCATAGACAACACCTTTTTGAGATGGAGAAATAATATGTGCTATGGGACCAAACCCAAAATAGACCGAATGTTCGGTTCATTTCGGTTCCCATGTGAACCGAACCCGAAATAGACCGAACGTTCGGTTCATTTCGGTTCATTTCGCTCCTTACTTTTAACTTTGGGATGAAGTCTTTGGTACCGATTTGGATTCCATCATTCCTAGACCATGAAGGATTTTATTGAAACTGGCTTCAGGTAGGGCTTTGGTGAAGATATCTACCAGTTGATCGGTGGTTCGAACAAAGTGAATTTCGACATTTCCATCCTCCACATGATCCTTAATGAAGTGATACCTCAGTGCTATATGCTTGGTCTTAGAGTGTTGCACTGGGTTATGACAGATCCTAATTGCACTTTCTGAATCGCAATATAGTGGGATCTTTTTCATGTTAAGACCATAATCCCTGAGATGGCTTTGGATCCATATGACTTGAGATGTGCAGGCGGCGGCTGCGATGTACTCTGCTTCGGCTATAGAAAGGGAAACGCAGGTTTGCTTCTTTGACTGCCAGCTGACCAATTTCCCATCAAGGAATTGGCAACCCCTTGTGGTGCTTTTCCTTTCTAAACCACATCCTCCAAGGTCTGCATCAGAGAAGGCTTGAACGAAGAAGCCTGAGTTGGATGGATACCATAGACCGAGAGATGTAGTTCGCTTCAGATACTTGAGTATGTTCTTCACTGCAAGCATATGAGTTTCTCGTGGGTTCGCCTGAAACCTAGCACAATAACATACGGAAAACATGATGTCAAGCCTGCTGGTAGTAAGATACATTAAGGACCCAATCATCTGGCGGTATAGCATAATGTCAACTGCTGGTTTCTCCAGTGAAGGGGTGAGTTTGGTGCCGAATGCCATTGGAACCTTGACCTTTGAATCTCCCATCATACCAAATTTGGCAAGAAGAGTTTTGGTGTATGCTTCCTGGTTGATAAAGATGCCTTCGGGTCCCTGTCTAATATTTAATCCAAGAAAGAAGTTAATCGGACCCATGTAGCTCATTTTAAATTTAGTCTCCATCAGTTTTCTGAATTCAGCTGTTAAGATGGGATTCGTGGAGCCAAAGATGATATCATCGACGTAAATTTGTACAATCATAAGGTGGTTACCTTCCTTTTTACGAAAGAAGGTTGGGTCAACCGAACCTTGTTTGAATTTAGACATCTTTAAAAACTTTGTTAGCGTTTCATACCAGGCCCTAGGAGCTTGTTTCAGACCATAAACCGCCTTGTCCAGAATATAGCAGTGATTTGGGAACTTCTCATTGACAAAGCCAGGAGGTTGCTCCACGTAGACTGTTTCTTCGAGTTCTCCATTCAGAAAAGCGCATTTAACATCCATTTGGTAGACCTCGAAGTTTTTGTGTGCTGCATAGGCAAGAAAAATGCGAACAGATTCCAGCCTTGCAACTGGAGCGAAAGTCTCTTCATAGTCAATTCCTTCCTCTTGACAGTATCCTTTCACTACCAGACGTGCTTTGTTTCGAATCACATTTCCTTCCTTGTCCATTTTGTTCCTGAATACCCATTTGAGACCAACAACTGATGCATTTTGAGGAGTTGGAATGAGGCACCATACTTTGTTCCTTTCGAATTCGTTCAGTTCGTCTTGCATAGCTTGGACCCAATCGGAGTGATCAAGAGCAGTATTAACTGTCTTGGGTTCAACTTTTGAAACGAAGGAATTAAACATACAGAATTCTACTTTGGAAAACAGGAAAGTTTGTTTTGCCTTAAGTTGTGATCGGGTCAGAACTTTTTCAGAAACATCACCTACAACTTGAGAGATAGGATGATTTCTGGTCCATTTGATGAGAGGAGGGTAATTTGGATCATAGGAAGGATCAAATTCAGTGTTTACCATCTCTTCTGGTTCGGATTGACTTTCATCGTCATAAAGCATATTGGCATTCTCCCCCTCGAATGATGAGCTTTCTGGAACAGTCGGACTTTCGGGTACAGTGAAGAGTTCGGGTGCTCCGGTGCCTTCAGATGCTGTGGAGTGTTCAGGTGCTACAGTACCTTCGGGTGCTCCAGTACCTTCTGGTGCTGCGGAACGTTCGGGTGCTACAGTACCTTCGGGTGTTGTGGAGTGTTCGGGTGCTATAGTACCTTCGGGTGCTACAGTACCTTCGAGTGCTACAGTATCGGTGTGCTACCCCTCGACTGAAGCGCTGGAACTGGACACTCCTTCATTCATTCGCCTTGTAGCATCTTCTACTAGTTGCTTCAGATGATCCACTTTGTTGTCTGCTGCGCTAGCTTCCGAGTTAATGGCCTTCTCTAGTTCATTAAATAACTTGACAAACTTCTCAAAGAGATTTGCAATTGATACTGTGACTTGACCTGTTTGAGAAAAGATTTCACCGGTTGTGTCGACGTTTGTTGTTGACTTTTTGACATAGCTATCATCAAAGGTCACGTAATACGTCTCTTCTATTTTCCTTAAACGTTTATTTTAATACCCTGTACGCTTTAGAGGTGAGAGGATAGCCCAGAAAAATCCCTTCATCGGCTTTGACATCAAATTTGTTGCGATGCTCTTTAGAATTGAAGATGAAGCACCGGGAGCCGAACACATGGAAGAATTTAACATTCGGCTTCCTGTTGTTGATAATCTCATAAGGAGTGAGCATGAATCGCTTATTAAGATATGACCTGTTCTGTGTAAAACAAGCTGCAGATATAGCATCAGCCCAAAAATATAAAGGTAAAGAAGCAAAACTTAGCATGGTTCGAGCTACTTCACACAAGGATCCGTTTCGCCTCTCGACTATTCCGTTTTGTTGAGGTGTGTAGGGAGCTGAGAAGTTGTGACTAGTTCCTCTTTCTGCCAGAAATTCTTCGAATTCTTTATTTTTGAACTCCAGACCATTGTCGCTCCTGATGTTCCGAACGACTTTCTTCAGCTGTACTTCCACCTGCTTGATGAACATCTTTAGCTTGTGAGTCGCTTCAGATTTAATCTTCAGAAAGAACACCCATGTAAAACACGAAAAGTCATCAACAATAACAAGAATGTACTTGCTACCACCGATACTTTTGATTGATGATGGACCACACAAGTCAATGTGAAGTAACTCTAGTGGTTCAACAACTTTTGTGTTTATGATTGATGGATGACTTTGACGACTCTGCTTCCCCATTTCACATGCCGCACACAAATGTTCTCTATCGTACTTGAGCAATGGAAGATCACGAACATGACCTCCAGTGACAAGTTTGTTGATATCCTTAAAGTTGAGAAGAGAAAGCCTTCGGTGCCACAACCAGCTTTCGTCAGATTGTGCTTTTGATAACAAGCAGATTGTTGGATTCCCTTTGATTGGTTTGAGATTTAGGGGAAACATTTCACCTTTGTGCTCTGATTTGAGAATAACTTTGTTCGTTTGCTTCTCAATAATTTTCGAACCCTCATCATTGAACGAGACCTTGAGACCAGTACCTCCAACAAGCTGAGATACACTGATGAGATTATGTTGTAGTCCTTCTACATATGCAACCTTCCTGATCGTGAAATCACCGTTTGTAATCATTCCATAGCCTTTTATGGTTCCAAAGGAGTTGTTCCCGAACTTGACATTTCCACCGTTTGAAAGAGACCTGAATTCCCTTAGCTCTTCCTTCCTCCCAGTCATGTGACGTGAGCAGCCACTGTCGATATACCATTCTTCGTCGAACTGCTCGTCACTGATAACCTGCACAAATTAAACATAATTAGGAACCCAAAGTTTCTTGGGTCCACGTGAGTCTTTCACAGGAATAGGGGTAGCAAGAGAGATGTCAACAAAATATGTTCTTTTTAGTAACGTTGTTTCATCTTTCCTTTTGATGGTGAAAACTTTAATTTTAGTGGGATTTGATGCTTTTGGTTTGGTCTCGGATTTAACTGACGAAACCTTTGATTTCCCTTTCAGGTCAGTTGAAGATTTAGGTTTTTGAGTTCGAGCAGAATTGGATTTAGAATGGGGTTGAGAAGAAGAATGATTGGAAGAATTAGAAGAGTTAGAATGAGAGAATTTAGACTGAGATGATTTCTTGACTTGATATTCTAGGTGACTCATTTGGTTTTGATTATCAGTGGGACCGAACCTAGAATTTTGGTCTCTTTTGCTCTCTGAACCGAAACTCTGCTTTCGGTTGATACTGTTCTCTGAACCGAACTTCTGCTTTCGGTTGATATTTCTCTCTTGAGATCCAACAGTATTTTGCTTTGACTTTAAATTTCTGTCACGATATGAGAAATAAGCATTGTGAAACTGCCAAAACTGTTTTCTTTCAGAAAGATTCTTCTTGTATCTCTGATTCCTTTGTTGTTTTTGATTTCTCATCTGTTTCGGCTGATGATGGATGTATGCCTTTTTTTTTATTTGAGTCAACATGTCCACTTTGAACCGATGATGATTCACTCGAATTTGCTTTTTCTTTAGGAACATCTTTTGTACCACTAGTACTTGGTACATCAAAGTTATCAGGCTTGTTCAGTGGCTCAGGAATATATCTTCCTTTTGTCTTCCAGTATGTTTGCTCTGATAGACCAACAGTTTCATCAACATTGTTGATAGGGGTAGACCAGAAGAATTCATCACAACCATCAGCATTGTCTTCGTTTACAATGGCTGTGAGTTCGGCTGTCTGATGTTCGGTTACACCTGTGACCTTAGACACCTGATTTGGTGTTGTCCTTACGTTTTGGTAAACAACAGCCTTTTCTTCAAGTCTCAGGGACTTTTGTTGGGACAAGCGAGCAAACTCCACAGAATTTTCTGAGATGAGATTTTTGTGGATTTCGGGTTCGCTCTTGACAAACTCAGAACATTCAACTTCATCTTCTACAGAAATTTCACTCATGTCATTATCCTCATTAAGCTCAGATGCATTTTAAACATCAATTTTATTTTCTGAGCTCAAATTGGCATTCAATGAGTCAAATTTTTGTATGGTTTCGATCCATAGATTCAGTTTGTCATTTTCATCCAAAAGGTTTTTCAGCATGTCCTTATGGTCCTTGGACTTAATGAAAGATTCAATTTTGTCTAGACCATACATATACGTTGGATTAACATCATTAGACGAAACCACACTTTCACAATTGTATGCTTCAGCGTCGATTTCATCCTCCTTAAACTCAAGGAAGGGCAAAATCATACGATGAATTGTCTGCCCTATTTCACAGTTCAAATGAAGTTGAGTAATATTATTGTAAAGACACTTAGCAATCAAACAAAAAGCATTTCACTGTTTCAAAAGTTTTAAATTGTCTCTTTGCAAATAAATGTTTTCGTCCTTGGTTTTGATTAATTCCAACTCCTTCAGTTCGATCCACATCCTCCGTTCCTCACTCTTCGAAGACACCCTGCTTATTTGGTCAGTTAGGTTAGAATTGGTGACTCGAGTTTGAGTTAAACTGCTGTCTAGATGAGAAATTCTTGAATTAACATTTTTAATTCTTTTTCATATGAGCATTGTGGGACTTTGAATGAAACAAAAACGGATTGTACCTTCTTGATCAGTTCATCAAGCTCGTTGAATTGCACGCTGAGCGGTTTTGCTGTAAAGCACATGTCCTTTTGCTCCTTCGTGTCTTTATTCCCACCATCTGTGTTGTATCCCCTCATATGAGATACATCAGATACCATCAAGTATTTTTCACTGCTATTCTTCTCTTTCGCCACATAAGCCTTTCCATGAGAAGGCCTCCTTACTTCATCATCCTCGGAGTCGGTTGACCAGACCTCCACACCTCCGAATTCATCATTTGCTATCGAACCCTGCACAATTAAAGCATTCATAGACGGGTTAGCAGTAGATTTCTTCTTCCTGATCTCATCCAGCTTTTTCAGCAACAAAGCTTCTTCATCTTTTTCCTCATCCTTTTCTACCATTTTATTGAGGACACAATCTTTAGCATAGTGATTCTTTCCTCCACAGTAATAGCAGCTTACCCCCGAATCTCCTTCAGCTTTCTGTTCCTTCTTTGATTCTTCTACTTTCGGTTCGTCTTTGACCTTTTCAGAGCTATGACTTCCCTGCCAATTTCGGTTCTTATTGGTGGGAAATCTTTTCTTGATGAATCTCTTGGGGTTTGATACCATCATAGCATAGTCTTCAGAAGTAAGATCATAGTCTTCTATGTTGAGATCTTCATCTTCAATCACCGCTTTACTTTTGGATAGTAGAGCCAATGAATCCAGGCTTGAAACTACATTTTTCTCCTGTAATACGATCTTTTCTTGAGATTTCAGAATGTCCACCAGTTTCGCCAGAGAATAAGATTTGAATTGCTCATGCGCTTTAACTGTGGACACGACAGCTCTCCACTCATATCTGAGGCCGTTCAAAAACGTGACCTTCTGCTCAATTAACTTCCTTTCAATATCATGTTTAATCATCTTGCTAAGAAGATGATTGAAGCGATCGAACGTTTGAGTCACGGTTTCTTCGGCTCCTTGCTTGAATTCACCAAACTCGGATAAGAGTAAGGTTTGAATGGAGTGTTCAAGATCTTCGTCCGTAGAATACAATTCTCGAAGCCTGTCCCATATTTCTTTGGCAGTAGTACACAAACTTACCAGCCTGAAAGTGTCAGATTGAAGAGCAAATCTGATTAATCTCAATGCTTTAATGTTGCACTGAAATTTATCTTTTTCGTCTTGGGCAACATCTTTAACGTCTTTCAAAAGATCATTATACTCCTTTTGAGTTTTAATAATCCTTGAAGTTGCAAAATAAGCGAAGGGTCCCGATACGATTGCTTCCCAGATGAGGTATCCATTGTCCTCAGATCCTATAACATAATCTTCAAAGTGATGCGCCCAAACTTCATAATCTTGGGTGTAAAGGATGGGAATCTTCGTTGTTGATCCAATGCTGTTCGAAATATTAATGGGATTAGACGGCGACTCGTCCATGCTTGATCGAGTAACTTGTTTGACAGATCGGACTTGTAATATATAATATTAGGGCAAAACGAACAAGTAATGAGATACGTCAATTATGGGTTGACGGCTCAATAAATATTAGTTAATGCGAAAAAAAAACCTAATAGCTTCTTTCACAGAAGAGATGTGTATGAATTACACAGCCTCCCGCTCTGATACCAATTGTTGAGATATAAATCTCTTAGATCGATTAGATCCTTGAAACAAGTATATAAAGAATGTAAAGCATGGAAACAATACTCAAGAATGGATTTGAATGAGTTGCCTTCTGATTCACCTCAATTCTTCTTTTTCTCTATAGGGTTTTTGAAGAGAATGTATGACCAGGGAATAGTAATGCAAATCAATACCCCAAGGTCATTAACGGATTCTTCTGTATTGGTTTTTCCTTTTCCTTGAACCAGATTTCTCAGCTTCATCATCTTGCTTTATCAAGCTTAAGCCTAATTCAAGAATATGTATCAGGAAACAAGAATTCAAGAAACACCCAAAACAAAGAAACCAACATCCCCCCTCTCTATTTCCCTTTTTTCTCTTTGTCGATTTCTTGTTAGTGTGCACAATATCCACCATTGATTCGTTGTTGAACGGAATGTATGACCAAGGAATAGCGAGTGTTGAGATATAAATCTCTTAGATCAATTAGATCCTTGAAACACGTATATAAAGAATGTAAAGCATGGAAACAATAATCAAGAATGGATTTGAATGAGTTGAATGATTAGAACTTTCAATCCTCAGCAGAGCTCGATGAAGAACTTCCGCTGTAGAGGATTCTAGGGTTACAAAAAGATATCTTCTAAAATTACACGTAAAAACCCCGATCTGTCAGTAACTAAAAAGATGCATGCAAACATCTATTAATACACAAACCCTAGAAAATAAGATACGGATGGACAGGCCCATACCGCATAAAAGATGGGCTAGGAAGAGAGCCCAAGATGCAACACCAAGTACCCAACAATCTCCCCCTTTGCGTCAATTGGGGCGAGACCTCACTCCAGCTTGTTTGCCCCCGCAACACTGGCTTTCTTGATGGTCTTGAATAGGCAGGGGATGATGGCAAGAAGTGTTTTTCGGAAGTGAATGTACCAGTTTATCATATCATTGAAGTACTTTTTATCACTATCCGAGTTCTGCTTGCAACGATTGATTATACCCAGAACATGCTCCAGACAGGTAGTGGTGTAGAGATGTTTGTCAGCCAAAGCAAACAGGCATTTCTGACCTTCTGCTCTGGTGAACATGACTGAGTTCTGTTTCGGATCAATCTTTCCCATCTTCATTCGGTTTATATCACTTGCAGAACCGACCGGAGTGATGATGGGCTTCTTCCTCAGAACATTAGCAACCTCTTGATCAAGCTTAGCCACCTCCAAAATATAGCAAACTAACATTCTCTTGAAATGGTCTATGATCGGACCATATTCAGCTTCATTGACAAGAAGAATGTTGTGCAAGACAATCCAATCGTGAGGGTTGAGGTTGGGAAGATCAGCCAGAGAGATGGAATGCTCAGATTTTTCAGATCCCCTCAAGACCTTGAATTTAACATTAATAAAATTACCTTCACGAACAGGCTTGAGTACCCGAACGTTGGTTATCTTCTGTGCGCTCCAAGTTTGGTACTGAGGTTGAGCAGTCCTCAGGTAATAGTCTATAAGCTCCCTATCCACCTTCGGGTGAGGATGGGGAACTTCAGCTGTATGAGCGAACGCATGGAAGATGAAGGCCTTTCGGGTCAGGGGCATGTCGAACTGGGAATCGACCAAATTGACACGGTCTAGGGAGATGACCGGTTCTAGCCACAGAGTGCAAGGGGACTCAATGGCTTCTTTGATGAGCACTTCGAGGGTCCAAGGAGGAAACAAAGTTTTCCTGCTTTCAAGGAGATCATGAGCCTCCTTTATCTTCCTCTCCTTGGCCTCGGCTTCCCTAACTATGCGAGCATTTTCATCCAGCTCTCTCTCTGGTCTGCTTCCTGACCAAGCTGACAATTGGTTCTTGATCATCACTTTCATCACTGTCGTCGGCAATTTGTTTGGCTTTGGTTTGAGCACTCAAACCTGATGAAGGACCAGATGTTGGTTTGGGTGCTTTCGGAGGGACAAGTGATGAAAATGGAATAGATTGAGCTTTGGAACTTGGAGGGGGTTTCTGTTGAGCTGTGGACTTCTTTTCTCCCCCTTGTTTCGGATGGTCCTCCTGCTCAGGTATGCCTTCAATACGGCTAAGTAGGACAAGAGCAGGAGCGAGCTTCTCTGCAAGACTACGCCTCACCGAATAGTTGAGAATCGGATCATGGGCTTCAATGATGTTAGACAGAGCTCCGTGGACATCTGAAACACAACTCTTGACCACAGCTTTCTCAGACCAAAGAGAATCGATCTCCTTCTCGGCTTGAGAGAGCTGATGAGTTGCCAAGGTAAGCTCGGAAGACTTTCGGGCAAGCTCTTCCTTTGTGGTAGATTCGGCGGCAAGAGTGGCTTGGAAGGAAAGAAGACGATCCGCAACCGAAGACTGAAATGATTGGTTGTCTTCTTTGAGTTTTTGGCGAAAGCTGGCAAATTGATCTTTTTCAGTTTCGAAGGAATGGACCAGCTTCTCCACAACTGTGCGGATCTTCTTAGTGTTTGTCTCTGATGCTGCCTGTAAAGACTCCAGCCAGATCTGGGCGTCTTGGAATAGTTTTTCGACTTTTTCGGTCGCTACAGCACTAGCCTTCGTGGATTTATCAATGGCAGCAGCAGCTGAGCTGATAGAGGCTTCATGTGCTTTGGAGAGTGACTCCACCATACCTTGAATAGCAGCCTCTGAAAAGTGAGATGTTGAGGAAGAGGAAGAAGCCACAAGATTGTCAATCTTTTCGTGGAGTTCCTTGATGTGCTTTTTAGTGACCAGAGCATCATCATCATCATCACTCTGAAGTTGATAGGGGTTGTAGTAGATGGAGTCAAAAACGGTATCCTCCCCTCCCAAAAAGGTTTCAGTTTCAGCAGATGGAGTGGGAGATAAGGGTGCGGTTGGTGGTTCGGTAGTGATAGTGGGTTCGGTTGCAGAAGTAGGTTCCGGTTGTGAAGTAGAAACCCCCGTATCAGATACGTTGGTTAGAACCTCACAGGTGGTAGTTGTGGTGGCTTCTGTAAAAAGTGGTGGGGGAAGGGTGGTTGTTGTGGTTTGAAGAGAAGTAGTTATGGGGGGAATAGAAATAGGGTTAGATATGGAGGGAATGGAAATGGAGGAGGTTATGATGGGAATGGAGGAGGTGGGTATAGGAGAAGGGGAAGGAGGTTTTGAAGAAACATGTACCTCATGACCAGGCGAGTGAGGCGGAGTTTCGCCTCTAGCTGACTCATTTGAGTCAGAGTGTTTCCCTTCGGAGTCGCTGGAGGAAGAAGAGAGAATAAGTTTTCTCTTGTGTTGGACTTTCTTCTTCTTCGCTAGTGGGGAAGGATCTGGTTTTGAGGGTTTTCGCTTCTTAGGAGAAGGATCCTTTGCCCCCTTTGCTGCTTTCTTTATCTTCCCTTGCTCGGCTTTCTTTCCTCTAGCAGCAGGTTTATCTGCATCATTAATGGACTGAACCATTTCAGCAGAAAGTTCCCTTGGGCCCGAAGGACGAAAGTCCTTGTAGGCTTTCATTATGATGCTCTCCTTGGACACCCCAGCGGACATAGAGTCCGGAATGGATCCGACGAAAGAAAATTTTGTCAGATCGGTGACAATTATTTTGGTGGTGTGGAAGACGCTGATGGTGGAGAGAAGGGAACCTGCAACAGTAGGAACATGAAGTTTATCCATGGCCTACTTGGTGATGAGCGTCCAGAACCTGGCGTAGGATACCTCAGTGTGGTGAGAGGAGGAGGCTAGGCTCTGAATGAGTTGCTGCCATAGAACCGAGCCGTAGTCGAGGTTAAGGCCGTGATATAGACCATAGAGAATGGTCATAAACAATTTGATGGCCCCATCAGAACCAGAACTACGCTCTGAGAGCCTTTTGAATAGAATGGTGAAGAAACCATTTCATGGAGGAGGGAGACACGATTTCTTGAATCTTGTGACCATGGTGAGAGTCTCTGTGTAACCCATATTGTAGAACATCGAAAATAATTGCCCGACGGTAATGGTGTCGGGATTAACCCTAGATTCATCGGATTCGAAACCTAGGAGCCAACAGAATCGTTGCTTGGAGATGGAGGTCTTGTGAGAGAGAAGATCAAAGTAGATGTGATTCACTGATCTATCATAATGGGTTGTGGAGAAGACCTGGGAAAGGCATTCCATCGGCACAACCTCGACCTTGGAAAGAGCGAGCATCATTGGAGAGTATTTGAGGCACTCCACCATGGGATACATATAATTCTCATAAGCTTTAGGGTTGAGATCAATCACCAGGCTTTGTTGAGCACGGATTGGAAGAATATTTGTGCGGGAGGAGGTTTCCTGAACTGATGAAGAATCCGCCATTGTTGAAGGTAGAAGATGATGAATAGTAGATGAGAAATCGCCTGATTTTGTTCGTTTGAGTTTTGATTATGGTAAATTTGGAATGAAGTAGATGTGTTCCCTTTATACCGTGGGTAGAGGAGAGAGAAAGATCATCCCCAAATCTTCTTGATACAAGAAAACGGTTTCGGATTTGACTGAAGCACGACGGTTGGCACCCTCGATGATTACGCATGAGAGAGAAGAACTGTTCCATGTTGCATGCGTGCCCGTCACCTCACTATTGAGCCCGTTACTCTGTTGGCTGAGTCAGCATCTTATCTGTTTAATAGCTGTCATCCAAACATAAGATTATAAGGTAACCGAACGAGAATGTTGGAAAATCAAAGATTTTCGTGCATAGAGTGTGAAAGATAAGGAAATAAAGCGAGATATATATGGGAAGTAGTGATGTCAAAATAGACACAAAACAGTTGATCCTGGGCACGAATCACTTCCTTCAAGGTCAAGAGAGACCTTAAAATGTTTGTATGGATTCCCGTTGAATTATGATCAATCACTTTCTAAGAAGTGTTGAAAGGCATCTTTTTGTTAGGCATAAAAGGGTGGCTTTCGCTTCAGTTTAGAATCCCGGACCTTGACATAAGACCGAGACTAAATGAAGTACTTGTGAGACCGATGTGGTCTGTTGAACAAGTAGGCTGGATAATAGATATAATGACTTGGAGAAGATATATGATGGTGAAATCTCAAAAAAAATTTAAACTGGATTCTAAGGGAAGAAATGTTATGGTAAATAACAAATTCATAAGAATCACACAACCAAAGAGAGATTTCATGTTGACCGTCAATTCATTGATAGATATTGAATTTTGGGTTTCACTAAGCACGTAGTGACACGTGGCTTAGATCATAAACACAGATATTTTGTAACCATAGACCTCAGTGGTTAATTCTGAGAGTCTCAAGGGTTATGATATGGGACCGAAATATGATGACGAAGAGTAAGGTGGTGAAGGAAAGCGATAGTACCTCTGCTGAAAATAGTGACCAAGCAGTAAACTCTCAACCCATATGAGAAAAGAGTAAGGTAGCTCAGGATTAGAATAAATGGAGCAGCCTTATTGGGAAGACAGGGTTTGTATATACCTAGTCATTAAGGCTTTTATTCAAAATCAGTTGAGGCTTTGGACAACATGCAGCAACATGCTTCTAGGGACGCTTAACTAGTTAATATAAAGTATGAGAACCAAACCTATTCCAAGTATATTTAAATAAGAATGAGAGAAAATTATTTTTGGAGATTTTAAGATTGTGAAAAGAGAAAAACCAAACAAAATAAGTAATAAAAAAAAAATTGAACCGAACCCGAAATGGACCAAACGCTCGGTTCATTTCGGTTCCTAAAAAAAATATTTTTGGATTTTTGGAAAACAACTTTACAAAAGGGAAGAACCAAAACAGAATAAGTAATAATAAGAAATAATGAAAAAAAATTGAACCGAACCCGAAATGGACCGAACGCTCGGTTCATTTTGGTTCCTAAAAAAAATATTTTTGGATTTTTGGAAAACAACTATACAAATGTGTACAACCATAGACAACACCTTTTTGAGATGGAGAAATAATATGTGCTATGGGACCAAACCCAAAATAGACCGAATGTTCGGTTCATTTCGGTTCCCATGTGAACCGAACCCGAAATAGACCGAACGTTCGGTTCATTTCGGTTCATTTCGCTCCTTACTTTTAACTTTGGGATGAAGTCTTTGGTACCGATTCGGATTCCATCATTCCTAGACCATGAAGGATTTTATTGAAACTGGCTTCAGGTAGGGCTTTGGTGAAGATATCTACCAGTTGATCGGTGGTTCGAACAAAGTGAATTTCGATATTTCCATCCTCCACATGATCCTTAATGAAGTGATACCTCAGTGCTATATGCTTGGTCTTAGAGTGTTGCACTGGGTTATGACAGATCCTAATTGCACTTTCTGAATCGCAATATAGTGGGATCTTTTTCATCCTCTATCTCTATCTCTCTCTCTCTCTCTCTCTATATATATATATATATATATATATATATATATATATATATATATATATATATATATATATATATATATATATATATATATATATATATATATATATATATATATATATATTTTGCAGCACTTATTGCTTAGCCTTATTATTCAATTCAAAAGTACAAAAAATAACAAACCAATGGATTCTTAACTTGTAACAAAGACAAATATCGTAAAATAAATTACGAATCATTTTGAAAATTCCTGCATCAAGTGGATCAA
This sequence comes from Lactuca saligna, assembly GCF_052625555.1. NCBI lineage: Eukaryota > Viridiplantae > Streptophyta > Magnoliopsida > Asterales > Asteraceae > Lactuca > Lactuca saligna. The sequence continues at coordinate 154,832,031 of NC_136422.1, forward strand.
TTTCTCGAAATCAGCCATGGATGAACCCGAAGAGGTACATGCTTTCTCAGCCTTGTTCTTCAAGTCAGTGACATTCTTCCTTATGACATTTCCTTTTGCTCCACTCATCAACTCAACAACCAAGTTTTTAACTTCATCACTCTTCACATCATTATCAATCTCCATGGCAATACCCCATTTGTTGCAACTCAACCAACAATTCGTTTGTTGGTCTGCAAAAAAAGGCCAACAAATCATTGGTACTCCACAGGAAATGCTTTCGAGTGTTGAATTCCATCCACTATGCGTTAAAAACCCTCCTATTGATGGGTGGTTTAGAACTTGTTCTTGAGGACACCATCCTGCCAAAAACCTTCTATCACTTGTCTCTTCTAAAAACTCGGGTGGAAGCACTGCAGAGTCACCAATCACAAGGTCTGGACGTATTATCCACAAGAATGAATAATTGCTCTTTGCGAGTCCCCAACAAAACTCCACTAGTTGTTGAGGTGTCATCACGACAATGCTACCAAAATTCACGTAAATAACCGATAATGGTGGTTTGGAGTCTAGCCATTTAAGACATTCTGGTTCTTCTTTCCAGAGGTTCGATTTGATGGACGCTAGAGATTTATCAGCGATCTTGTCTTCAAGGAAATGAAATGGGCCAATTGCGTAGGAAGGAGGAAACATTGAAGAAATTGTGTCCAAAATGTCACTTTCTAGTTCATGAAATGTGTTGAAAATGATAGCGGAAGCCATTTTTGCTCTCTCTACTTGCGCACATAAGAATTTAACCATATACTCATCACCAGGGTAGATAATTCTAATGAATGGAGGGAAATCTTTTAGACGTATTCCAGACATGGTAGGTATACAATCTACAACTGTATCCAAATAACCATTTACTAGAAAACTCGAATCTGCGTATATATCAAACAAAAATAATGATATTAGCTTCAAATTTGCACCAAAAATATTAATTTATCAGGGCGATTCAAGCTTATATTATTTTAACATAGAGCTTAATTTAAACCAATATTAATATATTTCAAAACCCAATTAGTTAGGTACTAATTGTCCCATATGCCACATCTTGATTTTTGAAGACAAAAATTAACTTTATCATTTTTAAACTTTTAGTTTATTATTTTATATAACGTTAAACAAAAGTAAGACCAAAGGGCCATATATTCTTGATTCATTTAATGCCCCCAAATTAGTTAAGATACCATGTAATTTATACATGATATTCTATAAAATGTGAACGTCACTTAATCAGTCTTCATTAGTCTCGATCAGAATTGGTTGACACATGCATATATAGACAATACATATATGCATAAACATTCAAAACGCACCGACACACATGCTTGTATAAATAGACTTGTCAGTTTATATACTTATAAAGAAGAAATAATTATAAAGAAGAAAAAAATCCTTAGCTTTGTGATCATATTTCAACATTAAATGTTTGGTGTAAACCTTTGAGGAAGAATTTTCTCTTTCCAGGTGAACCATAAAAACCTTATCAATCATTATGAAGTAAAAGTATAAACTCCGTAGAAAATACGTAATAGAAAATTACAAAACACGATGACACTGTCAGGTCACAATTAACCATATGTAAGAAGCATGTGATATAAATTAAATTTTTTAGTTTTCTTGTAAACTGACACCTCTAATTAATTAATGTGCAACTTGCAAGAGAGATATGACATATGAAAATGAAACTTATATAATATATATACCACGTAGGCAAGTACTAATTAACAAATAATCAAGTTTTCTTAGTTTAATTCTTATATGACATTATTACTTTTTTCAAAAACTTAAATTATTCAATTTTGCAGTTATTCCATTTTTTAGTAATATTAAAGTTAAGCTTTTAACAAAACAAATAATATGATGAGAACATCTACTATAGAAAGTTCAATAGTAGAGCCGAATAAAATATTAAAATTATTTATCATTTAATTAAAATTTACCATTGTAAGATGTATCTCATTCATATTCAATAACCATTTAAACTTTTAATAGAAAAAATAAAGTTTTTTAATGCTTAAAATTGTATTAACTATAAAACTATTACATTTCCATTGATCTTTGCAGAGTTCGTTTTTTTTTTTTTTTTTTTTTTTCTTTTTTTGATAAACTTGTATTAACTATAAAATAAAAATAAAATAATGATGTGAGAATTGATTATTTAATTATATAAAGTTCAATACATTTTGAATCGTTTGAATTAAAACTTAAAACAATCTAACTAAATAAAAATATTACCTTTAAGGGGCATTAAACCCTTTTCCAAAAGATTTTGATACTGATTATAACATAATAGAGAACCAGCTCCACTTGTCCACACGAGTATCTCCGGGATACCCAATTCAGTGGCGGCAGCAAGTGTGAAACCCATAAGGAAGTCCGACACTATGCAAGTAATCGGTGAATAAGAATCACTTACTTTGGTGAGTAGATTTTTAAATGGATCCAAACAAGTTTCATCAACGGATTTTGCAAGAGAAGGGATGTCCTGTGAGGCGTCATGATTTTCCGGCGGTGGAAGGCCATCGGGAATAGTCTCAAAGTGGAAGGAAGGGAGGTTGCTTAGGGCGTCGGATCCCTGAGATCTGAGAAGCCGTTGGTGGTTGAACTCAGTGTTTACGAAGGTGATGATGAAGCCTTTTGAATGGAGGATTTTGGCAAGTTTTAGCATTGGGTTAATGTGACCTTGTAGTGGGGCTGGTATGCATACTGCATGAGGCTTCTTCTCCTGTTCCATAGCCATGAAGACTTTCTTTTTCTCTCTCTCTCTAAAATATGAATACCGAAGTTTTAGTGTAGCGGGGTTGATATGCCTACTCTATGGTATATATATTAGCTTTTCTCCAGTCTGTACTCAAATTGCCTTCTTTTATTTGACTTCTACAGTAATTACAACTCAAAATGTGTAGGTATTTGTCTATATCTTCACTTTTTATTCGTATTCATTAGCGACATTTCACATTTGTCTATATTTTCTAAACTGACCATGCATTATTAATTTGTCCAACATTACCGACCTGTCCTGCGATCATTTAACATGCATTATCATCTACGACTACCTACCATATGATTTGGTTTATAGATTTTCGTAGAGTTTGGTACCTTTTTTTTTTTTTTTTTTTTCAAATAACTAACTTTATTGACCAACTTTTGTAATTATAAGTAATTTTAGTCATTATTTTTTTTTTATGTGATCGATCATTCAACTTAATTTATATTGTGAAAAATTAGCAGAATGATTTTTTTTTTTTTTTTTATAACGAGAAATATATTAAAAACTCACATCAAGGCGATGTGAGGAATAATACAAAACATGAAAAAAGAATAACATACGTAAAACATGAAATATTACAAACAAAGAAAATGATTTAAATACTATACTCCGAGGTTCATGTTCTTAAGCAATTCTTTATCTTTGCAACAAATGAAAGTTATCGATTTTATCATTTCCATTGTGTTTGCCGGAACAAAATGAATTTTATTGAAAACCCTTTTATTTCTATCATTCCATATACACCATAGTACTCCGCATACGATCACATTCAACAGTTTTCGTTTCTTTTTGCATTTAGATCATCGCAATATGAAAAATAACATATCCTTCACCAAATCAAAGTCATCACAGGAGATTTCACACCATAAAAGTATAGAGTCCATAACCTCTTTCACTGATGGGCATATGAGTAAAATGTGATCGCTCAACTCCTCATGATAGTTACATAAACCACACATAATTGATAGAACTCTGACACCCCTCCGTTTAAGTGCTACTGTTGATGGTATTTTGCACATCCTCGCTCTCCATCTAAAGTATAAAACTTAAAACGATATCACCTTACACCACGCAAATTGTCAATCACACACCACATGACCTGCCAATTAAATCCGTTCGCATAACAATCTCACAAAAAAACAATGGTCAATCACGAAATTAGAGGCCCAACGGTATTCATTTAGGTTCTAGTACACAATCTCCTTAAGGTCGATATTGAGTTTTTTTTTAAAACCAACCTTATTTTGACAATATTCTTCCAAACACCCGTTTTGGATCTTTTAGCAAAAATAGACCAATGTCTTCCATCTAAGTCATGGATACACCGAATAGCTTTCGCCCATAGTGTAGAAGTATCACTTTTCAATCGCCACATCCATTTAGCTAGAAGAGATATGTTAAGACTTTTGATAGATCCAAGCCCAGTACCCCTCCAACTTTTTTGAGCAATAAGTGTTTCCGAGACCACCCAACTGATACTTTTCTTCTCAAGGGTCTCAATGACACCTTTCGGAACAACAAAGATGGACATAAAAAAGGTAGGAAGATTACCAAGAACCGCCTTTGCTAAAGTCACTCTTCCACCAAAGCTAAGCGATTTCGCTTTCCATATCGATAGCTTAGAATGGAATTTCTCAATAATCGGCCTCCAAGCATTCTTTAAGTTCATGTTTTCTCCCACTGGAATGCTGAGATAAGTGAACGGGAGAGATGATGGCTCGAAACCAAGAGAAGCAACCTAATTCGATATTTCACTAGGTGATGCTCCGACTATAAACACTTTAGACTTGCTAAAGTTAACTTTCAATCCCAACAAAACATAGAAGCACCTCAATATCCTTGCCAAGTTAGCAATATTACGTCTCGACCATTCTCTGATGAATAAAATAGATGAACCAACAAATATTAGAGTTTTGAATTTAATTCCATCAAAAACTCTTTTCTCAACCGCTGTCTTCATTGCAACATTTAACCTTTCCATTACAATGATGAATATGAATGGAGAAAGCATGTCTCCTTGTGTCACTCCTTTCTCCATAGAGAATTCTTTTGTTGGACTTCCATTGATAATCACCGATGCTCTTCCCGATTCTAAACAATTACGAATCTAATATCTCAATTTATTACCAAAGCCCATTTGATCCATAATTGAGTTCATAAATACCCAATTTACAAAGTCAAAATCTTTGCTAAAGTCATCTTTAAAAAGCAACATCTTTTTTCCTTTTCCTTTTGCCCAAGTACAGATCTCATTAACCACCATTGGACCCTTAAGGATATTTCTTCCTTCAACATATGCGGATTAAACCTCATCAATGATATTACCGATGACCTTCTTTAGTCTGAGTGCTAACAACTTTGCAATGAGTTTGTATAAGGATCTGATCAGGCTTATAGGTCTAAAATCCCCAAAGTGAATTGGGTCTTTAGACTTGGCAGAAAGGGATATAAACGAAGAGTTGCAACCTTTAGTGATTTTGCCTCCCACTTCAAAGTACTTCACCAACCCAACGATATCGTCTTTTAACAAATCCCAATATTTTTTGTGAAATGTAAAAGTGAAAGCGTCCGGTGCAAGTGACGTATCCCCTCCACACGACTAGACTGCATTTTTTACTTCTTCAATAGAGAACTCTCCTTCGAGAAAACGGGCATCAGTATCACAAAGTTTATTAAAGCCTGAGTTGTGAAACAACAGTTTGTTTTGCCAACGTTCTCTATATTTTTCCTCAAAAAATTTTGCCGCATCTTGTTTAATTTTGAGACAGATCGATTATCCAAACTCCATTCGCCATAATCCCGCGAATATTATTTTTCCGGTTCCTGTTATTCACATAGCCATAAAAAATCACGCATTTTCATCACCATCCACCACCCATTTCAATTTAGCTCTTTGCTTCAAGTCCAAGGCGATCGTCGTGGAATGTTCAACAATTTTAATACCTCTAATTGATCTTTATTCAATTTCTGTTGTAGTCAAAGGCCTGGATTCCGCCGCCAATTCAATCTCTATTGTTCTTTTCTTCAAAGAGTCCAAAAACTTGTTATCATCCTTTACTGTAATTGATTTCCAACCCTTGATAGCTTTTTTTAATGTTTTAATTTATTTAGCAGAAATACATTAGGAGTTCCGAACCCCACAAACTCAAAACATGCCTTCCTAAGTACGTCGTCAAAACCATCCTTAAGTATCCATGAATTGAATAATTTGAATGAGGGGGGCCCGAAATCATCACACCGAGCTCTCAAAATAGTACGAGAATGATTTGAGAGGTCTCTATCTAACGAAAAGCAGGAGGCGAGGGGATACGTAGATAAGAAACTATTACACACCAAAATTTGATCTAACTTACTCAGTTTGGCACCCTGCATTTTGAAAAAGGTGAATCTTTGGCCTCCCATCTTCAAATCGGTAAGTTCACATATGCGAATGAATTGATTAAAAGCATCAACAATGGTTTGGCAAAATACGAAGTTTATCCTCTCTTCCGGTCTACGAACCACATTAAAGTCATCCATAAATATCTAGGTAGCAGATATCGAGGATTTTAAGGCTAACAAATCATCCCATGATTTTGATTTCTCATGTACCAATTGAGGACCATAGAGATTCACTATTCCAGTGAGACTGGTAATGCCAACGAAGTTACCCAATGTCGCAATGTAATACCTAGATTTAATAGTCTGAACCAAAGAAAATGGTTTAATATACAATATTATTACCAGGCCACCAGATCTTCCCGTGGTGAAAACCTGCTCAAATCTACAGTCAGAATCACCATAACAACTTATAGTATTTAAGGGCGCGGAAGATTCTCCCAATTTAGATTCTTGGATGCCAATCATACATAACTTATGCTCACTCCGAAGCTTGTGAACCCAGTCAACCTCGTGTTTCTCTCCTAGACCTCTTATGTTTAGAGTTATAATATTCATTGAATGATTATGTTTTTGCCATTTTCACCAAGGACTTCGTTAAGTACCGAATTATTAACGTCAACCTCAAATCCCAATATATTCCCCACCACCACAGCGTTTCAAACTTCTGACGAGTAGGATAGAGATGGAGAATCAACCTCAGTGTCTGAGAGAGGAACGTGAGTAGGAATCTATCATTTATTTAGATCAAAGGAGGCTTGAGGCACAGAAGGTTTAGAAGAATCGATAGGAGTATCATCGACATTTATCAATATTCTTCTCCTTTTATCTTGGGCACTATCAAATAGGGGTGAGCATTTGGACCGGACCGAATCGGACCAGCTCTTGGACCAGACCAATTATGGAGAATTTTGTGGACCATGGACCGGACCGGATGAGTCGTGTCCGTGTCTGGGTCCAGGTCCAGGTTTTCTGGTTTTTGGACTGGTATAACTTTAATTGCATAGAGTATAAGTAATCTACATTGATGTATAATATTAAAACTTGCAAAATTAATACGTTTCCGTTTCATGCATAACTAATCTACATTGATGTATAATATTATAACTTGCAAAAATTAATTTTCCAAATAAAAGCAACTAACATATAAATCAAGTTCATCAATAAAAGTTATACAATTTTAAGACAAACATAGTATTACTGTAACAACAAAAATGATAGTTTAAACTTTAAAATCAATCAAACTAACAAACTTCATAAACTCATAATCTAATCTTCCACTCAAAAGCTGAATTTTTTTCAGCTTTGATAACTCTACTTTGAAGGATTTTAACTCAGTGAATTTAATACCAAAATAAACAAAATTATAGTCTAAATTTATCTAAAAACTATAAACTAAATTGTGGAAAAACCCGAAGGTCAATCCGACTTAAAACGAATGAGTTATGGGTGTTTAAAAAACATCACATATTACAAAATGTTGCTGAAAAGCTGAATTTTTTCAGCTTTTATAGCTCTACTTTGAAAGATTGTAACTCGGTGAATTTAATACCAAAATAAACAAAATTATAGTCTAAATTCATCTAAAAAATATAAACTAAATTTTCGAAAAAACCGGAGGTCAATCCGACTTAAAACGAATGAGTTATGGGTGTTTAAAAAACATCACATATTACAAAATCTTGATGAAAAGCTGTTTTTTTTCCCGCTTTGATAGCTCTACTTTAAAGGATTGTAACTCAGTGAATATAATACCAAAATAAACAAAATTATAGTCTAAATTCATCTACAAACTGTAAACTAAATGTTGGAAAAAACCGGAGGTCTATCCGACTTGAAACGAATGAGTTATGGGTGTTTAAAAAACATCACATATTACAAAATCTTGATGAAAAGCTGTTTTTTTCCCGCTTTGATAGCTCTACTTTAAAGGATTGTAACTCAGTGAATATAATACCAAAATAAACAAAATTATAGTCTAAATTCATCTACAAACTTTAAACTAAATGTTGGCAAAAACTAGAGTTCAATCCGACTTAAAACGAATGAGTTATGAGTGTTTAAAAAACTTCACATATTACAAAATCTTGCTGAAAAGCTGAATTTTTTCAGCTTTGATAGCTCTACTTTGAAGGATTGTAACTCAGTGAATATAATATAATAATAAACAAAATTATAGTCTAAATCCATCTACAAACTTTAAACTAAATGTTGGAAAAAAACCGGACCGGATAGAAATCTTAGAACCAAGAACCGGCCCGGGGGTCCAAAAAACAGTCCAGTCCGGTCCGGTTCACCGATCCGGTCCGGTCCATCGGTCCAAATGCTCACCCCTACTATCAAAGTTAACATCTTGCCCACCCATTTGGATCTCTTTAAAACCCAAATTATTTGGAAAGGGCCCAAAGTAACCGATTTTAGCTAGGTTATTTAGTTTATTTAGAAGCCCATTAGGTGACCCACCAAGATCCCCAATTCTATTCGCCGCTACATCTGTGTCATCTCTATCCAATACATTTTCAATCCGTCTTTATGAACCACAACATTAATGCTATCGTTACAACCAAAGGTTTCAAATTCCGATTGCAGTTGAACATTAATTCCCGACCGTTGGGGTTCCCCACGTCAGTGGCTTTCAATTCTCCGATCATCCACCTTTATCGGGATGTCTATTAGGACTAAATGTGTATTTTGTTGGTGATATTTAATATTAAAAGCTTCTAAATATTATTGATAAAAGTCACAAGTATATACACAAAAGGTTAGCAAAAACAGGAAAAGATAATCTCTAAAACAAAAGGATATATATATATATATATATATATATATATATATATATATATATATATATATATATATATATATATATATAGAGAGAGAGAGAGAGAGAGAGAGATACTGATGGAGTCCTTCACTCCCCTTCAAGTTGAAGTATGTAGATTTCAAATGCCTAACTTTCACCAAAAAGAACATAGACGCTCGACACCGAGAGCCTTAGTAAAAATGTCAGCCACTTGGTTTGTAGTGTTGATGTATTTTGTAATAATTTCTTTAGAATCAACTCGCTCTCGAACAAAGTAACAATCCATTTCAACACGTGTTTTGTTTTCATGAAAGACGGGATTAACAGCAATTTGTCTAGCAGCTTGATTATCACAGAAAAGTTGAGTCGGAGCATCTTGAACCACATTAAGTTCACTCAACAATCAACACAACCAAAGAATCTCACTTACAGTGGTAGTCATTGCTATATATTTAGCTTCAACAGAAAAACGTGATATGACTGATTGCTTCTTTGTTCTCAACGAAGTCAGATCTCCTCCCAATAGAACAAGATGTCTAATTCAAGATCGTCTAGGGAACTGGCATCCTAACCAATCAACATCGCAAAAGGTAGTAATATCAAGGCCTCCCATTTTTGGAAGAAGAATACCTTGACTTGGAGTGGCTTTTAACTAATGTACCACATGAATGGAAACATCTAAGTGTTTTTGTTGAGGATCAGAAATCGATTGGCTGAGCAAGTTCACTAAATATGAGATGTTTGGTCTTCATACATGTAAATACAGATTCGTCCAATCAGTAGACAGTATTGAGTGTTATCAACGAGAGGGTTATCGGTTTATTGATCAAGTCGTACGTTTGGATCCATAGGGAATTCCCTTGCTCTACATCCTTACTCACCATAATCTTTAAGGATGTCAAGAGTGTACTTTCTTTGACTAAGCACCAACCCTTCTATGTTCAATCTACTTCATTACCAAGAAATATTTTAGAGGGAAATATCTTTGATGCTGAACTGATTGTGTAGATGGAGTTTGAGTTCTTTAATTTTGGCATCACCGTTTCCGGTTATAATTACATCATATACATAAATGAGGACAATGATGAAAGAAATATATGTCTTGTAGATGAGGAGTGAATGCTCTACCTTGGATTGCGTGAAAAAATGTTTAGTAAGGCAGACGTGAACTTTTGATACCAGTTTCAAGAGGCTTGGTATAGACCATAAAGAGATTTATGTAGACGACACACTCGATTGTCTCTGTTTCTTATAAAACCATGAGGAATCTTCATGTAAACTTTGTCTATTTAATTACCAAATCACCGTAAAGAAAGACATTATTTACAACCAGTTGATGGGTAATCCAATTCTTCTTGGTTGCTACGACTAGCAAGGTACGAATAGTGACCAATTTAGCGATATGAGCGAAGGTATCATGGAAGTCAACCCCTTTTCATCTGTGTAAAGCTTTTAGCAAGTAGACAAGCCTTTTAACGATCCACTTCTCCTGTTGGGTTGAACTTGATTTTCTACACCAATTTTGAGTCAATCGATCGGCTTTTAGAGGGCAAGGTCTTAAGGGTCCATGTCTCGTTTCGTTCCAGTGCATTGATTTCATTTTGCATGGTTTTTTGCTAGCGTGTATCTTTGGAAGCCTCGTAATAATTTCCTGGCCCATCATGTTCAGTGATGGCGGCTAGATAACATTTGTGAGATTTAGAAAACTTTTTATATGAGACAAAGTTAGACAAAGGATGTATCGTAGAGCTTTTTTGATTACTTTTTCTTGACCCTCTCACTACGTCTTCTGAGCGTAGTGTTGTTCAAGTCATTATTCACATTAACATTTTCATCGATTTCTATACCACCATTATCAGCCGTTGGAGTGTTGTTTCCATCTGTAGGAATCGAACTCTAATCTTGTTCATCATTTATTAATGTTTGATAAGTCTCTATCTCTTATTCTTCATTATCATTTGCAAAGTTTGCTTCAGTTGTGTTGACTTCATTGTTGACAATATTTGCAAATAGGACTTGATCATTTTATTTTCTAAAATCATATTTGTAACGACCGAAAAATCCAACCAATTTAAATTTTTCAAAAACAACCCGATTTTATTAAATTATTACAAAAAGGTTTCCAATACAAATCATTTAGAGTATTCCCAGAATCTCATTGCTACAAAATCATGAGGAGCGGTACGATCACGCCTTCGCCTTGCCACAGTCTCCTGAAGAACCTGAAAAACATTAAACCACAACGGTAAGCCCGAAAGCTTAGTGAGATACCCCCAAAATACCAACCACATATACCATACACGTAACATGCTATCTCATAACGAATCACAGAACAGCCATGCATATCGGGTCTACTGTGGGACTGGTCCGCCCTGTCGGGCCTTCAGTCCACCTGGTCCACCCTCCGTGTCCAATCCTATCCCTCGAGTCTGCAGTGTGGTTGGTCCGCCCGCACTGGGCCTTCAACTCACCTGGTCCACTCTCTGAGTCTACAGTATGACTGGTCCGCCCGCATCGGGCCTTCAGTCGGCCTGGTCCACTCTTCGAGCGTCGGCACGTCTGGTCCGCCCTCATGAGGCCTACAACCTATCCGGACTGCTCGCTGGGCCTTCGGAATAACCGGTCCGCCCTGGGTATCTTGGACTACAGCACGAAGCAGGACCCACCTCAACCCAACTCCAGTCCAAACAACCATGTGCACATAAGCAAACAATCACATAACAAATCATATTCCGGCAACCGATCTAGCAGATCACATATCACAACATACTCTAACAGGATACCGACCTAACCGGTCACTAGCATAGCCTCACCCTACATACCAGGATACCGACCTTAACCAGGTCTCTAACGAATACCATCCTAACTACCAGGATGCAAACATATCAAAGCAATAACATAACAACAGATACCCGGATCTCAATTCGATAAAAGGGCCGGCCTTGGTGCGTTAGACCCTGTTGATATAGTGAGGATAACTCACCTCGAAACTGCCGGCTGAAAGGATAAGATCCCGCTGCTCCGGACTCCGACACGAACTCTGCCACTGAACACCAAAACACTCAACTCAAAATATACCCTTAATTACCAAAATACCCCTGGAAGACAACTGGTCAACCATAGACAAAGTCATAGTCAACCCCTGACTGACTCTACTCGCCGAGTCGACCTGATGACTCGCCGAGTCCCTATGCTTAGAACTTCCCTCAATCCGCGACCTAACTCGACGAGTCACCCCGAGACTCGCTGAGTCCAACAACTTTGAGTCCACTCGCACCCAACTCACCGAGTCATCCCTCGACTCACCGATTCTCGACTCAACCAGAAAATATTGGGACTCTTCGACAAGACTCGCCGAGTCCAAGAACAGACTCGCCAAGTCTAAGGCTATCTTCAACCTATTCGCTAAGTTGTTCATCCAACTCGTCGAGTTCCAGCTTATCTTCAAGCAACTCGTCGAGTCCACCCATGTGACTCGCCGGGTACCACCGGTCTGAATCCATATAGAAGCATTCCAGGCTATGCAATTGATCCAAAACATATATCTAGCCTCCTACAATCCATCCATCACATAAAGTGGCAAACTTTACGTGAATCCAAAGAGATCTAGGCCTCATTCACTTTTGAGCTAGGGTTTGGGACATGATATCTTCCCTAAGCACTCAAACACAGGGACTTTAATATTCTCTAGGCCTTCCCCAACCCAGATCTGAGGTAGCAACCTCAGATCTATCCTCCAAACTCTAAAACATACAAAGATAATCTCCCCATAAACTCCAAAATGATGAATCCTTATGAGTGATAGCCCAAGAACGAGATATTACCTCAAAAGAATGCCCCAAATGCAATGAAACTCGAATCCAAGCAAAGCCCTTTGATCCAAGCCTCTTCTCCTTCAAGATTTCTTCAACAAACACCTCCCCAAGCTCCAAATGCACTCCAATCCTCTTCAATCACGCTTTCTAGGGTTTCTCGACTTCAAGGGGGATCAAAGAGGCTGCAGAGAGGATATAATGTTCTTTAAATTGGGCTCATTCCCCGGATTTAGGGTTTCCTCCACTTAGCACCTACTCGCCGAGTAGGCCACTTGACTCGCGACCAAAGTCGCGACCCTACTCGCTGAGTTGCCCTTCCAAAATTACACTTTTAGTCCTTCAACTCTACTCTTGCTATTCCGGGATGTTACAATTCTCCCCCACTTAAATTAGGCTTCGTCCTCGAAGCCTACGACAACTCATCTCTAAAAAAAATACTCCCACAACATGCCACCTGGCCTTAACGGGACCAGGTCCCTCAAGGCATACCCATCGAAACTCGAACTCACTTTCTCCTTCCTTGCGATGTCCTGACCACCGTCTCAAACCGGGCACCGGCTTTACCCTCTGATAACCACACACAACAACTGAGTACCACTCATGATGCAGCACTGCTCCAAATCACAACCATTACTCGACTCATATGAGCTATAAATAACCATGCACCACCCGATTCCCGATCCGAATCCAACTCTATCCATACCATGCTGACAGAAAGACACACTCTTCAGAGTAACTCCCATGGGTTCTCTTCTTGCAATCGCATGCACATGCTAAACTAGCTCTAGCACCTTTAGGTTAGGAAACCCATCACTCTGACGACCCTCAATACATCCCTCAGGATGAACCACTGATACACAAATCCTTTACCGAAATCAAGCTGGGAATCCAAAACCCCATATCTGCATCGCTTACGAGACTCTTGACTTTACAGCCTTGGAAATCCCTTCAGCGACCCCAACAGACATCCCCTCATGATGTCATCCCAAACCGCCGCCGTACATGCTGCTCAATGATCACCGTCGGACCACTCTGATCATAACTCTACACTGCCGCTTTCACTTCCGCGAATTTTCACTCCCCTTTGGAATTATATTCCTCCCTTTTTTCCTTACCAAAGAAAACCACTCGACCGCCTTGTCACCACGACAAGTACTACGGTGCTCACCCAACGCTATACTACCTCTTTATAGCATAACCTCTATCCCATGCACCATACATACTCTGAATCCACCCGAGAAGACTCTCAAATCCGTGCACTACCTCTACTGAGTGCGATCAATATCCGGGGCTAGACCTTGCAACGCCAACATATCGCGACATACTCAATCCATTACCTCGCACTGATCTAACGACATATGCAGAGTCTTCAGCATGACTGAACCGCCTTACCAGGCCTTCAGTCAAACTGGACCACTCTCATAACCTTCAGCAGACCTGGACCGCCCTCCAGGGCCTTCAGTCTAGCTGGATCGTTAACCGAGCCTTCAACCTGACTGGTACGCCCATTGGCTTTTAGTCTATCCGGACCGCTCAACTAGCAATCAACATTCCGAGTTACCTCTCCGGGAAAACCTCCCATGCATACTGTTCTAGCCCCCCTAGGGTTCCGAACTCTATCTCCATCATACATACTCGATCCTGACCCGATCCCAGGCCCTGCACAATCAAACTCTTGGTCTGTAACCCACCCCGTACGCCTGCCATTTACTCATACCAACCAATGCCCTTGGCTGACCGAGACACTACTGAATTCCATGCAGGTAAACAACCTTTTATACTCGTCGATCCTCCGGAGTCCTCTCCAATTTCTCCCCCACTTAAGGCACTGACTACCAACCCCCGGTCACTATCACCGACCTTACAAGATAACCTTGCACCAAAACCAACATTTACACTTAAACTGATTCCCACTAGCACTAGCAACCTTCGCAAAAACACATTTCCACACCGCTCATCCCGCTCGAAAGGAACCCTATCTTCAAATATCTATTCCTCAGACTGCAGATGCTACCCGACATTCAAACCAACGTCGCATCCACCAATAATCCTCACAAAAGATAACCAGCGAAAATTCGAAATACTAACCCATACCCATGACAAAACCTCAAGGATCAACAAATACCAAAACGAAAACCACCCAACGAGACTAGCAGATAAACGATACTTCACAATAATCATAATAAACAACACAACAAGAAAGAAACATACCCGCAGCTGCATCCGGCACTGCGCGAACCTCCTCCGCTGCAAGATGAAAAGCACGACCCTAAGCCCTTGGGGGCTCCGCTCCACCCTGACCTCCACCTGTGATCCTCTACGTGGCCGGTGTTGGAGCCTGCACCGCTCCTGCAGCAAGCTGTGGACAGTTGACCCTCAAGTGTCCAACCTGATGACAATGATAACATATCCTCAAATCCCGAACTGGCACTGACTGCCGACAATACCTCGCATAGTGTCCCTCCTTTCCGCATTTGCGGCATGTACCACCGGACCTACAAACTCCGGCGTGACTCCTCCCACACTTTCCACAAATGTGGCTGCCCTGATCTCCCATCCTGGAATCAATGGTCTTAGACCGTTTCGTCGCCGGCTGCGACTGAACCGGAGCTTGCCTCAGCTCACGCAACTGCAACTTAATCTCTAACTCACGCCGCCTGGCGTCCTCCTGCAACTCCAACAAGGTCTCGCACCTCTGTGCAGACACAAACTGTCTGATGTCCCTCTTTAGCATACTTAGATATCGAGACATCTGAGCCTGCTCTGAAGCGAACTCAGGGCAAAACATCGCCCTCTTAGTAAACATCCTGGTGATTTCCGTCACCGACTCCGACTCCTGCTTCAGCTCAAGGAACTCCTGAGCCAACCTCTCCCTATCGACCTGCGGAACATAACGAGTGCTGAACATCTCTCTGAACTGATCCCAAGAAACCGCAACCCTCTACGCATCCGAATATGACCCCGTGGTCAACCTCCACCAATCCTTTGCCCCAATCCTTAATAGGTTCAGATCGCACCTCACCCTCTGATCTGCAGGGCATGAACATGTGAAGAAACATCCCTCCACGTCTGATAACCATCTCATAGCAATGATCGGATCCTGAACTCCATCAAAGGTGGGAGGCTTCGCATTCTCGAAGTCCCGATACTAAAAACCTCTACTAGCTCCTCCCCCTGCCGCTGCTACAGCCACTTTAGCCGCTACGACAGTCGTCTCCGTGAGAGCTGCATAGGGCTTATCAAAATACTCCACCATGGCGGTCTTGATCGACCCAAACAACTCCGACAGCTCAGCTCGAAATAATGCAGCAACCTCATCATGCAGGATCTCACGAATCCTCGCATCCAACTCACGCGTACTCATCTGACCGACAACCTCGGGCGGTACGGACCCACCCGGAACTCCCTCTCCTGCTCCTGATCCTGACCTGGATCCACTCCCAGCATGCCCTGAAATCTCCATACTGAAAATAAACCACCAAAAATCTCAGGCACTTCCCACTATCCCGGGAACCAACTCTCAACCCAACCCTAGAGGTCATGGTTTCCTTTATACGCGTATGGGTCATGTGCTTTCAGTAGTACGGGCCCATACTACCTTCCACACCTACCCATATTTGTATGAAGTACTTCCACAACACCCTAGCGAAAACATACATAACAACGCTCTATCCTCACAGCTAGAGGAACACTAGAAATCTCTCGTAAGAAAACCCTAGGCTAGCAGACATCATAAATCAGGCAACACATCAAGAAATCCTGAAGATCCCTAGCCTAACTCTAGCATGTTGTTCTATCAAAGATCAATAAAACAATTATCATGTATGGTATTTTGGGGTTACTTACTGGCTCCGGCTGATCGTACCTCCGCGTCCTCCTTTACTTATTTTGAAAACCATTTTAAATTATCTTTTGAAAACCCTTCTCAATTTGAGACTGGAGTCACACAAGTGTTACTCCAATTCACTCAAACCAAGGCTCTGATACCAACTTGTAACGACCGAAAAATCCAACCAATTTAAATTTTTCAAAAACAACCCGATTTTATTAAATTATTACAAAAAGGTTTCCAATACAAATCATTTAGAGTATTCCCAAAATCCCATTGCTACAAAATCATGAGGAGCGGTACGATCATGCCTTCGCCTTGCCACAGTCTCCCGAAGAACCTGAAAAACATTAAACCACAACTGCAAGCCCGAAAGCTTAGTGAGATACCCCCAAAATACCAACCACACTGCAGACTCGAGGGACAGGATTGGACACGGAGGGTGGACCAGGTGGACTGAAGGCCCGACAGGGCGGACCAGTCCCACAGTAGACCCGATATGCATGGTTGTTCTGTGATTCGTTATGAGATAGCATGTTACGTGTATGAACTTGTAATGACCGAAAAATCCAACCAATTTAAATTTTTCAAAAACAATCCGATTTTATTAAATTATTACAAAAAGGTTTCCAATAGAAATCATTTAGAGTATTCCCAGAATCTCATTGCTACAAAATCATGAGGAGCGGTATGATCACACCTTCCCCTTGCCACAGTCTCCTGAAGAACCTGAAAAACATTAAACCACAATTGTAAGCCCGAAAGCTTAGTGAGATACCCCCAAAATACCAACCACATATACCATACACGTAACATGCTATCTCATAACGAATCACAGAACAGCCATGCATATCGGGTCTACTGTGGGACTGGTCCGCCCTGTCTGGCCTTCAGTCCACCTGGTCCACCCTCCGTGTCCAATCCTGTCCCTCGAGTCTGCAGTGTAGTTGGTCCGCCCGCACTGGGCCTTCAACTCACCTGGTCCACTCTCTGAGTCTACAGTATGACTGGTCCGCCTGCATCGGGCCTTCAGTCGGCCTAGTCCACTCTCCAAGCCTCGGCACGTCTGGTCCGTCCTCGTGGGGCCTACAACCTATCCGGACCGCTTACAGGGCCTTCGGAATAACTGGTCCGCCCTGGGTATCCTGGCCTACAGCACGAAGTAGGACCCGCCTCAACCCAACTCCAATCCAAACAACCATGTGCACATAAACAAACAATCACATAACTAATCAAATTCAGGCAACCGATCTAGCAGATCACATATCACAACATACTCTAACAGGATACCGACCTAACCGGTCACTAGCATAGCCTCACCCTACATACCAGGATACCGACCTTAACCAGGTCTCTAACGAATACCATCCTAACTACTAGGATGCAAACATATCAAAGCAATAACATAACAACAGATACCCGGATCTCAATCCGATAAAAGGGCCGACCTTGGTTCCTTAGACCCTGTTGATATAGTGAGGATAACTCACCTCGAAACTGCCGGCTGAAAGGATAAGATCCTGCTGCTCCGGACTCCGACACGAACTCCGCCACTGAACACCAAAACACTCAACTCAAAATATACCCTTAATTACCAAAATACCCCTGGAAGACAACTGGTCAACCATAGATAAAGTCATAGTCAACCCCTGACTGACTCTACTCGCCGAGTCGACCTGATGACTCGCCGAGTCCCTATGCTTAGAACTTCCCTCAATTCGCGACCTAACTTGACGAGTCACCCTGAGACTCGCCGAGTCCAACAACTTTGAGTCCACTCGCACCCAACTCACCGAGTCATCCCTCGACTCACCGATTCTCGACTCAACAAGAAAATGTTGGGACTCTTCGACAAGACTCGCCGAGTCCAAGAACAGACTCACCGAGTCTAAGGCTATCTTCAACCTACTCGCCGAGTTGTTCATCCAACTCGTCGAGTTCCAGCTTATCTTCAAGCAACTCGTCGAGTCCACCCATGTGACTCGCCGGGTACCACCAGTCTGAATCCATTCAGAAGCATTCCAGGCCATGCAATTGATCCAAAACATATATCTAGCCTCCTACAATCCATCCATCACATAAAGTGGCAAACTTTACGTGAATCCAAAGAGATCTAGGCCTCATTCACTTTAGAGCTAGGGTTTGGGACATGATATCTTCCCTAAGCACTCAAACACAGGGACTTTAATGCTCTCTAGGCCTTCCCCAACCCAGATCTGAGGTAGCAACCTCAGATCTATCCTCCAAACTCTAAAACATACAAAGATAATCTCCCCATAAACTCCAAAATGATGAATCCATATGAGTGATAGCCCAAGAACGAGATATTACCTCAAAAGAATTCCCCAACTGCAATGAAACTCGAATCCAAGCAAAGCCCTTTGATCCAAGCCTCTTCTCCTTCAAGATTTCTTCAACAAACACCTCCCCAAGCTCCAAATGCACTCCAATCCTCTTCAATCATGCTTTCTAGGGTTTCTGGACTTCAAGGGGGATCAAAGAGGCTGGGGAGAGGATATAATGTTCTTTAAATATGGCTCATTCCCCGGATTTAAGGTTTCCTCCACTCAGCACCTACTCGCCGAGTCCATCTTTGGACTCACCGAGTAGGCCACTTGACTCGCGACTAAAGTCGCGACCCTACTCGACGAGTCCATCCATGGACTCGCCGAGTTGCCCTTCCAAAATTACACTTTTAGTCCTTCAACTCTACTCTTGCTATTCTGGGATGTTACAATATTCATGAAAGGAACGTTGTTTTCTATGAACAACACATCTCAAGAAACATTTATTTTCCCATCAACCAAGTCATAAACATGATAACCTTTTTGACCTTGAGGGTAACCAATGAAGACCAATGATCTCCCCCTCACCTTAAATTTATCTCTTCCTATGCAAGACATCCAAATACTCGCATATGGTTGTAAGTGAGATTTTTCTTGAACATGATAACCAAAAAATCGAACCAAAAGCAAATTAACCAATAAAAATGGACCATAATAACTGAACCAGTTTTAAAACCAATGATTATGTTTCTAGGTTTTGTTAGCCGACAAAAAACGGTTTGGTTTTGGTTTTATAGGATAACTGATCCATTATTAACCAAACCAATTTTAGACCAATCATTTGATAAAGTATATTAATAAGTTTTCTCTTTTTAATTATAGTAACATAATTAATTCTTAAACACTTACATAAATCCCGTACGACATTTACCTTTCGTTATTCAACCCTAATTCCATTTCACCCAATTTTCCAGCTTCGTTCACCCTCTTCTTCGACGACATATGTCCCCGATCGGCGGCTCCCTTCCAACGACATCAGCCCTTCGTTGCAATTTTCCCATGGAGGCATGACTACATTGAAATTCTGAAAGCATCTCGGACTGAGATCTCGTCTTAGGTTCCCTACTGAAGCCAAAGAGGCTCCGATCCTTCCGACAAATGAATCTTCCAGTGATTTCAGTTAGAGAGATCATGGTGTAGTTACTGATGTGAAGAATCAGGTACTCCAATTTAAAAATATGTACATGATATTTTTATTCTACATTGATTCTGCCAATTTCTGAATTCGGAATTCCCATTGAGAATCAATGATTTTTTTAAACGATTTTCGATGTTGGTGAAAATGTTTTTATTCAGTGAATCCAATTGGCATTTGTCTTTGTTAATTTGATGTTAGATTTATTTTCCATGTATCAAACTTATAAATGTTTAATTAATATTAATTGGGCTCTATAGAGAGGAGGATATTGAAGACCGATTTCAATTTTTTTGGAGTTTGAACAACATAATTTGTAATTTACTAACTTAATTTCTCATTGATGATTACGTTTTTATTTGTGTTTAATAATAACGACTGCGAACTAGCATTTTGACATAGTTTTTTAGGAATATCGTTTGTGTATTTTAGTTGTTTAGTATTTTAGTTCCTTGATTTGTTAGATTTTGAACTTTAACAAAGTGAAATTTAATTTATTGTGAAAGTATTATAATTATAGGGAAATTTCATATATATCCTAAATAAACAATGAAATATAATATCTGCTCTTAAATTGTCGAAATTTCATATTTACCTAAAATGATCATTTTATAAATTAATATAAATAAAAGTGTTTTAATCCATTAAGATGTTATTTTATATGTTTGTGATTACATTTTTAATTAGAAAGATAAATAATAAAGTTGAGAAATGACAACAATAAAATTAATTATTAACCTATTAGTCTATGAGAAAAACCATCGATATATATATATATATATATATATATATATATATATATATATATATATATATATATATATATATATATATATATATATATATATATATATATATATATATATATATATATATATGCGCAAAAAATCAAAAATACTACATCTAAGAACAAGAAATCAAGCAAATTCAACTAATAAACAAGTTTACCAAGTTTAAAAAAATTAAAACTAACGACATATCTTTTTTCAAGTTGACACTTAACCTTGTGTGTCTCAAACAACTTTACAAAGTTTTCAAAAAACAAAATAACTTTAACTAACAATTAAAACTACTGAAAACAACCAACTATCACGGACACCGGTTCTTTTTTCTTGAGATTGATGTTTCACTTGGATCTAAATATTGAAGTGCGGGGTTCTTGCATGTCTTTTCATGATGTCCGTACTCCCCACATCATGGATACTTGTGTCTTCTTTTCGACTCATCTGACGATTTGATCCTATTTTTTTGGTCCGTCCAACCGGGCGTTTGATAATAGGTGGATATATTTTCTCCCCATCTTTTTGCATCCATTCATCCACTCGAGGCATCGTAGAAATTTAAAAAGCATATGCTTCTTTGAATTTCTCTATAGTGCAACACGAATCAACATGTTTGTCACAATTAACATCTCTCGTAAAAGAAATAAAAGTTGTTGCGTGTACACATGGAAGGCCCGTAACTTGCCACACCTGACAATTGCTTTTTCTTTCATTTAGGTAGACCTCCCATCGTTGTCCCTTGCATTTCACTTCAGCTTTATTGTCGCAACTTCTACAAACTTCATATTCACCCAAGTTCTACATAAAAAAGATATTGTTAAGATGATTATAGATATGTAATTCAATTATAATTTAACATACTTACCTTTGAAATGTCGTTAACATGATTCTTAACAATAGGAACCAATGTACCATTCCATTTGTTCACTAACATTCTTTTCTTATCAAATATTTTCATAAGTTTTTCTCTAATTGCGTCAAGTAGATCAAGCACGGGTTGATAGCGCAATACACCAATCCAAGAATTAAATGATTCTGAAATATTATTAGTGACATAATCACACTTCGAAGTTATGCGAAACTTGCTTCTACTCCATACCTTTTTGTGGTTGGTATTTAGATATGTGATGTCGTCTTGACTTAAATCACCAACGTCCTTCAATAATCTATCATGCTTGGTAGGCAAGTAGATTTTTACAGCCCTCCATAGTTTATTACTGAAGAATTTACCATGAAAATGTTTCTTGAAATTGCTATTTAAGGATCGTATACATTCTCTATGCTCAACATTAGGATAAACATGCATGATGGCAAGTTCTAACCTTTTTTGCATGTCTAATGAGATAACAAGACCACTTGGTGTCCTAATTTCTTTTTGAGGTGATCCAAGGAACCATGTCCATGATTGTGTGTTCTCTGATTCAAACACATAATAGGCTATCGAGAAGATGAAATTGTTAGCGTCAACACTAGTTGTCACGACCAATACACCGTTGAATTTTCCTTTTAAATGGCAAGCATCAAGACTAATATAAGGGAGACAACAACAAGAAACCATCTCGAATAAGCGTCCAGAGAAATAAAAAACCTTTTGAAGCGTTTCTTGCCACCAACTACATCAAAGTCAATTTCGACAATGCTTCCTTGGTTCCAATTTAGCAATTCTTCCCTAAATGCATCCATCTTCATGAAAGAGTCTTCCCATTTACCATGCATATTAGTATATGCTTGCTCTTTCCCTTTAAATACTTTCAGGTATGGTACGTTAACATTGTAGGTTTTCATAATCCACTTTTCTAAGCTCCATGTGAGAAATGTCCCCATCAGACTTCAACTTTTCAGTAACTATATTTGCAATCCATCCTTGAGTGGCACGCTTATTACCACCCATGTTACTTCGAGTACAAGTATGTCCTTATTCAAGTTTCCTAACCTGCACAATAACTAAATGAACATATATAAATATATTTTAGTTGGAAATCATGTTAAAAATAACTTAGGTATGTACTTACTTCAAAGGTAATACCATCTTGTATGACAGACGCATAAATTCTCCAATTGCAATCTATGTTTTCACACCTTGCTGTGAATTGTGTCGGGTCACTTTTTTGAATATAGTAGTCAAACTCATTTATGATTGCGTAATCGTTCAAAGCTCTCCGAAAAGCAACCACATTTTCAAATTTTTTGGCAACTTTCATGCATAGAGTATTCTTACTAAAAGAGTAAGCTTTTTCTTCATCAGTTGTTGGCTTGTCATCATTCTCAGAACTAAGGTGACTATAATAGCTTTCTTCACTAGGACAGTAATCTGAATCATCATGGGGTTCATCTATGTTGTCACATAAATGGTTATGCGCATAGTGATTATTTGAGTTGTGGTTATTCTCTGTTGTGATGTTAATGGTTACTTGTTTCTCTTTTTCATACATATTAAGCATATCCATGAACTTCTCATCAGAATCAAGCTCAATAAAGGATTGGCCTGATGCACACTTATCAACATAGGAAATTGAAAATTTTGGATTGTTCTTTGATGAATAACGCTTTATAACTTCTTTGTTTAGTTGACTCAAATTGTATGACCATGTGTCTATGTGGATGCATTGTTGAGAGCCAAAGCAATATATTTTTCTTACAAGTGTTCTTCGCTAACCGAAAGAAACCATCGTATTTTAATTTTAGCTTGTACTTGCCCATTGGTATACTTGCAGGAACGTAATCGCTTATTGAAGACTCGACCATATTTTCTGATACCGGTTTCGAGGTGTTGTCAAGGATAATGTCAAAAGTATCTTCCATCTATCAATTCTCGATCTTGGTAAAAAAATCTTAAAAAATAAGCAAAACATTAATATACATTAACATCTCTAAAAAAACTAATAATCTTAAACATCTAGAATATTATGTTGTTAGTAGCTTTATCATAAAATTGAGAAAATTCGGCAGCCTCATCATAGTGGGAAAGAACTTTAAGAGTCATGAACTACTCATCCACTTCTACAGTTTCTAGAATAAAAAGGCATAATCTGAAATTTGGGGTACGCATGGCCATAAGAGCCTTAATCAAAGAAGACAAAGGGTTTCCTTTAAACCGTTGATACATGCCTTTGTAGAAATAATACATATCCATCAATAGATGTAATGTAATATTGGCTTGATTAGGTTTATAAAGTAGTCAATTGCTTATAGTTGAAGACTCAAAACTTAATAACGACACTTATTGAAATTAATGTACATTAAAAGGCTTTAGTTTTCAAAAAACAAAATGTTTAGCGTGACAAAGATCTTTAAAGCAATTAGTTGTTTTTGTGTTATTATGCATGAACGTATGTATAACAGGTTTGTATGGGTCATAATTTGTGTAATTAATGTACATTAAAAAGCTTCAGTTTTCAAAAATAAAATAGATAATTCATGACATATAAACACCCCACACAACCATCAATGGTATTGAAACACTCGACACACGTGTATAATCACATAAAACACACTACACACATGTATTATCACACTCCATGCAGGTATAATCAAGAATCCAAAGATGAAATCACTAGATATATGAATGACATATCACCTAGTGTCAAGCCACTAATGATCAAAATCGCTAATTGGCTACGATCAATCGAGGTTTTTTGTGGTGCAGATGATGACGTGGCAAGAATCATGGAGGCGATGTGTGTGGATTGCATCTTTCATCAACGTAGGGCTTTGGTAATGTGTTTGGAAAGGGTTATTATGGTCAATTTATTTGTTTTTTATAATTAAAATGATTTTAAATACCAATTACTGATTATAAAAGTATTAAGATTTAAAATTAGGGCAAATATGATATTATGGTTGTTCATTTAAGATATATATATATATATATATATATATATATATATATATATATATATATATATATATATATTAGTTAGGGTAAATATGATATTTCCTTGTTTATTTAGGGCATATATGTCACACCCCAAAACCGAGAACGGCGGAAACGTTCTGGGGCAGAGGACGTTATGTACAGTATCACAACAATGAATAGTAGTAAACAGGCAACAACATCATCCATTGCATTAATAATATAATTTTAATACAAGTGTTCTGACATGTTTAATATACACTAAAGTATGAATCAAAATGAAAGATGAGTCTTGAACGAACTCCATCTTCTCTAAACCTTGCATCAGTACCTGTCTACTGTTGACCTGAGCATATAAGTTATTTTCAAAGAGAGTATCAGCTTTAAAGCTGGTGAGATCATAAGTATTTTAGTGTCTGTATTTTTAATAATGTATTTGTAAGACTGTATTTGTAAGTATGAGTATGTGAAAGTTTTGAATAACCTAGAAAACCCTATGCTTCCTACTGAAAGTAGCCTTCTACCAAGGCATCTAGTATCTAACTGTGTTTATTGTAAGAGTGTCTATTTTCCCTAGTCTAACTTTCATTAACCAAAAATATAGATTTACATTATCGTGCATCGTGTGAATGTTCACGAAGTGAATGTAATGGGGAAATAATAATGTACTGTAGTTTTATAATAAGTGACTATTACTGTACTAACTACCGTAAACCAAATGAATTTTAAAGTAACATGTGATCGGCCTGTATCCTGCTACCAACTCAATAGTAAAACGATGATGTAAGATGTCGTAAGAAATGACATTTGGCACCTGTAGAATTGCAAGTCCCATTGTAGCGAGCAGCAAGGTGTAGGATAGTCAATCGAGTATAGATCTATACGAAAACTCATACGCTCCCTAATTAAGGAGATTATGGATACAAAAATGGTCATGGAAGATAGTGCCATGACCCGTTTAATAGCTCACATAACTGAATGTAATGTATATGTAATGTATGTGCAAGTTGTATTGTGTGTTCTTCCTCTGTCTAGCATGTATGTTTGTTTATCATCACTATGTATTATGTTTGTTTCTCATCACTATGTATTATGTTTGTTTCTCATCACTAAGTATTATGTTTGTTTCCCATCACTAAGTATTATGTTTGTTTCTCATCACTATGTATTATGTTTGTTTCTCATCACTAAGTATTATGTTTGTTTCTCATCACTATGTATTATGTTTGTTTCTCATCACTATAAGTTATGAATCATGTATGAACCGACTCTTTATATGTTTCATTGTTCTAGTATTAGTATTAGTAAAACCCTAAACTATGCCTATTGTAGCTTACTAGTAATATAACTTGTACGTATAAACATGGAAGTATACCCTTGCTACCCAAGGGTATTGAATTGACTGGAAGAACCTTTATGACTATATATGTACACATGATATATAATTAATAGTTAAACGACCTTCAGACGGATACCCTACCAGACCACATCCCAACGGGGAAAAGGAAATAAGGCGGGTCAGCCTTCCTAAGTCCTTCAAACATTACTTATATAACTATACATATCTAGGCATGCAATTGACAATATCAAAGTATAAAAGAAGTTTTGTAAAAACCTTTGAAGAGTTTAAGAACTAAGAAAAGGTGACTTGATGTCAGTTTGTAAAACAGTTTATTTGATAAGAACAGTTTAAAGTATAATGAATCCTTTGTTTTGGAAACACAATTGTAACAGGGTTTGGAAAAGAAACATTTAGTATGTAAGACAGTTTGATAAAGAGTTCTAAACTAGTAAAAATGTTTTGGAAAGTCATTTGAAGTAATTTGTTTGGTAAAACCGCTAAAAGTGTAGTAAATCTATTTGCATGCTAGTTATTAATCACATGTGATTGATTTAATAACTAGCATGTTTCAACTTGTATCCCCCCATAAAGCATTTAAAAACATTTAAGAACATTTAAAAAGGTTAATTAAGGGGTATGAACTCACCTATAGTAAGCGGATCGTTTGGAAGTGTCGGACAAGGTTCTAAGTGTCAAGTGAGGACTTGAACACACACAATGGTCCTAGTTAACATATAATCAAACATATATGTATATAATTAGTTAATTAATAACTAATTAATCAGGTTAAGGCACCCTAGATCATAGAAACACTTTGATTCAAGTGCTATAGGTACGAAAGGGTTGCTCCTAAGGGTTGTATGACATGGTATTGGAGTTTATGGCCCATGAACCACCCCTTTATGGAGTTTGCGGCCCATGACCATTTCCCCATGAGTTTAGGGCCGTAAACGCATGGTAAAATGTGCCAAATTGTGTTTTGAGGTATTACAAGTCATGATTGGGCATCAAATGATCAAGTCTAAGCCTTAGGAAAGCATTAGGGCATAATAAGACCACCTTTTGGAGTTTACAGCCAAATGACCGTATTCTTATGTGTTCATGGTTGTAAAATCTCTTAGGGACATGTTTTTATTGTTGTTTAAGGTCAAAAACTCTTATAGGAGGGTTCAAGGTTGGCATCCAAGGCATAAGAAGGAGCTAAGGTCCAATTTACCACCTTGAAAGGGGTTTACGGCCCAAGATCATCCTTGGACATAAACTCCTTTATTCTATGGTTTCTTGATGATGTTCAAGTGTTATAAGGGTCATACTAAGCATACAAGAAGCTATAGCAAGTGCACTTACAAGATCGAAGCTCGATTGGGTGTTTAAGGTCCAAGAACACTAGTGTGTGTTCTTGGTGTTTTGAAGATCTAATGAAAACCATAAATTGAATGGATGAAATGATGTATAATCACTAGTTGTTATGATATAACAACAAATCAAGCCAAGAAGTACTTACGTTTTCGGGAAATCGGGTGAAAGACGGGATGGTAGTTGAGAATGTTTGGAGTTTGCTCTTGAGATTGCAAGTAAGAAGTGAGGTGTTTTGGGGAGTAAAATCATGCTTAAGGTGTGAGTTTGCGGTTTTGGAAGGATTTACGGCCCAAACATAAAAGTTTGGCCGTGAATTTCCTAACTACGTGGTACTTGCGGACTCAAGACGACACGTCCTTTCACCCGTTTGTTTGAAGAATAATTATCAGAATAATCAAACGAACTTTAAATTTGATAACAACAAATAAAAATGAGCTTGACTTATAATTTGAAGTGTTTGACTTTATGGTTTGACCGAATGAAAATTTCGGGTTGTCACATCATCCCCCCGTTAAAGGGAATTTTGTCCCGAAATTAAAGTCTAAGCAAATAAAGTAGTTATAGATAACTAAGAGAATAGATAAGGATATTCTGGGATTGATACTCTGATATTTTGGTTGTTTACATGTTGTGGATTTCAAATTTGGGTTTTCGATGTGAAATAGTTTAATTAAACAATGTTTTAATTATTAGTGTTTTCTAAGTAAAGTTTTAAAAACAAAATTTCTGGACGTGAAAATTGGGTCGTTACAAGTTGGTATCAGAGCCCTGGTTTGAGGGATTCGGACACACCTTTGGGGGTGTTTGAACTCAAATCGAGGGATTAAAAGATTTTGGAAAGAGAAAATGTTTTCTAAAAGGCTAAGTAAAGGGTTTTACGAAAGAACAAAGTGTGTGATGTGCGTGACCGGCCGAGCTCAAGTAAGTATTCCCCAATGTACCCATACAAGTTTATTTATGTTATCAGTTTTTGTAGAACAGCATGCTAGAATAGGACTAAGGATCTAGGAGTGATGCCTTATGTGCTTGCTTTATGTGCTTCAGTATATGAAAGAGTTACATGCCAGAGCTGAGTAGACAACAGTAGGGTAGCCTGTTTAGGTTATTCCTGATAATACGAGTTTAGCATTGTATGCTAGTTCAGTTTTCTCTACGAGGATAGAGTTGCTTGAGATTGTTTTCCTTATGTCCAAATGATGTTTTCTTTGTGCTATGTGGGTTTTGAAGTGATGGGAGTTAACTGTTAGGTGAATATGGTAAAGCCACATGTGATCAGGGTTGAATAATCTCAGAGTGTTGGATTTGACTCTATTGCGTAGCTCTTGTTTGAGTCCTAACCGTTGTAGAGATGAGTCCCTTACTCGAAGCATTATCCGAGCCTCATCACATGTGATTGTATTCAGGTAATAGTTAATTGACATCACCAAGAGGCCTTCATCAGCTGAGGACTGGGTTGGGTGGAGTCAGAGGTTTCCTATGGTAAGCCTAGGATAAAGAGTAGTAGTGATCAGCTGTAGTGGAAGGGACCTGGTTGAGTCGAGGCGGTCTTTGGGGAAGGTACGGATAGATGTGGAAGGTAGTATGGGCCCGTACTACTGAAAGCAGAGGATCCGTACCCGACCCGAGGAAGGCTAAGATAAGACCAGGGAACTTGTAGTCGGTGGGATCCCTCCAGGGGTATCAGTATCGCTAATAGTTGTTATTTATTTGTATTTCAGAATGGTGGTACTATGCCCGAGGCCAACAGTTGGTAGTTCAGGAGAGGGAGCGGGTTCGGGATCAGGTTCTGAGCCAGGAGATGAGAGGCTGCGCGAGTTCATCGCGTCTGAGATCACCAGAGGTATCCTTGAGTCGACCCCCATTATCTTCGGGTCGATCAAGGAGGGGATATTGGAGATGATGGAGGATCGCCTCCGGGCATTCAGGATTGACATGGTATCTGGCCAGTCGGGATCTCGCACACTGTCCTTCAAGGACTTTTGGGGCAGTGGTGCACCGGACTTTCATTGGGCGAAGGACCCCATAGCTGCCAGATGATGGATTGCAGACATTGAGTCTACACAGTTGACTAGCTTCTGCCCCGAGGGGTCGAAGGTGAGGTATGCAGCAGGGTGCTTACGAGACCGAGCTCGAGACTAGTGGGATTCAGTGGGTGACTCGTTGGGAGCCTCAGCGATTGAGGCTATGACTTGGTCAGATTTTGTGACCAGATTCAGGGCAGAGTTTGCGCCGGCTGTTGAGCTTCAGCAGCTGGCCAGGGAGTTTTTGGACATGAGACAGACGTCAGAGACTGTGGTGGAGATCACCGCCAAGTTTCGGGAGAGGGCACTGCTGGTGCCCCATTACACGGGCGACGAGGACATGAGGAGGACCCGCTATCATGATATGCTCCGGGCTAATATCCGGGAGCACGTTAGTTTTTCAGCTTGCCCTACCTTGGACTCCATGATTGCCAGGGTGAGGGAGAGGGAGATAGATTTGGAGCACATCCGGAAATGGAAGGTGGAAGAGGGACAGTCAGGAGGGGCTTCGGGGAAGAAGCCCAAGTGATCAGATGTGGGGCCGAAAGGCCAACAAGGACGGGGCCGCTGCAGGAAATGCAGCAAGTCACACGAGGGGGCGTGCAGGTCGGGATCATCAGGCTGCTATAAGTGCGGCAAGACTGGGCACTTTAGCAGAGATTGCACTGCTCTGACAGCAGTTATTTAGACGTCTGAGTTGTTGTGCTTCCACTGCAACCAGAGGGGCCACAAGAAGGCCAATTGCCCCCAGTTGACAGTTCCAGCGCCGGTAAAGGCGCCAGCTCCAGCGACCCTGCGGATCACGGATGGCCAGCAGGGCAAGGCAGAGACTCCAGTGGTGAGGAGCCGGGTATTTCAGCTGACCGCCGAGGAGGTACGCGCTGCACCTGATGTGGTGACGGGTATGATTCGTTCCTTCTCATTCATTTTTATGATGTTATGATATTGATATGTGCTCGGTTTATATATATATATATATATATATATATATATATATACATATATATACATATATATATATATATATATATATATATATATATATATATATATATATATATGTGTGTGTGTGTGTGTGTTAGGATCGTTCCATGTGAACGGTATCCTAGTCCAGGTGTTGTTCGACTCGGGTGCTACCCGGTCGTTTGTTTCCCTTGCGCTTAGCAAGAAGTTCACTGAGTCTTCGGGCATGTTGGATTGCCCTTTAGAGGTAGAGATTGCCGATGATCGATCGGTGCGAGCATCAGCAGTGTTCAAGGATTGTGTTTTGAGGTTATTTGAGGAGCGTTATCTAGTGGACTTGGTTCCCATTCCGTTGCGTGGGAACAAGGTGATTATAGGAATGGATTGGTTGAGCCCCAATGGGGCGGTGATAGATTGCGCACAGCAGCTAGTGCAGGTCAGGACCCCAAGTGCGGGAGAGTTAGTGATTCATGGCGAGAGGCCCCACTGTGGACCCTCAGTCTGTTCAGCAGCGAGGGCTAGATGATACCTTCAGCAGGGATACACAGGTTATGTCGCGTATGTGATGGATACCCGGGAGGCGGGTAAGGTGACGGTGAGTGAGGTTCTGGTGGTGCGAGATTTCATAGATGTTTTTCCAGAGGAGCTTCCTGGGATACCTCCAGAGCGACAGGTGGAGTTCAGGATTGACCTCGTTCCTGGTGCGGCTCCAATAGCCAAGGCACCGAATCGGTTGGCTCCTCCTGATATGCAGGAGTTGTCTACGCAGCTACAGGAGCTATTAGACAAGGAATTCATTCGACCGAGCAGTTTACCCTGGGGAGCCCCGATTTTGTTCGTGAAAAAGAAGGACGGGTCACATCGGATGTGTATAGATTAGTGGGAGCTGAACAAGGTAACGGTGAAGAACCGATACCCACTCCCGAGGATTGATGATCTCTTTGACCAGCTTCAGGGAGCGTCTTGGTTTTCCAAGATCGATTTGCGTTCGGGTTATCATCAGATGAGGGCCAGAGAGGAGGATGCGCAGAAGACCGTGTTTCAGACGCGCTATGGCCATTATGAGTTCGTGGTGATGCCGTTTGGGCTCACCAATGCTCCTGCCGCGTTCATGGACCTCATGAACCACGTATGCAGACCGATGCTGGGTCGGTCTGTGATAGTTTTCATTGACGACATCTTGGTTTATTCCAAGACACAGAAGGAGCATTAGGAGCATCTGAGAGAGGTTTTGGAGACCCTGAGGAGGGAGAGCTTGTATGCCAAGTTCTCAAAGTGCGAGTTTTGGTTGCGTGAGGTGCAATTTCTGAGGACACCTTGTCAACCAGAACGGGATTCTAGTTGACCCGGCCAAGGTCGAGGCCGTGATGAGATGGGAGGTTCCTAAGTCTCCATCCGAGATTCGGAATTTCCTAGGATTAGCAGGATACTATCGGAGATTCATTCAGGATTTCTCCAAGATAGTCGTACCCCTGACACGACTGACGAAGAAAGCCGTGGTCTTTCGGTGGGGACCTGAGCAGCAGGCTGTGTTTGAGACGTTGAGACAGAGATTGTGCGAGGCGCCAATCTTAGCCCTGCCCGAGGGCGTAGAGGATTTTGTGGTATATTGTGATGCGTCGATCTCAGGCCTGGTCGTAGTATTGATGCAGGGGGCATGTCATTGCTTATGCCTCGAGGCAGCTGAAGCCTCATGAGGCGAAATACCCGACGTATGATTTGGAGTTGGGGGCGGTGGTTTTTGCTCTCAAGATTTGGCGTCATTACCTCTACGGGGTTCGTTGTACCATCTACCCGAACCACAAGAGTTTGAGGTACCTTATGGATCATCCGAATCTGAACATGAGGCAGCGTCGATGGTTGGACGTGGTAAAGGATTATGATTGCGAGATCCTTTACCACCCGGGGAAGGCCAATGCGGTGGCCGATGCGCTTAGCCGCAAGGCAGCACCGATCAGGGATGTTTGCATGAGGATGACCGTGGTGACTCCTCTGTTGTAGCAGATTCGAGAGGCCCAACGGGAGGCTATGAAGGAGGAGCATCGAAAGAGTGAGCGAATAGTGGGTCAAGTCACCTCTTTCGATTATGATAGCCGGGGGTTATTGAAACTACATTGTAGGGTGTGGGTGCCGTATCACGGAGGCGTGTGCCAGATCTTGATGGAGGAGGCGCACAAATCCCGATTCTTTATTCACCTAGGGGCGACAAAGATGTATCGGGATCTTCGCCTAGACTATTGGTGGCCCTGCATGAAGCGGGATGTGGCATGGTACGTCGAGCCGTGATTGACCTACAGGAAGATCAAGGCCGAACATTAGAGGCCGCATGGAAAGATGCGATTGTTGGACATCCCGTTGTGGAAATGGGAAGATATCACGATGGATTTTATCATGAAGCTTCCCAGGACCACGCGTGGAGTAGATTCGATTTGGGTCATCGTGGATCGATTGACCAAGAGTGCTCATTTTATTCCGATTCAGGAGAGCATTTCGGCCGAGAAATTGGCCGATATCTATATTAGGGAGATTGTGGCGCGGCACGGGGTGCCAATATCTGTTATCTCGGACAGGGATGTGCGTTTTACTTCCAGGTTTTGGAAGAGGTTTCATGACGAGTTGGGTACTCGTTTGCATTTCAGCACCGCCTTTCACCTGCAGACAGATGGTCAGAACGAGCGGACCATCCAGACTCTGGAGGATATGTTGCGGCCATGTGTGCTAGACTTCGGTGGTAGCTGGGATACTTATCTTCCCTTGGTTGAGTTCTCGTACAACAACAGCTACCACGCGAGTATCGACCGCCCTCCATTCGAGATGTTGTACGGACGGAGGTGTAGGACCCCGACTTGCTGGGGAGAGGTTGGTCAGAGAGTTATGGGGAGCACCGAAGTGGTGCTCAAGACTACCGAGATGATTCAACAGGTTCGGAGCAGGCTGCAGACTGCGCAGAGTCGGCAGAAAAGTTACGCCGACAAGCGTCGATCAGACCTGGAGTTCCAGGTCGGGGATATGGTTCTCCTGAAGGTGTTGCCTTGGAAAGGCGTCATTCGATTAAGGAAGCGAGGCAAGTTGGGCCCGAGATTCATTGGTTCGTTCAGGGTTGTAGCCCAGGTGGGCAAGGTGGCATATAGGATAGATCTGCCAGCTGAGCTCATCCAGATCCACAACACACTTCCATGTCTCCCAGCTGCGGAAGTGTCTCGTGGATGATTCAGCAGTGGTACCATTAGAGGATATACAGGTTGATGACAGCCTGAATTACATTGAGCGCCCAGTCGCAATCCTCGACCAGAAGTCGAAGGATCTGAGGAACAAGAGGGTGGAGTTAGTGAAGGTGCAGTGGCAGCACCGAAAGGGGTCCGAGTGGACTTGGGAGCCGGTGGAAGAAATGATGGAGCATTACCCCGAGTTGTTTTAGGATCGAGCAGCAGACTTTGAGGAAGAAGTCTAAAATAAGTGGGGGAGATTTGTAGCACCTGGTTCCTAGTATGTATTCTTGATTATTAACTCTCCTTCTGTATTTCATTTTAATCTTGGACTCTGCGAGTTGAAGGACTAAGTCGCCGAGTAGAAGCAGGAATAGACACGGGATCAGCTCTGTCTACTCGGCGAGTAGGCCTGTGGGACTCGGCGAGTAGACCCTGTCTGGACTAAAATCCTAACCCGGGTGTTTGCACCCTATTTAAATGATCTAACCCAGCCTCCATTTCCCCTAGCACTCCCAGAGGTCTGTAGAACGAAACCCTAGCCCTTTGTGTCCTTGTAGGTGATCTTTTTAGCATTGTGAAGGTGGTTTGGAGCTTGGGAGAAGAAGGAGAAGGTTAAGGAGTGCAAGAAGAGAAGAAGATCCGGAATGTACTCTGTGAGGGGCTTCTATTCAGGTAGAAAAGTTCCTACCTTGATCTTTAGTTCATTGAACCCCCTTCTTGTCCCTAAAAAGAGGTTTTAAGCCCTAAGAACCTAAATCTCTATGTGTTTATGGTTAATGTTCTGCAAGGACTTCGGATTTGGACCTTTAGGACATCTTAGTAGCATAAAGTCTCTATGGTTGAGGTGATTGAGGTCCCTATTGAGTGTAGGACCACTTAAAGAGCTTGGAATTGCATGTTTGAGCTCATTGGGCCGTGCATGCACGTAAAGTTTGCAACTTTACGTGGTAAACATGCCCTAGGACCATAGATATGTGGTTTTGAAGCATTGCATGTCTCAGATCTGGCCTACTTGGGAAATGGGTCGAGGAACTCGGCGAGTCCCAAAGTGGAACTCGGCGAGTTCTATGAAGATGGTCTTAGACTCGGCGAGTTGGATGAACAACTCGGCGAGTCCTATGAAGATTGCCTGGAGCTCGCCGAGTTGTTCTTCAAACTCGGCGAGTTGCTCGCGGACTCGGCGAGTCGGTACTCGAGTCGGCCCTATAGTCCCAAGTGGTGAGTCAAGGGTGACTCATTGAGTGGGGAGAGGGACTTGGCGAGTAGGACCGGATTAGTAAGGGAAGGACTCGACGAGTTACTCGCGGACTCGGCGAGTCCAGTCAACTGGAAGTTGACTTTGACTTGGATTTCGACTTGGTCAAGGGTAAAAGGGTCATTTTACCCTAAGTACATCTAGCAGTGTTTGACTGATCGTTTTGTGGGAATTATAGCTGGAGGGCGTCCGCAGCAGCAACAGTAGACAGTCAGTTTCCGATCAGATCAGCAGCTACTTTGAGGTGAGTTACCTTCCAGTAGTGGTGGGTCTACGGCCACAATACCGCCCACCAGCAGGAGTTATATGTAGATGATTGTCTCTGTGATATTCATCTAAGGGATTACTACTACCTGTGTTGTATTTATGTGCTAGTGACAGTAAGGGGAGATAATCCCCAAGATATTCGGTCGGTAGGGCCGAAGGGGTAGTCATACCCAACCATGTTAGATAGATTATGATATTGTGATACATGTTATGTGGTAGTAGTAGAGGGGAGAAATAGTTTCCCCAGTATCCGGTCGAGAGGACCGAAGGGGAGGCCAGCACCCAGATATGCTAGGCAGTATCCGGTCGAGAGGACCGAAGGGGAGGCCAACACCCAGATATGGATATTACTTTACAGATGGAATATATCCTTAGTATTCTATATTCGTGAAGGCGTTCCGCCACCCGGTTGAAGAATGAGACAATTTTTTTAAGAGAAGACAAGAAGGAGCACGTAAGGATATGGAACATGCTTTTGGAGTGTTGATGGCGAAGTGACATATAGTCGAACATACAACACGACCATTGGAGTTAGAAACTCTACGATATATCATGTATGCATGTATCATAATGCATAACATGGTAGTAGAAGATAAAGGGCGAAATATTGCACACTATATGCCAACGGAGCCCAGACACGTTCAGTTTCAACCAGGAATATCAGATTATTTGCATCGCGTTGTTGACATTCATGACTCAAATAAACACAGACAACTTCGAGAGGATTTGGCGGATTATATCTTCTTTGGTAACAATAACGATAACGAATAACATTGTATTTTATTTTTTTTTTGAATTTGGATGTTATATACTTTTTTTTTTTTTTTTTTTTTTTTTTTTTTTTTTTTTTTTTAATTTGGATGTTATGTGTAATTTAGTCTCTAAGTTAATTTTATTCTTTAAAAATTATTATATGTTATTCATAATTTTTAAACATTATGTTTATGTATTATGTTATATTTAAAAAATATTTGTCTAAATTAAAAAAAAATCAAAAATTAAATAAAAAATAAATTATAAAATGGAAAAAAAATGGTGTCGTAAAAAGATACAACATGATGATCATTTTTCCACTTGATGTTATAACACCATTGATGATATGATATATGATTTAACATCAAAATGGTATTATATCTAGTGCTCTAAGATTTCCAAATTAAGGCAAAATAATAAAATCACATCTACAACACAACATCGATCACTTTGAGCAATCAAATGGTCTATAATATAATAAACACACATGCATCATAGACAATGAGTTATTTTGTAAATGCTTGTAGCAGCTGAATCACTTTATCCAAATTAACAATCGATGAACCAAAAGGAGAGGCGCATGCTTTTTTGGCCTTGTTCTTCAAGTCGATTGCATTCTTCCTCAACTCGTTCCCTCTTTCTCCATTCATCAACTCAATGACAAGCTTCGCAACTTCCTCTCTCTTTACATCATTGTCAATCTCCATGGCAACCTCCCACTTGTTGCAACACGACCAACAATTTGTTTGTTGGTCACCAAGATATGGCCAACAAATCATTGGGACTCCACCGGATATACTTTCAATTGTCGAATTCCATCCACTATGTGTTAAAAACCCTCCAATTGATGAATGATTTAGAACTTGTTCTTGTTGGCACCAACTAGCCAACATCCCTCTACTGTTTGTCTCTTCCAAAAACTCTGCTGGAAGAACGGAAGAGTCCCCCTTCACGAGGTCTGGACGTATTATCCATAAGAACGAACAATTGCTTTTAGCAAGTCCCCAACAAAACTCGACTAGGTGTTCATGTGTCATCACTGTGAGGCTACCGAAGTTCACATAAATAACTGAAGATGGTGGTTTAGATTCTAGCCATTTCAAACATTTGTCTTCTTCTTTCCAGAGACTTGAACTGAGTGATGCTACAGATTCATCAACAATTGTCTTCTCTAGTAAATTTAAAGGACCGATTTCATAACATGGAGGAAATATTGAACAAAGCATCTCCAAAAGGTCATGGTCTAGTTCATGAAATGTGTTGACGATGATAGCTGAAGCTCTTTTTGCTCTCTCTACTTGTAAACACAAAAACTCACCCATGTATTCGTCAAAAGAGCTGGCGTTTCTGAAATACGAAGGCATGTCTTTTAGTCGTAAACCAGACATGGTTGGTGCACAATCTATCGGGATATCTAAATACCCATTTACTAAAGTACTCGAATCTGTAGAAAATTGATGAAATTAGAAACTAAAGTGCATACGCACATGAATGTATATATGTACAAACGCATACATCCATACATATATCTGATGTTCGAAGGAAATTGAGTGTATAATTACCTTTACGTGGCATTAAACCTCTCTCTAAAAGACTGGGATACTCATGAATACATATTAGACAACCAACACCGCTGGTCCATAGAACTATCTCGGGGATATCAAATTCGCTGGCCACATCATGGGTGAAGCCCATAACAGCGTCAGCCACTATACAAGTCACCGGAGAAGATGAAGCATTCAGTTTGGTAAGGAGACTTTTAAAGGGACCCATAAAATTTTTATCGAAGGACTTGCATAAGGATTCAACATCTTGCGTGGCATCAGGGTTCTGTGACGGAGGAAGGCCATCGGGAATCGTCTCGAAGCAGAAGGAAGGGAGGCCATGTAGGGCGTCGGAGCCCTGAGATTTGAGGAGCCGTTGATAGTTGAACTCGGTGTTAACGAAGGTTATATGAAAGCCTTTGGAATGGAGGATTTTAGCAACTTTTAGCATGGGGTTAATATGGCCTTGTGCTGGGGCTGGTAAGCACAACGCATGTGGTTTCTTTTGTAAAGAATCCATGGAAGCCTTCTCCATTTTTTTCAAAATTCTGTTGACAGTATGCAGTTAATACATAATGTCTTTCTATTTTTATAGCCACGTGTTAGAAGCAAAACACAAATTTTCTTTGACATAATCTATCAGTCATTACTTAAAGCGACAGTTTTCTTCTATGTCAATTTTGTGGATTTTTTTTGCCAAAATAGAGCACTTAAGTCTTATCCATTTATTTTCCCATAATAGAGTGCAGGGATAGGGTTATGGGCCACCGATTCAATAATGATTAGATGAAGTTACATTAAGGCCCCTTTTAAGTTTCACTTTTACCCTTTTTAACTTATCTATAATTATATAATATTTGTCAAGAGGATATTAATTTGTTTAAAATTATTAGAATTTAGAACAAGTTTTTTAGGAGAGGTGAGAATGTGAAAATAAAATTTAATTAGGTTGTTTGGGAAGTGGTTATTAAACCGGTGGATAAGGGAGTTCTTGGAGCTGGGAGCCTTGATGAGGATTATTCTCTCGAAAATGATGGTGGAGACTAATAAATAAAGACGGTTCCTTTCGGTTCTCTTGCGTTAAATTCATTCATAATCTAAAGCTTGATGGAACCTTGCCTAAAAGAACTTTAAAAGGTGTTTGGTTCAACATTTCTCAAATTTAGATTGAGTTTGAATATAGAAAAATTAATTGGCTGAATCCTTTCAAAAGACTAGTGGGAAAGGGAGAAAACATTTCTTTTGAAAATATGGCTGGTGTGGGGCATTCTTTGAAAGATAGATGTCTTAATCTTTATGCCGTTAAATTAATAAAGATTGCTTAATCATGGATATAGTGATTTTCAGTCCCAGTATGGAAGCTCAACGAAACTGGTTTTGGTCGAGGCAACTGATGAGGGGTCGAGAAGCTAACCAACCTTCTGATTTGATAATTCGTCTTGTGAATTTCCATTTTCAGGTTGCCCGGACAGTTGTACACGGTGAGATGGCAAAAGAGGTGGTGTTGTTGTCAAGTATGTGAGATTGCTGTTGGATATAGATGGAATAACAATTTGTGCTCTTTCAATTGGGTTAAGTGGATTCTTATTAAAATCAATTGTTCTGTGTGAAGATTATTAGAAGATAGGATTCGCACAGTGATTGTCGGTGCCAACAAACTAAATAACCCTAGATATTGCACACAAGATAATGTATAATAAGAAAGTGGATCGAATCCACGGAGACTAGTTCCGTTTGCAAGTTAATAAAAATCTTTCGTATAAATATTTATAAAATAACAATATAACTAAAGAGAGGGTTTTTTTAATAATTTTTGTTGATTTAAGAAACCTAAGTTATATTCAAAAGTTGAAAATTACAATTCAACAAAAATGAGAGTTCGATATAAATCAGTAAGAGAGAAATAGTTGACTTTTCTAACTTCCCATTTTTCAATTTTTTTTTATATTTTTAAATAAGGATAAAATATTGTTTCCCAAAAACAATGTCATGAAAAACATAAGTATCAAATACAATCATTCCAAAATATGAGAGTATCAAAGCACGCAAAATCACATAAACTGTAGGTGAATGTGTACAATCAAACGTTTGTCTTCTCGCGATCATCTGAAGTACATGAAACACAATAAATCAACATATGTATGAACGAATCTTAGTGAGTTCCTGCAAAATACCACATACAGCATATATAACAACACAAAGATGTATCGTGTCTGTAACAACCTCGGGCCTGTATCAACCCCGAGTCCATATTAACTCCGAGCCTAGATCGACTCCCTCTGGTCTGCCTCAACCCCGAGTCCGTAATGACTCCGAACACAGATCAACTCTGTTGGGTGTTAGGTGTTGCATCAATGGGCTGTTTTGTATTTAGTCCAATATGTATACGGTTTGGGCCTGTCCAGCCGTCTTATTAATTAGGGTTTATGTATTTATAGTGCATCGATGCACCGTACGAGGTTAACACTTTTATCTTTGGAAATCTTTGTAAACCCTAATCACGCCTCTATAATTGAAATTCTTCATCAAGTTAAACTCAGGTGTGACTTTTAATCATTCGATATCTATTTGATTATCATTGTGTTTTTGCATTACCTATTTGAACCTTATCGATCTTTTAAATTTTAATCTCATCAATTGGTATCAGAGCAGGAGACTATGTAATGTATACGCATTTCTTCTATCAAAAGAAGTTATTAGGGTTTTTGATAATATTGGATCTTGTTCAGTCGTCATCTCTATGTTCTTGACGTTGTCATTGTAATCTCAATATTACCTTAAGTTTTTAGACGTCCGATTCTTGAATAGGTTTCGAAAATCTTGTTAAAATGTCGCACGACGATTCTCAAATCAATTCAATCAGCAGTATTGGATCAACAACAAGGATTCCCATTCTCTTTCCCAACGACTATGAAGTTTGGGCACTTCACTTTTAAGATTATGTTCTAGGTTTAGAAGATAATGGTTACTTCATCTGGCAAGCAATTACTATTGGAAGTTTTGTTCACTCTGGAACAAGAAGGGAGATTAAAACTCAGACCAACCTTAATTGACTTCTTCTTGATGTCAAAGAAGTTCCTCAAGATGAGAGAGACAAGCTACATAGCAACATCAAAGCAATGAGAACCATTAGATTTGAATTGCAAGCTGATACGTTTCTTCTTGTTAGTTCTTGTGATACCGCCAAAGCCATATGGGCAGGCTTAAACAGCTTTATTCAACAAATGCTGACCTGGAGCATGCTACTCAAACACTCTTGTTGTCTGAATTTGGTGCTTTCGCACGAAAGGCAGATGAAAATCTGAGTCAAACATTGAATAGCTACAATCATCTTTTGAGAAGGATGATTAAGCATGGGATTGGACGAGATATCATCGAGCATAAGGTAACATTCATGAATGTATTAAGGTCGGAGTGGATGGCAGTGGTTTTAACGGTGAAAGCTCAAGAGCAGTTTAGAAATTATACCTTAGCAAAGCTAGTAGGGATCTTGAAATCACACGAAAGTGAAGTGAATAATGAAACAAAAGTTGTGTCAGGCATGGGTACGTTGGCTCTAGTTGCAAAGGGGAAACATGTTGCTGAGGATGATGCTGAGTCTAACCTTTCTGACTGTGAACTCACGAATGAAGAGTTCGCTCTAATGGTGTCGAATCCTAAAAGATTCGCAAAGAAAAAGTTTCCCTCTAATAAAAATCGAAACTGGTAGTGAAGCTATAGTTCCAAAAAGGTGAAAGAGGATAAAGTGAATAGTTTTCAGAAAGAAAAAGATAAGAAAGAGAAAAGGCTTGCTGGTGATTCAGGCTATGATTGCACTTATTATCACGGCAAGAATCACTTGGCTAAGAAATGCATGCTGAGAAGAATGAACAAGAAGAAGGAGGGAGAAGATGATGAGGCGTACCATCTTTGCAAGCTTGAGGAAATCAAGCAGAAAAAGAAAGCTTATAACGTTATGTCTTCTTTTGGTCCGCCACAATTGACAATGCCGAAAAAACTGTAGGTCTATCTGAAAAGACTTCCTGGAGAGTTAAAGGAAGTTATGTATCTGAACCTTTAAATAAGGTTAATGTCACCTACGAAAAGGGAAGTTCCAGTGGACCAAGGATAATCCCACTGATAATTCCTACGTTCAAGAAGACACTCATGTGCGAAAGACAAGGGCAAAAACGAATGCTCACAAATCTGTTGAACAGTTCACAGCACAAAACATCAACGAAATGCCAGGTACAAGAAAAATCTACGGGAACGAAAGAAATTATGGAGGTCAAGGAATCCTAAATATGTTCATCATGAAAAGCGTTTCCATCCTTAGACGAATGTTGGATCAGATGCCAATTCCAAAAGCCAGAAGGCCTATTCACACGCGAATCTGAAGGGCGCCTCACCTTGTCGGTCTAACAGCCCTCCGGATCTGAACCACACAGTTCATCATAGATCCATTGTCTCAAAAACTACCTCTCATTCAAATCATAAATCATCTCCCAAAACCACCTTCGTTTATAAACCAGGAGATTTGCACTCTTCCAAATTCTCGCGACAAGATAAAGGGAAGGTAAAGGTTGCTTCACATTCCTTTAAAATCTAAGGAGGAAGAGAGGAAGTTTGTTTTGAATCAAATAAGAATCAAACAACAACAAAAAAACTAACTTGAAAGATGATCATATTAAGGTCTTCAAAATAAAGAAGAAATATCAAACAAACTTAATAAAATGAACGTATATGATTGAGCTCTCTATTGCTTATCCAGTTACTGAAAAAGGCTCACGGGGACGCAAACACCTTTGGGTTCCTAAATCTGCTTAATTTTTGTAGATTATTTGTGACGAGCAGTTTGATACGGAATGGTATATCGACAGTGACTGTTCGTGTCATATTACAGGAATTAAGGAGGAGCTGAGAGAATACATGGAACTGAATAATGGTGGTTTTGTAAAGTTTGGTAATAATGTACTTGGAGAAATTAAAGGTTATGTCATGATAAATAATGGGGAGTTCTCTATTCGCAAAGTGGCATATGTTGAGGGACTGCAACACAACTTAATAAGTGTTTCGCAATTGGTTGTTGGTATAGGATTAAAGGTATCGTTTGATGATGAAGCTTCTGAAATTATCGAAAAGAAGACGAAAACAGTGCTGCTTAAATCAAAACACAAAGGCGAGATGTATCCATTGAACATGAATTCGATATGAGGGAAGCCTTCTATTTGTCTACTTACTAAGGCTTCCATAGACGATAGTTGGTTGTGTCAGAAGAGACTTTCGCACCTCAATTTCAAAGATATCAACAAGCTAGTTCTTGGTAATCATGTGCGAGGTCTTCCCCTCTTGAAATATGAAAAGGATCATATATGTTAGGGCTGACAATTCTCGACACAACCCGCGACATGACCCACAACACGACACGAAATAAATGGGTTTGGGTTGAGTTTTTCAACCCACCAACCCGTTTATTAAACGGGTCATATAGGGGTTTCTCAAAAAAATATATATTTATTTTTAAAAATATTTATGTATCAAGTATCAATATTTAATAAGTATTATATAATAAGTATTATCTATGTTTGTATTAATGTTTAGTTTGAACTTGTTTATATGAATATTTTTAATTTCCATTTGGATGTTTAAGGCCTAAGTAGTTAAGTGTTTAAAATTCGGATATGTTTGTATCAACCATCAAGAATTTATTCATGTTTAATTGTTAATTTTATTTATGGAATCTTACCCACGAACCCAAATGTAACCCACAAACACTCCACCCTGTGAACCCATATAAATAAATGGGTTGACGGGTCATATATGGGTTTATGTCCCAAACCCGCCAACCCGTGACTTGTATATTTAAATGGGTCATGTTTGGGTTGGCATATTTTGACCCGCCAACCCACGACACGCCAACTCGAACACGACATGATTTCCAGGCCTAATCTATGTGCCGCATGTGAATTGAGAATGCAAAGCAGAAAAAGTCATCCAAATATAGTGACCACAAATATTGAGCCACTCGAACTACTTCACATTGATCTTTGTGGCCCATCAGCAATCGAAAGTATTGGTGGTAATAAGTATATTCTCGTAATTGTAGATGATTTTTTCAAGAGAATTGAGTTACAACTGTGAAAGGTGGTTTGCAATGTTTGAAGTGACAATGATCTGGAGTTCAAGAACCAAGCGTTCGACAGATTTATTACTGATAAGGGAGTCTCTCACACTTTATCTGCTCCCTATACTCCACAGCAAAATGGGGTCATCGAAAGACGAAGCCGTTCATTATGTGAAGCTGCTAGGACCATGCTTTCGTCCACAAACCTGCCTTTATACTTATGGGTTGATGCTGTTGTTACTGCTTGTTTTACTCCAAACAAATCTCTTCTTAATCAAATATTCTCTGTAACTCCCTATGAAATCATCAATAAATGAAAATTTAAAGTCAAATTCTTTCATGTTTTCGATTTCAGGTGTTTTATTTTCAATTCCAAGGAACAACAAAACAAGTTTAATGAGAAGGCTGAAGAAGGCATTTTTCTGGGATATTCGCCGACATCGAAATCATATAGGGTTCTAAACAAACAATCCAAAAGGATTGAAGAAACCCATTATGTCACATTCGTTGATAATTACTTGAAGAAAACTCAAGCGAATGATTGTCAAGAAAAATAGATCTTTCCTCAAACGAACCTAGTGACCATTCCATTAGCTAATCTTTATGAAGAAATCATGCTTCTATTTGATGAACCAGAGAAGGTTATCTCTTATGAAGCGAAAGCAACTAACAACAAGGCCGATGAATTGAAGAAGATAATTGATGAAGCTACGAAAGACATGGACCATCAACCATCAACTACGAACGTGCCTCAAGACACGAGCCCTACATTACAGGGGGATAATTCTAACTCCAATGCAAGTGCTTAGGAGGAACCTTTTGCGCCATAAAAATCTAATGATCCTCTCCAAGGAGAGGATTCACATTCAAACGTTTCACATGAATTTCCAGTTGATAGGGAAGAAGCAAATTCGGTCTTTGAGACTCATTCATCATTTGAGGGGGAGTATACAGATGCATATGATGATATAGACATTCAATCAGCATTTGGAGACCTGAATGCTGAACTGGATCCATCTTATGACCGAACTACCCTCCACTAACGAAATGAACCAAAGATCATCCAAAAGCACAAGTGATTGGTAAATCGTCTGCAGGAGTTCTTACACGATCTCAAATGGAAAAGCATACTTCTTCATTCTCTCAAGTGGAATACTGCATGTTTAATTCATTTGTCACTAAGATAGAACCTAAAACTATCAATACGATCACTCTGATTGGGTACCGGTAATGCAAGACAAGCTCAATGAGTTCGAAAGAAACAAGGTTTGGAGATTGATTCCCACTACAACGGATGAATCTTTGGTTGGTCTGAAATGGGTGTTTAACAAAAAACCAGACAAAGAGGGTAATGTTATAAGGAAG
Source organism: Lactuca saligna (assembly GCF_052625555.1). Lineage (NCBI taxonomy): Eukaryota > Viridiplantae > Streptophyta > Magnoliopsida > Asterales > Asteraceae > Lactuca > Lactuca saligna. Next base: position 154,876,949 of record NC_136422.1, read on the forward strand.
AAAGCGAGACTCATGGTTAAGGGTTATTGCCAGGAAAAGGGTATCGACTATGAAGAAACCTTCGCACCTGTTGCAAGGTTGGAATCAGTTTGCATATTCCTGGCATATGAAGCACATAAGAATTTCAGGGTGTTCCAGATGGAAGTTAAATGTGGTTTCCTGAACGGAGAATTAAATGAGACTTTATACGTGGAACAACCACCTGGATTCGTAAATGAGAAGTATCCTGATCACTGGTATATTTTTAACAAGGCAGTCTATGGTCTGAAACAAGCTCTGAGAGCCTGGTATTAAACTCTTACTCGTTTCCTTAAAATGTCTAAATTTAAACAAGGTTCGGTTAACCCAACCTTCTTTTGCAAGAAAGAGGGTGAACACTTGATGATCATCCAAATTTATGTTGATGACATCATTTTCGGCTCTACTAATCCTAGCTTCCTAACCGAATTCCAAAAATTGATGGAAACTAAATTTGAGATGAGCGTTATGGGTCCAATTAACTTTTTCCTTGGATTGAATATAAGATAAGGACTAGAAGGCATTTTCATAAATCAGGAAGCATACACGAAGACCTTACTGTCCATGTTCGGCATGATGGGAGACTCCAAAGTGAAGGTTCCAATAGCATTCAGAACGAAACTAACACCCTCTCTGGAAAAACCAGCTGTTGATATGACTCTTTATAGCCAAATGATAGGGTCCTTAATGTATCTAACAGCTAGTAGGCCAAATATTATGTTTTCTTTGTGTTATTGTGCTAGGTTCCAAGCAAATCCATGCGAACCTCAAATGGTGGCAATCAAGAATATCTTCAGATACCTGAAACAAACCTCATCACTTGGTATATGGTATCTGCGAAATCAGGTTTCTTTGTACAAGCGTTTTCAGATATTGATCTTGAAGGATGCGGGTTAGATAGAAAAAGCACAACTAGAGGATGCCAATTTCACAATGACAAACTTGTCAGTTGGCAGTCCAAGAAACAAACATGTGTCTCTTTGTCAACAGTCGAAGTTGATTACATTGCTACTGCATCTTGTACTCCTCAGATCATATGGATTCAGAGTCAATTACAAGACTATGGCCTAAGCATGAAGCGAATCCCACTCTATTCTGATTCTGAAAACGAGATTCATATCTGTCATAACCCAGTGCAACACTCAAAGACGAAACACATAGCACTAAGGTACCATTTTATCAACGACCATGTAGAAGACGACAACGTAGAGATACCTTTTGTACGATCTGCAGACCAATTGGAAAACATTTTCATAAAAGCTTTGTCTGAAGCAATCTTTAATAGAATACTCCAAGGCCTAGGAATTGTAACGCCCGTAGATCTGGGCTAGTCAATTTAGAGACGATAAACATCAAAAATGAATTTTTGATGGAAGATTATTTAGAAGGATTAATGTTAACTAAGTTATAGTATATGTTACAAGGATTCCGTACATATAAATAACGCCGAAATCCGAGTTATAACGAAGAAGTTATGACTTGTCGAAGTTTCACGACAGAACCGGCACGACACAACGCGATGTATATTGTGAATTTACGTTAGAGCAATATTTGGACTTAGCAATCTAAATGAAAGTCGTAGAATACGTTAAATAGAGAGTGCGCATAAAAAGAACGTCTAAATCTGACTTCGTATGAGGAAGCTATGCTTTTTCAAAGTTTCAACATTAGCAGTATGCATCCCGAAGTTTGAATATGAGATCGAGTGATTTCTAGCCAAAAACTCTAAATGATAATCGAAGATATCGTCGATAGTAGTTCAACGGTAAAAAGACAGACGAAAACGGACGTCAGATGATGAAGTTATGAGTTTATAACAGAATTTTCCTGTCCCGGCCTACTAAAAATAATATATAAATAATCTAATAAAAACAAAGTCAAAATTAGCAGACCAAGTCTAAATGAAAGTTGTATATCTTTTTCTTACCTACGCGTCGGTATAAAGAACGTCAAAAACGGATGTTGTATGCAAAAGTTATGAATTTGTGAAGTTCGGGACGCGAAACCCCAAAACTATCAGATTTCACGATGTGAATGCAGTGTTCACGACATGAACTCAGTATTTATGACTTCTAGAGCCTGACAGATGGAAGTTGTGATGATGCACCTGATGACTATTGAACTCACTACATGAATATTTGAGATTCACGACGTGAATCCAGAAAATGGTCCTATAAATAGAATTCAAGGGGCAACCGAGTTTGGTTGCTCAATCTCTTCTCTCCCAGTCCCGATACCCTCTCTAAGCGCTATTTTAACCCTTCAAAATCCCCGGTATCATCCCGAGACCCGAAGCAAGTCCTGAAGCCCGAAGATCCCTAGAAGAAAAGAGTTTCCGAGCCGAAGCTCTGCCTGCGAGAAGCCCGGTGTGTGAAGACCTTCCAGATCTACCAAAGAATACTACTTTTACAAGCTGTAGTGCTATCCGAGCATCGTCTAATCAAGTGAGTTTGTAGTTACTTTCTTGTAACACATAGATATGAAGTATTTGCTATGAAATATGTGTTATGTGTTTATATATTGTTTTTTTATTTGAGATGGATGTTGGATGAATGTTTTATACATGTTTGTATATGATTTAAACCATATATGTAATTTATATCTACAAATATGTTGGTTAGAACATGGGTAGATGGAATAGTTGGTGTGTGATGATAGATGGTATGAGTAAACCCTGGTGACTATGAGACGTAGTGCCTATTAGATAAACCCTAGCGACGAAGTGACTTCGTGCCTATTAGATAAACCATGGCGACGATGTGACTTCGTGCCTGTTAAAGTGAACCTAGGTGACTATGGAGTTAGCGCCTGTTAAAGTGAACATTGGTGACTATGGAGTTAGAGCATGTTAAAGTGAACCTTGGTGACTATGGAGTTAGCGCTTGTTAAGTGAACGTTGGTGACTATGGAGTTAGTGCCTGATAGCTATGGATTTAGTACCTGATACATAAACTTTGGCAGCAATGGACTTCATGCTAATTCCTTAGGTAAATCCTTAAGAACGAATGAATAAAGGATAGTTGATTCTTAGGGTAAAACCTTAAGAAATAAAGAAGATAATGGGGATGGGTAATTGGGTTGATGGTTTGATGCTTAAATATAATAATTATATTATTGTGGGTTGAAAACCATATATGCTCACTACGCTCCCAAGCCTGACCCACTCAGTTTTCTTTGCATTACAGGTAATGGCACAAGAGTATAAGTTGGTGGACTTGACGAAAGATTTTGGATTATAGATCAGTAGTTATAAATAACTGTTGTAAGATCTATTTTATACTGTTTATGCTTTTGGTATGTATCGGAACATGACATCCCGAGATTTTGTTATTTAATGAAAATACATTTCTTTAAAGAAATTCTTTGATGAATTCTTATCACATTTTGTTTTGGGAACAAATTCCACAATTGTTTTCTGTAAACGATTACTCTGTTTTTGAAACAAATCATAAACAAATCGGTCTTTTCTAGCCGTGAAAATGGGGATGTCACAGGAATGATGGAAGTTGAATCAGTTCCAAAACTACTTTCGCTTTCGTAGTAATCCTTTCGCTTTTGTTTTTATTTCAAGGCACACAAAGTGGTACGGATGCTCGCTCTAATTCGTTTCCGATTTCTTGGACACAAATTGAGAGAAACGCTTGTCCTATCTCGTGTCTTAATTTTTTCTTTAAAACGAATGATCTTATTCTAATGTTTTTGTATATTTTGTATATTAGACTTTCTTCTTTTGTTTTACTTTTCTCTAAAATTTCAAAATACAAAAATATTTTATTTCTGTTTCTTTTTCAGAAAAATTTCAAAATACAAAAATATTTTATTTCTGTTTTTGTTTCTTTTTCAGAAAAAATTCAAAATACAAAAAAATTTTATTTAAGTTTTTATTTCTTTTTCAGAAAATTTTCAAAATACAAAAGTATTTTATTTCTTTTTCAGAAAAATTTCAAAATACAAAAATTATTTCCTTTTAAATTTCATTATTTCCTTGAGAAGCATTGCAGGTTAGCATGCAAAAATGAATGATACGTTAGGTGTTATTTCTATATCTTTGTACTAGCTAGGTGTTCCTAGAAACATGTTGTTGCATGTTGTCTGAAGCCTCAATAGACTCTATGTGAAGCCTTAATGAAGTGAATCTACCATTTGTTTCTTCCAAACTAGGTTGTTAAATTCACATTAGTCATGAGCTACCTTACTCTTCTCACATCGAATTAAGAGTTATCTGCTTGGTCACCTTCGTTTAGCAGAGGTACTTTCGGTTCTTTAACCACCTTAACTCTTCTCCATTTGCCTTCGCACTAAAAAATGTAACCCTTGAGACTCTCAACAATACCACTAAGGTTTATGGTTACGAAACATCTATGTTCATGATCTTAGCTTCGTCCACCATGTACTGAGTGAAACCCACAATCCAACACACTTACGTGAATTGACGATGAACAATTAACAGTTCTAGATTTTCACCATGGAATTAACGAAACTCCACCTTTGCGGATTGTACCAAGAAATATCTTTTTGTTTTTGAGAGATCTTTATTAATTGTTCTTATACCAAGACTTTTCTTCCTATAAGATCCTTTTTTTTTTTGAGATTTCACACTTTCATCTAGTCACTAAAATAATTCCAAACCTACTCGTTCAACTGACTACACTGGTTACACGAGTACTTCATCCGACATTCATACTTATATTGAGTTTGTTGTTTGGTTACAGAGTCAGCCAACCTATGAGCAAAATTAAAAGATGCCTTTCATTGTTTCTTAACAAAAAATTGATCATACTTCAACGGGAAACCAAACAGACACTTCGTAGTCTCTCTTGACTTTGAAGGAAGAGATTTATGTCCCCAGGATCCACAGTTTCGTGTCTTGATTGACATCACTAAAATCACACACATAATTTTTGATTTATTTCTTTCTCTTTGGCACACTCTTGCATGAAGATCTTTATGATTTTCCACAGTCTTGTTCGTGGCACCTAAGTTTCTTTTCTTTTGCAGTAATAGTTGACACTCGTTTTATGTGTCACTATGATGAACGTTTATCTAAAGCGAAAGAAGATTCCAAAGTTATTTGAAAGCGCTAAAGGGAATTTGAATCGTTGGGGATATTAATGACGCGTCTTTTGGGGATAAGAATTAAAATTTAAGCGCGTGGAATTTGAACGGTTTCCAATCGTGACGCCGCCTGATACCTTTTCAGGGGCAATAGCTGTCATATCACCCTTTTTCAAGTGAATTTTCAAAGGTGAATCATATCCAATGTTTCCATTTTCCATATAAAAGGGATTTTGCTTCATCCTTTAATTCTTACCATTTCCAAATATTCTGAAGAACCGTAAATGAAATCTCTGCTTACTGCTCATCTTCTTCTTTGCTTAACAATAATGGCTCTTTCTTCGTCAGCAAATGAATAGTCTGCTCAATCATCTGTCCTCACCATCAAACAAAATCAAAACCTGATTATAGACTTGAATCCAATCAAGTATGGCGCATACATGTTAAAGATTATCGAATATCTGAAGTACTCACCTTTGGTAACCGCTCTAATCAAGTTCGAGAGTGTTCCAAGGTCGCTACTATCCAATGTTTATTCTTTAGTAGCCTACATCAAAGAGGAGGAACATATTACCTTTGACATATTTGAGAAGAAAACTTCAATTTCGAAGGCTAGGTTTTGCTCACTTCTAGGGCTTACTTTTTTCGACTCAATGGTGAACCCAGACTCAATCTCTACTGCTCAAATCATGGAAATGTTTTATCAAATGGGGTACACGGAACTTATACCCTCCATCTCCAAGTTCAGAAAACCTAACCTTCCTCTTCAATGGAACGATATCTTTACCTTACTCCATAAGGGTTTCTCTAAAATGGTAATTGGGTCTGATTGTGCAAGTAAGTTGTTCATGACCATCATCTATGGTCTCTATCATGGCATCAACCTGGACTATGGTTCTATTTTATGGGTTCAGCTAGTGCAAAGAACTAATTCCAATAGTTGACACAGGGAGATTTCCAGTGCTCGATTTTGGACCATCGTGGTGCAGCAAGCAATTAAAAAACTCAACAATTCAGTAATTGCAGACTCTCTAATGTATTTAATCTCCACGTTTCACACCACAGAGATCATCATTGCTGACACCTCCAAGTTTTCATTTGTGGGATCAATTCCTAAATCCATGTATAGGTGTGTGTTTGGTGCAAGCAAAATCATTGGGGAATACAAGAAGCTTCAAGGTTCGTGTTCAAGGGTCATCACTCCCGAGATGCAACAAACTCTTGATGTAGTTGATAAGGTCAAGAAAGGAGGAAAGCCAAAGCAACCGAAAAAGGGTCCATCTACCCTATCTCAGACTTCCAAAAAGCAAAAGGCAAAAGGCGATTCTTCCAAGTTTTCCCCCTTTTCTCCAAAACGAAGGCGATTCAAGGATCCCGCTCGTAAGGTTCACATCCCTTCTTCAACTTCCTCTGAAAACGAATCTGATGGTGCTCATCCAAGTGAATCTGAGGAGGATGTCAACCAAAACGACTGAGAGGTAAATTACTCTATTCCATCCCCTCCACCATCACCTACTTCCATATCAATTCCTATCACAATTGCACCTTGCCCACCTCCTGTTTCCAGTCAACCACTTACTTTTATTCCACTACAAAACCCTATTTTTACTAAAACAACAACCACTACGAATACCACAACAGGTGAACCTTTTGTTGATGTCAAAGAGTCTAATGCGGGGGCAAAGACTTCGGGTTTTGAAACCTTTTCTACAACACCTCCCACTTCTCAACCTCAAGATGACTCTAACGGCTCTCTTGGTGTTAATGGACTTGACTTTGATACTTTTCACTATAGTCCATTCTCAGTCCAGGGAGAAAGCAATGATGATACCTCTGTGACTCAAAGGCATATCGGGGCACTTACTGAAAAGTTGGAATCTCTCATTGCTTCATCTACTGCCTCTTCAAGCCAAGCATATTCTAAAGAAGCTGTTATGAGTATGCTCGATACTCTTGTGAAAGAGCATGCTGTTATCTTGAAAAAGAAAACAAAGCGGTTGAAAACTCCACTCTTTCCTGTCTGCAAGCGACTGAAAAGGTTGATAAACTAATCTCAGAAATGAAATCTTTTATGACAGAGATCAATACTGCAGCTGAATCGAATGCCTCCAAAGCGAACGATGCGATTACGAACCTGAAAACTTCGCTTCGCAAAGTAAGGTAGAATCTTGAGAAGCTTTGTACATATATCACTGCTGAAAACACAATGTTTCAAACTTCGATTTTATCAAGGCTTACCAAGTTCCAAGAAGACCTAGCTGTTGAAAGTAAAATAATGGACAAACTTGCTCTCTGAACTACTCAACTCAAGTCTCAGTCCGTAAAGCTCAAACACGCAAATAAAGAAATTAAGGAGCTTAAAATTAAACGAACAATTCTAAAAAGCTATGTAGGAGATGTGAATACGTTACTCTCCGATCTTCTTGAAGCGCATGATTCTATTCTGACCATTAACATTCACAAACACTTGGCAGATAAGCTTCGTCTAGCTCTCGCTCTTCTTAATACGATTAAAGGTGTTTCTGAGGCCCCTTCCCCTTCGAAACAAGGGGAGAAGATCAAGTTACTAAGACGGGGGAAACACCTAAACACAAATATGAACCGAAGGGTAATGTAGCTTCGGGTTTGAAAGGAAAGAACCCAATGGGGGATGATTATGAAGAAGAAGAAACAGAAGAAGATCAACTGAAACGAAAGGCTCGTGATCATGAGTTAAATGAGAATGCTCGCATTGCGATAGAAGCCGAAGAGAAGGTGAGAAAAGAAAAAGAAGCTCACGACGCTTTGGAGAGTAGAAAAACGTTCTTTCCATTATGGATATTGTAGAGAATGTTACACGAGGCTATCGATTTCCCTAGTGTTCACTGGTTGGAGCCTATTATCTCTTTTGATCTGGAAACACGAAGGATTCTCAGTTCGACATTCTTATAACACGAAAAGATTTCATCTTTCATTGTTTTGAATCTATTGCAACTGTTCCATCTCCTGATACGAAAGTGGATAAAGCCTTAATTGACTTTTATCTCACTCATGTCAAACCTCAGTATCTAACCTGGAGTGCTCAGAAGATAACTACAGTCAAAGTTTCAGGGCCAATTGTTACAGGAGGTTTTGTAAATGCGAAGTTCAAGGTAACAAGAGGTTGTAAAAATGTTCTGTACGGATTCACTTTTGCCGATCTGCCCAATCTCAATCCTCATGATTGGATTTTGCTAGTTAATTTTTTGCTGATTGAAGAAAAAAAGTACAAACCCATTTTGGCTCACTTAAAGAGAATGTTGTTTTCGTATATATATGAAGTGGCGAAGCTTGACACCGAAATTGATGCTGCTTTGAAACAAAGGCCTACTGTCAATCCGAGGAAGAGCAAGTGACATGAGTGAAATGTGAATGGGTAAAATTGATTTGGAGCACTACAATGCGATGTCCCAGTGTGGAAAGATGCTTCTGGATCATCTAAAAAATTTCTTTTTGCATGGGTTGATAAACACTTTTTCTCCACGTCTTGTTTGGAACATATTTTGGAGATTGTAAATAAGTGTAAATCAAATGACGTTGCTGCGACAAAGAACTTCAATGATATAATTCGGTGGTACGTCGTCTTCCGCAGTACTTTACTCGTTGTGTTTCCTAAGCTTTTCAAGACGATCAAGAAGACTCAGCAGTAAAGCACCACTCACCCCAATTGATACAAAGGGGGAGATTGTTGGGTGTTAGGAGTTGCATCACTGGGTTGTTTTGTATTCAGTCCAATATGTATACGCTTTGGGCCTATCCACCTGTCTTATTAATTAGGGTTTACGTATTTATAGTGCATGCATGCACCGTAGGAGGTTAACGCTTTTATCTTTGGAAATCTTTGTAAACCCTAATCATGCCTCTACAGTTGAAATTCTTCTACGAGTTAAACTGAGGCGTGACTTTTAATCATTCGACATCTGTTTGATTATCATTGTGTTTTTGCATTATCTGTTTGAATCTTATCGATCTTTTAGATTTTAATCTCATCACTTCTTTCTTCCCTCGAATCGAAAGCTCGCATCGTAAACAGTTTACGGCCAAGAACCCTCTGACCGTAAGCGTTCGTGCCTTGTTCTAGAAACCTTATCTTCTCGGAAGGAGTTCCCAACTGAGAACCCTCGCCTCGGTTTGAGTTTCTAGCCGCAAACCGAGCCTTGGTATGTGTTTTCAGCCGAGAACTCGCATATATATATATATATATATATATATATATATATATATATATATATATATATATATATATATATATATATATATATATATATATATATATATATATATATATATATATATGATGTCCAAAATCTTCCCTCATTCTTACACATTTGGCCGAAAACTACCCTTTTCTCTCAAAGAATCTGACCGAAAACTCCCTCCTCTTTCTTCTCAAGAACATGCGAAGCCTCTTACTGTCTTCATCTTGATGCGAAAATCCTTTATATCTTCTTAAACATCTTGCAAATATCATCCCTTGATCTTGTTATCTTTCCATAAAAACCTTGCAATCCTCTTATTTTGGTCTGAAAATACCAAAATACATTAGTTTTCACGAAGAACACGAATGTCACACCCCGAACCGGAGAAACGGAAGAAACGTCCGGGAGTTGGGTGACTTCATCTTTTAATATCATCACAGGGTATATAATTGAAACAAGACAACATCATCATCACACATCCAATAATACAACAAATCTAACAAAAACATGAAGTGTATGATAGGAAACAAATCTAACAAAAATCTACATGTTCTTGAAGTCCACCTGCTTAATGATTCCTGAAGAATACAAGTTATTTTGAAAACATCAACATATATAATGTTGGTGAGTTCATAAAAATGTTTAACTAAAAAGTTTGTATATGCTTTGTAAAAAAACAGGAAATCTAATATTTTCTGTAAAAATGGTTTGAAAGTTTTGTGTCCAATCATGTATTAATGCATGTGTGTTACTGTTTGAAAATGTATAACGTGAGTATTCTAGGAAATCCTATATTTTCTATTGTAAGTAGAAGGTTTGGTATAATTATATGTTTTCCTAGAAAATCTGATATTTTCTATTTATAAAAAATTGTTGCGGTCTTAAAATTCTAAGACCAAGTATCAGTGTATGTATGTTTTTGTATCATTAAAACCGTATGTGTATTCCGTAAATTTTAATTGGACTTAGTCTCCATGTGAGTCGTTATAACCATACTTGATAATAACTGATTCGCCTATCGTGACGTTTTTCAGGCGCCGAGTTGTTTAAGGTAAGGTTTATCACCCTAGACTGACCTAGTCTACTTGTAGCGAACAACTCAGGTGTGGGATGTCACCCCCGTATAGATCTATAAATAAACTCTCTGTCTCCCTCCAGGAGACTCTGGTTATAACTACAGGCTACGATTGTATACTAGATAGGTACAAACAAATGAAATGTCTCATAAGAGTCTTAACTAAATTTACACAAATATTGTATTACATTATGTACCGAATAGATAATGTTTTCCGTGTATGTTTTAAGTTTACAAGGCCCAATGAGTATGTATGTGAACCACAAAAGTCCAATAAACATGTAATCTATATTACAGACCCAATAAACATGTAAATGGACAACTAAGACCCACTAAACATGTAAATTATATTCCAGGCCCAATAGAAGTGAAAATGTTGTGTTTAGCTCGTTTATTATTACTTTGTTTGTTTTAGCCCAATTATTTGCCAAAATGACATAAAAGCCCACTTTTTTAATAATTACATTTTTTGGTCCATTAGACTAAAAATTTACAAGTTAGGCACAATATTGGTAAAAATAACACTTTAGGTCCCTTAAAACCAATAGTTTACATCCTAGGGCTTGTTTTAAGTAATATAACTTTTTTGGCCAACTTTTGTTAGAAATATCATTTTCGGCCCAATTTTATGAAAGTTGGCATTTTTGGCCCAAATGCATAGAAATTAACCTTTTGGCCCAAGTTTAATAAAATTTTCATTTTTAGCCCATTTAACAAATTTGACATTTTTGGCTCACATTTATTTAAAATAACAATTTAACCCACAAAAGTCCAAAAAGTTATACATTTGGCCCATGAGCTGTGAAGGCCCAATTTGAGGCCCACTGGGTGAAAATTTACACTTTTGGTCCTTTTAAATCCATGAATATCATAAAGACCCATCTTTAATTAAAAATAACGCTTTTTGTCCTTTTAAAAACCATGGGTTAGCATAAGTATCATAATTTTTGTTTATGTTGCCAAAAATGGCCCTTTTCATTATTTTTGTTAGTTTTTCAAGCATTCTTAATATGTTTGATCCCTTCATCTTCATGAAAAGTTGCATAAAAGGTTTTATTTTTCAAACATCACCATATTTGAATAGATATCTCGAAGTTTAGGAAGTTTCAACACATAATCACAACATATATCATGGAAAACACACACAAACATTCTTATATGCATAGATTTAACACAAGTAACTTGTATCCTCCCCTAAAATGTATTAAAACCGAAAATAGGGGGTATAAACTCACATTGGGGTGTTGGATTCTGTTTTGGTGAAGAGTTGGAAGGAGTTTTCGACTTAGCTTATTTCTTGAGGAGAGTTTTCAAGTATAAGATGGTTCTAGGAGCATAAATCATGAAATAAGAGTCTTAAAAGAAATAAGTTTAACATAAACATGAAGTTAAACTTCTTGAGTGGAAGTAGCTTACCAATATGATGGTATTTGATGAAGTTTTCTTGAGGCACACACGAAAATTTAGAGGGGGAAAAGTGAGATATTCTTGAGGGCTTAGAGAGAACGTTTGTGTGTTTGAAGTTTGAATGGAGAGTGGAAGGAAGGAGAGGGGGCCGATAATAAGGAGAGAAGGGAGGGAGGGAGAAGACATTGCAAAGAAGTATGAGATTTCTTTGTTGTACGTTATGTATTGCATGGATATTCACCATGTAAACATGTGGTATCTCCATGAAATTATCACATCTTTTCTTTCTTTCTTTTTTGTGTATAAGGCCAAGATTAAGAGGGAAAGAAGGAGAGAGTGTTTTGGGGTTGTTCTTGCTTTGGCCCATTAGGGAGTTTTGATCCATGTCAGCCCAAATAGGTGTTTACGGCTCATCATGACAAAAAGAATGGGCTTTCAGCCCATTGAGGTTCAAGGAAGTTGTTTACGACCCAATAAGGCCCATGAAAGCAATGTGAGACATTTTAGGTCCAATAAGGCCCATAAAAAGTCTTATGGTCCAAAATGTTATAGTTTAATGAATATGGGTCCATTTAGGGCCTAAATGAGGATTCTTAGCCCAAAATACTCAAGTTGTGGGTTTATTAGCCCAACAGGCCCAATAAAAGGATCCTTGTCCAATTTGAGTTTGAACCGGAATGTTAGGGTTACAAATTCAAAGTAGAGCGTATGAAATGTACTGAAATAGGTTTAGGACTTCACGGGTAAGTTTTGATTCGAATGATTGTTTTTGGGATAAGTATGGTGTATAATATCAACTTAGACTTACAAGCTACAACAAGAGTTGATTACATATAATCATAATATCCTAGCCAAAAATGTTGGTTGTGATCGGGAAGAACACGAAGAACACCCACACATTATTCTACGAATTATTGACTCGGTATTGTCACAAGTTCTAACCTGGGGATCTACACAAACAGTCGAGAGCTCACCCGGAAGGTGACTTCATACCCCTATATTTTCATGATTTTTAACTGTTTTAGGGGGGTGGGGTGGGGGGGTGGGGAATACAAGTAAAACACAATAAAAATTGTGTTGATATCTAAATGTTTTTAAATTATTGTCACTATCAAAATTGTATATATATATATATATATATATATATATATATATATATACATATATATATATATATATATATATATATATATATATATATATATATATATATATATGGTTAGGTTCATGTGAGACGACCTAATTTTGTGAGACCGTGAGATATGTTTTTTTATTTTTTTTTATTTTGTTTAGTTAATTCAAGTTTCAAAAATAATATTTAAAAAAAATAATTTTTTGATTTTTCCATTTATTTTGCATTTTAAAATTATTTTTAGAATATGTACAGTGTAATATTCTTTTTAGAATATTTCACGTATTTTAAAAATAAAATAGGATTTTTTTTATTTTTTTTAGTTAATTCAAGTTCCGAAAATAATATTTAAAAAACGAATTTTTAGATTTCTCCATTTATTTTGCATTTTAAAATTATTTTTTAGAATATGTTAGTGAAATATTCTATTTAGAATATTTCACGTATTTTTCAAAAAAAAAAAAAAACGAAATTTTTTTTTTAATTTTTTTAATTTTTTTAGTTAATTCAAGTTCTGAAAATAATATTTAAAAAAAGAATTTTTGGATTTTTCCATTTATTTTGCATTTTAAAATTATTTTTAGATTTGGTGTTACGGTATCACAATATTAGAATGATCTCAAATGAACCTGAACATATATATATATATATATATATATATATATATATATATATATATATATATATATATATATATATATATATATATATATATATATATATATATATATATATATAATTTGGATTCAAAAGATTTAGAATATATAATTTGACCCCATTTCCTGTTCCTTGTTTGGTTGTGTGCTTAGGGTAAAGTTATTTATTCTAATGTCTAATTAATCCTAATTATATAAATATTATATTTATATAAGTATAAAATGGTTTTCAAACTTGGTAAACAGAAACATCATTTATACAAACTATTTTAGTACTATTTGAATATAAACAGTGGATTTCAAGGAAGAACTGTATTACAAACATATAAACTATAATAGGTATAGTTTATGGAACTTATTCATTGATTTCATGAATAGATTACAAAACATAAAACAAACAAAGTACATTACAGAAAACAAACATAGTACATTACTGAATATAAACATATACACTATATTAAATATAGTTTATGAAACTTATTTACAGTGTATTTATTACAAAGTAACTTTTCATTATTTTATGTGTAATCATGAATATAGCATTTGTGAGACAACCTTCAAGTACTTTTCTAAGTACCTACCAAGTCCTGAAATTATAACCAGAGTCTCCTAGAGGGAGTGCACGACACTTTTGTATATATTTATACGGGACTGATAATCCCGCACTAGAGCTACTTGCAACAGCTAGGTCGGCAGACCTGTGGTGAAAATGGTTATAATAACTCACAATTTGGTATTGAATATAATGATTAGTGTATGAATAAGTAAACAACTTTGCATAGTTTTATTTAATAATAAAACTATAATACAAAATTTTACAAGTATAAGTACAAAATACTATTTTAGTACAGAGAAAACATACTTTTCATGGTTTTATGCGAACTAAACTACATTTTACAACTTCAAAGTAAAATACATTCACACATTTTACTTATAATATACAACAACAGAAAATATAGGATTTTCTAGAAAAACATGTTTACATTATCAAAGAACAAGAAAACAGATTTAAGTTACAAACATAATTATGAACTCACCAACTTAATTGTTGACACCTTTTCAAAACTACTTGTATTCTTAGGAAATCAGTAGACAAGTACACACCTGGATTTTTGAGAAGACAAAGCTCTATATACTTATGTCTTTTAACTTGTACTTTTTGGTGTCAATATACAATTTTTGAATACAGATGTAAAACTTTAACATTGTTAATACAATGGTTGTGGTACTTTGATTACTATTATGCATTGTTGTGATACTGTACATGACGTCCTTCACCCGTAAACGTTTTTGCTGTTCCGGTTTGGGGGTGTGACATGATTGGATTTAAATATGTACTTGACTAATATCTGGATATTCAAAACTATGTATGAATAATATGTAATCTCCTCTAAATATAAGACATCACTTTTGTGTTGAATATTGTTGTGTTCTATATTAGCATGTTATTCATTCCTTAAATAATGTAATTATTCAAAATCTGTCTATAGTCAATCGCTGTTGCGGGATCAACTGTGAATTACGACTAATATGAATCGGCTTGGTTATTTCAAGAGGTGAAATAGCAAATTGTTGCATCCAAATTCATATGTACTTGTT
This sequence comes from Lactuca saligna, assembly GCF_052625555.1. NCBI lineage: Eukaryota > Viridiplantae > Streptophyta > Magnoliopsida > Asterales > Asteraceae > Lactuca > Lactuca saligna. Next base: position 154,892,108 of record NC_136422.1, read on the forward strand.
AGAGAACAACTATTGGATATGACTCGCATCAAGAATTACTTCATGGATCAACATCATAAGTGAATATTGATCACATGTAAATATCTTTATATCTTTCGACCTGAGATGCATATTCGAGAACTCAAGTATGGGGATTGTTATACTTTGACATGGTTAAACACTGTTCGTAACCGTGTAGTTATAAAAGCCTTCGTCAGGTATAACAAACTATATGAGAGTATGCATGTGGTCAAGATGGGACTTGTTCATTTTATTTATTGAGAGTTAGACATCTAAGGCACCTTTCTTAAAAGTTAGATGTAAAACGAGAATGATCACGTTCCATGTCTCATATCCAACATGATGTCTGTAACAAAGAGAATATTGATACACTTACCTTATAATTCAATTGTAGCTAGTGAGCTCCTGGAATTGGATGTTGATTGATGGCACCCCTTCGTGTGTTATTAGGGGCAGTAGCTCGTTGCTAGACGTCAGCTACTGTCTATGTCAGTCTTTAATTGAATCTTGTGCAAGTGGGAGATTGTTGGATCTATATGCATAAGAATCATTATTAAGTGACATTGCTAATAACATATGATCCTAAAGGGTCACACCTTCATCAAGTTGGTACTTATTGAATATTTATTATATATTTGATCTTAAAAAAGAAATTAAACTATTGTATTTAATTAGAGAAAAATTATTGTTCTATGAAAACAATGTTTTAAAAAGTAGAAAAATAGCATTTATATGATAAGGTATCATAAAATAAGTCATGTAAAAAGTTTTGGACGCTTTGGTTAAGCATGATTAAATCAAGGGCTTACTCTTCCATGGTTAAAGGACAAATGAAACAATTTTTATTCAAAAGGCCATATGGCCGAAAACGTATAAGAAGCATGGATGTTGCTTGTCAACCTCCATGATATTGTCCCCCATGTCTTACTTTATAGCCCATACTTTTGAATGTAATATTCAAAAGGCCATGCTTGGATGAGGTTATAAATAGAGGGTCTTATGAATGAAGATATTACAACTTTTTGGTCAAAAATCTTCTTTCTCTTCTCTCTCAAAACCGTGAGCTTCAAGACCTTGCACTACTAGAAAAACAGCCTTTTACGACGCTCATTGCACGTCATAAAAGGCTCAGACGATGCGCAAATGCGCGTCAAGGAAGGCCCTGTCATAAAGAGAGACGATGCGCTTTTGCGCATCGTCTATAGACGACGCGCATTTACGACGCTCATTTACGACGCGCAATTACGACGCGCGTTTACGACACCCAATGCGTATCAAGGAAGGCCCTGTCATAAAGGAAGACGACACACATTGGCGTGTCGTAACCTTACGACGCGCGTGTTAATGACACGCAATGCGTATCAAGAAAGCCCTTGTCAAGAAAGGCCATGTCATAAATGAAGATGACACACATTTTTGCGTATCATAATTTTAAATGTTTAAAAAAAGTATTATTTATAGATTTACTAATTTTTAAATTAAATAATACATTAAAATTCTCACAATACAAAATAAAATACCATAAATAAAAAAGATAATTCATTTCACTAATATGTCATACAAATAATTATTCCAAAAGTGAGTAAATGTTATAAAAAAAAATGAACTCATTTATATACAATTGCATCATCTAGCTTACTATGTGCCAACAACTCTCTATGTGTTTACTTTTTCTTGAGTCTCGTTTCCTCCAAATCTTCCAAATCATCTGGAGTTAGATGGATATCAGATATGGATAGTCCTTTACTAGAAATAGGCTTCACAAAGTCGCTAAGACTGTGCCTGCAAATTGCAAATCAGACATCCATCAGGTTCATATTAACTGTCTATCTATGCAAAAGTCTTATAGATGAAATAATGCCCTCTCAGCCTAAAAGATTAGAATGCCCAATGAAGTACTTATCTACCTACTTGATGGGCTATGCTGAAAATCTACTTTCGACTGTAGAAGTACCAGTAAGTGATTGTATCACAAACATATAAACTTCTTAAGCCTGCCTGCTACTGCTAACAAAATAACTGTTTAGGGTTTAAGATTTTATTGTTTATAATTATACATGCGCAAGATAAGACCTATTACCATTGTTTCTCCACTTCGTGACTGATCTACAACCTAAATGTCATGTGTTGTTATTGTAGAGATAAACTTCTAACTTTTTTTTCTTTAAGGGAAGAGGAAATGGAAAATGATAGACATACAGGGAAGCCATTGTGATTGTTAGTCCTCATAATAGCGGCTACATCAGCAAATTTCACCACACGAGTGAAGTGACAAAGTTACAAACCTGTCAACTTTCACCAACAACCTAAGGAAGGTAAATGGTCAAAACTCAAAACTCAAAACTAAAACTTGTTGTACTCATCAATGTAATTCTAATTGTAACTTGTAAGCAAAATAAAAGAAAAAACTTACTTTTGATATGAGGAGAACAAGCATGATAAGAGGTAAGAGATTTAAATTATTTGTATCCTCCCAACATTTTCAAGTGCCCATCCTGTTTCATATCATGAAATGGAATGGAATCAAAAAGGAATGGAGTAAGAAAAGGTAATAGACTCTCTATATCGCCTTTTGAGATGCTTCTACCAAACAGTAGCATGACGGAATCGGAAACAACAGTCGTATCCAGGAGAAAAATAGAGTTCGCTTTGATCTTCTCATTAAAGACCAACCACGGGAATGGAATTCTCAAAGCCTGGGAATTAACCGAGTTCTATAGCATTAAAAAAACAAATTCAGATTAAAAAAAACTATAAGAATTTAGAAAAACAAACTTACCGAGTGTAAAAGCACCTGACCATCCGCCACGTTTTTTAGCAAGAATGAATTTTCATTATGCTGATGTCAACAAAAGCGAGTTATTATTTATAAAGAAATTGTTTAAAAACAAAAAGGAAAATGACTTTTCCTTCTAATAACTTATGTCATCCCACTTAATCATAAATACCAAAACTGCCCCTTGCTTTTCACTCCCACATATACTCAATAGTAGAAACTCAATGAGATTGAATCCCATGAATTCATGCAATCAGGATTCCAGCATCACATAGAATCCCATGTCTTTGGACTATAGCCTCTAAAGTTAGTGTACACAAGTAAATTCCAGTAGTCCTTTACAGTTCTCAGCTCATCCACTTGTAACTTGCAACTGATCATGATTACTGACTGTAACAAAAAGAAAATTTTATATTTTTAACAAAGAGACAGAAAAAGAGAACCTTTAGCAGCATCATATCCAAGGTCGGGGTTATCTTGCTCCAATAGTTTCCCAACAACAACATCACCCTCTACTCCTGCATTCGCAGCTACTGTGTACCGGTGCCTTCACATACAAAATCAATAAACAATAAAATATCAGCAACAAAAATAGATATACAATAAAACTACACTGCTAGCTGCTTTTTATTAGGAAGATGGGGGAATTACCTTGAGAGCATTTTGAATTATTTGAACACCAATCTTCTGATCAAAATTAGCTGTAATAGGATTATCAAGCTCCTTTGAAGCATATAGAAGAGCAACACCACCACCTATATTATATTGTATATTTTTTGATATCATTATCACAATTAAAAATAAATACTTAGTAAATAGCATGTGTGCACATGATTTAATCTACCTGGCACAATTCCTTCTTCAACTGCAGTCTTTGTAGCATTTAGAGCATCAATAACTCTATCCTTCTTCTCACCAACTTCAGCTTCACTCGCTCCGCCAATCTGACCAATCACAGCAACACATCATTTACATAACAAAATTATTTAGAAATAAAACAAAAATAAGAATCGTCCCCTCAAAACGGCAACACCACCAGAATTTTTTGCTAATCTCTCTTGGAGCTTCTCCTTATCATAATCAGAAGTGCTCAATTTAATTGATGATCTCAACTGTAGAAACACAAAATAGTACATGTTAGGAAGCTCAGGTACATAAATTAAATATATTGTTAAAAAGCTACTGTAATACCTGTTCACATCTTTCTTCAATTCCTTTTTTGTCGCCAACCCCATCAAGAATAACTGTGTCATCCTTGGATATTGTAAACCTAAATGTAAATATGTAATGTTCCAAACATTATTACCATATATTGCATACATAATCTATTTGGGCAAACTAGAGTTGTAGATGTAAAAAATAAATGCTTACCCTAAAATTGATAAAAAGGTGTGCAACTCAGGGGACTAAAACTGATAAAAAGGTGTGCAACTCACGAGCCAAAATTGTATTTTACTCTAAAAAGTCATTGAAAAAGTTAAAACAAGGGCAAAACGATAATTTTAACAAGCTTACCTCATTAATTTATTTCGCTGATTTTAGAAACGCATGCCAAATCCGTAGCCTGAAGGGGTCTTTTCTTAAAGGTCTAAAAGATTCATCCGGAAGATCAGCTTTAATATCCACAAAAATTATTTTAAGAAACTGAAGAATTTCATAAGCTTTCCCAGTTAATTTTGGTAAAGACAAGCAGTTATTTCCGATTATACCCCCATGAACTTCACACGGTTTTTTTCCAATTATACCCTCAGTCTCACACTGATGAGTTGCTAATTAGTTGAAAATGTGTAGTGGCATGAAAAACAATGGTTTCAAGTAGGTCCCACTAATTCCAAACACTCACACCGGAATATTTCCCCAAATTTCTATTCCATTTCTGCCCTTACATTTGTGGAATGAACCGATGACCTGCACTGAAGTGCAACTTGACCCACAATGTGATCATCATTTAAATCATTGGATTTGTTCCTTTGCCATTTTTTAATGTTTTCTTTCAGTTGTTTCTCTTTTGCATCATCATCTTCCAGCCATTCACGTAGAGCCTCAATTTCACCATCTGATTCATAGCAAACCCATGCACAAGAAGAGATTGTCACGATCACATCCTTCTTCACACTCACACCTGTCATAAAACAATAAAAAAAATTATAAATAAAATTTAATTATGTTTCATTTTCTACCATTAACAGCTTCCTAACATGTAAATGGAGACAAGACTCAAACAGAGAGATGAGGCTTCATGGTACACCCTTTACCCTTCCTTATATTAGTTATGTTTAAATGCAAATAAATAAATAAATAAATAAAGCCTGGATCTACTACTTTATGAGAGAATTCATTCCCCAATGTTTCATCATTTAAATGTTCATATCTAAGAATCTTGACAGCAACATGCTCACCAAGGTACTCTCCATGGAATCTTTCAACAAACAAAATAACTGATATTAAGATACTTGTAAGAATTAGGAATGCAATTGGAAACAAACAGTGTACACGTACAAATCACCACATGATCCAGATGCAATATTTTCTCCAATCTTCAATGATGCTCTGTCTATTTCTGCATCTCCAAAAGTTGGTCCGCTGCAAATCGAGATATAAACCGACAGGTAAGGATTAGAACAGAAATTTAAGTCAAAAACCATAAGGAATGTCAATGAGGCAATACATCAAACACATTATGTGCACTTACAAACCACAGATGGAATCATCAACAAAGAAATAGAAAGAAAGGAAAGGAGGATTCATATCAGATAATGAGAAACAATGAAGATTTGGAAGCGAATTAAAAAAACACTAGATGAAGGCCGAATGAAGAACTACAAAACCATAACAAAAAAATCCACAGAAAATTGGATTGAAGAAGAGATGAAGAGATTGATCAATTACTTGAGGAAATCTTGTACCTTCTTAACTAAATTTACAATGAGGAAGGCGTGATTGGGAAGACGAGATGATGCTCTTGTGGTCGCAGTGAGGAGGAGAGAAGTGGCAGCGTAGGGAAGTGTCGAACAGGTGAAACAGAAGGAATTGTGCTCTGCTGATTTAAAGAGGAAAAAGTGCTTCACTCTCATTTATTTTCATAAAAACGTGCGCAAGCAGCGATTGGAAGAACTTGCGATATATACATATTTGATTGAACTTCCGATAACAACAAGAAGCGATTGGAAGAACTTGCGTATTCAAAATCTTATGGGAAAGTACTTGATTGTATATTTAAAAAATAAAATGACTTTTAACAAAAATTTGGAAAGACAAACCACCCAAATCAGAAAAAACTCTTACACAAATCAAACCATGTGATCTTGATAGAAAAATAAAAACTGAATACAAATTAGGGCTCACATAATCAAATCTCGAAAATGAAATCACCTTAAATAAAATGGTGGAGCAGGTATCCTTAGAGGATTTGAGTTTAGGTGACCGACGTTTGTCTCGGGGAAGGGACAAGAATCGGTAAGTGCCAAAAGGATATAGGAATGGAAGGAGGCGAGATCTAGGGTTCGAGTATGAGATGTGGAATGGTGGAGTTTCTGTTAAGTCGTGGTCGCCATAGAGATGTAGAATGGAAGGAGGCGAGATCTAGGGTTCGAGTATGAGAAAGAATTATTATAGAGTCGCCGATGATTGGATATCATCAATCGTACTCCAGACTCTCAGATCCTTGGGTTCGATGGTGAAGGCGCCAACTTAGGATTTGCAAAGAGAAGGGAAAGATAGAGTGATCGGGCGGTGGAGATGTAGAAGAAAGAACGTGCAGTAGAGGAAGGCGGGGCAAGTTCTTGAAAAAAAACCCTAAAAAGGGGAGGCGGGGTTTTTAAGTAATTGGGATTTCATTTTTCCCTCCTGATGGAACGCGCTACTATTAAAATTTATAAAGCAACACCCTTAAACGACACACGTTTTATTATAGGTGCCCTCCGTGTTTTTTTAGACACTAATTCCAGGGCACGCAAAAATGCGTGTTTTAAATCCTTTAAATTTTAAGAGAGATAACATTATTTTTAGGGCACCCACAAATGCGCGTCCTCTATCAGCGAGTGTCATTGTTTGCGCGTCATTAAAGGTCTTTTTTCTAGTAGTGTTGGAGCTCTTTCCTCTTTCGAAGATATTACAAGCTTTTGGTGTTTACTTTTGTCTTTCTTTTAGTGCTTAATTGTTTAAGCACTTAAGGATTCAAGAAAAAAGTTGTATAATAAGAAATCTAACAATTTTGGTACCTTACTCTTGTTGGTGGATTACTTGTACAGAGATCAAACTCTTTTTTCTTGCCATCTACTTCAACAATCCAAATCCAAGAGGATCCAAAGGATACAAATGTTATATTTTCTAAGCACCCTATGGTTGTTATAATATCAATCTAATCTCTTTAAAAGGATCATTGATGGTTTGTTTTGTTGCTAGACTTGAAGTTTATAAGAAAAGTTTAAATCTTTTGTTGCCGACTATTTGTGAAAAAATATTTATTTTATGCAACAAAATCCCTTCAAGTTCTTCGGTTCCTTTGAAGAAGAGGTGGTTGTTTGAATAATAAAGAAGATGAATAAGGGTGGCATAAATGGAGAAGATAAACTTTTAGGGTTTTTGGTATTCTTTCCTTGATACCATAAAATTCATTGTATTTTCCTTGGTTCACAATGATACAATTAATGTCAATATGTACAAAGAGCCTATCTATATTTACGTGATTTATGTCAACAATAAATTTGTATAATCTACTTTCTATAACAAACCTTCCTCCTATTGAGAAAAGGGAATAATCATCGGCTATAATGGAGTCACCACCCCATTTCTATAATCAAAAGCCCTGATTTTTGCAAAACAACTGGGACGATCCCCCTTTCTGCTAAAGGATCTAATTGTGTGATTGTTTGATGGCATTACTAGTATGATTGATTGATCAATGTTTGTTACATTTCGAAGATGAAAAAAAATATTATATTATTTGGTGTCTTTATCGAAAAAATGTTTCAAATATACATGTGGATATGATATGCTAATTTAGGTGGTGCACATGTTTCAGAAAATAACGAAAATCAAGATAATTTGCTCCACCCATTTAACAATGTTTTATCAACTCCTTCAAGTTGGTCACCCTAATCTCATTATATTGCAATCGATAGGCCTAGGAGGGTTATTAGGCCTCACAGTAGGTTTACTAATGTTGATAATTTAGTAGCTTATGTTTACTTAGTTGCCAAGGAAATTGAAAATTATAAAGAGTACGTCGTCATCCTATATCGAAGCAATTTCTACAACTGATTCTGACATGTAGATACTACAATTCAAGAAGAAATGGAGTCTCTAGAAAAGAACCAAGGAACTTGTCAAATTATTCAAGAAAAAGAACCCAATGAGTATAAATAGGTGTACAAAAAAAGGAGGATGCCATATTTAAAACGCGACTTGTTGCAAAAGATATATACCGTTTTTTAACATAGTTTCATCCGTAATTTACTTAGAATTGCTGAAATGCATGATTTGGAACTTCAACAACTCGATGTGAATACCGTTATAATTTCTTACACGATGTTCATCGATTCGTTGTTTCCATTTTTAATCATTACACAATGCATTCTCGAAATCATTTTATCAATATTGATGGTGAGATCAAAATGACTAATAATGGTGCTCTAAAGCGAAAAGACGTTCCTTGTGTCTTGACTGCTAGTTATTTAATGAGAAAGATAACCACACTTCATATTAACATCTTATTTTAGTTGAAGGATCACTTCTGTTATCATCACATACTTCGTGGGAGAAATCATAAATATATTGCTAAGTAGTGGCAGGAGGGATCGAGAGGTAACATGTGCTGCTCCACAAATTTCCCGTATATTGTAACTCTGAAGTTCAACCCCTAAAATCATTTGCACTACACCTTTGAATTTTGTTTTATTTTGTTTTATTTTATTTTGTTTGTTCAACCAGTGCTGCTAAATCAAAATTCGTTGCAAAAATGGTTCTATGGTCACTTTAATGGATTTTTATTCATACGAGGATGATACTTAAAAGGTCAAACTGTATACATTTCATACCTGCCTCCTCCTATAATATATATATATATATTTTGGAATAATTTTTCCGGTAAGCTTAACCTTAAATGATTTGGTATTATGCGGTCAAACTGTATCGATGTCATGAATGTCCCTACCCTTTTTTCTTTATCTACAAAAAAATGTCACATCAACACAAACAACAATAATTTCGTCATCCAAATTAAGGCAAACCAATGAAATTACATCTACAACCTAACATCGATCACTTTTAGTAAACCAATGTTCCTCTGTAGAATATGACAAATACAAATGAATCATAAATAGACAATGAACTATTTTGTAGATGTTTGTAGCAGATGAATTACTTTATCCAAATTAACAATGGATGAACCAAAAGGAGAGGCACATGCTTTTTCAGCCCTATTCTTCAAGTCGATTGCGTTCTTCCTCAACTCGGTTCCCCTTTCTCCATTCATCAACTCAATGACAAGCTTAGCAACTTCTTCTCTCTTTACATCATTGTCAATCTCCATGGCAACCTCCCACTTATTGCAACACGACCAGCAATTTGGTTGTTGATCACCAAAAAATGGCCAAGAAATCATTGGGACTCCACTGGAAATACTTTCAAGTGTCGAATTCCATCCACTGTGTGTTAAAAATCCTCCAATCGATGGGTGATTCAGAACTTGTTCTTGTGGGCACCAACTAGCCAACATCCCTCTAATGTTTGTCTCTTCCAAAAACTCTGGTGGAAGCATGGCAGAGTTGTCAACGACAAGGTCTGGACGTATTATCCATAAGAACGAATAATTACTCTTCGCAAGTCCCCAACAAAACTCGACTAGGTGTTGATGTGTCATCACTGTGATGCTACCGAAATTCACATAAATAACTGAAGATGGTGGTTTAGAATCTAGCCATTTCAAACATTCGTGATCTTCTTTCCAAAGATTTGATTTGAGCGATGATACAGATTCATCAACAAGTATCTTCTCTAGTAAATTCAAAGGACCAATTTCATAGCATGGAGGAAATATCGAACCAAGCATCTCCAAAAGCTCACTTTCTAGTTCATGAAAGGTGTTGAATATAACGGCAGAAGCTCTTTTCGCTCTCTCAACTTGTACACACAAAAACTGAATCATGTATTCGTCACCAGGGTTGGTATTTCTAAAGAATGAAACCATGTCTTTTAGACGTATACCAGGCATGGTTGGTAGACAATCTATCGTGGTATCTAAATACCCATCTTCTAAAACACCCGATTCTGTATAAAGAAATAACGAAATTAGCTTCAAATTAGCAACCAAATATGTGTACATATATATCTATATTTGAACAAAGATTGAGTGTATATTAATTACCTTTTGGCATCAAACCTCTCTCTAAAAGATTGGGATACTCATGAAGACACATAAGAGAACTAACACCACTGGTCCATAAGACTATCTCGGGGATATCAAATTCAGTAGCGGCATCATAGGTGAAGCCCATAAGGACGTCAGCCACTATGCAAGTCACCGGAGAAGATGAAGCATTCAGTTTTGTGAGGAGACTTTTAAAGGGACCCAAGCAAGTTCCATCGACGGACTTGCATAAGGATGGAACATCTTGGGTGGCATCAGGGTTTTCTGGTGGCGGAAGGCCATCTGGAATGGATTCAAAACAGAAGGAAGGGAGGCCATGTAGGGCGTCGGAGCCCTGAGATTTGAGGAGTCGTTGATGGTTGAACTCGGTGTTAACGAAGGTAATATGAAAGCCTTTGGAATGGAGGATTTTAGCAACTTTTAGCATGGGGTTAATATGGCCTTGTGCTGGCGCTGGTATGCACAAGACATGTGGCTTCTTTTGTATCGAACCCATGGAAGCCTGTGCAATTAATACATAACATTTGTCTATTTTATAGGCAAGCAATGGAAAAAGCAAAATCGAAGTCTTCTTTAACATGAAATAATGTTGTTATCGTTTGTTCAGTTTTGACCATGGAAATTTTATGATTGGTTGCATGATTGATTAAATAAACTTCTTTTATATCGCTTTTGTTGAATCTGTAGAACGCTTTCATAACAAAACGTTTCTAACTCTCATCAATTGGTTATTCATGTCCATTTCTCGTCATCAATTGTTATTTATAATATTAATTTAAATTGGAGAGCAGGCATGTCGTCTTTATTTTTCTTGTTTTTTTTTTGTTGTGTTCTTTCGATCGTTTGGTAAATGATATATACAGATTAATGAATTACACGACAAAAGAGGATATCTGCCGGATTAGCTTTATTTAAATGATATATACAGATTAATGAATTAAACGACAAAAGAGGATATCTGCCATATTAGGTTTAATTATTTATTTATTCCTTTCTATGTCTTATCACTTCCAAGGAAAATGAATTGCTAATTAGGTAACTTTAATTTAGGCAACTTTAAAAACAATAGAAAGTTATTTAAATATAAACAATAGTTTTTACAAAAATTTTAAGAATTTTTATATATTTTTCTTGTATTATTATGATACTAGGTTACAACCCGTGAGAATCACGGGTAAAAAATTTAATGAATTTTATCAAACCGGATATCTTAAAACAACTTTAAAGCCTTACCAATAATAATACATTTGCAAACATTAATTTATTTCGAAACTTAAATGACTGTAATTATAAAAATGTTAATTTTAATTGTATTGATATTATTTTAGATGGATTTGTTTCTTTTTACTTCCACTTATATATATATTTTTTTACTTTGTGTTCTAAGTAGTTGTACTTTATCTTAATTTTTATCATTTACTTTTAAAAATATAAGCTAAAATATTTAATCCATGTTGTAAATAAAAGAATTTCAATATAAATGACCAAACATGTCTACTGTGTCATATTACAAAGTTCAAATTTAAACTAAAATATTTTCTAATTGATTTTGGTTACTTTTATAATATTTTCTTTCCACAAATGTTAAAACGTTTAGAAGATATGTCTAATGACAAGAACATGTTGTTTAAGGAAAAATAAAAGTATTTGTAAATATACAATTTTGACTGTAAAAATAATAATTTTCTTCAAAAATATACAAAAAAAAAATGTTTTAAGAAACCTCAAATAAGAACAAAAATTGCAACAAAAAACCTCATAGGGTTAAAATTGCAAAAAAAGGCCTACCAAAGGGGCCAAAAATGTAATTTACTCTAGATTTTATAATAAAAGATATTCAGCTTATTTATTTGAGTAAAGCACATGAACATCACTAATACACTTATAATGGGATCGGTATATTCTGCCAAAAGCTGAAACAACATTGTAATAATGGTATGTGCATTGGTTGGAGCTTCTAGAAAACTGGAAATCATTCAGGAAGAATGTGGACGCTATAATAAACAAATAAGCAAAAAATACAATGTAACAGGACAAAATTAAAGTATGCTTTCTCATTCCAAACGTTAAGTGTAAAAGGTTGGAATTTCAAGACTTTTTTCTTATTTATTACGGTATTAAACATTTTACTTTTGTAAGTTGTTTGTCTTTGTGAAGAACATATGATATAATACTATCGTTTAAAAAGAGATGTAACATCCCGAAATATCAAGAGTAGAGTTGAAGGGCTAAAAGAGTAAATTGGGAAAGAGTGACTCGGCGAGTCCATGTGTGGACTCGGCGAGTAGAGTCGCGACTTGGTCGCGTGTTAAGTGACCGACTCGGCGAGTCAGTGTAATGGACTCGGCGAGTAGGCGCTGAGTGGAGAAAACCTTAATTCTCGGGGTTGGGCCTTATATAAAGATCATTATGTTTCCCTCCCAGCCTCTTTATCACCCCTTGAGCCCCAGAAAACCCTAAATCACGAAGAAGCACCATTGTTGAATGGATTGGAGCTTGGAGAAGTAATTGTGAAGGAGTTTTGGGAGATTGAAGGCTTGGAGCAAGGGGCTTTGTTTTGATTCGAGTCTCATTTTAGTTGGGGCATTCCTTTGAGGTAATATCTCGTTTTTTTGAGCTGCTATTTCTTAGATGCATCATTTTGGGGGTGTTGGAGATCATATCTTTGGATGTATTGGAGTTTAGAGGTTAGATCTGAGGTTGCTACCTCAGATCTGGAAGGGAGAAGGTCTAGAGTGCATGAAAGTCCTTGTTTGTGAGTGGTTGATGGAGCCATCTTGTCCCAAATCCTAGCCCAATGTGCAAATGGCTTAAATCTCCTTGGATTCACGTAAAGTTTGCCACTTTACGTGATGGATGGGTTGTAGGAGACTAGATCTATGTTTTGGATCAATTGCATGGCCTGGAGTGCTTCTGAGTGGATTCAGACCGGTGGTACTCGGCGAGTCACATGGGTGGACTCGACGAGTTGGATGAAGATGGCCTGGAACTCGGCGAGTTGTATGAACAACTCGGCGAGTAGGTTGAAGATAGTCGTAGACTCGGCGAGTCTGTTCTTGGACTCGACGAGTCTTGTCGAAGAGTCCCAAATATTTCCTGGTTGAGTCGAGAATCGGTGAGTCAAGGGATGACTCGGTGAGTTGTGTGTGAGTGGACTCAGAGTTGTGGGACTCGGCGAGTCTCGGGGTGACTCGGCGAGTTGAGTCGCGGATTGGGGAAGTTCTGAGCACGGGGACTTGACGAGTCGATGGGTTGACTCGGCGAGCAGGGTCAAGCAGGAGGGTTGACTTTGACGGAGGACTTTGACTAGAACCAAGAGTTGACCGTTGACTTTTAGGGCTTGGTCAGCGATGTGGCCTTTGGGCCAAGAGAGGGGTAAAATAGTCCTTTACCCTTAAGAGGGTGCCATGATAGGGTTGATTCTAGTCTCGAGTGTTATATTCATGAGAGTATTTGCCTTACGTGTTAGGCGGTGGCGGGTTCGAGATTCAAGTGTGGGGATATATGTTTTCTGCTTGCCAGGTGAGTCTTCTCACTATACTTTACCTTGAGTAGGTAACCAGAGTTATGTGATCAGAGTATTTGTATGCTATATGTATGTGATGTGTGGTACTGCATTATTTCTATGTGATTTATGATGTGCATGTTTATAGAGTTGGAACCGGAAGGTTCCCAGAGTTAGAACCTGAGGGTTCTCAGAGTTTGGGTGCACGGACCCATAGAGTTATAGCCTCGAGTGGCTAATATGTGTTATGTGTGGTATTTTGGGGAACTCACTAAGCTTCGTGCTTACAGTGTTTTGTGTGATGTTTTTTTCAGGTTTCTTTCAGTATCACGGGACGGCACCGGCTTGATTGTACACACCAGAGAAAGAGTCATATTTATGGAAGATCCTGGTTTTCTATGCAAGTGAAAATGGAGTCATGTTTTGTAAATCGACTATGAATGAGATTTTAAACAAGTGTTTCTAAGAATAAAATGATTATTTTAAATGAAAATTTTGTCTTGAAATTTACGGTGTTACAAGTTGGTATCAGAGCCTTGGTTTGAGGGATTCGGATGCGCCTTCGGGTAAATCTGGACTCAAACTGAGGAAGTAAGAAAAGTTTTTAAAGAAATAATTTTCTAAAAGTGAATAAGAGTTCAAAGAGAAAGCAAGAAGGAGCAGTGTGTACAATCAGCCAGAGCCCGAACGGTGATTTCCCAAAATACCCTTATTTTTGTGTTATGAGATATGTATGATTCTCTTTATGAGATATTATTGCATGCTAGAGACAGGCTAGGTATTTCATATGTTAGGACTAGAGTGGCCTGATTTGTGATGCCTTAGCCTAGGACTCATTGTTATATGTGTTATGCTTTTGAGTATGTGATGAGTGAGAGTATCCAGTTAGAACCCATGAGGGGTAAAGTTACAAAGTTCGGTGGTACTTTTGAGGATGAGCCGAGAAGTTGGAGTTATCACAGAGAGGGAGTCCTATGTATTCTTCGATGCTCGAATGCTGCTTGCTTTGTGCTTTGTGGAACTCTCGATGATGGGAGTCAGCTACCAAGTGAATATGACGATATTCAGGAGGTAGATGGCTGGCATCATTAGGAGCTCTTCAGTAGCTGATAGCAAAGAAGGGGGAGGACAACGGAAGAGCCTAGGGAGTAACCCTAGCCAGATGAGTGCGCTTGCAGAGTAGAGAATTTCGCTGGGGAGCGAGCACGCGCAATGGGATTAGAGAAAGGGCAGGTCGAGCAGCTACTCAGAAGCTCTGGGATGGTCCGTGTGGAAAGTATGGGTAGATGTGGCAGGTAGTATGGGCCCGTACTACTGAAAGCAGAGGACCCATACTTGATACAGGGAGTATTCTGAAGATTCTAAGGAGCAGATTGAGGAGTGATGTTATGGTTCGGGTACCATACATTAGAGCAAATTGAGGAGTGATGTTATGGTTCGGGTACCATACATCAGAGCAGATTGAGGAGTGATGTTATGGTTCGGGTACCATACATCAGAGCAGATTGAGGAGTGATGTTATGGTTCGGGTACCATACATCAGAGCAGATTGAGGAGTGATGTTATGGTCCGGGTACCATACATTAGAGTAGATTGAGGAGTGATGTTATGGTTCGGGTACCATACATCAGAGCAGATTGAGGAGTGATGTTATGGTTCGGGTACCATACATCAGAGCAGATTGAGGAGTGATGTTATGGTCCGGGTACCATACATCGGAGCGGATGGAGGAGTGATGTTATGGTTCGAGTGCCATACATCGGAGCGGATTGAGGAGTGATGTTATGGTCCGGGTACCATACATCGGAGCGGATTGGGGAGTGATGTTATGGTTAGGGTACCATACACCGGGGCATATTGAGAAGAGATGTCATGGAATGAGTACCATGGTTCGTAGTGAATGATGTTTGTGGTTCTTCGGTTATTCGATCACGAGTAAGTTCGAAGAGGCGTCCCTTGAGAGGGAGACCGAGAGCCCCTCAGAGTATTCTAGTAAGGAGTCAGTGGAAGGGAGAATTTTGATCTGAGTTGAGCGATCAGTCGATAAAGGAGATGTCACCTCTTATGATCGGGGAGGTACTGATTATGTATGTGTGAAAATATGAGAAGCATGATGTTTTAGTTTTGGGTTTAGGGGTAAACCCTGCAGGTCGTCATTGATGATGATTTCCCACCAGAGTATCAGGTAGCATGTGTGCCGCGAGGCAGTGATTTATCATGAGCAGATAGTCAGTTGGGATTAAGATATTTGAGGACCACACTACACCTATTTGAGTATAGTAGGAGGTATTGTTGTGGTATCAGTGGGGAGTTCAGTCGAGTTCAGCGGTGCAGAGAGTTTTCTATCCATGGGGTGTTGAATTTGGGAGTGAGTACCTGTTCGATCCCGGTGTTGGAGCGTTGGTTGATGAGTTGAGGTGAGGGGTATGGTGATTTTATGGTTCAGTCTATGAGCCAAGGGATGTTATTGAGCAGTTGAGTTGTTTGGTACTAGATTGGTACGAGATTTGGAACGACTAGAGGCAGACGTGACGAGAAGTTCTTGAGGAGTTCATCAGAGGTTCAGAGTATATGAGGTCGATTCATTTCCTTAAGGGGGATTATCGGGCGTTGTGTAGCACTTTCTGGGGGCAGGTGCGATTTTGCTGGAGAATATAGTTATGGAATAGTTGTGTGCTATTTGGTGATGGTTCGAACCCTAAGTGGGGGAGAACCGGGTGCCGTATGTAAGAAAGAAGAGATTTGTCAAGAGCAGTTATAAGTGGAGTATAGAGATATTCGATAAGAAATCATGAGACCAGAGATGTCGGTGATTGAGGAAAGGGGTCAGAGTGATTTAATGCGGGAAGTACTTGTTTGAGAAGGATGAATGTCTCCATGACAGGTGTTTATTAGTCAGGAATCTGGTATTGGTCAGTGCTGGGGCAAGTAGATAAAGAATGATTGGGCAGCCAACTCCCGGGTCGGTATGCGTATCCTTGTTTGGATTTTGAGCGGCGGGAAAAAGGGTTTCGGAGAATTATCAACGTATTTCGTAGCGTTAGCGTTTCTTCGTATTGCAATTGAGAAATTGAATACACCGAAGTTGCAACTTGGGAAAAATGAAGATCTAGTTATCGGGTTCAGAGGGAATGTACTATTGCATCTATATGGTGCTTGGGGCAGGAAATCTGTGGTTGTGGCAGGATCTTGTGATGTTCGGTGGGGGTGTTCCGAGGTATTCGGGTATTGATATCTTTATTTCGAAGTTATTCGTGAATCTTGAGTTGAGACGACTTGTGGTATATCAGGTATCTATGGATCTATTAAGAGCCCTTCGAGTATGGGCATCCAGGGAGATTACTTGGGAGAGTGGATATTCACAAGGGTGGGCATTTGTTATGACGATTGCCTCCAGAGTCTATGATGAATATTCGAGACGAGTATGGGTAGCCGCCTATGATAGTCTGTGGGGCACGAGCTAGTGGAGTCAGAGGGTGTTGTGATACTGCGGGGAGCCGTAGTACTCACTAGTCAGAGGGTGTTGTGATACTGCGGGGAGCCGTAGTACTCACTAGTCAGAGGGTGTTGTGATACTGCGGGGAGCCGTAGTACTCACTAGTCAGAGGGTGTTGTGATACCGCGGGGAGCCGTAGTGCTCACTAGATGGCAAGAGAGTGTGATGATGGAATGTTCTCCGATCAGTGTATGATGTGGAAGAGTTTTGGGCTTGAGTAGCCCTAGTATTGAGTCTTTGGAGCCTGGATGTTGGACAACGGGCGAGACTGGGGTCCCCGTCTCTGTCGGGGAATGTGGTGAGATGCGCAAGGGATATGTGCAGTAGAAACCAGAGATCAAAGTCGAGACGATCCTCGGTTGGATTGTACTTTCTTGCATAAGGAAAAGAGAATTTCGTGACTTGTGTGTCACGGGGCCGGGATAGTGGTCACAGGGAGGAAGTTAGTGGGATGCTTGGATCATGATTTAGGTGACCTTTGGAGGCTCAGCTGTGGAGTCAAAAGCTGACCTGGTGCCCAGTCTCGAAGAGGGATATGATATGAGCTAGAGCTTATCATGATGATGTCTGAGGACACTTGAGAGGGAGCGAACGATTCAGACGCTCAAAGACATGCTTCGGGCATGTGTATTAGATTTCGGAGGGAGTTGCGGAACGTATTTATCCTTGGTTGAGTTATCCCATTCAACAGCCATCATTAGTGCATTGGTATGCCACCCTTTGTGCTGTTGTATGGGAGGAAGTGTTGGACCGTCATTTGCTGGGGAAAGTGTTGATTCGCGGAAGTGGAAGTTGTAGTGAGAATGGATGACTTGGAGTATGGTGGTCGAACACTATGTCTATGACAGTGGTATGGAATGTTATCATGATGGGATGTCTGCTGAGGACGCGGAAGGATTCCGCGGGTGTAGAGCCAAGAGTCTCAGGATGGATGCAGGGATGGAGTCTGGGACTCCCAGCTTGATTCTGATCAAGGGTTGTGTGCGTAGTGGTGGTTTCTCCTGGGGATGTTAGAGATGTCATCAATGTGACGGGTTTTCCTAACCCGAGAGTGTGAAGGTTGGTGCGGCATGGGTGTGTGATTGCAAGAAGAGGACTCATGGGAGTTGCTCTATGATTTAAGAGTGGGTCTTTCCGTCGTCACGGATTGGATAGAGAGGGATTCAGATCGGGGATCCGATGGTTCATGTCTTCTAACCCTTGTGGGTCGAGTGATTGTTGAGATTTGGGGCAGTGATGCTTCATGGGTAATTCTCGGATCGTTGTGTGTGGTCATCAGAGGGTACATCCGGTGCCCGGTTCGAGACAGTGGTCAGGACACCGTAAGGAAAGGGAAAGTGTGTTCGAGTTTTGATGGGTATGCCTTGTGAGACCTGGTCCGATTAAGGCCAGGTGGCACGTTGTGGGAGTATTTTTGGAGTTGAGTTGTTGTAGGCTTCGAGGGCGAAGCCTAATTTAAGTGGGGGAGAATTGTAACATCCCGAAATATCAAGAGTAGAGTTGAAGGGCTAAAAGAGTAAATTGGGAAAGAGTGACTCGGCGAGTCCATGTGTGGACTCGGCGAGTAGAGTCACGACTTGGTCGCGTGTTAAATGGCCGACTCGGCGAGTCAGTGTAATGGACTCGGCGAGTAGGCGCTGAGTGGAGAAAACCCTAATTCTCGGGGTTGAGCCTTATATAAAGATCATTATGTTTCCCTCCCAGCCTCTTTATCACCCCTTGAGCCCCAGAAAACCCTAAATCACGAAGAAGCACCATTGTTGAATGGATTGGAGCTTGGAGAAGTAATTGTGAAGGAGTTTTGGGAGATTGAAGGCTTGGAGCAAGGGGCTTTGTTTGGATTCGAGTCTCATTTTAGTTGGGGCATTCCTTTGAGGTAATATCTCATTTTTTTGAGTTACTATTTCTTAGATGCATCATTTTGGGGGTGTTGGAGATCATATCTTTGGATGTATTGGAGTTTAGAGGTTAGATCTGAGGTTGCTACCTCAGATCTGGAAGGGAGAAGGTCTAGAGTGCATGAAAGTCCTTGTTTGTGAGTGGTTGATGGAGCCATCTTGTCCCAAATCCTAGCCCAATGTGCAAACGGCTTAGATCTCCTTGGATTCACGTAAAGTTTGCCACTTTACGTGATGTGTTGAAGATAATTATGTTTTGTCTTGGGCCCTTTTGTTTTACAACCGGATTGGGCCTGTCAATCCGTGTTCAACTTTGTTAGCCTTACATTTATTAGAAAATCTGTTAGGGTTGTAATATAAATATATGCATGCATGTATGCGTAAACAGGGGAGTTGTCATTCTCATTGATTATTTTGTAAACCCTAAAATCCTCTACAGTTGATGTTCTTTATCGATCTCTTCTGAGGATTTTGTTCAAAATCATTCGACACGTTTGATTCAATCTTGTCTTGTTCTAATTATTTTGTTCTTACTGTTTTATATTCATATACTTGTTCAAGATCTAATCGATCTTCATAGATTAATAGTTTTTGTTAATCCCATCAATTGGTATCAGAGCAGGAGGCTGTGTAATCGATACACATCTTTTCTGTGAAAAAGATCTTCATTAGGGTTTTTCCGCAATCATCGATATTTATTGAGCCGTCATCTTAATTGACGTATCTTGATATTTATTGTTTTGCCCTAATCTGCTTTATTACAAGTCTGATCTTTGAACAGGTTTTTACGATCATAATGGACGCGACGCAATCAAACCCTATTAATATTTCCAACAGCATTGGTTCGATGACAAAGATTCCAATCTTATACACCCATGACTATGAAGTACGGGCGCATCATTTTGAAGACTACGTGATTGGATCGGAGGACAATGGTTACCTCATATGGGAAGCCATCATCAATGGACCGTTTTCTCATTCTGCAACATCCAGAATCATTAAGACACAAAAAGAGTACAATGATCTGCTTAAGGATGTGAAGGATATTACACAAGATGAAAAGGTCAAATTCCAGTGCAATATTAAGGCGTTAAGGTTGATCAGATTCGCCCTTCAGTCCGACACATTTAGACTGGTCAGCTCATGCACAACGGCGAAGGAAGTATGGGATAGACTTCGTGAACTGTACTCCACAGACGAAGATCTTGAACATTCCATCCAAACCTTGCTTCTATATGATTTTGGAGAATTTAGGCAAGGGGCCGAAGAAACGGTGACCCAGACGTTTGATCGCTTCAATCATCTTCTCAGCAAAATGATCAAACACGACATTGAAAGGAAGCTTATCGAACAGAAGGTTACTTTCTTGAATGGACTGAGGTCTGAATGGAGAGCAGTGGTTTCCACAGTCAAAGCCCATGAGCAGTTTAAATCATATTCATTGGCGAAACTGGTGGGTATTCTAAAGTCCCAAGAGAAGATCGTGGTGCAAGAAAAGAGCGTCGTTTCTAGTCTTGGTTCGTTGGCCCTCCTATCTAAAAGTAAAGCTGTAATGGAGGATGAAGAGCTCAATTTGGAGGAATATGACCTCACATCTGAGGATTATGCCATGATGGTATCCAATCCCAAGAGGTTCATAAAGAAGAGATTCCCCAGCAACAAAAACCGAAACTAGCAGGGGAGTTACAGCTCTGAAAAAGTGAACAATGAACCGAAGGCTGAGGAGCCCAAGAAGGAACCGAAGGCAGATGGCAATTCCGGAGTAAGCTGTTTCTACTGTGGTGGCAAAAACCACTATGCTAAGGACTGTGTTCTTAAGAAGATGGCTGAAAAGGACGATGGAAATGATGAAGAAGCCGTGCTGCAGAAGAGACTGGATGAGTTAAGAAAGAAGAAGTCTACAGCTAACCCTTCTATTAATGCTCTTATTGTGCAGGGTTCGGTTAATGATGACTAGTTCGGTAGCACGGAAGTTTGGTCTACCGACTCAGAAGACGAAGAAGTGAGGAAGCCTACCCATGGAAAGGCATATGTGGCTAAAGAGGAAAGCAGTGATGGAAAATGCTTCATGGTGACTGACGTATCTCAAATGAGGGGATACAACACCGATGGAGGAAGCGTTGGACCGAAGGTACAGGAGGATATGTGCTTTACGGCCAAACCACTCAGCCAGCAGTTCAATGAGCTCGATGAAGTGATAAAGAAGGTACAATCTGTTTTTGTTTCATCTAAAGTACCACCATCCTCATATGAGAAAGAACTAAAAAACGTTAATACAAGAATTTCTCATCTTGATAGTAGCTTAACTCAAACTCGAGTCACCAATTCTAACCTGACTGATCAATTAAGCAGGGTGGCGTCGAAGAGTGAGGAGCGGCGAATGTGGATTGAGTTAAAGGAGTCAGAATTAGTTAAAGTTAAAGACGAAAACATTTATTTGCAGAGAGACAATTTAAAATTGTTGAAACAGCGAAATGTTTTTTGTTTAATTGCTAAACGTTTATATTCTAATATTACTCAACTTCACTTGGATTGTGAGATAGGCCAAAAGATTCATCGCATGATTTTACCTTTCTTGAGTTTAAGGAAGATGAAATTGATGCTGATGCTTATAATTGTGAGAGTATTATTTCGTCTGAGGATGTTAGTCCAACATATTTGTATGGACTGGACAAAATTGAATCTTTCATAAAATCCAAGGACCACAAGAATATGCTCAAAAATCTTTTGGATGAAAATGATAACTGAAGCTTAGAACCGAAACTATACAAAAATTTGACTTACTGAACGTCAACTTAAGCTCGGAAAATAAAATTGATGTTGAAAATGCATCTGAGCTTAATGAGGACGACAACATGAGTGAAATTTCTGTAGAGGACACAGTTGATTGCTCAGAATTTGTCAAAAATAAACCCGAGAACCATCATAATCTCATCTCAGAAAATTCAGTAGAGTTCACTCGGTTGTCCCAACAAAAGTCCCCGATTCTTGTAGAGAAGGAAGTTGTATACCAAAAGGTTAGGACCACTCCAAATCAGGTATACAAAGTCACAGGTGTAACCGAACATCAGACTGCTGAACTAACAGCTATTGTGAACGAAGACAATGCTGATGGCTGTGATGAATTCTTCTGGTCAGCTCCCATTGACAATGCTGATGAAACGATAGGTCTGTCAGAAAGGACTTCATGGAAAAGCAAAGGCAGATACATACCAGAACCGTTAAATAAACCTGATGACTTCAACGTGGCTAGTACCAGTGGAACGAAAGAAGTGCCTAAAGAGAAAGAAATTCCTACAAAAGAAGTCTCATCTCCAAGTGCAACTGCATCAGTTCAGAGTAAATCAGTCAATGAAAATCAAAAACATAAAGCTAACATCCATCATCAACCAAAGCAGATGAGAAATCAAAAACGAGAAAGGAATCAGAGATATAGGAAGAATCTTTCGGAGAGAAAACAATTTTGGCAATCACAAAATGACTATTTCTCATATCAAGACAGGAATTTGAAACCATCAAAAAATCCTGTTGGATCAACGGAGGGTAACCGAAAGCAAAAGTTCGGTTCTGAGCAAAATAATAACCGAAAGCAGAGTCTCGGTTCTGAGCAAAACAACAACTGAACGCATAGATTCGATTCAGAGAATGATTACTACCAAAAGCACAGGTTCGGTTCAGAGAGCAAAAGAGACCAAAAATCTAGGTTTGGTTCCACTGATAATCAAAACCGAAAGAGTCACCTAGAATATCAAATCAAGAAAGCATCTGAATCTAAATTCTCTCATTCTAATTCTCATTCTTCTTCTCAATCTAATCGTAACTCTTCCAATCATTCCTCATATCAATCTCATTCTAAATCTCCAACTGACCTGAAAGGAAAATCTAAGATTTCTTCAGTTAAATCAGAGTCTAAACCAAAACCTCTAGATCCCACAAAGATTAAAGTCTACTCCATCAAAAAGAAAAATGAAACAACTTCGATAAAAAGAACATTTTTTTGTTGATATCTCTCTTTCTGCTCCTATTTCTGTGAAAGGCTCACGTGGACCCAAGAAAATTTGGGTTCCTATATCTGCTTAATTTTTGCAGGTTATCAGTGACGAGCAGTATGACGAAGAATGGTACATCGATAGTGGCTGCTCGCGTCACATGACAGAGAGGAAAGAAGAGCTCAGGGATTACAGATCTCTTGCAAATGGTGGCAACGTCAAGTTTGGAAATAACTCTTTCGGCACCATAAAGGGATATGGAATGATAACAAATGGAGACTTCACTATAAGGAAGGTGGCTTATGTGGAAGGACTCCAACACAACCTCATCAGTGTATCTCAGCTTGTTGGAGGTATAGGTCTCAAAGTCTCATTCGATGATGAAGGTTCTGAAATCATAGAGAAAAAGACAAAGAAAGTGATTCTCAAGTCAGAGCGAAAGGGTGAAATGTTTCCTCTAAACATAAAACCCATCAAAGGAAACCCAGCCATATGCCTGTTATCAAAAGCTCAATCCGACGAAAGCTGGTTGTGGCACCGAAGACTCTCTCATCTCAATTTTAAAGATATCAACCGTCTTGTCACTGGAGGTCATGTTAGGGGTCTTCCATTGCTCAAGTTCGACAGAGAGCATTTGTGTGCTGCATGCGAAATGGGGAAGCAGAGTCGTCAAAGTCACTCATCTGTAATCAACACAAAAGTTGTTGAACCACTTGAATTGCTTCATAACGATTTGTGTGGTCCTTCATCTATCGAAAGCATCGGTGGTAGCAAGTATATTCTTGTTATTGTTGATGACTTTTCACGATTTACATGGGTGTTCTTTCTAAAGCTCAAATCTGAAGCGACTCAAAAGCTGAAAGTGTTTATCAAGCAAATTGAAGTCCAGCTCAAGAAGGTCGTTCGCAACATTAGGAGCGACAATGGTCTTGAATTCAAGAACAGGGAGTTTGAAGAGTTTCTTGCAGAAAAGGGAATTAGTCACAATTTCTCAGCTCCCTACACACCA
This sequence comes from Lactuca saligna, assembly GCF_052625555.1. Lineage (NCBI taxonomy): Eukaryota > Viridiplantae > Streptophyta > Magnoliopsida > Asterales > Asteraceae > Lactuca > Lactuca saligna. The sequence continues at coordinate 154,916,150 of NC_136422.1, forward strand.
CAACAGAACGGAATAGTCGAAAGGCGAAACCGGTCTTTGTGTGAAGCTGCCCGAACTATGCTAAGTTTCGCCTCCTTACCTCTGTATTTTTGGGCTGACGCTATTTCTGCTGCTTGTTTTACACAGAACAGGTCCTATCTCAACAAGCGATTCACGCTCACACCATATGAGATATTAAACAATAGAAAGCCCAATGTGAAATTTTTGCATGTGTTTGGCTCAAGGTGTTTCATCTTTAACTCTAAAGAACACCGCAACAAGTTTGATGTCAAAGCCGACGAGGGAATTTTTCTGGGTTACTCGCTCACATCCAAGGCGTACAGGGTCCTAAACAAGCGTTCGAGAAGGATCGAAGAGACATACTACGTGACCTTTGATGATAGCTATATCAAGAAGCTACAGGCTAAAGAAGACACCACTGGGGAAATCTTTCCTCAAACTAGCCAAGTCACAGTCTCAATCGCCAATTTATACGAGAAATTTCTGGAACTCTTTGACGAACCGGAAAAAGCTTCTCTCTCAGAAGCAGGTGCAGCTGACAACAAAGTTGATCATATGAAGCAGATTGTCGAAGATGCTGCAAGAAGAATGCATGAAGGAGAATCGCCCACTGATGAATCTCCATCCAACAAAGCTTCAGTCGAGGGGGAGCCAAGTTCTCATGTTGAGGGGGAGCCAAGCTCACAAGTCCAGGGGGAGCCAAGCTCTACAACTTCAACTGAAGGTCCCTCACCAACCGAAGGTGCTTCTCCAACCGAAGATACCCCTCCAAACGAAGGTGCTTCAATGCCTGAAAGTCCAACATCACAAGAAACCCCTGAAACTCATGTTTCTCAAGACTCATCAATTGAGGGGGAGCATGATGATATGACGCTTGATTACGATAGCCAATCTGAGCCAGAAGAAATGATCAACGCTGAACTAGACCCAACCTTTGATCCGAATTACCCTCCTCTTACCAAATGGACCAGAGATCATCCAATCTCTCAAGTAGTTGGTGATGTATCTGAAAAGGTTCTGACCCGATCTCAACTGAAGGCAAAACAGACATCATTATTTTCAAAGGTTGAGTTTTGTATGTTTAATTCATTCGTCTCAAAAGTTGAACCGAAGACAGTGAACACTGCCCTCGATCACTCTGATTGGGTCCAAGCAATGCAAGACGAACTGAACGAATTTGAAAGGAAAAAAGTTTGGCACCTAATTCCAACCCTTCCAGATGCTTCGGTTGTTGGTCTCAAATGGGTTTTTAGGAACAAAATGGACAAGGAAGGTAATGTCATAAGGAACAAGGCTCGTCTGGTTGTTAAGGGATACTGTCAGGAAGAAGGCATTGACTATGAAGAGACATTCGCTCCGATAGCTAGGCTGGAATCAGTGAGAATATTTCTTGCCTATGCTGCTCACAAAAACTTTGAGGTTTTCCAAATGGATGTCAAGTGTGCATTTCTCAATGGAGAACTTGAAGAAACTGTGTATGTAGAGCAACCTCCAGGGTTCGTGAACGAAAAGTATCCAAATCATTGCTATATTCTGGATAAAGCTGTGTACGGCCTCAAACAAGCTCTGAGAGCCTGGTATGAAACGCTTACAAAATTTTTAAAATTGTCTAAATTTAAACAAGGTTCGGTTGACCCAACCTTCTTTCGCAAAAAGGAAGGTAACCACCTTATGATAGTTCAAATTTATGTCGATGACATCATCTTTGGCTCCACGAATCCTAGCTTAACAACTGAATTCAGAAAGTTGATGGAGACTAAGTTTGAAATGAGCTCAATGGGTCCTATTAACTTTTTCCTTGGTTTAAACATAAGATAGGGACCCGAAGGCATCTTTATTAATCAGGAAGCTTACACAAAGACTCTCCTAGCAAAGTTTGGCATGATGGGAGACTCAAAAGTAAAAGTCCCAATGGCATTCGGCACCAAGCTTACCCCATCTCTAGACAAATCGGCTATCGATATCACGCTCTATCGTTAAATGATAGGCTCACTGATGTATCTAACTGCTAGCAGGCCTGATATCATGTTTTCTGTGTGTTATTGTGCTCGATTTCAGGCAAACCCACGTGAACCTCATATGCTTGCAATGAAGAACATCTTACGCTATCTCAAGCGAACTACCTCCTTAGGTCTATGGTATCCATCCAACTCAGGCTTCTTCGTTCAAGCCTATTCTGATGCTGACCTTGGAGGATGTGGACTCGACCATAAAAGCACAACTGGTGGCTGTCAATTCCTTGACGGGAAGTTGGTAAGCTAGCAATCAAAGAAACAAACGTGTGTCTCTTTATCTACTGTTGAAGCAGAATACATCGTCGCTGCTTCCTGTACCTCTCAAGTGATTTAGATCCAGAGTCAACTCCGAGACTATGGCCTCAATATGAAAAAGATTCCCCTATATTGTAACTCTGAAAGTGCAATTAGGATTTGTCATAACCCAGTGCAACACTCCAAGACCAAGCACATTGCACTGCGGTATCACTTCATCAAAGATCACGTGGAAGATGGAAACGTTGAAGTACACTTTGTTCGAACCACTGATCAGTTGGCTAATGTCTTTACCAAAGCTCTTCCTGAGGCGTCTTTCAATAAAATTCTACAAGGCTTAGGTATGATGGTAGGAGAGTCGGTCCCAAATCCTCAAATCTCCAACTAAAAATCCGGAACCGAAGCAAACAGACCGCTCGGTCTCTCTCTGTTCTGACGACTTAATGTACCCTAAGCAAATAGACCGCTCGGTCTCTCTCTGTTCTGAAGACTTAATGTACCCGACGCAAACAGAACGCTCGGTTCCTCTCCGTTCTAACATTTTTTTTCACCGAAATACACAGATCGCTCGGTCTATCTCTGCTTCTATTTTTTTTTTTTGTTGTACATTTTCTCTTTCTGTTTTTATTTCTTTTTCAGAAAAATTCCAAAAGCGCAAAAATATTTTCTCTTTCTGTTTTTATTTCTTTTTCAGAAAAATTCCAAAATCGCAAAAATATTTTCTCTTTCTGTTTTTATTTCTTTTTCAGAAAAATTCCAAAATCACAAAAACATTTTTTCTTTCTGCTTGTATTCCGTTTTTCTTACTTGTTCTCATATACTCGCAAGTTCTTGTTGTTATTTGATTTGTGCAGGTCCCTTCAAGTATCACCTTCGATCGTGTTCAACCCAGGTTTGTTTTCTTTTACTATCAGACTAGTTAGCCGTCCCTAGAAGCATGCTGCTGTATGTTGTCGCAAGCCTCTATGACCTCGAGTACGCCTTAATGATTCGATCAATTCCTATCGTTTCTTCCCCATTAGGCTATTCTCTCATACTCGGTCTAGAGCTACCTTACTCTACTCATTTGATACATGAGTTGCTCTGCTTTGTCCCTCTTTTGTAGCAGAAGGTACGTTCGGTTTCTTAACCACCTCCTCAAATTCTCCATTTATCTTCGATTCCCTAAAGTAACCCTTGATGCTTTCGGTCTTTACCACTGAGGCTTATGGTTACACAACCTCTGTGTTTATGATCTTGGATTCGTTTACCACGTTCCTCGTGAAACCCAAAATCCAATACCTGAAATGAATTGACGATGAGTGATATACTCAAGATTTTACTTGGAAATCTCATTTTTTTGTGTGATCTCTCATGAAATCGTCTCCTCCTAAGATATTTCTTCCCAAAGAGGTCCAGTTTAATTTTTTTTTTGAGATTTCTCTTTTATCCCATGCTTGTCACTAAATAATTCCCTCCTACCTGTTCAACAGATCACATCGATCTCACAGGTACCTCTGCCAACCTCAGTTTTATGTTGAAACTTGCGGTTCGGTTCGAGGAAAGTCACCCCCAGCCTATGATCAAAAGATGCCTTTCATTGTTTCTTAACAGACAATTGATCGTATTTCCAGGGAAACCACACAAGCACTTCAAGTCTCTCTTGACTTTGAAGGAAGTGATTCTTGCCCGGAATCTTCCGCCTTCTGTCTTCTTCAAAGACAACACTCACATCCCAAACACCTTTGCTTTATTTCTCTATTTTCCACACTCTTATGCACGAAAATTAATTTTTTCAACATTCTGATTGGTGTTTGGTATAAGGTTTAAGTTACAGATGCAATCAAACAAGGGCGCAAGGGATTTCAAACGGTACAAAAGTATGATTTGGGCGCGTGCAGATAATTCGTTTCCACCCACGTGTGCTGACGTATTCCTGGGATACACCATAACTTACAATCGCGCTTTTTCAGGCGACGTTTTGGTTTCATCATCATCACGATTTTCTCTCTCCTGTGAACGGTATAAATAAGGCGTGATCGTGTTCTTTGGCATTTACCTCTCAAGAATTCTCTCTCTGAAAAAGTTACCACTGTTCATCTTCTTCTACAACTCAACAATGGCGACTTCTTCTTCTGCACAAGATCAAACTGCATCCTCTTCTCTGCTCTCAATCAAACCTAATCAGAATTTGATCATAGAGATGACCCCATTCCTATATGACTCATACATGCTACACGTGGTGGAATGCCTCAAATATTCCCCATTGTTGTTGGCACTTACGCAAGTGGAGGCCGTTCCCATGTCCCTGCTCTCCCAAGTCTACACAACGGCCAACTACGACAAACATAAAGACCACATCTTCTTCACCATTCACGACAAGACAACCTCGGTGTCCAAAACACGGTTTTGCTCTCTTCTAGGGCTTGCCGTCGACTCCTCCGTCATCTCACCCGACTTCATCACCACGGTGCAACTTTTTTCAATGATGTATGAGATGGGGTATACGGATGTTCTTACCACCATTGCCAAAGTCAAGAAATCCTGTCTTCCGTCTCAATGGAACGGATTGCTTACCCTTCTTATTAAGGGTTTAGCGGAGAGATATGGTGGTTCTGACACCACAAGCAAAGGGTTTCTGACCATCATGTATGGTCTTTACAACAGCATTAATCTCGATTATGGGTCCGTAATCTGGGCTCAAGTTGTTCAAAGTCTCAACACAACTGCCAGGTACTCCGAGATATCATGCGGCAGGTTTTGGACGCTTATTACCAGAAGGGCCATGGATTCCCTTGACATCCCGGTAATGAAGGATGCTCTTACGGCTTCAATTGCCTCTTTCCACACCAAGAAGATCATCGTCTCCGACCCAAGTAAGTTTCTTCACTATGGACTGATCCCTGAGTCCATGTACAGGTGCGTCACGCCACACAGCAAAATCATGGTTGACTACAGCACCAGAACACCCTTGCCTCCTAGGGTTCTGTCCGAGGAACAACGTGCTGCTCTTGATGCCCTTGATCAACCTGCCAACCGTGGCAAGAGGGCGAGCAAAAAGGAGAAAGCGGAGAAGAAAGAAACCGCACCAAAGAAGGAGAGAAAGAGAAGATCCTCCAAACGTAAATCTGAGGCAGAGGCACCTTCTCAGTCAAAATCGAAAAAGGTAAAGAAGATGGCTAAAAGAGCCAAAGGGTCTCCTACTTCTGAATCTGCTCCGAATGTCCCATCAGACACAGAGGCTGCTGCTCCTCAAACTGAAACAACACCTGTACAGTCTCCTCAACAACCATCTTCTCCAGCAGGCACTCATCTACCCTCTCCACCAGCATCTCCTCAAATTCCCAAATCACCCTCTCCACCTACATCTCCCCAACTTACCAAATCACCCACTCCTCCTACTTCTCCAAAAATTCCAACACCACCCCAATTACCCACACAGAAGGTCACACTTTCTGTTCCTATATCTATCCCTCAAACCACAACAGAACCTAACATTCCCTTATCCGTTTCTCAACCTTCATCCTCTATCTCCACGCCTATTATCACCGAATCTGTTACCATCACCTCTTCCCAACCACCAGTAACGGTCAATGTATCTGATACAGGGGCTGCTACTGTGGTTGAAACCCCGGTCATCAACCTTCCCCCATCTCCTTCTCCATCCTCCAACTCCAGTGCTACCTTGGGGGGCGTTGATGAAGAGTTCGACTCTATCTATTATAGCCCCTACCGGATCCCTATAGACACAGATGCCGATACCCCTGTTTCAAGTCAACAGATTTAGGAAATTCACGCCAAACTTGACAGTCTGCTGGCTGACAATAAAGCCTACGGGGGTGTTGTGCTCAAAGCCTTCATAGAGTCTGCGATCAAGACGTACACTGACGCCTTGGATCGTTCAACTGACGCCATAGATAACTCAGCTGCTTCATGCTCAAAAGCCACCAAGGAAGTTTCTGAGGTTGTTCACACAACTCAGATCTTTCTTGATTCTCTAAAAGCTCACGCTGACTCTAGTGCGGCCAAATTTCAAGTGTCTGTAGACTCTTTCTCGGCTACCCTTCAGGGTGAAACCACCAAATTTGAGGCTCTGCGCGCTGACCTCAAAACTGAATCCACTTCATTTCTCAAATCTTTGGATTCACGTTTTGCCTATCTGGCAGCCGAGAGCACCCTGAAGGAAGATCTTGTCAAGCACCAGGCAACCATCGATCTACAAAAGATCCAACTGGCCCAGGCACAACAGGAAATTACTTTGCTACAGACTCAGCGGGCAGTTCTTCAAAGTTGCGCTGGCGATGTCAAGAATATGCTAACAAATGTTCTTGACACCCATGATCCCTTCCTAACCCTCACTATTAGACAGCATCTCCAGGCGAAACTCCTTCCTGCTATTAATATCTTAAGTGAAATGAAGGGTGTCTCGGAGAAGCTTGTTCTTCCGAGACAAGGGGGAGAGGAAGGTGTGTCCAAGACAGAACCGAAGGTTAATGTAGCTTCGGGTTCTGGGAAACAAGTCCTTGTTGAGAGTGAATCAGATTCATATGAAACTATCACTGAAGCTCTTCAACACAAGAAAAGGGACAATGAGCTTGATGAAACTCTAAGGATAGCTCGAGAGGCCGAGGCCAGGGAAAGAAAGATCAGGGAGGATGAGGAGGCCATTCAAGCCAAGAAGACTCTGTTCCCAGATTGGGACAGAGACACACTCATCACTCAAGCGATTGAGTTTCCTTCCATATATTGGTTGGAACCGATTGCATCCTTTGAGTGTGAAAATACAAAAGACTCGTAGTTCGACATGCCAATCACGCAAAAAGCTTTTACATTTCATTGCTTTGATGTCACTGCTGATGTCCCTCATCCGAACTTGAAGGTTGATAGGGAATTAATAGACTTCTATTTGAAGTATGGTCAACCGCAGTACTTGACTTGGAGTGCACAGAAGATAATCAAAGTCAAAGTACTGAAACCAACATAGGCTGGGAAGTTTGTGAACGTTAACTTCAAGATCAACAGAGGATCGGCCAACACAGAACACTTTATTTCTCTGGCAGATCTTCCCAGTCTGAATCCGCACGATTGGATTTTGCTATACAACATTCTTCTCTCTAATCAAAGAGAGTATGAACCGATTCTGAAACATCTTAAAAGAATGTTGGCTTCCTATATCCATGAGCTCGCCACTATGGATCAGGAAATAGCTAAAATCATGAACAAGAAACCGACCGTCAAGCCAACTTCCAAGACAGGAGACGTTCATAAAATGAAGTTAGGCCAAATTGACTCTTCTAATCTGACGGTCATGTTCACAAGAGGCGACAGGCACAAGTTTTTGTTTGCACTGGTCGACAAGCATCTGTTTTCAACAGACTGTCTGGAGCATATCATAAACATCATTCACCGCTGCAAGCAGAACTCCACAACAGATAAGAAGAACTTCACTGATATGCTTCGTTGGTATATTACCTTCAGGCAACATATTCTGGCTATAATACCGAGAATTTTTTAGACGGTAAAGAAGCCTTCTGCTGTTAAAAGAGAATGAAGATTTTGTGCCAAAGACGCAAAAGGGGAGATTGTTGAAGATAATTGTGTTGCGTCTTGGGCCCTTTTGTTTTACAACCGGATTGGGCCTGTCAATCCGTGTTTAACTTTGTTAGCCTTACATTTATTAGAAAATCTGTTAGGGTTGTAATATAAATATATGCATGCATGTATGCGTAAACAGGGGAGTTGTCATTCTCATTGATTATTTTGTAAACCCTAAAATCCTCTACAGTTGATGTTCTTTATCGAGCTCTTCTGAGGATTTTGTTCAAAATCATTCGACACGTTTGATTCAATCTTGTCTTGTTCTAATTATTGCGTTCTTACTGTTTTATATTCATATACTTGTTCAAGATCTAATCGATCTTCATAGATTAATAGTTTTTGTTAATCCCATCATGATGGATGGGTTGTAGGAGACTAGATCTATGTTTTGGATCAATTGCATGGCATGGAGTGCTTCTGAGTGGATTCAGACCGGTGGTACTCGGCGAGTCACATGGGTGGACTCGACGAGTTGGATGAAGATGGCCTGGAACTCGGCGAGTTGTATGAACAACTCGGCGAGTAGGTTGAAGATAGCCGTAGACTCGGCGAGTCTGTTCTTGGACTCGACGAGTCTTGTCGAAGAGTCCCAAATATTTCCTGGTTGAGTCGAGAATCGGCGAGTCAAGGGATGACTCGGTGAGTTGTGTGTGAGTGGACTCAGAGTTGTGGGACTCGGCGAGTCTCGGGGTGACTCGGCGAGTTGAGTCGCGGATTGGGGAAGTTCTGAGCACGGGGACTTGACGAGTCGATGGGTTGACTCGGCGAGCAGGGTCAACCAGGAGGGTTGACTTTGACGGAGGACTTTGACTAGAACCAAGAGTTGACCGTTGACTTTTAGGGCTTGGTCAGCGATGTGGCCTTTGGGCCAAGAGAGGGGTAAAATAGTCCTTTACCCTTAAGAGGGTGCCATGATACGGTTGATTCTAGTCTCGAGTGTTATATTCATGAGAGTATTTGCCTTACGTGTTAGGCGGTGGCGGGTTCGAGATTCAAGTGTGGGGATATCTGTTTTCTGCTTGCCAGGTGAGTCTTCTCACTATACTTTACCTTGAGTAGGTAACCAGAGTTATGTGATCAGAGTATTTGTATGCTATATGTATGTGATGTGTGGTACTGCATTATTTCTATGTGATTTATGATGTGCATGTTTATAGAGTTGGAACCGGAAGGTTCCCCGAGTTAGAACCTGAGGGTTCTCAGAGTTTGGGTGCATGGACCCATAGAGTTATAGCCTCGAGTGACTAATATGTGTTATGTGTGGTATTTTGGGGAACTCACTAAGCTTCGTGCTTACAGTGTTTTGTGTGATGTTTTTTTCAGGTTTCTTTCAGTATCACGGGACGGCACCGGCTTGATTGTACACACCAGAGAAAGAGTCATATTTATGGAGGATCCTGGTTTTCTATGCAAGTGAAAATGGAGTCATGTTTTGTAAATCGACTATGAATGAGATTTTAAACAAGTGTTTCTAAGAATAAAATGATTATTTTAAATGAAAATTTTGTCTTGAAATTTACGGTGTTACAAGAGAATTTGAGTAACTTCAGATCTACAACTTATAACCGGATGAAAAAAGTTTTTCTTTAAAACACTACAAAAGTGATGAAAATAGTAGACACCTTTCCAAACTTATTGGTTTGTGGATTATCAACACAAATCAAATCTCAACTCTCACATAACAGGTTTCGTACAAAGAGATGTCAAAAAAAAATTATTGAAAGGAAGAAGAGAAGAATATCATAGATGGATCAGGAAATACCTTACACTACCTGATCCTAAAACTACCGATTTAAGAAGATTAGGAAGGAAGAAAGGGTAAATTGATAGAGCATATATATATATATATATATATATATATATATATATATATATATATATATATATATATATATATATATATATATATATATAACTGGAGAAACAGAGACATACATATGAATCAAAGAAAACGAAAGATACATATACTAACCTCAAATATTGAAATCGACAATGCTTGATAAAAATAAACACAAGTTGTCGATAATACACATCTAGAACTCGTAGGCATATATGTATATATCATATTAAAAATAAGAGACGATTGGTTGCTGATTTTTCATCATAATGGAATAAATTCCTTCCATGTAGCAAAAAATTTCAAATAGTTTGTCCAACAATGACTTTTAGAGATGGGGGGTAGAATCACAATCAAATAACCTCAAAACAGATATATAAAATGGAAGCAATTTCCTTTTTCAATTCTTTGAAAACTTAGGATGGTGGCGGTGGTGGTTTAGGGTTTCGCGAGATAGAAGATGGAGATGAAAGAAAAGAATACAAACTTTGAGAAGTGAATGGAAAGAAATTTATGGGATTCGTATTTACGACCTTTCTAAACATAAATTCAAAAGGTCAAATGGATTTTTAAAAATTGATTTAAGATAGAGGGTATGCAATAGAGGAATACGAAATGTAAAATAAGTGAGGGTATTAAAGTAATTTAACAATCAATCAAAAATGAATTGTGGGAATGACATGTCATCAAAAGGTTTCTTTTATTAAGATAGGAGATTTTCTAGGGATGAGCATGGGTCGGTTTGAGTCGGTTTTTGGCTAAAACCAAACCAAACCGCAGAAAGTTGGTTTTTCGGTTTTTAAAACCATATAGGTTCGGTTTTTGCATGGGTCGGTTTTTCGGTTTTCCGGGTTTTCGGTTTTAAACCGTGGGTTTATGTGCTCCTGTTTTTTTTTTTCTAGTTTTTGGGTTCAAACCTAGTGAAAATACGCTGCGATAAATATTATTGTATCTACTTTAAATATACTAAAATAAATAGTACGAATTCTAGTATTATAAAAGCATAAAAGTGTTCAAAAGATCAAAGTTTAACACCATTAACAGTTTGTTGAAAATAAACATAAATTATTAAAAAGATAAAGTCTAAAGTCTAAAACTAAAAGTTTAAATCATAATATAAATAATGTATATGTGGGTCGGTTCGGTTTTTATGAGCGGTTTTATACGTCAAAACCGGACCAAACCGTTATTTTTTGGTTTTTGTAAAATTCAAACTTAAACCGTCGGTTATTGCTTTGGTTTCGGTTTTTCGGTTTCGGTTTTATCAGTTTTTTTTCAGTTTTTCGGTTTTCGGTTCGGTTTTTGCTTATCCCTAATATTTTCTCTTCCTTTGCATCTTGTTTATATATAGGCAACTTTACAAAAAAAAAAAGAAAAAAAAAATTGTTTACTATGAACAATATTTTTTTACAAATTTCGTAACAATTTTCATAAATTCTTACTGTATTTGTATGATATTTTTTATTATATGTTTTTTAATATAATATTCTAAATTTTGCTTATAATTTTTTTAATCTATTTTTATACTTTCATAGAAATTAAATACAAATGCTTTTAAACAAAAAGTTTTATATTGCTTTTAATTTTTTTTTTTTAACATTTTCAAACAATTATTTTTCTAATTTTCATACATTTATTTCTAAATTTTATTTTACAATATTATTAAATTATTTCACAGATTTTGTATGACAATCTAATATATTTTTTTCTAACATTTTAAAATATTTTCTTTAAATAATAGTTTAAAATGTTTTATAAATGAAAAATGAAAAGTCTATAAACTTCTAATTAAAAAGTATTAAAAAGTTGCAATAGTTTTAAAACTTTTAAATTCTATAGATTTTTTTTTGTTTTTTTATTTGCTAAGTAATATTTTTTTTATTTGTATACTTACTGTTACATATTTAATTTACTTAATTTATTGTTAGATACCATTTACATTAAAAATATTGTATATGCTTAAAAAGAAAATAAAAAAACATATAAAAGATTATATAAAATATTTTACAAAACAAAAACATATTTTTTAATAAAAAAGTAAAGTTTAAAATTGATCAATATTTAATTAATATTTAAAAACTTATGGATAATTTTAAAATTGTGTTTGAAAAAATAATACAAACAAATATGAAAAAAAATCGCTATTAAAAATAGGGGAAAATGATTTATCAGAGTAATTAAGTTTTTGTTTCGTTAACATTTAAACAATTTTTTTGTACACATTTAAACATTTAAATTATTAATTTGTTCAAATTTACAATTTTCACATGTTATAGTTGGTGACAATGACAAAATGTGAACACATACAACAAGTTAAATGATCAAATGTGTACAAAAATAAAAAAATTACCTAAATGTGAACAAATCCACAAAGATGATTACCATTGTAAGTCATTTTCCTTTGTATATAACCATGTTCAAATTTTGGTCACGTACTTGTTGCAGTGACATTAGACATATGATATATTCTCATTTTTGGTATATATAATTAGTTGGTGTATAGAAAAATGGTAGAGAACTAATAAAATTTTTATTTATAATGAATTTACATACCAAATTTCACATGTACATTTAAATACATATTTCTATGAGAATCGCAAATATATATATATATATATATATATATATATATATATATATATATATATATATATATATATATATATATATATATTAAATGTTTATATGCACAAAAAAATATGAATACTAATTAAAAATGCATTTAAAAAAAATTCTTTTTTTGAATCTTAATTTTGAAATATGAGATATATTTTAACATATTTGAAAAAAAAAACTTTTTTTTAGTTTTTTTAATTTTTTCTATTTTTTAACTATTTTTAGTTTTGTAATTCTTTTATTTTTTTTTTTAAATCATAGACAATATTTTTACTAGACATTTAAAAAAAAAATTTAATACCTCTATATGCACAAGATTTTATATATATATATATATATATATATATATATATATATATATATATATATATATATATATATATATATATATATATATATATATATATATATAAATGTTTGTATCGATCGGATACACTTCAAATATAAAGAACAAATGTAAAGTAATATAAAGAAAATAAAGAACACAAAGTAAATAACATAAGGAGTTCTCCAAATTGTCTTTCATCATGAAAGTGTTTTGTCTTCACCCAGAAGACGGGTTGTCACAAAGATGATTACATCACCAAGTCGTGTTCTCAACATTAGGGTATACCCTAGTGTTGTATATATACTAATTTATACAAGTATATGCCTTTATTGATGGGTTTTCGTCTAATCTATAGTAAGAACCTATCTTATCACAAAGATATCAGATCTGTGATCTACTTTATGCTTATCTATATCATTACCTAATATACAAAAGATTACATAGAATAACTACACTATGCGCTGACACTGATAAGCTTTATACGTTGGTGTTGGTTGTAGAGTATGCACTGACGTTGACAGATGTGTAAAGTGTTTGACTCATCAGATCTTAAGATGTGGCCTTATAATCTCCTCTATTTGATGATGTCAAAATTAATCTTCACAGACTTCTTCAGTTCGTGCTCCCCTTGAGAGTAACAATAAAGTTTTGATGTTTCAACTTTAACTAATGCTCCCCTTGAGAAGATGAATGACTTATCAAGCAGTTGAGGAAACATTTATGAATCACTACAGATGACGGATCAATAGGTGAAGGTGACGACTTGGGCTGAAAATGTGGGTCAGCTTGACTCAACTAGCTCAGAATGTTAATATCATCTTGACTTGACTCCCCTTTAGACTGTGTTTTCGCTTGTCTCAACTAGCTGAGAATGTTACTATTAGCTTGACTCGACTCCACTTAGATTGTGCTTTTCTATGTAGATTTAGATTCTGTCCCCCTTTTGACATCAGCAGTAAACATAGAATTAGAATTCTTCTAGCTTATAGTTTACTAAAACTATGATGTCTCTTTATAGGATTACCTTAAACTATGATTCATTAACATGGTATTGCAAGATTTCATCAGTGTGTGGTTTCATTTGTTGATTCATTAATCACTTTTATTAGAAGAAAAAGGGCAAGAGTGGTATAATGCGTGTGATAAGTTGTCGTGTTGTAGCTTAAGCATCGACATAGAATTGTTAAGCTCTCATCAATGTATGGTACATTACGCTGAATCATAAAAATTTAAAGAAGAATACAAGGGCAAGAATGCGTTGGTGTGTGTGATTTCTATAGTATATAAAGTAACCATTGGTACAATGCTTCAAACTTTCATAAATGTGTGATATAACACAGTGATTCATTATGTTTTAATAAAAATATAAAGTAAAGAATGGTTTGTTTCAATCAAGCTGAGGTAAAATACGTGTGATCCAGATACAGTTTAACTTATCAACAAGAAGTTTTTTAGACTTCTGTATCATAGAGTAAGTTGCATTCTAGAATCAATAATTCAGCATTAACTCATAATGGTACCATGTCATACCTTAGACTAGGAGGTCATGGACATGAACAACCCTTTGTCATTTTAGGAGTAAACATTTAACTCTTACAGTAATCACTATGCAGTCAGGGTAAGCCATTGGTTATGCTCAATGTTTTAGCAGAACATGAGACTTGATGTGTATAACAAGCAAGCTTCCAAGGATAGGGTCAGGTTGGATAGTTAACTAAGAATAAACACCCAATCCTTTTTTATAAATTTTTTTATTTGGACCAGCCAATTTAACTTAGAAAGTTTAGACAATGCTAGATAGTCAGCATAAGTGGGTGACTCAATGTTCTCATCAGACGGTCTCGCTGATGAGAAACATAAAGAGATTTAGTAATATACAACAACATGTTTCTAGGGATGATGATGTGTCAAAAGTTGCATACTAGGCTTAGAGTTTCCACCGTCAAATTCTTTTTAAAAATGGTACAAAAGAATAAAAAAAATATAAGAATACAAACAAACGAGATTGTCAAAAAAAATAGTTTAAACATCAAATTATGTGCAACTTTTTTAGAAAGGTGATAATGACTTGATCCATCAAATCTTTCGAATGGAATAGTTATAAATATACTTCCATTTTCAGAGATATCTACTCCTTAAATTTTGAGTATAAAAGTGAGCACAAATAAAGATAAACTCATTAGTACACAAAACATCTCACTATAAATCAAGAATGATGAGGCCACTTATCATTAAAGTGTTGCAAATGCTTTCCAGGCTTCATGTTCAGCAGGAGCAAAAAAATAGTAGAAACCAATCTTTGTAACCTACGAAATAACTGACTGAAATCTATAAAACCATCGTGCCTTCAAGATCAACACGAGGGAATTCAATGTGTTATCATATTATGTGTCAATAAATAAAAAACAAGACTTATTTCATTGATGGTTTCTCTTAGCATCCACAAAAATGAGTGTAGGAGAAGGAGAGTGATCTTAAGAAGAAAAGGACATGATGCCATTCTTTTTCTCAACACTGGGAGCGCTAAGATCTTTCAAGAAGGCTCCAGTCCTTACAAATTCTGAAGGAATAAGATGAAAATAAATCATAGATAGGCTTGAAGGAAAATACATGTAAATACTAAATGTAAAAATCTTCAAACATAATAAAAGAAGCACTTGTTTTTGTGTTTTTAATAAGGCATAAAATAGTTAGAAAATGATCAATTCATTGAAGCATGCCAAGTTCTGTAATTATTTTTTTCAACTCGTTTTGTCCAATACCTTGGTGAAAATGTATGCCCTTTGATCCAATGGATTGAATGTAAAACAACACTAATTTTCCCTTTCGAACGATCTCCCTGATGAAGTGATGACGAATATAAATATGCTTGGTCTTGGAATGCTGTATTGGATTCTGTATCATCTGATGGCATTGTTGTTCTGTAACGACCTAAAAATACGAGCCAAAATTTTCATTTTTGAAAACATATACTTAGCAAAACATTTGAAATAAAAGATATACCGATCATAACATTTTATAAAGATATCGCATGGCTGGAAAAACATTTTCATAAAACATAATAATGTCAGAGTACAAATCCCCAGGAAGTTCTCATGGTGCGGAATACAGAGCACGTGTGTGATGGGCCGCTACCACGCCAGCTCTTTCCCCTTCAAAGAAGAGGTACCTGAAACCAAAACTGAAAACTGTAAGCACGAAGCTTAGTGAGTTCCCCCAACATACCACATACCATACAATCACATAACATACATATATTGTCTGGCATATCTGGGTGCCCGACCTACCCCTTCGGTCCTCTCGACTGGATACAAACTAGTCTATCTGGGAGCTAGCCTCCTCTTCGGTCCTCTAGACCGGGTACTGACTAGCATATCTAGGTGCTGGTCTCCCCTTCGGTCCTCTCGATCGGATACTGACTAGCATATCTGGGAGCTGGCCTCCCCTTCGGTCCTCTCGACCGGCTACTGGGGACTATTTCACCCCCTACTACTACCACATAACACGTATATCACATAATCTATCTAGCATGGCTGGGCATGACCGCCCCTATGGCCCTATCGACCGGTATTCTGGGGGACTATCTCCTTCTACTGTCACTAGCACATAACATCATATCATACTAGCACAATAACATATCACAGGTAGTAGCAACCCTAGATGAATATCATAGAGACAAACATCTATCATACAATTCCTACTGGTGGGCCAGCATTGTGGTCGTAGAACCCACCGCTACTGGAAGGTAACTCACCTCATAGCTGCTGATCTGTGTGGGAACGGTCTATCAGCTGCTGCTGCTCCGGAAATCCTCCGGCTGCAATTCCCACCAAACACTTAGTCAAATATTGCTAACCGACCTCAGGGTAAACTGACCATTTACCCTTAACCAAACCATGAGTCAAAGTCAAGGTCAACTTCCACTTGACCCGACTCGCCGAGTTGGCCTGTCAACTCGGCGAGTCCGTATCCCTTTGTCTGACCATTATCCCATCTCTACTCGTCGAGTTTGGCATTGACTCGATGAGTTTTCCTTCTAAGCTAAAGGCCAATAGTCCTTCATCCTACTCGCCGAGTTGTATGAACAACTCTCCGAGTTCTTCTTCATCCGATGAACACTCTATGCTGAGACTCGCCTAGCTGTATGAACAACTCACCGAGTCTGTTCTTGAGGCAAGAAGGTTGCCCTGAACTCGCCGAGTCATGGCATTGACTCGCCGAGTGACTACATGAGTGAGTCTGGCTTCCAACCCACTGAGTTACACCCTATGACCCACTACTCCAACCCGCAAACACGAAAAGGGGGAAAACTTGGGGACTCGCGACTCAACTCGCCGAGTCGGCCACATGCAATTACTATACACTCGATTTTTCTTGAATCTAGCTCATGCCATTCACAAATCTGGGTTTCTAGGGCATGAATTACGCGTAAAGTTTCCAACTGTACGTGTAAATAATCACCAATGAAGGTTTTGGGGCTCAAAACGCACCAAAAGAGTAGATCTAGAGCTTTCATGCAATATGCCTCCATAAAGGCAGTAGATCCAAGCTCCAGGGACTCAATCATGCCTAGATCTAGAGGCTAACAACTTAATACAACCCACAATGCACAAACAAGCTTGGGGAATGGATCAGGAAGGACTTTCATGGAGCTACAAGGGACAACAAGCATGAAAACAGAGGGAAAACGAGTTATACCTCAAGGACATCACTGATATAACACCAATAAGCCTGGCCTCCTTCTTCTCTTCTTGATCTACTCTCCTTCCCTCTCCAGATCTTCAAGAAAACACACCAAAATGCTTCAATCTCACAAGGAACAAGCTTAAACGAAGTATAAGGCTCTAGGGGGTGAAGGGGGCGAGCTTGGGGCGGATAAAAGGGCTTAAATAGGGTGCAAACCCTTGAAATTTAGGGTTTCATCAGACAGCGGGGACTCATCGAGTCCAAAATATAGACTCGCCGAGTCTCCAACTTAAACGTGTTCCGAATCACGTCTCTACTCGGCGAGTCGGACCTACAACTCGCCGAGTCCAAGGCTAAAAATGACAAATACTTAGATAAATTTTACGTACCAGGAACCAGGTGCTACAAATCTCCCCCACTTATTTTAGACTTCATCCTCGATGTCTGCCGCTCGATCCTGAAACAGCTCGGGGTAATGCTCCATCATTTCTTCTACCGGCTCCCAAGTCCATTCCGAACCCTTGCATTGCTGCCATTACACTTTCACTAGCTCCACCCTCTTTTTCCTTAGATCCTTCGACTTCTGGTAGAGGATTGCGACTCGGTGCTCAATGTAATTCAGACTATCATCAACCTGTATATCCTCCAAAGGCACCACCGCTGAATCATCCACGAGGCACTTCCGCAGCTAGGAGACATGGAAAGTGTTGTGGATCTGACTGAGCTCAGCTGGCAGATCCAGCCTATATGCCACCTTGCCCACCCGGGCTATAACCCTGAACGGACCAATGTATCTCGGGCCTAACTTGCCCCGCTTCCTGAATCGGATGACACCTTTCCAAGGCGACACTTTTAGGAGAACCATATCCCCGGCCTGGAACTCCAGGTCTGATCGACGCTTGTCAGCATAACTTCTCTGCCGACTCTGCGCAGTCTGAAGTCTGCTTCGGACCTGCTGGATCCTCTTGGTCGTCTTGAGCACCACCTTGGTGCTCCCTATGACCCTTTGGCCAACTTCACCCCAACATATTGGGGTCCTACACCTCCGTCCGTACAACATCTCGAATGGGGATGGTCAATACTCGTGTGGTAGCTGTTGTTGTACGAGAACTCAGCCAAGGGAAGATACGTATCCCAGCTACCACCGAAGTCTAACACGCATGCCCGCAAAATATCCTCCAAATTCTGGATGGTCCGCTCACTCTGACCATCCGTCTGTAGGTGAAAGGCGGTGCTAAAATGCAGACGAGTGCCCAACTCGTCATGAAACCTCTTCTAAAACCTAGAAGTGAACCGCACATCTCGATCTGATATCACTGACACTGGCACCCCGTGCCGTGTCACTATCTCCCTGATATAGATATCGACCAAATTTTCGGCCGAGATACTCTCCTGAATCGGAATAAAATGGGCGCTCTTGGTCAACCGATCCATGATGACCCAAATCGAATCTACTCCTCGCGTCGTCATGGGAAGCTTCGTGATAAAAATCCATCGTAATATCCTCCCATTTCCACAACGGGATATCCAACGGCTGCATTTTGCTGTGCGGTCTCTGAATCTCGGCCTTGACCTTCCTGCAGGTCAAACACTGCTCGACGTACCACGCCACATCCCGCTTCATGCAGGGCCACCAATAGTCTAGGCGAAGATCCCGAATCTATTCTAACAGGGGAGTCACTAGAATCATCCTCATGCAAATATCCCTGATCGGCGCTGCCTTGCGTCTAAGCGCATCGGCCACCACGTTGGCGTTCCCCGGGTGGTAAAGGATCTCGCAATCATAATCCTTCACCACGTCCAACCATCGACGCTGCCTCATGTTCAGATTCGGCTGATCCATGAGGTACCTCAAAATTTTGTGGTCCATGTAAATGGTACATCGAACCCTGTAGAGGTAATGCCGCCACATCTTGAGGGCGAAGACCACCTCCCCCAACTCTAAATCTGTCTCAGAATCTCGAACGTTGCCTGCTGCTCAGGCCCCCATCGAAAGACCACGACCTTCCTAGTCAACCGTGTTAGGGGTATGGCTATCTTGGAGAAATCCTAAATGAATGTCCGATAGTAGCCTGCTAATCCTAGGAAACTCCGAATATTGGATTGAGACCACAGAACCTCCCATCTCATCACGGCCTCCACCTTGGCCGGGTCTAGAGAAATCCCATTCTGGTTGACGAGGTGCCCAAGGAACTGCACCTCGTGCAACCAAAACTCACATTTGGAGAACTTGGCGTACAAGCTCTCCCTCTTTAAGGTTTCCAAAACCTCTCTCAGATGCTCCTCCTGCGTCTTGGAGTAAATCAACATTTCATCAATGAAAACTATCACAGACCGATCCAGCATCGGTCTACACACGCAGTTCATGAGGTCCATGAACGCGGCAGGAGCATTGGTGAGCCCAAACGGCATCACCACGAACTCATAATGACCATAACGCGACCAAAACGCGGTCTTCTGTATATCCTCCTCTTTAACCCTCATCCGATGATAACCTGAATGCAAATCGATCTTGGAGAACCAAGATGCTCCCTGCAACTGATCAAAGAGGTCATCAATCCTCGGGAGTGGGTAACGGTTCTCCACCGTAACCTTATTCAGCTCCCGGTAATCTATGCATATCCGCTGCGACCCGTCCTTCTTCTTCACAAACAGGATCGGGGCTCCCCAGGGTGAACTGCTCGGTCGAATAAATCCCTTGTCCAGAAGCTCCTGCAGCTGCGTAGATAACTCCTGCATCTCGGGAGGAGCCAACCGATACGGTGCCTTAGCTATCGGAGCCGCACCAGGAACTAGGTCGATCCTGAACTCTACCTGACGCTCCGGAGGTATTCCAGGAAGCTCCTCCAGGAACACATCAGTTTAGTCTCGCACCACTGGAACCTCGCTCACCATCGCTTTACCCGTCTCCCGGGTATCCATAACATAGGCGACATATCCCGCGCAACCCTGTTGAAGGTAGCGCCTAGCCCTCGCTGCCGAACATACTGTAGGTCCATGCTATAGTCTCTTGCCGTGGATCACCAACTTTCCCCCACTCGGGGTCCTGATCCGCACTAGCTGCTATGCGCAATCTATCACCGCCCCATTAGGGCTCAAGCTATCCATGCCTATAATCACCTTGTTCCCCCGCAACGGGATGGGAACCAAATCCACCAAATAGCGCTCCTCGAATAACCTCAGAACACAATCCCTGAACACCATTGTTGCTCGTACCGATCGATCATCGACAATCTCTACCTCTAAAGGGGGGATATCAATAACACAATATCATAAAAATAAAGATAGAGGGAAAGAATCATACCTGTCACCACATCGGGTGCGGCGCGTGCCTCCTCTGTCATCAGCTGAAATGATCGACTCCTCACCACTGGAGCCTCTACCTTACCTTGCCGACCATTTGTAATCTGCAGGGTAGCTGGAGTCGGGGCCTTAACCGGCGCTGATGCTGTCAATTGGGGGCAATTGACATTCTTATGGCCCCTCTGGTTGCAATGAAAACACAGCAACTCCGATGTCTGAATCACAGGTGCAGGGGAGGTACAATCCCTGCTGAAGTGCCCTAACTTTCCACACTTGTAGCAGCCTGACGATCCCAACTTACACGCTCCCTCGTTCGTCTTGCCGCATTTCCTGCAGCGACCCCGCCCCTATTGGCCTTTCGGCCCCGCATCTGATCCCTTGGGCTTCTTCCCCGAAGCCCCCATAACATGCCCCTCCTCCACCTTCCTCTTCCGAATGTGCTCCACATCTATCTCCCTCTCCCTTTCCCTGGCAATCATAGAGTCCAAGGCAGGGCAAGCTGAAAAACTGACATGCTCCCATATATCAGCTCGTAGCATGTCATGATAGCGGGTCCTCCTCATATCCTTGTCACCCGCGTACTAGGGCATCATCAACACCCTCTCCCAGAAATTGGCAGTGATCTCCACCACAGTCTCCGTCGTCTGTCTCATATCGAGGAACTCCCTGGCCAGCTGTTGAAGCTTGACAGCCGGTGCAAACTCTACCCTGAACCTGGTCACGAAGTCCGACCAGGTCATAGCCTCAATAGCCGAGGCTCCCAACGAGTCGCCAATGGACTCCTACCAATCCATAGCTCGATCCCTCAAACATCCTGCTGCATATCTCACCTTCGACCCCTTAGGGCAGGAGCTAGTCAACTGTGCAGACTCAATGTCTGCAATCCATCGTCTGGCAGCTATGGGGTCTTTCGCCCCGTGAAAATCCGACATACCACTGCCCCAGAAGTCCTTGAAGGATAGTGTGCGGGATCCTGACTGGCCAGATGCCATGTCGCTCCTGAATGCCCTGAGGCGATCCTCCATCATCTCCAATATCCCTTCCTTGATCGGCCCGAAGATAATGGGGGTCGACTCAAGGATGCCTCTGATGCTCTCTGACGCGATGAACTCGCGTAGCCCCTCATCTACTGGCTCGGAACCTGATCCCGAACCTGATCCCTCTCCTATACTGCCAACCGCTGGCCTCGGGCGTAGTACCACCATTCTAGAATACAAAAGAAATAACAACTGTTAGCGATACTGATACCTCTGGAGGGATCGCACCTACTACAAGTTCCCTGGTCTTATCTTGGCCTTCCTCGGTTCGGGTACAGATCCTTTGCTTTCAGTAGTACGGGCCCATACTATCTTCCATATCTATCCGTACCTTCTCCAAAGACTGCCTTGACTCTACCAGGTCCCTTCCACTACCGCTGATCACTGCTACTCTTATCCTAGGCTTTCCCTAGGAAACCTCTGACTCCACCCAACCCAGTCCTCAGCTGCTGAAGGTCTATTTGTGATGCCAATTAGCTATTACCTGAATACAATCACATGCGACGAGGCTCGGATAATCCTTCGAGTAAGGGACTCATCCCTACCACGGTTCAGACTCAAACAAGAGCTACGCAATAGGGTCAAATCCAACACTCTGAGTTTATTCAACCCTGATCACATATGACCTTAACGTATTCACCTAACAGCTAACTCCCATCACTCAAAACCCACATAGCACAAAGCAAACAACATTTGGACAAAAAGGAAACAATCTTAAGCAACTCTATCCTCGTAGAGAAAAACTAAACTAGCATACAATGATAACTCGTACTATCAGGCATAACCTAAACAGGCTATCCCACTGCTGTCTACTCACTTCTAGCATGCAAGTTTTCATACACTGAAGCACATAAAGCAGGCACATAAGGCATCACTCCTAGATCCTTAGTCCTATTCTAGCATGCTGCTCTACTGAAACTGATAAGCATAATATAAGCTTGTATGGGTACTTTGGGGAATACTTACTTGAGCTTGGCCAGTCGCTCACATCGCACACTCTGTTCTTTCTTAAAACCCTTTACTTAGACTTTTAGAAAACATTTTCTTTTTCCAAAATCTTTTAATCCCTCGATTTGAGTTCAAACACCCCCGAAGGTGTGTCCGAATCCCTCAAACCAGGGCTCTGATACCAACTTGTAACGACCTAAAAATACGAGCCAAAAATTACATTTTTGAAAACATATACTTAGCAAAACATTCGAAATAAAACGTTTACCGATCATAACATTTTATAAAGATATTGCATGTCTGGAAAAACATTTTCATAAAACATAATAATGTCAGAGTACAAATCCCCAGGAAGTTCTCATGGTGCGGAATACGGAGCATGTGTGTGATGGGCCGCTACCGCGCCATCTCTTTCCCCTTCGAAGAAGAGGTACCTGAAACCAAAACTGAAAACTGTAAGCACGAAGCTTAGTGAGTTCCCCCAACATACCACATACCATACAATCACATAACATACATATATTTTCTAGCATATCTGGGTGCCCGACCTACCCCTTCAGTCCTCTCGACCGGATACAGACTAGTCTATCTGGGAGCTAGCCTCCCCTTCGGTCCACTCGACCGGTTACTAACTAGCATATCTGGGTGTTGGTCTCCCCTTCAGTCCTCTCGACCAGATAATAAGTAGCATATCTGGGAGCTGGCCTCCCCTTCGGTCCTCTGGATCGGCTACTGGGGACTATTTCACCCCTACTACTACCACATAACACGTATATCACATAATCTATCTAGCATGGCTGGGCATGACCGCCCCTTCGGTACTATCGACCGGTATTCTGGGGGACAATCTCCCTCTACTGTCACTATAACATATCACAGGTAGTAGCAACCCTAGATGAATACCACAGAGACAAACATCTATCATACAATTCCTACTGGTGGGCCAGCATTATGGCCGTAGACCCACCGCTACTGCAAGGTAACTCACCTCGTAGCTGCTGATATGTGTGGGAACGGTCTACTATCTGCTGCTGCTGCTTCGGAAATCCTCTGGCTGCAATTCCCACCAAACACTTAGTCAAATACTACTAACCGACCTAAGGGTAAACTGACCATTTACCCTTAACCAAACCATGAGTCAAAGTCATGGTCAACTTCCAGTTGACCCGACTCGCCGAGTCGGCCACATGCAATTACTATACACTCGATTTTTCTTGAATCTAGCTCATGCCATTCATAGATCTGGGTTTCTAGGGCATGAATTACATGTAAAGTTTCCAACTTTACGTGTAAATAATCACCAATGATGGGGCTCAAAATGCACCAAAAGAGTAGATCTAGGGCTTTCATGTAATATGACTCCATAAAGCAGTAGATCCAAGCTCCAGGGACTCAATCATGCCTAGATCTAGAGGCTGACAAGTTAATACAACCCACAATGCATAAACAAGCTTGGGGAATGGCTCAGGAAGGACTTTCATGGAGCTACAAGGGACAACAAGCATGAAAACAGAGGGAAAACGAGTTATACCTCAAGGAAATCACTGATATAACACCAATAAGCTTGGCCTCCTTCTTCTCTTCTTGATCTACTCTCTTTCCCTCTCCAAATCTTCAACAAAACACACGAAAATGCTTTAATCTCACAAGGAACAAGCTTAAACGAAGTATAAGGCTCTGGGGGGGGGTGAAAGGGGCGAGCTTGGGGCGGATAAGAAGGCTTAAATAGGGTGCAAACCCTTGAAATTTAGGGTTTCATCAGACAGCGGGGACTCGCCAAGTCCAGAATATGGACTCGCCAAGTCTCCAACTTAAACGTGTTCCGGATCACGTCTCTACTCGGCGAGTCGGACCTACAACTCGCCGAGTCCAAGGCTAAAAATGACAAATGGTTAGATAAATTTTACGTACCAGGAACCAGGTGCTACATGATGTCATAGCATATGGGAGTCTTTGAGATGTTTAGACCGTAATTTAAGAGCAGATTCTGAATCAATAGAATATGAGCACAACACATTCCAGTGGCAACATATTCAACTTTAGCAGTAACACAAGCAATTGATGTCTGCTTTTTGTCAGACCAGCTTACTAATCTATTTCCATGCATGTGAACTCCTCCTAAAGTGCTTTTGCGATCAATTTTGCAACCACCATGATCAGAATCAGTGTAACAAAGCTAGCTTGAACTCAGTATCATGAGGGTACCATAAACCAAGATTAGTTGTATACTTTAAGTAACGAAATATCATTTTCACATCGAGAAAATGATATTCCTTAGGATTAGCTTGATAAAGAGAACACAATATAGTAGCAACAATAACGTCAAGGTGACTAGCGATAAGATAGAGTGTAGGGAATATCATTCCTCGAAACATAATTGCATTCACATCAGCGCCATTTAGATCAATGCTAATAGACGCTGATGAGGATGTCCGAGTCTTTGTCGGTTTGCAATCATAAAATCCATACTTCTTCATGAAATATGCAATATATTTAGCTTAGCAAAAAAAAATAACATCAGTTACTTGTTCGACCTGCAAACCCAAAAAGAAGGTTAGTTCACCATCATTCTCATTTCAAACTTTTTGCACATTATCTCTGAGAATTCTGCACTTAGCATTTCATCAGTGGATCTAAAGATGACATCATCCACATACTCTTAGGCAAGAATGATATGGGAGTCTAAATGCTTTATGAACAAACTGTTGTCATTCTCCCTTCATTTGTATCCACTTGAAAGAAGATAACTTGCAAATGTGTCATTCCATTCCCTAGGCACATGCTTTAAGCCATAGACAGCTTTATAAAGACGATACACATGATTTGGAAACTCTTCACTTTCAAATCCTGGAGGTTGTTTTAGAAAAACTTATTGTTAAATATCTCCATGCAAGAAGGAAGTCTTGATATCCATTTGATATATTTTTAAGTTTTCGAAAATTATTCATAATACTATAACCCATTCAAGATGACGGACACCTTAAGCCACAAGCCTAGCTTTGTTTCTTATGTGAATTCCATATTCATCCATTTTGTTATTGAAAACCTAGCAAGTGCCAAGGATAGTATTTCCTCGAGGTTTTGGAATAAGAGTCCATACATTATTACGTTCAAATTCTTTCAGCTCATCATGCATATCCTTGATCCAGTGAGCTTCTTTTAATGCATTAGCAACATTCTTTGGTGTAGTCATAGAGACGAAGTTGACAAACATGTAGAAGTTGTTGCTGACTCTACTGCGAGTGAGAATCCCATAATTTACATCTCCAATGATTTGAGATTCAGGATGATCTCAAAGAATTCTTCGATTAGAACCTTCATTTGTATTACTTTGATTAGAGTCTTCCTGATTTAATGGTTCATCTTCTTCAGGGATGACAACTTGATCTTCAGAGATAGGTTGTGAATTGGTTAATTGATCAAAATTTTGTATAACAAGCTCAACGTCACTTTGAAAATACTCAGGAATAGGGTCTGAAGGATTGTAAGTAAGTTCATTTATAATTGATGAGGGGTGATCAAGTCGATCATGAATGAACGATTGTTCATCAAAGGTGACATGATTTGTTTCCACAATAGTTTGCCTTGAAAGATTTTATACCCTGAAGGTTTTAGATATGCTGGAATAACCTAGAAATGCTCCTTCATCAGCTTTAGCTTCAAACTACAAAAGTTAATCTATTTGATTTAAGATGTAAAAAACACATCCAAACACATGAAAATACTAGATGCACGATTTCCTTCCTTTTAGTGTCTCATAAGAAGTTTTCCCATGACGATTAACTATGATAGACCAGTTTTGGGTATAACATGTTGTATTGACAGCTTTAGCGCAAAATGACAAGGAAAGACCATCTTGAACGAGCATAGTTCTTCTAGCTTCAATGAGAGTTCTATTTCTTCTCTATACAATACCATTTTGCTGTGGAGTTCTAACTACCAAAAAGTTCTAAGAAATTCTTAAGATTGAGCAAAATTCTTCCAAAGAAGAGTTTATGAGTGCAGTTCCATGATCACTATGTAATTTCCTTACTTTGTGGTAATAGAAGACTTCAAACTACTTAATGAGGGAAATGATTTCATCAGCGGCATAACTGTTCTTTCTTAAAAAGACTGCCCATGTAATCCTTGAAAATTCATCCACAATGACGAGAGTATATTTCTTTCCCGCCCTTGACATAACCAGAACTGGTCCAAAAAGATCCATGTGAAGAAGATGATGAAGTTTGAAAATAGACGAGCAAGACTTTGTCTTAAAGGATGACTTGGTTTTCTTCCTCTTTTCTCACGTCGAGCACAACTTATCCCTAACAAACTGTATTTTAGGAATTCCTCTTACGAGCTGATTCCCTGCAATCTTTGAAATGTTCTTAAAGATCATATGTGATAGCCTCTTGTGACATAGTTAATTTAGATGAGATTGAGCTCGAGAGAAGAAGCAATGACAAAGATTGTTTCTAGTAGAAAACATATCCAAAACATAGATGTCGTTTTGTTGATTTGTAGTAAGAACAATGACACTCTTTTGATCAACCACCTTTCCTTCTCTCTTGTTAAAGAGAACTTCATAGCTAACGTCACACAGTTGGCTAATAGAAATGAGATTGTGATGAAGACCTTTCACATAAGAGACATTCTTGAAAACAACAGAGTTGCACTTGATGGATCCATATCCCTTTTTAGCTCCATTGCCATTTTCTCCATATGTAATAGTCAGACCATCCTTCTTTATGAAATCTTCCAGGAAAGACGTGCATCCGTTCATATGTCTTGAGCAGCCGTTATCTAAATATCAAATATGCTATTTACCCTAAAACTAGGACATACAGTAAGCCCTAAAACAAAAATAGCAAAAATGTACGCAATATACACTAACGCATTTGTAAAGGACAACTTAGGAAAGGATATTATTACAGTCATCAGGAGGCAGTTCAAAAAGTTTCTCTATTTGATCCACATATCATTACGATTCATGATGTTGTCAGTGCAATAGAGTTCTTTTCAGAAGTGCACTCGCTAACTTTGTGAGAGGCCTAACTTTTGAGAAAACTAAAACTTCTAAGGTGTTCACGCAACCCTAGAAACCTTGGATCTATGTTTGACTATAATACATGCAAAATAATTTTTCCAAGGTTCATAACCTATCTAGCATGGCATGGGGTACTTTTAAACATAAAGGACAAGAAGAATTACATACCTTTGATTGTGATTTGATTCCTTTGGAGTTTGAGAGCCAAGCACCAATAATGTGAATGCCTCAAATGGAAATCACAAAACACCACAAATTTGGAAAAACTTTATGAGAGAGTATGTATTTTCTCTAGAAATAGGCCACTCTTATGTACAAACACTTAGTGTCATTTCAAGCATCACAAGCCTCTTTATATAGTGTAGATGATTAGAGTAAACCCTAATAACCCATGTCTTTTCCTCTTCCAAGGATCCATGGGTTAAAAGCTCCATGGATCATCCATGGACTCCCATTTAAGCTTAGCTCATTTCCATAATGAGTGTTAGCCCACACTATATAAATAAAATAGCCCATGTTTAATTAGTCACCTTTTTTATCACTAAATTAATTCATAATCAATTTAAGATTAATACTAATTAAATAATATGATTTCATATTAATATATTATAACTTATAATATATTAATAAATCATAAACATACTGTTCTCATAAATATTATCTATATAAATAGTTCGGGTGAAGTGCAACCCAAATGGACTATGTCGGGTCGGGTCAAGTATATACCAAATAAGTTATGGACTTAGACACCTTATCCAACAGACTCCCACTTGGATAAGTCTGATAACTGTGTTTGCTTATATTACTTTAGGAACCAATCGACAATCGTAGCTCTCGAAAACTCTGTTGAACTATGAAGTGCCATTTTAGATAAGTGATCATATAATCCTCTATTCTCGTGATATTAGCAGCACAAATACATGGAACAATGTATTTATTATTGTCCAACAGTTTGTTTCCCGATTTCCGATTTGTTTGATAAAGAACTTAATAGAACACATCGATTTAGTTCTGACCGGGCCCGGTACATGGGTGAAAACAAAATCGTTGAGGGGCCCATATATCACTTCTATTTCTAGAAGGAACAGATAAACTTCGACTCATATGCTTGTTCTACTTCTTGTTGAATTTTACACAAAGGCACGTTTTATAACATCAAGTTACTGATGCGTTTTCGTGCAATCAATGCACAACCAACTCATAGGCAACAACTAATATCATCCCTCAGCGTGATGCGCCTCGCATGCTGCAAATGTTTAACCCTCGTCAGACCCTTTGTAAGGGGATCCGCATGGTTCTCATCTGACGATACCCTCTTTGCCACGAGGAGTCCTTCTTCTATCTTGTGTCTTATGAAGTGATATTTTCTGTCATTATGTTGGGATCTTCCATGATCTCTTCGTTCCTTGGCTAAGGCAACCACACTATTGCTGTCATAGAAAATCTCCATAGGCTCCTTAGTAGCTGGTACTACTCCAAGATCTACGAAAAGGCCGTCTGCCTTATTTTTCAAATGGCGAAACCCTTCTTATCTACGGCGATAAACCTAATACAAATCTACAAATCATCTCTTGCATCAAGGCTCAAAAGTATCTCCGAAAGGAATACCACCCTTTCTTAGCCCACGTGGTAGATAAGAAACAAGAAACGAAGGACATCAAAGACATCCCGGAGGTCTGTAACTTTCCTGACGTGTTCCCAAAAGACCTTCCAGGTGTACCACTTGCACGACAAGTCGAATTCCGAATCGATTTGGTCCCAGGAGCTACCCCCATAGCCAAAGCTCCATAACCTCTAGCACTGGCAAAAATGCAAGAACTGTCCAGTCAACTGAACGATCTATTGATCAAAGGGTTTATCAGACCGAGCTTTTCACCTTGGGGAGCATCAGTCCTATTTGTGAAGAAGAAGGATGGATCCTTTCGCATGTGCATCAACTATCGGGAGTTAAACAAACTTCCCGTCAAGAATCGATATCCCTACCCCGAATCGATGACCTCTTCGACCAACTACAAGGAGAAAGTTACTTTTCAAAAATCGACTTGAGGTCGAGTTACCATCAATTGAGAGTTCAAGAGGATGATATTCCCAAGACATCTTTTAGAACGTGCTACGGTCATTACGAATTTGTGGTGATGCCCTTTGGGCTAACAAATGCACCTGCGGTGTTCATGGACCTAATGAACAGAGTGTGCCGACCCTTCTTAGACAAATTCGTAATCGTATTCATCGACAATATTTTGGTCTATTCACGAAGCGAAGAAGAGCACAGCCAGCATCTGCAACTAGTATTGGAGACTCTAAGAACTGAGAAGCTTTATGCTAAACTCTCTAAGTGCGAATTTTGGCTCCTAGAAGTAGTTTTCTTGGCCATGTAGTTAGCGAGAAAGGGATACATGTGGATCCCTCAAAAATCAAGGTGATCGAAAACTAGGCTACACCGATAATACCAACGAAAATCCAAGAATTCTTAGGGCTTGCGGGATATTATCGAAGATTCATTCAAAACTTCTCTAAGATCACAAAACCACTCACCACCCTGACTCAGAAGGGTGTAACATTTACTTGGGATACTAAACAAGAAACGACATTCCAAACATTGAAGCAAGCCCTGTGCAGCACACCGATATTGTCTCTCCTAGAAGGGACTGAGGATTTCATGGTCTATTGCGATGCTTCAAATCAAGGTCTTGGATGTGTCCTCATGCAAAGAGCTCGGTCATCGCCTATGCCTCGATACAGCTCAAAACGCACGAAGTTAACTACACTACCCACGACCTCGAGTTAGGAGCAGTAGTGTTTTCCTTAAAGATCTGGAGATACTGCCTCTATGGCACAAAGTGCACTATCTTCACAGATCATAAGAGTCTCCAACATATCCTCAATCAAAAAGTGCACTATCATCCGGGCAAGGCCAATGTAGTAGCAGATTCCTTAAGCAGAAAAGAATACTCGGGGCGCCAAGTAAAGTCACTAACAATGAAAATCCATTCACACATGTTCACACAAATCAAAGAGGCCCAACTAGAGGCCTTGAAACCAGAAAATGTGAAGAGTGAGGCACTGCATGGAATGGATAAGAACCTTAAAGTAAAAAACGATGGAGCTCGTTATCTCATGAATCATATTTGGACCCTGAAGTTCGGTGTGTTCCGAAACGTTGTCATGAACGAAGCCCACAAAACTCGATACTCTATCCGCCCAGGTTTAGATAAAATGTATCTGGATCTCAAGAAGTTATACTAGTGGCCGCACATGAAAGCAGAGATTGTTGCTTACATGGGCAAGTGTCTGACTTGTGCCAAGGTTAAAGTAGAATACCAAAAACCATCAAGCTTACTTCAATAATTAGAAGTACCCGAGTGGAAGTCGGAATGGATAACCATGGATTTCATAACCAAATTACCCAAGACAACGGGCAGACTGGATACCATTTGGGTAATCATCGACAGGATGACCAAATCCGTGCACTTCCTGCCGATCAAGGAGACGTACAAGATGCAGAAACTGACCATAACATACATTAAAGATATTGTATGACTGCATGGAGTTCCGATATCCATTATCTCAGACAGAGATAGTATATTTACTTCAAGGTTTTGGCAGTCTTTACAAAAATCTCTGGACTAGGCTGGACATGAGTACAACTTACCACCCACAAACCAACGGACAGAGCGAAAGAACCATTAAAACACTTGAGGACATGCTGAGATCTTGTGTAATAAACTTTGTTAAAGCAAGGATATCCACTTACCACTCATCGAATTCTATTACAATAATAGTTATCATACTAGCATCAAAGTCACCCCGTTCAAAGCTCTATATGGTCGTAAGTGTAGATCACCCTTGTGTTGGGCTGAGGTGGGGGACACTCAATTAGCAAATGGAGAAGTCCTTGATAGCACCCTCACTGGTCCTGAAATCATAAGGGAAACCATGGAGAAGACCGTTCAGATATGGGAAAGGTTGAAGGCATCTCGTGACCGAAAGAAAAGTTACGTTGATAAACGACACAAACCTTTGGAATTCCATGTTGGAGACCGTGTGTTATTGAAGGTCTCATCCTGGAAGGGTATGATACGTTTTGGTAAACGTGAGAAACTAAACCCTAGGTACATTGGGCCATTCGAATTCCTTTCCAGGATTGGCCCCGTAGCGTACAAACTCTGACTACCACAGGAACTTAATAACATACATCCTACCTTCCATGTATCGAACTTAAAGAAGTGTCTATCCGACGAGACCCTCGTGATACCACTCAACGAAATTGAAGTTAAAGATAACCTCCACTTCGTGAAGGAACCGGTTGAAATCATGGATCGGGAGATCAAAAGAACAAAGCAAAGTCGTATTCCTATCGTGAAGGTCTATTGGAATGCTAAACGAGGACCTGAATTCAACTGGGAATGTGAGGATCAAATGAAACAAAAGTATCCACATCTCTTCCCAAATTCTTGAAGTCCCAGTCAAAAAGCTAATTTCGGGATGAAATTCCTTCTAACGAGGGGATGATGTGACAACCATTAATTTCCGGTCAAGTAAAAGTTAAATAAAGTCAATAGGTCAAACCGGTCAACTCATCTAACCCTTGTATATTAGGGTTTACAATATGTTACTATTGTAAAAATCGTTATGTTAATAAGAAGTTATCACTTGGAAAGTTCGTACGTTCAGAAATTCTAAACCCTAATCAGGGTAAGAAATGAAATTATTCGATAAAACATTATTCCATACCCCTTGGGTACATATAACAATCATAACGAGGCTTAGCGGGGTGTACGAACCTTGCGTTGCGAAGCTAAACATCCTAAAAGTTCACAAATAAAGAAGCGAAACCTCTAAGAAGCCTCTTGGACCGAGAATAGCCTTATAGGACCGAAGTCCCTATTAGAACCAAATCTATGAAGAATCGAAAGTAAGAGGACCAAAACCGAGACAGAGGATCGAAACCGAGATTGAGAAGCGAAACTCATGAGGACCGAACCCAAAGGTCCCAGAGGATCGAAAGTCTCTTTCGCTTCCTTCCCTTATCACCTGCGAAAGTTCTTGGGCCCAACCTCCTCTCGTTCCTCAACCTTCCAAGACTGAACCTACCCTCGGTTTTCAACCCCTGAAGACCGAACCCTCGGCTCCAAATCCAAACTTCGCAGATTTCACATCTTTTTCCCGGATTTCGACCATTTTCACATTTTAAGCCCGATTTTCATGATTTTGATGTGGGATTTTCACCCAAACTCATATTTTGACATATAAGACCCTAAATATTCATAATTTAAACACAATTTAAGGGAAAAGTTTGCCTAAGAATAAAATCTAGTGGGTAAGGTATTGAGCTGGAGTGTTGACCTTACCTTTAATTCATGACACAAGCAACCCACCACACCCACTCCTGGGCCATACTCAGCCACTATTTATCCATACTTAGTCAACTAGTTGTCCTTTTAACCTGTTTCACTAGCCCATAATCAGATCACATGCTGGAAGTTCTTATCTCTCCTCCCACATTATTCACTCTTTCTCAAGAGGAATCAAACCCATTTCTCTCTCTCACTTTCTCTCTCTAAACTCGAATTTGAATGTTGTTCTTGAGCATTTCCCTCCAAATTTGGTAAGTAACTTAATCCTACACTTCATTATCTTGCATCCTTTCACTCAAATCATGGATTCCTTACACAAATATCATCATATTTGTTACTAGATCTTTGAATCCTCAAGTATCTCCCAAGTATTCTTAACTTGGAAACTCATCTTATTAATCATCCATCTACTAAATTCACTCAAGGTGAGTTCATACCCCCACATTTTCATATTTTATTCAAGTTTTAGGAGGGGGGGGGGGGGGGAATATAAGTAAAAACATCAACAACATAACTAAACTCAAACATCAACTTTCAACAGAAAAGTTAATGTTCATTCACGAACTGTTTTGGACATTTTAAACTTTATAGTTTTCAAAACTATATTAGGTGCAAATATTTCAGGTAGATACCTTTAAAATGAATACTTGCACATGTACATACGATTTTTCTACAATTTATGGTGATTTTTACAAAACTCCCTATCACTATAGCTACGAATTCGGACCAGACTGTGAATATGAATGTTTTCACACCAGTTAGAGGCTTATAAAATCCATGATAAAATTTATGAAAAAACTAGACATATTTTCTAAATTCCCAGACTTTACGGATTTAGTTTTTAATTTCGTATGAATTTTATGTGATTTTTCTAACTCAGTGTAGAAATGGTAAAAAAAAGAAATTTATAAATTACAATTTTCATAACACTTTGTAACATGTTGAGCAAAGTGTTAATCCTTGATGACTTCATATTTTGCATGAGATTTCTGTTGAGATATAAATATATAAAAGAAAAATGTTAACTAAATTGTAAGAGCCTTTATTATTACAATTAACACATGATGAGACATAATAAACATAGTTATGTTTTGCTACATATTCTATTTACATAGAAAAGGTTACCATACATTACAAATATTTTGATAAACTATAATAGGTATAGTTTATGTTTCATATACATTACGAAAGAGTACTTTCCTAAAAAAAGGGGTTTTCAATTTCACACTGCGTAAATCTGTTAATGAATAAATTTGTGAGACATTTGCTTCACGTTACTTCCATAGTAACGCAAGAAAAGTCGTGTAATTATAACCAAAATATCTTTTAGGGACAGCGTGATACTTGTGTATAGATCTATATTGGGTCTGACAAATCCACACCTTAGCTGCATGCAACAGCTAGACCGGCAGGTTTGTGGTGACAAATGTCATTAACATTCTGACGCCTGAAGAACGTCGTATACAAGGCCGACTAAGTCATAGTATGGTTATAATAAATCACACGGGGTATTAACAAAATATAAGATTTACGGGATTCCATTTAAACAAACGAGTTTAATGTGAGTTTAAACTTGCATGATTTAAAATTTCTATGAAAAATACTAGTAAATTAATAGTCTTGGCATTTAAGGCTACATTACATTGTTAAAAGTGAAAATATTGGAGTTTTTGGAACAAACATACTTTTACAAAGAAAGGATTTCAACATTTCATTCAAAAGTTTGTAAACTCACCAACTTAATTGTTGACCCTTTTTCAAAACTACTTGTATTCTCAGGGAATCAGTAAAACAGGTAACCAGTGGCTTTTGATGATGGAACGCTAAGGCGTCAAGCATTTCATTTTGTCAACATAATATAATTGATTTAGAAACATGTAAACTTATAATACGGTGAAAGTTTTTCAATTATATATATGTTGGTTGTTTGCACTTTGAGCACTATTATACTCGTTGTGATAATATACATGAAGTCCTCCACCGCCGGACGTTTCCGCCATCCTTGGTTTCGGGGTGTGACATAAATACCCCGATATGCTAAATTTTTAAAAGAGTTATGTAATTCAAAATGAAAATTAAAAGGAAACGAAACAGTTAAAGTAAGTGAGAATGTTTCAGGTGTTTTACAAAAAAGGCTACCCCCAGAGTGTAAGATCCATGAGTTTTTATAGCTCCTTGCAAGTTAGGGAACCTTTCAGTGCCAAGAGCTATGTTGGACTTAGGAGCTTCTATAAATGTTTTATCATGTTCAATTTTTAAAACGATCGGGGTAGGGCCTTTAAAAAGAACAGGAGTCATCATTCTGTTAGCTGATCGTTCCGTGGTGTACCCAAAAGGTGTACTGGAAGACATTTTGGTTCAAGTGAATGAACTCATATTCCCAGCTGATTTCTATGTTTCGGATATGGGAGATGACGACTCACCAAATTCATCTTCCATTCTTTTGGGGAGACCATTTTTAAAAACTGCCAGAACCAAAATAGATGTTTATGATGGTACCTTTTCAATGGAATGTGATGGTGAAGTTATCAACTTCAATATCTATGATGCCATGTGTTATCCTGCCGATGTTTTAGCCCTCGGTTTTATTGATGTTATTGAACCACTAACTGCAAAATATTTTGAGATTGCTAACCGTGAGTCACTAGCATTAGTGCTCCACAGAAATTTGTCTATTAATGCAGCTCAGATTATACCAGAAAATTATGTGGTTGGTAGAGAAGTTTAGGAAATGGTAGCTCATATGGATCAGCAAAGAAAGTTGAGGTATGGTATCCAAACTCTTCAATTACCTATTTCTAACTCCAAGATTTTCCCTTCTGTAGTGCAAGCTCCCATCTTGGAGCTGAAGACACTTCCAAAACACCTGAAATATGTATATCTTGGAGAAAAAGAAACTTTACCAGTTATCATATCTAACAAGCTGTCAGAAGAAGAGTAAGAGCTAATTAGAATTCTGAAAGATTATAAAACCGCAACTGCGCGGACTATTGGAGACATCAAAGGAATCAGCACATCTCTTTGCCTGCACACAATTTTGATGAAAGAGGATTTTAAGCCGTCGTGAGAAGCCCAATGCAGATTAAACCCAACTATGATGGAGGTGGTTAAAAAGGAAGTTATGAACTTACAAGATGGTGGGATGATATACCCAATCTATGAGAGCAAGTGGGTCAGCCCATTTCAAGTTGTTCCCAAGAAGGTTGGGGTGACAGTGGTAGAGAACAAAGAAGGAGAGTTGGTTCCAATTCGGGTTCAGAACGGATGGCGCATGTATACTGACTATAGAAAATTAAACGCAGCCACCCAAAATGATCATTTTCCGCTCCGATTCATAGATCAGATGCTAGAGAGGGTTGCTGGAAAATCCCACTACTGCTGCTTGGATGGATTTTCAGGTTTCCATTATATTCCAATTGCTCCAGAAGACCAGGAGAAATCGAATTTCACCTGCCTTTTTGGGACATTCACGTATAGGTGTATACCTATTGGACTCTGCAACGCACCCGCTACCTTTCAAAGGTGTAGGGTTAGTATATTTTCTGAGTATGTCGAAAATATCAAAGAAGTCTTCATGGATGATTTCACCGTCTATGGAGACTCCTTTGATATTTGTTTAAAAAACCTTACAAAAATTTTACGAAGATGTATAGAAACAATCTGGTCTTAAATTTTGTAAAATGTCACTTGATGGTTGACCAAGGTCTGATTCTTGGACATATTGTTTCAAAAAGAGGTTTAGAGGTCGATAAAGCAAAAATAGATGTTATAAAGAGCTTACCCTACCCAAAGAATGTTCGGGAAGTGCGTTCCTTTCTTGGTCATGTAGGGTTTTACAGGAGGTTTGTAAAATATGTTTCAAAGATATTAGTTCCCATATGCCAACTATTGCAAAAAGATGATGGATTTGACTTCAATGAAGATTGCAAGAAGGTTTTCGATGTGCTGAAAAACCTTCTTACTTTTGCCCCCATCACTCAGCCACCAGATTGAAATTTACCATTCGAGATAATATGTGACGCCAGTAACACTATTGTTGGAGTTGTTCTAGGATAGAGAAAAGATCGGTTTCCCCATGTTATATATTATACATCAAAAACCTCGGATAATGCCCAAGAAAATTATTACACCACATAAAAAGAGTTGCTGACAATTGTCTTTGCATTGGAAAAGTTCAGATAATATTTGTTGGGCACAAAAGTTATAATATTTTCTGATCATGCAGCTATCCGGTACCTTCTTTCCAAGAACGACTCAAAACCAAGGTTGATTAGATGGATTTTGCTGCTACATGAGTTTGACATAGAGATTAGGGACAAAAGTAGGAGAGAAAATTTGGTAGCTGATCATTTGAGTTGACTCACCCCACTTGAAGACCCGACACTGATCCGCGAAACATTCCCCGACGCGCATCTATTCATTGTTCAGAACCCTCCTTGGTTTGCTAATATTGTGAACTACTTGGTCTCCAAAGAACTCCTTTCAGATCTCACTCGGGCCCAGAAAGATAAAATAAAGAAGGAGGCGAAAAGATATGTTTGGGACGAACCATATCTATGTAAACATTGTGTTGATCAGATGATTAGAAGATGTGTACCTCAATTTCTACCATTCAGAAGCTTGTAGAGGGCATTATGGTCCACAACAAACCGCACGTAAGGTCTTGGACAATGGTCTTTATTGGCCTCATATTTTTCGTTACTCTTTTCTATTTTGCAAAACCTGTGAAAGGTGCCAAATGCCTGGGTCTTTGACGTCTTGTAATCAAATTCCACTTACTCTGATCTTAATATGTGAAATATTTGATGTTTGGGGTATAGATTTCATGGGTCCATTTCCTTCTTCTTTTGGGTTTGTATACATCTTCCTTGTTGTGGATTACGTGTCCAAATGGGTCGAGGGAAAAGCTACACAAACGGATAATGCCAAGGTTGTGGTCGATTTTGTCAAGACAAATATATTTGCTATGTTTGGGATACCAAAGGCCATTATTAGTGATCGGGGCATGCATTTCTGCAACCGCACCCTCGAAGCGGTCCTCAAGAAATATGGTGTCACACATCGGGTATCCACAGCATATCACCCACAAACCAATGGGCAGGCTGAAGCTTCAAATAGAGAGATCAAGGGAGTTATAGTGAAAACCATCAATCAAGTTAAGAAGGAATGGAGTATTCGATTGGATGATGTGTTATGGGCTCACCGGACAGCATACAAAACTTCTATTGCTATGTTACAATATAGAATTGTTTTTGGCAAACCTTGTCTATTACCGGGTGAATTGGAGCATAGACAATATTGGGCTATCAAAAAGTTGAATATGAGCATGGATGAAGTTGGCAAGAAAAGAAGATTGTATATCCAAGAGCTTGAAGAAATTAGGAATGACGCTTATGAGAACGAAGCAATTTATAAGGAGAAGACGAAAGTCTTTCACGACAAGATGATCTCACGAAAGGTATTCACTACTGGTCAAAAGGTACTCTTATATCACTCTCGTTTTAAACTTATTTTTGGTAAATTAAGGTCTCGTTGAGTGGGACCTTTTGTTGTTACTAACGTGTTTGATCATGGTGCTATAGAAATTAAGAGTGAACAAACACAAAAAGATGTTTAAGGTAAATGGTCACCGTCTCAAACCATTTTACAAAGGGTTTCCAGTTACAAATGAAGAAGTGGAGGTAGTCGCGGTCCCGACTTACCTCAATTGAGGAAACCAAGGAACAATGTTGAGCCAACGACAAAAAAAAACGGGAAGCTTGCTGGGAGGCAACCCCGACGTTTGTTTTGGTTTTCATTTTTGCAACTTCTTTTTAATTTTTGTGTGTTTTTAGAAACTTAGGTCGTCTCTTTTTATCTGAATAGTCTTTTTAAAATGAGAAGGAACATAGAGAATGTGAATTTTTTTTAAAAAATACAGTGTGGTGGAACCTGCGATCGCATAACCAGTCATTACAATATCAGGTTATACAATTAGGGTCGCAGGTAATCATCAAGGATTTTTTGGAACTATTTTCACAAAATTGAACAAACCTGCGATCGCAGGTTTCCCCCTTGCAATCGTATATATCAATTTTTAGGGTTTGGAACATTTTTGAACAATTTTAAAATCGACTCTAGTTTAATTGAAAAAACCTGCAATTGCAGGTTTCCCCCTTGTGATCGCATGTATCTCGTTGTTGTTCGTGGCTCACTTTTGAACAAAAAAATAGATTTCAGGACATTCTTCAAAACCTACGATCACAGGTACAGCCCCTGCAATTGCATGTATCAGTTTTATGTATCTGCGACATATTTGAAAGTTAAAACATTGATTCTTGCATTTATCTCAAAACCTGCGATCGTAGGTTAAGCCCTTGCGATCACATGTATTACGTTTTCACATCTAGAAATTAACCTGCATCGAAGAGAGTGCCAACGGTCAAATTTTTGAAACCTGCGATCACAGGTTCCCCCCTTGCAGTCGCAGGTTATGTTTTCCCTATATATACTAATCCCAAGCCTCATTTTAACCACCACACTCCAAAAATTCTCTCTGAAATCCATTATACTTTGAGTTCTTTCACCAAAAAACACCCAAATCGCTCATTTTTCATCCAAATCAAGCAAATAAGGTATCAATCTCTTCTATTTTACTCCTACAACATGTATACGGTAACGAAATCATGTTTTCGCGGTTGAAATTCTCCAAAAAAACTCATTTTGTTCATTTTGAAATTTGAATTTTTGTGAGTTTCTTATTCAGATCTACGTTCCGTTAGTCATCCACATGCCACAAAAAGTAGAAACGTTTGATCACGACGTGATTCAGAAGAGATTCATCCAAACGGAATTTCAAAAATCAATAAATTTTTTGGCACGAAAAATATATTGTTGCTTAGCGCACAGTCAGGTATTTTCGTTCTGAAACTGAATCTCTGTTTTTGTTATATATTTGTGTAGTCGTTTGGGAGTAGTTAGAAAAAAAATGCCCCCTAGAACATCTCGTCACGCAGACAGGTTGACGCTCCAGAGCCGTCATACACTATCCAGGTGGACAATGTCAC
Source organism: Lactuca saligna (assembly GCF_052625555.1). Lineage (NCBI taxonomy): Eukaryota > Viridiplantae > Streptophyta > Magnoliopsida > Asterales > Asteraceae > Lactuca > Lactuca saligna. The sequence continues at coordinate 154,956,184 of NC_136422.1, forward strand.
TGTGGATTTAGGTTCACAGGGTGCACTCAACTGTTACCAGTGGCTTCTTGACCCCGAGATTATGCCACAAGCCTAGGCCCCTAGCCACACACTAATGTGGGAACTCCATATTTATGATGGTGCTCACGCTCTTTTTGCCAATATCGGCTGGGAGCGCCTATTACCTGCAGATTTTGGCACTTGTCCCCTATTTGCCCGAGAGTTTTTAGCCACGCTTAGCGAGATAAATCATGAGCGAAATTTCTCTTTTCGCATTTTTAGCACCCCTCACACTATTCACGTGGACTAGTTATGTGCGATATTCCATACCCCCATCACCAGTTTATCCCAGCCCACCCCAGCTTTTGATGTATGCGAGTTTTGGTACTCGATCACTAGTTTGGAGTCTTATGATTCAGTCCAATCCGTACAAACCAGTATTGTGCACCCTATTCTCAAAATTGCAATGAAAATTATATGCAATATTATTTATGCACAGACTAAGACTACAAAAGTCGGCAAAGACAAGCTTTTTCTTTTGTGGTGCATGGTCACCGGTTCACACTGCCCGCATTTTGGCGATCTTATCATCAAACGATTCCATAGAGTTATAGCCCTTCACATCGGCGGTGAAATTCGTTGTGGTGGTCTGATTTCTGTAATTTCCCGCTCCCTCGCGGTGCAATCTCGTCCCGGGTACACTTTCTTTGCAGGTGATTCTTTCCATTTGTCCCTGCAGACCCTTTGGTCTATACATATGCTTCGTACTGCCCCAGGTGGGTATGTTTGGATGCGGGGTCGCTACACTTATTTCAAGGTCACTGGCCCTGATGTCGTCTCCCTAGTAGACCCCATTAGCGACACTATGTGGGTTCTTTTGTCGAACATCCCACCATCTCCTCGCCCACGAAGGGCACCGCAAGTACGGCAACCACAGTTTGATCGACCATCTTCATCCACTCAGCACCCAGACTATGCATACACAACACCTATTTCCTTTAGCCAACATGATCCTATGCAGACTGACTTTCAGGATCAGCCCCCACCCACCCAGCCATCTCACCCTGACCCCAACTCCCCCTTCACTTACCAACATCATCTTGGCCTCCGTCAGGATATTTCTTCTCTTCAGCAGACTATGACTAGTCTCCGCCTCGATTATCAGCTACAGAGAACTCAGGTTACCAGTTATTGTGACGAGTTGTTAGGTTTGCGTGACGATTTCGACACTTTCCGTGACGATTTCTTCCGTCGCTATGCACCCCCGTCCGAGTAGTCATCTTCCACTCCTCCTTAAGCATTGAGGACAACGCTTAATTTTAAGCTTGGGGAGGGGATTTCCTATCTTCTTGTAGAAAGTTTTTATTTTATCATTTTTATTTAAAAAAAAATAAAAAAAAATATTTTCATTTATGTTTCTTTTATTTGTCATTTTATTTTTTTCCTAGTTTTTCAAAAATATTTTCATTTTGTTGCATTTTGCATTTGCATTCAAAATAATAATAATAATAATTTCACGAGATGATGACACTCTATACATACGATAGCTCCATGAAATTGGCTATTAAGAATTGAAAGTGAAAAAATCCGAAGCAACTTGATTGTTATTCGAAGTGTAGAATCAGCTGTCATAACCAGGGGATCCAAGACACCGTAATTCGAGACCCCGATCTTAGATAATAAAAAAATGGCATACTTAAATGTTTTTTGGGCGGTAATAACAACTCTAGGATGATTTGCTTATTAATGTTTAAAAAGAATCTTTATCAGTAACTCTGAACCCACAGAACATGGCCCTATTTGTTGACATGCGTTACCTCTCGTGGTAGCACAGAGCTTATGTATCAGATCTACACAGTCAAAATGAAGAAAGGGTACAACGTCATATCTAGTACCCAATTCAAAGAATTTCAAGCGCTCAATTGAAGAAACTCAAGAAACTCTAAAAGAGAGAGAGAGAGAGAGAGAGGGAGAGAGAGAGAGAGAGAGAGAGAGAGAGAGAGAGATTGAAAAGTCAATCTCAAAACGAAGTGTAAATCAAAGTTCAATCAAGTTAGAAGCCGTTCCAAAGATACTTCTGGCGAATAAAGAACTGTGTGATATGATACTTGTGGCTCTCGAAAAGTGAAAGCATAGAGCTCGGGCTCCTACGTGGGTTGGCCCTTGCTGTTTCGGCGAAAGCTGATTTGGTCGTGCGGGTTCTTAAGGATGCGTCGATTCTGATTCTTGGCCATCTAGTCTTAAGGACATGAGATCCGGACTATGCTATTTTCTCTCATAAGGCTAGAGTTGGATTAATGGGTTACACCGTTTTGTGGTCTTCTTTACTTTGGGAGTCTGTGATACATGAAAGATAGTAGGATGGTTGCGTTGGTGTTAGTGATTGGAGCCCATTATCAATGTAAAGGCTGATGTAAGAAGAAAAAAAATATAAAAAATAAAAAGAAAGAGAGCATGTTTCATTTTAAATGTTCGTTTGTCATTCGCATACTATTTTAGTTCATTGTTCACTTTCTTTATCTTTGCATGCATGTTTTATGTTTAGCTTTGGTAGTCCTTATTATTTAGGATTTCATTTTTTTAGTTGACGTGTGTCTAGGTCGTTCTGTTATTGCCTTTAGCCTTACTTACATTTCGAAAGTTATCGTTTCCTTACTTGAGGGAAAGTAAGGTCTAAGCTTGGAGAGGTTTGTTACATACATTTTATATGCATCTTTTAGCACAATTTCCTACATATTTCATTATAATAAGCTAACTAGTTCCTGATTATTTTTATGTATTTCATGTTTCATGATTATTTTGAAGAATGGTCGTACTGCTCACATTTGTTATTACTTTTCATGGCCATTTGGAGCAAATTGATGATTGCGCAAGTTCGGGATGCGTTTTTGGATGCTTTGGAGCTTAATTGGAGTCTAGACAAAGGAGGGATCCTGGGAAATGATCAGGATCTGCTTGGAAGGAGGAATGATGATCAAAAGATCCAAAAAAAAGTAACATGCAATCACATGTTGTCTCCTTGAGATTGCAGGTTCATCCTTGCGATCGCAAGTTGGGTCGCAGGTTGCTTTCGAGGTTTTGTCAAGCAAAATAAATTCACTAGCTTAGAAAAAAAGAAACATGTGATCGCAGGTTGTTCAGTTTGTGTCTAAATAGCAATATACTTCATTTAAAAAGTCCCATGACTCGTTTTGGATAAAACCTGCGATCGCAGGTTGTCCCTTTGCGATTGTAGGTACGGTGTTTTGACAACTAGACGTATAAATACAGCCCCATACTCTTCCAGTAACCCTAATTTGCGATTCCTGGCGACTCATAGGCGATTTTCAGAGGGTTTCAAGTGAAGAACACAGATCTAAAGGATACGATTCAATTCCAAGTCATAGTTAAGTATGATTTATTGTTTAGATTCTATTTTCACCATTTGTAATCCGTTTTTAGCCATGTCAGGCTGAAAACTCAGATTTCAGTTTCGCAAGAGGTAACCTATTCGTCTGATTAATCATTAGGCACAATGTTTGACTATGATTACTGTTTAGTTTGATCAATTATGTGTTAAATTGAGTGTTTGATTTGATTTCAATTTCTGTTGGCCACTTAAATTGTTTGTGAATCCTTCTAGTCATCTAATTGTTTAGATCCGTAATTTTCTAGATTAATTAGTAAAAAGTGACATATATTAGATTAATTCTGAGTTTAGTGTTAACTATAATATGAAATGATCAAACAAGTTTTAATGCCTCCGAGCTTATGAGAGGTATTGAACTTTACTGGGAATTTGTGACATCCTCATTTTCACGGCCAGAAAAGACCGATTTTGTTTATGCTTTATAAAAATCAGAGTACTTCTTTTCATAAAATGTTGCGGAATTTGTTCCCAGAAAAACACGATAAATTCATTATCAAAACATTTTCGAAGAAACGTATTTTATTTATGTTAAAACGTTTGGGATATCATCGTCAATACAGAAACATAAGCATAAACAGAACTTATATTTATTTACACTAGTGATCTACATCTCTTTAATCTCTCACTGTAATGTGACTTCATATCAACACCTGTGATGTAAATAAACTGAGTGGGTCAGGTTGGGAAACCTGGTGAGTACATAGGGTTTTCAACCCACAATAATATAATTATTATGTTCAATCATCAAACAATTAACCCATTTACCCATCCCCATTATCTTCTTTATTCCTAAGTACTCCCCCTAAGGATTTATCCTAAGGGGCATATCCTACATCATATTTACCTCTCATCTCCTTACGTTGTGTCTCCTTATATGTTTGTTCCTAAGGACTCTCCATAAGGATCATCGCCTACATCGCCTGGACAGTATTGATTCGGGGATTACTCCCTCAATACGTGCCCACCAAGGGTTAGGGTATCATCGCATAAATACGTAGTTACAACATCGCCTGAACTCGTAATTCATCACCAACAGGTTATGAGCCTGTTGGTGTTTCCATGGGGTTGTCTATAATAGTCCGTGGTTGCCATCTATACTCTGGTAGATGACTACATCTCCAAATCGTCAAACAAGGTTATAATATCTTTCATCCTACATCACCGATTCATCATCACCTATCTATCCTCACCTAATTATCATCACCTATCTCTCATCATTTTATTTCTTCACACATCAACTATTTCATCTACCCATGTTTTATCCCAACATATTATGTAGATATAAAATAAATATACAGTTTAAATCATTTAAAACATTTATAAAATTATTCCTCCATCATAGACAGCAAGTATTCAGATAATATGTACACATAGCACGTAATTTATATAAAATACTTCATTTTTATGTGTAAGATGAAAGGGACCATGCAATCACTTGAAAGGTGGTGACTCAGCACTCGGACAGCGCTTCGATACTCTCAAAACGATTTTCCATTGATAAAATCTAGTATCAATATCACTAGGGTTTAGTCTAATGATAACCGCGACAAATTAATTAGTCTGACTATTATTATTATACAAGCGTTAATAACTCTCAATATAACTCATAATAATAGCCGAAATAATTAATTTAAGGACCTAATGACATTCCTATAATTATTTGAAAGCTATATTAAAAATTGCGTAAGTGTAGCACACTTACATCAAATTTTATCGAAAACCGGAACTTAATTGGAGCAGCGTTTCGAAACCGAAAGACTCCCTTTTCTCGGGACTCCGGCAGCCTCGGGGCTTCCTTAGGGTGCTAGGGGTTCACCTAGACTTTACGGGGGGTTCAAAACCTTAGAGAGAGAAAGATTTTAGAGAGAGAATGAGAAACAGTGTGAAAAATCCGGAAGAGTTCACATCTATTTATAGGGGGCGAAGCCTCTCGAACCCTGGGCGTACCGAGGGTACGCTGGGCGTACTCCTCGGGTACGGATGCCAGCCGAAGCCATCTGTCTCACACTCATCTCGGAAGGATCAGACCGAAGTTACGCGGGGCGTAACTTCTTCGTACACGGGGCGTAATAGCGAGGGTGATGCGTCATCATCTGAAGCGAGGTCTGTGGACCGCAAGCGACGGTCAGGATTAAGCCACGTCATCGGTCTATGCATCAGCTTCGCAATTTCACTTTCTAACTTTAAAAATTCGTAACTTTCGCATACGAGCTTCGTTTTCGATGTTCTTTATATCCACACGAAGGTGAGAACGTATTCTACAACTTTCATTTAGACTTTGTCGGCTAGTTTTAAATCGATTTTAAATTTTATATTATTAACAGACTGGGACAGGATTGGTCCGTTAAATCCTCATAACTTCTTCATCCGACATCCGTTTTCGCCCATCTTTTTCTCGTTATGCTACTCTTACCGAGATCTTCGATTCTCGTTTAGGTCGTTTTGGCTAAAAATCACTCGATCTAATATTCGAATTTCGGGTTGTACACTGCTAATCCGAAACTTCGAAAAATCATAACTTCTTCATACGAAGTCAGATTTGGGCGTTCTTTTTATTGATGTTCTTAGTTTAACATAGTCTATGACTTTTGTTTAGATCTCTAAGGCTAAATCTCACTCTATTGTAAATTCACTATTTACGCTTCCCGGTGCCGAGCCGGTTCCGTCGCGAAACTTCGACGGGTCATAACTTCTTCGTTATAACTCGGATTTCGGCATTCTTTATATGTACGGAAACCTTGGGACATATTATACAACTTGGTTAATATTATTTATTCTAAATAATCCTTTGTTGAAAAGTCGTTTTCGACACTTATTGTCTCTAAATTGACTAGCCCGGATTTACGGGAGTTACAATTATCTCCCTCTTAGGATGATTACGTCCTAGAATCATCAACGAAGCATGATTGTATAATGACTCCATACGTTATATCTACATCCTAGGTAATAACTGTAACTTCTATGTTGCTATGAACGAGTATCTAACTCTTGGATTCCTTGACTGGAGGCGGTGCTCGGTCTTGCACCTGCTCGTTAGACTTTCAATGATGACCTTCGTGTTACAATCTCAGTCTTTATCAGAGAATCCTTATTCTTCTTAATAAACATAGGATAAGTTAATTTGATTACTACAATTGACCGATGTGTCATATTCTAATCACCTATTATCGTATGTAACAACGCTTAGACTCAGGTCTCTTAGAGTCAAATTCTGGAATGGAATATGCCTTCCTTCATGTTCTAATGTGATATAATCATACTTTAACATGTAGAATTTCTATCTACCAACTTCTTTAGCATCGAGCGTGATACTTCTATTGGTCGCTTTGATTTCAATTATTTGGTTTAAGTCGGACGCTACATCAAACTGGGTTCTCTGAACCACGTAACCTACTCATCGTAGTCGGACTCAATGTGATATGACCACTAGGGTCGGGATAACAAAAATCTTCTTAGTCATTACCGAAATAATGGTAATGACATACTTGAATAAAACAAAATCAATTACTAGTTTCTTGGTAACCTTGTGACTTTCCCTGATCCAAGTGTAAGTCATGTACTTCCGGTAGTATAGGCCTCTACTACCATTCACACCTACTCATACTTATCCCAAGTATTGTCTCGCAGTCTCCAAGTCACCATACAAGAAAATCACATAAAACTTAACACATAAAATATCAAAACGAAGGTTTTATATTATTCCTTGAAACGATTACATAGGTGATCAAGTTCACCCTAGACTATGCCTCTAATAGGCTACATCATACGAAACTATGGCTACTGCATAATCTGATCTTCAGGTAAGAAGTCCTCATTCTTGATTCCTCGCGTTGTTGTCTGCTTCATCGAGGATCATGTGGAATGCCATGGGTTTCCGCGGTGCATTTGGTATTGCAGCTTCGTTTTTCTTTGGACAGTTCTTTGAAATATGCCCATCATTTCCACATTCGTAGCACTTCTTGTTGTCGAATGTACAATCTCTGGAATAATGACTGGTCCTACCACACTTATAGCACGTCACTTCACCATCGCATCTTCCAAAGTGCTTCTTCTTGCACTTCACACACCACGTGGCTCCGTTCCTTCAGTCGTCCAGGTTAGACTTCGAGAACTTTCCCTTATTATCAGGTCTTGAGGATCCTTCCAACATCCTCTTCTCGCCAACTTCAAATTTCTCCAGAACCTTTTCTCTTATTTGGGTCTCAACATTCTTGGCTGCCCAGATGGCGACTTTCAAAGTGGTTGCTTGTTTGACCATTGGACCAAAGTCCGCTGGTAATCCATTGGCAAACCTGTTGACCTTGGAAAGTTCTGTTGGAACTAGATAAGGAACAAGCTTCATCTTCTCCGTAAAACTTGCAGCGTACTCGGTGACGCTTATTTTTCCTTTCTTTAGGTTTCGAAACTCGTTGTTGATCTCTAGTAGATCCTACTCAGAGCAGTACTGCATTTTCAGTTGCACCAGGAAATCTTCCCAAGACATCTTACTTGCTTCTCCCTTCGGCAGCGTCTCTGCCAATATCTTCCACAAACTCAATACTCCACTCTTTAGTTGCCTGATCGCAAAGACGATTTTCTGCTTGTTGCTACAGTCGCAACTCTCAAACACCATCTCCATCTCGGAGATCCAGTCCATAATCTCAACAGACTTTGGGCTTCCTCAGAGACTTGGTGGTCTCGCACCCAAGAAGTTCTTGTACATTCATCCATCCTTGTCGTTTCCCCTCTCTGGGACATCCCTTCGTTCACCTTGAGTCCCCACTTGACTTACTTGGCGGCTGTAGTTCTCAGCCTCTGATTGCTCGGGAATCAATACGGGTTGTTCAATAGGCATAGTAGGTTCGTCCCTATTCAACATCCATCTCATTTCTTCCCTTTGTTCAGGCAACATAGTCTGAATCATGGCTTGTACTCCAGCCATGGTGATTGGCTCGGGTACATCTTCTATTACAACAGGTATTTGCTGAATTACCGGGGGTTGTTTCCTATTCCCATTTGCATTCCCAGCTCCACTGTGGGTTCTTGCCATTTTGATCTATACACCGAATAAGGTGAATCTAGATCTTAATTTAGGATTGACGTCTTAAATCATCCTTATCACTCCGAAACGTTTATATGCTAGTTCTAATATCGTAGTTAAACGCTTAGAATCCTAAACACATAAGGTTTCCAGATCCGGTCGGCACCGAATAAATAACAACATATTAGGCACAAGCATTTAGCACATAAAAGCATTTTAGGCACAATCCCTAAAATAATCTAGTTCTCAAACCTCACAATCATCGCTTAGCATTCTAAGTTTAAGTCTAGAAACAAATCCATATTCCTAGTTCGCTTAAACTAATGCTTTGATACCAACTGTGACATCCCCATTTTCACGGCCAGGTTAGATCGATTTTGTTTATGCTTTATAAAAATCAGAGTAATTCTTTTCAAAAAAATGTTGCGGAATTTGTTCCCAGAAAAACACGATAAATATGTTATCAAAACATTTTCGAAGAAATGTATTTTATTTATGTTAAAATGTTTGGGATGTCATCGTCAATACAGAAACATAAGCGTAAACGAAACTTACATTTATTTAGACTAGTGATCTACATCTGTTTAATCTCTCAGTGTAATGTGACTTCATATCAACACCTGTGATGTAAATAAACTGAGTGGGTCAGGTTGCGAAACCTGGTGAGTACATAGGGTTTTCAACCCACAATAATATAATTATTATGTTCAATCATCAAAAAATTAACCCATTTACCCATCCCCATTATCTTCTTTATTCCTAAGTACTCCCCCTAAGGATTTCTTCTAAGGGTCTTCTCCTACATCATATTTACCTCTCATCTCCTTACATTGCGTCTCCTTATATGTTTGTTCCTAAGGACTCTCCATAAGGATCATCGCCTACATCGCCTTGACAGTATTGATTCAGGGATTACCCCCTCAATACGTTCCCACCAAGGGTTAGGGTATCATTGCATGAATACATAGTTACAAGATCGCCTGAACACGTAATTCATCACCTACAGGTTATGAGCCTGCTAGTGTTTCCACAGGGTTGTCTATAATAGTCCGTGGTTGCCATCTATACTCTGGTAGATGACTACATCTCCAAATCGTCAAACAAGGTTTTCATCGTACATCACTGATTCATCATCACCTATCTATCCTCACCTAACTATCATCACCTATCTCTCATCATTTTATTTCTTCACACATCAACTATTTCATCTACCCATGTTTTATCCCAACATATTATGTAGATATAAAATAAATATACAGTTCAAATCATTTAAAACATGTATAAAATTATTCCTCCATCATAGACAACAAGTATTAAGATAATATGTACACATAGCACGCAATTTATATAAAATACTTCATATTTATGTGTAAGATGAAAGGGACCATGCACCCACTTGAAAGGTGGTGACTCAACACTCGGACAACGCTTCGATACTCTCAAAACGATTTTCCTTTGATAAAACCTAGTATCACTACCACTAGGGTTTAGTCTAATGATAACCACGACAAATTAATTAGTTTGACTATTATTATTATTATACAAGCGTTAATAACACTCAATATAACTCATAATAATAGCCCAAATAATTATTTTAAGGACCTACTAACATTCTTATAATTATTTGAAATCTATATTTAAAATTGCGTAAGCGTAGCACACTTACAGGGAATTTTATCGAAAATCAGAACTTAATAGGAGCAGTGTTTTGAAACCGAAAGACTCTTTTTTCTCAGGAATCTGGAAGCCTCTGGGCTTCCTTAGGGTGCTAGGGGTTCACCTAGACTTTAGGGAGGGTTCAAAACCCTAGAGAGAGAAAGATTTTAGAGAGAGAATGAGAAATGGTGTGAAAAATACCGAAGAGTTCGCATCTATTTATAGGGGGCGAAGCTTCTCGAACGCTAGGTGTACCGAGGGTACACTAGGCGTACTCCTCGGGGTACGGATGCCAGCCGAAGCCAGCTGTCTCGCACTTATCTCGGAAGGATCAGACCGAAGTTACGCGGGGCGTAACTTCTTCGTATGCGGGGCGTAAATTCTTCGTACGCGGGGCGTAATAGCGAGGGTGACGCGTCATCATTTGAAGTAAGGTCTGTGGGCCGCAAGCGACGGTCAGGATTAAGCCACATCATCGGTTTATGCATCAGCTTCGCAATTTCACTTTCTAACTTTAAAAATTCGTAACTCTCGCATACGAGCTCCGTTTTCGACGTTCTGTATATCCACACGAAGGTGGGAACATATTCTACAACTTTCATTTAGACTTCGTTGGCTAATTTTGACCCGATTTTAAATTTTATATTATTAACAGACCGAGACAGGATTGGTCCGTTAAATCCTCATAACTTCTTTATTCGACATCCATTTTCACCCATCTGTTTCTCGTTACGCTACTCTTAACGAGATCTTCGATTCTCGTTGAGGTTGTGTCGGCTAAAACTCACTCGATCTAATATTCAAATTTCGGGCTCTACACTGCTAATCTGAAACTTCGAAAAATCACAACTTCTTCATACGAAGTCAGATTTGGGCGTTCTTTTTATCGATATTTTTAGTTTAACATATTCTACGATTTTTTTTTAGATCGCTAAGGCTAAATCTCTCTCTATCGTAAATTCACTATTTACGCTTCCCGGTGCCGAGGTGGTTCCGTCGCGAAACTTCGATGCGTCATAACTTCTTCGTTATAACTCGGATTTCGATGTTCTTTATATGTACGGAAACCTTGAGACATATTCTACAACTTGGTTAAGATTATTTATTGTAAATAATCATTTGTCGAAAAGACGTTTTCGACACTTATTGTCTCTAAATTTACTAGCCCGGATTTTCGGGCATTACAGAATTACACTGTGTCTAATGCAACTTTTCTTTAGTAGTCAAGATCTTGTTTAGTTAATGTAGTAAAAAGTTAGATTTAATTCAAATAGCTTATTTTAATTAAAGGGTTTTCTGTAATAAATGTCATTAGAGCTTGTTAATGAACCTTAGTACCAGTTTGAACAAGTTCATAGTCGAATATTGTGTTGAAAATTATTTATATGATTAGGGGAGTCACCGAGAAACTGGAATTGCTTTTTCTTAATTAAATTTCCATCACTTTAATTTTAGTCATTTTCTTGTCATTTTAAATTTCTATTAGTTTAATTTTTAGAAATAAAACCCCCTTTTTATGTTTATTGCATTCATCAAGAATTACTTCATACCTTACACAAAGAGGTGTAAACATTAGGACGTGTCCCTGAGGATCCGACCCTGCTTACCTGTACTACCTTTTAGTGCAATAAAGCAGTTTATTTTATAGTTTTAGTGCAATAAAGCAGGTTATATTTTTATGATTAGGTGTCTCGTGACCAATCAGGTCAAGACAAGGAGCCTAATGAAGCCTAGAACTGACATCACCTGATAGTTAGTTAGGATGTGTATACTTCTCCCAGTAAGAGGATGCCACGTGTCATGCCTACATGGGAGAGTCACCTTATTCCATTAGTAACAGGTATAAAAGGATCTATTCCTGTCCAAGGCAAGGATCCATCTTCTTCCTCCATAGAATTTACCGTAATCTCTCTCTGAATAAAGACTAACTTGATCATCAGAGCGACATCTCGGGAGAACACCCGATCATCCTTTAACAATTCTTATGTGTTATGTCCTCAAGTAAACCTCCAGGACACACCCAACTTCAAAAGACCAGTTCCCTGTAGATAATGTCACAACTATATATATATATATATATATATATATATATATATATATATATATATATATATATATATATATATATATATATATATCAAGGTTGGAAAAATCGCTCGACGTTAGCTAGTCGGTGGACTGGGGTCAAGGGATTAATCGGCTAGGCGGAGATTAATCGAGGGATTAATCGGGTACCATTAATTGCTAATTTGTTGAATTTTAGAAAAAAGAATATGACTAATATCATATCAAAGTTCATAAATACCATTAATTTGATAACAAAATAGGTTAATATGATTAATACAACACTAATCATGCCTCAAATAGTTTCCATTGAGATAAAATTTCTTCAAAATGTTAAAATTTCATCGTTTTATAATGTTTCACTCATTATGTATGCAAAGATTAATCGCTAGGCGCCCTGTAATCGGTCGAGTAGCGCCTAGGGATTAATTGGAGATTAATCGGGAGCTAGTTTTTATATTGTTTTTTCAAGAGTTGAACTAGCTTTCATCTAGTGTTGGAGCATGTTGGAGAACTTTCTCTAGAGGGATTCTACTTTGGATTCTTTCCATCATTATCATCGTTTAACCTCCCATGAGGATTAAAGGACATCAAAGGTTGTTAATTTTATTCTTCTATGGTTGTTGATTTAAATCTTGCATCTTCATGTAATGTGATCCATTGTCGGATTTTTTGATGTTCATGTTTTATATTAGATATCTTTGTTTCCAAACTAAAAGTTATATGTTTTAAAACATAATATTGAACACCATATTTCCATCAAAGTTTGGTTCTCGTCTACACTTTAGCATGATTCTTTATCTACAAACCGATGGCCAGAGTGAGCAAACTATCTAGACTATAGAGGATACGCTTCGAGTCATGAGTTGATTCAATAGGTACACGAGAGATTGTAACCCATGCAGAGTCGATAGAAGAGCTATGCATATAGGTTTTGATCTAATTTGGAGTTTCAAATTGGAATATGGTACTCCTAACGGTGTCACCATGGAAATGTGTCATCCGGTTTAGGAAGTGGGATATGTTGGGTCCCTAATATATATCAGTCATTTCAAGGTTATTGCCCGGGTCGGCTGGGTTGCATATCGCTTGGAGGTTCCCGAAGAGGTCAATCAGATCCACAACACCTTTCACATCTCTAAACTGGGGAAGCTATTGGTTGACAATTATATAGTCTTTCCTTTGGATAAAATTCAAGTGGATAAGTGCCTGAATTACATTGAGAGACCGATTGCGATTCTATAAAAAAAGACGAAGACCTTATGGAACAAGGTTGTGAGTCTAGTGAATGTGAAAAGCCAAGATCGGAAAGGCTCAGAGTGGACATAGGATCCCAAGGAGGAGATGAAAGAGCACTATCCACACTTCTTTGTAGCAACGGACTTCGAGGACGAAGTCAGATTCAAGTTGGGGAGAATTGTAACATCATGTATTTGGAGGTAAAGTTTGTTTTAATTTAAATTCAAGAGTTTTAGGGTGCCACAGTTCAGGGAAGATAGGCCCGACGTGGAGATATACTTTTTGTCGCGAGTCACTTTTTACTCGCCACGAAGTGGAAAGGAAGCTCACGATGTGGTCATTGCTGATGTCTTGAACAATAAATTTTCAGTTTTGCACTATATTTAAAGGTATTAGGATGCTAGGGCTTGATCACCCTCAGCTTCCACCACCCACTTTTATCCAGAGGATAACACTTGCTCTTTTCTGCCATTGTTGAAGCTTTCTTGAGTGCTTCTAAGAGACTTCAAAGGAAGAAACAAGAAGCATTAAGCCAAGGATCTACAAGAAAGCTCCATCTACCATCATAGTTCGATTTTAGATGATAGGATGTTAGATCTTGAAATATGTGCTATTTTCATCTTAATATTTATAGTTGGGGTGGTAGGAGTTCATAAAGGTTGAAACTTTATGAATCTCCGTATCTTGTGGAGTAGTTCATGGTCTAGATCTAAACCTTGGATGACTCTTTGATCCAGGCATAAGATTGTAGTCATAAAACCCCCCTTTTGACCAAAGTTGAATCTAAGACATGCATTAGATATGCTTGCTAAAAAGTACCAATATTTAGGTTATTTTTAGTATCATAAGCTCTTTTGGAGCAAATAAGCTTGAGACTTAAGGGATGAAGTGCTTCTCGATTATTTCCTTTCCATTTTTAGCCTTTTTGGATCTAAGACTTGAGATTTACACCTCTTGGTGAGTATCGAGGGATAAAGATGGAAGTTTTATCCATCTTCACATTAGAAATGAACAGATCTGGACTTTGGAACCTTTTCAATTAGAGGATTCGAGTTAACCTATTAAGACATTCTGAACCCTGTGCCCACGGTGTGGCGTAGGTTGCCTCGGCATAGAGACTAAGGAAAACACATATGTTTTGTCATTTAAAGGCCACGACATAGCCAAGACGTTGAGGGTCAACATTGACCATTGAATTTGAATTTTGACTTGCGTTGAGTTTTGATCAGATCCCTAGGTTTGGAAGGGAAGCTATGGTTTTACTTTCTATGGATGATTAGGTAGCTTGTATTATATGTATTCGCAATAGTAAGAATAGTAATATTTCATCATCGTTTGTTAGCTGACTCTCTTCGCTATACTTGGGGGTTGAAGGCACCAATTCCTTCCCAATGTAGTATGTTTGTAGGATGATAGTTGTCTTTGTGACACTTACTGATATGCTTGTATGTGCTTGTTGACTTTTTGGCTCTTGCTTATACGATTGTGAGCTAAGTTGTAGGGGTGAAATAGACCTATTGTCGGTTGAAAGTGACCGTAAGGGTGAAATAGACCCATTATCGTTTAAAAGATACCAAATGGGATGAAAAAAACCAAGTACCAGTTGAAAGATACTGAAGGAGGTGAAATACACTTAGTACCGGTTGGCAGATACAGAAGGGGGTGAAGTAAACACAATTTAGTTTTGAAGTGCTATGTATGCATCGTATGGATATTTTGGGGAAACTTACTAATATTTTTGCTTACAATTTTATGTTTATGGTTTTAGGTAATTCCAGTTCGAAAGGGAAGGGCCCGACATGATCGCACCACATGCACAGACATTTCACATTTTATGACGTTATTTGTACTCTAATAACTATTTTATACATTATCACATTTTGATCGGTTTTTGAAATGATTGAATGATGTTTTTTGTTTCTAGAATGAAAGTTGAACTTAGTAATTTTTGGTACATTACATTTTGTATGCCTAACTTGCCAATTAATGACTCACATTTTTGTATACCCAAAGACTTAGTGAAGAAGTCTACTACTGCCATCTTCCTGTGAATGGGAAAAGGAACTTCTAGTGAGACAACTTGTTCATGCACAAAGTAACAATCCATCTTAGCATGTTTAGTTCTTTCATGAAAGAATGGATTGGTGGCAATGTTGCAAGAAACTTGATTATCATAGTATATAGGCGTCAGATCAATTTCTTTGACATCAAGTCTGTTTAGAAGCCACCGCATCCAGATTATTTCGCTAACTATAGTAGCTATTTCATGGTATTCTGCTTTAGCAGAAGATCAAAAAATAACCACATTCTTCTTTGATTTCTATAACGTTGGAGCTCCTCCCAAAAGTAGAACATATATTGCTTGAGACCTTTGAGTATATGGACATCCAAACCAATCCACATCGCAAAATGTAATGAGATTTGTTCCTCATTTGTTGGGATATAGGACGCCTTGTCCAAGAGTAGCTTTTTGATATCTTAAGACCCTCATTGCAGCATCTAAGTGATCAGGTTATAGATACAACAACTTACCAACTAATCGATAATACTTACTTGCATGGACACATGATTCTCAATTTTAGTTGTTAAGTCTCAAGTTTTGTTACATCAGGAAGGAACATGTTTTACATCCCAACATTCTGATATCTTCAAGAATGTCAGGAATATATTTTCTCTGACTCAAAACTAAACCATACTTTTTCCTTCCAACATTTATACCCAGAAAATATTTCAAGGTCCCAAATCCTTTATGTTGAATTGCTTGTCAAGGAAACTTTGGCTTCTTTAATTTTATGTAGGTAATTTCCCATTATGATAAGGTCATCAATATATACAAGGATAGAAATGATGACTTTTCTTTCTTTGTATATGAAGAGAGAATGATAGGCATGAGGATAGATATAATAAGTTTTTGGTACCTGTTTCTTGAAGCTTGTTTAAGATAAAGTGACTTCTTTAACATTCATGCTTTGGTCACTCCCCCTTTCTTATAACCCTCCAATATCTTCATGTAAACCTCTTCATTAAGCTAACCATGTAAGAATGTATTGTCAACATCTGACTGGTGGATGATCCAATCTCTTTTAACAACAATAACAATAAGGAGAGCCCTTAAAGTAACCAACTTTGCAACCAGTGCAAAAGCTTGATGATAATCGTCTCCTTCCATTTAAGTGAAACCATTTGCTGCATGTCAGGACATGTACCTGTCAATTTCACCATTTGGCTTGTACATTATCTTGCAAACCTACTTGGAATTAATAGGTTTATTGCGACTTGGTAATTCTTCAATGGACCATCTTTCATTTTCTTCTAAAGCTTTTTTTCCCTTTGCATTCCAGTTCTCGAATTTAGGTCATGCGTAACTTGATTGAAAGACTTTGGCTCATCATTAGAAGTGATTTTGCCATGAAGGCTTTGTGAGATATTGAAAACTTTTCAAAATAAACGAATTTGGCCAAAGGATATACCGTGGAGTGTTCTTGACATGGAGTGGGTTGCAAATGGTCTATATATGTAGGGAGGTTCACTTCGTAATCTTCTAAGTGTTTTGGTCTTGGACTATTTCTTTTTTCTCTTATCTGGTCAAAATCTACTGTAACGACCCCATTTATGGTATGTTATTTAATGTTTATTTTTCTAAGTATTCAAGAGGGATTGGATGAGTCTGTTGCCTGACTCGTCGAGTAGAGGCGGGATTTCCAGCATGTGTAAGTGGGCGACTCGACGAGTCGATATCCTGGACTCGGCAAGTCCGCCAATCTGGAAGAAACCCTAATTTCAAGGGTTTTCACCCTATTTAAACCATGTTATGCGCCACCAAGTTAGTCTCCTTTACCCCCAGAGCATCCTATACCAAACCCTAATCATATCCTTGTGATTTGAGTGTTTGTGTGCTTGTTCTTTGAAGTTTGAAGAAGAGAAGGAAGGAAAGACCAAGGAGAAGGAGAAGAGCAAGGATCTAGAACCTGATCTAGAGTTCATTGAGGTACGATTCGGATCTAATATGTTTCTATGATGATTTTCTAGTAGAAACCCCATTTAAGCCATCTTTATCCACCTCCAAGATTGATAGTAGTATTAGGATCATAATGGGTTGAATAGCCACTGGATTTATCCATAAATGAGCTCTAGAAGCACAGATCTAATGCCTTTATTGAACCTTGATGCATATAAACCCTAGATCTAGCCTTATTCATGCATTTTAAGCCTGTAAACCTTTTTAGGAGTATATGTGCACGTAAAGATGGAACCTTTACGTGCAAACCTGGCCTTAGGAGCCCAGATCTATCAGTTGGATGTGTTGATTTTGAGCAGAATTGTTTGAATAGTAATTGCATGCATGCGACTCGGTGAGTCATTCTTTGGACTCAGCGAGTTGAGTCGCGAGTCCAAGTCAGTCTTCATACCCCTAGATCAGACTCAACGAGTTGTTCATACAACTCGACGAGTCACATCCAGAGTGTTTATACGTTGAAGGAGGACTTGACGAGGTTTTCATACAACTCGGCGAGTCGGATGCAGATTGACTAAGAGATAGCATAGAAGGGGAACTCGTTGAGTCTACGCCAAACTCGACGAGTAGTAGCGATCAGAAGCAAGAAGTGAATGTGAGGACTCGACGAGTTGGTGACCCAACTCGACAAGTCAAGTCAACTGTATGTTGACTTTGACCAATAGGTTTGACTTTGACTAGGGGTAAAATAGTCATTTTACCCTCAGTATTTTATTCAGTGTGTTATGGAAATTGTAGCCGGGGAGATACCGGAGCAGCAGCAGACAGTTTCCAGAGCGGTTCATTTACCAGCCAGTTTACGAGGTGAGTTTCCTTCCAGTAAGAACGGGTCTAAGGCCACAATGCCAGCCCGTTTAGCTAGTAGTAGTTTCCGGACTTTGGTCCGATGCAGTTTCAGTATGTTTGATGCTTTCGTGGCTCAGACATGATTTATGTGTTATGTGTTCCGGGCTACGGCCCAATACAGTATGCAGTTTATGTGTTCATGCTAGTTGATATGTTTATGCCATGTTATGTAATGCTCAGACAGTTTCCGGACTTCGGTCTGATGCAGTTAGTTCTGGACTTCGGTCCGATGAAGGGGACAAGGTCCTAGTTAGTTCTGGAAATCGGTCCGATGCAGTTTCTGGGCTATGGTCCGATGGAGAGGGCAAGGCCCTGGTTAGTCCTGAACTTCAGTCTGATGCAGTTTTCGAACTTCAGTCTGATGCAGTGGGCAAGGCCCAATATGTGTTTATATGTTGTTGTATGGTATGTGGTAGTTTGGGGGAGCTCACTAAGCTTCGTGCTTACAGTTTCAGTTTTGGTTTTAGGTACTTCCACAAGTAAAGGGAAGGGCTCGGCACCACAGCTTCAGTTTTATTCCTGGGAGTTTTGTTCAGATACTTAGATATGATTTGATACAGTTCTTGATATGACATTTTTATTATGGCTTTTGAGATACCCGACGTATGGTTTTATTATCTGACATTCAGTGTTATGACTTTTATTATTATTTAAAAACAAAATTTTTGGGTCGTATTTTTTGGGATGTTTCAAGTTGGTATCAGAGCCTTGGTTTAAGGGATTCGGGCACACTTCTGGGTGTGTCTGAACTCAAACTAAGGAAATGGTAAAATGTTTTTTTGAAAGAAAAGAGTTTTAGAAAAGTAAAAAGAATTTTAGAAAGAAAAGAACTTTGAAAAGAGAAAAGGGTGTGGCGCATGCGATCAGCCGAGCTCAAGTAAGTACTCCCAAATTACCCATACAACAGTATGTATGAGTTAATGTTCAATTTCAGTTTCAGTAGAACAGCATGCTAGTATAGGACTGAGGATATAGGAAGATGCCTTATATGCCTGCTTTATGTGTTTCAGCTTTATAAGAATTGCATGCTAGCATTGAGTAGTCAACAGTAGGATAGCCTATTTAGGTTATGCCTGATATCATGAGCATAGCATTGTATGCTACTACAATTTCCCCTTTTGAGGATAGAATTGCTTGAGTAGTCTCATGTGTCTGAATGATGCTTGCTTTGTGCTTTGTGGGAATCTGAGTGATGAGTGTTAGCCATTAGGTGAATGCGTCACGTCACATGTGACCATGGTTATATAATCTCATAGTGCTAGACTTGGACCTATTGCGCAACTCTTGTCTGAGTCTAACCGTTGTAGGGACAAGTCTTTTACTTGAAGGATTATCTGAGCCTCGCCGCATGTGATGGTATTCAGGTGATGGCTAATTGGCATCACAAGGAGGCTTTCAGCAACTGAGGACTAAATCGGGTATGGTCAGTGAATTCCCTAGGGCAAGCCTAGGATGGGAGCAGTAGAGATTATTAGCAGTAATAGTAACTTGGTGGAGTCAAGGCAGTACTTGAGGAAAGTACGGATATATGTGGAAGGTAGTATGGGCCCGTACTACTGAAAGCAGAGGATCCGTACTCGAATCAAGGAAAGCTGAGATGAGACCAGGAAACTTGTGGTAGTAGTGATTCCTCGAGATATATCAGTGTTCCTGACGTTTATTATGTTGTGTTTCAGAATGGTGGTATTACGCCCTAGAAAGGAAGTCGGCAGTTCAGGTGTCGGAGGGGGATCAGGATCAGGCCCGGAGGTCGGGCAGTTGGATGAGCAGACTAGGGAGTTTCTCTCTTCAGCGATTACTCGCACCATACTTGAGCAAACTCCTGTGATCTTCGGTTCGATCAAGGAGGGTATCTTAGAGATGATGGATGAGAGGTTGAGCACCTTCCGTGCTCAGATGGCGGCCATGATGGGGTCAAGCACACTTACTTTTAGGGAGTTCTGGGCATGCGGGGCTCCGGATTATCACGGGGCATGGGACCCTATAGTGAGCACCAGATGGTTGGCAGACGTGGCCAACGCCTTCCGCACTAGCTAATGTACCGAAGGGGATAAGGTCAGATTGGCATCCTGTCTTCTGAAGGACAGGGCACGGGATTGGTGGGAGGAAATTGGTCATGCCATCGAGGATGACGCAGCTTTGGATGCCATGACCTGGGCAGACTTTACTACCAGGTTCAGAGCCGAGTTCTCACCGGTTATTGAGGTGTAGCAGTTAGCACGTGAGTTTCAAGATCTTACCCAAACTACAGAGACAGTGGCGGAGATTATCGCTAAGTTCAGGGAGAGGGCTCTTCTTGTTCCTCGGTATGCGGCTGATGAGGAAATGAAGAAGGCTTATTATCATGAGATGATGCGGAGTGATATCTGCCAGTTTGTGAGCCGGTCCAGCTGTAAAACCCTAGATGACATGATTGCTAGGGCGAGAGAGAGAGAGAGAGAGAGAGAGAGAGCGGGAAAAAAACCCAAGGGTTCAGATCACAGAGCTGGGAGTCAGCAGAGCCACGTTCGGTGTGGAAAGTGTGGGAGATTGCACGATGGGGCGTGCAAGGCAGGGAGTGCCGGCTGCTACAAGTGCGGTCAAACTGGGCATATGAGCAGAGATTTTGCAGCCACTACTGTCGTCGTTGCGGTATCAGATCTGATTTGCTTCCATTGCAATTAGAGGGGACATAAAAAGTCCTAGTGTCCGAGTTTAGCTACTACAGGAAAGGTGTCAGCACCTGCTCCTGCTACTTTGAGGATTACAGATGGCCGTCAGGGCCGACTTGAGACGTCGGTGGCAAAGAGTAGGGCTTTTCCGCTAATAGCAGAGGAGGCGCGAGCGACTCCTGATGTGGTGATGGGTATGTATTTTTCCCTTAACTCTGCATTTATTATTGATTGTTACTTATGGTTATATGTTTTGTATAGGGTCGTTCTCAGTGAACGACATTTCAGCTACATTATTGTTTGATTCGGGGGCTACCGGGTCATTCGTCTCTCTTGCGCTTAGCAAGAGGTTCAGCAGAGCTCCTAGGGAGCTAGATTGTCCACTTGAGGTTGAGATATTAGCTGATAGGACCGTTAGGGTCGCAAGGGTACATAAAGGATGTTCTCTATAGTTATTCGATGAGCGGTTTCCAGTGGACTTGGTCCCTATCCCTATTCCCATACGAGGGAATAAGGTTATAGAAGGCATGGATTGGCTGAGCCCCAATGGGGCGGTGATAGATTATGAGCTGTAGTTAGTGAGAGTTCGCACTCCCTGTGGGGGAGAGTTGGTGATTCATGCCGAGAGGCCACAACGCGGACCGGTTTTGTGTACAGCTGTGAGAGAGAGGCGTTAATTTCAACAGGGTTGTGTCGGTTATGTTGCTTATGTTCTGGATGCCTGGGAGAAGGGCAAGACGATAGTTGATGATGTTCCGGTGGTACGGTACTACCCGAATGTATTTCCTGAGGATTTCCCAAGAATACCTCCTGAGAGGTAGGTTGAGTTCGGGATTGACCTAATCCCTAGTGCGGCTCTGATAGCTAAGGCACAATATCGGTTGGCTCCCCCGGAGATGCAGGAGTTATCTACGCAGCTACAAAAGCTGCTAGACAAGGATTTTATCAGGCCGAGCAGTTCGCCCTGGGGTGCATCGATTTTTTTTGTAAAGAAAAAGGACAGGCCGCACCGTATGTATATAGATTACCGGGAGCTGAATAAGGTAACGATGAAGAACCGTTACCCACTTCCGAGGATAGATGATTTGTTTGATCAGCTGCAGGGAGCATCGTGGTTTTCCAAGATCGATTTACGCTCTGGGTATCATCAAATGCGAGTTAGAGAAGAGGATGTGCAGAAGACTGCTTTCAGGACCCGATATGGTCATTATGAGTTTGTGGTGATGCCGTTTGGGCTCACCAACGCTCCAATAGCGTTCATGGATCTCATGAACCGCGTGTGCAGGCCAATGCTAGATCGGTCTGTAATAGTATTCATAGATGATATCTTGGTGTATTCCAAGACTCAGGAGCAGCACGAGGAGCATCTAAGAGAGGTGCTAGAGATTTTGAGGAGGGAGATACTTTTCGCAAAGTTCTCCAAGTGCGAGTTCTGGTTGCGTGAGGTGCAATTCCTTGGACATCTCGTCAACCAGAAGGGTATTTTGGTAGATCCGGCCAAGATCAAGGCCATGATGCAGTGGGAGGTCCCGAGATCTCCATCCGAGATTCGGAGCTTCCTAGGTTTGGCAGGATATTACCGGAGATTCATTCAGGATTTCTCCAAGATAGCAGTACCACTCACCCGACTGAGCACGAAGTCGGTGGTGTTTCGTTGGGGACCTAAGCAGCATGTAGTGTTTGAGACTCTCAGGCAGAGATTGTACGAGACACCGATTCTTACCTTGCCAGAAGGAGTAGAGGATTTCGTAGTATATTGTGATGCCTCGATCACAGGTATGGGAGCAGTGTTGATGTAGCGAGGTCGTGTGATAGCCTACGCCTCGAGACAGTTGAAGCCTCATGAGGCTAACTATCCTACGCATGATTTGGAGTTGGGGGCAGTGGTGTTTGCCATCAATATTTGGAGACATTACATCTATGGGGTCCGATGTACCATTTACAATGATCACAAGAGCTTGAGGTACCTCATGGACCAGCCGAATCTGAACATGAGGCAGAGGCGATGGTTAGATGTGTTGAAGGATTATGATTGTGAGATCCTTTATCACCCAGGGAAGGCCAACGTGGTGGCCGATGCTTTGAGCCGCAAGGCAGTAGCAGCCTCGATCAGAGACATTTGTTTGAGGATGACAGTGATTACTCCATTATTGGAGCAAATCAAAGAGGCGCAAGCCGAGGGCCTTAAGGAGGAGAGGCAGAAGTGTGAGAGGATCGTGGGCCGAGTAGCTTCTTTTGACTACGATAGCCGAGGATTGTTGACCCTTCATGGGAGGGTATGGGTACCGTACTGGGGCGGAGTGCGGCAGGTGTTGATGGAGGAGTCCCATAAGTCTCGATTTTCCATCCATCCAGGGGCGACGAAGATGTATAGGGATCTTTGACCTGACTGTTGGTGGCCCTACATGAAGTGGGATGTCGCCTGTTAAGTGGAAAGATGCCTGACCTGCAGGAAGGTTAAGGCGGAGCACAAGAGGCCTCACGACAAGATGCAGCCGTTGGACATACCAGTGTGGAAATGGGAGGATATCACTATGGATTTCATCACTAAACTTCACAGGACCACACGTGGAGTAGATTCGATTTGGGTTGTAGTGGATCGATTGACAAAGAGTGCTCATTTTATACCGATCCAGGAGAGCATATCGGCTGAGAAGCTAGCCAATATATATGTGCGAGAGGTGGTGGCATGACATGGAGTGCCTGTTTCAGTGGTGTCAGACCGAGATGTCCGTTTTACTTCCATATTCTAAAAGCGGTTTCACGACGAGATGGGTACTCGTCTCCATTTTAGCACCGCTTTCCATCCTCAGACGAACGGACAGAGCGAGAGAATGATTCAGACTCTCAAGGAGATGCTGCGGGCATGTGTTCTAGACTTCGGTGGCAGTTGGGATACGTATTTTCCGTTAGCGCAATTTTCGTATAACACCAATTACCATGTGAGTATTGATCGACCTCCTTTCGAGATGCTCTATGGGAGGAAGTGTAGGACCCCGATTTGTTAGGGCGAGGTCGGTCAGAGGGTCATTGGGAGCATCGAAGTGGTGCTCAAGACGACAGAGTTGATCCAGTAGGTTCGTAGCAGACTGCAGATTGCAGAGTCAGCAGAAGAGTTACGCCGATAGGAGGCATTCAGACTTGGAGTTCCAAGTGGGCGATATGGTCCTCCTGAAGGTATCACCCTGGAAGGGTGTAATCAGGTTTCGGAAGCGGGGCAAGTTGGTCCCCAGGTTCATCGGTCCTTTTAGGGTTTTGGCCCGGGTGGGACGTGTTGCTTATCTGTTGGATCTTTCGGCAGAACTCAGTCAGATCCACAACACTTTCCATGTTTCTCAGCTAAGGAAGTGCTTGGTGGATGATAAAACAGTAGTACCCTTGGAGGACATTCAGGTTGATAGCGGCCTGAATTATATTGAGAAACCCATAGCGATCATGGATCGGAAGGCGAAAGCCTTGGGGAACAAGGTTGTTCGGTTAGTAAAGGTGTAGTGGAAACACCGGAAGGGATCTGAGTGGACGTGGGAGGCAGAGGAGGAAATGAGGGAGCACTATCCAGAGTTGTTCGTAGATGCAGCAACAGCAGACTTCGAGGACGAAGTCTGAGACAAGTGGGGGAGAGTTGTAACGACCCCATTTCTGGTATGTTACTTAATGTTTATTGTTCTAAGTATTCAAGAGGGACTCGACGAGTCTGTTTCCCGAATCGTCGAGTAGAGGCGGGATTTCCAGCACGTGTAAGTGGGCGACTCGACGAGTCCATATCCTGGACTCGGCGAGTCCGCCATTCTGGAAGAAACCCTAATTTCAAGGGTTTGCACCCTATTTAAACCATGTTATGTGCCCCAAGCTAGTCTCATTTACCCTCAGAGCATCCTATACCAAACCCTAATCCTCTCCTTGTGATTTGAGTGTTTGTGTGCTTGTTCTTTGAAGTTTGAAGAAGAGAAGGAAGGAAAGACCAGGGAGAAGGAGAAGAGAAAGGATCTAGAACCTGATCCAGAGTTCATTGAGGTACAATTCGGATCTAATTTGTTTCTATGATTATTTTCTATTAGAAACCCCATTTTAGCCATCTTTATCCACCTCCAAGACTGATAGTAGTATTGGGATCATAATGGGTTGAATAGCCACTGGATTTATCCATAAATGAGCTCTAGAAGCTCAGATCTAATGCCTTTATTGAACCTTGTTGCATATAAACCCTAGATCTAGCCTTATTTATGCATCTTAAGCCTATAAACCTTTTTAGGAGTATATGTGCACGTAAAGATGGAACCTTTACGTGCAAACCAGGCCTTAGGAGCCCAGATCTATCAGTTGGATGCGTTGGTTTTGAGTAGAATCGTCTGAATAGTAATTGCGTGCATGCGACTCGAAGAGTCATTCTTTGGACTCGGCGAGTCGAATCGCGAGTCCAAGTCAGTCTTCATACCTCTAGATCAGACTCGACGAGTTGTTCATAGAACTCGGCAAGTCACAGCCAGAGTGTTCATACGTTGAAGGAGGACTCGACGAGTTGTTCATACAACTCGGCGATTCGGATGCAGATTGACTAAGAGATAGCATAGAAGGGGAACTCGTCGAGTCTACGCCAAACTTGACAAGTAGTAGCGATCAGAAGCAAGAAGTGAGGGTGAGGACTCGACGAGTTGGTGACTTAACTCGACGAGTCAGGTCAACTGTATGTTGACTTTGACCAATATGGTTGACTTTGACCAGGGGTAAAGTAGTCATTTTACCCTCAGTATAGTTATCAGTATTTGATTCAGTGTGTTATGGAAATTGTAGCCGGGAGATATGTGAGAAACAACAGACAGTTTCCAGAGCGGTTCATTCACCAGCCAGTTTACGAGGTGAGTTTCCTTCCAGTAAGAATGGGTCTAAGGCCACCATGCCGGCCCGTTTAGCTAGTAGTAGTTTCCAGACTTCGGTCCGATGCAGTTTTAGTATGTTTGATGCCTTCGTGGCTTAGACATGATTTATGTGTTATGTGTTCCGGGCTACGGCCCAATGCAGTATGTAGTTGATGTATTCATGCTAGTTGATATGTTTATGCCATGCTATGTTATGCTCAGACAGTTTTCGGACTTCGGTCTGATGCAGTTAGTTCCGGACTTCGGTCCGATGCAGGGGACAAGGTTCCAGTCAATTTCAAACTTCGATCCAATGCAGTTTCCGAGCTTCGGTCCGATGTAGAGGGCAAGGCCCTGGTTAGTTCCGGACTTCGGTCCGATATAGTTTCCGGACTTCGGTCTGATGTAGAGGGCAAGGCCCAATATGTGTTTATATGTTGTTGTATGGTATGTGGTAGTTTGGGGGAGCTCACCAAGCTTCATGCTTACAGTTTTAGTTTTGGTTTCAAGTACTTCTGCAAGTAAGGGGAAGGGCTCGGGTTGATGGCATCGCACACACCACAACTTTAGTTTTATTCCTGGGAGTTTTGTTCAGATACTTAGATATGATTTGATACAGTTCTTGATATGACATTTTTATTATGGCTTTTGAGATACCCGACGTATGGTTTTATTATATGACATTCAGTGTTATGACTTTTATCATTATTTAAAAACAAAATTTTTGGGTCATATTTTTGAGATGTTTCATTTACATCTCCTTCATTATATATGAGGATTCGTGTTCGTTTCAACATGCTCAATTTCACTTTTGATAATAATTTCGTCCTAACACTGTCTTTCTTCTTCAGTTGTGAAGTCAATTGATGGCTCATCATCATTTGATCCTTTTTCATTGACTCTTCATCATTATTTTCACTTGGTTCAATACATATATATCCAGCATCATATGGAACCTCTGTCTTACTCTTACTTGCTTCTTTATTTGCACTCATAGTTGTATGAAAAAGGGAAAGCATTTTCAGCAAACTTGACATCCCTTGAAACAATGATTTTGTTCGGATTTGGTCATAAACTTTGTAACCTTTTGTTCCATGTGGATAACCCACAAACACTCTTGGTCTTCCTCTAATTTTGAATTTGCCACCTTTTGTTTTTGTGCTTCAATAGTAAACCGAACAACCAAAAACCCTTATGTAATCATAATTTGGTTTATAACCATATAATAACTCGTATGGTGTTTTATCTACTATCAATTTCGAAGATATCCTATTTATGACATAAGAGGCCGTCGATGTGCACTTACCCCAAAACCTTGATGAAACATTTGCCTAAACCATTAAATCCTGAGCAACTTCGTGTAAGTATACATTCTTCCATTCTACAATCCCATTTTGTTGTGGGGTATATGGACAAATAGTTTCTAGGAGAATTCGATTATCGGCATAAATGAGGGGTTATGATCAAAACATCATTCCTATGGTGAACATGCAAACCCTAATAGCTTTTGGATCTAGTTTGTCTAATGAACATGCAATTGAATATCCAAAGCTATAAACCCTAGATCTAGCATATAATTAATCATATTAACATAAGATTGGGGTTTAGATCTTACCTTGATTGTTATGTAGCAATAACAATCTCAAATCCTCCTTTGTAATGGATTTAGAAAGCTTAGAGTCACAAGTGTCACTCCTCTAATGGCTCACAAACACCAAGAGCAAGAGGATGAAGAATGATAAGAGAGGAGGCACCCAAAAATGTGTAGAAACCCTAAGGAATTAGTTGGCCACGTTTTTGGTGCCCTAGGGGGTCCTTAAATAGTGAGGCTGTTAGAGTTATCTAACAAGGAAACCCTAATTTGATTGCTTAGGCCCTAAGCAACCCATAGACTCCCTCCTTAGAGGCCTTGGACGATTTCTAATGGGTTTCTCCATAGAATTCGTCCACTCCATCCTCTATGGAGTCCATTAGCCTAATATCCAACTATCACACAATTAACGGTTCTAAACTCTAGTCCCCTTTATTTAATTAATCTCTTTTAGCCACAAAATTAATTCTTATTAATTATTGACTAATATTAATTAAACAATATGATTTCTCCTTTAATATATATTATTTTCATAAAATATTATTAAATCATAATTACTCCTCTCTCTCTATTATTCATCCTATCAAGTTGCTTTGGTGAAGGCATCCCAAAAGGACCATGCACCATCGGGTCAAGTACATACCAAAATAGTTATGGATTTAGACACTAATCCAACAGTCTCCCACTTGGATAAGTCTAATAACTATTCTGCGTATGACTTCAGATCCTGATCCGCAATCATAGCTTTCAAAAGCTACTGTCAACTCTGATCTAATCAGAAGCGTATCCTTTAGATAAGGGATCATATATTCCTCCATTCTAGACATCGTATAGACTAAGACATGGATTGAAATCATTCTATCTATATTGTTTTCCCGATTTCCGATTTATGATGACTGGCAACAGACTACAATTGAACACATCAAATTAGTCCTGGCTTGGCCAAGCGCTTAGGGTGTCATCACTAAATCATCGAGTGGCCCACATATATCGCTTTCATCCCACTTTGGATAAAAGGAATGGATAAACTTTGATTCAATGCTTGCTTGCACCCACTCACCGAATCACACAAAACAATATGTTTAATGACACCAAGTTACTGGTGCGTTTACATATTGTCAATGTGTAACCGACTCGCAAGATACCACTCACACATCTCGGTTTCAAGAGTATAAGATATTATCGTCTCACGAATCACTCGTGATAAAATCAATGAAGTAATCCAAGTGAGCGTGGGTTTAATCCAATGCTCAAAGTCATATTCATAAGCACTCATGAATGTTGCAGAAAACATTTGCTTATGTCTAATACACTTTAGACAATCCACACACCAATTCACGACAGCCTTCATTCATACCTACTTCCAGTATATGAACGACTGTGGTCCGTTCGAATAATTTGTTTGTTCTAGACCAATTTAATTATTTAGTAAGTCAAAACATGCAAAATGAAACACAAGAATAATACTAATCGCATATGGACCCCAAACTCTGGGTATAAATAAAACATTTTATTTACTCACCATATTGATTACTCATTATTTGTTGTTTCGGGTAATCAACTTCCTACTTGAATTATTACTACGCTTGTCCCATGCTCTCAGCATGCACACAATGTTTACCTACGGTCCTTACTTTGTGAAATAGATCAAATGAACACATTTCCAATCATACTCATTTCACAACTCCCTATCCTTATCATAAGTACAAGAATATCAAATTCTTTTTACTTATGCTAGATTCTAACATTTTATGCAATGATTATTTCGTAAAGTCATAGCTCAAAATCATCAAGAATTGGTCAATCTCTATCAGAAACAATACTATAGGTATGATGTCTCTCACTCAAAGTACATTCATTTTAACATCCTTCTTGCATAAAAGTTTCTAATCTAGATATAGATTCTCAATATCCAACTCCCAATATGGAAACATTTCCATATTTGTCAATTCATTCTTAATAGAATCTTATCTATTCATAATAATGTCATCCAATACCATACTTCCAACTACTCACAAGCAACCAATCCTCAGCGAGCTTTGGATCATCCTTTGATAGCTGTTTAATTATTTTAGTCAAAACTGCTTCTAGTCCTTTTTCCCTCTAAATATGCTAGACATTTGGAAAATTTTAGAATGGTCAAATATAAGAGCACTGGCAATCAATCCTATACCCGAAGCGTATAGGACACGATGCATAATGTCTTACATAAAGATATGATACTTTATCAATCTTCTGCCATAATATTTTATGTGTCTCGTTCTTACAATTCGAACTATGAAAAGGGATACCGTAATCATAATCGAAATTTAAGAACACACTATGTATCCTTTGACTAAATTTATTAAAATTTCTCAATCTAAGCTTTAGATTTTGAAACGAAGTACAATATTCTCTCCCTTGATTATAGCAAAACAACTTTTCAACCCTTACGACTTTGCAAAGTATATCTCTTGTTTTCTATAATTAATATTGCTAACTTGCAATACTTTCCTTAATAATCATACAAGCACAACATTTATGCTCACACTTTTATTATCATATAAGCATAACACTTATGCTCCCACTAGCTTTGACATGTTTTAGAAAACAACTGAACTTCTAGAAAACAATACTTATTGAATTTCTGAAGTTCATATTTCTAATACCTAATGCTTTGATAATCCTTTATCTAAGTTTCTTAAACTTATACACCTTTGCCTTAGATAGCTCATATGTGTGTCTAAACAATTCAGACTAATTGCCAAATCTCACAATTCAAAATATGGAAAGGGATACCGTTACTATAATCGAATTCGAGAATACAATTTTCACAATCACTATTTTCTTTAAATCTCTCTTAGTGAAAGCATTTCCTCATAGTCATTTTCATGAAGGAGGGAATCTTATGACATTTAGATTTTATGGTGTATGTGTTCCTATCCATGTGAATTTGTCAAAACCAAACTTTGCGACAAATCCAAACTCATATGAACTGAACTTTCTTAATCTTGATTTCTTGCCTTATGGTAACACGAGTGCCCACCATATCTTCCAAGTAGTTAAGCAGCTCACCCTTTCATATCAATGTACTTTTCATTGATCAAGGTGCTTGCCTTTTATGCGTTCAAATGAGAACTCATAGAAATCATGTCCATAATTAACTCAATTGGAATGGCACAGAAACAAAATAATGTCAACACGATATGTCATAAACCTCAAGTCGTGTGCTAGTGATGATTGGTAAGGTTTATTCTTGATTTGTTCTTGAAACCTTTCAAGACCATTAAAACTCCCACTGACTCCTTAACATATAAGATTGTATTGTCAATAAACATTTCTTGACAAAAAAATATTCAACAGTTAGTATAGCTTTTATCAAGACAAAACACTTTACAAAATTGGTCCTAGTTGGTCTTTGTCTTATCCAAGACATCACAACTTTCCAATTTCAAATGTACAAGAAAACCTTTTTCCAAATTCCACATTTGATGAATGTTATAAACCTTCTTGAGACTTGTTACTCAATTTCACAATCTTGGAGTATAACTCTAAGACTTGATATTGGAACGAAGTATGATTGACTTCTTGATTTAACCATTTCTTCAATTCTCGATTCCTCTTCTTAGACATACAATTGCACTAAGACTCACTTAGAGGATCAATTGAGATGTGGTTCTTAATCAGTAAGACCTATCATAAAACATAATAAAAGGTACTCTCTCTTCTTCTTAGAATAGTGAAACTTTTATCTTTCTGCCTACTTGATTCTTTTTTATTTGTTCTGCTATTTATTGAAACTCTTTCAATTAACTGAGAATTACACTTAATCTCATAAGTATAATCATATTTACTTAACCTTAGTAAATCATGACAAATATCTTTGTTACTCTTGTGGTGGACTTGATCAACACACAACCTTGTGTACTCGATCTCCTAGTCCTTCACTTGACACTTTGTCAACGAATTAGTCTAATTTCCAAATATGAAATTTCTCATTCATCATACAACCAAGTTGTATGATTCCAAGTTTCTGTCCAATTGAAACTTGTGCGATGAGAAACTTTCCCTATTTAGTAAATTCTTGACCTTTCCACAAATAACATAATTAAGAATCAAATCCATTATTGCTAATAGAAACAAACATCAATTTTTCATACACGCCATTGCAAGGATAAATAAATAAATAAAATCAAAATTTATTTTATTGTGGAAAATTTTGTCCTTACAATGTAATTCAATTGAAAAAATATGTTTTTACATATTCCTAAGAAATCTATTCTAACTTCAAGTAGTAGCTTAAGAATCTAATGTTCAAGCAATGCGATCAAAATCCATTTCTTCATGATCAGATTCAACTCACTTCTTCCCTTAAGCTTCCTTTCTTTTCTTCGATCCTACAAAACATCAAATGTAATCTTATCACATCATGTATTAAGAATCTAGAATAGGAACTTAAAAGAGTTAGTTAATGGATTTTACCTAAAGTAGAGCCATATGTTTTGACTCTCCTATCTCTTAGATCTCTTAGGTAAATAGGGCAGCTTCGTCTCCAATGCCCCTTCTCTTGGCAATAGAAGCAAATGGACTCTTTTGAAATGGCACAAGGAACTATCTCAGAATCTACCTTTTTTGGATCTCCAATGTCATCATTTTCAATGTCCATTGAAGGTTGAGAGTTTGATTCACCAGACAAATTTGCTCGACCAGCTCGCCAAATCATTGCTGATCCAGTAACTATAAGCAAACAGGTCAAATCAAAGAGGGTCACATTATGATCCATCATATAGTACTCTCTAACGAACTCACTATATGATTCATGAAGCGACTGAAGAACCCAGTCAAAAGCCAACTTACCTGAAATCTCGACACCCAGCATCCTTAACCTATCAATATGTGACTTTATCTCTAAGACGTGTACACACATAGGTTTTCCATGTTCACTTGCCAAAAGGGATTGAGTGAGCTTGAACTTTCAAGCCTTCGAACTTGTGGGTTAGGGAGAATAATTGGAGGAGGTGGAGGAAGTGAAGCATGATCTCTTGTTCCTTGATCATATCGTGGAACATCATCTTCATTTGGAAAGCTTGTTCCATGGGATTTAGGAAGACCATAGTTGTCATACTTTGACATCTACAAAACGGGAGAAAATTCAAGTTAAGTTGATTAGAATCCTAATATGACACCCAAATGAAACATCGAGGCTAGGATCTAACACAATACTCTACAACCTAGAAGAGGGATGTTGTAATCTAGTTGCAGAATATTTGAAGGTAGGTAAATGACGATTTACCAATTTCCACCATCCTTTGAAAAGGAAATTTAAGTTTTAAATCTATTGAAAATTCCTATATCCTTTGAGATTCATTTAACTTTTCAATGACATGTTTAAATCTTGATATACCCCTTGATTTGTAACTGGGATGCCGAGGATCACAAAACAGGGTGTGAATAACCATGCAAACTTACATGGTGCCCCCCAATGTTACAGTCAACTATTCGATGTGCCGGTTAACCACACATGCTCCACCAAACTATGGCAAACAATGAGTCACCCTTTGCTACCTTTGCTTAGAACCATTTAGTGTGCCGGTTAACCACACACGCTCCATTAATGTCTTCGCAAGGGCACAAAGTGTAATTTCATGGAATTGTATCAATTCACTTTTGCCTAAAGTAACTAAGATTAGGAATTTTGTAAAAGAATTTAGTTACTTTTGTACTTCATTATACTTATAATGGAGGGTTTCTGTCCTATCCTACCCGTTCGGCTAACGACCCTCCACTAGTCAAGAGTGCGGTGGGTAAGAGTGGATACCCATTTAATCTCCATTTTATAGGCAATTTCCTTAAACACCCCTTATAGACCAGCTTCGTGAATGAGGCCTACTAACGGTAAGACTGACTATTTACTCATACATATATAATACTAGACTTTAATGTTATATGTAGTATTGGGTGTATTTTACGCTTTTAAAATACTAGGTGGTCTAATTTAATAAATTTTAATTTTAATGTGATTAAATGTAAACCAAAACTTTATGGATTTATTAAATCTCTTTTAATTATACACTTCAATTAATAAATAAAACCATAAGGGTGTGATTTGAACTTTTCAAAGCAATACTAAGGGTTTTAGAATTTAACATTTCTAAATTAAACTTTTAATCAACTTTTAAATTCCAAAACTTGAGGGCAAGTTTTGAAACATTTCAAAACATTAGGGTTTAACTTATTTAAACTTCAAAAACAAAACTTTTAAGTTCAACTTTAAACTATAAAACCTAGGGATTAATTTGAAACTTTTTCAAACTTTATTAAGAATATTCTAGATCACAAAATTCAAATAAGGCAATTAACAATTAATTGGTGGTTATCTAATTTGACCTAGTCAAAATTCTTGCAAGATAATTCACCAAATAATTCAAATAATTAAATCTAATCATATAAGGAAGTTATCTTTAATTTTGGCAAAGGTAATCACCCAATATCATAAAAAACTGATTTATATCAATAAAAAATGTTTTGGTAACTATCCCACAGCCAAAATAGCACAAAATCCTGATTTTCCCTCTTTCTGACCAGCTGACTCATCGAGTCAGGCATGGACTCGGCGAGTTCACCATGAACTCGGCGAGTTCATCTATGGAGTCGGCGAGTTCAGCCCCCAGAATCCCTAAATTTTGAATTTTAAGCAAGGATAATCCATAATAGCATCAAATACATCAAACAAACAGTCATGGGTCTGATACCACTGATGGGTTATGAGCCAAACATCATTCCTATGGTGAACATGCAAACCCTAATAGCTTTTGGATCTAGTTTGTCTAATGAACATGCAATTGAATATCCAAAGCTATAAACCCTAGATCTAGCATATAATTAATCATATTAACATAATATTGGGGTTTAGATCTTACCTTGATTGTTATGTAGCAATAACAATCTCAAATCCTCCTTTGTAATGGCTTTAGAAAGCTTAGAGTCACAAGTGTCACTCCTCTAATGGCTCACAAACACCAAGAGCAAGAGGATGAAGAATGATAAGAGAGGAGGCACCCAAAAACGTGTAGAAACCCTAAGGAATTAGTTGGCCACGTTTTTGGTGCCCTAGGGGGTCCTTAAATAGTGAGGTTGTTAGGGTTATCTAACAAGGAAACCCTAATTTGATTGCTTAGGCCCTAAGCAACCCATGGACTCCCTCCTTAAAGGCCTTGGACGATTTCTAATGGGTTTCTCCATAGAATTCGTCCACTCCATCCTCTATGGAGTCCATTAGCCTAATATCCAACTATCACACAATTGACAGTTCTAGTCCCCTTTATTTAATTAATCTCTTTTAGCCACAAAATTAATTCTTATTAATTATTGACTAATATTAATTAAACAATATGATTTCTCCTTTAATATATATTATTCTCATAATATATTAATAAATCATAATTACTCTTCTCTCTCCATAATTAATCCTATCAAGTTGCTTTGGTGAAGGCAACCCAAAAGGACCATGCACCATCGGGTCAAGTACATACCAAAATAGTTATGGACTTAGACACTAATCCAATAATAATAACTCACCGTCTTATTCAATGTCAATTCACCACTATTGTTACACCTTATTCATTTAACATTCTTATGAAATTAAGTTTTGACCATCTTATAAAAATCAATCAAGCATGCACTGCCTCATGTTTGTGTTTAAGAATAAGAACCCAAACAACTCTCCTAAAATCATCGACAATTGTTCAAAAGTAGTTTACCTTTGAAAACAAAGGGGTTCGATATGTACCCTATATTTCACAATGCAATAAATCAAAACAAGCGTTTGTCTTTGTAATACTAAAAGGAAAAGGTTGTCTAGTAAGATTAGATTTAGAACAAGATTTAGAAAGAAATGTTTCTAAGAAAACTTATCTTGTTAAACTTTTTTTTTTCACCAGCATACCCTATCCTCTTGCGTCATATATCACTTTTCGACATCAAAGCCTTTCTCTTCATTCCCAGCATTTCCATTTGATATAGACCATTCTTTGATGACAAAAATTCAAAAATGGTTCATGTGGTTTCCGAAATGTTGAAATTTAGTTCCTAATCTTTAAAAACCTCACAGATGGTCCCTGTGGTTTCAAAACTTTTAACAAATAGTCCTTTTCGTTAACTCCATTAGCTTTTGGCCGTTAAGTGAAGGGGAATTTATGTCATTTCACAGTCACAGGGACTATTTATGAAAGTTTGCCTTATTTCTTAAAAAAAGGAAAACAATATAATTATTTAATATTAAAGGCTCTCTCTCTCTCTCTCTCTCTCTCTCTCTTTATATCAATAAATACATCGTCACCATTAGGTGCTCAGCCACAATCACCCCTACCTCCTTATCATCCTCCTTTTGCTCCTCTCTCCAAACTCCACCTCCACTATCGCTTTCTTCTCTTTATTTCTACTACTACCACTTCTCTCTCACTCCCCTCCCTCTCCATAACCTCGCCACGACAAAAACAACTTGGCACCACTATTACTCACTACATATTCATTGACTTCGTATCTGGACTAACCCTAGGATCAGAT
Source organism: Lactuca saligna (assembly GCF_052625555.1). Taxonomy (NCBI): domain Eukaryota; kingdom Viridiplantae; phylum Streptophyta; class Magnoliopsida; order Asterales; family Asteraceae; genus Lactuca; species Lactuca saligna. The sequence goes on from NC_136422.1 coordinate 154,992,054, forward strand.
ATTGCCCTCTTTCGTGATACCGAACCCGTTGGCCACATCATCCTTAGCCTCTACAACAACCTCTTCCCTGTTATTATTTCTAATTTCAAATCAATGTGGACTGTTGTCTCTAGTTACTACAAAGGAACACTAATTCAGAAGATCTTTCTTGGTCAGGTTTTTATGGTGGGACATCAAGGACGGAGGGATAAAGAAGAAGTAAAGCCCCTGGTACGTTTGGTTAGAAATAAAGAGAGTATCGACCCTATGGATTGAACCTGTAGTTGGTTAGATGTTTTGTTGATTGTAGTTCTGTTTTGGGAGATTTGAAGTTGATAAAAAATGGGGTTGATTTCAGCAATACTGATGGGGACTGTATATGGGATTGTGATTCTGGTTGGTTGGCGGCAGATGATGAGATACTGAAGGAGTAATCAAATTGCTTGTTTAGGTTATTTGATATCTTTGTCTGGTTTTGATTAACCAATTTGATTGTTAGGGTCTTACTTTCACTATTGATTTCGGTGATTTTGCTGATGTTAGGGTTTACTGTAATCTGTAATTATAACATAATTTACCATCATCAAGAGTTGTATGACTGCAATTACATGTTTTAGTGATCATAGACTATGAACAAGAAATGGGTTATTAGGGGTTTCTTTTCATTTTTGAATTTCCATGATTCTTGAACTAAACCGGATTAAGTGAAGTAGGGGGGATGAGATTAAAGTAATGTTGCTGGTTTGGGTTTTGGTAGAGGACATTAAAGTGAAGAAGGAGGGAGTAAACTTGTTCATTTGACCCCTGAATTATTCAAAAGGGTTAGGAAGAAGACGAGAGGGGGGGGGGGAGAGAGAGAGAAAGAGAGAGAGAGAGACCTTTTAATATTAAATAATTATATTTTTTTTGTTTTTTAAAAAAATAAGGCAAATCTTCATAAATGGTCCCTGTAGCAGTGAATTCACATAAATACCCTTCACTTAACGGCCAAAAGCTAACGGAGTTAACGAAAGGGACAATTTGGTAAAAGTTTTGAAACCACAAGGACCATTTGTGAGGTTTTTAAAGATTAGGGACTAAACTTCAGATTTTCACAAACCACATGGACCATTTTTGATGTTTTGTCATCTTTCATCTATCCGCTCCAATAAACTTTTCGATGTTAGGTCCTGCATAACAAAGAAATCCGGACAGGAAGTTACAACACACTTTAAATCACTTGAAAGGTTACTAACAGATAAAAGATTGCAATTAAAATCAGGAATGTGCAAAACATATTTCACTTTTATCCTGTTAGATAGAGTGTGATTTCCTCCTCCCTTGACATAAATGGATTATGCAGTATTTATGATTACAAGATTTTCATCGATGGAAGGCATTACATTCTCAAGAATATCAGTTTTGTTGGTCATGTGTTTAGTGATTACTATATCAACAATCCAAGAGTCAATTTGACTCTTTTTTTCCAAAAAAAAAGTTAGACCTTCAGCTGGGCTTGATTTAATCTCGATACAAGCAACCCTTGGTTTCCCTTTATCTTGTTTGTTCTTTCCTTGCCACCAATCCGGATAGCCAATTTGCTTCATCATGGGCTCTCTTGGTGTTAGTGATGGACCTTTGTTGTTCATCCTCAACAACAATATCATAAGAAAATCCAAGAGATGGTGTCGGTTTCAAATCTAGTATTTATGTTCTCACAATCGAGAACTCACTATCAAGCCCATGAGAAACTCATATAACCTCTCATATAACCTTTCTTTCTCCTTCAATTTAGCAAGTGATTTTCCCAAAACACAATCACATTTGTCACAACTACAATGAAGAGTAGCGAGGACTGACCGAGTCTCATCCCATAGTCCTCGAAGCTTTGTGTAGCATGCTAAAATAGTTAACCTATCATGCCGAGTATTTGAGATTGCTTGCTTCAGTTTGTATGTGTGTGACGCACTTTCTTTTTCAAACCTCTCACAGAGGTCTAACCATATCTCAACAACAGTGGTGGCATATTTGATGCTGGTATGGATCACATTTTCCATGGTAGTGGTAAGATACCCTTTTATTATTGGATCACACCACATCCACCTCATGTACTTTACTTCCATCCTTTCTAGTTTTATTATCGATACGTCAATGAACCCAATCTTGATCTTGGCAAACAAGAAATTTTCCATCTCTCGAACCCAATTTTTATAATTGTTATTCGTCAAGGTGTCATTCATGTGCACTTTTCGTGGATAAACTGACAAATCAAGACTGGTGGGAGAGTTAACATCAGGTCCGCTCTCTTCACTCTTTTTGTTGTTGTCATTCTTGTCAAAGGCTATGAACTTATCAGTTTTTTATTATGGTTGATAAATTGAGCAGTAGTACTTGCTCTTATACCATAAAGAATTTGATTATTTATTGATTATTTCGATCACACAAATACAAAGTACAAGGAAAGTGATTATATACAAAAGCAATACAACGGGAAGGATGGAAATTTGTTGTAATAGGAGTCAACAATTCAAGAACTAAATACGAAGAATATATAGAAGTAAATAAGGATAGAATATTGAATTCTTATACTGATTCTATAATTTTTTAATACCAAGCAATTTTTTTATGAGTCTATAGAGGGGCTAGCAACTTACAAAAGTATTAAAATAGGTTAGGACTTGTACACCAGTTAGACTCCATAAAATTACCTTTTTTAATCTTATTTTTGATCAACTCGTAGCTTGCACCTTAATGAGCAGGAACCTATATATTTCTTGTAAGTGTTAACCATGTCATTAAAGACTTTTCCGTTTTGCAACCCAACTAGACTCGCACATAAGCCAACATAATTAAATGACCAATCATTCTCATCTTCAGCCCCGCATCAAGATACTGCATTAGCTTTAAAAATAAGGCACCACAAATGAACGAACTCGCATGAAAATCCAGGATAACATAGCAACATAGCAATAGATGAGTCTTAGATTCTTGGAATTTATTTGAAAAGAGTCAAGCTAGGGATGGTAAATGAATGCCTTTTATGATCCACGTTACATCGATTAGGAAGGCGTTTGAGCCTAGTTATCGAAAAGAGTAAGTTGACTTTGATCGGAACATGTTTACACCAATGAGTGGCGGAGTGGATATGTCACTGTGCTCTAGAAACCTAGCATCAGTGAGTAAGGTTATGTTTGGCGTATTGGCTGAAAAGTTTGCTGTTAGCTGATAGTTGAAAAACTAGCTGTTAAATAAAAAGCTAGTTGATAGCTGGAAAGCTAGCTGATAACAAATGATGTTTAGTAAAACTAGCTGAAATATATAAAATTCAATAAAAGGACATGTGAGAGTATGTGTTTCTATAATTAATTAAGGGGTGTATTTGGAAATTAAAAAAAACCTCCTAAAAAGCTAGTCTACGTAGCTTTTCAAAGGTTAGCTTATAAGCTACTTTTTGGCTTACCAAACACGACAACATAAAAAAGCTCGAAAAATATGCTAGCTTATCAGCTAGCTGTAGTGCGCCAAACACAACCTAAATGAAGGGATCTCATAGTGAACCTGCCATAATCTTCTAACTTCTTATTCCCTAAATCAATTTTCTAGAAATCATGGGCTCTATTAAGGTGAATAATTTAATGACACCCTAACCCCCCCCCCCCCCCCCCCCCCCCTATTGTGGGCATCAGAGCGTTGCAACCAAGGACGTAGGGTGGCTCAACCGTTTCGGGGGCTCTAAGCGAACTAAAAATATATGACCATTTTTAGATAGAATAATAGAAGATAAATACAACGTTTTAGTTATCAATTAGTAATGGACTAACTGATATTTGAGATATAGTAATATTGAATTCAGTTCGGAGAATATTAGACATTTTAGAATTGCAGGCATATCTTAGAAAAAGATATGGTTGAGTTGCCCTTGCAAAGTGGCCATTAGCTCGAGAATCCAAAGCCCCAAATTATCACATCTCGAGGTCTACCACTATTCTCAAAGCAAAGAAAGGCTAAGAGGTTTAAGGCTGCCAATTTCCAGCCACCCTTTATATTTGCTTTTAATTACATTTGTCCACACAATCCAATGTTTTTTTTTTGGTACGCCTATTCTATATCTTAATGATCAAAATCAACTCTTGACCTATTTAGTTACAAATAATTGAAATTGGCTATGAACTTAGGGACTTATGGCATCTACAAGGTAAGTTATATAGGGGTTAAATAAGATGACAATTAGAATTAAGTAAATGTTTAAAGAAGGGTGTGGGTAATTATTGGAGAAGCTGAATGATTATTCAAATGATCAATTAAAATGATTATTAGGATTTAAAATGATTATTCAAATGTTAAATTAAAATGATTATTAGGATTTAACATATGTTTAATGTGTTGCCACTACTAGAAAACTGCAAATACGATACACATGATAGAGTACGGTTGTGTATTTTGACCGTACTCTAATTTGATTTTATATTTTTATTTTTTATTTTTGTCCGCCTGCTTTTTTAGGAAATAAATGAGCGCCAAGTGTGTTCTACTTTTTATTAATTAGTTTATTTATTTTACCACCAAAGCACTCTTCTTTTCATTTTCACGACTTCAACACCTCTCTCAGCGTTCACTCATCATCTCCTCACCATAACCACGTGACTAATCATCTTCAGTCCAAGGACTCCTCCTCCAATTTACTTGCTAGTTTTGTCAAGAATGTACGAATGTTCATGGACATTTCATCTCCTTTTCGATTTGTTCCTCTATCGATTTTTTTGTATTTGAGATTTTCTAGTGTTTTAATTGGCCTTCTTCGTGTGATTTTAATCTGTTTCCAAATATATACTGCGAATCATTCTCCGATATGGCTATATCATTTCATTTCTCTCCTATTTTGTAAAAAAAAATGTGGTTTGTAATTTCACATAAAGTGTTCGATGTAATGCCTGATTGAGATAATTCATATTGTTTTACCTGAATTCAAAATCTAATCCTTACCTATTCAATCATGATCAACTACATGGATTTAAGAAGTCTTTAAAATTCAAATTAGGCGATGGAGTATATCAAAAAGAACAATATCTTCTGAGGTAAATTTCCAGATGATTGTTCATGTTCTTAGTATTTCCCTTTTGTTTTCTGATTCAATTAGGCTGAGGTGCAATTTGAAGTGCATCAACAAACGTTGATGATTTTTCAAATTAATTTTGCAAATATATGATTGTTTAGTGGTTTACTATTCCTAAAGGTTATTATGTTTTAGCATCCATGCACACTTGTTCCTTGAACATGACTATTCATATGATATGTAGAGATTGCTATTTCCCTCTTCTTTGTACATGTTTAGTTTGATGTTAGCCTTTCCTGTAAAATTCTATTACTTTTTAGGAGATTGGAGGTAATCATGCTTAGAGTGTTGGGTTTTCTACTGATGGATTTGCCACCGCAACTACTATGAGGAAATTGCATCTCATATGGGTTACTTTACAAATTCATATTGAAGTATACATATACCCTGCTTAGTAAATCTATCACCAAACTCTTTCATCTAAACTTTCACCTTATTATATTCATTTTCTTTTCATTTGAAGCTTTCTTTATGTTGTATGGCATGATGTTTAACAGGAGTGATGTGATTGAAATTGAGACTTGGGTTCAAGGTGATGGAAGAATAGGGACTAGAAGTGATTGGATTCTCAAAGATTATTCCAATGGTGATATCAATGGAAGGGCTAAAAGGTGTGTGTTTTTTAAATTTATTTTCTTCTCTACCTCCTTCAATTGTTCTTTTAGCTAAATGATCAAGTCTGCAGGAAATTGGTGATGATGAATGAGGATACTAAAAGAATACAAAAAGTCATTGATGATGTCAAAGAAGAATACTTAGTTTTTTGCCCTATAACACTCACGTATAGTTTCCTTCATTTATGATATTATTTCAGTTAACATCTATAATAATGTTGTTACAGTTTCGAGTTTTTGGCTTCCACTCCATACTAGCATTTCCTGAAGAGAATAGTTATAGTTTGAAGAAAATAACAAAACTTGAAGATCCTGTTGAATATTCAAGACTAGGACTTGTGGTAAGTTATAAGCTCTATTCTTGTGGTGACTATATACATACATACACACACACACACACATATATATATATATATATACACACACACACACACAAAACCTACGTGATTTGATCATGATATGAACAAACATGTTAACACTATTAACTACATTGGATGGGCTCTTGAGGTTAACTTGAAACAATATTTGCAATTTGTTCATATTTTTGGTGAATCTTGATTCATTCTTTTACTTTTTCTTTCAAAAGAGCATTCCAACAGAAATCGTTGACATCAGCTATTACTTTGGATTACAGACGTGAATGCCAACAAGATGACATAGTTGATTCAATTTATATTTTGGCTTCTTCATTAATGCCATGGATGCCTCATTAACAATGTAATGTTAGTTGGTTTTGTTAGTTTGTTAATGGCTGCATTTGGAGTTCCATTTTATATATTTTATAAATTTTTACATTTTATAAGATTTTCGTAGATAAAATAATGTCCATGGCAGATGATGGGGATGGAGGTGAAGAAGTTGTTGTCACTTTTGAAATCATTACGATTCTTACACCAAGGTATTGCCTCTATTCCATGTGTCAAGTGTCATAATAGGCTTTTATCTTGTTTATCAAGCACTATAATGGGAGTATCTTTGTATTACAGGGGTCGATACAATGTTGAACTTCATCTTTCCTTTTTAAGGCTTGAAGGGTAAGCCACTGATTTCAAAATTCAATACAACATCCTAGTCCATGTTCTTGTCTTGCCTAAGGTTCTTGTTTGGTCTCCTTTACACAAGACAAAAAGTTGTTTTACCCTCTTTGCTGATGCAGTCTAACCTACCTCACACGTTTGTGGTTTTCACTCACTCTGGACCCTCCTATCTGTAAAAGGTCAAACAATGTACCCATATATTGTAATGCATGTACAATTTCTATTTCTTATTATATGTTTAGGATTAATAGCCATACCTATTTCTTATTATATGTTTGTGGTTACATTCCATGGCCTATTTCTTAGATTCTACTGTTTCACACTTATGATTTTACAATATCTCCTCATTCTATGGTTATATGTTTTCTATATTCTATAGAAACAACTATAGTTATTCACCGTTTCCGATTCTTGAGTTACCATATTTCAGAAGGAAGGATTGGGAAATGCTGGCTAGTCTAGTTTAATTCCGTCTTCACGGATTCCTCGAGGACATCTTTGATATGAGAACTTTGTTTTGCAAGTTTAGCTAGCACAATAACTCCTTCAAATTAGACAACTTCTCTCCCCTTTGCATTTGTTATTTTCCTGTGGTAAATCATATTAACATTCTATGCTATAAGCTGACTAATAAGTTCAAATCAGAAAAACAGGAACAAATCAATAACAGCTTCAATGTACCGATTAGTAGTCAAAATGTACCCGCTATAAGTACTGCGTGCAACAAACTAAAACAAGGTAAAATATCTAAATTACCCCTTCACTAAGAAGATGCTCTTTTATTTTGCTGATTTCCCACATTACCCTTATCTAAACCCTTGTCCTCAAGGTGGATAGAAATGGAGTTTCTTTTTTAGAATGGATTTAACTTGAACCAAACTTAATAGATTCAGATATATGAATGTTTCTTTTTTACTTAATATATAAATCATGATTTAATATGCTAAGTGAAGATATCGATACTTTATAGATTTGAATCCTAAGTTTTCATGTTTTTGTAGGCATACTATGAATCAGTTACAAAGGGGAAAGAGAGGTCAAAGTTGTGACATTAACAAATTTAAGAATATTTTTATGTTTAATTAACTAGGTATACAAATGATAGTCTTTTAGATTGTATAGATTGTAGTCTGAAAGAATATTAATGTTTTTATGTTTAATAAACTAAGTGGTTCATTGTATGTGTGTGTGTGTGTATATATATATATATATATATATATATATATATATATATATATATATATATATATATATATATATATTTCTGTTTCTTAAAATGAAAAGATGATCAGTGATGTCCCACTTCTTATGGTTGGAATGGAATCATATAGTAGGTTTGTATTTTGTGGAGATTGATCATTCAGTTACAATTCACATGGTAAAAGCTTTGTAGAAACTGAAGAGTTTGTTTCATTTGGAATGGTGATCCATGTATTCTACATCATTCATGGAATGGAATTGGCTGATTAATAAGGCTGGAATGCAATCATGAATGGTGGAAAGGAATGGGGATGTGAGACATCAAGTATGGTTATTTATTGGTGTATTAGATGTGTATATATGGGGTATTAGATGATTGTATGCTATGGTTGTAAAAAGTAGTACTCTATTATGTTTGTAATCTAATACACCCCTCTACTAATACGCCCTCTATATACGTACTATATTTATAATTTCAACTGGACTCTATTAACCTTTTTCTAGTAGTGTGCCGGCGGTAAAAATAAAGTTGTATAGATATTTAATAAGATGATGTCGCATGAAGATTAATATATTAAGGAGAGAATGAAACTACATCAACGATAAAACATCGATTATTTTGAGCAAACAAACGGTACTTAGCAGAATATGATCATAAACGCACATGCATCTTAAACAGATAATTATTTATTTGGAGTTGCTTATAGCAGCTGAATCACTTTCTCCAAATTAACAGTGGATGAACCAAAAGGAGATGCACATGCTTTTTCGGCCTTGTTATTCAATTCTGTTGCATTCTTCCTCATCTCTTTCCCTTTTTTTCCATTCATCAACTCAATGACTAGCTTGGCAACTTCTTCTCTCTTTACATCATTGTCAATCTCCATGCCAACCCCCCACCTGTTACAACACGACCAGCAATTGGTTTGTTGGTCACCTGAAAATGGACAACAAATCATTGGGACTCCACTGGAAATACTTTCAATTGTTGAATTCCATCCACTATGTGTTAAAAACCCTCCAATTGCTGGGTGATTTAGAACTTGTTCTTGTGGGCACCAACTAGCCAACAGCCCTCTACTGCTTGTCTCTTCCAAAAACTCTGATGGAAGCTGTACTGCAGATTGGCCAATCACCAGGTCCGGACGTATTATCCATAAGAACGGATAATTGCTATTTGCAAGTCCCCAACAAAACTCAAGTAGATGTTGATGTGTTATCACTGTAATGCTACCGAAATTCACATAAATAACTGAAGATGGTGGTTTAGATTCTAGCCACTTCAAACAGTTGTTATCTTCCTTCCAAAGACTTGATTTGACGATCGGTAATGGTTCATCAATTTCCTTCTCTAGTAAGTGAAAAGGACCAACAGCATAGCAGGGAGCAAAGACTGAAGAAAGTGTGTCCAAAAGATCACCGTCTAGTTCATGAAAGGTATTGAAGATGATGGCGGAAGCGCTTTTCGCTCTCTCTGTTTGTAAACGCAAATATTGAAGCATGTATTCATCACCAGGGCTGGTCCTTCTAGTGAATGAAGGCAGGTCTTTTAGACGCAGACCAGGCATAGTTGGTATACAATCAATCGTGGTATTTAAATACTCATTTGATAAAAAACTCGAATCTGTAGAAAATAAATGATAAAATCACCTTGAAATAAGCAACTACGTACAGTGTATACATATATTTCATGTCCTAAAGAAACTGAGAGTATATATATATATATATATATATATATATATATATATATATATATATATATATATATATATATATATATATATATATACTATTACCTTTACGTGGAACCAAATCTCTCTCCAAAAGATTCGGATACTCATGAAGACACATTAGAGAACCAACATCGCTCGTCCATAGAACTATCTCGGGGATATCAAATTCTCTGGCTGCATCGTGGGTGAAGCCCATTAATATGTCAGCAACCATGCAAGTGACCGGTGGAGATGAAGCATTCAGTTTGGTAAGGAGGCTTTTTAAAGGACCCAAACAAATTTCATCAACGGACATGCAAAAGGATAGAACATCTGGGGTGGCAACAGGGTTTTCTGCTGGCGGAAGGCCATCTGGAATGGCTTCAAAGCAGAAAGAAGGGAGGCCATTTAGGGCGTCGGATCCCTGAGATTGAAGGAGTCGTTGATGGTAGAACTCAGTGTTAACGAAGGTAATATGAAACCCTCTGGAGTGGAGGATTTTAGCAAGTTTTAGCATTGGGTTAATATGCCCTTGAAATGGGGTTGGTATGCACAACGCATGTGGTTTCTTTAGAATAAAATCCATGGAAGCTTTCTCCTTGTTTTTTATTTGAATGCAAAACTACAACTATATATCTAACTATTTTATAGGCAAACAAAAAAAGAAAGAAATTATAAACCTCCTTTTTTGGTAATTCAAATTCTCGATATATAGTATATTCAATTATTATTTGGAATATATATTTAAAACTAGGAACACGTTTGTGGTATTTATTTAGAGTAATATACGTAAAAATGGTTTGTGTGAGGTAGTTCGTCGTTTAGTAACCAACTTTATTTCTTTTATTAAAAATACCCGTCAAGTTCCGGCCTTAATCTTTTTTTATTCTGAAAAAACTTCTTAAAATTGCAAAAATGATCTTCTTTGTCAAAATTATATGATTTTAATAAAGGGAAAATGCCTTAAAAGACCAATTAAGTTTCAAAAACGTTCATATTACCCCAATTACGTTTTTGTTGTTCAAAAAAAACCAACGAACTTATGTTTTTTATTATAAATCCAAATAAAGTTACGAATATAAATAACATTTTTTAATGGTGACCGGCATGTTGCAGGTAAACGATGAGTTGGCATATGTGTTGTTGAGTTGGCATATGGTTGGCTACGTGGCATTTGTGTTAGATAGATATAGGGCATAATGGGGGATACGACTCCTTAATCAATCGACTTCTTCAATCGACTTCTTCAACATGGCTTCGGGGGATACGACTCCTTAATCAATCGACTTCTTCAATCGACTTCTTCAACATGGCTTCTTCGTCTCGATCCTCCAACTCATGGTCAAGATCAAAAATTTCCAAGTCAAAAAGGACAATTGATAAGGCACATCCTTGTGATTGTGGGTTTCCTTCTCGCATCTGGATATCAACAACAAAGGCAAATCCTGGTAAAAAATTTAGGGTTTGCCCTAACTCTTTGGTAAGTATATATCTAAAAGCTTGTTCTTGTTTGGGTCCCTTTTTGTTTTTCATGCTACAATATTGTTTGTTTATGTTATAATTGAAGATGAAGGATCCAAAGGATAAATGTGATTTCTGGGAATGGGTTGATGATGATGAAGAAATTATAACCAAGAACGAGAATAAGAAAGATGAAGAACATGATTTCAACACTGAAGTGAAGATTGCAATATGGGAACATGATTTCAGTGAGTATAAGATGAAGATTGATAAGGAATGTAAGAGTTTTAGAAAGGAATTGGATAAAATGAAATGTTTAGTGTTGATGTTTGTTGTTTTGTTTGTAGTGAAGTACATGATTTAGTGTTAAGTTTATTATGTAAGGAAAATGTACTTTGAAATTATCAGGATATGTATATTCAAAGTGGTTGCATTGTACTCATGTAAAATGGTTACAAAGTGGGAATGAAAAGAAGGTATTTGTGAAGACTGATACACATAGAAGGTGTTTATGAAGGCTAATAGTCCATAAAAGTAACATACTTTTTATTGATTGAGAATAGGAAGGGCAAAATAGTCCATAAAACCTGTGCACTTTATCAAATGATAATAACAGGGACAAAATAGTCCATAAAACATGTGTTTGACATTATGCATGTAATTTGTGTTGTAAATGATTTTTAAACACAAGGGCAGTTTTATTGAAAACACACATAATAGCAACATACTTTTTATTGATTGAAAATAGCAAGGGCAAAATAGTCCATAATAAGATTACACTTTATCAAATGATAATAGGAAGGGCAAAATAGTCCATAAAACCTGTGTTTGACATTATGCATGTAATTTGTGTTGTAAATGGTTTTTAAACACAAGGGCAATTTTATTGACAAAATAGTCCCACAAAACAGTTTTTACCAATTTTAACATAGTTTTAACAAATAGGGGCAAAATGGTACATTGTTATAATATGCATAAAAGGTAATAAACTACATATGAAAGCATAATTAAACCACATAATCAAGCATGTGCTCATGGCACTAAATGTTGGTAAATGTGCACAACACCAAAAGATAAGCCTAAGCATCAAAAAGACAAGCCTAAGCACCAAAAGATGTGCACTAAGCACCAAAAGATGTGCCATTTCAAAGTATCTGACATAATCCTAATAGAACACACTTATCCTAGTTTATAGTAACTGGATTTTCAGTACTTTCCCCACTTCCATCTTTTGTTACCACCTTCTTCCTTAACTTCAGTTTCGTGATCCTCTCAGAAGGTAATCGCCTTTTGTTCGCAACAAAATGTTGAAAAAAAACAGGTTGATGCTGATGGTGATGATTTTCTTGATGGTCAATCTCATCCTCTTGTTGTTCAATTTCATCCTCCTGGTGGTCTTCAATATCGCCTTCTTCAACAGCCTCTTCTTCACCAATTCCAACTTCACTAACCCCATCTTCATTGATCCTATCTTCATTGACCCCATCTTCACTAATCCCATCTTGACTAATCCCTTCTTCAACATCCCCTTCACTAATCCCTTCTTCAACATCCCCTTCACTAACAGTTGCTTTATTTGCTGCATTGTTAAAACAAAAATAATAATTATTATACAAATGTAGATGAATGAATAATCAAAATAAAAACGAACCTTCTTTGAGCAATGGACATCGCCTCTTGTTGTGTTCTTCTTGATGACAATTACTACATCTTGAGATGGACATCCCTGTCTTGTTAATTTTATGCTTTCCTTCATTTTCTGTAGGACATTTCATTCTGTTTACTTTGGGCCTTCCTGGCATTCTCCTACGCCGAGGTGGTAATATGGGATCAAATAGAACATCAGGCCACATGTTAGCTCCATTTATTGGTTTGACTGGATACCTATAGCAACTTCCAAAATGCTTGTTTTAAACCATACGGCTACATAGTCCTCTGCATTTCCATTCAGGTATAATATAGCAGCAATGGCATGCACACAAGGGATACCACTAAGTTGCCAGGCTCTGCAGCCACAAGTTTTGCTTTCAAGGTGAACAACATAAACTTCATGGGCTAATTTCACTTCATATTCTTCCTCGCCACTTGGAATAACATCCCAGTACCTGAAATCATATTAAGAAGGTAAGTTATTTCATATTAAATCACTTACAATTAAATAATATACCTTTGTTCTTCTTTCATCTTCTCAATCCTCTTTTTAATAGAGGGGCAGATTTCCATGTCCCACTTATGCCCCTTAATCTTTTGATTGTACATCCTCTCCATCACGTACAATCTGATTTCTTCCAGCATTGTTATTATTGGTTTCTTCCGGGCCTCTACAATTGCTGCATTGAAAGATTCAGATATACCGTTGTCCACCGCATCACAACAAGTCTGAGGTTCAAAGAATGCTCTGCACCATGTATTTGGGTCTCTTTCTATCAGGTGCTCATAAGCTTCTGTGGACATTGTACGAATTTCCCTCATGTATGATCGGAAATTGGAATCGGTTGTAGCCTTTGCAGCACTCCAAAATAACCTCCTAAACTCAACACCCGTGAACCCCTTCTTCTTAAAGTTGGCATAGATGTGTCGGGCACAATTCCTATGCTCACATGATGGTGCCCTTTCCTTAACAGCCTCCATTAAACCCTACAAGGTGATAACAAATTTCAGTTTTAAAGTACATAATAACACATAATAAAGTAAGTAAAATGTAAACTATAACATACCTTGTGTTGGTCTGAAATAATTGTAAGACCCCTACCATCTCCCATCTCAATGTCCTCAAGTAGAAGATCAATGAACCACATCCAAGTTTCCTTGTTTTCAACTGGCACAACAGCCCATGCTAGAGGATACATTTGGTTGTTTACGTCCCTACCAACGGCTGTTAACAACTCACCTCTGCAAATACCCTTCAAAAAACAGCCATCAACACCGATAACCCTTCTACATCCTTCAATCCAGCCATCCTTGATAGACTTCAGGCAAATATACATCCTTTTGAAGTAGTGTGTAGCATCAGGCGTATGATTTGTCTCGATCAAGACTGTTGACCCAGGATTAACCCTCAATAACTCAGCACCATAATTCCACAGTTTCTCATAATGGCTTACCAAATTGCCTGAAATCTCATCTAGTGCAAAGTACTTGGCATTTCTACACTGCCCAAGACTTACCTTGAGACCATAGTCTTTCCTAACCACTTCTGCCATTTTCCTATAGCTAAACTTAGGCCTTTCCAAAATGTCAGGTATTAACATTTTTCCAATCCACTTATACGTAACAAGACAACCCAATTTTTGTTGTCTAGCACAATTATGTTTATCAATTAGTGACTTGATCTGGAATGAATTTTCCTTGTTCATGGGACTAGCCCATAGTCTAAAAGGGCAAGATGGCTTCCCTTTTTCATTTTTACTGCACCTTACTAACAATGCTTTTGCCTCATTTTTTTCATACCACAATGAATAACCCTTAGACACATCATAATTTGTTAACATATGTTTCAGTTCATCTCGATCAGAGAATTTCATACCTAACTCAGGCATCATAGTGTCCCATTTTTGGTTTGGATCGTGAATAGGATGTTTTTTTTACCTTACCACCAGCTTCTTCCTCTATGCCTCTTTGTGGAATAAGGTTCTTCTGTGACAAAAAAGGATCAACAACTTCAGGCCATTGAATGTCCTCATCATCAGCTTCATGGTCCACCGATAGATCATCCGATAATACCGAGTCCACATCATCTTCATATGTTTCAGTACCACTATCCCATTCTTCAGCTTTTTCTTCTTCAATCCAATCTAGTAAGGGTTCATGATGGTCATCAATGTAGATACTTATTTGATTATCATCATCATCAAACCCAGCATCAACGAACCTAACATAATCATCTTCATCCCTGAGCTCCCTTAACCCATCTACGAGGGGCCGATTTTTAAGACAGTAATACATATCCCGACATCTATTGTTGATCAATTTTTGGAGATAGGTCTTGAACTTCTTGAAATCCATGTTACGTACATCTAGCCCCATAACAGGTACTTTATCAGGATGAAAGTAAACCAAGGGATTAGGAGAAAAAACACCTTGATGGTAGACATCAATGTTGAGTGAGTCACGAGACACGCTGGCTGCACGAGACATCAATGTTGAGTGAGTCACGAGACACGTTTACTGCTGAGAACCCTTGCTGCACAATCGACTAACTTTCCTTCACCTTCAGTAAAAATCAATTTCACTTACACGAGTTCACCGTTCCGTTATGTAAGAACCCTAGATATCGATAACCTTGATGGTGAATCGATATCTTGTGGCTATTATGTGGCACTTATGTTTGATGTAATGTGGTTTAATAATCCACGTCAGATTATCACCGGTAAACATTCGAACGTAACCCACAAATGCCGGTCACCATTAAAAAATGTTATTTATATTCGTAACTTTATTTGGATTTATAATAAAAAACATAAGTTCGTTGGTTTTTTTTGAACAACAAAAACGTAATTGGGGTAATATGAACGTTTTTGAAACTTAATTGGTCTTTTAAGGCATTTTCCCTTTAATAAACAAAGAAAAGTTTTGATGGTGCATCAAATTTTAAATATTTTTAGAAATTTTAGTATCTATAGTTTGGAAAGATTATTATATCTTTCATGATTTTCTTTTTTGTTTTTTTTAAGAGTTAATATCATTATAGCCCAATAAACATATGTATTTTGATTTAAATGGTCACTAAAGATTTATTTATTTATTTATTTATTTATTTATTTATTTTTTTTAGCTTTGCAACTCCTTAATCTTTCAAATTCAAATTATGGGTTAAATAAGAGAATAAGTCCCAAATGAAAGGGTCATCATTGTGCTGACATAGAGTCTACGTGTAATTTATAGTTAAAATTAAAAAGAAATGTTTTTTAAATTTTAAAACCAAATCTCATGTTCTTCATGAAACCAGGTCTCTTTGTATCAATTGGCTACCATAACTAACCAGATCATAAAAATTCTACTTTTTTTTTTCACAACACATAAAGCTACAAAAAAAATACATAAATAATATTTGAAAAAAAGAACCCAATTTGATCATAACAATTACTAAATTTGGGTTTTTTTAAGACCATGAACTCTTGTGACAAATCATTCGTCCAAACTATAAAAATCATTTTTCAAATCAAGAATCATCTTGTTTTTCAAATCGCAAGTACGTGGACGTTGATTCTCAAGTCTAGAGTTGTCTTATGCCCTTGCTTGTTCCAACAAATTTCATAAACAACTCGGTCCATGTTCTTTTCCTAGCATTAGAACAAAGTTTAGTTTGGTTCTTGTCTTTTTTCTTGAAACAAAACCAAAGAAAACGACATTAGGTCACCAAAAGAGCAAATTAACATCATCATTGAAACAAAATCACATGCCTTATTCTTTGAGGCATTTTCAAAAACACCTTCTAGGTCAAAAAAAATATTGTGTTCTTCTTAAGCGTGTCTTCATCAAAACACATAAACACATATCAGGACTTTTCATTGATGCTTTATTGCTTCGTCAAATAGGTAGTCCAGTTTTAAAAGCAAGGCAATCTCAGTTTTCCTCCCTTCTGGTATCAGCTTCACAGTCTTAATTAGGAACCCATCAACATCGTTGATAGCTTCACATTCTCTTATTAATTACAGACCTCAATTTGAAGATGAAAAATAGATTAAGATGTAATCGGCAACATCAACAATTTGGAACATGGAGAAGCTTGATGGCATATTCAAAGTCAGCGGTTTGGAAGAATTATTAAGTAGCGAGGAAGATGAATCGTGAAGAAGAAGTGAGGGCGTGAAAAGGAAACCAGATATAGGTTGAAATGCGGTATGGTTGCAACCCATATAAAGCCAGGTCACCCAAAGAACCCAATCTGATGAAGAGCCATAAACCATAAATAAGTGTAGGTCGGTATTTAGCCTACCAGGATATATTGACTACATAGTGTAACATTCAACTTTATGGGTATGTTCCTGTTTACCGCTAGGTGTAAAATTTCTTTCATCATTGGTCCATAATCGAGTATGTTGGGCGTACTAGCTCAAAGAATGGATGCGGAGGCGCCTATGTACGTTAGGCACACGTGGGAGTATGCATGGCGTATCCTAAGCAGGGGCAACCCCTAATTTTTAGGGTTTGTGCCCTATTTAAAAAACTTATGTTGCATTGGTTCCATCTTATGGTTAGCCTCCACTCCTCTAAACCCAAAGAACAAAATCCTAGCCTCCCATAGTGTTTTCTTGAACTTTGGAAGTGATTTTTTTTATGTGTGTGTGTGTGTGTGCGCGCGCGCATTAAAGAAGGTGGTGCTTGGTGACTAGCCTTTCCTTGGACTTGAGGTTGTAGATCCAGGATCTTCATCAAATTTGCTAGCTCCAGAAGGTATATAGTTCTCATATTGAACCTCTTTGTGTTAGATTGAGATTAGGGCTTGTTTTTTTAGCTTATTATGGTCTTATGAGTTCTCCTTGTGAGTTTGAGCCACTTCATGAGCTAGGAATGCTAGATCTTAACCTGTCTGATGTCCCTTGAGTAAAAAATGTTATCTTGATGAATCATATTGGACCATGCACGAGTTACAGTCCTTATTATGGGTCTTAATGGACAAAGTCAAGTTTTGGCTCCCACTAATACATGTAAAGCGGTAAATTTGCGAACTTAATGCATCACTACCTTAAAATGAAGTAGATATGATGTTTGGACGTGAAGAGGTTAAGAGGTTAAGATAAAATTGGA
This sequence comes from Lactuca saligna, assembly GCF_052625555.1. Taxonomy (NCBI): domain Eukaryota; kingdom Viridiplantae; phylum Streptophyta; class Magnoliopsida; order Asterales; family Asteraceae; genus Lactuca; species Lactuca saligna. The sequence continues at coordinate 155,009,899 of NC_136422.1, forward strand.
CAAATGGGACTTAGGCCGATACGGGGGATGTAATTCCTTCTACGCTGCGCGTAATGGGTCATTTAGTCGTTTGTGAGTCAACATTCATATGTCGTGCGTATGAGGAGCAAGCTGAGCGTACTCTATGAAGTGGACTTTTAATGTTGTGGGCCCTGTTTAGACTCGAGATTCTTTTGGGCTTTGGATTAATTGAATTTTTGGGCCTTATGTCTGTTGGGCCTTAGGTTTGTGAGTTGGGCCTTAGGCCACTATTGGGTTTTTAGGCCAAGTGAGTTAGGCAGATTAAGGGAAGGGTAAAATAGTATTTTACCCTAGGAGTGAAGTTGTGAAGACCTCGGTTACGATTATTGACCCAATTTTTAATTAGGGTTTTATTTGTTTGGTTAGTGAGGTGATTACTAGTTGCAACAACCTGTGTATTTCGTTATCAGTGGAATCGAGGTTAGTTTGCTCACTATATTGTAGCCACTAGGATATGATATGTGGTTGTAGTCTTTCTGACTCCTAATGTAGGTGTTATATGCATGTTTGCGTGTTTTCTATATATATATATATATATATATATATATATATATATATATATATATATATATATATATATATATATATATATGGGGTGAAATAGACCCGATATACCCTTATGCTAAAATATGAGTTGAAATAGACTCAGAGATGAAATAGACCTGGTACAGCTTGGGCCGAAACATTAGTTGAAATATACTCGGGCGTGAAATGGACTAGGGGTGAAATACACCCGATGCAGCCTTCACCTTCAGATATATATGGTATGCAATATTTTGGGGAACTCACGAATTTTCAGTTTTGTTTCAGGTACTTGCGAATCAAATGGGAAGAGGCCGGGCTGATCGCATTGCAGACACCATATCACTCCATATTTATTCAACTCTGATGTGTTTGGAATATTTTGACGTACTCAGATTTCGTTATGATTTTATTAAAATGTTTTTTATGTTGGTTTTGTTATTATAAAAATTAAAATTTTTAGTCTTAAATTTCGAGGCATTACACGTACACCCGAAATCATCCTACCTTCTATACTCAACACATAAAATAATATTCCTGGAAACACAGAAAATGAAAGCTTATTTCATTAAAAGGGTCTTACCCTTACAACCTTAGGACTAACGCATAACTCAAAAGAAAAGATCAGGGACTGGTTAATGCCTCAACTATAAGATAAAGCTCAACCTCTCCGGAAAGGGGTAAGCAACCTTTAGCAGTTCCACTCTAAAAAAGATCCAAAATATGACCTCTAAGTTACGTCTTTCTAACATAGATTTATCAATTTTGTGTAGTGTGACATCTGCAGTGCTTATTGGAGGAAGCCTATACCGGGATGCCCAATAATGCACCAAGATTTCATGTATCAACATTGGCAAAATTCGTATACAATCATGAAAGACAAGCATCACACCTCGAACCCTCATTCTAATACACCTTTTAGCCCAATCAACCTAACTTCAGCCTTTACAGTAGCCAACATAACAACTCCAACAACTGTACCTTTCAGTCAAAATGAAAAAAACTAGTAGTTCGAGTAAGGCCGAGAGAAATATGTTTGGGAGACCTACAAGACCAACCTCTAGAAACAACGACTTGATTACACAAAAATGAACAACTTTGTTACAGTAACTCCTTACAAATACCACAATCACCCAGCAGAACACACCGCCATACATGCCATTGTCGCCGCCATTACCGTACACGCATTACCAATTGTGACATCCGATAATTTAGTTCAAAAAGTATAAACAGTCAATTCACCGCGAACCTCTTTGAAGTTTGACCTATTGAGTTTTAGTGAATCTTTTGGAAAATAAATGGTGTCATTTCAACTATTATAATATAACAATTGGTATATTACTACCAAACGTGGAAACTATCAAACGAATCAAAAAAGCTCAAACTGCTATCGTAGATAATACGTCTAAAAAAGTGAAAATTTGTATTAAGCAATTGTGAGCAAATCAAACATTCTATTCTCATAGTACATGTTCCCGGGTTTCAAAAAATTTAATGAACATCCAAAACGGAGTTCGTATGCAAAAGATATGACAGTTATATGAAAACAAACCATTTTAACAATGATTTTCTTTAAACTCATAAAACTGGATCGATTCATTGAGGAACTTGCACACCTAAGATGGAAATTATGAGAGCTCTTTTGGACTCAGACTATGGTCTAATATTTAATTCCATACTCCAAATATTTTTAGTAAAATTTCTTGGAAAAGTAGAAAAATCAAACGTTTTGGGTCATTTAGATACCAAACTTTAAACGCCATTTCCCGAAGTTGTACAACTTGAAAAAATTAATCCGTTCGGGTTTTTGGAATCCTTGAACTCTACTCTAGCTTACGACACTTTTAAAAAAAATACTAGATGTCGGGTTTTCGATACACAAAGCTAGAGTTGTTGTAAGGACTTTTTGGTAAACATTACATCACCATGGCCCACATAGTTTGCATCAATCATAGTAGCTAGCCAACTCGTCACTCTTTTCCTGCTTGCCCACTTCCAGTGATATTATCCTTTCAAATATGGAGTATAGATAAGAACAAAGGTACAAGGTATGGCTTACATAGTGTGTTTGACTCATTTCCAAAGCATAGGGTGATGCATACTCAGAGAGGCCTTTGTACACAATAAATAGAAGCCATAAACCTTTTACTTTCATCACAAAAACTCAGCTAATAATCTCATTACACTTTGCTCTCCCTTAATTTCTTTTCTTGGCTAGAAAACCCCTACCTAAAAACCACCATTCCCCCATCAGTAAACCACCACTCGACTACCACCACCTTCTACTTTGTGTTTCTATTTGTTTTGTGGTGTTTCATAGTTCAAGACTCGAATTTTTTTATTTTTTATTTTGTGGGTTTAAATCAAGTCCAAAGCAATCGGGTACAAAGTTATTGCTAGATCATGCTTACTTGCGGTTCTTCCCGGAAAAACAAATCCTATTTGTATCTAGTCCGAGTTCACGCATCTAAGGTGAATGATTACGACCCCTATTTTGAAGTTTTTATATTTTGGGGGACGTCACATGCTAAATGATTTTTAGGGGGATGATATAAAAGCTTAGTTAAGTGAAAACACATGTTATTTCACTAAACATTTCAAGACTTATTTTTTTTAGCTTTTTACAGTAAAATTACAGTAATTTAGATCGATACCTTTTAAGGGACTACTCCTACATGTTCATACCATCTTTATACAAATTATTATGATTTTTGCAAAACTGCATATCATTGCAATCCCATTTCGGACCAATCTGTAAAAACGGTCATTTATACCTTAGGTAGGGTTCATTTAAGGTCAGGGAAAAAATTAGGGACAAAGAAGACTCAATTTCTAAAACATGAGAGTTTACCTATCCTAATTCTGACTTCCGATGAATTTTCTGAAAGTTTTCTAAACTGGGGACAAAATCGACATTGTAGAGTAATTATCATGTTTTTTCTTTCAAATATACACACGCATATATATATATATATATATATATATATATATATATATATATATATATATGTATGTATACACACACACAAACACACACACACACATATATATATATATATATATATATATATATATGTGTGTGTGTGTGTGTGTGTTTGTGTGTGTGTGTGTGTTTAAATACATATGTGTATAACTTATAAAGATTATAACTTAGAACATATACATGTACTTATGATCACTACTTTGAAATGAACCTCTTTATAAAAGTGAGGACATTACACTTTTACATATATGCCAAACATACTCGGCTTTTATAAACTTTATGCAATTCATTATGCATAGTGATTTATCCAAATATAAGTTAGGGCTGAGAGCTATTCACATAACTTAGTTAAGGGATTCATAGAGAGAAACTATTCATTAGTTAAGTCTAAATACTTAGCATAAGCAAATTACTATAATTGATAATCTTCAGAGTGAGATACGTATGTATATATCTACAAGGGGTTGATATCCCCACCTACGGTTTCTAGCTACAACCTCGATCGGTCAATCGAAGAGGGCGATAAGTATATATTATTGTTATTATGATGTACCATGAAGCATTTTAAAGGGGGTACATTCAGTCACATAGCTTGGTTATAGGACTCACTATAAACATTAAGTATACACTCTCTCTCCCACTACAAAACCATGGATTTGATTTCTCTCAAAACAATTTTTAACTATGGATTGACGTATACGAAGTAATATTTTTGTTTTCAATGGTTATTCAAAGAATCTTTACAAACTAAATTTTAAGTATGGCTTTACTTACGCAAAGACATCTTTTTTTTTTCTATGGATATTCAAAGACTCATTACAAGCACAGTTTTAAGTATGGTTTTACTTACAAAGAAAATACTTTTTAGACTTTTTGAAAATATCATTGCTGTTAGCAGAAAACCTGTAACTCACCAATCTTGTGTTGACCCTCAAAACTACATGTATTATAAGGTAATTGGTAATTAAGCAATTCAAACAAAGGATTAGTCATGGATTTCAAGCTATCTAGTTTACTAGTATTTGTTATGTCAACCTACCTGTTTAAGGTAATTCATATCCTATCCTATTATCTGTAAAAAAAACATTTATTCAAACATCAAGATGAAATACAAATGATGTTTTGTTTATTGTTGTACTTGTGTTATATGTTCAGTTTACTTGTGATCCATGAAATAAGTTGCACATCCTGACATGTTCCGCCATCTTGGGGGTGGGGTGTGACGGATTGGTATCAGAGCTAAATTGGCTATTGAGAACTCGTATCCTTGAAAGAGGAATACAACTATATCAACAGGATACTAATCAAAGTTTTATTATTAATTACCCTACTTCTTGACTGTTTATGAGAGAGGTAACTGATTTGAAGGGCTACTTGGGTTGTTGGATTTCCGAACATCTATATGCTAAAATGAGCCTGCCCTCTAGTGCTTCATGTCTTTCCCTCATCCGTACATGGTAGTCTTGGAGTACAAAACAAAAACTAAAAATACTACATACCTCACAAACCCTAAATATATAAGAGTTATATATATATATATATATATATATATATATATATACACTCTGACCCACATTAACAAAACTTAATAACATTCTAACAATGGTTGAGAACGTATGCGTATGTTATTTATGGTCGGGCCGGTACACAACCAACCTTGAGCAAGGAGTTTACATACTGCAGTGGTTGAAAGTTTTAGAGATTGAAGGATGTTCCCAAGATTCTCTACAGAAAACTAGTACCTTAGAAACCTTATATCAACCACAAAACAATGTATACATTAAAATATTTAAAAATCTAGGATAGCATTTAAATTTTCCTAGTTCGCCTGAAGCCAAAGAAGAAAAAAGAACCAATAGCCCTGCTACCGTCATAGCATAGAAATCCATAGTTCCCAATCGATCATTCAGTAGTCTCCAAACTTTTCTCTTTGTCGTTTGAAATTAGTAGGGTTTTCGTTCTCTCTCTATAATTTGGAAATCTATAGGATTTCTGGAATCAATCACACTCAATTATTTGGAAGTTTATAGGATTTCAGGAACAAGTTAGACTAATGCAAAATCTTATATGTACTTGTAAATGACTACATGGTACATGTATAAACATATTAGAATGATGCTTCCGCGAAAAACTGTAACATCCGGATTCTGAGTATTTTATTTTAACCTTTTATTTTCAGTTAAAGAGAGGGGCTCGACAAGTTGACGCCTAGACTCGTCGAGTAGGATCGCGATTCACTGACATGGACGCCTAGACTCGTCGAGTCGGCTAGGTGACTCAATGAGCACATGCTGGCGGCAGAAACACTAAATCTTTGGGCATGTGCCCTATGTAAAGGCCTTTATGGCCTTCATTTGCAGCCACTACACCCCTAAGAAACCCTAGAGAGAAGAGAGAAATCTTGTAGATCAAGAGGAGGGTTAATTCATCATTCTTTGGTGCGTTTTAGCAAAAGGAAGGAAGGATTTCGAGCTAGGCTGACTTGTGGGACTCAAATCTACCATCATTTCTTTCAGAGCTGCTGTGGGAGGTAAGGATTCATGTCTATCTTCATTTGAGTAATAGATTTCATGAATCTAGGGTCTCTTCACTTTTGATAGAGATCTAGTGTGTGTGATGTCCCCTTGTGACAATATTATCAGATCTGGACCTTGAGAGGTCTAGAGAGTCCCTATTCTTCAACTTTATGCAATTCTTTATGAGTTTTGGGGCCTAGGTTATCATATTAAGGGTTATTTTGGCATATAGAGATGATAGTGTGATGCATGGGCCTAAAGTTTGAACCTTTACATGACTTTTGGGTTCTAGGTGGCCAGATCTATAGGTTGGCGAAGCAGATCTAACCTCAGAAGGTCGATTGAGCATGAGCATGGGGGAAACTCATCGAGTCCATTGGTACACTTGATGAGTCGGATCAGGTTGCCTGCGATTCGTGGTCATTGGTGTCCTGAAGAGTTAGATGAGTGGCTCACTGAGTCGAGTGAGACCTTGGGAAGGAATCTAAGAATGCGTATGGACTCGTCGAGTAGTTGCATGGACTCGACGAGTCTGGTCAGTGTGGACTGTAACTTCAGTTGACTTTTAGGGTTTAGTCAACCAATGGACCTTTGGACCAGTAGGGGTAGAATGATCTTTTACCCTTCTAGATATTATAGTAAGAGACTTATTTAGCCTTTGAAAGTCCTAATTGATTTATGTCATTAGGCGGAGGCTAGATTAGTATTCTGAGTTCGAGATTGTTTGAGGTTTTTCGAGGTGAGTCTTTTCATTATACTTTACCTAGAGTGGTAATTAGAACTATATGACAGAGTATCTTGTATGCTATCTTTATGATATGATTTCTATGTGATTTACGCTATCTATTATCCAGAGTTTATAGAGTTAGGACCAGAGGGTCCACAGAGTTAGGGCCAGAGGGCCCATAGAGTTATGGGACTGGAGGGTCCCACTAAGACACATTGACCAGGGGGTCAAACAGAGTTATAGCCTCGAGTGGATAATATGTGTTGTATGTGGTATTTTGGGGAAGTCACTAAGCATTTATGCTTACAATGTTATATGTTATGTGTTTCAGGTGCTAGTCGGCATGACCCGTACACACAGACCGAGGATTTTATTTGTGATATTGGGATATGTTTTATTTGATGACAAATGTTGAACATGAGATTTGAGAATGTTTAAATCATAATTATGTTGTTTGAAAAATGAAAAAAAATTGTTTTGAAAGTTTATGTTGTTACAAGTTGGTATCAAAGCCTTAGTTTGATGGATTCGGACGCACCTTCGGGTGTATCTGAACTCTGACTGAGGATTTGAGAAATTTTTCACAATAAAACAAATTTTCTAAGATGAGTAAAAGGTTTTGAGTAGTGTGTACAGTCAGCCAGCACCCGAATGGTGATTTCCCAGAATACCCTTACATTATGTGTTATGAGATATTATGTGATATGCCACGCATGCTAGAGTAGGCTAGGTATTCATATCTAGGACTAGAGTGGCCTAAACTGTGATGCCTTAGTCTAGGAGATTATTGCTGCTATAAGATACTTTGAGAGCGAGTAGATAGCAGTGAGGAGCTTATGAGAGGTCTGTTGGAGAGTAGCCTATGTGTGGCACTATTAGAGTACTTGTGATATAGGATCCTAGGAGGAGGATTTGGGCTGAATACTAATGTGGTGTGGATGGCAGTATAGGGTTGAGTTATCGAGTGCGAGTATGCTTGAGCGTGTCTCTGATATTTCATATGTTGTATTTCATAGAGGCATCATGGTTGGGACACTCCACACACCTGAGAGCAGCGGTGTTAGTGATGAGGAGATTTGCAGGTTGATTCATGAGGAGGTGGCTGCGGCCATCCGGGATGAGATACCGGAGATGTTTAGGTTTATCAAGACCACGCTGATCGAGACTTTTGATGAGCGGTATGCCGCTATTACTGATGCTGATGTTGCTGCAGCCACCGCAGCCGTTGCTGCTGCCAGGCTGCAGGGGGTGATTGGTTGCTGTTCCGAGACTTCAGCAACACGAAGCTACCATAGTTTGATGGGACTCAAGATCCGATAGCCACGATGAGATGGATCTCTAACATTGAGGGGTGCTTCTACACATGTTCATGTCTAGAGCATCTGAGAATACAGTTCGTGCTGAACTAGCTTCACTTGGGAGCGAAGGACTGGTGGAAGTTCGTGACAGCGCAGTTCACTTCTGCAAAGCTTGTCGCGGTGACGTGGGAGAGGTTCTCCGCCATGTTTCAAGATGAGTACGTTCCCCGAGTGGAAAGGGAACGGTTGGCCCAGGAGTTATTGACCCTTAAGCAGGGTATTGAGTCTGTTACTACGATTACCAGGATGTTTCATGAGAGGGCGATGTTTTGACCTGAGCATGTGTCTATGGAGCAGGCACGCATGAGTCAATATCTGAGTATTCTGAGGAGAGACATTCGCGAGTTCATGGCAAACTCGACGTACCGGACATTTGGTGAGCTTCAGGAAAATGCTCGGAAGAGGGAGGTTGAGTTCGAGACTCGGGCCAGGGAGGAGGCAGAGTCTCAATGGAGGGATCGGCGACCGGAATAGTCGAAGCCGACAGCCAAGCAGGCAAAGCCTGCCGAATCGAGATCAAGGAACAAGAAGGGCCGTACTTGTGCCAAGTGCGGCAAGAGACACGAGAGGATTTGTCGAGCAGGTTCTTGCTACAAGTGTGGGAACGAGGGGCATATGGCTAAGGATTTCCCCAAGGGATTTGCAGTGTGCTTCCACTGCAACCAGATTGGCCATCGGAAGGCCGAATGTCCACAACTACGAGGGTCGGCACAGGGAGCACCGTAGGGATCTGCCCCTGCTATCGTACGAGCTACTAAGAGTCGGCCAGTGAAGGCCGAGGTGCCAAAGGCTGGTGTAAGAGCCTTCCAGTTGACAGAGGAGGAGGTCCGCGCAGCGCCCGATGTTGTGGCTGGAATGTATTCCTGCATCTATTTATTTTGAGTTTGAGATATTATGCTTATATTATGATATGCGTAGGTACTTTTCGTGTGAGTTTTGTACCTTCTTTGGTGCTATTTGACTCAGGTGTGAGTCGATCTTTTGTGTCGTTAGCCTTTAGTTAGCACATCAGTATTTTTCGAGAGGCGTTGTGTCGACCTCTACGAGTTTCCATAGCTGACGAGAGAGTTGTATATGCTACTGAGGTGATTCGAGGATGTGTACTCGAGATCTTCGGTGTTGAGTTCCCGATAGATCTGGTCCCGATTGCGATGGGGGATGTATGTGTCATCGTGGGCATGGACTTGTTGAGTAGATTTGGAGTGGTCATCGATTGCGAGCGATAGGTGGTGACCATATGAGACCCTAGTGGGGGAGTGCTTATGATGTACGACGAGGGTACCCGTTCTGATTCAGCGTTTTGTTCGGCTGCTAGAGTGAGGCAGAGCCTAGAGCAGGGCTATAGTGGGTTTGTGGCCTATGTGATGGACACACGAGTGGTCGCGGAGAGGCCGAGTTCGGTTAATGATGTACCGATAGTGCGAGAGTTCCCGAACGTTTTCCCCGAGGAGTTGTCGGGTGTGCTTCCTGAGAGGCAGGTGGAGTTTCGCATCGATTTAGTTTTGGGAGTGGCGCCAATTGCGAAGGCACCTTATCGCCTTGCGCCGCCAGAGATGCATGAGTTATCCTTGCAGCTTCAGGAGTTGCTGGAGAAGGGGTTTATTCGACCGAGTAGCTCACCATGGGGAGCGCCGATCCTTTTTGTCAAGAAAAAGGATGGTTCACACTAGCTGTGCATTGATTACCAGGAGTTGAACAAGTTGATGATCAAGAATCGTTACCCCTTACCGAGGATCGATGATTTGTTCGATCAGTTGCAGGGAGCGTCTTGGTTCTCCAAGATCGACTTCAGTTCTTGATATCATCAGATGAGAGTGCGGGATAAGGATATCGAGAGGACATCGTTTAGGACTCGTTATGGGCATTACGAGTTCGTGGTGATGTCTTTTGGGCTCACCAATGCACCGGCAGTGTTCATGGATCTCATGAACCGGGTGTGCAGGATGATGTTGGATCGTTCGGTGATCGTATTCATTGATGATATATTGGTGTACTCGAGATCCAGAGAGCAGCATGAGGAGCATTTGAGAGACATTCTCGAAGTTTTGAGATCGGAGAGTCTTTATGCCAAATTCTCCAAGTGTGATTTCTGGTTACGAGAGGTCCAGTTCTTGGGGCATCTCATTAATCAGAATGGGATATTGGTCGACCCAGCCAAGATTGAGGCGGTGGTGAATTGGGAGCTGCCGAGATCCCCCACCGAGATCAGGAGTTTTCTGGGGTTGGCCGACTATTATCGGAGATTTATCAAGGATTTCTCCAAGATTTTCGTTCCTCTCACCAGTTTGACCCGGAAGGGCGTGACTTTCAGATGGGGTCTAGAGCAGCAGGCCTCATTTGAGACTCTTCGCCAAAGATTATGCGAGGCCCTAGTGTTATCCCTTCCAGAGGGGATGGAGGATTTTGTGGTATATTGTGATGCATCGATATCAAGTTTGGGTGCGGTGCTTATGTAGAGAGGGAATGTGATAGCGTATGCATTGACGCAGTTGAAGCCTCGCAAGGTGAGATATCCCACCCACGATTTAGGGTTGGGGTCCGTGGTGTTCTCCCTCAAGATCTGGCGTCACTATTTGTATGGGGTTTGGTGTACCATATACACGGACCACAAGAGCTTGAAGTATTTGATGGATCGACCCACCCGAAATATGCGCCATAGGAGATGGTTGAATGTGGTAAAGGATTATGATTGTGAGATCCTATACCACCCGGGCAAGGTTAACGTGGTGGCCGATGCCCTGAGCCATAGGGCGGAGAGTACCCTGATATGAGATGTTTGTATGAGGTTGACGGTGATGGCTCCGGTATTGGATACCATTCGAGGGGCCCAGGCAGAGGCAGTGAGACCGAAGAACCGCACAAGAGAGTGGGTGATCGGGAAAATATCTGAGTTCGTTACCGATAGTTGAGGGATTATGACCTTTCAAGGTCGGATTTGGGTGCCGTTCATGGGCGGGGTAGTACCATACTGATGGAGGAGGCACATAGATCGAGATTTTCGATCCATCCCGAGGCCACTAAGATGTATTTGGACGTGAACAGAGACAATTGGTGGCCCTCTATTAAGAGGGATGTTGTGTGGTTTGTTGAGAGGTGCTTGACCTATTGCAGAGTAAGGTCGAGCACCAACGTCCGCATGGCAAGTTGCAGCCACTTGAGATTCCCCAGTGGAACTGGGAACAAATTTCCATGGATTTTATCACTAAATTGCCGAGGATCGCGAGGGGTGTTGATGCAATTTGGGTGATTGTTGACCGGTTGATGAAGAGCGCTCACTTGCATGCTATCAGTGAGAGCTCTTCTGCAAAGAAACTGGCAGAGTTGTATGTGAGGGAGGTGGTATCGCGGCATGAAGTACCGATCTCGATTGTGTCGGACCAAGATTTACGTTTCACTTCAAGGTTCTGGAAGAAGTTCGATGAGGAGTTGGGCACGAGGCTGCATTTCAGTACCGCTTACCACCCATAGACGGAAGGTCAGAGTGAACGGACGATTCAGACGCTCGAGGATATGCTTCGAGAATGTGTTTGGACTTCGGAGGAAGTTGGGACACTGTAACGACCCAATTTTCACGCCCAAAAATTTCGTTTAAAGTAAGTGGTTTGTAAAACGTTTGTAGTAAACCATCATCCGATCCTATCATTTCATAAAACATATCTCATGTTTGATATCCCAAAACATGAAAATAATAATAATGTCAGAGTACAATCCTAGAACATCTACTAATGCGGAAAACCAATATGTAAGTGTATGATGTGCCACTACTGCGCTAGCTCCTTCCCCTTCGCTGAAGAGGTACCTGAAACAAAAACTGAAAACTGTAAGCACGAAGCTTAGTGAGTTCCCCCATTGTACCACATACCATACAATCATATCACATACATACTGCCAGACATTTCTAGGGTGCCCCACCTACCCGATATGGCCATTATGGGGTGCCGACCTACCCATGCGGCCATTCTGGGGTGCCATCCTTCACGTGTCAAGCCATTCTGGGGCTTTGACCTACCCTTGTCGAGCCATTATGGGTTTCTGACTACCCTTCAGTCCTATCAACCGAACCTCGGGGACTATTTCACCCCTACAACTACTATCACATATATAATTGTATAATCTGTTGTCAAACATATCTGGGGTGTCCGACCTACCCTTCGGTCCTAACAACCGAACCTCGGTGACTATTCCCCCTCATACTACCTCTATCTCATGAAACATATCATGCTAGCAGCTAAACATGTCATAACATACTGTTAGGCATATCTGAGGTGCCTAACCTACCCTTCAGTCCTAACAACCGAACTCTATCACCATCACATACCATATCACGCTAGCATATAACATATCAGGTAGTAAACACACAGATGAATATCACAAATACAAACATCTAGCATACGATCCCTACTGGTGGGCCGACATTGTGGCCGTAGACCAACCACTACTGGAAGGTAACTCACCTCGTAGTAGCTGCTGAACTGTGCGGGAATCCTCTGACTGCTACTGCTGCTACTCCGGAAATCCTTCGGCTAAAATTCCCACAAAACACTTAGTCATAACCTGACATCTACTCTTAGGGTAAAATGACCCTTTTACCCCCCCTAACCAAGTCAAACTCAAAGTCAAAGTCAACATCTAGTTGACCTGATTCGCCGAGTTGGCTCACCAACTCGCCGAGTCCCTATCCTTCCATTAGACCTCCAACCCGTCTCTACTCGTCGATTTAGGCGATGACTTGACGAGTTTTCCTTCTAAATGAACATCGACTGAATCCTCATCTGACTTGCCGAGTTGTATGAACAACTCGTCGAGTTCATCATCAATTGATACTCAGGTCCTGCCCTTGACTCGCCGAGTTATATGAACAACTCGTCGAGTCCATCTTTATCCTTAAGAATATTGCCTTGGACTCGCAAAGTCTGTGCATGCACTCGCCGAGTCCCATGAGTTTCCATAACAATGGCTTACTCCAGAATGTTGGGTCACTCCTTGGGACCCCCTTAAAACCTTTCCACACTCAACTAGGTCCTTATGAACCTCAACTGATATGGGACAGAACCTTGGACTCGCCAAGTCCAAGAATAGACTCGCCGAGTTGGTCTTAACCACTCACTGAATCTTCACTTTCTGATGTACAACACTTGATCAAAATGTAGATCTATGCTTCTACAATCGATCTAGCACGTAAAGTTACAACCTTTACGTGCTTGCATGGGACTTTAAGCTCAAAAGGTCCTAAAATAAGCCCTCATAACTCATGGGGCCTTCCTTGAGTGCAAAAGCCACTCCTTTCTACCTTGTAACCCCTCAAAGGACCTAGATCTGAAACATCAACCTCAAACCATGCTTGCAATCATGGTTGGTGACCAAAATGGCTTAGAAAATCCCTAAAACTCCACAAAATGGGATCTATCAAAAGAGCAAGCAAGGTATAGACTTTATACCTTCTGAAGTCAGCAAATGATGCTCAAAACCGAATCCTTCTAGCCTCCTCTTGATCCTTCAAGCTTTTCCTTGCTTCCTTGGATCACAAGAGCACCAAACTCACTCCAAAAGTCTTAGATTGCTTCAATAACGGCTAGGGTTTGCTATGGGGGTCTTTTGGGAGAAAATGGGACTATGGAGGCCAAGTTAAGGTGTTTAAATAGGGTGCAAACCCTCGGATTAGGGTTTTTGCCCAAACAGGGTCTACTCGCCGAGTCCAATACTCAACTCGTTGAGTCCACAACATAACTCCATGTGTCATCCCACTACTACTCTGTGAGTTGGTGCTTCAAATCGCCGAGTCTAAGGCCAAAATGCAAAACATCATAAAAAATTAATAAAAGAATACGTACCAAGAACCAGGTGCTACAAATCTCCCCCACTTATTTTAGTCGTCGTCCTCGAAGTCTGCTTCTTGATCCTGAAACAGCTCGAGGTAATGCTCGATCATCTCGTCCACCGGCTCCTAAGTCCATTCCGACCTCTTCCGGTGCTGCAATTGCACCTTCACGAGTTCTACTCTTTTGTTCCTTAGATCCTTCGACTTCCTGTCAAGGATTGCTACAGGCCGCTCGATGTAATTCTGGCTGCCATCAACCTGAATGTCCTCCAACGGTACCACTACTAAGTCGTCCACCAGGCACTTTCGCAGCTGAGAAACATGGAAAGTGATGTGTATCTGACTGAGTTCGGTTGGCAAATCCAACCTATATGCCACCTTCCCCACCCGGGCTATAACCTTGAACGGTCCAATATACCTTAGGCCCAACTTCCGCGCTTCCTGAATCGAATGATGCCTTTCCAAGGTGACACTTTCAGGAGAACCATATCTCCGACCTGGAACTCCATGTCAGATTGACGCTTATCGGCATAACTTTTCTGCCGACTCTGAGTAGTCTGAAGCCTGCTCTGGACCTGCTGAATCTTCTTTGTCATCTTGAGCACTACTTCAGTGCTCCCCATAACCCTCTGGCCAACCTCGCCACAACATATCAGGGTCCTATACCTCCTCCAATACAACATCTTGAAAGGAGGACGATCGATGCTCGCATGATAGTTATTATTATACGAGAACTCTGCCAACGGAAGGTAGGTATCCCAGCTACCTCCGAAGTCTAAAAGATAAGCCCGCAGCATGTCCTCCAGAGTCTGGATAGTCCGCTTGCTCTGGCCATCCGTCTGCGGGTGAAAGGCGGTGGTGAAATGAAGACGAGTACCCAACCGGTCGTGGAATTTGTTCCAAAACCTGGATGTGAACCGCACATACCTATCCGAAATCACCGAGACTAACACTCCGTGTCAGGCCACCACCACTTTGATATAGATATCAGCCAATTCTCGGCCGAGATGCTCTCCTGAATCGGGATAAAGTGGGTGATCTTAGTCAATTGATCCACGATGACCCATATCGAATCCACTCCCCGTGTGGTCTTGGGAAGCTTGGTGATAAAATCCATCGTAATATCCTCCCATTTCCACAGTGGGATATCCAACGGCTGCATCTTGCCGTGAGGTCTCTGATGCTCGGCCTTGATCTTCCTGCAAGTCAAGCACCGCTCCACGTACCATGGCACATCTCACTTCATGCAGGGCCACCAATAGCCCAGATGAAGATCCATATTCATCTTCGTCGCCCCGAGATGAATGGAGAATCGGGATTTGTGCGCCTCCTCCATCAATATCTAGCGCACGACTCCGAGGTATGGCACCTACACTCTGCGGTATAATGCCAATAACCCCCTGCTATCATAGTCGAAGGAGGAAACCTGACCTACTATGCGCTCACTCTTCTGATGTTCCTCCTTCATGGCCACCTGCTAGGCCTCCCGAATCCGCTCCAATAGCGGAGTCACCACTGTCATCCGCATGCAGATACCCCTGATCGGCGCCGCGTTGCGGCTAAGCGCATCGGCCACCACATTGGCCTTACCCGTGTGATAAAGGATCTCGCAATCGTAATCCTTTACCACATCTATCCACCGACGCTACCTCATGTTTAGATTCGGCTGATCAATGAGGTACCACAAACTCTTATGGTCCATGTAAATAGTACAACGAACCCCATAGAGGTAATGACGCCAAATCTTGAGGGCGAACATAACAACCCCCAGCTCCATGTCATGCGTCAGGTAATTTACCTCGTGAGGCTTCAGCTGCCTCGACGCGTAGGTGATGACATGCCCTCTCTGCATCAACACTGCGCCCAAATCTGAGATGGACGCATCGCAGTACACAGCAAAATCTTCCATGCCCTCTGGCAGGGCTAAGATTAGCGCCTCACACAATCTCTGTCTCAGTGTCTAGAACGCTGCCTGCTGCTCAGGCCCCCAATAAAAGACCACGGCCTTCCTTGTTATCCTGGTCAACGGTATGACTACCTTGGAGAAATCCTGGATGAATCTCCGATAATAGCCTGCTAATCCCAGGAAAAATCTAAATCTCAGATGGAGACTTCAGAACCTCCCATCTCATCACGGCCTCCACCTTGGCCGGGTTTACCGAAATCCTGTTCTGGTTGACAAGGTGCCCAAGAAACCGCACCTCGTGCAACCAAAACTCACATTTGGAGAACTTGGCATACAAGCTCTCCCTCCTCAAAGTCTCCAGCACCTCCCGCAGGTGCTCCTCGTGCTTTTCATACGTCTTGGAATAAACCAAGATATCATCAATAAACACTATCACTGACCGGTCTAATATCGGTCTACACACGTGGTTCATGAGGTCCATGAATGCAGCAGGAGCATTGGTGAGCCCGAAGGGCATCACCACAAACTCGTAGTGGCCATAGCGCATCCGAAACCCAGTCTTCTGCACATCCTCATCCTTGAGCCACATCTGATGATATCCTGAATGCAGATCAATCTTGGAGAACCAAGATGCTCCTTGTAGCTAGTCAAAGAGGTCATCAATCCTCGGGAGTGGGTAACGGTTCTTCACCGTTACCTTATTCAGCTCCCTATAGTCTATACACTTACGATGCGACCTGTCCTTCTTCTTTACAAATAGAATCGGGGCTCCCCAAGGTGAACTACTTGGCCTGATAAATCCCTTGTGTAACAGCTCCTGTAGTTTCTTAGATAACTCCTGCATCTTGGGAGGAGCCAATCGATAGGGTGCCTTGGCTATCGGAGCCACACCAAGGACTAGGTCGATCCTGAACTCCACCTGGTGTTCCAGAGGTATCCCAGGCAGCTCATTGGGGAATACGTTTGCGAACTCTCGTACTACGGGCACCTTGCCCACCGTCACTCTATCCACCTCCCGGGTATCCATAACATACGCGACATAACCTGCACAACCCTGCTGGAGGTAACACCAAGCTCTCGTTGCTGAACATAGGGCTGGTCCTTGCTGTGGCTTCTCGCCCTGAACCACCAGCTCTCCCCCACTTGGGGTCCTGATCCACACCAATTGCTACGCGTAGTCGATCACTGCACCATTAGGGCTTAACCAATCCATACCGATAATAACCTTGTTCGCCCGCAAAGGTATGAGAACCAGATCCACTAGATAATGCTCCTCAAATAACCTCAGCACACAATCTTGGAACACTGTTGATGCTCACACCGGACGGTCATCTGCAATCTTTACGTATAGAGGGCAATCCAACATGCCTGAAGACTCGGAAAATCTCTTGTTGAGCGCAAGAGAAACAAACGATCGGGTAGCACCCGAATCAAACAATACCTGAACTGGGATACCGTTCACATGGAATGATCCTAAACAGAACACATACATAACATATCAAAATCACAGTAGCATATCATAACAACATAAATAAAAAGTCATAGCCGTCACCACATCGGGTGCAACGCGTGCCTCCTCGGTAGTCAACTGGAATGCCTGGCTCCTTACCACTGGAGCCTCTACCTTGCCCTGCCGGCCATCAGTGATCCGCAAGGTCGCTGGAGCTGGCGCTAATGCTACTGTCAACTGGGGGCAATTGGCCTTCTTGTGGCCCCTCTGGTTACAGTGGAAACACAACAACTCAAACATCTGAATAACCGGTGCAGGGCAGTATAATCCCTACTGAAATGCCCCGTCTTGCCGCACTTGTAGCAGCCCGAAGATCCTAGTCTACATGCGCCCTCATGTGGCATGCCGCATTTCCTGTAGTGGCCCGGTCCTGACTGGCCTTTCGTCCTACCATATGATCCCTTGGGCTTCTTCCCCGAAGCCCCAATCGACTACCCCTCCTCTACTTTCCTCTTTCGGATATGCTCCAGATCGATCTCCCTCTCCCTCGCCCTAGCGATCATGGTGTCTAGGATAGGGCAAGCTGAAAAGATAACATGCTCTCGGATGTCAGCCCGTAGCATGTCATGGTAGCAGGTCCTCCTCATATCCTCATCCCCCGCATACTGGGGCACTAACAACACCCTCTCTCAGAACTTGGCGGTGATCTCTGCCACAGTCTCCATCGTCTGCCTCATATCTAAAAACTCCCTGGCCAGCTGTTGAAGCTCGACAGCCGGCACAAACTCTGCCATAAACCTGATCACAAAGTCCGACTAGGTCATAGCCTCAACAGTTGAGGCTCCTAATGAGTCACCGTCGGACTCCCACCAATCTCTAGCTCGGTCTCGTAAACATCCTGCTGCATATCTCACATTCGACCCCTCAGGGCAGAAGCTGGTCAGCTGTGTGGACTCAATGTCTGCAATCCATCATCTGGCAGCAATGGGGTCCTTCGCCCCATGGAAATCCGGTGCACCACTGCCCCTGAAGTCCTTAAAGGACAACATGCGAGATCCTGACTGGCTAGATGCCATGTCACTCCTGAACGCCCTGAAGCGGTCCTCCATCAGCTCAACTATCCCTTCCTTGATCAACCCGGAAATGATGGGGGTTGACTCAAGGATGCCTTTGGTGATCTCTAACGCGATGAAATCGTGTAGCCTCTCATCTGATGGCTTAAAACCTGATCCCGAACCCGGTCCCTCTCCGAAACTGCCAACTGCTGGCCTCTGACATACTACCACCATTCTGCAACACATACAGGTAACTATTAGTTATACTGATATCTTAAAATGGATCACATTTATTACAAGTTCCCCGATCTTGTCTTAGCCTTCCTCAATTCGGGTACGGATCCTCTGCTTTCAGTAGTACGGGCCCATACTACCTTCCATATCTATCCGAACCTTTCCAAAGGACTGCCTTGACTCCACCAGATCCCTTTTTCCACTGCTGATCTCTGCTACTCTTATCCTAGGCTTACCCTAGGAAACCTCTGACTCCACCCAAACCAGTCTTTAGCTGCTGAAGGCCTCCTTGTAATGCCAATTAGCCATTACCTAAATACCATTACATGTGATGAGGCTCAGATAATCCTTTGAGTAACAGACTTGTCCCTACAATGGTTAGACTCAGACAAGAGCTGCGCAATAGGTCCAAATCCAACACTCTAATATTATTCAACCCTGATCACATGTGACGTGACGTATTCACCTAATAGCTAACTCTCATTGCTCAGAATCCCACAAATCACAAAGCAAGCATCATTCGAACAAAGGGGAAAAATCTCAAGCAACTCTAACGTCATAACAGGAACTGCACTAGCATACAATGCTAAGCTCATACTATCAGGCATAACCTAAACAGGCTATCCTACTACTGTCTACTCAATTCTAGCATGCAACTCTCATAAGCCGAGGCACATAAAGTAGGCACATAAGGTATCACTCCTAGATCCTTAGTCCTATTCTAGCATGCTGTTCTACTGAAACTGATAAACGTAACATAAACTTGTATGGGTACTTTGGGGAATACTTACTTGAGCTCGGTCAGTTGCGCACATCACACACTTCGTTCTTTTTCAAAAACTCTTTAATTAACTTTTAGAAAACATTTCCTTTTTCAAAATCTTTTAGTCCCTCGATTTGAGTTCAGACACCCTCGAGGGTGTGTCCGAATCCCTCAAACCATGGCTCTAATACCAACTTGTAACGACCCAATTTTCACGCCCAAAAATTTCATTTAAAGTAAGTGGTTTGTAAAAAGTTTGTAGTAAAACATCATCCGATCATATCATTTCATAAAATATATCTCATGTCTGAAATCCCAAAACATGAAAATAATAATAATGTCAGAGTACAATCCCATAAAATCTCCTAATGTGGAAAACCAATATGTGAGTGTATGATGTGCTGCTACCGCGCTAGCTCCTTCCCCTTCACTGAAGAGGTACCTGAAACCAAAACTGAAAACTGTAAGCACGAAGCTTGGTGAGTTCCCCCATCGTACCACATACCATACAATCATATCACATACATACTGCCATACATTTCTAGGGTGCCCGACCTACCCGGTAAGGCCATTCTGGGGTGCTGACCTACCCGTACGACCATTCTGGGGTGCTGACCTACCCGTGCGGCCATTCTGGGGTGCCGTCCTTCCCGTGTCAATCCATTCTGGGGTGCTGACCTACCAATGTTGAGCCATTTTGGGGTGCTGACTACCCTTCGGTCCTAACAACCGAACCTCGGGGACTATTTCACCCCCTACAACTACTATCACATATATAATTGTATAATCTGTTGTCAGACATATCTGGGGTGTCCGACTGATGTGCACAAAAGTACCCACTAATTTTAATATTTATAACCTAACAAACTTAGACTAACTATGCACTTATAGGCAGTGTACCTAGTCAGATTATAGTATAGCTTAGGTAAGTCGGGTGTCGAGCACAGGGAACGGTGGTGAATTAATTTAAAATATTTAATTATAGGTTACAAGTCACACGGAAAGAATAAAGAAGTAGTTTAATAAATCTCAAACGAACAGTTAATTAACAACTCTCGATAAACTAACAGGAAAGCAAATCTCTTCACGTACTTTGGTTTAGACAAATTACACCTTAAAAACATAGACAATTGCATACACAAATTCATTTATTCATGTTCACCGATTCCTAAAATGATTAGATTCGCGTTCACTATAACTAATCCTTTAGCAAACAAGTTAATTCAAACAGTGATCAATTGATTAAACTAACATGCTTCCTAGTGTTCAGTTCGTATCAAGCAAGACTTGTAAATATAGTTAATCAAATTGATCATTCAATTAATCTCTTGTTGATGGTCATCAAACAAGGCTCACACATTAACTTACTTATTTCCAAGTTAATCCTAGTTTCACATTCGTTATTCCTAGACTTATAATCTCAATGGTCATCAAAATCATAAGAGACAAGCAATCAAGCACATGTTCATAAAACTTAATTCACTTAACAATTAACAGCAAATAATTATCATTAATACGTAAGGATCTTTTAACAAGCTTGGCAAGATAAATTAAACACAAACAAACGATTCAATATAGCAATTAGTCTAATAATCAAAGTTTCATTCAATCATAAACACAATGTAAAAGGTTTTTACACCTAAATCAGAAACTAAATACATAATAGCAACACAATGGAATGCTAAACATGGTCATGTTAACAACCCATATGATTACCGACATGTATCCGCTCTCCAACCCTTCCGATCTCCTTTTCCGTTAGCTTAACGGCCTTTCGGCCGCCTCCTAGACCCTCAAAACGGCAACTATGAAGTTTTCTTGTTGCAGAAGTCGAAGTGGAATATCATAGATTAATAAAATTGGTCGAATGATATGGGGTATTTATAGTTGATGGAGATGGAATTTATATGGAATATTAGAGTTAGATTGGAATAAGGAAACTAATGGTGGCTTATGGATTAAGCAAATAAAAATAAGATAAGTGGAGCTTGGGGAATAACTAACTTGGAGGGAATTTCCGTCCAGCTTTTATGCTTCATCTTCAAGGCCGATTTTGGATAAGATAAGTGTCGAATTAGCCAAAAGTGCCTCTCACATAAGTCGTAGGAAATTTCGTCTAGTTTTCAGAACAGTTTGAGCCTCGTCAATTGGACTTGTGAGTCATCATATATACCCGAAACACTGATGAGGGGTCAATCTGCTAGCAATATCCTTTTTGCATCTTTTCAGCTCCATTCTCTTTCTTTTGCATTCCATCTCCCATTTTAACTGTAATTAAATATTTCAAAGCATATTAAGTATATTTTAGTTCTAAATAATAATAATAAATGCTAAAATATTAAGATATGTTATACATAAATATATATAAAAATGCACATATCAAAATACCCCACACTTAGCCTTTGCTTGCCCCCAAGCAAATTTACTTTTATTTTACCAATATTGCACTAAACAATCCATTTAAAACTCAGCCATTATGCCAAGACCTCAACGCATGCATTTGTGTCTAAATATTTCCTAAAGTACCCCCCATACTTTAAATACTCACAATCTTCATAAACACTTGCCCACTTTTTCCGAACAATGCTCATTTTATGCAACCCTCCAAATCCATCCGCAGAAAACCTCCTAACCTCATGGTATTTTTAGTTGAGCAACCTAAGCATACATAATCTAGAATTACAATTTATGATACCACTATGGAGCTTTTTAGGAATTCTTCACTTTCTTAACAATTTGATCTTTGATTTCTTTGAATTCACCACCTTATTTGATTTGATTTCTTGGTATCTTCAACTTTTTGAATTTCTTGGAATTTTGATCTTTTGATCTTCACTTTATTTGCTCCAAAATTCTTCAAACTTTTTTGTAATTCTCTCTTCTTCTTTTTTACATGTACCTCTTTTTTTTCACTCAAAACCTACATGCTTAAGCAGAGGCGCAAATGCACTATAACGTATATTGGCTCAACTAAACATTTGAGTTCTCATTGGATCATCTCATACAATACTAGCAAAATTTTAAATTATCACTAGATTTTTCTAAATTAAACAATTATTTCAAATTTTCTTTTAAATTTTTAAATTTCCCTAAATCTAGCAATTTCCAACTATTATTTCATTTTTATAATTTACTTTTACCGACCCCCTACCCCACACTTATTTCATACAATACCCTCATTGTATGCTAAAACAAATTAAGAACATAAAAAGGGAGAAAAAGGAACAGACTCCCCTATGTAATTGTGGCGAGATCGAATGGGGCTGCTACAGGTTGCTTCAAATATTGCTGAAAAACTGAAAATTGGAACTGCTGCTTCTGAATGTGCCGGAAAATACAAAAGAACATTGACTTATGAAATATGGTGCGAACGATTGCAAACTAATGCAATGTATAGTAACCATGACATGGGAAAGTGTCAACCACATCGTGTCGTCGAGTGAGGAAAAATCCATATCGCGAATAATAGCATGGCCACGACGTGGTAAGTGGTGGTCACGTCGTGGTATGTAGAATAACAGCCTCCTCTCATGATGAAAAACTCCCCCACGACATAGGAAAGTGTCAACCATGTCATGGCAGCCGGGATGATACTTCTACATCACGTCAAACTAAAACTTCATGGTGTGGGAATAGCTCATCCATGCCATGGGAATCAATGTATAGTTAGAAACGCCACTCTTCGAAATAATAATCCCTCCAAATATCGACGCGCACCCCACACTTATTGAAAATCATGGCTCTCAAGTGTCAACTTCAAACCCTCACACAGTTTTTTCTCTCGTGACAAATCAACATTCGACCCCAATTATTGAAATTTCTGAAAGCATCTGAAGGGTAAAAGTTCTGCAAAGATCTGAAACATCAAGAGCATCAACATGGAAAACAAATTTTAAACAAACTAAAAATAAAAATAAAAAGTCACTAAAATAACTAAAAAACAAAATAAATAAAAAGGATATCACGATCACATGTCTTCGTCAAAATCAAACTACAATTGTTGATTAAATCCCTTGCATGCAAGAGGTGGTTTGTGAAAACAAAAACTTTCGGGACCTGTCAGACTATTTCCTTTGTTTTCTTTGCACCATTAACTAATAAGTAGAACAAGAGTTGACCCAACTAGTCAAGAGTAGCAAGAGTTCAGTCTTCCACTTAACCACCATGATACGCCTTGCTATACTACGCCTCGTGGATTGAGTTGGAAAAATCACCAAAGTAGTAGACTAAACAAGTCAAGAATTCCCTAATCGCTTGCAGTCTCGAAACCCATGCAAAAGGTAAAGCCAATCGATGTGTATGATCACAAATTCCTGCAAATAACAACAAGAACCTTCCCGACAAGTGAAATGATATCAACAAAAACAAAACTAAAAAAATAAAATAAAAAACTGACTAAAAACAAATAACGAATAATCAAATAAACTAAATTAATTGAAAACCGTTCCCCAGCAATGGCGCCAAAAACTTGATGTGCACAAAAGTACCCACTAATTTTAATATTTATAACCTAACAAACTTAGACTAACTATGCACTTATAGGCAGTGTACCTAGTCAGATTACAGTATAGCTTAGGTAAGTCGTGTGTCGAGCACAGGGAACGGTGGTGAATTAATTTAAAATATTTAATTATAGGTTACAAGTCACACGGAAAGAATAAAGAAGTAGTTTAATAAATCTCAAACGAACAGTTAATTAACAACTCTCAATAAACTAACAGGAAAGCAAATCTCTTCAGGTACTTTGGTTTAGACAAATTACACCTTAAAAACATAGACAATTGCATACACAAATTCATTTATTCATGTTCACCGATTCCTAAAATGATTAGATTCGCGTTCACTATAACTAATCCTTTAGCAAACAAGTTAATTCAAACAGTGATCAATTGATTAAACTAACATGCTTCCTAGTGTTCAGTTCGTATCATGCAAGACTTGTAAATATAGTTAATCAAATTGATCATTCAATTAATCTCTTGTTGATGGTCATCAAACAAGGCTCACACATTAACTTACATATTTCCAAGTTAATCCTAGTTTCACATTCGTTATTCCTAGACTTATAATCTCAATGGTCATCAAAATCATAAGAGACAAGCAATCAAGCACATGTTCATACAACTCAATTCACTTAACAATTAACAACAAATAATTATCATTAATACGTAAGGATCTTTTAACAAGCTTGGCAAGATAAATTAAACACAAACAAACAATTCAATATAGCAATTAGTCTAATAATCAAAGTTTCATTCAATCATAAACACAATGTAAAAGGTTTTTACACCTAAATCAGAAACTAAATACATAATAGCAACACAATGGAATGCTAAACATGGTCACGTTAACAACCCATATCATTACCGACATGTATCCGCTCTCCAACCCTTCCGATCTCCGCTTCCATTAGCTTAACGGCCTTCCGGCCGCCTCCTAGACCCTCAAAACGGCAACTATGAAGTTTTCTTGTTGCAGAAGTCGAAGTGGAATATCATAGATTATTAAAATTGGTGGAATGATATGGGGTATTTATAGTTGATGGAGATGGAATTTATATGGAATATTAGAGTTAGATTGGAATAAGGAAACTAACGGTGGCTTATGGATTAAGCAAATAAAAATAAGATAAGTGGAGCTTGGGGAATAACTAACTTGGAGGGAATTTCCGTCCAGCTTTTATGCTTCATCTTCAAGGCCGATTTTGGATAAGATAAGTGTCGAATTAGCCAAAAGTGCCTCTCACATAAGTCGTAGGAAATTTCGTCTAGTTTTCAGAACAGTTTGAGCCTCATCAATTGGACTTGTGAGTCATCAAATATACCCGAAACACTGAAGAGGGGTCAATCTGCTAGCAATATCCTTTTTGCATCTTTTCAGCTCCATTCTCTTTCTTTTGCATTCCATCTCCCATTTTAACTGTAATTAAATATTTCAAAGCATATTAAGTATATTTTAGTTCTAAATAATAATAATAAATGCTAAAATATTAAGATATGTTATACATAAATATATATAAAAATACACATATCACCGACCTACACTTCGGTCCTAACAACCAAACCTCAAGGACTATTCCGCCTCCTACTACCTCTATCTCATGTAACATATCATGCTAGCAGCTAAACATGTGATAACATACTGTTAGGCATATCTGGGGTGCATAACCTACCCTTCGGTCCTAACAACCGAACTCTATCACCATCATATACCATATCACGCTTGCATATAACATA
Source organism: Lactuca saligna (assembly GCF_052625555.1). Lineage (NCBI taxonomy): Eukaryota > Viridiplantae > Streptophyta > Magnoliopsida > Asterales > Asteraceae > Lactuca > Lactuca saligna. The sequence continues at coordinate 155,035,488 of NC_136422.1, forward strand.
TCAGGTAGTAACAACACATATGAATATCACAAAGACAAACATCTAGCATATGATCCCTACTGGTAGGCCGACATTGTAGCCACAGACCCACCACTACTGGAAGGTAACTCACCTCGTAGTTGCTGCTGAACTGTGCGGGCATCCTCTGACTGCTGCTGCTGCTCCGGAAATACTTCGGCTAAAATTCCCACAAAACACTTAGTCATAAACTGACATCTACTCTTAGGGTAAAATGACCCTTTTACCCCCCCTGACCAAGTCAAAGTCAACTTCTAGTTGACCTGACTCACCGAGTTGGCTCGCCAACTCGCCAAGTCCCTATCCTTCCATTAGACCTCCAACCCGTCTCTACTCGTCGAGTTAGGCAATGACTCGACGAGTTTTCGTTCTAAATGAACATCGACTGAATCCTCATCCAACTTACCGAGTTGTATGAACAACTCGTCGAGTTCATCATCAACTGATACTCAGGTCCTGCCCTTGACTCGCCGAGTTGTATGAACAACTCATTGAGTCCATCTTCATCCTTAAGAATATTGCCTTGGACTTGCCAAGTCTGTGCATGCACTCGCTGAGTCCCATGAATTTCCAAAACAATGGCTTAGTCCAGAACGTTGGGTCACTCCTTGGGACCCCCTTAAAACCTTTCCACACTCAACTAGGTCCTTATGACTCTCAACTGATATGGGATAGAACCTTGGACTCGCCGAGCCCAAGAACGGACTCTCCTAGTTGGTCACAACCACTCACTGAATCTTCTCTTTCGGATGTACAACACTTGATCAAAATGTAGATCTATGCTTCTACAATCGATCTAGCACGTAAAGTTAAAACCTTTATATGCTTGCATGGGACTTCAAGCTCAAAAGGTCCTAAAACAAGCCCTCACAATGCATGGGGCCCTCCTTGAGTGCGAAAGCCACTCCTTTCTGCCTTGTAACCCCTCAAAGGACCTAGATCTGAAAGGTCAACCCCAAACCATGCTTGCAATCATGGTTGGTGACCAAACTGGCTTAGAAAAGCCCTAAAACTACACAAAATGGGATCTATCAAAATTGCAAGCAAGGTATAGACTTTATACCTTCTGAAGTCAGCAAATGATGCTCAAAACAGAATCCTTCTAGCCTCTTCTTGATCCTTCAAGCTTTTCCTTCCTTCCTTGGATCACAAAAGCATCAAAATCACTCCAAAAGTCTTAGATTGCTTCAATAATGACTACGGTTTGCTATGGCGGTCTTCTGGGAGAAAATAGGACTAAGGAGGCCGACTTAATATGTTTAAATAGGGTCCAAACCCTCGGATTAGGGTTTTTTCCCAAACAGGGTCTACTCGCCGAGTCCGGGACTCGACTCGCCGAGTCCACAACTTAACTCCGCACCTCATCCTGCTTTTGCTTGGTGAGTTGGTCCTTCAACTCGCCGAGTCCAAGGTCAAAATGGAAAACATCATAAAGAATTAATAAAAGAATACGTACCAAGAACCAGGTGCTACAGATACGTACTTGTAGTTGGTTGAGTTTTCTTATAACAACAACCACAATTTAAGTATTGGTATGCTTCCCTTCGAGTTGTTGTATGGGAGGAGATGTCGAACTCTCATTTGCTGGGGAGAGGTAGGGAAGCGTGTGATATGTTGAACTGAGATAATGCTTCATATGATTGAGCAAATACAACAGGTCAGGTAGAGATTGTGGACAACTCAAAGTTACCGGAAGGGTTATGCGGATAGGCGACGATCCAAGCTTGAGTTTCAGGTGGGGGACTTCGTACTCCTGAAGGTTTCTCCTTGGAAATTTGTTATCCGATAAGGAAGAGGAGCAAGCTGGGGCTCCGGTACGTCGGTCCGTTCAGGGTGACTGCGAGGGTGAGTAGGGTAGCGTATGGTTTGGAGCTACCTACGGAGTTGAGCCATATTCATGATACCTTCCACGTGTCTCAGTTGAGGAAGTGTATAGTTGATGAGTCGGCAGTGGTGCCACTAGAGGACATTCAGGTGCATGCGCGCCTGAATTATGTTGAGGGGCCGATCGCGATAAGGGATCGAAAGGTCAAGGTTCTGAGGAAGAACGAGGTGCCCCTGGTATAGGTCCAGTGGCAACATCAAAAAGGGTCCGAGCTAACTTGGGAGCTAGAGTTGGAGATGCGGGAGCAACATCCAGAGTTGTTTGCAGAATGAGACTTCGAGCACGAAGTTTGATTCTAGTCGAGGAGAATTGTAACATCCGGATTCCTAGGTATTTTATTTTAACCTTTTATTTGGAGTTAAGAGAGGGACTTGATGAGTTGATGCCTAGACTCATTGAGTAGGATCGCGATTCGCTGACATGGATTAATGAATGGACTCGATGAGTCTGTACTGGCGGCAGAAACCCTAAATCTTTGGGCATGTGCCCTATTTAAAGGACTTTAAGGCCTTCATTTTCGACCACTACACCCCTGAGAAACCCTAGAGAGAAGAGAGAAAGCTTGTAGATCAAGAGGAGGGCTAATTCATCTTTCTTTGCTGTGTTTTAGCAAAGGGAAGGAAGGATTTCGAGCTAGGCTTACTTGTGGGACTCAAATCTACCATCATTTCGTTCAGAGCTGCTGTGGGAGGTAAGGATTCATGTCTATCTTCATTTGAGTAATAGATTTCATGAATCTAAGGTTTCTTCTCTTCACTTTTGGTAGAGATCTAGTGTGTGTGATGTCCCCTTGTGACAATATTATTAGATCTGGCCCGTGAGAGGTCCAGAGAGTGCATATTCTACAACTTTATGCAATCCTTTATGAGTTTTAGGGCCTAGGTTATCATATTAAGGGTTATTTTGGCATATAGAGATGATAGTGTGATGCATGGGCCTAAAGTTCGAACCTTTACGTGACTTTTGGGTTCTAGGAAGCCAGATCTATAGGTTGCTGAAGCCGATCTGACCTCAGAAGCTCGATTGAGCATGAGCATGGGGGAAACTCGCCGAGTCCATTGGTATACTCGACGAGTCAGATCGGGTTGCTCACGATTCGTGGCCATTGGTGACCCGACGGGTTAGATGAGTGGCTCATTGAGTCGAGTGAGACCTTGGGAAGGAATCTAAGAACGTGTATGCACTCGCCGAGTAGTCACATGGACCTGATGAATCTGGTTAGTGTGGACTATAACTTCAGTTGACTTTTAGGGTTTAGTCAAATATTGGAACTTTGGACCAGTAGGGGGTAGAATGATCTTTTACCCTTCTAGAAATTATAGTAAGACACTTATTTAGCCTTTGAGAGTCGTAATTGATTTGGAGTAATTTCTTTATGTGATTTGGTGGAGGCTAGATCAATATTTCGAGTTCGAGACTCTTTGAGGTTTTCCGAGGTGAGTCTTCTCACTATACTTTTGTAACAACCCGAAGTTCATTCCATTATTTGTAACCCGTTTTCGTTATAAAAGCCGTTAAATTCCAAAAATTTGCCATTAACCTTGTTTTAATTAAATTATTACTACTTCTAATAATGTTTTAATTATGTTAGAATACATTTTAAAAACATTAAAATATTTTCTATTTCATTTAGGAAATATTTAGTTTTATTTAAGTCGTAATTACGACAGCTTTATCGGGTGCGACGAAAAGCACCGTCTAACGACAGTATCGGGTAGAATTCCACCGTGTCCAAAACTTAGAGACTATATAAAGTGTTCTAAGCCTTCATTTGAAGCTTTTGGCTTCATCTCACTACACTCTCTCCAACCTCTCTCCTCATCCTTAATCAAAGGTCCAAAAACAAAGATTTAAGGCTCCAAATCAAAGATGTAACATCCCTAACTTGTTATCTAGCCTCTTTAGCCTTCAAATTGATGTTTAATTTGGGTTTTAGGACCTGGAACATGTGTTTATGGCCAAGGAGTAAGCTTGGGCCGTAAACACACAAAAATGGGGTTTTTGAGCCATTTACCCCTTCCAAATCATAGTTGGGACTTAGATACGACCTTGACGCTTACAAACATGGACTTGGAACACTCTAAACTTGCATTTTGAGGGACAAAAGAGAGTTTACGACCAAGGTCTATGCTTGGGCTGTAAACTCCTCAAACATGGGGATTAAAAACATTTAGACATGTTAGAATGCCTTGTAACTTCACCAATAACCTTGGAATAAATCCTAGAACCATCTAAAAATAGTTTGGGGGACCTTAAACACATAAAATACCCTACATATGAGAGTTTACGGCCATAGAATATACTCCTGGGCTGTAAACTCCTAAAAGTATGTTAAATGGTGCCCTAAATTCATACCAAGGCTTGGAAAACTAACTAGAATCACATGTGATCGTTCTTTGTACCTCAAATGAATTATTCTTGACCATGGGTGAGTTTACGGCCATAAACTCCAAGTTTATAGCTGTGAACTCCCTTTTAAATGGTATAAATTCATTTAATCCATTCCACGGCATTTTAGAAATCCATCCCAACAATCCCCATGTCCAAACAAGCCATTAAACAATCAAAATCACACCAACATGAGTTTACGGCCGTAAACTCATGTATGTGTGTGTTTTGTGGCTGAAAACTCACTTAAATGTTTACTCTTGGGAGAGTAAACTCATGTCCCAAGTCCTCAGTACCAATACACATCCGTAGATGTCACCCGGGTCACTCCAAACGCTCGTTTTGAGGTGTTTAACCTCGTTGGAGTGTAATGTTCCATATAATTAGTGAATGTATCCCTAATTGAATATATATGGACATTATTTCATTTTACATAGGGACATCGCGAGTAATCAAGCCCCAAACCCACGCTTAGTGTCCGAAACAGTCGAAATTCCGAGTCTGGTGAGTTCATACCCCTACCCTTTTTCACTGTTTTCACTGTTTTCAGGGGGGAACACAAGCAAAGTACAAGGGATTACTTGTACTTAAAACATGTTTTCGAATGTGTGTTTCACATTTTATATGCTTTCAGCACTGATTACTACAACTGATAACCGTTTGAACATGCAAATCATGTAAACATATATTTGTGAAATGAGTTTTAAACTGTTATGTTTTACATATATTTCACAAATAGCTTTCCACATTTTTATCAGTTAAAAGCATGACATTAGAACATTTGAATATAATACTTGTACACTGTTTTGTCCTCGGTAACACTCCATAGAGATACGCGAGTGGAGGACCATCATATTATTACTAGTAAATTTGTTAATCCTATATGATTGGAGACATGTCCTCGGCGAACACTCCACAGAGATACGCGAGTGAAGGACTACACCCGTAACCAGAATCTTTGGTATTTAGAGAGCGTGACTTGAGTGTATAGATCTATACGGGGCTGACTACCCCACACCTGGCTGCTAGCTACAGCCGAACCGAAATGGTTCAAGGGTGACGAAAGTCATAAGTATGTGGACTACTTATTGCCACATGTTTAGTCCATTGTATGGTTATGGAACTCGCAATTAGGATAACAGAGATTTACTCTATAGTAATAATGAATAACATAATACATCTTTTACATTAGTAACTAACATTCAGGAAAGTATGGGACTTTCCTGGGGAAACATTGAACATAATCACGTCTTACATCTTTTACATTGATAACCAACATTCAGGAAAGTATGGGACTTTCCTGGGGAATCAGAAAAGGGTAACAAACCGGATAACTTTACATCTTTCACAATTGGTAACACATAATCAGGAAAGTATGGGACTTTCCTGGGAATACATTGGTACATAACCAGAATAGTATGTCAAACCAGATAACCGAACTTTACATTTCCACAAGGGTAAACATGTTTTTAGTGTACAACTTTACTTTACATGTTGAGAAACAATAACCAACCTTATTAAGAAAATATGGGATTTTCTTGGTGTGCGTAACATTTCAGAAACAGAAAGGAAACTTGAACATTTCACAAACAAAAACCGCTTATGAACTCACCAGCGTTATGCTGATTTTGAAACCGCTTGTGTTCTCAGGTCAGCGTTAGAACAGGTACTCGAAGATCCTTTTGCCAGAAGACGGAGTTTTTAGAAGACCCGTTTCATTTTGTTCATATATATTATGTATCACAACTGTACGAACTTTACTTTTGAAACAACTGTAAAACGTTTCTTATGTAATGTAATGATTGTTTTACTTTACTTACTATGTGCATTGGATTTGATACTCAACGTGGAGTCAACCCCGGAAATGTTTCCGCCTTCGGTTTTCGGGGTGTGACAACTTTACCTAGAGTGGTAATTAGAACTATGTGACAGAGTATCTTGTATGCTATTTTTATGATATGATTGCTATGTGATTTGTGTTATGTATTATACAGAGTTTACAGAGTTAGGACCAAAGGGTTCACAGAGTTAGGGTCAGAGGGCCCACAGAGTTATGGGACTTGAGGGTCCTACTAAGACACATTGACCAGGGGGTCAAATAGAGTTATAGCCTCGAGTGGCTAATATGTGTTGTATGTGGTATTTTAGGGAATTCACTAAGCTTTTACGTTTGCAGTGTTATATGTTATGTGTTTCAGGTACTAGTGACGATCGCGGGAAGGCACTGACATGATCCTTACACACAGACCGAGGATTTTATTTGTGATCTTGGGATAAGTTTTATTTGATGAAGGATATTGAACATGAGATTTGAGAATGTTTAAATGATAATTATGTTGTTTGAAAAATGAATTTTTTTTTTGAAAATTTACGTTGTTACAAAAAGTCCATGTGTTCGTCCACCACCAACTCCCCAAGTCGCTCCGGTAGCTGCACCATCGGTAATCCAAACTTCAGGTGAAACTCGAAAGTTCGGAGAAAGTCTAGTCGAAACCACTAGAACCCCACCAATTATTAAGGCCTCAAACTCACAATTTTAAATAGATCACACTCTGATGCATACCCTACTTGCCCAAGGGATTACTACAATCTTAGTTCCATACGAGGCTGCCCGGAACGAAAACTACAGGAATAGTAGAAATGGTGGTGGCACTCCAGTTTTTAACCAAAACAATTCCATACCTTGTTCATACAAGGACTTAACGGGTTGTAAACCCCGATCCTTCTTCAGAACAGAAGGAGCAGTAAAATACGTAGTATTAGAACATTGAAACCAAAAAGTATACGTTCTTTATGTTTATAATTTGTGATTCAAGGTTCTGATTCATGTAATTGGTATGAGCCATACTGTTACCTCCTATGATTATTTAGTGTATTCAAATTATATATAATAAAACTCGAACGAACAGCCGATTGCATGAATCTACCCTATGCCCACAACGAAACAAGGAATAGGAAGTATAGCGGAAATCACACATTCCACTGCCTATCGGATCTTCATTATATAGAATCCTAACATATACATTCAATGATCATAGACTTTAGTAATTAGAATACTTGATATATGTTATTCTAAACTTCTGTTTGTACCATATCGGTAAATAGTATAAAGTTTTGCTTTTCATGTAACTACATCTAAATCTAGAACTTATGTACCAGCAAAATAATGTAATATAGTTTTATATTTAAATAAAACCCTTGAAAGTACATTGCTCTGAAATCCAAGTGTAAGGTTAATAATTCATTAAGATCATTTGATAATATATTATTTGTACATATGTCATTGTTTTCTTTTTGTAAGTTTTTATAACCTTACTGACCCAGTCGGCCTGATTACGATGTTTTTCAGGCGTCGGAACGTTAAAGACACATGTTACCACAAGCCTGCCGGCCTAACTGTAGCTAACAGTTTAGGTGTGAGATTGTCAGTCGCAAATAGATCTATACACAAATATCTCGCTCTCCCTACAAGAGACTCTGATTATTAATCAAGACTTTTACCCGTACATACATAAGTACACGAAGAGATCTCACAAATTGCTTCCACATTTTTCTGAGTAATATCTGAAAACCATTATGGTTTATCTGATATCTGAAAACCCTTTTTGTTTATCTGTTATTTGTACTTTGTAAAATAATAATCTTGTTCCATAAATTATACCTATTATAGTTTATAAGTTTGTTTACCGTGTTATAACCTGAGCTTTGTAAAGTAGTTCCTTTTTTTTTCATAAACTATACCTATTATAATTTATAAATTTGTTTTTCTATGTTAGTGTGAAAACTGTTGCGTCTCAACATCTTTTGATAAATCATTTGAAAAATTCAATAGTATCAATACTTTTGCGCATTTAGTAAATTTCACATTTATCTGTATATTATGGTAAGAAAATAAAATAAACAAATTATATTTTTAAACACAATATTTCTTGTGTTTTACTTGTATTCCCCGCCCCCCTTAAAACAATTAAAAAATTGAGAAAATGTAAGGGTATGAACTCACCTTATGTATGTTTTTAACTAGATATCAAGATGAAAGCGGTGACCTTCAGACTAGACTATGGGAAGGTGATTGTATCCTATGAGTATTTTAACACACGATTGTGTGTGACTAAGGTGTCTTAGCAACACAAGTATTCTATAAGCACTAAATAATTTAAGAATACTTACTTAAGCTTGTAACTTGTTTGAAAGAAAAATGATCTTCTAGAGCTTAAAATAGAGAGGATGGAGGAAATGGGTTTGATACTTTGAGAGAGTTTTAATAGTGATTTCATTCACCGTAACGTTGAAATAGAAATGTTCACAATGAAGTATCTTAAGTATGAAGGAAGGATAGGTTTTTGCATTAGTAAATGAATCATATCACATTGGGAAGGTGAATTAGTAAAATATCTAGATATTATGGGTGTTTTCGGATGCATTATGTATGTATAAAGAGGGTTTTTGGATTTAATGCTAAGGTGAAAAGAGTTTTCAGATTCCAACCTCCTAAAAGCAAGTGTTTTTGGTTCTATTCTATTGAGTTTTCGCCCCTAAATGGGCCTATGGTGTTGTTTTCATCCAAGGAAAAACGAAAACATTAATTTTGGAAACAATCTCAACTGTAAACCCCTTTTCCTTTAAATTCCAAAACCGTAAACCCCTAATACATTAATTATTTTGGGTGAAAACTCATTTAATGGTTATATTTATGTTTTAAACCCTTAGTCTTTCACCTATGTTCATTTATACTACCCTAAATTAGCTTATGTTTCAATCCATACATCTTTGTTAGCTCTTTAAACAAGCCCTAATGCTATAGATGATAAAATGCAACAAGGATAGAAATGAAGTTTCACTTGTACTTGGTTAGGGTTTAGGCTTTGATGGGTCTAAAAATTTCAAGTTGTGACATTATCCCCCGATTATAGGGAATTTCATCCCGAAATTGTTTTTAAATTGGTACTTGTGAACTAGGGAAAAGATGTGGATACTTTTGTTTCATTTGATCTTTACTTTCCCAAGTGAATTCAGGTCCTCGCTTGGCATTCCAGCGAACCTTCACTATTAGTATGCGCCCTTGTTTCGTTTAATCTGACTATCTGTGTTGGGATGGTAAGTTTTACTTAAGATGAGAGAAAGTGTGGGTTTGGTTTACTTGTCTACATTTACTTGAATAATTGTATGCCCACTCATAGTCATTGGTAATTTTACCCTAAAGTTCATGGTAAGACTCATATCTTGTCCATCTATCATCATCTTGTGCATACAACTTGTATATAATTAAGATTGATAAGACGTTCAGATGGGTGGGTCTGCCCCAAGTCTACAACCAGACAAGGAACTGGAGGTAGGGCGGAATCACACATCCTAATTCTATAGAATCTTAATTATATACCACCCTCGTGTATACACTTCGCAGTGATAGGTTAACCGCATGGGTCCTTAGTCTCTATTCTTGAACTTGACATGTTGTATGAGTGGCATTCCTGGGAAGTCTGTTGAGGATACTTCGGGAAGATTACGGACTTCTGGAACATCCTCAGTGTGTTTCACTTTAAGTCTCTTGTCTGCAGAGTTAGCTAGGAAGGCATGATACCCCTCGTATGGTTACTTCTAAGTTTTGAAGCGCGAGACGATACAGAAGCTTGTTTCGGGTTTGTCGTTAGAGGTTGAAAAGATTTTGTTTAGATTGTTTGTTAAGGCGAAGGGTCTTTTTGTATCACATGTAATTGATATGGTGAGGACCAATCAATCCCATTCTAAGGACAATATTAGAACTTCTTATCATAACGGTTGTTAAGTCGGTTGGGAAGAAGTGTTTTTTAGAGTGGTAGCACATTCTATGTTTATGTATTTAGTGTTCTTTGTTTTATTCTTGTTATTACTACTGCAAATATTTGTACCGCAATTAATGAAGATAGATAGTAAGCGTACTTCGATAATTACTGATGAAATCTCGTGATTTAATTCCTTACAAAGTCCCTCTATAATCGCTTAGTGTATACAAATCATATATAGTTAAGATTGAGAAGACAGTCGACTGAGCAACTCTGCCCTAAATCCACAATCAAACAAGAAACAAGAAATAAGGCAGAATCACTCACTCTAAGCCTGCAAAATCTTAACTATGTAAGACTCTAATGTTACAATAATTCATCACAACTCACCTATAAGGATCCTTAGTTTTTATATGAAAGAGAAGGAAATTATGATTTTAAATTCTTAACTGTCAAAAACCTTTAAGAAAATTCAATGTTTAATTATTGTTATTTGGAAAAGGTGCCAAAATTCCCAGTAAGTTCCTCGTTGCTCCTTTATGTCTTGTCATTACATTCCTCCCTCTCCTAATTCATTCCTCTTTGTTGGACAATCTCTCTTGAAATATCCTATTTCACCACATGCATGGCATACTTGACTTGTACTAGCATCAGTGGTTAAGATGATGTATTGGCTGGAGTCCTACAAAAACGAGTAGAGTGCCCATTTCTATTGTAGTTCTTGCAACGAAAGTCCCGACAGACTCCCTTGTGATGGTAGTCGCACTTGTTACACTTTAGTAGTGTTCCAGCATACCGACTGGATGGTATCGAAGCGACAGATGTTGTGGCTGCAGGGGCTGCCACAGGTTGCTGTCTCTTGGCAAGTCTTTGAGATAATTTGTGCTCCTTTTTGTTCTAGAACTTTCGTTTCTTGTTCTTAGGTTTGTGATCTGGGGTATCGTTATAGGTAGGCACTTGTCGGTTTCTTTGGTTGTTACTACGGTTTGAATTGCCGACATTGTTTCCATTTTCGTTTGGGTTGTTAGCGTTGAATTGCGCCATGATAGCTATCTCAACAGGTGTTACGGCAGCTTGGAATGTAGCAGAGTCTATATGTAGAATCGGGGTTTCGTCGGTTGACCGGTTATTTCCATGTGAAGACATGATTTTGTTGCAAGATGTGAAACGAGTTCGTAAGTAACTATGATCGTTGTTAGTTGTATTTTATCTCTCTCTCTCTCTCTCTCTATATATATATATATATATATATATATATATATATATATATATATTTCTCCTTTTGTTGTGCGATTTTCAATGTTTCGACCTACATCCCTATGATGTATTGATGGTAGTGAGTAGAAATAGATAGTGTACAAAGGCTAAGTTCATTCATCCTTGTACTACTCTCATCCAAGCATGCTTAAATGTGGAGTTCTGATAGAATCCGGTGCATTAGTGCAGGTATGATCGCACCTGATAAGTCTACGAGAAGGCATCATTCTACCATTAGGTTTAAAAGAATGAAACGGTAGTAAGTCTTTAGTACTGACAATAACTCGTGTGTCTCTTGAACTATGTTATCTTGGTTCTGTGCGTATCATGTTCTGACATTTATAGAGTTTTATAAACAATTCATAACAGAAGTCTATATAGAATAAACTTATGAATTTTTAATAGTTATCGCCCTTAAACAAAATTCTATGACTTTTTGTACTAATATTTGTTGTTACGAAAGAAGTGATAAGCCTAACACATAGTGTGAGTAGTGTAATCACTAAGTTACCAAGTTATATCATTTTATAAATTACTAGTGTGACGTATAAAGTGCTTTCTGGTTTTCCCCTGATAGGGTAAGGTTCGTTGATAATTTCTCTAGTGTTTTTCACTTCGTTCGGTCCTTTCTCCGAATTCTCGTTATGATCCCTCTTTCGGTTCTTCCTCACCTCCTCTGTTGACTGTTTGAGATGTCTAGGTGTGTCGGTTGTATGAGAATGGGAGTGTCTAAAGAATCTACGAGATTAATAAAAGATTTCTATTAAAATAAATTTTTACGAGGATGATCTTTACTGGGTCTCTAAGACCACAACCAAAAAAGGAACAGGAAGTAGAATGAAAACCACAAATTCTAAGTCTATAAAATTTCAATTATATATAACCTTAACGTATAAACTCAGTAATCGTATAACTACCTGAAAGGTTCTTTTAGTTTTCGCATAAGTTAATTATAGTACTTAAAATACTCCTATAGTATCTTAATTGTATGTTTGATTTTAGAGCTTCTTGGTATACGAGGTCAATAAGTTTTTCGACTTGTTGTTATTGTATAGTATCATAAAATACTCTTACAGTATTTTAAACTTTTATGTTTGGTTCTAGTATTCCTCTGTATATAGAGGTAGTAAGTTTTAGACTTGTTGCAAGGCCACTATCACTCCTAAACATATGTTGGTCGTATCTCAAATAAATATAGTTGATCAAGCTATATTTATCCCAGATATGATTACATAACTATCTAGGTTTGACTGTAGTGTTCAACATCTAAATACTTTTGTTTTGTTCTTCTTGTGATACTTGTTCTAGTATATATATATATATATATATATATATATATATATATATATATATATATATATATATATATATATGCATGTATCTATACTTTCATAACAATATTGTTATATTTTAAAAGTGCACTTTTAGTTAGAACACTTCGGCACCATTGTATTTATTGTTGTATATCTTTTATGGGTTGATATACTTAGTTCATTATAAACAATTATCAGATACCAATCTGTTAGACCCCCAAACCGGAACAACGGAAACATTCGGGGGCGGAGGACGTTTGTATAGTATCACAACAATTGAATAATAGTAATCAAATCAACAACAACCATTGTATTAAAAACATAGTTTACATTGTGTTCAAAATAATACTTGTTTAACATTAAAGTACCGCAAAAGTTAAGACGTAAATCTACCATGCTCCGTCTTCGGAACGCCCGAGAGGGTACCTGTTTTCTAGTTTTCCTGAGAATACAAGTGGTTTGAAAAAGTGTCAACATTTAAGTTGGTGAGTTCATAAGTATTTTGTTGGAAAATATATGTTCTTTGTTGTTAAAAACGTTACTATGTTCTTCCAGAAAATCCTATATTTTCTTAGTAAAATGGAATGTAGTATTAGAACTTTGAAACCAAAAAGTATATGTTCTTTATGTTTAAAATCTGTGATTCAAGGTTATAATTCATGTAATGGGTATGACCCATACTGTTACCTCCTATGATTATTTAGTGTATACAAATTATATATAATAAAAATCGAACGGACAGTCGATTGGGTGAATCTGCCTTAAGCCCAGAACCAAACAAGGAACATGAAGTAAGGCGGAAGTCACACATTCTACTGCCTATCAGATCTTCATTATGTAGAATCCTAACGTATACAATAAGTGATCATAGACTTTAGTAATAAGAATACTTGATATATGTTATTCTGAACCTCCGTTTGTACCATATTGGTAAATAGTATAAAGTTTTTCTTTTCATGTAACTGCATGTAAATCTAGAACTTACGTACTAGCAAAATAATGTAATATAGTTTTATATTTAAATAAAACCCTTGAATGTATATTTGCTCTGAAATCCGAATGTAAGGTTAATACTCAATTAAGATTATTTGATAATATATAATTCGTAGATATGTCGTTGTTTTCTCTTTGTGAGTTTTTATAACTATATACTGACCCAGTCGACCTGATGTTTTTCAGGCGTCAAAATGTTAAAGATATTTGTCATCACAAGCCTGCCATCCTAACTGTAGCTAACAGTTTAGGTGTGGGATTGTCTGTCCCAAATAGATGTATACATAAATATATCACTCTCCCTACAAGAGACTCTGGTTATTAATCAGGACTTTTACCCGTACTTGGATAAGTACACGAAGATGTCTCACAAATTGCTTGAACGTTTTTAAGAGTAATATTTGAAAATCCTTTTTGTTTATCTAATATCTGAAAACCCTTTTCGTTTAACTGTTATCTGTACTTTGTAAAATAATAACATTGTTCCATAAACTATACCTATTATAGTTTATAAGTTTGTTTTTCGTGTTATAACCTGAGCTTTGTAAAATAGTTCCTTTTTTCCATAAACTATACCTATTATAGTTTAGAAGTTTTTTTTTCTGTGTTGGTGTGAAAACCGTTACGTCTGAACATGTTTTGATAAATCGTTTGTAAAATTTAATAGTAAAAATAAATTTGTGTATTTAGTAAATTTCACGTTTAACTATATATTACGGTAAGAAAATAAAATAATCAATTTATATTTTTAGACAAAAGATTTCTTGTGTTTTACTTATATTCCCCCCCCCCCCCCCCCCCCCCTCCCCCTAAACAATTTAAAATATGAGAAAACGTACGAGTATGAACTCACCTTATGTACATTTTTTACTAGATATCGAGATGAAAGCGGTGACTTTTAGCCTAGAATATGGGAAAGTAATTGTATCCTACGTGTATTTTAACACACGATTGTGTGCGAATAAGATGTCTTAGCAACACAAGTATTCTATAAACACTAAATAATTGAAGAATACTTAGTTAAGCTTGTAACTTGTTTGAAAGAAGAACGATCTTCTGGAGCATAAAATAGAGAGGATGGAGGAAATGGGTTTAATACTTTGAGAGAGTTTTGATAGAGATTTCGTTCACTATAACTTTGAAATAGAAATGTTCACAATGATGTATCTTAAATAAGAAGGAAAGATAGGCGGTTGCATTGGTAAATGAGTCACATCACATTGGGAAGCTGAATTAGTAAAATATCTAGATATTATGGGTCTTTTCGGATGCATTATGTATGTATAAAGAGCATGGTTGCAGAAATCGGGATTAATCGGTGATTAATCGTGGATTAATCATTTGGCGTTCTCCAACCGTCTAGGATTAGGGCATTAATCGGGAATTTAGGATTAATCGGGTTTGATGGGATTAATCGGCCTTGGCGGGATTAATCGGTCAACAAAAGTCAACAAAAGTCAAAAAAATCGAAAAAAGTCAAAAAAGTCAAAAAAATTTAAAAAAATTCAAAAAACCAACTTTCTTCTTTTACTCCAAAATTTTCAAATTTTCAAAATTTCAAATATTATACCAAAATGTTCATATTTTCGTATTTCCAAATTTCCAAATTACAATTTTTCTTATTTTCTAATTTTGAAGTACTTGTTTTTCGTAAGATATATTAATACTTAATTAACTTTAAGGTTTAGGTCATTTTTGGTCACTTAACTTTGGTTTTGTGCTCATTTGGTCACTTAACTCTTTTTGAGTTTTAAAAGTTCATCAAACGTTTGGCTTCGTGCTCATTTAGTCACTTAACTTTTGTTTTGGTCACATTTAGTCACCACACTTTTAAAATTGTGTTCATTTAGTCACTATACTTTTAAATATTTTTAAAAGTTTAATGACTAAATGGGCACAATTTTAAAAGTTAGGTGACTAAATGAACACAAATCTAAAAGTTGGGTGACTAAATGTGACCAAATCAAAAGTTTGATGACCTTTTAAAACTTAAAAATAGTTAAGTGACCAAATGAGAAAAAAACCAAAAGTTAAGTGACCAAAAATGACTTAAACCCTTAATTTTAATATTTTATTAATAATCTCTGGTCCCCGATTAATCGTTGATTAATCCCCGCGAAGACCGATTAATCCCTTAACACTAGTCGACCGTCGAGCTACAGTCAAACGATTTTTACAACCTTGATAAAGAGGGTTTTTCGAGTTAATGCTAAGGTGAAAAGCGTTTTCGGATTCTAACCTCCTAAATGCAAGTGTTTTTGGATCTACTCTATTGAGTTTTCGCCCCTAAATAGGCCTTGGGTGGTGTTTTCGTCCAAGGCAAAACGAAAACATTCATTTGGAAACAATCTCAACGGTAAACCCCTTTTCCTTTAAATTCCAAAACCGTAAACCCCAAATTCATTAATTATTTTGGGTGAAAACTTATTTAATGGTTATATTTATGTTTTAAACCCTTAGTATTTCAAACTATGTTCATTTATACTACCCTAAATTAGCTTAGGTTTCAATCCATACATATTTGTTAGCTCTTTAAACAAGCCCTAAGGCTATAGATAATAGAATGCAACAAGGATTGAAATGAATTTTCACTTGTACTTGGTTAGGGTTTAGGCTTTGTTGCGTCAAAAAATTTCGAGTTGCAACAGCATGAGCTTTGGAACCTTGCCTTGAAAGGATCGAAGGTTACTGTCTACACCTCCTGATTAAACGACCTCGCAAACATTTTCCTGGGAATGGTGAACCCGAAATACAAGAAGACCGAAAGGTACGTTTGGGGGTTAGATTCACCAACTCAAGGTCTAGTTACTGCATCCAGAACCTCTACCTTTGATAGTGCCAATCTGTTGGCCTATCAATTAACTGAGCAGTGTATTCGTCAATGTACCATGACCCCACAAAATGTAATGAACCATATAGGGGTACAAAAAATAAGTTCCATGGCAATTCAAAGGAGATATTCTAGTATCGCAAACATTGTGCATAACCTGTGGTTGTGTATGTCGCAATCACAAATACTCCCACCCCATCAAATCCCTACTATGAGAATTTACCCCACTACACCAAGTGCAATTTCTACCATGTCGGAAATTATATGGTATGCAAAATTTGTAACTTGAGAGGTCACACATCTAAGTACTTCATAAAGGACCTAAACAACATAACCTCAACCATTAGTGTCGGAGGAAGCCGAAAATCACTTCGAATGCAATCAACCTGGGCATTTCAAGGACTTCCCGAAACTAAAGAATCAGTGTGGCAAAGGAAGAGAATTTATGATAGGTGTTGGATATGCTCACCAGGAACCAATTATGATTGTTGGTACGTTTCCTATCAACAATAATTATGCTTCCGTATTATTTGATACTAGTGCCGATAGATGCTTTATTTCCTATAATTTTAGAAGAATGATTAACCATAAATCATGCAAACTTAATGAAGCTTACATGGTAGAAGTAACAAACAGCCAATTAGAAAGCACCATAGAAATAATCACTTCTTTCCTTCTCACCCTGAATAGCCACGTCTTTCACTTCAATCTAATACCTATGACCATCAGAAGTTTCGATGTAATTATAAGAATGGATTGGTTATCACTACATCGAGCATATATTTTATGTTACGAAAAGGTTGTTCGACTACCCTTAGCCAACAACGAATCTCTCCTAATTTACAGAGATAAATCAAGAAATAATCTAATAATAATCTCTTCCATGAAGGCAAAAAGGTGCTTGTAGAAGAGATGCTTAGAATTCTTGTCCCACATGGTGGATATGTAAGGAAAGGGTAAGGAAATCAAAGATATACTACTTGAATGACTACCCGAAGGTATTTCCAGAGGATCTAAATGGAGTACCACCAGTTAGAAATATCCAATTCTGAATCGACCTAATGTGGGATGCAACACCAGTGGCAAGATATCGTTATCATCTGGGTCCATTGAAAATGCAAGAACTTTCCACTCAACTCCAAGAGATTCTTGACAAGGCTTTATCCGGCCAAGCTTGTCTCCATGGGGAGCTCCGATATTATTTGTCAAAAAGAAGGATGGATCGATCAAGATGTATATCAACTATCGAGAGTTGAAAAAACTCACCATCAAAAACTGATACCCACTCCCGAGGTTCGATGACCTGTTCGATCAGCTATAAGGATCTTGTTACTAATCAAGGATCGATCTAAGATCCGGATACCATCAACTTGGAGTGCAAGAAGCGTACATTCCAAAGATGAAATTCAGGACTCAATATAGTTACTACAAGTTTCTATTTATTCCATGCAAACTGACCAACACACCATCCGTATTCATGGACCTTATGAATCAGGTGTGTAAACCCTACTTAGTTAAATTCGTGATTGTTTTCATCGATGACATATTGAAATGTTCACAAACCAAATAAGAGAACATATCTAACACTTGCTATTAATTATTAAAGTGTTAATAAAAGAGAAACTTTATGCAAAGTTATGTAAATGTGAGTTTTGGATTAATGAAGTGCATTTCCTTGGCCGTATGGTCAGTATTAAAGGGATTCATGTTGATCCCGCGAAGATCGAAGCAGTTAAGGATTGGAAAGCAGCAACGACGCCAACCTAAGTACGCAAATTCCTAGGGCTTGTAGGCTATAATGGGAGATTCCTCGAGAGTTTCTCCAAAATAACCAAGCCTCTCACCGCTCTAACCCAGAAGGACAAGAAGTCAATTAGGGAGATAGAAAAAGTTTGCCTTCCAGAAATTGAAACAATTGTTGTGCAGTGCACCATTTTTTCTCTTCCAGAGGGAACAAAAGACTTTGTAGTATTCTACAACGCCTCACACCAAGGGCTAGGTTGCATACTAATTCAAAAGAATAAATCCATTCCATAATTATCCATATAACTTAAGCTAACCGATGCCAAGTACACTACCCACGACTCAGAGTTGGGAGTTGTAGTGTTTTCCTTAAAGATTTGGAGACACTACCTATATGGAACAAACTATGAACCGACCACAAAAGCCTCCAAAATATCTTACACTAGAAGGAGATCAACATGATACAATGAAGGTGGGTTGAATTGCTAAATAACTACAAATACAAAATTCGTTATCATCCTAGTAAAGAAAATGTCCCAGTAGTCGCTTTAAGCCGGAAAGAACGAGCAAAATCACTTTGTGAAGGGTCTAACCCTAACAATCAACTCCAATCTCACCACCCAAATTTAAGACGCTCAACTGGAAGCTCTCAAACCTGAGAGTATCATAGAAGAAAACTTGTGAGGGATGGACAGACAGTTCAAACTCAAGGAAGATGGAGCACGATATTTCATGAATCGAATTTGGATCCTAAAGTTTGGTGAAGTCAACAATCTAGTCTTAAATGAAGCTCATAAGTCAATATATTTGATCCATCCTGTGTCAGATACGATGTATCTCGATCTAAAAAAGATTTATTGGTGGCTCAACCTGAAGGAAAAGATTGCCACCTATGTCAGTAAATGCTTGAATTGCTCCAAAGTCAAAGTAGAGTACTAGAGGCAATATGGTCTACTACAAAAACCATTAATCATGGAATGGAAATTAGCAGAAATAACCACAGACTTCATAACTAACTTGCCAAGAAATTCAAGCGGTTATGGTACGATCTGGGTAGTGGTTGATTGTTTGACCAAGTCTGACCACTTCATAGCCATCAAAGAAACTGACAAGATGGAGAAACTTACTAGGACCTATCTCAAGAAAATAGTTAGACTACATTGTGTGGCAATGTATATATATATATATATATATATATATATATATATATATATATATATATATATATATATAT
Source organism: Lactuca saligna (assembly GCF_052625555.1). NCBI lineage: Eukaryota > Viridiplantae > Streptophyta > Magnoliopsida > Asterales > Asteraceae > Lactuca > Lactuca saligna. The sequence goes on from NC_136422.1 coordinate 155,054,911, forward strand.
ATATATATATATTATCTCAAACCAAGATAGCAGATTCACTTCCAGATTTTGGCAATCACTGCATAAGTCCCTAGGAACCAAGAGAGACATGAGTATTGCATCTCATCCACAGACGTATGCCCAAAGTGAAACAACGATACAAACTCTGGAACACATGCTCCGCGCTTGTGTGATAGATTTTGGTAATGCATGGGATACTCACGTACCACTAGTTAGGTTTTCATATAACAATACTTATCACACTAGCATAAAGGCCGCTCTATTTGAGTCATTGCACAAACGTAGATGTCGTTCTTAGATATGTTGGGCAGAAGTTGGAGATACTCAAGTGGCTAAAAAACTTGCTAGAGATACTCTATTTCCTGGTCATGACATCATTCATGAAACAACAGAGAAGATCGTTCTGATAAAGGAACAATTAAAAGTTGCACGTAGTCTTCCAAAAAAGTTATGCTTGTGTGAGACATAAACCCTTAGAATTCAGAGTAGGAGATCGTGTCCTACTAAATGTCACACCATGGAAGGGTATCATTAGTTTTGGAAAACAAGGTAAACAAAATCCCCAATGCATCGATCCTTTTGAAATCCTGGAAAGGGTTGGTTCAGTGTTTTACAAGCACAAGTTACGTTTAGAACTCATGGAAGTTCACAATTTTAGATTAGGTGTCTAATCCAACAACTGAATTAGTATATACTTGGATTATTAGAAAAGTCCTTTTGGGTTGCCCTCAAAACTAGTAATTGAATAATATGAGTTTTAGAGAGAGAGAGAGAGTGAGTGAGTGATTTATTAATTTATTATGTTATTGATAACTTAATTATAAATCAAAATGAACTTATTAATATGTTATGAAAATAACAAATTTAATTATAAATCATATTACTTAATTAATAATTAATCAAAAATTAATTAGAATTAATTTTGTGATTAATTGGTTAAATTAAAAGAGTAGGGACTGTTTGTTTATTTATTGAAAGTTAAAGCAGGAAGGCTCTAGAACCCCATGGAATGGGGTGGACGAAAATTGGCTAGAGATCATCTAGATTTTTTGTCCAAGGGTGATTAGATAAGATATTAGGCAATTTGATTATTATACTAATTAATCTAGGCCTTACCCCAAAAACCTTAGCTTTGGCCCCAAATTTTAGTCAGCTATATAATGGGTCTTATACTGTTATTTTTCAGCTAGTCCTTCTTCCATAGAGAAAGCCAAAATTATAATCATCTCTCTCTTTTTTCTTCAAGTATTCTAGCTACTAGGATTGAATGTGAACCATTAGAGGCACGACACTTGGGGTGCTCACTTCAAAAAGCTTTGAAGAAAGGATTCTTGATTGTTTTCTACAAAAATCAACAAGGTATGTAATCCTCCTTATGAATTCAGATTTTATGAGGAACATTTTGTAGTTTGATAGTTCATAGTATGTTGCCTTTATGTGAAAGACGTAGATCCCCCTTAAGTTGGATGTGCCCTAATCATTTAACTGTTAAATGTTTTTCCGCTTAGAGAATAGGATTCTAATCTATGTTTTCTGCCAGTGGTATAAGAACCTAAGGCTATCTTTCATGTAATTCCACATGGGTGAATCGTTCAAAAAAAAAAATTCAAATTTTGTATCCCAATGTGTGAGCATTGATGCTCATGACGTGAGATCTGAGCAGATAAAATTTTCCGTGTTTTTCTGCCTATTCTATTTTGGATGTCTTTATTTGGTAATTATCTAATTCAAATATCTGTCAAATCCAAATTTACTGAATATTTAATGATAAAATAAAAGCCTATAAGTTAGGAGATAAATCTTTGACCTGATTAATTATTTTTATTGATTAATATGATTAATTTTGAAGTTTGTAAATAATTAATTTAAATATTAATCAATCGTAATAACTAATGTCAATTATTAATTGGTATATTTGAATTAAATTAATTATTTAGTTTTGAAATTTTAATAAACCTAGTATTTTAGAAAACTTTATATATATATATATATATATATATATATATATATATATATATATATATATATATATATATATATATATATATATATATATATATATACACACACACTCTAATAAATGAAGGTTTTTTTTGCCACATTTCATACTTTCATTCAATTTATCAAATATCATTTTATGGTTATTTTGAACTAATTTCCTTTCCACATGTCATTTTATGGATTTTTTTTATTTTAATAAATTCCACATAATAATGTGATGTAAGAATTATAATAAATGTAGTAATAAATTAATATCAATTTCATTAATGCACTTACCTTCTTATTTCAAAATTCCCAAATTAAAGATCATTAGTTTATTTTGTTTATTTATTTAAATTTAAAAGATAAAAAATCAATTTTAATAATTCATTATTTTTCTTACTTTTTTATAAATCCTAAGTTCTTAAATATTTAGACCTTTATATTTAATTTTTTTAATTATCCCATGTAATACATGGGTCTTACACCTAGTGTGTGTGTGTATATATATATATATATATATATATATATATATATATATATATATATATATATATATATATATAACACTAAAAGTTAATTACTATATGTATAAGTATGCCTCATTCAAAATGTTGAACTATAAGTAGAGTTTACGGAAGCGGCCTATAAAATGACCGCCATTCTCTTACCCACCGCTCTCGAGAGTCGTTAGCAGAACGGATCTGATAGGACATTAACTTCATTAAAAGTATAAAGTTATTAAGTAACTAAACTATTTTATAAAATCTCACTCTTAGTTACTTTAGGAAAAATGTGAAAAATATGTGAATCCATCAAATATCACATTATAGTTTATACTAGTTAGTGGAGCACGTGTGGTTAATCGAGACACAAATAGGGACTATAAAGAGTAATAATGGGCATCGTGAAAATTATCATTGATTGATGGAACGCCTGTGGTTAACATATGCATTAAAATAAGATGACAAATGGCATCGAGAGTTCCAATCATATTTGTATGGTTATGCACATCTTGTTTGTGATTGTTGGTATCTCAGTCACAAATAGAAGAGCATAATATAAGATTAAACATGCCAATGATAGATTCAATGAATCTCAAGAGATCTAGGAATTTCATAGTTCGAATTTGATAAATTGCTTTTACCTACCTTCATAAATTCGCAATAAGATTACGACATTCCTCTTCTTAGTTGTGAATTTTTATTTTGGATCCTAGCCTTAATTGTTTTATTTTGGGTTAAGTATTAAGGATTATTGTCATGTAACTAAAACTATTTTTCTCTATAGATGTCTACTCCTATTGATGCTTGTGCTCCATCATCGTTTACCCACCACTCGGGTTTCTCCTTACTCTACATCGTCTCCAAAGTGACATTTGATGGCTCTAACTACAATGATTGGATGCACAACATCATAATGGATATTCGCTTCGAGGGCAAGGAATATGAACTTGTGGAAAAGCTTGTTGAAGTCGATCAAGCTAGTGCTACTCCTGAACAGCTAGCCTCCTACAAAAAACACTATAATATGGAAAAAAAATTATTTGCATCATGGTCTCCATAATGACTCGAGAGTATCAAATATTCTATGAGGACTACAAGTCATTTGAGATGAACATTGACCTTGTGGAAAAGTACCACAAGAGAGCTCGTCAAGAAAAGTTTGAAGTGGTCAAGTCCCTTACGACTTGAAAGATGAAAGAGGGATAGTTTGTCTACAAGCACGTGTAAAGAATGCAAAGATTGGTGGTGTGACTTGTTAAGCTCAATGTGCATTTTAACGAGGAGTTGACCATAGACATAGTCTTAAATTCTTTGCTAAGCTATTATGATCATTTTATATAATCTTATTATTTGAACAAAACAGTGACCATATTGGCTCAACTCTACAACTTGTTACATACTGCTGAGTTAGGAATGAAAGGCAAGAGTCAAGCCCCTACCACTACTACTAGTGCTCCCGTTCTTGCAATTGGTAAAGGAAAAGGAAGAAGAGAAAGTATTCTCCTAAAGCTATCTGGAAGAATAATGCCGAAGTTGGGTCTTCAAGCAATAGGCCAATCGCGAAGCTCAAAGTCAAACATTTCAGTTGTTAGTGGCCCCAAAGAGGCCACTTGTTATTATTGCAGTGACAAGGACCATTGGAAGATGAGTTTCCCTTAAATACTTGCAGGACATTGGATGGCAAGGTGAAGCCATCTTCATTAGGTATATACATTATCCAAATTAATAACTCACCATCTACTCGTTCTTGGGTCCTTGATACAGGATGTGGTTTCAATTTTGTTCTAATTTGCATGGCTAAGAGAAAGTGAAGAGGTGGAGCATGGGAAGATGAATCTGATCATGGGAAATATGTGATCTTCTCTTATGACCAAGATTGGGACTCATCATCTTATGCTTAGTAGTGATGTTAGTTTAGATTTAATTAATTGTTGCTATTTGTCAGAATTGACATGAAACAATTTTTTTTGATGCATTGTTTACACAAGGTCTTCGCTACGCTTTTAATGATTTGAATGGTTCAATTGTAGTCTTTAAAAATGGTGTTTTTATATTTCAAGCTTTACCTTCTAATGAAGTGTATGAAATTTTTACTTGTGTTGATAGTTTAGGAAGTAATGTGTTTCATATTGATTCGTCTAATGGTTTAGACAATGCATGTTTGTGGCATTGTCGTCTTGGGCACATTAACAACAAACACATCGCCCAAATCAAAAAGGATGGAGTGTTGGAATAATTTAACCTAAGGCCAGATTATGAGTGTGAATCATGTCTTTTGGAAAAAATTACAAAATCACCTTTTATTGGATCTTGTGAAAGAGGTGAAGGATTGTTGGACCTCATACATACAGATGTATATGGGCCCTTCAGATCGAACAGAAGAGATGCCAATCGGTTCTGTGTAACATTTATGGATGATTATAGTAGATATGGCTATATTTACTTAATCAAACATAAATCATAAACCTTTGAAAAATTAAAACAGTTTCAACATGAAGTCGAGAATCAAATAGGCAGGAAGATAAAAATGCTCTGATCTGATAGAGGAGGAGTGTATCTTAGTATCGAGTTTCAAGACTACCTCAAGGAATGTGGAATAGTTTCACAATTAACTCCTCGTACGAGACCACAACTTAATGGTGTGGTTGAGAGGCGCAATCGAACCTTATTGGACATGGTTCGTTCAATGATGAATTGAGTCACTCTTCTCATTTCCTTATGGGGGTATGCCTTAGAGACAGTTTCCCACATCCTCAATATTGTCCCTACTAAAATGGTTGCCAAAACACCTCACGAAATGTCGACAAGGAAAGTTCCCCCGTTAGAACATATTATAGTCTAGGGTTGTGAAGCTTTCGTTAGATGAGAGACTCATGACAAGTTAGAATCTAGAAGTAAAATTTATTTTTCATTGGTTACCTACAAAATTCCTTTAGATATTTGTTCTAAAGGACTAGTAAGAACCTGGTCTTTGTAGCACAAAGAGGAGTGTTTCGTGAGAGAGAGCTCATATGCAAAAAGGAGAGTGGGAGCACAATTGACCTTGAATAGATTCAAGAGTTAACCAATTAAGGAATCTTAGAAGACACTGTACAAATGGGAATTAAAAGACGATAAGGTAATTAATTTAATATTACAGACAAAAAAAGAAGTATCGTATGCGTTTCATTTTATTTAATTTTATGATAGCAAAGATGACATACATTTATAAATGTCGTAAATCCTTTATATTTCTTAAAATAAGACATTTTTCTATGACATAGTGTTTTGTATGTAAAAAAATCAGTGTGCGTCATAGTTCGTATGTCATTGAAGGCATATTTTCTAGTAGTGTCTTTAGCTTTGCTATTTATTACATTCGTCCATGCTTACAAGTTTTTTTGTACGCATAATCAATATGGTCAAGATCAAACCAAATCTTGACACTATTTAGTTATACATCATTAAAATCAACTCCTCTGCTTAGGAGATCCACATTGCAAGTTGAAGATGGTGAGTAAGATTAAATAAATGTTTAAACGTTCAATATATAGAATATATTATTGATTATTATGATTGAATAAATTAGTGACTATTATGATTGAAGAGATGTTTAATGTGTTGGTGGTAAAAGTGAAGTTGTGTAGATATTAGATGATATGACAATCCATCAAATTCTAGAGTTCAATGGATTGTTGATGCAGGAGAATGATATTACATCAAACTCACATCAACAGTAAGGACTCTAATGTTTTCATCTTTCAGATTAATTAAGGCAAGAGAACGAAATTACATCAGAAACACAACATCGATGTTTTTGAGCAAACAAATGGCACCTAGCAGAATATAATCATAAACTCACACGCATCCTAAACAGATAAAAACTATTTGGAGATCCTTGTAGTAGATGGTCAATCACTTTCCCCAAATTAACAATGGATGAACCAGAAGGAGAGGTACATGCTTTTTCGGCCTTTTTCTTCAAGTCAATTGCATTCTTCCTCATGTCTTTCCCTTTGTCTCCATTCATCAACTCAATGACTAGCTTGGAAACTTCTTCTCTCTTTACATCACTGTCAAGCTCCATGCCAATCTCCCACTTGTTGCAACATGACCAGCAAATGGTTAGTTGGTCAGCAAAAAACGGCCAACAAATCATTGGGACTCCACTGGAAATACTTTTAATTGTTGAATTCCATCCACTATGTGTTAAAAACCCTCCAATTGATGGGTGATTTAGAACTTGTTCTTGTGGGCACCAACTAGCCAACAACCCTCTATTGCTTATCTCTCCCAAAAACTCTGGTGGAAGCATGGCAGATTTCCCATCCACAAGATCTGGACGTATTATCCATAAGAACGGACAATTTCTCTTTGCAAGTCCCCATCAGAACTCAAGCAGATATTGATGTGACATCACTGTTGTGCTACCAAAATTCACATAAATAACCGATGATTTTGGTTTAGATTCTAACCATTTCAAACAGGTGTTGTCTTCTGTGACAACCCAAAAATTTCCGTTAGTTTTAACGTCGAAATTAATGTCGAATTCTATTACGTCAAAAATTAGTCTAATTTATCCCGAAAATATTTTTCACCGGATTTAAACCCGTTGGAATATTTTAATTAATATTCGTCAAGCGAAAATAAATACACTAAAATTATCTTTCCATTTAATTTGAACAAGTTTATTTTTATTTACGGCCATTTAACCGGGTAAAATTTTAAACCTCGTTAAACATAAGTATCGGGTAGTCGTATACCGGGTACAACACCAAAGCCCTATATAAGGGTGGGTGGACACTCCTTAGAATCCTTTTCCAACCTAAGACTCTCTCTCTCTCTCTCTCTACTTTCTCTCTCTACAAACAGGTTTTGGTCAAAAATCGCCCCTACGAGCTTCAAATCGGTAAGTTAACCTTCCTAGCTTGTTATCTAACTTATCTAGCTTCCAAATTCGTGACTTAAAACCCGAAACCCTCAAGAACATGAGTATACAATCCAAGAACATCTTCATGGACCGTAAACACTCATAATGGGGTTTTAATGCTCAAAAACCCTTCCAAACCACTTCTTATGCTTAACAATGGCTTAGAGGCTTACCTGAAGGGACTTAGAACACCAAAATCGGACCAAATGGGGAGTAAACATGAGTTTATGGTCTAAGAATGTTCTTTGACCATAAACCCATGTTCATGGGCCTTAAAAACCTTTTAAGGTGTTAAACCACCCCTCAAACACTTCCAAAAGCTTCCATGGGTGCTTAGAGCCTTGTAATCCTTCGTTTGGTGCACCAAAGCATACAAAAACATGTCACACTTGAGTTTACGGTCGAAGAAGGTTCTTAGACCGTAAACACCCATCCTTAGACCATAAACACCCCCAAAGGGTGTTAAAGTGCCCTTAAGACTTTATATGGCTTGGAATTAGACCTAGAACTTTGTATGCTTAACCTACAACCACCAAAACATAGGATTCATGGACAACATGATTTTACTACTATAAACTCATATGTTTAAGGTATTAAACTCCCCAAGAACATCTCCTTGGACCGTAAACACCTTTCCAAGGTGTTCAAGTGCCCCAAACACCTTCCTAAGTTCCTAAAAGTGACTAGAACCTTACATGCATGAGTTAGAACCACCAAACAACAAAAGAAATGGACCAACATGAGCTTACTACCGTAAACTCATGTGTTTATGGTCATAAACTCCTCAAGGAGTATTCATAGGCTGTAAACTCCTTAAATGGCCCATTTTGAAGCCTTAAACCCTTTATAAGCCCTAGAATTCAACCTGGCCTAGTTCACCAAGTGTTAAAAGACCTTAATGCACCAAAGAACACACCATCCATGAGTTTACGGCTATAAACTCATGGGGATAAGGTCTTAGGGCCATAAAATCTATAAAGAGTTTACTCTTGAAGAGTAAACTCCCAATCTGGGTCATACACAACTTTAGATGTTACCCGGGACACTCCTAGCACTTGACCAAAGTGTTTTCCGCATCTTAGGATGCTTATACGTGTTTAATTAGTATTTTATTTACTAATTGTGTGTAAAAATATGTCATCATATGTTTATAGGTCACTAAGTGTGTTCCAGTCATTACTTGACACCGAGCACCTAACCGGCACTTTCGTTCGATCCGCTTACAACAGGTGAGTTCATACCCCTGAATTAACCTATTAAATGTTTTTACATGATTTTAGGGGGGAATACAAGTTAAACATGTCAGTTATCATATCAATCACATGTGATTTATAACCCGCATGCACAAGGATTCATCACACTGTCAACTGTTTTACCAAGTATGATACTGTAAATGGTTTTCTAAAACGTCTTTTATGTGTTCAAAGCTTTTCTCAAATTGCCTCTCATGTTGTATGTTTTATTTCAAACTCTGTTACAACAGCATTTTAAATAAAGGTTTTCTCTACTTTATCAAGGTTACAATCAAATGTGTTTGTGAATGATTTTCTTAAAGTATAAAGGTTTTCCAAAGATTTCATGAAAGTTTTCTTACATGTTTTTATACTCCTACTTTGTTAAATACTACTGCTTTGTTATACTTCTACTTAGTTAATGCTCCTACTTAGTTAAATGCTACTATTTTGTTAACACTTTTACTTCATGATACGCTTATACTTCACGATACACTTCTACTTCATGATTCACTTATACTTCACGCTACGCTTATACTTCACGATACACTTCTACTTCACGATTCACTTATACTTCACGATACGCTTATATTTCATGATACGCTTCTACTTCACGATACGCTTATACTTCACGATACACCACTACTTCAAAAGACACTTCTACTTCATGATTCACTTATACTTCACGATATGCTTATACTTCACGATACGCTTATACTTCACGGTATACTACTACTTCACAATACACTTCGACTTCACAATTCACTTATACTTCACGATACGCTTATACTTCACGATACGCTTCTACTTGTTAGCACTTGTACTTTGTAAAACACTTCTACTTCGTTAAACACTTAAACTTCGTTAAATGCTTCTACTTAGTTAAATGTATGCATGTGCTTGTATAAGTTATATAAATAATGTTTAAAGGAATGAGGAAGGCTAGTTCGCCCTACCAAGCTAAAGAGTGACAAATGTCATATTCATACCAAAGCTTGCAGGGCGTCAAGTTCTCTAGTGTTTACCAGTATGGTTACGAGTATCTCGGGATTACCTTATAATTCATGGCCTTAAGGTAACGGGTTTTAACACTGTATTCACTGTATTTGGACGTTGCTAGACGTACCATTCATTTGATACTGTTTGGGGTCTGTGTTCACTGTTTTTAGACCTTGCTAGACGTATCTTTCATTTGATACTGTCTGGGGTCTGTGTCTCCTCTAGTTAGACTGAGTTAGGTGCGTCGTTCATTCGATACTCTCCTGGAGTCTATGATTTGTTTTGCCTTAGTCAGCAGTCTTCACTGCTGAGGCATATGTTGTTTTCCCTGATATTCTCCTACTTTCTTTACAATCAATACCCTATTTTGATAATGATAGTGTTAAGGGAAAAATCACTTTTTACAACATAATTCCGTCCAGTCTTGGTAGAAGACTGCTTTTAAATTAGAAAATATAGGATTTTCTGGAAAGGATTCTAATTCGATGTATACTCTAAATTTACTACTTATATAACGTTATTTGGATAAAATGACACTAAATACTTATGAACTCACCAGCATTTGTAAAAATGTTGATACTCGTTTTTCAAATAACTTGTATTCTCTGGTCAGCAATAGATAGGTACATCGCTGGAGCTTTTGATGAAGACAGTTTATTACCAAGCTGCAGCTATATTATTACTTGTATTACTTTGAAGTTTCTATGTACTGTAAACCATGTAAAACTATTACTATTAATGCAATGGTTGTTGTACTTTGATTATTATACTGCATATGTTGTGATACTTGACATGACGTCATCCACCCCAGAACGTTTCCGACGTTCCGGTTTTGGGGTGCGACAGATTGGTATCAGAGCATTGTTTATAGTAAGCTAAGTATATCATTTCATAAAAGATATACAACCTATAAATACATAGGGATAAAACACTCTGACCAAGAATTATACTTTAAAATATAACCATATTTTACAAAAGTATAAGAACATCCAGAATCTAAACACTTGAACACAAGTATCACAAGAAGAACAATAATAAAGTCTTCGGATGTTGAGCATTACCGTCAAACCTGGGAAGTTATGTAATCGTAAGCTAGAATAAATGTAACCTGATCAACTACGTTTATTCGAGATGCGATGAATGTGTGCTTGGGAGTGATAGTGGTGTTGCAACAGGTCTGAAACTTACCAACTAGGAATGATAGAGCCAAACATAAAGTTTAAAATACTATGGGAGTATTTTGGAATACTAAAAGACTCACATTAATCCCAGAATCATATTCGGAAGTTAAGAACCAAACAAGAAATTTAAAATACCATAGGGGTATTTTAGGAGCCATAGATAACCTTGTGTGAAGAACTAAAAAGATCCTTATTGATATACCTACAATTACAGAGGGTATACTCCCAAGGTTATATATAATAAGGATCCCTTAGGCTAAGAATGTGTGGTTTCGCTCTACTTCCTTTTCGTCATTGGGATGTGGATATAGAGTAGTATCACATATTCAAAGGCCTATCGGATCTAAGCTATATATGATTTGTGTACCGTACGCAACTGTGACAACTGCCAATTCAGGTCATTCTTGGACTCATGCATCTTTATAATAACCATTCATGCACAACATGCCATGACCTAGTAGTATAAATTAGGTCAAAAATCTTGCATAAACTAGGATCCAACTAAGGTCTAGGACTAATATACTTGATACTTACAATTCTAGTAAGTTGCTTAGCTACAATAGGAAATGCCAATACTATAATTAGAATAAAGCTTCAAGCTTTGTTATAATTGAAATAGGGTATAAAAGCCTAAAAATAAATTAAAACATTCTAATTATACTTCAACATGTTGTTGAATATCAAACAATATTCCAAAAACCCTAAAGAGCCAAAAATCCAAAGTTATAAATTATAAAGCTTAAAAACCTTATAAAATTTGGCTATAAACTTCCTAATATCAAATTTTATTAATCAAATTATGGATTATACCAATGAAATAGAAATTAAATTATCAAGTATTAATCATAATTTAATTGTTGAAAACAAGATTTTTAAATAAATCAAATTTGCTTATTAAGCACTTTTATAAAAGTTAGTGTTTTTATAAAAAAAATAAAGGAGATAATTTTATAAAATTTGAATTAGGAGAGAGGAGGCCTAACCCACTCAAAAAATCTCGCCATCCCCTCTCCCCATGCACTCTCTCTTCCCCAAAACTCAATGATTAAACTTATTCCCTCACTCCACCTCTTCTTTCTTCACTCTTCTCACTTCACTCTCTTCACACACTTCACTCTCTTCCTCTCTCTCTCTAAACTCACGAAATTTCTCTCATTTCTCTGCAAAATTTCGAGATTGTGAAGCCCTTGAAGTGTTCTTACTTCTCTCAAGGTCAAAACCAAGGTAAACAACAACATCTTCTTCCATAGTTTCATGGTTAAACCTCTTTTCTTCTTAGTCTTCTTTACTTTTCGGATTCTATGACTTTCCATGGCTAGAAATCTTTATTCTCCCCTTGTGGTTTGTAGATTCTCACCATAACACAATGCATGTGTTAGATATGGTGAAAATCCGGGATCAAACCCATGCAAGGAGTGGAAAAGATGCACATATGATCATGTGACATCAAAACCTAATATTTCATGTTCTTCTCCATTTCTTTTGTGTTCATGCATGAACAAAAGCATTTAAACCATTTCTAGTACATCTTGGATGCTCATTCATTCCATGCATGTGTTAGAAATCGGGCCTTACCAAAGACATGCATGATGTTCTTGTTGAAATACCCTAATAATGCACACAAGCAAACATGCAATCTGCCAGATTACTTTGTTCGACTTTGAACAGTCATAACTCAGTCATTTCTTAACCAAATCATGATATTCTTTTTGTATTGGTTAGTTCCACGAGTTAACTTTCAAACCCAACTGGTCTCACTGTAAAATATTAAATATCCGATTTTTAGCAGATTTTACAAAAAGGTTGCGCATACAGCTCTTTTTCTGTGATCACTATTTTTATCTTGCTTAAACAATGGCCTTAAACCCAACCATAAATCTGAGAAAAAATACCTTAGAAACTTAACATATCTAGTGAATCATGGTTGAAATTTCGTGGCTTAAAACCTCACTGAATGGGCTACACAAATTCATGAACTTCAGCCACATTTACACTTCATGCATTATTGCATGCAACTTTTCTTAAATTGTTTGGAATCATTACCCTCATTTCTCTTCTGAATACATTTTTTTACATTTTTCCTTTTGAAAGCCCTTGCATGCATGAGATAATCTGGAAAATTTCAAGAGCTTTTGTTATTTCTTTGATTTATTAGAATTATTGCTAAAACCAAGGGCATAAATCATATAAAATACTTCCTGAGGTCAATAAATCCTAAATAAATTCATGGATGATCCTTATGGGGAATAATGACCCCTCACCAAATTTCAGTAATTTTTGTTACTGTTTCATATGATTTCTAATTTTCTTTTATTTAGGACATGATAAATTACAAAACCACTTTATAGGATGTGAAAATTGTATCTAACAATTTTCGCATACCTTACCTGTGATGGGTGACTCCAGAAAATAATTTCAAGGAAATACCACTGAAAATTGTTACTGTTTAATATTATTTCTTTAATTAATGACTATTTAAAGGAATAAAGCAAGGAAAAATAGAAATACCACTGAAAAATATCTTTTATATTTTTACCAGCCTATTTATGTATAATAACAATTAAATAAAAAGTTTGGGTAATTTTGGAAACTGTTTTCTATTTATTTCAATTTTTATTGAAATAAATGCTCAAAAATCATAAAATATAATTAAACAGCTTGAAAATCCATTTTTATAATTTTCCCAGCTTAGTATTGTGTAATAACACTTAAATAAAAAGTTTTAGAATTTTTATCCCTCGAATGCTATTTTCGTGAATTTATGTTGTAATAAGGACTTAAAAATTTGGAAAGTTTATATTCCAAGGTTGTAATTAATCGTTCGATATATAGAATTTCATTACTTCAGAAAAAGTGTAACTAATTGATATAAAATCCAATACTAAAACATAAATTGGCATTTCCCTATATGTAGAGTTTAGTATATTAGCATTAGATATCGACATGGAAACTCACTAGTGCGTGTGTTTGATGTCGTAGGATCCCGGTAGTAAGACGTTGGTGCATCTCGAAGTACCGCTTGTGTCTACACAAAACATCGTGAGTATTCACGTACTCCCCTATTTTCAGTTTTTATGTTTTGGGGTGGAAAAGCATGTCCTAAACTATTTATATCCGTTGTATTTACTTAACTCGTATAAACTTGGTTGCTATATTTAGCATATTGTGAGTATTCACGTACTCCCCTATTTTCAGTTTTTCTCTTTTGGGGTGGAAAAGCATGTCCTAAACTATTTATATCCGTTGTATTTATTTAACTCGTATAAACTTGGTTGCTATATTTAGCATATTGTGAGTATTCACGCACTCCCCTATTTTCGGTTTTTATGTTTTGGGGTGGAAAAGCATTTCCAGAAAAACTACTGTTTGCATGTTGTATTTAAATTGAATTGTATCAAACATGATTGCTATTGTATTGCTATGTTTCTTTATGTATGTCTATGCAACATGGAACATGAGAACTTATCGTACTAAGACCCTTCCCTTATCTCTAACCATTAACTCTTTGAGCCAATGGTCGTTATGGATAGCGCTATTAGGAATTGACAACTCCTCACTCGCCCGAATCGCTGGAGTGCATGATATCATATTCATCTATGGAACGATAAGCATAGATCTCGATAGGGCTTCAGTCATAGGTTTGGTTGAGACTCATTGTTTGCTCATACACATACAAACTCGTTTCTCGTTATAGCAATAAACTTGTATTCATTAATAGCAATCAACTTGTTTATCATTGAAGCAATGTACTTGTATTTACGAAAAGCCTTATTGTACGCTCGATTTTTATAAACTTGTGATACTCACCAACTATTTTCATAGTTGACGCTTGTTTTACATGCTTTTTCAGGAAGTAATTAGTAAGTGGATGTAAAGATTCATCATCATAGAGCATGCTGCATCGTGTTGAAGCTATTATGAAGCTATATTTTGAACAATGTTATTTTGAAAAACTTGTATTTTGTTTCTTTTGAAGCTATGGGTTGTAAACTTTTAAATACTGCTATGGTGATGTATCTTTATGTTTTGCATTGAAACCGTTATCGCTGTCATACCTTGCGTTTCCGCTTTAGCGGGGTGTGACAGAAGTGGTATCAGAGCTAAAGTTATAGAGAACATCGGGTTTTCTTTAAGGAAACACAACCTATAGCTAAAACTTACAAAGAAATTCTTTTTACATCAAACATATTACTAGTATAATTAGGTTGGGAGTTGTATTATTGGACCTTGATTAAACATAGCCTGATCACCTATGTTTAATTAAGAAAAGATTTATACAAAGCTTGAGCTAATTATAATGGGAATATGTTCAACAAAAATATTTGAGAAAACTTTATTTCAAAATTTCAAAAGGTTAATTTTGGTGTGTGTAAGCATTGCATATTATAGGCATGCATTGTCATTTATTTCATGTCTCATTGAAACTATGTCACAGTCCACTATGTCAACATCGTCATCTTCCCACGCTACCGCCTCAGCCGATGAATCCGGCTACGTCACTGTTATCCCTCGACGTAATCCCCCCGCCTCGGTAGAAGAAGACCCATCAGAGGATACGGAAGATACTGGGAACTCGGTGGAGATCAGCAATGACAACGCCCCGAGTCAACGACACGAGGCATCACCGACATCGGTGTTGCCACAGCCACCGCTCTATGGACTTCGCATTCGGAGGACGGCGAGGAAGAGTGTTCCCATTCCAGGAAGGATACCCGCCAGCACAACATGACATGGCACGGCAGGACCTAGCGGAGCAGGACCCAGCGTTGCAGGACCGAGAGCACCGCCACCACAACGAGTCATAGGGATACCTGTCAGGCAGCTAGGTATGACCCCGGAGGAGACCTGGAGGATGTATTTGATGGCAGCAGATCTGCACCACAGCCTCGCTGTAATAGCCGAGCAACAGGAGGTATTGAATGAAGTGATGACAGGGATGGAAATCCTGTTTTAGCTTTTGATTGAGGCTACTGACACTGCTAGTGCTGCTGATAGAGGAGTATTGTCCCAAGGATGAACTTTAGAAGCTTGAATCTGAACTCTGGAACCATTATATGGTTGGAACACAAATAGAGAAGTACACAGTCCGATTTCATGAACTAGCAAAACTAGTACCTCACATGGTTACTCCTGAGGAGAAACGGATAGATCGTTACATCTGGGGTCTGGCACCAGAGATTCGGGGAATGGTTACCTCAGCAAACCCAACTACCATTCAAAGTGCAATAAGTGTAACTTCCATCACAAGGGAGCTTGCCCGGTGTGCCAAAACTGTAAGCAAACAGGCCATTACTCGAAGTATTGTAAGGTGAATAAGGAGGGAAAAAGGACATGTTACGAGTGCGGGAGTAATTAACATCTCCGTAGAGCATGTCCTAAACTGAACAATGGACCTGGTAACAATGGACAAGGCCAAGCCAGGCAAAACTTCCAAGGAAATCAAGTTAGACGGCCAAGAGGTGTAGCCTTTGTGATTGGTGCAGAAGAAGCTCGTTAGAACCCCGAAGTGATAACAGGTACGTTCCTCCTGAACAACCATTTTGCATCAGTAATATTCGATGCGGGAGCAGATAGGAGTTTTCTTTCTTTAGCATTTAGACCGTTAATTGGCTTGAAATCGGTAAAGATGAGGAATGCTTATGCTATTGAACTTGCTGATGGGTATGAAATTAGGGCTAGTGATATAATTCTTGGTTGTACTTTGAATTTAGCTGATAAACTCTTTAGCATTGACCTAATTCCTATAGAGCTAGGTAGTTTTGATGTGATAGTAGGGATGGATTGGTTATCCAAAAATAGAGCAGACATTGGTTGTTATGAGAAAGTCATCAGAGTGCCTCTCCCTAATGGAGAAACCCTTATCATACACGGTGAAAAGCCAGGAAGAAGTTTAAACATAGTATCAAGCGTGAAGGTTCACAAGTACCTGAAGAAGAATTGTATTGCATTCATGGCCCACGTGCTAGAAAGAGAACCTGAAGCTAAGCAACTCAAGGAGATTCCAGTGGTTCAAAACTATCCCGAAGTATTTCCGGAGGAATTGCCCGGTCTACCCCCTTATAGACAGGTCGAATTTCGGATAGACTTAATTCCCGGAGCGGCAGCGGTAGCAAAAGCACCATATCGCCTTGCACCATCCGAGATGCAAGAACTATCCGGACAACTTCAAGAACTTCTAGACAAAGGGTTTATTCTACCAAGTTCTTCACCTTGGGGAGCCCCAGTGTTATTCGTCAAAAAGAAAGATGGTTCGTTCCGAATGTGCATTGATTACAGAGAATTGAACAAGTTGACAATCAAGAATCGATATCCCCTCCCTAGAATAGATGACTTGTTCGATCAGTTGCAGGGCGCTTCCTACTTCTCAAAAATCGACCTTCGGTTAGGGTATCATCAGCTAAGAATTCACGAAGAGGACATTCACAAAACAGCATTTAGAACCCGTTATGGACATTATGAGTTCTTAGTCATGCCTTTTGGACTAACGAACGCACCCGCTGTATTCATGGATTTGATGAATAGGGTCTGTAGACCATACCTAGACAGGTTTGTAATTGTATTTATCGATGACATACTTGTTTACTCGCGGACCAAAGAAGATCACAAGAGAGATCTAAAGCTAGTGTTGGAGCTGTTGAAGGAACATAAATTGTATGCCAAGTTCACTAAGTGTGAATTTTGGATTCGGGAAGTACATTTTCTTGGTCATGTGATCGGTGAAAGAGGAATCCATGTAGATCCAGCTAAGATAGAGGCAACCAAGAAATGGGAGGCCCCCAAAACCCCGACAGAAATACGACAATTCCTAGGATTAGCTGGGTACTACAGACGCTTCATTGAGAATTTCTCTAGGATTGCTCAACCATTAACATCTTTGACCCAAAAGGATAGAAAATTTCTCTGGGAAGAGAAACACGAAGAGGCGTTTCAAATCCTGAAAAAACAAGCTGTGCAATGCACCAATTCTGGCTTTACCAGAAGGATTAGAGAACTTTGTGGTGTATTGTGATGCGTCTCATCAAGGATTAGGATGTGTGCTAATGCAAAAAGATAAGGTCATTGCATATGCTTCCAGACAACTCAAACCGCACGAGAAGAATTATACCACCATGATCTAGAACTAGGAGCAATAGTTTTCGCCCTTAAGATATGGAGGCATTATTTGTACGGAACCAAGTGCACCATTTATACCGATCACAAAAGCCTTCAGCATATCCTGGATCAGAAAATGTTAAACATGCGGCAGAGAAGATGGGTAGAGTTGTTTAGTGACTATGATTGTGAGATACGATATCACCCAGGGAAGGCTAACGTAGTAGCCGACGCTCTTAGTAGGAAAGAAAGAGTGAAACCTTCCCATGTGAGAGCTTTGGGAATGGTAATTCAGACAAGCTTGAAATCTCAAATCATTAATGCCCAGGAGAAAGCGTTATGCAAGAAAAATCTTCCAGGCGAAACTTTACATGGTTTGGAAGAAAGATTTGAAACCAAACCTGATGGAGTTCGTTATTTTAAAGACAGGGTCTGGATTCCAAGGGTTAACAACCTGAGAGACATGGTACTAGAGGAGTCTCATCGATCTAAATACTCCATCCACCCTGGAGCATATAAGATGTACAAGGATCTTAAAGAGTACTATTGGTGGCCTGGAATGAAAAAGGATATTGCCTTGTACGTTGGGAAGTGTTTGACATGCTCAGTAGTCAAATCTGAACATCAAAAACCATCTGGCTTGTTACAACAACCTGAAATTCCCCAATGGAAATGGGAGCAAATATCTATGGACTTTGTTACCAAACATCCTAGAACTGCTAAAGGTCATGACTCAATTTGGGTCATAGTGGATCGACTGACGAAATCTGCACACTTTCTCCCCATTCGAGAAGATTTCAAGATGGAAAAATTGGCCCAAATCTACATCGACAAAATTGTTTCTCTACATGGTGTACCCTTATCTATCATTTCTGATAGAGATAGTTGTTTTACATCTCGATTTTGGTGGATGTTACAGGGGGCACTAGGAACCAAGATAGATTTGAGCACAGCTTACCACCCTCAGACAGATGGGCAAACAGAGAGAACAATACAAACATTGGAAGACATGCTACGAGCGTGTGTCATTGAGATCAAAGGAAATTGGGATACTCATTTACCCCTAATTGAGTTTTCCTACAATAACAGTTACCACACGAGTATCCAATGTGCTCCATATGAAGCATTGTATGGACGCAAGTGTCGTTCGCCCTTATGCTGGACAGAAATCGGAGACAGACAGTTGACTAGAGTCGAACTTATCCAGGAAACATCCTACAAGATTGCTATCATCAAGGATAAGCTTAAAGCTGCTAGAGATCGTCAGAAAAGTTATGCGGATAATCGTCGAAAACCATTAGAATTCCAAGTAGGAGACAAGGTACTTTTAAAAGTGTCGCCTTGGAAAGGGCTTGTGCGTTTTGGTAAGAAAGGAAAACTAAGCCCGAGATATGTTGGACCCTTTGAAATCCTTGAAAGGATTGGTCCAGTAGCGTATAAACTCCAATTGCCCCAAGAGTTAAGCGCCATTCACGACACATTCCACGTCTCCAACCTTAAGAAATGTCTGGCTGACGAAACATTGATAGTACCCATGGAGGAAATTAAGATCAATGATAAGCTGAGCTTCGTTGAGGAACCGATAGAAATCCTTGACAGGGAGGTAAAACAACTTAAGCGGAGTAAGATCCCGATTGTGAAAGTTCGATGGAACTCAAAACGCGGGCCGGAGTACACCTGGGAGCGCGAGGACTTCATAAAGGAAAAGTATCCGCAACTTTTCCCTTGCGATGACAAGCGATGACATAGAATGAATTTCGGGACGAAATTCTTTTTAAGTGGAGGATACTGTGACAACTGTCAATTCAGGTCATTCTTGGACTCATGCATCTTTATAATAACCATTCATGCACAACATGCCATGACCTAGTAGTATAAATTAGGTCAAAAATCTTGCATAAACTAGGATCCAACTAAGGTCTAGGACTAATATACTTGATACTTACAATTCTAGTAAGTTGCTTAGCTACAATAGGAAATGCCAATACTATAATTAGAATAAAGCTTCAAGCTTTGTTATAATTGAAATAGGGTATAAAAGCCTAAAAATAAATTAAAACATTCTAATTATACTTCAACATGTTGTTGAATATCAAACAATATTCCAAAAACCCTAAAGAGCGAAAAATCCAAAGTTATAAATTATAAGGCTTAAAAACCTTATAAAATTTGGCTATAAACTTCCTAATATCAAATTTTATTAATCAAATTATGGATTATACCAATGAAATAGAAATTAAATTATCAAGTATTAATCATAATTTAATTGTTGAAAACAAGATTTTTAAATAAATCAAATTTGCTTATTAAGCACTTTTATAAAAGTTAGTGTTTTTATAAAAAAATAAAGGAGATAATTTTATAAAATTTAAATTAGGAGAGAGGAGGCCTAACCCACTCAAAAAATCTGGCCATCCCCTCTCCCCATGCACTCTCTCTTCCCCAAAACTCAATGATTAAACTTATTCCCTCACTCCACCTCTTCTTTCTTCACTCTTCTCACTTCACTCTCTTCACACACTTCACTCTCTTCCTCTCTCTCTCTCTAAACTCACGAAATTTCATGGTTAAACCTCTTTTCTTCTTAGTCTTCTCTACTTTTCGGATTCTATGCCTTTCCATGGCTAGAAATCTTTATTCTCCCCTTGTGGTTTGTAGATTCTCACCATAACACAATGCATGTGTTAGAGATGGTGAAAATCCGGGATCAAACCCATGCAAGGAGTGGAAAAGATGCACATATGATCATGTGACATCAAAACCTAATATTTCATGTTCTTCTCCATTTCTTTTGTGTTCATGCATGAACAAAAGCATTTAAACCATTTCTAGTACATCTTGGATGCTCATTCATTCCATGCATGTGTTAGAAATCGGGCCTTACCAAAGACATGTATGATGTTCTTGTTGAAATACCCTAATAATGCACACAAGCAAACATGCAATCTGCCAGATTACTTTGTTCGACTTTGAACAGTCATAACTCAGTCATTTCTTAACCAAATCATGATATTCTTTTTGTATTGGTTAGCTCCACGAGTTAACTTTCAAACCCAACTGGTCTCACTGTAAAATATTAAATATCCGATTTTTAGCAGATTTTACAAAAAGGTTGCGCATACAGCTCTTTTTCTGTGATCACTATTTTTATCTTGCTTAAACAATGGCCTTAAACCCAACCATAAATCTGAGAAAAAATACCTTAGAAACTTAACATATCTAGTGAATCATGGTTGAAATTTCGTGGCTTAAAACCTCACTGAATGGGCTACACAAATTCATGAACTTCAGCCACATTTACACTTCATGCATTATTGCATGCAACTTTTCTTAAATTGTTTGGAATCATTACCCTCATTTCTCTTCTGAATACATTTTTTTACATTTTTCCTTTTGAAAGCCCTTGCATGCGTGAGATAATCTGGAAAATTTCAAGAGCTTTTGTTATTTCTTTGATTTATTAGAATTATTGCTAAGACCAAGGGCATAAATCATATAAAATACTTCCTGAGGTCAATAAATCCTAAATAAATTCATGGATGATCCTTATGGGGAATAATGACCCCTCACCAAATTTCAGTAATTTTTGTTACTGTTTCATATGATTTCTAATTTTCTTTTATTTAGGACATGATAAATTACAAAACCACTTTATAGGATGTGAAAATTGTATCTAACAATTTTCGCATACCTTACCTGTGATGGGTGACTCCAGAAAATAATTTCAAGATTTTTCATCATGTCTAGCTATTTTTCCCAATTTTTGGTAATTATAATGGTCTAAATATGGGAAAACTAGTTCTGATTATCCAAAATTCATAAAAATTTACCAGGATATCATATTATATAGTAGGAGGTTACATAAATATTTTGAGTATTTTTCTCTACTGTAAACTATTTTTCTCTTATTTTCTAAAGTTAATTGCACTAAAATACACTTAAATACACATAAATACCCAAAACCAATTTATACATTATGAAAACCACTTTTGATATTTTTCCCAGGTTATTTATACTGTAGATGATGTTACAAAAATTTATGGTGATTTATTTTAATTGTTTAATATTATTTCTTTAATTAATGACTATTTAAAGGAATAAAGCAAGGAAAAATAGAAATACCACTGAAAAATATCTTTTATATTTTTACCAGCCTATTTATGTATAATAACAATTAAATAAAAAGTTTGGGTAATTTTGGAAACTGTTTTCTATTTATTTCAATTTTTATTGAAATAAATGCTCAAAAATCTTAAAATATAATTAAACAGCTTGGAAATCCATTTTTATAATTTTCCCAGCTTAGTATTGTGTAATAACAGTTAAATAAAAAGTTTGAGAATTTTTATCCCTCGAATGCTATTTTCGTGAATTTATGTTGTAATAAGGACTTAAAAATTTAGAAAGTTTATATTCCAAGGTTGTAATTAATCGCCCGATATATAGAATTTCATTACTTCAGAAAAAGTGTAACTAATTGATATAAAATCCAATACTAAAACATAAATTGGCATTTCACTATATGTAGAGTTTAGTATATTAGCATTAAATATCGACATGGAAACTCACTAGTGCGTGTGTTTGATGTCGTAGGATCCCGGTAGTAAGACGTTAGTGCATCCCGAAGTACCGCTTGTGTCTACACAAAACATCGTGAGTATTCACGTACTCCCCTATTTTCAGTTTTTATGTTTTGGGGTGGAAAAGCATGTCCTAAACTATTTATATCCGTTGTATTTATTTAACTCGTATAAACTTGGTTGCTATATTTAGCATATTGTGAGTATTCACGTACTCCCCTATTTTCAGTTTTTATTTTTTGGGGTGGAAAAGCATGTCCTAAACTATTTATATCCGTTGTATTTATTTAACTCGTATAAACTTGGTTGCTATATTTAGCATATTGTGAGTATTCACGCACTCCCCTATTTTCAGTTTTTATGTTTTGGGGTGGAAAAGCATGTCCAGAAAAACTACTGTTTGCATGTTGTATTTAAATTGAATTGTATCAAACATGATTGCTATTGTATTGCTATGTTTCTTTATGTATGTCTATGCAACACGGAACATGAGAACTTATCGTACTAAGGCCCTTCCCTTATCTCTAACCATTAACTCTTTGAGCCAATGGTCGTTATGGATAGCGCTATTAGGAATTGACAACTCCTCACTCGCCCGAATCGCTGGAGTGCATGATACCATATTCATCTATGGAACGATAAGCATAGATCTCGATAGGGCTTCAGTCATAGGTTTGGTTGAGACTCATTGTTTGCTCATACACATACAAACTCGTTTCTCGTTATAGCAATAAACTTGTATTCATTAATAGCAATCAACTTGTTTATCATTGAAGCAATGTACTTGTATTTACGAAAAGCCTTATTGTACGCTCGATTTTTATAAACTTGTGATACTCTCC
Organism: Lactuca saligna; assembly: GCF_052625555.1. NCBI lineage: Eukaryota > Viridiplantae > Streptophyta > Magnoliopsida > Asterales > Asteraceae > Lactuca > Lactuca saligna. Next base: position 155,078,232 of record NC_136422.1, read on the forward strand.
AACTATTTTCATAGTTGACGCTTGTTTTACATGCTTTTTCAGGAAGTAATTAGTAAGTGGATGTAAAGATTCATCATCATAGAGCATGCTGCATCGTGTTGAAGCTATTATGAAGCTATATTTTGAACAATGTTATTTTGAAAAACTTGTATTTTGTTTCTTTTGAAGCTATGGGTTGTAAACTTTTAAATACTGCTATGGTGATGTATCTTTATCTTTTGCATTGAAACCGTTATCGCTGTCATACCTTGCGTTTCCGCTTTAGCGGGGTGTGACAACAACCGTAGCAGGACTCGATATGGATCACCCCGTGAAATGTTAATAATCTCTTAGGATTCTTTAGACATTTCCATTCTGGCACGAACCTTGTAGAAAACCCTATCCACTTCAGTACTCGATAGAAGAGTTGATTCCGACCCGGAAGAGGTTCATTGAGAAGATTTCCAGTTCGGAAATAAATGAACTAGGTCGAGACTATTGAGATCACCAAGTGCCTATATCTTTTTAGGGACATCGGTGAGAAATTCGCCTAAACTTCCGAGATTTCCAGTCATCCATTATGAAGTGATGACACCCAAAGTCGGATTCAGAAGTAAGGCGGAGTAGAAAATCAATATGTCTATAGGAGTAGAGAACCCTAGGTAACTACCCGAAGGAAACCAACGCCGATTCCAAACAAAGATACGAGGCAGACAGAGGGAGCCATTACATGGAACCCCAGAAGTGTCTTTTCCTCATGTTCGTCACGCTAATACACCCCTAAAATAATACAATTTAGTGATTTAGTGGTTACACTACTCACATTATGTGTAAGGTAAATCGCCATTTCCCAATGCCAGTAACACAATTAGAGCGGATCCCAACACCTCTATTGAGGACATTTGGCCATAAGTCTTCATGAGCTTTTCTTCACGCAGACTTCGTTCCGAACTGTTGTCAAATCTTTCCAGGCCGGAGAGTGAAACCTTTCCCAGTATAAAGATAACTTAGTAGGAACGACTCCCATCTTATGGCTTTTTCCGATGCTCACACTCCTACCTTGTACACTAGGACTACATCATAGGGATGTAGGTCGACACTCAGACAACCAATATCCGTGGCACGGGAAAAATTTATGCCTAATACAGTAAGGGAAAATATGTGCAGGGTTAACCATCGTCTCTCATCCGCTTGAGTCCCTTTCCGTATAAGGAAAAACCATGCCTTCGAGCAAGCGTAACCAATACACTAGCAAGAAACCTATTCTCCTACTCGATGAAGCTACGTTCCAGGCTGCAGTCTCGGCAGCCGTTGCAGCTGTCAGGGCTCAGCTGAATGATAACAACGCCAATGTTAGCAAGAGCCCTATCGGGAATTCTGATTCCAGCCACAGATAGCAACAACCCTCAACCGCATACCCAACCACCCAAGGACCTCAGCCAACTTTACTAAAGAGAAGCTTCCAGAACTGGGAGGGAAGTACCTCGGCTCAAGGTCTTTCCAAAGGGCAACGACCTTAGGCAATCAATACCCCTGTCAATCCTTCCCTCCCGACTTCAAGAAGACCATACCTAGGAAACCTTCCCTGCTGCAGCAATTACAGTTACCATCATCGTGATAGCTGTCGAGAACTCTTTTGTGCTAGGAGCAATATGAAGGGCCATGCTACTCACGTCTACAGAATCCGGGTTGAATTATTACATCAACCATGAATGTGGGAGGCAACCCAGTTTACCGTCTATGTGGTAAGGATGGATACTTCAAGAAGAACTATCCAAACTAAAGGAAACAAAAAGGACTCAGGAGGAGTCTGACCCTAATGCTTAGGGAGAAGCATCAAGGAACCCGGTAGATTTTTGGTACGTCTCTCAATCTCAGATAGTTAACCGGAAACATAAAAAGGCTAATTCTAAATGTAAATACCTTCCCGTTAAGGCGAAAGTCGCAGCACGGTTATAAAATTTAAAATTTCATCAGGTAAAACTATAATGACTAAACATATACGTTACGACCATGTATAATTGAGATGGATAGACCTGAAGTGAGTGAAGGCCGCCTCATTTCCTGTTCCTCGTTTGGTTGTGGATTTAAGACGGATTTTCTCAGTCAACAGTCCTCCCCACCTTAATTATACATGCCTAGTATATGTGAGGCGATTATAGAAATGCCTCGTGAGAATCCATTCATGAAAAGGTACTTTACTCAGAAACATTCAGGAACCTCTATTGTTCCGCGTCGACTCTATCGGTCCAAGTATCCATGACAGTGATACACGGGACGAATCCCGAGACACCTAGAACTTGTGTGCCCATTCGGCACATGAATCTATTGACCCTCATTCTATATCATGTTGAAGTATGCCAACATCGACGCCTATGTCAATCATGGTTTGACATCGTGCAACCATGTGTAAATCCTTAGTGCTGTGCAAAAAGAACTTTCTCCATAGCCATTCGGAAAATAAAGGTTCTTCCGAACCTAAACAAAATAAAAATAATAAAAACTAATGCGATCTGTCGGTTGTCACTCTTATCTCAAACCTTCCGAAGTACCCAGGAGAAGGGTACCGCATGCTGTTAAACAACCCTTCTTAGACAGAAAGAAACCGAAGTAAAGACACTACAAGCATTCCAGAAGACGATAACCACCCGAAGCATACTCTGTAGATCCCTCAGAAAGACCCTTCATTCTATCCCATGGAACGGGAGCTAGAATCAAGTGAACCCTTGCGGGTTGAGCTACTATAATGACCAGATATCCGAAGTTGTTGTCATCCCGGTTAAGCCAACATAGTAGCTAACACCCTCAGTTGATAAAGAAATCTGAGTCGTAAGAGTCAAGGACATTGACTACGACCATCCACTCACGCTCAATCCCACAAATTAAGTATCTCAGCGGATATCCCGAAAATCCAGAAGCTGCGATAAGTTAGTCCCTGAGAAGAGTGGATGAGGAGATTGAAGTTCTGAATGATGGGAATCTATACTCACTAGATTTGACCTAGACCGAGAGAACTCAGAACCTTCAGAAGAGTAGTTGCAGAATATGTTCGCACTACTCAGGAACTTCGTCCACCCCGTTACAGATGAGTAGTGCCTAGGATCCTCCGCCCTCTCGCATGGAGGAAGTCACCGCCGCCTTGTAGGCGATAGACTGCATTCTCCGAAGCGAACACTAGAATACCGAGAACCACAAGATAACCTTCGTAGCCAAGAATACCTGATCAAAGTGCGAAAGTAGTTGCGTTGAGCCTTATAACCCAGATCCCGAAGAGATTATAGACTTGACACTAGTCTAGGTGTTAGTCTATGGGTTATACAAGAGCAACCGCTTTCCGCACTAAAATAAACCAACGTGTTAGAGATTCATTGGACTACTAGGTGTTCCATGAATACTATCTCACGCATAAATAGTAGAACCACCTCCTGAAATAGTACAACAGTCATCTGGTGAAACCCTATCTCCCCGATCCTAAGGGTTTTCGTTAGGAATATCTCAAGATTCATTAGTGCAGGTTCATTTTGCACAAGATTGAGATAGCCACTCTACAATAAAAAGATACCGTAGACACGCAACCCATTCGATGATCCAGAAAGTCTCTAAAAGCCAATTGAAAGGAAATGCGAAACTAAGGACAACCCGAGCTTCCTAAGAACCAACCTAAAGGACTACACTTCCAATATGAGGGAGAATGTTAGGAAGTTCGGAATGGCGATCACGCCAGTGATGATCTTACCATAGAAGTACACTATGTTCTAAGTACTGAAAAGCTCTACTCTTCCGAGAGCTTTGGATCATCTGAGATCCTTTACGGAGATTGGTCCAACCCTCATTAGACCACTACTACTTTCGGATATTCCACAAGCTTAATCCTAGATCGATCCACTTCTTAGGATTGATAAGTTTTTGCCGAAGTCACTCTTTTTATCCCACTCGTCTTGGTAGAAGCCATTGGGAACTCTAACTTCGTAGACAAACTCGTAGGAATCGCTAACGGCACGAATCAAATTCCGCATCCCGTAAGTGAAGGTTCGCTGGAAGGCCAAGCAAAGACTGGAGTTCACTTGGGAGTGCGAGGACCAACAAAATAGGAAGTACCCTCATACCTTTACTCGGTCATTCATACCTATTTCCTTTTCTAAACCTAAATTTCAGGACGAAATTCCCTCTAACGGGGGGATGATGTGACAACCCAAAATTTCCGTTAGTTTTAACGTCGAATTCTATTATGTCAAAAATTAGTCTAATTTATCCCGAAAATATTTTTGACCGGATTTAAACCCGTTGGAATATTTTAATTAATATTCGTCAAGCGAAAATAAATACACGTAAATTTTCTTTCCATTTAATTTGAAAAAGTTTATTTTTATTTACGGCCATTTAACCGAGTAAAATTTTAAACCTCGTTAAACATAAGTATCGGGTAGTCGTATACCGGGTACAACACCCAAGCCCTATATAAGGGTGGGTGGACACTCCTTAGAAGCCTTTTCCCACCTTAGACTCTCTCTCTCTCTCTCTCTACTTTCTCTCTTTACAAACGGGTTTTGGTCAAAAATCACCCATATGAGCGTCAAAAATCACCTGAAACCCTCAAGAACATGAGCTTACGGTCCAAGAACACCTTCATGGACCGTAAACATTCATAATGGGGTTTTAATGCTCAAAAACCCTTCCAAACCACTTCTTATGCTTAGCAATGGCTTAGAGGCTTACCCGAAGGGACTTAGAACACCAAAATCAGACCAAATGGGGAGTAAACATGAGTTTACAGTCTAAGAATGTTCTTAGACCATAAGCCCATGTTCATGGGCCATAAACACCTTTTAAGGTGACAAACCACCCCTCAAACACTTTCAAAAGCTTCCATGGCTGCTTAGAGCCTTGTAATCCTTCGTTTGATGCACCAAAGCATACAAAAACACGTCACACTTGAGTTTATGGTCCAAGAAGGTTCTTAGACTGTAAAAACCTATCCTTAGATTATAAACACCCCCAAAGGGTGTTAATGTGCCCTTAACACTTTGTATGGCTTGGAATTGGACCTAGAACTTTGTATGCTTAACCTACAACCACCAAAACATAGGATTCATGGAGAACATGAGTTTACTACTGTAAAATCATGTGTTTAAGGTAGTAAACTCCCCAAGAACATCTCCTTAGACCGTAAACACCTTTCCAAGGTGTTCAAGTGCCCCAAACACCTTCCTATGCTCCTAAAAGTGACTAGAACCTTACATGCATGAGTTAGAACCACCAAATAACAAAAGAAATGGACCAACATGAGCTTAATACTGTAAAATCATGTGTTTATGGTCATAAACTCCTCAAGGAGTATTCATAGGCCGTAAACTCCTTAAATGGCCCATTTTGAAGCCTTAAACCCTTCACAAGCCCTAGAATTGAACCTAGCCTAGTTCCACAAGTGTTAAAAGACCTTAATGCACCAAAGAACACACTATCCATGAGTTTACGGCTGTAAAGTCATGGGGATAAGGTCTTAGGGCCATAAAATCTATAAAGAGTTTACTCTTGAAGAGTAAACTCCCTATCTAGGCCATACACACCTTTAGATGTTACCCGGCACACTCCTAGCACTTGACCAAAGTGTTTTCCGCATCTTAGGATGCTTATACATGTTTAATTAGTATTATATTTACTAATTGTGTGTAAACATATGTCATCATATGTTTATAGGTCACTAAGTGTGTTCAAGTCTTTACTTGACACCGAGCACCTAACCGACACTTTCGTTCAATCCGCTTACAACAGGTGAGTTCATACCCCTGAATTAACCTTTTAAATGTTTTTACATGCTTTTAGGGGGGAATACAAGTTATACATGCCAGTTATCATATCAATCACATGTGATTTATAACCCGCATGCACAAGGATTCATCACAATATCAACTGTTTTACCAAGTATGATACTGTAAATGGTTTTCTAAAACGTCTTTATGTGTTCAAAGCTTTTTTCTCAAATTGCCTCTCATGCTGTATGTTTTATTTCAAACTCTGTTACAGCAGCATTTTAAATAAAGGTTTTCTCTACTTTATCAAGGTTACCATCAAAACTTGTTTATGAATGATTTTCTTAAAGTATAAAGGTTTTCCAAAGATTTCATCAAAGTTTTCTTCCATGCTTTTATACTCCTACTTTGTTAAATACTACTGCTTTGTTATACTTCTACTTAGTTAATGCTCCTACTTAGTTAAATGCTAATAATTTGTTAACACATTTACTTCGTGATACGCTTATACTTCACGATACACTGCTACTTCACGATTCACTTATACTTCACGATATGCTTATACTTCACGATACACTTCTACTTCACGATTCACTTATACTTCAGGATATGCTTATACTTCATGATACGCTTCTACTTCACGATATGCTTATACTTCACGATACGCCTATACTTCACGATACACTACTACTTCACAATACACTTCTACTTCACGATTCACTTATACTTCAGGATACGCTTATACTTCACGATACGCTTATACATCACGATACACTACTACTTCACAATACACTTCTACTTCATGATTCACTTATACTTCACGATACGCTTATGCTTCACGATACGCTTATACTTCACGATACGCTTATACATCACAATACACTACTACTTCACAATACACTTCTACTTTATGATTCACTTATACTTCACGATACGCTTTTGCTTCACGATACGCTTATACTTCACGATACGCTTCTACTTGTTAGCACTTATACTTTGTGAAACACTTCTACTTCGTTAAACACTTAAACTTTCTCAAATGCTACTACTTAGTTAAATGTATGTCTGTGCTTGTATAGGTTATATAAATAATGTTTAAAGGACTTAGGAAGGCTAGTTCGCCCTATTTCCTTTTCTTCGTTGAGATGTGGTCTGGTGGGATTGGATGTCCGTCCGAAGGTTGTTTGATCATTAGTTATATATTATGTATACAACCATAGACATATAGGTTTACATTAGTTAGTTCAGTTGTGAGTCTCTATCATTAGTCTAGTATTTCACATTAGAGCTCACTACACGAGATACATCTTCAGTACACGGCCTTCTCCATTGTCAGGATAGTAACCAGAGTCTCTTGTAGGGAGAACGGACATTGTGTGTATATCTATACAGGATGGACACCCCCGTACCTAGACTGCTAGCTATAATCCATGGCCTACCAAGCCAAAGGGTGACAAATGTCATATTCATACCGAAGCTTGCAGGGCGTCAAGTTATCTAGTGTTTACCAGTATGGTTACGAATATCTCGGGATTACCTTATAGTTCATGGCCTTAAGGTAACGAGTTTTAACACTGTATTCACTGTATTTGGACCTTGCTAGACGTATCATTCATTTGATACTGTCTGGGGTTTGTGTTCACTTTTTTTAGACCTTACTAGACGTATCTTTCATTTGATATTGTCTGGGGTCTGTGTCTCCTCTAGTTAGACTGAGTCAGGTGCGTCGTTTATTCGATACTCTCCTGGAGTCTATGATTTCTTTTGCCTTAGTCAGCAGTCTTCACTGCTGAGGCATATGTTATTTTCCCTGATATTCTCCTACTTTCTTTACAATCAATACCCTATTTTGATAATGATAGTGTTAAGGGAAAAATCACTTTTTACAACGTAATTTCGTACAGTCTTGGTAGAAGACTGTTTTTAAATTAGAAAATATAGGATTTTCTGGAAATGACTCTAATTCACTGTGTACTCTAAAACTACTACTTATATAACGTTATTTGGATAAAATGACACTAAATACTTATGAACTCACCAGCATTTGTAAAAATGTTGATACTCGCTTTTCAAATAACTTGTATTCTCAGGTCAGCAATAGACAGGTACATCCCCGAAGCTTTTGATGAAGACAGTTTAGTACCAAGCTGCACCTATATTATTACTTGTATTACTTTGAAGTTTCTATGTAATGTAAACCATGTAAGACTATTACTATTAATGAAATAGTTATTGTACTTTGATTACTATACTGCATATGTTGTGATACTTGATATAATGTCATCCACCCCAGAACGTTTCCGCCATTCCGGTTTTGGGGTGCGACATCTTCTTTTCAAAGATTTGATTTGATGAACTCTACAGATTCATCACTTTCCTTCTCTAGTAACTTAAACGGACCAACACCATAGCATGGAGGAAAGACTGAAGAAAGCGCATCCAAAAGGTCGCTTTCTAGTTCATAAAAGGTGTTGAAGATAATGGCAAAAGCTCTTTTTGCTCTCTCTGCTTGTAAACACAAACCTTCAAGCATGTATTCATCACCAGGGCTGGTCTCTCTAACGAATGAAGCCAAGTGTTTTAGACGCATACCAGACATGGTCGGAACACAATCAATCATGGTATCTAAATGCTCATTTGCTAAAAAACTCGATGCTGTGGAAAGAAAACATAAAGAACTTACTTTCAAATAAGCAACTACAGTGTATACGTACATGAATATATGTATGTATACACGTATACATATAAGTATTTCATATCCTTAACAAATTAGTGAAATTAAGTATATATATTACCTTCACGTGGCACCAAACCTCTCTCCAATAGATTGTTCTGCTCATGAACACACATTAGAGCACTAACACCGCTGGTCCATAGGACTATCTCGGGGATATTAAGTTCTTTGGCTGCATCGAGGGTGAAGCCCATGAATAAGTCTGCAACTATGCAAGTCACCGGTGAAGATGAAGCATTCAATTTCGTAAGCAGACTTTTAAACGGACCCAGACAAGTTTCATCCATGGACTTCCATAGGGTGGGGAAATCTTGGGTTTCATCTGGGTTCTGTGGCGGCGGAAGGCCATCAGGAATGGTCTCGAAGCAGAAGGAAGGGAGGCCATTTAGGGCGTTGGAGCCTTGAGATTTGACGAGTCGTTGATGGTTGAACTGGGTGTTAACGAAGGTTATATCAAAGCCTTTGGAATGGAGGATTTTAGCAACTTTTAGCATGGGGTTAATATGGCCTTGTGCTGGGGCTGGTAAGCACAACGCATGTGGTTTCTTTTGTATAGAACCCATGAAGCCTTCTTCCTATTTTTTCTGAATTCAAGATAGCAACTACATATATAACATCTGTCTATTTTATATGCTAACAATGAAGAGGCAAATGTAAATGTGCTTGTTTGGTTATTCATATTCTAGATGGCATCTTCAATTATTATTTTGAATATTAATTTAAAACAAGGAGCAGGTTTATGGTACGTAATTTGTCTATTTGTTCATTGTCGTCAATTTCTACCGTACTCTAAATTATATTATAGATTAGTAAACATCAAGTGTACTCTTTTTGACTGTTTCTTTAAACGTTGGATCTCCTGTCCACGTTACTTTCATGTTACCTATAATTTATCGCAAATTGGGACCAATAAAACTAATATAAAAATAAACCATGCACGTGTTTATGTTTTTTCTAATATTGCAATTTATCATCTTCAAAATTAATTGGGAATTACTTAAGACCAATGTTTTCAGCATTTTCATCAAAATAACAAAGTTCATGCTTTTCGCTACTATATATCACATCCTCATTTTGTAACTTTAGCTAGGTTTGGCACACTAACTGCCTTCCTTATAAACTACTTATTTTTCATATTTTTTTTTTAACTTTTTGGAGTAAATTTTCAATTAGGTTATAGAGCTTTTTTTTAAATTCTCTCTTATATTAACTATAATAAACATATTTTTTCATATACTTTTATATGTCAGTTTATATTTTCCACCTAGCTTATTCAAACGCTACATGTTTATCTTCTTTTCATCATAAACCTTTTTTGCTTTTTATGATCACAATCCAATAATGAAGTAATTTTCATTTGTAATCTTCATATCTCCTTATGCACCTCCCTAATTACCATAAAAGTAGCCTAGAAATTCAATTTTTTCTTGCCTTGGATACCAAATTCCATAAGATATTGTTTGAGCGATATATGAAAGGATCCTCTTTATTGTTATCAAGTGTTGTTTACTTAAACAATTGCATAAACTTTATACAAGACCAACTATATATCCTATCCTTGAATTTTGATATAAGTTGTATTGATTATGTAGTCCTGGATCATGTTCTCTACATTCAAACTTATTAACATATTAATTTCAATCCCTTATCTTTTCACAACAGGTTATAAGAAGTGAAGGTCTTAGAGGACTATATGGTGACCATAAGCCTTCTCTTCTTAAAACTGCTACATCACAGATTACACTTCAATTCATTTTATTTAAAAATACCCCATAAACTACTTAGCAAGTGTTTAATACTTGTGATTTCTTATGAATGTCACTTGTTACATGAACATAACAATCTTCTTATGTTTCTTTGCAGGGGATTTATTATTATTAGCATGTTGTTCTATCTTGTTGTGGTAGCATTAGCAGGGTAATTACACCAAATTGTTTTACAAAATCATTCTATACAAATGCTATATCAGTGTTTGGTAATAAATTTTCCTACTTTTTACTTTTTTATTTTCTAATTTTTTTTCTTACTGTGATAATTTCCAGGTAAGGCAGCAGATCCTGATGGAGGTAATAATTTTGAGCATTTTTTTTTATGATTGAATTTACAAGAATTGTCACTAATGTCTACTTATAACTCATATTATGATGGAAACTGGATTGAAACTAATGCATACTCTGGAATGGTATCTGGCATTCCAGTTATACTTTTGGAACCAATGAAGCAATTCTTTAAAGGGGAAGATGTATATGGAGGCTCTTACAATGAATTGGAGGCTTATTTATTTTTCAGTCGTACTTGCCTTGAATGGATGCAGGTTTGTAGCTTACTCTTCATCAACTTGTTTATGTTGTGCTTAAGAAAATAATGTGACAACCGGAAACTTCTAGCCATGTAATTGATCTGTGTTCAGCATTAAAAATCGAGTTCATTATCTTTTGTTACATTTTGTGGTTCCATTTGAGTGCTCTAGACTTAGTATAACCTGGATATAAGCTCTAGGAAGGGTAGGAAAGTGCGTAAGTATCACAAAATCAGACCAAACACACCAAATAAGGTGTGTGCGGCCACACACCCAACCGCACACACCCTCAACCTCACACTTAAACTCTTATATGGATGGATACCCCTTCATTCATTCATTTGGATGTTTCTTTTCCCTCTCTCTACTTTCTCTCTCTAAAATCATCAACCAAGAACACTTGGAAAGCTTCCTAATTGTGATAAACTCCATCTTCAAGCTAAGTATAATGGTAAACACTTGAATCCTAAGCTTAAAAACTTATCTTATTCATCATGTTCATCATCCCTTGAAGGGGTACGGCCGCACACCTTCATAAGGGGGCAGCATACCTTCAAATCTCCTAAGTGTGAAGAGCAAACACTTCAAAATCATCATATGCACTCAAATGAGGTGTGTATGGCCGCACACACACTCTGTACGGCCGCACACTCTTGTGTGTTGCCGCACACACACTCTATACGGCCGCACACTCTTGTGTGTTGCCTCACACACACTCCTGGCTGCACACCCCAGTCGCACATTCATTTTCAAGGCCATACACTCACTTTAATGCGCACATTTGACCCTAAACTTGCATAAATCATTACGTCTGGATCCTAGGGCACTTATTCTTAGTAATTCCAAGCCCTAAGGATGTTTTACCATCATGTTCAGTCATAAAACACCTAAATTCTAACTCATCTATGTGTCTTCACATGAATAATACGGGCCATAGACGTTCAGGGCATCCGTTGACACTCGAACCCTACATTAAGCGGTGAGTTCATACCCCTACCCTTTTTCACTGTTTTTCACTATTTTCAGGGGGAAAACAAGCAAATCACAAGGAATATTTGTGCTTTAAATTTGTCTTTACATGTGTTGCTTTCTATAAATTTATATGCATGTTAACACCAAGAAACATAACAGATAATAGTTTGAACTTGCGGAACATACTATCGCATTATTTGTGAAAATCATTACATAAAGTTACATTTCATATTTTCTCAAATGGTTTTCCACATCATATCAGTTAAAAGCATAACCTTTGATCTTCAAATATGAAACTTAGTACATTGTTTTGTCCTCGGTAACACTCCTCAGAACTACGTGAGTGGAGGATCATCTTTCATAACTGTATTTTCCATATTATTACCTGTAAATCTGTTATTCCCATAAATTGGAGACATGTCCTCGGTAACACTCCACCAAGAGATTACGCGAGTGGAGGACCGCCCCCGTAAGCAGAATCTCTGGGATTTAGAGAGCGTGACTTGAGTATATAGATCTATACGGGGCTGACTACCCCACACCTGGCTGCTAGCTACGGCCGAACCAAAAGGTTCAGGGTGACGAGAGTCATAAGGGTATACGGACGAGTTATTCCCATATTTAGTCTTATTGTATGGTTATGGAACTCGTAGTTTGAATAAAACGGATTTACTAAAAGATAATAATGAACAAGCAACTATGTTTTACATATATTAGTTTTATATACGTGTTAAAACTAATACAATTCACAAGGACAACCAGGTTTTCAGTATACAACTTTCACATTTGGTAACCAACATTCAGGAAAATATAGGAATTTCCTGGGGTAACACTTTCACAAGGGTAAACATGTTTTCAGTGTATGTCTTTTACATTACATTTTTGATTTGATAACCAACTTTTCAGAAAATACGGGATTTTCTGGGTGTGTAACTTTTTCAGAAACAGGAATAAAAAGGAACATGTACATTTTCTGAAAACAAAACCACTTATGAACTCACCAGCTTTATGCTGATTTTCAAACTACTTTTATTCTCAGATCCACGTTAGACAGGTATCCGATGATTCATTTTGGCGAAGACGGAGTGCGTAGAAGACTCGTCTCATTTTGTTCATATATATACTATGTATCACTTGTATAACTTTACAAATGTAAACTTTTCCATATGTAATGTAATGGTTGTTTTACTTTACTTACTATATGCATTGGAATTGATACACAACGTGGAGTCCGCCCCGGAAATGTTTCCGCCTTCAGTTTTTGGGGTGTGATAGATTGGCATCAGAGCCCTTGTTTATAGTGAATAAAGTATCCCAAACCTTACATGGTATAAAACTATAAACACTAAGGGGCCTAAGTGCTCTGAACTAAAAGTATACTTCAAAGTATAAGTATTTTCAAAAGTATATAAGTATACCGAACCGTTGAGATCCATAACTACAAGTAGAACAATACATAAGTAAATGGGTGTTGTGTACTGCGGTTAAACCTGGGCAGTTATGTAGTCGTGTCTAAGGTCAATATAGCCTGGCCAACTATATTCATTCGAGACACGACCAACATGTGCTTGGGAGTGACTGTGGTGTACGGCATGCCTAAACTTACCCAAATACCACAAACCTCGAACCAGTGTCGTAATAAACCATGAAATACTATGGGAGTATTTCTCGAGCCAATCCTTAGAAGAAATCCTCAATCGAGCGTTGCTTCCTGATCATTCCTTAATGATAAATTATCTGTTTTGATAACTCTTTCCTGCTTTATCGCTTATTCAGGATATATAATTGTCGTATCTATCGATTCAATTTGGAGAACTTATCATCATCTCTTTCCTGATCTTATTAGATCAAGATGCCTCCAAGAAAGAGACCCAGCTCCAAGGCCATCAATCCTCCGCCACCACCTCCTTCTCAATTTGACCCAGTAATGTTCCAGGCAGCTGTTACTGCCGCGGTAGCAGCTGCTATGTCTCAATTGAAGACCGGTGGTTCTGGTGGTTCGGGAGGTGGTACCCAAACCCAAAACCTAGAAGATAGACAGTGACACCGAAAGGGGGTTCCTATAAAGACTTCATGAGCGTGAAACCCACATCCTTCGATGGCACTGAAGTTGTCATTTCCCTTACTCGATGGTTCGAGAAAATCGAATCCATATTCGAAATTTGTGCTTGTTTAGAGTCCAATAAAGTAAAGTTCGCAGCTTGTACCTTCAGCGACAAAGCCCTGACTTGGTGGAACGGTCGAATCAAATCCTTGACCCTACCGGTACCTAATTCCATGGGATGGGAAGCCATGAAAGAACTCCTTCTAGCCGAGTATTGCCCTCGGGGCGAAATGCAGAAGTTGGAGCACGAGCTTTGGAACCTGAAGATGAAGGGTTCCGATATTGCCTCATACACTTCAAGGTTTGATGACCTGGCATTACTCTGTCCGGGATTGGTTACCCCAGAGAGTAAGAAGATAGAGAAATTTATCTAGGGGCTAATCCAACCAACGAAAGGAAACGTCTTAGCTGCACAGCCGGATACGTATGATAGTGCCAAGAGTTTAGCCCAGACCCTAATCGACCACAGTGATGATGTTGAGGAAGCAACCGCCACCCCCGAACCGACCAAGAATAGTGGTGAGAAAAGGAAGTTTTGGAAGAAGAAGAAAGACTAACCTTCTCAAGGATCTTCGAAGAAACAACAAACTATGGCAGTCCATGCTGCTACTACCCATGTTGCTGCTGCTTATGTTGTGGGATCCACAGCTCAAATACCTACTAGTAAGTATGTTGGTAGCTTTCCTCAATGTGAAAAGTGCAAGTACCACCACAACCCCGGCCCCTGCCATGACCTAGGATGTACCAACTGTGGTAGAAAGGGGCATACGATCAGATTCTGCAAAATACCAGTACAATCCACAAATCAATCTTCTGGAGCAGGTGTTGGTCAAGCCTGCTACAATTGTAGGGAATTTGGACATTTCAAAAGAAACTACCCCAAGCAGGTGACAACTAATAATACTGGGAGAGTCCTAGTCATGGTACGGGAGGAGGCAGTCGCTGATCCCACCGTTGTTTCGGGTACGTTCCTTCTCGACAACTTATATGTTAGCATTCTTTTCGATTCGGGCGCTAAAAGGAGTTTTGTTAGTCATGCATTCAAACATAATCTAAAACATAATCCCCAACCTCTAACTGAGAAAGATTACCGTCGAGATGGCTAACGGTGAGAAAGAAAGCGCTAGCGATGTATTCATAGGTTGTACCCTTACCCTGAACGATCATTCATTTTCCATCAATCTTATGCTAGTTTCCATTAAAAGCTTTGATGTTATCATTGGCATGGATTGGTTGAGTCCCAATCATGCTGATATCCTTTGCTACGAAAAAGCCATCCGTCTCAACCTTCCTCCGGGTCAGACTCTCATAATCTATGGCGGTAAACTTAGTTCCAACCTTCGTGTCATTTCCTGCATCAAATCTGAGAAACTCTTGCGAAAGGAATCTCAAGCATTCTTAGCCCATGTCATTAATGAGAATAAGGAAATTAAAGACCTCGCGAACATCCCAGATGTCTGTAACTTTCCTGATGTCTTTCCAGAAGAGCTTCCAGGAATTCCTCCCGAACGTCAGGTCGAATTTCGCATTGACCTAATTCCTGGAGCTACCCCCATAGCAAAGTCTCCGTATCGCTTAGCTCCGGCAAAAATGTAGGAGTTATCCAGCCAACTCAATGAGTTTCTCAACAAAGGGTTCATCAGACCGAGTTCCTCACCCTGGGGAGCTTCGATTTTATTTGTAAAGAAGAAAGATGGATCCTTCCGGATGTGTATCGACTACCGTGAGTTGAACAAGTTGACCGTAAAGAACTGATATCCTCTTCCGCGAATAGATGACCTCTTCGATCAACTTCAGGGAGCCATCTACTTCTCAAAGATAGACCTTCGGTCAGAGTACCATCAGCTACGAGTTCAGGAGAGTGATGTTTCCAAAACAGCTTTCAGGACTCGATATGGACACTACGAGTTCATAGTGATGCCCTTCGGTCTAACCAATGCACCGGCAGTGTTCATGGACCTGATAAACCAGGTGTGTCGTTCCTTCTTAGATAAATTCGTCATCGTTTTCATTGACGACATCCTCGTCTACTCTAGGAGCGAAGAAGACCACAAACAACACTTGAGATTAGTGTTGGAAACCCTTAGATCCGAGAAGCTGTACGCGAAATTTTCCAAGTGTGAATTCTGGATCCGGAAGGTAACTTTCCTCGGTCACGTGGTAAGCGAGGAGGGTATTCATGTGGATCCTTCTAAGATTAAAGCGATAGAAAATTTGTCGGCACCAAAGACACCCACAGAAATCCGTCAATTCTTAGGTCTCGCCGGCTATTTTCGAAGATTCATCCAGAATTTTTCCGCAATCGCCAAACCCCTAACCACTCTAACGCAGAAAGGTGTACCCTTTTGTTGGAGCAAAAAGCAAGAATCAACTTTCCAAACATTAAAGTGAGCCTTGTGTAGTGCACCTGTTCTGTCCCTACCCGAAGGAAAAGAAGACTTCGTTGTCTACTGTGATGCGTCTAATCAGGGCTTAGGCTGTGTGCTTATGCAAAGAGGAAAAGTGATTGCTTATGCCTCAAGACAGTTGAAAGCACATGAGGTCAACTATACCACGCACGATTTAGAATTAGGAGCCGTAATCTTTGCACTAAAGATTTGGAGACATTATCTCTACGGAACCAAGTGTACGATCTTCACTGACCATAAAAGCCTGCAACACATCCTCAATCAGAAAGACCTAAACATGAGGCAACGTCGATGGGTAGAACTACTCAGCGATTATGAGTGTGAAATCCGCTACCATCCTGGCAAGGCCAATGTGGTAGCAGATGCCCTTAGCCGAAAAGAAAGTTCAAGCCGAAAAGTGAAGACCCTGACGATGACTATCCATTCCCATTTATCCATGCAAGTCCGAGACGTCCAGATAGAAGCCCTTAAACCTGAGAACAAATCAAGTGAAGCCTTAAGGGGAATGGATAAGAAACTTGAGATCAGAGGTGACGGAGTCTACTGTTTCATGAATGGAATTTGGATTCCAAAGTCTGGAGGAGTCAGGGAGATTGTCATGGAAGAAGCACACAAGACCAGATACTCCATTCACCCAGGTTTGGACAAGATGTACCTAGACCTCAAGAAACAATATTGGTGGCCAAACATGAAAGCCGAGATTGCTACGTTCGTAGGCAAGTGCTTGACTTGCACCAAAGTGAAAGTTGAGTACCAGAAACCCTCGGGTCTGCTCCAGCAACCCGAGATACCTGAATGGAAATGGGAGATGATTACCATGGACTTCATCACCAAGTTACCCAAATGTCCTAGTGGGTACGATACCATTTGGGTAATTTTTGATCGTTTGACCAAATCCGCTCACTTCATCCCGATTAAAGAATCCTTTAAGATGGAGAGACTTGCACGGATCTACATCCAAGAGGTAGTTCGACTGCACGGTGTACCTACGTCCATTATCCCTAACCGAGACAGTAGGTTTACCACCAGATTATGGCAGTTTCTTCAGAAGTCTCTTGGAACTAAGCTTGACATGAGCATGGCTTATCACCCTTCGACCGATGGATAGAGTGAGAGAAATATTCAAACCCTGGAAGACATGTTGAGGGCTTGTATCATCGATTTCGGTAAGTCGTGGGACACACATTTGCCTTTGATCGAGTTCTCGTACAACAACAGTTACCACACCAGCATCAAGGCTACTCCATTCGAGGCCCTCTACGGTCGTAAGTGCAGATCCCCTCTATGCTGGGCCGAGGTAGGGGACACGCAGCTGGCCAAAAGTCGATTTCCCGATAGTGCTCTCACTGGTCCTGAAATCATCCGTGAAACCACCGAAAAGATCATCCAAATCCGAGAACGACTGAAAGCTTCACGTGATAGACAGAAAAGTTATGTTGATACCCGACGGAAACCTCTGGAATTCCAGGTTGGAGACCGTGTCCTATTGAAGGTCTCGCCCTAGAAAGGCATGATACGCTTTGGGAAGCGTGGGAAACTTAATCCGAGGTACATTGGACCCTTCGATATCCTCGCCAGGATCGGTCCAGTAGCCTATAAACTCCGTTTACCCCATGAACCTAGCAACATTCATCCTATCTTTCACGTCTCTAATCTTAAGAAGTGTTTGTCCGACAAAACTCTCATGATCCCTCTTGATGAAATCAAGATCGATGAGAACCTGAACTTTGTGGAAGAACCAATCGAAATCATAGATCGAGAGATCAAACGCACGAAACAAAGTTGCATCCCGATAGTGAAGGTTCGCTGGAATGCCAAGCGAGGAACGGAGTTCACTTGGGAGCATGAAGACTCAATGAGATAGAAATATCCGCATCTCTTTCCAAATCCGTGATTTGTACCGTAACTTTGAATTTCGGGAATAAATTCCCTCTAACGGGGGGATAATGTGACAACCCGAAACTTCTAGCCATGTAATTGATCTGTGTTCAGCACTAAAACTTGAGTTCATTATCTTTTGTTACATTTTGTGGTTCCATTTGAGTGCTCTAGACTTAGTATAACCTGGATATAAGCTCTAGGAAGGGTTGGAAAGTGCTTAAGTATCACAAAATCGGACCAAACACACCAAATAAGGTGTGTGCGGCCGCACACCCAACCGCACACACCCTCTACCTCACACTCAAACTCTTATATGGATGGATACCCCTTCATTCATTCATTTGGATGTTTCTTTTACCTCTCTCTACTTTCTCTCTCTAAAATCATCAACCAACAACACTTGGAAAGCTTCCTAATTGTGATCTACTCCATCTTCAAGCTATGTATAGTGGGAAACACTTGAATCCCAAGCTTAAAAACTTATCATATTTATCATGTTCATCATCCCTTGAGGGTGTACGGCCGCACACCGTCATAAGGGGGAAGCATACCTTCAAATCTCTTAAGTGTGAAGAGCAAACACTTCAAAATCATCATATGGACTCAAATGAGGTGTGTACGGCTGCACACCCCTATGTACGGCCGCACACACACTCTGTACGGCCGCACACTCTTGTGTGCTGCCGCACACACACCCTGTACGGCTGCACACTCTTGTTTGTTGCCTCACATATACTCCTGGCCGCACACCCCAGCCGCACATTCATTTTCAAGGCCATACACTCACTTTAATGCCCACATTTGACCCTAAACTTGCATAAATCATTACGTCTGGATCCTAGGGCACTTATTCTTAGTAATTCCAAGCCCTAAGGATGTTTTCCCATCATGTTCAGTCATAAAACACCTAAATTCTAACTCATCTATGTGTCTTCACATGAATAATAGGGGCCATAGACGTTCAGGGCATCCGTTGACACTCGAACCCTACATTAAGCGGTGAGTTCATACCCCTACCCTTTTTCACTGTTTTTCACTATTTTCAGGGGGAAATACAAGAAAAGCACAAGGAATATTTGTGCTTTAAATTTGTCTTTACATGTGTTGCTTTCCATAAATTTATATGCATTTTAACACCAAGAAACATAACAGATAATAGTTTGAACTTGCGGAACATACTATCGCATTATTTGTGAAAATCATTACATAAAGTTACATTTCATATTTTCTCAAATGGTTTTCCACATCATATCAGTTAAAAGCATAAACTTTGATCTTGAAATATGAAACTTAGTACATCGTTTTGTCCTCGGTAACACTCCTCAGAACTACGTGAGTGGAGGATCATCTTTCATAACTGTATTTTCCATATTATTACCTGTAAATCTGTTATTCCCATAAATTGGAGACATGTCCTCGGTAATACTCCACCAAGAGATTACGCATGTGGAGGACCTCCCTCGTAACCAGAATCTCTAGGATTTAGAGAGCGAGACTTGAGTGTATAGCTCTATACGGGCCTGACTACCCCACACCTGGCTGCTAGCTACGGCCGAACCAAAAGGTTCAGGGTGACGAGAGTCATAAGGGTATATGGACGACTTATTCCCATATTTAGTCTTATTGTATGGTTATGGAACTCGCAATTTGAATAACAGAGATTTACTAAAAGGTAATAATGAACAAGCAACTATGTTTTACATATATTAGTTTTATATACGTGTTAAAACTAATACAATTCACAAGGACAACCGGGTTTTCAGTATACAACTTTCACATTTGGTAACCAACATTCAGGAAAATATAGGAATTTCCTGGGGTAACACTTTCACAAGGGTAAACATGTTTTCACTCTTTTACATTACATTTTGGATTTGATAACCAACTTTTCAAAAAATACGGGATTTTCTAGGTGTGTAACTTTTCAGAAACAGGAACAAAATGGAACATGTACATTTTCAGAGAACAAAACTGCTTATGAACTCACCAGCTTTATCTTGATTTTGAAACTGCTTGTATTCTCAGGTCCACGTTAGACAGGTATCCGATGATTCATTTTGGCGAAGACGGAGTGCGTAGAAGACTCGTCTCATTTTGTTCATATATATATATATATATATATATATATATATATATATATATATATATATACTATGTATCACTTGTATATCTTTACAAATGTAAACTTTTCCATATGTAATGTAATGGTTGTTTTACTTTACTTACTATGTGCATTGGAATTGATACACAACGTGGAGTCCGCCCCAAAAATGTTTCCGCCTTCGGTTTTTGGGGTGTGACAAATAATTTGTTAAACCTTTTTTTTTCATGTTTTCCATCATCAAACTATCTTATATGATTCTCTTTTAAGAATCCATTGACCAAAATGCAGGTAGTTGGAACACTACCTGATGTCATACATGTTCATGAATGGCAGATAGGTGTACTTCCACTCCTCTATTGGGATATTTATCATCATCTTTCACTTCAGGCATGATCTTAGTTTATGGATATTTCTTTCTTTAAGACTTTTAAAAGTATTCATTAACTCATAATATTGAAATTTGTACATTATAGAAAACAAGAATAGTATTGACAATCCATAACATGGAACATTATGGGGAGTGCACGTATTCTTGTAAATCCTGGTGGAGAAAAACGACAATATGAACACTTCTCTTAACAATATCCAATTGTGATCTCATATGGACACCTCCAATACAAAGCAAGGGTCTAATTTCTGGAAATCCAAATTGCCTCAAGGGTACTAAAAACTCTTCCACAACCTCAAATGTCGGTCTAGCCAGCTCTCTAGATGGGCAAATAATCAACCCAAAAGGTCCTTCCCCTGTTGCAATTGGCATCATAATCTCCTCCTGTAAAGCCATCATAATCAATGGAAACACAAACACCAATGTATTTCCAGACCCTATAAATGCTATTCCAATCATGTCCCTTCTAGATAGAATCACGGGTAACCCTTGAACTTGAATAGGTATTGGTTGTACTATTCCTTTTTCTTTCATTTTTGCAAAACAGAATCCAGGAATCTCATCTCTTTAAAGTTTTGATTGGTGGAGGGGTTTCATCACCATCAACAATGATATGCCATTGTTTTCTGACACCATCACATGCTTTTTGAGACATTCTTCTTAAAGAAGGCATGGTGGATGCAGGTTTTTCTCTTCACCATCTTTCAATTCCTTAAAACATTTTTAACTTAAAATTACGAAATCGCCCCTAACGATCATGTCCACTTTTTTTTAGTTTAATGGAATCCTTGGGATAAAAAGGCAAAACCAATACTCGTTTTGGGAGATGAAGATTATAAAACCATGTTGTTGGAAACCTAATAAATTTAAAACCATTTGAAGAATGGAAAGGTCATCAAGAACTCTCTATAGTCTCCTCAATAAATTTTAAAAAGTCTTTGAGGTAATAATTTTGAGCTTGTTACTGCATATGATATTGTTAAGAGAGGTCTTTATTTGACATTTATAATAGACATTGATATTGTTAAGAGAGGTATTCACAATTGGATATTATTTGAGTTTCAACTCAAAGAAATAATATTATCTTAATTACGGGGTCAATGGAGTCCAGAAGAATATGGAGTTGCTACAGAGCCCTCCTGTGACAACCCAAACATTCACATTCAGTGAAACCAACCACTTCAATAGAAGCCAAGTCTGTTTATGCTAACTTTCAAACTTTTGGGATAAGTTTGAGCAATTCAGGATTTACACTTAAGGAGATATCAAGAGAGAGATTTCACTTGGGTTTTCTGCAACTCTATTATTCTGAAACTCTATGATATTAGATTTCATTCCGGGAATAAAATATTTTCTGCCAAAAATCCCAGGAGTATATATAGAAATCTGAACCATATTTATTCATTAGTTACAATTCCAACTGGAGAAAAGTCAAAATTCTCTCTCACGGATCTTCGGGTTTTTATTCCAAATCATGATTACTTCTATCTAGTTGTCTTATATAAGCTTAGATTGTGATTTATAACATCAAAATCGGATCAAAACCCCAAGATTTGGGATTTTACCGCCCAAGAACATCTTGGAGAGTAAACTCTCTTATAAGGGCCAAAGTGTGTCCAATGTCCCCCTAAACCTTGGAAACCAAACATAGGACAAACCTTGACATGTTTAGGTATCAAAATCATTAAAAATCAAGGACCAAAAGTGACTTCACGGCCATGGAAGTTCTTGGGCCATGAAATCCATTGTAGGGTGCCAAAATGCCCTAAATGCCTTCCACAAGCCAAAAGACAAGCATAGCACTTTACCATGATGTGTCTAGGACCCAAAACAACCAAAATAACAAAACCCATAGGTGTTTACGGCTGCAAGCTTGTGACCAAATGGTCCATGGGCCGTAAACTCAAGATAAGAGTGTTTTGATGCCACAAACACTTCCTAAGGCTTAGGCATGAATTTAGAATGCTTCCTTATGACCTTTAGCACCCTCATAAGCATAAATGGCCATGATTTTACGGTAGTAAACTCATTTGGGCTGTGAACTCCTCAAAAACTCCAAAGAAGGTGGTCTTTCTCATCCTAGGTTAAAGCTAATGTCCCTAAAACATTCCCTAGCTTTCAAACTTGCATTCCCATATGTGTAGCCATGAGTTTACGGTCGTAAACTCCCTTGGGCTGTGAACTCATGGTAGTAAACTCATGTGTGTGCCTTATACCTTCCTATGTTGAATCACATGTAACTCCAGCACCTAGCCAAGGTGTTACCTAGTCCTGGAAGGTGTTATCTTTCATATAGTTTTTTATAAACACTATATTCATGTCATTATGTGTCCTTAAACATCATTTAGGACTTATTGAGTCTCGGAACTTCATTCGTGGAACTTCTCATCCGTATGCACATACCCGTTTGAATCACCTACATCAAGTGAGTTCATAACCCGTAATGAATCTTTTAACTATTTTAATTGTTTTAGGGGGGGGGGGGGGAATACAGGTTAAACACAATGATAATTGTGTAAATGGTTGTTATTAAACATCTTTCAAAATGTTACTTATGTTAATTAAGTCGTCAAAACATTTCAAAACTCGTTTAAAGTTATGTTACTTGATAGTTATACAAAACTCCGTTTTTAAAGTAAAATCATAACTTAGTAGAGAAATGAGTCTTTTCAGTAACAGTCCAAGTAGAGAATTAGTAAACTATTATAGGTATAGTTTAGGAGAATGTTATCCATTACTTCTAGTAAAATGAAGCACACAAAGAAATAATACCGGAACAGAACGAACAGTGAAGAAAATCAAACATTACCAGAAAAAAACATAACAAATTAAGTTGCTATAGCATGAGAACACATAGACAGGAGCTAATTATACCAATGAATCACTTCTAAATTAGTGATAGTTATATTGGGTATACATGATCATATAACTTTAATGTGGATTACATGGCTTGCATGGATTTGCTTGGCTCGCGTTGGGTTCCCTTAATCTCTTTTCATTGAGAGCGTTTAGTAGGGGTTCTAGCTTTCACATTAGTACATCCGCATGTCATTATAAACAACATCTGTGTACTTACATTTCCTATTACATTCATAAAGTGAAAATACCACTTGAAAGTTAATCTATTTTTCTAGTCAAGATAGTTATAAACTAGGGAGAATGTACTTTACAGTTGACAAAGGAACAGTAGAGTCTTGGTAGAAGACTGCTTTCAACACAGTAGGGTCTTGGTAGAAGACTGTTTTCAAAACAATCGCGTCTTGGTAGAAGGCTACTTTTAAAAAGTTAGGACCATGATGCTAACCTTATGATTCCGTAATGTATACACTATAGGATACATATATGCTAAGTAGATTTCGACAGCTAATAGTATGTGTGTTCTTCATTGTACGTCCTGTTCCCGTTGGATGTGGGTTTACAAGAGGTCACCCAATCTATTATCTACCTGAATCTATATATATATTTATGCTTAGTATACATTAAGTCATCATAAGGGTACCAGGTATGGATCAGGCCATAGGATACAGGGTCAATGCACAGTTTTTCTAGTACAAAACTTTCGTTTCAAAGTCAGTACTTTTGATATACAAAACTAGTGATTTCCCAGTTAAGGGCTTAATCCATTTTATTAAGTCTGTATAGTTTTAAAGACGTTAAGTGAGTTAACTCTATAATACCTTAGTTTATACACCATTTTTATATATAAAACTAGTATCCGACAGCTAGTAATACGTGTGCTCTTCGCTGTACGTCCTATTCCCATTGGATGTGGGCTTACACCGAGGTCACCCAATCTACTATCTACCCGATATCAAAATATATATAGCAGTATAAACAAAGCTGTAATAAAAGTAATCACCATAGTCAATATTTTATTATCAGAAATATAGGTTTTCTTAAAAGGAACTCTCCATTAGATATAAAGGAACCATTACAAATAACTCCATGAGTAACAAGTGAATACACCAAGGTTATATATGACAACGATCTAACAACCAATGGGATGTGTGCTATTCGCCTTACTTACTGTACCCCATTGGGTTGTGAGTTGAGGGTAGATGAGCACAATCGATTATTTGTTTACTCCAAGTATATATAACTTGTACCCACTTATTGGGCATAGAAAGGCTTGTAGTGTCATTTTACTCAACTCCCATTTTAAGTAGGAAATATATGATTTTCTAGAGGAACAGGCAAACTTTACAAAACAACACCTTACAGTTTACAACACTTTACATATACATTTTCAACCATATTTTTACAGCTTACTCACATCACTAAAATCTTATGAACTCACTAGCTTAATTGCTGATCAACTCTTTCAAATAACTTGTATTCTCAGGAGACTATTAGACAGGTGCTCGTGCTGGGACTTCAGAAGATGGAGCATTATAGCTTCAAGTCTTTTTTTGTTATTTGTTTTGACTTCTTTGTTTTGTGAACACATACATTGTAAACACTTTCTTTCTAAATGAAATGGTTGTTCATTACATGCTTACCATATACATATCTCGTGATACTTGACATGACGTCCTCCACCCCCGAACGTTTCCGCCGTTCCGGTTTTGGGGTGTGACAGATTGGTATCAGAACATTGTTTATAGTGAACTAAGTATATCAACCGATAAAAGATATACGTCTATAAATACAATGGAGCTTAAGTGCTCTAGATACTGATATATTTTAGAGTATAACTACAAGTTATAAAAATATACCTACTTGCTCATACATGTACATAATAGAACTAGGATCACGAGGAGAACAGAACTAAAAGTATTTAAAGGTTGGGCATTGTCGTCAACCCGAACAGTTATGTAATCATAGCTAGGATTAATATAGCCTGATCAACTATATTCATTCGATATGTGACCAACATGTGTTTGGGGAATGATGTGGTGTTGCAACAAGGTTAAAACTTACCAAAACACCAGCCAAGAGAACGTCAGAACAAGTACAGTTAGAGTTAGACTACTATGGGAGTATTCTATGATACGATAGCGTAATAACAAGTCTAGAACATAACAAGTACATTACGTTAGGATACTATAGGAGTATTTTAGTCCAGAAACATAACTTATGTGATAACTTAAAAGACCCTTGCGGATAGGTCTATAATCTTACAGGGTATATTCATAAAGTTTTATATATAATCAAGACCTTATAGACATAAAATCTGTGAATGACGCTTCGCTATCCATTCCTTTTAAGGATGTTGTGTTGAGGAGGGATCAATTATTCGAAGGTCTATTTGATCTTCAATTATATACAACACAAACTGGTGTACCTTGGACAATTATAGGAGGATTCCATAAGGATCACCCAATAAAGTTACCTTAAAGCTCATAGGTTCTTTAGTCACTTTCATTCTCGCACGACAAGCCCAGATAAACGTAACCACTTCCTCATAGTAGAAAACAGAATAGTTCAGGAGTGTCACACCCCGAAAACCAGAGGCAGAAACGTTCCCGGGGCGGACTGCACGTTGAGTATAAAATCCAATGCACATAGTAAGCAAGGTAAACAACCATTACATTATATATAAAAGTTTATATTTGTTCAAAAGTAAATTTGTACATTCGTGATACATAGTATATATGAAAAAAAGTAGAGACGAGTCTTCTGTGTGCTCCGTCTTCTCCAAAAGGAATCGATAGGTACCTGTCTAATGTTGACCTAAGAATACAAACAGTTTGAAAATCAACATAAAGCTGGTGAGTTCATAAGATGTTTGTTTTGTGAAAATGTATGAGTTTCCTTTGGTTTTCCGAAAAGTTTGTTATCCAAGAAAATCCCATATTATCTTAATAGTAATGTTTGATTACTTGTTAGGTTACACGGTTCTGGTTATGTTTAACTATGATCCCAGGAAAATCCTATATTTTCCTAATTGTGTGTTACCAATTGTGAAAGATGTAAAGTTATCTGGGTTATTACACTTTTCTAGTTATGTAAACGTTCCCCAGGAAAGTCCCATACTTTCCTGAATGTTGGTTATCAATGTAAAAGATGTATTCTGTAAAACGTGGTTATGTTCAATGTTTCCCCAGGAAAATCCTATATTTTCCTAAAAGTATGTTTAGTTATTGAATTTCGTTGTAATGATTGATTACCATTCGTACTTATTGTATTAACTAGGTATTCTAATATCCTGATGGTGTTTCATTGGAGTGTACCTAGATACAAGTCATTGTATTCGTATTCCTATTCTTAATCATATTCATAGTTATAATTTATATTTGTATTCGTATTATATTTGTGGTCCCATCGTATTTGCATTCGCATTCGTATTCGTATTCGTATTCCTAGTCCTATTCCTAATCCCATTCGTATTCATATTCGTATTCGTATTCACAATCGTATTCCTATCCCTAATCCTACTCCTAATACTATTCGTATTCGTATTCGCATTCGCATTCGTATTCATATTCGTATTCGTATTCGTATTTGTATTCGTATTCGCAGTCGTATTCGTATCCCTAATCCTACTCCTAATACTATTCGTATAAGTATTCTCATTCATATTCGTATTCGTATTCGTATTCGTATTCGCAGTCGTATTCGTATCCCTAATCCTACTCCTAATACTATTTGTATTTGTATTCGTATTCGTATTCGCAGTCGTATTCATATCCCTAATCCTACTCCTAATACTATTCATATTTGTATTCGTATTTGTATTCGTATTCGCAGTCGTATTCCTATCCCTAATCTTACTCCTAATACTATTCGTATTCGTATTCGTATTCGTATTCGTATTCGTATTCGTTTTCGTTTTCGTATTCGTATTTGTTCTAATTGATGATTAGTATGAATTATTTGCAGATTATGAAATATAATTTAGATTGTAACACTTTATCAAGAAATCTATGATTAGTCTGAAAGCTAACTTCGTAATTCGAACTATTTGATAAAAACAGTTTTTGATATTAGAACATACAGAATGAAATCAATTGAGCTGAAAACAATAAGTTGGAGTACATGATTTCCTTGTACTTTTGCTTGTATTCCCCCCTGAAAACAGTGAAAACATTTGAAAATGGGTAGGGGTATTAACTCACCGGTTGAAAAACGCGACGTTCCGGATGCTAAGTGTCGATTGAAGGTTTGATAACACGCGAGGTTCCTATGTAATACGAAGTGGTATATAAATATATCTAATTAGATTTATAAACTCTAATTAGATATGATATTACACTCCAATGAGCGAAAACACTTCAAAACAAGTGTTTGGAGTGACCCGGGTGACCTCTACGGACGTGTATTTATGCGTGGGACTTGGGAATTGAGTTTACTCTTCAAGAGTATACGTTTTAGGGAGTTTACTACCCTAAACACCTCATCCATATGAGTTCACGGCCGTGAACTCATGGAGGTTGATTTTGGGTGCAAAATGGCTTCATAACACTCGAGAATAATTGCTAGACTTTGGTTTTTGGCTTTGGAATGGATTATAACACACATAGGGACCATTTATTGGAGTTTACTGCTGTAAACATGGAGTTTACGGCGATAAACTCCCCCTCACTTCAAATCCTTAATGTTTTGCTCCTTAAACAATCACATGTGATTCTAATGATTTTTCCCATGCCTTGTATGAATTTTTAAGGGACTTTTGGCCTAGATTTTGGATTTTACAGCCCATGAAACCCCTCATGGCCGTGAACTCCTTAGATGGGGAAAATAATATGTTTTAAGGTCCAATACTTGTTTGTAAACACTTCTAGAATTTATCCCAAGGCTTTAGGTGTGTTAAAGTGGCATTTTAACACATTTAGAGGAGTTTACTCTCCAAGAACAATGAGTTTATGGCCCAAGCATGTTCTTGGGCAGTATACTCATGTTTACTCTTCGAAAATTATGATTAGGGTGTTCTAAGTCCGAATTGGTAAGCAATATAGTCGAATCTAAGTCCCAAAATTGTTTTGGAGGGGTTTAAAGGCATAAAACCCTCTTCTTATGAGTTTACGGCCCAAGCATGCTCCTTGGCCGTAAACTCATGTTTGAGGTCCAAAATCAAAGTTTATGTTCGGATTTGAAGGCTAATGAGGCTGTACAACAAGTTAGGGAAGGTACCTTGGTGATTAGAAGCCTTAAATTTGAGATTTTGGACCCTTAAACTTGAATTTAGGAGAGAGGTTGGAGAGAGAGAGTAGTGAGAGAGAGAGAAAAAGCTTCAAATGATAGCTTGACCATGTCTAAATAGGTCCCAAAACTTGGACACGGTGGAATTCTACCCGATGCCGGCACTAAACGAGGCTTTTGGTCGCACCCGATTAAGTTTCCGTAACTCGGCGGGGACGTTTCTAAAATTTCTGAAATAAATATTTTGGGCTAATTTCATGAGTTCCTAAGGGGTTTGGACACTCATTAGTATCAAATAAACATATAAGTTTAAATAATTTAGCCCAAAACGAAATCTGAATGAATCGATAAACGGCGAATTTTTACGGGTAGAACGGGTTTTCGGCGATGGAAAATTTCGGGTTGTTACAAGGAGGAACAAGGACAAATTCATGAGAAGATTTCCAGGAGAGATCAGCCGAAGTAACCAAAACATCTTACGCATCACACTAATAAATATTAAATAGGTTAATTTATCGAGCGAGTGGAAACGCTGCTCACATTACATGTGTTAGAATTATTTTCTTACATGTAGCTGGTAACAGTTATTCAGGAAACAGATATTCATTCGAGGATAGTTATTTCAAATTCATAGAGTTTATTTGGTATAGACTCATTTATGAATTGTTCCAAGAACCCTGTGGAAGTCAGGACCCGATACATCCAGAACTAGGATAACATTGTTGTTTCAGCTTTCGGTTTGTGTCCGTTGCTATAGACTTATTCCGTCTTATCTTTGTTTTCTTTTAGCAAAGATGCCTCCTCGCAGATCACCCAGACACGCTACTCCGATAATTCCCATACCTTTTCCACAAATCGATGCAGCAACTCTGAACGCTGAAGTGGTCGTGGCTGTGGCAACAACCATGGCACAATATCACCCCATCGGTACAGGTGGAGGTGAAATGCCTACCGATTCTACTCAAGGTGAGGTCCCTGTGCGCCAGGAAGAGTTCTCCTATAAGTACTTCACCAGATGCCAACCATTTTCCTTTAAAGGGACTGAAGGAGTCATTGCTCTCATGCAATGGTTCGAGAAAACATAGTCGATTTTCGAAATTTGTTTATGCCCAGAAGGAAGCAAAGTGAAGTTTGCTGCCTGCACCTTCGATGGCAAGGCCTTAACATGGTGGAACAACCATGTTAAGTCACTGACCCTATCAGTGGCAAACTCAATTGGTTGGGAAAACCTAAAAGAGTTAATGTAGGAAAAATATTGCCCGTTAGACGAGATTCAAAAACTGGAACAAGAGCTGTGGGATCTCACTATGGTCGGCTCAGACATAGTGACCTACACGGACCGGTTCATCGAACTAGAAGCTCTATGTACCAAGATGATTACCTCGGAGAAGAAGAAGATCAAGAGATACATTTGGTGTCTGACTGCTCCGACCCAAGGAAATGTGCTGTCTTCTAACCCAGCCACGTTTACTAGTGCTAACGCTTGGCTCATCGACTCATCGATCTTGGAGTCCGCCACATCGTAAAAGTCCCTATTCCTGAGTCATCAAGGGAAGAGGACTATAATCAGGAGTCGGAGAACAAGAGAAAGAAGAAGTGAACAACACAAGACACCCCACAAGAGGAATAAGCGAGTACTATGTACGCCTTAACGACGCCTACTGCATCAACACTTGCTAGTCGTTATGCGGGAAACCTTCCAAAGTGTGGAAAGTGCAACTTTCACCACACTGGAGTGTGCCGAGAAATGCAGTGTCTAAACTGCCACAGAAAAGGATACACAGTCCGTTACTGCAGGGCACCAGCTCAACCGATCTCCCGAGTCCCCTGAGCTGAAGAAAACCAAGCCTGCTATGGCTGTGGTGAGACTGGACACAGTCAGAAGGACTGCTCGATAATCCAGAACTTAGGCGCGGATGGATGCATTCTGATGATCACAGCAGGAGAATCTACCCCGGAGTCGTCAACTAGTAGTGGTACGTTTTCAAAATGGTAATTTCTTTTAAAATTTATGTTATATTCATATAAGATTAAAAGTTGGGAATAAACACTTAAAAGTAGTAATAACAACTCACATGTTGAAATAGGTCGTAATATTCAAGAGAACTAAAAGATCCCTTAGAGAAGCTATTATGGCTCACCATATACATCAGGGTTGTGCACAACTGAGAGGTTGCAGACTTAGAGTGAGTGACTCCGCTTAGGTGTCCTTCCTTAATTGGTTGAGGATTTGAGGAAGAGATGCTCAGTCGACTGCCTGGCTCATCTTAAGTATTCACAACTTGTATATGACGGGTGATGGTAGTGGTACCATGGGGGATCATGGGATAAAAGTATCCCGTCAGTAAGTAAAGCACTTTTTTTGTATGTATGCGCACATAGCAGTACGATACATAGGAGTGCTAATTTCAAAATAGAAAACAGGAAACTTGAGAACAGTTACAAGGAGTACATTGTTGGACATACTAGGAGTACAGTACAAATCATACCAGGGATACATCGGCGTATACCAGACGTTTCTTTCATTTGACCAGAAACTTTGTTCAATATAGAGTCCGTTGTTTTCTTTCGTCATGAGTTGGCGTGGTCCTCACCATACTGAGTTCATATGTTTTTATCGCCTCGATTGGCAAGTTCTCGAAACTTTCATCATCCGTATCGAAAGTCCGACCTGAATCAAAAATTTTATCTTTCTCAATCTAAACCCCCGAAGTACTCGTGCGAAGAGTACTTTGTCCTCCGAAACCTTATTGTTAGACGTCCGTAGACCAGCATGAAATACCACTCGTCCAGTAGACCAATGTTCGAGCATAGAAGCTATGGACGAATACAGCCCACCTGTTATTTTCAAATGTATATGCAAGGGTGGTATATGAGTGTGATTACACAGACCTAGTATGTGTGTTTCCGCCCAATCTCCTATTTTCCCCGTGGGTTGTGGACCTGGGGAAGAGTCGCACATCCGATAGTCCTACTAATCTTAATCATATACGACTTGTATACGCGAGGTAATGATAGATGGACCAAGTATGAATCCTATTAAGAACACTAGGGCAAAGTTGCCAGGTCTACGAGTGAGTATTCTACAAATCAGAAGAGCTCAACCCCCAGTAGTAACGTTAAGAGAGCGAATTTCGGCACAAAATTCATTCTAACGGGGGGATGATGTGACAACCCAAAAATTTACATTCTGCTAACTTTCAAACATTTGGGATAAGTTTGAGCAATTCAGGATTTACACATAAGGAGATATCAGGAGAGAGGTTGCACTTGGGTTTTGTGCAACTTTGTTATTCCAAAACTCTATGATATTAGAGTTCATTCCGGGAATAAAATATTTTCTGCCAAAAATCCCAGGACTATATATAGAAATTTGAACCATATTCATTCATTAGTTACAATTCCAACTAGAGAAAAGTCAAAATTCTCTCTCACGGATCTTCGGGTTTTTATCCCAAATCGTGAGTACTTCTATCTAGTTGTATTATATATCTTAGATTGTGATTTATAACATCAAAATCGGATCAAAACCCTAAGATTTGGGAGTTTACCGCCCAAGAACATCTTGGAGAGTAAACTCTCTTATAAGGGCCAAAGTGTGCCCAATGTCCCCTAAACCTTGGAAACCAAACATGGGACAAACCTTGACATGTTTAGGCATCAAAATCATTAAAAATGAAGGACCAAAAGTGAGTTTACGGCCAAGGAAGTTCTTGGGCCGTGAACTCCATTTTAGGGTGCCAAAATGCCCTAAATGCATTCCACAAGCCAAGAGACAAGCATAGCACTTTACCATGATGTGTCTAGGACCCAAAACAACCAAAATAACACCACACATAGGTGTTTACGGCCGCAAGCTTGTGACCAAATGGTCCATGGGCCGTAAACTCAAGATAAGAGTGTTTTGATGCCACAAACACTTCTTAAGGCATAAGCATGAATTTAGAATGCTTCCTTATGACCTTTAGGACCCTCATAAGCATAAATGGCCATGAGTTTATGGTAGTAAACTCATTTGGCCGTGAAATCCTCAAAAACTCCAAAGAAGGTGGTCTTTCTCATCCTAGGTTAAAGCTAATGTCCCTAAAACATTCCCTAGCTTTCAAACTTGGATTCCCACATGGGTAGCCATGAGTTTACGGCCGTAAACTCCCTTGGGCCATGAACTCATGGTAGTAAACTCATGAGTGTTCCTTATACCTTCCTATGTTGAATCACATGTAATTCCAGCACCTAGCCAAGGTGTTTCCTAGTCCCGAAAGGTGTTATCTTTCATATAGGTGTTTATAAACACTATATTCATGTCATTATGTCTCCTTAAATATCATTTAGGACTTAGTTTGTCTAGGAACTTCATTCGTGGAACTTCTCATCCGTACGCGCATACCCGTTTGAATCACCCATATCAGGTGAGTTCATACCCCGTAATGAATCTTTTAACTATTTTAACTTTTTAAGGGGGGGGGGGGGGGATACAGGTTGAACACAATGATAATTGTGTAAATGGTTGTTATTAAACATCTTTCAAAATGCTAAATATGTTAATTAAGTCGTCAAAACATTTCAAAACTCGTTTAAAGTTATGTTACTTGATAGTTATACAGAACTCCGTTTTTAAAGTAAAAGCATAACTTATTAGAGAAATGAGTCCTTTCAGTAACAATCCAAGTAGAGCATTAGTAACTATTATAGGTATAGTTTAGGAGAATTCTATCCATTACTTCTAGTAAAATGAAGCACACAAAGAAACAATACTAGAACAGAACGAACAGTTAAGAGAATCAAACATTACAAGAACAGAACATAACAAATTAAGTTTCTATAGCATGAGAACACACAGACAGGATCTAATTATACCAATGAATCACTTCTACATTAGTGATAG
Organism: Lactuca saligna; assembly: GCF_052625555.1. Taxonomy (NCBI): domain Eukaryota; kingdom Viridiplantae; phylum Streptophyta; class Magnoliopsida; order Asterales; family Asteraceae; genus Lactuca; species Lactuca saligna. The sequence continues at coordinate 155,111,818 of NC_136422.1, forward strand.
TTATATTGGGTATACATGATCATATAACTTTAATGTGGATTACACGGCTTGCATGGATTTGCTTGGGTCACGTTGGGTTCCCTTAATCTCTTTTCATTGAGAGCGTTTAGTAGGGGTTCTAGCTTTCACATTATGACTATAATAAGACAAATATGGTTTTAGGTTATTATTACATCCGCATGTCATTATAAAAGATATATGTGTACTTACTTTTCCCATTACTTTCATAAAGTGACAATACCACTTGAAAGTTAATCTATTTTCTAGTCAAGATAGTTATAAACTAGGGAGAATGTACTTTACAGTTGACAAAGGACAATAGAGTCTTGGTAGAAGACTTCTTTCAAAACAGTAGGGTCTTGGTAGAAGACTGCTTTCAAAACAATCGAGTCTTGGTAGAAGGCTACTTTTAACAAGTTAGGACCATGATGCTAACCTTATGATTATGTAATGTATACACGATAGGATACATATATGCTAAGTAGATTCCGATAGCTAATAGGATGTGTGTTCTTCGTTGTACATCCTGTTCTCATTGGATGTGGGTTTACACCGAGGTCACCCAATCTATTATCTACCCGAATCTATATATACTTATGCTTAGTATACATTAAGTCATCATAAGGGTACCATGTATGGATCAGGTCATAGGACACAGGGTCAATGCACAATTTTTCAAGTACAAAAATTTTGTTTCAAAGTCAGTACTTTTGATATACAAAACTAGCGATTTCCTAGTTAAGGGCTTAATCAATTTTATTAAGTCTGTACAGTTTTAAAGACTTTAAGTGAGTTAACTCTATAATACCTTAGTTTATACACCATGTTTATATATAAAACTAGTATCCGGTAGCTAGTAGGATGTGTGCTCTTCATTGTACATCCTGTTCCCGTTGGATGTGGGCTTACACCAAGGTCACCCAATCTACTATCTACCCGATATCAAATTATATATAGCAGTATAAACAAAGCTATAATAAAAGTAATCACCATAGTCAATATTTTATTATAAGAAATATAGGTTTTCTTAAAAGGAACTCTGCATTAGATATAAAGGAACCATTACAAATAACTCCATGAGTAACAAGTGAATACACCAAGGTTATATATGACAACGATCTAACAACCAATGGGATGTGTGCTATTCGCCTTACTTACTGTACCCCGTTGGGTTGTGAGTTGAGGGCAGATGCGCACAATCAATTATTTGTTTACTCCAAGTATATATAACTTGTACCTAATTATTACGCATAGAAAGGCTTGTAGTGTTATTTTACTCAACTCCCATTTTAAGTAGGAAATATATGATTTTCTAGAGGAACAGGCAAACTTTACAAAACAACACCTTATAGCTTACAACACTTTACATATACATTTTCAACCACAGTTTTACAGCTTACTCATATCACTAAAATCTTATGAACTCACCAGCTTAATTGCTGATCAACTCTTTCAAATAACTTGTATTCTCAGTAGACTATTAGACAGGTGCTCATGCTGGGACTTCAGAAGATGGAGCATTATAGCTTCAAGTCATGTTTTGTTATTTGTTATGACTTCTATGTTTTGTGAACACATACATTGTAAACACTTTCTTTCTAAATGAAATGGTTGTTCATTACTTGCTTACCATATACATATCTCGTGATACTTGACATGACGTCCTCCACCCCCGAACGTTTCTACCGTTCCGGTTTTGGGGTGTGACACCTCCTTTCTGTCAACAAGTAGATTCTTTTACTTATGGGAGCATCTCTTCCTTTTTCTCCTTTGTTATTCAAGGGTAGTTTTGTCATTTGTCATAAATTTAAACTCCAATGTGTCATTTATGTGGCGTATACAGGTGCTCAAGACTGGTCAAATAGATTTTACTCAATTTAGAGTTGACCCGAGTAAATGTAAACACTTTACAACCTTTTGTTACAAGTTGTCATATTTTAAATTACTAAGAGATTTTACTAAACAACAGGTGGTAGCTTGGTGGGAAATTTTCAGGTGGCATCTATGGAAATTTTCAACTCCTTGGATGTCAAATATGACATTGTTGTTTTTGGAGGTTGGTTTTCCTTTTTTTTTTTTCTTTTTGGATAAACAGCAAGCATGTTAAGTCAGGAGCTTGTGAGGATCCGTCTACTTACCATAGATATAGATTTAGCCTCCAAACAGCTTATACAGGGCAAGTCTCTTATGGATATTTTATTTGCAAAAGGCTTAATAATCTTATAATGGATTACTCAAAATGTCAAATGATTAAGTCTTCCACTATGCATCCACTGCAATCAAGCATTATAGAAATGGGAAATCAAAAAAATATACAAAATCTTATTAGTTATTGGTGCAGGGGTATTTTAGGCATTTGCTTAAATTTTAGTGGCTGCAACAGAGTATTTAAGAGACTCTTCTACCTCACAGTTTGGTCTGTATAAATCCCAACAAGCAAAAAATCTCCAAGCCCACGAGCAAGTCTTAAAATCTGTGAATACAAAACAAAGCATACAAATTTAAACAAGGAAATATGCAATTATGACACTTAAGCTTCTTTGTTAATTCATTAAAGATATTTCATTAATATTTTTGATGGAGTTTTTTTGTTTATTATATATAGACATGCACACTATCAAATAGGAAATACACCACTAGCACTTGTCTGGAAGGATGAGACTTATAGTGAGTATGTCATTGATACAGATAACAAAGGACAGATTCCAAATCAACAGCAGGTAGTTACAATTTCTTACCCATTATAACACCATGCTTCATTTCAATATGTTGCTATTTTTCATAATTTACCCTTCATTGTTTTTTGTTAATGTTTATAAATGAGAAGGCGGTTTAGGAGATATAAGAAAATGGGGAACTGGTTACATCTGATGATCCTCCTGTTGTACTTGGTTGCTTGAATGCGGGTTTTACACAAGAGGTTTGTGTAATTATTGTTTAAAAATATTTCAGTTAATAAAGTTTTGTTTTATTCATTTGGATTTTGTGTTTTTTAGATAGGACTGGATATAGGGAACCTTATAAGGTTTGCAGTTAGTGAGGGTGGATTGACATTTATGAATGGGAAGGTGGAAAAGGCTGATTTGCAGTATATAGGAAAGGTACATCGTCTATATAGACGACATGTCATCTTTATAGATGACATGTCATCTCTATAGGTGCATCTATAGAGACGACATGTCATCTCTACTAGAGCATCTACCACAACGAACAATTGTTACTAAAGGGTATGATGTGTCGACTCTACATCATTATCTATGGAGACAACATGTTGTCTTTATAGATACACCTATAGAGACGACATGTCATCTCTATAGTTTCGTCTATGGAGACCAGCACCGTATAGCGACGAACCAGAACAAGATGACATGTTGTCTCTAAAGGATACCTATTGCGACGATATTTATAGCGACGACCAAAAGGATCTATTGCGACGGGGCTATGGAGACGAAAGCTATAGGGATAACATGTCGCCCCTGACACCTATAGGGACGACCTTTTTAACCTATAGGGACGACATTTTTCGTCCCTATAGGTCCCGTTTCCTGTAGTGATTGCAAGTTAAAGATGATGACTAGGATTAAATAACTATTTAATAAAGTATGAGTGATGACATGAAGTGGAGTTAATATTTGAATGATTCTTCAATGTTCAACATACACACAATAAAGTGATTATTATGATTGAATAGATGTTTAATATGTTATAGATCGTCAAAATAAAGTTTTATAGATATTTAATGAAAGATATGACAATCCACACAAGTCAAAATTTCAATGGACTCTAGACGCAAAAGAATGATATTACATCAAACTCACATCAATAGCAAGAACTCTAATTTTCTCATCTTCAATATTAAATACCGCAAGAGAATGAAATTACATCAACAACAAACCACCGATCTTTTTTTGAGCAAACAAATGGTACATAGGATAATATAATCATAAACTCACATGCATCTTAAGCAAATAATTAATTACTTGGAGATCCTTGTAGGAGATGAATTACTTTCCCCAAGTTAACAATGGATGAACCAAAAGGAGAGGTACATGCTTTTTCGGCCTTGTTCTTCAAGTCGATTGCATTTGTCCTCATCTCTTTCCCTTTGTCTCCATTCATCAACTCAATGACTAGCTTGGAAACTTCTTCTCTCTTTACATCAGTGTCAAGCTCCATGCCAATCTCCCACTTGTGGCAACACGACCAGCAATTGGTTAGTTGGTCAGCAAAAAACGGCCAACAAATCATTGGGACTCCACTGGAAATACTTTCAATTGTGGAATTCCATCCACTATGCGTTAAAAACCCTCCAATTGATGGGTGATTTAGAACTTGTTCTTGTGGGCACCAACTAGCCAACATCCCTCTGCTGCTTGTCTCTTCCAAAAACTCTGGTGGAAGCACGACAGATTTGCCATCCACAAGATCTGGACGTATTATCCATAAGAACGGACAATTGCTCTTTGCAAGTCCCCAACAAAACTCAAGTAGATATTGATGTGACATCACTGTAGTGCTACCAAAATTCACATAAATAACCGATGATTTTGGTTTCGATTCTAGCCATTTCAAACAGGTGTTCTCTTCTTTCCAAAGATTTGATTTGATGAACTCTACAGATTCATCACTTTCCTTCTCTAGTAACTTAAACGGACCAACACCATAGCATGGAGGAAAGACTGAAGAAAGCGCATCCAAAAGGTCGCTTTCTAGTTCATAAAAGGTGTTGAAGATGATGGCAGAAGCTCTTTTTGCTCTCTCTGCTTGTAAACACAAACCTTCAAGCATGTATTCATCACCAGGGCTGGTCTTTCTAATGAATGAAGGCAAGTGTTGTAGACGCATACCAGACATGGTTGGAACACAATCAATCATGGTAAAAAACTCGATGTTATGGAAAGAAAACATAAAGAACTTACTTTCAAATAAGCAACTACAGTGTATACGTACATGAATATATGTATGTATACACGTATACATATAAGTATTTCATATCCTTAACAAATTAGTGAAATTAAGTATATATATTACCTTCACGTGGCACCAAACCTCTCTCCAATAGATTGTTCTGCTCATGAACACACATTAGAGCACTAACACCGCTGGTCCATAGGACTATCTCGGGGATATCAAGTTCTTTGGCTGCATCGAGGGTGAAGCCCATGAATAAGTCTGCAACTATGCAAGTCACCGGTGAAGATGAAGCATTCAATTTCGTAAGCAGACTTTTAAATGGAGCCAGACAAGTTTCATCCATGGATTTCCATAAGGTTGGGAAAACTTGGGTTTCATCCGGGTTCTGTGGCGGCGGAAGGCCATCAGGAATGGTCTCGAAGCAGAAGGAAGGGAGGCCATGTAGGGCTTCGGAGCCCTGAGATTTGATAAGTCGTTGATGGTTGAACTCGGTGTTAACGAAGGTTATATGAAAGCCTTTGGAGTGGAGGATCTTAGCAACTTTTAGCATGGGGTTAATATGGCCTTGTGCTGGGGCTGGTAAGCACAAGGCATGTGGTTTCTTTTGTATGGAACCCATGAAATTGTCAGTCATGTTTTTTCATTTTCAATCTTTGATCCTTTGCAAACTTTAGACATGATATTTTTCTTTTCTGTTGCTAATCCATTGCAAACTTTAGATATCATATTTTTCTTTTCTGTTGCTAATCCCTAGCAAAATTGATATATTAATTTTTTTTTTCTCCATTGCTAATCTGTCGCAAACATATAATATCATTTTTTTTTATTATGAATCTAAAACAAAAAATACTATAATAATCAAATTATTACACAAAAAAAATAAATAAATAAAAAACATCAAATAGCAATACAACCAAAACCAAACATTAACATTACAATATAAAACTATCAAAACATCCAAAAGCATATATATATATATATATATATATATATATATATATATATATATATATATATATATATATATATATATATATATATATATATATATATATATATATATATATATATCAAAGTTTACCAAAAACATCAAATATCATAGTTAACAAGACATTCAAAAACATCAAATACCAAAGTTTAACATCATATTACATCTTCTCCATTTTTTTGGCATCCATTTCCTCTTTAGGATATTCCTTCCAAAAAGCTTGTTGGATCATACAGAGATGTGGATCCATGTTTCACTATCCAAGAGGGGGTGGCAACTTGTATTATCACCATAGCACCTTTCATAAGCCTCATATTATAGCTAGAAAAAAACATGAAAAACATAAAATATTATTCAATTTTCAATCATATATGCAAAGGAATGGAATGGTACATTACATTCCATTACAATTATAACTCAGGAATTGAATGAATCATTTCATATGCCACCTATTAAAACTATGTAATTCACTAATTGCAGGTGATAGTTTTGAGAATATTTGGACTTTATGGTTCATATTTACAACATAAATCTGGTTGATATTATCTGGTAAACTTGTACAGTACCCTCAAATGTATTACAGTTTTGTTATTTACATATTTTTTGTAAAGATTTTATATATAAAAAGGATGATATTTAAGTTAACTTTTGTCAAAACATTTACTATAATGATTATTAATATATTGTTATATGTAAGAAGAGAAATAGATAAAAATATATAATCATACCCTTTTTTGTCATTTTAAATAGATAAGTAGTTAATCCAAATATTTTTTTAATCAAAACCAAAACTTTTTGAGTTCACTAAACTAAATAAGAAGACACACTTGTAATTTACTCTTATTCGATAATATATTAACATAAACACAACCATGGTCTGACTAAAAATTACAACCCTACCCTCTCAGTCCCTATTGTCTGATTAAAAGGTACAGTCTTGACCTCTCAGTCCTTATGGTCTAATTAAAAATTATAGTCTCCCTAAATTTCGTAATAAAACAAGCATCCCCAACATAATCAATAGCAATCTCCTCCTATCATTTCCTTCAACTTTTTTTACTACTCTAAATCATATCTTACTATCATTTATTGTTGTTTCTATAAAGTAATGTACAAAAGCTTTTTTTTTTTTTTTAATTCTGTTAATTTTTTGATTTAACTAAGCTGATTTTTTTATTTAAATAAGGTCTCATCAACTTTCTCAAAGTCATGTGTTATCTCAAAATTTTCTTGTGAAAAAGATCTCACAGTGCGTAGAACACCAAAAGATTTCTACAAATTAAAAAAAAAAAAAAAAAAGTAAAATTGTAATTTTTTTTTCTTTTTGGGATCTTGTTATAATCATACAAACTTTGGTTAGAAAAGAATGTTGGATGCGATAGCAATTACTTTAGTATTATAAAAATAAATATATGAGTTTTAGTGGTTAATACACACCTGAGTAAGTAATTGAGGATGCAACGGATGCAGTAGCTTGAGCTTTGTGGGAAACTCCAAGAAGATAACGTCCAACTTAGCGGACATGTTAGCCAATACTAAAACAAGAAAAAGATGAATAAGTTTTTATGTTAAAAAAGAATTTTATTTTTATTTTTTAAAGTAATGTTGGTCTTACATCGCTTCCACGATGTGGTATGTGAACCCAATACCAATAAATGCAGTAGAAAGATTCCTTAAAATTTCAGAAACATTTAAGTTGCAGCAAGTTTATTTTTTTGAAGGTAATGTTGGTCTTATATGTTACATCCCTTGTTCTTGTAACATCAAAGAAAGCTATTTCCTGCAAAAGGGTAAGTGAATCTTCAGTCTTGACAAAAGGGGCATAAAATATATTTCCTTTTTTGAAGAAAAAAAAAGAGATTTTTACTTGATTAACAAGATGGGTGAAAAGATTCTTTCTCAAGGCAACAACGATTTTTTCACTTACAGAAGAAAATAACCATGCTTGACATGTTGTGCAGACTAAATTGAAAATAGGAAATGATCAAACGAGTCAAAATTAAGTTAACAATAAGAATGATTCCTAGAATGGTTCTATTGACTAAGCTAACTGCTTCACTATTTTGTTCTGATGTTTGAAGATCTCCTTAAACAGTATCGATTATGTCCCACCAAATCTTGGTTGAAATGTAACAAAAACAAAATTATTTTTCTTGAAAAACAAAACTATGTTGAGGGAGATGAACAGATGTAGACATAGAATTAGGATACTTGATGTCGATGCAATCAACAAAGCGATAGTACCACTGATCAAATCTTCCTACATTTGGTTTTGCCTGTTAAGTGATTAATAAACAACTTAATATCTTCACAAAAAATATAATTCAACATTTGAAAGTAACAAAATGATGAAGTAACATACACTTACTAGAGAGAGAAGTTTGAAAAAACTCACATTTGCAGCCTGTTTGGAATTCCATAGACAAAGTTAACTTGACTTTCACTTAGGCATTATGTCAAACAGTTGGGGAGTGTAAATTTGGAAGTAGAAAGAAACACTAAATTACCATCACTACATCAACAAGCTCAAGATCATTCTGCTTACCATTTGTTAATGGATGGTTTCTCATCAAACCCTAAAACTAATCACCAAAACAAAGAGCATAAACCCACATAAATTCGTAATAAGAAACTTCCCCAATAACTAAAACATATCCAAAATCATATTCATACAAATCTAGAAATGGACAAAAATAATCACACATTATACCTAAAAAATTTAAGATTTCAATGAAGTAACCATAATAGTACATAATGATTCAGAGGAGTTGTTGAATATTAGTTCAAAAGGGTACAAAAATCTAAGTTGAACAAACTAATTCAGAGCTCATGGAAACTTACATTCCTATTTAGTTTATTATCGAATATGTAACTAAAGAGCATACATCAGATCAATGAAAACATATTAATATTTATAGAAAGAGTGCTTCTTATCATCATTTATTGAGATAATGACTATATGACAAGAAGGAAAAGCAGTTGCATTTTATGAGATTGAAAAGCAAATTGTATGAATGAATGAATGATAAGTCTATGAGAAGAACCTGAAAACTTTTGTTGGATATGATATGATGAAATCCATGTCTTTGGAGATGTATGCACGACAAGCAATGAATGGGAGGATTGCTTGATTGAATCTCTATCCTCCTGCTTATCATATAAGGTATTATTATGTGTCTCTATCTAATGAAGATGTACCTTTAAAGCTTGATGGTGAGGAGAAAAAAAATCGGAAGAGAAATTTGAGAACAAGTGGAGGGAAGCTCAGAAACACCAAACAAAGCTACATTTGACTTAAGAACCTATTGGATTTGAGACAAACATAGTCAAAGCTACATTGGACTACATAAACTACTGAACTGGAGACAACATTCAAGAGATGAATGAAAATATCAAGTTAGAAGACGAGATTCAAGGAATTGAGATTTTAATTACATGATGCAATCAATTCAAGGTGATTTTTGCATGTAATGTTGAGGTATAACAAGGATGAAAATTGAAACAGAAAGATGGGGAAATTAAACCCTAACGTAATATATTGTGCAACTAAACTAAACCTAAATCTAATATAGGACTAAAAAAAGAAAATCAAGTGATTTACCTGAATCGACAGTTAATGAAAACTACTTTTAGATTTTATGGAGGTTGTCGGAATTGAAAGCAACAATGGTGAGTTCTTTTATATCTGTTAGAGCGGAGATGATGATATTAGGTTAACATGGCATAGGAACTTACTCCAGAGTGATAAAAGCGGATTTAGGAGGGAAGAAAACTTACAACAATTTCATGAAATTAGAATTGGTTTGCGCTAGTTTCAGCGAGAGATTGGCGATCGTAAAACAGAAACGCGCGTACCCCAAATATAATTTTTGTCGGCGATCTCTCGCAAAACGTGTACCATAGATGGAAAAAAATCGATAATTTCTCTATCTGTCGTTGAACCCTCATTGAAATGCCTTGATTTTCGATCGATTCGCAAGGGAGTGGGGTGCATCGATAAACACTTGCAAGATTCATAGTTGATCCTTCGATAAATCCTAGCAAATATGAAAAATGTTGAATAAATAAAGTAAGTATCTAAAATATTGCAGATCTGTTGTAAATCCCTAGCTATAAGCCTAAAACTTGGCTACATAATTTATCCATCGCTAAATCAGTCGTTGAAACTCAAGTTTCTAGCATTGTAACTTTAGCTAGGTTTGGCACACTAATTGTGTTCCTTATAAACTACTTATTTTCATATTTTTTTAACTTTTTAAAAAGCTAGGTGGAGTAACTTTTCAATTAGGTTATAGAGCTTTTTTTTTAAATTCTCTCTTATATTAACTATAATAAACATATTTTTTCATATACCTTTATATGTCAGTTTATATTTTCCACCTAGTTTATCAGTTAGTTTTTATAAAATATAATTTTTTTATCGAATATATATTAGCTACTTTTTCACTATTCCTTCAAACAGTACTTTTATGTCTTACTCCCAAGAATCACATTAAGTCCTTCATTGCAGCATACAAGAGTGAAAAATAATGATTATATCAAATTTAGAGCATACGTTATAAAATATGATCAAATAACAAGATAAATTTTAGAATAAAGAAAAAAATGAGAGTGGAAAATTAATACTTGTGATAAAATCGTCAACTTTCTAATATATATGGCTCACTATTTATATAATCAAAAGAAAATGAAAGATAAATGCACATTATCATGGTGCATTATTATACTCATAAAACAAATTGAAATGGCTTTTACTAATACTAAATAATGATAGGGAGTTAGGGGAGAAATGGAGAATCTAGTTTTTATTCACAAACTAATATTTCATAACACTCTCCCTTGAATGACGATTACATCATGCCTTATGAAAACCTTAATAGGTAAAACCTCTTGGGAAACCCTTTATTAAGTAAAAAGATTACATGATTATCAATAGATATTAGAAACAATTGCCTCATTAAAAACACTGCGAAGAAAAACCATTGGGAAAAACATAGCTAAGGAAAAGAGTACAATATATTTTGAACTCCCCCTAATTAGCATAGCACTTGATTTCCTTAAAGCGTCGCATAGTAGTGTTTTGTAACATCTTTTCAAATTTGGATGTAGGAATTGCTGTAGTGAACAAATCGGGAAAGTTGTTGCTTGATTGAATTTCTTACCTCCATAAGTAAATAAATAAAATGTTTGAGTTTGAGCTTTGTATGGATCAAGTAAATACCTAACATCTGCATAATCAATTAAAATCGCATTTGATGAATTTGATTAGTATAAATTTGTATCCACTATACCTCGAAGATAGCAAAGAATCAGTTGAACTCCATTTCAATGTCTTCTTGTTGGACAAGAACTATATTTTGCTAATAAGTTTACAACAAAACATATATCATGTGTTCTATTATAAGCAAGACATATTAGTGCACCAATAACACTAGCATATAGTACTTCGGGATCAAGAAGTTTTCCATGTTTTTCACAAGTTCGAAATTGGTCCTTTTTGGCATCCAAGTGCCTTACCACCATCGAGTTATTTAATTGATGAGAGTTATCCATATAAGAACCTCCTAAGGACATTTTCTATATAATTGGACTAATTTACAAAAACTCCATTTTTTTGGTGTCCACAATTTGAAGACCTAAACAAAATTTTGTATTACGAAGATCCTTCATTTCAAAATTTTCTTTCAAAAAAGAAGTAGCATTTTCTAATTCTCTAAGAGTTCCAATTAAGTTCAAATCATCTACGTAAACAAAAATTATGACAAATTCTGATCTGGATCTTTTTATGAATACACATGGGCTTAATGGATCATTTTGTAGCCCTCTTTTAACAAAAATATACTTAAGCAATTGAACCACATATGGCCATATTGTTTCAATTCATACAAAGATTTATTTAATTTTACTGATTATACTTATCGAGAATTTGAAGTTTATGCTTCTTAGCACCTTAAATTGTTCTAGGATTTCTACAGTCTTTGATGTGTTGCCATATTTATTAGATAACAGAATGTAAATGCATCAACCAAACGGGAGTATCTTTTTTCATAATCAATTATGGGCCTTTGGGTAAAATCTTGTGCAACGAGTCTTGTTTTATATCTCACAGCTTCATTTTCATCGTTTATTTTAAATACATATACTCATTTGTGTCTCAATGGTTTTACTCTATTTGGTATACGGACTACAAGTCCAAAAACTTTTCATTGAGTAAGAACATTAAGCTCTTTAATGAATGCATCTTTCATTTTGGCCAATCGTTTTTATTTCTACATTCATCTATAGATTCGTGTTCAAGATCCTAATATTCATCCATAATCTTGTGTGCAACATGATATAAAAAATTATCGTCGACAACTGTCTATTTTCGGTTCCATCTTATTCTTGTCATAACACAATTTAGAGAGATCTCCTACATTTCATAATTTCTAGCTACCTTAGTTTCTTTTGTTGTGTCATTGGGCTCTTCTTGAGCTTCACCAATCTTTTCAAGAGATTTTGTTTTCTCTTTTAGACCATCTATTATATTTGCTCCGTTTTATTTTCGAGGTTTTTATCTTTTGAATCGGTCGGTCTTCTACGTTTTAGGCATGCATTATGTTCATTTGTAGTTGTATTTTTCCTTCTGGGATATCAATTCTAATTGGAACATTTATAGCCGGTACATGAGACTTTGTTACTCTATTAGGGTAACTAAATGCATCTGACAGTTGATTTGTTATATTTTGTAAATGAATTATCTTTTTTATTGCAAGTCCACATTGACTTAAACGAGGATCTAAAACTTAAAGTGATAATTCATTTCAAGAGATTTTATTTTCCAATTTCTTTATTTCTCATCATAATGTTGGAAAATATGATTCATCAAAATAATAATCGTCAAATATAGCTATAAATAAATCTCTAGTTAATGGTATTAAATATTTTACTATAGATGGACATTAATATCCAACATAAATTATCATTCTTCTTTGAGGTGGAGAAATGGGTATATAAACTGTCCATATAAACGTCCTTATATGGAAATATGTAGTTTCTGACCGCAAACCAGTTGAATAGGGGAGAACTAATGATAACTAGATTGCATTATGTTTATAAGTGATGTTCCATGTAAAATTGCATGCCCCATGTGGATGTTGGAAGTTTTGAATACATTAGTAATGGTCTTGGAATTAGTTGAAGTCGTTTGATTAATGAAATCGTTAGACCATATAGCGTACGAACATATGTAACAGGATGTTCCATCCAATTGATATGCAATAACATTAACAGCTTGCGATGAAATTTTTGCAGCATTCTCAAGTCAAATTTTCTTAATTGGTAATCGCGGAAATGTGCTCTTAGGCTGATTATTTATGCAAGTAATCTTGCAAAAGCGAGATTACAATTAGACAATAAGACAACATGTTAACATCTAGTGTACACATCAATTAAAAGGATGAAATATCTAAATGGTCCACATTGTAGATGAATTGGTCCACATATATCCCCTTGATTTGTTTTTAGAAACTAGGGCTTTCATACCAAACTTTTGTGCAATCATAGAAGGGAATTTAAGTTTCCTTAAGAGCATGTAGCACAAGATAATTCTTACCCAAAATCATTTTCATAATATTAAAATAATCTACATTATCATCATTAGTTGTTTCAACATGATATACATGAGATCGGATATCCTTAAAATTTAACAAATTTATTGGTTATTTGGATGAAAATAATGCGTCACTAATTTTCATTATTGTCTATTGTCATTTTTGGTAATACTATATTCGCTCTTCAGGAGCCTTCAATCATTTTTTGCACTACCCATCATTATATTAATATTTGTTTCTCCAATTAATAAGTAAGCAAACACTTTTCATTATTATAAACGTTATGTGTCGTTGCACTATCTGCAAAACATATATATTTGGCGTTCTCTTTTATGGAATCGATTTGCAACCCACGACCCTAAATCACAGAATAGCCGAGAACAGGATGTTACAAATTAATATAATATTATAGGCAAAAAAAAAAGTGTCGTACGTATTTATTTTTATTTCATTTTATGATAGTAAAGATGACTTACATTTATACACGTCATTATTCCTTTAAATTTCTAAAAATAAGACATTTTTAATGACATAGAGTTTTCTATGTCAAAAAAAGTCAATGTGTGTCACAATCATAGTCTGTATGTCATTGAAGGCATATTTTCTAGTATGGTATTTAGCTTTGTTAATTACATTCCTCCATGCAATCCAAGCTTTTTTATATGCCTATTCAATATGGTAAAGATCCAACCTACTCTTGACACAATTATGTTACAAACCATTAAAATCAACTCCTCAACCTAGAGCATCCACATTGCAAGATGAAGATGATGACTAGGATTAAATAAATGTTTAATGGATTCGGGATGATGACACGAAGAAGTGACGTTAAAATTCGAATGATTATTCAACATTCAATATAAACTAAATATTTATTGATTATTTATATTGATTAGATGTTTAATGTGTTGTAGGTCGTAAACGTAACATTGTATAGGTATTTAATGGATTATATGACCATCCATATTCACTACAAGAATAAGCACCTATAGAGACGAGATCTATAGGGACGACATATGTCGTTGCTATAGATTTGACTAATTATTTTTGACTTTTGATGCTACAACGATGACATCTCGTTTTAATATATTAGGAGGGAAAGAAAGTGAATTTGGCGCGTTCTTGAAACATCTATGGGGACGACTTATCCTCCAATAAATAACAAAAAATAAAAAAATTAACATATTTTAAAATCTTTTGACGGAAATAAAGGGATGAGGTCGTTTCGGGGATAGTTATAAGGACGACTTGTCGTCCTCATAGATCTCTATGCCAACAATTAGAACAGCCCCTTTATTTCATTGATGCATGCTCAATAGATTAATCATCAGTCTCTCTCGATCGATCGATCACAGATTCTTCCCTTCTCCCCTGGCGACTTCCTCACCTCTCACTGCCGTCAAATCTTCTTCCTCTCTCCACAGATCCTCATGCTAGTTGCTGAAGATTTGCTTCAACACTGACGATTCTAACTACAAGCTTCCTTTTCACCTCCGATTTCGAATTCTAACAATTACAAGTCCCACTTCGGCGACCTAGGTTGGTAATTCTAGGTTAGAAACTGGAATTGGGGTTTATGTCAGCAATTATGTGTTTGAAATTGAAATTGTGATTTTCTATGGTTTCATAGCTCTCACAGAAATGATCAACGGAGAGGAATGTCAAAACATTGTCGTGATAGGCCTTGCCAGAGCTTGCGGAGGTATCAGTACTTATTCCTTCCCTTTTACTCTCTCTGTCTACTTCCTATTCGTCTGGTGATACGCTTATTCAAATGCTACATGTTTATCTTCTTTTCATCATAAACATGTTTTTCTTTCTATGATCACAATCCAATAATGAACTGATTTTCATTTATAATCTTCATATCTCCTTATGCACCTCCCCAATTACCATCAATGTAGCCTAGAAATTCAATTTTTTCTTGCCTTGAATACCAAATTCCATAAGATGTTGTTCGAGCGATATATGAAAGGATCCTCTTTGTTGTTATGAAGTGTTGTTTACTTAAACAATTGCATGAACTGTATACCAGACCAACTGTATATCCTTGAATTCAGAGATAAGTTGTATTGATTATGTAGTCCTGGATCATGTTCTCTACATTCAAACTTATTAACATATTAGTTTCAATCCCTTATCTTTTCACAATAGGTTATAAGAAGTGAAGGTCTTGGAGGACTATATGGTGACCATAAGGCTTCTCTTCTTAGAACTGCTACATCACAGGTTACACTTCAATTCATTTTATTTAAAAAAACCCCATAAACTACTTAGCAAGTGTTTAATACTTGTGATTTCTTATGAATGTCACTTGTTACATGAACATAACAATCTTCTTATGTTTGTTTGCAGGGGATTGATTATTATTAGCATGTTGTTCTATCTTGTCGTGGTAGCATTAACAGGGTAATTACACCAAATTGTTTTACAAAATCATTCTATACAAATGCTATATCAGTGTTTGGTATTAAATTTTCCTACTTTTTACTTTTTTATTTTCTAATTTTTTTTTCTTACTATGATAATGTCTAGGTAAGGCAACAGATCCTAATGGAGGTAATAATTTTGAGCATTTTTTATTTTTTTTTATCATTGAATTTACAAGAATTGTCACTAATGTCTACTTATAATTCATATTATGATGGAAACTGGATTGAAACTAATGCATACTCTGGAATGGTATCTGGCATTCCAGTTATACTTTTGGAACCAATGAAGCAATTCTTTAAAGGGGAAGACGTATATAGAGGCTCTTACAATGAATTTGAGGCTTATTTATTTTTCAGTCGTGCTTGCCTTGAATGGATGCAGGTTTGTACCTTACTCTTCATCAACTTGTTTATATTGTGCTTAAGAAGATAATTTGTTAAACCTTTTTTTTTTATTTCCATGGTTTCCATCATCAAACTATCTTCTATGATCCTTTTTAAGAATCCATTGACCAAAATGCAGGTAACTGGAACACAACCTGATGTCATACATGTCCATGAATGGCAGATAGGTGTACTTCCACTCCTCTATTGGGACATTTATCATCATCTTTCACTTCAGGCATGATCTTAGTTTATGGATATTTCTTTCTTTAAGATCTTTAAAAGTATTCATTAACTCATAATATTGAAATTTGTACATTATAGAAACCAGGAATAGTATTGACAATCCATAACATGTAACATTATGGGGAGTGCAGGTATTCTTGTAAATCCTGATGGAGAAAAACGACAATATGAACACCTCTCTTAACAATATCCAATTGTGATCTCATATCGACACCTCCAATACAAAGCAAGGGTCTAATTTCTGGAAATCCAAATTATCAAGGGTACTAAAAACTCTTCCACAACCTCAAATGTCTGTCTAGCCAGCTCTCTAGAAGGGCAAATAATTAACCCTAAAGGGCCTTCCCCTGCTGCAATTAGCATCATAATCTCCTCCTGTAATGCCATCATAATCAATGGAAACACAAACACCAATGTTTTTCTAGACTCTGTAAATGTTATTCCAATCATGTCCCTTCGGGTAATCCTTGAAGTTGAATAGGTGTTGGTTGTACTATTCCTTTTTCTTTCATTTTTTCAAAACAGGATCCAGGAATCTCATGTCTTTAAAGTTTTTGATTGGTGGAGGGATTTCATCACCATCAACAACGATATGCCATTGTTTTTTGATACCATCCCATGCTTTTTGAGACATTCTTCTTAAAGAAGGCATGATGGATGCAGGTTTTTCTCTTCACCATCTTTAAATTCCTTAAAACTTTTGTAACCCAAAATTACGAAATCTCCCCTAACGATCATGTCCGCTTTTTTTTTTTTTTTTTTTTTTTTTTTTTTTTTAATTTTAGTTTTATGGAATCCCTAGGACAAAAAGTCAAAAGCAATACTCGATTTGGGAGATGAAGATTATAAAACCATGCTGTTGAAAACCTAATAAATTTGAAACCATATGAAGAATGGAAAGGTCGTCAAGAACTCTCTATAGTCTCCTCAATAAATTTTAAAAAGTCCTTGAGGTAATAATTTTGAGGTTGGTACTGCATATGATATTGTTAAGAGAGGTATTTATTTGTCATTTATAATAGACGTTGATATTGTTAAGAGAGGTGCTTACAATTGGATATTGTTTGAGTTGCAACTCAAAGAAATAATAGTATCTTGACTACGGGGGTAATGTAGTCCAGAAGAATATGGAGCTGCTACAGAGCCCTCCTTTCTGTCAACAAGTAGATTCTTTTACTTATGTGAAAATCTCTTGCTTTTTCTCCTTTGTTATTCAATGGTAGTTTTGTCATTTAACAGAAATTTAAATTCCAAAGTGTCATTTATGTGGCGTATACAGGTGCTCAAGACTGGTCAAATAGATTTTACTCAATTTAGAGTTGACCTGAGTAAATGTAAACACTTTACAACCTTTTGTTACAAGTTGTCATAATTTAAATTACTAAGCGATTTTACTAAACAACAGGTGGCAGCTTGGTGGGAAACTTTCAGGTGGCATCTTGGGAATTTTTCAACTCCTTGGATGTCAAATATGATCCTGTTGTTTTTGGAGCACTACTAGAAAAACAGCCTTTTACGACGCTCATTGCGCGTCGTAAAAGGCTCAGATGACGCGCAAATGTGCGTCAAGGAAGACCATGTCATAAAGAGAGACGATACGCTTTTGCGCCTCGTCTATAGACGACGCGCATTTACGACGCTCATTTACGACGCGCAATTACGACGTGCGTTTACACGCAATGCGTATCAAGGAAGGCCTTGTCATAAAGGAAGATGACGCGCATTTGCATGTCATAACCTTACGACGTGCGTGTTAATGACACGCAATGCGTATCAAGAAAGCCACTGTCAAGAAAGGCCATGTCATAAATAAAGATGACACACATTTTTGCGTATCATAATTTTAAATGTTTAAAAAAAACATTATTTATAGATTTACTAATTTTCAAATTAAATTTGTATTTAATGTCTCATAATAGAAATAAAATACCATATACAAAAAATACAATCCATTGCATAAAATTTAATGTCATATAATTCTATTTCTTACAATATATAAATTTGCATTCATCTAATCTACTCCGTGTTTCATACTAACAATTGGAATGAAAAATGCAACATTTGCATTTGCAGCATCTTATCTCTTTCAGCTTGAGCTTTCTTTTCCTCTTCTAACTCCACAGCTATTCGCTTTCATCATCAACCCTATAAACACATGTACATATCAACATAAGTGCAAAAATAAATAAATAAATAAATAAATAATAAAATATTTTCAGTTAATTACAATCAAATACTTGATAAATACATAAGGGACCCTATAAACTTTGGAGATTTAAAAATGATGAATGAAACAGTTGGAAGTTTATATTTTTTACCATCCATGTTGTCAAATCCCTAGATATAATACGGTTTTTTATTTAAAAAATCTTTACTAATTAGTTTTACTTTTTACCTTGTCTTTAACCAAACCACCGGATGTAAAAATCCCAACCAAAACCACAACCAGAAACATCAATTCAATGAATCAAGTCCATGTAGCGAGTATGAAATCAATCAAATTGGAACAATAATGCTACGACTAAACAGAATATTTAACTCAAAGAACCCCAACACTAGAAAAAATTAAATGAATATAATGAGGTTAGTGAATCTTACTAGTGTGTGGATGTCAAGATATCAGTCGCCAATGTTGCCGGAAGAAAAATGCAAAAATTTCTGTGTAGAAAAAGGAATAATTACTAAAGTGGGATCTGACTAGATCATTGAAGAATATCTTCTTGGTATATGGATCTCGGATATCGACCCAATTTTTAGTCTGGTACCATGCTAATATTGACTTTCAAATCATCAAATTATTACTTCAGGTACCTTCATTTTTTACTATTTCATGCATAATTTCAATCAATTTAAAAAAGGTGAGATTTTTTTACATTTTCAAGATAACCCATTAGCAAAATATATGAACCATTTTCTTCAATTATGAAAAGCATAGAACCGATTTACAAGATTCAGTAGTTTTGTTGACTTGAGCTATAAGAACATGAGTTACAAAAAGATCAAATATCCTACAATTCAGTAATGATCTGTCAAACTTAGAATCAAAGTGAAACAATAGATTTATAGACAACATATTTTCCAGTTTTTTTGTTCATTTCTATGCCCAAGTATAGAATTTTTATTGATCCAATCCAAAATTTGATTTTTTTTTCCTAATTCAAACCTATGTTCACTCATTCTATTAGCATGCATCGTGATTTGGGGTGATCCTAGATGACAGAAAGACGATCCATTAATTTTTTCATGTGTATGTGAAATCGGCACCTAATGACTAAGAAATCATGGTAAATTGCTCATTCATAATTTTCAGGAATGGAATCAATGAAAGGAACTGGAATCAGGGAATCATAAATTGTAGTTCATAGTTCATACCTTGAAGGAGAAAATAGATGTTGCAGAAGAAGGTACAAGTCATGTGAGAAGAATAAAATCACGAAATTCAGTTATTCAACAGATCACAAACACCCATATGAAAGTAATCAACAAGATAACCATATAGAAATCAATCAATCAAGTTCAACAGCATAACAAGAATCAGATCACTCAAAACAGATGAATTTAGGGAAGTTCAAGAACGAAAAGTACTTGTATTTATGCCGTACATGTGAGCGAACCTCGGCCCGATACTTAGCTTTATAGGTGTCAAGAGGGTACAAGATGGTTGTGCTCAAAACAGCTCCAATAGCTCCTCATGTTGCCTCCGAGATAGATTCTAGATCAATCAAAGACATCATTAATCACAGCTTCTCCTCAACACCGATTACATGAAAATAAAATATAATTAAGGAAACAAACAAGAAGATGATGAATTGATTGTGGTATCAAGCAATCAGAGAAGTGAAGAAGTAAAATTGAGTTTGGTAGAGGTGACTGTATACCTTCACAATGTTTAATTTTTATTTTTTTTTTTAAAATTAAAACAACAAACTTTTTGTTTTAATTTTAATAAAATAGTTTATTAAATTTGCTAATTCACCTCTAAACGACACGCATTAGCAAAAAATCCAGTTGTCACTACCTTTCTTAGTACCTAAAAAACAACCAAAAATCACTGTAAATACTAAATTTTGTATGAATATAAAGAAAAAAATATG
Organism: Lactuca saligna; assembly: GCF_052625555.1. Lineage (NCBI taxonomy): Eukaryota > Viridiplantae > Streptophyta > Magnoliopsida > Asterales > Asteraceae > Lactuca > Lactuca saligna. Next base: position 155,132,468 of record NC_136422.1, read on the forward strand.
TATATATATATATATATATATATATATATATATATATATATATATATATATATATATATATATGTATGTATATGAGAAGAGTTGTGATGAAATAAATAAATAATAATAAATACCTGAAAATCGTTTTGTCATGATTTTAAGGCTAACCCTAGTCTCTGTGCTACTCTTCTTAGCTGCTCTCTGATTTCCATTACTTTTTTCTTAAAAAAAAGGATAAACTTTAAATAAGATATATAAAAATAAAAGTTACTTTTTTGAAAAAATAATACTATTAAGAATGAGAATTGAAACACTTTTGTTACTACCATTGCATGGTAATTAATGATGTTTTTGTGACACCATTTTGATGATTCATTAGACTAAAGAAATCCCCTGTACACATTTAGGAAAGTCACATGATTACCATTCAAAAATCAACACAAAATTTATTAAAATATTGAAACATTTACACAAAATAAATGAAAGTAACGTCGGATGCTATTTTTTTTTTCACTAAATTATGAGTCATATATAAGACAACACACCTCTGATGCAACAAATCGCAATTTGGCCTCATCCAGCTCCCTCTGCCCTTTGACCGATATCCATATTTACTGAAAAAAGTTTTATTTATTTTAACATAATAATAATAATAATAATAATAATAATAATAATAATAATAATAATTATTATTATTATTATTATTATTATTATAATAATAATAAATAATCATCAACAATGATTTTAAAGACATGAGAATGAATAATCATAGAGAAATGTTTATACACCTGAACTGAGAGTATAGTTGCAATAGTGATGATTTCTTCTAAACATTCAAGTTTGTCTGATGCTATAATCATTTTTGACACCATAGGATCCTAAATAAAAACAACCAAAATTTATTGCATTTAGTGATGATGATGATGATGATGATGATGATGGTGTATTAACATACCAATGGAAGCTCAGCAACTTGGAAACCAACAGGTGAAGTGAGTTTAGGATCATCATCAAGAACTCCAAGTGAATATAAAACTTCAAGAGATCTAACCATGGATTCAGTTGATGGTGATGCTGGCCAATCAAACCCTAAGATATTGTCAATACCCCTTCCTTTCACCAAGCTTTTTTCCAATAATTGTGCTTCTAAGCTAGACTTTGATGGACCTGTCTTCATTAAACTAACCACAACCACTACAAAATACACCAGAAGAGCCCGAATCATCCGCCATCAAACAGGACACTATGGATCCTGATTCCACCAACATTAAAAAGATATTTATAGCTTTAGAAAAATTCCAGTTAGTTATTTGGCTATAAAAAGGAATAATACATACCTCTATAATGCGTGAGATAAACAAGCTTAGCACCTGAAGACAATTCCCATGTGTACAGAGAGCCCTCACATGACACATGATTCCATACCCTACTGATACACCGGATACGGTGCTACTACACACCACACAATTACATCACATCATTTCATTGTTTCTAATTAATACAACTTCTTAGACATATAGGCTGATGTAAATGTACCTTGGATCCAAATCATTTAGTAGAATCAGATGTTGCTAAATAGTTGTGTTCTGTTGCTGCACTGCTAGAGTAAAAAAAAACAATATGGATAAACTGATTCCTTAAAGAATGTATAGCTTGAAGTGTTAATCCCTAATTTAGTCTCAAGTAATTGAGCATCTTTCAAAATATGGATAAACTGATGCCTTATAGAATGCATAGCTTGAAGTGTTTGAGCAGAAAGAAAATTCCTCCAGCAATATTCATAAGCATATCCTTCTCTTTCAGCTTCTTTCCATCCTTCATATGCATCCACTAGTGCCATATGATCACTATAATCCTTTGCAGAAAATCTTGATATTGCTGTACTAGCATGGTGAAATAGACATACAAAAGATATCAGGAAAAGACCAAAATGCCCTTGTGTGAAAGTAGCTGGATTACTCACGTCTTTCTTCTCTTGAGTCAAAAGAAAAGGATCCCTGACACTAAGTCCAGCAACAATTGTAAGAATAGGATCAAAGCAACAAAAAAGCACCTATTAGTATTTTAATACATTAAGCCTGGCTTAACCCATTATGTTATTCTGTTCTGATTAAGTAAAAATGAGACAACCAGAATCCAGATTATGTGCTTAACACATTAAGCTCATTAAGTAAAAAAAAAAGCCACTTAATCTTGTAAGCTATGAACTCAAGACACTAAGCCAATCTATCCAAATAAATAAAATAATAATAATAATAATAAACTTAATTGACTGGTAAGCTATATATGTGTGTTTCTTTTTGACTTAATGCAAAAAGAATGACCTAATAGAGCAAGTTAGGGAAACGAGACTTTTCCCATTAAGTCCCAGCTTTTTACAAATTTGCCCTCATTCTTTCCTTTCCATTTCTCAGGTATACCATTTATTTTCTCAAAAAAATAAAAAAATAAGCATCATTTATCCAAACAGCAACACCTGATGAGGAAAAGAAAGAAAGAAAGAAAGAAAACAAGACCTTTATGTAGTACAAAAGCATTTTGATATAAGAGTCTAGTGATTCCCAAATAATTTCATTATTTTTTCTTCTTCTTCCAAGGAGAAGCTTATAGAACACATTTCAAAGCAGATAATATTCATCCACTCATTTTTAAAAGATTCTGATAACCTGCTTTAATATTTCATTCTCACCACAATGCACTAGGCACAACACCTAATCTCATTTGAATAATATTATACACACACACCCACCCAAAGAAAATTAATTATACCCATCTATTTATTTTTCTCAGTTACACCAATCTTCTCTCAAAAGAAGCTTCATACTACCTAAAATTTGGTCACGTAGGTGATGATGCCTGATTTGGCTGTATTTGTAGGCCTGGAAAAATGGAATATCATCTTTGAAGCTGCTGCATGTCTATGTGAACTATCCACCCCACCCTGCAATCTTCATGAAAGTACCATAATCCTGTTGTTTCAATTACTATTATCAAATGTGATGACCAGTCTAAGTGTGTTCCCTTGTTCACCTATAAATGAATGTCTAGTGGGGCATTGCACACATACTCAAAAACTAACAGCCTCTGATTCCCTTCAATGCAAAACCCAGCTAACCATACCACATTTTTATGTTGCGTACAACTTAATATTCTCACATCCTTATATAAATCAATAGGATTATTTGAATAAACTTGTAGAGAGGATATATCATATGTATTGAGATTGGAATTATTGTAATATAAGCTAACATGCAGGACATCCCCTTTCGCCTGATTTCCAGGTTCGTACCTCCTTGCAACTTCGCTTGAAACTAACAGACGCTGATGAACTGAAGCTCCTTGATATACAACACGCATTGCTGGTTTGTCCCTGTGGTGTACGATCTCACCCAATGTTTTGAGCCAAAACATGTATAAATGTTTCTCATCACAAATTTTCAAGTTCACACATGGCTGATCAGTACAGATCGTATGGTTGTCTTCTCAGTTGATGTTAATTCTAGAACAACATATGAGTGATACAACCAAGGAATTCATCCATTGTTGAGAAAAGAAAGTATGAATAACATCGAATTTCAGTATTTTACCTCTAGAAGTGATCTCCGTGTAAACCCAAGTAATTCCTTTTTTGCATCTCTCTTTCCATTCTGTTCTATTATGCGAGCGTACCCCTTGATCCCGTTGAAGGACTTGAGACGTTTTTGATGAAGGAAACCCATAGAAACGTTGATTAGGGTTTAAGTTGGGTAACACGATTTGGATCTTCTCATTCTCGGTTGTGGGCCTAGATATCTTTGGCTCTCTACTACCAGTCCAACCCAACACAGATAGATCTTGAGTTGAATAATGCACTGGACTTAGTCCAATGTTTGGCAGATTACGGAAACGATGGGATAGAGTACAAACCAACGGAAATAACCCCTCCTCAACGTCGTTGAGGAATTAGATTATTGCAGAACATAACAAGATAACAAAAGCGCTTATAGGAACTTCAAGTATGAGGCGGGGTTTTAGGGTTTCTTTTGATCGATGAAGACTTTAGGAACTTCAAGTATGAAATTATCGATCTTTTACACACAATGCTTTTAGGGTTTCTTTTGATTGAAAAGGATTTTACAACATACGAAGAAAAGAAGGACGAGAGTATCAAGGCGGGGTTTTTAATTTTTTGGATTTCATCCCCCCCTAGCAATTAAAAAATTGGAGAACGCGCGTTCCTAAAAAAAATATAAAGCGACAGTTTTAGACGACACACACTTTTATGATAGGTGCCCTCCGTGTTTTTTTTTTGTTGGACACTATTTATAGGGCTCGCACAAATGCGTGTCTTTTATCCTTCAAATTTTGCAAAACTGATATTATTTTTTAGGGCACGCTCAAATGCGCGTCCTCTATCAGCGAGTGTCATTGTTTGCGCGTCATTAAAGGGCTATTTTCTAGTAGTGCGAGGATGGTTTTCCTTTTTTTTTTCTTTTTTGGATGAACAACAAGCTTGTTGAGTCAGGAGCTTGTGAGGGTCCATCTACTTACCATAGATATAGATTTAGCCTCCAAACAGCTTATACAGGGCAAATCCCTTATGGATATTTTATTTGCAAAAGGCTTAATAATCTTATAATGGATAACTCAAAATGTCAAATGATTGAGTCTTGCACTATCCATCCACTGCAATCAAGCATTATAGAAATGGGAAATCAGAAAAATATACACAATCTTATTAGTTATTGGTGCAGGGGTATTTTAGGCATTTGCTTAAATTTTAGTGGCTACAATAGAGTATTTAAGAGACTCTTCTACCTCACAGTTTGGTCGGAATGAATCCCAACAAGCAAAAAATCTCCAAGCTCACGAGCAACTCTTAAAATCTGTGAATACAAAACAAAGCATACAAATTTAAACAAGGAAATATGCAATTATGACATGTAAGCTTCTTTGTTAATTCATTAAAGATATTTCATTAATATTTTTGATGGGTTTTTTCGGTTTATTATATATAGACATGCACACTATCAAACATGAAATACACCATTAGCACTTGTCTGGAAGGATGAGACTTGTAGTGAATATGTCATTGATACAGATAACAAAGGATAGATTCCAAATCAACAACAGGTAGTTACAATTTCTTACCCATTATAACAACATTCTTCATTTCAATATGTTGCTATTTTTCATAATTTACCCTTCATTGATTTTTTTAATGTTTATAAAAGAGAAGGTGGCTTTGGAGATATAAGAAAATGGGGAACTGATTACATCTGATGATCCTCCTATTGTACTTGGTTGCTTAAATGCGGGTTTTACACAAGAGATTTGTGTAATTATTGTTTAAAAATATTTCAGTTAATAAAGTTTTGTTTTATTCATTTGGATTTTGTGTTTTTTTATACAGGACTGAATATAGGGAACCTTGTCAGCATTGCAGTTAGTGAGGGTGGATTGACATTTATGAATGGGAAGGTGGAAAAGGCTGATTTTCAGTATATAGGAAAAGTACATCGTCTATAGAGACGACATGTCATCTCTACTGGACCATCTACCACAACGAACAGTTGTTACTAAAGGGTATGATGTGTCGATTCGACAAGTCGTCTCTATAGTTTCGTCTATGGAGACCTGCACCTATAGCGACGAACCAGAACAAGACGACATGTTGTCTCTAAAGGATACCTATTGCGACGATATTTATAGCGACGACCAAAAGGATCTATTACGACGAGGCTATGGAGACGAAAGCTATAGGGACGACATGTTGCCCCTGACACCTATAGGGACGACCTTTTTAACCTATAGAGACGACATTTTTCATCCCTATAGGTCCCGTTTCTTGTACTGATTGCAAGTTAAAGATGATGACTAGGATTAAATAACTATTTAATGAAGTATGAGTGATGACATGAACTGTAGTTAAGATTTGAATGATTCTTCAATGTTCAACATACACACAATAAAGTGATTATTATGATTGAATAGATGTTTAATATGTTATAGATCGTAAAAATAAAATTGTATAGATATTTAATGGATGATATGACAATCCACACAAGTCAAAATTTCGATGGACTCTGGACGCAAAAGAATGATATTACATCAAACTCACATCAATAGCAAGAACTCTAATTTTTTCATCTTGAAGATTAAATATGGCAAGAGAATGAAATTACATCAACAACAAACCATCGATCTTTTTTTGAGCAAACAAATGGTACATAGGATAATATAATCATAAACTCACATGCATCTTAAGCAAATAATTAATTACTTGGAGATCCTTGTAGGAGATGAATTACTTTCCCCAAGTTAACAATGGATGAACCAAAAGGAGAGGTACATGCTTTTTCGGCCTTGTTCTTCAAGTCGAATGCATTTGTCCCCATCTCTTTCCCTTTGTCTCCATTCATCAACTCAATGACTAGCTTCGAAACTTCTTCTCTCTTTACATCACTGTCAAGCTCCATGCCAATCTCCTACTTGTTGCAACACGACCAACAGTTGGTTAGTTGGTAAGCAAAAAACGGCCAACAGATCATTGGGACTCCACTGGAAATACTTTCAATTGTCGAATTCCATCCACTGTGTGTTAGAAATCCTCCAATTGATGGGTGATATAGAACTTGTTCTTGTGGGCACCAACTAGCTAACATCCCTCTACTGCTTATCTCTTCCAAAAACTCTGGTGGAAGCACGACAGATTTGCCATCCACAAGATCTGGACGTATTATCCATAAGAACGGACAATTGCTCTTTGCAAGTCCCCAACAGAACTCAAGCAGATATTGATGTGACATCACTGTTGTGCTACCAAAATTCACATAAATAACCGATGATTTTGGTTTAGATTCTAGCCATTTCAAACAGGTGTTCTATTCTTTCCAATGATTTGATTTGATGAACTCTACAGATTCATCACTTTCCTTCTCTAGTAACTTAAACAGACCAACACCATAGCATGGAGGAAAGACTGTAGAAAGCGCATCCAAAAGGTCGCTTTCTAGTTCATAAAAGGTGTTGATGTTAATAATCTATTCAATGCGTGCCCTTTCATTAATAATACAAGTATATATATATATAGGCCGGGATACACTGGATATGAACGATATCTATACTAACTAATATCCCATAATACTAGGAAACATTATCTTGTTGTAACATTATCTTGCTGTGTTGATAATCTCGGCTAATATACCCCCGCAGTCGAATCGGGAGGAGCACGGACGTTGAGGCTATTTTTGAAGTCATCAAATAGCACGAGAGGTAGACCTTTGGTGAAGATATCGGCGACCTGATAGCGTGAGGGAATGTGAGAAATACGGATTTGACCACGAGCAACTTTTTCCCGAACAAAGTGGATGTCAAGCTCGATGTGTTTTGTTCTTTGATGTTGAACAGGATTGCAAGATAGGTATACCGCACTGACATTGTCACAGTAGACGAAGGTGGCTTTAGTTTGAGGCAATTTATGTTCTAATAGTAGATTTCGTAGCCAACATGTTTCAGATACTACATTTGCAACACCTCTATACTCCGCCTCGGCACTTGATCTGGAAAGAGTTGGTTGTCGCTTTGATGACCAAGAGACGAGATTGTTTCCCATGTAGATGGCATATCCTGACGTCGATCGTCTTGTATCCGGGCAGCCTGCCCAATTAGCGTCTGTGTATGCGATAATGGAGTGTGTGGGTGACCGGGTAATGTGCAAGCCATGATGGAGTGTGCCCTTTATATAGCGTAAGATCCTTTTAAGAGCATTGAGGTGAATTGTTCGAGGAGCATGCATGTGCATGCAAATTTGCTGAACGGCATAACAGATATTCGGACGAGTGAACGTAAGATATTGGAGTGCACTGGCTAATTGACGGTATTGAGTGCCTCCATCGGTCAAAAGAGTGCTGTCATTTTTACTTATCTTGATTTTGTGTCAACTGGTGTGGAGGATGGATGACAGGAACTCATGTCGGCTCTTTCTAGGATTTCGGTGGCATATTTGTGCTGCGAAAGATGAAGTGAATTTTTCGTTCGTGTGACTGAAATGCCATGAAAGTAGTGTAGGGGACCAAGATCTTTCATTGCAAATTCCTTGGCTAATAGTTGCATGAATGTTTGGCGTAAGTGGGGTGATGATGTCATGAGCAAGATGTCATCTACGTAGAGAAGTAGGAAGGCCGTATGTGATCCATTCTTGTAAATGAACAAAGAATGATCACATTTGTTGTGTTTGAATCCCAAAGTGAACACGTAATCAGCGAATCGTTGGTACCAAGCCCGGGGCGCTTGTTTGAGGCCGTATAAAGATTTCTTGAGTAAGCAAACATGGTCCGGATAGGAGGGATCACGAAACCCTGGGGGTTGGTGCATGTACACAGTTTCATGTAGGTGCCCGTGTAAAAACGCGTTTTTCACGTCAAGTTGGTGAATTTGCCCTGCATTTGAGAGAGCAATGGAAAGAACTGTCCGTATTGTTGTTGGCTTCACCACGGGACAAAATGTCTCCCCACAGTCAATTCCTTCCTTTTGAGACCTGCCATCACAAACCAAACGAGCTTTGTATCGCTCTAAAGAACCATCAGACTTAGTTTTGTGGCAATAAATCCACATACTCCTTGCCACATTCATATTTGGAGTTTTTGGGACTAACTTCCACATATTATTGTCAATAAGGGCCTGGAATTCATCATTCATGGCTGTATTCCAATCCGGATTTTTGAGAGCATCCAAAAGAGTTTTAGGTAAAGGTGAAATAGACGATGTAGCATGAAGAATGAAAGGTTGTTTTGGTTTAGAGATGCCAGACATACTTCTGGTGTGGATGGTTCGATTGGAGATAGATTGTAACATGGGGGAGGGGGGTTGGTGGTTGCTGTATGACAGGAGATGGATGTGAAGCCTAGTTAGAACGACGTGAATAAGTAAACTGGATGGGAGGTTTTGGAGATGGAGTGGGCTTAGTGGTTGGCAAGGATTCAGAAGAAGAAGACCATAAGGAAGGATGGGGATCTGATTCAGTTTGGGATTGAGTGGAAGTAGTTAATGGTGAAGATGGCAATTTTGAGAATGGGAATATTGTTTCGTCAAAAATGACGTGGCGGGATAAGATGATGGTACGGGTTTGGATGTCATAACATTTATACCCCCGATGGTTGGATGGATAACATCTTCATAGCTTGGCAGTAGGAGGAGATGTTGGGATGATGATCAAGACGGGTGGAAACGAACTTGCTGTCGAGATAGACAGCCCTTGAACTTTGATTATCTTGAAAAATATTTTCGAGAGCTTGCCAAGCCTGTAAGGCAGTAGTTTGAGGTTTCAAGATGGTATGAAGAAGATCACTGGAGATTGTACTATAGATCCACTGAAGAACAATCGCGTCTAGACGAGACCAGATTTGAGATTCAGAGGTTACTGTGGCCTTTTCGACCTCAGTGGCGGTTGAGGAAGAGGGGGCGGATGGTGGTGGCTTGACTTCAGGCTCGATGTGATTTTCAACTTGGAAAGCACGACAATGTATTTTGAACAACTTAGCCCATGAAGTGTATTGACCGTTTTCCATTTCAAGAGTGAATGGAATGAAGTTTCTGATGTTTGTAACAGTGATGGCTGGGTGATTTTTGGGATCCATGGAGGAAGAAGATCAGATAGAAGAAAGAAAGAAGATCGGTGGCTGAGAAAAGGTTTTCAGAAGATTATACGCTCTGATACCATGTTAATAATCTATTCAATGCGTTCCCTTTCATTAATAATACAAGTATATATATATACAGGCTGGGATACACTGGATATGAACGATATCTATACTAACTAATATCCCATAATACTAGGAAACATTATCTTGCTGTAACATTATCTTGCTGTGTAGATAATCTCGGCTAATAGTTGAAGATAATGGCAGAAGCTCTTTTTGCTCTCTCTGCTTGTAAACACAAACCTTCAAGCATGTATTCATCACCAGGGCTGGTCTTTCTAACGAATGAAGGCAAGTGTTTTAGACGCATACCAGACATGGTTGGAACATAATCAATCATGGTATCTAAATGCTCATTTGCTAAAAAACTCGATGCTGTGGAAAGAAAACATAAAGAACTTACTTTCAAATAAGCAACTACAGTGTATACGTACATGAATATATGTATGTATACACGTATACATATAAGTATTTCATATCCTTAACAAATTAGTGAAATTAAGTATACTACCTTCACGTGGCACCAAACCTCTCTCCAATAGATTGTTCTGCTCATGAGCACACATTAGAGCACTAACATCGCTGGTCCATAGGACTATCTCGGGGATATCAAGTTCTTTGGCTGCATCGAGGGTGAAGCCCATGAATAAGTCTGCAACTATGCAAGTCACCGGTGAAGATGAAGCATTCAATTTCGTAAGCAGACTTTTAAACGGACCCAGACAAGTTTCATCCATGGACTTCCATAAGGTTGGGAAAACTTGGGTTTCATCTGGGTTCTGTGGCGGCGGAAGGCCATCAGGAATGGTCTCGAAGCAGAAGGTAGGGAGGCCATGTAGGGCGTCGGAGCCGTTGATGGTTGAACTCGGTGTTAACAAAGGTTATATGAAAGCCTTTGGAATGGAGGATTTTAGCAACTTTTAGCATGGGGTTAATATGGCCTTGTGCTGGGGCTGGTAAGCACAAGGCATGTGGTTTCTTTTGTATGGAACCCATGAAGCCTTCGTCCTATTTTTTCTTAGTTCAAGATAAGAACTACATATATAACATCTGACTATTTTATATGCTAACAATGAAGAGGCAAATGTAAATGTGCTTGTTTGGTTATTCATATTCTAGATGGCATCTTCAATCATTATTTTGAATATTAGTTTAAAACAAGGAGCAGGTTTATCGTACTTAATTTGTCTATCTGTTCATTGTCGTCAATTTCTAGCGTACTCTAAGTTATATTATAGATTAGTAAACAACAATTGTACTCTTTTTGTCTGTTTCTTTGAACGTCTGGATCTCCTCTACACGTTACTTTCATGTTACCTATAATTTATCGCAAATTGGGACCAATAAAACTAATATAAAAATAAACCATGCACGTGTTTATGTTTTTTCTAATATTGCAATTTATCATCTTCAAAATTAAATGGGTATTACTTAGGCTATTGGAATGCATTGAACTCTTAAGAATTTAATGGATTGCCACATCAGTATTCCACTAACTATATCATTTTATTCATTAAACTCTAGACTCCATTAAACCCTTAAGGGTTTAATGAATTTCCACATCAACATTTAATTATATATTTTTCTAAATAATATTGTAAAACCATAATAATACGTTAATTAGAAATTAAAAGTTACAAATTGTAAATTATTAATTAATGATTTTTGTATATGTTATTGTTTTAAAATATTTTTAAGATTTAAATATTTTTTTTTTAGAATATTATAATATAAATTACCTTGAATATTATAAATTATTCAATATAACATAAAGTAAACTACAAATATTATAAATAAGAAAATAATGATATATACCTTGTGTATATATGTAGGGTGTAATTGTTTAAATAAAAAGTTTTATTGGTAAAATGGTTTAAAAAAAAAAAATTGCATACCATCGTTCAATAGGGATTAAACTCCACTTCATTGAACTCCACCCACAATGGTGGATTTATGTATTCAACTCCATTTTTCCCCATTAAACTCACCATTAAATCCTCATTGGGGATGGCCTTAAGACCAATGTTCTCATCGTTTTCATCAAAATAATAAAGTTCATGCTTTTCGCTACTATTGTAACACTATGAGAAACATGGGTTTTAGAGACCGACAAATCTTTCGCAATTTTGTAGCTTACTGTTGTTTGCGATGGATTAGCTACAAATGCACTCCATATGCAATTAAAAGGTGGCTAATGACTTAGCGATGGTTTTAGCGACTGATCAGTGTTTCCTTGCGAAAAAAATTAGTGACATCATATGCATCGCTAAAGGGTCAATCAATACAATTATTCAGGACATTGGCGACAAAATTGTATAACAACGTCGCTGTTTTGTCGCAAATCTCCATATTCCATCACTGAAGGCATCAGAAATTGTCAGTCATGTTTTTTCATTTTCAATCGTTGATCCTTTGCAAACTTTAGACATGATATTTTTCTTTTCTGTTGCTAATCCATTGCAAACTTTAGATATCATATTTTTCTTTTCTTTTGCTAATCCCTAGCAAAATTGATATATTAATTTTTTTTTCTCCATTGCTAATCTGTCGCAAACATATAATATCATTTTTTTTTATTATGAATCTAAAACAAAAAATACTATAATAATCAAATTATTACACAAAAAAAATAAAAAATAAAAAACGTCAAATAACAATTCAACCAAAACCAAACATTAACATTACAATATAAAACTATCAAAACATCCAAAAACATATATATATATATATATATATATATATATATATATATATATATATATATATATATATATATATATATCAAAGTTTACCAAAAACATCAAATATCATAATTAACAAGACATTCAAAAACATCAAATACCAAAGTTTAACATCATATTACATCTTCTCCATTTTTTTGGCATCCATTTCCTTTTTAGGATATTCCTTCCAAAAAGCTCGTTCGATCATACATAGATCCATGTTTCCCTATCAAAGAGGGGGTGGCAACTTGTATTATCACCATAGCACCTTTCATAAGCCTCATATTATGGCAGAAAAAAACATGAAAAACATAAAACATTATTCAATTTTCAATCATATATGCAAAGGAATGGAATGGTGCATTACATTCCATTACAATTATAACTGAGGAATTGAATGAATCATTTCATATGCCACCTATTAAAACTATGTAATTCACTAATTGCAGTTGATAGTTTTGAGAACATTTGGACTTTATGGTTCATATTTACAACATAAATCTGGTTGATATTATTCTGGTAAACTTGTACAGTACCCTCAAATGTATTACAGTTTTGTTATTTACATATTTTTTGTAAATATTTTATATATAAAAAGGATGATATTTAAGTTAACTTTTGTCAAAAAATTTACTATAATGATTATTAATATATTGTTATATGTAAGAAGAGAAATAGATAAAAATATATAATCATACCCTTTTTTTGTAATTTTAAATATATAAGTAGTTAATCCAAATATTTTTTTAATCAAAACCAAAACTTTTTGAGTTTACTAAACTAAATAAGAAGACACACTTGTAATTTACTCTTATTCGATAATATATTAACATAAACACAACCATGGTCTAACTAAAAATTACAACCCTACCCTCTCAGTCCCTATTGTCTGATTAAAAGGTACAGTCTTGCCCTCTTAGTCCTTATGGTCTAATTAAAAATTATAGTCTCCCTAAATTTCGTAATAAAACAAGCATCCCCAACATAATCAATAGCAATCTCCTCCTATCATTTCCTTCAACTTTTTTTACTACTCTAAATCATATCTTACTATCATTTATTGTTGTTTCTATAAAGTAATGTACAAAAGCTTCTTTTTTTTAATTCCGTTAAGTTTTTTGATTTAACTAAGCTGTGGAAAGTTTTGATTCCTTTTTTCCGTCAATTTTTTGATTTAAATAAGGTCTCATCAACTTTCTCAAAGTCATGTGTTATCTCAAAATTTTCTTGTGAAAAAGATCTCACAGTGCGTAGAACACCAAAAGATTTCTACAAATTAAAAAAAAAAAAAAAAGTAAAATTGTAATTTTTTTTTTTCTTTTTGGGATCTTGTTATAATCATACAAACTTTGGTTAGAAAAGAATGTTGGATGCGATAGCAATTACTTTAGTATTATAAAAATAAATATATGAGTTTTAGTGGTTAATACACACCTGAGTAAGTAATTGAGGATGCAACGGATGCAGTAGCTTGAGCTTTGTGGGAAACTCCAAGAAGATAACGTCCAACTTAGCGGACATGTTAGCCAATACTAAAACAAGAAAAAGATGAATAAGTTTTTATGTTAAAAAAGAATTTTATTTTTATTTTTTAAAGTAATGTTGGTCTTACATCGCTTCCACGATGTGGTATGTGAACCCAATACCAATAAATGCAGTAGAAAGATTCCTTAAAATTTCAGAAACATTTAAGTTGCAGCAAGTTTATTTTTTTGAAGGTAATGTTGGTCTTATATGTTACATCCCTTGTTCTTGTAACATCAAAGAAAGCTATTTCCTGCAAAAGGGTAAGTGAATCTTCAGTCTTGACAAAAGGGGCATAAAATATATTTCCTTTTTTGAAGAAAAAAAAAGAGATTTTTACTTGATTAACAAGATGGGTGAAAAGATTCTTTCTCAAGGCAACAACGATTTTTTCACTTACAGAAGAAAATAACCATGCTTGACATGTTGTGCAGACTAAATTGAAAATAGGAAATGATCAAACGAGTCAAAATTAAGTTAACAATAAGAATGATTCCTAGAATGGTTCTATTGACTAAGCTAACTGCTTCACTATTTTGTTCTGATGTTTGAAGATCTCCTTAAACAGTATCGATTATGTCCCACCAAATCTTGGTTGAAATGTAACAAAAACAAAATTATTTTTCTTGAAAAACAAAACTATGTTGAGGGAGATGAACAGATGTAGACATACAATCAGGATACTTGATGTCGATGCAATCAACAAAGCGATAGTACCACTGATCAAATCTTCCTGCATTTGGTTTTGCCTGTTAAGTGATTAATAAACAACTTAATATCTTCACAAAAAATATAATTCAACATTTGAAAGTAACAAAATGATGAAGTAACATACACTTACTAGAGAGAGAAGTTTGAAAAAACTCACATTTGCAGCCTGTTTGGAATTTCATAGACAAAGTTAACATGACTTTCACTTAGGCATTATGTCAAACAGTTGGGGAGTGTAAATTTGGAAGTAGAAAGAAACACTAAATTACCATCACTACATCTCCAAGTTCAAGATCATTCTGCTTACCATTTGTTAATGGATGGTTTCTCATCAAACCCTAAAACTAATCACCAAAACAAAGAGCATAAACCCACATAAATTCATAATAAGAAACTTCCCCAATAACTAAAACATATCCAAAATCATATTCATACAAATCTAGAAATGGACAAAAATAATCACACATTATACCTACAAAATTTAAGATTTCAATGAAGTAACCATAATAGTACATAATGATTCAGAGGAGTTGTTGAATATTAGTTCAAAAGGGTACAAAAATCTAAGTTGAACAAACTAATTCAGAGCTCATGGAAACTTACATTCCTATTTAGTTTATTATGGAATATGTAACTAAAGAGAATACATCAGATCAATGAAAACATATTAATATTTGTAGAAAGAGTGCTTTTTATCATCATTTATTGAGATAATGATTATATGACAAGAAGGAAAAGCAATTGCATTTTATGAGATTGAAAAGAAAATTGTATGAATGAATGAATGATAAGTCTATGAGAAGAACCTGAAAACTTTTATTGGATATGATATGATGAAATCCGTGTCTTTGGAGATGTATGCACGACAAGCAATGAATGGGAGGATTGCTTGATTGAATCTTCATCCTCCTGCTTATCATATAAGGTATTATTATCATATAAGGTATTATTATGTGTCTCTATCTAATGAAGATGTACCTTTAAAGCTTGATGGTGAGGAGAAAAAAAATCGGAAGAGAAATTTGAGAACTAGTGGAGGGAAGCTCAGAAACACCAAACAAAGCTACATTTGACTTAAGAACCTACTGAATTGGAGACAAACATAGTCAAAGCTACATTGGACTACATAAACTACTGCATTGGAGACAACATTCAAGAGATGAATGAAAATATCAAGTTAGAAGATGAGATTCAAGGAATTGAGATTTTAATTACACGATGCAATCGATTCAAGGTGATTTTTGCATGTAATGTTGAGGTATAACAGGGATGAAAATTGAAACAGAAAAATGGGGAAATTATACCCTAACGTAATATATTGTGCAACTAAACTAAACCTAAATCTAATATAGGACTAAAAAAAGGAAATCAAGTGATTTACTTGATTCGAATGTTAATGAAAACTACTTTTAGATTTTATGGAGGTTGTCGGAATTGAAAGCAACAATGGTGAGTTGTTTTATCATCTGTTAGAGCGGAGATGGTGATATTAGGTTAACATGGCATAGGAACTTACTCCAGAGTGATAAAAGCGGATTTAGGAGGGAAGAAAACTTACAACAATTTCGTGAAATTAGAATTGGTTTGCGCTAATTTCAGCGAGAGATTGGCGATCGTAAAACAGAAACGCGCGTACCCCAAATATAATTTTTGTCGGCGATCTGTCGCAAAACGTGTACCATAGATGGAAAAAAATCGATAATTTCTCTATCTGTCGTTGAACCCTCATTGAAATGCCTTGATTTTCGATCGATTAGCAAGGGAGTGGGGTGCATCGATAAACACTTGCAAGATTCGTAGTTGATCCTTCGATAAATCCTAGCAAATATGAAAAATGTTGAATAAATAAAGTAAGTATCTAAAATATTGCAAATCTGTTGTAAATCCCTAACTATAAGCCTAAAACTTTGCTACATAATTTATCCATCGCTAAATCAGTCGTTGAAACTCAAGTTTCTAGCAGTGTAACTTTAGCTAGGTTTGGCACACTAATTGCATTCCTTATAAAGTACTTATTTTCATATTTTTTAACTTTTTAAAAAGCTAGGTGGAGTAACTTTTCAATTAGGTTATAGAGCTTTTTTTTAAAATTCTCTCTTATATTAACTATAATAAACATATTTTTTCATATACCTTTATATGTCAGTTTATATTTTCCACCTAGTTTATCAGTTAGTTTTTATAAAATATAATTTTTTTTATCAAATATATATTAGCTACTTTTTCACTATTCCTTCAAATAGTACTTTTATGTCTTACACCCAAGAATCACATTAAGTCCTTCATTGCAGCATACAAGAGTGAAAAATAATGATTATATCAAATTTAGAGCATACGTTATAAAATATAATCAAATAACAAGATAAATTTTAGAATAAAGAAAAAAATGAGAGTGGAAAATTAATACTTGTGATAAAATCGTCAACTTTCTAATACATATGACTCACTATTTATATAATCAAAAGAAAATGAAAGATAAATGCACATTAGCATGGTGCATTATTATACTCATAAAACAAATTGAATTGGTTTTTACTAATACTAAATAATGATAGGGAGTTAGGGGAGAAATGGAGAATCTAGTTTTTTTTCACAAACTAATATTTCATAACACTCTCCCTTGAATGACGATTACATCATGCCTTATGAAAACCTTCATAGGTAAAACCTCTTGGGAAACCCTTTATTAAGTAAAAAGATTACATGATTAACAATAGATATTAGAAACAATTGCCTCATTAAAAACATTGCTAAGAAAAACCATTGGGAAAATCATAGCTAAGGAAAAGAGTACAATATATTTGGAACTCCCCCTAATTAGCATAACACTTGATTTCCTTAAAGCGTCGCATAGTAGTGTTTTGTAACATCTTTTCAAATTTGGATGTAGGAAATGCTTTAGTGAACAAATCGGGAAAGTTGTTGCTTGATTGAATTTCTTACCTCCATAAGTAAATAAATAAAATGTTTGAGTTTGAGCTTTGTATGGATCAAGTAAATACCTAACATCTGCATAATCAATTAAAATCGCATTTGATGAATTTGATTAGTATAAATTTGTATCCACTATACCTCGAAGATAGCAAAGAATCGGTTTAACTCCATTTCAATGTCTTCTTGTTGGACAAGAACTATATTTTGCTAATAAGTTTACAACAAAACATATATCATGTGTTCTATTATAAGCAAGACATATTAGTGCACCAATAACACTAGCATATAGTACTTCGGGATCAAGAAGTTTTCCATGTTTTTCACAAGATCGAAATTGGTCCTTTTTGGCATCCAAGTGCCTTACCACCATCGAGTTATTTAATGGATGAGAGTTATCCATATAAGAACCTCCTAAGGACATTTTCTATATAATTGGACTAATTTACAAAAACTCCATTTTTTTGGTGTCCACAATTTGAAGACCTAAACAAAATTTTGTATTACGAAGATCCTTCATTTCAAAATTTTCTTTCAAAAAAGAAGTAGCATTTTCTAATTCTCTAAGAGTTCCAATTAAGTTCAAATCATCTACGTAAACAAAAATTATGACAAATTCTGATCTGGATCTTTTTATGAATACACATGGGCTTAATGGATCATTTTGTAGCCCTCTTTTAACAAAAATATACTTAAGCAATTGAACCACATATGGCCATATTGTTTCAATTCATACAAAGATTTATTTAATTTTACTGATTATACTTATCGAGAATTTGAAGTTTATGCTTCTTAGCACCTTAAATTGTTCTAGGATTTCTACAGTCTTTGATGTGTTGCCATATTTATTAGATAACAGAATGTAAATGCATCAACCAAACGGGAGTATCTTTTTTCATAATCAATTATGGGCCTTTGGGTAAAATCTTGTGCAACGAGTCTTGTTTTATATCTCACAGCTTCATTTTCATCGTTTATTTTAAATACATATACTCATTTGTGTCTCAATGGTTTTACTCTATTTGGTATACGGACTACAAGTCCAAAAACTTTTCATTGAGTAAGAACATTAAGCTCTTTAATGAATGCATCTTTCATTTTGGCCAATCGTTTTTATTTCTACATTCATCTATAGATTCGTGTTCAAGATCCTAATATTCATCCATAATCTTGTGTGCAACATGATATAAAAAATTATCGTCGACAACTGTCTATTTTCGGTTCCATCTTATTCTTGTCATAACACAATTTAGAGAGATCTCCTACATTTCATAATTTCTAGCTACCTTAGTTTCTTTTGTTGTGTCATTGGGCTCTTCTTGAGCTTCACCAATCTTTTCAAGAGATTTTGTTTTCTCTTTTAGACCATCTATTATATTTGCTCCGTTTTATTTTCGAGGTTTTTATCTTTTGAATCGGTCGGTCTTCTACGTTTCAGGCATGCATTATGTTCATTTGTAGTTGTATTTTTCCTTCTGGGATATCAATTCTAATTGGAACATTTATAGCCGGTACATGAGACTTTATTACTCTATTAGGGTAACTAAATGCATCTGACAGTTGATTTGTTATATTTTGTAAATGAATTATCTTTTTTATTGCAAGTCCACATTGACTTGAACGAGGATCTAAAACTTAAAGTGATAATTCATTTCAAGAGATTTTATTTTCCAATTTCTTTATTTCTCATCATAATGTTGGAAAATATGATTCATCAAAATAATAATCGTCAAATATAGCTATAAATAAATCTCTAGTTAATGGTATTAAATATTTTACTATAGATGGACATTAATATCCAACATAAATTATCATTCTTCTTTGAGGTGGAGAAATGGGTATATAAACTGTCCATATAAACGTCCTTATATGGAAATATGTAGTTTCTGACCGCAAACCAGTTGAATAGGGGAGAACTAATGATAACTAGATTGCATTATGTTTATAAGTGATGTTCCATGTAAAATTGCATGCCCTATGTGGATGTTGGAAGTTTTGAATACATTAGTAATGGTCTTGGAATTAGTTGAAGTCGTTTGATTAATGAAATCGTTAGACCATATAGCGTACGAACATATGTAACAGGATGTTCAATCCAATTGATATGCAATAACATTAACAGCTTGCGATGAAATTTTTGCACCATTGTCAAGTCAAATTTTCTTAATTGGTAATCGCGGAAATGTGCCCTTAGGCTGATTATTTATGCAAGTAATCTTGCAAAAGCGAGATTACAATTAGACAATAAGACAACATGTTAACATCTAGTGTACACATCAATTAAAAGGATGAAATATCTAAATGGTCCACATTGTAGATGAGTTGGTCCACATATATCCCCTTGATTTGTTTTTAGAAACTAGGGCTTTCATACCAAACTTTTGTGTAATCATAGAAGGGAATTTAAGTTTCCTTAAGAGCATGTAGCACAAGATAATTCTTACCCGAAATCATTTTCATAATATTAAAATAATCTACATTATCATCATTAGTTTTTTCAACATGATATACATGAGATCGGATATCCTTAAAATTTAACAAATTTATTGGTTATTTGGATGAAAATAATGCGTCACTAATTTTCATTATTGTCTATTGTCATTTTTGGTAATACTATATTCGCTCTTCAGGAGCCTTCAATCATTTTTTGCACTACCCGTCATTATATTAATATTTGTTTCTCCAATTAATAAGTAAGCAAACACTTTTCATTATTATAAACGTTATGTGTCGTTGCACTATCTGCAAAACATATATATTCGGCGTTCTCTTTTATGGAATTGATTTGCAACCCACGACCCTAAATCACAGAATAGCCCAGAGCAGGATGTTACAAATTAATATAATATTATAGGCAAAAAAAAAGTGTCGTATGTATTTATTTTTATTTCATTTTATGATAGTAAAGATGACTTACATTTATACATGTCATTATTCCTTTACATTTCTAAAAATAAGACATTTTTAATGACATAGAGTTTTCTATGTCAAAAAAAGTCAATGTGTGTCACAATCATAGTCTGTATGTCATTGAAGGCATATTTTATGGTCTTTAGCTTTGTCAATTACATTCCTCCATGCAATCCAAGCTTTTTTATATGCCTATTCAATATGGTAAAGATCCAACCTACTCTTGACACTATTATGTTATAAACCATTAAAATCAACTCCTCAACCTAGAGCATCCACATTGCAAGATGAAGATGATGACTAGGATTAAATAAATGTTTAATGGATTCGGGATGATGACACGAAGAAGTGAAGTTAAAATTCGAATGATTATTCAACATTCAATATAAACTAAATATTTATTGATTATTTATATTGATTAGATGTTTAATGTGTTGTAGGTCGTAAACGTAACATTGTATAGGTATTTAATGGATTATATGACCATCCATATTCACTATAAGAATAATCACCTATAGAGACGAGATCTATAGGGACGACATATGTCGTTGCTATAGTCACCCTATAGGGACGACATGTCGTTGCTATAGATTTGACTAATTATTTTTTACTTTTGATGCTACAACGACGACATCTCGTTTTAAGATATTAGGAGGGAAAGAAAGTGAATTTGGCGTGTTCTTGAAACATCTATGGGGACGACTTATCCTCCAATAAATAACAAAAAATAAAAAACTATCATATTTTTAAATCTTTTGACGGAAATAAAGGGATGACGTCGTTTCGGGGATAGTTATAAGGACGACTTGTCGTCCTCATAGATCTCTATGCCAACAATTAGAACAACCCCTTTGTTTCATTGATGCATGCTCAATAGATTAATCATCAGTCTCTCTCGATCGATCGATCACAGATTCTTCCCTTCTCCCTTGGCGACTTCCTCACCTCTCACTGCCGTCAAATCTTCTTCCTCTCTCCACAGATCCTCATGCTAGTTGCTGAAGATTTGCTTCAACACTAACGATTCTAACTACAGGCTTCCTTTTCACCTCCGATTTCGAATTCTAACAATTACAAGTCCCACTTCGACGACCTAGGTTGGTAATTCTAGGTTAGAAACTGGAATTGGGGTTTATGTCAGCAATTATGTGTTTGAAATTGAAATTGTGATTTTCTATGGTTTCATAGCTCTCACAGAAATCATCGACGGAGAGGAATGTCAAAACATTGTCGTGATAGGCCTTGCTGGAGCTTGCGGAGGTATCGGTACTTATTCCTTCCCTTTTACTCTCTCTGTCTACTTCCTATTCGTCTGGTGATACGCTTATTCAAATGCTACATGTTTATCTTCTTTTCATCATAAACATGTTTTGCTTTCTATGATCACAATCCAATAATGAACTGATTTTCATTTATAATCTTCATATCTCCTTATGCACCTCCCCAATTACCCTCAATGTAGCCTAGAAATTCAATTTTTTCTTGCCTTGAATACCAAATTCCATAAGATGTTGTTCGAGCGATATATGAAAGGATCCTCTTTGTTTTTATGAAGTGTTGTTTACTTAAACAATTGCATGAACTTTATACAAGACCAACTGTATATCCTTGAATTCAAAGATAAGTTGTATTGATTATGTAGTCCTGGATCATGTTCTCTACATTCAAACTTATTAACATATTAGTTTCAATCCCTTATCTTTTCACAACAGGTTATAAGAAGTGAAGGTCTTGGAGGACTATATGGTGACCATAAGGCTTCTCTTCTTAGAACTGCTACATCACAGGTTACACTTCAATTCATTTTATTTAAAAAAACCCCATAAACTACTTATCAAGTGTTTAATACTTGTGATTTCTTATGAATGTCACTTGTAACATGAACATAACAATCTTCTTATGTTTGTTTGCAGGGGATTGATTATTATTAGCATGTTGTTCTATCTTGTTGTGGTAGCATTAGCAGGGTAATTACACCAAATTGTTTTACAAAATCATTCTATACAAATGCTATATCAGTGTTTGGTACTAAATTTTCCTACTTTTTACTTTTTTATTTTCTAGTTTTTTTTCTTACTATGATAATGTCTAGGTAAGGCAAAAGATCCTAATGGAGGTAATAATTTTGAGCATTTTTTTATTTTTTTTATCATTGAATTTACAAGACTTGTCACTAATGTCCACTTATAATTCATATTATGATGGAAACTGGATTGAAACTAATGCATACTCTGGAATGGTATCTGGCATTCCAGTTATACTTTTGGAACCAATGAAGCAATTCTTTAAAGGGGAAGACATATATAGAGGCTCTTACAATGAATTGGAGGCTTATTTATTTTTCAGTCGTGCTTGCCTTGAATGGATGCAGGTTTGTAGCTTACTCTTCATCAACCTGTTTATATTGTGCTTAAGAAGATAATTTGTTAAACCTTTTTTTTTATTTCCATGTTTTCCATCATCAAACTATCTTATATGATTCTTTTTTAAGAATCCATTGACCAAAATGCAGGTAATTGGAACACAACCTGATGTCATACATGTCGATGAATGGTAGACAAGTGTACTTCCACTCCTCTATTGGGACATTTATCATCATCTTTCACTTCAGGCATGATCTTAGTTTATGGATATTTCATTTGTTAAGATCATTAAAAGTATTCATTAACTCATAATTTTGAAATTTGTACATTACAGAAACCAAGAATAGTATTGACAATCCATAACATGGAACATTATGGGGAGTGCAGGAATTCTTGTAAATCCTGATGGAGAAACACGACAATATGAACACCTCTCTTAACAATATCCAATTGTGATCTCATATCAACAGCTCCAATACAAAGCAAGGGTCTAATTTCTGGAAATCCAAATTCCCTCAAGGGTACCAAAAACTCTTCCATAACCTCAAATGTCGGTCTAGCCGGCTTTGTAGAGGGGCAAATAATCAACCCAAAATGTCCTTCCCCTTCTGCAATTGGCATCATAATCTCCTCCTTTAATGCCATCATAATCAATGGAAATACAAACACCAATGTTTTTCCAGACCCTGTAAATGCTATTCCAATCATGTCCCTTCTAGATAGAATCATGGGTAACCCTTGAACTTGAATAGGTGTTGGTTGTACTATTCCTTTTTCTTTCATTTTTTCAAAACAGGATCTAGGAATCTCATGTCTTTAAAGTTTTTGATTGGTGGAGGGATTTCATCACCATCAACAATGATATGCCATTGTTTTCTGACACCATCACATGCTTTTTGAGACATTCTTCTTAAAAAAGGCATGGTGGATGCAGGTTTTTCTCTTCACCATCTTTCAATTCCTTAAAACTTTTTTAACCTAAAATTACGAAATCGCCCCTAACGATCATGTCCATTTTTTTTTTCAGTTTTATGGAATCCTTAGGACAAAAAGGAAAAAGCAATACTCGATTTGGGAGATGAAGATTATAAAACCATGCTGTTGAAAACCTAATAAATTTAAAACCATTTGAAGAATGGAAAGGTTGTCAAAAACTCCTTATAATCTCCTCAATAAATTTTAAAAAGTCTTTGAGGTACTAATTTTTAGCTTGTTACTGCATATGATATTGTTAAGAGAGGTCTTTATTTGTCATTTATAATAGACATTGATATTGTTAAGAGAGGTGTTCACAATTGGATATTTTTTGAGTTGCAACTCAAAGAAATAATATTATCTTGACTACGGGGGCAATGGAGACCAGAAGAATATGGAGCTGCTACAGATCCCTCCTTTCCGTCAACAAGTAGATTCTTTTACTTATGTGAGCATCTCTTCCTTTTTCTCCTTTGTTATTTAAGGGTAGTTTTATCATTTGTCAGATATTTAAATTCCAAAGTGTCATTTATGTGGCGTATACAGGTGCTCAAGACTGGTCATATAGATTTTACTCAATTTAGAGTTGACCCGAGTAAATGTAAACACTTTACAACCTTTTGTTACAATGTAACGACCTGAAATTTAAGACCAAAACTTTCTTTTAATAAATCGTTTCTTAAAGTAAAGTCATCATTTCCAAAACATAATATGAGTATAAGTTTTCAAAACACATGTTTATTATCAGAGTAAACATTCCCAGGTTGTCTAATCTATGGTGTGTGCCATGCGATCACCCCGAGCTCTTCCCTCCGCTACCGGAAGGAACTGAGACCAAAGCTGAAAACCGTAAGCACGAAGCTTAGTGAGTTCCCCACCCTAGCACATACCATGCAAAACCACATATCGCACATACTGGGCCATGCCCGCTACCTTGGGCCTCGCCCCTTACCTCGGGCCTCGCCTGCTACAACGGCCCCGCCGCTCCAGGCCCCGCCGCTCCAGGCCCCGCCTGGCTGGGAGCCCCGCTCGGATACAAATCTGTTTTATTTAGGCCTCGCCTGCCACAGGGCCTCGCCCGCCAACAAATAATAACACATAAACATTTCACAACACATAACTAACACATGCAACTGGTTCTGTCCTAAGGCCTCGCCTATCCTGGGTCTCGCCCATGTCCCGCTACTGATGAGTCATGGGACCCCGTCCACGCTCCTAATGGTAGTGAGGTATGGGCCTAACCCACTCTCACTCATGTTCTAGTTTGGGCCTCGCCCCTATTATGCTACTAATGAGATATTGAACCCCATCCACATTCTGCTATTGGTGAGATACAGGACCTCGCCCACACTCACCTCCCTACCAGGCACATACATGTATCACACAGACAACAAGTATAAACTATCATATAAACAATTCTTTGGGCACCCGCCCGCTATTACTGGACCTCGTCGTGAAAATCATACTAGCATACTGTGCCTAGGGCTAACCCCCGGATCTTCTACTCATAACTACATGGGCCGGCATTGTGGCCTTAGACCCATTCACACAAAGGGAAACTCACCTGCACTGGCTGAACTTGCTTATGATCTCACTAGTTGCTGCCCGACAACTCACGGAACTCCTGCTCCCCTTGCTCTCCGAACTACCAATATCAATGCAACACTGAGTCTAACTGACCCCCGAAAGACAACCAAGTAAACCCTGGTCCAAGTCAAAGTCCTGGTCAAGGTCAACCTTCCAGGTCAACCCTACTCGTCGAGTCACCCTACTGACTCACCGAGTTCATAATGTTCAGATTCCTTCCATTTGCGACTCGACTCGCCAAATCAGTCCATGACTCGCTGAGTCTAATGATTTCTGAGTCCAAACTTGTCTAACTCACTCTGTCTCCACCTGACTCACTGATTCAAGTCTCAACTCGAAGGGTTTGCGGTTTCGAGACCTGACTCGCCGAGTCCAAGAACAGACTCACCGAGTACAAGACAATCTTCATCCGACTCGACGAGTTGTTCCTCCCACTCGTCGAGTTTCTCCACAACTTCATGCTACTCGCCGAGTCCACTCAAAGGAGTCACCGAGTCCCTTCAGATCTCCTTACATGCAGAGTACATTTGAGTGATGCATGAACTCCAAACTGTAGATCCACCCTTCCCAAGCCTTTTCCCCACGTAAAGTTGCATACTTTACGTGTAAAGAAGGAGATCTAGGCAAAATATGCTATAAACTCGGGCTTTAGGCAAAAAGGCTCCATGATCCACTCAAGGGCTAATACACTACGGAAATTCTAGACCAAAATAAGCATGGATCTGAGGTAGCAACCTCAGATCTGAACCTCTAGCTCAAAGGTTACTCTTAAGCCAACAATGCCCAAAACACACACAAAGATCTAGGTGCAAATGAGGGGTGATAGCACCTTGTTACCTCCAAGATGAACACCACTGAAGTAGATCTCGGATCTACACCTCCTCCTTGAAGCAACCTACTTGCCCTTCAAGTTCCTTTCCCCAAAGTTCCTTCCTCCAAGCTTTAACTCTCAAAATGATGGAAGCTCTCACGAAATCAAGGGTGCACTGGCTCTCTAGGGTGGTATGTGGGCTGAGGGAGGGACATAACACCCTTTAAATAGGATACAACTCCCGGGATTAGGGTTTTCCTCGTTCAGACCAGACTCGCCGAGTCACCTTGGCTGACTCTCCGAGTCGGTCGCTTACTCCTCGACCCGGATCCCGCTCGGACTCGCCGAGTCCCTCCTTGGACTCGCCGAGTCTACCCTTAAATTATGGCTTTTCTTTCCTTTCTTGGCCTTTGAAACTTTGGGTGTTACAACTCTCCCCCACTTAAACTAAACTTCATCCTCGAAGTTTACTATACTCCACTGCCTGCGATCTGCCTCCAATACCTCACTATTCGTTCTAACACCAGCTACCTAACTTTGCTGGCCCTCCACTCAGTCATTCAGACTAACGTCAATCCTTACCGATAATGATCTCGGGTGCACCCTGACCCTGAACATCCTTGAAACATGACTTACTCAACCGACAATCTTTCTGGTACTCTCCGGGTGCTGCAACATAAGGGTTCACCCCTTCTTTCCTTGCGTGATTTCCTTGCCTTCCTAAGGCAACGCTCCATAACCATCTATCTCCTCTGCCACCGTGAAGACCCTGTCTTCACCCAATCTATTACTCCCGCTACTCAGTACGGGTCATCATTGCCAGTATCCACTTGGCGTTCTTTCTACTACCGTTCGGTGTTGAGCAACCCTCGACCGACTAACTGAATTCCACCATACTCTGGATCCCCGAAGCACTACTGACTAGAAATTCTACTATTCCTTATCTGGCTTCCGGATGAACTGAGACCATCCTGGTCCCTACCAACCTATCAATATCTGGATTACCAACTCTCACCGATTGCTGACCCAACACAACCACTAGTCGCTCCCAGCGACATTCCAAGAAACTCCCGCCACTTATACTTCTCAATCTATTCTACCAGGCTGGCACTACAATATTTTGGGATCCTCAGCCCCCTATCTAGACACTAAGATCATTACCAGGTCCCACCTGCACTGCTAAAACTCACGATCCTCGCCCATGGGTCTCACCCAACCATACTACTGAGCAACCCTGCTCTCAGGTCTCACCTATACTGCTATCCTCATACGGGCCTTGCCCACGGGCGTCACCCAACTATATCCTAGAGTGGCCTCTTCCAAGGTATCATCTCTCAATGGCTATACAGGCAACTCCATACCATTCTCATCCATTCCCAATTCCTGTCTGAA
Organism: Lactuca saligna; assembly: GCF_052625555.1. Lineage (NCBI taxonomy): Eukaryota > Viridiplantae > Streptophyta > Magnoliopsida > Asterales > Asteraceae > Lactuca > Lactuca saligna. Next base: position 155,160,054 of record NC_136422.1, read on the forward strand.
TGCTAGGAGATAAGGGCCTCACCCCGACTCCGCCAACGAAGCTACTACAGAATGCTACGGCTGCCCCGTAGTCTGACAACACTTCCACCACTCACTGCTAGTGAATGCTATGGCCGCCCCGTAGTCTTACATCACTTTCCACCACTGAATGCTAACACGAAAACATCTCCTGCTATTTGACCTCAAGATCTCCATTCCGACTCACATGAGTCCTACATGCGACCCTTTAACCTGAATCTGAACCACATACCCACCATTACCCTTTACACGCACGCACTGATGGGAAGTTCTCAAACTCCCAACCCTGAACTACTCAATCCGTCAAATGCTGAACTACCTCCTTTCCTTCTCAGAAATCATAAACTCGATCTGGAATTCCGTGCCCTTACCCTTATACACTCGGAGGATTCTCCCCCACTTTGATCCTGCTTACACCTTGATGCTCGATGAAGAGAAATCCCAATCCTTGCTACCATAATCAATCCGCTGAGGAATCCCAAGCTTACCATAGCTACGGGTCTAACCTGACCATTCTAAAACTTATACGGCTCCGAACTAGCGAGACATACCGAGTCTCTCCAAGGCATGCTACAGATACTGCACCCTAAGTAACCTTCTTCGATACAACCCATCCCTTAATTACCAACCAATATCCAAGGTATGCAGATGGCATATAACTCGATCATAGTCAATCCGCTCAAAAATAAAATACTCATACAGATAATGATGCAGAACCATGACAATATAATCATGCACAAAATAAAAGAACTGAAAACGGAAGTCGCATACCTGCAACGTCCGGCGCTGCTCGCGTCTCGAGAGTAGTCATCTGAAAAGCCCTGCCTCCAATTGCAGGCGCCTCCGCACGGCCCTGATGGCCGTCTGTGATCCTCAAGGTTGCAGGGGCAGGTGCCGTCACCCGTCCTGCTAAAAGCAAACTGGGGCACTGGGCCTTCTTGTGGCCCCGCTGATTGCAGTGAAAACATATCAAGTCTGATCCCTTAGTGATGGTAACAGTACAATCTCTGCTAAAATGACCAGTCCGACCGCACCTGAAACAGCGAGACTCACCACCACTACCACTCCTGCACGCGCCCCCGTGCGTCCTGCCACACCTTCCGCATCGACTGCGGTCCTAATAATCCCTTGATCTCGACTCCGATCCCTTGGGCCTTTTGCCCGAACTTGCGGCTACCTGAACCTCATCTGGCTTCCTCTTCCGGATCTGCTCCAAATCAATTTCCCTCTCCCTGGCCCGAGAAATCATATCTTCCAGCGTCTTACAACCGGACCTGCTCACGAACTCCCTGATGTCATCCCTCAGCATCTCGTGATATTGTGCCTTCTTCATCTCCTCATCCGCGACATACTGCGGAACAAGAAGGGATCTCTCCCTGAACTTGGCGGTGATCTCCGCCACAGTCTCAGTAGTCTGCGTTAAATCCCGAAACTCCCGGGCTAACTGCTGCACCTCAATAATCGGCGAAAACTCCGCTTTGAACCTAGCTGAGAAATCACTCCAAGTCATCGCGTCGAACACGACATCATCACCCAAAGCATGACCAAAATCCTCCCACCAATCCCTCACTCTGTCCTTCAGAAGACAGGAAGCGAGTCTGACCTTGTCCTCCTCAGGACACCGGCTCGTACGGAATGCGTTGGCAATATCAGCCAACCATCTGCTGCTAGCGATGGGGTCCCTAGCCCCATGATAATCTGGTTCCCCGCAAGCCCTGAACTCCCGAAATGTCAAGGTACGCGCTCCCAACAAAGCCATCATCTCAGTACGGAAGGCTCCCAGCCTCTCATCCAAAATCTCCAATATACCCTCCTTGACCGTGCCAAAGATCACAGGAGTCTGAGTTAGAATACTGCACGTAACCTCGGCTGATATCAACTCTCTCATCCGCTCCTCAAGCTGCTCGGCCCCTAAACCTGAGCCCAATCCCTCTCCAGCGCCTGATCTGCCCGCTGGTCCCTCTCGCAATGTCACCATACTGAAACATATAACATAACCATTATCAGAATACTCCTCACTACTAAGAGACCAAACATACACACTACCAGGTTCCCGGTCTTGTCTCGGCCTTTCCCGAATAGAGTACGGATCATCTGCTTTCAGTAGTATGGGACCATACTACCTTCCACATCTATCCGTACTTTCCTCAGGAACTGCTTTGACTCCACCAGGTCCCTTTTCTACTTCTACTGCTCCCAGCACTACCTCATCCTAGGCTTACCCTAGGGAAACCTCTGACTCAACTCAAACCAGTCCTCAGCTGCTGAAGGCCTCCTTGCATTGCCAATTAGCCATCACTTGGATACCATCACATGTGACGAGGCTCAGATAATCCTTCAAGTAAAAGACTCGTTCCTACAACGATTGGACTCAAACAAGAGCTGCGCAATAGGACTAAATCCAACACTCTGAGATTATTCAACCCTGATCACATGTGACGTGACGTATCCACCTAATGGCTAACTCCCATCACTTAGAATCCCACAATGCATAAAGCAAGCAGCATTCAGACAAGGGAAAATCTAACCATAACATACTTAAGCAATCATATCCACATAGCAAGAATCTGAACTAGTATGCAACACAACTCATAAACTTAGGCATAACCAAATCAGGCTATCCTACTACTGACTATTCAGCACTATCATGCAGATCAAAAGCACATATAACAGGCACATAAGGCATCCTCCCTAGATCCTTAGTCCTAATCTAGCATGCTGTTCTATTAACTGATAATCAAAACATAGACTTGTATGGGTATTTTGGGGTACTTACTTGAGCTCGGTTGATTACATGCACCACACCTCTTTTCTCTTTACAAAGTTTTCATCTTTCTGAATTCTTTTTGCTTTTCTAAAACTATTTTCTTTCTCAGAACTCCCTTTTTACAAAACTGTCTTTTCATTTTGAAAACTTCTTTACCAACTCCTCAGTTTGAGTTCAGACACCCCCGAGGGCATGTCCGAATCCCTCAAACCAAGGCTCTGATACCAACTTGTAACGACCCGAAATTTAAGACCAAAAATTTCTTTTAATAAATCATTTATTAAAGTAAAGTCATCATTTCCAAAACATAATATGAGTATAAGTTTTCAAAACACATATTTATTATCAGAGTAAACATTCCCAGGCTGTCTAATCTATGGTGTGTGCCATGCGATCACCCCGAGCTCTTCCCTCCGCTACCGGAAGGACCTGAAACCAAAACTGAAAACCGTAAGCACGAAGGTTAGTGAGTTCCCCACCCTACCACATACCATGCAAAACCACATATCGCACATACTGGGCCATGCCCGCTATCTTGGGCCTCGCCCCTTACCTTGGGCCTCGCCCGATACAACGGCCCCGCCGCTCCAGGCCCCGCCTGGCTTCGAGTCCCGCTCGGATACAAATCTGTTTTACTTAGGCCTCGCCAGCCACAGGGCCTCGCCCGCCAACAAATAATAACACATAAACATTTCACAACACATAACTAACACATGAAACTGGTTTTGTCCTAAGGCCTCGCCTATCCTGGGTCTCGCCCATGTCCCGCTACTGATGAGTCATGGGACCCCGTCCACGCTCCTAATGGTAGTGAGGTATGGGCCTAACCCACTCTCACTCATGTTCTAGTTTGGGCCTCGCCCCTATTATGCTACTAATGAGATATTGAACCCCATCCACATTCTGCTATTGGTGAGATACGGGACCTCGCCCACACTCACCTCCCTACCAGGCACATACATGTATCACACAGACAACAAGTATAAACTATCATATAAACAATTCTTTGGGCACCCGCTCGCTATTACTGGACCTCGTCGTGAAAATCATACTAGCATACTGTGCCTAGGGCTAACCCCCGGATCTTCTACTCATAACTACATGGGCCGGCATTGTGGCCTTAGACCCATTCACACAAAGGGAAACTCACCTGCACTGGCTGAACATGCTGATGATCTCACTAGTTGCTGCCCGACAACTCACGGAACTCCTGCTCCCCTTGCTCTCCGAACTACCAATATCAATGCAACACTGAGTCTAACTGACCCCCAAAAGACAACCAAGTCAACCCTGGTCCAAGTCAAAGTCCTGGTCAAGGTCAACCTTCCAGGTCAACCCTACTCGTCGAGTCACCCTACTGACTCACCGAGTTCATAATGTTCAGATTCCTTCCATTTGCGACTCGACTCGCCAAGTCAGTCCATGAATCGCCGAGTCTACCGATTTCTTAGTCCAGACTTGTCCAACTCACTGAGTCTCCACCCGACTCACTGATTCGAGTCTCAACTCGAAGGGTTTGGGGTTTCGCGACCTGACTCGCCGGGTCCAAGAACAGACTCGCCGACTACAAGGCAATCTTCATACGACTCGACGGGTTGTTCATCCCACTCGTCGAGTTTCTCCACAACTTCATGCTACTCGCCAAGTCCACTCAAAGGACTCGCCGAGTCCCTTCAGATCTCCTTACATGCAGAGGACATTTGAGTCATGCATGAACTCAAAACTGTAGATCCATCCTTCCCAAGCCTTTTCCCCACGTAAAGTTGCAAACTTTACGTGTAAAGAAGGAGATCTAGGCAAAATATGCTATAAACTAGGGCTTAAGGAAAATAGGCTCCATGATCCACTCAAGGGATGATACTTTACAGAAATTCTAGACCAAAATAAGCATGGATCTGAAGTAGCAACCTCATATCTGAACCTCTAGCTCAAAGGTTACTCTTAAGCCAAGAATGCCCAAAACACACACAAAGATCTAGGTGCAAATGAGGAGAGATAGCAGCTTGTTACCTCCAAGATGAACACCACTGAAGTAGATCTCGGATCTACACCTCCTCCTTGAAGCAACCTACTTCCCCTTCAAGTTCCTTTCCCCAAAGCTCCTTCCTCCTAGCTTTAACTCTCAAAATGATGGAAGCTCTCACGAAATCAAGGGTGCACTGGCTCTCTAGGGTGGTATGTGGGCTGAGGGAGGGACATAACACCCTTTAAATAGGATACAACTCCCGGGATTAGGGTTTTCCTCGTTCAGACCAGACTCGCCGAGTCACCTTGGCCGACTCTCCGAGTCGGTCGCTTACTCCTCGACCCGGATCCCGCTCGGACTCGCCGAGTCCCTCCTTGGACTCGCCGAGTCTACCCTTAAATTATGGCTTTTCTTTCCTTTCTTGGCCTTTGAAACTTTGGGTGTTACAACTCTCCCCCACTTAAACTAAACTTCATCCTCGAAGTTTACTATACTCCACTGCCTGCGATCTGCCTCCAATACCTCACTATTCGTTCTAACACCAGCTACCTAACTTTGCTGGCCCTCCACTCAGTCATTCAGACTAACGTCAATCCTTACCGATAATGATCCCGGGTGCACCCTGACCCTGAACATCCTTGAAACATGACTTACTCAACCGGCAATCTTTCTGGTACTCTCCGGGTGCTGCAACATAAGGGTTCACCCCTTCTTTCCTTGCGTGATTTCCTTGCCTTCCTAAGGCAACGCTCCATAACCATCTATCTCCTCTGCCACCGTGAAGACCCTGTCTTCACCCAATCTATTACTCCCACTACTCAGTACGGGTCATCATTGCCAGTATCCACTTGGCGTTCTTTCTACTACCGTTCGGTGTTGAGCAACCCTCGACCGACTAACTGAATTCCACCATACTCTGGATCCCCAAAGCACTACTGACTAGAAATTCTACTATTCCTTATCTGGCTTCCGGATGAACTGAGACCATCCTGGTCCCTACCAACCTATCAATATCTGGATTACCAACTCTCACCGATTGCTGACCCAACACAACCACTAGTCGCTCCCAGCGACATTCGAAGAAACTCCCGCCACCTATACTTCTCAATCTATTCTACCAGGCTGGCACTACAATATTCTGGGATCCTCAGCCCCCTATCTAGACACTAAGATCATTACCAGGTCCCACCTGCACTGCTAAAACTCACGAGCCTCGCCCATGGGTCTCACCCAACCATACTACTGAGCAACCCTGCTCTCAGGTCTCACCTATACTGCTATCCTCATACGGGCCTTGCCCACGGGCGTCACCCAACTATATCCTAGAGTGGCCTCTTCCAAGGTCTCATCTCTCAATGGCTATACAGGCAAATCCATACCATTCTCATCCATTCCCAATTCCTATCTGAATGCTAGGAGATAAGGGCCTCGCCCCGACTCCGCCAACGAAGCTACTACAGAATGCTACGGCTGCCCCGTAGTCTGACAACACTTCCACCACTCACTGCTAGTGAATGCTATGGCCGCCCCGTAGTCTTACATCACTTTCCACCACTGAATGCTAACACGAAAACATCTCCTGCTATTTGACCTCAAGATCTCCATTCCGACTCACATGATTCCTACATGCGACCCTTTAACCTGAATCTAAACCACATACCCACCATTACCCTTTACACGCACGCACTGATGGGAAGTTCTCAAACTCCCAACCCTGAACTACTCAATCCGTCAAATGCTGAACTACCTCCTTTCCTTCTCAGAAATCATAAACTCGATCTGGAATTCCGTGCCCTTACCCTTATACACTCGGAGGATTCTCCCCCACTTTGATCCTGCTTACACCTTGATGCTCGATGAAGAGAAATCCCAATCCTTGCTACCATAATCAATCCGCTGAGGAATCCCAAGCTTACCATAGCTACGGGTCTAACCTGACCATTCTAAAACTTATACGGCTCCGAACTAGCGAGACATACCGAGTCTCTCCAAGGCATGCTACAGATACTGCACCCTAAGTAACCTTCTTCGATACAACCCATCCCTTAATTACCAACCAATATCCAAGGTATGCAGATGGCATATAACTCGATCATAGTCAATCCGCTCAAAAATAAAATACTCATACAGATAATGATGCAGAACCATGACAATATAATCATGCACAAAATAAAAGAACTGAAAACGGAAGTCGCATACCTGCAACGTCCGGCGCTGCTCGCGTCTCCAAAGTAGTCATCTGAAAAGCCCTGCCTCCAACTGCAGGCGCCTCCGCACGGCCCTGATAGCCGTCTGTGATCCTCAAGGTTGCAGGGGCAGGTGCCGTCACCCGTCCTGCTGAAAGCAAACTGGGGCACTGGGCCTTCTTGTGGCCCCGCTGATTGCAGTGAAAACATATCAAGTCTGATCCCTTAGTGATGGTAACAGTACAATCTCTGCTAAAATGACCAGTCCGACCGCACCTGAAACAGCGAGACTCACCACCACTACCACTCCTGCACGCGCCCCCGTGCGTCCTACCACACCTTCCGCATCGACTGCGGTCCTAATAATCCCTTGATCTCGACTCCGATCCCTTGGGCCTTTTGCCCGAACTTGCGGCTACCTGAACCTCATCTGGCTTCCTCTTCCGGATCTGCTCCAAATCAATTTCCCTCTCCCTGGCCCGAGAAATCATATCTTCCAGCGTCTTACAACCGGACCTGTTCACGAACTCCCTGATGTCATCCCTCAGCATCTCGTGATATTGTGCCTTCTTCATCTCCTCATCCGCGACATACTGCGGAACAAGAAGGGATCTCTCCCTGAACTTGGCGGTGATCTCCGCCACAGTCTCAGTAGTCTGCGTTCAATCCCGAAACTCCCGGGCTAACTGCTGCACCTCAATAATCGGCGAAAACTCCGCTCTGAACCTAGCTGAGAAATCACTCCAAGTCATCGCGTCCAACACGACATCATCACCCAAAGCATGACCAAAATCCTCCCACCAATCCCTCACTCTGTCCTTCAGAAGACAGGAAGCGAGTCTGACCTTGTCCTCCTCAGGACACCGGCTCGTACGGAATGCGTTGGCAATATCAGCCAACCATCTGCTGCTAGCGATGGGGTCCCTAGCCCCATGATAATCTGGTTCCCCGCAAGCCCTGAACTCCCGAAATGTCAAGGTACGCGCTCCCAACAAAGCCATCATCTCAGTACGGAAGGCTCCCAGCCTCTCATCCAAAATCTCCAATATACCCTCCTTGACCGTGCCAAAGATCACAGGAGTCTGAGTTAGAATACTGCATGTAACCTCGGCTGATATCAACTCTCTCATCCGCTCCTCAAGCTGCTCGGCCCCTAAACCTGAGCCCAATCCCTCTCCAGCGCCTGATCTGCCCGCTGGTCCCTCTCGCAATGTCACCATACTGAAACATATAACATAACCATTATCAGAATACTCCTCACTGCTAAGAGACCAAACATACACACTACCAGGTTCCCGGTCTTGTCTCGGCCTTTCCCGAATAGAGTACGGATCATCTGCTTTCAGTAGTATGGGACCATACTACCTTCCACATCTATCCGTACTTTCCTCAGGAACTGCTTTGACTCCACCAGGTCCCTTTTCTACTTCTACTGCTCCCAGCACTACCTCATCCTAGGCTTACCCTAGGGAAACCTCTGACTCAACTCAAACCAGTCCTCAGCTGCTGAAGGCCTCCTTGCATTGCCAATTAGCCATCACTTGGATACCATCACATGTGACGAGGCTCAGATAATCCTTCAAGTAAAAGACTCGTTCCTACAACGATTGGACTCAAACAAGAGCTGCGCAATAGGACTAAATCCAACACTCTGAGATTATTCAACCCTGATCACATGTGACGTGACGTATCCACCTAATGGCTAACTCCCATCACTTAGAATCCCACAATGCACAAAGCAAGCAGCATTCAGACAAGGGAAAATCTAACCATAACATACTTAAGCAATCATATCCATATAGCAAGAATCTGAACTAGCATCCAACACAACTCATAAACTCAGGCATAACCAAATCAGGCTATCCTACTACTGACTATTCAGCACTATCATGCAGATCAAAAGCACATATAACAGGCACATAAGGCATCCTCCCTAGATCCTTAGTCCTAATCTAGCATGCTGTTCTATTAACTGATAATCAAAACATAGACTTGTATGGGTATTTTGGGGTACTTACTTGAGCTTGGTTGATTACATGCACCACACCTCTTTTCTCTTTACAAAGTTTTCATCTTTCTGAATTCTTTTTGCTTTTCTAAAACTATTTTCTTTCTCAGAACTCCCTTTTTACAAAACTGTCTTTTCATTTTGAAAACTTCTTTACCAACTCCTCAGTTTGAGTTCAGACACCCCCGAGGGCATGTCCGAATCCCTCAAACCAAGGCTCTGATACCAACTTGTAACGACCCAAAATTTAAGACCAAAAATTTCTTTTAATAAATCATTTATTAAAGTAAAGTCATCATTTCCAAAACATAATATGAGTATAAGTTTTCAAAACACATGTTTATTATCAGAGTAAACATTCCCAGGCTGTCTAATCTATGGTGTGTGCCATGCGATCACCCCGAGCTCTTCCCTCCGCTACCGGAAGGACCTGAAACCAAAACTGAAAACCGTAAGCACGAAGGTTAGTGAGTCCCCACCCTACCACATACCATGCAAAACCACATATCGCACATACTGGGCCATGCCCGCTATCTTGGGCCTCGCCCCTTACCTTGGGCCTCGCTCGCTACAACGGCCCCGCCGCTCCAGGCCCCGCCTGGCTTCGAGCCCCGCTCGGATACAAATCTGTTTTACTTAGGCCTCGCCTGCCACAGGGCCTCGCCCGCCAACAAATAATAACACATAAACATTTCACAACACATAACTAACACATGAAACTGGTTTTGTCCTAAGGCCTCGCCTATCCTGGGTCTCGCCCATGTCCCGCTACTGATGAGTCATGGGACCCCGTCCACGCTCCTAATGGTAGTGAGGTACGAGCCTAGCCCACTCTCACTCCTGTTCTAGTTTGGGCCTCGCCCTATTCTGCTACTAATGAGATATGGAACCCCATCCACACTCTGTTATTGGTGACATACGGGACCTCGCCCACACTCACCTCCCTACTAGGCACATACATGTATCACATAGACAACAAGTATAAACTATCATATAAACAATACTTTGGGCACCCGCCCGCTATTACTGGACCTCGTCCTGAAAATCATACTAGCATACTGTGCCTAGGGCTAACCCCCGGGTCTTCTACTCATAACTACATGGGCCGATATTGTAGCCTTAGACCCATTCACACAAAGGGAAACTCACCTGCACTGGCTGAACATGCTGATGATCTCACTAGTTGCTGCCCGACAACTCACGGAACTCCTGCTCCCCTTACTCCCCGAACTACCAATATCAATGCAACACTGAGTCTAACTGACCCCCGAAAGACAACCAAGTCAACCCTGGTCCAAGTCAAAGTCCTGGTCAAGGTCAACCTTCCAGGTCAACCCTACTCGCCGAGTCACCCTACTGACTCGCCGAGTTCATAATGTTCAGATTCCTTCCATTCGCGACTCGACTCGCCGAGTCAATCCATGAATCGCCGAGTCTACCGATTTATGAGTCCTGACTTGTCCAACTCACTGAGTCTCCACCCGACTCACTGATTCGAGTCTCAACTCGAAGGGTTTGGGGTTTCGCGACCTGACTCGCCGGGTCCAAGAACAGACTCGCCGAGTACAAGGCAATCTTCATACGACTCGACGGGTTGTTCATCCCACTCGTCGAGTTTCTCCACAACTTCATGCTACTCGCCGAGTCCACTCAAAGGACTCGCCGAGTCCCTTTAGATCTCCTTACATGCAGAGGACATTTGAGTCATGCATGAATTCCAAACTGTAGATCCACCCTTCCCAAGCCTTTTCCCCACGTAAAGTTGCAAACTTTACGTGTAAAGAAGGAGATCTAGGCAAAATATGCTATAAACTAGGGCTTAAGGCAAATAGGCTCCATGATCCACTCAAGGGATGATACTTTACAGAAATTCTAGACCAAAATAAGCATGGATCTGAAGTAGCAACCTCATATCTGAACCTCTAGCTCAAAGGTTACTCTTAAGCCAAGAATGCCCAAAACACACACAAAGATCTAGGTGCAAATGAGGGGAGATAACAGCTTGTTACCTCCAAGATGAACACCACTGAAGTAGATCTCGGATCTACACCTCCTCCTTGAAGCAACCTACTTCCCCTTCAAGTTCCTTTCCCCAAAGCTCCTTCCTCCTAGCTTTAACTCTCAAAATGATGGAAGCTCTCACGAAATCAAGGGTGCACTGGCTCTCTAGGGTGGTATGGGGGCTGAGGGAGGGACATAACACACTTTAAGTAGGATACAACTCCCGGGATTAGGGTTTTCCCTCGTTCAGACCAGACTCGCCGAGTCACCTTGGCCGACTCGCCGAGTCGGTCGCTTACTCCTCGACCTGGATCCCGCTCGGACTCGCCGAGTCCCTCCTTGGACTCGCCGAGTCTACCCTTAAATTAGGGCTTTTCTTTCCTTTCTTGGCCTTCGAAACTTTGGGTGTTACATACAAGTTGTCATATTTTAAATTACTAAGCGATTTTACTAAACAACAGGTGGCAGCTTGGTGGGAAATTTTCAGGTGGCATCTTGGGAAATTTTCAACTCCTTGGATATCAAATATGACCTTGTTGTTTTTGGAGGTTGGTTTTCCTTCTTTTTTTTTTTCTTTTTTAGATGAACAGCAAGCTTGTTAAGTCAGGAGCTTGTGAGGATCCATCTACTTACCATAGATATAGATTTAGCCTCCAAACAGCTTATAAGCAAGTCCCTTATGGATATTTTATTTGCAAAAGGCTTAATAATCTTATAATGGATTACTCAAAATGTCAAATGATTAAGTCTTCCACTATGCATCCACTGCAATCAAGCATTATAGAAATGGCAAATCAAAAAAATATACAGAATCTTATTACTTATTGGTGCATGGGTATTTTAGGCATTTGCTTAAATTTTAGTGGCTGCAACAGAGTATTTAAGAGACTCTTCTACCTCACAGTTTGGTCTGTATGAATCCCAACAAGCAAAAAATCTCCAAGCCCACGAGCAAGTCTTAAAATCTGTGAATACAAAACAAAGCATACAAATTTAAACAAGGAAATATGCAATTATGACACGTAAGCTTCTTTGTTAATTCATTAAAGATATTTCATTAATATTTTTGATGGGGTTTTTTTTGTTTATTATATATAGACATGCACACTATGAAATAGGAAATACACCATTAGCACTTGTCTGGAAGGATAAGACTTGTAGTGAGTATGTCATTGATACAGATAACAAAGGACAGATTCCAAATCAACAACAAGTAGTTACAATTTCTTACCCATTATAACAACATGCTTCATTTCAATATGTTGCTATTTTTCATAATTTACCCTTCATTGATTTTTTTTAATGTTTATAAATGAGAAGGTGGTTTTTGAGATATAAGAAAATGGGGAACTGGTTACATCTAATGATCCTCCTGTTGTACTTGGTTGCTTGATGCAGGTTTTACACAAGAGGTTTGTGTAATTATTGTTTAAAAATATTTCAGTTAATAAAGTTTTTTTATTCATTTGGATTTTCTGTTTTTTTGACAGGATTGAATATAGGGAACCTTGTAAGGTTTGCAGTTAGTGTGGGTGGATTAACATTTATGAATGGGAAGGTGGAAAAGGTTGATTTACACTATATAGGAAAGGTACATCGTCTATAGAGACGACATGTCATCTCTATAGACTACATGTCATCTGTATAGGTGCATCTATAGAGACGACATATCATCTCTAATAGAGCATCTACCACAACGAACACTTGTTACTAAAGGGTATGATGTGTCAACTCTACATCTCTATCTATGGAGACAACATGTTGTCTTTATAGATACACCTATAGAGACGACACGTCGTCTCTATAGTTTCGTCTATGGAGACCAGCACCGTATAGCGACGAACCAGAACAAGACGACATGTTGTCTTTAAAGGATACCTATAGCGATGATATTTATCGCGACGACCAAAAGGATCTATTGCGACGGGGCTATGTAGACAAAAGCTATAGGGACGACATGTTGCTCCCGAAACCTATAGGAACGACCTTTTTAGCCTATAGAGACGACATTTTTCGTCCCTATAGGTCCCATTTCTTGTAGTGATTGCAAGTTAAAGATGTTGACTAGGATTAAATAACTATTTAATGAGTGATGACATGAAGTGGAGTTAAGATTTGAATGATTCTTCAATGTTCAAAATACACACAATAAAGTGATTATTATGATTGAATAGATGTTTAATATGTTATAGAAAGTTGTATAGATATTTAATTGATGATATGACAATCCACACAAGTCAAAATTTCAATGGATTCTGAACGCAAAAGAATGATATTACATAAACCTCACATCAATAGCAAGAACTCTCATTTTTTTCATCTTGAAGATTAAATACGGTATGAGAATGAAATTACATCAACAACAAACCACCGATCTTATTTTGAGCAAACAAATGGTACATAGGATAATATAATCATAAACTCACATGCATGTTAAGAAAATAATTAATTACTTGGAGATCCTTGTAGGAGATGAATTACTTTCCCCAAGTTAACAATGGATGAACCAAAAGGAGAGGTACATGCTTTTTGGGCCTTGTACTTCAAGTCGATTGCATTTGTCCTCATCTCTTTCCCTTTGTCTCCATTCATCAATTCAATGACTAGCTTGGAAACTTCTTCTCTCTTTACATCAGTGTCAAGCTCCATGCCAATCTCCCACTTGTTGCAACACCACCAGCAGTTGGTTATTTGGTCAGCAAAAAACGGCCAACAAATCATTGGGACTCCACTGGAAATACTTTCAATTGTCGAATTCCATCCACTGTGCGTTAGAAATCCTCCAATTGATGGGTGATATAGAACTTGTTCTTGTGGGCACCAACTAGCCAACATCCCTCTGCTGCTTGTCTCTTCCAAAAACTCTGGTGGAAGCACGGCAGATTTGCCATCCACAAGATCTGGACGTATTATCCATAAGAACGGACAATTGCTCTTTGCAAGTCCCCAACAGAACTCAAGCAGATATTGATGTGACATCACTGTTGTGCTACCAAAATTCACATAAATAACCGATGATTTTGGTTTAGATTCTAGCCATTTCAAACAGGTGTTCTCTTCTTTCCAAAGATTTGATTTGATGAACTCTACAGATTCATCACTTTCCTTCTCTAGTAACTTAAACGGACCAACACCGTAGCATGGAGGAAAGACTGAAGAAAGCGCATCCAAAAGGTCGCTTTCTAGTTCATAAAAGGTGTTGAAGATGATGGCAGAAGCTCTTTTTGCTCTCTCTGCTTGTAAACATAAACCTTCAAGCATGTATTCATCACCAGGGCTGGTCTTTCTAACGAATGAAGGCAAGTGTTTTAGACGCATACCAGACATGGTTGGTACACAATCAATCATGGTATCTAAATGATCATTTGCTAATACACTGGACGCTGTGGAAAGAAAACATAAAGAACTTACTTTCAAATAAGCAAATACAGTGTATACGTACATGAATGTATGTATGTATACACGTATACATATAAGTATTTCATATCCTTAACAAATTAGTGAAATTAAGTATATATATTACCTTCACGTGGCACCAAACCTCTCTCCAATAGATTGTTCTGCTCATGAACACACATTAGAGCACTAACACCGCTGGTCCATAGGACTATCTCGGGGATATCAAGTTCTTTGGCTGCATCGAGGGTGAAGCCCATGAATAAGTCTGCAACTATGCAAGTCACCGGTGAAGATGAAGCATTCAATTTCGTAAGCAGACTTTTAAACGGAGCCAGACAAGTTTCATCCATGGATTTCCATAAGGTTGGGAAAACTTGGGTTTCATCCGGGTTCTGTGGCGGCGGAAGGCCATCAGGAATGGTCTCGAAGCAGAAGGAAGGGAGGCCATTTAGGGCGTCGGAGCCCTGAGATTTGACGAGTCGTTGATGGTTGAACTCGGTGTTAACGAAGGTTATATGAAAGCCTTTGGAGTGGAGTATCTTAGCAACTTTTAGCATGGGGTTAATATGGCCTTGTGCTGGGGCTGGTAAGCACAAGGCATGTGGTTTCTTTTGTATGGAACCCATGAAGCCTTCTTCCTATTTTTTCTGAGTTCAAGATAGCAACTACATAAATAACATCTGGCTATTTTATATGTTAACAATGAAGAGGCAAATGTAAATGTGCTTGTTTGGTTATTCATATTTTAGATGGCATCTTCAATTATTATTTGGAATATTAATTTAAAACTAGGAGCTGGTTTATGGAACTTAATTTGTCTATTTGTTCATTGTCGTTAATTTCTACCGTACTCTAAATTATATTATAGATTAGCAAACAACAAGTGTACTCTTTTTGACTGTTTCTTTGAACGTCTGGATCTCCTGTAAACGCTACTTTCATGTTACCTATAATTTATCGCAAATTGGGACCAATAAAACTAATATAAAAATAAACCATGCACGTGTTTATGTTTTTTCTAATATTGCAATTTATCATCTTCAAAATTAAATGGGAATTACATAAGGCCAATGTTTTCAGCGTTTTCATCAAAATAACAGTGTTCATGCTTTTCGCTACTATATATATATATATATATATATATATATATATATATATATATATATATATATATATCACATCCTCATTTTGTAACTTTAGCTAGGTTTGGCACACTAACTGCCTTCCTTATAAACTACTTATTTTTCATATTTTTTTAGCTTTTTGGAGTAACTTTTCAATTAGGTTAAAGAGCTTTTTTTAAAATTCTCTCTTATATTAACTATAATAAACATAATTTTTCATATACTTTTATATGTCAATTTATATTTTCGACCTAGCTTACCAATTAATTTTTATAAAATGTAAGTTTTTTTATCGAATATATATTAGCTACTTTTTCACTACTCCTTCAAACAGTACTTTTATGTCTTACACCCAAGAATCATATTACGTCCTTCATTGCAGCATACAAGAGTGAAAAATAATGATTATATCAAATTTAGAGCATACGTTATAAAATACGTTATAAAATATGATCAAATAACAGTACTTTTATGTCTTACACCCAAGAATCACTTATTCTTTCCCTTTTACTCTCTTTGTCTGCTTCCTATTCGTCTGGTGATACGCTTATTTAAATGCTACATGTTTGTCTTCTTTTCATCATAAAACTGTTTTGCTTTCTATGATCACAATCCAATAATGAAATAATTTTCATTTGTAATCTTTATATCTCCTTATGCACCTCCCCAATTACCATCAAAGTAGCCTAGAAATTCAATTTTTTCTTGCCTTGAATACCAAATTCCATAAGATGTTTGAGCGATATATGAAAGGATCCTCTTTGTTATTATGAAGTGTTGTTTACTTAAGCAATTGCATGAACTTTATACAAGACCAACTGTATATCCTTGAATTCAGAGATAAGTTGTATTGATTATGTAGTACTGGATCATGTTCTCTACATTCAAACTTATTAACATATTAGCTTCAATCCCTTATCTTTTCACAACAGGTTATAAGAAGTGAAGGTCTTGGAGGACTATATGGTGACCATAAGCCTTCTCTTCTTAGAACTGCTACATCACAGGTTACACTTCAATTCATTTTATTTAAAAAAAACCCCATAAACTACTTAGCAAGTGTTTAATACTTGTGATTTCTTATGAATGTCACTTGTTACATGAACATAACAATCTTCTTATGTTTGTTTGCAGGGGATTTATTATTATTAGCATGTTGTTCTATCTTGTTGTGGTAGCATTAGCAGGGTAATTACACCAAATTGTTTTACAAAATCATTCTATACAAATACTATAACAGTGTTTGGTATTAAATTTTCCTACTTTTTACTTTTTTATTTTCTTATTTTTATTTTCTTACTGTGATAATGTCCAGGTAAGGAAACAGATCCTGATAGAGGTAATAATTTTGAGCATTTTTTATTTTTTATCATTGAATTTACAAGAATTGTCATTAATGTCTACTTATAACTCATATTATGACGAAACTGGATTGAAACTAATGCATACTCTAGAATGGTATCTGGCATTCCAGTTATACTTTTGGAACCAATGAAGCAATTCTTTAAAGGGGAAGATGTATATGGAGGCTCTTACAATGAATTGGAGGCTTATTTATTTTTCAGTCGTGCTTGCCTTCAATGGATGCAGGTTTGTAGCTTACTCTTCATCAACCTATTTATATTGTGCTTAAGAAGATAATTTGTTAAACCTTTTTTTATTTCCATGTTTTCCATCATCAAACTATCTTATATGATTATTTTTTAAGAATCCATTGACCAAAATGCAGGTAACTGGAACACAACCTGATGTCATACATGTCCATGAATGGCAGACAGGTGTACTTCTGCTCCTCTATTGGGTCATTTATCATCATCTTTCACTTCAGGCATGATCTTAGTTTATGGATATTTCTTTTGTTAAGATCTTTAAAAGTATTCATTAACTCATAATATTGAAATTTGAACATTATAGAAACCAAGAATAGTATTGACAATCCATAACATGGAACATTATGGGGAGTGCAGGGATTCTTGTAAATCCTAATGGAGAAAAACGACAATATGAACACCTCTCTTAACAATATCCAATTGCGATCTCATATCGACAGCTCCAATACAAAGCAAGGGTCTAATTTCTGGAAATCCAAATTCCCTCAAGGGTACCAAAAACTCTTCCACAACCTCAAATGTCGGTCTAGCCGGCTTTCTAGAAGGGAAAATAATCAACCCAAAAGGTCCTTCCCCTGCTGCAATTGGCATCATAATCTCCTCCTGTAATGCCATCATAATCAATGGAAATACAAACACCAATGTTTTTCCAGACCCTGTAAATGCTATTCCATTCATGTCCCTTCTAGATAGAATCATGGGTAATCCTTGAACTTGAATAGGTGTTGGTTGTACTATTCCTTTTTCTTTCATTTTTTCAAAACAGGATCCAGGAATCTCATGTCTTTAAAGTTTTTGATTGGTGGAGGGATTTCATCACCATCAACAATGATATGCCATTGTTTTCTGACACCATCACATGCGTTTTGAGACATTCTTCTACACCTCCTCCTTAAAGCAACCTACTTGCCCTTCAAGTTCCTTTCCCCAAAGTTCCTTCCTCCAAGCTTTAACTCTCAAAATGATGGAAGCTCTCACGAAATCAAGGGTGCACTGGCTCTCTAGGGTTGTATGGGGGATGAGGGAGGGACATAACACCCTTTAAATAGGATACAACTCCCGGGATTAGGGTTTTCCCTCGTTCAAACCAGACTCACCGAGTCACCTTGGCCGACTCGCCGAGTCGGTCGCTTACTCCTCAACCCGGATCCCGCTCGGACTCGCCGAGTCCCTCCTTGAACTCGCCGAGTCTACCCTTAAATTAGGGCTTTTCTTTCCTTTCTTGGCCTTCGAAACTTTGGGTGTTACATACAAGTTTTCATATTTTAAATTACTAAGCGGTTTTACTAAACAACAGGTGGCAGCTTGGTGGGAAATTTTCAGGTGGCATCTTGGGAAATTTTCGACTCCTTGGATGTCAAATATGACCTTGTTGTTTTTGGAGGTTGGTTTTTCTCTTTTTTTTCTTTTTTGGATGAACAACAAGCTTGTTAAGTGAGGAGCTTGTGAGGATCCATCTACTTACCATAGATATAGATTTAGCCTCCAAACAGCTTATACAAGGCAAGTCCCTTATGGATATTTTATTTGCAAAAGGCTTAATAATCTTATAATGGATTTCTCAAAATGTCAAATGATTAAGTCTTCCACTATGCATCCACTGCAATCAAGCATTATAGAAATGGGAAATCAAAAAAATATACATAATCTTATTTGTTATTGGTGCAGGGGTATTTTAGGCATTTGCTTAAATTTTAGTGGCTGCAACAAAGTATTTAAGAGACTCTTCTACCTCACAGTTTGGTCTGTATGAATCCCAATAAGCAAAAAATCTCCAAGCCCACGAGCAAGTCTTAAAATATGTGAATACAAAACAAAGCATACAAATTTAAACAAGGAAATATGCAATTATGACACGTAAGCTTCTTTGTTAATTCATTAAAGATATTTCATTAATATTTTTGATGGGGTTTTTTTTTGTTTATTATATATAGACATGCACACTATGAAATAGGAAATACACCATTAGCACTTGTTTGGAAGGATAAGACTTGTAGTGAGTATGTCATTGATACAGATAACAAAGGACATATTCCAAATTAACAGCAAGTAGTTACAATTTCTTACCCATTATAACAATATGCTTCATTTCAATATGTTGCTATTTTCATAATTTACCCTTCATTGATTTTTTTTAATGCTTATAAATGAGAAGGTGGTTTTGGAGATATAATAAAATGGGGAACTGGTTACATCTGATGATCCTCCGGTTGTACTTGGTTGCTTGAATGCAGGTTTTACACAAGAGGTTTGTGTAATTATTGTTTAAAAATATTTCAGTTAATAAAGTTTTTTTATTCATTTGGATTTTGTGTTTTTTTGACAGGACTGAATATAGGGAACCTTGTAAGGTTTGCAGTTAGTGTGGGTGGATTAACATTTATGAATGGGAAGGTGGAAAAGGTTGATTTACAGTATATAGGAAAGGTACATCGTCTATAGAGACGACATGTCATCTCTATAGACTACATGTCATCTGTATAGGTGCATCTATAGAGACGACATAGCATCTCTAATAGAGCATCTACCACAACGAACACTTGTTACTAAAGGGTATGATGTGTCAACTCTACATCTCTATCTATGGAGACAACATGTTGTCTTTATAGATACACCTATAGAGACGACACGTCGTCTCTATAGTTTCGTCTATGGAGACCAGCACCGTATAGCGACGAACCAGAACAAGACGACATGTTGTCTTTAAAGGATACCTATAGCGATGATATTTATCGCGACGACCAAAAGGATCTATTGCGACGGGGCTATGTAGACAAAAGCTATAGGGACGACATGTTGCTCCCGACACCTATAGGAACGACCTTTTTAACCTATAGAGACGACATTTTTCGTCCCTATAGGTCCCATTTCTTGTAGTGATTGCAAGTTAAAGATGTTGACTAGGATTAAATAACTATTTAATGAGTGATGACATGAAGTGGAGTTAAGATTTGAATGATTCTTCAATGTTCAAAATACACACAATAAAGTGATTATTATGATTGAATAGATGTTTAATATCTTATAGAAAGTTGTATAGATATTTAATTGATGATATGACAATCCACACAAGTCAAAATTTCAATGGATTCTGAACGCAAAAGAATGATATTACATAAACCTCACATCAATAGCAAGAACTCTCATTTTTTTCATCTTGAAGATTAAATACGGTATGTGAATGAAATTACATCAACAACAAACCACCGATCTTTTTTTGAGCAAACAAATGGTACATAGGATAATATAATCATAAACTCACATGCATGTTAAGAAAATAATTAATTACTTGGAGATCCTTGTAGGAGATGAATTACTTTCCCCAAGTTAACAATGGATGAACCAAAAGGAGAGGTACATGCTTTTTGGGCCTTGTACTTCAAGTCGATTGCATTTGTCCTCATTTCTTTCCCTTTGTCTCCATTCATCAATTCAATGACTAGCTTGGAAACTTCTTCTCTCTTTACATCAGTGTCAAGCTCCATGCCAATCTCCCACTTGTTGCAACACCACCAGCAGTTGGTTAGTTGGTCAGCAAAAAACGGCCAACAAATCATTGGGACTCCACTGGAAATACTTTCAATTGTCGAATTCCATCCACTGTGCGTTAGAAATCCTCCAATTGATGGGTGATATAGAACTTGTTCTTGTGGGCACCAACTAGCCAACATCCCTCTGCTGCTTGTCTCTTCCAAAAACTCTGGTGGAAGCACGGCAGATTTGCCATCCACAAGATCTGGACGTATTATCCATAAGAACGGACAATTGCTCTTTGCAAGTCCCCAACAGAACTCAAGCAGATATTGATGTGACATCACTGTTGTGCTACCAAAATTCACATAAATAACCGATGATTTTGGTTTAGATTCTAGCCATTTCAAACAGGTGTTCTCTTCTTTCCAAAGATTTGATTTGATGAACTCTACAGATTCATCACTTTCCTTCTCTAGTAACTTAAACGGACCAACACCGTAGCATGGAGGAAAGACTGAAGAAAGCGCATCCAAAAGGTCGCTTTCTAGTTCATAAAAGGTGTTGAAGATGATGGCAGAAGCTCTTTTTGCTCTCTCTGCTTGTAAACATAAACCTTCAAGCATGTATTCATCACCAGGGCTGGTCTTTCTAACGAATGAAGGCAAGTGTTTTAGACGCATACCAGACATGGTTGGTACACAATCAATCATGGTATCTAAATGATCATTTGCTAATACACTGGACGCTGTGGAAAGAAAACATAAAGAACTTACTTTCAAATAAGCAAATACAGTGTATACGTACATGAATGTATGTATGTATACACGTATACATATAAGTATTTCATATCCTTAACAAATTAGTGAAATTAAGTATATATATTACCTTCACGTGGCACCAAACCTCTCTCCAATAGATTGTTCTGCTCATGAACACACATTAGAGCACTAACACCGCTGGTCCATAGGACTATCTCGGGGATATCAAGTTCTTTGGCTGCATCGAGGGTGAAGCCCATGAATAAGTCTGCAACTATGCAAGTCACCGGTGAAGATGAAGCATTCAATTTCGTAAGCAGACTTTTAAACGGAGCCAGACAAGTTTCATCCATGGATTTCCATAAGGTTGGGAAAACTTGGGTTTCATCCGGGTTCTGTGGCGGCGGAAGGCCATCAGGAATGGTCTCGAAGCAGAAGGAAGGGAGGCCATTTAGGGCGTCGGAGCCCTGAGATTTGACGAGTCGTTGATGGTTGAACTCGGTGTTAACGAAGGTTATATGAAAGCCTTTGGAGTGGAGTATCTTAGCAACTTTTAGCATGGGGTTAATATGGCCTTGTGCTGGGGCTGGTAAGCACAAGGCATGTGGTTTCTTTTGTATGGAACCCATGAAGCCTTCTTCCTATTTTTTCTGAGTTCAAGATAGCAACTACATAAATAACATCTGGCTATTTTATATGTTAACAATGAAGAGGCAAATGTAAATGTGCTTGTTTGGTTATTCATATTTTAGATGGCATCTTCAATTATTATTTGGAATATTAATTTAAAACTAGGAGCTGGTTTATGGAACTTAATTTGTCTATTTGTTCATTGTCGTTAATTTCTACCGTACTCTAAATTATATTATAGATTAGCAAACAACAAGTGTACTCTTTTTGACTGTTTCTTTGAACGTCTGGATCTCCTGTAAACGCTACTTTCATGTTACCTATAATTTATCGCAAATTGGGACCAATAAAACTAATATAAAAATAAACCATGCACGTGTTTATGTTTTTTCTAATATTGCAATTTATCATCTTCAAAATTAAATGGGAATTACATAAGGCCAATGTTTTCAGCGTTTTCATCAAAATAACAGTGTTCATGCTTTTCGCTACTATATATATATATATATATATATATATATATATATATATATATATATATATATATATATATATATCACATCCTCATTTTGTAACTTTAGCTAGGTTTGGCACACTAACTGCCTTCCTTATAAACTACTTATTTTTCATATTTTTTTAGCTTTTTGGAGTAACTTTTCAATTAGGTTAAAGAGCTTTTTTTAAAATTCTCTCTTATATTAACTATAATAAACATAATTTTTCATATACTTTTATATGTCAATTTATATTTTCGACCTAGCTTACCAATTAATTTTTATAAAATGTAAGTTTTTTTATCGAATATATATTAGCTACTTTTTCACTACTCCTTCAAACAGTACTTTTATGTCTTACACCCAAGAATCATATTACGTCCTTCATTGCAGCATACAAGAGTGAAAAATAATGATTATATCAAATTTAGAGCATACGTTATAAAATACGTTATAAAATATGATCAAATAACAGTACTTTTATGTCTTACACCCAAGAATCACTTATTCTTTCCCTTTTACTCTCTTTGTCTGCTTCCTATTCGTCTGGTGATACGCTTATTTAAATGCTACATGTTTGTCTTCTTTTCATCATAAAACTGTTTTGCTTTCTATGATCACAATCCAATAATGAAATAATTTTCATTTGTAATCTTTATATCTCCTTATGCACCTCCCCAATTACCATCAAAGTAGCCTAGAAATTCAATTTTTTCTTGCCTTGAATACCAAATTCCATAAGATGTTTGAGCGATATATGAAAGGATCCTCTTTGTTATTATGAAGTGTTGTTTACTTAAGCAATTGCATGAACTTTATACAAGACCAACTGTATATCCTTGAATTCAGAGATAAGTTGTATTGATTATGTAGTACTGGATCATGTTCTCTACATTCAAACTTATTAACATATTAGCTTCAATCCCTTATCTTTTCACAACAGGTTATAAGAAGTGAAGGTCTTGGAGGACTATATGGTGACCATAAGCCTTCTCTTCTTAGAACTGCTACATCACAGGTTACACTTCAATTCATTTTATTTAAAAAAAAACCCCATAAACTACTTAGCAAGTGTTTAATACTTGTGATTTCTTATGAATGTCACTTGTTACATGAACATAACAATCTTCTTATGTTTGTTTGCAGGGGATTTATTATTATTAGCATGTTGTTCTATCTTGTTGTGGTAGCATTAGCAGGGTAATTACACCAAATTGTTTTACAAAATCATTCTATACAAATGCTATAACAGTGTTTGGTATTAAATTTTCCTACTTTTTACTTTTTTATTTTCTTATTTTTATTTTCTTACTGTGATAATGTCCAGGTAAGGAAACAGATCCTGATAGAGGTAATAATTTTGAGCATTTTTTATTTTTTATCATTGAATTTACAAGAATTGTCATTAATGTCTACTTATAACTCATATTATGACGAAACTGGATTGAAACTAATGCATACTCTAGAATGGTATCTGGCATTCCAGTTATACTTTTGGAACCAATGAAGCAATTCTTTAAAGGGGAAGATGTATATGGAGGCTCTTACAATGAATTGGAGGCTTATTTATTTTTCAGTCGTGCTTGCCTTCAATGGATGCAGGTTTGTAGCTTACTCTTCATCAACCTATTTATATTGTGCTTAAGAAGATAATTTGTTAAACCTTTTTTTATTTCCATGTTTTCCATCATCAAACTATCTTATATGATTATTTTTTAAGAATCCATTGACCAAAATGCAGGTAACTGGAACACAACCTGATGTCATACATGTCCATGAATGGCAGACAGGTGTACTTCTGCTCCTCTATTGGGTCATTTATCATCATCTTTCACTTCAGGCATGATCTTAGTTTATGGATATTTCTTTTGTTAAGATCTTTAAAAGTATTCATTAACTCATAATATTGAAATTTGAACATTATAGAAACCAAGAATAGTATTGACAATCCATAACATGGAACATTATGGGGAGTGCAGGGATTCTTGTAAATCCTAATGGAGAAAAACGACAATATGAACACCTCTCTTAACAATATCCAATTGCGATCTCATATCGACAGCTCCAATACAAAGCAAGGGTCTAATTTCTGGAAATCCAAATTCCCTCAAGGGTACCAAAAACTCTTCCACAACCTCAAATGTCGGTCTAGCCGGCTTTCTAGAAGGGAAAATAATCAACCCAAAAGGTCCTTCCCCTGCTGCAATTGGCATCATAATCTCCTCCTGTAATGCCATCATAATCAATGGAAATACAAACACCAATGTTTTTCCAGACCCTGTAAATGCTATTCCATTCATGTCCCTTCTAGATAGAATCATGGGTAATCCTTGAACTTGAATAGGTGTTGGTTGTACTATTCCTTTTTCTTTCATTTTTTCAAAACAGGATCCAGGAATCTCATGTCTTTAAAGTTTTTGATTGGTGGAGGGATTTCATCACCATCAACAATGATATGCCATTGTTTTCTGACACCATCACATGCGTTTTGAGACATTCTTCTACACCTCCTCCTTAAAGCAACCTACTTGCCCTTCAAGTTCCTTTCCCCAAAGTTCCTTCCTCCAAGCTTTAACTCTCAAAATGATGGAAGCTCTCACGAAATCAAGGGTGCACTGGCTCTCTAGGGTTGTATGGGGGATGAGGGAGGGACATAACACCCTTTAAATAGGATACAACTCCCGGGATTAGGGTTTTCCCTCGTTCAAACCAGACTCACCGAGTCACCTTGGCCGACTCGCCGAGTCGGTCGCTTACTCCTCAACCCGGATCCCGCTCGGACTCGCCGAGTCCCTCCTTGAACTCGCCGAGTCTACCCTTAAATTAGGGCTTTTCTTTCCTTTCTTGGCCTTCGAAACTTTGGGTGTTACATACAAGTTGTCATATTTTAAATTACTAAGCGGTTTTACTAAACAACAGGTGGCAGCTTGGTGGGAAATTTTCAGGTGGCATCTTGGGAAATTTTCGACTCCTTGGATGTCAAATATGACCTTGTTGTTTTTGGAGGTTGGTTTTTCTCTTTTTTTTCTTTTTTGGATGAACAACAAGCTTGTTAAGTGAGGAGCTTGTGAGGATCCATCTACTTACCATAGATATAGATTTAGCCTCCAAACAGCTTATACAAGGCAAGTCCCTTATGGATATTTTATTTGCAAAAGGCTTAATAATCTTATAATGGATTTCTCAAAATGTCAAATGATTAAGTCTTCCACTATGCATCCACTGCAATCAAGCATTATAGAAATGGGAAATCAAAAAAATATACATAATCTTATTTGTTATTGGTGCAGGGGTATTTTAGGCATTTGCTTAAATTTTAGTGGCTGCAACAAAGTATTTAAGAGACTCTTCTACCTCACAGTTTGGTCTGTATGAATCCCAATAAGCAAAAAATCTCCAAGCCCACGAGCAAGTCTTAAAATATGTGAATACAAAACAAAGCATACAAATTTAAACAAGGAAATATGCAATTATGACACGTAAGCTTCTTTGTTAATTCATTAAAGATATTTCATTAATATTTTTGATGGGTTTTTTTTTTGTTTATTATATATAGACATGCACACTATGAAATAGGAAATACACCATTAGCACTTGTCTGGAAGGATAAGACTTGTAGTGAGTATGTCATTGATACAGATAACAAAGGACATATTCCAAATTAACAGCAAGTAGTTACAATTTCTTACCCATTATAACAATATGCTTCATTTCAATATGTTGCTATTTTCATAATTTACCCTTCATTGATTTTTTTTAATGCTTATAAATGAGAAGGTGGTTTTGGAGATATAATAAAATGGGGAACTGGTTACATCTGATGATCCTCCGGTTGTACTTGGTTGCTTGAATGCAGGTTTTACACAAGAGGTTTGTGTAATTATTGTTTAAAAATATTTCAGTTAATAAAGTTTTTTTATTCATTTGGATTTTGTGTTTTTTTGACAGGACTGAATATAGGGAACCTTGTAAGGTTTGCAGTTAGTGTGGGTGGATTAACATTTATGAATGGGAAGGTGGAAAAGGTTGATTTACAGTATATAGGAAAGGTACATCGTCTATAGAGACGACATGTCATCTCTATAGACTACATGTCATCTGTATAGGTGCATCTATAGAGACGACATAGCATCTCTAATAGAGCATCTACCACAACGAACACTTGTTACTAAAGGGTATGATGTGTCAACTCTACATCTCTATCTATGGAGACAACATGTTGTCTTTATAGATACACCTATAGAGACGACACGTCGTCTCTATAGTTTCGTCTATGGAGACCAGCACCGTATAGCGACGAACCAGAACAAGACGACATGTTGTCTTTAAAGGATACCTATAGCGATGATATTTATCGCGACGACCAAAAGGATCTATTGCGACGGGGCTATGTAGACAAAAGCTATAGGGACGACATGTTGCTCCCGACACCTATAGGAACGACCTTTTTAACCTATAGAGACGACATTTTTCGTCCCTATAGGTCCCATTTCTTGTAGTGATTGCAAGTTAAAGATGTTGACTAGGATTAAATAACTATTTAATGAGTGATGACATGAAGTGGAGTTAAGATTTGAATGATTCTTCAATGTTCAAAATACACACAATAAAGTGATTATTATGATTGAATAGATGTTTAATATCTTATAGAAAGTTGTATAGATATTTAATTGATGATATGACAATCCACACAAGTCAAAATTTCAATGGATTCTGAACGCAAAAGAATGATATTACATAAACCTCACATCAATAGCAAGAACTCTCATTTTTTTCATCTTGAAGATTAAATACGGTATGTGAATGAAATTACATCAACAACAAACCACCGATCTTTTTTTGAGCAAACAAATGGTACATAGGATAATATAATCATAAACTCACATGCATGTTAAGAAAATAATTAATTACTTGGAGATCCTTGTAGGAGATGAATTACTTTCCCCAAGTTAACAATGGATGAACCAAAAGGAGAGGTACATGCTTTTTGGGCCTTGTACTTCAAGTCGATTGCATTTGTCCTCATTTCTTTCCCTTTGTCTCCATTCATCAATTCAATGACTAGCTTGGAAACTTCTTCTCTCTTTACATCAGTGTCAAGCTCCATGCCAATCTCCCACTTGTTGCAACACCACCAGCAGTTGGTTAGTTGGTCAGCAAAAAACGGCCAACAAATCATTGGGACTCCACTGGAAATACTTTCAATTGTCGAATTCCATCCACTGTGCGTTAGAAATCCTCCAATTGATGGGTGATATAGAACTTGTTCTTGTGGGCACCAACTAGCCAACATCCCTCTGCTGCTTGTCTCTTCCAAAAACTCTGGTGGAAGCACGGCAGATTTGCCATCCACAAGATCTGGACGTATTATCCATAAGAACGGACAATTGCTCTTTGCAAGTCCCCAACAGAACTCAAGCAGATATTGATGTGACATCACTGTTGTGCTACCAAAATTCACATAAATAACCGATGATTTTGGTTTAGATTCTAGCCATTTCAAACAGGTGTTCTCTTCTTTCCAAAGATTTGATTTGATGAACTCTACAGATTCATCACTTTCCTTCTCTAGTAACTTAAACGGACCAACACCGTAGCATGGAGGAAAGACTGAAGAAAGCGCATCCAAAAGGTCGCTTTCTAGTTCATAAAAGGTGTTGAAGATGATGGCAGAAGCTCTTTTTGCTCTCTCTGCTTGTAAACACAAACCTTCAAGCATGTATTCATCACCAGGGCTGGTCTTTCTAACGAATGAAGGCAAGTGTTTTAGACGCATACCAGACATGGTTGGTACACAATCAATCATGGTATCTAAATGATCATTTGCTAATACACTGGACGCTGTGGAAAGAAAACATAAAGAACTTACTTTCAAATAAGCAAATACAGTGTATACGTACATGAATGTATGTATGTATACACGTATACATATAAGTATTTCATATCCTTAACAAATTAGTGAAATTAAGTATATATATTACCTTCACGTGGCACCAAACCTCTCTCCAATAGATTGTTCTGCTCATGAACACACATTAGAGCACTAACACCGCTGGTCCATAGGACTATCTCGGGGATATCAAGTTCTTTGGCTGCATCGAGGGTGAAGCCCATGAATAAGTCTGCAACTATGCAAGTCACCGGTGAAGATGAAGCATTCAATTTCGTAAGCAGACTTTTAAACGGACCCAGACAAGTTTCATCCATGGACTTCCATAAGGTTGGGAAAACTTGGGTTTCATCTGGGTTCTGTGGCGGCGGAAGGCCATCAGGAATGGTCTCGAAGCAGAAGGAAGGGAGGCCATTTAGGGCGTCGGAGCCCTGAGATTTGACGAGTCGTTGATGGTTGAACTCGGTGTTAACGAAGGTTATATGAAAGCCTTTGGAGTGGAGGATCTTAGCAACTTTTAGCATGGGGTTAATATGGCCTTGTGCTGGGGCTGGTAAGCACAAGGCATGTGGTTTCTTTTGTAAAGAACCCATGGAAGCCTTCTTCCTTTTTTTTTTTTTTTTTTTTTTTCTGAATTCAAGATAGCAAGTACATATATAACGTGTGGCTATTTTATAAGCAAATTATGAAGACGCAAATGTAAATGTGCTTGTCTGGTTATTCAAATTCTAGATGGCATCATCAATTATTATTTGGAATATTAATTTAAAACTTGGAGCAGGTTTGTGGTACATAATTTGTCTATTTGTTCATTGTTTTCGATTTCAACCGTACTCTAAATGACACTATTATAGATTAGTAATTAGTAAATAACAACTATACTCTTTTTGTCCGTTCCTTTGAATGTCTGGATCTCATATACACGTTATTTTCATATATATTACGTATAATTTATCACAAAATGGGACCAGTAAAACTAATATAAAAATAAACCATGCACGTGTTTATGTTTTTTCTAATATTGCAATTTATCATCTTCAAAATTAAATGAGAATTACTTAAAACGCGTTTTCATCAAACACTACAAGGAAAAAGGCCATTACCGGCGACAAAAGTTGCAGGTAAAAGTCCCAAAAGTCGCCGGTAATACTAACAGCGGCGATGCATCAACGGTACTGAATCGCCGCTACTGCTTCGTCGCTATTGATCAGTTTGTCGCCGCTATTAGTATGTCGCCGCTAATGACTATTGTCACCGTTAATAATGTTGTCGCCAGTAATGACAGATGTCGCCGGTAAAAGGGTCGCCGGCAAAAGTGTCGCCGGTAAAAGGGTCGCCGACAAAAGTGTCGCCGGTAATGAGTTTTGTCGCGAGTAAAAGCGTCACCGGTAATTTTTTTTCAATTTTTTTTTTAAATAATGATTTTCGTTGCCGGTGATAATATCGCAGGTAAAAGTGTCGCCGGTAATAACAATATTCGATTAAGTATCAAAACCAATAGTATCGACGCTAATTACAAAACAAACATTTTATTAAATATCAAACATAATAGTGTCGATGCAAATTACAAACAAACATCCAAAATACAATGAAATATCAAAAGTCATAATATCCAAGTAGCAAAACAACAAAAATTTTACAATCCACCAAGTAGCAAAACGAGACAACATATGCAAATAAAACCCATTCTTACATACCCTCATCGTCGTTCTCATCGTTTCCTTGATTATTTTGGGATTCAAAAAACAAATAAAGCTCATCCCTACATGCCGGGTCAGCGAGCATTGCACGAAGATTTTCCAACTACATAATTAATAACAATATATATAAACTTATAAGTTAGATCGTCAAACATAAACAAAAACTATTAAATTACATTGTTATTTTTAAAGTAAGATAGAAAACCAAAGTACATTGCTATATTTTGCACTTGGGATAAAAACCAAATTACCAAACTTTTTAGCAAATAACCACCACAAAACCAAAACTACCAAATCAACATGCATTTTACGATGCTAAAGTAGATTGCTATTTTACCTGTGACGGTTGTGATGGTGGTTGTGATGGTTGCGAAGGCTGTGGAATCGTCGGGAGACCAGAAGGTTTGCGGCCAATGCCTCTAATGTGGCCACGTCGCTCTCTTAATACTTTCTCGAACGTAGCTCTTTCTTGAGTTGGCGTTAACTCACTTTCACCTTGAGTTTGTTCTAGCAGCTCTTCAACTAACCGATTATGTAACTCCCAAAAGTGAGTAACAATTAAGTATAAATAAACATTTAAATATATGATAAAATTATAATTAAATACTTACATATTGTTGTTCCGATTCAGCAGTAACAAATACACCATTCTTATCGGTATGAGCTTTGCGAAATGTTTCCACTCTCTTAAGGTTCTGTTTAAGTTTAAAAATTAGATTATATTTTAAATAAATAATTACATGTATCCTACGGTACCTTCTTATAGCAAGTACTGTTATACGAGCTCGAACCCCCACGATTCACAGTTGTTTGCTTTTCACGGATTTTTTTGTTCCTTTCTGAAGCAATTTTGTATTCGTCAGTTTGAAAATACACAACTGTCTTCTCCGAGTTATCAACAAGCATAACATCCAGAGGATTTGTCAATGCTCTCGGGATATCTTCATACCCTCCGACCATCTTGAAATATTCTTTTGCATCGGCTTTACGCTCTCGAAAACCTTTTAACAAGGCTGCTTGAAAACTCTTTGTCAATAGAGTAGCTTGTGCATCCTGGTACATTTGATTGAGATCAAACTTTATCTACAATAAAAAAAAGTTAACCAAGTAAAAAACAATTATAGTTAAACCTATAAAATATATTTAAATAAATAATTACCGCTAAATGTTGTAATACAGTGTCCTTTGTATCAGGGGAAACTCTTTTCCAACTCCTTTTTTCGAAAGGGACCATCTGCCACATTGTTTTCCCAACATCTCGGGAAAACATGTCTCTTGCCTCTCCTACAGGATTAAACGTGATATCCCTATCATATTGCATGCCTATTGGTTTCCCCTGGTTCTGCAAGATTGCTTTTTCAAGATTTATATTTTTTGCTTTTCCTCGAACTTTCCTTCGCGCACGTTCCTCAACTACAAATGTAACTAAAAATTATTAGAAACGTCTGAGAAGCCAAATAGTAAATAAAAATTCATGATAAGACTTATCGTCCTGCTTGTGCTGGGCAGGACCTCTACCACCTGGGAAAGGTGGGTCCTCAGCTCCGTCTCCCCCATGTCCACGACCCATGACAACAGCCATGGTAAACATAAACAACAACCACACTCTCATCATTTCCTGAAAAATTATAAGATATACAAATACAATTTTTATTATAAATACACATTACATAGAAATAAATATTTAGATAGGAATATACATTTAGATAGGGATAAACATATTATTTAAACTAGAAATCCAAATAAAGTTCATATTACAAACACATATTACAAATACACATTACATAAGAACTATTCTAATCAGAATCTTCCTCATATCCTTTAGTGTCTTCTTCGGTATCATAGTCAGAATCGGTGTCATCGTAATTAGTATCGTAATCAGAAACATCATTGACTCTACTAGTTGGCGGAGGAACTTCAGATGCACTTTCTACATCAACAATAACTCTAGGAATGTTTTGAAAGTACATGCTGAAATCGATAAAAAGTGGAGCATCGGATGAAGAGATATTTTGAAGTACATCGACATCGTCTACATTTTCGTGTGAGACATTGTCAACATTTTGAACAAGGTCATCGTTCGATGGTAGATCCCAAATACTTCGATGATTAACATGCTCGACAACACACTGATGGTTGGTGTTTGGCTTTCTGATGTAGAACACTTGTTTGGCTTGTGATGCATATATGAGTTGATCATATTTGTATGCTTCGTGTCGTGTGTCGATACTGGTGAAACAATCACTATAAATAACTCCTGTTCAAGTATCAAACCACTTGCAACGAAATAGTACAGTTGAATAATCATGTGTATACCTCAACTCTATAATCTCTTCTAACTGGCTATAATATTTCTCGCCTTTCTCACCCACCGCTAAAACCCCAGAGTTTTGTGTTGTACGTTGTGTGTCACGACTAAGTACCATAAACCTAACACCATTGACTATGCATGCGGTGTAAGAATAGGCATTCATTTGCAGGCCCATTGCAAGAACCGACAACTCTTTGTGGAATTCTGGAGATTTTTCTATTTTCATTTGATGAACCTAACAATTATAAATTAATATGTATTATGTATTCGTTAGATCAATGAAACAAATTTGTTTATTAATTTATATTACCTTTTCACGAAACTAATTATGAAATTCTCTCTTTTCATCACTTTGGGGATGCTCAGATTTGAATTTCCTATGTTGATGACCAAAAGATATAGATTTAAAAAGATAAAATAAAAAATTAAGAATGAAAGTTAGAGATAAGATTAATTACTTGATATACTGTCTGACTTCTTCACAGCTATTCAATACAAACCATTCCATGTTATGCATTTCCGTTAAATTAAGAGTTTTGATTTGAGTTGTGCTGGTCGGTCGACATTTAGACTCAAACATCCAAAACTTTGTTTTTTCAATGACAACATCTACATTTCTTTCCGGACGATTCTTTACATCTCGAAGGTACATTGAACAAAATGATAAAGCTTCTTCAACAACATAACCCTCAGCTATAGAACCTTCTGGCTTCGCCTTGTTTCTGACATAGTTTTTTAGTTTTTTCATATATCTCTCGAATGGAAACATCCATCTCATACAAACCGGGCCTCCAGCAATTGCTTCATCAGGTAAATGCAAAAGTAAATGAACCATAATGTCAAAAAACGCCGGAGGATAAATCAATTCTAACTTGCACAAGATTGCAATAATGTCTACTTTTGCTTTCCTCATATCCTCCACCTTCAATGTTCTGGAACAAAGTTGCTTAAAAAACGTACAAAGGTCTACAATAGGTGTAGAAGTATCTTTGTCTAACAACCCTCTTACTCCAATCGGTATCAAACGTTGCATAAGAATGTGGTGGTCATGCGATTTCAACCCAATAATGTTTGTATTGGTATCGTTCACTTTCTTACTAATGTTAGAACCAAACCCATCCGGCAGTTTAACCTCTTTTATAAATTGACAAAAGAGTTGTCGACTAGATTTCGTGAAAGAGTATCTTGCCTGGGGTCTATGAAACTTGTCACCATTTTTTTGCAACCATTCATTTCTCCGAATGTTTAGAATTCTCAAGTCCTCTCGTGCATTTGACGTGTCTTTGCTTTTATCATTCATTAGGAGAGTACCTAACAAACTCTCGTCCACATTTTTCTGGACATGCATGACATCTATGTTGTGTTTCAACTGTAGAGAAGACCAATACTCGAGTTCGAAGAAAATGCTTCGTTTCGACCGGTTCAACTCATAATCTTGCCGCTTTGGCTCCCCGCCTCCATGCTCAGGATGTTTACCCGGTTTACGAGTTAGTAGACGACCTAGTTGCTCTTGTATGTCATCATTACTAAAGTGTCTCGGAGCGGGTCTTGTCTCTTCCATCCCGTTAAAGTCCAACCTCTTTCTTAACGGATCATTAGCATCTAGGAAACGACGATAAGCGATATATACGACTTTGTTTGTTGCACTGTACGAAGGAGTGTCTTCATTGCAAGTAGCACATGCTCTATACCCTTGCCCACTCTAACCTGATAAACTACTACAAGCTGGCCAATCGTTTATTGTCCATAAAAACATAACTCTCATCGTGAAGAATGTGTTTGTCGCCGCATCTTTAATACGTACGCCTGAGTTCCA
Source organism: Lactuca saligna (assembly GCF_052625555.1). Lineage (NCBI taxonomy): Eukaryota > Viridiplantae > Streptophyta > Magnoliopsida > Asterales > Asteraceae > Lactuca > Lactuca saligna. The sequence goes on from NC_136422.1 coordinate 155,194,206, forward strand.
CAAATGTTTAAGCTCTTCCACCAACGGTCTAAGGAAAACATCCATATCCTTACCTGGAGCTTTCGGTCCTAGAATCAACAAAGTCAACATGAATGATAACTCTTTCATACAAAGCCAGGGTGGCAGATTGTATGTGGTGAGTATGACCGGCCATGTGCTATGTAGATTACACATGTTTCCAAATGGATTGAAACCGTCAGTTGAAAGACCTAGGCGTACGTTACGAGGTTCACTCGAGAAATCAGGGTATTTTTTATCAAAATCTTGCTAATGTTCCCCATCAACAGGATGAATCATCACACCATCTTCTGAACGTCTGGTACTATGCCAAATCATATTTTTGGCAGTGTTCCTCGAACAATATAAACGTCATAGTCTAGGGGTCACAGGAAAGTACCGTAACACCTTATGAGGTACTTTCTTACCCTTGGTCTTTTTATCGATCCATCGGCTCTCTTTACAAACGGGACAAACTTGCAATGAATTATGTTCTTTCCAAAAGAGACAACAATCATTTTTGCACACATGTATCGACTCATACCCCAGGCCAATAGACTTTAGTTTCTTTTTGGCTAGATAATGTGAAAGGGGAACCTTGTTGCCTTTGGGAAATGCTAATTGCAAAAGCTCAAGGAGTTGATCAAATGAACTATCAGTCCATTTGTTGTTCACCTTGATATGCATTAACTTTGCTAGAAACTCAAGGGAAGAAAAGATGCAACCAGTATACAATTGAGTTTCCATTTCTTCCAACAACTGTGCAAAATCATCATGCACACCGCTACCCCTTGTATTCGAGGTTCCTTCATCGAGGTTGGTATCATTTTCTCTCGACTCCCACATCACATTGTTGATTAAATCGGCCATTTCATTACTTGGCAAGACGACTGGAGGAATAAAATATTAACCATGATAGATCCAAATTTTGTACGCCTTACTGAAACCATTTATAAATATATGGCTTTCAACTGCAGTCGGGTAGTTGAAGTAACGGTTATCACATTTTTCACACGCACATCTGATTTTACCATTACTATCAAGGTGGGACTTGGACTTCTCAATAAAAGCTTTGAGTCCTACTTGAAACTCGGGATGGTTTCGATATGGATTAGTAGTCCAGCTTTTATCAATAGACATGATGTTGCTGAAACATAATTTTGGGTTTAGAGTTTAGTATACAAAATTAGCATTGTTTTTTTTTTCCAATCCACATTTTTTTTACATCTAAAATAATACAAAAAGTAAGTAATAAAGAAATGAAAAAAAAATAAATTAAAATTTTTTATTTATGCATTTTTTTAATTAATTTTAATTAAAATTACTTTTTTTATATACATACATATTATGTTGTTGTGTTGTTTTTTTACCGTTGAGATTAAAATATATATATATATATATATATATATATATATATATATATATATATATATATATATAAGTTTTTAAATAATTTTATAATTTTTTTGTGTTTTTTTCCAATTATAGGTTAACTATATAACTTATTGGTTAATTAATTTGGAGTTAGCTTGGGTAAAAACTAGAAGCTTTCTAGTTTTTTTATATAAGTTTTTAAACAATTTTATAGTTTTTTTTTGTGTTTTTTTTTCAAATTATAAAAATAATGTATTTTTTTTTCAATTATAGCATCCTACTTATAAGAAAACCACATAATTTTACATAATACATAAGAAGGTGAAATTCACATACATTTACATACATATTATGTTGTTGTATTGTTTTTTTTACCGTCGAGATTAAAATATATATATATAAGTTTTTAAACAATTTTATAATTTTTTTTGTGTTTTTTTCCAATTATAAGTTAACTATATAACTTATTGGTTAATTAATTTGGAGTTAGCTTGGGTAAAAACTAGAAGCTTTCTAGTTTTTGTATATAAGTTTTTAAACAATTTTATAGTTTTTTTGTGTTTTTTTTTTCAAATTATAAAAATAATGTATTTTTTTTTTTTTTTTTCAATTATACCATCCTACTTATAAGAAAACCACATAATTTTACATTATACATAAGAAGGTGAAATTCACATACATTTACATACATATTATGTTGTTGTATTGTTTTTTTTACCGTCGAGATTAAAATATATATATATATATATATATATATATATATATATATATATATATATATATATATATATATATATATATATATATATATATATATATATATATATATATAAGTTTTTAAACAATTTTATAATTTTTTTTGTGTTTTTTTCCAATTATAAGTTAACTATATAACTTATTGGTTAATTAATTTGGAGTTAGCTTGGGTAAAAACTAGAAGCTTTCTAGTTTTTGTATATAAGTTTTTAAACAATTTTATAGTTTTTTTGTGTTTTTTTTTTCAAATTATAAAAATAATGTATTTTTATTTTTTTTTTCAATTATACCATCCTACTTATAAGAAAACCACATAATTTTACATAATATATAAGAATGTGAAATTCACATACTTTTACATACATATTATGTTGTTGTGTTGTTTTTTTTACCATCGAGATTAAAATATATATAAGTTTTTAAACAATTTTATAATTTTTTTTGTGTTTTTTTTCCAATTATAAGTTAACTATATAAATTATTGGTTAATTAATTTGGAGTTAGCTTGGGTAAAAACTAGAAGCTTTCTAGTTTTTGTATATAAGTTTTTAAACAATTTTATAGTTTTTTTGTGTTTTTTTTTTTTTTCAAATTAAAAAAATAATGTATTTTTTTTTTCAATTATAGCATCCTACTTATACCAAAACCACATAGTTTTACATAATACATAAGAAGGTGAAAGTCACATACTTTTACATGCATATACCACATATACACCAAATACAAATACACACAAAATAACATCCTACTTAAACCAAATACACATAATTTCACATATATACATAATAACATCCTATTTATACCAAATACAAAAGTTTCACAATCATATATCACATTTACAACAAACATACATACATTCACATACACACAATAACATTCTACTTATAACAAATACATATAATTTCTACCAAATACTAATATACCACATATACATCAAACACACATACATTGGAATATATATACCAAATTCACATATATTCAAACAAATACGGAATATACAAATCTAATTTTCACATATTACAATTTTCACATAATTTCACATATAAATACAACTTGAAGTTATAGAACTAATTGCAATTCAATAACCACGAACAAAAAACTAAATAAGTTGCTTCTAATCCAAAACAACACCACCAAAAACAAGAATATGAACAATTTATTATCATTCAATCCTACATAAAGCTACAAATCGAAATTCATACAAAATAAAAATGAAATCATCAAAAAAAACTTACATTTCTTCAAGAAATGGAGGTAGAAATTGATCCCAAAGCTTTAACCACACCTAGAGACACTTGCTTGGAACAATGTGGGGAGAAATTTGCTTGGAAGAAGCAGATTGAAGAGGAAATCGGTGAGATGGTGAAGGAAATTGGAAGCAAACAGAAAGGAAAATGAAGAAGGGAGGTTATATGTGTGCGTTTTTTTTTATCTGCGATAGGCAATAGCGGCGACAACAGGGCTTTACCGGCGAGAATGAGTAATAGTGGCGATAAACTGGAGGGAAGGGTACCGCGTCATTTTTAGCGGACTATTAGCGGTGACTTTTTTTAACCTTTAGCGGCGACATCTGTGTTGTCGGTATTAGGTTAGACAGGATAAGGCACCTCACCCGTTGGATTGGATATCTCATCGAACGATTGAGATGCAATAGAGGGGGAAAGTGCCGATTCGGGTGACAACCCTTTAGCGGCGACACTATTACCAGCGACAAGGGGCTTTATCGGCGACTTTATCTAAAGTCGCCGGTAAAGCCTCTTGTTGCCGGTAATAGTGTCGCCGCTAAAAGAGTATATTTCTTGTGGTGAAAATAACAAAGGTGATGCTTTTCGCTACTATATATGACATCGTCTTTATGTATAAGGTTAGCTAGGTTTGTATAAGGTTAGCTACCTTATAAACTACTTATCTTTTGATATTTTGTAACTTTCTAAAATTCTAGATCAAGTAACTTTTCAATTAGGTTATAGAGGTTTTTTAGAATTTTTTCATATTTTTTCACATACCTTTATATGGCGTTTTACATTTTCCGGCTACCTAATCATCTAGTTATATCAAATGCGATTTTTTTTATTAATTATTAGCTACTTTTTTCATTATTATCTCAAATAGCACTTTTGTGGCTTATGCTCAAGAATCACATTACATCCTTGGTTGCAACATAGAAGAGTCGAAAAGAATCTTTTTATTGTTTTTAGAGCATCCACAATAATGACATAATTTTCCTAAGTTTTTTCATGCTGTCTCAACAAAAGACCATGCGACATCAACAAAATAAAAATCTCAAAATACATACATAATAGGAAGGCTTTTTTTTATAGCTTTTTCATAAATTAAAATTCATGAAGATGGAGGATGTAGTTTTTATTTGTTATATGAGTGTGATAAAAATAGTTGAAAACTTTTTAAATGTGTAAAACTACACAAAAATACAATTGTTTAAAAAAGATAGAGTAAATTACTGAAATTGTCATTACGGTTTGGTCAAAATTGCACGTTTAGTCCCTAACTTTTTTTTGCACTCGAATCGTCCATGTGGTTTGATTTTGTTGCATTTTTCGTCCCTATGATTTGATAAAAATTGAATGTTTGGTACCTAACTTTATGTATATAAAGGAAGGAAAACGCAATAAAATCAACCCATAGGGACTAGCCGAGTGCAAAAAAGGTTAGAGACTAAACGTGTAATTTTTACCAAACTATAGGTACGATTTCAGTAATTTACTCAAAAAGATAAATATATAAATATATTTTTTAGGGAAATTCTAGAAGTTGATTTAAAAAACTCAATAGCTTTTTATCAAATGTTACATGTAGTAACTTTTAGATCTAAAGTTTTTTGTGTAAACTAAAAGCTAGAAGCACGTAATCCCAATCAAAAGCATTTGTTTATATCGAGCTTCTTGTTAAAGGCTAAAAGCTCCCAAAAAGTTTGCTGCGAAATACACTCTAAATAACCTATTGATTACATTTTATAATAGGCGGGTATAACACCCAAATCTACTACCTTTTCCTTATGAAGAGGAGATCTAAGGACATGCAAGGATTACAAGGTGATTTCGGGTGATCCTTGTGGTAGAGAGAGGTGGTACAAGTAAAGGATAGGACAAAACATGCTCATTGTATGGAGCTTTTATGGTCTAGTAGGAATGAAGAAAGAGACATGGCAAAATAATGTATAATGAGTCCAATCTTAAGCCATAGAAAAGTTGGATTTATATCAAAGTCCATATCTTATAAGGAAATATATAAGAGATACGATACAAATTACTGGAGCACATAATCTACAAGGTAGTTAAATCTAGAGCAAGAATACGTAGGGACCTAGGGAACATTTGGTATATTAAGGATAAATTGGTCAACTTCTAGTAAAATATGAGGATATTAAGAGGAATTAGGGTAGCTATTTCACTATTTAACATAATGTTAGTTCGTTCTTCGAGAGGTATATGAATGTAGAAGGCAATCCATGGAGGATTCTAATTGATGTTGAAGTTTCTATCCAGGGTAATAGTAGTGAGGAAGTAAAAAGAGATTTAGGGAAGATGGGAAGGAAAAATGTTGTTGGTCCAAACCAAATTCCCATTAGGTTTTGGAAATGTCTTGGAGAAGAAGGATTTAAGTTATTGAAGAACTTATTCAACATTATTTTAAAGACTACCAAGATGCTAGAAGAGTGGAGATCAAGTACTTTGATCCCAATATATAATAACAAAGGTGATGCTTAAAACTGCAGATACTATAGAGGTATTTAATTCCTTAGTCGTATCATGATATAATGGGAGAGAGTTATGGAGACTAGGTTCTGTAGCCTCATACTTATTAAATAAAACAAATTTAGGTTCATGCCTAGGAGGCTGACTACCGAGGAAATCCATCTCTTTAGAAAGATTATGGAGAAAAAGAGATCATTATATGGTGTTTATCAATCTTAAAAAGGTTTATGATAGTTTCAACTGTCAGGCGATAGGGAGATCCTTAGAAGCAAGAGGAGTCCTAAGAATATATATATATATATATATATATATATATATATATATATATATATATATATATATATATATGTGTGTGTGTGTGTGTGTGACTATTAAAGATATGTATTTCCTGTGTATGACATGTGTTCAGTCCCTGCTGGTGACACAAAGTCATTTCCAGTTGTAGTCAGACTCCACCAAGGTTTGACTTTAAGCATCTATATTTTCACATGGATTATGGATGAGATGTATCGTGAAATCTTTGGTGAAGTGCCTTGGAGTATGTAACAATGTAAACTTTCAAACAATTTTTCATTTTTAAGACATACTTTTAATCACATCATAATCACAAAACATAATGTATTCACTGTGTCATAACAAAACATGTCTCAGAATCTCAACAACATAAACTCCATAAGTGTGTATGGATCATGACGGCGCCTTCCCGCGATCATCGCTAGTACCTGAAACACATATCATAACAACTGGAAGCATAAATGCTTAGTGAGTTCCCCAAAATACCACATACCACACAAATGCCTTTCCAGGTTGTAAACTACAAACATGCCTTAATTAACTATATATAATTTAATTTGAATATATACCATATATATATAACTTCATCACATTGATGAGGGACCTATTGAAATGTAGATCATTCCAAGCAAATAAATTGCCTCAAGATGATCTTCATTTGCTACCTGTCTCAACAAAGTCATTCCTAAATCAAAATTGCCATAATAAAAGCACTCATCATGTTGATAGAATAACAATATCAATATATAACATCAATGACACTGAATATTAATAAAATGGTATAGATTACATATAATTACTGAAACTACACATACAATTCCTTGTCTGAACATGGCTTCAATGTTATTATGCAATGCACATGTGCATATAAATAAATCAGCTTTCAGATTTTTAGGACCTATTCCTTCAAACATGTCAATGCATGATGTTCTGTACACTTGAGGATCACCCCCTGCATCATACATCTTCTCTAAACTTCAAAATTTTAAATACACACTAAATAACAAACATATAATGTTTTATTTCATCAAATATACATTCATTAGTTGATGTTTATTGAGAAGTACCAAAGTCTTGCAGATATGATGTCTTTTGTAGATTCTGACCCTAATACTCTAAATATCCGACTCAAAAGCTCTGGTGGGAGATCATCTAACGAACGAAAACTTCTAGTATTTGACATTCTACTTAAAAAATACACACTGGAGTAGTTAATTTCGATTTTTTTAAAATTAAGCGTAACTATGAAAGACAGTGTAACAGGGTATGGAAAAAAACTTACTTTATGCTGATCTGGTCGAGAGGAGTACATGAGTCTCTATTATCAGAGAAAATCATTTTTAGAATGATTATCCTTCGAGGATTTGGGGGTTTTAGTGTTTGTATGCAGATTTATTGTCCATAAAACTTAAGATGTTCTGAATGGTTGAAGAACTGGAACACCGGTGTGACGTCAGAGGTATAATGGCGCCTAGGGCCTTAGTTGTGAATTGTGTTGGGCCAGGGGTAAAATGGTCAATTTACCCCCCAAGTATGGATTACAGATCATGGTTTGGGACCCAATTGCTAATTAGGCAATATTTTGGTATTGACAACTCGAGGAATTGTTAGGGCGGTAGCTAAGGATTTCTTATAGGGAGTTTCAGCATTCGGTGTGAGTCTCCTAACCATACCAATGGGTCAAAAGCACCAAGGCCAACACATTATGTGTTATTTGGTATGCTAGCAATAATGTAATATGTGGTATGCTAGTTAATTATGTGTTATGTGGTATGCTAGCCATTATGTGATATGTGGTATGCTAGTTGTCTCTATGGTACTTGCATGGAAGACCCCGGGGGGAGCCAATGACACTTGAGTAACAGACAATGTGGGGGAGCCCATGGTATTCCATGTAAAGACCATGGGGGGAGCCCATGACACTTGGATATCAGACCATATAGGGGAGTCCATGGCATTACAGGTAAAACCATGGGGGAGCCCATGACACTTAGATATAAGACCATGTGGGGGAGCCCATAACATTCCATGTGAAGACCATGGGGGAAACCTATGGCACATAAGTGTAAGACCCTGGGGGAGCCGATGGCATCCTGGAGTAAGACCCTGGGGGAAGCCCAAGGCATCCTTATATGTTTATATGTGTGTGATTGATATGCTTTATGTGATTATGTGGATTATGTGGGGTATGATCTAGGGAACTCACTAAGCTTCGTGCTTACAGTTTTTTTTATGGTTTTAGGTATCATCTATTTGAAAAAGAAGGGCCCAGCTTGATTGCAACGCTCATACTCGTGTTTTCTGCATTATGTGATTTTGGGATGTAACTCTAATAAATGTTTTAATTAAGAAACGTTTTTGAATGATTGGATGAACATTTGTGTTTGACTATAATGAAAAATGAAATTTTTGATGTGTGTTGAGCACTATAGCATCCCTATGGTGCACACACAACCCTAAGGTTTTGGATCTATGTTTTCTCTACTTATGCATGCAATTTCATTTTTCCAAATCATGAAGCCTAAATTGCATACAAATTTGATATTTAAATCATATAAAACTAGTTAAATGATTACCTCTTGTTGTATCTTGTAGAACTTTGACTTTCAAGAGCTTAACACCTCAAGTGTGATGCATCAAATGTTTCACTAAACATCACCAACAATTGGATGATAATGATAGAGAGCTTGGAGCACCAAAAATTGGTTGTACGTCTTTGAATACTCTTGGTGTCGATTTTATGGGCTTAAAGGTTACATATATATTGTAGAATTCCGAGAGTCACTTGTAAACCCTAATTCTTACACTTAGTCTTATGATCCAACAATTGATTTTGGACTAACACTTCATGGACTATCTCATAAGCTTAGTCCATCACAAATCAATCATAGATCATTAGACCAAACCATATGTATCACTGATTTACATAATTAGTCCCCATAAATTTAATCACTCTCTTTTGATCACTAAATTAATTCCAAATAATTATTGATCAATACTAATTAAATAATATGATTTCTCAGATAATATATTATACTTATAATATATTAATAAAACACAAATAACCTCTTTCTCAAATATCCATCCTATCAAATTGTTCTGGTGAATGCAACCCAAAATGGAACATGCTACTATCGGCTCAAGTACATACCAATTATAGTTATGGGCTTAGACACCTAATCCAACAGTCTCCCAATTAGATAAGTATAATAATTATAACTGCAAATGCAACTTTAAAATCTTATTAGCAATCGTAGCTCTCAAAAACCGTTGCTGAATTCTGACGCGTCCTTTAGATAAGGGATCATATAATCCTCTGTTCTTCAAGATATCATGCGGACATATACATGAAACATAGTCATACTTATTGTCCAACAGATTGTTTCACAATTTCTAATTTGTTTGACATAGAACTTAATTGAATACATCAATTGAGTCCTGACCGGGCCCAACACATAAGTCAAAACAAAATCATCGAGGGGCCCAAGATATAGTTTTTAATTCTCCTATGATAAAAGGAATAGATAAACGTCGACTTATATGCTTGTACTTATTACTTGTTAAATTATACACAACAGCACGTTTTATAACATCAACTTACTGATGCATTTTCATACTATCAATGCACAACCAACTCATAATCAACAACTCATATATCTTGGTTTAAAGACTATACGATATTATCATCTCACAATCACTCGTGATAAATTCCATGAAGTGATTCATGTGATCGTGGGTTTAATCCAATACTCAGATCTTATTTCAAGAGCACTCATGAATGTTGTAGAAAACTTTTGCTATGTCTAAACACTTTAGACAATCTACAAGCCAATTCATGATAGTCTTGTCTCAATACCTACTTCCAAAGTATGATCAACTGTTGATTGTTTGAATAATCTTATTATTATGGAAGGAAAAATATGCAAAATAAAACAATCGTAAATGATTGACACAAGATAGTAACTTTACTCATAAATAAAACTCCTTTTATTCAATCATCAAACGTCACTTATATTTTATCTATTACAAGTTTCTAAATAGCTATCTAATCATTAAACGAATATCATCCTTTAGCCCAATACTCCTAGCATGCTGTAAGTGCCTAACCCTACTCAGTCCCTTCGTAAGTGGATCTACTGGATTCTCCTCTGATGATACCCTTTTACTACGAGGAGTCCTTCTTCTGTCCGATGTCTTATGAAGTGATATTTTATGTCGATGTGCCTGGATCTGCCATGATCTCTTGGTTCCTTAGTTATCATAGAAAATCTTCATAGGCTCCTTTACAGCTGGTACAACTCCAAGGTCTCCAATGAAGTTATTTAGCCATATCTCCTCCTTTGACGCTTCGCTTGCGACCATGTACTCTAATTCACACATTGAATCAACAACAATCTCTTGTTTGGAACATTTCCATGTTACTGCTCCTCCATTTAGGGTAAATACCCAGCCCGACTGAGAGCAGAAATTATCTATGTCGGTCTAAAAGTTGGCGTCACTATACCTTGTCACTCTCAAGTCATCACTCCCACAGAGGGTAAGGACCCAATCCTCATCCCTCTACAGGTACTTAAGAATGTTTTTTACCGCAGTCCAGTAAGCTCTACCAGGATTCCCCTAATATCTGCTAACCATGCTCAAAGCAAAATCCACTTCAGGGCGAGTACATGTCATTGCATACATGATCGAGCCAACTATGGAAGCATATGGTACTCGACTCATCTCTGCTATCTCAGCATCAATACTCGAACTCTGAGTCTTACTTAGATTGGTATTACCCATAATGGGTAATTCACCTTTCTTTGAATTCTCCATGCTGAAACGTTTCAACACCTTGTCCAAGTAGGTACTTTGACTAAGTCCTATTAGTCTTTTACTTCTATTTCTCAATATCCTTTAGGGATGTCAAAAAGTCCCGTGAGATCCCGTTCCCGTGGGGGCCCTGTCTCGTTTGGGGGATTTTTTTAAGAAAAATCGGGGGCGAGGACGGGGGCGGGGGCAAGATTAACCCCCGTTTTAATTTCGAGGGCGGGGGCGGGGGCGGGGGTAGGCAATCCCGTCCCGAATCCCCATGGGGACCCCGTTAATAAATTATACATATATTTACATATATTAATTATATAAATATAAGAAACAATAACATGATTTTGAGCTTCCAAAATTCATCAAAAAAACATGTTTTTAAGTTAGTATAATATTTTAAAATGCCATAACTTTTTTTTATTTTTAACATATAAAATTATGTTATAAGTAATTATTTGTTACCTAAAAAATAGTCTCCTTTATCATAAATAACAATTTCTTTTAGCATAAAAAAAAGTAGTCCAAAATCAATCGGGAGTGGGGGAACGGGGGCGGGGGCGGGGGTATTAAAGGGGATTCGGGGGTGGGGGCGGGGGTAGGAAGGTTGAACATTCCGGAGGCGAGGGCGGGGGTGGGGGAATGGGAAAATTTCGGGGGCGGGGGCGGGAGATGCACTCCCCGCCCCATTTGCCCCCGTTGACATCTCTAATATCCTTATCCCTAGAATGTAAGCAGCTTCCCTGAGGTCCTTCATAGTGAAACACTTCCCAAGCTAGGACTTAACCTCCTGTAAGGTTGGGACGTCGTTTCCTATGAGTAGTATCTCATCCATATACAATAACAGAAAGCTAACTATACTCCCACTAGTCTTGACATACACACATGACTCATCCTAACTTCTTAAAATACAAAACGCTTTGACTTTCTCATCGAGAGAAAGATTCCATCTGTGATATGCTTGTTTCAATCCATAAATAGATTTCTCAAGCTTACACACTCTATTAGGGTACTTCGCCTCTAGCTGACTCATGTAAACATCTTCAGCTTACTTCCCAATTCGGAAAGCGATTTTGATATCCATTTGCCAACTTTCATAATCATGAAATGCATCTATGGCTAGCATAACCCTTATAGACCTCATTTTGGCCACTGGTGAGAAGGTACAGTCATAGTCAACTCCAGGAGTTTGAGTAAAGCCCTTCACAACCAATCGTACCTTATACGTGTGTACTTTCCCATCAATGTCGGTCTTCTTCTTGAAGAACCACTTGCACTCGACCGTCTTACGACCTGGTACATTGTCAACCAAGTTCCAACCTTGATTGTCATACATGGACTGAATCTTGTTGTCCATTACCTCTTTCCATTTGGCAGACTGGGGTCGTGCCATGGCTTCCTTGTAGTTGTTAGGTTCATCTAAATTTATCAATGTACTATCACTGAAAATGTATCACCTTCTGTTGTTATATGAAAACCATACAACATAAGTGGAACAGTAACTCTAGTAGAACGTCTCAGAGGTATGGACTCGTCAACTGGTTCCATAGGAGTTTCCTCCTAGGGTTGAGTTCTAGTGTTTTAGGTTCCTTCATCACTTAACTCTTGAAGCTCTTCAGGGTCAATTTGCCTCCCACTATCCTCTTAACATGTGAGTTCTCTTTCGCAAAAAACCCGTCTCTATGCAATGAAGAAAAAACTATCACTCAGTCTATAGAAGAGATATCCAAAGGATTTCTGTGGATACACTACAAGAAAAACTCATTTTTGCTACGGAAGGAATCCGTTGCGAAAATCTAAAATTTCGTTGCAAAAGACGAATAGCGACAGAATTTGCAACGACCTATTTCCGTCCCTAAAAACGTCGTAGCGAGGGCCATGGATGATATATGGGCCATTGGTCCACATAGTAGTTGCTTATGGTGTACCATGGATGAAATACGGGTCATTGGTCAACATCGTAGTTGATTATGGTGTCCATGGTTGACATACGGATGACATATAGGCCATTGGTCAACATGGTAGTTTCTTATGGTGTCCATGGATGAAATACGAGTCATTGATTAACGTGGTAGTTGATTATGGTGTCCATGGATGACATATGGGCCATTGGTTAACATGGTAGTTGCTTATGGTGTACCATCGATCAAATACGGATCATTGGTCAACATGGTAGTTTCTTATGGTGTCCATGGATGAAATACGGGCCATTGGTCAACATAGTAGTCGATTATGGTGTTTATGGAGGACATATGGGTCATTGGTCACCATGATAGTTGCTTATGGTGCGATGGTATCACCCATGGATGAAATACATGTCATTGGTCAAACATGGTAATTGATTATGGTGTCCACGGATGATAGATGGATGACATATGGTCCATTGGTCAAAATGGTAGTTGCATATGGTGTCCATGGATAAAATACAGATCATTGGCCAATATGGCAGTTGATTATGGTGTCCATGGATGACATGTGGATGAGATATGGGCCATTGGTCAACATGGTAGTTGCTTATGGTGTCCATGGATGAAATACACATCATTCGTCAACATGGTAGTCGATTATGGTGTCCATGGAGGACATATGGGTCATTGGTCAACATGGTAGTTGTTTATGGCGTGATGGTATCACATATGGATGAAATACGGGTCATTGGTCAACATGTTAGTTGATTATGGTGTCCATGGATGATATATGGATGACATATGGGCCATTGGTCGACATGGTAGTTGCTTATGTTGTCCATGGATGAAATACGGATCATTGGTCAACATGGTAGTTGATTATGGTGTCCATGGATGACATATGGGCCATTGGTCAACATGGTAGTTGCTTATGGTGTCCATGGTTGAAATATTGGTCATTGGTCAGCATGGTAGTCAATTATGGTGTCCATGGAGGACATATGGGTCATTGGTCAACATGGTAGTTGCTTATGGTGTGATGGTATCATATATGGATGAAATACGGGTCATTGGTCAACATGGTAGTTGATTATGGTGTCCATGGATGAAATGTGGATGACATATGGTCCATTGGTTAACATGGTAGTTGCTTATGGTATCCATGGATGTAATACGGGTCATTGGTCAACATGGTAGTTGATTATGGTGTCCATGGATGACATATGGGCCATTAGTCAACATAGTAGTTTCTTATGGTGTCCATGGATGAAATACGGGTCATTGGTCGACCTGTTAGTCGATTGTGGTGTAAATGGAGGACATATGGGTCATTGGTCAACATGGTAGTTACTTATGATGTGCTGATATCACCCATGGATGAAATACGCATCATTGGTAACCATGGTGGTTGCTTATGGTGTCCATGGTTGACATATGGATGACATATGGGTCATTGGTCAACATATATCATTTGTGGCGGTTGTGTATTAAAACTTAAAATTTTCAAATTCTTAATTTTTTAGGAAATATTAATTTTTTAAAACATTTTATTAATAATTTAGGTTCCCCGATTAATCCCCTCTGAGTCTGATTAATGGTTTATCGCCAGTCGACCGCCGAGCGACCGACGAGCGATTTTTACAACCTTGATTAAAATAGAAATTGATTTTTCTTTTAAATATGACTTTTTAAAAAACTACCCTTACTAATTAAATATGACTCATTGTATGTATAAGGACAATTGGTCATTTTATAATGGAGCATCTTCTAGGTGCCATAATGTTTTCTGACGAAACACGTTGTTTCAGTTCTTCACACTTATTTTAGTCACATGCAAACAACCCCAATCTCAAAACTCTGACAATCAAAAAACCCTAAAATCATTTTCGCAGAATCGTTATCTTAGTGCATGTTTATTATTATGGAGGCCAATACTTCTTCTAAGATTCAATCAAGAAATCAAACGAATTTGCTAACAGACATGCAATTTGAAGTGATGGAGAAAATAATAGTCGAGTTGGCAAAAAATTTAGTAGTCGAGGCTTTCATGATGAAAAGTGTGTAAGTTTTGCCTTTGATCATTCTATTTCACAAGTGAATTTGAGTTGTCTTTACATTATGGAGTGAATATTGTGTTTCGTTTGCAGTTGCAGATTCTTCAACGAGGCAAGAAAAACGGATGAAGTATATAAAAATATGGAGTTATATGGATTACGATTTCGTGTTTCGTCTACCAAAAACATGAAGTTGTCAATAAATGTATAGAGATGAGAAACCCAAAAATATTCTATTCAGGAATGGATTGGCACGTTGTTATATATATGCATAGTGGTAATTAATTTGTTACTTGTTTTGCATAACTTTAACTAGAAGTTATGTGTTTAATGTTTTTTTCAGATGAAGTTATTTTTCTTAGAAGCTAAACATGAATGGAAAACGATGCTTGAAGAAGCATTTGCATTGGGACATTTGGGTTCAACATTTGTTCTGGGAATGATGCTGATGGCTGAAGGGAGACATAGGAAGCAGGAAGCTTTGGACATGTTGAACAATGGTTACTGCAAAGCAAATGGTAAGTGGCATCTTAGAGCAACTTTGTCTAAGGTTAATCTCCACTTAAATAGGGAGGGGAGGAAACATGTACACTTCCATGGCTTCCATAGATCTTGTGCATTGCATAAGTCTGTAGTTAGTGTGTCAGACGCTTTTGTGAATGGATACAAATGGGTGTTTATGTGTGAAATTTGTTTATGGGATGCTTGTTTCGTTAGGTTTTCTAGGGAGTTTGGTATAATTTATGAGTAGTTTGTTGATATGTGCTTTCGTATTATGACAATTAATGCTTTGTAGATTCTTTTGGTTTAATATACAAATATATAGTAATTTACTTGATAAGTAATTATTTGATGTTGTTACTTGAATAGTAAATATGTTGTGTTATTAATAAGGGACTAAAAGAGTTAAAGTTTGGAATGATTTAAATGATGTTTGAATAATGTATTTTGAACTTTTAATCTTAGTGTTTATATTGTATTATGATTATAGTTATATGTAGCAAATGTTTGTTCTTTCTTAGTATTAAATACATATAAAATACAATTGTAAAAGCATAAACAAACATGTATTTTATTTTGGACTTGGTAATTTGGTTTAATATCAACTAGTGGAGAACCCATGCTTTGCATAGGATAAAATTGTAAAGGAATAAAGATAGGGACTAAAAGTGGCAACAACAAAAAAGTATTATGGCTAAAATCAAGGTAAAAATACTTACTATAATCATAGGGAATACAGTGGAAACAAAAGAAAATTATTGTGTCTAAAATCTAAAGTAAATAAGTTTACTGTTAAAATCTTTATCCACTTTTAGTATGTATATTAGTACATGAATATATACTAGTAATTTGGTGAAATGTTAATATAAATATATTACATTATGGATTATGATATATACATTATTTACTTCTTTTTCATTTCAACAATCAAAAGTCCAATGTTACCTAGCTATAAAAGGTTATAATACTTGAATATGTGTTTTAACACAAATACCCTTAGTATTCAAATATTGTTGGGCATCGATTAGGACCAAAAGGGGTTATAATATGGGTATGGGTTGCTGGTGGTCGGGTGTTGGGACGCGTTGACAAATATTAGGTGATGTACGGGTGTTGGGCATGGGGTACGACCAAAAGGGGTTATAATATGGGTATGGGATGCAGGTGGTCGGGTGTTGGCACCGGTTGACGAATATTAGGTCATGTACGGGTGTTGGGCATGTGTTAGGACCAAAAGGGGTTATATTATGGGTATGGGTTGCAGGTGGTTGGGTGTTGCCACGCGTTAACCAATATTAGGTCATGTATGGGTGTTGGGCATGGATTAGGACCACAAGGAGTTATAATATGGGTTGCAGGTGCTCAGGTGTTGGCACGGGTTGACCAATATTAGGTCATGTATGGGTTTTGGGCATAGGTTAGGATCAAAAGGAGTTATAATATAAGTATGGGTTACAGGTGGTTGTGTGTTGGCACGGGTTGACGAATATTAGGTCATGTACGGGTGTTAGGAATTGGTTAGGACCAAAAGGGGTTGTAATATGAGTATGGTGTGCAGGTGGTCGAGTGTTGGCACATGCTGACCAATATTAGGTCATGTACGGGTGTCGGGCATGGGTTAGGACCAAAAGGGGTTATTATATGGGTACGGGTTGCAAGTGGTTGGGTGTTGGCACGGGTTGACCATTATTTGGTCATGTACTGGTTTTGGGCATGGGTTTGCACCACAATGGGTTATAATATGGGTATGGGTTGTACGTGGTCGGGTGTTGACACGGGTTGACCAATATTAGGTCATGTACGGTTGTTGGGCATGGGTTAGGACCAAAAGGTGTTATAATATGGGTATGGGTTGTAGGTGCGCAGGTGTTGGCACGGGTTGACCTATATTAGGTCATGTACCGGTGTTGGGCATTGGTTAGGACTAAAAGGGGTTATAATATAGGTATGGGTTACAGGTGGTCGGGTGTTGGCACGTGTTGACCAATATTAGGTCATGTACGGGTGTTGGGCATGGGTTAGAACCAAAAGGGGTTATAATATGGGTATTGGTTGCAGGTTGTCGGGTGTTGGCACGGGTTGACCAATATTAGGTCATGTACGGGTGTTGGGCATGGGTTAGGACCAAAAGTTGTTATAATATGGGTATGGGTTGTAGGTGGTCGGGTGTTGGCACGGGTTTACCAATATTAGGTCATATACGGGTGTTAGGCATGGATTAGGACCAAAAGGGGTTATAATTTGGGTATGGATTGCAAGTGGTCGGGTGTTGGCACGGGTTGACCAATGTTAGATCATGTGTGGCTGTTAGGCATGGATTTGGACTAATATGGGTTATAATATGGGTATGGGTTGCTGTTGGTCGGGTGTTGGGACGTGTTAACCAATATTAGGTCATGTACGGGTGTTGGGCATGGGTTACGACCAGAAGGGGTTATAATATGGGTATGGGTTGTAGGTGGTTGGGTGTTGGTACGGGTTGACCAATATTAGGTTATGTACAGATGTTGGGCATGGGTTACGACTAAAAGGGGTTATAATATGGGTATGGGTTGCAGGTGGTCGGGTGTTGGCACGGGTTCACCAATAAGTCTATTAATGGGCCTCTTGGCCCAATAAGGCCCAACAAAAACAAGCATGGCCCAAAACATATGAATCGGACCCCTAACTTAAAGTATGAACAGGCCTAAAACTGAATAAGGCTTAAAGGGCTTACAAGCCCAAACGAAGGCCAAAACCCAACTAGAGTGCTTACGCTATGCGTACCCCTCTAGTACGCTCATCGAACTATCCCTTCAAGCAGTACGTGTTGCGTATGCGAATTTACGCATGGAATACAAGCATATTGTGCACATTTGACCATTAAGTGCTTAGTACATGGGATTTCAACATCCAAATTTAGATATGAGTCCATTAAGACGTCCTAAGGCATAAATTCTGCAACTTTATGCCTTTGCATGCTCCATATGCTCCCAACAACCCTTTACAACCCATTAAGACCTTTCCGAGGGTCGTAACTCATGCATGATGTCAAAACACCCGTCAAGACTACATTTATATGGTACTAATAAACCAAGGGACCTCAGATCTACACTTCGTAAGCTCTGGATTTGCTCAAACTCCAAATAAATGATTCATGAACACAAAAGGGGACAATATAGCAAACCCGAACTCAATCTAATGCATATGATAACAAGATTAAGACTTTATACCACCAAAAGTTCCTCAAGGTGAACTAGATGTAGGATCTTGGAGCCCAATACCACCCCTAGCCTGCTTACTAACTTCTTCTCTTGAATAAGCTCCAAAATGGCCATCAACATAGTTCTATGCTCCAGACCGCACTCTCAAATGAAAACTGAGGTAAAGGGACGAAATGAGTCTCTAGAGACTGATTAGGGTTTAGTCCTAATGACTTAAGGATGTTTAAATAGGTATCAAGTCCAAATTTTATGGTTTTTAGTCTGACCCTCGTAAGTCCAACGTACCTTCTCGTATGCCCTATGTACGAGGTCGCGCTATCCGATCCAATCCTCACATATATGCTATGTGTTCCTAGCTATGCCTCATGTAGTTCCTTTCTCTTCGGTACGCCCTGCGTACCACATTGGTACACCCCACGTACTAGTGTTTTTTCCAAAACCCTAATTCTTCCAACAACCCTAACTCTCTCAATACAACTCTGATTCCAACCATTCATATATCCATAGAAAGGTATTGAGACACTAAACATTATTATCGGTTCCTGGCTGCCATCAAATATCCCGAACTAAAATCCACTTCCCATAAAAACCCGAGCTGGAAATTCACTGAAATACCCTTTGATCAATAAACTCAAATTGAATACCTGAGAAATCCAAGGGACATCATCCAAATCCAAATAGGTCTGAAACCCAACCTCTTAGGTATCCGTAACTTGATAGCACTTACTCCATTGATCACCAATTTAAAATAGGAAAGTTTCAAAACATGATGCTATATATATATATATATATATATATATATATATATATATATATATATATATATATATGTGTGTGTGTGTGTGTGTGTGTGTATACATATATATATATATATATATATATATATATACATATATATATATATATATATATATATATATATATATATATATATATATATATATGAAAAAAATGCACGAACCAAGTCTTCCTGTCAAAAACAATTTTCATACATGGCAACTTCTTATTCCTTTATTGCAAAATTAGCTTTCAACTGGTCTTAATATTTGAATATCATACATCTCTTTCATTTCGGTCGACATGTCATCCATATATATGATGGGTGTTATAGGTTACAACAAAACATGTGTACCGAAAAAGCTTAACTCTTAAGTTCATATTCAACATATAACAGATCTATGTTTTCTCTAATTTATAACAATAACTACTGAATATTAAGAACCCTAAAGGAACCCTATAGTAATCAAATTATACATAAGATTAGCATTTACATACCTTTTCATTATTTTAGCGAATAACAAAAAAAATTCTTACTTGAAAGCCTTGGAAAGCAAGCACCAAAATCATAGTGCCTCTAATGGTTTGTACCCAAACTGTAGCAATTAGAAAACATGAGAACAGAGGAGGAGGGGGAAAATCGGCTACTCTCTTGGGAAGGAGTGGACGAAAACCATAGGCCAGGGGTCCTATTTGTAGTTGATATAATGAACCCTAGAAACCTTAATTTGAATATAATGTTAATATTTCAAATTTGGTAATTATCCAATCCCTTAATTGTCTATTGGGAATATTCTAGATACACTTTGGATCCAATAAAAACCATCGATATCCTACATAAGGTTTTGGAATCCATCTTGTTCAACTATTGAACAATTACATCTTAATTCATCACACTTTTAATTAATCAAATTAATCCCAAAACTAAATCCAATTAACTTTTGATTAATTCTTAATTAATTTATACCATTCTAATTAATATATTAATCATATAATATATTAACAAATCATTAAATCAACCTCTCACTCCAAATGTCATTCTACACAATTACTAGTTATAAGGGAAACTCAAAAGGACTTTGCTTTCGATTCAAGTATATACCAATTTAGTTATGATCTTATAGTAAACACAGTTATCGTCCATACACCGATTGAATTCGTGACTAGTCCTAAATGAATACAATCTCATATACCATTATCTAGGACAATACTTGAGGCCAAAAAATAATTAATTCAATTTACACATAGTAGATCTCCTTGCTAAAAACTACAAACCCCTTGGGTTGATGCAAAAAAAAAAAAAAAAAAAACTCTTCCTCAAGCTCACCATTTAAAAAATCTATAATTAACATTATTTTATTCTAACTCATAATCATTAAAAGCACCCAATCCCAACAATATTGAGATGGAAATATGTATGACAACAGGGCATTAATGGCAATACTTCCTTTTTGTTAACACATGTACACGCTATGAATCCATGAAAGAACTTTTAAAAAAAAATGTATAATCAGTAAGTTTCCCAAACAATAACTGAAAAAGAGTTTTCTCTCAACTGCTTGTTATAGTTATCAGTTGAAATGATAGTAAGCTAAAAATCAACAAAGCTAGTTAACATATTGTAACATCCCGGAATAGCAAGAGTAGAGTTGAAGGACTAAAAGTGTAAGTTTTGGAGGGCAACTCGGCGAGCCCATGGATGGACTCGGCGAGTAGGGTCGCGACTTTGGTCGCGTGTCAAATGGCCTACTCGGCGAGTCCAAAGATGGACTCGGCGAGTAGGTGCTGGGTGGAGAAAACCCTAATTCTCGGGGTTGAGCTCTATATAAAGAACATTATGTTTCCTCCCCAGCCTCTTTGATTCCCCTTGAGCCCCAGAAACCCTAATTTCGTGGAAGAACACCATTGTTGGGCAAACTGGAGCTTGGAGAAGTGCTAGTTGAAGAAATCTTGAAGGAGAAAAGTCTTGGATCAAAGGGTTTTGCTTGGATTCGAGTTTCATTGCTGTTGGGGCATTCTTTGAAGGTAATATCTCGTTCTTGAGCTGTTATTGTCTAGATTCTTCATTTTTGGCGGTGTTGAAATCACATCTTTTGGTGTTTTGGAGTTTAGAGGTTAGATCTGAGGTTGCTACCTTATATCTGGAATGGAGGAGGGTTGGAATGCCTAAAAGTCCCTGTGATTGAGTATGTAGAGAAGCTATCTTGTCCCAAACTTTAGCCCTAATGTGTATAATGCCTAGATCTTCATGGATTCACGTAAAGTTTGCCACTTTACGTGATGGATGGGTTGTAGGAGGCTAGATCTATGTTTTGGATCAATTGCATGGCCTGAAATGCTTCTGTATGGATTCAGACCGGTGGTACTCGGCGAGTCACAAGGGTGGACTCGACGAGTTGCTTGAAGATGAGCTGCAACTCGACGAGTTGGATGAACAACTCGGCGAGTAAGTTGAAGATAGCCTTAGACTCGGCGAGTCTGTTCTTGGACTCGACGAGTCTTGTCGAAGAGTCCCAATATTTTCTGGATGAGTTGAGAATCGGTGAGTCAAAGGATGACTTGGTGAGTTGGGTGCGGGTGGACTCAGAGTGGTTGGACTCGGCGAGTCTCTGGGTGACTCGGCGAGTCAGGTAGCGGATTGAGGAAAGTTCTGAGCTTGGGGACTCGGCGAGTAGAGTCAGTCAGGGGTTGAGTTTGACCTTATCCAAGGGTTGACCAGTTGTCTTCCAGGGGTATTTTGGTAAATAAGGGTATATATTGAGTTAAGTGTTTTGGTGTTCAGTGAAGGAGTTCGTGTCGGAGTTCGGAGCAGCGGAATCTTATCCTTTCAGCCGGCAGTTTTGAGGTGAGTTATCCTCACTATATCAACAGGGTCTAAGGCACTAAGGCCGGCCCTTTTATTGGATTGAGATCCGGGTATCTATTACTATGTTATTGTTTTGATATGTTTGTATCTTGGTAGAGAGGATGATGCTATGCTAGTGACCGGTTAGGTCGGTATCCTGTTAGAGTATGTTGTGTTATGTGATTTACTAGATCGGTTTGCCTGAATATGAATTGTTATGTGATTGTATGTTTATGTGCACATGGTTGTTTGGACTGGAGTTGGGTTGAGGCGGGTCCTGCTTTGTGCTGTAGGCCAAGATACCCAGGGCGGACCGGTTATTCCGAAGGCCCAGCGAGCGGACCGGATAGGCTGTGGGCCCCACGAGGGCAGACCAGACGTGCCGAGGCTCGGAGAGTGGACCAGGCCGACTGAAGGCCCGATGTGGGCGGACCAGTCATATTGTAGACTCAGAGAGTGGACCAGGTGAGTTGAAGGCCCAGTGCGGGCGGACCAACCACACTGCAGACTCGAGGGACATGATTGGACACGGAGGCTGGACCAGGTGGACTGAAGGCCCTGCAAGGCGGACCAGTCCCACAGTAGACCCGATATGCATGGCTGTTCTGTGATTCGTTATGAGATAGAGTGATATGTGCATGGTATTCGTGGTTGGTATTTTGGGGGTATCTCACTAAGCTTTCGGGCTTACAGTTGTGGTTTAATGTTTTTTCAGGTTCTTCAGGAGACTGTGGCAGGCGAAGGCGTGATCGTACCGCTCCTCATGATTTTGTAGCAATGTGATTCTGGGAATACTCTAAATGATTTGTATTGAAAACCTTTTTTTAAACAATTTAATGAAATCGGGTTGTTTTTGAAAATTTTAAATTGGTTGGATTTTTCGGTTGTTACAAGTTGGTATCAGAGCCTTGGTTTGAGCGAATTGGAGGAACACTTGTGTAACTCCAGTCTCAAATCGAGGAGGGTTTTCAAAAGAGAATTTAAAATGGTTTTCAAAATAAGTAAAGGAGGACGCGGAGGTACGATCAGCCGGAGCCAGTAAGTAACCCCCCAAGTACCATACATGATATTTGTTTTATTGAGCTTTGATAGAACAACATGCTAGAGTTAGGCTAGGGATCTTCAGGATTTCTTGATGTGTTGCCTGATTTATGATGCCTGCTAGCCTAGGGTTTTCTTGTGTGAGATTTCTAGTGTTCCTCTAGTTGTGAGGATAGAGCGTTGTTATGTATGTTTTGCTAGGGTGTTGTGGAAGTACTTCATACAAATATGGGTAGGTGTGGAAGGTAGTATGGGCCCGTACTACTGAAAGCACAGGACCCATACGTGTATCAGGGAAACCATGACCTCTAGGGTTGGTCTGAGAGTTGGTTCCCAGGATAGTGGGGAGTGTCTGAGATTTTTGGTGGTTTATTTTAAGTATGGAGATTTTAGGGCATGCTGGGAGTGGATCCGGGTCAGGATCAGGAGCAGGAGAGGGAGTTCCGGGTGTGTCCGTATAGCCCGAGGTTGTCAGTCAGATGAGTACGCGCGAGTTGGATGCGAGGATTCGTGAGATCCAGCATGATGAGGTTGCTGCATTGTTTCGGGATGAGCTTCTAGAGTTGTTTGGGTCGATTAAGACCACCTTGGTGGAGTATTTTGATGAGCGCTGTGCGGCTCTCACGGAGATGGCTGCCGCAGCAGCTACAGCGGCTGTAGCAGCGGCAGGAGGAGGAGCTAGTAGAGGTTTTTAGTATCAGGACTTCGATAATACGAAGCCTCCCACCTTTGATGGAGTTCAGGATCCGATCGTTGCACTGAGATGGTTATCAGATGTGGAGGGATGTTTCTTCACGTGTTCATGCCCTGCTGATCAGAGGGTGAGGTGCGCTCTGAACCTGTTAAGGCTCGGGGCAAAGGATTGGTGGAGATTGACCACGGGGTCTTACTCGGATGCACAGAGGGCTGCGATTTCATGGGATCAGTTCAGAGAGATGTTCAGTACTCGTTATGTTCTGCAGGTCGAGAGGGAGAGGTTGGCTCAGGAGTTCCTCGAGCTGAAGCAGGATTCGGAGTCGGTGACGGAAATCACCAGGATGTTTACTGAGAGGGGGATGTTTTGCCTTGAGTTCGCTTCGGAGCAGGCTCAGATGTCCCGATATCTGAGTATGCTAAAGAGAGACATCAGACAGTTTGTGTCCGCGCAGAGGTGCGGAACATTGTTGGAGTTACAGGAGGCCGCCAGACGACGTGAGTTAGAGATTGAGTTGCAGTTGCGTGAGCTGAGGCGAGCTCCGGTTCAGTCGGAGCCATCGACGAAACGGTCTAAGACTGTTGATTCCAGGATGGGAGGTAAGGGCAGCCAGGTTTATGGAAAGTGTGGGAGGGGTCACGCCGGAGCTTGTCGGTCCGGTGGAATATGCCGCAAGTGCGGAAAGCAGGGACACTATGCGAGGGATTGTCGGCAGTCAGTGCCGGTTCGGGATTTGAGGATATGTTATCATTGTCATCAGGTTGGACACTTGAGGGTCAACTGTCCACAGCTTGCTGAAGGACCGGTGCAGGCTCCAGCACCGGCCACGTTGAGGATCACAGGTGGAAGTCAGGGTGGAGCGGAGCCCCTAAGGGCTTAGGGTCGTGCTTTTCAGCTTGCTGCTGCGGGTATGTTTCTTCCCTGTTGTCTTGATTATTTATGATTATTGTAGTGTATCGTTTATCTGCTAGTCTCGTTGGATGGTTATGGAATTGTGTTTCGGGTTTTCGTGTGGTATCCGTTGTTCCTTGAGGGTTTAGTGAGTTGTGTTCGGGATTTCGTGCTGGTATCCTTTGTTCCCTGAAGGATAGATATGGTTATGGATTAGTGCTTCGAGCTATCGTGGATTATCTTTGTGAGGATTAGTGGCGGATGCAGGGTTGGTTTGAATGTCGGGTAGCCTCTACAGTCTGAGGAATGGGTATTTGAAGATTGGGTTCCTTTCGAGTGGGTTGTTCAGTGTGGAAATATGATTTTTATGAAAGTTGTTAGCGCTGGTGAGAAACAATTTGCGTGTAAGTGTTGGTTTTCTGCAAGGTTGTTTTGGGAGATAGGTGATGGCGACCGGTGGTTAATTGTCAGTGTCTTAAGAGGGGGAGAATTGGAAATTCTCCGGATGGTCGTTAGGCTTGAGAGGTTGTTTAGCTGCTTGGGGAATTTAGCGGTATTTCTATCAGTCGAGAGCAGGCTCGTATGGGTGAGTAACATGCGTGCGGGGCGGAATAAAGACCTAGAGTATTTGATTGTGGAAGGCCTGGGAGCAGGCCGAAATCGAGTAGGTATGATGGAGATAGAGTTCGGAACCCCTAGAGGGCTAGAACGGTATGCACGGGAGGACTTCCCAAAGAGATAGCTCGGAATGATGAATGCTAGTTGAGCGATCCGGATAGACTGAAGGCCGGTAGGCGTACCAGTCAGGCCGAAGGCTCGGAGGACGGTCCAGCCAGACTGAAGGCACTGAGAGCGGTCCAGATTGGTTGAAGGTTCTGAGAGTGGTCCAGATTGGCTGAAGGCCTGGTGAGGCGGTCCAGTCATGCTGAAGACTCTGCGAGTATTGTTGGATCGGTTCAAGGTTATGTATTGCATATGTTGCAGTGTGATTGCATTGGAAGGTCTGGCCCCGGGTAGTGATCTTGATCAGTAAAGATAGTGCATGGGCTTGAAAGTCCCTGCGATGAGAGTCAGAGTAGTTGTGTTGAGTGGATATCGGGTGCGCTTTAAAGAGGTGGTGTAGTGTGGGGTGAGCACCATAGTACTTGTCGTGGTGACAAGGCGGTCGAGTGGTTTCCCTTGGTAAGGAAAGAAGGACGAATGAAATTCCGAAAGGGAGTGCAAATTCACGAAAATGAAAGCGGCAGTGTAGAGTTATGATCGGAGTGGTCCGACGGTGGTCATTAACCAGCGTGTGCGGCGGCGGTTTGGGATGACGTCATGAGGGGATGCCTACCGGGGTTACAAAGGGGATTTCCGAGGCTGTAAATTCAAGAGGCTCGTAAGGGATGCAGATATTGAGTTTTCGGTTCCTAGTTTGATTTCAGGAAAGGATTTGTATATCAGCGGTTCATCCTGAGGGATGTTTTGAGGATCGTCAGAGTGATGGACTTCCTGACCCGAGGGTGTTGGATTAGTGTCTAAGTCCATAACTATTTTGGTATGTACTTGACCCGATTATGAGCATGGTCCTTTTGGGTTGCCTTCACCATAGCAATATGTAGGATGATTTAAGGAGATTAAGGTTTAAATATGATTTATTAATATATTATGAGAATAATATATTTAAAGGAGAAATCATATTGTTTAATTAATATTAGTCAAGAATTAATTAAGAATTAATTTTGTGGCTAAAAGAGATTAATTAAATATAGGGGACTGGACTGCAATTATTGGATAATTGAGTTATTGGGCTAAGGAATGCTATAGGAATAAGGGGTGTACGAATTATGATGGAAGCCCATCATATTTTCGTCCATAGCCTTGTCCAGAAGGTTCCATGGGCTGCTTAGAGTTTAAGCTGTCCATTAGGGTTTTGACTGAAACCCTAGAAGCCCACACTAGTATATAAAGGACCCCTTAGGCCCCAAAAACGTGTACAACACTTCCATTAGGGTTTCCAACCGTTTTTGGTACCTCCTTTTCTTCTCCTCTTCATCCAAGTTGCATATGGTGTTTGTGACTCCATTAGATGTACTACACTTGTGGTACTTGCTTTCAAGAGCTAAGGAAATTCAAGGAACTAGTTGTTATTGCTATATAACAACAAAAGGTATGTATTCTAGCTTCATATATGAATTTCGAAAATTATAGTAGCATGCCAGGTTTCTTTTTGTGTTCATAAAGTTGTATAACTAATAGTGAAAACATAGATCCAATATTAGGGTTGCATGCACACATAGGATTGTTTGTATTAAACCCATCAGTGGTATCAGAGCCATTGGTTTTTGTTTTCAATTAGCTTTTATTCAATTTTATGAACTTGACATATTAGGGTTTATGGCTAATGAACCCTAAAGGCTAGGTAATTTTCACAATTAGGGTTGCAAAACCCTAGATGGCGATTTTTGCTAGGGTTTCTCAAATCCTTTCCTTAGCCTCCAAGATTTTGAAATCTAGGGTTATCCTACCCTTGGATTTCGAAATTACCTCCTTCCCTAAGGTTAGATCCTAAATTTTAGGGATTTGGATAATCCCATATCTTGTAATTATCTTTTAATTGTTAAATATGGTAATTAAAGATCTTGAATTATCCCATCCCTTATTTTCGAGATTTAGAGAGGGATTCAAGGGATTAGGATATCTTAGATGTATAATTGGTAATTATCCTCATGATCTAGATAATCCCTTGTGATTTAATAATTTAAATTAATTGTTTAATTTATGGTAATTATTAAATCAAGAGTTTTAATATTTAAAATTTTAATTTAAATGTCTTAAATTCAAAAAATTTTAAGTGAGATTAAAACCTAATTGTTTTGAAGAGTTTCAAAACTTGCCCTCAAGTTTTGGAATTTAAATTGTTGATTAAAAGTTAATTTTGAAAGTCTAAAATCCAAAACCCTGATTTTGAAAAGTTCAAATTAAACCCTTATGGTTTTATTAAATTAATTAAGTGTATAATTAAAAGAGATTTAATAAATCCATAATGATTTTGGTTAATTAAAAGTATAATTTAAACCACCTGGTATTTTAAAAGTGTAAAATACACCCTTATACTATATATAACATTAAAAGTTTAATATTATATATGTATAACTAAAAAGTCAGTCTTACCGTTAGTAGGCCTCATTCACAAAGCTAGTCTATAAGGGGTGTTTAAGGAAATTGCCTATAAAATGGCGATTGAATGGGTATCCACTCTTACCCACCGCACTCTTGACTAGTGGAGGGTAGTTAGCCGAACGGGTAGGATAGGACAGAAACCTTCCATTATAAGTATAATGAAGTACAAAGTAACTAAATGCTTTTTCAATTTCCCAAATCATAGTTACTTTAGGCAAAATGTGAAATTGTATGCTAACCCATGGAATTACACTTCGTACCCTTGTCAAACGTTAGTGGAGCGTGTGTGGTTAACCGGCACACTAATTTGGGGATGACATTGGTAGCGAAGGGTGAATCGATGTTTGTCATAGATCAATGGAGCGTGTGTGGCTAACCGGCACATTGATTAGGTGATAGTAACATTGGGTGCACCACGTGATTCGTATGGTTATTTACACCTTGTTTGTGATCCTCGGCATCCCAGTCACAAATAGTAGGGCATAATCGAGATTAAACATGCCATTGAAAAGATCAATGAATCTCAAAAGATCTAGGAGTTTCAATTCATTTAAAACTTAAACTTCTTTTTCGTTTTTCATGGTGGAAATTGGTAAATCGTCATTTACCTACCTTCAGATATTCTGCAACTAGATTACGGCATCCCTCTTCTAGGTTGTAGAGTATTGTGTTGGATCCTAGCTTGATGTTTCATTTGGGTGTTGCATCAAGAATTCTAATCAACTTAACTTGAATTTTCTCCTGTTTTATAGATGTCTGAATCTTACAATGGTCTTCCCAAATCCTTTGGAACATGCTTTCCAAATGAAGATGACGTTCCGAGATACGATCAAGGAAATGAGAGTCATGCTTCACTTCCTCCACCTCCTCCAATTATTCTCCCTGACCCACAAGTTCAAAGGCTTGAAAAGTTCAAGCTCACTCAAGCCCTTTTGGCAAGTAAACACGAAGATGGGAAACCTGTGTGTGCGCACGTCTTAGAGATGAAGTCATACATTGATAGGTTAAACATGTTGGGTGTCGAGATTTCAAGTGAGTTGGCTGTTGACTGGGTTCTTCAGTCACTTCCTGAATCATATAGTGAGTTCGTTAGAGAGTACTATATGATGGACCACGACGTGACCCTAATTGATCTCACCTATTTGCTTATAGCTGCTGAATCAGCAATGATTTGGCGTGCTGGTCAAGCAAATTTGTCTAGTGAATCAAACTCCTAAACTTCAATGGACACTGGCAACATTGGAAGTCCAGAAAGAACTAAGTCTGTGATTGTCCGATGTGTTGTGCCAAAGGAGTCTATTTTCTTTTATTGCCAAGAGAAGGGGCATTGGAGACGAAGCTGCCCTAATTACCTGAGAGATTTAAGAGATGGGAGAGTCAAGACGTATGGCTCTGCTTCAGGTAAAATCCATTAACTAACTCTTTTGAGTTCCTATTCTAGATTCTTAATACATGATGTGATAAGATTACATTTTGATGTTTTGTAGGATCGAAGAAAAGAGAGGAAGCTTGAGAAAAGAAGTGAGCTGAATCTAATCATGAAGAAATGGATTTCGATCGCATTACTTGAAGAATGGATTCTTGAGCTACTACTTGGAGTTAGAATAGATTGTTAAGAAATATGTAATAACATAGTTTTTCAATTGAATTACATTGTAAGGACAAATTTTTTCCGCAATAAAATGAATTTTGATTTTATCTTATTTATTTATCCTTGCAATGGCATGTATAAAAAAAAATTAATGTTTGAATGTTTCTATTATTAGCAATAATGGATTTGATTCTTAATTGTATTATTTGTGGAAGTGTCAAGAATTTACCAAGTAAGGAGAGTTTCTCATCACCCAAGTTTCAATTTGACAGAAACTTGGAATCATGCAATGTGTATTGTATGATGAATGAAAAACCTTAACATTTGGGAAACTTAGACTAATTCTTTGGCAAAGTGTCAATTGAAGGACAAGGAGATCAAGTACACAAGGTTGTGTGTTGATCAAGTCCACCACAAGAGTGACAAAGATATTCGTCATGATTTACTAAAGCTTAGTAAATATGATTATACTTATAAGATTAAGTATAATTCTAAGTTGATTGAAAAAGTTTCAATGAATAGTAGAACGAATAAAGAAGAATCAAGTAGGCAGAAAGATAAAAGTTTCTCTATTCTAAGAAGAAGGGAGAGTACCTTTTATTGTGTTTTATGATAAGTCTTAAAGATTAAGAACCATGTCTCAATAGATCCTCTAAGTGAGTCTTAGTGCAATTGCATGTCTAAGAAGAGGAATCAAGTATTGTAGAAATGGTTAAATCAAGAAGTCAATCATACTTCGTTCCAATATCAAGTCTTAAAGTCAAGATTGTGACATTGAGTGAAAAGTCTTAAGTAGGTTTATAACACTCATCAAATGTGGAATTTGGAAAAGTTTTCTTATTCTTGCACATTTGAAATTGGTAAGTTGTGCTGTCTTGGATAAGACAAAGACCAACTAGGACCAATTGTGTGAAGTGTTTTGTCTTGATAAATGCTTCACTAACTCTTGAATATTTGTTTGTCAAGAAATGTTTCTTGACAAGAGAATCTTATATGTCAAGAAGTCAGTGGGAGTCTTAATGGTCTTGAAAAGTTTCAAGAACAAATCAAGAATAAACCTTATCGATCATCACTAGCACACGACTTGAGATTTACAACCTATCGTGCTGATATTGTTTTGTTTCTGTGCCATTCCAATTGAGTTAATTGTGTATATGAGTTCTATGAGTTCTCATTTGAATACACACTAAAGCCTTAGTCGATGGAAAGTAAATTGATATGTAAGGACAAGTTACTAAACCACTTGGAAGGCATGGTGGGCACTCGTGTTACCATAGGGCAAGATTAAGAAAGTTCAGTCCATATGAGTTTGGATTTGTCGCAAACCTTGTTTTTGGCAAATTCACATGGATAGGAACTCATACACCATAAAATCTAAGTGTCATAAGATTCCCTCCTTCATGAAAATGACTGTGAGGAAATGCTTCCACTAAGAGAGATTTTAATAAGATAGCAATTGTGAAAATTGTATTCTCAAATTCGATTATGGTTACGGCATCCCTTTCCATAGTTCGAATTGTGAGATTTGGCAATTAGTTTCAACATTTGGAACTTAGTAACATAAGTTATGAATTGTTTAAGCACACATATGAGCTATCTAAGGCAAAGGTGTATAAGGTTAAGAAGCTTAGATAAAGGCTTATCGAAGCATCTGGTATTAGAAATATGAATTTCAGAGATTCAATAGGCATTGTTTTCTGGAAGTTCATTTGTTTTCTGAATACATGTCAAAGCTAGTGGGAGCATAAATGTTATGCTTATATGATAATCATCTTGATAGTGGGAGCATAAGTGTTATGCTTGTATGATTGTTATGGCGAGTATTGCAAGTTAGCAATATTAATTATAGAAAAAAAAAGATTCCATTTGCAAAGTTGCATGGGTTGAAAAGTTGTTTTGCTATAATTAAGGGAGAGAATATTATACTCCGTTTCAAAATCTAAAGCTTAGATTAAGAAATTTTAATATTTTCAGTCAAAGGATACATTGTGTGTTCTTAAAATTCGATTATGATTACGGCATCCCTCTTCATAGTTCGAATTGTAAGAACATGACACATAAAATATTATGGCAAAAGATTGGTAAAGTATCATATCTTTATGTAAGACATTATGCATCGTGTCCCATACGCTTCGGGTATAGGATCGATTGTAAATGCTATAGTATTTTACCATTCTAAAATTTTCCAAATGTCTAGCGCATTAAGAGGGAAAAAGGAATAGAATTGGTTTTGACTGAAAGAATTTAACAACTATCAAAGGACGATCCAAAGTTCGCTGAGGATTGATCGCTTGTAAGTAGTTGGAAGTATGGTATTGGATGGACCATATCAACATTATTATGAATAGATAAAATTCTATTAAGAATGAGTTGTCATATGGCAAATGTGGAAATGTTTCCATATTGGGAGTTGGATATTGAGAGTCTATGCCTAGATTAGAAACTTTTATGCAAGAAGGATGTTCAAAGGAATGTACTTTGAATGTGAGACTTCACATCTATGGAATTGTCTTGTAACAATTTCTAAGAAAGTACTTTGTAATTTCATTAGCTACGTCTTGGTGACTTTTGTGCTATGATTTTGCAAAGTGATCGTTGCATAAAATGTTAGAATCTAGCATATTCTAGTAGTGGCAAGAACCTTGTGTTCTTACACTAATAATTAGGATTAAGGAATTGTGAAATGAGCATCATTGGAAAAGTTTTCAGGTGATCTATTTCGCAAAGCATGGACCATAGGAAACAAAGTGTGCATGTTTAGAGCATGGGACAATTGTTGGTATAATTCAAGTAATGAGTTGATTATCCGAAACATTAAATGATAAATAATGAGTAATCAATATGGTGGATAGATAGAAGGGTTTTATTTACTCTCACAAGTTTGAGGCCATATAGGATTAAGTATTGTTGTCATGTTTCGATTTGCATGTTTTGACTTCCAGAATAACTGGGTTATTCAAACATCCACAGTTGGTCATACGTTGGGAGTAGGTATGAATAAAGACTGTCATGAATCTGTCTGTAGATTGTCTGAAGTGTTTAGACATGGCACAAGTTTGCTACAGAGTTCGTGAGTGCTTTGATAAGATTAAAGTATTGGATTAAACCCACGCTCACTTGGATCACTTCACGGTTTTATCACGAGTGATTAGTGAGACGATAATATTGTATATTCTTGAAACCGAGACGTGTGAGTTGTTATTTGTTAATCGGTTACACATTGATAATAAGTAAACGCACCAGTAACTTGGTGTTATAAAACTTATTGTTGTGTGTGATTCGATCAGTAAATACAAGCGAGCATTTGAGTCGAAGTTTATCCATTCCTTTTACCCAAAGTGGGATAAAAGCGATATATGTGGGCCTCTCGATGATTTAGTGATGACACCTAAGCGCTTGGCCAAGCCGGGACTAAGTTGATGTGTTCAATTGTAGTCTGTTATCAGTCGTCATGAATCGGAAGTCGGGAAATAGTATAGAGAGAATGATTGAAATTCATGTCTTTTGTCTATACGATATCTTGAGAATGGAGGAATATATAATCCCTTATCTAGAGGACACGTTATCTGATAAGATCAGAGTTGACAGCGGCTTTTGAAAGCTACGATTGCTGATCAGGTTTTGAAGTCATACGGAAAATAGTTATTAGACTTATCCAAGTGGGAGACTGTTGGATTAGTGTCTAAGTCCATAACTATTTTGGTATGTACTTGACCCGATTATGAGCATGGTCCTTTTGGGTTGCCTTCACCATAGCAATATGTAGGATGATTTAAGGAGATTAAGGTTTAAATATGATTTATTAATATATTATGAGAATAATATATTTAAAGGAGAAATCATATTGTTTAATTAATATTAGTCAAGAATTAATTAAGAATTAATTTTGTGGCTAAAAGAGATTAATTAAATATAGGGGACTGGACTGCAATTATTGGATAATTGAGTTATTGGGCTAAGGAATGCTATAGGAATAAGGGGTGAACGAATTATGATGGAAGCCCATCATATTTTCGTCCATAGCCTTGTCCAGAAGGTTCCATGGGCTGCTTAGAGTTTAAGCTGTCCATTAGGGTTTTGACTGAAACCCTAGAAGCCCACACTAGTATATAAAGGACCCCTTAGGCCCCAAAAACGTGTACAACACTTCCATTAGGGTTTCCAGCCGTTTTTGGTACCTCCTTTTCTTCTCCTCTTCATCCAAGTTGCATATGGTGTTTGTGACTCCATTAGAGGTACTACACTTGTGGTACTTGCTTTCAAGAGCTAAGGAAATTCAAGGAACTAGTTGTTATTGCTATATAACAACAAAAGGTATGTATTCTAGCTTTAAGTATGAATTTCGAAAGTTATAGTAGCATGCCAGGTTTCTTTTTGTGTTCATAAAGTTGTATAACTAATAGTGAAAACATAGATCCAATATTAGGGTTGCATGCACACATAGGATTGTTTGTATTAAACCCATCAGAGGGTGCTAGGGCTAGTTCAGCATGTGCATGCGATTGCAAGAAGAGAACTCATGGGAGTTGCTCTGAAGAGTGTGTCTTTCTGTAAGCCTGGAATGGGTAGAGTTGGACTCGGATCGGGAATCGGGTGGTGCAAAGTTAATTATAGCCCATATGGGTCGAGTTATGGTTGTGATTGGGAGCAGTAAGGGATTATGAGTAATTCTCGGTTGTTGAGTGCGGTTATCGGAGGGTACAGCCGATGCCCGGTTTAAGACGGTGGTCAGGACACCGTATGGAAAGAGAAAGTGAGTTTAAGGTTCGTTGAGTATGCCTTGAGGGACCTGGTCTAGTTAAGGTCAGGTGGCGCGTCGTGGAAAGTATTTTGAAGTTGAGTTGCCATAGGCTTCGAGGACGAAGCCTAATTGAAGTGGGGGAGAATTGTAACATCCCGGAATAACAAGAGTAGAGTTGAAGGACTAAAAGTGTAAGTTTTGGAGGGCAACTCGGCGAGTCCATGGATGGACTCGGCGAGTAGGGTCGCGACTTTGGTCGCGTGTCAAATGGCCTACTCGGCGAGTCCAAAGATGGACCCGGCGAGTAGGTGCTGGGTGGAGAAAACCCTAATTCTCGGGGTTGAGCTCTATATAAAGAACATTATGTTTCCTCCCCAGCCTCTTTGATTCCCCTTGAGCCCCAGAAACCCTAATTTCGTGGAGGAACACCATTGTTGGGCAAATTGGAGCTTGGAGAAGTGCTAGTTGAAGAAATCTTGAAGGAGAAAAGTCTTGGATTAAAGGGTTTTGCTTGGATTCGAGTTTCATTGCTGTTGGGGCATTCTTTGAAGGTAATATCTCGTTCTTGAGCTGCTATTGTCTAGATTCTTCATTTTTGGGGGTGTTGAGATCACATCTTTTGGTGTTTTGGAGTTTAGAGGTTAGATCTGAGGTTGCTACCTTAGATCTGGAATGGAGGAGGGTTGGAATGCCTAAAATTCCTTGTGATTGAGTATGTAGAGAAGCTATCTTGTCCCAAACTTTAGCCCTAATGTGTATAATGCCTAGATCTTCATGGATTCACGTAAAGTTTGCCACTTTACGTGATGGATGGGTTGTAGGAGGCTAGATCTATGTTTTGGATCAATTACATGGCCTGAAATGCTTCTGTATGAATTCAGACCGGTGGTACTTGGCGAGTCAGAAGGGTGGACTCGACGAGTTGCTTGAAGATGAGCTGCAACTCGACGAGTTGGATGAACAACTCGGCGAGTAGGTTGAAGATAGCCTTAGACTCGGCGAGTCTTGTCGAAGAGTCCCAATATTTTCTGGATGAGTCGAGAATCGGTGAGTCAAGGGATGACTCGGTGAGTTGGGTGCGGGTGGACTCAGAGTGGTTGGAGTCGGCGAGTCTCGAGGTGACTCGGCGAGTCAGGTAGCGGATTGAGGAAAGTTCTGAGCTTGGGGACTCGGCGAGTCATCGGGTTGACTCGGCGAGTAGAGTCAGTCAGGGGTTGAGTTTGACCTTATCCAAGGATTGACCAGTTGTCTTCCAGGGCTATTTTGGTAAATAAGGGTATATATTGAGTTAAGTGTTTTGGTGTTCAGTGAAGGAGTTCGTGTCGGAGTTCGGAGCAGCGGAATCTTATCCTTTCAGCCGGCAGTTTCGAGGTGAGTTATCCTCACTATATCAACAGGGTCTAAGGCACCAAGGCCGACCCTTTTATCGGATTGAGATCCGGGTATCTATTGCTATGTTATTGTTTTGATATGTTTGTATCCTAGTAGAGAGGATGATGCTATGCTAGTGACCGGTTAGGTCGGTATCCTGTTAGAGTATGTTGTGTTATGTGATTTGCTAGATCGGTTTGCCTGAATATGAATTGTTATGTGATTGTATGTTTATGTGCACATGGTTGTTTGGACTGGAGTTGGGTTGAGGCGGGTCCCGCTTTGTGCTGTAGGCCAAGATACCCAAGGCGGACCGGTTATTCCGAAGGACCAGCGAGCGGACCGGATAGGCTGTAGTCCCCACGAGGGCGGACCAGACGTGCCGAGGCTCGGAGAGTGGACCAGGCCAACTGAAGTCCCGATGCGGGCGGACCAATCATACTGTAGACTCAAAGAGTGGACCAGGTGAGTTGAAGGCCCAGTGCGGGCGGACCAACCACACTGCAAACTCGAGGGACATGATTGGACACAGAGGCTGGACCATGTGGACTGAAGGCCCTGCATGGCGGACCAGTCCCACAGTAGACCCGATATGCATGGTTGTTCTGTGATTCGTTATGAGATAGAGTGATATGTGCATGGTATTCGTGGTTGGTATTTTGGGGGTATCTCACTAAGCTTTTGGGCTTACAGTTGTGGTTTAATGTTTTTTCAGGTTCTTCAGGAGACTGTGGCAAGGCGAAGGCGTGATCGTACCACTCCTCATGATTTTGTAGCAATGTGATTATGGGAATACTCTAAATGATTTGTATTGAAAACCTTTTTGTAAACAATTTAATGAAATCGGGTTGTTTTTGAAAAATTTAAATTGGTTGGATTTTCCGGTTGTTACACATATAATAAGCTCCAACTTTCTAAGTGTTGGCTATTAATAACATCAAGGATGCTATCAAAAGGTAGCAGAAACAATCAATTGATTTACCTAAGCGCATATGCATCCTAGATTCTACGTTTTACTACTTATAGCAACATACTTTAAAAAAAACAACAAAAGAAAGAACTACCAACCTCTTGATCTTAAGATCATATGATTGACAATACATGCAATGGATGAAGGACTGAAAGGAGAATCTCTCTAATTTATTCAAACCTACAAACTCCAAAAGCTAACAAGGATTAACCTGGTTCAAGGCTTTTTTTCGAAAATCCTATAACCCTATAGTAGGTTTATCCTTTTTGTAGATATGTAGAGAGGATAAGAGTATGGATGGTTTTGGAGAGATCATCAACATGTAGTGTTTGACCCCAAGAAATATATTTATAGGTTGTAGATAGAATTCAAGAATGATTCAAACTCTTAAGGTTAATCCTTATCAGATTCACATTGCCCTTATCTCTATCATGAGCCTATCAAAATCTTCCCATATAGTTTTCTAGGAGCTTCTAGAATATTCCAACTAATCTATTAGATTAATTAATATTCAAGCGCTTTAATTAATTAAAACATTTAATTAATTACCAAAATAATTTTTATTTAATTTATTAATTCATAATAAACTAACAATTTATCTATCTCCATTTTCTTCTTGTTATTTAGATTATGAAGCCAACCCAATGTACCATTCTATTATTAGAAATATTACCAAAATAATTAATGACCTTCCACACTATTTCCAATAGTTAGCCACTTAGACAAGTGGTTAACTTTTAGGCTTAAAATATTTCACTTACAATCAACATAGAGCAATTATCCAATATAACTCACCAAACACTTGATAAAGTAATGTTTAGCCCTTAGATAACTGATCAGTTATTATTTTGTTCTAGATATTTGTATAAACCTAAAACATGGATATGTATCAATCTTATATTTCAAAGTTCTGTTTCCCGATAAAGATTTGTGATGAATATATCTGACTACCAAATTTAACACATCAATTTTAGTCTGGACCTGGCCAAACACATTAGATGTCAGCACCAAATCATCGAGGGGTCCAAAGATATCCATTTTCCTGTTAAGGCAGAATAAACAATTAAAAATTGAAAATATATAGTTTTGTCTAATAGTCATATCATATATGCACATACCCTTTGTGACTACTAGTTACGGATAATGTTGGAGTAGACAGTGTCACAACTGGGAAATTTTAGACCCAACAAGGTCTAAACCCTAACCTAGTACAAGCGAAACCACATTGGAACTTTGATGCATTATGTCATCTTTCATTATGAAGGCATGTTTATAAGTTTATAACTAAGCATGAACTTAAACCCAAGTTAATTATGTTAGTATAAATTAATATAATTCGGAAGATATAACTTAGAACTAAGAAATATCCCCCACAAATGGAGTTCACGGTCCAAAGTAATTAATGGAATGGTGTTTATGGATTAGAATTCATTTCAAAGTGGTGTTTCCGGATTTAGAATAAAGGCCATTAGGTGCCTACAGTTTGAAATAATAATCAAATTAAAGTAGTTCACGGTCAAACAATCTAAACCTAGTGTGTTCACGGTTGGCAATGGATCCAAGGGGTGTTCACGGTTAAACTTGAACCGAAAACTCAATAACCAAACCCATTAGGACCATAAACCCTTTCATATATCTACATATCTTATCCAAAGTTAACTTCTCAATGTGATTTCTACCGTAAACCTCACATTCACCGCCTCAAGAGTTTCCTTCACACTTAAGATACATAATAGAATTCATTTGTTACATTACTCACATTCAATAAATTATTTACTCATAATTATCTCTCAAAACTTAACTTTATTGTTTGCAAATTTGAAGATCAACACCTCGTGGAGTCATATTTTCTTCAAACCAAATCCCCTTAAGATATCATAGTAAGTATTATTAATATTATTTAGTGTTTATGAAACACTTATGTTATAAAGACCATCTTATTCACACAGTATTATGTGTTTAAAAACATTAAGATCACGACATCTTTCCCGTATTATAGCCCCAAGGTTACCACTTTCATCTCGATATGTAGTCAAAACCGCACATAAGGTGAGTTCATGCCCCTACGTTTTCACGGTTTTTAATTGTTTTAAGGGGTGGGGAGGGGGGGGGGGGGGGAATATAAGTAAAACACAAGAAATCTTGTGTTTAAAAATATAAATTGTTTATTTATGTTCTTACTGTAGTATACCCTTAAACTTGAAATTTAATAAATTTCAAAAATATTGTTACTATTGAATTTTATAACGATTTATCAAACACATCTTGAGATGCAACGATTTTCATACAACACGGAAAAAAAACTTATAAACTATAATATGTATAGTTTATGGAACAAATGAATTATTCTACAAAGTTACATGTTATTTACTAAAAGGGTTTTCACTTTATGTAAACTATTAATATAGGATTGTGAACCGCTTGATGTACCGAAAATGGCACCCGTTAAAATCCTAATTATAATCAGAGTCTCCTAGAGGGAGAACGTGAGTTTGTGTATAGATCTATATGGGACTGACAATCCCACGCCATGACTGTTAGCTACAGTTGGAACAGAAGTTCAGGGGTGACAAATTTCATTATCTCAAAATCTTCAGAAATTCCACACAGAGTCGTCTGGAACAAATTTAGGGCGATATAAAGGCTTTCAAGTGCTATTTATACGTCCTGGAAGTCTTCGTCTAATTCCATGATCGTGATTTTATCAAACACGATCGTTTTTCTTCAACGCGCATCCAAAGCCAGTTTAATGAAGTACGTTGTTATTTACGGCTATTTTACTCTTTATACGATCATGTTTTTAAGTTTTCCACAACCATTCTTTTCGAGTTGGATCATATCTTGGATCACAAATGGTACTCGAAGAATTTTCAAGGCAATTATCTCATTGAATCCCAAACACGATCTTCCTTTTGTGAGAAACACAATCGTATTTTTGTCTTTTTGTTTTCAGAATTCAAAATGTGGCAATATAATGATCAAGGTTTTGGGGGAAGATCTATCATGTTTTAAGAATTCCATGTAGATCGATCGTGCTTCTTTGATTCAAGTAGCTTCCACTAATTCCTTAGCATCCATCATCAATATCCAACTCCAATTAAGCTCCAATGTTTCATCAAACGCATCATCAAAGTGTCGTATTCTCATTCCATGCTAGTTTACCTTGAAAATCATAACAATAGTGAGTAGTATTGTGTTAATATAATGAGAAATATGCATTTCATAACAATGAAAGGGAGAAAGTTAGCTTATTATAAGAAAATACTAACAAAAAACAGGCCAAAAGATGCATCTAAAATGCATATAACAAGTGACAACCATAAGATTGGAGACTGAGGATAATTTTAAATCTCTTGAAAATCAAAATATGCCTAAAAAAACTATAAAAGTCAAAATAAATCAAAATTAAACATATTAAATATAACTGTATAAATAATTTACCAAAACATAATGAAACATGCCATTCTTTTTAGCTTCGGTTTCCAGTTGTTAAAAGCAATGTTGCCCCAAATATAATTGCCAACCTCCCAAATGAAACATTTGTATACTTCCCCAATTAGCATTTAAGTAACCCTATCAAATACCAACTTAAGAGGCTGCTCTCCATTTGCTTCAAATAGACGGTGCATTTTTTGTTTTGTTCCATACCTCTTCGTTTTAGAGGTGCATATGCAATATATATATATATATATATATATATATATATATATATATATATATATATATATATATATATATATATATATATATATATATATATATTAGTCACCATAAATTTTTATATACGTACAATATTAAATACAATGAATAATAATAAATCTCAACAACCATCGATCTTATGAGCACCAAAACCATCCCCAAATGGATGTGGTGGGTCCTCACCGCCGTCTTTATCCACGACGTTGAATCATTAGTGGCGACAAGTTTGAGGGAAAATCAGGTGCTTTTTCTTGTGATTATTGGTCGTCGGATCAATTAAAACGCGTAGGGCTAAGATTGCTTGCCATGAGGGTCACACGGTTCGAGACCAATAACGACTATTCCGTCGTCGCAACTTCCTTCTCCATGAATAAACTTTATCCGTTGGATCATCTTGCAAATGTAGGACCAAGATTGAAAGTAGCGTGGTTTGGACGGATCACCAGTAGGTACTTTTAACGATAACACTAGTAGCAACGACATGCACTTTTAGTGGTGACACTAGGCGTGTGTTGTTGGATGTCATTGCTAAAAGAGGCCTCCCCAATTCTCCGTTTTCTTATTGTGCTTTTTATTTAATATATAATCTCCCTTTATTGTAGGGCTTACAATTACTATGTTATTGATTACTTATATAAAAAACCCAATATAGCTTTAATTTATTTGTTAAATATTATAAATGAATCAATTCACATGTATTCCACGTTTTCACAGTTTGTTTATATATATATATATATATATATATATATATATATATATATATATATATATATATATATATATATATATAT
Source organism: Lactuca saligna (assembly GCF_052625555.1). Lineage (NCBI taxonomy): Eukaryota > Viridiplantae > Streptophyta > Magnoliopsida > Asterales > Asteraceae > Lactuca > Lactuca saligna. The sequence continues at coordinate 155,235,384 of NC_136422.1, forward strand.
ATATATACACGTTCAAATGTGGATTTACATCTATTGTATGAACGTGTGGATAATACTATTATGTGAGAATTACAAAGACAATATGTTGTTTAATAATATGAATACGTTCAATCTTATATAATTATTTTAATTATTAAGCATTTTCACTAATTAAATTATCTATAAGGTTATTATACATTTTTTTTTAATTATTCTCATTCCGTCAGAATGTTATTGGGATGTTTATTGAGTCGTATTCTGTAAGAATTAAAATAAATAAAAAACGATGAATGAGAAGAAAAATGAATTACAATTGATGAGAATCCATAACAATAGTTCTGTGAGATTGAACGTATTCACATTATTAAACAACAAATTCTCTTAGAAATTTTTATAAAATAACATTATTCAGACGTCCACACAATCATTGTCCATCCACATTATAACCTAACCCTATATATATATATATATATATATATATATATATATATATATATATATATATATATATATATATATATATATATATATATATATATATATATATATATATATATAATACACACACACCCCCGGTTAGGGTCTATTGTGAAACAATATTTTCCAGCTAAGCATTCTTAAAATGCAAACTTTTTTGTGTGATATTTTTCAAAAAAAGAGATTTAATGCAATTTTCGTAATTAAAAAAAAAATCCTCAAAAAATGTGCATGTAGGAAGAGTCGATATGCATGGGCGGATCCAATATAGTGCCCAGGGTAGTCCGGGATACCCTCAATTTTTTTTGGTTAGTGTAATTTTTCTAGGAAAATTTCGTTTTACATGGTGTATATATACATTTTCCTTCACCTATAAACACAAATCAACATGTTGTTAGCTGGATAAGTTGCTAACATATTTAACCAAAGATGTTAAGATCAAATCTTCTTCCTTACTTGTTGTTTGTTTACTTTTTATTTTTATTTTCTCAAATAAACACATGTAATTTTAGATATTTTCATCTATTATATTAACTTTATATCCTCATACTTCATTTGATATCTACTTTGATTTTCATATCCATTCAAGTATCAAGATACTTCAACTTCATGTTTATATAACAAGACTTGAGGTTAGCTAAGGATTCAATTATGCTTTGGCTTTAAAACCGAAACCGAACCGGAGAAACCCAAGTACCCGGAAAAAAAATTTAGACCACCCTAAAAAAAATTTGGGATGCCCTTTACTTTAACTCCGGCTTCGCTCTCCATATATGCACTTTATAACACCCCATACCACTAGGATAGAAATCATATTTTATAGAATCATTTTAGTCACAAATTTGCTTGACATGGACAGCGAAGACGTTTTCTTCATTAATGCGAAGACGTTTTCTTCTTTAATGCGACACATTTAGAGCTCCTGCCAATTTGGACTTTCTTCATATGACAAGTTTGAATTTGCTTCCTGTGTATTCTTTACGTGTAACTGTGTAAGAATAAATGAGCCAAGATATACTAAATGCCAAGTTACACTTTTAGATCCTGAAGTATTGAGAACTTGTCACTTTTTGAACGCACAATTTCCACATCAGTTAAGTACCTTTAACTTTCAACTTATCTCAAATTGATTCTCATAATTTTCATTTCCATTTTCATAGGAGAGGCATGGCCATCACCGTGGGTTTTCCCTGATTTTACTCAAGAGAAAGCATTTTCTTTGTGAGCTAATATTATATATACCTTTTATGACTAATCTTCCTGATATACTGTTATAATACAAACCTTTTATGAATAATTTTCCTGATTAATTGCTATAATATTATCTCACTATATTGTTTTCTTTTTGTCGATCTTCAACTAAGACTATCCATGACAGTAACATTCATAGGGGAGGTAACGAAATTGGTAGTCATCAAAATCGCTCGCACTATCACAATGTGAGCTATTTTCACTACTAGAAAAACAATGCTTTCCTTGATAGATGAATTACGGCATACAACAGTTTTATGACAGACATAAAAATGTAAGTCATATTTCATAAAATATAAATGGTATATGACGAACAAAACTCTCTGTCATACAATTATGTCGTATATTAATTTGTTAAATTTTAAATAAAAAGAAACAATGAGCATTTTAATGTATGAATTGATTTGTTTTTTATGATTTAATAGAATAGGCAGAAACATTATATATATATATATATATATATATATATATATATATATATATATATATATATATATATTACTTTAATTCCTAACACAATTAAGAACAATTTACTTCTTTTGTTTAATATTTTGAAATATTACTTTGCTTCCTTCCATAATTTGTCCATGCTTTTCGGTTTTTGATATTTTGATCACCTTATTTTACTCGGTTGTTATAATTTGGCCTTGATTTATTGTGTTTCATATTTTGACAAATTACTTTGCTCCCTTGCCATAATTTGTCCCTGTTTTTTAGTTGTTGATATTTTGATCATCGTATTTTTCTCTGTTGCTATAATTTGTACCTTTTTTATATTGTTTACATAATTTTCACTTTTGGTTCAACCAGCACAACTGCCTCACTTCCTTATTTTACCTTTATTTGACACGTTACGCGTTTCTCTCTGATCGATACTCATTTTGTATAAATGGATCAAGTGAGGGTATATTTTGATCATTTTATAAATGCAAAATGATTTTAGGGCTTTTATAAAAGGAAATCTCATGGAGCGACTTTTAATTGACTTGACTTCAATGATCGTGAAAGAAAACGGGCATACAAACGGACAAGCTTATGAATGATCATAGTGAAGGAGAAAACACGAAGGAAACACGAAAAAATGGTAGGGGTTAAATGATTCTTCAAAAATCGGTAGGGTGGGCATTGTCAGAGGCCATCGATGGCGTCTGACTCGGCTGGAGAAGAGAGTTGAGCGAAGGCTCGCAACGGCTAATCTCGAAGCCCTAAATGATCGCAAAGAGGGAGAAGAAATGAAGGTAGTGATGCCTTCTCTTTCATGTCTGGTGATTTCAGACCCATCGCACTCGAGTGGCGAGCTCCGGTGGTCGACTAGACCGAAGAAGGACGTGGGCAGAAGTAGTGACGCTGCTCTGGGGTTAGCGAATGGGAGTGAGAAGCAAGGGCAAAGGAGGTCTTGGTCCTTGGGCCGATCTCGAAGATGAATAGGGATTTGGTCGACGAGAAGGAGGACATTTAGCCCAATGGAGCAAGGCAAATAGAAATAGAAGCTCTAATGGGGGGTTATGGTAGTGATGCACGATTGAAGAAGAAGAACGAAGTTGCGGTGGTTCACAAAGAGACAGGTAATTGTACGGGGATGCTTTTGTAGCTCCTTCGTTCTTTCGTTTTTTTTAATTTTGATGGAAATCGATGGGTTTTTGGATTGACTTTATTGTTTAACAGTAGTGGATATACCCTAAGTGCGTGTTCGGGTTCCTTGTAATCGATAAGAAGAAGATGAAGAATACTTGTGTATGCTTTTGATGTTTGGTTTTAGTTTGACAAGGAAGGAAACAAAAATGTGATGTTGTTGTTTCTATTTGCAGATATACCCTAGAACAAGAACAAAGTGTTCTTGTAACAGCCCGGAATTTCCAGGTATTTATTATTGGTTTATTTTTGGAAGTTGTGAGTGGACTCGGCGAGTTGGAGCTCAAACTCGCCGAGTACGATCGCGGTATTGGGCACGGGTTTGCGTCCGGACTCGGCGAGTCCAAGAGTGGACTTGGTGAGTCCACGCTGTGTGATGAAACCCTAATTCCCGGGGTTTGAGACCTATTTAAAGGGCCTTATGGCCGTCATTTGGGCTCACCAACCCATAGAGAGAAACCCTTGAGTGCTTGAACGTTTTGAGAGAGAAAGGAAGCATTTCTTGACCTTTGTGTGTTATTTAGCAAAGAAGAAGGAGGTTCTAGCCAAGAGGAAGCAAAGGAGGTTGCTATACTGTGGATTTGAAGCTTAGATCATCGAACTAGAGATATGATTTTGGCTCATCTTCTATTTTGTGAAGTATAATTGGATTTAGGGTTTCTTATGGTCTTTATTGGGTTGATTTGATGCCAAATAGTTCCTTTCTAATGTTGAGGCTTTGGATCTGGATCCATAGAGGTCCAGAGAGCCTCACTCATCAAGTTGTATGAAGAGCAATGGAGATTATGACCTTGAGTTGTAGTATTTGGGACAAAATCATCATATATGGTCATATAGATGTTGTATGTACATCAAGATAGTGACTTTACGTGCTAAATAAGCTTGGAAGGTCTGGATCTATGACTTAATGGACCGGATCTGACCTTATGAGCAAGTTTGAGTCATTGCATGGCGTGGACTTGCCAAGTCCGAAGAACAGACTCGGCGAGTAGCATGATTATTTCCCAGACCACACAGCGAGTGGTCTTGCCGAGTTGAGGGTTTGACTCAGTGAGTCAGGGAGAGTCAGAGTGGGTTAACAGGTTGACTGAATCAAGCTGGACTCGCCGAGTTGTTCTTGAGACTCGGCGAGTTGAGTCGTAGTGGCCCCACAACTCATGCCAGGTGGAACTCGTCGAGTTAGGAGAATACTCGACGTGTCAAGAGAGGATCCCAGGGAAATCAGTGTATGCGCTTAGAATCACCGAGTCGTTATAGTGCACTCGCCGAGTCCGATCAAAGTTGACCGTTGACCATTGACCAGCGTTGACCTAAGTTGACTTGTTAAGAGCTAGTCAACCTTAGTTGGGAAAGTGTTAATTAGAGATGTATTGTGTTATAGGAGGACTATAGCTCGGGAGATCGAGCACTAGTGATATCAGGATTTACGAATTACCGAGACACGCGAGGTGAGTCTTCTCACTATACTTTACCTTGAGTAGGTAACAGATTTATGTGACAGAGTATTTGTATGCTATGTATGTTATGTGTTGTGCTGCATTATTTCTATGTGATTTATGTTGTGCATGTTTACAGAGTTAGAGCCGTAAGGTTCACAGAGTTAGAACTTGAGGGTTCACAGAGTTGGGTGCACGGACCCATAGAGTTATAGCCTCGAGTGGCTAATATGTGTTATATGTGGTATTTTGGTGAACTCGCTAAGCTTTGTGCTTACAGTGTTTGATGTTATTTGTTTCAGGTACTAGTGACGATCGCGGGAAGGTGCCGGCTTGATCAGTACACACGCATGGGATTTATGATTTTGAGATTTTGGGAATTTGTATTACTTGGATTGAATGATTAAATATGGTTGTTTTCTGAATATTAAATGAATTATGTTTTATAAAAATATGAAAATTTTGTTTTGAAATTTACGGTGTTACAGTTCTTGTGTTCTTGGCTGAAATCAGTGAGAAAGAAAGAATTTTGGATTTTTAGGTTTATTTTTAGGTTTTGGTATTTGATAGGGAAGATGAAGAACGGAATGATGGATGCAAGTTGGTTTGTTCGATTCTTATAGTTTTAGTATTTCTTTTGTGTGTGGGTTAGTTTAAACTAAAATTAGAAGCTACATGTGGGTAAAGTGATTTATTACACTTTAAATAAACGAAAATGATTTTTTTCTTACATTTTTAGTATTTCCTGATTATGTACTTTCTCTCCACTTTCTTCTTATCTTCTTCATGGACTGATTATTCTGCTTAATCTTTTAGTTGACCTGGCTTAATGCTCATCTTACAAAGATATGGCCCTATGTTGATGAGGTTAGGTATAAATTTTAAACCCCTCTATTCACCATCATTATGGTAATATGCTTATCATGTGTTTTTGGATTCTCTTGTAGACATCATCTAAGCTTAGAAAGGCTAATTTGGAGCCAACTCTTGAATAATACTGACCAATGGTGTTGTCCTCTTTGTCATTTTCCAAGTTTACCCTCGGCACGGTGGCCCCCCAGTTTACAAGTTAGGCTAATTGATAGTATTGCAATTTGCATTTATCCTTTCATTGTAAGAAGATTCCACATAATTTGAATCTTAATTATCAATTGTTTATATTGTTTAGGAGTTTCGATTGTTAAAGATGGAGGTGAAGGAATAACTACGGAGTTAGAAATGAATTGGGAGGGAAACCCTAATATAATACTTGATATCAAGACTAGACTAGGAGTTGGATTTCCTGTGCAGGTAATTCAATATGTCTAACTATCAAGGGTTATTATTGGAATTTTGAAAATAATTGGCTTCAACTTTGTTTACTATTAACAAACCATACTCTTTAATAATAATCTCTTTTGTTATTTAGGTGAAGAATATTGCATTCACTGATGTTTTTAGGTTGATTTTTAAGCCTCTATTATATATAAAAGCACATTTATCTCAAGAACATTGCATTTATCCTTTGAACTATAACTAATTATTTTACTACTCTATAGTAATTTGTATCAAAATTATTAATATGTTTTTGGTTTTTAAATTTAGTTGTTATTCCGGGGTAAAACTTGTTTATTGTTATGAAGTAATTGTTGAACCTATTTGTGTTGCTCGACAGAATGCTAAGTTAAATGGTCTACACTATGCAACATTTATGCAAGGCGATCTTAATAATGTCAGTGAAAGTTTTGTGAATGATTTCCCAAAACCAGATATTGTTGTATCAAGTTTTATTTTGACTTAATGACTTAATGTATATGAGTAATTCTTTTTTACTTAATGTATAAATTATGTAAATATGGGTTAAGCAAAGGAGAGATCTTTATGAATTCAAATGGTAAAATGGTTGTTTACTTGCATCTTGATTGCTTAAAGATTTGTGAAATTGAGTTTAGGAGGTTAGTAAGAATAATTGTAGCCTTATATGAAAAGGATAAGCGACCATTTACTAATATTCAGTCCAAAAGAGGTTTTTATTTGTAGGTTTAAGTGTAAAAAGGCGACTTAATTTCATTTCTTTGTTAATTATAGCATCCTATTCCTATTTCTCATTCTACTACACCATTGTAGTTTTAATCATTCTCTTATAATGGCATCATAGAAATCTAACCAATTATAGCATTGTACTTTCAAATTTAACTTATTAAGGCATTATACTTTGAGAAATTTATCCAATCATAGCACTAAAAATGTTTCAAAATTTGATATCATTGCTATAATTGGGTAGATTCTTCTTACTATAATGTTGTAATGGAAAAAAATGAAAGTATGATGCTATATATAATAAAGATAACGAAAAAAGTACTTTGGTATTTCTTGCATTTAACCATTATGTATTCCACTCTTATAGAAATGACTTAATGAAAAAAAAAATATGGTAACCTATGTTCAATCTATCTTGGTTAGTAATTACCTAGAAATAATTTGATCACCTTTTTTCCAACTTTTTATAATATCTTTGCTTGTTCCTTTTAAGGTATTTTCTTCTCTTGGATGAATCCACTAATGCTAATTCCGTTTTTGCCTTTCATATTCCAAGTATACTAGGTAGGGGAGCTTTACAAACCTAAATCATGGCTTTTAAGGGCTTTACATCTTAGTGTTGGTGGAAGGTGTGTACAATAACATGCATATACTAATTTTTTTACTATTAATTCAAGTTTCTAATAAAAGATTATAGTGTATTTTAATTACAGGTTTTTGATGGGGAGGTTTTTGGAAGGTATTTAATGAATATTTCAATTTGAGTTCAATTGTTTTTATATATTTTTGAATCTCACGTAATGTATTCTTGATTTCTTCTTCTTCTTCTTCTTCTTCTTCTTTCTTTTTTTTTTTTTTTTTTTTTTTTTTTTTTTTTTTTGTCAATTTGTAGATTGGCAATGATCTTTCTCAATTTGTTAGACCACTGATTTTGAACTAGTTATTATTAGTGAGTTTGTAGTTATTTTTCAAATGATTATTCCTTTTTTTACCATTTTGAGTAATAAATTATTTGTAGTCTATGCAAGAACTTGGTACAACACAGATTGGTTACATCTATGATTTCACATTTTCAATGGAGTGATATAGGTTCTATGACTTTTCCTATGTGTTTATTATTCTTCAATAATTCTAAGTTCTTGTTTACCTTTTCTTTTTCCCAATAACAAATGGTAAATTTGTAAATATACATTTGATTGACTTAATCTAAATAGAATGAGAAAATAGTATGATGTTATAACATAAATACACTATGGAATACATAGCAACATACTTTAGTTGATTCGACTTTGAAAAAAAAAGACAATTTACTCTATTTATTACACTAGTCCTTTTCTATCCCAAGTGTAGGAAATAGAAATGTACTTCGTTGTTTCTTACAATTAAGCTTCCTTTACAATAAATAAGTAGAAGTTTCTATTTCATGCCTTTAGGCCTTCTTTTTATTAAATTGCATGAAATAGCAGCAGACTTTAATTGATTTGACTTTTTAAAACATTACTTATTTTTATTAAAAAAGTCCTTATATGTCCTCGAGTGTAAGAAATAACAATGTACTTTGGTATTTCTTGCATTTAAGTATCCTTTACCATAAATAAATAGAAAGTAAGCTGTCATTTCTTGTATTTAAGCTTTCTTTACCATAATGTACTTAATAATTTCTTGCATTTAACTTTCTTTCTAAATTATTTGCCTAAGTTTATTTGGTTTTTGGGTTTAAAGTCGTCATTGGGTGCTAGCAATACTATACATGCAAATAACATTTTATTACCTTGATTCTCTAAGCCCCTTGATGTTGATACAAACTTGATGTGGATGATTGAATCGTAAGTAATATAAATTAGTCAAACATTAAATTATTTTCTTTGATATATTTCATCCACTTTTTTTGTAGAATTTTGTCTTTGCACACAAGACAAAGTGGATCAACGAAAAAGGTAAATGTCAACATGATAATTGTTATCGTAAGCACAAACTACAGCTTTAACTTCAATTGGATTTGACTAATATATTATTGTTTTGTACTTATCAGTTTAGTATATAGTTGTACAATGTCCCTTTCAGCATAGTTACATGAAATGTGGGTATTATGTTCTTAACTTCACAAGTTCATGAAAACGGTTGTTGATCAATCACTTGAAGTGTTCTATAACAAACTAAGTAAATCCTTTATTTAATTGATGGACTTGAAGTGTTTTAGAATATTTACATATATAATTGTTTAATAGTTTATTTGCAAATATATTAATTTTTGTTTCAGTGTTGGAGGAAAAGTGAATATATATATATATATATATATATATATATATATATATATATATATATATATATATATATATATATATGCCGAGCTTGATAGGCTGCGTGAAATATGGGATACTTATGTCATAAACTTTATTTAGAAGTGGTATGTATTTGACAATTACTTTTTGATGAATTTAAAACGTATTTTTGAATTGGACACTATAGTTCATGTAATTTAGACAATAAATTTGTGATGTGAATTATGAGCATTGATTTGGCATGCGGAATTAAAGAAATGTAACACTCAAAAATTTCTAGACAAATTTGAACTTTTAAAACATTTCAAACCATTAAAATCATTACAAATTTGTTTTCAAAATGTATAATATCATAGTTTTCCCAAAATCATAAACAAATCATGAGGAGATGTACGATCATGCCTTCGCCTTGCCGCGATCCCCTGATGTACCTGAAACAATAAACTGAAACTGTAAGCCCGAAAGCTTAGTGAGTTCCCCCAAAATACCAATCTCATATAACCATAATCATATCACATTCACAAATACAAATCAACATGCATCACGAGCCTTCAGCCTTACTGGACTGCGTCGTAGGGCCTACATCCTATCTAAACTGCTCCCGAGCCTTCGGCATCACTGGACTGCCTCCCAGGGCCTACAACATATCCGGACCGCTTACTGGGTATGTTGGCCTTTAGCACAAAGCAGGACCAACCCAACCCCAATCAAATAAACATGTTCACATAAATATCATACGCTAGCTCATATCATATAACAGTCAAACCAATCTAACAAATCACTAATCATAGCAACATCCCAATAACCGAGATACATACCTAACCGGTCACTAAAATAGCATTATCCTATAACCAGGACATTGACCTAACCATGTGGCTACACATAAGCATATCACCACCCTAACAACCAGGATGTAATCAATACACATATCATGCCCTAACCGAATACAATCCCATATAAGCTATTGATATAGTGAGGATAACTCACCTCGAAAGTAGTGATGAAGTACTGCAAATCTCTAACTGTTGTCTCCCCGAAATCCCACACTATCACACCATTAATGATAAGTTAACACCCAGCATGACCTTCTTGAATAAATGTCCCCACCATGCTCATATTTTCCTAAAATACCCCAGAAGTCCCATAGTCAACCCTTGGTCAAAGTCAAAGTGAACTATCAAGGTCAACAGTCCATCTTGACCTCAACTCGTTGAGTACCCTCAGCTACTCGCCGAGTTCCTAGCATGACTCGCCGAGTCACTTGAGTGACTCGTCGAGTTCCTAGTGTTAGTGGTTGTAATTCCTTGGCCAACTCGCAGAGTTTTCCCTTACAAATCAACGCGTTCATATGTGTACAAAGGTTAGGAGACCCTTAGCCGACTCGCTGAGTCACTCATCTGACTTGTCGAGCCCACAAAAATCTTCATCAGACTCGCCGAGTCGACAATGCAACTCGTCGAGTCCATTCAGTCCTTCATCCATATAGAGGCTTTTTAAGCCATGCTAAGGCTCCAAATTGTAGATCGAGCTTCCCAAGGCATTTTTATCACGTAAAGTTGCAAACTTTACGTGCATGCAAGGCTCTACAGTCTTAAAATGACAACACCAAGCTTGTAAAGAAGTCTCACTCTTGAGAGAAAGCCTATACTTGTCAAAGATGATAACTTTATGGATCTAGAGGCCAAAGGGAGTCCAGATATGAAGTTGCAACTTCAGATCTTGGCTCAAACACAAGAAACCTTTCCTAAAACTCACCCAAAAGAGATTAAAGATGAAATGAGCCAAGGAAACAACCTAATACCTTCAAGAGAGTGCCAACTGAAGTAGATATTTGCTTTCCACAAGTTCCTTGATTAGATTTACTTATTTCCCCATGTGTTCCCTCACCAAGATCCCTCTTCCAAGCTTTAACACACCAAAGAACACACATACACACGATTTAGGCTTTATGAGTGTCAAGGAGCTGTAAAGGGGAGGCTAGGGTAGGCTAATGATCCTTTAAATAGGGTGCAATACCCCAGAATTTAGGGTTTCATCTGCCAACTCCTACTCGTCGAGTCCCTTCTTGGACTCGACAAGTAGGTCACTAAAACACGTGGACCAACCCGCTGCTACTTGATGAGTAGGGCAACCAAGTCGTCGAGTAGACCTTGAAATCAAGAAAATTCTTATATAAAATCGATACCTGAGAATCGAGGAATTACAATTCTCCCCCACTTGAACTAGACTTTGTCCTCGTGGTCTGCCGCAACGAACAACTCCGGATAGTGCTCCCACATCTCTGCCTCTGGCTCCCATGTCCACTCGAACCCCCTCCAATGCTCCCACTGTACCTTCACCAAAGGTATGTCCTTATTCTACAGAACTTTCATCTTCCTCTCCAGTATGACTACAGGCCTCTCAACGAAATTCAGGCGCTCATCAACCTGAATATCATCCAACGACACCACTACCTTCTGATCCATAATGCACTTTCGCAACTGCAAAACATGTAAAGTGTTGTGGATCCGACTAAACTCCTCCAGTATCACTAACCTGTAAGCCACCTTGCCAACCCTAGCAATGATTCTGAACGACCCAATGTAATAGGGACCCAACTTCCTCCTCTTCCTGAAGCGAATCACTCCCTTCCAAGGTGAGACCTTCAGGAGTACCATATCACCCAACTGAAATTCTAACTTAGATCTTCGTGTGTCAGCGTAACTCTTCTGCCGACTTTGGGCGGTCTGCAATCACTACCTAATCTACTGAATATTCTCGGTAGTCTACAAGACTTCTTCCATCTACTCCATCACCATGTGTCCAACCTCACCCCCAACAAACCGGGGTGAGAAATCTCCATCCATACGATAGCTCGAAAGGCGGGACGCCAATGCTGGAATGATAGCTATTGCTGTAGGCGAACTCTGCAAGCGGTTGGTGGGAATCCCAACTCCCACCGAAGTCAATGACACACGCCCTCAACATATCCTCGAGGATTTTAATGGTCAGCTCGCTCTGACCGTTGCTCTGCGAATGGAATGTTGCGCTAAAGTGAAACCGCATGCCTAGTTTTTCGTGGAACTTCTACCAAAAACCGGAGGTAAAGATAACATATCGGTCGAAGACAATGGAGACCGGAACCCCATGGCGAGACACGATCTCACAGACGTACATGTCAGCCAACATCTCAGCCGACGAACTCTCCCTAATAGCAAAGAAATGGGCACTCTTGGTCAATCGGTCTACGATGACCCATATAGCATCAAATCCCTTCGCCGACCTTGGCAACTTGGTAATGAAGTCCATCGTCATCTGTTCCCATTTCCACATGGGAATATCCAGAGGCTGAAGCATACCATGCAGCCTCTAATTCTTGGCCTTGACCATCCTGCATGTCAAATGCCTCTCGACATACCAAGCGATTTCTCGCTTCATACATGGCCACCAATAACTCAAACTCAGGTCTCGGTACATCTTGGTGGCCCCCAGGTGAATAGAGAAGTGAGACTTATGAGCCTCCTCCATGACTGTCTGTCTGACCCCACCAGACATTGGAACCCATACCCAACCGTATCAAGTCAGTAATCCCCGACTATCTTGCATATACCAGGTGTTCTCACCCTTGATCCTCTCTAACTTCCAGTTCTCCGGTTGCATGCACTCAACCTGAGCATCCTTGACCATGCTCGTAAGCGGAGAATCCACCGCTATCCTCATACACACTGCTGGGGTGGAAGACCCATATGTCTTGCGGTTTAAAGCATCCACCACCACATTCACTTTACCAGGGTGTTAAAGGATCTCGGAGTCGTAGTCCTTGACTACATCCAGCCACCTGCATTGCCTCATCTTCAGGTTCGGCTGATCCATGATGTGTTTCAAACTTTTGTGATCCATGTATATGGTACAGCCGACCCAATATAAGTAATGTCTCCATATCTTGAGAGTGAACACCACCACTCCCAGCTCCAGATCATGAGTAGGATATCTCGTCTCATGCGGCTTCAGCTGCGGCGACGCATAGGCTATCAACCGTCCTCTCTGCATGAGGACCGCCCCTAAACCTGTGATGGATGCGTCACAGAACACCATAAAATCCTCTACTTCCTCCGAGAGTGTCAAGACCGGAGCTTCCCACAAAAACTGATGGAGAGTCTCAAACACCCTCTGCTGCTCTAGTCCCTACCGGAAATCCACTCCCTTCCTCGTCAGACGAGTGAGGGGTACTGCAATCTTGGAGAAATCCCGAATAAACCTCTGGTAGTACCCTGCTAAACACAGAAAGCTCTTGATGTCTGAAGTAGACCTCAACACCTCCCACTGCATGGTTGCCTCGATTTTGGTCGGGTCGACCAAAATCCCCTCCTCGTTAATGAGATGTCCGAGGAACTGGACCTCTCACAACCAAAACTCACACTTCGAGAACTTGGCATACATCGTTCTCATCTCAGAACTCCCAACAACTCCCTGAGGTGCTCTTCGTGCTACTCTTGGGTCTTGGAATACACCAACATATCATCTATGAACACAATGACGGAGAGATCAAGCATCAGTCTACAGTCCCGATTCATCAGGTCCATGAATACCGCCGTGTGTTGGTGAGACCAAATGGCATCACTACGAACTCGTAATGACCTGAACGAGTTTGAAACGCGGTCTTCTCCACATCCTCCTCTCTGACTCGGACCTGATGATACCTCGACCTCAAATCAATCTTGGAAAACCAAGATGCACCCTGTAACTGATCGAATAGATCATATATCCTAGGGAGTGGATAATGGTTCTTCACCATCAAATTATTTAGCTCCATATAATCAATGCACATCTAATACGAACTGTCCTTCTTCCTGACGAAAAGGATCAGTGCTCCCCATGGAGAACTGCTAGGTCGAATGAACTGCTTGCCCATCAGTTCCTGCAGCTATGAAGATAGCTCCTGCATCTTGGGTGGCGCTAACCGGTACAACACCTTGGCGATAGGAGTTGCACCCGACACCACGTCGATTCGGAACTCGACCTACCTCTACGGAGGTATCCGTGGCAACTCCTCCAGGAACACGTCAAAAAACTCCCTAACCACTGGAACCTCTGAAACTGAAATATGATCCCTGAGCTGCGTATCCACCACATACGCTAGATAACCCGCACACCCGTGTTGAATATACTGTCGATCCCCGGAATCTGAACAAAACCATGATCCCACTCTGGTGCCATCACCATATACAAGCAGTTCTCCTCCACTTGGGGTTTGAACTACCACTCGCTGACCCTCACAGTCAATCATAGCACTGAACCGACTAAACCAATCCATCCCTACAATCACACACGCCTCCCCCATGGGGATCCGAATCAAATCTATCGGAAAAGACACCCCGAAAAACTCCAACTCACACCCTCGGTAGACCAAAGAAGCAGAAACCTCGTGTTCATTGGCGATGGAGACACGCAACGGACACTCTAACTCGCCCACTGGCACACTGAACTCCCTGCTAAACGACTAAGATACGAAGGACCGAATCGGCCCCAAATCAAATAAAACCAAAGCAGGAAAAGATTTCACTAAAAACGTTCCTAATTACAGGTACAACAGATAAGCATAAAACAATTATAATACATGAAATAAAGGAGAGAAACATACCAACAACCACATCCGGTGCTACCATGGCCTCCTCTGCGGTCAGCTGGAAGGCATGCCCCTGAGCCTTTAGAGGCTCTGTCTTGACTGGCCTCCCATCCGGTAACCTCAATGTAGACGGTGCTGGAGCCTGCGCCGGCCTGGCTACGAGTTGTAGATAGTTGGTCTTCACGTGACCAACCTGATGATAGTGATATCATATCTTCATATCCGATGCAGGGGCTATCTGGCGACAATCCCTAGTATAGTGCCCCTTTTTGCCATACTTGTGGCACCCACTACCTATCCGACAAACTCTATAATGAAACTTGCCACACCTTCGATAAGTGCGGCTCTGCTGACCCCCGGTCCTAGAATCAGTGGTCTTAGACCGCTTAGGCACCGGTTTTGATTGCATCAGGGCCTACCGCTGCTCCCTCATCTACAATTCAATCCCCAACTCATGCCGCCTAGCAGCCTCCTGTAACTCCAAATTAGTATCACATCACCGAGTAGACACAAACTAATGGATGTCAGTGTTGAGCACGCTCAGATAACGGGTCATCTGGGCCTGCTCAGAAGCAAACTTTGGGCAGAACATCGCCCTCTCCATGAACATGTAGGTGATCTCTTTCATCGACTCCCCCTCGTATCTCAAAGTCAAAAACTCACGTGACAACCATTCTCGCTCGACCTGTGGAATGTATCAGGCGCAAAACATATCCCTGAACTTCTCCTATGTAATAGCAGCTCTTTAATCATCAGTGTATGACCCATTCACCAATCTCCACCAGTCCTTTGACCTGTACCTTAGCAAGTTTAGAACACACCTGACCTTCTGGTCAAGAGGTCACGAGCAGGGAAAGAAGCACCCCTCCACATATGAGATCCACCTCATAGCCTTGATGGGGTCTTGCGTCCCATCAAAAGTAATGGGCTTCGTGTTATCGAAGTCCCTATACTGGAAGCCCCAAGTGGCTCCTCCTCCTCCCCATGCGATTGTTATAGCCATGAAGCTGCAGTGGCAGCCGTCTCCGCAAGGGCTGCGTATTGCTCACCAAAGTACTCGAACATGGCGGTCTTAATAGACACAAACATCTCCGACATCTATGCCCGGAACATAGCAGCAACCCCATCATGCAAGATCTCCCGAATCCTAGCATCTAACTTATCTGTACCCATCTGTACCACGGGCTCAAGTGTTGTTGGCTCCTCCTAACCTCCGTCTCCTGATCCTGTAACTTAACCGAATCCAGTCACAAAGCGTCTCGTCATCACCATTCTGAAACATACCATAAGATATCAGATAATCCACATAAATAACTAGGAATCAACTCCCAACTAAACACTAGGGCTTGTGACTTCCTTGATACGCGTATGGGTCATGGGCTTTCAGTAGTACGAGCCTATACTACCTTCCACACCTACCCATATTTGTCTCAAGTATCACCACAACACCCTCACAATATACATAAGCATAGCGAGCGCTCAACCCTCGCTCCTAGAGGAAGGCTAACTGAATCACGACTGGCCTACCGGCCTCACACAACCCACCCATTCATGAAACTTCCACCAACCCTGCAACATTAGTGTATGCTAATCTTACATAACGTTGGACCCTATAGACTTTTGAATATCAGATCCTACCCTAAGCCCTAATCAATAAGAACAGAACATAAGGTCAAATCAAACATTCTCGGGCTATAAGATCTTAATTATGTACAATTGTGATACATACACAAGTAATTACAGTAATGATGGGAATCTCATTTAAGAAACGCTATGCTAGCAAGCATCACGTAATCAGTCAATTCTATCATGCAATTCCTGAGGATCCCTAGCCTAGTACTAGCATGTTGTTCAATCATCTCAAAATATCAAATAATTGCATGGTATTTTTGGGTCTACTTACTGGCTCTGACTGATCTTACACTCTACATCCTCCCTTACTTATTTCGAAAACCATTTAAAAAAATCATTTTAAAATCTTTCCTTTGATTTGAGACTGGAGTCACACGAATGTTCCTCCAATTCACTCAAACCAAGGCTCTGATACCAACTTGTAACACTCAAAAATTTCAAGACAAATTTGAACTTTTAAAACATTTCAAACCATTAAAATCATTACGACTTTGTTTCAAAATGTATAATATCATAGTTTTCCTAGAAACATAAACAAATGATGAGGAGTTGTACGATCATGCCTTCGCCTTGCCACGATCTCCTGATGTACCTAAAACAATAAACTGAAACTGTAAGCCCGAAAGCTTAGTGAGTTCCCTCAAAATACCAATCTCATATAACCATAATCATATCACATCCACAAATACAAATCAACATCCATAATGATCATTCAACCTGACTGGACCACCTTACAGGGCTTACAACCTATCTTGATCTCTCCCGAGCCATCGGCATGACTGGACCACCTCGTAGGGCCTACAACATATCAGGACCGCTAACTGGGTATGTTGGCCTTCAAAAAAAAGCAGGACCGCCTCAACCTAACCCCAATCAATCAAACATGTGCACATAAATATCATACGCTAGCTCATATCATATAACAGTCAAACCAATCTAATAGATCTCTAATCATATAAGAATCCCAATAACCGGGATACATACCTAACCGGTCACTAACATAACATCATCCTATAATCAGGACACTAATGTAACCAGGTCGCTACATATAAGCATATTACCACCTTAACTATGACGATGTAATCAATAAACATATCATGCCCTAACCGAATACAATTGTGACATCCCCAAAATCTCGGCCAGAAAAGACCGATTTTCATTTATGCTTTTAAAATAATTTCAGAGTAAATCCTTTTGATTTGAAAAAGTTGCGGAATTTGTTCCCAAAAACAAAACATGATAAAACAATGTTTACCAAAGCATTTCATAAAAGAAATGTATTTTCATTATATAATCAAAACTCGAGGTGTCATGTTCCGATACAGACCAATAAGAATAAACGATAACATTACAAGTCATTCAACAAATATATACATATACAGACTTGTGAACAAAACAGCTTGATGGTTCATCCATCTTACGCCTTTGCGCCACTTCCTGTAATACAAATAAAACTGAGTGGGTCAGGCTTGGGAGCCTGGTGAGCATATAGGGTTTTCAACCCACAATAAATAATTAAATTAATTATTATCAACCAACAATAACCCAGTTACCCATTCCCGTTATTCTCACTTTATATCCCTAAAATAACTAACACAAGGGACCTAATCTAAGAATATTTTCATCGGGGTGACAACACATGTTGCGGGGGTTCCTCAGCAATATAAGTCAAATAAGGCAACCATGAGGGGGATGGAATACAGCGAATGAACACCCAAGTTCATTAACACCTACAGGTTATGAGCCTGCTAGCGTTCCACTGGACTGTCTAGAAAAGTCCTTGGTCGTCATCTAAATTCCGCTAGATGACTAGATCAAAACAACAACGAGGCCTCTCATCAGTTTATTACACACCAAATATCTACCCATGTTCTACCCAACATATTAGTAGATAAAAACATACATTTTTATACATATTTTCAAAACCTGTATAGCATGCTTGATCAATACATTTTCCATATAAAAGATGAGGCACACACACATAACACGTATTTCGTAGAGAAATAATCAGATCTATAAGATAGAAGAAAGTGAATATACATTCATGCATATAACCACAAAATATACACATAACACGTATTTTATATTAAATACTTGATAATTATGTGTTAGAAGAAAGTAACCACACAATCACACATATAAACAACAATATACTTAGTACACTCAAATCATACTTGTATTATTATCGTGTTTATGAAAGGTAGTATACACTCACTTGATCAGAAGATGATCGGACAGCACTACGACTTGCAAAAGTAGTAATCCTCAACAGATCTGGAAGATCTCTACAAAAATCGAACTTCTCGCAGGCAGAGCTTCGGCTCGGAAACCGCACTTCTCGGGATCTTCGGGATCTCGGGACTTGCTTCGGGACTCGGGAATGATACCGGGGCTTCGGGGTATTTCTGGAACGCAAAACGGGAGAGAGAAGGGAGAAAAATGGCAAAAGATCCGGTTGTCCTCACATCCTATTTATAGGAGGCTGGAAGCCTAAATTACGCGGGGCGTACTGCTCCGAGTTCATAAGCACATGCGTCATCCGAAGTCCTCGAGTGCGAGTGTCGACATCCTTCGCCGTACACGGGGCGTACTCCGGATGAGCCCGGTGACTCGCCTTCATATAAGGCCGGATTTAATAATTAAATTTAATTATTAATTATTTAATAAACTTCGGAAATTCATATCTTCTTCATACGAACTCCGTTTTCGACGTTCTTTCTATCCACGCCAAGGTGAGACTACGCTTTACAACTTTCGTTTAGACTCCGTTGGCTAATTTTGATTTATTTTTATTATTTTATTTTAATAGGCCGGAATAGAAAATTTCGTTATAAATTTATAACTTCTTCGTTTGACGTCCGTTCTCGCCTAACTTTTTATCGCTTTGATACTAACAACGAGATCTTCGATTCTCGTTTAGATCACTAAGGCTAACTATCGCTCTAACGTAAATTTCACTTTTTATATCATTCAGCGTTGCCGGTTTTGTCGCGAAACTTCGACAGGTCATAACTTCCTCGTTATAACTCGGATTTCGGCATTCTTTATATCTTCGGAAACCTTGTTTCAACTACTACAACATTATCTAAAGATATCAAGTTTATTTTACACTTAAATTTTGACGCTTATTTTTATTCTTAATTAATCAAACCACATAATTAAGCAATTAAGCACAAAACACAAAATACTCAAATAATACACTTCTATTATTTCAAAACGGGTTACAAGGTTAACCTAGACTATTACATTGCTAAAAATGGCAAGCCCAGAAACACAGGCGTTACAATTCTCCCCACCTTAGGATGATTCCGTCCCCGGAATCACACCTCAACAAACAAATGCGGATAGCGACCCATCATGTCACTCTCCGTCTCCTAGGTGAGATTCGGCCCATTCGTGTGTTTCCATCGGACAAGCACTAACTCGACCATCTTGCGTCGCGACTTCTTAGTCTTTCGGTCAACAATTGCCTCTGGTTCTTCAATCAACCTTTTGTTCTCATCGATTCTCAACTCCGAAAGTGGAATCATGTCGGGAACTTCCCCCGTGAACTTCCGTAAATAACACACATGAAAAGTGTTATGAATTCCGTTCAGTTCTTCTAGTAGTTCGAGCTTGTAAGCTTGGTTCCCAATCCTCTGAAGAAATTTAAACGGTCCAATAAATCTTGGACTCAACTTTCCCCTTTTACCAAATCTTATAAGTCCCTTCCACGGCGAGACTTTAAGTAAAACCGAATCCCCAACTTCAAAAGTCATC
Source organism: Lactuca saligna (assembly GCF_052625555.1). Lineage (NCBI taxonomy): Eukaryota > Viridiplantae > Streptophyta > Magnoliopsida > Asterales > Asteraceae > Lactuca > Lactuca saligna. The sequence goes on from NC_136422.1 coordinate 155,255,456, forward strand.
GGTCTTCGCTTTTTGTCAGCATAGCTCTTTTGATGATCCTGAGCCGCTAACATTCTTTTCCTAATTATTTTCAACTTTTCAGCAGTTTGATGAACCATCTCCGGTCCCATAAACTGCTTTTCCCCAGCCTCAAGCCAACAAGACGGCGTATGACACTTTTGTCCATACAAAGCTTGGTAAGGTGCCATCTTAATGCTCGAGTGAAAACTATTGTTATAGGAAAATTCTACCAATGGTAAATGTTCATCCCAATTACATAGGAATTCCAAGGTACATGCTCTCAGCATATCTTCAAGTGTTTGTATCATTCTTTCACTCTGACCATCAGTTTGCGGATGGTAAGCTGTACTTAAACATAACTTGGTACCCATTTCCTCTTGTAGACTTTTCCAAAACCTTGAGGTGAACGACTATCACGATCCGACACAATGGTTTGCGGAACACCGTGAAGTCTCACAATTTCCTTCACATAAGAATTCGCAAGCTTCTCCATAGACCATTTCTCCCTGGCTGCTATGAAATGCGCATTCTTAGTGAATCGATCGACGACCACCCAAATCATGTCGTGACCATTCTTTGTTCTGGGCAGTTTAGTGACAAAATCCATAGCAATGTCTTCCCACTTACCCATAGGCACATATAATGGTTCTAAACTCCCATACGATTTCTGATGTTGTGTCTTGACTCTCGCACAAGTCACACACTCGACCACATACTTTGCAACATCAAGCTTCATCGTCGGCCAACAGTAGTAGGGTTTCAGGTCCCTATACATTTTAGTGCTACCAGGATGAATCGAGTACATGGTCTTGTGAGCTTCTTCCATCAGAAGATCTCTGACTCCTCCTGTCTTAGGTATCCAAATCCGATCTTGGAACACCTTCAGTCCGTGACTGTTTACACCGAACAACAACGTTTTGCCCATACGTTCCTCCTTTCAGTCATTCTTCTCAGAAGCTTCCTCTTGAGCGTTCTTTATACTTTCCACAATGGTCGAGACAACTTCAATTCTCAACGCTTTTGGCCTTTTCCTTTCAAGATTGACTTTCTAACTGAGAGCATCATCAACAACATTAGCTTTACCGGGATGGTAAAGTATCTCACAGTCGTAGTCCTTGAGTAATTCCAGCCAGCGTCGTTGCCTCATATTCAATACCTTCTGATTAAAGAGATATTGGAGACTCTTATGATCAGTGAAAAGTTTGCACTTCGTGCCATAGAGGTAATGCCTCCATATCTTCAGAGCGAAAACTACCGCTGCCAACTCCAAATCATGAGTCGGGTAATTCTTTTCATGCTCTTTCAGCTGTCGAGATGCATACGCGATTACCTTTTCTCTTTGGGTCAAAACACAACCCAACCCAACCCCAGACGCATCGCTATAAATAGCGAATTCTTCAACTCCATCGGGTAGAGATAGAATTGGTGCCTCACATAGCCTCTTCTTTAGCTTCTCGAATGCTTCTTTATGCTTATCACTCCAAGCATAAGTAGCTCCTTTGTGGGTCAAAGCTGTCAACGGAGTAGCAATCGAAGAAAAGCCTTGGATAAACCTTCGGTAATATCCGGCTAATCCCAAAAAGCTTCGGATCTCCGTGGGACTTTTCGGTTGTTCCCACTTTATTACAGCTTCAATCTTTGTTGGATCAACCATTATCCCTTCTTGGTTGACCACGTGACCCAAGAATTGAACTTCACGAATCCAAAAATCACATTTGGAGAACTTCGCATACAACTTCTCCTTTTTCAAGACTTCTAACACCTCTCGCAAGTGTCTGCCATGCTCCTCCTGTCTTTTTGAGTAAATCAGAATGTCGTCTATGAACACTATCACGGATTTATCAAGGAACGGATTACAAACCCTATTCATTAAATCCATGAACGCTGCCAGAGCATTGGTTAGTCCAAACGACATAACCAAGAACTCGTAGTGTCCATATCTAGTTCTGAACGCAGTCTTCTCTATATCCTGCTCTCTCACTTTTAGCTGATGATATCCTGACCTTAGGTCGATCTTCGAGAAATAGCTCGAACCTTGTAGTTGATCGAATAGGTCATCAATCCTCGGCAACGGATATCTATTCTTTATTGTTGCCTTATTCAGCTCTCTATAATCAATGCACATTCTCATACTTCCATCTTTCTTCTTCACGAATAACACCGGAGCTCCCCAGGGTGATGAACTAGGTCTAATGAAACCTTTGTTCAATAACTCCTGAAGTTGCATCATCAGCTCCTTCATCTCCGTCGGTGCTAATCGATAAGGTGCTTTTGCTATTGGCGTAGTTTCTGGTAACAAGTCAATTCTGAACTGCACTTGTCTATCAGGTGGTAATCCAGGAAGATCTTCGGGAAATACTTCCGGATAATCACACACCACTGGAATACTCTGCATCACCTTCTTTTCCTTCTTAGCATCCATCACGAATGCTAAATATGATGTACATCCCCTGGTCAAACACTTTCTAGCTTTCATTAGGGAAATGATTCCATAATTCACTCGGCGTTTGTCCCCATACACTATAAACGAATCTTTTCCAGGCGGGTTTACTTTAACTATCTTCTTCTTGCATAAAATTTCGGCATCATTGGCGCTAAGCCAATCCATTCCCAACATGACGTCGAAACCATTAAGTTTGATAGGTAATAATTCTTCTTGAAACTTATTCCCATTAAGGTCGATTAAGATGTTTTTCATACGATGGCTAACAGGTACAAACTTGCCACTAGCAACTTCGACTAATAAAGCATTATCTAGTCTATCAACAGGAAAAACTAGTTTTCTACCAAATTCATGCGATATAAAGGAGTAGTTGGCTCCAGAATCAAATAAAATTTGGGCAGGCAATGTGTTTACGAGAAAGGTACCTGAAGCGACATCAGCTTCGTCTTTAGCAGCTTCCAGTGTCATCTGGAATGCTCACACCTTTGGCTTTGGTGGAATGTTGGGCTTAGCTGCCTCCTTCTTCTTCGGACAGTCTTTCAAAATGTGCCCCTCTTCATTACAACCAAAACACATCCTTTTGTTGTTCGTACATTCATTGGCAAAATGTCCAACCTTTCCACACTTGTAGCAAGTTACATCCTCGCTACATTTCCCAAAGTGCTTTTTCTTACACTTTTCACACCACTTCGCTTCGCCTCCTTTTCCCCCACCAAACTTTTTCGAATCAGATTTCAAAAATTTTCTTTTCTTACCGGAACCAGATGTTCCTACAAACTTTCTCTTCTCACCAACCTCAACCTTGTTGGTGGTTCTCCCCTTAATCATGTTCTCAACAGACTTGGCAGCCCAGATAGCTACCTCTAGAGTATGTGCCTAACATACTGGCACCTCGTACTCCCATGGGAGTCCCTTCGCATACCGGTCCACCTTTGTCAGCTCGTCTGGAACGATACGCAAGGCAAACTCCATCTTATCGCTGAAGTTATTGGTGTATTCATCAACTGACATGCTTCCTTTCGTCAATGTCAGAAACTTGTTCTCTAGTTCCAATAGATTTTGAGCCGAGTAGAACTTGCGCTTGAACTGCACCAAGAACTCTGCCCATGTCAATTTCAGTGGCTCATTAGGGCTCAAAGTCTTCCCTAGAGTATTCCACCAACGAACAGCTCCACCTCGGAATTGACGCACTGCATAGATGGTCTGCAACTTGCCTCTACAGCCACAAGTCATGAAGGCCAATTCCATTTCTGAGATCCAATCCATAACTCCAATCGGATCCTCCTTTCCATTGAAGGTTGATGGTTTGCAAGTTAGAAAGTCCTTGTACTTGCATCCCATTCCATCATTCCTTCCATCATGGTTGTCTCGCCTAACTATCGGTGGGTTGGCTTGACCAATAGACCCACTGAAGTTTCCACCTTCCGAGTGCCCTTCATTTAATTCAGGCTCTTCCACACGAATTGACAGTTCTTCACGATTCTGTTGAAGCAACCGTCTAGTTTAATCCATCTGACGATCCAACATTGTTTGAATCATCATTTGCACACCAGCCATGGTTATTGGCTCAGGTGCTGCTGCTACGACAGGTCTTTGCTCAATCACTGGTGGTTGATTCCTGTTTTCATCAGCATTTCCAACTCCACTTCTTGTTCTCACCATTTTTGATCTACACACCGAATAAGGTGAAATTAGATCCTCATTCACGATAGATATTCAAATCATCCTTATCACTTCGAAATGTTTACATACTAGTTCTAATATCGTAGAAGTACGCTTAGAATCCTACACACATAAAGTTTCTAGATCCGGTCGACAACAGACCATAGATCCGAACAAATAGTATCATATATGGCAACATATAACATTTAGCACATAAAGCATTTTAGGCAACTTTTCTAAAATAAACCAGGGCTCGTATCTAAAATATAACAGACACACATCTCAAAATTCCACTTAGCATTCTAAGTTTAAGTCTAGAAGTCCTACAAATTCCTAGTTCCCTTAAATTAATGCTTTGATACCAACTGTGACATCCCCAAAATCTCGGCCAGAAAAGACCATTTTTCATTTATGCTTTTAAAATAATTTCAGAGTAAATCTTTTTGATTTGAAAGAGTTGCGGAATTTGTTCCCAAAAACAAAACATGATAAAACAATGTTTACCAAAGCATTTCATAAAAGAAATGTATTATCATTATATAATCAAAACTCGGGGTATCATGTTCCGATACAGACCAATAAGCATAAACGATAACATTACAAGTCATTCAACAAATATATACGTATACAGACTTGTCAACAAAACAACTTGATGGTTCATCCATCTTACGCCCTTGCGCCACTTCCTGTAATACAAATAAAACTGAGTGGGTCAGGCTTGGGAGCCTGGTGAGCATATAGGGTTTTCAACGTACAATAAATAATTAAATTAATTATTATACACCAACAATAACCCAGTTACCCATTCTCGTTATTCTCACTTTATATCCCTAAAATAACTAACACAAGGGACCTAATTTAAGAATATTTTCATCGGGGTGACAACACATGCTGCGGGGGTTCCTCAGCAATATAAGTCAAATACGGCAACCATGAGGGGGATGGAATACAACGAATGAACACCCAAGTTCATTAACACCTACAGGTTATGAGCCTGCTAGCGTTCCACTGGACTGTCTAGAAAAGTATGTGGTCGTCATCTAAATTCCGCTAGATGACTAGATCAAAACAATAACAAGGCCTCTCATCTGTTTATTACACACCAACTATCTACCCATGTTCTACCCAACATATTAGTAGATAAAAACATACATTTTTATACATATTTTCAAAACCTGTATAGCATGCTTGATCAATACATTTTCCATATAAAAGATGAGGCACACACACATAACACGTATTTCGTAGAGAAATAATCAGATCTAGAAGATAGAAGAAAGTGAATATACATTCACGCATATAACCACAAAATATACACATAACACGTATTTTATATTAAATACTTGATAATTATGCGTTAGAAGAAAGTAACCACACACTCACACATATAAACAACAATATACTTAGTACACTCAAATCATACTTGTATTATGATCGTGTTTATGAAAGGTAGTATACACTCACTTGATCAGAAGATGATCGGACAACACTACGACTTGAAAAAGTAGTAATCCTCAGCAGATCTGGAAGATCTCTACAAAAATCGAACTTCTCGCGGGCAGAGCTTCGGCTCGAAAACCGCACTTCTCGGGATCTTCGGGATCTCGGGATTTGCTTCGGGACTCGGGAATGATACCGGGGCTTCGGGGTATTTCTGGCACGCAAAACGATGCAAAACGGGAGAGAGAAGGGACAAAATGGCAAAAGATCCGGTTGTCCTCGCATCCTATTTATAGGAGGCTGGAAGCCTTAATTACGCGGGGCGTAGAGCAATACGCGGGGCGTACTGCTCCGAGTTCGTAAGCACATGCGTCATCCGAAGTCCTCGAGTGCGAGTGTCGACATCCTTCGCCGTACGCGGGGCGTACTCCGGATGAGCCCGGTGACTCGCCTTCGGATAAGGCCGGATTTAATAATTAAATTTAATTATTAATTATTTAATAAACTTCGGAAATTCATATCTTCTTCATACGAACTCCGTTTTCGACGTTCTTTCTATCCACGCGAAGGTGAGACTACGCTCTACATCTTTCGTTTAGACTCCGTTAGCTAATTTTGACTTTATTTTTATTATTTTATTTTAATAGGCCGGAACAGAAAATTTCGTTATAAATTCATAACTTCTTCGTTTGACGTCCGTTCTCGCCTAACTTTTTATCGCTTTGATACTAACAACGAGATCTTCGATTCTCGTTTAGATCACTAAGGCTAACTATCGCTCTAACGTAAATTTCACTTTTTATGTCATTCAGCGTTGCCGGTTCTGTCGCGAAACTTCGACAGGTCATAACTTCCTCGTTATAACTCGGATTTCGGAATTCTTTATATCTTCGGAAACCTTGTTTCAACTACTACAACATTATCTAAAGATATCAAGTTTATTTTACACTTAAATTTTGACGCTTATTTTTATTCTTAATTAATCAAACCACATAATTAAGCAATTAAGCACAAAACACATAATACTCAAATAATACACTTCTATTATTTCAAAACGGGTTACAAGGTTAACCTAGACTATTACATTGCTAAAAATGGCAAGCCCAGAAACACAGGCGTTACAACAATCCATAAAGGGTCGGCCTTGGTGCCTTAGACACTATTGATATAGTGAAGATAACTCACCTCGCAAGTAGTGCTGAAGTACTACAAATCTCCGACTGTTGTCTCCCCGAAATCCCACGCTATCACACCATAAATAATAAGTTAACACCCATCATGACCTTATTGACTAAATGTCCCCACCCTGCTCATATTTTCCAAAAATACGCCAGAAGTCCATAGTCAACTCTTGGTCAAAGTTAAAGTTAACTATCAAGGTTAATAGTCCATGTTGACTTTAACTCGTCGAGAACCCTCAACTACTGGCCGAGTTCTAGGCATGACTCGCCGAGTCACTTAAGTGACTCGTCGAGTTCCTAATGTCAGTGACTCTAACTCCTTGGCCAACTCGTTGAGTTTTCCCTTACAACTCACCGCGTTCATACGTGTCCAAAGGTTGGTAAAACACTAGCCAACTCGCCGAGTCTCTCATCTGACTCAGCGAGCCCACAAAAATCTTCCTCAGACTCATCGAGTCGACCATGCGACTCGTCGAGTCACTTCAATCCTTCATCCATACAGAGGGTTTTTAAGCCATGCTAAGGCTCCAAATTGTAGATCCAGCTTCCCAAGGAATGTTTATCATGTAAAGTTGCAAACTTTACGTGCATGCAAGGCTCTAAAGTCTTAAAATGACAACACCAAGCTTATAAAGAAGTCTCGAACTTGAGGGAAGGCTCATACTTGTCAAAGCTAATAACTTTATGGATCTAGAGGTCAAAGGGAGTCCAGATCTGAAGTTGAAACTTCAGATCTTAGCTCAAACAAAAGAAACTTTTCCTAAAACCCATCAAAAAGAGATTAAAGTTGAAATAAGCTAAGGATACAACCAAATACCTTCAAGAGAGTGCCAACTGAAGTAGATCTTTTCTTCCCACGAGTTCCTTGCTTCGATTTACTTGTTTTCCCTAAGTGCTCCCTCACAAAGACCCCTCTTCCAAGCTTTAACACACCAAAGAACACACATATGCGATTTAGTGTTTAAGAGTGTCAAGGAGCTGTAAAGGGGAGGCTGGGACAAGCCAATGATCCTTTAAATAGGGTGCAATACCTTGAGATTTAGGGTTTCATCTGCCAACTCCTACTCGTCGATTCCCTTCTTGGACTTGGTGAGCAGGTCACTAAAATACGTGGACCAACCCACTGCTACTCGACGAGTAGGGAAACCAACTCGTCAAGTACACCTTGAAATCAAGAAAATTCTGATATAAAATCGATACCTGAGAATCGGGGCGTTACAATAACACATAAAGAATATGGTGATTTAGGTGCTAAAATGTGTATTCGATCATAGTAAATGAGTACAAAAAAGTACTAGATCTAGAACTCCATAAATACCTCACTCACTAATCACTATGAACTACATCTCTCAAGCACACCTCTACATGTGGAATGAACCCACCTTATATAGAGGTGTTTACATCTCTCTCTCTCTCTCTCTCTCTCTCTCTCTCTGTGTGTGTATATATATATATATATATCATGTCATAAGGTTAATTGTAACAAAGTGAATTTTCTAAACAATTTTTCATTTTTCAAACACAATAAAACTTATATAATATTCCCAAAAACTCATGTTTATCATATGTCATCACAATAAAACGTATCCCAGAATCTCAAAACATAATCTTCTACCACTACATAAGAATCATGCTAGCGCCATCCTAGGATCCTCGGTAGTACCTGAAACACATATCACATAACATGGTAAGCATAAATGCTTAGTGAGTTCCCCAAAATACCATATACAACAAATCCGCCACTCAAGGCTATACTCTGTAGGACCCTCCAGCCCATGTGTCTTAATGGGACCCTCCAGTCCCATAGCTCGTTGGACCCTCTGGTCCGGTGTAGCTCATTGGACCCTCTCATCCGGTCTGGTTAAGCCTTCCGACCTCATAATTTGTTGGACCTTCCGGTCCGGTCTACAATAACACATAGCATAATATCACATAGACAAGATTCATAACTCAAGTAAGCACATAAGACCTTCTGGTCACACATAAATACCACTCTAGGTAACATATAGTGAGAAGACTCACCTTGGGTAATCTCGGAAAGTCTCAAACTCGAAATATTGATCTAGCCTCCACCTAATCACATAAAGCATTTTACCTCTAATTAACAACAATTATCAAAGGCTCGACTAATCCCTTCTGATAATCTTTAAGAAGGGGAAAATACCATTTTACCCCTCCAATGGTCCAAATGTCCAATTGTTGACCAAACCCTAATAGTCAACAGAGGGCAGTATGCAGAGCATACAAACTCTATACGCGGGGCGTACCCCAGCTATCGAGAATTAGGGATATCAACCCCTACGTAGTGTGTTCTGAGATTTATGCCCAACATAAGTCTAAGTTTTATGCTCTTAATGTTTTTGGTTTGAATCGATTAAGATACAAGCTCATATTCAAGATCTAGTCCTTCTAATGCCTCTTAAACCATAAAGTCGAAGCCTTTAAGCCTTTGCATGGTTGTAAAGGTCACCAATCACTCCAAACTCTTACCCTCTCTCCTCATTAAGTCCTTAACTCATGCATGAATCAATACTAACGATCAAGATAGGATTTTTATGGATCTACAACACATTTTATACTGAAATGGGGCAGATCAAGACTTATGGATACCATTTGCTCATAAAGTCTCCATCTTGGGACAAAAACCCTAAAAATTGGTCCATAATGCACAAATCCAAAATGATGAAGAACGCTTTGAGCTTTTTACCTCCAAGTGGTGCCCCAACCTCTGTAAAGATCATATCCAAATCTTGCACTCCAACTCTAACTTCCATAATGACCCTCTTTTCTTCTTCACAAGCACACACTATTACTTTGAAGCTCAAAACACACACACAAGCTTAGAACGAAGGTTTGGCTCTCTTAGGGTTTCACTCTCTGTAAAAATGGTGGATGGGATGGGGAGATAGTATTCCTTTTATAGTGCTCATGTTTCATTTAGGGTTTTAAATCTAGGCGCATTATGCCCAGCGTACCCGAGTAGAGTTCGCATCAAAAGGCACGCCCATAGGTATGCGCAACACACTCTTTAGTACGCCCAGCGTACCCACTCGCCACCAATTTCTATTTTGGGCTAATTTTGACAACTTGGAAAAAAAGAAGGATTAGACAGATATACTAAACTTTCAGGATGTTACAATTCTCCCCCACTTGAATTAGATTTCGCCCTCGAAATCGCTCTTTATCAACACATAGATCGAACCGATGATATGAAAAGCACCAACGAAAGGACCTCTTATCGTACAACATTCTCTTCAAAAGACACCCGATCCAAACAAAAACTACCGGCCCCGAAGAAGGACAAATCCAACTGCCACTATGGTACTTGATCTAACTCTTTCCAAACTTGAAAACTCCAGTGGTCTGTCTCCCTGCCAGACCTCCATTGCAAAATATCATGTTAAAATCTCATTGATTAACAAAATCTAAGAACACTCTATTAGCTCTGATTCTCTAATCGATCCTGGTCAAACTCAAGAGGAATGGAAAGGTCATAACCCACTAATGACCTACCGCCTGAACAACTATCAGAACTTATCAGAAAGAATAAATCCCAAAAATATGACCTCAAACACAAGAAAAGACCACACTCACTTGGAAGTATCCTCTGACTCCTATAGACATAAGCCTCAACTTCCTCTCAGGTTTTCCCTTTCAATATTGAGCACCACATCAGCTCCCAACCCAATAGATAAACCGCCAAAGGTTACTCATTGCAAACCAAAACGTCTCACCGACTTCCTTCTCATGATGACTATCTCGGCTCATCGCGACACACAAGTCACGAAGTTCACTTTATCCCAAGCGAGTGCTAATACTTATCTGAAATCGTCTCGCTTCCGACCCTTGGTCATCTTCCCCACTAGTTCTATGCGCCTTGCGAGTATTCTCAGACTAACGAACTGACCCACTCCAGTCAAATAAATCAGATGAAGATCAATATCCCTCAAAATGAAACCCATCTACAAAAACGAAACCTCATCTCGCTCACTCAACACATGAACGAATCCAGACTCAAGCTCGAGTGTCTGATTCATCTGCAGGCTTGGAACCGCTCAATTCCAATCTAGTACTCAACTCATGACCCAAGATTCACGAATTTAAGCACACATCTTCTCCACAATTCCTTCTGATTACGATAATCCCCACTCAACATGGGATATATCAATTCCCAACTGACATGGAGACCCCTGTCTCGCCCCTGGTTCAGCAACCAGGCTCCCAAAGACTCAAACGGTAAGGCTACCCAAGCCTAAGAACTCCTCTGCATCATACTCTGACTAGTGAATACTAGAACTCCCCGTAGAATCACAACACCCTTTCGTTGACTAGTGAGTATTACGGCTCCTAGTAGCATCACAACACCCTATTGCTGACTAGTGAGTACTACGGCTCCCCGTAGCATCACAATACCCTCTCGCTGACTAGTAAGTACTACGGCTCCCCGTAGCATCACAACACCCTCTCTCTGACTAGTGATTACTATGACTCCCGGTAGCGTCGTAACACCCTCTCTCTGACTAGTGAGTATTACGGCTCCCCGTAGCATCACAACACCATTTCACTGACTAGTGAGTACTACGGCTCCCCGTAACATCACAACACCCCTTTTACTGACTAGTGAGTATTACAGCTCCCCGTAGCATCACAACACTTTTTCTTACCATCCCATGGTCTCATCCTCTTGTCGACGCCATACTCTACATCCATTAACCATTGTTCCGTAGCCCAACATAGATAGATGCACACACCATCCAAAATTAAGTATAACTACTCCTGATGACAATCGTCATAACAGAACTCCTTTTCTCACTGCATTTCTCATTCTTAAATAATCATTTTTGACATCAATCAGTCGAAGAGCTCCCACTAGAACCATTGATACTTGCTGTACTACTTGCAATCTCTTAAGTCAGAACTCAAAATAATCTGGAATTAAGGACATCATACTCGGATACCTCGGTACACTATCATAGAATCTCATGATGTTTTACCCAAACCACAGATCTCACACTTACGACACCATACACAGATATTGCATTGCTCTTTCAACATCCCACAACCCATCTTCCTCTTGCACCACTCGAATCTTGGAGTATTCCATCTGCTAATTGAAAACACGGAGGCATTGTTAATGGCTCAGAACATGATGTCGAAAACTCGAAACTCCCCCATCTAATGATCATTACTCACACGGAACTACTCATATCGACCCTGAAATTGGTTAACGAGTCAATGGTTGCTCTTCCGGAGGTATAGATTACAGTATGTACCTTCACCTGCAAATCTCAGCTATTGCATCCGCAATTCAGCGACCCAATCGCACTCGAACTCGACATATTCTTACCCAGAAGAGCACAGTCCACAAAGAATCTTGCAATTCGATCATCCTTTCTCAAACACATACCACATGCACTATCTCGCTCTGTACCTAGCCTCGATCATCAATAACCATGGACTCATGAATCTGCACCACAGGTCTCTGTATGTAGATCCTTAACCATTCTCGAACAAATCTCTAATCCCCTCAATAAAATACCCGGTTCTCCCCCACTTAGGGTTCGAACCGTCACCAATTGGCGCTCGAAAAATCTATCCCATAGACAGTTTCCACTAGTAACATCACACCTACTCTTGGAAGGTGCTACGTAATGCTCGATGATCTCCCCAACAAAGATCAAGCAACTCCCAATACCCCGAACCTCAGATGAAATCCTCAAAAGTTCCCATCATGACCGCCTCTAGTCATTCAGAATCTCACACCATTCCATCATCGAAGCTCCCAACTGTCCAGTATCAACCCTAACTCTTAGTATGGAAATAATGAACTATCATTTTCTTCATCCTTGACTCCTCAACCAATGCTCCATCACGTCACTTACGATAAGAGTAGAGCCCACATTACCGCTCTCGATACCTATCAAAGACAATAAGATCCACCACCCTGATATACTCCTCTTGATCGTCCGACGCTGCAGCTAATACATGCCCTACTATACTAAAATAGGGTGTATCCTGGTCCTTGACCATCTCAGTCCCTACTGACGACTTGATCAAGCTATATCTTTACCTCGTGGTAGACCTACTGACATATACTCTGATTGAAGATCACCATCAGTGCAATCCCACAAGGCTCACCCCCAAACTCAGAAACTGAAATCTCGACACCTCTTATGTCTCCCACAGGAAATGAAATTAGCACTACTCAGGTCAAAGAAAGTGACATCTCCAATATCAGCTGGTCACCCAGCCTAGACCATATTCTTCCATAACGCACCATCCCTACTCATCCCTGAGTCTTGCGACTCCAACTGGCATCTCACTAGCAATCCATCGGAGCTGAATCGATTTCCCTCTCAAGGGATACTCCATTAAAACTCGTTCATCATGTCCCTCTAACGCCATACTCTCTCGCATATGTTCCCAATCTAGACAATCACCACGGAATAACAGGTGGAACCAGAAGCATTAACCGCCACATGTTTTGGTACTCAAACCATGTGGCCACCTCTCGTTCAGCTATGAATCATGGTACCCGAACCATGACGTCACCTCTCGATCTGCTACAAATCATGGTACTTGAACCATGACATCAACTCTCGATCTGCTACAAATCATGGTACTCGAACCATGACGTCAACTCTCGATCGGCTACAAACCATGGTACTCGAACCATGACATCACCTCTCGATCTGCTACTTAGATCCTCCAGAATACTCCCTGCATCGAGTATGGGTCCTCTGCTTTCAGTAGTACGGGCCCATACTACCTGCCACATCTACCCATACTCTCTACACAAACCATCCCATATTCCCTAAGTTGCTGCCCAACCTCCTCAATCACCAATCCCAACACACGTGCTCGCTCCCCAGCAAAATGGTCTTCTCTGTCAGTGTACTCATTTGACTAAGGTCACTTCTTAGGCTCCTCCTAGGTCCTCACACTTCTCCGCCATCAGCTGATGAGAAACTCCTTATGATGCCAGTTATCTACTCCTGAATATCATCACATTCACTTGGTAGGTAACTCCCATCATTAGGAATTCCACAAAGCACGAAGCAAGTAACATTCAGGCATCGAATAAACACGTGAAACGCACTCTAGGTGATAACTCCACTTGCTCTACTCATACTCAAAAGATATCACCGAACTCTACAACTCTACCACTCGCAGATATCTAATTACTCTCTCGATAAGCTCCACAAAGGCTCATCTAGGTATCTCTACTAGATTACTCCTCTACTCAAATCCCTCTCTAAAGGATTTCCGCTGGATACTCTCACTGAGCACATACTTGAAAGCGCATCACAGATAGCAGCAACTCCTAGGCTAAGGCATCACAAATCAGGCCACTCTAGTCCTAAAAATGAATACCTAGCCTACTCTAGCATGCATAATATCTCATAGTATCGCCCGGGCGCTGGCTAATTGTACACACTACTCTTTTCCGCTTTCTCTAGAAAGCTTTAACTCGTTTTGGAAAAATCGCTTCTTTTGAAAACTTTTCTCAGATCCTCAGTTTGAGTCTAGATATTCCCGAAGGTGTATCTGAATTCCTCAAACCAAGGCTCTAATACCAACTTGTAACAACATGAATTTTCAAAACAATTTTTCATTTTTCAAACAAAATAAAACTCATATAATATTCCTAGAAACTCATGTTTATCAAATATCATCACAATAAAACATATCCCATAATCTGAAAACATAATCTTCTGCCACTATATACGAATCATGCTGGCGCCATCCCAGGATCCTCAGTAGTACCTGAAACACATATCACATAACACGGTAAGCATAAATGCTTAGTAAGTTCCCCAAAATACCATATACAACAAATCCACCACTCGAGGCTATACTCTGTAGGACCCTCCAACCCATGTGTCTCAGCGGGACCCTCCAGTCCCGTAGCTCGTTGGACCCTCTGGTCTGGTCTAGCTTGTTGGACCCTCTGGTCCAGTCTGGTTGAGCCTTCCAGCCTCATAAATCATTTGACCTTCTGGTCCGGTCTACAATAACACATAGCATAATATCACATAGAAAAGATGCATAACTCAAGTAAGCACAACGACCCTCTCTTCTTCTTCACAAGCACACAATGGTACTTTCAAGTTCAAAACACACACACAGGCTTAGAACGAAGGTTTGGCTATCTTAGGGTTTCACTCTCTTAAAAAATGGTGGTTGGGATAGGGCTATAGTATTCCTTTTATAGTGCTCATGTTTCATTTAGGGTTTTGAATATGGCCCCATTATGCCCAGTGTACCTGGGTAGAGTTCGCATCAAAGGCATGCCCATTGGTATGCGCAACGTACTCTTCAGTACGCCCAACGTACCCACTCACCACCAATTTCTAATTTGGGCTAAGTTTGATAACTTGAAAAGGAAGAAGGATTAAAGAGATATACCTAACTTTCAGGATGTTACACTAATGTACCACTTGCAAGTGGGTCTACAAAAGTCAAACCAATTACAAAGTCGTACATGGATAACTTTGTACCCAACACTCTCCCACTCAAAGTTAGGAATAGATGACCCGCTTCAAATCTTCCAAAGTAAGCAACTACGAAAATCGAGCCTCAAACGTGACACATGTAGAGATGAACTTCAAATTTCAATTCCTCAATGATTTTTCAATCCGGGTTCCAGAATGTTATACCATACAAACTGAGCATCAATGTATAATAAGGAGTTTCTAAATCTCCAAAAAATCACCCTAAGGTTGAGCATAAAAGCATACCCTAAAAATCTCCAATAAGTCCAAACCCATCATGAACCGAATCACTTTCGAATCTCCGATTGAATCGATTCCTAAACTTCAAAAACTCATGGTCACTTCGGTCTTCAAATCTGCATAATATGAAAAATTCAACTTTCGAATTTCCATAAAAATTTCTCCCCCTTTTTCTAATTGAAATCTGATTATAAAACTAACAAGGAAAGACAATTTGCTCTATTCAGAATTTTTCTAGTTAAAACTCCCCCTTAACGTGTGGCACAAACATTTATCTTCAATCTGTAAACTCCTAAAAATATTCAATTTTAAGCTTTGTTCACAGACCACCTTTGACAAAATTTCTCAAAAAATGGGTAGAATTGTCAATTTCAAAATTCCCTAATGACTCAGTGCGCCCAAAACAACCAAAAATGCGAAACTCTCCCCCATTTGCGCAACTGGGTAAAAAGCGTCAATTCTCATTAACTGCAGGGGCCTCAAATCTACAATCTTCAATTTCTCAGAAAATCAGTCCATTTTCGAATTTAGGTATGGTATGCTAAATTTTGGAAACTTCAGGTACAAAATTTGAAACTTCTGCACACATCTTCAAATTTTCGAAAGTCTAGTCCTTATATTGAAAGTGGGTGCAAAGTGTCAATCTTTCAAGACATGAAAGACTGTTGTCGAAATTTCTGCTCCATTTTCAAAATGTGTGTAAAGTGTAAAACTTGCAAAACTTTAAGGTCCACTTTCGAAACTTTTATGTTTTCTTCCCCAATTTGTTTCCCAGTTAACGAATGTTTGCATCTGCTACAAAACCTTCACATTGATACAAAACCTTCGTTAGGTGAAATTCGTTCTCACAACCAAATTTTTGTTAGTTGATACAAGCCATCGACACTTTATAAAAATCTTCGCTTTTTGATCACTATATCCCAAAACCTTCATTAGTCAATCAAACCTATTTATCGACATCAAATTCTCAAATCTTCGCACATCAACCAACAGTATGTCTAATCCAAATTCATCCAAATCTTCAAGTATTGACTCCAAAATATTCGACCCTTGATATCGATCGTCGAATAATAAATCTAGACTCCATACATTTTCAAAAGCAAGAATCAAAATTCGTCATCTGTTTTCTATGAGTTTTCGACCATCGATCATGATATCAAACATTCAACTATCGAATCCAAAATCATTGTGTGTTTGGCTTGTAATCAGTGACAATCTTTCCCTATACCGCCTTCGAAATTATAACCAGTTTCAAACCCATCGACATCCATCAAAAAACAATAACGAATCATAAACCCATCAATGATGAACAACTTGCTTGAACGATCCCATTCACAGTAGTCGACACCGAAAACTTTAAATCATGCAATTTTTGAGATTAGACACCAAATCAAACATGATTTCGACATTCATAGCTCAAATACAACTTGTATCTTCCAATTTCTTCTACCAGTTCATTGAATCAACCCATAGAAGTCGATTTTGACATTTTCTGGGATTGACTTTTCAAAGTCAAGCATCAAGCAACACGGAATTGAAGATTCCAACACGAAATTCTAGATCAAAAAGTGTTCAATCAATTGTTCTTCATCATATTCATGTGTTCTTGGTCAAGTTAATCCAAATCAACGATACAATTTGACGATTTTTCAACTTTCACTTGAAGAAAATCGATTTAAGAATGAACACAAAACATAAAATCGATTCATAAGGCCCATTTAACAAGCAAGACAAACTCTAATCGATTATTCAGAATCGTCAAAATGAAATCAGAGCTCAAGAACGATGATGCAACAGATGAATCAATTGGAATATCCAGAATATGAAGATGTACAACTCGTATATGCACAAAATGATGAAAAGTGAATCAGCAAATCATATATTTGATTTTAATGAACATTTGGACATTTTGTTTTAAGATATTGGATCGAAAACTAGGCTCAATATTTGCATATGAATAGTAACGAACATCAAAACCATTGATTCAAGATAACAAAATATAATAAATTGATACATAACATGATTTTTGGGCCAAATTCTTGATTTAAACAAATAATTGCAATTGAGAATCAAATCAAACAACAAATAGAATTGGATCGGGTCTTGATCAATGAAAAAATTATTGGATCATAACAAGTGGTTTTTCAAAAAAAAAATTGATCCAATGAGTCAAAATGATCAAAAATCAAGAACGCAACGTATGAATCGAAGAGATTTAGAGATCATACAGAGACTCACCATAAATGCTCCAATTGTGATGACTGTAGCCAAACCGAGAATCGTTTCTTTAAAAAATCATGTTGATCTTTGAAGACCCGCTCTGATACCAATTGATGTGAATTATAAGCATTGATTTGGCATGTGGAATTAAAGAACACACAAAGAACATGGTGATTTGGGTGCTAAAAGGTGTATTCGATCATAGTAAACGAGTACAAAAACGTTACTAGATCTAGAACTCCATAAATATCTCACTCACTAATCACTATGAACTACATCTCTCAAGCATACCTCTACATGTGGAATGAACCCACCTTATATAAAGGTGTTTACATCTCTTTATCTCTCTCTCTCTCTCTCTATATATATATATATATATATATATATATATATATATATATATATATATATATATATATATATATATATATATATATATCAAGTCATAAGGATAATGTAGCACATGTAAGTGGGTCTACAAAAGTCAAACCATTTACAAAGTCATACATGGATAACTTTGTACTCAACTGAATACACCATGTTGTTCCACCTTGATGGATGTTGAGCCATTATTGTTCATGATGTTCCACATGTGCATCATGATGCTCCACTATGACAGAAGGTGGTCCATCATGTGCGGTGTTGATACACATATATTGTATATCATGGAAGAATGTTCTATAAGCTACTACATGGTGGAATGTGATTGGTTGACACCTTTCATGAGCCTATGGGCCACTAGGCTTGGCCCATTAGTGTTTTAGGTATGATCCCTGAAGTATAAATTAGGGATGCATGCTAAGTCATTTGTGTCTTATATTCTACAGTGTTTGGCAAATCTCGGTGAAAATTGTACTTGTAACCTCTGTTTGGGAATAATGAAATAAAAAAAACTACTCCACTCTTGGATGTGGACGTAGGTTACTTTGACTGAACGACATAACTAATATGTCTTGTATGTTTTTTTTCTAGTTATCCTCTTTACTTCCTAACGAGTGGTATTAGAGTTGTGGTTTGTTTTCTTGTAATTGAAGATGTTTACTCACAAGTTTTATTTGGAGAAGTTTAATGATTCAAATGACTTCACTTTGTAGAAGGTGAAGATGAGGGCTCTTCTAGTTCAACAAGGATGTGGAGTAGCACTACAAGTAGAGGCAAAATGGCCAATGGAAATTGCAGCTGGAGAAGAGGTGTCCAGTTCCAGTTTGTTCGCAAGGATAAGAAAGAAAGAAGAAAGGAAAGAAAAAATGGGATGGTAACTATGATATGGCATGGTTTGAGATGAAGGATTTAGGAGTAGCAAATATGATACTAAGGATAGATTTCATAGGGATAGAAGAGCATCGTGGTTGTGTATTTCTCAACAAACAGTACAGTAAGGAACTTTTGAAGTCTTTCAATTATGATCAGTCCAAACCAGTTGGAACTCCTTTGGCATATTAGTTTAAACTTGGTCTAAACACTATACCCACAACTAATAAAGAAAGGTAGTACATGAGTAGGGTTCCATACTCTAGTGTTGTTGGAAGTCTTATCTATCCAATGGTCTGTACCAGACTTGATTTTGCTCATTCAGTTATAATTAAGAGAAATATGAATCGTGGATGGATTTATATCATATAAGGTAGTACGGTTATGGGAATGGTAGCTATCTCTTTATCCTTTAATGAATTCAACGACAAGACAGAGTTGTGGCATTGCAGGTTGGGGCTCGTGAGTGAGAAGGGCATTCTAATTCTAAGTAAATATGGACCGATGGGCGGCAAGGCTTTTGAAAAGATATGGTTTTATGAATCTTGTGTCAAGTGAAAGCATCACAAAGTGAAGTTTGTTACCGGTCAACACACAAGCAAGGAAATCTTGAATATGTTCATTCATATCTGTGTAGTCCTGAACCAGTGGAGTCTCAAGGAGGATACTTATACTTTGTGACATTCATTGGTGATTATTCAAGGAAGTTTTGGTTGTACTTTCTGAAGACCAAAGATGAGGCATTTGGGAAGTTCAAGTAGTGAAATACCATGGTTGAGAAAAGGACTAGAAAATGGGGTTAGGACTATGAAGACTGGCAATGGGTTGGAGTTCTATAATGCTCCATTTGATAATTTCTGCAAAGCAAAACATATATTCAGGCGTCGCACTGTATGACACACAACACAACAAAATGTAGTAGCAGAATGGATGAACAAAACACTCACACAGCGTGCTAGGTGCAGGTGAATATTTTCTAATTTATCCAATTAAGTTTGGGTGGAAGCGGTTAACATTGCTTGATATTTGGTGAATAGATCACCATCAATTATTATAGACTTGAAGACTTAACAAGAGGTATGGTCTGGGAAACCCTCTAAATATTCTAGTTTACGTATGTTTGGATGCTCTACGTATGCTCATGTGAATAATGATAAACTTGATCCAAGGGAAATGAAGTGCATATTTCTACGGTATGTGACAATAGTAAAAGGTTATTGAATGTGGTGTAAACCAGAAGGAAGAACTCCTAAATTTATCATGAGTAGAGATGCAACCTTTGATGAATTTTCCATGGGTAACTAGGGTGGAGGTGATACAAGTCAAGAAAGGAACAAAGATTAGGGTGCTAACCCGATGGTGGGGTTTGCATCTAAAACTCTTGGAATTTTTCGTCTAGTGGTGTTAATATTGGCAAGGATGTTCTGTTTGAATCTATACCAAGGAGGAGATTAAAGAGGCTTATTCGACAACTAGATAAATGTGTAGGATGTGTCAACTCTGGTGATCTTGAATCTGTTTCTTTTGCTTTAGCAACTAGAGAAGACATTGATATTGAGAAGCCTCAATATTATAAAGAGGTCGTGGAGAATAAAGAAGAAAATGACCAGTTTATGGTCGTAAATGAAGAAATGAAATCTTTAGAGAAGAATGAAACATATGATATAGTTCCACTACCACTGGGATAAAACTCAACGAGATGCAAATAGATCTTTAAGAAAAAGGTAAGTGTACCAGGAGTTGAACCAACTAGGTTCAAGGCAAGGTTGGTAGTGAAAGGTTTTTCTCAAAAAGAAGGAATTGATTATCATGAGGTTTTCTCATCAGTCGTCAACTGAAAGACAATTTCGGTTCTTTTGGCCATGGTGACTGCATTTGATATGCAGCTTGAACAACATTATGTAAAAAATGCATTTCCTAGCGGGATTTGAGAAGATAAGATTTGCATTTCACAACCAAAGGGGTTACTTTATTCTAAGAATGATCATGTATTTTATCTTAAGAAATATAGGTATGGTTTGAAGCTGTCTCCAAGACAATGGTGCAAGAGATTTGTTTCATTCATGATCTCGCATGGCTACACTCAGAACCAGTTTGACAATTGTGTTTAATCGAAAAAATTGCCACCAAATTCCTACATATATTTATTCTTATATGTTGATCATATACTTATCGTAGCCAATGACATGGCTAGAATAAATGATTTGAAGGCGACCCTGAATAATGAGTTTGAGATAAAGGATATGGGAGCACCAAAGATGATACTGGGGATAGATTTCAAAGGGATATAAGAGCATGGTGGTTGTGTATTTCTCAACAAATAGTACATTAAGAAAGTTTTGAAGTCTTTCAATTGTGATGAGTCCAAACCAGTTGGAACACATTTGGTAGATTACATTAAACTTGGTTCAAACACTATACCCACAACTAATGAAGAAAGGTAGTACATGAGTAGGGTTCCATACTCTAGTGTTGTTGGAAGTCATATGTATGAAATGGTATGTACTAGACTTGATTTTTCTCATTCAGTTAGTGTGGTAAGTAGGTTTATGAGCAATCCAGGGAAAACTCATTGTGAAGCTATCAAGTGGTTCATCTGATACTTGAAGGGAATGACAAATGTTTGTTTGGTGTATGGAGCTAATACGAAAGTGAATTGGTTGGATATGATGACTATTGTCACACCCCCAAACAAGAACGGCGGAAACGTACGGGGGCGGATGATGTCATGTAAGTATCACAACACATGCATTATAGTGGTCAAAGTACAGCCAACCATTGTGCTAATAGGTATAAGTTTTACATAAGTGATTTAAACATTACATATTCTAACATAAAGGAATATACAAAAGACAACAGGAGTCGCAATCCGGTGCTAAGCAGTCTTGTCAAAACTTTGGGGTGTACTTGTCTACTAGAGCCTAGAGAATACAAGTAGATTTTGAAAGAGTATCAACATAAAGCTGGTGAGTTCATAAGCATTTTGTTTTAGGAAAACAGTTCTCGGTTCTTTTGGAAAATGCAATATCATTCCCGGAAATCTCATACTGTCAGGTGAAATAAATAAATATATAGACCTCAAGAAAAATGAGTCTTTGATATCAATTGAAAGAGTTCCTCAAGAAAATCCCATATTTTCTTATGAAAAGCATGATTAAACCCATTTATTATGTGACTTCTTGGATCATACTAGTTATGTATAAATCAATATTAGACAGATGGTTCACTGTGTGGATCTGCCCTAAACCCACACCCAAACAAGGAACAGGGAAAAAGGTGAAAGCCACACATTCTACAGTCTATCAGGCATTCTTCATACATAACCCGGATGTATAAACTAAGGAATCATGAAGTTAATAATGAAAGTTCGCTAGATGAATGGCAGACCAGCTATATATAAATTACTGATTTATTATCCTAGAAATCCTACATTTCCCTTAAGTGAAACCTATTTAATTATTCGTTTTAAATCAGAAAGTGTAGGTATCTACCATACTTATATAGATTAAGCATACTTTACTTTTGAAAACCCTGGCTACCACCAATAATAGGTTGAGGCTGGGAAAATCCCTTATTTTCCCTAGAATACGAGAGGTTTTAGCTTTAATCGTAAGATATAAGTACTACGCTTATATTATTAAAGCAGTTATTTAAGAGATGTATACTATTATTATGTAGAAACTCTGTCCGATTGGCGAGTTTTATCACCATACATTAACTAGATATTGCACGTATCGGGGCCAGTATCCTTTATGACATTTGTCACCCATAGACCTGTCGGTCTAACTATAGCTAGCAGCCAGGTGCGGGATAGTTAGTCTCATATAGATCTATACATAAAATCCACACTTTCCTTCTAGGAAATTCTGGTTCATAAGAGTAGTCCTCCACTTAGCTGATGATTGATAGTACCCAAGGACTCAGTCCTTCCCTTCGTTATTAAAGTGTACGAGGACACGTCTCCCAATTTAGATGATGACTTTATGAATAATAATACAGGAAAACCCTTTAATGCATAAAACTTTATAAAATAGTATCTTTGGTTTTTATGATTCGTAGGTTCATTTTCTTAGTCTTGAAAACAGCTTTTGCATGGTTCATATTCTAATGCGTTATGGAAAATATATTAACAAAATAATATATTTGAACAAAAGATTACTTGTACTTTTACTTTTACCCCCCCCCCCCCTGAAAACATTTAAGGACTCGGAAAAATGTAGGGGTATGAACTCACCTTGAGTTGATGGTTTGAACGAAGATCAGTATGAGATGTTGAGTGCCTAGTGAAGCCTTGAACACAATTAGATCCTATTTAACATGTAATAACACATATAGGAGTAAAAATTAGGGTATTTCACGACTAGACATAACGGGAAGCCAATCTAGGGGCTTGGAAACACTTGAACTAAGTGTAAACATTACATGTGATTGAGTGAGGGAGGTGTATTGCCACCTTGAGGGTGTGTACGGCCATGGGTGTGCGAAACATGGGTGTACGGTTGTACACTCATGAAGAGGGAGTGATTTTGTGGCATTTTCAAGGCTCTATCTACCATCCAAGGGGTTTTCTAGGTCCCATGCTTAGTTGAAATGCGAGTTTGAGGCCTGAAATAATCATCAAAGACGGGTTTATGGTTCTGGGAGGGGTGTGCAACCATAAAGAGGGGTGTGAATTCGTACACTCTTCATCTATGCCCAAAATGTTGATTTTCAAGAGAATAAAGGCTATGGTCGTGTCCAGATAGAAGATAGAGGCCAAATTCTCACTTTGGAGGGCCTTTAAGGTGTGTATGGCCGACCTTATGAAGGTGTGCCGCCGTACACCTTCAAAGGATGAAGAACAAGGCCTAAAACATGAAGAATCCAGGGATCTTTCAAGTATAACGAGCTAAGGGGTGAATCACTTACATTTTTTATACCTTTAGAGGCTTCTTGGATGAAGATTTTAGAGAGAGAAAGTATCAGTGTGCATACAAAGGAAGAAAAGAGTGAATGAGAGGGGTCTCCTCATATTTATAGGGGTGGGTGACCCACCACCCCGGGTGTACGGTTGAGGGGTGGGTGTGCAGCCGCACACCCATGTGTACGATCGTACACTCCTCCCAATAGGGTGTATGGCCCGATATTGCTACTTTACGACTTTATAGTTCATCCTTCATATCAACCTTGGTTGTACTCAAGCTTAGAACACTTAAACGAACCCTTAAAAGGTGTTAAAAGGTGACGGAGTCGAGTTTAACATTGATAGAAGTTCCGAGTTGTCACAACTCTGATCATGGTGGTGATTTTGTGAATTGCAAGTCATGGACATATAATATTTTTGCTTTGTTTGAATGTGCCATCGGTTGGAAATCAATGTCACAAGATATCGTTGCTTTATCTACAACTGAATATGAGTACATGTCTATAATGAAAGGAATAAAGGAGGAGATATGGTTACATGGGCTTGTTCAGATTCTTGTTCTAAAGCTGGAGAATCATCTATTATATTGTAACAGTAAGAGTGCATTGAATCTTGCAAAGAATCCTATGTATCATAAGGAGATGAATCATATTGATGCCATATTGAATTTTATTCGCGACATTTTGGAAACAGACAGGTTCTCAATACTAAAGATTGATACCAAGGTGAATCCAGCAGACATGATCCATTCTAAAACTATATAACTCTGCCTCTCTCACTAGACCATGCCTTCTCTTCAATTACCTATAAGGTCGGTTAAAGTCATGCATAGCTTCAACTCATCTATAGTCAATACATTGGTAAACATGTATTACGGATTCTTCATACCAAGGATCTTCTTCAAAATTATAGCCCCATAATTTATAAATTATAGGGAATTCTTCAACTGTATATGCTCATTGCAAGCTTCTGTGACGTGAAAGATCTATATGCCTAAGAGTTATTATAGAATGATATTTGCTAATGGCATATGATCATATAGGTTCACACATTATAGCAAGTTACTAATAATTTATTTTTTATTAAATTTGTTTGATTATTAATAAATATAATCAACACTTGTATTTAATTGGAGAATTATTATTTGACGAAAATAATATTTGAACAACTAATTAGGAAAATATTATTTACGGAAATAATATTTGTCTAAGAGAGAAAACAACTAGTAAATCATAAGTTATGAGTTTATATGTTATGAACATCTTTTGGAACTATTGAATTCAATTATATGAAGTTAAATTGTTTTATATAAAAGATACATATGCTATAAAACTATAAGGAGTGAAAGACAAATTTGGCTTTCTCTACTCCATGTCATGAGTAAGAGAGAGAGTGGGAGGCTTCATGTGAAGCAAACACTTTAACACCCATACTTCTTACATACACCTTTCCTTGAATTTATGGAAAGCATGGGGCGTTTGGTGGAAATGGTTGTCATATTTATTTACAAATAAGGTATGTAACAATTAAAAACATAGCTTTCATTTTGTTTCTTTTGTAACTAATAGATTAGTTTTATAAATAGTTTATTTTTATGAAAAAAGTATCAAGAATGAAGATTGTGGCCATTTTGTAAGCAAAAGTTCATAAATGCTTCGTAAAGTAACTCCTCATCTAGTTGTTTTAAAATCATCATTTTCAGCATGGTAACTTTCTATGGAGGGCTAAGCTACTCGATGAACTTGCTCTTTAATTGATCCCATGTCGTAATCAATCCCAGTAGTAGACACTTGACCCGATGCATGGCCCTATCTTTGAAGGTAAACGTTAAGGCTCTAAGCAGAACCTCATCTCTTGTAACTCCTGGTATCTTGAAATAGTAGGCGATCTCGATCACTTCATCAATATGCTTATGGGCATCTTCATGGTCCTTACCGTAAAGTTGCGTTTCCTTTTGTAAGTTGAGGAAATACCCCTGAAGCTCTAAATTGGTTGCTTCCAGGATTATCGGTCGTACAAGGCATGGTTTTCTTCCACCCCTGATTCTACTTGTATACTCTTCCTTCGTCATATCCACAATTTCAAGCATGTTCTTTTCTAGATTGTTTTCGTTCTTGGTCTGATTTTCTAGCATGATATTTTTTGGCTCGTAACCTTCCACCTCCTTTTCCTTTCATCATTTGTGAAACTTGTATTATGGTTCGTTGAAGGTAGTTACTATCTTAGATGACGATGCTCTGGTCATATACTAACTGGAACAAAGCAAAAGGAAATGCATAAAACAAACAAAAACCAAATAAAAAGAAAATTTAAATCCTCGATCCCATGGTGTGGTAGGCTGTCTACCATGTTGTGTTAACTAAAATTTCAAAAAACAGAATTGAATGATAATTAAAATAAATTTTATGGATGTAACCCCACAAAAGGGATTGAATAACTAATGGCGGATAATTTTCACTAAAATGAAACCGTCCCTGGGAACGACACCAAAAAGTTATGTGTGTTTTACTACTACGAGTTTTATATTTATAAATGCACCTAATCACAACTAGACTGCTACACAACTAGGAAAGTGTACGTATTCATAAGACGGTATAGAAATGGTAAGAACGGGTTGTTGAACACTTTGGGAACGAATATGATTCTAATAAAAATATCTACTAATAATTAGACTAGAAAAATAATGCAAAAGTGGGGGTTTTCTAATTTTAAAGTTCAGAAACTTCTAATATCAACTTACCTTTTGAATTTAGCAAATGATCACTTAAACTAAGCAAGCACAATAGAATAAGATTATAATCAAGATTTAAAGAGTTCATCTGTTTAGATTCGATTCATGTCTCTCCTATGGTTGATTTCTTTAAAAGTTTAATGGATTATTTAGTTGGTTACTAATTTATATGATGACTACTTATCTTGATTGGATTTCCTAGTACTAATAATTAATGTACACTAACTCAATTGTCTTGCAGTTAATGAACACATATTTAATTCAATTTATCTAAACTATGAATGATATGATCTAATGATTTCCTATTAAATATAATGATAATAAATCTAAGCATAACATGTGTTTCTAATACACTCTTACATAGTCAAAATTAATGATTAAAATTACCTAACCCTAGGATTAGATCAATCTCTAGTCCTAACAGTAATTATCATAAATCAGTTAAGATTAAAGTTAATGTAAGTAGATTTTCCTTCTAAACTACACATAACTCGGTTGTAGGCAATAAAAATCGTAACTTTAATGACCAATCGAACACAAGTAATAACTAAACTAAATAAATCCAATATCATCGAAATCAACTCAGAGTTTTGAGGATCATCTACTCTAAACGAAATTCTAGGGTTATTAGCCTATAACTGAAGCAGAAAAATGAACAAACATAAGATAAATTGAATCAAACATGTTTATATCCCAAAATGATTAATCATTATTCATCTCTGGATCTCTTAGAATCTCGTTCCTCAATCAATCTTTGGCCTCCTTAGGGTTTCTAAGGGTTCTTTATTATTAAAAGTCTTAAATAATCATAACTCTCCTGCAGATAATGGATTAAAATCAAGTTTATAACGTTGCCATAATTTCCACCACCACACCATGGTGAGTTGATCTCTGCGGTGTGGTGTCGATTCCTACGCGTGCCCTTCATTCCATTCGTCCTAAAGCTTATATAATATAATGTATCGATAAGGACTCCACACCGCGACTCGGCAAGTATGTTGTGTAACATTCCACAAATCAAGGGTAAAAATTTGGTTTTTATAATGCCCAAAACATTCGTTAACCTTTAATTGAACATCTAAAAGAGTTTCAAAATAAAATAATCATTCGTTCGAACCGGAGATACCTGAATCCAAAAACCACAAATTTTAAGCACGGAGCATAGTGAGTTCCCCAAATACCACATACCATACAAAAAACTAAACATATAGTAAACATATATTGGGCCTCACCTTGTCATAGGGCCCCGCCCGACATTGGACCCCATCCGGCATCAGGCGCTGCCCGACATCGAGCTGAGCTCGATAAAACGGACCCCACCTAACATACAATAACATATATCAAATAAACACATACACTTGCAATAATTACATAGATACATACCGTACAAATATTTATCAGGCTCCCCCCGGCATCAGGCCTTAGCCTGTAAAACATATAAACACCGACATATGCAAGAGTCACAAAGAAAGCTAGCATACTATCAACACAACGTAAACATGGGTCGGCATTGGTGCCTTCGACCCGCTAAACCCTGTAAGGAAACTCAACTCGAATGTAGATGCTCCCCGAAAGAGATACCTTACTGCTGCCTTGCCGGGTGCCCGAGCTACCAATACAAACAACACACCCAATTAGCAATTGCGTTCCATGCTATAATCCATAATCCTTACTTGGGGTAAGATGACCATTTTACCCCTGAC
Organism: Lactuca saligna; assembly: GCF_052625555.1. NCBI lineage: Eukaryota > Viridiplantae > Streptophyta > Magnoliopsida > Asterales > Asteraceae > Lactuca > Lactuca saligna. The sequence goes on from NC_136422.1 coordinate 155,283,725, forward strand.
CCTATATGACCCAAAACTAAGGCCAAAAACCAAAAGATCCACAAAGACCTACTAATGCCCTAATTTTCCAAATTTGGCCCAACCCCATATGTGCCTTATCGTAAGCCCATATTTTTCCTTATTGCAATTCAGATTACCTCAAGTACCCCTTTGGAAAAACTTGATCAAAGACATAAATCGAAAGTCAACGTTAATGGTCCAAGTTGACCCAACTCGTCGAGTTGTCCTTCAACTTGTCGAGTTTATCCATCAGTTACATAGATCAGAAAAAACCAAGTCAACTCACTTAGTTGACCAACAAAGTCACCGAGTTCCTCTATCATTCTGAAAACGTCAGGGAAAACCAAGCCAACTCGCCGAGTTCGCCAAAAACGTATATCTTAGTACATTAATCACTTAATCCATAAGGACATGACTCCAAAACATATATCTGAATTCCTTGAGCTAGAAAACCACGTAAAACTGCTAACTTTATGTTGATGCATTTCTAAATGAAGCTCTTAAGCGTAGAAAGGGCTTAATAATTTACTTAATGCATGCATGACACCAAAATCCTCATAAAGTTTGCACCTTCAAGCTCAAGTGTACCAAATCAAACTCAGATATGAAAGAACAACCCCTTAAATGACTTCACTCCATTGTCATCCACCAAAAGAGGCCAAAACACAACAAAACCTAAAATAAGGAGATCTAATCATCTACAAATCAGGGTATGAACATCATAGCTTAAAGTGACTGCAAGAAATGGAGTGATTCTGGATCCAAGACTTCCTTCTCCAAGCCAGAAACATCAAAATCTTCTAATTCCTTCACAATACACAAAATGAAGTCGAAACATCCTTCTAAGGCTCAAAAAACTTGACAATGGAGGCTACAACTCATTTTAGGGTTTTGATAACAATGGATGCTGATAAGGAGGCTAGAAAAAGAATTTAAGGCCTTTAAATAGGATGCAAGAGCCAAAAAAATTAGGGTTTCTTAATCAGCACCCATCTCGTTGAGTCCTCTACACCAACTCTCCGAGTTGGTCCATAAAAACGCATGTCCCAAAAGCCTCCAACAATTCGAGTTTCCCACCATCATCTCGCCGTGTTGGTCCCTAGGAAAGGAGATTTATTTCTACAATTAATCTTCTAGATTCTAGTTGTTACAACTCTCCCCCACATAAATTAGATTTCGTCCTCGAAATCGCTCCCTAATAACACTCATATCAAAGCAAACAACCTAAGGAACACAATAAAAAATTATGTGCATAAGACAGTCTTCCCAAGACAACCGAAACCCAAACCAAAACTCCCATCCTGACAAAAATAATCAAAACTCCATCCCCTGCAAACCACTTCTACTTTTCCGAAACCTAAAATCTATAATCGTCTGACCCGCTGACATACCACCCATGTTGAAACACACCGTGCCAAACTCTCAAAGAATAAAAGACCAAACATAATACATCTAACCCTGATCCTACAACGGCCTATCCAAATCTACTGAAACCATCCTTAGAATAGTTCTTCAAGCCCAATGAAGAACGAATCCTATGTTCTCAGTAAACAAACCAATCCTACCTCACCTGAAATCTGAAACCTAAAATCTCAATGGTCTAACTGTCTGTCAGATCTCCCAAACCGAGCCGCCACCATACCGACCTCACAGGGTTTCATGCAAAATAGAATGCTTCCCACCCCTGATCACATTGTTTCTTCAAATGGAACAAAGTCGCTTACCATATACAGCTGCATGACACTTATACTCGACAGAAGGTTCAGATAGTCCTTTGAGTAGAAGATTCGTCCCTACAACGGTTAGACTCATACGAGAGCTGCACAACATGGTCAAATCAATTACTCTGAGATTATTTAATCCCACAGTGAGTGACTTAACATTTCCCAATCAACCAACTACCCCATTCCCACATGAAACCTTAAATCACCACTACTTCCTGAAGCACGACGTTGCCTCATGGCTGCTTCCCACAAGCAATCGAGACTTCCCTAGTCTTAACTTGTCTATCAACTGTTCATAATACTAGATTCCTACCCGGCTGCTGAGTCAAAAGACACTCACATAGTCGCTTTACGCAACTGCCAAAAGAAACCTTGACTAGAAATAATCATCCGAAACATCTTGACAACCAACTTAATGCTTAGCAGGACTCTATAGGACCAAATGTAGTCTTACCTTATACTCGGTCTCCCACGACCTACTACTTCCTGGTTCCATGCATGTTGCGGCCTTCCTACAGCCTTACGAACTGACTTACCCTAGTCTAACTACATGAAGAAATATTTGATCAATCAAATAATGAAATCTATCAGAAAATTCGGAACCCCATACTAGCCAGACCCCAAATGGATCGGACCACACCAAAGCACAGGATCCTATCTCCCAATAAAGTAAGACCTTTCAATAGCCCTGAACCCTTGCACAGATGGCCTCGGTATATTGATACCTTATTTCAAATACCTATAGAACATAAAGCCTTACACATAGACACCTGCGATTCCTAACACGAGTTCCCACTAGGAACCAATTTGGTACCCAAATCATAACCCGAGACCCAAAGATCTACATTTGTAGTTCACCTAAAATCCTCTGATTCAAGATACCTCTCCCTAGACTGGAAGGTAAAGAGTTCCCAAACCCATCACTGAGACTACCAGCCTCACACCTGGTCCAACCACCAGTTTCTCAAGAGTCCAAATAAAAAGGCTACCCAACCTATAAAACCCTATACATCACATACTGACTACACACTTAATCCTACAACTCAAGGTTCAAAATCTTAACCCAATAGTCTCTACTAGATCCCACTAGTATTGCTATAATCACACAGGCCTTGCCTATAGGTCCTACCCAAACAAGAGTATGTCACCAATGGAAATTTCCTGAACTCCCACTTACACCACCTCAATCCAAACAGCCACCTGGGTCGTCTCCATCCTGACCAGGTTGCAAAAATTGTCTTAGTTCCTCAAGCAATCCAACTTCCGGAATTCTGATCTATTCTCCCCCACTTGGATTCGACGAAGCTCTCTCATCTCTCAATATTTAAAGGACTCCCAATCCCCCTTACCTTCCAATAATCGAACTCATGACATCCTGCACTTACCAATGCTAGTGATCCATCACTCGCCCAACACAAAAGGTCGCACTACCCTTAAAGACCAGAAGAACACTTCCCGAAATTCCAGCAACTGACATCCTCAACCATTTTTAATGATTTAATACCCAAATTTTGAAACCCTCAAAACTGATGCCCAAACCAAAACCTCAGCCACAGACCACTTCCTGTGGCACCCCTAAGAGCCGACCAAGCATAACTAGAAAAAACCATTGAAGCCTGACGATACTGGAGAACTAACCCGCTGAAAGCTGACCACAGATCTTCCACATAATACCCCTGATCCAATCCTGACCAAAAACTAGAATAACAACCGAACACTTGGAAACCGCCAACCAATACAATTCCTTACTAACCCACTAATGATTCATGGCATGCAATTGCATATAACATATCTTGAAGATATAATCCAAACATAAGCACATGACTACTGATAACAACTGAAGCAATGCAAAAGGTTACATACCTACAAAATCCCTTGTCAGAGCATGGACCTCCCCCATCTAACACTTCAATGACCGGTTCCTCTCGATTGGGGATCCTACCCTACTCTCATGACTACCAGAGAATCGCAAAATAGTCATAGCAGGTGCTTTCACTGCTCATACCCTTCTCCTCTGGCAGACGACCCTCTTGTGCCCCACTTGGTTGCAAAGAAAACATAACGAGCTTTCTCCTTGAGGACAATCCCTGCTGACATGATCAGTCCTACCACACTTGTAGCAGGCCAACCCTCTGGAATGATAAGTCCCATCATGCAGTTTCCTGCATGTGATACACTGACTCTGGCCCTACTGGCCTCTCAAACACAAATCAGATGTCGTGGGTATCTTCCTAGGACCTTCCACTATATTCACCTGATCTGACCCTCTCTTCCCAAGGCGCTCCAATTCGATCTCCCAGCCTCGGGCTCTGGAATTCATATCATTCAGGGTCTGGCACCCTGACACGCTCACCAGCTCACTCGCCCAAAACCATGTCACAAACTCCTCCCAAGACATACTCACCAATTCAGAAAGCGCAATAGATCATGCAAGCAATTCTGAACTACTCCTTGCCACCCGACACAAGAGATCCAAGGCGAACCGAACCTTGGCTCCTATAGGGTAGGGACTAGTGCAGAAAACACTTTCCATCTCCTCAATCCAATGCAAACTCAAAACCTTGGCAGTCATTTAACTAACTAGCACACCACCTAAGCTGGGACCAAACCCTGAATCTTCCCCATGCGTGTTCATTACCATCATGAAAAGCAACCATACCTACGATCAAAACATAATCATGAATCCTCACCCCACAAGCTTCCTAGATTCTCCAAGACTCTCCTTGATTCGAGTATGGATCCTTTGCTTTCAATAGTACGGTCCCAATAACACCTTCCACACTATCCATACTTTCCTCAGGAATCCTCCCAAATCCTCTAAGTCACCTTATCAAACTGATGCACCAAAAACTTAGTAAACCGCATCACTAAACCCACTGAAGCATATCCTAGACTCTCCTAGGTTCTCAACCTCAACCAGCCCTTAGCTACTGAAAGACTCCCGCCAATGTCAACTAGATTCCTTATGAATTTAGTCACATGCAACAGAGATCAGATAATCCTTCAAGTAAAAGACTTAACCCTAGAATGATTGGACTCAAACAAGAGCTGCACAATAGGGTCAAATCCATCACTCTAATATTATTTAACCTGTGCCACATGCGACTTAGCATATTCACTTAGCAGTCAATTCACCTCATTAAGAGTCCCACAAATCACAAAGCAAGTAACATTCAGGCAACATCAAATCTAACCAACATACTCTAATCAAGCCATTCAATACACTTTTAATATCTATAAATTAGAATGCAATACCAAAGCTCATACAATCAGGCATATAAAAGGCATCTCTTCTATCATAATATTCAGCAGATCCTTAGACCTAATCTAGCATGCAATTCTAATAATCATAGCATATATCATAATAAACGTATATTAGTATTCTAGGAACCACTTACTTGAGCTCGGCTGATTGCACACATCACAACCCTTCTATGATTAGAAATCCCTTTTTAATTAAATGTTTATTTTATAAAAAAATTACACCAAACCCTTAGTTTCAGTTCAGGGAGATTCGAGAGCATGCCGAATACCTCAAACCAAGGCTCTGATACAAACTTGTAACATTCCAAAAATCAAGGGTAAAACTTTAGTTTTTATTATGCCCAAAACATTCATTAACCTTGAATACAACAAATAGAACAGTTTCATAATAAAACAATTATCAAAGTTAACATCCCAAAATCACGTATTGCAGAAATAATGGGTGTATGCATTGCAATCAAGTTGGGCCCTTCCCTTTCGAACCTGAGATACCTGAAACCAAAAACCACAAACTATAAAAACGAATCTTAGTGAGTTCCCCAAATACCAAATACCATACTTACAATAAACATCTAGTAAACACACAGTGGGCCCCTCCTGGCATCGGACCCCATCCGGCATCAGGCCCTGCCCGACATCGAGCTGAGCTCGGTAAAATGGACCCCACCCAACCTTATATGGGCTAATTTCCCAAATTTTCCTTATTACAATTCAGATTACCTCAAGTACCCCTTGGGACAAACTTCATTAAAGACATAAATCGAAAGTCAAATTCAACGGTCCAAGTTCACCCAACTCGCCGAATTATCCTTCAACTCGTCAAGTTTCTTCATCAACTCATAGATCGGGAAAAATCAATTCAACTTGCCGAGTTAACCAACAAAATTGTTGAGTCCTCTATCAATCTGAAAATGTCGGGGAAAACCGATCCAACTTGTTGAGTTCGCTAGAAACCTATATCTTAGAACAATAAGCACTTAATCCATATAGACATGACTCCAAAACATAGATCCGACTTCCTTGAGCTGGAAAACCATGTAAAGTTGCCAACTTTATATTCATGCATGTCTAAATGAAGCTTTTTAAACTTAGAATGGACTTAATAATTGACTTAATGCATGCATGACACCAAAAATCCTCATAAAGTTTGCCCTTTTAAGCTCAAGGGTACCAAACACCAACTCACATCTGAAAGAACAACCCCTTAAATTACTTCACTCCATCATAATCGCCAAAAAGAGGCCAAAACACAAGAAAACCCAAAATGAGAAGATCTAATCATCTACAAATCAAGGTATGAACTTGATACCTTAAAGTGACTACAAGAAATGGAGTGATTCTGAATCCAAGACTTCCTTCTCCAAGCTAGAAACTTTAAGATCTTCTGACTACATCATAATGCACAAAATGAACTCCAAACTTCCTTCCCAGGCTCAAAAAACTTAACAATGGAGGCTATAACTCATTTTAGGGTTTTGATAACAATGGAGCCTAATAAGGAGGCCATAAAAATGACTTACATCCTTTAAATAGGGTGCAAGACCCTAAATATTAGGGTTTCTCAATTAGTGCCCAACTCGTCGAGTCCCCTACACAAACTTGTCGAGTTGGTCCATAAAAATGCACATCCCAAAAGCCTCCAACACGTTTAGTTTCCCACCATCAACTCGTCGTGTTGGTCCCTACGAAAGGGGATTTATTTCCATAAGTAATCTTCTAGATTTAGGGTGTTACATGTTGTTGTGGCTTGGTGGCTTCAATTGGTGAATTTCCTCTTTGATGCTTGTTTCTAGCACTCCAACTTCCAACTCAGCATTTTAGCTCATTTTATCTTGACAATGTCTTCGATGCTACAAAACCAAATATGAAGATATTAAATATCAATTATCATTGTTACTGACTAAAATGCAGCTAAATATACTACGGTATCGCTTAAAATGTATGACTAAATATGGTGATAGAAATATTAAAGTATACTTAGTATAATGTTAAATATCAAGATGGTAATATTTGTAAAATTCACACTAGTTAAATTTAGTTAGACCCCTTAATAAAGTCTTTCTTTTAAACTAAGCATGAAGGGTCAAGCTTAATTTATAAGACTTTGTAATTCTAGAAATGAGATTTGATTTGGATTTAGTATTTGCATATTGGAACATTAATACATAAACTATTATATTGCTTAGATATATTCAGATATGATCTTCATATTAGTACTTGTTGTCTTGTATATTAACTTGTTTAATCCATGAATAATCTTATTATTGTAAAAGTTCATAATCAGTTATAATTGTGGGAGAAATTATGAAGTAATACTAATATGAATTTCATTGGTTAACTATCATAAGATGAAAGTAAGCAATAGGTTGTAACCAAGATTTATAGGTACTTATCGGATAATAAGTATTGGACATCACCCGCATCAAGATCATGTCATGGATCGCTATCATGAGTGATACTTGATAAAAGGTACTATATTTGTATCCTTAATACTTATGATACACAATGTGACTTAAGTATACCGAATGTTATACGTTGATGTGGTCAAATGTTGATCTTTAAATAGGCACTTATAAAGGCTATTATCAGGTATGGTATGAACTAAGCAAGAGGCTTAGGTACTCAATATGAGATTTTTTCATCTTATGTGTTAAGACTTAGACATGTTGTGACAACTCAAAAATTTCCATTCAGTGAAACCATCCACTTCAATAGAAGCCAAGCCTGTTGCTGCTAACTTTCAAACTTTTGGGACAAGTTTGAGCAATTCAGGATTTACACTTAAGGAGATGTCAGGAGAGAGGTTGCACTTGGGTTTTGTGCAACTCTGTTATTCCAAAACTCTATGATATTAGAGTTCATTCCGGGAATAAAATATTTTCTACCAAAAATCCCAGGACTATATATAGGATTCTAAACCAAATTATTCATTAGTTACAATTCCAACTAGAGAAAAGCCAAATTCTCTCTCAAGGATCTTCGGACTTTTGTTCCGGAACGTGAGTTTACCGCCCCATATTTTCTGCCAAAAATCCCAGGACTATATATAGGATTCTGAACCAAATTATTCATTAGTTATATATGCTTAATACACTAGAAATCATAGGAAAACACCAAGATCTATGAGTTTACCGCCCAAGAAGACCTTGGGGAGTAAACTCCATTTGAAGGGCCAAAGTGTGCCCAATGACCCCTAGACCTTGGAAACCAAACATGGGACAAACATTGACATGTTTAGGCATCAAAATCAATTAAAAATAAGGACCAAAAGTGAGTTCACGGCCAAGGAAGTTCTTGGGCTGTGAACTCCATTTAATGTGCCAAATTTCCCTAAATGCCTTCCATAGCCCAAGAGACAAGCATAGAACTTTACCTAGATGTGTTTAGGACCCAAAACAACCAAAATATTATCTTCCATAAGTGTTTACGGACGCAAACACATGACCAAATGGTCTATGGGCCGTAAACTCAAAGTAGAGGTGTTTTGGTGCCACAAACACTTCCAAGGGCTTAGGCATGATTTTAGAATGCTTCTTTATGACCTTTAGGACCCCCATAAGAATATTTGGCCATGAGTTTACGGTTGTAAACTCATTTGGGCCGTAAACACCCCAAAAGTGCCAAAAGATGTGGTCTTTCTCATCCTAGTTTAAAGCTAATGTCCCTAAATAATTCCCTAGACTTCAAACTAGCAATAACCCATGAGTAACCATGAGTTTACGGCCGTAAACTCCCTTGGGCCGTGAAATCATGGTAGTAAACTCATTTAAGTGCCTTTATACCTTCCTATGTTGAATCACATGTGATTCCACCACTTGGTCAAGGTGTTTCCTAGTCCCGGAAGGTGTTTTCTTTCATATAGTTGTTATAAACACTATATTCATGTAAATATGTGTCCTTATATGTAATTTAGGACTTATTGTGTCTCGGGACTTCATTCGTGGAACTTCTCATCCTTACACGCATACCCATTTGAATCACCCACATCAGGTGAGTTCATACCCCGTAATGAATCTTTTAACTATTCTAATTGTTTTAAGGGGGGAATACAAGTTGAACACAATGATAATTGTGTAATTATTTGTTGTTAATCATTCTTTCAAAATGTTACTTATGTTATTTATAAGTTGTTAAAACATTTCAAAACTATTCTAAAGGTTATGTTACTTTATAGTTATACAAAACTCCATTTTTAAAGTATAAGCATAACTTTGTAGATAAATGAGTCTTTTCAGTATCAGTCCAGTTAGAACATTAGTAAACTATTATAGGTATAGTTTAGGAGAATGCTATTCATTACTTCTTGTACAATAAAGCACACACAGAACAGAACAGAACAGAACAAATAGTGAAGAGAATCAAACAACACCAGAACAGAACATAACAAACAAGTAAATTTGCTATAGCATGATAATACGCAGACAGGATCTAACTTTAATGTGAATTACACGGCTTGCATGGATTTGCTCGGGTCATGTTGTGTTTCCCTCAATCTCCATACATGAGAGCGGGTTAGTTGGGGTTCTAGCTTTCACATTATGACCGTAATAAAACACACATATGTTTTTAGGTTGATAGTACCTCCGTATGTCATTATAAACGACATCAGGGTACTCACTTTCTCCCATTACTTTAATAAAGTGTCGGTAACACTTAAAGGTTGATCTATTCTCTAATCGAGGTAGGTTATAAACTAGGGAGAATGTACTTTACAGTTGACAAAGGAACAGTAGAGTCTTGGTAGAAGACTGCTTTCAAAACAATCGAGTCTTGGGAGAAGGCTACTTTTAAAAGTTAGGACCATAATGCTAATCTTATGATTCCTTAATGTATACACTATAGGATACATATATGCTAATAGATTCCAATAGCTAATAGGATGTGTGTTCCCCGCCTCATTGCCTGTTCTCGTTGGATTGGGGTCTTGAACTAAGATCCCACAATCTATTATCTACCCGAATATATATATATATATATATATATATATATATATATATATATATATATATATATATATATATATTTATGCTTAGTATACATTAAGTCATCATAAGGGTACCAGGTATGGATCAGGTCATAGGACACAGAGTCAACGCATAGTTTTTCTAGTACAAAACTTTCGTTTCAAAGGCAGTACTTTTGATATACAAAACTAGCGATTTACCAGTTAAGGGCTTAATCCATTTTATTAAGTCAGTACAGTCTTAAAGACTTTAAGTGAGTTAACTCTATAATACCTTAGTTTATACACCATGTTTGTATATAAGATTAGTATCCGACAGATAGTAGGATGTGTGCTCTTCGTTGTATGTCTTGTTCCCATTGGATGTGGGCTTACACCGAGGTCACCCAATCTACTATCTACCCGATATCAAATTATATATAGTAGTATAAACAAAGCTATTATAAAAGTAATCACCATAGTCAATATTTTATTATAAGAAATATAGGTTTTCTTAAAAGGAACTCTCCATTAGATATAGAGGAATCATTACAAATAACTCCATGGGTAACAAGTGAATACACCATGGTTATATATGAGAACGATCTAACAACCAATGGAATGTGTGCTATCCGCCTTACTCACTGTACCCCATTGGGTTGTGAGTTGAGGGTAGATGCGCACAATCGATTGTTTGTTTACTCCAAGTATATATAACTTGTACCCACTTAGTACGCATAGAAAGGCTTGTAGTGTCATTTTACTTAACATCCATTAAAGTAGGAAATATAGGATTTTCTAGAGGAACAGGCGATCATTTCAAAACATATCTTACAACTTACATTACTTTTACATATACTTTTTCCACATTTTACAGCTTACTCACATCACTAAAATCTTATGAACTCACCAGCTTAATTGCTGATCAACTCTTTCAAATAACTTGTATTCTCAGGACACTATTAGACAGGTGCTCGTGCTGGGACTTCAGAAGACGGAGCATTATAGCTTCAAGTCTTGTTTTGTTATTTGTTTATGACTTCTATGTTTTGTGAACACATACATTGTAAACACTTTCTTTCTAAATGAAATGGTTGTTCATTACTTGCTTACCATATACATATCTCATGATACTTGACATGACGTCCTCCACCCCCGAACGTTTCCGCCGTTCCGGTTTTGGGGTGTGACACATGTAATGTGTGTTTCCCAAAGTTGAACACCAAAAAAGATTCATTTCAATCCAAGTCTCATGTACAACATGATGTTTGTAACAAAGGGATAACTGATAAACTTACCTTATACATTATTTTTAGCTTTGAGCATCTAGGAATTAGATGTTGATGAATAGCATTCATCATAATGTATTATTGGGGGGAATGAAATGTAGCTTGACGTTCACTATTGGCTATATCAATCTATGATAAGTCATGTTCAAGTGGGAGATTGAAAGATCTATATGTCCAAGAGTCATTATAGAATGATATTTCATAATGACATATGATATTATAGGGTCACACCTTATAGAAAGTTATAACTTATTGATTATTTGTTCAAGTTATCTGATTATGAATAAATATAATCAACACTTGTACTTAATTGGAGAATTATTATTTTAAGAAAATAATATTTTAACAACTAATTAGGAAATTATTATCTATAAAAATAATATTTTTTTAAAGACAAAAAACAACTAGTAAATCATAAGTTAGGAGTTTATATGTTATGGACATCTTTTAGACCTATTCAAGTCCATTATATAAAGTTAGTTTATTTTATATAAAAGATACATATCTTATAAAACTAGATGGAGTAAAATACATATTTGGATTTCTCTTCCCTTCTCCATGTCATGAGTAAGAGATAGGGTGGGAGGTTTCTTGTTAAGTTATCTCTTTCACACCCATATCCATACATGTTACGTACACCTCACCTTCACTTTATGGAAAACATGGTGCATTTGGTACATATGCCTTAGTATTTAAAAGTGTGTAAAGACCAAAAAAAGAAGCTAGTTTTTGCAACTCCTTCTTCCATTCTTTCTTTCTAGAAAAGTCGTGAGTTTAATGGCCTTTTCCGTTCTCCTCCTTCTTGCAATTTGGTGCATGATGTAAGGGTTCATAAGTTGGTTCTCCTTAATACTAATTTGGTATTAGTTATTAAGGCTTAAAAACAACTTAATACAAGTGAAGACTAGTATCTTGAAGTTTTTTGTTCTTGCTTGGTGGGTACTTATAGAGAGCTTCTACTTTGGAGCTATCTGTCATCTTCATCAATTTCCAATCTCCCATGAAAATCAAAATTTTCAAAAGTAACAATATGTTTTTCTTTAATGGTTGATTTAATATTTTCATGCGTTGCAAAATAATCATTGGTGGGTTAAAATTGTTTGAAGTTTATTCTAATTTTAAAGCTTCAGTTGTCCTTTTTAATGTTTTGGGAAAATGATTTTGAATAAAACTCAACATAATCTTACTGTACTCTGCTTATGTGGTTGAACAAGCAACACTTTTATGTAACCTACAAATTGATTGGTGTATCTCCAACTTTGAACTATGTGGTTGAACGAGCAACACTTTTATGTAACCTACAAATTGATTGGTGTATCTCCAACTTTGAACGTACTTGCTTATGTGGTTGAACAAGCAACACTTTTATGTAACCTACAAATTGATTGGTGTATCTCCAACTTTGAAGGTACTTGCTTATGTGGTTGAACAAGCAACACTTTTATGTAACCTACAAATTGATTGGTGTATCTCCAACTTTGAACGCATAACTAATTGTGCTCTTTCCTAAATCCATATAACCTTCCACATCACTATCAACAAAACTCTTCAAGACTGCCCATTTTTTTGTGAAACATAAGACAGCCTCAAATGTACCTTTTATATAATGTAACCGCCTCTAGACACCTTCCTAATGCTCTCCCCTTGGATTAGAAATTACACCAACTCATAAATACTCATAAATCGCACTGAATGAGCAATATTTGGTCTAGTGCACACCATAACATCACCATAACATATGTCAAACTACCAACTGTTGAGATATAACCGACTTTAGTCATCTCATCTTTGTCTTTTTCTTTCTTTTGGGACTATTTCTTTGAGAGTCTAGTTGACTTTCCAAAAGTGTAGTTGTGGATCTAGCATCCAATTTTGAATCTAACGTTCAGGTAAATTGTCTTTTCCAATTCCATTGTTATCTATTATATTCATAATTGTTGAAGTGACTACGGATTTAACATGCTATTTAACAAGGTAAAACAAGAAAATTTAGAGACCGTCGTTAACCGTTACAAGTTATAAACATAGTATATATTATTGATATAAGATATAGAAAATGACAACGTAAATGAATGCGTGGTCTTTGATTTTTGATGATATCTTAACCAAATCATTTAAAATGGTGTCTAGCTTGTATATTGTCTCTTAGAGTTTAAAATCGAGAAAAAAAGTTATGGAATATATTCCCCGGCCGATCATATCATAAAACCAATTATAAAATCTACAGGTATTTATTTATTTATATTTGCATTTTCCTGTCAAACATGAGTCTTTAGTAGAATTAAAAATGTAGGGATGATTCCACCAAACAGTTACTAATATGACATTAAAAAATTGTATTATCTTATCCAAGAAAACATTGTACTTATTAGACCGGTGGGTGTGGTACCCAAGTTACACAACTTTTGGTGTGTAGGGTCAACTTTACATTATTTTACCTTCACCTTACAAAACTAATATAGGAAATGGTACAACATTCGGCAACTCACCGCAATGCACATTTTTATACGCAAAATACTACCTTTGGAGGTGTTTGTTTTTTGAGTAGAGACATTCCGTAGGGACAACTGACCAACCCACTGCACCCCTCGTCGGTGTCGTGTTCACTGCACCCACAGCAGGGTGCGTTGGGTCTCCACTCTAGCCGATCTTATAGCAACTAAAAAGAACCGCTCAAGAATTAGGCTAATTGGATATGCTTGTTCGGTTGTAAAATAAACAAAATATTTAACTTAATATATAACTTATGTTATTTTGATTATTTGTGTAATATCTAAAATTATTTTGACAAAATATATGAATTGCTGTACCAAATAAGTATATAATATGATAAAAGTACACAAAACGGATGATATTTAATTTTTCAGTACTCATAGAAAAAACTTGTAGCATTTATTATAAGCCGAATTCATAATCTTTTCGTTAACTTGAATTTCAATACTACAAATCTGATATTTTTGCATGTCATGATATTGATAAAAAGTTCATTGTAAGCTTAACTAAGATTGTTATTTATATCTTCTCTTTCAAAAAAAAGATTGTTATATCTTTTCTGTTTTATTTGAATAATCGCCCAGGGAAATTTAATACTTGAGATTATGTATTATTGCTTCAACATACAATTCTTCATTTCTTTGTGCCTGCAATATCTTATTTATACGGAAGTAAATCGACTTCCACTAACTAGAAAACGTGGTTTTAAATTGAGCAACTAATGTTGCTAGTTACACCGGAGGATTAAGTATGTGGATGAGGAATTGTAATGATTAAGGAAGTTAAACCCGATGCTTGAAGACGGGTTTGATAACTTGGTTGGTTTCTTGGTCTTATGTTATGTGGACATTGGAGAGTGTGCTACCATTAGATTCAAAAATAAGTTGAAGATTCTTAAGTCTTCTATTAAACAATGGTGGGGGCTGGAAAAGGATAAACGTCAAGTGGCTAAAAATGAGTTGGTAAGACGGTTACAGGAGTTGGATAAAACTATTATAGTGGTGGTGGTTCGAATTCAATTTGGAAAGAAAGAAGCAATGTCCGGGCTAACTAAGCAATCTTGGAGAAAAAAATGTTGATGGATGCTTACCGTGAAGGACATCAAAGTTGATGGGGAACGGATTACTAAAGCAGCTCGTGTTAAAAAGGAAGTTTTTGAATATTATGAACAAAAATTCAAAAAAAAAATGATATTGTTCCTTTGCTCCATAGGAGCGCTTGATTTAGAGAGCTGGATAGTAATGCAGTGTTGGAGCTTGAGAAGTTGGTTTCTATGGATAAAGTGAAGCTGACAGTTTGGCGGTGTGGTAGTGATAAGGCACCTGGGCCCGATGGGTTTAATTTGATTTTGTTGAAAAGTATTGGGATATTCTTAAAATGACATTTGTTTTCATGTTGGATGTGTTTTAGAAATAAGAATTCCTTTAGGTTGTAATTCTTTTTTTCATAGCTATGATACCTAAGATATCTACCCGGGTGGTTAATTAATGATATTTGGCATATTAGCCTCATAGGCATCTAATAAAATAATTGCCAAAACCCTTGCTACTCGCTAAGATAATTGGTAAATTGGTTAGTACCGAACAAACGGCTTTTATTAAAGATAGACAAATTTTAGATGGTTCACTTACGGTGAATGAAATTATAGTGTATTTAAATAGATTTTGCCAAAGGTTATGATTCAGTTAGTTGGGAATATTTGGATAGAGTTCTGTAGTTTATGAAGTTTGGAGACAAATGGCTTTCCTAGATTTATGTGTGCTTAATTTATGCGAGATCTTATGTTCTTATTAACAGTAGTTCGTCTATGGAGTTTCAACTACAAAGAGGTCTACGGCAAGGTGACCACCTTTCTGCCTTTTTTTTGTCTTGGTTGTGGAGGAATTGCATGTTGCTATACATGATGCTATTGGAGAAGGTATTTTTCAAAGGGTTAAATGTAACACCCGAATCAGGTGCACATTATCTTTAATATTGTGAAGTTAAAATTTTCAAATTTTGCCATGATCAGGACGTGAAGGATGCCATCTCACGTCATGATGAGCGATTCGGACCCGTACATCATTTTAAGGCCCACGACATGAGCACTCTAATGCTCATGACGTGAGGGCGGTTGATGACCAAACACCCTAAGTTTTCGGTATTTAAGGGAATGAGAGGGCTAGGGTTTCTCACCCTTAGCCTCTCTTACTATATAAACCTCAAGAAACCCTAATCTTACTCCTCCCTATGATCCTTTGTCATTTGGGTGCATTTCTGGCTTGAAGAAGAAAAAGGAAGTGCTCTAGTGGTGGTGTGGGCAAAGAATCACCATCATCATCATCATCATCTTTTCCTGCTTTTCAACCATTGTAAATATCAAATGCTCTAACTTTATTGCTTATCATGGATAAATCTTGAGTTTTCTCCATTTTATTGGTGTTAATGCATGTTTGAGTGGAGTAAATCCATAAAGTTTGAAACTTTATGGATTCTAAGAGTCCCTAGAGCATAATATTGTCTAGGTCTGAAAGATGGTATGGATTTGAGGCATGCATGGAAGTTTGAAGCTCATTTCTTCCCTTTTTTACCTAGAAAGTGGATGATCTTGTTTGGTGCATGCATGGCTATAAAGGAAACAGTTTTATGGACCTTAGGGGTCCCATTTAGCTTCTAGATGAATTAGACTTGAAGAATTAATGAAATAATAACTTAAAATGGTGACCTTTAGTAACAGACACCACTCACAACGTGAGTTGCAAGATGTCACGACGTGATATTCGGGGCAGCACCGTCTTCTGTTAGAACCCTTGGAGCTCATGATGTGTGAATGGATGATCACATCGTGATGCCTGTTCATGTGGTTTCTTTGACTGAGTTGACTAGTTAAGTCAATTCGAGTGCGGATCAGATCGGGTTTGCTGTCACGACGTGACCAATGCCTGGCCACGACGTGAGGTAGTTTGACTTTGACCGAGTTTGACTTAAGGATATTTTGGGTATTTTAGATTATGTTGAGATTTGGGTCATTCTGATGATTAGGTTTTGGTTTGAGCTGAGATGCAGAGTCAAGACCTCATCAGCTATTGCTTGGTTTACGAGGTGACTGTTCCTCACTGTACTTGCGGGTCGAAGGCACCAAGGTTAGCTCTTTGGATTTGGTATCCTGTTATGTGATAGTATGATCTTGTGTTGTAGTGGTCTTTTCAATCGGTATCTTGGTATATTGGATGATGCTATGCTTAGTGATTTGTAGATTTGCCTGTCTGTAACACTCCAAATTAGGTACACCATTCTAACCCATTGAAATGATTTAATTTAGCAAGAATGGTCCCTTTGGTATGCTGGACATGCCTAAGTGTATGCTTAGCGCACTATGGAGGAAGGATCCCGAAGGAATATTGAGTACGCGGTGCATACGCAACAGAGGACCAAAAAGCTAAAACCTAGACTTGAGACCTATTTATAATCCTTAAGCCACTTTCACCAAACCCTAATCAGTCTATAGAGTCTCATTTCATCCATTTACCTCGGTTTTCCTTTGAGATTATGATTTTGGAGCATAAAAGAGTGTTGGTGACCATTTTGCAGCTTATTCAAGATGAAGAAGTTAGTGAGCAAGCTTGGTGTGGCATTAGGCTTCAAGAACCTGCATCCATGTAACATCCTAAAAATCATGACCAAAAAGTTCATTTTTATTTACTAAAATAACCATATCTATCAAAATTGTTTCATCCAAAACATAATTCATAGTATCAAATTAGAGTATCACATCAAAACTCATATCAGTATATATCAGAGTAAAAATATCCCAGGATAAACAAAATGGTGTGTGTACTGCAGTCATCCTGAGCTCTTCCCCTTGCTACCGGAAGTACCTAAAACTAAAACTAAAAATTGTAAGCACAAAGATTAGTGAGTCTCCCCAAACTACCACATACCATACACATAATCACATAATCACATAATAGCATATCATGGCCTTGCCCACTTCATCGGGCCCCGCCCGACATCGTGCCCCAATCGGCATCGATCAACGCTCGGTATACATATAAGCATATCAACAATTACACATAAATAATCGCATAACATAAACACATAAAAATTCCTCGGGCCCCGCCCGACATCGGACCGAGATCCGAAAGCATACTAACATTCCTCGGGCATTTCCCTACATCAGACCGAGATCTAAAAACATACAAAACAAACACATGCAAGAATCACAAAGACATCAAGCATACATACATTCCTTGGTCCCCGCCCGACATCGGATCGGAATCCGGAAACATATAAACCTAAATCGGGCATTGCTCACCTTCAGACGTTAGTCCAGAACATAGTAATATACATATGGCGGTCAGCATTGGTGCCTTTGATCCGTTCATACAAGAGGAAACTCACCTCCAATGTCGAATGATAGCGGAAACGTTTCTCACCCGAAATCAGCTCTACACGCTACGTTAATCAAAATAATCCTCTTAGATACCATCTCATGCTCATAATCCCTTAGGGTTAACTGTGGTCAAAGTCCCAGTCAAGTCAAATTCAAAGTAATCGCTTCGAGTTGACTCAACTCGTCGAGTTAAGCTCCAACTCAGCGAGTTGTTATACATCACATAATAGTGATTTTGTGTTTCAACTCATCGAGTTCGTCCATGAACTCGTCGAGTCCTTCCCTATTACAGAATCCTGATACTCCATTTCAACTTGTGAATTCCATCCCTGAACTCGTTGAGTTCCCCAGTTTGCTAAACGTTTCTTAACTAATTAAGTCGTTGTCCTTTAGATCACCTGAAAAAGCATCTATAAGGGTAAAGTTTCCAACTTTACCCCTTGATACCCCTTCTAAAAGTATTAAGTTCAAACTCTAATCTAAAAAGGTCAAGATCTTAATCTAAACACCATCAAAACTAAGAGGTAAACTCGGAGATCATAGATATGGACTCTAAATTCAAAATAATCACGTAAAGCCTTGAACTTTATCGACATGCAAGGCCATAAAGGCTTCAAAGGACCAAAATGATGGTCTGGAGATTGCAACTTCCACGCCCATAAAGTTGGCACCTTTATGCCATGGAAATCCTTCTAGACCTCATATCTGAAGTATAAACTCATTTGGGATATCCAACTCCCAAGGACCATGGAGCTTGGATCAAAACCACTCAAAATAACCCCAAAAGAAGATCTAAATAACCACAAGGAAAGGTTCAAACTTGATACCAGAAAAATGTCGAGAATGAAGCTAAGATTTTGGATCTACAACTCGTTCTTGTTTCCTCAAGATTTTCCTTCTTCCAATGGCTTCAAAACACCCATTAAAATACTTAGAATGGCTCACAAATACTCAAAATAACATTAGGGTTTCTGGATTTAGGGTTTGGGATTTGGAAGCTAGAAATGAGGCCAACATGGAGGGTTTAAGATGCTTAAATAAGATACAAACCACAGAAATTAGGTTTTCACTTCTTGCCATCTTATTCATTACTTTGGGTTAGGGTTTTCTATATTGTCCCTTTTACTGGTTCTTGGATCTTCTCTTGAGATTTTACCAACTCTAGAGACTAAGATGGTTAGATCTGAGCCTTGTGAGCATGTTAGATGCATAAAGGTTCTAGCTTGAGGGTTATCTACACTGCATGCATGAGTTCGAAGCTTTATATGAAGTCCTAACGTGAAGAATGAAGTTTTGAAGTCCCTTACAACATGCAAGGGCATAAAGTTGCCAACTTTATGCCCTAGGTCGTCTTAATGAGCTTAGATATGATATTTTATATTAGAATATCAAGTATTAGGGACTTAATGGAAGTGGTGCTTAATATGCTTATACGTTAGGCATAATATAGTGTACGTAGTGCATACAACCAAGGACTTAGTACGCTAAGTGTACTGAAGTGGTACGCTTGGCATACATACCCCAGTTGGTTTTGGGCTTCGTGTGGGCTTGTAAACTCTTTAGGCCTTAATCAGTTTTGGGCCTAAAAATATTTTGGGTTAGTGGTCCGATTAATCTGTTTTTGGCCATGGTTGTTTTGGTTGGGCCTTATTGGGCCATGTAGCCCATTAATAGTTTTGGACATGGACTTTGGGCCCATTAGCAAGGAATACTCTTGGGCCATTATGAAAGGACTTGGGATTGGGTACTTCGGTTCTGTAATTATCAATCCTAATTTTGGGTTAATGGTATTAGTGCTCAGCGCGGGTGGTTTTAGACAGTTAGGCAAGCAGCTTTCATGTTCAGCAAACTAAGGTGAGTCACCTCACCATACCAATGGGTCGAAGGCACCAAGGCTGACCCATTATGTATTATGTAGAATGCAATTTAACTACATGATATGTGATATGCTAGTTGTCCTTCTGATACTTGCATGGAAGACCCCAGGGGTTCCCATGGTATTCGTTGTAAGACCTTGGAGGATTTCCATGGCATCCTAGTATATTTTCATGGTTAGTTTATATGATATTTATATGGTTAGCTATTCCCAGGTGGGGTCATGGCAGTTAGGGAAGACCATGTGGGGGTTCCCATGGCAGGTAGTTAATACCATGTGCGGGATCCCATGGCAGTGGGTTAAGAACATATGGGGGTTCTAGTGGCACCTGTAATAAGACCTTGGAGGGTTTCCATGGCATCCTTATATGTTTATATGCATGGCTTATGTAGGTTATATGGCTGATATGGTTTATGTGATTATGTGGATTATGTGGGGTGTGTTATGGGGAAATCACTAAGTGTTAGCATACAGTTTGTTGGTTGCTTCACGTACTTCAGGAACTAAGGGCAAGAGCCTGGCGTAATGGTGCGACATGCACTCTCCGACATTTTATTTGGGGACACTCTGATATTATGAATAAATTGTTTAATGTTATGGATTTTGAAAAAAAAATGTGATTCGAGTTTTATATTTTATGGAAATGATTTCATTACTTACAAAAGAAAAAAATATTGGAAATTTGAGATGTTACACTGTCTGTCTGTAGACTGTTTATATGTTCATATGTTCATATGTTACATGTACACATATTTTGGTTTGTAGTTGAGGCTTTACTACTTTGTGCGTAAGCCAACAGACCGAGGACATAACAACTCAATGGTTGATTGGACCCAAGGGTATTCCATCCCGAGGATGACACAACCCGTTCTAGATTGGCATTCAAACTCGATGGTTGAGTGGGCCTGGGGTATACCAACCTGATGGTTGGCTGGACCAATAGTATATTGGGCTATTCCAACCCGATGGTTGATTGGACCCGACATGTTGTTATTGTATATATGTTATATGTTTATGTGTTGGTACATTGGGGTTTCTCATTAGGTGTTGGATTATAGTTTTGGGTTATGTTTCAGGTACTTCGAATGACTATGGAAAGACAAAGGCGTGACCATCATTGTCCATAACAATACTCCATCCCTCTAATTTGAGCTTGTCCTCAAGATCATAATAAGGATAAGCATGTAGATATGTTTCCCGCCATTCCAAAGTCGCACTATTTTCATCTCCTCTAGACCACTAAATCAGTAACTCAAGAAGTCCTTCATAACAACGAGCATGCAACACTTTGTAAGGTTGAAGAAAAATTTTACCATCAAAAAGATGTGCTAAATAAGTAAAAACTTATGGTTTGATTCCTTGTATAATATCTTGATATTCAGGTATTTTCATTTATGCCCTTGATATGTAAATTATTTGCAAATTGGTCCCTTATAGCATTTTGCAGAAGCGTGTGTTTCTACTAGGTATGCCAGGCGTATGAGGCCTGGACCAAAACCATATATTTAGGGTTTATGCACTATTTAAACCCCTTTATAGCCTCAACATTCTTCCTTAAATCAGCCTCAATCTCCTAACTCGACCCTAACTAATCATAATCTCTTGTTTGGGCATTTTTGACATTGAGTGTGTATTTTAGTGATCTTGAAGGAGGCAGAAGGAAGAGGAATCATCTTAGCAGCTCATAGACAACCTAGATCCAAAAGCACATCATCATTTTGCATCACTTGGAGGTCATAAGCTCTGATCTTGATGAAGCTTTTGCTTAGATCTTGTTAGCCATGGATTTGTGTTCATTTTGGTCCCATAAGCTTGGTGTTTACAAGTATGGTTTAATCTAAATCATATGAGTTGTCCTTTTAGACATTTTGGAATGCTTAAAGTGATAAAAATGTAATCTTGGTCATTATTTTCCTTCCATGCATGGGCTATGATGTATTAATGAGTTAAGAAGTTAGGATTTTTGGTATTAGGCACTTAGTAGCCATGCAAGATCATAAAGTTGGAAACTTTATGATTAAGAATGTCATTTGAGGACTAGATATGGATTTTGGACGAAAGGGCTTAAGGGATTAAGCTCTTATTAGAAAGGGAAGCTGGCAAACACGTACAATAGGTGTACCTGATGGTACACTATACTTACATGGTCAACAACCCGTAACCTAGTCAAGAAGCTTAGTATGTCGCGCATACAAGCTGAGTTGACTCAATTGACTCCTTTGTCTTTTGACTTTGACCAAGTTTGACCTAGGGGTATTTTGGGTATTTTTGGTTGTAGTTTAGATTGGTCACTATTTGATGTATATGTGACTTGTAGAGCTCATATTTAAAGCATTGTCGTATTCAGCTATCTTTGCAGACTGAGAGGTGAGTTTTCCTCACTGTACTTATAGGTCTAAGGCACCAATCCCGACCCATTGGATTAGATATATTGGTTTGTTGTGTGATGTTATGTTGAGAATATATGTTCACTGGTTATGTGATTAGACCGATAGATCTTTATGATTAACTGTATTACTGGATATATGTTAGATTGGTAGATTTTTAGGACTACCTGTATTTGTTGATTATTGATTGTTATTGTATATGTCGACATGTAATGGTTGTTGGGTTGCAGTGGACCAGCTTTTGATGAAGTCCAAGACACCTGGGGAGATCCACATATATTGAAGGCATGAAAGGCGTCCAGTCAGGTCGAAAGACCGAAGAGCGGTCCAGATAGGTTGTAGGCCCAGTGAGGCAGCCTGGTCATGTTGATGGCTCTAAGAGCGGTTCGGATAGTTTGCAGGCCTGTGAAGCAGTCATGTAATGCCAAAGGTTCATGTATAGATGTTGTCATTTATATGGTTTTCTGTGGTACTTTGGGGGGGACTCACTAGGCTTTGGCTTACAATTTTAGTTTATTGTTTCAGGTACTTCAGATAACCGGGGGAAAAGCAAAGGCATGATCGTGCACCTTCTTTTGATTTTTATGTTATTGTATTTTGGGATACTATGATTTATGATTATTACTTTTGGACCAATGTTTTGTAAATAATTATGGTCTTTGGATTGGTTTTGAAAAATGAAAATTTTACTCTGATTTTTGGGATGTTACAAGTTGGTATCAAAGTCATGGTTTGAGAGAATTGGATGAATATTTGTGTGAATCCAAACTCAAACTAAGGATCTATAAAAGTTTTCAAAATGGTTTTCCAAATTGTTTTCAAAATTAACCAAGGAAGGATGTGATGTGTACGATCATCCGGAGTAAGAATGTATACCCTAAGTTATCCACACTATTATTGGGTATGATATTTATGGTAGAACTGCATGCTAGTGGTAGGAATACTGTATGTTTATTGTATGTTTGGTATGTGGTATTTTGGGGGAACTCACTGAGCTTTGTTCTTACGGTTTTCAGTTTATGTTTCAGGTACTTCTGATTCCAAGGGGAAGAGCTCGGGGTGACTGCATCACACGCATCATAGGTATTTTGTTATGATGTTTTACTCTAATTTATAACAAATTTGTACAATGGGTTATTACAAATTTTTGGATGATATGGAATTTTACTATCTTATCTATTATTAAAAAAAATTGGGACCATATTTTTGGTTGTTACAAGTTGGTATCATAACCTTGGTTCGAGGGATTCGTGCACACTCTCGGGTGTGTCTAAACTCAAACTAAGGACTTGGTAGAAAATTTTAAAAGGAACCATTTTCATAAAAAGAATATCTAAAAAAGAAAGGGGTGTGGTATGTGCAATCAGCCGTGCTCAAGTAAGTTATCCCCAAATACCCATATATGCTTGTAAATGATATGAATTGTTAATTGTGAAACACATGCTAGATTAGGTCTAAGGATCTAGGAGAGATGCCTTTGTATGCCTGTTGTATAAACATATAGATCTGCATTCTAGTACTGATCAGTCGGTGATAGGATGGCATGATTAGCATATGCTCAGTTCTATTTACTTAATGCTCGAATGTTGCTTGCTTTGTGCTTCTAGGAGTTCTTGCTAATCGCAGCCAGTTAGTAAGAAAATATGTTAAGTTACATATTATGAAAACTAAATAATTTTAGAAGGTTAGGTTTAGATCTATTGCGGAACTCTTGTTTGAGTCCAACCGTTGTAGGGAAAAACCTCTCATTTGAAGAATTATCTAACCTTTGTAATATGTAATTGTATTCGTGAGCTAGTTAGAGATGGTTAGCATGAGTTCCTTTTGCAGCTAATAGCGGATAGTGGTGAGGAGTTGCCCAATGAAAACCTAGGATGAGATTTAGTATTGAGATCCCTAGCTACGAGGGATTTGTTGGTTATAGAGTAACTTGGCTTAGTGAATGCGCTTCTTGAGGAAAGTATGGATTGATATGGAAGGTAGTATTAGGCCCGTACAACTGGAAGCAGAGGGTCCGTACTCAATTCAAGGAGGTAATGAAGCCAGTGAGCTTGTGTAGTTATGATTTCCCCGATATGCGCATTGATGCTTATTGTGATAGTTTTGTGGTCCATTTTCAGTATGGTGGTATTGCGAGGCAGGCCAGTGGGCAGTTCTGATGTCGGGGAGGGTTCAGGCTCAGCAACTGGAGCTGGGCAGCTTGATGACCAAACGAGGGAGTTCATATCATCTATTATTATGCGCGGTATTCTTGATCAATCTCCTGTGATCTTTGGCAAGGTCAAGGAGGGTATTCTGGAGATTCTAGATGAGAGATTGAGAACCTTTCGCACTGAGATTGTGGCTTTGATTGGGACTCACTCTCTGAATTTTTGGGAGTTTTGGGCATGTGGAGCACCTGACTATCATGGGGCTAGGGATCCCATCGCAAGCAGCAGGTGGTTGGCAGATGTTGCCAACGTCTTTCATACCAGTCGTTGTCCTGAGGGGGACAAGGTCACACTAGCATCCTGCCTCCTGAAGGATAGAGCTCGTGATTGGTAGAAGGAGGTAGGGCATGCTGTGGGAGGTGATGCTATTGATTCGATGACCTGGAGTAAATTCTCGACCAGGTTCCGAGTCGAGTTTGCACCGGTGATCGAGGTGCAGCAGCTGGAATGAGAGTTTCAGGATCTCCGTCAAACTACTGAGACAGTGACTAAGATCACCTATATTTTCAGGGAGAGGGCAGTTCTGGTTCCACAGTATGTGGCGGACGAGGAGATGAAGAAAGCCTGGTACCACAAGATGTTGAGGAGCGATATTCAGCAGTTTCTGAGCCGATCCAGCTATAAGATGTTAGGTACATGATAGTGAGGTCTAGAGAAAGGAAGATTGACTTGGAGATGGAGAGCAAGAGGAAGCCAAATTATGTTGTGAGTGTTGAGGGTTCGGGCAAGTGGCCCAAGGTATCTAATTCTAGATGCTTCAAGTGCGGTCGGACTAGTCATATCAGTAGAGATTGTACTACTACTACCCCCATCACTCTAGTATTTGAACCGATTTGCTTTAAGTGCAATTAGAAGAGCCACAAAAAGCCCATTTTCCGATTTTGGTTGTGGCATGACCGGTGTTAGCACCCATTCCTGCGATATTGAGTATTAGTGATGGCCGTCAGGGCTGGGCAGATGCGCCAGCGGCAAAGAGCAGTGCATTCCAGCTGACGGAAAAGGAGGCACGTGCAGCTCTCAACGTTGTGATGAGTATGTATCTTTTCCTTATCTATTTATTTATATTGAATTGTTGCTTATGTTTTTGTGTTTCATCTTAGTATCGTTCCTCGTGAACATTATCTCTGCCCTGGTATTATTCGATTTAGAGGCTACCCAATCTTTTGTATCTCTTACGCTTGGCAAGAGATTTATTGGAGCTCCAGTGGAGTTTGATCGTCCTTTTTAATGTGGAGATTCCTAATGGTAGGTCTATTCGGCTTATGAGGGTTCATCGATGGTGTACTCTTCAGTTGTTCAACGAGAAGTATCCAGTGGATTTGGTTCCCATTCCCTTGCTCGGGAACAAGGTTATCATGGGTATGGATTAGTTGAGCCCTAATGGAGTGGTGATTGACTGTGAGTAGTAGTTGGTTCGGGTTAGGACCCTAAGTTGTGGAGAGTTGCTGATTCAGGGTGAGACACTGCAACATGGGCCGATCATGTATTTTGTAGCGAGAGCCTAACGCTACCTTCATCAGGGTTGCACAGGTTTGGTAGCCTATGTCATGGATACTTGGGATAAGGGTAGCATGGCTGTGAGCGATGTGTTGATTGTGAGGGAGTATCTGGATGTGTTCTTGAAGGATTTTCATGGGGTACCTCCAGAGAGGCAGGTGGAGTTCAGGATCAATTTGATTCCAGGTGCGGATCTGATAGCCAAAGCACCATATCAGTAGGCTCCTCCCGAGATACAGGAATTGTATACACATCTACAAGAGCTGTTAGACAATGGATTCATTAGATCGAGCAATTGGCCTTGGGGATCGCCGATTATGTTTTTGTAGAAGGACGGATGTCATCGGATGTGTATTGACTACTGGGAGTTGACTAAGGTAACGGTGAAGAACCGATACCCACCCCCTGAGGATTGATGATCTCTTCGACTAGCTGCAGGGTGCATCTTGGTTCTCCAGAATTGATCTGCGATCCAGTTATCATCGGATGTGATTCATGGACGAGGATGTACAAAAGACAACTTTCCGGACTCGCTATGGCCATTATGAGTCCGTGGTGATGCCATTTAGGCTCACCAATGCTCCTGCCGTGTTCATGGATCTCATGCACGGCGTATGCAGACCAATGTTGGATCGGTCTATGATTGTCTTTATTGATGATATCTTGGTTTATTCCAAGACGTAGGAGTAGCATGAGGAGCACTTGAGGGAGGTGCTAGAGACTATGAGGAGGCAAATACTTTTTGCAAAGTTCTCCAAGTGCGACTTCTGGTTCTATGAGGTGTAGTTCTTTAGGCACCTTGTTAATCAGAAGGGTATTCTAGTCGATCTGGCCAAGGTCAAGGCTATGATGCAATTGGAGGTTCCATGGTCTCCATCTGAGATTCAGAGTTTTCTTCGCTTGGCGTATTATTATTGAAGATTTATCCAAGACTTCTCTAAGATCGTTTTTCCATTGACCCGACTCACCAAGAAGCCGGTGACATTTCGTTGGGGGCCTAATTAGCAGGTAACTTTTGAGACTCTTAGGCAGTGATTGTGAGAGGTGTCGCTTTTGACCCTACCAGAGGGTGTTGATGATTTTTTGGTTTATTGTATGCGTTATATTTTTACATAACTAAGATTTTATAGCCTGAGAATGTTTGGTTTAGCCTGATTTCCTGTTCCTTGTTTGGTTGTGGGCTTAGGGTAGAATCAAATATCCAATTGTCTATATGATCCAACATTATGTATGATTAGGGTACACAAGTTGCTGCAGAGTTGGTGGAAGTTTCATGAGTAAGTATGGGTGTAGCTAGTTAGTTGTAGGATGATTAGTCACTCTCGAAAGGGTGAGGTTAGGATGTATATGTATCCTAGTTGTTGTATTTGTTTTTGGCTGGTTATGATGATCCTTAAGACAAATATGGGTAGATGTTGAAGGTAGTTGTAATGCCTTGTTCTTAAACTTACAATTTATTCAATTTTATAGAGCAACTCGATGAGTTGGTGGCCCCGAAATCATCGTGTTGAAATGATATGGACCATATATTTTAAGTGACCAACTCAGCGAGTTGGGAGGTCTCAACTTGATAAGTTGGCTGGAAGAAATGAAACCCTAATTCCAGGGTTTTGCACCGGATCTAAACAACTTAAACCCCACAAGCTGGCCTCATTTTTAGCCTCCATTGTCTTAAACCCTATCCTTGAAACCCGTAGGCACTTTTGAGTTTTTGCGAGCTATTTTGAGTGTTTTTGTGTGTTTGAAGCCATTAGGAGAAAAGGAAGCTTGGTGATACAAGAAGGAGCTGCTAGACCTAGAATCCTTGCTTCATTTTGGGTGATTGGTGGGGTTGAGTCTCTTTTTGGGTTAATTTTGAGACTTTTAGCCATGTTTGGGCGATTGGTGGGGTTGAAGACCATCCTAAGTGCTATCTCTCCAGATCTATGATCCTCTTGAGCTGTTATGGCATAAAGGTGCCAACTTTATGGTCGTATGAGCTCCATACATCCTTTAAGCCTTTGCTTTGGCCTTTTAAGCTTCATTTGGCCATGCATGTGAGTCAAGTTGAAGACTTTACGTGACCTTTTATCCTTTAAGGTGCATATCTCTGTTCATGAGCTCTATCTTGAAGATATGGTGGTTTTTAGAATAAGACATGAGCCTTTTAGGATTAGGGTTTGAGCTTAATGCCTTTGGAGTGGTTCTTAATTGGTAAAGTTGGAAACTTTATATTATGTTGTTAGTATGCTAGTTTTCTCTGTGACTCTTGCATGTCCTGCATTTATATGTTTTTCCGGGTCAAGGCCCGATGTTAGGCGGAGTCCGATGACTATCTGTATGCTATGTGGTTATTTGCGTATGTGTTTATATGCTTTCCGAGCTCAGCTCGATGACCAGGCAGGGCCCGATGATCGGGCGGGGCCCACTGTATGTTTATTGTATGTTTGGTATGTGGTATTTTGGGGGAACTCACTAAGCTGTGTGCTTAAGGTTTTTAGTTTATGTTTCAGGTACTTTTGGTTCCAAGGGGAAGAGCTCGGGATGAGTGCTTCACACACACCATTGAGATTTTGTTATGAATTTTTTACTCTGATTTATGACAAATTAATAAACTGGCTTATTACAAATGTTTGGATGATATGGAACTTTACTATTTTATCTATTATTAAAACTAACAAAAATTTGGGACCATATTTTTACAATAGTATGGGCCCGTACTACTAAAGGCATATAACCCATACGCATAGCAAGGAAGTCATAGACCATGAGGGTTAGTCTCGTCATGTTGATTGTAACAGTATAAATTATGGCCTTTCAGATATATCTTGGTTTATTTTCAGAATGGTGGAGACAATAGGCTCAGGATCTGGAACTAGTGGCCAGGGTAGGCCGGGGTCGACTGAAGATTAGATACGAGAGATTACCACTACTAAGGTGGTTGCTGTTGTCCGAAGTTCTATGCCAGAGATGTTTGAGTCTAGCAAGACTACTATCATTGAGCTATTTGATAATCACTATTTTGTCATATTTGCGGCTGTTGTTGTTGCAGCTATCGCGACTATTGAAGATGCAGGGATTTAGGGGGAGAGATTCGTTTAGTATTAGGAATTCGATAACACAAGGCACCCAGAGTTTGATGGGGTCAAGGAACCGGTTGTGGTTATGAGGTGTTTATATGTGAAGGGTTGTTTCTTCACATGTTCTTTCCCGGGTGACTAAAAAGGTAAATTGCACCCTTAACCTTCTCTGGTTAGGGGCAAAGGATTGGTGACTGGTTCTTATACTTCTGAGCAGAGGGATACTGTTAGTTGGAAGCAGTTCTCGGAGATGTTACGTGCGAGATATGTTCCCCTAGTAGAGAGGGAGACATTGGCACACAAATGCTTGGATCTAAGACAGATGACTAAGATAGTGATGGACAT
This sequence comes from Lactuca saligna, assembly GCF_052625555.1. Lineage (NCBI taxonomy): Eukaryota > Viridiplantae > Streptophyta > Magnoliopsida > Asterales > Asteraceae > Lactuca > Lactuca saligna. The sequence goes on from NC_136422.1 coordinate 155,313,183, forward strand.
CACCAAAATGTTCACAGAGAAGGCTCTTTTTTGCCTTGAGTTTGCTGCTTCGGATCAGGCTCAGATGACTCGATAGTTAAGCATGCTCAAGATGGATATTCGGCAGTTCGTATCCACCCAATGTTACCGTACCCTCATTGAGCTTCAAGATGCTACGAGGAGGTGGAGATCAAGATGGACATTTAGATAAAGGAGTTATGGCAGGCTCCTATTTAGTTACAACACACAGCAAAGTGGCTCAAGCCCGTTTATTCACAGTCTGGGGCATAAAGGGGTCGCACTTGTGGCAAGTGCAGCAAGGTTCATGAGGGTGTCTATCGCTCTTCTTCTAGATACCAAAAATGTGGAAAATAAGGACACTACGCAAGGGATTATCGCCAGCAGGCCCAATATCGAGCACCAGGATTTGTTACCACTATGATCAAATTTACTATGTGAAGGTCAACTTTCCCTTGTTAGCTGCAAATTTAGCGTATGCACCAACACCAACTACTTTTAGGATTACGGATGGATGCTAGGGTAGGGCGGAGCCCCCAAGGACTCGAGGTCATTCTTTCTAGCTCACAACAGAGGAGGCCAAGGTGGCACCAAATGTCATTACCAGTATGTTTTCGTTTATTACTATGGCATGTTATTTTATATTATGCTTATGTTTATGTTTATTCTAGGTACCTTCATACTGAACTCCTTGCCTGCTCATTTACTTTTTTACTCGGGTGCGATTTGGTCTTTTGTGTCTTAGTCCTTTAGTAGGAATTTTGATATGACTCTTAGAGAGTTGGAATGTCTGTTACGAGTGTCCATCACCAACGACCACATGGTTGCTACATCAAGCGTTTTTTGGGATTCTACCTTATAGATTTTCGGGGTGTCTTACCTGATTGATCTAGTCCCTATTCCCATAGGGGATGTGTGTGTGATAGTAGGTATGGGTTGATTGAGCATGTTTGGTGCGATGAGTAACTATGAGGGTCAACAAGTGGTAGTTCCAAACCCAAGTGGGGGAGAACTGGTTATTCATGAAGAGGGTACCCGTCAACCTTTTGTTCTGCTTCCCAGGCTCGATAGTATATTCAACATGGTTGTATGGGTTATCTTGCTTATGTGGTTGATAATCGAAGTAGGAAGGGGGTTTTGGATGTGCCTGTAGTTAGGGAGTTTGAAGATGTGTTCCAGTAGGAGTTACCCGGTGTGCCTCCTGAGAGGCAGGTTGAGTTTAGGATTGATTGGATTCCAGGTGCAACTTTGATTGCTAAGGCGTCGTACCGATTGGCACCATCGGAGATGCATGAGTTGTCCTCTCACCTTCAAGAGTTGTTGGGTAAGCAGTTTATTAAACCAAGGAGTTCACCGTGGGGAGCATTGATCTTGTTTGTCAAAAAGAAGGATGGTTCACACTGGATGTGCATTGATTACCGGGAGTTGAAGAAGCTAATAGTGAGGAACCATTACCCACTTCCACAGATTGATGACCTCTTCCATAAGTTTTAAGGTGCATCTTGGTTCTCCAAGATCGATTTTAAGGTCAGGGTATTGTCAATTTAGGGTTAGAGACGAGGACATGGAGAAGACTGCATTTCAGACTCGTTATGGTCATTAGGAGTTCGTGGGGATTCTGTTTGGGCTCACCAATGCACTTGCTACATTTATGGACTTGATGAATCGGGTATGTAGGCCAATGCTCGATCAATCAGTCATTCTTTTTATTGATGATATCCTGGTCTATTCCAAGACCAGGGAGCAACATGAGGAGCACCTTCGAGAGCTTTTGGGAGTTTTGAGGTGAGAATGACTGTATGTCAAGTTCTCAAAGTGTGAGTTATGGTTACGGGAGGTTCAGTTCCTAGGACATCTTGTTAACCATAATGGGACTCTGGTCAAACCGGCCAAGATTGAGGCCATGATGCAGTGAGAGGTTGCAAATTCTCCATCGACGATCATGAGTTTCCTTGGTTTAGCCGGGTATGGTGTGAAATTCATTAAGGATTTCTCCAAGGTTTTTGTACCCCTCACTCGTATGACGAGGAAAGGCGTGGATTTCCTTTGGGGCCTGAGCAGCAGGTTGCATTCGGAGGATATGTCAGAAGTTATGTGAGGCCCCACTGTTGATGTTAGTTTTTATACAAACAATCCTATGTGTGCATACAACCCTATATTGGATCTATGTTTTCACTAAAAGACATACAACTATATGAACACAAAATAAACCCTGGGATGCTTCTATAATTTTCGAAATTTACATAGAAGTGTAGTAGACATACCTTTGTTGTTATATAGCAATAACAACTAGTTTCCTTGATCTCTTGAACTCTCTTGAACTCTTGAAAGCAAGCACCACAATTGTAGTGCCTCTAATGGCTCACAAACACCTTGAAGCAAGAAGGCAATTAAGAGAGAGAGAGGGATAATGCTAATTTCGGCCCTAGGGTTCCCTTGGAATCAAGTGGCCTTACATTGAAGCATAGGGCATGTATTTATAGTATAGGGTACTAGGGTTTCAGTCAAAACCCTAATGGACAGCTTAGCCACCAAGCAGCCCAAGAAACCTTATGGAATGAGGCCTTGGACAAAAATATGATGATCCTTCATCATAATTTCGTTCCCCCTTAGTCCATTAGGTTTCCTAGCCCAAAACTCAACTATCACACAATTGACAGTTTATACCCCTTTATTTAATTTGTCTCTTTTAGTCACCAAATTAATTCCTAATTAATTCATGACTAATACTAATCAAATAAATATGATTTATCCTTTAATATATTATTCTTATAATATATTAATAAATCATAATATCTCCTCTCTCATATCAAATTACCTTGTCAAGTTGCTTTGGTGAAGGCAACCCAAAAGGACCATGCACACTCGGGTCAAGTATATACCAAATATGGTTACTGACTTAGACATTAATCCAACAGTCTCCCACTTGGATAAGTCTAGTAACTATATCTCACGTATTACTTCCGTACCCGATGGCAATCGTAGCTTTCAATAGCCGCTGTCAACTCTGACCAATAATCTGTCCTTTAGATAAGGGATCGTATAATCCTCTGTTCTAGATATCATGCTAACGATACTTATCGTACAGCATTTTGTTTCTTGATCTCTGATTCGTTCGACATAGAACTCAATTGAACACATCAACTTCATCTTGACCGGGCCCGGCACATAAGTCAAACCAAATCATCAAGTGGCCGAGATATCGCTTTTATCCTCATAGAATAAAAGGAACAGAAAAACGCCGACTAATATGCCTTCATCATTTACCAGTTAAACCATACACAATAATGCGTTTTATGACATCAAGTTACTGATGCGTTTTCGCATTATCAATGTATAATCAACTAGCAAACAATAACCATATATCTAGGTTTAAAGATTATATGATATTATCATCTTGCGATCACTTGTGATGACATTCATGAAGTAATACCAGCAAGCGTGGGTCTGTTCCAATGCTCAATACTAATTTCATAAGCACTCATAAACTTTGTAGAAAACCTTTGCTATGTCTAAAACTTTTCAGACAATCTACAAACAAATTTATGACAATCTTTCTTCATATCTACTTCCAACATATGAGCGATTGTGGACTGTTCGAATAATCTCATTATTCAGGAAGTCAAAACATGCAAAATCGAAACAATAGATAAATAATCAACACGAGATAGAAACTTTCTTATAAATAACACACTTTTATTTAATCATTAATCGTTGAATACGACATTATCTATTACAAGTTTCCTACCTATCTAATCTAAACTAATATCGTCCTTCAGCCCTACGCTCCTAGCGTGCTGCAAGTGCTTGACCCTACTCAGTCCCTTCGTAAGGGGATCTGCTGGGTTATCCTCTGACGATACCCTCTTAACAACGAGGAGTCCCTCTTCTACCCGATGTCTAATAAAGTGGTATTTTCTGTCGATATGTCGAGATCTGCCATGATCCCTTGGTTCCTTGGTTAAGGCAACCGCTCCTTCATTATCACAGAAAATTTCCACGGGCTCCTTTATGGATGGCACAACTCCAAGGTCTCCAATGAAGTTCTTCAACCATATAGCCTCCTTTGACGCTTCGCTCGCCGCAATATACTCTGATTCGCACGTTGAATCAGCTACGGTCTCTTGCTTGGAACTTTTCCAAGTCACTGCTCCTCCATTCAGGGTAAAGACCCAGCCTGACTGCGATCGGAAGTTATCCCGATCCGTCTGAAAACTAGCATCACTGTACCCTCGTACCCTTAAGTCATCACTCCCACCAAGGACTAGAAACCATTCCTTGGTCCTCCGAAGGTACTTAAGAATATTCTTAACTGCAATCCAATGTGCTCTACCAGGATTCCCCTGATATCTGCTGACCATGCTTAAAGCGAAGGCCACATCAGGGCGAGTACAAGTCATAGCGTACATGATAGAGCCTACTGCGGAAGCGTAAGGTACTCGGTTCATATCAGCTATCTCTGTCTCTGTACTCGGGCTCTGAGTCTTACTCAGCTTGGTATTGTTTTGGATTGGCAACTCCCCTTTCTTGGAATTTTCCATACTAAAACGCTTTAGCACCTTTTCCAAGTATGTATCCTGACTGAGTCCTATCAGTCTCTTTTCCCTGTTTCTTACTATTCTTATTCCCAGAATATAAGCAGCTTCTCTGAGGTCCTTCATAGCGAAACATTTCCCAATCCAGGACTTGACCTCCTGCAAGGTTGGGACATCGTTTCCTATGAGTAGTATGTCGTCGACATACAATACGAGAAAGCTTATTATACTCCCACTGGCTTTGACATACACACAAGATTCATCTTCGCTTCGCAGAAAGCCAAACTCTTTAACCTTCTCATCAAAACAAAGATTCCATCTGCGAGATGCTTGTTTCAATCCATAAATAGATCTCTCAAGCTTGCATACTCTATTCGGATGCTTCACATCGACAAAACCCTCTGGCTGATTCATGTAGACATCCTCAGCCAACTTTCCATTAAGGAAAGCGGTCTTTACGTCCATCTGCCATATTTCATAATCATGAAACGCAGCTATGGCAAGCATCACCCTAATAGACTTTATCTTCGCAACTGGTGAGAAGGTCTCATCATAGTCAACTCCGGGAGTTTGAGTAAAGCCCTTCGCAACCAATCGTGCTTTATAAGTATGCACTTTCCCATCCATGTCCGTCTTCTTCTTGAAGATTCTCTTGCACCCGACTGTCTTACGACCTGGTACATTATCAACCAAATTCCAAACTTGGTTGTCGTACATGGACTGAATCTCGCTGTCCATAGCCTCTTTCCATTTTGCAGACTCTGGGCCTGCCACGGCTTCCTTATAGTTGCTAGGTTCATCCATATTTACTAGTGTACTATCACTAATAAACGTATCCCCTTCAGTAGTAATATGAAAACCATAAAACTGGGGTGGAACACTAGCCCTAGAGGAACGTCGAAGAGGTAAGGACACGTCAACAGGTTCAACAGGAGTTTCCTCCTCAAGTTGAGTGCCAGTGTCAGAGGTTCCTTCATCGCTTTGATCTTGAATTTCTTCAAGTTCAATTTGCCTCCCACTGTCTTCTTGGCCTATCAATTCCTTTTCTCGGAAAACTCCTCTTCTAGCTACGAAGACAACATTGTCACTCGGTCTATAGAAAAGGTAGCCAAAAGACTTCTGTGGATAGCCGATGAAATAACACTTCTCACTACGAGGTTCAAGTTTGTCGTGAGTCTCTCGTCTTACGAAAGCCTCACAACCCCAAACCTTAATATGTGCCAACGAGGGAGCCTTCCATGTCCACATCTCGTGAGGAGTCTTGGAAACCTTCTTAGTGGGAACTAAGTTAAGTATACGGGCAGCAGTCTCTAAGGCATACCCCCAGAAAGCTATTGGTAACGAAGTCCGACTCATCATAGAACGAACCATGTCCAACAAGGTCCGATTACATCTCTCAGCCACACCATTCAATTGTGGCGTCCTCGGAGGCGTCAATTGTGAAACGATTCCACATTCTTTTAGATAGTCGTGAAACTCAAGACTTAGGTACTCTCCTCCTCGGTCTGACCGAAGCATCTTGATTTTCCTGCCCAGCTGATTCTCCACTTCACTCTTAAACTCTTTGAACTTTTCAAAAGTTTCCGACTTTTGCTTGATCAAGTAGATATATCCATATTTGCTATAATCATCTGTAAAAGTCACGTAGAAGCGGTAAGCATCCCTTGTGGTGGATCTAAAGGGCCCACACACATCAGTGTGTATGAGATCCAATAAACCCTCACCCCTTTCACAAGTGCCAGTAAAGGGTGACTTGGTCATCTTCCCAAGTAAACAAGATTCACATGTATCATCATCCCTAAGGTCGAATGATTCCAACACTCCATCCTTTTGGAGTTGGGCTATGCGTTTCTTGTTGACATGGCCAAGGCGACAGTGCCACAAGCATGCTTTGTCTAGACTAGTAGACGAATCAATATTCAAAACATTATTTCCGAAATTATCAACAATCATCACAGATTCATAAATCCCATTACAAGGTAATGCATTGAAATAAAAGACACCATTCAAATAAACATTAATAGAACCATTACTATTATCAAAAGAATATCTGAAACCTTGTCTAAACAACCCGTGAAAAGAAATAATGTTTCTTGCCATATCTGGCGAATAACAGCAATTCTCTAAATCTATTCCTAACCCATTACTCAACACTAAAGAATAAACACCGACTTTGGTCATAGGCGATGATCTTCTGTTTCCCATAATCAGGTTCATCTTCCCATGCTCCATTTCCCTACTTCTTTTTAGGCCCTGCAAATCAGAACAAATGTGGTAACCACATCCTGTATCAAGAACCCATGAAGTAGCAAATGATGAGTTATTAGATTTAATAGAATACATACCTGCAAATGTGGGCTTGATCTTCCCATCTTTAATGTCCTGCAGATATTGTGGGCAGCTTCGCTTCCAGTGGCCCTTTTGATGGCAATAGAAGCACTCTGCTTCTTTAGGGTCGGAAGAGGGTTTAGCGGGGCCTACTTTGGTCCCACTTGAGGACGAACCATCACGGGGTTTCCCCTTATGGTGGCTCTTACATGGATCCTTCGTCTTTTTACCCTTTCCTTGACCTATCGCCATCACAGGAGCGGCCACAGCAGGGGACGGTGCAACGGATTTGTCTTTGAGGTTGCTCTCAGCAGTCCTCAAGAGTCCTTGGAGCTTGCTCAAGGAGACCTCCTCTTTATTCATATGGTAGGTCATCCTAAACTGATTGTAGCAGGAGGGCAAGGAGTGGAGGATTATGTCGATAGCCAAATCCTCATCAAACTTAACATTAAGTTTGAGAAGACGATCAACATACCTCTGCATTTTCTGCAAATGAGAGGTTAGGGATTCTCCACTCCCCATCTTAGCGGTGATCATGGTAGTAATGATCTCATAGCGCTCTTGCCTCGCACTCTGGTGATACCTTTCCAGCAAATCCTGATGCATTTCATATGGATACATGTCCTCATAGGACTTTTGTAGTTCGGGGTTCATGGTGGCCAGCATGATGCAGTGAACTTTCGTGGCATCACGCTCGTGGGCCTCAAAGGCGGCCAATTCCTCAGGAGTAGCAACATCTGGGATGATCTTCTCAAGCTTTTCATCGAGGACATATTCTTTGTCCTCGTAGCGTGTGATCATGCGGATATACCTCATCCACTCGGTGAAGTTTGAACCATCAAATGTCACTTTCTGACACAAGTTCATCAACGAGAATGACCCAGAAGCGTTGTTGTTGTTTGTTGACATCTGAAAAGGAACAAGGTTTGATTAGAAATGAATCCCTAATTAAACACCCAAATGAGTAATTAGGGCTAGGATCCAACAACATTATTTACAACTTAGAAAGGGATGCCGTACTCTAAAAGTAAATAATTTGAAGGTAAGTGAATGACGATTCACTAATTCTCACCATGAAAAATGAAAAAGCAATTTAGGGTTTAAATGTATTGAAAACTCCTAGATCTTTGAGATTCATTGAACTTTTCAATGGCATGTTTAAATCTCGATATGCATTTCAAATTTGCGACTGGGATGCTGAGGATCGCAAACAAATTTGTGAATAACCATGCGAATCAACGCGGTGCACTCAATGTTTTTATCACCTAATCAATGTGTCGGTGAACCACACACGCTCCATTGATCTATGACAAACATCGAGTCACCCTTCGCTACCAATGTCATCCCCAAATTGATGTGCCGGTTAACCACACGCGCTCCATCAACGTTTGACAAGGGTACGAAGTGTAATTCCATGGATTAGCATCATTTTCACATTTTACCCTAAAGTAACTAAGAGTGGGAATTTGTAAAACAATGCAGTTACTTTAATATTTCTATTATACTTTTAATGAGGAATCAAGTGTCCTATCCTATCCATTCGGCTAACGACCCTCCACCAGTCAAGCAAGCGGTAGATGTGAGTGTACATCCATTAAGCGCCATTTTATAGGCAGCAACCTTATACCCACCTTATAGACCGGCTTCGTGAATGAGGCCTACTAGCGATAAGACTAGCTTATTCTTATACATATATAATAATTAATCTTATAATATCATAATTGTATAAGGGTGTATTTTAAAACATTTCAAAAATACTAGTATCTTAATGTGTATTTAAAATTTTCGGAATTAAGGCTATTTAATTTAAAATTTTAAACACCAAAAATCTTTGATTTAATAATTATCAAAATCAAACAATTAATTTGAAGTATTAAATCTTTAGGGATTATCATAAAATTAAACTATTAATTTATTTAATCCTTTTATTTTTAAATATATGGAAAGGATAATACAAGATCTTCAATTATCTAGTTTAAACAATTAAATTGATAATCACAAAGATAGTATTATCCATATCCCTAAAATCTTGGGATCTTATCTTGGGGACAAGGGATTTTCGAAATCCCTAGGGTTTCATAACCCTAATTTCGAAATTTGGAGGCTAGGCAAAAAGGTTTCAAGAACCCTATCAAAAATCGCCAACTAGGGTTTGGCAACCCTAATTTGCGAAAATCACCAAGCCTTAGGGTTTACTTGCCATAAACCCTAATTTGTCAAGTTCATAATATGCATCAAATCCAATTGAAAACAAAAAACCAATGGCTCTGATACCACTGATAGCTTTTATACAAACAATCCTATGTGTGCATACAACCCTATATTGGATCTATGTTTTCACTAAATGACATACAACTATATGAACACAAAATAAACCCTGGGATGCTTCTATAATTTTTGAAATTTACATAGAAGTGTAGTAGACATACCTTTGTTGTTATATAGCAATAACAAATAGTTTCCTTGATCTCTTGAACTCTCTTGAACTCTTGAAAGCAAGCACCACAATTGTAGTGCCTCTAATGGCTCACAAACACCTTGAAGCAAGAAGGCAATTAAGAGAGAGAGAGGGATAATGCTAATTTCGGCCCTAGGGTTCCCTTGGAATCAAGTGGCCTTAAATTGAAGCATAGGGCATGTATTTATAGTATAGGGTACTAGGGTTTCAGTCAAAACCCTAATGGACAGCTTAGCCACCAAGCAGCCCAAAAAACCTTATGGAATGAGGCCTTGGACGAAAATATGATGATCCTTCATCATAATTTCGTTCCCCCTTAGTCCATTAGGTTTCCTAGCCCAAAACTCAACTATCACACAATTGACAGTTTATACCCCTTTATTTAATTTGTCTCTTTTAGTCACCAAATTAATTCCTAATTAATTCATGACTAATACTAATCAAATAAATATGATTTCTCCTTTAATATATTATTCTTATAATATATTAATAAATCATAATATCTCCTCTCTCATATCAAATTACCTTGTCAAGTTGCTTTGGTGAAGGCAACCCAAAAGGACCATGCACACTCGGGTCAAGTATATACCAAATATGGTTACTGACTTAGACATTAATCCAACAGTTGACCCTTCCTGAGGATGTTGAGGATTTTGTTGTTTATTGTGATGCTTCCAACACCGGTCTGGGGGCAATTCTTATGTAGTGAGGAAGGGTTATTGCTTATGCTTCTAGTCAGCGAAACTCGCGTGAGGTTTGGTATCCGACACATGATTTCGAGTTGGGAGTAGTGGTTTTTGCTCTCAAGATTTGGCGGCATTATTTGTATTTGGTCTGGTGTACCTCTACACATACCATAAGAGTTTGAGATATCTCATGGATCATCCGAATCTGAACATGAGACAGTGTAGGTGGCTTGACGTAGTTAATGATTATGATTGTGAGATTTTATACCACCTGGGGAAAGCGAATGTGGTCACTAATGCTTTAAGCCGCAAGTTGGCTAGTTATGCTATTGAGAGCCTATGTATGAGGATTTCGATTGATTCGCAATTGGTGGATTTAATTAAGGAGGCTCAGGATGAGGTAGTCAATAAAGAGAATTGGAAGGAAGAATGAATGTGGCGCGAGATTGATAGGTTTTATCAACAGTAAAGTATGATTGTTGAGCCGGTGTGGTCGGGTTTGGGTACCAGATTTTGGTGGGATTAAGAAGGCTGTGTTGGAGGAGGCACACAAGTCCAGATTTTCGATACACCCTGGAGCCACCAAGATGTATCGAGATTTGTGACTTAGCTACTCGTGGTCATATATGAAGAGGGAGATAGCCTAGTGTGTCGAGAGGTGCTTGACCTATCGGATGATCAAGGTCGAGCACCGTTGGTCACATGGAAAGCTTCAGCCTTTGGAGGTTCCCATGTGGAAATGGGGATAGATCACCATGGATTTTATTACCTAGATACCTCGGACGACTAAGAGGTATGATGGGATTTGGGTGATAGTGAGACCGTCTGACCAAGAGTGTCCACTTCTTAGCTATTTGATAGAGTTCCTCAACCGAGAAATCGGCCGATGTATATGTGCGCAAGATCGTCACCCATCATGGTGTTCTAGTTTCTATTCTTTCAGATAGGGATGTTCGATTCACTTTGTAGTTTTGCCAAATGATCCATAAGGAACTGGGTACGATGTTGCATTTTAGCATAAATTATCATCCATAGACTAATGGTCAGAGTGAGCAAATCATTCAGACACTTGAGGACATTTTACAAGCATGAGTGATCCATTTTAGTTGTAGTTTGGACTCCTACCTTCCCTTATTTGAGTTTTCATACAACAACTATCACTCCAGTATCGGTGCACCATAATTTGAGCTTCTCTACAAGAGGAAGTGTCGTACCCTAGTTTATTGGGGAGAGGTTGGTTACAAAGTTATGAGAAGGAATAAGGTAGTCCTTCAGACGTTAAAGCTTATTCAATTGATCAGAAAGAGGTTATAGACAACTCAAATTCGGTAGAAGAGTTATGCCAACAGGAACCAATCAGAGTTGGAGTTCCAGGCCAGCGATATGGTACTATTGAAGGTATCTCCCTGGAAGGGTGTAATACGCTTCAGGAAGACGGGCAAGTTGGGGCCCCAGTATATTGGTCCATTTCGAGTGATTTCTTGGGTCGATAGGGTAGCTTATCAGTAAGATTTTTTGGAGGAGCTCAGTCAGATTCACAACAACTTCCATGTTTCTCAACTTCGGAAGTGTGAGGCTGATTATTAAGAGGTTGTTCCTCAGGATGATATTCAGTTTGATGATCACTTGAATTATGTTGAGAGACTAGTAGTGATTCTGGATAGGAAGACGAAGGCCTTTCACAAAAAGGAGGTATCATTGGTCAAGGTCCAGCGGCAACATCAGAAAGGTTCTGAATGGACTTGGGAACCCGAGGCATAGATGCGAGAAAACTACCAAGAGCTCTTTGTGATAGCGGAATTTGAGAATGAAGTCTAGTTCAAGCGAGGGAGAGGGAATTGTAACATCTTGATATTTAGGTATTTCCATTTATGCTATTGGTATGTAAATTGTTTGCAAATTGATCCCTTGTAGCCTTTTGGAAAAACACGTGTTTCTGCTAGGTTCATTGGGTGTACTCCTTGTACGCTAGGCGTACGAGGCCTGGACGAAAATCCTAATATTTAGGGTTTGTGCACTATTTCAACACCTTTATAGCCTTACACTCTTCCTTACATCAACCTACATCTCCTAACTCGACCCTAACTAACCCTAATCTCTTGTGTGGGCATTTTTTACCTTGAATGTGTATTTTGGTGATATTGAAGGAGGAAGAAGGAAGATGAATCATCTTAGGAGGTCATAGACAACCTAGATTCAGAAGCACATCATCATTTTGTACCACTTGGAGGTAAAAAGCTCTGATCTTGATGAAGCTTTTGCTTAGATCTTGTTATCCATGGATTTGTGTTCATTTTGGTCCCATAAGCTTGGTGTTTATGAGTATAGTTTAACCTGACTAATATGATTTGTCCTTTCATGGGTTTTGGAATGTTTAGAGTCATAAAAATGTATTCTTCATCCTTAGTTTCCTTCCATGCATGGGCTATGATTTCTTAATGAGTTAAGAAGTTAGGGTTTTTGGTATTGGGCATTTAATAACCACGCAAGATCATAAAGTTGGAAACTTTATGATTATGAATATCATTTGAGGACTAGATTTGGATTTTGGACAAAATGGATTAATGGATTAAGCTCTTATTAGAAAGGGAAGATGGCAGATGCATACTATGGATGTACCTGATGGTGTGTTGCGCGTACATGGTCAATAGTTCATAACCTGATCAAGACGCTTATTACACCATGGGTACAAGATGAGTATGTTAGGCGTACTCAGTTTAGTTGACTTGGTTGACTCCTTTTAATTTTGATTTTGACCTGGATTTGACCAAGTTTGACCTAGGGGTATTTTGGGTATTTTGAGTTGTAGTTGAGACTGGTCACTATTTGATGTATAGGTGACTTGTAGAGCTGATATTTGGAGTAGCGTCCTATTCATCTATCTTTCCAGATTGAGAGGTGATTTTTCCTCACTTTACTTATGGATCGAAGGCACCAATGTCGGCCCATTGGATTAGATATCTTGGTTTGTTATGTGATGTTATACTAAGAATATGTGTTCATTGCATATGTGATTAGACTGGTAGATCTTGATTATTACCTATATTATTGGATATATGTTCAATTAGTAGATCTGAAGGACTACCTGTATTTGTTGATTATTGATTGTTATTGTAGATGTCCAAAAGTTATGGTTGCTAGGTTGAGGCGGACCAGCTTGTGCTAAAGGCCATGACATCCAGGGCGGTCTGGATACACTAAAGGCTTACGAGGTGGTCCACATAGGTAGTAGGACCAGTGAGGTGTCCCAGTCATGCTGAAGGCTCTGAGAGCAGTCCGGTCATGCTGAAGGATCATGTAAGCATGTTGTTATTTTAATGGTTATGGTTATGTGTAGTACTTTGGGGGAACCCACTAAGCTTTGGCTCACAGTTTCTGTTTATTGTTTCAGGTACTTCAGATGATCGGGGGAAAGCAAAGGCGTGATCGTGCATATCCGTATGATTTTGATGTTATTGGAATTTTGGGATACTCTAACTTATGATTATTACTTTTGTAAAAATGTTTTGTAACCAATTATGGTCTTTGGAATGGTTTTGAAAAATAAAATTTTACTCTAATTTTGGGATGTTACACCTTGGTAGGGTTTTAACATGGATATATGAAACACGTTGTCGATACGGCTACCATCTAGAAGTGGTAACCAATATGTGACAAATCCAATTCGTTGCAGCACTTGGAATGGTCCATAAAACTTTGGAGAATGCTTTGTGAACTTAGACTTGGCCACAGTGAGCTGCCGATAGGGTTGGTGTTTCAACCAAACGCAATCGCCTTCTTGAAATTCTAATTGTCGATGGTGATTGTCATAAGTCAATGTCATGCATTGCTGAGCTTCAACAAGTATGACTTTAGCCACAGCTAGAAATTATGACCTATCAATAAGCATTTGATCCATTACTTCAACTTTACAATGACCTGCAACATAATTAAGTAATCTAGGAGAATCCAGCCCATATACCAATTTAAATGGTGTAGCCTTCAATGCGGTATGGTAAAAAGTGTTGTAACAGTACTGTGGCCATGGTAACCAGGCCAACCATGTGTGGGGTTTAGCACCTTTCAATCATCGCAAATACATTTCAATAGTGTGGTCGACTGTCTTTATTTGACCGTCACGTTGAGGATGGTATGTTATGGAAAAAGCTAAATAAGATTCAAATAGACGAAACAACTCTTTCCAAAATGCACTTTGAAAGATGTTTTCCCTATCTGCGACTGTCATTTCCGGTAGAACATGCAAGAGAAAAATCTCCATAAATAAAGCTTTAGCAACAGACTCGGCGGTGTAGGGATGTACCAATGGAATGGAGTGACCATATTTAGAAAACTGATCTACTACCACCTGCAAGATCGATTTAACCTACACCTTGGGTAACGCTTCAATAAAATCCATTAAAATGTGTAACCAAACAGACTTCGGAATGAGTAAGGGCTAAAGAATTCCAGCTGGTCGGAGGGGTTCCCACTTATTTCGTTGACACACAACACATTCTCGAATAAAAATTTGGATGGTAGCCTTCCAGCCCTTCCAAAAAAATTATTGCGTATTCGTTCCATCGTATTATGTACCCCTTCATGAGTGGTATTATAGACCATAGAGACCACCTCATTAACTAGTGGAGAGCTGGATTTTAAATACACACATCCATTGTGAATGATCATCCCGTCTTTAACTGTCACACCCCGAAAATCGAAGGCGGAAACATTTCCGGGGTTAACTCCACGTTGAGTATCAAATCCAATGCACATAGTAAGTAAAGTAAAACAACCATTACATTACATGTAGAAAGTTTTTACAATTGTTTCAAAAGTAAAGTTGTACAGTTGTGATACATAGTATATATGAACAAAATGAAACGGGTCTTCTGAGCACTCCGTCTTCGAACAAAAGGTTCTTCGGGTACCTGTCTAACGCTGACCTGAGAATACAAGCGGTTTGAAAATCAGCATAACGCTGGTGAGTTCATAAGCGGTTTTGTTTTGTGAAAAATGTACAAGTTTCCTGTTCGTTACTGAAAATGTTACACACACCAAGAAAATCCCATATTTTCTAAATAATGTTGGTTATTGAATTCCCGAAATGTAATGTAAGGTTGTACACTGAAAACATGTTTACTCTTGTGAATGTAAAGTTATCTGGTTTGTTACACTTTTCTGATTACGTTCAATGTTCTCCAGGAAAATCCCATATTTTCCTAATGTGAAAGATGTTGGTTACCAATGTGAAGATGAATACTGAAAACCCGGTTATCTTGTGAAGTGTATTAGTTTTAACACGTTTATAAAACTAATATTTACAAAGTAAATTAATTACTTATTCATTATTACTATTAAGTAAATCTCTATTATCCTAATTGCGAGTCCCATAACCATACAATAAGACTAAATATGGCAATAAGTAGTCCACATCACCTAATGACTTTCGTCACCCTTGAACCATTTCGGTTCGGCTGTAGCTAGCAGCCAGGTGTGGGGTAGTCAGCCCCGTATAGATCTATACACTCAAGTCACGCTCCCTTATCTAAGAGATTCTGGTTACGATTGCGGTCCTCCACTCGCGTATCTCTGTGGAGTGTTCATTGAGGACGTGTCTCCAATTATATAGGACTAACAAATTTACTAGTAATAATACGATGATCCTCCACTCGCGTATTTCCGTGGAGTGTTACCGAGGACAAAACAGTGTACAAAATTTCATGTTCAGAGGTTTAAATGTCATGCTTTTAACTGATAAAAATGTGGAAAGCCATTTGTGAAATAATAAACATAACATCTTATAACCAATTTCACAAATAATGTACATGATTATCCTGCAAGTTTCAAACTGTTATCCGTTATGATTATCAGTGTCAAAAGCATATGAAATATGAAACACACACACATGTAAAACAAGTTTTTGAGTACAAGTATCCCTTGTACTTTTCTTGTATTCCCCCCCCCCCTAAAAACATTAAAAACAGTGAAAAAGGGTAGGGGTATGAACTCACCAGACGAGGAAATGTGACGATTTTGGAGGCTAAACGTTGGTTCGGGCTTAAGTACTCTCGATGTTCCTATGTATAATGGAATAATGTCCAAATATATCTAATTAGATTTACAATTACTAATTAGATGGAACATTACACTCCAATGAACTAAAACACCTCAAAACGAGTGTTTGGAGTGACCCGGGTGACATCTTCGGACGTGTAATGATGCGAGGGACTTGGGAATTGCGTTTACTCCTCAAGAGTAAACTTCCTAATGAGTTTTCGGCCATATATCCCCTACATACATGAGTTCACGGCTTTGAACTCACGATTGGGTGGTTTTGAGTGCTAAATGGCTTAAATGGACATGGGGAATGCTAGTATGGATTTTTCAAATGCCTTGGAATGAATTATATGGACATATACACCATTTATGGGATTTCATGGTTGTAAACATGGATTTTACGACCGTAAACTCCCCCAAGCTCAAACCATATTTATTTTGTGATGCTTAGGACAATCACATGTGTTTCTAACTAGTTTTCCAAGCCTTGGTATGAATTTAGGGCACCATTTAACACATAAATAGGAGTTTACGGACCTGGAGCATGTGCTATGTCCGTAAACTCTCAAATGGAGAGTGTTTGATGTGTTTAAGATCCCCAAACTATTTTTAGATGGTTCTAGGATTTATTCCAAGGCTATTGGTGGAGTTATATGGCTTTGAAACATGTTTAAATGAGTTTACTCCCCATGTATGAGGTGTTTACGGCCCAATCTTGTTCTTGGGCAGTAAACTCATGTTTACTCCTCAAAAACCATGTTTAATGTGTTCTAAGTCCGAATTGGTAAGCCATATAGTCATATCTAAGTCCCAAAGTTGGTTTGGAAGGGTTAAAGTGTTTAAAAACCCCATTATTATGTGTTTACGGCCCAAGCATGCTCCTTGGCCGTAAACACATGTTCCAGGTCCAAAATGATAGATTAAACACGAATTTGAAGGCCTAAGAGGTTATACAACAAGCTAGGGATGTTACCTCAAAGATTTGGAGCCTTAAATCAATGTTTTAGACCTTGAATCTTTGGTTAAGGAGAGAGGTTATAGAGAGAGTAGTGAGAGAGAAAAAGCTTCAAATGGAAGCATAAACATATTTAAATAGTGTCTAAGTTTTAGACACGGTGGAATTCTACCCGATAGCGGCGTTATACGGAGCTTTTGGTCGCACCCGATTGAGTTACCGTAACCCGATATGTTAAATTCTAAAATGTTTCCAATTATTAATATGAAGTACTAATGTGAGTTCTAAACATGTTTAGACACTCATTAAGTCATAATAGAAGTCCCACAATTATGACCTAATTAAATGACGAAATCGGAAACGAAATTTGGAACGGCGTTTGGATTATCGAAATGAGTTACGAAAAGGGTTACAAGCAATGATACGAATTTTCGGGTTGTTACATTAACAGTCCACTTTCTATCATTGGTTCCATTAATTATCTTTCTTCGCAAATCCCAAATTTCATCATCACTTTCAATTTCAATGCATAGAGTTTCAAATATTTTTGGTTGTAAATATTACATGAAAAAGAGTTCTCCGGTCTCGTTTTGTTCCTCCCTCCTTGACAGTGCATTGACGTCTCGGTTTAACGTTACAACTCTATATTTGACACTAAAATCAAACCCAACAAATTTTTTAACCCAATGTTGTTGTGGGGATGTGGTTAACAGTTGATCAAGAAAGAACTTGAGGCTGGGGTGATCATTTTCGATCAAAAAATGGTGATCCCATAAGTAGGGCCGCCACTGAGCCACGAGTTTGGCCAACCCGATTAGTTGACGATCACATTCAGAAAGCTTGTGATGTTGATCATCCAATTTCTAACAACAGATAGCCACCAAATGATTGTGCTTCTGCAATATGACACCAATTCCACTACCTGATGTATCACACTCAACAATAAAAGCTGCTACGAAATATGGTAATGCAAGAACCGGGGTGTTGGAAAACACTCCTTTCAACTGAGTAAAGGAGAGTTCGGACTCGACGCCCTACACAAAACTGTTACAATGTAAAATACCCATCAATGGACCAATGATGATCCAATAATCCTTTATAAACTTATGATATTACTCCGTCAACCTGAGAAGCCCACGAAAGATTCAAGTGTTGTGAAATGTTGGCGAATCACGAATGGCTTCTATCTTTGTTTGATTTGTAACACCCTGTTTCGATTCATTTCATAATTTAGGGCTCTGACCCAAGGATCAAGTATCATAAGGATTCGGGCATATGGAAATAGAGGTTAAGATGCATTTGGAGGTGGTTAATATAGATTATGTGATCCAAGAGTTCGGTTTGAGCTTTGGAGTCAAAGGGCAAAATGGGAAAAGTGGTGTTTCAGACTTCTTTTATGAATTAAGGATTTTAGTTTGATGTGTTCTAAGTCAAAAGTAATTAGATAGGGTTATAGAGGTCCTCAATGCCTTTCCGTGGATATAAAGATCGTTGAAAATGGAGGTAGAATGAAGAAGTTATGATTGTAAGAAGTTAGGAAGGTTTTGGACTTAGTCTGGTACGTTGGGCGTACAGGAAGTACGATAGGCGTACTAGGGCATCCCTAGTACGATGCATCTACCAAGAGTATGCTTTGTGTAAGCAGTCAATGCCCAAACCTTATTTTCGTAGTTTGAGCCCTATTTAAGCTCCTTAACTTCCCCAAACCCATTCCATTTTCAGCCTCAACCTCTCCAACACCCTCCCTTGAAAACCCTAACCCTAGTCTAAGCCTTTTGAGAAAAAGAAGGTGTTCTTGAGTACTTTGGAGTGTTCATGGTACATCTTGGAGAAGAAGGAGCTCTTTGGAGAAGTCCTGGTTGCATTGGAGGTTGTAGATCCAGACTCTGTTCACCTTGATCTTTCTTCTTGATGTATAAACCTTGAATCTTTATGACGTATTTGTCAGATCTAGCTAGTTTTGGGTGTTATGAGCTTTTGTTCATTTTAGTGCACAAAGTTTAGATCTTGAAATTTTGTTACCTTGTTATGGATAATGTCGGAAACTTTATCCATCTAAACATCATATTGATTTAGATCTAAAGGTTGCAGAATTGGATATAATGGATTAAGTTGGAAAAGATGCACTTTTGCTCCCTTTGAGACTTAAAGACTAGATCTTGGTTATTTGGACCATTCTAAATGATAAATTTTGAAACTTTATCGATTATGGAGTTATTAGGAACCATAAAAATGTAATATTGGAACTTAGTTACCTTCCATGCATGAGCTAGGATGTCTTAAAGATTTAAGAAGTTAAGATATTCGGTATTGAGCACTTAATAGCCATGCAAAATCATAAAGTTGGAAGCTTTATGATGTAAAACATCATTTGAGGGATAGATCTCGATTTTTGGACGAAAGAGCTTCGGATTAAGCTCTTAATGGGAAGAAAGGGTGGTAGTCGTGTACGTTGGGCATACCAAATGGTACTTTGTGCGTATGTAGCCAGCCCCTCAACTCTGATCAAACATGTAGTAACCATGCATACTCGTTGAGTACGTCCAAAATAATCACCGAGTTGACCTAGTTGACTTTGAATTTGACTTTAATCAGGAGTTTGACCTAGGGGTAGTTTTGGTATATTGATTATAAGAAAAGTTTGGCCATGTTCCGATGAATAGGGGACTGGTAGATTCAATGATCTTTCCGATTGAAAATTGAGTTTTCTCGGTGTTTCCATGGGTTGAAGGCACTAATGTCGGCCTATTATTGTATTAGTTAGGATGATAGATGTTGTGTGGTTTACAGGAGTTCGTATGATGAGATGAAATAAACCCTATGGTGGGGACCATTATCGTATGTTTGGGTTGAAATATACCCCATGACGGGGCCTATTATTGTATAATGGGTTGAAAAATGCCCCAGGGCAGGGCCCATATGTGTTGATTGTGTTGAAATACACCCTATGTTAGGGCCCATATATGTATATCTAGGTGGATATATCCTAGGGTTGAGCCCAGTTGTATGTTTTGGTATGTGGTACTTTGGGAACTCACTAAGCTTTATGATTACGGTTTTACGTTTATGGTTTTAGGTACTTCTGGTACGAAAGGGAAGGGCCCAACGTGACTACTCTGCATCCAACAGAATTTTCCTCATTGGCAATTTTCAATATTTACTCTGATGTTTACATAATATATTCACTTTGATCGGTTTTGAAACTACTCATTTGTATAGTTTATTGTTTTAAAAATAATAATTTTACTATGAATTTTTGGGACGTTACAATTTGGTATCAGAGCCTTGGTTTGTGGGATTCGGGCACACTATCGGGTATATCTGAACTCAAACTGAGGAATTGGTAATATTTTAAAGTAAAAGAATTTCTAAAACTATTTTTGAAAAGAAAATAAGTTTCTAAAAAGTTTTTTATAAAGAAAAAGGAGGTGTGATGTGTGCAATCAGCCAAGCTCAAGTAAGTGATTCTCAAAATACTCATACGTGTTGATATGATAGATGATATGAATGTTTACATGCTGGGATAAATCTAGGGATACTTTCATGAATTGCATGATAGATAAGCGTGATATATGATGCCTTGTAGCCTACGAGAATTAGATGATATGCTAGATTTGGAATATATATTTGTAGAAGTGATTGCTAAGTGTATGATTTAAATATTGAATACTATTACAATCATATTTCTATATTATGTATATGTTGCGTGCATAACGCAACTGGAAGTGAGAGTAGAAGTTCCTAGCATAGTAGTAGTAAGTGAGCTTGATATTTCCTTTGGTTTTTTTTTGCGGTTTGGAGTGTTATTGCATGAATGCTACTTGTTTTGTGCTTTATGGGACCCCTTAGTGATGGGAGTAAACTACTAAGTGAATATGTTAAGTTGCATGCTGCAAACGTTAAATAAACATAGAGTGATAGATTTGACCCTATTGCATAGCTCCTGCCTGAATCCAATCGTTATAGGGATTAAGTCTTTTACTCGAAGGGCTGTTTAAGATTTGTTACATGTGATTGCATTTATGAAGTAGTTAGCTGACATTAGTGGTAGTTCTTCAACAGTTGATGGCAGCATGAGTTCAGGAACCTATGAGAGCCTATGAAATGCTTTAGTGGGTTGGTTTGTGTTGTTTAGTAGGTACTTGGAGTACTGATTTGAGAAGGTGACGTGGAGGATTCGGGATAACTCTTGAGGAAAGTATGGGTAGGTGGGGATGGTAGTATTGGACCCGTACTACTGAAAGCATAGGATCTATACTCGAATTGAGGGGAATCACGGAGGATCTAGGAAGCTTGAGGGATGAAGATTCTTTAAGTGTGTTCTTATTATTATATGGATGCTTTTGAGTATGGTGGTGAGCAGTCGTGGTGAAGGATCTAGTTTAGACTAATGTGCTGGAACTGAGTCGATTGATGAGCAGATGTGGGAGTTCATCTCTTCGGAGATCACCTGCGGTATTTTGGAATAGACTCCTATAATCTTTGATATAATCAAGGAGGGGATCATGGAGATTATGCATGAGCATCTAGACGCATACTGTTATAGGATTATGGAGTTGCTAGATGAGCGACTCGGGGCTTTTCGAGCCGAGATCATGGCAAGTCAGTTGGGAGCACGAAATCCCTCATTTTGGGAGTTTAAGGTTTGTGGAGCTCCAGAGTTCTTTAGGGCTAAGGATACCATTGCTAGCCGCTGATGGGTCGTTGACATGGAGAATGCTCAACGGACGAGCTCTACCCTGAGGAGGTAAATGTGGGTTTTTCATATTGTCTGTTGACGGACCAAGCCCATTATTGGTGGGAGGAGGTCAGTAGGGCTCTGGGATCTGCGGTTGCAGTGGCCATGTTTGGGGAAGATTTTGTCACGATATTTTAGGAGGAGTTTTCACTGGCAATTGAGGTGCAACAGCTGGTGAGGGGGTTACAGGGCCTTCGCCAGACTAGTGAGACTGTGGTAGACATCACTACCATGTTTCAGGAAAGGGCTTTGTTGGCTCTGCAATATGCAGCAGACAAGGGGGATGAAGAAGGTGAGGTATCATGATATGCTGAGGGATGACATTAGGGAGTTTGCGAGCTTGTCATGACGTAAGACCCGGAATGATATTAAAACTAGATCCTGGAAGCGCGAGATTGATTTGGTGCACCTCAGGAAGAAGAATCCAAAACAGTTGCAAACAGTTGGGGGTCCAGCGAAGAGACCCAATACTTCTTATCAGCGGGTAAGAGGTCAACAGGGTCGAGGTCAATGTAGAACGTGCAAGAAGCAGCACGATGGAGTTTTTCGATCATGGAGTTAGGGTTGCTACAAGTGTGGCAGGGTTGGTCATGGTAGCAGAGATTGTCCCTAGGGGACGAGTCCATTCTGTTTCCACTGCAACCAAGTGGGCCACAAGAAGGTCGACTGTCCGAAGTTGATGAAGGTAGTAGTGAGGTAACCTAATCCAACCAATCAGAGGAATACTGATGGTCGTGAGGTCAGGGTGGATGCTCCCATGGTGAGGAGTCAAGGATTACAATCACATGCCGAGGATATCCGAGTTCCACTAGTTAACACTACAAACATTTCATTTTGAGAATCTTCATATGTCATATTGCATACCGAGAGTCGTGCTTAGAGGATATTTGGTCGAGGTAGTATTGGATTTCGATGTGGGAGGCATTCACCATCGTCAAAGATAGATTTAAGTGAGAGAAGACCAGCAACTTGTTCGATATTTGGTGCTATCAACAACGAACTCAAGGAATCTGCAAGGTGGGCATGTTAGGTTTGAATGCAGGATTTGTAGGGGTTCTTTTGGGGATACCAGGCAATGACGAATTGGTTTGATCGTGGGTGTAAGATCGGTATTTTTCAAGTTCAGACATTCGAAGTGTTGTCAGTTGCAGGTTCGCATGGGAATTCTCAAGTGCAAGTAGGTCGTTGAATTGGTTGGTACCCATTTCAATAGGTGAGATTTTGTTCTTTATCATCCATTGATGTTACCGAGGACTTATAGTGGATTCACTGGAAAGTGCTCATGAATATTGAGCTTGTTCAGATTTCGGGGAGCAATCATTCAATTTTGGCAGGTGTGTGTTCACTAGGATTGGCTAGTAATAGAATGCTAGTACTTGCGACTTCAGGTTGTTAACAACTTCGAGTCTTGAGGTTGCGAGATTGATTGGCAGTCTAGCAATTTTGTGGTTGGAAGAGCGCAATTAAATCCAAGTGAGGGAGAACCGCTTGAACTAAGGGATTGCACATGTAATGAGACGTTTAGGTTACCTTGCGGATCAGTGGTGGCATATGGTGGGTATGTGGATAGGTTTATGTTGAGGGTAGTGATAGAGCCTCTCTGCCTGTTCTTGACTGTTATAGGCTTTGTGACTTGAAGCATGACCCACGTACCTGATTGGGGTATAGTCGAATGAGACTTCAACCAATGATTTATTTGGTTGGTGGGTAGTGATAGAAGTGTTTTACGACTGTGGGGTGGCCGTAGCATTCACTAGGTTGGCAGGTAGCGGTAGAAATGTTTTAAGACTGTAGGGTGGCCATAACATTCACTAGGTTGGCAGTTAGTGGTAGAAATGTTTTAAGACTGCAGGGTGACCGTAACATTCACTAGGTTAGCAGGTAGTGGTAGAAATGTTGTAGACTGCAGGGTGGCCGTAACATTCACTAGGTTAGCAGATAGTGGCAGAAATGTTGTAAGACTATAGGGTGGCCGTAGCATTTACTAGGTTGGCAGATAGTGATAGAGGTGTTGTAAGGCTGTGGAGTGACTCATAGCATTCATCTGGTCCATGAGCAGCTGTGAGGGTGTGGTGAATCTACGATTTGGCTCCTAGTTTCCTCTAGTTGGAACTGTGGGAAGGCCACATCACTCATGGAATCAAGGAAGGTTTTGCGTCATATGGGGATGTTTGTGATGTACCACTACGGTTAGGCATGTAACATTAATTTTGAGCAAAGTAAGTTACGTTGCATCGGTGTGATGGTTGGTTATGATATCCTTTGTTGGAATAGGAGGGTTTTTAAAATATGTCAACGTTATTGTTTTAGAATATTAGAATATCACACATATTTAATTTGTATGAACACTAGAATATTAGAATATTAGAATATTTATTAGAAAAAGTGGTCTCACAGTCTCACAAAATTAGGTCGTCTCACATGAACCTAACCATATATATATATATATATATATATATATATATATATATATATATATATATATATATATATATATATGTGTGTGTGTGTGTGTGTGTGTGTGTGTGGGTGTGTGTGTGTGTGTGTGTGTGTCTGTGTGTGTCTGTGTATATATATATATATATATATATATATATATATATACATATATATATACGCTAATAAGTAAAGATCTTTTTGCTAAATGTCACACTCTTATTTATTTTGTCACATGTCATTTTGTGGTTATTTAATTTTTTTTCCACATGTCATTTTGTTGTTTTATCCGTTTTATTAAATTCTGCATAGTATTTAAATGTAATTATTACAATACAGCTAATAATAAATGGATATCAATTTCATTAAAAGACTTACCTACTAATTAACAATTCCTAAATTAGAGCTATTTACTTTCTTTTTTATTTATTTATCTATATTATTTATTTAAATTTAAAAGAGAAATAAAACACTTCAATTTTAATAATTCAATATTTTTCTCATTTTTATTTTAAATTTAAACTTTTCATTTATTTAAACATATTTATTTTATTTTTTAAGTAAACCAATTGAATACATGAGTCTTACAACTATATATATATATATATATATATATATATATATATATATATATATATATATATATATATATATATATATATATATATATATATATATATGTGAGATAAAGCCTAAGATGCTTGGTTCAGTCATAACACTTGCACATACTTTTAGAAGTTCTCTCTCGTTTTTTCTCGTTTACAATTAGTGTTTTGTATAATTTTGATGTTCTTATTTCTTTGTTTACTCCGAGTGATTCGTATAAGACAGTAGAGTTAGGTTGTTTTGTAGTGAGGATCGAGTTGTAAAGTGTCGTGGAAATTCAAACTGGTTTCTAAGGTAAAAAGAAATTGTTCAAGTTAATAATCTTTTGGTGTTTATGAGTGAGTAATGTGTATGCTCACTAAACTTTAAGGTTACTCGTTGTTTATTAATCTATTTCAGTAACCAATGGGTAGACCAGGGGAATAACCTGATATGACAATGACGACATTAACATTTTCATGAATTTTAGTTGTATTATAATTATTAGACAAAATTGCAAAATTGGTCCTCGTAGTTTTGCAATACCTGTTGATAGGATCCAAAATGTTTTCGAATTGCATGAAAGGTCCAAAATCATGAATTCTCCGTGGTTTTCGTCCTGAAAATTTTGAAAGTTATGTTTTGCTATTTTAATTGTTTTTTTCATATTTATTTTAATCGTTCATTAATTAAAAATAAAAGAGAAAAAAATAGGTCCACGTCTCTCTCTCTCTCTCTCTCTCTCTCTCTCTCTCTCTCTCTCTCGACATGTGCATCGATCCTTAACCCACTTTCTCTTCATTGTGGCTTCCCTTATCATCTTTCTCTATCTGATAATCACTAGCACTATCATTGCTTCCCCCAATCACAAATGCTCAAATTCTTATACCTATTCAAAGATTGTTAACCTATACCCCTTTTACCTATCTTGAATCATTGGATTTAAGATATATAGAAAAGAATTTGAATAAGAAAAATAAAAAAATGAAATGAGATTACCCACAATAGGATTACACCTTCTTTAATGGTGCCAGTTCCACTTATGCCTCCACCGCTACCGCCTCTTCTTCTTTTGGGTTTTAAATAGGTGATCAGGAAATTGAAGATGTGGGATGAGGTTGAAGAGCTGGATATCGGCGTTGATGAGTTGTTGTCGATGCTTGGTTACAAAGTTAAGCCGCCTGATATGGATGATGTTGCTCAAAAGATAGAGCATCCAAAGTGTGTTTTGAGGAACAACAATCGGTTGTCTCATCTTTCTTCTGATTCTGTTCAATATAACCAATAAGATCATCATGGATTGAATTAATGATTTGTAAGATGAACCCCACAAATCAACCCATGTTATTAATGATTCACTCATGAACAACGCGAACTCTATAACGTCGTCGGTTGTGGACTCATCTTTTGTCTTCATTGATGATCTACAAAGGATCCCTAGAAACATATTTGACCATCCGGCGGAAAAACAAAAAACCTTTTCTCAGTAGATTGGTGCCTCCTCCTCATACAATCATAACCCGAATTTTCTCGTCGATACACAGGAAAACAATATCGAAGTTGTTGATACTCTATTGGCTTGCTAAATTGTTCATATTCTAATTGCTTGCTCTGAAGTTGTCCAACAAGATGAGAAACGCTGGGGAAAATGGTGGAGACAGAGAGGGTACAGTGGTGTGGGTGGACCTGTTCCTTTGTTTTTGTTTTTAATTATAAAATAATTATATTTTATATTAAAAAATGAAAAAAGAAACTAAAAGGGTAAAACCATATTTTCATGTTTTTTAGGGATAAAAATGCACCAAAATCATGAGAATTTTCTGATTTTGGACCTTCCATGCAAATTGAAAACTTTTTGGACCATATCCACAATTTTTGGTAAACCATGAGGACCAATTTTTCAATTTTGTCTTATACTTATGATATTTTGAATTTGTAAACTAGGATTATGACTTCCATATTTTTGGTTTATGAAACCTTTTAGAAAACTTTGATATTATATTTTGAATGCTTTAAATGTGATGATATCCAAAATATTCCTTATACAAATAATTTTTATAATTAAGACTTGAAAGTTAGGGTTGATCGAACTTGAAGCAACCTTCAATTATGTTGATCGAACTTGACTGTGATTGGAAGTCGAACACAAAGTCTTGATTGATTAATCAAACTTGCTCATGCATAAGGTCTTTGATCTGTCAAACACAAAGATGTATTGAGGGTTTTTATGGTGTCATGACTAGCAAGGATTTTTTTTGTCATGCGTATGACTCAACATATCCTTTCTCAGTTCCCTAATAGTTGCATGACCCTTCATTTACTCTACTTAGGTCGGTTGGATATTTTACCTTATGAGTTTTGTACCAGGTACATACTATCGAGTATCAATTTTTGGCAAAAAAAAGTCCAAAGTACCATCCCTATGTAATAACTCAGTACTAGTTTTCGATGCAGTACTGATATAAGATCAAACTTTGATACTAATTACTCATCCCTTATCATAACCCTCATTTTAATTGCTACAACTGCACAATATGGTAGAGGAACCTTACAATGGATTGTTTGGCATTAAATCCATGTGTTATAATGGTAAAATATAGTTATTTTTTATGTTATTGTCTATTTATTGGAATTGTTGTAAAACAATAAATTATATGCATTTTGTGTTACTATAATTTATTTTATTTTGAGTATGTATATATATATATATATATATATATATATATATATATATATATATATATATATATAGAGAGAGAGAGAGAGAGAGAGAGATAAAAGAGGAAATGAGAACCCTTAAGAACCACTTAAGAACCTTTTTTCATTAAGGTATAACATAAGAAGTCACTTTCATCTTTTATTATTTACTAGGTGTGAGACCCATATGTTATACTGGTTTGATAAAATAAAAAATTAAATAGAAAGTTTAAACAAAAATTTATTTAAATTTATAATTTTTTATTTGAAATTTAAAATTTAAAATTTGAATTTAAAAGGAAACATATTAAATTTATATTTTAGATTTGAAATGTAAATATGATGTATTAATTAAGATAAGATATAAAAATTAATAAGAAAATGACCAATGGAAAAAACATTTAATCAAAAATATCAAAAAATGACATGTGTCCAAGATAATGAGAGAGTGACATTTGGCAAAATTATTTTCATTTATTAGGGAGGATGACCTACATACACAGTACACACATTCACATGAATATCTTCTCTCTCATCTCAAACTTGAAGAACAAACAAACATTATCACCGGTTGCCACCATCCACCACCTTCGTAGTGTCGCCACCTCCTACCGTCGGTGAACCACCACCAATAGATCCACAAGCTCTGGTTGGCTCTAGATCTACAATTTCAACTTTAGATATGTGCTTTTTAGCTTAGATCTATGATATTCAACTTCACATCTACGATTTTCTTCTTCAAATCTATGACCTTCATCTTCAGATCTATGATTTTTGTCTTTAGATCTATGATTTTTTTCGTCTAGATTTATGATTTCCGACAAGAGACATAACCACCATCTTTGTCCATCATTGTCAACACAAATTTCTCTTCCTTGTCGTTAACCTACCAATAACGGAAACATAGATCTGATAAGATCTGATGAAAATACGTCCATATCCACCATCAATCGCCACCTGGTCTCAGATATGGAGTCACGAAGTTGTTTCAGCTTAACTTTCCCTCTTTAAAATGCAAAACATCTCAGATATGGTGCACTTTGGTTAGATCTGATACCACCTTCATCACCATCAACTTCGTTTCCACCATCTCTACCACCACTGATGTCCAAACAACCTCCTACTGTCGACATCACGTTCAGATCTGGCCAGACATGATGTATGTGGTTCAATTTATTAAATCTAATTTGCGTGGTGCTATTTCATGTATAGATCTGAAGCTATAATAGTGGTAACAGTGGCCAATTGTAGTTTCACCTCCTAAATATGTTCCAGCACCGCCAGCTCCTTCATCTCTTTCTATATGATCTCTAATGAAACATATCAGGTATGTCGATTTTTTTATTATTATTTTGCCCTCTGTTAAGTTGTGAATTAAATTTTTTTAATCTCTCATTTATTATTTATTTTTGTTAATCATTGTTGTTCCTGTTGTTAAGTTTTAAATCAATGTTTGTTTTCTTATTTCTTATAATATTTACATCAAATTGTTATTTACTTATTATGTTAATATTTTCTCAAACACTGTGAATTTCTTTTTTTTTAAGTTGTGAATTTTGATTTTTAATGAATGAATTAATACGTTTTTAAGTTGTCAATATTTTGAATAAGATTCATAAACTATTTTATTAAACTGTAAATGAAAGTCCTAAAATGCTTTATTCGACTATGAATTTGTTTGGTGCGCACAAGATATCTGATGAAATGCTTCAACAAAATCAGTCATGTTTTTAAGTTTTAACTACCGTGAGACGGGGACCTAAACTACTTTACTAAACTGTGAATTAAAGTTTTGAAATGTAAGTTTTAAGTTGAGAATATGACTTTGAAGTATAATGTTTTGTATTAAACTTTGAAATTATTATGTTAAGTTGTGATTGTTTTTTATTAAAACACGATTTGATTGTATTAACTCGTGAATTAACTGTATTAAACTTTGAATTGGTTGTATTAAGTTGTGATTATTAATTCTTTGTTTGCTTCAAATATAAGATTAAAGTAGCATTATATATAGATCTGATTTAATCTAATTTTGAATAAAACATGTAAATTTTAAATTGTGAAGATTTGTGTAAATAAACTTTGAAAGAAACATTAACCTATAGATCGAATGGTATATATGTAAGTTTTAAGTTTAAAATATGGTTGTGAATGTATAATTTTTCTACATTAAACTATAAACTTTTTATATTTAGTTCTGAATTTTGTGTATTGAACTGTGAATTGATTGTATTACGCTGTGAAGTTTTAGTGAATTTTGTGTTAAAATATGACTAATTTATGTATGAATGTTTGTAGTAATTCTTTTGTGAATATATTTACTTTTTGTGTTGCATAAATACGTAAGAATATATTAGTTTTTATAATTATTTTGCATTAAACTTTTAATTAGTAAATTAATTGGTTTGTTAAATTGTGCATATAATATTTAAGCTATGAATCTATGATTTTATATATGGGTTTGATTTGGAAGGAATGATAGTTACGAAAGTGGCACATGTAGTTGGACGGTGTCTAGTCGTTAGTAATGATGGTAAAGTTTGGGTTTAAATTATTTGAATTTGTGAATTAATGTATAATAGATTGTATTATGTTGTGAGTTTATGTATAAAATAAAAATTGACTGTATCAAGTTGTGTGTATTATATAAATTTTATGTTAAAATATGAATGAATGTTTGTATGTAAAAATTAAACTATGTATTAATGTATTAATATGTTTATTAAACAGTGAATATGATATTTAAACTATGAATATGTCTTATACATGGTATATTTTATAAAGAAATCTAGAATTTCGAAATAAAAAATTGAATTTGTTAAGGCATAAATATAATTTTTTTATTAAAATTATATATATATATATATATATATATATATATATATATATATATGTATATATATATATATATATATATATATATATATATATATATATATATATATATATATATATATATAGCTGCAAAAATAAGATGATATGTATTAAAAAGTATTACCAAACAAATAAAACGTACAATGGTTGTTCTGTTAAGATGTGAATACGTCCATAAAATGTCATTGAATTTGTTGTTAGTCTGGCAGCAGTCCGAATGAGGTCTAACGACTATCCAAAAGTAAGTGGCAAATAGTTGTAAACTAGGGAATTAAAAAGTTTTCTTAATATAATATTAATGTTTGATTTGTCCAACATCCCTTTATTGATATATTTTTTTAAATGGTTCTTAGGGTTTTTAACATTTTTGGGTTCTCATTTGAACCATTCCCTATATATACGGATAGTTCAAATGAAAATAGTAAATAGTGTGAGAATGTAAAAAGACTATGTTTATATTATTATTCTGTAATGAATGTTGTATATGTATATTGTTGAAGTAATTATAGTATGAATATTAACATTTGATTAATTATATATTCAATAGAATGTTATTATTCTACTATAAATTTATGTATGTGCATTTTTATAGTAAATTCTAATTTTTGTTTTAACTCGCGACTATTCATTTATTCATTATTAAATAATGACATAAAGTTGTAGATACAAAATTAATTGCAGAATAATAATATACAAATAGTGTTGTTATGTTCTCACACTATTTACTATTTTTATTTGAACTTACTTTTATATATATATATATATATATATATATATATATATATATATATATATATATATATATATATATATATATATATATATATATATATATGAGAAGGGGGATGGGGGTATTTTAATCATTTATAATTAGTTTTATTTCATTAACTTAGTAACCTCCTACATACCAAATATACTACTCATTCCATTGGATCTTAGAAACCAAACATGACAATGTAATATGGACATTCTATTACCTTCTCCACACTATTAGGTTCATTATACTAGTTGTGAGAACCATGTATTACATGAGTTAATTTTTTTTTTTTTTTTTTTTTTAAAAGTTAATATAAATGTCAAAATATTTGAGAACTTTGAATTTAAAAGAAAATAAGAAAAATAATGAATTATTATAATGAAAATGTTTTTTATCTTGAAATTTTAAATAAATAAAAGAAACTAATGACCTTTAATTTTGGAAATTTTAAAATTAAAATGTAAGTTAATTAACGAAATTGATACAAATTTATTCTTGCATTGATGGCAATTATTATATTAAAATGAAATTTAATAAAATAGAAAAAACTCATAAAATGATATATGAAAAAAAAACTAATTAAAAATAACATAAAAGGACTTTTAACAAATTGAATGAGAGTGTGATAAATGGAAAAAAAAAACATTCATTTATTAGAAAGAATTTTGTTGTCATTGATTAGGGTTTTATTATTTTTTGGTAAATTTATCTATATTAATATTAGTATAATTTTGAATATGTTTAAATAATCTTTCTAACAATTTATTTTATTAAAACAACAATACAAATTGTTTACAGTTCTAATCTATTAAATAATATATTAGCCATAACTTTCATGCTGCAGTTTTTATTTTAAAATTATTTTTTAGTTGATGAACTAAAAATAAGCATTTAATGTTAGAATGGTAGATGTAACAAATAAGTAGTAGTTAGCTTAATAATTTTTCGGTTGACAACAAAACCTACTTTTGGAAGCTCATGTGGGTCTTGTATTTTTGTTCATATGGAATCATAAAGCCACCAACCTTTGAGACAACTTTTCGTCATTTGTTGATTTCTAAAAGCATATATATATATATATATATATATATATATATATATATATATATATATATATATATATATATATATATATATATATATATATATATATATATATATATATATATATATATATATATATATAAATAGGCGAATCTCCGCGCGTTGCGTGAGAATAGAAATATATAGTTAAAATAATAACTTTTACTAAATTATTATTTAATATTTATACTTTTAAACAAAATGCTAGTAGTAAAGCAAACATATAGTTACCATATTAGTTTTATTCAACATTATATTTTAAGTTTTAAGTCATTGTGATATATACAACTATTTGATAATTTTATAAACCGTTTAAAATTGTGTAAATTATATATCAAAGTATTGATAATATAACGGGTAAAACATCTATTATGAATAAAAACATAAAGATATAACGGGTAACAAAACGTATGAATAAAAATATGAAATGCAACTTTTAAAAACATAAAGATAGAAAAACATCTATTATAACATTTGTATTAATATATATATATATATATATATATATATATATATATATATATATATATATATATATATATATATATATATATATATATATATATATATACACAACGAATAATAAAAAATATGAAAAATAAACGCTATAAATTTTAATAACATAAAAACACTAAAACATATATTATAACATTTATATTAACTCTTCATATTTAAATCACAAATCTCTTTAAATATATAGCAAAACTTTACAAACTTATAAAAGAAAGAAAAATAAAAAGTTATTATTGATTACTAATTAATGATCATAAATTAAAAACTCTTAAGTTGTAACTAATAAATATACATAAATTAGAAAACTCTTGAGTGGTAGTGTGAGTTTCAAATAAATGCGGTACTTGGAAATGTGTATTTATTATTATTATTATTATTATTATTATTATTATTATTATGATTATTATATTCATCTAAATAATTGGTTTTGATGCATCATTTTAATCCCTTCAATTATTAAACATAAAGATATTTAGTTATAAATTTATAACATACATAGGTGCATATACATGTTAAACAAATCACATAATATATATATATATATATATATATATATATATATATATATATATATATATTTGCAAATGTCATATGTAATTCTTGTTGTACTAATATGGATAAATTACTTTCATATGAAGAACGTATCATAATAACTCTATCATAATTACATATCAAATGTTAAAAATTATATTATCTTTTAAATATTGTCTTTTAAATATTTTATGTAGGATAACCTGACAAAAAAATAATAGAAAATAAACATAATCAGAATAGAAAAACTACAATCAATTAAATAAGAGCATTGGGTGGTTGAATATATAAATAAAGATGTTACGTAAACAAACATTTAAATCAAAAGAAAAACTAATATTCATCAACTTTTTGCTCAAACAAAAAAAAAAATACTATATTTGTTTTCTGAATCTTCTTTCTTCATTTAACACCATTCAACCATAGAAACTTAATGACAATTCTTCACTAACCTGCAATCAAAATATTTTTCTTGAAAAAGAAGAATCAGAAAGATGTTTCAAACAAAACATTGATGTTTGGAGAGTCACATTCAAGAATAGAAACTCTCCAATTGTTTTGGTTAAAAGATATTCCAAGCAAAACATTGATGTTATGACATCCTTCTTACATCTAAAATTTTATATAACACAAAAGACACAAAAGATTGACCTTTTTATAGTAAACTTTTCACTAAATGCTAATTAAACATAATATAAGTTATAAAACTTTTGAGTGTTAAATCATAATTAAGAAAACTTTTGAGTTGCATTAGTTAAAAAAGGGGGTTTCAAATGAATGTTGTTTGAGAAAGTTAAAAAAATAGGGATTTCAAATGCTTGAGATTCTAGAAAAAAATGCTAGCTTTATAAGTATGTATGATCTATGATATATATATATATATATATATATATATATATATATATATATATATATATATATATATATATATATATATATATATATATATATATATATATATAACCAAGATCAAATAAGAAGTAAAATTTTGATAGAAATGTAATAAATTTTTTATATATTTTTTTTAACAAACGAATAAAATGAATCATTAGATGAATTAAAATTAAGAGGATTCACAAGAAAAAATTCAAAAAAAAAAAAAACATTTTTATGATTCATTTTTAAGTAAGTTAAGATAAAGTTCACTTTTATGACAATAATATATATATATATATATATATATATATATATATATATATATATATATATATATATATATATATATATATATATATATATATATATATATATATATATATAGGCATACACATAGAGAGAGAGAGGTAAATTAATTTGAGAAATTAAAAAATGTTAAGTATACGAAAATAAATTTGGGTCACATATTTTTTCATTGCTGCTTAAATACTCCGATAAATCTACACGACGAGAGAACTAGTATTCATATATGAATATATAACATCACCACCTCCCCAACATCTACAATCTCCACCGTCACCTCTGCCGTCGGCCATCGCATCCTCTTCCACCTCTACCACTGCCACTTCCACCATAATCAACTTAGAGTGATGATATGATACAAACAATTAGAAGTACGTTACTAATCTTCCATCTAATGTTTTTATATTTTTTTTGAACCAACCAACCAGATATTTGAAAACACAAAACTCTAGTAGGAGCTCAAGGGTTTCCCCAAGTACAAATATGGAGGCAATCTTTTCGGGTATATATGCAGGTGTTTAAGGTAACTTTGGGGGTTTGGTTCGACTTACATATATGGTTAGGTCGGGATTACAGTCTGCAAATTGAATCAAGAGTTCAAACCCTAAGTGGCGGAGAGCTGGTTATTTATGGAAAGTGCACCAAGATGGGTTCAAGGTTTTGCTCAATAGACCTAGGGTGGCCCAGATAGACTAAAGGCCAACAGGGTGTAGCAGTCAGGCCGAAGACCAGGAGAACGTTCCAGACAGGTTGAAGGCCCAGAGGGGCGATCCAGACATGCTGAAGGTTCTAAGAGAGGTCCAGATAGGCTGAAGGCCCGGTGAGGCAGTCCAGTCATGCTGAACACTCTATATGTATTTTGTTAGATCTATGTTCTGGTATTGAGCATGGTGCTTTGTGATAATAACCTGTGGAATTGTATGTTTCGTACTTGTTGGTTATCACTTATAGAGTGCCCTTAGGAACTATCGGTGGTCATGTAGGAGAGCTTGGAAACTCTTGAGTAGGAACTTGTTCCAAGAAGGGAATCATGTGTAGTAGAGTTTCAGTATTGTGATGCTTGTTTGGTGATGTGAGGAATGTTGATTAGGCCTTCGGGCAACGGAGGAAAATGGGTAGCTTCAGGCCCGAAGGAATGGGCCACTGATTAAAAGACGACATCGTTGATAGGTTGTCGAAAGCGTTCTAGTCATAGGTTGTGGGCCTAATGATCGTAAATATTCATTCCTTCTGCTTGTGGTGTTCTTCAGATTGATTCGTTGATGGGGGCCTTATGAGTCGTAAGTCCGTCGATTAGATGAAGGAAGCAGTAAGGACTGTGGGGAGTATCAGTCAAGACTCAGAATGAATCTGGGGAATGTTTTCCCCATATTCCTTCATGTTCACAAGTTGTTATTAGGGATCGAATGTAATGTGGAAGTTCTTGGTTGATCATCTTCTTTCGTCGCTCCGGAGATTGGTAACGGCATGGTAAAGAGTCAGAGGTTATACTAAGGTTTTGGTGTGTCATATGGATTCAGATTATGAAAGGTTTGATATTAACCTATTTGAGGGTCTTCTCTGCATGATTTGTGGTAGTTTTAATAAGAAACCTGGGGTGGATTCATGGACGGCTATTTCAAGATGGCTTATAGTGGAAACTTGCGTTGTGGATCGCAAGTGTATCCGTGTGACGAATGCACTCTGGAGGTCAGTTTATTTTAATTTTTTAATATCTACAACAACAAGAAAATGTTAAAAAAACAAACACACTTCTTATTACAGTCTGCGGTCATTTGTCCACGTCTTCTACTACAGAGGGTTGTAGAGGTGGTCTACAGACTTCATGAACTTTTTTTCTTTAAAAAACAAACAGCACCTTAGTGTTCTTATTTGAACTTAACCATAAAAATAGGTTTGCATATTATATAGGAAGCGCAAGTAGTGAATAGCAATATGTTTAGCTATCAGTTGCTAATACGAGCAATGTACTTATTTTCACCCATAATAGCAACGTACTTCTATTTCTCGAAATGTGCTTAATGTTTTTTGTATATTTGCAATATACTTTATTTTTTTACCAATAATAGTGATGTACTTACATTTTTCTACCAATATGGGCATATTACTTATGTTAAGCTTTCACATGCTAACTTATCTAAAGAAATAATGTTGAGAACAAGAACTTGTTGAAGAAGGAATTAAGAACCACATTATTAATGATTCGATACTCAAAATAAAATAAAAGATAACCCTATAATTTGAGAAGCTAGTTTCCACCCAAAAGGTAACAATACCGAATCACAAAATGATAATCCAGTCTCGTCGCACTGACCTCTTATAATATTCTCTCATAACAAACTATGTATTGTAAAATTTCCAAAATGCCCTTACACCAATACTTTGCTAATTATTATTGATGAGTTCACTTTTACCCCTTTTAGTAATGTACTTCATATTCTCACTATCAATATGGAAAAAATAGTTCATTTTCCACCAATAATAGCAATGTTGTTACATATTTGTTTCACCATAATAGCCACATACTTAAAATATTTACTGATAATAGCAATGTACTTTCTTTAGCTACAAGAGCAACATATTTATAACCCATTATACCACAGTTAGAATTTTTTTTTACCAAAAATAGAAATCTACTTTACATGTTACATATTGCTATTGTTAGTAAAGAGATATAAGTATGTTGATATCATGGGTAAAGTAATTGTAAGTGTTTTTTGTTATTATGTCTAAAGAAATGTAAGTACATGCTTTATAGGTTACACATGTTAGGTAATATTGTTTGGTTAAGTTGGTATTTGGTTCATTGGTTCAAAGCACACATTTTTATTAAGGGAATTTTAGTCGTTTGTTTAGATTACAAATAAGTAAATGGCCATGTTGGAACTAGAGATTTAGCATCCTTTAGTTGCAGTCTTTTCAGGATAAGTTGTTGAAATTTATATTATTTAATTTACTCTTGTAATAGTTTATCGGTAGCATTGAAAACCCTAGAAAACTAGATCCAAATACCCTCTGTTTTGTTATGTTTCATTTCTCATTTTTTGACAGCAATTTTGTGCTTTATTTTGGCAATCATCTGTGCAGTTTAATTCCTTGAACATATATCTAATTTTAGTAAAAGTTATAAATACCATGCTATTATGGGTAAAAAAATTATAAATACATTGTTATTGTGGGTAAAAATTATGGTATACTCCCGATATTGATAAGAAGTGTAAAGTACATTGATATTTTCTGCCATTTCTCGATTCCTAAATAAGTATAGTTTACAATATACATATATATGAATTATGAAGTCATGTATTTTCAATGAATTAATATTATAGGTTAATCCTTGGTCAAATCAAAAGTTCATCAAGAGCATAATCCAAAAGACACCTGTGTAGATGTTTTTCCTCATCAATATTACATGCTACCCAATAATTTGGACAACTAGATTTCTTCTAATACAAAGAGTAAAATTATCTCTTTCTAATGAACCTAGTGCCACTTGGGATGTGTTGTGGGGCCTGAGATATCTGGAAGAAGACGATAAGCTTACTATGAATGATAAGATTGAATTACTAGAATATAAAACTGTAAAAAGAATAATTTTTTATAATAATTTCATTAAGTGTTGAATGGGTAAATTATATTGGTGTTGAGTAATTGTTATATAAACAACGTTTTGGTGAATGCAAATATATGACCATTGTATCGTTCTGTTTATAGGTAATGTTGAATAACTAATGATTGTTTATCTGACAACTCTTAAAAATTTTAATTGTAAATAATATTACATTTCTCTGAAAGTACTTGGTCAATTTGCAATATTTGGAAAAAAAAAATACCATCGATATCAAGGAACAAAAATTGAGGGGAAGGAATTCTGTAAAAGGGTAAGCAGGTAAAAAAAAGAACTAAATAATGTCGGTCTTAATGCATAAAGTGAAACCCTTTAACCTTTACCCATTAAGACATATTGTATACATTATATCATAGAGCAACACCCTATATATATATATATATATATATATATATATATATATATATATATATATATATATATATATATATATATATATATATATATGTTTGAATTTTGGGGCATTTCGTTTTTACTCTTTTAGAAGGCTTACATATGCACCAACTACTTTGCTCCTAAATCTACACCTATCGTCTAAACCGAGACTTGAACCCTCAGCCATTACTTGAGGGGCACATATCCGTTGAGACATCAACCCTTTACCTAGTTGCCCTTTGTTTTCATCCGAAACTCCTCTCACGTTAAATTTGATATATAGTATCAAAATTGATGAAGATTGTGAAATAGTTTTATTGGAACATAAGGGTTAAATAGTCTTATAGTTTCATTTAGACGTTTTATTCAGTATGATATCTATCTATCCATATATATATATATATATATATATATATATATATATATATATATATATATATATATATATATATATATATATGCCTAAAAGTTGATGAAGATTGTGAAATAGTTTTATTGGAATGTAAGGGTTAAATAGTCTTATAGTTTCATTTAGACGTTTTATTCAGTATGATATATATAGGCCTAAAATTGATGAAGATTGTGAAATAGCTTTATTGGAATGTAAGGGTTAAATAGTCTTATAGTTTCACTTAGACGTTTTATTCAGTATGATATATATATATATATATATATATATATATATATATATATATATATATATATATATTGTATATAACACTTTTTTCGGAGATATATACACATAGAGTAAGAAAGTAAGCATCTTGATTCTTGATTAAATATATAATAAAAACAAACATGTTCTGTTTTCTTGTTTTTATGGAAATTTCCATCTTAGGGTTTTCATTATTATTCATCAGATATATAATACAATGTATATAGTAATTTCATAAAGGAAACCTAATCTATACAACATATAGAAAACTGTAGGGTTCAAAGTACTCTATGGATTATGACAATCGGCCCCCTTGATGAATTGTAGGTTAAAAGCCCATGATGTCTTATTACCTATAAATAATCATGTATTATTCATAACTATGGTTAAGAGTGAGGCAAAATGTAGCCTTTAAACATTATGAGGTTTCTTAAGTAGAGTTAGATTCTTTAGTCTATTATGAAAGTGTAATTTATTCCTCATGTTCAAGAATAAATCGATTGATCATTCGATATATCTTCATAATTGTGTATATTCTTATTTTATGCATCTTATTCATGAAATCATTATTATGGTTTCAATCCCAATAAGTGGTCTCAGAGCGGGTCTTTGAAGATCTATTGATTTTTGAAATATCGGTTCTTGATTTGATGCTTTGGGTGCACAAGTTATTGAATATTTTTGGTGTTTTGGCAGTTTGGAATCAAGCTTTCTGTTCAAGAAACTATTATGGAGACTCATGTTTTCTGATACTGTTCATCTGAAAATTATAGATTCCAGCAAGTCTTGGCAGTTCGAAATGTCATTTTTCACGATAACGTCAAATTTTTTTCGAATATTTCAGATTTTAAACATTAGTGTTTATTTCATTTTGGAACATCCTGATTTTCGAGAATGAGATCTTAGGGATTTCATGCAATTAAAGAAGTCTACTCGGTGAGTTGGAAGCCCAACTCGTCGAGTAGAGATTAGTCAACTCGCGTGATTTATTGGGTCTACTCGATGAGCCGCAGGACCCCAACTCGACGAGTAGGAGATAGAAAATGAAACCCTAATTTTCAAAGTTCAACACCCTATTTAAAGGGTCATTAGCCTCCGTATTCCGCCATTGCCGTCCCCTTTGAGCTCAGAAAACCCTAATCGCGCCTACTCTCCATTTTTAGTGTTAAGAAGCTTGGAAGGTGGATTTTGTGAAGAGAGCTTGAAGTCTAAGGAGCTTGGAGCAAGGAGAAGCTTGTGGATTTGATTTCTACTTCCTCTTTGCATCATCTTGAAGGTAACAAGTCGTTACCTTGACTTCTCTCTAGCTAGATCTCTTCATGAAAAGGTTTAGGGCTATTTCTAGGTTTATGTGGAGTTATTTCTGGTTTTGGGCATGATCTGAAGTTGTAACTTCAGATCTAGATTCCTCTAGCCCCTTATAGCCATAAAGTTCTAGTCTTTAGCAAGTCATGGACTTCTCCTTACCTAAAACATCTTCTTTAGCTTGATTTTAGCCCTTGGCCCTTAAGACCTTGCTTGTACGTAAAGTTTGTAACTTTATGTGTTAGCTATGACCTAGGAGGCTAGATCTACCATTTGGAGCTTTAGAGTAGCTTGAAATCATTTGGATAAGAAGTGGACTACATGAACTCGACGAGTTGGATAAGCTAACTCGACGAGTCGAGATAGGTTTCCCCGTTTTCTGGATTCGGCATGAAATCGACGAGTTAGTAAGAAAACTCGACGAGTAGAGAGGGTTTTCCCGACCTTCTCGACGTTACATGGACTCGACAAGTTGGATAGCCAACTTAGTGAGTCGACTCTGATTTTTGTGATTCTCTGAATTCTGAAGTAACTCGACGAGTCTGTAGGTTGAACTCAATGAGTTAGGTGAACATGGACTATTGACCTTGACCATTGACTTTGACTTTGACCAAGGGTTGACCAATTTGACTAATGAGGGTATTTTAGTAACTTGGGAATTTATGAGAGTAGATCATTGGTGGATGTTGGTGATTGAGTTTGGAGCTGGATTTGGGGAGTTGGACATTTATCATCCCGAGCTACTTGTGAGGTGAGTCGTCCTCACTATATCAACAGCGTCGAAGGCACCAATGTCGACCCTTTTCGGATTTGTATCTGGGTTAATGCATGATATCCTTATTGATTTGCATACTGATATTTAGGATGGTGGTATGCTATTTTAGTGACCGGATAGGTCGGTATCTTGGTATATATGATAGTGCTATGTTAGTGACTGGTTGGGTCGGTATCCCGG
Organism: Lactuca saligna; assembly: GCF_052625555.1. Taxonomy (NCBI): domain Eukaryota; kingdom Viridiplantae; phylum Streptophyta; class Magnoliopsida; order Asterales; family Asteraceae; genus Lactuca; species Lactuca saligna. Next base: position 155,354,489 of record NC_136422.1, read on the forward strand.
TTATAGCATGTTGCTATGACTAGTGATCTGTTAGATCAGTTTGACTATTGTATATGCTAGCGTATCATATTGTTATGGTTTTATGTTCACATAACTGTTTGATTTGGGGTTTTGGTTGAGGCGGACCTTCTTTGTGTCAAAGGTCAACATACCCAGGGCAGAAAGAATAGACTGCAGGCTTGGGAGAGCATAATAGTCATACCAAAGGCCCGGCGAGTGGTCCGGATAGGCTGATGACGATGAGAGGTGGTCTAGATGTGTTGATGGCTCAGAGAACGGTCCAGATAGACGGATGGCCCTGCGAGGCGGTCCAGTCTTGCTGATGGCTCATTATGCATGTTGATTGTTTATATGATATTGATATGGTTTGTATGGCGTTGATATTTTTGAAGAACTCAGTAAGCTTCGGGCTTATAGTGGTTGATTATGTTTCAGGTACTTCTGATGATCGTGGGAAGGCGAAGGCGTAATGGTGCACCTCCTTATGTTTTTATGATTTGATTCTGGGATACTATTGTAACACCGTAAAAATTTGAACAATTTTTCACTTTTGTAACTCATAAAATATCATTTGTAATCATAAATAAAACATTGTATCAACATTGTATCAGTACAAAACCCAAGATCAAAAAATATATATAAACGCCGGTCTACGTGTGTACGAATCATGGTGGCGCCTTCCCGCGATCATCACTGGTACCTAAAACACATAACACATAACATTGTAAGCATAAATGCTTAGTGAGTTCCCCAAAATACCACACTAACACATAATAGCCACTCGAGGCTGTAACTCTGTTGACCCTCAGGTCTATGTGTCTCAGTGGGTCCCTCCAGCCCCAACTCTCTATGGGCCCTCTGGCCCTAACTCTGTGGACCCGAAGGTCCTAAATCTGAATCATACATAACACATATCACAATAAATCATAGCACATAAATAACACGCAATTACACTGGCATATAACTCTAAAATACTCTATCACATAACTCTGTTACCACACTAAGGAAAGTATAGTGAGAAGACTCACCTCAGGCGTCTCGGTAAATCTCTGACTCGGTAGAAATATTGCCTAGTCTCCGCCTATTCACATAAAGTAAATACTCTTATAAATATAACTCTCGAAACTAGACTCGTCCTGCCATTGGCACCCTCAGGAGGGTAAAAGGCTATTTTACCCCCCTCTCGACACAAGTACTCCATTGTTCAAACCCTAAAAGTCAATGGTCACACTTTGACCCTACTCGCCGAGTGCACCCTGGTGACTCGGCGAGTTCGCACATTCTCTCTAACACTTTGTCCCTAAAATTCAACGGTCACAGATCTATCTCCCTAAATCAAAGATCTGGCCTTCTCAAGCATGAATGTCACGTAAAGTTCGAAACTTGATGCTTGTATAACAACAACAAGGCATCAAAAGGAGATTTAGTCTCAAAAATGGCAACCTAAGTCCAATAACCCCAAACTGATTCATAAAGCTCCAAGGGTTAAGGTCTCTGGACCTCTTTGAGTCCAGATCCAAGGCACAAACTCGAAGAGGGACCATTTACTCCACATAATCATTCTCCAAAGGGGTTAGAAAACCCTAACTCTAATGATTAACATCAAAACTGAAGGAGGTTCGAACTATTACCTCAAAATGAAGTCTCTGAACTCTGGAACTGCTAGAATTGCACCTCCCCTTTGCTCTTGTTCACCTCCTTCTTGTTAAACCAAAGGTACAAGGATCAAAAGTGACTTCTTCTTCCTCACAACGATTTGGGTCACTTACGGTTCTCTCAAGGGATTGGTATCCGCAATGAGAGGCTATAAGTGCCCTTAAATAGGCTCCAAACCCAGGGGATTATGGTTTCTTTAAACAGCGTGGACTCTCCGAGTCCATAAATGGACTCACCGAGTCCGGACGTGAACCCGGATGAACATCTGCGACCCTACTCGACGAGTCTTGGCTCCAACTCGCCGAGTTCCTTCACAAACTCCAAAATAATTAAATAAAATAATATACCTGGAAATCCGACTGTTACAATTCTCCCCCACTTGAATCGGACTTCGCCCTCGAAGTCTCACTCTGGAAATAACTCAGGATGCTGCTCACGCATCTCACGCTCTGGCTCCCAAGTCAGCTCGGACCCCTTCCGATGTTGCCACTAAACCAAAACCAAAGGCACTTCCTTGTTCCTCAAAACCTTTATCTTCCGATCCCTGACTGCCACCGGCCTCTCAGCATAATTAAGGCTTGCATCCACCTGAATGTCCTCCAATGGCACCACTGCCGACTCATCTGCTAAACACTTCCACAACTGCGATACGTGGAAAGTGTCATGAATCTGACCCAACTCTGCAGGTAGTTCCAAGCGATACGCTACCCTGCCCACCCTAGCGATCACTTTAAACGATCCAATATACCGGGGTCCCAGCTTGCCCCTCTTTCTGAATCGGATCACTCCTTTCCAAGGAGAAACCTTCAGAAGCACCAAATCACCGACCTGAAATTCGAGCTCAGATCGTCGCCTATCAGCATAACTCTTCTGGCGACTCTAAGCGGTCAACAACCTCTGCCTGACCTACTGGATCTACTCAGACGTCTGAAGCACTATCTCCGTACTACCCATCACACGGTGCCCCACTTCTCCCCAATAAATAGGGGTCCGACACCTCCTCCCATACAACAGCTCAAAGGGTGGCATACCAATGCTCGAATGATGGCTGTTGTTGTAGGAAAACTCCGCCAAGGGTAAGTACGTGTCCCAACTCCCTCCGAAGTCCAAAACACATGCTCGGCGCATATCCTCGAGCGTCTGAATCGTCCGCTCACTCTGTCCGTCAGTCTGGGGGTGGTACGCGGTACTGAAATGCAGTCTAGTACCCAATTCCTTATGGAATTTCTTCCAGAATCTAGAGGTGAAACGCACATCTCAGTCTGAGACAATAGAGATTGGTACTCCATGTTGTGCTACCACTCCCCTCACATACATCTCTGCCAACCTCTCTGTGGAAGAGCTCTCGCTAATAGCGAGGAAATCAGCGCTCTTCGTCAACCGGTCTACAATCACCCAAATTGCATCGATGCCCCTCGCGGTCCTTGGCAATTTGGTGATAAGTCCATGGCAATCCGTTCCCACTTCAACTCGGGAATCTCTAACGGCTGCAACTTGCCGTGCGGTCTCTGATGCTCGGACTTAACCCTGCGACAGGTTAGGCACCTCTCCATGAACCATGCAATGTTCCTCTCCATAGAGGGCCACCAATACTCCCTTTTCAGGTCCAAATACATCTTAGTGGCCCCGGGATGGATCGAGAACTTCGATCGATGAGCCTCTTCCATCAAAATGGTACGCGTTCTGCCCACATGCGGTACCCAGATCCGACCCTTAAACGTCATAAGCCCCCGACCATCGGTGACGAACTCTGATACTTGCCCGACAACCCGCTCTCTCTTCTGGTTTTCTGGCCTAACGGCCTCTGTCTGAGCTCCTCGAATGGTGTCCAACACCGGAGTCATCACCGTCAACCTCATACAAATGTCACGCATCGGAACACTCTCTGTCCTACGACTCAAGGCATCGGCCACCACGTTGGCTTTTCCCGGGTGGTAAAGGATCTCGCAATCATAATCCTTTACCACATCCAGCCATCTCATCTGTCGCATATTCAGGTTGGGCTGATCTATCAAGTACTTCAGGCTCTTGTGATCCATGTGTATGGTACACCAGACCCCATATAAATAGTGACGCCAGATCTTGAGGGCGAACACTACTGCCCCTAACTCCAAATCATGGGTAGGATACCTCGCCTCATGAGGCTTCAGCTGTCTCGATGCATACGCTATCACATGACCCCTCTGCATAAGTACTGCTCCCAATCCTGATATTGACGTGTCACAATATACCACAAAATCCTCCATTCCCTCCAAAAGGGATAACACCGGGGCTTCGCATAATCTCTGGCGAAGTGTCTCGAAGGAGGCCTGCTGCTCTGGACCCCAAGCAAAAACTACACCCTTTTGGGTCAACTTGGTGAGTGGCACGGCGATCTTGGAGAAATCCCTAATGAATCTCCGATAATAGCCTGCCAGCCCTAGAAAACTCCTGATCTCCGTGGGTGACCTCGGCACCTCCCAACTCATCACCGCCTCAATTTTGGCCAGGTCGACCAATATCCCTTTCTGGTTAACGAGATGTCCCAGGAACTGGACATCTCGTAACCAGAAATCACACTTTGAGAACTTGTCATAAAGCCTCTCCGATCTTAAAACCCCTAGGATCTCCCTCAGATGCTCCTCATGCTGCTCTCTAGATCTCGAATACACCAAAATGTCGTCGATGAATACGATCACCGAGCGATCCAACATCAGTCTGCACACCCTGTTGATGAGGTCCATGAACACCGCTGGTGCGTTGGTGAGCCCCAAAGGCATCACCACGAACTCGTAATGCCCATAACGATTCCTAAATGTTGTCTTCTGAATTTCCTCATCTCGCACCCTCACCTGATGATATCCAGACCTCAAGCCGATCTTGGAAAACCAAGATGCTCCCTGCAACTGATTGAACAAATCGTCAATCCTCAGCAACGGGTAACGGTTCTTGACCGTCAATTTGTTCAACTCCCGGTAGTCAATGCACATCCGGTGTGAACCATCCTTTTCTTGGCAAAAAGGATAGGAGCTCCCCACGGTGAACTACTCGGCTGAATAAACCCCTTTCCCAGCAGCTCCTGCAGCTGCGAGGATAACTCCTTCATCAGAGGAGGCGCAAGGAGATAGGGCACCTTGGCGATAGACGCGGCCCCCGGAACCAAATCGATACTGAACTCCACCTGCCTCACAGGAGGTACGCCGGGCAACTCCTCCGGAAATACATCCGGGAACTCACGCACTATCGGAACCTCTTCCACAGACCTTGGTTTCTCCGTCCCAACTCTCGTGTCCATAATATATGCTACGAATCCCTTACATCCTTGTGGAAGACTCTACCTCGCCCTGGCGGCTGAGCAAAATGCTGAACCGGAACGTGTTCCTTCGTCGTACACCATAAGAACTCCCCCACTAGGGTCTCGCATGGTCACCAGTTGTCGCTCGCAGTCGATGATCGCTCCAAACCTGCTCAACCATTCCATGCCCACGATGACACAGACATCCCCCATCGCAATAGGGACCAAATCTATCGGAAACTCAACCCCGAAAATATCGAGCACACAACCACGAATCACCTCGGTGGCATACACAGCTCTCTCATCCGCTATAGAAACTCTCAGAGGTCGACTCATCGCCTCTCGACTAATACTGATGCGTCTGCTAAAGGCCAACGATACAAAAGATCGACTTGCACCCTAGTCAAATAACACTAGAGCAGGTATAGAATTCACAAGGAAGGTACCTACGCATAACATTATATGAGCACAATATCACAAATACAAAAGAATACATGAAAAAGTACATACCGGCCATGACATCGGGCGTTACGCGGACCTCCTCCACCGTCAACTGGAAGGCTCTCCCGCGTGCCTTCGGTGCCTCAACCTTCGCAGGCTGAGCATTCGCAGCTCTCATCGCAATAGGGGCTGATCCCGGAAATGCTCCCTACGCTGACCCCCGCAACTGTGGACACTCTACCTTCCGGTGTCCAATCTGGTTGCAATGAAAATAGACTGAAAAACCCTTGGGGCAATCCTTGGCCATGTGCCCCTCCTTGCCACACTTGTAGCAAGACCCTGCTCTGCATATCCCCTCGTGGCTCTTTCCGCACTTGCCACAAGTGCGGCCCTTCTGGTTCCCATATCTCGAATCAGCGGGTTTGACCCGCTTGGCTGCCGGTTGAGACTAAGCCGGCCGCTGATCCTTTCCCTGAGACTCAGCCTCCTCCCTGGCTTGGGTCTCCAACTCTATCTCCCTCTTCCGGGCATTTTCCTGAAGCTCGGAAAATGTCCGGTATTTTGAGTTCTCCACGAACTCACGTATATCCCTCCTCAGAATTCTCAAATATCAGCTCATGCGTTCCTACTCGGAGGACATGTGCTCTGGGCAGAACATTGCCCGCTCATGAAACATCCTCGTGATCACCGTAACAGACTCAGTACCCTGTTTGAGGGTCAGAAACTCCTAGGCCAAACGCTCCCTCTCCACCTGGGGAACGTACTCATCTCGAAACATAGCGGTGAACCTCTCCAAAGGTCACCACAGCAAGCTCAGCAGGCGTAAAGTGCGCAGTCACAAACTTCTGCCAGTCCTTCGCTCCCAAGCGAAGTTGGTTCAGTGTGAACCGGACTCTCAAATGATCTGGAGATGAGCAATTAAAGAAACACCCCTCTATGTCTGAAATCCATCTCATTTCCGCGATCGGGTCCTGGGTCCCGTCAAACTCCGGTGGTTTTTTGTTGCTGAACTCTCGGAACAGCAACACATCACCACCCTGTGGCCAAGTCGCAACTATAGTTGTATGGCCACAGCAAAAGCAGCCTCAAAAAGAGTTGCATATCTCTCATCAAATGTCTCCATCAGAGTGGTCTTGATAGACCCGAAATCTCTGGTATCTCTGCCCTGATGGCCGCAGCCACCTCCTCCTGGATGATCCTACGGATCTCCTCATCACCCGAACTGCCGATCACTAGTGTGTGGCGCGTCCCAACCATGGTCTCCTTCTCAAATACAACATAAGAATATTAGGGATCCTTTTCGAGTATAATCACACTCGATAACTCCACCCTACTCGTTCCTTGGTTCCCAAAGGATTCTTACTTGGATTGCGTACCAACCCGATATCTTCAGTAGTACGGGCCCAATACTACCGTCCATACCGCGTTGGCATTCATCCCAAGTCCTCCTCCTTGAGCATCAAATCCCAAGTACTCTACTCTCTCTATCATGTGCTACTCACTGACAAAACTCTCATAAGCACCTCGTTGCTATCTAAACCACTCTTAAGCATCTCTAGCAGCGAAACCCCTAGACTAAGGCATCATATATCAGGCCACTCTAGTACTAATAAGAATACCTAGTCTACTCTAGCATTCATATCGTAACTCATCATATAGCATACATAACATATCAGATAATCACTTATTATGAGGGTATTTTGGGAAATCACCATTCGGGCGCTGGCTGATCGTACACACGGCTCTGCTCTGTTTGTCTCAAGACTCTTTTTACTCTTTTTCAAAAATACTATTTTTATTATTAAAAATTTCCTCAAATCCCCAGTTTGAGTTCAGATACGCCCGAAGATATATCCGAATCCCTTAAACCAAGGCTCTAATACCAACTTGTAACACCGTAAAAATTTGAACAATTTTTCACTTTTGTAACCCATAAAATATCATTTGTAATCATAAATAAAACATTGTATCAGTACAAAACCCAAGATCAAAATATATATATAAACTCCGGTGTGCGTGTGTACGAATCATGCCGGCGCCTTCCCGCGATCATCACTGGTACCTGAAACACGTAACACATAACACTGTAAGCATAAATGCTTAGTGAGTTCCCCAAAATACCACTCTAACACATAATAGCCACTCGAGGCTGTAACTCTGTTGACCCTCAGGTCTATGTGTCTCAGTGGGGCCCTCCAGCCCCAACTCTTTATGGGCCCTCTGGCCCTAACTCTGTGGACCCGAAGGTCCTAAATCTGAATCATACATAACACATATCACAATAAATCATAGCACATAAATAACACGCAATTACACTGTCATATAACTCTAAAATACTCTATCACATAACTCTGTTACCACACTAGGTAAAGTATAGTGAGAAGACTCACCTCAGGCGTCTCGGTAAATCTCTGACTCGGTAGAAATATTGCCTAGTCTCCGCCTATTCACATAAAGTAAATACTCTTATAAATATAACTCTCGAAACTAGACTCGTCCTGCCATTGGCACCCTCAGGAGGGTAAAAGGCTATTTTACCCCCCTCTCGACACAAGTACTCCATTGACCAAACCCTAAAAGTCAACAGTCACACTTTGACCCTACTCGCCGAGTGCACCCTGGTGACTCGGCGAGTTCACACATGCTCTCTAAAACTTTGTCCCTCTTGGCACGCCGAGTCCCTCCCTATGCTTGACAAGTCATACTAGGCTTCAATCGCGGGGCCACCACGACTCAACTCGTCGAGTCTCAAAAACAACTCGGTGAGTACCGCCTTGAACTCCAGTCCTCTAACTCCCTTCTGACTCACTGAGTCATCCCCCAACTCGGCATGTCTACTCACTAAGCAATTTACGTGAAACCTGAACCCTACTGGCCGAGTCTCAGGAACAACTTGGCGAGTTCATGCCATGCACAAACTCTACTGGCCTCCTGAGGTTAGATCTGTCTCCCTAAATCAAAGATCTCGCCTTTCCAAGCATGATTGTCACGTAAAGTTCGAAACTTGATGCTTGTATAACAACAAGGCATCAAAAGGAGATTTAGTCCCAAAAATGGCAACCTAAGTCCAATAACCCCAACCTGGTTCATAAAGCTCCAAGGGTTAAGGTCTCTAGACCTCTTTGAGTCCAGATCCAAGGCACAAACTCGAAGAGGGACCATTTGCTCCACATAATCATTCTCCAAAGGGGTTAGAAAACCCTAACTCTAATGATCAACATCAAAACTGAAGGAGGTTAGAACTATTACCTCAAAATGAAGTCTCTGAACTCTGGACTGCTAGAATCGCACCTCCCCTTTGCTCTTATTCACCTCCTTGCTAAACCAAAGGTACAAGGATCAAAAGTGACTTCTTCTTCCTCAAAACGATTTGGCTCACTTAGGGTTCTCTCAAGGGATTGGTAGCCTCAATGAGAGGCTATAAGTGCCCTTAAATAGGCTCCAAACCCGGGCAATTAGGGTTTCTTTAAACAGCATGGACTCGCCGAGTCCATAAATGGACTCACCGAGTCCGGACGTGAACCCGGATGAACATCCGCGACCCTAGTCGGCGAGTCTTGGCTCCAACTCGCCGAGTTCCTTCACAAACTCCAAAATAATTAAATAAAATAATATACCTGGAAATCCGGCTATTACCACTATGACATTAAACCATTTTGAAAAATATTTGTAATAATTATCGGTTTTTGAATGATTTAAAAAGTTTTAAATTGGCTTCATTTTTATGGGTGTTACATGTTGGTATCTGAGCCAGGTTTGAGTGAATTAGTGGAAACACTAATGTGTTTGACGAGCGTTATGCAGCCATTGCTGAGATGACAGTCGCATTAGCTGTAACTGCATCATGGGGAGGAGCTAGCAGCCAAGCTAGGCTGGTATTGTCTATTATTCATATGAGGGAGATGATTCTCGTGGAGGTATCTCAGATTTTTCAAGAAGAAATGTTTGGTGTTGTGAACCGGATCACCGCCACGTTGATCGCCAAGCTCGGGGAGAAAATTGTAGTCCTACAACCTGTGAGAGACGTTGCTACTGGGTTGACTACTTGGGAAGTGTCAATTGTAGGGTCACAACTAGGAAAGAGGAGGAGCAACTTTTTAGCAGAGGCTGGAGATTTGGAGGTTGCTGACCTGGGTACTGGAAGTCAGGTAAGTCAGGAGGTGTGTGGAAAATGTGGGGGAAACCACAGATTATCTTGTCACAAATTCAGGTGCTACAAGTACAGAGAGAGAGGGCACATGAAACTAGATTGCAAGAAGGATTAGATATACTTTCACTATCACCAGCCAGGTCATTTCAAGTCTAGCTGCCCTACACTGGGGGCAGAAGGAATTCAGAGTCTAACGGTCATCGTTCCACAGGAGGTCAAAGTCGAGCCACAAGAAATCTCAGGTATGTGATTGGAAACACCCAATCTGTAATAATATTATGGTTAAGTTGTCTTTGATCGGTATTTTTCTTACCTTGGAATCTCGTTTAGTATGGGTAAGCAACAACTTCGGGTTAGTTACCTGTTTTATCTGATCTGCATGTGGTAGAAGATCATGAGTCGTTAGGTCACTAAAAGTGTCAAGAGAATTTTATTATCAAAGGATTGTAGTTAGTTAGAGTTTAGGGATTCATTAGAGGATGGGAAGTAGAATGGTTGATTGATGGATTGGAATTTTATCATCTATTGAAAGGGTTGTACCCTTTAGCTTTCTAAGTTCAGAGGAGTGAGCAGGTTGGTGACACCAGGGTCAAGTGGTATTTCCAGCTGGGGTCCGTTAGTCGTAGGGTTGGCGGCAGTATTCATCGCTGGTAATCGCAGGTGAGTCGATGTGGCATGAGTATCTTACGAGGCAAGTTAGGTAACATATTCTCGAGTAGGTCGGGTGCCAAAATGTCATTTAGATTGCAAACAAGGACTAGTTAATGTCACCTGGGATCGAATGGGAGAATTGAGAATTCTCAGATGGGACATCAGCCATTGAAGGTTTTGTCTGTTGCTATCCGGATAATTATTTCCAGAGAGGTGGGGAGAACAAGCAGGAGCTCAAGGGTTTCCCCAAGTACAGATATGGAGGCGATATTTTCAAGTATATCTGTAGGTGTTTAAGGTAACTTTGGGGGTTTGGCTCGACTTACATATATGGTTAGGTCGGGATTATAGTCTGCAAATTGAATCGAGACTTCGAACCCTAAGTGGGGGAGAGCTGGTTATTTATGGAAAGGGCACCATGATGGATTCAAGGTTTTGCTCAATAGACCTAGGGCGGACCAGATAGACTAAAGACCAACGGGGTGTACCAGTCAGGCTGAAGAACCGGAGAACAGTCCAGACAGGCTGAAGGCCCAGAGGGGCGATCCATACATGTTGAAGTTTCTGAGAGTGGTACAGATTGGCTGAAGGCCCGCTGAGGCAGTCCAGTCATGTTGAACACTCTATATGTATTTTGTTAGATCTATGTTATGGTATTGTGCATGCTGCTTTGTGATAATAACCTGTGGAATTGTATGTTTCGTACTTGTTGGTTATCACTTATAGAGTGCCCTTAGGAACTATCGGTGGTCATGTAGGAGAGCTTGGAAACTATTGAGTAGCAACTTGTTCCAAGAAGGGAATCATGTGTAGTAGATTTTCAGTATTGTGATGCATGTTTGGTGATGTGAGGAATGTTGATTAGGCCTTTCGGGTAGCAGAGGAAAATGGGTAGCTTCAGACCCGAAGGAATGGGCCACTGATGAGAAGACGACATCGTCGATAAGTTGTCGAAAGCGTTCTAGTCATAGGTTGTGGGCCTAATGATCATAAATATTCATTCCTTCTGCTTGTGGTGTTCTCGAGATTGATGCGTTGATGGGGGCCTTGTGAGTCATAAGTCTATCGGTTAGATGAAGGAAGCAATAAGGACTGAGAGGAGTATCAGTCACGACTCAGAATGAATCTGGGGAATGTTTGCCCCATATTCCTTCATGTTCACAAGTTGTTGATAGGGATCGGATGTAATGTGGAAGTTCTTTGTTGATCATCTTCTTTCGTCGCTCCAGAGATTGGTAACAGCATGGTAAAGAGTCAGAGGTTATACTAAGGTTTTGGTGTGTCATATGGATTCAGATTATGAAAGGTTTGATATTGACCTATTTGAGGGTCTTCTCTGCATGATTTGTGGTAGTTTCAGTAAGAAACCTAGGGTAGATTCATGGACGGCCATATCAAGATGGCTTATAGTGGAAACTTGTGTTGTGGATCGCAAGTGTATCCATGTGAGGAATGCACTATAGAGGTCGGTGAGGTAAATAGGGGGAAACTTTTGGTTTGTGGGGTTGAATTGCGAGTTACAAGTGAAAGGTATAATGTCATCAACAAGAAGTCGATGGTTGCTAGGTTAGAGCATCTCTGACTGTTAGGTTCTGAGAACCGGGTAAGATCTTTCTCCTGATTATCTACAGCAACACATCATGTTGGGAGAGTTGAGGAGGTCCTACTCGATGTAGTAGGTCAAGATACCCGATGCGGTTTGACTGTAAGTCGTAGGTGCAGAGACTCAAGAGGAGCAATAGGGTTGTGTCAGTAAGCCAAGATACTCGGTGCGGGTCAACTGTAAGTCATAGGCACGAAGGCTAAAAGGAGTAGTATGGTTTAGTCGGTTGGCCAACAAACCCTGATAATTTCAACCTAGTGGTTGATTGGATTCGACATAATGATATTCCAGCCTGAGGCTCATTGGGCTAGTCATAGGTGTTGTGGTTCTGCGTTAGCAGTTGGCTGTTACTGTATGTAGATTCGAGAGTTGAAGGAAGCATTATACTGTCAGCACAAAGAGGTTTCTTCTCCTAGTTTGCCTCCGTAGTCCATGATGTCTCTAAAAATTAGTTCATTGAATGAGTTCCCTTGACAAAATAAATAATCTCTTCTCCAGCAGAGAATTATCGGCAACCGCGTATGATCCATGATTGTGTTCTGGGAAGGAATCCAGGTTTTCAGGGTGTGATCAGCTTCAGGAAGAATGGAATTTGGGTTCCCGGTATATTAGGCCATTTCATGTTTTGCTAAGGTTGGCAAGGTAGCGTATCAACCGGGTCTCTCGAAGGAGCACTTCCTATGTCTTGCAGTTGTGAAAGTACGTGCCGGGCAAGGATTTCGTCGCATCTTTGGGTGATCTTTAGGACGATGAGTGCCTAAACTACGCCGAGAGGCCAGTGGCCGTCTTGGAACGAGAGGTAAAGGTTATGCGTGGCAAGGAGGTACCATTGGTAAAAGGTATAGGTACCAGCACCGAAGGGGATCCAAGTAAGTTTGGGAGCCAAAGGCTGGAATGCAAAAGCATTGTCCGGATTTATCCACTGCAGCAGGCTTCAAGGAGGAAGCATAGTTCAAGTGGGGGAGAGTTGTAACATCCCGATTTCCGGGAATGAGATCTTAGGGATTTCATGCAATTAAAGAAGCCTACTTGGCAAGTTAGAATCCCAACTCGTCGAGTAGACATTAGTCAGCCCGCGTGATTTATGAGATCTACTCGACAAGTCGGAGGACCCTAACTTGACGAGTAGGAGATGGAAAATGAAACCCTAATTTCTAGAGTTCTATACCATATTTAAAGGGTCATTAGCCTCCCTCTTCCTCCCTTACCACCCCCTTGAGCTCAGAAAACCCTAATCGCACCTACTCTCCATTTTTTTAGTGTTAAGAAACTTGGGAGGTGGATTTTGTGAAGAGAGCTTAGAGTCTAAGGAGCTTGGAGCAAGGAGAAGCTTGTGGATTTGGTTTCTACTTCATCTTCGCATCATCTTGAAGGTAACAAGTTGTTATCTTGACTTCTCTCTAGATAGATCTCTTCATGCAAAGGTTTAGAGCTATTTCTAGGTTGTTATGGAGTTATTTCTTGTTTTGGGAATGATCTGAAGTTGTAACTTCATATTTGGACTCCTCTAGCCCCTTATAGTCATAAAGTTCTAGTCTTTAGCAAGTAGTAGCCTTCTCCTTACCTAAAAATTCTTCTTTAGCTTGGTTTTGGCCCTTAAGACCTTGCATACACGTAAAGTTTGAAACTTTACGTGGTAACTATGCCATAGGAGGCTAGATCTACAATTTGGAGCTTTAGAGTAGCTTGAAACCGTTTGGATAAGAAGTGGACTGCATGAACTCGACGAGATGGATAAGCGAACTCGACGAGTCGGGACGGGTTTCCCTGTTTTCTGGATTTTACATGAACTCTACGACTTAGTAAGAAAACTCGATGAGTAGAGAGGGTTTTCCCGACCTTCTGGATGCTCCATGGACTCGACGAGTTGGATAGCCAACTCGGTGAGTCGAATCTGATTTTCGCGAATCTTTAAGTTTTGAAGGAACTCGACGAGTCTGTAGGTTTCACTCGACGAGGTTGGTTAACATGGACTGTTGACTTGACTATTAACTTTGACTTTGACCAAGGGTTGACCAGTTTGACTTCTGATGGTATTTTAGTAATTTAGGAATTTATAAAAGTAGATCATTAGTGGATGTAGGTGATTGAGTTTGGAGCTGGATTTGGGGAGTTGGACATTTATCATCCCGAGATACTTGTGAAGTAAGTTGTCCTCACTATACCAACAGGGTCGAAGGCACCAATGCTGACCCTTTTCGGATTTGTTTCCGACTTTATTGCATGATATTCTTATTGATTTGCATCCTGGTAATTAGGATGGTAATATGCTATGTTAGTGATCGGATAGGTCGGTATCCTGGCATATAGGATAGTGCTATGTTAGTGACCGGTTAGGTATGTATCCTGGTTATAGCATGTTGATATGATTAGTGATCTGTTAGATTGGTTTGACTGTTATACATGCTAGTGTATGATATTTTTATGTGCACATGATTGTTTGATTTTGGGGTTGGGTTGAGGCAGACCTGCTTTGTGTTAAAGGCCAACATTCCTAGGGAGGATCGGATAGATTGTTGTCCCGGGAAGGCATACTAGTCAGACCGAAGACCCGACGAGCGGTCCGGATAGGCTGAAGGCCCTGAGAGGCGATCCAGATGTGCCGATGGCTCGAAGAGCGGTCCAGCAAGACTAATGGCCCAACAAGGCGGTCCAGTCTTGCTAATGGCTCATTATACATGTTGTTTGTTTATATGATATTGATATGGTTGGTATAACGTTGGTATTTTGGGGGAAATCACTAAGATTCGGGCTTACCGTTGTTGATTATGTTTCAGCTACTTCTGATGATCGTGCGAAGGCGAAGCCATGATCGTGAACCTCCTTATGTTTTTATGATTTGATTATGGGATAGTCTGACATTAAACCATTTTGAAAATATATTTGTAATAATTATAGGTTTTTGAATGATTTAAAAAGTTTTAAATTGGCTTCATTTTTATGGGTGTTACACATTTTGTCGCGGGGGAGCATAGTATTTGTTTATCCATTCAAGATCATTCTTATGGCCATTTGAAGGTTTTATAATCAGGTTTTTTATTATAAATCTGGTGAGAATTTGATATGGCCATCTGAAATTGGATTTGTGACATTTCAAATTTGAAGATTTTTAATGAAGCTTGTGGTAGCGATATGAAGGTAGCTTTTATAGTAGAAGTTCTTAATCAAGCTCTTGTAAAGCTTTTACAGAAAAGTAGCCTTTAAGTAGCAGTTCTTCATCGAGCTCTTATAAGGCCTTAATATATCTCCGACTTCTAGTATTTTCTCGATCAAGTGGTGTTACAAATATTAAATTTTGATTGTTACATGATATTTTTTGGTGGCTTATATCATTAGCTTATTTGAAGATCATTGTGACTTGGAGGGGGAGTTCTTCAAAGACAAGAAGTGATTTTGTTTCTTAATTCTGAAATGGGTTTTTATGGTGGGTTTGGCTTTCTTGAAGATCTTTGGGATTACATTAGAAAATGAAGTTTAAAAACATTACTTTAGTGCCTGTTTTATATATCCTAGAACCCTTTTTGAAGACTATTGAAGAATCAAGATTTGTAGATCGCTTTTGATATTCCTCGTTGCAAGATCTTTTCTTATTTGCTAGATGCTTGTTTTGGAAGTTGAAGCCTTGTCGTCTATCCATACTTTGAGTGGGAGAATGTAGGGTTCAAAGTACTCCATGGATTATGGAAATGGGCCCCCTTGATGAAGTGTAGGTTAAAAGCCCAAGACTTGTCTTATTTCCTATAAATAGTCATGTATTATTCATAATTAGGGTTAAGAGTGAGGCAAAATATAGTCGTCAAACATTATGAGGTTTCTTATTTAGAGTTAGATTCTTTAGTTTATTCTGAAAGTGTAATTTATTCCTCATGTTCATGAATAAATTGATTGATCATTCGACATATCTTCATAATTGTGCATGTTCTTATTTTCTGCATCTTATTCATCAAATCATTATTAGGGTTTTAATCCCAATAAGAACCTACACTAAAAATATAAAATAAGGAATACAATTAACAATCCCCCTCAGTTTGAGTGAGAGGTTCGCTAATGCTTAAAATGTCACAAAAATCAAGAAGTAATTGTGTAGGTAGTCATTTAGTAAAAATATTTGCAAAATGATGAGCCGAAGGAACATGCAACATACGAACTTGACTAATGGCAACACATTCCCTAACAAAATGGAAATCTAGTTCCACATGATTGGTTCTTTGGTTTTGAACTAAGTTAGAAGCTAAGTACATGGCACTCGCATTATCACAAAACACAACCATATAAGGAGTCAAAGGCAAGAAGTTCCAGAAGGAGATTTTGGAGCCAAGCAATTATCACAAAACACAACCATATACTAAGCTTCTGCACTAGACCAAGAGACGACGTGTTGACGTTTGGAAGACCATGGAACAAGATTATCATCGAGATAAACGCAGATCCCAGACATACACTGATGTGTCAAGGGACACTCGACATAATCAACATCATAATAAGAGACCAAACGATCGGAATGAAAAGGACACATCGATAGACCATGATGAAGAGTTCCCTTAAGATACGTAGGATGTGCTTGAGGGCTAAAAATGTGGTTCTAGAGGATCATTCATAAAAAGGGAGACATATTGAACCGCATCAGCATTATTTTGACGAGCAAAATTCAGATACAATAGAGACCCAATGAGACTTCGATAAAGGATCAAATCTAAAACCGACTTTCCAAATGAAGATAGTTTCGGTTTGATGTCTGTAGGGGTGCTATACGGATTACAAGAGGTCATATTAGCTTGTGATAAGATCACTTTACCAAATACAGATTGTGAAAGAAACAAACTGTCGGAGGACTGAGAAGTAGCAATGCCAAGAAAAAAACAATAGACCTAAGTCTGTCATGGAAAACTTAGACGAGATACCAGAAATAGGTCTCGTGATGAGAGATAAGTTGGAAGATGTGAGAATGATATCATCAACATAAAGAATGATATAGATAGTCTCATTATTATGGTGGAAAGTGAAAAAGGAGGTGTACAACCTATTGTTGATGAAGCCAAAAAAAGAGAGACAAACAACAAACAACTTATATGAGGCACAGAGGGCTGTTTGAGACCATGTAAGGACTTACGGAGGCAACACACGTGATCAGGGAAGGTGGGATGAACATATCCATGTGGTTGTTTCATGTAAACCTCTTTAGCTAGATCACCATGGAGGAAGGCGTTTTTGACATCAAGCTGATGGATTGGCCAATGACAAGAGACAAGATTACTAAGAATGATATGAACGGTAGCAGTTTTAATAACCGGACTAAATGTGTCATCAAAATCTAGTCCATGTTGTTTAGAGAAACCCTAAGCGACTAATCTGCCTTTGTAGTGATCAAGGTTACTGTATGAGTTAAACTTGTAACAATAGAGCCATCGACAACCAACAATGTTAGTAGTGGGAAGGTGAGGGACAAAATCCCATGTATGATTATCAATGGGGGCTGACATATCTGCATCCATTACTGACTTTTAGTTTGGATCACACATAGCCTGATTTGTGGATCTAGGAATAAAAAGTGATGTCGTAAGTAACATAGAGATTAAGAAAGACACGAGGTTTGAGGAAACCTGTGTGGAAACGAGTAGTCATGGGATGAATTGAAGTTCTAGCAGGAACATGAAGATGAGGTGGATGAGTTGGTAGGAGAGGGTGGTTGTGTGACCACGTTTTCGGTTGGAGGTACTAAAGGAGAAGGAAGAGTGGGAGGTGGATCATCATCAAGAGTGAAGTGGTCATAGCAGGGGGAAAATATGAATATCACAATAAGGAAAATGATGTTCATCAAAGATGACGTGTTGAGATATGATTACACGCTACATAACAAGATTGAGACACATATGTCCTTTGTGGGTTGTAGCGGGATCAATATAAATACAAGCAGTGGACCGATTAGAGAGTTTATGATGGGAGGTAGAGGATGTGTTAGGATAACACAAACACCCGAAGACTTGAAGGTGATCGTACTTTGGAAAGAAACCAAAGAGAACTTCAAAGGGTATCTTAGAGGAGAGAGTAGTGGTAAGAAGAATATTAAGAGCGTGAATAGTCGTAAGAAGCACTTCAATCCAAAACTTAGGACATAAAGACGCTTGAAACAACAATGTGCGAATAATATTATTAATGGCACGAATAGATCGCTCGACTTTTCCATTTTATTGAGATGTGTATCGATCTGAGAATCGAATGGTAATACCATTATATTGAAGATGCGTAAGAAGAAAATGGTTATGAAATTCGCATCCGTTGTCACATCGAAAAGATTGGATATTCGTTTTAAATTGATTTTTGACATACATTCGAAAACTGGAAAAAAAAAATGAATAAACCTTAAATGAAGAGGAAAACCCTTAAAAATGTGAAAATTCATCAAGAAAACAATATATAATACTTAAAACCACTCAAGCTAGTGACAGGAGATGTCCATAATTTAGAATGAATAAGTTCAAACACACAAGTAGTTTTTGACAAAGAGGAAGAAAAATATAACCGACAATGTTTTTCAAGTTGACAAGCATGAAAATTTACAATTTTATTAGTATACTAGAAATAAAATGAAACGACTACAAAAATTGAAGAATAGATGAGTCAGGATTTTCCAAATGACGATGTCAAACAAGAAGAGAGACTATGGTGAGAGCTGAATCCAAGACTTTGGAAGAGAGGGTACATGGGTACAAATCACCAACACTATCACATCACTAACGAAGTTCGTCGGTGTCAAGATCCTTTACAGAAAAATCAAAAGGGTTAAAATAGACGGAAACCCAATTATCAACGGTAGATTTGCAAATAAAATTAAATTTTTAATCATTTGATTTGAACGTTTTTTTAGAGAAAATTTATTATTAGAATAAGGAAGAAAGGTTTGACAAATGTGAGACCAGAATAATAACACCATTATCAACTATCAACTATTGTGGATTAGAATTACAAGGTGTAAAAGAAAAAATAATACCTTGATTAAAATTCATGTACGAGCTAGCTTCCATGTCCATGTAATAATTATTACCTGGTGGTGGCTGAATTGACATAGCTTAAAAAAGCAAAAACAAGTCCGTATATTGTGGTGATGATGGAGGCATCGAACCTTGAGATGCAAAAACTCCACCAGCATGTTGCTGTGGGCTGGTGCTGGTAGGCCTGGCTGATATGGGCTGTCCAGGAAATCCAAAATGGGCCTTCTGCAGAAGGGTGAAAATAATTATTTATAGGCACCTTTGAATTACTAAAAAATTGTAGAGGATTATTTTGAGTGGCTGGACCGGTAGGTCAGTTTATTCGGTATCAATTATTTTTGATGGGCTTAGTTAAATTATTAATAAAAAAATTTCTTCTGATTAGTTTAAGGAATTCAAAGTTTTTTTTAGTTTTTTTTAGTTTTTTTTTTGAAAAAATAAGACTACCAGTGGACTTTTAACAGGAAAACAAAATCGGTGGTTAAAAAAAAGTATAGCGGCTTTTATGAAATTTGGCATAAATTAAGAGTAATAATTAACCTTGTATCAAGTCAACTTGTCCTAAATGGACTATGTTAGTTAATTTGATAAAAGTTAATAAAACTTATTAAAAAATATGAATACGGACTCCAAAAGAATTTCAATGAATCAATAATCTAAAATCCCAATTTTCCTTCAAATAATCTAAAGTGTTGCATTTTCTACATACTATTTAGTTGTATTAAGGAGGGTGAACGAATTATTAGAAAGTGTTATACATTTACTCACGTACAACTTTATAGAAAAAGATAAGATGGAAAATCAGTATATTAAAGAGAATTTTATTAGTTCGAGTAGGAATATCAACGGGGGAAAACGGGACAGGAAGTGCATCCCCAACCCCCGTCCCTGAATCCCCTTTATTGCCCCGCCCCCGATTGATTTTTGGGTTGCATTTTTTTGGGCTAAAAGAAGTGATTTTAGGTTTTCGTAAAAATGGACTTGGAATGGACAATTGGGCCGAAATCAGAACCTTGGACTCACATAAACCAAAACCTTGGACTCGCATAAACCAAATCAGAAAATAGATTCAGAAAAAGGTAACGATTCCAAACCAAGCCCTATCCTTACTAATTCAGTTAAGGGTGTACCGGAGATTAAACCAGCGATACCCAAATTAATCACAACAGGCGATTGCTCTACGGTTTCTCATACAAGCACCACCTTCTCCGATCCTCAATTCAAATTCAAACTTAAAGATGGAGTTTTCGCTCCAATCACACACAAATCGTCATCAACTCGACCGGTGTTCAATTTCACCATTTCACCCAAGATCAATCATATGGCGATAGATATCGTACATGATGGTGACATTAAGACTCTTCAACAAGAAGTGGGGCATCATGAGATAAACAATCCTTCACAAACTTATAAAGACGAGACATTTCTTGGTGCCAACGGTGAGTGGAGGGAGTTGCCTGAGATAGAGCTGTCAACACTTCCTTCTATTATTAAGGTTGTGGTGGACAATAGCATTACCGATCAGTTATGTGTGACAGAGCTCATTCTACATGATCAACAATTTTTCCAGAAACTGATGGATTTGTTCAGAGTGTGTGAAGATTTGGAGAACTATGATGACCTTCACATAATATACAAAATTGTTAGACGGATCATCCTCATTAGCCCATAAATCCTTGAGATAATATTTTATGATGAACTAATAATGGACACTGTTGGATTTCTTGAATATGACCCTGATGCACCACATGTGCACCATCACAACTTACTTAAAACACATGTATTCAAGGAGGAAATACAATTAAGAATCCCCTAGCTTCATCAAAGATACATCATGCATACAGAGTAGGTTACCGCATGGATGGTGTTTTTCCTAGGGTATTGGATGAGGTGACAATTGCAAGCTTGAATTCCATAATCCACTCAAACAATAGAATGATTGTGACTATGTTGAAAGATGATACCAACTTTATGAATGAGTTGTTTACGAGAAATCTTGTATCTGAAGGAATATTTGAAGTGATTGGTGATGGGATTGTTCACCAGAAGGAACCTGGTGTACAGGATCAACCATTGATGATTGACTCAATAATAGATGAAAATGTTGCTTTGATTTATGACGCTTTGGCTCTTTTAATGGAAGCAGTTAAGAATGAATTTATAGAGACTGAACTTGTTGATAATATGGAGTTTCAGCCAGCTCTAATTGAGAAGCTTGAGGAGATTAAACTAAAGACAATGAAAGTTCATGTGTATGAGAGTGATTGCTTACAGGTGGGGGACCTCAAGTATGCAGGTAATCTGACCAAACAAAGTGTGATTGAAATGGTTGGACATGAGCATAGTTATGTTACCCTATATGAGGTTACTGATTTTCTTGACCAGCATATCAAGAAGGGTGAGATCAAGAAGGGTGGAATGGGTGTTCGGGTTGTCGAGAATGATGTTTTGGAGTTTGAACATCTTGACATATTGGGGGTGTTGCATACTGTGGTGATGGAGATGCCAGGGGTTGAGAGCAAACCATCCAAGCTTGGAAAAGCCAGAAAGGCAGTAACCATGGTTGTTGTACATGTTACTGCTGAAGTTATTATGAGTTCAAGTGAAAACCCAATTAAGAAAGGGAAAAGTCACACCAAGAGAAACATGTATTTCCAATTGTCCCTTGTGTTATTGTTTGGAGTTTTGCTGTGTGGAAAGACCACATGGGAGGATTTGGATATTCTACTTTCAAAAAAATCTTGCTTTGAAAATTCTAGACAAGTATAGCATTGTACTTTCAATCTTTTTTCTTTTTGGGACATTGTACTTTAAAGTATCTACACATTTATATTAGTGAAATTTAATTCGTATTAAATAAATGTAGGATGCTATATAAACCTATTAATGGAAGTATGAATCTATTGCATTTAACCAATATAAAAATATAAGTAGCAGAGAAAAAAACAAATAAACCAACTTTGGTGTTATATATTTTGGCTTACATATTTTGATTCCTTGCTTAAAAGTTGTGATTCTTTATACCCAACAAAAGGACAAAATATATTTTAGTACCAGATTAAAAGAATATGAGTATTTCATACAACATTGCACAAAAGACATGAGGGGAATTTACATCTTTTGCACACACGAGAGGTCGCGAGATCAAGAGCAAGTCTTTATCCCACCTTGTTCCACCTTTTTGAATAGGGACAAAAACTTGCAATATTTGTCCCATTAACATCAACCTCAGTCCTGGTCTAATGTGCGTAAAGTGCCCATTTTGCCCCTATCCTACATAACAAACAGGGCACAAACGATATTTCAGATGATGAGGACGAGGAGGGCATTCACGTCCTTTTGCCCCTGTCCCACCTTATTCCACATTTTTGGGTAGGACAAAAACTTGCCCATGTCCTCCATAATGAACGGGTTCCAAAGGACATTTCTAATGATGAAGATAAGGAGGCCAGTCACGTCTTTTGCACATATGAGAGGTCAAGAGGTCAGTAACCCGTCCATCTCTGTCCACCTTTTTCAATGGCAAAAAAACTTTCAGTTTTTGTCCTATTAACATCAGTCTCAATCCTAGTCCAATCATGTGAGAAATGACCATTTTACCCCTGTCTTACATAACAAATGGGGCTGAAAAGGATACAAGCCACTTCTCTCCTCATGGAACTTTTTGAACAAGACAAAAACTTGCAACTTTTTTCCCATTAGCATTAGTCTAAGTCCTAGTCCAACGCATATAAAAGATGACCATTTTGCCCTTTTCCTACATAACAAACAAAACCCAAAGGATACGAGCCACTTCTCTCCTTGTGTAATTCAGAGGGGGTCCTTCAATATAAAGAGTACTTGATACATCAGTAGGAAGAGGCAAAGTTTCACGTCCACCTCTACCCATCCTATTCATATCAACAAGCGAATGATGATGATCCATTTCAAGGGCTCGACATCTTTGGTTAATGATAAAAAGAGAAGAGATTTGAAAAAAAAATTAATTTTGACACCTGATGATTGATGATATTTCACTTTCTGATAGTTATTATATTATCATGAAAGAAATAAGTAAGAAAAAAGTAGACAAATGTGAAAACAACACACCAATAAACTCAGGGCCTTGTTAAAGCTCATCACTAGCCTAATAGAATAAATATTATCTAGAAGACTTTAGCTTGTTCTAAATTGCTCTAGAAGATTCTAGAACATTATGGAAGACTATGGAAGACGCTGGAATATACCGAAAGAGTCTAGAATACTCTAGAACGATATAGAAGACCTTGGAAGGTTATGAATCATTATAGAAGACACTGGAGCAACCTAGACCTCTTCAGAACATGGTAGAACGTTCTAGAAACATATGGAAGCATGTAGAGTATGTTAGATAGTTCTAGAGTTATCTAGTATGTAGTAAGTGTATGCTAGTATCTAGAACCTTACTAACAGGCCTATAAACAGGTATGGAGCTCATTTGCTCCAAACCATCCAAGAAAGCCTCAAAGAAAGCAAAGTGTATAGTAGTCTCACAAATTGTAAGTTCTTCTTAAGTGTCTTAATAAAAGTCTTGTTGTTTCCCACACAAAGAGTCGTGTTCAACAATCTGGTATCAGAGCAAGGTTTTATTGATAGTGAGAACGAGTGATTTTCGTTGTATCATGATTAGTTTGTGACTCTACAAGTTTAGTGTCGAAACTAGCTTGTTTGGTATTACCGACGTACTGCCAACACAATGGGTGATCTCCAAGTTGTCAGAGGAATCAAGAAACTCAATAACAACAACTGTAAAACGTGGGAAACATGTATGAAGTCCTACTTACAAGGACAAGATCTATGGGAGGTCGTTGGTGGAAGCGAAACTACACCACCAGAGGAAGACGTTAATGGTGCTTTGCGTAAATGGAAAATCAGAGAAGGCAAAACAATTTTTGCCTTGAAGACCACAATCGAAGAAGAGAGGTTGGAGCACATTGGGACATGTTTGTGACGCTTTTCACAAAGAAGAATGATACAAGACTACAACTTTTGGAGAACGAGCTATTATCAATCTCACAACGTGACATGACGATTGCTCAATAATTCCACAAGGTCAAGTTGATATGTCGGGAGATTACTGAACTAGATCTGCAATCCGTCATTGCAGAAGCTCGAATGAAGAGAATCATTATCCATGAACTGAGGCCGGAATATAGAAACTTTGTTACTGTTGTACAAGGATGGCCCGTTCGACCATCACTTGTAGAGTTTGAGAATTTGTTACCCAGCCAAGAAGCTATAGCTAAGAAAATGGGAGGCATCACGCTGAAGAGTGAAGAGGAAGCACTCTACACAAGTAAAAGTCGAAGGAATTTCAAGCCACCTTGTAAAGAAGGATACAAAAATGCTGACAAAGGGAAGAGTCATCCAGGAACCTCACAACCATGGAGATCTCAAAAGACCGACAATAAGAGTTCTCGGGGGAGAAGGTTCGAAGGAAACAACAACAATTGTGGAAAGTGGGGCCTCATGTCCAAGGATTGTTGATCAAAGGAAAAGTATGTGGAAAGCAATGTCGTAATTTCCAAAAAGGAAATAGATGATGAATGGGATGTTGAGGCATTATGTGTCATAGAAGATAACGAGTTGGCACTCATAGCAATGATGGGAGTGCATATCAACTATGAGAATGATTTGATCATTGATTCAGGATGCTCCAATCACATGATTGGTGATCAAAACAATCTACAAAGACGTGAAGCAGTACAAAGGGAGTCGCATGGTACTTACAGCCAACAATGACGAATTCTAATTGCTCAAATTGGAAAAACAATGATCATGCATGATAATAAATCTAACATGATGTCACTACATAATGTCTATCACGTGCCAGGTATGAAAAAGAACTTGTTGTCGGTATCGCAACTAACCTTGTCAGGAAACTACGTCTTGTTTGGCCCACAAGATGTGAAGGTCTATCGAGATCTTAAAATATCAGAAAATCCAACAATGGAAGGACGGAGAGTGGAGTCCGTCTATGTGCTCTCAGCAGAGTCTGCATATGTAGACAAGACTCGAAAGAACGAGACATCTGATCTATGGCATGCATGATTGGGACATGTTGGCTATCACAAGTTGAAGGTAATAATGGAGAAATCCGCTTAGAGGCTTACCTCAACTTGAAGTTAAAACATATATTATTTGTGTTGGATGCCAGTATGGTAAAGCTCATCAATTACCATACAAGGAGTCAAATTTTAGAGCAAAGAAGCCACTAGAGTTAATTCACTCGGATGTGTTCGGTCCAGTCAAGCAAACATCAGTTAGCGGGATGTGGTACATGGTGACGTTCATTAATGATTATTCGAGATATGTGTGGGTTTTCTTAATGAAAGAAAAATCTGAAACATTCTCAAAGTTTCTAGAATTCAAGACAACGGTCGAACGAAAAGTGAGAAAGAAGATTTGGTGTCTAAGCTCAGACAATAGAGGAGAATACACCTCGTAAGAATTCAATCGCTATATGAAAGAATGTGGTATACGTCATCAATTCACATGTGCCAACACACCTCAACAAAATGGTGTAGCTGAGAGAAAGAATCGACATCTTGCAGAAATTTGTCAAAGCATGCTACACGCGAAGAATGTCCCAGGAAGATTTTGGGCTGAAGCAATGCGAACTGCTGCCCAAGTGATCAATAAACTTCCCCAACCAAGGTTAGGTTTCATCTCACCATTTGAGACACTATGGAACATGAAGCCTACTATTAGCTACTTCCGAGTATTTGGTTGCGTCTGCTACGTATTTGTTCCTAGTCATTTACATAGCAAGTTTGACAAGAAAGCATCCAGGTGTATATTTGTTGGATATGACAATCAAAGAAAAGGATGGGGTGTTGTGATCCAACAAGTGGAAGATGCTACACTTCAAGAGATGTAGTGTTCGATGAAGCATCTTCATGGTGGTCATCAGAGAAGAAAGTATTACCAAACTCAGAAAATATTGAAGAAATTCTAAAACAAAAAAGGGGGGAGCAAACTACACACATTTGGTCAAGTGTTGACACACTTGAAGATCCAAGTGACACTGATGTCACTGAGCAAGACGTAACTCAAACAGGTAACGCTGATGAAAAGGAGACGTCACCTCCACAACTTCGAAGGACGGAAAGAATCTGAAAGCCTAATCCCAAATATGCTAATGCGGCCATTTTAGAAGATGGTGTTAAAGAGCCGGAGATGTATGAAGAAGCATTTAAGAATAAAGCTTGGCAGAAGGCAATGGAAGAAGAAGTTACAGCTTAGAGCTGAACCAAACTTGGGAACTAGTACCAAGACCAAGAGATATAAAACCCATTTCCTGCAAGTGTGTTTATAAAATAAAGCGTTGCCCAGATGGATCTATTGAGATATACAAGGTTCGTCTGGTGGCTCGAGGGTTCTCATAACAATATGGATTGGACTATGATGAAACATTTAGTCCAGTGGCGAGATAACTACTGTACAGGTGCTGTTAGCTCTTGCAGCTAGTAAAGACTGGAAATTATGGCAGATGGATGTGAATAATGTTTTCTTTCATGGAGAATTAGACCGGGAGATCTACGTGAACCAACGAAAGGGATTTGAGGATGAAGTTAATCCCAATCATGTGTGCAACCTGAGAAAAGCTCTTTACGGATTGAAGGAGGCACCGAGAGCCTGGTATGGTAAGATTGCTGAATTTCTTACCCGAATGCAGACTCAAGCATGTTCGTCAAAGAAAAAGAAGGGAAGTTGGCAATTGTGTTGGTTTATGTGGATGACTTGATCATCACCGAGGATGACTAAAGAGAAATCCATCAAACAAGAGAAAATCTATCAGTGCGATTCCAAATGAAAGAGCTGGGGGAGCTTAAACACTTCTTGGGGATAGAAGTTGATCGCACAAAGGAAGGGTTATTCCTCTGCCAACAAAAGTATACAATAGATATACTTCAAAAGTTTGGCATGTCGGAGTGTAAGCTAGTATCAACACCAATAGAGCTAAATTCCAAGATATGTGCTCATGAAGGAGAAGATTTAGACGATGGAACAATGTATCGACAACTAGTGGGTAGCCTTATCTACCTACTTTATCTTGGCCTGAAATCGCTTATGCAGTTGGAGTTATGAGTCGATACATGCAAAGTCCGAAGAAACCTCATTTGGATGCGGCCCGACGAATCTTGAGATATGTTAAAGGTACAATTGACTATGGTCTCTTGTATAAAAGAGGAGAAGACTGCAAGTTGGTTGGATATTGTGATGTTGACTATGCAGGAGACCATGATACCCAAAGATCAACCACTGGGTATGTGTTCAAGCTCGGTTCGGGACCAATATCATGGTGTAGTAAAAGACAACCAACATTATCATTGTCAACCATGGAAGCAGAGTACAAAGCAGCAGCCGTAGCAACTCACGAAAGTACATGGTTGGTACTCCTAATGGAGGACTTACATCAAAAAGTTGACTATGTAATACCACTTCACTGCGACAACCAATCTGCAAATCAGCTGGCAGAAAATCCAGTATTTCATGCTAGAACAAAGCATGTGGAAGTGAATTATCACTTTATCAGAGAAAAACTCTTGACGGAAGAAATTGAGATGCGACAAATCAAGACTGATGACCAAATAGCAGACTTATTCACCAAAGGGATGAGTATTGGAAAATGTGAAGGTTTTCGCTG
This sequence comes from Lactuca saligna, assembly GCF_052625555.1. NCBI lineage: Eukaryota > Viridiplantae > Streptophyta > Magnoliopsida > Asterales > Asteraceae > Lactuca > Lactuca saligna. The sequence goes on from NC_136422.1 coordinate 155,381,921, forward strand.
TCAGCTTAACATGGTACGAAGAATGAGGGCTAGTGATGAGGCGGAGTGTTAAAGATCATCACTAGCCCAATAGAACAAATATTATCTAGAATACTTTAGCTTGTTCTAGATTGCTCTAAAAGATTCTAGAACATTATGGAAGACTATGGGAGACTCTGGAATATACCGAAAGAGTCTAGAATACTCTAGAACGACATGGAAGACCCTGGAAGGTTATGAATCATACTAGAAGACACTTGAGCAACCTAGACCTCTCCATAACATGGTAGACCGTTCTAGAAACATATGGAAGCATGTAGAGTATGTTAGATAGTTCTAGAGTTATCTAGGTATGGAGCTCATTTGCTCCAAACCATCCAAGAAAGCCTCAAAGAAAGCAAAGTGTATAGTAGTCTCACAAAGTGTAAGTTCTTCTTAAGTATCTTAATAAAAGTCTTGTTGTTTCTCACACAAAGAGTCGTGTTCAACAGGCCTTACCTCTCTGTTGAATTGGGATTCTGGTCTCTACAAGACAATTCATGTTTTCCGAATTTACCCTTCAAAAATACAACTCTAAAATTAGACATAAGATAGACAAAAGAAAAGTTAGGTCTTGATTTTATAACCACTGGTTTTTAGGGTGAAATGGAAAGCAGAAAAAAAAAAAAAAAAAGAATAAGGAGATATAATAAAATCTTTGTTTTAATGCATAATTTTTCAATATAATAAATTTAAGAGAGAAAACTAGCCTTCTATGTTGAAAACAAGACTCTAAATGAAGAAAACACAAACTTTGATATGTCATTATAAATAATCATTACAAAAGTCACCAACATACCAAACAATTAGCAAAATATAATAATATCATTGGCAACTTACAAATGGTTATCCATCATATATGTAACTTGGTAAACATCTTACTTAAAACTAACAACAGCCAAATCCCAGACAGACATGGTAAGGACTAAGGGGAGGTGAAACTTAATCCTTGTTGATTAATGATTGCAAACTTGGTGTATCTTGTTGGAAATCTGCAAGTGTAGTTTCCAAAACAAGAAGAAAGATGCCTCATTTGGAGTTACCTAGAAGAAGTTATGCCCATTTGATTGATTCATCCGAATATATATATATATATATATATATATATATATATATATATATATATATATATATAACCTACAAGGATCAAACTTCACTCTATAATACTAATAAGATACAAATGCAAAGCAGCTCAATAAAGATAACCAAAATAGAACAAAAACATGCATCGCTTCATAAGCGTTGAATGCATTAGCTAATGATAGTAAATCATTAGTGGAGAAAAATACCAATTTTCAGACCCCGATTCGTCATTTTCCAAATCACCTAGATGATCATCCTCAACAATGCTACCAATGATGCATGGACACAATTTGTAGCCACTCTTGGTCCCACTGCAGATGCCAAAAAAGCAACCTAAAAAAATCAAATAGAAATATAACTCTAGGTTAATTAATATATTTCAGGATATATAATATCGTAAGAAAAGACAACTCACCTGAGACATTACAGGATTCCCAGCTTGGAAAGCTCTCTCCCTGGTAATTAAGTGTTTGATTGATTGCGGAGGGAAGATGAGAATCACAGATCGGCAAGCTCTATCACCGGAAACAATACGGCGCGTGTCATCACCAAACTCGGGATGCGGGCTGTTTTTATGACACCGGGGTTGTCTTCTTCATAATCCTCATCACCATATTCGTGGTAATGCTTGGTTGCGGTCTAGGTTATGGGGATTGCGTTCTAGTTCCTCCAAATCGAAACCAAAATGTAATTCAAATCGCCCGGCGAAATTACATAACAACCGATGATATAAAACCAGTAAAGAAGTAATATAAAACGTTTTCCATTAGTAATCAACTTTCTATTCCATTGAGTTCCATTAATACATTCACAATTACAATCAAATCAGGACAACATTATTTATCATATTAAACTACTTTCATATCTTTCCCTAATCTGCATCAAAACTCACTCTAATCTGCATCAAAAGTGACTCTAACCCTTTTAGCTTTACAAAGGATGTACATACAAACCAACTGGACTACGATAACCACAACAGGCACGGCAAAGAACTGAAAAACATTACTCAGAGTTAAATCTATCAAATACCTTCGAGGTCTTGGAAAACACACGTCACAAAATTCCGACCCCGCAGCTTCTCCTGCATCGTAGAGAGATTGATAGGTCTTGAAATACCAACTTTGAACGATGTGACTGCTTGAACCTCCTCTATTGGACGCGGTTGAGCCAACGAAGATATAGCCAGTAAAGTAAGTTGATAGATCCACTGGAACTGTTAGAACAGGGTGTTGTGGTTTAGTGGATGAACACGAGATCCAAATCTGAATTAAGGTATCAGGCTGCGAATATGATATCCATGTTGTAATTTGTACGCCACTCGTCAACCTCATTCCATGTGTGTTTAGATCCGCAGCAGCCATGGAAACTACATAGTTTATGTTGACTCCAACGTGATTTGCGTTTAAGTCTGAGAAGACTTCATCACATGATGTATCAAATTTAAAAGCCAGAAACGATGAATCGCGAAGTTTATCGGTGGGTAGTCCGAAGCTCCCACTGGACTCGGAAGTGAACAATGAAGAATCGGAGGTAACTACCAAAGCCAGGCCGTCACTAGGAGGACATTACCGTGGATTAGAGCTAATGGAAAACTCAATTCTCGAATCAAAAGAATCAGAGGAACGGTAAGAATGATCTAAGAATTTAATGAAGATTACATGATGAAACTTGCCGGTCTGTGTTGTTGATCGTTGATCCAGGCACTTCTGTAGCTGCATCTCCGTCAGGACGAGGGCATCGTCGTAGTGAAATGGCGTACCATGCTGGGTAAAGTTCGAATGTGGGAGCTTGAATGAAGGGAGAGATGCTGAAAACTCAACAATCAGAAACAGAAAAGTTAGGAGCAACAGGATGATCTTCATTTCGGAAAATGATTTTGGAAAATGGTTGGTGTAAACTAATCGGAGTGGTGGCCTATATATACTATAATAAGAACATTCTAGAGATTGTGAACAGATTGCATCTACACACCCCATAGCTACACCGGAGGTGGAGGTGGGTGCATGGAATAAGAATGAGGTGGCTCCATTATCTAAATATTGAATTTCAAAAGGGTTTTCTATTTATATTTCCCTCCTAACTTTTTCTACTTCATCCTAGATATTTTATTAACTTATATATTAAATGAAACCTAAAGATAATAATGATGATAATAATTAAAGCCGCAAATGATGTATTCGATTTTGAGAATATAAATATAAATGTTAAATATTTATCAATTAAGTATTACCGTTCAGTTATATTTCATAAATTATTTTTATAATGACAAATATTGTTTAATAGTTTTAGACAATTATTTTTATAATGACATGAATATTATTCAATACCATTAGAACTTATAAATTAAACATATTTTTTGTACAATATAATATGTGATTATAATATGTGGTGTAATCCATATAACAGATACGTTTCAATTTACGTTTTACAAAATCAAAAAAATCGGTTTTGGTCCATAATTTGTTATAGCTCTCAATAAAATTAAGAGCCCGAAATGTAATTATTGGAGCTTTAAACCCGCGTATGATTTGTTACAAAATAAATATAATGTGATGAATTATTTTTCTAGTACATTTAAATTTGATTTTCAAAAATTTTATTTTAAATTTATTTATAAATATTAAGTATATATAAATATGTTTGCTAAAAAGTATTTTTATAAACATAATGTATATATACTCGTTTTTAGCATAATCATTATTAAAACAAATGTTTTGTACAATATATATGCGGTGTAATCCATACAAGAGATACGCTTCAATTTTCTTTTTAAAATCATAAAATTCGGTTTTGGTCCATAATTTGTTATAGCTCTCAATAAAAATAAGAACCTAAAATGTAATTATTGGAGCTTTAAACCCGCATACGTTTCTTACGAAATAAATATAATGTGATGAATTATTTTTCTAGTACACCTAAAACTGATTTTCAAAAATTTTATTATTTATAAATATAAAGCATATATAAATATGCTTGCTAAAAGTATGTTTATAAACATAATGTATATATACACGTTTTTTTATTTCATTTAACATAGTCATTATTAAATATATGGGACACATTTATTTTGAAAATATTTGAAAGATGACAATAAAAGTTTTAATTTGTTTACCAAAATAAAAAACATCACATCTATTACTAATTTTGTTCATGTAATCATCTATTACTAATAAAAGTAATCATCAACCATCTCCCCCCTCATAGGGATGGAAACGAATAGTAGTGCTCATTCCAAATGCATGAATAGTTGATTGAGTGATATATGTCAGTTAAAGTTTTTGATTATTTTTAATATGTTAAACAAAATTTAATTGCGATGATTTAAGATGGGTTGTGCTATAAGTATCCCCGTTCACTTGCATAAATAATCATATCACCGGAGGTATACAACCACTATTACACTCACATGGAGGGGGTACACAACATTAGTGAAACGATTAAATTAATCTTTAACCAATTCTCCTTTCTTTTGCTTACACCCGATAATTGCGTGTATGTCTCCCAGTACTTTCTTAGCTCATGAAGTTGGTTAGGAATGCGTATTTCAATTGTGCTAAGTTACTTATGCTTCCAGGGGTCAATGATTGTTCCTTTTGATAGAAGCCTCGATCTGTCTGCCTATATTTTTTTTTCTTTTTGCTTCTTGTATTCCTCATATGGTAATAAATCATTCTTTGGTTTTCTCCAATCTTCATCATATTTATCCCCACTAGATTAGCAAACTTGAGACTTTTTATTTCCATTTTCATCTAAGTGGCATTCTTTTGTCAAGTGTAGACCATTGCATCTTTCACATCCAACTCTAATAGCACGAATTAACTAGTCCATCTTTGTTATTCTTCTATCCACGGTGTCAAGCATAGCTAGTACAGCAGCCATATCTTCAAAATTTCCTCCTCTAATCCCTTTAGCTCCATCATTTATTGGGTTATGGTATTCACGAGAATGCTATGAAAATTCTTCAATCGGCTCCTTTACTTCAATTGGGTTATTCTTTGTGAGTGGTCCTTGAGAATCTAGGAGTTGTCTGTTCATGACATTCACCCCATCATAGAAGATAGCCACCTCTTGTTGTATGTTAAGGTCATTTTGAGGGAAGTTTCTTAGTAACCCTTTGTAGCACTCCTATGCCTCATAAAGTGACTCCCCCGGTTGTTGCTCAAAGTTGGCTGTTGCCTTCTTGAGTTTAGATATATTTGATGGTGGGCCAAATTGTTCCAAAAACTTCTCACGCATCTGTGCCCACGTAGTAATTGCACTGAGAGGGAGTGCTTTCAGCCAATCTTTAGCAGCTCATTTAAAAGTTACCGGATGAATCCTTAATAGAAATGCCTCTCTAGGGACATTTGGGACATTGAAATAATCCGCAAGTTCGTTGACCTCCTCTAAATGCTTATAAGCATCCTCATGTTCCTTCCCATAAAATGGTACATCCTTAAGAGCAGTAAGAATGTGTCCCTTCAACTTGAATGTTGAAGCAGCATGAATTGCAGGTTGTACTAAACCAAGAGCATCATCATCTTTTATTGGATTTTTTTATGCCCCTATTGACATATCAGCTATGTTTGCCATCTCGATAGTTAGCTCATCCTCGAAATCATTATATTTAAACTCGGGCCCGGTCTCGTATTCGGTATCCTTTGGATTTGGATTCTGTTCTATGCCTTCTATTTTGTTCGTGTCCTTCCTTTGACTAGTAGACTCACCCACGTTCTTTCCTTTCTTCTTTCCAAAGAAGGATTTAAAATCTTTAAAAGGTGAGCTTTTTGGTGGTTGGTCTTCTTTTATGTTTTTATTTGTCTTCTTGTGAAGGGCCGACTCTGGATCTTCAAACGGTGGTACCAAAATTGTGATAGAACCTCTGGTCATGAACTACTGCAAAAGAAACAAAAATAAAAACATAAATCTGAACAAAAACTAAAAAATTATTTTTCTAACTGAACCCACGTCGTGGTCTCAGATCTGAAACAAAAATTTATGCAGAAAATTAACTTTTTGTAGGTTTTACCACACAAAAAGGATCGATTAACTCAAAGCAAATAAATAACTATCAAATGCATCGTTCCCCGGCAACGGCTACACCTAGTTTTACCTCCTAATCTACCAGCTATTCGACCCAGGGAAATGTACCTCACGTAAATAGTATAGCACAAAAGTCGGGTTACCGATCTCAGGGAATCGTTTTATTAATTTATCTATCTACTATTAAATTAACCTAAATTTCTAGCAAAGTAATGTCTTATATCTAATTTTTCAAGTTTAGATGAACTTAATTTCTTAACTCAATCCAATCAAATATCAAAATACTTCTGTAAATTTGATTCCACCTTTCTTCAATGGTTTAACTGTTAATTATGACAATTCCTTTTGGTTACCAATTAAAATATTATTAGCAATTCAATTCCAAATTTACTAATATTATACTAATTCATGTAGAGTTATGTATGATCACACATAATTTAACACAGAATCAATTTATTAGATATGATTGGAGCTATGTAAGATTGAATTAATAATTTAACACATAATCCATTTATTAGATATGATTGGAGCTATGTAAGATTGAATTAATCAACACAATTATGGTCACAATATGAGTTCTCTAGCACATCTCAATTCAATGGTTCAACTACTTATCTAAGATTATGTAACACCCAGTTTTGGAAGTGCTCAGTTGTGGTCTCGGAGGCCAAAGGTATAAGCGATTCGGTCTTTTATGGGTCTTGGGTTTTATCAGGAGGTTTTAAGGCTTACGAGTGTAGCTCGTAGCATAGGGCTTCCCACCACCTTTTCATGGATATAAAGCTCGTCGGAAACGGACCTCAGATGAGAAAGATATGACACTTTGAAGTTATAGGCAACATTGGTCCCTAATGGAGAAAGATGACAAGGAAGGACCACACATGCAAGGTGGTAAACGCGTATGTACGCCCAGTGTAATAGAGCAAAATGATCGAGGGTGTAGAGAGACGTACGAGAAGTATGCCTAGCGTACGACAAGTACGCTACGCTTAAAGTCTCAAATCCCTAACTTTTAGGGTGAGCCACTATATAAAGAACATAACACTCTGGTTATCAGCCTCCCTTTGATGAAGTGATAATCAAGTATGAAACAAATCAGAGTAAAACAAAGTGGAATTTGAACACAAGAAGTAAATATAATCTGGTTTCAGCTCTATTACTTCCGATGAACACGAGTTTACAAAATGATAGTAAAAAGGGTGAACTCTTACAATCACTCTCTAACTCTTACTATCTACTCTATGTTCAGTCCCTATTTATAGGAAATAGGAAGTACAAAAAATACTAAGGCTTAGACGTTAAGCTTCGAACATTAGACACCTTAGCAAATACATAGCAAACATACGAAGAGTACAAATAACAGACTTCGACTGATTACAAGATATTTCGACCCTACAATCTCCCCCTTTGTAATCAAGTCGAACTTCTCAAGGTGCAAGAATCTGTGCAGCAAATAACATCACTCTTCGAATATCCATGTACCATGACAATATCTACTTCAATTCCTTCTTATCCCTTAGATTGTTCTTTGAGCAGTTATTCATACGAACAATAAAATTTGTATACTGGGATGTCGTGTACCTCTCCACTTCACATGCCTGAAACAAAAATCTTTTAGGCTTCCCATTCTTATCCTTTCCCGCGAAGACCAATCCAAACAGCTTCAAGAAAATTTCCCCATTTGCATACTTCTTCAACTCAACTTGGGGCTTCATGGCTTCCATAGGAGCTTTCACTTCCAACCCCTTCGTAGTAGCCAACTCCACATCAGTCAAGGACAAACATTCATAGTAATTATCTATGAATATTTTGATGTGGGCAAGACCAAGTCGAAAAAATTCTGGATCTGTTTCTTGAAGATGTGAAGCATTCTTGTCTTTCAAAAGCAATGCAACTTGTATAAGATCATACAAGTTCATCAAAGGAAAATCAGCAACAGAAAAATCATAAATTTGACCATTCTCCCTTGCAACATGAAATCGAAAATTCTGCATCATGTTCTCGAACAAAACATCCTTCTTAATGCTGATCACCTTCTTGATCTTCACCAAAGACCATATCTCCTCTGGAACTTTCCCAAGAACTGCATGAAACCTAATTTTCATGTAATTGTATTCATCATCATTATCAAACTTCTCAACAATTTTATACTAATCCATGATGAACATCATTTCATTTATCGGAAAGTCAAGTTGGTTCATATCTGTGTTTGTAACCACATAACTTTTCTTTGGCTTCTTCTCGAAAGCATACATGTGATTGTAAGCTACTTTCGCTTCAATGGTCTCATAATTGTAATGACTGCCTGGATCTCCCTTATTCATTTTAGGAGGATCATTCACTCTTTTCCTCAATATGCTCTGTATAGCCCTTTGTCTATCCATTTCCGCTTCGATTTCTACCTTCCTTTCTTCCTTTGATTTTTCAACCACAATCGTTTTCCCTTTATCTTTTTGTGAAGAGCTATCAACAGTTTCCTTTGGCTTTGAACTTCTACCACCTTCAGTAGAAGAACCAATCACTATGCCCTTCGTAATTGGTTTTGTCATTGGCTTTGTGGTAACAAGCGTTGAACTAACAAGCTCAACAATCGAAACAACCGGCTTTTTTGTTGGAATCTTCATTTGGAAAACTTTCCCAACACTCTTGACACTTTCATGCGAAGTCTCATTACCAGCCTTTTTTTCTCCCCCTTACACCCCTATGAAAACAGGCGGGGCATCTGTTGGTAATATATTCGAAATTCTAGACAAATGAGCCAATTGTTTGTGTAGAATAGCTTCAAACTGATTAAACTTCTGAGACAAGAACTTCAGTGTAATGATCGAAGATGAAGTAGGCTTGACAACAAATTCTTTCAACTCCTTTAACAAGGTGATAACTTCCACAAAGTTTTGACTATCATTCGAAGAAAGTTGAGTAATTTGAGGACTCAAACTTTCGTACATTTTAACAAACTTTGTGACTGCATTACAATAATATCCACCTTCTGACCGAGAGATGCATAGTCTTGTTGAACACTAGCAATCTCTTTCTCCATGTCTTCATGAAGTTCTCTAACTTGCAAATTAACATACTCCCTAACCTTCTTCACATCTTGCACGAACAAAACATGCTTTTCCTTAGCCAACCGTTTAAAATATTTGACTGTTCCCTAAAAGTTTGAAGATTGAGACTTCATCCTCAACTCATTGCTTTTTTCATTTTGATCTACCTTCTCCATTATCCGTGACCCAGATTCTTGAATCAATCCAGAACACTTGGTAACAACCCTGGCCTCGATAGCTTCAAGCATTCCATCAATTTCCATACCGAACACATAATTACTTCCCCCATATCAGCTTGCGATTGTTTAATCGTATTCAACTTCTTGTTCAGAATCTTGAATTTCTTTATAGACATTAACATGTGATCTGAAAAATTTTCTTCCTCATCATCAAATTCCAGATCATCAAACGTTCCTCCAAAACCTCCTTCGTCGGTATCAGTTTCTTCGGTAGTTTTGGTGGATTAGTTGATTGGGATGAGAAAAGGGTAGTGAATGGATGATTGATGACATGTTCAAAGGTGGGTGAATTTGTTTTGTTTGAAGTAAGGATGATAAAAGGTTGTAATGAAACAGAAGTATCCATAGAAGTTTCAGGAATACCTTAGGTTGAGATAGGAACTTCTTTGGACGAATCTCCTTCACCCATCTATATGTGCATATTTAGCCCAATATTTAGTATAGATTTTTATCATTTATTAGCTAATTAATTGCATATTATGGACAAAAGTTACTTGATTATTTTTGGATTATATTTTCAGTCCAAAAGAAGTGCTCGGAAGCAAAAGGAAGCACGAGCAGCTATCGGGAAACTTTGGAGTGAACAAAAGAAGAAAGGACCAAAAACCACAAAGGACTCGGCGAGTCTGGCATTGACTCGACGAGTTCCCACGAAGATTCGCAAAGCAGAAGATTCCTTGCCTTGCCATACATGGGGATTTAATGAGGGACTCGACGAGTCGAGTCGAATCTATAAAAGGAGCCTTCTAGATCGATACACGAAAAAGGGGGAGAACCCTAGAGAGAGGAGCTGCAATTCAAAACGAAGAGAGGCATCTGGAAGAGTGAAGATCCAACCCAATTCCAATTTTTAAGGATAATTAAGGCATAATTTGATTTCTCTTAACTAGATTTAGTACCTAAACCATGTTTATGTTATTGAATTTCGTTTTTGAGTTTTCTACTACCTTAATCACGAGCTAAACTTTTTAGCTTCTGTTTGGATAAAATAATTTTGAGGCTATGGTTTGATTAATGGTAGGATTAACTTTAAATTAGTGATTTTGTTAAATTAAGTTTGTTAAAGATCCTTATGCAGTAACCATAACTATTTTCTGTTAATAGGAAGGCAATTAAGTTGCATGAACATCTCTTAATTTTTTACCTCATGTGATTTATGTGAACACTTTATTATGTGCCTAGGATTAGCGAATGTGAAACTATGATTAATTACAGAATGGGTAAGTTAATGTGTGAGCTTGTTTGATAAACCAACAACAAGAGGCTAATTGAATTATTAATTTGATTAACCATTACAAGTCTTATTTAACCCGAATAAATAACCTAGAGAATTAATTAATTTAGAAAACTGGCCACTGCTTGAATTAGTTTATTTTCTAAGGATTAGCGATAGCAAATATGAATCTAATCACCTGAATCTGTAACCAATAAAAGGTTAATCCATTGCAATATTACCATTAAATCAACCATATGATCAATTGAGTCGAACCTGAACAGAAATCCCTTTAGATATTGAATTTAGTTGGTCTTTGCTTTCTTAGTTGTTAGTTAGTTATTTAGTTTAACTGTTAGTAAGTTTCTAGTCTTGTAAAACTAGAGAAAATCCCTCTTTTATTATTGGTTATTTTGTTTTTTTAGATAATTTTCGTAATTAGTTTAATTATCGTTCCCTGAGTTCGATACCATGCTTACTAGATCTATACCACCAATTGACATGTCCACTGCCTTTTGTGTGGTTAATTTACAATTTAGAAGTAGGAATAAAACTAGTTGGTTTAACACACATCACCCATATTGATATTTACATCTGTATCAGATATGTGTGTAGTGATGTCTGAAGTTCGAACCTCCTCAGTAAATGACTTGGTTAACGAAACTTCGGGTGGTGTGACATGAGTCTTCTCAGGAGTTGAAGTTGGATTGGAAAGATTAGCTTCAGGAGTTTCAGGAATAGCTTCATCTTCAGAAGATTCCTCTTGAATAACCAATTTTCTTTTCTTCATCTTCTTCTTCTTGGAAATATGCTTTCCATATCCTCATCTCTTCATTTCTTTGATGATGGAGAAACAAGAGCTAGAACTTCACGAATCAGGACTCCTTAATGAGTAATATGTGGTTTATGAACCATGGTTGGAGAACACCGAGAGGATCCCTCAGGAGACATTCATGAACCATGAGATTTCTTCTTGATTCTTCGAAAAACACTAGACTTTGAAGAAATTGTTTCCTTAGCTTGTTCATCAACAACAGGCTCCACAGGCTTTGTCAAAACAGTCAAAACTTGCTCCTCTGTCTTCGACTGTTTCTATAGAGACTTCTTTGGCTTTAGCTCTTGAACAGGTTTCTTAGGAGTGGTTTTTGCATCCTTCTTTGATTTTCTTGACTTCTTAGAAGGACCAGCAGCCTCCTTTGATAACAACTTTCCTATTTCGACATTTGGATTAATGGACTTCAAATACTCCACTAACACCGAGTTGGTTGGATCAACACGTTTTAACATTGCATCGGGGGACCTAGAAATGTTTGTAAACACCTCAACATCATTTGTAACCTCTTTTGGAAAGTGATATTTCAAGAATTCTGCTTTTTCTTCATTAGCCGACACCTCAATCCATTCTTTATCATAAACATGACGAAGAATCAAACTCCAGTATCTTACACATGAAATTCCTTGAACCACAATAGCATTCTCCACACTTTTCTAGAACTCCTTCCACATCTGAGTAGAGTAGTCTACCTGAATATCATAATACAAACCAATAACCATAGCATATGCCTCCATTCGAACTATATCCAATCCAACATTGCGACCAGTCAAGCAGCGTAGAAAAATACCAAAGAGAAAATTCCAAATACTTGGAAGTCCAGACTTCATGAAATCACTGATCTTGGTGACTGGGGGTTGATGACTATCTCATTGAACATGTAGATGACTTCGGCAAATGAAAGATCAGTGTACGGTGGAGAATTAGGAATATCAAGAATCTAACAGAAGATCTTCTTGGACAAATGTATCTTTTTATCATTCACCAGATGAAAGGTAATGATATCCAGAGCTTTGCTGTAAGTGGCAGTGGATCCTGCTTGTGAAAGCCACGATAGAGGAACATCAAAAGAATTAAACATTGCAGTCAATAGAATAGAGCTTTTCAAAGTGACTACCAACATCTTCAACTCTTTTGGATAAAGTGAAACATACCCCTCGACTTGATAGTTGGTTCCTTGGATCTTCATCATCCGATGAGAAGTAACATCTTTAGTTGTTTGTGATGGAGCATCGACATCAGCATGAGTAGCCATGGTTAGGGTTTTGAATCTTTGAAGAACAACTTGATTTTGCAGAGACAATTTGAGAATTTTTCTTTTGAAAGCGTAAAATGAGAAAGACCCCTTGAATCCCCTTTTATATGTAACCCTAAAGTTTGAATTTGAAGCGGGATGAACATTAAATGAGATCCAACATGGAACCTTGAAAATTGCACCACTATTCCAATAAAGTAGCCATGCGTCAAAAAGTAACTGTCACTTCTCCTAAAAAAGTAGAAAGAAAATGAGACGTCAAATCAAACAGCCTGTTTGTTTCGCACAATGGAATTGTAACCATCACAAGCCTTCGGAATGGAGGTAAGGCTCTTTCACTTTTGGGATTAAAAGAGAAGTCATGTGCCAGACTGTCGAAATCATCAGCATGAGTTGGTGTTACTCAGAACCTCAAGGATTTCGTGAGTGCAGTGTGCCAAAAGAATTAGATAAGAAGAAAATTTAATGAAAATTTTGGAATCTTTGATATCGAAAAAAAAAATTGACACAAAGGCAGTAAAACCCCGGGTAAAGGTTGCTACATTAATCATCAAGAGAGAAGATCAACAGCTTGTGTATTTTCCCGTGAATTACAATCGAATACTTATAGAGAAGTATCGAAGGGATTACTTTATAAGGCTTCGTGGGTGGCTTAACAATTTCGTTACATATCAACCTAAACATAAGGTGAGTAATTGTAACAAAAATTACTTGTTTGACCAGTGTAGTCAGTGACAAGTATGCTTTGGATTAATTTTAAAAGTGACTTAGATAGCAAATGAAACTCACACGGAAATCATATTCAAGGAAACAAATTGTGTGTTGGATCCTGTTGGGTAACAAACATCGTGTGTTTCGATAGTTTGATCAAGACCACTCAAACGAATTGAATATGATTTGGAGTTTCGAAAGTAGGTACGGAACAAATGCTTCGTTAATTCTCGAACTAAGTTCCCCTTCAATTCCTTAAAATGGGTTTGATGTGTGGGCTTCACTTTCATCACGATCTCATGATGTTAGATCATTAACACATAAATTTTGATATGTCTAAATCCTGATTGATTTGATTAGAAATCTCAAGGACATATATTTGTGTGTGTGAAAGTGTAAGAATTTTGATATGAAAAAGATTGGTTTGAGAATCTATTTGTACCTCTGTTATTTTCGGACCAAACAGTAAACTCTTAACTCATTTGAGAAGAGTAACGTAGATCAGTAGACTAATGTGAATATAAGCCTAATTGGGAAGAAATTTCGTAATGAAATATTTCATTAAGGCTTCCATTAAACACACATCGAGTCAATGGAGGATTAGGTCGACATACATCAACATGCTTCAAGGGACGTCCTAACTAGTACAAAGTTTTCGAAAATTTAACTGACCCTAGAACTGCAAGCATCAACCCCACACTAATCTTCATTGATATCTGCATCACACAACTGGAAAAACAACATGAAACAAATAACAAAATATTTTTGTGATTTTTTATTTTTGGAAAAATTAAGACTAAACAAAAGAAAATCTTTTTGGAATTTTGATTTTTCAAAAATTAAAAGACAAAACAAATGAAAATCTTTTTGGTATTTTGATTTTTCGAAAATTTAAAAGACAAAACAAATGAAAATCTTTCTGTTGTTATTGAATTTTTCTAAAAAGAAAATTATGACACATTTTAACGAAAAATATTTTACAAACTAACGAAAATATGACAAACTAACGAAATTTTGACACACTAACGAAATTTTGTCAAATTAACAAAATTTTGTCAACCCATGAAATGTCACATGTTGTCGAAAGTGAAGGGGGTCGAAGCGCTGAATATGAACAGTAGCCTCTGAACGCTGAATGAAATTCCTTTCTAATTCCATTCCACACCTCTGAATCAACACTTTTAAAACATTATTCCTTATCTCCTGGAACAGAATTCCCTTCGATCATTCCAAGTCCTCCCAAGATTCTCACAAAGTATTTTTCATCTAACGGTTTTGTGAAAATATCAGCCAGTTGATCAGTTGTTTTCACGAAATGAACTTCAATATTACCATCCTCCACATGATCTTTTATGAAATGGTAACGAAGAGCAATGTGCTTGGTCTTTGAATGTTACACAGGATTGTGACAAATAGGTATTGCATTTTAAGAATCACAGTATAATGGAATTTTCTTCATATTAATTGCATAATCATGCAATTGACTTTGAATCCAAATTATTAGTGATGTGCAAGTTGCAGCAGCAACATATTCCGCTTCTGCTGTGGAAATCGAAACACAGGTTTGCTTCTTCGACTGCCAGCTTACCAACTTTCCATCAAGTAATTGAAATCCTCTACTCGTGCTTTTTCTATCAAGACTACAACCTCCTAAATCTGCATCTGAGAAAGCTTGTATGAAGAAACTAGTTTTTGAAGGATACCACAATCCTAACGAAATTGAGCCTTTGAGATAACGAAAAATATTCTCGACTGCATTGAGATGTGGTTCTTGTGGATTTGACTGGTACCTAGCACAATTACAAACATAAAACATAATATCATGTCGATTTGCTGTGAGGTAAAGTAACGAACCTATCATGCTTCTATAAAGAATTAAATCAACAGCAGGTTAATCTAACAAAGGTGTAAGCCTTGTTCCAGTTGCCATTGGTACTCGTAACTTCGTGCTATTCGTCATTCCAAACTTTTCAAGCAGATTCTTCCTATATTTTTCTCGATTGATAAAAATTCCTTCTCTGTTTTGTTGAATATTCAAACCAAGAAAAGTATTGATTTTTCCCGTCATACTCATCTCAAATTTGCTTTTCATCATATTTTTGAATTCACTAGACAAAATAGGGTCAGTAAAGCCAAAAATAATATCATCGACATATATTTGAACAAGAATTAGATGATTCCCAACTTTCTTTCGAAATAACATGGGGTCAACTGATCCTTGTTTAAACTTTGATTGTTTTAAGAAATTGGTAAGAGTTGCATATCAGGCTCTTGGTGCTTGTTTTAACCCATATACAACTTTATCTAATATATAAACATGATCAGGATACTTTTCATTTACGAAACCTAGGGGTTGTTCAACATACACAGTCTCTTCAAGTTCACCATTAAGAAGTTCACACTTCACATCCATTTGATATACATAAAAATCTTTGTGAGCTACATAAGCTAAAAATATTCGAACAATCTCGAGTCTTGCGACTGGGGAAAAGGTTTCTTCGTAATCAATCCCTTCTTGTTGCAAATATCCTTTAAAACTAATTGTGTTTTATTTCGTACAATATTTCCATCCTTTTCGGTTTTGTTTTTGAAAATCCATTTTAACCCGACAATCGAAACATCTTCAGGTTTAGGAATTAATCTCCAAACCTTGTTTCTTTCAAATTCAGCCAATTAAGATCGAATTGCAACAACCCAGTCAAAGTGTTCCATTGCAACCTTAACTGTCTTTGGTTCAATTTTCGAGATGAAAACATTAAACATACAAAATTCTTGATGAGTATTCAGTACCTCATTCTTCGCACGAATTTGAGCTCAAGATAAAACTCCATCTTGTGGATTCCCAATTACTTGTTCTTTCGGATGATTTCTCGTCCATTTTTCTAATGGTGGATATGCTGGATCAAAATCCAAATGTACATCTTCGTATAAATCTTCATTTTCTGAACCTACAACAAAAAGATTATCATTAATTTCGTGAAATTCATCATTTTGATCAAGACTTATCGTATCATTGTCATTATGTTCATTTTCGACACAATTCTCATTCTGATGCTCCCCCTCAAAACTTTCATTCTCCCCCTCGAAAGTATGCTCCCCCTCAACTTCTGAAGGAATATTCAAGTGCTCCCCCTCCACTTGTACATCTAACAGACTTTTGCCATTTTCAGTTGTAGAGATGGTGATTGTCGAGTCATCAGAATGCTTCGAAGATTCAGGAATTTGATTATTTATAGCATTGACTTCAGCATCCGCAGCCCTGTCAGGAACACCAAAAATTAAATCATAATCAAAATCATATGAACTCAAACTTTCGGATTCATCATTTGATTCATTAAGAATTGGCTTTTGTACGAAATGTTTTTCAACTTGTTTCACATAGTAGTCATCGAAAGTAAGATTAAATGTTTCTTTAATTTTTCGTGTGCGCTTATTTAACACTCTGTATGCAACCGAATTTTTTGAATATCCCAAAAATATTACTTCGTCAACCTTAGCTTGAAAATTCGAAAGAATTTAACATTTGGTTTGCATTTATTTATAATTTCATACAGAGTTATATTGAAACGACGATGAAGAAAAGAACGATTTTGAGTAAAACATGTTGTCGAAACTGCTTTTGCCCATAGATATTGAGGAAGATTCGCATATTTCAACATTGTTTTGGCTGCTTCGCAAAGTGACCTATTCCTTCGTTCAACTACACCATTTTGTTGTGATGTATATGGTGACGAGAAATTTTGCGAAATTCTTTTTTCAGTTAAGAACGAATCCAACACGTTGTTTTTTAACTCAGAGCCATTATCACTTTTAATTTTTCAAACACTCTTTTTCAGACTTGTCTTAATTTTCTTGATAAAATCAATCATTGTTTGAGCGACTTGAAATTTTAACCTGAGAAAATACACCCAAGTGAATCAAGAAAGATCATCAACAATAACCAAAATGTACCGTTTCTTGTTGAGATTTTCAACAGTTGATGGTCCATAAAGGTCAATATGAAGAAGTTCCAACGGTTATACAATTTTCGAATCTATCACAATTGGATGTCTTTTTCGATACTGTTTCCCTTGTTCGCAAGCTGCACATAAGGTATCATTGTCATTAGATGTAGCTTTCAAAAGTGAACAAATTGAAGGTTTCCCAACAATAGGTTTTAGGTCAAGAGTAAACATATCGCCATATCGTTTTGATTTCAGCAAAACCTCATGCATTTCAACCTTTGAGATGATACTCCCTTCTTCGTTAAACACAACTTGATTGTCAGTGTCCAAAACTAGTTGTGAAACACTTATCAAATTATGTTGAAGACCTTCAACATAAGCAACACGATTTACAGTGAACTGTCCATTCATTACTTTCCCATATCCTTTGACTTGACATTGTGATTATTTCCGAACTTCACAACTCCAGCATTTTCCAGATTTCGAAAATCTTTGAAGTTCTCTTTTCTTCCAGTCATGTGACGAGAGCAACCATTATCAATGTACCATTTCTCATCATATCGTTCATCACACATCACCTGTGATGATTGAAAGAATTTAGGTACCCAAGGTTGTTTAGATCCTTGGAAATTAGCTTTAAAAACAGAATGAAATGAATAACCTTTAACCCAATCACAAACTTTAGATTTGAGACTATCAATTGAGTCCACATCACTAGGTAAAGGAACCGAAACAAAAATTTTCGAAGATTTAGGATTGTCACTGACATATGCCTTCGTCTTCTCATGTTGTGTTTAGACGTGCTTTTCTTTCGAAACTGGTTGCCATGTCTTTACTGAAACATTCGATTCTTTCGAAGATGAACTTTCAGTTGACGAAGTATTCACATATTTCTCATAAGCTTCTTGAATTTGTTGTTGAGAGTATTTAACTGATTGATACATTCTCCCTTTTCCTTCAAGCCAACGATATATGTTTTTCTCACAACACAACCCTTTTGCGTACGAAACTTTTAAGGCTTGTTTCACTGAAGGGTTTGGAAAATTCGGTTTTTGTGGAATAAAATCAACATTTGATTTTGGACGAAATTTTCACCTTTTCGACCTTGAACTTTTGGTTCCACTTTTGTATATTGAAAAAATCAACTTTGAAAAAGACTTGGTTGATTCGGAAAAGATTTATGTTTGAAGGTTTGATTTTGAGAAAATCTTTGTTGTGAGTTTGAAGAAAATCTATTTTCAGTATGTTGAATTGAAAATTTCTTTGAAAATGATGTATTTTGAATTTTTGAAAGCTTTGTTTCTGGATGAAATTCAGAATTTGATTTATTTGTTTGAGCGGGATTTTTCTTTTTGTTTGATGATAAAGACGAAGACTTGGTCTCAACAGATTTAGTCTTCGTGTTTTCATATGTTTTTATTTTCAAACCGTTTTCTTTCCTTCGAGACTCAACAGTTTGCTAGAAAATTTTATTTTGTGCTTGTATTTTTGAGATTTTATTTTCTTTTGAAACCTTGTCAATTCGTTCTTTGAATTCTTTTGAATTTAATTTGACAGCATTTTCATTTTCCACAACAACCTGTTTTGTAACTTCTTTCACAGCTTTTTGTTTTTCAATCCATTTTCGTTGAGGTTTTTGTCTTTGAAAAACATACGAATTCTTAGTTAGATTACTTTCGACGGTGCTTTGATTTGCAAAGAATCATTCGTCTGCCGTTTTCTTTTTTTCTTGTCTTCTTCGACTATTTTCTTGAACTCCGGTTTAACTTTCTCAACATTCCCAGTAGTGACAAACACTTGATTCGGGAACACAACATCATCAGTGCACTTAAAATTTGGATACACCACAATATTTGTTTCCAGAAAATGAGCACCTTGTTCAAACAACACTTTGTCGAACTTTTCAGTATCCCCGTACACTTGATCAATGACTATTCATGGAATTTTAGTTTCTTTCGAACCTTTGTTTGATGAGTTGTTTTTGTGCGAATTATCTTCATCATTTTCATCATCACTTCTATCAGTTTGACTATCTCGGATATCCACATAATCAAGATCACAAACTTTCGAAGTTGAGGGTTTGTTAGTGTCAATCTTAACCTTCGAATATTTACACTTTTATTTTCCTTTAGATTTTGATGCAACATTAATGAAAGACAACTGAGAACAATCAACATCCTCAATATCACTAATTTCGCTAATATTGTAAGCATTATCTTCAATATCGGCAAAACTAGATTTATAATCAGATGTTGAATTCTCAGTCATTTTCAAAATCTTGATTTGCTCATTTTTTGTTAAGGTTTCATTGACAATATTAACTAATTCATTCTAATCCAGACATTCGTCAATTTTCACAATTCCATATGCATATCTATCACATGAGTTTTATCAAACTCAGTAATTGTTTTCTCACAATCATACGAAATATTATCAACCTTCTCTCTCTCATATGCTAGAAAAGATAATAATTTCCTATGTTGCTCCTTACTAATTTCACACGAATGATGCAATGCAGTAAGTTTGTCATATAGACGTTTAGCAGAGTTACTGTATATGTTGCGTTGGGCTAACAATAGTTTTGCATCACTAGTCAGAGAATCCCTATCACACATAATATTGGTAATTTGTAACTCTAAACACTCTATTTTGGTTATTTTCGAATCTAGTAGCTTCTGGGTCTCTAACAACTGCATGTTCAGTTTCTTAGCTTCGTTACTAGCAGACACCACAATTGAATCAAAATAAGCAACAGTATCATCAAAAGCAACAATTTCATAATCATATGCACTTAAAGAAATATTGAAAGATTGAAGAATAGAACGTACCTTGGTATTCATAGGAGATTTATCAGCACTTTTGGTCATGAAGCAATGACCAGTCACCTCTTCGTCCGAATCTTCCTCCAGTTTCGCGAACATCGCCCCATGCGTAGGATTATGCATCTCTTCGTCATCAGACCCAACTGACCAGATCTGATAAGTGCCTTCTTCCTCCTGTTCACCCCTAGCCACCAATGAAAACCTTTTCTCCTTCGTATGCACTTCTTCTAGCTTTTCCACATAATAAGTTTCATCCTTTATCTTATTCTTTCTCTCATCCTTCTTACAAAGCATGCAATCATTTGCTAGATGATTTGCTCCGTTGCAATAATGACAGTTAACACCCGAATTTCCCTTCAACTTCTTATCGTTCTTAACCTCAACAATCTTCCCATAATTCTTCTCAAACTTCTTCTTCTCTTCTCCCACATCCTTGTTCACGAAACTTCCTTTTTCCTCACTCTGCTTCACCTTAGGGTTAACAGTTTCTTGAAAAACTTTTTGACTCTGTTTTTCGAGTAAAAATCAATTGCCTCATCATCAGAATTCATGATGAACCCCTCTTCACCATCAGAATCACCTTTTTCGATTGCTTCCTTTTTAGACACTTTTGAAACAAGTGCTAATGGACCTCCCAGACTAAGCTTCGACTCTTCCGCCATCTCATTAACTTCACTTTCGTGAGTTTTTAGCTAATTGTACAAATCATTTAGAGAAGATGTGTCGAAACTCTATTGATTCTTCACCATCATGCTAACACTCCTCCATTCTTTACGGAGTCCTATAACGAAGGTGAGATTGAATTCCATAGTAGACCTCGTGATTCCATAACGATTGCATCGATAAATCAGCTCATTAAGACGATCATAGTAAACTTCAATCATTTCATTCTCTTTTTGTCTAAACTCCTTCAGCTCCACAAGACATTTCTTAATAGAATTGATCTTCGTCTTCTCGCTTCCCTGATATTTTTCTTTGAGAGTATTCCAAATCTCCTTTGCAGTTTTACAACCACGAACGTAATTGTAAACAACTAGTGGCAATTCACCACACAACTCTCTCAGATAGCGTTTCTCATGTTTCTTCATCCTGGTGGATTGATCATTAACAGTAGGAATTGAACTTGAAGATCCAATGTTTTGAACATTTATTGGCGGTTGAGCACTTCCTGTGATGCAGCTCCATAGATCCTCGTCCAAACCATTTAGATAATCCTCCATACAATCATCCCACTGATCATAATATTTTGGAATCAACATAGGAATCTTCGTGGAAGATCCTAACAGATGAGAGAATGAAGTCATCATGTTCATGTTGAAATTCTCCATGAACGTATGGATGAGATTTTTCAGAAAACTTTAAGAAGTTTGAATTTGAATGAACAAATCGATCAGAAACTAATAATCGATTACTCGATTATCCAAATCGAATTCAAAATCGAATCAAAACTTTAGATCAGAGATGATTTTCTAAATCAAACAGTGCGGAAAATTTTGAGACAAACTTACACCTCAAAAACTTGTGGTTCAACTGAAAATCAGATCGCAGTAATGATTCCTGCTCTGATACCAATTGATGAACTGATAATCGAGAATGAAACAAATCAAAGTAAAACAAAATGGAATTTGAACAAAACAAGTAAATATAATCTGGTTTTAGCTCTATTACTTCTGATGAACACGAGTTTACAAAATGATAGTAAAAAGGGTGAACTCTTACAATCACTCTCTGACTCTTACTATCTACTCTATGTTTAGTCCCTATTTATAGGAAACAAAAAGTACATAAAATACTAAGGCTTAGACGTTAAGCTTCGAACATTAGACACCTTAGCAAATACATAGCAAACATACGAAGAGTACAAATAACAGACTTCGATTGATTACAACATATTTTGACCCTACACCCTCTCATCTTCATACAGTTCCCACGGAAACCCTAATCCTCTTGGAGCATTCTTGGATCTTGGAAGGCTTTGTGAGGGAATTTTGGTGTTTTGGATCCACTCTTCAAAGAAGCAAAGGTTAAGTCAAGGTGTTGGAGCAAAGGAGAAGGTTTAGATCTAGGATTGTTGCTTCACTTCAAAACTTATCAAGGTATAAAGTCATGAGCTTAATGATTAATATTTTAGATCTCTTTAGGTTGGGTTTATGAACTCTTTTGGTACCAAGAATGGACCTTTATGACTCAACTCGTTCTCTAGGCCCAGGGTTGCCACCCTTAGTGTCATATGACTCCCATAAGTAGTAATGTTTCAATCTTTAGGACTCTTTGTGTTCATGCATGAGATCTAGCCCTTTTATGGAAGATTGTTGTCACATTTCAAGTTTGGTCTCATTTGGTGGGTTGCAAGCCACCAAGTAGTCATCTTTATGGATTAAAACGTTGAAAAGGACTTGGATCTGAGATTGTAGCTTCTGGACTAGAGTATTAAGCACTTAATGGGAAAGTGACTTAACAAGGGAGTATGCTTAGTGTATATAGGAGTACGCCCATCGTACTCACCATACAAGGTTTACGGTCCTGTGTTTATAGTCAAGGGTTTGCGGTTTAAGGTTTTGCGGTTTAGAGTTTGCGGGCATGGGAAAGCGACTTGGCGAGTACACTTAGCGTACATAGGAGTACGCCCAACATACTCATCAGTTATGAGCCTTGTGTATTTTGGGCCTCGGTTTGGGCCATGCTTTGGAATTTGGTTCTTTAGGCCTTAGTGGGCCGTTAGAAGTTAGACAATGTGGTCCAATGAGATTTATGGGCTTAGGGAAAGGCCCAATAAAGGGATTGGACCCAATTTAGAAAATTGGGCCATTAAAGGGCCACTAGTGGGTTGGGAAGCCCATCTAGTGTTGGGACTTTTCTATTATGATTTTGAACCTAGATATGGACCAAGTTGGACCAAGGGTAAAATGGTCATTTTAGCCTAAGGAGGATTATTAAATTAGACTAAGTGATATTTTGGTATTGATAGCTCGGGGAACTGAAGGATCTGCGATTCGGGGATTTGTCAGCTAGCAGTCAAAGGATTGGTTGCAGGACTTCAGCAGTGCGAGGTGAGTCTCCTCACTGTGTGCATGGGTCTACAGCTACAATGTCGGCCCATTATGTTTATTTATAGGTTCCGAGCTGGGGGTCCAATGTCGGTGCAAGCCCGAAGTATGTTAGATGATAGTATGTTTCCGGACCGGGAGTCTGATGTCGGGGCAATCCCAAGGAAGGCTCATATGTTGTATGTTAGATTATACTTGTTGGCTCTGTGATACTTGTATGTGCCTGGTAGGGAGGTGAGTGTGGGCGAGGTCTTGTATCTTATCACTAGCTGAGTATGGATGGGGTTCCATATCTCAATATTAGCAGAGTAGGGGCAAGGCCCGTGATAGGAAAGGAGTGAGTGTGGACGGAGGCCCATATCTCCCTACTAGTAGGAGTACGGACAGAGTTCCACAACTTCTCAGTAGCATACCAAGGGCGGGGCCCAAGTTAGGCGAGGCCTTAGATCAGGGTATAGTTAGAGTATGTCTATTTATGTACTAGTATGTTATTTGATTGTATGAATGTGTATAGCGAGCAAGGCCCAGAGAAAGGCGGGGCCTGATGTCGGGCGAGGCCCGATGTCGAGCAAGGTCCGATGTAGTGGGCGGGGGCCCGGTAAGTGGTTATGTGTATGTGGCCATGCGTATGTGGTATGTGGTAGGTTGGGGAACTCACTAAGCTTCGTGCTTACATTTTTCAGTTTAGTTTTAGGTACTTCCGGTAGCGGAGGGAAGAGTTCGGGATGATCGCATGGCACACATCAAGAAGTTTTTAGCCTGGGATGTTTACTCTGATAAAAAGGATATGTTTTAAGATGATACTCTGATTTGATATAATGATTTTAGTTTATGAATGATATGTTCGATAATTATGGTTTTTTAATTAATGATTCAAAACGAAATTTTTGGTCATGAGTTTTTGGATGTTACAAGTTGGTATCAGAGCCTTGGTTTAAGGGATTCGGGCACACTCTTGGGTGTGACTGAACTCAAACTGAGGACGTGGTAAGAAAATTTTCAAAAGAAAATCATTTTATAAAAATAACTTTGAAAAGATAAAGGATTTCGAAAAAGGAAAAAGGTCTTTGAAAAGAGAAAAGGGGTGTGGTGCATGTAATCAGCCGAGCTCAAGTAAGTTCTCCCAAATTACCCATACAAGTTTATGTTATGATATGATTATGTGATCAGCATGCTAGATTTAGGGCTAAGGGTTTAGGAAGGATGCCTTATATGCATGTTATATGTGTTTATTGAGTTGCATGTTAGTATTGGTTAGACAGTGATAGGATAGCTTGATTAGGTTATGCCTGATTATATGAGCTTATATCGTATGCTAGTGCAGATTCTTAGTATGTGAACATGATTGTTTGCTTATTATATGGTTATATTTTCCTTTTGTCTGAATGTTGCTTGCTTTGTGCTTTGTGGGACTCTGAGCGATGGGAGTTAGCTATTAGGTGAATACGCTAAGTCACATGTGATCAAGGTTGGATAATCTTAGAGTATTGGATTTGACCCTATTGTGTAGCTCTTGTTTGAGTCCTAACCGTTGTAGGAATGATTCCCTTACTCAAAGGATTATACGAGCCTCATTACATGTGATGGTATCCATGTAGTGGCTAATTGGCATTACAAGGAGACCTTCAGCAGCTGAGGATTGGGTTTGGGTCGGAGATTTCCCTAGGGTAAGCCTAGGATGAGTTTAGTGCTGGGAGCAGTAGTAGTAGTGGAAGGGACTTGGTTGAGTAGAGGAAACTCTTGAGGAAAGTACAGATAGGTGTGGAAGGTAGTATGGGCCCGTACTACTGAAAGCAGAGGATCCATAATCGATTCAAGAGGGGTCGAGATAAGACCAGGGAACTTGTAGTGCATGTGTGATCTCTCAATAGTGATGTGTATTCTGATGGTTTTTATAATATATGCTAGCATGGTGATATTGCGTGAGAGAGTAGTGGACGTATCAGGCACCGGAGAGGAATTAGGCTCGGTTTTAGGAACTAAGCAGCTCGAGGAGCAGATGAGGGACTTTGTATAAGCTGAGATTACGCGCAGTATTCTAGACCATACTCCTATGATCTTTGGCACAGTCAAGGAGAGCATACTGGAGATATTGGATGAGAGGCCGAGAGTCTTTCGCGTTGAGATGATGGCCATGATGGGAGCACGTAAATTTGACATTCCTAGAGTTCAGGGATTATGGAGCACAAGATTACCATGGGGCTAGGTACTCCATTGCTAGCAGCAGATGGTTGGCTGATGTCACCAACACCTTTCGTTCTAGTCGATGTCCCGAGGGGGACAATGTTCGACTCGCCTCCTATCTTCTAAAGGATAGGTCGTGTGATTGGTGGGAGGAGGTTGGTCATGCTATTGGGGATGATGTCGTGTTGGACGCGGTGACATGGAGTGATTTCTCGGCCAAGTTCAAGGCCAAGTTTGCACCAGTGATTGAAGTGCAGCAGTTAGCCCGGAGTTCTAAGACCAACGGCAGACTATAAAGATAGTGGCGGAGATGTGACATCCCCAATTTCACGACCAGAAAAGACCGATTTGTTTATGCTTTGTTTTTAAAATCAGAGTGATCTTTTACAGAAACTAGTTGCGGAATTTTCTTCCCAAAACAAAACATGATAAGAATTTATAAAAGCATTTCTTTAAAGAAATGTATTATCATTATATAACAAAATCTTGGGATGTCAAGTTCAATACATAACAAAATCATAAACAGAACAACATAGACCTTACACGTTTAATTATAACTACAGGCCTATAATCCTTATCTCTCGTTATGTCAGTCAACTTATGCTCTTGTGCCACAACCTGTAATACAAAGAAAACTAAATGGGTCAGGCTTGGGAGCCTGGTGAGCATACACGATTTTCAACCCACAATATTATATATCTTTTATATATATATATATATATATATATATATATATATATATATATATATATATATATATATATATATTCAATCATCAAACGATCATTCCAATTACCCATCCTCATTATCTTCCTTACTCTTAAGGGTCTACCCTAAGAGTCACCTATCCATTCACTCCGTATTAGGCACTAAGACAATAGCTGTCAGGATTCTTTATTAGGCACTAAGACAATAGCTGCCATGATTCTTTATTTGGCACTAAGACAATAGCTGCCAAGGTTCTTTCGTAAAGCACTAATTCCATAGCTGCTATGGCTCATTCATCGGGTACTAAATCCATAGCTACCAGGGTAGGTACTAAGTCCATAGCTACCAATGTTTATCTAACAGGTACTAAGTCCATAGCTATCATCGTCTATCTAAAAGTACAAAATCCATAGCTATCATCGTCTATCTATCAGTACTAAATCCATAGCTACCAGCGTTCGTCTATACGGTACTAAATCCATAGCTACCAAGGTTTATCTATATAGTACTAAATCCATAGCTATCGAGGTTTATCTTTACAGTACTAAATCCATAGCTACCAGTGTAGGTACTAAGTCCATAGCTACCAACTATTGTCTATACGGTACTAAATCCATAGCTACCAAGGTTCGTCTTTCGTCTCATCCTCAAACTCATTCGTCATCACACACCAACTAATTCGTCTACCCATGTTCTACCTAACATATTTGTAGATATAACATACATATACAGTTTAACTCATTTAAAACTTATATAAAACATCCATTCCATGCTTATCTGAAATAAACAACAATATTTAAACACATAACACGTATTTCGTAGCAAATACTTAATACTTATATGTTAGAAGAAAGTAACTATACACTCACTCATAACATAGATATAATACATTCAACCAATACTTGTACTAAGATCGTGTTATTGAAAGGTACTAGACACTCACTTGATCATAAGATAATCGGACAGCACTACGGCTCTAAGAGTAGTAGCTCTTCGGTGAAACTAGAATATCTTCAAATACCTGGCTTCTCGCAGGCAGAGCTTCGGCTCGAAAACTCCTTTCTCCTCGGGATCTTTGGGGCTTCGGGACTCGCTTCAGGTCTCGGGATGATATCGGGGCTTTGGGGGGGTTAAAAGAGGGCTTAGAGAGAGTATCGGGAGTGAGAGAGAAGAGACGGAGCAACCAAAATCGGCTTACCCTTGATATATGTTTATAGGGGGAATTTATGCACTCACGTTGAGTGTTTTAAGTGTTCATGTCATGAACATAGTAGGTCACTGCGTTCGTCACTCGTCCACTTGCTCTGGAGGCTCCAGAAGGCGTCAGAAGTCGGTTCACGTCGTGAACACTGTTTTCACATCGTGAACCCTGACAGTTTTGGGGTTTCACGCCCGAACTTCAGAAATTCATAACTTTCGCATACGAACTCCGTTTTCGACGTTCTTTATATTGACACGAATGTGAGATTATGGTCTACAAATCTCGTTTAAACTCTGTCGTAGAATACATTAGGCCGGAACAGGAAAACTCCGTTCGAAATGCATAACTCCTTCATCTAAAATCCATTTTCGTTTGTATTTTTATCGTTGGACTAATATTGATGAGATCTTCAATTCTCATTTAGAAATTTTTGGATAAATATCACTCGACCTCAATCTCGAGTTTCGGGCAACATATTGTTAATGCTGAAACTTCGAAAGATCATAACTTCCTCATACGAAGTCAGATTTAGACGTTCTTTTTATGCACGCTCTCAGTTTAATGTATTCTACGACTTTCATTTAGATTGCTAAGGCCAAATATCGCTCTAACGTAAATTCACTATTTACGTCGTGTTGTGTCGTGTCGGTTCTGTCGCGAAACTTCGATAGGTCATAACTTCTTTGTTATAACTCGGATTTCAACGTTCTTTATATGTATGGAATCCTTGTAGAATATACTACAACTTAGTTAAGATTATGCCTTCAAAATAATCTTCCATCAAAAAGTCATTTTTTACGCTCATTGGCCTTAAATTGACTAGCCCTGATCTACGGGCGTTACAATTATCTCCCCCTTAGGATGATTACGTCCCGAAATCATCAACGAAATAGGGCTTGGATAATGATTCCATATGTTATCTCTACATCCTAAGTACTAATGGTAACTTCTATGTTTTCCTCGAAAGAGTATTTAACTCTAGGGCTTCTTGACTGCAGACGATGCTCAATCTTGCATCTGTTTTTCGTACTATGATGTACCCTCAATCATAACCTTCGAGTTACCAAATAAGTCCTTATTGTGTACTCCTTCTTCTTCTTAGGATAAGTACTTTCCTTTATCTATTGCAACAGACCGATGGGTCGAGCTCTATTAACCTCTCATCGCATGATGCGACGCTTAGACTCGGTCTTTTTAAGGTTAAATTCCGTAATGGAATATACCTTCCTTCTTATTCTAATGTGATATAATCACATTTCAGCATGTAGAATTCCTAGCTACTAACTTCTTTTAACAACGAGCGCGATACTATCGATCACATTAATTTCAACCTTCTGACTTAAGTCAGATGTTACATCGAACTTGGTCCTCTAGACCATGTAACAAACTCATCGTAGTTGGACTCTATTTGATATGACCGCTAGGGTCAGAATATCAATTATCTTCTTAGTCACTACCGAAACAATTGAACGATATACTTGAATAAAACGAGATCAATCACTAGCTTCTTGGTAACCTTGTGACTTTCCCTGATCCAAGTGTGAGTGTTGTGCTTCCGGTAGTATATGCATCTACTACCTTTCACACCTACTCATACTCGTCCCAAGTATTGTCTCACAGTCCCTAAGTCCTAAAATCACAAAACAATCTAACACATACAAATGTTTCCATATAATCATAACAATTTTCCTAGACTCTACTAGGACTTCTTCCATGCGCATCTTCACTCATCAATTCTACTTCAACTCGGTTGGTGATGGAAATTCCAGACGATGGGACAACTTCAAGAATTACACCAACTGTTCCATCATCCTGCCAATCAAAGGTGTACTTTAGACGTACCGTACTCCTCTGAATGTTCTGTTATTTTATCATACATATTCTAAAGGAAAGATACTACTTTTCTAATATCTTCCGATAGGTGTCATTCACTATCATAAGCCTTTCATTTAATCCATTTACTCAATTCTCTATGAGACTTCACCAGAACGTTTTGTGTACCTAAGCAGATCTCCGGTGTATCGCGCGAGAATTTAAGATAAGAAAGCTTTATTTACGATAAACGTATAAATCTCCTTATCACTCCGAATCGTTTACATGTTAGTTCTAATATCATAGACACACGCTTAGAATGCTAAACATATAAGGTTTCCTGATCCGGTCGGCAACAGACCATAGATCCGAACAAATAATATCACCTATGGCAACATATAACATTTAGCACATAAAAGAATTTTAGGCAACCTTCCTAAAATAAACTAGTCCTCGTGTCTAAAAGATAATAGACACACATCTCACAATCTTCACTTAGCATTCTAAGTTTAAGTCTAGAAATCCAACAAATTCCTAGTTTGCTTAAACTAATGCTCTGATACCAATTGTGACATCCCCAATTTCATGGTCAGAAAAGACCGATTTGTTTACGCTTTGTTTTTAAAATCAGAGTTATCTTTTACAAAAAAAAATTGCGGAATTTGTTCCCAAAACAAAACATGATAAGAATTTATCAAAGCATTTCTTTAAAGAAATGTATTTTCATTATATAACAAAATCTCAGGATGTCATGTTCAATACAGACCAAAAGCATAAACAAAACAACATAGACCTGACACGGTTAATTATAACCACAGGCCTATAATCCTTATCTCTCGTTACATCAGCCAACTTATGCTCTTGTGCCACAACCTGTAATACAAAGAAAACTGAGTGGGTCAGGCTTGGAAGCCTAGTGACCAAACAGGGTTTTCAACCCACAATATTATATCTTTATATATATATATATATATATATATATATATATATATATATATATATATATATATATACATATATATATATATATATATATATATATATATATATTCAATCATCAAACGATCATTCCAATTACCCATCCCCATAATCTTCCTCACTCTTAAGGGTCTACCCTAAGATTCACCTATTTGTTCATTCCGTATTAAGCACTAAGACAATAGCTGCCAGGATTCTTTATTAGGCACTAAGACATTAGCTGCCATGATTCTTTATTTAGCACTAAGATAATAGCTGCCAAGGTTCTTTCGTAAACCACTAATTCCATAGATGTTATGGCTCATTCATCGGGTACTGAATTCATAGTTACCAGTGTAGGTACTAAGTCCATAGCTACCAACATTTATCTAACAAATACTAAGTCCATAGCTATCATCGTCTATCTAACAGTACTAAATCCATAGCTATCATCGTCTATCTATCAGTACTAAATCCATAGCTACCAGCGTTCATCTATACGGTACTAAATCCATAGCTACCAAGGTATATCTATACAGTACTAAATCCATAGCTATCGATGTTTTTATTTACAGTACCAAATCCATAGCTACCAGTCTACGTACTAAGTCCATACCTACCAACGTTTGTCTATACGGTACTAAATCCATAGCTACCAAGGTTCATCTTGTTGGATTAGTGTCTAAGTCCATAACTGTTTTGGTATGTACTTGACCCGATTATGAGCATGGTCCTTTTAGGTTGCCTTCACCATAGCAATATGTAGGATGATTTAAGGAGAGAAAGGTTTAAATATGATTTATTAATATATTATGAGAATAATATATTAAAGGAGAAATCATATTGTTTAATTAATATTGGTCAAGAATTAATTAAGAATTAATTTTGTGGTTAAAAGAGATTAATTAAACTTAGGGGACTGAAGTTGTAATTATAAGATAATTATAATTGGGCTATGGATCACCTAATAATATATAGGTTGAACGAATTCTATGGGAAGCCCATTAGAAATCGTCCAAGGGATATGTTTAAGGAGTCCATGGGCTGCTTAGGGCCTAAGCAGTCAGATTAGGGTTTCCTAGTTGTAAACCCTAATAGCCTACATGTATAAAAGGGACCCTTAAGCCCCAAAAACGTGGACAACACTTCCATTAGGGTTTCCAGCCGTTTTTGGTGCCTCCTTTTCTTCTCCTCTTCATCCAAGTTGCATATGGTGTTTGTGACTCCATTAGAGGTACTACACTTGTGGTACTTGCTTTCAAGAGCTAAGGAAATTCAAGGAACTAGTTGTTATTGCTATATAACAACAAAAGGTATGTATTCTAGCTTTATATATGAATTTCGAAAATTATAGTAGCATGCCAGGTTTCTTTTTGTGTTCATAAAGCTGTATAACTAATAGTGAAAACATAGATCCAATACTAGGGTTGCATGCACACATAGGATTGTTTGTATAAAACCCAACAGTGGTATCAGAGCCATTGGTTTTTGTTTTCAATTAGCTTTTATTCAATTTTATGAACTTGACATATTAGGGTTTATGGCTAATGAACCCTAAAGGCTAGGTAATTTTCGCAATTAGGGTTGCAAAACCCTAGATGGCGATTTTTGCTAGGATTTCCCAAATCCTTTCCTTAGCCTCCAAGATTTTGAAATCTAGGGTTATCCAACCCTTGGATTTCGAAATTACCTCCTTCCCCAAGGTTAGATCCTAAATTTTAGGGATTTAGATAATCTCATATCTTGTAATTATCTTTTAATTGTAAAATATGGTAATTAAAGATCTTGAATTATCCCATCCCTTATTTTCGAGATTTAGAGAGGGATTCAAGGGATTAGGATATCTTAGATGTATAATTGGTAATTATCCTCATGATCTAGATAATCCCTTGTGATTTAATAATTTAAATTAATTGTTTAATTTATGGTAATTATTAAATCAAGAGTTTTAATATTTAAAATTTTAATTTAAATGTCTTAAATTCAAAAAAAATTTAAGTGAGATTAAAACCTAATTGTTTTGAAGAGTTTCAAAACTTGCCCTCAAGTTTTGGAATTTAAATTGTTGATTAAAAGTTAATTTTGAAAGTCTAAAATCCAAAACCCTGATTTTGAAAAGTTCAAATTAAACCCTTATGGTTTTATTAAATTAATTAAGTGTATAATTAAAAGAGATTTAATAAATCCATAATGATTTTGGTTAATTAAAAGTATAATTTAAACCACCTGGTATTTTAAAAGTGTAAAATACACCCTTATACTATATATAACATTAAAAGTTTAATATTATATATGTATAACTAAAAAGTCAGTCTTACCGTTAGTAGGCCTCATTCACGAAGCTAGTCTATAAGGGGTGTTTAAGGAAATTGTCTATAAAATGGCGATTGAATGGGTATCCACTCTTACCCACCGCACTCTTGACTAGCGGAGGGTCGTTAGCCGAACGGGTAGGATAGGACAGAAACCTTCCATTATAAGTATAATGAAGTACAAAGTAACTAAATGCTTTTTCAAATTCCCAAATCATAGTTACTTTAGGCAAAATGTGAAATTGTATGCTAACCCATGGAATTAGACTTCGTACCCTTGTCAAACGTTAGTGGAGCGTGTGTGGTTAACCGGCACACTAATTTGGGGATGACATTGGTAGCGAAGGGTGACTCGATGTTTGTCATAGATCAATGGAGCGTGTGTGGCTAACCGGCACATTGATTAGGTGATAGTAACATTGGGTGCACCACGTGATTCGTATGGTTATTTACACCTTGTTTGTGATCCTCGGCATCCCAGTCACAAATAGTAGGGCATAATCGAGATTAAACATGCCATTGAAAAGTTCAATGAATCTCAAAAGATCTAGGAGTTTCAATTCATTTAAAACTTAAACTTCTTTTTCGTTTTTCATGGTGGAAATTGGTAAATCGTCATTTACCTACCTTCAGATATTCTGCAACTAGATTACGGCATCCCTCTTCTAGGTTGTAGAGTATTGTGTTGGATCCTAGCTTGATGTTTCATTTGGGTGTTGCATCAAGAATTCTAATCAA
The DNA here is from genome assembly GCF_052625555.1 of Lactuca saligna. Taxonomy (NCBI): domain Eukaryota; kingdom Viridiplantae; phylum Streptophyta; class Magnoliopsida; order Asterales; family Asteraceae; genus Lactuca; species Lactuca saligna. Next base: position 155,415,066 of record NC_136422.1, read on the forward strand.
CTTAACTTGAATTTTCTCCCGTTTTGTAGATGTCTGAATCTTACAATCATCTTCCCAAATACTTTGGAACAAGCTTTCCAAATGAAGATGACGTTCCGAGATACGATCAAGGAAATGAGAGTCATGCTTCACTTCCTCCACCTCCTCCAATTATTCTCCCTGACCCACAAGTTCAAAGGCTTGAAAAGTTCAAGCTCACTCAAGCCCTTTTTTGGCAAGTAAACACGAAGATGGGAAACCTGTGTGTGCGCACGTCTTAGAGATGAAGTCATACATTGATAGGTTAAACATGTTGGATGTCGAGATTTCAAGTGAGTTGGCTGTTGACTGGGTTCTTCAGTCACTTCCTGAATCATATAGTGAGTTCGTTAGAGAGTACTATATGATGGACCACGACGTGACCCTAATTGATCTCACCTATTTGCTTATAGCTGCTGAATCAGCAATGATTTGGCGTACTGGTCAAGCAAATTTGTCTAGTGAATCAAACTCCCAAACTTCAATGGACACTGGCAACATTGGAAGTCTAGAAAGAACTAAGTCTGTGATTGTCCGATGTGTTGTGCCAAAGGAGTCTATTTGCTTTTATTGCCAAGAGAAGGGGCATTGGAGACGAAGCTGCCCTAATTACCTGAGAGATCTAAGAGATGGGAGAGTCAAGATGTATGGCTCTGCTTCAGGTAAAATCCATTAACTAACTCCTTTAAGTTCCTATTCTAGATTCTTAATACATGATGTGATAAGATTACATTTTGATGTTTTGTAGGATCGAAGAAAAGAAAGGAAGCTTGAGAAAAGAAGTGAGCTGAATCTGATCATGAAGAAATGGATTTCGGTCGCATTACTTGAAGAATGGATTCTTGAGCTACAACTTGGAGTTAGAATAGATTGTTAACATAGTTTTTCAGTTGAATTGCATTGTAAGGACAAGTTTTTTCCGCGATAAAATAAATTTTGATTTTGTCTTATTTATTTATCCTTACAATGAAATATATGAAAAATTGATGTTCATGTACTTCTATTATTAGCAAAATGGATTTGATTCTTAATTATGGAAATGTCAAAAGTGTACCAAATAGGGAGACTTTCTCATCGCCCAAGTTTCAATTGGACAGAAACTTGGAATCATGCAATGTGTATTGTATGATGAATGGAAAACTTTCACATTTGGGAAACTTAGACTAATTCTTTGGCAAAGTGTCAATTAAAGGACAAGGAGATCAAGTACACAAGGTTGTGTGTCGATCAAGTCCACCACAAGAGTGACAAAGATATTCGTCATGATTTACTAAAGATTAGTAAATATGATTATACTTATAAGATTAAGTATAATTCTGAGTTGATTGAAAAAGTTTCAATGAATAGTAGAACGAATAAAGAAGAATCAAGTAGGCAGAAAGATAAAAGTTTCTCTATTCTAAGAAGAAGGGAGATTACCTTTTATTATGTTTTATGATGAAGTCTTAATGATTAAGAACCATATCTCAATTGATCCTCTAAGTGAGTCTTAGTGCATTTGCATGTCTAAGAAGAGGTATCAAGTATTGTAGAAATGGATATATCAATAAGTCAATCATACTTCGTTCCAATATCAAGTCTTAGAGTCAAGATTGTGACATTGAGTGAAAAGTCTTAAGTAGGTTTATAACACTCATCAAATGTGGAATTTGGAAAAGTTTTCTTATTCTTGCACATTTGAAATTGGTAAGTTGTGCTGTCTTGGATAAGACATAGACCAACTAGGACCAATTGTGTGAAGTGTTTTGTCTTGATAAATGCTTCACTAACTCTTGAATATTTGTTTGTCAAGAAATGTTTCTTGACAAGAGAATCTTATATGTCAAGAAGTCAGTGGGAGTCTTAATGGTCTTAAAAAGTTTCAAGAACAAATCAAGAATAAACCTTATCGATCATCACTAGCACACGACTTGAGGTTTACAACCTATCGTGCTGACATTGTTTTGTTTCTGTGCCATTCCAATTGAGTTAATTGTGTATATGAGTTCTATGAGTTCTCATTTGAATACACACTAGAGCCTTAGTCGATGGAAAGTAAATTGATATGTAAGGACAAGTTACTAAACTACTTGGAAGGCATGGTGGGCACTCGTGTTACCATAGGGCAAGAAATCAAGATTAAGAAAGTTCAGTCCATATGAGTTTGGATTTGTCGCAAACCTTGGTTTTGGCAAATTCACATGGATAGGAACTCATACACCATAAAATCTAAGTGTCATAAGATTCCCTCCTTCATGAAAATGACTGTGAGGAAATGCTTTCACTAAGAGAGATTTTAAGAAGATAGCAATTGTGAAAATTGTATTCTCAAATTCGATTATGGTTACGGCATCCCTTTCCATAGTTCGAATTGTGAGATTTGGCAATTAGTTTCAACATTTGGAACTTAGTAACATAAGTTATGAATTGTTTAAACACACATATGAGCTATCTAAGGCAAAGGTGTATAAGGTTAAGAAGCTTAGATAAAGGCTTATCGAAGCATCTGGTATTAGAAATATGAATTTCAGAAATTCAATAGGCATTGTTTTCTGGAAGTTCATTTGTTCTCTGAATACATGTCAAAGCTAGTGGGAGCATAAATGTTATGCTTATATGATAATCATCATGATAGTGGGAGCATAAGTGTTATGCTTGTATGATTGTTATGGCGAGTATTGCAAGTTAGCAATATTAATTATAGAAAAACAAAGATTCCATTTGCAAAGTTGCATGGGTTGAAAAGTTGTTTTGTTATAATTAAGGGAGAGAATATTATACTCCGTTTCAAAATCTAAAGCTTAGATTAAGAAATTTTAATATTTTCAGTCAAAGGATACATTGTGTGTTCTTAAAATTCAATTATGATTACGGCATCCCTCTTCATAGTTCGAATTGTGAGAACATGACACATAAAATATTATGGCAAAAGATTGGTAAAGTATCATATCTTTATGTAAGACATTATGCATCGTGTCCCATACGCTTCGGGTATAGGATCGATTGTAAATGCTGTAATATTTTACCATTCTAAAATTTTCCAAATGTCTAGCGCATTAAGAGGGAAAAAGGAATAGAATTGGTTTTGACTGAAAGAATTTAACAACTATCAAAGGACGATCCAAAGTTCGCTGAGGATTGATCGCTTGCAAGTAGTTGGAAGTATGGTATTGGATAGACCATATCGACATTATTATGAATAGATAAGATTCTATTAAGAATGAGTTGTCATATGGCAAATGTGGAAATGTTTTCATATTGGGAGCTGGATATTGAGAGTCTGTGCCTAGATTAGAAACTTTTATGCAAGAAGGATGTTCAAAGGAATGTACTTTGAATGTGAGACTTCACATCTATGGAATTGTATTGTAACAATTTCTAAGAAAGTACTTTGTAATTTCATTAGCTACGTCTTGGTGACTTTTGTGCTATGATTTTGCAAAGGGATCGTTGCATAAAATGTTAGAATCTAGCATATTCTAGTAGTGGAAAGAACCTTGTGTTCTTACACTAATAATTAGGATTAAGGAATGAGCATCATTGGAAAAGTTTTCAGGTGATCTATTTCACAAAGCATGGACCATAGGAAACACGGTGTGCATGCTTAGAGCATGGGACAATTGTTGTTGTAATTCAAGCAATGAGTTGATTATCCGAAACATTAAATGATAAATAATGAGTAATCAATATGGTGGATAAATAGAAGGGTTTTATTTACTCTCACAAGTTTGGGGCCATATAGGATTAAGTATTGTTGTCATGTTTCAATTTGCATGTTTTGACTTCCAGAATAACTAGGTTATTCAAACATCCACAGTTGGTCATACGTTGGGAGTAGGTATGAATAAAGACTGTCATGAATCTGTCTGTAGATTGTCTGAAGTGTTTAGACATGGCACAAGTTTGCTGCAGAGTTCGTGAGTGCTTTGATAAGATTAAAGTATTGGATTAAACCCACGCTCACTTGGATCACTTCACGGTTTTATCACAAGTGATTAGTGAGACGATAATATTGTATATTCTTGAAACCGAGACGTGTGAGTTGTTATTTGTTGGTCAGTTACACATTGATAATAAGTAAACGCACCAGTAACTTGGTGTTATAAAACTTATTGTTGTGTGTGATTCGATCAGTAAATGCAAGCGAGCATTTGAGTCGAATTTTATCCATTCCTTTTACCCAAAGTGGGATAAAAGCGATATATGTGGGCCTCTCGATGATTTAGTGATGACACCTAAGCGCTTGGCCAAGCCGGGACTAAGTTGATGTGTTCAATTGTAGTCTGTTATCAGTCGTCATGAATCGGAAGTCGGGAAATAGTATAGAGAGAATGATTGAAATTCATGTCTTTTGTCTATACGATATCTTGAGAATGGAGGAATATATAATCCCTTATCTAGAGGACACGCTATCTGATAAGATCAGAGTTGACAGTGGCTTTTGAAAGCTACGATTGCTGATCAGGTTCTGAAGTCATACGGAAAATAGTTATTAGACTTATCCAAGTGGGAGACTGTTGGATTAGTGTCTAAGTCCATAACTGTTTTGGTATGTACTTGACCCGATTATGAGCATGGTCCTTTTGGGTTGCCTTCACCATAGCAATATGTAGGATGATTTAAGGAGAGAAAGGTTTAAATATGATTTATTAATATATTATGAGAATAATATATTAAAGGAGAAATCATATTGTTTAATTAATATTGGTCAAGAATTAATTAAGAATTAATTTTGTGGTTAAAAGAGATTAATTAAACTTAGGGGACTGAAGTTGTAATTATAAGATAATTATAATTGGGCTATGGATAACCTAATAATATATAGGTTGAACGAATTCTATGGGAAGCCCATTAGAAATCGTCCAAGGGATATGTTTAAGGAGTCCATGGGCTGCTTAGGGCCTAAGCAGTCAGATTAGGGTTTCCTAGTTGTAAACCCTAATAGCCTACATGTATAAAAGGGACCCTTAAGCCCCAAAAACGTGGACAACACTTCCATTAGGGTTTCCAGCCGTTTTTGGTGCCTCCTTTTCTTCTCCTCTTCATCCAAGTTGCATATGGTGTTTGTGACTCCATTAGAGGTACTACACTTGTGGTACTTGCTTTCAAGAGCTAAGGAAATTCAAGGAACTAGTTGTTATTGCTATATAACAACAAAAGGTATGTATTCTAGCTTTATATATGAATTTCGAAAATTATAGTAGCATGCCAGGTTTCTTTTTGTGTTCATAAAGTTGTATAACTAATAGTGAAAACATAGATCCAATACTAGGGTTGCATGCACACATAGGATTGTTTGTATAAAACCCAACACATCTTGCGTCTCATCCTCAAACTCATCCGTCATCACACACCAACTAATTTGTCTACCTATGTTCTACCCAACATATTTGTAGATATAACATACATATACAGTTTAACTCATTTAAAACTTATATAAAACATCCATTCCATGCTTATCTAAAATAAACAACAATATTTAAACACATAACACGTATTTCGTAGCAAATACTTAATACTTATATGTTAGAAGAAAGTAACTATACACTCACTCATAACATAGATATAATACATTCAACCAATACTTGTACTAAGATCGTGTTATTGAAAGGTACTAGACACTCACTTGATCATAAGATAATCGGACAGCACTACGGCTCTAAGAGTAGTAGCTATTCGGTGAAACTAGAATATATTCAAATACTTGGCTTCTCGCACGTAGAGCTTCAGCTCGGAAACTCCTTTCTCCTCAGGATCTTCGGGGCTTCGGGACTCGCTTCAGGTCTCGGGATGATATCGAGGCTTCGGGGGGTTAAAATAGGGCTTAGAGAGAGTATCGGGAGTGAGAGAGAAGAGACGGAGCAACCAAAATCGGGTGACCCTTGATATCTATTTATACGGGGAATTTCTGCACTCACGTCGTGAGCACAGTAGGTCTAACGCCCGTAGATCCGGGCTAGTTAATTTAGAGATGATAGGCGTCAAAAAAATGAATTTTTGATGAAAGATTATTTAAAATGAATAATCTTAACTAAGTTATAGTATATGTTACAAGGTTTCTGTGTATATAAAGAACGCTGAAATCTGAGTTATAACGAAGAAGTTATGACCTGTTGAAGTTTCGCGACAGAATCCGCACGACACAGCGCGATGTAAATAGTGAATTTACGTTAGAGCGATATTTAGCCTTAGCGATCTAAACTAAAGTCGTAGAGTTCGTTAAATTGTGATCGTGCATAAAAAGAACGTCAAAATCTGACTTCGTATAAGGAAGTTACGATTTTTCTAAGTTTCAGCTTAGCAGTATCTAGCCTGAATACTCGATTTGAGATCGAGCGGTTTTTAGCCGAAACAATCTAAACAAGAATCGAAGATCTCGTCAATTGTAGTGAAACGGTAAAAAGATAGGCGAAAACGGACGTCGGATGAAGAAGTTATGAATTTATAACGGAGTTTTCCTGTCCCGGCGTACTAAAATAATATAATAAAAATAAATTCAAAATTAGCCGACGGAGTCTAAACGAAAGTTGTACAACGTAGTCTCACCTACGCGGGGATATAAAGAACGCCGAAAACGGAGTTCATATGAGGAAGGTATGAATTTTTGAAGTTTATTAAATAATTTCGATATTTAATTTAATTATAAATTTCGATATTATCAGCAGGGGGGGGGGAGTCAGCGACCCTATCCACATTACGACCAGAATAATGTAATTTAAGCCCAACGTAATTTGGGTTTCCAGCCCCCTATAAAAGGAAGTCGAGTGCAGCCGAGTTCTTTGCCCATTTCTTCCCTTTCTCTCGTGTTTTTGCATTGTTTTTCGTGCAAGAAATATCCCGAAGCCCCGGTATCATTCCCGAGCCCCGAAGCAAGTCTCGAAGCCCTGAAGATCCCGAGAAGTGCGATTCCCGAGCCGAAGCTCTGCCTGCAAGGAGCCCGGTTTTGGTGAAGATCTTCCAGATCTACCAAGAATACTACTTCTACAAGCCGTAGTGCTGTCCGATCATCTTCTAATCAAGTGAGTGTGTGGTTACTTTCTTCTAACACATAAATATGAAGTATTTTCTTTGAAATACATGTTATGTGTATATATATTGTTGTTTATTTGAGATGAGTGTGGAATGGATGTTTTATATAGTTTTTAAATGTGTTAAACTGTATATGTATTTTATATCTACAAATATGTTGGGTAGAACATGGGTAGATGAGATAGTTGGTGTGTGATAAAAGGATGAGTGGGATTAGATAAAGAGGCTAGTTTTAGATCTGTGAGTATGGATTAGACCAAGAGGTTAGTTTTAGATCCGGGAGTATAGATTAGGTAAAGAGATAAAACTTGTTATTAGTCCGGGAGTATGGATTAAGACTAAGTTAATTGTCCCTAGTTTGGGAGTATGTATTGGGCACATTTATTGATCCGGGAGTATGGATCATATCAAGATTAAGGTATAGTTAATTGTCCCTATTCCGGGATTATGGATCGGGTACAATTATTGATCCGGGAGTATGGATCAGATCAGGAGGTTAGTTTTAGATCCGTGAGTATGGATCAGGTAGTTTTAGCTCCCTGAGTATGGATCAGGGGAAAAGGTTAGTTTTAGATCCGTGAGTATGGATAAGTTGAAAAGGTTAGTTTTAAATCCGTGAGTATGGATCGGGTGAAGAGGATAGTTTTAGATCCATGAGTAGGGATCAGGTAAAGAGGAAAATTTTAGATACGAGAGTTTAGATCGTGTCATTGTGAGGATCGATGGGGTGGGATAAGAGTTGCCTTTATATGGTGAAATTGTACAAGTTTCAATGTTCTATATTTATAAATATATGATATATCATTGTCGGATGAAAACCCTATATGCTCACCAGGCTCCCAAGCCTGACCCACTCAGTTTTCTTTGTATCACAGGTATCGATACGAAGACATATTTCACAGAGAGATTTAAAGGAGATATAAATCATTAGTGTAATTGAATGTAAGTTCTGTTTATGCTCATATGTTTGTATCGGAACATGACATCTCGAGGTTTTATTATTAAATGAAAATACATTCTCTTTGAGAAATGTTTTGATAAGTTATTATCATATCTTGTTTTGGTAACAAATTCCGCAACTGTTTTCTTTAAAAGATTACTCTGATTTTAAAAACAAAGCATAAACAAATCGGTCTTTTCTGGACGAGAAATTGGGGATGTCACAGTTGGTATCAGAGCATTAGTTTAAGCGAACTAGGAATTTGTAGGAAATTTCTAGACTTAAACTTAGAATGTTAAGTAACGATTGTGAGGAGTGTGTCTAAAATTTGTTTGAGGTACACCTAAATTGACACAAGCACTAGTTTATTTTAGGAATGACGCCTAAAATTCTTTTATGTGCTAAATGTTTTGTGTGATAGCTATATTGATGCAATTATGTGTTCGAATCTATGGTTTGTTGCCGACCGGATCTGGAAACCTTATATGTTTAGGATTCTAAGCGTACGACTACGATATTAGAACTAGCATGTAAACGTTTTGGAGTGATAAGGATGAATTAATTATCTATCGTGATTGAGGATCTGAATTCACCATATTCGGTGTGTAGATGAAAAATGGTACGAACCAGAAGTGGAGTTGGAAACGTGTACGAAGACAGGAATCAACCACCTGTGATTGAGCAAGCACCTGTTGTAGCAACAACACCAGAGCCAATGATGATGGTTGGGGTGCAAGCGATGATGCAAATGATGTTGGATCGCCAAATGGAGGGGACAAAGCGATTACTCCAACAGAATCGTGAGGAACTGTCACTTCAAGTGTAAGAGCCCGAAGTGAATGGAGGGCAGTCGGAGGGAGGTAATGATTGGTTTTGAGCATTCTAACACTTCCTAAGTGTACAGGAAACCCTAATAACCTTGGATCTATGTTTGTCTAATTATCATGCAAAGTTGATTTCCAAGGCTATGATCCTATCTAGCATACATGGGGAACAATTTTAACTTAAATAATAGATAGAATTACATACCTTGTTGTTGTAGGTGTTCCTTGAAACCTTGTGAGCCTAGCACCCCAAGTGTGATGCCTCAAATTCTTCACACAACACCAAATGGTATGGATTAAACTTAGAGAGAATGTATAACACACAAAATCGGCTCTAGCCCTCTTGTTTCTTTGTCTACCGATTTTGGGGAGAACACATGAGCTTTATATAGTGTTGACACATCTAGGGTTACACCCTAATGTGTCATGACTCTTCATTTCCATGACCCATGGGTTTGTAACTCCCATGGAGCCTCCATGGACCATCCAATGGGTATAACCCATCTTGATTATCCATGGAGCCTCTTAGCCCACTATATAAGTTATGGATGATTTATATAATCAACCCATATATTTAATTAGTAATCTTTTGATCACTTAATTAATTCTAAATTAATTCTTGATCTAACTAATTAAACAATATTATTAATATATTAGAACTTATAATATTAATAAACCATATGTGTTATTTCTCTCATTTAGTTTATCCAATTACATGCTGCCATGCAACCCAAATGGACCATGCCGGTTCGGGTCAAGTATTTACCAGAAATAGTTATGGACTTAGACACCTTATCCAACAGTCTCCCACTTGGATAAGTCTAATAACTATAACTGCAATACTTCAGGAACCAATCGGCAATCGTAGCTCTTTCAAGGTCTCTCGGAACTGAGAAGATGATGGTACGCCATTTCAGATAAGGGATCATATAATCCTCTGTTCTAGATATCAGCCGGACAAACACATGGAACATGGTCTTGCTTATTGTCCAGCAGTTTGTTTCCCGATTTCTGTTTTGTTTGAAAAAGAACTTAATTGAACACATCAACTTAGTTCTGACCGGGCTCGGTACGTAGGTCAAAACAAAATCATCGAGGGGCCCAGATATCAGCCTCTAATCCTAGAAGGAACAGATAAACTTCGACTCATATGCTTGTTCTACTACTTGTTAAATTACACACAAATGCACGTTTTATAACATCGAGTTACCAATGCGGTTTCGCACGTTCAATGCGTAACTAACTCATAGTTAACAATTCATATCTCTAGGTTTGAAGACTTATATGATATTACCGTCTCGCGATCACTCAAGATAAATTCCATGAAGTGATGCCAGCGAGCGTGGGTTGAATCCAATACTCAGAACTTATGAGCACTCATGAGTGTTGAGGCCTGTCCAACATCTTAGACCTCTACAACCAACTCATGACAGTCTTATTTCATATCTACTTCCAACATATGACCGACTGTGGATAATTTGAATAATATGTAAAACAACATAAATATTCTGGAAGTCAAAACATGCAAAAGAAATAATAGTAAACGATTGACAAGTGATAGCAACACTTGACTCATAAATAAACACAACTTTTATTCATCATCAAATTTCAATTACATTTTACAAATTTCAAAATTATCTAACTACTAAAATTAATATCATCCTTCAGCCCTATGCTCCTAGCATGCTGGAGATGCTTAACCCTACCCAGTCCCTTCGTGAGGGGATCTGCCAGGTTCTCATCCGATGATACGCTCTTTGCCACAAGAAGTCCTTCTTCTATACGATGTCTGATGAAATGATATTTTATGTCGATGTGTCTGGATCTCCCATGATCCCTTGGTTCCTTTGCTAAGGCAACGGCACTTTAACTATCACAGAAAATCTCTATGGCCTGCGATATAGCATGTACAACTACAAGGTCTCCAATGAAGTTCTTTAGCCACATAGCCTCTTTTTCCGCCTCACTTGCCACTATATACTCTGATTCGCAAGTTGAATCAACCACTGTCTCCTGCTTGGAACTTTTCCAAGAGATTGCTCCTCCATTTAAGGTAAAGACCCAGCCTGACTGAGAGCGGAAATTATCCCTATCAGTCTGGAAGCTAGCGTCACTATACCCTACAACTCTCAAGTCATCACTCCCACCAAGGGTAAGGACCCAGTACTTAGTCCTCTGCATGTACTTGAGAATGTTCTTTACCGCTGTCCAGTGAGCCTTACCAGGATTCCCCTTATACCTGCTAACCATGCTTAAAGCAAAGGCTACATCAAGACGAGTACAGGTCATAGCATACATGATCGAGCCTACTGCCGAAGCATAGGGTATCCGACTCATTTCTGCTATCTCATCCTCAGTACTCGGGCTCTAAGTCTTACTCAGTCTAGTGTTACTCTGGATGGGTAACTCTCCTTTCTTGGAATCTTGCATGCTGAATCTCTTCAACACCTTGTCCAAGTATGTACTTTGACTAAGTCCAATTAGTCTTTTACTCCGGTTTCTCAAGATCCTTATCCCTAGAATATAGGCAGCTTCTCCAAGGTCCTTCATAGCAAAACTCTTCCCAAGCCAGGACTTAACTTCCTGCAGAGTTGGGATGTCATTTCCTATGAGTAGTATGTCATCCACATACAGTACCAAAAAGCTAAATATACTCCCACTAGCCTTGACATATACACAAGATTCATCTTCACTCCTAGAGAAGCCAAACTCTTTGACCTTCTCATCAAAGCAAAGATTCCATCTGTGAGGTGCTTGCTTTAATCCATAGATGGATTTCTCAAGCTTACACACTCTATTAGGGTACTCTAAGCTGACAAAACCCTCTGGCTGATTCATGTAAACATCCTCAGCCAACTTTCCATTAAGGAAAGCGGTTTTGACATCCATTTGCCATATTTCATAGTCATGAAATGCAACTATGGCTAACAATACCCTAATAGACTTAATCTTGGCTACTGGAGAAAAGGTCTCATCATAATCCACTCCAGGAGTTTGAGAGAAGCCCTTTGCAACCAGTCGTGCCTTATAAGTGTGTACATTACCATCCATGTCGGTCTTCTTCTTGAAGATCCATTTGCACCCTACAGTCTTACGACTTGGCACATTGTCAACCAAGTTCCAAACTTGATTGTCATACATGGGTTGTATCTCGCTATCCATTGCCTCTTTCCATTTAGCAGACTCAGGGCTTGCCATGGCTTCCGCATAGCTATTAGGTTCATCCATACCTACTAGTGTTTCATCACTAATAAGTGTCTCACCTTCTGCAGTAATATGGAAACCATATTAATGCTCAGGTACATTCCTAACCCTTATGGAAGGGAAGTTCACATTCAACTTCATCAATCTATCCACATACCTTTGCATTTTCTGCATGTGGTTAGTGATGGGTTCGCCATCTTTCATACAGGTTGTGATCATAGAGTAGATGATTTCATATCGCTCTTGACGAGCACTCCGATGGTAACGGTCCATCAAATCTTGGTGCATCTCAAAAGGATAGTAGTCCTCATAGGACTTTTGGAGCTCGGCTGTCATGGTGGCCATCATGATGCATGCCACTTTGGTAGCATCTCTTTCATGTGCCTCATATTCAACAAACTCCTCACGAGTAGCGGTTGGATCAGGCACCTTGAGCTCCTTATCAAGAACATATTCCTTGTTCTCGTAACGAGTGATCATCCTGATGTTTCTGATCTAGTCAGTAAAGTTGGATCCATCAAAGATGACTCTCCCATAAAGGTTCATGAGAGATAAGGAGCCAGTAGGGTTTGAGCCAGGAGTAACATTGTTGGAAGGCATCTGAAAGGAAGAAAGTAAGTTTAGTTTAGATATAGGGATAGTCCTCAATAAAACACTCAAATGTAGTATTAAGGCTAGGATCCAATCACAATATATTATAACCTAGAAGAGGGATGTCGTAATCCTAGTTATAACATATTTGAAAGGTAGGTGAATGACGATTCACCAATTTCCACCATGAAATCGAAATATAAATTATTAGGTTTTATTTGGCTTTTAGAAATTCCTAGATTTTTTGAGATTCATTGAACTTTTCAATGGCATGTTTCAATCTCGAGTGTGCCCTTCATGTTTTGTTACTGGGATACCGAGGATCACAAAACAAGGTGTGAAGTAACCATGAAAATTACTTGGTACCCTTAATGTTTTTCACTTAATCGTTGTGCCGGTAAACCACACGTGCTCCTTCCGACCTCATGAAAAACCTTAAGTCACCCTTTGCCTTCCTTGTTAAGTCCAAGTTAGTGTGTCGGTAAACCACACACGCTCCACCAACGACTTAAACAAGGTGCAAAGTGTAATTTCATGGATTAGCACCTTATTCACATTTTTCCTAAAGTAACTAAGATTGGGAATTTATAAAAACATTTAGTTACTTTATAATAATCATTATACTTTTAATGAAAATTTATAAGTCCTTGTCTTACCCGTTCGGCTAACCACCCTCCACCAGTCAAGCAAGCGGTGGGTGAGAGTAGACACCCATTAAGTTGCCATTTTATAGGCAACAACCTTATACCCACCTTATAGACCGGCTTCGTGAATAAGGCGTACTAGCGGTAAGACGACTTTGTTCTTATACATACATACATATATATATATATATATATATATATATATATATATATATATATATATATATAATTATTAAATCATAATACTATAAGTATAAGGGTTGAATTTTTTTTTAAAAAAATTCTAAGGGTTGGAACTAAAGTTTTAATCAAGACTTTACTTGTTCCAAAACTTGAGGGCAAGTTTTGTAAACTTTCAAAACTTTTCATTTCTTGTAACTTATGAGTTTATTAGGGTATTTAAAAATGAAGACTCTTCATTTTATAACCCATGAGTTCTTTTAATGGTTTTAAAGCAAAGTGACTTTTGGTTTTCCATAACTTGAGGACAAGTTATGGACTCCATTAAAACACATAAAGATCATGAATTAATCTACCACATAGGTTACAAATAATTCCTATGATCATCTAAACATCATAAGATCAAGAACATGAATATGAACACTTTCATGAATAAAAAATTACACTTAAAAACTTGTAATTATGATAACTTGTTGTTGTAAATGGATTAGCATAAACATTACACCATCTAAAACATGTTTACACAAACCAAAACAATTTAGGGTAATGTTTCTATTCCATTTCCAGCAACTAAAATCGAAATTCTGAAACTGCAGCTTCTACTCGTCGAGTGCATGAACTGACTCAGCAAGTAGCTTGCATTTGGTCATGGACTCGGTGAGTTCATACGGGCAGAAAGCAGAAAACTCGATTTTTTTCAAGCAGTTTGCACAAAAATCAAACAAGAAATCCTAGACTTTGATACCACTGATTGGTTTTGAGCATTCTAACACTTCCTAAGTGTACATGCAACCCTAATAACCTTGGATCTATGTTTGTCTAATTATCATGCAAAGTTGATTTTCAAGGCTATGATCCTATCTAGCATACATGGGGAACAATTTTAACTTAAATAATAGATAGAATTACATACCTTGTTGTTGTAGGTGTTCCTTGAAACCTTGTGAGCCTAGCACCCCAAGTGTGATGCCTCAAATGCTTCACACAACACCAAATGCTATGGAGTAAACTTGGAGAGAATGTATAACACACAAAATCAGCTCTAGCCCTCTTGTTTCTTTGTCTAACCGATTTTGGGGAGAACACATGAGCTTTATATAGGGTTGACACATCTAGGGTTACACCCTAATGTGTCATGACTCTTCATTTCCACGACCCATGGGTTTGTAACTCCCATGGAGCCTCCATGGACCATCCAATGGGTAAAACTCATCTTGATTATCCATGGAGCCTCTTAGCCCACTATATAAGTTATGGATGATTTATATAATCAACCCATAAATTTAATTAGTTATCTTTTGATCACTTAATTAATTCTAAATTAATTCCTGATCTAACTAATTAAATAATATTATTAATATATTAGAACTTATAGTATATTAATAAACCATATGTGTTATTTCTCTCATTTAGTTTATCCAATTGCATGGTGCCATGCAACCCAAATGGACCATGCCGGGTCGGGTCAAGTATTTACCAGAAATAGTTATGGACTTAGACACCTTATCCAACAGGTAACTACAGTGGAACTGTTGGACAAGCAGAACCCCTAGTGGCAGAAAGGAATGACCCGGAAAAGGAAAGAAACAGGGATGGGCGTATGTATAAAAATTTCTTGGGCGCCAAGCCGCCAAGTCTTTCTGGAAACCCAAAGCCTATTGAGATTATGGACTGTATCTCCAAAATGGAGATGGTGTTTGAGAGTTGCAACTATAGCAACAAACAGAAGACTATCTTTGCAGTTAGACAACTGAAGACCACAGTCTTGAGTTGGTCGAAGTTACTGGCATATATGATGCCTCGGGGGGGAAGTCCTGAGGATGTCTTGGGAATCATTCCTGGAGCAGTTAAAGATGCAGTACTGCTCAGAGATAGATCTGATTGATCAGAACAATGAATTCCAGAACCTGAAGAAAGGTAAATTGAGCATTGATGATTATGCTACTGCATTTACCGAAAAGATGAAGTTATTTCCATACTTAGTGCCAACTGAACTCTCAAAAATTAAGAGGTTCGCAAATGGACTGCCTTCCGACTTTGGTCCAACAGTCAAGATGGAAACTACTTTGAAGACAGCAGTCCGAGTAGCTAAAAATGTGGAGACCCAGTTAAAGGAAAGGGGTCTGGAGAGAAACGAGGTGGGCAAGAAAAGAAAGATTGAAGGATCTTCAAGGTCTGATGAGAAGAGAAAATTTTCGAAGTCTGATTTGAAGAAGCTCGGAGAAGGAGCACAATGGTGTGACAAGTACAAAAGGAAGCACATTGGGGAATGCTCTAAAGAAATGACCTGCTTTAAATGTGGTAAGACTGGTCATTACGCCAGCAAATGCCCAACCAAAAGAGAAGTCTGCTTTAAGTGTGGTGAAGAAGGGCACTTCAAGCAAAACTGCCCAAGAAGAGAAGAGGCTCTAAGGCCAAATGCACCACCAAAGCCAAGAGCATTCCACATGATCCTCGACGAAGCAAAAAACAATGCAAGGATTCAATGATGAAGACTTCATATCAATATATAAAGTCTATATCAGGAAGTGTAGCCTACTAGAGGCGTAGTATAGGGTGAACTTGAACCTTTGTGTAATCGTTTCAAGAAATAATATAAACCCTAATTTTGCTATCTGATGTGTTGAATGATTATGTGATTTTTTGTATGGTGACTTGGTCGACTGCGGTACAATACTTGGGACAAGTATGAGTAGGTGTGAAAGGTAGTAGATGCATATACTACCGGAAGCACATGACTCGCACTTGGATCAGGGAAAGTCACAAGGTTACCAAGAAGCTGGTGATTGATTCTATTTTATTCTAGTATGTCAGTACCATTGTTTTGGTAGTGACTAGTAAGATGGTTCTTATTCCAACCCGAGTGGTCATATCCAATTGGAGTCCGACTACGGTGAGTATGTTACGTGGTGCGGAGAACCTAGTTCAAAGTAACATCGGACGTAAGTTAGAAGACTGAAGTTAATGCGATCAGTGGTATCGCACTCATTGTTCATAAAGTTTGTAGCTAGAAATGCTACATGCTAAAATGTGATTATATCACATTAGAATATGAAGGAAGGTATATTCTATTCTGGAATTGAACTTTAAAAAGACCGAGTCTAAGCGTCGCATCGTGCGATGAGAGGTCAGTAGAGCACGACCCATCGGTCTGTTACAATAGATAAAGGAAAGTATTTATCCTAAGAAGAAGAAGGAGTCCATAATAAGGACTTATTTGGTAACTTGAAGGTTACGATTGAAAGTACAACATAGTACGATAAGCAGATGCAAGATTGGGCATTGTCTGCGGTCAAGAAAGCCACAAAGTTAAATACTCTTTTGAGGAAACATAAAAGTTACGGTTATTACCTAGGATGAAGAAATAACGTGTGGCATCATTATGCAAGTCCTATTTCGTTGATGATTCCGGGACGTAATCATCCTAAGGGGGAGATAATTCTAACGCCCGTAGATCCAGGCTAGTCAATTTAGACACGATAGGCGTCAAAAAATGAGTTTTTGATGAAAGATTATTTAGAATGAATAATCTTAACTAATTTATAGTATATGTTACAAGGTTTTTGTGCATATAAAGAATGAAGAAATTCGAGTTATAACGAAGAAGTTATGACATATCGAAGTTTCGCGACAGAACCGACACGACACAGCGCGATGTAAATAGTGAATTTATGTTAGAGCGATATTTAGACTTAGCGATCTAACCTAAAGTCGTAGAGTTTGTTAAACCGTGAGTGTGCATAAAAAGAACGTCCAAATCTGACTTCGTATGAGGAAGTTATGATTTTTCTAAGTTTCAGTTTAGAAGTATGCAACCCGAATACTCGATTTGAGATCGAGCGGTTTTAGCCGAAACAATCTAAATGGTAAATGAAGATCTCGTCAATTGTAGTGAAACGATAAAAAGATATACGAAAACGGACGTTGGATGAAGAAGTTATGAATTTATAACGGAGTTTTCCTGTCCCAACCTACTAAAATAATATAACAAAAATAAATTCAAAAATAGCCGACGGAGTCTAAACGAAAGTTGTAGTCTCACCTACGCGGGGATATAAAGAACGTGAAAAACGGAGTTCGTATGAGGAAGATGTGAATTTTTGAAGTTTATTAAATAATTTCGATATTTAATATAATTATAAATTTCGATATTATCCGAAGGGGGGGAGTCAGCGACCCTATCCACATTACGCCCAGCGTAATGTAATTTACGCCCAGCATAATTTGGGTTTCCAGCCCCCTATAAAAGGAAGTCGAGTGTAGCCGAGTTCTTTGCTCATTTCTTCCCTTTCTCTCGCGTTTTTGCATCGTTTTTAGTGCAATAAATATCCCGAAGCCCCGGTATCATTCCCGAGCCCCGAAGCAAGTCTCGAAGCCCCGAAGATCCCGAGAAGTGCGATTCCCAAGCCGAATTTTAGATACGAGAGTTTAGATCGTGTCGTTGTGAGGATCAATGGGGTGGGATAAGAGTTTAGATCGTGTCGTTGTGAGGATCGATGGGGTGGGATAAGAGTTTCCTTTATATGGTGAAATTGTACAAGTTTGAATGTTCTATATTTATAAATATATGATATATCATTGTGGGATGAAAACCCTAGATGCTCACCAGGCTCCCATGCCTGACCCACTCAGTTTTCTTTGTATCACAGGTATCGATACGAAGACATATTTCACAAAGAGATTTAAAGGAAATATAAATCATTAGTGTAATTGAATGTAAGTTTTGTTTATGCTTATATGTCTGTATCGGAACATGACATCTCGAGGTTTTATTATTAAATGAAAATACATTCTCTTTGAGAAATGTTTTGATAAGTTATTATCATATCTTGTTTTTGGAACAAATTCCGCAACTGTTTTCTTTAAAAGATTACTCTGATTTTAAAAACAAAGCATAAACAAATCGGTTTTTTCTGGCCGAGAAATCGGGGATGTCACAGTAGGTCACTGCGTTCACCACTCGTCCACTTGCTCTGGAGGCTCCAGAAGGCGTTAGAAGTCAGTTCACGTTGTGAACACTATTTCCACATCGTGAACCCTGATAGTTTTGGGGTTTCACGCCCGAACTTCAGAAATTCATAACTTTCGCATACGAACTCCATTTTCGACGTTTTTTATATCGATGCGAAGGTGATATTATGCTATAAAACTCTCGTTTAGACTCCGTTGGCTAATTTTGACATTAATTTTAATATATTATTAGTATATTATTTTTAGTAGGCCAGGAAAACTCCGTTCGAAATTCATAACTCCTTTATCTGAACTCTGTTTCCGTCTGTCTTTTTATAGTTGGACTACTATTGATGAGATCTTCAATTCTCATTTAGAAAGTTTTGGATAAATATCACTTGACCTCAATCTTGAGTTTCGGGTTGCATACTTCTAATGCTGAAACTTCAAAAAATCATAACTTCCTCATACGAAGTCAGATTTAGACGTTCTTTTTAAGCACACTCTCGGTTTAACGTATTCTACAACTTTCATTTAGATTGCTAAGGCTAAATATCGCTCTAACATATATTCACTATTTACGTCGCGTTATGTCGTGTCGGTTCTGTCGTGAAACTTCGACGGGTCATAACTTCTTCGTTATAACTCGGATTTCAACTCTCTTTATATGTACAATATCCTTGTAGAATATACTACAACTTAGTTAATATTATTCTTTCAAAATAATCTTCCATCAAAAAGTCATTTTTTTACGCTCATTGGCCTTAAATTAACTAGCCCTGATCTACAGGCGTTACAGGAGATCACCGCCAAGTTCAGGGAAAGAGCCCTTCTAGTTCCGCAGTATGTGGAAGACGAGGAGATGAAGAAGGCTCGGTATCACGAGATGTTGAGGAGAGATATCAGTAAGTTTCTGAGTCGGTCCAACTGCAAGACGCTAGAAGATATGATCGCTCGATCCAAGAGAGAGATTGATTTATAGACAGAGAGGAAGAGGAAGTTAGCAGAGGTTCAAGTATCTATAGGTTCGGGTAAGAGGCCCAAGACATCAGATTCTAGATCGATGGGTCATTAGGACCGGGGCCACTGTAGCAAGTGCGAAAGGACGCATGAGGGTGCGTGAAGGAGCGGCAATGGTGGTGATTCAGGCTGCTTCAAGTGCGGTCGGTTGATCATTTTAGCAGAGATTGTACTGCTACCACCACCCAAGATCAAACCTAATATGTTTCCATTGCAGTCAAAGGGGCCACAAGAAGTCCCATCCGAGTTTTCTTTCAACAGGACAGGTGATGGCACCTGCCCGTGTGACATTGAGGATCACCGACGACCGTTAGGGTTGGGTAGAGGTGCTTACGACGCGGAGCAGGGTATATCAGTTGGTTTCAGAGGAGGTGCGAGCAGCCCCCAATGTGTTAGGTGCGTATCTTTCTTTTTCCCTATCAACCTTTCTTATGATTTTATTGTTATGGTTCTACATCGGTATTAGTAAAGGTAATTCAGAATTTTGTGGTCTGCTTGTGATTGAGTTATATGCCATCTGCATACCCTAGATTTTCGAATAGTAGTTAGAGGACATTCCCTTTTTAGAGCAGGTAACTCAGGATATAGTAATTGTAGCATGTAGGTGTGAGACTCTGGAGTATCTCTCTAGTTTTCAAGGGAGACATTGTTTAGGTATTGGTCGGTAGATCGTCAACAGTGGTAATAGTGGGCTGACATCTGTATGGCCAGAAGATGGTAGGAAGAACCAGGAATTCTTCCAAACTGTGAGTTGTGATGAGCTAGTCAACTTGAAGTGGGGGAGAGCCACCTGAGTGGCCAAAGGTAAAAGCAAGTGTAAGACTAGGATGAGTTCGCATTCTTGGTAATGGATAAGTAGCTCAAGTGGCTGCTTGGATTGAGGAGCATGTGAGTTGGGAGTTTGGGAAACTTTCTAACATTGAGTCTGTGTCCCCACAATTAGTTGATGATTGATTGGGAACCAGGTTAGATATTTCCGAAAAGGCACGAGTTTTGGCAGGATATAAGACTGCGGGATAGTCGCAACACTCCTCAGCAGTGAGTCAGTGAGGAAGCATTGTAAGATTGCGGGTAAGCCGAAACATTCATTAGCAGCTTAGTTAGAGGAGTGTAGGAGAGGTCCTGTATCTCCTAGATAGCATGAAAAGAATTAGGATATGATAGCAAACTGAGATTCAAGGAGGTGTGGGTCTACATAGCCCTAGATACGTGATACATGTGGGAGAGACCGCTCTGAAGTACAGTTTGGGTAAGACCCATGGGCGGGCCCCATGTACTTATAGCAGCGTAGGTGGGGCCTGGTAGAGACTGTAGGGTCGAAGTAGGGGGATCGAGGATCCAAGGGCTTCTAGAGCCAGGATGGCTAGGTAGATAGAGCAGTTCAGATAGCTGAAGTTTTCTTCAGGAGTCGTTGAGAGCGACTGAGAGTTTTTTCTTGTGTTCTATAACCGGTGGCTGACTAGTATTCTAGTTGATAGCAAATCGGTTGGGACCAGGGTGGTCTCGGTTCATCTGGAAGGCTGATAAGAGACATCAGGATTATCTGATTCGCACTAAGTGGAGCTTTCAGCAATAGAGTTTAGTAAGTGAGATCATCCAGTGGGTAATGGTGCGATGGTCGGCATTAGAAGTGGTCGGGATTGCAGTTTCAACATAGGGTTTATTCTTGATTAAAGTAAGGAAGGTTTGTGGTTTATGGAAAGTTGCCTTAGGAAGGCTAGTGAAAGCACAGGCTAAAGGGGTGAACCCCTTGGATGTCAAGTGTAAGTACTTGGGAAGTACCAGAACGATTACTGATTGAGTAAGAGTGTTGTACTTGAGGGTTGTAGTGATTGGACTGGGCTCAAGATGATATTTTCAAGGATTTAACCGAGTAGACAAAGTGTGCAACGTATAGGAATGTCATGATAGGTTGCGGGGTAGTTGGTCATAGCAGACTTTGAGGACGAAGTCTAGTTTAAGTGGGGGAGAGTTATAACACCCAGTTTCAGAAGTACTCGGTTGTGGTCCAGGAGGCCAAAGGTATAAGCGATTCGGTCTTTTATGGGTCTTGAGTTTTATCAGGAGGTTTTAATGCTTGGAGTGTAGCTTGGAGCTTAGGGATTCTCGCCACCTTTTTGTGGATATAAAGTTCGTCGGAAACGGACCTCGGATGAGAAAGATATGACACTTTGAAGTTATAGGCAACTTTGGTCCCTAATGGAGAAAAATGACAAGGAAGGACCACGCATGCAACATGGTAAACGCGTGTGTACGCCCAACGTAAGCTAGGTTACGCCCAGTGTCATGGAGCAAAATGATCATAGGTGCGGAGAGACGTACACCTAGTGTACGAGAAGTAAGCCCAACGTACACTTAGAGGCTCAAAACCCTAACTTTTAGGGTAAGCCACTATATAAAGAACATAACACTTTGGCTATCAGCCTCCCTCTCATCTTCATACAGTTACCACGGAAACCCTAATCCTCTTGGAGCATTCTTGGAGCTTGGAAGGCTTTGTGAGGGTATTTTGGTGTTTGGATCCACTATTCAAAGAAGAAAAAGTCAAGGAAAGGTATTGGTGCAAAGGAGAAGGTTTAGATCTGGGATTATTGCTTCACTTCATACCTTTTCAAGGTATAAAGTCATGAGCTTGATTATTAATCTTTTAGATCTCTTTAGGGTGGGTTTATGGACTCTTTTGGTCCCAAGAATGGACCTTTATGACTCAATTCATTTTCTAGGTCCAGGGCTGCCACCCTTACTGTCATATGAGTCCTATAAGCAGTAAAGTTTCAATCTTTAGGACTCATTTGTGTTCATGCATGAGATCTAGCCCTTTTTATGGAATATTGTAGTCACATTTCAAGTTTGGTCTCATTTGGTGGGTTGCAAGCCACCAAGTAGTCGACTTTATGGATTAAGACATTGAAAAGGACTTGGATGTGTGATTGTAGCTTCCAGACTAGAGTATTAAGCACTTAATAGGAAAGTGACTTAATAAGGGAGTACACTTAGCGTACATGGGAGTACGCCCAACGTACTCACCAGACAAGGTTTACAGTCCCGTGTTTACGGTTAAGGGTTTGCGGTTTAGAGTTTGTGGCCATGGGAAAGTGACTTGGCAAGTACGCTTAGCGTACATAGGAGTACGCCCATAGTACTCATCAGTTATGAGCCTTGTGTATTTTGGGGGTTTGGGCTATGCTTTGGATTTTGGTTCTTTGGGCCTTAGTGGGCCATCAAAAGTGAGATAATGTGGTCCAAAGAGATGTATGGGCTTAGTGAAAGGCCCAATAAAGGTATTGGGCCCAATTTAGCAAATTGGGCCATTAGTGGGCCACTAGTGGGTTGGGAAGCCCATCTAGTGTAGGGCCTTTTATATTATGATTTTGAGCCTAGATATGAACCAAGTTGGTCCAGGGGTAAAATGGTAATTTTATCCTAAGGAGGATTATTAAATTGGGCTAAGTGATATTTTGATATTGATAGCTCGGGAAGCCAAAGGATCCACAGTTCAAGGATTTGTCAGCTAGCAGTCAAAGGATTGGTTGCAGGACTTCAGCAGTGCGAGGTGAGTCTCCTCGCTGTGTGCATGGGTCTACGGCCACAATGTCGGACCATTATGTTTATGTATAATAGGAAGACCCGAATGTTATCCGTAGGAACTTATCGTTATATGTTCCGGGTTATGAGCTGATATCGGGCGAGGCTCGAGGAGTGTTAGAATGCTAGAGGTCTTTGTGATTCTTGTATGTGCAGGTATGATAGCTTTCGGGTCGGGGTCTGATCTCGGGGCAAGCCCGAAGTATGTTAGATAATAGTATGATTCCAGACCAGGAGTCTGATGTCGGGGCAATCCCGAGGAAGGCTCATATGTTGTATGTTATATTATACGTGTTGTCTCTGTGATACTTGTATGTCCCTGGTAGGGAGGTGAGTGTGGGCGAAGTCTTGTATCTTATCACTAGCTGAGTATGGATGGGGTTCCATATCTCAATATTAGCAGAGTAGGGGCAAGGCCTGTGATAGGAAGGGAGTGAATATGGGTGGGGGGGGCGTATCTCACTACTAATAGGAGTACAGACGGGGTTCCACAACTTCTCAGAAGCAGACCAGGGGCGAGGCCCAAGTTAGGCGAGGCCTTAGATCAGGGTACAATTAGAGTATGTTTATTTATGTACTAGTATGTTATTTGATTGTATAAATATGTATAGCGGGCGAGGCCTAGAGACAGGAGGGGCCCAATAGAGACAAATCTGTATACCAAGCGGGGCCTGATGTCGGGCGGGTCCCGATGCAACAGGCGGAAGCCCGGTATGCGGTTATGTATATGTGGCTATGCGTATATGGTGTGTGGTAAGTTGGGGAACTCATTAAGCTTCATGCTTACGGTTTTCACTAAGATTCCTACACGGGTACCAATATCTCAAACTCAAATCCGGTACATCTTGGTGGCCCCTAGGTGAATAGAGAATAAGACTTATGAGCCTCCTCCATAACCATCTGCCTAACCCCACCAGACACTGGAACCCAAACCCGACCGCATTGGGTCAGTAACCCCCGACTATCCTGCACGAACCTGGTATTCTCACCCTTGATCCTCTCCAACTTCCAATTCTCCGGTCGTATGCCCTCTACCTGGGCATCTCTGATCAAACTCACAAGCGTAGAATCCACCGCGATCCTCATAAATATCGCGGGGGTAGAGGATCCAGCCGACTTGCAGCTCAAAGCATCGGCAACAACATTCGCTTTACCAGGGTGGTAAAGGATCTCACAATCATAGTCCTTGACTACATCCAGCCACCTGCGCTGCCTCATGTTCAGGTTCGGCTGATCCATGATATGTCTCAAGCTCTTATGATCCATGTAAATGGTACAGCGGACCCCATAAAGGTAATGTCTCCACATCATGAGGGCGAACACCACCGCCCCCAACTCCAACTCATGCGTAGGGTATCTCGTCTCATACGGCTTCAATTGCTGCGATGTGTAGGCTATAACTCGTCCTCTTTACATGAGGACTACCCCTAAACCTGTGATGGATGCATCACAGAACACCGCAAAATCCTCAACTCCCTCCGGGAGTGTCAAGACTGGTGCCTCACAAAAACGCTGACGGAGGGTCTCGAATGCCCTTTGTTGCTCGGGGCCCCACCGGAAATCCACCGTCTTGCTCGTCAGACGACTGAGGGGTACTGCAATCTTGGAGAAACCCCATATGAATCTCTAGTAGTATCCTGCCAACCCCAGAAAACTCCTAATATCCGAGGGAGATTTTGGGACCTCCCACTGCATAATTGCCTCGATTTTGGCCGGATCGACCAAAATCCCCTTCTGGTTGATGAGATGTCCGAGGAACTGGACATCTCGCAACCAAAACTCGCACTTCGAGAACTTGGCATATAGTCATTCTCATCTCAGGACTCCCAATAACTCTCGTAGATGCTCTTCATGCTGCTCTCGGGTCTTGGAATACTCCCAGATATCATCTATAAACACTATGACCGAGCGGTCAAGCATCGGTTTGCAGACCCGATTCATCGGGTCGATAAACACTGCTGGTGCGTTGGTGAGCCCAAATGGCATCACCACGAACTCGTAATATCCATAAGGAGTTCGGAACGCAGTCTTATCCACGTCTTCCTCTCTAACCTTGACCTGATGATACCCAAATCTCAAATCTATCTTGGAAAACCAAGATGCACCCGGCAACTGATCGAAGAGATCGTCTATCCTCGGGAGTGGGTTACGGTTCTTCACCATTAGCTTTTTCTACTCCTGGTAATCATTGCACATCCGATTCGAACCGTCCTTCTTCCGGACAAAAAAAATCAGTGCTCCCCATGGAGAACTGCTAGGTCGAATGAACTGATTGCCCAACAGTTCCTGCAACTGCAACGACAGCTCCTGCATCTCTGGTGGCGCCAATCAGTACGGCGCATTAGCGATAGGGGTCGCACCTGGCACCAGGTCGATCCTAAACTCGACCTACCTCTCCGGAGGTATCCCTGGTAACTCTTCCGGAAACACATCTGGAAACTCCCTGACCACCGGCACATTGGAAACCGAGGTTTGGTCCCTGATTCGTGTATCTACCACATAAGCTAGATAACCCATACACCCATGTTGAATGTACTGCCGAGCCCTGGTAGCTAAACAAAACCCTGATCCTACTCTAGTTCCCTCACCATATATAACCAGCTCTCCCCCACTTGGGGTTCGAACCACCACTCGCTATCCCTCACAATCAATCATAGCACCGAACCGACTGAGCCAATCCATGCCCACAATCATGCACACCTCCCCCATGGGGATCGGAATCAAGTCTATCGAAAAAGACAACCCAAAAATATCCAAGTCACATCCTCGATAAACTGAAGAAGCAGAAACCCTATGTTTGTTGGCAATAGACCATCGAAACGGACACTCTAACTCGCCCACTGGCGCATGGAACTCCCTACTAAAAAACTGAGACACGAAGGACCGACTCGCCCCTGACTAAAATAATGCCAAAGCAAGAAAAGAGTTAACAAAAAACGTACCTAATTACAGGTTCAACAGATAAGCATACAACAGATAAATAAAACGAGATGAGGATAGAAACATACCAGCAACCACATCTAGTGCTGCTCTCGCCTCCTCCGCCATGAGCTGGAAAGCACGACCCTGAGCCTTCAGAGGCTCTGCCCTAACTGGTCTCCCATCTGTGATCCTCAAAGTAGTCAGCGCTGCCTCCTGCACCGGCTTGGCGGCAAGTAGTGGACAGTTGGCCCTCATGTGACCAACCTGATCGCAGTGATAACATAACCTCATACCCTGAGTTGGGACGGCCTAGCGACAATCCTTCGCGTAATGCCCCTCCTTGCCAAACTTTTGGCACCCACTACCAACCCGACATACACCAGAATGACCCTTGCCACACTTGCCACAAGTTCAGCCCTGCTGACCCCCGATCCTAGCATCAACGGTCTTAGACCGCTTCAGCGTCGGCTGCAGCTGTACCGGGGCCAGCTGCTGCTCCCTCAGCTGCAGCTCAATCTCCAACTCCCACCGTCTGGCGGCCTCCTGCAACTCCAAAAGAGTATCACATCGCTGGGTAGATACAAACTGTTGGATATCATTCTTGAGCATACTCAGATAACAGGTCATCTGAGACTACTCGGAAGCAAACTCTGGGAAGAACATCGCACGCTCGGTGAACATACTGGTGATCTCTGTCACCGACTCTCCATCCTGTCTCAAGCTCAGAAACTCCTGTGCCAAACGTTCCCGCTCAACCCTCAGAATGTAACGGGCACGGAACATATCTCTGAACTGCTCCCAGGTAACAGCAGCTCTTTGATCATCAGTGTAAGCCCCAGTCGTAAGTCTCCTCTAGTCCTTGGCCCCGAACCTAAGCAGGTTCAGAGCACACCTGAGCTTCTGGTCAGCAGGACACGAGTAGGTGAAGAAACACCCCTCCACATCTGAAACCCATCTCATAGCCTTGATGGGATCCTGCATCCCATCAAAAGTAGGGGGCTTCGTGTTATCAAAGTCCCTATACTAAAAACCCCTACCAACTCCTCCCACTGTCGTAGATACAGCTGATGCAGCTGCTACGACGGTTGTCTCTGCAAGAGTTGTGTAGCGCTCATTAAAATACTCCACCATGGTGGTCTTAATCGACCCGAACATTTTCGGAAACTCGACCAGGAACAACGCAGCAACCTCATCGTGCAGGATCAATCGGATCCTATCATCCATCTCATCTGGCCTCATATGCCCGATAGTCTCGGGTGCTGTCATCTCCCCCTGTCCGCCCTCTCCTGATCCCGAACCGGATCCAGTCACAAAGCACCTATTCATCAGTATTCTGAAACATAACACAAGGTATTAGATAACTCATACAAATAACTGGGGACCAACCCCCGACAATACCCTAGGGGTTGTGACTTCCTTGTTACGTGTATGGGTCCTGTGCTTTCAGTAGTACGGGCCCATACTACCTTCCACACCTACCAATATTTGTACCAAGTATCATCACAAGGCCCTAACAATACACATAATCATATCGAGCACTCAAGCCTCACTCCTAAAGGAAGGCTAAATGCCTCGAAGTCGGCGGACTCCTCCCAAACAACCAACCCACCCACAAAACTTCCACCAACCCTACAGCATTAGTGTACGCTAGCCATATATAATGTTGGACCCTATAGACTTTCGGATATTCAATCCCACCTTAAGATCCCAATCAAACAAGAACAGAACATAAGGCTAAATCAAACATTCTCATGCTATAAGATCTTAATTATGTACAACCGTGATGCCTACACTAGATAACTACAGTAATGATGTCAATTTAATATAATGAAAACCCTAGGCTAGCAAGCATCATGTATCAGGCAATTCTATCATGAAGTTCCTGAAGATTCCTACCCTAGTACTAGCATGTTGTTCTAACATATCACATAATCAAATAATTGTATGGTATTTTGGGGCCTACTTACCGGCTCCGGCTGATCGTACACCCTGCATCCTCCTTTATTTATTTAGAAAGCCAATTTCTTAAAACATTTTTGAAAACCTTTCCTTGATTTGAGACTGGATTCACACGAATGTTCCTCCAATTCACTCAAACCAAGGCTCTGATACCAACTTGTAACATCCAAGATTTCAAACCAATTTAAACTTTTTAAAACATGTCAAGTTCATCAAAATATTACAACTTTTTTTCAAAATATTGATTATCAGAGTTTTTCCCAGAAACATAAACACAATAGGAGGAGTTGTACAATCACGCCTTGGCCTTGCCTCGATCCCATGATGTACCTGAAACAATAAACTGAAACTGTAAGCCCGAAAGATTAGTGAGTTGCCCCCAAAATACCGATACACATACAGTCCACATAGCAATATCAACATAAACATATCATATCAATCAAAACAGAACAGCATGCACTGGGTCCACAACTTTTCAAGTTGGACTACCCCATGGGCCCTCTTTACGAGTCTGGAATGCCTACCGGGCACTCATCTCGTATCTGGAATGCCATCGAGCCCTCAGTACGAGTCTGGAATGCCTACCGGGCCCTCAGCTCGTATCTGGAATGCTCCCGAGTCCTCAGTATGAGTCTGTAATACCTACCGGGCCCTCAGCTCATATCTAGAATACTTTAGGGTTTGTTGGCTACCGCACGGAGTAGTACAACCTTACCCATCCCACATAACATGTCAACATGTATCATGACTAATGCACATACAGATAATCATACATGTCACAACTAGCATTTTTACTAGGAAATTCTACTCTCATGCAATCATTCACCTAGTGTAATTACTTGTACTCTAAGTGAAAAATCCTACTCTATGCTTAATCAAAACCATCCATTTGAATCCAAACTCTTGATTTAGGTTCAAAACCTAATACAATACATCTCATATGGATTGAAAACCCTAGAAATCCCGATTTAAGTTAATTTGGACTAGGATCCTCTTATTGGGTGTAATGGACCAATAAACATTTAATTTGACTACTTTGGGTCTAGAATAGTTCATTTTATCTATAATGGGCCATGTTGGGCCATAAATGATGTCATTAAATCTGATGGGCCATAAACTATATTCATGGGTATCTTTGGGCAGTGAACTTCCATAAAGGCCCAATGCGCCGAAAAATACACATTTTTGGCCACATGATTTCGAGCTAAGTCAAGGGATGGCCCAAATTATCTCACTCCCTTTCCTCCTAGCCCATTCTCGGCCCAAATCCAAAAAAAAAAAAGAAATGGGCTTTACTAATAACTTGACAACACATATTTAACCCACATGTTTCAAGGTAATCACATATTTCTAGTGCTATTACCCCCCATGTAATAATGTATAATCTCTCTCCTCCTACCTCTCTTCTTATGGCCGAGAGATGCCACACCCCACCCCCACTTCATCCATTTTAATCTCCAAAAGTTCTCTCTAACTCTCAAAAGTTTCTCACCTCCTTCCCCTTCAAAAATTTCGTGACTTGGTGTGTGTTTCCAGAGATTTTTCATCAAGATCTCACACTCTTGAACCACCTAAGTTTGAAATCTTATCCCAAGGAAAGCTCTCAAGAACTCATCCTCCTTCCTCTAATTTTTCGAGTTTTGGTGTGTAGTTTCAAGAGGATCTTCACCTAGATCATCATCTTTGGTAAGTTTTGCTTAGATCTATGATTTAAGTTCTTGATCACTTCAAAGATCTCCTCTTACATCCATATATTTGTGGATTATGTTCTTAGAACCATCCACATCTTCAAGATCTTTTCAAGGAAGTAAGCTAGGCTGAAAACAACATCATCTTCTCATATCTCTTCATCAAAATCGAACCAAACCTCAAGGTGAGTTCATACCCCCTTGTTTTTGGTTTTCACTTGTTTTTGGCGGAGAATACAAGTTTATTTGTGTATATCTATGTGTATATGCATGATTATGTGTGTTTTCCATGAATTATTTGGTGATTATGTGTTGACTACTTCATTAATCTAAAAATATGTTAAGAACTTGAAGTTTATCACTTGGATCTTCATAAGAACATTGAGAAAAGTATCTTTTATCAAATATATTACATATAAACTTGTAGATCTGGGAATTATACACTTAAAATAGCAAAAATGAGTGTTGTGCACAAAGATCTATAACTTATACTCAAAAATCAGCTTTTGACACAACGTTTTAACCCAATCTCGAACTGTTTTGACCCTCTTAATGGAAGTATTTTTCAAAAAAATTTTACATGGATAAAGTTCAGAATCATACCTTGAAAATGACTACTCTCACCTTTTCATACGATTTTTCTACAATTTTTGGCAAATTTTACAAAACTGCCTATCAAAATTAAAATACTTTCAGACCAGCCTGTGAAGGTGAGCAATTTCACACTTGTTAGAAGCCATTAAAAATTATGATAAAAACTGCCAACAAAGTAGACAAAATTTACAAAATTCCAGAATTTACGGATCCAAATTTCAACTTACGATGATTTTTCTACAAAATTTTCAAATACTAGGTCGGAAAGGCCCAAAACCAGAAAAATGTGTATTTCCACAAAAATCAAGCCAAAAATGATATTTTGGCAAAAATGGGTTTAATATGTTATCTTTACCACAAACTAGTCATCAACACAAGTTTTGAACAAAATGGAGACTAAAGTGTTATTCTTACAAAAAAAATGGGCCTTAATTTCTAAATTTTTGGCTTCTTGGGCCAAGAACGTCATTTTTACAAAAAGTGGGCTTTATATATATCAATTTTGTAAATAATCAAGCTAAAATAAACAAAACAATAACAAATGGGTTAAAAACAATATTCATATCCTTATTGGGCTTGGAAATAATATACATGTTTAGTGGGCCTTAGTGTCCTTTTACATGTATATTGGGCTCAGGATAGACATTCATATTCCTTTTGAGCCTGGAAATAATAGACATGTATAGTGGGCCTTAGTGGTCTACTTACATGTTTATTGGGCCTGGGAATGGGTTTTATATGCATTCTTCTTTTTATGCTATTTTAGTGAATACTTGAGCCAAAACCAATGATAAACCAACAAATGGATTTAATTTGATCATTTTCTAGGTTATTGGGCCTTAGTGGCCCATTGTTATGAGTGAGAGGTCTTGTATATGTTTATTGGGCCTTATTGACCCATTAACATGTGCGACGGACCTTGTATACTATTTGTGTTCTATTTGGGCCTGTAAATACTTTACATGTGAAATGGGTCTTTGTTGTCCTTTCATATATATTTCGAGCCCATGTTATATAATCTCATTCCAATTGGGTCTTGAAATGATTTACATGTTTAGTGATGCCTTAGTGGTTCACTTACATGGATCATTGGGCCTGGAATGAGTTTATACCTTTTTCTTCGCGTAAATTCGATTAAGAATCTAGTGAGTTTTGTCGGTTGGCACCTATTAAGTGTACAATCGTAGCCTGTAGTTATAGCCAGAGTCTCTTGGAGGGAGAGCGGGGATTTGTGTATAGATCTATACAGGGATGACACCCCACACCTGAGATGTTCGCTACAGTAAGACTAACTCAGTCTAGGGTGACGAAAACTTTATAATCAAAGTCAAAACCGGCGTCCAACGACGCCAAGACAGGTGAAATTGTCATTATTTAGTATGGTTATGATGGCTCGCTTAGAGGAATTAACGTTATGAAGTTTACGGAAGACCATTTTTTTTACAGGCAACGTCGGGTTGTCTAGGAACATTCTCTCGAAATGCTCTTACATTCTCTCTACATTCTCTTTACCTTTTTAGTCAAACAAACAATAACATACATGCATTAATACAAGATCTAACACAAACACACTAAACAGTTTTCAAAAAATATCGGATTTTCTGGTGGTTTTCAAAGTTATACAAATCATTTTCACAAACATGCTTATGAACTCACCAACATTTTTATGTTGACCGTTTTTCAAAATAATTTGTATTCTCAGGAAACTGTTGAAGCAGGATGAACGAAACAAACTAATGGATATTGTGTTATATTTTGTTTCATCATACTCTTACTATTTTGGCATGTAATATTCAGATACAATACTAAATGTAAACAATGAATGTTGTTATATTACTTGTGTGATGATGATGATGTTATGTTTCATTTATATTCACTGTAATGATATTTCAAGATGAAGTCAAGCACAAGCCCCCGAACGTTTCCGCCGTCTGGTTCAAGGGTGTGAGAATACAATATCACAGGCAGTCCTACATATCTACCCGACTAGCATATCAACTGGCATTCATCACTAACTCAACCCAACATATCAATAACTACTAGGATATCAAATCCAATGGGTCGACCTTGGTGCCTTAGACCCCTTAGTATAGTGAGGATAACTCACCTCGTAGATATTAGCTCGGTAAATAAATCACAGCTCTCCGATCACTCGTCAAAGACTCCACCACCTTCAATGAGTGCTAACTGAGTCATATTTTGGATTCCCCACTCCTTCCTTGCTCCTATCCCCTTGTTCTCCAAGTTCTTCCTCCCACAAGCCCTTATTCCAAGCTTACAATGCACAAGAAAGACACAATACACAGTTATGGTTTTCTATGAGCTCTTACTGACTGCAAGGAGGCCAGATGAGGCTTATGCCTCCTTAAATAAAGTGCAGAACCCCCTGGATTTAGGGTTTCATCTGCCAGCTCCTACTCGTTGAGTCCCTTTATGGACTCGACGAGTAGGTTACTAAATGTGTGATCCAACCTCGCTGCTACTCGATGAGTAGGGCACCCTTAACTCATTGAGTAGGACTTAAAACCAAAGAGATGCTTACTTAAATCCATACCTGAGAATCGGGGCGTTTACAAACACCTGTGATATAAATAAATTGAGTGGGTCAGGTTGGGAAACCTGGTGAGTACATAGAGTTTTCAACCTATAATAATATAATTATTATGTTTAAACAATCAAGCAATCAACCCAATTACCCATCCTCATTATCTTCTTTATTCTTAAAGATCTACCCTAAGAATCAGCTATTCCTCGTTCATTTATTCCTAAGGATCATCCTAAGGAATCGACACGAAGTCCATCGTTGCCACGGTTTACACAACAGACACTAAGTCCGCATAGTTGCCAGGGTTTAGGCATCAAGTCTGCATGATCACCAGGGTTTAGGCATTAAGTCTGCATGATTAACAGGGTGCATCAAGTCTGCATAATCGCCAGGGTCTAAGCATCAAGTCTGCATGATCGCCAAGGTTTAGGCATCAAGTCTGCACGATCGCTAGGGTTTAGAGTACACCGGGTGAACACATTGTTCACAACACCTACAGGTTGTGAACCTGCTAGTGTTCTACGGGACTGTCTAGAATAGTCCGTGGTTGTCATCCATACTCTGCTAGATGACAGGGAGATTCATAACGTCTATTTTATGCATATATTTATGATGTTTTCTTATTATTTTATACTATGTTTTTATGTTATTTAGAACTAAAAGATACTTAATATGCTTTGAAATATTCAATTACAGTAAAAATGGGAGCTGGAATGCAAAAAAGAAGATAATGGAGCTGAAAATATGCAAAAAGGATATTGCTGGCAGATTGACCCCTCTTCAGTGTTTCGGGTATATCTGATGACTCATACGTCCAATTGACGAGATTCAAAATGTTCTAAAAACTAGACAAAATTTCCTACGACTTAGGTGAGAGGGACTTTTGGCTAATTCGATACTTATCTTATCCAAAATCGGCCTTGAAGATGAAGCATAAAAGCTGGACGGAAATTCCCTCCAAGTTACTTATTCCCCAAGCACCACTTATCTTATTTTTATTTGCTTAATCCCTAAGCCACCATTGGTTTCCTTATTCCAATCCAACTCTAATATTCCATATAAATTCCATCTCCATCAACTATAAATACCCCATATCATTCCACCATTTCCATAATCTACGATATTCCACTTCGACTTGTGCAACAAGAAAACTTCATAGTTGCCGTTTTGAGGGTCTAGGAGGCGGCCGGAAGGCCGTTAAGCTAAAGGGAGCGGAGATCGGAAGGATTGGAGAGTGGATACATGTCGGTAATCATATGAGTTGTTAACGTGACCACGTTTAGCATTCCATTGTGATACTATTATGTGTTTAGTTTCTGATTTAGGTGTAAAAACCTTTTACTTTTTGTTTATGATTGAATGAAACCTTGATTATTGGACTAATTGCTATATTGAATTGTTTGTTTATGTTTAATTTATCTTTCCAAGCTTGTTAAAAGATCCTTATGTGTTAATGATAATTATTTGCTGTTAATTGTCAAGCAAATTAAGTTGTATGAACATCTGCTTGATTGCTTGTCTCTTATGACTTTGATGACCATCAAGATTATAAGTCTAGAAATAGCGAATGCAAAACTAGGGTTAACTTGGGAATAAGTAAGTTAATGTGTGAGCCTTGTTTGATGACGATCAACAAGAGGTTAACTGAATTAGTAATTTTATTAACTATTATTACAAGTCTTGCTTGATACGAACTGAACACTAGGAAGCATGTTAGTTTAATCAACTGATCACTGTTTAAATTGACTTGTTTGCTAAAGGATTAGTTATAGTGAACTCGAATCTAATCATTTTAGGAATCGGTGAACATGAATAAATGAATTTGTGTATGCAATTGTCTATGCTTTTAAGGTGTAATTTATCAAAACCAAAGTACCTGAAGAGATTTGTTTTCCTGTTAATTTATCGAGAATTGTTAATTAATTGTTAGTTTCAAATTCAATAACCATTTCTTTATTTCTTGCGTGTGTCTTACAACCTATAATCAAATATTTTAAATTAATTCGCCGCCGTTCCCTGTGATCGACACCTGACTTACCTAAGCTATACTGTAATCTGAGTAGGTACACTGCCTATAAGTGCATAGTTAGTCTAAGTTTGTTAGGTTATAAATATTAAAATTAGTGGGTACTTCCGTGCACATCAGCGATCATTTGGGAAAGGCTTTTCACATCGTCCACCTATCACCCTCACCTCGTGGTCTATAACACCTCTTAACTCATCATCCAACTCATATTCCATCTATTACATATACCCATATTTTTCCCCAACATTATTGTAGATATAAAATACATATACAGTTTAAACCATTTAAAACATATATAAAATCGTTCATCCAGCATAGACAACAACTACTCAGATAATATGCACACATAACACGTAATTTATATAAAATACTTTATATCTATGTGTAAGATGAAAGTGACTATGCACTCACAACATTGTAATTTATATTAAATACTTCATATCTATGTGTAAGATGAAAGGGGCCATGTACTCACTTGGTAAGGTGGTGACTTGGTACTCGGACAGCACTTCGTTACTCTTAAAACAATTTCCTTCGACAAAACCTAGTATCAAAACCACTGTGGTTTAGTCTAACGTTAACCGCGACTAATTAATAGTCTAGCTTTTATTATTATATAAGTGCAACACAATACTTTTCACCCACTATATACAGACGAGGCCAGACATGGAACACCAGAGGGAAGGATCATTTTGGCATTAAAGCACTTCTGAAATCCAGCAACCCAAGCGGCCCTCCAAACCGGAACCCCCATACCACGAGTGGTTAAAATGGTATTATAATGACATTATATAACCCATAATAATAGCCCAAATAATTATTTTAAGGTCCTAATTGTTGGATTAGTGTCTAAGTCCATAACTATTTTGGTATGTACTTGACCCGATGGTGCATGGTCCTTTTGGGTTGCCTTCACCAAAGCAACTTGATAGGATGAATTATGGAGAGAAAGGATTAATTATGATTTATTAATATATTATGAGAATAATATATTAAAGGAGAAATCATATTGTTTAATTAATATTAGTCAAGAATTAATAAGAATTAAATTTGTGGCTAAAAGACATTAATTAAACTTAAGGACTAGAACTGTCAATTGTGTGATAGTTGAATATTATGCTAATGGACTCCATAGAGGATGGAGTGGACGAATTCTATGGGGGAAACCCATTAGAAATCGTCCTAGGCCTCTAAGGAGGGAGTCCATGGGTTGCTTAGGGCCTAAGCATCCAAATTAGGGTTTCCTTGTTAGATAACCATAATAGCCTCACTATTTAAAGGACCCTTGAGACTCAAAAACGTGGTGAGCTTATTCCTTAGGGTTTCCACACATTTTGGGCAGCCTCCCCTCTCCTTATTCTTCATCCTCTTGCTCTTGGTGTTTGTGAACCATTATAGGAGTGACATTTGTGACTCTAAGCTTTATAAAGTCATTACAAGGAGGATTTATGATTGTTATTGCTACATAAAAAACAAGGTAGGATCTAAAACCCCATTATTAAGTTAATATGATTAATTGTATGCTAGATCTAGGATTTAAAGTCTTGGATGAATTGCATGTACAATAGAAAAACCTAGATCCAAGCCTTAGGGTTTGTATAAGCACATAGGATGTTCTTATGACTAAAACGCATCAGTGGTATCAGAGCCAGGTTGGTTTCTATTGTATTGATGCCTTTGTTATTTGTTCAAGCTTCAAAATCGATTTTTTTGGTCCCCTGTCTGATGAACTCGGCGAGTTCCAATGTGGACTCGGAGAGTTGCTTCAACTCGGCGAGTCCATAGAGGAACTCGGCGAGTTCGAGCGTCAGAAGGAGGTAGTTTCGGGATTTCTTGCTGTTTTGCTTGAGGATACTTACCTTAATTGTTTTGGGTCTTTAATATTCGAATTTTATCTTATATTTGAGTATATCCTTGATTAAACAAAAGATATCTACCAATTGATTAGATAATAACTTCCTTATATGATTAAAAGATTGATTATTTGTATTAATTGGGTAACTTATCTTGCAAGAAATTGAAATTAGGTCAAATTTAGATAATCATTAAATTAATTGTTTAATTTAAATTATTTGCTATTTGATCCTTGATGTTTTGAAATGTTTCAAAACTTACCTTCAAGTTATGGAATTTAAAAGTTGATTAATAGTTTAATTTAGAAATGTTAAATTCTAAAACACTAGTATTGTTTTGAAAAGTTCAAACCACACCCTTATGGTTTTATTAATTAATTAAGGTGTATAATTAAAGGAGATTTAATAAATCCATAAAGTTTAGGTTCACATTTAGTTAAATTAAAAGTGTAATTTATTAAATTAGACCACCTAGTATTTTAAAAGTGTAAAATACACCATATACTATATATAACATTAAAAGTCTAATATTATATACGTATGAGTAAAAGTCAGTCTTACCGTTAGTAGGCCTCATTCACGAAGCTGGTCTATAAGGGGTGTTTAAGGAAATTGCTTATAAAATGGCGATTGAATGGGTGTCCACTCTTACCCACCGCACTCTTGACTAGTGGAGGGTCGTTAGCCGAACGGGTAGGATAGGACAGAAACCTTCCATTATAAGTATAATGAAGTACAAAAGTAACTGAATGCTTTTACAAAATTCTCAATCTTAGTTACTTTAGGCAAAACTGAATTGATGCAATTCCATGAAATTACACTTTGTACCCTTGCGAAGACGTTAGTGGAGCGTGTGTGGTTAACCGGCACACTAAATGGTTCTAAGCAAAGGTATCAAAGGGTGACTCAATGTTTGTCATAGTTCGGTGGAGTGTGTGTGGTTAACCGGCACATCGAATAGGTGACTGTAACATGTGGGGGCACCATGTAAGTTTGCATGGTTATTCACACCCGCTTTGCGATCCTCGGTATCCCAGTCACAAACTAGAGGGGCATATCGAGATTTAAACATGTCATTGAAATGTTCAATGAATCTCAAAAGATCTAAGAATTCTCAATAGATTTAAAACTTAAATTTCTTTTCGTTTTTCATGGTGGAAATTGCTAAATCGTCATTTACCTACCTTCAAATATTTTGCAACTAGATTACGACATCCCTTTTCTAGGTTGTTGTGTATTGTGTTGGATCCTAGCCTTGATGTTTCATTTGGGTATCACATCGAGGATTCTAATCAACTAACTTGAATTTGTTTTCTCCCGTTTTGTAGATGTCAAAGTATGACAACTATGGTCTTCCCATATCCCGTGGAACAAGCTTTTCACATGAAGATGATATTCCACGATTTGATCGAGGAACACGATATCATGTGTGACATCCCCAAAATCACAGCCAGAAAAGACCGATTTTGTTTATGCTTTATAAAAATCAGAGTACTTTATTTTATAAAAAGGTTGCGGAATTTGTTCCCAGAAAAACATGGTAAATACGTTATTAAAACATTTTCGAAGAAACGTATTTATTTCATTTTAAAACGTTTGGGATGTCATCGTTAATACATGAACATAAGCATAAACAGAACTTACAATTATTCACACTAGTGGTCTACATCTCTTTAAATCTCTCAGTGTAATGTCACTTCATATCAACACCTGTGATATAAATAAACTGAGTGGGTCAGGTTGGGAAACCTGGTGAGCACATAGGGATTTCAATCCCACAATGTTATACCATATATATAGTTTAAAATTCACAAAATATACAATTTCACCATACATATATATAAACAACTCTTATCCCACCCCGTCGATCCTCGCAACGAGGCTATCCATACTCTCGAACCTAAGATTAGTCGTTTTACCTACTCCATACTCTCGGATCAGAAATGAACGAATTTACCAAATCCATACTCTCGGACTAGGGACGAATGACTAATCCATACTCTCGGATTAAAGATGAATGATTATGCCTAATCCATACTCTCGGACTAGGGACAATAGCTAATCCATACTCTCGGATTAACGACGAATGATTATGCCTAATCCATATTCTCGGACTAGGGACAATGACTAATCCATACTCTCGGATTAAAGATGAATGATTATGCCTAATCCATACTCTCGGACTAGGGACAATAGCTAATCCATACTCTCGGATTAACGACGAATGATTATGCCTAATCCATATTCTCGGACTAGGGACAATGACTATGTCTAATCCATACTCCCGGATAAGTGACATATACTAACTTCTATTCTCTGAGTTTAACTCACTTGTACTCGTAAGAATATACTACCCAATATTCCTCATATTTAATTTAGGTCTACTCTTTATCCTAAATTATCAAATATAATCAGGTATGTTCTTTAACACGAATTTCAAGCAACATCAATTAACTCGCACATAAACATATAATTAATACTTCAATCAATACTTGTATTAAAATCATGTTCATGAAAGGGACTATGCACTCACCTGAGAAGGTGGTGACTCGGTACTCGGACAGCGCTTCGTTTACTTTAAAATAATTTCCTTCGACGAAACCTAGTATTATCACCAATAGATTTTAGTCTATTATTCGCCGAGACTAATTAATAGTCTAGCTATTATTACTATTATATAAGCGTTAAAAAAAATACTTATATAACCCATAATAATAGCCCAAGTATTTATTATATGTTCTTAATAACGTTCATATAATTAAATAAAAACTATATTAAAAATAGCGTAGACGTAGCTCACTTACAGCGGGTTTTATAGAAAACCAGGCTTTGCTTGGAGCAGCGTTTCCGAGCCGAAAAGCTCTTCTTCTCGGAGCCGTCGAGCACTCCGGGGCTTCCGCCTCGTGCTAGGGAGGTTCCCTAGGCTTTTCGGGGGATTTCGGGGCTAGAGAGAGGTTCTAGAGAGAGAGTAAAGAGAAGAAAGAATGGGAAAGGTGTGAAGAAAATGAGGGTGGGAGAGGTGGTATTTATAGGGTGAAAATGGCTGAACTTGGTGCCACATGTCACCATCTAGTGGCAAGACTCGGGGAGAAAGCAATGGCCAAGATTGTGTCACATCACCCATTTTCACACAACACACTTCCGACTTCTAAAATCCGTAACTTTCACATACGACCTCCGTTTTTGACGTTCTTTATATGCACACGTAGGTAAAAATAATATCTACAACTTTCATTTTGAATCCGTCGGCTAATTCTCGACCGATCTTAAATTTAACAGTACGAGGCGTTTAGACTGTTAAATGACCGCGAAGAATTCGTAACTCTTTCATACGAACTCCGTTTTCGTCTGTCTTTTTACCGTTGAGTTCCTATTAATGAGATCTTCAACTCTCATTTATTTCACGTAAACCAAAAACCGCTCCAACTAAAATTCGAGTTTCGGGCTGTACACTGCTAAGCCGAATCTTAGAAAAATCATAACTTCCTCATACGAAGTCAGATTTGGGCGTTCTTTTTATCGACGCTCTTAGTTTAACATATTCTACGACTTTTGTTTAGATTGATAAGGCTAAAAAGTCTTCTATCGTAAATTCACTATTTACGTCTTCCGGTGCCGTGCCGGTTTTGCCGTAAAACTTCGGCGGGCCATAACTTCTTCGTTATAACTCGGATTTCGGCGTTCTTTATATGTACGGAAACCTTGTGACATATTCTAAAACTTGGTTAAGACTATTCATTCTAAATAATCTTTTGTCGAAAAGTCATTTTTGACCCCTATTGCCTCTAAATTGACTAGCCCGGATCTGCGGGCGTTACATCATGCTTCACTTCCTCCACCTCCTCCAATTATTCTCCCTAACCCACAATTTCAAAGGCTTGAAAAGTTCAAGCTCACTCAATCCCTTTTAGCAAGTAAACATGAAGAAGGAAAATCAGTGTGTACACACGTCCTAGAGATGAAGTCACACATTGATAGGTTAAGAATGTTGGGATATGTTGTCTGTGAGGAGCTAGCTGTTGATTGGGTTCTTCAGTCACTTCCTAACTCATATAGTGAATTCGTAAGAGAGTACTATATGATGGGCCATGACGTAACCCTCATCGATCTCACATATATGCTTATTGCTCCTGAATCAGCAATGATTTGGCGTACTGTAAAAGCAAAGTTGATTGGTGGATCTGCCTTCCAGACCTCTATGGATATAGGAAATGCCAATGAAAGGCATGCCATGATCAAAAAGTTGGATCATAAGAGAAAGGCAAAGTCAGAAGTAGTTCCGTGTGCTGTTCCAAAAGAGTCAATTTGCTTCTATTGCCAAGAGAAGGGGCATTAGAGACGAAGCTGCCCTATTTACCTAAGAGATCTAAGAGATGGGAGAGTCAAAACGTATGGCTCTACTTTAGGTAAGTTCCATTAACTAACTCTTTTAAGTTCCTATTCTAGATTCTTAATACATGATGTGATAAGATTGCATTTCGATTTTTTGTAGGATCGAAGAAAAGAATGGAAGCTTAAGGGTAGAAGTAGGCTAAATCTAATCGTGAAGAAATGGATTCCAACCGCATTGCTTGAAGATTAGATTCTTAAGCTACTACTTGGAGTTAAAATAGATTGCTTAAGAATATGTAACAACATAGTTTTTCAATTGAATTTCATTGTAAGGACAAATTTTTTCGCAATAAAATAAATTTTGATTTTATATTATTTATCCTTGCAATGGCGTGTATGAAAAATTGATGTTTGTAAGTTTCTATTATTATCAATAATGGATTTGATTCTTAATTATGGAAAACTCAAGAATTTACCAAATAGGGAAAGTTTCTCATCGCCCAAGTTTCAATTGGACAGAAACTTGGAATCATACAACTTGTTTGCATGATGAAAGAGAAATTTCATATTTGGAAATTAGACTAATTTGTTGACAAAGTGTCAAGTGAAGGACTAAGAGATCAAGTACACAAGGTTGTGTGTTGATCAAGTCCACCATAAGAGTGACAAAGATATTCTTCATGCTTTTTACTAAAGGTTTAGTGGATATGATTATACTTATAAGATTAAGTGTAATTCCGAGTTGATTTGAAGAGTTTAAATCAATAGCGGAACGAATAAGAAGAATCAAATAGGTAGAAAGATAAAAGTTTATCTATTCTAAGAAGAAGGGAGAGTACCTTTTATTATGTTTTATGATAGATCTTAATGATTAAGAACCATATCTCAATTGATCCTCTAAGTGAGTCTTAGTGCAATTGTATGTCTGAGAAGAGGAATCAAGAATTAAAGAAATGGTAAAATCAAAAAGTCACTCATACCTCGTTCCAAAACCAAGTCTTAGAGTTAAGATTGTGACATTGAGTGACAAGTCTTCAGAAGGTTTATAACATTCATCAAATGAGGAAAGTTGTGATGTCTTGGATAAGATAAAGACCAACTATAACCAATTTTGTGAAGTATTTTGTCTTGATAAAAGCTACACTAACTCTTGAATATTCGTTTGTCAAGAAATGTTTATTGACAAAAGAATCTTATATGTCAAGGAGTCAGTGGGAGTCTTAATGGTCTTGAAAAGTTTCAAGAACTAATCAAGAACAAACCTTATCGATCATCACTAGCACACGACTTGAGGTTTACAACCTATCGTGTTGAAACTATCTTGTTTCTGTGTCGTTCCAATTGAGTTAATTATGCATGTGAGTCTTATGAGTTCTCATTTGAATTCATAAAAGGCAAGGACCTTGATCAATGAAAAGTACATTAATAGGAAAGGGTGAGCTGCTTAACTACTTGGAAGACATGGTGGGCAGCTGTGTTACCATAAGGCAAGAAATCAAGATTGAGAAGGTTCGGTCCATATGAGTTTGGGTTTGTCGCAAACTTTGGTTTTGACAAATTCGCATGGATAGGAACACATACACCATTAAAATCTAACTGTCATAAGATTTCCTCCTTCATGGAGATGACTGTTAGAAAATGCTTTCACTAAGAGAGATTTTATGAAGATAGTGATTGTGAAATTGTATTCTCGAATTCAATTATGGTTACGGTATCCGTTTCCATGATCCGAATTATGAGATTTGGCAATTAGTCTGAATTGTTTAGACACACATATGAGCTATCTTGGACAAAGGTGTATGAGATTAAGAAGCTTAGATAAAGATTATCAAAGCATAAAAAATATGAACTTAAGAAATTCAATAGATATTGTTTTTCTGGAAGTTAAGTTGTTTTCTAAGTAAATGTCAAAGCTAGTGGGAGCATAAGTGTTATGCTTATATGATAATAATCATCATGATAGTGGGAGCATAAATATTATGCTTGTATGATTATTAAGGCAAGTATTGCAAGTTAGCAATATTAATTATAGAAAACAAGAGTTATACTTTGTAAAGTCGTAAGGGTTGAAAAGTTGTTTTGCTATAATTA
This sequence comes from Lactuca saligna, assembly GCF_052625555.1. Classification (NCBI taxonomy): domain Eukaryota; kingdom Viridiplantae; phylum Streptophyta; class Magnoliopsida; order Asterales; family Asteraceae; genus Lactuca; species Lactuca saligna. The sequence goes on from NC_136422.1 coordinate 155,458,040, forward strand.
AGGGAGAGAATATTGTACTTCGTTTCAAAATCTATAGCTTAGATTGAGAAATTTTAATAAATTTAGTCAAAGGATACATAGTGTGTTCTTAAATTTCGATTATGATTACGGTATCTCTCTTCATAGTTCGAATTGTGAGAATGTGACACATAAAATATTATAGCAAAAGATTGATAAAGTATCGTATCTTTATGTAAGACATTATGTATCGTATCCCATACACTTCGGGTAAAGGATCGATTACAGATGCTATAATTTTTGACCAATCTAATATTTTCCAAATGTCTAGTGCATTTAGAAGGAAAAAGGACAAGAATCGGTTTTGACTAAGATAATTAAACAACTATCAAAGGACGATCCAAAGTTCGCCGAGGATTGGTCGCTTGTGAGTAGTTGGAAGTATGGTATTGGATGGACCATATCGGCATTATTATGAATAAGATAAGATTCTATTAAGAATGAGTTGTAATATGGAAAATATGGAAATGTTTCCATATTGGGAGTTGGATATTGAGAGTCTATATCTAGATTAGAAAATTTTATGCAAAAGGATGTTCAAGGAATGTACTTTGAGTGAGAGACATCACATCTATGGAATTGTATTGTAACAATCTCAGATAGAGGACTTTGTAATTTCATTGGAAATAGTCATTGTGACTTTTGTACTATGACATTATGAAAGGATCATTGCATAAAATGTTAGAATCTAGCATATTTTATAAGTGGTAAGAATTTGATATTCTTTCACTTGTGAAAAAGGATTAGGAGTTGTGAAATGAGTATGATTGGAAATGTGTTCATTTGATCTATTTCACAAAGTAAGAACTGTAGGTAAACATTGTGTGCATGCTGAGAGCACTGGATAAGTGTAGTAATAATTCAAGTAAGAAGTTGATTACCCGAAACAACAAATAATGAGTAATCGATATAGTGATAGATAAAACGTGTTTTATTTATACTCAAAAGTTTGGGGGCATATGGGATTAGTATTATTCTTGTGTTTCACTTTGCATGTTTTGACTTCCTAAATAATTTAATTGGTTCAGAACAGTCAAATTATTCGAAGGGACCACAGTCGTTCATATGTTGGAAGTAGGTATAAATGAACACTGTCGTGAATTGGTGTGTGCATTGTCTAAAGTGTATTTACATAAGCAATTGTTTGCTGCAACATTCATGAGTGTTTATGAATATGATTTGAGCATTGGATTAAACCCACGCTCACTTGGATCACTTCATGAATTGTATCACGAGTGATTGGTGAGACGATAACATCTTATATTCTTGAAACCGAGATGTATGAGTTGTATCTTGCGAGTCGGTTGCACATTGATAATATGTAAATGCACTAGTAACTTGGTGTTATAAAACATATTGTTGTGTGTAATTCGGTAAGTGAGTGCAAGCGAGCATTGAGTCAAAGTTTATCCATTCCTTTTATCCAAAGTAGGATAAAAGCGATATATTTGGGCCCCTCGATGATTTAGTGATGGCACCTAAGCATTTGGCCGACTCGGGACTAATTTGATGTGATCAATTGTAGTCTGTTGTCGGTGGTCATAAATCGGAAGTCGGGAAATAGTATAGAGAGAATGATTAGAATTCATGTCTTATATCTATACGATATCTAGAATGGAGGAATATATGATCCCTTATCTAAAGGACACGCGTATCTGATAAGATTAGAGTTGACAGTGGCTTTGGAAAGCTACGATTGCAGATCAGGATCTGAAGTCATACGTAGAATAGTTGTTAGACTTATCCAAGTGGGGGACTGTTGGATTAGTGTCTAAGTCCATAACTATTTTGGTATGTACTTGACCCGATGGTGCATGGTCCTTTTGGGTTGCCTTCACCAAAGCAACTTGATAGGATGAATTATGGAGAGAAAGGATTAATTATGATTTATTAATATATTTAGAGAATAATATATTAAAGGAGAAATCATATTGTTTAATTAATATTAGTCAAGAATTAATAAGAATTAAATTTGTGGCTAAAAAACATTAATTAAACTTAAGGGACTAGAACTGTCAATTGTGTGATAGTTGAATATTATGCTAATGGACTCCATAGAGGATGGAGTGGACGAATTCTATGGGGGAAACCCATTAGAAATCGTCCTAGGCCTCTAAGTAGGGAGTCCATGGGTTGCTTAGGGCCTAAGCATCCAAATTAGGGTTTCCTTGTTAGATAACCCTAATAGCCTCACTATTTAAAGGACCCTTGAGACTCAAAAATGTGGTGAACTTATTCCTTAGGGTTGCTTAGGGCCTAAGCATCCAAATTAGGGTTTCCTTGTTAGATAACCCTAATAGCCTTACTATTTAAAGGACCCTTGAGACTCAAAAACGTGGTGAACTTATTCCTTAGGGTTTCCACACGTTTTAGGCAGCCTCCCCTCTCCTTATTCTTCATCCTCTTGCTCTTGGTGTTTGTGAACCATTAGAGGAGTGACATTTGTGACTCTAAGCTTTATAAAGCCATTACAAGGAGGATTTGTGATTTTTATTGCTACATAACAATCAAGGTAGGATCTAAAACCCCATTATTATGTTAATATGATTAATTGTATGCTAGATCTAGGGTTTAAAGTCTTGGATGAATTTCATGTACAATAGAGAAACCTAGATCTAAGCATTAGGGTTTGTATGAGCACATAGGATGTTCTTATGGCTAAAACCCATCACTAATAACATTACTATATTAAAACATAAGTTATACTAAAGATAGGTTAGGCGTAGCTTAATTACAACGGGTTTTCTCGAAAACCGGGCTTCGTTGGAGCAGCGTTCCCGAGCCGAAAGACTCTTTTCTCGGAACTCCGGGAGCCTCGGGGCTTCCTTCGAGTGCTAGGGGGTTTACTTAGGCTTAGGGGGTTTTGGGGGCTAAAGAGAGAAAGTTGAAGGGGAGAGGTGTGGGAAATGAGAGAACACAACACCTCTATTTATAGGGCAAAATCCTAACGGACTCGCCGAGGCAATTCACAGACTCGCCGAGTCGGTGCCACGTGTCATCACCTGATGGCTTTTCTTGGGGAGAAAGCTTTGGCCCATATTCAGCCACATCACACCTTTTGCAGCAGCACCCTGCCAACTTTTAAACCCCGTAACTTTTGCATACAAGCTTCGTTTTTGACGTTATTTTTTCCACGTGTAGGTAAAAACAAGATCTACAACTTTCATTTACACTCCGTCGGCTAATTCTCGACCGATCTTAAATTTAACAGTAGGAGGAGATTAGACTGTTAAATGACCACGAAGAATTCGTAACTCCTTCATACAGACTATGTTTTCGTCTGTATTTTTATGGTTGAATTCCTATTAATGAGATCTTAAACTCTCATTAAGGTTGCGTAAGCCAAAAACCGCTCGAACTAAAATTCGAGTTTCGGACCGTGCACTGCTATGCCAAATCTTAGAAAAATCATAATTTCCTCATACGAAGTCAGATTTGGCGTTTTTTTTTTTTGTATGTTCTCGGTTTAACGTATACTACAACTTTTGTTTAGATCACTAAGGCTAAAAAGTCATCTATCATAAATTCACTACTTACTTCTCCCGGTGTCGTGATGGTTTTGCCGAAAAACTTCGACGGGCCATAACTTCTTCGTTATAATTCGGATTTCGGTGTTCTTTATATGTACGGAACCCTTGAGACATATTCTACAACTTGGTTAAGATTATTTATTCTAAATAATCTTTTGTCGAAAATTCGTTTTCAACCCTTATTATCTCTAAATTGACTAGCCCGGATCTACGGGCGTTACAACATGCTAGGTGTAATCAATCAAACACAAGACATTAACCAAAAAGAAAAGTCTAAATCAATAGAATAAAACGATAAGTTCCAACTTCATCTAGCTAACAGAAGCAACTAAATTTAACTACTCATATTAACAAATAAACTAAATGAGTCATAATCGTAAGCATGTTAAAGTACCAAACTAGAAAGTCAATTATGAAGTTCTTCCTCTTCCTTGGTATTAAAATGAAATTCCTAGCCTTCTATCCTTCTGAATATCGACTTCTGGAACCCTTTTCTAGCCAGCCAACCTCCAAAACCTATAAGTATTATTTATATATATACTAGGGATGTGTATGGACTGTGCTAAGCCCGGCCCACGTATTTTTCTTTCAAAAATTCTATAAATTTTGTTCGACACTTATCATTAGTGTTGGTATTGGATATTTAACATCATATATAAGAAAACAATTAAACTAAATGAATAAAGAAGTGATATTTCCATTTACTTTATCAACAAAATTACTACTAAATGTCACATAGCTTGCAGCAAGTAAAAGTCAAATGGAATCGTCTTCTCCACAAAATCTGAATTGTTGTCGCCCAATACCACACATAGGATTTGTCTTGCAAAGGCATTAAAACCCAACACTCTGATGTGAAGAGACTGCAATTCATAAGATGCTAATATACATGATGTGAAGAGACTGCAATTCATAAGATGTTAATATACAGTTAAATATGATTCATCCTAATAGTGATTAGTATATTGATTTATCAAACATAAATATCTCTAAGAGGGAAAGAATGACATACCTCTTTATTGGTAACTATGGTGGGACCATCTTCCTGGGCAGCATTTCCAAAGGCCAAAGACATTTGGCCAATTTGATCCTTAAAGGCGTGTTTGTTACTAGGAAAGTAATTTATAGAAGTTTATCTATGCATATATCAATGGACTTGATGAGAAAAAAGGAAACATGTGCTTGCATGATGCACTTTGTAGCTCGGAATGTATGATAATAATTTCTATGGTTATCAATCTTAATCACATGGTCCTAACTAATAAAAAAAATTATTTTATATTAAATGAAATATATATATAATTTAATTAAAAAGTTTTTCAAGTATCAAATGATAATTCATTATCAATCAACCATGTTCTGTAATTGGTCTTTGAATCACACAATTTGAAAGTTTTCATTTCACAAAAAAGTATGATAACATAATAAAAATAGGCTCCATCGTAATGAAATCTTGATTGAAGCCTATATATTCTAGGAAAAATGGAAATATGTTTTCGTCTTAAAGAAAATATTAGTGGCACTTGGTAGTAAACAATCTTATCATAAGTTCATAACATAGATGCCATTGATTTGCGTTAATAAAAAAGGCATAGTAATGTCATCCCACAGTACAAAGTACCTCCTTATATAGAAGTGGTAGTTAAATCTTTTTGTTGTATGTTTATCTGATAAAAGGAAATCATGAATGAAGTTAGAGCTTCACAATGTTCAAGCATGATAAGCAATGTAAATTGGATAAGAATTTGTGCATCTCAATATAATTAATTAGGTAGAAAGAGAAATCTAGAAAATAGTAAAAACAAAAATGTAGCTTGTGAAAAATTTCTATTATCAATGAAGTTAAACAACATCCCACCATATTTTACAAAGTAAAACAGTAAACAGTCAAAGTTAATTCATTGAACCCCTTTTTTTACTTGATCAACTATGTACTTCAAACAAATCCCAATACCAAACCCAAAAACTTAATTCATCAAATATCATTTTAAAAAATTGAGGATAGAACAAAATTCACCTAAACTAAAAATGAAACAACTCAATTTGAAGTAAATAAGGAAAACCCACAAATAAATTACAAAAACAAGTAAAGAAGCACATCCCAGCCTTTGAAGAGTAGATAAGGAAAAAGTTGCTAATGAAAGCACAACAAATTGATGGGTTTAGGAACCATGCTAATTGCTAAGATGTAATTGGGGAGTGTAATCCACAACAATGTGAGATCTCTTCCTACACCTGAGCTGATAAAGAGTAATATGTGTAAAAGCCAAATTAGATTTTAAAAATCATCATCACATCTATTATTTGAATTGAACAAATTAACTCTTCAACAAAAAGAGCATCCATGTAGACTACAGACATTAAATTCTCAAATGGTATAATATTTAATAAGCCAGGTGATTATACCTTTGGAGAAATGTTTTGAAGAAATCTAGCGATGGGCTATGGAAGCTAGGATTGCCAGCCCGAAGGAAGGCTGATTTGGTTAATCTTGGAATCATCCATAACCCTAGTCTATTGTTTTGCTCTTTATGGGGGTTAGGTCAGGAACCGATGAAAAACCCAACTGTTGAGAAAGGAATGAAGAAGGTACATATATATACACTTTGAACGCCAAAAATAGAAGTTCCCATTGAACATAATCATCAACAATTCTTGAAAAATTGTGGGCGGGCACTGCTGCTAAGCAAGAAGAAGATTCCCAGAAAAAAAAATTAGGGTTAGGAAGGGAGATGTGGATGGATTTTTTTGGTTTTGGGTAGAGAAAGCATGAAAGCAGTAGGAAGCAATTGTACATATATTACATATGGAAAACTCAACTAACAGCAAACATTGGCTTCCCAAATACATCAAATTGATGGCGTGGGATTCCAGAATTAGTATCGAAAAAAAGCTCATGACTCTCCTTCCACGTCGATGCAAAAACACCGTCAATAATACTTGAAAATGAAATTGATTCAAGAAACTGAAAACGATACAAACATATTATGAATAGTAGCACACCCCTAAGTTAGATTGGGACTAACCGATGCAATTAACTCTGGTGGCACTTCAATTATTATCTTTAATTTGTGAACCAATGAAGGAGGAGAAAGGAATTTGATCGGACATAACTCACCCATTTCAGGGCTAGATAGACATTTATCTCTATTTCTAAAATAGAAGGTGGAATATCTAATAGGTGAAGATAACAACCAAAAAAATTAAATTGAGAAATCGTACCATTAACTCAACTCTTGGAAAGAAATTCATCTGGAAAAAAGTTGCATTAGGCAAGTAGACTGGAGCAGGTCAACCAATAACCGGTTGAAACAATCACCTTCTGATACTTCCGACTCCTTGTTCACATATGGAAGCTGGGATAAAAAACAGAACAACAAAAATTTTTACGAAATCCCTAAATATCGATAATTTTACAAATCAAAAGAAAACACTTGTCAGATTCAACATTTGGAGTCCAATTACAAAGAGAATCTGTGGTGATGTGATAGATTGTGGGTTTCTTAAAGCATGTGTGTGACTTTAGATTAAGCAAGCTAGAGAAGAGAGATGGTAACCTGTGTACAGTTAGCGTTGTGGTTGAGAAGAAAAAGAGAAGAGGAAATCGGTAATTTCTATACCAAAACAAATAAAAGGTTACATCTAATGCAACAAGAACATCAATCAACACCTATTTCAATTAACATTTGATCCGCAATTCATTTTTAACATATATTTAACATAATCGTTTGGCTAAAATGAAGATTACAACTAAAATCATATCAATTAAAAACAAATGAAAACAAATTCCCACATTTGATTCACTTTTAAAAAACAAAAATTCGGGTTTTGAACATCAAGAAACCCTAATACAAAATCGAAAGAAAAACATGAAAGAAAGAGGAAATTACTTATTCAATTGAAGTATAGTTAGTAGCTCTTGTGTTTTGTGTTCTTGTTTGAAATCAAAGATGTGATGATGATGATGAGATTAACGAAAGCTTTTTTTTTCATACTTCATTAACTGTCTTTTGGCTTACGTTCTTCATCTGTACATAGATTGTAAATCACCATGGATGGGAACAATCCTATCATATGTCCAGCGGTGAACTTGGGTGTATGAAAGGACACCAAGAAACGGAGATTCAAGAGGAGGAAAGTTTTCTCCATGGATGTCAAAGTAAAAGAGAAAAATGGGAAATCAAATGAGAAACGAACCTTATGGATTGCATTTGTGTGTATCGAGAAAGGTAGAAGAGTGAGGAGAAAGCCACATGTCTCTTTTCGTGGACGACATGCATTGGTGGAAGGAGCGGTAGAATAGGCGACTGAAATTCACGGAAGATAGTCGGGTTTCTTTTCACGCGCCAAAAAAGAGGCATGCGTGAGATGCACGAAGACTTCTCGAGCAAAAAGGCTTTTTGTATATAATAATGATATATATATATATATATATATATATATATATATATATATATATATATATATATATATATATATATATATATATATATATATATATATATACTTGTCATGGAATTACATTCCACCTCGTGGAATAAGGCTCCACGTCGTGGACTTAGATGATTCCTTATCTGCCAAGGATTTCGACTTTGCGTGCAATTATCTTTCAGAATTTTCCTTTCCACGTCGTGTAGGTGATAACCACGACGTGGAGTTGGCTATTTTCGTGGGTTTTATCTTTTTAATCTTATAAGTACCATTTTATCTATGCAAATGATCAAAATATGCATATATATATATATATATATATATATATATATATATATATATATATATATATATTCAAATATTGCCTAAAAGTATGTATATTTATGACAATATCAGTGTTCACTCTTTGAGAAACTCGTCTTGAAGGAATTATAGAAGATAGTTACGAATGATCCGAAGTAAGCGTCGAACATTTATATATAGGGGACGAAAATTAATGTTTTTTTATTCCAAATTAACTGTCCGGAACATGTACGTGACTCCATATTATCGCTTCAAAATATGGACCTGACAATCGTACATAGATTCTTGTTTCAAACAGTGGTACTTTGGAAAGTAAGTCCGAAATGTATGAATATTCTTATTACGGACCAAAGCTACAAAATAAATACCCTGGCTCTAAAATACTATGTTCCGAAGAAAATGATCATTTTACATAAACAAATTTAAATTGATTATTATTAATTAAATACACGTTTATAAAAATTAGATTACTCATTTTTTCCTACAAAAGAATGCTATTTAAGAGAAAATTATCATTTTACGGAACAAATTTAATCGGTTATTATTATTAAAATATCCTTTTATAAAAGCTAGATTACTCAATTTTCCTGCAATTTGCCTTATTATTGTAATTAGAGAAAATATTGATGATATATATATATATATATATATATATATATATATATATATATATATATATATATATATATATATATATATATATATATATATCTTTACTATCTTATAAAAGAAATCTAACTATTTCTAAAAATAGATTGATTATAATAATAATATTTTTTAAGACGTCCAAATGATAAAGCTGATAGTACAAGTAATCATTAATAAAATAATATTAAATTTTAATTATATTTTGAATTCAAATATTTATCATCAAATCTCTTTATATTTCTCAACAATTTGATATGTTCCCTCAAATCTCGGATTCATTCAAATTTTGAACCCTTTTAGATATCCTTCAATTTAGCATGTTGATTCAAATATCCCTCCAATCGCATATACCTCTTTGCTCCCTCCTCTGCTATAAAGCCCACCGTCCAAGAACAAAAAATGACTTTATTTCCCAAATAACACCATAGTTTGATTATTTTGTCTTCGACATGTACTTTCTTTTGTAACATAACATTTTTGTAGATGGAACATATCACCGAAATAATTTACACGATCCGCCGCTTTGCGCGGGTACACTGATAGTATATATATATATATATATATATATATATATATATATATATATATATATATATATATATATATATATATATATATATATATATATATATATATTTCTCTTTTCCATTTCCCTCCAAAGTCCAAACTTTTGTTGCAGGTTTCCGCTTCAGCTTTCCCCTTGTTGGTCTTATTCAAAATTGATTTTGAAAAATGAATCCAGAAGTCTCTCTGTTGCGACTCGAATATCATCTTGTTCGACGCCCCTTTATTCCTGTTCATATTCCTACAGTTCATACTTTTTGCATCATCGATTATTTCTCCCTCCATAAGCACTCTATCTTCTTCATTCCATTATAATATGATTATTAAGCTCCTATTTCTCTTCATCTTCTTCTTCACCTTCACTTCATCATCACCTCCTACTCCACCATTAAACTTCACCATGTTCGGCACTACCATTCTCAATCAGACCTCCATCACGCTCACTCATCATCACAATAACTGTATCTCAAATCCACCAGATTCAAACATCGGAAGAGTATTCTACAAACACCCAATTCGATTTCTTGATTCTTCATTCAATTCCACCGATTCTTTCTTCACCCGTTTCACGTTCACCGTCATCCCTCCGCCGCCTCCCTGTCTCTCCGGCGAAGGAATTGCGTTCTTGATCACGTCGGATTCAAACTCCTTGTCACGCTCAGTTGGGTCTCTTGGTTTACCTAAACCAATCGATCTGAAAACACTTGATTCTTCGTTCTTGGCTGTGGAATTCGACACCAATTTTGACCAGGGTCTTGATGATATCAACGACAATCATGTTGGGGTTGATTTGGATTCCATTGTTTCTGTAGCTTCGGTGGATTTAATGACAAATGGGATCAATTTGAAGAGTGGGAAACAGATAACAGCTTGGATTGAGTACAGAAACCCAGAAAAGATCATCCAGATTTGGGTCGGGTACACCCAGACCAAACCTGAAAACCCCATTCTCGTATCACCTATCGATCTTTCAAAGCGATTCAGTGGTTATATGTATGTGGGTTTCTCTGCTGCTAATGGAAGAGGATCTGCAACACATTTGATCGAAAGTTGGTATTTCAAGACGTTGGAATCTATGTCTCCGATCATCGACATTGACGCAGTTGGGCCGGGAAACTGCTTCATATGTTTTCCGGTGGCTCCTGTGAAAGAAGAACACCAAACGGGCTTACCAAATAATCATCATAAAGACAAAAGGGTGTTTCAATTAGCTGTTGGATTATTAGCTCTCAATCTGATTTTGATTCTTTTAACTGTGGGTTTCGTAGTGTTTTACATGTGTGTATTAAAAAGAAGAAATCAGATGCCAGATCTCATTGAACAAGGACAAATCCGTACATTTCAGGAGAAAAAAATGCCCAGAAGATTGGAACTCTCTGTAATCAGATCAGCCACAAAAGGATTTAGCAGGAATCAAATCATCAGTCAACGACCTTCTGCAACTGTGTATGAAGCCAATCTTCCGCCGTATGGTAACGTCGCCGTGAAAAGATTTCGCCAACCCACCAAAACAGGATCGTTTGGGAGTCAATTCGCTGCAGAATTCGCAACAATGGTGGGTTCGTTAAGCCATAAAAACCTAATGCAGCTTCAAGGATGGTGTTGTGAGCGAAACGAATTAGTCCTGGTTTACGAATACATGCCCAATGGATCACTCGACAAGATTCTTCACACTCGAATAACTCCCAGTAGATTGAATTTCGGAACGAGATTGAACGTTCTGCTCGGAGTTTCATCGGCGCTGATCTATCTACACGAAGAATGCGAACGTCCGATCATCCACCGGAATGTAAAAAGCTGTAACATAATGTTGGATGTTGATTTCACTCCAAAATTAGGCGATTTCGGAACGGCGGAGCTTTACGAGCATAGCTCGAGGGCGAGGGAAGCGACGGTTCCGGCGGGCACAATGGGCTACCTTGCTCCTGAATACGTCTACTCCGGCGTCCCGACTGTGAAAACCGACGTGTACAGTTTTGGGGTGTTGGTGCTGGAGGTGGCTTCAGGGCGGCGGCCGGTGGATGAGAACGGGACAATGATGACTGATTGGGTGTGGGATTTGTGGGAGGATAAGGAATTGGTTGCTGCTGCAGATCCTAATTTGATGGGGAGATTTCATCGGATGGATATGGAGATGATGTTAATGGCTGGGTTGATATGTGTTCATCCAAATTACGAGATGAGACCCACCATGAAGGAGGCGATGCGGATGCTGCAAGGTGGGTTACTTCCAGATTTGCCGGCGACAAAGCCGACGGTGATGATTCGGTCGGTTAATTTTGACAAGTCGCCGGAAGCGGTGGTGAGGTGTGGTGTTGACGAAGGTATGACGTCATGGGGAACACCAAAGAGTCATTTTAGTAAACATTAGATAATTCTTTCTTGTGGATTTTTTACTGGATTTTGTGGTCAGTTTGTTTTGTAAATGCTACAATTTGTTTTCTATTGATATCATTACAATTTTAACTTGATTAATTCATTTCATCTACCATAAACAAAAATATTGTTTTTTATAAATAAATATTGAACATTTATCTCTCTGTTATTCATTTATTTGTGAGCAATAACCACATAAATGCTATTTTGTATCTAAATACTCTTCAAAAAGCAGATCAAGCTCCATATTTCAATGCTTGCTTTTAGCCCATTAAACACCACCTTCTTAGCCCAATATAACCTTTAACCCATAATATCTTACCAATTAAATATTTAACTGCAATATGTTATAGGAAAAATATTAAATGAAATAAACATGTATTTAAGACAATAAAAAATATAGAAAATATAAGATTTGATATGGTGTGTATATCAATCTTTAATATTCCCTTCAAACTCATCTTTGAAATGGATCAAACATTTTTAATTTGTAGATAAATTAGAGTGTTGAACCCCAATTTAGTGATTTTGTAAAAATATATGCAACTTGTTTGGTTGTTCCTTTGATGCAGTTTCTTTATTTTGACAATTTCATCTAAAAACTTTTCTCTAACCAAATGAACATTATTTTAAATGTGTTTGGTCCTATCATGAAATACAAGATTTAAGCTCAATTGAATTGTTGAATTGTTATCACCTGAAATTTCAACTGGATATTGATCTTTAATACTCAAATTCTTTAATAGTTTTACAATCCAAAGTAATTAAAAATTTACAGAAGCCAAAGCCTATAGTGGAAGATCTTAGATTGTTGCATGTTTTTTGCTTTTCTACGATACTCAAATCTTTGATTTTGAATTTTGTTTTCAAAGATGATTTAACATTTTCAATTTCATGATCTAAATATCCTGTTGATATTATATCATCAACACATACTAAAAGAGCAATAAAACAGTTTGATCTTTTGTTAATGTAAATAGTGAGTAATCAATCTTACTTTGACAAAACCTATATTCACTTAAGAAATAAATTACTTTTTCCTTTCACTTTCTAGGGTGTTGTTTTAGATCATATAACGATTTTTGTAACTTCCAAACTTTAGAATCGGCCTTTGAAAAATAATCATAATGCAAATTTCAACATATAAAAATGCATTATTTATGTCAAGTTGATATAAATTCCATCCATTACAAACAAACAAGAGAAAGTAAAAATCTAAGTGTAACAAAATTAGCAAAAGGCAAAAAAAATCTCATGATAATCAATCCATTCTTTTTGTGAATAACCTATAACACTTTACTTCCCTCCTAGATTTATATTTAATTTTGAAAACACATTTACAACCAATTGGTTTTATGTTTGGAGGAAGATCAATAATTATCCAGATTTAATTGCGATAAAGAGTGTCCATCCCTTTATTCGTGGCATCAACCCAATTCTCAGCTGAGAATTCAAAGTCAAAAATTGAGTCTACACTTGAGTCATCGACATTGGACTTGTCAAAATGTAATGTTGTTATACCATGACTACAAAGTTCTGAATTTTCATTTTTAGCAGAAGTATTTGGATCACCTACACAAGGATCAATTCCATGACTAAAACTAAAGATTTCATCATCAAGAATCAAAGTGACAATGTTATCAAAAAACATATTGAATGACTTTGATCATAAATAGTCTCTCTGTTAGGTGATCCGTGCAACATGTTGAATGGAAAATTATGTTCGTAAACCTTCACATGCATGGAGAAACAAATTGTATTATCTTCCAAAGTCAACAATTTATATCCCTTTTAAAACTAGAAACATATATTTGATTCAAATTTATCATGTACATTTAACTTTATAGCAAAGCAAAGGCTACCAAAAAGACGTAAATGACTCAAATAAGGTATTTTACCATAAATCATATCAAATGGGGTTTTCGGTTTTAAAACAAAAGCTCTAGTACAATTAATAAGATCTGTTGCTCAAAGTACAACATCATCCCAATAGTTAAGAGGAATCCCAATTTGAAATGATAATGATCGAGCAACATTAACAGTTGTTTATGTTTTCTTTCAGTAATACCATTTTGTTGTAGGGCATACACATGTAGGTAAATATTTTTTGGGATACAAGCTTTTTTAATTATTTGTACATAGATGGCTAGAAAAAAAAAACCATAACTCACATATGCTTCATGCTCCTCGCAATTGTTTATTCATCACCTTGTTCTTCTCTTCGGATCTTCATCACATTGTTCTATGCAACATTTAATTCTTATGCGTTTATTATCATTCACTAATATGTTGTTATGGCTCATCTAATTCATATCGGATGATGGTGTTTGAAATCGAAAGAGTATTATTGCATAACCTTGTGTTGTTTCTTAATGCTTCAACGGATTCCACTGTCTTTTTACACCCGCATGTCTTTCATAATAAGTTCGCCACGACGTGGTTGTCCCTTGGGGGAAGACTTAGCTTTTTTTTAATCAATATTGTTGGTAAATTGCCATAAAGATCCCTAAAAATCATCCCAATGCCAATAATAGAGAAAAACGTTGAACACAATAATGTATGTGGAAAACTCTAAAATCGGAGAAAAACCACCAACCTACAAAGATAAAGATCTACTATATGATAAATTATAACAATCACATAAACTAATTTTAAGTTGTTAGTGATTAAGGCTTAGGCCCAAGCCTTTTAAGGTTTAGTAATTAGGGTTTGAGTATTTTCTATATGGGTGGGATGATTATTGTCTAAAAACGATAAAATTAATTCGTCCCATGGATCCATACCTTTATCCAAAAGCTAGAAGTGCCCGTATGTGAAATTATTTCACATATTACGGGTTTTCAAAAGTTGAGTTGTTTGGATGTTTAGAAGTCTTCAAGAAATCCCCACCACTTGTTAAAAGTATCTTTATAATTATCAAGATTGTCGGTCACATGCAACAAATTAAATAATGGCCCTTGTTTAAACGTCATTGCTTACGTTTTTATTCTTGTCTAATAGTTTGTAAGCCCATCTATATAAGGGCATAAGTTCTAAGTTTGAGATCATCGAATCCATTCACCTACAATCACCACCACTACCATTGTATCAAAGCTTCCGCGGTATTTTAATAAAGAAGTGTGTTCTAAGTAATACTTGTACTTTTAAAGTTTTAGTTTTTGAGCTTTAAGTATAATATAAAAATTCCTAGCAACATAATTTTTTTTATCTATAAAAATTCCTGGCAACATAATTTTTATCTTTACATTATGTACTTATCTTTGAATAATCAATAAATAAATCTATTATTTTTCATGGTATCGGAGCTCCAGGTTAAAACCCTACTGATCACAACCCCTAACTGCCACCCAACACCTACGATGACCTTCTCAAATAGTCATCGGAGGTACCATAATTATGCATAAATCCCCCCCCCCCCCCCCGGTTCTCCAATCTCGTTTCCTCTTTATCCTCCTAAATAAAACGTCTCTCATATAAACAACCATCATAACCTTTGTTGCCTTCTACGACATCTTTCAATGTCGTCTTGTTGGACCATTAGTTCTTTCCCACCACCTTTGCATATAGTTCTAAATGCTAAATCCATCGTCACCGTTATCGCATCAAGATCTATTCATCACTGCCATTTTCATCGTTGCGTGCAGATTCAGTGGTTCGACATCATTACCAATGTTGCGTCAAGTTCTTGATCTCTGTTGGCCTCCATTTTCTACCCTTTTTTATCTTCATCTATGTTTTTTTTTCTAGTTTAATTATCTCATTCTGAAAATATAACATCTTGATATTGAGGTATTTTCATTTTAAACCCTAAGTATGAAGATTATTTGCATGTCAGCCTTTGTGTATGAGAAGTGTTTGCCCATAGTGGCACTTTTGTAAATTATAAGCGAAGCTCGCGTACGTTGGGCGTACATAGTGTACATTTGGCGTATGTGCCAAAACCTTAAACCCTAATATTTAGGGCTTGGACCCTAGTTAAGCACCATTAAGTCCCCAACTTGCCTTCTTTCATCACCCCCCAATCCACTTTCATCCCCAAGCAAACCCTAACCCTTTTTAGAGTATTCTTGAGCATTTTGTGTGTGTTTGGGTAACCTTGAAGAAGAGAGGAAGAAGAAAATATCATCTTGGAGGAGTGGGACTCTTTAGATCCAGAATAACAACATCATTTGGAGGTAAAAAATCTCTGAACTTGATTAAGAGTTGTTTAGATCTTATTTAGTTATGGAATGGTGTTCTTTTGGCCCCATAAGCTTGGTTTTATGAGTATGGGTTAATCTAATCCATATAAGTTGTCCTTTTAGACATTTTGAAGCATCTAGAAGGAAAAAAATTGTAATCCTGATTGTTAGATTCCTTCCATGGGAGTTTCAAGGTCTTAATGGGTTAACTAGTTAGAGTTTTGTGTTTGGGCACTTAATGTCCATGCAATACTATAAAGTTGAAAACTTTATGTTTAAGGACATTAGTTTAGGGTCAAATATGAGAATGGGATGAAAGAGCTTAAGGGAATAAGCTCTTAATATAAGGATTAAATGAATTTTGCGTATGTTGGGTGTACGAATTGGTACATTGAGCGTACTAGGTCAGCTTCACATTTTTGGTCAAGGGATGAGTAGGCCCCGCGTACAGGCTGATACATCCAACGTACTTAGCGATGTTGACCAAGTTTGACTGTTTGACTTTGAACAAAATTTGACCAAGTTTCACCTAAGTGTATTTTGGGTATTTGGGTTGTATTTAAGATTACTCACTATTTAGTTAATAGGTGATGAGTGGAGCTTGGTGTAACACCTATAATTTCAAACCAATTTAAACTTTATAAAACATGTCAAGTTCATCAAAACATTACAACTTTGTTTTCAAAATATTAATTATCAGAGTTTTTCCCAGAAACATAAACATAACAGGAGGAGCTGTACGATCACACCTTTACCTTGCCATGATCCCCTGATGTAACTGAAACAATAAACTGAAACTGTAAGCCCGAAAGCTTAGTGAGTTACCCCCAAAACACCGATACACATACAGTCCACATAACGATATCAACAATATCATAACATTACAAACTGAACAGAACAGCACGTAACGAGTCCACAATATTACAGACTGGAATACCCCTGGGCCCATAGTGTGAGTCTGGAATGCCTACCGAGCCCTCATCTCACATATGGATTGCCACCGAGCCCTCAATATGAGTCTGGAATGCCTACTGGGCCCTCAGCTCGTATATGGACTGCTCCCGAGTCCTCAGTATGAGTTTGGAATGCCTACCGGTCCCTCAGCTCATATCTGGAATGCTCCCAAGTCCTCGGTATGAGTCTGGAATGCCTATCGGGCCCTCAGCTCATATCTGGAATACTTTAGGGTTTGTTGGCTACTGCATGGAGCAGTACAACCTCAACCCCACCCACATAACATATAACATAACTACTGAGCATGCAATAATCATATAACATCACAGGTAGTCCTACAGGTCTACCTAACTGGCATAACCACTAGCATGCAACACTAACTCATACTCAACATCTAACACTACTAGCATAACATATCCAATGGGCCGGCCTTGGTGCCCTAGACCCCTTATTATAGTGAGGATAACTCACCTCGTAGATGTCAACTCGGTAGATAAATCCCAGCTCTCGGATCACTTGCCAAAGACTCCACCACCTATTACCATAGTACGAATATACTCATAAGTCCTCATCCTCACAAAGTACTCCATAAACCAACTAGTTAACCCCTGTTCAAAGTCAAAGTCCTCAGTCAAGGTCAACAATCCATGTTGACCTTAACTCGCCGAGTACCCTCGGCTACTTGTCGAGTTCCTTGAAGTTCTTTCCCACTCGTCGAGTCACCGGGCTGACTCGTCGAGTTCTTACGATTTTCGATTGAAACCCTAAGGTCACCCGTCGAGTTTCCTTCTAGCAACACGTCGATACACACGTATTCCTAACTTGGGGAAAACTTATCCGACTCGCCGAGTTGTTCATACAACTCGTCGAGTCTATGGCAATCTTCATCGGACTCGCCGAGTTGTTCATCCAACTCGTCGAGTTCACGGCCATCTTCATATTCCTTTAGTCCTTAAGCCATACAGACTCGTTTAAGCCCTGCAATGGCTCCAAATTATAGATCCAAGCTTCCAGGGCGTGCCTTTCATGTAAAGTTGCAAACTTTACGTGCATGCATGGCTAAAAAGGCTCTTAATGCCAAATCTAAGCTCTTAATGGGGTTTCATGCACAAAGAAGGCCTCATCCACGACCAAAACAGAAACTTTATGATTCTAGAACTTGAGAAGGGTCCAGATCTAAAGTTACAACTTCAGATCTAGCTCATATCTTGCAATATCACCTTATTCAAACCATAAAAATTCTAGATCTCCGCCATATGAGGTCTAAAAGGAAAAGAGATAAAGATGACGACTTGATACTTTCAATGGATGCTAACTGAGGTAGATCTTGGATTTCCAATCCTTCCTTGTTCCTATCCTCTTGCTCTCCAAGTTCTTCCTCCCAAAAACCTTCTTTCCAAGCTTACAATGCACAAGAATGAAGCACCACACGGGATAGGGTTTCTATGAGCTCTCAAGGACTGTAAAGAGGCCAAATGAGGCTTATGCTCCCTTAAATAGAGTGCAGAAACCCGAGATTAGGGTTTCACCTGCCAGCTCCTACTCGTCGAGTCCCTTTATGGACTCGACAAGTAGGTCACTAAATACGCGATCCCACCTCGTTGTTACTCGACGAGTAGGGCAACCTTAACTCGTCGAGTACGGCTTAAAGCTAAAGAAATTCTTAATTAAATCAATACCTGAGAATCGGGGAGTTACACTGGGATTTAGAGTAAATACATATTCAGCTTGTTCAGATTGAGAGATGAGTTTTCCTCACTATACTTTTGGGTCAAATGCACCAATGTTGACCCACTAGGTTATGTATCCTGGTATAGAGAATGTTGCTATGTTTCAGTGATCTGTTAGATCTGTGTGCTAGTATATAGGATGTTATTCTGCTATAGTGATATGTAGATCTGCCTATCACCCTAATTGATTATTTGATTATCAGTTTGTTGGATATATATTATCTCTTATGTATATGTCGACATAGTATGGTTGGGTTGAGGCAATACTACTTTATGCGGAAGCCAACAAACCCGGGAGCAATCCAAATATAAGTTGTGGGCCTGGAGGGAAAGCCAAACTTATGTTGTGGGCTCGGGAGCAAGCTATACATGAGTTGTGGGTCAGAAGGCAAGTCGGATTCATGTTGTGGGATCAAGGGTAATCGAGTCTATTAGTTGTGGACCTAGTATGCATGTTGTTATATGTTTGTGTGTTGGTACTTTGGGGGAACTCACTAAGTTTTGGCTAATAATTTCAGTTTATTGTTTCATGTACTTCAGATTATCGTGGGAAAGCGAAGGCGTGATCATGCACATCTTCCTGTTTATATGATATTGGATTTTGTGATACTCTGATTATGATTACTTTTGAGAACAATTGTTTTGTAAACACTTTATGGTTAAAATGGGTGTTTTTTTTTTTGAAAATTTTAAGTATCTATGATTTTGGGCTGTTACAGATAAAACTGTAGAGGAGTGTTAGTGATTAGTGTTTAGGCTCAAACCCATCAGGGTTAAGTAATTAGGGTTTGAGTATTCTCTATATATTATGTAATTGTCTTTTAGCTGATCAATAAAGTAATCTATTATCTTTCACAAGCCTCCCCCAAAATTACACCCCATATTTAGGGTGAGCTCAGGCAGTTCCTCGGGTTTTCAAGTTAATCGATTTTGTGTTTGTCATCTAAACTAGTAGGAACCATATTATATTTGGTTTTTTGTTACTTGGCCGGTTCGGTTTGGTTAGCTCAAATTTATTCATTTTGTGTTTTTTTTTTACTTTTGAAATAGTAAATTATATTAGCTTTCTTAATCACATTGTTGTTGAGGAATGGCCTCAAATTCTTTAAAATTGTTCCAAATCCAATAATAGAGAAAATAATTAAACACAATAGTATGCATGGAAAACTTGTGGGCCTCCACGGTTAAGATCCATTATATTATAAATTATTAAAATCACATAAACTAATCCTTCGGCACCCCCCCTCCCCCTCCCCCCCCCCCCCCAAAAAAAAAAAAAAAAAATTACATCTACGCTTAGGGTGAGCACTAAACGATTCTTCCGGATAATCAGTTTTGCGTCTGACATCGAAACTACCCGTAAAGTGAACCGTATGATCTTCGGCTTTTCAGTTTCTCGATTTCGGGTTGTTCACCCCGAATTAGATTTTTTTTTATTTTGAAATAATCATAAATTATGTTTATATTAGACAAAAAAAATTGAACCAGGATATATAATCTACTCCTAACCTAATACCAATATCCACAACGAGACTTGAACCATCGACCTCTAAAGGGAGGACAACACCAAATTTGTTTTTTTTTTTTGAAATAGTCATACATTATATTTATATTAAATAATTTTTTTGAACCGACAAATATAATATACTTCTAACCTACCACCTAAATCCACCTATGTCCACGATAGAACTTGCATGTCGACATCATAAATTATATTTATATTAGATAAAAAGTAATTAAGGACCAAAATCGTTAATTGTTTATGAACAAAAATTTAACTTCGCTTATGGTGAATTATATTATTTGAATTAACTTCCCTAATGTATTTTAAAACTTAAACAATTAGTAGGTTTCTGTTGTTCCTCGAATAAAAAAGATTTATCACAAATTCGAACTAGATTGTCATCCAACTTGAAAGCTGAATTATAACCTTATAAACCCAACCCACCAAACCGATTAAGGTGCGTTCTATACGTTTTTTCGGTCAATTAATATTCATCCTTACTCAATTATAGTTGTTCTTAATGAAAATAATAACACCCAAGGTTCTAACAGGTCTAATAACAACTAATATGTTTTATTTTGTGTTTAACTTTATGTATGTTTTTTACTATGAGTGAAAAAAAGTAATTTTGATTAATGTTTTTAAGATGTGTTTAAGAAAATTGAAGCAAAAATTATTTTGTCACATGTAAACAACAAACAATTGTATTAACTTTATAAAGAACACCTAATTGTCAATCAAATTAGAGATTCAAAGACAACAAACAGGATTGAACAGCTCAAGATACAAATTTTGAACTACTTACTGTTTAGGAAAATAAGACATATTTTTCCATTCGTCTTTCTATTATGACAATTTACATACATAGAGATACAAATATTTATATAAAAGACGTTTAGACAAAGAAAACGCAAATATTCACAGACATACAATTATAAATGCAAACATTCACAAATATATATATATATATATATATATATATATATATATATATATATATATATATATATATATATATATATATATATAGACTTGCAAATACATACAAATACAAAAGCTATTAACATCAACAAATAAGTAAACATATCTATATAAGAATTATGTAATTTAACAATTACAAAGTCTAAACATTACATTATTAATAAAACAGACCTAATAATACAATCTAACCTTTTTTTCCGCATAAACCCAGACATCATCAACCCAAAATTGATGAATCTTATCTCATACATAATGAACAAATGCTTTTTCTATGCCGAAAATACACCACATATTTTCCTCATATTTTCTTGATAATCTTCTGCACTCACCGTCCCTGTGCCAAACATCAACAATATCAAATACTGCAAAAATCATTTATCAAAACTATAATGTCCCAAAAATCAAAAGTAAAAATTTTGTTTTTAAGTCAATAAAAACCATCAAATATGCATATTAAACCCAATGAAAGTATGTCAATGTGAAAATGGTTGTCCGAGTACAATCCCAAAATAATAAAATATGTTGAACACGACTGGATGCGTTGTGATCAGGTCGGGCCCTTCCCTTTCAAACCAGAAGTACCTGAAACATAAACTTAAACCATAAGCACAAAGCTTAGTGGGTTCTCCAAAATACCACGCAGAACATACACACATAAATATAACAACATGTGGTTGTGTCGGGTCTGTATCAACCCATGTAACAACTAGTAGTTGTATCGAGTCCGTATCAACCACCTGGCTCGTATCAACCCCGAGTCCATAATGACTCCGAGCCCAGATCGGCTCCATACATATATCATACAATCTTATCAGTAATATTTATATAGCCATATACTTCCCACACATACAAATCAGTGGGCCGACATTGGTGCCTTTGACCCATTAGTGTAGTGAGATGACTCACCTCTACCTGAAGATAACTAAATCTCACACTTGAGCTGCTGCTATCACGACCTCTTTCACTAATCAAAACCCAAAGACATCCCTAATTAATAATCATGATTTTAACCCATAATCAATGGTCTAAAACATCTTTTATCTTATTAAGGGAAAAAGACCATTTTACCATTCTCATACATGACCCAATATTCAAGGCCCAAAAACCCTAACGACCCAAAGACCAAAAATGACCCAAAAGGGTTCTTTGGGAGTACGTCATGCGTACAACTTATCACACCATGTGTACAACTTTTGACTCAGAAGGATTATGGGGCAGCAACCCAGTATGCCTAACATACTCAAGGTTATGCCCAACATACCCTTTGGAAATCTAGACCCTCTGTTAAGGTCTTAAATATTTAAGATTTAATGTCCAAACTTCAGATCTAAACCCATTAAACGTCTAAATTCATAAGTTGTAACCTTTATGCATTTGCATGGCAAAAGGAAGCTCAAAACCAAAACCCTAACTTATATTACCATCTAAAACTCCATAACTCTTGTATGGATGAAAACCAAGGACCAAGCTTGCATTTTTATGTCACTAAACACTCTAAAATGCTTGAAAGGGCAACTCAATGGTTTGGAGTAGAAAAAACTAATGAGACCAAGGTTTTTGGGACAAAAAGATCATAACTTGAAAACTAACAAGATCTAGCAAGGCAAGCATCAAGATTTGAGCTTTATACCTACTAAAGATGCACAAAGATGAGTATATGATGGATCCAAGAGCTTGAGTGAAATACCACAACTCCAAAGGTTTTCCTTCATCACCAAGAACACCAAAATGTCATTAAAAGCTTCAAAAACCACACACAAGAATTAGGGTTTCAAAAATGGAGGCTAAGAGAGATGGAGGTTAGAGGTAAGAGAGGTCTTAAGGTTATAATGTCCTTTAAATAGGGTCTAAACCCTAAAAATTAGGGTTTAGAATCTTCATGAGTAAGCCCAAGGTAATCTTACGTATGCCTAACATATGCGAAAGAATCCCTGCCACCCATTAATAAACTACACTCGACGTTCCAGGAGGTACCCCCCCCTGGCGTAAGGACTATTTTTGCAAAGTTTTTATATACTTAGAGACAAAATGAAAGGTACCTAAAACACAGTGTTACAACTCTCCCCACTTGAATCAAACTTCATCCTCAAAGTCCGTTGCAGCAAACAAGTTTGGGTAGTGCTCCCTCATCTCATCCTCAGACTCCCACATCCACTCAGAGCCCTTTCAGCGTTGCCATTGCATATTTACCAGGTCCACCACTTTGTTGCGTATAACCTTGGTCTTCCTGTCAAGAATCACAACCGGCCTCTCCACATAGTTCATGCGCTCGTCGACCTCAATATCGTCCAAAGGAATCACCGCATAATCATCAGCTAAACACTTCTGTAACTGAGAGACATATAAGGTGTTATGGATATGACTGATCTCATCAAGCAAATCCAAACCATGCGGGGGAGCCTATGGCTTTCCAGGTAAAGACCATGGGGGGACCCCATGACGCTTGGATGTCAAACCATGCGGGGGAGTCGATAACTTTCCAGGTAAAGACCACTGGGGAGCCCATGACACTTAGGTGTATGACCATGTGGGGGAGCCTATGACATCCTGGAGTAAGACCCTAGGAGGAGCCCACAACATCCTTATATGCTTATATGTTTATACTCATGACTTATGTGGTTGATATGGTTTATGCAGTTACGTGGATTATGTGGGGTATGCTCTGGGAAACCCACTAAGCTTCGTGCTTATAGTTTTGTTTATGGGTTTAGGTATCATTTGTTTGGAAAGGAAGGGATCGACTTGATTGCAGTGCACACACCCATGTTTTCCGCATTTTATGATTTTGGGATGTAACTCTGATAAATGTTTTAATTAAGCAATGTTTTTGAATGTTTGGATTAAGTAATAGTTGTATTTGACTATAATAAAAAATGAAAATTTTACCATTGATTTTTGGGTCGTTATTGTTGTTCTAATTGACGGAAACATTGAATTCGATAAAAAATAATCCATAAGGGTAAATGATTATTTTTAGGGTTTTTGACATTATAGTACAACAAAGTTTGGCCATTTTACACATGTAGCCACTCAAGTTGTTGTTGTTTTTTTTGGGTCTAGTAGATCATTAAAGTTAAATTTTACATATCAATTACACCATTATATGACCAGATACAAGAACAACCGATTACCTGTCATTCTGCCACGTTAGCATGTTACCCGTAAACCGAATACAATTTCTTTCAAACCCTTAATTAGCCGGTATATCCTAACGTTTAGGACCAATTGAGCATAAAAAAATACTTGAATGGCTAAATGTGTAAATTCGCCAAAATTTGTTGTACTAAGATGCTAAAATCCCTTATTTTTATAATTTAACGCTAACAATTCAAAAGTTCTAACCAAACAACATGTTATAAATTCAATCTTTTTAAAAATCCAGGCTTCTTAAAATTTCAAATTATTCTTAAAAATTAACCTTATACCTAACAAAAATTTTAAATGCTATTATTTGCCCGTCTTAAAACAATCGGAGAGGGACTTTGATTGCAGTATTTCTAAACCATAAGGGTACAAATCATAATATTTTGCCTAGTTAACATAATTGACAAAAATCCTTCTCGAACCGAATTTGAGGTCTCCACCTCAATCAGATTAGGGTTAGGGTTTTGGAAAGCGAAGAGAAGGAACTCTCGCTTATAGACGCAATCGTTTGCGAAAAAACTGTAAGTACTTCGACTCGCTACTCTATAACAGAATAGCATCTTAGATTCATCGTTCTCTTATACTTTACATGTCGTATTTGCTAAACGTTGTTCTTGATCTAGTATCTGCAGCTATCCAGTTTCTATCGGATGATTTTTCACTCTGTAGTAGCTTTATAGCTCTTCTTTTTCGTTCATGGTACATTAAATTTGTTTTCGCTGCATTTTGTTTCATATATTCGACGTATGTGATAGGGACTCAACAATCTAAGCCAATTCGCTTCGAACTCGAACATATTGTTTTATTCTGGCATCCTAACCCATAAGTTTTAATCCAGTTTTGGCTTCCATTACCTCTCGTGACTCGGTTGTTATAAAATGTTGATGATCCTAGACGATCTAGGTATCTAACACGTTTTGCCTAATCCGATAAGTGCAAGTTGAAACCTTGGAGATTCTTCACTGTAACTATTTCATTTTCAGAGTTCATGTGATAATTTCTCTCGCAAAAAATGGAGAAACCTGTAACAATATTTGTTTTCCAGTTTACTGAGCTGTATTGTATGATAAAAGGTGAATTCAGTTTGACGTTTCTTCACTTTGGAGTATCAAATATTTGCAATTTAAGAGGTGTTTAGGTCACTTACTCATATACAATGTTAAATCTTAGTTGAGACATAATATAATCTTCAAAATTCCAAAATGTATTTGCTTTTTGCTGAAACAGAGTGATGGATTTATTCATCTCTTACCTGTATGTGACACCTTCAATTTCTTCTTCTTTCAGGTGAACATGATTGATCAGGATGAATATCGTTGTTTCATTGGTAACCTTTCATGGTCAACATCTGACAGGGATTTGAAAGAAGCCTTTAAAAAATTTGACCATCTTCTAGATGCAAAGGTAAACCTTTTTCATTTGTACTTTCATTTGTACACTAATTCACATATGTTTGTTTTCTAGGTTGTTATGGACAGATCATCAGGGAGATCACGTGGATTTGGATTTGTTACTTTTGATGATGAAAAGTCAATGGAAGATGCAATCGAAGCAATGAATGGAATAGATTTAGATGGGCGTCCGATTTCAGTAGACAAAGCTCAACCAAATCAAGGCGGCGGCGGTGGTGGTAGAGACCGTGATGGCGGTCGTGACCGTGACCGCGACAGGGGGAGGGACCGCGGGCGAGATCGTGATTATGGCAGTGCCGGCGGCGGTGGTGGGCGGGGATCTGGCGGTGACTGCTTCAAATGTGGAAAGCCTGGACATTTTGCTCGTGAATGTCCATCTGGAGAAGGGTCAAGAGGTGGTAGTCGGTATGGTGGAAGAGATGACAGATATGGTGGTGGTGGCGGCGGCGGAAGCCGCCATGGTCCTGACCGTGGCGGAGATCGTGATCGTTCGAGTGGACGGAATAGGGATTCCGGCAGTCGTGGTGGTTCGGGAAGCGATAGACGTGATCGCGATCGCGATCGTTCTGGTCCCTATGAACGCCCTTGATTATGCATCTAAGGTAATGATTTTTAGTTTTCTTGTAATAAAAAAAAATTTAGATTTAATTTTTTTGAGCTATTGTAATAAGACATAAACAAAGCAGTTTGTACTGTGTTTGACATGCATTGAACCGGGACACGTGTCAAATGGGACGAAATTTACAATTTTTTGTCCCATCCAAAAAGGCAGAACAAGGTGGGACATAGACTCACTTTCTATCTCTTGTTTGTTAAAAAGATGTAAATACCCTCCACATCCTAATCCTCAAAAATAGCCCTAAAAAGCTTGTTGAGTCCTATCTTGTCCAGTCCCTTGTAACAAATGCAGCCGAAGGCTGCATTTGTTATACTGGACACGACACTATTGGGACTGGTCAAGCTTTGTAGGGCTATTTTTGATGATTAGGATGTGGAGGACATTTATGTCTTTTTAACAGATAAGAGATAGAATGTGAGTCTCTGTCCTACCTTGTTCTGCCTTTTTGGGTGAGACAAAAAATTGTAAATTTTGTCCCATTGACATGTATCCGGGTTCAATGTAAGCCAAAGACACTACAACAAATTGTTTTGGTTTAGCAAGTGGGGTGTAATGGTTGTTGGTATTTCAGGTGTGGCAGGTAAAGAAGCTGGATGTAGCAAAACAATGAGTGATTTACGTGAGATTGCATTCAGTCCCATTTTGGATAATGTGAAAGTGGAAATCTATAATATATATATATATATATATATATATATATATATATATATATATATATATATATATATATATATATATATATATATATATATTTTAATTTCCAGATTCTAGTATTTGTTTATCTTTCGAACAAATTTCTTGAAATGTTGAATGGATCTGTTTTCAGTGTTCTTTTAGATTTATTTGGTGCTTGATTTGAGTATATTGTTTTGTTTCCGGTTGATCTGAATTATGTTTAGAGCTTTAGCTTGTTTAAAGTATTTTCAAAATTACTTTTTTAATGGTTTGTGAGTGGATGATGTGGATCTCACTAGAAATCCGCAAAACAGGCGAATTAACATAAGATTATTATTATTTTTTTTGAAAATAATTGCGCAAAAACCATATTCTGCAGAACAAAAAGCGTTCCACAAATTGTTTTTATAGAATTTTCATTTTTTGTAGTGGGAACAATTCATAAATGCATTTCCCCTAAAAGAACTTATGTCCAGGTGTGATGAATGTTAAAAGGAGGTGGTTTAATGATATAGCATCCTTTGTTTTAGTAATGGACAACGCTGTTGATTTGATAAGCCGATTTTAGTTCAAATCAATGACTCAAATCGGTTTGCTTTTAAAATAGTCGAAATCTTTGCCTTTTCATTTGGAAAAATACATAAAGATTACTATATTGTTGTGGTTTTAATGGTTTAATTGTTATATTTTAATTTCGTAATAGCTAATCAAGTCTGGCATATTTCCTATTTTGATTTTTTTTATCTGCTGTAAAATATTAACATGTTAAAGTTGTTTTTAATATAAAATATAAAATCTAATTAGTATTTAGTGGTTTTATTCAAATAGTTAGTATAAACAAAATTCACTAAATACAATATAAGGGTATGTTTGGTTGTAAAAAAAATTCTAAGAAATTTTTTTAAACATAGAAAAATATTTTTGGTTCGATTTTTTTTCCAAAAATTTTCTAAGAAAAGAGAGCTTTTTGATTTTCTAAATTAAATATAACTTGTAGAAGGTAATATGTTAAATATTGTATTGATGTAACGAAAATTGAAAAATAAAAACCGTTTGAACATACATATTCAATAATTCCAACAGATTTTGTAATTTTTCTAAAATGGAAAATAAAACTCAGTAAGTTTTAATCAACCGTGTTTCTTTAAATTTTCTATTGAAAACAAAAACTCTACTATCCTTTTTTATTTTCTTGTATATTTTTGAAGAAACTGAAAATAAATTTTTATAACCAACAGCACTTCTTTGTTTTCCATAAACATTTTATAAGAAAAAAGAGTATTGAAATTTGAAACAAAAAATAACAAAAAATAAAAATAAAAATAAATCACGGGGTACAATGCAAAAATGCATTTGCGTAGGGTGACTTGTGAAAATGCATTTGGTATGGTGCCTACGAAAATGCTAAAATATATATAAAAAAGTTATCTACATGGTAGAAAAATATAGGCAAATACAAACTAATATATAAAAAAAAAAACTTTATTACAATAAGTCCATTGTCCTATTCAGCTATGCTGAGATAAAAGTTTTTTTTTTAATAACGTATTAAAATATTATTATTTTTATTAAATATAACTTAACAAGACGAATAGAAAATATAAAAATATATTCAATTTCTCTTTTGAATAATATAAATTGAAAAAGTTAAAAGAAATATGAAAAATGGCGTAAATAGTTGGAACCACTTCCGACCTATTGAGATCCCCTACATAGGCATATCCGAAAGATGTTATTTTTTTAATATTTTTAAAGTTTAGTTTATTTATTAGAAAAAGCTTAATAATTTGTGTTAGCTTTTCTATTTTTCTTTTAAATAAAATGTCAAAACTCAAATTCTTTATTACATATTTTTTAGAACGATTTGCATATGTATCCATTATTATATTTTTAGAGAAATTAAATATCCTCTTACAATTTCCTCCTACTTATCTTCCTACCAATGTTAAATGGTGATAAGTTGATTTAAATATTATTAAGAAAAATTTAATATAATACATATCATCATTTGATATGAGTAGCAGGATATTTAATTTTCATATTTTTAAATCTAAATATTTTGTCTAAATCTGAAAAATATTTATTTATCAACTCCGGATATTGTTAGACCATATATCCTTTATCATTTTCGTTGCTCTATATTAAATCCCTTAATTAGGATTTTAATTTATAAGTTAATGAAGCTTATGTAAGTGTGTTCTAGAATTTTATGATTGTTTAGAAAATTAAAATCCGTTTAAAAAGTAAATAAGGAAAATGACTAATACGTACACCACATGCCTTGTAAAAAACACAGAAGTTCCTAGTCAAATTAAAAAATTCTGATTAAAATTGTGACCACTAATACTACTAGACCAAACCTATAAATAAAGCAAAACCAAATAAACGAAATCCGTAATTTATTCATAAAGTTATAAAAAAGTGAAATATAGAATATGAAATGGTAGCTTTTAGAACAATTTTTGTAACTATTCTTGATACCAATAAAGGAAATAATGGCATTTAACTAACGTCATATATTCTTCACATAAAAAAGAAAACACATTTGGTTTAAAACATGCCAACATCAAGAATCAAAACCACTTTAAATCATGTCCAACAATTACCCGATTTTAGGGTCAAAAGCATCAACCTATAAATGTTTGTCAAACCACAAAAGTCAAAAACTGTAGTCCCTGCTTTTAATTTATTTAATTTAACTCATATCTCTCATATAAATATAATTTCTTTTATATTCTGTCACGTAATAGTTAATACTGGTTTTGTCTTTATACATTTCCAAAAGCATCTTTCTCTTCTTACAGGTATTGGTCAAAGTCTAAGGTAGAAGTTGTCCATACGTAGGATTCAAACCAAACGTTAATCCTTATTCAAATTTGGAAATTTTTATATTTTAACATGCGGAATTGCATATGCAATGCCATTAGACAAGAAAAAAAAAAGATAATCATTTTGCTAATAAATTCCTTTTGCAATACAAAAAAAAAGGTGTGTATGTATGTGGTTGAAAATATAAAATGTAAATAAGTATAGCTAAAGTTTTTAAGAGTTTTTAACTTTTTCTTTTTTAAGTTTAGTTTGTTTTATATATTTTTACTGAACAATTCTAAACAACAAAAGTTACATTTCTAACTAGTTTTGTCAAATATGTCTTAAAATGAAAATTTTCATTTTGCTTTATATTGGTTTGTATCTGGTTATAAATTCCTTAAAATTTTTCTCAGAGGGACAAGTTTTATGGGTTATCAGTTATCTACATAAAAGTCTTATAAAGTTTTTTAAAAGTTTCAATAAAATCATAAAAGTTTTTTTTTTTGAACAGAAAAATCATATAATTTGAAAAAAACCATATAATCTATCATTTGCTGTTCAAATATAAAAATAAAATTTTCGTTAATTTAGACAAAAAATCAAAATATTGAAACTATTATGTTAAAAAAAAAGATTTTTAGGACTTTATTCAAACTTTTGTGAGAATCGAATCACTGCTTTATACATTAATTAACCAAAAATTGAAAACCATAAATATGAACTATTATATATAATAAATATAAATTACTTTTGAGCTTCATAATATAAAAACTAATTTAACACAAACAATTATTAACCATTAATACATCGACAACAACAACAATACCTTAACGCCATAAAAACCAGATGACTTGCCCACAATGAGTGGTCTCATTCGTACGAAAGCGCCAACTCAAAATGAAAAATAAGCAAATATAACCAAAAATAAATAAATAAACAAAAACATTAAAACTAGAAGTATACATAAAAGGGATAAGGGTAAACAAGTAAAACACTACAAATATGCAACAATAAAAATATATACTAGCATTAAAATAGACACGAAACCTATTAAACACTTATATTAACACTTAACTTTTCAGATTAATAGATTCTATTAACCAATTTCAATTATTATAATTATTTATTTTTTGCAATTGTTTGTAAGAAAATTATAGTAAAAGACAAAATTAGGTTTTATGCAATTGGTTGATGGTAGTGGTGGAGGGAGGGATCAATTTGTCATTTTATAATAAAAATATGATTTACAGCCTTTTGATCTAAAATTGTAAGTCAGATGAATTCTAAAAAAAAAAAAAAAAAAAAAAAAAAAAAGTATAGACCGAGTCAATACGGCGTGATGTGAGTTGTCCGCGTTTCGTAGCTCGCCAAACATGACTTTGAGTTAACTCGGAAAACCTTGACCAGGTCGCCGCACATTTGCCTCACTGTGCCGGAGCAATTACTCTGCATCACGAGCAACACCTTCGTTAATCCATTGTTTCTCATTGCAGATTCCTGAGCCATTCGATCTCTTGACATGTAACATAAGCTCCAGATCACTCCGATTCCGTGATCCGTCGCCGCCGGTGATACTTTCATCAGCCGGTGTACGACCGCCGTTACACAGTTCTCGTCTTCAGATATCGCCGTCCGTCCTTCGGTGCATGTCGACACCATCTCTAGTATCTTCATCACTTTTTCAATCACCGGAACTGTGTTTTCCGGACCGGAGAGGATTTTACCGGCGGT
Organism: Lactuca saligna; assembly: GCF_052625555.1. Taxonomy (NCBI): domain Eukaryota; kingdom Viridiplantae; phylum Streptophyta; class Magnoliopsida; order Asterales; family Asteraceae; genus Lactuca; species Lactuca saligna. The sequence goes on from NC_136422.1 coordinate 155,489,652, forward strand.
TCTCACGATCCCGAGACGGACGAGTTCCTTTTTCGATTGGCGAGATGTGGAAACGGCGATCAGAGCTGCGAATCCTGCCTCCACCGCCTTTAGGTCGGTTTCGGAACTTGTTAGGCGGTATAGCTCTTTTAATAAGGTGATTTGATCGGCGATTACTCGGCGAGATTCGTTGTCAAACGCCGCGAGTGATTTCAAAACCCTAGCTGCGCTGATTCTAGCATCCAAACTGCCTTTCTGAAGAACGAAAGTGAACGGCGACAATGAGGCATCGTCTGAATTCAAGTTGATTAATTGCTCTTTAACTCCTTTCTCAGGGAGAATCAGATCCAAAGCAGTGACCAGCAATTCAACAACTTCAATCTCATTACTAATTCTTAAATTCCTCGCTAGCGTCGGAACGAATCCGTCCAATTTCGCCAACGATTCTCTGTTTTCAATCGACAATTTCGCAAAACTAACAATACTCGATAGCGTACCTAACGAAAGGAGTTGCGGTTGCGTCTGTTCGTTGTTAATCAATTTCTTTAAGGAATCAAAGGCAAGATGGTTGTTGAATGAGGCGTTTGATGCAGGGCTGAGGAGATAGGAATCAGACCATACACGAATGAGACGGCGGAGTGTGAGGTTAGGGACGACATCGGTAGATTGAAGGACTTGCATGGTGGCGGGACAAGTATTGTGGCCGGAATCGAGCCATTTCTGGATGCTGGCCCGGTCATAGGTGACGCCGGTGCATAGACTGACCGGAGATTTCATGACGTCCATGGAAATCGGACATTTGAAGAAGCTGGGAACACTCAGGTACAATCCGTTGCTCTTTTCTCTCGCCATTAGTGTGTGTTTTTGTGTAGGAATCAATTGTGTGTTTAGACTTTTTAGAGAGAGAAAGAGAGAGAGAGAGAGAAAGAAGTTGGAGGGTATAAAGAGAGAGAAGTTTGGGGTCTTTGAAGGGACGGGGGGAGAGAGAGTCAAAGGGGAAGAGATGACGTCATTTAGTCAACGATTCGTTGTTGTGTGGGTACTTCGGTTGAAGTTTTGTAAGTTTATCAGTTTTTTATTTGTTAGGTCATAAAAAGATAAAATTTCAGAATTGGTCCCTGTTGTTTACCAAAATTCTCATTTTAATGATAACATTGCAAACTATCACACCAGTGGTCCTTTTTTACGTGGTTGGTCATTATCTATACGAAAAACTATATAGCCCTTTATAATGTATTTTTTTTTCTTTTACATATTTTTAATTTTTCATAATATTAAATTAAAAAAACACCCCATCCCACCCCATACTTAATCATTTTTCATATACCTGATTCATCACTACCTCCATTTCAACTCCGAACACCACCTTCATCATCTTCGACCTCATTTAGGGCAAGATAGGCTTCATACTCATAATGTGGATTAATACATTTCACTCATGTACGAACCTAAACAATGTTAATAAAATCATTTGAGGATGTAAATCCTTCAAGGGAGGAAGACTTGGGGTGGAATCAATGTTAAAAGCAGTTTTATCGCATTTAAGATAGCTCTGTCAAGCATAATCGAGGGCTAAGAATGAGTAGTTTCAGCTTGTATTTCTTTTTCCTCCAAATTAGAAGCATCATCCATGGTTCAGTTAACACTCACTTTGGTAGTTTTCTTAGAAAATAATATTATTTCCCTGTATTGATGGGTTTCTTAACCATAGCCTTAGGATCTAGCTTCCTACGACATGGTTTATATTTTTTCATGATGGGTTTTAGCAGAAAGCAAAGGACTGTTACCAATGACCAGTGGAAGAAGGCTTTCAGGTGGAGCATCCAATGGTCGAAGCTTTATAACGGGGTGAGGAAGTCAACTCTTAAACCACAAAAGTAAGGTGAGGAAGGCACTAAGGTGGTCGGACGATGCCGAGGTTTCTCGTATGGGGACAACACTGAGGTGACCCAACAACTTTAGGGTTTCTCAAATGTGTGTTGCCGAAGAAGGTCGTACCTCACCGAAGAATGTAAGAAAGAGAGAGAGAGGTAGAGATATAAGATACTCTTTTCTTTCCTCGGGGTCTAAAGAGGGGAAGAAAGGCTTAAGTTTAATTAGGGTTATGGTAGATTTTTCTAGTTTTAAAATATTATTTTAAATTAAAAAGGAAATCAAATTTTAAAAGATTAAGTGTATAATAATAATTTTAAAACAAAATAAAAACCATAAGGATCAACCGTGCCAGAAACTAAACCACAAGGGCTAATGACGTGACACTTTTTATAGTTGTCCTTAAAATGTTACTTTTTGTAAACCATAAGGACCTATTCTGAAATTTTGTCTTGAAAAAGGACATGAAAGCGTGTTTAATCATATAATGGAAGTCATAACTAGCATTAAAAAACAATACTATTAAGAAAAAATAATGATTGTATATCAGATCAATGTAAAACACGTAATATTTATAATTATTTCGAGTAAATTACACAAATCTTCGTGAGTTGTGACTTTGTATTTAGTTTTTATCGTATCCTTTTTCATTCGGATGGAACTCTAGTTTTGGTTTATTATAAGTTTAATCCCCGACAAATAAAAAAAAACTATCCTATTCTTTCTTATTTTTAATTTATTTTTATTGTTTTTTATTTTTATAATAATATTAAAAGTAAATTACATGCTTGGTCGTAACTATCATCATTATTTCAAACATTGGTATCTATTTCAAGCTATATTAACGAGGTTAGTCTCTTGGACTAACTCCTGTTAGTTTGCTTACGTCAAGAATCATGCACACAAGTGTTTTTTAGGGGCTGTTTGTTTTTTTTGTGAAGAGCTGCGCAACCACTTTTGTCTGCGCCGCGCAGACAACGCGCAGACATATGCCCTAGCAGAGTGTTTGTTTTTTGGAAGTGCGTAGACCAAAAAACGTCTGCGCGAGGTCTTCCTGGCGCAGACATGAGCCACTGTCTTCAAAGGTCTCCAGACCTCATTTTAACCAAAAAAAAAAAAAGACCACCCGTTTTTTTTTTCTTTCTCTTTTTGCTGAAAATGCATTTATAATCTTTATGATATGAAATTAAGTTTGAAAAATTAATTTATTTCAACAGCTGCAGACGTTAAAAACAAACAGTCTTCTTATTGCAGACTGCAAACATTTGGTCCACCTCTTCTGCCGCAGAGGCTTGCAGATGTGGTCCGCAGACTGCAGACATTTTGGTTTCAAAAAAACAAACAGCACCTTAGTCATTTTAATCATCTCTTCCCTTTCTACTTCCTGTCTTAGCTTCTTTTTCAATCCCGCGTGTTTAATCAGAGAAACCCATATTTGTGTTTAGGTTGATACCTAAAATTGATTCAAACTTGATTTTGGTTCCACAACTAGCTATCGGTGTTGGGGTTGGGGTGTTGAGTGAACATGGAGGTGTAGAGATGAAGAGACAAAAATGAAGAGGGGAGGGGGGGGGGGTTATTTTTCTCCAATAGTACAAGGTGGAGAAGGTGATAGTTATTGGTGGCTGTCGTGACAAGATGACAAAGGGGAAAAGGAAGCAACTGGCACAATCTCCTGAAACCCATCCAAACATTGGTTTTAACAACTCAACTTTAAAAAAAGGGTAACCATGTTCTTTGGGAACATTTGTCAAACAATTTGTATACATCCAAATTCCGATCAATTTGATGCATGTTCATAGAAAAGGGAATCCAATTCATGAATCAAACCCATAAAGAAGACAATTTACAAAAACAAATCAATTTGAACTTTGGTTTTCATGAACGACAATCCAATGAGAAAGGTGGTATTTCTGTCGATTACTATGTGGCAACCTTCTTGGATAAGACGAAATTTTCAAATGATTGGGTATCTAACGAGATATCCAAGATCACGATGTACATCTTTTCCACATAGATATAATAGAAGATGTCATGGATCTTGTTGACTCTATGTCACATGGAAAATGAGTCACTGATAGATTGCGATTAGAGTTTATCGATTATCGAAAGCTATGGAAGGCCCAATAAGCCAAAATTAGAGGAAATTATGAGGAATGAGATTTAGCCCATGTATGTTTGAAATTTGAATTGATCTAACACTTGGTGTTAAAACAATATAATGTTTGTAGATCTTCAAAAGATGATAGTCATTGATAGAAATAAAGACGAGTTGTTATTTGGTGGTCAAACCAACAAATGATGAGATAAAATAATAACAATAAAATGCAAATCATTGCTACTACTTACATTGAAGATAATATAGAGCAATCATGGTCGGTCCACAGGAATACGAGATTTTTTATTTAACCAAAATTTCACACATCATACAATCAATATTAAAGTGGGGGGTTATGTTTGAATTCAAATTAAATTTCATAAAGAAAACAAGAGTAGTAATAAAATTCAATAAAAGAAATACATTTCCGATTCTGATTCCTTTACATATTTTGTGTTATAAGGTGTAATATGACTATGATTCATGTTTAATCTAGATTGGTAATTTAGATATTAATAAACTCTAACATCCAAGTTGATAAAAATGTTTCATCCAAAACATGTTCTTCAAATAAAACTTCATTTAATTGATTCAATTCAAATAAGCTCTTGCATCAAGTCATTAAATGATATTAAGTTCTTGCAACAATTACCAACAATGTCCAATATTCCTCATAAATTCGGGAATATGAACATCTAATCTTTGATTACACTAATTTTGATCTAATTACAACCAATCAAGTGCACGTTACTAACATCAAATCATAAAACATATACAAATTTCAGAATTTGATTAACTAGATTGATAAGAACCCTAGTTCATTGATCAAGTGAAAAAGAAAACCAATCAAACATATAATTAAGACCAAATAAGAGATTAATAAACGATAAACATAAATTCAAGTGTAAATTACAATCTAACAACAAACACTTGAGAATCTAGAATCGGAAATGATAGAGAAATCAGTCACACATGTCTAAGTTAAACTACAAATTCAACAAGTTTGATCTTCAAATTAACTTACAAAAAGCAAATTAAAGTGTTTCCAAGATGCTAGATGATGATATGATCTCCCAAAATCTCCCCCATTTAGTTCCAAGTCGAAGTTATGTCTTTATGTGTCATGAACCGTAGATAAATCGGAAGCTAGAGATTCAAAATCCAATCAGATCACGTTACACGGCCCGTGTAATGTATTCCTTGTCATTACACGGTCATGTAATGATCTTGATGTGCTGAAAAGCTTCCAAAGTGCGGCCACGTAACTTATGCCTTGCCAAAGTGCGGGCCGTGTAATGAACTGTAAAATAGCCAATTTCCGATTTTCTTCATTTCTTCAATTTAGTTCCGAAAGTTCCAAAATTTCACCAAGAGCTTCCCTTGACCATCCTAAGCATGCTCCAATCTTCAAATCACCCTGAAAAAACTAGAGAAAATGGTTAAATATCGATGAATCCTTGATTATGTCCCTAAATGCAAAATGTATGAAAATTATACCAAAAATGCAATGTTATGTTATAAATAAACATGAAATTAACCTATGAAAAGGTGCAATTTATGCACCTAACAAATCTCCCCAAGCTTGAACCTTTTTTTGTCCTCAAGAAAACAAAACAAGAATCAACCTTGGAAAGACTGAATACAAATGCGAATGTAAATGCAAACATAAAAAATAAAAAGAAAGAATGCCTCAAGTTATTTATCCCGACAACATAATCATGATTAAAGAGTTGTCAACCTATACCCCAAACACATACAAATGTACTGATAGTAGAAGGCTTGGAACATAAAGATTTGCCAACCACTTGGTTTAATTGCATAGAACCATAGTATAAGGCATCTCCTAGTAACTTTTACTGACAAGGCAAGTGCATCTCAATCTATAGGGCGTGCTCACTGAAGCACTCAAATCATGTATGCACTCAATTCACAAGATGTGTGAACTCACTCCTATCAAAGAATCTACACTCATTATTTAAGGTGGAGGTCACTCGGGCGTCGGTAAGGCATATCCCATTCTTCTTAGTCTTCTCTCAATGCTCTTCAATAGCTTGCGGTTGCACAATCTTCATATCTTCTTCCAAAATCCGTGTCAACTCTCGGCAATCCATAATAGGAGATAAATCCATGACCATATCAAGAGTGCAAAAGAAATATATACAATAACAAATATACAAAATAAGCAAAATAGAAATGTAAAACATGATTGTTGGCCTCAAAATAAACTTTCAATGCTAGAAAACTAACAAAATCAAACACAAATGAATTTCCTGTGAAAATATCATCATGATAAATTTGGAAAGGCTTGGTTCGGGGGGATGTAAATTTTCATTGGCGTCGGGGGATTAGAGGAGGTGCTGAATTGACCCAATTGATTATCTTGTGGAGATATTAAATCCTATTCGCATAGGGGAAATGCCGAATAAGTGGTAGTGGGAGCTTGAATCATCGTGTATCTTTACTGTTAAATCCGCACGAAATTCGGTTAATGATATGACAATTCCGTTGGTTAGTATGCCTACTAGGTGGAACCGTTTTGTCCCTATTAAAATTAACATTTTTTATGGTGTGTGCTTTTGGATCGCAATCCGGTAAGAGCTAAACTGGTGGAAAGGGGGGTGGTGATAGATTCCTTATTGTGTTCTGTGTGTCATAATTCTCAAGAAAGTGTGAAGCATTTGTTGTTGCAGCTTTCAGTTGCTGATCAGGTTTGTAGTCAGTTTGGGCATTAGCTTCATTTGGACCTTCCCGTGTTTTCATCTATCCATGACATGGTGGATTGGGTGGATTCTAGACCGACGGTTCATATGGAACGCCTGATTGTTGAGTCAGTGTTCATGGTGGTCATATGAGTCATTTGGACGTTTCGTAATTCTTTACTTTTTAGTAGCAATAAACCTAAGAAATATAGGCTCTTTGATTTTTTTGTGGATATTTCTTTTCGTTAGTTTTCGTTACAAAATTCGAAGGCTCGGGTTAACTGGATGATGTGGTTACAAAATCCAGTCCAGAATTAATTTGTTCTTCTCTCTAGCTCCTTGCTAGAGGTTAACTGGATGATGTGGTTACAAAATCCAATCCAATCCAATCCAAACCTTTCTACTTTTAATTCTTTTTAATTTGAACAACTTCATATGAAATACACTTATAAAAATAAATACTAAAAATCTTAAAAATATATATTCAAAATAATAAATACTAAAAATCTTAGGAGGGTAATAACGTTTCCTGTTTGTCAATTTTAGGTCCCTACGTATTTTTTGTGCGTATTACACCATTAAGGTTATTCTATCCGTTTACAAATAGTCATTTTAACATGAAGAAACCTGTAACGCCGAGATTTTCAAAAAAAAAAAAATTATTTTTCAACAACCAAATTTAAGTAACAACATTCTCAAAAGTGTTCAACAATAGTTATCAAAATATAACATTTCCCAAGATCATAAGAAATAAAATCCTTTCACTACTGTATACTGGCCATGCCGGTGCCTTCCCACAGTCCTCGCTAGTACCTGAGACACAAAACACAACAACTGTAAGCATAAAGCTAAGTGAGTTTCCCAAAATATCACATACAACACATACGCCACTCGAGGCTACTGTACGACCCTCCAGTCGATATGTCTCGGTAGGACCCTCTAGTCCCGTAGTTAGTTGGGCCTTCCGGCCCGGTCTAAATCGTTGGACCCTATAATCCAGTCTGTGTCGTTGGACCTTCCAGTCCGGTCTACACAATCATATAACATACAAATATCACATAGCACATAGATTCACATAATCTCATACATAACACATAAGACCCTCCGTTCCACATAAATACCACTCTAGGTAACGTATAGTGAGAAGACTCGCCTCGTGTAGCTCGGTAACTCGTAAATCTCGGACTCTGTGGGATAAGATCTAGCCTCTGCCTAATGATATGAAATACGTACTCGACATTAACACATTTTTCCCAAGGCTAGACCATCCCTTCTCCTAATACTCTCATGAGGGTAAAAGACCATTTTACCACTCACATGGCTCAAATACCCTACAGTTAACCAAACTGTGACATCCCTATTTTTACGGCCAGAAAAGACCGATTTGTTTATGCTTTGTTTTATAAAATCAGAGTAATCTTTTAAAGAAAATGGTTGCGGAATTTGTTCCCAAAACAAGATAAGATAATAACTTATCAAAACATTTCTAAAAGAGAATGTATTTTCATTTAATAATAAAACCTCGGGATGTCATGTTCCGATACAGACATATAAGCATAAACAAAACTTACATTTAATTACACAATTGATTTATATCTCCTTTAAATCTCTCTGTGAAATATGTCTTCGTATTAATACCTGTGATACAAAGAAAACTGAGTGGGTCAGGCTTGGGAGCCTGGTGAGCATATAGGGTTTTCATCCCACAATGTTATATCATATATTTATAAATATAGAACATTCAAACTTGTACAATTTCACCATATAAAGGCAAATCTTATCCCACCCCATCGATCCTCACAACGACACGATCTAAACTCTCGTATCTAAAATTTTCCTCTTTACCTGATCCCTACTCACGGATCTAAAACTAACCTTTTTCACCTGATCCATACTCACAGATCTAAAACTACCTGATCCATACTCACGGATCTAAAACTAACCTCCTGATCTGATCCATACTCCCGGATCAATAATTGTACCCAATCCATACTCCCGGAATAAGGACAATTAACTATACCCTAATCCTGATCTGATCAATACTCCCGGATCAATAACTGTACCCAATCCATACTCCCGGACTAGGGACAATTAACTATACTTTAATCCTGATCTGATCCATACATCCGGATCAATAAATGTGCCCAATCCATACTCCCGGACTAGGGACAATTAACTTAGTCTTAATCCATACTCCCGGACTAATAAAAAGCTTTATCTCTTTACCTGATCCATACTCCCGGATCTAAAACTAACCTCTTCGTCTAATCCATACTCGCTGAATAACTAGATCAACAACAACAACATCAGGGCCTCTCATCTGTTTATCACACATCAACTATCTATCCATGTTCTACCCAACATATTAGTAGATAAAAATATATATTTTTATACATAGTTTAAAACCTGTATAGCATTCTCATTCAATACCTATTCCACATAACAGATGAGGCACACCTACATAACACGTATTTCATAGAGAATAAATCAAATCTATGAGATAGAAGAAAGTGAATATACATTCACGCATATAACAACAAAATATACACATAACACATATTTTATATTAAATACTTAATAATTATGTGTTAGAAGAAAGTAACCACACACTCACTTGATTAGAAGATGATCGGACAGCACTACGACTTGTAGAAGTAGTATTCTTCGGCAGATCTGGAAGATCTTTACAAAAACCAGACTCCTCGCGGGCAGAGCTTTGGCTCGGGAATCGCACTTCTCAGAATCTTCGGGGCCTCGGGATTTGCTTCGGGGCTCGGGAATGATACCGGGGCTTCAGGATGATTCTTGCACAAAAAACGATGCAAAAACGCGAGAAAACCGGAAGAAATGAGCAAAGAAGTCAGTTGCCCTCGACACCCTTTTATAGGGGGATGAAACACGAATTACGCTGGGCGTAATTCTAAATTACGCTGGGCGTAACGGCGATAAGATCGCTGACTCCCCCCCTTGGATAATATCGGATATTTTTAATTAATTTTAAATACCGAAATTATTAAATAAACTTCAAAAATCATATCTTCCTCATACGAACTCCGTTTTCGATGTTCTTTATATCCCCGCGTAGGTGAGACTACGCTCTACAACTTTTGTTTAGACTCTGTCGGCTAATTTTGAATTTATTTTTATTATTTATTTTTAGTAGGCCGGGACAGGAAAACTCCGTTATAAAATCATAACTTCTTTATCCGACGTCCGTTTTCGCCTATCTTTTTATCGTTTTACTCCTATTAACGAGACCTTTGATTTTTATTTAGATTGTTTTGGCTAAAAACCGCTCGATCTCAAATCGAGTATTCGGGTTGCATACCGCTAAGTCGAAACTTCGAAAAATCATAACTTCCTCATACGAAGTCAGATTTGGGCGTTCTTTTTATGTACGCTCATGGTTTAACGTATTCTACAACTTTCATTTATATTTCTAAGGCTAAATATTGCTCTAACATAAATTCACTTTTTACGTCGCGTTGTGTCGTGCCGGTTCCGTCGCGAAACTTCGACATGTCATAACTTCTTCGTTATAACTTGGATTTCGGCGTTCTTTATATGCACGAAAACCTTGTAACATATACTATAACCTAATTAAGATTATTCCTTCAAAATAATCTTCCATCAAAAAGTCATTTTTGACGCTTAATGTCTCTAATTGACTAGCCCGGATCTACGGACGTTACTATTATATCCCCCTTAGGATGATTACGTCCTGGAATCATCAACGAAATAGGACTTGCATAATGATTCCACACATTATTTATTCATCCTAGGTAATAACCGTAACTTCTATGTTTCCTCGAAAGAGTATTTAACTCTATGGCTTTCTTGATCACAGAAGATGCCCAATCTTGCATCTGCTTATCGTACTATGTTGTACTTTCAATCGTAACCTTCAAGTTACCAGATAAGTCCTTATTATGGACTCCTTCTTATTCTGAAGATAATTACTTTCATTTATCTATTGTAACAAATCGATGGGTCGTGCTTTATTGACCTCTCATCGCACGATGTGACGCTTAGACTCGGTATTTAATGAAGTTAAATTCCAGGATGGAATATACCTTTCTTCATATTCTAATGTGATATAATCACATTTCAGCATGTAGCACTTCTACCTACAAACTTCTTTTAACAACGAGCGCGACACTATCAATCGCATTAACTTCAACCTTCTGACTTAAGTCAGGTGTTACATCTAACTTGGTCCTCTAGACCACGTAACATACTCCTCGTAGTCGAACTCAAATTTAAATATGACCACTAGGGTCGGAACAAGAACCATATTACTAGTCATTACCGAAACAATGGTAATGACATACCAGAATAAAGTGGAATCAATTACTAGCTTCTTGGTAACCTTGTGACTTTCCGTGATCCAAGTGCGAGTCCTGTGCTTCCGGTAGTATATGCATTTACTACCTTCCACACCTACTCATACTCATCCCAAGTATTGTCCCGTAGTCAACCAAGTCACCATACAAGAAAATCAGACAATCATCCAACACATCAGTTAGCAAAACTAGGGTTTATATTAATTCCTTGAAACAATTACACAAAAGTTCAAGTTCACCCTATACTACGCCTCTAGTAGGCTACACTTCCTGATACAGACTTTATATATTGACATGAAGTCTTCATCCTTGAATCCTCGCATTGTTTTCTGCTTCGTCGAGGATCATGTGGAATGCTCTTGGCTTTGGTGGTGCATTTGGCTTTATAGCCTCTTCTCTTCTTGGGCAGTTTTGCTTGAAGTGTCATTCTTCACCACACTTAAAGCAGGCTTCTCTTTTGTTTGGGCATTTGCTGGCGTAATGACCAGTCTTCCCGCATTTGAAGCAGGTCATTTCTTTAGAGCATTCCCCAATGTGCTTCCTTTTGCACTTGTCACACCATTGTGCTCCTTCTTCGAGCTTCTTCGAATCAGACTTCGAAAATTTTCTTTTCTCATTAGAACCTGAAGTTCCTTGTAACTTTCTCTTCTCGCCAACTTCAACCTTACTGTCAGTCCTCCCCTTGATCATATTCTCAACAGACTTGGCAACCCAAATAGCTGCCTCTAGAGTAGGTGCCTGACGCACTGGCACCGCATACTCCCAAGGGAGTCCCTTTGCATACCGGTCGACTTTAGTCAGTTCGTCTAGGATGATGTGCAAACTCCATCTTGTCTGTGAAGGCATTCGTGTATTCATCCACTGACATGCTGCCTTTCTTCAATATCAAAAATTTGTTCTCCATATCTAGTAGGTTTTGGGCCGAGCAGAACTTGCGCTTGAATTGCACCAAGAACTCTGCCCAAGATAGTTGCAGTGGCTCGTTAGGGCTTAGGATCTTCCCTAGAGTGTTTCACCATCGAACGGCTCCACCTCGGAACTGACGCACAGCATAGATAGTTTGCAACTTGCCTTTGCAGCCACAAGTCATGAAGGCTAGCTCCATTTCCGATATCCAATCCATAACTCCGATCGGATCTTCCTTTCTAGTGAAGGTCGATGGTTTGCAAGTCAGAAAATCCTTATACTTGCATCCCATTCCATCATTCCTTCCATTCTGGTTGTTTTGCCTAACTATCGGTGGGTTGGCTTGACCAACAGATCCACTAAAGTTTCCACCTTCCGAGTGCCCTTCATTCACTTCGGGCTCTTCCACTTGAATTAACAGTTCTTCACGATTCTGTTGAAGCAGACGTATCGTTTCATCCATCTAACGATCCAACATCGTCCGAATCATCAATTGTACACCGGACATTGTTATTGGCTTAGGTGCTGCTGCTATGACAGGTATTTGCTCAATCACTGGTGCTTGATTCCTATTTTCATCAGCATTTCCAACTCCACTTCTTATTCTCACCATTTTTGATCTATACACCGAATAAGGTGAAATTAGATCCTTATTCACGATAGATATTCAAATCATCCTTATCACTGTGAAATGTTTACATGCTAGTTCTAATATCGTAGACATACGCTTAGAATCCTAAACACATAAGATTTCCAGATCCGGTCGGCAACAGACCATAGATCCGAACAAATAATAGCACCAATATAGCTATCACACAAAACATTTAGCACATAAAATCATTTTAGGCATCATTCCTAAAATAAACTAGTGCTTGTGTCAATTTAGGTGTACTACCTAACATATTTTAGACACACTGCTCACAATCATTACTTAGCATTCTAAGTTTAAGTCTAGAAATTTCCTACAAATTCCTAGTTCGCTTAAACTAATGCTCTGATACCAACTGTGACATCCCCATTTTTACGGCCAGAAAAGACCGATTTGTTTATGCTTTGTTTTATAAAATCAGAGTAATCTTTTAAAGAAAATGGTTGCGGAATTTGTTCCCAAAACAAGATAAGATAATAACTTATCAAAAAATTTCTCAAAGAGAATGTATTTGAATTTAATAATAAAACCTCGGGATGTCATGTTCCGATACAGACATATAAGCATAAACAAAACTTACATTTAATTACACAATTGATTTATATCTCCTTTAAATCTCTCTGTGAAATATGTCTTCGTATTAATACCTGTGATACAAAGAAAACTGAGTGGGCCAGGATTGGAAGCCTGGTGAGCATATAGGGTTTTCATCCCACAATGTTATATCATATATTTATAAATATAGAACATTCAAACTTGTACAATTTCACCATATAAAGGCAAATCTTATCCCACCCCATCGATCCTCACAACGACACGATATAAACTCTCGTATCTAAAATTTTCCTCTTTACCTGATCCCTACTCACGGATCTAAAACTAACCTTTTTTACCTGATCCATACTCACGGATCTAAAACTACCTGATCCATACTCACGGATCTAAAACTAACCTCCTGATCTGATCCATACTCCCGGATCAATAATTGTACCCAATCCATACTCCCGGAATAAGGACAATTAACTATACCCTAATCCTGATCTGATCCATACTCCCGGATCAATAATTGTACCCAATCCATACTCCCGGACTAGGGACAATTAACTATACCTTAATCCTGATCTGATCCATACTCCCGGATCAATAAATGTGCCCAATCCATACTCCCGGACAAGGGACAATTAACTTAGTCTTAATCCATACTCCCGGACTAATAACAAGTTTTATCTCTTTACCTGATCCATACTCCCGGATCTAAAACTAACCTCTTGGTCTAATCCATACTCGTTGAATAACTAGATCAACATAAACAACATCGGGGCCTATCATCTGTTTATCACACATCAACTATCTACCCATGTTCTACCCAACATATTAGTAGATAAAAATATATATTTTTATACATAGTTTAAAACCTGTATAGCATTCTCATTCAATACCTATTCCACATAACAGATGAGACACACCCACATAACACGTATTTCATAGAGAATAAATCAGATCTATGAGATAGAAGAAAGTGAATATACATTCACGCATATAACAACAAAATATACACATAACACGTATTTTATATTAAATACTTAATAATTATGCGTTAGAAGAAAGTAACCACACACTCACTTGATTAGAAGATGATCGGACAGCACTACGACTTGTAGAAGTAGTATTCTTCGGCAGATCTGGAAGATCTTTACAAAAACCAGACTCATCGCGGGCAGAGCTTCGGCTCGGGAATCGCACTTCTCGGAATCTTCGGGGCCTCAGGACTTGCTTCGGGGCTCGGGAATGATACCGGGGTTTCGGGATGATTCTTGCACGAAAAACGATGCAAAAACGCGAGAAAACGGGAAGAAATGAGCAAAGAAGTCGGTTGCCCTCGACACCCTTTTATAGGGGGCTGGAACACAAATTACGCTGGGCGTAACGGCGATAAGATCGCTGACTCCCCCCCTTGGATAATATCGGATATTTTTAATTAATTTTAAATACCGAAATTATTAAATAAACTTCAAAAAATCATATCTTCCTCGTACGAACTCCGTTTTCGACGTTCTTTATATCCCCGCGTAGGTGAGACTATGCTCTACAACTTTCGTTTAGACTCCGTCGGCTAATTTTGACTTTATTTTTATTATTTATTTTTAGTAGGCCGGGACAGGAAAACTCCGTTATAAAATCATAACTTCTTTATCCGACGTCCGTTTTCGCCTATCTTTTTATCGTTTTACTCCTATTAACGAGACCTTTAATTTTCATTTAGATTGTTTTGGATAAAAACCACTCGATCTCAAATCGAGTATTCGGGCTGCATACCGCTAAGTCGAAACTTCGAAAAATCATAACTTCCTCATACGAAGTCAGATTTGGGCGTTCTTTTTATGCACGCTCATGGTTTAACGTATTATAAAACTTTCATTTAGATTGCTAAGGCTAAATATCGCTCTAATGTAAATTCACTTTTTACATCGCGTTGTGTCGTGCCGGTTCTGTCGCGAAACTTCGACAGGTCATAACTTCTTCGCTATAACTCGGATTTCGGCGTTCTTTATATGCACGGAAACCTTGTAACATATAATATAACTTAATTAAGATTATTCCTTCAAAATAATCTTCCATCAAAAAGTCATTTTTGACGCTTAATGTCTCTAATTGACTAGCCAGAACTACGGGCGTTACACAAACCCTAAATGTCAACAAAAGTCAACCCTTCGGGTTATGCTGTGTGTACCAAACATGTAGACTGGGTGTAACCAATAACTTCAGAGGATCAGGGTGCGCCACCCCTTACGTTGCGCGTACTGGAATTACGCCCGACGTAATACCCAGTTTCAGTCCTTCAACTCTTGGGGTCTTAAACAGTTAAGACCCACGTCCAAATTTTAGATCTGACTATTTCTAAGCCTCTTAAACCATAAATTCGATGAATCTAAGCCCTTGCATGGCTAAATAAGTCACCAGCACCCAAAACATTTCATTCTCTAACCCTAGAAAGCATAGAACTCAAGCATGACCTCATATCAACGACCAAAATGGGAACTTTATGGATCTAGACCACAAATACTACTGAAAAGGGACATATTTCGGACTATGGAGCACCTTACACTCATAAAGTCTCCACCTTTGGGGTTTTTAACCCTAGAAATGGCACATGCAACACCAACCAAAAAGAAGAGGAAAGTTTTGAACTTTATACATGTAAATGCAACTCCTTTCTCTATAGATCTCAGATCCAAACTTGTACTTCAAGCTTTTAGTATCCAGAAGCTCCTTCTCCCTCCTTCAATAACCCACTAAGGCACTGTTAGCTCTAAGAACACACACACTCACCAAGGATGATGGAAGGCTCTCTTTTAGGGTTTTACTCACTGATATGGAGGCTGAGAAATGAACCTTAACATCCTTTAAATAGTGCACAAGTCTTATTAGGGTTTTGCATTTGGGCCGGGTACACCCGGCGTAACTATGGGTACGCCCAGCGTACCTAGCGACTCCGTGTCCAAAATAAGCGCATGAGTACGCGCAGCGTACCCCTCTGGTACTCCCAACGTACTCACTTGCAAGGCTTCCTCCACTCAAGGACCAATCATGACCAATTGACAAAGAACAAGGGTGTAATAAATGTACCTGAATCTCGGGGTGTTACAATTCTCCCCCACTAGAACCATACTTCGCCCCCGAAGTCTCATTCGAAGAACAACTCTGTATGTTGCCCTCACATCTCCGACTCCTACTCCCAAGTTGTCTCGGACCCCTTCCGATGTTGCCACTGAACCAAAACCAGAGGTATCTCTTTGTTTCTCAGAACCTTGATCTTCTGATCCAAGATTGCGATCGGCTTCTCAGCATAATTCAGACTCGTGTCCACCTGGATATCCTCTAATGGTACCACTGTCGACTCGTTGGCTATACACTTCCTCAACTGCAACACGTGGAAGGTATCATGAATCTGGTCCAACTCCGCGGGTAGGTCCAAGCGATATGCTACCCTTCCTACCCTCGCGATCATTCTAAAAGTCTTAATATATCGGGGCCCCAGCTTGCCCCTCTTCCTGAATCGGATCACTCCTTTCCAAGGAGATACCTTCAGGAGCACGAAGTCACCGACCTGGAACTCGAGTTCGGATCATCGCCTATCCGCATAACTCTTCTGGTGACTCTAAGCGGTCATTAACCTCTGTCTGACTTGCTGTATCTGCCCTGTCGTCTGAAGCACTATCTCTGTACTACCCATCACACGTTGCCCTACCTTGCCCCAACAAATGGGGGTCCGACACCTCCTTCCATACAACAACTCAAAGGGTGGCGTACCAATGCTCGAGTGATGACTGTTGTTATAGGAAAACCCAGCCAAGGGAAAATACGTGTCCCAACTCCCACCGAAATCCAGTACACATGCCCAAAGCATGTCCTCGAGCGTCTGAATCGTCCGCTCGCTATGCCTGTCGGTTTGTGGGTGGTATGTAGTACTAAAATGCAGTCTCGTACCCAATTCCTCATGAAATTTCTTCCAAAATCTGGAAGTGAAACGCACATATCGATCTGAAACAATCGAGATCGGTACTCCATGTCGCGATACCACCTCCTTCACGTACAACTCTGCTAGCCTCTCCGTAGAATAGCTCTCACTGATGGCAAGGAAATGAGTGCTCTTCGTCAACCTGTCCACAATCACCCAAATTGCATCGACACCCCTAGTAGTCCTCGGCAATTTGGTGATAAAATCCATCGTAATTTGTTCCCACTTCCACTCGGGAATCTCTAATGGCTGCAACTTACCATGTGGACGCTGGTGCTCAGCCTTAACCTTGCGACAAGTCAAGCACCTCTCTACGAACCATGCAACATCCCTCTTCATACAGGGCCACCAATACTCCTTCCTCAGGTCCAAATACATCTTAGTGGCCCCGGGATGGATCGATAACTTTGATCTGTGCGCCTCCTCCATCAAGATGGTACGTGTTCCGCCAACACACGGTACCCAAACCCGACCCTGGAAGGTCATAAGTCCTCGACTATCGGTAGCAAACTCTGATACTTGTCCGATCACTTGCTCCCTTTTTCGGTTCTCCGGTTTTACGACCTCCGCCTGGGCCCCACGAATGGTGTCCCACACCGGAGTCATCACTGTCAATCTCATGCAAACGTCTCGTATCGGTGCTCCCTCCTCCCTACGACTCAAGGCATCGGCTACAACATTAGTCTTGCCCGGGTGATATAGGATCTCACAATTGTAATCCTTTACTACGTCCAACCATCTCCTCTGGCGCATATTCAGATTGGGCTTATCCATCAAATACTTCAAACTCTTGTGGTCTGTGTATATTGTACACCGAACCCCATACAAATAGTGACGCCAGATCTTGAGGGTGAACACTACTTCCCCCAATTCCAGATTGTGAGTGGGATACCTCGACTCATGAGGCTTTAGATGTCTCGATGCATATGCTATCATATGCCACCTCTGCATAAGCACCGCTCCCAACCCCGATTTTGATGCATCACAATATACCACGAAATCCTCCATCCCTTCCGGAAGGGCCAACACCGGGGCTTCGCATAATCTCTGGTGAAGTGTCTCGAATGAGGTCTGCTGCTCCGGACCCCAAGAAAAAGCAACACCCTTCTGGGTCAACTTGGTGAGTGGCACGATGATCTTGGAGAAATCCTTGATAAATCTCCGATAATAGCCTGCCAACCCTAAGAAACTCCTGATCTCAGTAGGTGACCTCGGTACCTCCCAACTCATCACGACCTCGATCTTGGCCGGATCGACCAATATCCCCTGCTGGTTAACGAGATGCCCAAGGAACTGGACCTCCCGTAACCAAAAATCACACTTGGAGAATTTGGCGTAAAGCCTCTCCGATCTCAGAACTCCGAGGATTTCCCTCAAATGCTCCTCATGCTGCTCTCTAGATTTCGAATATACAAAGATATCATCGATGAAAACAATCACCGAACGATCCAACAATAGCCTGCACACCCGGTTCATGAGATCCATGAATGCTACTGGTACATTGGTGAGCCCGAATGGCATCAGCACGAACTCGTAATGCCCGTAACGAGTTCTGAACACTATCTTCTTGATGTCCTCATCCCGAACCCTCATCTGGTGATATCTCGATCTCAAGTCTATCTTGGAGAACGAAGACGCCCCCTGCAACTGATCGAACAGATCATCGATCCTCGGTAACGGATAACGGTTCTTGACCGTCAACTTGTTCAACTCCCAGTAATCGATGCATATCCGGTGTGAACCATCCTTCTTCTTGACAAAAAGGATCGACACTCCCCAAGGTGAGCTATTCGATCTGATAAATCCCTTCCCAGTAGCTCCTGAAGCTGTGAGGATAACTTCTCCATCTCGGGCAGCGCAAGGCGATAGGGTGCCTTGGCAATAGGTGTCGCCCCTGGCACCAAATCGATATGAAACTCCACCTGCCTCTCAGGAGGCACACCCATCAACTCCTCGGGGAAAACATCAGGGAACTCCCGCACAATTGGGACCTCATCAATCGAACTTGGCCTCCCAGAGGCCAATCGTGTATCCATCACATAGGCCATAAATCCCCTACAACCTTGATGTAAACTCTGTCTCACCCTACCAGCCGAACAAAATGCTGACTCAGGACGGGTGCCCTCACCGTACACCGTAACTACTCCCCCACTAGGGTCTCGAATCGTCACCAGCTGACACTCGCAGTCTATAATAGCTCCAAATTGGGTCAACCAATCCATGCCCACTATGACACATACACCCCCCATCGCAATCGGGACTAGATCGATCGGGAACTCCACACCGAAAATCTTAAGGATACATCCTCGAATCACATCCGTGGCATACACTGCTCGCTCGTTAGCTATAGAAACTCGCAGAGGTCGATTCAAGGCCTCTCAACAAATACTAATATGGCGACTGAAGGCTAATGACACAAAAGATCGACTCGCTCCCGAGTCAAATAGCACTAAGGAAGGTAAAGAATTCACAAGAAAAGTACATACGCATAACATAATATAAGCATAATATATCAGACTTAAATAAATAGAGAGAAGAATACATACCGGCCACAACGTCGGGTGCTGTGCGGACCTCCTCCACTGTCAACTGAAAGGCCTCCCACGAGCATTTGGCGCCTCGGCCTTCACTGGCCGAACCTCGGTAGCTCTGGTCGTAGGCACAGATCCTTGCTGAAGCTGAGGGCACTCGGCCTTCCGATGGCCGGTCTAGTTGCAATGGAAGCAAACCGAAAATACCTTGGGGCAATCCCTCGTGATATGCCCCACCTTCCCGCACTTGTAGCATACTCCTGCCCAGCACGACCCCTCGTGACTCTTGCCACACTTCCTACAAATGCGGCCCTTCACGCCCCCATATCTCAAATCAGCGGGCTTAGCCCGCTTAGCTGCCGGCTGAGACTGAGTCGGCCGCCGATCCATCCTCTGGGACTCGGCCTCCTCCCTGGCCTGAGTCTCCAACTCGATCTCCCTCTTCCAGGCATTTGCCTGGAGCTCAACAAGTGTCCAGTAAGTCGAGTTCACCACGAACTCCTGAATATCTCTCCTCAGAACACTCAAATACCGGCTCATGCGAGCCTGCTCAGTAGACACCTGCTTAGGGAAAAACATTGCCCTCTCGTGAAACTTCCTAGTAATGACTGTAACAAAATCAGTACCCTGCTTGAGGGTCAAGAACTCCTGAATCAACCATTCCCTCTCCACTGGGGGAACATACTCATCTCTGAACATGGCGGTGAACCTCTCCCAGGTCACCTCAGAAATCTCTGCTAGAGTGAAGATCATCGTCATGAACTTCCACCAATCTTTCGCTCCCAAGCGAAGCTGGTTCAGAGCGAACCGCATCCTCAAGTTTTCTGGACAAGAAGACGTATAGAAACATCCTTCGATGTTAGAGATCCATCTCATCGCAGCAATCGGGTCCTGCGTCCCATCGAACTCTGGTGACTTCGTGTTGCTGAATTCCCGAAACAACAATGAGTCACCTCCCTGAGGTCTGGCAGCAACAACAGCAGCAGTAGCTGCAGCCTCAGTCACCGCTGCATACCACTCGTCAAAGGTCTCAATCAGTGTGATCTTGATGTCCCTGAACATCTCTGGAAACTCATCCCGGAGCAGCCACCTCCTCATGAAACAAACGGATCTCCTTGTCACTGACTCCACTGCTCTCAGGTGTGTGTCGTGTCCCAACCATGATGCCTCTGAAATACAACATAAAAATATCAGAGACTCGATCGAGCATACTCACACTCGATAACGCAACCCTACTCGTTCTCCAATACCCAAAGGATTCTTACTTGGGCTGCTTACTGATCCGATGTCTTTAGTAGTACGGGCCCTATACTACTAACCACACCGCATCAACATTCAACCCAAGTCCTCCTCCTTGGATCCCGGATCGCAAGTACTCTACTCTCTCTATGCATTGGCTACCTTCTGATAGACCTCTCATGAGCTCCTAACTGCTACCTACTCGCTCTCAAGGCATCTCATAGCAGCAGAAATCTCCTAGGCTAAGGCATCACAAATCAGGCCACTCTAGTCCTAATATGAATGCCTAGCCTACTCTAGCGTGCATACATAACATATCATATCTTACAACACATAATGTAAGGATATTTTGGGGATTCACCGTTCGGGTGTTGGCTGACCGTACACACTGCTCTGCTCTGTTTGTTTCAAAACTCCTTGCTCTTTTTAGAAAATTTAGTTTTTATTGTTGAAAATTTCTCAAATCCTCGGTTTGAGTTCAGATATGCCCAAAGGTGCATCCAAGTCCCTCAAACCAAGGCTCTGATACCAACTTGTAATGACAAGATTTTCAAAACAAAATCTCCATTTTTCAACAACCAAATTTAAGTAACAACATTCTCAAAAGTGTTCAACAATAGTTATCAAAATATAACATTTCCCAAGATCACAAGAAATCAAATCCTTTCTCCAATGTGTACGGGTCACGCCGGCGCCTTCCCACGGTCCTTGCTAGTACCTGAGACACAAAACACAACAATTGTAAACATAAAGCTTAGTGAGTTCTCCAAAATACCACATACAACACATACGTCACTCGAGGCTACTATACGACCCTCCAGTCGATGTGTCTCAGTGGGACCCTCCAGTCCCGTAGTTCGTTGGGCCCTCCGGCCCGATCTAAATCGTTGGACCCTATGGTCCGGTCTGTGTCGTTGGACCTTCCGGTCCGGTCTACACAATCATATAACATACAAATATCACATAGCACATAGATTCACATAATCTCATACAAAATACATAAGACCCTCCAGTCCACATAAATACCATTCTAGGTAACGTATAGTGAGAAGACTCACCTCGTGTAGCTCGGTAACTCGTAACTCTAGGAAATCTCGGACTCCGTGGGATAAGATCTAGCCTTCGCCTAATCATATAAAATAAGTACTCAACATTAACACATTTTTCCCAAGGCTAGACCATCCCTTCTCCTAATACTCTTATGAGGGTAAAAGACCATTTTACCCTTCACATGGCTCAAATACCCTTAAGTTGACCAAACCCTAAAAGACAACAAAAGTCAACCCTTCGGGTTACGCTTCGCGTACCAAACATGTACGCTAGGCGTAACTGATACATTCAGAGGATCGAGGTGCGCCACCCCTTACATTGCGCGTACTGGAATTACTCCCGACGTAATACCCAATTTCAGTCCTTCAGCTCTTGGGGTTTTATACAGTTAAGACCCACGTCCAACTTTTAGATCTGACCATTTCTAAGCCTCTTAAACCATAAAGTCGATGACTTTAAGCCCTTGCATGGCTGAATAAGTCACCAGCACCCAAAACATTTCATTCTCTAACCCTAGAAAGCATAGAACTCAAGCATGACCTCATATCAATGACCAAGATGGAAACTTTATGGATCTAGACCACAAATACTACTGAAAAGGGACATATTTCAGACCATGGAGCACCTTACACTCATAAAGTCTCCACCTTTGGGGTTTTTAACCCTAGAAATGCAACAACAACCAAAAAGAAGAGGAAAGTTTTGAACTATATACCTCTAAATGCAACTCCTTTCTCTATAGATCTCAGATCCAAACTTGCACTTCAAGCTTTTAGTCTCCACAAGCTCCTTTCTCCCTCCTTCAATAACCCTCCAAGGCATTGTTAGCTCTAAGAACACACACACTCACCAAGGACGATGGAAGGCTCTCTCTTAGGGTTTTACTCACTGATATGGAGGCTGAGAAATGAGCCTTAGCATGCTTAAAATAGTGCACAAGTCTTATTAGTGTTTTTCATATCGGTCGGGTACGCCCGACGTAACTATGGGTACGCCCAGTGTACCTAGCGACTCCGCTTCCAAAATAAGCGCATGAGTACGCGCAGTGTACCCCTCTGGTACGCCCAACGTACTCACTTGCAAGGCTTCCTCCACTTAAGGACCAATCATGACCAATTGACAAAGAACAAGGGTGGAAAAAATGTACCTGAATCTCGGGGTGTTACAAAACCGGTAAAAGAGATTATTTCTAAAAATATGTTAGGGACCTAATATGGACAAACGGGAAACATTATTACCCTCCTAAGTCATTATCCCATTTATAAAATTAATATTAAACACCAATATATATATATATATATATATATATATATATATATATATATATATATATATACACACTTAAGTTATTTTATTTTTACTAAGTATTGTGTGCCGGAATGCACATATCTGGACCAACGGATGAAATTAATCAATGAACACGATTTGGGAGTGTATGATATTACAATGGGGGTAACATGTACCATATAATCACACAATGTTTAGCAAAAGAGTATTTAATTTTGGACAATTAACAAAATTTATAAAAGGAAATTTTCGGATTTTTAGGTATGATTAATTCTCCTAATTTAAAAAAATATGAATTTTTTAATTAGTTCAATTTCAATTTTTACCGATTTTATTCTGTCAGAATATTTTTTGTTAGAATGATGTTATTTCAGAATTTTATTCTAATAGAATATTATTGAAGAAAAACAAAATTCTTGAATCAGATGTTGAAAAATAACAAACATTCTAATATATTCTTATACATGTCAACTCAAATACAAATTCGTACATATTCTTACAGACTAAAATCCTTATACATTTTAATATAATTATACATATTCTAAAAGAATATCAACAAAAATGATTAAAATTCATAAAAAAATAACAACATTATGCTAGAATACTCTCTTTCTCTTTGTTTTCTTCATTTTCCACATTAATGGCAGCCCCTTTAAAACCTAAATAAAAAAAAACATGATCAACTTTAAAATATTATAACTTTCAGTATATTCTAAAAGAATAAACTATAAATTCTAATAGAATGTGTTAAACATTAAAGACTTTTAATTTATTCTAACATAATGTAATACTCAAGTCACTTAATCAAGTATTCCCCGAATCATGAAATCATATTATGAGAATAATTGTCATGATATCATAATCTGTCAGAATAAGTGGCATATTGAGAGAACTATCTATTACAAAAAAAAAAATCTAATCGAATCATATAATCTAAAGTGCAATTACCAATTAATTCTAACAGAATATATATAAAATGGGAATACTCGTATGTGCTTGAATTCTAAGGGAAAGTCTGTTTGCATCAACATCATAAACATAGATTGAATCATCAATACTTACAGCTACAAGTTCTCTACCATCAAAGAATGGTGTCTCAAATTTCTGAAAAAATTAAAAATTAAAAAAAAAAAACCCAACATAGATTGAATCATCAATACTTTGGTTTGCAACGTTGATCCTTATCTTTATGTTTCATAACAATTTTGGTCCCTGGATCACCAAAGCTGTAATTTACTCTTTTTTGAAGTCTAATAACAAATAATACCTATAAGAGCATGACTCTTCTATGTGCCAGAAGAAGTATTTTATCTTTACATAGTGAGAAATGGTCTTCGTAAGCATCTGATAACGCAAACTTTCCACGCACTTTGAACAAATCCACTTGCAAAAAGAACGCACCCGATTCCGCAAGCTGAAGTATAACCTGCATTTGTGTTAAAAAAAAAGATGTGTCACAAGAAGTATTTTATCATTCTTATTGCGTTTGCACCTTCCGTTGTTTTTTATAATAAATCAAGGACTCCACTTACAGGTTGTGCTGCAACACCTATTATACCATTACCTACCCCCGAAACAAAACCTTCAACTCCAGATGCTTTTGCACCTTCTATAGGCTTTGTTAGAATGCTATTAACTCCACATAATAGACCTTTTGCTAATGCCCCTCCACCTTCTCTAATCACATCACCCAAATCTTCAACCCCTTTGTTTTCCTGCATGTTTAATTTAAATAATAAATAACTACTTCTATCATTTATGACAACTGAAAATAACAAAAATAACCTGTCTATGGAGACTTTGAATGAATTTTTTTTCCATTGATAAGGCGGCAACACCTTTAGACATATGTCCAAATTCACTGCTTTCGTTTCCTAATATCTCTACACCAGAAAGTAGCTGAAGACTTAGGATATCTTTTGTGATGTTTGAGATGGCATTTGTGATGAGAACACGTTGTCTTAGAGATAAGTTCTCCAGGAATCTTTGATTTACACGAATCTGTGAGCAATTACAGCATGCATACATTATTATTCTTGTTAATTGTACGATTATGATAGATTAGGGAAAAAGTTAAATACTTATTGGCATATTTTTAGTGCTCCCAAGAGTTGTCATCAAGGAAGCCCAAAACCCGAGTACACCCACAGGGCACTTAGTTGGTGAAATGGCCATGGAGAATTTAAATCGAAACTCTGAGATATTTAGAACACTGCAATTGAAAAATATGTTAATATGGAAAAATTCAAGAGAGGTAGGAATTGGGAAAGGGGTTGAAGTTGAACAGTGCATACCCGATGTCAATGATGGGATCCACTTCCAGCTACAAGTTCTCTATCATCAAAGAATGGTGTCTCAGATTCTGTCTCATGCTTTCCTTCGTGTATCTTTCATCGCCTTGTTGTGTGCCTTTTCTATCACACCCCAAAACTGGAACGGCGGAAACGTTCGGGGGTGGAGGACGTTATGTCAAGTATCACAAGATATGTATATGGTAAACAAGTAATGAACAACCATTTCATTTAGAAAGAAAGTGTTTACAATGTGTGTGTTCACAAAACATAGAAGTCATAAACAAATAACAAAACAAGACTTGAAGCTATACTGCTCCATCTTCTGAAGTCCCAGCAGGAGCACCTGTCTAATAGTCTCCTGAGAATACAAGTTATTTGAAAGAGTTGATCAACAATTAAGCTGGTGAGTTCATAAGATTTTAGTGATGTGAGTAAGCTATAAAATGTGGTTGCAAAAATGTATATGCACAAGTGATGTAAGCTGTAAGTTCTGTTTTGAAAAGTTCGCTTCTTCCTCTAGAAAATCCTATATTTCCTACTTTAATGGAAGTTAAGTAAAATGACAGTACAAGCCTTTCTATGTGTACTAAGTGGGTACAAGTTATATATAATTAGAGTAAATAAACAATCGATTATGCGCATCTGCCCTAAACTCACAACCCAACAGGGAACACCAAGTAAGGCGGATAGCACACATTCCATTGGTTGCTAGATCGTTGTCATATATAACCTTGGTGTATTCACTTGTTACTCATGGAGTTATTTGTAATGGTTCCTTTATATCTAATGGAGAGTTCTTTTTAGAAAACCTATTTTTCTTATAGTAAAATAATGACTACGGTGATTACTTTTATAATAGCTTTGTTTATACTGATGGGTTTTGGTCATAAGACATCCTATGTGCTCATACAAACCCTGATGCTTGGATCTAGGTTTCTCTATTGTACATGCTTTGAATCCAAGACTATAAACCCTAATTCTAGTATTCAAATAATCATATTAACATAAGAATGAGTTTATAATGTTACCTTGATTGTTATGTAGCAATAACAATCCCAAATCTCCTTGTATTGACTTTGGAAGGCTTAGAGTCACAAGTGTCACTCCTCTAATGGCTCACAAACACCATAAGCAAGAGGATGAAAAGGAGAGAGGTTGGAGGCTGCCAAAAACGTGTGTAAACCCTTACAAGAAGCTTAGCCGCATTTTTGAGCCTTAAGGGGTCTTTATATAGTTGGGCTATTGGGGTTATCTAACAAGGAAACCCTAATTTGGATGCTTAGGCCCTAATCAACCCATAGACTCCTTTAATTAAGCCCATGGACGATTTCCAAGTTGCATGATTCCAAATACGAAATTTCTCATTCATCATGCAACCAAGTTGCATGATTCCAAGTTTCTATCCAATTGAAACTTGGGCGATGAGAAACTCTCCCTATTTGGTAAATTCTTGATATTTCCATAAATAACATAACTAAGAATCATATTCATTCGTTGTAGAAATATGCAAACATCAATTTTCACATAACGATTTCATTGCAAGGAAGTAAACAAAATAAATAAGTCAAACAAAATTTATTTTATTTATAAAAGCAGCGGAAAAACATTTGTCCTTACAATGCAAAATCTATTGAAAACTATGTAAAAAGAAAATTTCTAACAACTCTATCATGAATATCTAAGCTCAAAATCTAATCTTCAAGTCCATGCGATTAAGATCCATCTCATGTGATTAGATTCATCTTGCTCTCTTATCAAGGTTCCTTTCTTTTCACTGATCCTTCAAAACATTCAAATGCAATCTTATCACATCATGTATTAAGAATCAATGAATAGGAACTTAATGGAGTTAGATAGTGGATTCTTACCTAAAGCGTAGTCATACTTTTGACTCTCCCATCTTTTAGATCTCTTAGGTAGATAGGGCAACTTCGTCTCCAATGCCCCTTCTCTTGGCAATAAAAGCAAATTGACTCCTTTGGAACAACACATGGAACTACTTCAGACATCGCCTTTCTCTTATGATCAAACTTTTCGATCATTGCATGTCTTTCATTGCCATTGTCTATATCCATAGAGGTCTTGAAGGCAGATTCACCAATCAACTTTGCTTTTCTATTGCGCTAAACCATTGTTGATTCAGCAGCAATAAGCATGTAGGTGAGATCTATAAGTGTCACATCGTGGTTCATCATATAGTACTCTCTTACGAACTCACTATACGAGTTAGGAAGTGACTGAAGAACCCAATCAACAGCCATCGCTTCACCGACAATGGATCCCATCATTCTTAATCTATCAATGTGTGACTTCATCCCTAAGACGTGTGCACACACTGACTTGCCCTCTTTATGTTTACTTGCCAAAAGGGCTTGAGTGATATTGAACCTTTCAATTTTACAATCTTGTGGGTTAAGGAGAATAATTGGAGGCGGAGAAGGAAGTGAAGCATGATTTCTTGTTCCTCGATCGAATCGTGGAATATCATCTTCATGTGGAATGCTTGTTCCACGGGATTTGAGAAGACCATAGTTGTCGAACTTTGACTTCGGGAGAAAAACGAATTCAAGTTAGTTGATTGATTGAGTCCTTGGTAAAACACCCAAATGAAATTCCAAGGCTAGGACCCAACACAATATCCTACAACTCGGGAGAGGGATGCCGTAACCCAAATTGCAGAACATTTGAAGGTAAGTGAATGACGATTCACTAGTTTCCACCATGAAAAACGAAAAAGAAATTTAAGTTTTAAATCTATGAAAACTCCTAGTTCCTTTGAGATTCATTGAACTTTCAATGGCATGTTTAAATCTCGATATGCCCCTCTTGTTTGTGACTAGGATGCCGAGGATCACAAAGCGGGTGTGAATAACCATGCAAACTACATGGTGCCCTCACATGTTACAATCACCTATTCGATGTGCCGGTAAACCACACACGCTCCACCGAACTATGACAAACATTGAGTCACCATTTGCTACCTTTGCTTAGAACCATTTAGTGTGCCGGTAAACCACACACGCTCCACTAACGTCTTCGCAAGGGAACAAAGTGTAATTTCATGGAATTGCATCAATTCACTTTTGCCTAAGTAACTAAGATTGGGAATTTGAAAAACATTTAGTTACTTTGTATTTCATTATACTTATAATGGAAGGTTTCGTCCTATCCTACCCGTTCGGCTAACGACCCTCCATTAGTCAAGAGTGCGGTGGGTAAGAGTGGATACCCATTCAATCGCCATTTTATAGGCAATTTCCTTAAACACCCCTTATAGACCAGCTTCGTGAATGAGGCCTACTAACGGTAAGACTGACTTTTACTCATACACATATATAATGTTAGACTTTTAATGTTATATATAGTATAGGGTGTATTTTATACTTTTAAAATACTATATGGTTAACTTTAACAATTACACTTTTAATTCAATTAAATGGTTAACCTAAACTTTTATGGATTTATTAAACCTCTTTTAATTATACTCCTTAATTAATTAATAAAACCATAAGGGTGTGATTTGAACTTTTCAAAACATTACTAGAGTTTTAGAATTTAACATTTCTAATTAAACTTTTAATCAACTTTTAAATTCCAAAACTTGAGGGCAAGTTTTTAAACCTTTTTCAAAACATTAGGGTTTTAACTATTAAATTTCAAAACTTCAAAACTTTTGGGTTCAAATTTAAACTATAAAACCTAAGGGGGAAAATATGAAACCTTTCATAACAACAAGGATCAAATAACAAATAATTTAATCACATAATTATCCATATTTGATTTATTTAATGATTTCTTGCAAAACAATTTATCAATTTACTCAAAATAATTAATCAATTATCTTATAAGGAAACAATTATCTTATAAATTGATAATTATCTTTAATTAGATCAAAAATATAGTCATATATATCATAAAATCGGATTTATATTGATCTAACATGATAAGGTAACTATCCTAATACAAAAACAGCAAGAAATCCCGAGATAAGCATTATCTGACGAGTTGACTCGTCGAGTCAGGCATGGACTTGGCGAGTCCAGTCTCCACAATCCAAAAAATCGAATTTTTCAATTATACAATGCATCAATACAATTGAAACCAAGTTAGGCTCTGATACCACTGATGGGTTTTGGTCATAAGACATCCTATGTGCTCATACAAACCCTAATGCTTGGATCTAGGTTTCTCTATTGTACATGCTTTGAATCCAAGACTATAAACCCTAATTCTAGTATTCAAATAATCATATTAACATAAGAATGAGTTTATAATGTTACCTTGATTGTTATGTAGCAATAACAATCCCAAATCTCCTTGTATTGACTTTGGAAGGCTTAGAGTCACAAGTGTCACTCCTCTAATGGCTCACAAACACCATAAACAAGAGGATGAAGAGGAGAGAGGTTGGAGGCTGCCAAAAACGTGTGTAAACCCTTACAAGAAGCTTAGCCGTGTTTTTGAGCCTTAAGGGGTCTTTATATAGTTGGGCTATTAGGGTTATCTAACAAGGAAACCCTAATTTGGATGCTTAGGCCCTAAGCAACCCATAGACTACTTTAATTAAGCCCATGGACGATTTCCTTATGGGTTTCCCATTAGAATTCGTCCATCCCTTAATATAAGGCAATCCATGGCCCAAATTGCAATTATCTTATAATTACAATTCCAGTCCCTTAAGTTTAATTAATCTCTTTTAGTCACAAAACTAATTACCAATTAATTATTGACTAATATTAATTAAACAATATGATTTCTCCTTTAATATATTATTCTCATAATACATTAATAAATCATATTTAATCCTTACTCTCCATAATTCATCCTATCAAGTTGCTTTGGTGAAGGCAACCCAAAAGGACCATGCACCATCGGGTCAAGTACATATCAAAATAGTTATGGACTTAGACACTAATCCAACATATACTGCTATATATAATCTGATATCGGGTAGATAGTTAATTGGGGGAATCTGCCCTAAGCCCACAATCCAACGGGAACAAGACGTCGGGGGAAAACACACATTTAGCTATCTATTGGATATTAGTTTTATATACAAACATGGTGTATAAACTAAGGTGTTATAGAGTTAACTCACCTAAAGTCTCTAAAACTGTACTGGCTTAATAAAATGGATTAAGCCCTTTTCTGGGAAATCTCTAGTTTTATATACCAAAAATACTGACTTTGATAAGTAAGTTTTCTACTAGAATAACCGTGCGTTGACTCTGTGCCCTATAACCTTATCCATACCTGGTACCCTTATGATGACTTAATGTATACTAAGCATATATATATATATATATATATATATATATATATATATATATATATATATATATATATATATATATATATATATATATAGATTCGGGTAGATAATAGATTGAGTGACCTCGGTGCAAGCCCACATCCAACGGGAACAGGAATTACAGCGAAGAGTACACATCCTATTAGCTGTCGGAATCTACTAGCATATATGTATCCTATAGCGTATACATTAAGGAATCATAAAGTTAGCATCATGATCCTAACCTTTAATCGTAGCCTTCTACCAAGGCATCTTCTGTTCTGAGTTAAACCCTACTGTTTCTTTGTCAAATGTAGAAGTATATTCTCCCTAGTTTATAACTATCTTGACAAAAAAAATAGATCAACTTTCAAGTGGTACCGACACTTTATGAAAGTAATGGGAGAAGTAAGTACACAAATGTCATTTATAAAGACATGCGGATGTACTAATAACCTAAAAACATATTTGTTTTACTACGGTCATAACGTGAAAGCTAGAACCCCTACTAAACGCTCTCAATGTAAAGAGATTAAGCGAACCAAACGCGACCCCAACAATTCCTTGCATGTCGTGTAATTCACATTAAAGTTATATGATTATGTATACCCAATATAACTATCACTACTGCGTTAGTGATTCATTGATATAATTAGATCATGTTTGTGTGTTCTCATGCTATAGAAACTTACCCTGTTTGTTATGTTCTGTTTTGGTACTGCTTGATACTCTTCACTGTATGTTCTGTTATGGTATTGTTTGATTCTCTTCACCGTTTGTTCTGTTATGGTATTGTTTGATTCTCTTCACTGTTTGTTCTGTTATGGTACTGTTTCTTTGTGTGCTTCATTGTACTAGAAGTAATGAATAGCATTTTCCTAAACTATACCTATAATAGTTTACTAATGTTCTACCTGGACTGTTACTGAAAAGACTCATTTATCTACTAAGTTATGCTTGTACTTTAAAAACAGAGTTTTGTATAACTATAAAGTAACATAACTTTAAACGAGTTTTGAAATGTTTTGACAACTTATAAATAACATAAGTAACATTTTGAAAGATGTTTAACAACAAAAATTTACACAATTATCATTGTGTTCAACCTATATTACCCCCTTAAAACAGTTAAAATAGTCAAAAGATTCATTACGGGGTATGAACTCACCTGATGTGGGTGAGTCAATCGGGTATGCGCATACGGATGAGAAGTTCCACGAATGAAGTCTCGTGACACAATAAGTCCTAAATGACATATAAGGATACATATTGACATGAATATAGTGTTTATAAACTACTATATGAAAGGAAACACCTTCAGGGACTAGGAAACACCTTGGCTAGGTGTTGGAATCACATGTGATTCTACAAAGGGAAGTGAAATGGCACTAATTGGTGTTTACGGTTTTGTAACCAACTCCACTTAAGTTTACGGTTGTAAACCCATGAGTTTACTGCCGTAAACTCATGTCCTTTTGACCATTTTGTTCTTTGAAGTCCTAGAAGTCATTTTGAAGCATCCTAACTTCAAGTCTTAGCCTTAAGAAGTGATTAGGGCAACATATCACCCCTTTATGGGGTTTACGATTTTTGGACCATTTTTCTTTGGGTTTATGGTAGTAAACCCAAATGGTTCATGGTCAAATGATGTTTTCAAGTCTTAAACACTTCCGGGTAAAGGTCTAGGCTAGTTTCTAAGCTTAAGGAAAAAGTTATGGGGCATTATAACCTTCATTGGGGTGTTTACGGTTTTGGGAGCTCCCCATTCCGTAAACACATAATCATGGGACATTTTGTGGGTTTCTTGTGCTAAACAAATCAAAGGAAGGTTCTAGGAAGGTTCTAGTTTGTTTCCAAGGTTTGGCAAGAGTTTTTGGCAACCTTTTTAGGGTTTACGGTCCAAGAAGATTCTTGGGCCGTAAACAACTTTGATCATGGCTTTCTTGGGTGTTTTCTTGGTGTTCCTAAGGTTTAAACATGTCAAGGTTTGCTTCTAAGCTTGTTTCAAAGGTCTAAAGGGACATTGGGCACAATTTGGCCTCATCTTTAGTGTTCACGGTCCAAGAAGATTCTTGGGCCGTGAACACCTTTTCTTTGTGGTTTTTGGATGATTTCATGAAGTTTAACACTTGATCAAATCATATTAGGGCTAGAAACACTTACAAGTTAAAGATCAAGAAGGAAAATTCGGATGGTAATTGAGAGCATTTGATTTTGGATCTTGGAATTGTGAAAAAGTGATAAAAATAACCAAGTCTCACTTATATAGTCATTAGGGTTTACGGTCCAAATACCATTTGGACCGTTAGAGTTTTTGGAACCTAATTGATGCATAATAAACACTAGGGCATCCTCTCTCCCGTTATCTCTTGGAGTACTAACTTTAATCCACTCAAACTTATTCCAAAAAGCTTGAAAGTTAGCAGAAACAGTTTTGACTTCTATTAAAGTGGATGGTTGTACATAATGGATATTTTTGGGTTGTCACATTTTCCTTTTTTCCCGATCAAACAAAAACCAGGTTGGAAAAAGCCCTACAATTCTGATTGGTTAGGGGAAATAAGCCACAATCGATTTCAATGTGTTGGACATTATTCGACGATGGGAGAAGATGGTGGGAGCACGGTGGGCTAGGTTTATAAGAAGGAGATAACAAATAAAGAGAGAGAGAGAGAGAGAGAGAGAGACTAGGTCAAATATATTTATTTTATTTTCCTAATTACAGGATTTCAATTAAATGAGTTCCTTAATTAAACGTACAAAAGATCCAAAATACAATTTAATAATTTATTTAATTATTTATTATTTCTTGAATCCTTATTGGTACATTTAAGCACACAATAATTGCTAAAAACATTTGAATCTAGATCTCTCTCTTATATATATATATATATATATATATATATATATATATATATATATATATATATATATATATATATATATATATACACACACACACACACACACTAAAACTTTGTTCCCTTATGAATAGTAAACTTGCATGTTTTTGTTAACTTTATCATTCATTTTTTTAGCTATTTTAACATTTTTGGTCATTTCAATCAAGATGTTTATATTTTTTAGGAAACTTTTAATATTCAAAGTTTGACCATAAAACTTTAAGGAATTATAACTTTGATCCATTTTCTAAAAACTTCCTACTAAGGAATCGACAACTTTGATCCATTTTCTAAAAAATATGTTTACATTTTTTTATAGGAAAAAAAAAAACCAATCCGGGAGGAAACCCACATTTTTCCGCTAGTTTGAATTAAACAAGTGATCACCATACCTCCTAATATACAAACTACAAAGTGTGGCATATAAATATTGACTTTGACCAACCAACATAAGGGGATACACCGTTTTTAATGCTGGCCTAATTTGAATTCGCCACTAGTGACTTGTATGGTCTTGGCTCGCTTCTTCTAGAAAAAAAAAAAAAAAAGTATATCGTTTTCGCAAAACAAAAAATAGTAATAATATCAATATGTGATTTAACTAGATCATAGCTTTTACTGTAAATTCATCAACATATTTTTCAGTTTTTGTTCAGTTAGAAATTAAAACCAAGCTTTCACACTTATTGATTTGAAAACAACGTCATTTTTTAGAGTTAAAACTTAAAAGTCATAATTATGTATCCGGTTTACAGTGTGCATGGTTTGAAACCAAAACCCTCTTCTAGAAACACAAAATTATATCAATTTAGATCGGTTTGAGTTTCAATTCTATATTTTTACTTTCAGTTTTTGTTGCTTTCCAAATTGGCATTCTATGACCATAGCTTTGTCTATATGTCTATAGGACTATAGCAATGAAATGACTTTTCATATTTATTTTTGTTTTGTCCATATATATAGAATATATTTTCAACTTTACTTTAGGGTTAGTATCATTATATTATATAATAATTAATTTTTAGGTTTATTCCGCGTACTTATCTCAAATTTTTTGTAAAGAGTTTACGAGATTAGACTAGACTTTTGACTTTTAGAGGGTCGATATTATTAATATATATTTTCAACTTTGATGGAGAGCTCGGCTATATTTTCTGAGTTTGAGCTACATTTTCAATGCATAAGACTTCGCTTGATTTTACTATTTTCTGGTAAAGCGATCTGGAAAATTACATGTTAACTTCCTTATACTAACCTTTGAATTTTAAAGGTCAAACCTTATACTATTTACGATGAAAAATAGTATAGATATTCTAACAACAATCGACATGCATTTGTACAATTTGTGTCATCTGTGGTTTTTGTTTTGGGGTGACAAAGATTTTGACGTCAAAAAAGAGGAAAAAAAACATCGTATTTGAGGTGTAGATATATAGAGAACAGCTAGGAAACTGTGTTTTCAAATTATATAGAAATGAAACGAAAAAAAAACATATATACAAAGTTTTATAATAAATATAAAAAAGAAACTTTAAAGATTAATCTTAGTATTATTATTTTTTTTGAAATACCGAACGATGCTTGGTTACTATTCTATGCCATTGGATTTGGATGTGTTTGGAAAAACTAGTTAGAAACTAATAACTGATTGATAGCTGAAAATTGTAGCTTTTATTTATATATATATATATATATATATATATATATATATATATATATATATATATATATATATATATATATATATATATATATATATATATATGTTTGGAAAAAGTAGCTTGGGAGCTTTAAAAATTATATAAAAGTATTTATCTAAAACACGACATTTAATAAAAAAAGATAATTAAGTCAATTTGCATAATTATATTTTATATTTTTTTTTGTTAAACGCTACTAGATTAATGTTTTGTATTACCTAAAAGTTAAAAGCTCCTAATACCGAACAATTTTTTTTCCAAGTTCCTTTCTTAAACTAAAAGATAGAAGTGCCAAAATTTGCGTGACAAACACATTATATTTTTGTTTTATACATTACTTATTAGAAATTATTGAGTTTTTATTCATAAAAAAAATATATTAAACATTATAAGAACTTATTATCGTCTCAAATATAATTATAATGAAAATATATTTTCAAGTTATCTTTAAGAACATAATGTTATAACTACCTAAAACCATGAATATTTTAGAAATATTTGTGTTAATGAAAGTCAATAAATATATATAGGCTACGTTTCAAATATTTATTCCATCCCATGATGAGATTTAGGAATAAAAGTTAACAAACTTAATAGAATCACGAATCAAATTCTTTCTAACATTTTTCTACTCCATTTCATTATGCAATACAAACAACTTTTTTTGTGAGTGGAATAAACCATTCCGTTTCTACTTTCGTTCTATCATACAAAATATTGTACTACTCACATTCTTATCTTGGAAAAATTGTTTTTCATTGTAACCAAGACAAGAAAACTATTGCTTACATGTCTATACTACTACAGCAACCTTAATTATATCAATCATGTTCTATTTGAATAAAATTACCTTAATTATATAAATCTTTAATAATAATGGAGGCAACTATAAGATGGTGTGAGGTGATGAAGAGGTCCGACAAAAATAATATGGGGTTAGACTTGAAAAAGATAGCTCTTATCTACGATGTGACCTCAGAAAGCAAAGTATGAAGACTTAAAATTAAAATAACCGAATTGTATTATGTAGTCTAGGGTTTAACTTTCGTTTCACTATTAGTGTTTTCCGATCATTTTTCACATTTATACTCTTATTTTCCTATGTACTTAAACCATTTACAATTAGAATCTATTTTCAACTTATTTTTTTTGTATATGTTGCCAATATTTAAGTATTTATCATGTTTTCCTTGCTGACCATTGCCCCTATTTATGTGCAAATTTCTATTTTTGTTTTAAGTTCTCTTCATTCAGACATAGATATTCCAATGTAACTCTTGTAGGGCTTGTTGACTTGTTGTGGAGAGATCTTTTGTAAGGATTACTTCAATGTAGATGTTATTTTAACAACTTTATATTTTTTTTTCGGAGGTCTCCTATGGCATTAGTCTTTCAACCTTATGTTGGGGTCCTCCGACTATCATATGTCTCTTTTATCCCATTTAATTTTTTTTTTTTTTTTAAACTGGCCGTTGTTAATATTTATCTTTCCAAATTGTTATTTCCTATCATTTCATTAAATTTAAGGTTCACATTAATCAATTTATTACACAAAAAGAAAGAAAATAACATAAACCTAATAATATTTTTATTTAAATGTTTATTATGTAAACAACAAAATAATTTCCATATTTTTCGGCCAACGGTCTGCCTTATTTACTAAGCTGTCCCTTTCGTTTCCTAGTCAATATGCATCTATGGACTATAGTAGGTGTACATGCATTGTTGAGTTTAAGACCCATCCACAATTGTTTGACCAATGAAAATTTTGAATTTATTCCACCTTCCAAATTTTAAGAAAACATAATACATTTTATGTTGAATTGTCAATATAAACAATAATGCATTCTTTTTCAAGATTGTTTATTTCTATTTTATTTCTATATCCCAAATTTCGGGAATTGAAACTCGTCGTACATTGCTTATTTATTGGCAACATGGGTATATTTCTAATAAGTACAATAGTAGTAACTTAACTTTTGCAGTTTCTAGGGTCACTCAAGTTGCAACCCTTTTCTTATTGTTTTAATCATCTTAAACCTTATTTATTGAATACCGAATGGTTTGGAGGGGTCAAATGTCTTATATTTTCTTCGTATTTATTATTTTTATGATAGAACAAGTTGCCTTGTAAGAAGTAGGTTGATGATGAGACAAAATATATAGTTAATAATAATACTTGATATCAATTAAAATCATGAAGATGAGAGAGTGCATTTTTTATCATGTTTGGTGGAGAGATGCTTGGATCCTTAAAAACATGGAATGCATTGGAAGTGGGCGTTGGAGATGGAGTAGATGTTTAGTCATGATTATATGAGGTGGATGAATATGACTACGCTTTGATGGGTCACTCGGATTGAAAGGGTCGATGACTGTGTGGGACAATTCATAATGGATGGGGGCTCACACTGAAGTGATTACAAAGAGACATATACATCTAATAAATAATGAAAGAATGGTCTAAGTGGATGTTGCGAAATTTAATTGGAGAGATATGAATATATTTTGTAGCATTTGGAGACGGGATTTGGATCGCAACATCAGTATCCTTTTTGTTCAATCATATACCCAATAAGCAACATAACGAGAGCCAAATTCTAGTGTTTAAGCGTTCTTGTAGTTGTAGTAGGAAGATGAGAATGGATGGAAGTAGAGGGTGTAGACTACAGTGAAGGAAACTTTGCCCTGTAAGCTTTCTGGACACTACGCAGAAATAAGGAGAGAGTGCAAACAATATCGAGGATATGTGATTGTGTTTCTTTAACTTTACCACAATTTGAATGTGAAATAGTTGGACACAAATATGAGGAAGTGTACCTTGTGGTAGTGATTAAGCTTTAGGCCTAAACCCTAAACTTTAGGATTTAGTCATAAGGGTTTGAGTATTTTCTATATACTAGTATTATGTAACTAGTTTATAATCCATGGAAACAATGGTTATAAAATTATTTAAATTTTTATAGTAAAACTCAAAATTATTAAACAAATATTTTAAATAAGTTATTAATTAAGAGATGTTTTTATTAGTTATATGAAATTCTAATCGTTGATTCAAATAAATATGTAAAATTAATTTTTAATATATATTAGACAATTTTTATTTGTGAATTAATGAAAACAATAATATAGAATTTAAATTTAAAATAGAGAATAAATACATTAACAAATAGCATCACATTAATGATGATTGTCTAATAAATTTAAAATAGAGAACTAATAGATTGACAAGTGACAACACATTAATTAAGAGGTCTAATATGATGACACATGACAAAAGAACTACTCTTTTATTAGTATAGAGATTGTCTTTTGAATGATCAGTAAAGAAATATATTATTTCATATAGTATAAGTGCTCTAGATTAAAATCCTATTGATCATAACACTCAACCATTGCCCTCCACCCCTGGTGACATTTCTCTAATAGTCATGGGAGGTGTTTTCATTATGTTTCATATTATTTACTTTCTTCGCTTCTACTTGTAAATAATAAAACAGCCGCCGACACCAAACATAGCTTCTTCATCGGCTTCTTCTACTACCTCGTCCTCAGATCGTCCCCTGCCTCTGAGCCTTCTATCTCTTCCTCGGTTGGCCACATCTTCTTCAGGTCTCTTTTTCGAGTCAACCTATGATCTGCAATCGTCTCTCTCTATTAGCATTGTAGTCGTTCTCGCTGGAATTGGCCCCGTCCATTGCAGCTCGAACCATCTTTCCTTCTCACTGCCTTTCTTCGGAATCCTCTACCGCTAGTTCCATGACCAACGTTGCCGCTATTCTTCTCTTCTTCTACAACATAACCGCCTTTGGATGCCGCTTCTTCTCTCTTATTCTCTGACAAGCAGTAGCTGTTAGCCACCATCGTTAGAGTTCTGATTCCGCCATTACTTCTATATTCATCTAGTTTTTATGTTTTGTTCTTTTGTTTGTTTTTCTAGTTTAATCGTCTCTCCCCGATTAAACTGCCCAGGGGGTGTTAGTGATTAAGCTTTAGGCCCAAGCCCTTTAAGGTTTAGTAATTAAGGTTTAAGTATTCTCTATATATATTATGTAATTGTCTTTTGAATGATCAATAAAGCAATCTATTATCTCACACCTTGTTGATGTAAAAAGCAAGGATATTAAAATCGTGATTCTGATCGAAGGATCGTACAATCCTACGATCCACCTAGGTAAATCAATCTCGATCTTACTAGGATCATTTTAAATCATTGTAGGATCGTAGGATTGTATTGTTAGATCGTAGAATCGATCATAAGATCGTCGGATCGTTACTACTAACTATGTAAAATACCCACGTTGAAGTGTTTATCGTTAAGTGATGTATTAGATATGTACCTTTTTATTTTCTAAACTATTTATTGTTAACTGAATGGTTAATGGATAGATGAAAATGTGTTTTTTTATGTTTTGAAATGCTTTCGGTAGGATCTTACGATCCGTTTCGATTTTATGATCATGATCTTGCAAAGCTGAAAATAATCTTATATAAGATCATGCTCTTTACAACCTTGGTAAAAAAGAAAG
Source organism: Lactuca saligna (assembly GCF_052625555.1). NCBI lineage: Eukaryota > Viridiplantae > Streptophyta > Magnoliopsida > Asterales > Asteraceae > Lactuca > Lactuca saligna. Next base: position 155,529,540 of record NC_136422.1, read on the forward strand.
AAGATATGACTTTAGCGGAGTTTGGTTTGAAGTATTTGAAAGATTCTCAATGAATTTGAGTTTTTTAGGGTATTCCCTTTTATAACGAGCTCCCTCAAAGAAGGTTCACCATTTGATGAAGATACAAATATGATTGTCTTGCATTTACAATCGACGTTGTATGCCTTCTCTTGAACGGTCCTCAATTGAAGCCGATGATCAAACCTAACTCATCTTGAGGGTGATTGCCTAAGAGTTCTTCAGTTAGGCTATTAAGGGGGATTATTATTTAAGTTTAAAATGTTAATAAATTCATATTTGGTTTTAAAATATATAGATTTACAAAATCGATAATCATTCTATAATAACATGTTTATTTGATTTAAAAAACCATTAAGTCATTTCCCCCCAATTTCAAGAGCTCCAGAGCTCAGTTTTGGTCCTTCCCAGGGTCTTGATGGATAAAGTTTCCTACTTTAATCTTTAAGACCCCTCAATAAGTCAAGATCCCAAAACCCTAACACCTAAGGATAACTTAATGCATCAAGACTCTTATTAAGCACCCAATCCTTAGAGTTGCACCTCCAAAGTTTCTAAAACGACTTCATACTCCTAATAAACCCTAAAAATCATGGCTTTATGGACATGCATGTCCTTTCCATTTTAGGTCAAAATGAGGGTTTCTGACCAAATTTCCCATGCATAATGCTAAAACTCAATATTACTTCAGATCCAAAGAATCTAAGGCCCAAAATGGTCTGGAGATTCATAAAGTTGCAAACTTTATAAGATCCCACCATTCAAATCCATAAAGACATGAATAAAAGGGACAAAATCAAGAGACCTAGTAACATGGAAAGGAAAAGGTTGAATTTTGGACACTCACCAAGGTCCAGAAAATGTGTTAGCTGAAGAAAATGAAGCTTGACAAGTAACTACTACACCCAGGGATTCCTTCTCCTTCAAAAATCACCAAAAAGTACCAAAAATGAGCTCACAACTTCAATGGAGGTTAGTGTTTGGGGATTGAGTCTGAGAAGGTGATGGAGGTCGAAACCCTAGCCTTAATGTTCTTTATATAGGGTCTAAACCTCGAAAATTATGGGTTTTCACTAAAAACACATGCCATGTCATGGCAACTATGGCCACACCGTGGTGGGTCATTTAATTCCCACGATCCAAAACATTTCACCATGTCGTGGTGATGCTCCACCACACCGTGGCCACCCAAATTAAGGTTAATATATATAAAAATTGATTCATACCTGAAACAAATGTTATAGTTCTCCCCCACTTGAACTAGACATCATCCTCAAAGTCCTCAGTTTCAAATAACTTGGGATAGTGCTCTCGCATCTCTACCTTAGGTTCCCAAGTCCATTCGGGCTAGTTCGATGCTACCACTAAATTTTGACCAATAGAACCACCTTGTTGCGCAAGGCCTTCGCCTTCCTATCCAAAATTGCTACCGGTCTCTTAACAGAATTCAGGAGATCATAAACCTGAATTTCATCTAAAGGAACTACTGATGAATCATCAGATACACACTTCCATAACTGAGAGACGTGAAAGGTTTTGTAAATATGATTGAGCTTCGCAGGCAGATCCAGTCGATAGGCTACCCTACCAACCTTAGCAATCACTCAAAATGGCCCAATATATCGGGGAACCAACTATCCCCTCTTCCTGAAGTGTATTACACCCTACAGGGTGACACCTTCAATAAAACCATATCACCGACCTAGAATTCCAACTCAGATCGATGTATGTCAGCATACTCTTTCGCTGACTCTAAGCTGTCGGTAACCTCTATCTGATCTACTGAATAAGCTCGTCTGAAGAACTACATCGGTCTTTCCCATTACACTATGGCCAACCTCTCCCCAAAAAACTGGGGTACAAAACTTCCTCCCATATAAGCTCAAATATCTCCACAACGATATTGGAGTGATAGTTGTTGTTGTAAGAAAACTCAGCCAGAGAAAGGTAGGAGTGGCTAACTCCCAAAGAAATCTTTGTCACAAGCCCTCAACATATCCTCAAGTGTCTAAATGGTCCGCTCTCTCTGGCTATCAGTCTGCAGATGATAAGCAGTGCTAAAATGCAACCTCATACCCAGTTCCTCATGAAACCTCTTCCAAAATCAAGAAGTGAACTGAACATCTTGATCTGATACAATGGAAATTGGAACACCATGTCGAGCGATGATCACACGTGCATACACATCAGATAATTTATCGGCCGAGGAGCTCTCCCAAATAGCTAAAAAGTGGGCACTCTTGGTCAAACGGTCCACTATAACCCATATCACATCAAATCCCTTAGCCGTCTGAGGTATCTTGGTGATGAAATCCATGCTGATATGTTCCCATTTCCACATGGGAACCTCTAAAGGCTAAAGCTTTCCATGTGACCTATGATGCTCGACCATGACCATCCGATGAGTCAAGCACTTCTCAACATACCAGGTTATCTCCCTCTTCATACACGACCAACAATAACTAAGTCTCAAATCCCAATACATCTTGGTGGCTCCATGGTGTATCGAAAATATGGACTTATGTGCTTCCTCCAACATAGTCTTTCTTATCAAAGGCCATCGGTAGAAAACCTATCAATCTTACCACTGATTCGCTCCTTCTTCCAATTCTCCTTCTTAAATCCCTTAGCCTAAGCCTCCCTAATTAAATCCATAAGTAGTGAATCAATCGAAATCCTCATACATAATCTCCCAACAAAAAATAGCCAACTTGCGGATCAAGGCATTAGCGACCACATTCGCTTTCCACAGGTGATTAAGAATCTCGCAGTCATAATCCTTGACCACCTCAAGCCATGTACCGAAAACTCTTGTGGTCAATGTAAATGGTACATTGGACCCCATATAGATAATGCTGCGAAATCTTTAGGGAAAACACCATGGCCCCCAACTCACAATCATGTGTCGGATATCGAACCTCATGTGGCTTTAGGTGCCTAGAAGCATATGCAATAATTCCCTCGCAACATAAGCACGACCCCCAAACCGTACAAAGAAGCATCACAATATATAACAAAATCCTCAACACCCTCAGGGAGGGTCAACACTAGGGTCTTACATAACTTTTGTCTCAGTGTCTCGAATGCGCCTACTGCTTAGGCCTCCAAAAAAAATTCACGCCCTTCTTCATCAGGCGTGTAAGGGTACAAAAACTTGAAGAAATCTTGAATAAATCTCCAATAATACCCTACTAAACCCAAAAAACTCCTGACCTCCGAGGGAAACTTCGGGACCTCCCACTGCATAACCGCCTCAATCTTGGCCAGGTCGACCAAAATCTCGTTCTGGTTAACGAGGTGTCCTAAGAACTGGACCTCTCGTAACCAGAACTCACACTTCGAGAACTTGGTATATAGTCGTTCCTGCCTCAAAACTCCCAGAAGCTCGCTAAGGTGCTCTTCATGTTGATCCCTAGTCTTGGAATAGACTAGGATATCATCAATGAAAACAATAATTGATCGATCGAGCATCGATCTGCATACTCGATTCATCAAATCCATAAATGTCTTAGGCGCATTGGTGAGGCCAAACGATATCACCACGAACTCGTAATGACAATAACAAGTCTGATATGTTGTCATCTCCATGTACTCCTTTCTAACCCTCATCTAATGATACCCTGACCTTAATCGATCTTGGAGAACCAAGATGCACTCTACTACTGATCAAAAAAGTAATCAATCTATGGAAGTAGGTAACGGTTCTTCACTGTTAACTTGTTCAACTCTTGATAATCAATAGACATGCGGTGGGACCCATCATTCTTCTTCACAAATAAGATTGGCACTCCCTAAGGTGAGCTGCTTGGTCTAATAAATTTCTTGCCCAATAGCTCTTAAAGCCGAGAGGACAACTCTTGCATCTCCGGTGGTGCTAATCAGTATGATACCTTAACAATCGGGGCCGCACCCGGGACCAAATGAATCATGAACTCAACCTGCCTCTCAGGAGGCACATTGGGTAACTCATCCGAAAACACATTTGGGAACTCTCTGGCTACGGGTACATTGGAAACTGAAGTCTCCTTCCCAACCCAAGTGTCAACAATATACGCAATGTAACCCATACACCCATGCTACAGATACTGTCGAGCCCTGGGAGTAGAACAAAAGGCTAATTCAACTCTGGTACCCTCTCCATAAATAATATGTTCTCCCCCACTTGGGGTTCGAATTACCACCCGTTGACCCTCATAGTCGATTATCACACCAAACATGCTTAACCACTATATCCTTACTATCATGCACACATCCCCCATAAGGATAGGGATCATATCAATCAGATAAGACACCCCGAAATCTCCAAGGTACAATCCAGAAAAAACGCTCAATGCAAAAACACTGTGTTTGTTAGTGATGGAAAGCCACAACGGACACTCCGACTTTCCAAGAGTCATATGAAAATTCTAGATAACATTTTTGAAAACTCCTTACTTTCTTGGTCGAACACAATTTCATTAAGGGGAGGTTAAAGAAAGGCTTTTGATGTTGTGGTTTTCACATATTTTTGGTGTCTTTGGAATTTTTGATATTTCACTCTTTTTGGACCGGTTTTATCTAGGAAATCTCTTCTTCTTGATAATGTCATAGATAAGACATATTATTGGATTTCCAATAGGTTTAGTAAAGTCAAGATTTCTTAGACTACTTAGCTTCATAACCCTACGTTAGCTTCTATACTGTTGTAATGGGTTGGTTCTATCTTTTCGTTAGTTTTTATAATATATTTGTCGTTCCAAAAAAATATGTAATGACATAGACATTCACAATAAAATGCTCTAGGTACCATATATCCCAATCAGAACTAGAATAAAAGTTCAAATAAATTATATATAACATATATATTATTATTATTGTAATTTTAAATATTTGATAATCCTTATATATGAAAATTCGAAAATCCTACCTGGATTCAAATCCGAAAAACCGGATATCCGAATATCCAAAATTTTAGGATAATTTTAGTTCGGATTTTGGATTCGGGTATTTTTTTTTAAAGTATAATGCCAAAGTAACAAAAGTTTTGGGTATTTACAAATATGACCAACAATTCTCAAATGTCCCATTTCACACTAAAATAAAATCAAAGCATGTGTTTTTTACCAAGAAGGGACCTAAAGTGTTCCACGCTTTAACTCTTATTGAGTTTTTTTTAAAGAAAAAAATGGAGCAGAAGGAAATGGAAGGGGAAAGAAATAAAAGTTTCATTTCCTTCGGTTTCCTAGAAGGAAAGATTTGATAAATAATAATAATAATAATAATAAGTCTTCTCTTTCCCTCTCTCACTCAATTTCATTTCATTTCCATCCTTATATGAAATTTAGAACACATTTATGTTCCTTTCCTTTCCTTCCCCTAAAAACTCAAGAACAATTATTTCCTTCCCTTCTCCTCCTTAAAAAAAACTCTCAAGAACACACATTTCATCCCATTTCATTCCATTTCCGTCCTTAAAAAACTCAAGAACATGATGAAAGTTTTTCATACTTGGTGTCTTAATTTTTTTTCCCATCATATATATTGGTTAAGGTTTTGACAAACTTATCTCACGCACCACATATACATTTATCTTAAGGAAAAAAAATTGTTGTTAGAAATGAGTTCATCTAACTTTTTTTTTAAGAAAGTTTTTATAGCCTTCCTGTCAATTGTTATAATCTAGAAAAGGTTAATAATCTCTAAACATTTACTCATATCAAGAAAATGACTCTGATGGGTTTGAGTTCTTATTTGTTGCCATGAATTTCATTGTAAGGTTAATTTTAAATACAACACTAGTTTTATTAATATTTTTGTCGTTGATGAACCAATAATTTGTAGATTTGGGTGTTTCAATACTTCATGTGGCCCCTGATGTTCATACATAGTACACCCCTAAAGGGGAATTATTTAGGAAACATGTTTATAACGCTGTCCATGGAAAGAAACCACCCAATCATTCTCCTAGCCAAATGAGTGGGTAAAATAGACTCTCGAGAATCGTGGCCTTAATTTTTAATGAGGTTAAATAAATGTTTGACAAATGACAATATTGGGTCATTATAAATTGGTGATTGTATGCTTCCATAGCATGCATTATAATATGATCACCTCTAATACCATCTATTCCATTTACGCATGATCGATAGATGAACGAAATGTAATTATAATGATGTCATCGAGGTTTATACATAACACGATGCAATGCTGGTATTGTCCATGCAAAGATGGTGGAAATAAATATATAAACGTCAACAATCAACATATAACTATTTTAGCATTTATGAGGAGAATCATAGTATCTATTGCATCATGAATTTATGATGAAATCAGGTCTTGTGTTTCGAAGGAGGATATTCAAATGTGTACCTTATAAGGTAATACCCTATTGAGAATAAATCTTTAAAGTACATGATTACATGAAATGAAAATTGATATTGTCAATCTACATGATATTACTCATATATGTAATAAATTGCTATGCTCTTGTATACCTTGTGCTCATGCAATAGCGAAATCACTAGTGTTTACACACTTTCACCACTTTGTGAATGTTGTAGAGTTAACCTATGAGAGGTTTTTAAAAAGTAATCGTTGATACGCTATAATAAGAGGGTGTTTGTTTTTAAGTATGGTCTTTAAAAGTCACAAAATTTTATGGAACAACGGAAATTGCAACTGCTGATAAACCAAATGATGAAAATGTATTACAAGTGGAACTTTCTCGTTAACTAATTTATGTGTTCTTGTTTTAATTTGGAATCTTCGGTTACAAATAAAACATAGATATTATATAAATTAGTAAGAAAATCGTTGTATACATTTGATTAAAAAAATAGATATAAATTCATTGAAATTGTTGAGAGAGAGAGAGTGAACAAGATAGGTTGGTTGCTAAATAGATATAATCATAAAAATAACTACCGAGTTATGTACACTACACCACAATACACAGGTAACAACCAACTACCCTTGAATTTAATTTAAACCCTCTAAATAAATAAATCACAATAAAAAAGGTAAACCAAAAATTAATATCTGAGTAAAAAAAAGGGAAAAAAAAAAAAAAAGGAGCCATGGAAAAGAACCATCTCTGTTGGTAAATAGCATTTTAGTACTGGCTTGGTGTACCTAGAGATTCCCCTGACCTTCGGGCAGTCTGGGCAGCAGATACTGATGACTTATCCGACCCACCTCGCACATTATATCTCTCATAAACCTTTTCACGGTTTTCCGACCACCATGTCTCCGCTTGGTGCTCCCCAAATCTCCTACGACTGCACATTCATACAACCAATTTTAAGTATGTCACCTTCTACTGTGTTTGGACTGAGACAGAGACTGATATCGATAGCACAAAAAAAATACAAATTTTTGTCCCACCCAAAAAGGTGGGACACGAACTTACTTTCGATCTCTCGTCGCGCAAAAGACATAAATACCCTCCTCGTCCTCATCATGAAAAACAACCTTTGAAAAGTTTGTTAGGTCCATCCTATCCAATCCAATCATGTCCCGTGTAACGGGACATGATACGAGTAAACTGGGCGGGACAGACCTGACAAACTTTTCAAGGGTTGTTTTTCATAATAAGGACGAGGAGGGTATTTACGTCTTTTGCGCGACGAGAGAGCGAAAGTAAGTTTGGGTCCCACCTTTTTGGGTGGGACAAAAATTTGCATTTTTGTGTCCTATCGACATCGGTCTCCATCTCAATCCAATGCATGACAAACACAGTACAACCTGTTTTATTAAATGGGTAGTACCTGAAGCGGACTCTTTTGAGATCACGGGTCCCATCACGTAGAGCTACAAGTGTAATGTACACACCAGGCTCATATTGCTCGATCCATTCGGCCTCAACTTGATCAGTGGCATTATAGGTATTATTATTATTATTGTTGTTGTTGTTGTTGTTGTGGTTGTTATTGTTACTATTGGAAGCTGGATTTCTAGATTTGAAGCCGTTATTTTCTGCTTCTTTAGAAGGAGGCGCATGATCCGGCAAATATTTGTTCCCCATTTCCACAACTGCCCCTGTGGTGCCATTAAGAGATCTGGCATCCGAATCGCCATCATTCCCGTTAGATGTCCGTATAGATTCAGTGAATCCAGCGAATGTTTCAGTGGGTCCCGATGTTTCATTTATAGAAGATGACATGTCCATTGGAGTTATTAATTGATTTTCTCCACTTGTATCAGAATTGTGAAGCATGGAATTCGAGTCCAGACCATTTGGTAACTTAATGTTGTCAAGGTCATAGGATCCAGGTGGCAATCTCTCTGCCATATCTTTAAGCTGCAATATATAATAACAAATTTAATCATAAAAAACTATTTTTTTTTAATTAACTGTAAGAAAATACCTGTGATGTAAGAGACTTTATCACGTCTTTAGCAGCATTACATTTAGCAGATTCCTCCGCAGCCAATACCATTGCTTCCTGAGATTGTTTTCTTGATTTTTGAAGTTCTGCTTCTTGAATTTCACATTGATGTCTGAGGCTATCAACCTGAACAAGATTCATAAAAAGTAAAAAACAAAAAACATTGTAATTTAACAAAACTTTAAGAATCTACCTGCCCACGTAATTTAAGAACTTCTTGATTCAACAAATCATTAGTCCTCTTCAAACTATCCGCCACATTTTTCGAGAAAGAAAGCCCCGATGTAGTAGGAACCGGTGTCGCCGATCTCGGAGGACTCGATTTCCTCGAGAACGGTGAAACCGCCCTCGAATTAACACCCGACTGAGTCACAATCGGCCTCGGAACCGCATACCGGAAATCCCCACCGCCACCACCACCCGCCTGAGAAGACCGCCCTACCGGAAACGCCTCCGCCTTTCTCCCTTGGCGGGCCGCTTTAGTATCCAACAACTTAATCAAATCATGATTCGAAGGCAACCCCGACTTTGCTAATCTCATATCCGATTTATCCAATCTATCCTTGTTATCCCCCGACAACCGTGGCATCACATTTCGTCTACTCCCTACGCCCGCTTCCGCCATTTTACTCAATTTAACAAAACACGAATCGCACACGCGATGCGGTTTGCTCGGGTTCGGTGCTAAAGCGGCGCGTAACGCTTTTCTCGAGCTACACGAATGGCAATGAACGAGCCCGCAGTTATAGCAATTATGTCGCTTTCTAGTGAACCCGAACGCTTGTCTACACGATGAACACTGCGACTGCTCGGTCCCCGAAACCCATTTGTGTAGACAAATGGAAGCAGTGTAATTCGACCCGCAAGATATAAACTTCACGTGTCGGTCTTTTAACGATTCGACTAAAGTCGGGGTTTTTCGGTCTTCGATGTCTCCGTGCCCTAACCGCCCGTTCGCCCCTTTTCCCCATGTGTAGACTTCATTTCGGGAAGTTAAAACCGCAACATGGTAGGCCCCACACGCGATTTCGTCAACGGGCTCACCGGATAGTTTGTCTTCTACTAAACACGGGAGCTTTCCGTCACATTGAGGGTTCCCGAGCTGCCCGTAGACTGTGCTCCCCATTGTGAAAACGTGACGGGAGGTGGTCAACCCTACGGTCAAACTATGTCCACATGCGACTTTGTGGAAATTGTAATCGATTAACGATGGGACACATGTCGGTTTAAGACGCGGTTCTCGGTCACCGTGACCTAACCGGTTTTTATCCCCGTCGCCCCATGTGAAGAGTTTCCCGGAGGAAACCCCGGTGCTCGACCGTGTCACGATTACTTCGACTACCGCGGCGGTGTGCCATACGCCACACGCGACCGCGATAGTTCGTAACCCTAATAACGATTCGACCTCTCTCGGGCAGGGGACGTGTTCTCGGTCACCGTGACCGAGAACACCGAATGTCCCGTCACCGAAGGTGAACAGCTGCCCGGTGGAGGTAATCAAAGCGGTGTGCCACGGCCCGCAGGTAACCGACGCGATTTTAAGCCCTTCGAGAGGGTGACCGATTCGTTTCGGGATCCAATGGCTCACGTTTGTCCCGTGCCCGAGTAGCCCGGCGTTGTGGGTCCCGTCTCCCCACGTGTAAAGCTCGCCCGACATTGTAACCGCGCACGTGTGGAACTCGCCGCACGCGACAAAATCGATGTTGGAAACGGATAGTGATTCGAGTAAACGCGGTTGTGTCACGTCTTTTTGGAACCCGTGCCCGAGCCGCCCGCCCGATTCTTCGCCCCATGTGAAAACTTCGCCTTGGCGGGTGACAAGGGCAGCGTGGCGGACCCCACATGATATATGGTTTACATCTAGGACTAGGTTGGATTCTAAGGGTCGGGGTAAGAGGACATCTGCTCGAGTGGTTGAAGAATTAGGGTTTTTATCGGGGCCTAATTTGATGATGTTATTATTATCGCATATTACTTCGCCCCAAATGTACACGTCACCCAAAGCATCATAGTCATCTTGGGCTGACCCGTGACTGGATGTGCTTGGAGCACTTGAGACACTGACCCGAAAAGCATCCGACCCGAATCCTTTGACTTGGATGTTTGTTTGGTCAAACATTGTGGTTGACTTTTCGAAAGTAGAAGGATTTTGATAATTCATGGGAGAAGTGTTGGAATTAGAGCCGAATGATGCGTCTGGGGAGCTTAAATCTGGTGGAGCACTGATGGAATTGTCACTTGCACTGTTTGATGTTGAATCTTTATTTTCCTGTTTGTTTAACATTAAGTTAGTATAAAATAGCAAAAAAAAAAATAATAATAATCACAATTAATAATTAAAAAGAAAAATTACTTCAATGTTGAGACCTCCTTCACTCCATCCATCAATTTTGGAACGACCTCCTTGTCCAGAAATCAATGCTTTGAGGCCAGCTATCCACACTTCAGCTTCTACTTTATCCTTACAAATCTAAAAAAACAAATAATTAAAAAAAAAATGAAATTGTATTAGAAATTTAGATTTTAGAATTATTACTTACCAAATCAAGAGATCGTTTTCCGTTGTTGTATATGAGAGAAAATGAAAGATAGTCTTTTTCGGGGCGTAGGTAGCGTCTGAAAACAGCCTAGGGGCATATTTGTAAAAAGAAGTATTATGCGAAATATTTTAGATAATGAGATAACTATATGCAAGACATATAGAGGGGCATATTATGTAAATAATGATACAAGATTATAGATACTTACAGTTCGTTGTCCAGGGACAATTCTTGAGACTAAAGATAATTTTAGATTCCTTTCACCACTTGTGGAAATCCAAATTAAAGATGATTCATCCTGTGTGTATTTTTAGATATAAAGACATCAGCAATCATATATTCTCAAAAAGAACTAAGGGCGTGTTTTGTCTTTTTCAAATTTAGTGTTGGTTTGTAATTTTGTATGGAGTAAATGTTGTATACACAAAGTCTGTTGCTTTTGAATAAATGGCCATTTTACCCTTCCGTTTGGAAAATACACGCATATGAGTGAAATGACAATACTACCCTGATGCAAATGAATACATAGAAACAGAATTTGAGCCAATAGAAACTTTCTTCACATTGTCATGTGATGCAATTTTTGTTCATATGATATAATGTTGCCAAAAGCAAAAGAAAAACAGTAACCAGGAATAAGTTTGATAACTCACATGAGAAAGTCTAAAAGGACAAAATTTGGGCTTCCCTTTACGACCATATTTAAGTAACTGAGCGCCCTTCTTCAGAGCAATTAAGGTCTGCAAAAGGAAAGAGAGCATTTAAGAACAATGGAAACACTAGTTGCAATATCATGTAAACATATATATGGTATGTTTTGTAACTAAGACATATGCATAAGTTATTTGGTAGCTTATTAATGAGATGTATAATTTCATGGTGATTACTGATATATCAATTAGAGTCCAACATGATATACATAAGCACAGTTTCATGAGTGAGAGCCCTAGTTTTTTCCTTCCATTGTCATAAGGCTAACAGATAGCTATGATCCAATGTCATTGAGTAATCTCCCTAAAATTCAATTATTCTACCAGGAAATGTACAAAACCAAACACCCTAAGAGAAAACATCCAATTCCTCAACTGTAGCAATTGATTAAAAAAAACGCATATTTTGCTTAAATTACTCTTCATATATATTGACAGATTCATGGAGAAGAGTGATAATATATTTGGTCATGTCAAACCTAACAAGATCTCATATTTTCCGAGGGTAGGGCAGGTTATATATCATAGGGGAATCAAAAATACCTGCTCGGTGTCACGGTCTGCGTTACCGTAGCTAACAAGATCTGCCATTCCATGTGACAGATTCACCGGCCCACCACCAGACGTCACTGTAATCTCCGGTCATCATCAATGGCGAGCAGGCTTGGTCTTTCGTACACTACCATCAACCTTTCACTTCACATCTAAGTTCAAACCCTCAAAGCATACGAAATTCCCTTCACGTCGCTGTCAGAGAAACGAAAATCGTCCTTTCAAACCCTATAAATCGCCAACTCCGCCCACCAGATCTACAAACCGCGCCAATAATCCGTTTGAGTTGAACACCTTTGAGATATCTTGGAAGATTTCAACAGCCGTTTGACCTTGAACTATAAATGGGGGAAAGTATGATGCTTAACGCTTATCTGTTTTCAACCGGTGAAGAAAGGTATGACACTGACGCTGATTAGTGGCGGTTCCCGGCCGTCAAATTGGTAGATTGACGACGGAAGGCGACGAAATCGGAATGTGGTCCCGTCGGAGTAAGCGGAGTCAAAGAGAGAATTTCTGGCTGTTTGGCGGAGTAAATATAAGAACGCAATTCTGTTTTTCCAATTTATACTACTTGCTAATTATTCTGTCACTGTTATAATTTCTGATATATTATTATAATTTAAAGACAATCTTATTAAATAGTAACCTAACTTTATAACTATTTTATTTTCTTTAAGTAATCAAGAATTAATTTTGTGTTGTTATTATACAAGCTTTGATAATTGCTCCATCTAAACTATCTAAACTATTTAAATTACATTTTTACTTTGTAGTATTGTAGCCCTCATTTTCTTTTTAAGAATAATTGATATAATTAGCTGGATAGATAAGTTGAAAAGATTATTTGATCTTAGTTTCGAAAAATATTTGAATTCAAACAAAAAGCTTTCTTTAGTTAGATATTTTGAGTAATTATATAAATAGTCTTTTAAAATCTACTTAAAATCACTGTTGTAAAAATCCCGATTAATCCTTAGGCACTACTCGACCAATTAAAGGGCGCATAGCGATTAATCCCTACATACATAATGAGTGAAACAGTATAAAACAATGAAATTTTAACATTTTGAAGAATATCTATCTCAATGAAAACTATTTGAGGCATGATTAGTGTTGTATTAATCATATTAACCTATTTTGTTATAATATTAGTGGTATTTATGAACTTTGATATGATATTAGTCATATTTAAGTTTTTAAAAGTCAACAAATTAACAATTAATGATCCCCGATTAATCTCCGCCTAGCCGATTAATCGCTTAATCTCAATCCACCGACTAGCTAACGTCGAACGTTTTTTACAACATTGCTTAAAATTGGTTAAAATAGTAGGTTTTGTCTAATTTTCTCAAAATTACAAAGTTAGTTCCTCTTGGTTAACACAATCCATGACCAACTGTTAACTCAGTGAAAAATAACTAAATTTTATATCTATTTTTTTGTTATATTATTTACAAGTATAAAGGGCGCCCCAATGCACCCTACCACTACCATCTTGAAAATCAATACAAAAAAATAGAAAAATGCGTCCATTAACGTAAACATTTGTTTCTTCCATACCTCATTTAAATACACTTCAAAGTAGGACTATAAATGAACCGAACTTTCAGCTAACTGATAATGAACCGTTCGACGAAAAATTCGCTTATATTTATTTATTTAATAAATGAACGAACATGAATACATATTTTCGTTCGTTCAGTTAAGCGAACAAACACGAACAATGATCTTGTTCGTTCAATTATGTTCGTGAACGTTCGTTTATATTGTTTGTTTACATTTGTTTAAGTTCGTTCATATAAGTTCTTTTAACGTTCATATATGTTTAATTGTATTTGATTACATTAGTATACTATATATGTTCATTTATGTTCATATATGTTTGAATTATGTTTGTTTATCTTTGTTCATTTATGTTCGTTTTTTTAGCATGTTCACGAACATAAATGAACAGTGCAATATGTTAAACGAACGAACATAAACAAAAAAAACTCGTTCGTGTTCGTTAATTTGTTCGGCTGACTTAAACGAACGAATATGAATAAGTCTCGTTCATGTTCATTTGGTTCGTTTACAATCCTATTTCAAAGACACCTTACAAAACCCTACTAAACTTATCAAGAATATGGGTTCAAAAGCTCCAAACACATACATGACAAAGTATGCAACCAAACCTCCAAAATACATATTTTAAACACCATTTACACTTAAACATGAGACAATATTAATATAAACATGAAAAATGAAAAATATAGAGTCAAATCGAATTTACTCTTCAAAAGCTTGAAGATTGTAACCAAATAAAAATTTATAACTATGATTTTTTTTATTTTTTATTTATTTATTTATTTATTTATTATTATTATTATTTGCATTTTGAAGTTTTTAAACATGATGAAGGAGATAAGAGAAAAAAAGAGTTTCAAAGGAGTAACTTGAAACTTGAGAAGGATTATACGATAAGATAAGAAGGGAGGTGGATCGACTATGATAGGAGGAGAACGAGAAGGACAAGGTAATGATGAGAAGGACAAGGTAATGATGAGTTTAAGATGGTGGTTACAAGGATGTTGTGGTGCTTGATGATGGAGGCGGATGATGGTGGTGGCGGTTACTCTTCACATGGGGTGGGTGGGGGAAGGATGTCATGTTTAAGACTTTTAAGGTAGATATGCGAATAATATACAAATTGGGGCTAAATTTACGATTATGATGAAACTATATGGACCATTTTTGTGATTTACTTATATTTATATATATATATATATATATATATATATATATATATATATATATATATATATATATATATATATATATATATATATATATATATATATATATATATATATATATATAGAATTGTATTTGGTATCATACATTTCACTAGACAATCTGAATTATTTTTAAAATAACTATGAAACTATCTCAAATAATTAAGTCTAGTAAAAAAAAGTTATTAACATCATTCACATCAAAATATTATGAAAAATAAATAAATGTTCCAAGTTTATTTATATACTAAAAATATAAACAGAAATTTATTCAATCAAATCCAAACTCAAATTATTTCATAAAACGGTTTTATAACATATTCAACAGGAAGATTTTGAGAGGCTAATAATATATAATTAAAACATGTCCAAAGTGAAGTTTTTTAAGAGGTTAATGATATGTAATGAAACTAATGTTCAAACTCGAATTACCTGCTAATAATATATAATCAAAACATATTCAACGTGAAGTTTTTTTTTTCTTTGAAAGGCTAATACTCTATATACTCTAGAATCAAATAAAACAAGCTTATATTATTGAAAAATTATTATGTTTATTATTTCGTCACACTACTATCAATCATTTAGATTGTACTAAATGATATTTGAAGTTTTAGGTGTCAAACCCCTTCAGTTAACAACTCTTTAATTATATTTAATTCAAATGTATTTATTATTTTCTCATCATTCAATTTGTTTAATTTTTATTTTTATTTTTATTTTTATTTTTAATATTAAATAATAAACTTTTAATAATTATAGAGTATTTTTATTAAGATTTTATAACTAATGCATGCAATAATTTTATTACTTTTTATATTTTCAAAGAAATAACCAGTAATTTTAATTTTCTAACTTTCTGTATTGTACTTTATTTATTTCATTAAATATTATTCTCAATTATTATTCATTTTCTTAAAACACATTAAACAAATTTAAAAAATAACAGAAACAACTATAGAGATTGGAAAATGTTTTTGATAACATGTTAACAAAATAGTTAATGAAAACTGATATACCAACACAAAGAAATAATATTGGTTAAGGTAACATTCCCTAATTACTATAATATTATTATTTTAGAATTTAGAATTAGAAAATATTTTTTTTTTACAATTAAAAAAAAAAAAAAAAAAAAAAAAAGGTATTATAATATCATATTTGAATCATTAAAACTTTGATTAACTAAGTAATAATCAATGAAGGGTAACGAGGATTATTAAGTACGGCGATCTTTCCTCGAAGCATGCGTGACAAAAAGAAAAGTGAAAATAAAAAAAGCGTTCTCGTTATCGGTAATCGGCTCAGAATTTTGGGATGACGAGCTACGAAGATTGTGTAGGTGAGCGACCAAGGTATTGGTATGAATGATGCATATGCGGGGCCCTTTTGTAATAAAATAAACTAAGTGGGGTGTATGTGTAAACTTCGAAGGGGAAGCTCACCAAACACTGTTCAATCACTCTCAATGCTTTTTCTTTTTAATTATATTTGTTAAATTTAAATTAAAAAATAACATTAGGGCTTGGTTCAATGTTAGCATAAAAGTGAAACCAGGCCATAATGCATTGGTCGGAGTTTTACAAAACTGTTTTTGAGTTTTGGTTGTTTTAGATCTGTTAGTTTAGTTGTTGTTTTTCTGCTTGTGTATGCTTTTTAGTAAAATAAACATGTATTTTGTTGAATATTAATTGAAAATTATTAAACATTATAACTAGACAGCATAGTTTAATGTATATTTGTGTTTGTTTAAAATCGAATCGGACCGAATATTTTGATTTCTTTTTAAAGAAATTTATAAAATACTGATTTTCAAAATTGTTTTACCTTTTAGTTATTTTCGATTTACGACTGTTTTTTTTTTTTTAAATAAAAAATGGATCTATTCAAGTGACTGAAAAATACATTTTGTAGCAATATAAA
Organism: Lactuca saligna; assembly: GCF_052625555.1. Taxonomy (NCBI): domain Eukaryota; kingdom Viridiplantae; phylum Streptophyta; class Magnoliopsida; order Asterales; family Asteraceae; genus Lactuca; species Lactuca saligna. The sequence continues at coordinate 155,546,426 of NC_136422.1, forward strand.
TTAACAAGGATCATTTTGTTGGAAATTTTAGTATAAATATTAATATTTTTACTAACTTTGAACATAGATAAATGCTCTTATCTCACTGGTTCATATAGAAGACGAGTAATGCTCTTATCTTCAAGAAAACGAGGATTACATATATAAAACCGGTAGATGAAATTTAATTTGATCTCTTTAATTGGCTAAAACATAGAGCAAAGTTATTTAACATTGATTAGTATCTTCCAGTTACTTGAATAGATCCTTTAACTAAAGGCTCACCCTTTTGACAAAAACACTTGTGTATATTACGAATTACAAGAGCCCAAAGAGAATTTTCGTAAGTTTTGATGTGCCATCGCCATTGCATTAGCAACACAAGGTTAGATGTGCAAACACTCCCAACCACAAGTCGGCTAAGAATTGATGACATTACAATATTCGAGATAAAATTGTGTATAATAGTAACATGCTACAAATACGGATAATATATTTTTAGTTTTTACTTATAATAACAATGCATTTAGTTTATTTTACGCATAAGATTGTGTAGAATAATAGCGTACTTTGCACTTGCAACCAATATGGAGAATGTACTTTAGTTTTAACCGTTATAACAACATGCATTTTATTTTTATCCATGATAACTTTGTATATAATACCAACATACTTTTATTTATAATACCAACATACTTATATTTCGAATGTGTCTTATTTGTTACAAATTGCCATTATTAGTAAATAAATATAAGTTTGTTATGTTCAAGGAGTTATAAACATGTTGCTATTATATGTAAACAATGTAAAATTTTAAAGTTTCAACAAAAGAAGATCAATAAATGTGAAAAAGGATACATCACTATTGCACAAGGAAGTTTAGTTTAAGGGTTGTGTTTTCGCCTTGTACTTGATCCATAAAAATTTGGATACATTAATATTGTGAATATTGTAACACGAGTTCATTAACGCTTGATAAAATACATTGCACTCTTATTTTGTCTGGATTTTTAACAGAACTTTTAACCGTTCAATCTGTGGAATAGACTCTTCGATTTATTATGGAAGCAACTTCGTTTAAAACAAGAATTATTATTGTTAAATAATTAAATCTTCCCATGCCTTGTTTGGAATGATTACTAGGTTTCTCTTGCACTCATGGCAGATGTGATTAGTGGGACTCCATTATACATATATAATTATTTCTAAATGTGTTTTGCGGCGTTGTTAGTATAATTAATTTAGATTCATAAACAAAACCATTCTTTTATATGTATTGGATGCATTTTAAGCCTAGTCAACAACAAGCATGATCTGAAAAAGTTAATAGCACTTACGATATATGAATAGATCCTCCTATTTTAAACACACTTGCCCTAGTATACAATTATGCATATTTTAACATGTTTTCCTTGTCTTTTTGCATTGCATTTCACACATTCACATGATGCATCTCATTGTTTTCTAGGACTTTTGTGTACTTGTGTGGAGTTGGTTTATTGTCATGGGGCATGGTTTGGAACATTTGAGGATCACTTGGGACTATTTTCATGTGCCAAAAGAGAGAAACGAAAAATAGAAATCACAGGATGGCGATCCAACAACATATAGACACAAGCATATAGACGCAAACATATAGATACATGCCTTAAAATCCACACAATCGTGTGAAAGGAAGGGCACAAAGGACATTTTACACAACCATGTAGACCCAAGGAAAAAAAAAAGCACACAATCATATCGGATGATTTCATTGTGACTACGATGATTTTTGTGTTCGTTTACGAGAGAAAAGAAACATTTTTCCGGAGGGAGGTTCGAATTAAAGACAAAGATGAAGAAGCAAGAAGTTTGAAAAGAGATTTTCATGATTCACATTTGAAGCAAGTCTGAAACACCACTAATTAGGACCTATATATCAGTTAACTGTCTGACGGGAATCTTTTTAAGTTTCTTATTCCGATCGAAACATTCATAAGTTTCATTGATCTCTTATGCAATTACAAACACTAAAAGTGTGATCACTTTTTAGAAGCGGATGCCAACTAGTTTCTCGACTTAGGGAAAAACACGAGCCCATCTCATTAGAGGATACACGATCATTGACCAAAAGGAGACAAAAAGCCAACCAATCGATCGTATTTAGGGAGATGCATTAGTAAATCATTTATTTTTTGCAAGACTTGTTTGTTTCCTAGATTTGTATTAGATTTAGATAAATTCCAATCATTAACACTATCTTTTATACTAAATTTATAATTATAATATAAAAAATAATGCAACAACTAAATTCTTTCTTAAATTATACTTAACACTGAAAAAAATCATTGTAGGTATATTATATTTTATCCAATTTTTAGTGTAAAAAGATAGTATTGATGAATAATATAACGTTATATATATATATATATTCAATGTTACAATATGCACCTATATTTAGTGTATAGTTTGATCATTAGTATAAATTATATAAAGGATGGAGATACAATGTCTATTTCATATTATTTTAAAACCATGTCAAATTGCATCGATTGAAGTCGCCATTGTATTTTATATAGAATTATTGTTTTTTTTTTTTTAATCGTGTTTCTCAATGAATTCATATTCATAATTTCTTTTTTATAAACCTATTCTTACGTAATTTTACAAACATACTATATTATAAAAATAATAAATAACAGTTTTATAATAAATTTAAATAATAATAATAATAATAATAATAATGAAAACAATCATTTAATCATATTTATTGATTATCCCCTAATTTTTTTTTTTGTAACGAAAAGAACCTACCACCAACACGTTTGGAGTCACCACAATTATGCAACCCTAGGGGGCAAATAGTGTAACAAATCCACGTCTACGTGCGTCGTTGCCACTTGACTTCCTTGAGTCGCTTCAAACTGCATCCGCAATCCAAATTCCTAACAGGAGAAGCTTTCAATTTTGATTCTGTTTGCCCTTTAACGACTGGGCACAACACGCAAACCCTAGGGTTCTATACTCTGTGCCAGGTACTTAACTCATGATTCCCGCTAATTACCCTCCAATTATCGATTTTTTTCACGAATTTTCAGTTTCGTCTCTCGTTTGATTCGATACTTTACTTGCACAAGCTGAATTTACAGCAGAAATGGCAGATGGCTATTGGAGTAGACAACGAGAGCAGCAGCAGCAGCAACAACAGCAGGAACAACAGCAACTATATTCTTCAGCCTCACTGCTTAAACGACCTCGTTCTGATTATGGTAGATACCAATTGATCTCTATGAGCTTTTTTCGTTTGATTATTGGTAGTAATTTGGTGCTTGGGTATGCAAGATTGATGCTTTGATTCACAAATGTAAAACGCCATAGCTAATTAACTTTGAAGTAATCATCGAATTTGGATCCGTTCCAGTATTCTAGGGGTGACTTCGAAATATCCTACTACTTTCAATCTCAATGCTCCTTCTATGTAACAACATTCAACCAGGCCTGATCTTGATTTTCTAGAATTTAACATTCTAAAATTTTAGTTGACAAAATATCAGTTCTTTAACATTTGAGCATAAAGAAGGGTTTATGGTCAAGATTTAGCAACAAACGATTCTCTATGTGCTCATTTAATACTTTATTTAATGATTTAGGCATTTAGCAACCAATGATATTGTATATGTGCTCATTTAGTCACTATTCATATTCTCATTTTAATGTCTAGAAGGTAGCCAATTATAATCAATTAATGTTTGTTCAAAATATACCATTATAACCTGTTATAGCAAGTTGCATATAACTGTAATAATACTTAATAAGTGGCTAATTTATAACCTGTTATGGATAAATGCAGACCTCCCACCTGCTGGATTACCATTCTCTTATGAAATGTCTAATAATTATTTGCCCCAAAATGATGATCTTGGAGGGGCCCACAGTCATGCTATAAAGGACACAAAGACAATTGGATCTGCATATGATCACTACCTCCAAACTGCAGTAATCCCTATTTTTTTTTTTTTATTTATTTATTTTCTTTTTAAGTCTACCTTGTATGAAGTGTTGTCTGGATAAATAATTTCTAAAAATTTTCATTTCCTTGACTTTCTGTATAAAGTCAAAAAGAAAGAGCACATGAATGTTTCTTTATTTGATTAGTTTGCTTACATGTTCTTGTTTATGAATAATTTAGAAGCCTTCATCGGGGGAAGGTAGTGGCTATGGTGTTGTGTCAGGGGTTGGAAGGGAAATTGGTGGTGGAATGCATTCTTTTCCTTTATCGGATCCGATTTCAATGACCCGTGGTGGGCCCATGGGCCTTGATCATGGACCAAATGGTCGAGCCCTTCAAATGGATCATCATAATCATCATCATCATTCGTTTGTTGATATGAATATGATGGGTAGGGGTGTACGTGAAACTTTGCCTCTTCCTGCTGATGCATCAAGTACTCTTTATATTGAAGGACTCCCTCCGAATTGCACAAGGAGAGAAGTGGCTCGTATCCTTTGTTATGTAGGACAGGGGCAAAATGGTCATTTTTTTTACTTGTGTTGGACTAGGACTGAGACTGATGGTAATGGGACAAAAGTTGAAAGTTTTTGTCCCGTTCAAAAAGTTTTAATGAGGAGAGAGGTGGCTCGTATCCTTTGTTATGTAGGACAGGGGCAAAATGGTCATTTTTTACTTGTGTTGGACTAGGACTTGAGACTGATGGTAATGGGACAAAAGTCGAAAGTTTTTGTCCCGTTCAAAAAGTTTTAATGAGGAGAGAGGTGGCTTGTATCCTTTTGAGTCCCAACGGGACAGGGGTAAAATGGTCATTTTACGTGAATTGGACTAGGACTAACACTGTTGTTAATAGGACAAAAATTGAAAATTTGTTTCACTCAATCAGGTGGGACAAAGACGGATGGGATACCGAACTCTTGACCTCTGGCATGTGCAAAAGACATTACTGCCCTCCTAATCTTTATCATCATACATATCCATTGGGACCCGTTCGTTATACAGGATATGGGTAAAATGGTCATTTTACATGCATTGGACTATGATTGAAACTGATGTTAATGAGACAAAAATTTCAAGTTTTTGTCCCACCCAAAAAGGTGGAATAAGGGGGGGACAAAGACTCTCTCTTTGACTTCTTGATCTCTCACCTATGCAAAAAGACGTGAATGCCCTCCTCATCCTCATCATCTGAAATATCCTTTTACCTTGTTTGTTATGTGGGAGAGGGGCAAAATGGTCATTTTACATGCATTGAACAAGGACCGAGGCTGATGTTAATGGGACAAAAATTGCAAGCTATTGTCCCATTCAAAACATTGGGACAAAGACTTACTCTTGATCTCTCAACCTCTCCTGTGTGCAAAAGACATATATAACCCCCCGTGTCTTTTGTTCAATATTATATGAAATACTCACATTCCTTTACTTTGATACCAAGATATTTTTCGTCCTTTTGTTGGGTATAAAGAAGTGCGACTTGTAAGCAAGGAATCAAAACATGTAAGCCAAAATTCATAACACCAAATTTAGTTATATTTGTTTTCTTCTCCACTACTTATATTTTTATATTGGCTATTTTCAAAATGTTTATATAATATCCTACTTTTATTTAATAATACAAATTAAATTTGTATTATTTTTCTCTTTATAGCAGCGAAATGGAGATCCTGTTGTTATTAGCTTTGTGGATTTTAGTACTCCTGCTTGTGCAGCAACTGCAATGAGTGCTTTACAAGGTAATGATTTTTAAGGATAAATACTTCAGTTTATTTGTGTATTATAGAATCTTACTTTCATTTCTTTCTATTACATCATTTTTATTTATTTATTTATTTATTTTGGTGAATAGGTTATAAGATGGATGAACATGATCCTGATTCTGCATATCTGAGGCTGCAGTTCTCCAAGTATCCGGGTCCAAGGTCGGGACCCACGCGCCGGGGTGGGAGGCGATGAGCTGGCATGCAGAGGAAGATGATTTTTTTTTTTTTTTTGATTATTATTATTATTTTTAATTTAGTCTTGTAATGTTTCTGGTGTTTTATTATTTTGTATTGTGAAGTCTTTCTAATAATTCATTCGCCATCCATACAACAACTAAATATAGTAACTAGAAAATACAACACTTTAGATTATTTAAAGAAAATTTGGGTTTTAGATTTGTTGATTCTTTGAAATTCTTTTGGAGTTGTATTTGTATTTTTTAAGTTTAATCAAATCAGTTAAGATAATTAGTCAATGTAGTACAAGTTGACGTGCTACATCATCATACAAGGTTAATTACTAGAAGCCAACAACCATGTAAGTTTTTTTTTTTTTTTTTTCTTCAAATGCAACGGGATTTGAAAATTATAACTTTTGAACTATTTTGTCTGACAAAACATGAATTTGAACAACTTTTTTTTTTCCTTCTTCAGAAGGTTTGAAAATGGAACTGTTATTAATACTGTTGATTTTATCTTCCTACCCGAATAATTATTATTTTTTAGGTAGTTGATTTTTTTCAATTACAGCTTTTTTAGAAATTCATAATTATTAACCAATAACTGTACACTGTTAAGTGTATTACATAGAAGATAGCGTATTACAAAGAAGACTGCATACCGTGTAATTTAAACCTTTTTTTATGGAAGACTACAACTTCATCTTTGTGAAGTGTGTTCAATTTTCTGTAAATTAAAACAATTTATAGATTGCAACAAATACAACCAACAATTACATAGTAAATTGAAGAACATTTTTCCACTTAATCAAACAATAATACATGATACATGTATATAAACAAGTAAAATAAAAATAATTAAGTAATAATAAAAAATAATAAACAAATCTATTAAAATCTAATAACTTTCCGGAAACATTATCTTCAACCACCGCCGGTGATATATTGCCACACTTAACAGTGCTGGCATCGCCGGAGAAGAGAGGAGGCACGTGAAAAAGAAAATAGCAATTAAAAAGGACGAGAGGAAGAGAAGTCTGAAACATCACCGGAAACTACTTGAAGCGTGAAACCTCGCCGGAAATAGTCTGAAACGTCACGAAGACCACTTGAAGTCGACGGAATCGTTGCCTCCCTCTCATGTGGCGGCTGAATCGTCACCTTAACCACCGCTATCACTGTGGAACAAAGAACGAGAGGAAGAGAAGTTAAAAGAATATTATGGAAATTACTAGTTGAGTCTCCAACATTGATGGCATACATGGAAAACTACAAACGACTACAATCAATGTTGATAAATTATCCACGTAAGTTTGTTTATTAACTATATTTCTAAATCATAACCTTCATATTATTGTTTATGAACTTATTTTGTTTATTTATTTTACTTCACAAGTGTTATGAGATACATAGATGATACATGATTAAACAAGTACAATGAAATGTTTGTGTCTGTTTGGGTTGATCAACATCTCAATTTTGGAAACAACACGACCAATAGAGCGGAGAGTCAACATTCCAAGTTAAAGAAAATTTTAAACTCTTCAAACTCTAATCTTGATAAATTCGTGCAACGAATTAATCAAGTCGTGCAATCACAACTTACTTCGATCTACGAAAGCTTTGAAAATAGCTTGACTGTTCGCTACAATCACCACAACTTATCGTGTTTCCAATTTTTGCGGGGCCATGTTTCAAACGAAGCTTTAGACATAATATTAGGAGAGGTTCAAAGGTTGGGTGATTTAATGTTAGACTCCTCAAATTGTGGTTGCAAACTACGTAACAGTTGTGGGTTACCATGTGTTTGCATGCTTTCTTTCTACTCGATTTCAGGTTAGTATGTTCAACTACCAACATACAAATAGATTTTTAAATATTAGATAAATAATTATTTTATATTTCAATACAGGTGAAAGTATACCCTTGGATTTAATAGATATCTTTTAGAGGAAGCTTGATATTTTAGATACGACATCCGTAGTTGACGACGATATTAGATGCGATGATGTAGTGGATAAATATAAAGAAAACTTCAACAAACAATCAAAAGCCGAGAAAAAGTTTTATAGGAGAAAGCTAGAAGAGATATATGATCCGCATAAAACTGATATTGGAGAACCTACAGTTCAAAAAAAGACACGTGGACGACCAAGTGTGAAGAAACAACAGAAAAAGAAAGTCAATCCTCCAAATCATGCTCCTCGTAGATGCAGCTTCTCAACCATATCAGAGTTTAATGGGATATATTTAAATAAAGAACCTGAAGACATAGCTTTTCGTGTGAGATTTACTTAAATGATGAACCCCAATGACATAGCTTTTCATGTGAGATTTACTTAAATGATGAACCCCAATGACATTATCCATTCTAAATGAATGGTATTCCAAATATATTTCATGATTACATCGACGATATACATGATGTAGAAGGTGATGAAAAATGTGGGTTTCGACCGGTAGCTATTTGTTTGGGGTATAATGAAGACCAATGGCTTTATATTCGAAAACAATTGCTTGAAGAGTTAGAGAATTAATATTACGCATACCATAAAGTTTTTACTGACGAGTTCAATGAGGTATACCGGTCATTATGTTGGTTTCAATCACCTGCACCTTCCCAGCGACATTGGTTGCATATGCCTTTGACTGGTACTTGATTGCCAACAAGTTTGGTGTAATCGTTCATTGTTTAAACCACGAACAATCTACGACACGTTTCCCTCTTCGGAGAGGTCTCGGAGAGTTTCAACCCCATCGAGCCATTACGTTGGTACTTGTAAACGGTATTCATTATATGTCGGTGTTTTTGAAAGGAAATTACCTAATGCCTTTTACCACAACATATTTGAATGCTCATAGAAGTCTGTCTGCATCTACATGGCAAACTATGTATTGGCCGTGTTTTGATTTAAACAGTCAACTTAGGTCTCGTACTTATTAAACACATTGGATACATATTAAAGACTAAGTGCATATGTATTTGAACCTTTTATTATTTTTTTGCATCAAATATTATTTTATATTTGAATTTTTTTATTATTTGTTGCGTTAAAATATTATTTTACTATTGTTGTGTTGTGTTTTAACTTTTTTTTTTTATTTAAGAAATTGAATAAAAATATTTACATATATTTTATAAAAATAGCATTATAAATAATCTATTTAATAAATGAAATAAATAATATTTTAGAAAAATAATATTACATCGACGATAATATATTTTGTAGTAAGTTCATACAAATGAGTTGTATATATTATTATGTATATATTTTTTAAGCTTAATAAAAATGAGAGTGTTAGAATTGAAATAAAAATAATGTTTTAAAATAACTATTAATAATAATTATGTAATCATAATTTAATTAATAATGATTAGTAAAAAAATGTGAAATGATTAATAAAAATAATGATTTAAAAAATGATTAGATGGTAGAAATAAGTGATAAAGGGATAGGAATAAATGAAGCTTTTGAAAATCCATTTAGCTCGAAAATTCATAGAGTTAAAAAGTTCTCAAAACCTATGCATGATTTTTCAAAATTCTTCTTTGTGTTTTTGGGTTAAGTTTTGAACGTGTTTATGGTTAATTCGTAAGTTTCAAACTAACTATTCGGATATATATATATATATATATATATATATATATATATATATATATATATATATATATATATATATATATATATATATATATATATATATATATATATATATATATATATATATATATATATATATATATATAGGTGGGTTCAATTGAGAAAATAAAAAAGGTTGAGAATGGGGGAATCATTCTCAGCCATTCATTTAATCTAAGCATAAAAGACACGGTGGCAAACTTGTAAATATCGTAATAACCTTCAATCTCAAATACGTAACTATAGAGAATTCGATAACTGTTCGTTCATCATCAAAAATTTTCCTCCAACCTTCAATAATCATCCAAATTTCTTCAACTAAACCAGAATTTCTTCGCTGTTCATGAAATTGGAATCAGAGTTCTGGACTCGCAATCACAGTCGACATTGAGAGACTTAGAATCGGTTCCACAGGTTCCCAATCGGATTTTCGAAAATCAAAATCAAATTGAGAAATCGATCAGAGATAGGATGTCGCATCTGAAGTCGAAATCGGAAATATATGATGATTTGGAATTTATAACTTGATGTTTTTAACATTTTTAAAATAGTTAACTTGTTTGCACTCCAACTGTTTGATGAAATGCATAAACTAAATTATCACGTTATATTCACATATGAATATGTTTTCTCACCTGAATCAGTATATGATTATTAAAAACACAAAACAAATATGCAAGTCTGTATGTTATTCATATGTGAATAACATATAAAAATTATATATATTTTTCAAAATACCTTCAATATTCATAAGTGAATATACCTTGTAATATTCATATGTCAATATACTGTGTAATATTCATAAGTGAATATATCATCTAATATTCCCAAGTGAATATCCTCTGTAATATTCACATGTGATATACTATGTAATATTCAAATATGAAATATCATTTAATACTCATAAGTGAATATACCATCTAATATTCATAAGTGAATATACTATGTTAATATTCACAAGTGAATTCATCGTCCAATATTAAAATATGAATATACTATGTTTATTATATGTTATATTCATATATGAATGATACTTAAATTGTAAAAAAAAAATCATACTTTTTATTCATAAGTGAATAACAAACGTACCGTAATAAAACTTGATGTATTGTTATTCATTTATGAATAACGATAGCTGAAAATTAAAAAAAAAATTATTTTATCTTAAAACTATATCAATATGGATGTCTATTTGTAGAGAATAAAAAATCATGAATTTTGGTATATTTAAAATCATTTTTTGATAAAAATAGCTTATAAAAATAAAATAAAAAAAAACAAAAAAAAATTATGTTTTTGTATATATTAAGGTAATGATTAGCATAGTTTAAGAAAATATGTTATGTTGGAAAACAAATGTGCATTCGTTTCCCATTTCTGCCGGTACGTTGAAGCCTTTTGCGACAAAAAATAAATGATTGACTGAGAATGATTCCCCCATTCTCAACCTTTTTTTTCTCAATTGAACCCTCCCTTATATATATATATATATATATATATATATATATATATATATATATATATATATATATATATATATGTTCAGGTTCATTTGATATCATTCTAAAATGCAAAATAAATTGAAAAATCAAAATATTCATTTTTTTAATATTATTTTCGGAACTTAAATTAACTAAAAAATAATAATAAATAAATAAAATAAATAAAAATAAAAATTAAAAAAATAAAAATAAAAATAAAAAGAATCCCGTTTTTTTTTTAAAGAAAATACGTGAAATATTCTAATAGAATATTACACTAACATATTCTAAAAAATAATTTTAAAATGCAAAATAAATGGAAAAATCTAAAATTTCTTTTTTTAAATATTATTTTCGGAACTTGAATTAACTAAAAAAATAAAAAAAATTCCATTTTTTTTTTAAAATACGTGAAATATTCTAATAGAATATTACACTATACATATTCTAAAAAATAATTTTAAAATGCAAAATAAATAGAAAAATCCAAAAATTCTTTTTTTTAAATATTATTTTCGGAACTTGAATTAACTAAATAAAATAAAAAATAAAATAAAAAAAATAAAAAAATGCGTCTCACGATCTCACAAAATTAGGCCGTCTCACATGAACCTATATATATATATATATATATATATATATATATATATATATATATATATATATATATATATATATATAGAAGTAATTCGTACACAACAGTTTTTTACAATGGATAACTATTTATGCATTATAGAGTTGTACAATACAACACTTTAAAGCCCAAATTGTTGTGTACGGAAAAAAAAATTTATATACGAATCAGTTCATATATATATATATATATATATATATATATATATATATATATATATATATATATATATATATATATATATATATATATATATATATATATATATATGACAATGGAAAGGGACAAAAAACAAATCTTCCTTGTTAATAATATGAAAATTTTCCACTACATTGGAGAAAAAGATATATGAAAATTTTCTACTATGACGGAGAAAAAGATGTGAGAGAAAAAAAAATAATTTGAAAGTAAAAAAATAGTTTAAACTTTCAAAGTTTTACGTTATGTTTCTGTGTATTAACTAATTAATAACTGAAAAGCTAGCTATTAGACTATAAGTTAGTTGATAAAATTTTTTTAGGTTTAATAAAAAATAACTATTGTTGAAAGTTATAAAATAACATAAAATATCATTTAGAAAAACAATGTTTATAATTATTTAAGCATATATTTAGAAATTTAAAAAAAAAAAAACTAATCCAAATAGATTTTTCAAAAGCTAGCTTATAAGAACATAACGATTTAAAAAAAAAACAAAAAAATAAACTAGTTGTGGAGTGTTAAACATAACCTTAATTAGGTGTTGCTTTCCAAAATTTTCTAAAAGAATATGTTATTCACCTTTAAACCATTAAAATTTTGATCTTTGTATATAAAACTGGTCTTTTACTACAAAAATAGTTTCCGGTTTCTTTTTACAATTCATTACCAAAAAAAAAAAAATCTCACCAACCAAAACTAGGAATGAGCAAAAACCGAACGGAAAACCGAAAAAACGAAAAAAAACTAACATAATCGAAACTGACAAACCAAAACCAAAGCAATAACCGACAGTTTAGGTTTGAATTTTACACAAACCAAAAAATAACGGTTTGGTTCGGTTTTATGTATAAAACCGAACCAACCACACACACACACACACACACACATATATATATATATATATTATTTATTATGTTTTAAATTTTTAGTTTTAGACTTTAGATTTTATCCTTTTAGTACTTTATATTTATTTTCAACAAACTGTTAATGTTGCTAAATTTTGATCTTTTGAACAATTTTATCTTTTTAGAATACTAAAATTTGTACTCTTTATTTTAGTATATTTGAAGTAGATACAATAGTATTTATCGCAACGTATTTTCACTGGGTGTGAACCGAAAAAACTAAAAAAAAAAATATAAAAAAATAAGAGCTCATAAACCCACGGTTTAAAATCGAAAACCCATAAACCTACTCCGAAAAACCAAACCATGCAAAAACCAAACTTATATGGGTTTAAAAACCAAAAAACGACTTTCTATGGTTTGAGTTGGTTTTTGCCAAAAATCGACCTAAACCAACTCATACCCATCTCTAGCCAAAACAAATATTTTAGTAGTTAAATAAAAAAAAATTGAAGTAGATTGGTTTTTATGGAATTTGGCAATTGAAATGAAACCGAATGAAAAGTGATATACTTTATTTAGTATATGTTAATGAAAAAGGTTTAGTATATGGTCATCATAATTCTTTCTTTACAATTAAAATTAAAGATATAAAAATCAAAATACCTTGTTTTCAAATGTATCAATAAGAAAATATCACCTTCCTTCCTAGAACTTATTTATGGATTTTCATTTATTCTTTATTATTTAAACAAGTGTGCATTTGCAAAACAAAAATAAAATTAAGACTTTTCTAAGGAACAACTAATGCTTCTATATTCTATTTTTTCTAGAAAGCAAAATATTTAATAATAAACTCTCTATCATAATATTCACTAATTTTGTTTTGGTATTGAGCATAATACAAATCGGACACATTATTAGGGAAAAAATTGATTTTTTTTTTCATCATTAAAATTGAAGCATAAATCATTTTTATGATGCGTGCTTCAATTTTAATGATCCAAAAAACTTTTCCAAAATTTTTTCCTCCGATGTAGTACTATGCTCGATTTTATGATTTGTATTTTTTTTTAAACATATGTTTAATTCATGAATTAGACTAATATAGCTCAATACATATCGATGGAAGGCAAACGAGTAACAAGCTGCGTCACTAGCCCTTTCTGAATGGCAAAACTAATTCTTTTGAAAACAACATCTGTGGATCTAGGAGATATGACATTATAATGCATGACCCGTTGAACTCTATTAAGGAGCTCCATCGCCTCTGGTGCGAGAAAAACCAAATGTATCAAATGCAAAAGGTACAAACACATTTTAATTTTCTATACATATATTCTCTTGCTTTGCCACTTTGCAACCAACGAATTTCAAAGCGGCATGCCCTGCTGTGAAACTCTCGCTCCTCAAACCAACGAGAGGAGAGACCCCACTAAGATCCACACACACGTGCTTCCCTCCTACCCATCCAAAGACCAAAATGTCAGTCGGTCTAAGTGTGGATCTTCCATCCTGCGGGTCCGTCAAAAAGTTCACTTGCGCTTCTTTTTTCGCAAAAATATCAGCATGCTAACAAGCATAAAAGAGAACATCCCTAATCACATCATGTCTATACTTGAAACCAGGGAGCTCTCTACAATGAAGCACATGTTCCCAAAGGTATCCAAACATGTCCTGCGGCAAACTTTGCATATATCGTCAATTATGAATAGAGGAATCATAAAGCGGTAATGAAGGATAGTGTGGTACTCCACAGGAGACATATGATGGCCAAAGCCATCAATAATGATAGTTAGTAATAGATCCTGAGCATGAGGTGCCTACAGACACTCAAAGACTGCTTTCTGTCTAACAGTCATGTCGAAGTCAACTTCCATATCTTTGATGATTTTGCTAAAAAGGGAACATACCAATGCTTTTTGGGATTTAGGGGGGGTGTCCTTATTAGTGTGTGACAACCCGAAGTTCGTTCCATCAATTGTAACCCTTTTCGTTGATATATTCGTCGTTTTCAATTTCGTTTCCGTTACGTCATTAAATTAAGTCATAATTGTGGGATTTCTATTATGACTTAATGGGTGTATAAACATGTTTAAAACTCATATTAACACTCCATATTAGTAATCGGAAACATTTTAGAATCGACCATATCGGGTTACGGCAACTTAATCGGGTGCGACCAAAAGCATCGTATAACGTCGGTATCGGGTAGAATTCCACCGTGTCCCAAAATTGGAACCTATTTAAAGTGGTTTAAGCTTCCATTTGAAGATTTTACTCTCTCTCACTACTCTCTCTCTAACCTCTCTCCTCAATCCAAGTTTAAGGTCCAAAAACATCAAATTTAAGCTCCAAATCACCAAGATAACTTCCCTAACTCTTAGTATAGCATCTTAGACCTTCAAATCCGAGTTCAAACTATGATTTAGGACCATTTTCATGTGTTTACGGCCCTGAAACATGCTTGGGCTGTAAACACACATGTAATGGGTTTTTGAGCCTTTAAACCCTTCCAATCGACCTTTGGAGCTTAGATATGGCTAAATGGCTTAATGGACTGGACTTAGAACACCTTGAATCCAATTTTTGGGGAGTAAACATGAGTTTACTGCCCAAGAACATTCCTGGGCCGTAAACTCACCTTCATGGAGAGTAAACTCATATTTGAGTGTTTAAAAGCCACTTAAACACACCAATAGCCTTGGATTAAATTCTAGAATCAACCACAATCGATTTAGGGGCCTTAAACTTGATAAAAAAACACCCCTTGGAGAGTTCACGACCGTAAAACCCCCTAGAATGGGTTCCTGGGCCGTAAACTCATAAACACTAGCCAAATGATGCCCTAAATTCATTCTAAGGCTTGTAAAATTGGTTTGAATCACATGTGATTAATCTAGGGCCAC
The DNA here is from genome assembly GCF_052625555.1 of Lactuca saligna. NCBI lineage: Eukaryota > Viridiplantae > Streptophyta > Magnoliopsida > Asterales > Asteraceae > Lactuca > Lactuca saligna. Next base: position 155,562,046 of record NC_136422.1, read on the forward strand.
CAAATCATGAAAGTAATGAGTATATAGGAGCTTACGGTCGTAAAGTCCTAGTTTAGGGCCGTAAACTCCCTTTGATGGTCCCTTTGGTGGTAGAACTCATTCCTATGCCTTAGATTAAATCGTAGCAACCCTTCCCAAGTGTTATTTGACCATTTAGCACCATAATACACCACATTCATGAGTTCACGGCCGTGAAATCATGTCATCATGGTCTTAGGGCCGTAAACTCGCTAAGGAGTTTACTCTTGAAGAGCAAACTCATTTTCCAAAGCCCTATACGTCCGTAGATGTCACCCGGGTCACTCCAAACACTTGATTGAAGTGTTTTCTCGTATTGGAGTGTATAATCATATCTAATTAGTGATTTAAAGTCTAATTAGATACATTTGTATACCATTTCATATTACATAGGAACCTTGCGCGTTATCAAGCCCCAAACCGACTCATAGCATCCAAACTGCCACGTTTTCTCGTCTGGTGAGTTCATACCCATACCCGATTTTCAATGGTTTCACTATTTTCAGGGGGTGGGGAATACAAGCAAAGTACAAGGAATACTTGTACTCAAAACTTATTTTATATATGTTGTGTTTCATTTTACATATGCTTTTAACACTGACAATCATAACAGATAACCGTTGAACTTGCAGAACACACTATCATATTATTTGTGAAAACATTATAAATTGTTGTATTTTATATTTTCACAAATGGTTTTCCCACATCATAACAGTTAAAAGCATAACATTGAACTTTGAACATGAAACTTAGAACATTGTGTTGTCCTCGGTAACACTCCACAGAGATACGCGAGTGGAGGATAGTCATTTAATCTTTCAGTATTATTACTAGTAAATTTGTTATTCCTATAAATTGGAGACACGTCCTCGGAGAACACTCCACAGAGATATGCGAGTGGAGGACCGCCCCCGTAACCAGAATCTCTTAGATAGGGAGCGTGACTTGAGTGTATAGATCTATACGGGGCTGACTACCCTGCACCTGGCTACTAGCTACAGCTGAACCGAAAGGTTCAAGGGTGACGAAAGTCATAAAGTGAGATGGACTACTTATTGCCATAATTAGTCTATCGTATGGTTATGGAACTCGCAATTTGGATAACAGAGATTTACTTTTTAGTAATAATGGATTTCAGTAACTAGTTTACTTTGTAGTTAATAGTTTTATATATGTGTTAAAACTAATACATTTTCAATGTACATCTCTTACATTACATTTCGGGTTGGTAAACTAACATACACTTCACAAGGATAACCAGGTTTTCAGTATACATCTTTCACATTACATTTCAGATCGATAGACAACTTTTAGGAAAATATGGGATTTTCCCGAGATAACAATTGAACATAACCAAAACCGTGTAATACAACAAACAACTAAACTTACATATAGGAAAATATGGGATTTTCTTGGGTCGTAACATTTTCAGAAATCAAAAGGAAACTCGTACATTTTCAGAAAACAAAACCACTTATGAACTCACCAGCTTTTTGCTAATTTTCAAATTGCTTGTATTCTTAGGTTCGCATTAGACAGGTACCCGATGATCCTTTTGGCGAAGACGGAGTGCATCGAAGACACATCTTGTTTTCGTTCATATATATATATATATATATATATATATATATATATATATATATATATATATATATACATATGTATCACACTTGTACAACTTTACTTTTGAACAAATGTAAATTCGAATATGTATTATAATGGTTGTTTACTTTGCTTACTATGTACATTGGATTTGATACTTAACGTGGAGTCCGCCCCAGAAATGTTTCCGCCTTGGTTTTCGGGGTGTGACAGATTGGTATTAGAGCCCTTGTTTATAGTGAATAAAGTATACCAAACCTTACATGGTATAAAACTATAAACACTAAGGGGCCTAAGTGCTCTGAACTAAAAGTATACTTCAAAGTATAAGTATTTTCAAAAAGTATACAAGTATACCTAACCGTCGAGATCCGTAACTACAAGTAGAACAAAACATAAGTAAATGGGTGTTGTATGCTGCGGTTAAACCTGGGCAGTTATGTAGTCGTGTCTAGGATCAATATAGCTTGGCCAACTATATTCATTCGAGACACGACCAACATGTGCTTGGGAGTGACTGTGGTGTTCAACATGCCTAAAACATACCCTAATACCCTAAACATCAAACCATGGTCATAGCGAATCATGAAATACTATGGGAGTATTTCTCGAGCCAACCCTTTGTAGAAATCTTCATTCAAGCGTTGTTCCCTGACCATTCCTTTAGCGATAATTTATCTGTTTTGATAACTCTTTCCTGCTTATTTACTTATTCGAAATATATATAATTGTCATATCTCTCTATTCGATTCGGAGGACTTATCATCCTCTCTTTCCTGATCTTATTAGATCAAGATGCCTCTAAGAAAGAGACCCAGCTCAAAGACCAACAACCCTCCACCACCACCTTCTCCTCAAATTGATTTTGTAATGCTACAGACAGCTATTACTTCCGCAGTGACAACCACCATGTCACAAATGAACCCCGACAGTTCAGGAGGTGGTCCCCAGCCCCAAAACCTAGAAGATAGCCAGAGACACCGAAAAGAGGGTTCTTATAAAGATTTCATGAGCGCAAAACCCACGTCCTTTGATGGCACTAGAGGTGTCATTTCCCTCACCCGATGTTTCAAGAAAATCGAATCCATTTTTGAAATCTGTGCCTGTTTGGACTCCGACAAAGTAAAGTTCGCGGCCTGTACCTTTATCGATAAAGCCCTGACTTGGTGGAACGGCCGAGTCAAATCCCTAACTCTACCTGTAGCCAATGTTATGGGATGGGAAGCCATGAAAGAACTCTTTCTAGCTGAGTACTGCCCTCGGGGCGAAATACAGAAGTTGGAGTACGAGCTCTGGAACCTGATGATGAAGGGTTCTAATATTGCAACATACACCTCGAGGTTTGATGACTTGGCACTACTCTGTCCGGGAATGGTTACCCCGGAGAGTAAGAAGATAGAGAGATTTATTTGGGGGCTGACCCAACCGACAAAAGGAAATGTCTTATCTGCGAGGCTGGATACTTATGACAGTGCCAAAAGTTTAGCCCAGACCCTAATTGACCACAGTGATGAGGTTGAAGAAACAACCACCACTCCTGAAACGACCAAGAGGAGTGATGCTACTACCCCCATTGCTGCTGCTTATGTTGTGGGATCTACAGCTCAGACACCTACCAGTAGGTATGCTGGTAACCTTCCTCTGTGTGAAAAGTGCAAATACCACCATAACCCTGACCCCTGCCGTGATCTGTCATGCACCAACTATGGTAAAAAGGGGCACGGTCCGATTCTGCAAGGCACCAGCTCAATCCGCAACCCAATCTTCTGGAGCAGGTGTTGGTCAAGCCTGCTATAATTATGGAGAAGTTGCGCATTACAAGAGGAACTTACCCAAAAAGGCGACAACTGATAATACCAGGAGAGTCCTAGCCATGGGACGGGAGGAGGCAGTCGCTGATCCCACTGTTGTTTCGGGTACGTTCTTTCTCGACAACTCTTATGCTAGTATTCTTTTCGATTCAGGTACTAAAAGAAGCTTTGTTAGCCATTCGTTCAAACATAATCTAAAACCTAATCCCTAACCATTAACCAAAATGTTTACCATCGAGATGGCTAACGGTGAGAAAGAAAGCGCTCGCGATGTATTCATAGGTTGTACTCTTACCCTAAACGATCATTCATTTTCCATCAATCTTATGCCAGTCTCCATAAAGAGCTTTGATGTCATTATTGGAATGGATTGGTTGAGTCCCAATCATGCTGATATCCTTTGCTACGAAAAAACCATCCGTCTAAATCTTCCTACGGGTCAAACTCTCATGATCTATGGCGATAAACTCAGCTCCAACTTTCGCATAATTTCCTGCATCAAAGCTCAGAAACTCTTGCGAAAGGAATGCCAAGCATTCCTAGCCCATGTAATCAATGAGAAACAAGAAATTAAAGATCTCGCGAGCATCCCCGAAGTCTGTAACTTTCTTGATGTCTTTCCAGAAGAGCTCCCGGGAATTCCTCCTGAACGTCAGCTTGAATTTTGCATTGACCTAATTCCTGGAGCTACCCCCATATCCAAGTCTCCATATCGCCTAGCTCCAGCAGAAATGCAGGAGTTATCCAGCCAACTCAACGAGTTACTCAACAAAGGGTTCATCAGACCGAGTTCCTCACCCTGGGGAGCCCCGATTTTGTGTGTAAAGAAGAAAGATGGATCCTTCCGGATGTGTATCGACTACCGTGAGTTGAACAAGTTGATTGTCAAAAACCGATACCCCCTTCCGCGAATAAATGACCTCTTCAATCAACTTCAGGGAGCCGGCTACTTCTCAAAGATAGACCTTCGGTCAGGGTACCATCAGCTACGAGTTCATGAGAGTGATATTTCCAAAATAGCCTTCAGGACTCGGTATGGACACTACGAGTTCGTAGTGATGCCCTTCGGTCTAACCAATGCACCGGTAGTGTTCATGGACCTGATGAACCGGGTGTGTCGCCGTTTTCTTGGTAAGTTCGTCATTGTGTTCATTGATGACATACTTGTCTACTCAAAAAACGAAGAAGATCACAAACAACACTTGAAGTTAGTGTTGGAAACCCTTAGATCCAAAAAGTTGTACGCGAAATTTTTCAAGTGTGAATTCTGGATTCGAAAGGTGACTTTCCTCGATCACGTGGTAAGCGAGGAGGGTATTCATGTGGATCCTTCCAAGATTAAAGCGATAGAGAATTGGTCGGCACCGAAAACACCCACAGAAATCCGTCAATTCTTGGGTCTCGCTGGCTATTATCGAAGATTCATCCAGAATTTTTCCAAAATTGTCAGACCCCTAACCACTCTAACATAGAAAGGTGTACCCTTTTGTTGGAGTGAAAAGCAAGAAACAACATTCCAGACATTAAAGCAAGCCTTGTGCAGTGCGCCATTTCTGTCTCTACCCGAAGGGACATAAGACTTTGTTGTCTATTGTGATGCGTCTAATCAAGGCTTAGGTTGTGTGCTTATGCAAAGAGGAAAAGTAATTGCTTATGCCTCAAGGCAGCTAAAGGTACACGAGGTCAACTATACCACGCACGACTTGGAGTTAGGAGCCGTAGTCTTTGAGCTGAAAATTTGGAGACATTATCTCTACGGAACCAAGTATACGATCTTTACTGACCATAAGAGCCTACAACACATCCTCAATCAGAAAGACTTAAACATGAGGCAACGGCGATGGGTAAAGCTGCTCAGCGATTATGAGTGCGAGATTCGCTACCATCCCGACAAGGCCAATGTGGTAGCAGATGCCCTTAGCCGAAAGGAAAGTTCAAGCCGTAAGGTGAGAACACTAATGATGACTATCCATTCCCATTTATCCATGCAAATCTGAGACGCTCAGATAGAATCCCTTAAACCTGAGAACAAATCAAGCGAAGCCTTGAAGGGAATGGATAGGAAACTTGAGATCAGAGGTGACGGAGTCTACTGTTTCATGGACCGAATTTGGACCCCAAAGTTCGTAGGATTTAGGGAAGTTGTCATGGAGGAAGCACACAAGACCAAATACTCTGTTCACCCGGGGTCAGATAAGATGTACCTGGATCTCAAGAAACAATACTGGTGGCCAAATATGAAAGCCGAGATCTCTACGTTTGTGGGCAAGTGTCTGACTTGCGCCAAGGTGAAAGTTGTGTCCCAGAAACCCGCGGATCTGCTCCAGCAACCCGAGATACCCGAATGGAAGTGGGAGATGATCACCATGGATTTTAATCACCAAGTTACCCAAGTGTCCGAGTGGATATGATACCATTTGGGTAATTGTCGATCGTTTGACAAAATTTTCTCGCTTTATTCCGATTAAAGAATCGTTCAAAATGGAAAGACTCGCGCGAATCTACATCCAACAGGTTTACCTCCAGATTTTGGCAGACTCTTCAGAAGGCTCTTGGAACTAAACTAGACATGAGCACGACTTATCACCCTCAGACCGACGGAAAGAGTGAGAGAACTATCCAAACCCTAGAAGACATGCTTAGGGCATGTGTCATCGATTTTGGAAAGTCATGGGACACACATTTGCCTTTGATCGAGTTCTCGTATAACAACAGTTACCATACCAGCATCAAGGCTGCCCCATTCGAAGCCCTCTACGGTTATAAGTGCAGATCCCCTCTGTGCTGGGCCGAGGTAGGGGACACACAGTTAGCCAAGAGTCGATTTCCCAACAGTGCTCTCATTGGTCCTGAAATTATCTGCGAAACCACCGAAAAGATCATCCAAATCCGGGAACGATTGAAAGCATCACGAGATAGACAGAAGAGTTATGCCGACATTCGACGGAAACCTCTAGAGTTCCAAGTTGGAGACCGTGTCTTGTTGAAGGTCTCGCCCTGGAAAGGCATGGTACGCTTTGGAAAGCGTGGAAAAATTAATCCGAGGTACATTGGACTCTTCGATATCCTCGCTAGGATTGGTCCGGTAGCCTATAAACTTCAATTACCTCACGAGCTTAGCAACATCCACCCCGTCTTTCACATATCGAACCTTAAAAAGTTTTTATCCAATAAAATCCTCATGATTCCCCTAGACGAGATCGAGATCAATGAAAACTTGAACTTTGTGGAGGAACCAATCGAAATGATGGATCGAGAGATCAAACGCACAAAACAAAGTCGCATCCCGATAGTGAAGGTTCGCTGGAATGCCAAACGGGGACCAGAATTCACTTGCGAGCGTGAAGACTTGATGAAACAGAAGTATCCGCATCTCTTCCTAGATCCATGATTTGTATCTTAATTCTGAATTTCGGGACGAAATTCCCTCCAACGGGGGGATAATGTGACAACCCGAAGTTCTTTTATCAATTGTAACCCTTTTCATTGATATATTCGTCGTTTTCAATTTCGTTTCCATTACGTCATTAAATTAATTCATAATTGTGGGATTTCTATTATGACTTAATGGGTGTCTAAACATGTTTAGAACTCATATTAACACTCCATATTAGTAATCGGAAACATTTTAGAATCGACCATATCGGGTTACGACAACTTAATCGGGTGCGACCAAAAGCATCGTATAACGTCGGTATCGGGTAGAATTCCACCGTGTCCCAAAATTGGAACATATTTAAAGTGGTTTAAGCTTCCATTTGAAGATTTTACTCTCTCCCACTACTCTCTCTCTAACCTCTCTCCTCAATCGAAATTTAAGGTCCAAAAACATCAAATTTAAGGTCCAAACCACCAAGGTAACTTCCGTAACTCTTAGTATAGCATCTTAGACCTTCAAATCCAAGTTCAAACTATGATTTAGGACCATTTTCATGTGTTTACGGCCCTGAAACATGCTTGGGCCGTAAACACACATATAATGGGTTTTGAGCCTTTAAACCCTTCCAATCGACCTTTGGAGCTTAAATATGGCTAAATGGCTTAATGTACTAGACTTAGAACACCTTGAATCCAATTTTTGGGGAGTAAACATGAGTTTACTGCCCAAGAACATGCTTGGGCCGTAAACTCACCTTCATGGAGAGTAAAATCATATTTGAGTGTTTAAAAGCCACTTAAACACACCAATAGCCTTGGATTAAATTCTAGAATCAACCACAATCGATTTAGGGGCCTTAAACTTGATGAAAACCACCCCTTGCAGAGTTCATGACTGTAAACCCCCCCTAGAATGGGTTCCTGTGCCGTAAACTCATAAACACCAGCCAAATGATGCCCTAAATTCATTCTAAGGCTTGTAAAATTGGTTTGAATCACATGTGATTAATCTAGGGCCACCAAATCATGAAAGGAATGAGTATATAGGATCTTACGGTCGTAAAGTCCTAGTTTAGGGCCGTAAACTCCCTTTGATGGTCCCTTTGGTGGTAGAACTCATTTCTATGCCTTAGATTAAATGCGTTTTCGTGCAATCAATGTACAACCAACTCATAGTAACAACTCATATCTCTAGGGTTGAAGAATATAAGATATTATCGTCTCATGATCACTCGTGATAAAATCAATGAAGTGATTCCAATGAGCGCGGGTTGAATCCAATACTCAGAACTTATGAGCACTCATGAGTGTTGTAGCCCTTTGTCCAATACCTTAGACCTCTACAAGCCAATCCATGACAGTCTTAATTCATATCTACTTCCAACATATGATCTACTGTGGATGGTTTGAATAACTTAGTCATTCCGGAAGAATAACCTAGTTTATTCGGGAAGTCAAAACATGCAAAGTGAAACACAATAATAATTGAATCCAATATGGTATCAAAACCTATGAACATAAATAAAACACCTTTTATTTATCACCATATGATTACACATTATTCATTGTATACTGTTTCATCTATCAACTTTATTCTTGAATTTAAAACAATAGTTGTCCCATGCTCCAAGCATGTACATTATGTTTTCTAAACACTAGTCATGCCATACACCAAGTATGCATACTATGTTTGTCTATGATCTTTACTTTGTGAACTAGATCCATTGAACATAGCTTCAATGATTCCCTTTTCACACTCCCAAATCCTTACTGCAAATGCAAGAATTCCAAATTCATGCCATTTACTGAAATCAGTTAGATTCTAAACTTATATGCATTGATCCTCTTGTAACGATTATGCACAAATACACAAAGACTTGGCAACAATCATTACAGAGTATTCCAAAGGAGATAAACTCCTTGGAAACATCCTTCTTGCATTAAGTTTCCTTAATCTTACACAGATTGAAAATTCTAACTTTGAAACCTTTCCAGATTCCATTTTGACTTATTACTTCTGAACAAGAGTTGCCTCCTTACAGATTATGTCAATATGGTCCTTCCAGAATTATCACTATACTTCCAACTGTCCTTGAGCAACCAATCTTTGGTAAACCTTAGATTATCCTCGACAATTGTTTAATCCTTTTAGTCATATCCAGTTCTAAACCTTTTCCCTTCTTAATGCCCCATGCATTTGGAAATTTTTTAGAAATGATGAATATAGCACATGTAATCGATCCTATATCCGAAGCATATGGGACACAATTCATGATGTCTCACATAAAGACTAAACCAGTCTTTTGCTATAACATTTCCATTTCTTTTTGCCAAGTTCTCATAATTCAGATTATGAAAAGGGATGCCGTAATCATAATCGAATTTTAGAACGCAAATAATGGACCCATATACAGAATTTCCTTATGTTGAGCCAATCCAACATGAAATTCATATATATTTCATTGACTAAATGATTAAAGCCTCACGATCTAAGCTTATACATTTGAGATGAAGTATAATTTCCTCTCCCTTAATTATAGCAAAACAACTCTTTCCCAATTGAAACTTTTGTTTTCTATAATTAACATTTCTAACTTGCAATACTTATCATAATTATCATGCTCCCACTAACATGATGATTATTAGCATAACACTTATGCTCCCACTAGCTTTGACATGTACTCAGAGATCAACTGACTTTCTTACCAAATTTTAGATTTCTGATACTAGATTGTTTTTATAAGACTTTATCAAAATCATACACCTTCCCTTAGATAGCACACTTGTGTGTCTAAACAATTATGAAGAGGATGCCGTAATCATAATGGTTAGACCTTTTTGCCACTTCTCACAAGTCCAGGTTAGTGTGCCGGTAAACCACACACGCTCCACTAACGACTTTGAGAATGCAAATATCACAATTGCTATCTAGCTAAAATCTACTTAGTGAAAGTGTTTCCTCACCATCATTTTTCATGAATCGGAGAGAAACCTTATGACACTTAGATTTAATGGTGTATGTGTTCTTATCCATGTGAATTATCAAAACCATAGTCACAAGACAAGGATAATGACAAATCCAAACTCATATGGACAGAACTAAATCTTAATTTCTTGCTACCTGGCAGCTCAAGGGCCTGCCATTGCTTCCAAGTTGTTGTGCAACCAATTGAGAACTCTAAGAACTCATATGCAAAGCCAACTTTAATTGGAATGGGCACATAATATGTCAACACAATAGGTTATAAACCTTAAGTTGTGTGCTAGTGAGGAACTTTAGGTTTTATTCTTGATTAGTTGTTGAGACTTTCAAGACCTTTAAGACTCCCACTGTCCTCTTGACCTATAAGACTCCCTTGTCAAACATCCAAGAGATAGTGCGGATTCTAATCAAGACAAACACTTCACACAATTGGCCTAAGTTGGTCTTTGTTTTATCCAAAACATCACAACTTACCAACTTCAAATGAACAAGAGTAGGACAGTTTTACTCTTACATTTTACACGTGTTTTAAACCTTCTTAAAGACATGTCACTCAAATTACAATCTTGGAGTATGAATCTAAGACTTGTATTGGAACGAAGTATGACTCATCTTCTTGATTTAACAATTTCAACAATTCAAGATCCCTTCTTCTTAGTCATAAGAATGCACTAAGACTTCCTTAGAGAACTAATTTTGATATGGTTTCTTAATCATTAAGATGATCACAAAACTGATACTGAAGTTCTCTCCCATCTTTTCAGATTTGAGAAACTTCTATCCTTCCACCTAATTTGATTCTTCTTATTCGCTCTGCCATACATTGGAACCTTTTCCAATGTCTCAGAGTTACACATAAGCTTGTAAGTATAATCATATTTACTGAGCTTTAGTAAACTATGACGAATAGTCTTATCAATCTTTTGTGGTGGACTTAATCAGTGCACATGACTATGTACTCGATCCTGTAACACCGTGATTTTCAAGACAAAATTTTCATTTAAATAATCAATTTAAAATTAAAACACTTGTTTAAAATCTTATTCATATTTGAATTACAAAACATAGTTCCATTTTCACTTGAATAGAAAACCAGGATCCTCCAAAATACAACTCTTTCTTTGGTGTGTACAATCGAGCCGGTGCCATCCCGCGTGACTGAAAGAACCTGAAACAACATAACATAAAACACCGTAAGCACGAAGCTTAGTGAGTTCCCCAATATACACCTTACGCACATACGCCTTTCCAGGCCCTGACCTTCCGGTCCACTGCACAATGCCTTCCGGCCCATGAGATAATCGCCTTCCGGCCCATAACATATTTGCCTTCCGGCCCGTAACATATTTGCCTTCCGGTCCGTAACATATTTGCCTTCCGGCCCGTAACATATTGCCTTCCGGCCCATAATATATTGCCTTCCGGCCCATAAACATACACAGCACATAATACATTTATACTAACACATATAGCACATATATTATATATCATATCTGACCTTTCGGTCACATAACATACTGCCTTCCGGCCCACATAACATACATAGCACGCATAGCAATTACCTTTCCATTTATAACACTTATAACACATATCATATCCGACCTTCCGGTCACACAGTCAAACCCTTCCGGGTACAGTATAGTGAGAAGACTCACCTCGTGGATACTGGAAATTAGCAACTCCTGAAATCACTTGCACTTGATCCGCCGAGCTTCAAACTCCCTGGATAATGTATTCTCTTATTAATGCTTTTATCTTTCAAGACAACTGACCCTAAGAAATCACACATAGGTCAACTCTGGTCAACAGTCCACGGTCAACTCGACCGGACTCGGCGAGTACTCAGGCGACTCAGCGAGTCTAGTCGTCCTCCAATCCTCTAAGTTTTCCCTTCTACTCGTCGAGTATCCTCCTTGACCCGATGAGTTACTCCTGGAAGGATCGCGGGGCCACCCCGACTCCACTCACTGAGTCTGATGAACAACTCGACGAGTCCCAGTTATTCTTCAAGCTACTCGCCGAGTCTGCTCATCTGACTCGGCGAGTCCATGCCATGCAGTCGCGCAAACTGCTTCCTAAGGTCATAACTGCTCCGACCATTCATAGGTCTGACCTTCCTCGACTGGTCCATTACATAAGGTCTTCATTTAGGTGCTCATGATACACCCCAAGACTTATAATTTACATGTTGACCTAAGGCATAAGGATTTCAATCCAAAACCTTCACCAATTCCCGAAATGCACAGACATGGGATATTCTGGACCTCCAAGGGTCCTAATACAGGGTTACAATCATTTGGGGAACAAGGGTAACATTCAATCTATCCATAAAAGGGTTCCATAAACCCTAATTCTCTAAATACATCACCATAGCAGAGTATACACGAATCCTTACCTGGATAATGTGCTCTCTGTGTCTCAAGTCCTCAGAATGTGATTCCCTTGCTGTTCCTTTAGTCAAACTCTTCTCTTCCTTGCACAATAACTTCTTCAAGATCACCAATGGCCTTCAATCCTTGCTCCAGATGCACACAACCGATTAGGGTTCTTCTCAGTAGGCTAAAGACGGACAATGACGGCCTATAAGTCCCCTTTATACATCCCAAACCTAAACGGCTAGGGTTTTCGCTAAACAGCGCAGACTCGCCGAGTCCCTATCTGACTCGTCGAGTCCAGTCGCGAACCCGCGACCAGGTCTGCAATCCTACTCGGCGAGTCTGGCTCCAACTCGCCGAGTCCCCCCTTTAAAACACCCCAAAATGTAATTTTAACAATACTTGAGATTTCGGGCTGTTACAATTCTCCCCCACTAGAATCAGACTTCGCCCTCGAAGTCTCACTCTGGAAATAGTCCCGGATGCTGCTCCCGCATCTCACGTTCCGGCTCCCCAGTCACTTCCGATCCCTTCCGAGGTTGCCACTGAACCAATACCAGAGGTACCTCCTTGTTCCTCAGAACCTTGATCTTCCGATCCCTGATGGCCACTGGCCTCTCAGCGCAACTCAGGCTCGCATCCACCTAATTGTTCTCTAGTGGAACCACTGCTGACTCATCGGCTATACACTTCTTCAATTGCGACACATGAAAAGTGTCATGGATCCATCCCAATTCCGTTGGCAGCTCCAAATGGTAGGCCACCCGTCCTACCCTCGCATTTTCACGAAAAGACCCAACATACCGGGGCCCCAACTTGCCCCTCTTCCTGAATCGAATCACCCCTTTCCAAGGAGAGACCGTCAGAAGTACGAAGTCGCCGACCTGAAATACATGTTCGTAACGGCGTCTGTCTGCATAACTTTCCTGTCAACTCTAGGCGATCAATAACCTCTGTTTAACCCGCTGAATCTGCTCTGTCGACTAAAGCACGATCTCAGTACTGGCCACCACTCCCTGTAACCGAGAATTACCCAGAATGCAACTCTGCTCCAAATCTCCACGATCACTCGACTCATAAGGGTTAGGAAACCATGAATCACCGGATCCCCGATCCAAAGCCCACTTTATCCATTTCGGAACGACTGCGAGATCCATTCTCACTCTCAGAGCAACTCTCACGAGTTCTCCTCTTGCAAACACATACACATGATGCACTAGCCCCAACATACCTCTCTCTTCCCTTACCTAAGGAAATCCGCTTGACAACCTTGCCACTACTCCATGTATTACGCATGCTCTGGATCTGCTCGCAAGGACTCTCGGGTCCATGCATTACCTTTCCTCAGCGAATGAGGGTCCGACATCACCTTCCATGCAACAGCTCAAAGGGCGGCATACCAATGCACTAATGATGGCTGTTGATATGGAACAACTCAACCAATGATAAATACGTACCGCGACTTTCTCTGAAATCTAATACACATGCCCGAAGCATGTCTTCAAGCGTCTGAATCGTTCACCCTCTCTAAAGTGTCCTCAGATGTCATCATGATAAGCTCATTTCCCATGTTCCTCTTCAAGACTGAGTACCAGATCAACTTTTGGCTCCACATCTGAGCCCCCAACGGTCACCCATATCGTGATCCAAATATCCCACTAACTTTTCTCCCCGTGACCACTATCCCAACCCAGTGACACGCAAGTCACCAAATCCTCTTTTCCTCGTGCAAGAAAATATAATCCAACCGAGGATCGTCTCGACTCAAATCTGTGATTACTGCTGCGCGTATTCCTTGCGTATCTCACCGCATCTCCCGACAGAGACGGAGACCCCCGTCTCGCCCCCAACTCAACATCCAAGCTCTAAAAACTCAATACCAGGGCTACCCAAACTCGAAACTCTTCCACCTCATACACTGCTCGAGAATATTCCAACGTCGAAATTCTCTTGCCATCTAGTGCGTACTGCAACTCCACGCAGTATCACAACACCCTCTGACTAGTGAGTACTGCGACTCGAATATCCATCACAGACCCTGGAGGCAATCAACATAACAAATGCCCACCTTTGCGAAAATCCACTCTTTCAAATAATCTCCCTGAATTTCCATACTCGAGGGCTCCTACTGGATTCATAGATACTTGATATACTACAAGTCGATTCAATTCAAGATTCACGAGAAACTCCGAAATAAAGATATCATACCCGGATATTCCAGAATACTGCCACAACCACTGGTCTCCTGCCCCAAACATCATGTAAACACAAAATACATTCCTTCTGAACCCATAATTAAATCTATATTTTTCCCACCTTACAACTTCGGTGCATCTAATTTCTCGATTGGAATACGAGATAACGCCGACGTTACGAAATATGCTGATAATCCTCCGAATCCCTTTTTCCCCGACACTCAAAATCCAAACAAGGATGCGCATACCGACCCAATCATTCTCTATCTACTTGCAACGACACCAAACACCTATCATGGATACTTTCGTTCTCCTCCTCGAGTACTTCCCGCATTAACTCACTCTGACCCTTTTTCTCGATCACCGACACCTCTGGTCTCATGATTTCTTACAGCATATCTCTATACTTCACTTATAACCACTCTTGACAAATCTTTACTTTCTTACATACTGCACCCGGTTCTCCCCCACTTATAGTTCGAACCATCACCAATTAGCACTCAACCAACCCACGACTATTTTTCACCAGCGAAATCGCACCTGCTCCGAGGAAGTGCTATGCAACGCCCGATAATTCCCCCCTTAAGGAAGTCAATCAACCCTCTATACCCTGAACCTCTGATTAACTCTCCAAGAACTTCTCATCACGATTGCCTCTAATCGTTCCAAATCCCATACCAATCTAACACTAAGCATCTGAACTGCTCGATAACATCTCTGGCTCATAGACTGCACCGCAAAATCATCGTTCCTCTCACCTCAACTCATCAACCAATGTTCCAACCCGGAATTGTCCCAAGGACAGGGACCCACTCCCAACATAGACGAAAACTCTCTGCACTGCAAAACTCGACTGAACTCCCCACTGCTACCACTATAACACAACCTACTATTCCCAATTAGGTGTGGTGTGGTCCTCGACTACCTCAGTCCCAACTGACTGTCTGCTCACGATAAGTCACTGCCTCGCGGCACACCTGCTACCTGATACTCTGAGGGAAATCATTATCGATAACAACCTGCAGGGTGTATTCCCAATCCAAAACTGAAACATCAGGCCTCTCGTGTCTTGCACACAAACATAATGGCACCACCCACCTAGAAGGTGACCTCTCCTCTATCGACTGATTGCTCGACTCAACCGAAATTTTCCTCTGTCTTTAACTCCTTACCAAAATACTCTGGTAGGCACTCGCCTTTCCCCTCGAGGAACGCCTCTCCATACTCAATCATGGTCTACAGGCCTAAAACCCATAGCGTCCGATCTCTACCTCATCGATCATGACCGGATAACAAGATAGTCACAAGCATCATCCACTACGAACCATGGTACTCATCCCATGACATCCCTTCTCAATCTGCTCCGGTGTATGGTACCCGATCCATAGCATCACTCCTCAATCTGATCCGATGTATGGTACTCGATCCACAACATCTATCCTCAATCTGTTCTGAGGGATGGTACCCGGACCATAACATCACTCCGCAATCCGCTCCAATGTATGGTACTCGAACCACAGCATCTATCCTCAATCTGTTCCGATGTATGGTACCCGGACCATAACATCACTCCTCATCCCGTTCCTTAGGACCTTCAGAATGCTCCCTATATCAAGTATGGGTCCTCTGCTTTCAGTAGTACGGGCCCATACTACCTGCCACATCTACCCATACTTTCCACACGGACCATCCCAGAGTTCCTAAGTAGCTGATCTACCTGCTCTTTCACCAATCCCATCGCGCGTGCTCGCTCCCCAGCGAAATCCTCTACTCTACTAGCGCACTCATCTGGCTAGGTTTACTCTCTAGTCCCTTCCGCCGTCCTCCCACTTCTTTGCTATCAGCTGCTGAAGAGCTCCTAATGATGCCAACCATCTACCTCCTGAATATCGTCATACTCACTTAGTAGCTGACTCCCATCATCGAGAATTCCACAAAGCACAAAGCAAGCAGCATTCGAGCATCGAAGAATACATAGGACTCCCTATCCGTGATAGCTCCACCTTCTCGGCTCATCCTCGGAAGTACCACTGAACTCTGTAGCTCTACCCCTCGTGCATTCTAACTAGATACCCTCACTCATCACATACACACAAAAGCATAACGCACATATAACAACAAACCCTAGGCTAAGGCATCACAAATCAGGCCACTCTAGTCCTAAGATATGAAATACCTAGCCTGTCTCTAGCATGCAATAATATCTCATAAAGTGCATCATAGATATTTCATAACACAAAAGTAAGGGTATTTTGGGAAATCGCCATTTGGCTCTGGCTGATTGTACACACTGCTCTTTCTTGCTTTCTCTTTGAACTCTTATTCACTTTTAGAAAACTATTTATTTGAAAACTTCTTCTTACTTCCTCAGTTTGAGTCCAGATTTACCCGAAGGCGTATCCGAATCCCTCAAACCAAGGCTCTGATACCAATTTGTAACACCGTGATTTTCAAGACAAAATTTTCATTTAAATAATCAATTTAAAATTAAAACACTTGTTTAAAATCTTATTCATATTTGAATTACAAAACATAGTTCCATTTTCACTTGAATAGAAAACCAGGATCCTCCAAAATACAACTCTTTATTTGGTGTGTACAATCGAGCCGGTGCCATCCCGCGTGACTGAAAGAACCTGAAACAACATAACATAAAACACCGTAAGCACGAAGCTTAGTGAGTTCCCCAATATACACCTTACGCACATACGCCTTTCCAGGCCCTGACCTTCCGGTCCACTGCACAATGCCTTCCGGCCCATGAGATAATCGCCTTCCGGCCCATAACATATTTGCCTTCCGGCCCGTAACATATTTGCCTTCCGGCCCGTAACATATTGCCTTCCGGCCCATAATATATTGCCTTCCGGCCCATAAACATACACAGCACATAATACATTTATACAAACACATATAGCACATATATTATATATCATATCCGACCTTTCGGTCACATAACATACTGCCTTCCGGCCCACATAACATGCATAGCACGCATAGCAATTACCTTTCCATTTATAACACTTATAACACATATCATATCCGACCTTCCGGTCACACAGTCAAACCCTTCCGGGTACAGTATAGTGAGAAGACTCACCTCGTGGATACTGGAAATTAGCAACTCCTGAAATCACTTGCACTTGATCCGCCGAGCTTCAAATTCCCTGGATAATGTATTCTCTTATTAATGCTTTTATCTTTCAAGACAACTGACCCTAAGAAATCACACATAGGTCAACTCTGGTCAACAGTCCACGGTCAACTCGACCGGACTCGGCGAGTACTCAGACGACTCGGCGAGTCTAGTCGTCCTCCAATCCTCTAAGTTTTCCCTTCTACTCGTCGAGTATCCTCCTTGACCCGACGAGTTACTCCTGGAAGGATCGCGGGGCCACCCCGACTCCACTCGCTGAGTCTGATGAACAACTCGACGAGTCCCAGTTATTCTTCAAGCTACTCGCCGAGTCTGCTCATCTGACTCGGCGAGTCCATGCCATGCAGTCGCGCAAACTGCTTCCTAAGGTCATAACTGCTCCGACCATTCATAGGTCTGACCTTCCTCGACTGGTCCATTACATAAGGTCTTCATTTAGGTGCTCATGATACACCCCAAGACTTATAATTTACATGTTGACCTAAGGCATAAGGATTTCAATCCAAAACCTTCATCAATTCCCGAAATGCACAGACATGGGATATTCTAGACCTCCAAGGGTCCTAATACAGGGTTACAATCGTTTGGGGAACAAGGGTAACATTCAATCTATCCATAAAAGGGTTCCATAAACCCTAATTCTCTAAATACATCACCATAGCAGAGTATACACGAATCCTTACCTGGATAATGTGCTCTCTGTGTCTCAAGTCCTCAGAATGTGATTCCCTTGCTGTTCCTTTAGTCAAACTCTTCTCTTCCTTGCACAATAACTTCTTCAAGATCACCAATGGCCTTCAATCCTTGCTCCAGATGCACACAACCGATTAGGGTTCTTCTCAGTAGGCTAAAGACGGACAATGACGGCCTATAAGTCCCCTTTATACGTCCCAAACCTAAACGGCTAGGGTTTTCGCTAAACAGCGCAGACTCGCCGAGTCCCTATCTGACTCGTCGAGTCCAGTCACGAACCCGCGACCAGGTCTGCAATCCTACTCGGCGAGTCTGGCTCCAACTCGCCGAGTCCCCCCTTTAAAACACCCCAAAATGTAATTTTAACAATACTTGAGATTTCGGGCTGTTACAGATCCCTTAGTCCATTACTTGACTCACACATCCATGTGAATAAGTAGTTATTCTTAATTGTTCCAATACTTGAAAGTTCTCATTCATCATGCTATACAACTTGCATGATTCCAAGATCCAGTCCAATTGAAACTTGGGTGATGAGAATCTTTCCTTATTTGGTAAATTTTGACATTACCACAAATGAAAGAATCAATTTCATATTTCCACTCTTGCTATTAATGGAATCATATAAGCAACAATTTTCCTCAAATTCCATTGTAAGGATATTTTAAAATAAATAAAATCATCATTTTTCCTTTTATTTTAAAAACATAGCGGAAAAACTTATCCTTACAATCCATATGAAAAACTTGTTGTTATCTATTCTTAAGCAACATCTCATAACTCCTAAGAAGTAGCTCAAGAATCCGATCTTCAAACTACGCAATAGAAATCCATCTACGCGATCAGATTCAGCATATTCTTTCTTTAAGTTTCTTCACCTTTTCTTTGATTCTTAAAACACCACCATGTGAACCAGTCACATCATGTATCAAGAATCTCAGAATAGAAACTTAGCAGAGTTAGATAGTGGACTTTACCTGAAGTAGAGTCAAACTTATTGACTTTAACATCCTTAGGTAAATTTGGCAGCTTCGCAACTAATGACCCTTCCTTTGGCAATATAAACATATGGACCCTTTGATTATGGTACACGGGACTATCACAGACTTAGCTTTTCTCTTTACCATTTGGTCAACCGAGTTGACTATGGCCGATCCCTTTCCACTGGGAAGAGAGAGCTTTACTAGATATCCAATGTCATTATTGTCAATGTCCATAAAGTTTTAAGAAGTTGATCTTAGCAAATAGATAAGATCATTAAGAGTCTTGTCATAGTCTGTTTCATAGGTGTTCCAAAAGAACTCACTATGTGACTTAGAAAGTAGTTGAACCACCAACTTTCTCAAGACTTTGACACCCTTCTCTTCCGGCTTGTCAATATGTGACTACATCTCCAAGATGTGATCACACCTAGACCTTGCCTTGTCAATAGGGCCTGAGTGACCTTAAACTTTTCAAGAACTTGTGGGTTAGGGAGAATAATTGGAGGAGGTGAAAGAAGTATGATTTCCAAGGGACATCATCTTCATTAGGAAAGCTTGTTTCAAGAGATTTAGGAAGATCATAAATGTCTAAACTAGACATCTTTTGGGAGATATTCAAGATAGTTGATTTAAAGTCCTTAATATGACACCTAATATGAAATATTAAGGCTAGGACCTAACAAACTATTTTATAACTTAGAAGAGGGATGTCGTAATCCAAGCTATAAAATATTTGAAGGTAGGTGAATGACGATTCACCAATTTCCACCAAGATAAATGAAATGTATAATTAGGTTTTAATTGGTTTTGAAACTCCTAGATCTTTGAGATTCATTGAACTGTTCAATGGCATGTTTCAATCTCGAGTGTGCCCTTCAGGTTTTGTGACTGGGATGCCGAGGATCACAAAACAAGGTGTGAAGTAACCATGCAAATTACTTGGTACCCTTAAGTGTTTACCCCTCAATCGATGTGCCGGTTAACCACACACGCTCCATCGATACTATGATAAACATTAAGTTACCCTTTGCCTACCTTGTTAAATACGAGTTAGTGTGCCGGTTAACCACACACGCTCCACTAACCGACTTAAACAAAGTGCAAAGTGTAATTTCATGGAATAACACCTTATTAACATTTTCCTAAGTAACTAAGATTGGGTATTATTAAAAGTTTAGCTACTTAGTATTTATCATTAATACTTTTAATGAAGGGAGAATTATAGTCCTGTCAAACCCGTTCGGCTAACGACCCTCCACCAGTCAAGCAAGCGGTGGGTGAGAGTGGACACCCATTAAGTTGCCATTTTATAGGCAACAACCTTATACCCACCTTATAGACCGGCTTCGTGAATGAGGCGTACTAGCGGTAAGACTGACTTTACTCTTATACATATATATATTATTAACTTATAATATTATAAAGTATAAGGGTTGAATTTTAACTTTTAAAATTCTAAGGGCTAACGTGGAGTTAAAGTATTCATAAGAGAAAACTTTACAAATTCCAAAACTTGAGGGCAAGTTTTGAAACTACTCAAAACTAATTAATTCCATAACTTATGTGTTTAAAGTAGTTTTAATCCAAAAACTCTTCAAGTTCCATAACTTGAGGACAAGTTATAGAAGACTTTAAACTAATAAAAGAATTAACTTTTCTTTATTTTATAACTTATGAAATTAATTAAGGTTACACTTTTTTTATTTATTTATTATTTAATGAAGAGACTCTTGGTCCTCCATAACTTGAGAACAAATTATGGAGTCATAACACCAATTAATTAGAACTAGACTCTTCATTTTGTAACCTTTGCCAACTTTTATGAGTTTTATGAAACATAAATGTGACTTTTCATATAACTTGAGGACAAGTTACAAAAACACATTTTAGAATCAACTCTTAGATTAATTTGGATTGAAAACAACTATTTCACTCAACTTTTCTATTAATCTAAGCAACTCATAAGAACAAGATAATTCAAATCAAACTTTTTCATGTAATTACTCTAAACCTTAAACTAATACAAAACATGAATCTATTGACAATTATCTTTGAAATTGGATTAGCATGAACATTACCACATCAAAAACAAGTTTATAAGTTCAAAAACATCTTAGGGTAATGTTCCTAGTCCAATTCCAGCAAAAAAAAGTCGAATTTATGCTGTCTAGGGGTCCAACTCGTCGAGTGCATGAACCAACTCGGCGAGTCCATTCATGGACTCGGTGAGTCTGCTAGGCAGACAGCATCAAAACTCGATTTTCCAGCTCCTTTTGCAAGTATAACAAGAAAACAAGCCTAGGCTCTGATACCACTGTTGGGTTTTGAGCATTCTAACACTCCTAAGTGTACATGCAACCCTAAATACCTTGGATCTATGTTTTCTCTATTATACATGAAAATAAGAACATCCAAGGTATTATCCTAATCTAGCATAGAAAACAATGACTATAGCAAGATAGAATACATATCTCTTTGGTGTAGAAAGTCTTCATGAAGCTTGAGTGCCTAGTGCCCCAAGTGTGACACCTCAAATGGTTCACACAACACCAAATACACTTGGAATAACTTGAGAGAATTCTACACTTCATGAAAGTCGGCTAGCCCTTTCTTACTCTCTTTAGTGGCCGATTTTGGTCAAGAATAAGATGCTTATATAGTTAGGGTTACACCATGTAAGCCCTAATTGACATGGCCTTTCATTTCCATGATCCATGGGTACAAAAACACCATGGAGCATCCACGGAGCATCATATGGGTTTTAGCCCAATTAGATAATCCATGGAGCATTAGCCCACTATATAAGTATGGATGATTTGTGTAATCAACCCATATATTTAATTAGTCTTCTTTTGATCACTTAATTAATCCTAGATTAATTCTTGATCAATACTAATTAAATAATATTATTATTCTTATTATTAATATACTAGAACTTATAATATATTAATAACCATAAGTGTCTTATTTCTCTCATTATAGTCTATCCAAGTGCATGCTGCCATGCAACCCAAATGGACCATGCCGGGTCGGGTAGAGTCTTACCAATTATAGTTATGGACTTAGACATTAATCCAACACCCCTACCTCGGGCCTCGCCCGCTACCATTGCCCCACTGCTCCAGGCCCCGCCTGGCTTCGAGCCCCGCTCGAATACATATCTGTTTAACTTAGGCCTCTCTAGTCACTGGGCCGCGCCCACTAACATATAATAGCACATAAACATATAACAACACATAAGCTAACATATACTCACAAATCCTGTCCTGAGGCCTCGCCTATCTTGGGCCTCGCCCTTATCCTGCTACTGATGAGTCATGGATCCCTGTCCACGCCCTTACTGATAGTGAGATACGGGCCCAAGGCCTCGCCCCTGTTCTACTGCTAATGAGATGTGGAACACCATCCACACTCTACTATTGGTGAGATACGGGACCTCGCCCACACTCACCTCCCTACCAGGCACATACATGTATCACACAGACAACAAGTATAAACTAACATATAAACCATTCCTTGGGCACCCGCCCGCTATCATTGGACCTCGTCCTGAATATCATACTAGCATACTGTGCCTAGGGCTAACCCCCGGGTCTTCCTACTTGTATCTACATGGGCCGGCATTGTGGCCTTAGACCCATTCACACAAAGGGAAACTCACATGCACTTGTTGAACTTGCTGATAACCCCTCTAGCTGATGCCCGACAACTCTTTGAACTCCTGCTCCACTAGCTCCCCGAGCTACCAATATCAATGCAACACTTAGTCTAACTATCCCTTAAAAGACAACCAAGTCAACTCTGGTCACAGTCAAGTCCTGGTCAAGGTTAACCTTCCAGGTCAACCTTACTCGCCGAGTCTGCCTGTTGACTCGCCGAGTTCACCGATTTCCGAGTCCTGACCTTTCCAACTCACTGAGTCCCCACTCAACTCACTGATCTGAGTCTTAACTCGAAAGGGTTTGGGGTTTCACGACTTGACTCGCCGAGTCCAAGAACAGACTCGTCGAGTCCAAGGCAATCTTCAACAGACTCGCCGAGTTGTTCTTCCAACTCGCCGAGTTCCTGTCCAACTTCATCCAACTCGCCGAGTCCAGCCATGTGACTCGCCGAGTCGCACCAGTTCTTAATCCATACAATGGCTTTTCGAGCCATGCAGGGGCTCCAACTCATAGATCCATACTCCCAAAGCTCAATCCTCAAGTAAAGTTGCAAACTTTACGTATAACTAAAGAGATCAAGGCTCAAAACACTCTAGGGCTAGGTTTAGGGACACAAGGGCTTCACCAACTACTCATCTTCAGATGATTTATGACGTATTGGACCATCCCAACACTAGATCTGAAGTGGCAACAACATATCTAGGCCCCAAATTCGAATTGGGTCTCAAACAACCATAAAACCCCCAAATCTCATAACAAAAGTAGATCTAGATGCATAGTAGGGAAGATAGCAGCTTATTACCTCCAAGATGAACACAAACTAAAGTAGATCCCGGATCTTTACCTCCCCTTTGAAGCAGCCTTCTTGATCTTCAAGTTCCTTTCCAAAGTTTGCTTCCTCCAAAGCTATTTCTCTCAAATGATGGAAGCTCACACGAAATCTAGGGTTTACAGGTTCTCTAGGATGATAAGGAGGCCGAGGGAGGGACATAACGCCCATTAAATAGGATACAACTCCCGAGATTAGGGTTTTCCTCGTTCTGACCAGACTCGCTGAGTCCCCTTAGCTGACTCGCCGAGTCGGTCACTAATTCCTGAACCTGGATCCCGCTCGAACTCACCGAGTTTCGCCCTGGACTCGGCGAGTTGACCCCTTTGAATCAGGGTTTTCTTTCCTTCTTGGCCTTCCTGACTTTGGGTGTTACAAATCTCCCCCACTTAAACTAAACTTCGTCCTCGAAGTTTTCTATGGCCCACTACGTGCGATTTGCTTCCAATACCCTACTATTAATCCAACACCCGCTGCCTACCTTCGATGGCCTTTCGCACGGTCCTCCTGAAGACCATTATCCCTTACGGATAATAATAATCTCGGGTTAACCCTGACCCTGAACACTCTGGAAATACAACTTACTCAACCGACAATCCTTCTGGTACTGTCCGAGTACTGCAACTGAACCCATAGGGGTTCATCCCCTCTTTCCTTGTGTGTTTTCTTACCTTCCCAAGGCGATGCTCCATAACCAACTATTTCCTTTGTCACTGTGAAGGTCCTATCCTTCACCAAATCCATTCCTCCCGCTACCTCCATTACGGGTCATTATCGCCAGTATCCACTGGGCATTTCTTTCTACTATACTTTGGTATCGAGCGCCCTACGATCCACTAACTGAATTCCACCTTAGACTGCTTACCAGCACTACTACTGACTGAAAATTTATGTTATTCCTTATCTGCCTTCCGGATGACTGAGACCACCCTGGTCCCTACCAATTTATCAATATCTGGATTACCAGCTCTCACCGGTCGCTAGTCCCAACACAACTCCTAGTCGCTCCCAACGACTTTTGTAGGCACTTCGACTACCTATAACTGCTCAATCTATTATGTCAATCAAGCACTACATTCCTGGGATCCTCGATCCCCTATTCGACACTACGGCTCCTACCAGGTCTCACCTGTGCTACTAAAAATCACGGGCCTCGCCCACGGGTCTCACCCAACCATACTACTGAGCAACCCTGCTCTCAGGTCTCACCTATACTGCTACTCTCATACGGGCCTCGCCCACGGGTCTCACCCAACTACGTCCTAGAGCGGCCTCTCCCAAGGTCTCACCTTTCTAGGGCGATACAAGAAACTCCCTACTATTTTCATCCACTACCCATTCCTGATCCCTATCAGATCACTAGGAGATAAAGGCCTCGCCCCAACTCTGCTAACGAAGCTACTATGGAATGCTACAGCTTATCCGCAGTCTTACATCACCTTCCATCTCTGAATGCTGGTGAATGCTAAGGCTGCCCCGTAGTCTTACATCACCGTCCACCACTGACCGCTACTGGAGGAAGCTGCGACTCTCCCGCCGCTCTACCATGCTTTAACCGGGATTCCCAACCACGTACTAACCATCGAACATTGTACTACTTCTTTTCCTTCTCAGAGACCACGTACTCATTCTGGACCTACGTGCTATTACCCTTGAACACTCGGAAGATCCTCCCCCACTTCGATCCCGCTTACACCTCGCTACTCAATGCTCGAAAAGAAATCCCAATCCTTGCTACCATTCTATAATCAATCTGCTGAGGAACCCCAAGCTTACCATAGCTAGGGATCTAAGCAGTCAATTTCTGAAACTATACAGCTCCGAACTAGCGAGACATATCAAGTCCCTCCCAGTCGTGCTACAGTTACTACATTCTAAGTAACCTTCTCTAATAGAGCACATCCCCTAACTACCATTCAAATATCCAAGGTATGCAGATGGCATATAACTCGATCACAATCAAGCCGCACAAAGTAAAATACTCATACCGATAATGATGCAGAACCATAACAATATAATCATTCACAAATAAAAGAAATGAAAACGGAAGTCACATACCTGCAATGTCTGGCGCTGCTCGCGTCTCCAGGGTAGTCATCTGAAAAGCCCCGCCTCCTACCGTAGGTGCCTCCGCGCGGCCCTGACGACCATCTGTGATCCTTAAAGTTGCAGGGGCAAGTGCAATCACCCGTCCTACCAAAAACAAATTGGGGCACTGGGCCTTCTTGTAGCCCCGCTGGTTGCAGTGAAAACATAATAAACCGGATCCTTGTGTGGTGGTAGCAGTACAATCCCTGCTAAAATGACCAGTCCAACCACACTTGAAACAGCCAGACTCACCACCGCTACCACTCCTGCACGCGCCCCCGTGCGCCCTGCCACACTTCCCGCACCGGCTGCGGTCCTGATAATCCCTCGGTCTCAAATCCGATCCCTTGGGCCTTTTGCTCGAACCCGAAACTATCTAAATCTCATCTGGCTTCCTCTTCCGGATTTGCTCCAAATCAATCTCCCTTTCTCTAGCTCGTGCGATCATATCCTCCAACGTTTTGAAGCTGGACCTGCTCACAAACTGCCTGATGTCATCCCTCAACATCTCATGGTATCGGGTCTTCTTCATCTCCTCATCTGCGACATACTGCGGAACAAGAAGGGCCCCCTCCCTGAGTTTGGCGGTGATCTCCTCCATAGTCTTAGTGGTCTGCATTAAATCTTGAAACTCCCGTGCCAACTGCTGCACCTCAATAATTGGCGAAACCTCCGCCCTGATCATGGCTTAAAAATACCCCATGTCATCGCGTCCAATGCAACATCATCCCTCAAAGCATGACCAATATCTTCCAACCAATCCCTCGCTCTATCCTTCAGAAAACAAGAAGCGAGTCTGAGCTTGTCCCCCTCGGGACACCGGCTCGTACGGAATGTGTTGGCAACATCAGCCAACCATCTGCTGCTAGCGATGGGGTCCCTAGCCCCATGATAATCTAGTGCCCCGCAAGCCCTGAACTCTCGAAATGTCAAAGTACGCGCTCCCATCAAAACCATCATCTCGTTAAGGAAGGCTCCCAGCCTCTCATCCAAAATCTCCAATATACCCTCCTTGACCGTGCCAAAGATCACAGGAGTCTGGTCTAGTATGTTGCGCGTAACCTCAGCTGATATCAACTCCCTCATTTGCTCCTCGAGCTGCTCTGCTCCTGAACTCGAGCCTGATCCCTCTCCGGTGCCTAATCCACCCACTGGTCTCTCTCGCAACGTCACCATGCTGAAAATATAACACAACCACTATCAGAATACTTATCACTGCTGCGAGGCCAAACACACACACTACCAGGTTCCCAGTCTTGTCTCGGCCTTTCCCGAATCGAGTACGGATCCTCTGCTTTCAGTAGTATGGGCCCATACTACCTTCCACATCTATCCGTACTTTCCTCAAGAACTGCTTCGACTCCACCAGGTCCCTTTTCTACTACTACTATTGCTCTCAGTACTACCTCATCCTAGGCTTGCCCTAGGGAAACCTCTGACTCAAACCAAACCAGTCCTCAGCTGCTGAAGGGCTACCATCACATGTGACGAGGCTCAGATAATCATTTGAGTAAAAGACTCATCCCTACAACGGTTGGACTCAAACAAGAGCTGCGCAATATGACCAAATCCAACAATCTGAGATTATTCAACCCTGATCACATGTGACGTGACGTATCCACCTAATGACTAACCCCCATCACTCAGAATCCCACAATGCACAAAGCAAGTAGCATTCAGACAAGGGAAAAATCTAACCATAACATACTCAAGCAATCATAATTTCATACCAAGAATCTGTACTAGCATGCAACACGAACTCATAATCTCAGGCATAACCTAAACAGACTATCCTACTACTATCTAATCAGCACTATCATGCAGCTCAAAGCACATATAACAGGCACATAAGGCATCCTTCCTAGATCCGTAGTCCTAATCTAGCATGCTGTTCTATAACATAAACTTGTATGGGTATTTTGGGGTACTTACTTGAGCTCGGCTAATTGCATGCACCACACCCTTTTCTCTTATCAAAATTCTTTTCTTTCTGAATTCTTTTTGCTTTTCTAAAACTGTTTTCTTTCTCAAAACTCTCTTTTTACAATCTGTCTTACCATTTTGAAAACCTTTATACCAATTCCTCAGTTTGAGTTCAGACACACCCGAGAGCATGTCCGAATCCCTCAAACCAAGGCTCTGGTACCAACTTGTAATGACCCAAAATTCAAGACTAAAAATTTCTTTTATAAAACATTACTTAAACATAATTATCAATCCATATCATAACCAGAGTATTAATTTCCAAAACACATGTTCATTATCAGAGTAAAACATTCCCAGGATGTCTAATCTATGGTGTGTGCTATGCGATCACCCTGAGCTCTTCCCTCTGCTACCGGAAGTACCTGAAACCAAAACTAAAAACCGTAAGCACGAAGATTAGTGAGTTCCCCACCCTACCATATACCATGCATAACCACATACTACACATACTGGGCCACTCCCGCTATTTTGGGCCTCACCCCTACCTCGGGCCTCGCCTTCTACAACGACCCCGCCGCTCCAGGACCCGCCTGGCTTTGAGCCCCGCTCGGATACAAATCTGTTTAACTTAGGCCTCGCCTGTCACTGGGCCCCGCCCGCTAACATATATTAGCACATAAGCATATAACAACACATAAGCTAACATATACTCACAAATCCTGTCCTGAGGCCTCGCCTATCTTGGGCCTCGCCCTTATCCTGCTACTGATGAGTCATGGAACCCCGTCCATGCCCTTACTGATAGTGAGATACGGGCCCAGCCCACACTCACTCTTTCCCTAACTTGGGCCTCGCCCCTATTATGCTGCTAATGAGATGTGGAACACTATCCACACTCTACTATTGGTGAGATACGGGACCTCGTCCACAGTCACCTCCCTACCAGGCACATACATATATCACACAGACAACAAGTATAAACTAACATATAAACCATTCCCTGGGCACCCGCCCGCTATCATTGGACCTCGTACTGAATATCATACTAGCATACTGTGCCTAGGGCTAACCCCCGTGTCTTCCTACTTGTATCTACATGGGCCGACATTGTGGCCTTAGACCCATTCACACAAAGGGAAACTCACCTGCACTTGCTGAACTTGCCGATAACCCCTCTAGCTGCTGCCCGACAACTCTTTGAACTCCTGATCCACTAGCTCCCCGAGTTACCAATATTAATGCAACACTTAGTCTAACTATCCCTTAAAAGACAACCAAGTCAACTCTGGTCACAGCCAAGTCCTGGTCAAGGTTAAACTTCCAGGTCAACCTTACTCGCCGAGTCTGCCTGTTGACTCGCCGAGTTCACCGATTTCCGAGTCCTGACCTTTCCAACTCACTGAGTCCCCACTCAACTCACTGATCTGAGTCTTAACTCGAAAGGGTTTGGGGTTTCGCGACTTGACTCGCCGAGTCCAAGAACAGACTCGCCGAGTCCAAGGCAATCTTCAACAGACTCGTCGAGTTGTTCTTCCAACTCGCCGAGTTCCTGTCCAACTTCATCCAACTCGCCGAGTCTAGCCATGTGACTCACCGAGTCGCACCAGTTCTTAATCCATACAATGGCTTTTCAAGCCATGCAAGGGCTCCAACTCATAGATCCATACTCCCAAAGCTCAATCCTCAAGTAAAGTTGCAAACTTTACATATAACTAAAGAGATCAAGGCTCAAAACACTCTAGGGATAGGTTTAGGGACACAAGGGCTTCATCAACTACTCATCTTCTGATGCTTTATGACATATTGGACCATCCCAACACTAGATCTGAAGTGGCAACGACATATCTAGGCCCCAAACTCGAATTGGGTCTCAAACAACCATAAAACCCCCAAAATCTCATAACAAAAGTAGATCTAGATGCAAAGGAGGGAAGATAGCAGCTTATTGCCTCCAAGATGAACACAACCTAAAGTAGATCTCGGATCTTTACCTCCCCTTTGAATCAACTTTCTTGATCTTCAAGTTCCTTTCCAAAGTTTCCTTCCTCCAAAGCTATTTCTCTCAAATGATGGAAGCTCACACGGAATCTAGGGTTTACAGGTTCTCTAGGATGATAAGGAGGCTGAGGGAGGGACATAACCCCCATTAAATAGGATACAACTCCCGGGATTAGGGTTTTCCTCATTCAGACCAGACTCGCCAAGTCCCCTTAGCCGACTTGCCAAGTCGGTCACTAATTCCTGAACCTGGATCCCGCTCAGACTCGTCGAGTTTCTCCCTGGACTCTGCGAGTTGACCCCTTTAACTCAGGGTTTTCTTTCATTCTTGGCCTTCCTGACTTTGGGTGTTATAGTTTTGATCATATCTCAAGATCTAGAGCTCCGATTGACACGAATGAAAAGGAAACTAGATAAAATTTCATACAACTTTTATGTTTTACGTTTTTATTGATTCTACCATTTTCATCACCAAAAAGGAGCCACAACGATAAGGGACGTCCTAGAACGCATCTAAGACGCCTGCTAGGACGCCTACCCATTTTCTTCCATTTTCAAATGCGAATCAAGGACAGCAGAAGGCATGTAAAACGTCCTGAAGGATGCCCAGACATCCTATATGATGTCTAAGATGTCTACTATGATGTAGACACGAAAAATAGCTCAGAAAATTAGTTTTTCAGCACCTATTTAAAGGAGATTTAACCCTAATCGAAATAAGACTTCTCCCCTATGATTTTCACTAGTTTTGGAGGGTTCCAAACATCCTCCAAATGTGTTCTTGATCATCAATTTATGAATCAAAGACAATAAATCATCAAGTTCATAGTCATTCAACATTTGAAGATCGTTCAACCGGTGGATGTACATCAATTCCATCAAGTTCTAGAATTGATTACTTGTTATCCAAGGTTCAATTGTTCTATGATTTATTGATCATCAAACATCACTCTTTTATGATTTTTAGTTTGTTTATGGATTTTATACCGAATTTCTTTGTTTTTATTCAAGCTTTACGCTTTTTGATTGTTATGAAAAGCTAAAACATTTATGGTTACTTCCCAGAATGTTTAGGATGATTTGATGAATGTGTTTTGATTATTACTTCTATTCCAATCAACTTTGGTTATTATATGTTCTTAAACTTATGATTTCTATTAATGATAATTGAAGTTGGGTTTTATTCATGTGTTTAATTTTACAATTAAGATAGTTTATTATCAATTCACTAATCGTGTCGAATTCATATAGTTTAGGAACTAAGACGACCGGTTGAATCAACATATACTATTCCAAACTTGTGATTTTAAATGCTAAACATTGTAATTAGTAATCACAAGACACAATTTTGCCAAGCCACTCATTCTTCCTAATCCAAGTAGACATAAGGAGTAAGACAACTAGTTGGGATAACATATTGTGTGCTCAAAATTATTTGTTGCAAGTTAATCAACCTTAATTATGTCTAGGTAATTAAATTGGAATTTAAGGGAAGATAAACACTTGACTCTTAATCATCCGACACCGAACCAGAAGTAACCTTATTTTTCTCGTTGGTAATCCATTGGAATATAAAGTTTCTAGTTTTTAGTTAAATCGTAGCTTAAATATTTTTTTCGTGACAATTGCAAGCATTAGTTTTTCCATTTGACTATTTTAACGCAAGGTTTAACCACAAACTCCTCGTGGATTCGACCCTTACTTACCCTAGCTATCTAGTGGCTTTTGAGGTTATGGGAGGTGACTTTAGACAAGTCTTGCCGGTCGTGAGACGTGGCACTCGAGCACAAATTGTGGATTCTAGCTTACGAATGTCACCACTATGGTCTTCAGTTAAAAGACTTCGATTAAATATCAACATGAGAGAAGTAAATGACCTATGGTTTTGTAACATCCAAAAATTCAAGCCAATTTAAACTTTTCAAAAACAACCCAAATTCGTTAAGTTATTACAAAAAGGTTTCCAATACATTTATTATCAGAGTATTCCCAGAACCATAACATAAAACATAAACTGAGGAGCGGTACGATCACGTCTTTGCCTTGCCACGTGTGATATCCCCATTTTCACGGCCAGAAAAGACCAATTTTGTTTATGCTTTATAAAAATCAGAGTTCTTCTTTTAATAAAAATGTTGCGGAATTCGTTCCCAGAAAAACACGATAAATACATTATTAAATCATTTTCGAAGAAACGTATTTTATTCATTTTAAAACGTTTGGGATGTCATCGTCAATACAGGAACATAAGCATAAATAGAACTTACATTTATTTACACTAGTGATCTACATCTCTTTAATCTCTCAGTGTAATGTGACTTCATATCAACACTTGTGATATAAGTAAACTGAGTGGGTCAGGTTGGGAAACCTGGTGAGTACATAGGGTTTTCAACCCACAATAATATAATTATTATGTTTAAACAATCAAACAATCAACTCAATTACCCATCCTCATTATCTTCTTTACTCTTAAGGATTTATCCTAAGAGTCATCTATTCTGCATTCGTTTATTCCGAAGTCCCTTACTTCCAGGGTTACAGGACTGGCACTAAATCCATAGCTGTCAATGTTCGTTCATAAAGCACTAATTCCATAGCTGCTATAGTCTATTCATCGGGTACTAAATCCATAGCTACCAGTGTTTATCTAATAGGTACTAAGTCCATAGGTACCAATTCCTTAACAGGTACTAAATCTATAGCTACCGGTGTTTGTCCAATAGGCACGAAGTCCATAGCTGTCGATGTTTATTAGTTAGGCACTAAGTCTATAGCTGCCAATGTTTACTCACATCATCTTTTATCTCTCATCATTCATCTACCCATATCATACCCAACATATTCGTGTATATAAAAGACGTATACAGTTTAAATCATCTAAAACATGTATAAAAACGTTCATCCAACATAGACAACAAGTATACAGATAATATGCACACATAGCACGTAGTTTATATAAAATACTTCATATCTATGTGTAAGATGAAAGTAACTATGCACTCACATGAAAAGGTGGTGATTCCGAACTCAGACATCGCTTCACTTCTTGAAAAAAATAATTTCCTTCGATGAAACCTAGTATTATTACCACTAGAGTTTAGTCTATTATTCACTGAGACTAATTAATAGTCTAGCTATTATTACTATTATATAACCGTTAAATAATACTTATATAACCCATAATAATAGCCCAATTACTTATTATATGTTCTTAATAACATTAATATAATTAAATAAAAACTATATTAAAAATAGCGTAGTCGTAGCTCACTTACAGTGGGTTTTATAGAAAACCAGGTTTTGCTTGGAGCAGCATTCCTATGCGGAAAAGCTCTTCTTCTTGGAGCCGTCGAGCACTCAGGGGCTTCCACCTTGTGCTAGGGAGGTTCCCTAGGCTTTTCGGGGGGGGGGGGGGGGGGGGGGGTTTGAGGCTAGAGAGAGGTTCTAGAGACAGAGTAAAGAGAAGAAAGAATGAGAAAGGTGTGAAGAAAATGAGGGTGGAAGAGGTTCTATTTATAGGGTGAAAATGACTGAACTTGGTGCCACATGTCACCATCTAGTGGCAAGACTTGGGGAGAAAGCAATGGCCAAGATTGTGCCACATCACCCATTTTCGCACAACACACTTCCGACTTCTAAAATCCGTAACTTTCATATACGATCTCCGTTTTTGACATTCTTTATATCCACGCGTAGGTAAAAATAATATCTACAACTTTCATTTTGACTCCGTTGGCTAATTCTCGACCGATCTTAAATTTAACAGTACGAGACGTTTAGACTGTTAAATGACGCGAAGAATTCGTAACTCCTTCATACGGACTCTGTTTTCGTCTGTCTTTTTACTGTTAAGTTCCTATTAATGAGATCTTCAACTCTCATTTAAATCACATAAGCCAAAAACCGCTCGAACTAAAATTTGAGTTTCGGGTCGTGCACTGCTAAGCCGAATCTTAGAAAAATCATAACTTCTTCATACGAAGTCAGATTTGGGCGTTCTTTTTATGGATTTTCTCGGTTTAACATATTATACGACTTTTGTTTAGATCACTAAGGCTAAAAAGTCCTCCATCATAAAATCACTATTTACGCTTCCCGGTGCCGTGCCGGTTCCGTCGTGAAACTTCGACGGGTCATAATTTCTTCGTTATAACTCCGATTTCGACACTCTTTATATGTACGAAAACCTTGTGACATATTCTAAAACTTGGTTAAGATTATTTATTCTAAATAATCTTTTGTCAAAAAGTCATTTTCGACCCCTATTACCTCTAAATTGACTAGCCCGGATCTACGGGCGTTACACCACGGTCTCCTGAAATACCTGAAACATTTAAACTACAACTGTAATCCCGAAAGCTTAGTGAGATACCCCCAAAATACGAACCACATATACCATACACATAACAAGCCATCACATAACAGAACATAGAACAACCATGCACTTCGGGTCTACTGTGTGAGTGGTCTGCCACACCGGGCCTTCAGTCCATTTGGTCCACCCTCTGAGTCTAGCCATATCCATCGAGTCTGCAGTGTGGTTGATCCGCCCGCACCGAGCCTTCAACCCACCTGGTCTACTCCCTGAGTCTACAGTATGACTGGTCCGCCCGCACCGGGGCTTCAGTCGGCCTGGTCCATTCTTCGAGCCTCGGCACATCTGGTCCGCCCTCGTGGGGCCTACAGCCTATCCGGGACGCTCACTGGGCCTTCGGGATATCCGGTCCGCCGTGGGTATGTTGGCCTACAACACAAAGCAGGACTCGCCTCAACCCAACCCCAAGCAACCAACCATGTGCACATAAACATATAACCACATAACAATTAATCATCAGTCAACCGATCTAAACAGGATACCGACCTAACCGATCACTAACATATACCATCCTAACTACCAGGATGCAAACATAGCAAAGCAATAACACAACAACAATACCCGGATTACAATCTGATAAAGGGCCGACCTTGGTGCCTTAGACCCTGTCGATATAGTGAGGATAACTCACCTCGCAACTACTAACTGAAAAGATAAGATCACGTTGCTCCAACCTCCGACACGAACTCCACCACTGATAATACCAAAAGACTGAACTCAATAAATAACAATAATTACCAAATTACCCTTGGAAGTCAACTGGTCAACTCTTGGTCAAAGTCAAAGTCCTCAGTCAAAGTCAAACTTCCTAACTGACTCTACTCGCCGAGTCATCCCGCTGACTCGTCGAGTCCTTATGCTCTAAAAACTCCCATCTCGCGACCCAACTCGCCGCCCCAAGACTCGCCGTGTCCCATGAACTCTGAGTCATTTCCTGCTCAACTCACCGAGTCGTCCCTCGACTTACCGAATCAAAGCTCAACCAAAAAGGTTAGGACTTCGCAACCAGATTCGCCGAGTCCAAGAAAAGACTCGCCGAGTCCAAGACAATCTTCAACAGACTCGCCGAGTTGTTCTTCCAACTCGTCGAGTCCCGACCTATCTTTATCCAACTCGCTGAGTACACCCATGTGACTCGCCGAGTACATCTAGTTCTTAATCCATACAGTGGCTTTCCAAGCCATGCAGGGGCTCGAATCCATAGATCTACCCTTCTCAAGCTATTCCTCACATAAATTTGCAAACTTTACGTGAATCCAAAGAGATCTAAGCATAAAACACTCTTGAACTAGGGCTTGGGACAAGAATGCTTCACCAACAATTCAAAGACAGAAACTTTATGATCTACTGGACCATCTCAAGTCCAGATCTAAGGTAACAACCTTAGATTCAACCTCCAAGCCCCAAATAACTCTAGAAATACTCCCAAAAATACCACAAATGATAGATCTTGATGGATAATAGCTCAAGCAATGAATCATTACCTCAAGAGAAGACTCCAACAGAAAAATAAGCGAAAACCTTGCAAAGCTCCTTGCTCCAAGCCTCTTAATCTTCAAAGATCTCTTCAACAAACACTCCTTCAAGATCCAAATGCTCTCTAATTCTCTCTCAAACAAATACTAGGGTTTCTGGACTTTAAGGGAGAGTAAAGAGACTGCGGAGAAGGTATTATGTTCTTTATATAGGGCTCAACTCCCGAGATTAGGGTTTTCTCCACACAGCACCAACTCGCCGAGTCCAGCCACCGACTTTCCGAGTTGGCCACTTAACACACGACAAGAATCGCGACCCTACTCGCCGAGTCTACCCATGGACTCGCCGAGTTGACCATCCACATTTTCACTTTGAACCATGAACTCGCACTCCTGAACTCGGGATGTTACAGGTTTTCTGATTTTGTATTATGAGTCAATGATGGAAAGGAGGAAACATTGGACGAGTCCTTTATTCGTATACCTGATAACATGACCATTCCATAACAGATAAACCTAATTCAGTAGACGCTCTTATTGATACAATATTTCCTTCTTTGCAATCCAACGACGCCGATTCAAAATTTATCATTTTGAGGGCGATATTGTCAACTAAAATTGAAAGT
This sequence comes from Lactuca saligna, assembly GCF_052625555.1. Lineage (NCBI taxonomy): Eukaryota > Viridiplantae > Streptophyta > Magnoliopsida > Asterales > Asteraceae > Lactuca > Lactuca saligna. The sequence continues at coordinate 155,598,223 of NC_136422.1, forward strand.
GTTGATGAGATTAATAATAAGTTGATTGAACGATTTTCTGGCAAGCAAAAAGTTTACTACAGTTTTGATGAAGCAGAAGATGACAAAAATAACTTATATCCGATGGAATATTTGAACTCGCTAAATATTAGTGATGTACCCCCTCATTATCTTCGGTTAAAAACTGGGTGCCTAGTAATACTTTTGCGAAATATCGATCCTTGAAATGGGTTATGTAATGACACCAGATTGATATGTCGAGCTTTCGAACAAAATGTCATTGATGCAGAGATAACTGTTGGTCAACATGCTGGAAGAAGAGTGTTTTTACCAAAAATTCCTCTATGTCCGTCAGACGATGAGACGTTCCCATTCAAACTAAAGAGAAATCAGTTTCTAATTCAGTGTAGTTTCTCTATGACAATCAATAAAGCTCAAGGACAAATAATTCAAAATATAGGTGTTTATCTACCAGAATCGGTATTCTCAATGGCCAACTTTATGTGGTGTTGTCCAGAGGAATATCACATGTCAATGCCAAGGTATTAGTAAAGCCGGAAAAAACGTTTGATAATGATGGAATCTACTCATCAACATTGTGTACAAATTTTTTTTATGTGATTAGCAAGGTACAATCAACAACTTATTATTTTACATTTTCTTCAAATATGCATCTTAGATTCTCATTTGATGTTCAATGCATGGCTAGCAGATGAAACAACATGATTGCAGATTGGTATAGTTTATATATTGGACATGTTATAAATGTACAAAACTACATGATTGCAGATTGTTGTTATTTGTATATTGTAAAATCAAGTATGAACTATTAGATGAAATTCCAAATGTATACTCAACTTCTATCGTATTGTATGACTGTGCATCTAGCAAGAAACTATCCGTTGAAATGAACTATTCGACACAAAATAGTCTACCAAAAGGCCGCAATGAATAGATCACGTATAAAGGAAACTAATCATCACATTACTATCTTCCGAAAGAAACTATTTGCCGCCACACACATATATATATATATATATATATATATATATATATATATATATATACGTTCATGTTCATTTGAGACCATCCTAATTTTGTGAGACCGTGAGACCAAATCTAAAAATAATTTTAAAATGCAAAATAAATGGAAAAATTCAAAAACTCTTTTTTTAAATATTATTTTCGGAACTTGAATTAACTAAAAAAAATTAATTTTTTTTAAATTAAAAAAATAAAAAAAATCTCGTTTTTTTTTTTTTTTAAAAAATACGTGAAATATTCTAAATAGAATATTACACTGTCATATTCTAAAAAATAACTTTAAAATGCAAAATAAATGGAAAAATCTAAATTTTTTTTTAAAATATTATTTTCGGAACTTGAATTAACTAAAAAAACATATGAAAAAATCCTTTTTTTTTTTGAAAAATACGTGAAATATTCTAAATAGAATATTACACTGTACATATTCTAAAAATAATTTTAAAATGCAAAATAAATGGAAAAATCAAAAAATTCTTTTTTTAAATATTATTTTCAGAACTTGAATTAACAAAAAAAAAATTTTAAAAATTAAAAAAAAATTAAAAAAATAAAAAAATGCGTCTCACGGTCTCACAAAATTAAGCCGTCTCACATGAACCTAACTATATATATATATATATATATATATATATATATATATATATATATATATATATATATATATATATATATATATATATAAATGATTTCCGGTGTTCCTCTTAATGATAAATTGTATGATTGTTTCGATATTGGCTTATGATTTATTTATTTCATTAAGCTATTTTTTTCCTCATTTTTACACAACAAAGTGTTACTAGTTTTTGGGTTTTGATCACTCATGTTTAAATCCTAATATCATTCAATTTTTATAGTCTTGCAGGTTCGCTCATAACGAGATTAGTCGGTATGCAAAAATTTTGTTTGAAAACACTTCGTTAGAGATTTTTTTTTTCAAAAAAGAAAAAAGAAAAAAAAAAAAAAAGAACAAATGGATATACCGTTGAATATTACGAAACTACTTTGTTGAATAATTTTGATGACAAGATGTAATTTTGTTCAATAAAAAACAGTAGTCTTTTCTAAAAAAATAAATATTGACTATAAAACTATAAAAGTCATGATGTTGACCTTGCTTTTTCCAAAATTAAACGAATATAAAATATATTTAATGAAAGCTTATTTTAGAAGTTAATACAATTTGAAATAACTAACAAATATATTATAAACATTAAGATATATATATATATATATATATATATATATATATATATATATATATATATATATATATATATATATATATATATATATATATATATATATATATAACAATTTATTTTTTATATAATCAAATAGTACGAACATTTTGGTTTTATCTCGTTATGTCTCTTGTTTCTCAGTTCCTCTAACTTCTTGTTAGTGGTTTAATATTAATTTATCGTTAAAAAAAATACAATTATGTATTACAAACCTTTTAATATTTATTAAGTCTTTTTTTTATATATATTTTATGTCTGTCCATCTAAATCATTTCATTTTAATTATATTTAGTTTTCAACTGATTTTTATCTTTTAATTAGTTAATTTATTTTTTAATTATACTATTCAATAATATATCTCATATTGTGACATATTTAACTATTTAAATGTTAATGTCTAATAATAATTTTTTCTTGAAATATCTCGTATTCAAATATAATATATGCTTAAAAACGATAAACTGAATATAAAAGGTTTTATGAAGTATTTTAAATAAATAAATAAATATTAATTAAATTTAAAAAAATAATTGTTAAAAAAGTATTTAATGCTTGGTCTTATTGAATGAAGTTGGGGAAAAACTAATAAATGATGTTAGATAGGGAAAATGACTCTTGAGGGTAATGAACTTTTGCGTTTGTATCCGTTTGGTCCTTTTTTTTTTTTTGTATTCAATATACCATCGAACTTGTTGTTTGCGTTCACCAAAACCCTTTTGACCGGATTTTGACCTGTGATAGCCGGTCAAAGGGTTATGATGAACACAAACAACAAGTTCGATGGTATATTGAGTACAAAAAAAGGAAATGGACCAAATGAGAACAAATGCAACAGTTGGTTACCCTCCTGATTCATTTTCCTTATACTCATTTACAACAAATTCCACGTCATCCCCTACTGATATTAATAAATTTATGAGATTCATTCTTGCTTATTTTCAAAATATAACCTACGAAAGAACATTATTCATAAATGTACAACTTTGTAATACACTTGAATATTTATTAGGAAAATCTTGACTAAGCAAACACATTTCATGACTACATTTACATTTCCAATCAAATAATTTATCGTATCATGGATTCTAAACAAGTCTACAAACGAGTGGAATCACAAGTGCTGTGATTTTTTAGTTTACTTAGCTTTAAGAACGAATTAATGAGATAAGATACAACATCAATATGTACAATATCATGTTGTTTTTGTAGATACATCACCATAATATACCTTAAGATAAACGTTTATGCTGATAAATAAACCTCTCATACATAGTCATATCCTTTTGCAGAAAAGTGTTGACAGCTAACCACAATAAACATAACGTAGACCATGTTTTAACAAGGTTACCCCTTTGAAACGCTCTTCATATACATTATAGCCAAAGAAGGTTGCAATCTTTGATAATTTTGCAACTTTAATTTCATTTAAATTTTCGGGAAAATGACTCAGGAGGGTAACCAACTATTAAGTTCGTTCTCATTTGATCCATTTCCTTTTTTTTTTTTTTTTTTTTTTTTTATACTCAATATACCATCGAACTTGTTCTTTGTGCTCACCATAACCCTTTGACCGACTATCACAGGTCAAAAGAGTTATGGTAAACGCAAACAACAAGTTTGATGGTATATTGAATACAAAAAAAAAGAAAGGGATCAAATGAGTACAAACGTAAAAATTAATTATCCTCAAGAGTCATTTTCCCTAAAATATAACTAAATAAGCATAGGGCGTCAAGGAATGTAAAGTAAGAAATGGATCCATTAACATGTACATGTGTGTTTTAGAGCATCTTCAATTCATGGACTTTATTTCAAGGTTAGTAGATCATCGTATTTCATTTTGTGTCATGCAACATCAACGATATATAGATTTTTATGTTTATAAATCTATTTTCACTATCTATAAACGTTTACAAAGTTTATAACTAAGTCTCATCTATTTGTTCTTTTATATATATATATATATATATATATATATATATATATATATATATATATATATATATATATATATATATATATATATATATATATATATATATATATATATATATATATATATATATATATATAACGTAAGACGTAATCTAAAAATAATTTTAAAATGAAAAATAAAAAGAAAAAATTCAAAATTTCTTTTTTAATTATTATTTTGGTCATTTTATTTACCTAAAAAATTAAAAAAAAAATAAAAATTACCGTTTTCTTCGAAAAATACGTGAAATATTCTAATAGAATATTGCACTGTAAATATTCTAATGTGATTTTTAGAATGTCAGAATATTTCTAGTATTCTACTAGACTATTCAAATATATAAAATATTCTAATATTCTACTAGAATATGTAAAAAAATGGTAACTTTTTTTTATTTTTTTTGGAAAATATAAATAACGAAAATAATTTTTAAAAAAATTGCAAAAAATTTCAATTATTTTGCATTTTAAAAATGTTTGTTAATCTACAAAATGATTGTGTATGATTGTGTCTTACGGTCTCACAAAATTAGACCGTCTCATATGAACTTAACTATATATATATATATATATATATATATATATATATATATATATATATATATATATATATATATATATATATATATATATATATATATATATATATATATATATTACATTGCAACAAATAAGAGTTATATTAAAATAACTAAAACCATTTAAAATTATGATAAAAACGTTACAAAGAATATTATTTTGTTATCATCTTCATCGTGTCTAATCAATCTTAGATATGTTGAATAAATTTACTCGAATTGATAATGTACTGAACAATCATGTAGGTATACCTAAATCTAAAAATAATCAACCTACAAATTAATTAAAAGGAAAGTTTTCATATATATATATATATATATATATATATATATATATATATATATATATATATATATATATATATATATATATATATATATATATATATATATAGAATGGAAGAATTATTCTGAACCACTCATTTATTTTTACCGTAAAACCCTCTGTCGTACCAGCAAAAATGAGAAATGAATAGATATGTATGTTTCAACAAAATATATTTTTTTTAAACTATGTTAATCATTATCTTAATGTATACAAAAACATAGTTTTTTTTTTTTTTTTTTTTTCGTTTTTTAAATTTTTAGGAAGTTATTTTTATCGAAAAATGATTTTAAATATACCAAAATTCATGATTTTTTATTCTCTACAAATAAACATTAATATTGATATAGTCTTAAGATAAAATAATTTTTTTAAATATTTTTAGTTATCGTTATTTATAAATGAATAAAAATGCATCAGATTTTATTACAGTACATTTGTTATTCACTTATGAATAAAAAGTATAATTATTATTATTTTTTTTTTACAATTTAAGTATCATTCATATATTAATATAACATATAATAAATATAGTATATTCATATTAAAATATTAGACGATGTATTCGTTTGTGAATATTAACATAGTATATTCACTTGTGAATATTAGATGATATATTCACTTGTAAATATTAAATGATATTTTTATATGTGAATATTACATAGTATTACATGGTATATCACATGTGAATATTACATAGTATATTCACTTGTGAATATTAGATGATATATTCACTTATGAATATTACACAATATATTCACATATGAATATTAGAATGCATATTCACTTGTGAATATATTCAGTTATGAATATTAGAAGGTATTTTCCCAAATATATATAATTTTTATATGTTATTCACATATGAATAATATATAGACTTGCATATTTGTTTTGTGTTTTTAATAATCATATACTGAGTCAAGTGAGGAAACATATTTATATGTGAATATAACGTGGTAATTTAGTTTATGCATTTCATCAAACGGTTTGAGTGCATACAAGTTAACTATTTTAAAAATGTTAAAAACATGATACTTCCGATTCAAGTTATCAATTCTAAATCATCATATACTTCTGATTTCGACTTCAGATGCGACGTCCTATGTCTGATCGATTTCTCATTTTGATTTTGATTTCCGAAAATCCGATTGGGAACCTGTGAGTACCGATTCCGAGTCTTTCACTGTCGACTGTGATTGCGAGTCTAGAACTCCAATTCCAATTTCACGAACAGCGAAGAAATTCCAATTCCAACTAAGTTCGTTTGCGAATCTGGGAAATTCCAATTTCAAATCCGTTATGAACTTTAACAAATGCTTGCAAGCTACGAACATTCAGAGTATTCAACAAAGAAATCGATGAAGGCTTAGTTGAAGAAATTTGAATGATTGTTTAACACTGGATAACATTGATGATGGTTTAGTTGAAGAAATTTGGATAATTGTTGAAGGTTGGAGGAGAAATTTTGATGATGAACGAACTGTTATCGAATTCTCTACAGTTACGTATTTGAGATTGGAGGTTAATAACATATTTACAAGTTTGCCACCGTATCTTTTTATGCTTAGATTAAATGAGTGGCTGAGAATGATTCCCTAATTCTCAACATTTTTTATTTTTTCTCAATTGAACTTACATCTCTCTCTCTCTCTCTAGATATATATATATATATATATATATATATATATATATACACACACACACACACACACAAGCCGTTTACCAGCGCCAAACGTCGGATGTTAATTGTTTTTTCAAAAATTAGCTTGTAGAGGTGATTACTTCTTCTTCTTCTTCTTTTTTTTTTTTTTTTTTTTTTTGTGAAAATAGTTTACTATATCTAAATAGTTATCAATATTATTATCCTAGCAGAAACGTAATCAATAAGAACTAAAAATGAAAAGTTAAGATTCTTTACAAATGTACATGAAAACATAATTGATTGTGCATTTTAATCGTACAACATTTCTTTATAAATCACATTTGATGTATAGACTTCACTACTGTTGAAATGAGAAAACCAATTCTGAAAGATAAATACCTACTTAATATCATAAGTTAATAATATGATAAATAATTTGTTATTTATTATTTTATTTTAGAGTTTAAAGGTCTTGAGTACTTAAATAAACGTGTTGGATGATAAAGAAGATTAGCACATGATCATCATTTTGTATGTTCTTAACCCTCTAATATTTATGTTGGGTAAATGATCAGTGAGCCATCAAAACTTATTTATAACTTAAAAAATAAATAATGATATGTCACAAAATTATTGATTTTTACTTTGGCAGTATTGTTTTCTAATAATATGTAATATATTAAAGGTATTAAGTACATATACGATTAAAAATTATCAAATCTGTAAAGCAAATTTGGCATGACCCAATTTGACATGAGTTTTTAGGTCAATAAATCTCCTTTTTAAAATAAAATTTTAATTAGCTTTTATGTTACTTCGTGTGATATAATTAGAAATTTCATTAAGAAGGCTAATATAAAACATATATAAAATTAAAACAAAATAATCGTCATTACATAAAGCCCAATGAAACTAGAGGGCATACAACTACATGTGTCCTCAACATTTGATAAAAAAAAACTTATGTTAGCTAGAAACATTAGGCTTATCGCTTATATCTTTATACTACTAATGTTTACCAGGTTCCTTGCTAAACTGAATGCAACTATTATAAAATTTAATTGCCATACACATACCAAACAATAACAATGTAGTTTCAAAGTACCATTTGTAAAGTTAAAAATGCTATAATTAGGTATTCAAAAAGAAAAATACAATCATTTGAAGATTTTTGCATTTATTTACAATTATTTCATTTTTCTTATTCAAGCATTGTTATTTGAAGTATGGGGCTATAATTGGGTATATAAAAATAAAAAGTAAGTTGGTGTTATAGAATTTAGCCTAAATAAAAAGGGAAAATGGAAGAAATGGTAATGTACCTATAGATCTTTACCTAAAAAAATGGTAATGTACCTATACTCTATACACAAAGTTGCCTTGCTTCTTCATCATCGTTTATCTACTTAACAAAACTTAAATAAAAGGACAAATTACACGAATGGTCCCTATGGTTTTGTGTTTGTTACGCGCCTAGTCCCTAACTCCATTTTTTAACCCTGTCAATCCTTAATAGTTTGGTTTAGTGCACGCCTGGTCCCTCTTCTAACATTCCGTTTGATTTTGGAGTTAAAACCCCCACGTGCCTTGCACGTTGAGGGTTGTTTCCGTCATTTTACTTATTCATCCTTTAAAAACCCTAGATCGGTGCATCCCCCTTTTCTTCCTCTACGTTTGTTCTCTCATTTCATCTCTCGTTTCTTTAATGGACAAAAAATCAACAATGATGAAATGTAATTGCGGGCAACCAAGTGTTATACTGACATCATGGACCGATGACAACCTCGGAAGAAAGTTTTATGGCTGCACAAAGAAGGTAAGGTCGTTTTGATTCTAACTCAAGCTTTTGTGTGACAATGACCATAAATTTGTTGGATTTGAACTTGACAGGGACCTAAATGTAAGTTTATTGGATGGGTTGATGAGGAAGGATGTGGACGATGTACTAGGATAATTCCAGGGCTGTTGAAGGCTAAGAACAAAGTTGAAGCTGAGAATCGGCTGCTGAAGATAATCATTATTTTAAGTTGGGTGTTCATAGGAATCAATATTTACAAGTTGTAGTGCTTTAGAAGATGCAACTAGTATGCTATGTAGGATGTTTGTCTTTTTTGAACTTATTTTGACTTCTATGATCCATGTAATTGGTTGTTATATGTGAATTTGAAGCGTTTTTGGAATGTATTTTGATTAAGTGTTTGTGAATTTGATAATATTTTGGTTAAGTGTTTGATTAAGTGTTTTTGGAGCTTATTTTGACTTCTATGATCCATGTATTTTGATTAAGTGTTTTTGGAACTTATATGGAAAAGTAAACACTAATAATTGACAAAAATAACCAATAACATATGCTAACAATCGACATAAACAACCAATAGCACAAGTGGGATTTAATAAAGGGTAATTTAGTTTCCATATTTTCCATAACATAGTTTCATACATCAACAAAATGGTTAACCAAAAGAAACATAATTTACCCAAAAGTATTAACCATAAGGACACTTTTTTACCAAAAAGACACAGTTTAACCAAAAGAACTGATTAACCAACAAAAAATCTTTCACCAATGGATCAAGTCCCTTTCCCTCAACCAACTTTTCCTTTTCCCTTACCAGAACCACCAGGACCACCAGAACCACTAGGAACACTGGGAGCACTAGCTTTTTGTCCCTTACAACTCCTTGCATTATGACCAATGTTGTTGTACTTTGAACAAGTAACCGACTGAAGGATTCTTGATGCACTATTACCCTTCACCATGTCATCAATTTCATAAGCTGCTTTTTTGCGTTTCTTCTTTGGTCTACCTATTGTAACACAATGTTTAGGAGGAACCAAATTTGTTGGACACACAGAATTTTCCTACTTGCTTCTCCCATTAATGGGCTCAATTTTGAATGAGTACATCTGTTTCCAAGTTTTTAGCAAATATACCTCATGCACCCAAGTTTCTGGTATTCCAACATCCTTACTATTCTTCCTCATCTCCCCTATAGTAGCAACAACATGTTTGCATGGCATCCCAGTGAGTTCCCATTTCCTGCAGGAGCATGTTTGTTGAACCACATCCACCGCTCATTGCTCCATCCAAGGGCCACTTACCTGATACTTACCATTTCCACAAAAAACAGATCAATAATCTTCTGCCTTTTTTTTAATATTTTCCAAAGTCTGCATAGCTGTAGGTGTCAAAGGACCAATACATTTCCCAATGGCCTTTTCTACATTCACAATCTTCTTCATTATATATTCCCTAATGAACTCTAGGCAAGTAATAATTGGTTTATCACGGCCCTCATTTAGTTTTCCATTGAATGTTTCACACAAGTTATTAAGAATCACATCAGAATGTGCTCACCCTGTCCAATCACATCACTTAAAGTCAATACTAAAAAACTACACAAACCGGGAAAACATAAAGAATGTTACCATAATGAAATGTTATACCAGCGAAATGGAACCTAGACCAGTGTTGAGGTGGTATCTTCTTAAGCCACTCATAACAATCCTTGTTTAATTTCTTTAGCTCTTCCATGGCTTTGTTAAACTGTTGTACATGTGTTGCAGTTGCACATGTCCATAAGAGGTCTTCGAAAGGTTTACCCCTCCATTGCTTCCTCATGTTATCCCGAATGTGACGAACACAGTAACAATTTTCAGCACAAGGAAACAAGGTTGCAATTGCATTTAGAATACCCTAACAATCATACATAGATTTTGTTAGTAAACAATTTAGAAATAAAGTAAAAAATCTATGATTTTAGTACCTTTTTTCTATCTGTTATAAAAGTGAAATTAGAATTAGTATTCAAGCCAAGATCCTCCCCAAGACAACTCAAAAACCAAGTCCATGAACTGATGTTCTCTGTTTCAACCACCGCCTATGCCAATGGATATGTGCCATTATTACCATCTAGTTCCTGCATTTTATGATAAATAACAATTATGAATAAGTTTTTACTTATTTTTATGTATAACAATAAGTAAAAGAACAATAACTAAAACTTACCACGGCTGAAAGAATTTGTCCTGGAAATGGACCCTTCATGAAAGCACCATCAAAGCCAAGAAAATCCCTCTTTCCAGCTGCGAAGCCTTTCTTTAAAGCTCCTCAGCATATGTAAATGCGTATGAATGTCCTCGTTTCACTGTGTGGATTTCCTTCGCTTTCAACATCAACCCTAACAGTCATATATGGGTTACGAGTTTGCAACTCAACAATGTAATCTCTGAGTAAACTATATTGAGTAACGAAATCTCCTTGCACAAGGTTTAGAGCCTCAAATTTTTCCCTAAATGTTTTCATCCTAGAATGATCTACCTTAAACCTCCATTGTAGCTATTCTTGCAAAGCCCTAATTGGAATAGTAGGGTTACTTTCAACTTGTTCAAAAATGTTAGAAGAGAGGAATTTATACGTACATGCTTTTACTGTTCTAGTTTGAAGACATTTATGAACTTTGTTGTACGTTTTAACTGTCCAGTTGACATATTTTTTCCATTTACTAGCTAATAAGACCCAAGGACATATTTCTTCTTCATCGTTGACTTCTACATTAGGCCCAAGCTTTGGTATTGTTCCCTTACAAACCCATCTCACTCTATTCTTGTCATTTTTTTCAAGGGCTAACTCCCTTCTAGTCTTTATGGCATGGAGTTTTACCTTATCCTTAAACTCCTTTGCTGAACCAAATTTTTGAAAAATATAGAAGGGTTCACTAACAAGTGCTTCATCATTCTCATGTGCCCTTTGAATTGCTCTTATTGACTTCTTTCTTTGACCATTAATCCCCTCATTTGATGATGAATCAGATGCTAAAAAGTCAGTGTTAATCACCTCTAAAGCTTCATCATGTGTGCCTTCATCAACCACAGTGTTAGACGACCCTCCAACCCATTCCACATCTTTGTCGATATTCATTTCAAAGTCTTGCATATCCACATTAATATCATCCAATATATTGTCAATGTCCACAAAAAATCACTATCATCACTTTCATCATTGTCACTCTCTAACTCATCAAACTTACCAAAGTCATTAGCATCATTAACCAAGTCATTCTCCATATGATCAGTGAGAGTAGCATCATTACCCAAATCATTTTCCATATGATTAGTGAGAGTAGCATCATTACCCAAATCCTTCTCCATATGATCAGTGAAAGTAGCATCATTACCCAAATCCTTCTCCATATGACTAGTGGGTGTAGAATCATTACCTGATTCTTTCTCTGTGTGATCCATGCCATCCTCCAAGTCAACAGCAGGTATGTTATGCCACTCCAGGAACAGTCTCTTTGAATAAGGTGGAGGTTCAGTAATCTCCGTTATACGGACTTTACTGTGGGTTGGGGACATTAAATAGGTGTGCAAAGTAGTTTTGTCATGCTCTATATATACCTCAATTAACTTATGATTAGCCACAAAACTCCCCAATAACGAACATCTTCATCACTAGCTAAAGCGAATAACCCAAAATCTAAATTGCCTAAAGGCCATTGAAAGTGATAGTAAAGTGGTTTACCTACTGAAGCATACCTTAGGTCTTCCATCATCTCATCAATGTCATGAACGGAAAAGGTATCAATGTCCAGTAAATCAACAAATGTTTGCTTCCCATGAATATACTTCCTTCCAGGAAAGCTTGTAAACTCACCTCCATGGTGCATTCTTATTGAAAACACTGTCGGATGTCCAACTGTAGAGGAGAGAATCGTTTTTAGCTACCAAAATTAAACCTTTAACAGTCAATATCATTCAAACGAAAGTCAATCAAACATACCATAACTTTGATCAATGTTGATTTCATCCATTTCACCACGAATACGCCAAGAAACTATTGCAATGTTCTTGCAATCGTCGCTCCTAGGGTTTTCACGTAAGGATTTTGCACATAGATGTGTGTTTTTTTGGGTATACGATTGTGTTGTACAATGTAGAGTATGATCGTTTAATTGAGCGCATCGATTTCTTAAACTGGTGGTAGGATGAATAACTAAAATGGCAGAAACAACCCTTAACGTGCAAGGCACGTGGGGGTTTTAACTCCAAAATCAAACGGAAGGTTAGAAGAGGGACCAGGCGTGCACTAAACCAAACTATTAAGGATTGACAGGGTTAAAAAAATGGAGTTAGGGACTAGGCGCGTAACAAACACCAAACCATAGGGACCATTCGTGTAATTTGTCCTAAATAAAAAAGAAAGATCACCACCCATTAACAACCAGGTAGAACATAACACAAAACAAACAATGATTTCATAAGCATCATATACTGTGGCAGTTTTTCAGAAATGAAGGAGACAATGACTAATAATCACCAAATTTTGTAATTTAAAAAGTTTAAAATAATAATCATTAAATAAAAAATCCAAATAGGCGTACAATTTTAGTAGTTGAGTTTAATTAATCAACAATTATATAATGCCATCAAAATACAAAGTCTTAATTACCATTCCTCCCTCTTGTGATATGTGCTCATCAAATTCTATCTACATTGCATCAGAACAAACAATACTCAAACCCGGGTCTTTATTTCCAGATGTAAATACAAACAAAATCAAACCGGTCTATATAGATGTTTAAGATCATAAAGAGCAAGAAAAAAAACGCAAAAATAAAACCTGTGAACCACTTCTAAGAGCAAATTCTTTAGAAAATAACCCATATTTACACAAAAATACCACTTGCTCGCCTTCTTCTTATCTTATAGATACACACATACACACATCCGCACACAACCACAAACTTGATTATCTGAACATACATGTGCATGTTAGAGTAATTAAAAAGACTATTCAAAATAGAAATAGAAAAACAAAATTATTTCTTGCATTTAACCCAGTTAAGACGCATCAGTTTATATTTCGACTTTCATTCCCACCTTGCATCACGTATATTTTCTATATTTTCTAGACAAATTTGTTTCTCTGTTTAAAAACAAAAACCATAAACAATGGGAAATAAAAACGATAAATGATTAAAAAGGTACAAAGAGAAATACCAAACATGTTAAAACTTGAAATATTCGGGAACCAAGAACAATGGTAGTTTTTTCTTGGTTTTCGAGGTTGATTCGTTCCAAATTTTGGAACCTGGTAGAATGAGATATGTCAACAAAAACCAATAACTAGCACTTATTTTCGGGTGAGAGGTGGTATGTGGTGGTAGTTCGTTGTGTTGAACAACCCAGGGAGTCGGATGCTAGGGCTTTTGGTGTCATGAAGCTGGTGGGATGATGATTGTTTAAATCGACGTTCATGGCAGAGGCGGCCACACCAAACCCCTAAAACGATGCGGAGAACATAAAAATCACGATCAAGCAAAAGCAAAGTAAAAGATAGAATGGTGCACATACAACCCTAGATGCTTTGGATCTAAGTTTTCTCAAGTTATACATGTAACTAGCATACAACTTTGATAACTGAAACATAAAATAACTTAGATGATTACCTCTTTGTTGTAGTTTGTAGAACTTGGCCTTACAAGAGCTTAGCACCTCAAATGTGATTCCTTAAATTAGTTACAAACACCAAGAAAAATGGAGGACAATGAGAGAGAGCTTGGAGGCACCAAAATCGGCCAGTTTCTTCTTAGAATACACTTGTATCCGATTTTAGGGCTTAGAGGTTACATTTAAAGTGTAAAATTTCAAGGGTCACTTGTAAACCCTAAGTAATTCACTTAGGATTTTAATCCAATAACTCATTTAGACTAACACTTCATGAACTGTAACATAATCTTAGTCCATTACTAATCAATCATGGATCATTTGTCGAAACTATATGTGTCACTGATTTACATAATTAGTCCCCGTTAATTTAACTAGTCTCTTTTGATCACTAAATTAATTCCAAATTAATTCTTGATCAATACAAATTAAATAATATGATTTCTCAATTAATATATTATACTTATAATAGATTAATAAATCACAAATAACCTCTTTCTCAAATATCCATCCTATCAAATTGCTTCAGTGAAGGCAACCCAAATGGACCATGCTACTATCGGGTCAAGTACATACCAGTTATAGTTATAGGCTTAGACACCTAATCCAACAGTCTCTCGCCTTGATAAGTCTAATAACTATAATTGTCAATGCAACTTCAAAATCCGATTAACAATCGAAGCTCTCAAAAGTCACCGTCGAACTCTGACACGTCCTTTAGATAAGGGATCATATAATTCTCTATTCTTTAAGATATCGTGTGGACAAATACATGGAATATAGTCATACTTATTGTCCAACAGTTTGATTCCAGATTTCTGATTTGTTTGACATATAACTTAATTGAACACATTAATTGAGCTCTGACCGGTCCCAACACATAAGTCAAAACAAAATCATAGAGGGGCCCAAGATATCACTTTTAATACTCTTAGGATAAAAGGAATAGATAAACTTCGACTTATATGCTTGTACTAATTACTTGTTAAATTATACACAACAACATGTTTTATAACACCAAGTTACTGATGCGTTTTCGTACTGTCAATGCACAACCAACTCGTAATCAACAACTCATATATCTTGGTTTGAAGACTATATGATATTATCATCTCACAATCACTCGTGATAAATTCCATGAAGTGATTCATGTGAGCGTGGGTTTAATCCAATACTCAAATCTTATTTCAGGAGCACTCATGAATGTTGCAGCAAACTTTTGCTATGTCTAAACACTTTAGAAAATCTACAAACTTATTCATGACAATCTAACTTCATAACCTACTTCCAAAGTATGATCGATTGTGGAAAATTTGAATCATCTTATTATTCTGGAAGTCAAAATATGAAAAATGAAACAATAGTAAACGATTGACACAAGATACTAACTTTACTCATAAATAAAATTCCTTTTATTTAATCATCAAATGTCAATTACATTTTATCTATTACAAGTTTCTAAATAGCTATTTAATCACTAAAACTAATATCTTCCTTCAGCCTAATACTCCTAGCATGCTGCAAGGGCTTAATCCTACTCAGTCCCTTTGTAAGGGGATCTGTTGGGTTTTCTTTTGACGATACCCTTTTTACTATGACGATTCCTTCTTCTACTCAATGTCTTATTAAGTGATATTTTCTGTCGATGTGCCTGGATCTGCCATGATCCCTTAGTTCCTTGGTTAAGGCAACCACACACTCGTTATCACAGAAAATCTCCATAGGCTCATTTACAGGTGGTACAACTCCAAGGTCTCTGATGAAGTTCTCCAACCATATTTCCTCCTTTGATGCTTTGCTTTGCTGCTATGTACTATGATTCGCACGTTGAATCAGCTACAGTCTCCTGTTTGGAACTTTTCCATGTTACTGCTCCTCCATTTAGGGTAAATATCCAACCCAACTGAGAGCATAAATTATCTATGTCGGCCTGAAAGCTGGCGTTACTATACCCTTTCACTCTCAAGTCATCACTCCCACCGAGGGTAAGGACCCAGTTCTTAGTCCTTCGCAGGTACTTAGGAATGTTCTTTACCGTAGTACAGTGAGCTCTACTAGGATTCCCCTGATATCTACTGACCATGCTAAAAGCAAAGGCCACATCAGGGTGAGTACATGTCATAGCACACATAATCGAGCCCACTGCAGAAGCATATGGTACTCGGCTAATCTCTGCTATCTCGACATCGATACTTGGACTCTGAGTCTTACTCAGTTTGGTATTTCTCTGGATAGGCAATTCTCCTTTCTTTGAATTCTCCATGCTGAAACGTTTCAACACCTTGTCCAAGTAGGTACTTTGACTAAGTCCTATTAGTCTTTTACTCCTATTTCTCAATATCCTTATCCTTAGAATGTAATCAACTTCCCCGAGGTCCTTCATAACGAAACACTTTCCAAGCCAGGACTTAACCTCTTGCAAGATTGGGACGTCGTTTCCTATGAGTAGTATGTCATCCACATACAATACCAGAAAGCTAACTATACTCCCACTATCCTTGACATACATGCAGGACTCAATCCATAAATGGAATTTTCAAGCTTGCACACTCTATTAGGATACTTTTCATTGATGAAACCCTATGGCTGACTCATGTGAACATCTACAGCCAACTTTCCATTAAGGAAAGCGGTTTTGACATCCATCTGCCATATTTCATAATCATGAAACACATCTATGGCTAGCATAACCCTTATAGATTTGATCTTCGCTACTAGTGAGAAGGTCTCGTGATAGTCAACTCCAGGAGTTTGAGTAAAGCCCTTCGCAAATAATCGCGCCTTATATGTGTGTACTTTCCCATCCACGTCGATTTCTTCTTGAAGATCCACTTGCACCCAAATGTGTGGCGACCTGGTACATTGTCAAACAAGTTCCAAACTTGATTATCATACATGGAGTGAAGCTCGTTGTCCATAGCCTCCTTCTATTTTGCGGACACGGGACCTGCCATGGCTTCCTTGTAGTTATTAGGTTTATCCAAATTTATCAATGCCCTATCACTGATAAACGTATCACCTTTAGTTGTTATATGAAAACCATATAACACAGGTGGAACACTAATTCTAGTGGAACATCTTAGAGGTACGGACTCGTCAACTGGTTCAACAAGAGTTTCCTCCTCGGGTTGAGAGCTAGTGTTTGAGGTTCCTTCATCACTTAACTCTTGAATCTCTTTAAGGTCAATTTGCCTTCCACTGTCCTCTTGGCATATGATTTCTCTTTCGCAGAAAACCCCTCTCCTCACAACGAAGACACCATTATCACTCGTTCTATAGAAGAGATATCCAAAGGATTTATGTGGGTAGCCGATGAAAATACAATCCTTGCTACGAGGTTCGATCTTGTTGTGAGTCTCTCGTCTTATGAAAGCCTCACAACCCTAAACCTTGATATGTGCTAACGAGGGAACTTCCCTGTCCACATTTCGTGAGGTGTTTTGGCAACCTTCTTAGTTGGGACTAGATTAAGGATATGGGCGATAGTCTCTAAGGCATACCCCCAGAATGAGATAGGTAACGAAGTTCGACTATTCATGGAACAACTATGTCCAACAGGGTTCTATTGTGCCTCTCAGCCACACCATTAAGCTGCGGTGTCCTAGGTGGCGTCAATTGTAAAACAATTCCATATTCCTTAAGATAGTCATGGAACTCGATGCTAAGATAATCACCACCTCAACCAAATCAGAACATTTGTATCTTCCTGCCCAATTTATTCTCCACTTCTTTTTTAAAGTGTTTGAACTTTTCAAAGGTTTCTGAATTATGCTTGATTAAGTAGATATACCCATATCTGTTATAATCATCGATAAAAGTCACATAGAAGCGGTTAGCATCCCTTGTGGCGGATCTGAAGGGCCCACAAACATCGGTGTGTATGGGAAACAACAAACCCCTCACCCTTTCACAAGTACCAGTGAAAGGTGACTTGGTCATCTTTCCAAGCAAACAATATTCACATGTGTCATCCGACTTTAAGTCAAATGACTCCAAAACTACATCCTTTTGGAGTTGGGCTATGCGCTTCTTGTTAACATGTCCAAGACGACAATGCCACAAGCATTCCTTGTCCAAACCATTGGATAAATCAATATGCAATACATTATTTCCTAAGTTGTCTACAACCATCACAGTTTCATATATATACAATTACAAGGCAATGCTTCAAAATAAAATTTACCATTATAAAAAGCATTAATAGAACCAATTTCATTATTAAATGAAAATCTAAAACCTTATTTATACAAACCATGAAAAGAAATAATGTTTCTCGCCATATCTGACGAGTAGCAATAATTATTCAAATCTAATTATATCCCACTACTAAGCAATAAAGAATAAAATCCAATCTTGGTGACAGGCGATGCTTTCCTATTCCCCATGATCAGGTTCATTTTCCCATGCTCCACATCCATACTTCTTTGTAGACCCTGCAAATTAGAACAAATGTGAAAACCACATCTTGTATCAAGTACCCAAGAATTAGTATGTGATGAGTTATTAGACAGAATAGTATAAATACATGTGAATGTGGGCTATATATTCCCATCTTTGTTGTCCTGCAAGTATTTAGGGCAACTTCATTTCCAATGCCCTTTTTCATGACAGTAGAAGCACTCTGATTCTTTTGGATTGGAAGAGGGGGTAGTAGAACCACCTTTAGGCCCACTAGAAGATGATCCATCATAGGACTTTCCCTTGTGGCTCTTATAAGGAGCCTTCCTTTTCTTCCCTTTCCCATGTCCAATTACCAGGACCAGGGCAACAACAATAGGAGTAGATACAACAAACTTTCCTTTTAAACTACTTTCAGCAGTTCTTAGTAGGCCTTAAAGCTTGCTTAGAGTGACTTCCTCCTTGTTCATATGATAAGTCATTCTAAACTAATAATAATAAGGAGGCAAAGAGTGTAGGATAATGTCAATAGCAAACTCTTCTTCGAAGTTGACATTCAACTTTAGCAAACGGTCCACAAACCTTTGCATTTTTTCTAAGTGGGCCGTGATGGACTCTCCATCCTTCATTTTTGTTGTTATCATGGAGGAAATGATTTCATACCTTTCTTGTCGAGCACTTTGATGGTACCTTTCCATCAAGTCTTGGTGCATCTCGAAAGGGTAGTAGTCCTCATAGGACTTTTGGAGTTCAGCTGTCATAGTGGCAAGCATGATGCACGACACCTTTGTCGCGTACTTCTCATAATCCCTATATTCAACAATTTCTTCAGGAGTAACAATCGCTTCATCAACCTCTTTTAGCTCTTTATTGAAGACATATTCCTTATCTTCGTAATGAGTGACCATCCGAATGTTTCGAATCCAATCATTGAAATTCGACCCATAAAAAATCACTCTCCCACATAAGTTTATAAGGGAGAAAGAGCCGAAAGGGTTGGATCCATCAACGTTTGGGGTAACATCTAAAAAGAAAGACAAAGTTTAGATTAGATAAGAATCATTAATATAACACCCAAATGGGATATTAAGGCTAGGACCCAACACAATGTTTCACAATTCGGAAGAGGGATGCCGTAATCCAATTGCAAAATATTTGAAGGTAGGTAAATGATGATTTACTAATTTCCACCATGAAAAACAAAAAAGAGTATTAAGTTTTAAATGAATTGAAATTTCTAGATTCTTTTGAGATTCATTGAACTTTTCAATGACATGTTTCAATCTCGATTAT
Organism: Lactuca saligna; assembly: GCF_052625555.1. Classification (NCBI taxonomy): domain Eukaryota; kingdom Viridiplantae; phylum Streptophyta; class Magnoliopsida; order Asterales; family Asteraceae; genus Lactuca; species Lactuca saligna. The sequence goes on from NC_136422.1 coordinate 155,618,149, forward strand.
GCCCTTCAAGTTTGTTACTGGGATACCGAAGATTGCAAACAAGGTGTGAATAACCATGCAAATTTGCTTGGTACTCTCGATGCCATTTATTACCACATATGCTCCATTAATCTATGATAAACATCAAGCTACCCTTTTCCACCCTTGCTAGTCCAAGTTAGTGTGTCGGTTAACCACACACGCTCCACTAACGACTTGACAAGGTGCAAATTGCAATTTCATGGAATAACACCAATTTCACATTTTTCCTAAAGTAACTAAGATTGAGAATTTATAAAAACATTTAATTACTTTTATAATTATCATTATACTTTTTAACACGAATTAATGTCCTATCCTACCCATTTGGCTAACGGCCCTACACCAGTCAAGGAAGCGTCGAGTGAGAGTGGACACCCATTCAATCGCCATTTTATAGGCAATTTCCTTATACCCTCTTATAGATCAGCTTCGTGAATGAGGCCTACTAACGGTAAGACTGAATGTCTTATACATATATAAGTGTTAATATTTTAATATTATTATAGTATAAGGGTTGAATTTTAAATTTTTAAAATTCTAGGGCTTAGAAATTAATGTTTCATGAATGAGACTTTTTAAATTCAGAAAGGCGAGTTTTGAAATTCTTCAAAACCTTTTGGTTTTCATAACTTAGACTTTAAAGTTCCATAAATGAGGCTTTTCAAATTCCAAAACTCGAGGGCAAAGTTTTGAAACCTTTCAAAACTCTCTTGGATCAATTTGATTACAATTAAATTAATCCTATAATTAACTATGTCACACAATTGACCTAATATAATTTCATATAACAAGATGATTCAAATCAGACTCTACAAATAATTAGTTTTTTTTTCACAAAATCAAGTAATTATCTTAGAATTTTGACAATCATCATTCAATTGGATGAGGACAATCATTACTTTATTAGAAAAATCATAATTTATCAATCAAAACAGATTGTGGTAATGATCCTAATCAGATTCTGGCCAAAAACTCGAAAAAACTACAAACAGATGATCCAACTCGTCGAGCCAGGAAATGGACTCGTCGAGTTGGCTTAACTCAGGATCAACTCGTCGAGCTCCCTCATGGGGTTCGTCGAGTCCAACAGTCAGAGGAAAAAATGTAGTTTTTCAGCTTTGCAAATAACACAATTGCATCAATATAACAGAAAACACCCTAGTCTCTTATACCATTGATGAGTTTTGAGCACTATAACATTCCTATGGTGCACATACAACCCTAGATGCTTTAGGTCTAAGTTTTCTCAAGTTATACATGCAATTTCATTTCTCCAAAGCATGAAGCCTAACTAGCAAACAACTTTGATAATTGAAACATAAATCAAGTTAGATGATTATCTCTTTGTTGTAGCTTGTAGAACTTATCCTTACAAGAGCTTAGCACCTCAAATGTGATGCCTCAAATAAGTCACAAACACCAAGAACAATGGAGGACAATGAGAGAGAGCTTGGAGGCACCAAAATCGGCTAACATCTTCTTAGAATACACTTGTATCCGATTTTAGGGCTTAGGGGTTACATTTATAGTGTAGAATTCCAAGGGTCGCTTGTAAACCCTAAGTCATTCACTCAGGCTTTTAATCCAATAACTCATATGCACTAACACTTCATGAACTCTCACATAAGCTTACTCCATTACTAATCAATCATGGATCATTAGCCTAAACTATATGAATCACTGATTTACATAATCAATCCCCTTTAATTTAATTAGTCTCTTTTGATCGTAAAATTAATTCCAAATTAATTTTTTATCAATAAAAATTAAATAATATGATTTCTCAATAAATATATTATACTTATAATATATTAATAATTCACAAATAAGCACTTTCTCAAATATACGTCCTATCAAATTGCTCCGATGAAGGCAACCCAAATGGACCATGCTACTATCGGGTCAAGTACATACCAATTATAGTTATGAGCTTAGACACCTAATCCAACAAAATTCGCAATTTAATACAATCATAATATCACTAATTCAATAATTTAGGAAAGTCAAATCCAAACTATACCACCACCACCGACTACCACATGTCACTACCATCTATCCATGTCAACGTCGTAATCATCATTCATTTCAAACCAAATATGTATATAAAATCATACATTGTTAGCTTTAATAATATATTCACAGTTTAATAAACGTATTAATTCACTAATTTAGAGTTTAATGCAACAATTATAAAAACTAATACATTCTTACATATTTACTTCACAAAAAAAAAAAAATACTCGCATAAAATTAATACAAATTTTTTAAAATTCATAAAAAATATCACAATTTAATAAAATTAATTCACAGCTTAATACAATCAATACACAAAATTAACAGCTTAATATATTAAATTCACAGTTTAATATATAAAATTATACATTCACATCCATATTCTGTACTTAGTACTTATATTTATACATTCAGATATGTGGACTAGTGTTTCTTTCAAATTTTAATTTATATAATATTCACAATTTAAAATTTACATGTTATTCAAAATTAGCAAAAATAAAATCTATATATAATGCTTCTTTCATCTTATATTTTAGAAGCGAAAATAAAATTCGTAAAAAAATAAACTGCTGAATATACTAATTTCACAACTTGATACGTTTAATTCACAATTTAATACACAAATTTACAGTTTAATAAAGTATATTTACAGGTTAATAAAATATATTTACAGGTTAAAAATTACATCTGATGATGTTTGGAGCTTGTAGGTTATATTTGATTGAAGTTCACACACACATCACATTTCACAACTTAAAAAACTTACGTTCATATTATTTGAGAAAACACTAATATAATAAAAACACGTTTAAATTCACATTACAGCTTATAAAAATTCTTACATATACTGCTTACAACTTATAAAAAAATCATTTAATCACAACTAAAACTAATGAAAAAAAAATCATGCATTCACAAATTAATAGTTACAAAAAATCATGTATTCACAACTTAATATTTATAAAAAATCATGCATTAATAGTTTAATTTTTTTTTCTAATTAAAACAATTAGATATGTATAAAATCCATACATTAACAACTTAATCAATATAAAAAAACGTTTATTCACAGCTTAAGAAACTAGTTCAGAAACTTATTCATATTATTCAATGTTTAAAAACACACATTGTGTTTAGTGAAACATTTCATCAAACACATTCAATGCATCTTATATCCAGAGCAGAGATTGTTCCATTGCTTCAGATCCATGAGCACTGATGGTAGGCAACAACAATGGTGGTGCGACATCGGTTGTGGTAGAGGTGGAGTCATATCGACGGTGGTAACATCAGATCTGGATGTCAGATCTGTTGGCAGTGATTTTCGTCAGATCTATTGTTCCAGTGAAGCAAATCGGAAAAGTTTTCTTGTATTCCATCCAATCTAGACGTTGAAGATTTGGAGACGAACTAGATATGTAACTCAGAGCAGAGTGTGGCGTTTTTTTTATGTTCCAACGAAACACAATAGCTGGTGTTAGGTGGTGGTAAGGTCGACTATCAGATCTAACCAAATCGCACCAGATTAGATATATTTGTGTACTAAAGAGAGAAAGTGAAGTTGAAACAACTTCTTGACTTCAGATCTCAAACCAAGTGGCGATCGACAGTGATGGAGGAAGGTGGTGGTTATCACCGCTTGCCGGAGCTCATAATCCAGAGGAGAAAATCGAAGATCTGATGTAAAAAATAATAGACTTGAAGACGAAAATTGTAGATCTGAAGTAAGAAATCATAGATCTGAAGGTGAAATTGTAGATCTGAAGAGGAAAATTGTAAATCTGAAGCTAAAATTGTAGATCTTGAGCCAATCGGAACTTGTGAATATAATGGGGGTGGTTCGTCGGCAGTGGCAATCAAGGGTGGTGGCTAACTGGTGGTAATGTTTGTGTGTTCAATTTTGAGATGAGAGAAAAATACGTAAGAATGTATAAAATGAGGTTCTTACAGTTTTTAACTTTTAATGGTTTTTATTTGATATATATATATATATATATATATATATATATATATATATATATATATATATATATATATATATATATATATATATATATATAACTTGAATAAATTCAATATTCATATCGATCATTCAATGATATCTTTTTAATATTATAATCTATTTGATATTTTTATGTCTTTTTTTTTTTTTTTTTTTTTTTTTTTTGATAAATTGAGTTAATATGATAAAATTCACAAGGTATAAAATGAAAAATTAAATTATTTAATAGATAAAAAATCGTTCTTGAAAATTAGAATTCAATTTAATCTTAATTATAGGAACATTGTAATGGTTTTTCAAGGGTTGAATTGGTATGATCCATTCTCACATCAACGTCCAATTGTCCATTTATGAGTAATAAATTTATGGACTTTTTGAGAATTTCTTTGGACCTTGGGGCATAACCCTATACATAGTTGGTATTTTTGGACTTTTATTAATAGGGACCCACCAACATTTGTCAATTTTTGCATATATCCGTGGGGCAAAAAGGAACGTGTACGGGTTTTCAGAAGATTGGGTTCCACTTGCATGTGTTTTTCTTTGGAGTGTATTTTAATTTTGTTTCTTTAGAATTACAAATATTTTATGTTTAACTGAATTAAACATAGATTTCTTTTTAAATTTGTTGATTTGATTGCTGTATTTCTTCTTATAGTGCTTGTAACTTAAATTGTAATGCTTTTGCTTGTATGTTTTATGTAGCATTTTGCTAGTGTTTTAATGTATTCGTTGCTAAAAAAAACCTTGTGCTGTGAAGCTTTCTTTGAATTTCGAAAATTAGATATAATAAGATTATGCACAAGTCAAGGTAACACTTTTATAATGCCTCTAGTATTTTATATGCTAAAATAAAACAATACGATTTATATTTGAGAGAAAATTTCCTAAAAGATTTATTCTAAACTTGTGATGGCTTCAACTTTAGTTATCCGAGTGTTTGAAAATAATGGTTTTGTGATAAAAGTTTCTTTTTTTAAGTCATTGCGATGAAAACGACATATTTGTTGGTCAAAAGATTTTCTGGCCAATTTTTACAGCTAATATGATAGCATGCAAACATACGAACACTTCATTTTTCAAACAAGTTGTATCGAATCTAAAGCCAAAATTTGTTGGTAATTTGTTTAACTAATGTGATTTAAATGTAATGGAATTACTTTGTGTGACCAAAAATAATCTTGATAAATATTAAACAAGTAAAGAAGGTGTGGAGTACACACTTATTTAAATTTATTTAAGATTAAAAGTAGATTGTCATTTATGGGCGAAGCGTCTGAACGAACAAGGGTCCGGGGGCAGCGTTCCTGGGAGCGGGGTCCAAGGGGCAGAGCCCTTGACTGGGATCGAGTTGACCTGTGTTAAATTGTTGTATTGAAAATGCATCAGAAATCCAAATTTAGAATATTTGACCTGTTTTTTGGCTTAATATTAATCATTATAGAAAACCCGGATTTATGATAGTTTTTTGATTGTTGTCAAACTGTTTTATGATAGTTTTGACAGTTTTCAGACAAAGGAGACATTTAACCAATTTTGATCAGTTTTTTCTGATACTCACGAAATTTGTATATCTCATTTTCTGTTCTTTTGTCTTCTGAATCTTATCCAGTCAAAAATTAGGGAGTACTACCTAATACTTTAATTTGATGGTGAAATCACAATTTTCAAAATTTTCAAAACTATTACTATCCATTTTCTAATAAAATATAAAGCTAAAACTACATATTTGCTTGGTCAAACTCTCTTCCTCACTCCCAACACCACATAACATCTTATTGACGTTTTTTTGGGATCGAACTTGTTTTTTTTTTGTCATAGTTCTTTTTCTTTTTCTTTGTATTTTGTTTTATAAAATTAAGGTTCTTAAAATTTATATCTTTTCAAAATGAGCATCAATTGGGAAATATTAAATTTATTCGTTCATTTAGTATTATAAAAAAAACTCCAAATAGTATGAAAATTTAATGGAATCCTGTACTCACTATATTGAAGACTTTGTGGAAATGGGTTTTCAAAAATAAATTTTTTAACTGTTCATTTTTAAATTTTAAAAAATATTAGTCGTTTTAAATATAACAGAAATTTTTTCTTAAAAAAAACAAATGAAAAAGTTCCTCATCTTACTATTTTAGTGAGTTTATAAAAAAAATCTAAAATAATGTTGTTAATATACATAAGGTTTGTTTAACGGAATTCAAATTTGTATAAAACTAAAACGTGAAAAATTTCGTTTCTCAAATGAAAAATCATTTTCAATGTCAATTATATATTTTATATTAAGAGCTTTCTGATAATAAAAATTCAATAATAAGTTTGTTTTGATATCACATTTTATTTTACAAGATTGCAATTTTAAAAAGAAATGAAAAATGATATAATATGATATAAAATTCGATTATCCTAAATAATTATGATCTAAAACATATATATTTCGATAGGTTGATAAAACTTGATTTGTAATGATCAACAAATATTATGATCCAAAAATATTATAATTCTTGGTATATATTTGTGTTTCAAAATCATATGCTTCAAAAATAATATAATGATCCAAATAATATAATGATCCAACATGTTAAGAATTAAAAACATTATAATTCTTAATCGCTTATTATTTAAATCTTTTATTTTTGTTAAACTTCAAAACTCGAACGACCTGCAATACACGAAAGCGGAAAAAAAACAAAAGAAACTTTAAAGATGTTAAAAACATTAAAATAAACTTAAAACATAAGCAAGCTAGATTTCAAGTTTAATTAAAAATAAATAATAAATCAAATGGAAAAAACGAAAAAAAAACACTAAATAATGATATAAAGAAGTGAGTAACAAATGATTATTTACTCAAGTCTATATTTCATAGCACGATCTAGCATAAAATGCGATCGAGTCACAACAAAAAATTACATTTTATGTTTGTTGCTTTTGATGAAGTTGGTGGTTGAAAATTGTTATCATAGTCCTCACCTCCTCACCTGATGCAGAAATTGACTCTGGAAGTGGAGATTTTTTTTTCTTATTTCTTTTTACCCATTTAACCTCCATACAATTAACCTTTGTCGAAGATGTCAAAATCTCGCAAATACTTATAAAAACGCCATATCATCTCGCGAAATATTGACGATAAATAAAATCAAATATCCACATTTTATTTTTTCAATCCTATGACAAAGATTTGTTCTTGCAGTCCTCACTTTTATATATATATATATATATATATATATATATATATATATATATATATATATATATATATATATATATATATATATATATAACCGACAAGTATTATCTTATTGTGTTACTCATCAACCAATCATTTTAAATATCTAGATAAGGGCGTGTAACATCCCAAAAATACAGTCCAAAAATATTGTTTTTTTAAACCATTAATAAAACCATAAATATCTTCATCATATAAAGTCATAAGTCACATGCCAAATATATGAGAGTATAAACATCCCAGGTTGAACAAATGGTGTGTGCACTGCAATCTTCCCAAGCTCCTCTTTTGAAAATTGAGTACCTGAAACCAAAACTGAAAGTCGTAAGCATGAAGCTTAGTGAGTCTCCCCAATCTACCACATACCATCCACATATAACATGCAACTAGGAGATACGGGCCCCACCCATACTCATGGAGATATGGGCCCCGCCCATACTCCGCTATCTAGGAGATACGGGCCCCGCCCACACTCCGCTATCTATGAGATACAAGTCCCGCCCACACTCAGCTATCTCTAAGATACGGGCCCCGCCCACACTCAGCTACTTCGAGATACGAGCCCCGCCTACGCTTGTCTACTGTGAGATATGGGTCTCGCCCATACTCAGCTGCTATGCCAAAACATATAAGTATCACATAGACAATATGTATAAATAATCTATTGTTCAGTCATATATCATATATCATAATAAAGTACAACTATGAGATATGGGCCCCGCCCACACTCCGCTACTATGAGATACGGGCCCCGTTCACCCTCACTAGTCATGAAGATACATACAAGCTCTAAACGTACAACAATATCACTAGCATATAAATATATACCACATCAACTATCTATGAGATACGGGCCTCGCCCACACTTAGCTACTATGAGATACAAGCCCCGCCCACACTCGCATTCCTAAGAACATATACAAGCATCACATAGACAACAAGTATAGCAATCCAATAATCTGACTAATATCTATAGTCAGATAATAATAAGATACGGTCCCCGACCACACTCAACTACTAACATATCTCATATACGGGCTGACTTTGGTGATTTAGACCCGTTTCTACTGGAAGAGGACTTACCTCGCACTTCTGAAGTCCCGCTGACAAAACCATAGCTGCTAGATGACAGATTCTCGGTCTGTCAATATCAAAATAACACCCAATTAATAATTGGGTTCCAACTCATAACCTTAAGTCCATGCTTGGGGTAAAAGACTACTTTACCCCTATTCTAGCTTGACTCAAGCCCAAGGCCCAATCCAAAGGCCCAAAAGTCTAATAATGTACCAAGGCCCAACTATGGCCCGTCTATGGCCCAATTTTCCCAACTGGGCCCAAGTCTCTACATGGTCTTAATCAAAGGCACAATCATTTATTCTTGGTCTAACGCTTGCCATTCTTATAGTCCAACATCTCATAATCATCAAGGCCCAGACTATGGCCCATCTATGGCCCAATTTTCTAACTTGGGCCCAAACTCCTTACGTGGGCCTTACTCTAAGTCCATTAGATTATTCTAGTCCATTTGCTTGTTTTTGGATGGTCCATTTTTATCCTAATCACCAAGGCCCAATAGGAAGGCCCAACTCAAAGTCCAATTGAAATTAGGGTTTCACATAAATGACAATTAGGGGTAAGTGTTTATCACTTAACCTATTAAGGACTTAATCCATTAAATCCTTTACTCTACTAGATAAGTATATGTGATAATTAAGCTTAATACACAATCCAATCTCAATGGATCAAAAGTGGGTCCCAATAAGTCCATGGCCAATATACTCACAATTAGGGCTTTCTACCCAAACATGGCCCAATAGACCCAAAATTAATCTTTAAGCTCATTAGGCTTTTGCTAGGTTCATTAGGGTTTTTCTAGGCCCATTAGGGTTTTGTTAATGGGGCACCACCCACTACCACCTCGGGTAATGGTGATCAATGGCGGTTTGCGGCGGTGGCCACCACCTTACGGTGGTGGTTATGATTCTTTTAATTAATCTTTGCTAGTTACAATTACAATGCTTTAATCCAAAAATAAACACACACACACACATACACTAACTAACATACACACACACAACCATGCCGTGGGGGCCGGCGGTGGCGCTTGGCGGCAGCCACCACCTCACGGTGGTGGTGGTGGCTTCCTTGCGATTTTCGGATAGACTAACACGCACTAATCAGAAATACATGCTCATAAACCCGCTGGATGGTCACAAAACAACCCCCCAGCCACCCACTAACGGTGACCGGCGACGACAACAACACCTTTAGGACGGTAGCCACCACCTTACGGTGGTGGTGGTGGTTTCCCTCGTTTCCCATTCAAACAGCCACACACACGGAATAACACAAACCACTTGGACTTGAAGCAACAACGCACTCACGCCTACATGAAACACAAACATGGAGGCTGGAACACACGCTACAACCACCCTCGGGGTGGTAGATGTTGACCAGAGCAATAGGAAACGGTCGTGACTGCTTGAGGTGCTGAAGATCCAAGAAGAACAACCCATCCATGGCGTGCGAAAGTCCTTCTTTGGCAGCTCATGGCTTCTCCGACAGTGCTCGGACTCGACTGGTAGCGGCAGCAGCAGCTTCGCTCGTAAAACCCCTCACAGCCCCGTCGCCAAAACCTTTGACCCGATGAACTCTCTCTCTCTCTCTCTCTCTCTCTCTTATAGAACACATGGTGGAATTCCGGTGGTGCTAGGAGGTCGAAAAATGAACAAAGGATGACGGCGATTGAGTAGCGGTGGAGGGAGGTGGGTGACGACTGCAACATAAGGGCTCCTAGGGTTAGGGTTCCCGAAGAGTGACGGGTTTATATACCTAGTTACTTCCAAACTTCCTATAATATACAATTCTAGCCCCTCTTTCTCCAATTCCTTTCAATATTGCTCCTTTATTTACACTTTAGACCCTAGCTCGTAAATTCTTTTCAGAATAAGCCCAAAAGTTACTAAACAGTCCCTCCTCCACTATTTATTCTCAATTTGAATCCAACACCTACACTTTTAGCCCCTGATTCCATAAAATCTTTTTAATTTAATCATGAGGACATTCTTTAGACCCCCAAAACAAATTACAATATCAATTACACACATTTTCACTAAGTTCTCTATTTAAATATACTCATATGCCCGAATAAAATAATACTTGAAACACATCTTCAGATTTTAGGGTTTGTATTGGAAACGGGGTGTTACAACTCTCCCCTACTTAAATTATATTTCATCCTCAAAATCATTTCTTACCATTCCTTACACGATAAAGCACTCTAGTAAGATGGTCACCATCCCGGGCACATCCTAGCCCTCCCAGGGTAACCATGACCAGCCTTTTCAAGGAAACCATAACCCACTCTATCAGGGTTCCAAAACCTGAAGATGAATGAATTCCCTACAACATTATCACATCTACTCCATCTGAAATATGTTGTCTTGAGATGGTCTGAATCCCTGATAGACCACTCATACTAAATCCTTATAGATGAACCCCGCGGGGGTGACTTAGCATTACACAGTAATCTGTTACGCTTGCCAAACATGAGATCCTTAAATACCATTACTGTTGGAGACCCAAAACTGTTCGAAACACTAGTTTGCCTGAAACATTGAGATGCCTGAAACACTGAACTGCCTGAAACACTAAACTGCTACATGACCGTTTTCCCAAAATCTATCGAGACTTTCCTCATCTCAATTCATCCCCTAGTCATCTGATATACCGGGTTCCGACCCTGCTGCAGAGCCATAGGACTCCCACATAATCACCTCTCATGATTTTCGAATGAAATCCTTATTTGTCAAATAGTTGCCACTAGTTATCTTGCCACTACGGCTCTAACGACTTTTTAATCTAATTGATTGGGTCCATACGTTGAGTCCTGACATTACCATATTCAAGGCTAAAAGTGATTGCTACATGACCAATGGTAGCCTTACATAACAAACGAACTTAAGCAGTTCGTTGCTTCTCTGATCTCATATGTGTAGTGGCGCTTCTACAGTCTTATCACTGGCTTAACCAGGTCTAATCCGTCTAGGTAATTCTGAAATCCAATCCGTGGATTTCCCTATCCTCACTGCTACACCTGAACTGGTGGGTACTACTGTTCTTTCCGCATCCTAACAACGCACTCACGCTATCTACCAATCTAGTGAATGCTACGACTATACCCGCATACTTACAACACTCTAACACTATCTAGCTGCTAGTGAATGCTACGGATACACTAGTAGACTTGCAACACTATCCATACTTGGTTGAACACGCGCTTGACCCGCACTCAATTGAACTCATGTCATGACTGGAATCCCCAACCTGATTCCCTAAGGCTTGCTAGCAAACATTACGGGAACGCAGTCTCCTTATTGACAAGTTTTTCCCGAACTTCCATCTCACACTATCCTCAAACAATACAGCCGCTTGGGCTGTCTTCCTTCCTGACCAGGATGCGAAACTTATCCCAGTTTCAAAACTGCTCCTACTTCTGAATCCTTGGATGATTCTCCCCCACTTTGATTCAACTAACGTCTTATAGCACACAATACTGGAAGGATTCTCAATCATTCTTACCATTCTATGCCCAATCTGTTGAAAACCATGTTTACCATTGCTAGTGTTTCAATACTAGCCAGTCCAAAAGATCACACCACCTCCAACAACCCGAATAAATCTCCAGTAATAGTCCGCTAGATCCAGGAAGCTCCGAATCTCAATTGGAGACCTCAGAATCTCCCACTGTATCACGGCCTCTATCTTGGCCGGATCGATTAGAATACCCTTCTGATTGGAAAGGTGCCCAAGAAATTGCACCTCACGCAACCAGACATCACATTTGGAGTACCTTGCAAAAAGTCTCTCCCTCCTCAAAGTCTCTAGCACCTCCCTCAGGTGCTTCTCGTGCTGCTCCTCAGTCTTGGAATAAACTAAGATGACGTTGTACTCTCCTAATCCTGCAATTTGAGAAATGATCTTTCGTTATCCGCTAATAATTCTCGGTATGCAATTGGCATATGACATTTCTTGGAAGTATACTTCAAAATCAAACAGAGGATAACCCAGAGTCACGCTTACTCAAACACTTGGAATGAAAGACTATATCGCGCAGTTTCCCGCATGTGCTGTACTGAATCTAACCCTGCTGCTCTCTCAAAAGCTGATCCAAAATCTAGGATCTCCTCCTGAGACCCCTCAATATAAGCAACTGATCTGATTCCCTCTTACAAATGTGTTCCAAGTCCATATCTCGTTCTCAAGCTCTAGAAGTCATGTCATTCAAGGTCTTGCACCCCGAGATACTCATGATCTCCCATGCTATCATTCTACAGTATGTTCTGATAACTTACATTCTTCATTTCCTCATATGCTGCATACTCTAGTACCATATAAGCTATTTCCTGAGACTTGGTAGTGATCTCTGCCACAGTCTCAGTCTTCTGGTGGAGAGCTAACAACTCTTATGCCAGCTGATGCGCCTCAATCTCCTAGGCACACTCTACCCAGAATCTGGTCTGAAAGTTATCCCACGACATAACATCAACTGCATCATCACTCAACCTTCTACCAACCTCTTCTTACCAATCTCGTGCTATGTCCCTCAGGAGACAGGAACTAAGTCGGATCTTGTCTCCTTTCGAAACAACGCCAGGTACGAAAAGTGCTGGTGACATCTGCCAACCATTTGCTGCTAACAATGGGGTCCCTAACCCCCATGACAATCTGAAGCATCACAAACTCTGAATTCTCAGAAACATCAACGTACAGGTCCCTTTCATGAAAGCTACCTCAGTGCAGATTACACTCGGCCTCTCGTCACAAATCTCTATAATGCCCTCCTTGATCATACTGAGGATCACAAGAGTCTGGTCAATGATACTGCACGTAATCTCGGATGGAATGAAATCCCTCATCTGATCATCAAGTTACCCGGCTACAGATTCCGAGCCTGATCCTTCATCGACACCAGAACTATCATCTTTTCTACCACGTGGCGTCACTATACTCAGTAATATACCATCACTAACATCACAATACTCATCAAAACTCAAGGGATCTCACACACTACAAGTTCCATGGTCTTATCTCATCCTTCCTTGAGTTGAGTACGAATCCTTTGCTTTCAGTAGTACGGGCCCATACTACCTTCCACATCTATCTGTACTTTCCTCAAGAACTGCCATGACTACACCAAGTCCCTTCTACTGCTACTGTTCTCTGCTACTCTCATCCTAGGCTTACCCTAGGGTAATCACCAACTCACTCTCTGTCATTAGCTGCATAAGAAGTCCATGCTTTCTTCCCCCAACTAGATTGCGAATACTATTACATATTACTCAGACTAGATAATTCTTCGAATGAGAGATCCTACCCTACAACGGTTGGACTCAAACAAGAGCTGCGAAATAGGGCTAGACCTAACCTTCTGAAATTATTTAGTCCTTGCAATATGTAACTTAACACAGTCCAAAAATTTTGTTTTAAAACCATTAATAAAACCATAAATATCTTCAGCATATAAAATCATAGGTCACATGTCAAGTATATTAGAGTATAAACATCCCAGGTTAAACAAATGGTGTGTGCACTGCAATCTTCCCGAGCTTCTCTTTTGAAAATTGAGTACCTGAAACCAAAACTGAAATCCGTAAGCACGAAGGATGAGATAAGACCAGGGAACTTGTATGTTATATGTGGGTTTCCTAATCTACCACGTACCATCCACATATAACATGCAACTAGGAGATACGGGCCTCGCCCACACTCCGCTATCAAGGAGATGCAGGCCCTGCCCACACTCCACTATCTATGGGATACGGGCGCTGCCCACACTCAGATATCTCTGAGATAAGTCCCCCGCCCACACTCAACTACTTCAAGATATGGGCTTCGCCCACACTCGTCTACTGTGAGATACGGGCCTCGCCTACACTCAGCTGCTATGCCAAAACATATAAGTATCACGAAGACAACATGTATAACTAATATATCGTTCAGTTATATATTATATATCATAATCAAGTATAGTTATGAGATACGGGCTCCACCCACACTCCGCTACTATGAGATACAGGCCCCGCCCACCTTCACTAGTCATGAAGATACATACAATCTCTAAACGAACAACAATATCACTAGCATATAAATATATACCATATCAGCTATCTATGAGATACGGGTCTCTCCCACACTCAGCTACTATGAGATACGGGCCCCGCCAACACTCGCATTCCTAACAACATATACAAGCATCACATAGACAACAAGTATAGCAATCCAATAATCTGACTGATATCTATACTCAGATAATAATGAGGTAAGGGCCACGCCCACACTCAGCTACTAACATATCTCACATACGGGCCGGCCTTGGTGCCTTAGACCTGTTATTACCGGAAGACGACTCAGCTCACACTGCTGAAGTCCCGCTGACAAAACCATAGCTGTTGGATGACAGATTCCCGGTCTGTCAATATCAAAATAACACCCAATTAATAATTGGGTTCCAACTAGTAACCATAAGTCCATGCTTGGGTTGAAAGACTACTTTACCCCTATCTTAGCTTGACTCAAGCCCAAGGCCCAATCCAAAGGCCCAAAAGTCTGAAAATGTACCAAGGCCCAATTATAGCCCATTTATGGCATAATTTTCCCAAATAGGCCCAAGTCTCTACATGGTCTTGATCAAAGGCCCAATCATTCATTCATGGTCCATCACTTGACATTCTCATAGTCCAACATCTCATAATCATCAAAGCCCAGACTATGGCCCAATTTTCTAACTTGGGCCCAAACTCTTTACGTGGGCCTTACTTTAAGTCCATTAGATTATTCCAGTCCATTTGCTTGCTTTTAGATGGTCCATTTTTATCCCAATCACCAAGGCCCAATAGGAAGTCCCAACTCAAAGTCCAAGTGAAATTAGGGTTTCACATAAATGAAAATTAGGGGTAAGTGTTTCTCACTTAACCTATTAATGACTTAATCCATTAAGTCATTTACTCTACTAGATAAGCGATATGTGATAATTGGGCTTAATACACAATCCATTCCCAATGGCTCAAAAGTGGGTCCCAATAAGTCTAAGGCCCAAACACTCACAATTAGGGCTTTCTACCCAAACATGGCCCAATAGGCCCAAAATTAATCTTTAAGACCATTAAGGTTTTCCTAGGCCCATTAGGGTTTTGCTAGGTCCATTAGGGTTTTGCTAGTGGGCCACCACCCACTACCATCTCGGGTAGTGGTGGTCAACGACGGTTTGCGGTGGCGGCCGCCACCTTACGATGGTGGTTATGATTCTTTTCATTAATCTTTGCTAATTGAAATTACAATGTTTTAATCCAAAAATAAACACACACACACACACTAAGTAACTAACATACACACACACACACATCCACACCGTGGTGGTTAGCGGTGGCGCTTGGCGGCAGCCACCACCTCACGGTGGTGGTGGTGGCTTCCTTGCGGTTTCTGGCTAGACTAACATGCACTAATCAGAAATACATGCTCACACACCCATTGGATGGTCACAAACCGGCCCCCAGCCACCCACTAACGGTGATCGGTGACGACAGTAACAATTTTAGGACGGAAGCCACCACCGTGAGGTGGTGGCGGTGGTTTCCCTCATTTCCGATTCAAACAACCACACACACAGAATAACACAAACCACTCGGACTTGAAGCAACAACGCACTCGTGCCTACGCGAAACACGAACATGGAGGCTAAAACGCACGCTACAACTACCCTCGAGGTGGTAGATGTTGACCGGAGTAACAGGAAACAGTTTTGACTGCTTGAGGTGCCGAAGATCCAAGAAGAACAACCCATCCATGGCGTGCGGCGGTCCTTCTTTGGTAGTTCACGGCTTCTCCGGCAGTGCTCGGACTTGACTGGCAGCGGCAGCAGTAGCTTCGCTCGTAAAATCCCTCACAGCCCCATCGCCAAAACCTTTGACCCGATGAACTCTTTTTCTCTCTCTCTCTCTCTCTCTCTCTTTCTTTCTCTCTCTCTCTCTCTCTCGTTAACAGAACACATGGTGGAATTCCGGTGGTGCTAGGCGGTCGGAAAACAAACGAAGGATGGTAGCAATTGAGCAGCGGCTGAGGGAAGTGAGTGACAGCTGCAACATAAGGGCTCGTAGTGTTAGGGTTCCCGAAGAGTGACAGGTTTATATACCCAGTTACTTTCAAACTTCCCATAATATACAATTCTAGCCCCTCATTCTCATATTCCTTTAAATATTGCTCCTTTATTTACACTTTAGACCCCAACTCTTATTTCTTTTTAGAATAAGCCCAAATGTTACTAAACAGTCCCTCCTCCATAATTTATTCTCTATTTGAATCCAACACTTACACTTTTAGCCCCTGATTCCACAAAAATCTTTTGAATTTAATCCCGAGAACATTCTTTAGACCTCCAAAACAAATTACAATGTCAGTTATACACTTTTTCACTAAATTCTTTATTTAAATATATATTCATATGCCGGAATAAAATAATACCTAAAATGCATCTTTAGATTTTAGGGTTTGTATTGGAAATGGGGTGTTACAGGGCATCATGGTAATTTGATGATTAAATTAATTAATTGCATTTAATCAATACCTTTTAATTTAGGTAATAAGAATTGACTAGTATCTGTTCCATAAATGACACTCTTCTTCTTCTTCACGTCTCGACTAAATGTTCCATCGAAAGCCTCTCAATCGACCTCCATTTTCCATTTGGTGTAGTAACCTTATCCAATGGCTTCTTGTATTTTCTCTTAAGGTCAAGAGGAGTTAGGGCAAAATGTAACAAGGAAGAGCAGTTTTGAAGAGTCCTATACTCTTTTTTAGCATCTGTCATCATTAGGGGTAGATCCTAAGAACATGTGTGAAGGACGGTCATATTTTATTGAATTGTTCTTCGATTTAGATAGAGAATAAACACATATACCCACCTCGATTAGAACTTACAAGGAAAAAAGAGTATTGTAGATTGTCTTCTCCACAGAAAAACCAGTGTTCATCATTGTTGTTGTTGTTTTTTTTTTTTTTTTTTTTAATTTTTTTAATTTTTTTTTTTAATTTTTTTGGGATTTAAACTGACGGTTAGACTGGAGAAAGAAGAGGAGACATACATGTTATACATCAAAACTTGAAAGTAAATAAGAATATTTTTCATTTTCTTCCCTTGTTTTCGTTTTTTTCCTATTGAAATGCAAATCCAATTTTTGTTTTCTTTTTTTTTACTAGATGGCGGAGTTGATTGGTTTTTTATCGTTTATTCATGTTTATACTTTTTACCCTTAATTTATTTATGTTTCTATACGTTAAATTTTTTCTTCATGCATATTTTGACAGGTTTGTCTAGAAATTTATTATCAATGATGAGTTTTGATTCATAAAATATAGTCTTTCACAAAATCGGCAGTGAAAACATTAATAAAATAACTAGTTTATTATAGACCATTTTATAAAGAAAACCATCAAGGATCCTTTTAACATAGGTTAGAATGATATAAAACAAACCATAAGGTGTTTTAGAGTAACAACCATTGTATCCCTTAAACCTACTCGATATAGGGGTGTTGATGAATATGAAAAGACCAAAGAGGATGATATTTTCTAGAGTGGTCCACCACCAAGAGTAAGACACAAGGATTCTGAGATCCCTTATTGTAAATGAGACTTCTTAAATATTTGAGTGTTTTCACTTAAATAAACACTAAATTAGAAGGAATCAAAAGCACCAAGACTAGTAACTTTGCTACAAGAAAGACAAGGTGAAGAGGAGCAAACTTGCTCTCGAACTTGGGAGGTTTTGTAAGGAACAACTAGCAAAAATTGCAAGCCTTAAGCACTTTTTTACAATCCTTTATCAGATCTAGAATCCATGCTTCATTAAATGCAAGTCATGGTCTAAAGTTAAGGCATGGGAGATGGATTAATTCACTTAACAAGCAATCCTACACCTCCATGGGGTGAGTTCAGTCATAGGTACCCAAGGAGGGGTACCTTGAGAGTCAAACACTCATTTACATGATATGTTGTTACATATAATAGGCTAGTAACATCCAATGCGTCTAAAAATATATTCATGACATAACAATCATACAATATGATCAAATGAAAACTAATAGAAATATTGTTTTTACACAATAATAATTTTTCCCTAGTGAATTACAAGAATTGATTTTATTTATTAATACTCACATTAATAATAAATATTCAATATATGTCAACTTGATAAATGTGTGACCCTATATGATCATATGTTATTAGCAATATCATGCATTAATGATTCTTGAGCATAAAGATCCAACAATCTCCCACTTACACAAGATTCATTATGGATTGACATAAACATTATTTGACGTCTAGAAATGGGCCACTTCCCTAACAACACACAAAGGGGTGTCAACTATCAACATCTAAATTCCAGGAGCTTAGATCTATAATTGATGTATAAGGTAAGTATATCAGTATTCTATTTGTTTCAGATATCATGTTGGACATAAGAAATGAAATGTAATCATTCTCATTTGTCGTCCAACTTTAAGTAACGCGCCTAAGATATTAAGATGTCTAACTCTCAACATATAAGAGGAACAAACCCCATCTTGACTACATACACACTCTCATATAGTGCATGATATACCTAATGAATCCTTTATGACTACACAGTTACGAACAACATTTAACCATGTCAAAGTACAATAATTCCCATACTTGAGTCTCCAATATGTATCTTAGGTTGAAATACACAAATATATTTACCAGTGTTCAAGATTCATTTATAACAACAATCCATTAAGTGTTTTTTGAAGTAGGTCATATCCAATAATTGTTCTCCAACAAGTACATGTGAATTTGGATGCAACGCTTTGCTATTTCAACACTTGAAACCAATGAATCTGATTCATATTAGTCTTAATTCACTGTTGCTCCCACAACAATGACTACCTATGAACAATTTTAGATAATCAGATTATTAAAGGATTAAATAACATGCACAAGTAGACTACAATAATATTTAACACAAAATAAATATCTTTCAGACCCTCAGTCGGTGGCGGAAACGTCGAGTTGTGCGACGATACGTAGATTACCCAAATCACATAGCATAAATTTAACAACACATTAATAAACGATGATTACATTGAATTTTAGAGGATAATAACTATCTATTCCCATGTGTCTTTTCCTTCCTTTCGATGATCGTCTCCACTTAAAGTTTCAAACTTTATACCTTATGGAGTTGAGAAAAGCAATGTAGGTTATGTATCCATAAGTTGGAGTGTAACACCCCGAGATTCAGGTACATTTATTAAACCCTTATTCTTTGTCAATTGGTCATGATTGGTCCTTGAGTGGAAGAAGCCTTGCAAGTGAGTACGCTGGGCATACCAAAGGGGTACGCTGCGCGTACTCATGCGCTTATTTTGGACGCGGAGTCGCTAAGGTACGCTGGGCGTACCCATAGTTACGTTGGGCATACCCGACCCTGATGCAAAATCCTAATAAGACTTGTGCACTATTTAAAGGATTCTAAGGCTCATTTCTTAGCCTCCATATCAGTGAGTAAAACCCTAAGTGAGAGAGATTTCCATCGTTCTTAGTGAGTGTGTGTGTTCTCGGAGCTTGTAGTGCCTTGGTGTGTTAGTGAATAAGGAAGAAAGGAGCTTGTGGAGACTAAAAGCTTGAAGTGCAAGTTTGGATTTGAGATCTACAAAGAAAGGAGCTGCATTTAGAGGTATAAAGCTCAAAACTTTCCTCTTCTTTTTGGTTGTTGTTGCATGTGCCATTTCAAGGGTTAAAAACCCCAAAAGTGGAGACTTATGAGTGTAAGGTGCTCCATGGTCCGAGATCTGTCCCTTTTCAGTAGTATTTGTGGTCTAGATCCATAAAGTTCCCATCTTGGTCGTTGATAGGAGGTCATGCTTGAGTATTATGCTTTCTAGGGTTAGAGAATGAAATGTTTTGGGTGCTAGTGACTTATTCAGCCATGCAAAGGCTTAAAGTCATCGACTTTATGGTTTAAGAGGCTTAGAAATGGTCAGATCTAAAAGTTGGACATGGGTCTTAACTGTTTAAGACCTCAAGAGCTGAAGGACTGAAACTGGGTATTACGCCGAGCGTAATTCCAGTACGCACAACGTAGGGGGTGGCGCACCTTGATTTTCTGAAGGTATCGATTACGCCCAGCGTACATGTTTGGTACGCGCAGCGTAACCCGAAGGGTTGACTTTTGTTGACTTTTAGGGTTTGGTCAACTTTAGGGTATTTGAGCCATGTGAGGGGTAAAATGGTCTTTTACCCTCATGAGAGTATTAAGAGAAGGGACGGTCTAGCCTTGGGAAATGTGTTGATGTCGAGAGTTTATTTCATATGATTAAGCGGAGGCTAGATCTTATCCCACAGAGTCCGAGATTTCCGAGTCACCGAGCTACGCGAGGCGAGTCTTCTCACTATACGTTACCTAGAGTGGTATTTATGTGGACCGGAGGGTCTTATGAGTTACGTATGAGATTATGTGAATCTATGTGCTATGTGATGTTTGTATGTTATATGATTGTATAGACCGGACCAGAAGGTCCAACGACACAGACCGGACCAAAGGGTCCAACAATTAAGACCGGGCCGGAGGGCCCAACGAGCTACGGGACTGGAGGGTCCCGCTGAGACACATCGACTAGAGGGTCATACAGTAGCCTCGAGTGATGTATGTGTTGTATGTGGTATTTTAGGGAACTTACTAAGCTTTATGCTTACAGTTGTTGTGTTTTGTGTCTCAGGTACTAGCGAGGATCGTGGAAAGGCGCCGGCGTGATCCGTACACATTAGAGAAAAGATTTGATTTTTGAGATCTTGGGATATGTTATGTTTTGATAACTATTATTGAATACTTTTGAGAATATTTTTACATAAACTTGGTTGTTGAAAAATGAAAATTTTGTTTTGAAAATCTCATCGTTACATGGAGCTTCAACAATCAACAAGCTTGGACTTCTCTTTCTCCCAAAATACACCTAAAACACATAAAAAGGCTCAATATTTTCTCTAGGGTTTAGGGTTTCGAGTTAGAGGCTCAAGAGGGTAGAGGCTAATGTTAGGAAGGACCCCAATAGGTTAGAGTCCTTACATAGGGCTGAAAATAACGAGACTAGGGTTTTGTCACATCGGCGATATGCCCATCTTACCTTTGGTTATGACCAACATAACTTCTTAAGAGCACGTCTCCCCATAGCCATTACGCCCAACATACTCCTGGTGTACGCCCATCGTACTGCCAAACTCCCTTTTACAACTTAACTTCAAACAACCATAACTTCTTCATTTCAAGATAATCTTTATATCCACGGAAAGGTATCGACAAGCTCTAAAATTCTATCTTGATACCTATGACTAAACACATCGCAAACTGAAATACTTAAGTTTTACAAGAAGCCCGAACATAAACTTTATCATTTTACTCCTTAACTTCCATTGAATAATCCAAGTTTTAAATCACTTATCATCATCATACACCTCCAATAGAGTCTAAACTCCATTCCAATGAAGTCTAAGGCCTTTACATGATCGCATTAAGTTCCTCAAATTCTGAATTAAGAACATCCTCAAACAAGATGTTACATAGTTTATACCTTAGTACTAGCACTCTGACCAAAAGTCAACCTAGGTTAAAAAGTCAACTATCAAAATTAACTTCAGAGAGCTCTTACATCGTGACTTCCTATTGTCCACGTTGTAACATAATAAGGACAAGATAGTCGGATGATCCTCCCCAGTTGCCACGTCGTGACAGACAAAATGTCACGACGTGAAAACTGGTTTAGTAGGTTAATGGATTAATCCATTTTCCATCGACTCCGTGAGCTCTAAAGCTCAAATCTGATTCATCCCAAGGTATTAATGGATACAATTTCCAACTTTACCCATTAATACATCCCTTTAAGCCAAGATCTCAAATCCAAGGTCCTTAATGGCAACTATAATGCATGGAATCAACCATTAAGCACTTAATTCTTAAAGTCTTGAAACCAAATGGGACAAAATATGGCATAAAACTTAGATCTAAGAGGCATACAACAAGAACATTAGAGTTTGGGGACTTACGAAAAAAATCCAAAAGCTACACGTAAGGATGATGAGGGATTGCTTGGAGGAAATAGGCACCAAAACTTCTTATCCTTCTTTCAAAACCACCAAAGCTTGCAAAAATGATCTCAAAAGCTTCAAGAGAGCTAGGGTTTGGCCAAAGGTTGCTTGGAGGTGATGAAGGCCAAGGGTGAGAAACCCTAGCCCCTCACTTCCTTTAAATAGGGTCCATGTCTGAAATTAGGGTTTTGCATTGGATTAGGTGTCACGTTGTGACCCATAGAGTGTCGCGTTGTGACACACAAATTATCAATCCTGAAGAATGTGGCCATGTCATGACGTGAAGGTGCTTCCCTCACGTCGTGATCCTCCCAAACTCATATTTACTTTACACGGTCATGCCTCGAGGATCCGGATGTTATAACTTGGTTGAAGTTTAAAAGAAAATGAAGGAGTTGAAATGAGAAAAATGAAACAATGGCGAAAACACTACAGATTGATGAACCAATCTTGGCAAATATTCACTCTACTTTTGAATTGACGAAGTAATATTTTGTTAGGTTCATGGCATAAAGCTGACACCGGAAATATTTAATTATTGATCTTAATAGGTTTGTGTTTCAATTAGCATTTTTTTTTTTATTTTTTTTTATTTTTTATTTTTTTTTTTCAAACTATCATACTACCGACTCATGCATATCATAGGGCTCTCCATCAATTCTCATTAATTGTTACAAACTTATCTCCGTAGTTTTATAATTTATATAAATAATCCATTTAATAATAACATTAAATTTAAAAATATTAAAAGATGACATGTTCTTACCTTCTCAACGGTGTATTCGATTGAAGTACATTTCTCTAAAAATATCCTTCGAACGTAATGAACTTAATGTCATTTTTATATATCAAGTTTTTTATATCTAAAATGTATAATATTAAATTGGCCCAATGGTTAATAAAATCACTTTATTATTAATCGGAAGTTCAGAACCCTTTGTAAATAACTAGTAAATTAGAAATAACCTAATCAACTTTTGGAAATATAAATTTACATCGATTTATATAGTTCGTTAGATAATAAATATTTTAAAGTAAAAGTTTATAACATTCTTAATCTATAAAGTAATTATTCATCTAGAATTATAAAAAATGGTAAACAACATACTACTCATTTTTACGAAATTCCAATTGAAAAAAAAAAAAACTATAGTTACTCATTGATTAATACAAAATAATACGCTATTTAACACGTAAACAAAGAATGCAACAAGGAGAAATGCACCCAAAGTAACCTAATCTCAATCCAATTCTCGAATCCTCAACTTTTCCTCATTCCCTCCCCATCCCTTTGGTGAATGTAAATATATACAGTCACTTCCTTAACCAGAACCAAAACCCTCATTGAGAATGAGGAATTATGAAACAAAAGCACATGTTTTATATATTACAATGACATAATTAGAAATTTCAGTCAATAAAATATTACTATCACCTAAAATCTGATAAGTATATTTCATGTTAAGTGTTAATCGACCAAATTTAACATCAAACATTGAAGAAAACAACAAAGATGATATTTCCCACCATAAACAATTTATTTCATTAATAGATCGTACTTACAAGGGAAAACTCACTACATAGTCATATGATGCTCTCCAAGATTACACTCATACAATATCTCTGAAAACAGAACAAAGAACAAATATACTGAATATAAAACTTGATATAATACCCAAATGTTACTAAGAAAATCCTAAAAACAACGGAGAGAAAAACCATAAATTTTTTAACACACTTCAACATTTTCACACACTTGATTGAACTCTCCACCAATTCGTACACATTAAGTATGTGAACCATTAAGTATGTGAACCACAAAAGACACTATCCATGGATAACCCATAACCTAGAAGGATCCGCAAGCATAAACCAACATTTACACCTACAACCCTGATATATAATAGAAAGACACAAAATAATCAAATATAAAACACAACAAAATGTATACAAATAATAAGTTAACTATAAGTTTGAATAACATCATATTTATTATTTCTAACACCTCCCCTAAAATTAGTAGTTGACATGCTCAAATAACTTTGAATGGATCAAACAATCCAAATATATTAACAAGGAACTCATGTTGAGATAGATTGAGACCCTTAGTCAATATATCAACAATGTTCTTTTCAAAATCAATGTTTTTTTTGGAAAGAGATATAATCTCGGCAAACTTTATTCAGAAAAATAAAAGAATACAAAAACGGATTACAAGTTAAAAAATAATAGAATTCAAAATCGATGTTAACCGACTTTATTATATTTTTTGAAAAATTTTCCCTGACAAAGTGCACATCAACCTTAAATTTTTTGGTCATTTCATGAAAAACAAGGTTTAAAGTTAATTTAATAGCAGAGTCGTGATCGTAATATATATTAGAACTTGAAATATTAATTCCAAAATAATAAAACACTTTTATTATCCAAATTATTTCAGAAGTGATCGAACCTAATGCCCTATATTTTGATTTTATAGAACTCCTGGAAAAGATGCTTTGTTTTTTACTTTTCCTAGAAACAAGAGATTTTCCAAAATAGACATAGTAACTTGTTTTAACAGCCTTAGAACAAAGATAATTTCCAGATTAGATTTTCTTGGACTGTGTATAAATTGACGAAAAGTTTATACATTATAAGAGATATATGGCATGGTAACAATCAAATACATTAACTATCCGATTAATTTATGATATTCTATAATATTATTCAATAAAACATTTTTTTTTTCCAAATTATCTTTACTAATTTTTTGACTAGGATCAAGAGGAACTTTTACATGCTTACAACCTAACATACCATACTCATTTAATAACTCTAAAATATATTTTCTTTGAGACAAACACACCCATTTCAATATCAATGACTTATATTCCTAAAAAGTATTTCAATTTTCCTAAGTTTTTAATTAAAAATGAGATTTTATAAAACTTTTAACACTTTCAATTTCATCCATACTATCATCAATAAGTATTATATCATCCACATAAACCAGCAAGCCAACAATAGAACCATTTTTAAATAAAAAACAATGAGAAATCATTTATACTCTATTTAAAATCAAAATCAAATGGAAAATTACAAAACTTTTCGTTCCATTTTCGATGGGATTGTTTCGGGCTACCATAAAAAAACATTGTTCACGTCCAATTGAAACAAACCCCAACTATTATTATATAAATTGAAATAACAAGTCTAACAATGACAAATTTAGCTACAAGAGAAAAAGTTTATGCATAATCCAAACCCTCTCTCTGATTGTACACTTTAGCAACAAGTTTAAATTTATACCTATAAATCTTTCAATTAGATTAACATTTTATCTTATATGTTCACCTATATCATCTTGGTTTCTATCTTTAGGAAAATCAATTATATTCCAAGTATTATTTCTGTAAAGGGCCTCCATATCATCATTCATTGCTTCAATCTAGTTGGGATCAAATCAAGCATCAATTTAAGACTAGGGCTGTAAAGTTTCGTTCAGATTTGAAATAAAAAACCTATTTTCTTTATTTAAAAAAGAGTAATTTATAGTTTTTTCAACACTATATTTGTACTTTCCTTTAGTGATATAGTCATTATGTTTCGTATGAATTGTTGGAGTTCTATGAGGTCTAGAGGTATGATCATAGCAACTAGAAGATTAAATTAAAGAAGACTGACTTCTTTCCTTAGTCTGATCAGATGAATTGGGGTCATCCACATCAAACCAATGCACAAAGAATGAATCATCCTTAGTAGTATCTATATTGAGCACACAATGATCAATATTAGAACCATCTATTTGATGTGTTACTCCTAAATCATCAACATTAGAAGTATCAATCATGGATTTAGGAAAAATAGACTCATCATAGGAAAAGGGATTTAGGGACATGGAAATAATTGGACTAGAAATCAATATTTTTTTCAGTAGAACTTTTTTTCTTCATTTTGAAAGGAAAAACACTCTCATAAAACTTCACATCCATGTAAAAGAAAGTAAAACCAGAGTCAAGACTTAAAAGCTTATAACCCTTTTTCTTATGAGAATAACCACTTAGAACCTATTTTTCAAATCTCGAGGAAAATTTATCTAAAACATTCACTTTTTTCTTGAAACACACAAGAAACCATAAACTCTTAGATTTTCAAATTTAGGACAATACTTATATATTTTTTCAAAGGGTGACATACCACCTAAAATAGAAGATAGAATATGATAAATTAGAAAAAATGTAGTTAAATCTTCATCACCCTAGAAATTTAGAGGCAAACCATATTCAAACAATAGGAATATAGAAACATTTAGAATGTGTTTATATTTCATCTCCACAACACCATTCTATTGTGGAGTGTACACACAAGAAGTTTGATGAACTATACCTTTAGTTTTAAAAATATTCTGAACTTTGTGATTAACAAATTCAGTTCCGTTGCTAGATCTTATAATCTTAACTTTAACAGAAAATTGATTTTCCACAAGATTTAGAAAGGATAAAATACATGAAAACATATCCTTTTTTATTTAATAAGATATACCCATGTTCCCCTAGAAAAGTAATCCACAATAATCAATAAAAATAAAAAATCTCAAATTGAAGTTACTCTATATGGACCACAGTCATCAAGATGAATTAAATCATCAATGCTTTTTTGAATTATAAACACTAGTAGTGAAAGACTCTTTAGTTTTTCTAGCTTTGTGACATATTTCACAAATAAGAATATACTTATTATTAAATTTTAGTTTATATTTTAGAACATTTATGTCCTGCTCAGCAGGATGACCAAGCCTACTATACCAAGTTAGTTTTGCGACAAAGCATTTGATAACACTAGAGTTGCAAAAGGGTTTTCCTAAGGGAGTAATGGAAAGATAATAGAGTTCCCTTCCCTTATTAACAATCTCCACAATATCAATCGATTGTGAATCCTGCACCATACAATTGTATTCATCAAATAAAACTTTACATTTAATGTATTTGCATAGTTTATGAACTGGCAACAAATTTATATTGAATTTAGGTATAACAAATACATCAAATAGAGTATGTTTATTGGAAAGATTCATATTCCCAATTTTATGAACTTTGGCAGTGTATCTATTTGGATGATCAACTCTCAGGGTAAGGTTAGACACATTGATAACATCATTAAGATTAGATTCGGAGGAAGTCATGTGTTGATTAACCCCATAGTAAAAACCCATTTATTAGTTTGGAAAGAATTGTTAAACACATAACTATAAGTACCTTCTTTATTTGCACTAGCAGTTACTTTATCCACAAATTGTTTTTTTATTGATAAGTTGAAGAAGTTTAGAAAACAGATCCGCAGTAAGAGACCTAAGATTAGAAGAGGTAGAACTAGAAGTAGAAGAGTCACCATTAGTACTATTGGATGTAATATTGTTCCTAGAAAAGGATCTCTCAGAATT
The DNA here is from genome assembly GCF_052625555.1 of Lactuca saligna. NCBI lineage: Eukaryota > Viridiplantae > Streptophyta > Magnoliopsida > Asterales > Asteraceae > Lactuca > Lactuca saligna. The sequence goes on from NC_136422.1 coordinate 155,645,998, forward strand.
ATTGTTAGAAAAACTGTTACCAATAGAAATGCTAAAGCCTTTATTGAAGCCATTTCTTGGTTTGAAATCCTTTGGATATGCAACAAGTTTAAGACATTTTTCAATGGTGTGACCTTTGACACCATAGTTTCTACACCAAAGATTTTGACTAGGACATCTATTTCTCTTATTGTTATTGAATTTACTATTAAACGCATAAGTGGTTTAAGACTGATTTGAAGTATTAAACACTGAACCATTTTTTTTGAAATGACTCTTCTTTAGATATGATAGAAAAAGCAGTTATAACATTAAGTAATGGATAAGTTAAGAGGATGTGACTTTGACTTATTGTAAAAATCAACAAGCCCACTTAAGAACTACACGAGTTTCCTTAATTTTGAATGATTATTGAATTGAGGACAAACACATTCAGTTAAATTGGTTAATGTATCAATTTCCTTCCATCACGAAATAAGTTTATTATAGTAGTATGATACAAATAACCCATTTTGTGTTAATGAATTAATTTTCTGATGTATGTTGAAGACAACAAACCCTTCAAATTTAAAATATGTTTCATTCAATTAGTTCTACATGTTAACAGCCTTTTCAGAACAAGCATGTCTTATATAAATAGTCTTAGAAATGGATCCAAGTATCCAAGAACACATGATAGTATTTTCTCTTTCCCATTTAACTGATTTGAAATGATAATTATCAACTTTAGTTACAGTTCCATCCACAAATCCTAATTTGTTTTTACTTTTTAGAGCTCTAATCATAGAGCTTTTCCATATTATGAAATTTTCAGTTCCAAGCAATTTGAAAGAAATAATAGTTCTAGTTACAATATCCATATGATGATTATACAAAGGATCATCAACATTTAGTGTTTCAGTTGACTTAGTCCCTGATCCACCAAGAGTCACCCCAACATTCATAGAAAACAACTAATCAAGACAAGAAACATAGAAGAAACTTAATTACTTAGAGATCATGGTATTCAACCACTATAATACCGAACCAAGATCAGTAACATGCCTCAAAGAAAATGAAAGCAAAAAGAAGAAGAAGAAGAAGAAGAAGAAGAAGAGAGAGAGAGAGAGAGAGAGAGAGAGAGAGAGAGAGAGAGAGAGAGAGAGAGAGAGAGAGAGCTGAAGATGCTTACAACAAACTTGAACACTAGAACCAAAGAGGAAGATCCTAAACAGAAAGGAGATTAAGAAGACTTAAAGTGAGAGTATTGAGTCTTTTACAACAATAATGAAGTTCCACAACCCTCAGAGAAACACATACCTGAAATACAATGCACCAAGAATTAGGGTTATGAAACCTTAATTCATTGCGGAAGAAAACCCTAACAGTTAGAGGTTTGAATAGTACAAACAATAAAGCGCTTATCCTAGGGTTCGTTCCTAATCGAGTTATTTCAGACATAAGGTCTAATCTCGAGAGCGAGTTAATTAGAACCTTGATCCGTTCTCTCAGAAGGTTAATCAAACACATATTTAGAGATTGAACGACTATTGGATTCACGGAAGATACGTTGTAAACACCACCAGTCAGATTCCTTTGGATCTACAAAGATTTGCAAAGAAAGATGCAACTTGCAGTACCAAAAAACTTACAACAAAAAACAAATTCAATTAGAAAGAATCCAACATATAAACCCTAAGAAATCCGGTGAGAAGAGATTATATGAAGCAAAACAAAAAACACAGAAGCTACGAATACAAACCTTTAACAAAAAATCTTTGCATGTCGCCGTAGAACTTCAATCGGAGCACTTATGGCTCTAATACCATGAATAAAATAACAAACATGATATTTCACAGCATAAATAATCTATTTTAGATCAAATCATTTGACATGTACTTACTAAGAAAAACTCACTATAGAGTCTTATACTATTCTCCAAGATTACAATCATACAATATCTTTGAAAACAGAACGGATGAGGTGAATATACAGCTCGATATAATACTCAAATGTTATAGAGAAAACCATAAAAACAAAGGAGAGAAAAACCACATATATTTTCACACACTTGACTGACCTCTCCACCAATATGCTCACGTTAAGCACTTGAACCACAAAAACTGGACTGTCCATGGATAACCCATAACCTAGAAAGATTCGTGAGCATAAACCAATACTTATACCATAAACCCTCACATATAATAAAAAAGCACAAAATACCCGATTATGCAACATATATAACAAAATTTACACAAATACTATATCAACTATAAGTTTGAATTACATCATAATTATTACTTTAGCAAACATCCTATTAACCAAATGATAATATTCCATAATAAGTTTGTTAATAAATTCTAGCAACTTTAATGATGTAATATAATTCATATTATATTTTTATAAGTATTATATATATTGAGTTCTGGTGTGTCGGAGACTAGGAGTTTCTCCATCCTGTACCTGTTCCTTGCGTTCCTTGCTTTTAGTTAGACCTGACAATTTGATACACGACACGAACACGATATGAGTTTTTCATGAATGTGTTTTAGAAATTCGTGTTTTATGTTTATTCGTATTTGACACGTATTGTAAATTCGTGTTTCGTGTCTTATATGTGTCAAACACAAATTTATCTGTTTAGACACATATAAAACACGATACAAATTCGTGTTGACATGTGACACATACAAACACGTATATACGTATATATACTTTAGGGTTAAATTTTATATTTATAATATATTAGGGTCTAATTTCGTAAAAGTCAACAATTAGTTTATAACCATAGCTTAAAAAAAAGACCATTAAAAACGTGTCTTTTCATGTTTTCGTGTAACATGGCTGAAAAATGTGTCTATTCATGTCGTGTCTTGTGTCATACGAATTTTTTACATACCGTGTTCGTGTTTGATACCCCAAACACGTTTTATAATTCGTGTCGTGTTCGTGTTTAACAAATTCATATCGTGTAAATTCGTGTCTAACACGAATACACGACACGCAGATACAAATTGTCAGGTCTAATTTTAGTACGAAGATCATTGACAAAGTGTATTTCCTAATGAAAACCAGTTTAAATTTTACATTTTCATAAAGATAATTTTTTTTTTGTGTTGGTGCATATGGCTTCCTTTTTTTATTTTTTATTTTTTATTATCTAAGAAACACTATATATATATAGGGTAAAGTGAATATACCTAACAACCTTATATAAGCTTAGGTACCTAACTCCATAATACTACATCGGTTTGTATCATATTTACAATGTAATTACCTAAGGTTCTTAAACTTCAATCCCATAACTTGATTACTTCCAAAATCTTTGAACTTTCATCAATATCTTTCTTTTACATCACGTCTTTCTATCGAATACCACCTGATGGGCTTCATATCCTACCGCTACAAATGAAAGGATGTAGGAGAAATATAATGATGAATTTCCAAATTTTTTTTGAAGTAAATCAAGTTTAGGGATGAAGTTTAAGAACCTTGGATAATTGCAATGAAAATTTAATGCAAAATAACTTAGTTGATGAGGTTAGATACCTAAACTTATATAAGGTTGTTAGGTATATTCACTTTACCTATATATATATATATATATATATATATATATATATATATATATATATATATATATATATATATATATATATATATTCAATGATAGATTTTAAATATCTAGAAAATCAAGCTGTATAGTTAAAACCTAACAAGTTATATGAAAGAATTGAGATAAATAATTAAATATTGTCAATATTTATATGTATGAGTTTGTGGAAGAATAGGAAAACACCACTGGCCACCATTTTGCTTAAAAGGGGCCGAGTCTTGGTCGGCTGTCACAATCATCACTAAATTATGTCAATTTGTTTTGTTTTATATACATGTCTCAACTCTTCAATCTGCATGATACCAACGTATGTGACGCTTCTCATTAAAAGACAAAATCATTAAAGTAGCCATATCTTACTCCTTTCACTCCTTTGACTAGGATTTTGTAAAATAACGAATTATTACCAAAGTGCCATTAGCCAGTACTAAAGTGTTTGAAAATGCATCGATCGCCCTTTAATGGTTGAGGGTTCAAACATTGTTGTGGATAAAAGAGGAGGTTTATGAGTAGGATTTGAAGGCATGTGAAAGACGTTAGAAAAAAGCTAATTATTATTAATAACCATTTATTTTCTAATAATGTTGAAATTGAAAAAAAAAATACATATCGTTTTCTGTCTGCATGGCCATCAAACCAAGAAACACCTAAGCTCTGTGCATCAGCCATCATAGGGGAGATAAGAGGTGCAAAAGGTATAGTATGAGGATTAAAAATAAAATGAGAATGTAAAAACATATATGTGCAAGAATCAAAATATCTAATGATTATTATTGATTGAAATTCTTCATAATTAATAAAAATATATAGATATTAATAAAATATAAATAAATGAATAAATAGGGGCAAAAGGTAAAATTAACAAAGATAAACAAGGAAACTATAGTTAAGGTCAGATTAAGATGAGTGTTTCTTAATTAGTTTCTATTTTTTTTTTCCTGGGTGGGGGGGATGGGGGGGGGGGGGGGGGGGGTTAATTAATAAAAACAACCAATAATTTAGCTTTATCTTTATTTCAATTTCAAATTTGATTCAACTGTAATACTTTAATCTTAACTAAGAATATTGAATATTGTTTGAATTATAATAAAATTGATTCATAAGATATATGTTCAACTTCATAACAAAACAATAACATAAATAAAAACTTGTATATATAAATTCGTAGTAGAATAATTATATATGAGATCTTTTATTATTGGATAATAATATAAACAAAATGTTCTATAGGAAGGAACTCATAGTAGAATAATGAGTAACCTGTAGGGTATGAAACAATACAAATTAATTAGCTAATAATCACATGATAATCTCATTACATAATTTGTACATAAAATATTGTGATTCTATTTCTATAAACCTGGTCATGCATATGCCTAGTTTTTTCTTTGTATCATTTTACAAAAGCATTGTATATACACAAAAAAAAATAAAAAAATAATAAATAAATAAATAAATAAATTAATAAGTTGTACGTATAAATTCACAACAAAACAATAACATAAATATATAGTATGTAAACAAAAAATATTTTATTAAATAATAATATAAATAGTAAGTTGTATATACAAATTCATAATATAATCATAGTACACAAAAAAATATGCATATACAAATTCATAACAAAACAATTACATAAACAACAAAACACTTCAAAATTTTTTTAATTATATGAAAAAAAAACATGTAAAGGTAAATTAAAAATTGCAAACACAAACAAAAAAAACATTTACATGAATACATTTTAATCGGTTAAAAAATTTGATAAACTCTATTCCAACCAAAGTGAACATCTGTAGATGGAGGGTGATTCTTGGTAGAAAACCATTGAAAGACAACCTCAACAAGATTAACATCGATCTTGAGAATGTTTAATTATGCCTATTCTAAGATCTTCATGTTGAAACAATGAACCATATTTTCTTTGTTTGTCCCTTTTCTAAAGCTATATGGCTCAAAATAAGGAGATGGTGGGGAATCAACTTTAAAGAAGTGACAAACTTTGAATATATGGATCGTGTCACTCATGATCAAAGAATTTCAAACATGAACACAATTAACTTGGTGGTTACAGTTACTACTTTGTTTTGGGAGCTGTGGAAACTTAGAAACAATATCATTTTTAATGGGAATAAAGGTCGACGCACTGAATATTTTATTAAATGTATTACTATTTGTTATAATTCAAGAATATCGAGCCTTCCTAACATAAGAGACTTTAATTTTTGTTATATTAATAAGGGTCGTATAACCATTGGTTTTTAACTGTTTTTATCCGGTTGCCAGCTAAATATTTTGACTTTAATGCAAATTGCATGACAAAAAATTGTCGATCCAAGCTACCAAGTTCCTCCTGATAATTTGTGTGCATCCTCATCAAGCCATCGAATTAATGGCTTCTTGAACGCAGATCATGCAAAGCTTTGAATACTACATGTTAATGCAATTATCACCTTAATGATTAAACTTTGAGTTTGATCTATTGACAAATTTGTACCATCCTCTTGTACTAGATTGCAAGTAAAAAACATGTTGCTGTCAACAATTACAAAGGTGTGTTAATAGACATATCACATGTTATTATATAAGCCTATAAGGTGTAGAATACCACAAAGGAGGTCTAGAGTTAAAACTATAAAGTGTCTAAGAATAAAATATTGTTAATGTTTCACGAATTACCTTTTATATAGACAGACGAAACAGATTTACATGAATGGTGTGATTTACTAATTTTAAGATGCCTTTTACTAATTTATTCACCCTAAATAAAGTCTTTGATTTTGAAAAAAAAAACGTCAAATATATATATATATATATATATATATATATATATATATATATATATATATATATATATATATATATATATATATATATATATATATATATATATATATATATATATATAAAGGAAGTATTGGATTATGAAAACAAGTCAAAGTAGCCTTTAATGTTCACATGTAATCGGCAAATATAAACCTACTATTTTCTTTATTAGATTGTTTACTTCCAATCTAATTGTTTAATATTGGCAATTTATATTAATTAATTTGATTATCCCTCCAAACTATTGCCAGTAATGTATAAACTCGATATCAAATGAATTAAAGTCAATGACATCAACGATTGCAATAATGACAATGTATATACTTTTAGTTCAAACCTAATCTACATGACAAGCCTTGACTCTGAAACTTATTTGACCATTGAAGCTAAGCTAGAGCTAGTATTGTTTGAGCTTAACAACTCACTAAGCATAAGTAAATCGAGTTAGGTAGTATAATATGTATTTCTTTAACCAGGAAGTCTTGGCGATTAACGAATATCTAATATTAACCTTTAAAAATATCCCTTCGCTTTATTTATTTATTTTTTATTTTTTTATTTATGGAGTTGAACTAAAAAAGGTAAATTACACCCTAAGTAGGGCTCATGGCGACGCATCGGGCTATCATGTGGTACAATTTTGAAAACAATATACCAACAATAAAAAATAGGTCCCTAAATATAATTTTTTATATAAGTAAAAATAATTGATAAAACGATAATTGTTATAAAACTAATCAAAAAAGTCTTGTACACATTTGATTGGTGGGATGATAGAACGATTTGTGTGCTTTCAAAAGTTGTCCTATCGTCTGGCATGTTTACCACCAAACAAGTTGATTAAAAATTGATGATTGAAGATACGCATGGAAGAAGTCCTAGTAGAGTCTAGGGAAATTTTTGTGATTATTTGGACACATTCATATTTGTTAAATAGTTTCGTGATTTTAGGAAATAAGAACTTGGGAACTGCGAGACAATACTTGGGACGAGTATGAGTAGGTGTGAAGGTAGTAGAGACCTATATTACCGGAAGCACAGGTCTCACACTTGGATTAGACTAAAAATGTGATAATTATTCCGATCCTAGTGGTCATATCAAATCGAAGTCCGCCAAAGATCAGTATGTTACATGGTTTAGAGAACTAAGTTCGATATAGCATCAGACTTAAACCAAAAATTAAAGTGTATGATAATCGAAGAAATCAATAGAAGTATCGCAATCACAATTAAGGTAAGAAGGTTGTATCTAGAAATGCTACATGCTAGAATGTGATCATATCACATTAGAACATTAAGGAAGGTATATTACATTCCGGAATCTGACTCAAAAAGACCTGAGACTAAGCGTTGCATCATACAATGAGAGGTCATTAAAACATGACCCATCGGTCTGTTACGATAATCGAATTAAAGAACTTATCTTAAGTTAAGTCAGTTAAAAATGAGAAAGAGTTTGCAATAAAGATGGAGTGTGTAAATCGAAGGTTATAAGTGAATGTCCAACATAGTATGAAGAGCGGGTGGAAGATTAAGCACCGTCAATAGTCATGAGGTCCAAGATTTAGATACTCATTTGAAAGGGCATAAGAGTTACGAGTATTACCTAGGTGAAAAGGTAATGTATGGAGTCATTATACAAGCCCTGTTTCGTTGATGATTTCGGGACGTAATCATCCTATGGGGCGGGATAATTGTAACGCCCGTAGATTCGGGCTAGTGAATTTATAGACAATAAGCATTAAAAATGACTTTTTGATAGAAGATTACGTAGAGTAAATAATTTTAACCTAAGTTATAGTAGATTTCATAAGGATTCCGTACATATAAAGAAAGTTGAAATCCGACTTATAATGAAGAAGTTATGACTCGTCGAAGTTTTGTGACAAATCGAAACAACGCCACATATCGTAAAAAGTGAAATTTTGACAAAATACTTTATAGCCTTAGCGATCTAAATGAAAATCATAGTATATGTTAAACCGAGAGTGTGCATATAGAAAACGTCTAAATCTGACTGCGCTTGAGAAAGTTATGATTTTTCCAAGATTTTGCATAAGATCGATCGATTTTTAGCTGACACGACCTAAACGAGAATCAAAGATCTCATTTATAGGAGCTCAACTGTATAAATACAGACGAAATGGATGTTGGACGAAATTGTTATGAATTTTTAACGGACTTTAAATATCTAAGCATATTAAAATATAACTTTAAATATAAACTAAAAATTAGCCGACATAGTCCAAACGAAATTTGTAGATCATGTCGTTAACAATGCGTTGATATAAAGAATGTCAAAAATGGAGCTCGAATGTGAATGTTATGGAATTTAGAAAATAATTCTTTTTTAGGTTAAGTTCCGGAGCTTGCATGTGGAGAGATCTCCGCCCCACCTTCCTCCACACAGCTTCGTGTACGATGCTTACACATGGCCGCATATGACCTACGTATGGCTTGGTACGCCCAACGTACATCAGAATTATGCCCCATGTTAAATCCTACGCCAACCTATAAATAGAATCGATTTCTTCCTCTTTTCCCCACACCATTCTTATCCCATACTCTCTCAAACACCCCCAAAGTCGCTTTTCTTTCCCTAACACTTCGTAAGTGTTAGAAGCGAGTCTCGGAGCACTAGAAGGAACTGAGAAGAAGAGCTTACGACAAAGAAATTATGCTCGCATAGAGCCCGGTTCCTCGCTACACTCCATTGTAAGTGAGTTATGCTTACCATACTTTAAGTTTAACTTATGTTTAAGTTCATTATCATTATTACAAATCTATAATCAATATTTATCAGTGATTCCAATTCCTAATACTTATTGGTATACTTAAGGGGATGAAGTTTAGGTTGTGATTTAGTGATGTGTTTAAAGTGGGATTTGCAAATAGTATACTTTGTATACCAAATAGACCCTACCTCTTATATGATCCTACCTAGTTGTTCCTTCCTTGATAGATCATGAAAGTAGACTTTGAGTTGATGATGAATCTAGACTAATAATTAGTTGCAATAAATATTATACTAAAATTTAGTGATAATAATACTAGGTTTCTTCAAAGGAAAAGACAATTTTTAGAAACGAGCGTTGTTCGGATTACGAATCATCACTTTAAAAAGTGAGTGGATAGTCCATTTCATGAACATGATTTTAATACAAGTATTAATTAAAATATTAAATATATGCTTATGTGTGAAATATTTGATATTGCTTGAAGTACGTGTTAGGAGCATATCAGATAATATATGATGATTAGGGATACAGAAAAAACCAAAATTAATTAAGATGAATATCAGGTAGTATATTCTTATGAGTATGGGTGAGATATAACTGGAGGGTAGAACTTTAAAGTTTATCATTGATTTGAGAGCATGGATTAGACCTAGTCATTCGTCCTTAGTCTGAGAGTATGAACAGGGCATAGTCATTTGTCATTAATCCGAGATCATGGATTAGACATAGTCATTCGTCCCTAGTCTGAGGGTATATAGTGGGCATACTCATTTTTCATTGATCTGAGAGAATGGATTAGACATACCTTATCTAGGAGTATGGATCAGGTAACGTTGTTAATTTTAGATCCAAGAGTATGGATCGTGTTATTGTGAGGATCGACGGGGTGGGGCAAAATTTCTTATATGTGCTGAAATTAGATATTGCGAGTTCTAATATATATATATATATATATATATATATATATATATATATATATATATATATATATATATATATATATATATATAACATTGTGGGATTGAAATCCCTATGTGCTCACCAGGGTTTTCCCAACCTGACCCACTCAGTTTATTGTATTGCATGTGGCTATATGAAAGACACATTTGTTGGATTAGGTGTCTAAGCCCATAACTATAATTGGTATGTACTTGAATCGATAAGATCACAGTCCTTTTGGGTTGCCCACAAACCTAGCAATTGGATAAGGAATCTTTAAAAGGAAAGATATTATTTTATTATAAGATTAATAAATTAATAAAATGATTTATTAATATTTTAAAAGATCAATATATTAATAAGAAATCATAATGTTTAATTAATAGTTAGTCAGAAATTAATTAGAATTGATTTTGGGGTTAATTGAATTAATTATGAAGTGCATGGACTAATTTGTAGTTATCTAACAGTTGAGTTGAAGGTTATAAAACCTCCTTGGAAGGGGGTCGATGAAATCTATAGGGGAAATGCTAATTATTTCGTCCGAGGGGCTTGGATAAGGCCTTTGGATAAGCTTAGGCCCTAAGTAAAGGAACATTAGGGTTTTCTTGAAACCATAGCCACATCATCTATATAAGGAGGCCTCTGGCTCCCCAAATCGGTCACTGCTTCCTTTGTAAAAACCGTAGGACGAAAATTGCATACCCTAGCCTCTCTCCTCACAAGTTTCCTTCTTGCTAGTTCTTGGGTGTGATTCCATTATAGGCATTGCATTTTTGGTGCTAAGCTTCCAATAAGATTAAGATCAAAGGTCCACCAATTGTTTACTACAACAATTGAAAGGTATGTAACTCTAAAACCCTAATGGGTTCATTTCGAAAATTGCCTCCCCTCTTAGGGTTCTTGTTTTTCAATTCAAAGTTAGATGTTTAATAGTTAAAACATAGATCCAAAGTAGGTTGCATATGAACTTAGGAATTGTTTTTCTAGCTAATTTGTTTTACCCAAAACCTATCAATGGAATCAGAGCCATTGGTTTTTGTTTTAAATTGAATTGCTATAATAGTTGAACTGAAAATTAGGATTTATAGCTATTAAAAAACTAAATGGCCAAGTTTTCGTTTTTAAGGGTTTTGGCTTGAAGGGTTTTCGAAAAACCCTAGCCTCCATGAACCCTAATCGAAATTAGGGTTAGGATTTTGAAAAACTGTAGCCTCTCTCCCTTGATTTTGAAAATTCCTCATATTTTTAGGGTTCTTGTTTTTCATGATTGTTGCCTAATTGGATCATTGAGAAAAATACGGAAATTATTCTATACCTCAATTTTCGAAATCTAGAAGGGTTAAGGATTAAGATTAAATTAATTTTTTAATTTGATTAGATAATCCTCACAACATTTAATAAATTAGTTAAAAGTTAATTGATATATAATTATTAAATCTAGTTTTTGGTTTATTTTAAATTTTAAATTAATGGTTTAATTTTCGAAAATTTATATAAACCTTAAATTTTAAAAGTTTTAAACACACCTTATATATATTATAATTAAAAGTTAAATATTATATATGCATAAGAATTGATTAGTCGAAGTGCTAGTATGCCTCATTCACGATGCTAGTCTATAAGGGGGTATAAGGATAATGCGTATAAAATGTTAATTGAATGGGAGACCACTCTCACCCACTGCTTCCTTGATTAGTGGAGGGTCGTTAGCAGAACGGATTTGATAGGAAATCTTAATCTCATTAAATGTATAATGTTATTAAGAAGTACTTGAACATTATTTTTTAAAATCCCAACTCTAGCTACTTTAGGAAAAATGTGAAAAGTATTATAACCCATGAAAATACATATTAGGCTTTATAAGTCGTTAGTGGAACGAGTGTGGTTAAACGGCACACTAATTGGAACTAAGAAAGAGTCGTAATAGGTATCTCATGATTATCATTTTTGATGGAGCATGTGTGGTTTACCGACACATCAATAGATAATGATAAAGACAATGAGGTTACCAAGTACATTTGCATGGTTATTAACATCTTGTATGTGATCCTCTGTATCTCAGTCACAAATAGAAGAGCATAATCCAAGATTAAAACATGTCATTGAAATTTCAATGTATCTCAAAAGAATTAGGAATTTCACTTCATTCGTTTCGTTTTTGGTGGAATTAATGAATCGTCATTCACTTACCTTTATGAAATTCACACTTGGATCTTGGCATCCCATTTCTAAGTTGTGAATCCTCATAGTTGGATCCTAACCTTGATGTTGTATCTTTGGTTTATTATAGTGAGGTATCTTGAAATCTAACTAAAACTACCTTTATTTTCAGATGTCTACTCAAGGAAACACTTGTGCTTCATCTTCCTCCAAACATAACTTCTCTTTGCTCAACATTTGCTCCAAAGTTGTTATGGATGGCTCTAATTATAAGGATTGGAATTAATTTATTGATCAAGAATTAGTTTGGAATTAATTTAGTGATCAAAAGAGACTAATTAAATTAAAATTAACGGGGACTAATTATGTAAATTAGTGATACGTATGGTTTGGGCTATTGATCCATGATGGACTAAGTTTATGTGGGAGTTCATAAAGAGTTATTCCATATAAGTTATGGACCATAAGCCTAAGTGTAAGAATTCAGGTTACATATGAAACTTCGAATTCTAATACTATATATGTAACCCCTTAGACCCAAAATCGGATGCACAAGTATTATAACAAGAGTATAGCCGATTTTAGGGTGGTCCCATGCTCTCTCTCAAATCCTCCAATTGTTGGTGGTGTTTTGTGAATCATTTGATGCAACACACTTGAGGTTCTAAGCTCTTAAAGGCCAAGAAATACAAGGTACATAAAGAGATAATCATCTAACTAGTTTATTATGATTCATATATCGAATTGTATGTTAGATAGGCTTTATGCTTTGGAAAAAATGTAATTTTCATCTATAACTAGAGAAAACTTAGATCCAAAGCAATAGGGTTGTATGTGCACTATAGGATGTTATAGTGCTCAAAACCCATCAGTGGTATTAGAGCCTAAGGTAGTTTTCTGTTATATTGATGCATTGGTTGAATTTTAAAGATGAAAAAACTCGCATTTCTGGCCTCTGACTGATCAACTCGATGAGTCCAATGATGTGACATGACAAGTTCACTCACACACTAGCAACTCGACGAGTTCACTTCATGCACTCGATGAGTAGGATATTCTTCTTGCATATTTTCGAGCATTTTGGCCAAACTTTGATTAGCATCATTAGCACAAACTGTTTTGTATCATAAAATTCATTTATTCTGATATGGTGATGATTATCTCATCTAATTAAAGGACAATTATCAAATTTTAAGATAATAAGTTCATTATTTGTATTATTTGATTTGAATTGCCTTGCTATGTGAGTTAGATTAGATCAACATGGTAAATAATAAATTATATGATAATTTAAATAGTTATATTTGATCTAAATGGTTCTTGAAGAGAGTTTCATTACTTGTCCTCAAGTTATGAAATATGAAAAGTCTCATTCATGAACATTAAACTCATAAGTTATGGAAACCAAAGTTTTGTAGTGTTACAAAACTTGCCCTCTAGTTTTGGAATTTGTAAAGTCTAACTTATGAAACATTTTATTCAAAACCTTAGAATTGTAAAAGTTTAAAATTCAACCCTTATACTATTATAATATTAAAAGTTAATAATACTTATATATGTATATATATATATATATATATATATATATATATATATATATATATATATATATATATGTATAAGACAAGTCAGTCTTACCATTAGTAAGCCTCCTTCACGAAGCCGGTTTATAAGGAGGGTATAAGGAAATTGTCTATAAAATGACGATTGAATGGGTGTCCACTCTCACCCACCGCTTCCTTGACTGGTGGAGGGTTGTTATCCGAACGGGTAAGATAGGACATTAATTCTCATTAAAATGGATAATGATAATTATAAAGTAACTAAATGTTTTATAAATTTCCAATCTTAGTTACTTTAGGAAAAATGTGAAAATGATGCTATTCCATGAAATTGCACTTTGCACCTTGCCAAGTCGTTAGTGGGGCGTGTGTGGTTAACCGACACACTAACTTGGACTAACAAGGGATAGCTTGATGTTTTTCATAGATCAATGGAGTGTGTGTGGTTAATCAGTACATTGATTAGTTGAGAATTAATATCGAGAGTACCAAGTATGTTTGAATGGTTATTCACACCTTGTTTGTGATCTTCGGTATCACAATCACAAACTTGAAGGGCATAATCGAGATTTAAACATGCCATTGAAAAATTCAATGAATCTCAAAAGAATCTAGGAATTTCAGTTCATTTAAAACCTAATAATTAATTTTGTTTTTCATGGTGGAAATTGCTAAATCGTCATTTACTTACCTTCAAATATTTTGCAATTGGATTATGATATCCCTCTTCCGAATTGTAAAATAATGTGTTACATCCTAGCCTTAATATTTCATTTGGTTGTTATATTAGTTATTCTTATCTAATATAAGATTTGTCATTCTTTTTTAGATGTCTTCCAACACCGCTTCTGGCTCAAACCCTTCTGGCTCTTTCTCCCACATGAACTTGTGTGGAAGGGTCATTTTTGATGGTTTGAATTTCAATGATTAGATTCGGAACATTAGGATGGTCACTCGTTACAAGGACAAGGAATATGTCCTCGATAAAGAGCTTAAGGAGATTGATGGAGCAACTTCTACTCTTGAAGAAGTTGCTGAATTTAGGATTCATGATAAGAACACCACAAAGGTGTCATGTATCATGTTAGCCACTATGACAACTGAACTTCCAAATTCCTATGAGGACTACTACCCTTTCGAGATGCACCAAGACTTGATGGAAAGATACCATCCAAGTGCTCAATAGAAAAGTATGAAATCATTGCCTCCATGATTACAACAAAAGTAAAGGATGAAGAGTCCATCACGCCCACTTGTAGAAGATGCAAAGATTTGTGGCCGCTTGCTGAAGTTGAATTTTAACTTTGATGAAGAGTTGGCTATTGATATTATCCTACACTATTTGCCTCCTTGGTATGATCAGTTTCGTATGACTTGTCATATGAACAAGGCCGAGGTCACTGTAAGCAAGCTTCAAGGCATATTGAGAACTGCTGAAAGTAGTTTGAAAGGAAAATCTATTGTTCCTACTCCTACTGATATTGCCCCAATCCTAGCAATTAGACATGGGAAAGGAAGAAGAGGAAGGCTCCTTATTAGAGCCATAAGGGAAAGTCCCGTGATGGATCCTCTTCTAGTGGAACCAAAGGTGGTTCTGCTACTCCCTCGTCCAACCAAAAGGAAGCAGAGTCCTTCTACCGTCATGACAAAGAGCACTAGAAGCGAAGCTTCCTCAAATACTTGCAAGATAACAAGGATGGGAAGATATAACTCACCCATGTAGGTATTTACACTATTCTGTCTAATAACTCATCACATGGTAATTCTTGGGTCCTTAATGCAGGTTGTGGTTGTCATATTTGTTTTGATTTGCAGGGACTAAAAAGAAGTAGGGATATGGAGCACCGGAAGATAAACTTAATAATGGGAATAGGAAAGTGTCGCATGTCACCAAGATTGGAGTTTATTCTTTATTGCTTAGTAGTGGGTTAGAATTAAATTTGAATAATTGTTGCTACTCGTCCAATATGGCGAGAAACATTATTTCCTTTCATGCTTTGTATAAGCAAGGTTTTAGATTTTCATTTGATAATGAAATTGGTTCTATTAATGTTTTTTATAAAGATATATTTATTTTAAAGCATTCCCTTGTAGTGGTATATATTAAACTATGATGGTTGTAGACAACTTAGGGAATAATGTTTTGCACATCGATTTCTCCAATGGTTTGGACAAGGCATGCCTGTGTCTTAGACATGTCAACAAGAAGCGCATAGTCCAAATCCAAAAGGATGGAGTTTTGGAGTCATCCGACTTAATGTGAGATGACATTTGAGAATCTTGTTTGCTTAGAAAGATGACTAAGTCACCCTTCACTAGTACTTGTGAAAGGGGTGAGGGTCTGTTGGATCTCATACACACCGATGTGTGTAGACCCTTCGGATCCGCCATAAGGGATGCTAACCACTTCTATGTGACTTTTACTGATGATTACAACAGATATGGATATATCTACCTAATCAAGTATAAGTCGGAAACTCTTGAAAAGTTCAAAAAGTTTAAACAAGAATTGGAGAATCAACTGGGCAGGAAGATAAAGACGCTCCGATCCGATCGAGGTGGTGAGTATCTTAGTATCGAGTTCCATGACTATCTTAAGGAATGTGGAATTGTTTCACAATTGACACCACCTCTTAATAGTGTGGCTAAGAGGCGGAATTGAACCTTGTTGGACATGGTTCATTCCATGATGGTTCGAGCTTCGTTACCTATCTCATTTATGGGAGTATGCCTTAGAGATTTCCACCCATATTCTTAATCTAGTCCCAACTAGAAGGTTACCAAAACACCTGATAAGATGTGTACAGGGAAGATTGCCTCGTTAGCACACATCAAGGTTTGGGGTTGCGAGGTTTTCGTAGGACGAGAGACTCACGACAAGATCGAACCTTGTAGTGAGCGATGTGTTTTCATCGGATACCCACAAAAATCCTTTGGATATCTCTTCTATAGACCGGGTGATAGTTTTGTCTTTGTTGCGAGGAGAGGGGTTTTCCGTGAAAGATACCTTATATGCCAAGATGACAGTGGGAGGAAAATTGACCTTGAAGAGTTTCAAGAGTTAAGTGATGAAGTAACCCTAACCACTAGCGCTCAACCCGAGGAGGAGACTCATGTTGAACCAATTGATGAACCCTACCTCTGAGGGATTGCAATAGAGTTAGAGTGGTACCTAAGTTTTATGCTTTCCATATTACTAAACATGGTGATACATTTATCAGTGATAACACACTAGTAATTTTTGATGAGCTTAATAACTATAAGGAAGCCACGGCTGGCCCCGAGTTTGCGAAATGGAAAGAGGCGATGGACAACGAGATTTAATCCATGTATGACAATCAATTTTTGAACTTGGTTCCCAATGTACTAGGCCGTAATACAGTTGGTGCGAATGGATCTTCAAGAAGAAGACCGACATTGATGGGAAAGTACACACATATAAGGCACAACTGGTTGCGAAAGGCTTTACGCAAACTCTTGGAGTTGACTATGATGAGACCTTCTCACCAGTATCGAATATTAAATCTATAAAGGTTATGCTAGCCATAGCTACCTTTCACGATTATAAAATATGACAATTGGATGACAAAATCACTTTCCTTAATGGGAAGCTGGCGGAAGATATTTACATGAGTCAGCCAGAGGGTTTTGTCAATGAAAAGTACCCTAATAGAGTGTTTAAGCTTGAGAAATAAATTTATGGATTGGAAAAAGCATCTTGCAGATGGAATATTTGTTTTGATGAGAATGTCAAAGAGTTTCGATTTTTAAGAAGCGAGGATGAGTCATGTGTATATGTCAAAGCTAGTGGGGGTATAGTTAGGTTTTTGGTGTTGTATATGGATGACATACTTCTTATAGGATATGACATTCCAACCTTGTAGGAGGTTAAGTCCTGGCTTAGGAAGATTTTCGCTATGAAGGTGTTGGATAAGGCGTCTAGGTCCATAACTATATTTGGTATGTACTTGACCCAACCCGGCATGGTCCATTTAAGTTGCATGGCATCATGCATTCGGATAGACTAAATGAGAGAAATAACACTTGTGGTTTATTTAATATATTATAAGTTCTAATATATTAATAGTACTATTTGATTAGTCTTGATCAAGAATTAATTTGAAATTAATTAAATGATCAAATGATGACAAATTAAATATATGGGTTGATTATGTAAATCACTCATACTTGTATAGTAGGCTTAAGGCTCCATGGATTATCAAGTTGGGTTAGACCTATAGGATGCTCCATGGATGCTACATGCGAGTTACAAACCCATGGGTCATGGAAATGAAGAGTCTTGTCACATTAGGGTTTACATGGTGTAACCCTAGATGTGACACACTATATAAGCTACATGTTCTCACCAAATATTGAACACGCTAAGATACAAGATGGCTAGGCCGATTTTTAGAGTGTTACATATTATCTCAATGTCATTCCAAAGCATTTGGTGTTGTGTGAAGTATTTGAGGCATCACACTTAAGGTGCTAGGCTCTGAGGTTTTCAAGGAATCAAATTACCTACAAGGTATGTAATTTTTGCCATCTTTTAGTTTAAAAGTTCCCATGTATGCTAGGTAGGATTATGAACCTTGGAAATCATATTTTGCATGTATTTTAGACAAACATAGATCCAGGGTTTTCTAGGGTTGCATGTACACTTAGGAGTGTTAGAATGCTCAAAACCCATCAGTGGTATCAAAACCTAGGCTTGTTTGTGAATACTTGATGGAAAATAGTGTAAAAATCGATGTTTTTGCTAACTCTATGAAGGGACTCAACGAGTCCAAGCGAATTTGCAAGCCAACTTGGCGAGTTAGTTCATGCACTCGACGAGTTGGTCATGCAGAGTGTAGTTTTTTGATTTTTTGCTGCTAGAAATGGACTAGAAACATTACCATAAACTATTTTGGTGGTATAAAACTTGTTTTAGATGGTGTAATGGTTGTTCTAATCCATTTACAATGGCTAATATCAAAATTTCATGATTTTATGTGTTCTTGAAGTTTTGATCTTCATATTCATGTTATTATGAGATTAGATGATCAAAGAAATTATTTGTAACTTCTTGCTAGTTTTTAACTCTTGATCATTATGTATTTTAATGGAATCCATAACTTGTACTCAAGTTATGGATTTCCAAAAGGCTCTTTCTCTTAAAGTTCATTAAAACACATAGGTTATAGAAAATGAAAAGTCACTCATTTTAATAAACCCATTAATCTTATAAGTTATGAATTGAAGAGTTTTTTGTAAAAGTTACAAAACTTTCCCTCAAGTTTTGGAACATGTAAAGACTTCTAAAATCTTTAGTTCCAACCCTTAGATTTTTAAAAGTTAAAAATCAACCCTTATACTTTATAATATTATAAGTCAATAATATATATATATATATATATATATATATATATATATATGTATATATATATATGTGTGTGTGTGTGTGTATGTATGTATAAGATCAAGTCGTCTTAACGTTAGTAGGCCTCATTCACGAAGCTGGTCTATAAGGGGGTATAAGGTTGTTGCCTATAAAATGACAAATTAATGGGTGTCCACTCTCACCCACCGCTTCCTCGATCGGTAGGGGGGTCGTTAGCCGAACGGGTAGGACAAGGAGTTATAAATTCTCATAAAAGTATGATGAATAGTGTAAAGTAACTAAATGTTTTATTAAATTCCCAATATTAGTTACTTTATGAAAAATGTGAGTAAGGTGCTAATCCATGAAATTACACTTTACACTTTGATTGAGTCGTTAGTGGAGCGTGTGTGGTTAACCGACACACTAACTTGGACTTAACAAGGTAGGTAAAGGGTGACATCAAGTTTATCATAGTATCGATGGAGCGTGTGTGGTTAACCGACACATCGATCGAGTGATAAACATTAAGGGTACCAAGTGATTTGCATGGTTACTTCACACCTCGTTTTGTGAACATCGGTATCCCAATCACAAAACATGGAGGGCACACTCGAGATTGAAACATGGCTTTGAAAAGTTCATTGAATCTCAAAAGAATCTAGGAATTTCCAAGAACCAAATTAAAACCTAATAATTTTTCAATTTCGGGTTTTGGTGGAAATTGGTGAATCGTTATTCACCTACCTTTCAAATAAGTTATAGCTTAGATTATGGCATACCTCTTCTAAGTTATAATATCTTATGATTGGATCCTAGCCTTAATATTACATTTGGGTGTTTTATTCAGGACTATCTTTATATCTAAACTAAACTTGTTCTCTTTTTCTAGATGTCTTCCAATAACACTACTTCTGGATAAAACCATACCGACTGCTTTTCCCTCATGAACCTATGTGGGAGGGTCATCTTTGATGGTTCCAACTTTATGGATTGGATCCGGAACATTAGGATGGTGACTCACTACGAGGATAAGGAATATGTCCTCGATAAGGATCTGAAGGAGATCGATGAGTCCATTACTACTCCTCAGGAGATCACTGACTTCCGGAATCATGAAAGAGATTCCACCAAAGTGGCATGCATCATGATGGCCACCATGATACCTGAACTCCATAAGTTCTATGAGGAATACTAACCTTTTGATATGCACCAAGATATGATGGAAAGATACCATCAGAGTGCTCGTCAAGAGCGGTATGAAATAATATCCTCCATGATAACAACCAGGATGAAAGACGGAGAATCGTCACGAGCCACATGCAGAAAATGCAAAGGTATGTGGATCGTTTGCTGAAGCTAAATGGGAACTTTCCCGAGGAGCTTGCAATAGATATTACTTTGCACTCATTACCTTCATGTTATGATCGATTCCGCATGACATACCATATGAATAAGGAAGAAGTCACACTCAGCAAAATTCAAGGACTCTTGAAGACTGCCGAAAGTGGTCTTAAGGGTAAGTCGATTGTTAACACTCCTACTCCTACTCCAAAATTTGCCTCTGTCTTAACAATCGGGAAAGGTAGAGGGAAGAAGAGAAAGATCTCTTCAAAGGGTACCAAGGCTAGAACCCTTGATGGCTCTTCTTCAAGTGGAACCAAGAAAGGTTCCATCATTCCTTCTTCTGACCCAAAAGAGGCTGAATGCTTCTATTGTCATGAAAAGTCACATTGGAAGCGGAATTGCCCAAAGTACCAACAAGATGTGAAGGATGGGAAAGTCAAACCCAACCATGCAGGTATTTACACTATTCTATCTAATAACTCACCATATTCTAACTCTTGGGTCATTGATACCGGTTGTGGTACTCATATCTGTTATGATTTGCAGGGACTAAGAAGAAGTGAGAATGTGGAGCATGGAAAGATAAACTTGATCATGGGGAATAGGAAAGATTCACCTGTCACCAAGATTGGAGTTTATGCTTTATTGCTAAGTAGTAGGTTTACTTTAGAATTGAATAAATATTGTTATTCGCTAGAAATGGCAAGAAACATTATTTCCTTTCATGCTTTGTACAAAAAAGGGTTTACCTTTTCTTTGGATAATGAAAATGGTGGAATAAATTCTTTCTTTAATAATGTTCTTTATTTTAAAGCATTACCTTGTGTTGGTGTGTATGGAGTTGTATATGTTGTAGATAGTCTAGGAAATAATGTAATGTGAATTGATTCTTCAAGTAATAATAACTTGGATAAAGCATCATTATGGCATTATCATCTTGGACATGTGAGCAACAAACGCATAGGCCAACTCCAAAAGGATGGAGTCTTGGAGTCATTTGAACTAAAGTCGGATGGTAGTTGTGAATCATGCTTACTTGGAAAAATGTCAAAGTCACCCTTCACAGGTTATTGTGAGAGGGGTGAAGGTTTGTTGGATATCATACACATGGATGTGTGTGGACCCTTCAAAACTGCCACAAGGGATGCTAATCATTATTATTTGACTTTTACTGATGATTATAGTAGATATGGATATGTCTACTTAATCAAGCATAAGTCAGAGACTTTCGAGACGTTTAAAGAGTTTAAACAGGAAGTCGAGAATCAATTGGGCAGGAACATTAAGATGATTCGATTCGATTGAGGTGGTGAGTATCTTGGTTCAGAGTTCCTCGACTATCTTATGGAATGTGGGATTGTCTCACAATTGACACCTCCCATGACACCGCAGTTGAATAGTATGGCTGAGAGGCGTAATCAAACCTTGTTGGATATGGTTCATTCCATGATGAGTTGAGCTTCGCTACCAATATCCTTTTGGGAGTATGACTTAGAGACTGTCACCCATATCCTTAATCTGGTCCCTACAAAGAAAGTTGCCTAAACTCCTCATGAGATGTGGACTAGTAAAATACCCAAACTAGACCACATCAAGATTTGGGGTTGCGAGACTTTCATAAGATGCAAGAATCACGATAAGCTCGAACCTCGAAGCGAGAGGTGTATTTTCATCGGTTACCCACATAAATCCTTTGGTTACCTCTTCTACAGACCTAGTGACAACAGTTGGATAAGGTGTCTAAGTCCATAACTTATTTGGTATATACTTGACCGGACCGGCATGGTCCATTTGGGTTGCATCTCATCCAAACTATTATGGATAATTTTATGAGAGTTATACACATATGTTTATTAATATATTATGGGTAATAATATATTAATATGAAAGTACGTTATTTAATTAGTTTTAGTCTTAAATTAATTATGAATTAATTTAGAGATTAAAAGGAATACTAATTAGATTATGGGCTATTTGTTTTATATAGTATGGGCTAATACTCATTTGTTAATGGGCTAGGCTTATGTGGAAGTCCATGGATGATCCATGGAGCTTTTAACCCATGGATCCTTGGAAAAGGAAAAGACATGGGTTATTAGGGTTTCACCCTAACCATGCATACTATATAAGCATGCTTATGGAGCATGAAATGGAGCCTAAGAGAAAACTAGTGAACTAGTGTGTGTGTGTGTGCATGTGTGTGGCCGATTTTATACAAGGTGTATACTCTCATCAAAGTTTTCCAAGAGTTTGTGGTGTTTGTGATTCCATTTGAGGCATTCACACTATTGGTGCTTGGCCCTCAAACTCCTTAGAACCAAACTCACCAAAAGGTATGTAATCTCTTCTAACTCTTTTATGTTGAAATGTTCCCCATGCCATGTTAGATAGGTTATAAACCTTGGAAAATTATTATTTTGCATGTATTTAGACAAACATAGATCCAAGGTTTATTAGGGTTGCATGCACACTTAGGAAGTGTTAGATTGCTCAAAACCCAACACTTCCTAAGTAACAACTCATATTTGTAACAACTCATATCTCTAGGTTTAAAGATTTATATGATGTTATCGTCTCACGATCACTCGAGATAAATTCCATGAAGTGATACAAGTGAGCGTGGGTTTATACCAATACTCATAACTTATGAGTACTCATGAATGTTGCAGCAACCATTGCCATGTCTAAACACCTTTAAGGCATCTACAAACCCAATTCATGACAATCTTGATTCATACCTACTTCCGACGTATGATCGATTGTGGAGGTTTGAATAAATTAATTATTTTGGAAGTCAAAACATGCGAAACTGAAACAATAGTAAATAATTGACAATGATAGTAACACTTTACTCATAAATAAATCACAAATTTTATTCATCATCAAACGTCGATTACATTTTACAAGTTTCAGGAAAACTATCTAATCTGTAAAACTAATATCGTCCCTCAGCCCGATGCATCTCGCATGTTGAAAATGCTTAAACCTCGTCAGTCCCTTCGAAAGGGGATCTGCAGGATTCTCATCCGACGATATCCTTCTTGTCACAAGGAGTCCTTCTTCAACCTTGTATCTTATGAAGTGATATTTTCTGTCAATGTGTCGGGATCTGCCATGATCTCTTGGTTCCTTGGCTAAGGTAACCGCACTATTGTTGTCACAGAAAATCTCTATAGGTTCCTTAATAGATGGTAAAACTCCAAGGTCTCCGATGAAGTTCTTTAGCCATATCGCCTCCTTCGCTGCTTCACTCGCTGCTATATACTCTGATTCACAAGTCAAATCAGCCACCGTCTCCTGCTTGGAACTCTTCCAAGAAATTACCCCTCCATTTAAGGTAAAGATCCAACCCGACTGAGAGCGGAAATTATCCCTATCAGTCTGAAAACCAGCATCACTATACCCTAATACTCTCAAGTCATCACTGCCACCAAGGATAAGGACCCAATCCTTATTCCTCCGCAGGTACTTGAGATTGTTCTTTACCGCGGTCCAATGAGCCTTGCCAGGGTTCCCCTGATACCTGCTGACCATGCTCAAAGCAAATGCCACATCAGGACGGGTACAAGTCATGGCATACATGATCGAGCCAACTGCGGAAGCATATGGTAATTGGCTCATCTCAGCTATCTCTGACTCTGTACTCGGACTCTGAGTCTTACTCAGTTTGGTATTGCTTTGGATCGGTAAATCTCCTTTCTTGGAATTCTCCATGTTGAACCTTTTCAACACCTTATCCAAGTAGATACTCTAACTAAGTCGAATTAGTCTTCTACTCCTTTCTCTTAATATCCTTATCCCTAGGATATAGGTAGCCTCCCCTAGGTCCTTCATAGCAAAGCACTTCCCAAGCCAGGACTTAACCTCCTGCAAGGTTGGGATGTCATTTCCTATAAGTAGTATGTCATCCACATACAGTACCAAGAAGCTAACTATACTCCCACTAGCTCTGACATACACGCAAGACTCATCTTCGCTTCTCGAGAAGCCAAACTCTTTTACCTTCTCATCAAAACAAAGATTCCAGCTACGAGATGCTTGTTTTAATCCATAAATGGATTTCTCAAGCTTGCATACTCTATTAGGGTACTCTACACTGACAAAACCCTCTGGCTGATTCATGTACACATCCTCAGCCAACTTTCCATTTAGGAAAGCGGTTTTGACATCCATTTTCCATATTTCATAATCATGAAATGCTGCAATGGCTAACATAATCCTAATAGACTTAGTCTTTGCTACGGCGAGAAGGTTTCATCATGATCAATACCTTGAGTTTGAGTAAAACCCTTCGCAACCAGTCGAGCCTTATAAGTATGCACTTTTCCTTCCATGTCGGTCTTCTTCTTGAAGATCCATTTGCACCCGACTGTTTTACGGCCTGGTACATTGTCAACCAAGTTCCAAACTTGATTTTCATACATGGACTGTATCTCGTTGTCCATAGCCTCCTTCCATTTAGCAGACTCCGGGCCTGCCATGGCTTCCTTAACACTGCTAGGTTCATCCAAATTTACCAGTGTACTATCACTGATGAACGTATCACCTTCCGTAGTAATATGAAAACCATAATAAAACGAAGGTGTGTTCCTAACCCGTGTGGAACGCCTCGGAGGTACAGACTCGTCAGCTGGATCAACAGGAGTTTCCTCCTCAGGTTGATTGCTAGTGTCTGAGGTTCCTTCACCAATTGATTCTTGAATTTCTTCAAGATCAATCTGCCTCCCACTGTCTCCTTGGCTTATAAATTCTTTCTCGCAAAAGATCCCTCTCCGTGCTACAAAGACCACATTCTCACTGGGTCTGTAGAAGAGGTAACCGAAGGATTTCTGTGGGTAGCCGATGAAAATACACCTTTCACTTCGGGGTTCAAGCTTATCATGAGTTTCACGCCTCACAAAAGCTTCGCATCCCCAAATTTTGATGTGGTCCAAATTGGGAACCTTCCCAGTCCACATCTCATGAGGTGTTTTGGTAACCTTCTTTGTATGGACTAGATTAAGGATATGGGCGGCAGTCTCTAAGGCACACCCCCAAAAAGAGATTGGTAACGAAACTCGACTCATCATAGAGCGAACCATGTCCAACAAGGTTCGATTACGCCTCTCAGCTACACCATTCAGCTGTGGTGTCCTGGGAGGAGTCAATTGTGAGACAATCCCACACTCCTTAAGATAGTCAAGGAACTCCGTACTAAGACACTCACCACCTCGATCGGATCGAAGCATCTTAATGTTCCTGCCCAATTGATTTTCTACTTCCTGTTTGAATTCCTTAAACCTTTCAAAGGTTTCAGACTTATGTTTGATTAAGTAGACATACCCATATCTACTAAAATCATCAATAAAAGTCACATAATACCGACTAGCATCCCTTGTGGCGGTTTTGAATGGCCCACATACATCAGTATGTATTAGGTCCAACAAACCTTCACCCCTATCACAAGTTCCAGTGAAGGGTGATTTTGTCATATTTCCAAGTAGACAAGATTCACAACTATCATCCGATTTAAGGTCAAATGATTCCAAGACTCCACTCTTTTGGAGTTGGCCTATGCGTTTCTTGTTTACATGTCCAAGACGACAATGCCACAATGATGCTTTATCTAGGCTAGTAGAAGAATCAATATACAACACATTATTTCCTAAGTTGTCTACAATCGACATAGTTTCATACACACCATCACAAGGTAACGCTTTAAAATAAAACACATTTTTATAGAAAGCATTAATACCACCACATTCATTATCAAACGAAAAGGTAAAACCTTGTTTGTACAATGCATGAAAAGAAATAATATTCCTTGCCATTTCAGACGAGTACACACATCTATTCAAATCTAATTTTAACCCATTATTAAGCAACAAAGTATAAACTCCAATCTTGGAAACAGGCGAAGCCTTCCTATTCCCCATGATTAAGTTTATCTTCCCATGCTCCACATCCTCACTTCTTCTTAGGCCCTGCAAATCAGAACATATGTGAATACCACATCCTGTATCAAGCACCCAAGAGTTAGAGTATGTTGAGTAATTAGACAATATAGTGTAAATACCTGCATAGGTGGGTTTCACTTTCCCATCCTTTAGATCCTGCAAGTACTTAGGGCAGTTTCGCTTCCAGTGTGCCTTTTCATGGCAATAAAAGCATTCAGCATCCTTGGGAATGGCAGAAGGAGTGGCAGAACCGCTCTTGGTCTTTGATGAGGAGCCTTCAAGAGACTTTCCCTTGGTACCCTTCGAAGGGTGCTTCCTCTTCTTCCCTTTGCCTTGCCCAATTGCTAAAACAGGGGTAGATGTTGGAGTAGGAGTAGTAGAGGTAACAACCGCTTTACCCTTAAGACCGGTTTCAGCGGTCTTCAAGAGTCCTTGAAGCTTGCTGAGGGTAACTTCCTCTTTGTTCATATGATATGTCATTCGAAAATGATCATAACAAGAAGGCAAGGAGTGCAAAATGATGTCAATTGCCAACTCCTCAGGGATGTTAACATTCAGCTTCAGCAAACGGTCCACATACCTTTGCATCTTTTGCATGTGGCCCGTGACGGATTCACCGTCCTTCATGCGGGTAGTTATTATGGAGGAGATTATTCCATACCGCTCCTGACGAGCACTCTGATGGTAACTTTCCATCAGGTCTTGGTGCATTTCAAAAGGGTAGAAATCTTCATACGACTTTTGGAGCTCGGTTGTCATCGTGGCTATCATGATACATGCCACTTTAGTAGCATCTCTCTCATGAGTCCTGAATTCAGCGATCTCCTCAGGAGTAGCAGTAGACTCATCAAGTTCTTTTAACTCCTTATCGAGGACATATTCTTTGTCCTCATAACGAGTAACCATCCTGATGTTCCTAATCCAATCCATGAAGTTGGAACCATCAAAGATGACCCTCCCACAAAGATTCATGAGAGAGAAAGAACCAGTTGGGTTAGAGCCCGAAGCATTAGTGTTGGAAGACATTTGAAAGAAGAAAGTAGTTTAGATTAGATATTTAGGATCCTTAATAAGACACCCAAGTGTAATATTAAGGCTAGGATCCAATCACAATATATTACACTTAGAAGAGGGATGTCGTAATCTAAGTAATAATATATTTGAAAGGTAGGTGAATGACGATTCACCAATTTCCACCATGAAAACGAAATGATTTATTAGGTTTAATTGGATTTGAAATTCCTAGATTCTTTTGAGATTCATTGAACTTTTCAATGGCATGTTTCAATCTCGATTGTGCCCTTCAAGTTTTGTGACTGGGATGCCGAGGATCACAAAACAAGGTGTGAATAACCATGCTAATTCACTTGGTACTCTTAATATTATCACCTAATCAATGTGCCGGTTAACCACACATGCTCCATTGATCTATGACAAACATTAAGTTACCCTTCGTGATCCTTACTAGTCCTAGTTAGTGTGCCGGTTAACCACACACGCTCCACCAACGACTTGGTAAGGTACAAAGTGTGAATTCCATGGATTAGCACCATGTTCACATTTTCCTAAAATAACTAAGATTGGGAATTAAAAAGGTTTAGTTATTTTATAATATTCATTATACTTTTAATGAGGATTTAAAGTCATTGTTCTACCCGTTCGGCTAACGACCCTCCACCGATCAAGCAAGCGGTGGGTGAGAGTATACACCCATTAAGTCGCCATTTTATAGGCAACAACCTTATACCCACCTTATAGACCGACTTCGTGAATGAGGCCTACTAACGGTAAAACGACTTATTCTTATACATATATATAATAATTAACCATTAATGTTATAAATAGTATAAGGGTTGAATTTTAACTATTAAAACTCTAAGGTTTGGAATTAAAGTTTATTAAAGTGTGTGAAACTTTACAAATTCCAAAACTTGAGGGAAAGTTTTGTAACTTTGCAAAACTCTTCATTTCATAACTTATGAATTAAAGGTTCATAAAAATGAAGACTCTTCATTTTCATGTAACTTATGTGTTTTAAGTGTGTGTTAAATAAAAGTGACCTTTGGTAATCCATAACTTGAGGACAAATTATGAATCCCATTAAAACACATAAATGATCAAGAATTAATTCTAAACAATTCAGAAAATAATTCCTATCATTTCCTAAATTCATAAGAACATGAACATGATCATCAAAAATTCAAGAATTATATGAACACATAAAATCATGGAATTTTGATATATGCTATTGTAAATGGATTAGAACAACCATTATACCAACTAAAATAAGTTTTATAACACCAAAACAATTTAGGGTAATGTTTCTAGTCCATTTCCAGTAGCAAAAGTCGAGAATCTGCATTCTTTCGATCCTACTCGTCGAGTGCATGAACTTACTCGCCGAGTAGGTTGAAGTTTGCCTTGGACTCGTCGAGTCCACCCAATGGACTCGGCGAGTCCACCGTGCTGACAGCAACGATTTCGACTTCTTCTACAGACCTAGTGACAACGTGGTCTTTGTAGCAAGGAGGGGTGTCTTTCGAGAAATACAGTTCTTAAGCCAAGGAAACAGTGGGAGGCAGATTGATCTTGAAGAAATTCAAGAGTCAAGTGGTGAACGAACTCCAAAACCTAGCACTCAATATCTGGAGAAAACTCATGTTGAGCCAATTGACAAATTTGAACCTCTGAGGTGTTCTATAAGGATTAGGAATGCGCCTGAGCATTATTATGGTTTCCATATTATTGCGGAAGGTGATACACTTATCAGTGATGAGACACTAATAGGTCTGGATGAACCTAACAGCTATGCGGAAGCCACGATAGGCCCCGAGTCTACCAAATGGAAAGAGGCAATGAACAGCGAGATACAGTCCATGTATGACAATCAAGTTTGGAACATGGTTGAAAATTTACCAGGCCATAAATGAATCTTCAAGAAGAAGACCGACATGGATGGTAATGTTCACATTTATAAGGCGAGACTGGTTGCAAAGGGTTTTTCTCAAACTCCAGGAGTTGATTATGATGAGACCTTTTCACGAGTAGCAAAGATTAAGTCCATTAGGGTTCTGTTAGCCATCGCTGCATTTCATGATTATAAAATATGGCAAATGGATGTCAAAACAGCATTCCTTATGAGTCAGCTAGAGGGTTTTGTCAGTACAGAATATCATAATTGAGTGTGTAAGCTCGAGAAATCCATTTATGAATTGAAACAAGCACCTCACAGATGGATTCTTTGCTTCGATGAGAAAGTCAAAGAGTTTGGCTTTTCAAAGGAGTGAAGATGAGTCTTGTTTCTATGTCAAGGCTAGTGGGAGTATAGTTAGCTATCTGGTACTGTATGTGGATGAAATACTACTCATAGGAACTGACATCCCAACTTTGCAGGAAGTTAAGTCCTAGCTTGGGAAGTGTTTCTCTATGAAAGACATAGGAGAAGCTGCCTATATTCTGGGGATAAGGATTCTGAGAACCTGGAGTAAAAGACTAATTTGACTTAGTCAGAGGACCAACTTTGAGAAGGTGCTGAAGAGATTCAAGATGCAGGACTCCAAGAAAGGAGATCTACCCATCTAGAGTAACGCCAGACTAAATAAAACTCAGAGCCCGAGTACTGAGGCTGAGATGGCAGAAATGAGTCGAGTACCTAATGCTTCTATAGTAGGATCGATCATTTATGCTATGACGTATACTCGACCTGATGTAGCCTTTTCGTTGAGCATGGTTAGTAGATATCAGTCGAATCCTGGCAAGGCTCACTGGACTGTGGTGAAAAATATCCTCAAGTACCTACGGAGGACTAAGGATTGGGTCCTTACCCTCGGTGGGAGTGAAGACTTGAGAGTTGTAGTGTATAGTGACACTAGATTTTATGATGATATGGATAATTTTTGCTCTCAGTCAGGCTAGGTCTTTACCTTAACCGGAGGAGCAATTACTTGGAAGAGTTCTAAGTAGGAGACAGTGGCTGATTCAACTTGCGAATCAGAGTACATAGCAACAAGCGAGGCAGCAAAGGAAGCGATATAGTTGAAGAACTTCATTGGAGACCTTGGAGTTGTACCAGCTATAAAGGAGCCAATGGAAATTTTCTGTGATAATGAAAGTGCAGTTGCCTTAGCCAAGGAACCAAGTGATCATGGGAGTGTTGGGTTTTGAGCATTCTAACACTTCCTAAGTGTACATGCAACCCTAATAAACCTTGGATCTATGTTTTCTAAGGTACATGCAAAATATTATTTTCCAAGGTTTATAACCTATCTAGCATGACATGGGGTACTTTTAAACATAAAAGAACTAGATGAATTACATACCTTTTGTTGATTGTTGATTCCTTAGAGTTTGAGAGCCAAGCACCAATAATGTGAATCCCTCAAATGGAAATCACAAATCACCACAAACTTGAAAAATATATGAGAGAGTATACTAACACTTAGAAATCGGCCACCACTATTACACACACACACACTAGAGTGGTTTTTCATGCAACATAAGCTTGTTTATATAGTGTGTATGGTTAGAGTGAAACTCTAATAACCCATGTCTTTTCCTCTTCCAAGGATCCATGGGTTTAAGCTCCATGGATCATCCATGGACTTCCATATACGCTTAGCCCATTAACAAATGAGTATTATCCCACACCATATAAATGTAATAGCCCATGATTTAATTAGTCTTCCTTTTAATCACTAAATTAATTCATAATTAATTCAAGATTAAAACTATTTAAATAACATGACTTTATATTAATATATTATAACTTATAATATATTAATAAATCGTAAGTATACAATTCTCATAAAATTATCCATAAATAGTTTGGGTGACGTGCAACCCAAATGGACCATGCTGTGTCGGGTCAAGTATATACCAAATAAGTTATGGACTTAGACACCTTATCCAACAAACTCCCACTTGGATAAGTCTAATAATTGTATTTGTCTATATTACTTCAGGAACCAACCGACAATCGTAGCTCTCGAAAACTCTGTTGAACTATGAAGCGCCGTTTTAGATAAGTGATCATATAATCCTGTGTTCTCATGATATTAGCCGGACAAATACATGGAACAATGTCTTACTTATTATCTGGAAGTTGTGTCTCGATTTCCAATTTGTTTGACAAAGAACTTAACTGAACACATCAATTTAGTTCTAACCAGGCCTGGTACGTGGGTCAACACAAAATCATCGAGGGGCCCAAATATCACTTCTATTTCTAGAAGGAACAAATAAACTTCAACTCATATGCTTGTTCTATGTCTTGCTGAATTGTACACAAATGCACGTTTGATAACAACAAGTTACTGATGCGTTTACGTGCAATCAATGCACAACCAACTCATAGATAACAACTCATATGTCTAGGTTTGAAGACTTATATGATATTATCGTCTCACGATCACTCGAGATAAATTCCATGAAGTGATACAAGTGAGCGTGGGTTTATTCCAATACTCATAGCTTAGGAGCACTCATGAACATTATAGCAACCATTGCTATGTCTAAACACCTTTAATCATCTAAAAACCCAATTCATTACAATCTTGATTCATACCTACTTCCGACGTATGATCGATTGTGGAGGTTTGAATAAATTAATCATTATGGAAGTCAAAATATGCAAAACTGAAACAATAGTAAATAATTGACAATGATATCAACACTTTACTTATAAATAAATCATAAATTTTATTCATCATCAAACGTCGATTACATTTTACAAGTTTCAGAAAAGGCTATCTAATCTGTAAAACTAATATGGTCCCTCAGTCCGGTGCGCCTCGCATGCTGCAAATGCTTAACCCTCGTCTGTCCCTTCGTAAGGGGATCTGCAGGTTTCTCATCTGACGATACCCTCTTTTCCACAAGGAGTCCTTCTTCTATCTTGTGTCTTATGAAGTAATATTTTTTGTTAATGTGTCGGGATCTGCCATGATCTCTCGGTTCCTTGGCTAAGGCAACCACACTATTGCTGTCACAAAAATCTCCATAGGCTCCTTAATAGCTGGTACAACTCCAAGGTCTCCGATTAAGTTCTTTATCCATATCCCCTCCTTCGCTGCTTCACTCACTGCTATATACTATGATTCACAAGTCGAATCACCCACCATCTCTTGCTTGGAACTCTTCCAAGAGATTGCCCCTCCATTTAGGGTAAAGACCGAGCCCGACTGAGAGTGGAAGTTATCCCTATAAGTCTGAAAACTAGCATCACTATACCCTAATACTCTCAAGTCATCACTCCTACCAAGGGTGAGGATCCAATCCTTAGTCCTCCGTAGGTAATTGAGAATGTTCTTTACCGCGATCCAATGAGCCTTGCCAGGGTTCCCCTGATATCTGCTGACCATGCTCAAAGCGAAGGCCACATCAGGGCAGGTAAAAGTCATAGCATACATGATCGAGCCCACAGCGGAAGCATACGGTAATCGACTCATCTCAGCTATCTCGGCCTCTGTACTCGGACTCTGAGTCTTACCTAGTTTAGCATTACTTTGGATCGGTAAATCTCCTTTCTTGGAATTCTGCATGTTGAACCTATTCCACACCTTATCCAAGTAGTTACTCTGACTAAGTCCAATTAGTCTTTTACTCTTTTCTCTTAATATCCTTATCCCTAGAATATAGGCAGCTTCCCCAAGGTCCTTCATAGCAAAGCACTTCCAAAGCCAGGACTTAACCTACTACAAGGTTGGGATGTCAGGTCCTATAAGTAGTAATTCATCTACATATAGTACCAAGAAGCTAACTATACTCCCACTAGCTCTGACATACACACAAGACTCATCTTCACTTCTCGAGAAGCCAAACTCTTTGACCTTCTCATCTAAACAAAGATTCTAGCTATGGGACTCATCTTCACTTCTCGAGAAGCCACACTCTATTAGGGTATTTTACACTGACAAAACCCTCTGGCTGATTTACGTACACATCCTTAGCCAACTTTCCATTAAGAAAAGCGGTTTTGACATCCATTTTCCATATTTCATAATCATGAAATGCAGCAATGGCTAGCATAACCATAATAGAGTTAATCTTCGCTATCGGTGAGAAGGTTTCATCATAATCAACACCCTGAGTCTGAGTAAAACCCTTCGTAACCAATCGAGCCTTATAAGTGTGCACTTTTCCTTCCATGTCGGTCTTCTTCTTGAAGATCCATTTGCACCCGTCTGTTTTACAACCTGGTACATTGTCAACCAAGTTCCAAACTTGATTGTCATACATGGACTGTATCTCGCTGTCGATAGCCTCCTTCCATTTAGCAGACTCTAGGCCTGCCATGGCTTCCTTAACACTGCTAGCTTCATCCAAATTTACCATTGTACTATCACTGATAAATGTATCACCTTTCGTAGTAATATGAAAACGATAATAAAAATCAGGTGTGCTCCAAACCCGTGTGGAATGCCTCGGAGGTACAGACTCGTCAGTTGCCTCAACAGGAGTTTCTTCCTCAGATTGATTGCTAATTTCTGAGGTTCCTTCACTAATTGATTCTTGAATTTCTTCAAGGTCAATTTTCCTCCCACTATCTCCTTGGCTTATAAACTCTCTCTCACGAAAGACCCCTATTCTTGCTACAAAGACCACATTCTCACTAGGTCTGTAGAAGAGGTAACCAAATGATTTATGTGGTTAGCCGATGAAAATACACCATTCATTTCGGGGTTCGAGCTTGTCATGAGTTTCATGCCTCATGAAAGCCTCGCAACCCCAAATCTTGATGTGGTCCAAATTGGGAACCTTCCCAGTACACATCTCATGAGGTGTTTTGGTAACCTTCTTTGTAGGGATTAGATTAAGGATATGGGTTGCAGTCTCTAAGGCATACCCCCAAAAAGAGATTGGTAACGAAGCTCGACTCATCATAGAGCGAACCATGTCTAACAAGGTTCGATTACGCCTCTCAGCTACAACATTTAGCTGTGGTGTCCTGGGAGGAGTCAATTGTGAGACAATCCCATATTCCTTAAGATAGTCAAGGAACTTGGTACTAAGATACTCACCACCTCGATCGGATGAAAGCATCTTAATGTTCCTGCTCAATAGATTTTCTACTTCCTGTTTAAATCCTTTAAACCTTTCAAAGGTTTCTGACTTGTGTTTGATTAAGTAGACATAACCATATCTACTAAAATCATCATTAAAAGTCACATAATACCGATTAGAATCCCTAGTGGCGGTTTTGAATGATCCACATACATCAGTATGTATTAGGTCCAACAAACCCTCACCCCTTTCACAAGTACCAGTGAAGGGTGATTTTGTCATCTTTCTAAGTAGACAAGATTCACAACTATTATCCGATTTAAGGTCGAATGATTCCAAGACTCCATTCTTTTGGAGTTAGCCTATGCATTTCTTGTTTACATGTCCAAGATGACAATGCCACAATGATGCTTTATCTTGGATAGTAGAAGAATCAATATACAATAAATTATTTCCTAAGTTGTCTACAATCGACACAGTCTCATACACAACATCACAAGGTAATGCTTTAAAATAAATCGCATTATTAAAGAAAGAATTAATACCACCATATTCATTATCAAATGCAAAGGTAAAACCTTGATTGTACAAACCATGAAAGGAAATAATATTTCTCGCCATTTCAAACGAGTACACACATTTATTCAAATCTAATTTTAACCCATTATTTAGCAACAAAGTATAAACTCCAATCTTGGAAACAGGTGAAGCCTTCCTATTCCCCATGATCAAGTTTATCTTCTCGTGCTCCACATCCTCACTTCTTCTTAGGCCCTGCAAATCAGAACAGATGTGAATACCACATCCTGTATCAATCACCCAAGAGTTTGAATATGGTGAGTTATTAGACAACATTGTGTAAATAACTGCGTGGGTGGGTTTCACTTTCCCATCCTTCAGATCCTGCAAGTACTTAGGGTAGTTTTGCTTCAAGTGCCCCTTGTCCTAGGAATAGTAGCAATCAGCATCCTTCGGAATGGCAGAATCAGTGACAGAATCGCTCTTGGTCCTTGATGAGGATCCTTCAAGAGACTTTCCCTTAGTACCCTTCAAATGGGACTTCCTCTTTTTCCCTTTGCCTTGCCCGATAGCCAAAATAGGGGTAGATGTTGGAGTAGGAGTAGTAGAGGTAACAATTGACATGCCCTTAAGACCGGTTTCAACGGTCTTCAAGTGTCCTTGAAGTTTGCTAAGAGTAACTTCCTCCTTATTCATATGATATGTCATACGAAATTGGTCATAACAAGAATGTAAGGAGTGCAAAATGATGTCAATTTCCAACTCCTCAAGGAAGTTCACGTTTAGCTTGAGCTAACGGTCCACATACCTTTGTATCTTTTGCATATGGCCCGTGACGGATTCACCATTCTTCATGCGGGTTGTTATCATGGAGGAGATTATTTCATACCGCTCCTGACGAGCACTCTGATGGTACCTTTCCATCAGGTCTTGGTGCATCTCAAAATGGTAAAAGTCCTCATAGGACTTTTGGAGCTCGGTTGTCATCGTGGCCATCATGATGCATGCCACCTTAGGAGCATCTCTCTCATGTGTCCTGAATTTAGCGATCTCCTTAGGAGTAGTAGTGGACTCATCAAGCTCCTTTAACTCCTTATCGAGGACGTATTATTTTTCCTCATAATGAGTAACCATCCTGATGTTCCTAATCCAGTCCATGAATTTGGAACCATCAAAGATTACTCTCCCACAAAGATTCATGAGAGAGAAAGAGCCAGTTGGGTTAGAGACCGAAGCATTAGTGTTGGAAGACATATGAAAGAAGAAGGCAAGTTTAGATTGGATATATAGAGTCCTTAATAAGACACCCAAATGTAATATTAAGGCTAGGATCCAATCACAATATATTATACTTAGAAGAGGGATGCCGTAATCTATGCAATAACATATTTGAAAGGTAGGTGAATGACGATTCACCAATTTCCACCATGAAAAACGAAATGAATTATTAGGTTTTAATTGGATTTGAAATTCCTAGATTCTTTTGAGATTTATTGAACTCTTCAATGGCATGTTTCAATCTCGATTGTGCCCTTCAAGTTTTGGGATGCCGATGATCACAAAACAAGGTGTGAATAACCATGCTAATTCACTTGGTACCCTTAATATTATCACCTAATCAATGTGCCGGTTGACCACACACGCTCCATTGATCTATGACAAATATTAAGTCACCCTTCGTGATCCTTATTAGTCCGAGTTTGTATGCCGGTTAACCACACACGCCCCACCAACGACTTCGTAAGGTACAAAGTGTGAATTCCATGGACTAGCACCATGTTCATATTTTTCGTAAAGTAACTAAGATTGGGAATTAAAAAATGTTTAGTTACTTTATAATAATCTTTATACTTTTAATGAGAATTTAAAGTCATTGTCCTACCCGTTCGGCTAACGACCCTCCACCGATCAAGGAAGCGGTGGGTGAGAGTGGACACCCATTAAGCTGCCATCTTATAGGCAACAACCTTATACCCCCCCTGCCCCGCTTATAGACCGGCTTCGTGAATGAGGCCTACTAACGGTAAAACGACTTATTTTTATACATATATATATATATATATATATATATATATATATAATAATAATAATAATAATAATAATAATAATAATAATAATAATAATAATAATTAACCATTAATGTTATAAATAGTATAAGTGTTGAATTTTAACTATTAAAACTCTAAGGGTTGCAATTAAAGTTTATTAAAGTGTGTGAAACTTTACAAATTCCAAAATTTGAGGGAAAGTTTTGTAACCATTCACAACTTTTCATTTAATAACTTATGAATAAAAGGTTCATAAAAATGAAGACTCTTCATTTTTATATAACTTTTGTGTTTTAAATGTGTGTTTAAAAGAGGTGACCTTTGGATATCCATAACTTGAGGACAAATTATGGACTCCATTAAAACACATAAATGATCAAGAACTAATCCTAAACAATTCAACAAATATTTCCTATCATCTTCTAAATTCATAAGAACATGAACACGGTCATCAATGTTTCAAGAATTATATGAACACATACAAAACATGAAATTTTGATATAAGTTATTGTAAATGGATCAGAACAACCATTACACCAACTAAAGCAAGTTTTAAAACACCAAAACAGTTTAGGGTAAAGTTTCTAGTCCATTTCCAGTAGCTAAAGTTGAAAATCTGCATTCTGAGGCTTCTACTTGCCGAGTGCACAAAGTTACTTGATGAGTCGGATGAATTTGGTCATGAACTCGGCAAGTCTCGCCATTGACTCGGCGAGTTCATCACGCAGACAACAAGAATATCGACTATTTTCACTATTTTGCATCAAGTATCAAACAAACAAGCCTAGGCTCTAATACCACTGTTGGGTTTTGAGCATTCTAACACTTCCTAAGTGTACATGCAACCCTAATAAACCTTGGATCTATGTTTGTCTAAGGTACATGCAAAATATTATTTTCCAAGGTTTATAACCTATCTAGCATGGCATGGGGTACTTTTAAACATACAAGAACTAGATGAATTACATACCTTTTGTTGATTGTTGATTCCTTGGAGTTTGAGAGCCAAGCACAAATAATGTGAATGCCTCAAATGGAAATCACAAATCACCACAAACTTGGAAAATATATGAGAGAGTATACTAACACGTAGAAATCGGCCACCACTATTACACACACACTAGAGTGGTTTTTCATGCAACATAAGCTTGTTTATATAGTGTGCATGGTTAGAGTGAAACCCTAATAACCCAATACTTTTCCTCTTCCAAGAATCCATGGGTTAAAGCTCCATGAATCATCCATGGACTTCCATATATGCTTAGCCCATTAAAAAATGAGTATTAGCCCACACCATATAAATGTAATAGCCCATGATTTAATTAGTCTCCCTTTTAATCACTAACTTAATTCATAATTAATTCAAGATTTAAACTAATTAAATAAAATGACTTTATATTAATATATTATAACATAATATATTAATAAATCGTAAGTATACAATTCTCATAAAATTATCCATAAATATTTTGGGTGAAGTGCAACCCAAATGGACCATGCCGGGTTGGGTCAAGTATATACCAAATAAGTTATGGACTTAGACACCTTATCCAACAGGGAGATCCACACACATCAACAAAAAATACCATTTCATCAGATATTGAATAGAAGAATGACTCATTGTGGCAAAGAGGGTATCATCAGATGAGAACCCAGCAAATCCCCTCACAAAGGGACTGACTCGGGTTAAGCATCTCCATCATGCTCGGAGCATAGGGCTGAAGGATGATATTATTTTTAGTAGTTAGATATTTTGAAATTTGTAAAACGTAATTAACATTTGATGATAAATAAAAGTGTTTATTTATGAGTAAAGTGTTGCTATCTTTTGTCAATCGTTTAATATATTTCTTTTGCATGTTTTGACTTCCAGAATAATTATGTTTGGTATATCATATTATTCAAACCTCCGTAGTCAGTCATATGTTGGAAGTAGGTATGAACCAAGACTGTCATGAGTGGTTGCAGAGGTCTAAGTTGTTGGACATGGCTACAACACTCATGAGTGCTCATAAGTTCTGAGGATTGGAATCAACCCACACTTACTGGTATCACATCATGGAATTTATCTCGAGTGATCGTGAGATGGTAATATCATATAACTCTTCAAACCTAGAGATATGACTTGTTTCCTTTGAGTTGGTTATTTATTGATCGTACGAAAATGCATTGGTAACTCGATGTTATAAAACGTACTTTTGTGTGTGATTTAACAAGTAGTAGAACAAGCATATGAGTCGAAGTTTATCTGTTCCTTCTTGGATTAGAAGCGATATTTAGGCCCCTTGATGATTTTGTTTTGACCTATGTACCAGGCTCGGTCATAACCAAATTGATGTGTGCACATTAGTTCTATGTCAAACAAATCGGAAATCGGGAAACAAACTGTTGGACAATTAGAAAGACATTGTTCCATGTATTTGTCTAGCTGATATCTAGAACAGAGGATTATATGATCACTTATCTTAAATGGCGTATCATCATTTTCTCAATTCCAAGAAACCTTGAAAAGACCTACGATTGCCAATCGGTACCTGAAGTCATACTTGCAGATATAGTTATTAGACTTATCCAAGTGGAAGACTGTTGGATAAGGTGTCTAAGTCCATAACTATATTTGGTATGTACTTGACCCGACCCGGGATTGTCCATTTGGGTTACATGGCATCATGCATTTAGAGAGACTAAATGAGAGAAATAACACTTGTGGTTTATTTAATATATTATAAGTTCTAATATATTAATAGTATTATTTGATTCTTCTTGATCAAGAATTAATTTCGAATTAATTAAGTGATCAGAAGATGACTAATTAAATATATGGGTTGATTATGTAAATCACTCATACTTGTATAGTGGATTTAAGGCTCCATGGATTATCAAATTGGGTTAGACCCATAGGATGCTCCATGGGAGCTACAAACCCATGGTCATGGAAATGAAGAGTCTTGTCACATTAGGGTTTACATGGTGTAAACCTAGATGTGACACACTATATAAGCTACATGTTCTCACCAAAAATTTGACACACTAAGATACAAGAGGGCTAGGCTAATTTTTAGAGTGTTACATATTCTCTCAAAGTCATTCCAAAGAATTTGGTGTTGTGTGAAGCATTTGAGGCATTACACTTGGGGTGCTAGACTCTCAAGGCTTTCAAGGAATCAAATCAACTACAAGGTACCATCTTTTAGTTTAAAAGTTCCCCATATATGCTAGGTAGGATTATGAACCTTGGAAATCATTTTTTGCATGTATTTTAAACAAACATAGATTCAAGGTTTTCTAGGGTTACATGTACACTTAGGAGTGTTAGAATGCTCAAAACCCATCAGAAGGACCTCAGGGAAGCTGCTTATATTCTAGGGATAAGCATATTAAGAAAAAGGAGTAAAATACTAATATGAATTAGTCGAAGTACCAACTTGGACAAGGTGTTGAAACATTCCAACATAAGAATTCCATGAAAGGTGACTTACCTATCCAAAGAATACCAAACTGAGTAAGACTCGGAGTCCGAGTACAGAGGTCGAGATAGCAGAGATGAGTCGAGTACCATATGCTTCTGCTGTTGGTTCGATCATGTATGCTATGACTTGTACTCGCCCTGATGTGGCATATGCTTTGAGCATGGTCAACAGATATCAAGGGAATCCTAGTAAAGCTCACTGCACTACGGTAAAAAACATTCTTAAGTACCTGTGGAGGACTAAGGATAGGTTCCTTACCCTCGGTGCGAATGATGACTTAAGAGTGACAGGGTATAGTGACGACAACTTTCAAACCGACAGAGATAATTTCTGCTCTCAGTCAGGCTAGGCATTTACCCTGAATGGAGGAGCAATAACTTGGAAAAGTTCCAAACATGAGACTATAGCTGCTTCAACATGTGAATAAGAGTACATAGCAGCAAGCAAAGCATCGAAGAAGGAGATATGGATGAAGAACTTCATCGGAGACCTTGGAGTTGTAACAATTGTAAAGGAGCCTATGGAGATCTTCTATGACAGCGAGAGTGTGGTTGCCTTAACCTAGGAACCAAGGGCTCATGGAAGATTCAGACACATCGACAAAAAACATTACTTCTTAAGATATCAGTTAAAAGAAGGACTCCTCATAGTAAAGAGGGTATCGTCAGAGGAGAATCTAGCAGATC
This sequence comes from Lactuca saligna, assembly GCF_052625555.1. Classification (NCBI taxonomy): domain Eukaryota; kingdom Viridiplantae; phylum Streptophyta; class Magnoliopsida; order Asterales; family Asteraceae; genus Lactuca; species Lactuca saligna. The sequence continues at coordinate 155,687,172 of NC_136422.1, forward strand.
CCCTTTATGAAGGGATTAAGTAGGGTTAAGCACTTGCATTATGCGAGGAGCATTGGGCTGAAGGACAATATTAGTTTTAATGATTAGATAGCTGTTTAGAAACTTGTAACATATAAAATGTAATTGACATTTGATAATTAAATAAGAGGAGTTTTATTTGTGTCAATTGTTTACTGCTGTTTCATTTTGCATGTTTTGATTTCCATAATAAAAATATTATTCAAACTATCCACAGTAGATCATACTTTAGAAGTAGGTATTGAGGCAAGACTGTCATGAATTTGGCTTGTAGATTGTCTAAAGTGTTTAGACATAGCAAAAGTTTGCTACAACATTCATGACTGCTCCTGAAATAAGATTTGAGTATTGGATTAAACCCACACTCACATGAATCACTTCATGGAATTTATAACAAGTGATTATGAGAAGATAATATCATATACTCTTCAAAGCAAGATATATGAGTTATTGACTATGAGTTGGTTGTACATTGATAGTGTGAAAATGCATCAGTAACTTGATGTTATAAAATGTGCTATAGTGTATGATTTAACGAGTAGTTAGTACAAGCATATAAGTCACATTCTATATGTTCCTTTTATCCTTGTAGGATTAAAAGAAATATCTTTGGACCCTCGATGATTTTGTATTGACTTATGTGTCTGGCCCGGTTAGGAATCAATTGATGTGTTCCATTAAGTTTTATGTCAAACGAATCGGAAATCGGGAAACAAAGTGATGGACAATAACTATGACTATGTTCCATGTATTTTTCTGCATTATATCTTTAAGAATATAGGATTATATGATTCCTTATCTGATAGGATAGATATTTGAGAAAAAGGTTATTTATAATTTACTAATATGTTATCAGTATAATATATTAATTGAGAAATCTTAATATTTAATAAGTATTGATCAAGAATTAATTTGGAATTAATTTAGTGATCAAAAGAGACTAATTAAATGAACAGGGCTAATTATGTAAATTGGTGATACATATGATATCGGTTATTGATCCATGATGGACTAAGTTTATGTGAGAGTCCATAAGTATTTAGTCTATATATTTTACGGATCATATGCCTAAGTATAAGAATTACGATTACATATAACTCTTGGAATTCTAACACTATATATCTAACCCCTTAGACCCAAAATCGGATATACAAGTATTATAACAAGAGTATAACCAAATTTAGGATGCTCCTAACCTCTTTCTCACGTCCTCCAATTGTTGGTGTTGTTTTGTGAAGCATTTAAGGCATCACACTTGAGGTGCTAAGCTCTTAAATCCAAGAAATACAAGCTACATAACAAGGTAATCATCTAACTAGTTTTGTATGATTCATATATCAAGTTGTTTACTAGATAGGCTTCATGCTTTCAAAAAAATGTAATTTTCATGTATAACTAGAGAATACATAGATCAAAAGCATTAGGGTTGTATGTGCACCATAAGATATTATAATGCTCAAAACCCATCAAACACACCTCACAAAATGTGGACAGGGAAGTTCCCTCATTAGCACATATTAAAGTTTGGGGTTGTAAGGCTTTCATAAGATGAGAGACTCACGACAAGCTAGCAGCTAGAAGTGAGAAATACGTTTTCATTGGTTACCCAAAATAGTCTTTTGGATATTTGTTCTACAGACCTAGTGAAAACGTGGTCTTTGTAGCACGAAGATGAGTCTTTCTAGAAAGAGAGCTCACATTCAAAGAGGACAGTGGGAGCACTGTTGACCTTGAAGAAATTGAAGAGTTAGCCAATGAAGGAACCTTAGATGACACTAGCACTCAACCAGAGGAAACAATTCATGTTGAACCAGTTAATCACTCATTACCTCTTCGAGGATCCACTAGGGTGAGTGTACCACCTGAGTTGTATGGTTTTCATATTACTTTAGACAGTGACCCATTTATAAATGATAAGACATTGGTAAATTTAGATGAACCAGTTACTTACAACAAAGCTATGGCGGGCCCAGAGGCTTCCAAGTGGAAAGAGGCAATAGACAGAAAGATAAAAGTCCATGTTTGACAACCTAGTTTGGAATTTGGTTGATAATGCACCAGGTTGTAAGATAGTTAGGTGCAAATGGATCTTCGAAATGAAGATCGACATAGATGGAAATGCACATACATTCATGGCTCGACAGGTTGCAAAAGGTTTCACTCAAACCCCAGGGGTTGATTATGATGAGACCTTCTCACCAGTAGCTAAGATTAAATCTATTAGGATATTGCTCTCCATAGCTACCTTTCATGAATATGAAATCTAGAAAATGGATGTCAAGACTTCTTTCTTTAATGTGAAATTGGCTGAGGACGTTTACATGAATCAGCCAAAGGGTTTTGTTGATGCAAAGTTTCCCAATAGAGTATGCAAGCTTGAGAAATCAATTTATGGATTAAAACAAGCATCTCGTAGCTAGAATCTTTGCTTCCATGAGAAGGTCAAAGTGTTTGGTTTCCATGAGAAGGCTAGTGAGAGTATAGCAACTTTTAGTGTGTTATATTTGGATGACACATTACTCATTGGTAACGCCATTCTAACCTTGAAAGAAGTTAAGTCTTGGCATGGAAAGTGTTTTGCCATGAAAGACCTTGGAGAAGATGCCTATGTTCTTGGAACTAGAATATTGAGAGATAAAAGAAGAGGCTAATTGGACTTAGTCAGAGCACATACTTGGATAAGGTACTAAAGAGTTTTAGTATGGAAAATTCCAAGAAGGGAGAACTACCTATCTAAATCAATACTAAATTTAGTAAGACTAAATGCCTGAGTATATATGAGGAAATAGCTGACATGAGTCATGTACCTTATGCTTCCGCTGTCAGATTGATCATGTATGCTATGATCGATCATGTACTTGCCCTGATGTGGCCTCTGCTTTGGGCATGATCAGTCACTATCAGGGAAATTTGGGTAGACCTTATTAGATAGCGGTTAGGAATAAACTCAAATATTTTCGAAGGACAAAGGACTGGGTCCTTGTACTTGGTGACAATGATACTTTGAGAATAGATGGTTACAGTGATGCCAGTTTTCAAATGGATAGAGATAACTTCGTTTATCAATATGGTTGGGTATTTTTGCGGAACAGAGGAGCAGTTACTCGAAAAAGTTCCAAGCAAGATACGGTGGCTGATTCTACTTATGAATTAGAGTACATAGCAGCGAGTGAAGCATCGAAAGAAGCAGCTTGGTTGAGTAACTTCATCGGAGATCTCAGAGTTGTTCCAACCATCCAGGATCCTATGGAACTATTCTACAATAATGAAGGAGCCATTACCTTAACAAAGAAACCCAAATATCATGGTAAAACCAGACATATCGACAGAATGTACCATTTCATAAGACATAGAGTATAATAAGGCCATCTCATTGTAAAAAGGGTATCATCTAAGGATAACCCACTAGATCCCCTCACAAAGGGTTTGAGTAGGGTTAAGCATATTGAGCATGCTCGGAGCATTAGACTGAGAGATGAAATTAGTTTTAGTAGTTAGATTAGTTTCATTCTGAAACTTGTTACAAAGTAAATGTAATTGACTTTTGGTGATTAAATAATAAAGTATTATTAATGAGTTTATTTACCGCCTAAGAATGTGATTATTCAAACTCCACAGTCGTTCATACTTTTACTCCCGAATAATACGATTATTAATACTGTCATGAATTGGATTATAGATTGTCTAAGGTCAACATAGCAATAGAATTTTGCAATGTTTATGAGTACGTAGAAATTGAGATTTGAGTATTGGATAAACCCTTGCTCAGAGTATTACTTCATGGAATTCATCACGAGTAATACTAAGACGATAATATCTTATAATCTTGAAACGGTGAAATATGAGTTGTGATTTACAAGTCGGTCATGTATTGGTGATACGAAAACGATGTTATAAAACGCATTGTCATGTATGGTTTGATGAGTAAAATATGCAAGAATATGAGTCAAAGTTTATTTGTTCCTTTTTCCTTAACAGGAAGAGTGATATATGTGGGGCCCTCGATGATTTGGTGTTGACTTATATGTTGGGCCCAGCCAGGAATAAATTGATGTGTTCAATTAGAAGTCATATATCATCACAAATCAGAAATCAGGAAACATAGATTCTGGAAAAAGAGATTGATTACATTCCAGGTCTATGTCTATGGATATATTGCAGAACGAAGGATTATATGATCACTTATCTTAAGACACGTGACTGACTGGATCAGAATTTAGCAACAGCTTTTGGAAGCTACAATTTGTTGGTTGATTTAGAAGTCGTACTAACAATTATAGTTACAAACTTATCCAAGTGGGAGACTATTGGATTAGGTGTATAAGCCCATAACTATAATTGGTATGTAGTTGAATCGATAGCAACACAATCCTTTTGGGTTGCCCTCAAACCTAGCAACTGGACAAGGAAATTTTGAAAGGAGAGATATTAATTTATTATAAGATTACTAAATTAATATAAATGATTTATTAATATGTTAAAAGATTAAGATATTAGTAAGAAATCATAATTTTTAATTAATAGTTAGCCAGAAATTAATTAGAATTGATTTTGGGGTTAATTGTATTAATTATAAAGTGCAGGGACTAAATTTCAATTATCTAATAGTCGAGTGGAAGGTTACAAAACCTCCTTGGAAGGGGGTGGACGAAATCTATAGGGGAATGTCTAATGATTTCGTCTAAGGGGCTTGGATAAGGCCTTTGAATAAGCTTCGGCCCTAAGCAAAGGAACATTAGATTTTTCCCTAAGCCCTAGCCACCTCAGCTATATAAGGAGGCCTCTGGCTCCCAAAATTGATCACTCATTCCTTTGAAGAAACCCTAGGCTGAAAATTACATACCCTATCCTCTCTCCTCATATGTTTCCTCCTTGCTAGTTCTTGGGTGTGATTCCATTAGAGGCATTGCATTTGTGGTGCTAAGCTTCCAAGAAGATCAAGATCAAAGGATCACCAATGGTTTACTACAGCAATTGAAAGGTATGTAACTCTAAAACCCTAATTGGTTAATTTCAAAAATAGCCTCCCCTCATAGGGTTCTTGTTTTGCAATTCAAAGTAATATGTTTAATAGTTAAAACATAGATCCAAAATAGGTTGCATGTGAACTTAGGAATTGTTTTTCATGTTTATTTGTTTTACCAAAAACCTATCAACATTTTGCTGAGAGATTCCGGGAGTATTAGGCCACTAGTTTAATTATTATAAGGATTGTAATATTTCATTATGCTTATGTTTATGTATTGACGATGATATCCCAATGTTGCAAATAAGAATACATTTCGTCAGAAATGCTTTGATAACATATGTAACGCCTGGTTCCTGGTATGTATTTAATTCAAAATTTTATTCACTTTTGTGTAGAAACTAGACGAGTTGGAAGCCCAAGCTCGTCGATTAGGAATGGAATTGGACGCGAGTTGTAAAGTCAACTTGACGAGTTGAGAGCCTCAACTCGACGAGTAGGACTGGTAGAATGAAACCCTAATTTTCATGGTTTTACACCATATTGTAACACCTTAACCTTATAGGCTAGCCTCATTTACAAATCCAAGTCTCAAATCCTTAACCTCAAAACACTAATGCATTGTGTGAGTTTGTGAGCCATCCTTAAGAGAGTTCTGTGTGTTTAAAGCTTGTGGGAGAATAAGAAGCTTGAGGACTCAAGAAGGAAGTTTGTAGACCTAGAAACGTCACCTCATCCTCGTCACTTTTTGGTAAGAAAGTCTCAAACATGCCAAATGATTCCTTATATCTCTTTCTTAGAACTTTTATTGCGTTTTTGGTCCAAATATCTTGATCCATGGGAAATGGACGTCCCAAGTGAATACCCTTTAAGATCTAGGGTCTTGAAGAGCTTTCATGTAATAAAAGTGCAAACTTCATGACCAAAGAATCCCCATGCAACCTTTAGACTACCATTTTTGCCTTTTAAGCTCCAAAGGGCCATGCATGAAGAGATAGTTGAAAGCTTTACGTATTTATTTAGTCTCTACGGTCTATATATCTGTTTGTACAACCTATCTTGAAGTATTGATGGACTTTGGACCAAGATCTAGATATTTTAGATTTAGGGTTTGGGCTAAATACCTTGTCGAAGGGTATTAACGGGTAAACTTGGAAACTTTACCCTTCTAAGGACATTTCCAATCTATAGCTGAAGTATGGAGCTTAGATCTGAAAATTAGTGACTTAATCCATTATGAAAGCTAAACAGGCTGAAAAACTCAACGAGTTCATAGAGGAACTCGACGAGTTGGGTCAAAGTGCCCTAAATCTGAAAAAGGAAAGACTCGACGAGTTTAGGATGGACTCGACGAGTGGGGATGGAAAGTCCTGATTCTGTTGATAGGAGAAACTCGATGAGTTTGTGAAAAACTCGACAAGTTGGGTCACAATTTTAGGGTTTATAATTTTTGGAACTCGGCGAGTTGAGTCAACCTAGAATGTTAACTTTGACTAGAATGTTGACTTGGACCAGGGTGTTGACTTTGACTTTGACTTTGAAGAAAGTTGACCCTTAAGGGGTTTATGAGTATGAAAGGATAATTAAAGGAAATCTTTTATGTATAGGAGTTTGATTAGGGTTGATTTCAGAGCCGAGGACAATTCAGTTACTTCACAACATTTGAGGTGAGTTACCTTCCAGTAGAAGTGGGTCGAAGACACCAATGTCGACCCACTAGTAGTTGATTATAGTTTAGATGGTTGTCTTTGTGATAATTTTCTAGTAGGCCACTATCTGTTATGGTTAATGTGCTTTTATGTTATGATATTATGTGATATTGGTAGGATGGGTAAAATAGTCTCCATTACTGGTTCAAATTGACCGAAGGGGTAGGCCAGCACCCATATATGCAATGCAATATGAGACTCATATGTTTATGTACTACAATGATATGTGGTAGTGGTAGCGGTGAAATAATCCTCGTTACCGGTTGAAAGAGACGGAAGGGGTAGGCCAGCACCGAGATATGCTAGGTAGTTACCGGTTAAAAGAGACCGAATGGGTAGGCCAGCACGTAGATATGCTAGGCGGTTTACGGTTGAAAGTGACCGAAGGGGTAGGCCAACACTTAGATATGCTAGGCAGTATTTTATTGTATGGTACGTGCTAAGATCGGGGAACTCACTAAGCTTTGTGCTTACGGTTTTCAGTTTTGGTTTCAGGTACTTAGTCTTCGAAGGGAAAGGAGCCAGGATAATCGCAGCGTATCACACTACATTTTCCGCACATGAGATCTTGGGATTCATACTCTGATGTTGTTTTATCATGCCATGTTTTGACATGCTACTATGGTTGTTTTTAGGCAAATTGTTTTATAATTATTGTATTATGAAATTTTTGGTCATCAATTTTTGGTTGTTACAACATCTTTGTCATGTGTTATGGGAACAAATTCTGCAATACTATTTTTCCAAAAAGGATACTCTGATTTTTAAATAAGCAAAAACAAATCAGTCTTTTCTAGCAATGAAAATGGGGATGTCACATGATACCCTTCCGGTCACGAGGTGAGGACTGGGGTCTTCCACAGTTATCTTGGATTGTTCTCTATCATAACGTGAAGACCAGTACATCATGAGTTGACGACGAGTTGGATCGAAATTAAGTTGAGTTTAGTTTTAGTTGAGTTGTGACTGAGTTGGGACCGGGTTGAACCCGATTCTCACGACCTGACCATGAGTTGGTCATGAAATTAGGGTCAAATGATATGAGAGTTTCCCATTGAATTTGACCTTAACCATTGACTTGTTGACACCGTTCGTCCTTGGTTTTGATTAACTCCGACTCCTTCAGTTCGATCCACATCCTCCGTTCCTCACTCTTCGACGACACCTTGCTTATTTGGTCAGTTAGGTTAGAATTGGTGACTCGAGTTTCAGTTAAGCTGCTGTCTAGATGAGAAATTCTTGAATTAACATTTTTTAATTCTTTTTCATATGAGCAATGTGGGACTTAAAATGAAACAAAAACGGATTGTACCTTCTTGATCAGTTCATCAAGCTCGTTGAATTGCACGCTAAGCGGTTTTGCTGTAAAGCACATGTCCTGTTGCTTTTTCGAGTCTTTGTTCCCACCATCTGTGTTGTATCCCCTCATTTGAGATACATCGGACAGCATCAAGCATCTTCCACTGCTGTCCTTCTCTTTCGCCACATAAGATTTTCCATGAGAAGGCCTCCTTACTTCACCATCCTCGGAGTCGGTTGACCAGACCTCCACTCCTCCGAATTCATCATTTGCTTTTGAACCTTGCACAATTAAAGCATTCATAGACGGGTTAGCAGTAGATTTCTTCTTCCTGATCTCATCCAGCTTTTTCAGCAACAACGCTTCTTCATCTTTTTCCTCATCCTTTTCAGCCATTTTCTTGAGGACACAATCTTTAGCATAGTGATTCTTTCCTCCACAGTAATAGCAGCTCACTCCCGAATCTCCTTCAGCTTTCGGTTCCTTCTTTGATTCTTCTGCTTTCGGTTCTTCTTTGACCTTTTCAGAGCTATAACTTCCCTGCCAATTACGGTTCTTATTGGTGGGAAATCTTTTCTTGATGAACCTCTTGGGATTTGATACCATCATAGCATAGTCTTCAGAAGTAAGATCATAATCTTCTAAGTTGAGGTCTTCATCTTCCATCGCCGCTTTACTTTTGGATAGTAGGGCCAAGGAACCCAGGCTTGAAACTACATTTTTCTCCTGTAGTACGATCTTCTCTTGAGATTTCAGAATGCCCACCAGTTTTGCTAGAGAATAATGTTTGAATTGCTCATGCGCTTTAACTGTGGATACTACAGCTCTCCACTCAGATCTGAGGCCGTTCAGAAACGTGACTTTCTGCTCAATTAACTTCCTTTCAATATCATGTTTAATCATCTTGATAAGAAGATGATTGAAGTGATCGAATGTTTGAGTCACAGTTTCTTCGACTCTCTGCTTGAATTCACCAAACTCGGATAAGAGTAAGGTTTGAATGGAGTGTTCAAGATCTTCGTCTGTAGAGTACAATTCGCGAAGCTTGTCCCATATTTCTTTGGCAGTAGTGCACGAACTCACCAGCCTGAAAGTGTCAGATTGAAGAGCGAATCTGATTAATCTCAATGCTTTAATATTGCATTGAAATTTATCTTTTTTGTCTTGGGCAACATCTTTAACATCTTTCAAAAGATCATTATACTCCTTTTGAGTTTTAATAATCCTTGAAGTTGCAGAATGAGCAAAGGGTCCCGATACGATTGCTTCCCAGATGAGGTATCCATTGTCCTCAGATCCTATAACATAGTCTTCAAAGTGATTTGCCCAGACTTCATAATCTTGGGTGTAAAGGATGGGAATCTTCGTTGTTGATCCAATGTTGTTCGAAATATTGATGGGATTAGATGGCGACTCGTCCATGCTTGATCGAATAACCTGTTTGAAAGATCAGACTTGTAATATATAGTATTAGGGAAAAACGAACAAGTAATGAGATACGTCAATTATGGGGTGACGGCTCCATAAATATTAGTTAATGCGGAACAAACCCTAATAGCTTCTTTCACAGAAGAGATGTGTATGAATTACACAGCCTCCCGCTCTGATACCAATTGATGAGATAATAATCTCTAAGATCGATTAGATCTTTGAAACAGGTATACAAAGAATGTAAAGTAATGTAAAGCAATACTCAAGAATGGATTTGAATGTGTCGAATGATTAGAACTTTGAATCCTCAGCAGAGCTCGATAAAGAACTTCCGCTGTAGAGGATTCTAGGGTTACAAAAAGATATCTTCTATAATTACACCGTAAAAACCCTGATCTATCAGTTACGTAAAAGATGCATGCAAACATCTATAAATACACAAACCCTAGAACATAAGACACGGATGGACAGGCCCATACCGCATAAAAGATGGGCTAGGAAGCGAGCCCAAGACGCAACACTAAGAACCCAACAAGGACCCCGGGGTAGCCCATGTCACTTGTATACAAGAACATGAGGGTAGCCCATGGCAATGTATGTATGGTATGTTGTATTTTGGGAATTCATTAAGCTTTGTCTCACATTTTTGTGGTTTGAATGTTTTAGGTACTTCCAATTCAAAAGGGAAGTGCCCAACTTTACTACACATCATTATCTCCCTGATGATTTTTCCAAATTTATGATAATTATTGTACTCTGATGATTATGACACATTTGATACTATGACATATTTTTGAACAAGTATTATGTGATTGATAAATTAAAAGCAATTTTTTTTTGTCTGTTTTGGGTTGTTTCATACTTTATACATGCATACATACATACATACGTGTGTATATATATATATATATATATATATATATATATATATATATATATATATATATATATATAATTAGCATTTTTTTTAATCTCATGCATTTGAAACGCCCATTCTTTTTTCCTTTCACCATATTCATTTGAAACTCCCATGACTTTTCAATTTCTTTATAATAATAATTATAATTTGGTAATTAGGTTAAATAAATATCAAATCTAAAGTGTATTCATATATAAACTAAATTTCAATATTAAAATAATATCTTTAATTCTAGTTATAAAATTATGTTTTTTAACTTTTAACATATTATACTTAATTTATTAGTTTTAATATATCGTTGGATGTAAACAATTATCATTTTAAATGTATAATTTTTGAACAATTTGTATAAAATACTAAAATTAGTAATTAAAATATAACATTATAGGCTCAACTTAAATATGAATTTTATTTAACTTAAACAACCAAAAGATTATTTCATAGATAGTTAAAAATTATAAATTGTAGTGTCTTTCTAATAATGATTGTAAGTTGGTTAATAAGGTTAAATACATATCAAACCTAAAGTGTAATCATAAATAGACTAAAGTTCAATTTTAAAATAATATCTTTACTGCTATTTATGAAGTTATGTTTTTAAATTTTAACATATTATACTTAATTTATTATATTTAAAATGTTGTTGCATGTATACCATTATCAGTGTAAAGCTATAATTTTTGAACAGTTTGGACAAAATACTTAAATTGTTAATTTAAATATAGTATTACAGTGTCAACTTAAATATAAATTTCAGTTCCACTAAAAAAACCAAATAATATTTTGTAAATAATTAAAAGTGATAAATGCAAAAACTAAATTTTAATATCAGTTCAACTAAAATATTTCCTCAATATATTTATATAATCGTGAAAAAATTTCAAATAAGTAGCTTAAAATAACTTATAATAACAATAGTTAAAAATAACTCTATATAAATGATTATATTGTTACCTTTAAAATCAAAAAATAATGTTTGATGTTTTAAATAATTATAATGATAGAAATTAAAACATTAAACAAATAAATTTTAAAAAATTAGTTAAAAATAACAACTATAAATAATATTAAACCATATATAATATTTAATTTTATTGATGTGTAACTCGCGAGTATAAGTCATTCAAACGATTGAGATTATGACGTTATAATAGAATTATATATTATCATATAATTCAAAATAATCAATATATTATATCAAATTAATATAGGAATTATTATATCAAATTTAACAAACACATTAGTGTTATATTTTAAAAAATATATATTTGTAAAGACTTCAACAATATAAGTGTTTCTACGCATTACAATGTTAACTCAAATATAAAATTCACTTCATTTTAAAAAAACAAAAAAATATTTTGTAAATATTTAAAAGTGATAAATTTTAGTGATACAAGGAAAAACTAAATTGTAATATCAATTTAACTAAAATATTTTTAAATATATTTTTATAATCGTTAAAAGTTTCCAAATAAGTAGCTTAAAATAACTTACAATAACAATAGTTAAAAACAACTCTATATAAATGATTATATTGTTTAATGTTTTAAATAATTATAATGATAGAAATTAAAACATCAAGCAAATAAATTTTAAAAAATTAACTAACAATAAAAACAACTATAAATAACATCAAATCATATATTATATTTAATTTTATTCATATGTAACTCGCAGGTAGAAGTCATTCAAATGATTGAGATTATGAATGTATAATAAATACATATATTATCATATAATTCAAAAAATCAATATATTATATCAATTTAGTATATATAAATTATTATATCAAATTTAACAACGACGTTATTGTTATATTTAAAAAAATCATATATTTCTAAACACTTCAACTATATAGGTGTTTCTACGCAACGCGTGGGCTTTAGGCTAGTATATATATATATATATATATATATATATATATATATATATATATATATATATATATATATATATATATATATATAATCATGTTTTTTTGAAACTATATAATAGAATTAGTAGCTTTTTGTTTTATTTTGTACTAATTTTATATTTTATGAATTAGTTTGTATGTTTTTAATTCATTTATATTTATTTTAAAATAAGGAAAATAAATTAGGTTGTGAGGGATAAAAAAGATGGGTTTCCATGTGTTGTGAGATGTGAATGATGAAATATAGATGATAAAATATTTGATATAACAGTGATATAACAAATAGGTTGAATAACTTCTTGCACTCTAATGAATAATTAAAATATTATATATTATTGTTCTGATGAGTCTATTGGCAACATTTAATTGCTAGTTGCATCAATAATTGGATATTTGGTCTTTTGTATAATTTTGGTTACTTAACTTTTTTTTGTGCTCTCTTAACCTTTAAACTTGTTTGTTTGTTAAAAACATACCATTATGACGGGTAATAAAAGGTTTTTTCGGTTTCCGAAAAACTATGAATTTTTCGATCATCTTCTCCGGCCAAATATGGGTCTTCCGGCAAATGAAGTTCTTGGACGATATTTTTTTTCTAGACTTCCTTGGATTCTTAGATCTAAAACATAAACATATACATTTGAAACATAAGCACATAAACATTCGGAGCTTTATATTTCAAGCTTCCTTTCAAATTTTAAAGCTTCATTTCAGATTTCAAACATGAAACCCTTGATTACTTGAAACAATTTTATAACTCAAAAAACCCTTTGAACATTTGGAAAATTATGTTCTTGATCAGATCTTTAAACGATTTTTGAACTCGAATCCGGCAAATAATTTTTGATGTGTTTTCAAGACTCAAGAACATAAAAAAGAAAACTCGACCCTTTGATTTCAAGGGTTTTGTTTATGGGTTTTCATGAACAAGAACAAACATTCGATCTTTGTATAGGTTAAAGGGTTTTCGTTTATGGAACACTGATTTCTGGGTTCGTCCTAAAAAACACGAACAAGATGTTAGATTTTGCTTTGATTTCTGATGAAGACGACTGCAGTGTGTGTGTTCTTCAACATGAACCCAAAAACTAAATACAATTCAAGAACACGATCATTAAAATATTTTCTAGAAACAGACGAGCAAGATGAAGATAAGCATTGAAATAGTTTTAGATTTAAAATATTGTTCCTAAAATCGTTTGGACACATGAAGATGAGTTATAGAAACTCATTTTACGAACTACTCAAGAACACTATTTTTCAGATTTGAAGTTCAGATATTTTTTGCTCAAGAACACCATTTTTCAGATTCGATTTCTAGATTTGTGATTGTGTATCTAAACCTTGATTTATGGTTGTTTCAGAGAATAGACAAAAGATAAGAAAGAGAGAGAGAGAAAGAGGGAAACAATAAATCTGAAAAACATGTCAATAACTCATCTCACCGGAATTCTATTTTGGCCTATGAAGATGATTAGAAATCTCATACATGGCCGGAAAAGACGTCGGAAACTGGAAAACCCCTCAATTGCCGTTCAGAATTGTATATTTAAAAAAAAGTTTAATGGTTAATAGCATGCACAAAAAAGTTAAGTGACCAAATCTCTCAAGTCATTATCCCTTTATTTTATTTCTTGTTCTTTTATTATTATTATTATTATTATTATTATTATTATTGTTATTATTATTATTAAAGTTATGAAAAATTTAACTGTAAAGTGGTATTTTTTTTTTATCAATTTTGGTCCTCCAACTTACAACATAAACCCTTCACTTTTATGCTTTTGTTCACAAACAACCCTTTCACTTTGGTTTGAATTTTTCATAACTCTCACCTTTTATTATATATATATATATATATATATATATATATATATATATATATTAAAGTTATGAAATATTTTAACAGTAAAGTGACATCTTTTTTGTTAAATTTTGGCCCTCCAACTTACAACATTGACCCTTAACCTTTATGCTTTTGTTCACAAATAATCCTCTCACTTTTGTTTGAATTTTTCATCACCCTCACATTTTATTACATATTATTAGTATTTAGTCTTTTGGCAGAAATGGTCCCTCGTCATTATTATTATTATTGTTAGATAAAATTACACGATTGGTCCTTGTGGTTTACCAGATTTAGCATTCTCCTTTTGATTTTAAATTAATGTTTTATTTATTAGTAAATACCCACCCACCATCTGCCATTACCACCACCACCACCACCGCCAAAATTACATAAATGGTCTATATGGTTTACCCATGGTGACAAATTCAATCCCTACTACCTGAAAAGACCAAATCATCTTTATACAATGATATCGTTGCAATATTTTAATTATAGAGTTAACCATATACCAATTATTGATATGTTGCTGGATAAACGACAAGTCCATAATTTATGACTTATATCAATTTATATATCATTGATGTTTGGCTACCAAACTCCTATTGAATATTTGTGATAATTATAAATAATAAACACAATGGGAACAATAATCTATCGTCCAACAAGATTGAACTAAAGATCACGATTTTTCCAACTACAAACAATAAAAATAACAATCATAGAGAGAAAAACTTTTTACATCTTAAATACTTGGATAAAGATATCTCCAACAACCCCTACCCCTAGAGCATGTTTGATCTAAAAAAACCATTGAAAAAATCTCTTGTCGGAAATATGTATTGATTAGAAATAATTACATAATAGCTACCATGAACAAGGGGAATATCAATTGCTACATAATTTCAAATGTCTCGCAGACCAACACTTAGCACGAAGCACATCGACTAATTTTGTCATCTTCTAAAATTAAGAATAAAACCACGCCTATTGGCAATAAAAATAGCTTTCAACATAATAATCCAGTATTGTAGAAATCGTAATTAATGTCTGGTTAATCCCTAAACACTACTCGGTCGATTATAAGGCGCCTAGCGCTTAATTCCTGAATGAAAAATGAGTAAAGTAGTAGAACGTGATCAAGTTTTAACACTTTAAAGAAATTATATCTCAATAGAAACTATTTAAGGTATGATTAGTGTTGTATTAATCATATTAACCTATTTTATTATAATATTAGTGGTATTTACGAACTTTTATATGATATATTTTATATTTATTTTTTTAAAATTCTACAAATTAGCAATTAATGGTCCTCGATTAATCTCGATCTAGCCAATTAATCCGTTAACCCTCATCCACCGACTAGCCAACGTCAACCAATTTTTACTACTTTGTAATAAGCCAATATCCAATTATCAAAAAATTCGATCCAACATAATTCAGTGAATCACTTTTCTTACGAAATAATATTAATAAATCACCTTACAATTTTCACTATGTGATTACATCTCATTCTATAAATTTTACCCAATTTTACTATAATAGAATTATAATAAAAATAGTTATACTGTAATAATATTAATTGTAATTTAACATTTGGGTTGCGGTGATTTGATAAGACATGTGAAAGATATAATAGATAACTTATTGAATCATGTTCAAAGTTTGATACCATTCAACCTCTATGGTTGTGGAGGTTCGTCTCTAGTGATTCGAAAGTTGACCCGAAACCCTTGTTAAGAAAATTCCCTTTACAAAAATCATATCATTGTAATATAATAAATATAATAAAGACAAAAGACAACAAATGAACAAAAAATCAGAATAATAAGGGGTTCAATAAATAATAAAGTGGTACAATAAGTACAATTTAAATATAAGAAGTTAAAAAAACAATTTGATGAAACTTTAACTGATTTGACAAGCCTTAACGGGTATAACTAATAATGAGATGTAAAAATCAATTAAAATGACAAACTTGCAAAAAAATGGTCTTTGTGGTTGACAAAATTTTGTAGTTTTGGTCGAAAACGAAATGTTGGTGCACCACTGGTCGAATTTCAGATACCTTGTGTGGTTTTGCTCCTTATGGTTGTACTTTCTTGTGTTTTTGGTCCACATTTCACCTAAAATGATTAATATGCCCCTTAAATAATTATATTTTAATTTCTTTTATTTATTTTCTTATTCTTATAATAAAATCAAAAACAAAAACAACCCCCTCCCCCCCCCCCCCCACACACACACACTCTCTCTCTCTCTCTCTCAATCTTCATTTGCCATAAACCATGGAGTGTAGTGGTGTATCGGTGAGCCACCAAGACAACAACCTCATCTCTTGCACTTCTCTTCTCCTCCCATCAAGCAAACTCCAACGAACCCCCACCTGTTTTCCTTGTTCCACCAGACCATTCTCCTGTCCACCTTCCTTTCGAATTTCATCGTTGGATAACGCCTCCATTCTTCTTTCTTTCAGTGACCCAAGGTTGGTGATTCAGCTGCTTTGTGTCTCTCAGATCGCTGCCAAAGGCAAGGAAGAAAAAACCACGAAGGGTTACTAGTCTCGAAGAAATGCTTCATCCCTCTTGAGGAAAGGACCTCTGCCTTGTTTCCCTTCTTCCTCACAATGAACACAATAAGCCCTCATGTTCTTTTCAAATCACCTCGTTCAATTGCTTTGTTTGTCCCCACTTTATCTCGATTAAAACAAGAGACGGGGGCTTATGAGCCCTAATTTCATTAACCTCCAGGTGTTGATTTCACTTTTTCGATAAGTTCTTGACCAGAAATCATCAATTTCTTCTTTATCAATTTTAGATGATTTTTCTAAAATTCGATCTTACTTTCAATAAAAATCGATATTCCTTTCAGTGGAGTTGATAATCTGAAATCGATAAAACCAAAAAAACAAAAAATGGCGATGTTCATGTGAAGTTCTATGATTAGGGATAAACAACTGATGATGGAGCCGAGTTCTTCATTTTTTCAGCAATCAACGTTACCACCGCCACCGTCTGAATAACCTTAAACCAAGTCCAGATCCGGAAAACTCCTTTGGTTTAAAACCATATCACTAAGTGGCGTATGGTGATTTATAGGTGGAGATGGAGGTGCTTGCAGGTGGTGATGGCGGACTGTGATGGCACTAAAAAAACTAGGAAAACTCCTAGTGTAGATACATAAAACTCCTCTAAATGTGTGTTATTCTTGAGTATGTATCTTCATCATTTTTTATATGTGTTGTGAAGACGAAGTTAAAGAACCCAGATGAAGATTTAGTTAGAGAGAGAGAGAGAGATGTGTGTAAAAGATAGTGAACGGAATAGAGGTGGTTTTTTGAATAAAAATAGATAATAAAAAATGGAAAGCAAATTATAAGGGAATAATGATCATTTTAAGTAGATATGGACAAAAAACAATAGAAATATCCAATTTTGGACCAGTGACGTATCAACATTTCGTTTTGGACCAAAAGCACATAAAATTATCAGTCACAGGGACCATTTTTGCAATTTTGTCAAAAATAATACAAGGATCGTCTAAAAAAATAAAAATAAAACAGTGATAGATAGGATGAGAAAATAACATAGACATAGTCTCTAAACAAAAAAATAACATAGGTATAGTCCTAACAAAAAAAAAATAATAGATGGATAATTTGAACGAAAAAATAACACATAGATAGTTCAAAATGTATAATAACCCAATAATAGTACGAGCGAAAAAAATAACACAAAGATAGTTCAGACAAAAAGAAAATAATCCAGAGATACTTCGAACAAAAAAATAACATAGAAATAGTCCGCACAAAAAAAACATATGGACGATCCGACCGAAAAAATAACACAATTATAGTCTGAACGAAAAAAGTAACTCAACAATAGTACGAATGAAAAAAATAACACATTGATAGTTTTGGCTAACAGAAATTGGATGAGGATAGTCGAGACGAAAAAAATAACATATTACCAATGTTCTAAATAATGTTAGGTAGACGACAATGTGAAGACTCAAACTTTTTCGAATCGTGATGAACCACATCGTTTGTAAGGCGTGACTTAAAGCTTAAATTTTATATATATTATATATATATATATATATATATATATATATATATATATATATATATATATATATATATATATATATATTGTACTATTGATTATTTTTATATACATATATGACTAAATGCAACATTTTCTTAAAGTTTGAAGACATTTACAAATCTTGGAGCTATGTCGAAGATAGGTAGAGTTTTTTAGAACTTTAGATATAACTATATACAATTTTTTTTTTCTAAAACAACAACAACAACAACAACAATAACAACAACAATAATAATAATAATAATAATAATAACAACAACGATGATAAACAAACAACGAAAGATAAAAACAAAAAAACAAAAAAACAAAACAAAATAAAAATAAAAACAAAAACAAAAATTACAAATAATAACAAAAACGTTAAATCAAAATGAGTTTTTTAAATCATATTAGAAGGAATTGATATTTAAATCAAATCAGGGGAGATATGCAAAATAAGATCATTTAATATTCCCTTACTAAATATTTTTATCTATCTTACTAATTACTATATATATAACAAGTGTCAAAATCAAAAGATAAAACTAAACAAAATAAAAAGTAAGTGATGCATGTCAATAATCAAATATGTGTAAAGTTGGAGAAAATTCTAGTTATTTTTTTTTCACTATATGTAATTTATTTAAAACGCTAAAGATTCTTTAATAAATAAATCAAATTGTTATATTTTTCTTGAGTTAACCTTTTTTGTAATTTATGTTAATTATTAAATATGTTATATGTCTAGGGGCGGGGATTGAATAGTCTTGAAAAGTACATATGGGCGATGTTTTTTCCTTTATTGGCATTGTTTTTCTCCTTTTCACATCATCTTTCTTCTATTTGTTTTATGTCCATCTTTTCTTTGCTTTCATATTCAAAGACTTGAAACGCAGCAAAATCGAAGATGGAGTGTGCCTTTGAGTTCAACTTGTCAGAATTACACTTTATAATTTAAGAACTAAATATTAACCTATAATATCATCAATATTGATTCTATCCGATGCTACTAGCTTATTATATCTTTAATAGTCAATCAAACTTTATTAAACTAAAATAGCAGAGTTAACCCACCCTAAAAACAACTTAGGATGAATCAAATGGGGGTGCTCAAGCCAATAAACCTAAAGTGCCTTAAACGTTTGACATGTAACCAAAATTCAAGAATAAGTAGTATTATGACCCTTTTTTTCCTAGTCTTCATTCTTTTTGTTCCTTAGCTTGTGTGATTTTCTCTCTATTTTACTTATTTCATCTGCTGTGTGTCAAGTTCTACTTAAATACAAGTTTTGTAGCCTTTCCGAGGAGACAATTAATAATATTATCAATACGTACCACTTGATTTTTGAAGACAACTTTCTGGCGGGATGTTTAGTGTTGGTTCGCCTCATCATGGTAAGTCAGAGTTTATATAAAAAATTGAGGCTGGTATTCGAATCCTGTCAGTGGACTTCTTCCAGGTAATTCGTCATTACTCCATCCATAATACCCATAGTTGAGCCTACAGTCGATTTCATTCATCGTTGTTATCGTATTTATAGTAATGGGGATTAATATGTTGGTGATTTCTATCACTAATATTATTTAAGTATAATGATTTTAATTTGTTGATAAATGTTTTCTTGATAAATATTAAGCAAATTAGGGTGGTGCAGAGTGTATATGTATTTAAGTTTGTCTTGCTTGAAAGTACACTGTTATTTAGGGCAAAACTCTTGAGCTAAAGGGGGTCCGAGGGTAGCTCCCGTGGAAGCTGGGTGCAAAGGGTGGCAACCTCTGGTGGGGTCCAATGGACAGAGCCCTTAGTTGGGGTCGATATGGAAATCCAAATTTGAGAAAATGAACATAGTTTTATGGTACTAGTTTGAGATGGTTACAAAATTGCCATATGGTGATTTTTGGCAGTTTTCAAAAATAGGAGTTATCTCCTAAAACCTTGCATTGTATTCTCATCGAGGATTTGGGTTTTCTATATGTTTGGGTTTTATATGTATGTTATCATCGCAACTCTGAGTCATTATATGTCTCTATATCTTGTGTTCGCTTTGTTTCACATGTATTATCATTTTTGTTTCATACTTCAAGGCTAGCTGATATGGTTTAGCCAGCCAAGACAATCAAAGGGTAAGATCATTTCGATGTATAGTTTTTATGAAATTCAACAACCCTACATTATGTCCATCATAGACACTATTCTTGTAATAGTGCATCCGTAATATTATTAATAATAGTTTTTATTTGAAGGTTAAAGGATTAGCCTAACCTAAGAGAGTAAACCCTAGGTGATTGTCATGTTTTCGTAAGAAAGTAGTAGTGCACTATAGCCAGTAGCTCAAATACCAATCTGCTACACCCCCGACCAGCAGCGGAAACACCAAACTAAGCGACGTTCCCATGGATCACATTTATTGAACATACATTGAACAATACAAAATAAATATGAAAATGTAAACTCATATTATTATTAAAATAAACATTACATTGTTGTTGTCTACTAATATATTATCAAAATACAATACATGCATAATAGATTGGCATTTACTAAATATAGTGCAATAATCAAAACTTCCACATGTGTTTAGTGTGTGTGATCTTTCAGCTGCTTACGGTCCTAAGATCACATGTGTTTTAAAGATATATCATCAATCATTCCTATTGCTTTCTTCATTATCATTTGATTATTCTTCCATTTTTTTCCTTTTCTTGAAAATTATAATATCTTATCCGATAATGCCTCCTCTTTTTTTGACTGTGACTCATGAACGGCTTGATCAGATTTCACTAACGTATCATCTGCTTGAAGAAAATGGCATCCTTCTTCCCAATTCCAAAACTATTATCGGGCGTCTACCTCCAGGGAAGATTGGTTTTTATATGTATTACTTTGAGGCTGGTATGCGCATGCCCCGTTCGCCATGTTTTGTTCTTAGTGGAGGCACACAAGATTCATATTTGTAAGGTCCCAAAAATCAGACTCAAAAATTTTCTTTAAATCATTACCAAAGTCATATTCATAAAACATATCATCAGTCATAACATGAATTCAAAGTATCATTTCCAAAACATATTTTCATTATCAGAGTAAAACATCCCAGGCTGACTAATCAATGGTGTGTGCCATGCGATCATCCCGAGCTCTTCCTATCACTACTGGAAGTACCTGAAACCAAAACTGAAAAACCGTAAGCACAAAGCTTAGTGAGTTCCCCAACCTACCACATACTCTGATAAAAACACATACAACACATATTGGGCCAGGCCCGTTATTTCGGGCCTCGCCCGCTACAATGGCCCCACCTTGCTTCACGCCCCACTCGGATACAGATCTGTTTCACTCAGGCCTCGCCTATCACCGAGCCTCGCTCGCTAATCATATAATAGCACATAAATATATACAACACATAATCTAAACATATACTAATGAATCCTGTCCTAAGGCCCCGCCTATCTTGGGCTTCGTCCTTGACCTACTACTAATGAGTCATAGAACGTCGTCCATGCCCTTACTGGTGGTGAGATACGGGCCTAGCCAACACTCACCCTTACCCTAACTTGGGCCTCGCCCCTGCTCTGCTACTAATGAGATGTGGAACACCGTCCACACTCTACTATTGGTGAGATGCGGGACCTCGCCCACACTCACCACCATACCAGGCACATATAAGTATCACACAGACAACAAGTATACTCTATCATGCAAACCATTCCTTGGGCACCCACTCACTATCAATGGACCATGGTCCTAAATATCATACTACCATACAGTGCATAGGGCTAAACCCTGGGTCTTCCTACTCATATCTACATGGGCCGGCATTGTGGCCTTAGACCCATTCACACAAAGGCAAACTCACCTGGAACCGCTAAACTTGCTGGTAACCCTCTGGCCGTTGTCTGAAAACTCTCTATGAACGGCTGCTCCACTAGCTCCCTGAGTTACCCATATCAATATAGCACTTAGTCAAACTATTCTTCGAAGCCAACTAAGTCCACTCTGGTCAAAGTCAAAGTCCTGATCAAACTCAACCTTCCAGGTCAGCCCTACTCGCCGAGTCTGCCTATTGACTTGTCGAGTGCATATGCTCAGAATCCTTTCATTCGCGACTCGACTCGCCGACTCAGCCCCTGACTCACTTTGTCTACCGATTTCCGAGTCCTGACCTATCTAACTCACTGGGTCCCCACTCAACTCACTGATCTGAGTCTTAACTTAAAGGGTTTGGAGTTTCGCGACTTGACTCGCTGAGTCCAAGAACAGACTCGTCGAGTCCAAGGCAATCTTCAACAGACTCACCGAGTTGTTCATCCAACTTGTCAAGTTCATCTCCATCTTCAAACTACTCGCCGAGTCCACTCGAAGGACTCGCCCAGTCTATTCAGTTCTTAATCTGTACAATGGCTTTTCGAGCCATGCAGGGGCTCCAACTCATACATCCACTCTTCCCAACTCTATTCCTCATGTAAAGTTGCAAACTTTATGTGAAACCAAAGAGATATGGGCTTAAAACACTCTAAGGCTAGGGTTTGGGGCAAATATGCTTAACCAACACACCAAAAATTGATACTTTATGGATCTCTGGGCCAAGACACACCTAGATCTGAAGTAGCAACCTCAAATGTGGACTTCTAACTCAAAAAGGTTCCTTATCATACCAAAATGGCCCCAAAACATCATCCATGAGACGATTTAGAAGAAACAAAGGCAAAGTGACAGATTGTTACCTTCAAACTGATGCTCTCAACAAAAGGGTTGGATCCTCCATCTCCTTAGTGGTCAAATCCTCCGAACCTTCCTCTTGGAAAAGCCTTAAACCTACTTCCTTCCTTCTCTCACTCAATTAGGGTTTGGAATCGTGTATAGCAGGTTCTGGCCATCAAGGGGGAGTAAGGAGAGGACTTAAGGTCCTTTAAATAGGGTGCAAACCCTCGGATTAGGGCTTTCCTTAATCAGACCAGACTCACCGATTCCACTTTCCGACTCATCGAGTCGGTCAGTTATTCGATTACCCGGATCCTGCTCCGACTCGTCGATTTCACCTATAGACTCGACGAGTTCACCCCTTGACTTAGGGTTTTTCCTTTCCCTTCTTAGCCTTTCTGATTTTGTGTGTTACAACACTCCCCCACTTAAACTAAACTTCTTCCTCGAAGTTTGCTATGGCCAACTAACCTCCTATCTGCCTTCAACACTCTGTTTGGGAAACCTAACACCCGCTAACTACCTTCGCTGGCCTTCCGCCCAATCATTCTGACTAACATTAATCCTTGCAAATAATATTCTCGGGTTAACCCTAAGCCTGACCATCCTAGAAACACAACTTACTCGACTGACAAACCTTCTGGTACTCTCTGAGTACTTATGCTGGACACCCTAGGGGGTCCGCCTCTTTTTCCTTGTGCGTATTCTGGCCTCCCCAAGGCAACGTTCCATAACCAGCTACTTCCCTTGTCACACTAAAGGTCCTATCCCTCACCAAATCCATTACTCCCGCTTCTTCCACTATGGGCCGTTACCGCCAGTCTCCACTAGACGCTTTTCACTGCTAACTTAGTGTTGAGCACCCCTCGATCAACTACTTGTATTCCACCACAGACTGCTTACCATCACTGCCTCTGATTGAAAATTTGTGATTTCCCTTTTCTGCCTTCTGGATGAACCAAGACCACGCTGGTCCCTACAGAGGTATCAATATCTAGATTTCCGGCTCCCACCGGTCGCTAGCCCCCAACACAAACTTCTAGTCACCCCAACGACTCCCGAGGAAACTTAGGCTACCTAATACCACCCCCTCTACTCTGCCATTCTGGCGCTACATGTCCTGGGATCCTCGATCCCCTAACTGGGCCCGAAGGTCCTTAATAGGTCCCACCTGTACTACTAAAACTCACGGGCCTCGCCCACGGGTCCCTCCCAATTATAATACTGAGCCAACCTACTCTCAAGTCTCATCTATACTACTACTCTTAAATGGGCCTCGCCCACAGGTCTCGCCCAACTACATCCTGGAGCGGCCTTTCCTAAGGTCTCACCTTTCTATGGCTATACAGGAAAGCTCCATACTATTCTCATCTACTACCCATTCCTGATTCCTACCTGGATTACTAGGAGGTAAGGGCCTCGCCCCAACTCCACTACCCATTCCTGATTGCTGACTTGTCCAACTCACTGAGTCCCCACTAAACTTACTGATTCGAGTCTTAACTCGAAGGGTTTGGAGTTTCGCGACTTCAATCGCCGAGTCCAAGAAGAGACTCGCCGAGTCCAAGGCAATCTTCAACAGACTCGCCGAGTTGTTCCTCCAACTCTTCGAGTTCATCTCCATCTTCATACTACTCGTCGAGTCCACTCAAAGGCCTCGCCGAGTCTATTCAGTTCTTAATCCACACAGTGGCTTTTTGAGCCATGCAGGGGTTCCAACTCATAGATCCACTCTTCCCAAGTCTATTCCTCACGTAAAGTTGCAAACTTTATGTGAAACCAAAGAGATATGGGCTTAAAACACTCTATGGCTAGGGTTTGGGGTAAACATGCTTAACCAAATCACCAAAAACTGATTCTTTTGATCTCTGGGCCAAGACACACCTAGATCTAAAGTAGCAACCTCAAATCTGGACTTCTAACTCAAAAAGGCTCCATATCATACCAAAATGGCCCCAAAACATCATCTGTGAGAAGATCTAGAAACAACAAAGGCAAAGTAATAGATTGTTACCTTCAAACTGATGCTCTCAACAAAAGGGTTGGATCCTCCAACAAAAGGGGACTAAGGAGAGGACTTAAGGTCCTTTAAATAGGGTGCAAACCCTCGGATTAGGGAATTCCTTATTCAGACCAGACTCGCCAAGTCCACTTTCCGACTCGTCGAGTTGGTCACTTATTCCATACCCCGGATCCCGCTCCGACTCGTCGATTTCACCTATGGACCCGACGAGTTCACCCCTTGACTTAGGGTTTTTCCTTTCCTTTCTTAGCCTTTCTAATTTTGAGTGTTACAACACTCGCCCACTTAAACTAAACTTCTTCCTCGAACTTTGCTATGGCCAACTGACCTCCGATCTGCCTTCAACACTCTGTTTGGGAAACCTAACACCTGTTGACTACCTTCGTTGGCCTTCCGCCCGATCATTCTGACTAACATTAATCCTCGTGGATAATATTCTCGGGTTAACCCTAAGCCTGACCATCCTAGAAACACAACTTACACGACTAACAAACCTTCTGGTACTCTCTGAGTACTTATGATGGACACCCTAGGGGGTCCGCCTCTTTTTCCTTGTGCATATTCTGGCCTCCCCAAGGCAACGTTTCATAAACAACTACTTCCCTTGTCACTCTGAAGGTCCTATCCCTCACCAAATCCATTACTCCCCCTTATTCCAGTACGGGCCGCTACCGCCAGTCTCCACTGGACACTTTTCACTGCTAACTTAGTGTTGAGCACCCCTCAATCAACTACTTGTATTCCACCACAGACTGCTTACCATCACTGCCTCTGATTGAAAATTTGTGATTTCCTTTTTCTGCCTTCTGGATGAACCGAGACCACCCTGGTCCCTACAGAGTTATCAATATCTAGATTCCCGACTCCCACCGGTCGCTAGCCCCCAAAACAAACTTCTAGTCGCCCCCAACAACTCCCGAGGAAACTTAGGCTACCTAATACCACCCCCTCTACTCTGCCATTCTAGCGCTACAAGTCCTGGGATCCTTGATCCCCTAACTGGGCCCAAAGGTCCTTACCAGGTCCCACCTGTACTACTAAAACTCACGGGCCTCGCCCACGGGTCCCTCCCAATTATAATACTAAGCCACCCTGCTCTCAAGTCTCACTTATACTGCTACTCTCAAACGGGCCTCGCCCACGGGTCTCGCCCAACTACATCCTGGAGCGGCCTTTCCCAAGGTCTCACCTCTTTGTGGCTATGCAGGCCAGCTCCATACTATTCTCATCTACTACCCATTCCTAATTCCTACCTGGATTACTAGGAAGTAAAAACCTCGACCCAACTCCGCTACTAGGCTGCTTGGGAATGCTACGACTTACCCGTAGCCTTATCATCTCTGGTTTGCTGACGCAAACAGCTGCGACTCTCCCGCCGCTCTACCATGCTATACATGATGACTCTGCCACTGACTATTATCATGAATGCATCGCATGCTATCATACTGAAAATCCTTATTCCAACTCTTTTGAGTCCTGCAGGCGATCCTCCATCCTGATATTTATACCAACCATCTTGATTACATGATCTAGCTATTAGGAAGTTTCTCAAAGTTCCCACCTGGAACTTATCAACCCATCCATCGTTGTGCTACTTCTTTTACTTCTCAGAGATCGTGTACTCATCCTGGATCTGCACGCTCTTATCATTTTACACCCAGAGGGTTCTCCCCCACTTTGATCCTGCCTATACCTCATTACTCAATGCTTGAGGAGGATTTCCAATCTTCTCTTCTATATCGCAAACAATCTGTTGATGAACCAAGCTTGCCATAGCTAGGAACCTAACTGATGCACCACTCAATAATACCTTACCGAATCCAGAGGGTCACTACTGAGTTTCACACAAGTATGCTATAGTTACTTCATCCTAAGTAACCTGCTTCCTTAAGGCACCACTCCCTTAACTACCACTTTATTATCCAAGGTATGAAGATGGCATATAACTAAATTGCAAGGAAGCAGCTAAATTCTAAAATACTTATCCCACAAACGATGCAGAACCATAACAATATACTCATAAACAGAGAAAGTAGAAAACAGATGACACATACCTGCAACGTCCGGAGCTGCTCGTGTATCCATGGTAGTCACATGAAAAGCCCTGCCTCCTACTGCAGGTGCCTTTGCTCGACCCTGACCGCTGTCTATGATCCTCAAAGTTGTAGGGGCAGGTGCTATCACCCACCCTGCTGAAAACAAACTGGGGCACTGGGCCTTCTTGTGGCCCCACTGACTGCAGTGGAAACATATCAAATCTAATCGCTGTGTGGTGGTAGCAGTACAATCCCTGCTAAAATGATCAGTCCCGCCACACTTAAAGCAGCCCGAATCCCCACCACTACCACTCCTACATGCACCCTCGTGCGTCTTGCCGCACCTCCTGCATCGGCCACGGCTCTGGTAATCCCTCGATCTCGAATCTGACCCCTTTGGACTTTAGCCCGAACCTGTGGCTACCTGAACCTCATCCTGCTTACTCTTCCGAATTTGCTCCAAATCAATCTCCCATTCTCTAGCCCGAGAGATCATATCTTCCAATTTCTTACAGCCAGACCTGCTCACGAACTCCCTGATGTCAGCCCTCAACATCTCGTGATATCAGGCCTTCTTCATTTCCTCATCTGCGACATACTGCGGAACTAGAAGGGCCCTCTCCCTGAACTTGGTGGTGATCTCCACCACAGTCTCAGTAGTCTGCATCACATTCTGAAACTCCCGTGCCAACTGTTGCACCTCAATAATCGGTGAAAACTACGCCCTGAACCAGGACGAGAAATCGCTCCATGTCATCGCGTCCAACGCGACATCATCACCAATGGAATGACCAACCTCCTACCACCAATCCCTCGCTCTGTCCTTCAGAAGACAGGAAGAAAGTCTGACCTTGTCCCCCTCGGGACACCAGCTCGTACGGAACACATTGGAAACATCGACCAACCATCTGCTGCTAGCGATGAGGTCCAAAGCCGCATGATAATCTGGCGCTCCGCAAGCTCTAAACTCTCGGAATGTCAAAGTACGAGCTCCCATCAAAGCCATCATCTCTGTACGGAAGGCTCCTAGCCTCTCTTCCAAAATATCTAGTATACCCTCCTTGACTGTGCTAAAGATCACAGGAATATGATCTTTGATACTGCGCGTAACCTCCGCTGATACCAACTCCCTCATCCACTCCTCGAGCTGCTCAACTCCTGAACCTGAGCCTAATCCCTCCCCGACGCTTGATCCGCCCACTGGCCTCTCTCGCAATGTCACCATATAGAAAACATAACACAATAATTATCAGAATACTCATCACTGCTGAGGGATCATACACACACTACCAGTTTCCCGGTCTTATCGCGGCCTTTCTTGAATCAAGTACGGATCCTCTACTTTCAGTAGTACGGGCCCATACTACCTTCCACATCTATCCGTACTTTCCTTAAGAACTGCTTCAACTCAACCAAGTCCATTTTTCTACTACTACTGCTCTCAGCACTATCTCATTAAAGGCTTACCCTAGGGAAACCTCTGACTCAACTCAAACCAGTCCTCAGCTGCTGAAGGCCTCCTTGTGATGTCAATTAGCCATCACCTGAATACCATCACATGTGACAAGGCTCGGATAATCCTTCGAGTAAAAGACTCGTCCCCAGAACAATTGGACTCAGACAAGAGCTGCGCAATAGGGCCAAATCCAACACTCTGATATTATTCAATCCCGATCACATGTGACGTGACGTATTCATCTAATGGCTAACTCCATTCACTCAGAATCCCTCAAAGCACAAAGAAAGCAGCATTCAGACAGAGGAAATTCTAACCATAACATACTCAACAATCATAATCTCATATCAAGAATTTGTACTAGCATGCGGCATAAGCTCATAAACTCAGACATAACCTAAACAGGCTATCCTACTACTGTCTAATCAGCACTATCATGCAGCTCAAAGCACAAATAACAGGCACATAAGGCATCCTCCCTAGATCCTTAGTCCTAATCTAGCATGCTGTTCTACTAACTGATAATCATAACATAAACTTGTATGGGTATTTTGGGGGACTTACTTGAGCTCGGCTGATTGCATACACCAAACCCTTTTTCTTTTATCAAAACTCTTTTCTTTCTGAATTCATTTTGCTTTTCTAAAACTATTTCATTTCTAAAAACTCTTTTTACAAATGTCTTTTCATTTTGAAAAGTTTTTAACCAATCCCTTAGTTCGAGTTCAGACACACCCGAGAGTTTGTCCAAATCCCTCAAACCAAGGCTCTGATACCAACTTATAACGTCCCAAAAATCCAAACCAAAAATTTTCTTTAGATCATTACCAAAGTCATATTCATAAAACATATCATAAGTCATAACATGAATTCAGAGTATCATTTCCAAAACATATTTACATTATAAGAGTAAAACATCCCAGGCTGACTAATCAATGGTGTGTGCCATGCGATCACCCGAGCTCTTCCCTCCGCTACCGGATGTATCGGAAACCAAACTGAAAATCGTAAGCACGAAGCTTAGTGAGTTCCCCAAACTACCACATACTCTGATAAAAACACATACAGCAGATACTGGGCCACACCCATTATTTCGAGCCTCGCCCACTACCTTGGGCCTCGCCTGCTACAACTGCCCCGCCGCTCCACACCCCGTCTGGCTTTGAGCCCCACTCGGATACAGATCTGTTTTGCTCAGGCCTCGCCCGCTAATCATATTATAGCACATAACCATATCACAACACATAAGCTAAACATACACTAATGAATCCTGTCCTAAGGCTCTTCCTATCTTGGGCCTCGTCCTTGACCTGCTGCTGATGAGTCATGGAACCCCGTCTATGCCCTTACTGGTGGTGAGATACGGGCCCAACCTACACTCACTCTTTCCCTAACTTGGGCCTCGCCCCTGCTCTGCTGCTAATGAGATGTGGAACACCGTCCACACTCTACTATTGGTGAGATGCGGGATGTCGCCCACACTCACCACCCTACCAGGCACATACAAGTATCACACAGACAACAAGTATATATTATCATGCAAACCATTCCGTGGGCACCCGCCCGCTATCAATGGACCTTGGTCCTAAATATCATACTGGCATACAGTGCCTAGGGCTAACCCCTGGGTCTTCCTACTTGTATCTACATGGGCCGGCATTATGGCCTTAGACCCATTCACACTAAGGGAAAATCACCTGGAATCGTTGAACTTGATGGTAATCCCTCTGGCAGTTGTCTGATAACTCTCTATGAACTTCTACTCCCTTAGCTCCTTGAGCTACCCATATCACTATAGCACTTAGTCAAACTGTCCTCCGAAGCCAACTAGGTCCACTCTGTTCAAAGTCAAAGTCCTGATCAAATTCAACCTTCCAGGTCAACCCTACTCTCCGAGTCTTCCTACTGACTTGCCGAGTGCATATGCTCAGAATCCTTTCATTCGCGACTCGACTCGCCAAGTCAGCCCCTGACTCGCCAAGCGCATATGCTCTGAATCCTTTCGTTCACGAATGGATTCGCCGAGTCAACCCCTGACTCGCCAAGTTTACCGATTTCTGAGTCCTGACCTATCCAACTCACTGAGTCCCAACTCAACTCATAGATCCGAGTCTTAACTCGAAGGGTTTGGAGTTTCGCGACTTGACTTGCCGAGTCCAAGGCAATCTTCAACAGATTCGCCGAGTTGTTCATCCAACTTGTTGAGTTCATTTCCATCTTCATACTACTCGTCGAGTCCACTCGAAGGACTCACCGAGTCTATTCAGTTCTTAATCTATATAGTGGCTTTTCGAGCCATGCAGGGGCTCCAACTCATACATCCACTCTTCCCAAGTCTATTTCTCACGTAAAGTTGCGAACTTTACATGAAACCAAAGAGATATGGGCTTAAAACACTCTAAGGCTAGGGTTTGGGGCAAACATGCTTAACCATCCCACCAAAAACTGATACTTTATGGATCTCTGGGCCAAGACACACCTAGATCTGAAGTAGCAACCTCAAATCTGGACTTCTAACTCAAAAAGGCTCCTTATCATACCATAATGGCCCCAAAACATCATCTATGAGAAAAACTAGAAGCAACAAAGGCAAAGTGACATATTATTACCTTTAAACTGATCCTCACAACAAAAGGGTTGGATCCTCTAGCTCCTCAGTGGTCAAATCCTACAAACCTTCCTCTTGCAAAAGCCTCAAACCCACTTCCTTCCTTCTCTCACTCAACTAGGGTTTGGAATCGTGTATAGCAGCTTCTGTCCGACAAGGGGGACTAAGGAGAGGACTTAAGGTCCTTTAAATAGGGTGCAAACCCTCGAATTAAGGCTTTCCTCGATCAGATCAGACTCTCCAAGTCCACTTTCTGACTCGCTGAGTCGGTCACTTATTCCATAACCCTGATCTCGCTCCGACTCGTCGAGTTCACCTATGGACTCGACGACTTGACCCCTTGACTTAGGGTTTTTCCTTTCCTTTCTTAGCCTTTCTGATTTGAAGTGTTACAATATTTGTCAACTAAAACCTAATTCTCTTTCCAAAATTATTTGTTTCGAGTTATTTTGTCATCCCGTTCTCTTTGTTCCTATCGTTTACTTTTTCCAATACTTCTTTCAGATTACTAGCAACGATGCCTGGTATTATTTTCGTTTTTTGTAATCATAGTTTGATTGAAGGTCTTCTTGAATGTAGTCGGTTTACTTATCACATTTTTTCCATCTTCTTGGCACTATTATTGATCAAAAGCTCAATATGACTCTCGATTTGGGCCAAGATATTGACAAAATCTCTCATTTTAATGTTGTTATGAAGAAGTTTCTAGAAACAGTGTTAGGGCATGTTAGTATGAGTCCTGAATGGACTCGTATGGGCAAGGTTCCATCCTTATTCGTCTGAGGACTAGGTACATTTCCTTATTCTACTTGATTTTGCTTGTTTTGTTGTTGTGCCTTGGTTATGTACACATTTTATTTTAGATGGATACTGACTGTCCTTAATTTTGTCTAATTTTGTGGAGGGGAAAATTTTAGATTGAGATCTTGGTTCCGATGACTTTGAATTGTCGGAGTATGATGATAGCTTCATTAATAGTGGTAATGATGGTAGCAATTCTAGGGTTGATGAAGAAGAAATGGAGTCTTTAGTTAGATTAAACGACTAATATGATGACAATGATGGTGAAACACTCCTAATATTGCTACTATTCCAATTCTTTTAAATGATGATGAAGATGATGTCGAACACACTCCTAATAGGGCTTCATTTGCTATGGTGGTACTTGCAGATGTGTTTTCTGGTGGGGAGGGTAGTAGCGGAGGTAGGGTTATAAAGAGATATCATTCCTTGGATCCGGGGTACATTCCAATCATTTGATCATAGCTTGAGAATTAATCATCCATATTCCTATATTCGGCAATTAAATTCTTCCAATCCACCTTGTGCAATGCTCCTCATCCATCTGTTCCCATGTATGTTCCTTCTTGGGAATACATATGACATTAATCCCTGTTGGATCCCATGGCAACTATTTCTTTCTTTGAGAATTTTTCTTTGCCTAGCACTCATTAAAGGTGGTTGAGGAAGCATACCCAAGATTTGTTTAAAATCAAACTTATGGAAAACATGGTATTAGGTCAGAAGTGATTTCTTGGTTGGATGCGAATGATGCACTTCATTAAAAGAACCGTGGGCTACAAGATGATTTCAATAGGATGTTTGATTTGGTGAATCCTTTTGTTACTTTTTTCGGTGGTGTTTCTTATAATGTTCATGTTTTTTATGACCAATATGTGAGACTTGTTGAGAAGGTTGTTGTCACACCCCCGAACCAGACGGCGGAAACGTCCGAGGGCTCATGTGACTAAATTTGAATATCATCACAATAAATATACTTGAATCATGATATAAGCATCACCATGCATCAATATATAACAACTGACTTTGTTCATATCATATACATTGTTTTAACATTACAAATCCATAACATAAATTGGTTGATAGTTTCAAAAGCACAACATCCTAACATAACTTGGTACTACTCCTCAGCTTACCTGTTACCTGAGAATACAAGTTATTTTGAAAACGGACAACATATGGAATGTTGGTGAGTTCATAAGCGGGTTTGATATGAAAATGTTTTGTGTAGTTTGTAAGAAAACAACCCAGAAAATCCGATATTTTCTGAAAATACCATTGTTTGTATAAAAGTGTGAAGATCCTTAAATATATGCATGATGATTCCAAAACGTGTATAGTTGAAAAACTTTGTATTAACAGTACCAGTGAAAAATGTTGAACTTCCCCGGAAAACCCGATGTTTTCTGAAAATAAACAAAATATCGTACAACTGTTCGTAATGTTATCCCATCCTTGAATGATTTTGATTTATCTTGATTACTTGATTAGTATTGGATTTATTTATGTGAGTCGTTATACCCATGCATGATCATGACTATTTCGTCTGTCTTGGCACTCTGGTGAATGCCAGAATTGATCTTAAGATGTTGTCACCCTAGACTGGCCGAGTCTAACTGTAGCGAACAACTAATGTGTGGGGGAGTCACCCGTTAAAGATCTATACATAAACTTTCGCTCTCCTTCCAGGAGAGTTTGATTATAACTACAGATTATGGCCGGCACACGTTGGTGCTACCCGTTATTACTCACTAAATCCCAATTGACTTTGATTACTATTGATTATCGACCCGTATTTGTTTACTTGGATTGACGATAGGCCTAATAAACGAGGAGAAGAGGATTACAAGATCCTACTGTTCCCACGTATTATTTATGGCTATTGATTATACGAAGGACACGCTGGCCCATTTTGCATTTAATTTACTTGGACCTTACTAGCAATGCTAATGGACCACTAAGGCCCAATAGCACTTAAAAGCCATTGAGGGTCCCTTAAATATAAAATTGGGTCCTAGAAGGCCCAATAAAATTTAAAATTATCCCTTGGGCCCAAAAATCATGTTAATGGGTCACAAAGGCCCAATAAGCATGTTGGAACTTTCAATACCAAATGATTTAATGTTTACTTGTTTTAGGTATAGTATAGATGTCGAAAATGTTTAATTGAGCAATTGTTAAATTTGTATCGATACAAGACCGGACGATCGTTTATAACGATATTTGGAAATTTATGTATAATCATCTTGTCATTTTTCATAAGTTGTGGGTTGGAAATTTTGACCCAAATATCTTAATAATAAAATAATTAACTCAAAACATTGGTTTGACCTTTTCAGCCCTTCTTTAATAAAAATAACTATTTTAGTCCCTTATATATATAAAAAGACATTTTAGGCCCTAAAAACCATTTTCTTGTCATTTTGACCCGTATACTTTGTTTAAGTGATGGTTTTAGCGCAAAATTTACTTTTATCAGTTTCAGCCCTTCTGGAAAAGTGTTTTTCGGTTTAAGCCCAAACTTTTTGTAACTTTTACAATTTTGGTCCAAAATCCGAAAAGTCTACATTTTTTTATCCTTGTTTGGAAAATACATCATTCCCTTGAATTAGTTTCATTTACCCTTTTTACCCCTTGTTTGAGAATTTTATCATTTCACGCCCTTAAAAATTGGGATTTTCGCAAATTAGGGCTTAATGGGCCGAAAAGCCCAAAATTTGGCCCATTAAACAACAATTTACACTTCTAGCCCTTTAAAGAGTATGATATCCATAAAAACATTTATTTTTACTAATTTGAATCTTTTAGCCCTTAAGAAAACCGTGAATGGAAAATTTTCAACCCAAGTTTTGTTCGTTAGCCAATTTTAGCACAAAAATGGGTTTTATGTTGTCATATGTATATTTTAAATCTTAGATGGTAATTTTTCTTGACTTGTTTTAGTGTAATACTTCTTATATCATCTTTATCTTCCTCCTAGATCCACATATCTCGAATTTCTATTCTTTTTGTTACACATTTACCACAAAACACATGAAATCACACATAACATACACATACACATAAATCTACACATTTTACTTGTATTCTACCCTATAAAACACATGAAAACCAAAATAGAGGGGTATGATTTCACCTTGAGTTTGTAGGTTCAGTTTTGAAGAAGAATGGAAGAAGTTTGATGCTATTCTCTGCCTAGCAAGCTTCTTGGAGTATCTTTGGCTTAGATGTGTTCTAAGATGCATGATCACGAATTTTGTATGAGTTAAGGAGAGATTTTTGATAAAACAAAGAGTCTAGACTATGGATCCAAGCATCAACTTACCTAAGATGGTGAATCTTATGGAAAATCCTTCTTGAAAGCTCTAAAATCTAGAAATTTTTAATGAAGAAGCAAGAGTGTTCTTTGAGAGAGTTTTTAGTGAATTGTGTGTGTATGTCTCCTTCCCTTTGTGTTCTTGACCAAAGAAGAAAAAAGAGAGGAGAAGAGAGAGAGAGAGAGAGAGAGAGAGAGAGGGTGAAGTGATGGGTTGCTTGGAAGTAGAAGAAGAGTGCCTGGATACCCCATGTACAATTGTGAGGTGGCATGTAGGAAAGTTAACTCTTCCACCCCATGTTTTGTGGTTTGGGCTGAGAGAGGGAGAAGAAAGAAAAAAGATTGGGCCTTTTTGTGCTTACGCCCATATTATGATCCAAGTAGATGATTTTTGGCCCAATTGGTCTTTGGAGAGGGTTTACGGCCCAAAAGGTCCATTAAGGTATTTTATTTCATTCTAGGCCGAATATGGCACAAATTGTTAAAATAAATGGAAGTGGTTCCAGTTAGAGCCCATTTAAGAGTTCTATGCCCAAAATAATCAAATTGGAAGCTTATTGGCCCATTAGGTCCAATAAGAAAATCGTAGTCCATAATGGACTTAAACCGAGATTTCTAGGGTTTCCAATTCTTTGTTGACTATTTGAAGTGTTTGCATAGAGCGTTTGATGGAAAATTTGTTGTTATTGAATAAGCACCATACATGCTTTCACATTTTTGGTACACAAATGTTATCATTGTTGTTGTTACATGGTATAGAATTACTAGTTGTGACATCATCCCCCCGTTAGAGGGAATTTTTTCTAGAAATTCTTTCTAAAGCTAGGTTCAAGAATGCGAGAATAGGTGAGGGTACTTCTGCTTCATCTGGTCTTCGCGTTCCCATGTGAATTTTGGCCCACGCTTCGCGTTCCACCCTACCTTCATAATCAGAATGCGACTTTGATTAGTACGCTTCTCCTTCATGTCCATGATTTCGACTGGTTCTTCGACGAATAGGAGATTCTCGTTGATTTCTATTTTTTCAAGTGGAATGATGAGGGTTTCGTTGGACAAACACTTTTTCAGATTGGAAACATGGAACACGGGGTGTACACTGTTGAGCTTGGCAGGTAGCTGTAGTCTGTAAGCCACTTGACCGATTCGGGCAAGGATCTCGAAGGGTCCAATGTGTCGTGGGTTCATCTTTCC
The DNA here is from genome assembly GCF_052625555.1 of Lactuca saligna. Lineage (NCBI taxonomy): Eukaryota > Viridiplantae > Streptophyta > Magnoliopsida > Asterales > Asteraceae > Lactuca > Lactuca saligna. The sequence continues at coordinate 155,723,497 of NC_136422.1, forward strand.
CCGTTTTCCAAAACGAATAACCCCTTTCCAGGGAGAGACCTTTAAAAACACTCAATCCCCGACTTGAAACTCCAACGGCTTTTGCCATTTATTAGCGTAGCTCTTCTGTCGGTCTCGTGATGCTTGTAGTCGAGCTCTGATTTGAACGATCTTCTCCATTGTTTCGCGTATAATCGTCGGTCCTGTTAATGCATTGTTTGATGTCAGTCCTCTTGCTAGCTGGGTGTCACCTACCTCATCCTAACACAATGGTGATCTACATTTACATCCATACAACACCTCGAAGGGAGCAACTTTGATGCTCGATTGATAATTGTTGTTGTACGAGAATTTGATTAAGAGAAAGTGGGTATCCCACGACTTTCCAAAGTCTATCACACACGCACAAAGCATGTATTCAACTGTCTGAATGGTTCGTTCTCTTTGACCATTCGTTTGTAGGAGATAAGCGGTGCTCATGTCGAGATGTGTTCCCAGTGCTTTCTGAAGTGATTGCCAAACATGTGAAGTGAATCTACTATCTCTATCTGAGATGACAGATACTGGCACTCCATGGAGTCTCACAATTTCCTTGATGTATATTCTCGTTAATCGTTCCATTTTGTATGACTCTCTGCCTTCACGTTGGGCCACCAATAATGTTGCTTGATATCCAAGTACATTTTATCTGAACCCGGATGGATGGAGTATTGTGTCTTGTGGGCTTCATCCATGACCACTTCTCTAAATCCACCAAGTTTAGGGATCCAAATGTGGTTCATAAAATAATATGCTTCGTCCTCCTTCACCTCAAAATTATTTTCCATCCCTCGAAACGCTTTGCTTGCTTTGTTTTCCGTCTTCATGGCATCAAACTGGGTTGCTCTGATTTGGGAGGTCAGGTGGGATTGAATGGTTATGGAGAGAGTCTTTACACAATGTTTTGAGTATTCTTTACTACTCAAGGCATCAGCTACCATGTTAGCTTTGGTGGGTGGTACTTGATTTCACACTCATAATCGTTTAGTAGCTCAACCCACCTTCGTTGCCTCACGTTCAATTCTTTTTGGTTTAGGATATGTTGGAGACTCTTGTGGTCCATAAAAATGGTGCACTTTGTACCATAAAGGTAGTGTCTCCAAAATTTTAAGGCAAAGAGCATAGCTCCCAATTCAAAATCGTGGGTCGTATAGTTCACCTCATATGTCTTTAGTTGTCAGGATGCATAAGCTATCACCTTCCCACATTGCATAAGTATGAAACCTAAACCATGATTCAATGCATTGTAGCAAACTACGAAGTCCTCCGTTCCTTCTGGTAATGATAGTACCGGTGCACTGCAGAGTGCTCGCTTCAGAGTTCAGAATGCAACCTCTTGCTTATCTATCCATTCGAAGGGTACACCATTTTGTGTATGCATGGTAAGTGGCTTGGCGGTCTTAGAGATGTTTTGTATGAACCTCCTAGAATAGTCTGCTAGACTTGAAAATTGACGAATTTATATGGGTGTCGTTGGGATCACCCATCCTTCAATGGCTATGAACTTAGAAGGATCCACGTGTATCCCTTCTTGACTAACAACATGACCCAAAAATTTCACACTACGGAGCCAGAACTCACACTTTGAGAGTTTTGCGTATAGTTTCTCGGTTCGCAGGGTTTCCAGGATTTGTCGAAGATGTTGGCTATGCTCCTCTTAGTTTCGAGAGTAAACTAGAATATCGTCAATGAAAACGATGACAAAGCTGTCGTGGAATGGTCGACATATTCGATTCATTAGGTCCATGAATGCGGCAGGGGCATTCGTTAGACCAAAGGGCATTACGATGAATTCATAATGTCCATAATGAGTTCGGAAAGCGGTTTTGTGGTTATCCTCTTCCCGGACCTTGAGTTGATGGTATCCAGATCGTAGATCTATCTTGGAGAAATATCTTGCTCCTTGAAGTTGGTCAAATAGATCGTCGATTCGCGGAAGTGGATAGCGGTTTTTGATAGTGAGCTTGTTTAGTTCCCTGTAGTCAATGCACATCCTAAAGGATCCGTCTTTCTTCTTAACAAAGAGAACCGGAGCTCCCCAAGGTGAGAAGCTGGGTCGGATGAATGCTTTGTCCAAAAGCTCACTTGTTGGCTGGACAATTCTTGCATCTACGCAGGAGCCAACCTGTAGGACGATTTGGCGATGGGAGTAGCTCCTGGTACAAGATCAATTCAAAACTCGACTTGTCTTTGTGGGGGTATCCCCGGAAGATCATCAGGGAAGATGTCCAGGAACTCGCAAGCTACTGGAATGTCTCAAATATTGACATCTTCCTTGTATTTATCCACTATATGAGCCAGGAACGTCAAGTCTATCTTTCGTAGATACTTCTATGCCTTAATGCACGAGATAATACGAAGGTTCGTGTTGGGTTTGTCTCCGTATATAATTAGGGTTTTGCGATTTGGAAGCTGAAGGCGAACGACCTTCTCGTGACACATAATTTCAGCATGGTGGGGGCTTAACCAATCCATGCCAATAATCGCATCAGAACTCCTAATGGAAACAGGCATTAAGTTTATTTGAAAGACATGTTGGTTCAAGGTTAGGGTACATCCGATATAGATTTCCCCAGTGGATTTTGTTTTTCCATTGTCCATTTCCACCGTAAAGGTTTCATTAAGCTTCTAGGGTTGTTGCTTTAACAAGTGTTTAAATCTATTGCTCGCAAAGCTTCATTCTGCTCCAGTGTCAAATAGGATGCATGCATAAGTGTGGTTTATGAGGAACATACCGGTGACAACTGTGGGGTCCTGAACCACTTCTCCCTGACCCATGGTCGGCACTTTTCCTGTTCCTCCATTCCCATGGTTGTTGTTGTTGGGGCAGTTTCGATGGAAATGCCCAGTCTTTCCACATCCATAGCAGGTGTGGCTCGGTCCTGCATTATTGTCGTTGTTGTTGGTGTTGTTGTTGTTGTTTCCTTGTTGCTGGTTCTGGGAAGGATAGGTCCTGCAATATTTCGCCGTGTGACCCTTTTGATTGGAACTGTTACAATGCATCTCCCTGCATATTCCATGATGATGGAAACTGCATTTGTTGCATTGTGGAAGACTTCCAACATATGTCTTCCCTAGTGTTGGTGTAGTAGTTGTCATAGCTGCATTAACAGTAATAACATGTTGCTTCTTCGAGGATCCTTGAGTTGACTGTCCTCTTCTCTTATTCCCTGACGCTCTCTTACTTCTCTTAAGCTTGGGGTTTTGAGTGCCTTGATCTGTAATCACTCGTTGGTTTCCGTGGTCGTTATTTCAACTGGTGTTGTCGACGCTATCTCCTCCTCTGTTGGTGTTGTTTGCATTGAGTTGTGCCATAGCAGCAGTTACAGCAGCGGTGATAGCAACTTGGAATGTAGTAAGGTCCATTTGCAAAAGTAGTGCTTCACGGTTGTGCCCGTTATTTCTATGGAATGGCATCTTCTACTGCATGATAATAAGTCGAACCGTTAGTAACGGCGGCCATTTCTGGTGCTGCTTTGCAGTTTTCGTATTTTGTCGTATGGTTCACAATGTTTCGATATATATCCCTATGGTGTGTTTATGTTTTTTTGTGCACATAAGCAAAAACTCATATTAAAACATATAGCATTTCTACTAGACATGGCCATTTTTAATACAGGAAAATTTTCCTAAATGATAAACATTTCATAAGAGAATGTATGATCCGTCAGTATTATGACATAATATCCATAGAAACACAATACTAGTAGGAGGTACGGCTGGTTCAACATGTTGTGGAACCTATAATAGCAAGTAGTAAAGCACGTCCCGTCGGTAGAGATGACGATGACACTCAATCATCGAGCTCACGTATCAGGAGTTCAGCCAGTTCATCCGCCTCTTGGGTGATTACCTCTACCCTTTTCTTGGCTCATACATCCCTTTCCTTGGCTGTAATAAGTTGAAGCTTAAGGCTGATAATTTCCTCCTCGAGAGAGTGTAGATAGTTTTTATCAACCCTTTGAACCGTGCGGGAATCTGATGGGGCTTTCAACTGGTGGGGTTCACTACGTGCCTCCTCTATGCCCTTCTCTTTGTCTAACTCCTGGTCAGACTCTTCATATTCAAAATCAATTATCACATATTCATCCTGTTCCACTTCAGGTCCAACGTCATGTGTTCCCCCATGATCTTCCTCAGTCTCATCCTCAATCATCCCGTGGGCCACTAAGACCCGATGAAACTGAATGCCCTAGTGCTCCCCTTCCATAGTGACTGACAGGAGGTATATAAATAAACTATTATTACTCCTAAGATGTTTTAACTATTGTATATATTGAATTGATGTTCTCTTCTTGGTAATAAAGGGGTATTTTTTTAGCTTTACCGACCTTTACGATTTCCTCGGGGCTTGTGATAGTTGTACCTCGGAGGAAGTGTAGTTGATCAGGCTACATTCACCCCTTAATACTGTTGGGTTTAGAGCATTCTAACACTCCTAAGTGTACATGCAACCCTAAATACCTTGGATCTATGTTTTCTCTATTTTACATGAAAACATGAACATCCAAGGTCTTATCCTAATCTAGCATACAAAACAATGAATATAACAAGGTATAATACATACCTCTTTGTGTAAAATGTTCTCAAGAAGCTTGAGTGCCTAGTGCCCCATCTGTGACACCTCAAATAGTTCACACAACACCAAATACACTTGGAATAACTTGAGAGAAACTTGAACACTTCTAAAATCGGTTAGCCTTTCTCTTCCTAACTTAGTGGCCGATTTTTTCAAAGAATATGATCTTATATAGTTGTTACAATTAGGGTAAACCCTAATTGTCATGGCTTCCCATTTCCTTGGATCCATGGGTTCAAATACACCATGGAGCATCCATGCAGCATCTTATGGGTTTTAGCCCAACTTGACAATCCATGAAGCATTAGCCCACTATACAAGTATGGATGATTTACACAATCAACCCATATATTTAATTAGTCTCCTTTTGATCACTTAATTAATCCTAGATTAATTCTTGATCAATACTAATTCAATAATCTTATTAATATATTATAACTTATAATATATTAACAAACCTTAAGTGGTATTTCTCTCATTATAGTCTATCCAAATGCATGATGCCATGCAACCCAAATGGACCATGCCGAGTCGGGTCAAGTCTTACTAATTATAGTTATGGACTTAGACATTAATCCAACAGTCTCCCACTTGGATAAGTCTAAAACTATTATTGCGTACGACTTCAAGAACCGACTGGCAATCGTAGCTCTCAAAAGCTTCCGTCGAACTCTAACCTCGTAGATGAACTCTAACCTTTGTCAATGACTTGTCTATTAGATAAGGGATCATATATTCCTCCATTCTAGATATCATATGCAATGAGACATGGATTATAAATCATTCTCTCTGTCCATTTGTTGTTTCCCGATTTCCGATTTATAACGACTGACTGATTGAACAAATCAAATCAGTCCTAGCTTGGCCAAGCACTCACATCTATCATCATTAAATCATCGAGGGGCCCACATATATTGCTTTTATCCCGAAAATAAAAGGAATGGATAAACTTCAACTCATATAGCTTTTTTTGTTACTTGTTGAATCACACAAAGACACGTTTTATAACATCGAGTTACGAATGCGGTTTCGCACAATTAATGTATAACCAACTCATAGTGTCAACTCATATCACTAGGTTTGAAGAATAAAAAGATATTATCGTCTTATGATCACTCGTGATAAAATCCATGAAGTGATTCAAATGAGCGTGGGTTGAATCCAATACTCAGAACTTATGAGCACTCATGAGTGTTGTAGCACAACTTTTTCCACCAACTTGGACCTCTACAAGCCAACCCATGACAGTCTTGATTCATATCTACTTCCAACATATGACCGACTGTGGATGGTTTGAATAACTTAGTCATTCCGGAAGAATAACCTAGTTGTTATGGAAGTCAAAACATGCAAAGTGAAACACAATAATAAATGAATCAAATATGTATCAAACCCTATGAATATAAATAGACCACTTCTATTTATCACCATACTGATTTCCCATTATTCATTGTTTCGGTTTTATCAACTTTATACTTGAATTAAAACACTAGGTATCCCATGCTCCAAGCATGTAGACTATGTTTTCCTAAACAATAGCTTTGCCATACACCAAGTATGCACTCTATGTTTATCTATGATCCTTACTTTGTGTAATAAACCAATTGATCAAACTCTCAATGATTCTAATTTCACACTCCCAAATCGAAATCTAGTTAGGATTTAAACTTAAATGTGCTACCCTCTTGCAATGAATGTGTACAAATTCACAAAGACTTGTCAACAACCATTGCAGGGTATTACAATAAAGACCTACTCCATGTACACAAAGCCTTATGTTCAAAGTATGCATTGCTTTGAACATGCTTCTTGCACTAAGTTCTTTCTAATCTTACACAGATTGCTTCTATCTATAGAGACAACTCTATATATTCCCATTTTGACTACTACTTCTGAACAAGAGTGGCCTCTTTTCAGACTAGGTCAATATGGTCCTTCCAGTATTAACAGTATACTTCCAACTGTCCTTGAGCAACAATCTTTGGTAAACCTTAGATTGTCCTCGAGAATTGCTTAATCACTTTATTCATATTCAATTGTAGACATTTTCCTCCTTAATGCCCCAAGGCATTTGGAAAATTCAGAAAGAATAAAGATTATAGCACAAGTAATCGATCTTGTACCCAAAGTAAATGGGACACGATTCATGATGTTTCACATAAAGACATGGTTCTAGACCAGTCTTTTGCCATAATAATTTTTGTTTGCCATATTCTCAAAATTTTACTATGAAAAGGGATGTCGTAATCATAATCGAATTTTGAGAACGCAATATATAGAATTTTCTTAAGTTGAACCAATCCAACATGAAATTCATATATATATATATATATATATATATATATATATACACACACACACACACTTGACTAAAGGTGATTAAAATCTCAATATAAGCTCTTTAGAATGATTATAAACTCAATCTAAGCTTTCCATAATTAAAATGAAGTATAATTTCCTCTCCCTTAATTATAGCAAAACAACTTTTTCAACCCCTGCAACCTCACGAATAGAAACTTTTGTTTTCTATAATTAACATTGGTAACTTGCAATTCTTATCATAATTATCATGCTCCCACTAACATGATGATTATTAGCATAACACTTATGCTCCCACTAGCTTTGACATGTACTCAGAAATCGGCTATTGACTTTTTTTTACGAAAGTTCAGATTTCTGATACTAGATTGCTTTGATAAGACTTTATCAAAAAACATACACCTTATCTTAGATAGCTCACAGGTGTGTCTACACAATTTCAGAACTATGAAAAGGGATTTCGTAATCACAGTCTTAATTGTTTAGGCCTTTGCTATTTCTCATAAGTGCTTGTTAGTGTGCCTACTAACAACTTTGAGAAAGCAAAGATTACTATCTACTTACAAATCTACTTAGTGGAAGTGTTTCCTCACCATTATTTTCATGAATCGGAGAGAAACATTATGACACTTGGATTTTTATGGTGTATGAGTTCCTACCCATATGAATTTGTCAAAACCATAATCACAAGACAAGGTTAGTGACAAATCCAAACTCATATGGATTGAACTTGTGCAATCTTAAGTTCTTGCCATTTGGCAGCACAAGGGCCTGCCATAGCTTCCAAGTAGCTGTGCAACCAATTGAGGACTCTAAGAACTTATATGCAGAGCCAACTTTCACTGGAATATGTCAACACGATAGGTTATAAACCTCAAGTCGTGTTCTAGTGAAGAACTTCAGGTTTTATTCTTGATTAGTTCTTGAGACTTTTAAGACCTTTAAGACCCACACTGTCCTCTTGACATATAAGACTCTCTTGTCACATATTCAAGGGATAGTGTGGATTCTTAATCAAGACAAACACTTCACGCAATTGGTCTAAGTTGGTCTCTGTTTTATCCAAAACATCAAAACTTACTAATTTCAAATGTACAAGAGTAGATAACCTTTTACTCTTACATTTGACTAGTGTTAATAAACCTTCTTTAAGATATGTCACTCAAGTTACAATCTTGGAATATGACTCTAAGAATTGTTTTGGAACGTAGTATGACTCATCTTCTTGATTTGACCACTTCAACAATTCATAATTCCTCTTCATAGCTATCAGAATGCACTTATAGGATGAACCATGATAAGGTATCTTAATCATTAAGATGATCATATAACATGATACTAAAGTACTCTCCCATCTTTTCAGATTTGAGAAACTTTTATCCTTCTGCCTAATTTGATTCTTCTCATTCGTTCTGCCATACATCAAAATTTTTCCAATGTATCAGAATTACACTTAAACTTATAAGTATAACCATATTTACTAAACTTTGGTAAATCATGACGAATAGTCTTCTCGATTATTTGTGGTGGGCTTGATCAGTGCACAAGAATGTGTACTCGATCCATTAGTCATTTACTTGACTCACACATCCATGTGAACAAGTAATTAGTCTTAATTTTTCAATGCTTGAAAGTTCTCATTCATCATACTATACAACTTGCATGATTCAAAGTTTTGGTCCAATTGAAACTTGGGTGATGAGAATCTTTCCTTATTTGGTAAATTTAGACATTACCATAAATGAAAGAATCAATTTCATATTTCCAGTCTTGCTATTAATGGAATCTTATAAGCAACAAAAATTTTCACAGATGCCATTGTAAGGATATTTTAAAATAAATAAACTCGAAAATTTTCCTTTTATTTTAAAAACTTTGCAGAAAAACTTATCCTTAAAATCCATATGAAAACCTTGTTGTTATATATTCATAAGCAATGTGTCATTACTTCTGAGTAACAGCTTCAAAATTCTGATGCGATTGCGATCAGAAGCAACATATACTTTCCTTAAGCTTTCTCTCTTTTCCTTTTATTCTTATAACATCACCATGTGACTCAGTCACATTATGTAATAAGAATCTCCAAGTTGGAGCTTAAGAGAGTTAGACAATGGACTTTACATGAAGTAGAATCAAACTTATTGACTTTAACATTCTTAGGTAAGTTTGGCAGCTTTGTAACCAAAGCCACTTACTTTGGCAATCGAAACATATGAACTCTTTGATAATGGTACATTGGACTATCACAGACTTAGCATTTCTCTTTACCATTTGGTCAACCGAGTTGACTATGGCTGATCCCCTTTCCATGGGGAAGAGAATGCTTTTTCTGGATTTCCAGTGTCACCATTGTCAATGTCTATAAATTTTTGGGAAGTCGATCTTCTAATCAAATTTGCTTTACTAGCCTTCCAAATCATTGCTGATTCAGCAGTACCAAGCAAATAGATAAGATCATTAAGGGTCTTGACATAGTCTATTTCATAGGAGACCCAAAGGAACTCACTATGTGACTTAGAACGTGATTGTACCACCAACTTTCTCAGGACTTTGACACCCAGCTCTCCCAGCTAGTGAATATGTGACTTCATCTCCAAGATGTGATCACACCTAAACCTTGCCTTGCCAATAGGTCTTGAGTGACCTTAAACTTTTCAAGAACATGTGGGTTGGGGAGAATAATTGGAGGAGGTGAAATAAGTAAAGTTCCAAAATATTTGGGAAGATCATAGATGTTTGAACTAGACATGTTTTGGGAGATATTCAAGTTTAGTTGATTTAAAAGTCCTTAATATAACACCCAATATGAAATATTAAGGCTAGGACCCAACAACCTATTTACAACTGGAAGAGGGATGCCGTCATCCCAGTTATAAAATAGTTTAAGGTAGGTAAATGACAATTTACCAATTTCCGCCATGAAAAACGAAATACAATTAAGTTTTAATTGGATTTAAAACTCCTAGATCTTTTGGGATTCATTGAACTTTTCAATGGCATGTTTCAATCTCGAGTGTGCCCTTCAGGTTTTGTGACTGGGATGCCGAGGATCACAAAATAAGGTGTGAAGTAACCATGCAAATTACTTGGTACTCTTAAATGTTTATCACCCAACCGATGTGCCGGTAAACCACACACGCTCCACCGGCCTATGATTAAACTTTAAGAAACCCTTTCCTACCTTGTTAAATCAAACTAGTGTGCCGGTAAACCACACACACTCCACCAACCATCTTAAGCAATGTGCCAAGTGTAATTTCATGGGTTTACACCTTATTCACATTTTTCCTAAGTAACTAAGATTGGGAATTATAAGTGTTTAGTTACTTAGTATTTATCATTAATACTTTTAATGAAGGGAGAACTTATAGTCTTTGTCCTACTCGTTCGGCTAACGACCCTCCACCGGTCAAGGAAGCGGTGGGTGAGAGTGGACACCCGTTAAACTACCATTTTATAGGTGGTAAGACTGACTTTTACTTATATATATATATATATATATATATATATATATATATATTATTGACTTATAATATTATAAAGTATAAGGATTGAATTGAACTTTTAAAATCCTAAGGGCTTAACTTGGAATTAAAGTATTCATAAGAGAAAACTTTTCAAATTTCAAAACTTGAGGGCAAGTTTTGAAACTCTTCAAAACTAATTAATTCCATAACTTATGTGTTTAAAGTAGTTTTAATTAAAGGACTCTTCAAGTTCCATAACTTGAGGACAAGTTATGGAAGACTTTAAACTAATAAAAGAATGTAACTTTTAATTTACTTTGTAACTTATGGAATTAGTTAAGGTTACACTTTTTTATTTATTCTTTAATGAAGAGACTCTTGAACCTCCATCACTTGAGGACAAGTTATGGACTCATAAAACCATTTAATTAGAACTAACTCTTCATTTTTGTAACCTTTGCCAAATTTTATGAGTTTTATGATTCTTAAATGTGACTTTTCATATAACTTGAGGACAAGTTACAAAAACACACTTTGGAATCAACTCTTAGATTAAAATGGATTGAAATCAACTATTTAACACAACTTTTCTATTAATCTAAGAACAAGATAATTCAAATCATCAATCATCATAATATTAGCATGAACATACAAACTAATACAAATCTTGAAATTATGACAATTACCTTAGAAATTGGATTAGCATTAACATTACCACATCAAAAACAAGTTTATAAGTTTAAAAACATCTTAGGGTAATGTTCCTAGTCCAATTCCAGCCAAAACAATCGAATATATGTTGTCAAGGGGTCTAACTCGTCGAGTGCACGAACCAACTCGACGAGTTGGATGCATTTAGCCTTGGACTCGGCGAGTCTGCTAGGCAGACAACGTTAAAACTCGATTTTTCAGCTACTTTTGCAAGTATAACAAGAAAACAAGCCTAGGCTCTGATACCACCGTTGGGTTTAGAGCATTCTAACACTCCTAAGTGTACATGCAACCGTAAATACCGTGGATCTATGTTTTCCTTATTATACATGCAAATATGAACATCCAAAAAATTATCCTAACCTAGCATACAAAACAATGAATATAACAAGATAGAATACATACCTCTTTGGTGTAGAATGTTCTCAAGAAGCTTGAGGGCCTAGTGCCCCATGTGTGACACCTCAAATGGTTCACACAACACCAAATACACTTGGAATAACTTGAGAGAAACTTGAACACTTCTAAAATCGGCTATCCCTTCTCTTCCTAACTAAGTGACCGATTTTGTCAAAGAATATGATCTTATATAGTTGCTACAATTAGGGTAAACCCTAATTGTCATGGATTTCCATTTCCTTGGATCCATGGGTTCAAATACACCATGGAGCATCCATGGAGTATCTTATGGGTTTTAGCCCAACTTGACAATCCATGGATCATTAGCCCACTACACAAGTATGGGTGATTTACACAATCAACCCATATACTTAGTTAGTCTCCTTTTGATCACTTAATTAATCCTAGATTAATTCTTGATCAATACTAATTAAATAATCTTATTAATATATTATAACTTATAATATATTGACAAACCTTAAGTGTTATTTCTCTCATTATAGTCTATCCAAAATGCATGATGCCATGCAACCCAAATGGACAATGTCGGGTCGGGTCAATTCTTACCAATTATAGTTATGGACTTAGACATTAATCCAACAAATACTACTATGAACAGTCCCGACTTAACCGAGATGTCAACATCATATTATTTGATTTGGTATTATGTTATTTTTTTCCCTATATAGTACAAGTAGGGGTGTTTTCTCATTGTGTTTTATTTGTTTTGTTTTGTTCAAAGTTGTTTTGTCCCTCTTTGATTTATAGTTGCATATCAATGTGTGGTTAGATATGCTAGTTCATTATAGACAGATCTCTGATACCAACCTATCACACCCCCTAACCAGACGGCGGAAACGTCCGAGGGCTCACGTGACTAAATTTGAATATCATCACAATGAATATACTTGAATCATAACATAAGCATCACCATGAATCGATATATTACAACTGACTTTGTTCAAATCAAGTACATTGTTTTAACATTACAAATCCATAACTTAAACTGTTTGATAGTTTCAAAAGCACAACATCCTAACATAACTTCGTACTACTCCTTAGCTTACCTGTTACCTGAGAATACAAGTTATTTTGAAAATGGTCAACATGTGGAATGTCAGTGAGTTCATAAGCAGGTTTGATATGAAAATCTTTTGTGTAGTTTGTAAGAAAAAAAACCCAGAAAATCCGATACTTTCTTAAAAGACCATTGTTTGTATAAAAGTGTGAAGATCCGTAAATATATGCATGATGATTCCAAAACGTGTATAGTTGAAAAACTTCGTATTAACAGTACCAGTGAAAAATGTTGAACTTCCCCAGAAAACCCGATGTTTTCCGAATATAAACAAAATATCGTACAACTGTTCGTAATGTTATCCCATCTTGAATGATTTTGATTTATCTTGATTACTTGATTAGTATTAAATTTATTTATGCGAGTTGTTATAAACATGCATGATAATGACTTGTTCATCTATCTTGGCACTCTGGTGAACACTAGAATTGATCTTAAGATTTTGTTACCCTAGGCTAGCCGAGTCTAACTGTAGCGAACAACTAAGGTCTGGGGGCGTCACCCCCGTATAGATCTATACACAAACTCGCGCTCTCCCTCCAGGATACTTTGATTATAACTACATACTACGACCAACACACATTGGTGCCACCCGTTATTACTCACTAAATCCCAATTCACTTTGATTACTATTGATTATCAACCTATATTTGTTTACTTGGATTGACGATAGGCCTAATAAAAGAAGAGAAGTGTAACAACCTGAAATTCAGGTAAGCTTTATAACCCTTCTATTTTAGAGAGTTGAAAAGACGAGTCCTTTAAGGTTGTGTATTGGTTGAGAGTACACTGGGCGTAATGAGGCGTACGCCCCGCGTACTCACGCGCTTATTTTGGACGCAGACTCGCCCGGGTATGCTCGGCTTACCCAAGGTTACGTCGGGCGTAGTGTGCCCAGATGCAAACCCTAATTCCTTGCTTGTGCACTATAAAAGGAACGTTTAGTCCTTTGCCCCAACCACGATAGCCCCTTGAGTGAGCCCTTAGAATGTATAAATCTGTGTTTAAGCTTGTGTGTGTGTTCTTGAGCTTGAAGGTACATTTTTGAGGTGAAGAAGGAGAAGAGGAAGCCAATGTTGGAGCGAGAAGTAGAAGAGCAAGAGTAGATCCAAGTTCTACAATGGTTGGAGATCCCTTTTGAGGTAAAAAGCTCAAAGCATTCCTTGTCCTTCAAGAGTTTTGCTTTTTGGACCCATTTTAGGATTTTTGGTTCAAACGTGGAGACTTTGTGTGCAAAGAGTATCCATAAGTTGAGATCTGGTCTTCCCCAATGTAATATGTGTTGAGGATTCATAAAAATCCAATCTTGGTCATGGATATTGAGTCATGCATGAGTTAGGGTCTTAATATGGAAAGAGGAAAGGTGTTTTGAGTGATAGATGATCTTTACAGCCATGAAAGGCTTAAAGGTTTAAACTTTATGGAGTAAGGACCCTCAGAAAAGTCAGATCTGGAATATGAGTTCTTGTCTTAACCGTTTAAGACCACAATACTCAATATGGCTGAACTGGAATTTACGTCGGGCGTAATGCCAGTACGCGCAACGTAGGGGGTGGTGCACCCCGATTCTATGAAGGCACTGGGAACGCCTAGCGTACATGTTTGGTATGCGCAGCGTAACCCGGAGTTTTGACTTTTGTTTACTTTTAGGGTATGGTCAACTTTAGGGTATTTGCGCCATGAGAGGGGTAAAATGGTCTTTTACCCTCTTGAGAGTGCTAAGAGAGGGAATGGTCTATCCTTGGGAAATGTGTTGATGTTGAGTGTTTATTTCGTATGATTAGGTGGGGCTAGATCCTATTGTCATGGAATTCGAGATTTCCAAGTTACCGAGTTACACAAGGTGAGTCTTCTCACTATATGTTACCTAGAGTGGTATTATGAGTTGACCGGAGGGTGTTATGTGCTATGTACGCGATTGTGTGCCTTGTATGAGATTATGTGTTATGTGATGTATGTATGATATATATATTTGTATAGACCGGACCGGAGGGTCCAACGATTCAGACCAGATCGGAGGGTCCAACGAGACAGACCGGGCCAAAGGGCCCAATGAGCTATGCCCAGACCAGAGGGTGCAACGAGCTACGTGACCGGAGGTTCCCGCCGAGACACATCGACCGGAGGGTTGTAAAGTATCCTCGAGTGGCGTAAGTGTTGTATGTGGTATTTTGGGGAACTCACTAAGCATTTATGCTTACAGTTGTTGTGTTATGTGTTTCAGGTTACTAGCGAGGACCGTGGAAAGGCGCCAGCGTGACCTGTACACACGGAGAGGAGATTTGATTTGTGATCTTGGTATATGTTTAGATAACTATTGTGGAATGCTTTTTATGAATACTTTATATATAAATTTTGTTGTTGAAAAATGAAAATTTTGTTTTGAAAATATCATTGTTACAAGTTGGTATCAGAGCCTTGGTTTGAGGGACTCGGATACACCTTCGGGCATATCTGAACTCAAACTAAGGATCTGAGAAATTTTCAAAAATAAAACTAAATTTTCTAAAACGAGTAAGAGGGTTAGAGACAACCTGGACAGAATAGTGTGTAGGGTCAGCCAGCGCCCAAACGGTGAATCCCCAAAATACCCTTACATTATGTGTTATGAGATATGATATGTTATGTTATGCATGCTAGAGTAGGCTAGGTATTCATATTAGGAGTAGAGTGGCCTGATTTGTGATGCCTTAGCCTAGGAGATTATTGCTGCTATGAGATGCCTTGAGAGTGAGTAGGTAGCAGTTAGGAGCTCATGAGAGCTCTACCAGAGGGTAGCCAATGCATAGCGAGAGTAGAGGACTTGCGATCCGGAATCCAAGGAGGAGGACTTGGGGTGAATGCTGATGCGGTGTGGTCGGTAGTATAGGGCTCGTACTACTGAAGACAACGAATCAGTGAGTAGTCCAAGTAAGAATCCTTAGGATACTGGAGGACGAGTAGGGTTGCTTTATCGAGTGCGAGTATGCTCGATCTAGTCTCTGATGTTTTTATGTTGTATTTCAGAGATATCATGGTTGGGAAACGACACACACCTGGGAGCAGCAGTGTCAGCGACGAGGAGATCCATCGGTTGATTCATGAGGAGGTAGTTGCGGCCATACGGGCTGAGATACCGGAGATGTTTGGGTCTATCAAGACCATGTTGATTGAGACTTTTGATGAGCAGTATGCCGATATTACTAATGACGTTGTTGCTGCAGCCACTGTAGCCATCGCGACTGCCAGGCCGTAGGGGGAGATTCGTTGCTGTATCGGGAGTTCAACAACACAAAGCCACCCGAGTTCAATGGGACATAGGATCTAATTGGTGAAATGAGATGGATTGCATATGTTGAGGGATGATTTTACACTTGTTCATGTCCGAAGCATTTGACAGTGCGGTTCGCGCTGAACCAGCTTCGCCTGGGGATGAAGGACTGGTGGAAGTTCGTGTCAGCAGATTTTACCCCAGCTGAGCTTACTGCGGTGACCTGGGAAAGGTTCACCACCATGTTTCGTGATGAGTACATTCCCCCTGTGGAAGGGGAACGAATGGCTCAGGAGTTTTTGACCCTCAAGCAGGGTACTGATTCAGTTACTGTGATTACGCGGAACTTTCATAAGAGGGCGATGTTTTTTCCTGAGCAGGTGTCTACCGAGTAGGCTCGCATGAGCCGGTATCTGAGTGTTCTGAGGAGAGATATTCGGGAGGTCATGGCAGACTCGACTTACCGGAAATTTTTCGAGCTCCAGGCAAATTCACGGAAGAGGGAGATAGAGTTGGAGACTCAAGCCAGGGAGGAGGCGGAGTCTTAGGGGAAGGATCGATGGCTAGCACAGCCTCAACCGGCAGCCAAGCGGGCCAGGCCCGCTGATTCGAGATCTGGGAGTGCGAAGGGTCGCACTTGTGGGAAGTGCGGCAAGAGTCACGAGGGGTCATGCAGAGCGGGAGTATGCTACAAGTGTAGGAAGGAGGGGCATATCACGATGGATTGCCCCAATGGATTTTATGTTTGCTTCCATTGCAACCAGACCGACCATCGGAAGGCCGAGTGCCCTCAGCTACATCAGGGATCAACGTAGGGATTTGCACCTACTGCTAGGGCTACCGAGGTTCGGCCAACAAAGGTCGACGCATCGAAGGCTCGCGGGAGAGACTTCCAGTTGACAGCGGAGGAGGTCCACGCAACAACTGACATTGTGGCCAGTATGTATTCTTCTCTCTATTTATTTGAGTTTGAGATATTATGCTTATATTATGTTATGCGTAGGTACCTTTCTTGTGAATTGTATACCTGCCTTAGTGCTATTTGACTCAGGAGCGAGTCAATCTTTTGTGTCCTTAGCTTTTAGTCGTCATATCAGTATTTTTCGAGAGGCTTTGAGTCAACCTCTGCAAGTTTCTATAGCTAATGAGATAGCAGTGTATGCCACGGAGGTGATTCGTGGATGTAGGCTTGAGATCTTTGGTGTGGGGTTCCCAATCGATATTGTCCCGATTACGATGGGTGATGTATGTGTCATAGTGGGCATGGATTGGTTGAGCCAATTTGGAGCTATTGTAGACTGCGAGCGTCAGTTGGTGACGATTTGAGATCCTAGTAGGGGAGTACTTACGGTGTACGATGAGGGTACTCGTCCTGAGTCAGCATTTTGTTCGGCTGCTAGGGTGAGGCAGAGTTTACAGCAGGGCTGTAGGGGATTTGTGGCCTATGTGATGGACAGACGAGTGGCTGCTGGGAGGCCAAGTTGGATTGATGAGGTCCCGATTGTGCGGGAGTTCCCTGATGTTTCCCCTAAGGAGTTGTCGGGTGTGCCTACCGAGAGACAGGTGGAATTTCGTATCGACTTGGTACCAGGGGCGGCACCTATTGCCAAGGCACCCTATCGCCTTGCGCCGCCCGAGATGCAGGAGTTGTCCTTGCAGCTTTAGGAGCTGCTAGGAAAGGGGTTTATTAGACCGAGTAGCTCATCTTGGGAAGCGCCGGTCCTTTTTGTCAAGAAAAAGGATGGTTCACACCGGATGTGCATTGATTAGCGGGAGTTGAACAAGTTGACGGTCAGGAACCGTTATCCGTTACCGAGGATCGAGGATTTGTTCGATCAGTTGTAGGGAGCGTCTTGGTTCTCCAAAATAGACTTGAGGTTGGGATATCACCAGATGAGGTTTCGGGATGAATATATCAAGAACACAGCGTTCAGGACTCATTACACACATTATGAGTTCGTGGTGATGCCATTCGGGCTCACCAATGCACCAGCAGCGTTTATGGATCTCATGAACAGGGTGTGCAGGACGATGTTGGATCGTTCGGTGATTGTTTTCATCAATGATATCTTGGTGTATTCGGGATCCAGAGAGCAACATTAGGAGCATTTAAGGGAGATCCTCGGAGTCATGAGATCGAAGAGGCTTTACGCCAAATTCTCCAAGTGTGATTTTTGGTTACGGGAGGTCCAGTTCCTAGGGCACCTCGTTAACCAAAAAGGGATATTAGTCAATCTGGCCAAGATCGAGGCAGTGATGAGTTGGGAGGTGCCGAGGTCACCTACTGAGATCAGGAGTTTCCTAGGGTTAGCTGGCTATTATCAGAGATTTATCAGGGATTTCTCCAAGATCACCGTGCCACTCACCAAGTTGACCAGGAAGGGCGTTGCTTTTTCATGGGGTCTGGAGCAGTAGACCTCATTCGACACATTTCGCCAGAGATTGGGCGAAGCTCCGATGCTCGCACTCCTGGAAGGGATGGAGGATTTTTTGGTGTACTGTGATGCATCGATATCAGGGTTGGGAGCGGTGCCTATGCAGAGGGTACATGTGATAGCATATGCATCGAGGCAGCTGAAACCTCATGAGTCAAGGTATCCCACCCAGGATCTGGAGTTGGGGGTAGTGGTGTTCGCTCTCAAGATCTAGCGTCAGTATCTGTATGGGGTTCGGTGTACCATATGCACAGACCACAAGAGCTTAAAGTATCTGATAGATCAGCCCAACCTGAATATGCGCCAAAGGAGATGGTTGGATGTGGTAAAGGATTACAACTGCGAGATCCTGTACCACCCTGGCAAGGCTAATGTTCTAGCCGATGCCCTGAGCTGTAGGGCGGAGGGCGCCCCGATGCGAGATGTTTGCATGAGATTGAAAGTGATGACTCCGGTGTGGGACACCATTCGAGGGGCCCAGGCGGAGGCCGTGAAACCAGAGAACCGTAAAAGGGAGCAAGTGATCGGGTAGGTATCAGATTTCGTTACCGATAGTTGAGGACTTATGACCTTTCAGGGTTGGGTTTGGGTACCGTTTGTGGGTGGAACACGTACCATCTTGATGGAGGAGGCACATACATCGAAGTTCTCGATCCACCCCGGGGCCACTAAGATGTATTTCGACCAAAAGAGAGAGTATTGGTGGCCCTGTATGAAGAGGGATGCCGCAAGGTTCATAGAGAGGTGCTTGACCTATCGCAAGGTTAAGGCCGAGCACCAGCGTCCGCAAGGTAAGTTGTAGCTGTTAGAGATTCCTGAGTGGAAGTGGCAATAGATTACCATGGATTTTATCACCTAATTGCCAAGGACTGCTAGGGGTGTCGATGCAATTTGGGTGATTGTGGACAGGTTGACAAAGAGCGCTCACTTCCTTACCATCAGTGAGAGCTCTTCTGCGGAGAGGCTGGCAGAGTTGTATGTGAGGGAGGTGGTATCGCGACATGGAGTACCGATCTCGATTGTCTCAGATCGAGATGTGCGTTTCACTTCTAGATTTTAGAAGAATATTCATGAGGAATTGGGTACGAGGCTACATTTTAGTACCGCATGCCACCCGCAGACCGAAGGACAAAGCGAGCAGACGATTCGGACGCTCGAGGACATGCTTCGGGCATGTGTACTGGATTTCGGCAGGAGTTGGGACACATATTTGCCCTTGGCTGAGGTTTCCTATAACAACAGCCATAACTCGAGCATTGGTATGCCACCCTTTGAGCTGTTGTATGGGAGGTGTCGGACCCCTAATTGTTGGGGAGAGGTAGGGCAACGTGTGATGGGTAGTACAAAGATAGTGCTTCAGATGACAGAGTAGATACAATAGGTCAGACAAAGGTTGTTGACCGCTCAGAGTCGCCAGAAGAGTTATGCGGATAGGCGATGATTCGAACTCGAGTTCCAGGTCGGGGATTTCACGCTCCTGAAGGTATCTCCTTGGAAAGGAGTGATCCGATTTAGGAAGAGGGGAAAACTGGGGCCCAGGTATATTGGGTTGTTTAGAGTGATCGCGAGGGTGGGAAGGGTAGCGTATCGCTTGGAGCTGCCTACGGAATTGGGCTAGATTCATGATACTTTCCATGTGTCGCAACTGAGAAAGTGTATAGCCGATGAGTCAGCAGTGGTACCACTGTAGGATATCCAGGTGGACGTGAGTCTGAATTATGTCGAGAGGCTGATTGCAATCTTGGATCGAAAGATCAAGGTTCTGAGAAACAAGGAGGTGCGCTTAGTTCAGGTTCAGTGGCAGCATCAGAGGGGGTCCGAGCTGACTTGGGAGCCGGAGTCTGAGATGCAGGAGCAGCATCCAAAGATGTTTTCGACATGAGAATTCGAGGGCGAAGTCAGATTCTAGTGGGGGAGAATTGTAACAGCCCGAAATTCAGGTATGCTTTATAACCCTTCTATTTTAGAGAGTTGACAAGACGCGTCCTTTAAGGTTGTGTGTTGGTTGTGAGTATACTGGGCGTAATGAGGCTACACCAAGCATACACACGCGCTTATTTTGAATGCGGACTCACCCGGGTACGCTAGGAGTACCCAAGGTTACGCTGGGCGTAGTGTGCCCAGATGCAAACCCTAATTCCTGGCTTGTGTACTATAAAAGGAATGTTTGGTCCTTTGCCCCAGCCACCATACCCCCTTGAGTGAGCCCTTAGATTCCATAAATCCGTGTTTAAGCTTGTGTGTGTGTGTTCTTGAGCTTGAAGGTACCTTTTTGAGGTGAAGAAGGAGAAGAGGAAGCCATTGTTGGAGCTAGAAGTGGAAGAGCAAGAGTAGATATGATTTCTACAGTGGTTGGAGATCCCTTTTGAGGTAAAAAGCTCAAAGCTTTCCTTGTCCTTCAAGAGTTTTGCTTTTTGGACCCATTATAGGGTTTTTTGTTCAAACGTGGAGGCTTTGTGTCTACATAGTCTCCATAAGCCTAGATCTGGCCTTCCCCAGTGTAATATGTGTTAAGGATTCATAAAAATGCAATCTTGGTCACGGATATTGCGTCATGCATGAGTTAGGGTCTTAATATGGAACTCACTAAGCATTTATGCTTACAGTTGTTGTGTTATGTGTTTCAGGTACTAGCGAGGACCGCGGAAAGGCGCCGGCGTGTCCCGTACACACAGAGAGGAGATTTGATTTGTGATCTCGGGATATGTTTTGATTAGATGACTATTGTGGAATGCTTTTTGAGAATATTTTATATATAAATTTGGTTGTTGAAAAATGAAAATTTTGTTTTGAAAATCTCATCGTTACAAGAAGAGGATTACAAGATCCTACTATTCCCGCGTATTATTTATGGCTATTGATTATACGAAGGAAACACGGACCCATTTCGCATTTGATTTACTTGGAGTATACTAGCAATGCTAATGGGCCACTAAGGCCCAATAGCACTTAAAAGCCATTGAGGTCCCTTAAAGATGAAATTAGGTCCTAGAAGGCTCAATAACATTTATAATTATCCCTTGGGCCCAAAAATCATGTTAATGGGTCACAAAGGCCCAATAAGCATGTTGGAAATTTCATGCCCAAAGGATTTAATGTTTACTTGTTTTAGGTATAGTATAGATGTCGTAAATGTTTAATTGAATAATTGTTAAATTTGTATCGATACGAGACCGGACGGTCGTTTATAAGGATATTTGGAAATTTATGTATAATCATCTTGTCATTTTTCATAAGTTGTGTTTTGGAAATTTTTACCCAAATATCTTAATAATAAAATAAGTGACTCAAAATATTGGTTTGACCTTTTCAGCCCTTCTTTAATAAAAATGAAAATTTTAGTCCCTTATATATACAAAAAGATATTTTAAGCCCTAAAAACCATTTTCTTGTCATTTTGACCCATAGACTTTGGTTAAGTGATGGTTTTAGCTCAAAATTTACTTTTATCAGTTTCAGCCCTTCCAAAAAAGTGTTTTTCATTTTAAGCCCAAACTTTTTGTAACTTTTAAAATTTTGGTCCAAAATCCAAAAAGTTTACATTTTTTATCCTTGATTGGAAAATACATCATTTTGACCCCTGAATTAGTTTCATTTACCCTTTTTACCCCTTGTTTGAGAAGTTTATCATTTCACCCCCTTAAAAATTGGGATTTTTACAAATTAGGGCTTAATGGGCCCAAAAGCCCAAAATTTGGCCCAATAAACTACAATTTACACTTCTAGCCCTTAAAAGAGTATGATATCCATAAAAACATTTATTTTTACTGATTTGACTCTTTTAGCCCTTAAGAAAACCGTGAATGGCAATTTTTCAACCGAACTTTTATTTGTTTGCTAATTTTAGCCCAAAAATGGGTTTTTTTTTTGTTGTAATATGTATATTTTAAATCTTATAAGGTAATTTTTCTTGACTTGTTTTAGTGTAATACTTCTTAGATCATGTTTATCTTCCTCCTAGATCCATATATCTCGAATTTCTATTCTTTTTGTTACACATATACCACATAAACACATGAAATCACACATAACATACACATACACATAGATTTATAAGGGTATGAACTCACCTTGAGTTTGTGGATTCGGTTTTGAAGAAGAATGGAAGAAGTTTGATGCTATTCTCGGCCTAGCAAGCTTCTTGGAGGATCTTTGGCTTAGATGCGTTCTAAGATGCAAGATCACAAATTTTATATGAGTTAAGGAGAGATTTTTGATAAAAAAGAGTCTAGACTATGGATCCAAGCATCAAATTACCTAAGATGATGACTCTTACGGAAATTCCTTCTTGAAAGCTCTAAAATCTCGAAATTTTTGATGAAGAAGCAAGAGTTTTCTTTGAGAGAGTTTTGAGTGAATTGTGTGTGTGTCCTTCCCTTTGTGTTCTTGGTCGAAGAAGAAAAAAGAGAGGAGAAGAGAGAGAGAGAGAGAGAGAGAGAGAAAGAGAGAGAGAGAGAGAGAGAGAGAGAGAGAGTGAAGTGATGGGTTGCTTGGAAGTATAAGAAGAGTGCATGGATACTCCATGTACAATTGTGAGGTGGCATGTAGGAAAGTTAACTCTTCCACCCCATGTTCTGTGGTTTGGGCCGAGAGAAGGAGAAAAAAGAAAAGAGACTGGGCCTTTTTGTGCTTAAGCCCATATTATGATCCAATTAGATGATTTTTGGCCCAATTGGTCTTTGGAGAGGGTTCACGGCCCAAAATAAATCATGGAATGATTTTTTATGGCTCATTAGTGCTAATTAGGTTAGTTATGGCCCAATAAGGTCCATTAAGGTATTTTATTTCATTCTAGGCCCAATATGGCCCAAATTATTAAAATAAATGGAAGTGGGTCCAACTAGAGCCCATTTAAGAGTTCTAAGCCCAAAATAATCAAATTGGGAGCTTATTGTCCCATTAGGTCCAATAAGAAAATCCTAGTCCATAATGGACTTAAACCGGCATTTCTAGGGTTTCCAATTCTTTGTTGACTATTTGAAGTGCTTGTATAGAGCGTTTGATGGAAAATTTGTTGTTATTGAATAAGCATCATACATGCTTTCACATTTTTGGTTCAAAAATGTTATCATTGTTGTTGTTACATGGTATAGAATTCCTAGTTGTGACAGTTGTCAAGTTGGAGAAAGTTTATGTTGGTGCTGGCATGGGCAGAATGAGAAGGCTGTTCTAGAAAGCAAGGTGGCAGGTTATCAGCAGACGGAGGAGGATGCTACTTTGTAGAAGGGTAAACTTGCATCTCTTGAGTTGGAGAAAGTTGGTTTAGTGGAACAAATTTCAATGTTAGAACATGGTATTCAAAAGTTGAAAGGTGATCTTAGTGCATCGTCTTGGAAGTACACAAATCTTCAAGCAAGTATGGCTGGGTTGGATGGTCATGTTAGCAAGTTGAATGAGAATATGGAGTGGATGTTGTCTAGAACTATAGCTAAGGTGGTGTACAAGTTTTTTTTAGTCTTCTTTCTATGAAGCTAATCCAGATTTGCGTCCAATTTGTGTTGATTTTGGTAGAAGAAAGGGATATGAAATGATGAAAACGGAACATGGTTTGGGTTTATCGTTTTCATCGTATGAAGGTGGAATTCTCCTAATTTTTCTCCGATGATTACATTGATGGGTTACGTTTTCCATTCATCAGCGTGGAACAATTGTGTGGTTTGGTATCATAGTCCGGTGATAGTGGGGCTACCAATGAAAGTTAAGTGATAAAAACAATTTGCTTAATCGTTATGTTTGCTTGATGTTGGTCGTGATTTGATGAACATTTTCCCTTTCCATGTTCCTTTTTTCTAAATGTTACACACCAACTGTTAGACTTGTTTAGTTTAATGAACATTTTGTAATTTATGTTTCATCACTCACTATTGTTGCCTTGTCTTATTTTCTTAGATGGTTATTATCTTGATATTTGTTCCTCGTATCTTCTTCTATGTCATATAAGAATCTCCTTCTTCTAAGTATAGTGTTGCTTCTTGGATTCTATGATGCTTTAATATTTGAAAACCCATTTTCTTGTTCCTTTTGTAAATATCTTCTTGTTTATATCACTTAGGCCCTCTTTGCTTCAATTATCGTATACGGTAGATATGTCTCTGCGTTAATGTTTTACATGTTGCTTTACATAAATAAATTCTTAAGCGTGCGACACCCTAATATTTATGTAACTATAATAGTTTATCTTAGTAATTTGTCATAAGGAAATGTGTTCTTTAAGTATCATAGTAGTATTGGCCAAATTCTGGTGTCTGACCATTGTTAGTGTAGTCGAGGAACCAAAATATTTGTATATTATTTCTCTTAAATCGCCAACTTGGATCGAGTTGTATTACTTTCCGACATTTGATCATTGTAGTCGGGTGATCAAGCTTATTCTAAAGGTGTGTATTCTTAGGCTAAGCAGGTAGCCATGGTTAAGTTATGGTATTTGACCCTGACATGAGTGTAGTCGGGTAACCTTGCTACTTGTAAAGAATAGATGTATTCTTAGGCTAAGAAGATATCCTTGGTTAAGTTGTGGTGTTTGACTGTGATATGAGTGTAGTCAACTGTCCGAGCTACTTGTAAAGAATGTATGTATTCTTAGGCTAATCATGTAGACTTGGTGAAGTTGTGGCGTTTGACTATGATATGAGTGTATTCGAATGATTGAGTTACTTGGAAAGAATATATTTATTCTAATGATAAGATAATAGCTTTGGTCAAGTTGTAGCGTTTGACCGTGATATGAGAGTAGTCGGTTAAATGAGTTACTTGTAAAGAATATATGTACTCTTAGTCTAAACACGTAGCCATGGTCAATTTGTGTCATTTAACCATGATAATAATGTAGTCGGTAAACCGAGCTACTCGTAAAGAATAAATGTATTCTTAGGCTAAGTAGGAAGCCTTGGTCAAGTTTTGGCGTTTGACCATGATATCAGTATAGTCGACTGACCGAGCTACTTGTAAAGAATAGTTTGCTCAATGTTTTTACGGAAACATCATTTATTTCATTACTCATGAAGTGATTATTGTTTTCTCCTTCTAATGTGTATTATACCCACTCCTCTCTATTGGGCTTAATTGGTGTCACTTATTTCTATTATGTTTTTTTGTCTCTTCTCTCCCCACGACGGCTATTTACTTGCCTAGTTGACGGTTGTTTAGTAGCCTTATTTTGTTATGGCATCTCGTTTATTTTACCATTGTATATTTATTTTAGGCCATTCATTGTTGCTTTCCTCTAAGCCCTCATTTGTATTATATTTGTGTTGGAATTGCTTCATATTCCATGCTTTTCTTTTTGTTGGTATTGTCCCTACTACCGGCATCATGTGGAATTTAACCTCACTGTGGATTGTCGATACTATGGATTTGAAATTGTGTATTTTCATTATTCTAAGTATTATGTCGTGTGGTGATGATGCATTTATAGTGATGAACCGTACCAGTTTGATGGTATTCCTACCATTATGGTAATCAATTAAGGTGAGTGGTAATGTGATCGTTTCTTTTGTCCATACATTATTACTATAACATCCCCCTATGAGATGTATAACAATATTGTCTGCTTTTGGCACCCGACATAAAAAAAAATCCCAAGGGGTCACCCATCCCTAAATTGCTCTCACATAGGCACACTTAACTGCAAAGGTCTTATGCGATCTACTATCATTACGACTTTCAGATGCGTTATGATGGGGGAAGGTATCCACACCCGTTGTAACGAACACTTGGTTCTCCATTCGATCTAATGTGGGATCAGGTGCAACCCACCCTCACCCCCTATTATAGGGTTTGACATCCCTATCGAATAGATATACCTATGCCCTAACTCTTATTCCATTTCTCGATTTGTGTATGTCATACTTACACAGGGGCCATTCTAATCTTCTCTGTATCATGCCAATTTTATTGGATGCCACTATTTGTAACACCCCCTCTGGCAAGTATCACAATATTGTTCGGTTTGGGATCCCATTACGATAATTTCCTTAAGGGTAACCCATCCCTAAATTGTTCGCATCGAGGCACACTTAACTGAATAGTTTTTATGGGATCTGCTGCCCTCACAACTTTAAAATGCATTGTGACAAGGAAGGTATCTACACCCTCTTATAAGGAATACTTAGTTCTCCTTCCTAGCTGATGTGCAATCATGTACAACTCAGCATCCAAGGTGGGTTGCACCTAATCTCACGTCGGTTGGGAAGGAGAACTAAGAATTTCTTATAAGGGTTGTGGATACTTTCCTAATCAAACCGCCTATTAAAGTCATGAGGGCAGCTAATCCCATTAGAACTTTGTTGTTCAACATGCATGGGCGAGAGCAATTAATGGATGGTGACCTTATGGCTAGTTTTCATGCTGGGAGCCTAAAGCACGCACTATTGTGATACATGTTGGAGGGAGATATTACAAATGGTATCCGAGCTAGTGCACTAGTAAATGTGTTTGACAGCGATACGCAACCCTATAATAGGGGTGAAGGTAGGTTGTATCTAATCCCACTTGAGTTGGCAAGGAGAAAAAAACATTTCCTTGTAAGGGGTGTGGATACCTTCTCTTTCACAACACGTTTTAAAGTCATGAGAGCAGTAGATCCCATAAGAAATCTACAGTTAAGTGTCCTCAGGCGAGAGCAATCCAGGGATAAGTGGCCCCCTAGGAATTTTTTGTTCCAGGAATCTAAAGCGGACAATATTGTAATACATTTCAGAGTGGGTGTTACAGTGGCTGATGAAGTTGATGAAATGGTTCTAAGTTGGTTCGACCTTCTTTTGCATATATCCTGGAAACGTTTATAAAAATGCTTTTACATGACGTCCGTGGAGCTTCGATGGTCAACATAAATTTTATTTACATAATTCATGTGCATGAAACCTCATATTATAATTGGTTTATTTCCGTTGTGGTTATTTTTGTTCTAGTCCCATTCATTAAATGTGAATGTATAAACTTCCCATTCCCCATTCGCCTCCTTTTGGTCCACTTGGCGGAATATGAAAATCTTATTTTTCCCAGATCAGTTCATCTTTGGTTCAATGGGTGCTATGATCTCTAGGTATTTAGACATGCGTCCCTAAAATCGGTCGGTCAACTGCCCTGATTACATTTTGTTTTTAACTCACAAAGTAACACAGTGCGTTTGATGATGTCGTGTCCTATGGACTCATAGAATTCGCAGTACCTTCCATGGTCTTTAATTCCTGCCCGTCCTCCATTTTTTTATTTTCACCGGTTGTTGCTACTTCGTTGTGGTTGCCTCTTCTTATTATTGTGGTGTTGTGATTTTTGGTTATGGAATCAGTTTGAACGAGCAACCTCATGTTTTGTACTTTGCATTTTCTGAACCCAAAGCGCTTGCATATGATTCCTAGTTATCTTTTTTAATGTTAGGTCTTTCCCAATGGTCGATTTTTAGTGACTCATTTGCCGCTTTTTCCTATTATATGTAGCGATGGACTTTTACCATCATTTCTTTTCTGGATGTGGGTTGGTTTCCTACTAGCTTCTAAAACAATCGTCCCGATCATAATTCATATGTGAATACGACAATTACCAAGTTGTCTACTTTCTCAAGAGTATTAAGTATGACTTTGTTGAATTGACAGACGAAAGAACTTAAGGGCCCGTCTTTTCGTTGTCTACGCCATAGGATAGCTTGGGTGTCTACCGTGAATCTTCTCTATTGGATGGAATGCCCAAAAAACTCTTCCCTTAACTTAGGAAAAATCATGTATGCTTTCTGTTGGTAAGATTTTGTAGTACAACTCAGTCCGTATAAGTTTTTTGGGAAGAAAATGCACTAATATTTCTTCTCTAAATAATCTGCATCCATCGTCCATCTATAATTTTCGATGTGGTGATCAGGAACTTCCACCCTATCATATTTTGAAATTTCTGGTATGTTTGCTCCTGCTGGTAGTTGGTATTCTTTTATGCTCCTCACTAATGAAAAGTTATTCGACCTTAAAAACTTCTCTACCATTAGCATTCCTAATCAGGTTCCTTTGGCAAATTTCATTTACTGGAAGCGTTGACTGGCATATTTGGGGCATTGTTTGGTCCATCGGTATAGTTTGCAAGGTATAGGTTTTTTGTCGTTAATAGGGCCAATATGTTTGTTAGTGTGTATATGGGAATGGTGGTGAAGCTTGGGCCTTGTCTTGGTCCTTGCTCGAAATTATGAAGCACATAAGAAATGTTTTCGGCCCATTGGGTCCTTAAGGAAATTCACGGCCTAATTTGACATAAAAGAATGAATTTATGGTCGATTAGGGTTAATTGGATTAGTTATGGCAAATTATCGCCCATTAAGGGTACACCAATTTATTACGGACCCAAACTCGCCTAAAATGCTAAGTTTCATGAAAGTGGCTCCAATTAGATCCCAATTAAGGGTCCTAAGCCCAAAATAGTCAAATTGGAAGCTTATTGGTCCATTAGGCCCAATAAGGAGATCCTAGTCCATAATGGACTTAAACCGGGATTCTTAGGGTTTCCAATCCTAAGTTGACTATTTGAAATGTTTTGTATAAAGTTTGAGGATTTGCAATTGGATTTTGCAGGAACATCATAAACATTTTCAAGTTATGGTTACAATTTTTGCCATTGTTAACGTTTACAAAAGTGTAGAATTTCCTTGCTAAATTGCTAGTTGTGACATCATCCCCCCGTTAGAGGGAATTTCATCCCGAAATTCTTTTGAAACTAGGTTTGAGAATGCGAGAATAAGTGAGGGTACTTCTGCTTCATTTAGTCTTCACGTTCCCATGTGAATTCCGGTCCACGCTTAGTGTTCCATCGAACCTTCACAATCAGAATGAAACTTTGCTTCGTACGCTTTACTTCCCTATCCATAATCTCGACTAGTTCATTGACGAACAAGAGATTCTCGTTTATCTCTATCTCTTACAAAGGATGACAAAGGTTTCATATGATAGACACTTTTTCAGATTCGAGACGTGGAACACGGGGTGTATGTTACTGAGCTCATCACGTAGTTGCAGATTGTAAGCTATTGGACCAATCCGGGCAAGAATCTTGAATGGTCCAATGTATCACAGGGCTCAGTTTTCACCGTTTCCCAAAGCAGATCACCCCTTTCCATGGGGAGGCCTTCAATAACACTCGGTCTATGACTTGAAATTCTAATGGTTTTCACCGCTTGTTCGCATAGCTCCTCTGTCTATCTCGCGATGCTTGGACTCGAGCTTTGATTTGGATTATCTTTTCGGTTATTTCACAAATAATATCAGGCCCTGTTAAAGTATTGTTCGGTGCTTGCCCTTTTTGCTACCTGAGAGTCACCCACCTCAGCCCAACGTAGAGGTGATCTGCATTTGCGACCATATAAGGCCTCGAATGGAGCAACCTTGATATTTGTGTGATAGCTGTTATTGTGTGTGAATTCAATCAAGGGAATTTGGTTGTACCATGACTTGCTGAAATCAATCACACAAGTCCGGAGCATGTATTCGAGTGTTTGGATGGTTCGCTTGCTTTGACCATCGGTTGAGGTTGGTAAGCAATGCTCATGTCTAGCTGTGTTCTCTTAGCCTTCTGAAGTGACTATCAAATTCTTGAAGTAAATCTATTATTCCGACCCTAGATAACGGATACTGGTAATTCATGGAGTTTCACGATTCCTTTGCTATAGATCCCTGTTAATCTATCCGTCTTGTTTGAGTTCTTTATTGGCCGGAAATGGGTAGATTTGGTTAACCTATCGTTGATCATCCAGATAGCGTTTAATTTGACTCTTATAATATAAGCTTCGTCTTTTGACTGAGAGTTTTATACCATCCACGCAGTGCTTCCTCCGCGATATTCTCTGGCTTTAATGCCTTCAAGGCCGATCGTGGGTGTTGATAGTGTTTCGTTCTTGCTTAGTGAGCAAATGAGTAAGCCATCGATGAAAATAATGAAAAGGATGACTAGGAATGGTTGGGAAAATTCGGTTCGTAGGGTCCATGAATACCGTGGGAGCATTCGAGAGACCGAAAAGTGGACGTATCGAGTTCGAAAAGTAGTCCTTGGAATGTCCTCCTCTCGGATTTAGAGCTGATGATAACCGGACCTTAGATCTATTTTGGAGAAGTAACTAGCTCCTGAAGCTGGTCAAATGGATCCTCGATTCGTGGAAGTGGATAGCGATTCTTGATAGTAAGTTTATTTAGTTCTCTATAATCGAGACACATCCTAAAGGATCCATCTTTCTTTTTAACGAAAAGGACTGTGGCTTCCCCATATCGAGAAGACGGGTCTGATGAATCCCTTATTCAGGAGCTCGCTTAGTTGGCTTGATAGTTCCCGCTTTTTTCGCGGGAGCCAACCTATACGGTGATTTGGCAATTGGAGTGGCTCCTGGTACAAGGTCAATTTAAAATTCAACTTGTCTATCAGGGGGGTATTCCCGGAAGATCCTCGGGAAATACGCCTTGGAAAGTCGCACGTCACTGGGATATCTCGAATGTTTATTTCTTCTTTGGACTTATCTACAATGTGAGTAAGGAATGCGTAGTTCCTCTAGTCTAGGCATTTATGTGATTTGACACATGAGATAAGACGAAGGTTGGTGCCAGGTTTATCTCCATAAATTATTAGGGTTTCATGATTGGGGAGGTGAAGGCGAATGGCCTTCTCGCGACACATATTATCAACATGATGATGCTTAACCAATTCATGCATATGATCACATCAAAACTCCTAATGTTTATTGGCATTAAATTTATTTGAAAATAGTGGTTGTTTAGTGTTAACGTGCACCCTACAATGATATCTTTAGTTGATTTCATTTTTCCCCTTAACCATTTCCACCATGAAGGCTTCGTTGGGCTTTGGGGTTGTTGATTTAGAAATGGTTTAAATTTGTTGTTAATGAGGCTTTACTCAATTCCACTATCAAATGAGATGCATTTGTTTATGTTGTTAAGTATGAACGTAGCGGTGACAATCGTCAAGTCTTGAGTTGTCTCTCCTTGACCCATAGTCATGACTCTTCCTGATCCTTCTACCCTCTGGTTGTTGGCTTTGGGGCAGTTTCGTATGAAATGACCGGTTCCTCCACACCCATATCAGGTGTGGCTAGCCCCATAATTGGTGTTGTTGTTACTCTTGTTGCAATTGTTGTTGCTGTTATTTGGCTGTTGATTCTATTGTGGATAAGTTCTACAGTATCTGGTGGTGTGACTCTTTCTGTTGCATCTATTACAATACGACTTCAGGCAGGCTCCCTTATGATGGAAATTGCACTTGTTGCATTTTGGAAGGCTTCCAACATATGGCATCGTTGGTGATGAATTAGTATGTGTCACGGTCGTATTAACAGCAACACCGTGTTGCTTCTTCGAGGACCCTTGAGCTGGTTGTCCCTTTCTCTTACTCCCAGACCTTTGCTTCTTGCTCCTAAGATTGGGGTTTGGAGTGCCTTGATAAGTTGTCACTTATTGGTTTTCATGCTTGTTTCTTCGGTTGGAGTTGTAGATGTTATTTCCACCTCTGTTGGTGTTGTTTCCATTGAGTTGTGCCATAGCAGTGGTTACGGAAGCTGTTACAGCAGCTTGGAAAGTAGCAGAGTCCATCAGCAGGACTTGTGTCTCACGAATGTGCTTGTTATTTCTATGGGATGACATTTTCAGATGCATGATGATAAGCATGATCGTAAGTAACGATGGTCGCTTCTGGTTGTACTCTATAAATTTTGCGTTTTGTCGTATGATTCACAATTTTTCAAACTACATCCCGATGATGTATTTACAGTAGTAGGTAATTGTAGATTTGGCACGGATAGTATGTTTTACTCACAGAGTTCATAGATTATTTTGGTTTCGAGGTTCTTGAGTATCTAGCGATTTTGACGGCTGGTTTGTCCACATAAGAGAAACTCCATATTAAAACACATATCACTTCTATTAGGAATACTCATTTTAATATAGGAAATATTCCTGAAAGGCATATAATACATAAGGAACATGTATGATCCGACAACATTACGACATAAGGTTAATAGTACATAGGGTAGTACGCGTTAGAAGAAAACACAATATTAGTAGGAGATACGGCTGGTTCTACATACTGCGATAGCTATATAGGAGGTATTAGAGCAAGTTCCATCAGTAGTGATGACGATGACACTCAATCGTCGAGATGACGTATCAGAAGTTCAGAAAGTTAATTCACCTCTTGGGTGATTACCTCTACCCTTTGCTTGGCTTGTACAGCCCTTGATTCGGCTGCAAAGAGTTGACGCTTGAGATTGGTTATTTCTTTCTCAAGAGAGCATATACAGTCTGTATCACTCTTCTGAACCATGTGTGAATCTGATGGGGCTTTTGATAGGTGGGGTTCAATGTGTTCCTCCTGAACCTTCTTTCCTTCATCTAACTCCTAGTTAGATTTGCCATATTTGTAATCAATTACCATATACTCTTCCGGTTCCACTTTGAGTCCCACCTCCTAACCCATCGCATGGCCTCCTTTGGGGTTTTCTTCAGGCCCCTCCTCCGGTTTTTCCATTCGCCCATTATTTCTCTGGTTGGGGAAATAAGGATCTCTAGAGTGATGAAATCTGGCCATGGCATCTACACGAAAATAATGAATGCTAATTCATACCTGGATTTACTCCGATGATAATTTAATTATTTATGTTTGTATTTATAAACTCCTCTCTGGGTATTCCTAAAAGGGTAAGTTTTTGTTTCATTGTCCACCACAATCACTCCTAGGCACATGTTAATCATACTCTGGATGAATGTAGTTGATCAGGCTATATTCACCCCCCCAACACGATTACATAACTGTCCGGGCAAAATTGAAATGTTCAAATCCTCCAAAAACTTTTATTAAGTATTATTATGTTGTTATCCTATTTTGCGCACCTAAGTATGAAGTTTTTATTTTGTTCTGGGTTATTTAGTTCCATCGTGTTTATAGTTTCATATCATTTATGGTTAGATATACTAGTTCACTATAAACAATGATCTGATACCAACCTGTTACACCCTCGAACTAGACGATGCAAACGTACGAGGGCTCGTGTGAGTATAAATTGAAATATCATCACAATGAATATACATGAAACATAAAACAATCATCACCAAACATACATAATACAAGTGTTATTGTTCACATCAAGTACATTGTCTTAGATTACATATTCCAAAATATTAATACTTGTATGATGTTTGACATTACACAAAAATAAATCCACACACTTGAAGGTTCTTCTGCTTAACGGTTTCAAGAGATTACAAGTTATTTTGAAAACGTTCAACATATATAATGTTGGTGAGGTCTTAAGCAAGTTTGATTAAAAAGCTTTGTATTGATGGTATAACCCAGAAAATCCGGTATTTTCTATAAAATTTGTTTACAACATGATGTGATGATCCAATATATATATATATATATATATATATATATATATATGTGTGTGTGTGTGTGTGTGTGTGTGTGTGTCTGTCTGTGTGTGATTTCAAAACATGTGTAAATGAATGAATCCCAAAAATTTTCCTTGTTTTGTATATGATGTATGTAAAAGAAAGTGAATGATGGTATTTCCGGGAAAATCCAATATTTTCCGATCTATAATAGTATTGTAACATTTACATTATCGTATGAATTGTTTTGTATCGCCACGATGTATTAATTTGATTTCCCCTTAAAGGTATAGATGGTAATGGATCTCTATGTGGGTCGTTATAACCATACATGACAAATGACTAATTCGCCTGTGTTGGAATTTTTGGAAACGCCGGTTTTGATCAAGATTTTGTCCCCCTAGACTGGCTGAGTGTAACTATAGCGAACAGCTCAGGTGTGGGGGAGACACCCCCGTAAAGATTTGTACACAAACACTCGCTCTCCCTCCTGAAGACTCTGATTATAAATACAGGCTACGGCCAAACACTCAATGGTGTTTGTTGAGACAAGATTTCTTGCATCTAGGGCTCGTTCCTTGGCCAAGTTTTGTTACCGGTTTGGGCCTGCCCAACCAAGTTTATTTCTTTTAGAGTTTTAGTATTTAAAGGTGCATACATGCATCCTTTGTAACTATCGTTTTCATTTATTATTCTAAGTATTGTACTAGAAACCCTAGCTCGCCTCTAAAGTGGAAGTTCTTCATCGAGCTTTGTTGAGGCGTGGCTATTCTTGAATCATTAAGCTATATTTTCATTCTATCATGTGTTCTCAGTATATATTTGTTTGTTTTAATGTTTAACCTGTTGAAGATCTAATCAATCTAAGAGTTCTCAACTCATAAATTGGTATCAGAGTAGGAGACTATGTAATCCATATACATCTCTTCTGTTAAAGAAGATCTTAGGGTTTTTCTGCTTTGATCGATATTGTTAGAGCCGTCATCAGCTATTGACGTAGTTCTTTAATAATTGATCTTACCCTAATGTTATTTACAAGTCTGATCTTAAACAGGTTTTTGAACAAACATCATCATGTCCATATAAGATTCTCAAACAAAGTCAATCAATATCTCCAATAGTATAGGATCGACGACAAGGATTCCTATATTATACACTCAAGACTGTGAGGTCTAGACACATCAGTTTGGAAACTAGGTGATTGGTTCATAAGACAATGGATACTTGATCTAGGAGGGATTACCATAGGTCCATTCACTCACTCAAGTACTTCAAGAATTGTTAAAACCCAAAAGGAGTATAATCAGCTTGTCAATGATATAAATGACATACCCCAAGATGAGAAGGAAATTTTTCAGTGCAACATCAAAGCCTTAAGGATGATAAGGTTCGCCTTACAGTCGGATACGTTTCGATTAGTAAGCTCATGCACAATGGCAAAAGAAATATGGGACGGGCTGAAGGAACTGTATTCTACAGATGAAGATCTTGAGCATTCAATCCAAACTTTGTAGCTCTCAAAATTTGGTGACTTCAAGCAGAAGCTTAAAGAGAAGTTAATTCAAGCCTTCGATCACTTCAATCATCTTCTTAGTAAGATGATAAAACATGGGACTGAAAGGAAAGTCATTGAACAGAAGGTCACATTCATGAATGACCTTAGACCCGAATGGATGGTTGTGGTGTCTACTGTGAAGGCACACGAACAATTCAAGGCTTATTCTCTAGCCAAACTGGTGGGAAATTAAAGTCACTTGAGAGTGAAGTGACTAAAGAAACGAATGTGGTTTCTGGGATGGGGTCCTTAGCTCTAATCTCCAAAGGAAAGAATGCTACTAAAGAAGAAGAAGATTTAGATCTTTTTGAATATGATTTAACAAGTGAAGATTATATTTTGATGGTTTCAAATCCCAAGAAGTTCATCAGAAGAAGGTTCCCAGCAAATAAGAATCGAAAATGGTAGGGAAGCTACATTGCAGAGAAAGCGAAGGAGGAACCGAAGAGTGTCTCTCAGTCCGAAGAACCAAAGAAGGAATCAAAATTTGATGGTGACTTAGGTTTTAATTTTCACTACTATGGAGGAAAAAATCACTTCACTAAAGATTGTATGTTAAGAAAGACATCAAAAAAGAATGACGACGAAGACGAGGAAGCAAACCTCATACGAAGATTGGAGGAAATCAAGAAGAATAAAGGTGGATCTAATAACACTATGAATGCTCGGAAATAATGTTGATGATGAGTTTGGAGGTGTCAAAGTTTAGTCTACAAACTCTGAAGATGAAAAAGTGAAGAAGCCCACTCACAACAGGGCTTTGTTGGTGAAAGAAGAGAATGTTGCAGGAAAGTGCCTAAAGGTGACCTTTGAGGTGTCACATATGAGAGGCTATACCACTGAAGGGGAACTAGACGAAGCGAAAGAGAGAGAAGACAGGTGTTTTGCAGTGAAACCTGTCAATGAACAGATCAACGAATGTGATGAGTTGATCAAGAAGGTACAATCCATTCTTATTTGTTTACATACCCCCATCACAAACTATGAAAAGGAACTTAATGGATTAAAATCTAAATTTTCTAGCATAAGTGGTAGTTTAACTCAAACTCGCATCACAAACTCTAACCTAACTAATCAAATCAGCGGGATATCGTCGAAGAGTGAGGAGAGATGTATGTGGATTGAGCAAAAGGAGAAGGAGTTGATTAGGTCTAGCGATGAGACAATTTATTTACAAAGAGATAATTTAAATCTTTTAAAACTACATAATGTTTTTTGTTTGATTTCTAAACGATTATATTCCAACATTACTCAATTGCATCTTGATTGTGATATAGAGAAGAAAATACATCGTATGATTTTTCTTTTCCTTGAGTTAAAGGAGTATGAAATCGATGTCGATGCTTATAACTGTGAAAACGTCGTTTCTTTTGATGATGTATCTCCCGCTTACAAAATTGGTCTTGACAAAATAGAGTCCTTCATAAAGTCAAAAGACCATAAGGACATGCTCAAAAATTTGTTGGATGAAAATGACAAACTGAAAATCAAAACCGAAATTATACAGAAATTTGACTCTTTGAATGCCATATTGAGTTCAGAAAATAAAATTGATGTTGAAAACACTTCAAAATTCAATGAGGATGATGATTTGAGTGAAATATCTGTAGAAGATGAGGTGGACTGCTCCGAATTTGTCAAGAGTGAACCCGAAACCAACAAAAATCTTATTTCATAAAATTCTGTTAAGTTCGCTCGTTTATCCAAAAACAAGACTAAAGTCCTCAAGGAAAAGGTTGTTGTATATCAAAAGGTCCAAACAACTCTTAATAAAGTTTATACATTTAAGGGAGTTACTCAGCAACAGACAACTGAACTGACAGCGTTAGTAGAAGAAAATAATATTGATGGTTGTGATGAGTTCTTCTGGTCAGCACCGATTGATAACGCCAATGAAACAGAATGTCTATCTAACAAAACATCTTGGAGGGTAAAAGGTAGGTATGTGGCAGAACCACTCAATGAACCTACATGATTCGATGTGCCAAAGAGAAGTGGTACCAAAAAATTCTTCAGATGAACCGATCAGGGCGTCAAGCGAAA
Organism: Lactuca saligna; assembly: GCF_052625555.1. Classification (NCBI taxonomy): domain Eukaryota; kingdom Viridiplantae; phylum Streptophyta; class Magnoliopsida; order Asterales; family Asteraceae; genus Lactuca; species Lactuca saligna. The sequence continues at coordinate 155,760,713 of NC_136422.1, forward strand.
CCTATTCGCTAAAGAGCGAAACTCATGCTCCAAGACCGAAGCAAAAGGCCAACATCAGAAAAACTCCAAAACAAGTGTTAGAGAGAAAGCATCAACGTAATTTGAGATACAAGAAGAATCTCACTGAAAGAAAACAGTTTTAGCGGTCTCAGAACCCTAATTATGTTCGATATGAAAAGACTTTTATGTCAAAGGAAGAAGCAAAAGCAAAATCAGCGTCTCATGTTCAACACAATAAAAACAACCGAAAGAATAGTTTCGGTCCTCAAAATCTAGACAACCGCAAGAAGAGTTTCGGTCCTCAAAATCTAGAGAACCGAAAGAAACAATTCAGTCCTCCAAATATAGACAACCGAAAGAAGAGTTTCAATCCTCGAAATCAAGAGAACCGAAAACAGAATTTCGGGCCACAAAGGCATATGTCACACCCCCGAACCAAACGGCGGAAACGTCCGAGGGCTATCGTGACTCATTGAATACCATTACAATGCATATACATGAAACATAACATAAAACATCACCAACATTTGGAATAGTACAACCGTTAGTGTTTACATTCGTTACATTGTTCAATCGTTACATTCTCAAAATAACTGTTCGACTTCACTTAAACTACAACAAACATCATAGAGTATAAATCATCCATCACCTTATCTGTTACCTGAGAATACAAGTATTTTGAAAAACGTCAACATACGAAATGTTGGTGAGTTCATAAGTAAAGTTTGAAAACCAAAGTAATGTTTGAAACCCATCAGAAAATCCGATATTTTCTAATAATAAAATGGTATAAAAATATGTGTTGATCCATGAGTATGCATGCTTGAATTCTTATTGATGAAAGTGTAATAGTTGTAAAAATATTTAGACCGGTAATTCATAATTTGCAACTATTGAAAACCCTAGGAAAACCCGACGTTTTCCTATCATTTTGTATTACTTAGTTGTATACCGTTGTTTCGTTTCGTTAGAGTGAATCATTGAGCTCCGGAGGCATTGAGAATACAATGGGTGGTGAACTGTTGTGACGTACGTCGACGAAAACGTCCAATCAACAACCTTACAAGCGATCCCTTAGGCACCACTCGTAATTCTTCACACAACTCAATCCTCCCGGACTTGTGTAGTCCCACGACCGGAGGGAAGGAGAGAAGGTGCGAAACCTTCGGTATTTCCCCGCGTCGATTGGGATAAATGCAATCGCGAAGGGCCCGAAGCCCAACCCGCAATCGTGAGTTACCGACTTTACTAGCAGCACTGAAAAACCCTTGGGGTCCAGTAGTATGCATGCCATTGAAAGTCCTGTTACGTCATGTCGGATCGGTAAAACCCAACACTTCGTAAGTGAGAGAGAGACCTTCGGGCCTTAAGATCAGGTCATTGGGCTAGCTAGGCTCAACGAACAAGATTTTACACTTTTGGGCCCAAAGATGGTGCATAGACGTCTGCGCACACTCGCATGTAATAGTAATCGTTATGGTTATGAATCGTGATGTCGTAATGTCATAGTAACGTCGTGTTAGTGGTTTTGGATTTTTATTGGTTCGAGACCGAACCAATTCGTTTGACAACGACTTTTGGTATTGTAATGTATTGTATTTCGTCGATAGGCGTAGTACCATTATTTGGTCAAATTGCATGTATTGAACTAGCCTTGAAAATTTTCTGTTTTCAGTCCCTCCTTATTTGTAAAATTTACCCTTTTTACCCCTTTATTTAAAAACTTTCCGGTTTGGTCCTTAAATAATTTTTCTTGACATTTTAACACCAAAAATTATTGAAATAAGTATTTTTCAGCATACTTTTCATAGAAAACAGCTTAAGTCCTTGAAATTTCAGTTTTCTCGGTTATAACCCCTGTTTTTCGCAACTTTTACATTTTTGACCCAATTTGGAAAATTTTTACAATTTTGGTCCCTTTTAAATTTGAAAAGTATTGTAAACCCTTGAAAAGCACATGGAACACTTATAGTCCACTGTTTTACAGAAAAATGCAGTTTTGGTCCTCCAATTTAGAAAATTTCGCATATTGGGCCTTATTGGGCCGAAAATGTCATACTTAGCCCAATAAGCTTGGAATTTATGTTTTTAACCCTCTAAATAGTATATTTTCAGAAAATACATTGTGTAAACTGTTTTGACTCATCTCACCCATCAGATTTCTAGATATTGCACTTTAGGCCCTTTAACTTTGTATTTTCAACATTTTATGTCAAAAAAAATGAGTTTTTAGTCCAAGTTAAGTGTTGTTAAGCTATTTAGTCATTTTCTTAGTATACTTTGCATGTGATAGTCTATTTTATGCTATGATAAAATATATGTCTCGGTTTTTAGCATATCACCCTAGATCTATCAATAAAATCATACAAAACATACATGTAAGCATAGAAATCAACCACAACATACACATAATGATGGATCTACACTTTTTCTTGTATTCTCCCCCACAAAAACTCATAAAAATCGAAAATAAGGGGATATGAAACTCACTTTGGGTGTTGATTCGGTTTTTGGAAGAAAGAATGGAAGAAATGAAGTAACTTTGGCCTTTGCACCCTTGATGAAGTTTTCGAGTTTATGAAGCTTTCTAAGGTGAAAAATCACGATTTTTGCATGGATTAGGAAGGGATTTGATAACAAAAAAGAATATAAATCATAGATCCATGCATAATCTTACCTTAGATGAAGAATTTGTGGAAATTTCCCCTTGAATGCTTTCTAAAACTCGAGATTTGGAGTGGAGAGGGAGAAGTGTTCTTGAGTGTTCTTGAGAGAGTTTGAGAGATTTTTGTGGTGTGTGTGTGTGCTAGTGGCCGAGAGTGAGAGAGAGAAGAGAAGAAGAGGTGATATTTGAGGTGATGTGCATGGAAGAATGAGAATAATGCATGGATGTCCAATGGTTAAAGATGAGGTGGCATACTAAAGTCAACTCTCTTCTCTTGGGCTTGTTTTGGGCCTTGGGCCGAGATTTTTGGAATGGAAGGAGAAAAATTGGGCTTTAATGCCCTAAACCCATGTAGATGTTAAGTTGGATGGTTTTTAGTCCCAAAAGAAATATAGTATGATTTTTACACTTTGTTGGGCTAGTTTAGGTTAATCATGGTTAAAAATTTTGTATTTATTTCATTCTAGGTCCAACATGGCCCAAAATGTGGAAACAAATAGATGTGGGTCCAATTAGAGCCCAATTAAGGGTTCTAAGCCCATGATAGCCAAATTGGAAGCTTATTGGTCCATTTGGATCCAATAAGGGAGTCCTAGTCCAAAGTGGACTTAAACAAGGACTTCTAGGGTTTCCAATTGTTTGGTGATTATTTGTAGTACTTGCATGAAGTATTTAATTGAAGTTTTTGATTCACATTAGCTTGAATGTATAGACTACATGACACAAAATTTCCAGTTGTGACATCATCCCCCCGTTAGAGGGAATTTCGTCCCGAAATTATGCTTGAAATCTAGGTTTGAGAAAACTAGAATAGGTGAGGGTACTTTTGCTTCATTTGATCTTCGCGTTCCCACGTGAATTCTGGCCCACGCTTTGCGTTCCACCGTACCTTCACAATCGGGATGCGACTCTGCTTAGTACGCTTCACCTCCCTGTCCATGATTTCGATGGGTTCTTCGACGAACAGGAGATTCTCATTGATTTCGATTTCGTCAAGAGGAATGACAAGGGTTTCATCTGATAGGCACTTCTTCAGATTAGAGACATGAAACACGGGGTGTACACCGTTTAGCTCCGCGGGTAGTTGCAGTCTGTATGCTACCGGACCTATTCGAGCGATGATTTCGAAAGGTCCAATGTATCGCGGGTTGAGCTTTCCCCGTTTTCCGAAACGTATAACCCCTTTCCAGGGCGAGACTTTTAACAGTACTCGATCACCGACCTGAAATTCTAAGGGCTTTCGTCGTTTGTCAGCGTAGCTCGTTTGTCGGTCACGCGATGCTTGCAATCGAGCTCTGATTTGAACGATCTTTTCCGTGGTTTCACGGATGATCTCCGGTCCCGTTAGTGTTTTGTCCGACGCATGCATTTTCGCTAGCTGGGTGTCACCTACTTCAGCCCAACATAACGGTGATCTACATTTACGCCCGTAAAGTGCTTCGAAAGGAGCCACCTTGATGCTCGAATGGTAACTATTGTTGTATGAGAACTCGATTAAGGGTAGGTGGGTATCCCAAGACTTTCCAAAGTCTATCACGCATGCACGGAGCATATCTTCGAGTGTTTGGATAGTTCGCTCACTTTGACCATCCGTTTGAGGATGATAAGCGGTGCTCATATCAAGGGTTGTTCCCATTGCCTTATGGAGTGATTGCCAAAATTAGGACGTAAACCTACTGTCCCTATCCGAGATAATAGATTTGGCACTCCATGGAGTCTCACGATTTCTCGTAGGTACAACTGTGTCAGTCTCTCCATCTTGTAAGATTCTTTGATTGGCAGGAAATGGGCAGATTTCGTCAGTCGATCGATGATTACCCATATGGTATCCAGTCCGTCCGACGTCTTGGGTAGCTTGGTGACGAAATCCATTGAAATCCCCTCCCATTTCCACTCGGGAATTTCCGGTTGCTGCAACAATCCTGAAGGTTTTTGGTATTCCACCTTTACTTTGGCGCATGTAAGGCACTTACTGACGTAAGTCGCGATTTCCGCCTTCATGTTAGGCCACCAATAGTGTCGTTTAATATCCAAATACATCTTATCAGAACCGGGGTGAATGGAGTATCGCGTCCTGTGGGCTTCCTTCATGACAACATCTCTAAACCCTCCAAGTTTAGGGACCCAAATACGGTTCATAAAGTAGTATACCCCATTCTCCCTTGTTTCTAGGTTCTTTTCCATCCCGCGCAATGCCTCGCTAGCTCTATTTTCCATTCTCATGGCCTCTGACTGGACCGACGCGATTTGAGTGGCTAGATGAGATTGAATGGTGATTGAGAGAGTTTTCGTACGACGGTTAGAGTACTCCTTCCGACTTAATGCATCAGCTACTATGTTGGCCTTGCCTGGGTGGTACTTAATCTCGCACTCATAGTCGTTTAGCAACTCAACCCATCTTCGTTGCCTCATGTTTAACTCCTTTTGGTTTAAGATGTGTTGGAGACTCTTGTGATCCGTGAAGATGGTGCACTTTGTACCGTAAAGGTAATGCCTCCAAATTTTTAGGGCAAAGATTACAGCTCCCAACTCTAGGTCATGGGTTGTGTAGTTCACTTCATGCGTCTTTAGCTGGCGGGATGCATAGGCTATGACTCTCCCACGTTGCATGAGAACGCAACCTAAACCCTGATTTGATGCGTCGCAGTAGACTACAAAGTCTCCCATTCCTTCAGGTAGAGATAGTACAGGTGCGCTACAGAGATCTTGCTTCAAGGTTCGAAATGCGATTTCTTGTTTGTCGGTCCATTTGAATGGTACGCCCTTTTGCGTAAGCGAGGTAAGTGGCTTGGCGATCTTAGAGAAGTTTTGAATGAATCTCCTATAGTAGCCTGCTAATCCCAAGAATTGACGAATTTCCGTGGGCGTTGTCGGGATTGCCCAACCTTCTACCGCTTTGACCTTAGAGGGATCCACATGGATTCCATCTCGGCTGACTACATGGCCTAGGAAGTTCACGCTCCGCAGCCAGAACTCACACTTGGAGAGTTTGGCGTATAGTTTTTCTGATCGTAGAGTTTCTAAGACTTGTCGGAGATGTTGGCCATGATCTTCCTTGTTTCGAGAATAGACAAGGATGTCATCGATAAAAACAATGACAAAGTTGTCGAGAAACGGTCGGCAGATTCGATTCATTAGGTCCATAAATGCGGCGGGGGCATTCGTTAGACCGAAGGGCATTACGAGAAATTCATAATGTCCGTAACGAGTTCGGAAAGCGGTTTTTGGAATATCCTCTTCCCGGACTTTGAGTTGGTGATACCCGGACCGTAAATCTATTTTAGAAAAATAACTAACCCCCTTGGAGCTGGTCAAATAGGTCATCGATTCGTGGGAGTGGGTAGCGGTTTTTGATTGTGAGTTTGTTTAACTCTCTGTAATCGATACACATTCTAAAAGATCCGTCTTTCTTTTTGACAAAGAGCACCGGAGCTCCCCATGGCGAGTAACTAGGTCGAATAAATCCCTTATCCAAAAGTTCGCTGAGTTGACTGGATAATTCCTGCATCTCGGCAGGAGCCAACCGATAGGGTGATTTAGCAAGAGGAGTTGTTCCTGGGATAAGGTCAATTCGAAATTCGACCTGTCTTTCTGGGGGCACTCCCGGAAGATCTTCAGGAAATACATCCGGAAATTCACATGCTACTGGAATATCTTGAATGTTAGTTTCCTCCTTGGTTTTGTCCACCACGTGAGCCAGGAACGCCAGATTGTTCCTTCGCAGATATTTTTGTGCCTTGATGCACGAAACGAGGCGAAGGTTCATGCTAGATTTGTCTCCGTAGACCACTAGGGTTTCGTGATTTGGAAGACGAAGATGGACGGCCTTCTCGTGGCACATAATGTCGGCATAATGGGGGCTTAACCAGTCCATACCGATGATCACGTCGAAACTCCTAATTGATACTGGCATTAGGTCTATTCGGAAGACGTGTTGATTAAGAGTTAGGGTACATCCGATGTAGATTTCCCCAGTGGATTCGGTTTTCCCATTGGCCATTTCCACCGTATAGGCTTCATTTAGCTTTTGGGGAGGTTGTTTTAATAAGTGTTTAAACTTATTGCTTACGAAGCTTCGCCCCGCTCCGGAGTCAAATAAGATGCATGCATAAGCGTGGTTTAAGAGAAACGTACCGGTAACAACAGAGGGATCCTGAATAGCTTCCCCCTGACCCACGGTCATCATCCTTCCTGTTCCTCCATTTCTTGAATTGTTGTTGTTGGGACAGTCTCGGCGGACGTGTCCAGTCTTCCCGCATCCGTAGCAGGTGTAGCTAGGCCCTGCGCTGTTGCCGCTGACATGGGTGTTGTTGTTGTTGCGAGGGTTGTTGTTGTTGATTCCCTGATTTTGGTTATGGGGAGGGTAAGCTTTGCAGTACTTTGCAGTGTGACCCCTTCGGTTGCAGCTGGTGCACTGAAAATCCTTGCATTCTCCATAGTGATGGAAACCGCACTTGTTGCATTTGGGAAGATTACCGGAATAAGGTTTGGAAGTATTTGAAGTGGCTGAGGTTGGAGCATGTGGTGCGGCTGGAGCCGATGTAGTAACGGCATTTACCGCCACTGTCTGCTGTTTCTTGGAGGTGTCGGGGCCCTGACGCCCCTTCCTCTTGTTGTTCCTTCCCCTCTTGTCGTCTCCTTCCTTCTTCTTCTCAGCCTCCACTGGTTTCTCTCCCTTTTTGTTATTATGGTCGTACAACCTCTTCGCCAATCTCTTTGCACTGTCAAATGTTTCTGGGTTTGCAGCTATCACATTCCCTTGAATTGGTGATGTGAGTCCCCAGATGAATCGCTCGATCTTCTTTCCTTCCGAGGTGATCATACCCGGGCACAACAGAGATAGTTCACTAAATCTCGATATGTAGGCATCGATATTCGCGTTCTGCACAGTGAGGTTCCATAGCTCTTGTTCCATCTTCTGTATTTCGCCTCGTGGGCAGTACTCTGCCATCAACATTTCTTTCATTTCTGTCCAGGGGATAGAGTTGGCTACAGGGAGCGTCATGGATTCTACATGTCCATTCCACCAGGTGAGCGCCTGATCCACAAAAGTGCAAGCTGCGAACTTCACCTTCATGTGCTCAGGGCAGTCGCATATCTCGAATATCGATTCCACCTTCTCGATCCAGCGCTTCAGAGTGATCACTCCTCCGGTGCCATTAAAAGTTCGTGGTTTGGCGTTTGTGAAGTCCTTGTAGGTACACGTCTTGGTGGGTCCTTGATTCATTCCATTGTTTGAACTTCCGGCTCCTTGCCCATTGACTCCTCCATTATTCCCTTGTTGAATTTGCGCAATCGCTGCAGTGACTGCTGCTGATACAGCTGCCTGAAAGGCGGCTGAGTCAACTTCGGGTGGGGTTGGTCCTGGGTTTCCACGAGTAGTTGGGCGAGGCATCTTTCTGTCATGAAACGGAAAGATGTTGAGCGCACGTGGTTTCTGTGAGGTTGCGACCCTACTAACTAGGTGTATGACGCGAACCTAAACATTTCTACCATCGAGCACACAATCATAACGTCTCGACACATAACAACTGTGAATATCGTAGCAAAGCACACAAAAGTTTATTAATATTATCCGCGTTTAGTACAAGAAAATTTGCTCGTAAGAGCATACATAAGTAATGCTAATCCGACAGCATAACGGCTCCATGAGTGGTGTAGTCACTTAAACATAGAGCCGGAGTACATAACATAGTTCCTAATGATCTACTATGATGAGTCTATCCCTAACTGCGATGAGTTGCGTCCTACTATAATGGTGAAATCATATGCCGAAGTGCTGAGCTAGCAGCTGCGCCATCTCTGTCATGTCTACAATGACCTTATCTCTCTCAAGCTCTGCTCGCACGGCTCGCGCTTCCATGACGAACAATTATTGTCGTAAGTCGGCAATCACGGCTTCTGGGGAGCGATTCTCCCTCGCGGGATTCACTGGTGGGACGTGGTGATCCTGTTGCACTTCGCTAACAGGAGATGCGAGGTGACCCATGTCCGGGGCCTGATCCTCCTTCATTTCATCGTCGGCCTCCTCGAACTCGTAGTCGGTGTCCATGTACTCGTCTGGTTCAATGCCGTGGGCTCCCTCTTGATTCCCTTCTGGTTCGCCTTCGAGTACCCCGTGTGCCTCAGGGGCTTGGAAGAACTGGATGCCCTGATGCTCTCCCTCCATGACGACTGAGAGAAAGTATGCGAATAAGCTACCACTTTCCTATGATTCTAACGCTATGGCACAAACTAAACCGACATCCTCTTCTTGGTGGTAGGGGTATAGTTTTAGGTTCCCTAGCTATCCCGACCTCATTGAGACGTGTATTAGTTTTACTTTGGAGAGAATGTAGTTGATCAGGCTACATTCACTCCTTGGTATCACTAAGAACAATCCAAATGTAACCGAGATACCAGCATTATTGTGTTTGATTCGACGTTATGTTCTTATTCCTAATACAAGCAAGCGTATTTTATTTACTTGTTTTGTTCAGAGTTATGTTAGTCCCTCTTTTTGGTTTATAGTTGCATACCCGTGTGTGGCGAGATATGCTAGTTCACTATAAACAATGCTCTGATACCAACCTGTCACACCCCCGAACCAGACGGCGTAAACGTCCGAGGGCTATCGTGACTCATTGAATACCATTACAATGCATATACATGAAACATAACATAAAACATCACCAACATTTGGAATAGTACAACCGTTAGTGTTTACATTCGTTACATTGTTCAATCGTTACATTCTCAAAATAACTGTTCGACTTCACTTAAACTACAGCAAACATCATAGAGTATAAATCATCCATCACCTTATCTGTTACCTGAGAATACAAGTATTTTGAAAAACGTCAACATACGAAATGTTGGTGAGTTCATAAGTAAAGTTTGAAAACCAAAGTAATGTTTGAAACCCATCAGAAAATCCGATATTTTCTAATAATAAAATGGTATAAAAATATGTGTTGATCCATGAGTATGCATGCTTGAATTCTTATTGATGAAAGTGTAATAGTTGTAAAAATATTTAGACCGGTAATTCATAATTTGCAACTATTGAAAACCCTAGGAAAACCCGACGTTTTCCTATCATTTTGTATTACTTAGTTGTATATCGTTGTTTCGTTTCGTTAGAGTGAATCATTGAGCTCCGGAGGCATTGAGAATACAATGGGTGGTGAAGTGTTGTGACGTACGTCGACGAAAACGTCCAATCAACAACCTTACAAGCGATCCCTTAGGCACCACTCGTAATTCTTCACACAACTCAATCCTCCCGGACTTGTGTAGTCCCACGACCGGAGGGAAGGAGAGAAGGTGCGAAACCCTCGGTATTTCCCCGCGTCGATTGGGATAAATGCAATCGCGAAGGGCCCGAAGCCCAACCCGCAATCGTGAGTTACCGACTTTACTAGCAGCACTGAAAAACCCTTGGGGTCCAGCAGTATGCATGCCATTGAAAGTCCTGTTACGTCATGTCGGATCGGTAAAACCCAACACTTCGTAAGTGAGAGAGAGACCTTCGGGCCTTAAGATCAGGTCATTGGGCTAGCTAGGCTCAACGAACAAGATTTTACACTTTTGGGCCCAAAGATGGTGCATAGACGTCTGCACACACTCGCATGTAATAGTAATCATTATGGTTATGAATCGTGATGTCGTAATGTCATAGTAACATCGTGTTAGTGGTTTTGGATTTTTATTGGTTCGAGACCGAACCAATTCGTTTGACAACGACTTTTGGTATTGTAATGTATTGTATTTCATCGATAGGCGTAGTACCATTATTTGGTCAAATTGCATGTATTGAACTAGCCTTGAAAATTTTCTGTTTTTAGTCCCTCCTTATTTGTAAAATTTACCCTTTTTACCCCTTTATTTAAAAACTTTCCGGTTTGGTCCTTAAATAATTTTTCTTGACATTTTAACACCAAAAATTATTGAAATAAGTATTTTTCAGCATACTTTTCATAGAAAACAGCTTAAGTCCTTGAAATTTTAGTTTTCTCAGTTATAACCCCTGTTTTTCGCAACTTTTACATTTTTGACCCAATTTGGAAAAATTTTACAATTTTGGTCCCTTTTAAATTTGAAAAGCATTGTAAACCCTTGAAAAGCACATGGAACACTTATAGTCCACTGTTTTACAGAAAAATGCAGTTTTGGTCCTCCAATTTAGAAAATTTCGCATATTGGGCCTTATTGGGCCGAAAATGTCATACTTAGCCCAATAAGCTTGGAATTTATGTTTTAACCCTCTAAATAGTATATTTTCAGAAAATACATTGTGTAAACTTTTTCTTGTATTCTCCCCCACAAAAACTCATAAAAATCGAAAATAAGGGGATATGAAACTCACTTTGGGTGTTGATTCGGTTTTTGGAAGAAAGAATGGAAGAAATGAAGTAACTTTGGCCTTTGCACCCTTGATGAAGTTTTCGAGTTTATGAAGCTTTCTAAGGTGAAAAATCACGATTTTTGCATGGATTAGGAAGGGATTTGATAACAAAAAAGAATATAAATCATAGATCCATGCATAATCTTACCTTAGATGAAGAATTTGTGGAAATTTCCCCTTGAATGCTTTCTAAAACTCGAGATTTGGAGTGGAGAGGGAGAAGTGTTCTTGAGTGTTCTTGAGAGAGTTTGAGAGATTTTTGTGGTGTGTGTGTGTGCTAGTGGCCGAGAGTGAGAGAGAGAAGAGAAGAAGAGGTGATATTTGAGGTGATGTGCATGGAAGAATGAGAATAATGCATGGATGTCCAATGGTTAAAGATGAGGTGGCATACTAAAGTCAACTCTCTTCTCTTGGGCTTGTTTTGGGCCTTGGGCCGAGATTTTTGGAATGGAAGGAGAAAAATTGGGCTTTAATGCCCTAAACCCATGTAGATGTTAAGTTGGATGGTTTTTAGTCCCAAAAGAAATATAGTATGATTTTTACACTTTGTTGGGCTAGTTTAGGTTAATCATGGTTAAAAATTTTGTATTTATTTCATTCTAGGTCCAACATGGCCCAAAATGTTGAAACAAATAGATGTGGGTCCAATTAGAGCCCAATTAAGGGTTCTAAGCCCATGATAGCCAAATTGGAAGCTTATTGGTCCATTTGGATCCAATAAGGGAGTCCTAGTCCAAAGTGGACTTAAACAAGGACTTCTAGGGTTTCCAATTGTTTGGTGATTATTTGTAGTACTTGCATGAAGTATTTGATTGAAGTTTTTGATTCACATTAGCTTGAATGTATAGACTACATGACATAAAATTTCCAGTTGTGACAGCATAGCAACCAAAAGAGAAGTTTTGGTCCTCAGGATGAGAGAAAATGAAAGGAGGGTTTTGGTCCTAGATCAACCAATAAGAGGAACCGAAGGGAAAGTAGTTTCAGCTCTCAACCAAGTAACAGCCATGATCAAAAGTTTGAATTTGCTCCGAAGTTTCATGTTTCTCTTTTTCACTCTCACTCAAAGAATGACAGAAAGGGAAAAGGAAAGCTCATTCCAGAGAACGAACAGAAGACGATGTTTACACCGAAAGTAGAGAACCGAAAGTCTGCTAACGTCAAATTCATAGATCTAAGAACTCAACCTAAAGTACTCAAATATAATAAAATCAAAGTTTTCACCATAAAAATAAAAGATGAAACAACATTAATAAAAATAACCTTTTTAATTGTTGTTTCTCTTACAATTCCCTGTATTGTAAAAGGCTCACAAGGACCAAAGAAACTTTGGGTTCCTAAATTTGATTAATTTTTAGCAGGTTATGCGTGACGAGCAGTTTGATGATGAATGGTACATAGACAGTGGATGCTCACGACACATGACAGGAAGAAAGGAAGAGTTGAGGGAATTTCGGTCCCTTCAAGATGGTGGAAGTGTCAAATATGGTAATAATTCTTTTGGCACAATCAAAGGTTATGGTATGATCACCAATGGTGATTTCTCGATACGAAAAGTGGCGTACGTTGAAGGTTTACAACACAACCTTATTAGTGTTTCTCAATTAGTGGTTGGCACCGGGTTAAAAGTATCGTTCGATGACGATGGCTCAAAGATTATTGAAAAGAAGACAAACAACATTCTGCTAAAATCAAAGAGAAAAGGAGAAATGTACCCTTTGAATCTAAATCCCATACAAGGAAAACCAGTTGTTTGCTTGCTAACAAAAGCTTACTCAAATGCTAGCTGGCTTTGGCACCGAAGGCTCTCCAACCTCAATTTCAAAGACATCAACAAGCCAATGCTTGGGGATCATGTTCGAGGTCTTCCTGTTCTGAAGTTCGATAAAGAACACTTGTGTGCTGCGTGTGCAATGGGAAAACAAAGACGACAAAGTCATCATTCTCGAGCCAATACAAAAATTATTGAACCGCTAGAATTACTTCATATTGATGTATGTGGTCCATCCTCAATCGAAAGCATTGGTGGTAACTGGTATATGCTTGTAAGAGTCAACGACTTCTTTTGTTTTACTTGGGGGTTCGTTTTTAGGCAAAAATATGAAGCCACTCCCAAACCTAGACTCTTTATCAAGCAGGTAGAAGTTCAACTACGAAAGGTAGTTTGAAATATCAGAAGCCACAATGGGTTGGAGTTTAAGAACAAAGACTTTGAAGATTTTTGTCACACCCCCGAACCAGACGGCGGAAACGTCCGGGGGCTGTCGTGACTCAATTGAATACCATAACATTGAATATATATGAAACATAACAACATTCGTCACCATTCATCAACATAGTACAACCAGTAGTATTTACATATCATACATTGTTTAAACATTACATTTCCCAAAAATTAATTTGTTCAATCCATACAAAAATAAACTGCAACCGTCACTGAATATGATTTCCCTTGATTCACTGGTTCCCTGAGAATACAAGTATTTTGAAAAACGTCAACATATGAAATGTTGGTGAGTTCATAAGTAGTGTTTGAAATCGAATGTTTGTATTGTTTGAAAAGCCACCAGAAAATCCGATATTTTCTGAAAAGATAAGCTTTTGAAGACATTTGTGAAGATCCATAGGTATGCTTGTTTGTTTCTATACTTGTAAAAAAATGTTCGTTTAAAATGTATGCATTTCAAATTTGTAAGTATTGAAAACCCTAGGAAAACCCGATGTTCTCCTAGTTCCTTGAATTACGTGATGTTACATTGAAACCATTGCATAGCGTATAGTGTCAGTCCCAGGCGACGTTGGAAGGTTTTCGAGCAGGATTATTTACTACAAACCCGCGTTACACAAATGCCCAGTTTATAGTTGTACCAACGATTCCGAAGGCGTCGTCAGTACTAATCGCGTTATCCAATCGCCCTGACTAGGTGTAGTCCCACATCCGAAGAGAAAGAGGTCACGAAGACCCCGGTAACTCCATTAGCCGGTTGGGGATAAAATGTACGAGGGGTCCCCGACCCGCCTCGCATGAAATGTAGACTTTACTAGCAATACCAAAGGACCCTTGGGGACCGGTGGTATACAAGCCATTGAAAGTCCATTTACGTTGTGTTGGATCGGTAAAACCCAACACACCGTAAAAAAAATGTCTTCGGGCCTTAAGATCAGGTCATTGGGCTAGCTAGGCTCAACGAACAAGATTTTACACTTGTGGGGCCCAAAGATGGTGCGTAGACGTCTGTGCACACTCGCATGTATATGTATTACCAAACGTTACTTGTATGAATCGTAGTGTCGTAGTGTTAGTAGTTGTGGATTTCTATTGGCTCGAGACCGAGCCAATTCGTTTAACAACGACTTTTGGGTATTGTGATGTATTGTATTTCATCGATAGTCGCGGTGCCATTATTTGATCAAATTGTGTACATTGAACTAGCCTTGAAATATTCCTGTTTTCAGCCCCTCATTATTTGTAAAATTTACATTTTCAACCCTTTTTATTAAATACTTCCCGGTTTGGTCCTTAAACTATTTTTCTTGACATTTTAACACCAAAAATTAATGAAATTAATATTTTTCAGCATATTTTTCATAGAAAACAGTTTAAGTCCTTGAAAATGCAGTTTTCTCGGTTTTAATCCCTTCTTTTCGCAACTTTGACAATTTTGGCCCAAATTGGAAAATTTTTGCAACTTTGGTCCTTTTTAAATTTAAAAAGCATTTTAAACCTTTGAAAAGGATTTGGAACACTTATAGTCCACTGTTTTACAGAAAGTTACAGTTTTGGCCCTCCAAAACAGAAAAATTCGCATAATGGGCCTTATTGGGCCGAAATTTTCATTTTTAGCCCATTAAGCTTGGAATTTATGTTTTTAATCCCCTAAATGAGTATATTTCCAGAAATTTATTTATTGAAACTGTTTTGGCACACTTCATCCATCAGAATCTGTGAAATGTCAATTTGGGCCCTTATTTTTGCATTTTTCACATTTTAAGCCCAAAATTTGTGTTTTTAACCCAAAGAAAATTATTACTAAACCACTTAGCCATTTTTCTTGAAGCACTTTGTGTTTAAAAATATATTTGAAGCTAAAATCATTTAACACAAGATATATCTCGGTTTTGATGGGTTTTAAGGCTAGATCCAACATAAAAACACATAAAAGCATACATATAAGCATGGAAATCATACAAGGCATACAAAACACATATAGATCTACACTTTCACTTGTATTCCCCCCCCCCCCACAAAACTCATAAAAACAGAAAATAGGGGGTATGAAGCTCACCTTGGGGTGTTGATTCGGTTTTGCAAGGAAAAATGGAAGGAAAAATGAAGTGTTTTTGGCCTTAGCTCCCTTTGATGAAGATCTCGAGTTTTGAGATGGTTCTAGGATGCAAGATCACGATTTTTGCATAGATTAGGAAAGGATTTTGATAACAAAAGAATTTAAACCATAGATCTATGCATAATCTTACCTTAGATGAAGAGTTTTTGTGGAAGAACTTCCTTGAATGCTACCTAAATTTCGAGTCTTTGGATGAAGAAGAAGAAGAAGCCTTGAGTGAATTTTAGAGAGAGTTTGTGAGTGTTTTGTGTGTGTGTGGTGTTGCTCTCGGCCGAAACAAGGAGAGAGGAGAGAAAAAGAAGTGATCTTGATATGATGTTTGCTTGGAAACATGAGTTATATGCATGGAAGTCCAACATATAAAGGTGAGGTGGCAACCCAAGGTCAACTCTCCCTTTTCCTTGGGCTTGGGCCGAGAATGGGGAGGGAAGAAGGAAAAATTGGGCTTTTTGCCCCTAAGCCCAACATTAGAGGTAGTTTAGGGTATTTATTGGCCTTATAAAATAAAATTGTGATTTTTATGCTTTATTAAGCTAGGTTAGGTTAAATTATGGATCAAAGCTTGTGATTTATTTCATTCTAGGCCCAATATGACCTAAAATGTTGAAATAAATTAGTGTGGGTCCAATTAGAGCCCAATTAGGGTCCTAAGCCCATGATAGTCCAATTGGAAGCTTATTGGTCCATTTGGATCCAAATAGGAAGTCCTAGTCCAAAATGGACTTAACAAGAACTTCTAGGGTCTCCAATTGTTTGATGACTACTTGTAGTGCTTGTATATTGTATTTGATTGAAGTTTTTGATTCACATTAGGTTGAATGTATAGATTACATGACACAAAATTTCTAGTTGTGACATCATCCCCCCGTTAGAGGGAATTTCGTCCCGAAATTCTGTTTGAAAGCTAGATTTGAGAATGCTAGAATAGGTGAGGGTACTTTTGCTTCATTTGATCTTCGCGTTCCCACGTGAATTCTGGCCCACGCTTTGCGTTCCACCGTACCTTCACGATCGGGATGCGACTCTGCTTAGTACGCTTCACCTCCCTGTCCATGATTTCGATTGGCTCTTCGACGAACAGGAGATTCTCATTGATTTCGATTTCGTCAAGAGGAATGACAAGGGTTTCATCTGACAGGCACTTTTTCAGATTAGAAACATGAAACACGGGGTGTACACCGTTTAGCTCTGCGGGTAGTTGTAGTCTGTATGCTACTGGACCTATTCGGGCGACGATTTCGAAAGGTCCAATGTATCGCGGGTTTAGCTTTCGCCGTTTTCCGAAACGTATAACCCCTTTCCAGGGTGAGACCTTCAACAATACTCGATCACCGACCTGGAATTCTAAGGGCTTTCGCCGTTTATCAGCGTAGCTCTTTTGCCGGTCACGCGATGCCTGTAATCGAGCTTTGATCTGGACAATCTTTTCTGTGGTCTCGCGAATGATTTCCGGTCCCGTTAATGCCTTGTTTGACGTATGTGTTCTTGCTAGCTGGGTGTCACCTACTTCAGCCCAACATAACGGTGATCTACATTTACGCCCGTACAGTGCTTCGAAAGGGGCCACCTTAATGCTCGAATGATAACTATTGTTATATGAAAACTCGATCAACGGTAGGTGGGTATCCCAAGACTTTCCAAAGTCTATCACACATGCACGAAGCATGTCTTCAAGCGTCTGAATGGTTCGTTCGCTTTGACCGTCCGTTTGTGGGTGATACGCGGTGCTCATATCAAGATGAGTTCCCATGGCCTTGTGGAGCGACTGCCAAAAGCGTGACGTGAACCTACTGTCCCTATCCAAGATGATAGATTTCGGCACTCCATGAAGTCTTACAATCTCTCGTAGGTACAAACACGTCAGCCTCTCCATCTTGTAGGACTCTTTGATGGGCAGGAAATGGGCAGATTTCGTCAGTCGATCGATGATTACCCATATGGTGTCCAAACCGTCCGACGTCTTGGGCAGCTTGGTCACGAAGTCCATAGAAATCCCCTCCCATTTCCACTCAGGGATTGCCGGTTGCTGTAACAATCCGGAAGGTTTCTGGTATTCCACTTTTACTTTGGCACACGTAAGGCACTTACTAACATAAGTTGCGATTTCCGCCTTCATGTTAGGCCACCAATAGTGCTGCTTAATGTCCAAATACATCTTATCCGAACCAGGATGAATGGAGTATCGTGTCTTGTGGGCTTCCTTCATAACGATCTCCCTGAATCCTCCGATCTTTGGAACCCAAATACGGTTCATGAAGTAGTATACCCCATTCTCTTTGACTTCCAGGTTCTTCTCCATTCCGCGTAATGCCTCGCTAGTTCTATTTTCCGTTTTCATAGCCTCTGCCTGGACTGATGCAATTTGAGCGGTCAGATGAGACTGAATGGTTATCGAGTGCGTTTTCGTACGGCGATTTGTGTACTCCTTCCGACTTAATGCGTCAGCTACCACGTTGGCCTTGCCTGGATGGTACTTGATCTCGCATTCGTAGTCGTTTAACAACTCCACCCATCTTCGTTGTCTCATGTTCAGCTCCTTCTGATTCAAGATGTGCTGGAGGCTTTTGTGGTCTGTGAAGATGGTGCACTTTGTACCGTATAGGTAGTGCCTCCAAATTTTTAGGGCGAAGACCACGGCTCCCAGTTCTAGGTCATGGGTTGTGTAATTTACTTCGTGCGTATTTAGTTGACGGGACGCATATGCTATCACTCTTCCACGTTGCATGAGAACGCAACCTAAACCTTGATTTGACGCGTCACAGTAAACTACAAAATCTTCCGTTCCTTCGGGTAGAGATAGTACAGGAGCGCTACAAAGAGCTTGCTTCAAGGCTCGAAACGCAATCTCTTGTCGGTCTGTCCACTTGAATGGAACACTCTTTTGCGTAAGTAAGGTAAGTGGCTTGGCGATTTTAGAGAAGTTTTGGATGAATCTCCTATAGTAGCCTGCTAGGCCTAAGAACTGACGAATTTCTGTGGGCGTAGTCGGAGTTGCCCATCCTTCCACAGCTTTGACCTTAGAGGGATCCACATGAATTCCATCTTGGCTAACTACGTGACCGAGAAAATTCACGCTCCATAGCCAAAACTCACACTTAGAGAGTTTGGCGTAAAGCCTTTCCGATCGCAGCGTCTCTAGGACTTGTCGGAGATGTTGGCCATGCTCCTCTTTGCTTCGAGAATAGACGAGGATGTCATCGATAAACACAATGACGAAGTTGTCCAAGAACGGTCGACAGATTCGGTTCATTAGGTCCATAAATGCGGCGGGTGCATTTGTTAGACCGAAGGGCATTACGACGAATTCATAATGTCCATAGCGGGTTCGGAAAGCGGTTTTAGGAATATCTTCTTCTCGGACCTTGAGTTGATGGTATCCGGACCATAGATCTATTTTAGAAAAATAGCTAGCTCCTTGGAGCTGGTCGAATAGATCATCGATTCGTGGGAGTGGGTAGCGGTTTTTAACAGTGAGTTTATTCAACTCTCTGTAATCGATGCACATTCTGAAAGATCCGTCCTTCTTTTTGACAAAGAGCACCGGAGCTCCCCACGGCGAGTAGCTAGGTCGGATAAATCCCTTGTCCAGAAGCTCACTGAGTTGGCTGGACAATTCCTGCATTTCAGCAGGTGCGAATCGATATGGTGATTTAGCGAGGGGAGTTGCTCCTGGGACGAGGTCGATTCGGAACTCAACCTGTCTCTCTGGGGGTACTCCTGGAAGATCTTCAGGAAACACGTCCGGGAATTCACACGCTACCGGAATGTCTTGGATGTTAATTTCTTCTTTAGCCTTGTCCACTATGTGGGCCAAGAACGCTAAGTTGTTCTTTCGCAGATGTTTTTGTGCTTTGATGCACGAGATAAGACGAAGATTCGTGCTAGGTTTGTCTCCGTAAATTACTAGGGTTTCGTGATTCGGGAGACGAAGGCGAACGGCCTTCTCGTGGCACATAATCTCAGCATGGTGGGGGCTTAACCAATCCATGCCGATAATCACATCGAAACTCCTAATTGACACTGGCATCAGATCTATTCGTAAGACGTGTTGGTTAAGGGTTAGGGTACATCCGATGTAGATCTCCCTAGTGGATTCGGTTTTCCCATTGGCCATTTCCACCGTATAGGTTTCATTTAGCTTCTGGGGTTGTTGTTTTAATAAATGTTTAAACTTCTCGCTTACGAAACTTCGCTCCGCTCCGGTATCAAATAAGATGCATGCATAAGCGTGTTTTAGGAGGAACGTACCGGTCACAATTGCGGGGTCCTGAACTGCATCACTCTGACCCATAGTCAGCATTCTTCCTGCTCCTCTGTTTCCTGAGTTGTTGTTGTTGTTAGGGCAGTCTCGGCGGAAATGTCCCGTCCTTCCACACCCGAAACAGGTGTGGCTAGGCCCTGCGTTGTTGCCGCCGGCATTGGTGTTGTTGGTATTGCGGTGGTTGTTGTTGTTGTGGTTGTTTCCCTGACTCTGGTTCTGAGGAGGATAAGTCCTGCAGAACCTTGCAGTGTGTCCCCTTCAGTTGCAACTGGTGCAATGGAACTCCCTACATTCTCCTTGGTGATGGAAACCACACTTGTTGCATTTGGGATGATTACCGGAATAGGGTTTTGAAGTATTTGAAGCAGCTGAGGCTGGAGCATGTGATGTGACTGGTACCGGCGCAGTGACAGCGTGAACTGCCACCGTTTGCTGCTTTTTAGAGGTCTCGGGACCCTGACGCCCCTTCCTCTTGTTGTTCCATCCTTTCTTACCATCACTCTCCTTCTTCTTCTCAGTCTCTACCGGCTTCTCGCCCTTTTTGTGGTTATGATCGTATAGCCTCTTTGCCAATCTCTTCGCACTGTCAAAAGTTTCAGGGTTCGCAGCTATCACATTCCCTTGAATGGGGGATGTCAGTCCCCAAATGAATCGTTCAATCTTCTTTCCCTCTGATGTGATCATACCCGGGCACAACAGAGATAGTTCGCTGAATCTCGATATGTAAGCATCGATGTTCCCATTCTGCACCGTGAGATTCCATAGTTCCTGCTCCATCTTCTGTATTTCGCCTCGAGGGCAGTACTCAGCCGTCAACATCTCTTTCATTTCTGCCCAGGGAATAGAGTTGGCGACAGGAAGTGTCATAGCTTCTACATGACCATTCCACCAAGTGAGTGCTTGGTCCACAAAAGTGCAGGCCGCGAACTTCACTTTCATCTGCTCGGGGCACTCGCATATCTCGAATACCGACTCTACCTTCTCGATCCATCGCTTCAGGGCGATCACTCCTCCGGTACCGTTGAAAGTTCGGGGTTTAGCGTTCGCAAAATCCTTGTAGGTGCACGTTTTAGTGAGTCCTTGGTTCGTCCCGTTGTTCGAACTTCCGGATCCTTGCCCGTTACCTCCTCCGTTGTTCCCTCGGTGAAGTTGTGCCATAGCCGCTGTGACTGCAGCAGACACGGCTGCCTGGAAAGCAGTGGAGTCAACTTCCGGCGGGGTTGGTTCGGGATTTCCGCGAGTAGCTGGGCGAGGCATCTTTCTGTCATGAAACGGAAAGATGTTGAGTGTACGTGGTTTCTGTGAGGTGGCGACGCTACTAACTAGGTGTATGGTACGAACCTAAACGTTACTATCATCAAGCATACAATCATAACGTCTCAACACATAACAACTGAGAATATCATAGCAAAACACACAAAAGTTTATTAATATTATCCGCATTTAGTACAAGAAAATTTGCTCGTAGGAGCATACATAAGTAACACTAATCCGACAGCATAACGGCTCCATGAGTAGTGTAGTCACTTAAACATAGAGCCGGAGTACATAACATAGTTCCTAATGATCTACTATAATGAGTCTACTCCTAACCACGATGAGCTGCGTCCGGAGGTGGTGCTGAGGATGTGGATGCTCCCTGAAGACGAGCAACCAAGCGTTCCGCGTCCCGGAGTCGAGACTCCCACCGAACCTGCCTCATGTGAAACTCTCGAAGGACGTCACGCGTCTCCTGCTCCGCACGCTCGACCCTAGTCCTCAATTGGTGTACCTGATCCGCAGTATCCTGGGCAAGATCGCCCGTATTCCGTAACCGTTTCACCATGACTGGAAGGGCTCGATCAGCCGGCCCTCCGTCTCTCAGGTCAAAGAACTCGCGTGACATGCCGTACGGGGGTCGCTGTCCCTGCTGTCTGCTCCATCTCCAAAGGTCAATACCCCAGGGAGGTGTAGGGCCAGTGGGGCCCACACGATATGCAGGCACCCTGATCGGGTAAGGGGGATCGATGACCTCGGACTCTGCATCCGAATCACCCCCTTCGCTGTCATCGAGCTCCTCTTCGAAAGGTTCTTCGTCTTCTTCGGGTTCGACAGGCTCGCCCTCGACTTCCGCCTCCGGTTCCCCGTCAGATTCCTCTTCGGGGTCCTCCTCAGGTTCTTCTTCAGGCTCTTCCTCAGGCTCTTCCTCAGGCTCCTCCTCCTCCTCTAGCCACCCGTTGTTTCCCTGATTAGGGAAGTAGGGGTCTCCCGGGTGATGAAAGCCAGCCATGCTGTCTGCGCGAGTACGTAAATATGCTAACATTATCCTAGGATGCTATGACTATGGTACAGACTAAGCAAACATTCTCTTTTTGGGTGATAAAGGGTATAGTTTTAGGTTCCCTGGCTATCCCGATCTCATCAAGACGTGTGTTAGTTTTACCTTGGAGAGAATGTAGTTGATCAGGCTACATTCACTCCTTGGTATCCCTAAGAACAGTCCCGAATTAACCAAGATACCAGCCTTATTGTGTTTGATTCAGCGTTAGGTCCTTATTCCTAATGCAAGCAAGTGTGTTTTATTTACTTGTTCTGTTCAGAGTTATGTTAGTCCCTCTTTTTGGTTTATAGTTGCATATCAATGTATGGCTCGACATGCTAGTTCACTATAAACAAAGCTCTGATACCAACCTGTCACACCCCCGAACCAGACAGCGGAAACGTCCGGGGGCTGTCGTGACTCAATTGAATACCATAACATTGAATATATATGAAACATAACAACATTCGTCACCATTCATCAACATAGTACAACCAGTAGTATTTACATATCATACATTGTTTAAACATTACATTTCCCAAAAATTAATTTGTTCAATCCATACAAAAATAAACTGCAACCGTCACTGAATATGATTTTCCTTGATTCACTGGTTCCCTGAGAATACAAGTATTTTGAAAAACGTCAACATATGAAATGTTGGTGAGTTCATAAGTAGTGTTTGAAATCGAATGTTTGTATTGTTTGAAAAGCCACTAGAAAATCCGATATTTTCTGAAAAGATAAGCTTTTGAAGACATTTGTGAAGATCCATAGGTATGCTTGTTTGTTTCTATACTTGTAAAAAAATGTTCGTTTAAAATGTATGCATTTCAAATTTGTAAGTATTGAAAACCCTAGGAAAACCCGATGTTCTCCTAGTTCCTTGAATTACGTGATGTTACATTGAAACCATTGCATAGCGTATAGTGTCAGTCCCAGGCGACGTTGGAAGGTTTTCGAGCAGGATTATTTACTACAAACCCGCGTTACACAAACGCCCAGTTTATAGTTGTACCAACGATTCCGAAGGCGTCGTCAGTACTAATCGCGTTATCCAATCGCCCTGATTAGGTGTAGTCCCACATCCGAAGAGAAAGAGGTCACGAAGACCCCGGTAACTCCATTAGCCGGTTGGGGATAAAATGTACGAGGGGTCCCCGACCCGCCTCGCATGAAATGTAGACTTTACTAGCAATACCAAAGGACCCTTGGGGACCGGTGGTATACAAGCCATTGAAAGTCCATTTACGTTGTGTCGGATCGGTAAAACCCAACACACCGTAAAAAAAATGTCTTCAGGCCTTAAGATCAGGTCATTGGGCTAGCTAGGCTCAACGAACAAGATTTTACACTTGTGGGGCCCAAAGATGGTGCGTAGACGTCTGTGCACACTCGCATGTATATGTATTACCAAACGTTACTTGTATGAATCGTAGTGTCGTAGTGTTAGTAGTTGTGGATTTCTATTGGCTCGAGACCGAGCCAATTCGTTTAACAACGACTTTTGGGTATTGTGATGTATTGTATTTCATCGATAGTCGCGGTGCCATTATTTGATCAAATTGTGTACATTGAACTAGCCTTGAAATATTCCTGTTTTCAGCCCCTCATTATTTGTAAAATTTACATTTTCAACCCTTTTTATTAAATACTTCCCGGTTTGGTCCTTAAACTATTTTTCTTGACATTTTAACACCAAAAATTAATGAAATTAATATTTTTCAGCATATTTTTCATAGAAAACAGTTTAAGTCCTTGAAAATGCAGTTTTCTCGGTTTTAATCCCTTCTTTTCGCAACTTTGACAATTTTGGCCCAAATTGGAAAATTTTTGCAACTTTGGTCCTTTTTAAATTTAAAAAGCATTTTAAACCTTTGAAAAGGATTTGGAACACTTATAGTCCACTGTTTTACAGAAAGTTACAGTTTTGGCCCTCCAAAACAGAAAAATTCGCATAATGGGCCTTATTGGGCCGAAATTTTCATTTTTAGCCCATTAAGCTTGGAATTTATGTTTTTAATCCCCTAAATGAGTATATTTCCAGAAATTTATTTATTGAAACTGTTTTGGCACACTTCATCCATCAGAATTTGTGAAATGTCAATTTGGGCCCTTATTTTTGCATTTTTCACATTTTAAGCCCAAAATTTGTGTTTTTAACCCAAAGAAAATTATTACTAAACCACTTAGCCATTTTTCTTGAAGCACTTTGTGTTTAGAAATATATTTGAAGCTAAAATCATTTAACACAAGATATATCTCGGTTTTGATGGGTTTTAAGGCTAGATCCAACATAAAAACACATAAAAGCATACATATAAGCATGGAAATCATACAAGGCATACAAAACACATATAGATCTACACTTTCACTTGTATTCCCCCCCCCCCCCCCCCACAAAACTCATAAAAACAGAAAATAGGGGGTATGAAGCTCACCTTGGGGTGTTGATTCGGTTTTGCAAGGAAAAATGGAAGGAAAAATGAAGTGTTTTTGGCCTTAGCTCCCTTTGATGAAGATCTCGAGTTTTGAGATGGTTCTAGGATGCAAGATCACGATTTTTGCATAGATTAGGAAAGGATTTTGATAACAAAAGAATTTAAACCATAGATCTATGAATAATCTTACCTTAGATGAAGAGTTTTTGTGGAAGAACTTCCTTGAATGCTACCTAAATTTCGAGTCTTTGGATGAAGAAGAAGAAGAAGCCTTGAGTGAATTTTAGAGAGAGTTTATGAGTGTTTTGTGTGTGTGTGGTGTTGCTCTCGGCCGAAACAAGGAGAGAGGAGAGAAAAAGAAGTGATCTTGATATGATGTTTGCTTGGAAACATGAGTTATATGCATGGAAGTCCAACATATAAAGGTGAGGTGGCAACCCAAGGTCAACTCTCCCTTTTCCTTGGGCTTGGGCCGAGAATGGGGAGGGAAGAAGGAAAAATTGGGCTTTTTGCCCCTAAGCCCAACATTAGAGGTAGTTTAGGGTATGTATTGGCCTTATAAAATAAAATTGTGATTTTTATGCTTTATTAAGCTAGGTTAGGTTAAATTATGGATCAAAGCTTGTGATTTATTTCATTCTAGGCCCAATATGACCTAAAATGTTGAAATAAATTAGTGTGGGTCCAATTAGAGCCCAATTAGGGTCCTAAGCCCATGATAGTCCAATTGGAAGCTTATTGGTCCATTTGGATCCAAATAGGAAGTCCTAGTCCAAAATGGACTTAACAAGAACTTCTAGGGTCTCCAATTGTTTGATGACTACTTGTAGTGCTTGTATATTGTATTTGATTGAAGTTTTTGATTCACATTAGGTTGAATGTATAGATTACATGACACAAAATTTCTAGTTGTGACAATTTTCTTGCAGAAAAGCGGAAAACTCACAACTTCTTGGCTCCATATACTCCACAACAAAATGGAATTTCCGAAAGGCAAAATCGATCTTTGTGTGAAGCCTCTCGAACCATGCTTTGCTTCACTTCTCTACCTCTATATTTATGGTTTGATGTCGTTGCTGCTGCTTGCCACACACAGAACAGATCTTATCTCAACAAACGATTCTCCATCACTCATTATGAGATCTTGAACAACCGAAAGCCTAATCTAAAGTTTTTCCATGTGTTCGGTTCAAGATGCTTTATCTTCAATTCAAAGGAGGACCAAAACAAGTTTGATGTTAAACCAGAAGAAGGGATTTTCGTAGGTTATTCCTTAAACTCCAAAGCATATAGGGTTCTTAACAAGCATTCAAATTAAATTGAAAAGACCTATTATGTCACATTCGATGATAACTACGTCAAGAAACTAAAGACAACCGAAGGTTCGGTGGAGGAAATATTTCCAAGATCCGGTCAAGTTACGGTACCAATTTCAAATCCCTTTGAGTAATACATGTTGCTATTTAATGAACTAGAAAAGGCTATTCACTCTGAATCCTAAGCTGCAGAAAATAGGGTTGACAACCTGAAGAAGATAATCGATTCGGCAGCAAAGAAAATGGTAGATGAACAACCGATGGCAACCGAACAGCCTAACTCAAGCGAACCTCTAAAAACTAGTTCTTATATTCATGGGGAGGGTTTATATTCTCCAAATAACCAAGATTCACCATTCCAAGGGGAGAGTCAATCTGAAAGTCAAATCTAGAGGGAGAATTCTGAGCCTGAAGCTGAAGAAGTATCATCATTCAAGGGGGAGAATACAAATACATACGATGATGAAACTTAGTCAGAATTTGAAGAAGATGTGAATGTTGAACTGGATCCCTCATATGATCCTAGTTACTCTCCTCTCACCAAATGGACCAAAGATTATCCGCAAACACAAATTATTGGTGATTCAACAGAAAGAGTACTCACACGATCACAACTAAAAGTGAAAAAAATTGCACTAATATCTAAAGTGGAATTTTTCATGTTCAATTTGTTTGTCTCAAAGGTTGAACCAAAGACAATCAACACTACACTCGATCATTCTGATTGCGTACAGGCGATGCATGATGAACTAAATGAGTTTGAACGAAACAAAGTGTGGAGACTTATTCCAACACCAAAGGATATGTCACACCCCAAAACCGAGAACGGCGGAAACGTTCTGGGGCGGAGGACGTCATGTATAATATCAACAACAATGTAAAGTAGTAAAGAAGCAACAACATCATCCATTGCATTAATAAAATAATTATTATACAATTGTATTCTGTCAAATTTTGATAAACACTAAAGCATAAATCAAAATGAAAGATAAGTCTTGAACAAGCTCCATCTTCCTTTCTCCTTGCATCGGATCCTGTCTATGATGACCTGAGGATAGAAGTAATTTTGAAAGCGAGTATCAGCTTTGAAGCTGGTGAGATCATAAGTATTTAGTGTCTTAATTTGTATGTAAGAATTTGTAAGTGAACTGTAAGTATGAAAATGTTTGTAAAACGACTGTAAACGTTTGAAAAACCTTAGAAATCCCTATGATTCCTACTATTATATAAAGTGCGTCTTCTAGCAAGACCTAACTGTTCTAAATGTTCATTTCTTGTAAAAGTGTGTAATTTTCCAAAGTGTAACTATCATTATCAAAATATAGTTTTTACATTTATAGTTTAAGTGAACAGATCACTAAATATCTGAACAGGGAAAATTAATGTAGTACTTAAACGTAGCGCTATAAGAACTACTGCTGTACTAATTACCTTAAACCGGATTTATATTAAGACATTATGTGATAAATTGCACCATACTATCGACTGGTAACAACGACAACGTATAGTCGAAAAATAAGGTATGACGTTTGGCACCCGCAGACCTGTCGGTCCCGCTGTAGCTAGCAGAGAGGTGTAGGATAGTCAATCCAGTATAGATCTATACGTAAACTCACTCTCTCCCTCCAAGAGACTCTGGCTACAACCCGGGTCATGACAATTAAGGCATGCTCCCATACAGTGGATCACAATTTTATTAACGTGTTAATGTAAGTGTAATGTAACGAATTGTTCTAGCTGAAATGTACGTGCTCTCTACCTAGCAAGTATCGTAATGTAATCGTTCTAGAAAGTATTGACTCATGAATGAACTGACTCATTGTATGATATCGCGGTCTAGTAATTGTTCTAGTATCTTCCTAAACTACCCATATGGTAGTTTACTAGTAATCTATCTGGTAAGTATGAACATGGATGTATACCCTTGCTACCCAAGGGCATATGTTGTACTGGAAGGACCTTTTATGACTATATATGTACACATGATATATAACTAATATTTAAACGACTTTCGGACGATTACCCGATATCCCACCAGACCACATCTCAAGGCGCGAAAAGGAAATAGGGTGGATAGCCTTCCTTAGTCTTTTAAACATTTCTTATATAACTATACATATAGAGGCATGCAATTTATAATATAAAAGCATAAATAAGTTTTGTAAGACATTGGAAAGATAAATATTATTTCAAGAAAAGATCGACTTGATGTCGATCTATAAAACAATTTGAAGGCATAAGTATGATAAAACAGTTTTGAGTATAAGGAAACATTTGATCGACACACAGTTGTAAATAAGTTTGAAAGGTAATGTACCGAGTAAGATGTACAGTGTATTAAGTAGTTTAAAACATATAAAATATTTATAAAAATCATTTGAAGGAAACTGTTTGGTGAAACGGCTAATGAGTAGCCAAATCTTTTGAATGCTGTATATTAATCACATGTGATTGATGTAATAACTAGCGTAATTCTACTTATTAATCGCATGTGATTTATATAATACAAGCATGATTCTACTTTTATCCCCCCCCCCCCATTAAACATTTAAAAGTAGTTTAAAACATTAGTTAAGGGGTATGAACTCACTTGATTGAAGTGGTCGATTTGAAGTAGTCAAGAGAGAAATCGAGCAGAACTTCGACAGGAAGAGTTGAAAACGCGAGAAATCTCGGGATTCTCGGGAATCTCGGGAATCTCGGGAACACAAAACCTTCCTTTGGGACTTGAAGGTGAAAAACCGGGGCTTTGGGAGGGCCTTGGGGGCTTAAACGCAGAGTTTCGGCGCGAGAAAGAGAAGAATGAAGCACCTAAACCCGGCACCCCAAGAGTTGTATTTATAGGGGCATTTCTGGTGTGCCACATCGTGGCAAGTGATGGCCACGTCATGGGTTGTAAAACTTATACTCTTCCATTGATTGGACGCCCTCAGTCACTTGCCGGGTCGCGGCAAACTTGTGCCACGTCGTGGCAAGCCTGACAGCCTCGGATTTCGGACCCCGGACTTGTAAAATCCGTAACTTTCGCATACAAGCTCCGTTTTCGACGTTCTTTATATGCACGCGTAGCTAAAAACATGATCTACAACTCTCGTTTAGACTTCATTGGCTAATTTTGACTTTAATTTTAATTATTTATTTTTAACAAGCCGGTATGCGATAATTCCGTTAAAAATCCATAACTTCTTCATCCGATGTCCGTTTTCGTCAGACTTTTCGTTGTTGCACTACTAATGTTGAGACCTTAGATTCTCATTTAGGTTGTTTTGGTCAAAAGTATCTCGAGCTCTATTTCGAGTTTTTAGCTGTCTACTGCTATACCCGAGTCTTGGAAAAATCATAACTTGCTCATACGAAGTCAGATTTGGACGTTCTTTTTATGTACGCTCACGGTTTGAGGTTATCTATAACTTTCATTTAGATAATTAAGGCTAAAAACTATTGTATTGAAACTTCACATTTTTCGTTTAATCGGTGTTGCCGGTTTTGCCGAGAATCTTCGGTTAGTCATAACTTCTTCGTTAAAACTCGGATTTTAGGGTTCTTTATATGTACGAAAACCTTGATACGATTCCTACTACTTTACTATCAAGAAGAAGGCATAGATTACGAAGAGACCTTCACTCTAGTAGCAATGCTAGAATCTGTTCGTATTTTTCTCACCTATGGTGCACACAAGAACTTTGAAGTATACCAAATGGATGTGAAGTGTGCCTTCTTAAATGGAGAACTAGAAGAGACGGTGTATGTAGAGAAACCATCGATTTTCATGAACGAGAAGTATCCAGATCACTGCTACATTATGGATAAAGATGTCCATGGTCTCAAGCAAGCACCAAGGGCATGGTATGATTCTAACTAGATTCCTCAAAATGTCAAAATTTAAACAAGGTTCAGTTGACCCAACCTTATTTTGTAAGAAAGAGGTTGACCATCTTATGATCGTTCAAATTAACATTGATGATATCATCTTCGGTTCCACAAAACCTCACTTAATAGCCGAGTTAAGGAATTTGATGGAAAGTAAATTTGAAATGAGCTCAATGGATCCTATTAACTTTTTCATTGGCTTGAATGTTAGACAGGCACCTGAAGGCATTTTCATTAATCAAGAGCCCTACACAAAAACCTTGCTTGCCAAGTTTGGAATGATGGGAGATTCAAAAGTAAAGGTTCCTATGGCATTTGGCATGAAGTTGACACCTTCTTTGGACAAACTAGCTGTTGACATGACCCTTTATCATCAGATGATAGGGTCCCTAATGTATCTAACAGCAAGTCAACCAGACATAATGTTTTCTATTTGCTATTGTGCTAGGTTTCAAGCTAATCCACACAACGTCACCTGCTGGATGTGAAAAATATATTTCGATACCTGAAGCGAACCTCATCTCTCGGTCTATGGTACCCAGCCAAGTGAGGGCTCTTTGTCCAAGCTTTCTCAGATGCTGATCTCAAAAGATGTGGACTGGACCGAAATAGTACCACTGGAGGATGCCAATTTCTAGATGGCAAATGGGTTAGCTGGCACTCAAAGAAACAAACTTGTGTCTCTTTCTCCACCGTTGAAGCATAATATATCGTCGCAACATCGTGCACATCTCAGGTCATTTGGATACAAATTCAACTTCGAGACTATGGCCTAAATATGAAGAAAATCCCACTATATTGTGATTCAGAAAGGACAATTAGGAGTTTTCATAACCCAGTGCAACACTCAAAGACCAAACACGTCGCACTGAGGTATCACTTTATCAAGGATCATTGGAAGATGGCAATGTAGAAACTCACTTCGTAAGAACCTCTAATCAATTGGCTAACATCTTTACTAAGGCCTTGCCTAAAGCAATTTTTAATAAAATCCTACAAGTCTTAGGCATGATGGAAGCTGAATCTGTATTGAAATCACTTTCGCCTTAGTAAAAGTTGGAAGCAAAATGAACCGAACGCTCGGTCCATTTCGGGTTCGGTCTTCATGGGCTCGGTTTGCTTCTTATCTCCAAGTGATGGTTTCGGTTGTGTAGTATATACACTCTATTTTCTCGTAATTTATTTCTTTTATGTTCATAAAATCCAAAAATATTTTTCTTTCTGTTTTTATCTCTTTTCAGAAAATTCAAATCATAATTCTAAATATTTTCTTTATATGTTGACCCAATCCTCCAACGATTTTGAGTAAAGCCTTAATGACTTGATAAATACCAATCATGTCTTCCCAATTAGGCTATCAAATGCACTTTAATCATGAGCTACCTTACACTTCTCCAAATTGAGTTAAGAGTTTTTCTATTTGGTCCAATTTTATAGCAGAGGTATATTTGTTCTTTAACACCCTCATTCTTCTCCATCACGTTTCGTCTCACAATAGTAACCATTGAGACTCTTAGCAAATACCACTGAGGTTTATGGTTGCACAATTTATGTGTTCATGATCTTACATACGTTTATCACGTGCTGAGTGAAACCTAAAATCCAATACCTTGATTGAATTGATGATTAACACTACAATGTTCAAGCTGTTACATGTTACCCAAATGGAATCTCCTTTTATTTTTTAGAGATCTTCATGAAATTGTCTTCCACAAAGACGTTTCTTCCCATAATATCCAATTTAATTTTTTTTGGGATTCCTCATAATCACCTAGTAACTTTAAAATTATCCAAGCCTACTTGTTTAAAAGGCTACATCGGTCTCACAGGTACTTCGTTCTGTTTTTGGTCTTATGTCAAGTACTGAAACCTAAATTGAAGTGGAACCACCCTTACTAGCCTTATATATAAAAGATGCCTTTCAATGCTTCTTAACAAGTATTTATCGTAATTCAACGGGAATCCATTCAAGCACTTTGAAGTCTTTTCATGACTTTAAAGGAAGAGATTTGTGCCCGATATCCACCGCTTTATGTCTTAAATAACATCACAAAATCCCACAAACAATTTGATTTACTTCTTTATCTTTTACACTATCATGCACGAAAATCTTGGATTTTCCAAAAGTCTAGTTTGGTTAGTCACAAGCTATTCCTAAATGCGTAGCTTTGGTTTCTAAGGAAGTAATGCTGTTATATTCAAGTGAAGGGAAGGGCTAGCATTTTGCTTTAGCTCATTATGGTGATAACGATTCCCTTAAAGGTACAAGGGGTGAGTCAGCAAGAAGTTAAATTGAGTGTAAATGTGAAAAAGAGGATAAGTATGGAAAGTTGTGTGCTTTTGAACCTTCACCCAGTCATGCGTTATCCCCTACTTTATTGGGGCTACTTATTGTCAAATCCCTCCGTTTTAGGTGTCATTTCGAATAAAGGTGTTATCATTGCTCCGGATTTCTCTCTCTCCACAAGATCGTATATAAGAGATTTGATTGTCGTGATCTTATTCTACATCACTCTTCACCTCTCTCAAGAAAAGAAGGCGATTCAGCATTTACTGTTCATCTTCCTCTTCTTCAAGCTCGAACAATCACAAATTCATCTTCTGCTCAAGAAACCTCTGCCCGCTCCACTCTTTTCTCAATCAAGCCAAATCAAAAATTGTTGATCGATCTCACACCTTTCATCTATGATTCTTATATGTGTCAAGTGGTGGAATGTCTCAAATATTCCCCACTGTTAATGCTCTATCAATCGTCGAAGTCGTTCCCATGGTGTGCCTTTCAACAATCTATTCCACTGCTACTTACGATAAAGCTGCTGAAAAGATTTACTTTGAAATTCTCAACCACAAGGCTTCAATTTCAAAGAACCGATTCTGCTCGCTACTAGGTCTTTGTTATGATGAATCCATGGTAAATCCTGATTCCATCTCCACAGGTCAGCTCTTTTCTATGTTCTACAACATGGGGTATACCGAAACCCTAACTACTGTAACTAAGGTCAGGAAATCGTTCCTTCCTCATCAATGGAATGGATTGTTCACCCTGCTTTTCAAAGGTCTTTTAGAACGTAGTACAGGATCAGACGGTGCTAGCAAGTCTTTTATGGCTCTTCATTATGGGTTGTACAATGGTATCAACCCAGATTATGGTTCGGTTTTATGGCATCAACTGGTACAAAGTTTGTCATCTGTTTCTCGCCACACAAATATTTCATGTTCCTGGTTCTGGACCATTATCACTCAATGGGAAATGGACCGCTTTCATGTTCCGGTCATGACAGATTCCTTGTTCTCCTCTATCGCTACATGTCACACCACAAAGATAATTGTTACTAGTCCCTCAAAGTATCTCTTCATTGGCTCTATTCCAGAATCAATGTATGCTTGTGTATCCGCTGAAAGAAAGATCATTCGGGAGTACAAGAAGCTCCCTTCATCTGTTCCAAGGGAACTCACTCCAGATATGGTGAGGTCTATTGAAGAAACAGACAAACCTACTAGGAGGGGCAAAAAGCAAGCAGCAAAAAAAGGTGGATAAAGGTGTTAAAATCTCAAAGGTGCAGACTCCAATGAAGCGAAAGTCTAAGAAGGTGGCTCCTTCCCAGCCTACACAGAAGAAGGTCAAGAAAGCAGTTCAGAAACTTATTATTGCATAATCAAGTGAATCATACTAAAAAATATGAGCCTTCTGGTAATCAACCGATCGTTCAAAGCGAATCAGAGAGTGAAAGCTCAGATGATGATGGTTCGGTTCGTGGAGCCTCACCACCTCGTCCGCCTACACCAGAGGTATCAGTTCGCTCCCATGCACCCTCTCTTCCAACATACCTATTTCCATTCCTCCCATTTCTGCTATCATCGCATCTCAACCCTCCTTTACCATTCCCATTCCTACTCCTATATTTTATGAAGCTACAACCACAACCACTTCTGGATTTCAAACCAACGTATCTGATACGGGGGTTCTTACTTCAGCACCCGAAACCCATGTTACATCCAAACCACTTTCCCCTAACCATTCCATAGAAACCGATACCGTTCTTGGTGGTACGGATGTCGATTTCGATACCTTCTACTACAGTCCTTACAGGGTGTAGAGCGATGACGATTATGATGCTCCTGTAACTAAGAGTCACCTCAAGGACTTAGACGAGAAGCTTGACAAGCTTGTGGCATCTTCCTCCTCTTCACAACACAAATTTTTAGAGGTCGTAGTGAAGGCTATGATGGCTACCTTTGTAAAAGAGCATGAGGATTCAATCTATAAGGCAACCTCTGTTGTCGATGCCTCCACCCAGTCCTACAAAGAAGCGACCGAAAAAGTCGAAAAACTAATTGATGATGCTAACATTTTTCTAGAGTCATTACAGGGCGCAGCGGAATCAAATGCAAACAAAGTTAACTTCACGGTGGAAAAGCTTGTTGTGTCTCTTGAGACTTAAAAGCATCACTTTTCCACCATGCATCTAACTATCCAGACAGAGAATGTTGCATCGCACACTTCTATCAATGAGCGTCTCCAGAAGCTTCAGGATGAATTGGCCATGGAAAATGAAATCATGGATGTACTGGCTCTCAAAACCACTCAACTAAAGACCAAGCCCCTACAACTTTCTCAAGCGAACAAGGAGATTGATAACCTTCGCTCTGAGAGGACCGTCATCAAAAGTTTTGTTTCCGATGTTCATGCCCTTCTCTCAAACGTTCTAGAAACTCACGACTCCATTATCACTTTTTCTGTCTGACCCTCTTTTGGTGAAAAGCTTCGCCCATCCATCGACTTGTTAAGTCGCATCGAGGGTGTTTCGGAGATTGTTGTCCCTCCGAAACAAGGGGGAGAAGGGATTACTAGCACTACCCAACCACCTCCTACAAGCACAACTGTTCCACCAAAAGTCACTACTGAAGGACCAAAGGGTAATGAAGCTTCAGGTCCTAGTGTGAAGGATAAGGGAAAAGGTATTATGGTAGATAGTGACGAAGAAGAAGAGACCATTGCAGAGGCTCTGAAGCGAAAGCAAGGGGATAAAGAACTTGATCTCAATGCTAAGGCTTCTAGGGAAGTAGAAGAGAAGGAGAAAAAAACCAAAGGCATTTATCTTTCACAGTTTTACATGCCTAAAACTTGAAAGACATCTATCTTTCACTGCTTCTTTCCCATTGCTGAAGTCCCCCATCCTTATCCAGAAGTCGAGAGGGATCTGATTAATTTTTATCTTGAGTTTGCTCAGCCTCAGTATCTTACATGGAACGCTCAAAAGATAACTTCTATCAGGGTTCTCAGACCAATTACAGCCGGGAAATTCATCAATGTCAAATTGAAGGTGACCAGAGGTTCGACTAACTCTGAGCATACAATTTCTCTGGCTGATCTACCAAATCAAAATCCCCACGACTGGATTTTTCTATACAACCTTTTGCTCTCCAATCCAGTTGAATGTGAGATGATTATTGATCACCTCAAGAGGATGTTGGTGTGCTACATTCTAAAAGTGGCAAAGATGGATCAAGAAATTGCTTTTGTCCTTAAAAGGAAGCTAACGATGCTACCCATTGGTTCAGCTAGCGACATCAACAGAATGACGATGGGGAAGATTGACCAGAATCTCAACTCTGTGATGATCACCAGAGGCAGGGGTCAAAATTGTTTGTTCTCTCTAGTTGACAAACATCTTTTCACTACAACTTTCTTGGAACATGTTTTGGATATCATTTATAGGTGCAAGAAAAACAATGAAGATGACAAGAAGTATTTCACTGACATGATTAGATGGTATATCAATTTTCGTCAGGTCTTGTTCGCTATCATTCCCAAGCTGTTCAAAGTGGTGAAGCGTGTTGCAGCGAATCAACCAAAGTGAAGTCTCACCCCTTATTGATGCAAAGGGGGAGATTTTTGGGACAAGACTTGTTGCATCTAGGGATCGTTCCTTGGCCCAGTTTTGTTACCAGTTTGGGCCTGCCCAACCGTGTTTATTTTGTTTAGGGTTTTAGTATTTAAATGTGAATGCATGCATCCTTTGTAATTATCGCTTTCATTTGTTATTCTAAGTATTGTACTACAAACCCTAGCTCGCCCCTACAGTGGAAGTTCTTCATCGAGCTCTGCTGAGGCGTGGCTATTCTTGAATCATTAAGCTATATTTTGATTATATCCTGTGTTCTTAGTATTTAGTTGTTTGTTTTAATGTTTAACCTATTAAAGATCTAATCGATCTAAGAGTTCTCAACTCATTAGTTTCGACCGGTAATTCTCACTAGACCCCAATGATTTCCACATGAATATGTTAATGTAGTTTGATTTACTAACACCTGATGATACTTGAATGCGAAAGACAGAGCCCAACAAACATGCATAAGGACAACTATGGTGTAGAGTCTAGTTTTTGTAAAAGTCAAAATGTCTGTTTTAAGTTTTTCATGTTAGTTATTTTTTCTAAGTCTTCATTTGTGCGAAGCTTATAGTTCAGGACTTAGTATATTTTTTGTACACTCATGTTTCCTATAAATAGGGACTGAGGTTAGAAGTAGAGAGAAGTTTTTCTCTGCTTATGTTTGTAATCAGTTTCTTCATCAATATAAGATCTGATTAATATTTAATTTTTGTGTTCTTACTATTCATTCATATAATCATGATTGCTTTCTAAATCTCGATTAAAAATTCTCATCAATTGGTATCAGAGCAGAATTCAAACTGGATTGATCTGATTTTTGTCTTTGAATCATTTGCTTTTTGAGTAGTGTTTTTATTCAAAAAAAATTCCGCGCATTTTGGTTTTGAAAATCACTCTTGATCTTAATATTTGAATCAATTCTGCATTTGTTTAGACGAGTGATCGATTAGCAATTAGTGATCAATTCATTCGATCAATTCACAAAATCATCAAGTTTTTCTGAAAAAAAAATTCTCGTGTTCATCAATGGCGAACTTCAACATGAATACCATGACTTCTTTCTCTCACTTGCTTGATTCTTCAACCAAAATTCCAATGTTAATCCCTGAGTACTATGATCAGTGGGTTGATAGGATGGAGGATTACTTAAATGGAATTGATGAAGAACTCTGGAATTGTATCAGTGGAAAAGTTCTACCTCCTGAAAATGATCAAACAATCGGATCATCTGCTTCTTCAATTGACGTTGTTGAACAATAGAATCGCATGAAAAATAATGAGAAAAGATGTATGAGGGAGTTAAGAGGTGCTTTGCCTCCTGTGGTTTACAATTACATTCGTAGTTGTAAAACAGCCAAGGATATTTGGATCACACTGAAAGAGAAATATCAAGGAAGTGAGAAGACAAAGATCAATTCCGTTAAGCAATGTCTTGTTGAACTTAAGGAATTCAGACAAAAGAATGCTGAAACAATTGAAAACTACTATGATCGTCTGAATGAGCTTGTTTATCGTTGCAGCAAGTATGGAATCTCAAGATCTCTTATGGAATTCAATCTGACATTCATCTTGGGTCTTCGCAAAGAATGGCGTAGTGTGAGTATGATGATAAAGAACCAGCAAAGGTTTGATACAACCACCTTGAATGATCTCTACAACCAGCTGAAAACTCATGAAAGCGAAGTTACAGAAATGCTTGAAGAATTGAAACAAAGTCTAGGAGGAACTTTGGCTTTAGTTTCAAAGGTTACTGAAATTGATGCTGGTGAGAAAGAAGAATCAGACAATGAAGGTTTCTTAATGAATTCTGATGATGAAGCAATTGCCTTTTATTCAAATAACAGAGTTAAATTTTTTTTTTCAAAAAGCCTTTTAATCCAAAAGGGAAGCAAACTGATGCGAAGAGTGGTTTCATAAAAGCTAGAGGTGAGGAAAAGAAGAAATTTGAGAAGGATGAAGAAAAGCAGAAAGATGCGAAAGCTGAGAAAAAACTAAAAGGAGATTCAGAAATTAGTTGTCATTACTGCAATGGTGTGAATCACTTCGTAGCTGATTGGATGTTGCGAAAGAAAGAGGAGAAGAAGAGAAAAATTAAAGATGAAGCCTATTACTTAGAGAAGCTTGAGGAGGTGCGTGCGAAGGCGAAAGGCTTGTCTGTGGTTGCGAAAGGAGATTCTAATGAAGAAGAAAGTGGAACTTATCAGATCTGGTCTTCAGGATCTGATGATGAAGAGATGGGGTACCCAACTCATGGTGCAATGTTCGCAAGTTATGAAGATAATTGCGAAAAGAATGTTTCTGGCCGATGCTTTGTGTCCAAGTCCACTGATAAATCTCCAATGACCACTAAGGTACGTGCTATTCTATAATCTTTTAATATTCCTTTATCTGCTTATGATGCTGAAATAACTGCATTTGATGATATTGTTGCTTATATTTGATGTTGTTATTGTCTCTGCTAGTACTGAAGCACAAAATCTAAATTCGCAATTAGTTGAGACAAGAAGACAATTAGAAATAAAACGAATCATAGTAGATACACTAGCATTACAAATGAAAAATGTAAATTGTGATAGGGACAAACTTGATAAAGAAGTTAGGTTGTTACTAGCAGAAAGGAGCATTTATTGTAACTTTGCTAAACATTTGTATGCGAAGTTAACTGTTTTACATCATTCATCTGAGATAAGCAAAGAACAACATAGGAAACTACTACATTTTCTTAAATTTGAATGCGAAAAAGTTGATGTTGTTTCTTATGACTGTGAGAATACTATTGCTCAGTTTGACAAAATACCTGATGATAGGTTTGCATAAGGTATTTTCAAAATTGATGAATTTTTGAATGCAAATGAATTGGTTAATATTGTTAATGAAAGCTTAAAAATGAATGAACAAGTGAAAATACTAAAGAAATCTGAAACTTCAACTCCTGATTCTCAACACAATTATGTTGATGTTGATGACAAATCAGATAATGTGAGTGAAATCAGTGAGATCGAAGAGGAATAAGAGGTTGATTGTTCTCAATTGTATATTATTAATATCACATCAAAGGTCAAAGGTAAAGAAATTATAGTTGATTCGATAGTAAAGGATGAAAATGATAAACCCTCTACTTCGCAAACTTGTTACTTTGATAATGTGGAAGTTGAAAGCTGTAAG
This sequence comes from Lactuca saligna, assembly GCF_052625555.1. Classification (NCBI taxonomy): domain Eukaryota; kingdom Viridiplantae; phylum Streptophyta; class Magnoliopsida; order Asterales; family Asteraceae; genus Lactuca; species Lactuca saligna. Next base: position 155,799,356 of record NC_136422.1, read on the forward strand.
ACAGATGACACTGATGAAGATGAAGAAGAGGTGAACGGCTCTCATGGATCACCTAAACATATTGTTGTTAATCAAGTGTTTGGTGATACAAAAGAATTTGAAAAAGTTCTTAATGATAAAGGTGCACATTATTTGGAAACCAACACTGTGGTCTATCCAAATTTTACATGCACTGATAACACGATTTTTCCAAACCAAGTCTTCGTCACAACTGGAAATGTTGAGAAAATCAAGCCTGAATTCAATCAAATGGTTGAAAATGATAACAAAAGGTCAAATACCAAAGGTTTCTTTGCAAATCAAAATACGGTAGAAAACAATTTAACTCAAAACACTTATGTTTTTCAACATCAAAAATCATCACAAAAATTGGTGGTTAAAAGTCAAAAAGAAAACAAAGTTTTTGAAAAAGATGTACAACCAAAGATGGAAGTGAAATTGAATTCTCATGAATTTAAGTTGATGGTTGGATAGTATTCAAAAGAAAATAATGTTTCAAAGAGAAAAACAAGAAAAGCAATATTTTGGCAAGTTGTGTCTAATGATAAACCAAAAGTTGCGAAAGCACAAATTTCTAGCACAAAACCATCAAAATTTTAGGGAACAAATAAACAAAAGGATACAAGTTTTCACAAACCGATATATTCTTTTGACAAAGTTTCAATGAAAACTAAAGATGAATCTGTTCGAAAATTTAACAACATTAGAATATTTAAGACTTCGCAAAACTTTGTTAATGATCATGAGTTTCAAAGCGTTAAAAAATTAACGAATAATTCACCAACTTTGAATGTGAAAACACAAACAAAACCAAGATTTTCACCCAAACAACCAAATTTTCGAAATCCTTCAATCACTAAACCTACCAAAGTTTCGTATACAAAAGGAAAATCTGATGTATATACATTCAATAATTGGCTTGAAGTTCAAGGAAAACAATACCGAAATGGAAAGTTCTCAAAACAACAGATACAGGTTGCATTTGACAAGTTTGTGAATGAGTCTTATACTGGTAGTCCATCATCTCATGATTCGCAAGTTCCAGTACAAAAGTGGAAGCCAGTTGTGAGAGTTGTGAATGTTGTGAAGGATGAGTTGAAAGTCAATGGAAATCCAAAATTATCGAACAACTATATTTCAATATCTAGATTTGATAATGTTGATTTAATTGATAATGTCATAGAGAAACTGAAAACGTGGTTTTTAAATTCAAAGAATTTGTTCAGTGCTACTAATGAAGGGCCCAAAAAATCTTGGGTTCCTAAATTCTTTCACTAATGCAGGTGATATGTGACGAGCAATATGATGTGAAATGGTATATTGATAGTGGTTGCTCTTGTCACATGACTGCAAGAAAAGAAAACTTGCAAGATTATAGAAGCTTGGAAAATGCAGTGGTAGTCAAATTTGGAAACAATCACAAGTGTCAAGTGAAAGGTTATGGAAAAGTCACAAATGGACAATTCACAGTTAATTGGGTTGCTTATGTTGAAGGTTTTCAACATAATTTGATTAGTGTTTCGCAACTCGTTGTGGGTACTGGAAATCAGGTCATGTTCGATGAAGAAGGAAGTATCATTTCAAAAGTAGCGACAAATGAAGTACTTCTCAAATCTAAAAGATATGGAGACATGTTCACACTCGACATTAAACCGATTATGGGCAAACCTGTAGTGTGTCTATTGTCAAAGGCGTCAAATGATATTAGTTGGCTTTGGCATAGAAGATTGTCTCATTTGAACTTCCACAATATTAACAAGCTTGTCACTGAAGATTTAGTTAGAGATTTACCGGTACTAAAATTTGACAATGATACTTTGTGTGCAGCTTGCGAACAAGGAAAACAACATAGAAAAGGTCATCCAATTGTGATAGATTCAAAAATCATGGAACCATTGGAACTTCTTCATATTGACTTATGTGGACCATCAACTGTTGCTACAATCAATAAAAAACGCTATATATTAGTTATTGTTGATGATTTCTCTCGATTTACATGGGTATTCTTTCTCAGGTTAAAATCTGAAGTTGCTCAGACGATGATTAATTTTATCAAAATGATTGAGATGAGTCATAAAAAGAATGTTCGTAGAATTAAAAGTGACAATGGTTCTGAGTTTAAAAATCAAACGTTGGATTCATTTCTCATAGCCAAAGGTATTTCGCATAATTTTTCATCCCCATACACTCCACAACAAAATGGTGTTGTTGAAAGAAGAAATAGCTCTCTATGCGAAGCAGCAAGGACCATGCTCACATATGCGAACTTACCACAATACCTTTGGGCTGAAGTTGTGTCGACTGCTTGTTTTACTCAGAATCGTTCTTTTATTCATCAAATATTCAATCTTACTCCATATGAAATACTCAACAATTGAAAACCTAATGTCAAATTTTTCCATGTTTTTGGTTGCAGGTGTTTTATAATGAATCTAAAAGATAATTTGACAAAATTCCAAGCAAAAGCTAATGAAGGCATATTTTTAGGATATTCGCAAAATTCAGTTGCATACAGGGTGTTAAAAAAGAGAACAAGAAAAGTTGAAGAAACTTTCAACCTAACTTTTGATGATTATTATCTTAAACAAATGGATACTAAATTTGAAAATAAATCAATTCTTGTTGATCCAGATACTCAAATTGAAAATTCAGATATCAATGATTTTGATTGTGACTTAATTTTCGGAACTTCTAATAGGGAAATTGATGCGGAAGTTAATGCTCCTAATAATCAAACATCATAATCTTCAAAACATACTGATGATTCAACAATTACAACGACATCAATATCTTGTGAAAGTGTGCCTGATGCTCGTATTGAGGGGGAGCATACGATCACAGATGTTCAGGGACAACAAACTTTCGAGGGGGAGAATGAGACTATGAATCATCAAGTTGAGGGGGAGCATTTGTAACATCAACAAGAACATCATTTTGAGGGGGAGCATCAAGATGAACATCATGTTGAGGGGGAGCATGATGAAACAGAGACAATTAATCTTGATGAAAATGATGAATTTCATGAATTAAATGATCATTTTTTTTGTTGCGAGTTCTGAAAATGAAGATATGTACGAAGATGCATCATTGGAATTCAATCCTAATTTTCTTCCTCTTGAAAAATGGACAAGGAATCATCCCAAAGAACAGGTGATTGGGAATCCACAAGATGGTGTGTTGACAAGAGCTCAAATTCGTGCGAAAAATGAGGTACTGAATGCGAATCAAGAATTTTGTATGTTTAATGTTTTTATTTCGAAAATAGAGCCAAAGATAGTAAATAATGCTATGGAACACTCAGTTTGGGTTGTTGCTATTGTTGGATATAGTGTCTAAGTCCATAACTATATTTATTATGTACTTGACCCGACCCGGCACGGTCCATTTGGGTTGCACTTCACCCGAACAATTTATGGATAATATTTGAGAATAGTACAAGTTATGATTTAGTAATATATTATAAGTTCTAATATATTAATATAAGATCATATTATTTGATTAGTATTGATCTATAATTAATCTAGGATTAATTTAGAGATCAAAGATATTACTAATTAAATATGGGCTTCTATAGTTATATAGTGTGGGCTAATGCTTATTTGGAATGGGCTAGGCTTGCATGGAAAAGTCCATGGATACTCCATGGAGCTTTAACCCATGGATCTCATGGAAATGAAGAGACATGGGTATTAGGGTTTACATGGATGTAACCCTAATCCACCACACTATATAAAGGAGGCTTTGGTTCGTGAAATCACACTAGTTGACACTTGTAGAGGTGAGGGACGATTTCAAGAATAGTAGTGACTATTCTCTAAAAGTTCCAAGTTTATGGTGATTTGTGATTTCCATTTGAGGCATTCACACTATTGGTGCTAGGCTCTAAAACTCCAAGCAATCAACTACTACTACAAGGTAAGTATTTCTACTAGCTTTATTTGATTCATGTTCCCCATGCCATGCTAGTTAGGATATGAACCTTGGAAAAATAATTATTTGCATGTATCTTAGACAAACATAGATCCAAGGTTTATTAGGGTTGCATGTACACTTAAGAAGTGTTAGAATGCTCAAAACCCATCAGTGGTATCAGAGCCTAGGCTTGTTTGTTTGATACTTGATGCAATATAGTTGAAAAAGTCGAAAAACTTGTAGTCTGCTAGTTGAACTCGCCGAGTCCATGGGGGGACTCGCCGAGTTCATGTGTATCTTCAACGTACTTGGCGAGTAGGTTTATGCACTCGACGAGTAGGAGCGACAGGGTGCAGATATTCGACTTTAGTTGTTGGAAATGGACTAGAAACATTACCCTAAACTATTTTGGTACTTAAAAACTTGTTTTAGAAGGTGTAATGTCTTTGCTAATTCATTTACAACAACTTGTTATCAAAATTACAAAGTTTTATGTGTAATTTTTGATTCATGAAAGTGTTCATATTCATGTTCTTGATGTTATGATGTTAGATGATCAAAGGAATTATTTGTAACCTATGTGGTAGTTTAATTCATGATCATAATGTGTTTTAATGGAGTCCATAACTTGTCCTCAAGTTATGGAAAACCAAGAGTCACACTTGAATTAAAACCATTAAAAGAACACAATAGTTAGAAAAATGAAGAGTCTTCATTTTAGTACTCTATTAAACTCATAAGTTACAAGAAATGAAAAGTTTTGAAATTTTACAAAACTTGCCCTCAGGTTTTGGAACAAGTAAAGTCATACTAAACTTTAGTTCCAACCCTTAGAATTTTAAAAGTTAAAATTCGACCTTATACTTATAATATTATAAGTTAATAATATATATATATATATATATATATATATATATATATATATATATATATATATATGTATATGTATAAGATCAAATTCGTCTTACCGCTAGTACGCCTCATTCACGAAGCTAGTCTATAAGGTGGGTATAAGGTTGTTGCCTATAAAATGACAACTTAATAGGTGTCCACTCTCACCCACCACTTGCTTGACTAGTGGAGGGTCGTTATCCGAACGGGTAAGACAAGGACTTATAAATTCTCATTAAAAGTATGATGAATATTATAAAGTGACTAAATGTTTTATTAAATTCCCAATCTTAGTTACTTCAGGAAAATGTGAATAAGGTGCTAATCCATGAAATTACACTTTACACTTTGTCTAAGTCGTTAGTGGAGCGTGTGTGGTTAACCGGCACACTAACTTGGACTTAACAAGGTAGATAAAGGGTGACTTAATATTTATCATAGTATCGATGGAGCGTGTGTGGTTAACCGGCACATCGATTGAGGGATAATTTATTAAGGGTACCAAGTAATTTGCATGGTTACTTCACACCTCGTTTTGTGATCCTCGGCATCCCAGTCACAAAACCTGGAGGGCACACTCGAGATTGAAACATGCCTTTGAAAAGTTCATTGAATCTCAAAGAATCTAGGAATTTCTAAGAACCAATTAAAAAAACCTAATATTTAATATTTCGGTTTTCGTGGTGGAAATTGGTGAATCGTCATTCACCTACCTTTCAAATATGTTATAGCTTGGATTACGGCATACCTCTTCTAAGTTATAATATATTGTGATTGGATCGTAGCCTTAATTTTACATTTGGGTGTTTTATTAAGGACTCTCTTAATATCTAAACTAATCTTGTCCTCTTCCTTCAGATGTCTTCAAACAATGCTGCTTCTGGCTCTAATCCTAATGGCTCCTTTACCCTTATGAACTTGTGCGGGAAACTCACTTTTGATGGATCCAACTTCAATGAGTGGATCAGAAACATCAGGATGATTACCCGCTACGAGGACAAAGAATATGGCCTTGACAAGGAGCTTAAGGAGATTGATGAGACCATTACAACTCCTCAGTAGATCGCTGACTTTCAGGCACATGAAAGGGATGCTACGAAAGTGGCATGCATCATGATGGCCACGATGACAGCGGAACTCCAAAAGTCCTATGAGGATTTCTACCCTTATGAAATGCACCAAGATTTGATGGAAAGATACCATCAGAGTGCACGACAAGAGAGGTATGAAATCATCTGCTCCATGATAACAACCTTGATGAAGGACGGGGATTCCGTCACGAGCCACATGCAGAAAATGCAAAGGTATGTGGATCGATGGCTGAAGCTAAATGTGAACTTCTCTGAGGAGCTTGCAATAGATATAATTTTGCGCTCCTTACCTTCATGTTATCATCAATTCCGCATGACATACCACATGAACAAGGAAGAGGTCACACTCACCAAGCTTCAAGGACGCTTAAAGACCGCGAAAAGTGGTCTTAAGGGTAAGTCAGTTGTTACTACTCCTACTCCTATCAACTGCGCCCCTATCTTGGCAATCAGGAAAGGACGAGGGAAGAAGATAAAGAGTTCTTAGAAGGGTACCAACGTTAGGATCCTTGATGGCTCTTCTTCAAGTGGAACCAAGAAAGGTTTCATCACTCCTTCTTCTGACCCAAAAGAGGATGAATACTTCTATTGCCATGAAAAGGCACATTGTAAGCGGAACTGCCCAAAGTACCAGCAAGATGTGAATGATTGGAAAGTTAAACCCAACCATGCAGGTATTTACACTATCATTTCTAATAACTCACCCCATTCTAAGTCTTGGGTCCTTGATACCGGTTGTGGTATTCATATTTTTTGTGATTTGCAGGGACTAAAGAGAAGTGAGAATGTGGAGCAAGGAAGGATAAACTTAATCATGGGGAATAGGAAAGTTACACCTGTCACCAAGATTGGAGTTTATAATTTGTCGCTAAGTAGTGGGATAAGTTTAGATTTGAATAAATGTTGTTATTAGCCAGAAATGGAAAGAAATATTATTTCCTTTCATGCATTGTATAAACAAGCGTTTACCTTTTCATTTAATAATGAAGTTGGTTCTATTGATGCTTTCTTTAATAATGTTCTTTATTTTAAAGCATTACCTTGTGATGGCGTGTATGAAACAGTATCTGTGGTTGACTACCTAGGAAATAATGTATTGTGTATTGATTCTGTTAATAATAATAACTTGGATAAAGCATCGTTATGGCATTGTCATCTTGGACATATAAGCAAGAAACGCATAGGCCAACTCCAAAAAGATGGAGTTTTGGAGTCGTTTGACCTAAATTCAGATGATAGTTGCGAATCATGCTTACTTGGAAAAATGACAAAGTCACCCTTCACAGGTTCTTGTGAGAGGGGTGAAGGTTTGTTGGACCTTGTACACACGGATGTGTGTGGACCATTCAAACATGCCACAAGGGATGCTAATCATTATTATTTGACTTTTACTGATGATTACAGTAGATATGGATATGTCTACTTAATCAAACATAATTCAGAGACTTTCGAAAGGTTTAAGGAATTTAAACAGGAAGTTGAGAATCAATTGGGCAGGAACATTAAGATGCTTCGATCCGATCGAGGTGGTGAGTATCTTAGTTCAGAGTTCCTTGACTGTCTAAGGGAATGTGGGATTGTCTCACAATTGACACCTCCCAGGACACCACAGTTGAATGGTGTGGCTGAGAGGCGTAATCGAACCTTGTTAGACATGGTTCGTTCCATGATGAGTCGAGCTTCGCTACCAATCTCATTTTGGGGGTATGCCTTAGAGACTGCCGCCCATATTCTTAATCTAGTCCCTACAAAGAAAGCTGCCAAAACTCCTCACGAGATGTGGACTGGTAAAGTACCTAAACTAGACCACGTCAAGATTTGGGGTTGCGAGGCTTTTGTGAGACGCGAGACTCATGACAAGCTAGAACCCCGAAGCGAGAGGGATATTTTCATCGGCTACCCACAAAGATCCTTTGGTTACCTCTTCTACAGACCTAGTGATAATGTGGTCTTTGTATCAAGAAGAGGAGTCGAGAGAGAGAGAGAGAGAGAGAGAGAGAGAGAGAGAGAGAGTTTATAAGCCAAGGAGACAGTGGGAGGCAAATTGATCTTGAAGAAATTCAAGAGTAAAATGGTGAAAGAACTTCAAACACTAGCCCTCAACTTGAGGAGGAAACTCCTATTGAGCCAATTGACGAATCTGTACCTCTGAGGCGTTCCATGAGAGTTAGGAGTGCACCTGAGCACTACTATGGTTTCCATATTACGGCAGAAGGTGAGACACTTATTAGTGATGGGACACTAGTAGGTCTGGATGACCCTAACAGCTACGAGGAAGCCATGGCAGGCCCCGAGTCTGCTAAATGGAAAGAGGCTAAGGATAGCGAGATACAATCCATGTATGACAATCAAGTTTGGAACTTGGTTGAGAATGTACCAGGTCGTAATACTGTATGGTGCAAATGGATCTTCAAGAAGAAGAACGACATGGATGGTAATGTACACACTTATAAGGCTCGACTGGTTGCAAAATGGCTTCTCTCAAATTCCTGGAGTGGATTATGATGAGACCTTTTCTCCAGTAGCCAAGATTAAGTCTATTAGGGTTATGTTAGCCATAGCTGCATTTCATGACTATGAAATTTGGCAAATAGATGTCAAAACCGCTTTCCTTAATGGAAAGTTAACTGAAGATGCTTACATGAGTCAGCCAGAAGGTTTTGTCAGCAACGAGTACCCTAATAGAATGTGTAAGCTTGAGAAATCCATTTATGGATTAAAGCAAGCACCTCGCAGATGGAATCTTTGCTTTGATGAAAAGGTCAAGGAACTTGGCTTTTCTAGGAGTGAAGATGAATCTTGTGTTTATGTCAAGGCTAGTGGGAGTATAGTTAGCTTTTTGGTATTGTATGTGGATGAAATACTACTCATAGGAAACGACATCCCAACCCTACAGGAAGTAAAGTCCTGGCTTAGGAAGTGTTTCGCTATGAAGGACCTTGGTGAAGCTACCTATATCCTAGGGATAAGGATTTTGAGAAACATGAGTAAAAGACTAATTGGACATAGTCAAATTACCTATGTGGATAAAGTGTTGAAAAGATTCAACACGCATAACTCCAAGAAAGGTGAGTTACCCATTCAAAGTAACGCCAGATTGAGTATGACACAAAGCCCTAGTACTGAGGCTGAGATAGCAGAAATGAGTCGACTAACTTACGCTTCAGCTGTAGGATTGATCATGTATGCTATGACGTGTACTCGACCTGATGTACCCTTTGCTTTGAGCATGGTTAGCAGGTATCAGGGGAACCCTGGCAAGGAACACTGGACTGCGGTAAAGAATATCCTCAAGTACCTGCGAAGAACTAAGGACTGGGTCCTTACCTTCGGTGGAAGTGATGACTTGAGAGTTGTAGGGTATAGTGATGCTAGCTTCCAGACTGATAGGGATAATTTCTGCTCTCAGTCGGGCTGGGTCTTTACCTTAAACGGAGGAGCAATCACTTGGAAGAGTTCCAAGTAGGAGACAGTGGCTGATTCCACTTGTGAATCAGAGTATATAGCAGCAAGCGAGGCAACAAAGGAGGCTATATGGCTAAAGAACTTCATCGGAGACCTTGGAGTAGTACCATCTATAAAAGAGCCAATGGAGACTTTCTGTGATAGCAATAGTGCGGTTGCCTTAGCCAAGGAACCGAGAGATCATGGGAGATCCAGTCACATTGATAGAAAATATCACTTCATCAGACATCGAACAGAAGAAGGAATCCTCATGGAAAAGAGGGTATCATCGGATGAGAACCCAGTAGATCCCCTCACGAAGGGACTGAGTGGGGTTAAGCATCTCCAGCATGCTCGGAGCATAGGGCTGAAGGATGATATAAGTTTTAGTAGTTAGATAAATTATGAAATGTGTAAAGTGTAATTGACATTAGATGATGAATAAAAGGTGTTTTATTTATGAGTAAAGTGTTGCTATCTCTTGTCGATCGTTTACTATATGTCTTTTGCATGTTTTGACTTCCAGAACAATTATGTTTGGTATATCATATTATTCAAACCTCCACAGTCGGTCATATGTTGGAAGTAGGTATGAATCAAGACTGTCATGATTGGTTGTAGAGGTCTAAGGTGTTGGACATGGCTACAACTATCATGAGTGCTCATAAGTTCTGAGCATTGGACTCAACCCACGCTCATTGGAATCACTTCATGGAATTTTATCTTGAGTGATCGTGAGACGGTAATATCATATAAGTCTTCAAACCTAGAGATATGATTTGTTACTTACGAGTTAATTATGCATTGATTGTACGAAAACGCATTGGTAACTCGATGTTATAAAACGTGCCTTTGTGTATAATTCAATGAGTGGTAGAACAAACATATGAGTCGAAGTTTATCTATTCCTTCTAGGATTAGAAGCTGATATCTGGGCCCCTCGATGATTGTGTTTTGACCTGTGTACCGGGCCCGGTCAGAACTAAATTGATGTGTTCAGTTAAGTTCTATGTCAAACAAATCGGAAATCGGGAAACAAATGCTGGACAATAAGTAAGACCATGTTCCATGTATTTGTCCGGCTGATATCTTAAGCAGACGATTATATGATCACTTATCTAAAATGGCGCGTTTTAGTTCAACAGAGTTTAAAGAGCTACGATTGTTGGACAGTTCCTGAAGTCATACTTGCAACTATAGTTATTAGACTTATCCAAGTGGGAGACTGTTGGATATAGTGTCTATGTCCATAACTATATTTGGTATGTACCTGACCCGACCCGGCATGGTCCATTTGGGTTGCACTTCACCCGAACAATTTATGGATAATATTTGAGAATAGTACAAGTTATGATTTATTAATATATTATAAGTTCTAATATATTAATATAAGATCATATTATTTGATTAGTATTGATCTATAATTAATCTAGGATTAATTTAGAGATCAAAGATATTACTAATTAAATATGGGCTTCTATAGTTATATAGTGTGGGCTAATGCTTATTTGGAATGGGCTAGGCTTGCATGGAAAAGTCCATGGATACTCCATGGAGCTTTAACCCATGGATCTCATGGAAATGAAGAGACATGGGTATTAGGGTTTACAACGATGTAACCCTAATCCACCACACTATATAAAGGAGGCTTTGGTTCTTGAAATCACACTAGTTGACACTTGTAGAGGTGAGGGCCGATTTCAAGAATAGTAGTGACTATTCTCTAAAAGTTCCAAGTTTGTGGTGATTTGTGATTTCCATTTGAGGCATTCACACTATTGGTGCTAGGCTCTAAAACTCCAAGCAATCAACTACTACTACAAGGTAAGTATTTCTACTAGCTTTATTTGATTCATGTTCCCCATGCCATACTAGTTAGGATATGAACCTTGGAAAAATAATTATTTGCATGTATCTTAGACAAACATAGATCCAAGGTTTATTAGGGTTGCATGTACACTTAGGAAGTGTTAGAATGCTCAAAACCCATCAGCTATGCAATCTGAACTGGCTGAATTTGAACGAAACAAAGTTTGGAGATTAATTCCTAAACCTCCAGATGTTTCAATTTTCAGATTAAAATGGATTTTCAAAAATAAAACCGACAAAGAAGGCAATATTATTCAAAATAAAGCTAGATTAGTTGTTAAAGCCTATTCACAACAAGAAGGAATAGACTATGAAGAAACATTTGCTCCTGTTGCAAGACTTGAAGCAGTTTACATATTTTTAGCTTATGTTGCTCACAAAGAGTTTGATGTTTTTCAAATGGATGTTAAGTGTGCATTCTTAAATGGAGAATTAGAAGAAACAGTTTATGTTGAACAACCAACAGGATTTATAATTCAGGAACATCCTGATCATGTCTACATATTAGACAAAGCAGTTTATGGGTTAAAACAAGGACCAAGAGCCTGGTACGCAACACTTACCAATTTTTTGAAACAATCTAAATTTAAACAAGGATCAGTTGACCCCACATTATTTCGCAAGAAAGTTGGGAATCATCTTATGCTTGTTCAAATTTATGTTGATGATATTATTTTTGGCTCAACTGAGCCAACATTGTCTACTGAATTTGACAATCTCATGAAAAGTCAATTTGAAATGAGCATGATGGGAAAAATTAACAATTTTCTTGGTTTAAATATAAGACAGAACAAGGATGGAATTTTAATCAACCAAGAAAAATATACAAAGAATCTTCTTGAAAAGTTTGGAATGACAAACAGCACGAAGCTTAGAGTACCAATGGCAGTGGGAACAAGACTAACTCCTTCGTTAGATACTCATGCTGTTGATTTAACACTTTATCGAAGCACGATAGGGTCTTTATTGTATTTAACTGCACGTAGACCTGATATTATGTTTTCTGTGTGTAAGTGTGCTAAGTATCAAGCTAATCCTAGAGAACCTCGCTTAACTGCAGTGAAAAATATTTTTCGCTATCTTAAGGGAACAATTTCGTTAGGACTTTGGTATCCAGCGAAATCGGGATTCTTCATTCAATCTTTTTTAGATTCTGATCTAGGATGATGTACTTTGGATAGAAAAAGTACAAGTGGTGGATGTCAACTATTGGATGGAAAATTGGTGAGTTGGCAGTCAAAGAAGCAAACTTGGGTTGCTATCTTAACTACTGAAGCTGAATATATTTCAGCTGTTGCTTGTACTTCGCAAATCATCTGGATTCAGAGTCAACTTCGCGATTATGCTATAAATATGAAAAAGATTCCTTTGTATTGTGATACTTAAAGTGCAATTCGCATTTGTCATATTCCAGTACAACACTCAGAGACAAAACATATTGCTCTTAGATATCACTTTATCAAAGATCATGTGGAAGATAGGAATATTAAAGTTCATTTTGTAAAAACCACTGAACAACTTGCTGATATTTTTACTAAACCTCCTGATGAAAATCATTTGTGAGAATTTTAGCAAGTTTAGGGATGATCGATGCGAATTCAGTATCAAAATCCATCAATCAAGAATGAAAGGTCCATTCAGCAGCTCTAATTCAGAATCATTCAGAAGTTACTGTGCGTTAAGCGGTTTCGCATTGCTTCGCATTCGCACATTTGGTAACTGAGGTTCAATTTAATATAGTTCTTTTATGCTTTGCGAAAAACGAAAAATCAAAAATATTTTCATTTGTTTGTCTATTTTTGAAAAATTCAAAAACAACAAAAATATTTTCTTTTATTTTGTCTTTAACTTTTGAAAAATACAAAATCACAAAAATATTTTTTTTCTTCTTTAAGTTTTGTGTGTTTTCAGTTTTAGTCCAGAGCAAAATGCGAAAAGGTCATGCTTATGTGTCTATGCGAAGCTATCATTTCTTTAAACTATGTACTAGTTAGGATGTCCCTCAAAGAATGCTGCAGCATGTTGACCCAAGCCTCATATGACTCTATGTGTGAGAAATGAAAACCTTAATGAAATTATCTTACGAAAATTTCTTCCCAATCAGGCTTGTATTCGCATTAGTCAAAAGATCTACCTTACTCTTCTCAAATGAGTAAAGAGTTTTCTATTTGGTCCACAAATAACAGAGGTACAATCGATCTTATAACCACAAACTTCGCAAGTTAAGGAATTGACGGCGAACTATGTTCTAGATTTTTAAGAAACAATTGTTTATGTACCTAATATTTCATATAGTCCAAATTATATTCATTCTTATGAGTGATCCTGATCAAATTTTCACAACACAGGAAGTTTATTTCCCAACAGGGTCCAGCACTTAAATTTTTTTTCCATGAATATAATTTCAGTGTGAGTATATATTTGAAATCCTTGTCACTTTTCAAAAATAATCCAAAGCAATGTTGTCCCTAAACACAATGTTTAAACAAGAAATTTCGGTTACAATTACTCACCTTATGTTTAGGATGATATGTAACGAAATTCGCAAACCACCATATTAAGCCTATAAAAGAAGCCCTTCGATACTTCTCTATAAGTGTTCGATTGTATGTCACGGGAAAATGCGAAAGCAGTTGATTACCTCTCTTGGTAATTAATGAAGTAACCTTTGTCCGGGGTTTTATTGCTTTATGTCAATAAATTTTGACATCACAAGATTCCAATTTTTTTTACTTGCTTTTTATCTCATTTATTTGAATCACATACACTCACGAAATCCTTGAGGTTCTAAGTAATATCAACTTAGGCTGAAGATTTCGCAAGTCTGGTAAATGACTTCGTTTAAAATCCCATAAACGAAAGAGCCCAACCTCAATACCGAAGGGTCTTCTATCACTCAACTGTACTCATGAATAGTTTCAAGTAACCGTCAGCCCTGGTTTCAAGGCACTTTATGTGGCATGATCATCACAACGGCTATTGATTACACGTTTCCCGGCACATGTAGCCCACTTTATTTTTGAAACGGATCGTCTTTAAGATCAACCTATAAAAGGGATACTCTTTTATGTGAATCGTTACGCGATTCAAAATTCTCAGACGAACAAAAAGCCCTAATCTTTCTCTCAAGAAATTTCTCAGATTAACAATAGCTGCTACTCAATCTAACACAGAAGAAGTTCTTTCACAGTCTCTTATGAAGATTCAAAGCACAAATTACCAAGTTGATCCCAAAGTTTCATCTTACCCAGAAGAATTGAAGATGTTGATCATTGCGCTCAAAAGATCAGCAATGTCAACTGTTATGTTCAGTTCATTCCCTATTCCTGTGTCTTGGTTGTCAATCGTGGCATCAACTACGTCATACAACTATACAACTGACGTGATAACCTTCAACTTGGTGAATAACAAGATAGTTCGTCTTACCAAGAACATGTTCATCGACTTCTTGAACATTCCTAATAACCCACCGTTCTTTAAGCCAACCAATTCATAGATTATCTTCATGTTCAATGAGATGGGTCATCAACCTACTCTTGAAAAGATAAGTGATTTCAGAAAATCAAGCTTACCATGCATTTGGAGCTTCTTATTTGGAATCTTTCTCAGATGTTTGACCAGAAGGAGTGTTGGTTTGGACAGGGGAAGAATGGAGGTCTATGCCATGGTCATGGGACTTTACTATGATCTCAGTGTTGATTATGGCACTCAACTTTGGAAGGAATTCAACAAAAGCCTAGAAAATACAAGTGTTGATAAGGGCATTTCTTGTGCAAGATACTGGAGTTTGATATTAAAAAAGGTCTATGTGAAAGAAGGAATTCAAGTTCCTGAAGGTGAAGATGTTGCAGAGTTCTCTTTGTATCAATTTCCCAAAGTTGTTGAAGATGATGAGAATATCTTCACAAGTGTTGCCAGAATTCCAGATGCAATGCTTCACAAAGTGTCTTCTACACATAAGGTGTTAGTTAGATACATGAAAATTGTTGATCCAAACGTGCAAACTGGAGTATTACTTGAAGTCACCGGTGAATCAGCTAAGAAGAAGAAACAGACTAAAAAGGAGCACAAATAGGAATCTCCAAAAGTATCAAAGTCTGAAGAGGTTGCAAAAGTTGAGCCAGCTTCCAAACCTACGAAGGAGATTATACCAACTAAGTCAGTGGTTCTAAAGAAGATATGTCACAAAAGAAGATCTCCTCTTCTACTATTCATAAAATTGAAGTTAGTAGTAAGGGGGCTATGTTTTGAGAAATGCCTGCTCTGGTTTCTCCTATATCAAAGAAAAGAAGAGCTCAAGAAGTTGCGAAGCATATCACAAAGAAGATGTACAAGAAACGAAAGATGATCATTCAAAATGAGTCATCTGATGAGGAAGTGGTTTCTGCGAATCCACCAGTTTCAATGGTAAACATTTCTCTTCCCATTACTTCGCAAATTTCCACCACCACAACCATTCCACTCGAAGTAGTCACTACCAAATCAGTTCATGAGGAGGTACCTACTTCTAATATGGTTGTTAACGTATCTGATACGGTGACACCTATCAAGAGTGTTGAATCTTCACTACCCATCATTTTATCTACTTCATTACCCATCTCATCTGAGACTTTCTCTACTTCATTAACACCATACATTCTTTCAAATACACATGTAACCACATCATCCATTTTTTATCATCCTTTACAAAATCCCTTCACTACACAGTTTCTTTCACAATCCCCTGAACCAATACCACTTCCATCTTCGCAAGCTCAATCTGATGAAGAAACCGAAGGAGGAGGTTTTAGAGGAACATTTGATGCTTTACATTTTGATTTAGAGGAAGAGGAAATTCCTGATCATATGATTATGTAAGGAAAGCAATTTAAAATCCTGAATCGAAAGTTGAATGCTATCATTCAATCACAAGCCGATTGTGGTACAAAATCTTTTGTATCACGTTTGGAGGTTGAAACTTTGCTCAAATCTGATGAGAAAAGAATAGCTGAGAATGTTGATACTTCTGATAAGAATAATGAGCTTCGCATTCAAGCTCAAGGGAAGTCTTTTGACAATGTTGTACAAGAATTGAAAGCTGTTACAAAAGAACATCATGTTCTTTTTATACAAGATGTGAAGAAGGTCCGAGAAGATGTGAACTTAAAAGTTGAGGAGTTAAAGAAGTAGATTGCGAAAGAGCTTCAGCAGCTTAATTCTCAAAATGTGGATGTGCAGAAGCGTGTTGATATTGTTGTTGCAGCACTTACAAAAAATGCCACTGATTATCAATCTTCTACTCCACTTATAGAGGCCAAACACAAAGAAGTTAAGGAGCAATTCGCAAAATTAATTCAGTTGGTAACTGGATTAAAAAGTTGTGTTTCAACATCTTCTCAACAATCAATTCTAACTCTAGAATTTTTAACACTTAAAGTCAACACCTTGGAGCAAGCTATACAGAAATCCTTGGCACCGATCACCAATTTTACTTCTATATTGCCAAAGAATGCCCCACCTGCTTTCATAGGGGTGCAAGGGGGAGAAAGAAAAGGAAGTAAAGATGATGATGCGAAAACAATTGGAA
The DNA here is from genome assembly GCF_052625555.1 of Lactuca saligna. NCBI lineage: Eukaryota > Viridiplantae > Streptophyta > Magnoliopsida > Asterales > Asteraceae > Lactuca > Lactuca saligna. Next base: position 155,816,129 of record NC_136422.1, read on the forward strand.
AGATGCATTCCACTTAGCTCAAAACAACTCTGCCAGTACTCACGAAACCAATTCCTTCAACAATAGTAACAACAAATCCATTCACAAAGCCAATTCTCAAGGGAATTATCATTGGTTCAACAGAAGGAGGGAGTTCAAGTGCGAAACCTCAACTAGTGAATACTGGAAAAGGAAAAGAGGTAGCTTACGAAAAGTCAAAAGAAGAAAGGAAAGCAGAGATTGAAGCAGAAATGGAAAAGCAAAGGCAAATTCAAAGTATTTTAAGACAAAGGGCAAGTGATCCACCAAATTTGAACAAAGGTAGTCCTGCGAAGTTGTATTCATACGAAACAATTGAATCCAAAGTCTTGGGAAGTCATATGTATGAGTTTGAAAAAAAGCCCAGAAGAAGTTATGATGTTGCAAATTCAGACAGATGCCAACTTGACTTTCCGATCAATGAGATGATGTTTGTGACAGCACATTACAAGATCAGTGAAAAATTCAAAAATGCTGATGAATACACTTTAATGAAAATCAGATTTCATGTTGTACTTGCGAAGGATCAAGATGAGGTTTGGTCATTGATGAAGATTAAGAAAGTGCTTATTATTAAGAAGGATGAACTGTTCGAGAACATGCTTCAAAATTTTCGATACTTTGTTGTTCGAGCAGATAACAAACATGTTCATTTTACCATTGCTGACTTTCCCTTGATGAATCTAAATGATCTCATTCAAGTGGCTCTGATCCTGAAAGAAATGGAAGAAAGTAAATTCAACGGATATGACACAAATGTGTTCAAATTTGGTTTCGGACATATCAAGATATTCATAGATAACTACTATGATTGCTTGGCGTTAACTGATGAAGAACTTGCATCAGTTCGTGGAAGACAAGTCACAGTTCCTTGCGAATCTACGCTACCTCAAACAGAATTAAAGAAATATGCAGATGGGGAAATATGCCTTAAACCTTTTGGCATGGTTTTTGCAGGAAAAGATACCAAGGGGAAGCCTAAAAGATTTTTGTTTCAAGTCTCAGAGATTGAAAGATACACAACTTCGCAATATACGAATTTCATTGTTCGTATGAATAATTGCTCAAAGAATAATGAAGGAGACAGGAAGGAGCTTAAAAAGATCATCACTTGGTATTCAGAAATTAGAAGAACGATGCACTCAACTGTTCAGAATTTAATAAACTGAATATCTTCGACTATTTACAAAGGGGAGAATGTAGAGTCTAGTTTTTGTAAAAGTCGAAATGTCTGTTTTAATTTTTGCATGTTAGTTATTTTTCTAAGTCTTCATTTGTGCGAAGCTTATAGTTCAGGACTTAGGATATTTTTTGTACACTCATGTTTCCTATAAATAGGGACTGAGGTTAGAAGTAGAGAGAAGTTTTTCTCTGCTTAAGTTTGTAATCAGTTTCTTCATCAATATAAGTCTTCATTTGTGCGAAGCTTATAGTTCAGGGCTTAGTATATTTTTTGTACACTCATGTTTCCTATAAATAGGGACTGAGGTTAGAAGTAGAGAGAAGTTTTTCTCTGCTTAAGTTTGTAATCAGTTTCTTCATCAATATAAGATCTGATTAATATTTACTCTTTGTGTTCTTACTTTTCATTCATATAATCATGATTGCTCTCTAAATCTCGATTAAAAATTCTCATCATATGGCCCATTAAACACGTAAGTTATTTCTAGGCTTGATGGCATGCAAACGGACACATGAAGCCCATTAAGCATACAATGAATCTCTCCAGGAAAAATTAACATTTGAATGGGCCACTAAGGCCTATTAACATGTAAAAATTAATTTAGACCCATTGAGTATGTCATTGGATCACTAAGGCCCAGTAGACATGAATTGATTATATTGGGCCCAATAAACATGCAAATGGATCACGAAGACCCAATAAGCATGTATTACAAGTACCAGGCCCAATATTTGTACCATTGCTCTATTTTTGTATATTTGATGAGGTATAGTGTTTTTATATGAAGCATTTACTTATGATATTAAGATACTCAATGTTTGATCTATAACCATATTATTGGTTTATAAAATATGTCATTTTTAAATCCTTATAAAAACTTATATATTTTTGGTCCAATGGTTTAATAATTGACACGTTTGACTCAAAATATTTATTTGACCATTTCAACCCTTGATTTGTAAGAATTTAAATTTTCAGCCCTTTTTTGTAAAAAATTTCCACTTTTGGCCCAATTCCTGTGAATTTAATATTTTTGGCCCAAAATCCAAAAACTTTGCATTTTTAGCCCCAATTTAGAAATAAATGTTATTTTCACCCCTAAATTTGGTTTATTTACATTTATGGCTCAAACTTTGATCAAATGACATTTTTAACCCCAAAACTCTTACTTTTCGCAAATTTGGGCCCAAATATTAAGCCTATTAGGCTAAAATTTACACTTTTGGCCCTTTAAAAGTATGGTTTTCATAAAAACCCATTGTTATACAAGTATGACCTGTTTGATCCTTATAAAACCATAAATGTCACTATTTTCCTTATCTTTCGTTTTCTTGACAAATATGATCCCATCTTAAGGATGTGAACACTTTTATCTTGGTAATGTGATGTATAAGGTGTCTTGGTTCATGGATTTTTACTCATTGTTGTTTAAGATGTCGAGATGTGTTAAGATATAACACATTTTTACAAAATAAACTAAGAAATCACACATATCAAGCATATAACATAGATCTACACATTTTACTTGTATTCTCCCCCAAAAATCATGTAAGAACCGATAACAAGGGGTATGAACTCACCTTGGGGTGATGGATCGGTTTTGATGAAGGGATATGAGAAGGTGATGTTGTTTTTGGCCTTAGCAAGCTTTTCCTTGTGTGGTTTTCAAGTTTAGAAGGTTTCTAAGAGTATGATCAGAAACAAGTGTTTAGAAGGAGTGTTCTAACATCAAAATGAAGTTGTTTAGCTTGGATGTGTGATGACTTAGCCAAGATTGATGATCTTTGGTGAAGTTATTCTTGAAACACCTAGAAATCTCAAAAATTTGGATGGAAGGAAAGAGGATGTTCTTGAGTGTATTAGAGAGGGTTTGATTTTGTGTGTGTGTGTGTGTGTGGTTTGCCTCTCAGTCGAGGGTAATAAAAAGAGAGAAGAAAGGATGTTTACTAGATATTTTTTGAGTATTAGTCTCGTAGGAACATGGTGGGTTTGTGCATGAATACCCCTCATGCACTTATGAGGTGGCAAGTGCACAATTTATCTTGTTTTTTTTTGTTGGGCCGAGAATGGGCAATTATGGGGAAGCTTGGGCCTTGTCTTGGTCCTTGCTCAAAATTATGAAGCCCATAAGGAAGGTTTTCGGCCCACTGGGCCCTTAAGTATATTCATGGCCCAATTTGACATAAAAGAATGAATTTATGGCCTATTAGGGTTAATTGAATTAGTTATGGCCCGTTAAGGCCCATTAAGGGTAAACCAATTTATTGTGGACCCAAAATGGCCCAAAATGCTAAGTTTCATGAAAGTGGGTCCAATTAGAGCCTGTTTAAGGGTCCTAAGCCCAAAATAGTCAACTTGGAAGCTTATTGGTCCATTAGGCCCAATAAGGAGATCCTAGTCCATAATGGACTTAAACCGAGATTCTTAGGGTTTCCAATCCTAAGTTGACTATTTGAAATGTTTTGTATAAAGTTTTAGGCTTTACAATTGGATTTTGCAGGAACATCATACACATTTTCAAGTTATGGTTACAATTGTTGCCATTGTTAATGTTTACAAAACTGTAGAATTTCCTATCTAAATTGCTAGTTCTGACATGCTTCGATAAGAATTTATCTAAGATTCTCAAACTCATACACCTCTCCTTAGATATCTCATATGTGTGTCTAAATTATTTCCGAACTTATAGTGATAATTCTCAAATGTTTAAACCATTTTCCTTTTCTCACAATTCGAACTATGAAGAGCGATGTCGTAATCATAATCGAGTTTTAGAACGCAGTTAACACAACTGCTATTTTCTTAGTGAAAATGTTTCCTCATAATCATTTTCATGAAATGAAGAGAGACCTTATCCACTTAGATTTTTATGTTGTATGTGTTCCTATCCATGTGAATCTATCATTTCCAACCATTATCATAAGACAAGGTGTATGGCACATTTTAACGGACTGAACTTGTTTCAATCTTAATTTCTTGTCATAAATGTAGCATAAGGGCCTACCATGTCTTCCTAGTTGTTGAGCAACTCACTTATACTGATCAATGATGTTTCACTAATCAAGGTGCTTTGCCTTATGCAATTAAAAAAGATCTCATAGAACTCACATGCATAGTCAACTTAACTGGAATGAGCACAATATTAGTATGTGTCAACACGATAGGCTACAAACCTCAACTCGTGTGCTAGTGATAAACAATAGGCTTATTCTTGATTAGTTCTTGAAACTATTCAAGATCATTAAGACTCGCATTGACTTCTTGACATATAAGATTCTTTTGTCAAGAAACGCTCCTTAACAAACAAATATTCAAGAGTTAGTGTGGGTTCTTAGCAAGACAAACACTTCACACAATTTATGTTAGTTGGTCTTTGTCTTATTCAAGACATCACACCTTACCAATTTCAAATGTGCAAGAGTAAGAAATATTTCTACTCCATATTTTATGAGTGTCATAAACCTTCTTAAGATCAAGTCACTCAAAACACAGTCTTGGAGAATAACTCTAAGACTTGATTTTCGAACGAAGTACGACTCATCCTTTTGATTTAACTATTTCAACAATTCCACATTCCTCTTCTTAGGCATACAAATGTATTAAGTTTTCCCTAGAGGATCAATTGTGATATGGTTTCATAATCATTAAGATGATCATAAAACACAATACATAAGTACTCTCCTTTCCTTTCAGAGTGGAGAAACTTTATCTTTCTGCCTAATTGATTCTTCTTATTCATTATGCTATACATTGAAACTTTTTCAATGATTCAAAATTAGACTTAATCTTGTAAGTATAACCTTATTTACTATACTTTTAGTAAATTATGAAGAATAGTCTTATCATTTTTTGTGGTGAACTTGACCACTTCACATCAATGTGTACTATCCCTTAGTCCTTCACTTGACTCACATAATAATTTCCCAAAGATGAACAAGGAATTAGTCTTAATTTCCCAAAGATGAAAATTTTCATTCATCATACATTGCAAGTCGCATGATTCCAAGTTTCTGTTCAATTGAAACTTGGGTAATAAGAGTCTTTCCTTATTTGGTAAATTTCTAGCGCTACCACAAATGATATTACTAAGAATCAAATTCATTTTCAATATTGCTATTAGTAGAAACATATGAACAATAATTTTCAGAAATGTCATTGCATGGAGCCATAAAATAAGATAAAACAAAAATTTTCTTTATGTATAAAATTGCGGAAAACTTGTCCTAACAACGCAAATACAAATAAAAACTATGTTACTAAATATTCCCAAACAATCTATCAAGACTCCTAAGTAGCAGCTCAAAAATCCGATCATCGAACCATGCGATCCAAATCCATATCTCCGCGATCAGACTCGGCTCACTCTTCCTTTAAGCTTCCTTTCTCTTCTTCGATCCTACAAAACATCAAAATGAAATATTATCACATCATGTATTAAGAATCTAAAAATAGGAAAAATAAGTTAAGTGGCTAAATGGGTAAGTCGTAGAAACATAATAGGGCATATATGTCATTTTCCCATGTTTTAATTATAAGAAAATGACTCACATTCCATCCTCCCTGCCCACTTTCTCTGAACACCATCTACATCACCACCAGATAAGAAAACACATCACAAACTTCATCGACCTCTCTAAGCTCTATCTTTATATCTCTTTGTTTATCTTGCTAAATATCTAAAATTTGATGGGAACAGAAACAATCTTCTTGTTCATTAAATTTCTCTCACTATGAAAAAACATCATATACAGGGAATAAATACTTGAGATAAAACAAACTAAACTAAACAATAGGAAGAGATAGATACGATAAATACAAAGACTATCATTATCCTATATTATTATTATCCTATACTCCCCCTCAAGATGGAGCATAAAGATTCTTTATGCCCAGCTTACCAAGAAGAAAATTAAATTGGTTCATAACAAGGCCTTTTGTCAGCAGATCTGCAACCTGCATTTTGCTATCGATCTTCATTAAGGTGGTTTCTCGTGAAGTAACTCTTTCACGAACGAAGAAACAGTCCATCTCAACATGCTTCGTCCGTTCATGATAAAAAAGATTGTTCTCAATGTGTTGAGTTGCTTGATTGTCACAAAATAAGATTGTTGGGGAATCAATGACAACTTGTAAGTCCTTGAGAAGCCATCTAATCCACAAAATCTCACTCAGGGTAGAGGCTATGGCTCGATATTCTGCTTCAGCAGAAGAACGAGACACTACTGATTGTTTCTTGGACTTCTAGGAAATCGGAGCACCTCCAAGCATATGTAGATAACCTGTCCTTGATCGCCTCGTGTATGGACATCCCAACAAGTCAGAATCAGAAAAGGCAGTTAAAACCGGTTCTCCATCGCGTGGAAAAAGAATGCCCTATCCTGGTGTTCCTTTCAAATAACGTAGTAATCTCATGACAACTTGCATATGACTAGTCCAAGGATCACCAACAAATTGACTTAAGACATTAACAGAATAAGCAAAATCAGGACGAGTGGCCTGAAGGTAAAGAAGTCGACCAACAAGTCTTCTATACCCACCATCATCAACTCGAGCTTCTTCCTGCCGTCGATCCAATTTTAAGTGTTGTTCAATAGGAACGCACTCGGTTTACAACCCAACATCCGACTGTCCTTCAGAATATCTAAAATATATTTTCTTTGACTTAACACCAAGCCGCTAGGATTTTTTGCCACTTCTATCCATAGAAGGTATCTTAGTTGCCCAAGATCTTTGATACTAAAAGCTTTATCAAGTTGAATTTTTTTTTAATATGATCCAGATCATCCCTGCTATGATAATGTCATCTACATAAATTAAGATGCTAGTGTAAACTCCTTCTTCATTTTGTAAAAATAAGGAATGATCCGCTTTGGATTGGCGGAAGTTCATGCTCAAAAGAAACATCATGAACTTGTGATACCAGTTACGTGAGGCCTGTTTCACGTCGTACAGTGACTTATGCAACCGACAAACACGAGTTTCCCCTTCTTTAGACAATCCATGTGGAACTTTCATGTAAACTCTTCGTTCAAGTCTCCATGCAAGAAGGCATTGTTAACATCCAGTTGGTGTACAAACCAATTCATCTTTGCAGCAACTGACAATAAAGTCCGCATAGTGACAAGTTTTTCCACCAGTGCAAAAGTATCATGATAGTCCACACCCTCCATCTATGTAAACCCCTTTGCCACTAATCTGGCTTTGTATCGTTCAACTTCTCCATTTTGCTTGTATTTGATCTTATAGACCCACTTTGATTCTATGGCTTGTTTGCCATTTGGAAGATCAGTGACAGTCCAGGTGCCATTTTTCTCCAAAGCTCGTATCTCCTATTGCATGGCAAGTTGCCACCTTTTATCATGTGAAGCTTGTTTAAAAGATTGACGCTCATCATTTGAGGTGATGGTTGTCAAGTAAGCTTTATGAGTTTCAGATAAATTTTCATAAGAGACAAAATTAGAGATAGGATGTACCGTTGAGGCTTCTTGATTGGAATCGGGTTGCTGATGGTTAACCGAATGGGGTAATTTGACAATGTAATCTTTGAATTTTTGTGGCTGCGATTTTGTTCTGGTGCTTCTTCTTAAACTCTGTCTTTCAGATTCATCACCACGTGATTCCTGTTGCATGAGTTCCGTGGTATCGTCTTGCACATTGGTTGTATCATGATTCAACTCCCCCCATTGGACATCTTCGTTATTATGCTCATCATTTTCATGTCCAATGGAATCAACATGATCATTATGGACGTGAGCCTCGTGAGTTGGTTCATTCATGGAAATAGTTTCTAAAGTTTTACTTATGGTATGTTCTTCGCAACACACATCGTTGTGAAGTTTAACCGGCTCTTCATCTCCATCATACTGACCAAGGTTCTCATTCTTGAATGGGAGAGTTCTTTCAGGAAATAAGACGTCCCTACTAATGATAATTTTTCTTGACTCAATGTCATAAATTTTATATCCTTTAGTCCCTTGTGGATAACCCAAGAACACAACGGGATTTCCTTTTTTCTCAAACTTGTCTCCTTTTGTATCCCTATTTCTATAGTAGGTTAAACAACCCAAGACCCGCATGTGATCATATTGAGGCTTTTGGTTCCAAACTATTTCGTAAGGAGTTTTATTCTTAATGACTTTAGATGGAAGTCTATTAATTATATAGGTTGCTGTTAAGATGCATTCTCCCTAAAACCTTTTTGGAAGATTGGCTTCAAAACAGATTGCACGGGCTGTCTCAAGCAAATGTCTATGTTTCCTTTCAACCACACCGTTTTGCTGTTGTGTATAGGGACAAGTCGTCTCCAACAAGATTCCATGTTCATTGTAAAGCTGAAGCATGTGGTTAGAAGTAAACTCACCACTATTGTCACTTCTAACATTCTTAATGTGTTTTCCAAATTGAACTATCACCATTTTGTGAAAATCAACCAGGCACTTACTAGTATCTTTTGTTTGATAAGGAAAACCCAAACTGCCCTACTAAAATCATCGAAAATAATAAGAAAGTATATTGCTTTTATATAAGAAGGTAATCGATACCCACCCCAAATATCACAGTGAATTAAATCAAAATTTTCTTTGGTTTTGATTGAACTAATAGGAAAAGGTGTACGGGCAAGTTTTGCCTTTGCACAAGAATCACAAACTTGACTATTAAAATTGATGGTATTATTTCTAGCTAAAATGATTCTAAAGAGTTTATCTTTGGAAGCGTGACCCAATCTCTTATGCCATGTGTCTGCAACAATCGTCATAGCTTTCCTGATCTTGGTCATCCCCATTCGATATAAGCCACCATCACATCTACCCGCTCCAATCAAGTTCCTCGTAAGTAACCCCTGCATGACAAAAAAAATTAGGAAAAAATGTCACAGCACATTGAAGGTCCTTGCTTAAATGGCTAACTAAGAGTAAATTGCATTTAAATTTTGGCACACAGAGAACTTCATTCACTTTTAGTCCCCCTGGGAGTGTGCAATTCCCTCTTCCCTCAACAGGAATGGAATCACCATTAGGTATGACCACCGGTGACTCGAAAGGTACTTCCTTCTTTATTTCTAGTAGACTAAGCAAGAAAGTAATGTGCTTGGTACAACCAGAGTCAACAATCCACTCACCTTTACTTTCTTCTGTACCTGTCTTGTTTGCAACACATGGAGTGACTTCTTGATTGTTATTTTCAGAAAAATGCTTCACTAAAAGTTGATACTGCTCATACGTCAATTCTGGTATGGGGCCGAATTGTGGCTTTATATGGACTGCTCTTGGTTTTCCTTTTCCTTTCTTTCCTGGCCACCACTTTGGGTATCCTACTAGCCTGAAACAGCCTTCTCTCATGTGTCCGTTCTTTCCACAAAAACGTGCAATGGTTATTTTCTTCACCTTCCTTATTGTCTTTAGTGGTTCTGCTCAAGTTCCTCTCCTTGAACGTGTTGTGGTTTCCGTCTTTCTTTTGAAATGCCTTGAATGCTGCAACCTCAGGTTGGACTCTCTTATCATTAGAGATTGACCTTTTCCTTTGATCTTCTACCACCAGATGATATGTGTTGCCCAAAGTAGGAATAGGTTTAGTTGCCAGGATTTGTGTTTTGATGACATGAAACTCAGCATCAAGTCCCATAAGAAACTGATACAGACTCTCCTTTTCTTGAAACTCATCCATCCTTTTTCCGAGATCACATGAACAACCATCACAAGAACAGCGTGGGAGTGGTTGAATCGACGCATTCTCATTCCACAAAGATCTAAGATTCTTGAAGTATGTGGAAACGGAGGCCTTGTCTTGTCGAGTTGCTGCAATTCTTTACCTCATTTCATAAGCTCTAAGAGAGCTTTCTTTGCCAAATCATTCAAGAAGGTCCATCCAGATCTTTGAAGCAGTGGTTGCATATTTCACGTTGTTGCGTATGTTCTTTTCCATTGCAGTCGTAAGCCAACCCTTTATCATCGCATCACATCTCATCCAAGCCATGTAATGTGAGGTTCCTTTTTCTGGTTTCTTGATTATGCCATCCACGAATTCAATTTTATTTTTGGCGAGAAGGAAATTCTCCATCTCCTGGGACCAGTCAATGTAGTTGGTATCGGTAAGGACGTCATTCACATGAAGTTGTTTTGGTGAATTTGAGGGGTGAATGTAATAGGGAGAACTATGATCGATTGCAGCCCCATAACTCTCTCCTGTGTCATCTTTGTTTTTGGGTTTGTCTCCTTCCATCCTTCAAGATCGAAGCTGGAGGGGTTCTTGTGTTTAATATCTTGAAACCCAATCTGATACCATCTAAAATTTGATGGTAACAGAAACAATCTTCTTGTTCATTAAATTTCTCTCACTTTGAAAAAACTATCATATACAAGGAATAAATACTTGAGATAAAACAAACTAAACTAAACAATAGGAAGAGATAGATACGATAAATACAAAGACTATCATTATCCTATATTATTATTATCCTATAAAATAAATATACCAAATCACCATATTCAATTTAAAAGATCATGGAAATTAGATTGAAGCATGTAAGTTTGGTACTGCTGGAAGTAAAACATTGGTGAACCACCAAGAACCAAAAACTTAGATTGGAATCTCTGTTGTTGGTGGGTGTAAAACATCACCAGCCGAGAACACACCATCACAAACTCCATGAACATCTCCTTTGAATTTTGATCTCTCTTTGTTTATCTCCGATGCTAAAATAATCGTTTTAGGCTAAAAACTAATAAAAGAAATGAATTGATTTTTCTTTATCTCGGGCGTTGATTCTAGATGCTTTGATTTAGGTCAAATGGTTTGTTTTCGATTTAAAAGATTTGATTTATGGAGTTCAAAACCCATGAATTTTTTCTAAAGAAAATATAAACCCATCGGAGAAAATCAAACCATAGGGACCAAACATGTAAACATTTGATAGTTGCTTTCACCACGTCTGTTTTGAAAAAAAAAAAAAAAAAAAAAAAAAAAAAAAAAAAAAAAAAGAAAAGAAAAGAAAAATCACGTAAGTTTGTCCAAAAAAATACAATAAACTTACAGTATAATAATACAATTAAAATAAAGCAAACAATTTTTTTCATTAAATGAGACCAAAAATTTAAGACTTCATTATATATTTCTTGGTCTATATCGAAACATATTAATGTAAAGGTCTCTTTTTATATCTATTGTTATAGTACTTCATAAATTAATTATTTTTGACCTCCATATAAAAAAATAAATAATGCAGATTATCATAATAAATAAAAGAATATGCAAATAACTCAAACGTTGAAGTATTCCACGGTGGGAATACGATGGCTTTGCATGCATTATATTGTCTGCTAGTTTACATGTGTATAGCTTTATTTATTGTAGTTGGTAGATTCACTTCTAAAATTTTTAATTAGTTTTTTTTATTGCTATAACTATTTTCAGTTTAATTAGAAAATAGAGATATTTCACCTATATAAAGGATTAGACGCTGTCTCAAATTCATAACTCAAATCCCACTTCTACTAGTAGAAATGGGAACAAAAAGGAAGATGTCTTCAATGGCCACCCTTCTAATCTCTCTTGCGGTAGTTATTGTTTCTTTATGTTTGCCCTCATTGACCACCGCAGCCTACCCTTACTCATCGCCACCACCTCCTCCACCAAAGAAATCACCACCACCACCACCTAAGCATCATTATGTTTACAAATCACCACCACCACCACCACCGGTGTATAAATCACCACCACCACCTGTTTACAAGTCACCACCACCTCCTACTCCGGTTTATAAGTCTCCACCACCTCCAAAGAAACCATATGTATACAAGTCACCACCACCACCTCCGGTTCACAAGTCTCCACCACCACCAGTTTACAAGTCACCACCACCCCCTGTTTATAAGTCACCACCGCCACCAGTACACAAATCTCCGCCACCACCTGTTTACAAGTCACCACCACCACCGGTACACAAATCACCGCCACCACCTGTTTACAAGTCACCACCTCCACCTCATTACATCTATAAATCACCACCACCACCGGTCTACAAGTCACCGCCACCACCGGTCTACAAGTCACCGGCACCACCGGTGCACAAATCACCACCGCCACCTGTTTACAAGTCACCGCCACCACCAGTTCACAAATCACCACCACCACCAGTTCACAAGTCACCACCACCACCCGTTTACAAGTCACCACCACCTCCGCATCACAAGTCTCCACCACCACCGAAGAAACATTACATCTATAAGTCACCACCACCACCTCCTCCGGTTTATAAGTCTCCACCCCCGCCACCACCAAAGAAACCATATGTATACAAATCTCCACCACCACCAACCCCTGTCCACAAATCTCCACCACCACCAACCCCTGTCCACAAATCTCCACCACCTCCTCCAACCCCGGTGAAAAAGTACCCACCCCCACATTATATCTACACTTCACCACCTCCTCCTCACCATTAAGGAGTGATTGTTGTCTTTTATTAAGGATAGTAACAAGTTAATATTCCGAAACATCAAGAAAAACAATAATCCAGCAAGACAAGAAGGGTTGAAAGTTGTACGGAAATGACCTGTACTTTGATTCATGTTTTCAATAAATAGTTACTTTTTTTTTTCTTGATTGGGTTTGATAATAAAGGTATCAATAAAAAAAAGTTGTTTCACATTTTTATTTTATTCATTTAAATTATATTTAATTTCATGGTTGTTAACTAGATTGTTTGTTTAACATATAAGATATGTCACATATTCAAAACAAATATAAAAAAGATTTTAACGACGTTATTTATCTACACCACATCGAATAAAACTGATTCAAAACGCTTATATAAAATAATTAAACACAATAATTGTTAAATAACTATAAATATAATTGTTGATTTAGCAAACATCATTTTATTTTATCAAATTTTCTAAGACGATGGTAATTTTTTAGTTAGCTTAAATAAATTTGGTAATTTTAATGATTAACCTCATAACTTATTAGTATTTTGCTATAAACAATGTAACTCACAAAAAAAAATTATATGAGTTTACCAAACGGTTTTGAGATTATGTAAAATATAATTGAATTGTTTACAATATCCTTTATAATATTTTTAAAATAATAAACAAAACAATTCTATATTGAATAATATAGCTTAAAGTAAGATGAAAAGATATTTGAAAATGAAATTAAGTCCAATGTTGCATTGCGCAACACATGCACAACACTATTTAAGTCAACTTTTAAAAATCAAACAACTTCAAAATGTTATGTGATACGCATGTACAATGCAACGCAACCAGAAATACTCAAAAATTGTTTTTTTAGAAAAGCAAAAAGTCTGATCAATAGAAATAACTTAGAAAATGGTCATTTCACCTATTTGTTTGGGAATAATTAAAAACAAGCATAGATAATGGATAGTCATATTCAACA